>NC_091082.1:61827500-66827500 GCF_032405125.1 Capricornis sumatraensis
GGGCTTGCCTGGTTACACAATCTGCTATCTGTAACCTAGACAACCTGCAAAGCCAGTGCTACAACTCAGACTGAGGATTAAAGCTCAAAACTAGGTAAGCTGATGGTGTTAGTCCAACTCTGAGGCCAAAACCCTAAGAAGCAGGGAACCACCATTTAAATTTCAAAGCATGGAGGCTTGAGAGCCAGAAGCTTCAATGTTTGTGGCTAAGAAGAAAGAGAGAAGAAAATTTGCCCTCCTTGCTTCATTTAGAACCCAAGGACTGCAAGATGCCCACTCACAATGGTGAGGGCTGATCTCTTCACTCAGTCCTTTCCAATGCTTATTTCTTCCAGAAACACCTTCAAACATAACTCATGTCTTACCAGCACTTTTTTTACATAGGAACATTTACACAGAAAATTAACCATCATAATGACCTTAAAGAGAAGGCATTCACAGAAAAAATGCTGAGGTTTCATGGACTGGTGTTGCTGATTTGAGGTGGGAGGGGATATAGTAATGGGGGACCTTAGGAAAGAGCTCAGTTTTTCTGGTGTGTGTGTGTGTGTGTGTGTGTGTGTGTGTGTGTGTGTGTAAAGGAAGACAATGATATAAACCTAGATTCTGGGATTTTCTAGGATTCAATGAGATGAAGCACTTGAGAGCTTGGCATCCAACCTGGCATATAGTAAGACACTATTAAAGGGGTCTTTTCCTACTTTTTCCCTCCTTGCCCCATGTAAGTTACTTCCATGTCTTTTTATGTTTCATGTTACATTGTCTGCATAAATCAGACACTATTTATTCATTCACCTACTGAAAAACATCTTAATTGCTTCCTTGGTTTGCCACTACAAGATTCTGTGTGCACGTTTGATATGGACATGTCTTCAACTCATTAAATATCAAGGAGAAAAATAGCTGGATTATATGAAAAGAGTATGTATTCAATTATTTTTCTCCCTCGACAATCTTATCTGTTAGACATTATCCCATAAAGGGCAGGGACTGTGTCTCTATCACTCTGTGGTCCCACAAATGAACAGCAAGCCTGATGAGCAGTAAAAGCTTATAACTTCCTGAAAATCTTTAAAGTCAGTTTATAGTGAAATGTTATTTTGGACTGAAATGAAAATCTGGGGAATGTCAACTTTAGCTGGCTATCAATAACACAAATAAGTTGGATATGGAAGAAATAACACCTGTGGTCAATACATTGCACAATGTAAACTGTATATGAACCTGTAACAAGACAGGACCCTATGGGGCATTCCTAGAGCTGATCCCCCACCAAGTTCTCCTCCTGCTTCTTGTTTGTAGAGAACCTTTAGGCTTCTAGGTCTTCCTCAAGTTCCAAAGGATAAATATAAACAGAAAATATGAGAAAATAGGGAAACAGGGGGAAACAATCAAGCAACAGACAATAATAATAGTTTAGCCGTTAATCAAATTCAAGGACCTTGAAAACCTCTTCAAGGGCTACAGATAATATTCTGAGCCATATTCTCGAGCTGTTTGTAGACACTGAAACTCCCACCAGGTGGAAGAAGTTAACAGCATGCTGACCAGAAGCAAGCAGACCATAGACCAATTGGAAGAAGAAGGTTGATGAAGTTGGCTTCCAATTACATCACCAACTAACCAGATGATTGCCCAGGAGCTGCTCCCCAAGCACTCTCCCTCACTCTGTCTTCGAAAGTCTTTTCCTGAAAGTCATCTGGAAATTTTGCCCTTTTGAGTAATTGGTTGTCCCTCTTCTTTGTTTAGTGCCTGTAATAAATCCTGCACTTTGCTCTGCCATCCCCATGTTAGTATATTAGCTTCACTGCATTGCGGTGAGCAAGCAGGTTTGATTCAGTAATTAAGGATTTTTTTTGTTTTCCATGCTTTTGTTGGTTGTGCCCAAGGAAGACAGGGCGATATTCTCATTGTAAAAATCGCAATGATACAGACAGAACAAGCCTTTCCACTATACTTCCTCTTCATCCAAGGCCCTTCTCCAGTTTGCACCTCCTGTGGGGAAAGAGCAGATGGGGTGTAATGGTTTAAGATTCACATAGAATGAAATCACAGTCTCAGAATTTGAGGCAACACTCAGACTTCCCATGTGTGCTTTTGTTTCACATTCCTAACATCACCTGCTGCTTTGCCCTCTTCTCTCTCTGCCTCACCTTCCTTGATCTCCTTTTCCCCTTCCATTTTATCTGGCTTTCTACTTCTAGTGCCCTTAAGCATTGCTGGGAGGAGGCTGGGACATGTACTTGCAGGTTCCCTTGCATCTTAGACACTCCTGCACTGTTGGAAAGCATTTCTCAAAGTGAACTGAGCAATAGCCAAAGCCTCTGAGCTTCTTCATTGGCATCTTCAGAAACCTCTGGTCCACCCCTTGGCCATCCACTCTTATGACACCAGCTATCTCTTCAGGATGTCTAGGACCTTACCAGGATACTTGGATCAGACTCACCGGGGGAGATCCTTCTGAGCAAGCAAGAAGCCAAGCCCATCCAACACTAGGAAACACAGATGTTTCCTAGTGAAACAGCTGCATCACACCCCTCCTCCCACAAAGGCAGGCAGACATAGGGTCAGGCTTGCACCATGGCCTTCAAGGTCTCACTGCGTCTCCAAAGGAGGTTGAAATAAACAGTGGTGAGAAGAGCTCTGTGGGCAGATACTCCAAAGTGGAGATGGCTAAGGCCTCGTCCCTCAGCAGGCTCATTGCTGCCAGGTCCAGGAGTCTGAGAGCATTCCAGACACTCATGCTGACTCTGCTCTAAAAAGAAGCCCGTGAATATTTTGCAGGGAATAAGTCATCCTTCTCAGGCTGAGTATGACCTTCATGTGTATGACCTTCTCCTCAACCTTTAGAAGAAGCAAATCAGGGCCATAGTTATTGCTCTGGCAGTGGTGGAAGAGCCTTTGTTTACACAAATTATACTCTGGGCTCTGTTGGCACAATGACATATGTCCACCCATTCTGGCACCATAAGCAATGTCTTGCAAGTACCATGGAGATGGAAACATCAACCACTACCCTATTCATTTTTTTCCACATCTTTGCTTAATCATGCCTTACTTGGAAGTGGGTACTATGAGTGTAAAACAATCTATTTTGGGGGAAAACTCTCAGACTATACTTAGACCTCTGATCTGTGGGAATAGGCAGGTCATGTGAACCAACAGGGCCTCCATCCTCAGCTCCCACAATCAACCTGGCTAGGAAAGATTAAGGAGATACCACCAAAATGAATACTATTTGTTCTCAAACTAATTTTTTTTTAATGTCAAGAAATAAAATTCCAAATAGATATTTTTCATTAAAAAGTAACTCTGGAGTATTACTCAGCCATTAAAAAGAATACATTTGAATCAGTTCTAATGAGGTGGATGAAACTGGAGCCGATTATACAGAGTGAAGTAAGCCAGAAAGAAACACACCAATACAGTATACTAATGCATATATATGGAATTTATAAAGATGGTAACGATAACCCTGTATGCGAGACAGCAAAAGATACACAGATGTATAGAACAGTCTTTTGGACTCTGTGAGAGAGGGCTAGGGTGGGATGATTTGGGAGAATGGCATTGAAACATGTATAATATCATATATGAAATGAATAGCCAGTCCAGGTTTGATGCATGATACTGGATGCTTGGGGCTGGTGCACTGAGATGACCCAGAGGGATGGTACAGGGAGGGAGGAGGGAGGGGGGTTCAGGATGGGGAACACGTGTATACCTGTGGCGGATTCATGTTGATGTATGGCAAAACCAATACAATATTGTAAAGTAATTAACCTCTAATTAAAATAAATAAATTTATATTTAAAAAAAGTAACTCTGGTAGGTTAAGGTATTTAAAAATGATATACATCAAATTACAGATCAAGGTGTTTGCTGTTAAAGGCAAAGCTACACTTAGAGGCAAAATCAAAACCTTAAATCTATTCACTGAAAAGCTAGAAAAAGGTAAATCTCCCTGCCATGTCTAACTGCATGCCATCATTCAAGACCAGGTTACCACAGGGGAAAGCTCGGTGTCCTTAACTGAGACTGTTATCTTACCAGCTCTGCTGTGGCTGGCAGGATATGCAGACCTCTGTTCTGTTGGAGAACCCAGGCAGTGACTATGGAGCAAGAAAATTCTGCATCTCTTCCTTGATAATTAAGACCTTTCTAGACCTTTCTAATCACATTTTCCATCTTTTCAACTACTACCTTCCAATCAGAAAGTCATACTTAATTGTATTCTAGACTGTCCATCAGGTTAATCTTGATTGTATCTTTGTCTTTACTCAGATGAACTGACAGAATCACATATTCATTCAAAAAAGAGAAAGAATGGGTGGAGGGCATGACAGTCAAGGAATCATTCCTGGATTTGCTCTACAGACATTGATCGAGTTTTTCTAATAGGAACACTCCATAACCCTAGGTGTGAGACAGGAAGGGCTTAGTATCTTCCTTAAAGAGACTAATAATAAAAATAAATAAATAAAACTAAAAGCATTATTATTGGGGATTTTTGACAGATCAAAATAATTAAAATGTCTCAGAATTAGAACAACTGCCTAAAGACAATGGTTTCTTTCTCCTTAAAATCTGAATATAAACAAGTCCTTGTATCAAGTTGCCACCTGTTATGTGGGCAACATAGTAGACCATGAACCAATCAAGAAGCAAGAGAAAAGCAACTGGGGATATGGTTGGCTTAAAGTCATGGCTTCTCTGAAGGAAAAAGATCATGGCTTCTCTCAGCTCATAATCACTGTGACAAGTGAGGATGGCAGCTGAGGAGAATGCAGCTGAAAATATCTAAAAGTACCCAGTGAATGACCCAAACAGTGTGAAATCATTTTTTCCCTATTAGGTAGGATCAAGATTAAAATTTTTCCTCTGAATGGAGACTAGAAATTTAAAGGGAATAACTAAGAGGAGACAGTGTTAATCTTTAAGCTCTTTACTTTCCAGAAGGATGGGATCGGCTCAGCAAATTGGCTTAAAAACACTAAATCTGAGAGTGTGAGTGGAGAGTGAGGCACCCAGCCCTGGGAACTCAGACATTTCCAAGTCTGAGGGCCACTGAGGGTGGACACTGTGGTCTCTTTAGAAACTTGGAGCCAGGAGAGAAACTAACGTGGGTTAGTTGCAAATAACCCTGTCCTCAACATGGCAGCTGTTCAACCCCTTCATGGATCACTTCTTGTCATGGCAAAGGGGCTTGCATAACTCATGAAGCTATGAGTCATACTGTACGGGGCCACCCAAGATGGACAGGTCACAGTGACGAGTTCTGACAAAATGTGATCCACTTGAGGAGGGAATGGCAAACCACCCCAGGATACTTGCCATGAGAACCTCATGAACTGCATAAAAAGACAAAAAGATATGACATCGAAAGATGAGTCTCTCAGATCAGAAGGTGTCAAATTTGCTACTGGGGAAGAGAGGAGGACAACTATTAATACCCTCAGAAAGAATGAACGGTCTGAGCCAAAGCAGAAATGACCTTCAGTTGTGGATATGTCTGGTGATGAAAATAAAATTCGATGCTGCAAAGAACAGTATTGCATAGGAACCTAGAATTTTAGTTAGGCCCATGAATCAAGGTAAATTGGATGTGGTCAAGCAGGAGATGATAAGAATAAATATAGGCATCTTAGGAATCAGACAACTAAAATGGATGGGAATGAGCGAATTTAATCGACTCATTTAATACTGTGGGCAAAAATCCCATAGAAGAAATGCAGTAGCCCTCATAACCAACAGAAGAGTCCAAAATGCAATATTTGGGTGAACCTCAAAAATAACAGAATGATCTCAGTTCATTTCCAAGGCAAGCCACTCAATATCACAGTAATTCACATCTATGCCTCTACCATTGATGCCAAAGAAGCTGAGGTTGATCAGTTCTGTGAAGATCTAGAAGACCTAGAACTAACACCAAAAAAAAAAAAAGAAAAAGGAGAGAGAGAGAGAGATTCTATTCTTCATTGGGGATTGGAATGTAAAAGTAGGAAGTCAAGAGATACCTGTAGTAATGGGAAAGTTCCATGGAGAACAAAATGAAGCAGGGCAAAGATTAACTGAATTCTGCTAAGAGAATGCAATGGTCATAGCAAACACCCTTTTTCAACAACACAAGATGACTTTACACATGGACATCACCAAATGGTCAATACCAAAATCAAATTGATTACATTTTATATAGCCAAAGATAGAGAAGCTATATACAGTCAGCAAAGACAAAACCTGGAGCTGACTGCGGCTCAGATCTTCAACTTCTCGTAGCAAAATTCTTGGTTAAACTAAAGAGAGCAGGGAAAACCATTAGGTCAGCCAGGTATGACTTAAATCCCCTATAAATATGCAATGGAGGTGATGAATAGATTCAAGGGATTAGATCTAGTAAACAGTGTATCTAAAGATCTATGGACAGAGGTCCGTAATATTGTACAGGAGGCAGCGACCAAACCATACCAAAGAAATAGAAAAGCAAGAAGGCAAAGTGGTTATCTGAGGAGCCTTTACAAATAGCTGAAGAAAGAAGGGAAGTGAAAGGCTAGGGAGAAAGGGAAAGATAAATCCAACTGAATGCAGAATTCCAAAGAACAGCAAAGAGAGATAAGAAGGTCTTCTTCAATGAACAGTGCATAAAAATAGAGGGAAACAACAGAAGGGGAAAGACTAGATATCTCTTTGGGAAAATTGGAAATATCAAGGGGACATTTCACCTAAAGATGGGCACAATAAAGGACAGAAGCAGTAACGATCTAGTAGACGCTGAAGAGATCAAGGAGAGATGGAAAGACTACCTGGAAGAACTGTGCAAAAAAGATCTTAATGACCTGCTCCCTTAAGGGAAGCTATAGCAAAACATAATACATTAAAAAGCAGAGACACCACTTTTCTGACAAAGGCCCATATAATCACAACTATGGTTTTTCCAGTAGTCATGTACAGATGTGAGAGCTGGACCATAAATAAAGCTGAGCTCCAAAGAATTGATGATTTCAGACTGTGGTGCTGGAGAAATCTGATGACTTCAGACTAAGAGTCTCTTGAACTGCAAGGAGATCAAACCAGTCAATCCAAAAGGAAATCAACCCTGAATATTCATTGGAACTATTGTCACTGAAGCCGAAACTCCTAACTTTGGCCACCTGACACAAAAGCCAACACACTGGAAAAGAGCCTGATGGCTGGGAAAGATTGAAAGTAAAAGGAGAAGGGGGCGGTAGAGGATGGAATGGGTGGATGGCATCATCACTGGCTCACATGAATGTGAACCAATTCCAGGAGACAGTGGAGGAGAGAGGAGGTTCTCGTGCTGCAGTACATGGGGTCACAAAGAGTCAGACGTGACTTAGTGACAGAACTACAACAAAAGGTATCCTGCCTCACCCGTCAAGCTTCCTTTCGTTATTCAGGTAAATTGCCTACCCTGCAAGCATTCCCTAGCTTAGACGGTACATTACAAGACTTCTTCCTCCACCTCTCTAGATAACTCATCTGACATACAGGTCAGATACTATAGCAATGATTCTTTAAGTTTTGTTTTTTTAAGATCATGGATCTAGGCTTTCCCAGTTCAAACCAGTCAAAACCATGGAACTTTCAAGTGGGCCTGCATAAGTGTACAGTAGATGATTTAAAGACAGCCAAAAACTCCATCCACAGATCACACTAATGCCACCATCTTCTGAACATGTATTCCATAAAAAAGCGTGTAACTCAGATGCACCTGCACAAAGCAGTGATTTCCTCACCTTTTTTCCTGCCTTCCATCACCTTGCCCCGCCCCTTCGAGCTCCTTATACTCTGCACCCATAAATATCCCTACTCACCTGCCTTTGAAGTGGTAGGGCTCAGACTTCCCATGTTTCCTCATGATTGCCTTGTAAATAACCCCTCTCTCAGCTTCAAATTTCAGAATTTAGTATTTGGCTTGATGGACTTCCCTGATAGCTGGCTGGTGAAGAATCCACCTGCAATGAAGGAGACCCTGGTTTGATTCTTGCATAGTGAAGATCTGCTGGAGAAGGGATAGGCTACCCACTCCAGTATTCTCAGGCTTCCCTGGTGGCTCAGCTGGTAAAGAATCCACATACAATGCAGGAGACCTGGGTTTGATCCGTGGGTTGGGAAGATCCCCTGGAGAAGGGAAAGGCTACCCACTCCCATATTCTGGCCTAGGGAATTCCATGGACTCTATAGTCCATGGGGTCACAAAGAGTTACACACAACTGAGTGACTTTCACTTCACTTGCTGACCGCCATATTGAGTCTGCTCCATTTTGTCTATTAACCTATGAACAGCGAAAGAAATAAGCAGAGAGGTAAGAGACCCTCCGGACAAAATAAAGAATGTGCAGGAATGGTAAGGTTTTGGATCATATACAACTCAGTGCCTTTTTAAAAAATCACTAACTGGAGATTGCTGAGGTATAAACTGAAAAAGAGAGTAATAGATAATGGAAGGCAGCAGTCAGTTTTCAATGAGGGTCTCTATTTCTAACAGTTGCTTTATAAATGTCTACCCAGGGAAAATTTTACCATGTGAGTCTCAAACCTGTATCCAGCTGCAGACACTGAGGTTTATATTTGGTTGTATAAACACATATTCCCCAAAGTCTGTCACATCCCAGAGCCTTCATTTCACCTTGCAATCCTGCACCTCCGTTGTATCAGCTTTCCATTTCCCATTCACACTGAGCTCATGTATGAAATCATGGATTGGTTTGCTTTCATGATGCATCTATTGCCTAGATGTTAGTTTCCAAATGCCCAGAAGAAAGCTTTGACAGAAGTATCCAACTAGGCAGATGTATAACAGTGGTACAGAAAGTGCTCCTCAGGATAGAATGTTTTATTGCCCCAGAGAAGACACCGGGCTGTAGCTAAGCCAGATGGCCCTTGGAAATCCTAAATCCCACATAATCTCAATGAGTTTATCCCGAAGCTAGGCCAGTCAGCCCAGGTGGAGGGCTCCATGAGGGCTGTAACTCTCCTGAGAGGCAGGATAAAACTCCTCACTTAAGTTGATCAGCCCAGTGGTGTGACTCAGCAGCTTCTCCATGATGGCCATAGAGAGAACACTGCCACACAGACTGAAGGTCCTGAGCTGGGAACAGCAGCTCAGGGCAGGCAGGATGGACTCAAGTTGGGACTCTGTGATCCCACACTGCTCTGAGTTCAGTTCCTGGAGGGTGGCTGCAACTTGCTCCAGAAGAACGTGGAGGATCTCAATACTAAAGTTGATCATGGTGACACCACTCAGATCCAGGCCTTTGAGCTGACAAATGTTTGGGTGCTGGGACAGATGGGTCAGGTCTGATTCTGTAAGCCAGCACTTAGTTATTGCCAGGTGGTCCAAGGGGGTTCTCAGGCATCTGGGGAGAGAACCAGCAATTAGATCTGAGAAACCAGGAAGACCGCTGAACTAAAGTTGTCAGATAGGTGATTGGCCCAAAGTCAAGGTCATACTAACAGCCTTCTGAAGGTCAGTACCCAGAATGGCCAGTCTAATTTTAGCCTGACATTCCATCTCCACATCACCTGTAAACCATCTGCAGTTCCAGATGATCTCTGGCTTCTGCTCTACTTCCATCCTCTTAGAATCATGCATTTCTTAAATATTAACTAACTCACCTGGAGCAAAAGCCAACATTTTAGAGACTAGTAATTTGAGACAAGTTTATTGTGTTCAGAAACCTTGTGAGCATAGAGCTCTTCTCTCTCTCTCCCTCACTTTTTCTTTTTCTTTTTTTCTGGCTGCACCACATGTGAAGTTTATGCAATCTTACTTCCCCCACGAGGGATCAAACCTGGACATTCAGCCTTGAAAGAATAGAGTCCTAATCGTGGACAACCAGGAAATTTCCAAGAAATTCTCTTAAAATTGCTCAGGTCTGAGGTGATTTCCCTTCTTTAATGCTCTCTTCACTTACCTGTTTTCCTAAGTCATCTGACATAAGATTTCCCTTCTTAAGAACCCATGCCCAGCCTCGCTGGATCAAAACCACCCCATCCTTAGCTTTCTAATATGGCAGTGGTTTAGTTGCTAAGACGTGTCCGACTCTTGCAACGCCATGGACTGTATGTAGCCTGACAGGCTCCTCTGTCCATGGGATTCTCCAGGCAAGAATACTGGCGTGGGTTGCCTTCTCCAGGGGATCTTCCTGACCCAGGATTGAACCTAGGTTTCCTGCATTGCAGGCAGATTCTTTACCTATTGGGCTATGAGGGAAAACCCAGCATGGTGTCCCTGCTTGTTCTTCTACCTTAATTTCAGAGGTGAGGTGATACCACAGCTCGGGAGAAAGCAGCTAAGGACCCTGTGTACCTGACATGCCAGTGTTGTGTTCACTGTTACTCTGCCAGCAGTCCACACTCACCTGAGCATCTGGTCCAGGCAGCCTTCAAGGAAGGAGTGAGAGTCCAGATAGAGATACTGGAGATGTCGCAGCTTGAGAAACTCAGAGGTAAATTGCACAACTTGCTGCTGCTACTCCTGTACTGTGAGCTTTTTGGGAACTTGGAGCCAGAGAAGATATAAACCTGGCTCAGTCCCAAGTGACTCTGTCATCCAAAGGCAAGTGCCACCAGGAAAGGTTTTAAGTTTCTTTTTCTTTTCTCACTGAGGACACTTTCCGGACGGCAAATTTTCCCAGCCAATTTTTGGGGGTCTTAGAAGTCAAATAAACCATAATTTCAAAGGACGCTTTTCAAGTATCTTTAGATCACTACTGTTTCCTCAGACCTAGCTAAGTTCCACACAGATTCTGATCAAGGTAACACCTTAGGCACAGAAATAAAATTCTGGTTTTCGCTTCATAAATACCAACACCTGTTCTGCACTAAATACAGAAGTTCTTATTGGTGTTTAATGTTCTACCACATTTAGGAGTGACTCCTACTTTGGGATACATCATATAAAGATTTCTTTGAAATTTAAGGTCATGCATAAAGGGAGACTATTTATTCTATAAGAATTGTCCGTGCATCTCACCCACCCATTATTTGATACCCAAACAATTCTTATACACCTGTGGCCACCAAAGTGAAGACACTCTGAAGACGCTCTACAGCAAAAGTTAAACACAACAATCTGATTTAACTATGCTTCAATAATTAAAAAAAAAAAACAAAACCTGGGGCTTCTGTGGTGGTGCAGTGGTTAAGAATAATCTTACAATGCAGGGGATACTGGCTCAATCCCTGGCCCAGGAAGATCTTGCCTGCCACAAGGCAACAGCTACTGAATCTGAACTCTGGAGCCTTTGAGTTCCAACTACTGAGCCCATGGGCAACAACAACTTAAACCTGTGCACCCTAGAGCCTGTGCTCCTAACAAGAGAAGTCACCACAGTGAGAAGCCCGAGCACCACAATTAAGAGCAGGCCCTGTTCCCCACAACTAGGGAAAGCCCACACAGCAATGAAGACCTAGCACAGCCAAAAACAGGAATCAGTCAATCAACCAAAAAAGAATTCTCTGAAGAAAACTCGTGGGCTAATATGAGAAACTCCAACAGTGGCCAGACTCCAAGCTGGTCATTTTCAGGTATGTGGGAATCTGAGGGATATTCAGAACCTTTCCTGCCTGAGTAGTCATCAGCTGTGGAAGTTGTGCCAAAGAAAATTATAGACAGACACAGCTTTAAGTCTGAAGGCAGATTTTATTCGGCCCCATGACAAGAGTGGGCCAAATGGGGTCCTTTTGACATTCCATATTTGATAGTTTAGCACACACAGTTAGGAAAAGCCAACCTGATAAAATACTTTTTTCAGAATTCTAACCTTAAAGAAACAAAAGTCCTTTTAGGAGTAACTTGCATTTATCTCTCTAATCCTTTGAGATGTAATTGTTCTACCTGATTTTAGGTGGTTTTTTTCCCCCTATTGATATCTCAGTCACTGCCATTAGAAAGGTACACATATGTTGCACATCTGACAATCAAATAGACTGGGATTCCGAGCAGCCTTTTGGCTCTGCCAACTTTCAAAGACCTTTGTTATCTCAACCTTTGTTTCACCAACTTGTATAAAAAGGACTTTTTACTTTCTTAGACCATTTTGGGGGAGGAAGCTTTCTAGGGCTTATGAAGGGTACAACATTTGCACTGTCTTGTGGAATGCCTATTGTATCTTTATCGGTGTAAATTGTTTTTAAAATACTACTCATCAATAAATCCTTAAATTGGAGAAAATTACAAATTTGAAAATTTTAGAGAATTTTTTAAATTTTACTTTTGAGAATATGCATTTTACTTTTGTACAAATGATACTGTGTTTCAAGATTCCATTAGTTGCAAATAATATGATCTCACTTTCTTTTAAAATTGTATGTTTGGAGAATAATTTCTTTACAATGTTGTGTTGGTTTCTGTAGAGCAACATGAATCAGCCATAAACATACATATATTCCCTCCCTCTTGAACCTACCTCCCACCCCTAGAGAACTTTTACTAAAAGCCACTTTGGGACATATATTTAAAAAAAAAACAAACTAGAAAGTGGAGAAAAATGCATCCATGTAATAACTAACCTTTGTACCTTATTTTAAAACAAGTGAACAAATCAAAAACTGGTTTGGAAAGCATTATTTATGCTCCCAACTTCAGCTCAATGGTACTTACACATGCTAATAATAAACTTTGCTTTCCACAAAACTTTTCTTTTTACCTGCAACAAATTCATAACCTATGCCTTTGTAAATGAAGATGAAGCATTTATGTTTTTCTTTCTACCTGATTCCTGCAGAATTTGGCTTCTCCAGCAGGCTCCTCTGTTAACTTGATGAATTACTGCTACCAGATGACAACTCATTTTACTAGTCATTAATTTGTCCTAACTTGTTTTCAAATTATTTATGTCATGTCTTTCCTCACTGTGTTATATCTCCTCACATTACGCTAATGAATTTATAACTGTAATGAGCTATATATCTTATAGCCCATCTACTGTATAAAATTAGTGTCTCCTGCACTACCCAATGGAAACCCAGGCTTCAGACATAGCTAAATATCTTAAGGGCATCAATTGTATCTACAACCATATAGAGAATATTTATAATAGTGCAACTCTAGATATGAGAAGAGGGAACAAGGGAAACATTTTCTGCATCATAATAGACTAGTAAAAGAGGAGATACAGAGAATTTTAATAAATATGTTATAATGGATCTGCAGCTGATTGAAGCAGATAGTGGGGAGCTGAAGAAACAGATGGACAAGTATAAGTTATATGTTGTATATTACAGCTATTTTATTATACAACCTGATATGCTAATGTTAAAACATGCTACACTAATCTTCCTCAATAAGGAAGACCAATAAGTGTTATGGGAATAAAATGAAACTTTTATTGACATGAACTAGTGTTCAAAAGATATACTTTTGAAATATAGTATAAACATAAAAAAATTGTTTCATGCCTGTATGATTTTAAAATTTTTCTCATAGGAACATGCATATCAGTTCCCACCCATGACAGAGATGTATTGTTGAGGACCAGTAAGTATTTTTCCTTTGTTGTTTGTATTAACCCACAGAACTAAGTAAAGAAAGCAAAAGGAAAAATATAACTAGGGAACGATGGAGTTTCAGATCATAGGCAACAAAGTGCTCCCCTCACCACCATCAGTAACTAGAGATCCAAGAGATGCAAACACAGAAATCAGAATAATATCATGGTCAGCATTTATTAGTTTACACTGAAGGTCTCTTTATTTCTGATCATTTCTACAATTGTGCATACAGAAATAACTCGAACATGTGTGTCTAAAACTGAACCTCCAGAAATTTAGGTTCATATTTGACTTCATAAACATGTCTCTAAATAAATCCCAAACTCCCCAAGTCAACATATCCTTCTAGAATCCTGCACCCCTGCTGGATCATGTTTGCTTTTCTCAATGACACTGAGCTGGTATCAGAAATCATGGGTGTACTTTCCCTTCATAATATACCTATGTCCTAGACTTTTCCAAGTATCCAGAAGAATGCTTCTGATAGAGGCAACCACCTTCTGATACAGGCAGGGTATTACATAATTATGCATTGTGATTCAGATGATCACACACGTTCTCACCGCAGTGAGGACAGGGGCTGGGGCTAATCCAAATCTTCCTGGGACGCCCTAAATCTGTAAGGAGCTGCCAAAGCTCAGCTTTTAGCTGGGCAAGTCTCTCCTGGTGAAGAATACCCAGAGAGCTATAACTCTCCCGAGGGGCAGGATAAAACTCTATATGTAAAGCGGACAACCCATCAGTATGACGCAGGAGACTCTCCAGGACAGCCATGGAGATGAGGTTTCCACACATGCTGAAGACCCTGAGCTGGGAGCAGCAGCTCAGGGCAGGCACAAGAGCTGTGAGGAGGGAGTCCATAATCCCACACAGGTTTAAGTTCAGCTCTTCAAGAGTACCTGCAACTTTTTCCAGCAGACCCTGGATGAGCTTGGGACAAAAGTTGGTCAGGGTAACACCACTCAGATTTAGGCCCTTTAACTGACAGATTTTTGGACTCTGGGACAGATGGGTCAAGTCTGATTCTGTAAGCAGGCAGTTGGTTATTGAGATGTTGTGCAAGGGGATCTTCAGGCATCTGGAGGAAAAAGAGAAAAACAAGTAATTAGTTCTGGGAAACCAGAGTGATAAGTGATCTCCATTTGAGAGGTAAATGATTGGTCTGAAACCAAGTTGTTGTTACCATCTGATAAAATTCAATATCCAGAATGCCCAGACTCATTCCAGGCTGAGTCCTGCCATTTTCATGTGTGACTAGATCAAGCTAAAAGAACCGTGAAAGCTCTTTTTCCTCATTTATCAAGCAGAGTACAACATACTCCACTTCCTTAGGAGGATGAATGAAGATAATGGTTGCACTAGAATATGCTCAGTAGAGAGAGCCTGAGACAGAGTCTCCATCAAGTGTGGACACTACTTAATTTTAGTCCTGGGAGATGAGATAAACATGTTTTTAATTCAGATCCCTTCAGTCCATACTTGGGCTCCAGATGCCTGTATCTCTGGCCAGGTGAGGCACTTGGAGGATGTGTGTAAACAATAAGACCCCACACCATGCCCTGGGGCTGCCAGACTTCAGCAACTCCCATCCCGGCATCATCTACAAACTTTCTGTCATTGTTCACTCTCCTTTTGTCTCCATTACTTTTAAAGTGCAAATCCTAAAGATGGTCTTGGGTTGCAAATAATGTAACTAAATAATATACAGGAAATGCATGATTCTGGAGATGATGGTAATGAAGCAGAGACAAAAGGAGAGTGAACAGGGATAAAAGGTATGTAGATGATGCCCGGATGGGAGTCGCTGAAGATTGGCAGCCCTTAGGCATGGTGTGGGGTCTTACTGTTTCTACACATCTTCCGCGTGCCTCACCTGGCCAGAGATAACAGGCATCTGGAGCCCAGGCTGGACTGAAGGGATCTGAATTAAAAACATGTTTATCTCATCTCCCAGGACTAAAATTAAGTAGTGTCCACACTTGATGGAGACTCTGTCTCAGGCTCTCTACTGAGCACATTCTAGTGCAACCATTATCTTCATTCATCCTCCTGAGGAAGTGGAGTATGCTATACTCTGCTTGATAGATGAGGAAAAAGAGCTTCCAAGGTTCTTTTAGCTTGATCTAGGTTTTTCCTTGTCAATGCCATCTTCATTAACCTGTCATTGAACAGAAATATCTCTTTCCAAAGAAGAAATCCCATATATGCCCACACTATAACTATGCCTCCTAATTTGTAGCTTTCTAACCTAATGTCTCTTTCCAGAACTTCTATACCAGCTTTCTCACACCTTGATTGCTCCACTTATGTGTTACCACACTTCACAGTAGAGCAGCAAATGAGACAATGCATTTGATATGTTACTAATGTGTTCACTGTTGCTCAACCAGTGCTGGTCCCCTCACCTGAGCATCTGGTTCAGGCGGCCTTCAAGGAAAGATGGACCTTCCATACGGAGATAGCGGAGGTACTGCAGTCTGAGGATCTGAGAGGTAAATTGCAGAAGAGCCTGATGGTCCTGTTCCTCAGCAGCAGACCTATGAATGGGGGAGAGAATGAGTTTCTGAACATTGCTCATCTTGCCCAGGAGAGGAGCAAACTTGGCCAGGGTGGACAGCTTCTGGGTGAAATTCAGTTCCACCTCCTGGATACAGTTCAGCTTCACTATTCGGAAAACTTTCTTAATAGTGTCCTTAGACCTTGAAACAATCTTCATCTTCTTACAGCACAAGTGTATGGAGCCTTTCCGCTGCTCCACCCACGAGAAGAGGTATGTGATACATTTGCTCCAGGTCATTTCCTTGAGACAAAGATCTATGTACATCTCCAAGGGAGCCAAGGAGTGCTTTGCCCTTGACATGTCCTTAGCCACTGATGCCATCAGTGAACTTGAGGACACATAGGACTTGTCTCCAGACCACATGTTCCAGAAGTCCTGGCCAGTATTTCTCAAGTCCAGCACCCGCAGTTTGCACTTCCTATGGGGAAACAGAAGATTTGCTAAGATTCTTTAAAATACACACTGAATGAAACTACAGCCTCAGAATTTAGGCAACATTCTAACTTCCCATCTTTGCTTTTACTTCACATTCCTGTTATCACCTTCTGTCTTTTCTCTTTCCTTTCTTGCTCGCTTTCCTCTAGTCCTTTTCGTCTTCTATCCTTCCTAGTACACTTTTGTAAGGTATTTCCCAATGTGATCTCAGCAGTGCTCAAGGCTTCTGAGCTTTTTCAGAAGTCTCTGGTCTGCCCTTTGGTCATTCACTCTCCCTGACACCAGCAGTCCCTTCCAGGACACCCAAGACCCTGCCAGGCTACCTGGATCAGACTCACCTGGGGGGAACCTCCTGGGCCAGCAGGATATCAAGTCCATCCAGCACTGCTTCTAAGGTTTCTTGTTGCGGCTTCTTCATCAGCCCCCCTAGAGGCAGGCGGGCAAAGGGCCAGGCTTGCACCATGGCCATCAGAGTCTCACTGCGTCTGAGAGAGAAGGCGGCCATGAATAGTGGTGGGTAGAGCTCCATGGGCAGATACTCCAAAGAGAAGATGGCCAAGGCCTCATCTCTCAACAGGCTCATTGCTGCCAAGTTCACAAGTCTGTGTGGGTTGCGAGCACTCATCCTGACTCTTCTCTTAATGGAATCCTGTGAAAATGCAAGGGAACAAAGCATCCTTCTCAGGTCAGTCATACCCATAACAGTGGTCTCTCTCCCCATCCTTCAGGGAAATCAAACCAGAGCCAAAGTCATCACCTTGGAAATGATGAACCAGAAAGGAAGAAACTCAGTTTGTCAGGCTTCCAGACTATATTTGGTGGCACTAAGCCATAGCTCTGCCTCTTCTAGCACTAGAGCAAGAATCTCACAAGTACCAAAAAGAAAGCAAGGCAACCAATAGCTCCTCAATTTCTTTCCATTGTTTGCTTAATGTATGTCCCTCTTGCACCTTTGTATCAGGAGACTGAACAAGTTGACTCCCTTTCTCTTGGGTGAAACATTTAAAGTATCATGTTCAGCCCAAATTATGGGGCAAGAAGTTCATGTGGAACACAGTTTCAGTCCTCAGTTTCCAAAGTTAACTTTACTGGGAAGGATTAAGGAGATACCTTCTAAAAGCGATGCAATTTGAGCATAAAGTAAAAACTTTAAATGTCAAGAAATAGCATTTCCAATAGTTAGATGTCTTTTATTAACAAGAAAAGCTGTTTGATAAGACATTTACATTAGATAGAAAGTGAAGTTGCTCAGTCATGTCCGACTCTTTGCAACCCCGGGGACTGTAGCCTACCAGGCTCCTCTGTCCATGGGATTTTCCAGGCAATAGTACTGGAGTAGATTGCCATTTCCTTCTCCAGGGGATCTTCCCAGACCAGGGATTGAACCCGGGTCTCCCGCATTGTAGACAGACACTTTACCATCTGAGCCACCAGGGAATAAGTCAAAGCCAAAATCAAAATGTTTAGGATGAAGGCAAAGCTACACTTTGAGGCCAAAGGAAAGCCTGTAATTTGTTTAACCAAAAGAAAAGGAAAACTCTTCCTGTCATGTCAGATCACATTCCACCTTTCAGTACACACTGACCATTGGCAGAATATCTTCCCTGAGGTTGATAATTTACTAGCTCAGATGTGGTTCTGGGGCTGCTCAGTCCTCAGTCCTGGGGGAGAACACAGGCAGTGACTCCAGACTGAGAAGACTGAGAAGTTTCTGAGTCTCATCTTTGGTGCTTGAGGCTTTTATAGAACTTTCTAATCACATCTGCCCTTCTTTCAACTGCTAACTTCCAATCAGAAGTCATTACCTGATTAGATTCCACAAATCCTCTCAGGTTAATCCTGATTGGGTTACAGTATATCTCCAGATGATTTGATATCTACAGGAAAGAGAAAGAATGAGGGAGGGAGTAGAATCTAGGACTTTTTCATTGATTCACTCCACAAAATAGGGTGGAGTTTTGCTAATATGGATAGTGTATCCCTGGGTGGGAGTAAGGGAAGGGATTATGTGTCCCAAATATTATACAGAAAAACAAAACCCAAGACAATGTCTGGAAAACCTCACTGTTGCATGATTTCTGTCCGAATTAAAATTATTAAATGTCCTAGAATTAAAACAGCTTCATAAAACCAGTGGTGTTATTTCTAAAGAAAACAAAATAAACTCTTATTTGTTTCAAGTTCACACTTAGGTCTTATATGGGAAATGGCAAATTATGAGTTTATTCACAGAGGCTATTCACAGAGGTTTATTGCAACCAGAGATGTGGTTGGCCCTCCAGGCTTAATCCCTGACAGAGAACATCTGGTCAATCCTGTGAGAACTAAGGGTGGGTGCTGGGCAGTGTGGTGGTGGCCCTTCCTAAAGGGGCCCTGTGAATGACTCAAACAGCCTCATGCACGTGGTTTTGTTTTTCTCTTGGAAAGAAGGACACTGAAGGCTTTTCTTTAGGTGATATTTAGAAACTGAACAGGAGTGGCTAAGAGGAGACAGTCATCTTTGAGGGTGCTTCCTGCTAGAATGTTGAGTTCAGGACGTCAAATTGACTTGAAAAGACTAACTCTGAGAATCTGAGTGGAGGGAGACATGACCAACTCTGTGAAGGACATATTCACATCTGAGAATCAGTGAGGGTGGTCACTGTGGGTTCTTTGGGAACTCAGAGACCAGGTGGGGGGAATGTGAATCAGTCTCAGCTAACCTTGTCTTCACTGTGCCCACTGCTACCAGTAAGCATTGTCTTTTAGGCTCTTCACACAGAGGATGCAGCCAAGATGGCAATTAATCCCAGGCATACTCTTGGAATCCTGGGAGCTGAACCATAATCCCATTGGTCTCTTCTACATATTTTTTGATATTACATTGATATTACTTGACTTACTCAGATACTTAATTTTGTGAGTAGGGCAAAGACATGATTTGCTATTTCCCAGTTTCCCTGGTTGCTACTGAATCATGTTGCAAGGATTAACAAGGGAGCAAGACACCAGCAGGGGATACTTTGCTGTGCCTGGCTGCGAGTCAGGGGTTGCACTTGAGTGGCCCAGGGTTTTTCTAGGGGCTGAATCAGAAGCACTTTGCTCTTACTGGGAAGTTTAAACAGAAAGATAACAGAGGCTTCAAAAGAACCTCCAAGATTTGATTGTGACTTACTGAGATTGGGGAGGATGGGAAAGGAGCAGGTATGGAGAAAGAAAGTAAGGAGTTTGTTAGGTCATATTAGACTTGAGATGGTCATAACATTAAGTAAAAAGAAATATCAAGTACCGAATAGCACTTGCAACAAAATCCTATTCATATAAAATGATATACATACTAATTCAAGAGCTAATGGCAAATGCTTCTTGTGAAATTTAAATTTTATACCTGGAATGGCAGAGCTGTGGGGGTGCAAAGGCAATTTGAGCCCCAGCAACATCAAAATCAGGCTCACAAACCAACACTGGTCTCAAGTCTAGAACAACAAAGACATGCATTTTCCCTGATATTGTGAGGGTCATTGTAGGTCACATTAGAGTTCCTTGCTGACCACTTTTCTCATACTAGAGGCTATAGGATGGCCAAATATATTCCACACACAGTGTTTTAACAAAGAAAATTTGCTGCCAGAGGCAGCATTTCATATCACAATTTCCTCTCCACTGTCCCTTAGCAGAAAAATATTTAAAGAAAAATGTAGAGTTGGTGAAGAATATGCCTGCAATTCAGGAGACCTGGGTTTGATTCCTGGAGAAGGAAATGGCAACCCACTCCAGTATTTGTGCCTGGAGAATCTCATGGACAGAGGAGCCTGGCAGGCTATAGTCCATGGGGTTGCAGGAGTCAGACAGGACTTAGCAGACTAAACCACCAGGATACTAAAATCAAGATGTTTTATCAATGGTGCTGTATAGAAGGAGAAGTCTTGAGACTACTGTAAAAATAAGACTGAAAACCAGAAGCAGGAGACTTAAGTCCAAACCCTGAGAACACCAGAGAACTCCTGACTCCAGGGAACATTAATTGACAGGAGCTCATCAATGCCTCCATACCTACAGTGAAACCAAGCACCACTCAAGGGCCAACAAGTTCCAGAGCAAGACATACCACACAAATTCTCCAGCAACACAGGAACACAGCCCCAAGCTCCAATATACAGGCTGCTCAAAGTTACTCCAAAACCACTGACATCTCATAACTCATTACTGGACACTTCATTGCACCCCAGAGAGAAGAAATCCAGCTCCACCCACCAGAACACCGACACAAGCTTCTCTAACCAAAAAACCTTGACAAGCCACCTGTACAACCCCACCCACAGTAAGGAAAGTCCACAATAAAGAGAACTCCACAAACTGCCAGAATACAGAAAGGCCACCCCAAACTCAGCAATATAAACAAGATGAAGAGACAGAGGAATACCCAGCAGGTAAAGGATCAGGACAAATGCCCACCAAACCAAACAAAAGAGGAAGAGATAGGGAATCTACCTGATAAAGAATTCCAAATAATGATAGTGAAAATTATCCAAAATCTTGAAATCAAAATGGAATCACAGATAAATAGCCTGGAGACAAGGATTGAGAAGATGCAAGAAAGGTTTAACAAGGACCTAGAAGAAATAAAAAAGAGTCAATATATAATGATAATGCAATAATTGAGATCAGAAACACTCTGGAGGCAACAAATAGTAGAATAACAGAGACAGAAGATAGGATTAGTGAAGTAGAAGATAGAATGGTAGAAATAAATGAATCAGAGAGGAAAAAAGAAAAACGAATTAAAAGAAATGAGGACAATCTCAGAGACCTCCAGGACAGTTAAATGCCCCAATATTCGAATCATAGGAGTCCCAGAAGAAGAAGACAAAAAGAAAGACCATGAGAAAATACTTGAGGAGATAATAGTTGAAAACTTCCCTAAAATGGGGAAGGAAATAATCACCCAGGTCCAAGAAACCCAGAGAGTCCCAGAAAGGATAAACCCAAGGCGAAACACCCCAAGACACATATTAATCAAATTAACAAAGATCAAGCACAAAGAACAAATATTAAAAGCAGCAAGGGAAAAACAACAAATAACACACAAGGGGATTCCCATAAGGATAACAGCTGATCTTTCAATAGAAACTCTTCAGGCCAGGAGGGAATGGCAAGACATACTTAACGTGATGAAAGAAAATAACCTACAGCCCAGATTACTGTACCCAGCAAGGATTCCATTCAAATATGAAGGAGAAATCAAAAGCTTTACGAGCCAAAGCTGAGAGAATTCAGCACCACCAAACCAGCTCTCCAACAAATGCTAAAGGATATTCTCTAGACAGGAAACACAAAAAAGGTGTATAAACTCGAACCCAAAACAATAAAGTAAATGGCAACGGGATCATACTTATCAATAATTACCTTAAATGTAAATGGGTTGAATGCCCCAACCAAAAGACAAAAACTGGCTGAATGAATACAAAAACAAGACCCCTATATATGTTGTCTACAAGAGACCCACCTCAAAACAGGGGACACATATAGACTGAAAGTGAAGGGCTGGAAAAAGATATTTCACACAAATAAAGACCAAAAGAAAGCAGGAGTAGCAATACTCATATCAGATAAAATAGACTTTAAAACAAAGGCTGTGAAAAGAGACAAAGAAGGACACTACATAATGATAAAGGATCAATCCAAGAAGAAGATATAACAATTATAAATATATATGCACCCAACATAGGAACACCGCAATGTGTAACACAAATGCTAACAAGCGTGAAAGGGGAAATTAACAATAACACAATAATAGTGGGAGACATCAGAGAAGGCAATAGCAACCAACTCCAGTACTCTTGCCTGGAAAATCTCATGGACAGAGGAGCCTGGTGGGCGGCCATCTGTCCATGGGGTCACGAAGAGTCAGACACTTACTGAGCGACTTCACTTTCACTTTTCACTTTCATGCATTGGAGAAGGAAATGGCAACCCACTCCAGTGTTCTTGCCTGGAGAATCCCAGGGACGGCAGAGCCTGTGAGCTGCCATCTGTGGGGTTGCACAGAGTCGGACACGACTGAAGCGACTTAGCAGTAGCAGCAACAGTGGAAGACTTTAATACCCCACTCACACCTATGGATAGATCAACTAGAGAGAAAATTAACAAGGAAACACAGACTTTAAACAATACAATAGACCAGTTAGACCTACTTAATATCTATAGGACATTTCACCCCAAAACAATGAATTTCACCTTTTTTTCCAGGGCACACAGAACCTTCTCCAGGATAGATCACATCCTGGGCCATAAATCTACCCTTGGTAAATTCAAAAAAACTGAAATCATTCCAAGCATCTTTTCTGACCACAATGCAGTAAGATTAGATGTAAATTACAGGAGAAAAACTATTAAAAATTCCAACATATGGAGGCTGAACAACATGCTGCTGAATAACCAACAAATCACAGAGGAAATCAAAATATGCATAGAAACGAATGAAAATGAAAACACAACAACCCAAAACCTATGGGACACTGTAAAAGCAGTGGTAAGGGGAAAATTCATAGCAATACAGGCATACCTCAAGAAACAAGAAAAAAGTCAAGTAAATAACCTAACTCTACACCTAAAGCAACTAGAAAAGGAAGAAATGAAGAACCCCAGAGTTAGTAGAAGGAAAGAAATCTTAAAAATTAGGGCAGAAATAAATGCAAAAGAAACAAAAGAGACCATAGCAAAAATCAACAAAGCCAAAAGCTGGTTCTTTGAAAGGATAAATAAAATTGACAAACCATTAGCCAGACTCATCAAGAAACAAAGGGAGAAAAATCAAATCAAGACAATTAGAAATGAAAATGGAGAGATCACAACAGACAACACAGAAATACAAAGGATCATAGGAGACTACTATCATCAGCAATTATATGCCAATAAAATGGACAAGGTGGAAGAATTGACAATTTCATAGAAAATTACAACTTCCCAAAACTGAACCAGGAAGAAATAGAAAATCTTAACAGACCCATCACAAGCATGGAAATTGAAACTGTAATCAGAAATCTTCCAGCAAACAAAAGCCCAGGTCCAGACGGCTTCACAGCTGAATTCTACCAAAAATTTAGAGAAGAGCTAACACCTATCCTACTCAAACTCTTCCAGAAAACTGCAGAGGAAGGTAAACTTCCAAACTCATTCTATGAGGCCACCATCAGCCTAATACCAAAACCTGACAAAGATGCCACAAAAAAGAAAACTATAGGCCAATATCACTGATGAACATAGATGCAAAAATCCTTAACAAAATTCTAGCAATCAGAATCCAACAACACATTAAAAAGATCATACACCATGACCAAGTGGGCTTTATCCCAGGGATGCAAGGACTCTTCAATATCTGCAAATCAATCAATGTCATTCACCACATTAACAAATTGAAAAATAAAAGCCATATGATTATCTCAATAGATGCAGAGAAAGCCTTTGACAAAATTCAACATCCATTTATGATAAAAATTCTCCAGAAAGCAGGAATACAAGGAACATATATCGACATAATAAAAGCTACATATGACAAACCCACAGCAAACATTACCCTCAGTTCAGTTCAGTCACTCAGTTGTGTCCCACTCTTTGCAACCCCATGAATCGCAGCACGCCAGGCCCCCCTGTCCATCACCAACTCCCGGAGTTCACTCAGACTCACATCCATCAAGTCCGTGATGCCATCCAGCCATCTCATCCTCGGTCATCCCCTTCTCCTCCTGCCCCCAATCCCTCCCAGCACCAAGGACTTTTCCAATGAGTCAACTCTTCGCATGAGGTGGCCAAAGTACTGGAGTTTCAGCTTTAGCATCATTCCTTCCAAAGAAATCCCAGGGCTGATCTCCTTCAGAATGGACTGGTTGGATCTCCTTGCAGTCCAAGAGACTCTCAAGAGTCTTCTCCAACACCACAGTTCAAAAGCATCAATTCTTCGGCGCTCAGCCTTCTTCACAGTCCAACTCTCAAATCCATACATTACCCTAAATGGTGAAAAATTGAAAGCATCTCCCCTAAAGTCAGGAACAAGACAAGGGTGCCCACTTTCACCATTACTATTCAACATAGTTTTGGAAGTTTTGGCCACAGCAATCAGAGCAGAAAAAGAAATAAAAGGAATCCAAATTGGAAAGAAGTAAAACTCTCACTGTTTGCAGATGACATGATCCTCTACATAGAAAACCCTAAAGACTCCACCAGAAAATTACTAGAGCTAATCAATGAATATAGTAAAGTTGCAGGATATAAAATCAACACACAGAAATCCCTTGCATTCCTATACACTAATAATGAGAAAATAGAAAGAGAAATTAAGGAAACAATTCCATTCACCATTGCAACAAAAAGAATAAAATACTTAGGAATATATCTACCTAAAGAAACTAAAGACCTGTATATAGAAAACTATAAAACACTGGTGAAAGAAATCAAAGAGGACACTAATAGATGGAGAAATATACCATGTTCATGGATCAGAAAAATCAATATAGTGAAAATGAGTATACTACCCAAAGCAATTTATAGATCGCAATCCCTATCAAGCTACCAATGGTATTTTTCACAGAGCTAGAACAATAATTTCACAATTTGTATGGAAATACAAAAACCACGAATAGCCAAAGCAATCTTGAGAAAGAAGAATGGAACTGGAGGACTCAACCTGCCTGACTTCAGGCTCTACTACAAAGCCACAGTCATCAAGACAGTATGGTACTGGCACAAAGACAGAAATATAGATCAATGGAACAAAATAGAAAGCCCAGAGATAAATCCACACACATATGGACACGTTATCTTTGACAAAGGAGGCAAGAATATAAAATGGATTAAAGACAATCTCTTTAACAAGTGGTGCTGGGAAAAATTGGTCAACCACTTGTAAAAGAATGAAACTAGAACACTTTCTAACACCATACACAAAAATAAACTCAAAATGGATTAAAGATCTAAACGTAAGTCCAGAAACTATAAAACTCTAGAGGAGAAGATAGGCAAAACACTCTCCGACATATATCACAGCAGGATCCTCTATGACCCACCTCCCAGAATATTGGAAATAAAAGCAAAAATAAGCAAATGGGACCTAATTAAACTTAAAAGCTTCTGCACAACAAAGGAAACTATAAGCAAAATGAAAATACAGCCTTCAGAATGGGAGAAAATAATAGCAAATGAAGCAACTGACAAACAACTAATCTCCAAAATATACAAGCAACTCATGCAGCTCAATTCCAGAAAAATAAACGACCCAATCAAAAAATGGGCCAAAGAACTAAATAGGCATTTCTCCAAAGAAGACATACAAATGGCTAACAAACACATGAAAAGATGCTCAACATCACTCATTATCAGAGAAATGCAAATCAAAACCACATTGAGGTACCATTTCATGCCAGTCAGAATGGCTGCGATCCAAAAGTCTACAAGCAATAAATGCTGGAGAGGGTGTGGAGAAAAGGGAACCCTCTTACACTGTTGGTGGGAATGCAAACTAGTACAGCCACTATGGAGAAGTGTGGAGATTCCTTTAAAAACTGCAAATAGAACTGCCTTATGAGCCAGCAATCCCACTGCTGGGCATACACACTGAGGAAACCAGAATTGAAAGAGACACGTGTACCCCAATGTTCATCAGAGCACTGTTTATAATAGCCAGGACATGGAAGCAACCTAGATGTCCATCAGTAGATGAATGGATAAGAAAGCTGTGGTACATATACACAATGGAGTATTACTCAGCCATTAAAAAGAATACATTTGAATCAGTTCTAGTGAGGTGGATGAAACTGGAGCCAATTATACAGAGTGAAGTAAGCCACAAAGAAAAACACCAATACAGTGTACTAACGCATATATATGGAATTTAGAAAGATGGTAATGATAACCCTGTATGCGAGACAGCAAGAGACACAGATGTATAGAACAGTCTTTTAGACTCTGTGGGAGAGGGAGAGGGTGGCATGATTTGGGAGAATGGCATTGAAACATGTATAATATCATATATGAAACAAATCGCCAGTCCAGGTTCGATGCATGATACTGGATGCTTGGGGCTCGTGCACTGAGACGACTCAGAGGGATGGTACGGGGAGGGAGGAGGGGTCAGGATGGGGAACACGTGTTTACCTGTGGTGGATTCATGTTGATGTATGGCAAAACCAATACAATATTGTAAAGTAATTAACCTCTAATAAGAATAAATAAATTTATATTTA
The DNA here is from genome assembly GCF_032405125.1 of Capricornis sumatraensis. NCBI lineage: Eukaryota > Metazoa > Chordata > Mammalia > Artiodactyla > Bovidae > Capricornis > Capricornis sumatraensis. The sequence continues at coordinate 61,854,228 of NC_091082.1, forward strand.
AAAAAAAGAAAAATGTAGCAACACTGAACCCAACATTCCAAAAGGCATCAAGTGGCATCAGTTCAAAAGCAGCTCACTGATGTGGGGTTCCATGCCCTCCAGGTCTCCTTGCTCCCCTGCCATCCTTCACCCACCCCACCTGGTCCTGGGAGATGTGGGATTCCTTTCTCATAGAGGAAAATGCCAGGCAATTTGACCTGACCCTGGGGTATTGTAACAGGAAGAGAAAAATACTGTTCTCCCCACAACTGCAGTGAGCAATGAAGGGGATGACCCTCGGGTGTGAGTTGGGATCTTGGGTTTCACAAACCACATTTATCCAAGATTCTTTTCCAGTAGCTATGGGAGTTCAAATCAAGGATTAAAAAAAAAAAAAAAACGAGCATAAAAGGCAGATACAGGAGCCACCTGGGGCACCTACAGTGTCACAAGAAGCTCAAAAACAATTTATTTTCAAATAAAGAACCTGAGGTCCAGGGCATGAAATGAGCTACCAGAAAGTTAATGAGAACTCACAGTAAGCTCCAAATGGTTTGTAGGTCAACAGAGTTTAAGCTTCCAATTCATGTAAAAATTCCCTAAACATCCTTATACATACAATCATCAAAAGGCCCCAGAAATTTTCCAAGAAAAAAATAGGAAATCATTGGATGGGGAAATCTGATTTGGATTTTCCTTCTCCACTGTTCCCTGGAATTAGTGCCAATCAGAGACAGTGGTTCCCAATGACTGGTCCCCTAACCAGCAGCATCAGGATCACTTGAGAACTTTTTAAAAGTGATTCTTAGCTCCTCTCCAGATCTCAGATCAGTTCAGTTCAGTCGCTCAGTCGTGTCCTACTCTTTGCGACCCCATGAATGGCAGCACACCAGGCCAACTGTCCATAACCAACTCTGTCCATCACCAACTCCCAGAGTTCACCCAAACTCATGTCCATCGAGATGGTAATGCCATCCAGTCATCTCATCCTCTGTCGTCCCCTTCTCCTCCTGCCCCCAATCCCTCCCAGTATCAGAGTCTTTTCCAATGAGTCAACTCTTCGCATGAGGTGGCCAAAGTACTGGAGTTTCAGCTTCAGCATCAGGCCTTCCAATGAACACCCAGGACTGATCTCTTTTAAGATGGACTGGTTGGATCTCCTTGCAGTCCAAGGGACTCTCAAGAGTTCTCCAACACCACAGTTCAAAAGCATCAATTCTTTGGCCCTCAGCCTTCTTCACAGTCCAACTCTCACATCCATACATGACCACTGGAAAAACCACAGCCTTGACTAGACGGACCTTTGTTGGCAAAGTAATGTCTCTGCTTTTGAATATGCTATCTAGGTTGGTCATAACTTTCCTTCCAAGGAGTAAGCATCTTTTAATTTCATGGCTGCAATCACCATCTGCAGTGATTTTGGAGCCCAGAAAAATAAAGTCTGACACTGCTTCCACTGTTTGCCCATCTACTTCCCATGAAGTGATGGGACCAGATGCCATGATCTTCGTTTTCTGAATGTTGAGCTTTAAGCCAACTGTTTCACTCTCCTCTTTCATTTTCATCAAGAGGCTCTTTAGTTCCTCTTCACTTTATGCCAGAAGGGTGGTGTCATCTGCATATCTGACGTTATTGATATTTCTCCCAGCAATCTTGATTCCCGCTTGTGCTTCCTTCAGCCCAGCATTTCTCATGATGTACTCTACATATAAGTTAAATAAGCAGGGTGACAATATACAGCCTTGACGTACTCCTTTTCCTATTTGGAGTCTGCTGTTCCATGTCCAGTTCTAACTCTTGCTTCCTGACCTGCATATAGGTTTCTCAAGAGGCAGGTCAGGTGGTCTGGTATTCTCATCTCTTGAAGAATTTTCCACAGTTTATTGTGATCCACACAGTCAAAGGCTTTGGCATAGTCAATAAAGCAGAAATAGATGTTTTTCTGGAGCTCTCTTGCTTTTTTGATGATCCAGATGTTGGCAATTTGATCTCTGGTTCCTCTGCCTTTTCTAAAACCAGCTTGAACATCTGGAAGTTCACAGTTCATGTATTGCTGAAGCCTGGCTTGGAGAAAACTCAGAAGCTGGGACCAATAACAGTGTTTAATAAGCTCTTCTCCCAACCCCCACCACATCTTCCAGGATGCAGACAGTCACAGGCTCTAAAATCCACTCAGTCCCACCTCCACCCCCAACCACTGTCCTTCCACCGTCTCAACTGCCTTGAAAGGAATAGATGGATAGAAAGCTAAGTGATAGTATGTGTACTGAGCCCAGAGAATCCCTTCATTCAGTGTTCATAACATTGTCCAGCAGGCAGTGACCAAAACCATCCCCAAGAAAAAGAAATGCAACAAGTTAAAATGGTTGTCTGAGAAGGCCTTACAAATAGCTGAGAAAAGATGAGAAACAAAAGGCAAAGAAGAAAAGGAAAGATACACCCATCTGAATGCAGAGTTCCAAGGAATAGCAAGGAGAGACAAGAAAGTCTTTTTAAGTGAACAATGCAAAGAAATAGAGGAAAACAATAGAATGGGAAAGACTAGAAATTTCTATAAGAAAATTAGAGATATCAAGGAACATTTCTTGCAACGATGGACACAATGGTATCGACCTAACTGAAGCAGAAGCTATTAAAAAGAGGTGGCAAGAATACATGGAAGTGTTAGTTATTCAATTGTGTCCAACTCTTTGCAACCCCATGGACTGTAGGCTGTCAGGCTCCTCTGCCCATGAGGTTTTCCAGGCAAGAATACTGGAGTTGATTGCCATTCCCTTCTCCAGGGGATCTTCCCAACCCAGGGATCAAACCTGGGTTTTATGCACTGGAGGCAGATTCTTTACTGTCTGAGTTACCACAGAAGTCCTAGAATACACAGAAGAACTGTACAAAAAAGGTCTTAATGACCCAGATAACCATGATGGTGTAACCACTCCCCTAAAGCCAGACATCTTGGAGTGCAAAGTCAAGTGGACTTTAGGAAGCATTACTATGAACAAAGCTAGTGGAGGTGATGGAATTCCAGCTAAGCTATTTAAAATCCTAAAAGATGATGCTGTTTAAGTGCTGCACTCAATATGCCAGCACATTTGGAAAACTCAGCAGTGGCTGCAGGACAGGAAAAGGTCAGTTTTCATCTCAATCCCAAAGAAGGGAAATGCCAAAGGATTTCAAACTATCTCACAATTGCATTTCATATGCTAGCAAGGTAATGCTCAAAATCCTCCAAGCCAGGCTTCAACAGTACATGCACTGAGAACTTTCAGATGTTCAAGCTGGATTTAGAAAAAGCAGACAAACCAGAGATTAAATTGCCAACATAAGCTGGATCATAGAGAAAGCAAGGGAATTTTTTAAAAATATACTTCTGCTTCATTGACTATCAAAAGTGTTTGTGTAGATTACCACAAACTATGGAAAATTCTTAAGAGCTGGGAATATCAGACCGCCTTACCTGCCTCTGAGAAACTTGCATGCCAGTCAAGAAGCAACAGTTAGAACTGGACATGAACAATGGACTGGTTCCAAATTGGGAAAGGAGTACATCAAGGCAGTATAAAGTGTACTTTGCTTTTTTTAATTATATGCAGAGTACATCACGGGAAATCCAGGGCTGGATGAAGCTCAAGCTGGAATCAAGATTGCCGGGAGAAATATCAATAACTTCAAATACACAGATGACACCACCTTAATGGCAGAAATCAAAGAGGAATTAAAGAACCTCTTGATGAAGGTGAAAGAGCAGAGGGAAAAGCTGGCTTAAAACTCAACATTCAAAAAATTAAGATCATGGCATCTAGTCCCATCACTTCATGGTAAACAGATGGGGAAAAAATGAAAATAGAGACAGACTTTATTTTCTTGGGCTCCAAATTCACTGTGGACAGTGACTGCAGTGATAAAATTAAAAGATCTTTGCTCCTTGGAAGAAAAGCTATGAAGAAATCACACAGCATATTACAAAGCAGAGAAGTCACTTTGCTGACAAAGTCCATATAGTCAAACTATGGTTTTTCAAGTAGCTATGTACAAATGTAAGAGTTAGACCATAAAGAAGGCTGAGTGCTGAAGAATTCATGCTTTCAAAATGAGAGGCTGGAGAAGATTCAAGAGTCCCTTCGACAGCAAGGAGATCAAACTAGTCAATCCAAAAGGAAATCAACCCTGAATATTCATTCAAAGGACCGATGCTGAAGCTCAAGCTCCAATGCTTTGGCCACCTGATGCAAAGAGCTGATCCACTGGAAAAGACCCTGATGCTGGGAAGGATTGAAGGCAGGAGAAGGAGGCGACAGAGGATGAGATGGTTGGATGGCATCACCAACTCAGTGGACATGAATGTGACAAACTCTGCTAGATGGTGAAAGATAAGGAAGCCTGGTGTGCTACATCCCATGGGGTTGCAAAGAGCTGGACATGATTGAGTGACTAAAAAACTCATTTCCAGTCTTCTCTTAAGCTTTTCCTTAGGGACAAATATTTCACTTGCTATTTCAGTGAACAAAGGATGTTGAAGCCAAAAGGCCATCATCCACTGCAGCTGCCTCCAAAACAGTATGCCCCAAGGGGAATTCAAGCAGGAGAAAACAGGATGGTGTCCTGAGGTAGTTAAGATGCATATCATATGGATATGGACCATATGTATATCATATGGACTTCAATAAGTCCAGACTTTTGTTTATGCATATCATATGCATATTGATATGTATATCATATGGACTTCAATAAGTTCAGATTCTTGCCTCTTTCCATACATAAACAAAGCATGGAAAGGAACTTCCCTGGCGGTCCACTGGTTAAGAATCCACCTGTCAATTAACAAAGACCTAGAAGAACTAAAGAATAAACATAAACAGACAAACAACACAATTACTGAAATTAAAAATACTCTAGAAGGAATAAATAGAAGAATATCTGAAGCAGAAGAATAGATCAGTGAGCTGGAAGATAAAATGGTGGAAATAACTGCTAAAGAGGAGAATAAAAACAATGAAAAGAACTGAAAATAGTCTCAGAGACCTCTGGGACAATACTAAATGTACCAACATTCAAATTGTAGGGGTCCCAGAAGAAGAAGAGAAAAAGAAAGGGTATGAGAAAATTTTTGAAGAGATTATAGTTGAAAATTTCCCCAACATGGAAAAGGAAATAGTCAATCAAGTCCAAGAGGTGCAAAGAGTCACATACAGGATAAACCCAAGGAGAAACACGCCAAGACACATACTAATCAAACTAACAAAGATTAAACACAAAGAAAGAATATTAAAAGCAACAAAGGAAAAGCAACAAGCAACATACAAGGGAAATCCCATACATTTAACAGCTGATCATTCAGCAGAAACTCTGCAGGCCAGAATGGAATGGCAGGACATATTTAAAGTACTGAAGGGGAAAAATCTATAACCAAGATTACTCTACTGAAAGGATCTCATTCAAAACTGATGGAGAAATAAACAGCTTTTCAGACAAGCAAAAGTTAACAGAATTCAGGACCACCAAACCAGCTTTACAACAACTGTTAACGGGACTTATAGTGTCAGGAAATACAAAAGAAGAAAAAGATGTACAAAAACAAAGGTCAAACGATTAAGAATATGGCAATAGAAACAAATATATATGTACACACATATAAAATCACTTTAAATGTAAATGCAGACTGGCTGAATGGATACAAGAACAAGACACACATATATGCTGTCTATAAGAAACCCACTTCAGACTTAAAGACATATATAGACTGAAAGTGAGAGGATGGAAAAATATATTCCATGCAAATGGAAAGTAAAAGAAAGTTGGAGTAGCAATCATCATATCAGAAAAAGTAGACCTTAAAATAAAGATTACAAGAGATAAGGAAGAAAACTACATACTGATCAAGGGATCAATCCAAGAGGAAGACATAGCAATTGTAAATATCTATGCTACGGACCTAACAGAAGCAGAAGATATTAAGAAGAGGTGGTAAGAATACACAGAAGAACTGTACAAAAAAGATGTCATGACACAGATAATCACAATGCTGTGATCACTCACCTAGAGCCAGACATCCTGGAATGCGAAGTCAAGTGGGCCTTAGGAAGCAGCACTACAAACAAAGCTAGTGGAAGTGACAGAATTCCAGTTGAGCTATTTCAAATCCTAAAAGATGATGCAGTGAAAGTGCTGCACTCAATATGTCAGCAAATTTGGAAAACTCAGCAGTGGCCACAGGACTGGAAAAGGTCAGTTTTCATTCCAATTCCAAAGAAAGGAAATGCCAAGAATGCTCAAACTACTGCACAACTGCACTCATCTCACACGCTAATAAAGTAATGCTCAAAATTCTCCAAGCCAGGCTTCAGCAATACATGAACCGTGAACTTGCAGATGTTCAAGCTGGTTTTAGAAAAGGCAGAGGAACCAGAAATCAAATTGCCAACATCTGGATCATCGAAAAAGCAAGAGTTCCAGAAAAATATCTATTTCTGCTTTATTGACTATGCCAAAGCCTTTGACTGTGTGGATCACAATAAACTGTGGAAAATTCTGAAAGAGACAGGAATACCAGATCACCTGATCTGCCTCTTGAAAAACCTGTATGCAGGTCAGGAAGCAAGAGTTAGAACTGGACATGGAACAACAGACTGGTTCCAAATAGGAAAAGGAGTACATCAAGGTTGTATATTGTCACACTGCTTATTTAACTTATATGCAGAGTACATCATGAGAAACGCTGGGCTGGAAGAAGCACAAGCTGGAGTCAGGATTTCCAGGAGAAATATCAATGACGTCAGATATGCAGATAACATCACCCTTATTGCAGAAAGTGAAGAAGAACTAAAGAGCCTCTTGATGAAAGTGAAAGAGGAGAGTGAAAAAGTTGGCTTAAAGCTCAACATTCAGAAAACGAAGATCATGACATCCAGTTCCATCACTTCATGGCAAATAGATGGGGAAACAGTGGAAACAATGGCTGACTTTATTTTTGGGGGCTCCAAAATCACTGCAGATGGTGACTGCAGCCATGAAATTAAAAGATGCTTACTCCTTGGAAGGAAAGTTATTACCAACCTAGACGGCATATTAAAAAGTTGAGACATTACTTTTTCAAAAAAGATCTATCTAGTCAAGGCTATGGTTTTTCCAGTGGTCATGTATGGATGTGAGAGTTGGAGTATAAAGAAAGCTGAGTGCCAAAGAATTGATGCTTTTGAACTGTGGTGTTGGAGAAGACTCTTGAGAGTCCCTTGGACTGCAAGGAGATCCAACCAGTCCATCCTAAAAGAGATCAGTCATAGGTGTTCATTGGAAGGACTGACGTTGAAACTGAAACGTCAATAATTTGGCTACCTGACGCAAAGAGCTGACTCTTTTGAAAAGACCCTGATGCTAGCAAAGATTGAGGGCAGGAGGAGAAGGGGATGACCGAGGATGAGATGGTTGGATAGCATCACTGACTCAATGGACATGAGTTTGGGTGAACTCCAGGAGTTGGTGATGGACAAGAACACCTGGTGTGCTGCGGTTCATGGGGTTGCAAAGAGTCAGATATGACGGAGCAACTGAACTGAACTGAACTGATGCACCCAATATAGGAGCATCCCAATACATAAGACAAACACTAACAGACATAAAATAGTAATACAGTAATAGTAGGAGACTTTAACACCCAGCTCATATCAATGGTCAGATCATCAAGACAGAAAATTAATAAGGAACCAGAAGTCTCTTATGATACATTAGACAAGATGGATCTCATTGATATCTTCAGGACATTCCATCCAAATGCAGACGAATACACTTTCCCAAATGCCCATGGAACATTCTCCAGGATAGAATACATCTTGGGTCACAAATCAAACCTCAGTAAATTTAATAAAACTGAAATCATATCAAGCATCTTTTCTGACCACAATGCTATGAAACTAGATATCAATTATAAGAAAAAAAATTGTAAAAATCACAAACTCATGGAGATTAAACAATACATTTCTAAATAATGAACAGGCTACTGAAGAAATCCAAAGGGAAATAAAAAAAATTGTAGAAAAACATGACAGTGAAAACAAGATAACTCAAAACCTATGGGATGCAGCAAAAGCAGTTCTAAGAGGGAAGTTTATAATAATACAATCCTACCTCAAGAAACAAGAAAAACATCGAATAAACAACCTAACTTTAAACCTAAAACAACTGGAAAAAGAAGAACAAAAAAAACCCCTAAAATTAGTATAAGAAAAGAAATCATAAAGATATGAGCAGAAATACATGAAAAAGAAATGAAAGAAACAACAGTAAAGATTAATAAAACTAAAACCTGGTTCTTTGAGAAGATAAATAAAATTGACAAACTTTTAGCCAGACTCATCAAGCAAAAAAGGAGAAGAATCAAATCAACAAAATTAGAAATGAAAAAGGAGAGGTTACAACAGACAGTGCAGAAATACAAAGGATTATAAGAGACTATTACAAACAACTATATGGCAATAAAACGGATAACCTGGAGGAAATGGACAGATTCTTAGAAAAGTTCAGTCTTGCAAGACTGAACCAGGAAGAAATAGAAATTAGGGACAACCCAATTACAAGCACTGAAATGGAAACTGTGATCAAAAATCTCTCAAAAAAAAAAAAAAGCCCAGGACCAGATGGCTTCACAGGAGAATTCTATCAAGCATTTAGAGAAGAGCTAATGCCTATCCTTCTAAAACTCTTTCCAAAAATTGCAGAGGAAGAAACACTTCCAAACTCATTCTAGGAGGCCACCATCACTCTGATACTAAAACCAGACAAATAAAACACACACAAAAAAGAAAACTACAGGCCAATATCACTGATGAACATAGACGCAAAAATTCTCAACAAAATTTTAGCAAACAGACTTCAGCAATGCATCAAAAAGCTCATACACCACGATCAAGTTGGGTTTATTCCAGGGATGCAAGGATTCTTCAACATACGCAAATCAATCAATGTGATACACCATATTAACAAATTGAAAGATAAAAACAATATGATAATCTCAATAATGTAGAAAAAGGCTTTGACAAAATTCAGCACCCATTTATGATGAAAACTCTTCAAAAAATGGGCATAGAAGGAACCTACCTCAACATAGTAAAGGCCATATATGAAGAGCCTACAGCAAACATTATTCTCAATGGTGAAAAACTGAAAGCATTCCCCTTAAGATCAGGAACAAGATAAGCATGTCCACTTTCACCACTATTGTTCAACATAGTTCTGGAAGTCCTAGCTACAGCAATCAGAGAAGAAAAAGAAATAAAAGGTATCCGGATCAGAAAAGAAGAAGTAAAGCTCTCACTGTTTGCAGGTGACATGCTACTGTACATAGAAAACCCTAAAGAAACTATCAGAAAATTAGTAGAGCTAAAGAGTGAATTTAGCAAAGTCACAGGATACAAAATCAATACACAGAAATCACTTGCATTCCTATATTCTAACAATGAAAAATCAGAAAGAGAAATTAAGAAATCAATCCCATTCACCTTGCAACAAAAAGATTAAAATATCTAGGAATAAACCTACCTAAGGAGACAAAATAACTGCATGCAGAAAATTATAAGACACTGATGAAAGAAATCAAAGATGACATAAAAGGTGGAGAGCTATTCCTGTTTAGGAAGAATCAATATTGTGAAAATGAGTATATTACCAAATGCAATCTGTAGATTCAATGAGACCCCTATCAAATTACCAATGGCACTTTTAAGAAAACTAGAACAAAATAAGTCAAAATTTATATGGAAACACAGAAGATCCCAAATAGCCAAAGCATTCTTGAGAAAGAAGACTGGAGGTGGAGGAATCAACCTTTCTGATTTCAGATTATTCTACAAAGCTACAGTCATTAAAACAGTATAGTACTGGCACAAAAACAGAAATATAGACCAATGGAACAAGATAGAAAGCCCAGAAATAAACCCATGCACCTATGGGTACCTTATTTTTGACAAAGGAGGCAAGAATATACAATGGGGCAAAGACAGCCTCTTCAATAAGTGGTGCTGGGAAAACTGTACAGTGACATGTAAAAGAATGAAAATAGAACACTTTTTAACACCATACACAAAGATAAACTAAAAAAGGATTAAAGACCTAAATATAAGACCAGAAAGTATAAAACTCTTAGAGGAAAACATAGGCAGAAGATTCAATGACATAAATCAAAGCATGACCCACTATGACCCACCTCCTAGAGTGATGGAAATAAAAACAAAAGTAAACAAGTGGGACCTGATTAAACTTAAAGGCTTATGCACAGCAAAGGAAATTATAAGCAAGGTGAAAAGACAACCCACAGAATGGGAGAAGATAATAGCAAATGAAACAATTGACAAAGGCTTAATTTCCAAAATACATAAACAGCTCATACAACTCAATACCAGAAAAACAAACAATCCAATCAAAAAGTGGGAAAAAGACCTAAACAGACATTTCTCCAAAGAAGACATACAGATGACTAATAAACACATTAAAAGATGCTCAACATCGCTCATTATTAGAGAAATGAAAATCAAAACTACAATGAGACATCACCTCACAACAGTCAGAATGGCCATCATAAAAAAGTTTACAAACAATAAATGCTGGAGAGGTTACAGAAAAAAGGGAATCCTTTTGCACTGCTGGTGGGAATGTAAATTGATACAGCCACTATGGAAGATGGTATGGAGATTCCATAAAAAACTAGGAATAAAACCACGATATGACCCAGCAACCCCACTCCTGGGCATATATCCTGAGGAAACCAAAATTGAAAAAGACATATGTACTCCAATGTTCACTGAAGCCCTATTTACAATAGCTAGAGCATGGAAGCAACCTAGATGTCCATCAACAGATGAAAGGATAAAGAAGTTGTGGTACGTATACACAATGGAATATTACTCAGCCATAAAAAAGAATGCATTTGAATCAGTTCTAATCAGATGGATTAACATAGAGCCTATTATACTGAGTGAAGTCAGTCAGAAAGAGAAAGATAAATATTGTATACTAACACATATATACAGAATCCAGAAAGATGGCACCAAATAATTTATTTGCAGGGCAGCAAAGGAAAAACAGACATAGAGAACAGACTTATGGACTTGAGGAGAGGGGAAGAGAGGGTGAGACGAATGGAGAGAGTCACATGGAAACTTACATTACCATATGTAAAATAGCCAGTGGGAATTTGCTGTATGGTTCAGGGAACTCAAACAGGGCCTCTGTATCACCCTAGAAGGCTAAGCTGGGGTGGGAAATGGAAGCGAGGTTCAAAAGGGAGGAGACGTGTATACCTATGGCTGATTCATGTTGAGGTTTGACAGAAAAGCAACAAAATTCTGTAAAGAAATTATGCTTCAATGAAAAAATAAAAGAAAAAAAAAAAAGAATCCACCTGTCAATGCAAGGGATACAGCTTGGATCCCTGGTCTGGTAAGATTCCATATGCTGTGGAGAAACTAAACCCAAGCTCCATAACTCCTGAGCACTTGATTATAGCCTGAGACCTGTGACTACTGAAGCCCACACGCCCTGGAGCCCATGCTCTGCAATGAAAGAAGCCAGCAAAACAAGATAGCAATGCGAGAGTAGCCCCTGCTTGCCAGAACAAGAGAAAGGCTGCATTCAGCAAAGAAGACCCAGCACAGCCTCCCCCGCAAAAAAAGTACATAAATAAATAACAATTTTTTAAAAGCATGAAAATCATTATTTTGAGATGTATCCTTTTTATCATATGCAGTAATCTTTTGATGTCTTTCTAAATGTTTTTTCAGGAAATGACTTTACATACTCTGGCTTTCCCATGTAATTTTTTTCCTCCTTATAACTTTCAGTTCCTCAGAGCGATCTGAGAAGCCACCTTTCCGGCTATAATCTTCTGTAAAGTCACCAAATAAAACATATTCGTCACATTTTAGGTTGTGCATTTCTTGTCATTTAACATGCTTTTCCAAGACCTTTTCCCAACCCACAGTGTCCTGTCCCCACTCACCTGAGTTCCAGGCGTTAGATGAAAACCGTCGACTAAAACACTAGTCACCACCTGAAAGTAGAGAGTTATTTTACTTGGTGGGAATGTTTAGGACCCAAGCCCAGGAGACAGCGTCTCAGAAGCTCTGAGAAAACTGCTCCAAGGAGGCAGGAGGAGGAGTCAGGCATTTACAAGTTTGTAACAAAGGGAGCAGGCAGTAACGTCGAAGATTATTGTGAGGTTAAAAAAAAACAATCAGATAGAAAGTTAAGGAATTTAGCATTGTATGTATGGCAAGATGCAAGCCCTTAGGCTCACTGAATCCATTCCTTTCATATGCACCTCAGCTCTCTCGGGCCAAATCCTGCTCCCTTGTTCACGAAAAGGGTGGCGAACATTGAAGATGGCTGCTTCTTGCATTCCCCCAGCTCCTCCGCTATGACCCTGAGGAATGGCGACATCTGCTGGATTGGAGGTTTACATCACTGTGCAAATATTTGTACTCAAGTGGCATGTAGACAGCCCAATTTTTTTTTTTAATATATTTATTATTTTGATTATTTGGCTGTGCTGGGTCTTAATCATGCATGCAGGATCTTTGATCTCCCCTGTGCCCCTGAGGGATCTTTTAGTTGTGGCAGGCGAATATTTAGTTGCGGGATATGGGATCTAGTTTCCTAACTAGCTATTGAACCCAGGACCCCTGAAATGGGAGCATGGAGTCGTACCCAGTGGACTACCAGGGAAGTTCCACGATATCAAAAATTATTAAAAATTCTGCTGCTGCTGCTGCTAAGTTGCTTCAATCGTGTCCAACTCTTTGCGACCCCATAGACGGCAGCCCACCAGGCTCCCCCATCCCTAGGATTCTCCAGGCAAGAGTACTGGAGTGGGTTGCCATGTCCTCCTCCAATACATAAAAGTGAAAAGTGAAAGTGAAGTCGCTCGGTCGTGCCTTACTCTTAGCGACCCCATGGACTGCAGCCCACCAGGCTCCTCCGTCCATGGGATTTTCCAGGCAAAAGTACTGGAGTGGGGTGCCATTGCCTTCTCAGATTAAAAATTCTAAAGTATACGATCTTGAACAGAAAATTGATTTCTATCTTCTACCAGCAGGTGATCATTTCTATGATCTGCCAGCAGGTGGCCTAGGAGACCTAGAGCTCAGAATGTCTATCACTGAAGATGAATTCAGTCTTATTTCCTCCCACCCCCATCCTCACTGCACAAGCTACTGGATCAGCTTAAGTGAACCCTCATGCGTTGGTGACCACATGTAATATGTGAGTCCAATTTCAGTCCTTGGGTTTTGCTTTCCTCTGCATTGTGAGCAGTAGAAGGATAAAGACTTATGCTATTCACTAGGAGGGAGAAGATTGGGAGGAAAAAAAGCATTATAGAGTTCTTACATAATAAGGAGCTCTAGCTCAACAACTCCTGAGCCAGGTCCTCGACAAGTAATATCTCGCTGGATCCTACTAAAAATCCCATAAACAGTGTATGCATCATTATATTCATTGTGGGGAAAACAAAGCTCTGCCTAAGAACTATATCCCAGCCCTATATCCCCCTCCCCCTCAGAATAAACAATTGCAGCCTCTGAATCCTTAGCAGGGAAACTTTATTTGGTTGCATTTTGTTTAGATGCCCTGTGAGGATTAAATTTATGTGTCAGCTTCATTGTGAGATGAGATGACCAGATCTCAGATCAAACACTAATTCTGGGGGAATCTGAAAGGGAATTCTTGGAGGAAGATAGCATGGACGAGTCAAGAGATCAGCCCTCGCCAGTGTGGGAGGGCATCGTCTTATCCTGTGGGAGCCTGATAGAACAAAGGCTTCTGCTTTCCCTCTCTCTCTCTTTGGCCGTGAATACTGGAGCTTCTGATTCCTGAACCTTGAAACTGTAGGACACACACAAGTGGTGACTTTGTTCTCAGGCCTTTAGCCTTGACTTAGTGCTACACCATCACTTCCATTGCTTTTCAAACTTCAGATAAGGTCTGAACTAAACTACATTTTGTTCTAGTTCTCTAGGCAACAGACAGCAGACAGTGGGACTATTTAGCCTCTGTAACAATATAAGCCTCTCTTCACCTGTCTATATGACAGGTGAATCTTGAATAACACATGGTTGAACTGCTCAGACTAACTTAGATGAAGATTTCTTTTTAACAGTGAATTTGGTCTACATTATATGTAGTTGGTTGAATTTGAGAATGATGAACTGAGGATAGGCAGTGCCCACTCTGAGTTATATGTAAAACATAACATATATTTGTTATATATTTGAAGATTCTGGTAACCAGACAAGCTGTATTTGACTTTTCTGATAGAGAGGGACTGGAATTGTAATGGGAATTAACAGCCAATTCTGATGTGACCAACCACCCACAATGATACAATACTGGAATGTGGTATGTAAATAATAAATCCATGTTAAATTGTTTGTTATTTTAGCATTTTGTTAAAAGGAATTTGTATGTCTGGCCACAACTCAGTTATATCAATAAGGGCCACTACTCACCCATGACACGCATGAAACAGTGAGAACCAGTCTCAACCCTTTTGAATGTATGGAAAACATCTTGCAGAAGTGGGGACCATGCCTTTGGCATTGAAGCACACACAATATCAAAACACTGTGATGTATACACTGACTGGTAGAACCATGAAGAATACCCATGCCCAAACTGAAGGCTTGAATCAGCAGTAAGAGCCCTGCTAAGAGCTCTTCATTCCAGTAGTTCATTGCACACTGAATATGTTCCCCTTTGTGTCTATTAAACCACTGAACAGCCAGATAAATAATCCAGGAGCTAAGAGTTGCCCCAGAGGGCTTACATTGTGGCTCAGACGGTAAAAAATCTGCCTGCAGTGTAGAATACCTAGGTTTCATCCCTGGGTTGGGAAGATCCCCCCGAGAAAGGAATGCCTGCACACGCCAGTATTCTCTCCTGGCGAATCCCATGAACAGAACAGCCTGGGGGGCTACAGTCCATGGGGTCCCAAAGAGTCGGGCACGACTGATCGACTAAGTACACACACACACACACACACACACACACACACACGCAATGCCCCAGGAAGAATTTCTTTATTCTGTCCTAAAGAATGAAGAAATTATAGGATTGATAAGGTTTTGAATCATGGACAATGTGCCTTTTTAAATCAGTAACTGAAGATAGCTGAGGCATAAATTGAACACAGAATATATCATGGAGGATAGCAGTTGGTCTTCCATGAGTGTTTCTTTATTTATTGTTTAATAATTTTTACTGGAGATTAACTTTACAATGTCACATTAGTTTCTTGCTTTACAACAAAAAGAATCAGTCATATCAATATATTTATCCACTCTGGTTTTAGATTTCCTTCCTGTTCAGGTCACCAGGAGGATCTCTTTATTCCTGACGATTTCTTCACAACAGTATCCCCAGGGGTAACTGAACCACATTTGGGTTTCCAGTGTGTATCCACCCAGGTTCATAACAGATTCTAGAAGAACATGTCCCTGAAAGTCCAATCCCCTCCCAGAGTCTACGTTTCCCCTGCAATCCCGCCCCGTCCCCCACCACTATCGCCTTTCCTTCTCCCATTCATATCGTGCATATGCCTGAAACCATTCTAGATTTTAGTTTCCAAGAGCACAGAAGAAAGCTTCTGATAGACGCAACCCCCTAGGCAGGGGCAGGACAGCTGTATACAATGGGCTCCATGTGATGGCACACCTCCTCACCACAGCGAGGACAGAGGCTGAGGCTAATCCAGATGATCCTGGGATGTCCCAAGTCTCTCAGAATCTCCAACAGCTGAGCTGGAAGCTGGGCAAGTCTCGCTTCCAGGGGAACACCCTGAGGTCTGTAACTCTCCTGAGGGGCAGGATAACGCTCTTGCCTTAAACAGGGCAGCACAGCGGTGTGTCACAGCGGCGTCTCCATGACGGCCGTGAACAGGAGGTTCCCACACAGGCTGATGGAACTGAGCTGGAAGCGGTGTCTCAGAGCAGACAGGAAGGCCTCCAGCTGGGAGTCCGTGATCTCATACACATCTAAGTCCAGTTCCTGGAAGGTGGCTGCAACTTTCTCCAGCAGAATTTGGAGGAGCTCAGGCCGAAAGTCAGTCATGGTGACACGGCTCCGATCCAGGCTCTTGAGCTGACTGATGTCTGGGCTCTGGGACAGGTGGGTCAAGTCTGATTCTGTAAGCCAGCACTTGGTTATTGACAGGCTGTCCAAGGGGGACTTCAGGCACCTGGGGGAGAAACCAAGCAATTAGTTCCTGGAAACTGGGTGCCAGATTGCATACTCAGTTCAGTCACTCAGTCATGTCTGACTCATTGCAACCTCATGGACTGCAGCAAGCCAGGCTTTCCTGTCCATCACCAACTCCCAGAGCTTGCTCAAACTCATGTTCATCAAGTCAATGATGCTATCCAAACATCTCATCCTCTGTCATCGCCTTCTACTCCTGCCCTCAATCTTTCCCAGCATCAGGGTCTTTTCCAGTGAGTCAGTTCTTTGCATCAGGTGGCCAAAGTATTGGAGTTTCAGCTTCAGCATCAGTCCTTCCAATGAATATTCAGGACTGATTTCCTTTAGGATGGACTGGTTGGATCTCCTTGTAGTCCAAGGGACTCTCAAGAGTCTTCTCCAACACCACAGTTCAAAATCATCAGTGCTTCAGTGCTCAGCTTTCCTTGTCATCCACCTCTCACATCCATACATGACTACTAGAAGAACCATAGCTTTGACTAGACAGATCTCTGTCAGCAAAGTAATGTCTCTGCTTTTTAATGTGCTG
This sequence comes from Capricornis sumatraensis, assembly GCF_032405125.1. Classification (NCBI taxonomy): domain Eukaryota; kingdom Metazoa; phylum Chordata; class Mammalia; order Artiodactyla; family Bovidae; genus Capricornis; species Capricornis sumatraensis. The sequence continues at coordinate 61,870,972 of NC_091082.1, forward strand.
TCTAGGTTGGTCACAACTTTCCTTCCAAGGAGTAAGTGTCTTTTAATTTCATGGTTTCAATCACCATCTGCAGTGAATTTGGAGCCCCAAAAAATAAAGTCTGACACTGTTTCCCCATCTATTTCCCATGAAGTGATGGGAGCGGATGCCATGATCTTAGTTTTCTGAATGTTGAGCTTTAAGCCAACTTTTTCACTCTCCTCTTTCACTTTCATCAAGAGGCTCTTTAGTTCTTCTTCACTTTCTGCAATAAGGGTGGTGTCATCTGCATATCTGAGGTTATTGATATTTCTCCCAGCAATCTTGATTCCAGCTTGTGCTTCTTCCAGCCCAGCATTTCTCATGATGTACTCTGCATATAAGTTAAATAAGCAGTGTGACAATATACAACCTTGACATACTCCTTTTCCTATTTGGAACCAGTCTGTTGTTCCATGTCCAGTTTTAACTGTTGCTTCCTGACCTGATACAGGTTTCTCAAGAGGCAGGTCATGTGGTCTGGTATTCCCATCTCTTGAAGGGTTTTCTACAGTTTCTTGTGATCCACACAATCAAAGGCTCTGGCATAGTCAATAAAGCAGAAATAGATGTTTTTCTGAAACTCTCTTGCTTTTTTCATGATCCAGTGGATGTTGGCAATTTGATCTCTGGTTCCTCTGTCTTTTCTAAAACCAGCTTGAACATCTGGAAATTCACGGTTCAAGTATTGCTGAAGCCTGGCTTGGAGAATTTTGAGCATTATTTTACTAGCATGTGAGATGAGTGCAATTGTGTGGTAGTTTGACCATTCTTTGGCATTTCCTTTCTTTGGGATTGAAATGAAAACTGACTTTTTCCAGTCCTGTGGCCACTGCTGAGTTTTCCAAATGTGTTGGCATATTGAGTGCAGCACTTTCACACCATCATCTTTTATTTCCCCTGGTTGCAGCTGGACCATTTGGGGAGGGTTAATAAGGAAGCAGGACATCAGCAGGACACCCTTTGCTGATCCTGGCAGGGGGTGGGAACCACACTTGAGTGGTCCTGGGTACAGCTCTGAGGATGTTCTGGGGGAAGAATCAGAAACACTTTGCTTTTATAACCAAAGTTGAGATGGAAGAATAAAGGAGACTTAGGAATCTCTTAGAATTTGATTCTGACTTCCTAAAATTGGGAGGAACAGAAAAGGAGCAGGTGTGGAAAAAGAAAGAGTCTGTTAGGTCACATTCAATTTGAGATGATTACAACATTAAATAAAAAGAAATATCAAGTACCAGACAGTACCCGCAACAAAACCCTATTCATATAAAATCATTTGCATACTTATTCAAGAGCTAATGGTAAATGCCTCACGTGAAATTTAAATTTTATATCCTGTGTGCCAGAATTGTGGTGGTACAAAGGTAATTCCAGCATCAACAACATCAAAACCAGACCCAAGTCCAAGTTGGTCTCAGGTTGAGAACAGCAAAGACACACACTTTCTCTTCTGATATTGTGAGGGTCATTGTGAGACAGGTTAGAGTTCCGTGTTGAACAGTTTTCTCAAACCAGAGGCTAAAGGGTGGCCAAATATATCCCACACACAATGTTTAGAATAAAATTTGTGGCCAGAGGCAAAATACCACATTTTATTTCACAGTTTCCTCTCCAATGTCCCTTGGAAAAAAAATGTAGCAATACTGAACCCACCTTCATGAAGAACATCACTCGGCATTAATTCAAAAGCATGCCCTCCAGGTCTCCCTACTCACCTGTCATACTTCACCAAACTCCCTCCTAGCCCTGAGTGATGTGGGGCTCCTGTCTCCTATGGGAAGATGCCAGACAATTTGATTTGAGGCTGGGGATTTGCATCAGGCAGAGACGAACTCTGTTCTCCCACAACTGCAGTGAGCGATGTGGGGAGTGGGGGGTACATTCCCAAGTAAGAGTTGGAGTCCTGGGTCTCAGGATCCACGTACACCAAAGCTTCTTCTCCAGTGGTCCATATCAAGAATAAACAAAACCCAGCTTAAAAGCCAGATTCATGAGCAAACCAGGACACCTACAGTGTCACAGGAACCTCAAAAACTATTTTTCGAAAAAGAACCCGAGGCCCAGGGTATGAAATGAACTGCCAGAAATTTAATGGTATCTGGCAGTGAGCCTTAAAGAGTTTGTAGGTCAACAAGACTTAGCCTTCCAATTCAGGTATGAATTCTCTGAGCATCCCTATACCTACAATCACCAACAGGCCCCAGAAGTTTTCCAAGAATAAAGAGAAAGTCATTGGATGGGGAAATCTGATTTAGATTTTCTTTCACCTCTGCTCCCTGGAGTAAGTGCCAATAAGAAAAACTTTGAATCTGAAGCCAAAGCAATGTTAAAGAATTGTCAAGTTGGCTGAGACACCCAGGCTTGCTTTTAAAGTGCTCGCTTCCGTAATCCAAGCATCGCTTCTTGGCAGAGAGAATAGCTGACACATGAGGCTCTCCCTCAGATTCTGGTTGTCAGTGTAGCCTTCGATATTGTCATGATTATGCCTGTGGCCTTTATGTCAAGCAATAGCCCTGTAATTTATGGAGGATTTATTCTGCACCAAGCTCTGAGCTAAGTGTTATTTTCTGAATTAGAGATTATATGTAACCATTCAACTGAGCAAGAAGATAGCTGAAGCTCCAAAATTTTGGCCACCTGATGTGAAGACCCAACACACTGGAAAAGAGCCTGATGCTGGGAAAGATTGAAAGCAGGAGGGGAAGGGGGCAACAGAGAAGGAGATGGTTGGATGGCATCACCAACTCAATAGACTTGAGTTTGAGCAAATTCTGGGAGATAGTAAAGGACAGGGGATCCTGTTGTGCTGCAGTCCCTTAGTTACATTTTTAAGGTTAATTAATATTCATCCTACAAACAGACAGTACATTCATTTTTGTCCCCTTTCCTATACAGTAGGTTCTCATTAGCTATCTATTTTATACACAGTATTGTGTATATGTCAATCCCAGTCTCCCACTTTATCTCTCCCCTTTTCTTCCTTCTTGTGCATGTTTGTTCTCTACACCTATGTCTCTATTTCTGCTTTGCAAGTAAGTCCATTTGTACTATCTTTTCTAGATTTCACATATATTTTGATCCTGGACATATACTCAGAGAAAACCGTAATTCCAAATGATACTTGCATCCCATTGTTCATTGCGTCATTATTTACAATAGTCAGCACATTGAAGTCAACTAAATGTCCATCAATGGAGGAGGGGTTAAAGAGGATGTGGTGTATATATATGCAATAGAATATTACTCAGCCTTAAAAAGGAACAAAATTGTACCACTTGCATAGACATGGATCGAGCTAGAGCCGGTCATACAGAATGAAATAATTCAGAAAGAAAAATCAAGTTTTATATCACAATTTACTCCCTAATGTCCCTTGGAGAAAATAGTAAAAGAAACATGTAGCAGCACTGATTCGCCTTCCTAAATGGCATCACTCAGCATTAATGCAGAAAGAGTTTCTCTGATGTGGGGTCCCCTGCCCTCCAGGTCTCCCTTGTCCCCACCTACAGTCCTTCACTCACCCACCACCTGGCCCTGGAGGATGTGAGGTTCCTCTCTCCTGTAGGAAGATGACAGACAGTTTGACCTGAGACTGAGGATTTGTACCAGGGAGAGAAGAAAACTGTTCTCCTACAGCGGCAGTGGGTAGTGGGTAAGAAGACCCCCAGTTGTCAGTTGGGGTCTTGAGTTTCAGAAACCACATGCAGTCAAGCTTCTTCTCAAGTGGCTGTGGAAGTCCACGGATAGGATAAACAAAACCCAGCAGAAAAGTCAGACTCAGGAGTCACCCGGGGTACCTACTATATCACAGGAACCTCAGAAACAATTTCTTTCTCAAACAAAGATCTTGAGGTCCAGGACATGAAGTGAGCTTTGAGCAAGATAATGTCTGGCCAGAACTGAACCTTGGAGTAAGCTCCAAATGGTTTGCAAGTCAACAAGTTTTAATTTTTCCATTAAGCGTCACTTCTCCTAGCATCTGTACACCTACAACCACCAATAGGCCCCAGATGGTTTCCAAGAAAGAAGAAAAAGTCTGGATGGAGAGATCTGATTTAGATTTTCTTTTACATCTGCTCCCTGGATTACTGCCAATCAGAACCTAAGCCATATATGTGCCTGTGTGCTCAGTCACATCTGACTCTTCGCCACTCCATGGACTATAGCCCACCAGGCTCCTCTGTCTATGGAATTTTCCAGGCAAGAATACTAGAGAGGGTTGCCATTTCCTATTCCAGTGGTATTCCCAACACAGGAATCAAACCTCCGCCTCTTGTGTCGCCTGCATTGTAGGCGGATTCTTTACCACTGGGCCACCTGGGATCCTAAGCCACAGCCAATTATAAATCAATGCCACCTCATGCGAAGAGTTGACTCATTGGAAAAGACTGATGCTGGGGGGTGTTGGGGACAGGAGGAGAAGGGGATGACAGAGGATGAGATGGCTGGATGGCATCACTGACTCGATGGACATGAGTTTGGGTAAACTCCGGAAGTTGGTGATGGACAGGGAGGCCTGGCGTGCTGCGATTCATGCGGCTGCAAAGAGTCGGACACGACTGAGTGACTGAACTGAACTAGAGCCTCCAGAGGGAGCACAGCCCCCAGAGCTCCCAGTGGACTTCCCAGTTCTCGACTGGGAAGGGAATAAACCTGTGCTGCTTTAGGACACTGAGGTTTTGGTTACAGCCTCAATTGGACTTATACTATCTTTCTGGTCCTTTTAACAAACCTGTCAAACTCCTTCCCTAGTCAGTGCCAACATGCCATTTCTATAGTCTGAGCCACTCTGTTCTCCCTCCCAACCTGTCCCTGCACCTGGCTGATCCCTCTCAGCATTCTAGTCTCAGCCTAAATGTCTCCTCATCAAAGAAGGCCTCCTTGGCTAGATCCTCATGGCCCCATTACTGCTGTCACGCACCCCTTTACTTCAGCACACCTCCAGGGAACTCTCTACGACCTACAGGCCATCAAGGCCCCCACTTTTGTAAGCCTGTCCCCCAACACCACACTCTCATGCTGGTGCTTCTTTAACATCCCTTTCCTTCTGAACTGAAGGCTCTGAGGTCAGAGGTTGGTTTGACTATGGTTCAGTGGATGTTTGTGGGATGAATGGATGGTGCAGCAGTGTGAGGAGGCTAGCTGGCTCCAGCTTAGCTGTCACTTCTGTGTTCATCACAACCTTCCTCTCTTCCCCATTCTCCCATCATTCAATAAAAATTATGCATTGAGAGTCTGTACCAAGTTTTCAGAACTTGGAATCATGTCATATTTCTGGGCCTAAGTTTTTTCTTGTGTGAAATGGGGGTAATTGAAGATCCCTCCAGCATCTCCTGACATTCACTTCTGTCTTCTGCAAACTAATGACATTCCATGTTTGATACTCATTTATTCATGGACTGGTAAAGAAAAGAACCTGTGGGTTTGGAGGAGGTGCCTGCAAGCATGCATGCTCAGGGCTGTCGAGTTATTTGTGACCCCGTGGGGTGTAGCCCAACAGGCTCCTCTGTCCATGAATTTTCCAGGTGAGAACGCTGGAGTTGGTTCCACTTCCTCCTCTAAGGGATCTTCCCAATCAAGGGATTGAACCTGAGTATCTTATATCTCCTGCACTGGCAGCAAGTTCTTTACCACCACATCAGCTGGGAAGATTTGGAGGAGGGGCAGGAGCAGTGATTCCAAGACCTCAAAGGTGGGCCTTCTTTAAAACTAATGGTGGCTCTGCAGCCACCTGCTCTCTGGCACATCAAACGGTGTGGTGGACCTCCATGTGACTCACATGGTGTTGTGGTGGTGTGGCAGTTTTCAGACATGTGCTGGGATGTGCTGGGAGCAAGGGCTGATATGGAAGCTTTAAATGTGGCCAGACTCCAAGTGGGCCATTCAAGGATATGGGAACATGGAGGGTATTCAGGGGACCTTTCTTGCATGGGCAATAATCAGCTGTGAAGTTTGACAGAGAAAATCAGACAGACAAAGGTTATCAGTGGTAAAGTCATATTTTATTCAAAACTATATAATACAGGAAAATATACCCCGTCATGAAAATGGACTTCATTCACAATTCAACAGGTACAAGTATGGAGTCACCACCAAGAAGCAGGGTTTTGCCGGGTGTGAAATTTCTAAGAGGAGACAACCGATCTGGGAGGGATTCTGGATGAACCAATCTAGAAGATTTCTTGCTGAAGGGAACCCAACATTATCAGATAACAAGAGTGGACAGTGAGGAATTTTGATCACATTTTGGAGATGATTTGATATCAAGAGTGTGGTTTCTTGCTGAATAACTCTTATTCAAAGTGGATTTTACATGAAAACCCTCAGACATTCCTGGGAGAAGGTCAGGAACCTGAATAAACGTTGATCGAACAATGTTTTTAGTTGAGGGAATTTTGTTGGAGCACTGGGTGGACTGTGCAAATACTGATAATAATGAAGTGTGTGGCCAACTTGGGAACAGGTAAAGGTCATTGGTAATGGGCAGGGAGGAATCAGGCAGGTCACACGGGACTTGGAATAAAGAGGAGCTACTTGGTAAGATTTCCATGATTTGAGTCATATTCTCTATATCTTTGCAATGGTTGCAGGGAGATGATTTTGTCAATGGACAAAGGAACAGGAATGGAGAGCAGGGAGAGAGCACAACCTGCATCCTGGCTTGGTTAGAGCATTTGTGTTGGACACACGTAGGTGGACGGACACAGGGGCACCACAGCCTTGGCTGTTTGCAGGCATCTTGGGTGTAGATGTGGTGCAAACATAGAGTGGAGGATGACCACTGGAATGCTGATTTGTTCACTGGGGTCTTATCCTCTCTTTATGGTGATGTGTTACTATGAATTGAATGTCTGGGGTCTTTCCTCTCTTTATGGTGATGTGTTACTATGAATTGAATGTCTGGGGTCTTATCCTCTCTTTATGGTGATGTGTTACTATGAATTGAACGTCTGGGGTCTTATCCTCTCTTTATGGTGATGTGTTACTATGAATTGAATGTTTATTCCTCATCTCCTACTCCATCTCTCGTATACCATCCCTCATCCCCCAAAAATTCATATCCTGAAGCCTCAAACCCCAGGGTGATGGAAGTTGGCGTTTCCTTAGGAGATAACTAGGTTTGGATGAGGTCATGGAGTTGGAGATCCTTGAGCCATTTGGTGTCCTTAGAGCCAAATGAAGAGACTTGAGCTCCCCTCCCAACACCAAGTGAGGAAACTAGAAAGCTTGTTCCCTCCACAACCCAACCTCACTGCCTCTCTGGTCTCAGACTTTCAACCTCCAGAACTGGAAGATGTAAATTTTGTTTGTTTAAGCTCCTCAGTCCATGGTATTGTTATAATGGTCTGAACTGATTCAGACACACATGAAAGGGATAGAAAGAGTGTACAGGAAGGTGGAAGGTATTTATGGGCTCATGATTTTTTTTTTTCTTGGAAAATCACACAGCACACAGTAAGAAGTTGGTGCTGTATATACTAGGTTAAAGTAAAATACAGGTGATATGGCTGACTTTATAATGTAATCCACTCTTAACAGAAAATTCCCTATGACAATAACATTCATTCATTATTTCAGGTTATAGGTAATTTACATGAAAATATATACTGACCACAAGTCAAGTCAAGTGTTATTTCTTCTATATCCTGTATTTTTATATTATTATCAGCTAATAATATAATGTTGATTTTCCCCACATTGACTTTATAATGAAAAATGATATTTGACTATAAACTAATGATAATTTTTTCCACGGACCATGCATTTATAGTCATTTACTGCCTTGTCAAGATCTGTGGTCAGTTATGGGACCACAGGGTGATAGAGACACTGTTCCTTCCCTTTATAGGACAATGTTTGCCTAACTGGGGAAATTGCTGAGAAAAAAGTGTTTTTAATACATACTGTTATCCTACAACCCAGCAGTTTCACTCCTTTGTATCCTTCCAAAGGATGTGAAACATTCTATCCACACAAATACATGCATGTTACCTGTAGCCCCCCAGGCTCCTCTGTCCATGGGATTCTCCAGGGAAGAATACTTCAGTGGGTTGCCATGCCCTCCTCCAGAGGATCTTCCTGACCCAGGGATCACACCTATCTCAGGTATCCTGCATTGGCAGGTAGGTTCTTTACCATTAGTGCCACTGGGAAGCCCATGATTTATTCATGGCCTCATATAAATGCTAAGTCCTTTTTCTTTCCTTTCTGTTGAAGGAATAAAGGGTAATCTTGAGAAATGAAGAATCCTAGGGGTGTCTGCTAGCAGGGGAAAAGAAGGAAACAACTCATTTATTGAACCTCCTCCTCTATGCCACACCTGGAGCAAAGGCCTCAGTGCACATCTCATTGATCCTACAGGATCCCCGTATGCCTGTGTGCATTATTACCTCCATTTAATAGAAGCTGTACCTGTGGCTTAGATCCCCCTCCATCCCCAGACCAACAATATCAGCCCCTGAATCCACAGCAAGGAGCCTTCATTTGGGTGCCCTTGTTTACAGACACTGTGCTAGTTAATTTTATGGGACATTGATTCTGGGCATTTCTGAGATGGTGATTCTGGGAAAGATTATCATTTGAATCCACCAACTGTGTGAAGGGATCTGCCCTCACCAATGTGATGGGGCTTCATCCAATGCCTGGGGGCCTGAATGGAACAAGATACTATCTTTTCTCCCTCTTTCTCTTCTTCCCCATGAACACAGCAGCTTCTGGCTCTTGAGACTTGAGACTCTGTGGCTTACATGAGTGGTCCCCTGGTCCTCAAGACTTTAGCCTCTTGGAGTTATATCACCAGCTTCCCCCATTTTCAGCCCTGAGTACTGGCCTGAGTTATAAAACTGGATTTCCTGGTTCTCTCGCTTATAGAGAGCAGACCATGGGACTTCTCCATCTCTGTAGCCCCTTTGAACCCATCCCCACAATAATCCCTTCTAATACATGTCTACATATACAGATCACTCTTGACCAACATATCATGGAACTGCTCAGATCCTCTTCCTCGTGGACATTTTTCTATAGTAAATATAGCACTACCCCACCTACAGGTGCTTAAATCTCAGGATGTGGAACCAAAGGTAGGGAGAGTTGACTATGAGTTATAAGGTGTAAATAGAGGGAGTTGTTTTTTTTTTTAATACGGGCTAATATGTGGATGATAAAACAGGCTTCCCTGATAGGAAGAGATAGTAGGTATTATGGGAATAAAGTACATCTCTCAAGGACATGACCTAACATATAAAAGGATGCAATTTCATAATGTGACTTAGAAATACTAAAACAAAGTGATGCACCTGTATGATTTTAGTATTAAGACAAAAGGAAATGGATGTCTTTACTGGTCAAAACTGCACACTCATGATAGGCATGGGTTGTAAGGACTAGGGGTCCTGGCTCATCTGCATACGGATGACGCCTTCCAGAACTGAGAGTCTTGACTTGTGAAGTGAAGGCATGTCACAGCACAGAAGGAGAAACTGAGACCTATGTGGAATCACTAGGAGAACAATGAGAACTGCTCGTCTCCAGGTTCACGGCCTGAATCAGCAGTGAGGACCATGTCAAGAGTCTTCACTCCAGTGGTTCATGGTGAATGAGTATGTTTTCCTTGTTGTGTGCAGTTAACCCACCGAGCCATCACAGAAGTAAGGAGGCAAAGATGTCCCAGACAGAATAGAGAACTGGTGGGAATAGGGGGGTTTGAAGATCGTAGACAATTCAGTTCACTTTCTTTCAGTAACTGAAAGTAACTGAAGATTTCTGAGATGGAACAGAGAAAACAAGTCATTATCAGGAAGGGCACAGTCCATACACACCAAAGATTTCTTAATTTCTATTTCTTTACAATCATCCACCCAGGAATGATGCCACATGTACATCCCAAGTTTGCTCTAAAAAATTAGATTCTTTTTTCTGATGCTATAAATACATGTCCCAGAAAGCCACATCACCTCCCCGAGTCTGTATGTCTCTCTGAAGTCCTGAATATCCCACCACCTTTCCTTTTCCCGTTCACATTAAACTAATGTCTGAAGCCATAGGTGTGTTTTCACGTTAAGAAATCCCCATGTCCTAGACGCCAGTTTCCAAGTGCCCAGAGAAAGGTTTGGATAGAGACAACCACCTAGGCAGGGGTTAGTACAGCTGAATATAATGGGCTCCACATGATCGCATATGTCATCACTATGGTATGGACAGGGACTTGGGAAAATCCTGATGGTCTTGGGCTGGTCTAAATTCCTCATAATCTCCATCACTGGAGCCCGAAGCTGGGCAAGTCTGCCTTCCAGAGGAACACCCTGAGGGCTGTAACTCTCCTGAGGGGCAGGACACCATTCTTGCCTTAAACAGGGCAGCACAGCAGTGTGTTGTAGCATCTTCTCCATGACAGCCATGGATAGGAGGTCCCACTTAGGTTGAAGGGCTTGAGATGTGAGCAGCAGCTCCGGGCAAGCAGGATGGCCTCAAACTGAGAGTCCCTGTTCCCACATTGATCTAAGTACAGTTCTTGGAGGGCAGCTGCAACTTTCTCCAACAGAACTTGGAGGAGCTCTGGATTAAAGTTGACCAGCCAGACGCCATTCAGATCCAGGTCTTTTAGCTGAGAGATGTTCGGGCACTGGGACAGGGGGGTCAAGTCTGATTCTGTTAGCTAGCAGTTACTTATTCAGAGGTTTTTCCAAGGTCATCTTAGGCACTTGGGGAGAAACCAAACAATTAGTTCTTGGAAACTGGGTGCCACCTGTCTACAGGTGATTAGACAAATGGTTTGTTCAGGGCAAATGTTAAGTCTGACCATCTGATGAAGGTCAAAACACTGATTGCCCAGTCTCATTCTAGGCTCAGTCTTGTCACCTTCACTATATAACTGAGTCAATTCACAGAACCTTGAAAGTTTTCTCCCTCATCTGCCAAGCAGTGTACAATATAACTCCACTTCCTTCGGAGGATGAATGAATATAATGCAATGCACTAGAATGTGCTCAGAGGAGAGGCTGACACAGCCTCAGTCAAGTGTGGACATCCCTAGTTTTTACTGCTGTGTGATGGGATGAAAAATCATTTTGGCTAAGGCTTCCTTCACTCCACTGTTGGCTCTAGATGCCTGCCTCTCTGGACAGGTGAGGCTCTGGGGAGATGTGTATAAAGAAGCAACTTACATGATCCCACAACATCAAATGTGATGCCAGTCTAGAGGGGCTCACTTACATCCCTGCATCCTCTACAAATTTTCTATCACTTTCTATTACCCTTTTGTCTCAGCTTGATTAACATCATCTCCCAAATCATGCTTTTCCCTTATATTAATTACCTCGTCTATAGCACAAGTCAATCTTTTACAGACAGACCAATTAAGACATCCTCATTGTGGTGACAAACCTGTGGTGATCACAGGTTTTTCCTCAGAAATGCTCTGGTCTGATGTGTTTTCCACATGTAAAAGTCCTTGTATTTTCGATATTTGACATAGACACCTCTACTGAAGGAAAAAATTATCAACCTTCTAGTGCCAAATCCAAACATTTCAGTCAATAACCTATACCTCCCTAGCAGGGTGTCCCTTTCAAGAGCTACTGTATCAGGTTAGCCCCCAATCTTGATTTGTGTGGTCATGGGGCACCACACTTCAGGACACAGTGCCTTTGATATTCTAATGTTATGTTCAGTGTTACCCAGGCAGTGGTCCACTCTCACCTGAGCAACTGGTCCAGGCAGACTTCAAGGAAGGAGGGAGACTCCAGATGGAGATCCCGGAGGTGGCCCAGCCTCAGGAACTGAGAGGTAATTTGGACAAAGTAACACTGCTCCTGCTTCTCACAGACAGACATGTGGATGCGGAAGAGATGGAACCTCTGTAAATTACTCACCTGGCCCAGGAAAGGGGCAAACATGGCCAGGGTGGACAGATGCCAGCTGCAATTCATATTCACCTCCTGGATACAGTCCAGCTGCATCATATTCAGGGCCTTAGTGATATTTTCCATGGTATTGCAAAGATCTTCAGCTTCTTACAGCACAAGGGTATGGAAGCTTTTCTCTGCTCCACCCACCTGAGAAGGTAGGTGAGGAAGTTGTTCAGGGTCCTTTTTTCAGGGAAAGGTCTATGAAAATCCTCAGCGGAGCCACATGCTGCTTTGCCATCGACTTGAACTCAGCCACTGGTCCTCTTCCTGACTTATGCACCTGGGAGTCCTGGCTCCAGCCCACATGCCCCAGAAGTTAGGGCCAAAGTCCCACAAATCTAGCACCCATAGTTTGTACCTCCTATTAGGGAAAAAGAAGATTGGTGGGGATGCATTAAAATCCACCCAGAAAGAAGCTACAGCATAGAATCTAGCTACACACTGCCCTCCTCTGCTGTAATTCAGATTCCTGACTTCACAGGCTGCCTTGTCCTCTTCCCTCTCTGACTCCCTTTCTTCCATCTCCCTTTCCCCTCTTCTCTCTGATTCTCCACTTCTAGTAACTCTAAGCAGGACTGGGAAAGGTAGGGAATGTTCTTTCGGCTTCCAGAAGATATTTCTGTTAGTGATCCAAGGCCTCTAGGCTTCTTCACTGCCATCCTCAGATTATGGTGGTCCATCCCTTCCCATCCACATTCCCTCACCCCAGCTGTCTCCTCTGGGACACCCAGGATTCTACCAGGTTATTCACATAAGACTCACCTGGAGTGAACCTTCTGGGCAAGCAGGTCATCAAGTGCTTCCAGTACTGTCTGTAGAGGCCCCACATGTGGCATGTCCATCAGGTTCCCTAGAGGCAGGTATACAAAGGATCAGGCTTGCAGCATGACCTTCAGGGTCTCAATGCATCTCCTATCGAAGGCTTTCCTGAAGAGAGGTGAGAAGAGCTCTGTGGGTAGAAACTCCAAAGCGGAAATGGTTGAGGCCTCACCCCTCAGCAGGCTTGTTCCTGCCAGGTCCAGGAGTCTGGATGGGCTCTGTGTGTTGCCAAATCTTTTCACTCTCATCTCATATTCAAACAATTTGTTAACACAATAAACCACTCATTATATACAAATAAATGATACAAATATTTATTAGAGAATTATCTAGCTTACTTTCAATATACTAACATTAAAAGAAAAGAGAAATAGAAACAGCAGAGGATACATTACCAAATTGGGTTTTGACCAACATCCAGACTTACTCAGCGCCGGGAAGTCCCCTGTCACAGCACATCTGGAGTCCCAGTTGGGAAAAGGTCACAGGCAGAGCATTAGCTCCATGGGTGAGACATCAAAATTGCGGTTCAAGTTTCCTGCTTATAATCCCAGGACAGAATCATCATCAAACTGTAAGTCTGGTTTCCTGTTAATGCTGTTTGTCTTGTAAAACTTGAAATGTTGTTAAGCCTGGGGCTTGGTTGGCCAGGCCCCCTCCAGTTCAGTTCAGTCACTCAGTCGTGTCTGACTCTTTGTGACCCCATGGATTGCAGCATGCCAGTCTGCCCTGTCCATCACCAACTCCTGAAGCTTGCTCAAACTCATGTCCATTGAGTTGGTGATGCCATCCAACCATCTCATTCTCTGTCATCACCTTTTCTTCCTGCCTTCAATCTTTCCCAGGATCAGGGTCTTTTTCAATGAATCAGTTGTTTGCATCAGGTGGTAAAAGACTGGAGATTCAGCTTCAGCATCAGACCTTCCAATGAATATTCAGGACTGATTTCCTTTAGGATTGACTGGGTGGATCTCCTTGCAGTCCAAGGGACTCTGAAGAGTCTTCTCCACAGCTCGAAAGGATAAATTCTTCAGTGCTCAGCTTTCTTTCTATAGTCCAACTCTCACATCTATACATGACTAGGAAAAACCATAGTTTTGACCACATGGGCCTTTGTTGGCAAAGTAATGTCTCTGCTTTTTAATATGCTATCTAGGTTGGTCAGAGCTTTTCTTCCAAGGAGCAAGCATCTTTTAATTTCACGGCTGCAGTCACCATTTGCAGTGATCTTGGAGCCCCCCCAAAAAAGTCTCTCACTGTTTCCACTGTTTCTCCATCTATTTGTCATGGAGTGATGGGACCAGATGCCATGGTCTTAGTTATTTGAATGTTGAGCTTTAAGCCAACTTTTTCACTCTCCTCTTTCACTTTCATCAAGAGGCTCTTTAGCTCTTCACTTTCTGCCATAAGGGTGGTGTCATCTGCATATCTGAGGTTATTGATATTTCTCCCAGCAATCTTGATTCCAGCTTGTGCTTTATCCAGCCTGGCATTTCACATGGTATAGTCTGCATATAAGTTAAATGAGCAGGGTGACAATATACAACCTTGATGTACTCCTTTCCTGATTTGGAACCAGTCTGCTGTTCCATGTCCAGTTCTAACTATTGCTTCTTGAACTGCATACAGATTTCTCAGGAGGCAGGTAAGGTGGTCTGGTGTTCCCATCTCTTGAAGAATTTTCCACAGTTTGTTGTGATCCACACAGTCAAAGACTTTGGCATAGTCAATAAAGCAGAAGTAGATGTTTTTCTGGAACTCTCTTGATTTTTCGATGATTTATAGTGCTGCAAGTCTTGCAATCACAGCAGGCAGTCACTCCCAGTCAGGGCAGTGCCCAGGTAGGTTAGAAGCAAAGTCAGAGGCCTGCTCTGCTCTTTTGCCTCTGAAGTCTGAACAAGACTACTTCTATTTTATTTCCCTAACACTCCACATACTCATCCTGACTCTGTTCCAAAAGGAATTGTGTGGAACCTGCCAGGGAACAGGGCAACCATTTCCAGCCAAGAATGAGCACACCTTAGGCTATGTCCCTACCCTTCCAAGGAATCCACTCAGGGCCAAGGTCACTGCTCTTGCAAAGGTGGAAGTGAAGCACTTAGCCCATATTATACTGTGGGCTCAGGAGGCACAAAGTGATACCTCTTTCCCTTCTGGATTTAGAACAAGCATCTCACAAGTACAGATGAGGAAAAAGGCAACAACTAGCCCATTCAGGTCCATCCACTGCTTTGCTTAATTTGGAAATTTGCTTTGCTTAATTTGGAAATTTGCTTTGCTTAATCTGGAAGTGAGTACTGAAGACCCTGAAAGCTCACTCCAATTTTTACTTATTTTATTTATATTTATTTTTATTGTTTTTTTTTAAAAGAAAAATTTTTATAGGGCTCCATGACTTAGAGCCCTAAATCTATGGGAAGAGGAGGGTCATGTGGATCAACACAGCCTCTATCTTCAGTTATCGCCGTTAAAGTTATTGATGAAAAATGAAGGTTATACACCTAACTTGAATTATATTTATGTACAAGAATCATTTTAAATTTTAATAAATAAAACACAAACAGATGGTTTTCATTTAAAATATCTAATTAGTCAGGACATTTAAAAGTGATATCAGGCAAAGCACAAATTAAAATGTTTGGGATTCAGGCAAAACTACACTGAGAGGCAAAACAATACCTGAAACCGTGGTCATCTGAAAGAAGTAATTTTTTAAAAACTCCCTGACATCCAGAGATACATGCCACTCTTCAAAATTAGCTAACCGTGGTTTAAAAATAAAAAAAATGGGGCGGGGGAGGGTGTCCTTATATGAGGTTGGAAACTTACTCCTCTGATGTGGCTGGTGGGCTGCTCAGACCTCAGACCCTGTGAAAACCTAGCAGTATCTCCAGAGCCAGAAAATTCTGCACTTCTTTTCCAGTTCTTGAGATTTTTATAGGCTTTCCTATTCCCATCACCCCTCTATCCCACTACTAACTCAATCATAAAGGGATACTTGATTAGATTGTAGAGTGACCATTGAATTGATTCTGACTGAATCTTCATTTTTTCCCTGGTTAACTGAATCTGATATACATGCAGGAAGCAGAAAGATGGCAGGGGAATTAAGGACTCATTGATTCACTGCACAAATATCGTTTGAATTCTATCAATATTCATAGTTATATTCCTGAATATGATCAAAAAAAGAAGTTATTGGGTTTTGACCCTGGACAGAAAAATTCCAAAGTTGAAAGTTTCATTGTTGGGGGGACTTTGGCCACATCAGAATTATCAAATGTTCCTGAATGAAAACAGCCTCATGTAAGCAGTGGGATGTCCCAAAGGAAACAAAATACAGGGTTCCCTGTACCGACTTGTCACTCGGTATTATGTAGGAAACACAGGAGACTGTGATACTCTTCAGGCAGCAAGGAAAGAGCTTCTGGAGCTTGGTTGATCTTCTAGTCTTAAGCCAAGCCTTCTCTTAAGGTGGACAGGTCAAAATCTCTGTAAAGAAGGAAGAGTGGGTCAGGACAGCTTGGAGCTGGGCATTCCGAAAGGGACCATGTGAATGATTGCAACAGTATAAAACAAATGTGTGTTGTTGTTTTTTAATGAAGGGGGGAGATTAAACACGTTTTCTGGGTGACATTTAGCAAATAAAACAGAATGTCTCAGCACAGACAGTGTTTCCCTAGATGGTGTTTCTTCCCAGAAATTTGAGATCAGCACAGCACACAGCATGAAAAGACTAAGTCTAAGAATGTGAAAAAAAGGTGAGGTGTGAGTCATGGGACCAGACATTTCCAACACTTAGAAGCACCAAAGTTGGGCCCTGTGAGCTCTTTGGGAACTTGAAGTCAGGGAAGAAAAAAATGTGGGTCAGTCTCAAATAACCCTGTCATCCTGGGGAAGGTGCTACCAGGAGAGGTTTTCTTTAAGATTATTTTCTCACTAAGAACACTTTCTAGAAATAGTCCCAGCCATTTTCAAGGGGTCTTGGAAGCCAAACCATAATCCTATTTGCCCCTTACCAATTGTATTTAGATAATAACTGTTTCCTACGTCTTAGCTGAGTTCGATACAGATTCTGAACAATGTGATGTCATTAGGCATAGGAATAAATGTCTATTTTCTCTTCATAAATACCAACACCTTTCCTACACTAAATTCAGCTCTATTTGCTATGTAATATTCTACCACTTTCAGGGATTACTTCCAATTTGGGCTGCATCACAAAGAAGTTCTTTTTGAAGTTTAGGATGACACATAAAGGAAGACCCTGTCTTATCTTCAAGAAATTTCTATGCCTTTCTCCAACCCCTCTTACTTGATGCACATACAATTCTTTTATACCACTAGCAACAAAGGTGAAGACTCTTTGAAAGGGCCTCTCACTTGGTCACTTTGCAGACGATCTCTTTCACCACATTCCTCCCATGGGTATAAGTGGCCTTTACATGAAGTAGCCTTAAACTTTATTTTATTCGATAGACATTTTAAATCCTAGGTCATCAATCCCTTTCATTAATGACCTTCAATAGGGTTATACTGGCAATAATGTTAATCATAAACATCTCTGTTTTTTGAAGACAAACTGGGTGAGCAATGGTATAGGCACTTTTTATTCTCTACTAAAATGTAAATATCACTACTATTTCTCCCATTCTTAAGCTGGTGAACCAAGGTCTTTGCCAAGTAAAGGAATCTGCCCATTTCCAAGTAGTGAAAAATGAGCTGAAGGGATGAGAAATACCCCTCCAATTGTCAGGCAACCTAAATGATGGAAAGGGCTGATTGTGAGACTTCACCTGACATTAGTGGAAGTGTGAAAACTTCAGAATCTAAGCTGGGGATGTTCCTATGGGATCACAGTTACCATGAGATCAAAAAGAATATTGTTTTAAAGTGGCAAGTTGAAACTAATTTTCTGAAAGAAAGAAAGAAAAAAAAAAAAACCTCGAGGGCCAATATGGAAGCTACAAAAGTGGCCAGACTCCAGGTGAGTCATTCTTGGAATTTCAGAATCTGGGAGATACATGGAAGAACACTTCTTGCCTGAGCAGTAATCAGCTGAAGGTGTTTTGTCCAAGGAAAATCAGAGACAGACACAGGTGTAAGAGATGACATCAAATATTACTTAGGACGATGACAATAGAGACAAGGATACCCTAGCACTTCGTGTCATCAAAATTCAACAGATACAGGTGGTAGGGACTCACCATTAAGAAGCAGTGTATTTCCTGGCTGGTAGATTCCTAAGAGGAGACATCAGGTCTGCAAAGGATATTGGCTGAACCAACCTAATAGATGTTTTGCTGAGGTCAGCCCATCTGGACCAGATATTAATAGTGGGCAGTCAGGAATTTTGATCAGATTCTTAGAGTGATCAGATATCAAGAGTAGGATTTCTTGCTGAACTGAGAGTTCTTGTTCAAACTGATTTTTACAAGGAAGCTCTCAGATAATTCTAGAAGAAGGTCCATGAGCCTGAAAAAATTGTGATCAAACAAAGAATGTTTTCCCTGCTTCACTTCTGTAACCCAGTGAACAGGTTCATCTATAGGGGACTCAATAGACATTCTCTCTCAGTTTCACTTGTGGTCTTCTCCTAAGCTTTTCCTTGTGGACAAATATTTCAGTTGCCATTTCAGTAAACAAAGGCTGTTGCAGCCAAAAGGCCATTATCTACTGCAGCCACCCTCCCCCCTAGATAGTATGCTCCGAGGGAAATTCAAGGAGGCGAAAAGCAGATGGTGTCCTGTGGAGGTTAAGATGCATATCATATAGATGACTTCAATAAGCCCAGACTCTTGCCTCTTTCCATACATAAAAAAGCATGAAAAGGAACTTCCCCAGTGGTCCAGTGGCTAAGAATCCACCTGCCAGTGCAAGGGACATAGGTTGAATCCCTGGTCTGGAAAGATCCCACATGCTGTGGAGGAACTAAACACATGACCCACAATTACTGAGCACTCAGCTAGAGCCTGGGAGCCCTGACTACTGAAGCCCACATGCCCTGGAGCCCATGTTCTGCATTGAGAGAAGCGATCAAAATAAAGCCAATGCACTCCAACTAGAGAGAAGCACCTGCTTGCCAGAACAAGAGAAAAGCTGTGCTCGGCAAGGAAGAAAAAATAAGTAAGTACAGTATCAGTACAGACAAAATAAGTAAGAAAATAAAAGTAGAAAAATGAAAAAATAATTTTAAAATGTGTGAAAATCATTAATTTGAGATGTATTATTTTAATCATAGGCAGTAATCATTTGATGTTTTCTGAATGTTTTTTCAGCAAATGATCTTAGGTACTCAGGCTCCCTCTTAAATTTCTGAACAGTTCTAATCTTCTGTAAACTAACCAAATAAAACATATTTCTCATGTCTGAGGTTGTGCATTTTTTGTCATATGACATGCTCTTCCAAGACCTTTTCCCAACCCACAGCATCCTGTTCCCACTCACCTGAGTTCTAGGAATTAGATGGAAACTGTCAACTAAAACATTAGTGGTGGGAATACTTATGACCCAAGCCTGGGCTTCCATGGTGGCTCAGACGGTAAAGAATCCGCCTGCAATGAGGGAGAACTGAGTTTGATCCCTGGGTTAGGAAGATACCCCAGAGAAGAAAATGGCAACCCACTCCAGTATTCTTGCCTAGAGAATTAAAAGGACAAAGGAACCTGGAGGGCTACAGTCCATGGGTAAAATAAGAAGCCTGGGTAAAATTGGCTCAGACGGTAAAGCGTCTGCCTGCAATGTGGGAGACCGGGGTTCGATTCCTGGGTCAGGAAGATCCCCTGGAGAAGGAAATGGCAATCCACTCTAGCACTCTTGCCAGGAAAATCCCATGGATGGAGGAGCCTGATAGGCTACAGTCCATGGGGTCACAAAGAGTCGGACACGACTGAGCGATTTCACTTTCCAGAACCCAAGCACCACACCCAGAGAGCTGGAGAACTTAGGTTCTCCAGAAGAGTTAACACTTATAGCTCTGAGCCCTGATCAAAGGGGTTACAAAGTTTTTATAGGCAGTGCATGGCATCAGACTTTAGTGGGCAGTTGCTGCTGCTGCTGCTGCTGCTAAGTCGCTTCAGTCGTGTCCAACTCTGAGCGACCCCATAGACGGCAGCCCACCAGGCTTCCCATTCCCTGGGATTCTCCAGGCAAGAACACTGGAGTGGGTTGCCGTTTCCTTCTCCAATGCATGAAAGTGAAAATGAAGTCGTTCAGTCGTGTCCTCCTCTTAGTGGGCAGTGCTGATTGTTAATAGGCTAAACTAGGGGTTTCCCACTGGCACCCCACTCCAGTACTCTTGCCTGGAAAATCCCATGGACGGAGGAGCCTGGTAGGCTGCAGTCCATGAGGTCACTGAGAGTCAGACACGACTGAGTTCACTTTCATACATTGGAGAGGAAATGACAACCCACTCCAGTATTCTTGTCTATAGAATCCCAGGGACGGAGGAGCCTGGTGGGCTGCCGTCTATGGGGGTCGCACAGAGTCGGACACAACTGAAGAGACTTAGCAGCAGCAGCAGCAGCAGGGGTTTCCCACGTGCCAGAAACAGCCTGACCTTTACACAAACAAACATTGTTTCAGTAGCTCTGAGAAACTCTTGGGGGAGGGTGGGGAGTGGGCGGGGGGTGAGGTGCGGGGGGAGGCTATATACAAGTTTGTAATATACAAGTTTGTAACAGAGAGAGCAGGCAGTCTGAACATCAAAGATTATTGTGAGGTTAAAAAAACAAAAATCAGGTATCAAGTTGTTGCAGAAGTAGGACCTTCCAGAACCCAAGCACCATACCGAGAGCTGGAGAACTCGGGTTTATTACGCTGGGGGGCCCAGAGGAGTTAACACTTCCAGCTCTGAGCCCTGAACAAAGGGGTTACAAAGTTTTCATAGGCAGTGCGTGACATCAGACTTTAGTGAGCAGTGCTGACTATTAATAGGCTAAACTAGGGGTTTCCCACGAGCGGGAACAGCCGTTAGGACACAGCGGGGAATGGGAGGGGGGGGGAGGAGGCGGTGGCTGACCTTCACACAAACAAGGGTTAGGCAGGATTATAGGGGCTGGGTAATTGCAAAAGTAGGACAAAGGGGAGTGAGGTAAATTTCAGCTCCTAGCATTGTAGTAAATTTCTATTCCCCATGGGGTGGTTGGGCGGGCCAGAAACTATGTAACTTAAAAGACTGCAAGGAGCAAGCTGAGTTACAGAAGCAGAATAGGCATGAGGTTCTTTCTAGCTGGATGTTGTTTTAAATTTTCCTCTTCAAAGTTAAGGAATTTAGCATTGTATGTATGGGAAGATGGAAGCCTCTGGGCTCACTATAAGCACCTAAGCTTTCTGGGGCCGAATCCTGTTTCCTGCTTCACCTTCAGTTCAGTTCACTTCAGTTCAGTCGCTCAGTACTGTCCGACTCTTTGCGACCCCATGAATCGCAGCACGCCAGGCCTCCCTGTCCATCATCAATTCCCGGAGTTCCTTCACCTTAAGGGGTGGCAGATATGGCAGATGGCTGCTGCTTGCATTCCTCCAGCTCCTCAGCAATCACCCTGGGGAGTGGCGACATCTGCTGGATTGGAGGTTTGGGAGCCCTCATTCACATTTGGGCCAGAAATCATTGGTGGCTGCAACATTGCTTCTTTATTGAAATGGCAGGAGATCTTTTCATTTCACAAACCTTTCTGTACAATCTATTCCATATTGTAAACCTAAAAGTGCTCTAAAATATAATAATATATTTTAAAAATATACTTGGAAGACTTCTGGCTCAAAACTTTATTGGCATACATATTTTTTTTAAGAAGCAAATCTTGTTCATTTACAGTCAAAATCAGTTTTAAAATCTCATTTGTCTTTTTGTGGCTTCAAAGCAGTAAAACGTTTTTAAATTACCCACATGCATTAAAAATACTACATTACCTCAATAACCTTTAGAGAAATTGTGTATATAAATCTCTGTGCAAGGATTTATACACAAATGGCATTAACAGGACAGTAAAATTTTTTAACATGTATTTATTTAATTACTTGGCTGTGCCTGGTCTTCGTTGCCCTCTTGGGATCTTGTGACCCTGTGTATGTGTGCGTGTGTGCTCAGTCAGGTCCGACTCTTTGCACCCCATGAACTATAGCCTACCAGGCTCCTTTGTCCATGGAATTTTCCAGGTAAGAATACTGGAATGGGTTGCCATTTCCTTCTCCAAGGGTTCTTACCAACCCAGGAATCAAACTCACTTCTGGGTCTCCTGCATTGGCAAGCGGATTCTTGGCCACTGTGCCACCTGAGAAGTGTGAAGATCTTTTAGTTGTGGCATACAAACACTTAGTTGCAGGACTTGGGATCTAGTTCCCTGACCAGGGATTGAGTCTGTGCCCCCTGCTTTGGCAGCATGGAGTCATACCCCCTGGACCACAAGAAAAGATCTAGGAAAGCAGGACTTATTGAAAGTTCTAAAGTATAGAGTCCTGATTACAAAATTGAATTCTATGCTCTGGGTCTGATCTACCAGCAGGAGGCCTGGGAGACCTGAGGCTCAGAATGTTTATCACTGAAGATGAATCCAGTCTCTATGCTCTCCCACCCCCAGACTCTCTGCACTGGCTACTGGAATAACTCGGGTGAATCCTGATTCATTGGTGATGGCATGAAATATGTGAGGCCAGTTTCAGTCCCTGGGGTTTGGTTTCCTCACTGTTGTCAGCAATAGAGGGTAAGTTCAAGGGATGAAGAGTAATGCTGTTCATTATAAGGAAGAAGATTTAAAAAAAAACAAAAACCTTATTAAGTTCTTACATAATAAGGGGCTGTTGCTCAACAACTTCAGGGTCAAGCCCTCAACAAGCAATATATCACTGGATCTTACTAAAAGTCCCATAAACAATGTGTGCCTCATTATATTCATTGTAGGGGGAAATCAAAGCTCTGCCTAAGGCTATAATCCCAGCCCCATATCCCCTTCTGCCCCAGAATAAGCAATCGTAGCCTCTGAATCCTTAGCAGGGAAACGTTATTTGGTTGCATTTTGTTTAGACATACTGTGAGGATTAAATTTATGTGTCAACTTCACTGTAAGATGAGATGCCCAGTTCTCGGGTCAATCATTCATTCTGGGGGAATCTGCAAGGGAATTCCTGGAGGAGATTAGCATTGGAATTAGTAGAGTGAGTCAAGAGATCAGCCCTCACCAGTGTGGGAGGGCATTGTCTTACCTGTGGGGGCCTGATGAAACAAGGGCTACTGCTCCCCCTCTCTCCTTGGCCATGAATACTGGAGCTTCTGGTTCCTAAATCTTGAAACTCTAGGACAAACACAAGTGGTGCCTTTGTTCTCAGGCCTTTAGCCTTGACCATCACTTCCACTGCTTTTCAAACTTAAGATAAGGTCTGAATTAAACCGAAGTTTTTTCTAGTTCTCTAGGCAACAGACAGCAGACAGTGATACTGTTAAGCCTCTGTAAATCATATCAGCCTCTCTGCACCTGTCTATATAACAGGTGAATCTTGAACAACATGTGGTTGAACTGCTCAGATTCACTTCTATGAGGATTTTTTTTAACAGTGATTGAATTTGGTCTACATCATATGTAGTTGGTTGAATCTGAGGATGATGAACTGAGGATAGGGAGAGCCGACTCTGAGTTACATGTAATACGTAACATACTTGTTATACTTTTGAACATTCTGATAACCAGAAGAGCTGTCCTTGACTTTTTCTGATAGGGAGGGACTGGAATTGTAATGGGAATTATCAGCTAATTTTTATGTGACCAACTACCCAAAATGATATAATTCTGGAATGCAGTATGAAAATAATAAATCCATGTTAAATGTTTTTGCTTTTTTAGCATTTTACTAAAAGAAATTTGGAAGTCTGCCCACCACTCAATTATAGCTATAAGGAATACTATCCACCCATGGCAGGCATGAAAGGGTGAAACCAGTTTCAACCTTGTTGGCAGTGGGGAATACATCTTGCAGAAATGAGGACTTTGCCTTTGAAGTGAAGCACACACAAAGGCAAGCAACTGTGACTTATGCTTTGATTGGTAGACGCATAAAAGAAACCCACACCCAAGGTCATGGCCTGTGCCAGCAGTGAGAGCCCTCCAAGAGCTCGTCATTCCAATAGTTCACTGTATACTGAGTTTGTTCCCCTTTGTGTGTATTGACCCCACTGAACAGTCACAGAAATACTAAAGGAGGTAAGAGCTGCCCCGGGAGGGGCCGGGGGGGTGGGGTCCTACATGGTGGTTCAGACAGGAAAGAATCAGCCTGCAATGCAGGAGACCAAGGTTTGATCCTTGGGTCAGGAAGATCCCCTGGAGAAGGAAATGGCACCCACTCCAGTGTTCTTGCCTGGAGAATTCCATGGACAGAGGAGCTTGGCTGTCTACCGTCCATGGGGTTGCATAGAGTCAGACATGACTGACTAAGCAAACACAAACACACACACACACACACTCACATAGGAGATGTCCCCAGAAAGAATAAAGAAATTACAGGAATGGTAAGGTTTTGAATCATGGACAACACTGTGCCTTTGTTTTTTTTATCAGTAACTGGAGAAAGTTGAGGCAATAACTGAACACAGAATAATATATCATGGAGGATAGCAGTTGGTTTTCTATGAGTGTCTATTTATTTCTTGTAATTAATTTTTACTGGAGTAGATTTGCTTTATAATGTCCTATTATTTTCTTGCTATACAACAAAATAAATAAGTCATATATCTATACATTTATCCATTCTCATTTTAGATGTCCTTCCTATTTATGTCAGCTGGAGGATCTCTTTATTCCTGATAATTTCTCATTTTAAAAATTTTTTTAAAATTTTATTTTTGTTTGTTTTTTAACACCAAAAACATTTTTATTGGAGTACATCCAACTAAGTGTTGTGATAGTTTAGGTGAACAGCAAAGGGACTCAGCCATACATATACATGTATCCCTTCTCCCCTGGTAGCTCAGACAATAAAGGGTCTACCTGCAGTGCAGTAGACCCAGGTTTGATCCCTGGATTGGAAAGATCCCCTGGAGAAGGAAATGGCAAGCCACTCCAGTATTCTTGCCTGGAAAATCCTATGAATGGAGGAACCTGGGAGCTACAGTCCATGGGGTTTCAAAGAGTCAGACTTGACTGAGCAACTTCACTCACTTATTCTCCCCTAAATCCCCCTCCCATCCAGTCTGGCACATAACATTGAGCAGAGTTCCATGTGCTATACAATAGGTTCCCATTGGTTATCCACTCTAAATATAGCTCTGTGTGCATGACTTTCCTAAAGTCCCCAACCACCCCGTCCCCCCAGCAACCATGAGTTCGTGTTCTAAGTCTGTGAGTCTCTTTCTGTTTTGCCAGTAAGCTCATTTGTATCATTTCTTTTTAGATTCCACATATAAGGGATGTCATATGATATTTCCTGACAATTTCTTCACAACTATCTTCCCAGGGATAACTCTTAACACGTGGGTCTCCAACGTGTATCCACTCAGGTTCATATCAGATTCTAGAAGCACATGTCCATGAAAGTCCATCCTCTCCCAGAGTCTACAAATCCCCCTCCAATCCTGTACCACCCCCACTATCATCTTTCCTTTTCCCGTTCACATTGAGCAGATATCTGGAACCCTAGGTCTGTGTTCCCTTCATGATATCCCCAAGTTCTAGGTTTCTGTTGCAAGGTACACAGAAGAAAGCTTCTGATAGAGGCAACGCCCTAGGCAGGGACAGGACAGCTGTATACAATGGGCTCCATGTGATGGCATAAATCCTCACCACAGCAAGAACAGGGGCTGGGGCTAATGCAGATGATCCTGGGATGTCCCAAGTCTCTCAGAATCTCCAACAGCTGAGCCCGAAGCTGGGCGAGTCTCGCTTCCAGGAGAACACCCCGAGGTCTGTAAGTCTCCTGAGGGGCAGGATAATGCTCTTGCCTTAAACAGGGCAGCACAATGGTGTGTCGCAGCAGCTTCTCAATGCCAGCCATGGACAGGAAGTTCCCACACAGGCTGAAGGACCTGAGCTGGGAGCAGTGGCTCAGGGCGGGCAGGCAGGCCTCCAACTGAGAGTCCGTGATCCCACACACATCTAAGCCCAGCTCCTGGAGGGTGGCTGCGACTTTCTGCAGCAGAACTTGGAGGAGCTCAGGGCTAAAGTCAGTCATGGTGACACCGCTCAGAGCCAGGCTGACTGATGTTTGGGCTCTGGGACAGGGAAGTCAAATGTGCTTCTGTAAGCCAGCAACTGGTTCTTGACAGGCTGTCTAAGGGGAACTTAAGGCACCTGGGGAGAAACCAAATAATTAGTTCTTGGGAACGGGGTGCCAGATTGTGTACAGGTGATAGACAAATGGTTTCTACAGGGCTGTTTCGTCTGATCATCTATTGAGGGTCAATATGCTGATTTGCCCAGTCTCATTCTAGTCTGAGGGCTATCAACCTCACTGTGGTACTGAGTCACTTCACGGTAACTGAAACACACTCTCCCCTCATATATCAAGCAGAGTACAAAACACTCCACTTCCTTCTGAGGATGAATGAAGTTCATGGAATCACAAGAACATGCCATGAGGAGATCCAGAGAGAGTCTCCATCAAGTGTGGACATCATTGAATATTAGTGTTGGGAGGCGAGATTTAAAAATGGTTTCAGGTATGGCTTCATTGAGTCCAGCCTTGAGCTACAGATCCTGTATCTCTGGCCAGGCAAGGCTGTAGGGAAGCATGCAGAAGGAACAACTTTCACAAGATCCCACAACATGAAATGTGATGCCAGTCTAAAAGGGCTCATGTTTTTGCATCGTCTGCAATCTTTCTATCACTTTTTATAATCCTTTTCTCTCAGATTGATTAACATCATCTGCAGAACCATGCTTCTCCCATATATCAGTTAACTTACCAAGAGCACAAAACACCCTTCTACACACAGGGAATTTAGAACAGGTTCATTGCGGGCACTAACCTTGGGAGCATAGAGCTTCCCTTCAGGAATCCTCTGATCTGATCTGATGTAGTTTCTCCACTTCAATGTCCTTTTTACTTACCTATTTTTATCACTTCAATATAGACACCTCCAAAGAAGAAGGAAATTACCAACTCTGGGGTGCAAACATCCCAGTCACTAATCTGTATCTTTCTAGCAGGGTGTCTCACAAGAGCCGCTAGACCAGTGTAACCCCCTACCTTGACTTGTGTGGTTGTGGAACACCACATTCTAGGAGAGAGCAACAAAGGAGACAATGCTTTTGACATTTTAATGTTCAATGTTACCCAGTCAGTGGTGCACACTCACCTGAGCATCTGGTCCAGGCAGCCTTCAAGGAAGGAGGGAGACTCCAGATGGAGATCTTGGAGGTGGCCCAGCCTCAGGAACTGGGAAGTAATTTGCACTGGGAGGTAATCCTGCTCCTGCTTCTTAAAGGCAGACACGTGGATGGGGAAGAAACAGATTCTCTGCAAATTACTTATTTCACCCAGGAAAGGAGCAAACGTGGCCAGGGTGGACAGATTCCAGGTGCAACTCACTTGCACCTCCTGGATACAGTCCAGCTGCACCATGCTCAGGACTTCACGATATTGTCCATTGGCATTGAAACAATCTTCAGCTTCTTAACAACACAGGTGGATGGAAGACTTTCTCTGCTCCACCCACCAAAGGAAGTAGGTGAGGAAGTTGTCCAGGGTCTTTTTGTTCAGGCAAAGGTCCATAAAAATCTTCAGTGGAGCCAAGTGCTGCTTTGTCATTGACCTGGGCTCAGCCACTGCTGCCATTTGTGAGCTTGAGCACCTGTAACTGCTGACTCTAAACCACATGCTCCAGGAGCTCTGGCCAGTATATTTTGTAAAACTAGCACCCGCAGTTTGCACCTCCTAGGAGGGGAGAAGGAGATTGATTAGGATGTATTAAAAGGTACACAGAGTAAAGAAGAAAAAAAAAAGCCTCGCAACGTGACAACAGACTGTCCACCTGTGCAGTAACTTAACATTCCTGATGTCACCAGCTGCCTTGCCTTCTTCCCTCTCTGCCTCACTTTCCTCTTTGCCCTCTTATCCTTACTGATTCTCCACTTCTAGTAACTCTAAGCATGACTGAGAGGGGTTGGGGAATATTCTTTCAGGCTACCCTTCATTAAAGGCACTATTATACTTCCGAAAGGTAGTTCCCACAGCAAGCCAAGGCTTCATCATTGCCATCTTAGAACTCTGATCCATCCCTTTTCACCCGTATTCCCTCAACCCAGATGTCTCCCTGGGACTCCCAGGAGTTTACCAGGTTACCTGAGTCTGGATCGGATCTTCTGGGCAAGCAGGACATCGAGTGCTTCAAGCTTGTAGGGGCCCCACATGAGGCAGGTCAGTCAGAGGCGAGCGGCCAAAGGGCCAGGTTTGCACCACGGCTTTCAGGATCTCAACACATCTTCCATGGAAGGCTTCCAGGAAAAGGGTGGAAAGAGCTCTGTGGGCAGACTCTCCAGAGTAGAAAAGGCCAAGTCGTCACCCCTCAGCAGGTGCATTCCCACCAGGTCAAAGAGTCTGGGTGGGGTCTGGATACTCATCCTGACAATGCTCCAAAATGACTCCTGTTGAAACTGCCAGGGAACAAGTGGTCCATTGTAGGCAATTCAGGAACATACCTTAGGCAGTCTCCCTACCCTTCCAAGGAATCCACTCAGGGCCAAGGTCACTGCTCTAGCTAGGATGCAAGTGAGGCACTTAGCCATATTACACTAGGCAGGGGTCGGGGGGACAAGGTGTTAACTCTCTTTACTCTGAATATGAACTAGCAAGATTGCTAGTACTAAGGAGGCAAAACGCAACCACTAGCCCATTCAGGTCCATCTACTGCTTTGCTTAATTCATGTCCCACCTAGAAATGCATACTGAAGTGCATGAAAGCTGACTCTATCTTTATTTGGGGAAAATATTCTGACCATCAGTTAGAGCTCTAACTCTATGGGAAGAGGAGAGTCATGTGGGTCCATACAGCCTCCATTGTCAGGTATTCCTAAGATGAATGCCATTTGTGAACTAAATATGTATCTTAAATTTCAAGAAATAAAATTCCAAACTTATGTGCTTCATTAAAAATATCTGCTTGGTAAAGACATTTAAAATGATACCAGTTAAATCACAAATCAAAATGTTTGAGATTCAGACAAAACTACACTGAGAGGAAAAATAAAAACCTGAAATGTGTTCTTGGGAGAGAAATGATTTTTTCTGAAGACTCTGCTTGCCATCCACAGATACACACTACCCTTCAACATTAGCTAATCATAAGTAAGAAAAGGACGTCCTTGTCTGAGGATGATAACTTACTGCTCTGCTATGACTAGCAGGGCATTCAGACCTCAGACTCTAAAGAACCCAGCTGGTTGGTGTTTCCAGAGCCAGAAAACTCTGCACCTCTTCTCCAGTTCTTGAGGCTTTTATAGTCCTTTGTATTCCCATCATCCCTCTGTCCCACTACTAACCTAATCAAAAAGGGATACCTGATTTGATTATAGAGTGCCCATTGGATAAATCCTGATTGGATCTTCATTTTTCTCTAGGTTAGTTCATTGAATCTTATATACATTCAGGAAGGAGAGAATGGTCAGGTAGCTGAGTAATCAAGGACCTATTCCCTGATTCACTTCCCAAACATTGACTGAATTCAACTGATATGGACAGTTATACTATTGAGGGTCAGACAGGAAAGGATTACTGGTTCATAACATTGAATTTTTTAAAAAGTTGAAAGTATCATTATTGGTGGAATTTTGATGAAGTCAAAATTAGCAAAATGACCCTGAATTAAAATAGCTTCATGAAAGCAGTGATGTTGCTCCCAAAGAAAACAAAATACACTCATCCCGGTATCAGCTTGTCACTCAGGTGTTAAGTAGGAAACACAGGAGGTTGTGAACGTATTCAGGCAGGAAGGGAAGAGCTGTCCAAGATGTGGTCACATTTTAAGCCACATCTTCTCTGAAGGTGGACAGGTCAGGACACTTGTCAGTGAGAAGTAAGAATGGGTCTGGACAGGTTGCAGCTGGGCATTCCTAAAGGGACAATGGGAATGACACCAACAATGTAAAATAAAGGTTTCTTTTCATTTTTATAGTTTTGGAAACAAGAAAATTTAAAGACGTTATTCGAGGTGCTATTGAGGTAGTAAAAAAGGTTTCCCTAGTGACTCAGAGGTAAACAATCCCCCTGCCGATGCAGGAGACACTGGCTTGATCTTTGATCCAGGAGGATGCCACATGCTCCAGGGCAACTAAGCCCAGGAGTCACAACTACTGAGCCTGCACTCTACAACAAGAGAAGCCGCAATAAGAAGCCTGGGCACCACAAGGAAGAGTATCTCCCTCTCACCACAACTAGAGAAAGACCTGCACAGCAATGAAGAGTCAGGCAAACAAAAATCAGGAAAACAAAGTTTTAAAAAAAAACATAGCAGAGGAGAGTGGCTCAGAGGAGTCACTCTCAACTTAGATGGCTTTTTTTCTCCAGGAAGTTGTGATCAAGATAACAAATGGCATGAAAAGACTAAATCTAAGAATGTGAGAGGAGAAGAGGTCTGACATTTCCTTGGATCAGACATTTTCAAGACTGAGAGGCAATGAGGGTGGGCACTGTAGGCTCCTTGGGACTTGGAGCCAGGGAAGAAAAAAATCTGGTTAAGTCCCAAATATCCCTGCCATCCAGAGGCAGTTGCTACCAGAAGAGGTTTCCCTTAAATTCCTCCTCCCACCCCCACCCCCACCCCCACACACCCACCTTTGGCCACCTGAGGACTGGAAGACCTGACTTGTTGGAAAAGACCCTGATGCTGGGAAAGACTGAAGGCAGGAGAAGGGATTAACAGAGGATGAGATGGTTGGATGGCATCACTGAATCAATGGACATGGGTTTGAGCAAACTCTGGGAGATGGTGAAGGACAGAGAAGCCTGGTGTGCTGCAGTCCATGGATTCTCAAAGAGTCAGACATGACTTGAGGGACTGAACAACAACAACTCTGCATAGAAGGTAAATAAGCAGGGTGAAAATATAAAATCTTGTCTTAATTCTTTCCCAATTTGGAACCAGTCGATTTTTCCATTTCTGGTTCTAATAGTGCTTCTTGACCCCTATACGGGTTTCTCAGGAGACAGAGTGTCTGGTACTTCCACCCCTTTAAGACTTTTCTACAGTTTGTTGTGATCTACACAAAGGCTTTAGTGTAGTCAAGAAGCAGAAGAAGATGTTTTTCGGGAACTCCCTTGATTTCTCCTTGATCCAAGGAATGCTGGCAATTTGATTTCTGGTTCCTCTGCTTCTTTGAAACCCAGTTTCTACATCTGGAAGTTCTTGGTTCATATACTGCTGAAGGCTAGATTGAAAGGTTTTGAGAATAATGGTGCTAACCTGTGAAACGAGTGCAGTGGTGTGGTAGTTTGAACATTCTTTGGCTTTGCTCTTCTTTAGGATAGGAATGAAAACTGACCTTTTCCAGCTCCATGGTCACTGCTGAGTTTTTCAAATTTTCTGACATATGAGTGAAGCACTTCAGCAGCATCATACTTTCAGACTTTAAACAGGTCAGTTGGAACTATTTAAAATCTGCTCACCACACCCCCACTAGCTTCGTCCATACAAATGCTTTCTAAGGCCCACTTGACTTCATACTCCAGGATGTCTGGCTCTAGGTGAGTCACCATACCATTGTCTTTATCTAGGTCATTAAGATCTTTTTTGTATATTTCTTCCATGTATTCTCACCTTCTGTTTTTAATCTCTTATGCTTCTGTTAGGTCCTTACCATTTCTGTTGTTTATTGTGGCCATCTTTGAATGAAATGGTTTTTTTTATATCTCCAATTTTCTTAAAGAGATATCTATTCTCTCCCATTGTGTTGTTTTCTCTATTTCTTTGCATTTCCCTTTAAGAAAGTCTTATCTCTCTTTGCTCTTCTCTTAACTCTGCATTCAGTTGAGTATATCTTTCCCTTTCTCCCTTGTGTTTCACTTCTCGTCTTTCTTCAGCTATTTGTAAAGCCTCCACAGACAATCACTTTGCCTTGCATTTCTTTTTCTTGAGGATGGTTTTAGTCGCTGGCTCCTGTACAGTGTTACGGAACTCTGTCCATAGTTCTTCAAGCACTCTACCAGATCTAATCCCTTGATTCTATTTGTCACCTCCACTGTAGTGATTTGATTTAGGTCATACCTGAATGGTCTAGTGGCTTTTCCTACTATATTCAATTTAAGCCTGAATTTTGCAATAGGGAGCTCATGAGCTGAGCCACAGTCAGCTCCAGGTCTTGTTTTTACTGTCTGTATAGAGCTACTCCATCTTTGACTGCAAATAACATAATCAGTCTGATTTTGGTATTGATCATCTGGTGATGTCCATGTGTAGAATCCTCTCTTGGGATGCTGGAAAAGAGTGTTTGCTATGACCAGCTTTTTCTGTTAAGAAAGCTCTGTTAGCCTTTGTCTTGTTTCACTTTGTACTCCAAGGTCAAACTTGCCTCTTGTTTCGGGTATCTCTTGACTTCCTACTTTTGCATTCCAATCCCCTATGATGAAAAGGACAACTTTCTTGGTGTTAGTTCTAGAAAATGTTGTATATCTTCATAGAACTGGTCAACATCAGCTTCTTCAGCTCCATGGTTAGGGCACAGACTTGGATTACTGTGTTACTGAATGGTTTGCCTTGGAATCAAACCAAAGATTAAGTTCTGTTGTTTTTGAGATTATATACAAGTACTGCATTTTAGACTTTTTTGTTGACTATGATGGCATCACCGACTCGTTGGACATGAGTTTGAGCAAGCTCCAGGAGTTGATGATGGACATGGAAGCCTGGCATGCTGCAGGCCATGGAGTAGCAAAGAGTTGGACACAACTGAGCAGCTGAACTGGATGAGGGCTACTCCATTTCTTTTAAGCGATTCTTGCCCACAGTAGTAGATACAATGCTCATATGAATTAAATTCACCCATTCCCATCCATTTCAGTTCACTGATTCCTAAAATGTCCAGGTTCATTCTTGCCATCTCCTGCTTGACCACATCCAATTTACTTTGATTCATGGACCTAACATTCAAGGATGCTATGCAGTATTGTTTTTTTTCTTTTTAGCATCAGACTTTACTTTCACACCCAAACTTATCTACAGCTGAGCATCATTTCCACTTTGGCCCTGCCACTTCATTCTTTCTGGACTTATAAGTAATGGTCGCCCACTCTTAACCAGCAGCATATTGGACACCTTCTGACCTGGGGGGAGGCTCATCTTACAGTGTCATGTCTTTACTGTCCATGGTGTTCTCTAGGCAAGAATACTGAAGTGGTTTACCATGTCCTTCTCCAGTGGACCATGTTTTGTCAGAACTCTTCATTATGACCCGTCTGTCTTGGGTGGTCCTGCAGGGAATGGTTCCTATCTTCACTGAGTTACCCAAGCCCCTTTGCCATGACAGGGCTATGATCTATAAAGGATCAGGGAAGTAAGATCCTGCAGACCCTGCAGCATAGCCCCAAAAGAGACTTTTGTTACTTACAGCACAGTAAACAGAATGAACTTCATTTTAGCAATGCTTCTCCCCAGGAAACTACAGAAACCCCCCAGGTAATGTGCTTTTGCCAGGTTTGTATCATAGTTCAGGAACCCCTGATCTTAGGGAACTCAAATCTTTTATAAGGAAGCATACTTGCCTGGCCTTTTCCCATTATTTTTTTATTAGTAAGCTTTATTTTCTAGAGGAGCTTTGACTTTAAAATGTTATCAACTAAGAAACAAATCAAAATGTTTCAGATTCAGGCAAAACTACACTGAGAGGCAAAACCAAAATCTAAAATATATTCATTGGAAAGAAACAATCTTTTGAAAACCCTCCCTACCATCCAGAGATACATGCCTCCCTTCGAGATTAACTAACCATAAGAAAAAGGATGTCCTTATCTGAGAGTGGTCACTTACTGCTCAGATGTAGCTGGCAGGATGCTCAAACCTCAGACTCTGTGGAGACCCCATCTGGTGTGTCCAGAGACAGAAAACTGCTCTTCTTCTCCAGTGCTTGAGACTATTATGGGCCTTTCTACTCCCCTCATCCCTCTGTCCTACTGCCAAGCCAATCAGAAACAGTCACCTGATTAGATTATAGAGCTCACATAGGATTGATCTTGATTGGATCTCCATTTTCTCCAGGTTAGTTGATTGGATCAGATATACATTCAGGCAGCAGAGAATGATGGGGTGGCCAGGTAATCAAGGATCTATTCACAGATTCACTTCACAAATACTGACTGAATTCTACCAATATAGACAGTTAGTTTTTCTTTTACGGCACTGACTTGTCTATAATCCAAATCCTTACCACTCCCACCAGGTCTTTATTCTCTCTGGAGCATCTCTGACCTCCTTGCTTACTTCTGGGGCTGTTCAGTGGGTTAATACACAGAGAGGAACATACTTAGTGTGCAATGAGCCACCTGAGTGAAAGGCCTGTCAGGACTCTTCCTGCTGAGTCAGGCCATGACTCTGGACATGAGCTTTTCCTTGTCCTTGTTCCTCCATAAGTTTCCGTTCTTGACCTTTCTTTGTGGGAGGAAAAGGTTTAACTTCAAAAGGCATGGCTCCCAACTCTAGAAGGGGTTGCCCATGCTGCAGATAAGCTGAACTTCTGGGCCTTGCCAACTCATTACCCAGATGGATAATGGTCCTTCTTAATTAACCTACTGGGCTAGGGAAGTTATATAAATATCTTTTAGAAAAGTACTACAATCATAGAGGCATATAACATGGTTTTAGTGTTTCTATACCTCATTAAAATTATATCGCTTCCCTGGTGGTGCAAAGGTTAAAGCGTCTGCCTGCAATGTGGGAGACCTGGGTTCGATCCCTGGGTCAGGAAGATCCCCTGGAGAAGGAAATGGCAACCCACTCCAGTATTCTTGCCTGGAGAATCCCATGGATGGAGGAGCTTGGTGGGCTACAGTCCATGGGTCGCAAAGAGTCGAACACGACTGAACGACTTCACTTTCACATTATATTAATGAGAAATTATCTTTATTCCCTTAAAATCTCCTGTCTTTCTCCATTACAGAAGGCTAAAATGGCATGTTTTGACATCAGATGTCAGGTTGTATAACAAAACACCTGTGGGTGTATGTGACCTCCTTGCCTGTGGTAAGATACTGCATTCGTCAGGGTTCTGCTGAGTAACCACTAGGGTACGGCTGATTGTTGAGCAATGTGTCAGTTAGGGGCACTACCCTTTTTTCAGTTGAAAATCCCCATATCACTTATAGTCTACCATCCTTTTCTCCTTTTCCACATCCTTGGATTCCACCAACTAGATCCCAAGTGCTATATTTGCTCTTGAAAAACATCTGTAAGTGAATCTGGGCATTTCAAACCAGTATTTTCAAGGATCATCTATATATGTATTAGAGGAGATGTACTATGTTAAAGGGCTTGCCTGCTCATAGAGGCTGAGAACCAGGTAAGCTGGCGGACTTACTCTAAGTCGGGGCCAGTGAACTGAGAGCCAAGGGTCCACTGGTTTAAATTTCATAGTGTGAAGGCTTGAGCTCCAGAAACTTTGACATTCCTGGGTAAGAAGTTACTGTTGTTCAGCTGCTCAGTTGTGTCCGAATCTTTGCAACCCCGTGGACTGAAGTACACCAGGCTTCCCTGTCCCTCACCATCTCCTGGTGCTTCCCTTAAAAGAAAAAAAAAAAATTAATGTCTGGAGATTCCCGTGGTATGAACTGAAAAATTAGGAAAAATACATCATGGACGACAACAGTATGTTTACGATGAGGGTCTCTATTTCTGAACATTTCTTTATAACCATCTACCCAGGGACCATGTAATGGTAGCTCAGATGGTAAAGCGTCTGCCTGCAGTGCAGGAGACCTGGGTTCGATCCCTGGGTTGGGAAGATCCCCTGGAGAAGGAAATGGAAACCCACTCCAGTACTCTTGCCTGGAAAATTCCATGGACTGAGGAGCCTGGTAGGCTACAGTCTATGGGATCGCAAAGAGTTGGAAACGACCGAGCAACTTCACTTTCACCCAGGGATAGAAAGCTGAGCACTGAGGAATTTATGCTTTTGAACTGTGGTGTTGGAGAAGACTCTTGAGAGTCCCTTGGACTGCAAGGAGATCCAACCAGTCAATCCTAAATGAAATCAGTCCCGAATATTCATTGGAAGGACTGATGCTGAAGCTGAAACTCCATTACTTTGGCCACCTGATGCGAAGAACTGACTCTTTGGAAAATACCCTGAAGCTGAGAAAGATTGAAGGTGGGAGGAGAAGGGGACAACAGAGGATGAGATGGTTGGATGGCATCATCGACTCAATGGACATGAGTTTGAGTAAGCTCTGGGAGTTGGTGATGGACAGGGAAGCCTGGCGTGCTGCAGTCCATGGGGTTGCAATGAGTTGGACATGACTGAGCAACTGAACTGAACTGAACCCCGGGATGACTCCAACCTGTGAGTCTCAAGCTCCAATCCACCTAGAGAAATTTAGGTTGCTAGTCCTAACTCAACAGGACACATGTCCACAAGCACTCTATTACCACAGAGACTACATTTCCCCCTGCAGGATCACCTTTCCTTTTCACATTCACATTGAGCAGATGTCCAAAACCATGGGTCTGTTTTCACTTCATGATGTATCTTGTCGTAGATTTCAGTTTCCATGTGTTCAGAAGAAAGCTTTTCACTGATGCACCCAACTAGGCAGTGGTGTTACTGCCATGTATGATGGGCTCAGGATGATAGAATTAGTCAGCGAAAGGCCCTGGATCTGAGTGAGGTCACCATGACCTACTCCAGTCCCGAGCGCTTCCCAGCTCTGCTGGAGAAAGTGCAGCCACCCTCCAGGGATTGTACTTAGAGCAATGTGGAATCAGGAACTCCCACCTCAAAGCCATTCTGCCTGCCCTGGGCCGCTGCTTCCAGTTCATGTCCTTCAGTCTGTGTGGGAACCTTCTCTCCATGACCATCATGAAGAAGCTGCTGGACAGACCTTCAGGTTGCTCAGTTGAAGTGAGAGTTCCAGCTCTCAGGGAATACCCCATCTGGGGAGACTTGCCCAGTGTCGGGCTGAACTACTTGAGATTCTGAAGGACTTGGGATGTCCCAGGACCTCCTGGTATAGCTTCAACTCCTGTCCACACTGTGGAGATAATTAATCATGGGTAAGAAAAGGGTGTCCTTACCTGAAGGTGGTAACTCTCGAGTGTTATGTGTCTGGTGGGGTGCTCAGACCCCACATGCTGTGAAGAACTCAACTGGTGTCTCCAGAGCAGGAAGATCCTGCATCTCTTCTCCAGTGCTCCAGACTGCTTTAAGCCTTTCTATTTCCATCATCCTTCTGTCCCACTACTAACCCAGCCAGAAAGGGACACCTGATTAAAGAGCCCGTTGGATTGATCCTGATTGGATTGTCATTTTTCTCTAGATTAATTGATTGAATCAGATATACATTCAGGAAGCAGAGAATGATGGGGTGGCTGGGTAATCAAGAATCCATTCACTGATTCACAAAGATGCTATTCTGAGTGATACTAAGGTAGTAAAAGAGGGCTGCGCTGTGGCTCAGTGGTACAGAATCTTCCTGTCAATGCAGGGACACGGGTTTGATCCCTGCTCAGCGAAGACGCCCTCTAGAGCCCATGCTCCTCAACAGGCAGAGGCGCTGCAGTGAGAAGCCTGTGTACCAATAGTAGAGAGGCGCCCCCCAGTGGCCTCAACTAGAGAAAAGCATGTTGCTGCTACTGCTGCCAAGTTGCTTCAGTCGTGTCCGACTCTGTGCGACCCGGTAGACAGCAGCCCACCAGGCTCCCCCGTCCCTGGGACTCTCCAGGCAAGAACACTGGAGTGGGTTGCCATTGCCTTCTCCAATGTATGAAAGTGAAAAGTGAAAGTGACGTCGCTCGGTCATATCCGACCCTTCGCGGCCCGGTGGACTGCAGCCTACCAGGCTCCTCTGTCCATGGGATTTTCCAGGCCAGAGTACTGGAGTGGGGTGCCATTGGCTTCTCCGAGAGAAAAGCATGTTCAGCAACAAAGACCCAGCTCCACCAAAAATTAAATAATTTCTTTAAAAAAAATAGTAAAAAAAGAGTGACTCAGAGGAGACAGTGTCACCTTAGTTTTTTTCTCAGACAGCTGGGATCAGCACAGCAAACTTAATGAAAAGATAAAAACTAAGATGTGAGAAAAGAAAAAACTGTGAATCCTGTTATCAAGACTTTTTCCCCAAGACTGTGAGGCACTGAAGGTGGGTACTGTGGGCTCTTGGGAGCTTGGAGTCAGACAAGAAATAAACCTGGGTCATTCCCAGATAACCCTGCCATCCAGAGACAGCTGCTACCAGGAGAGGGTTTTTTAATTTATTTATGTA
Source organism: Capricornis sumatraensis (assembly GCF_032405125.1). Classification (NCBI taxonomy): domain Eukaryota; kingdom Metazoa; phylum Chordata; class Mammalia; order Artiodactyla; family Bovidae; genus Capricornis; species Capricornis sumatraensis. Next base: position 61,909,098 of record NC_091082.1, read on the forward strand.
TGATTCTCACTGAGTAATTATTCTCATTTTCCATTTGGAAAATGTCCCCAGTCATTTTTCAGGGGTCTTATAAGACAAACTATAATTTTATTGTCCCCTTTCCAATTATAATCAGCTCATTACTGTTTCCTCAGACTTATCTAAGTTCAACACAGACTCTGATCAAGGTGAAGCCATCAGGCACAGAAATAAATAAAATATTCTGTTTTTATCTTCTTAAATAACAACACCTTTTCTGCACTAAATACAGAAGCTCTGATTGGTGTTTAACATTCTACCACACTCAGGGATGACTCTCACTTGGGATGCATCACACAAAGATTCCTTTATGTATTGTACATAAAAGGAGATCCTTTCTCCATCTTCAAGAATTGTCCATGCCTCTCTTCCATCCCACTTATTTGATGATCATACTGTTCTTGTATACCTCTGGCCACCAAGATGAACACTCTCTGAAGGGTGTTCTCCCTCTCAATAACTTTGGGGAAGACTCCTTTCACCATATTCTCCCATGGATATAAATAAGCTTTGCATGCATGCATCCTTGGTCATGTCCGACTCTTTGCAACCCCATGTACTGCAGCCCACTAGGCTTCTCTGCTCATGGGGTTGGAATGGGTTGCCATTTTTTCCTGCAGGGGATCTTCCCAACCCAGGGATTGAACCCTTGTCTCTTGACTCTTTTGTATTCGCAGGAAGATGCTTTACCACTGTGCCACCTGGAAGCAATGCGTTTGTGTAGAGGGTTAAATTGGATTCTACTCAAAAGACACTTTAAACCCCATATCATCAAACCTTTTATAATTACCTGTAATATGTTCGTACATTTGGAAACCTCAGCAGTGGCCACTGGAAAATATCAGTTCTCATTCCAATCTCAAAGAAGGGCAATGCCAAAGAACGTTCAAACTACTATATAATTGTACTCATTTTACATGCTTTTGAACTGTGATGTTGGAGAAGACTCTTGAGAGTCCCTTGGACTGCAAGGAGATCCAACCAGTCAATCCTAAAGGAAATCAGACCTGAATATTCATTGGAGGGACTGATGCTGAAGCTGAAGCTCCAATACTTTGGCCACCTGATACGAAGAACTGATTCACTGGAAAAGACCCTAATGCTAGGAAAGATTGAAGGTAGCAGGAGAAGGGGACAACAAAGGATGAGATGGTTGGATAGCATCACCAACTCAATGGACATGAGTTTGAGCAAGCTCCAGGAGATGGTGAAGGACAGGGAAGTCTGGCGTGCTGCAGTCCTTGGGGCTGCAAAGAGTCTGACTTGACAGAGTGACTGAACAGCAACAACAATACATGCTAGTCCACGGAGGTGGACTGACACGGGAGGCACCACGTTCTTAGCTGTTTGCAAGAGGCTTGGGTGTGGGTGTGGAGGAAACAAAGAGGAGGGCAGCCATTAGAAAGTTGGTTGGTCCACCAGGGCCTTGTCTTCTCTTTATGGTGATGGATTGTTATGAACTGAATGCTTGTTCCCGATCCATCACTTCACCTGCCATACACACACCCCAACACACACCCCACAAATACATATATGGAAGCTTTAATCTGTAGTAGGATGAGATTTGAGTTACCATAGGAGGTAACTAGATTTGCATGAGGTAATGGAAATAGAGTCCCATTTTAGCTTTAGTGCCCTTAGAAGGGAATGAAGAGTCCTGCATTCCCCCACCCCCCAAAATGTGAAGAAAGTAGGAAACTGGCTCCCTCCACAACCAGACCACGGTGCCTCCGTGATCTCAGGCTTCCCGCCTTCAGAATCATACTATATAATCTTTTCTGTTTAAGTCATTCGGTCTTTGGTATTCTGTTATAATAGCCTGATTTGACTAAAACATGTGTGAATGGGATTGAAGGAACATATGGGAAGGTGTAAGGTCTTCGTGGCCACCTGATTTTTTCCTTTGGCCAAATCACCCAAAACACAGTAAGTAGATGGTACTGTCCAGAGTAGGCTAAAGGAAAATTCAGTGCAAGTGATTGTCTTTATAATGTGATCTATTTTCCATTTTCCACTGGGGCTGTCTGGCCGCAGGGTGCAGGGTATGCAGCGGGAACAAAACCAAGAATCTACACTGGTCTGCTTGCTGATGGACCTGGCCACGCGCTCAGGCCAGCTCTGCGTGTGAAAGCAAGTTAAAAGCCCGGTGCCCCAGGGCCCCACGGAAGACGTGGGCTGCCTCACTTTTCTGAGTCTGAAACTGGGATGACGACCTAGGGCTTTTGGTGACAGAGTGTGCGGCTCTAAAGCACATGTTCCAGCTTTCTTGCGTGTTTAGCTTAGGTTTTGTGAGTGCATTGCTATTTACCCCATGAAATCACGTGTACAACACTCTGCTTTGTAACTGGACTTGTATTATCTCTTTTTTCTGTTACCACCCATTTCATATTAGCTGCATGGTTAGTCAGCTTATAATTAAATTAACTGTGAATCATTTTAGCAGCTTGTGAAGCAGCCTGTGAAGTAACTAGTCCATTTTGTGGACACACTGTTTTTATAATTTGCATCATTGGCTAATTAGTTGATATTTAAAATTCTTTGACGATTTCTCTGTGGTTTCATGCTTGATTTCTTTCCGAATATTTGTAAAAGAACAGTTCTGTATGTTTTCCTTGCTGTTGGAGTTCTCTGATGGTGTGTCTGCTTTCATCATTGGTTTTGATTTCCTGTCTCATCCTGTTGTCTGCTTAGTTGTCGTCAATCCAGACCCCCCCGTAGGCCCCCGAGGCTGTAGTTTACCCATCCATCTCCCCTCCCCCGTCCCCCCACTTGCTCTGGTCATAGCAGTGCTGTGGTCCACAGCGTGTGTCCCTTAGTCGGGTTTGTGCTTTGTCTTCATGTCTCATTAAATGGTGTTTTTCCCCCATAGCAGTAAGTTGAATTGGTGTATCACTATGCAGTTACAGGAGAAGGCAATGGCAACCCACTCCAGTACTCTTGCCTGGAAAATCCCATAGATGGAGGAGCCTGGTAGGCTGCAGTCCACGGGGTCGCACAGAGTCGGACACAACTGAAGCGACTTAGCAGCAGCAGCATTCTTGTATAACATTCTCTGTGAATATAACAATCATTCTTTCATTCATTATTTCAGGTCATTTCTTACAAAGATTTATTATATTCTTGGGATTCCACTAGGCCTAAACGAGTTTTGGAAGTGAAAGTTACATGGATCCAATATTTACTGAAATGAAACCCACCACATAGGTTTAACAGAAGCTTATAAGTAATAGAAATTCTCGAGTTTGTGTCACAGAACAGCAGATAAAGGAACAACTTGTTTAAAACCATCTTCTTGTAAGCTGTCTTCACCTGTTCAGCTGGCCTTCATTGTTCTGAAAAATTGCATACCCTAAGAACTTCCCATAGCTTCAGTTCAGTTCCGTTGCTCAGTCATTTCTGGCTCTTTGCAACCCCATGGACTGCAGCATGCCAGGCTTCCCTGTCCATCACCAACTCCCAGAGCTTACTCAAACTCATGTCCATTGAGTCAGTGATGCCATCCAGCAATTTCATCCTCTGTCATCTCCTGCTCCTCCCACCTGCAATCTTTCCCAGCATCAGGGTCTTTCCCAATGAGTCAGTTCTTTGTATCAGTTTGCCAAAGTAATGGAGTTTCAGCTTCAGCATCAGTCCTTCAATGATTCAGGACTGATTTCCTTCAGGATGGATTGGTTGGATCTCCTTGCAGTCCAAGGGACTCTCAAGAGTCTTCTCCAACACCACAGTTCAAAAGTATCAATTCTTCGGTGCTCAGCTTTCTTTATAGTCTAACTCTCACATCCTTCGTGACTACTGGAAAAACCATAGATTTGACTAGACGGACCTTTGTTGGCAAAGTAATGTCTCTGCTTTTTAATATGCTGTCTAGGTTGGTCATAACTTTTCTTCCAAGGAACAAGCGTCTTTTAATTTCATAGCTGCAATCACCATATTAAGTCTCTCACTGTTTCCACTGTTTCCCCATCCTTTCGCCATGAAGTGTTGGGACCTGATGCCATGATCTTAGTTTTCTGAATATTGAGTTTTAAGCCAAATCTTTCACGAAAAATATCTTGCCTGCCATTACAGAAGACATAAGAGACAAGGGTTCGATTCCTGGGTCGCGAAGATCTCTTGGAGGAGGGCATGGTAACCTACTCCAGGATCCTTGACGGGAGAACCCCATGGACAGAGGAGCCTGGTGGGCTACATCCATAGGGTCGAAAAGAGTCAGACATGACTGAAGTGACAGCGCAGCACAGAGAAACCCTGACCCTGAAGCCATAGCCAACTGTAAGTAATTGTCAAATTCGCCACCAGAGGGCAGGCTTGTCCCAGCCAGTAGGCTAAACTCTAGAAAGTGGGTCGTGGGGTGCAGCCAGGGTTTTCTTTTAAGATGCTGGCTTCCACAGTCAAAGCATCACATCTTGGCAGAGGAAATGGCTAGCACGTGGGTCTCTGCCTCAGATTCTGGTTGTCGCTGTGGCCTTGGTTGTTGCAAAGGCCTGTGGTCTTCCAGCGTCAAACAATAGCCCTGACGTTTATGGAGGGTTTATTCTGCACCAAGCTCTGGGCTCAGTGGTTTTATCTGGGTTAGAGATCCTATGGCACCCATTCAGTACAGCAGAGATAGATTCAGAGAAGGGTAGTGACTTCCTCCAAGGCACACAGCCTGCAAGTGGTGGAAATGGAAGTTCTGTTCGTCAGTGCTCTTGAATACTGCACTGTGCTGTCCCAGTGCCCAACGGTGTGATGTGCCTTTTGAGCTTTCTAATAAAATGCTGGAGTCATAGGCTCCTGTCTTATAGGAGGAAACATGAAAGAGCATGAGGTTCAGATGTTTTCCTTGTTTTCGCTGAAGAATCTGTTATTCCAGAAACTGCCCAGATGAAATAAAAATGGAGTAGTTCCACCTTCTACAGTAGTTCCCAATGTCTGGTCCCCCAACCAGCAGCATCAGTATCGCTTGAGAACTTGTTCTAAAAGTGATTCTTTCCCCTCTGCAGACCTGTTGATCCAGAAAATCAGAGGGCGGGACCAACAATGGAATTTTAGGAAGTAGCTCCTCCAACCTCCACATCTGCCAGAGATGCTGAGGCTTCTTTTTTTTGAGAGTCCATGTAAAGCAAGGATGTAGGAAAAAGATCTTCTCTGGCTCAATTCCTCCCTTCTTTACACTCCGTCAGAGAAGGTCAGGAAATCCTCCGCCAAATAGACCACTGCTATAGGTGGGTGAGCCTAATTGTTAATCTGATAGCACTGTTTTAGTCTGACTTTTGAATGCTCAGTGATCCAGCTCGGGTACTTCTGGTCACAGCCATTTTTCAGAGTGTGCACGCGTGTGTGTAAAGTCATGGAACACTGACCACATTGGGCAGCCATAGACTCTGGAATCCACTCAGTCCCACCTCCATCCCCAACCATTGTCCCTCCACCTTCTCAAATGCCTGGAAAGGACTAGCTACATGATTGAGGTCTAAGGGATGCAACATGTACTGAGCCCAGAGAACTCCTGCCTGGTGTCCAGGCTGCAGATGAAAAAATCCCCACCCTTAGAATGACCACATCCTCATTCCTGGACTATGTGAATAAAATTGTTTATATTCAAGAGGAACTTGGCAGCTGTGATGAAGGATTTTGAGATGTGGGGATGACGCTGATTCTCCAGTGGGCCTGATGCATTCACAGGGTCCTTAGTGAGGGAGACAGACAGGAATGAAGATGCTACGCCGCAGTCTCTGGATGTGGAGGAAGAGGCCAGGAGTCAAAGAATGCAGGTGCCCCCGGAAGCTGGAAAAGGCAAGGAAATAACTCACCCCTAGAGCCCCCCAGAGTCTCCTGTGGACTTTTCATTTTTAGAGCTGTAGTTAAAGCTCTGTTTTTTTCCAGTAGTCATGTATGGATGTGAGAATTGGACCATAAAGAAAGCTGAGCACCAAAGAATGGATGCTTTTGAGCTGTGGTATTGGAGTGGACTCTTGAGAGTCTCTTGGATAGTAAGGAGATCAAACCAGTCAATCCTAAAGGAAATCAGTCCTGATTATTCACTGGAAGGACTGATGCTGAAGCTGAAACTCCATTACTTTGGCCACCTGATGGGAAGAACTGACTGTTTGAAAAATACCCTGATGCTGGGAAAGATTGAAGGCAGGAGGAGAAGGGGACAACAGAGGATGAGATGGTTGGATGGCATCACCAACTCAATGGACATGAGTTTGAGTAAGCTTTAGGAGTTGGTGATGGACAGGGAAGCCTGGCATGCTGAAGTCCATGGGGTCACAAAGAGTTGGACATTACTGAGCGCCTGAACTGAACTAAACTGAAGGGACTAAATCTGTGTTTCTTTAAGACACTGAGTCATGGTATTTGTTTCAGCAGCAATAAGGACTTTCTGGGCCTTTACCTAACCTGCGACGCTCCTTCCCAACTTGGAGCCTCACACAAGCCATCCTGCAGCCTGAGGAGCCACCCTGGCTGCCCTCTCTACCTGTCCCTGCACCTGGTCGGTCCCTCTCAGCCTTCTAGTCTCAGCCTAAATGTCTCCTATGCAGGGAAGCCCTCCCTGACCAGGTCATGTCCTCATGGCCCCCAGGACTGCTGTCATGGACCCCTTTACTTCAGCACATCTCAGGGAGCTCCCTTAGGACCCCACTGGCCCCCTGATTCCCCACCTCTGTGAGCCTACCCCCCGATATCACCCTTTCACATCAGTATTTGTGTAACATCCCTTTCCTGCTGTATTGAAGGCTCTGAGGCCAGAGGCTGGCTTGACCATGGTTTAGGGGAGGTTTGTGGGATGAATGGAAGGTGGAGGGGGTATGAGGAGGCCACCTGGCTCCAGCTCAGCTGTCCCTTGTGTCTTCACCACAACCTTCCTCTATTCTCCCATCAGTCTTTCATTCAACAATCTTTACTCCTGGAGGGAAAGTAGCAAGTTGTGAGAATTTGGTATCATGTTACTTCTCCAGGCCTCAGTTTTCCCTTGTGTGAAATGAGGGAACTTGGAGAAGGAAATGGCAACCCACTCCAGTGTTCTTGCCTAGAGAATCCCAGGGACGGGGGAGCCTTTTGGGCTGCCATTTATGGGGCTGCACAGAGTCGGACACGACTGAAGTGACTTAGCAGCAACAGCAGCAGGGGTCCTTCCATTTCTCCTGACATACAAGTTTTTCTTCTGCACACATGTGATACCTTGTGTCAAAGGATTTATTTGTGAGATGAAAAAGAAAGGAACCTGTAGGTTTAGAGGAAGGACTGGAACCATAAAACACAGATCATGATTTCAAAGTCCCCTCGGGTGAGCCTGATTTAAAACTCTGGGTGTATCTGCAGCTGCCTGGTGTCTGGCAGGTGGTCTCCAGGTGGGTCTCCAGGTGGCCCCACCTGTGCTGTGATGGGGTGACAGATCTCAGAAGTGTGGGACAGGCTGCAGGCGAGGGGGAGGCACCGGAATCGCATGCTTCCTCTGGGACATGGCACCTGCTGGTGGTCTGGGGTAGGAGGAAGTGTAAATGCTCTCTCTGAGGGTGACCTCTGGTGGTGGGAGCCATTTCTGCTTCAACTGTTCGTAGAGTCCGTAGTTTGTAGGGGGACCTGCAAGACAAACCAGAATCCGGGTGAACAAGGCTTAGAGGAGGAGGCCAGCATCCTCGGGACAGGAGAATGAATGGCTGGACTCTGGAGGTTCCCCAGGCTGCTGGACCAGGCACCTGGATTGTCAGTGCACCCGAGGGGAGAGAGAGTAGTAGTAGGTGTGTTCTCATTCATGCCCAACTCTTTGCAACCCCATGGACTGTAGCCCACCAGGCTCCTCTGTTCACAGAATTTCCCAGGCAAGAATACTATAGGGAGTTGCCATTTCCTTCTCCCAGGGATCATCCCAACCCAAGGATCGAACTCAGGTCAGAGGTTTACAAGGAAGTGCTGGTCCTGCCAACCCCTGAAGCAACCCCAGTGTGTGGCTTGCCTCCGGTTACTCAGGAGGGACCAGACATTGCCGGAGACCTTGGACAATTCAGCTCGATGACTTGACTGAGCATGACCCCATCACCTTCTGGGTACTCACTGACCCAGCCCAGTTGGGAAGAGTATGCGCTTGGGAGAGTGATCTGCAGGAGAAACTCTTACAGAGAAATGCACTGTAACAAGCAGCTCGCCCTCTACCCAATATCCCTTCATGTCCAAGGGTAGAACTGCAGAAAGATAAGAGCAAAGTGTGGTAGAAGCTTGCAATGGATGTTAGATCAAGTTACTCTCCCGGCAAATCTGAGCGGTCTTATTTCTGCAGGAAGGACACAGCCACACTCTGGTGAGCTGCTACCTGGACCTCCTCTACCCCTGATGTGAATCTTTCTCGCTTGCTATGTCCTCCCTCCCCGGGAACACTCTTCCTCCCAGTTCCTGCATAGCTCCCTCCTTCTCAACTCAGATCTCCTCCACAAAGACTGTCCCATGTCATCCCACCCAAATGAGAATCAACATACCTGCCTCACTTTCTCCCCATTACACGCTGGTTTTCTTTTCTATGTACCACATATCCTAGTCCAGTATGACAGTGTTTACTAGATCTTAGGTTGTCTTATTCATCGATAATATCATCTTTTTAAAATTAATTTATTTTAATTGGAGGCTAATTACTTTACAATATTGTAGTGGTTTTTGCCATACACTCACAAGAATCAGCCATGTGTACATGTGTCCCCCTCGATAAAATCTTCTATGTCTCTTCACTGGGGTATAAATTCCCTGAGGGCAGGAATTCCTCCCTATTTGTCACTGCTGTGTCCCCAGGTGCTTCAATAGGGCAGGCATCTGGGCAATACTCAGTCGGAGTTGATGAAGTAGATGATGAATCTGAGTGTGCCGCGATGCTGCTCTCTATCACCTGTGCTCCAGATAAACATGCTGCTGCAGGTGGGGGCTTCATCACAGTGCAATGTCATCCAGCACCACAGGGAGAGGGTGGGTGACCTGGGGGGTAAATAGGACTCTTCCCTTCCCTTCTCATTCTAATGTTTTGCTGGAGTCAGGGTCACCTGCTTGGGTCCTCCCACTAAGGTGGGCACACCTCAGCCCTATGTGCTTATGAACCCCTTAGAGCCCAGTAAAGGGGATGATCCTGAAAGATAAAAATACCGAGTAGAGGGAAGTCGGCTTTCTCTGGGAGCCACAGCAGCTTATGTCTGTTCCATGTGCGGAGCTCCGGCAAGCCTGGGTGATAGTTATGCCGGTTGTAATGGTCGTCGTAGGTGCTGATCAGATAGCGCTGTGAGGGCTCCTGGTGGTGGGTGATCAGGTGTTTGTATGGGAGCCCCTGGAAAGACACAGTGCACGTGTTACCAGTCGGAGCAATGCATCCATCTGGCTGTGGCTGGAGGCAGAAGCTGCCCGCTATGCAGTCTGTGGTGCTGATGGAGAGGGTCCCCACTATAGAGATGTGTCTGCCTGAGGCCTAGGGAGCACCAGTGGGAGACACATTTGTCTGCCCTACCCCGACACAGCTCACCTTCAAAGACACACCCCAGTTTGGCAGCAGTCAGGTCTCTGTATGAGGGGCCCCCAGCTAAGTCAACTCACCCTGAAAATGACTAAGGGGACACATTGAAATAAAAGTCAAGACACCCAGCTGAACAGGAAGAGCCTGTGTTATCTCATTGCACACCCCTGTGATCTGAAATTGCCCCCTTTGATTTGTCTTGAGTCTCATCCATCCAAGTGTCTATTTCCAAGGCAAGTGAAGGATGCTATACGGTGAGCCTGACATCTGTACCTTCTATTTCCATCAGTTACTATGGGAAGAGTCAGAGAATGCTCCATAAATTGCCTTGTCCTGCAAAGGATTTAAGTCTCCCTCAGCTGGAAACTCAGTGAGTGATTTCTTCGGTGGGGAGAAATTACAAGGAGAAGAAAGCCTTGTTCTCCTGACACTGGGACATTTGCCTGAATCACTGCTTTTCTTAAGAAAATGGTCTTGGTCCTAAAAGGGAATCCTAGGGGCCTGGTCTGATTTACAGGGGAGTATAACGTGGATTCCCAGGCTCCTCCTCTTGTCTGGAGCAGATGGGGAGGTCCAAGTCTGCTATGGCCTAAATACAGTGGCTGCACCCAGTATTTCAAATGGTGGCTCCATAAACCAGTCAGATCACAATGCCAGAGGAAGTCAAGGGGGATGGGCACAGACATTAAGCTGGAGTTCCTAAGATCCACATCACCAGATCTGGATGTCTGGAGTATATTTCCGAGGTCAGGAAAAGCAAGTTCCCATCAACCAAGGGTTCCCATCAACCAAGGGAATTTCTGAAGAGGCAACACAGTGGGGGAAAAAGAGAAGCCAGGAGGGATTTTCTTACTGTTTCTCTTGGTTTGGGGCACAGTCCTGCCTTCTTGATCATATAGACAAGATTTTTGTTTCAGTCAGAAAAAGTTGGCTTAAAAATCAACATTCAGAAAATGAAGATTATGACATCTGGTCCCATCACTTCAAGGCAAATAGATGAAAGAAAAGTGGAAGCATTGACAGATTTTATTTTCTTGGGCTCCAAAATCACTGTGGATAATGACAGCAGCCATGAAATTTAAAGATACTTGCTCATTGGAAGGAAAGCTAGACAGAATATTAGAAAGCAGAGACATCACTTTGCTGACAAATGTCCATATAGTCAAAGCTGTGGTTTTTCCAGTAGTCATGTATGGATGTGAAACTTGGACCATACAGAAGGCTGAGTGCTGAAGAACTGATGCTTTCGAATTGTGGTACTGGAGAAGACTCTTGAGAGCAAGGATATCAAACCAGTCAATCCTTAAGGAAATCAACCCAGAATACACATTGGAAGGACTGATGATGAAGCTGAAGCTCCAATACTTTGGCCACCTGATGCGAAGAGCCCACTCATTGGAAAAGACCCTGATTTGGGGAAAGACTGAAGGCAAAAGGAGAAGAGGGTGTCAGAGGCTGAGACGGTTAGATAGCATCACTGACTCAATGGATGTGAATCTAAGCAAACTCCTGGAGATAGTGAAGGACAGGGAAGCCTGGCATGCTGCAGTCTATGGGGTCACAAAGAGGTGGACATATTTTAGCAACTGAGCAACAATAACAACTGTAAGCTGACAGAGGACTGCCTGTTTTTTGTCTGTTTCTTATTGCTCTAGGTCTTCATTGCTGTGCATAGGCTTCCTCTCCCTGCAGCGAGAAAGGGCTACTCTTTGTTGCAGTGCGCAGGCTTCTCTTTGCAGTGGCTTCCTTTGTTGCAGAACATGGGCTCTAGAGCACATTGGCCTCAATAGTGACAGCATGAGGGCTCAGGAGTTGTGACACAAAGGCTTAAGAGCCCGATGGCATGTGGAACTTCTCACATTCCAAGAATCTAATCTGTGTTCCCTGCATTGGCAGGCGGATTCTTATCCATTGTACCACCAGGGAAGTCTAACTAACTGCCTTTGAAAGAAGAGATTATCACTTACAATTCCTAAGAGAAGGGGTATGTCACATCTCACAGGGCCCCATGGGAAGCACCAGGGTGAGTCAGGAGACAGAAGGAGTGAAGAGAGCATGGTCCAGAGTCTTTGTTCTGGTTTCCGTGAAATGAAAATATCTCCTGCCATATTAATTAACAGGAGATACACAGCCATCGATGATTTCTGCCTTCCAAATGTAAATAAGGGCTCTCAAAACTGATCCAGCAGATATGGCCACCACCACCACCTCCTCTCCCCACCATGGTGATTCCAGAGGAGTTCAGGGGAATGCAAGAAACAAGGGAAACAAGAAAATAGGCTTGGCCCCAGATAACTGAGGTGCATGTGAAAGGAATGGATTCAGTGAGCCAAGGGGCTTGCATCTTCCCATACACAGAATGCTAAATTCCTTAACTTGATACTTGATCTCTGATGCTCAGACTGCCTGCTCCCTTTGTTGCAAATTTGAATATAGCCTTACTTGCCTCCTGCTTGCTTGGAGCAGCAGTTTTCCCAGAGCTATTGAGATGCTGTCTCCTGGGCTCAGAGTCCTAAACATTTGCACCAAATAAAATAACTATTTACTTTCAGGTTGTGACTATATTTTTTAGTCAAGTATGGGCAAGGCAGGGTGGGCAAGTTTGAGAGGTGTAGGATTGCAAAGTTCTAATAATTCCAGGGTGTCTCTGGTTGTCAGTGCCTGGCTCTGGAGGAGGGGATGTTGGCCTGGCATGTGAGCCTTAGATAAAGGAGGTGGTTGGAGGGATGGGCTGTGAATTGGTTAGTTTGCATCTGAAAGGCAGGCAAGTTGTGTATTATCCCAAGAATTAGTCCTGGGAGGGAGAGCCTTGCCAGGATTAGCTACATCCCTAAAATATCAAAGTATCGTTAAATACAAAAAATTTTAAAACATGATTAATACATCTGCCAAGGGGATAAAATAAACAAGGTGACAATATATATCCTTGACGTGCTCCTTTCTCGATTTGGAACCAGTCTGCAGTTTCATGCCCAGTTCTAACTGTTGCTTCCTGACCTGCATACAGATTTCTCAAGAGGCAGGTCAGGTGGTCTGGTATCCCATCTCTTGAAGAATTTTCCATAGTTTGTTGTGATCCACACAGTCAAAGGCTTTGGCATAGTCAATAAAGCAGAAATAGATGTTTTTCTGGAGCTCTCTTGCTTTTTCCATGATCCAGCAGATGTTGGCAATTTGATCTCTGGTTCCTCTGCCTTTTCTAAAACCAGCTTGAACATCTGGAAGTTCACAATTCACGTACTGTTGAAGCCTGGCTTGGAGAATTTTGAGCATTACTTTACTAGTGTGTGAAATGAGTGCAACTGTGTGGTAGTTTGAGCATTCTTTGGCATTGCCTTTCTTTGGAATTGGAATGAAAACTGACCTTTTCCAGTCCTGTGGCCACTGCTGAGTTTTCCAAATGTGCTGGTATATTGAGTGCAGCACTTTCACAGCATCATCTTTCAGGATTTGAAATAGCTCAACTGGAATTCCATCACCTCCACTAGCTTTGTTCGTAGTGATGCTTCCTAAGGCCCACTTGACTTCACATTCCAGGATGTCTGGTTCTAGGTGAGTGATCACACCATGCTGATTATCAGGTCATGAAGATCTTTTTTGTACAGTTCTTCTGTGTATTCTTGCCACCTCTTCTTAATATCTTCTACTTCTGTTAACTCCATACCATTTCTGTCCTTTATTGAGCCCATCTTTGCATAAAACATTCCCTTGGTATTTCTAACTTGCTTGAAGAGATCTCTAGTCTTTCCCACTCTATTGTTTTCCTCTATTTCTTTGCACTGACCCCTGAGGAAGGCTTTCTTATCTCTCCTTGTTATTCTTTGGAACACTGCATTCAAATGGGTATATCTTTCCTTTTCTTCTTTGCTTTTCACTTCTCTTCTTTTCACGGGTATTTGTAAGGCCTCCTCAAACAGCTATTTTGCCTTTTTGCATTTCTTTTTCTTGGGGATGGTCTTGATCCCTGTCTCCTGTACAATGTCACGAACCTCTGTCCATCATTCATCAGGCACTCTGTCTATCAGATCTAATCCCTTGAATCTATTTCTCACTTCCACTGTATAATTCTAAGGGATTTAATTTAGGTTATACCTGAATGGTTTAGTGGTTTTCCCTACTTTCTTCAATTTAAGTCTGAATTTGCCAATAAGAAGTTCATGATTTGAGTCACAGTCAGCTCCCAGTCTTATTTTTGCTGACTGTATAGAGCTGCTCCATCTTTGGCTGCAAAGAACTGGACATGGAAAAACAGACTGGCTCCAAATAGCAAAAGAAATACGTCAAGGCTGTATATTGTCACCCTGCTTATTTAACTTATATGCAGAGTATATCATGAGAAACACTGGGCTGGAAGAAGCACAAGCTGCAATCAAGACTGGCAGGAGAAATATCAATAACCTCAGATATGCAGATGATGCCACCTTTATGGCAGAAAGTGAAGAAGAACTAAACATCCTCTTGATGAAAGTGAAAGAGGAGAGTGAAAAAGTTGGCTCAAGGCTCAACATTCAGAAAACGAAGATCATGGCATCTGGCCCCATGGCAAATAGATGGAGAAACAGTTGAAACAGTGACAGACTTTACTTTTTAGGTTCCAAAATCACTGCAGGTGGTGACTGCAGCCATGAAATTAAAAGACGCTTACTCCTTGGAAGGAAAGTTATGACCAACCTAGACAGCATATTCAAAAGCATAGATATTACTTTACCAACCATGGTCCATCTAGTCAAGGCTCTGGTTTTTCCAGTGCTCATGTATGGATATGAGAGTTGGACTATAAAGAAAGCTGAGTGCTGAAGAATTGATGCTTTTGAACTGTGGTGTTGGAGAAGACTCTTGAGAGTTCCTTGAACTGCAAGGAGATCCAACCAGTCCATCCTAAAGGAAATCAGTTCTGGATATTCATTGGAAGGCCTGATGCTGAAGCTGAAATTCCAATACTTTGGCCACCTGATGCAAAGAGTTGACTCATTGGAAAAGACTCTGATGCTGGTAAAGATTGAAGGTGGGAGGAGAAGGGGATGACAGAGGATGAGATGGTTGGATGGCATTACCGACTCAATGGACATGAGTTTGAGTAAACTCTGGGAGTTGGTGATGGACAGAGAGGGCTGGCATGCTGCCATCCATGGGGTCACAAAGAGTTGTACATGACTGAGCGACTGGACTGACTGACTGAAGGGAATAAAAATCCCATTGATTCATAGTCACTTTGAAGAGCTGAAGGGAGAAGAGTTAAGTGGGATGGAGATGGAAATGGAGGCTGTGGCAGTGGGGGAACACAGGATGAAGGACCCAGAAGAGCTGATAGAACTGAAGTAGCCATGTGAAAATGATGCTGTGTCCAGGCACACAAGCAGACTATTTGAACAGAGTCCCTAGGAATGAATGTCACATTGCTTGGCTCTATTTTGTGTGTGTGTTGGAGGAGATATCTTAATTTTCACCAGATTATATATGTGTGATTGATTATCCCTTACAGCAGGGTTTGTGATGGGGAAGCAAAGGTCTTTAAAAAAGGGCCCCTGATGTGTACTGAGATCTAGGCCACATACCTCATGTAAATTGATGGTTAGGGACAGGGAGCCTCAGATTGTGTGTTCTCATTTTGACTTCTTTGTATTAAAATGCAACTAGGAATAAATCTACCATATGACCCAGCAATCCCACTACTGGGCATAAACCCTGAGAAAACCACAATTCTAAAAGACACATGTACCACCAATGTTCATTGCAACACTATTTGCAATAGCCAAGACATGGAAGCAGCCTAGTTGTCCATCAAAGATGGATGGATGAAGAAGATGTGGTAAATATACAATGAAATGTTACACTGCCATAAAGAAGAATGAATTTGAGTCAGTTCCAGTGAGGTGGATAACACTAGAGCCTACTTTATGGAGTAAAATCAGAAAGAGAAAAACAAATATAGCATATTAACATGTATATACAGAATCTAGAATATATATAACACATACACACATATGTAACACATATATAACACATATATAGCATATGGGAATATATATAACACATGTATAGCATATTAACACATGTTTATGGGAGGGAGGGTCCCACTCCAGTACTCTTGCCTGGAAAAATCCCATGGACGGAGGAGCCTGGTAGGCTGCAGTCCGTGGGGTCGCTAAGAGTCAGATATGACTGAGCGACTTCACTTTCACTTTTCACTTTCATGCATTGGAGAAGGAAATGGCAACCCACTCCAGTGTTCTTGCCTGGAGAATCCCAGGGACGGGGGAGCCTGGTGGGCTGCCGTCTATGGGGTCACACAGAGTTGGACACGACTGAAGCGACTTAGCAGCAGCAGCAGCAGGCACACCTATGGCTGATTCATGTTGAGGTTTGACAGAAAACAACAAAATTCTGTAAAGCAACTATCCTTCAATTAACAAATGGATAAAAATTTTTAAAAATAAAGCAGAAAGCAAATATAACATTAACACAAATATATGAAATCTAGAAAAATTGTATTAATGAGCCTATTTGCAGAGAATGAAGGAGACACAGATATGGAGAATGGACTTGTGGACACAGTGAGGGAAGGAGAGGGTGGGACAAATAGAGGAAGTAGCATTGACATATATACACTATCATGTGTTTTAAAATAGACAGCTGGTGGGAAGTTGCTATGTAACACAGGGAGCCCAGTCTGGCACTCTGTGATGACCTGGAAAGGTAGGATGAGGGGATGGGAGGGAGGCTCAAGAGGGAAGGGATATATGTATGATTATGGCTGATTCACGTTGTTGTATGGCATAAACCAACACAACACTGTAAATAAATAAATAAAGGAACTACAAAAATAAAATAAAATTATATTTGTGTCTTCGGTGCAAACTAATGCTAGTGGTTGGCAGCCCCATGCACCAGTATGGTCCAGGAATGCCAGTGGGCCAGGCATGCTAACACAGAACTGAAAATCTGACACTGTTTATCCTAACATGAATTTCCAGATGCAGAAGTTGTCATTGCTGTTGTTCAGTCACTAAGTTGTGTCCAACTCTTTGCTACCCCATGCACTGCAGCACACCAGGCTTCCCTGTCCTTCACTATCTCCTGGAGTTTGCTCAAACTCATGTCCATTGAGTAAGTGATTCTATCCAGCCATCTCATCCTCTGCCACTGTCTTCTCCTTTTTCCTTCAATCTTTCCCAGCATCAGGGTCTTTTCCAGTGAGTCGGCTCTTCTCATCAGGTGGCCAAAGTATTAGAGATCCAGCATCAGTCCTTACTGTGAATATTCAGGGTGGACTTCCTTTAGAATTGCCTCATTTGATCTCCTTGCAGTACAAGGTAGATGAACAGTCAGCTCTGGCAGATGATAAAACAAGATCTGAGGAGCCTCCTTGCTTGTCTATTTGATTTGCTGACCAGCCCCTGCTCAGTGCCTTACCGACAAGCTACAGATTTTAGATGAGACACTCACTACCCTTGGGCACATTTTATCTGAAAATGAGGGTGTTGAGCTGGACAATCCCTTGGGTCCCTTCCAGTTCTAAAATGCTCCATCCTGGTAAATATCCATTCCTCACCCAGAATTTAAGCAGAGGTAGGGTTATGTGGGAGCCTGGCAGGCTACAGATCATGCGGTTGCATAAGAGTCGGACACAACTTAGTGACTAAACAACAGCAACAACGATAGGGTTATGTGGGGTAGAAGTGAGGGGACAGACATCACCTCTATAAGCAGCAGACTGGCAGAAGAAGGACTTGGGGTAGCACCCAGATTGTAGTGAAAAAAGGGCATACTTGCGCACCCAGTGGGTGAACACTTACAGGCTTATTCTCCCCAGGCTGAGCCTAGTGAGTGGCACCCACAAGGGTTGATATAGGAGGAGGCTTTCTCGCCTGTTTCTGTAAGGGCCAGGATTTCTGAGCTTCCAACACTCTCTCACCTAATTTAATAAATGTCTCAAATGTGTGGTCTCACACCTGGGAGGCAGGTTCTGAGGCTGCAGTGCCCTGCTCCCTGCTCTGGAGGCCTGGAACTCAACCACACTCACAAGTAGGCACTCAACGAGTGAGAGCAAACTGAATGGCCCTTGACTTTTCATATGAAAGAACAGAATTCTTGGCCATCAGTGATATTATACAAACACTGTCTATGCAAACATCATCACTACTCACTTTTGGAGTGCCTTGTGTGATTCCTGACTACACTCATCCTAACTCAACATCTACCTTTGTTTGTTTCACACATCTGTTGCCTACCTCCTGTTGGAAGGGTATGGAAGGATGAGGGAAATGGCCCAGAAAAAGTGCTGGGATATCCAGCGAGGGAAATGCCACCTGCTTGAGATCAGGTGGATATCTGCCCACCCAGTGAATAAGGGTAAATGATATTAGCAGCCTCCCTGCACCACACTTGGCTGGGGAGGGTATTAATGAGACCACTCCTGTGTCCCAAGAGAGAATTGAGCCTAGAAAAAGTCTTGTTGTTTAGTGTCTCCTGAGCACTGGGAGGGGGCCAGGCAGAGTGTGGGGCCCTGAGCCCTCTTACCTCAACTCTCCTCTTGCTGTACCACCTGGAGATCTGGTCAGGTCTGTGGCCTGGGAAGGGGACGTACTCTTTTCTGTAAATGGTCTGGGGGGTTTTCTCAGTGGCTTTTGTGAACTGAAAAAAAAAAAAGTTTTTTTCAGGACAGTTTCTGTGATGCCCCTTCTCAAACTTCCGCTATATCCCCTCAGTTCCCAACCACTGGAAGCTGGGCAGAGAAAGGGTAAATAGGCATCCTGTACAATGTGGACTTTGATTGTACCCCCTCCCTTTCAGTACTTGAAAAGGAGTGCATTCAGGGACTTGGCACTCCCGTCCAAGACCCCTTGGGAAAGCTGCTTGGTGTCACCTGGTTGCTCACGGTCTACACCTGTTCCCTGTCTCTCTTCTCACTCCCTGCCCCTCCTCCTTCCTGCTTGACTCTTCCCTTTCTTTTTCTTCTTTGTTTCTCACTCTTCCCAGCTCTATGCTTTCTTTCCCCTGAAAATGAAAGTGTTAGAAGCTCAGTTGTGTCCAACTCCTTGCAACCCCATGGACTGTAGCCCACCAGGCTCCTCTCTCCATGGAATTCTTCAGGCAAGAATACTGGAGTGGCCAGGGCCACCATGCCTTCCATGGTGTCCAGGGCTTTACCTAACTCATCCTGGGATGGCATTGGCCCATCTCAGTAGAGTGAGAACAGCCTCTGCACTGGTTTTTTGTCTACAAAAGACACTGGGCACCCTCAAGCTTCTCCTTGGACTCATAGAAGAGGTGGCCCAAGTCCTCTGGAGCCCCATCATTGCAGTTGAAATAGAAGCCCAGAGAGAGAGTTTCTGTTGATCAGTGGGCTCAGAAGCTGACTGCAAGTAACACCAAAGAGGCACTCATGAGCCCTTTGAATTCCAACCACCAGTAGCACCCTGTGCAGGATGCCTCATCTAAACAACAAACAAAACAAAAATCCAAACCCAATCATCAGCAGACAGGATTACCATCTTACTCAGCCTTGCCCATCAGAGGAAAAACAAACAAAGAAACAAAAACTCAGCACAAATCTCACCCTATAGGAAGTTTACACAAACCACTGGACCAATCTTAGGAGGGCAGAAACCAAAAGAAAGATAGAATTCAACCTTGAAGCCTGGGAAAAGGAGAACTCAAACACAATAAGTTAAAAAAAATAATGAAAATGCAGAGAAATACTAAACAAATGAAGTAACAAATTAGAAACACAGAAGTCCAAATAAATGAAAAGGAAATAAGTAAACAATCTGAAAAAGAATTCAGAACAATGATAGTAAAGATGATCCAAAACCTCAAAAACAAAATGGAGAAAATGAAAGAATCAATTAACAAAATCTAGAAGAATTAAAGAATAAACATACAGAGACAAACAACACAATTACTGAAATTAAAACTAATCTGGAAGGAATCAATAGCAGAATATCTGAAGCAGAAGAATGAATTGGTGAGCTGAAAGATAAAATGGTAGAAATAACTTCTGAAGAGCAGAATAAAGTAAAAAGAATGAAAATAACTGAGGATAGTCTCAGAGACCTCTGGGACAATATCAAACACACCAACATTCAAACTATAGGGATCCCAGAATAAGAAGAGAAAAAGAAAGGGTATGAGACAATTTTTTAAGAGATTATAGTTGAAAATTTCCCCAACATGGAAAAGGAGATAGTCAATCAAGTCCAAGAGGCTCAAGGAGTCCCATACAGAATAAACCCAAGGACAAACACTCCAAGACACATACTCATCAAACTAACAAGGACTAAACACAAAGAAAGAATATTAAAAGCAGCAAAGGAAAAACAACAAGTAACACACAAGGGAAACCCCATATGTTTAACAGCTGGTCATTCAGCAGAAATTCTGCAGGCCAGAAGGGAATGGCAGGATATATTTAAAGTACTGAAAGGGAAAAATCTATCACCAAGATTACTGTACCCAGAAAGAGTATCATTCAGAATTGATGGAGAAATAAAAAGCTTTTCAGACAAGCAAAAGTTAAGAGAATTCAGTACTACCAAACCAGCTTTACAACAAATATTAAAGGGATTTATATAGTAAAGAAATACAAGAGAAGGAAAAATACCTTTAAAATCAACCCTAAAACAATTAAGAAAATGGGAATAGGAACATATATATCAATAATTACTTTAAATGTAAATGGATTAAATGTTTCAACCAAAAGACACAGACTGGTTGAACGAAAACCAAATAAGACCCATATTTATGCTGTCTATAAGAAACACACTTCAGACCTAAAGACATATATAGAGTGAAAGTGAGAGGATGGAAAAATATATTCCAAGCAAATGGGAAGCAAAAGAAAGCTTGAGTAGCAATCCTCATATCAGACAAAACAGACCTTAAAATAAAGAAGATTACAAGAGATAAGCAGGGACACTACATAATGATCAAGGGATCAATCCAAGAAGAGGACATAACAATTGTAAATATCTATGCACCCAACATAGGAGCACCTCAATACATAAGGCAAACACTAACAGAAATAAAAGGAGAAATTAACAGTAACACATTAATAGTAGGAGACTTTAACACCCCAGTTACCAATGGACAGATCATCAATACAGAAAATTAATGAGCAAATGCAAGTCGTAAATGATACATTAGATGAGATGGATCTCATTGATATTGTCAGGACATTCCATCCAAATGCAGAATACACCTTCTTCTCAAGTGCACATGGAACATTCTCCAGGATATAACACATCTCAGGTCACAAATCAAACCTCAGTAAATTTAAGAAAACTGGAATCATATCAAGCATCTTCTCCAGCCACAACACTATGAGACTAAATATCAATTACAGAAGAAAACCATAAGAAACACAAACACATGGAGATTAAACAATACGTTTCTAAATAACCAACAGGTTACTGAAGAAATCAAAAGGGAAATTAAAATTTTTCTAGAAACAAATGATGATGAAAATATGACAACTCAAAATCTATGGGGTGCAGCAAAAGCAGTTCTAAGAGGGAAGTTTATACTAATAACAATCCTACCTCAAGAAACAAGAAAAACATCAAATAGACAACCTAACTTTACACCTAAAACAACTGGAAAAAGAAGAACAAAAAAAATTAGTAGAAGAAAAGAAATCATAAAGATATGAGCAGAAATACATGAAAAAGAAATGAAAGAAACAACAGTAAAGATTAATAAAACTAAAAGCTGGTTCTTTGAGAAGATAAATAAAATTGACAAACTTTTAGCCAGACTCATCAAGCAAAAAAGGAGAAGAATCAAATCAACAAAATTAGAAATGAAAAAGAAGTTACAACAGACAGTGCAGAAATACAAAGGATTATAAGAGACTATTATGAACAACTATAAAGGAGATACCCCTCATCCAAGGTAAGGAGCAGCAGCTGTGCTTTGCTGGAGCAGCCGTGAAGAGATACCCCACGCCCAAGGTAAGAGAAACCCAAGTAAGATGGTAGGTGTTGCAAGAGGGCATCAGAGGGCAGACACACTGAAATCATACTCACAGAAAACTAGTCAATCTAATCACACTAGGACCACAGCCTTGTCTAACTCAATGAAACCAAGCCATGCCTGCAGGGCAACCCAAGACAGGTGGGTCGTGGTGGAGAGGTCTGACAGAATGTGGTCCACTGGAGAAGGAAATGGCAAGCAATTTCAGTATTCTTGCCTTGAGAACCCCATGAACAGTATGAAAGGGCAAAATGATAGATTACCGAAAGAGGAACTCCCCAGGTCAGTAGGTGCCCAATATGCTACTGGAGATCAGTGGAGAAATCACTCCAGAAAGAATGAAGGGATGGAGCCAAAGCAAAAACAATACCCAGTTGTGGATGTGACTGGTGATAGAAGCAAGATCTGACGCTGTAAAGAGCAATATTGCATAGGAACCTGGAATGTTAGGTCCATGAATCAAGGCAAATTGGAAGTGGTTAAACAAGAGACGGCAAGGGTGAATGTCGACATTCTAGGAATCAGCGAACTAAAATGGACTGGAATGGGTGAATTTAACTCAGATGACCATTATATCTACTACTGCGGGCAGGAATCCCTCAGAAGAAATGGAGTAGCCATCATGGTCAACAAAAGAGTCTGAAATGCAGTACTTGGATGCAATCTCAAAAACGACAGAATGAGCTCTGTTTGTTTCCAAGACAAACCATTCAATATCACATTTACCCAAGTCTATGCCCCAACCAGTAACGCTGAAGACACTGAAGTTGAACGGTTTTATGAAGACCTACAAGACCTTTTAGAACAAACACCCAAAAAAGATGTCCTTTTCATTATAGGGGACTGGAATGCAAAAGTAGGAAGCCAAGAAACACCTGGAGTAACAGGCAAATTTGGCCTTGGAATGCAGAATGAAGCAGGGCAAAGACTAATAGAGTTTTGCCAAGAAAATGCACTGGTCATAGCAAACACCCTCTTCCAACAACACAAGAGAAGACTCTACACATGGACATCACCAGATGGTCAACACCAAAATCAGATTGATTATATTCTTTGCAGCCAAAGAGGGAGAAGCTCTATACAGTCAACAAAAACAAGACCAGGAGCTGACCTTGGCTCTGATCATGAACTCCTTATTACCAAATTCAGACTCAAATTGAAGAAAATAGGGAAAACCGCTAGACCATTCAGGTATGGCCTAAATCAAATCCCTTATGATTATACAGTGGAAGTGAGAAATAAATTTAAGGGCCTAGATCTGATAGATAGAGTGCCTGATGAACTATGGAATGAGGTTCGTGACATTGTACAAGAGACAGGGATGAAGACCATCCCCATGGAAAAGAAATGCAAAAAAGCAAAATGGCTGTCTGGGAAGGCCTTACAAATAGCTGTGAAAAGAAGAGAAGCAAAAAGCAAAGGAGAAAAGGAAAGATATAAGCATCTGAATACAGAGTTCCAAAGAATAGCAAGAAGAGATAAGAAAGCCTTCTTCAGCGATCAATGCAAAGAAATAGAGGAAAAGAACAGAATGGGAAAGACTAGAGATCTCTTCAAGAAAATTAGAGATACCAAGGGAACATTTCATGCAAAGATGGGCTCGATAAAGGACAGAAATGGTATGGACCTAACAGAAGCAGAAGATATTAAGAAGAGGTGGCAAGAATACATGGAAGAACTGTACAAAAAAGATCTTCACGACCCAGATAATCATGATGATGTGATCACTAATCTAGAGCCAGACATCCTGGAATGTGAAGTCAAGTGGGCCTTAGAAAGCATCCCTGCGAACAAAGCTAGTGGAGGTGATGAATTCCAGTTGAGCTATTTCAAATCCTGAAAGATGATGCTGTGAAAATGCTGCACTCAATATGCCAGCAAATTTGGAAAACTCAGCAGTGGCAACAGGACTGGAAAAGGTCAGTTTTCATTCCAATCCCAAAGAAAGGCAATGCCAAAAAATGCTCAAACTACCACACAATTGCACTCATCTCACATGCTAGTAAAGTAATGCTCAAAATTCTCCAAGCCAGGCTTCAGCAATACATGAACCGTGAACTTCCTGATGTTCAAGCTCATTTTAGAAAAGGCAGAGGACCCGGAGATCAAATTGCCAACATCTGCTGCATCATGGAAAAAGCAAGAGAGTTCCAGAAAAACATCTATTTCTGCTTTATTGACTATGCCAAAGCCTTTGACTGTGTGGATCACAATAAACTGTGGAAAATTCTGAAAGAGATGGGAATACCAGACCACCTAACCTGCCTCTTGAGAAATCTGTATGCAGGTCAGGAAGCAACAATTAGAACTGGACATGGAACAACAGACTGGTTCCAAATAGGAAAAGGAGTACGTCAAGGCTGTATATTGTCACCCTGCTTATTTAACTTCTATGCAGAGTACATCATGAGAAACGCTGGACTGGAAGAAACACAAGCTGGAATCAAGATTTCCGGGAGAAATATCAATAACCTCAGATATGCAGATGACACCACCCTTTTGGCAGAAAGTGAAGAGGAACGAAAAAGCCTCTTGATGAAAGTGAAAGAGGAGAGTGAAAAAGTTGGCTTAAAGCTCAACATTCAGAAAATGAAGATCATGGCATCCGGTCCCATCACTTCATGGGAAATAGATGGAGAACCAGTGGAAACAGTGTCAGACTTTATCTTTTTGGACTCCAAAATCACTAGAGATGGTGACTGAAGCCATGAAATTAAAAGACGCTTACTCCTTGGAAGAAAAGTTATGACCAACCTAGATAGCATATTCAAAACAGAGACATTACTTTGCTGACTAAGGTCCGTCTAGTCAAGGCTATGGTTTTTCCAGTGGTCATGTATGGATGTGAGAGTTGGACTGTGAAGAAGACTGAGCGCCGAAGAATTGATGCTTTTGAACTGTAGTGTTGGAGAAGATTCTTGAGAGTCCCTTGGACTGCAAGGAGATCCAACCAGTCCATTCTGAAGGAGATCAGCCGTGGGATTTCTTTGGAAGGAATGATGCTAAAGCTGAAGCTTCTGTACTTTGGCCACCTCATGCGAAGAGTTGACTCACTGGAAAAGACTCTGATGCTGGGAGGGATTGGGGACAGGAGGAGAAGGGGGCGACCGAGGATGAGATGGCTGGATGGCATCACTGACTCGATGGACGTGAGTCTGAGTGAAGTCTGGGAGATGGTGATGGATAGGGAGGCCTGGTGTGCTGCGATTCATGGGGTCGCAAAGAGTCGGACACGACTGAGTGTCTCAACTGAACTGAACTGAACTGATATGGCAATAAAATGGATAACCTGGAGGAAATGGACAGATTCTTAGAAAAGTTCAATCTTGCAAGACTGAACCAGGAAGAAATAGAAATTAGGGACAACCCAATTACAAGCACTGAAATGGAAACTGTGATAAAAAATCTCTCAAAACACAGAAGCCCTGGACCAGATGGCTTCACAGGAGAATTCTATCAAGCATTTAGAGAAGAGCTAATGCCTATCCTTCTAAAACACTTTCATAAAATTGCAGAGGGAGGAACACTTCCAAACTCACTCTGGGAGGCCACCATAACCCTGATACCAAAACCAGACAAAGATAACACAAAAAAAGAAAACTACAGGCCAATATCAGTGATGAACATAGATGCAAAAATACTCAACAAAATTTTAGCAAACAGACTTCAGCAATGCATCAAAAAGCTTATACACCATGATCAAGTTGGGTTTATTCCAGGGATGCAAGGATTCTTCAACATACGCAAATCAATCAATGTGATACACCATATTAACAAACTGAAAGATAAAAACCATATGATAATCTCAATAATCCAGAAAAAGGCTTTGACAAAATTCAGCACCCATTTAGGATGGAAACTCTTCAAAAAATGGGCATAGAAGGAACCTACCTCGACATAGTAAAGGCCATATATGATAAGCCTATAGCAAACATTAATCTCAATGGTGAAAAACTGAAAGCATTCCCCTTAAGATCAGGAACAAGATGAGCATGTCCACTTTCACCACTATTATTCAATATAATTCTGGAAGTCCTAGCTACAGCAATCAGAGAAGCAAAAGAAATAAAAGGAATCCAGATCAGAGAAGAAGAAGTAAAGCTCTTTGCAGGTGACATGATACTGTACATAAAAACCCTAAATAAATTATGAAAAAATTACTATAGCTAACCAGTGAATTCAGCAAAGTTGCAGGATACAAAACCAATACACAGAAATCACTTGCATTTCTATATTGTAACAATGAAACATCAGAAAGAGAAATTAAGGAATCAATCCCATTCACCATTGCAACTAAAAGAATTAAATATCTAGGAATAAACTTACCTAAGGAGAGAAAAGAACTGCACACAGAAAATTATGACACTAATGAAAGAAATCAAAGATGGCATAAATGGAGAGATATTCCATGTTCCTGGGTAGGAAGAATCAATATTGTGAAAATGACTATACTACCAAATGCAATCTTACAGATTCAGTGCAATCCCTAGCAAATTACCAATAATATTTTTCACAGGATTAGAACAAAAAATTTCACAATTCATATGGAAACAAAAAAGACCCTGAATAGCCAAAGCAGTCTTGAGAATAAAGAATGGAGCTGGAGGAATCAACCTTCCTGACTTCAGGTTATACTACCAAGCTACAGTCATGAAGACAGTATGGTACTGGCATAAAAACAGAAATATAGACCAATGGAAAAGGATAAAAAACCCAGAAATAAACACATGCACCTATGGATACCTTATTTTTTTGCAAAGAAGGCAAGAATACACAATGGGGCAAAGACAGCCTCTTCAACAAGTGGTACTGGGAAAACTAGACAGCGACATGCAGAAGAATGAAATTAGAACACTTTCTAACACCATACACAAAGATAAACTCAAAATGGATTAAAGACCTAAATGTAAGATCAGGAACTATAAAACTCCTAGAGAAAAATATAGGCAGAACACTCAATGACATAATTCAAAGCAAGATCCTCTATTAACACCTCCTAGAGGAATGGAAATTAAAACCAAACTAAACAAGTGGGACCTGATTAAACTTAAAAGCTTTCACACAAAAAAGAAAACTATAAGCAAGGTGAAAAGACAACATGCAGAATGGGAGAGAATAATAGCAAATGAAACAACTGACAAAGGATTAATTTCCAAAATACACAAAATACACATACAGCTCACTACCAGAAAAACAACCCCCCAAACTGGAAATAGAACTGCCATATGCCCCAACAATCCCACTGCTGGGCATACACACTGAGGAAACCAGAATTGAAAGAGACACATGTACCCCAATGTTCATCACAGCACTGTTAATAATAGCCAGGACATGGAAGCAACCTAGATGCCCGTTAGCAGACGAATGGATAAGAAAGCTGTGGTACATATACACAATGGAGTATTACTCAGCCATTAAAAAGAATACATTTGAATCAGTTCTAATGAGGTGGATGAAACTGGAACCTATTATACAGAGTGAAGTAAGCCAAAAAGAAAAATACCAATACACTATACTAAGACATATATATGGAATTTAGAAAGATGGTAATGATGACCCTATATGCAAGACAGCAAAACAGACACAGATGTATAGAACAGTCTTTTGGACTCTGTGGGAGAGGACGAGGGTGGGATGAGTTGGGAGAATGGCATTGAAACATGTATATTATCATATGTGAAATGAATCGCCAGTCCAGATTCAATGCATGATACAGGGTTCTCGGGGTTGCTGCACTGGGATGACCCAGAGGGATGTGAAGGGGAGGGAGGTGGGAGGGGGGTTCAGGATGGGGAACACATGTACACCCATGGCAGATGCATGTCAATGTATGGCGAAACCAATACAATATTGTAAAGTAAAAATAAATCAATAAATAAACCCATAGGTCTGCTTAAAAAAAAATCAAAAAGTGGGAAAAAGACCTAAATAGACATTTCTCTGTTTGGACATGCAGATGGCTAACAAACACTTGAAAAGATGTTTAACATTGCTCATTATTCAGTTCAGATCAGTTCAGTCACTCAGTCACGTCCGACTCTGCGACCCCATGAATCGTAGCACACCAGGCCTCCCTGTCCATCACCAACTCCCAGAATTCACTCAAACTCATGTCCATCAAGTCGGTGATGCCATCCAGCCATCTCATCCTCTGTTGTCCCCTTCTTCTCCTGCCCCCAATCCCTCCCAGCATCAGAGTCTTTTCCAATGAGTCAACTCTTCGCATGAGGTGGCCAAAGTACTGGAGTTTCAGCTTTAGCATCATTCCTTCCAAAGAAATCCCAGGGCTGATCTCCTTCAGAATGGACTGGTTGGATCTCCTTGCAGTCCAAGGGACTCTCAAGAATCTTCTCCAACACCACAGTTCAAAAGCATCAATTCTTTGGCTCTCAGCCTTCTTCACAGTCCAACTCTCACATCCATACATGACCACTGGAAAAACCATAGCCTTAACTAGCCAGACCTTAGTCGGCAAAGTAAGGTCTCTGCTTTTGAATATACTATCTAGGTTGCTCATAACCTTTCTTCCAAGAAGTAAGCGTCTTAATTTCATGGCTGCAATCACCATCTGCAATGATTTTTGGAGCCCCCCAAAATAAAGTCTGACACTGTTTCCACTGTTTCCCCATCTATTTCCCATGAAGTGATGGAACTGGATGCCAGTCAGAATGGCCATCATCAAAAAGTCTACAAACAGTAAATGCTGGAAAGGGTGTGGAGAAAAGGGAATGCTCTTGCACTGTTTGTGGGAATGCAAATTGATACAGCCACTGTGGAAGATGGTATGAAAGTGAAGTGAAAGTCAAGGTACCTCAGTCGTGTCCAGTTGTATCCATGGACTGTACAGTCCATGAAATTCTCCAGGCCAGAATACTGGAGTGGGTAGCTTTTCCCTTCTCCAGGGGATCTTCCCCATCCAGGGATCAAAACCAGGTCCCCCGCATTGCAGGCAGATTCTTTAGCAGCAGAGCCACAAAGGAAGACAGTATGGAGACTCCTTAAAAAACTAGGATAAAATCACCATATGACCCAGTAATCCCACTCCTAGGCATATACCCTGAGGAAACCAAAATTTTAAAAGACACATGTATCCCATTATTCACTGCAACACTATTTACAATAGCTAAAATATGGAATCAACCAAGATGTCCATTGAGAGATGAATGGATAAGGAAGTTGTAGTACATATACACAATGGAATATTACTCAGCCGTAAAAAGGAATGCCTTTGAGTCAGTTCTAATGAGGTGGATGAATCTAGAATCTATTGTACAGAGTGAAGTAAGTCAGAAAGAGAAAGATAAATATCATATTCTAACACATATATATATGGAATCTATTTTTTTTAATTTTTATTTTTACTTTATTTTACTTTACAATACTGTATTGGTTTTGCCATACATTGACATGAATCCACCACGAGTGTACATGCGTTCCCAAACATGAACCCCCCTCCCACCTCCCTCCCCACAACATCCCTCTGGGTCATCCCCATGCACCAGCCCCAAGCATGCTATATGGAATCTAGAAAAATGGTACTGAAGAATTTACTTCCAGGACAGCAGTGGAGAAACAGACATAGAGAATAGACTTGTGGACATGGGGAGAGGGGAGGAGAGGGTGAGATGCATGGAGAGAGTGACATGGAAACTCACATTACCATATGTAAAATAGATAGCCAACGGGAATTTGCTGTATGGCTAAGGAAACTCAAATAGGGGCTCTGTCTCAACCTAGAGGGGTGGGATGGGGAGGGAGATGGGAGGGAAGTTCAAAAGGGAGGGGATATATGTATATCTATGGCTGATTCATGTTGAGGTTTGACAGAAAACAACAAAATTCTGTAAAGCAGTTATCCTTCAATAAAAATAAATAAGTTTTAAAATAAATGAATATTAGAGTGGGTAGCTGTTCACTTATCCAGGGGATCTTCCCCATCCAGGGATTGAACCCAGGTCTCCTGCATTTTTTTTACCATCTGAGCCACCAGAAAAGCCCTATTATATCACAATTTTTAATTGTTTTTTGAAATTCATTGTAATAAAAGATGAATAATAAAATTTACCATTTTGACTATTTTTATTTTATTTGGCTGCAGTGCATATTAGTTGCAGCACAAAGGATTTTTAGTCTTGGCATGTGTAATCTATTTAGTTGTAGCATGTGGAATCTAGTTCCATGTGTGTGTGTGTGTGTGTGTGTGCGCGCGCGTGTGTGCGTGCACTCAGTCGCTAAGTCATGTCCAACTCTTTTGTGACCCCATGGCCTGTAGGCTGCCAAGCTCCTCTGTCCATGGAATTTCCCAGGCAAGAATACTGAAGCAGGTTGCCATTTCCTTCTTCAGGTGATCGTCTGAACCCAGGGATCGAACCCTCATCTTTTGGTTCTCCTGCTTTGGCAGGCAGGTTCTTTAGTACTGAACGACTTGATTAGGTGCTTCCCTAATTAGGGATCAAAACCTAGGTCCCCTGGGGGTTTGCAGTCTTAGCCATTGGACCACCAGGGAAGTCCCATTTTTAACTACATTTAACTGTGCAGCTCAGTGGCATTAACTACATTCCCATTGATGAGCAATCACCACCTCCATCCACTTGCAGGACTTTTTCATCATCACAAACTGAAACTCTGTCCCCTTTAAGCAACAGCTCTCCATTCTTCCCTTGCTCAGCCCCTGGCAACCACCATTGTACTTTCTATTTCTATGAATTTGACTACACTGCTGTACCTCAGATCTTCCCAGGTGGCGCTAGTGGTAATTCTGCCTGGAAGTGCAAGAGATATAAGAGACGTGGATTCCATCCCTGGGACAGGAAGATCCCCTGGATGAGGGTATGGCAACCCATACCAGTATTCTTGCCTGGAGAATCCCATGGACAGAGGAGCCTGGGGGAGGTCTATGAGGTCAAAAAAGAGTTGGACACAACTAAAGCGACTGAGCACAGCACGCACTGTATAAGAGGGAGTACGCAGTATTTGTCTTTGGTGACTAACATTGCACTAGGGACAGAGGTTCATGACATTGTACAGAAGACAGGGATCAAGACCATCCACAAGAAAAAGAAATGCAAAAAAGCAAAACAGCTGTCTGAGGAGGCCTTACAAATAGCTGTGAAAAGAAGAGAAGTGAAAAGCAAAGGAGAAAAGGAAAGATATACCCATTTGAATACAGAGTTCCAAAGAATAGCAAGGAGATATAAAAAGGCCTTCCTCAGTGATCAATGCAATGTAATAGAGGAAAACAATAGAATGGGGAAGACTAGAGATCTCCTCAAGAAAATTAGAGATACCAAGGAAATGTTTCATGCAAAGATGGACTCAGTAAAGGACAAAAATGGTATGGACCTAACAGAAGCATAATATATTAAGAGGAGGTGGCAAGAATACACAGAAGAACTACAAAAAAGATCTTCACGACCCAGATAATCACAATGGTGTGATCACTCACCTAGAGCCAGACATCCTGGAATGTGAAGTCAAGTGGGCCTTAGGAAGAATCACTACCAACAAGGCTAGTGGAGGTGATGGAATTCCAGTTGAGCTATTTCAAATCCTAAAAGATGATGCTGTGAAAGTGCTTCACTCATTATGTCAGCAAATTTGGAAAACTCAGCAGTGGCCACAGGACTGGAAAAGGTCAGTTTTCATTTCAATCCCAAAGAAAGGCAATGCCAAAGAATGTTCAAACTACCACACAGTTGCACTCATCTCACACACTAGTCAAGTAATGCTCAAAATTTTCCAAGCCGTGTTTCAACAGTACGTGAACTGTGAACTTCCAGATGTTCAAGCTGGTTCTAGCAGCTTGGAACCAGAGATCAAACTGCCAACATCCACTGGATCATCAAAAAAGCAAGAGAATTCCAGAAAAATATGTATTTCTGCTTTTTGACTCTGCCAAAGCCTTTGACTTGTGGGTCACAACAAACTGGAAAATTCAGAAAGAGATGGAACTACCAGACCACCTGACCTGCCTCTTGAGAAACCTGTTATGCAGGTCAGGAAGCAACATTTAGAACTGGATATGAACAACAGACTGGTTCCAAATAGGAAAAGGAGGACATCAAGGCTATATATTGTCATCCTGCTTCTTTAACTTACAGGCAGAGTACATCATGAAAAATGCTGGGCTGGATGAAGCACAAGCTGGAATCAAGATTGCCAGAGGAAATATCAATAACCTCAGATATTCAGATGACACCACCCTTATGGCAGAAAGTGAAGAGGAGCTAAAAAGCCTCTTGATGAAAGTGAAAGAGGGGAGTGAAAAAGTTGGCTTAAAGCTCAACATTCCGGAAACTAACTAAGATCATGGCTTCTGGTCTCATCACTTCATGGCAAATAGATGGGGAAACAGTCAAAACAGTAAGAGACTATTTTGCGGGGGCTCCAAAATTGCTGAAGATGGTGACTGCAGCCATGAAATTAAAAGACACTTGCTCCTTGGAATAAAAGTTATGACCAACCTAGACAGCATATTAAAAAGCAGAGACATTGCTTTGCCAACAAAGGTCTGTCTAGTCAAGGCTATGGTTTAACATCCAGTGGTCATGAATGGATGTGAGATTTGGACTGTGAAGAAAGCTGAGCACCAAAGAATTGATGCTTTTGAACTGTGGTGTTGGAGAAGTCTCTTGACAGTCCATTGGACTGCAAGGAGATCCAACCTGTCCATCCTATGGGAAATCAATCTTGAATATTCATTGGAAGGACCGATGTTGAAGCTGAAACTCCAATACTTTGGCCACCTGATGCAAAGAGCTGACTCATTTGAAAAGACCCTGATGCTGGGAAAGATTGAAGGCAGAAGGAGAAGGGGACATCAGAGGATGAGGTTTTTGGATGGCATCAGCGCCTCAATGGACGTAAGTTTGAGTAAATTCCAGGAGTTGGTGATGGACAGGGAGGCCTGGTGTGCGGCAGTCCATGGGGTGGCAGAGTCAGATATGATTGAGCAACTGAACTGAACCGAACATTGCACTTAACTTAGTGTCTTCAAGGTTTATCTACATGGTAGCATGTTTCATAATTTCCTTTCTCTTAAAGATTGAGTAATATTCTATTGTATGTATATGCTCTATTTTGCTTATCCATTCCTCACTGAATTACTTCTACCTTCCAGTTCCTGTGAATAATGCTGTTAAGAATATAAATAGGCAAATATGTCTCTGCAAGAGCCTGCTTTCACTCTTGATAATAAATTCTTTCATACATAAAGTTTTTAATTTTGGTGAAGTCCAGTTTATCTATTTTTTCTCTTGTTCCCTATATTAAGGGTGTCATGTCCAAGAAATCAGTGCCAAATTTAATGTCATGTAGCTTTTCTCCTGTTTTCTTCTAAGAGTTTTATAATTTTAGGTCTTACATATAGACCTAAAGACCTTACGTATAGGTCTTTGATTCATTTTGAATTAATTTTTGAATATGGTGTGAGGTAGGTGTCCAACTTCATTCCTTTGCATGGGTATGATTGTTGCTGGGCTTTTCATATACGGTCTTTATTATGTTAAGGTGAAGTGGAAGTCACTCAGTTGTGTCCAGCTCTTTGTGACCCCATGGACTATACAGTCCATGGAATTCTCCAGGCCAGAATACTGGAGTGGGTAGCTGTTTCCTTCTCCAGAGGATCTTCCCAACCCAGGGATCAAACCCAGGTCTCCCACATTGCAGATGGATTCTTTACCAGCTGAACCACCAGAGAAGCCCAAGAATACTGGAGTGGGTAGCCTATCCCTTCTCCAGCAGATCTTTCTGACCCAGAAATGCAACCAGGGTCTCCTGCAGGCAGAACTTGGTCTCTGAGCTACCAGGGAAGCCCTCTGGTAAAGTAGTTAAAAACTAAGTAGAATTCACCAGTGAAGCCACCTAGTCCTGAGCTTTTATTTTGGGGAGCTCTTTGATTACTGATTAAATTTTCTTACTGGTTATATGTCTATTCATACTTTCTATTTCTTCGTGATCCTTTCTTTTATATACCCTGCCCTTCTTTGGCTCTTGTAACATTTTTTTACTTAGACTTCATTTTCTATGAAATTAGTACAGTGCCACCTCACCCTCTTTGAGTTGATATTTGCAGGGAGTATCCTTTTGTAGTCTTTTATTTTCAACTTTTGCATGTCCTTAGATCTAAACACAGTCTCATAGATGGTGGATGAAAAAAAATCTTGTTTTTTTTCCCCATTCTGCAAATCTCTTTTGATAAGCATTTAATCTATTTACATTTAAAGTAATTACTAAAAAAAAAAGAAAGAAAGTAATTACTGTTATTAACTTTTACCGTTTTGTTATTTGTTTTCTTTTTTGTCTTATTGGGCTTTTTGTCCCTCCTTTTCGCCATTACTACTTTTCTTTGTGTTTATTTAATTTTTAGTAGTGACCTATTTTTCTTTCTCATTTCCTCTTGTGTATATTTTAGAGAGATTTTCTTCATAGTTATCATGGGAATTATACATAACATCTTAAATTTATAGTGATCTATCTTATTTTTTAATTAATTTTTTAGCTTTTTATTTTATACTGGAGTATAGCTGATTAATATTGTGATAGTTTCAGGTGGACAGCAAAGGGTCTCAACCATCCATACATTTGTATCCATTCTCCCCCAAACTCCCCTCCAATCCAGGCTGCCACATAACCTGGAGCAGAGTTCCCTGTGCTATATAGTAGGTCCTTGTTGGTTATTCATTTTAAATATAGCAGTGTGTACACGTTTATCCCACGCTCCCTAATTATCCATTCTCCCCTCCCTTCCCCCACAGGGAACCATAAATTCATTCTCTAAGTCTGTGAGTCTGTTTCTGCTTTGTAAGTAAGTTCATTTGCATCATTTCTTTTTAGACTCTGTATATAAGGGATGTCATATATTATTTCTCTATGTGACTTACTTCACTCAGTGTGATAATCTCTATGTCCATCCAAATTGCATAACAATCTATTTTAAATTCATACTATCTTGCCTTAACTCATTAATAAAAACCTACTCTGATATAGCTTTGCCCTCCCTCGTTTTGTGTTATTGATGTCACAAATTACATGTTGATATACTGTGTACCCATTAACATGAATTTATAATATTTTATGCTTTTGTGTTTTTTAATTGTGTAGAAAATAATGGAATTACAAACCAAAATTACAATAATGATGGTGTCTATACTTGTGCATTTATCTTTACCAGGGGTCTTTATATTTTCATATAACTTCAAGTTACTGTTTAGTATTTCTCCATACTAACTTCAAGGACTCCCATTAGCACTTCCTGTAGGGAAGATGTAGCAGTAATGAACTCCCTCAGCTTCTGTTTATCTGGGAAAGTTTTTATATCTCCATTTTTGAAGGAAAGTTTTGTTGGCTGAGCTATTCTCAGTCAGTAGTGGGATGGGGCTTTGGGAGGGTGGGGTTTGGTTTTATTTAGGTTTTGGTTTGCGGGGACTGAGCCCTTTAAAGATATCACCCCACTGTTTTCTGACCTCCAAAGTTTCTGCTGAAAAATCTAATGATAATCTTTCTTATTAGGGCTCCCTTGTATGCGATGAGTCATTTTTCTCTTGCTGTTTTGAAGATTCTCTCTTTTTCTTTGACTTTCAACAGATTGATTATAATTGTCTCTGTGTGAGTATCTGAGGATTTAACTTATTTGGTCTCCACTGAGCTTCTGGGATTTGTAGATCCATATCTAGTCTGGGAAGTTTTCAGTCATTATTTCTTCAGATAATCTCTCTGCCCCTTTCTCTTTTAATTTATCCCATAGTCAGCATATTGGTCAACTTGAGGGTGTCCCACAAGTCTTTGGCCTCTGCTCATGTTTCTTCATTCATTCCTCTTTTTGCTACCTAGGCTCAATAATTTCAAGTAATCTATCTTCAAGTTTTCTGATTCTTACTTCTGTCTGTTCAAACCCACTTTTGAATGTCTCTAGTGAATTTTTTTTTTCATAAATGTGACTGTATATTTCAATTCCATTTTTTTATTTGGGCTTCCCAGGTGGCTCAGGGATAAAGAATCTGCCTGCAAATGCAGGAGACGTGGCTTTGATCCCTGGGTCAGGAATATCACCTGGTAGAGGAAATGGCAACCCCCTCCAGTATTCTTGCCCGGAGAATTTCATGGACAGAGGAGCCTGGTGGGTTACAATCTCTGGGGTCACAAAGAGTCAGACATGACTGAGTATACACACACACATTTCTGTTTGATTCCTTTTTAGAATTTCTATCTTTCATTAATATTCTCATTTTGCTTATATATTATTTTCCTGATTTCCTTCAATTCTTTGTCCACATTTCCTTTTAGCTTTTTAAGTATATTTAAGACAAGTTTTTGTTGTTGTTGTTTTGTTTTTTAGTTTTTCTCTGGTACTACTGCTGCCTGTGTTTCTTCAGGGACTGTTTCTGCCACTTAATTTTTTTCAAATGGACCATATTTTCTTGTTTATTTTTAAGTCTTATGTTTGTCTGTTTGTTTGTTTGTTTTTTGAGCACTTGAGAGAAAAACAGCCATCTCTCCTGGTCTTTGCAGACTGGCTCCACACAAGGAAAGATCTCTACTAAGTAGTGGGCATGTTCTGAGTCTTGGAGTCAGTCAGGTATAAAGGTTTTAATTCTTCTTCGGACTTTTCTGAACATGAGCATGCATCCTGCCTATGACTCTGTGTCTGTGTGTATCTGTGCTTTTTATTTCTCCTTGTATACATAGCTGCTTTAAAATTCCTTTATTTTTCCAAGAAGCCTCTCTCTGGTTTCTTTTCAGAGTCTTAGATGTTCTGTTGCATTTCTCTACCCCTAGTTTCTTATCCCCAGACCTCTGCAAGTTTGTAGTCCCCTGTCAGCTTTCACTAACTGTTGACCACTGCTGCTTCCAAGCTCTTCCTAGCCTGAAATATGAACTACCCACTTTTTCCTGTTTGAGCTCTGAGTTAGCAAAACAGAGACCAATCCCTCCGGCAGCCTCCAGACAAGTTACAGTGTTGCTCCACTCCCTCTGTGTTCCAGGGAGGGAACTGGGAGCTGGGAACTGGTGCTTCTCCCATGCTGCACCATGCTGTGCTGGGGCAGGAATGAGGGGAGGGCAGGTAAAAACACCATGGAGTTTCCTACCGTTTTGAATGTGGCTTTTTCTAAAATGGGCATTTGATTTTTTTTGCTATAGACCTTTGTTTTCCAGAGCTCCCATATATTTGTTTCAATTAGGCTAATAGTTGCTTTTCAAGTGTTTCCATGGGAAAAGAAGGGACCTGGAACTTCTTAGTCTGCCATCTTTCTGAAATTGCTCCAACTCTGCTTTCTTTATGCAATCTCCTCTCAGCCGGTGTAGGATCAGCCCATAATCTCCCCGGGTACTGCTCTGCATACAGGAGCTCAATGGGATTGCTTAACCAGTCTTTCTTGCTCTTGGATTACACACACACACACTTACTCCACAGACAAAGACAAGTGCAGTCAGAGATAAAAATGGCCAAAAGCCATGTCTGACCAGAAGGGTGACAAATGCTAAAGTTCCCACATGAAAAGAGCCTTTTCTAGTTCTCAGAAGTCACTATTAACCTTTCCCACACTTACAGCACCCTCTTTCCCTTGACTATTTTCCAAGAAGATATGAAGATATCTAGATGTCTGCAGAAACTTAGGTGGGCCGGTCTTGATTGCCACAAATGAAGATACACAATTTTATGCAGGTCAATTTAGGCAAAGTATTTTGAGATGGTCTTTAAGATACATGGGAACACCAAGAGCACACCTGTTCTGGTTTGAAAGTGAAAGGTGAAATGCACAGGCAGGGCAAAGTTGTGGAACAGGTGCCAGAGAGCAGCAGTTCATCCCTGGACATCAAGACAAGGAGTGTCAAGCCTGCCTTGGCAGGTAATACATCCGGAAGGACCAACCCAGGGAGAGCAGATGTTATTCAAATCAAGATGCGGCTGAATTAGAAACAGAGAACATTGGATGCCTAGAAACACTCCACTGACTATAGAACTTCAAGGCACAACCTTATTGACACCTGTACTATGATGTTTTCAAGATATAAATGGGGACTTAGACGACTGCTTGAATGTAACTCCTCTGTGTTAGGGAGTCTCTCTGCACAGAGTTCCTAATGCCATCTTCTTAAGATCTAAGTATTTGTGGCCCTTGATTTAGAAATAATAATACCCTCGGGTGGTACAGTGGTAAAGACTCTGCCTGCTAATGCAGGATACAAGGGATCAATCTCTGAATCGGGAAGATCCCTTGGAGTAGGAAATGGCAACCCGCTCCATTCTTACCTGGAAAATTCCATGGACAGAGGAACCTGGCGAGCTACAATTCGTGGGGTGGCAGAGAGTTGGACATGACTGAGTGACTGAGCACATATGCACACAATGCCCTCACTCATCCTCCCTGCCAGGTCTCCTTCTGAGCCCTCTGTCCACCTTCTTTTTCTTACCTTCCTCCTCTCTTCTGTCCAGTTTCCAGTGAGCACTCTTGTTGAATACTTGGTCTCAATCTTCCAGCTTGGCGTGGAGGATGACTGTGGACTTACGGCAGTAAGAAACTGCATTTGTCCCAAGCTTCTTTGCCTTGACACAGTTTAAGTTTTCGGGGTGGGAGATGTTATGAAGCTGCTGAGTTTGGGGTGCCTTTTTTTCTTTTTAGCAGTCAGAATGTAGATGACACCCAGCTAAATTTGCAGGATTAAAAGGCCCTGAGAGTCCACTTTCAGCCTCCAGAAAGAGGTGATGTGATCTTGGATTCCCTACTGTTGACAATCTCCATGGTGATAGACTGTGAGTATAAATACTCTCCTTAAGGGGGCAGCTGATTCCTCAGAAGCAAAATTGATGTTAAAAAAGCAAATCAAACCAACAGCAGTCACCACAAAAGCAGGAGCCAGAAGGACCTGGTTTCCATGTCATGTAACTTCCTGGTTACCAAGAGGTATCATGCATGTTGCATTTTTATACCTAGATGAGCTGAGATTATCACATTCTACCATTTAATGAATGCTGACGTGCTAGGCCCATGCTGAGACCTTTACATGTACTCACTTGTTTAACCCTCAAAGAGTCCTATGAAGCAGGTGCCATAACTGTACCCATTCTATGGATGAGGACACTGAAGTAAAGAGGGACTAAGCAGCTACCTCAAGTCACACATGTGGAGACCTGAGATTTAAATCCACTCTGATTCAGTTCTTTTACCACTGGGCTCTACTCATTGCCTGTCTACCCCTTTGCCTAAGGGACTTCCAGGAAGAATGCTAATAAATATGATTCATTCAGGTCATCTTCATTCATTCATTCCACAGTCATTCTATCAAGCATATGCTACATTCAGAGCACTGACCTGGAATTAGTACAATGCATCAGTGGCTAGACCAGGGCTCCTTCCCAATAGAGCTCACTCCAATGGGATAAAGACAATGACTTTGCTTATTCATTAAGCCAAAAAATCAAGAACCAACCATCTAGATATCTACCAATGGAGGGCTGGCTCAACAAACTGTGGCATATCATATGATGAAATACCTTGTAGCTGTTAAAAAATGCTGACACAGGAAGATGCCTTGCAATGTATGGTTAAGTTAAAGAATCAGTAGGCTTCCCTGGTGGCTCAGATGGTAAAGCATCTGTCTGCAATGCAGGAGACCCAGGTTCGATACCTGGGTTGGGAAGATCCCCTGGAGAAGGAAATGGCAGCCCACTTCAGCACTCTTGCCTGGAAAATCCCATGGAGGGAGGAGTCTGGTAGCCTACAGTCCATGGGATCACAAAGAGTCAGACACAACTAAGTGGCTTCACTTTAAAGAAGCACCACACTGTAGTCTTATTTTCAGTTCAGTTCAGCCTCTCAGTCATGTCCAACTCTTTGCACCCCCATGGACTGCAGTACACCAGGCTTCCCTGTTCATCACCAACTCCCAGAGCTTGCTCAAACTCATGTCCATTGAGTCGGTGATGCCATCCAACCATCTCATCCTCTTCCATCCTCTTCTCTTCTTGCCTTCAATCTTTCCCAGCATCAGGGTCTTTTCCAATGAGTCAGTTCTTCGTATCAGGTGGCCAAGTTTCAGCTTCAGCATCAGTCCTTCTAGTGAATATTCAGGACTGATTTCCTTGAAGATTGACTAGTTTGGATCTCCTTGCAGTCCAAGGGACTCTCAAGAGTCTTCTCCAACACCACAGTTCAAAAGCATCAATTCTTTGGCATTCAGCTTTCTTTATAGTCCAACTCTCACATCCATACATGACTACTGGCAAAACCATAGCTTTGACTAGATAGACCTTTGTTGGCAAAGTAATGTCTCTGCTTTTTAATATGCTATCTAGGTTGGTCATAGCTTTTCTTCCAAGGAGCAAGTGTCTTTTAATTTCATGGCTGCAGTCACCATCTGTGGTGATTTTGGAGCCCCCAAAAATAAAGTCTGTCACTGTTTCCATTGTTTCCCCATCTATTTACCATGAAGTGATGGGACCGGATGCCATGATCTTTGTTATTTGAATGTTGAGTTTTAAGCCAACTTTTTCACTCTCCTCTTTCACTCATCAAGAGGCTCTTTAGTTCTTCTTTTTTAGTAGTCTTGCTTGCCACAAGTAGACATTCGATTTCAAGCAGGCAATTCAGAGAAAGTGTTTTCCAATGATCTTGAAACTACAGTAGAGGAATTCCAGGAAACTATTTGTTCCATATTGAAACAAAGCATGTGGCAAGGAAAGGGCATGGTAGATAGAACAGAACAAACTTCTATTTGGCAGAACTGTAGTTTGAGTAGGGCTTAAGCCAGTAAGATGGGATGTCCTTCCAATCAAAACACAGGAGAGCTACGTGTTCTGTATAATTCCATTTTAAAAAAACTTCATATTATAAAGTGTAACACAAACATGAAAAATTACATTTAAAATAAATGAAATGGTTTATAGTCAATTTAGTTATAATAAATTCCATGCTTTCCATAAATGGAATCCTATACCCTATATTCATCTGAGTCTGATTTCTTTTCCTCAATACAGTTAATGTTTTTAAGAATCATCTGTGTTGCATGTAGCTGTGCTGTGCTTAGGTGCTCAGTCGTGACTAACTCTATGCGATCCTATGGACTGTAGCCCGCCAGGCTCCTCTGTCAATGGGAATTCTCCAGGCAAAAATACTGGAGTGGGTTGCCGTGCCCTTCTCCAGAGGATTGTCCCAACCCAGGGATTGAAGCCAGGTCTCTCACATTGCAGGCAGATTCTTTACCATCTGAGCCACCAGGGAAGTCCTTGTAGCAGTGGTTCCTATAAGTTTGAGGGGCGCAGAACAAGTATCCTGATGGCCAGATAGTGCCATTTTTCTAGGGCAGTATTCTTTCAAATTTTTAGTCTCATGAAACCTATGACTTAAAGTGTGGATTATATTAGTGGTCTGGAGCCAGACTGTACCAGTTTGTGACAGCTGACACTACATTCTAGTCATGTTGGTTACTTGAAATTGGTCATGGTAGGAATATTTACACCACAGAACTGGCCAACCCAATGAATTATATTATATATTAGTATTTATTAATTTATAAGTAACAGCAAACTTTTGATCTATTGGAGTATGCTGTTTAGTTTAAAGGAGAAAATCAGTCTTACAGAGATATATAGTTAGAAGAGAGAGAAGAATTTAGCTTTTGAAATTAATTGTTTGGTTTGCCTTTTTTTTTTCTTGGCCATGTCTTGCAGTGTGTGGGATCCCACTTTGAGACCAGGGATGGAACCCATGTCTCCTGCAATGGACATGCACAGTCTTAATCACTGGATCGCTAGGGGAGTGCCCACGTGGCAGTTTTCAAAGGTTAATTGCACTGTGGAGTCTGAATGAAGTCTACTACTCAGTGAACTCTTTGAGCTCTACTATATTAAAATCCACTGGTTGATCTTGTGCTTTGGATAGATCTTTAACCTACTTGTAATTTTGTAACATCATGGTGGTCTTTTGGAAAATATTATTTTATAGAGCTGTGCAGATAGATCTTCCAAATGTTAACATGTTTCATTATACAATATTCCCAAAAATCACATTTGCTAATATCCCTACTGATATCATCAGAAAAGCACACAGTAGGAAGTTGACAAAGTCACATTGGTAGATACAAGTTTTCCCAAAATTTTAGGTTGAGCTTGAAAGCTCAAAGTTTTGTTATTGGCAGTAACTACTGACTATTGCTTTCTTTGAAGTGAGAGCCTTTCATCATTCATTTTTAAAAACACATTTAGCAAATGTTCCAACTCTAATAACCATGGTTTTGTCTACCAATTGTTCTTCCAAGTAAAAGTTTCATTAAAAAAAGAAAGCCCTAGGAATTCCCTGGCTGTCCAACGGTTAGGACTCTGTGCTTCCACTGAAAGGGGCTCAGGTTGATCACTGGTCAAGGAACTAAAATCCCACAAGGTACAAGAAAAAGCCCAACTCACTTTGCTCACAACTCAAACAATTGCACACACAGCATTCTTTCTCGAGAGAACCATTGAATGTGGACATGCCACAGCTGTGCTTTCTCACACGTGTCCTTCCCATTTCCTCACACAGCATGTAAAAAAGATGTCTGCTCAGATGTTGAGATTTAAAAAAATTAATAATTTCTACTTCTTCATCAAGGACACTTCATGTGAAACTAGTGATTTTTTTTTAACTGCAAGTGTGTGGTGGTGAAGAATATAACTGATAACGGCACTGCTTTGATTTATTCACAGGCTCTTGCAGTTTTACCCAACGTCACCTTTGTACTGTCAATGCAAATGCCAAGAACATGGAAAAAGGCAAATAATACCTTAATATTATTAAGAAGACATGCTCAGTCACTCAGTCGTATCTGACTTTTTGAGACCCCATGGACTATAGCTCCCCAGGCTTCTCTGTCCGTGGAATTTCCCAGGCAACAGGCAAGAATACTGAAGTAGGTTACCATTTCCTTCTCCAGGGGATCTTCCCAACCCAAGGATTGAACTCGAGTCTCTTGTGTCTCCTGCATCAGCAGGCAGATTCTTTAACACTATGCCACCTGGAATAGTACTTACATTGAAGATCTCCTGAAAGGAGCCTGGGGATCCCCAGGAGTCCATGGACCATGCTTTGAAGACCTCTGCTCTTGCATATATACCTAGGAGCAGGGTTTCTGGGTCATAGGGTATGCATGTCTTAACTTTGCTAGACAATGCCAAATTAATATTTTCCAAAGCATTACATCAATTTATTATGCATCCCCTCAACACTGTATAAGTCTTTGTTTCCATTACTCCACATTTTCTAGAATTTTTAATCATCCCAAACAGAAATTATGTACCCATTAAGCAATAGTGGTTAATTATTGCTCCCCATTCCATCATCTCTCAAGCTCTGGTAACCTCTTTTCTACTTTCTCATCTCTGTGAATTTGACTGCTCCATGTACCTCATAACTTATTTCGCTTAACTTAATGTTTTCTAGATCCATCCATGTTGTAGCATGTGTCAGAATTCCATTCCTTTTTTTTTTTTTTTGGATGCAAAACTATGACTTTATTTAGTTAAAAATGACACATAAAGAGACAGAAATTAAGTAGTCAAACTGCATGAAATAACCAATCTTTGAAACAAGGTCGTTCCCACTACAGAGTCCTCAGTGCTGGGTTTTTATGGCTGAATAATAATATTCTATTTTGCGCATGTGTGTGTATACATATCAAACTTTCTTGATCTGTTGATGGACATTTGGACTGTTTCCACCTTTCAGCTATGTGAATAATGCAGCTGTGAAAATTGGTTTACAGATAGCTGTTTGACCTACACTCTATTGAGTTTTCACCTAAGAATGGACTCAGCCCCAGAAAACCATTTTACACAGCAACCACACCATTTTTACTTTCCCACCAGCAATGCACAGGGTTCTTTTTTCTCCATTTCTTTGCCAACACTTGTTATTTTTTCTTTTTGCTTTCTTTTCTTTCTTCTTTTTTTATTTTTGTGATAATCTATCCTAATATGTGTGAGGTGGTACCTCATTGTAGTTTCAACTTGTATTTTCCCAATATCTGCCTCAGTGCAGGAGAAATGGGTTCAAACCCTGGGTTGGGAAAATCCCCTGGAGAAAGAAATGGACAGTATTTTTGCCTGGAGAATTCCATGGACAGAGGAATTTTGTGGGCTACAGTCCACAGGGTCTCAGAGAGTTGGACATGACTGAATGACTAACACACACAAAGGGTATTGATCATCTTTTCTGTGCTTATTGCCCATTTGTATATCTTCTTTGGAGAAATGTCTTTTGCCCATTTTTAAATTGTGTGTGTGTTGGGGGGGCGGTGTTTCTGGATGTGTGTGGGAGTGAGTTGTAGGAGTTCTTTAAATTCTGAGTATTAATGTCTTACCAGATATAAGTTTTACAAATATTTTCTCTCATTCTGTGAATTCTTTTCACTCTCTTGCTATCTCCTGTTCCTATGTATTTTATATTTTATGCTACTTAAATGAATTATTTTTATTTCATTTTCTGAT
Source organism: Capricornis sumatraensis (assembly GCF_032405125.1). NCBI lineage: Eukaryota > Metazoa > Chordata > Mammalia > Artiodactyla > Bovidae > Capricornis > Capricornis sumatraensis. The sequence goes on from NC_091082.1 coordinate 61,953,023, forward strand.
TATTGTCTATATATTAAAATACAATTAATTTTTAAAACAATAACTTTATAGCCATCAACTTTATTAAGTATCTTATGAATTCTAGTACTTTCCCTGTAGATTCTTGGAGAGTCTGCATGCAGGAATATAGCATCTGCAAGTAATAACTTTGTTTCTTCTTTTCCGATTCTAATTGGTTTTGTACTTGTCTTTTACACTGGCTAGGACCACCAGTACAATGTTAATTAGAAATGACATGAGCAACTCTTGTCCTATTCCTAGTAAGGAAAAAAGTTTAATGTTTACTATTAAGGATGATGTTTTAGTAAATGCCATTTATTGAGTTCAAGAAGTGTCCTTCTATTCTAAATTTGCTGAGATAGCTCTCATAAGTAATATTTAATATTTTGCATCTATTACGATAATCACAGTTTCTTTCATTGAATCCATTAATGTGATAAGTTATATTGATTAATTCTGCAATGTTAAAGTATCTTGCATTTCTAGTATAAACTGTCATATATATGATCATGATATAGTATCGTTTTTCTAATATTTCTGGATTCTTCTTGCCAAATGTTTTTTAGAGATGTTTTGTTTCTATATCCATGAGTAAGACTTCGTAGCCTGAATATTTCATTTGTGTAATTTTTCTGAGAGTTTATTATTAAGTTAACCTCACAGAAAGAATATGCCTACTTTTTATATTCTCTAGGACAGTTTACATAAGATTAATGTGTTTAATCCCTGAATATTAAGTAAGTCAAGGCATCTGGGCCAGGAGATTTTTGTTTTGTTTATCTTTGTTTTAAGGCTTTTCATTGTAGACTTAATGTTTGTTATTAGTTACAAAACTAATCTCATTTTTCTCTTTCCTTTTGTGTCAGTTTGGCAAGTTGTGTTTTTATAGGAATTTACACATTGCATCTAAATTTTCAAATTTGAGTTTGTATGTTGTTTATAGCGTCCCCTTGTTTTTTTTAAATATCTCTAGGATCTGTGATGGAGTCCCTTTTTTATTCCTAGAATTTACTCTTGTATATTTTTTTCTGTATTGGTCTCATTAGATAATGATCAATTTTATTAGTCTTTTCAGAGAGCCAAAATGTGGCATTGTTGATCAGCCCTTTTGCATCAGTATTTTAGAGATTTTGCCCAAAATATACATATAAAGATAAGTATATTGGAAAGTATAAAATACTTTTTATAGTCTTTTTAATTGGAATATAATGCTTTTCAATTGGAGGCAGGAGGAGAAGGGGATGACAGAGAATGAGATGGCTGGATGGCATCACCAACTCAATGGACATGAGTTTGGGTGAACTCCAGGAGTTGCTGATGGACGGGGAGGCCTGGCGTGCTGCAATTCATGGGGTCGCAAAGAGTCAGACACGACTGAGCGACTGAACTGGACTGATTGTGTTTGTTTCTTCTGTATAACAATGTGAATCAGCCATATGCATACATATATTGCCTCTCTCTTGAGACTCCCTCCCAACCCCTATCCCAGCATCTAGGTCATCAAACAGCACCAAGCTGGGCTCCCTGTTTCCCACTAGCTATCTAGTTTACCCGTGGTAGTGCATATTTGTCAAGGTTGCTCTTTCAGTTCATCCCACCCTCTCCTTCCCACCCTGCCCGTGTCCACAAGTCCATTCTCTAAGTCTGCATCTCGATTCCTGCCCTGCAAACAGGTTCATCAGTACCATTTTTCTAGATTCCATATATATGCATTAATATATGATATTTACTCATTCAATTATTTTAGGAAATTCTCAGCTATTACATGTTCAAATATTGCTTCTGCTTCCTTTCTTTCCGGAACACCAGCTGCATATTTGCCACAACTTTCTCACTGAATCCTCAAAGTCTCTGGCCCCCCTTCCGTATTTTCTATCCTTTTGTTTTTTGTACTTCTGAATAGTTTCTTCTGATCTATATCCCAGCCCACACATCCTCTCTCAAGGATGTGTGCCTAATGTGAAATTAAACCCACCCACTGATTTGTTGCATTTTTTCAGTTCTAAATTTTACTTGATTAATAATCTATGTATATATGCTACTTTTTACAATTCCAGGGTTAAACTTCTGAATTACAGATTATTCCTTGTTGCCTCAAATGTTCAAATATATAGGTTTATAAATCTACAGATTTATATATTTTAGACTTATAGATTGTAGTTATGTATTGTGTTAGTCATTAAGTCATGTATGACTCTTTGTGACACCATGGACTATATAGCCTGCCCGGCTCCTCTGTTCTAGGGACTTCTCCAGGCAAGAGTCCTGGATTGGGTTGCCATTATAAAAAGATTTATATAGATTAATTTATAATTATATATATATACAGATGTTACTTGGACATAATAAGCAGAGCTATTTTATAGTCTGTGGCTTCCTTTCTTTTTACCTATTGTTTCTGTGGGTTTCTATTGCTAGTTTCTTCTCATAGGCCTGGTATCTGAAAAACTAAATGTGAAAATGGTATGAGGTCTAGGATGATACTATCTTCCTCCAGAGATGATTTCCATTTGCTTTTCCAATCACCTGTGCCTATTAGGAATGGGATTACTTTAATCCAGCATAGGTTCAGACACTTCTGGTGTCTGCTCAGTGCCACACAGGAGGAGCTAGAGCAGACTCTGCAAGCCACAGGAGAAGGGTCTAATTTCAGAGAAGGTGGCACCCTTCTATGGTGAGACCTCACAGGTGGATAATGAATTGACTTCTCCCAGTCCAGTACATCCTAGAAACACTTCTTAAAGATGGGCAATCAGCTTTGGGTTATTGCACAAGGAATGGGATTGGGGGTGGGGGGAAGGGGTTGCTGAGTACTCATACAAACTTGGCTTCCACTTCAAGTCCCACCTCTTACCAGCTGCTTCCTTTTGACCAAGTTCCTGGGTCAAGCCAGCTTTGGTGTCCTAATCTGTAAACTGGGAGTGATTTCATGGCTGCAGTCACTATCCACACTGATTTTGGAGCCCAAGAAAATAAAGTCTGTCACTGTTTCCACCTTTTCCCCATCTATTTGCCATGAAGTGATGGGACCAGATGCCATCATCTTATTTTTTTTAATGTTGAGTTTTAAGCCAACTTTTTCCACTCTCCTCTTTTGCCCTCATTCAAAGGCTCTTTAGTTCCTCCTCAGAGAAGTGGGTGACAGAGGATGAGATGGTTAGATGGCATCACTGACTCAATGGACATTAGTTTGAGCAATGTCTGGGAGACAGTGAAGGACAGGGAAGCCTGGAGTGCTGCAGTCCATAGGGTCACAAAGAGTCGGACACGACTTAGCGACTGAACAGCAAAAGCAAAATTGGGAGTCAATATCCTATACTTCATAAAATAAGATTAAGAGAATACAATGAAATGTCACCTACAAAACACTTCATAAAATACCTGTCACATATAAGAGGTCAATAAATGCTCAACCCTCTCTTTCCTTTGTGCCTAAACCAAGCCTGTTTTAGCAACAAAATCCATTCCTTTCCCTATATTAGAGGAGTGAATTTGGGAAATTGGGACAAAAATATCCCAAAGGGAACAATTGTATATTCTTTTTGAATAGAGAATTCCTGAGCACAAAAACAGCTTGTTATCCCCACCAGGGGATAAGTTATGAGTCTGGTAACCAGCACGTCTATAACTGTCTACTGAACAGCAAATACCTAACCACAACTTACATTGATTCATCCTGCTTTACACAAACCCCCAGATGTGCTCCACATGATTATCCTCATTTCAAAGCAAGAAAACTGAGGGCTTAGGAGGTTAAATAAATGTTGGGCCTCCAACTGGTTCTAGACTACGTGTCTTCCATCACTCTGCCTCTTTGCAGAAGCTGCAGTAACAAACCCAGAATGCAACATGTCTCTTCAACTTAAAATTAAAACTGCTCTATCCTTTGGTGACGACAAAGCAGGGAGTTGTTTCACAATAACGAGGTCAGACCCACACTTGTGGGTTTTTCCCTGCAATAAGAAGTGCTTTGAAACTAAGCCCCAGGCACTGCCTTATCAGAATCAACCTTGTACAGCCATTTGCAAGAAACCAGCTGCAATGTTGGAGCAGGGGTGATCTAGCCAATAGCAAGACTTGGCAACCTGGGAAAGAGGAGCCAATCTGCTGATTCTGGTGTCCTTTACTTTACTAGATGAAGATAAGTATGTTAGAGGTCACACACCAATAACATTGCAGCCTGTCACAACTCCTCAGCTGATTCTTGGAGAAGTTCATTTGAGTTAAGGACATTTCCCTTTAAAATATAGACCTACCAGCCAACTATGTCCCACACAACCAGGTGTCAAGCAGTTTTCAATTTTCTTTCAAAATCAATTTTCTTTCTGCTTTTGGGATTGGTGGTTACAGTCCAACTACTTCCCTCCCAGCTGAGATCTGCTGGGGGAATGGGGGGAATGGGACAGACATCTTTATTATTAATTTTTGACTGTGCTGGATCTTCATTGCTATGTGTGGGCTTTCTCTAGGTGTGGCAAGTAGGGGATACTCTTTGTTGCAGTGCCCAGGCTTAGCTGCCCCACGGCATGTGGGATCTTCCCAGACCAAGGATCGAACTCACGTCCCCTGCATTGATAAGCAAACTTCCAACCACTGGACCACCAGGGAAGCCCAGATAGGCATCTTTACAGTATCTATTAATGTGGAAAATTATGTCAGGCCAAGGATAGATTCAGTCCTTCTTGAATCTATCACAGAGAATCACACATACAGAAGCAGGCACATGCAGATACGTTCACTACAAATTTGTAGGGAATGCCTAAGAACTGTAATAGAACCATCCCATGGAGTACCATGCAGTAGCTAAAAAGAGCAAGAGGAATCTATATGGTTTGTGAGGCTAGACTTCTAAGATACATTGTTGAGTGAAAAAAAAACTCAAGTGGTACAAAAGGTACAGAATAATCTCTGTTATATACAATATACAGCAAAGCCATCCCACGAAATAATACTCTGTATTTCTATAGGTACTTATCTGTACATGTGAAAGCCTAGAAACAGGTTTTAAAGGGTTGGAAAACCAACCCTGCTCTCCCCAAAGAAGGTAACAGCAGATACATCCAGATCAAAAGGACTAGAGTTGAGGGAGGGTGGTCAAAGAGACTTTAGCTTTATCTCTAAAAGGAGATATTTTTATAAAAGGGAATTCCCTGGTAGTCCAGTGGTTGAGATTCTGTGCTTTCACTGTGGAGGAGGCAGGTTCCATCCCTGGTCTGGGAAGTAAGGTTCTGCAAGTAACACAGAGCAGCCAAAATAAATAAATAAAAAGAGAGTATATTTGCATATCACTTGCTGCTGCTGTTCAGTCGTGTCTAACTTTTTGCAACCCCATGGACTGCAGCTTGCTAGGCCTCCCTATTCCTCACCATCTCCCGGAGTTTGCCCAAGTTCATGTCCATTGCATTTGTGATACCATCCAGCCATCTCATCCTCTGACACCCTCTTCTCCTTCTGCCCTCAATCTTTCCCAGCATCAGGAAATTTTCCAATGAGTCGGTTGTTCACATTAGGTGACCAAAATATGGGTGGTTCAGCTTCAGAATGATCCTTTCAGTGAGTATTCAGGGTTGGTTTCCTTTATGATTGACTGGTTCGATCTCCTTGCAGTCCAAGGGACTCTCAAGAGTCTTCTTTAGCACCACAACACTTACATAAAGAGCCTCTCAATGAAAGTGAAAGAGGAGAGTGAAAAACGGCCTTAAAACTCAACATTCAAAAAACTAAGATTATGGCATCCAGTCCCATCACTTCATGGCAAATAGATGGGGAAACAATGGAAACAGTGACAGACTTTATTTTCTTGGACTCCAAAGTCACTGCAGATGGTAACTGCAGCCTTGAAATTAAAAGATGCTTGCTCCTTGAAAGAAAAACTATGATAAACCTTGACAGTGTATTAAAAAGCAGAGACATTACTTTGCCAGAAAAGATCTATATAGTCAAAGCTATGGTTTTTCCATAGCTTTGGGCTTCTCTGGTGGCTCAGATGGTAAAGAGTCTGCCTACAGTGTGGGAGACCTGGGTTTGATCCCTGGGCCAGGAAGATCCCCTGGAGAAGGAAATGGCAACCCACTCCAGTATTCTTGCCTGGAAAATCCCATGGACAGAGAAGCCTGGCAGGCTACAGTCCATGGAATCGCAAAGAGTCAGACATGACTGAGTGACTTCACTTTCTTTCTATGGTTTTTCCAGTAGTCATGTATGGATGTGAGAGTTGGACCATAAAAAAGGCTGAATGCCGAAGAATTAATGCTTTTAAATGGTGGTGTTGGAGAAGATTCTTGAGAGTCCCTTGGACTGCAAGGAGATCAAACCAGTCAATACTAAAGGAAATCAACCCTGAATATTCATTTGAAGAACTGATGCTGAAGCTGAAGCTCCAGTACTTTGGCCACCTGATGCAAAGAACTAACTCATCAGAAAAGACCCTGATGCTGGGAAAGATTGAAGGCACGAGGAGAAAGGGACGGCAGATGCCAGGGTCCAGCCCCTGTGGATCCAGGGTAATTTGAAGCAGGGACGGAGTCAGTGTCCTAGGAATTAATTGCTTAATTAAAGATATGGAGGGAGATTAGAAAGAAATAGTGTAGTAGGAAAATACTAGTGGAGAAAAAGATGCCGAATAACTTGGTTTACGTGGAATACCAATAAAACTCCAAGACAAGGAGTTTGCACCATCTACATAGGCCACCAGCACCCACTTGAATAGCGGAGGGTGCCCCGCCCTGGGCTCCCTCTCACGTGGATCTTAGAAGCCAGGGCAAGTAAGTAGACATGGTGAGCATCCATGCTCCAGATGGGAATTCAGCCAGAAGGGGAAAGAAAGAATGACACAGGGGAATCAGTCTTTCCAGAAACTGATCCATCTTCTTTATTTTCAGGTTTGCTTATATACTTTTTGTTATACATAGGGATGAATACAGAGTCATGTGGGGTCAGCAGACCTGACCCTTGTCAATATCAGGTGTTTCACATAAATGTATACAAAGGTCTTAGGGGTTTTACATCATCTTATGGTCATGAGGCCTGCTTACATTTTATGGCCCTTTCTGATAACGGTCGGTCAACCAGAAAACTTATTTTTTCCAGGGGTGATTTTTTCTTAAACTAGGAGCCACCCTCTGAAGGCACCAGATAAAGTTGCATTCCTATAGGGTGAGGGTGTAGTGGGTTACAATTGAGAAAGGAATTTACTTAGCCTAAGGTTTAACATGATTAATCTTAAAGGTTAATACTTATTTCTCCTATATGCTAGTTATATTCATTATAAGGGCAGGGAATATGGCAATTTAGCAGCAAATATTGGCTCAACAAATGAAAAACCCTTCACCAATATAATTTCTAATCAACCCACTATACTATACTAATAATTTTCTAACTTCTCAAAAGAATCTGTATTTAGAAAGTTTACAGCATATCATGCCTCTCATGGTTGGGAGGCTGTAAACAATCACATGTGGCCAGACGAACCTGCTCAGGCAGGCTAGAGAAACTTCAGAGGAGTTTGTAAGTTGAAACACTCTTGTCACGCCCAGGAATTTTCATTAACTTGGAGCTGTAAGTAAAATTCTTCTCTGAGAGAGGTGGTGGGGGGCAGCCCCTCGTAAAGTCAGAGGTGTAGGTGAGAGCATAAAACAATAAAGTAGGCAGACTCTGGTTTTGGGGGTAGATGCCCGGGAACAGGGGTTTTCCTGAGGCTCGATCCCGCCTTTGCATATGCCAAAGCCTCCTTCCTCATGACCTTTGCCATGGGTGGAGTTGCTCACGCTGGCTCCCGGCAGACAGAGGATGAGATAGTTGGATGGCATCACTGATTCGATGGACATGAGTTTGAGCAAGCTCTGAGAGATGGTGAAGGACAGGGAAGCCTGGCATGCTGCAGTGCATGAGGTCACAAAGAGTCAGACACAACTGAGCAACTGAACAAGAATGGAAATGAAAATATTGTGACTGAGAGTGTGGTTAGCTGTAATACTGACCACAAGTATCTGTCACTCTTATTCTCCTCTGTCCTGTCAACATCAAGCTTAGTTGACAGGACATAGGTTTTGCTCTGACCAATGAAAGGTGAGCAGAAACAGTGAGTATCCCTTCTAAGCAGAAGCTTGGGGAGCCAATGTGTGAGTCAACATGCTCTTTTTCCCTCTGCCATGAGACCAGAGATATCTCAAATAGAGGCTGCTCCATCAGCCTGGATCTGGGGGTAGATGAATGTGGAGCCATGCTGCCACTGACCTTTGCTAAGGTGCTTCAGTCGTGTCCAACTCTTTGCAACCCTACGGGCTGTAGCCAATCAGGCTCCTCTGTCCATGGGATTCTGTAGGCAAGAATACTGGAGTGGGTTGCCTTCCTCCAGGGGATCTTCTCGACCCAAGGATTGAACCCATATCTCTTACACCTCCTGCACTGGCAGGCAGGTTCTTTACCACAGAGCCACGTGGGAAGTCGCTGACATTTGAGGGTTGTTGTAATATGTAATTCAGCAAGAAATAGACCTTTGCTTCATAAGATACTGAGACTGTGGTGCCATTTGTCACTTCAGTGGAGCCTGACCTGTACTGGCCTGTATATCACTAGCGAGCCCAGAGACAGGAGGAGAGAGCAGGCAGGTACTCCAGTGCAGAGGGTACAGGGGTAGAGGGAGACAGGGTTTAGAGCCAGACAGGCAGGGAGGTCCTGGGTGGAGGTGATAAGTACCCTGAGGAAGACACCACTTTTTTTTTTTTTTACTTTGCCCTAAGATCTTGTCCTCAACTGTCTTCTGACAAAAGAAAACAATTTTGGTTACAACACATTATCTTTTATCTGATGGCACTTGCCGTGGGCAAACTGGCAGATCTTTGCAGGAAAATATTGGGAACTTACTGAGAAAACACTCCGGGAGTGTCTGGGCTTAAAGGTGGCTCCATCTTCCCTGAGCCGAGTTATCAGGGCATGCCAGCTGTCCATTCCCAAATGGGGCTATGGTTACCTATTCCAAAGCCATTGTGACTTAGAGAAAGCTAAAGTCAAGAAAACAAACAAAAAAAAATTTTAAAGCTGATGGCAAAAAGACTTGACACTATCAATCTGCCTCAGATCAGAGGGTAGCTAACACCCCACTGGAAGGGAAGTGACTGACATATGGTCATGTAACTCAGTCATGTCTCTCATCTTAATTCTGAATGATAGGGAAGAAATGAGCTAATGGGCTACAGGGCTTGGCAGAAAGGGTTTGCTGTTTGACCAGAGCTGCTATGCTCAGTGTCCCACCAATTACAAGGCCTTGGGTAAACTACTGAATCAGCTCACCTTGAGCCTGACTAGAAAGGGTCAGGAAATGAGTGTTGTTAATATCTCTGGGCCTCAGTTTCCTTATGTGTAAAATGGGCTTATGAGTACACACTTTGTAGAATTCACATGTACACATAGTGAAGAGTGAGGCGGGGCAGGACAGCATAGCTGGTGTATTAAGAGCGAAGATGATGGCTTGCCAAATGAGGGGGCACCAGCCCCTCACACAGGATCAACAGGGAGCTCCCCCGACATCCAAACTCTCTCTTTGAGGAAGTGAACACCTAGGGGTCATTTCAACTGAAAGTACAACTTCAATACACTCACATGAAGGAGGTAAAGTCACAATATTTATAATTTACAGACCCCAGAAATGGGTGGGGTGGGGGCGGGGGGGTTGTGCAATGAGCAGGGGCAGGGAGGGCAGTCCTCTGTTCCAGGTCGTGAGTGAGCAGGAGATGAAGAACAGGACCGCAAGCAAGCACCTCTTCCTTCTAAGGTGTTGGGGTGAAGGTAACTAACTTTTCACAGGATCAACTCTAAACTGGTTATTCTAAAACATGACCAGGGAAAAGCAGGAACTTGTGGTGGGAATCCTAAGCATGGGTCTTTATCATAATGTCCAAACTCTGGATGTAAGCAGAGCTGTCATACCATGAAATGCCTAGGCAGCAACCCAGCATAGCTGTTTTTCATCATAGTGAGGTGGCAAATTTAAACAGCCCTGTATGCAGCCTAGCATGCAGAGGACTTTCAGTGAACATTCATTCCTACCCCTTTTCCATTCCCTGAGCCTCAGGAACAGGTTGCAGGAAGGACAGCCATGAAGCATAAAGGAGAGAGGAGTATCATGTCCCCAGATCAAACCAACCATTGTGGGTGAAAGGGCTTCATCTCTCCCACAGCCTGCAGAAGGAAGCAGGCTCAGAAATAAGCCCACCCAGCATTCTTCCATACCCTAGTGGAAGTGGGTGAAAGGGTAGCCCACTATCTTCACTGGACACCATCTTCCTGTGGCTCACTCACTCCTCACCATCCTACCATTGAAGAGCTGACCACCCAAATTTCCAGAAGGTCAGCTCACTCCCCTCCACCTATTTCCAGAGCTGGGGGTGAACCAAGGCCACAATACAGGCCCAAGGCCACCAATCAGTTCAGAGACCTGTCTCCAAGGGGACAATTCACTAAAAGCTATGTGCTGTTAGTGAGTGATTCCTAACTCTCCAACAAAGCTGGTCTTCCTGCTGTGAATGGACCAAGAAGTCATCCAGTGGGATTCCTCTCTGCCCCACATGTCAGCTTGAACATTCACCTAAATGCAACTTAAGGGAAAACATGGGGCCCTTTGTGCAGTAGACTTTGTGCAGGTCCTTTGGTTTTTGACCTATAAAAGCCACTGGCCAGTCAGGAGCAGAGCCTCCTGAGGACCAGGTGGGGCCAGCCTGAGAGCTTGGGCTATCCCTTTCAAAGGAATTTTTATTCCAAGTGGCAAGTGGTCAACTTGCCCAGTGGTCCTTGACATCTCTTGCCACTTCCAAGGACCTTGACTCAGGCTTCAGTTGGTCTTCTACAGTAGAGTAAGTGTTGACGTGAGGGAGAACTCATCCATTCCCCATGCCCATCCAAGCACCAGATGGAGTTGACCCCACCCTCCACTCCAAGGAGGGCATGGGACTTGGGCCTGGTCAGTCATAACCTTCCATGTTCTTGGTTTTAGCAACTGGATACACCACTCAGAAAACCAACAGAGCCATCAAATTGCAGTGTGATTTCTGCTGGGACTGCTGAGAATTAAGTAAGTTCATTATAATGAACTTGACTATGGGAAAAGACAAGTCAAATCTAGAGAGGGGAAGGTGAAGTTCATAAGCATAGACTATAGTAAAGAGAACGTAGCTGGTGATACTGTTTGAGTTCCTGGATCAAACCATGACTGATTTATCCTTGCAGTTTGTAGTTACATTAGCCAATACATTCTCTTTGATTTAGACCAGTTTGAGCCAGTTCTGTGCCTTAAAGTAGTGATAGTTCTCCCTAACATATCTTCAGTTCTTTGGACCCTCCTTTGATTTCCACTGTGGACATGGTTGAGTTTGATCAGATTTCATCTTCATAAGTCTCTGGCTTGGGACTTAGCTTCCCTCTGGACTCTGCTCCTTGAGCACATATGTTGGAGACTGCGACACAAAGACACACACACAAGAGACAGACACAACTCTGGCTGGAGGAAAAAGAACTGCGCAAGCAAGCAAGCTTGCGGTTTACTTTTATATAGCCCCCCTGGGCAGAATTCCAGACTGTATGACTAAGCCTTCTCAGTATAGCGCATGTGCATAAATGTTATCGTACAGCAAAAGGGAGTGAAATTCCTGCTTACTGCAGAGTCTGTCCAGAGCCCTTTCTTCCTCCTTATCACAGGAAGGGAATGTTCCCTCGTTTGCAAGGGACCATTAAACTCAAGGCTGTGTCCAGTCTCCTTGGTGAAAAACATCTTTTTTGCAAGCACGTTCAGCCCAGGCAGAGAGTCCCGTTTGCAGGCACATCTCCGGTTTCCCCATTGTGGCCACATTAACCCTTCATCTCCCCCTTTTTTATTTTTTCAAGATATTCATGCAAGGTATGATTAGCTCTTTCAATGATAGCTTGCCCTTGACTATTATAAGGAATACCAAAAGTATGAGTTATATGATATTGGGATAGAAAGTGAGCTAATTTCGTGGATTGGTAGGCAGGTGCATTATCAGTTTTCAATTCAATTGGTAATCCCATAACTGCAAAACAAGATAACAAATGAGTAATAACAGCGTCAGCCTTTTCAGAATGTAATGCAGTGGCCCATTGAAAGTGTGTGCATGTATCTATAGTATGATGCACATATTTTTGTTGTCCAAAAGAAGAAACGTAAATTACATCCATTTGCCGTATCTGATTTGCTTGTTGTCCTTTTACGTTGACACCTGGTGAGGTAAACGGTAAAGCAAAGGGTGCACATATGGAACAAGAATGAACAATATTTTGAGCTTGTTTTCAAGTAATAGCATGAGATTTCTGTAACCCTTTGGAATTGGTATGCTGTAAGAGATGTTCTTGTTTTGCTGCTTCTATAGGATAAAGTAAGGCATCAATTGTAGCATTTCCAAATGATAAGGGTCCAGGAAGGGTGGAATGTGCACGAATGTGAGTAAAGAAAATTAATTCTGAATGCTGCAAGAGCAATTGTTGTACTTGGTAAAACAATTTATCAATAGCTGTTTTAAGGGTCAGTGGAAGGGAAACATGGGGAAGCTGTAGGCAAGAGAGAACAGCATATCGAGAATCTGAAACAATGTTAATAGGAATTTGGGGAAAATCTTGCAAAACTAAATAGATAGCCCACAACTCAGCGGGCTGTACAGAAGAAAATGAGTGGGGGAGAAACTTAGAACTTTCTGGGGTCCAATATCCAGCAGTATTTTTATTTGCATCTGTAAAAATAGTAGGTCCCTTAACTGGAATATCTGAAATTGGGGATTGAGATATCATAGAGTTAGTCCGGAGAAAATCAATCAATTTAGATGATGGATAGTGATTAGAAAACGAACCAGGAAATGAGGCAAGAGAAATTTGCCAGTTTTCATTAAATTGTAAACATCGAGATATTTGAGCAGTTGTTAACTGAGTAACAATCTGGTGTGGTTCATATCCTGACAATTGTAAAATACGATGGCGACCTTTCTGTATAAGGAAGGCTAATTTATCCATATATGTAGTCAATTTTTTGGAAAAGCTGTTAGGTAAGAAAACCCATTCTATTAATCCTTTTTCTTGAGCAATTACACCAGATGGAGAATAAGGGGTATGAAATATTATAAACGAAATAGGTTGAGATGCATGTAAGTAAGTAAAAAAACCATCATTTAGTCGTTGCTCAACAAATTGAAGTTCCTGTAAAGCCAATGGGGTTAAAGTTCGGGGGCTATCCAGAGCTGTGTCTCCTTCTAAAGTAGAAAACAAATGTCGTAATTGATAGGTAGGAATCCCAAGTACCGGGCGTAGCCAATTGATATCTCCCAATAACTTTTGAAAATCATTTAAGGTTTTGAGGTGGTCTCTTCTGATTTGCAACTTTGGGGGCCTTATTCTATGTTGTTCCAATACTGTCCCTAAATATGAAATAGGAAAGTCTTTTTGAATTTTTTCTGGGGCTATTTGCAAATTGTATAGTCTTAAAGCCTCCTGTACTTTTAGAAAGAATTCATCACGTTCAGCAATACTAGGAGCTGCTAATAGGAGATCATCCATATAATGATATAGAATATAATTGGGGTATTCTTGACGGAGGGATTGTAAAGAGTGAGCTATGAATTCTTGACATAAAGTAGGACTATTTGTCATTCCCTGTGATAAGACTGTCCATTGATAACACTTAACAGGCTGAGCATGATTAAGAACAGGAACTGTAAAAGCAAATTTATCTCTATCCTGCAATTGTAGGGGAATGGCAAAAAAAACAGTCTTTAAGATCTAGCACCACTAAGGACCAATTCTGAGGAATAAGAGCTGGAGAGGGGAGTCCCAATTGTAATGCCCCCATAGGCTCAATACATTTATTAACTTCTCGTAAATCGGTTAACATTCTCCATTTTCCAGATTTCTTTTTTACAAAAAAACAGGAGAATTCCAGGGGGAGGTAGAGGGCTCTATATGACCAAGTTGGAGCTGTTTTTGTACTAACTGTTCTAACGCCTCGAGCTTCATTTGTGGTAATGGCCACTGCTCAACCCATTTTGGAGTATTAGTTAACCATTTTAATGGGAGTGCTCGAGGAATTTGAGCAGTGGCTACTAGTTTTCCGGTGGAATGGTTACAAAAGCCCCCAAAGGAGAGAGAAGATCTCTTGCCCAAATATTAATAGGTATGTTTACAATATAAAAGGTAACAGACACTGATCTTCCATTATGGAATTGGCATTGCAAGGGATGGGTACTCTTCCAGACATCTGCAATGGAGCCCAGTCCCGTCAGCATTAGAGGGCTTTTTTCTTTTTTCCAATCTTGGGGCCATTGTTGAGAAGAAATGACTGAAACATCCGCCCCTGTGTCTACTAGTCCCTCAAAGTTTTTTCCTTGTATAATCAAAGAGAGAACAGGGCGAGAATCTTTGATAAGCATTTCCCAAAATATATGTCACCCAGTACTTCCAAATCCTCCTGTTCGTTCATTAGGAAGAGCCAAAAAGGGATGATAAGGTAGGAGAAGTATTTGAGCAATATGTTCCCCAGCTAACAATGAAAGCGTGGTAGAAGTAGAAACCATAATCAAAATTTCCCCAACGTAGTCGGAGTCTATTACCCCAGGAATTATGGTTAGACCTCTCAAAGCCGCGCTGCTACGGCCTAATATTAAGCCAAAGGTGCCTTTAGGCAGTGGTCTGAATACATTTGTTTTTAATTTGTAAATGCCTCCTCCTGGTGACAAAAGAACATTCTCAGCTACTGGCAAATCAGCAGCAGCACTCCCTGAAGTAGCAGACCATAAGTCTGAAATCATCATTTGAGGTCCTTTTAATGAGGCATTGACTGGTAACTGTCATTGGGAGGGAACAGGATTGGGGTAGGCGGGACAGCAGGAGGACAGGGAGGAAAAGTCCCCGGTATTGTTCCTGGGCTTCAAGGACTTAGGCCCGCAGGATAGTTTCCCGGTATCGGGTTGCCCATTTTGTCTGTTTTAGATTTGCACTCATTAGTCCAATGAAGCCCCTTCCCGCATCGACGGCAAGGTCCAGGAGGAGTTTTATTCCTTCCAGCAAAAGATCTTCTTTGCCCTCCTCTGACGAAACTGAAGAAGACTCTGAATCTGATTCTGAACTAACAGATGTTTCACCATTTCCAGAAGGAGGCTCACCTGTATCCTTACCTTCAGGCAATGCAGAAGCCCCACCAACGTTTGGCACATCCTCATAAATTGCCTCTCCCTTCATTGAAGCATTAGATTTAGTTTCATTATCAGTAGATAGCAAAGTCAAAGCCTGTGTTATAGCATTACATAATGTCCATAACTTCAAAGGGATCACATTACCCTTCTGATGTTGCTTTCTCAATTCTTTTTGAATTATTTTCCATTCCTTCAAATTTAACTGTAACTTAGTTTGATATTGAAACCAATGACAATATTGCTCCACCAAGTGAAAGAGCTCACTCAATCGACGAGTCGAGACCTTAACGCCTATGGAGTGGAGAAATCCTTTGACCAACTCCATGTATTGTGTCCATAATGATGATGAGGAATTCCCCATGATTTTCCGAAAGTTCCCCTGCTAGGGTGAGGAATTCCCCATGATTTTCCCGAAAGTTCCCCTGCTATGGATTTAAAATCCCCCCGGGGTTACTCACCCTTTCGGTTTCACTCGAGCCCCACGTGGGGCACCAGATGTTGAAGATTGTGAGTGAAATGACACAAAGACAAGACACACACACAAGAGACAGACACAACTCTGGCCGGAGGAAAAAGAACTGCGCAAGCAAGCAAGCTTGCGGTTTACTTTTATATAGCCCCCCTGGGCAGAATTCCAGACTGTATGACTAAGCCTTCTCAGTATAGTGCATGTGCATAAATGTTATCGTACAGCAAAAGGGAGTGAAATTCCTGCTTACTGCAGAGTCTGTCCAGAGCCCTTTCTTCCTTCTTATCACAGGAAGGGAATGTTCCCTTATTTGCAAGGGACCATTAAACTCAAAGCTGTGTCCAGTCTCCTTGGCAGAACATCTTGTTTGCAAGCATGTTCAGCCCAGGCAGAGAGTCCCGTTTGCAGGCACATCTCTGCTTTCCCTATTGTGGCCACATTAACCCTTCAACATATAATATTGCTTATGAGACCTTGGCTGAAAGCCTGACTTTGACTCCAAGAGCTCCAGTCTGTTTTCATCTACCACTAAGCGTCAACCACCATGGAAAACCTACTCAATCCATCTTCACTCTTCCAGTCCAGGCAGTTGAGACTGAGCTCAGAGACAGAGAAAGGGCAGGGAAAATGTCACCATGTACCCAGAGGAGGAAGATGAAACCAGTTTCTGCACCACCACCCAATACTAGGACATCAGGACCCCTGCCCTCTGAGCCAGATTGGAAGAGGCCCATGAGATTGCACATGATGCTCCCAGCTTATTCCAAGGCCCAGACAAGTAGACACTCCTATTGCCCACAGCCTGGATCAGCCTGGGCAGCCTGAACTCTCCCTCAAGGAGGCCATGAATGGTCTTTACTTGTTCATTCCCTTTTGCAAATGGTCACTTAAGAATGTCAGCTCGATTTTTCCCTGACAGTGATCATGGATCATGGACAGAGAGCCCACCCTTTCCCTAAACCTGTTTGTTCTGCTGTTCTCCTTTTAGACATCAGAGACATGCATTCTAGGATTCCAGAACCTGATGTAAGATGACATGGTAACCTCCACACTCTCCCCAGCCCTACCCAGCATCACCTACATGAACAACAGGGACCCTCAATGAGAACCAGATGATGGCAGAATCCATACTTTTGCAACTGCAGCAGGAAGGAAAAATGGTCACAGCCCCTTTATGAAATGAGCCACAGCATCCAGAATCCTCGAGGAGCAAGGAAAGTAAAAGAAGGTCATGTCAATGGTGGTCAACACTCCGTGAAAACCATCCTCCATGTGGTGCCAAGTTACTCTAACCCCCAGGTCCTCCAACCTCTTCTTGTACAACAGCGAATCATCCCGAAGTACATCATACTCACAGCTCACGATGCAAGCTTCAGGGAGCCGAGACACTACTTCATCGTCTGCAATCAAGGGTGAGTTCATCACATCTAGAATGATTTTTGTCTCCAGATAGGCAGCCTCATTCAGGGGCTCACGGGACACAGGCAGGTAACCTCTCTTCTTAAACTTGTCTGGGATGTTTTCTGCACCCAACCACTTCCTGTACTTTTCCCAGACTTCTGCAGGCAAGTGGGTGCCTTTCAATACAGCGCTTCTCCAGGAGGGGCTGATGTCCAGGTAACCACACCAACAATAGAAGATCAAATTCTGGCTGAGCAGTGGAATGTTTTTGTTCTGCTGATAGGAAGGGGACTGGAAATCCAGGCTCTGGAGAGTGGAATAGATGAGGATCTGAGCACGAATCTTGGGGAGATCAGAACGGTCCACAAACTTTTGACAAAGGATTGTTGCCACGGCCCCGCCCACACTGTCACCACAGACTATGACCCGGGCTGGATCCACCCCATACGTATTCAAGGACTTCAAGAAATGGATTGTACCCACTATGCAGTCTGTTACTATCACTGGAAACTTATGCTTAGGCATCATGCGGTATCTGAAAAGGAATCAAGGAATACGGTTTACATTCACCACTCCTACAGGGCCCAAAACACCTGTGTCTAACATCCTTCTGCCCATATTTCTTCTATAAAGTTCTTTTTCTGAGGCTTGAGAAGGTGAAGTCAACTAGAAGTCTTAAATGAGATGACAGACAAAGCCTTCAATGCCCAGGCACGTAGGCTCAGAAATGCCTGAGGACTGACTTCTGTCAATTTTACTTACTTCACTGGCTATATCCCCACCTAGATGTTGGCAGTGGATATCTCTTCCTGGTATGTGCATTTAAATGAAACTGCAGGAACAGCTTCACATCAGAAGGAACCACCCAGGCCCTGGGTGATGATGTGTCAGGCAGGAGACCCAGGGAGGGTCTCTTCAGGTGTCTCTGTGCCCTGTTGAGGTTCCAGGTTGTGTGGTGACTCGCCCAGATCAGTTAGGAGAGACAGTGGCGTTTTCATTTTTCCTGCTTCCTTCAGTGGGTCTCACCAGGGTGGACCTCCCTCTCTGGAGCACTTGGAAATGATGTGGCAGTGTCTGAGACTGTCCTGGTTACAGTGCAGGGCATTGTGTGCATTTGGTGGTGGGAGGTACTCAGTGTGTAGAAGGTACAGGGCTGTTCTGCTTCACGTACAGTATTCCACCCAGACATGCACTGGTAGTGAAGCTCTGCCCTGGATGTACTTTGCAAAGACCACCCAGATGTACTTTGCAAATACCACCCCCTATCCAGTTTCCAGATGATGTAATGCTCTAAATGCATCCTCCCTTGTGGCTCAGCTGGTAAAGAATCTGCCTGCAATGCAGGAGACCTGGGTTTGAGCCCTGGGTTGGGAAGATCCCCTGGAGAAGGGAAAGGCTACCCACTCCAGTATTCTGGCCTGGAGAATTCCATGGACTGTATAGTCCATGGAGTCACACAGGGTTGGACACAACTGAGAGACTTTCACTTTCACTTTCAAGGGCCACCCTCAGGAGGAATGCCCCATCTCTGCCTCTCCCTGCTTCTCCCTTCCTCTCTCTTCCCTGCCCTCCTGCTCACCATCATCTCACAGCCCATCCTGTGCTCCTGGCGTCCCTCAACACCGGCCTGCCACAGACTCCTGGCTCCCTCCCCTTTATTGCCCCTGGGGCTCCTGAAATCCCAGCATCTCCATATCCTTGCCTTACTCACCCAACTGCTAGAACCACCGCATCACTCTTCTTACACAAATTACAGCATATGCCATGGTGTGTTTCTAAAAAACAAAAGGTTTGAAACATTTAAGTTAGGGAGGTTAGCGGGCTCCTCACCTGCCCCTTCTTAAGGACAACTTCAGAGGTCAAAGGGCTGGCTTGATTCTAACAAGGTTTCGCAGATTCTCCTCCAGCTGTAGTCAGTCTTACTCTCTACTTTATCACTCTCCTCTGTCGAGCTGTCTCAACAGCTTTCTCTAAGACTCACCCCCAACCCACACCTGCAACCCTATCGAATCTACAGTGCATTCACAGCGTCTGAGAAGATGTCTGACCATGGAGTACAGTAGTTCAGTGGGTGAGCTATGGATTCAGACCTGAGTTCAGATCCCAAGTTTTCCTCCTTTTAGCTTGACCTAAAGTTGTACCGGGTGGGTCCCTTCACCTCCCTGAAGCTTCATTTCCTCTTCTATAAAATGGATATAATGACAGTGATAGGGTTGTTGGGGACTTAGACGAGATGCTTTTCAATATATATTAGGTGCAGACAAATACTGTTTGATTCCACTTACACGAGTTACGTAGAATATAGAATAATCAAATTCATGGTCAGAAAGTACAGTGGTAGATGCCAGGGTCCAGTGGGGTGTTGGGAAGAGAAAAGAGGGCTGTGTTTAATGGGGACAGAGATTCAGTTTAGGAAGGTAAAAAATTCAGGAAATAGATGATGATGAGAGTTGTACAACAATGTGGATGTATTTAGTGCATCTGAATTGTACCAATAAATATGTTTTATATTATGTGGCTTTTACCACAATTTAAAAAAATTTACAAAAAAAGATTATGCATCTACACAGATTCTATAGTATCTGCCATGTAAATATTAATAATGTCAACAAATAAATATTGCCTTATCATCATTGATTATGCAAACCAAAACAAAACCACAGTTGTATTAAATCCCTTATTCTCAAAGTCTACAGCAAAGGGACCCTGGCATTCCACAGATCAAGAAGTACTATGTAAAGGCGGTTTTTCTCTCTAATTTCTCCACAATGGAAAAAATTAAGACATATAACATTGACCCAATTTTGCGCTCATTTCCCCCCCTCCCGAATTTTCCTTTACTCTTTAGTCCTCCTGTCTGTCTGTACCAGAAATTTGTCTCAAGCAACACCTACTGTGAAACACACTTGTGTTTTCATTGTTTTTAATCCTTATTTACAACTAAATAGAGGTGGTGGTCACACATTTGAGTGTACTAAATACCACTGAATTGTACACTTTAAAATGGTGACTTTTATGTTGTATGAATTGTTTGTGTGTGTGTGTGAGAGAGAGAGAGAGAGAGAGAGAGAAAGTGAAGTCACTCAGTCATGTCTGACTCTTTGTGACCCCATGGACTTTAGCCTACCAGGCTCCTCTGTCCGTGGAATTTTCCAGCAAGACTACTGGCATTGCCATTTCCTTCTCCAGGGGACATTCCCAACCCAGGGATCAAACCCGGGTTTCCCGCATTGCAGGCAGACACTTTACCATCTGAGCCACCAGAGAAATCCTTAATATATATGTATGGTATATATACATATGTATATAATCTGGGCCTCGGTAACTGTCCTGGTATCCCCTGGTCATAATAGCAGCTTTGAGACCCCAGGAAGATGATAGGAGTGCCACCTCCTGCTGAAAGGTGGGTCTGGGACATCATACTCCAGGCAAGGGATCTAAGGAAAGGACTCTTACTCAGGCTCCCTAAGATGCCCCCGCCACCATGGAAGAACACAATGCCAGGCCTGAGACCGCTTGTGGATGCCTTGGGCTGGTACAGCTTCACGGGTATTGTCCCAAACCGGAGGTCCTTGACCACCACATCCGGATGCTTCCTTAGTGGCGGCAGATCGTGAACGAAACGGACAAACTGGGGCATAGAGCAGATTCTCAGTTTCTCAAAAATCATCCCCTGTTGGTGAGAGAAAAGGAAATGGTATGAGAAGCGTTTCAGAGTATGCTGTGTCAGGGCTCTACCACCGTAGTACCCTCTGCAGAGTGGCTGCAGGCTGGACCACAAGCCTGCAAGTCCCCCACTGTGCCTCCATCACCTGCAGAAAATCCATCCTCACCGAGACCCTCACTGCTCCAGTACCAATACCTCTCAATTCTCTCTCTTCAGACACCTAGCTCCACAAACCAGGCTCTGGTCACCCCTCAAGGGCCTCTGGAAAGGCTCCCACCTCAGTCTGCATGTGTGGTCTCTTCCCAGGGAGGCCTTTCTGGACCATTCTAGTCATCATGGCCATCCTAAGCACCTGCTGCTATTTTAAAGAGTGATAATTAAGCCAAAGATATTAAGAAGAGGTGGCAAGAATACACGGAAGAACTATACAAGAAAGATCTTCACGACCCAGATAATCACAATGGTGTGATCACTCACCTAGAGCCAGACTTCCTGGAATGTGAAGTCAAGTGGGCCTTAGAAAGCATCACAACGAACAAAGCCAGTGGAGGTGATGGAATTCCAGTTGAGCTGTTTCAAATCCTGAAAGATGATGCTATGAAAGTGCTGCACTCAATATGCCAGCAAATTTGGAAAACTCACCAGTGGCCACAGGACTAGAAAAGGTCAGTTTTCATTCCAATCCCAAAGAAAAGCAACGCCAAAGAATGCTCAAACTACCGCACAATTGCACTCATCTCACACGCTAGTAAAGTAATGCTCAAATTTCTCCAAGCCAGGCTTCAGCAATACATGAACCGTGAACTTTCAGATGTTCAAGCTGGTTTTAGAAAAGGCAGAGGAACCAGAGATCAAATTGCCAACATCCGCTGGATCATGGTAAAAGCAAGAGAGTTCCAGAAAAACATCTATTTCTGCTTTATTGACTATGCCAAAGCCTTTGACTGTGTGGATCACAATAAACTGTGGGAAATTCTGAGAGACATGGGAATACCAGACGTGCCTCTTGAGAAACCTGTATGCAGATCAGGAAGCAACAATTAGAACTGGACATGGAACAACAGACTGGTTCCAAATAGGAAAAGGAGTATGTCAAGGCTGTATATTGTCACCCTGCTTATTTAACTTATATGCAGAGTACATCATGAGAAACGCTGGGCTGGAGGAAGCACAGGTTGGAATCAAGATTGCCAGGAGAAATATCAATAACCTCAGATATGCAGATGACACCACCCTTCTGGCAGAAAGTGAACAGGAATGAAAAAGCCTCTTGATGAATGTGAAAGTGGAGAGTGAAAAAGTTGGCTTAAAGCTCAACATTCAGAAAACAAAGATCATGGCATCTGGTCCCATCACTTCATGCGAAATAGATGGGGAAACAGTGGAAACAGTTTCAGATTTTATTTTGGGGGGCTCCAAACTCACTGCAGATGGTGACTGCAGCCATGAAATTAAAAGACGCTTACTCCTTGGAAGAAAAGTTATGACCAACCTAGATAGCATATTCAAAAGCAGAGACATTACTTTGTCAACAAAGGTCCATTTAGTCAAGGCTATGGTTTTTCCAGTGGTCATTTATGGATGTGAGAGTTGGACTGTGAAGAAAGCTGAGCACCGAAGAATTGATGCTTTTGAACTGTGGTGTTGGAGAAGACCCTTGAGAGTCCCTTGGACTGCAAGGAGATCCAACCAGTCCATTTGGAAGGAGATCAGCCCTGGGATTTCTTTGGAGGGAATGATGCTGAAGCTGAAACTCCAGTACTTTGGCCACCTCATGCGAAGAGTTGACTCATTGGAAAAGACTCTGATGCCTGGAGAGATTGGGGGCAGTAGGAGAAGGGGACGGCAGAGGATGAGATGGCTGGATGGCATCACTGACTCGATGGCCATGAGTCTGAGTGAACTCCGGGAGATGGTAATGGACAGGGAGGCCTGGAGTGCTGCAATTCATGGGGTCACAAAGAATCGGACACAACTGAGTGACTGAACTGAACTGAATTGCATAGTGGTTGTTTTTTCAAAGGGATGGTGGGGCAGAGGGAGGTCTTATTTTTTAGAGATACCTAGAGAAATATTTTTAGATAAAAAGAATATGATATCTAGGATCTACTTATGAGGAAATGGGAATGAGGGGAAACACAGGGGCACAGATGAAGTAAGATTGGTTGGGAATCAATAATCATGAATAATATGAGTTGAATGTCTGAGGCTTCTTTATACTATTCTATCTCCTTGGGTTATGTCTGTAAGTTTGCATGATAAAAAATATAAACAAGTAATGTGGGCTCTCCCCCAAGCACTCTCTTTCTAGTGGTTTCTCATCCTTTCTGTACCAAGAGCACTTGGGCTTTTAGCAAAGTTTGTGGCCTTTTCACAGAATACATTTGAATATATAAAATAAAATACATAGGATTATTATATTTTACTGAAATATAGTTATCAAAATATTAGAGTAAATGTATGCTATAATAATATACCTTCAGTACTTCCTTATTAGCATACTAAATAGAAGATCTAGTGGCTGGTCTAATACTATCATAATTTCAAAAGAACAAGGTACACGTGCGATTGCTTGCAATCTGCTATGCCTGTAATAGGCTCTGAGAATATCTGTGATTCCTCTTGCTGACAAAGTTGAGGGTTCTGCTGTCCCAGTGGTGATTTGTTCCCTTCATGCATGATGGAAGGAAATACCACATTTGTAGAGGTTAAGTGAAAATGGGGCAATTTCCACCCCATCCAAACTCATGGACTCTTTGTATTCTGTTACCCTTGAGGGTTCTAGGAACTCCAGGTTACTCTACTATAGCCCTACTGTTTTACTCTCCTCACAGCACCTGCCACTTCGTCATTTGATTTATTTGTAGCAAGTTTGCTTATTTATTGCTGACTCCCCACCCAGCACTGCCATGAGTGTTCAGACTGCCTGCAAGTCATCTCTGTCTGGGGCTTTATTTCTCTCACCTATCACTAATCCTCAGAGCTGGAAAGGGAAAATGACACATAGCAGTTACACAACTTTGTAGAAAAAAAATCAAAAAATAGCAATAAGGCTAATATTTATGGACAGTTTACTCTGTACTGGGCACATAAAGTCCACTCTGAGTAGATTAATTCATTACGTACCCACCAAGTGCTATGAAGCTGGGTCTATTACTTTCCCTGATCCTGTAGATGAGGAACTTGAGTCACTGTATTTGGAAACCCAAAGTGTAGACTATGAGAGTCAAGGCCAGGAAAACCACAGGACTGAACCATCCCATCTCGTACAAGCTGACCCTGCTGCTACTGCTAAGTCGCTTCAGTCGTATCTGACTCTGCGACCCCAGAGACAGCAGCCCACCAGGCTCCCTCGTCCCTGGGATTCTCCAGGCAAGAACACTGGAGTGGGTTGCCATTTCCGTGGGTTGCCATTTCCTTCTCCAATGCATGAAAGCGAAAAGTGAAAATAAAGTCGCTCAGTCATGTCCAACTCCTAGGGACTCCATGGACTGCAGCCTACCAGGCTCCTCCGCCCATGGGATTTGCCAGGCAAGAGTACTGGAGTGGAGTGCCATTGCTTTCTCCATATAGGTAAGAAAATTGGCCCCCGAGTTCTCCTCCATCAAGGTTACATTGAGAATAAGTGTTTGCCATCACTTTTCATTACTTCATCACTGAAGTAAGAGACTAAAATGTATCTTCTCTATTCAGTCTCCATCAGCCCTTTGGAAAATCACAGCAAATCCTAATTGGCAATATTTACACAATTCTCACCATGATATAATTACAAGTATTTGATTAAATTATACAAACCAGCAACAATGAGCAGAATCTGACTATGTTACAGAAAGTTTTCCATCTCTCAAAAGCAACAAAATATTTTTCTAAAAAGTCACATTCTGGAGTTGCACTCATCTCTGCTCATTTACTCATCTGCTACATCTCTTTATTTTGTGGTTGGCTGGTTCTAGGCAGCAGGTAGCCAACATGGGCCCCAAATTCAGAACAATTATCCCTGTCTTCACCATTCCACAGAATGGTGGATGCCATGGAGAAAATAAGACAGGAGGTAGGGTGGAATTTCTCTGTTATCTGAGGAAGTGAATCATTTTTGGAATGTTGTGGCTCTTAGCCTAGGCCAGCTTGAAAAACATCAGGAAGAGGTTAAGAACCATATTATCCAATAGAAATCTTCAGGTTTGGTAATATGCCGTCAGCCTCCACAGCCATGATGTGACTGTCAATTTAACTGAAAGCTACTGGTATGTCCTTTTTCTAGTTAGTTAGTGTTGGTTGCTCAGTCATATCTGACTCTTTGCGACCCTGTGAACTGTAGCCCGCCAGGCTCTTCTGTCCATGGGATTCTCCAGGCAAGAATATTTGAATGGGTAGCCATTCCCTTCTCCAGGGGAGCTTCCCAAACCAAGGATTGAACCCAGGTCTCCTGCACTGGCAGGCGGATTCTTTACTGTCTAAATCACCAGGGCAGCCCTTTGTTTTCCGAATCTGCTCTTAATTCTCTGGAAAGAAAATGAAGTTGCTCAGTTATGCCCAACTCTCTGCAACCCCATGGACTGCAAAGGCCTGTCGGGCTCCTCCTTCCATGGGGTTTTCCAGGCAAGAGCACTGAAGTGGGTTGCCGTTTCCTTCTCCAGGGGATCTTCCTGACCCAGGGATATTATTCTCTGGAGGAGGGGACAAACAAAACTCACCCATGTTATCAAAAGCTGGAAGATGCAGTTGAAGATCCACAGTCTCACTGGATGGCTGATGGCAGCAGGGATGTCTGTGGTGAGGAAGTGGTTGCCGACGACCCATAGTCCGACACCCACAGAGACCACGCAAGCTGTAGCAAGAAGCAGGAGAAGGAACGAGATCAACATCCTGCTGTTTCTACCATAGGAGAGGCCAAGAGGAGACTGTGCTCAGGACAGGACCATTTGACACAGCTGGGAGATGGCAGATGTGCTCCACTTATATACCACCACCTGCACTCTCCACCTTCCCATATCTTGCAAGCATTGGTCCAGCCAGGTGAGTCACAAACTCAGGTGAGAGCCTGGTTCTAGGACAGGGCCCATACAGAGGAGAATGTGGCTTGTGCAACCTGACCCAGCTGGAAAGGAGAGCTCAAAAGTCCAAGCTTGCATCTAGCACTGCTACTAGAAATGGCCTTGGCTAAGTGACTGCAAGGAGATCAAACAAGTCATTTCTAAAGGAAATCAGCTCTGAAGAGTCATTGGAAGAACTGATGCTGAAGCTGAAGATCCAATACTTTGGCCACCTGATATGAAGAGCCAACTCATTGGAAAAGACCCTGATGCTTGGAAAGACTGAAGGCAAAAAGAGAAGAGGGCAGCAGAGGATGAGACAGTTGGACAGCATCACTGACTCAATGGACATGAGTTCGAGCAAACTCTGAGAGATAGTGAAGAACAGCACAGCCTAACATGCTGCAGTCCATGAGGCTGCAAAGAGTCAGACACAGCTTAGAGGCTGAACAATAACAAAGTGACTGTGGACGTCACACACACTGTTCCTTCCACCAACACTCTGACCTCATCGCCCCCTCCTAATTCCACTCTGGTTGCACTTACTAATCCTCAACCTGCCAGAGGCCCCAGGGCCTTGGCACTTACTATTCCCTGTGCAACGTCCTTCCCTGAAACTTCAGCTGGCCTCAGTCGCTCCCCTACTGTGAGTCTCTGCCCAAGTGTCACCTTCTGAGTGAGGCCAAACCTGGCCACCTTATTTAGCATTGTAAGTCCCCACCAGTATTCCTATGCCCACCCTGGCCCACCTGCATACTCTGTTGCTATGGCCTTTATCATTGTCTGGGATACCACGTGCTTCACTTGTTCACGTATTACCTTGAATGTAACCTCTGTGAGGACAGGAATTTTTGTTTTGTTCCTTGCTTTCTCCTCAACAGCTAGATCAGGGTTTGGTACTTAGTGAGTGCTCAGCAATGTCTACTGAATGAAAGAATGAACAAGCTTTGTCCTTTTCATCATAAAGCAGAGGAAAAAAAAAAAAAACTGACCCTGTTTCTAGACTGGGTCAGAGATTGATATCAGCGTTCAGAATCTTCCCTAACAACACAGTCCCTCATCCTCTGTAATAATGATAATGTCTGCCATTTCTCCCACCTCCCCCACCCTCATGTCAGGGCAGTGGTTTTTAAACAAGGGGACTTTATCCCACCCCCATGGGCACATCTGGTCATGTCTAAAGACATTTTTGGTTTTTGCCACTCCATGGGGTGGGGACTGGCACTGGCATCTTGCGAGTGGACCCCAGAGATGTTGGGGTCAGTGCACAGATGTTGTACAGTGCACAGAATGGTCCCCAGAACAAGGAATTTTCTGGTCCAATGTATCAATAGTATTGAGGTTGAAAAACCCTGAGTTAGGAAGACTTGGATTTGTATCCTGCTGAATGCCAGCATTCTGATCATCAGCAAGTTATACTCTCTGATCCCCCATTTCCAAATCTGTAAAATGGGAAGGATAATAATAGTACCCCCAAGGAGTTGTTGGGTGAAACAAAGGCACTGTGTCTGTAAGCACCTAGCCTGAGCCTGGGTGTTTTGTTGTTCAGTTGCTAAGTCATGTCCCACTCTTTGTGACCCCAAGAACTGCAGCACTCCAGGCTTTCCTGTCCTTCACTATTTCCCAGGGTTTGCTCAAATTCATGTCCACTAAGTCAGTGATGTCATCCAACTATCTCATTCTCTGTCATCCCCTTCTCCTTGGTGTGGTAACACTCAATACATTTCAGAGAGCAAGGCTGAGACAAGGTCTATAACAAAAGACAAAATAGGGTATTATATAATGATAAAGGGATCAATACAAAAAGAGGAATATTATTCATTAACATATGTGCACCTAATATAGCCAATAATTAAGCAAATATTTATAGATATAAAGGAAGAAACTGACAATAATATTATAAGATTGGGGGACTTTAACAGCCAACTTACATCAATGGACAGATCACCCAGACAGAAGATCAATAAGGAAGCAGTGAGACATAAAGTGAAGTTGAAATGAATGTCTACAGGACATTCCAACCAAAAACAGAACACACATTCTTTTCAAGTGCATATAGAACAGTTTCTAGAACAGATCACATACTAGGGGGAAAAAACCAAGACTCAACAAATTTAAGATGATAGAAATTATGTTAAGTATTTTTCTGAACACAATAGTATAAAACTGGAAATCAAATACAGGAAGAAAATGGGGAAATTGCAAACATGTAGAGAATAAACCATATGCTACTAAAAAATGTGATCTTAGAGAAAATGCTTTAATTTTTCACTGTTGAGCATGATGTTAGCTTTGTTATAAATAGGCTTTATTATGTTAAGGTATGTTCCAATTACACCAACTTGGTAGAGAGGTTTTTACCATTAATGGAGGATGAATTTTATCAAATGTTTTTTCTATATCTATTGACATGATCATGTGATTTTTATTAATGTTGTGTGGTGTGTCACACTGACTGATCTGCAAGTACTGAACCATCTTCATATCCTTGGAATAAATCCTATTTGATCCCAATGCATAATTCTTTTAGTGCATTGTGAAATTTGATTTGCTAACGTTTTGTTGAGCAGTTTGCATCTATGCTTGTCAGGGATATTGGCCTATAAATTTTTGTGTGTGTATCTTTGGTTTTGGTATTTGGGTAACCAACCTAGATAGCATATTGAAAAGTAGAGACATTACTTTGCCAGCAAAGGTCCGTCTAGTCAAGGCTATGGTTTTTCCAGTGGTCATTTATGGATGTGAGAGTTGGACTGTGAAGAAAGCTGAGCACCAAAGAATTGATGCTTTTGAACTGTGGTGTTGGAGAAGACCCTTGAGGGTCCCTTGGACTGCAAGGAGATCCAGCCAGTCCATTCAGAAGGAGATCAGCCCTGGGATTTCTTTGGAGGGAATGATGCTGAGGCTGAAACTCCAGTACTTTGACCACCTCATGCGAAGAGTTGACTCATTGGAAAAGACTCTGATGCTGGGAGGGATTGGGGGCAGAAGGAGAAGGGGACGGCAGAGGATGAGATGGCTAGATGGCATCACTGACTCGATGGACGTGAGTCTGAGTAAATTCCGGGAGTTGGTGATGGACAGGGAGGCCTGGCGTGCTGTGATTCATGGGGTCGCAAAGAGTCGGACACGACTGAGCGACTGAATTGAACTGAACTGAACTGAACTGAATGCTGGCCTCATAGAATGAGTTTGGAAGCATTCACTCCCTTGATGTTAACTCTTTAAATATTGGTAAAGTTCACCCATGAAGCTTTCTGGTCTTTGACTTTAGCTTATTGATAGTTTCTAAATTACTCATTCAGTTTCATTATTATTAACTGGTCTACTCAGATTTTTCTGTTTTTCCTGATTCAGTCTTGGAAGACAATATGTTTCTTCTAAATAGCCCAACTTGTTGTCATATAATTGTTCTCAGTATTTTCTTATGATTGTTTGCATTTCTGTGATATTGGTTGTAACTTCTCCTCTCACTTCTAATTTTATTCATTTTGGTCCTCTCTCTTTTGTTCTGGTGCATCACCATTTCTTTTCTCTTGTTTCTATCTTTCTCCAAGCACTTCTCAACATCTGACATACTGCATATTTCTACATATTCACTTGCTATGTCTCATCCATGAAATTAAAAGACACTTGTTCCTTGGAAGAAAAGTTATGACCAATCTAGATAGCATATTAAAAAGCAGAGACATTAATTTGCCAACAAAGGTCTGTCTAGTCAAAGCTATGGTTTTTCCAGTAGTCATGTATGGATGTGAGAGCTGGACTGTAAAGAAAGCTGAGCACCGAAGAACTGATGCTTTTGAACTGTGGTGTTGGAGAAGACTCTTGAGAGTCCCTTGGACAGCAAGGAGATCCAACCAGTTCACCCTAAAGGAAATCAGTCCTAAATAGTCATTGGAAGGACTGTTGCTGAAGCTGAAACTCTAATACTTTGGCCACCTGATGCAAAGAGCTGACTCATTTGAAAAGACCCTGATGCTGGGAAAGATTGAAGGCGGGAGGAGAAGGGGATGTCAGAGGATGAGATTTTTGGATGGCACCACCAACTCAATGGACATGAGTTGGAATAAACTCTTGAAGTTGGCGATGGACAGGGAGGCCTGGCGTGCTGCAGTCCATGGGGTCACAAAGAGTAGGACAAGACTGAGCAACTGAACTGAACTGACGTCTCATCAGAATTATCCAGTGACTTCCCTTCTCACCCTTAAGAAAAGCCAAACTAATTACAGTGGCTGAGAAAACTACCATGAACGGTTTCTGTTACCCCACTGACCTCTTTTCATCCTATTTATCTCCTCAGTCACTCTGCCAGTCACACTGGGCTCCTTGTTGCTCCTTGAAGGCATCAGGCTGCTTCATGCCATAGAGCCTTTGTACTTGCTCTTCCCTCTGTTCATTAGGTTCATCTCACAGATATCTGCATGGCTAACACTCTCATTTCTTTCAGAACTTATGATCAGACAGGTCTTCCTTAAGTATCCTATTTGTAATTCCATCAATTCCCCTCTGCAGCAGAACACCTCATTCTCTTTTTACTGCCTAGCAAATATCACCTTTTATCATACCATGCATTTATTTATCTCATTTACTCCATGAATGCTGTAAGTTTCATGAAAACAGGGGTTTTGACTCACTTAAAATCATGTAAAGTGTCTCAATAAACAGTGGTTGAATGAATGAACAGAAGACTGAAAAATAGGAAATGCAAAAGCAAAGATGTAACGGATTTTAAGAAAATATTAAAATTCTAATTTGGCCTGGTTCCTTCTGAGATGCCTGATTGCATTGCTACAGTATTGTGGATACAGTGGTGTGGCATTTCCTGCCTTAGATGCTAACTCAATGCTGACTTTGCTAAAGGGAAGGAACCATTACATTTTTGCATGGTGGTAACGACTAACTTTCCCTCTCTTTACCAGATAATGTTGTTTTGAGCCTTCACCGCCACCAAAGGATCACTTCCAGATTTCTCAGCTGGGCTTTTCCCTTTGACAACCCATGGGATTCTACTCCTACAGAGTTATGCATTTCCTGATTGCTGTTCATTGTCACATAACAGGGATTTGGAGGCAGAGGAAAGGGAAGTCAAAGTTTCAGTTAATGACCTCTGTTGCTTTGGAGTGTAGGAGGCAAAATTATCTGTTGAGAGAGGGTTGAGCTAGGATAGAGATGATGAAATATGAACCATCACTGATGAGACTGGGAAAGATGACTGATAACAGAAAAGAGAGTGGTTGAGCAGGATAAATATGTTTGGGAAAAACACAGTATTTAAGATGTTTGAAGTAGGTTTTAGAAAAATGCATCATTTGTGGTTAAAAATTTAAATGATTAACAAAATACATTTAAAATTTCAGCCTCACCAATACCTTTAAAAATGTATATGTAGTACATATATAGGACTTCCCTGGTGGCTCAGATGGTAAAATGTCAGTCTACTATGCGGGAGACCCGGGTTCAATCCCTGGGTCGGGAAGGTCCCCTGGAGAAGGAAATGGCAATCCACTCCAGTACTATTGCCTGGAAAATCCCATGGAATATTACTCAGTCATAGAAAAGAATGAATTTGAGTCAATTCTAGTGAGGTGGATGAACCTAGAGCCTATCATACAGAGTGAAGTAAGTTAGAATTAGAAAAACAAATATAGTATGTTTATTTATACATATATATATATATATATGGAATCTAGAAAAATGATATTGATGAACCTATTTGCAAGGAAGGAATGGAGACACAGTTGCACAGAATGGACTAGTGGACACAGTGGGGGAGGGAGAGAGTGGGATGAATGGAGAAAGTAGCATCAGCACACATACACTATCGTGTGTAAAATGGATAGCTGGTGAGAAGTTTCCGTATAACAAAGGGAGCCCAATCTGGTGCTCTGTGATGGCCAAGAGGGGTAGGATCGAGGGGAGGGGATGGAGGCTCAAGATGAGGTGACATATGTATAATTATGGCTGATGCATGTTGTTGGATGGCAGAAACCAACAGAACATTGTAAAAATTAAAAAACAAAAAGTACATGTTAAATATTAATATATATTTTTTCATACCAAAATACTTTAATGGGATATCCAATCCTTGCAAAGATAAGGAAGCAAGAATATGTACATAAAGCTGTTAACCTTTCAGAATGCAATTCAGCTATACATATCACAAGACTTAAAAATGCTTTATACCTTGAATATTAGTAGTAACTATTAGGTTGGTGCAAAAGTACTTGCAATTTTGCAGTGCTGAAATTTGCCATTTGCTATTGGAATATATTCTTAAATAAATGTGGTTATGTTATACATCTTTTTAATGCACACTTCTTATTTTATATTCTTTTGTTAATGACTTATTACTTGCTATTTATTTTAAATTTATTTGAGACTATAGAAAAGATGTTAGATAAAAAGCAGATTCCAGTGATTTTTTTTATTCGAGTTCAAAATGGGTTATAGCAGCAGAGACAACTCGCAACATGAACAATGCACTTGGCCCATGAACGGCTAATGAACACAAAATGTAGCGGTGGTTCAAACAGTTTTGCAAAGCAGACAAGGGCCTTGAAGAAGAGGAGCATAGTGACCAGTCACTGGAAGTTGAAAACAACCAATTGAAAGGATCACTGAAGCTGATCCTCTTAGAACTACAGGAGAAGCTACTGAAAAACTCAATGTCAACCATTCCATGGTCATTCAGCATCTGAAGCAAATTGAAAAGGTGATAAAGCTCGATAACTGGGTGCCTCATGATCTGACCAAAAGTCAAAAAAACTGTCATTTTGAAGTGTCATCTTATCTTATTCTATGCAATAACAGCAAACCATTTCTTGATCAAATTGTGATGTGTGATGAAACTTGGATTTTCTACGACAACTGGCGATGACCAAGATCAGTGGTTGCACCAAGAAGAAGCTCCAAGGCATTTGCCAAAGCCAAACTTACACCAAAAAAAGGTCATGGTCATTGCTTCATGGTCTGCTGCCCATCTGATCCACTACAGCTTTCAGAATCCAAGTGAAACCATTGCATCTGAGAAGTATGCTCAGCAAATCGATGAGATGAACCGAAAACTGCAATGCCTGCATCTGGCATTGGTCAGAAACGGCCCAATTCTCCATGACAACACCCAACTGCACATCACATAACAAATGCTTCAAAAGTTAAACAAATTGAGCTACAAAGCTTTGCCTGATCTGTCATATTCAGTCAACCTATTGTCAACTGACTACCACTTCTTCAAGCATCTTGACAACTTCTTGCAGTGAAAATACTTTACAACCAGCAGGATACAGAAAATGTTTTTCAGGAGTTTGTTGGATCCTGAAGCATGGATTTTCAAGCTACGGGAATATATAAACTTATTTCATGTTGGCAAAAATCTGTTGATTATAATGGTTCCTATTTTGATTAATAAAGATATGTGTGAGTCTTTATTTGTTATAATGATTTAAAATTCATGGTTCAAAGCTGTAATTACTTTTTCACCAACCTAATAAATATGCTCTGGTTCCTTTGGCCTAGTAATTACACATGTTAAGAAATATACTAAGGAAATATTGCAAAATACTAAAGAAAATTGCCTTGATATATATCAAGACAATTGCTGTAGCACCTCTATAGCATTAAAATATTGGAAAACAACATAAGTATACAGCAACAAATAAATAATTAAAAGGATAGGAACTATGATGCACACTTTTAAAATTATATCTAAAAGAACCAAAAAAATGATTATACTGTAATGTGAAAGAATAAAGGTAGAGTGAAAACAAACTATTCTAAAACACAATCATAACTTACAAAAAGGAAACAATACAACATTAAATACAGTTGTATATTAGAGAAGAGGTGAGAAGATTCTTTCTTCTTCATATGACAAATAGAGAACAAACTTCAGGGCTATAACAAATTTAATGTAATCTGGGCAATTTGTTCAGTTCAATAAGCAAATATTGAGACCTAATAAATGCTAGGCAGTACTCGAGGTTCTATTGTGTATAAATGGCAGTTTGTGGTACTAAAAAATTTCAAAAGGAAAACATGTGTTTCAAACATGAGACATTTGAGTCTTGACAAGAAAGGAAGGAAAAAAGGAGAGAAAGAGGCAGAGAGGGAAGGAAAAGGGAAAGGTAGAAAGTAGAAGTATTTTATTGAGCTATCCCAGAGTTACAATATAGTTCTGCACTTCCTCAAAAATGCCATCATCCAAAGAAGCCAAGAATATACAGTGGAGGAAAGACAGTCTCTTCAATAAATAGTTTTAAGAAAACTGGACAGCCACAGGCAAAAAAGAAAAAAAGAAAGAAACCAGATCACTACTTCACACCATAAACAGAAATCTAAGGCTTGAATGTAAGAACCAAAACTACAAAACTCCTATAAGAACATATAGGCTGCATGCTCTTTGATGTCAGTCTTAGCAATATCTTTCTAAATATGTCTCCTCAAGCAAGGGAAACAAAAACAAAATTAAACAAATGGGGCTACACTAAACTAAAAAGCTTCTGCACAACAAAATGAGAAGACAACCTACCGAACAGAAGAAGATATTCACAAACTATATATCTAATAAGGGATTAATATCCAAAATACATCAAGAAATCATACAACTCAACAACTAAAGAGCAAACATTATCCAAAGGGTTGAGGACCTGAATAGGCATTTTTCCAAAGAAGACATACAGTTGACCAACAAGCGCATGAAAAGACATTTAACATCACTAGCTATCAGAGAAATACAAATCAAAACCACAGTGAGATACCAACTGACCCATATTAGAATGGCTATTATCAAAAAGTCAAGCTATAACAAGTGTTGGTGATGATGTGAAGATAAGGGAACCCTTGTACACTGTTGATAGGAATGTAAATTGATCCAGCCACTATGGGAAAAGTGTGGAGGTTCCTCAAAAAATTAAGAATAGAACTACCGTATGATCCAGTTACCCCCCAAACAAGGTATTTATCCAAGAATATGAAAACACCAGGTGGCACTAATGGTAAAGAAACTGCTTGCCAATGCAAGAGACATAATAGACACAAGTGCAATTTCTGGGTTGAGAAGATTCCCCTGAAAGAAGGCATGGCAACCCACTCCAGTATTCTTACCTGGAGAATCTCATAGACCAAAGGGTCTGGTGGGGTATGCTCCATAGGATTGCAAAGAGTCAGACACAACTGAAGCAACTTAGCATGTAGCATGAAAACACGTTTGAAAAGATACATGAATGCACCCTTATGTTCATCACATTATGTATGATTGCTGAGATATGAAAATAACTGAAGTTCCCATCAATGAATGAAGAGATGAAGAAGCATATGTGTATCTACTTAATCATTTAGTTGTATCCTACTCTTTGTGACCCAATGGACTATAGCCTACCAGTCCTCTGTTCATGGAATTTTACAGGCAAGAATACTGGAGTGAGTTACCATTTCCTACTCCTGGGGATCTTTCCAACCCAGGAATCGAACCCATGTCTCCTGCATTGCAGGCATTGGCAGACGGATTCTTTATCACTAGCGTCACCAGAGAAAAACTGCAATATATCATTTTTATGGCTGAGTAGTACTTCATTTTGTGTGTGTGTGTGTGTGTGTGTGTGTATGAAGTCATATATATACACACACACACAATGGATTACTGCTGCTGCTACTGCTGCTAAGTCGCTTCAGTCATGTCCAACTCTGTGTGACTCCATAGATGGCAGCCCGCCAGGCTCCCCCATCCCTGGGACTCTCCAGGCAAGAATACTGGAGTGGGTTGCCATTTCCTTCTCCAATGCATTAAAGTGAAAAGTGAAAGTGAAGTCGCTCAGTCGTGTCTGACTCTTAGCGACCCCATGGATTGCGGCCTACCAGGCTCCGCTGTCCACGGGATTTTCCAGGCAAGAGTACTGGAGTGGGGTGCCATTGCCTTCTCGGAACTATGGAATACTACTCAGCCATAAAAACAATGAAAGCTTACCATTTGCAATAACATGAATGGACCTTGAGAGCATTATGCTAAGTGAAATAAATCTGATGCACAAAGACATATAATGTCACTCATATGTATAATATTATATAAAAATGAATAAAAATAATAAAAATAAATGGACAAACCAAAGCAAACAAAAAGAAATGCGTAAATATAGAGATTAGAGTAGTGGTTACCAGAGGTAAAGGGAGGATGTGGAGGGTGAAATAGGTAAAGAGGTCAACTATATGGTGATAGATGAAAATTATACAGTATACAGAAGTAGAAATATAATAGTGCTATACTGTATACACAGGTAGAAATATTAATGTTGACTATATGAAACATATAATGTTACATAAATCAGTATTACCTGAATAAAAAAATATCTAATTTTTAAAATAATTTTTAAAATGCCGTCATCACCTGAGGTCATGAAATCATTCCCCAAATAAATGTCATCAGTGATATACTAGTTCTAGACACCATTTCCCCAATGATATTTGTTTCAAATCTACAGATAGGTTTCCATTCACATGATTGTTTAAGGATAGGGAAGTAACACTAGCACTCAAAAATAAAATCAGAAAAATAAAAACATAAAAAATAGACCCAATTCGGAGAAAAATATGGAAATCCTCAAAAATCAACCCAACTTATTGATTAAAAAATGTTCATAATTATTCAAAACTAACTCAATATACTCAAAATAATGTTTAACACATTTATATTGATATTTATGGTCACATAATTTTCATTTTATGTCACTTATTATTAATACTAAATAATTGCTGTTGTTGTTCAGTCTCTAAGTCATGTCCGACCCTTTACAACCCCATGGACTGTAGCATACCAGGCTTGCCCATCCTTTACTATCTCCTGGAGTTTGCTCAAACTCATGTCCATTAAATCGGTCATGCCATCCAACCATCTCATTCTCTGTTCATTTTCTGTTGCCCCCTTCTCCTCCTGCCCTCAATCTTTCTCAGCATCAGGGTCTTTTCCAATGGCTGAGCTCTTCACCTCAGGTGACCAAACTATTGGAGCTTCAGCTTCAGCATCAGTCCTTCCAATGGACATTCAGGGTGGATTTTCTTTTAGTATTGCTAGTTTGATTTCCCTGCTGTCCAAGGGACTCTCAAGAGTCTTCTTCTGCCTACAGTTCGAAAGGATCAATTCTTCGGCACTCAGTCTTCTTTATGGTCAAATCACACATCTGTACATGACCACTGGAAAGTAATAGCTTTGACTACACAAACCTTGGCTGGCAAAGTGATGTCTTTTTAATACATTGTCTAGGTTTGTAGGAATCAGCGAACTAAAATGGACTGGAATGGGTGAATTTAACTTAGATGACCATTATATCTACTACTGCAGGCAGGAATCCCTCAGAAGAAATGGAGTAGCCATCATGGTCAACAAAAGAGTTCAAAATGCAGTACTTGGATGCAATCTCAAAAATGACAGAATGATCTCTGTTCGTTTCCAAGGCAAACCATTCAATATCCCCGTAATCCAAGTCTATGCCCCAACCAGTAATGCTGAAGAAGCTGAAGTTGAATGGTTCTATGAAGACCTACAAGACCTTTGAGAACTAACACCCAAAAAAGATGTCCTTTTCATTATAGGGGACTGGAATGCAAAAGTAGGAAGTCAAGAAACACCTGGAGTAACAGGCAAATTTGGCCTTGGAATGCAGAATGAAGCAGGGCAAAGACTAATAGAGTTTTGCCAAGAAAATGCACTGGTCATACAAACACCCTCTTCCAACAACACAAGAGAAGACTGTACACATGGACATCACCAGATGCTCAACACTGAAATCAGATTGATTATATTCTCTGCAGCCAAAGATGGAGAAGCTCTATACAGTCAACAAAAACAAGACCAGGAGCTGACTGTGGCTCAGATCATGAACTCCTTATTACCAAATTCAGACTTAAATTGAAGAAAGTAGGGAAACTGCTAGACCATGCAGGTATGACCTAAATCAAATCCCTTATGATTATACAGTGGAAGTGAGAAATAGATTTAAGGGCCTAGATCTGATAGATAGAGTGCCTGATGAATTATGGAATGAGGTTCGTGACATTGCACAGGAGACAGGGATGAAGACCATCCCCATGGAAAAGAAATGCAAAAAAACAAAATGGCTCTCTGGGGAGGCGTTACAAATAGCTGTGAAAGGAAGAGAAGCAAAAAGCAAAGGAGAAAAGGAAAGATATAAGCATCTGATTGCAGAGTTCCAAAGAATAGCAAGAAGAGATAAGAAAGCCTTCTTCAGTGATCAATGCAAAGAAATAGAGGAAAACAATAGAATGGGAAAGACTAGAGATTTCTTCAAGAAAATTAGAGATACCAAGGGAACATTTCATGGAAAGATGGGCTCGATAAAGGACAGAAATGGCATGGACGTAACAGAAGCAGAAGATATTAAGAAGAGGTGGTAAGAATACACAGAAGAACTGTACAAAAAAGATCTTCATGACCCAGATAATCACGATGGTGTGATCACTCATCTAGGGCCAGACATCCTGGAATGTGAAGTCAAGTGGGCCTTAGAAAGCATCACTACAAACAAAGCTAGTGGAGGTGATGGGTTTCCAGTTGATCTCACTCAAATCCTGAATGATGATGCCATGAAAGTGCTGCACTCAATATGCCTGCAAACTTGGAAAACTCAGCAGTGGCCACAGGACTGGAAAAGGTCAGTTTTCATTCCAATACCAAAGAATGCTCAAACTACCGCACAATTGCACTCATCTCACATGCTAGCAAAGTAATGCTCAAAATTCTCCATGCCAGGCTTCAGCAATACGTGAACCGTGAACTCCCTGATGTTCAAGCTGGTTTTAGAAAAGGCAGAGGACCCGGAGATCAAATTGCCGACATCCACTGGATCATGGAAGAAGCAAGAGAGTTCCAGAAAAACATCTATTTCTGCTTTATTGACTATGCCAAAGCCTTTGACTGTGTGGATCACAATAAACTGTGGAAAATTCTGAGAGACATGGCAATACCAGACCACCTAACCTGCCTCTTGAGAAATCTGTATGCAGGTCAGGAAGCAACAGTTAGAACTGGACATGGAACAACAGACTGGTTCCAAATAGGAAAAGGAGTACGTCAAGGCTGTATATTGTCACCCTGCTTATTTAACTTCTATGCAGAGTACATCATGAGAAACGCTGGGCTGGAAGAAACACAGGCTGGAATCAAGATTGCCAGGAGAAATATCAATAACCTCAGATATGCAGATGACACCACCCTTATGGCAGAAAGTGAAGAGGAATGAAAAAGCCTCTTGATGAAAGTGAAAGAAGAGAGTGAAAAAGTTGGCTTAAAGCTCAACATTCAGAAAATTAAGATCATGGCATCTGGTCCCATCACTTCATGGGAAATAGATGGGGAAACAGTGGAAACAGTGTCAGACTTTATTTTGGGGGGCTCCAAAATCACTTCAGATGGTGACTGCAGCCATGAAATTAAAAGAGAAAAGTTATGACCAACCTAGATATTATAGTCAAAAGCAGAGACATTACTTTGCTGACTAAGGTCCATCTAGTCAGTTCAGTTCAATTCAGTCCCACAGTCGTGTCCGACTCTTTGCGACCCCATGAATCGTAGCACACCAGGCCTACCTGTTCACCACCATCTCCCGAAGTTCACTCAGACTCACATCCATCAAGTCTGTGATGCCATCCAGCCATCTCATCCTCTGTCGTCCCCTTCTCCTCCTGCCCCCAGTCCCTCCCAGCATCAGAGTCTTTTCCAATGAGTCTACTCTTTGCATGAGGTGGCCAAAGTGCTGGAGTTTCAGCTTTAGCATCATTCCTTCCAAAGAAATCCCAGGGCTGATCTCCTTCAGAATGGACTGGTTGGATCTCCTTGCAGTCCAAGGGACTCTCAAGAGTCTTCTCTAACACCACAGTTCAAAAGCATCAATTCTTTGGCGCTCAGCCTTCTTCACAGTCCAACTCTCACATCCATACATGACCACAGGAAAAACCGTAGCCTTGACTAGATGGACCTTACTTGGCAAAGTAATGTCTCTGCTTTTGAATATGCTATCTAGGTTGGTCATAACTTTTCTTCCAAGGAGTAAGCGTCTTTTAATTTCATGGCTGCAGTCACCATCTGCAGTGATTTTGGAGCCCCCCAAAGTAAAGTCTGACACTGTTTCTACTGTTTCCCCATCTATTTCTCATGAAGTGATGGGACCGGATGCCATGATCTTCATTTTCTGAATGTTGAGCTTTAAGCCAACTTTTTCACTCTCTTCTTTCACTTTCATCAAGAGGCTTTTTCATTCCTCTTCACTTTCTGCCATAAGGGTGGTGTCATCTGCATATCTGAGGTTATTGATATTTCTGCCAGCAATCTTGATTCCAGCTGGTGTTTCCTCCAGCCCAGTGTTTCTCCCAGCCCAGTGTTTCTCATGATGTACTCTGCATAGAAGTTAAATAAGCAGGGTGACAATATACAGCCTTGACGTACTCCTTTTCCTATTTGGAACCAGTCTGTTGTTCCATGTCCAGTTCTAACTGTTGCTTCCTGACCTGCATACAGATTTCTCAAGAGGCAGGTTAGGTGGTCTGGTATTGCCATGTCTCTCAGAATTTTCCAGTTTATTGTGATCCACACAGTCAAAGGCTTTGGCATAGTCAATAAAGCAGAAATAGATGTTTTTCTGGAACTCTCATGCTTTTTCCATGATCCAGTGGATGTCGGCAATTTGATCTCTGGGTCCTTTGCCTTTTCTAAAACCAGCCTGAACATCAGGGAGTTCACGGTTCACGTATGCTGAAGCCTGGCTTGGAGAATTTTGAGCATTACTTTATTAGTGTGTGAGATGAGTGCCATTGTGCGGTAGTTTGAGCACACTTTTGCATTGCCTTTCTTTGGAATTGGAATGAAAAGTGACCTTTTCCAGTCCTGTGGCCACTGCTGAGTTTTCCAAATGTACTGGCATATTCAGTGCAGCACTTTCATAGCATCACCTTTCAAGATTTGAAACAGCTCAACTGGAATTTCATCACCTCCACTAGCTTTGTTCGTAGTGATGCTTTCTAAGGCCCACTTGTCTAGTCAAGTCTATGGTTTTTCCAGTAGTCATGAATGGATGTGAGAGTTGGACTGTGAAGAAGGCTGAGCACCGAAGAATTGATGCTTTTGAACTGTGGTGTTAGGGAAGACTCTTGAGAGTCCCTTGGACTGCAAGGAGATCCAACCAGTCCATTCGGAAGGAGATCAACCCTGGGATTTCTTTGGAAGGAATGATGCTAAAGCTGAAACTCCAGTACTTTGGCCACCTCATGCAAAGAGTTGACTCATTGGAAAAGACTCTGATGCTGGAAGGGATTGGGGGCAGTAGGAGAAAGGGACGATCGAGGATGAGATGGCTGGATGGCATCACGGACTCAATGGACATGAGTCTGAGTGAACTCCAGGAGATGGTGATGAACAGGGAGGCCTGGCGTGCTGCGATTCATGGGGTCGCGAAGAGTCAGACACGACTGAGTGACTGAACTGAACTGAACTGAACTGAATGAAGGTA
The DNA here is from genome assembly GCF_032405125.1 of Capricornis sumatraensis. Lineage (NCBI taxonomy): Eukaryota > Metazoa > Chordata > Mammalia > Artiodactyla > Bovidae > Capricornis > Capricornis sumatraensis. The sequence continues at coordinate 61,994,290 of NC_091082.1, forward strand.
GGAACTAGGACATTTGATCTCCAGCAGTCTTTCCTGATTCCAAAGGGAAGGGACCTGAGTGATGCTCTGAGTGTGGATGTTCTTCCCGAGGCTTTGCCTGGTAATAGGCACAGCTCACACAAGGAATCATTGGTAAATCACAGTCTCAGTGTTAATCTCTCTAGGACTAGAAAATAACCCCAAGACCTGCCTTTTGGAAGTCCCAGGGTCCCTATGCTCCTTCTTTATGTACTTATCAGATGTTTGGTCATTTCATAAATGCTAATAATTAGCTGGTCTTATGGGATTCTCCCACCTTTAGCAGCTCCTATAATTTGAGAACAACAAGGATTCCTATAGGAATTTCTATAGGTAAATCACAATACATTATTATTTCTTGCTTGTCAGTTTCTAACAGTAGGAATTGGAGTTCAATTCATTCATTCATCTTCCTAACAAAACAATAGCACAAATAATGCATTGTGCAAAAACCAACATCAAACACCTGACATACTACATATTTCCCAAACACTTTGTTCTGCTCAACCACTCAGTTTTCTCTCCTCAGCCATGTTTCCCAATCTCTTCAGTGACAGTTTATATTTTATCATCTCTACCCTACTTCCACCCTTTCACAGCAGATGGTTTTGCCTCCTACACACCAAGAGGCCATTAACTGAAAACTCCAACTTCCCTTTCCTCCACATCCTTATGTCTGTAATGTGACAGTGAACAGCAGTCAGGAAATTCATAGTTCTGCAGAAGTAGAGTCCCACAGGTTGGTCATATGGAAAAGCCCTGGTGGTGGTGAAGGTTCAAAACAACATTATCTGGAAGAGAAAGAAAGTTAGTCATTACCACCCCTTAAAGTGAAATATTTCCTTCCCTTTAGTAAAGTCAGCACTGAGCTAGTGTCTAAGAAAGGAGATGGCTCATTGCTGTATCCACAATACTGTAGCAATGCAAACAGGGATTTCAGAAGTCACCAAGCCAAATTAGTTTTAGCATTTTCTTAAAATCCCTTACATCTTTGCCTTTGCATTTCCAGCCTTTCATTCATTCATTTGACCATTATTTGTTGAGACTTTTTACATGATTTTAAGAGAATCAAAAATCCCCATTCTCAAGAAGTTTACAGTTTTCATGGAATAAAAGAGTTAAATAAATAAATGCATGGTATGATAAAAGGTGATATTTGCTAGACAGTAAAAGGGGAATAGGGAGGGGATGTAAAAGGGTGGGGAGGGGAGTTTATGGGATTACAATAGATAGTTAAGGAAGACCTGTCTGATCATGAGAATAAGTCCTGAAGGAAATGAGGGTATTAGCCATGCAGATATCTATGAAAACAATATGAACAGAGGGAAAAGCAACTGCAAAGGCCCTATGGCAGAAAGCAGTCTGATGACTTCAAGAAACAAGGAGCCCAGTGTGACTGAGGCAGAGTGACTGAGGAGATACATAGAAAAAAACAGGTCAGCAGGGTAACAGAAGCCATTCATTATAGTTTTTTCAGCCACTGTGATTAGGTTCCACTTTTCTTAAGGATAAGGAGGGAAGTCACTGGATAATTCTGATAAAAGACATGGCAGGTGAATATGTAGAAATATGCAGTATGCCAGATGTTAAGAACTGCTATGGAGAAAAACAGAAACAAGGGGAAAGAAATGGTGTGGTGCATCAGAAAAAGAGAGAGAGAGAAAGAGAGAGAGAGAGAGAAAGACCTAAATGAATAAAATTAGAAATAAGAGAAGTTGACATGGGCCTACAAATCCAATATGTTTTGGTTTTGTCTCCTCAGACAAGTGAAACAAAAGCAAAATTAAACAAAAAGGAGTATATCAAACTAAAAAGCATCTATACAATGAAGAGAACCATCAACAAAACAAAAAGGTAACTACTGAATGGGAGAATATATTTTAAAATTATATATAGGGAGTTAATATCCAAAATTTAAAAAGAACTCATACAACTCAATATCAAAACAACTTAATAATAGGCATTTCTCCAAAGAAGACCTACAGATGACCAACAAGAACATGAAAAGATTTTCAACAGGTTCTCCAGGCAAGAACACTGGAGTGGGTTGCCTTTTCCTTCTCCAATGCATGAAAGTGAAAAGTGAAAGTGAAATCGCTCAGTCACATCCGACTCTTTGCGACGCCATGGACTGCAACCTACCAAGCTCCTCCATCCACAGGACTCTCCAGGCAAGAGTACTGGAGTGGGGTGCCATTGCCTTCTCCGTCACTAACAATTAGAGAAATGCAAATGAAAACCATAATAATATCACCTCATCTCTGTCAGAATGCCTATCATAAAAAAGACAGGAAATAACAAGTGTTGGCAAGGTTGTGGAGAAAAGGGAATCCTTGTTCACTGTTGGGAATGTAGATTGGTGCAGCTAACTCTGGAAAACAATATGAAGATTCCTCAAAAAATTAACAATAGAACTATCATACAATCTAACAATTCCACTCCTGGGTGTTTATCAGAGAAAATTAAAACACTAATTTGTATGCACCTCACTGTTCATTGTAGCACTATTTACAATAGCCAAGATATGGAAGCAATATGTGTCCATTGACAGATGAATGGATAAAGAAGATGTGGTGTATATATACAATGAAATATTAATCAGCCATAAAAAGAACAAAATCTTGCTGCTTGTGATAACATGGATGGACCTAGATGGTATTATGTTAAGTGAAATAAGTCAGACAAAGAAAGACAAACAGTGTATTTTTCTTTCATTAAATAGAATATAAAAAGCAAAACAAATAAAGAAATGTAACAAAACAAAATCAGGCTCACAGATACAGAGAACAAATTATTGGTTGCCAAAAGGGAGGCTAGAAGGGTGATGAACAAAATAGATGAAGGGGATTAAGAGGTACAAACTATCAATTATAAAATAAGTTACAGGGATGCAATGTATAGCACAGGGACTATAGTCAGTAATATTATAACTTTGTATTGTTCCTAACCTATAAAATATAGAATTGCTCTCTTGTACACCTAAAACTGGGGCTTCCCCAGTGGCTCAGTGGTAAAGAATCTGCCAGCAAGGCAGAGACGTGGTAGATGCGGGTTCAAACCCTGGGTCAGGAAGATTCCTTGGAGGAGGGCATGGCAACCCCCTCCAGTATTCTTGCCTGGAGAATCCCATGGACAAAGAAACCTGGCTGGCTATAGTCCAACAGGGTCGCAAAGAGTTGGACACAACTGAAGTGACTGAGCATGCATGCACAAACACCTACAACTAATATGATATTGCAAGCAAACTATACATCAATTTTTAATTGAAAAAAATAATAAATGGTTATATAACAGGGGAGAAACAAGGAACACTGTTGTTATTTTGCCCTTTTCCATCTTCTTTGCCTTTCTAACTCAACTGATTCTTTGAAGATCAACTCAAATAACATCTCCTCCAAGAAGCTGTCACTGAATCTCCCTCCCAAATTAGGTAAAAGTTATCCTTTTCTGTGATCACATAGCACCATAAACAATCTTTTCTTACAGCACTTATCACACTGTATTTTGATACTCTGTTTACTGTGTTTTGAACAAATGCTATCAAAATGTTTGCTGGAGAAATGAAAGGATGGATGGATAAATAGAATAAAAGAGAGAGTGAACTTACGTACAGAAAACAGTCACTGAGGAGATATGGAATAGAAGTAGTGACAATGAAAATAGAAATAGTTAGGTGTTATAGACATTTTAAACATAAAATGACATTTCTGGGACTTCCCTCGTGGTGTAATAGATAAGAATCCACCTGCCAATGCAGGGGACACCACTTCAATCCCTGCTCTGGGAGGATTTCTTATGCCATGGAGCAATTAAGCCCATGCACCTCAACTGCTGAGCCCCTGCTCTAGAGCCCACAAGCCACAACTCTTGAGCCCATGAGCCACAACTACTGAAGCCCACACACTCTAGGGCATGTAAGTGGCAACTACTGAGCCTGTGTGCTACAACTACTGAAGTCCCCACACCCTGGAGCCACACACTGCAACTATTGAGCCTGCATGCTACAACTACTGAAGCCTACATGCCTAGAGCCTGTAGTCCATAATAAGAGAAGCCACATGATGAGAAGCCCATGTACTGCAAAGACGAGTAGCCCCCACTCATCACAACTAGAGAAAGCCAGCACACAGCAACAAAGACTCAGTGCAATCAAAAATAAATAAATAAATATTTTTAAAATTAAATTACATATCTGATAAATTTATGAATATTAAAGTAGCCAAAGAGAAAAAGTCCCTTCAATGATTTCATGGGTTCTAGTAAATGGAAGGCTTAAGAAAAATAGGAATTCTTGTTTTTGTATCCATTCAGCCAGGCTTTGTATTTTGGTTGGGGCATTCAACCCATTTACACTTAAGGTAATTATTGATAAGTGTGATCCGGTTGCCATTTACTTTGTTGTTTTGGGTTAAAGTTTATAAACCTTTTCTGTGTTTCCCGTCTAGAGAAGATCCTTTAGCATTTGCTGAAAAGCTGGTTTGGTGGTGATGAATTCTCTCAGCTTTTGCTTGTCTGTAAAGCTTTTGATTTATCCTTCATATTTGAAAGAGATCCTTGCTTGGTATAGTAATCTGGGTTGTAGGTTTTTCTCTTTTGTCACTTTAAGTATGTCCTGACATTCCCTTCTGGCCTGAAGAGAATCTATTGAAAGATCAGCTGTTATCCTTATGGGAATCTCCTTGTGTATTATTTGTTGCTTTTCCCTTGCTTCTTTTAATATTTGTTCTTTGTGTTTGATCTTCATTAATTTGATTAATATGTGTCTTGGGGTGTTTTGCCTTGGGTTTATCCTGTTTGGGACTCTCTGGGTTTCTCAGACTTGGGTGGCTATTTTCTTCCCCATTTTAGGGAAGTTTTCAACTATTATCTCCTTAAGTATTTTCTCATGACCTTTCTTGTCTTCTTCTAGGACTCCTATGATTCAATGTTGGGGCATTCAACATTGTCCAAGAGGCCTCTGAGATTGTCCTCATTTCTTTTCATTCTTTTTTCTTTTTTCCTCTCTGCTTCATTTATTTCCACCATTCTATCTTCCACCTCACTTATCCTATCTTCTGCCTCAGTTATTTTACTGTTGGTTCCCTCCAGAGTGCTTTTGAATTCAGTTATTGCATTATTCATTATTGATTGACTCTTTTTTATTTCTTCTAGGTCCTTGTTAAACATTTCTTGCATCTTCTCAATCCTTGTCTCTATTCTATTTATCTGTAACTCCATTTTGTTTTCAAGATTTTGGATCTTTACTGTCATTATTCTGAATTCATTTTCAGGTAGACTCCCTATCTCCTCCTCTTTGGTTTGGTTTGGTGGGTATTTATCATGTTCCTTTACCTGCTGAATATTTCTCTGCCTTTTCATTTTGTTTAGATTGCTAAGACCCCTATATATGCTATCTACAAGAGACCCACCTCAAAACAAGGGACACATACAGACTGAAATTGAAGGGCTAGAAAGGATATTTCATGCAAATAGAGACCAAAAGAAAGCAGGAGTAGCAATACTCATATCAGATAAAATACACTTCAAAATAAAGGCCGTGAAAAGAGACAAAGAAGGACACTACATAATGATCAAAGGATCAATTCAAGAAGAAGATATAACAATTATAAATATATATGCACCCAACATAGGAGCACTGCAATATGTAAGGCAAATGCTAACAAGTATGACAGGGGAAATGAACAGTAACACAATAATAGTGGGAAACTTTAATACCCCACTCACACCTATGGATAGATCAACTAAACAGAAAATTAGCAAGGAAACACAAACTTGAAATGATGCAATGGACCAGTTAGACCTAATTGATATCTATAGGACATTTCACCCCTAAAACAATGAATATCACCTTTTTCTCAAGTGCACATGAAACATTCTCCATGATAGATCACATCCTGGGCCATAAATCTAGTCTTGGTAAATTCAAAAAAATTGAAATCATTTTAAGCATCTTTTCTGATCACAATGCAGTAAGATTAGATGTCAACTACAGGAAAAGAACTATTAAAAATACAAACATATGGAGGTGAAACAACACACTTCTGAATAACCAACAAATCACAGAAGAAATCAAAAAAGAAATCAAAATATGCATAGAAATGAATGAAAATGAAAACACAATAACCCAAAACCTATGGGATTCAGTAAAAGCAGTGCTAAGGGGAAGGTACATAGCAATACAAGCTTACCTCAAGAAACAAGATAAAAATCATATAAATAACCTAATTTTATACCTAAAACAACTAGAAAAAGAATAAATGAAGAACCCTGGGGTTAGTAGAAAGAAAGAAATCATAAAAATTAGGGCAGAAATAAATGAAAGAGAAACAAAGGAGACTATAGCAAAAATAAAAAATACTAAAAGCTGGTTCTTTGAGAAGATAAATAAAATAGACAAACCATTAGCCAGACCCATCAAGAAACAAAGGGAGATGAATCAAATCAACAGAATTAAAAATGAAAAATGGAGAAATCACAACAGACAATACAGAAATACAAAGGATCATAAGAGACTACTAGCAGTAACTATGCCAATAAAATGGACAACTTGGAAGAAATGGACAAATTCTTAGAAAAGTATAACCTTCCAAAACTGAAGCAGGAATAGAAAATCTGAACAGATCCATCACAAGCATGGAAATCGAAACTGCAATCAAAAATTTTCCAACAAACAAAAGCCCAGGACCAGATGGCTTCACAGCTGAATTCTACCAAAAATTTAGAGAAGAGCTAACAGCTGTCCCACTCAAACTGTTCCAGAAAATTGCAGAGGAAGGTAAACTTCCAAACTCATTCTATGAGGCCATCATCACCCTAATACTAAAACCTGACAAAGATGCCACAAAAAAAGAAAACTACAGGCCAATATCACTGATGAACATAGATGCAAAAATCCTTAACAAAATTCTAGCAAACAAAATCCAACAACATAGTAAAAAGATCATATATCATGACCAAGTGGGCTTTATCCCAGTGATACAAGGATTCTTCAATATTCTTAAGTCAATCAATGTGATACACCACATTAACAAATTGAAAGATAAAAACCATATGATTATCTCAATAGATGCAGACAAAGCCTTTGACAAAATTCAACATCCATTTATGATTTTTAAAAAAAACTCCAGAAAGCAGGAATAGAAGGAATAATCCTCAACATAATAACAGCTATATATGACAAACCCACAGCAAACATTATCCTCAGTGGTGAAAAATTGAAAGCATTTCCCCTAAAGTCAGGAACAAGACAAAGGTACCCACTCTCACCACTACTATTCAACATAGTTTTGGAAGTTTTGGCCACAGCAATCAGAGCAGAAAAAGAAATAAAAGGAATCCAGATTGGAAAAGAAGAAGTAAAACTCTCACTGTTTGCAGATGACATGATCCTCTACATAGAAAACCCTAAAGACTCCACCAGAAAATTACTAGAGCTAATCAATGAATAGCTGTGAAAAGGAGAGAGGCAAAAAGCAAAGGAGAAAAGGAAAAATATAGGCATCTGAATGCAGAGTTCCAAAGAATAGCAAGAAGAGATAAGAAAGCCTTCTTCAGCGATCAATGCAAAGAAATAGAGGAAAACAACAGAATGGGAAAGACTAAGATCTCTTCAAGAAATTTAGAGATACCAAGGGAACATTTCATGCAAAGATGGGCTCGATAAAGGACAGAAATGGTATGGACCTAACAGAAGCAGAAGATATTAAGAAGAGGTGGCAAGAATACATGGAAGAACTGTACAAAAAAGATCTTCACGACCCAGATAATCATGATGATGTGATCACTCATCTAGAGCCAGACATCCTGGAATGTGAAGTCAAGTGGGCCTTAGAAAGCATCACTACAAACAAAGCTAGTGGAGGTGATGGAATTCCAGTTGAGCTATTTCAAATCCTGAAAGATGATGCTGTGAAAGTGCTGCACTCAATATGCCAGTACATTTGGAAAACTCAGCAGTGGCAACAGGACTGGAAAAGGTCAGTTTTCATTCCAATACCAAAGAAAGGCAATGCCAAAGAATGCTCAAACTACCGCACAATTGCACTCATCTCACATGCTAGCAAAGTAATGCTCAAAATTCTCCAAGCCAGGCTTCAGCAATACATGAACCGTGAACTTCCTGATGTTCAAGCTCGTTTTAGAAAAGGCAGAGGAACCAGAAATCAAATTGCCAACATCCGCTGGATCATGGAAAAAGCAAGAGAGTTCCAGAAAAACATCTATTTCTGCTTTATTGACTATGCCAAAGCCTTTGACTGTGTGGATCACAATAAACTGTGGAAAATTCTGAGAGACATGGCAATACCAGACCACCTAACCTGCCTCTTGAGAAATCTGTATGCAGGTCAGGAAGCAACAGTTAGAACTGGACATGGAACAACAGACTGGTTCCAAATAGGAAAAGGAGTACGTCAAGGCTGTATATTGTCACCCTGCTTATTTAACTTATATGCAGAGTACATCATGAGAAACGCTGGACTGGAAGAAACACAAGCTGGAATCAAGATTGCCGGGAGAAATATCAATAACCTCAGATATGCAGATGACACCACCATTATGGCAGAAAGTGAAGAGGAGCTAAAAAGCCTCTTGATGAAAGTGAAAGAGGAGAGTGAAAAAGTTGGCTTAAAGCTCAACATTCAGAAAATGAAGATCATGGCATCCGGTCCCATCACTTCATGGGAAATAGATGGGGAAACAGTGGAAACAGTGTCAGACTTTATTTTTTTGGGCTCCAAAATCACCACAGACGGTGACTACAGCCATGAAATTAAAAGACGCTTACTCCTTGGAAGGAAAGTTATGACCAACCTAGAGAGCATATTCAAAAGCAGAGACATTACTTTGCCGACTAAGGTCCATCTAGTCAAGGCTATGGTTTTTTCCTGTGGTCATGTATGGATGTGAGAGTTGGACTGTGAAGAAGGCTGAGCACTGAAGAATTGATGCTTTTGAACTGTGGTGTTGGAGAAGACTCTTGAGAGTCCCTTGGACTGCAAGGAGACCCAACCAGTCCATTTGGAAGGAGATCAGCCCTGGGATTTCTTTGGAGGGAATGATGCTGAAGCTGAAACTCCAGTACTTTGGCCACCTCATGCAAAGAGTTGACTCATTGGAAAAGACTCTGATGCTGGGAGGAATTGGGGGCAGTAGGAGAAGGGGATGACCGAGGATGGGATGGCTGGATGGCATCATGGACTCGATGGACATGAGTCTGAGTGAACTCCAGGAGATGGTGATGGACAGGGAGGCCTGGCGTGCTGCGATTCATGGGGTCGCAAAGAGTCGGACACGACTGAGCAACTGAACTGAGCTGAATCAATGAATATAGTAAAGTTGCAGGATATAAAATTAACACACAGAAATCCCTTGCATTCCTATACACTAACAATGAGAAAACAGAAAGAGAAATTAAGGAAACAATTCCATTCACCATTGCAATGAAAAGAATAAAATACTTAGGAATAAATCTACCTAAAGAAACAAAAGACCTATATATGGAAAACTATAAAACACTGATGAAAGAAATAAAAGATGACACAAATAGATGGAGAAATATACCATGTTCATGGATCAGAAGGATCAATACAGTGAAAATCAGTATACTACCCAAAGCAACCTATAGATTCAATGTAATCCCTACCAAGCCACCAATAGTATTTTTCAGAGAACTAGAACAAATGATTTCACAATTTGTATAGAAATACAAAAAACCTCGAATAGTCAAAGCAATCTTGAGAAAAGAAGAATGGAACTGGAGGAATCAACCTACCTAACTTCAGACTTTACTACAAAGCTACAGTCATCAAGACAGTATGGTACTGGCACAAAGACAGAAATATAGTTCAAGGGAACAAAATAGAAAGCCCAGAGATAAATCCATGCACCTATGGACACCTTATCTTTGACAATGGAGGCAAGAATATACAATGGAGAAAAGAAATCTCTTTAACAAGTGGTGCTGGGAAAACTGGTCAACCACTTACAAAAGTATGAAACTAGAACACTTTCTAACACCACACACAAAAATAAACTCAAAATGGATTAAAGATCTAAACATAAGGCCAGAAACTAGAAAACTCCTAGAGGAAACCATAGGCAAAACACTCTCTGACATAAATCACAGCAGGATCCCCTATGACCCAGCTCCCAGAGTAATGGAAATAAAAGGAAAAATAAACAAATGGGACCTGATTAAACTTAAAAGCTTTTGCACAACGAAGGAAACTATAAGCAAGGTGAAAAGACAGCCTTCAGAATGGGAGAAAATAATAGTAAATGAAGCAACTGACAAAGAATTAATCTCCAAAATATACAAGCAGCTAATGCACCCCAATTCCAGAAAAATAAGTGACCCAATCAAAAAATGGGCCAAAGAACTAAACAGACATTTCTCCAAAGAAGACATACAGATGACTAACAAACACATGATAAGATGCTTAACAAGAGAAATGCAAATCAAAACCACAATGAGGTACCATCTCACTCCAGTCACAATGGCTGCTATCAAAAATTCTACAAACAATAAATGCTGGAAAGGAAGCGGAGAAAAGGGAACACTCTTACATTGTTGGTGGGAATGCAAACTAGTACAACCACTATGGAGAACAATGTGGAGATTCCTTAAAAATAGAACTAACATATGACCCAGCAATCCCACTGCTGGGGATACACACCAAGGAAACCAGAACTGAAAGAGACACGTTTACCCCATTGTTCATCGCAGTACTGTTTACAATACCCGACATGGAAGCAACCTAGATGTCCATTGGCAGATGAATGGATAAGAAATCTGTGGTATATATACACAATGAACTATTACTCAGCTATAGAAAAGAATGCATTTGAATCAGTTCTTGAGGTGGATGAAACTGGAGCCTATTAAAGAGTAAAGTAAGTCAGAAAGAAAAACACCAATACAGTATAATAATGCATATATATGGAATTTATAAAGATGGTAACAATGACCTTATATGCAAGACAGATAAAGAGACACAGATGTAAAGAACAGACTTTTGGACTCTTGTGGGAGAAGACGAGGATGGGATGATTTGAGAGAATATCATTGAAACATGTATATTACCATATGTGATATAGATTGCCAGTCCAGGTTCAATGCATGAAACAGGTCACTCAGGGCTGGTGCACTGGGACAACCCTGAGGGATGGGATGGGGAGGGAGATAGAAGGGGGGTTCAGGATGAGGGGGACACATGTACACCCATGACTGATTCATGTGAATGTATGGCAAAAACCACTACAACATTGTAAAGTAATTAGCCTCCAATTAAATAAATTATTTTACACAAGAAAAGAAAAATAGGAATTCTTAAATGAGTTTCTTTGCAAAAGTTATTATAATCACTAAGTCTAATTCATTCATCCATTTTAGCAGCCTTTTATTGAACTTTTTCTAAATTTCACTCCCTGTGATAATGATTGCCAATGATTCAGCGGAAACGTGTCAGTGATTGTGATGAAGTCCTAAATGAACACTGAGAGTTTGTATAAAACTTTCAAATTTTATTTTAGTTTTTGTGAGTAGGCTAAATATGAAAATTAACTTGGTACCTACTCTCTTCCCTCCCATTTCCTCATAACATATTTGGTTTCTAAATGTTAAGCCCATGAGCCACAACTACTGAAGCCCACACACTCTAGGGCACATAAGCTGCAACTACTGAGCCTGTGTGCTGAAACTACTGAAGCCCCCACACCCTGGAGCTGCACACCACAACTACTGAGCCGGCATGCTACAATTACTGAAGTCCTTGTGCCTGGAGCCTGTACTCTATAACTGTGATAAGGACTGATAAGAAAAAGACTAGATAATCAAGATCTCTGCCCTCTAAGATATATAGTATAAGACTATACAAAGACTATAAGATGTATAGGTATCAGTTCAGTTCAGTTCAGTCACTCAGTCGTGTCTGACTCTTTGTGACCCCATGAATCGCAGCACACCAGGCCACCCTGTCCATCACCAACTCCCAGAGTTTACCCAAACTCATGACCATAGAGTCAGTGATGCCATCCAGCCATCTCATCCTCTGTCGTCCCTTTCTCCTCCTGCCACCACCCCCCCACACACACACACCCCAATCCACCAGCATCAGGGTCTTTTCCAATGAGTCAACTCTTCACAGGAGGTGGCCAAAGTATTGGAGTTTCAGCTTCAGCATCATTCCTTCCAATGAACACCCAGGACTGATCTCTTTTAAGATGGACTGGTTGGATCTCCTTGAGAGTCCAAGGGACTCTCAAGAGTCTTCTCCAACACCACAGTTCAAAAGCATCAATTCTTCAGCACTCACTTTCTTCACAGTCCAACTCTCACATCCATACATGACTACTGGAAAAACCATAGCCTTGACTAGATGGACCTTTGTTGGCAAAGTAATGTCTCTGCTTTTGAATATGCTATCTATTGGTCATAACTTTCCTTCCAAGGAGTAAGCGTCTTTTAATTTCATGGCTGCAGTCACCATCTGCAGTGATTTTGGAGCCCCCAAAAATAAAGTCTGACACTGTTTCCACTGTTTCCCATAGTCACACATATGTATGAGACTATCATTTCCCCACTGTATTCTTTTCTCCTTTGTCATAAATTAATTGACATGTATATCTGAATTTATGTCTGTCTGACATGTATATCTGTCTGGGATTTCTAACAATGATATTTGTGCTTGTTTCTATATCAATACAATGCTGTTTGGATTGTCACAATTTTGTAATACAGTTTGAAATTGGAATCCTGTTGTCCCCTGTTTTGTTCTTCTTTCACACGTTTTCTTTGGCTATTTGGGGTTTTCTGTGGTTCCATACAAATTTTAGGATTGTTAATTCTATTTTTGTGAAAAATATTATTGGATATTTTATAGGGATTGAATTTAATCTATAGTACCTCAGATAGTTTAACAATATTACTTTTCTAACCCATAGCATGAAATATCTTTCATTTGTGTTTTCTTCGATTTCTTTTGTCAATGCATTATACTTTTCTCTATACAGATCTTTTGATCTATTCCTAAATTTTTAAATTTTTGGCTGCATTTGTAAATGAAATTGATTTCTTAATTTCTCTGATAGTTCATTTTACTGAATAGAAATGCAACAGACTTTTGTAAATTGATTTTACAGTCTGCAATTTTAGTGAATTTGTTATTAGTTCTGATAATTTTTTGGTGAAGTCCCTAGAGTTTTCTATCTATAATATGTCATTTGCCAATGTTGAGTGTTTTATTTCTTCTTTTCTGATTGATGCCTTCTTTTTTTTCTTTTTGCCTAATTGCCCTTCCTAGGACTACCAATACTATGTTGAATAAAAGCAGTGAAAGTCAACATCCTTATCTTGTTCCCAAGCTTAAAATAACTATGGACCTTTCATATATGGCTTTATTATGTTGAGATATGTTCCCTCTATACCCACACTTGAAAGTTTTATCATAACTGGATGCTGATTTTGTCAAATTTTTTTTCTACATCTTGAGATGATCATATTTTATCCTTTATTTTGTTAATGTGGTTTATCATATTGATTGATTCACAGTTGGTGAGTTATCTTTGCATACCTGGAATAAATTCCATTTGATCATGCTATATGATCCTTTTAATGTATTATTGAACTTTATTTGCTAAATATTTTGTTGAGGATTTAGCATTTATGTTCATCAGAGATACTGAGCTATAATTTTGTCTTCTGGTGATGTTTTTGGCTGGTTTTGGTAACCAGGTAATCCTTCTCTTGTAAAATGTTTGAAAGTATTCTATCCTCTTCAATTTTTCAGAAGAGTTTGAGAATTGATATTAATTCTTTAAATGTTTGGTAGAGTTCAACACTGAAGTCATCTGTTGTTGTTGTTCAGTGGCTAAGTCTTTTCCAATTATTTTAATCCCATGGACCATAGCATTCCAGGCTCCTCTGTCCTCCACTAACTCCTGGAGTTTGCTCAGGTTCATGTCCATTGAGTCAGTGATGCTATCTAACATTTTATCCTCTGCTACCCCTTTTCTCCTTTGCCTTCAATCTTTCCCATCACCAGGGTCTTTTTCAATGAGTTGGCTCTTCATATCAGGTGGCCAAATTATTGAAGCTTCAGCTTTAGCAACCGTTCTTCCAATGAATATTCAGCGTTGATTTCCTTTAGGACTGACTGGTTTGATCTTCTTGCAGTCCAAAGGATCCTAGACCTGGAGCTGACTGTGGATCAGATCATGAGTTCCTTATTGCAAAACTCAGGCTTAAGTTGAAGAAAGTAGGAAAAACCACTAGGCCATTCAGGTATGACCTAAATTAAACTCTTTATGATTCTACAGTGGAGGTAACCAATAGATTCAAAGGATTAGCTCTGGTAGACAGAGTGCCTGAAGATCTATGGGCAAAGTTCATAACATTGTATAAGAGACAGTGACCAAAATCATACCAAAGAAAAAGAAATGCAAGAATGCAAAGTGGTTGTCTGAGGAAGCTTTACAAATAGCTAAGGAAAGAAGAGAGAAGAAAGGCCAGGGAGAATGGGAAAGATATACTCAACTGAATGCAGAGTTCCAGCAAATAGCAAGGATAGATAAGAAGGCCTTCTTAAATGAACAATGCAAAGAAATAGAGGAAAACAATAGAATAGAAAAGACTAGAGATCTCTTCAAGAAAACTGGAGATATCAAGGGAACATTCATGCAAGGATGGGCATGATAAAAGACAGAAAACGATAAGGACCTAATATAAGCAGAAGAGATTAAGAAGAGGTGGCAAGAATACACAGAAGAACTATACAAAAAAGGTCTCAGTGACACAGATAACAACAATGGTGTGGTCACTCACCTAGAGCTGGGGATCCTAGAGTGTGAAGGCATCTAGTCTTTTCTTTGTCAGGAGGCTCATGATTACTGAGTCCATTTCCTTATTCATTATTAGTCTGTTCAAATTTTCTATTTCTTCATGATTCAGTCTTGGAAAATTGTATGTTTCTAGGAATTTATCCATTTCTTCTAAGTTGTCCAATTTATTGGCACATAATTGGTCATAGTAGTCTCATAATTTTTTGTATTTCCATAGTACCTATTGGAACATCTCCTCTTTCATTTCTGATTTTATTTGAATCCTCTCTTTTTTTGGTGACAGTTTATATATTTTGTTTTCTTAGCTAAAGGTTTATATATTTTGGGTATTTTTTTTTAACTGTTCTTCATTTCATCGCTCTTTTCTAGTCCCTGTTTCATTTATTAGGGATTCCTAGGTGGCTCAGAAGGTAAAGCGTCTGAACCAGGTTCAGTCCCTGGGTCAGGAAGATCCCCTGGAGAAGGAAATGGCAACCCACTCCAGTACTCTTGCCTAGAAAATTCCATGGATGGAGGAGCCTGGGGGCTACAGTCCATGGGGTCACAAAGAGTTGGACATGACTGAGCGACTTCACTTTGATCTTTACAATTTCCTTCCTTCTACCAACTTTAGGGTTCATTTCTTCTTTCTCTAGTTCCTTGAGGTGTAAAATTTGTTTATTTGAGATCATTCATATTTCTTAATAAAAAGTTTATCACTCTGAATTTCCCTTTAGAATTGCTTTTGCTGCATTCCATAATTTTTGGTATGTTGTGTTTCCATTTTTCCAAGGTACTTTTTAATTTCTCTTTTGATTTCTTCTTTGACTCATTAGTTGTTCAGTAGTATGTTGTTTAATCTCTACATATCTGCGAATTTTCCTTGTTTCTTCTTGTGATTATTTTCTGGTTTCATACTATTGTGGTTGGAAAAGATACTTATATGATTCAATCACCTTAAATCTAGTAAAGCTTGTTTTATAGCTTAACATATGATCTATCCTGGAATACATTCCATGTGTGCTTAAGAATGTGTATTCTGTTGCTTTTGAACAGAATGTTCTGCATAGGTCTGTTAAGTCTAATATTTTCTATATAGAAAATATTAGAAATTTTTCTATATGTTGTTTAAGGTCCATGTTCGCTTACTGGTTTTCTGTTGACAGTAATCGGAACAGCATGGTACTGGCATAAAAGCAGATACACCGAAATGATGGAACTGAATAGAGACCCCAAATATAAACTCACCCATATATAGCCAACTAACACAGCAATGGAACCAATAATATACAATGGGGAAAGGATAATCTCTTCAATAAATGTATTGCTCAAATAAACAAAAAACTCTTTGGTAACTTTAGTAATTTCAAAATATTAAAGGAGTCCTCAAACTAAAAAGTTTGGGAATCACTAATATATACATATAAATAAGTCTCTTCCCCTTACCTATTTATTCCTCCAGTCACCAGTTTCCCTGACCAGAGGCAACCCCTCTTGACAGTTTCCTATGTGTTACATGCATATATAAGTAAATGTATCATGTATTTTTTCTTTTTATAAATGGCAGTTTATTATGCACACTGACCAAGAATTCTGAAATAAGGAAAAGTAGTTACCATCATTTCATCACACTTTTCAACTCTTCCTTCTCCATGTCCTTGGAAACACATTGTGTGTCTACTCTTCCAGAAATTACTGAGTCTTTCAAAGACATACACACTTCTCTTTGGATGCCCATCTGCCAATGACAGTGTGAGAAAAATGTATATCATATTGATGATTATAAGAAAATTTCCATTTTTAATACTTTTAATATCACCTTATCTTTGAGCTAATAAGACAGTTCTAAATAATTAGAACACTAAGTCATTTTCTTTTCTTCAGGGGTGTAGTAACAATGCCAACATAACCAGAATGTAACCCAAAGAGATGTATGAAATCTAGCCAAAGAAAATATCCTTCTTTAACTGTCTCTGGTACGTTCTTGATTATTTCTAACTTAAAGTTTCTATTCTTTCTTTAATGTGCATATAATCTGAAATTTAACCCTTCCATTGAGATTTTTTTATTATAGTTGATTTACAATATTGTGTTAATTCCTGCTGCCCAGCAAAGTGATTGAGTTATATAAATACATACATCCATTTTTACATTTTTTTTCCATTATGGTTTATCACAGGATATTGAATATAGCTCCTTGTGCTATTACAAGGGAACCCCCATAAGTCTATCAGCTGATTTCTTACCAATGAGTTTACTATCAATTACTCGATATTGTTCAGAAAACTCTATTTGATTTTTTTCAAATAGCTAATCTCTTCTGTTTGTAAGGCCCTGTTTCTATTTTAAATTTTTATTCTCTCATTGGTTTATTTACTCAATTGGACATAATTATTTTAGAAATTTGAATAATTCTGATATCTGAAGTTCCTGGGAATTAACTCCTGTGATTTGTCTTGCAGGACATGGATTGAGGGTACGTCCTTCCAGACAAATTTAACGTTTGCTTCTATCAGGTGTCAAAGGATTCACTTTTATGGTAATTTATTGGTTTGGTTTTTACTAAAGTATGTGTAAAATAGAAATTTGAACCCCTAAACCATGTAAGAATAATTCTGTATGCACCATTCATCATGAAACACTTTTTTTCAGTTGGTACTGGACTAAAAAAGTTACTTTCTAGTCCACGCTGTTCACTGTTGCTGCCGCTGCAGGTATCTGCTTTGTGCACAAAGATTTCAACATCATCTCTAGGAGACACAAGGCCATGTCTCCTGATCTTGTAAGGCCATTGAAAACTAAGCACATGGCTTACTGAGACCTACAAACCCATTCTAGTTTTCATTTTACTCTTGAGTTTTTGCCCTGGGAATTGCCCTCTTTTCTTGCAAATTCTTGTAACTATACATTGAAAAGAATGCCTGCTATAGTTTGTCCAGCATTTCTAGATTTTTTTGCATTGGAAAAGGTACCAGATAGTCTAGCCCACCATACTGCTAGAAACAGCAGTCTTCACCATACTTTACTATCAAGGTTAGGTCACCTAAAGACAAAACCAAATTTATCCTCCAAATTATTTCTCTTCTCAAATATAAATCACCATATTTCTCCAGCTTTGTAAGACAATGGAAAGGCAGAATCCCTTGTCAAAGTTATTATTATCAACCTAATTTCCACATTCCTTTCTTATGAAAAACTGTAAATTGTAGAATTAGTCATGTTTTCCTCTTCCCTTGACTACTAGAGAGTACATAATCACAGCCAATGTTAAAAATCTATATTCAACATTTCTCTTCTCAGCCTTCCAGGCAGTCTCACCATCAGAGGCTTCTTGCTCTAGCCTTCCCTTGTGCAACACCTGGTCTTATGGGCCTCTTTTTCTCCCTCCTTGTTTACATATCCCCAGCCTCAGCCTCAAATCAGCTTTTCTCTCTCCCTCATTTTCTGTCTCTCTTTCTCCTGCTCCTCCTCCCTCTCTTCTTTCCTCCCTCCAGTCCACTCCAGATTAGGTCTCTCTCTGGATCCTTTTCTCAATGAACATATAAAAATTCATCTAGATGTTCAACATGTCTAAGGCTTTCCCATTTTTCCATCTTCCTTAGAAAGCAAAAAAAAAATCTCCTATACCATCTCGGCTCTATAGCCTGAGAATTACTTCTCATCCTCTTAAATCTCTTAGGGGACTTTAGGAAAAGATTAAATCTACTATGACCTTGTTCATTCTTGAACTTGAACTGGTAGTTCACCTCCTTTACTTCCCACCAGACTAGAAAGCCAAGTTTTATCTCCCTCTCCCTACAATTCTGACAGCTTCTCCTCCTTGTTCTACCTCAGTCTAACCCATCCCATCCTGGTGACCCAGATGGAATGTCTAAACCAACCCCTAAGTGAAGTGAGGATGATTATCAATTACCATAAAAGATATATAGTAATCAGCGGCCTGATGCTCAGAGATGCCTAACTCTGACATACAGACCATGGGGTTTCCAAGGTTAAAATTTAGAGTTTTGAGTGACTTTTATTACAAAGATAGGAATAAAAATATGAATTTTACAAACAAATACTTTATATAAGCCAGAATACTCTAGTATCAAAACCTTTCAATTTCATGATTTTGCCCAAGTGGGCTGCAAGACATTTACCTGAAAAATACCCCCAAATCTTTGGGGAATGTTGGCCACAAATGCTGAGCTAACATTAATTCCTTATAATCAGTAACACAACTCTATAGTATACCAGTCTGAGCAGGTGTGTATGCGAATCAGGTGATAAGGAGTTCTAACCTAATGTCAACTCACAGTACCAGAACTTTCAGAGTTTACATAGAGGTTTTATGGGGTTCAGCCACATACACAGTTCAGACAGATGGCCTTAACAAGACCTTACATTTTTAAGGCTTCATCTTTGAAATGGCCCTATGAGATGGTGTGGGTAGAACATATTGGGGTGGCCAAAAAGTTTGTTCAGATTTTTCTGTAAAATGTT
Source organism: Capricornis sumatraensis (assembly GCF_032405125.1). Classification (NCBI taxonomy): domain Eukaryota; kingdom Metazoa; phylum Chordata; class Mammalia; order Artiodactyla; family Bovidae; genus Capricornis; species Capricornis sumatraensis. The sequence continues at coordinate 62,013,610 of NC_091082.1, forward strand.
ACAAAAACCTAAACAAGGTTTTTGGCCAACCCAACATATTCCAAGTACAGGGCAGGAAGTAAGGTGCTTTCAATTGTCGAAGTCTAGCTCTTGGGTCAACCAGCAGTGATGTCCTCCACTTATACAAAGATCTTTGTTTTGTTCACTGATGTATCCCAAATACCTAGAACAGAAAGAGGCAAACTCTTCTGTAAAGTTTCAGATGGCAGACATCTTGTGGACTATACAACTATTCAACTTGGCCTTCATAATTAGAAACCAGCTACAGATAATACACAAGCAAACAGGTGTGGCTGGGTCCAATAAAACTTTATGGCTATTAAAACCTGAATTGAATATAGTCTTCACCCATCACAGAATATCCTTTTTCATTTTATTTTTTCAACCACTTAAATATGTACAACAACAACAACAAAAATTTGTGGTTCACAGGCTCTACAAAAACAGGCAGTAGACAGGATTTGGCCATGGGTCAGTTTGAAAACCACTGACCTAGAACATTGTAAGGGTGCTAATGGAAGCTTTTATGCCAAAGTACTCAAGGGTACTTGAAAGTGCTACATTATTTTAAGTATATTAGGCATTACTTATACAATCATGTTTATGTTGTTACTGTGTTTTCCAAGTGCAGAGGAAAATTTAACTTACTTTATACACTGTGAACTATGATATATTTAAATTAGTAAGACTAGAATAAGGATGTCCTCAATAAAATAGTAAATGGTAAACTCTCCGAACCCTTCCAGTGTTGTAGGTCAGTGGTTTTCAAACTAGCCCAAATTTATCCAGCCTACTGCCTGTTTTTATATGTCATGTGAACTAAGAGTGCTTTTTACATATTTAAGTAGTTTAAAAAATTAAAAGAAGAATATTCTGTGGTAGGTGAAGACTACATTAAATTCAAATTTCAATAGTATATGGTAAAGAATTCTGGCTCCAAACATCTCATCTGTCTCTAATTATACCTAACCAAGAAGACCAAGTTCCCAGCCTGAGCCTTGGATTTGATTTTATTACTGTTTAAAAAGCAGGTACTATCCAGAAGTCCAGTGGTTAGGAGTCAGTACTTTCACTGCCTATGGGCCCAGAGTTCAATCCCTGGTTGGGGAACTAAGAGCCCACAAGCCACAGAGCATGGTCAAAGAAAAAATAAAGTTAAAAATAGCAACTAACAGGATTAGGAACTAAGCCAGTTATGATGACATGTGCATTTCTTATCGACTCATACTGAAAAAAAAAAGAGTTAGTTAATCTCAGTGGCATAGAAAAGGCTGCATGGAGCAAAGATATGCACTATTGGACCTGGAGGATTATGTTAACATATTTTTAACCTGTGGGCCCCATTAAATAGAGAACTCTGCTAAGGAGGTGGGGCCAGTTCCATTCCCACACTGGCTGGTTAGTTCAGGGATTATGGACACATTCTGCTCTCCTAAGACTAAAGCAAATATTTCTCAGTCCCAGCCAGGCACACATAAAAGAAACAGGACCTTGGTATATAGTAGGTACTCAGGAAATATTTAAATGAATGGATGAATATATGGATAACTTTGAACTATTAGAGTAAAAAAAAATGCATTCTAGTAAAGAGGCCATTAACAAATATTATTTACTCTGTTCTTGTCTTTTCTGTTATGGGAAACATAAGAAATATAAGCTCCACTGATTGGCCACTTACTCATTCACTAATATCACAACCATATTACTAAATACATATGTTACAGAAACTCTTCGAGGAGCTGGCCTACAAAACTAAGACACCAGAGGGGTGCACACTAACTCTCATGGGTTCTATGTACTTTTGTCTTCATGGGTCCCTTCCTCCAATAAAACAATATTAAAAGTTTTACCTTGTGTTAATATAAACACAAACATACTTGGACTGGATTCATTATTATACTCATGTGTGCAATGTCTGCTAAGTCACTTCAGTCCTGTCCAACTCTGTGACCTTATGGAATGTAGCCTATCAGGCTCCTCTGTCCCTGGGATTCTCCAGGCAAGAATACTGGAGTGGGTTGCCATGCCCTTCTCCAGAGCATCTTCCTGACCCAGGGATTGAACCTACATCTCTTATGTCACCTGTACTGGCAGGTGGGTTCTTTAAGACTAGATCCACCTGGGAAGCCCATTATACTCATGGTTATTATTATTTTCATTATTTCTTCTGAATTTAAATTAAGACTGCAACAATGTGGTGGGCCCCCAAAAGTATGGTGGGCCCTGGGTATTGTGTCCACTATGCCTTATAAAAGGGTCAGCCCCACAACAGTCTCTGTCTTCCTGCCATCTCTCCTGAATAATTCAGTCTAAACATTAATTGAAGGGGCTGAGCAAGGTAGGTGGGTGGGATTCCAGAGTATGGGAGTCCTGCAGGGTAATTTTGGAGAGCTTCCAAGGTGGTGGGGGGCGCCTGTGATGAGGGGGTAAGGAAGGCAGCTGTGTGGAGGGACAGTGACAGCAGTGGGAGGTATTAGGATCTGTGCAGAGTGAGGAGGAAATCTATCTGTGAGTCAGGATCACTATACTGATGGCTGGATAGCAGAGCAGGTGCGCAGGAGGAGAAGGATGCCACTGCTCAGTGCAGGCTGCCAAAGCCTGAGTGGAGTAGGGCAGATGTCTATGCAAGGGTGCTAGGTGGTGGCAGTGGCCCATTAAGAAGCCACTGGGGTTCAGGAGGGACTCTGGGAAGGCTAGGGGAGCAGAAGAAACTGCCTGGAGTGGAGCCAAGCAGGATGAGGAGGACATTAGCACAGTCCAATGTGGGATGTCAGAGCCTAGGCAGGGTGGATCAAGGGAAGTACTGTCAAACTGGGGACAATGAGATAACAGATTTGTTAAATACTGATGATAACAGATTAGAACACAATAAATAAAATGGGAATCCATGAGGCCACACCGATATAAATGAATGAATGTTAACTGATTGATTTATAAGGAAAAGAGAAGGGCTTTCCTCATAGCAGAATGCCAATTGATAAATGTAGAATGAATAAGCTAAATAAGAAAATCACTATCTGGCAATCAACTTAATAATATTGATTCAGACAAGAATAATCAATGGATGCTAAAACTGACGGGTGAACATTTGATGCAGAATGGAATATTCAAATAGTCTTAAAGTACCTCCCACAAAATACTAACTATAAAGGGGGAAAGAATCCTTCAACAAAAAGGAAGGCTGATCAAAGCAAATGTCACCGTTAAGAAAACAAACTGGAATTGTGCACCACCTATTGGAGGCATCACTGCAGTGATATTCCTGCCAAAAATAACAATAATTTTAAAGCCTGACTGAGGAGGCGGTCCTTATGGCAGAGGAATAGGATGGGGAGACCACTTTCTCCCCCACAAATTCACTGAAAGAACATTTGAAAGCTGAGCAAATTCCACAAAACAACTTCTGAATGCTGGCAGAGGACATCAGGCACCCAGAAAAGCAGCCCATTGTCTTTTTTTTTTTTTTTTACTTTATTTTACTTTACAATACTGTATTGGTTTTGCCATACATTGACATGAATCCACCACGGGTGTATACAAGCTCCCAATCCTGAATCCCCCTCCCACCTCCCACCCCATATCATCTCTCTGGATCATCCCCATGCACCAGCCCCAAGCATCCTGTATCCTGTTTCGAACATACACTGGCACTTCGTTTCTTACATGATACTATACATGTTTCAATGCCATTCTCCCAAATCATCCCACCCTCTCCCTCTCCCTCAGAGTCCAAAAGTCCGTTCTATACATCTGTGTCTCTTTTGCTCTCTCGCATACAGGATCATCATTACCATCTTTCTAAATTCCATATATATGTGTCAGTATACTGTATTGGTGTTTTTCTTTCTGGCTTACTTCACTCAATATAATCGGCTCCAGTTTCATCCATCTCATTAGAACTGATTCAAATGTATTCTTTTTAATGGCTGAGTAATACTCCATTGTGTATATGTACCACAGCTTTCTTATCCATTCATCTGCTGATGGACATCTAGGTTGCTTCCATGCCCTGGCTATTATAAACAGTGCTGCGATGAACATTGGGGTACATGTGTCTCTTTCAATTCTGGTTTCCTCGGTGTGTATGCCCAGCAGTGGGATTGCTGGGTCATAAGGCAGCTCTATTTGCAATTTTTTTAAGGAATCTCCACACTGTTTTCCATAGTGGCTGTACTAGTTTGCATTCCCACCAACAGTGTAGGAGGGTTCCCTTTTCTCCACATCCTCTCCAGCATTTATTGCTTGTAGACTTTTGGATCACAGCCATTCTGACTGGTGTGAAATGGTACCTCATTGTGGTCTTGATTTGCATTTCTCTGATAATGAGTGATGTTGAGCATCTTTTCATGTGTTTGTTAGCCATCTGTATGTCTTCTTTGGAGAAATGCCTATTTAGTTCTTTGGCCCATTTTTTGATTGGGTCGTTTATTTTTCTGGAGTTGAGCTGTATAAGTTGCTTGTATATTTTTGAGATTAGTTGTTTGTCAGTTGCTTCATTTGCTATTGTTTTCTCCCATTCAGAAGGCTGTCTTTTCACCTTACTTATAGTTTCCTTTGTTGTGCAGAAGCTTTTAATTTTAATTAGATCCCATTTGTTTATTTTTGCTTTTATTTCCAGTATTCTGGGAGGTGGATCATAGAGGATCCTGCTGTGATTTATGTCAGAGAGTGTTTTGCCTATGTTCTCCTCTAGGAGTTTTATAATTTCTGGTCTTATGTTTAGATCTTTAATCCATTTTGAGTTTATTTTTGTGTGTGGTGTTAGAAAGTGATCTAGTTTCATTCTTTTACAAATGGTTGACCAGTTTTCCCAGCACCACTTGTTAAAGAGATTGTCTTTAATCCATTGTATATTCTTGCCTCCATTGTCAAAGATAAGGTGTCCATAGGTGTGTGGATTTATCTCTGGGCTTTCTATTTTGTTCCACTGATCTATATTTCTGTCTTTGTGCCAGTACCATACTGTCTTAATGACTGTCAGCCCATTGTCTTTGAAAGGAGAACAAAGGACTGAGCAGAGCTAGCCGGCTGCGGACCGGCCCATCCCCCACCGGAGACAGGCAGGCGAGGGCAGCCAGAGCCAGAAGGGGGCACTCACGGCCCCAGAGAGGCACCATCTACCAAACTGCAAGCAGGCTTCATTGCTAACCAAGACTCCGTGGGATTGTGGACGGTCGACATCCGCTGGGAGGGTCACAGCCAGAGATCAGCTCCCCAGAGGAGACACACGGCACACCTGAGAAGGCGTGCCTATTGTACACTCAGAAAACTGAGCGGCTGGGACGGCGGAGGTGATAAGTCGCAGTTCCCCAAGCATCTGGTCACCTGAGCTGCTCAGACTGGGTAAGGGCACAAAACGCAGGCCCAATCAAGTCTACGCCTTTGTGAAGTACCCAAGAACCTGAACCTGAGCGGCTTTGACCTGGGAAGTGCACTCAACCCAGGAATGGCCTCAGACAGTTTCCTGGCAGAGCAACCTAGAGCCTGAGCAGTATAGACTGGGAAAGCACACACTCCGTGAGCGGGGGCAAACCCAGTGTGGCCGAGACACTGGGAGCACTCCCCACAGACTCCAGTGATATTTGTTTGCAGTGTTCCTCCCTCCCCACAGCACTTCTGAACAAGTGAGCCTAAAAAAAGTGACCACCATCGCCCCCTTGTGTCAGGGTGGAAATTAGACACTGAGAGTGAAGTGAAAGTGAAGTCGCTCAGTCGTGTCCGACCCTTAGCAGTCCACCAGGCTCCTCCGTCCAAGAGGCCAGCAAACAAAAATTAAAATAAACAGAAGGAACCACTTTGGAAGTGACAGTTGAAATAGATTAAAACCCTGCAGTTAGCACCGACTACATAGGAATGGGCCTATAGATCTTAAGAAGTGGAAGCCAGATCAATGAACTATCTGAAAATGAACTGAGGCCACACTGTCCACAACACCACCAGAGAAAGTCCTAGATATATTTTTACTATTATAATTTTTTAAATTTTTTTAAAAATTTTAAGTCCCTATTACTCCTTTAATTTTCATTTTTATAACTATTACTTTGCAAAAAAAGATCCTATTTTTAAAGCAAACTTCATATATATATATTTTAATAATTTTGTGACTTTGTTTTTTTCTTTAATATTATATTTTTGAGAATCTAACCTCTACTCTAGATTTTTGATCTTTGCTTTTTGGTATTTGTTATCAATTTTGTACATTTAAGAACCCAATCTTCAGTACCCATTTTTACTTGGGAGTGAGATTACTGGCTGGATTGCTCTCTCCCCCTTTGGACTCTCCCTTTTCTCCACCAGGTCACCTCTATCTCCTCCCTCCCCCTTCTCTTCTCTACCCAACTCTGTGAATCTCTTTGTGTGTACCGGGCTGTGGAGAACACTTAGGGAACTGATTACTGGCTGGATCTGTCTCTCTCCTTTTGATTCCCCCTTTTATCCTCCTGGCCATCTCTCTCTCCTTCCTCCCTCTTCTCTGTGTAACTCCGTGAACATCTCGGAGGGGTACAGACTGCACATAGGGAATTGATTACTGGCTAGCTTGCTCTCTCCTCTTTCAATTCCCCCTCTTCTCCTGGTCACCTCTATCTCCCTCCTCCCTCTTCTCTTCTCCACATAACCCTGTGTACCTCTCCAGGTTGTCCCTCACTGTGGAGAAACTTTGCATTATTAACCTAGATGTTTTATCATCAGTGCTGTATAGATGGAGAAGTCTTGAGGTTACTGAAAACCAGAGGCAGGAGGCTTAAGTCCAAATCCTGAGAACACCAAAGAACTCCTGACTCCAGGGAACATTAATTGATAGGAACTCATCAAATGCCTCCATACTTACACTGAAACCAAGCACCACTCAAGGGCCAACAAACTCCAGAGAAAGACATACCACACAAATTCTCCAGCAACACAGGAACATAGCCCTGAGCTTCAATATACAGGCTGCCCAAAGTCACACCAAACCCACTGACATCTCAAAATTCATTACTGGACACTTCAGTGCACTCCAGAGAGAAGAAATCCAGCTCCATCCATCAGAACACCAACACAAGCTTCCCTAACCAGGAAACTTTGACAAGCTACACACAGGTCCAACCCCACCCACAGCGAGGAACCTCCATAATAAAGAGGAACCACAAACTGCCAGAATACAGAAAGGTCACGCAAAACACAGCAATATGAACAAGGTGAAAAGGCAGAGAAATACCCAGCAGGAAAAGGAACAGGAGAAATGACCACCAAACCAAACCAAAAAGGAAGAGATAGGGAATCTACCTGATAAAGAATTCCAAATAATGATAGTGAAAATGATTCAAAGTCTTGAAAACAAAATGGAGTTACAGATAAATGGCCCGGAGACAAAGATCGAGAAGATGCAAGAAATGTTTAACAAGGACCTAGAAGAAATAAAGAAGAGTCAGTATATAATGAATAATGCAATAAATGAGATCAGAAACACTCTGGAGGGAAGTAACAGTAGAATAACAGAGGTAGAAGATAGGATAAGTGAGGTAGAAGATAGAATGGTAGAAATAAATGAATCAGAGGAAAAAAGAAATGAGGACAACCTCAGAGACCTCCAGGACAATGTTAAATGCCCCAACATTAGAATCATAGGAGTCCCAGAAGAAGACAAAGAGAAAGGCCAGGAGAAAATACTTGAGGAGATAATAGTTGAAAACTTCCCTAAAATGGGGAAGGAAATAATCACCCAAGTCCAAGAAACCCAGAGAGTCCCAAACAGGGTAAACCCAAGGTGAAACACCCCAAGACACATATTAATCAAATTAACAAAGATCAAGCACAAAGAACAAATATTAAAAGCAGCAAGGGAAAAACAACAAATAACACACAAGGGGATTCCCATAAGGATAACAGCTGATCTTTCAACAGAGACTCTTCAGGCCAGGAGGGAATGGCAAGACATACTTAAAGTGATGAAACAAAATAACCTACAGCCCAGATTACTGTACCCAGCAAGGATCTCATTCAAATATGAAGGAGAAATCAAAAGCTTTACAGACAAGCAAAAGCTGAGAGAAATCAGCACCACCAAACCAGCTCTCCAACAAATGCTAAAGGATCTTCTCTAGACAGGAAACACAGAAAGGGTGTATAAACTCGAACCCAAAACAATAAAGCAAATGGCAATGGGATCATAATTATCAATAATTACCTTAAATGTAAATGCATTGAATGTCCCAACCAAAAGACAAAGACTGGCTGAATGGATACAAAAACAAGACCCCTATATATGTTGTCTACAAGAGACCCACCTCAAAACAAGGGACACATATAGACTGAAATTGAAGGGCTGGAAAAAGATATTCCACACAAATAGAGACCAAAAGAGAGCAGGACTAGCAATACTCACACCAGATAAAATAGACTTTAACACAAAGGCTATGAAAAGAGACAAGGACACTACATAAGGATCAAAGGATCAATCCAAGAAGAAGATATAACAATCATAAATATATATGCACCCAACATAGGAGCACCGCAATATGTAAGACAAATGCTAACAAGTATGAAAGTGGAAATCATAATAACACAATAATAGTGGGAGACTTTAATAACCTACTCATACCTACGGATAGATCAACTAAACAGAAAATTAACAAGGAAACACAAACTTGAAATGATACAATAGACCAGTTAGACCTAATTGATATCTACAGGACATTTCACCCCAAAACAATGAATTTCACCTTTTTCTCAAGTGCACGTGGAACCTTCTCCAGGATAGATCACATCCTGGGCCATAAATATATCCTTGGTAAATTCAAAAAAACTGAAATCATTCCAAGCATCTTTTCGGACCACAATGCAGTAAGATTAGATGTCAATTACGGAGAAAAACTATTAAAAAATCCAACATATGGAGGCTGAACAACATGCTGCTGAATAACCAATAAATCACAGAAGAAATCAAAAAAGAAATCAAAATATGCACAGAAATGAATGAAAATGAAAACACAACAACCCAAAACCTATGAGACACTGTGCTGCTGCTGCTGCTAAGTCACTTCAGTCATGTCCAACTCTGTGTGACCCCATAAACGGAAGCTCACCAGGCTCCACCATCCCTGGGACTCTCCAGGCAAGAACACTGGAGCTAAGGGGAAGGTTCATAACAATACAGGCTTACCTCAAGAAACAAGAAAAAAGTCAAATAAATAACCTAACTCTACACCTAAAGCAACTAGAAAAGGAAGAAATGAAGAACCCCAGGGTTAGTAGAAGGAAATAAATCTTAAAAATTAGGGCAGAAATAAATGCAAAAGAAACAAGAGAGACCATAGCAAAAATCAACAAAGCCAAAAGCTGGTTATTTGAAAGGATAAATAAAATTGACAAACCATTAGCCAGACTCATCAAGAAACAAAGGGAGAAAAATCAAATCAAGACAATTAGAAATGAAAATGGAGAGATCACAACAGACAACACAGAAATACAAAGGATCATAAGAGACTACTATCAGCAATTATATGCCAATAAAATGGACAACTTGGAAGAAATGGACAAATTCTTAGAAAAGTACAACTTTTCAAAACTGAACCAGGAAGAAATGGAAAATCTTATCAGACCCATCACAAGCATGGAAATCGAAACTGTAATCAGAAATCTTCCAGCAAACAAAAGCCCAGGTCCAGATGGCTTCACAGCTGAATTCTACCAAAAATTTAGAAAAAAGCTAACACTTATCCTACTCCAACTGTTCCAGAAAATTGCAGAGGAAGGTAAACTTCCAAACTCATTCTATGAGGCCACCATCACCCTAATACCAAAACCTGACAAAGATGCCACAAAAAAAGAAAACTACAGGCCAATATCACTGATGAACATAGATGCAAAAATCCTTAACAAAATTCTAGCAAACAAAATCCAACAACATAGTAAAAAGATCATGCATCATGACCAAGTGGGCTTCATCCCATTGATACAAAGATTCTTCAATATTCTTAAGTCAATCAATGTGATACACCACATTAACAAATTGAAAGATAAAAACCATATGATTATCTCAATAGATGCAGACAAAACCTTTGACAAAATTCAACATCCATTTATGATTAAAAAAAAAAAAACCTCCAGAAAGCAGGAATAGAAGGAATAATCCTCAACATAATAACAGCTATATATGGCAAACCCACAGCAAACATTATGCTCAGTGGTGAAAAACTGAAAGCATTTCCCCTGAAGTCAGGAACAAGACAAGGGTGCCCACTCTCACCACTACTATTCAACATAGATAGTTTTGGAAGTTTTGGCCACAGCAATCAGAGCAGAAAAAGAAATAAAAGGAATCCAGATTGGAAAAGAAGAAGTAAAACTCTCACTGTTTGCAGATGACATGATCCTCTACATAGAAAACCCTAAAGACTCCACCAGAAAATTACTAGAGCTAATCAATGAATATAGTAAAGTTGCAGGATATAAAATTAACAGACAGAAATCCCTTGCATTCCTATACACTAACAATGAGAAAACAGAAAGAGAAATTAAGGAAACAATTCCATTCACCACTGCAATGAAAAGAATAAAATACTTAGGAATATATCTACTTAAAGAAACAAAAGATCTATATATAGAAAACTATAAAACACTGATGAAAGAAATAAAAGATGACACAAATAGATGGAGAAATATACCGTGTTCATGGATCGGAAGAATCAATATAGTGAAAATCAGTATACTACCCAAAGCAATCTATAGATTCAAGGCTATCCCTATCAAGCTACCAACAGTATTTTTCACAGAACTAGATCAAATAATTTCACAGTTTGTATGGAAATACAAAAAACCTTGAATAGTCAAAGCAATCTTGAGAAAAGAAGAATGGAACTGGAGGAAACAACCTGCCTGATTTCTCCTCTCTACTATAAAGCCACAGTCATCAAGACAGTATAGTACTGGCACAAAGGCAGAAATATAGATCAATGAAAAAATAGAAAGCCCAGAGATAAATCCATGCACCTATGGTCACCTTATCTTCAACAAAGGAGGCAAGAATATACAATGGAGAAAAGACAATCTCTTTAACAAGTGGTACTGGGAAAATTGGTCAACCACTTGTAAAAAAAAAAAAAATGAAACTAGAACACTTTCTAACACCATACACAAAAATAAACTCAAAATGGGTTAAAGATCTAACATAAGGCCAGAAACTACAAAACTCCTAGAGGAAGACATAGGCAAAACACTCTCTGACATAAATCACAGCAGGATCCTCTATGACCCACCTCCCAGAATATTGGAAATAAAAGCAAAAATAAACAAATGGGACCTGATTAAACTTAAAAGCTTCTGCACAACAAAGGAAACTATAAGCAAGGTGAAAAGACAGCCTTCAGAATGGGAGAATGCCTGGAGCCAGCACGGGAGATCCCACCCATGACAAGGTCATGCGGAAGAGTCCTGATGAGCAAGGCCTCAGGACTCAACGGACAACCCTGGACCTGCTTGAGCATCTACCCCCAAACCAGAATCTGTCTGTCTTACTATTTTATGTCTTTCACCAGCTCTTCTGACATTAGCAAGGGGGTGTCTCTGACCAAAAGAGTTAACTTAGGGCTCTAGTTGATAAATCTCCCGGGCATGAAAGGAGTGTTTCAAACCCTCTGTTAGCATTCTAGCTTACATGGCAGCTTTATCCAGATTCTTGCAACATTGTTGAGCCTATGCAATGCTTGCTGCCAAGTTCTCACATCCCTTATCCATTGTGTTCCTGGGAGTGCATATAGTCAGGATGCAGAAAAAACAAGTAATAGCCTTAGCATTAGCAACATTAGACTTTGAGTTGATAAGTTCTTTCTTTGCTGTAACCTGCTGAATCTTTGCTCCATAAGAATGTAACTCTGTACTTTAAGGGTGACGCAGGCTAAGAATTTAAGAAGAAACACTTTAAGGAAAAATAATTGTTCTGGTATTCTGGCTGACCAACCTTTATCAAAAGGAGGTCATGGAATATCAACAGGCCTCTGGAATAAAAGATGATGTACAGAAAATAAGACTTTTGCAGGAAGGAACCTGATATCGATGAAAGTTATTACTGATGGAATGTTGAGTTGACTCTGCATTTTTCACCTTGCTGTATGTATAACTCAGGGTATAAAAGCCCCGAGAAGAATAAAGTAAATGGGCCTCGCTCAAAGAAACTTGGTAACCCCGTGTCTCTTTCTTTATCTCTTTATCTATCTTTCTTTATTTGCTGACATCGTCCATCCTGAGGATATCCCTGGACTCTGCTGAGGCTGGACCTCAGCAGGAGAAAATAATAGCAAACAAAGCAATTGACAAAGAATTAATCTTCAAAATATACAAGCATCTCATGCAGCTCAATTCCAGAAAAATAAATGACCCAATCAAAAAATGGGCCAAAGAACTAAACAGACATTTCTGCAAAGAAGACATACAGATGGCTAACAAACACATGAAAAGATGCTCAACATCACTCATTATTAGAGAAATGCAAATCAAAACCACAATGAGGTACCATTTCATGCCAGTCAGAATGGTTGCTATCTAAAAGTCTACAAGCAGTAAATGCTGGAGAGGGTGTGGAGAAAAGGGAACCCTCTTACACTGTTGGTGAGAATGCAAATTAGTACAGCCACTATGGAGAACAGTATGGAGATTCCTTAAAAACCTGGAAATAGAACTGCCATATGATCCAGCAATCCCACTGCTGGGGATACACACTGAGGAAACCAGAATTGAAAGAGACACGTGTACCCCAATGTTCACTGCAGCACCGTTTATAATAGCCAGGACATGGAAGTAACCTAGATGTCCATCAGCAGATGAATGGATAAGAAAGCTGTGGTACATATATACAATGGAATATTACTCAGCATTAAAAAGAATACATTTGAATCAGTTCTAATGAGATGGATGAAACTGGAGCCTATTATACAGAGTGAAGTAAGCTAGAAACAAACACACCAATACAGTATACTAACGCATATATATGGAATTTAGAAAGATGGTAATGATAACCCTGTATCAGTTCAGTTCAGTTGCTCAGTTGTGTCTGACTCTTTGCGACCCCATGAATCACAGCTTGCCAGGCCTCCCTGTCCATCACCAACTCCCGGAGTTCACTCAAACTCCTGTCCATCGAGTCAGTGATGCCTTCCAGCCATCTCATCCTCTGTCGTCCCCTTCTCCTCCTGCCCCCAATCCCTCCCAGCATTAGAGTCTTTTCCAATGAGTCAACTCTTCGCATGAGGTGGCCAGAGTATTCGAGTTTCAGCTTCAACATCAGTCCTTCCAATGAACACCCAGGACTGATCTCTTTTAATATGGATTGGTTGGATCTCCTTGAGAGTCCAAGGGACTCTCAAGAGTATTCTCCAACACCACAGTTCAAAAGCATCAATTCTTCAGCGCTCAGCCTTCTTCACAGTCCAAGTCTCACACTCATACATGACTACTGGAAAAGCCATAGCCTTGTCTAGACGGACCTTTGTTGGCAAATAATATCACTGCTTTTCAATATGCTATCTAGGTCATAACGTTCCTCCCAAGGAGAAAGCATCTTTTAATTTCATGGCTGCAATCGCCATCTGCAGTGATTTTGGAGCCCCCCAAAATAAAGTCTGACACTGTTTCCACTGTTTCCCCATCTATTTCCCATGAAGTGATGGGACCCTGTATGTGAGACAGTAAAAGAGACACAGATGTATGGAACTGTGTTTTGGACTCTGTGGGAGAGGGCGAGGGTGGGACGATTTGGGAGAATGGCATTGAAACATGTATATTATCATATGTGAAATGGATGGGCAGTCCAGGTTTGATGCATGATACAGGGCGCTCAGGGCTGGTGCACTGGGATGACCCAGAGGGATGGGATGGGGAGGGCGGCGGGAGGGGGTTTCAGGATGGGGAACACATGTACACCCGTGGTGGATTCATGTCAATGTATGGCAAAACCAATACAATATTGTAAAGTAAAACATAAATAAAATAAAATTGTTAGCCTGGAAAAAAAATAAATAAAATAAAGCCTGACTGAAATCTAATAATGACCTCAGACAAATTCAAACTTAGATACATTCAACAAAAATAACTGCCCTGCAATTTAATAAACTATGAGGGCTCTGACAGTTGAGGAAAGCTTGAGTCCCCTATTTGAAGAAGGCTAGACATGGCAACTAATTGCAATACACAATCCTGGACTTGTGGGTGAAATTTGAGGGTATCTGCAGATTATATTGCATTGATTATATCCATGTTATTTTCCTGATTTTGATGGCTGTATTATCATTAGGTAGTAGGATGTCCCTGTGAGCTATACACTAAAATATGGAGTGGGGGCATGGAGTGACAGGGTATTAATGCCAGAAATTTCCTCTTCAGTTGTTCAGGAAACAAGGTTATTATACTATTCTTGAAATTTTAGTTTGAAATTATTTCAAACTAAGAAGACAAAATTAAAACCAAGGACTACAGAATTTGTTACTTAACTATTGTGTATTCCTCGAAAAACATTGCTTTTATTGACTTATAATATTTTTTAAATCAAGTATTTTTTCTGATATAAAAATATGGCTCCCACATGCAAACCTAATCTGCAGTATGAGGAGCTAGGACACTGGTTACCCTGGTGAGAGAATAATGGGGAATAGTGACTAGGAAAGAGTGGTGAGAAGTTTCTGCATCAAGTGTTGTTTCCTAAGCTCAGTGCTAGGAATCCTTTTATGTATTTCCTCACCCTGAACACATAAGATTTGTGCTCTTTTCTGTATGCAGGGAATACTTCAATAAAATTTAAATGTAAATAAAAAAGACATAATCTTTAACTTTTAAAAATCCACAATCCACTATATACTCTAGATGATGCCAATTTCTCAGAGTTGCATATCTAACACTCACAAATCAACAGTGAACCATAAAACTAACCTAAGAAGCTCTAAATTGGTGAGTAAACAGAAATTCAAGAGAGAAAGTTGCTGGGGGCCCTAGTAGTCAAAAAATACACTCACTAGCTGTTCATGACATCTTCTCATACAAAAGTGGAAGATGGAAATCAAGATCCAATTTCACTACTCCTTGTTACTGCTTTCCTCCAACAATGTGAGGCAGCATTCAAAATGTTTATGGTAAAGTGACTGGTTCAATGGGGAGACCCTCATATTGTTTAATAGTTAAGAGCCTATCCGAGTGAGCCCATGTGGTGCTTACACCTAAACAATGATGTCGGCAGGACTCCGAAGGATGTGAATAAAAATAAAAGCAGGAGCCCATCTACTCCTGCATGATGGATGCAGTAAGGATAAACTTCCAACACACACTCCCATCTAAGTGTAGCAGCCCTTTCCTCCTCACTGAGGGTGAGGCATTTTCCCCTAGAAATTCCAACTCCCTCAATCAGGAAAATAGTGCAACTGTGCAAGCATGTGGATACTGCTACCTGGATCAGGGCTTTTACTCCACAGGATGGTTCTGCCTCCTCTTAGTACTTGTCAAATTTCAACCTGGGGACCTTGTTAAAATGCAGGTTTCGACTGGGATTGCAGGCGATTCAGCTTCCTAACATGGTTGTGCCAGTGCTGCTGATCAGCAACCTCCTCTGGTCAGCCAGGTGATGGGAGACCAGGCCTCATTTATTTCATCAATCTGCTTTCCCTTTGTGGAGAAGGGTTCAGCTGGTAAAACTTTAAGTGCACCGAGGAATCCATGGAGCTTCTCTACAATTATGCAAATACTCATAACATATAATGATGAAGTCTTCAAGAAGGGTGAGAGTAGATAGTGTCTCCTCCCACTGCTGTAAAAATACTCCATCCTTGGTTGGTCAAATCTGCAGATGCAGAATCCACAGACTTAGACAGTCAACTGCAAGTGGTGTGAGCATCCAAGGATGAAATGCCCTGTGGATACAAAGGGATGACTCAACTTTGCCCTTCTTGGCTATAGGAATCCCATTGTTCTGCATTAGACTTCAGCTCTGGAACCTGTAGGTTATGTGATTTAGGACAAAATACTTCACATCTTTGTACCTCTTTCCTCATCTGTAAATCAAAATAATAATGTATACTTTGTTCTGTGTGCATTAAGTAAAACTTAGTCTGAGCACTCTTATATAACTAAGCAATGTTAATAGATAGTCAGGGCATAAAAAGAAGCCACAATCATGGAGAGAAAAGGTGAAACAGATATACAAGCAAAATAATAATGATGATAAATTAAAATCATGGTGAATATTAATATGATTTACTGAGTGGCCAACCCTGTACTTCAGCTTCACATGCTAGCACGTCACATCATCTCACTCAATCCATAACACCACTGTGAGGCAGGCATTATTGTTATCACTCACTTTATAGACAGAAAAACTAAGCCTGAGGGTATTTGTGTGCAAGGAAATTCAATTTTTAAGTGGTAAAACAGAGCCAGGATTGAAACCCAGATCTGTCAGATCCCAAACTCCAAAAAATAGCAAAATGAGTTTCTGAATCATCTGGAGGGCTTGTTAAAATCATAAACTCCTAGGCCCAAGCCAAGACCCACAAGTGTGATTCTTACACCTGCCACCAGTCCAGCCTAACTGAATTTAGGAACCACTGCCTTCCTCTAATAATGTGGGGGAACATTCAAAAGATGTTTGTTGTGAAGGGATGTGGTCAGTATAAAGACCCTAATGATGCTTTAACAGTTATGAGCACCTCTAAGTGAGCCCTTGTACAAGTTGGTTCTTATATTCAATTTAGGGAAACTTGGACACAGGAGCAGAGAAGGTCAGAAGAGGCCTCCTGGAGTCACTAGTTCACCATGTCGCTGGCCTCCAGTTCATCCACAAATTCAAAGGCATCCAAATGTCCTTTACTTCCTCCCTGCTTCCCGCTTGGTGCTCCTTGGAACTGAGCCTTGGCTGAGGTCTTGCTTGAAGCTGAGTGATCCTGCTATACTGTATCAAAGAAGAGTTAAATGAATCTTTTTAGACATCAATTGCCCTGCCACATTCTCTCAGCTCATTTGTTGATTTCAGCCACAACCACAGTGGACAGTTCCTAGGAGACTCAGACTGGCCTAGTTCTGACCCTCTCCCATCTCAATACCAGCCCTGCAAGTCTTTCTTCCTCCATTTCTGACTCATCCTCACCTCCACACAACCTCAAATTCAACAGAAAGAAGGAAGCATTTATCTTTATGTCCCTCAAAAGTTGGACCATAAAGAAGGCTGAGTGCTGAAAAATTGATGCTTTCAAATCGTGGTGCTGGAGAAGACTCTTGAGAGTCCCTTAGGCTGCAAGAGATCAAAACCAGAGATCAAATCAACCCTGAATATTCATTAGAAGGACTGCTACCGAAGCTGAAGTTCCTATACTTTGGCCACCTGATGCAAAGAGTCGACTCATTGGAAAACACCCTGATGATGGGAAAGACTGAAGGCAAGAGGACAAGGGGGAGACAGAGGATGAGATGGTTGGACAATGTCATTGACTCAATGGACATGAGCTTGAGCAAATTCTGGGAGATAGTGAAGGACAGGGAAGCCTGGCATGCTGCAGTCTATGGGGTTGCAAAGAGTCAGACTTAGCAACTAAACAATAATCCTCAAGTGTTGCTAATTCATGATTCCAGAGTGAGCAAACATTAACCATAGAAAAGATTAGTGAATTGAACTTATGTTTCTAAAAAGACATCATTAAAGAAGTTAAAACGTTAACCACGGGCTAGGTGAATGCATTTGCAATATATGCATCAAACAAATACTTGTATATGGACTCATATCCAAAATATATAATTGCTGGAAATCAATCATAAATAAAAGACCAACAACTCATTGTTTTTTAGATATGGGCAAAAGCTTAAACAGCCAATTGACAAAAAAGGATATCCAAAAGCCAATGAGTATATGAAAGTGTTCATCACTATTCAGTTCAGTTCAGTCACTCAGTCATGTCCAACTCTTTGCATGCCAGGCCTCCCTGTCCATCACCAACTCCCAGAGTCTACCCAAACCCATGTCCATCAAGTCAGTGATGCCATCCAACCATCTCATCCTCTGTCATGCCCTTCTCCTCCTGCCCTCAATCTTTCCCAGCATCAGGGTCTTTTCAAATGAGTTAGCTCTTCACATCAGGTGGCCAAAGTATTGGAGTTTCAGCTTCAACATCAGTCCTTCCAATGAACACCCAGGACTGATCTCCTTTAGAATGGACTGGTTGGATCTCTTTGCAGTCCAAGGGACTCTCAAGAGTCTTCTCCAACATCATAGTTCAAAAGCATCAATTCTTCGGCGCTCAGCTTTCTTTATAGTCCAACTCTCACATTCATACATGACTACTGGAAAAACTATTGCCTTGACTAGACAGACCTTTGTTGGCAAAGTAATACCTCTGCTTTTTAATATGCTCTCTAGGTTGGTCATAACTTTCCTTCCAAGGAGTACGTGTCTTTTAATTTCATGGCTGCAATCACCATCTGCAGTGATTTTGGAGCCCCCCCCCCCCCAAAATAAAGTCAGCCATTGTTTCCCCATCTATTTCCCATTAAGTGATGGGACCAGATGCCATGGTCTTAGTTTTCTGAATGTTGAGCTTTAAGCCAACTTTTTCACTCTCCTCTTTCACTTTCATCAAGAGGCTTTTTAGCTCCTCTTCACTTTCTGCCATAAGGGTGGTGTCATCTGCATATCTGAGCTTACTGATATTTCTCCCAGCAATCTTGATTCCAGCTTGTGCTTCTTCCAGCCCAGCATTTCTCATGATGTACTCTGCATATAAGTTAAATAAGCAGGGTGACAATATACAGCCTTGACGTACTCCTTTTCCTATTTGGAACCAGTCTGTTGTTCCATGCCCAGTTCTAACTATTGCTTCCTGACCTGCATACAGGTTTCTCAAGAGGCAGGTCAGGTGGTCTGGTATTCCCATCTCTTTCAGAATTTTCCACAGTTTATTGTGATGCACACAGTCAAAGGCTTTGACATAGTCAATAAAGCAGACGTAGATATTTTTCTGGAACTCTCTTGCTTTTCACTATTAGTCATCATGAAAATACAAATTAAAACTGCAATGGATAACATGATACCCATTCAAAACAGCTATAATTTATAAGGCTGAAAATAATAAGTATAGGTAAGTATGTAGAGCAAATATAAACCTCATATGCTCTGGTAGATGTATAAGTTGGTACAATCAGTTTGGAAAACTATTTGGTAATACCTACTAAAGATATGCATTTTTTCTATGACCCAGAAATTCTACTCTTGATACATACTCAAAGAAACGAATGCTTATATCCACTAAGATATATACAGTAAAGTACAGAGAAACATCTTTTAATAGACCCAAACCAGAAACAACCCAAATGTCCACCAGTGGTAGAATGGATAAATAAACTGAGGTATGATTCATCTAATGGAATACCACACAGGTGTGAAAAAGAATGAAAAAATATTCTGTAAAAAAAAAAAAAGGAAAAACAACAATGAATTTCACAGATGTAATCATGATTAAAGAATCCAGACACCAGAGATCATATACCCTATGATTTCATGTAAATAGAGTTCACAAAAGGTAAATCTTCTATCTGCGGTAAGGTAAGTCAGAATAGTGATTATCTGGATGGCATATAGACAGAGAGTGGCTGTAAGGGAGCATTCTGGGCTGCTGGAAACATTCTACAACTCCATCTTGGTGATGGTTCCATGGATGTATAAACGTATAAAATTCATTGAACTGTACACTGAAGATTGACACACTCACAGCATGTACCTATAGTTCAATTATTAAAGAAGTGCCAGGCTTAGATCACATACCCACCCCTGGATCAATCGCTGTGGCCATGGAGCACAATAATGGGCTTGGACCTGGGTCGTATGGTTCAATCCTCAGGCTGCAGATGGACTCCACCCAGACAAAGAATGGACAGACAAGAAAATCTGGAGGTGTTTCTGGAAGATAAGGAAATGGATGTTCTGAAGGAGACAGGCAACTAATTTTCAATTGGTCAGGATGAAGGTGGCCCTCACCATGAGCAAGTAGACTGGGAAAACCCAGTCTTCAAAGAAAGAGAGAGAGAGAGAGAAATAGTACGGGGGGAGACACCTAGAGTAACCTGGCTCTTGACTTTCTAATTCCTGGTTCTAGGCCCTACGAGTGAAGCCACTCTCCCTATTTTGGGGGTCTGTAAGATTCTCCTGTATCTGTGGGGAACTTCTCATTCTTTTTGGCCATCTGGCACATTGAATCTGCTTTTATTGTTTGGGGAAGTTCCCTACATTATGAATCTTGGTAGAAGGCAGAGCCACTTGCCACTGTCAATGATGAAAATGCCAAATGCTCACATTCCCAGCCTTCCTTGAAGCTAGAATGCAGTTGAGTGATACAGGCCAAAGGAGAGCACCGCTCCTGAACTGCAGAGGCACATCCATTCCGGAAGACGGTCCAGCAGCGCTCATGCAGTCCAGTCCAGGGCTCAGGGTGTTGGAGGAATGAGTGGCAGTGGCCCATGCCCACTAGTATAAGCCTGTGGTCCTCACACTGCTCTACCTTTGCCTGGTGAGGCCTCACACCTAGGTCTCCAGCCTTCCTGAAAATCTTATACGTGAGTCAGCATCCTTTCAATAGTTCTTTTGTGGCCTTGATCAACCAGAATTACTGTGTGCTGCTTAAAACCAGGAACCCTAATTGATAACAGTTAGTTCCCAAAAATTCCCCTTTTACTTTATACTAGTTTTGGAAGGTTCTATTACTTACAATGTGGAGAAAACAAGCCTGAATCCACAAAAGTGATTCTACCATATCAATTATCCAGGCCACTAGGAAGATGTTTGGTGGCAAACAGGCCCTTTACCAGCCCACAAATCACATGACAAGAGGGAAGGGATGGAGCTAATAGATGCAGATGACTGTTAGGGCTTCCTCTTGTATTATGTTCAGTTCTTGTAACAGACCCAAGAGATGGTACTGTATCCTGACTGCCATAATATATCAGACACTGGATGGCTGAGATGACAGGGATTTATTTTCTCACCATCCCACAGGCAAGAAGTCCAAGATCAAGGTGCTGGACAATTCAGCTTCTAGTGAAGTCTCTCTTCCTGGCTTGTAGCCAGCCACCTTCCCACTGTGTCTGCATAAGGTTTTTTCTCTGTTGCATGCATGGAGAGAGAGACAGAGACACACAGAGAAGCAGAGAACAGAGGTCTCTGGTATCTCTTCTTCTTGTAAGAACCTCAGTCCTGTTGGATTATGATAGGTCAACCCTATGACCTCATTTAACCTTATTACCTCCTTAGAGGCCCTATTTCCAAACAAAGTCACACTGGTGCTGAGGGTTCCAATATATGAATTTTGGGAGACACAATTCAGTCTATTACAGGTATTGTCCCAACACTGAAGAAGAGAAATATGAGGTTAAAACCCTTGTCCAAGGTCTGAATGAAGCCTTTGCACCTCCCAGCCTCACTTGTGGTGGTGGTGGTTTAGTCACTAAGTCGTGACTGTTAAGATCCCATGGACCATAGCCTGCCAGGCTCTTCTGTCCATGGTATTCTCCAGGCACGAATACTGAAATGGGTTGACATTTCCTTCTCCAGATCTTCCCAACTCAGGAATCGAACCCGGGTCTCCTGCGTTGCAAGCAGATTCTTTACCGACTGAGCTACCATGAAGCTTATTTATGGCTTATGGTAGAAAGTATCATGGAGAAGGCAATGGCACCCCACTCCAGTACTCTTGCCTGGAAAATCCCATGGATGGAGGAGCCTGGTAGGCTGTAGTCCATGGGGTCGCTAAGAGTCGGACACGACTGAGCGACTTCACTTTCATGCATTGGAGAAGGTAATGGCAACCCACTCCAGTGTTATTGCCTGGAGAATCCCAGGGACAGGGGAGCCTGGTGGGCTGCCGTCTCTGGGGTCACAGAGAGTCGGACACGACTGAGGCGACTTAGCACCAGCAGCAGCAGAAAGTATCAAATCCTAGAAACACAAGTTTGCAAAGCACCAGATGGAGAGTATGTGGTTGACACAGAGTAGTAAGAAATGAACAAACATGGGATGACATCAGTGTGCCTGTCCAATCTTCAGCCCTGAAGTCAGCCCTGAATAGCCCAAATTCACCCACTGGCGCCTCTCCAAGCTCCAGCTGTATCCATGGCTGGCACAGTTTTTCCCTGAATCTCATCATTCTGGGTCCAATGTTCGGGGCTTTACTCTCACACTACTTTGTGAATGCTGACAAAAACTGTCTTTGACAGAACAGTCAGGTTCCTTCAGAGCCACTGTACCAAGCCTCCTTCAGCCTGCTGAGTCCAGTTTTAGCAAAGAATCCACTAAGCCAGTCAATCAAGAATCAGCTCACCTTTTATACCCAATAAAGACTGAAGGCAGAGGAAGAGGGTGACAGAGGATGGGATGGTTGGATAGCACCACCAATGTAATGGATATGAACTTGGGCAAACTCCAGGAGATGGTGAGGGACAGAGAGGCCTGGCATGCTGCAGTCCATGGGTCTCAAAGAGTTGGACATGACTAAGCGACTGAACAACAAAAACTAGTTCTTCTACCTTTGGCATTTAATCAAGTTTCTCAATAATTTTCCATCTATTCCCGTACCTGCCCTTTGGCTATAAGTCCCCATTGTTACATTAAAAAGTTGAATTCAATCTCTCTCACTATTGCAGTAAACTTAAAGTCTTCCTTGCCATTTTAAATCTCGGGATAATTTTTCTTCAACAGTTTACTAGGGGTGAGACCTACATCTCACATTTCTCTTTACATATCTCCATGGAACTTAGCAAGTGACCCAACTGGGGGTTTGTCAAGAGGTGAGCAATGCACAGGTAGTTAAGTGACAGCAAAGTACCCCAGGGACCAGCTACAGAGAAAAATCAAAAGCACCTTGATACCTATGAAGAGCGGAACAGAAGGATGGAGGAGAACAAAGGGGAGAAAACAGGGGTGCCTGGCAGATGTCAAAATCAAAGGGAACCACCTTACACTGCCACTTTGGGCCACTCCAGATACAAAGGGCCCCAGCCTTGAAGGTCCCCCAGCCCTGGGCTGGGCCTGAGAACCCCAGATCTAAGAGGCAGTGTTTCACAGATGAACAAACACAGGATGACTGCTCTGGCCCTGGTACTGCTACTTTTAGTTGTATGACGCTGAACCACACTGATCCTCTCCACGTGTGAAATGAGAGTAACGGCTCCCTCACAGGTGCAAGGAGAGAAATATGTAAAAAGTTTTTTTTTTTAGTAGTGCTTAATAACTTATCGAAAATAATGTAAATGCTTTTTACAGGTAGAGTGAAGGACCTGGGCAGAGTGCATGTTTTTGTTTGTTCTCTTCTCAGTAGACTTTTTCCAAATGTGCACATCTGCAGGCCTGCTGAAACTTTGAAAGAAGAGTGACTTGTGTAAAACTGGTGCATAGGAGAGAACAGACGTCACTGTCACGATGTGGCTGCGAGGCACATGTGCCACAGCAGTCTGACGGGGGCAGGTAGGGAACAAACAAGGCTGTAGGAGTGGCCCCCTTGGGGGTTGGTGTGCTGCCCAAATCTACATCCAGCGGGTGAAGCCAACTCAGGCATCTTTTGGGTTCATCCTTATCTCCAAAAGCAGTGGGCAGTCCCTGGGACGTGGTGGGTAGTGGGGAACTGGCAGCATAGTTCTTTGGGCAGACAGAGGCCAGGCCATCGGGTAGGTGGCGGCAGCAGGGCTGAGGGTTGTCTGACCAGTTTGTGACAGGGGCCCGGCCTGCAGCTAGGGCTCAGGATACAGTCAGATTTGCAGGAGAGAGGTTCTGGGGCAGTAGCGCGATGCAGAGCAAGGCGCCAGCCCCTGGTGGCAGGTAACTGAACCACTGTTGGTGGAACAAAAGCATTGTAAAGGGATGGGAGGGAATCTGAGAGCGGGAAGAAGAGGCCACCAAAGGGACTGTGGTGGGAGGGGGCAGCGTGCAAAAGCCTGCCCCACCCCAGGGCCCGAAGGTCTCCAGGCCTAGCAACCAACAACCTTCATTGTCATCAAAATACTGTGTCATTTCATCCAGGGCATTATGATTGCTATTTTTAAAACACAGACATTCCTGGTGGAAGGTGAGTATACTCAGCACACAGTTTCTGAAACCTCTGTAATCGTCGTAACACTGAGACTGCAAACAGACAAGAGCAAACACTGAGGCTGTGTTATTATCTCTATTTTATAGACAGAGCAAGGTAGTTTCTTGGGTCAGCATTTGCCAAATTGTGATCCATGAGATGGTAATGATAGTTCTGAGCAATGAGGGGTAGAGGATTAAAAAAACACTTCTGTAGCCAAACATTTGAAAAATAATGCCAGAGAGTCTCGTGTTCATGAGCACAGACTTAGGAGTCACAGAGACCTAGATCTGAGGCCAGGTTCTGCTGACTATTAGCCAGGGAGCTTGAGCAAATAGTAGACTTGACTGCCTCATCTGTAAAATGGAAATAATAAAACACCAACTACATAAGGTTGCTGTGAAGCAAAGCTGGCACAAATAAAATCCTCAATAAATGTGAGCTCTTACTGGCTTTGCAGCAGGTTAAATACTGTTAACACCTTAAACCTGGTCCTAGAGTTCTAACAAGGAGATTGATTTTGTTAAGAGAACACCTTGATAAACCACTTGGGGGAGTGGGCAGAGATGAGACTGAAGTTGTAAGACAGTAATAGCTAAGACCAAAACCTGGAAAAAGAGGTTGGAAAAAAACCAGGGTCCCATAGTGGGTGGGTCCCCACTAAGGGGTCGACTGATTTCTCACCCAGGCTGGCATCATGGCATAGAGCTTAGGGCCACAGGGACAAGACACCTCCCCGCCCCCGACCCAGCTAGTCTTCACCTCCCTCTTTTGGGCACTACTCCTCCCCTTTACACACACACACTCACACATACACAAATCCTTCCTAGGAAGAAAGCCACATGCTCCACTGAGTAGAGACCCTACTAATCTACTTTTCCTTCTTCCTCTTCACTCCCTGAACTTTTTCTAAATAAGCCTGTTTCTGTAAGTTTTATTTACAATGAAAGGTAATACCTTAATAACTAGATATAAAAACATTAAAAAATATTAAAGACTCTGCTCAGTTAGTACAAGCTCCAGAACGTGTTTCCTGACCACGCCCAAATTAGGTACCCCTCTCCTGAGCTTCCAGAACACCCCTCTATACCAACTCTACCAGCTGAAATTATCCAAGTGTTTGTCTCATTTGCCTTAACCAGGCATCAAGCTTCAGGCGTGCAAGGGCCCTACCTTCCTCCTCGAGGTATTCCCAGCAGCTCATTCCACAGCTGACAGGCAATACTTTGGCACTGACAGATCTACAACTGAATCCGGACATCTTCCAAGGAGAAGGGCCCTCAACAAGAGACAGGTAGGGTCTGAAACGCTATCCACCTCCTCACTACAGTATGGAGGCTCAGACAGTGCACCTTCCAAGGCCCAGAGCAGCGTTCTTACTTATTAACATCCTAGAAATCCCGTGGTCGCGGGCTTTTGGAGTGACGTCCAGTATGCAAATACTCAGGGCCTGGTCCTGGTGAGCAGCAGAGACGATGCCTTCTGTGCAAGTTCCACAGGCAGCAGACGGATCTTTCAGTAGTCATTTCAATGCACACAGCTGTTAAGAATCTGGCGAAGTTTTATTTGGCTGGGAGTGCATTTTCCACTTGTGGGCGTCTTGAAAACTTTCACACTAAAAAAGAAAAAAAAAAAAAAAAAGAGTTGAGAAAGTTGTCAGTCCAAAATGGGAAGCCAGAAACTGAGGGCAGAGAGGCTAGGGCAGCAAATATAACAGAGAGAGGCCTGAACATAAACCAAAGACCCAAGTTCCCAGGCAGCCCTGCCACTTCCAGGTGTTCCAGGGGCAAGTCAGTCCCTGCTCTCAGGATCCTCCCATGTGAAGAGAGATATCAATGCCTCCCTAAGAGGTGGGGAAGATTAGTGGGTGTGAGCCTGGGCCGACTGCCAGGCAGTATTCAAAGATAGGCATTATTTCCAGCTACAGAGGTAGAAGACAGAGAGTTCGTAGAAAAGAGAGAAGGATGAATGCTGGGGAAGAGACACTGATTGAACCAGCTTCCACACCTTGCTGCATGTGTGCGTGCTAAGTCACTTCAGTCATGTCTGACTCTTTGTGATCCTATGGACTAGTAGCCCACCAGGCTCCTCTGTCCATGGGGTTCTCCAAGCAAGAATATTGGAGTGGGTTACCATGCCCTCTTCCAGGGGATCTTCCCGACCCAGGGATCAAACCCGCGTCTCTTATGTCTCCTGCATTGGCAGGTGGGTTCTTTACCACTAGCACCACCTGGGAAGTCCACAGCTCTCTACAGTGCCTGCAAAAGATCCACGGGGAAAGGAAGAGAGGACAAGAGAAAACAGCTGCGGGCCAGAGTCGGGTCAGGTGGGCCAGGACTGGACTCCCCTCACGTCTCTGCTATAACAGACTGAAGGATTTTTTAAGATTTTTTTTTTAATAGGCTTCTAACTCCACTGATAATGTTACCCTGGCCTCAATCCTCCTCTGATTTTAACCTCAGTTTGTTCATGTTTAAGATGAAAAGCTGGATCCAAACACAATTCAGCTGGCCTGTCCTTTAGCAGCATCCCTATGCTTCTTTTCCCACTGGTTCTTCCCTCATGACACACCTGTGACACGTGTGTACTGGATGAGCTGCATGCAACCGAATGCAAGTAAAAAGCCCTTGTTTTTCCTTGGTCCTTTCAGGCCTACTATCTGGATATGTGTTTTCCCTGACGTTTGGATGAAAGCTGAACGATACCATGGATTTTCTAACCACTCTTAGGTGTGACACAAAGAGGTCTTGCCTTTAAAAGACCAGCCCAAAGTAATAATAGCACCCAACTCGATGCAAAGCTTTCCTCTCCAGTTTGTCTCTTCAGTCTTGGAAACCCACGGTACAGCGCGTGGACTTCACTATTTCCCCTGTTTTGCCTCTTCACCCCCTCTAGTTAGCCGCTAATTCTCAACCTGAGGTTTTGGCAGAGAGGGAACTGGGGGAAAAGACACGGTTGTTCACGGCTCTTTCTGTCACCACACGGTCAGGGTTCTCTGAATTCGGCAAAGTTCAAACACTTGACTTTCCCCTAGGGCTGCTCTTAGACATGTTGCAGTAAGATGATATGGCCATCAGGTGGCGGTAAAGGTCTTTTTTCCTTGCCAGAAGAGCCTGCTGCTGCTGCTGCTGCTGTCGTGTCCGACTCTGCGACCCCATAGACGGCAGGCAGCCCACCCGGCTCTCCCGTCCCTGGGGTTCTTCAGGCAAGAATACTGGAGTGGGTTGCCATTTCCTTCTCCAATACGTGAAAGTGAAAGTGAAGTCGTGTCCGACTCCTAGCGATCCCGTGGACTGCTGCCTACCAGGCTCCTCCATCCATGGGACCTTCCCGGCAAGAGTACTGGAGTGGGTTGCCATTATGGGTTAATATGACTACGTAATTTCCCTAAGATGCTAAATTTCCTTCAGAAAGTTAAAGATGCCTTCCCTCTATTTAAAAATGAAACAAACAAACAAACAAAAAAATACATGACACTACAAACATCAATCTGACTAGCATACATATATATATATTTTTAATGATGCTAATAAACATTCAAAAGTTTAGTCAGACTCCTGAAACTTTTTTTAGGCCCATCTGTAAATGTCCCTGTAAAATCTAGTTTTAGCAAGAATGCTAATAAATCAGTTTAACCGGAAACCCCACCCTCAACATCTGATCACCATCAATATCTAATCAGGTTCCTCATCCTCCAGCATTTTGAGGTAATGTCTGATCACCCTGGCTGTCTTTAGCAAGACTCCTGTTAGTCGATTTAACCATATTCCTCTTTAACCCTGGTGTTCCTCTTAGTAATTTTCCAAACACTGACCCCCATCTGCTTCTTGGCTATAGATACCACTTGCCCATACTGCAGTGGTCCCTGTACCTATTACAACTGAATAAAGTTGTATTCTGAATAAAACTTTGTATTCTGAATATTTAAAGTCCTGAATAAAGTCTGCCTTCGTAGGGAACAAACTTTCAAAGAGAAATCTCTGAAGTAATTAAATAAAGATATAATTTATCAATTCTCCTCCTCTCCCATTTAATACCATGTGATTCTAAATCTTGTTTCCCAGATTTCACTTACAATTTACCTTCCCCTAAATTTGATTCAGAAACTTTCACCAAGGGCTCCCTGTAAGGCATATTGCCATTTAAAGGACTTCATGGATGCTGGGGTCCCTTGCTGAGTCATGTCTCTGCTGAGGGGGAAATATTTAAGTACCTCATTTTGAAAGCAGTGTGCTCAGAACATGCAATAAAACTAAAGATATAAGATGCACTGAGACTTTGCTGCTGTGGGCGGGAGGGTTCAGAGAAGGTTTTCATGTAGAAGCTGGACTGACAGGATCTTGAAAGGGTTCCAGTACAAGACGGCACATAGAAGGCACCTGAATGCACCTTCTCTCATGGACACACCAAACCTGTAGACACGCATGAGGCAACTCCCTCTGAAAGAAAACCAGAAATCAGCAGAGTGACTACTACACATTGGGTGAATAGCAAAATACCCACATATAAAAGGAGCTCAACATATCTTCAACTACTGCGAGTCACTGAGAATAGCTTGGACAACATCATGAAGGTTTGAGAAACATCCCACAGCTCAGACCAAGCTGAATGATAAGTTCATTCCCTACACAAGACCTAGGGTAAGGCAGTTGTTTTAGCTGATGCACAGACATCAATACAGAGAGTCAAGGAAAATGAAGAAAACAAGATTATGTACCAAATAAAAGAACAAGTCAAAACTTCAGAAACAGATCTTAATGAAATGGAGATAAGTGATTTACTGAACAGAAATTTCAAAACAAGGGCCACTGAGGCCAAGAGAACAGTGCATAAACCAAGTGAGATTTCAACAAAGAGAATATATTTAAAGGTACCAAACAAATCACAGAGCTGAAAAATACAATAATTGAACTGGAATATTCAATAGAGGGACTCAACATCAGACCACATCAGGCAGAAGAAAGGATCTCCAAACTCAAAAACAAGGCAGTGGCATTCATCCAAACAAGGGAGAAAAATAAGAATGAAAAAGAGTAAAGATAGCTTAATGGGACTTAGGAGATACCATGAAGAAGATCAACTATTCATCACAGAGGTCCCAGAAGTTAAGAAGGGAAAGGGGAAGAAAACATATTTAAAGAAATAATGGCTGAAACTTTCCTAACCTGGGAAAAAAAATAGATATCCAAACCCAGAAAGCCCAGACAATACCAAGAAAAGGTCCAAAGAGACTCAGACTAAGACATGTCATAATTTTCAAAAGTTAAAAATAAGAAAATCTTAAAAGCAGCAAGAGAGAAATAACCTATTAAGTACATGGGAACTCCCATTAGACTATAAGCATATTTTTCAGTAGAAACTTTGCAGGCCAGAAGGGAGTGCCACAATATAGTCAAAGTGATGAAAGAAAAGGTTGCTAACCAAGAATTTACTACCCAGAAAAGCTGTCTTTCAGAAACAGTTCAGAATAGTTTCCAGACAAGCAAAATCTAAGTTTTCATCACCTCTGGACCAGTCTTACAAGAAATGTTAAAAGAACTTCCTCAGGCTGAAGCAAGAGGTTGATAATTAGTAATAGGAAAACATGAAAGTATAACTCTAAAGTTAAATATATAGTGAAATTCAAAATAATCTAATGTTGTAAAGGTAATGGATAAATCACTTATAAATCTAGTATAAAGGTTAAAAGACACAAGTAGCAAAAATATCTATAACTATAATAATTTGATAATGGATACACAAGGTTAAAAAAGTAAATTGTTACACTGAAAACAAAGAAAAATGTGTGAGGGACAGTAAAAAGGGAGAGGTTTTAGTACATGTTCAAAAATAAACTGTTACTAGCCTAGAATAACAGAGAAGGCAATGGCAAAAAAAAAATCCCATGGATGGAGGAGCTTGGAAGGCTGCAGTCCATGGGGTCGCTAAGAGTCAGACATGACTGAGCGACTTCACTTTCACTTTTCACTTTCATGCATTGGAGAAGGAAATGGCAACCCAGTCCAGTGTTCTTGCCTGGAGAATCCCAGGGACAGGGGAGCCTGATGGGCTGCCATCTCTGGGGTCGCACAGAGTCAGACACGACTGAAGCGACTTAGCAGCAGCAGCCTAAAATAAATTGTTACAGATATGTTTTAGGTAAGCTTCATGGTACTACAAATTGAAATCTCATAGTACATACACAAAATA
Source organism: Capricornis sumatraensis (assembly GCF_032405125.1). NCBI lineage: Eukaryota > Metazoa > Chordata > Mammalia > Artiodactyla > Bovidae > Capricornis > Capricornis sumatraensis. The sequence continues at coordinate 62,043,855 of NC_091082.1, forward strand.
GAAAGAGAAAGGAATGTAGACGTATTACTATAGGAAATCATCAAATCACAAAGGAGGAGAGCAAGAGAAGAAGAAAGGGAAAAAAGGACTTATAAAGTAACCAGAAAACCACAACAAACTGGCAATTTAAGTCCATAACTATCACTAATAGCTTTAAATATACATAAATTCTCCAATCAGAATATATAGAGTAGCTATGTGGAATGAGGGAGAGTGTTTTCCCAAAAGTTTTACTTTCATTTTAGGTCCAGAGGATTCACTAACAAAAGAAACCACTCACACACACACACACACACACACACACACACACACACACACACACACAAAACAAACAATTTCAATATTTAGCAGAGGCTCATTTGACTTAATTTCAATATACAGTCATTAAGGGATGAGAAAAGAGAGAAACAAAAGCACATACATCACCAAATTGGGGCAACCTACATCTAGTCTTGAAGAGTTCTGGAAATACTCTCATTAACAGCAAGCTGGAGTCCCAGTTGGGAAAAGGTCCCAGACGGTTCATCCACCCCATGGGTGAGACTTCAAATTGCAGTTTTGGGGACTCTGCTTATAATCCCAGGCTGTACAGTGTTATTATCATCAGTTTTTGTGCAAAAATGCAGCTCTGGTTTTTCTTAACTTTTACAAAGCTGTTTGTTTCACCTTGTAAATCATAGGATTTTCTTATACCCTAGAGGGTTGGCCAGACCCTCAGGGGCTCAAAAATGCCAAGACCCACTCCCCCCTTTCTTATCTAAAGTCTGTCTGACTTGCTGTGCTTGCAGGTAGGCATAGATTCCAGATTGGTCCAGGCAGGTCAGAAGCAGGCCAAAGGTCTGTCTGCCTGCTTTTGAAGCCTCAACAAGACTTCCTCCATTTTAATTTCCATAACAGAGAAAGAGAGAGACACTCCACTATATACTGCCTAAATAGATCCACTTTAGCTTTAAATATACATAAACACAATGAGAGTGAATGGTTGGGAAAAGATATTCTATGTAAATAGACACCAAAGCAAAGCAAGAGTAGCATATTATAACAGACAAAACATACTTTAAGACAAAGACTAGTAAGAGACAAAGAAGGTCATTATATAATGATAAAGGGATCAATCCAACAAGAGGATGTAACATTTGTAAATACGCATCCAACATAGGAGCAACTAAATATTTAAAATAAATATTAACAAAACTAAAGGGAGAAATAGATCTCAGAGAATCCAATACACACTTTGGACAATGAGTAGATCATGCAGACTGAAATCAATATGAAAGCATGGGACTTAAAACCATATTAGACAAGGTAGACTTAACAGGCATTTACAGAAAATTCCATCCAACAGCACCAGATTAGAAATTCCTCTCAACTGCACGTTAATCATTCTCTAGGAAAGATCATATGTTAGCCCACAAAACAAGTCTTAATAAATTTAAGAAGACTGAAATCAAATCAGGTAACTTTTCTAACTACAATGAAATTAAAAATCAATTACAAGAGGAAACCTGGGAAACTCACAAATATGTGGATATTACATAATATGCTATTGTTTAATAATAATGCCTACATTAGGAAACAAGAAATATCTCAAAAAAAACCCTAAATATACACCTCAAGAAACTTGAAAAAGAAGAACAAATTGAGTATAAAATTAGTATAAAGAATAAACTATTAAAGATAAGATTGGAAATAAATGAAAGAGACTAAAAAAGACAACAGAAAAAAATCAATTAAACTCAAAGGTAGGTTTTGAGAAGAGAAACAAAATTGACACAGTTTTAGTTAGACTCAACAAGAAAAAGAGAGGGCTTGCATAAATAAAACTATAAATGGAAGAGAAGACATTACAACTGACATTACATAGTACAAATGAGCATAAGTGACTACTATGAACAGCTATTTGCCCACAAATTAGACAAATTAGAGAAAATAGATAAATTCCTAAAAATATACAACCTGCCAAAACTTAATCAAGAAGAACTAGAAAATCTGAACAGATCAATTACTATTAAAGAGGTAAGGAGCTTGAATCAGTAATCAAAAACCTCCTACAAAAAAAAATAAAGAAAAGAAAAGATGGCTTCATGATGAATTCTAACAAACATTTAAATAAGAATTAATACCAATCCTTCCCAAACTCTTTCCGAAAAAAGAAGAGGAGGAAACGCAGACTCATTTTACAAGGCCAGTATTACCTTGATCCCCAAACCAGACAAGGATACCACAAGAAAGGAAAATTATAGGCTAATATCCCTGCCTAACATAGATGCAAAAATTCTCAACAAAACATTGGTAAATATAATTCAGCAGTACACCAAAAGGATCAAACACCATGACCAAGTGGGATTTATTCCAGAGATGCAAGGAAGTTTCAACATTCACAGTCAATGTGATACAACCATTAAGAAGATGAAGGATTAAAATCATAAGATCATCTCAAACAGTACAGAAAAAGCATCTGAAAAATTCCACATCCTTTTGTGATTAAAAAAAAACAAAACACCTCTCAACAAATGAGTATATACAACACAAAGGCCATATATGACAAGCCGTAACTAACATACTCAGTGGGGAAAACTGAAAGCTTTTTCTCTAAGATCAGGAAAAAGACAAGAATGCCTACTCTTGCCACTTTTTTAAATCTAGCACTGGAAGTTCTAGCCAGAGCAGTCAGGCAAGAAAAAGGATATCCAAATTAGAGAGAATGAACTAAAACTGTCACTATTTGCAGGTGACATGATATTATATAGAGCAAATCCTAAATAAGTCAACAAAAAAATTATGAGAATAATAAATTCAGTGAAGTTTTAGGATGCAATTAAAAATATAGATTACATTAATACAGAAAAATCAATTGTGCTTCTACACACTATTAACAAACTAAAGGGAAGAGAAAATAAGAAAATAAGCCCATTAAAACTGCATAAAAAAATAATAAAATAACCAAGGAAGTGAAAGATCTCTCATGAAAACTCTAAGATATTGGTGAAAGAAACTAAAAACAATTACATGAAAGGTACTCTATGCTTATGGATTGGAGGAAGTAATACTATCAAAATTTCTGTGCTGACCAAAGTGATCTACAGATTCAATCCAATCTCTTCCAAAATTGCAAAGATATTTTTCATAAAATTAGAAAAAGTAATCCAAAAATGTATAAAACCTCAAACAGTGAAAGCAATCTTGCGAATGAAAAACAAAGCTGAGGCATCAGGCTTCCTGATTTCAAGCTATATTGCAAAGCTATAGTAATCAAAACAGTATGGGACTGGCATAAAAGCAGACATATAGATAAATGGGACAATAGAGACTCCAGCTAATTTACCTCCTTTAGAAAAGCAATAACAATCGCCTCATTTTTCTCATGCTGATATTTATGTTTCTATAATTCTTACTGTTTCTGGGAAACTGAAATTTAAATACAATAGCCAAACCCAACTTGTGCATCTGGCTTAAATTACCTAAAACATAATACAGCAGTTTAGACCTAAACCTAAACATAAAAACTCTGGTGTTCCTGCACTATAGGGATACCACATGTTCAACACTTCTTTTCATTTCTGTTTTTTCTAGTCATATCTTTAAGTGCCTAATGATAACAGATTTACTAAGTTTGTGCATTACTACACAATTTGTTGTGGTATGGTGAGACTATAACAGGACAGAACATCAAAGGTTAAGGCTAACTTCTAGTGGAAAAGAATCTGTCTACAATGCAGGGGACTCTGGTTCGATTCCTGGGTCAGGAAGACCCTCTGGAGAAGGGATAGGCTATCCACTCCAGTATTCTTGGTTTTCCCTTGTGGCTCAGCAGGTAAAGAATCCGCCTGCAATGCAGGAGACCTGGGTTCGATCCCTGGGTGGGGAAGATCCCCTGGAGAAGGGAAAGGCTACCCACCCGGTATTCTGGCCTGGAGAATACCATGGACTATACAGTCCATGGGGTCACAAAGAGTCAGATACAACTGAGCGACTTTCATTTTCTAGTGGAAACATTTGACAACAAGCAAACAGTTAAAGACATTTATACCCATAAAATGCTTACAACAGTGCCAGGCAAAGAATAAGTGCTCAGTAGATGTGAGCTAGTTTCAATACCTGGGGACAAAATTGATGGTTAGATCAGGAAGTGATTTTATAACTAGTAAGTCATAAACAATGCAGAAACGGACAGAAGGAATGGTGGTGCCAGAGGCAAAAAAAAAAAAGGTAAGATTGAGAAAGAATGAAGAAAATCCACTCATTCATTCAATAGCCATTTAGCAAATGAGTGCTACATGCCAGTTTTCAAAGACTGAGGAGTTTGATAAGGGAGGCAGGTCTTTATAGTACAATGTGATAACTGCAATGAAAGAATGATGCCCAGTGCAGCAGGGAAGCTCAGAAAAAGGGAAACAAAGCCAGTCAAGGAGGTCAAACGGGGGTCAGGGAAATGTCCTAGAGTGACACCACAGCTGCCTCTTACTGGGCTAAAGCTGGGAAGATGGACCATTCCAGGTAAAAAAGGAACACTAAGCAGACACAGACTTAAAGCAGCCAAATGTGTACAGGGGAAGTGAGAACACTTCAGTTCCCCTCTGCCTTGGGAAACCAGTCAATTATTGAGCAACATGTAGTTACTAGAACTATATACACCCAACAAAGGTCCCCTGAAGAAAGAAGACTTCTCGCATCTTTAGCCAACCTGAGAAAGAGAGTGACTACAAGATGGAGATTTGGTGTCATGGAGAATGTTTTGTCTGCTTCACATACTAACCACTGAAGACGTTGTTATATGTTGTATCTTAACTGTATTAATATCACTTGCAACCAAAAGAGACCTAATCAATACATGGTCTTCCACATTAACACTCATAACCATCCTAACATAGATTTTATTATCCCACCATAAAGATGAGGAAACTGATTCCCAAAGACATTAAATGATTTTTCTCAAGATCACAGCCACTACCAGAAAGAACAGGAACTGAATTTCAATAGTATACATAATTTTATTTCCCCTTCCGTTCCACCTCTTTAATGAAAACACAGCTTTCAAGACCTCACTTGAATCCCACCTCCTTGCAAAGCTTTCTCTGGCCTCTGCTACAGCACACAGCCTTTTATAGGCCAAGCACTCAGTAACAGTTTAATGTTTAAAGATGATAATGATTGTTTAGCAAGGGCTGATCTGTGTGGGTACAATGTAACCATGGGAAAAAGAGCAACCACAGCAGCCTGGACTCAGGAAAAAAGTCTTATGTCAAGGGCTAGGCTTAGGCAATGGTACCCCACTCCAGTACTCTTGCCTGGGTGATCCCATGGACAGAGGAGCCTGGTAGGCTGCAGTCCATGGGGTCGCTAAGAGTCGGACATGACTGACTTCACTTTCACTTTTTACTTTCATGCATTGGAGAAGGAAATGGCAACTCACTCCAGTGTTCTTGCCTGGAGAATCCCAGGGATGGGGGAGCCTGGTGGGCTGCTGTCTATGGGGTCGCACAGAGTCGGACACGACTGAAGCGTCTTAGCAGCAGCAGCAGCAGCAGGCTTTGACCCAGGTCTTGAAGAAAGTGGAAGCTATGAATTACTAAATGCATCTGGGTTAGGAAGGTGAATATCCCACAAACGATAGAGAAGAAATAATCTGTACAAAGGCACAGAATCAGAGTAAAACAATATTACATCTATCTTTCAGGTCTCTGGCTTTAATGTTATATTTTGCCAAATCTTTGATAATTAGAGAGAAAGAAACAATTTTGATTGAATTGTCTTGTATGTGCTCCTTTTTTGGGTGCCTTCTATGGACAAGACTCTGTGAGAGGTACCAAGATGAATTATTCACAGACCTATCTTCTGCTTGCAAGGAGAGGAAGACCTATACATAAATATCTCTAATAAAATGTACAAAGCTGAAACAACCATAAACAAGATATGGACTGCAATGGTTCATTAGAAGAACCTATCACTTTCAGGTGGGGGTCTTTCTGATAGCTTCCTAGAAACAATGGTGTTGTTGCTAGCTTTGCAAGGAGGATAGGATTTGCAAAGATGAAGATGGGTTCCAGGCTGTTCCACTAGGCAGAGAAACCCACACACAAAAAGAAAGGTAGGAAAGTTCAAATCCAGCAAAGATGAGGGAGGGGTCTCGTTTTACTGCAACCTTGTAGATACAAAGAGTGAAAAATTAAGTTACAACACAAGTGAAGCAATATCATGGACTGAAAAGAACATGAAACTTTGGAATCCTGTGAAAAAATTACTATTCTATCATTTCCTGCTTATGTGATCTTGGGCAAATCATTTAAAATCCTGAATGCCAGTTATTCAGTTACCTCATCTGTAAAACGGGACCAGACAGGAGGATCCCCAGGCATGCAATAATGTGATGTCCCTTCTATTGGATATTCTTTAAATGTGGATTCAAATTTTTTAAAAGACAGGCTGAGCACTGAGTCAGGTAGAGACCCCTGCCTTTCTTCTACTGTCTCAAGCAATTTCAAAGTTCCAGGCAGTCACACAACACCTTGTAGTTAATATGAGTGTTCTCCTCTCTTTGAACTATGTTTGGACTCTTCAGTAGGAGTTCCTGGTGAATTCAATATCCCTTATAGGCTGTGATTTTGAACTTATACCCTTCTGGCCCATCCCTTGGCTCAACTCTGTTCAAAGAATGGTTACAAGGATTAACGAGATTACAAAAATTGAGTGTTCTGTAAGAATAGCTATAGTTATCACTGAGAGACAAACTGAAGGAGGAAAAACTGAAACAATGGAGACTGGCTAAGAGGTAATTTAGGAGGACTATTACATAATCCAAGAAAAAAATCTGAAGGCCTGAAATGAGAGAAAGGTGGTGGGGAAAGAGAAGAAAGGATAAATTTAAAAGCTCTCGCTGAAATAGAATCCTGAGGACTTGGCAAATAGCCGATGTGTGAAATAAAGTGAAGGAAGAGGTTGAAATCTGGGCTCTATGAGGACTTTAGTGTCACTAGTAGAACTAGTGAGGAGGGGAAAAAGGAGCAGATTTGGAAAGAAAATCACTGAATCTGTTGGGACACATTCAGTTAGGGGCCAGTAATAGTGTAACCAGGCAAGGAAAAAAATAAGAGAGAGTTCCTTATAGATTCTCTCCTTGACCAAACTCTGCTCAGACTCCATGTCTTTCTCTCCATTTTAGCAAGAATCCTGCTAAGTCAGGTTAGCCAGAAACCCCCAGCTTCCATATGTGATCACCCTCAATAGCTAATTGGGTTCTTCATCCTCCATGTGATGTCTGATCATCCTGGTCTGCCTTCAGCAAGAATCCTGTTAGGTCAGTTTGGCCAGAACTGCCCACCTTTGCCCTTGATGTTTCCTCTTATAACATTCCATCCACTGACCTCCACTGTTCTCCTTCCCACTTGTCCTTCTGTTTTGAAATAAGCTAAGTTTATACCAAGATCTTTTTCTCCTATTGCAATAATTTTTCTAAATAAAATCCATTTTACCATTTTATGTTCATCTCTGTTTTTTTTTTTTTTAACAGCAATTAAGAATACAGCCTGTTCTAGGGAGAACTAGAGGGTTGACATTTACACAGCCTTTTGTATGTTCACACCAGCAGCAGGGAGGCTTAGTCAGCATACTGTGACTAAATTATGGACTGTTTATACATTCTAGACACTTTTGGTATCTTTTCTATTAAAATCACTCTTTGTAAACCTCCTGAAAACTTTCCATTCTTTCTGACTCTCAGTTATATGGGCATTATAGCAAAACAACAGCTTCCAAAAGATGTCTATGTCCTAATCTTTGGAACCTGTTAATATATTACCTTGTGGGACAAAAAGGACTTTGTAACCCTGATTAAGTTTAAATTTTTAAAAATGATGGCTTATTCTGGATAATTCCGGTAAACCCAATGTAATTCCAAGTGATCTTATTAAAGGAGTACTAGAGAGTCAGAGAGACAGAGAGAGGTTGGAAGATGTGACTAGCCTGCTGGCTTTGAAGATAAGAAAGGGGCATGAGCCAATGAATTCACACAGCCTCTAGAAGCTGGAAAATGCAAGGGAACCGACTCTATCCTAGATGCTGTAAAAGAAATTCAGCCACGTTAACACCTTGATTTTAGGCCAGTGAAACTCAGTTCAGACTTTTGGCCCTTGGAATTATAAAATAACAAATCTGTATTGTTTTAAGCTATTTCTGCAGTAATTTGTCACAGTAGCAATAGGAAACTAATACAATAGGTGTGGTGAATGGCCTAAGCTATTCAGTTGACTAGCACTTGAGAAATGGAAGGCTGTGGACGGATAACATTTAAGAATGTTAAATGTGGTTCTCACAAGAGGAATTTTTCCCTCCTCTCCCTAGGGGACATTGCAAAAGTCTGAGATATATTTGACGGTCATGACCATAGGATGGGTATAACAGAAGACATTACATCCAAAAAGCAAAAAAACCCAGAATATACATTCCTTTCAACTGTACATGGAATATTCTCTAGGACTGATCACATACAAGGGCACAAAACAAGCCTCCACAAATTTAAGAGCATAGAACTTATTTCCAGCATCTTTCCTGACCACAACTGCATGAAACTAGAAGGCAATGGCACCCCACTCCAGTACTCTTGCCTGGAAAATCCCATGGACACAGGAGCCTGATAGGCTGCAGTCCATGGGGTTGCAAAGAGTTGGACACGACTAAGCGACTTCTTTCACTTTTCACTTTCATGCACTGGAGAAGGAAATGGCAACCCACTCCAGTGTTCTTGCCTGGAGAATCCCAGGGATGGTGGAGCCTGGTGGGCTCCCATCTCTGGGGTCGCACAGGGTCAGACAAGACTGAAGCGACTTAGCAGTAGCAGAAATCAATAACAGAAAAAGAAAAGATTAAAAAAAAAACAAATTACATGGAAAGTAAACAACATGCTACTAAAAAACCAGTGGATCAACGGTGTGAAATCAAAGAGAAAATTTTAAAAATACCTTGAGACAAATGTCAGTTTAAACACCACCATACAAAGCCTATAGGGTGCAGCAAAAGCAGCTCTTAGAAGGAAGCTCATAGCAACACAGGCTTTCTTTAAGAAACAAGAAAACTCTCAAACAATCTAATCTTCTACCTAAAAGAATTAGAAAAAGAACAAACAAAATAAAAACTCAGCAGAAGAAACAAAATAATAAAAATCAGAGAGGAAATAAAATAGAGACTTAAAAAAACAATAGGAAAAAAAAACAATAAGGTCAAGAGCTGATTCTTTGAAAGGGTAAACAAAATTGACAAACCTCAGGCCAGGCTCACCAAGAAGAATGGAGGAAGTAAACAAAGTAAGAAATGAAAGAGGAGCAATCAAAACTGATACCACAGAAAGACAAGAAACTATAAGAGAATACTATGACCAATTATAAGCCAAAAATTGGACAACCTAGAAGATATGGACATGTTTTGCTTCTAGAAACATACAGTCCATCAAAACTGAATCACAAAGATATAGATAACTTGAAGAGACTGATCAATAGAAGTGAAATAGAATCTGTAATAAAAAGAGAAAAACTCCCTACAAACAAAAGTCCAGGACCATATGCCTTCACAGGAGAATTCTACTGAACATACAAAGAAGAACTTATACCAATCCTTAAGGCTCAAACTCTTCCAAAAGACTAAAGAGAAGGAAACATTCTCAAATAACAGTCTACAAAGCTACTATCACTGTGAAACCAAAATCAGACAAAAATACCACCAAAAAAGAAAATTACAGACCAATATCTTCGATGAATTTAGATGCAAAAATTCACAATGAAATATTAGCAAACCAAATTCAACAATACACACGAAAAGATCATACACAATGACCAAGTGAAATTCTTCCTAAGTTCACAAGAATGGTTTAACAAACACAAATCAAAAAAGGTGACACACCACATCAAAATAAAAGAAAAGAGGAAAACCACATGATCATCTTAATAGATGCAGAAAAAGTTTTTGACAAAAATCAACATCCATTCATGATAAAAACTCTCACTATAGTAGGTATTACCTTAACATAATAAAAGCTATTTATGACAAACCCACAGCCAATATAATACTCAATGGTGAAAAGCTGAAAGCCTTCCCACTAAAATCTGGAACAAGAATGCCCACTCTGAACTCTTCTATTAAAAGTAGTATTGGAAGTCCTAGTTATACCAATCAGACAATAAAAAGAAATAAAATATATCCAAATTGGAAAGGAAGAAGTAAAATTGTCATTATATGCTGGTTACATAATTATATATACATATATATATATATATGTATATATAAAACCCTAAAAACTCCACACAAAAACTACTAGAACTTTTCAATGAATTCAGCAAGGTAGCAGGATACAAGGTTAACATACAGAATCTGTTGCATTTCTCAACACTAACAATGAAATATCAGAAAGGAAATTAAAAAAAAAAAACCTTTAAAAAAAACAATAGCACTCCACAAAATAAAATATTTAGGAATAAACCTAACCAAGAAAGTGAAAGATTTACATGCTAAGAACTATAAAACATTAATAAAGGAAACTGAGGATGATTCAAAGAAATGGAAAGATATCCCATCTCCTAGAAGAATTAATTTTGCTAAAATGGCCACACTACTCAAAGCAATCTACAGATTTAATGTGATCCCTATTAAATTATCCATGACATTTTTCACAGAACCAGAAAAAAATAATCCTAAAATTTATATGTAACCACAAAAGACCCAGAATTGCCAAAGTAATCCTAAAGAAAAAAACAATACAAGAGGCCTAACCCTCCCAGGCTTCAGACAATACTACAAGGCTATAGTAATTAAGTGGCATGGTACAAAAACCATTTGGTACAAAAACTGACACATGGATCAATGGAACAGAATACAGAGCTCAAAAGTAAACCAACATACCAAAAAGCAAGGGAGAAAGGGAAAGATATACCCAACTAAACACAGAGTTCCAAAGAATAGCAAGGAGAGACAAGAAGACCTTCTTCAATGAACAATGCATAAAAATTAAGGAAAACAACAGAAGGGGAAGGACTAGAGATCTCATCAGGAAAGCTGGAAATATCAAGGGAACATTTCACCCAAAGATGGGCACAATAAAGGACAAAAACAGTAGAGAAGTAGAAATAGAAGAGATCAAGAAGCAATGGAAAGAATACAAAGAAGAACTGCACAAAAAAAGACCTTAATGAACTAGATACTACAATCATGTGCTCAATCATCCAGAGCCAGACATTCTGGAGTATGAGGTCAAGCGGGCCTTAGGAAACACTGCTGTCAATAAGTGGATGTGATGGAAATCCAGTACAGCTATTCAAAACCCTAAAAGATGATGCTATCAGGGTGTTACACATAATACGTCAGCAATTTGAAAGACCCAGCAGTGGCCACAGGACTGGAAAAGGTCAATCCTCATCTGAATTACCAAGAAGAGCAGAACTAAAGAATGTTCAAACCACTGGACAATTGCACTCATCTCCCATGCTAGTAGGTCATGCTTAAAATCTTGCAGGCTAGGCTTCAGCATTACGCAAACCAAGAATTTCCAGACATCCAAGCTGGGTTTAAAAAAGGTAGAACCAGAGATCAAATTGCCAACATTCACTGGATCATAGAGAAAGCAAGGGAATTCCAGAAAAATATCTACCTCTGTTTCATCGACTACACTTTGATTGTGTGGATCATGACAAACTGTGGAAAGCTCTTAAAGAGATGGGAATACCAGACCATCTTACCTGTCTCCTGAGAAACCTGTAAGTGGGTCAAGAAGCAACAGTTAGAATCCTGTGTGGAAAACTGATTGGCTTAGGATTGAGGAAGGAGTACAACAGAGCTGCCTGTTGTCATTCTGCTTACTTAATCTATATGCTGACCACATCCTGAGAAATGCCAGGCTGGATGAGTTACAAGTTGAAATCAAGATAAGCAGGAGAAACATCAACAACCTCAGATATGCAGGTGATACCACTCTAAAGGCTGAAAGCAAAAAGAACTAAAGAACCTCTTGATGAGAGTGAAGGAGAAGACTGAAAAAGCCAGCTTAAAGCTAAATATTAAAAAACTAAAATCATTGCATCCAGCCCCATTACTTGATGGCAAATAGAAGGGGAAAAGGTGGAAGCAGGGACAGATTTCCTCTTCTTGGGCTCCAAAACCACTGCAGATGGTGAATGCAGCCATGAAATTAAAAGACAACTGCTTCTTGGCAGGAAAGCTATGACAAATCTGGACAGTGTATTAAAAAGCAGAGACATCATTCTGCCTACACAGGTCTGTATAGTCAAGGCTCTGGTCTTCCCAGTGGTCACATATGGTTGTGAAAGCTGGACCGTGAGGAAGGCAGAGCACCAAAGAATTGATGCCTTCAAACTGCGGTGCTGCAGAAGACTCCTGAGAGTCCCCTGGACAGCAAGGAGATCAAACTAGTCAATCTCAATAAAGGAAATCAACCCTGAATACTCATTGGAAGGACTGAGGCTGAAGCTAAAGCTCCAGTACTTTGATCACCTGATGCAAACAGCTGACTCGCTGAAAAAGTCCCTGATGCTGGGAAGGATTGAGGGCAGAAGGAGAAGAGGGTGTCAGAGGATGAGACGGCTGGATGGCATCATTGATACAATGGACATGAACTTGGAGAAAACTTTGGGAGATGGTGAGGGAAAGGGAAGACGCATGCTGAAGTCCATGCGATTGCAAAGAGTTGAATGTCAGACAACTGGGCAACTGAACAACAACCTACAGCCAATTAATCTTTGGCAAAGGAGGTAAGTATACACAATAGGAAAAAGAAAGTCTCTGCAGTGAGTGGTTTTGTGAAAGTCAGACAGCCACATTTAAATCAACCAAGTTAGAACACATCCTCACACCATGAATAAAAATAAACTCAAAATAGTTGAAAGACTTAAACATAAGACATGACACCATAAAACTCCTGGAAGAGATCATAGCAAAACAGTTATCATACCAATGTTTTCTTAGGCCAGTCCCCCAGAGCAACAGAAATAAAAACAAAAATTTTTAAATGGGATCTAATTAAACTTAGAAACTCTAGCACAGCAAAGGAAACCATAAACAAAACAAAAAGACAACCTACCAAATGGGAGAATATATTTGCAAACAATGCAACAAACAAGGGCTTAATTTCCAAAATACACAAACAACTTATACAATTAAACAATAAAAAGAAAACCCAATCAAAAAAATAGGAAAAACACCTAAACAGACATTTCTCCAAAGAAGACATATAGATAGATGGTCAACATTGCTAATTATTAGAGAAATGCACATCAAAATTACAAGATGGTACCACTTCGCACTGGTCAGATTGACCATCATTAAAAAGTGTATAAATAATAAATGCTGGAGAGGGTGTGGAGAAAAAGGAACCCTCCTACACTGTTGGTGGGAATGTAAGTTGGTGCAGCAACTATGGAAAACAGTACGGAGGTTCCTCAGAAATCTAAAAATAGAATTATCATATGATCCAGCAATCCCCCTCCAGGGCATACATCCAGACAAAACTCTAATTCAAAAACAGACACACACCCCTATATTCATAACAGTACTATTCACAATAGCCAAGTCATGGAAACAATCTAAATGTTCCCTGACAGAATGGCTGCTATCCAAAAATCTACAGGCAATAAATGTTGCAGAGGGTGTGGAGAAAAAGGAACCCTCTTACACTGTTGGTGGGAATGCAAACTAGTACAGCCACTATGGAGAACAATGTGGAGATTCCTTAAAAAACTGGAAATAGAACTGCTATATGACCCAGCAATCCCACTGCTGGGCATACACACTGAGGAAACCAGAATTGAAAGAGACATGTGTACCGCAGTGTTCAATGCAGCACTGTTTATAATAGTCAGGACATGGATGCATAAGAAAGCTGTGGTACATATACACAATGGAATATTATTCAGCCATTAAAAAGAATACATTTGAATCAGTTCTAATGAGGTGGATGAAACTGGAGCCTATTATACAGAGTGAAGTAAGCCAGAAAGAAAAACACCAATACAGTATATTAACGCATATATATGGAATTTAGAAAGAAGGTAACGATAACCCTGTATGCAAGACAGCAAAAGAGACACATATGTATTGAATAGTCTTTGGACTCTATGGGAGAAGGCGAGGGTGGGATGATTTGGGAGAATGGCATTGAAACGTAAAATATCATATGTGAAACGAATCTCCAGTCCAGGTTTAATGCATGATACAGGGTGCTCAGGGCTGGTGCGCTGGGATGACCCAGAGGGATGGGATGGGGAAGGAGGTGGGAGGGGGGTTCAGGATGGGGAACACATGTACACTCATGGCGGATTCAAGTCAATGTATGACAAAACCAATACAATATTGTAAAGTAAAAAAAATAAAAAAAGATATGCACATAAGTCCTGTAAATATTCATACTCATTGATCAAATAATTTCATTTCTGAAAATCTGTGTTTGGTATTATTTGCAAAAGTCAATAATTTTAAATGTGGAAAAAAATTTATTGCACAAAGATGTATCTTTTGGTATTGTTTATCAAAGGAAAAATGAGAGTAATCAATAAGAGAATATTGGTTAATTGAACCATGGTAAAGCTATTCAATGAAATATGCAGTCAATTAAAATATGCTTTTGTAAAAATTAAAAAAAATAAAATAAATGTCCCCTAACAGATGAGTGGATAAAGATGTGGTACAAAGACACAACGTAATATTACTCAGCCATTAAAAAGGAACAAAATAATGCTATTTGAAGAAACATGGATACAACTAGAGGTTATCACACTAAGTGAAGTTAAGTCAGGAAAAGAAAGACATATATCATATGATCACTTATAAGTCAGTGAAGGACAGGGGAGCCTGGTGTGCTGCAGTCCATGGGGTCACAAAGAGTAGGACATGACACAGTGACTGAATAACAACAATAATCACTTTTAAGTGGAGTCTAAAATGTGTACAAATAAACTTATCTATGAAACAGAAAGAGACTTACAGATATAGAAAACAGACTTGTGGTTGCCAAGGGGAAGGGGGTTGAGGGAAGGATGAGTGAAAGGTTGGTGTTAGCAAATGTAAACTATTATATATAGAAAGGCTAAACAACAAGGTCCTACTCTATAGCACAGGGAACTATATTCAATATCTTATGAAAAATCATAATGGAAAAGAATATTTAAAAAAGAATGTACATATACGTGTAACTGAATCACTTTGCTATACAGCAGAAATTCACACAAGTATTAAAAAAAAAAAGAATTTCATGGGGGATAAAAAGAGTGATTAGTCTACTTACAAAGTCATTTTGAGAGAAAAATGAAACCTGAATCCGATCAAGTCTCTAGATCCACTATTAATTTATTAATTTACAGGAAACAAAGAATGGACGATTCTGTTATATAGCAACCAGGGATCCAATCAGCAAAATCTACAGGACAAAGTTTTCCAACAGACTGCAAGAGTAATAAAAGACAAAAGGATATGGAATGGTAGGGGGTAGCGGTGGGGGGAATCTAAGGAATAAAAGAGACTTGAGACAAAGTGACCAACTGGAATACACGGAGATGATTTGAATTCTAATTCAAACAAACTATAAAAAATACACATATGCATTTATTAGATAATTAGAGACACAGATGTAAAGAACAGACTTTTGGACTCTGTGGGAGAGGGAGAGGGTGGGATGATTTGGGAGAATGGCATTGAAACATGTATACTATCATATAAAAAACGAATCACTAGTCTAGGTTCGACACAGGATACAGGATGCTTGGGGCTGGTGCACTGGGATGACCCAGAGAGATGATATAGGGAGGGTCGTGGGAGGGGAGTTCAGGGTTGGGAACTCATGTACACCTGTGGTGGATTCATGTCAATGTATGGCAAAACCAATACAGTATTGTGCAGTAAAAAAATAAAATATAAATAAAAAAGAAATTTAAATACTGACTAGATAATATATTATATAAAAGAATTATTGCTAATTTAGGTGAGTTGTCCTGTGGCTACTTCTTTAACGGAGTCCTTATCTATTAGAACTACATGTTGAAATGTTTACAGATGAAACAGTATATCAAATTTCCTTCAAATTAATACAGGAGAGGGGCTGTGTTTGAAACTAGATTAGGCCATTAGTTGATAATTGCTGAAGTTGATGAAGGGCACATGGGGGTTTCTTATGCTATTCTCTCTAAAGCATGTTTAAATTTCTCCATATTTAAGCAGTTTTAAAAGAATACTACAAAACTATCTGTTTCTACTTTAATTATGTCTATTTTTCAGAATGGGAGAATGGTCTCTCCCCTTTTCCTATATTCTCTCATTGCTCCAAATTATCTGTTCACATTTGCCATGCTCAGAAATGTACTCCGGATCAAAACAGAAGAAAACATGCTCAGAGTTCACTTGCCATTAGTTAGGTGCTAAATAAATTTAAAATATTCCAGTTTCAAGTGTGTGGATTCACTTGTGAAGAGAGAAACTGGGAGGGCCCCTGTCCTGTGCTAGATTCCAATAGCTCTCTGTGGCTCTTATAAAACAGAGCAGATGGAGGAAATGACCCTCAAAAAGCTGAGACCCAGGACTGGGCACAGGCTGGGCTACCACCTCCACCACCTGTGGGGAAAAAGACTACAAGCCACATTCATCTCTTACCATTAGCCCCTGGCACTGTGCTGGCACTTGGGCATACTGCACATATTTGGAAGGCAGAGAAGGAGGCGGTTGATTTACCATGTTTAGTTGTTTTGGTTTTTGTTTTTAGTATTTTATTCTGGAGGGGTGGGATTTGTGTGTGTGTGTCGCTGCACTGGGTTTTCCTTGTGTGTGGGCTTTCTCTGGTTGTGGAGAATAGGGTCTACTCTCTAGTTATGATGTGTGGGCTTCTCATTGCAATGGCTTCACTTGTGGAGCATGTGCTCTCGGGCCCGGGGCTTTAGCAGTTGTGGCTCATGAGTTCCCTTGAGGTAAGTGAGATTTTCCCAGACCAGGGATCAAACCTGTGTTCCCTGCACTGGTAAGTGCATTCCTAACCAGTGGACCACCAGGGAAGCCCTGAGCAGGTTAAGTCTTTAGGTGAACATGAATAACATGTTTTATGGTGTGTCAGCAATATCCTCCATTCCTCCACAGATGTCTTTAAAACCATCACGCCCGTAAAGTGACCTCACCACCACAGATGTAGAGTTTCCTGTCTTAGCAGAGACTTTTCAGGAAGGTGCTTTAGCTAAAGCCGTCAGATGCTGCTTTGTAAAACAAAGTTTTAAATAGTTTAAATAAGTTTAAATAGTTACCCTTCACAAGTCCACTCCAGTGCACATTATTTTTAACTTTTATCACAGTTCTCAAGGTAAGATGTGGAAAGTCTCGCCCACAGCTGTTGAGTCACCCCTAAGCTCACCCCACCCCTCCTTACCTTGGGCTAGTGAGTTGCTATACAGCAGTTATGCTGTACAGTAGAGAAGTAACATTATTGCATGATATACTTAAAAATTGCTAAAGGATAGATTTCCTGTTAAGTGTTTTTATCACAAACAAATAAACATATTACATAAATACATAAATAAAGGTAGGAGGAAACTCTGGGGAGGAGATGGATATATTATGGCATATATTGTAGTGATGGTCTCACAGCTATCTCCAAACTCATTAAGCTGCATACATTAAACACAGTTGACCCTTGAAGAACACAGGATTGAAGTGCCCAGATCCAGGTGTATGCAGAATTTTTTTTTCAATAATCCATACTACAGTACTACGCAATCAGTGGTTGGATGAATCTGCCAGTGTAGAACCACAGATAATGGGGAAACAAGGATACAGGGAAACCACTGATAAGGAGGGTCACCTCTATGTTGGACTTTCAGCACCCAGGAGGGTCAGTGTCCCAAGCCTTGAGTTGTTCAAGAGACAATTATATGTATAGTTTGTTGTTTAACAATCCTGCCTCAATAAAGAAGCATTGCTGAGCTTGCTATTCAAAGGAACATGGGGTCAAAGAACACAACAGGTTTACAGGGAACCCAATATTCAGGCAGCATTGAGAAAGAACAGCCTGCTGTTTAGACTGGTGTTTATTTACACAGACAAAGATCTATCTATCAGACACAAAGATATTTCATACTGAGGGTACAGAATTCACAACTGCTTCTTTGGCACACTCTGCTGGTTACCAAACTTTCTTCATATTTTCCTGTTTAATATAAATGACTTCTTAAAAAGTCTTCCACGTTCTGTACCGAGAGCAGATGTTATGAAACTTAGCATGCTTGAGAAAATAAACATTTGATAGCCATCTGGCATAGAGGAGACAATGCCAGAGTGAAACCAGGCAGGACCCTATGGTCCTTCCCCATCCCCCATCCTCTGCCTGCCTTTTGTCTGTGGAAGAATTTTAGCCAAAGAGTAAGTTTAATCAGAGAAGCAAGAAAATGCAGAAACAAAGGAAAACAGTTCAACAAAACTAAACAATGAGAGTCAGTAAACATACTCAAGGACCTTTAGTTCCTTCTCAAGGGCTTTAGATAATATTCTGAGCCATGTCCTGTGAGCTGTCTGATAGATACTGAAACCTCTACCAGGTGCGGGATGACCAGAAAATGGGCACATGACATAAACTGCCACAATCCTGAGAACTGGCTTCAAAGAAATGGGCACAAACAGACTCTACAACTGAAGAGTTACTGTACCTAAAACAGTCAAGAAGATGCTGATCAGACCACCACAGGACCAATTCCAAGATGACAGTGCTGTTTCTGCATGGTAGCCTCCTCATTTCATCACAAAAGCTCGTGACCACTGGCTATCACTGATGGGGAGTCACTCTTTGGACAGAAATCCCCCCTCAACCTCTTGGCATCCAAAATAAAGCAAACTTTGCTTTCCATTTGCCTTGCCTTTTATTGCCTTTTGAACGGCAAGCAACCAGATCCTACTTTTGGTTATAAGAGGAGACACTTTTTGCAAAGAAGAGTGGAACTATCACGGGGGAAGAGAGAGAATAGGCATTTCACTGTTTTCTTCTTGCTGCTTGTTACAAGAATAATTAGCTTGGCATTCATATTTCCTAACAGATTCTTTTAAAGAGTGTGTGCATAGTAAGTATGATTTCACTCTGAAGATAAAGGAACTATGAAGATATTCACAGCAGGAACTAACTTCATTCTCTGTATGAACAAATAAATCATTGTACTACTTCCCTGGTGGCTCAGATGGTAAAGAATCTGCCTGCAACTCATAAGACCTGAGTTCAGTCCCTGGGTCGGGAAGATACTCTGGAGAAGGGAATGGCTACCCACTCCAGTATCCCTGGACAGAGGAACCTGGCCAGGCTACAGTCGATCAGTCCATGGGGTCCCAAATAGTTGGACATGACTGAGTGACTGACACACACATACAACATATGCAATCCCAACATTTTAGATAATTTGTCACTTAGGTCAGATATGTCTCAGGCTATATACTTGCTTTAACAAAACAAAACAAAACCCAAGACAAGAAAGTCTTCCCTTTGTGCCCTAAGAGCCCACAAACCCCCACTTTCTCAGATCTTCAGAACTCTTCTGGGGTGAAGATAATTGGCAATCAAACCTGGATCTATGCTTAAGACTTCTGTAAAATGAAGGATCCATTTATAATGTGAATACCAGCCTCCAAAGGGATATGTTTGAATTTTCACCTCTCATCTTAGTAAGATTTCTTACAATGTTATTTAGCCAATCATTATTTTTAGGTATTCCCCACCACCATCCTCCAAAGAGCCAAAGAGCATGTTATTCATATTGTTAAATGAATATTTATTTATAGACTTAAAGTGGATGAATTACTATAGTTGTTTCAACTTTCCTTAGAGAATACTTTTACATTCTGAATATCTCCAAATACAATCTCTTTTTAAGGAAAGATCCTTTTTTAAGAAAGGTCCTTTAAACAGTAACCTTCAAATTGGGTTTGAAATTCAGAAATACTGTCGTGCCTTCCCAGATAAGGTTTTTCAAGGTCTTTACCTTCTTAAGATGCTGGGTCATAAAGGGTGCTTTCAGCATCCTGGGGCAGCAATTGTTAGAAGTGCAACAGAAGAGAAACCTCACCCCGTCCACTGGGCTTTGCACCCTGCTGGGGCCTCCTACCAGCACAGAGAAACACTGCCCTTCATCGGCCCTCAGCTGCAAGCACCAATTCTTCTATCTTTAGAGAACCAAACTCAGTCGAGCTTTCTTGCCAGGAAAAAGGTTGGCTGCTAAAAAGATTCTTTTTGCCAATACTTGCTTTCTGAATAAAGTATTTCACTGTTGGCAGATGGCTTTCAAATGTATTACCCTACATGCTGTCCTTGACTGACAGGAATCCGTGGTCTCGGGATGCATGGCATAAAAGGAGCATTCAGGACCATAACCTATTTTGATCTTAGATGAAGTATGGAGTTTTGATCCTGGCCAAGCACTTACTTGCAGGTGACCTGAGGACACCACCTAACCTTTGAGAACCTCTGACCCTCATGGTAGAATGGGCTCTATGAAAAATAAGTAAGGTAATGCCCCACTGAGCCCAAGATAGCTAGGTCGTTATTAGAAAATTGCAGTTAGAACCAGAGTTATATAGACCGAGTTGTGTCTCCCCAAATTCATATGTTGAAGCCCTAACGCTCAGTGTGACTGTATTTGGAAATGGGGCCTCTAATGAGGTAATTACGGTTAAAGGGTAGGGACCTAATCCTACAGGACTGGTGTCTTACACGAAGAGGAAGAGACACCAGAGACTCTCTGCACACAGAGGAAAGGCCATGAGGATACAGTGAGAAGGTGGCCACCTGCAAACCAGGAAGAGAGGCTCCACAGAAACGAAGTCTGCTGACATCTTGTTCTCAGACTTCCAGCTTCCAGAACTCTGAGACGGTAATTTCTGTTGTTGCAACTTCCCAGTTTGCAGTGATCGGTTATGGTAGTCTTAGAAAACTAATACACGAACATTTTTGATGACTTTACCTTTCCTTATATTTTCTTGGCTTGTGTCTAATTATGATATTACCTGTGCATGGTAACTGTTATTATTATGATCTAGTTGCTATTGGGGGGCTTCTCTGGTGGCTCAGATGGTAAAGAATCTGCCTGCAATGCAGGAGACCTAAGTTGGATCCGTGGGGTTGGGAAGATGCCCTGGAGAAGGGAATGACTACCCACTCCAGTCTTTTCGCCTGGAGAATCCCATGGACAGAGATAGATGCCTGGAGGGCTACAGTCCAAGGGATGGCAAAGAATCAGGCACAACTAAGAGACTAACACTTTCACTTCTTTTCTTTCAGTTGCTTTTTAGTCCCTGTTAAGCCTCATAAATTACCTTGTGGCACTTTCTCTTCTTTTTGTACAAAAGATCACTTTGGAGGCCTGGTGGAAAAATTGGTGAGTAAGCAAACATGAGTGCACTGCAACAAAATAGGATATTTTGATGTAGCCAATTTGATCACTAACCTTTCACCTTTTTTATCACCAAATGCTGAATAAGTACACGATGCCACTGAGACTCAACATGGTAATGGGTGAAAGATGGGGTGCAAGCAGAGATAGGCTGAGAGACCGTGGATGCACCGGGAGGGATAGGCACGACTCTTCAAACTACTTGCTGCTGCTGCTGCTGCTAAGTTACTTCAGTCATATCTGACCCTGTGCGACCCATAGATGGCAGCCCACCAGGCTCCTCCATCCCTGGGATTCTCAAGGCAAGAACACTGGAGTGGGTTGCCATTTCCTTCTCCAATGCATGAAAATGAAAAGTGAAAGTGAAGTCACTCAGTCATGTCCAACTCTTAGTGACTTCATGGACTGCAGCCTACCAGGCTCCTCTGACCATGGGATTTTCCAGGCAAGACTACTAAAGAGGGATGCCATTGCCTTCTCCGCTTCAAACTACTTAGTAGTTTTCAAAAGTTATAATTTAATGTTTGGGAGATTTTAGGGTCATGAAATGGAGTAGGTGTTAAAATGTGCAGGCATTCAAGGACACAGGGACCAAATGAGGGATGACAGCAAAGAGTCGCCTCTGCAGAGGTTGGCACCCATAAAGCCATCTGAGTAACTGATACACAGTGTCCACAGAAAGTGGCAAATATAGGCATAGATCACATGGTTTTTTATTATTATTATTTCTAACCTGGCAGACAAAAGAAGGAAATACAGGGAAATTCTGATGATAGGTGTGCTCTTTTCTGGGAGAGCATCCAGTACTCCTATGGGAGATGGGGAAACCTAAATAAACAGAACCCTCGTCAACTAGCCTAGGTTCATCCCTAGGGTGAAGCCTGGAATGCTGGACATGAATAATACTGAGGTTCCACCTGTAGGCTGGACCACCAAAGCAGGATGGGGGGTGGGGAGTGTGCTCAGTCACTTAGTCATATCTGACCCTTTGAGACCCCATGGACTGTAGCCCGCCAGGATCCTCTGTCCATGGAATTTTCCAGGGTTGTGGGAAAACACTGCAAATGAAGTCTGTGGGGACTTCTAAGACTCCAAGCTTCATGGGTACTCATGGTCATCTCTGGCACTCTGATACCACAGGATAGGAAGCAAGGCTGAATCTTTAGGGTAATGACATCAAATGCCCCTATTCTGACTGATCCAGAAAGTGACAAGAGGACAGAGCCATGCCTACTAGAGATACTAATTAAAAGATGTAACACGGGAACCTGGAAATGGCCAAGGCAGAGCAAACACAGAAGTTCTATAACTCACTAAATAACTGAGCTATTTATTAATATATGCTGTGGACTGAATTGTGTCCCCTCAAAATTCTTGTGTTGAAGCTTTCACCCCCATTGTGGCTGTTTGGAGTAAAGAAGTGATTACGGTTAAATGAGATCATATGGATGGAGCCTTGTTCCAACAGGATTAACGTTCTTATTAGCGGAGACACCAGAGACCTCACTCTCTCTCCACAGCACATGAGGACACAGGAAGAAGGTGGATATCTGCAAGGTCGGAAGATGGCCCTCACCAGGACTGGAATCCACTGGCACCTTGATTTTGTGCTTGGCAGCTGGTAGGTGATCTCTGGGCCCCAGGAAGGGCCCTTACTGACAAGAGTGTCTTTGTTTTCCTGGAGGACAGTCTAATGATGTGATTTATGTGATAGGGGCTTTGAGCCATGCTGTACCTTCGACCTCTGGAGGAATTAGAGACTAAAAGCATTAGTCTGAGCCCCTGGAGTGGATGAAAACAGAGTCAGCCCTGTGGACAATATGTGATCAAGCTCCACTAAAAACTCCAGACACCGAAAGCGCAGGTGAGCTTTCCTGATTGGCACTATTCTATGAGTGTTGTCACATATCGTGAGCAGGAAGCAATGCCATCCATGACTCAGTAAGGGGAGGAAAATCAGAAGCTTCATGCTTGGACCCCTCCCAGACTCTGCCCTTACATGTTTCTCCTTCTGTTCATTTTAGTGTTTACCTGTTTTCCTTTTACTATGATAAAATTTTAATTATAATTATAGTGCTTTCCTGAGTTCTGTAGTCATTCTAGTGAGTTACCAAACCTGAGGATGGTCATGGCTCTTTAGGCTTTTTCTTTTTTAAGGGTTTTAACTTTGTCTTTTATTCTGTAGTAAATAGTTATTTACTTACTAATTTAACTTGTGGTAGTTTTAAACTATTGTGTAATCAGCTTTCTCAACCTTTCTCATTAAAGTTTTTCTTTACTTAAAAAGGCCTTTTTCACTAGAAGATGAAATAGGTATTCATCTTTATTTTCTTCCTCTTTTCTGCCTCTGGCACCAGCTGCCTCCGCTTCCTTGGTCCTCCCTGCATCACACTGAAGCTCATGCCAGTGGGGACACCAAGAACCCCAACTCATGCTCCTCTATCTTTGTTTTCTAGCTTTTTACAGTATCATTTCTCTTTCTTAACTAATTTCATTTGGGATTTATGTTGCTATATGCTACTAAGTAAAAATCTGTTGTTACTTTTTTCCCCATACAGTTTCTCAATTGACTCAACAACAGCTTTTGAATAATCATATTTTTCTACCTTGTTACCACATGCAAAATTCCCACATATATTAGGGTTTGCATGTGGTCAATCTATTCTATTAGATCTAATGGCTATCTTTTCTTGCACCATCCTGCTTTTAGATTTCTTGGCTTCATAACAGGTATTAACATCCCACTACAGGCATCTTTCTTATTTAATGTTCAATTTTACAATCTTCTTGGCTTATCTTCCTATTTACTCTTCCACAACAAAATTTTCTGAGCCCCAAGAAAATGTTTTACTCAGAACATAAAAGAAAAATTAAAATCAGTTTGTCAATTCCCATCGACCTCCCAAAATAAAATTAATATAATTTTTCACTGGAATTGCATTAAACTTAAAAATTTGGGGAAAATTGATATATGTATTTATAAGGCTAAGTCTTTCCAGGCAGAATTATGATATGCCCCACAATAAAAATAAATACATTAAAAAATGTTGATGTTCTTCATACAAGTCCAGCAAGTTTCTTGTTAGCACAGGGAAATATGAAATTTTATGGCTCTTAATGCACATCGCTACATTATCTCCACAAAATTTTCACAAATATAAGACTGAAAATGCCTTCTTGCCAGTCTTAGCAGGTAAAAAAACTATTCACTATAGATTTAATGTGCACTTCTTTGACTTTCCATGAGGTTGGATGATTCTGAACATATTTATTGATTAGTTGTATTTCTTTCTTTGTGAACTTTGCCTCTTTTATTTTTGCCTATTTTTTATATTAAGAATAATATACTTTGATTCCCCAGATGGAAGTATTTTCCCCAGTACATCATTTGCCTCTAAATTTGGTTTATTATGTTTTTGGATATATAGAATTTTAAAATTTTTCTATGGAAATCTCTTCTTTACAATTTCTTCATTTATACTTAGGAAGTCCTCCAATTCAAACATCATAAAATATTTGTGTCTGTTTTCTTATAGTCATGTATATATTCTTCTCTTTAAATTTTAATTCCCAAATCTACACTGATTTTTATGTTTATGATATAAATGGGCTTCCCTGGTGGCTCAGACAGTAAAGAATCTGCTTGCAATGCAGGAGACCCGGGTTCAGGTTCTAGGTGGGGAAGATCCCCTGGCAAAGGGAATGACAACCCACTCTACTATTCTTGCCAGGAAAATCTCAATGACAGAGGAGCCAGGAGGGCTATAGTCCATTGGGTCTCAAAGAGTCAGGTATGACTGAGCAACTAACACACACATAGGAAAAATGAAATAAAGCCTGGGTTTCATTTTGACTTTTAGGGATTAATTGATTTAAGTCTGTATATTGAACCATGGTCATTCTCTTTTTGGAAGTTATTCTGTGTCAAAGCGATTTGGTTTACTTAGTAATATTAAGTACTGAATTTCTTGGCACACATTTCAGTGGAGTAATAAAATGTTCTCATTATGAAAGGAATTTAAGCAATTACAGCTGAAGCCTTCTCTAGTGTATCTAACAAGATACTTTTTAGCTTAAAGAATGTTGTGTATCATTCAACTGCTAGTTGCCACAGCATTAGGACTTTCCTGAGTCCTCTGAAACTTACAAAGAGCTAAAGAGGTTGTTTTACCAGCACCTTCTGTAATAATGTGTTACTACAATTCACTTGGAAGGTTTAATCCCCGAAGGGTACAGAGAATTAATTTACAGTCACAGTCTGGCATTCTTAAGACCAAAGGGAAACAAAACCCTCTGAGAAATCAAATGTGTTTGGCAGATTTGGTTCAAGATTTCCAGCAATGTACTATCAACACAGCAAACCTAAGAAGCAGGAGAAACCTCTCTCGAAATCAAATACGGTACAGTACAAGGAACATTATATTGAATGTCTGAAAGCCAGGAGTCTTTGTTCCAACACCAGTGGTTTGACCTTCATAAATCATCTTAATGAGTTTAAGTTTCCTCTCATAAAACACGTGACCTCATAGGACTACTGCAAAAACTAAATGAGAATATTTATGGGGAAGTATTATGTAAACTGTAATGCACATGTCAAAACATTAGTAGCTATTAACTAGCCTGTACTTGAGCTTATTCTACTTTTCTAACTCAAGAGGAGAAGGTAACACCTGCCATCCCTGGCCTGTTCAGCCTGTCCTGGGGAAACACTATATGGACGCCCACTGCCTCCCCTCGTGTCATGCCCCACCTCTGAACCATGCATGCTTCCTGCCCACAACACTTCCCAGGGCAGAGTGTGCTTAGCTTAAGCCTGGGGCCATCAAGAAAGCAAGCACTGTGTCTAGGAAGGAAAAGGAGGAATAACATTTATTGAGCACCTACCATATGTTCAGCACTGAAAGATATGCTAGAAAATAGAGACACACGAGGCCAGTCCTGGCACTTTTTGCTTTAATTTTCACTGTATCAGACTCATGAGGTCCATAATGATTCATTATGGACATATATCATAGGCACATATATCATAGGCCAGAGGGTGTTTGCAAGTATGAACTACATTCTCAGCCTTGGGCAGTTACAGGACTGGGAAAGTGAGATAAATTTACATACAAGTTGGGTGGAGTCTATGGGATACCTGTAAAATGATTTAAAAGTTTAGCTAGCTCGGGACTTCCGAGGTGGCCCAGTGGTTAGGACTCTGGACTCCCAGTGCAGGGGACCTGTGTTCAATCCCTGGTCATGGAACTACATCCCACATGGGGCAACTACAAACTGGTGCAGCCAAATAAATAAAAAAGTTTAGCTGGCTCAAAGATGTGTTTGTGCCATCTATAAGAATTAGGTTCAAAATTCTTGACGTGAACTCAGGACCAAGTCTGGGCTCTTCTTTTAAGAAAACTGCCTAAGTTGGGATAAAGTCAAAACATAATGGGAGGGGACTTCCCTGGTGGTCCAGTGGTTAAAAAAATGCCTGCTAATGCAGGGGACATGAGTTCAGTCCCTGGTCTGGGAACTAAGATCCCACATGCCACAGAGCACTAAGACCATGCACCACAACTTCTGAGCCCACGCTCTAACTACTGAAACCCCCGTGCCCTAGAATTTGTGCTCCTCACAAAGAAAAGCCACTACAAGGAAAAGCCAGCACACCGCAACTAGAGAGTAGCCCCCACTTGCTACTAGAGAAAGCCCATGCACGCACAGCAATGGAGAGCCTATGCACTGAATAAGCAAGTTTTTTAAAAAACACAATGGAAAGGCATTGAGAAGAGAGGGACATGATCAGATCCGTGCTTTAAAAAGAATACTCTGGTTACAATTAGGTGTCATCTCACAGTGGTCAGAAAGGCAATCGTGAAAAAGTCTACAAATAACATGCTGGAGAGGGTGTGGAGAAAAAGGAACCCTCCTACATTGTTGGTGGGCATCTAACTTGGTACAGTCACTATGGAGAACTGTATGGATATTTCTTAAAAACTAAAAATAGAGTTACCATATGATCCAGCAACCCCACTCCTGGGCACATATCTGGAGAAAATCGTAATTTGAAATGATAACGTTTACTCCAGTGTTTGTAGCAGCACCATTTACAACAGCCAAGACATGGAAGCAACCTAATGTCCAATGACAGATGAATAAATAAAAACGTGGTATATATACACAAGCGAATATTACTCAGTCATAAATCGAATGAAATAATGCCATTTGCAGCAACATGGACAGACCTAGAGATTACCATATTAAGTGAAGTAAGTCAAAGTCAACTATCATATGATCTCACTTATATGTGGAATCTAAAAATAATTTTACAAATGAACTTATTTATTAAAAAAAAACTAGACTCACAAACATAGAGAACAAACGTGGTTAACAAAGGAGAAAGTTGAGGGGAGGGTTAAGGACACATTTAAAGTTTGGGTTTGACAGATACACAGTACCATATATAAAACAGATAAACAATAAGGATCTACTGTATGGCCCAGAACCTTATAATAACCTATAATGGAAAAGAATATGAACAAGATTTATTATATATATTTTTAAAATATTGCATATATGTCATTGCATGAAGCTAAGTGGAAACAGTGTCAGACTTTATTTTTGGGGGCTCCAAAATCCCTACAAATGGTGACTGCAGCCATGAAATTAAGAGACATTTACTCCTTGGAAGGAAAGTTATGACCAACCTAGACAGCACATTGAAAAGCAGAGACATTACTTTGCCAACAAAGGTCCATCTAGTCAAGGCGATGGTTTTTCCAGTGGTCATGTATGGATGTGAGAGTTGGACTGAAGAAAGCTGAGTGTCGAAGAATTGATGCTTTTGACCTGTGGTGTTGGAGAAGACTCTTGAGAGTCCCTTGGACTGCAAAGACATCCAACTAGTCCATTCTAAAGATCAGCCCTGGATGTTCTTTAGAAGGAATGATGCTAAAGCTGAAACTCCAATATTTTGGCCACCTCATGTGAAGAGTTGACTCATTGGAAAAGACTCTGATGCTGGGAGGGATTGGGGGAAGGAGGAAAAGGGGACGACAGAGGATGAGATGGCTGGATGGCATCACCGACTCGATGGACATGAGTTTGAGTGAACTCCAGCAGTTGGTGATGGACAGGGAGGCCTAGCGTGGTGCAATTCATGGGATTGCAAAGAGTCAGACACGACTGGGCAACTGAACTGAACTGAACTGAACACAACATTGTAAATCAACTATACTTCAACTGAAAAGAAAAAAAGAATCTGGTTGCTGTATGGACAATGGAGGGGAATGCTGCAAGATGGGAGCAAGTATGCCTACACAGTGGTATGCAGCTGCTGGTGAGCTCTGGCTCAAGAAAGTGGACTGTGTTCATAATTTTCCCAAAGCCACATGTAGTGGCATCAGGTTGGTAGGCTGAAGAAAGCCATGGTGTGAATATTTACACCAAATATTCCTGCAAATACTACAAATCAGGACTTCCCTACCTGTCAGCCCTCCAGAGCCAGTTTACCAGGACTGGAGAGGCTAGAAAGCTTCTACAGGGGATTAGGCAAGAGAGGCAGTGTGATCCAGAGTGGTGACAGTGGAGGTGAAGGGAAGTGGATGGATTTGGAAAGCTATTTGCAGATGGAATCAGCAGGAGCTTCTGACAGGTTGGATATGGGATGGGCTGGTCAAGGTGAGGTGAGGGAGTGTTGTAGGGAGAAGCCAATTCCGACTCCATGTTGGAACTATTTCTTTGATTTGCTTTTTATTGCTTTTGTTATTACAATAACATATAATAGCCTGCCTCAGAGAACCCTGCCCCTCTGCCTGCCTGTTAAACTAAAGTGCCTTTGTTTAGCTCACAGGAAGATAATCTGACCCTGCCCACCTGTTAAAAAGAAGAGATTAACACACCCCTCCCAAAGGCTGGCCCTTCCGAGAGATGTTCAGCAAGTCTGAACACCCCTTTTTACTTTACTTCCTCACTGCCTCTCCCTCTCTATTCTGCTTTCTGACTTTTTTCCCTTATTGCTTTTCTCCCTCTGGCTCTATGAAAGACCCTGGCATCCAGAACCCACAAGATGCTTAGCTTGAGACATTAGTCTACCATCTTCTCCATCAGCAGGCTTTCCGCATAAAGTCCATTCCTTGCCTCAACACTTCGTATCTTGGATTCATCGACCTCTCATGCAGCAAACAGAACGAGTTTGAAGTCATTGACAAGAGAAGAACATCTCCCAGGTTTTAATGAGTAGGAAAGTGTAAGCATCAAAGGCAATGTTCTGAGTTTGGCTTTGAGACAGAGAATGTCTTGGACTCAGACAATGAGGTGATTTAGAACTACACACTCTACAGTTTTCAGTCACTTGTGACCTGATCCTAGTCCACCCTCCCAACTCACTTGGGGCATTCTCTTTCTGCCTCTTTGCCCTAGACTCCAGTCCTGCCAGCCACCTCTCAGTTCTTCATTTAGAAAATTTACTTAGCCTCTGGGCCTTCCTACATTCTGAGCCCACAATGTTCTTATCACAGCTCTCTGCATGGCTGGCGTGTTTCTCCCTCAGGTCCCTGCTAACAGAGGACACCTCCCTCCAACCATATCTTCTTTGCTAGTTTCCCTCTTGGCACTTGTCACAAGTTGTAATCATATACTTGTTGTTTACTTGCTTGTGTTCTGTTTCCCTCACTGGACTGTAAGTCTTCTTTAAAGCTTTTCAGGAATATTTTGGAGAAATTTCATTTCATTATCTTTCTGGTAAGCTGTGGAATTTCTTCAAAAATACTGAATTTATTATTTCCTGCATTATCAGCTCACAGCCTATACCACAAGCTAAGGTTTTTTATATAGACGGGACTAAAAACGCTAAAGCTTCATTCTGGTCTCTTAAGGAATATAAAGTCTTTACTACTAAATTTCATTCTGCTCAACAAAGTGAATTATATGCTCTTATTCAAGTTATTTGCCTACATCCTTACCCCATTAATATAGTCTCTGACTCTACATATTCAGTTTTTGTATTAAAAAATATAGAAACCTCCACCTTAAACTCCAATCAACCTATTATTCAACAACTCTTTTTTGAACTACAATCTGTTGTTAGAAACTGCAATTCTCTCATTTACTTTACACATATTTGACCACATTCTTGCCTTCCCGGCCACATGACTCGTGGTAATGAGTAGGCTGATACACTGATTTCCTTTGCTACTCCGGAGGAACAGCATGCTCTGTTGCATAACACTGCTGGCTCCCTACACCAGCTATGGAAAATCCCATAGAGCCAGGCTAAAGAAATTATTAGTAATTGCTCTACTTGTAGGCGCCTACATCTTCAACCCATCACACTAGGTATTAATCCTCACACTTTGCAACCTAATGAACTATGGCAAATGGATTTAACTCATTGCCCTGAAATTTCTCCATTTTCTTTCTTGCATGTCCGTATTGACAATAATTCTTCTTTTATTTTGGCCACACCTCTTCGTGGTGAGGCTACACAACACCTTATAACTCACTTATTAGCTGTACGTTTTGCTGTAATGGGAACTTCTAGTTCTATAAAAACAGACAATGGCCCTGCCTATATTTCTAGACACTTTAAACTGTATTAGGGCATGTTTGCATGCTAACAGAATGAGCAGGGGAGAAGCAGAGATTGATAAATGTAGAAAGAGAAAGCAGAAGAGGGAAGTCATACATAAGCTTTAAGAGATAAGGAGAAGTGGGGAAACAACCATAGATTGATGGACAGAGAGAAAGACAGATGCACACATGCAAATATCTCTCATATCCTTTAAAAAGGAACTGTGTGCATGTGCACTCAGTCACATCCAACTCTTTACGACCCCATGGACTGTAGGCCACCAGGCTCCTCCATCCCGAGAATTCTCCAGGCAAGAATACTGGAGTGGGTTGCCATTTATTTCCTTCTGCAGTAAACAGAGGCTATCCAATCTTCTTAAACAGCCATGAAGCATTAATAAACGTTTACCAAGGTCTAGGCTGAACTCCTGGAGTTGGTGATGGACAGGGAGGCCTGGCTGATGTGATTCATGGGGTCACAAAGAGTCGGACATGACTGAGCAACTGAACTGAATGGAACTGAAGGCTGCAAATAAAATCTTAATATGCTTCAAAAGGTACAGTTCATATTGCAAGAAAATAAGAAATTCACAAGAAAACGGCAGCAAACTCAATCTAACCTCATGAACCATACAAAACTGTTTCCTAGATAACTCTTGGGTTAAATCAGAAGTCAAAGCTAACATATAGAATGTTTAGAAATTAAAAGAAAAACGCACACCATTTCAAAATTCGTCTGATCCCACCAAAGCCTTAGCGGATGGAAACATTCAGAATTTTGAGTGTTTTTTTTAACATACTGAAGACAAACTAAATGACTTAAGCATTCAAATCAAGAAACTAATAAAAGAACATACAGAAGGAATACAAAGAAGAACTAACAAAAAGATCTTAATGACCCAGATAACCATGATGGTGTGAGACCACTTACCTGGAACCAACAATCCTGCAGTGCCACCTGAAGTCAAGTGTGCCTTAGGAAGCATCACCACGAACAAAGGAGTGGAGCTGATGGAATTTCAGTGGAGCAATTTCGAATCCTAAAAGAAGAAGCTGTTAAAGTGCTGCACTAAATATGCCAACAAATTTGAAAAACTCAGCAGCGGCCAAAGGACTGGAAAACGTCAGTTTTCATTCCAATCTCAAAGATAGGTGATGCCAAAGAATGTTCAAACTACTGTACAAGTGCACTTATCTCACACACTAACAAAGTAATGCTCAAAATTCTCCAAACTCGGCTTCAACAGTACATGAACTGAGAACTTCTAGATGTACGAGCTGGATTTAGAAAAGGCAGAGGAACCAGAGATCAACTTGCCAACATCCACTGGATCACAGAAAAAGCAAGAGAATTTCAAGAAAACATATACTTCTGCTTCATTGACTACACTAAAGCCTTTTTCTGTGTGGATCACAACAAACTGTGGAAAATTCTTAAAGAGATGGGAATACCCAACCATCTTACCTGCCTACAGCAAAACCTGTATGCAGGTCAAGAAGCACCAGTTAGAACTGGACATGGAACAATGGACTGGTTCCAAACTGGGAAAGGAGTATGTCAAGACTGTATATTGTCACCTTGCTTATTTAACTTATATGCAGAGTACACCAGGGCTTCCCTGATAGCTCAGTTGGTAAAGAATATGCCTGCAATGCAAGAGACCCTAGTTTGATTCCTGGGTCAGAAAGATCCACTGGAGAAGAGATAGGCTACCCATTCCAGTATTCTTGGGCTTCCCTTGTGGCCCAGCTGGTATAGAATTCGCCTGCAATGCGGGAGACCTGGGTTTGATTCCTGGGGTTGGGAAGATCCCCTGGAGAAGGGAAAGGCTACCCACTCCAGTATTCTGGTCTGGAGAATTCCATGGACTGCATACTCCAGGAGATCACAAACAGTATATCATGAGAAATGCCAGGCTGGATGAAACACAAGCTGGAATCAAGATTGCTGGGAGAAATATCAAGAAACTCAGATATGCAGATGACACCACCCTTATGGCAGAAAGAGAAGAGGAACTAAAGAGCCTCTTGATGAAAGTGAAAGAGGAGAGTAAAAAAGCTGGCTTAAAACTCACATTCAAAAAACGAAGATCATGGCATCTGATCCCATCACTTCGTGGCAAATAGATGGGGATACAATAGAAACAGTGACAGATTTTATTTTCTTGGGCTTCAAAATCACTGTTGATGGTGACTGCAGCCATGAAATTAAGACACTGTTCCTTGAAAGAAAAGCTATGACTAACCTAGACAGCACATTAAAAAGTAGAGACATTACTTTGCTGTCAAAAGTCCATATAGTCAAAGCTATGGTTTTTTCCAGTACACATCTATAGATTTGAAAATTGGACCATAAAGAAGGCTGAGCACTGAAGAACTGATATTTTTGAACTGTGTTGTTGGAGAAGACTCTTGAGAGTCCCTTAGACAACAAGGAGATCAAACCAGTCAATCCTAAAGGAAATCTGTCCTGAATATTCATTGGGAAGACCCTTGCTGAAGTTGAAGCTTCAATACTTTGGCCAAGTAATGCAAAGAGCCAGCTCCTTAGAAAAGATTCTGATGCTAGGAAAGATAGAAGGCAGAAGGAGAAGGGGACGACAGAGAACGAGACAGTTGGATGGCATCACTGATTCAATGACATGAGTTTGAGCAAGCTCTGGGAAATTCTAAAGGACAGGAAAGCCTGGCATGCTGCAGTCCATGGGGTCGCAAAGAGTCAGACATGACTGAGTGACTGGACAACAATAAAAGAACATCAAAATAAACCAACAGAGTTGACTCACTAGAAAAGACCCTGATGCTGGGAGGAATTGGGGGCAGGAGGACAAGGGGACAACAGAGGATGAGATGGCTGGATGGCATCACCGACTCGTTGGACATGAGTTTCACTGAACTCCGGGAGCTGGTGATGGACAGGGAGGCCTGGCGTGCACCGATTCATTGGGTCGCAAAGAGTCAGAAACGACTGAGCGACTGAACTGAACTGAACCCAACAGAGAATAGGGGAAACTTAAGTAAAAGTAGAAATTAACAAACTAGAAAACATAGGAAAACTGCATCAGTTCAGTTCAGTTCAGTCGCTCAGTCGTGTCCGACTCTTTGCGACCCCATGAATCGCAGCATGCCAGGCCTCCCTGTCCATCACCAACTCCTGGAGTTCAATCAAACTCATGTGCACCGAGTCAGTGATGCCATCCAGCCATCTCATCCTCTGCCGTCCCCTTCTCCTCCCGCCCCTAATCCCTCCCAGCATCAGGGTCTTTTCCAATGAGTCAACTCTTCACATGAGGTGGCCAAAATACTGGAGTTAACAGCCTCAGCATCAGTCCTTCCAATGAACACCCAGGACTGGTCTCCTTTAGGATGGACTGGTTGGATCTCCTTGCAGTCCAAGGGACTCTCAAGAGTCTTCTCCAACACCACAGTTGGAGACCCACAAAGTGACCCTCAAATAGCTGAGACCCAGGACTAGGCACAGGCTGGGCTACCACCTCCACCACCTGTGGGGAAAAAGACTACAAGCCACATTCATCTCTTACCATCAGCCCCTGGCACTGTGCTGGCACTTGGGCATACTGCACATATTTGGAAGGCAGAGAAGGAGGGGGTTGATTTACCAGGTTTAGTTGTTTTGGTTTTTGTTTTTAGTATTTTATTCTGGAGGGGTGGGATTTTTGTGTTTGTGTCATGCACTGGGTTTTCCTTGTGTGTGGGCTTTCTCTGGTTGTGGAAAATAGGGTCTACTCTCTAGTTCTGATGTGTGGTCTTCTCATTGCAATGGCTTCTCATGTGGAGCATGTGCTCTCAGCCCCAGGGCTTTAGCAGTTGTGGCTCATGAGTTTACTTGCCTTGAGGTAAGTGAGATTTTCCCAGACCAGGGATCGAACCTGTGTTCCCTGCACTGGTAGGTGCATTCCTAACCAGCGGACCACCAGGGAAGCCCTGAGCAGGTTTAGTCTTTAGGTGAACATGAATAACATGGTTTATGGCATGTCAGCAATATCCACCATTCCTCCACAGATGTCTTTGTTTTAAAACCATCATGGCCATAAAGTGACCTCACCACCACAGATGTAGAGTTTCCTGTCTTAGAGACTTTTCGGGAAAGTGTTGTAGCTAAAGCTGTCAGATGCTGCTTTGTAAGACAAATCCTATATTTAAATAGCTACTCTTCACAAGTCTACTCCAGTGCACCTTATTTTTAAACTTTATCACAGTTCTCAAGGTAAGATGTGGAAAGTCTCGCCCACAGCTGTTGAGTCACTCCTAAGCTCACCCCACCCCTCCTTACCTTGGGCTAGAGAGTTGCTATACAGCAGCTATGCTGTACAGTAGAGAAGTAACATTATTGCATGATATGCTTAAAAACTTGGTAAAAGGGTAGATTTCCTGTTGAGGGTTCTTATCACAAACAAATAAACATATTACATAAATACATAAATAAAGGTAGGAGGAAACTCTGGGGAGGAGATGGATATATTATGGCATATATTGTAGTGATGGTCTCACAGCTATCTCCAAACTCATTAAGCTGTATACATTAAACACAGTTGACCCTTGAAGAACACAGGATTGAAGTGCCCAGATCCAGTTGTATGCAGAATTTTTTTTTCAATAATCCATACTACAGTACTACACGATCAGGGGTTGGATGAATCTGCCAGTGTAGAACCACAGATAATGGGGAAACAAGGATACAGGGAAACCACTGATAAGGAGGGTCACCTCTATGTTGAACTTTCAGCACCCAGGAGGGTCAGTGTCCCAAGCCTTGAGTTGTTCAAGAGACAATTATATGTATAGTTTGTTGTTTAACAATCCTGCCTCAATAAAGAAGCATTGCTGAGCTTGCTATTCAAAGGAACATGGGGTCAAAGAACACAACAGGTTTACAGGGAACCCAATATTCAGGCAGCATTGAGAAAGAACAGCCTGCTGTTTAGAATGGTGCTTATTTACACAGACAAAGATCTATCTATCAGACACAAAGATATTTCATACTGAGGGTACAGAATTCACAACTGCTTCCTTGGCACACTCTGCTGGTTACCAAACTTTCTTCATATTTTCCTGTTTAATATAAATGACTTCTTAAAAAGTCTTCCACGTTCTGTACCGAGAGCAGATGTTATGAAACTTAGCATGCTTGAGAAAATAAACATTTGATAGCCATCTGGCACAGAGGAGACAATACCAGAGTGAAACCAGTCAGGACCCTATGGTCCTTCCCTATCCCCCATCCTCTGCCTGCCTTTTGTCTGTGGAAAAACTTTAGCCAAAGAGTAAGTTTAATCAGAGAAGCAAGAAAATGCAGAAACAAAGGAAAACAGTTCAACAAGACTAAACAATGAGAGTCAGTAAACATACTCAAGGACCTTTAGTTCCTTCTCTAGGGCTATAGATAATGTTCTGAGCCATATCCTGTGAGCTGTCTGATAGATACTGAAACCTCTGCCAGGTGCGGGATGACCAGACAATGGGCACATGACATAAACTGCCACAATCCTGAGAACTGGCTTCAAAGAAATGGGCACAAACAGACTCTACAACTGAAGAGTTACTGTTCCTAAAACAGTCAAGAAGATGTTGATCAGACCACCACAGGACCAATTCCAAGATGACAGTGCTGTTTCTGCATGGTAGCCTCCTCATTTCATCACAAAAGCTCGTGACCACTGGCTATCACTGATGGGGAGTCACTCTTTGGACAGAAATCCCCCCTCAACCTCTTGGCATCCAAAATAAAGCAAACTTTGCTTTCCATTTGCCTTGCCTTTTATTGCCTTTTGAACGGCGAGCAACCAGATCCTACTTTTGGTTATAAGAGGAGACACTTTTTGCAAAGAAGAGTGGAACTATCACGGGGGAAGAGAGAGAATAGGCATTTCACTGTTTCCTTCTTGCTGCTTGTTACAAGAATAATTAGCTTGGCATTCATATTTCCTAACAGATTCTTTTAAAGAGTGTGTGCATAGTAAGTATGATTTCACTCTTAAGATAAAGGAACTATGAAGATATTCACAGCAGGAACTAACTTCATTCTCTGTATGAACAAATAAATCATTGTACTACTTCCCTGGTGGCTCAGATGGTAAAGAATCTGCCTGCAACAATTAAGACCTGAGTTCAGTCCCTGGGTTGGGAAGATACTCTGGAGAAGGGAATGGCTACCCACTCCAGTATTCTTGCCTAAAGAATTCCACGGACAGAGGAGCCTTGCCAGGTTACAGTCGATCAGTCCATGGGGTCCCAAGTAGTTGGACATGACTGAGTGACTGACACACACATACAACATATGCAATCCCAACATTTTAGATAATTTGTCACTTAGGTCAGATATGACTCAGGTTGTATACTTAATAAAAAAAAAAAAACACAAAAAACAAAACCCAAGACAAGAAAGTCTTCCCTTTGTGCCCAGGGCTCTCCCTAAGAGCCCACAAACTCCCACTTTCTCAGATCTTCAGAGCTCTGCTGGGGTGAAGATAATTGGCAATCAAACCTGGACCTATGCTTAAGACTTCTGTAAAATGAAGGATCCATTTATAATGTGAATACCAGCCTCCAAAGGGATATGTTGAATTTTCACCTTTCATCTTAGTAAGATTTCTTACAACTTTATAGAGCCAATCATTATTTTTAGATATTCCCCACCGCCATACTCCAAAGAGCCAAAGAGCATGTTATTCTTATTGTTAAATGAATATTTATTTATAGACTTAAAGTGGATGAATTACTATAGTTGTTTCAACTTTCTTTAGAGAATACTTTTACATTCTGAATATCTCCAAAAACAATCTCTTTTTGAGGAAAGATCCTTTTTTAAGAAAGGTCCTTTAAACAGTAACCTTCAAATTGGGTTTGAAATTCAGAAATATTGTGGTGCCTTACCAGTTAAGGTTCTTCAAGGTCTTTACCTTCTTAAGATGCTGGTCATACCCTGTATGCAAGACAGCAAAAAAGACACAGATGTGTATAGTCAACTTTTGGACTCAGAGGGAGAAGGAGAGGGTGGGATGATTTGGGAGAATGGCATTGAAACATGTATACTATCATGTAAGAATCAAATTGCCAGTCTATGTCCAATGCAGGATACAGCATGCTTGGGGCTGGTGCACGGGGATGACCCAGAGAGATGTTTTGGGGAGGGAGGTGGGACGGGGGTTCGTGTTTGGGAACGCATGTACACCCGTGGTGAATTCATGTCAATGTATGGCAAAACCGATACAGTATGTAAAGTAAAATGAAGTAAAAATAAAAATTAAAAAAAAAAAGATGCTGGTCATAAAGGATGCTTTCAGCATCCTGGGGCAGCAATTGTTAGAAGTGCAACAGAAGAGAAACCTCACCCCATCCGCTGGGCTTTGCACCCTGCTGGGGCCTCCTACCAGCACAGAGAAATACTGCCCTTCATTGGCCCTCAGCTGCAAGTACCAATTCTTCTATCTTTAGAGAACCAAACTCAGTTGAGCTTTCTCCCCAGGAAGAGGGTTGGCTGCTAAAAAGATTCTTTTTGCCAATACTTGCTTTCTGAATAAAGTATTTCACTGTTGGCAGATGGCTTTCAAATGTATTACCCTACATGCTGTCCTCGACTGACAGGAATCCGTGGTCTCGGGATGCATGGCATAAAAGGAGCATTCAGGACCATAACCTATTTTGATCTTAGATGAAGTATGGAGTTTTGATCCTGGCCAAGCACTTACTTGCAGGTGACCTGAGGACACCACCTAACCTTTGAGAACCTCTGACCCTCATGGTAGAATGGGCTCTATGAAAAATAAGTAAGGTAATGCCCCACTGAGCCCAAGATAGCTAGGTCATTATTAGAAAATTGCAGTTAGAACCAGAGTTATATAGACCGAGTTGTGTCTCCCCAAATTCATATGTTGAAGCCCTAACGCTCAGTGTGACTGTATTTGGAAATGGGGCCTCTAATGAGGTAATTACGGTTAAAGGGTAGGGACCTAATCCTACAGGACTGGTGTCCTACACGAAGAGGAAGAGACACCAGAGACTCTCTGCACACAGAGGAAAGGCCATGAGGATACAGTGAGAAGGTGGCCACCTGCAAACCAGGAAGAGAGGCTCCACAGAAACGAAGTCTGCTGACATCTTGTTCTCAGACTTCCAGCTTCCAGAACTCTGAGATGGTAATTTCTGTTGTTGCAGCTTCCCAGTTTGCAGTGATCGGTTATGGTAGTCTTAGAAAACTAATACACGAACATTTTTGATGACTTTACCTTTCCTTATATTTTCTTGGCTTGTGTCTAATTATGATATTACCTGTGCATGGTAACTGTTATTATTATGATCTAGTTGCTATTGGGGGGCTTCTCTGGTGGCTCAGATGGTAAAGAATCTGCCTGCAATGCAGGAGACCTAAGTTGGATCCGTGGGGTTGGGAAGATGCCCTGGAGAAGGGAATGACTACCCACT
The DNA here is from genome assembly GCF_032405125.1 of Capricornis sumatraensis. Classification (NCBI taxonomy): domain Eukaryota; kingdom Metazoa; phylum Chordata; class Mammalia; order Artiodactyla; family Bovidae; genus Capricornis; species Capricornis sumatraensis. The sequence continues at coordinate 62,083,238 of NC_091082.1, forward strand.
CCAGTCTTCTCGCCTGGAGAATCCCATGGACAGAGATGCCTGGTGGGCTACAGTCCAAGGGATGGCAAAGAATCAGGCACAACTGAGAGACTAACATTTCACTTCTTTTCTTTCAGTTGCTTTTTAGTCCCTGTTAAGCCTCATAAATTACCTTGTGACATTTTCTCTTCTTTTTGTACAAAAGATCACTTTGGAGGCCTGGTGGAAAAATTGGTGAGTAAGCAAACATGGGTGCACTGCAACAAAATAGGATATTTTGATGTAGCCAATTTGATCACTAACCTTTCACCTTTTTTATCACCAAATGCAGAATAAGTACACAATGGCACTGAGATTCAACATGGGAATGGAGTGAATGACTGGGTGCAAGCAGAGATAGGCTGAGAGACCATGGATGCACCAGGAGGGATAGGCACGACTCTTCACACTACTTGCTGCTGCTGCTGCTACTAAGTTACTTCAGTCATATCTGACCCTGTGCGACCCATAGACGGCAGTCCACCAGTCTCCTCCATCCCTGGGATTCTCAAGGCAAGAACACTGGAGTGGGTTACCATTTCCTTCTCCAATGCGAGAAAGTGACGTCGCTGAGTCGTGTCCAACTCTTAGTGACTTCATGGACTGCAGCCTACCAGGCTCCGCTGTCCATGGGATTTTCCAGGCAAGACTACTAAAGAGGGATGCCATTGCCTTCTCCGCTTCAAACTACTTAGTAGTTTTCAAAAGTTATAATTTAATGTTTGGGAGATTTTAGGGTCATGAAATGGAGTAGGTGTTAAAATGTGCAGGCATTCAATGCCACAGTGACCAAATGAGGGATGACAGCAAAGAGTCGCCTCTGCAGAGGTGGGCACCCATAAAGCCATCTGAGTAACTGATACACAGTGTCCACAGAAAGTGGCAAATATAGGCATAGATCACATGGTTTATTATTATTATTATTTCTAACCTGGCAGACAAAAGAAGGAAATACAGGGAAATTCTGATGATAGGTGTGCTCTTTTCTGGGAGAGCATCCAGTACTCCTATGGGAGATGGGGAAACCTAAATAAACAGAACCCTCGTCAACTAGCCTAGGTTCATCCCTAGGGTGAAGACTGGAATGCTGGACATGAATAATACTGAGGTTCCACCTGTAGGCTGGACCACCAAAGCAGGATGGGGGGTGGGGAGTGTGCTCAGTCACTTAGTCATATCTGACCCTTTGAGACCCCATGGACTGTAGCCCGCCAGGATCCTCTGTCCATGGAATTTTCCAGGGTTGTGGGAAAACACAGCAAATGAAGTCTGTGGGGACTTCTAAGACTCCAAGCTTCATGGGTACACATGGTCATCTCTGGCACTCTGATACCACAGGATAGGAAGCAAGGCTGAATCTTTAGGGTAATGACATCAAATGCCCCTATTCTGACTGATCCAGAAAGTGACAAGAGGACAGAGCCATGCCTACTAGAGATACTAATTAAAAGATGTAACACGGGAACCTGGAAATGGCCAAGGCAGAGCAAACACAGAAGTTCTATAACTCACTAAATAACTGAGCTATTTATTAATATATGCTGTGGACTGAATTGTGTCCCCTCAAAATTCTTGTGTTGAAGCCCTCACTCCCATTGTGGCTGTATTTGGAGTAAAGAAGTGATTACGGTTAAATGAGATCATATGGATGGAGCCTTGTTCCAACAGGATTAGTGTTATTAGCGGAGACACCAGAGACCTCACTCTCTCTCCACAGCACATGAGGACACAGGAAGAAGGTGGATATCTGCAAGGTCGGAAGATGGCCCTCACCAGGACTGGAATCCACTGGCACCTTGATTTTGTGCTTGGCAGCTGGTAGGTGATCTCTGGGCCCCAGGAAGGGCCCTTACTGACAAGAGTGTCTTTGTTTTCCTGGAGGACAGTCTAATGATGTGATTTATGTGATAGGGGCTTTGAGCCATGCTGTACCTTCGACCTCTGGAGGAATTAGAGACTAAAAGCATTAGTCTGAGCCCCTGGAGTGGATAACAGAGTCAGCCCTGTGGACAATATGTGATCAAGCTCCACTAAAAACTCCAGACACCGAAAGCGCAGGTGAGCTTTCCTGATTGGCACTATTCTGTGAGTGTTGTCACATATCGTGAGCAGGAAGCAATGCCATCCATGACTCAGTAAGGGGAGGAAAATCAGAAGCTTCATGCTTGGACCCCTCCCAGACTCTGCCCTTACATGTTTCTCCTTCTGTTCATTTTAGTGTTTTCCTGTTTTCCTTTTACTACGATAAAATTTTAATTATAATTATAGTGCTTTCCTGAGTTCTGTAGTCATTCTAGTGAGTTACCAAACCTGAGGATGGTCATGGCTCTTTAGGCTTTTTCTTTTTTAACAGTTTTAACTTTGTCTTTTATTCTGTAGTAAATAGTTATTTACTTACTAATTTAACTTGTGGTAGTTTTAAACTATTGTGTAATCAGCTTTCTCAACCTTTCTCATTAAAGTTTTTCTTTACTTAAAAAGGCCTTTTTCACTAGAAGATGAAATAGGTATTCATCTTTATTTTCTTCCTCTTTTCTGCCTCTGGCACCAGCTGCCTCCGCTTCCTTGGTCCTCCCTGCATCACACTGAAGCTCATGCCAGTGGGGACACCAAGAACCCCAACTCATGCTCCTCTATCTTTGTTTTCTAGCTTTTTACAGTATCATTTCTCTTTCTTAACTAATTTCATTTGGGATTTATGTTGCTATATGCTACTAAGTAAAAATCTGTTGTTACTTTTTTCCCCATACAGTTTCTCAATTGACTCAACAACAGCTTTTGAATAATCATATTTTTCTACCTTGTTACTACATGCACAATTCCCACATATATTAGGGTTTGCATGTGGTCAGTCTATTCTGTTAGATCTATCTATCTTTTCTTGCACCATCCTGCTTTTACATTTCTTGGCTTCATAACAGGTATTAATATCCCATTGCAGGCATCTTTCCTATGTAATGTTCAAATTTTAAATCTTCTTGGCTTACCTTCCTATTTATTCTTACACAACAAAATTTTCTGTGCCCCAAGAAAATGTTTTACTCAGAACATAAAAGAAAAATTAAAATCAGTTTGTCAATTCCCATCGACCTCCCTAAATAAAATACTAATATAATTTTTCACTGGAATTGCATTAAACTTAAAAATTTGGGAAAATTGATATATGTATTTATAAGGTTAAGTTGTTCCAGGCAGAAATATGATATGTCCCACAATAAAAATAAATACATTAAAAAATGTTGATATTCTTCATACAGGTCCAGCAAGTTTCTTGTTAGCACAGGGAAATATGAAATTTTATGGCTCTTAATGCACATCGCTACATTATCTCCACAAAATTTTCACAAAATATAAAACTGAAAATGCCCTCTTGCCAGTCCGAGCAGGTAAAAAAAGTATTCACTATAGATTTAATGTGCACTTCTTTGACTTTCCATGAGGTTGAATGATTCTGAACATATTTATTGATTAGTTGTATTTCTTTCTTTGTGAACTTTGCCTCTTTTATTTTTTGCCTATTTTTTATATTAAGAATAATATACTTTGATTCCCCAGGTGGAAATATTTTTCCCAGTACACCTTTTGCCTCTAAATTTGGTTTATTATGTTTTTGGATATATAGAATTTTAAAATTTTCTATCTATGTAAATCTATTCTTTACAATTTCTTCATTTGTACTTAGAAAGTCCTCCAATTCAAACATCATAAAATATTTGTGTCTGTTTTCTTATAGTCATGTATATATTCTTCTCTTTAAATTTTAATTCCCAAATCTACACTGATTTTTATGTTTATGATATAAATGGGCTTCCCTGGTGGCTCAGACAGTAAAGAATCTGCTTGCAATGCAGGAGACCCGGGTTCAGGTTCTAGGTGGGGAAGATCCCCTGGCAAAGGGAATGACAACCCACTCTACTATTCTTGCCAGGAAAATCTCAATGACAGAGGAGCCAGGAGGGCTATAGTCCATTGGGTCTCAAAGAGTCAGGTATGACTGAGCAACTAACACACACATAGGAAAAATGAAATAAAGCCTGGGTTTCATTTTGACTTTTAGGGATTAATTGATTTAAGTCTGTATATTGAACCATGGTCATTCTCTTTTTGGAAGTTATTCTGTGTCAAAGCGATTTGGTTTACTTAGTAATTTTAAGTACAGAATTTCTTGGCACACATTTCAGTGGAGTAATAAAATGTTCTCATTATGAAAGGAATTTAAGCAATTACAGCTGAAGCCTTCTCTAGTGTATCTAACAAGATACTTTTTAGCTTAAAGAATGTTGTGTATCATTCAACTGCTAGTTGCCATAGCATTAGGACTTTCCTGAGTCCTCTGAAACTTACAAAGAGCTAAAGAGGTTGTTTTACCAGCACCTTCTGTAAAAATGTGTTGCTCAATTCACTTGGAAGGCTCTATCCCTCAAGGGTACAGAGAATTAATTTACAGTCACAAGTTTGGCATTCTTAAGACCAAAGGGAAACAAAACCCTCTGAGAAATCAAATGTGTTTGGCAGATTTGGTTCAAGATTTCCAGCAATGTACTATCAACACAGCAAACCTAAGAAGCAGGAGAAACCTTTCTCGAAATCAAATACGGTACAGTACAAGGAACATTATATTGAATGTCTGAAAGCCAGGAGTCTTTGTTCCAACACCAGTGATTTGACCTTCATAAATCATTTTAATGAGTTTAAGATTCCTCTCTTCTAAAATGTGTGACCTCATAGGACTACTGCAAAAACTAAATGAGAAAATTTATAGGGATGTATTATGTAAACTGTAATGCACAGGTCAAAACATTAGTAGCTATTAACTAGCCTGTAATTGGGCTTATTCTACTTTTCTAACTCAAGAGGAGAAGGTAACACCTGCCATCCCTGGCCTGTTCAGCCTGTTCTGGGGAAACACTATATGGACGCCACTGCCTCCCCTCGAGTCATGCCCCACCTCTGAACCATACATGCTTCCTGCCCACAGCACTTCCCAGGTCAGAGTGTATAGACCTTCACAACCAAGATAATCACAATGGTGTGATCACTCACCTAGAGCCAGACATCCTGGAATGTGAAGTCAAGTGGGCCTTAGAAAACAGGACTACGAACAAAGCTAGTGGAGGTCATGGAATACCAGACAAGCTATTTAAAATCTTGAAAGATGATGCTGTGAAAGTACTGCACTCAATATGCCAGCAAATTTGGAAAACTCAGCAGTGGCCACAGGACTGGAAAAGGTATGTTTTCATTCCAATCCCAAAGAAAGCCAATGCCAAAGAATGCCCAAACTACAGCACAATTGCACTCATCTCACATGCTAGTAAAGTAATGCTCAAAATTCTCCAAGCCATGCTTCAGCAATACGTGAACCGTGAACTTCCAGATGTTCAAGCTGGTTTTAGAAAAGGCAGAGGAACCAGAGATCAAATTGCCAATATCTGCTGGATCATGGAAAAAGCAAAAGAGTTCCAGAAAAACATCTATTTCTGCTTTATTGACTATGCCAAAGCCGTTGACTGTGTGGATCACAATAAACTGTGGAAAATTCTGAGAGAGATGGGAATGCCAGACCACAAGACCTGCCTCTTGAGAAACCTATATGCAGGTCAGGAAGCAACAGTTAGAACTGGACATGGAACAACAGACTGGTTCCAAATAGGAAAAGGAGTACGTCAAGGCGGTATATTGTCACCCAGCTTATTTAACTTATATGCAGAGTACATCATGAGAAACGCTGGGCTGGAAGAAGCACAAGCTGGAATCAAGATTGCCAGGAGATATATCAAGAACCTCAGATATGCAGATGACACCACCCTTATGGCACAAAGTGAAGAGGAATTTAAAACCCTCTTGATGAAAGTCACAGTGGAGAATGGAAAAGTTGGCTTGAAGCTCAACATTCAGAAAACAAAGATCATGGCATCTGGTCCCATCATTTCATGGGAAATAGATGGGGAAACAGTGGAAACAGTGTCAGACTTTATTTTGAGGGGCTCCAAAATCACTGCAGATGGTGACTGCAGCCATGAAATTAAAAGACGCTTACTCCTTGGAAGAAAAGTTATGACCAACCTAAATAGCATATTGAAAAGCAGAGACATTACTTTGCCAACAAAGGTCTGTCTAGTCAAGGCTATGGTTTTTCCAGTGGTCATGTATGGATGTGAGAGTTGGACTGTGAAGAAAGCTGAGTGCCGAAGAATTGATGCTTTTGAACTGTGGTGTTGGAGAAGACTCTTGAGAGTCCCTTGGACTGCAAGGAGATCCAACCAGTCCATTCTGAAGGAGATCAGCTCTGGGATTTCTTTGGAAGAAATAATGGTAAAGCTGAAACTCCAGTACTTTGGCCACCTCATGCAAAGAGTTGACTCATTGGAAAAGATTCTAATGCTTGGAGGGATTGGGGGCAGGAGGAGAAGGGGACGGCAGAGGATGAGATGGCTGGATGGCATCACTGACTCAATGGACGTGAGTCTGAGTGAACTCCAGGAGTTGGTGATGGACAGGGATGCCTGGCATGCTGTGATTCATGGGGTTGCAACAGTCGGACACGACTGAGCATCTGAACAGAACTGAACTGAACTGGGGCCATCAAGAATGCAAGCACTGTGTCTAGGAAGGAAAACGAGGAATAACATTTATTGAGCACCTACCATATGTTCAGCACTGAAAGATATGCTAGAAAATAGAGACACACGAGGCCAGTCCTGGCACTTTTTGCTTTAATTTTCACTGTATCAGACTCATGAGGTCCATAATGATTCATTATGGACATATATCATAGGCACATATATCATAGGCCAGAGGGTGTTTGCAAGTATGAACTACATTCTCAGCCTTGGGCAGTTACAGGACTGGGAAAGTGAGATACATTTACACACAAGTTGGGTGGAGTCTATGGGATACCTGTAAAATGATTTAAAAGTTTAGCTAGCTCGGGACTTCCGAGGTGGCCCAGTGGTTAGGACTCTGGACTCCCAGTGCAGGGGACCTGTGTTCAATCCCTGGTCATGGAACTACATCCCACATGGGGCAACTAAGAACTGGTGCAGCCAAATAAATAAAAAAGTTTAGCTGGCTCAAAGATGTGTTCGTGCCATCTATAAGAATTAGGTTCAAAATTCTTGACATGAACTCAGGACCAAGTCTGGGCTCTTCTTTTAAGAAAACTGCCTAAGTCGGGATAAAGTCAAAACATAATGGGAGGGGACTTCCCTGGTGGTCCAGTGGTTAAAAAAATGCCTGCTAATGCAGGGGACATGAGTTCAGTCCCTGGTCTGGGAACTAAGATCCCACATGCCACAGAGCACTAAGACCATGCACCACAACTTCTGAGCCCATGCTCTAACTACTGAAACCCCCATGCCCTAGAATTTGTGCTCCTCACAAAGAAAAGCCACTACAAGGAAAAGCCAGCACACCGCAACTAGAAAGTAGCCCCCACTTGCTACTAGAGAAAGCCCATGCATGCACAGCAATGGAGAGCCTATGCACTGAATAAGCAAGGTTTTTTAAAAAACACAATGGAAAGGCATTGAGAAGGGAGGGACATGATCAGATCCGTGCTTTAAAAAGAATACTCTGGTTACAATTAGGTGTCATCTCACAATGGTCAGAAAGGCAATCGTGAAAAAGTCTACAAATAACATGCTGGAGAGGGTGTGGAGAAAAAGGAACCCTCCTACATTGTTGGTGGACATCTAACTTGGTACAGTCACTATGGAGAACTGTATGGATATTTCTTAAAAACTAAAAATAGAGTTACCATATGATCCAGCAACCCCACTCCTGGGCACATATCTGGAGAAAATCGTAATTTGAAATGATAACGTTTACTCCAGTGTTTGTAGCAGCACCATTTACAACAGCCAAGACATAGAAGCAACCTAATGTCCAATGACAGATGAATAAATAAAGACGTGGTATATATACACAAGCGAATATTACTCAGTCATAAATCGAGTGAAATAATGCCATTTGCAGCAACATGGACAGACCTAGAGATTACCATATTAAGTGAAGTAAGTCAAAGTCAACTATCATATGATCTCACTTATATGTGGAATCTAAAAATAATTTTACAAATGAACTTATTTATTAAAAAAAACTAGACTCACAAACATAGAGAACAAACGTGGTTAACAAAGGGGAAAGTTGAGGGGAGGGTTAAGGACACATTTAAAGTTTGGGTTTGACAGATACACAGTACCATATATAAAACAGATAAACAATAAGGATCTACTGTATGGCACAGAATCTTATAATAACCTATCATGGAAAAGAATATGAACAAGATTTATTATATATATATTTTAAATATTGCATATATGTCATTTCATGAAACTAAGTGGAAACAGTGTCAGACTTTATTTTTGGGGGCTCCAAAATCCCTGCAGATGGTGACTGCAGCCATGAAAGCTTACTCCTTGGAAGGAAAGTTATGACCAACCTAGATAGGATATTGAAAAGCAGAGACATTACTTTGCCATCAAAGGTCCATGTAGTCAAGGCGATGGTTTTTCCAGTGGTCATGTATGGATGTGAGAGTTGGACTGTGAAGAAAGATGAGCACTGAAGAATTGATGCTTTTGAACTGTGGTGTTGGAGAAGACTCTTGAGAGTCCCTTGGACTGCAAGAAGATCCAACCAGTCCATTCTAAGGGAGACCAGCCCTGGGTGTTTTTTGGAAGGAATGATGGTAAAGCTGAAACTCCAGTACTTTGGCCACCTCATGTGAAGAGTTGACTCATTGGAAAAGACTCTGATGCTGGGAGGGATTGGGGGAAGGAGGGAAAGGGGACGACAGAGGATGAGATGGCTGGATGGCATCACCGACTCGATGGACATGAGTTTGAGTGAACTCCAGCAGTTGGTGATGGACAGGGAGGCCTAGCGTGGTGCAATTCATGGGGTCACAAAGAGTCGGACACGACTGGGCGATTGAACTGAACTGAACTGAACACAACATTGTAAATCAACTATACTTCAACTAAAAAGAAAAAAAGTACTTTGGTTGCTGTATGGAAAATGGAGGGGAATGCTGCAAGATGGGAGCAAGTATGCCTACACAGTGGTATGCAGCTGCTGGTTTGCTCTGGTTCAAGAAAGTGGACTGTGTTCATAATTTTCCCAAAGCCACATGTAGTGGCATCAGGTTGGTAGGCTGAAGAAAGCCATGGTGTGAATATTTACACCAAATATTCCTGCAAATACTACAAATCAGGACTTCCCTACCTGTCAGCCCTCCAGAGCCAGTTTACCAGGACTGGAGAGGCTAGAAAGCTTCTACAGGGGATCAGGAAAGAGAGGCAGTGTGATCCAGAGTGGTGACAGTGGAGGGGAAGGGAAGTGGATGGATTTGGAAAGCTATTTGCAGATGGAATCAGCAGGAGCTTCTGACAGGTTGGATATGGGATGGGCTGGTCAAGGTGAGGTGAGGGAGTGTTGTAGGGAGAAGCCAATTCCGACTCCATGTTGGAGCTATTTCTTTGATTTGCTTTTTATTGCTTTTGTTATTACAATAACATATAATAGCCTGCCTCAGAGAACCCTGCCCCTCTGCCTGCCTGTTAAACTAAAGTGCCTTTGTTTAGCTCACAGGAAGATAATCTGACCCTGCCCACCTGTTAAAAAAGAAGAGATTAACACACCCCTCCCAAAGGCTGGCCCTTCCGAGAGATGTTCAGCAAGTCTGAACACCCCTTTTTACTTTACTTCCTCACTGCCTCTCCCTCTCTATTCTGCTTTCTGACTTTTTTCCCTTATTGCTTTTCTCCCTCTGGCTCTATGAAAGACCCTGGCATCCAGAACCCACAAGATGCTTAGCTTGAGACATTAGTCTACCATCTTCTCCATCAGCAGGCTTTCCGCATAAAGTCCATTCCTTGCCTCAACACTTCGTATCTTGGATTCATCGACCTCTCATGCAGCAAACAGAACGAGTTTGAAGTCATTGACAAGAGAAGAACATCTCCCAGGTTTTAATGAGTAGGAAAGTGTAAGCATCAAAGGCAATGTTCTGAGTTTGGCTTTGAGACAGAGAATGTCTTGGACTCAGACAATGAGGTGATTTAGAACTACACACTCTACAGTTTTCAGTCACTTGTGACCTGATCCTAGTCCACCCTCCCAACTCACTTGGGGCATTCTCTTTCTGCCTCTCTGCCCTAGACTCCAGTCCTGCCAGCCACCTCTCAGTTCTTCATTTAGAAAATTTACTTAGCCTCTGGGCCTTCCTACATTCTGAGCCCACAATGTTCTTATCACAGCTCTCTGCATGGCTGGCGTGTTTCTCCCTCAGGTCCCTGCTAACAGAGGACACCTCCCTCCAACCATATCTTCTCTGCTAGTTTCCCTCTTGGCACTTGTCACTTGTTGTTTACTTGCTTGTGTTCTGTTTCCCTCACTGGACTGTAAGTCTTCTTTAAAGCTTTTCAGGAATATTTTGGAGAAATTTCATTTCATTATCTTTCTGGTAAGCTGTGGAATTTCTTCAAAAATACTGAATTTATTATTTCCTGCATTATCAGCTCACAGCCTATACCACAAGCTAAGATTTTTTATATAGACGGGACTAAAAACGCTAAAGCTTCATTCTGGTCTCTTAAGGAATATAAAGTCTTTTCTACTAAATTTCATTCTGCTCAACAAAATGAATTATATGCTCTTATTCAAGTTATTTGCCTACATCCTTACCCCATTAATATAGTCTCTGACTCTACATATTAAAAAATATAGAAACCTCCACCATAAACTCCAATCAACCTATTATTCAACAACTCTTTTTTGAACTACAATCTGTTGTTAGAAACTGCAATTCTCTCATTTATTTTACACATATTTGACCACATTCTTGCCTTCCCGGCCACATGACTCATGGTAATGAGCAGGCTGATACACTGATTTCCTTTGCTACTCTGGAGGAACAGCATGCTCTGTTGCATAACACTGCTGGCTCCCTACACCAGCTATGGAAAATCCCATAGAGCCAGGCTAAAGAAATTATTAGTAATTGCTCTACTTGTAGGTGCCTACATCTTCAATCCATCACACTAGGTATTAATCCTCACACTTTGCAACCTAATGAACTATAGCATATGGATGTAACTCATCGCCCTGAAATTTCTCCATTTTCTTTCTTGCATGTCCGTATTGACACTAATTCTTTTATTTCGGCCACACCTCTTTGTGGTGAGGCTACACAACACCTTATAACTCACTTATTAGCTGTACGTTTCGCTGTAATGGGAACTCCTAGTTCTACAAAAACAGGCAATGGCCCTGCCTATATTTCAAGACACTTTAAACAATTTTTACAATCTTTTTCTATTAACCATATTACAGGTATTCCTTATAATCCACAGGCACAAGGCATAGTCGAATGAGCACATCACACACTAAAGTTGCAAATAAAAAAGGGGGAATACACAGGAACACTACTGTCTTCCTTATCTAAAGCAGACTTTACTAGACTCCAACATAAGATATTTTCTATACCTATAACTATTGTTAATACAGCTTTATTTGTTTTAAATTTTTAAATCTTACCACTGGGAGATATCTTAACAAGAGCAGAAAAGCATTTCGAGGAATTGAAGGACACTTCTCTTCCTCTGCCCATTTGGTACCAAGACTGGTTAAGGAACAATGGAAATCTGGGAAACTAATCTTACAGGGAAAGGGGTATGCTTGTGTTTCCCAGATGGATCCAACAAACTCACATGGCTTCCTCTTCAGCAGATTCGACCCAAGGGGGCCCCCGGCCTTCAAACTAGAGACGAAACAATGAAAACCCCAGGAAGAAAAAATTCCAATACAGGCCATGGCATCTCTAAAGATCTCCAGGAAGCACTGCCCTCAGCGACATCAACCTTATCATCTCCCCACTTGGGGACAAATAAAAACCCTTACTAATCAAGCTGAAAATTTGGTCTCTCAACAGGAAATGCCTCAGAGTCCTGAATACATTCTCCTGGCAATGCTGTCTGCTTGCCTGTGCCTCCCCCATTCGAGCTCTAACTAATCATACTTACTGGGCTTACATATCCAACACCCCTCTACTACAGGTGGTCGAATGGACGGAGAGAGGACCAATTGTTTCAACCAATGACTCTATACATATGCCTTCTCCCTGGAGCATTAAAGGGCCCTCACACCCTGAAAAAGAAGGAAAACTAATTAATATTTCTCTAGGTTATGAAGTCCTTCCTTTGCGCATGGGCCCAGCAGAATTACGCATAAACGTTAGCCGACAAACTTGGGCTTTCGCCCTGCCTCCCAAAAAGGACTTTCGGACGTTGATTGGATTATTTACTGCCCTTTCTTTGTCTGTGAACCATGTTTATACTACTGAGACTTTAGGGAAAGAATTAGGGAAAGAACAAAGAACATTATGCAAAGGGTTTACTTATAAGAACTTTACATATAGTCCTGTACATTGGGACAAATGTCAAGCCAAATCAGGAAAATTAATGTTTGTGGCTAATCATACAATTGTTGACTGGGGACCCCGTGGTATGTGGTTATCTAACTGCTCAGATGATATTAACAGCATTGTGTGTGTGACTATGCTACTCAAGTGACATGGGAGGTCACTGACACTAGGATGGAGCATTACCATGTCAAAGGACTTCTTGGGTGGCTTGAGGGTGGATTAGCCCCACCTCATGTCAAAGGACTTTTTGGGTAGCTTGAAGGTGGATTAGCCCCAACTCCTCCTAGGGTTGTCTTCGATAAACAGAGTGGGCCTGAACAATGAGACATTTGGAAACTTGCTGCGAGCACCGAAAAACTTGGGACTTAGACCAGACTTTTCACAGGGACCAGTCATAGTCATAGTTACTATTTCTTTCGCTATAATCAACCATATTTTATACAGGCCTGTGTCCCACTTCCTTTTGTTATAGACATAGAAAATTTACAATTTAATAAGACTATGTTCTGTAACTTGTACTAATGGCAAACTATATACTTGCCTTAACTCTTCTATTTCTTTAAGAAATGATTCCCTTTTGATTCTTCAATCTCAACGTAATTTGTGGTTACCAATAAATCTCCAACGACCCTTGGAAGAAGGTCCCATGGCTGGACTTGCTTCCAGATTACTTATTAAACTGCTCCAATGATCTAAACAATTCGTTGGATGGCTGATTCTTGGCATTTTGGGTTAATAGCTATTTGCACCACTGCTGCTGTCGCTGGCGCTGCTTTACATACCTCGATTCAAACACATAATTTTATCCAAAATTGGACTGAAAATGCTCATAATATGTGGGCTACTCAGGCTCAGGTAGATGAGGATATTCAAGACGAAATACAGGAACTAAAAACAGCCATCAAATGGGTCAGAGATCAATTAATAGATTTGCAAAAAACAGGTGATACTAAAATGTAATTGGAATTCTACTGAATTTTGTGTTACTCTTGTTCATTTCAATCATAGTGCCTACAACTGGGAAGAAATCAAATTTCATTTACAAAACATACATGATAATGCCTCTATGAATGTACAGTTACTGCAAAAGGAAATCTTTGAAACCTTTTCTAAACATTTGCCCTCTTCCACTAATTTGGAAACTTTAGCTGAACAACTAGCTGATCAATTATCTGGGCTAGACCCACACGGATGGTTCCAAAGTATTACCCACATCATCGAGTCTGGAACTGTAACTTTGGTAATTGTCTTGGTAACTATATTTGTTGTTTATTACTGCCTTTCTATATGGTTGGTTAATACTAAACAAACTCAATTGGTCATGACCTTTTTTACACATATAATAGGGGAATTGTAAGGAAGCATTTAACAGGAGGCTTCAATGTCAGGCCCATGAATCAAGGCAAATTGGAAGTGGTCAAACAAAAGATGGCAAGAGTGAACGTCGACATTCTAGGAATCAGCGAACTAAAATGGACTGGAATGGGTGAATTTAACTCAGATGACCATTATATCTACTACTGCGGGCAGCAATCCCTCAGAAGAAATGGAGTAGCCATCATGGTCAACAAAAGAGTCCGAAATGCAGTACTTAGATGCTATCTCAAAAATGACAGAATGATCTCTGTTCATCTCCAAGGCAAACCATTCAATATCACGGTAATCCAAGTCTATGCCCAAACCAGTAACGCTGAAGAAGCTGAAGTTGAATGGTTCTATGAAGACCTACAAGACCTTTGAGAACTAACACCCAAAAAAGATGTCCTTTTCATTATAGGGGACAGGAATGCAAAAGTAGGAAGTCAAGAAACACCTGGAGTAATGGGAAAATTTGGCCTTGGAATGTGGAATGAAGCAGGGCAAAGACTAATAGAGTTTTGCCAAGAAAATGCACTGGTCATAGCAAACACCCTCTTCCAACAACACAAGAGAAGACTCTACACATGGACATCACCAGATGGTCAACACCAAAATCAGATTGATTATATTCTTTGCAGCCAAAGATGGAGAAGCTCTATACAGTCAACAAAAACAAAACCGGGAGCTGACTGTGGCTCAGATCATGAACTCCTTATTACCAAATTCAGACTCAAATTGAAGAAAGTAGGGAAAACCGCTAGACCATTCAGGTATGACGTAAATCAAATCCCTTATGATTATACAGTGGAGGTGAGAAATAGATTTAAGGGCCTAGATCTGATAGATAGAGTGCCTGATGAACTATGGAATGAGGTTCGTGACATTGTACAGGAGACAGGGATCAAGACCATCCCCATGGAAAAGAAACGCGAAAAAGCAAAGTGGCTGTCTGGGGAAGCCTTACAAATAGCTGTGAAAAGAAGAGAGGTGAAAAGCAAAGGAGAAAAGGAAAGACATAAGCATCTGAATGCAGAGTTCCAAAGAATAGCAAGAAGAGATAAGAAAGCCTTCTTCAGAGATCAATGCAAAGAAATAGAGGAAAACAACAGAATGGGAAGGACTAGAGATTTCTTCAAGAAAATTAGAGATACCAAGGGAACATTTCATGCAAAGATGGGCTCGATAAAGGACAGAAATGGTATGGAACTATCAGAAGCAGAAGATGTTAAGAAGAGGTGGCAAGAATACACAGAACTGTACAAAAAAGATCTTCACGACCCAGATAATCACGATGGTGTGATCACTCATCTAGAGCCAGACATCCTGGAATGTGAAGTCAAGTGGGCCTTAGAAAGCATCACTATGAACAAAGCTAGTGGAGGTGATGGAATTCCAGTTGAGCTATTTCAAATCCTGAAAGATGATGCTCTGAAAGTGCTGTGCTCAATATGCCAGCAAATTTAGAAAACTCAGCATTGGCCACAGGACTGGAAAAGGTCAGTTTTCATTCCAATCCCAAAGAAAGCCAATGCCTAAGAATGCTCAAACTACCACACAATTGCACTCATCTCACACACTAGTAAAGTAATGCTGAAAATTCTCCAAGCCAGGCTTTAGCAATACGTGAACCATGAACTCCCTGATGTTCAAGCTGATTTTAGAAAAGGCAGAGGAACCAGAGATCAAATTGCCAACATCCGCTAGATCATGGAAAAAGCAAGAGAGTTCCAGAAAAACATCTATTTCTGCTTTATTGACTATGCCAAAGCCTTTGACTGTGTGGATCACAGTAAACTGTGGAAAATACTGAGAGAGATGGGAATACCAGATCACCTGACCTGCCTCTTGAGAAATCTGTATGCAGGTCAGGAAGCAACAGTTAGAACTGGACATGGAACAACAGACTGGTTCCAAATAGGAAAAGGAGTACATCAAGGCTGTATATTGTCACCCTGCTTATTTAGCTAATACGCAGAGTACATCATGAGAAATGCTGGACTGAAAGAAACACAAGCTGGAATCAAGATTGCTGGGAGAAATATCAAGAACCTCAGATATGCAGATGATACCACCCTTATGGCAGGAAAGTGAAGAGGAACTAAAAGGCCTCTTGATAAAAGTGAAAGAGGAGAGTGACAAAGTTGGCTTAAGGTCAACATTCAGAAAATGAAGATCATGGCATCCAGTCCCATCATTTCATGGGAAATAGATGGGGAAACAGTGGAAACAGTGTCAGGCTTTATTTTGGGGGGCTCCAAAATCACTGCAGATGTTGACTGCAGCAATGAAATTAAAAGATGCTTACTCCTTGGAAGGAAAGTTATGACCAACCTAAATAGCATATTCAAAAGCAGAGATATTACTTTGCTGACTAAGGTCCGTCTAGTCAAGGCGATGGTTTTTCCAGTGGGCATGTATGGATGTGAGAGATGTACTGTGAAGAAGGCTGAGTGCCGAAGAATTGATGCTTTTGAACTGTGGTGTTGGAGAAGACTATTGAATGTCCCTTGGAGTGCAAGGAGATCCAACCAGTCCATTTGGAAGGAGATCAGCCCTGGCATTTCTTTGCAAGGAATGATGCTGAAGCTGAAACTCCAGTACTTTGGCCACCTCATGTGAAGAGTTGACTCATTGGAAAAGACTCTGATGCTGAGAGGATTGGGGGCAGGAGAAGGGGGCGACAGAGGATGAGATGGCTGGATGGCATCACTGACTTGATGGATGTGAGTCTGAGTGAACTCCGGGAGTTGGTGTTAGACAGGGAGGCCTGGCGTGCTGCAATTCATGATATCGCAAAGAGTCAGACACGACTCGGCGACTGAACTGAACTGAACTCCTGTGTGCTATTTTGGATCTGTCATGAATCCTCTGTTCCTTATTAATTTGTGAATATTCAGGAATTAAGAGGAGTGGCAAACAGCTCCTGGGGCTGAGGAATGCATTCATTTAATTCGTTAGTTTTTCCACACAGTGATAAGTAACTATTCACTACCCTCTTGCTTTTTATGAACTATATGATAAAAGTGATTATTTATAACCCTCTCTCTTTGATATGGATTGCCTTATGTTTCCTTGATAATTTGTAAGTCTGGACTTTTGATCTTTATCTTTGCTGAACAAAGCTACCTTGTAAGACAGTATATATACCCACACTATGTTGAATAAAACATCCTTGTTCCATACGAGCTTGGGTCCCCGTGTCTTTCTTTCTTTTTCTCTCTCTTTCTTTCTCTCACTCTCAGGCTAATTCTTTGGAGCACAGAAGCTCACTGAGCTCACTTTCTTGCCCGGGCTTGCAAGACCCTCACGAGAGGGTGCCCTGTGCCTATGGGAAGCAGTGCAAGCCCCGTATCAAGGGCTTTATTGGTTTTCTGCATAAACCAAGGAATATCAGCCTCTTTCTCTCTCTCTTTTACTTTCTTATCCTCAACTCTGGACCACAAGGTTCCAGTCCATTAAAGGACCTCAACAAGTGAGTTTTTTCTATCCCTTTCCTGAGAACAAAGAAGATAAAGAGAAGACTAAGCAAGTATAAGCTTTCTTAGACCTGTAAGCATTTTGTTCCTCATCACCAACTTCTGATCGTGAACCCTTATCTTATATAAGCACCTAGGTGTTTATTGGAAGGGCTGATGTTGAAGCTGAAATTCCAATACTTTGGCCACTTGATGCGAAGAGCTGACTCATTTGAAAAGACCCTGATGCTGGGAAAGATTGGGGACAGGAGGAGAAGGGGATGGCAGAGGATGAGATCGTTGGATGGTATCACTGACTCAACGGCCATGAGTTTGGGTGAACTGTGGCAGTTGGTGATGGACACGGAGGTCTGGCGTGCTGCGGTTCATGGGGTCACAAAGAGTCAGACACGACTGAGTGACTGAACTGAACTGAGGCTCCTCAAGGTGGTGGGATGGTGGGGGGGCAGGCACAAGTTTTGAGGCAGGAGCTTACTATGTTCCCCTCTCCATCGGCTGAGAATTAAAGCCACCTTTCTATTTCCACCAAACGCTGTCTCCACGTTTTTCATTCAGCTTCGTTGGGCAGAGAAAGACAAGATTTTAGCCAGCAACATACCGACTATGTGACAGATAAAAGGGGGTATAGGGGAAATATAAGCATAATCTTTGATCTAACAGAGTTAAAAACTTGCAAAACAATTTGAGACTGCTCCCACCATCAATCATTAACGCCTGCTAAGCGGATGGACTGCAAAAACTTGAGAGACAGAGGAGCATGTGTAGGGTGAGAGCCAGGAAAAGCTGTTGCAGAAGGTAACTTTGAGTTCTGCAGACCAGTCCTGACACCCCGCCAGTGAAGAGGAGAGGACTTGCGTTCACTGCGTCCCTGCTGAGCTCATCTCCTTGACTTTAACTGATGAAGACATTTCAGAATAAAGACCTTCTTTTCTAAGCACCTTCTTTTTCTATAGCACGTCAGAAACGTGCTATACATGCAAATATCTGAGATTGTTACAGCCTGCAGGACTCTTCTCACTCCAATTACTCCCTGTTCAGGCTTGCATCATCTTGTTTTTCTTTTTCCAGCTCTACCATTTTCCACCTACAGCATTCAATTCCTATTGACTCAGCACCAGATGACACTTTTCTTCTCTGGAATCCTCTACTGTCTCCATAGTGAGACTCTGCCATTGCTGATCACAGCTGCCTTCCTTTTGATTGACCAACTGCCTGCAGCATGTGCAAATAGGGATACTAGCGGCCTCCACCAACCCCATCTCCTCAAGACAGGATTCCATGACACCCCACGCCTCATTCTCACAACCTCAGTGGCAGTTAGTGGCCATGATCCCATTATCTTTTGCAGAAATTGAGAAGGAGCCTGAGAAGAAAAGAGATGCACCCCATGTGTCATATGTGATGAGAAATTAAGGGCTACCAGTTATCACTTCAGGAGAAAGTCAGTGACCCTGAGACACAGGCTAAGTCTGCCAGAAAAGACACTGAATGATTCTAGAGACTTGCTTGTGATCAAGAGGCAAGTATGACCCTTACCCTACCACCACCATCAAATACACAACTTGTAAATAATCAATCAAACGTACACTCCTCCAGGGTGGGAAACCCAGTTCTGTACATTCTTAATTCCACCTGCTTGACAGTGCTGCTCGTCCATGCTAGAGGAGACAGTGTCGTCCGGCAGCAGAAGCTTCAATCAGAATCTAATTTTCATCCTTGTAGATACCTGAGTCTCATTCACTTTCTCATTCAAGTAAGAAACAAGCATTTCGTTCAAAGCCATTAGTGAAACAATAAGCCAGTGAAGCCTCCTGTTGAAATATCTCTTCTCATTTATATTTGTTTGCACTGTATGTTCTTCATACCAAGTCCTAAATAGACCAAAAACAAGGGTTTTTTTAGGATTTATTTTTAAATAAACATTGTTTTCAGGTATAATCTATAGATACTGTGAGATGAGGCATTTCAAATTTCCCTTAAAATAATACAATCTGTCACGTTTAAAACCCCTCAAACCAAAATGCAGGCTATATTTATATAATGTAACATAAATTACTAAAATCTTAAATTCTAAATAATTTTTCTACAAAGTGAAGACATTCAAAATTCTGTGAGAAAATTGTCAAAAATAAACAATAAAATGGAGAATAAGAATAAAAGCTCCCCAAAAAAGAATAAAATTCCTCAGCAGATGAATGGGTAAAGATGTGATATATATATGTATGTGCATATATATATACCCACAATGGAAAATTACTCAGCCATAAGAAAAAAATGAGAAGTTAGAGTTTCTTTGATCACTAACTACCCTGGTGATGTGCATATATTTATATATATATATATACAATGGAAAATTACTCAGCCATAAGAAAAAAATCAGAAGTTAGAGTTTCTTTGAACACTAACTATCCTGGTGATTCAGAGGTAAAGGATCCACCTGCCAATGCAGGAGACACAGGTTTGATCCCTGGGTTGAGCCGATCCCCTGGAGAAGGAAATGGCAACTCACTCCAGTAATCTTGCCTGGGAAATCCCATGGACAGATGAGCCGGGTAAGCTACAGTCCATGGGTCACAAGAGTTGGACAAGACTTGATGACTAAACAACAAAACAACAATAAATGCTGCATTTTCCTTCACCATAAAAAAATAAAAATGAAATTTTGCCATTTGCAACAACATGGATGAACCTCAGAAGGACTTATGCTTTAAGAAGTAAGTCAAACAGAATGACAAATTTCATATGATAAAACTTACATGTGGAATCTAAAAAGTAAAACACATTGCATGAATATAAGAAAACAGAAACAGATTCATAGACACAGAGAACAAAATATTGGTTATCAGCGGGGAGAGGGAAGAAGGGAGAGGCAAGATAAGGGTAAAGGATTAAGAGGTACAAAGTACTATGTATAAAATAAATAAGGTACAATGGTACAGGACAGGGAATATAACCAATATTTTATAGTAAGTTTAAATGGACTATAATATGTAAAATCTTGAATCCTAAAACTAATGTTGTACACCTGAAAGTAATACAAAATTGTAAATCAACTATGCTTCAATTAAAAAAAAACAACACTAAAAGCTATTTCTATATTTCCCTGCTGAGAAGCCCTTTGACTTCACATTTCAGGAACTAGCTTGGATGCCACCTCCAGCTTTTCAACCTCAGGATCAGGGGGCTCCCACAGTTCTGGTTAAATGCATGTATCTTAATCTGCACTCTGTCTGTATGTACTCACAACTAATTTAGAAAAGTTAGCAGTGGCCATAGGACTGGAAAAGGTCAGTTTTCATTTCAGTCTCAAAGAAAAGCAAAACCAAAGAATGTTCAAACTACTGTACAATTGTCTTCATTTCACATGCTAGCAAGGCAATGCTCAAAATCCTTCAAGCGAGGCTTCAACAGTACATGAGTCAAGAAATTCCAGATGTACAAACTGGATTTAGAAAAGGCAGAGGAACCAGAGATCAAATTGCCAACATCTGTTGGATCATAGAAGAAGAGCAAAGAAATTCCAGAAAAATACCTATTTCTGCTTCATTGACTACACTAAAGCCTTTAACTGTGTAGATCACAACAAACTGTGGAAAATTCTTAAAGAGAATGGAATACCCGACCACATTACAGGTCTCCTAAGAAACTTCTATGCAGGTCAAGAAGCAACAGTAAGAACAAGATATGTAACAATGGACTGGTTCAAAATTTGGAAGGGAGTATGTCAAGGCTGTATATTGTCACCATGCTTGTATGAGTACATCAGTAAAATGCCAGGATGAAGCAAAGCTGAAATCAGCATTGCCAGGAGAAATATCAACAACCTCAGATATGCAGATGATATCACTTTAATGCAGATGAATCACTTTTAAGAGGATCTTAAAAGCCTTTTGATGAGGGTGAAAAATGAGAGTGAAAAAGCTGGCTTAAAGCTCAACATTCAAAAGCCGAAGATCATGACATCGGTTCCCATCACTTCATGGCAAAAAGAGGGGGGTGACGTGAAAACATTAACAAATTTTATTTTCTTGAGCTCCAAAATCACTGTAGACAGTGACTGTAGCCATGAAATTAAAAGATGGGAATATAGATAAATGAAATAGAATTGAGAGTCTGGAAATAAACCCTTATATTTATGGTCAGTGGGTTAACAAAGTTACAAAACAGTTCAACAGAGAAATTATGCTATTTTTGACAAATGATGATGGAACATTTGGACATTTAGAAGCTAATAATATATGTATTATACATATATATATATATATACATCTATATACATATGTAAGAAAGACAGACCATGACCAATAACTCTTATCTTATACAAAATCAACTCACAGACCTAAATGAAAAATCTAAAACTAATAAAATTTTAGGGACAAAAAGTAGCTTGCAGTCTCATCAGAACAAAAAATTCTCTATGTCCAGTGACAATGTTAACTAGATTTTTTGTGGTGACTATATTTAATGTTACCTGTCAATTATACCTCAGCACACAAAAAGAGAAAGCAACACGTAGCTAGCTTGCTCTTCTGTATTTAAGGAACCTTCCCCAATACACAAAAACCCTACAATTACCTCATCTGGAGCAGAAACCTCACAAAAGAGAGGATGACCATCCTCCTTAAAACCTACCCCAAACATCCCCTATTTTCATTCGACTCATAACAAAGGTTACATTTCTGCAATGTCCTGGGGGCCTGGAAGTGGCAGCACTTCTCTGGGTGTAACTGGTGCTGAGTGCAGGTTCTCAGATTTGCCCCTTCTTCCAGAGAAGCACTACCTCCTCTTCAGAATAAGTATGGACCCAAATAGTCTATATATTATGCCTTCACTAAACACCTGCTATAAAACAGTCTGAGGTGGGACTTTCCTGGTGGTCCAGGGGAAAAGACTCCAGGCTCCCAATGCAGGGGACTTATGTTTGATCCCTGGTCAGGGAACTAGATCCCACATGCTGCAACTACGTCAAATAAAGACAAATAAGTAAAAAAAAGAAAAAAAAAAAGACTGCAGTATGTGTAGCTCCCATCTCTGGCCTTGTTTATTTTCAGTGGTTATATAATCCTTTGACCCACAGTTTCTGGCTCCAACTAAGGACCCAAAGCTGAAGTACAAAAACAAAACTCCAGCTTGGAAGGGAAGGTAGAAAGGTTTGTTCTCACACAATCTGTCCCCATGACCACTGAAGTAACCAGCTCAGATTCTTAGTTTTTATTCATTGTGATCAGTAAATATCTATTAAGTAATCACAAGAGATTTATTGTGCAATTAAAGTTGACCATGTGGTATGCAACCACGAGAAGACACAAAGCCAGATTTCTACACAGTCCATTCTTGATGACGAGTAAGCATACACCTTTATGTTTTCACAGACTGTGTTTACAGAGCAATTCCAAACTCTTTTCATTGGGTGACATGCGTCTGTGTGACTAAAGTTTCTAGGCTCCATATGGGCAAGGTAGCTAGGCAGATAATCCCCTAAAACTCAAATTGTTTCTAAGGGAAACAGGGGTTGTACTTATGCTGGAGGAGGATAAAGATAGACTTTGAAAGAGCAGGTGGTTAGAGGTTCGCATTCATCATCATGGAACTGATCTCAGTAAGGTAAGGATCTCATTGCTTGTGTTATCCCAAGTCCCCAACTATCCCAGCAGCAGGTATTGTTGGTGACAAGGTAAACCCTGAGAGTAAAGCCCATCATTGCTATAAGAACTACTTAAACGCTCATGATTTGAGTTGTTTCTTTAAGCAAAATACACACACACACACATACATTTTTTTGTCATATACTTGAATAATAATGAAAAGGGCAAAAGGGATGGGAAAGAAGAAATGTTTAGGGGAAAGAGAATGACAAAGGGATGAAAAAGTAGAGAAGAAATAAGGACGGAGAACATTACCCTATAAGTTCACTGAGGCCATATACCAATACCTTGTACAGTGCCTTGCACTTAGAGAGGTAAATGCTTATTCAATGAATGAATGAATGAACATTCATGAAAAATGAGACAGAAACAAAATACATGAATATGTTAACTTATAAATAGGTTTAACTCTTTAAATATTAAGCACATGTGCCTTTATATAAAAAGATAACACCAGTGATATTCCTTCCAAGCTCCTTCAATCAGAAATATGTACTTCCTATTGTTTATCCTCTATTGGATATGAATCAGCCATATATCTTACCCACCTCCCTTTATCACCAGGATGTTGATCCCAGAATGCAAAAGAGCAACAGATGCCTATTAGGTCTGAACTCACAATTTGGTTTCCAGTGGAACTGTACTCTCAACTAACATGAGACGGAAATGAAGGCTGATTGCCTATTTATAAGAACTGACTTCGCACCTAGTGCATATACAAAAAAAATAAACCAAAGGTATAAGATGAAATTCTGGGCTTCCAATCTACAAAAATTTCACAAAAGGTTTTATTGTTAATTGCAAAATAAGCCTATTTGCCCATAGAGACCCTTGGGAAACAGTGTCACTGACTGGATAATATATGTAAATACTTTGCATATACAAACTTAATTGTCTGGCTTCCTGAAAATGAAAGAATTTACTTCAGAGACATTTGAGATCAGTATCTATGGACTACATTCCTTCTCCTAGGAACACAGAGATCTTTTATTTCAACAACTAAATCCCAGACATATGCTAAAGATAACACAGTGCCCAGAAAGCTCAGGAGAACCAATCTCAAAAAGAAACTGCCTCTGTGAAATGCCCCATTTCTCCCACCCAATATTTACATGCCACCTAAGTATCACCCATGTGGTCTGAAAGCCATCAAAGAGACAATGCTGATAGGTCCAGAACTGAACAATAGTTACCACAGATATATTTAAGGAGAATTCTTCTATTCAAGAGCCTGAAAAGTACCTCGCAAATTTAGTTTTCAAAATCTTGGTTTTAAAACACACTGGCTGAGAATCTGGAACCTACTATTTATTGAGGTTATTTGATCCATATTCACTCTACCGAGCAAATAGTGATTCCTGGAAGAAGGAGCGAATCTGGGAACCTGCACTCAGCACCAGTTATATGCAGAGAGCTGCCCACCTCCAGGCCACTAGAACATGCTGAAATGTAACCCTATTTACGGGTCTAATGACAATAGGAGTCTTTGGGGTAGGTTTTTTAAAGCTTTTTAAAACATCTTTATTGAATTTGTTGCTTCTTTTCTTATGCTTTGCTTTTTTGGCCATGAGGCATGTGGGATCTTATTGCCCCAACTAGGGATCACAGCTGTACCTCCTGCATTGAAAGAAGTCTCAACCACTGTACCACCACGGAAATCCCTTGGCTAGGTTTTAAGGAGGATGGGCATCTTCTCTTTTGTAAGCTATCTGCTCCAGGTGAGGTAACTGTAGGGTTTTCGAGGGAGAAAAAGACTCCTCAGATACAGAGGTGCAGGCAAGGGAGACTAAGAGTGACTCAAGATTCTCAAGTTTCAAGTTCAACCAGAACTCCTCCTTTCAAGTTTTGGGACCTCATTCCTTCCTTATCAATGACCTACTTTTCCATGGAACACCTTGCAAGGCTATGAACTAAACTGATGTAATTCTGCAATCTGCACAATCAAATTTTGCATTTGATTTTCAATAATATCATGCCTGTGACTATAAGAAATAAAAGATCCTTTTAGGGTTGCTGTGGAAACTCTCTGGTTCTCAGGCCAAGAAATGAAGTTGTTTAAGTTGTTTAAGAGTTTAAGATCCTGAGATTTTCACTTTCTTTCTGTAAGCACTCCACTGTACTCAGTAATAGCCAATTTGCAGCAAGGTCCTTGCAGCGATCGCTGCTTCTGTAACAGGTGCAGCAGCCACTTGGGCCCCCAAAGCATATGTATTTCATCACCATCAACTACATGTGGCTATTTGATTGTGACGCCACCGAGTGTCATGTATAAGTAGCATCACATTTCCCCTTGGCGAGGGGCTCAGACCAACCCAAACACAGAAACAATCTTCAAAAGAGTTTCTCCTCGGACTAATCCTAATACCAATTTCTATTTCAGTCAGGGTTCAGTTAAGATGCAGAAACTGCAGCAACTCAACCAGGGAAAGCATAATATAATGAATTATTCACTTGGTGAAAAGGTGGTTAGCTACTAAAAGAGTGTAAGAGAATTTTATGGGAATAGAAATGGCAACCACAGAATACAGCTATTATTCTCAGAGCTGAGGGAAGGATAAATAAGGAGGAAACTTCAAAATGTAGAGAAAAGCTGCTCCAGGCTAAGATTTGGGTCTCTAAGGAGATGGCTCAGCTACTACAGAAACACGTCACTCACCTCTTGGATGAAGAGGAGACCTTCTAGATGACACTCACTAGCTGGAGCCATGGGAGCAGTTCACCACCAGAAAGGATACTGCCAAGGACAGCTGTGGCCTGATTCATTCACTGTCACATGGAGAAAAAAATCAAGATGAGTCCTTCATTCTCCAGTTTGGAGAATCCCATCAGCACACCCTTCATCCCCAGTTGGTTAAACCCAACATCTGGCAGGGAAAAACTGTAGCTTGCAAGAGTACAGATCCAGGATCATACAGCAGGATGAGGAAAGGTAGATGTGGAGCTAAAGGAAAATGAATGCGCAATTGGAACACCTGAACATAAACACTAGGAGGAAAGATGGAAGAAGGTAAGTAATTACAAGATATACTTAGAGGCAGAAGTGCTTGTACTTGATTTTGAGTCCTTTTGGAAATGAGTAAAAGGAGGGCTCAGAATGATGTTCTCCTAAGAGAGAAGGGAGAAAACTGGGGATGTTCAGTCTTGTATCAAATGAGTTTTGTGTGGTGGGGGAGGTAGGGAATTAAGAATTACATTTTGGGCATATTCCATATATCTATGACAGAGGTCAAGGTGTCAAATGGCAGACAGCAATGCAAAGCTTGAGACTGGCTGAATATAAATGGGCATCATCAGCAGGTAGATGCTATTTCAGGTCCCAGGACTAGATGACATCACTTACAGAGAAACTGTACTTAGATAAAAGGGCAACAAGTGTGCTCTGAGAAGCTCGAACACTTATAGAAATCAGAGAAGGGATGAGGCGCGAGTAAAGGAGACATATTAGCCAGTGAGAGAGGAGGAAAAAATATCAGGAGAAGCTGGGGTTATGGAGGCAGAGTGAGAAGGGTTTACCACCAAAGCAGTCAATTCTGTCAAATACCAATTCCACTGGATTTAACAAGATGAGTTTAAATGAACAGAGGAAAAGAGTTAGGAGCAGAGAAGTGAGTTGTAGCAAGAGGAAATGGTGGGTTAGGTAGGACTTTTAAACTGAGCTGTCCAATATGGGAGCCTCTAGTCACAGGTAGTTCCTGAGCACCTGAAATGTGACTAGTGCAAATTGAGATGTGCTACAGGTATAAACAATGAACCAAGTTTTTAAAACTTAGTACAAAAAAAGTATTAAATATCTTGTTAATGATTTTTATATTAGTTGCATGTTAAAATGGTAAATTTTGTATATAATGTGTTAAATAAAATGTATTACAATTAGTTTTTATTCTTTTCACTTTTTGTGGTAGAAGTTTTATTTTATTTATATATTTTAATTTTTGGCTGTGCTGAGTCTTCATTGCCCCGTGTGGGCTTTCTCTAGTTATAGCGAGGGGGGAGGGGCTACTTTCTAGTTGTGGTGCTCAGGCTTCTCACTGTGGTGGCTTCTTGTGTTATGGAGCACTGGCCCTAGGTCTGAGGGCTCAGTAGTTGTGGTGCACAGGCTTAGTCGTCCTGTGGCATGTGGGATCTTCCAGGACGAGGGATCAAACCCATGTCCCCTGCATTGGCAGGCAGATTCTTATCCACTGGACCCCCAGGAATATCCATCTTTTCACTTTTTTAAGGCGGCTATCATAAAATTTTAAATACATACATGGCTCACTTTATATTCCTATTAGAGAGAACTGTATTAGGGCATGTTTGCATGCTAACAGAATGAGCAGGGGAGAAGCAGAGATTGATAAATGTAGAAAGGGAAATCATACATAAGCTTTAAGAGATAAGGAGAAGTGGGGAAACAACCATAGATTGATGGACAGAGAGAAAGACAGATGCACACATGCAAATATCTCTCATATCCTTTAAAAAGGAACTGTGTGCATGTGCACTCAGTCACATCCAACTCTTTACGACCCCATGGACTGTAGGCCACCAGGCTCCTCCATCCAGAGAATTCTCCAGGCAAGAATACTGGAGCGGGTTGCCATTTATTTCCTTCTCCAGTAAACAGAGGCTATCCAATCTTCTTAAACAGCCATGAAGCATTAATAAATGTTTACCAAGGTCTAGGTTGAACTCCTGGAGTTGGTGATGGACAGGGAGGCCTGGCTGATGCAATTCATGGGGTTGCAAAGAGTCGGACATGACTGCGCAACTGAACTGAACGGAACTGAACTGAAGGCTGCAAATAAAATCTTAATATGCTTCAAAAGGTACAGTTCATATTGCAAGAAAATAAGAAATTCACAAGAAAAAGGCAGCAAACTCAATCTAACCTCATGAATCATACAAAACTGTTTCCTAGATAACTCTTGGGTTAAAGCAGAAGTCAAAACTAAAATACAGAATGTTTAGAAATTAAAAAAAAAAAACAAAAACACTACATTTCAAAATTCATCTGATCCCACCAAAGCCTTAACGGATGAAAACATTCAGAATTTTTAGTCATCTTCTTAACATACTGAAGACAAACTAAATGACTTAAGCATTCAAATCAAGAAACTAATAAACGAACACACAGAAGGAATACAAAGAAGAAGTAACAAAAAGATCTTAATGACCCAGATAACCACGATGGTGTGAGACCACTTACCTGGAACCAACAATCCTGGAGTGCCACCTGAAGTCAAGTGCACCTTAGGAAGCATCACCACGAACAAAGGAGTGGAGCTGATGGAATTTCAGTGGAGCAATTTCGAATCCTAAAAGAAGAAGCTGTTAAAGTGCTGCACTAAATATGCCAACAAATTTGAAAAACTCAGCAGTGGCCAAAGGACTGGAAATGTCAGTTTTCATTCCAATCTCAAAGATAGGTGATGCCAAAGAATGTTCAAACTACTGCACAATTGCCCTCATCTCACACGCTAACAAAGTAAAGCTCAAAATTCTCCAAACTCGGCTTCAACAGTACATGAACTGAGAACTTCTAGATGTACAAGCTGGATTTAGAAAAGGCGGAGGAACCAGAGATCAACTTGCCAACATCCACTGGATCACAGAAAAAGCAAGAGAATTTCAAGAAGACATATACTTCTGCTTCATTGACTACACTAAAGCCTTTGACTGTGTGGATCACAACAAACTGTGGAAAATTCTTAAAGAGATGGGAATACCCAACCACCTTACCTGCCTACAGCAAAACCTGTATGCAGGTCAAGAAGCACCAGTTAGAACTGGACATGGAACAATGGACTGGTTCCAAACTGGGAAAGGAGTATGTCAAGACTGTATATTGTCACCTTGCTTATTTAACTTATATGCAGAGTACACCAGGGCTTCCCTGATAGTTCAGTTGGTAAAGAATATGCCTGCAATGCAAGAGACCCCAGTTTGATTCCTGGGTCGGAAAGACCCACTGGAGAAGAGATAGGCTACCCATTCCAGTATTCTTGGGCTTCCCTTGTGGCTCAGCTGGTAAAGAATCCGCCTGCAATGTGGGAGACCTGGGTTTGATTCCTGGGGTTGGGAAGATCCCCTGGAGAAGGGAAAGGCTACTCACTCCAATATTCTGATCTGGAGAATTCCATGGACTGCGTACTCCAGGGGATCACAAAGAGTATATCATGAGAAATGCCAGGCTGGATGAAGCACAAGCTGGAATCAAGATTGCTGGGAGAAATATCAAGGAACTCAGATATGCAGACGACACCACCCTTATGGCAGAAAGTGAAGAGGAACTAAAGAGCCTCTTGATGAAAGTGAAAGAGAAGAGTGAAAAGCTGACTTAAAACTCACATTCAAAAAACGAAGATCATGGCATCTGATCCCATCACTTCGTGGCAAATAGATGGGGAAACAATGGAAACAGTGACAGATTTTATTTTCTTGGGCTCCAAAATCACTGCCGATGGTGACTGCAGCTATGAAATTAAGACGCTTGTTCCTTGGAAGAAAATCTATAACCAATGTAGACAGCATACTAAAAAGCAGACATTACTTTGTTGACAAAGGTCCATATAGTCAAAGCTATGGTTTTCCTGTACACATGTATAGATGTGAGAATTGGACCATAAAGAAGGTTGAGCACTGAAGAATTGATGTGTTTGAATTGTGGTATTGGAGAAGACTCTTGAGAGTCCCTTAGACAATAAGGAGATCAAACCAGTCGATCCTAAAGGAAATCAATCCTGAATATTCATTGGAAGGACTAATGCTGAACTTGAATCTCCAATACTTTGGCCAACTGATGCAAAGAGCCAGCTCATTAGAAAAGACCCTGATGCTGGGAAAGACTGAAGGCAGGAGGAGAAGGGGAGGACAGAGGACGAGACAGTTGGATGGCATCACTGATTCAATGACATGAGTTTGAGCAAGCTCTGGGAAATGATAAAGAACAGGGAAGCCTGGCATGCTTCAGTCCATGGGGTCGCAAAGACTCAGACATGACTGAGTGACTGAACAACAATAAAAGATCAAACTAAAACCAACAGAGAATAGGGGAAACTAAGTAAAAGTAGAAATTGATGAACTGGCAAGCATAGGAAAACCGCATAAACCTAATAAAACTAATTTTGTTTTGTTGTTAAATACTACAACATAAAAACCATTAGTTAGCAGAACCAAGAAAAAAGGAAGAGGAAATAAAAATATATACAGTGAGAAAGTGAATATACCCAAAAATGGACCAAAATTATAAAATTTCCAACATATGCCAATAAATTAGAATCCCATGGATGGAGGAGATTCACTGGTGGGCTACAGTTCACGGGGTCACAAAGAGTCGGACACGACTGAGCAAATTCACTTTCACTTTCACTTACTTTCACATGAAATAGATATATTTTAGAAAGATATAAATAACTAATATTCACTCTTTAAGAGTGAAAATTAGCCTAATAATTAGAGAACTTAAAAATGTAGCAAAAGTTCTAACTTCAAAAAAGCACTAGTTGAGACTGTTTTACCAGAGAGTCCAATATATTTTAAAGAACAGATAATTTCTGAGTTATTTAAATCATTCAGATAATAAAAACTATGACAAGCTTCCCAATTTACTTTTTAAAGAAGTTTATCCTGACTCTAAAAAGTGACTATGTGGACTTCCCTGCTGGCAGAGTGGGTAAGAATCTGCCTACCCACGCAGGGGACATGGTTCAACCCCTGGTCCGGGAAGATTTCAAATGCCTTGGAGCTACTAAGCCCACACACTAGAGCCCAAGAGCCAGAACTATTGAGCCTGTATGCTGCAACTACTGAAACCCATGGGCCTGGAGCCTATGCTTGGCAACAAGAGAAGCCACCACAGTGAGAACCCTGTGCACCCTAACAAAGAGTAGACCCTGCTCACCATAACTAGGGAAAGCCCTCACATAGCAATGAAGACATGGTGCACCCAAACAAATAATAAAAAATGATAAATAAAAACTAACAATGCTAGCAAAAATAAAATAAATCTTGGGTCATTTTCACCAAGGAATATAAATTTTAAAATCCAAAATAAAATATTAACAAATCTAATTTACCACACTATAGGATACTTTTGACAGCAACCAACAGAAACCGTGATTCAAATTATTTTTAACCACATGAGTATTTCTTGACTCAGCCAGAAGTCTCAGTTCAGTTCAGTTCAGTCACTCAGTCGTGTCCGACTCTTTGTGACCCCATGAATCGCAGCACGCCAGGCCTCCCTGTCCATCACCATCTCCTGAAGTTCACTCAGACTCACGTCCATTGAGTCCGTGATGCCATCCAGCCATCTCATCCTGGGTCGTCCCCTTCTCCTCCCGCCCCCAATCTCTCCCAGCATCAGAGTCTTTTCCAATGAGTCAACTCTTCACATGAGGTGTCTGAAGTACTGGAGTTTCAGCTTTAGCATCATTCCTTCCAAAGAAATCCCAGGGCTGATCTCCCTCAGAATGGACTGGTTGGATCTCCTTGCAGTCCAAGGGACTCTCAAGAGTCTTCTCCAACACCACAGTTCAAATGCATCAATTCTTCGGTGCTCAGCCTTCTTCACAGTCCAACTCTCACATCCATACATGACCACAGGAAAAACCATAGCCTTAGACTAAGTTTTAGGACAGGCTGCAGTTCAATGATGTTATTAAGAATCCAGACTTTTTTCCATGTCTCTGCTGTGCCATTCTTGGTGTTCTGTCATTGCTAGTCTTGTAGAAATATGACAGCAGTATTTCTAAGCATCCAGGCACAATTCTCAGAGGAAGATGAAAAGATGACTCCCTTTGATTTTCACTTCAGAGAAAGGACATTTTTTTCAGAAGCTCTCCTAGCAGATGTCATGTCTCATTAGAAAGAGCTAGATCAAATGTCTATTCCTGGACCAATTCCAATAAATGACAAGGTTTTGTTTTAGTCTGTAGCATCAGAATCCCCTGGAAGATTTATTTAAACACATATCACAGGGTCCCATCCCCAGTTTCTGATTCAGTAGGTCTGGCATGGAGCCTGATGATCTGTATTTCTTGTACGTCCCCACGTAATGCTGATACTGATTGTCTTGGACCAATTAGGACTATCTCTGGAGCTGAAGGTGATGTCAGCCTCCCTGAGGCATCAGGCTGCCCTGAGGATGGATAGATACTTGCTTAGAGGTGTGACTTATGTAGCATTTTCAACAAGGAGCAATAAATTTGAACAGAAATGGCAGAACAGAGGACAGTGGTTTTAGGCTTCCAAGGGTGGCAAGC
This sequence comes from Capricornis sumatraensis, assembly GCF_032405125.1. Taxonomy (NCBI): domain Eukaryota; kingdom Metazoa; phylum Chordata; class Mammalia; order Artiodactyla; family Bovidae; genus Capricornis; species Capricornis sumatraensis. The sequence continues at coordinate 62,115,408 of NC_091082.1, forward strand.
CAAAGGAAGGTAAATAAATGTGAGGAAACTAATGGAGTTAAGTTTGCTTGCAGATTTCTCTGGTGCCATCTCTGAGTTCATAAGAGTCTGTCTCCAGCAAAAGGAGAATTTACATATTGTCTTTAGGAAGAAAGGAGCAGCTTTATCTAGCTTTGATGCTTGTTAATTGCCTTCAGCTCAAATAATTTTCATGTCAAAGAAGCATATTTTGAGACGACATTCTGATTTTCTTCCATTTCTCATTTGAAACTTTATCTTCAGGAAGTTTCATGTATTAAGGCTGAGTTTGAAGCTGCAGAAAGATTTGAGTTAGATATTGTGACATAAGAGATCGAGTCAAAGGGTAAAAAAAAACCAAAACATAAATTGGAAAAAGCAGAAAAGAATATATCTAATTACAATGTCCCATATCTTATTTCAGTCTCTTATGAATAGGTCAGTCCAGTTAAACAATTGCGTTTCATCTAAGGAGGCAATGTTGCAGGTTTCCACCTAAACATGGCCTCTGTGTGTAGTGCAAGCAATCAGGTATTGAATAAAAGGTATTCCTATAGAAATTTTAAAAACAAAGTTTAATGATAGGAGAAAACTTACGAACCAATTTTTTTAGTCTGGAGACCAAGCTTTAGAGAATATATCTAGATATGGGGTTTCTTTCCATAAACCCCATCTTTTCTTTAAAGTAAGGATGGCAGTGACAATTTTTGATGCATTTCCTGGAATGACTAAGTTGGTGTTGGATGTTCTGGTAAACTTTCTGAGTGACCCCAAAGCAGCAGGCATGAAGGATGTCCATACATCACATCTGTTGAAGTGATTTCTCTTAAATTTATAACCAATTCACCTAGTTTGCAGTGCTCTGGGAAAAGAGCACTTAGTGATTCCAAGTCAGAAAGTGCCAGAGTCCAGCTCCAGCAGCCAGGAAATCAGCCTGAAGGGGTGAGCGGTGTCAGCAGATGATGATGTAGCCTCGGACACATAGTACGGAACTACACATTTATTTCAAGCTTCAGGTTCTCTTTTATACTTTGACAAAAGCATTATGTCAGCATTATTTTCAGTTTCCCCCACCCTGATTTACTGTCTCCAGAAATCACTGTTGTCCTTCAAACAGAGTTCTTGCTTCAGTGATTCTCTCAGAATCGCCTTTACTATCTATTATCTACTTTCTTTTATGTGTCCTATACTTAACTTATGATTACATTCTAACTCATGCTACATTCCTCAGTTTATTTCTGATCTTTCTAAATCCTCTTTGCCCCTAGCATCGTAAGACCACTATCTCCTAAGAAGGCTTCTAGCTATTCTTAATTATTCCTAAACCCTAAACTCAGCAATGTTCAAGCTGGCTTTAGAAAAGGCAGAGGAACCAGAGATCAAATTGCCAACATCCGCTGGATCATGGAAAAAGCAAGAGAGTTCCAGAAAAACATCTATTTCTGCTTTTATTGACTATGCCAAAGCCTTTGACTGTGTAGATCACAATCAACTGTGGAAAATTCTTCAAGATATGGGAATACCAGACCACCTGACCTGCCTCTTGAGAAATCTGTATACAGGTCAGGAAGCAACAGTTAGAACTGGACATGGAACGACAGACTGGTTCCAAATAGGAAAAGGAGTACGTCAAGGCTGTATATTGTCACCTTGCTTATTTAGCTTACATGCAGAGTACATCATGAGAAACGCTGGACTGAAAGAAACAAGCTGGAATCAGGATTGCCGGGAGAAATATTAATAACCTCAGATATGCAGATGACACCACCCTTATGGCAGAAAGTGAAGAGGAACGAAAAAGCCTCTTGATGAAAGTGAAAGTGGAGAGTGAAAAAGTTGGCTTAAAGCTCAACATTCAGAAAATGAAGATCATGGCATCTGGTCCCATCAACAGTGTCAGACTTTATTTTTGGGGGCTCCAAAATCACTGCAGACGGTGATTGCAGCCATGAAGTTAAAAGATGCTTATTCCTTGGAAGAAAAGTTATGACAAACCTAGACAGCATATTCAAAAGCAGAGACATTACTTTGCCAACTAAGGTCCGTCTAGGCAAGGCGATGGCTTTTCCAGTGATCATGTATGGATGTGAGAGTTGGACTGTGAAGAAGGCTGAGCACCGAAGAATTGATGCGTTTGAACTGTGTTGTTGGAGAAGACTCTTGAGAGTCCCTTGGACTGCAAGGAGATCCAACCAGTCCATTCTGAAGGAGATCAGCCCTGGCATTTCTTTGGAAGGAATGATGCTAAAGCTGAAGCTCCAGTACTTTGGCCAACTCATGCAAAGAGTTGACTCATTGGAAAAGACTCTGATGCTGGGAGGGATTGGGGGCAGAGGGGAAGGGGACAACAGAGGATGAGATGGCTGGATGGCATCACTGACTCGATGGATGTGAATCTGAGTGAACTCCGGGTGTTGGTGATGGACAGGGAGGCCTGGCGTGCTGCGATTCATGGGGTCACAAAGAGTCGGACATGACTGAGCGACTGAACTGAAACTCAGCAAACTTCTTTTGCCATAAATATTTCCCTCACAAACAGATCTCAGATAACAATCCTTCCCATGGCCTCAAGCTGGGGCCTACATGCTCATCCTGGGACATTTTTTGTAAAGCTCCTTGAACAAATGTCAATGGTTACTTTATAGATTATTTTCTGGGCACAACTGCAGAAGGCTTTGTGCTTTCTCATGCTTCTCTCAAGCACCTTAACATTCTTTCCAGCCAACTCAACCAATGAAAGGAAAGAACAAGTCAGAATCACAAGGTCTAACTCCTTCATCCCAGGACTGTGCCTGTGAGATGAGGAGAGGGGGTTGGGGCTGTGCCTCCATTTTGTCAGTAATGCCTAACGCAGCTCCCGACAAGAAAGTTGGAGGAAAAAAGTGAAAATAATAATTTGGAGAGTTGTAGCCAGGTGTTGAGGAAATCTGAAGAATTCAGGAACCAGCACAGTTTACAGGTAGGGACTAAAACCTCAAAGACAATGAACAGGGTTAGAATCTAATATCCAAACAGATGTGCCACTTTTTATGGCACTGATAATTTTTCTGTCTAAAGTAAGACAAATCTGTTTGGCAAAATAAGTCTAATCTCACTAGATTTAGCCTGATTTCTTATACAAGAGCAGCAACACTGACCAAGGGTCTTCCGAATTTTCTTTGCTGAAACTTTTCATAAGCAATCTTAGATTGGAATTTTAAAAGCCTCTCAAGGCTAGTAAGCCAAGTCAAGGAGTCATCACAAGACTTTGCCTACAACAATATTGATTTGGGTGAATTCCTCTCTTCCTAAGGTCCCCCAAATATTCTGAGGTTCCTGCCCTATCAGGTAGTGACCTCCCTCACTCACTGTGATGTGGGAATCCTATAAACAAGATACAAGTTGGATTTTCAAAGTGATCTTTTTTGGCTTTTTAAAGTAAACCTTACTTCCTTAAATCTATCTGGTCAGATCTGAGTCTATGTTCTTCTCAAACATGACATTCCAGTCAAAGCCTTGGTAATGAGAGAGCTTATTCTTAGGTAGGGTAATAAGTAGACCAGGGCCCTTGAGGAGGATGAAAGGCCAAACTTCTTTTCTACATTGCTTTATTTTAGTCACGTAAGACATTTTTTCTTAAACACCAAATTGTCTGACTAAGGTCCATCTAGTCAAGGCTATGGCTTTTCCAGTAGTCATGTATGGATGTGAGAGTTGGACTGTGAAGAAGGCTGAGCACTGAAGAATTGATGCGTTTGAACTGTGTTGTTGGAGAAGATTCTTGAGAGTCCCTGGGACTGCAAGGAGATCCAACCAGTCCATTCTGAGGGAGAGCAGCCCTGGGATTTCTTCGGAAGGAATGATGCTGAAGCTGAAACTCCAGTACTTTGGCCACCTCATGAGAAGAGTTGACTCACTGGAAAAGACTCTGATGCTGGGAGCGATTGGGGGCAGGAGGAGAAGGGGACGACAGAGGATGAGATGGCTGGATGGCATCACTGAATCGATGGACGTGAATCTGAGTGAACTCCGGGAGTTGGTGATGGACAGGGAGGCCTGGCGTGCTGCGATTCATGGAGTCGCAAAGAGTTGGACACGACTGAGCGACTGAACTAAACTGAACTGATCGGCAAAATAGTTGTTGTCATAACAACTCAGAGTTTAAGAAAAAATGTCTTCTGTGACTAAAACAAAGCAATGTAGAAAAAAAAATTTGGCCCTTCATCCTCCTCAAGGGTCCCTGGTCATAAAAAAACACCCTCTTCCAAAAACACAAGAGAAGACTCTACACATGGACATCACCAGATGGTCAACACCAAAATCACATTGATTATATTCTTTGTAGCCAAAGATGGAGAAGCTCTATACAGTCAGCAAAAATAAGACTGGGAGCTGACTGTGGCTCAGATCATGAACTCCTTATTGCCAAATTCAGACTTAAACTGAAGAAAGTCGGGAAAACCACTAGACCATTCAGGTATGACCTAAATCAAATCCCTTATGATTATACAGTGGAAGTGAGAAATAGATTTAAGGGACTAGATCTGATAGATAGAGTGCCTGATGAACTATGGACGGAGGTTCATGACATTGTACAGGAGACAGGGATCAAGACCATCCCCATGGAAAAGAAATACAACAAAGCAAAATGGCTGTCTGAGGAGGCCTTACAAATAGCTGTGGAAAGAAAAGCGAAAAGCAAAGGAGAAAAGGAAAGATATAAGCATCTGAATGCAGAGTTCCAAAGAACAGCAAGGAGAGATAAGAAAGCTTTCCTCAGCAATCAACGCAAAGAAATAGAGGAAAACAACAGAATGGGAAAGACTAGAGATCTCTTCAAGAAAATTAGAGATACCAAGGGAACATTTCATGCAAAGATGGGCTCAATAAAGGACAGAAATGGTATGAACCTAACAGAAACAGAAGATATTAAGAAGAGGTGGCAAGAATATACAGAAGAACTGTATGAAAAAGATCCTCACGACCCAGATTATCACAATGGTGTGATCACTCACCTAGAGCCAGACATTCTGGAATGTGAAGTCAAATGGGCCTTAGAAAGCATCACTACGAACAAAGCCGGTGGAAGTGATGGAATTCCAGTTGAGCTATTTCAAATCCTGAAAGATGATGCTGTGAAAGTGCTGCATTCAATATGCCAGCACATTTGGAAAACTCAGCAGTGGCCACAGGACTGGAAAAGGTCAGTTTTCATTCCAATCCCAAAGAAAGGCAATGCCAAAGAATGCCCAAACTACTACACAATTGCACTCATCTCACACACTAGTAAAGGAATGCTCAAAATTCTCCAAGCCAGGCTTCAGCAATACATGAACCGTGAACTTCCAGATGTTCAAGCTGGTTTTAGAAAAGGCAAAGGAACCAGAGATCAAATTGCCAATATCTGCTGGACCATCGAAAAACCAAGAGAGTTCCAGAAAAAACATCTATTTCTGCTTTATTGACTATGCCAAAGCCTTTGACTGTGTGGATCACAATAAACTGTGGAAAATTCTTCAAGACATGGGGATACCAGACCACCTGACCTGCCTCTTGAGAAAACTATATGCAGGTCAGGAAGCAACATTTAGAACTGGACATGGAACAACAGACTAGTCCAAATAGGAAAAGGAGTACGTCAAGCTTGTATATTGTCACCCTGCTTATCTAACTTATATGCAGAGTACATCATGAGAAACGCTGGGCTGGAAGAAGCACAAGCTGGAATCAAGATTGCTGGGACAAATATCAATAACCTCAGATATGCAGATGACACCACCCTTCTGGCAGAAAGTGAAGAGGAACGAAAAAGCCTCTTGATGAAAGTGAAAGAGGAGAGTGAAAAAGTTGGCTTAAAGCTCAACATTCAGAAAACGAAGATCATGGCATCTGGTCCCATCACTTCATGGGAAATAGATGGGTAAACAGTGGAAACAGTGTCAAACTTTATCTTTGGGGGCTCCAAAATCACTGCAGATGGTGAGTGCAGCCATGAAATTAAAAGATGCTTACTCCTTGGAAGGAAAGTTATGACCAACCTAGATAGCATATTCAAAAGCAGAGACGTTACTTTGCCAATAAACATCCATCTAGTCAAGGCTATGGTTTTTCCAGTGGTCATGTATGGATATGAGAGCTGGACTGTGAAGAAAGCTGAGTGCCAAAGAATTGATGCTTTTGAATTGTGGTGCTGGAGAAGACTCTTGAAAGTCCCCTGGACTGCAAGGAGATCCAACCAGTCCATTCTAAAGGAGATCAGTCCTGGGTGTTCACTGGAAGGACTGATGCTGAAGATGAAACTCCAATACCTGGAGTTGACTCCCTGGAAAAGACTCTGATGCTGGGAGGGATTGGGGGCAGGAGAAGAAGGGGACGACAGAGGATGAGATGGCTGGATGGCATCACTGACTCGATGCACATGAATTTGGGTGAACTCCAGGAGTTGGTGATGAACAGGGAGGCCTGGCGTGCTGCGATTCATGGGGTCACAAAGAGTCTGACACGACTGAGCAACTGAACTGAACTGAACTGATGTTTGATATTAGGTTTGCAGTTTTAAGAATCCATCAATTTCCCTACTTGAGTTCTGGAAATTTACATCCAGTTCAATGGCACGATCTTAAAAGCTATCAGAATTGTGTATTTTAAAGTATTCATCAAGGTCCTTTCCACTAACCTTTGAGGACAAGCAATTTTCGATCATAGTTGCTTGCAAGTTTTCAGGAAGGCATCAGAGTAAAACAATAACTGTAAATAACAAGAGATTTTAAAATATCCACTGTTAAGGACTTAATAAGAGTCTATTAATGAGTCTATTTAGATACAATTGAAAAAAATTGGTTATTTCTGAGATATATAACGTTTTAAGATGATAACTGGAATTTAAATGATAACATTATACCAGGACATATCAGGTTTCTCAGAATCTCATGTAATTTCTGTAACACTTACATGAATAATATATATATATTATTTATACACAAATACTGCAGATGGTGACTGCAGCCATGAAATTAAAAGACGCTTACTCCTTGGAAGAAAAGTTATGACCAACCTAGATAGTATATTCAAAAGCAGAGATATTACTTTGCTGACTAAGGTCTGCCTAGTCAAGGCTATGGTTTTTCCTGTGGTCATGTATGGATGTGAGAGTTGGACTGTGAAGAAGGCTGAGCACCGAAGAATTGATGCGTTTGAACTGTGGTGTTGGAGAAGACTCTTGAGAGTCCCTTGGACTGCAAGGAGATCCAACCAGTCCATTCTGAAGGAGATCAGCCCTGGGATTTCTTTGGAAGGAATGATGCTGAAGCTGAAACTCCAGTACTTCAGGCACCTCATGCGAAGAACTGATTCATTGGAAAAGACTCTGATGCTGGGGGAGATCGGGGGCAGGAGGAGAAGGGGACGACAGAGGATGAGATGGCTGGATGGCATCACGGACTCAATGGACGTGAGTCTGAGTGAACTCCGGGAGATGGTGATGGACAGGGAGGCCTGGCGTGCTGCAATTCATGGGGTCAGAAAGAGTCGGACACGACTGAGCGACTGAACTGATAACCCCCAAAAGTCAAACATCACGTCTTACTTGACAACACTTCCCATGTAATTTAACATCTCAAGTAAGCCTAATTAATTTAATATCTCTGTGTTTATAAGAAAAGAAATCTCTTGATATATTCTGGGGCTCTGTGATAAATTCCCAAAGTAAGTTTACGGTCAAAAACTTCATTCAGAATTTGATTTTGGGAAGTTTGTCAAAAATGTCAAAGGCTTAAAATGCATGATTAAATAAAATCACAGGTGTTATCTCATTGTGGCTTTGCTTTGCATTTCCTGATGATTAGTGATGCTGAACATTTTTACATGTGCCTGTTGGCCATCTGTATTTCCTCTTTGGGAAAATGTCTGTTTGGTTCTTTTTTTTTTTTTTTTTTTTTGATGTTGAGTTGTATGATCTGTTTATATATGCTAGATATTAATCCCTTGTTTATCATATCACTTGCAAATATTTTCTCTCATTCAGTAGGCTGTCTTTTCATTTTACTGATAATTTCCTTTGCTGTGCAAAAGCTTTTAAGTTTAATTAGGTCCCAACTGTTTTTATTTCCTTTACTTCAGGAGATGGATCCAAAAAAGTGCTGCAATTCATGTTAAAGAGTGTTCTGCCTATGTTTTCTTCTAGGAGGTTTATAGTATTCAGTCTTACACTTAGGTCTTTAATCTACTTTGAATTTATTTTTGTATATGGTATTAGAGAATGTTCTAATTTCATTATTTTACAGGTAGCTGTTCAGTTTTCCCAGCATCACATATTGAAGAGATTGTTTTCCCATTGTATATTCTTACTGCCTTTGTCATAGATCAATTGACCATAAGTGTATGAGTTTATCTCTGGGCTCTCTACCCTGTTCCATTGATATGTGTCTGTTCTTGTGCCAGTACCATACTGTTTGATCACTGTAGCTTTGTAATATAGCCTAAAGTTAGGACATGTGATTCCTCCAGCTTTGTTCCCTCTCCAGATTGTTTTGGCTATTTAGGGTTGTGTTTCCATACAAAAAAATTTTAATTATTTGTCCTAGTTCTGTGAAAAATGACATTGCCATTTCTATAGGGATTGGATTGAATCTGTAGATTGCTTGAGTAGTATTAACAATATTGATTCTTCCAATCCAAGAATATGGTATATCTGTCCATCTGTTTGTGTTGTCTTCAATATCTTTCATCTGTGTCTTCTAGTTTTCAGAGTACAGATCTTTTGCCTCCTTACTTAGGTTCATTTCTATGTATTTTATCCTTTTATATGTGACAGTAAATGGGATTGTTTCCTTAATTCCTCTCTCTGTACTTCATTGTTAGTGTATAGAGATGCAACTATGCAATTTTACCAAATTCATTGATTAGCTCTAATAGTTTTCTGGTGGCATCATTAGGATTTTATTATTTAATGCTGCCACTGCTGCTAAGTCACTTCAGTCATGTCTAACTCTGTGCGACCCCATAGACGGCAGCCCACCAGGCTAGTCTGTCCCTGGGATACTCCAGGCAAGAATACTGGACTGGGTTGCCATTTCCTTCTCCAATGCATGCATGAATGCTAAGTCACTTCAGTTGTGTCCGACTCTGTGTGACCCCATAGACAGCAGCCCACCAGGCTCCTCTGTCTACAGGATTCTCTTGGAAAGAATACTGGAGTGGGTTGCCATTTCCTTCTCATTATTATTTACAGTTTCTGTCATCTGCAAATAGAAACTGTTTTATTTCTTTCCCATTTAGATTCATTTTATTTCTTTATTAAATTTTTATTTCTTTATATTAAAAAGATCATACACCATGATCATGTGGGATTTACCTCAGGAATACAAGGATTTTTCAAAATCCACCAATCAATCAATGCGATATACCACATTAACAAATTGAAGAATAAAAACCATATGATCATCTCAATAGACACATGAAAAGCTTTTGACAAAATTCAACATCGATTTACGATAAAAATTTTTCAGAAAGCAAGCAGACAGATCTCAACATAATAAAGGCCATACATGACAAACACAGAGCAAAGATCATACTTAATGGTGAAAAGCTGAAAACAATTCCTCTAAGATGAGGAACAAGACAATGATGTCCACTCTCATCCTTTTTATTTAACATAATCTTGAACGTCCTAATCACAATAATCAGAGAAGAAAAATAAATAAAGGAAATCCAAGTAGAAAAAGAAGAAGTAAAACCATCACTGTTTGCAGATGACATGATACCCTATACATTTTATAAACAAAAATTCCAAGTGGTCACTCACAATGACACAACTTGAGTTCTGTTACTTTAACTTTATAATCATTGAGCTGTTGTTGCTTACTTCAAACCTGTTGTTTAAATGCAAGAATTATTACCTCAGGAGTTAAGAGACAGAAACAGTGCTGGAAAACAGTTTGAACCACAATGAATTTATAATTGACATAAACGAGGTCTACAAATACTGGACAGTGGAGAATTCTTCAAATTAACTTCTATGTAGAAGACTTCTTAAAAAAAAAAAAAATAAAGGATAAGTAAGTTAAATGTGGGCTTCGCTGGTGGCTTAGATGGTAAAGAATCTGCCTGCAATGTGGGAGACCCAGGTTTTATCCCTGGGTTGGGAAGATCCTCTGGAGAAGGGCACGGTGACAGACTTGTCTGGAGAATTTCATGGACAGAGGAACCTGGTGAACTACAGTCCATGGGGTCACAAAGAGTTGGACACGACTGAGTGACTAAGCACAGAACACACATATGTTAAATGTGCTAACCTAGAGCTAAGGTATATATTACATATTAATACTCACCAGTGACTGGAGCAATTGTTTACAATTTAAACCAACATTAGATTTTTCTAAGAAGTATTTTATCACTAACATTGCTTAGAAGTGTCAGATCTTGGTGCTAATGACAAGCAGCCTGATATTATTATAATCATCATCATCTTTAAATTCTCAAAAAATTTATAGCTTGATTGCCTGTACTTGGGGAGGACTTCTCTCACCACCTAGCTTTAGTTCACCCTGGCAGTAGGCCTCAAAGAATTTAAGTTGGGAAGCTAGGAGGCTATTAGTTAGCATCCTGTATAAAGTATCCTTTAACGACTAGGTGGGTTATCTTGCACCGTTCAGCATCAGTCATCTGCTCCTCTGCTTCTAGAGTTCCTGCCACTTGCACTCCTCTCTGGGCCATATCATGGCTTCTGCTTACTACCTTACTTAACCATCTTTCAGCTTCTACCCTTCCTGTGAACTACTTTGAACTGTTAACTTAATTGGTTGTCTTGCATTCCAGTCATCAAAAGAAGAACCAGTAACAAAATTTTGTACCAGGCTCCCACAGGCTATTACCCAATCTGCAGGTTGATTGCCTTTGAGTCAAGCACCCAGTCCTGGGCAACCACAAAAAGCCAGAGTGGCAGGGCCATGTGGTTGACATTGCTGAGGAGAAATCTGGGCAAGGCAGGCATTCAGATTGGTTTCTCTCCCCAAACACTTCTTTTTCTCTCCTTTTTCTTTCTTTCTTCTTCCCTTTCTCAGGTCTTACTACTTGTCTGCTATCTGCTTTCTCTTCTCTCCCTCTCTACTTTTCCTGTCTCCTCTCTATGATAATCTCTGAAGATATACAGAGATATGTAGACATGAAGCTTCACAACTTGATATTCACTGCTCACTCTTTAAAAATCTTAATTTGTTTCCATTATGGCATCAAGTCTCTTATGCTTAACTAAAAGCAGATAAGAAAATTGATAACTTAATTCATCATCCTTTCAGTAATTCCAAGTTGACTTTTGGTCTTTGTTCTATTATGTTTTAAAATCTAATTATTTAACCATTAATGAACCGCCCCCCCCAATCATTATTTGTGAAACTTACTAAACAGTCTCTTTCATTGTAAACAGTAAACTTTCAGGAAGAGTGCTGTATTTGGGGAAAGAAGTGTCAGAATTTACTGCTCCAATGTCCCTCTGAGAACTATTCATCATTCTAGCATTTCATAAGCTGTTGTCTTTTCATTTTTACTCCCACATGTCCTATTTTGCTTTCTTTCCAAATTGTAGATGTCTTGTAGCAGACATGACAGGAAGGAGTAACCACATTAAACATGATAAAGAAGAGCAGTGGAGAGATTGTCAGCCCCACTCACACAGCAGCTTGATAGTACTGCCCTGATCAAGAGTTTCTTGTACTCCAGCCCTCTATTTTTTTCTGAAAAGAAAATCTAATTTAACAAGAAAGCTTTATAAGAATTACTTTTAAAAACATCATCCCACCTTTCTGACATTAATTTCAAGTTTTAAGTATTTCCTCCAAAGTGAAAGTGAAAGTCACTCAGTCGTGTCCAACTCTTTGCAAACCCATGGACTAAACAGTCCAGGGAATTCTCCAGGTCAGAATACTGGAGTGGGTAGCCTTTCCCTTCTCCAAGGTATGTTCCCAACCCAGGTCTCTCGCATTGCAGGTGGATTCTTTACCAACTGAGCCACAAGGGAAGCCCAAAGTGGGTAAGAATTTTTGCCTAGCTACTATTATAACTAGAGATACATTGCTCTTTCATTCCCAGCAGAAAATGGACAAGAAACTTTGCTGTTGTGGCTGCAGAAGGTGGCCAAATGGTTCTCCAATACTTTGTGCAATCTAGTTCCACACCCATTATGTCTAACAGGCCACAAACATTTATCAATAAAATATGGTCTAACCTTTAGGAGTTCACAATCGTAATGTACTGTTGTTCTTCCAAACGGCCATCGCCAAACCCTTCACTTTTTCCTTCCTACCTTTTAACTCTTAACAATTTGGCATCCTGCCCTCCCCCAACCCTCCATCAGCATTTACTGTTTTTATCGTAACTGTATAGTGTATCTGCTTTCCTTCAAAGAGGAAAGACTCTCTCTTCTATATCACCAGGCCTAGCATAGCACATAGAACACAGTTAGCAAAGCAAGGGTTATTGCATAAACTACTATCATCCAAGTAATAGCTACCATTTCCAGAGCACTTACTATGTAAACTACTAAGATAGCTACGAAAGCAGATGCACCTGACAATTGGTATTATTGGCCTGGAAGTTGAAGGTCTTATCCCTTGGTGCACTATGGCAGAGGTTAACTACTTACAGTTTATCTACACTATCCTGGAGGCTTTCCCTGAGCAGACCATCCAGTCCAAGTAGCACCTGTTACCCTCCAGCACATGCTACTGTCTAATATATTCCTATTTAATGATGTCTCCCTTACTATAATGAAAGCTCCAAGAGAACAGTCATCTTGCCTAACTTGGGCTTGGCAGGTAGAAAGTTAAATAAATGAATCTAAACTTCCATTTCTTTGGGTTGCCATGTTGACTTGCACACTGTAGATCACAAGTAGGTTTTTATACTACTACTACTACTAAGTCACTTCAGTTGTGTCCGACTCTGTGTGACCCCATAGACGGCAGCCCACCAGGCTCCCCGGTCCCTGGGATTCTCCAGGCAAGAACACTGGAGTGGGTTGTCATTTCCTTCTCCAATGCATGAAAGTGAAAAATGAAAATGAAGTCGCTCAGTCGTCTCCGACTCTTCGCGACCCCATGGACTGCAGCCTACCAGGCTCCTCCATCCATGGGATTTTCCAGGCAAGAGTACTGGAGTGGGGTGCCATCACCTTCTCCGGTAGGTTTTTATATTTATGCTTAAATTTCAGGATAATTGTGTTGAATATCTTATGGTCCATAATGAATTCTGGGAGTGGACTAAAACTAAAAGTTTCGTCACATTCCCCCAAGCACGTACTGACATGGTTGCTGGAATTTTTTGCGGCAACAAGAAAGCCACTTCCTCTGACGTAAGGTGGCCCCCATGCCTATGTCTTGCCACATCCTCTGATAACAGAAATCAGGATGGCCAGGCTGGCTGGGGCGGTCAGGATTCCAGACGCTCACGCTAACAGAGCCCGGAGTGCAGGGGTCTCTGGACCCCTTCGGCCTACAGTCGGCCGTGAGGAGGGGGGCAGGAGGGCCTCCGCGGATTCTGGCGGCTCCGTAGGGCGGCTGTCCGCCTAGCGGCGCCCCTTCCTATTGCGTTCCTCTTCGTTTACCTCCAAAGACCAGAACGCACCTCCAAGCCTCCAAAGGGCAACGTCATTGAGTCCCCTGTCACGTGGAAGGCGCGACAGCGTTCACAGGCTCCCGGCAGGGCAGAGGCCTGGCGGGGTGCTGGACCGGGCCCAGGACAGTCCGCCCCAAGCCCTGCCTCAGATTCCCGCCGGTTCCAGACTCTCGCTCGGGTCGCCGCCGCTGCCAGACGCCAGACGCGGCCCCGCCCACCCTGCAAACGACCTGGCCCCGCTTCCTGGCCCCGCCCATAGCTCCCGCCGTGACCCCGCCTATCTGGACTCGGCTTTGGTCCCGCCCCTGGAAGCCCTATTTATTCCGCCCCCAGCACCTACACCGCCAGAACCCTCAGGCTAGTGGCAGTCGGTTCTGCACCTCTTCTCGCGTCACTGCTGCCGCCATGCCCGGAGGTCTCCTCCTCGGGGACGAGGCTCCCAACTTCGAGGCAAATACTACCATCGGCCGCATCCGTTTCCACGACTATCTGGGAGACTCGTAAGTGGCCACCTCGTCGCCCTGCCCTAGCCTCGGGTTACGCCCGAATTCAGGGGAGCCTTCCCTTTTTCCTCTCTTCGGTCCTCCTCACCGCTCGGCCCCCAACTCGTCGCCTCTCTCCTCCCCGCACCGGTTCCTGCGCGTGCGTCTCGTTGTCTGGCCGCTTCTTCGCGGCGGCGCTGCGGAGGGGCAGCAACCCTCCGGCCCACCCTGCACTTGATCGCCTCTCGCTTCTCGGCCCCCGCGTGGTTGGGCTGGCTCCCGGATGAGGAAGGGGGAGGGGGAACAAAATTGGGTTCCCGCGGATCTCAGGAACGGGAGGCCGGTACGGAGGAGAGTTTAAGTCCATTTACTTCTGTTGGGTGAACTGTGTGAGTAGCATGGTCCAGCCGAGGCCCGGAGCGGGCAGGGGCCGGGCAGCATCGGTGGTCAGTTTCCGGGACTCGTGCCCAGGGTCGTACCTCCCTCCCTCCCTCCGTTCTGCAGTTCATTCCCGGGGGAAGGTGGGTAGCCAAGGCCAGTCAAAGGGCACTGCTGCTGGCTGAAGGTTTAGGAAGGACCCAGCGTGTTATCTGAGGGTTCTGCTTGCTGCAGTGGTATTTGCAGGCTTCTCAGCACAAAAAAAATTTAAACCACCAGCTGCCAAATTGGTGGCTGAAAGACTTTTTGTCCAGAGCCTCCCCCAGCTGCTAGAATTTGATTTGATAGCCGCTTTGGGAGGAACCCAGAACACTCTGCGTGCGGGTGTGTCCTTTATTCCAGAACTTGCAGCACCCTGAGGGAAGGGGTTTCTGAGGTTGTTCAGTTAGCGGTAACTATGGGTAGGTCACGGACACCAACACCTCCCACTTTGAGGCCTTTTTGTTTCACAGCAGAGTGCCTCTTACTGCCCCTCCCCCCTGTGCCTTGCTCCCAGCCGCAGGCAGTCTTGCCAAACTGGTGACCCGTGATCTAGCCTGGCAATCATACTATTATGACTAGGAGTATATTGGTGGAACGGTGGTTTTACAGCTTCTGAATCAGCAAACGTCAAGTTGATTAGATTTAATATGAAACATCCCAGCTGTGTCTAGTTATATTGTGGTTCTGGGGTTCCAGTGCCTGCACCCCCTCAACACACACACACTGTGGTCTAAGGTTTTACAATTCCTTCTTGCTTTGTATCCCTTTTATAAACAGTGACCAGGTGTATATATTACAGAGGGTGAACTTGATGAGATGAATTAGTGATAGGCCAAACCTCTGCAGAGCACCTGGGAGAGATTCTTAGGCCTAACCAACCTCTTCGAAGTGTGTCAGTTGCTCAGTTGTGTCCTACTTTTTGTGACCCCATGGATTTTAGCCTGCCAGGGAGAATCCATGGGATTCTCTAGGCAAGAATACTGAAGTGGGTATCCATTCCCTCCTCCAAGAGATCTTCCCAACCCAGGGATCAAACCTGGGTCTCCCACATTGCAGGTGGATTCTTTACCATCTGAGCCACTGGGGATTTTTTTCCAACCACTGATTAAGGGAAAAGCTAAGTTCTTTGAAAGGACTAGGCTAGAAAAAGGATGAGAAATGGAACACTCAGACCTTAAAAGCAGGCAAAGACTTCAGAAATACAGACCATGTCCGGTCTCATACTCAAGTATCTAGGTATTAGTATTTCTCCAAAACTCCATGGGATTTTCAGAGAATGTTTCTTCCCAGCCCCCACCCACATGAAACAAAATCTTGCCAAAGCTCTTAGCTTGTAGAAAGGTAAATATTATTATGAAGCATATTTATTGTAGCAATAGTTAAAAATGATATCACTGTTTAAGCTAACCCTACTTGTTTGGAATTTTTGTTGATCTGATTAAAAGTGATACCTTCTCAGGGAATTAGCAGTAGGAAGATGAGAGAGAAAACTGCATCTATAAACAAATAATACACAAGTCTGCCTTGGGTCAAGTATGGGAGAGTACTATTTCCTGCCTTACCCCAAAAATAAGTTTGAGCCTTTTATAACACTATAATAAATGGATTGTGGCAAATGTAATTTTTCCCAACTCCACTCTTCATGTGATTTCAGTTCAGACTGTCAATTTGTAATCAGATGTGTTTTGGAGAAAAAAAATTACAATTTCAAACATTACAGGTACCTACCCTTCCCCTGGACAACTGGAAACAGCCAAGGGGTTTGGGAGCTTATTTAATGAGTTTATTGAGCCCAATTACCATGTATATGTGACAGAAGCAGCTTCTTCACAGTACATCTTCACCAAACAAACCGTGGGTTTTCCTTGGGTTTTTCCAGGGGGTTAGTGAGTTGGGACCATCTCCCTTAAAGGAGGAAACCTTTTTGTCCTTTTTGAAAATGAAAAAGGAAGGAAAGGGGATACTGTAACTGTATTCCTCTGAAGAGCAGCAGTAGAGAGACAGAGGGAAATGGGCCACAGTAAGATATTATCAGGGGTTATCCTGTTCCTCGCCAGGAGCAAACTAGAGTGTGGCTTCTGAAGGGGAGGATGTGAAGTGGCTTCAGACAAGTTTTCTTAACATGATTCAGCAAAACAAGTCTCTTGACTCACAGTGCAAAGAGAAGGCCTGATTTTTCTAACTAATCACCTCTTTAACAATGCAAGAGGAACTGCCCTGTTCATTTTTTTTCTCAACTTCTTCCTTAAGTCTCATCTGACCCTTAAATAGATCCTTCACCATGGACTCTAAGGCCTAGATTGTACTCATAACTAGATTAATTATTTTTAAACATTTTAAATAAATCTCTTATTGCCCTTTATGTATATAAAAATACATACCACACCCTCCCACAATCTTAAAAATATTACCTTTCTCTTCCCAGTCTTGCCACAGGGCCATCCATCCTTTTTATAAGAAGGTCTTTTCCTTTCCTGAAACCTTGGGAGCTGAGTGGCAGATGTAGGTGGAAATTAGGTACCCTGTCTCTGCTTTCTTCTTTGTGCTTCAGGAAATTTGGCAAACTTCAAGGAGGTCAGCGTGGCGTCTAGGCTACCATGAGTAATCTACTAGTTTAAGGTCCTGCTTTAATGTTGTTAAGTCGACTAGAATGTGGAAACTGAGTGTTAGATTTTCAGTTGAAAGAATAGTTTCTGCTGCCCAGAAGGACAGTACTCCAAAGATTCTTGGTGACTTAGCTTGAAATGTGCTTAAAATTCATGCAAGTTTAATCGTAGGCAATGATGATGCAGATAATACTATTTCCCTAAGAATCTGTAGTTGTAGAAATCAGCATTGAAGGCTGTATTTTTTCTACCCACCTGGTCTAAAGGAAGAAGAAACTGCACGTGAAGAGATAGGTGAAACTCTTATAATGCTGTTGTTTTGTCAGGGTACAAATATTGGGTGTCCTGTTTAGCAGGTTAGATCAGTAAACTGGTTTTACAAAAGTTTTTATATCTGTTCACGTAAAAGAAGCCAAGTGTCAGCTTTAACTTTACATATAAATAGAGGATAGAAGCCTATTTATTTCAGGTTACATAATGTGTTTATTATTTAAGTCAGGCATTGGTCTAGATTCAGGCATACTGGCTCATCCATTATTAGAGGCGAATGTCAGCATATCTGTGCTTAGAAAAAAATGTAGAAAGTGTAAAAGAAGGGGGAAGCTATTTTAGTAAGTATTTAGTTTGAATAGCACAGATTGTTTTAGCTGAAAAGGACTCAGGGTAGCTCTGGAATTACTAAAGTAGGCAATACCCTGACAGTCTTTTTAAATATTTACCATATTGAATTTCATATATTTGATTGAAGTGGGCATGAAACAGATTTTTCTGGAGATAATTGAAAAGCACTCCTCAACAGAAAAGTTTAAAAGTGATTGTCTTCATGCGTGCATGCTAAGTCGCTTCAGCCCTATCCTAACTGGAGTGGGTTCCCATGCCCTCCTCCAGGGGATCTTCCTGACCCAGGGATGGAACCCACATCTCTTAACATCTCTTGCTTTGGCAGGCGGGTTCTTTACCACTAGCACCACCTGGGAAGCCCCAATTGTCTTCATAAGCATTCATTTTAAAAAGAAAGCCATTTCTGATCTAGGATTTGTGATTTTTCACTGTACGTGATGTTGGTGATCATCTCTTCATTCACTTGTGACCTTCTTTTCCTTATTCAGATGGGGCATTCTCTTCTCCCACCCTCGGGACTTTACCCCAGTGTGTACCACGGAGCTCGGCAGAGCAGCAAAGCTGGCACCAGAATTTGCCAAGAGAAATGTTAAGATGATTGCTCTTTCCATAGACAGTGTGGAAGACCATCTTGCATGGAGCAAGGTATTACCTGTTGGCAGAAGCTTTGAGGTTACAGATCATGTTATAAATTTTATAGAGTAGCTTGGTTTGAGGCGAAGGTGATACTTTCTTTGATACTAAATGATAGAGGGTAGGAATTAGCTTGATTTAGGATAGAATAACATTCAGAAAACGAAAATCATGGCATCTGGTCCCATCACTTCATGGTAAATAGATGGGGAAACAGTAGAAACAGTGTCAGACTTTATTTTTTTGGGCTCCAAAATCACTGCAGATGGTGACTGCAGCCATGAAATTAAAAGACGCTTACTCCTTGGAAGAAAAGTTATGACCGACCTAGATAGCATATTCAAAAGCAGAGACATTACTTTGCCGACTAAGGTCCGTCTAGTCAAGGCTGTGGTTTTTCCAGTGGTCATGTATGGATGTGAGAGTTGGACTGTGAAGAAGGCTGAGCACCGAAGAATTGATGCTTTTGAACTGTGGTGTTGGAGAAGACTCTTGAGAGTCTCTTGGACTGCAAGGAGATCCAACCAATCCATGCTGAAGGAGATCAGCCCTGGCATTTCTTTGGAAGGAATGATGCTAAAGCTGAAACTCCAGTACTTTGGCCACCTCATGCAAAGAGTTGACTCATTGGAAAAGACTCTGATGCTGGGAGGGATTGGGGGCAGGAAGAGAAGGGGACAACCCAGGATGAGATGGCTGGATGGCATCACGGACTCGATGGACATGAGTCTGAGTGAACTCCTGGAGTTGGTGATGGACAGGGAGGCCTGGCGTGCTGTGATTCATGCGGTTGCAAAGAGTTGGACACGACTGAGCGACTGAACTGAACTGAACTGAGGGATAGAATAAAGCCAAAGCATATGGTTCTTTGCTTTTCATGGGTGTAATGTAATGCCTGTCATGCAAATAGCAGGGTTGAGAGTTACTGCATAGCAATTATTGAGACTACAAGTGGCAGAAGGAAGAGTTTATAGCCAATTATATAATACTCTTTAAAGTATAGGCACATACCCAGGTTCATGTTTCCTGGTGAGCTTATGCCTTAGAATTTTCAGAATTGTGATCACATTAAATAGGAAACAAGTCCCAACTTTACACCTGGTTATGTAGGAAACCTCAAGGTGCCTGTAGCATGAAACCATATCCGTTGTTATTTTAGTGGTGGTGACATGATAGACTGCTAGTGACAGAAGGAAGAAAGTTAAGCAAATAGAATTAAGAAACATGGTACAATTTGTTATCCATTTCAAAGTTCATGAATGCTACGTTTATCCTGTGGCGTCTCTGTGGCAAAATCCACAGAGGGTCTTAATCTGCTATGCCACCAACTCTTGTTTTACTTTCAAGGCGCCACAGAATACATAGACCTTATTCCAGCATTAACTCTTTTTCCTTACTTGCTAAAACTCTACCCAGATAAACTCCTCATTCTCCAGTCAATAGTTTATGCTCAGACTTGTCTACATGTTTCATTAATATTGCTCCCTCTCTCTAGAATGCCTTCCTTTGCCTTCAAGGCCCAAGTCAAAGTCATACCCCATCCTTAAACCCTTTCCTAGCTCAGCAGTCTTACACATGGGGAGGCTGGTGTACTTCAGCTTCTGCCTTTTGCATATTACCATCTTGCATTTGTTGCTACTTCTTATGGAAATCATCTAACCAAATTAGAAGTTCCCTTAGAGGCAGGAACTTTACTTATCTGTATCCCATATGTACTTACCATAATGCTTAGCCCACCTTAAGTGAAATTTCAATGCCAGATCAAATAATAAAGCTAGATTTTTTTCTTTTCCCCCAGAATTTCCCAGGATGGAAAAATGAATAAAGTTTTTTCACTAGGAGAGGAAGGCATAGAGAGCGGAAGCAAGTACATTGTCCTTCAATTCAGACTTGGAATGCTTTGCTTTTTATGTGGATTTCACCCTAGTGTAAATTCACCTCTGCCTTTTTACCTGTAAGAGATTTACCTTTGACTAGTTACTGAAGTGAATATTCAACTCTCTATTCTTTTTGCTCTAAGCTTTGTGTTTCTTCTCTTTCTTAATATCTTTGTTTCAGTAGCTTAATGTCTGAGTCAGGGTGCTTTTGAGTCAGGGTTCAGATCAGTACCATATCTACAGAATTATCTTTGCCTGTGACATAATTTCTGGATGTGAACTGATTGTCACTGATGGTTTTTTTTAACAGTGTTTGGGTACCCAGAGGTACCTGGGATTGACATCTTAACTCTGTATTATCCACTTTTAGAGAGTTTAATGCTGCTTTCTCAAAGCAATAAAAACACACTGAATTTGAAGAGCCTTGGGCATGAAAAGGCTCTAGATTATAACCTAAGTACTATACCCTACTGTTATTTCTGTCAGTGAACAGTTGGGATAAGGAGTGTTCATTTATTAATTTTCTTATTAAAATTGTGTCTCCCGCATTGGAGGCAGACGCTTTAACCTCTGAGCCACCAGGGAAGCCCTTAAAATTGTGTAGAGAAATTATTATGATTATGGTCCTCTCTTCCCTGTCTTACAAAATGATGTGTGTTAACTGATTGCATTTAGAGGATATGCCTGCTTTAGAATTCCCTTTTTCTGTTTCCCCTGCATTTCAGGATATCAACGCTTACAATGGTGAAGAGCCCACGGAAAAGTTACCTTTTCCCATCATTGATGATAAGAATCGGGACCTTGCTATCCAGTTGGGCATGCTGGACCCAGCAGAGAAAGACGAAAAGGGCATGCCTGTGACTGCTCGTGTGGTAAGTTGTGTACTACTAGATAATCTGACCAGGCAACATCTATCCGAGTAAATGCTTGGGGCAACTAAAGTAAATGGGTGAATATCTCCAGTTAGGAAATAAGTGTGTGCTGGCACTTTCACTTTTTATCTAAATGCTGGTACAAAGTAAAATTTTTCAGCTAACTTATTAATAAACTGCTTAATTCACAGCTTTTGAAAATCTACATAGTTATCCTAACATGTCATCTAGAATTATGAAATCTTCTGCTATAGTTCTCCTGACAGCCCTCTCTTTAAAGCAGTGGGTCATAAGTGAAGTGAAGTCCCTCAGTCATGTCCGACTCTTTGCAACCCCATGGACTGTAGCCTATCAGGCTCCTCCATCCATGGGATTTTCCAGGCAAGAGTGCTGGAGTGGATTGCCATTTCCTTCTCCACAGTGGGTCATAGTCTTCTTCATAAGGCATCTCTTGTTTTGAATTCTTATTTGTTCTGTCCTTATCCACCAGAGAACAAACTTATTCCCACATCTGCAAAAATGTATAAAATTTTGAGGACCAGTGTCAACTCCCATGGGGCTTCCCAAGTGGCTCTGCCTGCCAAAGCAGGAGATGTGGGTTTGATCCCTGGGTTGGGAAGATCCCCTGGAGTAGGAAATGGCAACCCACTCCAGTATTCTTGCCTGGGAAATCCCATGGACAGAGGAGCCTGGCGGGCTACAGTCCATGGTCACAAGAGTTGGACATAACTTAGCTAGTAAACAACACCATCAACTCCCATTAGTATTATTTTTATGATCATTTTCCATAGTTAACATAGTACCTTCCTGAGACCTTTTCTGGATTCAGTTCACAAGTCAGTTTTTCTTACAGAGACAGCCAAAACCAAATAAAATTCCCTTCAAGTTTAGAAATATAACATAGAGAAGAAAATCATAACTACTCCAACTACCCAGTTTGTTTGGCATGTCTTTCTAGATACTTGGGGGCTTTTGTTATTTTGTTTTGTTATACCCTTGAACATTTTTAATGACTAAAGAGCCTTATAAGAGGCTTTAATATCAAAAACACTCAGAGTTCTTCCTGTTTATGTGTCTGTGTACTTTGCAGGTATTTATTTTTGGTCCCGATAAGAAACTGAAACTGTCCATCCTCTACCCAGCTACCACTGGCAGGAACTTTGATGAGATTCTCAGAGTAATTATCTCTCTCCAGCTGACGGCAGAAAAGAGGGTGGCCACCCCGGTTGACTGGAAGGTAAAGATGCTAAAAGGGCAGAAACCCAACTTGCCTAGAAGGCCTATTGGCTCCCTTTAGGGTGTTATCTAGGGCTCTGTTTCTGGCATGCAAATACTGGGAGGATTTTTCCTCCTGGCTGAGTTTAGGATTTACTGAGAGGCCATTTTTCAGTCTTTAACACCTTTTATACAAAATACAAACTCCCTATATTTCTAACTTTTAGGTTATTTGGACAGATTAATTGGTTAGAATGATTACTTTTCCTAAATAAAAGGATTAAAAAAAAAAAAAAAACTTGAACTCTTCCCTGATGGTAAAATATTTATAGCAGAACTTAGTTTAACCACTTAAGTCATGGGTATAAAACTATTTGGTGTATTAATGTCTTGAAACATTTCTCTTAAGCTCCAGTCTTTTAAACCCATGTAGAATTCTCTGAAACCTGTTTGTGAATTTTTAATCTCTATTATTCCAGCAATATGTAGGACATGGATAATATCACAAGAGTTTCTTAACATCGCTACGTTTTTTAATCCGCTAACCTGAATACCTGGTCTTGTTATTTTCTTTCTTCTGACTGGCAAACCATTGAAATTCTGTGTCCATTCACTGAACCTATGTTTACTGAGCCCAGACAGTGGGCACTGGGATTTAGCAGTGAACAATCAGTGTAAAGTCCCTGCCCTCACAAAACTTACATTCCAGTGGGTAAAGACCAACAGTAAAGTTTACAGTATCTTAGGTGACAGTGTATGACAGAGAGTAATCATGCAAAGGTGGGGAGAAGGGGAGCAGAGGTGGGAGGACTTGCTTTTATATTTGGCTGTCAAGGAAGGAAGGCTCTTCTCTGAAGAGAACTTTGGGGAGGACATAAACAAAGCGAGAGGCCAAGTCATGCATCTTTAGGAGGAAAGAGCACTGCAGGCTTAAAGGAACAGCTAAGGAGTTTTCCTAAAAGTGAGCTTGGCACGTTCAAGGAACAGGAGAGCCAGCATGCCTGGAAAAGCAGCAGCAGGAGGTGAAGGTAGGGACCAAGGGTGAAAGAGGAAGGCTGGGTTCAGTCACACAGGGTAGTGCAAAGGACTCATTTAGAATAAATTTTAAAATGCAGTAGCAAACCATTACTGGGCTTAAAGCAGGACTATTTCTTGTTAAGGTGGGGAAATACTTCTCTTCCCAAAAGTGTCAAAGATCAATTTGTGAAAGTAAAATTCCTCAGGGGGAGAGAGCAAAGCAAAGGAGACTTGATTATTCTCATCATGAAAGACTGAACTTCACCATTCTCAATGTCTTTTCAATAGAATGGGGACAGCGTGATGGTCCTTCCAACCATCCCTGAAGAGGAAGCCAAAAAACTTTTCCCTAAAGGAGTCTTCACCAAAGAGCTCCCATCTGGCAAGAAATACCTCCGCTACACACCCCAGCCATAGGCTCGCCACGGTGTTGGTTCTGGAGCTGCCCACTTAGCACCATGAGCCAGAGGATGCCAGCTGTCCATCATGTTTCCCCACAGCAGTCCATTAAAAACATTCTGGTGTGATCACAGCCAAGGTCCTTAGGTTGCTATACTACTGGCTTATTAAATGAAAACAGCACTAAAAATTCCGGGGGATCCTTTGTGCCTTCAGCAGCTTTCTCCTTTGTTCATATATCTTCACACTCTCTGCTGACTTTCTTCGAAATTTGAGACTTATCTTGGATCTCTGCAGGGTTTTATGACCAAGAGGTGGTATCAGTTTATGGTTGAAAAAGCCTGCTTTGCTCCATCATACTGTGTTGACCAAAAGTTCATTTGGCTTTTTAAAACCCGAACGAACGTTTTGGCCAAGCCAAAAAAATGACTATCAGGTTTGGTTTTTTTTTTTTTTTTTTTCCTGTGCTAATCAAATCTTCTGTTACCCATTTTGGGAGGGAATAGAACTTGGGGTTCAACTTCCTCTGTACGTATCTACGTGTATAACCTAAGAACTTAAGAGTAACCTGGTAGTTCTTCAGTATTCCATGTTTTGATCACAACTGAGAGAAAAAACCTTTTCCATTCAGTACTTTTCTAGTAGATAAATGAAAGATGAGCCTGGGGAGAGAATCTTCAAATATTTTGCTGTTAAGAAAATTTTTCAATAAATTGCTATTGAAAGTGAGAAGCTACAGAAAAGGCTCCACTTGCCTGCCAGAGAGGTGTAGCAGAAGGCGTGAGCAACATGACAGTGCCAGGTGCCTTTTGGAGAATTTCTGGATGTCAGTTTGTTCTATGATGACATGCAGGTGAAAGGGCCCACCGTGGGAAGAGGGAATAGGGAAAAGGATGACTGAAAATGTTTTATTATCTATTCTTGCAGTGGAGGAGGGAGATGTTTTCTGAATTTTGCTTCTTAGGGATCAGCAAATAAATCCTTTGTCAAAAACGTGATCAGAGAATTCTGTTGTCACATTTTGAAGTACTAGTTCAGACTCATGTCCTGAGGGCAAGACGTCTCCTTGCTAGGACTGACACTGATGCCTCTCTCCAAAGACAGGTGTATAAAAGTTCATGTAATGAAAACGGAGGAGCTGCTGATGAAAATGTGATCCTGCCACATCTCCTGCCTACTTCGCACCTTCGTATTACTTACCTGGGCCCTGTGGAATCTCTGACCCCTGCAACAAAGAGCTCCTCTAACCTAATACCTTAACAGGGGTGCTGGATTTAAGTATACCAATCTTGAGGGTGATGGGACATCTTTTGCTTTTCTGGAAAGAGTACAAAGGATTCCTAAGTCAAGAGTCTCTCAGACTGACTATACTGTCCTAGGTTTAGAAAGACAGGTCCCATACCTGGTATAATCTCTTGCATATAGCCCTCTATACTTTTATTGAGTAGAATAACGTAAAATCTGATCCCTGGTGCCGTGTTTTAGAGAAGTCATTAATTTTTCATTTCCTTAATTTTACCACATGTAAAATTTGGGTGATGCTAAGAAGGTTGAGAAGGAAGGTGAAAATTCCAAGTCATATCCTTGGGAATGCTGGTCTGAGAGAGATTTAACTGGGCTGGCATCTTGCTGTCACCTCTTCTCCAAGTCACTGTGTTTTGTATTTAAAGAACCAAGACTATCTGGTGCTCTTTAGCACATCTCTTCTGAGTAACCCCTGGCTCCTCAAATCTTATCACCTCCCTATTAGGTTCCTCACTGCTCTCTTCCCTTGGCTATTCACCTTCAGTCCTGCCTCTCAGAGAGTCTGGCTTAAGTCTAAATCTCCAACATTCATTATTCACACATCTTTACTGATTGATCGGACACTGGCCATCAAGTTTATAAATTCAAAATCAAATTCATCAATTATTCCCCCAATAAATACATTGCCCCTCTTATCACTCAGGCATCCAAACCTTATTTAGCTATATCTACCCTACCCACATAGATTTTGTCCATATAAGAATGCTGAAAAACTCAAGGAAAAGGGAGGTCATGTACCCACAAATTAACTTCTGGTTCTATCACAAAGCAGCCATGAGGCCATGGGAGTGTGAGAGTATTCTCCAAATGTAAAATGTTACATAATGAATGTATGTTGAGGGGATAGCAGTGATTATAATAAGTCTTTTTTTTTTTTTTTAACTGGGATGGCATGGGAAGGAGAATTCCCCCTTCCAGAATTGTTGCTCTCAACTTCATAGGGAGAATAGATTTAATAAGTCCAGTAATTTATTAAGTGAAAATGAATTATATGGCTGTTGTGGCTATGAGAGAAGCTTAAGAATTTAAGAGGCAGTCTATTGGGTGCCTTCTCAAAGAATCAGCAAATGCTTTGGCTAGAAGAGATAGCCATCTAAGATTCACAGAGTGACTTGAGGTTCCTGGGTGGTCTTGCCAAAAGTCTGACCTTACCTCCAACCATTCCCCTGAGGGTAAGAATCCTCATTGAGAGGCTCAGGAAGGGGTAAGGAGCTAGAATGGCTGGGTCTAAAGGGGCATATCAAGATGCCACTTGGATGCAGTGAACTGGCACAGTGATTTACTCGATTTGACCTCCACCGCTTTGGGCAATGCAAATTGAGGAAATACAACTTTGATTCAAACTTAAAGGATGCGTTAACTAGTTAAAAAGGCATTGCCACTTTGTCAGTGATTGGCTCAGCAATGGGCACTGAGACACAAATAGAGGATCATGAGTTTCTATAAGAATTCTTTCTCAAGAGCAACTAGAAGCCATTTTTCTCTCACACTGAATATAAACAAAAAAACATACACTGATTGCTGCTGCAGCTAACTTACAACCTGGGAGCAGGAATCCAACCACCGAATGAGGCTGTAAAGGTCAACAGCCAAGCTGAGAGAAAGGAAAACATCTGACCTTTCATGATCTTCACTGAGTCTAACAACTGTGAACCCGTCCTACCTCTGGACTACTATAACATAAAATAATAAATCACCAGATTTCCTTGGTGGCTCAGTGGTAAAAAATCTTGTCTGCCAGTGTGGAAGACATGCGCTTGATCCCTGATTCGGGAAGATCCCACAAGCCACAGAGCAACTAAGCCCGCGTGCCACAACTACTGAGCCTGTGCTCCAGAGCCCAGGAGCTGCAACTACTGACCCCATGTTGTTGCTGCAACAACTGAAGCCTGTGCTCCAAAAGAGAAACCACCACAATGAGAAGCCCACACACCGCAACTAGACAGTAGTCCCCACTCTCCGCAATTAGGGAAAAGCCTGCGCAGCAATAAAGACTCGGCACAGCCAAAAATAAGTAAAATTTCTTTAAGTAATAAAAATAAATCATCTTAGTGTTTAAGCATTTTTGAGTTGGGTTTTCTGGTACCTGGGGACAAAAGCATCCTAACTGATACACATAGAATTAAATGTCCTCTAGTTATTTCAAATAACATGATAATGTGCCTCATAAGATTGTAGAGCAGACATCTGTTTTTTTTGCTACTTCTTAATCCCCTATCTTGTGGAACTCAAGCTTCAATATGCATTAAACCACATGAGGAGTGTGCTAAAATAAGCAGGCCAGGGCCCTTCCCCCAGACATGGGTTCCACAAGCGGCCAGAAGTTCTTCATCTGCCACAACCCAGGTGACCATGATGCAGTATACAGCAGACACTGCAGTTCACCATAGCCATTTCCCCTTATTCTTCATGAAAAATACCCAGATTGTATTAAGGGTGGCAAGTTGAGGTGCCAGTTAAAATTCATCCTAAGATGATAGGTGGGTGGGGTCATGTGACAGTGTTGGCCTGTGGTGGGGTCTCTTCCTGAAAGTGCCTTGCTTCGCTGAAAAGCAAATGGGATGACTGAGTTACAGATGTCATTTTGCCACCCTGAGGATAAAAGTCACAGGCCCAGGATGAAAGACAGGGAATCTGAAAGGAAACCGGGTCTGTGGTAACTTCCTTAGACAGCCAGACAGTCCTGGCTGCAGGACTGCTGTTAGGTGTGGCCGCGCCTAACGTTTGTTGACACGTAAGTACTCCACGAGCCACCCTGAGAAATGTTGCCCTGTTCTAGGTATCTGGAGGGCCTTGACTTTTTCTCTTGTGTTTTCTTCTATTCTTTCTTCTATTATGGTTTTCCCTGGAGTAGCAAATTGTGTATTCTTTTAAAATCTTGTTGAAATGAAAAGGAATAATGGATCCTAAATATTAAACAATCATCATAAAATTCAATTTTATTTGACTTTTTTAAGTAAAATGAAAAGTGATATTAAATAGTACTATGCAATGTAAGATTGTTAATTTTTCCTAAACTGCTTTTAATAACTAAGATTATGGAACATGGTTCCATTTTTCAGTATTTACTAGATTGAGGATTTACTAGATTTTACTCTGTAAAATGTTAGGGAGGCACTAGTTGTAGCAATAACACAAATCAAAATTATAGTTCTTATGCTTTAGATAGTAGTGGGTTAATTGTACAATGCTTTTGATAACTTCTACTCTATCATAGGTTGCTCTCAGCTGGATGCAGGATTTCATTTGCTAAACTGTAAATTTAAGGTATCTGAAGGATTTTGAACATCTCAAGTATAAATGCAACTACTTAAAATTAGAGCTTTTGCAGCAGTCCATCAAAATTGTAAAATA
Organism: Capricornis sumatraensis; assembly: GCF_032405125.1. Taxonomy (NCBI): domain Eukaryota; kingdom Metazoa; phylum Chordata; class Mammalia; order Artiodactyla; family Bovidae; genus Capricornis; species Capricornis sumatraensis. Next base: position 62,143,793 of record NC_091082.1, read on the forward strand.
AACGCAGAGGTAAATTGCTTTAGCAGTTTGTGAGTAAACTCCTTGCCAGGTAGTGTTTCAGCACTTGAGTCAGGATATTAGCTCGGTCTCTAAACTGACTCCATGTATCACGTAAGTGCCATTAAAGTCCTTTTCTAAAATGGGATCCAGTTTCCAACTACAAAAGAAAGTCAAAAGTAAAATATGAGACTATAAGCATTTCAGAAAAAAAGAAAAACAGTAAGTGCAATCGGAAAACCTACTGAAAAGTTTCCATTTAATTATCTGGAATACTCCCTTTAGAAGAGCTTACATATTAAAGACTGAGTAAGTAAGTACCCCTGCATCTCTATCCCAACAAGCATTATCTTGTAAAGAGATACATTCACTTAGTTAGAGTAGTGTATCAAAGTTCACTTAAAGAGAAATGTGAGGAGAGTTGAATTCCTGTTAACTTTGTGACTGATTGCAAGGTAAACTGGAAACTTTTCTCCTCAATTGTAATGAGAATTTTTTAAATAAGGGGACCTGGAAGAGACAGTGGCCAGCAACAAGCCAAATTGCTAGACACCTAATGAGGTGTCACATTTGTGAAATAGATCCCTTTAAGAAAGACAAGAGGATGACCTAGGAAGACTGCCTATAAGGAATTCAATTGCTTTGTTTAGAGGAACCAATAACCATCAGTTTGGTCAATGCAACTTTCCTTTTCCCCAACAGACACACTGCAGACCACCCTGATTGTCATAAATGATAATCATAGGCCCAGAATTTCTATTAAAAGTTTCTTAGGGTGGTGATCTGGTTGGGGGTGTGATGGTCAAGGGACTTATGAAGCTGCATTTCCACAGCACATCATTTTTTCATAGAAGACATGGTTTTGGAGTGACTTGGCAACTGAGGGAGGGAGGGTGCTGAAGGCTCCTAAAGCCCATTCTTGGCACCACTGTTGCTGCTACATGGCCCCCTCCTGCGTTTGCCCACCATCCTGTTGCTCTGTCATAGCTGTCTTCTCCAATCCACTCCACTCAGCAGTGGGCTCTGGCCCAAGTGAACTCTCTTAGGGGCCCTCACAGAGATCCCTTGAGTAACAAGCTTTGCAGGCTACCCTGCTCCCCACCAGACTTGCCTCCATATTGTCCTTGCCCAGTGTGACCAGCCCTCTCCCTCCCTAACTCTAGGCACACTTTCCAGCACTTCTCAGACTTTTCTAAAATAGTTCTGATTGATGAGGAAACTAGAAAAAAAAGTCATCAGGGCAACACCTAAGTGACTCTCCCTAATAAAATATTTTGAGGCATCTGTTTTGATTAAATTCATGCAAATTTGTCATCCTACTCCAAAGTATGTTTATTTTAATATAAAACATTTTAATTAACCTAATAGTAAAATGAGTTAATGTCTCCCTTTGAAAGATTGTCAAATAAAATTGAAACCCTAGGAAAATGCCCATGATCAACCTGTGCTCCACATACCCACACCAGAGACCTACAGATCCATGGGAATACACACTCCAAAGAGAAACATCCATAATTAAATGCTAGTGTCTCACTGTATGCATGATGGATGGGCCTCCCCACCCCTGATCCTAAAGATCCCTACCTTTGAACTAAATATCAGGGGAGGACTTCCCTGGTGGTCCAGTGGTTAAGAATTTGTCTGCCAATGATCCCTGGGTTTGGGAAGATTCCACATGCCGAGGGACAACTAAGCCTGTGTGCCACAACTACTTGGGCCTGCATTCTAGAGCCTAGGAGCTGCAGCTATTGAAGCCTGCATGCCCAGGGCCTATGCTCTGCAACAAGAGAAGCCACTGCAATAAGAAGCCGCACACCACAATGACAGTAGTCCCTGCTTGCCAGAACTTGAGAAAGCCCACGGATAGCAATGAAGACCCAGTGCAGCCAAAATTAATTTTTTTAAATAAATAAATACCAGGGAAGGGAATTAGGAGGGAGGAAATTGGGAGAGGGAATCACGGCAAAATTAGGATTTTCAAAAATATTCTATAATTTTAACTGTTAAGTAATTCAGGTGAACTCTAATCCCAATTTTCCCATATTAAAGCACTGCCACTAAGAGTTTCTTTTCTCGCCACCTACATGTTGCTACTTGACTTCACAATTTATTTTCACTGTGTAGTTTAATAGTCACAAAAAGAAAAATCCAAAGTGTCAAGTTAATTACCTCATCTTTTTTCTTCCACTGGTAGTCTCTCTTAGTCATTCCAAGACCCGTGTTGCCTGAGCCAATCCAAATAAATGCATGAAAGAGAAAAATTACATTAGGAATTTCAGAGTATTGGTAGCAAGAGGATATTCTGAAATCTCAGTTTTACTTCCTCCCTGTAAGTCTCCCCATTCAAATGGGCTTTTTACATTCCTCCCTCAAGGAGATATGTGAACTAGGCTCCCAAAAGTCCAATACAAGGGCTGGCAAATCCAAATGAGAACAGGCAGGTCACACAGACCGGGTGGTTTGGATATAACACAAGAGGGAGGGTGTGAACTGTGGCAGACCACAGAGCATCTGCTTCCTGTGTAGGAGCCAGCGATGCTCAGCTCTACCTGGTTGTTGCCACACACAGATAAAAGGACTGAGTGTTCAAAGACTTTACAATTTTTTTTTAAGAAAAGCTCAAATTTTGTATTTTTTTAAATGTGAAATTTCTGGATTTTTATACTTGACAATTTTAAAAGAAAACACAAATGTAAGCCAAATACAGTGTACTGACTGGATCAAATCCACAGGACTGCCACTTGTGACTTTCATCCCAGACTCAATGGGGAATGCAGATAATATATTTCCCTCACTCTAAAAATTTCACCAACTCAATAGCCCTCGGGGTGCCTTATAGGGGCTGACACTAGACCCTGAGCTCCCAGCCTTGCCATATACTCCTGTGCCCCAGGAGTGCTGTGAAAGCAGCAGAGTGGCAGACCAAAGACTCTGTGAGGGCTAAATTAGAGGAGCAAATCGAGGATGGTTGTGTTTTCAAGCTGAAGTAGCTGGGGAAATGGTGACCCTGGGCTTGGTAAGGCAGGATGCTAAGCACTGAACGAAAGATCTTGAACGCATTTTCCCGACAGCAAGGCCTTCCTGGAAAGTCTTCTTTACAGTATGCTGAGCACCATGATATAAGCAAATGGGCACTCATATGCACTTAGTGACAATAATTATGTAGTGACTATCAAAGTCATCTCAAAGCAAGTCATTTGAGTTTTGGTTGTGACCGTGGCTTGGACTATTCCATGAGCATGGGTTAGATTCTATATTCCCTTTGGTCGTTGAGAGAAAACCGGATCCCACACCTGGGCCTGCTGTGTGAGTCTATTCCCCCACCCCCACTCCTGCTCTGTCCTCCAGCAGCACTATGGGGCTCCAGCCTATAGGATCAGAGTAAAGGGAGCAGCTGCTACCCCCAACAGGGTTGTGGAAGGAGACACACGAGAGTGTCAGAGCCACCTGGACTTCAGTGTCTGAAAGTCTCTGAAATGTGACCTCCCAGAAGCAGTGTGGGGCCCAAGAATGGAGACAGATGACAAACACACACAGTGCCCTCAAATCATTTTTTTAGAATAAAACGAAGCTCACGTATCAAAATTCTTTCTCAGTGGCTTGCCTACCTCTAAAGAGCTACCCCCTTACCCATGACTTTGGCATTGCCGTCGTTTTTGTCAGGCGCAGGTGCTTGGATAACCAACAGCTTGCTTAAATCTGAAGTTCCCTGCACCTAAAGGAGAAAAGCCAAAATCAGTCAAAAGAGCATTCTTTTACCTCTAAACTGGCTGCCTCCTAGCCTTTCCAAAGAATATTAAAAAATAAGCTAAAACATAGAACTAACCTCTAACCTAAGTTCTATCTTTTTCATTTCAAATCCTCTTTTACCTTGTTTCAAAGAGTCTTGGCTAGGTGGGGGATGGGTGGGTGGATGGTTGGATGGAAGGATGGAAGAACAGACGAATGAGTGGATTCTTACATGGCTTAATATGTGAAAAAGTAAGCGATCAAAAATGTAAAATAATTTTAAGAGGTCTTGGACCAGGAAATTATCTTTTGCATTTTTATAAATATCAGAAAGGAAATTTCTATACTTTACTTTTAACCAATTTGGAAAATGGAATCCCCAGCATCCACTGAGTTACTATTATTCTGACATTGACATTCAAGGGCTCAGGACCCAGCCTTCCCAGATAGGAAAAAAATAAAAGCTTTTTTCCCTGAGTTTTTGCCCAACTGCCACAAAATCTGCCCTCCCAGAATGCAAGCAGCATACGTAAGTCATATATAACTATCATTTCTAGATATTATCACATTTAATCCCCACAAGAACCTTATGAGATAGCTGCTGCTATTATCCTCATCTTACTAAGAGGAAACTGAGGGTCAGAAGGCATCTTTCTAAGTGCCTAGCCTCACACACCTAGTGGGCACAGGCATCGGGTCTTAAATCCAAGTATGCCTGCCTCCAAACTCTGGTGTCTTAACAAAACTTGTGGGGATTGATCCCATGGTCCCCTACCCCTTATTTCAAAGTTAAAGTGATTTTTCACTTCTATTTAAAAAAAAATTAAATTACCTTCACCTTCTGAACTGTTGAGAGGTTGACAAAATAAGTATGTTAGGAAAGTGGCAAATACACTTTTTAGGAGCTTTAATTAATGACCTTTCTCAGTCTGAACAAGCAGAAAGGGTCTCTCCCAAAGGGGAGAAACTTGTTACCAAAATAAAGAGATGTTAGCTCTTCTCACAGCCTCTTAGTCCTCCTCATACTTGGGCTCTGTCCTCACATCACAGCTGTGGTCTAACAGCGAGTGGCTTCACCCATTAGGGACCTGGCTTCTATTCTTCCCATCCCCTGTTATATCCCAGGCACTCACACTTCCCCCTTCCTTACAGAGGCATGGAATGATGGGGTTTAGGGTCCTCTATTGAGTTGTGCCCCTAGGCCCTAATGTGGCAACAAAGTGACATGACCCTGACGCATCTCCCTTCTTATCGACCAGTGCAGATACTTCCAGAACCATCCTAGCAAGCAGTGTCACTGTCTTGCACACAAACTAGGAAAAATGCTCCCCATCCTTCTCTAGGGAGGCACAGCCCATGCCAGGGCAAAGAGCTTGGCAAGCAGAGAGTAGGCAGATTCCTGCCCCACTGGCCCCTCAGGTACACTGTGATGCAGGGCACAACTTGCACAACGCAGCACACAAGCCCTGGGGACATTTTGACTGTTTTGTTAAGGGCAGGTGAGAACTATAGGGTCTTTCTAGGTTTAGAGAAACCTAAATTTCTTTAAGGTGGTTAGCTGAGTTTTTAAAGTCACTTATGGGGCACCATGAAAAGCAGAAGACTCTTAAGAAATGACCCTCCTTACCTGTTCACAGGTTTTAGGTAAAATGCAAGGTGCAAAATATGGCACCTCCGTCTTGGTATCAATAACACTGCCATACACAAGAATAACAAATTTCATGTTCACGTTATCAATACTCATTTCATTATAGCTTGATAAAGTCTCCACATATGCATGATTGAGCATCACACACTTCTGAAACTTTAGGTCCTACAATAAAATTAGATTTTTTTCTATAAATCATATAAAATAACACATGATATCAAGAAGAAAGCATATTCCACATGAAAAGATGTTCAACATCGTTAATCATCAGCTCAGTTCAGTTCAGTTCAGTCCCTCAGTCGTGTCTGACTTTCTGACCCCATGAATCGCAGCACGCCAGGCCTCCCTGTCCATCACCAACTCCCGGAGTCTACCCAAACCCATGTCCATTGAGTCGGTGATGCATCAGGGAAACGCAAACCAGCTCAACAGAATGACTATCATCAAAAAGACAACAAGCAACAAGTATTGGCAAGGATGTAGAGAAAAGGGGGACTCTTCAGTGGACTGTAAATTGGTGCAACCACTTTGTAAAATAGTAGGAAGTTCCTCAAAAAATTAAATATTAAACTACCATATGATCTAGCAGTCTCACTCCTGGGCATATATCCCGAGAAAAGATACATGCATCCCACTGTTCACTGGACCATTATTCACAACAGCCAAGGCACGGAAACAACCTAAATGTCCAACAACAGGGGAATGGATAGAGAAGACGCGGTACTTATATACAATAGAATATTACTCAGTCATAAACTAGAACGAAGTAATGCCATTTGCAGCAACAGGGATGGACCTAGAGATTATCATACTAAGTGAAAGAAGCCAGACATTGAAAAACAAATATCATGTGACATCATTTATTATGTGGAATCTTAAAAAATGATACAAATGAACTCATATATGAACTTATGATTACCAAAGAGGGAGGGAGAGATAATCACATACACACTACTATATATAAAATAGATAGCCAACAAGTATGTACTATATAGCACAGGGAACTATACTGATATTTTATAATAATCTATAAGGAAAAAAATCTGAAAAAGAATATAATATATATATTATAACTGAATCACATTGCTGTACACATGAAAATAACAAAACATTATAAATCAAATATACTTCAATTTGTTTTAAAAAAAATCCATGTGTAGGTATTTGTGTGGACATAGTTTTTTAATTCCTTTGGGTAAATATCAAAGAGAGTGCTAGCTGGATCATATGGCAACAGCATGTTAGTTTTGTAAGAAACCACCAAACTCTCTTCCAAAGTGGCTGTGTACCATTTCGCATTCTCACCAACAATGAAGAAGAGTTCTTGTTGTTCCACACCCTGGCCACCATGTGGTGTTGTCACTGGCCAATTAATAGGTGTGTAACAGTATCACTTCTTTCATGGATCACTGCCTTGCTGTGTCAGAGGGGCTTGCATGACACAATGAAGCTATGAGCCATGCTCTGCAGGGCCACCCTAGACAGACAGGTCATAGCAGAGAGTTCTGGCAAAATGTGATCCACTGGAGGAGGGAATGGCAAACCACCCCAGTGTACTTGCCATGAGAACATCATGAATTGTATAAATGGTCAAAAAGACATGACACCAAAAGATGAGTCCCACGGGTCTGAAGGCATCCAATATGCTACTGGGGACGAGCAGAGGAGAATTACCAATAGTAATGAATAGATTCAAGGGACTAGATCTAGTTAACAGGGTGTCTGAAGAACTATTGACAGAGATCCATAATACTGTACAGGAGGCGGCAAACAATACCATCCCAAAGAAAAAGAAAAGCAAGAAGGCTAAGTGGTTATCTGAGGAGGCCTTACAAATAGTGGAAGAATGAAGAGAAGCAAAAAACAAGGTAGAGAAGGAAAAGTACATCCAATAAACACAGAGTCCCCCAAAATAGCTAGAAGAGACAAAGAAGGCCTTCTTTAATAAACAATGCTTAATAATAGAAGAAAACAACAAAAGGGGAAAGACTAGAGATCTCTTCAGAAAAACTGGAAACATCAAGGGAACATTCCGCCCAAAGACGGGCATAATAATGGTAGTGATCTATAGAAGCAGAAGAGATCAAGAAGAAATGGAAAGATTATACAGAAGAACTATACAAAAAAGATCTAAATGAACCAGATTACTACAATGGTGTGGTTAGTCACCCAGATCCAGACTTTGTGGAACAGGAAGTCAAGTGGGCCTTAAGAAGCACTGCTGTTAATAAAGCTAGTGGATGAGATGAAATTCCAGCAGAACTATTCAAATCCCTAAAGGATGATGCCATCAGGGTTTTGCACTCATTATGCTGGGAAATCTGGAAGACCCAGCAATGGCCAGAGGACTAGAAAAGGTCAATATTCATCCCAATCCCCAAGAAGAGTACCAAAGAGTGTGCTAACCATTGGACAATTGCACAGTTGGACAATTGCACTCATCTCCCATGCTAGTAAGTAAAGTGAAAGTCACTCAGTCGTGTCTGACTCTTTGTGACTCCATGGACTGTATAGTCCATGAAATTCTCCGGGCTATAATAATGGAGTGGGTAGCCTTTTCCTTCTCCAGGGGATCTTCTCAACCCAGGGAATCTTCCCAACCAGGGATCGAACCCAGGCCTCCTGCACTGCAGGCAGATTCTTTACCAGCTGAGCCACAAGGGAAGCCCAGTAAGGTTCATGCTTAAAATCTTGCATGTTAGGTTAGGCTTCAACCTTACATGAACCAAGAACTTCCAGATGTCCAAGCTGGGTTTAGAAAAGGAAGAGGAACTAGAGATCAAATTGCCAACATTCGCTGGATTATAGAGAAAGCAAGGGAATTTCAAAAAAAACATTTCTCTCTGTTTCCCTTGACAGTGCGGATCATGACAAACTGTGGAAAGCTCTTAAAGAGGTGGGAATACCAGATCATCTTACCTGTCTCCTGAGAAACCTATAAGTGGGTCAAGCAGCAATAGAAGTATGGAACAACTGATTGGTTCAAGATTGAGAAAGGAGTACAACAGGGCTGTCTGCTGTCACCTATTTGTTTAACCTATACGCTGAGCACCTATATGATTTCCCTGGTGGCTCAGAGGGTAAAGCGTCTGTCTGCAATGCAGGAGACCCAGGTTCGATCCCTGGGTCGGGAAGATCCCCTGGAGAAGGAAATGGCAATCCACTCCAGTACTATTGCCTGGAAAATCCCATGGACGGAGGAGCCTGGAAGGCTACAGTCCATGGGGTCACAAAGAGTCAGACACAACTGAGTGACTTCACAATCAATCATACGCTGAGCACATCATGAGAAATGCCAGGGTGGATGAGATACTAGCTGGAATCAAGATAGGCAGGAGAATCATCAACAATCTCAGATATGCGGATGATACCACTGTAATGGCAGAAAAAAAGAGAGGAAATAAAGAGCCTCTTGATGAGGGTGAGGGAGGAGAGTGAAACAGCCGCCTTAAGACTAAATATTAAAAAAAAAAAACTAACATCATGGCATCCAGCCCCATTACTTGATGGCAAATAGAAGGGGAAAAGGTGGAAGCAGGGACAGATTTCCTCTTCTTGGGCTCCAAAATCATTGCGGACGGTAACTGCAGTGATGAGATCAGAAGACGACTGCTTCTTGGCAGGAAAGCGATGACAAACCTAGACAATGTGTTGAAAAGCAGAGACATTACTCTACCAACAAAGGTCCATTTAGTCAAGGATATGGTCTTCTCAGTGGTCACATACGCTGTGAGAGCTGGACCATAAAAGAGGCAGAACGCTAAATAACTGATGGCTTCGAACTGCGGTGCTGGAGAAGACCCCTGAAAGTCCCTTGGACAGCAAGGAGATAAAACCAGTCAATCTTAAGGGAGATCAGCCCTGAATATTAACTAGGACTGATGCTGAAGCTGAAGCTCCAGTATTTTGGTCATCTGATGTGAATAGATGACTCACTGGAAAAGTCCGTGATGCTGGGAAGGATTGAGGGCAGAAGGAGAAGAAGGTGTCAGAGGATGAGATGGCTGAAAGGCATCACCAATGCAATGAACATGAACTTGGGCAAACTCCAGGAGATGGTGAGAGACAAGGAGGCCTGGCAAGCTGCAGTCAGTACCTAGTGTCACAGTCGAACATGACTGGGCAACTGAACAACAACAACAACAATGGTATCACACTGTTTTAATTTGCATTTCCCTGATGACATACTGTTCTCTTGAGAAACCTATACACAGGTCAGGAAGCAACAGTTAGAACTGGACATGGAACAACAGACTGGTTCCAAATAGGAAAAGGAGTACTCAAGGCTGTATATTGTCACCTTGCTTATTTAACTTATATGCAGAGTACATCATGAGAAAAGCTGGGCTGGAAGAAGCACAAGCTGGAATCAAGATTGCTGGGAGAAATATCAATAAACTCAGATATGCAGATGACACCACCCTTATGGCAGAAAGTGAAGAGGAACTAAAGAGCCTCTTGAGGAAAGTGAAAGTGGAGAGTGAAAAAGTTGGCTTAAAGCTCAACATTCAGAAAACGAAGATCATGGCATCTGGTCCCATCACTTTATGGGAAATAGATGGGGAAACGGAGGAAACAATGTCAGACTTTATTTTTGGGGGCTCCAAAATCACTGCAGATGGTGACTGCAGCCATGAAATTAAAAGATGATTACTCCTTGGAAGGAAAGTTATGACCAACTTAGATAGCATATTAAAAAGCAGAGATATTACTTTGCCAACAAAGGTCCATCTAGTCAAGGCTATGGTTTTTCCAGTGGTCACGTATGGTTGTGAGAGCTGGACTGTGAAGAAAGCTGAGCGCCGAAGAATTGATGCTTTTGAACTGTGGTGTTGGAGAAGACTCTTGAGAGTCCCTTGGACTGCAAGGAGATCCAACCCGTTCATCCTAAAGGAGACAAATCCTGGGATTTCTTTGGAAGGAATGATGCTGACACTGAAACTCCAATACTTTGGCCACCTCACGCAAAGAGTTGACTCATTGGAAAAGACTCTGATGCTGGGAGGCATTGGGGGCAGGAGGAGAAGGGGACGACAGAGGATGAGATGGCTGGATGGCATCACCGACTCGATGCATGTGAGTTTGGGTGAACTCCGGGAGCTGGTGATGGACAGGGAGGCCTGGCGTGCTGCAGTTCATGGGGTCGCAAAGAGTCAGACACAACTGAGTGACTGAACTGAACTGAACTGATGACATGTGATGTGGAGTATCTTTTCCTATATTTATTTGCTATTCATATATCTTCTCTGGTGAAGTTATCTATTATCAGCTTTGGCCCATTTTTTAATCAGGCTGGGTTTTTTCCTTACTGTTGAGTTTTAAAGCTCCTTGTATATTTTGGATAATAGTTCTTTTTCTGATATGTCTATTGCAAATATTTTCTCCCAGTCTGTGGTTTTTCTTCTAATTCTCTTGATATATGCTCATTTTTAACCCAATATTTATATTCAGTATCACAATTCAATGACTGTTCTTAAACTTCAGGTTTGTCACTTCCCCAGTTCCTGACTCATGGTAGGGGCTCAAAAAATTACTAAATGGAATGAAAATATAGGTTGTAAATTGTACCAGTCCAAGAACAGACCTGAACCGCTACTTTCTGAAGAGAAAGTTGATAGATGAGGCTTGGTAAACTCAATAAAAATTTGAAAAGGCAAATAATTTATAATAACGTAGGTAGATAGAATACACTAATAAACACCAAACTTGTGCTCAGTAACTCACTAATTAATGCTCTGCTTGATTCTTGGGGATCTACCTATTTAAGATTTGCTTACTCTCTTATTTTTTAGGGATGACTGGGGGTAACCTGGGAAAAACCAGCTGTCACAAGGGGACCGATGACCTACAGGAACTCAGAATAACAGAGTGGTAAAGATTCTGAAATCTTACTTTGAGAGATCAAACGTACCTTCTTTTCTCTGTCTCCAAAATATGAAATTTATTTTGCAAAAAAAATACAGGAAATAAAACTTAATTCATATTTTAATCATGCAACTGACCTCATCAACAAGACTTGATTCAAAATACTGATGGGCAATACCGAGAGCAAGCTTCAGCCATATTTTATATTCCAGGGATGGCCAGAAGAAATCAAAGCCTTCATATAAATCCTCCAGGGAGATAAAGCAGACCTGAAATGACAAAGCATCAAACAGTATGCTTGATTTGAAAATAAATTATTAAATCATCAGAAAAACAAAGGCCTGTAGGACTTCCCTGGTGGTACAGTGGAGGAGAATCCACCTGTCAATGCAGGGGACATGGGTTCAATCCTTGGTCCAGGAATATTTCATGTACCTCAGAGCAACTAAGCCCATGAACCACAACTACTAAGACTGCATGCTGCAACTGCTGAAGCTCTTGTGCCTAGAGCCTGTGCTCGGCAATAAGAGAAGCCACAGCAATGAGAAGCCTATGCAGCGCAAAGTAGCTCCCACTCACCACAATTAGAGAAAGTCCTCAGCAGCAATGAACACCTAGCACAGCCGAAAATTCTAAAAAAGACTGTAGGTTTCATCTTCACCTAACCTCTTAGAAAAGCTATCAACCCTAGTATATTAATTATGATACTCTGCAATTTAAGTATAAGATGATAAAATGTACAGTTCAATTAAAGCTATAGACTTAATACCAGTCCAGAAAATTTTATATTAATCAATAGCTAGGATAATCATGAACTTCCAGATGTTCAAGCTGGTTTTAGAAAAGGCAGAGGAACCAGAGGTCAAACTGCCAACATCCGCTGGATCATGGAAAAAGCAAGAGAGTGCCAGAAAAACATCTATTTCTGATTTATTGACTATGCCAAAGCCTTTGACTGTGTGGATCACAATAAACTATGGAAAATTATGAAAGAGATGGGAATACCAGACCACCTGACCTGCCTCTTGAGAAACCTGTATACAGGTCAGGAAGCAACAGTTAGAACTGGACATGGAACAACAGACTGGTTCCAAATAGGAAAAGGAGTACTCAAGGCTGTATGTTGTCACCCTGCTTATTTAACTTCTATGCAGAGTACATCATAAGAAATGCTGGGCTGGAAGAAGCACAAGCTGGAATCAAGATTTCTGGGAGAAATATCAATAACCTCAGATATGCAGATGACACCACCCTATTGGCAGGAATTGATGAAAGTGAAAGAGGAGAGTGAAAAAGTTGGCTTAAAGCTCAACATTCAGAAAACTAAGATCATGGCATCCGGTCCCATCACTTCATGGCAAATAGATGGGGAATCAGTGGAGACAGTGTCAGACTTTATTTTGGGGGGCTTCCTTGGAAGGAAAGTTATGACCAACCTAGACAGCATATTAAAAAGCAGAGACATTACTTTGTCAACAAAGGTCTATCTAGTCAAGGCTATGATTTTTCTAGTGGTCATGTATGGATATGAGAGTTGGACTATAAAGAAAGTTGGAGGCCAAAGAATTGATGCTTTTGAACTGTGGTGCTGGAGAAGACTCTTTAAAGCCCTTTGGACTGCAAGGAGATCCAACCAGTCTATCCTAAAGGAGATCAGTCCTGGGTGTTCATTAGAGGGTCTGATGTTGAAGCTGAAACTCCAATACTTTGGCCACCTGATGCAAAGAGCTGACTCATTTGAAAAGACCCTGATGCTGGGAAAGATTGAGGGCAGGAGGAGAAGGGGATAACAGAGGATGAGATGGTTGGATGGCATCACCAACTCAATGGACATGAGTTTGGGTAAACTCCGGGAGTTGATGATGGACAGGGAGGCCTGGCGTGCTGCAGTTCATGGGGTCGCAAAGAGTCGGACATGACTGAAAGACTGAAATGAAATGAACTGAACTGAGAATAATCATGAGCCCAAGATTATGGAACTAAGCCACATAAACTTATTTATTTTTATTGCCACAGTAGGTAACGTGCACTTATTCATAGTATTTGCTTTCAGAGCAAAGTGCCAATCCAAACAAGGAAGACGACTCTCAGAATTCAAGCTACCTGAACTTCAGCAAATTCAATTCAGCCTTGTGAATACATTCATGTTTTCTCTTCTCTTCCAAAAGTGAAATGGTATGAAACTGACAAAGTAACACTCCTTTCTGTCTGTCACAATCCTAAGACTCTGCACTTTGCTCCATTGCATTTAACAGTCCCCAAAGCTTGAGAATTCTTTGTAAGTAGGAACTTTCACTTGGAGAAGGCAATGGCAACCCACTCCAGTACTCTTGCCTGGAAAATCCCATGGATGGAGGAGACTGGTAGTCTGTAGTCCATGGGGTTGCTAACAGTCAGACACGACTTAGCGAGTTCACTTTCACTTTTCACTTTCATGCATTGGAGAAGGAAATGGCAACCCAGTCGTGTTCTTGCCTGGAGAATCCCAGGGATGGGGGAGCCTGGTGGGCTGCCGTCTATGGGATCACACAGAGTCGGAAACGACTGAAGTGACTTAGCAGTAGCAGTAGCAGGAACTTTCACTAATTTCTATTTGAATTGCCCACAGCTACCCCACTTATTTGTTAAATAAAATTCTTACTTAGCAAGTGAAAAATGGAAGAAAGATTTGAAACACAAGTATTCTTTAAAAACACTACTCCCATAATGGTAGCCATTTATGGAGCACCTAAACATGCCAGGCATCTTATCTTTATAACATCAGACGTTAGATATTTTCTCTTCTAATTAAAAAAAGTGGCAAAGACTCTTTGGTTAAAATATCTGCCTCCAGTTCAAGAGGGAGGGGACACAGGTATAGGTATGGCTAATTCATGTTGATGTTTGGCAGAAACCAACACAATACCGTAAAGCAATTATTCTTCAATTAAAAATAAATAAATTTAACTGTTTTAAAAAAAAAAAATCTCCCTCCAGACACCATAGTGGATGTGAAACATCAAATTGGCCTTTCTCAGCTACCTGCTTCACAATAGCTGGTTGGGTTGACTAAGATAATAGAACCCTCCCCCGCCCCCAAAAAAGTGCTGGCACTCCTTACTAACTTGAGGAAGAAATAACACCCACAGTATAGACAGCACCAGGTGCTTACCTGCAAAATGGTTTCACAGATGACAGTATATTCAATTTCACGCTTAAGCAGACAGCTCAATTCTCCAATTATGTCTCCACTGGTACAGTACTCTGTAAACCTAGTTGTGGACTCTCTGTCAGGTCTTAGGCTCCTGTCTATTCCAAAAGTAGGAGGTGAACTCTCCAACTGCAATGGAGAAATAATTGAGCCAAGGGAAATACAAAATCAGGAGCCCTTGACCAAACCCTAGGAGCTCCCAGTGTTTCTTGCAACTATTACAATAGAAGGAAAAGATTCTTTATGAATACTTTCAGATGGGAAGGAGGAACTGGGCTTCCAAAAATCATTTCTTTCACATTTCCACTCTCCAGGCTGAGACTGTTTCAAATCTTACAGCTTTACAGATGACCCCTATTTACCTTCCTTATATAAAAATTCTACCAAAAGTAGTCATAGCAGTCTGCCACTAAATGCAAGTACCCACTCTAAGTCTATTAGATATTCTTAGCATAATGGGCTAGTGCCTCAGGTGGAAAAAATTTTTGATTGCATAGATGCATAAGCCAGATTTCATCCATGAATATGACCCCAAGCCAAGTCATAATTTCAGCAGAAATCTTGCCTCCCTTAAGATGCTTAAGAATAATTACCATGAGACATTAGCAGAAAAAGGTTTTAGAATGAACACAGGATGGTTGAGCTACTTCAGGAAAAGAACTGGTAGGCATGGGTGGTGTAAAAGAAAGTCATCAGATTTCAGGAGGAAGATGCAAGAATTAACCAGAAGGATTACAGAACTTTCCAGAAAGTTTAGTTGTCAGTGCCAAAGAGGAAGCCTATTGCCCAAGACGCAAGAAATGGAAAAACATCACTGAAGGAATTGCTGTGAAAGTTGTACCCTCTCCTAGTGAGTTCCACCATTCAAACTTGTAGAGGCACTCATGCTTCCAAAGAACTCTGACATTTTTAAATTTAATTTTTAATGAAGTCCAAAAGCCTTTTGAGTACAAGTCCCCTACACACAAACAAGTTCCGTTCTGAAAGTGTGTTCTTAAGTCCAATATGTTTGTAAGTCCAACAAAGTTAACCTAGGTGCCCAACTAACACAATTGGCTATATAGTACTATACTGTAATAGGTTTATAATACTTTTCACACAAATAACACATAAAAACAAACACAAAAAATAAAATATTTTTAAGCTTACAGTGCAGTATATTGAAAAGTAGAGCAGTACAGCTGGCATACAGGGACATACTTGTATCTTTGAAAGTTTGCAACTTGAAGGTCTGTATGTAGGGGACTTAACAGTAAAAAAGAATGGTTCTGCTTTTTACAAACCAAAGAAAGATGATTACATCTGTGGCAAGCAGAATTTTAAAGAAGGCCTTCCAAGGTTTCTATCTTTTTGTTATTCAATCAAACATTGATCTATGAACTACTGTGAAGGGATTTTGCAGATAGAATTAGGGTTACTAATCAGCTAAACTTAAAGAGATGATTCTGGATTATCCTGTGGACTCCAATGTAATCACATGAGCCCTCAAAGTAGAAAAGGAAGTAGTCATCAAGACTGGAGAGGGACAAATGAATTGATTTCTCTGTCCATCAGTTTTCTCATGAGGTTAATAGAAGGACAAAATGTCATAACATATTGCCATTCTCGATCATCTTTTTTTTTTTTTTATGGCTTGTATTTTCACTTTATTAATGGTGTCATTTATGCTTAAGAAACTTTTACCAAACATTTTTAATGGCAATGAAGCTCCTTCTATTTTTTTTTTTGATGCCATGATATTCGTTTCCTGAATGTTGAGCTTTAAGCCAGATTTTTCACTCTCCTCTTTCACTTTCTTTTTTTCTTTTTTTTTTTTAATTTTTATTTTTACTTTATTTTACTTTACAATACTGTATTGGTTTTGCCATACATTGACATGAATCCACCACGGGTGTACATGCGATCCCAAACATGAACCCCCCTCCCACCTCCCTCCCCACAACATCCCTCTGGGTCATCCCCATGCACCAGCCCCAAGCATGCTGTATCCTGCATCGGACATAGACTGGTGATTCGATTCTTACATGATAGTATACATGTTTCAATGCCATTCTCCCAAATCATCCCACCCTCTCCCTCTGAGTCCAAAATTCCACTATACACATCTGTGTCTTTTTTGCTGTCTTGCATACAGGGTCATCGTTGCCATCTTTCTATATTCCATATATATGTGTTAGTATACTGTATTGGTGTTTTTCTTTCTGGCTCACTTCACTCTGTATAATCGGCTCCAGTTTCATCCATCTCATCAGAACTGATTCAAATGTATTCTTTTTAATGGCTGAGTAATACTCCATTGTGTATATGTACCACAGCTTTCTTATCCATTCATCTGCTGATGGACATCTAGATTGTTTCCATGTCCTGGCTATTATAAACAGTGCTGCGATGAACATTGGGGTACATGTGTCTCTTTCAATTCTGGTTTCCTCAGTGTGTATGCCCAGCAGTGGGATTGCTGGGTCATAAGGTAGTTCTATTTGCAATCTTTTAAGGAATCTCCACACTGTTTTCTATAGTGGTTGTACTAGTTTGCATTCCCACCAACAGTGTAGGAGGGTTCCCTTTTCTCCACACCCTCTCCAGCATTTATTGCTTGCAGATTTTTGGATCCCAGACATTCTGATTGGTGTGAAGTGGTACCTCATAGTGGTTTTGATTTGCATTTCTCTAATAATGAGTGATGTTAAGCATCTTTTCATGTGTTTGTTAGCCATCCGTATGTCTTCTTTGGAGAAATGTCTATTTAGTTCTTTGGCCCATTTTTTGATTGGGTCGTTTATTTTTCTGGAATTGAGTTGCATAAGTTGCTTGTATATTTTTGAGATTAGTTGTTTGTCAGTTGTTTAATTTGCTATTATTTTCTCCTATTCAGAAGGCTGTCTTTTCACCTTGCTTATAGTTTCCTTTGTTGTGCAGAAGCTTTTAATTTTAATTAGATCCCATTTGTTTATTTTTGCTTTTATTTCCAGAATTCTGGGAGGTGAATCATAGAGGATCCTGCTGTGATTTATGTCGGAGAGTGTTTTGCCTATGTTCTCCTCTAGGAGTTTTATAGTTTCTGGTCTTACATTTAGATCTTTAATCCATTTTGAGTTTATTTTCGTGTGCGGTGTTAGAAAGTGATCTAGTTTCATTTTTTTACAAGTGGTTGACCAGTTTTCCCAGCACCACTTGTTAAAGAGATGGTCTTTACTCCATTGTATATTCTTGCCTCTTTTGTCAAAGATAAGGTGTCCATATGTGTGTGGATTTATCTCTGGGCTTTCTGTTTTGTTCCATTGATCTATATTTCTGTCTTTGTGCCAGTACCATACTGTCTCGATGACTGTGGCTTTGTAGTAGAGCCTGAAGTCAGGCAAGTTGATTCCTCCAGTTCCATTCTTCTTTCTCAAGATTGCTTTGGCTATTCGAGGTTTTTTGTATTTCCATACAAATCTTGATCGATCATCTTTTTAAATGTCACAACTAGCCTCTTCAACTCTTGATCACTGCTAACATACTACATATTTAACTTAGGTATTTTGTCCATTGTTCCATCTCCTTCTATGCTTCTACAAGAAATTAACTTCTAAGAAGACAGGGCTTTTTTGTGTTTTCTCAGTTCTATGCCTAGAATGAATGTGCCTACTGCATAATAGCAATGAAGTAAATATTTGTTGAATGAATGAGTAAATGAATGAATGAAAAGTGCCAGACACTTAGTAAGTGCTAGTTAGTATTTATAATTATAGTTTCTTTCCATGATTAATTTTGGCTTTTTTAAGGTCTGAAACACTCATTCTAAAAATATAAAGCCAAATATATTATTTGCACTAATAATAAGGGTTTGTCACTTGTAACTGTCATATAGGATCTAGAAATTATGTTGGTCATATCTGGGGCTCACCTATGGATCCAGCTACTGGTATTCAGTTTCTAAAGGATTCTTGTCCCTATCACTCTTACTGACAACAAAAACCTCCTATTAGTTAAAAATGGTATGCTCTTCATCCCTATTTGACCTCTGGGAGAATGTGACACTGTGGTCTATTTCCTCAACCTTGACTCTAATTTCCTTTAGATGAGTAACCCAACCACTCCAAGTACTGGGTTCCTTATATGACCAGCACAGAAAAGACTGTTCCTGCCAGGATTGTTGTGAAGAATAAGTAATAATTATGAAAGCATTCTGTAAGATGGGAAGCACCTTTCAGATGGTGGGTGTTATAATTATCTCTCAGCAGTTGTGTTAGCGCCAAACAGAAGTGGTTTCATTTGGAAAAGAAATTATGTTAAAAATTTGAAATTTTCTTGATTCCTAAATTTCTCCTTATGTGATAATTACGACTTTCAAGATATATTTTTAGTAAAGAATAAATAGTTCCTTACGATTGCCATTCCTGAAATAATCAAGTAGATTCCTTGTGGCATTTCACCTTCTTTACAAATGACATCTCCATAGTCAAAATAGGCAAGTTTAGCTCTTTCCTGAAAGAAAAGAAACAGGAAAGGAATGAAAAAGAATCAACACAAGTCTTCATAATCTACTTCTCTAAAGAGAAATAAGATTTTAAAGCTAAAAAGTAGCATAAAAAACAAACTATATTCTTTGATTTGTTAATGAGTTATAATGTTTTGACAGACCTCATTAACTTTTAGGGAAAAAGGGGACAAGCAAGCAAACTGCAGACTTTGTGCTTTGGACCTAGCAGAGTGACTGGCAGAAACACCCAATAAATGCTAGGTTGGATAAATGTTTACAATAAAGTATAATAATTCTGGTCAAGGAGACAGGGGCAGGGCACTCTGGGAAACAAATTCAGAAAGGCCACAGGAACCCTGACTTGGGTGTCTAGGGAAGGAACAGCTAAACTGAGATCTGAAGGAAGAGCAACAAGATAGCCAGGATACCATGAGCTGAAGACCATTCAGGGCAGAGGATTCAGTTCATGCAAAGACCCATTAGCAAACAGAATAACTGCACTGTGGGGTAACACAGAAGATTCAATATATCTCAGGCCAGGGAGGGATGGAGACCAGGGTGGAGTTATCCATTAGGCATCAATAGGCACAGTGTCCAGAGTTCACAGTACTTTTAGGGATTCACAACAATGTTTTAGTTTCTTTTAAAATCAGAAGAAAATAAGACAACTTTTAGGTAGAGCAAACTGTCTTAATACTAAAGCATCTAATGCTAATATATTCATCTTTATAGTAACAAAATCACAAAGTATAATTTTTTGGTGCTTTACGGAGGAAAAGGCAGAAGTGCCTGGAGTCTGGGTGGAGGCGGGACTGGAGAGGTGAGCCGGAGCCAGGTCTCCAGGGGGCTCACATGCACGGTAAAAAGTCCACACTCTGGAGCCCGGGCACCACAACTTGATAATCCATGTGCCACAACTAGAGAGTCTGTGCACTGCAAGGAAAGACCCCATATGAAGCAATGAGGATCTCGTGTGCCACATAAAAGCTGACACATCCAGATACATTTTTTTTTTAAGTTTGAACTTTTCCCAAAACCAGGGGGTGGTCACTGAAAGGTTTCTAACGGGAGACTTACAGTGACACGTTTGCATTTTACAAAGATGTGGAGGAAACATATTTTTAAATCCTTCATAGTAGTTATCGCTTAGTATAGGGTGGGGAGTGAAAGGATATCACTTTTTACTTCTGAATTATTTTACAGTGTTAAAATAAACGTGGATGACTTCACAATATTTTTTTTTAAAGCTGGCCTAAAGCCAATTATCCAGCTTATGTGTTATTCAGATCTTTATTTTTTTCAATTGTTGTCTTTAGGCTTATCCTCATATACTATTACCTTTTTAATTAACCACAACAGTTGAAGGATGAAAGGAGGAAGAAGTAGTGAAAATTAACTGTTGCTGCTGTGATAGAAACCAAGACTGAAATTAACATCTATAATAAGGGGGTGTTTCTTTTGTTTACTATATGGATTTTTCCATGCATTCCCTGGGCTAACCCTAATGAGAATAATGCTCATGTGCTCCCAATTCATCACATTTTTCTTTACCCCAGTGAAATCTGATTTAAGTGGCTACCAATAACCAACATCTTAAGGAAAAGGGCCACTTAATGAGTGAACCATTTTAGAGCCGGAGAGCAGCAACTACCAAGCCCACATGCAGCAACTACTGAAGCCCGTGTGCTCTACAGCCTGTGCTCCGCAACAAGCCACCACAATGAGAAGCCCCAGCACCGCAATGAAGAGTAGCCCCTGCTCTCCGCACCTAGAGAAAATCCACACAGCAATGAAGACCCAGCACCACTAAAAATAAATAAATAAACATTTTTTTTAAAAAAAAAGAGTGAGTCATGTCTGAAAGGCGGTAGAGAGAGTCTGACAGCTTTGTTTAGGCATGGCAGGCTAAGGAGTGGAGGAAGCTTGTGCTCCTGGTTATAGATTCATCTCAGGTGTATGGAAATCATTAATTTATGGAGTTCCTACCCATTGTTTTTTCCATTCCTCCCCCATTCACTGCAGGATGGTCAGTTAATTATACTTGTGAGAGCATTACCTATAAAGAACCAAATTCGAATTTTAAACTTGGATAGTTTAAAAACTGAAGAGGATGCAGATTGTAATTAACACCCCTTAGATACCTTCTTCCCAGTCCAAGCCCATCCCTCACCTCCCACCCTCTATTCCCCAGACTACGTTCAACAGCCCCTGCCCATTAGGTTTCCCCCTTCTTACAGTCACACTTGTACTCCCCAAAGCTGGACGTTTGATTCAAACTAAGCTAGTTGGATTTCTCTCTCAAGAATTTGAACTAAAGGACAAAGAGCCTGGGAGTGAGAACTGGTTCATCATAGTCATGTGCTAAAGGAAGAGTCCACAAATTCCTACCACTGACATTCCAGAGCTGGCCTGATTCTCACCCTGTTCAGGGTTAGTCTGTCAACTGTTTCTTAGCATCTGTTGTTCAGTCACTAAGTCATGTCTCACTCTTTGCGACCCCATGGACTGCAGCATGCCAGGCTTTCCTGTCCTTCATTATCTTCCAGGGTTTGCTCAGATTCATGTCCCTTGAGTGGGTGATGCTATCTATCTCACTCCCTGCTGCCCTTTTCTTCTCGTATACCACTGCAATATATTGTTAGTAAGATCCCCTCTTGCTTAAACTAGTTCAGATAGGGTTTTGTTACTTTCAACCATAGGAGTCTTAATTTAATTAAATTTGAAATTAATTTCAAAAGGAAAATTCAAAAATTTCTGGCATGAAGTAAACACTGCTGCTGCTGCTGCTGCTGCTGCTGCTAAGTCGCTTCAGTCGTGTCCGACTCTGTGACCCCAGAGACAGCAGCCCACCAGGCTCCGCCGTCCCTGGGATTCTCCAGGCAACAGCACTGGAGTGGGTTGCCATTTCCTTCTCCAAAGCATGAAAGTCAAAAGTGAAAGTGAAGTCGCTCAGTCGTGTCCGACTCCTAGTTACCCCATGGACTGCAGCCTACCAGGCTCCTCCATCCGTGGGATTTTCCAGGCAAGAGTACTGGAGTGGGGCACCATTGCCTTTATAGTTAAACAGATGACATATATCTCCATGTCTAGATCACAAGGTAGAGTACAACCAAATTTACAGCAAAACAAGCACCACTCTTTGTCACAGAGTTTTCCTGATTCCAATAGGTTTCAACAAGTTGATGAAACAGTTACTATTCATATAACTATGATATAATTCATATAATTATCAGGGCTCCCCTGATAGCTCAGTTGGTAAAGAATCCACCTGCAATGCAGGAGACCCCGGTTCGATTCCTGTATTGGGAAGATCTGCTGGAGAAGGGATAGGCTACCCACTCCTGTATTCTTGGGCTTCCCTTGTGGCTCAGCTGGTAAAGAATCCACCTGCAACGTGGGAGACCTGGGTTAGATCCCTGGGTTGGAAGATCACCTGGAGAAGGGATGGACTGTATAGTCCATGGGGTCGCAAAGTGTCAGACATGACTGAGTGATTTTCACTCATATAATAGCCATTTAAAACTAAAACCACAAACTGGTGGTCCATGAGTCATATCTAGTCTACAGATATATTTTGTTTGGCTTGCACAGTATCTTTAAAATTCTGAATTGGTTGCCAAGTTTTAAAATTCACATAAAAATACAGATGTATGGATTCGCCTTTAAAAAACTGACTTTTACATTATTAAATCTAATAGTCAATTTTCAGACTTCATCTTATGTGATCTCTCAGCCTCATATGACATAGTTGATCACTTTCTCTTTCTTGAAATACTTTCTTCACTTAGCTCTGGGACACCATTCTTTTTTTTTTTTTTTTCTCCTATTTGATGGATAACTCCTCAATTCTTCTTTTCCAGCTTTACTGAGACAGAACTACTTAGCAGTAAAGAGTCCGCCTGCAATGCAGCAGACGCAGGTTCAATCCCTGGGTCAGGAAGGTCCCCTGAAAGAGGAAATGGCAATCCTCTCCAGTATTCTTGCCAGGGAAAATACAATGGAGAGAGGAACCTGGCGGGCTACAGTCCATAGGGCTGTGAAGAGTCAGACACAACTGAGTGACTGAGTACACACACATACATACACACACACACACACACACACAATATAAGTTTAAGGTATACAGCATCATAATGACTTGACATGCACCTATTGCAAAATGACTATCACAGTAAATTTAGTTAACATACATCACTTCATATAGTTATAAAAATTTTTTCCATGTGACAAAAATGGATTCTTTTAGATTCTACACTCCTAGAGCTTTTAAATATACTAGACATAAATGACTATATAACTATAGTCATCATGTTGTATATCTAGTAATTTTCTATCTTGTAACTTGGAAGTTTGTACCCTTTAACCCACTTGTCTAATTTACTCAGCTTCCACTCCCCTCCTCTGGCAACCACCAATCTGATTCATAGCTCACAACTCAACCCTTGGATGTTCATAACAATTCCTTGAATTATCAAGTTTCAAGGCCTTAAATATTATCTCTATGCTGACAACTCCAAAATGTCTTTCTCCAATTTGACCTCCCACCTACATTCTAGTCATGTATCTAACTAACTGCCTACTCAACAGCTCCACTTGGATGTCTAATAGCCTCCTCAAATTTAACCTATTCAGAATCAAACTCTTGCCCATCTCCCACCCCATATAAATCTCTTCCCCATCTAAATAAAGGGCTAATCCATTTTCAGACTATTTTCTATTTCAGCCAAAATTCTAGAAGTCATTGTTTCTCTCTCTAGCACTCACTCCATCAACATTTATATGCTGTCTCTTCAAAACCTATTGAGTCTGAACTCCTCTCACCACTTTCACTCATCCACGTCACTATCATCTCTTGCCTACATTATCATAATCACATCCTACCTGGATGCCCTGGCTTTCCCTTGATCACCTACAGCCTATTCTTAACACATCAGCAGATGATCATTTTTAAGGGTAAGTTAGATCATGTCACTTCTCTCTTCAAAACCTTTCAACATGTTTCCACTTAATTCTGAGTAAAAGCCAATGTCCTAACAATGACCTACAAAGTTCTACAAACTCAAGCTTGCCACAAATCCTTAGTCTTAATCTCCTCCCTCCAGCACTGGTCCTGCCACAGGGGCCTTTGTGATGTTCCTTGAATAGAGCAGTCAGGGCTTCCCTGGTGGTCCATCAGGAAAGAGTCTGCCTTCAGTGAGGGAGACCAGGGTTTGATCCCTGGTTTCGGAAGATCTCCTGGAGAAGGAAATGGCAAACCACTCCAGTATTCTTGCCTGGAAAGTCCCATGGACAAAGGAGCCTGGCGGGCTACAGTCCATGGGGGTCACAAAGAGTTGGACATGACTGAGTGACTTCACTTTGAACACAGCAAGCATATCCACCTCAGGGCACTGCACCTGCCTTCTCCCAGATATCGAAATGGTGTGCTCCCTGACTTATTTCAGATCTCTGTCCACAGGAAAGGTACTAGAGCAATCTTCTCTAACCATCCATATAGAATAGCTGCCTATCTATAGTCTCCTTTTCCACCTTTTCTCCATATAGCATTTGTTACCACCTGACAGACTATATATTTATGCATGGGTATGTTCACTGTCCGTCTCCATCCATATAACATAAAGTCAATGAAAGCAGGAATTTATTTTGTTCACTGCCATATCCCCAAACCTAGAACATTCTCTAGCTCAAAGAGGCTATTCAATAGCTATCTATTGAAAGAGTACACATTCCTATAGGAACACTCAGCTGACTTCAGACAAAGCATGAACTCTGCAATATACTACAGTCCTGTTCCCTGTTTATATTACACCCAGATGGTTTTACTTTTCTATTATCTACCTGGACTGCAAAGTAACTTAAATATGAGACCCTTGACCTAAAAAAGTCTTTTCCAGAGTGTGCATCTGGAAGTCTGGGGCTTTTCATCAGAAAATAAGATAGGACTGGTAATAATTGGGTAATGTATTAAAAAAACATATCATCCTAAGCAGATAAGCAATTATAAAAAAAAATCTTTGCGCTTTAGGCTCAAAATGAAATCCACTCTTCTAGGTTTTGCTGGGCCTCCATTTTGACTTATCCTTTACTGCCCATTACAGGAGTCTTGCCTTGGATAAGTTTTTTTATTATTATTAATCTTATATTAGGGAATGAAAAATAATTGTCATCGAACATGAGCTAAAATATAAGACAGGATCTTTACCTTGAAGAATTCAATGAGAACATCTTTATTTTCTAGCCAAATGATATTATGAAGATATTTGTCAGGAGTAGGGAGCGGGATTGCCATTGGAAAGTTATTCAATGATTTTATTTTTTCAAGAAGTACCTAAAACAAACAATCAAAATAATGGTGATTAGATCCTGTAACAGAAAAGGGACAAGTAAAAATGAAGGAAATCGAAATAAAATAGTTTTGCAGAGCTTTTCTTCTTTAAATTGTCCTCTAATTTTTTTTTTTTGTTCTTTTTCTCCACTTACTATTTTCCCTGGTATATTAACTCATATTGAATTTATCCTTTTTATAATCCAATTAATAGCTGTATTCTACCCTGTCTTAATCTCAAACTTAACTGTTGATTACTATATGATTTATTGCCACATTCTCTCAAAATTTTTTTTCATGTGAGTGAGTTGCTTCTCTACATTCTTCTAGTTTTGAAGGATAAGGTTGTAGTTTTGTGGCCTTTCAGAAGTCTTCTCTGACTTCCCCAAGTAAGAGGTAATGGCTTACTTGCCTTATTCCCAGCATATCTCTTACAAATCTCCCTTATGGAACTCATTACATTGTAGTATTATTATGTTTACTTATATGTGATATGTAACTTTTGTTGATTGCCTGGATAAATGACTAAATGAAAAAAAGAGGAAGAGTGTCCATGGACTTTGAAATCAGTGTTGTACTCATTAAGTATCCAAGTCTCCTCAAGAGTCATGGGACATAGTAGGTATTCAACATCTATCTGTGGACAAATCAATCATTCAACAGTTATTTGTTGAATGCCTATTAATTAATTGCCTAATTGTTGGCTAAAGAGGTATAATTATCAATCCCAGCTTGTAAGGAGCTAGGTAATCTAGCCAATTTAGCTGAGTAAATACGACTGAGCGACTTCACTTCACTTCACTTTCTAAATAAACCTATAGGAAAAAACAAGTCTCTCTCTTCATAAAGGCTTTTGTTTATTTAACTAATGGGTATCAATCATTCAATTGAACCTTATACAATCTTCAAAGTAATAAAGGAAAAAATAGAAAAAAACACAACATGCACAGAGGTGTAACTTGAAGAAAACTAAAAAGTGGCCCTTCTCGTCCCTCTGACAGACACTAAGGAAAAATCATATTACCATTTAGTCCTGCGCCATGACCTTATAGAGACTAATGAGGCAGAATTAAAACGGGAAAAGCTGGCCTGTCCCACGCCCACTTCCCTTCCAGGGCCATGGAGAGAGGACTATGTTCAGAGAATGTCCTGAAGCACAGCCCAGGTGGTATGTGGCTAAAAAGTGCCAGGGACAAGAATAAGCATGTGACACCCAGAAACAGCTTATCATTGGAAACACAGGCAGAACGTGGGACCAGAACTTCTATTTTTCTTCTTTATGCTATGAAGCAGATAGACCCTTGTACAGGAGAGAAAAAAGCATGACTATTTGCACAATTCACAGTCTAGACAGTGGATGTGATAGCCTGGTAGAATCAAATATTAAATATTTTTTCCTCTTACAGTCTTAATTTTTTGCAAATTTGTAATTTTTCAAAAGTCCATTTATCAGCCAACCACTTAGGATGTCTCCCCTGTTCCTCTCAAACTCTTCCCTCCCTGATCTCCATGTACACACACACACACGTGGGTCCCCTCCCACCTATGTTAAAATTATGTAATTACCACTTTCCTTGCTACAGCTGCTGGGACTGGACTGCAGATATTCCACTAGTGGATAAAGAAGCAGAAAAATCTAATGAGTTTGTAAGAGAGAGCCAAAAGAAGATGCCACAGAGGGCAACCCTGATAGGAAATGGAGAAGCTGAAACCTTTCTAGGTCACTGCTCAAGTCCCTTTCTGAGGCCTGGCCATGTGGTCTGGTTACCATGAGGTCTGTAAGATACTCTGTGTCCTCATGATAAATGCTCCATTTCTTTGTGAAACCTAGCTCAGGTTGGTTCTGAACAACCAAGTGGTTTTGACATACAGGGAACCAGGTAGCAATGGCGCTAGTTGCCATTGGCATTACAAAGACTTAAACAATTACAGAGTTAACAACTGTCCTGACTCACCCTTTTCCCAGTCTCCCTAGGCATCAAGTAGTATGGGAAATTGCTTACTTACCTTATTCATCTCGACGCTCTCATATTTATCAATAATGCCTCTTGATGAAAGGAAGGTGAGGCTTTTCAGAGCTTTAGCAATCACATTCCGGATTGCCTGCTTGGTCTTCAAAGCAATGACAACATCACGACCTTCATGCTCTATGAGTCCTGAAGCAAATAAAAGTATCAATAAGCAAACAATTCAATAACCACAATAGTAATGAATATTTGCATAACATTTACAATTTCCAAAGCATTTGCTCAATATCTTTTCATTCCTGTTTTGTATAGAACTTGTGAGGCCAGTAGGACTACAGTTATTTTCATCTTCATTTTATAGATGAGAAAATTGAAAAAAAGGCTTCCTTCACCGGTTCATCTTTTCCCCAAGGTATCTCCTACATATTTTCATTATAGAACTCATTACGTGGCAGTATTATCATTCTTCCTTATTTGTCTCATCCTTCATATTGTGTAATTCTTGTTGGTTGGATGAATAAATGACTGAAAGTGTTCCTGGACTTGCACTGGTGGGTCTGTCTGAAATCAAATCGCATATTTTTTCCTCTTCAATGAGCATGAGAAGTCATGAGATGAACTGGGAGTCAAGGCTTAAAATGCATCTGTTTCATCCTTGTAATACTAATCTTGAGTACAATGCCTGACATCTGGAAGGGACTCAGTCATTTCTGAACTGAAATAAGCTGAGCAGTGAAATGAAGGACAGCATGGTAGAAAGCAAAGGAGATCTCACCTGGTGTGAGATCTAGCTCACCTCTTACCAGCCATAGGACCTCAGGGGAGTTAAACTTTCTAAGCCTCAGTTTCATTATCTATAAATGAAGATGATAATAGTATTTGCTTCATGGAGTAGTTATAAAGATCAAGTGAAATAATGCATATAAATCCATTAACATAATTCCTGACATAATTAGCATTCAATAGTAGGTTGCAGTAACAATACAGAAACAGGCACTCTTTCGCATGACTGAATCAAGAACACTGTGTAATATTCCATACTGACCTAAAACATAAGACAGCAGCTCCTAGGTCCCTAACCTTTAAAAGCATGGAAATAAAAACCTGCCTAATATGTGAATGGAAACAATGGGTCCTGGATTTTCTGAGACGGTGACAAAATATTCTGACCTATTGTCTCCAAATTTACAATTTCATTCATTAGACCATGCTTTTTCAGTTTTGTTAAGGTAAGTGTGATCCTCATAAATCCATATGGCATCTTACAATGTGGTTATAAAAACAAAGGGGCTTTGCTTTCTTTCTTTTACAATAACATCTATTTGTTAAGGGTATACCAGGTGCCAAGCTCTCTACCAGGAACTATATTCTGGCAAACACTGAGAGCCTGGCCCACAGCCCCCTTATGAGGAAAGCAGATCTAAGAAGTTTTGTATAAAATCCTAGGGCTCCCCCAAATGTTTCAACTCAAGGAGAGTGGCAGCAGATGCTCAAAAAACGACACCCCTCACAAACTCACTTTGTTTGACTATCCCTGCAAACAAAGTAGGGCGAAACAAAAACAACACTCTCTGTCATAGGTAATCGTTTGTGTGTCTTTTTCTTACAACCTTAAGGAATATGATCTTGCCACCTTAACACACTTTCTGCACTTTTCATTCTTGTTTTTATGCTCCCATAGCAAATAACAGAACTCCTCTAACTTTCTGCTATTATCTCTTGATACACTCACATCTCCCACCAGGATCTGAATTTTATGTACACCTGGCCCATTATATGTGTTCAATAAATGCTCATTGAATGAATAAATGAATGAGTCTGTGATTGAATGAAAGCATGAACTTGTCTTCCTTTTGGTTAAATTATGGGATGATAAGATGTGATTTCAGGAAATTAGATATCCCATCTACTTACCTAGTTCTTTGACAGCATCTTGTTTGTTGGTTTCCAAAATTTCATATAATTTCTGTGACAAATTAAGAAATGTATTAATTTCTAATTATACCAAGTGCATTACTGGCTTTAAAATTTGAGGGAAAAAAGCATGGTAGAAAAATCTCACTTAAATATCATTTGGGGGAGATATTTAATTCTTCTCTCTTTGTAAATTCAGCTGCTTTTCCCAGGCTCATTCTCATAGTGCAATGAATGCTGTGTAGTAGCTTACATAAGTACATAAGTATTGCACCTAATATTTCTCAGAAAAGACTAGTGTGCGCTTCATTGTGTGCCAAAGAGAATCCTCAGAGATAGCACCCCACCAGAGGGTATCCAACAGAGCAGCCAATTGGGGAGCCGATCTACTGGGAGTGCAAAAGCAAGGGGAATAATGAAAAATATGGTGTCAGGTAGGTCATGTTTCCTACAGATAACTCCTGACATAACTGAAGAAATAGCTCCACTCGGCTAAACAATCTCTGTTCAATCATACAATTGTTATTTGCCAAATTCCCACCATGGCCGAGGCATGCTCTTGAGCTTTGAGTCTTCCTGAAGTTTGATAATCAGAGCTGAAATTTAAAGAACAGAAACTGTTCTCTGCAGCACCTCGTATCACATAATAAACAACTGAATCCCCTTCACTTGACATAATTTATCTTTTGAGTCAAATTCATGTAGAAATGGTCTTAAATTAAATCAATACACCTAAGGGATGTTTTTCCCAAATGACCAGTGCTTGTCTCTTACCTGATCTATTGACTTTCGGCTAGAAATCTGTCTTATTAAAAACTTGGTATCCTCTAGACTTTTGATATAGCCTTTTGTAATACTATACGTCAAGCTGAGGCGCTTTTTGATCTGCACATCTACAATATTTATCAGCAGTGGTATTATTATCTGGAACAATGGAGAGGGAAAAAAAAACGAAAATTTGATGAGGAAAGGCACCCTCTCAGGCAGATGTTCTCAACATGCCATTTCTAACAAGCTTGTTAGAACACAAATACTGAAACATCCACTGCTGAAACACAAATTCTCAGGCCCCACTCCAGACCTGCTGAATCAGAAATGCTGGGGACAGGCCCCCAAATCAATGCTTTAACGAGTTTTCCAGGTGTTTCTATGTACACTCAAGTTTGAGAGCCCCTCTCTAAAGAAAAGAAAGCTCAATGAATAACTGGTTCTGTAGCTTTAAGGCTAAGTGCTTACCACTGCTCTTCTCTTATTCTCCATACTCCCAGTTTTCAGAAGACAAGAGAGGTCACCCCAATAACCTGGACAGTAGTTACCAACAGAATAAATCTCTCTACACCTCAGGTTCTTCACTTGCAAGATAAGGAACTTAGGGTAATCTGAGATTCTCCTTAGCTCTAAAT
Organism: Capricornis sumatraensis; assembly: GCF_032405125.1. Taxonomy (NCBI): domain Eukaryota; kingdom Metazoa; phylum Chordata; class Mammalia; order Artiodactyla; family Bovidae; genus Capricornis; species Capricornis sumatraensis. The sequence goes on from NC_091082.1 coordinate 62,174,296, forward strand.
TTCTCAAATGACAAGCTGAGCAGGAGAGTACAGTGACTGAAGGGAGAGGGATTTTTAAATAAGAACCTCCCTGGGTTCAAATACCAGCCCTCTGCTACTCACAGTGCTGTGACCTTGAACAAGTTACTTAGGGACTCCAAGGACTCAGCGTCCTCATCTGGACTATGAGGATGATAACACCTAAGTACCAGGATTCCCAAGGAGCTGCCCCTCACAAGCAATGCAATCAATCACAGAGGCACAACAGAGTACAGGAAGGATGGTGAGGGGCCAAGTAACACAAGGGGAAGACGTGATCAGGAAAAGAACATCCACAGCGAAGGAATCACAAGAGCAGAGAAAGCAGAGCTTTTCTTAAACTGTTATTTTGGTTGTGAAACTTTGGGGAGAAGGGGAGATATTGAAGAGGATTTTTAAAATACAAAGTTTTATTCCATGATGCACTGGCTGATCTAAAGTAAAGTTCTTCAATATTCTTCCAAGTTTTCCAATACAGATTTGCTTTTTTTGAAAGCCTCACTCTGGTGAGACTGGCTACTAGGACACCTAACTTGATAAAGCGGAGACAAGTACTTCCCAGTATTGTAACAATTTAACTAGATACGTATGTAAAGTGGTCTGCACAGATCCTAGAACACAGTAAGTGCTCAGTTAAAAAAAAAAAAAGCTACTCATGATTATATTTACTTAACTGAAATTAAAAGACGCTTACTCCTTGGAAGAAAAGTTATGACCAACCTAGATAGCATATTCAAAAGCAGAGACATTACTTTGCCGACTAAGGTCCGTCTAGTCAAGGCTATGGTTTTTCCAGTAGTCATGTATGGATGTGAGAGTTGGACTGTGAAGAAGGCTGAGCACCGAAGAATTGATGCTTTTGAACTGTGGTATTGGAGAAGACTCTTGAGAGTCCCTTGGACTGCAAGGAGATCCAACCAGTCCATTCTGAAGGAGATCAGCCCTGGCATTTCTTTGGAAGGAATGATGCTAAAGCTGAAACTCCAGTACTTTGGCCACCTCATGCGAAGAGTTGACTCATTGGAAAAGACTCTGATGCTGGGAGGGATTGGGGGCAGGAGAAGAAGGGGACGACAGAGGATGAGATGGCTGGATGGCATCACCTACTTGATGGACGTGAGTCTGAGTGAACTCTGGGAGTTGGTGATGGACAGGGAGGCCTGGTGTGCTGCGATTCATGGGGTCGCAGAGTCAGACACGACTGAGCGACTGAAGTGAATTGAACTGCACTCCACTAGGATTTATCAGAGCACACTGAACAGAAATAGCAAATGGTTCACACTGTAAACAGGGTTGACTTCTGTACTAATACATCTTTAAATTTTTATTTCACTCAGAGAGACTTTTTGCAAAATATTCCTTCTAAGATACTTATTTTACATTACTCTGCATAAGATCCCAGTGTACAAACTGATTACTTATGAAAGCCTCTACCTTCTATATTAAGACTTAGCCTCACTCTACATATCCTAGAATAGTTTGTATTATAATGAGATTATACCCTATGTGGGCACTTTGTTCTAAACTCAGCTCATAAAGAAAAAATAATAAATAATCCAAATTACCCCTTAAGCAGGTTTTATGTATATAACTATTAAAGTCATTCTTATGAATATTAAAGAATAGTAACATACTTTATTTCTATTCTGTATTAAGTATATATATGGTGGTGTTTTAGTCACTAAGTTGTGTCTGACTCTTGCAACCCCATGGACTGTAGCCTGCCAGGCTCCTCTGTCCATGGGATTTTCCAGGCAAGAATACTGGAGTGGGATGCCATTTTCTTCTCCAGGGGATCTTCTCAACCCAGGAATAGAACCCGAATCTCCTGCACTGCAGGTGGTGTCCTGCATTGCAGGCAGATTCTTTACCAACTGAGCCACCAAGAAAGCCCTAAGTATATATACACTTAATATAGAATCAAGGAAGGAACAAAAAAAGGAAAGTCAACAAGCACAGGTCTGGGCATTCAGACAATTCTACCTAAGACAACTATTAAATTTCTTGGCAAATAGGGACCAGGTGGAAGATTCTAATGTCTGCCTTTCACCGTCAGGGTTTAGAGCAGTATTTTTTAACATTAAGTTTATATATCTTCAATTCATACTAATAGATTTATTTAATGTAGTAAGAATTGTTGCTTATTCACTAAGTCATTTCCAACTCTTTGGCGATCCCATGAACTGTAGCCAGGCTCCTCTGTCCATGGGATTTCCTAGGCAAGAATACTGGAATAGGTTGCCATTTTCTTCTCCAAAGGATCTTCCTGACCCAGAGATGGGACCTGCATCTCCTGCTTTGGCAGGCAGATTCTTTACCACTGAGCCACCACAGAAGCTCCCTAATAAGAATTAAGCAGCTCAAAAATATGGAGTGGCAAGAGAACTCATCTAAAGCTCCCAAGTTAAAAGCCTATATTAATATCATGCAACTACCTTGGAAAGATAGAAAGGAAGCTTAAGAACTGAGACTGAAAAACATGAAGATCTACTTTCAGAATCAAAATGAGAGCCACAAAAAGAAGAAATGAAGAAATGGTCATTGTTAAGTAGTCATGTATGGATGTGAGAGTTGGACTGTGAAGAAAGCTGAGTGCTGAAGAATTGATGCTTTTGAACTGTCGTGTTGGAGAAGATTCTTGAGAGTCCCTTGGACTGCAAGGAGATCCAACCAGTCCTGGGTGTGCTTTGGAAGGAATGATGCTGAAGCTGAAACTCCAGTACTTTGGCCACCTCATGTGAAGAGTTGACTCACTGGAAAAGACTCATGCTGGGAGGAATTGGGGGCAGGAGGAGAAGGGGACGACAGAGGATGAGATGGCTGGATGGCATTACCGACTCGATGGACGTGAGTCTGAGTGAACTCCGGGAGTTGGTGATGGATAGGGAGGCCTGGCGTGCTGCAGTTCATGGGGTCGCAAAGAGTCGGACACGACTGAGTGACTGAACTGAACTGAACTGAACTGAAGGAGATTGAAGGCCACAGTAAAACTGAACTTCATAGGCAGTAGGCTAAGGAAGTAGTATGTACTCTAGAGTAAATATTTTATGTTTCTGCAGAGTTATGGCTTTATGAGCAAATTTTACTAAAACTTGGAGAACTTGTTTCCAGGTTATCCTGCTTCAAGTGGTGCTATCATTTTCATTTATTCATTCAATACATAATTTAGTAAGTATTCATACAGGTGGCATTAGTGGTAAAGAACCTGCCTGCCAGTGCAGGAGACATAAGAGATACAGGTTTGATCCCTGTGTTGGGAAGATCTTCTGGAGTAGGAAATGGCAACCCACTCTAGTGTTCTTGCCCGAAGAATCCCATAGAAAGAGGAGCCTGGTGGGCTACAGTCCATGGGATCACAAAGAATCGGACACAACTGAGCAACTAACACTTTCACTTTCATATACTAGGTATCATTCTAAGTTCCATCAGTAACCAAAACAAAGACCCTTACGTCATGGAAAGTACATACAACATATAGTAAAAAGGTGGTAAATGCTATGCAGAAAAAATTAACTTAAGCAAATGAAGAGGGATCAGGGAGATAGGGTGGAAAGCTGGGAGTATGGAGGGCAGGTTGCCATTTTATGTAGCATGGTCAGGGAAGGCTTTCTCCATGAGAAGGTGAGAGTTGAGCAATGACTTGAAGGAGTGAGAAGGTGAACCAAGCAGATACCTGTGGAGAGAGGATTCCAGGAGAAAAGACAGCTCCCTCCCTCATTTCTTCTACAATAATGAGTTTTCTTAATTCAGTTGACAAATAGTATAGAAAAAAAAATTTTTAATGTGAAGTTTTACCTTGAGAAGAGGAAAAAATCTAATTATTCTGAAATAACCTATTATTACTGTAAACTGAATAAGAATCAAGTTGTCTGGTCTCAGTCTCACAAAGTATATACAAAATATATCAACAATTCCAATAAGCACAATAGAAAATTCCAAAGTATTCCAGTGTTGATGAAAATATTTCCTTTTCAAAATTATTATCTGTTTAGAAAACATATAGAACATACATCATTTCACAGCAGTATACAAAGGTGGGGAAAGGGACTCTTAAAAATTAACAGTTAAATGCTCAACTACAAATGCGTTACATTCCAAAAGCTGAGTTTTAAGTCATTCATTTGAAATTCAAAAAAATCCTTTATAAATGTCTGACATCAAAAGGTATAATTGATTTAAAATATATATAATCTATTATGAAGCTGGAACACCAAAGAAAAGCAATGAAAAATAGTGAATTAATTCACTGAAACACTATTAATTATAATTAAAGTATGAAACAGTATGCTGATAAACCACCTTTGAAGCATTTATCCTAAAAAGTCATCTTCATCTTATATCATGATAAGAACCTAGCAACCTATTTTTCTTTTATTCGTTTATTTATTCTTTGTATCGTTACAAGACGTATTTGAGGAAAACATCAAAACATCAAACATAAAAGAGATTTTCAATTCTCTTTTATCTGATCTTTGAGATTCTCTCCACTTTTATGATACTTTTCTTATCTGATATTCAAGACTGTGACTATTATACTGATTTCACTCAGAAAACTCAAAAAGAGTACTAAAATTCCATAATCCTATCAACTATTACAGCAAAAGGTTTCTGGTAGGAATTATTCCAATAAAATGACAAAAATAGATTCAAGCTATCTAAATTGTACTGTTTATAGGATACATTTCTATTTTAAACGGTACCTTCAATGCTGATTCTAACAGATATAAAAATACAAAATAGTAGTTTACGAATATCAGTCCTGACACATTTAATTTTCTTGCTGTTGGCCACAGATGCATTATCATAGGATAAATGTACATTATGCCTATAATATGTTCTGCATTTTCAAATTCTTCTGAAAATACAATGTGATATATAAAAATCAGAAATTTATTATGCCTGAAAAAAAGAGATCAAATAAAACATCAGGTCACTTTAAAAGTATAAAAATTAAAATCTGAAGTTTATTTAAGTAAATATTAACATTTATTTGAAGGAAGATATAAAATAATAGATAATTAAAATTTAAAATATACTTTCTATACATAAAAATCATAAGGGAAAAAGATAAAAAGATGGCTCTTGGTAATCTATATCAAGGCTGGGGAGCTTTTTTTTTAAGTTAATATCTTATACTTATCATTCACATAAGTAGAAAAAACAATTTCATTAACTCTGTAAAAACATTAAGTACTGTAAATACATATTCATTTGGGAGGGGTAGTATTTTGGGGAAGGGGTGTTTTACCTCCAGTTTCTTAAGATATAATTGACATACAGCACTGTATAAGTTTTAAAGCATACAACCTAATGATATGACGTATGTACATCATGAAATGATTATCAGAATAAGTTTAGTTAACATCCTTCATCTCATATGGATATAAAATTAAAGAAAAAGAACATTTTTTCCTTTGAGATGAGAACTTTTGGATTTACTCTCTTATCAACTTTCATATATAACATACAGGAGTGTTCATTATATTTATCATGATGCATATGACAATCCTAGTACTTATTTATCTTATAAATGGAAATTGTACTTTTTGACAGTCTTCATCCAATTCCACCTCCCCTACCCCGTACCTCTGGTAAGCATAAATTTAATCTTTTTTGCTAAGAATTTGCTTTGTTTTTAAAATATAATTGACCTACAACACATTAGTTCCTATTACATAACACACTGATTCAATATTTTTAGACATTTCAAAATAATAACTCCAATAAGTCTAGCTCTGATATGCCACCATACAAAGATATTACATAGTTCCTGACTATATTCCCCACACTGTACATTTCATGTTTGTTACTCAATTATTTTGCCACTGGAATTTTGTACTCTTTCATTTCCCTCACTATTTCTTTCTTCTCCTAACCACTCCTTTCTGGATACTACCTATTCATTCTCTTTATCTAAGATTATTTCTCTTTCACTAAGTTTAGTCATTTGTTTTGCTTTTTAAAATCCACATATAAGTCAAATCATACAGTATTTGACTTTGTCTGATTTCACTTGGTATAATACCATCTAGGGCCATCCATTTGGCAAGATTTCATTCTTTTTAGGGCTGAGTAATATTTCATTATACAAACACATGAATATACATTTGCTGTTGTTGTTCAGTCACTAAGTTGTGTCCAACTCTTTGCAACCCCATGGACTGCAGCACACCAGGTTTCTCTGTCCCTCACTATCTCTCTGAGTCTGCTCAAATTCATGTTCATTGAGTCAGTGATGCTATCTAATCATCTCATCCGCTGCCACCCCCTTCTCCGTTTGCCTTCAATCTTTCCCAGCATCAGGGTCTTTTCCAATGAGTCAGCTTTTCACATCAGGTAGCCAAAGTACTGGAGTTTCAGCTTCAGCATCAGTCCTTCCAATGAGTATTCAGGGTTGATTCTGAGAGAGTCATTTCCTAGGCAGGTTGATAAGAAGTCTAGGGGTCCCCCAGGAGAGAGGAGTCTGGAATTCTCAAGGGGGAAGAAAGGACAAACTTTTTTTCCTCTACATTCCTTAGGATTATATAACAATAATGTATCCTGCCTGAGGACAGTCTCTGGATTAAACCTTCTGGCTAATCTGGTTAACTTAAAATGTAAATTATGGGAGTAGGTCTGGTGTGGTCTTCACAACCTCCAGTATTCTTGCCTGGAAAATGCCATGGACGGAGAAGCCTGGTAGGCTACAGTCCATGAGGTCTCAAAAAGTTGGACAAGACTGAGCAACTTCACTTTTCACTTACAACTTCCAGACATTCTTTTGATTCATTGGAGAAGCTTTCTCTATCTCCTTTATACTTTAATAAAACTTTATTACACAAAAGCTCTGAGTGATCAAGCCGCGTCTCTGGCCCCGGATTGAATTCTTCTCCTCCAGAGGCCAAGAATCCCAGCATCTTTGCATGATTCAACAACAACCTTTCAATTTCCTTTAGGATTGATTGGTTTGATCTCCTTGCTGTCCAAGGGACTCTCAAGAGTCTTCTCCAGCACTACAGTTCGAAAGCCTCAATTCTTTGGCCCTCAGTCTTCTTTATGGTCCAACTTTCACTTGGGTACATGACTACTGGAAAAACCATAATATCGACCTTTGTCAGCAAAGAGATGTCTCTGCTTTTTAATACGCTGCCTAGGTTTGTCACAGCTTTCCTTCCAAGGAGCAAACATCTTTTAATTTCATGGCTGCAGCCACCATCCACAGTGATTTTGGAGCCCAAGAAAATATAGTCTGTCACTGTTTCCACTTTCCCCAGCTTTTATTGCCATGAAGTGATGGGACTGGATGTCATGCCCATTTTATACATATATATGTCCATTCATCTTCTTTATCCATTCCTATCAATGGGCATTTAGGTTGTCTCCATATCTTGGCTATTATAAATAATGCTACAATAAACATAGGGGTACACATATCTTTTCTAATTAGTGATCTCATTTTCTACAGATAAATACCCAGGAGTGGAAATGGTAGTTCTATTTCTAATTTGTTAAAGAATCTCTATACTATCTTCCACAGTGGCTGCACCAATTTACATTCCAATCAACAGTGCATGAGGGTTCCCTTTTTTCCATATCCTCCCCACACTTGTTATTTATCTTTTTGATAATAGCCATTCTGACAAGTGTGAGATGATATTTCATTATGGTTTTGATTTGCATTTCCATGATGATTGCTGATGATGCTGAGCATCTTTTCATGTGCCCACAGGTCATCTGTATGTCTTCTTTGGAAAAACGTCTATTCATGTTCTGTGCCCTTGTTAAATCAGGTTATTTGGCTATTTCTTTTTTAATGTTCCTTGTATGTGTGCTTTGTGCTAAGCTGCTTCAGTTGTGTCCAACTCTTTGCAACCCGATGGACTGTAGCCCACCAAGCTCTTCTGCCCATGGGATTCTTCAGGCAAGAACACTGGAGCGGGCTGCCATGCCCTTCTCCAGGGATCTTCCAGATGCAGGAATTGAACCCACATCTCTCACATCTCCTGCATTGGCAGGTGGATCCTTTACCACTAGCACCATCTGGGAAATCTGTTCTTTGTATAATTTGGCTATTAACCCCTTATAGAATATATTGTTTGCAAATATCTTTTCCCATTCAGTAGGTGGTTTTTTAAAAAATTATTTTGTTGATAGTTTCTTTAACTGTGCAGAAATTTTTTAGTTTGATGTAGTTCCATTTATTTATTTTTGCTTTTGTTTTTCTTGCCTGAGGCCACATACACATACAAAAAAAAGTTAATAAGACAAATGTCAATGGGTTTACTGCCTATGTTTTCTCCTAGAAGTTTTACAGTGTCAGGTATTACATTTAAATGTTTAACCCATTTTGAATTTATTTTTATGCATGGTGTAAAAGAGTAGTCCAGATTGACTTTTTTGGTTATAACTGTACAGTTTCCCCAGCAGCATTTATTTAAAAAACTGTCTCTTCTTATTGCATATTCTTGCCTTATTGTCATTGATTAATTGACCATATAAGTGTCAGTTCATTTCTGGGCTCTCTATTCTGTTCTGTTGATCCATTTGTCAGTTTTCATGCCAGTACCATTCTGTTTTGATTACTGTAGCTTTATAGAATAGTCTGAAGTCAGAAAGAATGATACCTCCAGCTTTGTTTGTTCTCGATACTGTTTTGGCTATTCAGGGTCTTTTGTGTTTCCATATAAATTTTAGAATTATTTGTTCTAGTTCTGGGGAAAATGTATTTTATACGGATTGCACTCAATCCATAGATTGCTTTGAGGAGTATGGTCATTTTAACAAAATTAATTCTTCCAATCTATGAACATGGTGCATCCTTCCATTTGTTTGTGTTGTCTTCAATTTCTTTCATCAGTGTCTGATAGTTTTCAAGTACAGGTCTTTTACCTCCTTAATTAGATGTATTCCTAAGTATTTTATTCTTTTTTGACATAACTGCAAATGGGATTATTTTCTTAATTTCTCTTTTTGGTAGTTCATTGTTAGTATATAGAAGTGAAACAGATTTTTTAAAATTATTTTTATATCCTGCAACTCTACCAAGTTCAGCAATGAGTTCCAGTAGTTTTTGGTGGCATCTTTAGGATTTTTTATGTATAGTATCACATTATCTGCAAACAGTGACAGTTTTACTTCTTCCTTTCCAATTTGGATTCTTTTTATTTATTTTCTTATCTGATTACTGTGGCTAGGACTTCAAATATTGTGTTGAATACAAGTATCAAGAGTGGACTTTGGTTTTGTTCCTGATCTTAGAAGAAATGCTTTTCACTGTTGAGCTTGGTGTTAGCTATGGGACTGTCACACATGACCTTTATGATGTTGAGGTGTGTTCCCTTTACACCCACTTTGCTGAGAGTTAAGTTTTGTCAAAAGTTTTTTCCATATCTATTGAAATTATCATATGATTTTTATTCTTCAATTTGTTAATGTGGAATATCACACCAATAAATTTGCAAACATTGAACCATCTTTGCATCCTTGGGATAAATCCCACTTGATCATAGTGTATGATCATTTTCACGTATTTTTTAATTTGGTTTGTTAATATTTTGTTGAGGATTTTTGCATGTATGTTCATCAGGGATACTGGCCTATTTCTCTTTTGTGTGATATCTTTGTCTAGTTTTGGTACCACGGTGATGTTGGTCTTCTAGAATGATTTCAGAAGCGTTCCGTCCTCTGCAATCTTTTGGAATAGTTTGATAGGCATATATGTTAACTCTTCTCTAAATGTTTATCTGTGAAGTCATGTGGTCCCGGACTTTTGTTTGTTGGGAGTTTAATTACTGATTCAACTTCAGTACTGGTAATTGGTCTATTCATATTTTATACTTCTTCCTACTTTGTCTTAGGAGATTGTACCTTTCTAAGAAATTGTCTATTTCTTCTACATTGTCCATTTTATTGGTATATAACTGTAGTGATTTCTTATGATCCTTTGTATTGTTTTTATTTCAGTTTTAACTTCTTTTTCATTTCTGACTTTATTAATCTGGTCCCTCTTTTTCTTGATGAGCTGGGCTGAAGGTTTGTCAGTTTTGTTTGTCTTTTCAAAGAATCAGCTCTAAGTTTCATTTATCTTTGCCATTGCTTTTTAGTATCTTTTTCAGTTATCTCTGCTCTGATATTTATGATTTCTTCCTTCCTATTATGTTTGAGTTTTGTCTGTTCTTCTTTTTCTAGCTCCTTTAGGTGTAGGGTAGGATTATTTAAGATCTGTCTGAAGAGCATTTTAAAAAAATCAATACTAATAATAGCACACAGGAATAATGCAAAGATTCATACATCAAAAACAAGAAACAAATAAATTTAGAGAAAAACATCAGCATTGCTTAAAATTAGGAACAGGACAAAATATTTTACTTAATAATTACGATGACCTATTTCTAAAATTCTTTCTATTCATCTAAAGTAGAAATTGACAAAAAGATGTTATGTAGATATATGTCAAAACCCTAGGGTTTTAATTTTTTATATTTTTCTGTAAACTTAATAAATCAAAGACAGTAAAAAAAAGACCATAATTTACTATGAAAAGTATGTTAACACCCATTTAAAATTTATTAACATTAATGGTCTCAGAATCTTCTCATCTGACTTGTTTTGTTAGTAGAAAAATATTGTCTTCCTGGTCTAAAAAGTGTGTAAGTTCACAATTTATATAACAAGAGTCTACATGAGTTAGTAAAATACCTATCTTATGATATTTTGGACATTGGCTGTAGGTATTTATTAAGGCCAGGCTGTGTTTTTCCTAATTATAGACATCAACAGAACCATCCCATGCCACAGGTAAAATTAAGTTGAGAGTTAAATCTAGTCTTTGAGTTTGCTATTTCTCACCCACAAGCAGCCCAGAAAAATATGAAAGAAGTCCAACATGTAATGTGACACTAAGACAAGACTATTACTCAAATGTAACCATCTTTTTCTTCTTTTTTTCTACCCACATTCTCCTAAGGGTGTCAATGAAATTGCTAAAACAGAATGGAAAAAGAGAAGTAAGCACTCTGCTGCTCCCCTACTCAACCAATAAGAGCTGACTGTAATGTTAGTTGAGGTTTTTCTTTAGGAAAAATCAAGGTAGCCTATTTTAACAATGTAGAAAAGGTCATATTTTCAAGTACATTGCTATTAAAGGTTCACAGTACTTACCCATATAGAATAAGAGGTGTCTTATCTTTATGATATTCCAAGAAAGTTAACATGTTTTTAAACTTCACAAGCCAACTTCTAGCTCTTACATAAGTTGAAACGTCATAAATACTCATGAATCTAATAAAGAAAAATATATATACATGATGAAAACCAAGTGCTATACCTTTGGGTAATATAAAATGAAAAGTTATACTAAATATAAATATAATATACATTTATTAAATATGCCTCCGTATCCACCCACCTAACCACCCATGGTCATGGAACAGAAACAATTTTAGCATGAGACTCCTGAAGTCCCTGTCCCTGAAACTTTTCTGACCTAAGGTAGAATATAATTAAAACTTCTCCAGTCCAATTCTTTGAGGTTCAGAATCAAGCTTCCTCTTGTCATGCCTTGCCTAGCCCAAGATTCTCCTTGGCCCTGAACTCCCTAATTTAAGTTAAGTCGCTCAGTTGTGTCTGACTCTTTGCGACCCCCTGAACTGTAGCCCACCAGGCTTCTCCGTCCATGGGATTCTCCAGGCAAGAATACTGGAGTGGGTTGCCATTTCCTTCTCCAGGGGATCTTCCCGACCCAGAGATCGAACCCAGGTCTCCCGCATTGCAGGAAGACACTTTAACCTCTGAGCTACCAGGGAAGGTTCCTTCCCAAACTTTATTTAGGAACTGATGCTACATCTCCCAAATATATTACCAGGCTGATGAAATGTTAACTATCACCCAGAAAGAATCTCCCAAAGTTGCTCTACAACTTTGTCTTAGAACATTCATTATTTAATGTTTACCAGAATTGTAACCAGATATCAATATCTCTCTAAGATACCAAGCTTTCCCATCATATTTAATTGCATCTATCAGTTTCATGCACACACGCATGCTCAGTCGTGTCCAACTCTTTGTGACTCTATGGACTGTAACCTGCCAGGCTCCTCTGTCCATGGGATTCTCCAGGCATGAATACTGGAGTGGGTTGCCATTTCCTACACCAAAGGATCTTCCCGACTCAGGAACTGAATCTGCATCTCTCACGTCTCCTGCATTGACAGGCAAATTTTTTACCACTGAGCCACCTAGGAAGCCCCTATCAATTTCATAGGCTGGATCAATTCCTCCATATCCTGCTCCACACCAGGGAGCAATTTAATAGTAGGCTCCAGGCCTTCTTACCTCCCCTATGCAATAATTAAGTGAAAACAATATAAAGACAAAAGAATTATAATCATAATTAAAACTACGTGGGTTCTTTTTAACGGCTCCCCTTTCCTCTCATATAATTGCTCTGCAGTTAAATCTTACTCCAGAAACTCCCAGTGTTATCAAACTCATGAATCTTCAGGGAGAAAAGTATAAACAAGTAAAACAGGAAGTAGATGGATAGATGGATGGACAGAGAGAGAGATAAATTTTAAAAAATTGATCAATCTAAAGCAATTATCCTTCAACTAAAAAATAAATTTAAAAAAAAGATTGATCAATCTGGACACTCAGCTGTCTTCATTCTTTATCACATACCCATTCAATTTTGGAAATATCAATTAAAGAAGTATTATACTTACTTTCCTTGGATGTGGCAATAGCTTTTGGTTGCCCCAATTAATGTCCGGGCTGCCTCGACACTGAGGACTCCATCATTACACTGCTTTTCAAAGCTACTCTAAACATAAAATTTTAAATAAAAAATACAAAGGACAAAAACATTAGTGAAATATACTCTACTTGACCTTTACATAGCCCTCATTATTATTATTGAACTCAGTATATGAAAATATACTTTTCAAAAACTATAGGAAGAAATAAATTTCATTTAATTTGAATATTTACAGAATATTCAATTTTTGCAAAGTACTCCCTTGGATGTTATAAAAGACACAAAGATTTCTGGCTTCAGGAAACTCAAAATCTGTACAACTCAAAGAGTTTACTTCAAGTGTTCAACATCACTAATTATTAGAGAAGAGACAAATCCAAACCACAGTGAGGTATCACCTTGTATTGGTCAGAATGACTGTCATCAAAAACAGCTACAAATAATAAATGCTGGAGAAACTGTGTGGAGAAAACAGAACCCTTGTACATTGTTGGTATGAAATGTAAATTGGTGCGTCCACTATGAAAAACAGTATGCAAGTTCCTTAAAAAATAAAAAATAGAGCTACCATATGATCTAGCAATCTTACTTCTGGGTATATAGGCCCCCAAACCCCAAAATTTATTTCAAAAAGATACATGCACCCCAACCTTCATAGCAGCACTATTTACAATCACCAAGACACAGAAGCAACCCAAGTGCCTGCTAACACAGTTGGCTTAAGAAGATATGACTATATCATATATATATACATAAATATACCATGGAACATACATATATAATAGAATATATATATAATGAAATATTACTCAACCATATAAAATAATGAAATATGCCATTTGGAGCAACTTGGGTCATCTTAGAGATTATCTTGGAGAAGGCAATGGCAACCCACTCTAGTACTCTTGCCTGGAAAATCCCAGGGATGGAGGAGCCTGGTAGGCTGCAGTCCATGGGGTTGCTAGGAGTCAGACACAATTGAGCGACTTCACTTTCACTTTTCACTTTCATGCATTGGAGAAGAAAATGGCAACCCACTCCAGTATTCTTGCCTGGAGAATCCCAGGGATTGGGGAGCCTAGTGGGCTGCCGTCTATGGGGTCACACAGAGTTGGACACGACTGAAGCGACTTAGCAGCAGCAGCAGAGATTATCAAACCAAGTGAAGCAAACAGACAAATATTATATGTGGAATCTAAAATATAATATAAATGAATCTATATACAAAATGGAAACAGACTCACAGACATAGAAAACAAACTTATAGTTACCCAAAAGGAAAGGGAGGAGGGTAAATTAGGAATATGATAATCACAGATATAAACTACAATACATAAAACAGATAAGCAACACAGATTTACTGTATAGCAAAGGAAATTATACTCAACATCTTGTAATAAACTATAATGAAATATACTCTGAAAAACTGAATCACTATGCTATATGCTTAAAACTAACACAATATTGTAAATCAAATATATTTCAATTTCTTAAAAAAAATAACATGGAGTGGATCACTACATGGGATTATTGCTTTAAAAAGTAAATGTGGTAGGGCATTATAACAATGGTCCCAGTGAAACATAGCTGCCCATGTCTCTTTGTAACTAACATTGCTGCTCTTCCCTTCAAAGGCAGGCTTTTCTTTAGTCATTGAATCTGGGCTAGCTTTGGGATTTACTTTGACTAATTGAATGGGAGTGAAAATGATGTCATTCAACTTGCAGAGCCTAGGAGATAGAGGCCTTGCAGCTCCTCTTCTCACCCTGTTGGAACCCAGAGATCACCATGTAGTGAAGAACCCCAGTTCACTCTATTGGAAGATAGGAGGCCATGTGGAGGAGAACCAAAGTGCCCTGAAATACAACACAAGAAAGAAAAGTGAAGTCGCTCAGTCGTGTCCAACTCTTTGTGACCCCATGGACTAGAGCCTACTGGGCTTCTCCGTCGATGGGATTCTCCAGGCAAGAGTACTGGAGTGGGTTACCATTTCCTTCTCCAGGGGATCTTCCTGACCCAGGGATCAAACCCGGGTCTGCCACATTGGAGGCAGACACTTTAACCTCTGAGCCATCAGGGAAGCATAGTCAACTGCCAAATCTGTGAGTGAGGACATGTTGGACCCTCCAACTCCAATTGAACTAAGATGGTAGTTGACACATGAGTGGTCCCAGGCAAGACCAGCAACAAAATCATCCAGTTTGCCAACCAACAGAACTATGAGAAATACCAAATCATTGTTTTCAGCCACTAAGTTTTGTAGTATAGCAAAGGCTAACCAAAACAGAAGTCAGTACCAATTGTGGAGAGTCTCCATAACAAAAAGCTAAACCATGTGTTGTTAGTTTAGGGACTAGGTGGTGAGCAGAGGCTAGAAGGGCAATGAGGAGACTGGAAGTCAGAAAAGCACTGAGAAAACTGATGCAGAAGGCTGGAGGGAGGCAGATGTGCTATGATGAGCCAGCACAACTGGCAATACTGTCACCTAAGGCAACTTGGAAAGCAGAAGATAGGCCTAATAAATTTATGAATCTGGCTAAAGAGATTTCTGGATTTCAAATATTCTAGAAATAAACTTTTGGGGGGTATATAATTGCTTTACAATGTTGTGTTAGTTTCTGCTGTACAACAACATGAATCAGCCATAAGGATAAATATATCCTCTCTCTCTTAAATCTCCCTCTCACCTCCACCTGCTAGCTCACCTGTCTAAGTTGTCGTGGAGCACCAAGCTGAGCTCCCATGCTCTACAGCTGATTCCTACTAACTATTTTATACATGGTGGTGTATATAGGTCAGTGCCATTCTCCCAGTTTGTCCCACTCTCCCTTTCCCCTCCTGTGTCCACATGTCTGTTTCTCTAAACCTGCATCTCTATTCTCACTTTGAAAATGATTCATCTGCACCATTTTTCTAGATTCCACATGTATATGTTAATATACCAGATTTGTTTTTATCTCTAGCTGCATGTGATAACTGGAGAAGGCAACGGCACCCCACTCCAGTACTCTTGCCTGGAAAATCTCATGGATGGAGGAGCCTGGTGGGCTGTAGTCCATAGAGTTGCTGAGAGTCAGACACGACTGAGCGACTTCACTTTCACTTTTCACTTTCATGCATTGGAGAAAGAAATGGCAACCCACTCCAGTATTCTTGCCTGGAGAATCCCAGAGACGGGGGAGCCTGGTGGGGTGCCGTCTATGGGGTTGCGCAGAGTCGGACACAACTAAACAGACTTAGCAGCAGCATGTGATAATGTATCAGAAGAGAGAGGTAAACCAAAGGGTAACAGTTCAATCTGTAAGCAGATATTACAGAAAATATAAAGAGGCCATGATTGGTTTGAAAACCACACCCATTTTCCATCTGCAGTCTCTCCAGGTGGTAAAATATCAGGGAATGAAAATCAAATCTAGAGTTTTGCCAGTAAAATATGGCCTCAGCTTCAAGATCAAGTCAAGGTTGTGGCTCAAGACCCTTGGATAAGACCACTTAGAGGTTAAAGGTAGTGCTTAGTCTACCCTCTCAAGCAGACTAAAGGCTTTCTCAGACCCATGTTGTCTGGTATGTGGTCTGTATGAAAAGGAATTACAGAGTAGAATAGACCACAATCAGACTCATTGAAAACACAGAGTTTTTAAGGAAATTGAATCAGGGTGGGCTTAAAAGACAATAAAGAGTTCTAAATGAATGGGAATTTTTATTTCTACCGGCAGAAATCAGTCTGAGAAGATCACTGTCACAAACATGGATTACATGCATGCATACTAAGTCACTTCAGTCGTGTCTAACTCTCTGTGACCCTATGGACAGTGCCTGCCAGGTTCCTCTCTGTCCATGGGATTCTCCAGGCAAGAATATTGGAGTGGGTTACCATTCCCTTTTCCAGGGGATCCTCCCAACACAGAGATCAAACCCTCATCTCTTACATCTCCTGCACTGGGAGGTGGGTTCTTTACCACTAGTGCCACATGGGAAGCCGAAACATGGGGGTTACCTCCTATGATAATAGAATGAGGAGAACTAGGTCACATGCCCAGCTGGATTTCAGAACTACCAAGGACCAGTGATTAATCAGCGCTTCTTGTTCTCTTCCTTCTTGAACAGAAGTGTCTGTTGATTACCACTGAAAGTTGGGATTGGGGATGGCGGTGGAGGTGGAGGCTGAGGAGACAGGTAACTTCTCTTTTTAGTCCATTGTTCTGTGTATCAAGAGGAATCATACTTAAAGAGATACAACCAAGGAGCCTGAGCAATCCTAGACTAAATGAACATCATGAGGTACCAGACTTTGAATTTGCTACCATAATGGGATAAAGCTTATCTGGGTTGGGAGTGGGATACAGTGTCTTAGAAAAAGATGAGTGTGTTTTGCTTTGTACCTCCTCTGAAAGCTAAGTCATGTTCAACTCTTTGTGACCCTGTGGACTGTAGTCTACCAGGCTCCTCTGTTCATGAGATTTCTCAGGTAAGAATACTGGAGTAGGTTACCATCTCCTTCTCCAGGGGATCTTCCTGACCCAGGGATCCAACCCATGTCTCCTGTTTGGCAGGCAGTTTCTTTACCACTGAGCCATCAGGGAAGCCCTTTGCTTTGCAGGAGGGGTATAAATATTTGTGGCCAGTGAGCAGAACATGGTACATTATATATGGTCACAAATTCTTTGCATCTCTTACCATCAAGAGTTTGAGTCTACTGTCCTAAGCCTTAAATTAAAGCGGCTTCATCTGCAAAGTCTGCTGTAGGGTACTGACTCTCAACTATATGCCTCTCATTCTTCAAAGGCTAGGCCAGCTTCCTCACATGACAATCTCAGGGTGGTATTCAAAGTGGAAGAAGGGGGAAGTTGCAAATCTCCTCAAGGCTCCAGTACATTCCCAAAGTCATTTGGCTACATATTCCTGGTCACAAGAGCAACCCAAGTTCAATGATTGGGAGGGATATAGATACTACCTCTCAATAGGAGATTGGTTCTGCAAAGAATTCATGACCATACTTTATGTCTCTGGGTAAGAACCTTCCAAATTCTGAGAACATTTTAAATTAACTATAGAAATGTTTTTAAATCAATATACTGTTAGTGTTTTTGTATTAAGAAGAAATATGTCCTTCAATAAAAAAAAAAAGAGGAATTTATAGATTAAAAGAGACCTAAAGTACATATTCTGGGCTTCCCCAACGGCTCAGCAGTAAAGAATCCACCTGCAAGTCAGGAGCCACAGGAGATGCAGGTTTGATCCCAGGGTCAGGAAGATCCCTTGCAGGAGGGCGTGACAACCCACTTTGGTATTCTTGCATTGAAAATGCCATGGACAGAGAAGCCTGGCAGGCTGCACTCCATAGGGTCACAAAGTTGTAGTCAACTGAAGCGATAGCATGCACACAAGCAAAGTACATATTCATTAATTGCAATATATGATTTAATTGAAATGCAATTTAAAGATGTAAACTGGAACTATGCATTGATCACATTTATGAGATAACTGGAAAACTGATCATTGACCAATATTTGATGTTATTAAGGAATTAATCTTTAGATACAATATTAGTATTTTACTGTTTTTTAAGACTTTAAAATTTCAAGATACATACTGAAATATTTGCAGATGAAATGATATATTGAATAACATCTGGGATTTGTTTCAAAATAACCTGGGAGATGTGGGAGTGACTGAGGGTGCAGATGGGGCAGGGCTGGTCATGTGTGGATGTTTGTGAAGGCTGAGTGATAGGTACATCGAGGTTCAGTACACTATTTTATCTATTAATGTATGCATTAGAAATTCTTCATAATAGGTTCTAAAATGAAAATAAAAAGGAAAGATTCTGGGCATAATGAGCATTTTATATACTTGTAAATTTGAATAAAATTTTTACTACTAGGATAAAACTCCAGTTTTAAATGTACAATTTGATAAGTTGATTCAAACTTGATTTTGTCTCATAATCTATGTTTATATTATAACATTCAAATATTAAATCTTAAATATTTTAAGAGAGTGTTTGATTCATTAGATTTATTTTAGCTTATTAGATTTACAAGAGTTAAATAAGCACTTGAGAATATTTTATATAAAAGGAACTCACATAATCTGTGAAAGCAGTTTCAAATATTTAAAGATGTTTAATTGAGTAAATGGCACAAAATATTATTCGAAGGCTCCCTAAAAGTGAACTGCTAAAAGCTGCTAGACTTAGAAATAGAATAAGGTTTGTAACTTGAATTTAAAGCCTTAGAAATTTATTTTTCTAACTTTCATAAATCAAACAGAAAGTTTAACAACCAATCAAAAGGTGAAAATTTTTCTAGTCATCTGAAAACCATATGTAAGAATTAAAAACATTGCAAGAATAAAATACATAAATAAAAAGCAGATTATGTGAAGGATACTAACTATTTGTATTATAGCTACATGCAATCGGGCTTCTTCTATTAAAACTTCATCTGTTGGGGACTCCTCCTTCGCCTTATTGTCACTTGAAACTTGAGGAGTCTGAACAGAGACAGAGTTAAAAATAAGTAAAAAGGATTAGGAGCTGTCAAATACTCTGCTTGACCAAGATTCTAATAACTCTAATCAGAATTGCTAAAATGAAGGGCTGTGTGTAAGTGAAAAACATTCTCCATGTTAGAAATGTTGATTTCAATTGTGGTGAAGTAACTATTCATTTGCAGAGAAGGCAATGGCACTCCACTCCAGTACTCTTGCCTGGAAAATCCCATGGAAGGAGGAGCCTGGAAGGCTGTAATCCATGGGGTCGCTGAGGGTCGGACATGACTGAGCGACTTCACTTTCACTTTTCACTTTCATGCATTGGAGAAGGAAATGGCAACCCACTCCAGTGTTCTTGCCTTGAGAATCCCAGGGATGGGGGAGCCTGGTGGGCTGACATCTCTGGGGTCGCAGAGAGTCGGACACGACTGAAGTGACGCAGCAGCAGCAGCAGCAGCAACTATTCATTTGGGGAGATTTAGAAGCCAAATTCTTCCCCAAACCAGTCTATGCTTGACTGCTCTCTGAAGCGGCCTGTGTTTTTTGCTTTTGAATAGTACTTTTACAGGGAGAAATTGCTCACTTACTCAACCAGCTGGAAAATATCACCCTGGCAGAGGCCATTCATAGTTACTCAATCAGCCTATTTGTAAAAACCAGTTCTCTCGTATTTGGCAAGTAAGGATAGATCACCAACATCTGTTCAGAGACAGAATTCAGAGTATTTTGGCTGATAGAAAAAAGCTAGTAAATGTACCTCTCTTCAGTATCCTGACCTATAACCAGGTCATAATAAACAAAAGAAACAGAGAGAAAGGGAAAGGACTAGTTTTTGCCTGGAATCAACTCACAGGAATGATGTATTCAATCTTTGTTTTTTCTTCTACTAAGGTCCAATTAACATTTGTCAAAAGTTTTTCTGTTTTAAATAAAGTTATTCTGCTCTGTATCATCTCCTGGATGTGCTTAATGGCATTTTGCATGGCCATCTGTCTTGGAATGGAAAGGACACACAAATCTATGACAAAGAAAAGAAAGGACCTTAATAAAACAGTGAAGAATGCACAGGGAATCAAAATGTTGCATGATGTAGTGAAATCTTGGCATCACCTGCAGAGCCAAACCAGAGTGCTTAGAGCAAGGACAACTATTTGCCCAAAATTTTCCAGAAAATTACCCAACTACCCATTTCCTTTCGGCTGTGCAGCTCAACTTTATCTGACTCAACTGCTAAAGAATGTTTTCTTAGTTTCTTTTTGTTTCCTATAGCTAGAAGCATGACTCACTATTTCAAGTTATCCAGTCAATATGTCTCAAAGTATGGAAAATTATCCGTACCTTCTTACAGGTAGAAGAATTGCCTGTTGAATTATTCCTGGGCTTTACCCCACGTCTGGAGAATCTGACTGGCCTGAGAATTTTTATTTTAGCAACTTCTCCAACTGATTCTTATACATAATAAAATTTAAGGACCACTGCAATAGAGATGCCTCCAATTTAACATCTCTGTTTCCTGATAAGAAAATCTTTAAGTCCAAAATTTGTGGCAGTTTGTATCATCCTGAAGTATCAATTTGAAGTTACAGCTATCAAGCTTGCTTACCAAAAGGAGAAATTTAATTAGTGGGTGAGCTCAGCCTACACACTCAGAATTCCATTTCAATAAAACTGTTCTCGATAAAAAAAAAAAAAAGATTCTACTGTATAGCATAGGGAACTGAATTCAACATCCTATGATAAAGCACAATGGAAAAGAACATAAAAAACAATGTGCACATATGTATAAATGAATCACGTTGCTGTACAGCAGGAACTAAAACATTCTAAATCAACTATACATCAATTAAATGTTAATCTCTTCATAACTGCATATGAGATGTCTCAGTTCGGTTCAGTTCAGTTCAGTTCAGCTCAGTCACTCAGTCGTGTCCAACTCTTTGCAACCCCATGAGTCGCAGCACACCAGGCCTCCCTGTCCATCACCAACTCCTGGAGTTCACTCAAACTCACGTTCATCGAGTCAGTGATGCCATCCAGCCATCTCATCCTCTGTCGTCCCCTTCTCCTCCTGCCCCCAATCCCTCCCAGCATCAGAGTCTTTTCCAATGAGTCAACTCTTCGCATGAGGTGGCCAAAGTACTGGAGTTTCAGCTTCAGCATCATTCCTTCCAAAGAAATCCCAGGGCTGATCTCCTTCAGAGAGGACTGGTTGGATCGCCTTGCAGTCCAAGGGACTCTCAAGAGTCTTCTCCAACACCACAGTTCAAAGGCATCAATTCTTTGGTGCTCAGCTTTCTTCACAGTCCAACTCTCACATTCATACATGACCACAGGAAAAACCATAGCCTTGACTAGACGGACCTTTGTTGGCAAAGTAATGTCTCTGTTTTTCAATATGCTATCTAGGTTGGTCATAACTTTCCTTCCAAGGAGTAAGCGTCTTTAATTTCATGGCTGCAGTCACCATCTGCAGTGATTTTGGAGCCCCCAAAAATAAAGTCTGACACTGTTTCCACTGTTTCCCCATCTATTTCCCATGAAGTGATGGGACCAGATGCCATGATCTTCGTTTTCTGAATGTTGAGCATTAAGCCAACTGTTTCACTCTCCACTTTTACTTTCATCAAGAGGCTTTTTAGCTCCTCTTCACTTTCTGCCATAATGGTGGTGTCATCTGCATATCTGAGGTTATTGATATTTCTCCCGGCAATCTTGATTCCAGCTTGTGCTTCTTCCAGCCCAGCGTTTCTTATGAGATGTCTCAAATAGTTTAAAATGTTATTAAAATGTTTCAGTTTAACTTTATTGCATTCTCTACAGGACACTGTGGTGGTTGAAATTTTCAGGGATTCAAAAAGATTTGAAATCATATCCCTCTCAGTTCGCTATGGTCCAGAGCAAAGATGCATTTGATTGCATGCTAAAGAGTTAGAATGTGTTAGCTTTGGATTTAAAATTCCCATGGCATAGAGCACACAAGGAGAAAGTTTATTCATTTGTGTAATTACATCCCACCCATTAGGATGAGCAACAGCCACTTTCCAGTTGCTCTGGGAAAACACGGGTATACGGGTACTGATTGGTTGTATCAGTACATTTGAATGAATGCCTGTGTTTAAGATGATTCTGGAAGAATATGAGGATGAATCTTTCCCTCTCTTTCCTTTTTTAAAAATTTTATTGACGTATAGTTGATTTACAATGTTGTGTTTAATTTCTGCTGGACAGTAAAGTGATAGTGTTATATATATACATGAGTGAGTGAAAGTTGCTTAGTCGTGTCCAACTCTTTGCAATCCTATGGATTATACAGTCCAGTGAAATTCTCCAGGCCAGAATACTGGGAGTGGGTAGCCTTTCCCTTCTCTAGGGGATCTTCCCAACCCAGGGATCAAACCCAGGTCTCCTGCATTACAGTGGATTCTTTATCAGCTGAGCCACAGGGAAGCCTTGCTCTAATATACATACATACATACATACACACACACACACACACATATTCTGCATACTTTTCCATTATGATTTATCACAAGATATTGAATATAGTTCCCTGTGCTATAGAGTAGGACCTTGTTGTTTATCCATCCTATATGTAAAGGTTTGTGTCTGCTAATCCCAAACTCCCAGTCCTTCCCTCCCTTCCCTCCTGGCAACCACAAGTCTGTTCTCTATACCTGTAAGCCTGTTTTTGTTTCATAAATGTGTTCATGTGTGTCTTATTTTTATTAGATTCCACATATATGTAATATCATATGGTATTTGTTTTTCTTTTTATGACTTACTTCACTTAGTATGACAAGCTCTAGATTCAGAGGATGGAAAGCATTAGACCAGGTGGAAGAAGCTAATTTGAAATTCTTCCTGATAAAATTCAGTTTTGTCAATTACATGCTAACATGAGAGTAATTCTATAAAGGATGAGCACCGAGTCTGAGGATAAAGGATGTGACATACATATTTGTTTCATAATGAAAATTCTGAGGTTCAGTTCAGTTCAGTTCAGTCGCTCAGTCGTGTCCGACTCTTTGAGACCCAATGAATCGCAGCACGCAAGGCCTCCCTTTCCATCACCAGCTCCCAGAGTTCACTCAGACTCATGTCTATTGAGTCGGTGATGCCATCCAGCCATCTCATCCTCTGTCATCCCCTTCTCCTCCTGCCCCCAATCCCAGCATCAGAGTCTTTTCCAATGAGTCAACACTTGGCATGAGGTGGCCAAAGTACTGGAGTTTCAGCTTAAGCATCATTCCTTCCAAAGAAATCCCAGGGCTGATCTCCTTCAGAATGGACTGGTTGGATCGCCTTGCAGTCCAAGGGACTCTCAAGAGTCTTCTCAAACACCACAGTTCAAAAGCATCAATTCTTCGGCACTCAGCCTTCTTCACAGTCCAACTCTCACATCCATACATGACCACTGGAAAAACCATAGCCTTGACTAGACGGACATTTGTTGGCAAAGTAATGTCTCTGCTTTTGAATATGCTATCTAGGTTGGTCATAACTTTTCTTCCAAGGAGTGAGCGTCTTTTAATTTCATGGCTGCAATCACCATCTGCAGTGATTTTGGATCCCAAAAAATAAAGTCTGACAGTGTTTCCATTGTTTCACCATCTATTTGCCATGAAGTGATGGGACCAGATGCCGTGATCTTAGTTTTCTGAATGTTGAGCTTTAAGCCAACTTTTTCACTCTCCACTTTCACTTTTATCAAGAGGCTTTTTAGTTTCTCTTCACTTTCTGCCATAAGGGTGGTATCATCTGCATATCTGAGGTTATTGATATTTCTCCTGGCAATCTTGATTCCAGCTTGTGCTTCTTCCAGCCCAGTGTTTCTCATGATGTACTCTGCATAGAAGTTAAATAAGCCGGGTGACAATATACAGCCTTGACATACTCCTTTTCCTATTTGGAACCAGTCTGTTGTTCTATGTCCAGTTCTAACTGTTGCTTCCTGACCTGCATATAGCTTTCTCAAGAGGCAGGTCAGGTGGTCTGGTATTCCCATCTCTTGAAGAATTTTCCATAGTTTATTGTGATCCACACAGTCAAAGGCTTTGGCATAGACAATCAAGCAGAAATAGATGTGTTTTTGGAACTCTCTTGCTTTTTCCATGATCCAGCGGATGTTGGCAATTTGATCTCTGGTTCCTCTGCCTTTTCTAAAAGCAGCTTGAACATCTGGAAGTTCACAGTTCATGTAAATACAAAAAAAAAAAAATTGTATGGGAAGAAAAGGAGAAGAAAAAAATATTTCCATGATAGTAAAACCTCTTGATATTGTTTCTGAGTATCAGAGTAAGAGCAATCTCAAGCAAACAAGCATGGGAGAAAACCAGATGCCATGTCATAAGCCAAGAGAGCAGAGTGGGTCTGGATCCGTGAAAGCCTATAAAAATTGGTGGGAAGGGAGGTGTAAGCAAACCTTCAGGGATCAAGTTAACTTCACTCACACTCCAGCGTAGCAAGCTCATGCTGGCCCAAGCACAACTTTCCACTGCAAACAAGAGCAAACCCCATGACTGGGGGAGAAGGAGCGCTGCCAAAACTCTGCCCCATTTACTAGTCCTATTCATATACTAGCACTCTAGACTCTGAGATCAGCTTTCACAAGAAGCTCTGCCATAGTGTTGATATGGCACAGTTTCAGGAGTGGGCAGAACTATGGAAAGACACAAGCAGAGAAGCTGAATTCACCGAGCTATTTCTCTATTTATAAGAACTCTCCTTCCTCAGTACCCTTCCATCAATCTCTCCCAAGTTCCACACCTTCCAAGAAACCTTCTGATTACTAATTTATGAAGGAAATTGGTATTTAGAGGTGAATAGGAAATGGCAATCCACTCCAGCACTCTTGCCTGGAAAATCCTATGGATGGAGAAGCTTGATAGGCTACAGTCCATGAGGTCGCAAAGAGTCGGACACGACTGAGCGACTTCACTTTCACTTTCACCCGAATAATGATCACAATTATTTCAGACATAGAAAGAAATCATCCCATTATAAATTAATAAATTGATTTTCTGCTGCTTCTCTATTCTCCTGGGAGTGCAACAGATGTAAATTTCCAGCCATCTGATTCATTCTAGACATTCTGACAAAATCAGGTCTCTGCACCAGCAAAGCTGAGGATCAGGCCATGGGACACTGGACAACACTAAGGCTCTACTCCTCCAAGACTCTGTGTAATTCTGCCCCATCCTCTCTCTCCTCATGGACTCCACTGCCACTGATTATCTTATCCTGATTTCTTTATTGATCATGGGCCTTTTTGTGATTTTATTGTATTTATATACTTTATTATCAACAGCTTCACATTTTTTCTAGAAACAGGCAACTCTGGCAGAGCCTGCTTACTGCTTCCCTTAATTCTCCTCTTCTTTCTTTCCCAATAGACTCTCCATGCTTTGGCTAAGCACATGACCAGTTAGTTAAGATAGTACTTCCCATCTTCCTTTGCCCTTGTGTGCCCATGAGACTAAGTTCTGGCCAATGGACTGTGCGTGGTAATATGTACAACTTCTGGAGGCAGAAGGAAGCTTCTTTAAATAACCTCCTTACTTTCCATTGACACCATCACCACCACCATCATTCCCACCCCATTTTCCCTTTCTAGTTGATTGGATTGAAGGTAACAGTGACTGTGAGCCCACTTCTACCCTGCAGACAAGAGCAACACCCCAGAAGCAGAGGAGGAATGAAAGAGAAGGATTTGAAATTTCTGGACAACCTCGTAGAACAGAACCATCCTACTCTTCTAGATTTTCTGATGGGAGAGGTGGGAAACAGCTTCTGTCTTATTTAAGGCACTCTTAATGTGGTTTCTATTAACAGGGAGTGAATGAAAACTGAGTGATTTCATGATCAATTCCTTGAGCTCCAGAAGAAATGTCCCACCTTCAGCAACAATCTATTCGCATTATTCTTCCTGGTTAAATAGACTTTACCTAATGTCCAGGCCAAACGAGTCATCATGTATGAATTTATTCCCAAGGTCATTAAGGATATTACTTGTATGTACAATATAAACTGAAAGACAAAACACATACACATTAATAAGTTTTCCAAAGGGAATCATTGTTCAGTTAATCACCAACAAAATTCTACCTTAATCCACGTTTTTAAATCCTACCTCTGATAAGTAGGAAGAGGCAAAAGGGCTGTTTTGGGGCAGGAAGTTCAGCAACAGCAGGCAGTGGTGACAGGGAAATGCACTTACTGCAAGCATCTACTACAAAAAGCCTTACAAGAAGCTCTGAGGAAGCAGACAGGAACTGCAGTGGGGTTCAGAGAGGCACTGCACCGAAGCATAACCACATTTGTAGATCTTGGCTCTGCCATTTATTAACCATGGAATTTGAGGCCAGTGAACTTAACTACTCTGAGTCTCAATGTCCTTTACTGAAACGTGGAGTTAATAGCAATGCATCTTCAGAGAGTATTTCCCAAACGACTGATCTTATTTAATAAGCACCTGAAGTGCTTCTTAAAGACACTGACTCCCAGGTTAATTCCCTGCAGATTCTGATTCTGTAGGTCTGGGGTGGCAACAAACGGATTCATAACATCAGACAGATTTGGGAAACACTGGAAAATGATACTCACATGTTAGTTAACATTTCATTGTCTTGGTTTTAGACCAATTCCCTGCACAAAAGAAAACTGAGGGAGCTCAAATATTGGTCATTATTCTTTTCCTCTGGAACATGGAAGGACCCAAACTCACTGCAAAACCACAGGTATATTTGGACTTCAAATGCATTTCCAGACCATGCTTACAGACATGGAGTGTAAATCCTCAGGAAAGATGGTGATGATTATGATACTCCATTATTTTTTAAAGCACTATTAAAAAATCAGCTCTTTCTCTTTGGGGAGTTAGGGTGCCTGAGTTCTTTCACTAACATGCTATTTTTGTTTGTTTGGTTTTGGTTTCCTCACATACAAGATGAGGGAGGTGATACTTGCTCCTTCCAGAAAAGACATTTGAAAAACTACTGTACTCCTAGGATCTTCTAGGACACGAGTAAAAGAGCAAAGAAGAGAAAATTCTGTACTTGCTGTAGGATAATATCAAAAAACTCTGTACATTTACCTCCAGATTAAGGTTCCTTGGGAGGTGGGTAGTGCTCTTTCTTTATGTAAGAATTTTTTTTGGAATGGACTATTTTTAAAGTCTTTATTGAATTTGTTACAATATTGTCTCTGTTTTAAGTTTCGCTTCTTGACCCCAATGGAAGTGGGATCTCAGCTCCCTGAATAAGGATTGAACCCGTACCCCCTGCATTGGAAGGTAAAGACTTAACCACTGGATCACCAGGGAAGTCCTGATGGGTAGTGTTCTTAGTTCACATTATTTAGGTGCTTTTCACCCTCCCAGGAGTAGGTTTGGGATTCATCTCACCAGGAAGTAGCAGGGATATCCTGGGGACTTCCAGAAACTTCTAATGACCTATCCAGCGAGCTCACAGAGTACTGTCACAAATACTAAGGTACGCTAACACTGTCAGCAGATGTTCTGGGCTCTCTGGACCTTCACTGGCATCCCACTGATGCTGCCACTGCCTGATTTCCCACTGGCCTGGAAATCCACTGGGTGGCCCATGGGGAAAAGGTTTTGAGAGAGAGTAGAAAGGAAATCAAGTTCTGTCTTGCGCTGTGGATAATGTAGCCTAGGCCAAAATTTTGTAAGAAATTAATTTTTTATTTAGCCCTAAACAACATAAAGAATGAATGAAGAGACAGAGCCAGCAAAAACAACACCCAGTTGTGGATGTGACTGGTGATGGAAGTAAAGTCCAATGCTGTAAAGAGCAATACTGCACAAGAACCCGGAATATTAGGTCCATGAACCAAGGCAAGTTGGAAGTGGTCAAACAAGAGATGACAAGAGTGAATATCAACATTTGAGGAATCAGCAAACTAAAATGGATTGGGATGGGCGAATTTAACTCAGAAGACCATTCTATCTACTACTGTAGGCAAAAATCCCTTAGAAGAAATGGAGTATCCATCACATTCAATAAAGGAGTTCAAAATGCAGTCCTTGGATGCAATCTCAAAAACAACAGAATTATCTCTATTCGTTTCTAGGGCAAATCATTCAATATCACAGTAATCCAAGTCTATGCCCCAACCAATAATGCTGAAGAACCTGAAGTTGAACAGTTCTGTGAAGAACCTACAAGATCTTGTAGAACTAACACCCCCAAAAGATGTCCTTTTCATGATAGGGGACTGGAATCCAAAGTAGGGAGTCAAGAAATACCTGGAGTAACAGGCAGATTTGGCCTTGGAGTACAGAATGAAGCAAGGTAAAGGCTAATAGAGCTTTGCCAAGAGAACGAACGGGTAATAGCAAACACCCTCTTCCAACAGCACAAGAGAAGACTATACACGGATATCACCAGATGGTCAATGTCAAAATCAGATTGATTAAATTCTTTGCAGCCAAAGATGGAGAAGCTCTATACAGTCAGCAAAAACAAAACTGGGAGCTGACTGTGACTCAGATCATGAACTCCTGATTGCCAAATTCAGACTTAAATTGAAGAAAGTGGGGAAAACCACTAGACCATTCAGGTATGACCTAAATCAAATCCCTTACAATTATACAGTGGAAGTGAGAAATAGATTCAAGGGATTAGATCTGATAGACAGAGTGCCTGAAGAACTATGGATGGAGGTTTGTGACACTGTACAGGAGGCAGGGATAACACCATCCCCAACAAAAAGAAAGGCAAAATGGTTGTCTGAGGAGGCCTTACAAATAGCTGTGAAGAGAAGTAAAAGGCAGAGGAGAAAAGGAAAGATATATCCATTTGAATGCAGAGTTCCAAAGAATAGAAAGGAGAGATGAGAAAGCCTTCCTCAGTGATCAATGCAAAGAAATAGAGGAAAACAATAGAATTGGAAAGACTAGAGATCTCTTCAAGTGATAGAGGGATACCAAGGGAAAGATACCATGCATCTTTTCATGCAAAGATGGGCTCAATAAAGAACAAAAATGGTATGGACCTAACAAAAGCAGAAGATATTAAGAGGAGGTGGTAAGAATACACAGAAAAAAGATCTTCATGACCCAGATGATCAGGATAGTGTGATCACTCACCTAGAGCCAAACATCCTGGAGTGTGAAGTTGAGTGGGCTTTAGGAAGCATCGCTACAAACA
Organism: Capricornis sumatraensis; assembly: GCF_032405125.1. NCBI lineage: Eukaryota > Metazoa > Chordata > Mammalia > Artiodactyla > Bovidae > Capricornis > Capricornis sumatraensis. Next base: position 62,203,711 of record NC_091082.1, read on the forward strand.
AAGCTAGTGGAGGTGATGGAATTCCAGTTGAGCTATTTAAAATCCTAAAAGATGATGCTGTGAAAGTGCTGCACTCAACATGTCAGCAAATTTGGAAAACTCAACAGTGGCCACGGGACTGGAAAAGGCCAGTTTTCATTCTAATCCCAAAGAAAGGCAATGCCAAAGAATGCTAAAACTACGATACAATTGCACTCATCTCACACGGTAGTAAAGTAATGCTCAAAATTCTCCAAGCCAGGCTTAAACAGTATGTGAACCATGAACTTCTAGATGTTCAAGGTGGATTTAGAAAAGACGGAGGAAACAGAGATCAAATTGCCAACATCCATTGGGTCATCGAAAAAGCAAGCTGCTCATGCTGCTAAGTTGCTTCAGTCATGTCCGACTCTGTGCGACCCCGCAGACAGCAGCCCACCAGGCTCCCCCGTCCCTGGGATTCTCCAGGCAAGAACACTGGAGTGGGTTGCCATAGCAGAGAGTTCCAGAAAAACATGTATTTCTGCTTTATTGACTACATCAAAGCCTTTGACTGTGTGGATCACAATAAACTATGGAAAATTATGAAAGAGATGGGAATACCAGACCACCTGACCTGCCTCTTGAGAAACCTGTATGCAGGTCAGGAAGCAACAGTTAGAACTGGACATGTAACAACAGACTGGTTCCAAATAGGAAAAGGAGTACATCAAGGCTGTATATTGTCACCCTGCTTATTTAACTTCTATGCAGAGTACATCATGAGAAACGCTGGGCTGGATGAAGCACAAGCTGGAATCAAGATTGCCAGGAGAATTATCAATAACCTCAGATATCCAGATGACACCACATTTATGGCAGAAAGTGAAGAAGAACAAAAGAGCCTGTTGATCAAAGTGACAGAAGAGAGTGAAAAAGTTGGCTTAAAGCTCAACATTCAGAAAACTAAGATCACGGCATCTGGTCCCATCACTTCATGGCAAATAGATGGGGAAACAGTGGAAACAGTGGCTGACTTTATTTTTGGGGGACTCAAATCACTACAGATAGTGACTGCAGCCATGACATTAAAAGATGCTTCCTCTTTGAAAGAAAAGTTATGACCAATGTAGACAATTTATTCAAAAGCAGACTCGTTACTTTGCCAACAAAGGTCCATCTAGTCAAAGCTATGGTTTTTCCAGTAGTCATGTATGGATGTGAGAGTTGGACTATAAAGAAAGCTGAGTGCCAAATAATCAATGCTTTTGAACTGTGGTGTTGGAGAAGACTCTTGAGAGTCCCTTGGACTGCAAGGAGATCCAACCAGTCCATCCTAAAGGAAATCAGTCCCGAATATTCATTGGAAGGACTGATGCTGAAGCTGGAACTCCAATACTTTGGATACCTGATGCAAAGAACTGATCCATTTGAAAAGACTCTGATGCTGGGAAAAATTGAAAGTGGGAGGAGATGGGGATAACAGAGCATGAGATGGCTGGATGGCATCACCGACTCAGTGGACATGAGTTTGAGTAAACTCTGGGAGTTGGAGATGGACAGGGAATCCTGGGATGCTGCAGTCCATGGGTTGGAAAGAGTTGAACTCGACTGAGCGAATGAACTGAACTGAACTGAACTGAACTGAACTGAAAAGATATAAATATTAACTAGATCCTTAATTCAAACATTTATAAAATCTTTTTTTCCTTAGTATATTTAATAAGCATTTCAGTTTTCACTCTGATGCTATGGGAACTGGAATGCTCTAAATAGGGTACTGGTTTTTTCATACTTTCTGACAGCTCTTGAAAAACAGCATTTGTGTGTTCAACAACACCTATTGAACATTTACTAAGCTGTCAAGTGTTTTACTAAGTATCATTGCGATCTTCAACTTGAAGTCCCACAAGTATAATAAACTCACCCAAGATCACTCAACCTGTGAATGGTGGGGCCCGAATTCAATCCCAAGTGTATCTCACTCCCATAGCCATCACCATTACTTGATATTTGGTCCCTTTCACACCGTCAATATTAACTTTCCTCCATAAGTTCCTTTCTACTTAAAAGAATGCATTCTCCAAATCTAATTTTTTACATGGTTAGCTTTTATTATTGGGTACTATGAAAAGTGCTACAAAATAAAATGAGTAAATATAAATAATCATGGGATATGATTTTTCTTACCAGCTGTGGTGACTCCACTCTTTGTTCAGCCAGATTATGAACTTCAGGAGCAAAGAGTAAGCTAAAAACTCCTTTAATTCCAGACCATGCTGTAACAATTCCCCACCTCCAGTTGTACTCATAACTTGAATGTATCAGAATAGGGCTCACTAACACAACAGTAACAAACCTGTTGAAAGAAAAACATTTAGTTTAAATAACACCTTATGTATTCATGTGTTTTGGGTTTTGGGTTTTTTTTTGGGGGGGGGGTACAGTTGATACTATGTAGCAAATACTAAATTTCATGAAAATTTTTTCAGAAAAGAGAAGTCAATCCAGTTTATTGATAAATTGTTCAAACTTTCTGGGACTAACCAAATCTACTATCTAAATTTTGCATATAATACTCAAATCTTGAAAAATAAGGCTAGAAGTTCTTTACAAGTATAAGAAATTATCATTAATACTAGTGTGTGCTGTTTAGGATTTTGGTAGTAAATCCCTGCAGGGAAACTTCTTCAGATAACATTGACAAACTCCTTGTAAGGTCATGACAGGATTCAGAAATTAGACCAGAAGGACCTGTCATGAGGAAAAAGTAAAATCATTGTAGACACTTTAATAAATTTAGCTCAACCAAATTTTTTGAGCTGCTACAAGAAAGTGAAGGTGAAAGTCGCTCAGTCGTGTCTGACTGCAACCCCATGGATATACAGTCCTTGGAGTTCTCCAGGCCAGAATACTGGAGTGGGTAGTCATTCCCTTCTCCAGGGGATCTTCCCAAGCCAGGGATTGAACCCAGGTCTCCCGCATTGCAGGTGGATTCTTTACCAGCTGAGCCACCCCAAGAATCGTACACTAAATCACACAAATAATTTCAATTCCTGCCTCCTTTCATTATAGATTATTTTTCTATAGGACTCTATGCTAAAATTTAGATTCTATCTGTAATCGACTTGTATCTCATTGTCCTTCAAATGAGATTTCAGCAGAAATACCATTGATATATTTCAGCTTCAAAAAAGATATTGCGTATCAGTCACTTAGCTATGAATTTCATAAAACAATTTAGAGGATTCCTGTTATCTACAATTTGCCATCTATAATATATATAATTTTTTTGGGCAAACTCTTCAGGATCTACAGGTCCTCCTGGTCTAATTTCTGAACCCTGCCATGACCTTCTAAGGAGCTTGTCAGTGGCTCAGACAGTAAAGAATCTGCCTGCAATGCAGACCTGAGTTCTATCCTTGGGTTGGGAAGATCCCCTGGAGGAGGGCATGGCAACCCATTCTAGTATTCTTGCCTGGGGAATGCCCATGGACAGAAGAGCCTGGTGGGCTACAGTCCACAGGGTCACAAAGGGTCAGACATGACTGAGTGACTTAGCACAGCATAGCAGCTCCACCTTGCATTTAAGTCTTTTGCAAAGTAATTACCAACATGTTCAGCCTTACTAAATGATTTTTCTCTAAAACACCATTGAGTTCAGATGAAATAGAACAACTGATGTCATTTCCTGATATCAAAAAGAGAAAGGCAGTTTAGCAAAGGCTCTGGAGTCAGTCTACTTAGGTTCAAATTTAGACTTTTATTACTATGAAACCTTAAGCAAGTTGTTTAATCTCTTCAAGCCTCAATTTCTTCATCTGTAAAATGGAAAAATAATAGTCACTGAATTGCCTCAAAGGACTTTCATGAAGATTCAACTAAATGAAGTAAAATTCATAGGGCTTAGAATGATGTTTAGAGGGTGGTCAGCACTTAACACATGCTAGCAATGATTATGACATCCAGGCCTTTGTTTGACTCACCATCTCCAACACATTTCTCTCAATAAGTCTCTTTACAGCATAAAGCGAAGTGGAACTAAAGAGACTCTTGATGAAGGTGAAAGAGGAGAGTGAAAAACCTGGCTTAAACTCAACATTCAGAAAACTAAGATCATGGCAGCTGGTCCCATCATTTCATGGTAAATAGATGGGGAAACAATGGAAACCGTGGCACACTTTATTTTCTTGTGACATACTGTGCACAGTTAATGTTAAATAAATGGCTTTATCATAGTTGTGACAATAATAAATGATGATGAAGTCAACAAAATGTTAGGAGCCATTAATCTGGTTCCTGGGGTGCTCACACTTAAACATGTTGAAACAGTTTCCTGCATCTCATCTCCATAGATTCAAATCAGTTAAATGGGATGAGCTCACGAATTTGCATCTCTGTCAAGCTCATTGGTTATGCTGATACTGCTGTTCTGCCCTTTCTCTCTTTACATGAAACCTTGAAGAGTAAATAGACTTTCCCTCAGTTCCACAGCAAGCTATTGTCAGGACCTTGACAACAATACAGGTTTCCTGACTGCATGTCCACAGCTCCTTTTGTTATAACCCACTTCTCAATTCTAATTCTGGACTTGAGAACCTGAGTCCAGTAAGCAAACTTTAAATTATAATCCTTACCTTACAAAATTCACTGTTACAAATAAGATAATTATGAAAACTACAGTGTGAAATTGAAAATATTTGATTTCTCCACATCCAATTACGATGCCAAAGAAAGTGTATATTAAATGTTGGAATATACATGAAAACATTATTAGAAACCTAGGATAAATGGAAAGGAAATCACACTTTAAGGGATGTGCTTTTTTTAAAAATAGTTTCCTTTTCATATTAAAGCATCTAATACATATCTACCATTCTTGTCTTAGTAGAGGTCTTTGCCTCCATCACCACTACTGTCAACATTTAAAAACTATTTTGTTGGAATCAGAAACAGACTCACAGATATAGAGAACAAACTCATGGTTACCAGTGGGGAAAAAGAACAGCAAGATAGGAGTAGGGGATTAAGAGATAAAAACTACTATGTATAAAATAAATAAGCAACAAAGATATATAGCACAGGAAAATATAGCCATTGTTTTTTAATAACTTTAAATGGAGTAAAAACTATAAAAATATTGTCACTACATTGTATTATGTTGAGATTAATAAATATTATAAATAAACTATACCTAAATAAAAATTAATGAATTTCATTGAAAAGTATTTTGTTGGAACTAAAATACATCATTTCATATTCCCATCACCCTCATCACACCAATATCTGTGGGCTGCCTCTCTCACAGCAGAGTAGTAAGATCGAGGCAGAAAAATAAAGATTCCACCCCCCACCAAGTTGGTGACGTGGCGATTTTGCTGAGATGAGTTGGCAGCATATCCATGTCAGACCCATGACTGAAAACCACAGCTGAGGCCACTGTCAGGAGCCCCCTGTCTGGTTAACCCTGACTTTGTAATAGCTGACTGGATCCCCTCAACACGCTCTGCACTACTTCTCCTTTTGTGATTTGCATGAAAGTCCTTTATCCAGTATTCTTGTCTGGAGAATCCCATGGACAGAGGAATCTGGCGGGCTACAGATCACAGGGTCACAAAGAGTTGGACATGACTGTGCGACTGAGCAGGTACACTCATGCCCTTATCTTTTTTTTTTTTTCAATTTTTTTAACTTAAGGATAATTTCTTTACAGAATTTTGTGGTTTTCTGTCATACATCAATAAGAATCAGCCATAGGTACATCCATGTCCCCTCCCTCCCAAACCTCCCTTCCATCTCCCTTCCCATCCTACTCTTCTAAATTGTCACAGAGCACCTGTTTGAGTTCCCTGAGTCATACAGCAAATTCCCATTGGTTATCTATTTTACATATGGTAATGTAAATTTCTATGTTACTCTCTCCATATATCCTACCCTCTCCCTCCTCCCCTTCCCCCTGGTCCATAGGTCTGTTTTCTATACTGTTTCTCCATTGCTGCCCTAAAAAGAAACTCATCAGCACCATCTTTTTAGATTCCATAGATATGCATCAGTATATGATATTTATATTTCTCTTTCTGACTTACTTCACACTGTATAATAGGCTTATGAGAACTGACTCAAATGCATTCCTTTTTATGGCTGAGTAGCATTCCATTGTATATATGTACCACAGCTTCTTTATCCATTCATCTGTCAGTGGACATCTAGGTTACTTTCATGTTCTGCTGCTGCTATTGCTGCTAAGTCGCTTCAGTCATGTCCGACTCTGTGCGACCTCATAGATGGCAGCCCACCAGGCTCCACCGTCCCCTGGATTCTCTAGGCAAGAACACTGGAGTGGGCTGCCATTTCCTTTTCCAATGCATGAAAGTGAAAAGTGAAAGTGAAATCGCTTAGTCCTGTCTGACTCTTTGAGATCCCATGGACTGCAGCCTACCAGGCTCCTCCATCCATTGGATTTTCCAGGCAAGAGTACTGGAGTGGGTTGCCATTTCCTTCTCTGACTTCCACGTTCTAGCTATTGTAAACAGTGCTGCAATGAACATTGGGGTACATGTGTCTATTTCAATTTTGGTTTCCTCAGAATATATGCCTAGTAGTGGGATTTCTGGGTCATATGGGCACATTCATGCCCTTATCTTGAAGGTCTCTTCTGTCTGACTTCTCATCTACCAAATTCCTAAAGATGTTGTGAGGCTGACTCTAATCCCATACTCTTCAGGAAAAATATCCTCAGCACACTCAGTGGACATGATACTCCTCTGAGTCCCCACAGTGCCAGTCATCTACAACACTATGGTTCTCAAGCAGAGAAGCACATTAGAACCACTCAAATTGCTTTCCAAAAATTTACATGTCTTGTGACTTCTCTGGCCTTCCAGCGGTTAGGATTTCTCCTTCTAATGCAGAGGGTATGGGTTCAATTCCTGATCTGGGAGCTAAGAACCCACATCTCGGAGCCAAAAATCCAAAACATAAAGCAGAAGCAACATTGTAACAAATTCAATAAAGACTTTAAAAATGGTCCACATCAAAATTAAAAAAACTCAAAAAAAGCAAAAACAAAAATATACACATCTGGCCCCACCTCCAAAAATTCAGTGCTTAGGGCCTGGGGCTGCTCTGGCTCCCTGTGGTATCACACCTGGGTCTGGGCCAGGTCTGACTTGTACAGTCAGATCTCAAGTCCTGCCCCTTCTTGAACCCCTCTATTCAGACCTCCCCTTTCAGAGGACTGGGTAACCATCTGTCTGACCCACAAACCAGTCTCCCTATAGGTAAGCCTCAAGATCTACACTGGGAAAGAAGTGTTAGGAAGCCTCATTTTAGCTGCAGATAGAAACCATGTTCTCTGATACAGCATTACTCCAATCAAGCAGACAGTCCAATTCTCTACCTGACTCCCGTTGCTTGATTCAGTTGATTCAGAACTCCTAACAGAAAAGGATATCAGTGGGACCTCAAACCCCACAGCTTAGTTTTATCAAAATTCACAAATGATGGAATAACTGACTGAGTAGAAGAATTTTTTAAATGTCTCCACAGGACCTTAAGAAATGCCTTACATATAGTAAGATTCTGCTGCTGCTGCTGAGTCGCTTCAGTCATGTCCAACTCTGTGTGACCCCATAGATGGGAGCCCACCAGGCTCCTCCATCCCTGGGATTCTCCAGGCAAGAACACTGGACTGGGTCGCCATTTCCTTCTCCAATGCATGAAAGTGAAAAGTGAAAGCAAAGCTGCTCAGTCATGTCAAACTCGCAGCAATCCCAGGGACTGCAGCCTACCAGGCTCTTCCGTCCATGAGATTTTCCAGGCAAGAGTACTGGAGTGGGTTGCCATTGCCTTCTCCAATAAAGATATAATTATTTATACTTATTCATAGTCTCTTAAATAAACACATCCATCATTTAACAATGAGTGTCTTCTGAGAAGGGACTTATTTTCAAAGCCCCAAACCTAGGATACAATGTCCAGGCCACAGGAGATACCAGAGAAGGCAATGGCAACCCACTCCAGTACACTTGCCTGGAAAATCTCATGGACGGAAGAGCCTGGTAGGCTGCAGTCCACGGGGTTGCGAAGAGTTGGACACGACTGAGCAACTTCACTTTCACTTTTCACTTTCATGCATTGGAGAAGGAAATGGCAACCCACTCCAGCATTCTTGCCTGGAGAATCCCAGGGACAGGGAGCCTGGTGGGCTGCCATCTATGGAGTCTCACAGAGTCGGACACGACTGAAGCGACTTAGCAGCAGCAGCATAGCAGATAATAAGAAAGGCCTGGTTGAATACATATAAGAATAAACAATTGAATGAATAGAATGAGTAATTTATAATGATGCTGACAGATAGCATGACTGAGCTCAGAAAACTGTCCAAAATTCAGAGGAAAAAGATATGTTCTATCAGCTAGTTATTTCTAAGCTTCTGGTTTTTAAAAACCAGTAAAGTGTCATTCACATATACACAAGACTAAAATAAGCTACAGAGGCCATTTTTTTAAAAGTTGCAAAGTAATTTTTTTTTAAGTGCCATCTTCCATGACTGGAATTTCATGAGAGAAATGACATTTTAAACGTCTAAAATGTATGAAGGACATACTTCCAGAACAAAAAAATAGTCCCTTATATTAAAGCAACAAATCTTCATGGGAAAACTCAGGATAATGGCTTATTTTTCTCATTTCAACACTGGCTTTCATCCAGTGTGAGAATTTATACACTAGACTATGACTTGGTATGAAATAGTTCTGAGACAATTCTGTAATTTAGCACAGCTGCTTAGAGAACGGCTAATGCCTTTGTCTGAGAAGACAGGCAAATGGCTTTTACTCTGTCCACAGATATTCTTATTACACCAGAGGTAAAGCTAGATTAGGGTTTGCTGGTATTGCACCTTTCTGCTACTTTTCTTTTCCCAGCTCTTTCCATACTATGATACTGTCATTCAGGTATGTTATGTAGCAAACAAAGGAATAAAGTAGTTTTTAAACTTCTCACAATTCAATTTTTATCAAAGAGTTATAAGAAGTACTATGATCTCTGAGCCACTGATATTACATTATTCATAATAGGAATATCAATTCATAATAGGAATGTCAATAATTGCTGGTAACTTAAGTTCTTTTCAAATATGACTGGCAGTATAATTAAAAATTAAAAGATAGAAAAGTTATAAAAAGAAATTTTACTGAAGGCATTTAAGCACTAAACTTCTATGAGACCTATACCAAGTACAAAATATAAGACTTACTTAGTAATTATCAACTTGATCCTTGGTTTAAAGCTTAAGGAATCTAAATTTAGTCCTACAGTGGCTAAAGCAACTGTACCTGACATTCCCCAAAATTCCACTGAGGAGAAAAAAAAAAGAATAAAATTAGTTGTGTTCAAATCTGTACATGGAGCTACTTCTCTTGAGTGATGAATTGGGAAATTTAAAACAGTCAGTTATTGCATTTCTTAGAAAGTTGCTTAAAAGGATTGGCCTAATCCTTAGATTGGGGATTGACAAACTTTCTCTGTGAAGGATCATATGGTAAATATTTAGTATTTGCAGGTCACATGGTCCTAGTTGCAACTATTCACCTCAGCTGTTCTAGTGCATAAGCAGCCACAGGTAATACGTAACAAATGAGCACCCAATAAATAATGGACATTGAAATTTTAACTGCAAATAATTTTTGCATGCTGCAAAATATTTTTATTTGTTTTTTTTAAATGTAAAAACCATTCTTAGCTCATAGGCAATGCAAAAATAATAGGCATATCTGGCTATAGTTTGCCAACCCCTGCCATAGATCATCCTTGAGGACAGAGCTAACGAAAAATAAGTTTAACAGCCTCTACCCAGCACCTCAAGGACTCTGTGCTGCATGTCCTAGGGGTTATGGCTCAAGCTCAGTGCTTTCGTGGTGACTGCAGGTCCTCAAGCCTATTGTTTTTTGCATGATATAGGCTCCCCTATGTAATTCCCTGGGCTCTAAACAAATGTGTCAATGCAGTCTGAGACAGGAAAACCAACTATGAAGAATGGTTGAACACCACTAATACCAACAGTCCTGAAGGTTACAGAGCCTTCAAACAGTACATTATAAATGTCAGACTGAAGGAAGGAAAAGTACATGCAAGGTCAGAGTAAAAACCCTTTAAACAGGGCAGAGCTGGTTCCTCTGGGAATGTCACCTCGCCTTTCTCCATTAGTGTCCCTGTATTTGTAGAATGAGTGTAAAAGAATAATGCCTGACAGAGTTGTGAGAATAAAATCAGATTACACGAAACATGCTTGGCATACTTTTAAAACAAGGAATAAATGGTCATCATTATTATTGTATTATTATTTTTAATGTTCACTTTACTGTTTATTAATTTGAAGAGGATTATATTATTCTTTTGATTTATCTGAGGTTAGAGAAACCCAAGTAAGATGGTAGGTGTTACAAGAGGGCATCAGAGAACAGACACACTGAAACCATACTCACAGAAAACTAGTCAATCTAATCACACTAGGACCACAGCCTTGTCTAACTCAATGAAACTAAGCCATGCCTGCAGGGCAACCCAAGACGGGCAGGTCGTGGTGGACAGGTCTGACAGAGTGTGGTCCACTGGAGAAGGGAATGGCAAACCACTTCAGTATTCTTGCCTTGAGAACCCCATGAAGAGTATGAAAAGGCAAAATGATAGGATACCAAAAAAGGAACTCCCCAGGTCATTAGGTGCCCAGTATGCTACTGGAGATCAGTGGAGAAATCACTCCAGAAAGAATGAAGGGATGGAGCGAAAGCAAAAACAATACCCAGCTGTGGATGTGACTGGTGATAGAAGCAAGATCTGATGCTGTAAAGAGCAATATTGCATAGGAACCTGGAATGTCAGGTCCATGAATCAAGGCAAATTGGAAGTGGTCAAACAAGAGATGGCAAGGGTGAACGTCAACATTCTAGGAATCAGCCAACTAAAATGGACTGGAATGGGTGAATTTAACTCAGATGACCATTATATCTACTACTGCAGGCAGGAATCCCTCAGAAGAAATGGAGTAGCCATCGTGGTCAACAAAAGAATCCAAAATGCAGTACTTAGATGCAATCTCAAAAATGACAGAATGATCTCTGTTCATCTCCAAGGCAAACCATTCAATATCACAGTTATCCAAGTCTATGCCCCAACCAGTAATGCTGAAGAAGCTGAAGTTGAATGGTTTTATGAAGACCTATAAGACCTTTTAGAACTAACACCCAAAAAAGATGTCCTTTTCATTATAGGGGACTGGAATGCAAAAGTAGGAAATCAAGAAACACCTGGAGTAATGGGAAAATTTGGCCTTGGAATGAGGAATGAAGCAGGGCAAAGACTAATAGAGTTTTGCCAAGAAAATGCACTGCTCATAGCAAACACCCTCTTCCAACAACACAAGAGAAGATTCTACACATGGACATCACCAGATGGTCAACATCGAAATCAGGTTGATTATATTCTTTGCAGCCAAAGATGGAGAAGCTCTATACAGTCAACAAAAACAAGACCAGGAGCTGACTGTGGCTCAGATCATGAACTCCTTATTGCCAAATTCAGACTTAAATTGAAGAAAGTAGGGAAAACCGCTAGACCATTCAGATATGACCTAAATCAAATCCCTTATGATTATATAGTGGAAGTGAGAAATAGATTTAAGGGCCTAGATCTGATAGATAGAGTGCCTGATGAACTATGGGATGAGGTTTGTGACACTGTACAGGAGACAGGGATCAAGACCATCCCCATGGAAAAGAAATGCAAAAAAGCAAAGTGGCTGTCTGGGGAGGCCTTACAAATAGCCATGAAAAGAAGAGAGGTGAAAAGCAAAGGAGAAAAGGAAAGATATAAGCATCTGAATGCAGAGTTCCAAAGAATAGCAAGAAGAGATAAGAAAGCCTTCTTCAGCAATCAATGCAAAGAAATAGAGGAAAACAACACAATGGGAAAGACTAGAGCTCTCTTCAAGAAAATTAGAGATACCAAGGGAACATTTCATGCAAAGATGGGCTCGATAAGGGACAGAAATGGTATGGACCTAACAGAAGCAGAAGATATTAAAAAGAGGTGGCAAGAATACATGGAAGAACTGTACAAAAAAGATCTTCATGACCCAGATAATCATGATGATGTGATCACTAATCTAGAGCCAGACATCTTAGAAAGTGAAGTCAAGTGGGCCTTAGAAAGCATCACTACGAACAAAGCTAGTGGAGGTGATGGAATTCCAGTTGAGCTGTTTCAAATCCTGAAAGATGATGCTCTTAAAGTGCTGCACTCAATATGCCAGCAAATTTGGAAAACTCAGCAGTGGCCACGGGACTGGAAAAGGTCAGTTTTCATTCTAATCCCAAAGAAAGGCAATGCCAAAGAATGCTCAAACTACCGCACAATTGCACTCATCTCACATGCTAGTAAAGTAATGCTCAAAATTCTCCAAGCCAGGCTTCAGCAATACATGAACCATGAACTTCCTGATGTTCAAGCTGGTTTTAGAAAAGGCAGAGGAACCAGAGATCAGATTGCCAATATCTGCTGGATCATGGAAAAAGCAAGAGAGTTCCAGAAAAACATCTATTTCTGCTTTATTGACTATGCCAAAGCCTTTGACTGTGTGGATCACAATAAACTGTGGAAAAATTCTGAAAGAGATGGGAATACCAGACCACCTGACCTGCCTCTTGAGAAATCTGTATGCAGGTCAGGAAGCAACAGTTAGAACTGGACATGGAATGACAGGCTGGTTCCAAATAGGGAAAGGAGTACAGCAAGGCTGTATATTGTCACCCTGCTAATTTACCTTATGCAGGGTACATCATGAGAAATGCTGGACTGGAAGAAACACAAGCTGGAATCAAGATTGCCGGGAGAAATATCAATAACCTCAGATATGAGATGACACCACCCTTATGGCAGATAGTGAAGAGGTGCTAAAAAGCCTCTTGATGAAAGTGAAAGAGGACAGCGAAAAAGTTGGCTTAAAGCTCAACATTCAGAAAACGAAGATCATGGCATCTGGTCCCATCACTTCATGGCAAATAGATGGGGAAACACTGGAAACAGTGTCAGACTTTATCTTTTTGGGCTCCAAAATCACTTTAGATGGTGGCTGCAGCCATGAAATTAAAAGACGCTTACTCCTTGGAAGAAAATTTATGACCGACCTAGATAGTATATTCAAAAGTTAGAGACATTACTTTGTCAACAAAGGTCTGTCTAGTCAAGGCTATGGTTTTTCTAGTAGTCATGTATGGATGTGAGAGTTGGACTGTGAAGAAGGCTGAGCGCCGAAGAATTGATGCTTTTGAACTGCGGTGTTGGAGAAGATTCTTGAGAGTCCCTAGAACTGCAAGGAGTTCCAACCAGTCCATTCTGAAGATCAACCCTGGGATTTCTTTGGAAGGAATGATGCTAAAACAGAAACTCCAGTACTTTGGCCACCTTATGCAAAGAGGTGACTCATTGGAAAAGACTCTGATGCTGGGAGGGATTGGGGGCAGGAGGAGAAGGGGACGACCCAGGATGAGATGGCTGGACGGCATCATGGACTCGGTGGACGTGAGTCTGAGTGAACTCCGGGAGATGGTGATGGACAGGGAGGCCTGGCATGCTGCGATTCATGGGGGTCACAAAGAGTCGGACTGAGCAACTGACCTGAACTGAACTGAATCACTTAAAGCTACTTTGGATTTCTTTTAACCTACTTATTTAACCGAATTTAGCATAAATAACCAGGGACAATAAACCAGCAGTATTAGGGACTGTGATAAAAATCTTATTTCCAATTTCCTGTAACTCAAACTACAGGATTTTAAAACTTATAGTTTTTTTAAATAACAGTCACTACTTAGAGGAAACATCTACTACAAGGAAACCACTAAGTAACTTCATTTTTAAACTGATATTATTTAGTATAATCCCAATATAACAAGAACATATAGTATAAAGGCATATATTAATACATCTATGTACATATGTATTTTTTGAAAACTGAGTACATATAACAAAATGTATCTTTGGTAAATTTATGGGTGATTTCTTCTTTGACTTTTCAGATTTTTTCCACAATTCTACATGGAACATGTATTAGTTTTAAAATTAGAAAAACAAAGTCTTTTGAAAATTACAAATGTTACTACTTTAAATGGTATTTTAAATGTACAAGCAGGCACAGAACATGTAATAAAGTAATCTTCATCAGCATAAAGTTGTTAAAAATAGAGTTGTAAAGTTTTTCTCACTCAGTTGTAAGAAACCATCACAGGAAATTGATGCCACAGGAAAGTGGCTCTCTCTCTCAAACTCTCTCTTTTTCTCTCTGGTTTAGAAAAAGTGAAGGTCCTCCTAATAGGAGAATCAAAGGGATTTTGTTTCCTAAAAACAACAGGATTCAGGAATGGATGTTTCCCAACAAGAAAATGTTAGGGTCATGACCGAAGTCCTTTGACACTTATAGCCTAGATCAATGACATAAAAAAAGAGTGAGAACAATCAGCCTTGGCACAGGTAAGAAAGGAATGCATTGTTTTAAAACAATAAAACTGACTAAAAGCTGTTTCCATTCATCAGAAATTCTGATCAATGCCACTTGATAAAATATTCCTTCTGCTGTAACAGACCCCTCTCACCACTGCTCTTGCTGTACCTCTGGCGTAGACTTACACACAACCCATCATCTTACCTCCCCTCCTGTAACTCTGGCCTAGACTTACACACAGTCCATCATCTTATATGAATTATACGATGACTCTCTTAAAGTGCCTTTTATACACTAGGGTTTCTCTGGTAGCTTAGATGGTATAGAATCTGCCTGCAATGCAGGAGACTGAGTTCAATCCCTGGGTAGGGAAGATCCCCTGGAGAAGGGAATGGCAACCCACTCCAGTATTCTCGCCCAGGGAATTCCATGGACAGACCATGGGGTCACAAAGAGTCGGACACAACTGAGTAACTAATACTTGCATTTTGGGGGGCTTCCCTCATATCTTAGTCAGTAAAGAATTTGCCTGCAATGCAGGAGACCTGGGTTTGATTCCTGGGTCGGGAAGATCCCCTGGAGAAAGAAATGGCAACCCACTCTAGTACTCTTGCCTGGATAATCCCACAGACACAGGCGCCTGGCAAGATACAGTCCATGGGGTCCCAAGACTAAAATTTTTTTCCATGGGCTGATATATTAATATTGTTAGCCATACTACCTGTCAACCAACAATGTTCCAAAGTGTCTTGTCTAGCAGGATACAGCTTGCTTGGGGTTGGTGCATGGGGATGACCCACTGAGATGTTATGGGGAGGGAGGGGAGGGGGGTTCATGTTTGGGAACACATGTGAGAATTAAAGATTTTAAAATTAAAAAAAAAAACAAAGTGTCTTGTCTATGTGGCAATGTCTGTGCAATTTCCTATTTTATTTTATGAAAAAAGAACAAATGTGCTGACACAGGTGATTTCTAAAACCCCAAGTACTGTGGATTTAATGAGACAAAAATGGAAATTACTAAGTGTGCTCAAAGAGATGAGGTTCAAACCTCAATCAGACACTCCCTGGATTCAAGCCAGTTAACAATGTGCTCGTTAATGAAGAAAAAAAATAAAATTAGATAATAAGACAGAAATGTCACGTTACAGAATGTGTAAATAAAAATTTTATCTATGTCTAGCTTTCTGGCAGTGGAACTTCTCCTTAGAACTATCTATTCCTGACTTTTGTTATCAGGATCTGATTAAGTATAAGAGGAGAGAATGGCCAGAAAATTGTTTTTAATTCCTGAAGCAGAAGAAAGTGTTATGGATGAGGGAATGGGTATTCATTTCCTAGGGTCTTCAACAAGAATGTATTATCTCACAGCCTGGAGGCTAGGGGTCCAAGATCAAGGCTTTGTAGCAGATTCCTTCTGAGAGCAAGGGAAGGAGCAGACCTCTCAATCACTTGACCGAGAGCACCTACGTGAATTAAGAGGAAAGGGGAAAGGAATCACCGTTTATTAGCTGCCCTACCTTGAGCCTAGTGGCATGCTGGTAAATGTTTATCAGCAGCAATCTGAGTGGTTAAAGATTGTGTCTGCCAATTTCCATGGTCCCACTATGGCCTATTTCAAGCTACACCCACGTTATGTCACTTGAATAAAGTGCTGGAAAGAGATGTGGACAGTCAGCTCTTGTGAGTCAGTCAAAGTTATCTTCAGGACGCCAGCATGAGTGAGTCACATGACACATGCTTACCTCACTAACGCCTGGCACACCCCTCTAAATTAGGCTGTATTATATCACGTTTATAGATGAGGAACTAACTGAAGTTTAAAGAGGTTAAGTAATATTCCAAAGTTACCAAGCTAATAAATTGTAAAGCTCAGGTTTGAAGTGAACTCTTCCTAACTTTCAAGCTCTTTAAGGACTAATAGTTTATTCAACCAACATGTGTTTAATTATTATTGGGCCTATGGCAAGCATTGGGCTTGACTCGGGGAACATAGAAAAAATAATAAATATAAAGATGGATAAGAGACAGCTCTATCTCAAGGAACTTACGGTCCAAGGGGGAAAAAAAGGAAATATTAACTTTTTTCCTTCAGGCACTTAAGGCATTTGTAACAGGGACATAAGGGAGGGGAAAAATGAAGAGAGCAAGGAAATGAGTCTTCAGTGAAAGTTTTTCTGTAATTTTACTGATTTGGGGTGGTGAGCAACAATAGGTAGCACTTTATCATAGAGAAAGCAGGACTGTTTGGTAACTGGAGGTAAAAAGAGGAGTAATTAACCTCTCGATACTTGAGGCCTTTCATGGACGGAATTGCTCCACTGTGTGAGCTGAGGAGAAGCAGAATTTGGCTAGGTTTTTGCCATAGTTTCTATGGCTTTGGGGGACTGGTTATCCCACTCAATGGGGTAAAAACTTTAGTTCCCAAGCTCACTGGATTAAACTAGAAGATTACTGTTTGAAGGTCTCCCAGCATTAGGCACTCTGATTCCTGTGATTATTCCTCTGTCCTGCTTCTCTTCCAGAAGTAGATATACCTGATTTCTCCAACTCCTTTCCTGCCTCCTAGCCTCAGGTAAGGGCCATTTCTACGGTCCCCTTAATCTGGTACCCACTGAATGGGTACTGCTGAACTGGAAAAGATCTCAGGACCTTCTCTCCTAGCTTTCTCATTTTAGAGATGGGTTGCTAAGGGTCAGAGCAGAAATCGGCTCAGGTCTGTTTCCTCTTCCAGGGGACTTCCAGGGAATAAATGTAAGGTCAAAGGGTAGAGTTAAAAAAGAATAAGAGAGTAACCACACAGAGGAGGAATGCAAGAGAAGGAACATGGAGTTGAAATTTAGGGGATGTTAAGACAGTCCAGGAAAGAGCTAGAGGTGGCAGAAAATAGTATGACAAGACACACAAAGGAGCCACATTAAAAAAAAAAAAAAGCTGTTGGGAGGAAGCTGGATTCAAGAACAAGGCAAAATTAAAACATAAAATACACATCAAAGATGGAATTTTTGTATCTATTTCTGTCTTACCAATGTAGAAAGTCATGTATACCATTGAGATGCAAAAAATTATATTGGTCAGTGTATTGCTGAACAGGTCAGTCAATATAAACTGAATGATCCTTGCACACCAATATCCACATGCTATGCTCCCCAAAACATCCAAGGTGAGGCCCATGATTACATGTAACTCTAGAAAAAGGAAATAAGAAAGGTGAAATAATTTTTTTTCTTTTATTAATGGCATTTGGCCAATGCCTGTCAGTTTGCTCTTGAGATTTTGAGAGATGGAAGTTTCCCATGAAAGCCTGGCAAAAGAGGCATTCTGGGGATATATTTCCCCCACAGCCTGCAGCTTGAGGTTTGCTTATCTGGGGACAGCAGACTCAAATGCTCTCAGGAGTTAGGCAAAGAGCATAAATGTGAGTTGGTGATGGACAGGGAAGCTTGGTGTGATGCAGTCTGTGGGGTCGCAAAGAGGTGGACACAACTGAGTGACTGAACTGAACCGATAAATGTGAAAAACTCAGCTGATGAGTGAATAATGAGCCAAAATATATTTAAATATAATTTTTTTTTTTTACAAACTATGTCAGGGCCAAGCACACTATGCTCAGGATCCCCACCAAGCTGCAGCCTATTTGTGACTTCTGCTCATTATCACTTCTAGAACCTGACTCCGCAGTACTACTTTCACCCTCAGACTCAAACTCAGGACCAAGCCACTTCTTTTTTTTTTTTAATTGTAAGATAAATGCTTTACAGTGTTGTTTTTTTCTGTTGTAAACAATGTGAGAATCAATTCTTAACATTCACTCACTGAGATCCAGATTGGTCTAGGAAAGAGATTAATCTGAGCTAGATGACACAACTGTATGTGTGTATGCATGTGCATGTTGAGAGATAGAAAATCATTTCTTTAACAACTTTCCTCTCTCATCTAAGACAACACACAGTGGCAATTATTTTCTTGTTACCTGATATACTATTTTAATTGGTCCATAAGTAAAGAATAGGGGAAGTAGCAAAGTTAAGACATCTTGAATATATTTTAATTTTGGTATGAATTAAAATGGACTACATAAGAATGATTTTAGAAAATACACAGATGGGACTTCCCTAGTGATCCAGCAGTTAAAACTCCACCTTACAATGCAGGGGGCATGGGTTCAGTTCCCAGTCAGGGAACTGAGGTCCCACACGCCATGGAGGGTAGCCAAAAATTTAAAAATAAAAAAAAAAAAGAAAAGAAATAGAGAAAAACAGTGCTCTTACCTCTAAAGTTGGACATCTGAAGTATGCCTCTCTGAAAAATTGCAAAAAAAATGGATGTGAAGCCACAGACGACCATTGATTCTCCTCTAATGATATCAGTATACATCTTAGAAATGCCTGGAAATGGAAATATAAAACATAATTTAGTACAGTGCATGAAAATGATGCTCTTTCACAGGAAATACAAAAATAGAAGAGAAGGAATATGCTAGAAAAAAAAAAAAGAAGGCAGTCATTACTGTGATGGATCTATAAGATAATCCCAATCACCATTTTTTAACTTCTCCACTGTGCCTTCTGTATCTCCAATGGCAAAGGCACATGGTGATGGCACATCTTGAAATGTCCATTGCCTCAAAGCATGCTAGAACTTCAAAATGAGACAAAGCACTTCTCAGGTCACTACATTTAGCTTGAATAAATATCAATCATTAGACTCCAAAAGAACCACATTTTAGAAATAAGTATAAAATATGACCTAGCAATTCTGCTCCTAGACATATACCCAAAAAAGCTAAAAATGTATGTCCACACAAAAATTTGTACATGGACAGTCATAGCAGCATTTTCATAACAGGAAAAAAGTGGGAACAACACAAGGTCAATCAGCTGCTAAACAGATAAATATAGGTGATCTATCCCTATAATGGAACATTACTCAGCCACAAAATGGAAGGGAGTACTGACTGATACATGTTACAACATAGATGAACCTTTAAAAAATTACAAAGTGAAAGAAGCCAGACACAGAAATCACATATTGTATAGTTTGATTTATATGAAATGTCCAGAATATGCAGACTCATAGACAGAAAACAGAATACTGGTTGCCAGGAACTTGGGGGATGAGGGAATGAGAATGAATGACTGCTAACAGGCATGAGATTTCTTTTGAGGTTAAAGAAAATGTTCTAAAATTAAGTAATGACGATGCTTGCATAACTGTAAGTCTACTAAAGACCACTGAATTTTATAATTTAAAAGGGTGAATTTTATGATGTGTGGGTTACATATCAATAAGGCTGGTATTTAAAAACTAAATATAAAATTTTATTTACATTTACCAACAGTTTAATAGAAAATATAATCAAATTAACTGCCTACTGTTATACAACTTGTAAGAAGGATGACAGTGATTGGTGCCTGCCCATCTAGTATCTATCCTCTGTTCTTGGTAACAAGACTGGTTTTACTCAGGGTGGCAATGTGCTCAGCTAAATGACAACTGTTCCCCAACTCCTGGGCTTCTAAGAGTGGCCACTGAGATATAACTGGAAGTCACTGAGTGGAACTTTTGGGAAACTCCTTGGAGGGAGAGGTGACTTGGCTGAAAGGAACATCTTTCCATCCCTTGTTCTTCTGTTTCCTGCCTGAAATATGGAATGATAGCTGGAACTTTAGCAGTAAGCTTGTAATACTGATGATGGATGCCATACACAAAGGGGAGGAGCAGATAAATAAACCCCACAATAGACAGCAACCATTTTTGCTTTAAATATTATCTTTTAAAAAGAGTAAAAGTAAGAAAAAGTCATATTTTCCCATCAGTTTAAAATTATGGTGCTTTCCATTCGTTTTTGCAGATGAAATTTTCCATCTGGTTCCATTTTCTTTCAGCCTCAAGGGCTTCTTTAACAATTTTGTAGTACAGGTCTGTTAGTGATAAAGTCTTTCAGCCTTTATATTTAAGTCTTTAGTTCTCCTTTACTTTTAAAAGATATTTTCACTGAGGATTTTAAGCTGGCAGTATTTTTCTTTCAGGATTTTAAGTGTTACCTACCATCTTTTGGCTTGCAGTGTTTCTGAAGAGAAGTTGGTTATTATTATTAGTTTTGTGTCTCTGTATATAATGTGTCTTTTTCCCTCTGGTTATCTTTGAAAGCTTCTCTTTACACTGGTGTTTAGGAGTTTGATTTTTATGTATCATGGTATAGTTTTCAATTGTATTTCTTGGGCTTGGAGTTTGCTGAGCTTCCTGAGTCGGTGGCTTTATAGTTCTCATCAAATTTAGAAATTTTTCATCCATTATTTTTGAGTTTTTGTTGCTTTCTTTTCTCTCCTCTCTTTTAGGAATCTGTGCCTTAATATAGGCATGGAAGTTGCCCCACAGCTCACTAACGTTCTGCTTATTCTTTCAGCCTTCTTCTGTCTCTGCTTCATCTTGTACATGCTAAATCGCCTCAGTCATGTCTGACTCTTTGTGACCCTATGGACTGTAGCCTGCCAGGCTCCTCTGTCCATGGGATTCTCCAGGTAAGAATAGTGGAGTAAGTTGCCATACACTCCTCCAGGAGAATCTTCTTGACCCAAGGATTGAACCTGCATTTCTTCTGTATCCTGCATTGGTAGGGAGGTTCTTTACCACTAGTGCCACCTGGGAAGCCCATCTTGGATAGTTTTTATTACTATTTCTTTAAGTTCACTAAATGGAAACCCACTCCAGTATGGAAAATCCATACTGCCTGGAAAATCACATGGACAGAGGAGCCTGGCAGGCTACAGACAATGGGGTCATAAAGAGTCGGACATGACTGAGCTTTGAACTTTAAGTTCACTAATCCTTTCTTATGCTGTGTCTAATCTGATGTTAATTTCATCCAGTGTATTTTTCATCTCAGACATTGTGGGTTTCATCTCTAGAAATGTTATTTAGGTCTCTTTTATATCTACCATGTCCAGTGGTGTACTGATAAACCAGCTTTCCAAAATTAAAAAAGGCCCAATTTGTACTGATTTGTAGCATTTGCCAACTTCATATGTAAACACTCCTACCATAACTAATTTAAAGCTACCAAAAGTTTAAGACTGGCTTGCAAAATTCCTATTGATTTAAAAATTGGCTCTCTTAAGCTGACAGGAGCAATTCTACCCCATACTCAATCTTTTTCTAACTTTTTAAAACAATGGAATATAGTTACAAGTGTCTTAATATATTTGTCTAATGAGTCTACCATCTGCAGCATTGCTAGGTCTATTTCTACTTGTTTATGTAGTCTTTATGGGCCATTTTTTCAGCTTCTTTGCATGTCTTCCAATTTTTTATTAAGATAACATAACTGTATGTATTACCTAATTAGGTGCTATATGTTTTTGTATTCTCATATTCTTGAGCTTTGCTTTGTAATGCAGTTGTTACTTTGAAACAATTTGATCCTTTTGAGGCTTGTTTTTTAGATTTGTTAGGTAGGGCCAGAGCAGCCTTTCAGTTCAGTTCAGTTCAGTCACCCAGTCGTGTCGGACTCTTTGCGACACCATGAATTGCTAACGCCAGGCCTCCTTGTCCATCACCAACTCCCGGAATTGACTCAAACTCACGTTCATTGAGTCAGTGATGCCGTCCAGCCATCTCATCCTCTGTCGTCCCCTTTTCCCCCTGCCCTCAATCCCTCCCAGCATCAGAGTCTTTTCCAATGAGTCAGCTCTTCGCATGAGGTGGCCAAAGTACAGGAGTTTCAGCTTTACCATCATTCCCTGCAAAGAAATCCCAGGGCTGATCTCCTTCAGAATATAAAAGTCAATAAAGCAGTCAGTCAATAAAGCAGAAATAGATGTTTTTCTGGAACTCTCTTGCTTTTTCCATGATCCAGCAGATATTGGCAATTTGATCTCTGGTTCCTCCGTCTTTTCTAAAACCAGCTTGAACATCTGGAAGTTCACAGTTCACGTATTGCTGAAGCCTGGCTTGGAGAATTCTGAGCACTACTTTACTAGTGTGTGAGATGAGAGCAATTGTGCAGTAATTTGAGCATTCTTTGGCATTGCCTTTCTTTCAGATTGGAATGAAAACTGACCTTTTCCAGTCCTGTGGCCACTGCTGAGTTTTCCAAATTTGCTGACATGTTGAGTGCAGCACTTTCACAGCATCATCTTTCAGGATTTGAAATAGCTCAACTGGAATTTCATCACCTCTACTAGCTTTGTTCATAGTGATGCTTTCTAAGGCCCACTTGACTTCACATTCCAGGATGTCTGGCTCTAGGTGAATGATCACACCATCGTGATTATCTGGGTTGTGAAGATCTTTTTTGTACAGTTCTTCTGTGTATACTTGCCACCTCTTCTTAATATCTTCTGCTTCAGTTAGGTCCATACCATTTCTGTCCCTTATCGAGCCCATCTTTGCATGAAATGTTCCCTTGGCATCTCTCATTTTCTTGAAGAGATCTCTAGTCTTTCCCATTCTGTTGTTTTCCTCTATTTCTTTGCACTGATTGATGAAGAAGGCTTTCTTATCTCTTCTTGCTATTCTTTGGAACTCTGAATTCAGATGCTTATATCTTTCCTTTTCTCCTTTGCTTTTCACTTCTCTTCTTTTCACAGCTATTTGTAAGGCCTCCCCAGACAGCCATTTTGCTTTTTTGCATTTCTTTTCCATGGAGATGGTCTTTAGTCAAAGGTTAATTTTCCCCGCTACTCAAGCAATAACCTTCTGAGTCCTTGACCTGATGTCCTACAAATTCTGATGGCTTTCTACTTTGGCTGTAGTGAACATGAAAGGGATTTTTCCCTTTCATCCTTTGAGTGTTTTCATTCCCAGCATTGTGCAGTTTCTTCACATGCATGCACTAATGAGCACTCACTCACTCAAAGACTCAAGTGGGTAGCTCTCAAAATTCCTTCTTCAGTACAGCTGTCATTCCTGAAGCAATTTGCCCCATGAACTTTAACTGCTTTGGCCTTCCTGGACTCCCAACTCTAGGTCTCCTCAACTCAAAGAAACTACCAAGCTCCACCTAGGTTACCTTTCCCCGCACAAAGACCTAGAAACTCTCTCCAGGTAATAAGCTATGGAAAGGGCAATCAAGAACATATTTCTTTTTCCCTTTCTTGAGTATTACTGTCCTGCATGGCCTGATGTCCATTATCTGAGAACTATTTTTCATTTTCATATATTTTGTCTGGCTTTTTAGTTGGCTCAGGCAGAAAGGTAAGTCTAGTCCCTGTTACTCCATATTTTTTAATTTAACAAAGATATTTATTTATATAGCAAATATTAATGAAATCACTCAACATTCAAAAAATGAAGATCATGGCATCCGGTCCCATCACTTCATAGGAAATAGATGGGGAAACAATGGAAACAATGACAGACTTTATTTTCCTGGGCTCCAAAATCACTGAAGATGGTGACTGCAGCCATGAAATTAAAAGACCCTTGCTCCTTAGAAGAAAAGCTATGACCAACCTAGACAGCATATTAAAAAGCACAGACATTACTTTGCCAACAAAGGTCTGTCTAATCAAAGCTATGGTTTTTCCAGTAGTCATGTATGGATGTGAGAGCTGGACCATAAAGAAAGCTGAGTGCCGAAGAATTGATGCTTTTGAACTATGGTGTTGGAGAAGACTCTTGAGAGTCCCTTGGACTGCAAGGAGATCAAACCAGTCAATCCAAAGGAAATAAGTCCTGATTATTCATTGGAAGGACTGATGATGAAGTTGAAACTCCAATACATTGGCCACCTGATGCAAAGCACTGACTCATTGAAAAAGGCCCAAATGCTGGGAAAGATTGAAGGCGGGAGGAGAACGGCGACAGAGGATGAGATGGTTGGATGGCATCACTGTCTTGATGGACATGAGTCTGAGCAAGCTCCAGGAGTTGGTGATGGACAGAGCATCCTGGTGTGCTGCAGTCCATGGGGTCACAAAGAATCAGACCCAACTGAGCGACTGAACTGAATAAGTAGTAAATTGGCAAATTTACTAATATATCATTTAACTCTAAAACTTTAATAAAGATACAAATTAAATTGAAGTTAAGTGTTAAAGACACATTTCAAATAATACTAATTAAAAGACATATGATGTTGTTTACATGAAACTAAATCAACAATGATGGCATTAACAGTGGAGATTTTAAATTCAAGTCCAATTCTGAATCTTTGTTAAATTAAGACTGTGGAGAACCTCAGTTATCTATTGAAGTATTTCAATAAGAATAGCAATTCTTTAAGATTTACATAATCTCATTGATTACTCATTAACAACTTCATGAGGTATAAACTGTTATTACCCTCATTTACTGATGAGAAAACTGAGGTAAATATAGGTTAGGATATTTGCCCAAGATCATAGAGTCGGTAGGGGCTTCCCAGGTGACACCAGTGGTAAAGAACCTTCCTGCCAATGCAGGGGACCCAAGAGACTTGGGTTTGATCCCTGGGTAGGGAAGATCCCCTGGAAGAGGGCATAGCAACCCACTCCAGTACTTTTGCCTGGAGAATCCCATGGGCAGAGGAGCCGGGCAGGCTGCAGTCCATAGGATTACAGAGTCGGACATGACTGAAGCGATTTAGCACACATGCATGTAGTTGGTAAGGGGCAGAGGTGGGGTTATAACTTCCCCATCTACTAGCCAAAACACTAAGCTATTCTGCCTTCCATAGTACTAACCAAAAAGTGCTATTGTGAGCACAAAAATGAACCAAGTATATAATACTAAGTATGGTAACTGTCACATAGTCAACACTCAGCATATATTAACTAGTCTTTTGTCATCATTATCCTCTCATATATCTCAGAGTCTTTTCTGTCCTTAGGAAATATGTTCCCTTTTCATCTTGGTCAACTTACAACATGTCATCAACCAACTCTTCTCCAGCACCCATCCTTCACAGACCTGATCCTGTTACTCCATCTTAACTACAGGAGTTATATAGAGGAATCCAGTGTCCTCAATGATTTCATGGAATTGCAGGCCAGCCCTGGACTTCTTTTACTTAAAAGCATACACTCAAATTTAAGAACATATGACACACAGTGGTGCATTATGCAGCCTAATGTAAATACAAAATGATATAGAAAGAATTTACAACTACATGGTTTTTTAAAAGCAGCTATTTAATACTTTTCATTGCACTAAAATCCAAATTGATCACATTAAATGATACTTTTTTAATGCAAGCAGAAATGATCTGATGAAGATTCTATTTTTTCCCCTTTGAAATTTTGAAACACAAAATAATTAAAAAATATATAGCTGAGGGTTCTCATTATTACTATTTCTAAGATACTATGCATAGTTGAAAAGACAGCAGATCTCTGCTTTCCAGTGTTTGATCTGAGTATATGAAATATCAGATTATAAAGATTCTATCTATCTTTACAAAAACCCTCTGAAAGATAGGATAGATACCAGGATAATACAGAATTTCTGATAACTCAGTGCCTGATTATGGATCAATATTTGGGCTGTTTATATCTTTTCTTTGTGCCTCATATTGTAGCCAGTTTTAATTTTCTTCCTTTCTTTAGAAAGCAAAGAAAATAAAAGGCAAGGTAAAGTATAATTACTACTTGCTATTAATTTTGACTATGACAGAAGACACAAAATACTGGTTAAACAGGTTTGAAGATTATTGGCACATTTGATTTAGCTGGTCAAGAAATCCTTTAATTCTTCCCTCAAATTCAATAAGTCAGCCAGGAGCAAATAGAGCATAAGGTTTATTGTATAAAGTTTTGAATTTGATGTATAGTTATTTTTAATAGTAAAATACCACAAGAATTACTCCCCACATTTTTATTGGCTTAATGTAAACTAACTTATATTCATTAATTCACTGTAAAATTTTTAAAAGGAAATAATAAAACAAAAAATCATCTGTAATTCCATGACCCAGATAAAACCATTTGAATGTTGAAGGCTTTTTCAAAGCATATAATTCCTTTTACTTACATTGAGATCATACTAAAACTTTGTATTTTATCCCTTTACAAGCTCCCAGTTCAGATTCATTTTAAAGTAAAAACTGTTTGAGCCTTTGTGTTCTTTTAAAATAGGTAATAGGTTCCTTTTAACTTGTATGTGAACATCCATTATTTTTTTCAGTGAGTCAGTCCACCTCAGACTCAGACTGTGAAGGTTTTACAGTGCTCCAGAGCACCACATCAAATGAAGAAACACTCACACTGTAGGAACTGCCGTTTTGTATATTATTCTGGCAATTTTAGGCACATGGCAAAAAATACATTTTTTTCCTTAAAAAAGATAATGTATTACAACAATTAGATAGAGGATCATTCTTATCTAATTTACACAAAGGTAAAGACATCATTGAATCCAGAACTATGTACCATCTGAGTATAACTGGAATAAAGAAAATATCAACTAAGAGTCAAATACCTTTAATAGTTTTCTTGTAAAGAAATAGAAGACTTTCTACTCTCTTTTTGAAAAAATTTTTGAATATAGAAACTGCAATAAATATAGTTTATTAGAGCCTCTTTCAGTGAAGAGATTGCAGAAAGGGGAGCAGGAAGATAATGAGGAAAATAAAACAAGTGGCAAATACAAATGTCTTAGAGAGAAAAACAGATGGAGAAAAGACAGAAAAATATTGCATCTACAGGAAAAAATGAGAGAGAAAAAGAAGATAGGGTCAGATTCTTTGAGAAATATCTGGTGACAATTTATAATATCACCAGCAAAAGTGTCAAAACCTCTGTTTTCTCAACTGTAAGTATAAATGTGTATAGAAGGGGATATCATCTGCCAGAAGGTAGGTGTCCCACCCTAATCATAAGGTGATATATTTCAACTAATACTGAAACCTTAAAATTGGTTAATAAATTTTTCTGAGTCAAAATCAGAAATAACAGCATCTAACCATGTTATGTTTTTTTACTGCTGTGTTAATAAAACATGACAACAGATATTTCAGAGTGAAATTATCTTTTACCAAATAATACAAGAAGTAGTTCAGAACCCCTAGCCCTCTTGGGAATAAGCTTTTATTATATAACATATTTGCCAGAGTATACTTTCACCTCATTTCTTCTAAATAAGCTCCCTCTCCCACCTGCCCAAAGTTAGCTGCTTTAAAATAAAGGCCTTTCTAACAAGAAGAACCCAGGACTTAGAAAAGTGCTGCAAAGATATAGTGCCAAATCTCTAGCTTGTGGCTTAGAACTCAGTGGAATGGAATATAATACCAATTTTAATCACCTTCTAGAAAGATAACATTTTCTCCTTGAAAAAAATTATTTGAGATTATTTATCCCAGGTCCTGGGTTGCTTTATTGACTTTGCATACTCCATCTCCAAGAAAAACAGCACAGAATGGCTACTCTGCTGGATGCACAATTCACTCAAGAATATTATCAAAAGGAAATTTATCCTCATATCTTCAAAATAAGAGAGAGAAATAAATCCAACATACCAATAGTTTTCAGTGAATTCACAGAATAAATAGGATCTGTAATGCCAAGGGCCATGCTAAAGAGGAGGCAAGACTGCAAATCCCATGAATATTTATTGAATTTCAGAACCACATATCCAATTAAGATGAATGTTGTAGCAAAGCTAATTAATCCAGCTAAGAAGACCTGTGAAACCAATTCACAATACAGTATTAAATTTAACGCCTAAGTATGGCATGACCGCATTTACTCATGTAAGAATCAGATCTTGCTATATATTTTATACAATTACTCAGGAAGATAACTTTAAAAGGTATTCTAGTTTACCTGCCTCAATGAAACCATCCCTTCCAAATGATTCTACTTGACTATAACAAGACCAATGCACCCGTCTTTCTTGTTGCTATTCAAGATTAATAGTTTTCCACATCAAAATGTTCTAAGATGGAGTGCAAATTTTTCTTGCTTCCATACAAAGCATTTCCTTGTTTCCACAGTGATGATCTACAGGTCTCCAGGCAGGCAACAATGGACAAAAACTACATGCCAGCTGACTTGATCCCCTTATTAAAGGCTTTCTGGAAAAATCCACAGTTAGCAAACTGGTGTATACATTTCATTGCCCGATAGGTTTCTGACACTACCACACCTGTCAGGGATGCCAGGAAATGTAGCACTATTTTACACTCAGCCCACTACCATACTATGCATACAGTAAGTCACTCCATTATTGAGAAAGAAAGGGACAGGCAATCAACAATACCTGCCTTAAAAAGAGCAACAGAATGTAAAACTTTTAAACCAGCAGAAGGAAAAAAAAAAGAAGAAAAAAATTTTTTAAAGAATAAAGAAAATTGAATCAATTGACTGAGAAAGGGAAAAGGAATGTGGAAAAGCAAAGAAAATGCATTATAAATTAAAAGTAAAAAATCACATGTGACAGATAAACACAAATCTATTTCTTTTGAGCTTTAAAAAATTTACCTTTAACTTACATACAGTAAAATTCACTCTCTGACTGTATAGTTAATATGAGTTTTGACAAATGCATGTAGTCAGGTAAACATGACCACAATGAAAAAACAAAACAGATCCATCAAACTCAAAAATTTCTTCATTCTGCCATTTTATTTCTTCCCTCATCCTGCTCCCTGGCAACCAATGATCTGTTTTCCAAAGCATTTTTTTGCCTTTGCTAGAATGAAGGTCTATGTACGGAATTATATTATTCCATAGGTACCCTTCTAGCCTGGTTTCTTTCTCTTATCATGCTGCTGCTGCTAAGTCGCTTCAGTCATGTCTGACTCTGTGTGACCCCATAGTTGACAGCCCAACAGGCTCCGCCGTCCCTGGGATTCTCCAGGCAAGAACACTGGAGTGGGTTGCCATTTCCTTCTCCAATGCATGAAAGTGAAGTCGCTCAGTCATCTCCAACTCGTAGCCACCCCATGGACTGCAGCCCACCAGGCTTCTCCAGCCATGGGATTTTCCAGGCAAGAGTACAGGAGTGGGGTGCCATTGCCTTCTCCATCTCTTAGCATAATACATCTGAAATTCTTCCATATTCTACTTATCAATATTCTGTTTCTTTTTTATTGCTGAGTGAAAACACTAAAGACTTAAACATGTGGAGTGAAGCTAAAAAGTTATTAGTGGAAAACTTCAAACTTTAAATGCACAAAATAACAACAATAAAAGAAGCTAAAAGTCAATCAACTAATACCTAGCTCAAGATATTAGAAAAAGTACAGAATAAAATCAAAGAAAATAAAATAGTTTGAAAAGAAAAATAATCTGGCAAGCATGATTAACAAAAAAAGAGGAAGGCATAAATAAAACAAACATAGCAGTGAAAATGGACAAATCTACAGACACAGCTGAGTGGCAGTCAGAGGTGAGTTTGGACCCAGGATCTGCCATTGGTCAGTCTTGTGACTTCTGAACTATAGTCGGCTTATATGTGAAATGGAGATGATATTAACTCAGTGCCTTAGTCACAGTAACTAATCTTAGTTACAGATCAGCAAATATTTATTCCTTCTCCCTCCCCTCAACTCTCTTTAATTAGTGATTCTGCACAGCAAAAAGAGTCAACTAAAAATGTGAGATTGGTGAAATATTAATGTGAGATTGGTGAATTATTAATCTCGCTAGACAGATTCTCTGTCAACATGAATAAGGAATAATAGACCATACTTTGTCTTAAAATGTGTTCTTACCTGCCAAAACATGTTCTTGAGTATATAGAAGTCCACATCCAAAGCAGCCATAAATATAATTAAAGGTGAAAAATAACAATAAAGTGAAAAACTTGGTGTTCTTAGAAGAGGGTAGACGACTTGGTGCATCTAAATAAACAAAGGCAAACAAAAAATTACTTTGTTACCATTTTGAAGTATTAGAAATTAGGTTGCTGATCTGCCAATCAATATGAATTTTACAATATTCCAATTTGCAACTAATGAGAGATAATCTACAATGCCAGTCCTAGGAGTCTTGTGGTAGATTTCGTGATCTAACCATCCACATGAGATAAATGCATGGTCCTCTATTCACCAGAAATATGGACTTTAGGCTACATAAACATCGCCTGTGGTAACTAATCAGTGTTTTCAAAAATGGTACTTCACCATTGGTTACCCCTGAGGTGATTTTAGGTGGTACTTTTTAATTTGACTTTAGGTAATTATTTTCATTTGTGTAAGAGTGGGAGAAAGACCTTTGCATGGGTACTTGTGATTTCACAGACATTTGCTTAGGATTTTAAAATATTTCAGTGAATTAAGCAATAAAAATAATACATGGATAATAGTATAGATTGTATATATAGGATATAAATCATGAAGGCTATATACAGATGAATAGAAAACACAACAACAATGACTGAAGTAGAGTAAACATATCCTAAAAAGTCTTTGGCACAGTTAACAGTTTAATCTTCACCACTTAACATCTCTGTGGCTCAGTTTCCTCATCAGTAAAATGGGAACAGAGTACCTACTTTCATTGGATTGCTCTGAGGAGAAATTAATTAACTCAAGAGTTAATAAGTTTCACTGGTGGGACTATTGGTAAAGGATCTGCCTGCCAGGAAGGACATGTTAAGAAATGTGGGTTTGCACAATGAGGTACCATTTCACGCCAGTCAGAATGGCTGCTATCCAAAAGTCTACAAGCAATAAATGCAGGAGAGGGTGTGGAGAAAAGGGAACCCTCTTACACTGTTGGTGGGAATGCAAACTAGTACAGCCACTATGGAGAACAGTGTGAAGATTCCTTAAAAAACTGGGAATAGAACTGCCTTATGACCCAGCAATCCCACTGCTGGGCATACACACCGAGGAAACCAGAATTGAAAGAGACACGTGTACCCCAATGTTCATTGCAGCACTGTTTATAATAGCCAGGACATGGAAGCAACCTAGATGTCCATCAGCAGACGAATGGATAAGAAAGCTGTAGTACATATATACAATGGAGTATTATGCAGCCATTAAAAAGAATACATTTGAATCAGTGTTAATGAGGTGGATGAAACTGGAGCCGATTATACAGAGTGAAGTAAGACAGAAAGAAAAACACCAATACAGTATACTAATGCATATATATGGAATTTAGAAAGATGGTAACAATAACCTAGTATGTGAGACAGCAAAAGAGACACAGATGTATAGAACAGTCTGTTGGACTCTGTGGGAGAAGGAGAGGGTAGAATGATTTGGGAGAATGGCACTGAAACATGTATAATATCATATATGAAATGAATTGCCAGTCCAGGTTCGATGAAGGATACAGGATGCTTGGGGCTGGTGCACTGGGATGACCCAGAGGGATGGTATGGGGAGGGAAGTGGGAGGGGGGTTCAGGATGGGGAACACATGTACACCCATGGCGGATTCATGTTGATGTATGGCAAAACCAATACAATATTGTAAAGTAATTAAACCCCAATTAAAATAAATAAATTTATATTTTAAAAAAAGAAAGAAAGAAATGCGGGTTTGAACCCTGGGAGGAGGGCATGGCAACTCACTCCAGTTTTCTTGCCTGCAGAATCAAATAGACAGAGGAGCCTGATGGGCTATGGACCACAGGGTTGCAAAGAGACACGATGAAGTGACTTAGGATGCACAGTAAGTTAATAAATTATTAAAATTAAAAAACCAAAGAACTTAAAAGGCAGTCTGGCACATAGTTAACACTCAAAAGATGCTAGTTGTAGTGGTGGTGTTTCAAAGAATAACAAGAGGGTTTTACAATCCTACATGCTCAAAATTCTCAATTCTCCAAGCCAGGCTTCAATAGTGCTATGAACTGTGAACTTTAAGATGTTCAAGCTGGATTTAGAAAAGGTACAGGAACCAGAGATCAAATTGCCAACATCCATTGGATCATCAAAAAAGCAACAGAATTCCAGAAAAACATCTACTTCTGCCTTTATTGACTATGTCAAAGCCTTTGACTGTGTGGATGACAACAAACTGTGGAAAATTCTTAAAGAAATGGGAACACCAGACCACCTTACCTATCTCCTCAGAAACCTGTATGCAGGACAAGAAGCATGTCCAAGAAGCATGGAACAACTAATCCATTGTTTCATGTCTGGCTAGAACTGGACATGGAACAACCGATTAGTTCCAAATTGGGAAAGGAGTATGTCAAGGCCGTATATTGTCACCCTGCTTATTTAACTTATATGCAGAGTACATCATGCAAAATGCCAGGCTGGATGAAGTACAAGCTGGAATCAAGATTGCTAGGAGAAATATCAAGAACCTCAGATACACAGATGACACGACCTTTATGGCAAAAAGTGAAGAACTGAAAAGCCTCTTGAAAGCAAAACAGGAGAGTTAAAGAGCTGGCTTAAAACTCAACATTCAAAAAACAAAGATCATGGCATCTGGTCCCATCACTTCATGCCGAATAGATGAGGAAACAATGGAAACAGTGACAGACTTTATTTTTTGGGGCTCCAAAATCCCTGCAGATGATGACTGCAGCCATGAAATTAAAAGACACATACTCTTTGGACAAAAAGTTATGACCAACCTGGACAGCATATTCAAAAGCAGAGACATTACTTTGCCAACAAAGGTCTGTCTAGTCAAGACTATGGTTTTTCCAGTAGTCATGTATGGATGTGAGAGTTGGACCATAAAGAAGGCTGAGTGTGGAAGATTTGATGCTTTTGAACTGTGGTGTTGGAGAAGACTCTTGAGAGTCCCATGGACTGCAAGGAGATCCAACCAGTCAACCCTAAAGGAAATCAGTCCTGAATATTCATTGGAAGGACTGATGTTGAAGCTGAAACTCCAATACTTTGGCCACCTGATGTGAAGCACTGACTCACTGGAAAAGGCCCTGATGCTGGGAAAGATTGAAGGTGGGAGGAGAAGGGGACGACAGAGGATGAGATGGTTGGATGGCATCACCAACTTGATGGACATGAGTATGAGCAAGCTCTGGGAGTTGGTGATAGACAGGGAAGCCTGGCATGCTACAGTCCATGGGGTTGCAAAGAGTCAGACACGACTGAGCAACTGAACTGAACTGAACTTTACAGTCCTTAACAGATACAAGCACTGTCTCCATTTCTGTTTAAATAAAAAATGAATGGATTCAAATTGTTATTCATTACTCTGCTGCTATACATTTAAAATTGTGTCAATAAATTAACAAAGTTTTTCTTGGATCTAAGTAATATTTTGTAGGATGCATGTTTTGCACTTAACCTGGCAGTTAGAAAAGAGTAATCATAATTCACCACGACAGTAACTGAGCCTTTTGTAACTAGAGTCCCTGCAGGTGTGGAAGACAATAACGTGAGAGAGTCCCGCTCTATGTACAGGGAAAGAAAACAGGGGCAAGGACCAAAGGCAGATGGTGAAGAACCCAAGAAGGCAATTAGATTTACTCACTTTCAAAGTACTATTTTAAGCCTCTCTAATTCATGTTTCCTTTCTTGGATGGTTTTTCATTTTCAAAAATTTTAATACCAGATAAACGTTTCTCAGTAGCTGTTCACATTAAAAAAAAAATCCATTCATTCAGGAATGGGGACAGGAGTTGACCTTGTTTTTGGTCTTTAATCTTTAGTCTATCCTCCAGTTTATCGTATGTAAGTTACCTCAACAAAATTGTAGGCTAGTTGTCCTATCAAAAATCCAAATAGAGAAAGAATCGACAAGACAATGACTTCAGAATTCTTTAAAAATGCCCTCAGAAGTCCTAAAAAAAAAAAAAAAGTATGTGTTACTTGGACATAAGGTATAATTTAAAAACAATTTATTATTATCTCTCTTTAGGTATTTGATTTTTAAACTTCCTTTGAATGTCATACATTATGAAGAAATAACTGAAAACTGTTATATAACCCTATCTTTTAGTATAAGACACACATAATGATATAGCACTCATGTGAATTTGGAAAATTTTGAAGTTACAACAACCTCCCATTTGCCAACCCAGTGGCACTGTCTGGGTATCTTGCTTCTGGATCTGATGAAGAGAAATTATGAAAATGAAATTTCCTGTCCTCAAAGTATCCGTTCACTCATTTTGTCACTCATTGTATAAGACTCTTTGCGACCCCATGGACTACAGCACGCCAGGCTTCCCTGTCCATCACCATCTCCAGGAGCTTGCTCAAACTCATGTCCATCAAGCTGGTGATGCCATCCAAAAATCTCATCCTCTGTCATCCCCTTTTCCTCCTGCCTGCAATCTTTCCCAGCATTAGGAACTTTTTCAATGAGTCAGCTGTTTGCCTCAGGTGGCCAAAGTATTGGAGTTTCAGCTTCAACATCAGTCCTTTCAATGAATATTCAGGACTGATTTCCTTTAGGGTTGACTGGTTGGATCTCCTTGCAGTTCAAGGGACTCTCAAGAGTCTTCTCCAACACCACAGTTCAAAAGCATCAAATCTTCCACACTCAGCCTTCTTTATGGTCCAACTCTCACATTCATACATGACTACTGGAAAAACCATACCCTTGACTAGATAGACCTTTGTTGGCAAAGTAATGTCTCTGCTTTTGAATATGCTGTCTAGGTTGGTCATAGCTTTTCTTCCAAGGAGCAAGTGTCTTTTAATTTCATGGCTGCAGAAACCATCTGCAGTGATTTTGGAGCCAAAAAAAATAAAGTCTGTCACTGTTTCCATTGTTTCCCCTTCTATCTGCCATGAAGTGATAAGACCGGATGCCATGATCTTAGTTTTCTGAATGTTAAGCTTTAAGCCAACTATTTCACTCTCCTGTTTCACTTTCATCAAGAGGCTCTTTAGTTCTTCTTTGCTTTCTGCCATAAAGGTGGTGCCATCCGTGTATCTGAGGTTATTGATATTTCTCCTGGCAATCTTGATTCCAGCTTGTACTTCATCCAGCCTGGCATTTTGCACGATGTACTCTGCATATAAGTTAAATAAGCAGGGTGACAATATACAGCCTTGATGTACCCCTTTTCCTATTTGGAAACAGTCTGTTGTTCCATGTCCAGTTCTAGCTTTTTCTTGTTGACCTGCATACAGATTTCTCATGATGCAGGTAATATGGTCTGGTATGCCCATCTCTTTAAGAATTTTCCACAGTTTGTAGTGATCCACACACTCAAAGGATTTGGCACAGTCAATAAAGCAGAAGTAGTTGTTTTTCTGGAACTCTCTTGCTTTTTCTATGGTCCAGGCAATGGCACCCCACTCCAGTACTCTTGCCTGGAAAATCCCATGGACAGAGGAGCCTGGAAGGCTGCAGTCCATGGGGTCGCTGAGGGTCGGACACAACTGAGTGACTTCACTTTCACTTTTCACTTTCATGCATTGGAGAAGGAAATGGCAACCCACTCCAGTGTTCTTGCCTGGAGAATCCCAGGGACTGGGGAGACTAGTGGGCTGCTGTCTCTGGGGTCACAGAGTCGGATACGACTGAAGCGACTTAGCTAGCAGATGTTGACAATTTGATCTCTGGTTCCTCTGCCTTTTCTAAAACCAGCTTGAACATGTGGGAGTTCAAGGTTCACGTATTGTTGAAGACTGGCTTGGAGAATTTTTTGAGCATTACTTTCCTAGCATGTGAGATGAGCACAATTGTGCAGTAGTTTGAGCATTCTTTGGCATTGCCTTTCTTTGGCATTGGAATGAAAACTGACCTTTTCCAGTCCTGTGGCCACTGCTGAGTTTACCAAATTTGCTGGCATACTGAGTGCAGCACTTTCACACCATCATCTTTTAGGATTTGAAACAGCTCAACTGAAATTCCATCACCTCCACTAGCTTTGTTCGTAGTGATGCTTTCTAAGGCCCACTTGACTTCACATTCAAGGATGTCTGGCTCAAGGTGAGTGATCACACCATTGTGGTTATCTGGGTCATGAAGATCTTTTTTGTGCAGTTATTCTGTGTATTCTTGCCACCTCTTCTTAATATCTTCTGTCTCTGTTAGGTCCATACCATTTCTGTCCTTTATTGTGCCCATCTGTGCAGGATATGTTCCCTTGGTATCTCTAATTTTCTTGAAGAAATCTCTAGTCTTTCCCATTCTGTTGTTTTCCTCTATTTCTTCGCATTGATCACTAAAAAGGCTTTCTTATCTCTCCTTGCTATTCTTTGAACTCTGTATTCAAATGGGTAGATCTCTCCTTTTCTCCTTTACCTTTTGCTTTGCTTCTTTTCTCAGCTATTTATAAGGCCTCCTCAGACAACCATTTTCCCTTTTTGCATATCTGGTTTTCTCAGGGATGGTCTTGATCACTGCCTCCTGTACAATATCACAAACCCCCGTCCATAGTTCTTCAGGCACTCTATCAGATCTTATCCCTTAAATCTATTTCTCACTTCCACTGTATAATCATAAGGAAACTGACTGAAGTCATACCTGAAAGGTCTAGTGGTTTTCCCTACTTTCTTCAATTTAAGTCTGAATTGGGCTTCCCTGGTGGCTTAGATGGCAAAGCATCTGCCTGCAATGCAGGAGACCTGGGTTCAATCTCAGGGTCAGGAAGATCCCCTGGAGAAGGAAATGGCAACCCACTCCAGTACTTTTGCCTTGAAAATCCCATGGATGGAGAAGCCTGGTAGGCTACAGTCCATGGGGTAGCAGAGAGTTGGACACAATTGAGCAACTTCACTCTTTTTCTTTCTTTCTTTCCTTTCTTCCCTCCCTCCCTCCCTCCCCCTACCCCCCCCCTCTCTTTTTCTTTCTTTGGCAATAAAGAGTTCACAATCTGAGCCACAGTCAGCTCCTGGTCTTGTTTTTGCTGAATGTACAGAGCTTCTCCATCTTTGGCTGCAAAGAATATAATTAATCTGATTGCTATGACCATTGCGTTCTCTTGGCAAAATTGTATTAGCCTTTGACCTACTTCATTTTATACTCCAAGGCCAAATTTGCCTGTTACTCCAAGGCATCTCCTGACTTCCTACTTTTGCATTCCAGTCCCCTATAATGAAAAGGACATCTTTTGGGGGTGTTAGTTCTAGAAGGTCTTGTAGGTCTTCATAGTACCATTCAACTTCAGCTTCTTCAACATTCCTAGTTGAGGTATAGACTTGGATTACTGTGATACTTAATGGTTTGCCTTGGAAACAAAGAGATCATTCTATCGTTTTTGAGACTGCATCCAAGTACTGCATTTCGGACTCCTGTTGACTATGATGGCTACTCCATTTCTTCTAAGGGATTCTTGCACACAGTAGTAGATAGAATGGTCATCTGAGTTAAATTCACCCATTCCAGTCCATTTTAGTTCACTGATTCCTAAAATGTCGATATTCACTCTTGCCATCTCCTATTTGACCACTTCCAATTTGCCTTGGTTCATGGACCTAACATTCCAGGTTCCGATGTAATATTGCTCTTTACAGCATTGGACTTTACTTCCATCACCAGTCACACCCACAACTGGGTGTTGTTTTTGCTTTGGCTCCATCTCTTCAATCTTTCTGGAGTTATTTCTCCATTGATATCCAGTAGCATATTGGGCACCTACCAACCTGGGGAGTTCATCTTTCAGTGTCCTATCTTTTTGCCTTTTGATACTGTTCATGGGGTTCTCAAGGCAAGAATATTGGTTTGCCCTTTCCTTCTCCAGTGGACCACATTTTGTCAGAACTCTCCATCATGACCCATCTGTCTTGGATGGCCCTACACGGCTCATAGTTTCATTGACTTAGACAAGGCTGTGGTCCATGTGATCAGCTTGATTAGTTATCTGTGATTATAGTTTTCATTCTGTCTGCCCTCTTGGATAAGGATAAGAGACTTATGGAAGCTTCTTGATGGCAGAGACTGAGGTAGAAACTGGGTCTGTTCTGTTGAGTGGGGCCATGCTCCATAAATCTTTAATCCAATCTTTTGTTGATGGGCGGGGCTGTGTTCCCTCCCTGTTGTTTGACCTGAGGCCAAACTATGGTGGAGGGAATGAAGATAATGGGGACCTCCTTCAAAAGGTCCCATGCACACAATGCTGCACTCAGTGCCCCTGACCCTGCAGCAGGCCACCACTGACCCAAGCCTCTGCCAAAGACTCCTGGACACTCACGGACAAGTCTGGGTCTCTTGTGGGGTTACTGCTCCTTTCTCCTGGGTCCTGTTGCATACAAGGTTTTGTTTGTGCCCTCCAAGAGTCTGTTTCCCCAGACCTTTGTAAGTTCTGGCGACTCTATGGTGGGTTAATGGCGACCTCCTCCAAGAGGGTTTATGCCATACCCAGGTCTGCTGCACCCAGAACTCCTGCCCCTGCGGCAGGCCACTGCTGACCCATACCTCCACATGAGACACTCAAACACTCAAAGGCAGGTCTGGCTCAGTCTCTGTTGCATATCCTGGTACGCAGAACATTTTCTTTGAGCCTCCAAGCATCTCTGGAAGGCACGGAGTTTGATTCTAAGTGCGATTTTACCCCTCCTACCATTTTGCTTGGGCTTCTCCTTTGCCCTTGGACATGGGGTATCTTTTTTTGGTGGGATCCAACATTCTCCTGCCAATGGTTGTTCAGCAGTGAGTTTTAATTTTGGAGTTATCGCAGGAGATGATGAACACACGTCCTCCTACTTTGCCAGCTTGCAATGTCTTACTACATGTTAATCACTACTCATCCTAAGCTATGGTAACATATATTCTGTAGTTTTCTTAAACACCAGAAATACTTTTAAATGAAACCTAATCATAGGGAAAACTTCCTTTACCAATTAAGTGTTAAAAGATACTAACTATCCTGTCTATATGAATCTTCTTGCCTTAAAACTCCCTCCATGCATGCATGCTAAGTCATTTCAGTTGTGTCCAACTCTGTGCAATCCCATGGACTGTATCCCACCAGGCTCTTCCATCCATGGGATTCTCCAGGCAAGAATACTGGAGTAGGTTGCCATGCTCTCCTCCAGGGGATCTTCCCAACCCAAGGATCAAACCCATGTCTCCAGCACTACCTGGGAAGCCCCTAAAACTTTCTAAGCTAAGTCACTTCAGTCATGTCCGGCTCTGTGCAACCCCATAGACGGCAACCCACCAGGCTCCCCTGTCCCTGGGATTCTCCAGGCAAAAACACTAGAGTGGGTTGCCATTTCCCTCTCCAATGCATGGAAGTGAAAAGTGAAAGTGAGGTCGCTCAGTCATGTCCGACCCTCAGCGACCCCATGGACTGCAGTCCACCAGGCTCCTCCATCCATGGGATTTTCCAGGCAAGAGTACTGGAGTGGGGTGCCATTGCCTTCTCCATAAAACTTCCTACTCTAAGATTATTCAGCTCATCACTTCCAGAGGCAATATATAGACTACAATCCAGTTAACTTACGCCTAAGGTGAGACTCATTGGCATCTCAGAGTCTGTATTTCTTGCCTTTCACCTACAGGTCATGACAAATCAGTAAATATTTTTTGAATACTTATGTATAAGGTTAGCCAAAGAAATGTTTCTCAAGCAATTTCTGCAATGCCCTTTACTGCTTGGAGCACCTGTCTCTATGTAACCATAAAAGATCTAAAGCTAGTAAGATTCATGGTCAGCAGCACTTTATTGTACCAAAAGGGACCAAGGTTGATGATAAGCTTTTTAAAGATCCAAGAGAAAGCAATTTCACTCCCTAATGGGAGTAAAATTGACGTTCTTCATGGGTGTTTGCTTTGTTGCTTCTTTGTAGTCTTTGTACCAGGTTTCCCTGGTAAAGAATATGCCTGAAATGCAGGAGACCTGGGTTCAACCCCTGAGATGGGAAGATCTCCTAGAGAAGGGAATGGCAACCCACTCTAGTATTCTTGCCTGGAGAATTCCATGGACAGACAGACCATGGGGTGGCAAAGAGTTGGACGCGACTGAGCAACTAAAACTTTCACTTTTGTTCCAGAAAGCATTTTAAACCAGCTGACATTTTGCCCAAAAGAAAAAAATTTTAAGGGAACTAGAAAATGTTCTCTAATCACTAGTGTTTAATTATGGAATAAAGCATCTGTGTTTTTAATATGTTATTTTATCTGCATGAATATCATTCCTCATGCCTATTGAATACTTTCTCATTGTGTAAGAGAACTTATAGGTGAAACTTTTCCTAATTCCCCCCAGGGGGTGGAATGGTACATCTTCCCTAAAGAAAAAGCACATCAAAAGTCATAGTAGAATGAACAAAAGTGATGATGTTAAGTAAGCAAATTGTAAACCATGTATCTGGGTTCTATTTGCCCTCCCCCGATCCCAGATATTTAGGTCAAGTTAGGCCTGGCAGGCAAGAAGGAAGCCAGGCAGTATAAAGCTCTCCCTCTCCTTTGTTACCAGAGATTCTGGACTATACATTTACAGTTATAATAATGACACTGCATTGCAATTATGTGTCTGCCTGTCTCCCTCACAAAAAGTCTCCTTGAGGCTAAGAACTTTCATATTCTCCACAGTGCTATGCTCAGCAAATGTCATGAATGAATGAAGGAGCATAGCAGAGATCAGACTTATAGATAAATTAAACAAGATTGATATCATTCACTCACATTTTATAATTTCACTGGTTTTCTTCTTTTGTTATAATTGTGATCACTTTCTGCAGAAAGGTTCAGAGGTCAGAGGAAATATGAGATGTAAAAACAATCACCTACCTCCCAAAACAAGCGTGGACCATACAAGAATCAGGAAATGTCCCTTCCCAACAGTGTAGTCAGCGGCCCTTCCACAGAGTAAATCAGGTCTGTTACCTTCTTTTTGTATCCAGAAGGACACATTAGCTTTTGACATTGTTTTATCAGTCCCAGTTGATGAACCTGGATGAGATTTACTGTTGACACTTTCACTAGTACAGACTAACCTGTTATGATACACAAAAAAGAAGACTATGTGACTGGCCAGGATCCAATCCATCCACATTCTTTCTACCTAAGATTATACTACACTCAGATCTGAGCCCACAAGGTACAAATTAATACCTCCTATTCCACCTCTGCTCCAAAAACGTTCTATGGGAACACTAATAGCAGTGTTTGTGTTTCTTCCTGATACTGCTACACATGTATCGGGGAGAGATGGTATCGATTTTTGCATGTACCATTTATTATACAATATGGTAATGTTTGTCTTCCCCATGGAACAGTGAGTTTCTTGAGGGTCAGAGCCAACTATTAATTTCCCTTAAGGCTGTGCACAGAGCATGTGGCACATAACAGGCTCTCCATAAATACTGGATGAATTCTTTGAGGGAGAACTCTTTCTCTGGGAGTACAAATCATTCCAGAATTTTCTTCTACTATTGCAATTTCTTGCCCCTTTTTCATCTCTCAGGCCCCTCCAACTCCAAAATGGCAAGTGGGAAACAGGTCAAAGTTGAGTCCTATTGGTTAAGGATGGGGGTGCAGAAGTATGTGAATAACCTATAAACAAAGGAAAAAGACAAAGGTTGAGGTCTGATCATATGGTAGCTTTGAGTGAATTAGAAAAAGTTCCCCCTTGCTAACAATAGGGCACACAGCTTAGCACGTGAATAACAGGCTAGATTTCGACCCCAGGACCCAATCCACCCCCTCAAGCTGCTGCCCTTGTGTGGGACCTAGTCTGCATAAATAGATGTGAAAGTCCTAAGGACTCATTCTCTTTTTCTCTCCCTTGCAGCTAGCCTTAACCTAAAATTCCTAGAGGTTCCTGAAGCATCCCCAATATCTGGATCTTTGCTTTGCATCTGTTGGGTCTGAAAGTCACAGTGAGCCTGACAAGAAGTGGAGGATGGCCCAGAAATGGTATTCAAAACACTGTATCTTGAAACCTGTCCCTCTAGCAGCACCTCATATCCTCGGCACCTTCACAGCCTCTACTCAACTTGTCAGGAAAGCCTTGCTCCCAAACCAAGTTCTCCAAACTTTCAAAACCAGCAATACCTTCAGCCAAGGCTCAGCAGGTTCAGAGTTGAAACCAAGGTGAAGGCACTGAAAATCACAAAAAATGCTCAGCTCTGCGTCTGTTTGCCAGGGACAGTACTGCCAACTGATACCACACTGAAAGCTATTTCCATACCTAATTCCTATTGGCTGCTTCCCAACTGACTTTCATTCTGATTGGCTACAAACATTATGCCCATCCCCAATCCAGAAGAAGCTTAAGTGTTCCCAGGGAA
The DNA here is from genome assembly GCF_032405125.1 of Capricornis sumatraensis. Classification (NCBI taxonomy): domain Eukaryota; kingdom Metazoa; phylum Chordata; class Mammalia; order Artiodactyla; family Bovidae; genus Capricornis; species Capricornis sumatraensis. Next base: position 62,246,167 of record NC_091082.1, read on the forward strand.
ACTTGCATTTCTTAATGCTCAAGCTGTGTCTATACACATAACTGTTTTAACTGATTTTCTTTGCCTGGTGTAATGGCTGAAATGGTCATTGACCGTGTAGACAGTTCCTATGTGGTTTTTAATATATACTCTGGGTTTCTGTCTTCAGCTCTAACCCTTTTCAACTGCCTTGTCTCCTCTCTGACTTTTTCATTCATCCTTTTCTATTTTCTCTTTTTCTGCCCCTCCTTTCTTTTCCATGGAGTTTCTCACTCCCCCTTTTTTCCTTAACGCCTATTTGTCATTGGCTTTTGGTCCTTGATTTGAAGAAACAATATCACCCATTCTTCATAGGACAAATGCATCCCCAATTCTGTGATACCCAATGTGATTTTTTTAAATGCCAAATCTAATCATTAAAATCAAATACAGTATAAATTTAAACAAATGAACCACTTACTAATCAACTTGTAGTTTACTTTGAAGAGAGTTGTTCTGTGACAATGAAATTCTACTCTCTCATTCCTGTGCCACACTAATCAGGGCACTGAGGATAACACCACCACAATGAGATGACTTCATCTATCATTATCTTCTCCATCACTGTATCAAGGAAATTTTGACACACAGAAGCCCCAATTCCTTCTTGAGACTAATTGGTTTCAGTCAACAGCTCTATGTCTGCCCTAACTACAACAACCACCACTAGCACTCACACACCATTCTCCCAAAATATTTCCTTTACAACGTTTTTTTGCTGTTGTCTGGTATGGTTCTTTTATGTCACTGGACCCATTCCTACCATAAATCCTGAGGACTATGTTTTTCTAAAAGTTGTCTTGTACACAGGCTGTCTCCTGAGAGACCCATTCCTTACTCATTCTCAACCTGCCCTTACTGAGCCCTTCTGGTTACTAAGTTCACTGCTCTTTCTCCCATATTCATCTTAACCTCATCTCTATTGCTTGTCACCTTGATTTCTCTCCTAAACTTCCATGATTCAGATCACTCTGAGTAATGTCCCTCCAGTTCTGTCTAGTTCTTACCCCAGTGCTATCCCCTCAGGCTCACTGGGTTCACCTAGACCCTCCAGGTAAGAGTCATGCAGTTTGTACATTTTAAAAGTCAGATTCTCCATGGCTTTTGGAAAAATACCCATACCTCAAGAAACCCTGAACAAAATTCATAGAGCCAGCTCTAGATTACATATGGTTCTGAGAGCTAGAGATAGCACATAACTAGAATACACAGAGATGATCAAATTTCTCTCACAACAATATTTGCCATAAAGCTAAAAAAAAAAGGCAATAATAAATTTATATTTCACCTTTTTCGGTACAGTACTTTCCTTGGTGACTCAGATGGTAAAGAATCTGCTTGCAATGCAAGAGACTAGAGGTTTGACCCCTGGGTTGGGAAGATCTCCTGGAAAAGGAAATACAACCCACTCCAGTATTTCTGCCTGGAGAATTCTGTAAACAGAGGAGCCTGGCAGGCTACAGTCCATGGGGTCACAAAGAGTCAGAGAGGACTGAGTGACTAAAACTTCTATACTTCTGATTTGCGGTAGAGCCAGTTGAATACTTTGATGGCTTTGAGAGTTAAGAGCTGAGAGGGTTCCCAGTCAGTCTCACCCAAATTCCATCTTCTAATGATAGACTACACTGTCTGACAGAGACAGGCACAAAACAAGTTGGTTAGTCATAGCTCTCTGTCCCCCTAACACTATGGTTGGTTCAGAGCATGAGACTCAAGACCAATCAGATGATGCCTTGATATATACATATATATATATATATGTGTATATATATATATACTATTATCGAGAGACAACTGGTCTCTTTCCATTTGACTTTAGTTGTGGTGATAACCCCTAGTGCAGCTACAGGCCATCTTTCCAGCTGCACTGAGAAAGCCGACCTCAAGTCTGAAACTGAGCAAAGCCTTTTTGAGTCTGAACATTTCCATGACATACCATCTAAATACCACTGAGGTCTTAACCAATAACCTCACAATACTGCCTGAGATTTTATCTTTTCCCAGAAGCCATCTCTTATTTTGATAACTTTTTTGCCATCTACAAAGGCTAGGAATGAGAACTAATTTTATTTTCAAACCTAGCAAGTACTGAATCCTTTATATTTCTTTTAAATTTTATTTGAAAACTGAATTGTTCCTTTTAGGCTCATCTCTCTCCAATTTTAGTAGGAAAATACAGGTGGCAATTGAACACTATTTGGGAAAGTCCTGAGCAGGATCACTGAGTTCATTACTTGGATAAAAGTGTTGCCAAACTTACCACCATCACATAAGAAGGGTACCTTTTCTCTAGCTTCCAATAACATTTTCCTCTCTTTCCTAAAATTTCCCACTACAAGCCTCCTGTGCATGAGTCTGTGCTCAGTCGTGTCTGACTCTCTGCGACCCCAAGGACTGTTGCCCTCCAGGCTCCTCTGTCCATGGAATCTTCCAGGCAAAAATACTGGAGCAGGTTGCCATGCCCTTCTCCATGGGATCTTCCTGACCCAGGGACTAAACCTGGGTCTCCCACATTGCAGGCAGATTCTTTACCATCTGAGCCACCAGGGAAGCCCCAAGAGCCTCCCAGACAGCCTCAAAGATTCTGCTAATAATCTAAGGCTCTTCAGGCTTTCACTAACACTCTCCTCTAGCCCATTCCAGCTTCTGTCTACCACCCAGTCCCAAAAGGTAATGCCATATGTTTTAGGGTTTGTTCACTTCCAAGTTCTAAAATTTATGTGTTATAAATTGCCGCATAACAAACAGACACAAACCTTAGTAGTTTAAAACAACAATTATTTATTTGCCTGAAATCTACAGTTTTGCCATGGCTCAACAGAGGCTTGTCTCTGCTCCATACAGCACCAGCTGTGATGGTTCAACTGGAGGATCTGCTTCCAAGATGATTCACCCACATCACTGATGACTGCTGGCTGGAGCTCAGCCAGGGCTACGAGCTGGGCCTCAGTGCCTGTACATATAGGTCTCTCCACAGGTTGGTTTCCAAGAGCCAGCATCTCAAGAAAACTAGGTAGAAACTGTATCATCTTTATCTTTTATGATCTATGAAAGTCACATAGTTTTACTTCTACTGTAATCACAGGCCTGCCCAGGTTCATGATGAGAGAACAGAGACCCACCTCTCTATGTGAGGAATGTCACGATCACATTGTAGAAGAGCAGGTGGGATGAGAGATGTGGCCATCTTAGAAAATGCAATCTATCACAAATTAGATGAAACATTGGGATGGACTGTCAGCCTTTCACAATTATGGTAACCTAAGTAGCAGCCCGACTGCTTTAGCTTAGTCTAGAGCAACATATCTCAAAGGCTAGACCATATGCTGGTTGTAATTCATTATATGAGTTCCCTCATAGATGGAAAAATGAAAAACATAGAAGTCTACACTAAAAGTTAATTTATTCAACTTTAAAGAGCAGAGCCTTATACTGAGGTTATATCTTCCTGTTTTTTTCTGGCGTTAATATTTCTTTTTTTTATTAAATGATAGTCATAACAGACATTAGCTGTTTTCTTAATGATATCATACCAATCACCTCCCCCTTCTCTTTTTTTTTTACAGTTTTCCAATCAGTGAAAAAACACAAAAGCCTAAGGAACCACCATCTAAAAGTAATCAGAACACTCTTACCTTTTGTTTCACTACCTCTTAAATAATGTGGTTTAATTTACTTTACTAGTATGTACTTTGAAATAGTAATTAATGTCTCTGTGGGTGTTCAAAGTCATGCAGCTACCTGAGTAACAACTCAAAGTCATGCAGCTACCTGAGTACAGCTCAAAGTCATGCAGCTACCTGAATAACAGCTCAAACAGGATTCAGACAGGATTCAAAAAGTATCAGGACCTTTGACACTCCTGTAAATATACCTATAATTCGATGTAACATTAGGTCACAAGATACACCATGACTCTCAAAACTTACTAAAGTTACAGATCTATAGATATAAACATATATTCAGACCCTCACATTAGTGAAATGCTTAAAATGAGATTCAGGAATTCCTTGATAATCACCAGGATCACATGACTAAAAAGTAATTGGGGACTCAAGAAGAAAGCTTAGAAATATAGAACAAACTAAATACACAATCGTAATTCTGGATGTATGTGTGGCTTGTCTTCTGGAGGAGCAGAAGTTGACATGGGGCATTGGCACAGCAAAATATGGAGACAGGATTCAGGAGTCATTTCTATAAAGGTGAACAAGCTCTATAAAGAAATGAAGACTAGTGAATTCTATAAATAAGGTGGTGCCAAAACTATTATTCACTAACTTACTGCATTACAGGCTCTTTGGGAATGAAGAAAAACAAGACAAAGTCCCTACCCTGAAAAAGTTCACAGTTGGGACTTCCCTGGTGGTCCAGTGGTTAAGAATCCTCCTTGCGATGCAGAAACACTGGTTCAATCCCTGGTCAGGAAACTAAGATCCCACAGGCCTCAGAGCAACTAAGCTTGAGTGCCATAACTATTGAGTCTAAGCACAACTAGAGAGTCCATGTACCACAACAAAAGATTCCGCATGCTGCAACTAAAACCTGATACAGCCAAATAAACAATTAAATATGCTTTAAAAAAAAAGCTTATAGTTCATATGTGAACAATTACATAGAATATAGTACAGAGCTATTAATGTTATGGGTGCCCAAAGGGATTAGTTCTTACTAACATTAAGGATAGAGATCACGGAGTAGAGAATTACAGATTGCTTTCCCAAGGGTTGGGATTGACTTTTTTCAGCTCTATTGAGGTACAATTGACAAGTAAAATTGAAACATAGCATTGTCTTTCGAAAAGTTCCCCTATCTTGAAGCAGGATGAAGAAGAGGAGCTGGTGTCTCAGCCCATTCAGGCTGCTGTAACAAACCCATCATACGGTTTGTTGTAACTTATAAACAACAAACATTTACTTCTCATATTTCTGGAGGCTGGGAAGGCCAAGTTCATGACACCAGCAGACTCTCTTGAGTCTGCCTTCTAGATGGATATCTTCCTGCTGTAACCTCACATGGTGCAAGGAGCAAGGGAGCCATCTAGGGACTCTTATATAAAGGGCCTGATCAGCAGCCTCACTGACCTTATCACCTGCCAAGGCTTCACCTCCTAATACTCTCACAGAGGGCATCAAGTTTCAAAATAGTAATCTGGAGGGGAGACACAAACATATTCATAGCAGCTGCTGAAAAGAGAAAAGTAGTCTATAAGAAAGTAAAGGAACCATAATGACATAAAGGTGCCAATGTGAATTTCAAGAACAAGATATAAAGATAAAGGAGAGAGTTTATTTTCTACTCGGTCTTATCTAGGAATTTTTGAAGTGAGATTCAGAAATCCTTTCCTTGTCACTAGAACTACATGCCTAGAAAGTGGTGTCATATTCACGATCAAGGCTCAGAAAATGTAGAATCAGAGCAGAAAGGACAAAAATGGCATCTGACCTTTGCCCAAATTATCGCTGTGCTTAAAGGGAATAGACTTCTCACAATCTGATATTAAGAGAATGGAACAAACACTGGTCTCCTTTTTTGCACTACTCCATAAATACCCACTAGATCTATCAATCAGGGGGCTGAGAGGCAATGCTCTTCTGCTCAAGGCAACTAAACCTGAATAGCTCATACATTAAAAAAAAATCTCAAAACTTTTACATTTGTGATACAGCGTTATCTCAAAATTGTGCCTGAGAAAATGTTAATTGACAAGGAATTACTGAACTGCTCATTTCTTTTCCTTCCCTTCAACAATGAAAAAATAGCTTTTAGGATGAGACAAAGAAGAGAATAATTTTCTTCCTATAGAACTTTTCCAGAAAGACACAGAGTAGCAGAAGGTTCAGGGGCTCTTAGACAAACTAGAAAAATGACATTTCAAATCACTAATATGAAACCAACAATTATATTTAAAACCTAAGTAATATAAAACAGAAGGAAAATGACATGTAATACAGTTAGGGGACAACAGAGGATGAGATGGTTGGACGGCATCACCGACTCAATGGACATGAGTCTGAGCAAGCTCTGGGAGTTGGTGATGCACAGGGAAGCCTGGCATGCTGCAGTCCATGGGGTCACAAAGGGTCGGGCACGACTGAGCAACTGAACTGAACTGAACTGAACTGATTGCCAAACCTACAGATTAGGCGAAATCTAAATATAAAACTAAACAGATCTCTGTTTATCAATTTAAAGACAGAGGAGGTTAAAGAAACAAGAAGATTTACTAAGAGACCACGTGTATGCATGCGTGCTTAGTCACTTCAGTTGTGTCTGACTCTATGGGACCCTGTGAACTGTTGCCTGTCCATGGGATTCCCCAGGCAAGAGTGGGTAGCTATGTCCTCCTCCAGGAGATCTTCCTGACCCAGGGGTCGAACCCACACCTCTTACCATCTCCTGCATTGGCAAGCGGGTTCTTTACCGCTAGTACCACCTGGGAAGCCCACAAGGAGACCACATCCCACCTTAAAGGTGAATTTTATAATGGAGGTAAGAAAGTAATATTTGTATAAGCAGAGGACTCTCATCTGAACCATCCTTAATACATCCTGGCTCCAGAATGTCATCCCATAGCTTTCCTTTTGAGGAAGGGAGAACACATATTTCCTCTGGAAAGGGTCAATGTGTCTTTAAAAAAAAAATCCCTCAATTAAAGAGAAACTCCCTGCCTCAATTACACAGAAAACTGTCAGATTCTCTAAGCAGCTTTTATAATTCCCATCTGGTCTTTGTGAGTGACTCATACTCAAGTGTTCTCTGGAACTCACATTAGACTGACTTGCAAGGGCAGAGGCAAGGCCAGAAAGTCTGGACATAAGCATGCTGAATGGGATAAAACAAAACAAGCATGATTTATTTTCATATTTAAACATTTTTTAAAATCCCACATCTATTTTCTTAACTTCAGTGAGCACAGGTAGGTTTGCCTTTATAGACATAGAAGATGATGTGGCCTGTTATTAAAACACATACTCAACAGAAGGTATGATCTTGACTTCTTTTCTGACCGTGGCTTACTATACAGATTTGGCACTTTTCACTTGACCTGAAAGGAAGAAGATTTTAAAATTACATTTAATTAGCATGCTACAGAAAACAAAAATGAAGCCAGCTTTTAAAACACTAGGCATGAAATAAATCAGTATATCCAAGCCTGACGCAGTCATTAATGAAACCCTGATGTTGGTAGGTCAATTCTCCCCCAACCTTTTCCTTTTCCCCCAATATTTAAAGCTGTGAGGTCACACTTCTCATATAAACAGTATTACTGTTCCTAATTGAGCCATTTGAGTAAACTGCTTAACCTCACATGTCTGCACTTTCTTCATTGTAAAACAAAGGGGTCATTTCAGAGGTTCCATCAAGATCTAATATGAAGGTGTAAGATACTGAGGTGCTCGGAGGGGATACAGAGGACTTGGGTAAAGAGGCAATATTTAAAATTCAAATATAGTATATTTACAATGTTGTGTTAATTCTGCTATAGAGCAAAGCGGTTCAGTGTGTGTGTGTGTATAAACAACTTTTTCATATTCTTTCCCATTATGGTTTCTTACGGACTATAGTTCCCTCTGCTATATAATAGGACCTTGTTGTTTATCCATACTACGTATAATAGTTGACATCTAATTCCAAACTCTCAATTCATCCCTTCCCAAACCCCCTCCCCTGCCTTGACAAACACAAGTCTGTTCTCTATGTCTGTGAGTCTGTTTCTGTTCTGTAGATAAGTCCATCTGTGTCATATTTTAGATCCCACATATAAGTGGTATCATCATGGTGTTTCTCTTTCTCTTTCTTACTTCACTTAGTACGATAATCTCTTGGTCCATCCATGCTGCTATAAATGGCATTATTTCATTTCTTCTCATGGCTGAGTAGCATCCCATTGTGTGTGTGTATATATACACCACATCTTTATCCATTCATCTGTCAATAAACATTTAGGTTGTTTTCATATCTTGGCTATTGTAAATACACTGCTATGAAAATAGAGGTGCAAGTATCTTCTTGAATTATAATTTTTTCTGTATGTATGCCCAAAAGTGAAACTGCTGGATCATATGACAACTCTATTTTTAGTTTTTTGAGGAACCTACATGCTGTTTTCCATAGTGGCTGCACCAATTTACATTCCTACAACAGTACAGGAGGATTTCCTTTTCTCTGCTCCCTCTCTGGCATTTCTTTCTTTGTAGACCTCTTATGATGGCCACTCTAACCATTGTGAGGCGGTACCTCATAGTTTTGATTTGCATTTCTCTAATAATCAGTGATGATACACATCTTTTCATGTATCTATTAGCCATCCAAATGTCTTCATTGGAGAAATGTTTATTTAGGTCTTCTGCCTATATGTTGATTGGGTTGTTTGCTTTTCCTGGTGTATGATCTTTTTTATGTGTTGCTGGATTCAGTTTGCTAGTATTCAGTTGAGAATATTTGCATCTAATTAGTCAAAAACATTGGCCTATAATTTTCTTTTTTGGTGCTATCTTTGTCCGCTTTTGGTATCTGGGTAAGAGCAGCTTCATAAAATGTCTTTGGGAGTGTTCCTTTCTCTTCACTCTTTTGGAAGAGTTTGAGAAGGATTCATGTAAGTTCTTATTTGTATGTTTCATAGAATTTTCCTGTGAAGCCATCCAGTCCTAACTTTTGTTTGTAGAGAGCTTTTTATTACAAATTGTATTTCACTTTAGAGATTGGTCTGTTAAAATTACCTTTATCTTCTTGATTCAGTTTTGGTAGGCTATATGTTTCTAGAAATGTCTTTTTTTCTAAGTTGTCCCATTTGTTGGCATATAATTGTTTATAGTATTCTTTCATGGGTTTTTGTGTTTCTGCAGTATCAGTTGTGATTTCTCCTCTTTCATTTCTGATTTTGTTTTGTTTTTTTTTTTTTAAGATCATCTCTCTTTTCTTCTTGAGCACTGTCAATTTTGTTTACTTTTTCAAAGAATCACTCTTGACTTTATTGATTTTCTATTGCTTTGTAAATTTCTATCTTATTTCCTCTCTGATCTTTTTTATTTCCTTCCTTCTGCTGACTTTAGGTTTTGCTTGTTCTTCTTTTTCTAACTGTTTTAAGTGGTAGGTTAGTTTATTTATTTCAGATTTTTTTTGTTTCTTGAAGAAGGCCTGTATCACTATGAACTTCCCTCTAAGAACTGCTCATGCTGCATCCCACAGATTTTGTATGGTGGTGTTCTCACAGTCATTTGTCTCAAGGTAGTTTTTTTAATTTTCTATTTGATTTCATTGTTGACCCATTCATTGTTTAGTAGCATGTTACTTAGTCTCCATATAACTGATTTTTTTCTTTTCTTTTTCTATGGTTGATTTCTAGTTAATGAAATTGTGGTCAGAAAAGATGCTTGAAATAACTTGTATACTCTTAAATGTATTCAGGCTTGTCTTGTGCCCTAGTATGTGGTCAATCCTAGAGTATACTCCATGTGCACTTGAAAAGAATGTGCATTCTGGTTTTTTGTTTGTTTGTTTTTGGATATAATATCCTGAACAAAATCAATTGTCTGTTAGATTTTGGCCTCCCCAGTGGCTCAGCAGTAAAGATTCTACCTGAAATGCAGGAGACACCAGTTTGATCCCCGGATCAGGAAGATACTCTAGAAGGACAACCCACTCCAGTATTCTTGCCTGGAGAATCCCATGGACAGAGGAGCCTGGCGAGCTACAGTCCATAGAGTTGCAAAGAGTCAGACACGACTGAATTGACAGCACACATGCATGCACAGCATGTTGAACTGTATCATTTAGAATCTCGGTTGCCTTACTGATTTTCTTCCTGAAACATCTATTCATTGGTGTGAGTGAGGTGTTAAAGTCTCCTACTATTGATGTATTGCTATCAATCTCACCCTTTACAACTATTAGTATTTATTTTATGTACTTGGGTGTTTCTATATCAGGTAGATATAGCCTCTTCTTGTATTGTTCCTTTTATCATTATATAGTATCTTGATTTTTATCTTTCTTTATGATCTTTAAAGTCTATTTTGTCAGATATGAGCATTGCTACAACCACTTCCTTGTCATTTCCATTTGCATGAAATATCTTTTTCCATACCTTCACTCTCAATCTATGTGTGTCCTCTGCCCTACACTGGGTCTCTCATATGCAACATAGTCATTTCAGTTTAGTTTAGCCACTCAGTCGTGTCTGACTCTTTGCGACCCCAAGAAACACTGCACACCAGGCCTCCCTGTCCATCACCAACTCCCAGAGTACACCCAAATTCACATCCATTGAGTTGCTGGTGCCATCCAACCATCTCATCCTCTATCATCCCCTTCTCCTTCTGCCCTCAATCTTTCCCAGCATCAGGGTCTTTACAAATGAGTCAGCTCCTTGCATCAGGTGACCAAAGTATTCGGTTTTAGCTTCAACATTAGTCCTTCCAATGAACATCCATGACTGATCTCCTTTAGGATGGACTGGTTGGATCTCCTTGCAGTCCAAGGGACTCTCAAGAGCCTTCTCCAACACCACAGTTCAAAAGCATCAATTCTTCGGTGCTCAGCTTTCTTCACAGTCCAACTCTCACATCCATACACGACTACTAGAAAAACCATAGCCTTGACTAGACAGACCTTTGTTGACAAAGTAATGGCTCTGCTTTTGAATATGCTATTTAGGTTGGTCATAACTTTCCTTCCAAGGAGTAAGCGTCTTTTAATTTCATGGCTGCAGAAACCATCTGCAGGGATTTTGGAGCCCAAAAAAATAAAGTCTGACACTGTTTCCACTGTTTCCCCATCTATTTGCCATGAAGTGATGGGACCGGATGCCATGATCTTCATTTTCTGAATGTTGAGCTTTAAGCCAACTTTTTCACTCTCCTCTTTCACTTTCATCAAGAGGCTCTTTAGTTCTTCACTTTCTGCCATAAGGGCAGTGTCATCTGCATATCTGAGGTTATTGATATTTCTCCCGGCAATCTTGATTCCAGCTTGTATTTCTTCCAGTTCAGCGTTTCTCATGATGTACTCTGCATATAAGGTAAATAAGCAGGGTGACAATATACAGCCTTGACGTTCTCCTTTTCTTATTTGGAACCAGTCTGTTGTTCCATGTCCAGTTCTAACTCTTGCTTCCTGACCTGCATACAGGTTTCTCAAGAGGCAGGTCACGTGGTCTGGTATTCCCATCTCTTGAAGAATTTTCCATAGTTTATTGTGATCCACACAGTCAAAGGCTTTGGCATAGTCAATAAAGCAGAAGTAGTTGTTTTTCTGGAACTCTCTTGCTTTTTCCATGATCCAGCAGATGTTGGCAATTTGATCTCTGGTTCCTCCGTCTTTTCTAAAACCAGCTTGAACATCTGGAAGTTCATGGTTCACATATTGCTGAAGCCTGGCTTGGAGAATTTTGACCATTATTTTGCTAGCGTGTGAGAGGAGTGCAATTGTGTGGTACTTTCAGCATTCTTTGACATTGCCTTTCTTTGGGTTTGGAAAGAAAACTGACCTTTTCCAGTCCTGTGGCCACTGCTGAGTTTTCCAAATTTGCTGGCATATTGAGTGCAGCACTTTCACAGCATCATCTTTTAGGATTTGAAAGAGCTCAACTGGAATTCCATCACCTCCACTAGTTTTGTTCATAGTGATGCTTCCTAGGGCCCACTTGACGTCACATTCCTGGATGACTGGCTCTAGGTGACTGATCACACCATCGTGATTATCTGGGTCATGAAGCTCTTTTTTGTATAGTTCTTCTGTGTATTCTTGCCACCTCTTCTTAATATATTCTGCTTCTGTTAGGTCCATACCATTTCTGTCCTTTATCAAGCCCATCTTTGCATGAAATGTTCCCTTGGTATCTCTATTTTTCTTGAAGAGATCTCTAGTCTTTCCCATTCTATTGTTTTCCTCTATTTCTTTGCATTGATTGCTGAGGAAGGCTTTCTTTGGAACTCTGCATTCAGATGCTTACATCTTTCCCTTTCTCCTTTGCTTTTTGCTTCTCTTCTTTTCACAGCTATTTGTAAGGCCTCCTCAGACAGCCATTTTGCCTTTTTGCATTTCTTTTTCTTGGGGACGGTCTTGATTCCTGTCTCCTGTACAATGTCATGAACCTCCATCCATAGTTCATCAGGCACTCTGTCTATCAGATCTAGTCCCTTAGATCTATTTCTCACTTCCACTGTATAATCACAAGGGATTTGATTTAGGTCATACCTGAATGGCCTAGTGGTTTTCCCCACTTCCTCAATGCAACATATTGTAGGCTCTTATTTTTTTATTCAATCTACCACTGATGTGTTCGGATTGGAGAATTAGTCCATTGACATTTGAGGTAATTATTGATATATATATGTTTACTGCCACTTTAAACTTTGTTTTCTGGTGACTTTGTATTTGTTCTTTCTCTTTTAACTTTTCCTTTTGTGTCTTGATTTCTTCTGTATTATTCTTGTGCTCTCTTCTTTTTGGTTTTTGTGAATCTATTGTATGTTTTTGATTTGTGGTTACCCTGGTTTTCAGTATGTTAACCCCTTCCTATATCTACTTGCTTTAGTGAAAGTGACATCACTCAGTCGTGTTCGACTCTTTGTGACCCCATTGACTGTAGCCTACCAGGCTCCTCCATCCGTGGGATTTTCCAGGCAAGAGTACTTGTGTGGATTGCCAGGGGATCTTCCCGTCCCAGGGATCGAACCCAGGTCTTCTGCATTGCAGACAGATGCTTCACCCGCTGAGCCACCAGGGAAGTCCACTTGCTTTAGACTGGCAGTCAAACAGGTTCAAATACATTCTAAAAAAAGTATCATTTTCTTACTTTCCTCCCCCACATTTTATGATTTTGATGTTCTATTTTACATCTTCATGTTTATCCTTTTGCTGTTTATTGTGGTTATTACTTTCATAGAAAAAAAATTATTTCATTTTTAAAAATCTGTGTACTGCTCTCTTCCTCAGCTCTGCATACAGAAGTGGCAGCCATCTCCTACTTGGCATCATGGCTAACCCCAGACCCCTTGTGAAGTCCAAGATCTTAAAAAAGAGGCCAAGAAGTTCATCTGACACCAGCCATCTGACACCAGCCAAATAAATATGTAAAAATTAACTGGAACTGGCAGAAACCCAGAAACACTGACAACAGGGTGTATGGGAGATACAAGGGCCACATCTTGATGCCTAATACTGGTTACAGGAGCAACAAGAAACCAGAGCACATGATGCCTAGGGGACTCTGGAAGCTCCTAGTCACAACATCGAAGAGTTTGAAGTGCTGCTGATGTGCAACAAATCTTACTATGCTGAGATTGCTCACATCTCCTCCAAGAACTGAAAAGCCTGAAAAGCCATTGTGGAAAGAGCAGTCCAGCTGGTTATTAGAGTCAGCAATCCCGACATCAGGCTATGCAGCAAATAAAATGAATAGACAGCTCATGTACACATTGTGTTTGTGTTAATAAAACCATGAAACTCATGGGAAAAAAAAAATCTGTTACTGACTCATTTAATTTACTTCCACCTGTGATTTGCTCTTTCCTATAGATTCTTGCTTCTTTTCTGTTTAGAGACAATCTTTCAATATTTCCTTCAGAACAGGTTTGGTATTGCGCTATTGTTTTACCTTTTACTTGTCTGAGAAACTCTTGATCTCTCCTTCTATTTTAAATGATAATCTTGCTGGGTAGAGTATCCTAGATTGCAAATTTTTCCTTTCAGGACTTTCAGTATATCCTGCCACTCCCTTCTGGCCTGCAGCATTTCTGTAGAGAAATCAGCTAATAGCTTTATGGAGGTTCCCTTGTAATTAACTCAAGAGTTGGACATGACTTAGTGACTAAACCACCACTTTTCTCTTACTGCCTTTAGAACCCTCTCTTTATTTTTAACTTTTGCCATTTTAATTATGTTTTGGTGTAGGTCTGTTTGAATTCATCTTCTTTGGTACCCTCTGTGCTTCCTGTACCTGGATATCTGTTTCTTTCTTTAGATTTGCGAAGTTTTCAGCCATAACTTTTAAAAATACATTTTCATTCCCTTTTTTTTCTGCTTCTGGGACCCCTATTATGTGTAGGTTGGCACACTTTATCACTGACTCAATGGACAGGAATCTGAGCAAACTCTGGGAGATAGTAAAGGACAGGGAAGCCTGGCGTGCTGCAGTCTACAGGGTAACAAAGAGTCGGACACAACTTAGTGACTGAACAACAACAAAATAATATAAAGGTCTTTTTATATTGCTTTCTTTTTTTTTTTTAATTTTTCTTTCTGTCTGCTCTTCTGACTGGGTGAAAGTATTTAAGTCGCTCAGTCATGTGTGACTCTTTGTGACCCCATGGACTATACAGTTCATGGAATTCTAGGTCTCCTTTCCCTTCTCCAGGGAATCTTCCCAACTCATGAATCGAACCTAGGTCTCCTGCATTGCAGGTGGATTCCTTACGAGCTGAGCCACAAGGGAAGCCCAAGAATACTGGAGTGGGTAGCATATCCCTTCTCCAGCGGATATTCCCAACCCAGGAATCAAACTGGGAGATTTCTGACTGGGAGATTTCCATTATTTTAACTTGCAGATCACTTATTCATTCTTCTCCATTATCAATCTGCTACCTATTGCCTTACATTCAGTTTTTATCTCAGCAAATGAATTTTCTAATTTTTGTTGGTTCCTCTTTATAGTTTCCAGTTCTTTTTTTACAGTAATCTGCATTTCTAATGAAAGCCCTGTTTAATTCATTCAGCATTCTCATTATTTCCTTTTCTAACTTGGTGTCTATCAAGCTGAAGAGGTCTGTTTCATTGTTCTTTCAGGGGAATTCTCTTGATCTTTCAATCAAAGATTAAAAGTGGGAATGGTTCCTCTGAGTCTTCATTTTACTTGTATTTCTCTTACTCTATGAGTTTAGGAGAAACAATTATCTACTGTGGTCTTGAAGGGCTATTTTTATGTAAAAGTGTCCCTACATGGCTTGTGTCTGTTTAATATTTTTGGTACAAGGGCTGTTTTTTAGTATGGATGCCTGCAGCATCTTTCCTCAGTGTGTGCTGGCCATTATCCCATTGATAGAAGGTATGACTGATGATGTGGTGATCACAGCCTGCACTGGATGCTGAATGGGGCCTCTTCTTTGCTCTGTAGTTGTCACAGCGCTGTTAGAGTCAGGGTTTGCTCCCTAGTTGTTAGAAAAGAAGCCCCCAGATCCATTTCTAAGCTTCACTGTGTAGCAGGCAGGATTGAAGTGCTCCTACTGCAAGAGGAGCAACTGAGCATTCTTCCATTAGAGCTGTTCACCAGGGAGCACACTCTATGGTATCGCCTGTCACCCATTGTGGGGGCTCACAAAGTACACTATTGTGTACACTACCCTGGGCCCCACCTCCACTGTGGGAATACAGACAATCAGCCCTGTGTCCCTCACACACTATGTTCACAAAGCCACTAATGCAGATACACAGGCACCAATCCACTGAAGTCAAGTACCAGGACCACAGTAGTTGCACAACTGGGAGATATGGAAGCAGCCCAGACCCCAGCCCCACCTTCATGTGCATGCACACACAAAGCCCACAGCTGCTAAGGCCAGACCTATCCCAGCCACAGGAGCACCCACTATCCACTTGCATGTCCCAGAGGCACTGAGTTACAAAGCTAGCAACAGTGTTGTGGATCATATAGCCATTGGGGAGAGGGCTCTGCTTTCAACTCTGCCTCTGAGTGTGGGCATCCTTGCATACCCCCAGAGTTCACACAGGCAGCTCTGAGAAAGAAGCACCTATGGCAGACCCCACCACCTCCTTCACTCTTGCATTAACAATGGGATTTCAAGGGTGGTGCAGGCCAGCCATGAGACTGTCAAAAGTGAGGTTGATATGATGGGATCTGTCCTTCCTTTTGTGCACCTCTTAACAATGGCATTTCACTTCCATGGCAGGCTGGGCTTCTCCCACACACACCTCTGGTTTGGGTCCATACAACACTCTAGCCCCTTCAGGTTGTCTTTGCAAGGCTAACACCAGTTCTTTCCCCAAGTCTGTCCTCTGAAGCATGAGTTTCAGCACACAGCTTATGCACACACCAGCAGATGTGTATCTCTGGCTGGGGACTGCAGCAAGGTGGTACAGGCCCTCTGTGTTGGTTTCTGTTTGTTCTGCCTGCTACAAACTGACCGCTGTGTTCTTCTCCAAGCCTCTGAAGCTCCCTTTCCGTCCTGGGTGATCTCACCACCAGTGTGACGACTTCCTAGGGCATGGGAACCTTTCCTCTTTTGCAGCTCTCTTCCAGGGGCAGAGATCCTGTCCTGCTTCCTTCCTTCTTTTCCTTTTATCCTACCCAGTTACATGGAGATCTTCCCTGCACTTCTAGGTATCTGAGATTTTCTGTTCAATAGTGTTCAATAGTTATTCTGTGATAACTGTTCCACATGTAGGTGTATTTCTTATGTATCTGTGGGAAAAGGTGAGCTCCATGTCCTGATTGAAGCATCTGCAATTCTTTCCCAGAGGTGATAAGAGAAAGAGAAATGATTGTTGGGCCAGACTAACAATAGTGATAGCTCAGGGAAAGGTGGGAATTGACTATATAAGCATCTTGACCATCTCCTTCCTGGACTACACTGGTCTCACTCCCTCTGGTCTCTTCTCCCTCCAAACCATTTTGCAAGGAAAGCCAGATTATTTTCCACTACTTAATCCCTCATTTTTCCTACTCCAAACAAAGCCCTTAATGGCAACCCATGGCCCTGAAAGTAAAGCCCAAACATCTAAGCTTATAATCCAGTACTTTTAATGAAAGCTAATTTTCAACCTTATTTTCTATTCTTCCCCAATTCAGACTCAACTACAATCAGCCAGATGGATACTGACCACTTCCCTATTTCCATATTTCAATTTTTCATCATCATATTGTACTTTCATTTCATAATTTCCTATATACTCCACCCTGGCTACCTATCTTTCCAGGAAATTCCTCTTTCTTCATGATGCTTTCTCTTTATGTTTAGGCCTCCCTGAGTTACACAGCATTTAGCTTATCCGTTCAAGAATACTTGTTTACTCACAAACTGGGTGATGGACTCCTGAAAGACAAGAACAATGCAAAGGTATCTATTTCCCTTCAGGGACCTAAGATAGTGCAGTGGGTATGCTCATTCAATATCAGATACAGGTGGCAAGGGACAGTCTATCATACTACTGAGGATACATTCAGTACCTTCACCTTTGAAAAACCACAGTTCCTTTTGATAAACATAAATATCTTAAGTATTGGGTATTCACATTCAAAAGAATGAAGTTGGATTCCTACCTGACACCATAAACAAATAGTAACTTAAAATGAATCATAGACATATTTAGACATAAGGGTCAAAAAACTGTGAAAGTCTTCCAAAAAAAAAAAACATAAAAATAAATCTTGGAGACCTTAGACAAGGCAATGTTTCTCCGATACGACACTGAAAGCACAATCAACAAAAGGAAAGATAGATAAATTAGATTTCATCAAACTTAAAGCCTTTTGTGCTTCAAAGAACACAATTATGGAAATGAAAAGATAATTCACATAATGGGAGAAAACATTTGCAAGTTATATATCTGATAAGAGCCTTATACCCAACATATACAAAGAAGTTTTACAATTCAAAAATAAGAAGAAAAATACAAACATGCGGAGACTAAACAACATGCTGCTAAAAAAACCAATGAGCCAATGAGTCAGTTAAAGAGAAAAACAGAGAATACCTCAAAACAAATGAAAATGTAAACACAAAAGATTTTCCAAAATCTACAGGATGTAGAAAAGGAAGTTCTAAGAGGAAAGTTTATAGCAATACAGGAATACGTCAAGAAACAAAAAATATCTCAAATAAACAACCTAACTTACCTAACCTTCCTTTAATTTCATATAAAGGAATTAGAAAAAGAAAAACAAATAAGGTCCAAAGTCAGCAGAAGGAAGGAAAAAAAATCAGAGAAGAAATAAATACAATAGAGACCAAAAAACTGTAGAAAAGATCAATGAAATTAGTAGTTTTTTAAATAAATAAAATTGATAAACCTTTAGCCAGACAAATCAAGAAAAAAAGAGAACCCAAATAAACAAAATAAGAAATGAAAGAGGAGAAATAACTGATACCACAGAGATATAAAAAAGTCATAAGAGAATATTATGAACAGTTACATGCCAACAAACTAAACAGCCTAGAATAAATGGTCAAATTTCTAGAAACATAAATTTTCAAACACTAAATCAAAAAGAAACAATTTGAACAGATCAATCAGCAGTCATGCAATTGAATTTGTAATTTTCAAAACGTCTAGAAAGCAAAAGACAGGACTGAATGACTTCATTAAAATTTTACCCAACATACAAAAAAGAGTTAATTCCTTTCCTTCTCAAACTATTCCAAAAATTGAAGATGAGGGAATACTCCCAAATTCATTCTATGAGGCTATCATTATCCTGATACCAAAACCAGCCAAAAATAACTTCAAAAAAAAAGAAAATTAAAAGTCAATATCTCTGATAGACTATATCTCAGAAAGTCTTGTCAAATACTATATACAATTACTTACATGTGGAATCTAAAAATTTTTTGCAAAAAACAATGAATGTAATAAAACTAATAGACTCACAGATATACAGAAAAAACTAGTGGTTACCAGTAGGAGGGGAAAGACAGGAGGGGTAAAAGAGGAGTAGAATAGTAAGAGATATAAACTACTACACATAAAATAAACAAGCAACAGGGATATACTGAACAACAGAGGGAAGTACAGTCATTACTTTGCAGTAACTTTAAATTCTACTAACATACTGAATTACTATGTTATACACCTAAAACTAATATATTATAAATCAAGTATATAGTTCAATTAAAAAACAAGGAGACAACTCAACTTAAAAGGCAAAAGATTCAAAAAGACATTTCTCCAAAGAAAATATGCAAATGGCCAGTAAGCACATGAAAGAATGTTTAACATTATCAGTAATTAAGGAAATGCAAATGGGAACTACATTAAGATACTTCATACCCACTAGAAGAGCTAAAAAATATTTTTTAAGGTAATAACAAATGTTGATAACAATGTGGAGAAAATTGGAATCCTTATATATATTGCTTATGAAAACAGAAATTTGGAAACAGTTTGGTAATTCCTCCAAAGGTCAGAAATAGAGGTACCATGTGACCCAGCAATTCCCCCTCTAAATACAGACCCAGAGAAATGAAAACATGCAGCCACATAAAAATTTGTACACAAAGTTCACAGCAGCATTATTTATAACAGTCAAATGAACAGAAACTCAAATGTCTATTAATGAATAAATTTGAATCCACACAATGGACTATGATTTAACAATAAAAGGGAATACTGACATATATTACAACATGATGAACCTTAAAAACATTATGCAAAGTGAAAGAAGCCAGACACAAAAGGTGATAGACTGTATGATTCTATGAAATGTTCAGAACAGGCAATCCATAGAGATAAAAAGTAAATTAGTGGTTGCCAGGGACTTGTGGAAACAAGGAATGGGTATTGACTACTAACGGGTATGGTGTTTCTTTTGGGATAGTAAAATGGAGAAATTATGCAGTAAAATTAGACAGTGGTGATGCTTATATAACCAAAAATATACCAAAAACCACTGAATTGGACATTTTTAAATGGTGAATTTCATGGTATGAGAATTCTATCTCAGTAAAGCTGATAGCTTTAAAATCTTAGGTACACGTGCCACCAAGATTCTGATAGTGTACCTTCTCCAATGACAGGACAGTATTCCCACAACAGGCTTTTCAAACTATAGACTTTCATCACTGAAAAAAAAATTTTTTTTCAAATTCTGCTGCTCTGTCTCCTTGAAAGACATGCTTTCTGGTTGAAAATCATTAGTCAAAACCATAGCAAATTACATAAAATTAAATGATTAGTGATGGTAATAAGATTAGTACTAGACATTATAGAAATAATTCAGTCATTATTTTTAGCTATTATTAATACTGGAACTGAATGAAACTGAGTTATGGATTAGAGCTTATAATAAGGTTAATGGCTACTTCATGAAGATTGTTGAAATCTGATTATCTCAGAAATAACAACACTGAATCTAATTTTTACGCAACTTTCAAATCATTTTTATCCAAAACTTACGTGGTGTAGCCATTTTCGTGAAGATAGGAGTCACAATATCTTCCAATTGCTGTTTCTGCTCAAAGAGCTCATTAATGGAAGCTTCCAAATGGGTTTCCAACCATTCATTTTTTACACGGCATGCATTGAGGAGGATATTCTAGAGACAGAAACAAGGAATTTACTTTCCACTTGTTTATTTAAAAATGAAACTCTATGGTATCTCTAAATCAGCACTGTGCAACAGAACTTTCTGTGATGATGGAAATGGTCACAGAAATATCTGCACGGTCTAATACAGTCACCATTAGATGCATATAGCCAGTGAGCATTAGAAAAGTGGCTGGTGTGACTGAGCAGTTGAATTTTTAATTTTAATTAATTCTAATTTATAGTCACATGAAGCTAGGGGATACTATATCTGATAGTGCAGTACTAACACTAATGAAATGTGTGTATAATGAAACTCATTAATCTAGAGACATGATGCCTTGGGCCAGTCTACATCCTCTCCCTATTTCTTTATTTTCAGTGAGCTCTGCATGGCAATTAGATGGGGAAACAATGGAAACAGTGACAGACTTTATTTTCTTGGGCTCCAAAATCACTGCATATTGTGACTGCAGCCAAGAAATTAAAAGACACTTGCTCCTTGGAAGAAAAGTTATGACCAACCTAGACAGCATATTCAAAAGCAGAGATATTACTTTGCCAACAAAGGTCCGTCTAGTCAAGGCTATGGTTTTTCCAGTAGTCATGTATGGATGTGAGAGTTGGACTAAAAAGAAAGCTTGAGCAGGGAAGAATTGATGCTTTTGAACTGTGGTGTTGGAGAAGACTCTTGAGAGTCCCTTGGACTGCAAGGAGATCCAACCAGTCCATCCTAAACAAGATCAGTCCTGGGTGTTCATTGGAAGGGCTGATGTTGAAGCTGAAGCTCCAATACTTTGGCCACCTGATGCGAAGAACTGACTCATTTGAAAAGACCCTGATGCTGGGAAAGATTGAAGGCGGGAGGAAAAGGGGACAACAGAGGATGAGATGGTTGTATGGCATCACCAACTCAATGGACATGAGTTTGAGTAAACTCCGGGAGTTGGTGATAGACAGGGAAGCCTGGCGTGCTGCAGTCCTTGGGGTCGCAAAGAGTTGGACATGACTGAACAGGGTCGGACACAACTGAACAAAGAGTCAGACACGACTGAACTGAACTGAACTGTGATAAATGTTTGCAAAAGTTGGAAAAAGTAGGTGGATGGTGTGCACTTCATGCAACTCAACAGACAATGCCAATATTTATTCCTTCTTAGGTGATTCACAGGAGGAGGAAGTGTAAGAAATGAGCAAAACCTCACTGAAAACCTCTCAATTTGCATTTCAAAACCATCTCTTTGCACATGAGCAGCAAACTGCTGGTATCTGATTTAAGATGTTCATTATTCTATGATTTGTAATAATGAGGAGACATGAATAAATTTATTACATGTCCTGTCCATATTAATAAATAAGCAACATTATAGCAGAAGTATAAAGAATGAAGTGGATTTGTAATGTCCATAACATATTCTTTAAAGGAAAAGAGAAAATTAAAGAATAACTTGTATAGTATGATCCTATTTTTATAAAAGCAAAATCTCTTATATTAATAAAACTATATGTATGCATACATATATTTACATAAGTGAGGAAAAGTATACTGAGATTAGCACAAAATTGCTATTAGAATCACAGGGTAATAAGACTCAATAGGGTAAAAAGAAAATTATTAAGTCTGCTTTAGATGTTTTGCTTTTATTCTAACCATTAGTATAGGTACATAATATTTTCTAGCTCAAATAATCAAATATTTAAAAACTGAAATTAAAAAGGCTTTTATAGTAACTAGTTTGACAAAGCACTGTTTGTGCCAGGAAGATTGTTTTGCAAATCTAATAGATACACTAGCTCTTCTAATAGAATTCTATCTATACTTTGTTTCATAAGAGATTTTGTAAAATGTTTTACAAACAAGTGAAACGTGTGTCTTATCATGTTCTCAGACTTGCTGATGTCTTGCACTTTTAGCAGTAGCTAATTTTTTTCATCAGAATTAAAAGTCACAGAAAATTCATACAATGTCCTTCCCAGAAATGCAAGAAATAATTTAAAACCCAAACACATTTCTAATCTTTAGCATACCTTTTTTTTTAGTATACATCAAAAGAAATCAACTAGTTCACATGTAGTACATAATATATGACAAATGTGGCAAGCTGGCTTTACAATTAGCTATCTTTACACCTGTGTATTTTTCTATTATGCAAATTTTGATACATGAAAAAATAGGCAGTATATATAAGTATATACGTGAACATATAGACCAAAATATATGATGTATATGTAAGTTTTGAAGCAAACTAATGAAATGAGTATCAGTGGACCCCACTAATCAACAGAAGAACAAGAATGCTGCCAGTACTATTAATGCTGCTTCTATCAGCAGTTTAATAAGAAAGGAAAAAAAAGGAAGGAAGGGAAGGAGAACAGAGCAGTGAGGATCACCACCTACCTCTAGTGCTTTAGTGTAGCAGTTAGATACAAGGGGGAAAAATCTCAAAAGACTTCAGAACAAAATGTAAGCACAATGTTGTACCTTGTCTTCCTTATAAAGCTTCCCTGGTCCCTTTTCTGAATCTGTAACAGTTGCAGAGACCTTTGCAATATATTTTTTCAGTGCCAGCCTTGCTTCTGAAAGAACAGGACAGTAAAAATGCTTAAAAATTAGGCAAAGACCAAAAAAATTCGCTCAACAGTTTATAATGTAATTTTATAAATCCAGAGCTTTATAAAGACTGTGTAGGAGATTTCTTATAGTTTTCCTTGGAGAAATTCAAGAAAGATAACACTTAACTAACACAGTGATTTGGGGTACTCACTATATTCGTGTGTGTGCGTGCGTGCATGCTCAGTCACTCCGTCATGTCTGATTCTTTGCAATCCCATAGACTATTGCCATCAGACTTCTCTGTCCATGGAATTTTCCAGGCAAGAATACTGGAATGGGTTGCCATTTCCTACTCCAGTAGAACTTCAATTCCGCTAAAATTTTTAAAGAGCAAATAAATACAAAATATGACACCAAAGGAACTACAGTCTCTCAAAATATCTACTCTGGAAAGTGAAAGTCGCTCAGTCGTGTCTGACTCTGTGAACCCATGAACTATACAGTCCGTGGAATTCTCCAGGCCAGAATACTGGAGTGGGTAGCCTTTCCATTCTCCAGGAGATCTTCCCAACCCAGGGATCAAACCCATGTCTCCCGCACTGCAGGTGGATTCTTTACCAGCTGAGATAATCTGGAAAAAGGAACAAAAAGTATTTCCAATAGAAAAATTATTGGGACTTCCCTGGTGGTCCAGTGGCTAGAACCCCATGCTCCTGATGCCGGGGGCCCAGGTTCCATGCCTGGTCAGAAAACCAGATCCCACATGCCACAACTAAGAGTTTGCATGTCTGCATGCTGCAGTGAAAACTCAGTGTAGCCAAATAAGTAAATGTCATTTGTTTTACCCTTCAAAATAAATTTAAAATAGCTTCCCTCTTAAAAAAGTGTTTACAATAATTCCATTCTCTATAAACACCCATCACAAAATTTGCAAGGCTTGTTTAAACAAAATCACAACACTGAAAGAAATACAGAGACAGACAGATTGAATATAATAAACAGTAGGTTTGTTGTTGTTGTTTAATTGCTCAGTTGTGTCTGATTCTTTACAGTCTCATGGACTGTAGCCCGCCATGCTCTTCTATCCATAGAAACTCCCAGGCAAGAATACTAGAGTGGGTTACCATTTCCTTCTCCGGGGGATCTTCCCAGATCAGGGATCGAACCTGCATCTCCTGCATTGGCAGGACGGGTCTTTACAGCTGAGCCACATGGGGCTTCTACATGGCTCCAGCCCATGTAGAGTTGGAGAGGACTTAGCAACTGAACAACAAAACAGGATTAGCAAAGCATTAATAATACTTCAAATTAATTTAACAATTGATCACGTCCTGTGACTGCTATAACAAATTGCCACAAATCTGGTGGCTTAAAACAATGCAAGCTTATCCTGTAGTAAATTCTAGTAAATCCACATAAGTCTGGAATCAGTTTGCTGCTGCTAAGTCACTTCAGTCATGTCCAACTCTGTGCGACCCCATAGACAGCAGCCCACCAGGCTCCCCCATCCCTGGGATTCTCCAGGCAAGAACACTGGAGTGGGTTGCCATTTCCTTCTTCAATGCATGAAAGTGAAAAGTGAAAGTGAAGTCGCTCAGTCATGCCCAACTCTTAGCGACCCCATGGACTGCAGCCTACCAGGTTCCTCCATCCATGGGATTTTCCAGGCAAGAGTACTGGAGTGGGTTGCCATTGGAATCAGTTTAGCTGAGTGAAAATCAAGGTGTTGGTGGGGAAGATTCTTTTTATGCGAAGCAGAGTCTATTTCTTGCTGTTTTCCACCTCTAGCTGCAGCCTATACTCCTTGGCTGGTGGCTCCTTCTTCAACCAAAATACACCATTCCAATGTCTAGTTCCATCATCAAATCACCTCCTCTTCTGTGTCAAATCTCCTGCCTCTCACTTATAATAAAGACACTTGTGACTACATTTAGGTCTCAGCTGGATAATCCACGATGATCTCTCCATCTAAAGATCTTCAGTTTAAGGATCCACAAGATCCCATATGAGGTAACATGCTCAGGTTCTGAGGGTTAGAACCTAGATATCTTTGGTAGACATTTTTCAGCCTACCATAGCCTGCCCTCTGACCTCCCCAAACTCATATCTATCCCACATGCAAATACATTTACCCCATGCCAGCATCTAAGTTTCAATCCATTAACATCAACTCATGTTCAAATGTTCATCTAAAATATCATCAGCTCAAAAGTCTCATCTCCTCATACAAACAAGGTATGTGTGAGACATTGGTATGATCCATCTATCCTGGGGTAAAATTCCTCTCTATCTGCAGACCTGTGATACTAGAAAACAAGTTTTCTATCCCAAAATACACTGGTGGGACAGGCACAAAGCAACAGTTATAGATACTGCCATTCAAAACGTGAGAAATTAGAAGGAAAAAAGGAGTCACCTCAGTCTCAAGCAATTCTGAAATCCCACAGGGCAAATTCTATGAGGTATCATAGCCTCTTGGCCTGCAGCTCCAGCCTGAGTCATCCTTCCTTTTCATGAAAGATGAAAAGTTTTTGCAGCTGAACCATCTTGTCAATTACAGCTTCAAATCTATCATTCATGTTGCAAGCAGAATCAATTCTCTAAACTGGAATTTAAGGTTTAGGTTTTGGCTCCACTAGTTGATGACCTGGAGCCAGTGGTGGTTCCAGAATTTCAGTACAGGAGGAAGTTTAGTAGAGGAATTAGTTTGAAGAGGCGATTAAGGGACTTGTCATTAAACTGTATTTGTATAATAAGCATGCTGATTTTACTGAGTGCATATGTTTATTTTGGGTGGCCTGGTAGAGAAAGCAGCTTACTGCAAGCATCTTCTAATGCCACCAGACCTATCAGAGCATTCAGGCAGCAATATACCACAGACTGGGAAGTTTATGAACAACAGAAACTTGTTTTTCATAGTTCTGGAGGCTGGCAAGTCCAAGATCAAGCTGCAACATGGTTGCAGTCTAGTAAGACCCCTCTTCTTTCACTGCCAGCACCTTCTCAAGGTGCCTTCACATGGTAGAAGGGGCCAGGGAACTCTGTGGGGACACATTTTTAAAGACCACTAATCCTATTTGTGAGGGCCCCACCTTCATGTCCTAAGCATCTCCCAAAGGCCCCATGTCCTAACACCATCACATCAGGCATTAGAAATTCAACATATGCATTTGTGGGGGAACACAAAGATTCAGACCATAACAGTATCTTAACCCTTCTAACATCAGTTTCTCCATCTATAAAGTGGAAGTATTATAATATCACCCACATACGGTTGTTCTAAGAATTAAAACATAGTATAATACATGCAAATTTCTTGACATAGTGCCTGGCACACAGGAAAGTACTAAGTTTATTATTAGGTCACTCCTCTCCTCCAGACTTTGTAAGTAACTCCATACTGGCTACTGAATAAAATGCAGGGCCCTCCAAGACCTATCTAGCCACAAACAATTTTTCCAGCTTCATCCCTTGCTACATTCATTCAGAGACCCTATCATTCATTTACTTCCTGTTCCCTCTGCCTGCTGATATCAATAGGGCTCACTCCTTTAGTTCTTCAGGTCTGTCTTCAAACATCACCTTACCAGAGAGGCCTCTCCTGATGGCCCTCTGTAAGTGTAAGCACACACTCACTCATTCACTTGCTGGCAACGTCATAGGCCCCTTACCACTCTATTTTTCTTCATAGCACTTCACAGATAAATAGATTTAGATCATTTTATTTTCTGTATCTCCCTACTAGAAAGTAAACTCCATAAACATAGTTTTATGCCTAGGTGTGTAAGTATCCTCAGCTCCTAGAACAGTATTTAGCACATAGAAGGTGCTCAATAAATATTTATAAATGGAATGTTGCTGCTGCTGCTAAGTCGCTTCAGTTGTGTCCGACTCTGTGTGACCCCATAGACGGCAGCCCAACAGGCTCCCCCGTCCCTGGGATTCTCCAGGCAAGAACACTGGAGTGGGTTGCCATTTCCTTCTCCAATGCATGAAAGTGAAAAGTGAAAGTGAAGTCGCTCAGTCGTGTCCAACCCTCAGCGACCCCATGGACTGCAACCTTCCAGTCTCCTCTGTCCATGGGATTTTCCAGGCAAGAGTACTGGAGTGGGGTGCCATTGCCTTCTCCGAAATGGAATGTTACTCAGCCATAAAAAGGAATGCATTTGAGTCGATTCTAATGAGGTGGATGAACCTAGAGTCTATTATACAGAGTGAAGTAAGTCAGAAAGAGAAAGATAAATATTATATATTAATGCATATATATGGAATCTAGGAAAATTGTACTAATAAATTTATTTGCAAGGCAGCAATGGAGAAGCAGACATAGAGAACAGACTTATGGACATGGGGTAGAGGGGAGGAGAGAGTGAGATGAAAAACTGACTCATTAGAGGGTCAGCAAAAAACTGACTCTTCAGAAAAGACCCTGATGCTGGGAAAGATTGAAGGCAGGAAGAGAAAGGGATGACAGAGAATGAGATGGTTGGATGGCATCACTGACTTGACAGACATGAGTTTGAGCAAGCTCTGGGAGTTGGTGATGGACAGGGAAGTCTGGTGTGCTTCAGTCCATGGGGTCACAAAGAGCAGGACATGACTGAGTTCCACTGAGTGACTGAACTGAACTAAACTGAATGGTTTACACAGAATTTCTTTGCTTATTATGTTTCCTCAACCTAAAATGCCCTCTCTGCCATCCACCAAAATTCTACTCATTCTTCAAAGCTTACTCAAAATGCACTCCTGTGAAACCCCTAATTCCCCCTGGTAAAACTGAGTGCTCTATCATCCATTACATGATTATAATTTGATTTAGCCCTGAGTATAATCTGTGCAAAGACCCTGATGCTAGGAGGGATTGGGGGCAGGAGGAGTAGGGGGACGACAGAGCATGAGATGGTTGGATGGCATCACCGACTCGATGGACATGAGTTTGAGTAAACTCCGGGAGTTGGCAATGGACAGGGAGGCCTGGTGTGCTGCGATTTATGGGGTCGCAAAGAGTGACTGAACTGAACTGAACTGATAATCTGTCCTGTAATTTTTTATTTTCCTGTTTTCTGCTTCTACTCCTAGACTGTAAGTTCCTTAAAAGCAGTCTGTCTCACCTTATCATATACCACACTAATCCACCATCTCTTTTTCATACAATCATGCCAACCCCCAATCAACACACCCCTCACCCACTACCTGGTAGTTACTACATTGCCATCAAAAAGATATGTCAAAAGGGGGAGTCACTCAGTATTTCCTTGACTAAATGAAGAGAAGGACATTCCTCAATATAAAAACAGAAGCAGAAGCTAGGTTGTATGATATTACCATGATAATGATATTACCATGATATATGACTCTAGCTACTTGGTGTAGTGGTGAAGAATCTGCCTGCCAATGAGTGGGGAAGGAGACTCTAGAGCCACAGGTTAGATCCCTGGATTGGGAAGATCCCCTGAAGTAGGAAATGGCAATCCACTCCAGTATTCTTGCCTGGAAAATTCTATGGACAGAGGAGTCTGGCAGGCTACAGTCCACAGCATTGCAAAGAGTCGGACACAACTGAGTGCACACACATACACACACGCTTTTAAGTAGATGTTCTAAAGTACCATACTTCAAAAGGGTTGGAAAGGATACAGGTAAGTTGTTCCCATGAAATTCTGTTAATATAATGATGATCTAAATTTATTGGCTATCAAAATATTAGCAAAGTCTTCATTTTTCTTCAGAAAACTGAAGAGGCTCAAACCATTCTGGCAAAAAAAAAAAAAAAAAAGGCAAGAAAAAAGTATCCCTAAGAAACCCAAGGTGATTGGTTAGCCAACATCTTTTAGTCCCAGTGTGTTTCTTTATGACATCACTGAATGTATCCCTGAGTCACCATGGCTGATGATGTTATAATGATCATCAGTGTGTATTTTGCTGCCTAGTTATCCTAAGTGCCTTGACTGGAGTACCAAGGCATTTCTGCTCGGTCTCTAAAAAAATTTTTGGCTGTAATTTTTTTTCCATTTGAGAAAGAAAGATGTCTACTCAAGGACTATCCCTGATTTTTACTCTGTTGTTTATCTGCTTTTTCAGGGAGAGCTTCTGCATTTGTGATGGTACTACCTGGACAAAGGTTGGATGGGAGATTTTTCCAGAAGAAATGCATTATTTGAAAGTTAAGACAGCTCCATCTCACTGTCTACCTTACCCTCTGGACAAACTATGCTGCAATTTTGCTAATATGGATATATTTCATGGTTGTTTAAACCTTGTTTATATTTTAGTACAAGCTCTCTTTTTAATCCTGTCTGTTTTGTCTGCACATTACCTGTGGACGAAGTGGAAGAAACACACAAAAAAGGTGATGCTAATAGTTATAGAATATCAAAGCATTTAAAAGATAAGATTATCATCTTCTCTGGAGAGAGAACTGTGTCTTCTTCTTCATAACCTTCCCCACTCCCACCATTCACCTCAGCGTCTATCACACTTTCTTGCACATATCAGGTTTTCAACAAAGGTGTACTGAATTAGGAGGTCTTTAAAATAACGTATTATTTTAGATAGTTTAAAGTTACAAAATACATCAAGAAAGTAATGAGCTACAATGAGTAGAATGTATAGGAAATGCAGTTATCTGTCTGGGCTCTTAGGTAAATCACTGTATCTTTCTCTGCTGTCTGATCAATAAAATGAAGGATGTGGAACAAGAGATCTTGTTAGGTCCCTTCCTGATCTATCTAAGAAAGCTAAGTATACTAAAGTTGGTGTGTATATTTTTTAATGTACTATAAACTAATTTCTAATTTTAGGATAACTTTCTGGAAAATAACACTCAAACTGATTCCCCACTTTGCCAGTGTTACTATATTTAGAGGCAATCTTAAAAGCTCATTGACCTTCACAACAACTATATATTTATAAAATGTCTATGATTTTATGACATTACATCTTAAGGCAATTTAGTAAAGGAAAATAATATACTAATATTCAAATAATTTCTCCCAGCAGAATGCTCTAATAATCATAGAGAGCTTATTAAATGTTTACTGAATGGTGATCATGATCTCTACAACCTTACACAAGGACATATAAAAACGAGCATTTTTTCTGCATTTTTACCTCTCTTCTATAACAATTTTTTCTTTGTATAAATAAGTAAAGTGTGATATTTGGAGCTTAAGCATATATATCCAGAAAACAAATTTAATTTGAACTACAGTAAGGAAAAAATACCTCATGCGAAGAGTTGACTCATTGGAAAAGACCCTGATGCTGGGAAGGATTGGGGGCAGGAGGAGAAGGGGACAACAGAGGATGAGATGGCTGGATGGCATCACTGACTCGATGGACGTGAGTCTGAGTGAACTCCGGGAGTTGGTGATGGACAGGGAGGCCTGGCGTGCTGTGATTCATGGGGTTGCAAAGAGTCAGACACGACTGAACGACTGAACTGAACTGAACTGAAGGAAAACTGTAATATCATTTGTTTTTCTTCTTTTAGCTAAAGAAACAAGTCTCCTTGGATATACCTGGCAACGATCTAGAAACCCAGTCTGTCTATGACATTGACCAAATACTCTGCAGACTGGTGGCCACAACATCAATGATGACCAAGTACGTGAATCAGATGTCCCATTACCCTCAGGCTAAGAAAGCCAAGCACCGAAAACTAAAAATAAAGAAGACTGAAGGAGTAGAAGGAGGCAGAGTATATTAGACACATCCATATGCAAATATAACTCAGTCCACTATGGAGACTATGCAAGAAATCTATTGAGGGAAATCATAAAAGGACAAAAGTGATTCTTTGAGATGCTTTGTAATTTGGGGGCTAAATTCTTTACTGAAACTTTCCAACAAAGTCTGTACTGAAAAGTTATTTCTATTCAGCTAAAATAGCATCCATGCTTACTAAAAAGTACTAGGGGAAAGACCATATACAACCACCACTCCATGTTTAAGTGTTCTGTTCTTTTTAATGTGTTAGATTGCTAATCATTAAGCAAACTGTAGAAGAGAATCTTGATTTAGTGTTTCAATAAATCTCTGATTTAAGCAATTTTTGTGATTTCTCTTAGTTTCCTGAGCAAATTTTATGGCCACGTGGACATATTTAATTTCCCATCTCAAACTGTTAAAATAGTATGGAAATAATAAGGAACAGATTAATTTCTAAGTATAATTTGCTCCCCTTTTCAGTATAATAAATGAATTAAGTATCAATACTTTTTTAAAATTTCAAACTTCTATTGATAAGATGCATCAGTTTTTAAAATATTTCACTTTTATTGATCAGTCACCTCATTTCTTCAAGTATGGTTTCTACATTTTTCAAAAAAAAAAACTGAGAGACTGAGACGGACAGATTTTCTTAACAACATATAAAAGAATCCCAGAAAAACATGACAGATTTATAATATACCTCCCATCAATAAAAGGAAAAAAAAAACTAAAAAAAATCCTTTGTAAGTAGTAGATAATGCTATAGTCTTAACAAATAACAGAAGGGAATAAGTTTTGCCTTGCATTACTGTGGATTATTAAAAGTTTACTTATGGTTCCACTTTCCAGAATCTGCTCCTTACTTTCACTCTTCCTTGACAACATTACTCCCACATTTCCATGAATATTTGTTCCATACCTTCAGGGTTCTGAACAATC
Organism: Capricornis sumatraensis; assembly: GCF_032405125.1. Taxonomy (NCBI): domain Eukaryota; kingdom Metazoa; phylum Chordata; class Mammalia; order Artiodactyla; family Bovidae; genus Capricornis; species Capricornis sumatraensis. The sequence continues at coordinate 62,277,653 of NC_091082.1, forward strand.
AACTAATTCTATATATATGTGTGTGTGTACATATATATACATGTATTTCTTTTAATATAGGACCCTTGAACAATTAAAAAGTCTATAAACCTTGAAAACCCAAAGAAATGGATCTCTAGTAGTCAAATTTTCAGTAGCATGGAGGAGTCTCTGGGGTAGGGAGTCCTCAATCCAGTAAACCTCTCCAGGTGACTCCTACTCTGATCATTAGAGCAAGAAATGGAAGTGGTTTATATTCTTGTTAAGTCTTAATTAAACAAATGTTTAACTTTATGTTGAGTAGTTAGCATTTCTGACACTCTACAGCTACATTACCATGAATCCTTACAATTCCACTGATCTGGAAACAGAACACTAGTTTATAGCATTATAGTCTTTTATCTTCATTACTAGGAAATGGTAGGCCTAATTCCTCCAAGACTGTAAGTTCAGTTCAGTTCAGTCACTCAGTCGTGTCCAACTCTTTATGACCCCATGAAGCGCAGCATGCCAGGCCTCCCTGTCCATCACCAACTCCTGGAGTCCACCCAAACCCATGTCCATTGTGTCGGTGATGCCATCCAACCATCTTATCCTCTGTCATCCCCTTCTCCTCCTGCCCTCAATCTTTCCCAGCATCAAGTAAGGACCCAAACTAAACAGATGGACATCAGGGAGAAGGAAATTGAAATTGAGTGGGGAGGGCACACAGTGGTCCTCAGGGCACAGTGTGCTATATGAGGCAGACTGCAGCCTCCTCCTTGGGGCCCTCCAGGCCCTCCAGGCCCTGCAACCTCAGGATCAGCTGGTGAGCTGGGGGGTCCAGGGACAGGCTGAGGGCTGCATCCTGCAGAGCTCCAGAGCCCTCCCCACAGCGCTCACTGGCCAGGCTCAGGCCTTGAAGCAGCTGCTGACCCATCCCTATTTCTCCAACCTAAGGGTGGTGGTCTCCACAGGTTGTAGTCCGTGGGACCTGGCCCCCATTTGGACAGACTGAGGGCCAGTTGGTCCTAGACACCTAGCTCCCACAGTGATGACAGCTGGGCGGGATCTGGGGACCTGGCCCTGAGGGTGCCACCAGCTGAGATCTGACTCCTCAGCTGGACCTGAGGACTGGCAGGAGGACCCAGACTGGGTGCTGGATGAATGCTCCTGGGTAGGGTTACTGGCCCATGCAGGGACCCCTCCTCTTAGCCAGGGCCTGGACCTTGGAGGTCAAAAGTTGAGGATCAGGACTTTGGCCTTTCTTGTAGAATAGAGAACAACATTTGCTTTGGTAGAGTTTCACCTAGCCGTGACCTGACCTCAAGAACAAAGGCTCTGACACCAAGAAGTCTGCAACAACTAACCACGGCCCCCTCCTTTGCCTTTCCTATAAAAAGGGCTTTGCTGAGAGCTTTCAGGGAGCTCCTGGGTTTTTTAAGGCATGAGCCACCCATCTACTTACACGGCCCTGCAATAAACCTTTCTCTGCTCCAGACTCACGGTTTGGTATTGTTTGGTCTCACTGCATGTTGGGCCCGTGGACTTCCACTCAGTGACAAAAACCAATGAAACTCTACGCTCAAAAGCCCCAACTTTCAGAAAAGTTACAGCAAAGTTTGTTCCTGGATTTATTTTTTTAAGTACCATGGGTCATTCTTCAAAACTGGATTTTAAATTATATAATGTGAATTTTGGTAGATCGTCAGTCCAGGCTTGATGCATGAGACAGGGTGCTTAGGGCTGGAGCACTGGGATGACTCTGAGGGATGGGATGGGGAGGGAAGTGGGAGGTAGGGTTCAGGATGGGGAACATATATATACACCCATGGCTGATTCATGTCAATGTATGGCAAAAACCACTACAATATTATAAAGTAATTAGCCTCCAAATAAAATAATTTTTTAATAAATAAATAAAAATTATATAATGTGAATTTGGGGCTTCCCAGGTGGTGCTAATGATAAAGAACCCACCCGCCAATTCAGAAGACATAAGAGACATGGGTTCAATCCCTGGGTCAGGAAGATCCCCTGGAGGAGGTCATGGCAACCCACTCCAGTATTCTTGCCTGGAGAATCACAATGACAGAGGAGCCTGACAGTTACAGTCCACAGGGTGGCAAAGAGTTGGAGATAAGTGAAGCAACTTAGCATGCATGAATGTGAATTTCACCTAGAACTAATTATTCATGAGGAGATCAATTAAATTTTTTGCTATTTTCTTTTTGCTTATGCATCTGATCATAAAATTGAAGGTAACTGACAGAAATATGGCCCCTCGATAATATTTAGTGTAAGTGGACAATTATATACCAAATAATCTACAAAGTATAACTCATCTTTTTCTCCCCAAATATGTTCAGTTCAGTTCAGTTGCTCAGTCGTGTCCGACTCTTTGCAACCCCATGAATCGTAGCACGCCAGGCCTCCCTGTCCATCACCAACTCCTGGAGTTCATTCAGACTCATGTCCATCGAGTCAGTGACGCCATCCAGCAATCTCATCCTCTGTCGTCCCCTTCTTCTCCTGCCCCCAATCCCTCCCAGCATCAGAGCCTTTTCCAATGAGTCAACACTTCACATGAGGTGGCCAAAGTACTGGAGTTTCAGCTTTAGCATCATTCCTTCCAAAGAAATCCCAGGGTTGATCTCCTTCAGAATGGACTGGCTGGATCTCCTTGCAGTCCAAGGGACTCTCAAGAGAATTCTCCAACACCACAGTTCAAAAGCATCAATTTTTCGGCGCTCAGCTTTCTTCACAGTCCAACTCTCACATCCATACATGACCACTGGAAAAACCATAGCCTTGACTAGATGGACCTTTGTTGGCAAAGTAATGTCTCTGCTTTTGAATATACTATCTAGGTTGGTCATAACTTTTCTTCCAAGGAGTAAGCATCTTTTAATTTCATGGCTGCAGAAACCATCTGCAGGGATTCTGGAGCCCAAAAAAATAAATTCTGACACTGTTTCCACTGTCTCCCCATCTATTTGCCATGAAGTGATGGGACCAGATGCCATGATCTTTGTTTTCTGAATGTTGAGCATTAAGCCAACTTTTTCACTCTCCTCTTTCACTTTCATTGAGAGGCTTTTTAGTTCCTCTTCACTTTCTGCCATAGGGTGATGTCATCTGCATATCTGAGGTTATTGACATTTCTCCCAGCAATCTTGATCCTAGCTTGTGCTTCTTCCAGCCGGGCGTTTCTCATGATGTACTCTGCATAGAAGTTAAATAAGCAGGGTGACAATATACAGCCTTGACATACTCCTTTTCCTATTTGGAACCAGTCTATTGTTCCATGTCCAGTTCTAACTGTTGCTTCCTGACCTGCATATAGCTTTCTCAAGAGGCAGATCAGATGGTCTGGTATTCCCATCTCTTTAAGAATTTTCCACAGTTTATTGTGATCCACACAGTCAAAGGCTTTGGCATAGTCAATAAAGCAGAAATAGATGTTTTTCTGGAACTCTCTTGCTTTTTCCATGATCCAGCGAATGTTGGCAATTTGATTTCTGGTTCCTCCTTACTTCTATTAATCCTCCCAGTTCCCTTTTTATTTTACTGATAAACAACTCGTTAAGGCTGCCATATGAATCTTCCTAAATATCACTTTAATCCACTTCCTCTTCTACATAAAATCTTCCAGTGGCTCCCAATGGCTAAAAAAATGAAATGTAAACACCTTAGCCTGAAATTTGGAGGTATGATCGGACTGGAATAATAGCAGCGTCATACTTCAAGTGTGATCACCCAACAGGCACTGTGCTAAGACATGGTTTATAGCATCTCATCTCATTCTCACAACTCCCCAAGAGATAAGGACTATTATGGGCCCTCTTTTCTGGAAATTAAGACTGAAGTATAAAGAATTTAAGTATCTTTCCCAAGGTCACATGGGTTTCAAGTAGAGACATCAGTATTTCAATTCAAGCAATTTGATTCAAGAGCCCATGTACTTACTTGTCTTTTATTAACCTGCCTGTGCTGTAGCCTGCTTGTATAAATTACATTGACTTGCTCTTCCAGTAAGGCAAGCTCATCACTGTTTCCCCAACACGTCACTTTCAGTCATAAGGTTTTGCTCACACCCTTTCTCCTCAGTCTGTGTATACAAATCCCATTTCTTCAAGGCCCATCTCAACTCCACCATACTCTGACTTCATGTTCTCTGACCACCCCATAGCATGAGCATCGGCATCTGCTCTGCCAATTTTAACTCTTAATTATAGTCTTTCTGATATTGTTATTTAACTGTAGGATGCATCAATAGTTTATCACCCCACATATAACAAATGTCCAGAGAGCAGGAACAATCTAGGTACCACACATAGCTATGTACAACAATGTTATGCTTGTAATCCTAGAAACACAAATGCAGAGAACTACACAAAATGAATGCCATGAATGTCCTTGGTACTAGTTTTATAACCAATGTTTGTCACATACATAATTACACAGGTGTATCTTCCTGAAATCTCTAAGCTCTATTCTACAGGTTAAGGAAATATTGTAAGAAAAACAGTAAAACTCAAAATAGTACATAGTTTTTTGACCTTTGATTAAAGCACAAAACACAAACAGAAAAGTACAAAATTTACAAGGGTAAACTCAATGAATTTTCACAAATGAGCACACCATGTTAACAGTTACCAAATTAAGAAAAAAAGAGTATTATGCCCCAGAAGTACCCTCCCTCATGCCATAATGAAAACTGCTATTCAGACTTCTAACACCATGGATTAACTTTGCATAGCAAAACATTTTAAATTATTACAACTGTTTCTACTTGGGGAATCAAACATATTCCTCAAGTATGCCATTCTTTTAAACATTTAAGGAATGCTCCACTCTGCCAAGGTCTCTCAGAAAATGGCCTTGAACCATGTATGTATATTATATATACATTATTATAGAAGATTATTGGAGAAATTGTTAGAAGGTGGTAAATCAACCAGCTTTGAATACAGTTTCTACTAAATACAATGTTTTAGATCAATAGCAAAAAAAAAAAAAAGGCAGATTTGATATGTTATCACCAACAGTGACTATGGTTATGTCTACAAACAAAAATCCTAATAGAAAGTGAAAATGTTAATCACCTCTTCGCTTTGTTAATGACACAGCCTGTAACTCTGTACTTACAGGAGGGAACCCCAGCAGTGAGTCAGTTTGCTACTACTACCTTGTAAGCTTCCTTACCTGCCCAATCCAGGAACTCAACACACTCAGTCTGGGAATATCGAACAGCAACATCTCGAGCTCTCTCCTTCCGGAAGTTCAGAGCCTCTATATCAACATCCAGTTCCACCAGTGCTTTCAAAGTTTCCAATCGACCCCAGGCTGCAGCACAGTGTAAGAGTGTGTAACCTAACAAATACAATGAGGATGGTCAGGTCAAAGAAACTACATTGTTTCAGGCTCTTCTACAGAGTAGAAGATAATAATGATAATCAGGTGTTGAACAATTACTACAGGCCAAGCAGATGGTGATGGCAGCCATGAAATTAGAAGATGCTTACTCCTTGGAAGAAAAGTTATGACCAACCTAGATAGTATATTCAAAAGCAGAGACATTACTTTGCCGACTAAGGTCCGTCTAGTCAAAGCTATGGTTTTTCCAGTGGTCATGTATAGATGTGAGAGTTGGACTGTGAAGAAAGCTGAGCACCGAAGAATTGATGCTTTTGAACTGTGGTGTTGGAGAAGACTCTTGAGAGTCCCCTGGACTGCAAGGAGATGGAACAAGTCCATTCTGAAGGAGATCAACCCTGGGATTTCTTTAGAAGGAATGATGCTAAAGCTGAAACTCCAGTACTTTGGCCACCTCATGAGAAGAGTTGACTCATTGGGAAAGACTCTGATGCTGGGAGGGATTGGGGGCAGGAGGAGAAGGGGACAACAGAGGATGAGATGGCTGGATGGCATCACGGACTCGATGGACATGAGTCTGAGTGAACTCCGGGAGATGGTGATGAACAGGGAGGCCTGGCGTGCTGCGATTCATGGGGTCGCAAAGAGTGGGACACGACTGAGCGACTGAACTGAACTGAAATATTATCCTCTGGCTTCCCTGGTGGCTCAAATGGTAGGGAATCTGCCTGCAACACAGGAGACCTGGGTTCAATACCTTGATCAGGAAGATCCCCTGGAGAAGGCAATGGCAACCCACTCCAGTATTCTTGACTGGAGAATTCCATGGACAGAGGAGCCTGGCAGGGTACAGTCCATGGGGTCACAAAGAGTTGGACACGACTGAGTAACTTGCACAGGTATTATCCTAAGTGCTTTACATATAATAAGTTCATTTAGTTGGTAAAAGAAAAACCCTATGAGGTCATAGCTATTATAATCTTCATTTTACAGATAAGGAAACAAAGGTCCAGAGAAGTTAAACTTGCCCAAGGCACACAGCCAGTAAATGATGGACACAAGGAATCAACACAGGCAATCTGAGCTCTTCAACATCTTATGAGGAAGATAGCAATCTCCCTAACAGTCATCTACTGGAACACAATTAGATATATGACTTTAGTCTAAGAAATTTTCATCAACCTCTAATTACTCTATTATTGTTAACACAACCATACAAATTACTACAACTGTGTACGTCTTTGATTTGGAAATTAATCATTTGAATTAAAATTGAAATTGTGAGCTATCAAATTAGAAAGTTATTTCTTAGATTTACCGAGGCAACTATCCCACAAAACTGGGAGCCAAAAAATACCCAGATATCACCTTTCCGAAGATATATTTCTTCAGCCAAATGGCCCACGGCCCCTGATTTGTTGGGAAAGGGGACACTATCTATGGAAAAGACACCACGATAGCATGAGCAGGAGGCCATTTCAAATGAGATATTCTTGGTCCTTACATTGCTTTTCTCAGGGCTGAAGTTACTACTAAACACAATGTTTTAGGCCAATAGCAAAAAAAAAAAAAAAAAAAGAGGCCAGAGGTAACATCTAAAATTTTTCCTATTTTTTAATATACATAGTTTAAAAATAAGAAAACATGATTTCTAAACAGAGAGAGCCTTTTGCCAAGGAATTTGAAATCTTTATATGTGGGGTTTTTTTTACCCCTTGTGGGAGATGGTGTGTTTTCTAGAAGGAAACACACAGATCTTTGTACTACATTAATTCCACAGCCTTCCCAGGAGAAGAACATTTAAATAAGATGATTTCGAAAGCATCCAGACAAGAGGGGGGATTTTCCTAAAGTTCTCCCATGATATTGGCAATGAATAGTTGAACCCAGAAGCGAGACATAGAAGGTTACATGTTAGAAATCTCAGCAGGAAGAAGGACCATAAATGGAATACTGAAAAATCAGAATTGGTTCCAAGGGAAAAATAATCTCTACATGGAAGACTGCGGCTGCTGCTGCTGCTGCTGCTGCTGCTAAGTCACTACAGTAGTGTCCGACTCTGTGCGACCCCAGAGACGGGGCAGCCCACCAGGCTCCCCCGTCCCTGGGATTCTCCAGGCAAGAATACTGGAGTGGGTTGCCATTTCCTTCTCCAATGCATGAAAGTGAAAAGTGAAAGTGAAGTTGCTCAGTCGTGTCCAACTCTTAATGACCCCATGGACTGCAGCCTACCAGGCTCTTTCGCCCATGGGATTTTCCAGGCAAGAGTACTGGAGTGGGTTGCCACTGCCTTCTCCAACATGAAAGACTGCTGCACTACTGGTTACTAAATAGAGAGAGTCAACTGAGCATGCAGTTCACAGTAAGGCAAAAGATTAGACAAGAGGTAAAGCAGTCTTCTCCTCTATACAGGCATTGTTCTATGTGCTCCACAAGTATCAACTCATTTAATCCTCTCTACAATCCTATGATGTACAAAGTAGTATTGTTCTCATTTATAGATAAGAAAAAAAAAGCACAGAGAGGATAAGAACTTTTCTCAAGGTTGCTTAAATTGAGGAAGGTCATTGATAAGGTCAAAATCCCAAAACTGAGATGATGATAGTCACAAACAAGTAATAGGCCTGGAGCAAAATACTCACTTACCTAGAATATTTTTCATAACCTGCCTACTACCAGCAGTACCAAACTCTTTGAATTCTCCAAATCATATTGCTTCATGCCTCTATAATTTTGCATATGCTGATTTTTTCTGCCTGAGAAACGTTTTTATGTATAAATTTTATATTTACTTAGCATTAATACCAGTATTTGTAATATTGAGTTCAGAATTCATTTTTTAAATTAGTGAAACTAATACCCATTTTATTTTTTTGTTCAATTTTTAAAATTAATTTATTTTTATTCTTGGCTGCCTTGGGTCTTTATTGCTTCGCATGAGCTTTCTCGAGTTGCAGTGAGCAGGGAGTACTCTTGCTATGTGCAGGCTTCTCATTGAAGGGCCTTTTCTTGTTGCGGAGCACATGCTTCAGGTGCACAGGTTTCAGCAGTTGTGGCTTGTAGGCTCTAGAATTCAGGCTCAGTAGTTGTGACCCACAGGCTTAGCTACTTCATGGCATGTGGAATCTTCCCAGACCAGGAATTGAACCATGTCCCCTGCACTGCAACGTGAATTCTTATCCACTGAGCTACCAAGGAAGTCCAAGACTAATACATTTTAAATACAAAAGTTATGTTTATAACATAAAATATCAGATAAAAGCATAACTACAAACAAATGTTAAGTATATACTGTCATTCTATTAGCAATATAAATTGTCAGATAAAACTAATAAAATTTAAAGATTAAAAAGCAAATACTATTAAAAATGAAAAAACTATAATCATGAAAATCACAAATAAAACATTATTTTATTTTTTAAGTGGGTCAATGATTTCAACAGGACATTTCTGTGCAAATTTTTTCAGCTATTAAAGTTTTTCTCACTCAACATTAGTTGGAAGTAGTTATAAACCAACACCAAATACTTTCCTTCAAATTATCTCATTTCTAATTTTAAAAGACAGAGATATGTCTGAACAGTTTTTTGCTTTTTTTAATAGAATTGCAATCTTTCTATTGAGAGTAGGCTGTAATCATTTTCTCCAAAGAAAACACTGAGGGTTCATATTTGTCCTTTTTAGTTTCCACATAAAAAGAGAGAGAGTCCATTCCAGTTTCCTTATCAATTTCAATTTCAAAGCTGTGAGATTCACATTCTACTTGTTTGGGAGCCTCGTGAACTCAAGAATTATTCTTACAATAGAATTTGCAATACCACAATATGGACCATCTACATTTGTAATCTTCAATTTGTCTTTTTATATACACAGCAATTAAATCATTGAAATTGTTCTCAATCCAAAAATGACTCTAATTTCATATGTTTAAAATACCAAATAAAACTATTACACCTAGAAAAAGGCCAGTATTTCATCACCTAAAATACTGGGTAAGTACACCAGGATAGCAAAAATATTTTAACACTAAAATCTGCTATTGCAGTTACTATCTGATACTGCAGTTACTGCCACCTGCCATGCCTTATCCTTCAACTTCCTTTGTCTGATAAACTCTTGGTCACTATTCAAGATTCTATATATAGACTTCCTTGGCGGTCCAGTGGTTAAGACTCCACACTTTCACTGCAGGGGACACATGTTCAATCTGTGGTAAGGGAATTAAGATCCCAAGTGCCACGTGGTGCAGCCAAAAAAAAAAAAAAAAACTCAACATATTGCCTCTTCTATAAAGCATTCCTTGACCATGTCCAACACTTTCAGGTAAATCTGACTGGTCTCTCCTCTGAGCTATCACTGTACTTTGTCTCATCATATATCATCTATTTAGACATCTGTTTTCTGCTAACTGTGAACTTGATCAAGTTTGCTGAATTCATTCATCTTTCTATCCCCAGTTCCCAGCTCAAGACCTGGCTATTCCTCCACCTTTAAAAAATATTTACTGATTGTAGGGAAAGGCAGAGTTTAAAATAGTATTTAGTTTCAATCATGTTTGTTTGAATGTGGCAAGGCTGAGAAACCAAAGCCTTACCAGAACCAAAGGTGGTTCCATCAATAACCTACAAACTGCACACAAATGTCCTTGGCTCAAACAGAAAACAAGGTACTTCCCAATAGACCAGAAGTCAGTAGTACAGAGAGCTCAGACTGTAAGAACTGCTTCATCCTCCTTCCTTCTGATCAAAGAGATGAGATTGTAAAAACTGTTTCATCATCCTTCCTTTGAATCAAAATTGTCCAATTCTCCAATATTTAAAAGGAAATGAAATCCTGAATACAAATGTGATCTCTGAGAATCATCCACAAATAAATGGCACACATCTTCTTAAAGAGATATCTACCACAATTCTTCACCCAGAAGTCCCTGAATTTTAGGCCAATGGCTTCTATGTTGCAAAAATCAATAGTGTTCACAGATCCTTAAAAAAAGAAAATTCTATCATTTGTAACAACATGGATGAACCTGAAGGGCATTATGCCAAGTGAAATAAGTCAGAGAGGAAAAGCCAAATACCGCTTCGTATCACTTCTGTGAGGAAATCTAAAATAAAAAATTAAATCCATAGAAACAGAGTGGAAAAGTGGTACCAGGGGCTTGAGGAGTGGGGGAAATACGGAGAGACTGGAGAAAAGGTACAAACTTCAGTTAGAAGAGGAAAAGATCCCAGGACCTAATATATAACACAATGACTATAGTTAATAACTGTATTATATAATTGAAATTTCCTGAGAGTAGAACTCAAATGTTTGGACAAAAAAAAAAAAAATCTTTGCACTGATCTGTTCTCCCATGTAAACAAGCTCATGATAACTGAATCAATACCAACCAAACAAGAAATTTACTGGTAAACTGTAATGTAATTCATTATTTACACTGGGCTGTAAGAAGCACAAGCTGGAATCAAGACTGCCGGGAGAAATATCAATAACCTCAGATATGCAGATGACACCACCCTTATGGCAGAAAGTGAAGAGGAACTAAAAAGCTCTTGATGAAAGTGAAACAGGAGAGTGAAAAAGTTGACTTAAAACTCAACATTCAGAAAACGAAAATCATGGCATCCAGTCCCATCACTTCATGGGAAATAGATGGGGAAACAGTGGAAACAGTGTCAGACTTTATTTTGGGGGGCTCCAAAATCACTGCAGATGGTGATTGCAGCTATGATATTAAAAGACGCTTACTCCTTATAAGGAAAGTTATGATCAACCTAGATAGCATATTCAAAAGCAGACACATTACTTTGCCAACAAAGGTCCATCTAGTCAAGACTATGGTTTTTCCAGTGGACATGTATGGATGTGAGAGTTGGACTGTGAAGAAAGCTGAGTGCCGAAGAATTGATGCTTTTGAACTGTGGTGTTGGAGAAGGCTCTTGAGAGTCCCTTGGACTGCAAGGGGATCCAACCACTCCATCCTAGAGGAGATCAGTCCTGGGTGTTCATTGGAAGGACTGATGCTAAAGCTGAAACTCCAATACTCTGGCCACCTCATGCGAAGAGTTGACTCATTGGAAAAGACCCTGATGCTAGGAGGGATTGGGGGCAGGAGGAAAAGGGGATGAAAGAGGATGAGATGGCTGGATGGCATCACTGACTCGATGGACATGAGTTTGAATGAACTCCGGGAGTTGATGATGGACAGGGAAGCCTGGCGTGCTGTGATTCATGGGGTCGCGAAGAGTCAGACACGACGAGTGACTGAACTGAACTGAACTGAAGTAATAGTTAGAACTGGACATGGAACAACAGACTGGTTCCAAATAGCAAAAGGAGTACATCAAGGCTGTATATTGTCACCCTGCTTATTTAATTTATATGCAGAGTACATCATGAGACACACTGGACTGGATGAAGCACAAGCTGGAATCAAGATTGCTGGAGGAAATATCAATAATCTCAGATATACATATGACACCAACCACCATTATGGCAGAAAGTGAAGAACTAAAGAGCATCTCAATGAAAGTGAAAGAGGAGAGTGAAAAAGTTGGCTTAAAACTCAACATTCAGAAAACGAAGGTCATGGCATCCAGTCCCATCACTTCATGGCAAATAGATGGGGAAACACTGGAAACAGTGGCTGACTTTATTTTGGGGGTCTCCAAAATCCCTGCAGATGGTGACTGCTGCCATGAAATTAAAAGACACTTACTCCTTGGAAGGAAAGTTATGACCAACCTAGATAGCATATTCAAAAGCAGACACATTACTTTGCCGATAAAGGCCCATCTAGTCAAGGCTATGGTCTTTCTAGTAGTCATGTATGGATGTGAGGGTTGGACTCCAAAGAAAGCTGAGAGCTGAAGAATTGATGCTTTTGAACTGTGGTGTTGGAGAAGACTCTTGAGAGTCCCTTGGACTGCAAGGAGATCCAACCAGTCCATCCTAAAGGAAATGAGTCCTGAATATTCGTTGGAAGGACTGATGCTGAAGCTGAAACTCCAATACTTTGGCCACCTGATGTGAAGAGCTGACTCATTTGAAAAGACTGTGATGCTGGAAAAGACTGAATGCAGGAGAAGGGGATGACAGAGGACAAGATGGTTGGATGGCATCACAGACTCAATGGACATGAGTTTGGGTAAACTCTGGGAGTTGATGATGGACAGGGAGCCCTGGCATGCTGTGGTCCATAGGGTCGCAAAGAGTCAGACACAACTGAGCGACTGAACTGAACTGAACTGAAGTAATAATCACCAAGTTGCCTGGTACAATTAGGTTAGCCAGTTCATGCAAAATTTCATTACAAAATCATCTTCATTAAAATGGCAAACAAGCTTACAATTTCCCAGAACATCATATATCATCTAAGTCCTGGTTCCTTTTAATTTAGCAATTCTTCTCTCAATTTCTCTGTCTCCTCTGTCATTTTACTATAAGCAGCAAGAAAAAAACAGGATGCACCTTCAACTTCTGCTAAATGAGAAGATTTCATGGTAAGCATGAAATCAGAATGAAGATATGGATTATCTTAGAGTACATCATCAAACTCAAAAGACTGTATAGCTATCTTCACACACTGGAAAATATCTAACAAGAGGATGGCAATACCCATATCAATTAGTCAGGGCACCCTCTCCCTGGAGTGCTGGAGGTACACTATCAGATATTTGATTTAAGGCTCTCATTTTCTTTTATGTAGTATGATTTTTAGACATTACTATTAGTCCTATTTTTATGGATGCAATATTAGATATTACTATTAGTCCCATTTTTATGGATGAAGAAACTGTAGCATGGAGAGGTTATATAACTTGCCCAAGTTAAATAGCTTAAAATTCAATATTAGATAAATTTTGCTACGAGTTTTCCACAGACTTAAGAAAAGCTTCTTCTGTTCCTATTTACCCAAAAGCTTTCATCATGAATGAATGCTACATTTTCTTCCAAAAGACTTTTCTATATCTATTGAGATGATCAGGTAGTTTTGTTTATATAATCTTTTAGTGTAGTGAATTATACTAACAATTTTTCTAATGTTAAAGCCATCCTTGAGGTCTCGCTGGTAGCCCAGTGGTTGAGAATCTGCCTGCCAATGCAGGGAACACAGGTTTGATCCCTACTCCAGGAAGATCCCACATGCTGTGGAGCAACTAAGCCCATGCACCACAACTTCTGAGCCTGCGCTCTAGAGCCCAGGAGCCACAACTACTGAAGCCAGAACACCTAGAGCCTGTGCTCCAAAACAAGAGAACTGCTGCATTGAGAAGCCTATGCACCACAATGAGAAGAGCCTCTGCTCTCCACAAGCACTCGAGCAGCAACAAAGACCCAGTGCAGCCAAAACTGATAGATAAATCTTTTTTTAAAAAGCAAATTTTTGCATAAATGGGATAAACCCAAGCTAGTCCAATAAATGTTTCAACATACATTAGATTCAATTTGTTAATATTTTAAGATGCTTGCATCTGTGTTATTAAATGATTGGCCTATAATTTTCCTTTCTAAAGCTTGTCCTTAACTAGTTTTGCTATAAAAGTTATCTCATAAAATAAGCAGCTGTCCAACTCTCTTTATATTCTATGGAAACTGTGTATAAGCTAGAGATTATTTCTTCCTTATAAGGGTAGTAAACCATATATTTTAAAACATTTGAGTTAGGAATTGGAAAGGGTGGGAGAATCAGGCAGATTCTGATTACTTATTCAATTTTTTAAAATAATCGTAGATCTAATCAAGTTTCTATTTTTTTTCTTGACTCAATTTTGATAATATATATTTTATTGAAGAAACTGTCCACTTCTTCCATGTTTTCAAATGTATTATCATGAAGTTGTTTGATATTTTCTAATAATTTTTTAAATCTTATTTTTTCCTGTGTGAATACTTCATTTTAAAATTCCAAATATTATTTACACTCTCTCCTTCTTATAATATCACGTATCAAAAATTATCAATATTATCAAATGTTTTTTCAACTTTTCACTAAACCAGATTTTGGTTTTGTTGATTCTCTTTATTGTTTGTTTGTTTGCTTGTTTGTTCTGGCTGCACTGTGCAGCTTACAGATCAGGAATCTCAGTCCACCAAGGATCAAACCTGGCACCCTGCAGTGGAAGGTAGACTCCAAACCACTGGACTGACAGAGAATTCCCTCTTTATTGTTTCTTTATTTTCAATGTCATTATTTTACTCTATTATTTATCTTCTTCTTTCTTTGGATTTTCAGTTGTTATTTTTCTAACTCCTTGAGTTAAATACTTTGCTAATTTTCAATATTTTTTATTCTAATATATGTATTAAACTAGAATTTTAATTTTAGTTTTATTTCACAGGGTCTGACATAGCAATCCTGTTGCCACCTAAATATTTCATAATTTCTATTATATTTTCTGTCACCAATGGATAATTGAAAGTGTGTTCCTGTTTCCAAAATTATAGGGATTTTCAGTTATCTTTTTGTCACTGTTTTCTAATTTTATTTTACTGTGGTCAGAGACCACAGACTGCATGCTATAGTTTATTTGATAATTGTTGGCACTTCCGTTATGGCCTAACACATTATCAGTTTTTTTAACTGTTCCATGTAAGCATGAACAAAATGTATATTTGCTATTTGCTAAAGACCACTGTTTCATTTTCTACAATGACCATGTCTTATAGTTCCAATCTGAAGAAAACAGTGACTTAATTTAAAGAGCTAACTGAATACTGACTATAAAAATTAATAAATCTTCCAAGGAAATAGGTAGTAAGATTATTGAGCACTTATTATATACCAACTTTATATTATCATACTTAATCCTCATAACCTACAAGGAAAACCCTATAAAGAAAATACAATCATCCTCATTTAGTAGATGAAACAGAGACACAAAATGATTAGGTAACTTGCCCAAGTCACCCAGTTAATAAATATCAAATTCTGTATTCTTAATTCCCTGGTGGCTCAGACAGTAAGTCTGTCTACAATGCGGGAGACCCGGGTTCGATCCCCGGGTTGGGAAGATCTCCTGGAGAAGGAAATGGCAATCCACTCCAGGACTATTGCCTGGAAAATCCCATGGACAGAGGAGCCTGGTAGGCTACAGTCCATGGGGTCGCAAAGAGTCGGACACAACTGAGCGACGTCACTTCACTTCAAGCTATACTATAATAACATGCATATACACACATTCATGTATATATATATACACTTAACATATGCAAAATATAAAGCAGGGACATCAAATTTATCCAAATTTAAAGGCAATACATGGTATCTTTAGGTAGTTATAAGTAATAGTGATGAGAGAAAAAAGACAAAATACCTCTGGTGGTTTTCTCATTCAGATTCACACCATATTTGGCCAAAGCTCTAATCACATCACTTTGCCCAGCCATGCAAGCTGCATACAACAAATTTCTCCCAACGATGTCTTCCTCCAAGAGTAGCTGCATGGCCTGCTCATGGTGAGAGTTCTCAGGATCCTCAAAAATCTTTTGCAAACCTTCTACATCCCCTGTGAGAGCAGGTGGTAAGAGGGGGTTAATGGTGGCAGTTTCCTCTGCTTCTTTGGATTCTTCTTCTTCTTCACTATCATCTTCTTCCTCTTCTTCTTGCAGTGAGGAAAATATTAATTTTTCTGAACTCTCTGACTCTGGGGGTACTTCTGACTCCATTAACTCCAAAAATACCTGAGATCAAAAAAGAGAAAAAGTAATAGAAACATACTCAAACAAATCAGCATTTGTTTATTTACTTGTTTGATCAGTCAACTGACAATATGAATGGAATGAAAATACTTAGTTGGTTCAAAATAATTATAAAATACTTCATTCATTCAATCAGTAAAGTTTATCATGCACCAATAGACTGCCTGAATATATACTAAAATGCTGAAAGTGTGATGCAAATAGTAAATTCAATAGGAACAGGAGAAAAAACATCAATGTGGGTGAGATACATTAGGAAAAGATTGAAAGAGAATGTTAAAGAGACTCATCTGTTTAAACAAGGATCCATGTTGGGGAGAAGTAATCAATACAGTTGGATCACTGAAGCCAGATTATTAAGACCTTAAAAATTAGGTCACTTTGCCAACAAAGGTCCATATAGTCAAAGCTACGGTTTTTCCAGGAGTCAAGTATGGATTAGAGAGATGGACCATAAAGAAGGCTGATGCTTTCCAACTATGGAACTGGAGAAGACTCTTGAGAGTCCCTTGGACAGCAAGGAGATCAAACCAGTTAATCCTAAAAGAAATCAATCCTGAATATACACTGGAAGGACTGATGCTGAAGCTGAAGCTCTAACACTTTGGTGACCCACTGCGAAGAGCCAACTCACTGGAAAAGGCCCTGAAGCTGGGAAAGACTGAAGGCAGGAGGAGAAAGAGCAACAGAGGATGAAATGGTTGAATGGCATCATGAACTCAATGCACATGAGTTTGAGCAACTCCAGGAGATAGTGAAGGACAGGGAAGCCTGGCATGTGGCAGTCCATGGGGTTGCAAAAAGTCGGATACAACTTGGCAACTGAACAACAAAAATGTGAAATGAGCAAAACTGTGTGGTAGTTTGAACATTCTTTGGCATTCTCTTTCTTAGGGATTGGATTGAAAACTGACCACTTCGGGCCCTGTGGCCACTACTGAGTTTTCCAAATTTGCTGGCCTATTGAGTGCAGCACTTTCACACCATCATCTTTTAGGATTTGAAACAGCTCAGCTGGAATTCCATCACCTCCACTAGCTTTGTTCATAGTGAAACTTCCTAAGAGCCACCTGACTTCATGCTCCAGGATGTCTGGCTCTAGGTGAGTGAACACACCATTGTAGTTCTCTGGGTCATGAAGATCTTTTTTGATCACAGATAGTTCTTCTGTGTATTCTTGCCACCTCTTATTAATATCTTCTGCTTCAGTTCAGTTCAGTTCAGTGACTCAGTCATGTCCGACTCTTTGTGACCCCATGGATCGCAGCATGCCAGGCCTCCCTGTCCATCACCAACTCCCGGAGTTCACTCAAACTCATGTCCATCGAGTTGGTGATGCTATCCAGCCATCTCATCCTCTGTAGTCCCCCTCTCCTCCTGCCCCCAATTCCCTCCCAGCATCAGAGTCTTTTCCAATGAGTCAACTCTTCGCATGAGGTGGCCAAAGTATTGGAGTTTCAGCTTTAGCATCAGTCCTTCCAATGAATACCCAGGATTGATCTCCTTTAGAATGGACTGATTGACACCCATGGCGGATTCATGTTGATGTATGGCAAAAACAATACAATATTGTAGCAAAAAAAAATAAATAAAATCTGAAAATAAAAAAATGATGCACTGGTTGGATCTCCTTGCAATCCAAGGGACTCTCAAGAGTCTTCTAAAATGGACTGGTTGAATCTCCTTGCAGTCCAAGAGACTCTCAAGAGTCTTCTCCAACACCACAGTTCAAAAGCATCAATTCTTCGGTGCTCAGTTTTCTTCACAGTCTGACTCTCACATCCATACATGACCACTAGAAAAACCATAGCCTTGGCTAGATGGACCTTAGTCGGCAAAATAATGTCTCTGCTTTTGAATATGCTATCTAGGTTGGTCATAACTATCCTTCCAAGGAGTAAGCGTCTTTTAATTTCATGGCTGCAGTCACCATCTGCAGGGATTTTGGAGCCCAAAAAAATAAAGTCTGACACTGTTTCCACTGTTTCCCCATCTATTTCCCATGAAGTGATGGGACCAGATGCCATGATCTTCGTTTTCTAAATGTTGAGTTTTAAGCCAACTTTTTCACTCTCCTCTTTCACTTTCATCGAGAGGCTCTTTAGTTCTTCTTCGCTTTCTGCCATAAGGTGGTGTCATCTGCATATCTGAGGTTATTGATATTTCTCCCGGCAATCTTGATTCCAGCTTGTGCTTCTTCCAGCCCGGTGTTTCTCATAATGTACTCTGCATAGAAGTTAAATAAGCAGAGTGACAATATACAGCCTTGACGTACTCCTTTTCCTATTTGGAACCAGTCTGTTGTTCCATGTCCAGTTCTAACTGCTGCTTCCTGACCTGCATACAGGTTTCTCAAGAGGCAGGTCAGGTGGTCTGGTATTCCCATCTCTTGAAGAATTTTCCAGTTTATTCTGATCCACACAATTAAAGGCTTTGGCATAGTCAATAAAGCAGAAATGGATGTTTTTCTGGAACTCTCTTGCTTTTTCCATGATCCAGTGGATGTTGGCAATTTGATCTCTGGTTCCTCTGCCTTTTCTAAAACCAGCTTGAACATCTGGAAGTTCATGGTTCACATACTGCTGAAGCCTGGCTTGGAGAATCTTAAGCATTACTTTACTAGCGTGTGAGATGAGTGCAATTGTGCAGTAGTTTGAGCATTCTTTGGCATTGGAATGAAAATTGACCTTTTCCAGTCCTGTGGCCACTGCTGAGTTTTCCAAATTTGCTGACATAGTGAGTACAGTGCTTCCACACCATCAATCTTTTAGGGTTTGAAATAGCTCAACTGGAATTCCATCACCTCCACTAGCTTTGTTTGTAGTGATGCTTCCTAAAGCACATTTGACTTACCATTCCAGGATGTCTGGCTTTAGGTGAGTGATCACACCATCATGATTATCTGGGTCATGAAGATCTTTTTTGTATAGTTCTTCTGTGTATTCTTGCCACCTCTTCTTAATATCTTTTGCTTCAGCTAGGTCCATACCATTTCTATCCTTTACTGAGCCCATCTTTGCATAAGATGTTCCCGTGGTATCTCTATTTTTCCTGAAGAGATTTCTAGTCTTTCCCATTCTATTGTTTTCCTCTATTTCTTTGCATTGCTCACTTAAGAAGATTTTCTTATCTCTCCTTGCTATTCTCTGGAGCTCTGCATTCAGTTGGATATATCTTTCCCTTTCTCCTTTGCCTTTCACTTCTCTTCTTTCCTCGGCTATTTGTAAAGTCTCCTCAGACAACTTCTTAGATATTGAAAAAACTAATATGTTTGTTTTAGACAATAGTTTTTCCTGTAAGAAATATGTAACTTATGTTCACTATGCAGTGGGTTTACGCTATTGTTAAAATAATTAATAAACCTTTTTTTAATTGTTTTTAGTTCTAGTTCTTACTAGATTTGTAATAGTTACTGTATGAATAGATATTTTCTTGGCCCAGAAAAGTTCTAACATGAATCAAAACTGCAACCCCACCACATATAACCAACAGTTCATACAGAACATGACCATGGAGAGGAAAGGAGGTCTGGAACTCTGAAGGCAGAATCGCAGAGCAGACTATGAGTCAGAAGACCCATGCTTTAGTCCTGGTTTATTAATAATGCAACTTTTCTGAACTCATTCTCAACAATGAATTAAGAATAGCTCTGCCTTACTAAATTAGTGTGAATTTTAACTATAAAAGTTGCATTCTCTGGAGGCTACTAAGGCCCTCGTGGGGCCTCCTGGGTGGCTCGGTGGTAAAGAATCCACCTGCCAATGCAGGAGATGTGGGTTCCATCCCTGGGTCAGGAAGATCCGCTGGAGAAGGAAATGACAATCCACTCTAGTATTCTTGCCTGGGAAATCCCATGGACAGAAAAGCCTGGTGGGCTATAGTATATAGGGCCTCAAAGACTCCGACGCCACTTAGAAACTAAACAACAACAACAACGCACTCCTAATATAAAATCACATAGGTCTCTGGTTCACAGACATCAGAGTCTGGTGGGAAAGACACACAAATCAGCAATGACGCAGTGGGATGAAGGACGTGATAAGCAAAGGGTGCTTGGAAAGGAAAGAGACTGGACCTCTAAATGAGACTTAGAGTGGGGAGGTCCCGGGAAGGCTTCCCAGAAGAGGTGACACTTGGTATTGAAGAGCAGGAGACTTAAAAGAAGGTAATGGGATAAGCAAAAACAAAGGACCAGGAAGGCAGACAAGGCTGTATGAAGTTGTGGTAGAGGGATAAATCTCAAGGGCCTTTTAAACCAACTGATTTTTTTCTTCGAAAAATGTAGTCCCTTGAGGATTGTAAGTGCCAGCTCAAGAAGGCCTCAAAGGGCTCCTAGGGTTAAACAAAGGGAATGCCGGAGGATGAGGATGCGGAAAGTGGCAGCCTCAGTGGAGAGCTGGGGGTGTGCCGGAGGGGACACCTAAAGCACAGGGTCGGCCCTCGGGGCGCGACCCGCGACGCAGCGCTAGGTTCTGAGGCAAAGCCTGAAGACGCCGCGGTGGCGCCCACTCTCCTCTAGCCAAACCGAACAAAGTGGCGGGGACATGCCAGTTCTCCTCAACACCCACGCGGTGCGCCGACCCTCGCCCCTCTGACCCCGGACCGAGACCCAGGACCTTTGGATTCAGACTCACCGTTCCCGAGGCCCCAGGATTGCGTGGTTACCATGGCGACGGCGCACCCGGCGCGCCGCAGCACCACCCCAAGCGCTGCGACTGCGGCGCGCAAACGTCAAGATTGCAAGGTGCAGGAAGCGAGAGGCGAGAGACGCGGGAGATTTCGTCAAAACTATTTAATTTGCTGTGTTTGGACGGTGGAGTGCGGGGTTTTTCTGCATTTTGTAAGTTTACAGTTATATGGTTCATATTTATTTTACAACTTAAAAAATAAAAATTTAAAATGAGATACGTCGTGTTGGTTGCCAGCCAGTCTTAGTCTGACCTTTGGCCTTTAAACGGAGGAATTTTCTGGAAATATGAGGATGCAGTCTAAACTATGAAAGGTTCTAATTATAACGGGCAACTTGCTTAATTTTCTGGTTTACTGAGGCTCTTTCTCCTATGGTTTAAGGTCATTGTCACCAACAAGAAACGTTACAAGAGAGCTCACAAGTGCCAACCATGGCAGGAGCGGAAGCACCTTGGAAAAAATTTCTCTTTCGATTCAGGAATTTAAGATACAAAACAGTTGACTTTTTAAAAAGGGGAGAATGATGGAGGTGGGATAGGAGTATCGAAAGAAACCAGCAGAGAAAGGCAAAGCTTGCCCAGAAATTGTGTAAATATTCACATCGATCACGGAGTGAAAACCGGCAAGTTTTTGTACTGAAGAGGAAAACATTCATTTCTTTACTGTTTCTACAAGGAAATCATTAAGGAGGAGGTAATATTTTAGAGGAACTCTAAACATTTTAGCTGGAGGCTAAATAGCCTAGTGTTAAGGCGAATATTTGGCTGTCACTATCATAGTTCTGAACTTCTGGAATACAAGAGTAATTTTGAAAAAAAAAATTTTGAAGTATAATACTAAAATTTCTTATTCAAATGAGTTGTGGTAATCAGAATTGTAGAGTTGACATTGTAGTGGGAAACAATAGTCTAGAAGCTTTGTCAGCTCTTGGCTTGCTCCTGCCATCACTGATAAAGCACATTTGCTTTACTAAACACTCATTTCCTACTGAAGTTGGTGGAAGAGCAAGACATGTTAGGTGTTTCACTTTTAATATGTTCCTTTTAATAGTCTTTAGTTTCAGGAGAGTCTTTTAGTGTCTGGATGCAAGATGACTTATGATGCATGATTGTGAATTATTCTGTTTTTAATTAATCTTCTTTGGATATATTTGTGTATTCCCAAATACAAGTGTTTCTTGAAAGTCTAAAATCGAATTAAATAAAAAATAAAATTGAATTAAATTAAATTAACTAAAAAACAAATAGAGTGCTTAAATATTATTTGTAGTACTCTGAAAGCTAGGAAGAATAGGAACACATTGAATAAGTCTGAGAATACTAGAAACAGAGTAGCCTTGTTCTATTCTTAACTCCATCTCAGAAACAGCTGCATGATTCATTCGGGCAGGCTAGGTTTGAAACTGGCCTTAGGAAAGAGATTCCTGCCTCTAGCATGGACCAGGTGCAGCAGATAGACTCCTACCATCACTTCTAACTCCCATGCCCCTCACCCAAAGCTTAGGATGAGAGTATTGAAGAGAGAGCATTGAATCTGAAGGAGACAAGTTAATGTACCAGAGGCATATCAGCAACAACCTGTGAGTGCTAACAATGGGGGCCAAGGAATACAGTGAAGGCCTGTTGTACCGAAGACATAAGGAACAGAGAATATAGCACTCTTCAAGCCCCCCTGAAATTATGTCAGCTTCAAGAAATTACAGTAGAAAGCTTTCCAAATTGATTGAATTTAAATTTACTCTAATTTACACATGCACACCCGTGGTGGATTCATGTCAATGTATGGCAAAACCAATACAGTATTGTAAAATAAAGGAAAAATAAAAATTTAAAAAAGAAAAAAAAATACTCTAAGAGAATGAGTCCTCAGAGTAGAATTTAAATTAGTTTAATTATTATATTTCTTGAATTCCATACTTTTATACTAAGAATTGCATTCTTTTTAAAATATTTTTTTTTATTAAAAAAAAATTTTGGCCACACCACATGACGTATGGGATTTTAGTTCCCTGAGAAGGGATTGAATCCACATCCCGTATGTTGGAAGCTTGGAGATTAACCACTGGACTTCCAAGGAAGTCCCAGAATTATACTCTTTATACAGTTTTATTTCTGATAAAATAATAGGATAAGTTAACTAGTGGAGAAAGTTACTCTAAGGTAACTCAATGTACTGTGTTGTTATTTAGTTGCTTAGTTGTGTTCTACTCATTGTGACCCCATGGTCTGTAGTCTGCCAGGCTCCTCTGTCTATGGGATTCTCCAGGCACGAATACTGGAGTGGGTTGCCATGTCCTCCTCCAGGGGATCTTCCCACCCATGGATCAAACCCACATCTCCTGCATTGGTAGGTGGATTCTTTACCACTGAGCCACCAAGGAAGCCTCTTAATGTGCTATATTAATATTTATATTTCTTTTACTGAAGTCCTATCATGTGCTGAATACTGTGCTAAGTGATTCATATAAATAGTATCCAATCCTCAGAGCAGCTCAATGAATGTGGTATTTTATTCTTCAAACTAAGCAAACTCAGCAAAGTTGAGTCACCTACCTAAGACCACACAGCAAGGAAAGGGCTGAACCAGAATTTGAACCTAGGTCAGTCTGGGTTTAAATTACCACAGGATTGCCACCAGTTAGCTATAGACTAATTACGTGTTAGAGTATGCCTTTCCAAACCGATAAGTTAATTTTAGAATATCTTGAGCCATTATTTTGGCAGTGATTAGATAATAGTGACACTCCTGGTGTATGACAAAAAGACTGTTTCTGCATATAGTTAATCTCCACAGCTGAAACTTGAGGAAGGAGGTACTGAACATCCATTGTTTGTGCCTGCCCATCCTTCCTCTTCTGGTAACAGCACACAGTTTTCTAGTACAGAATCCCTTTCACATACTCTCAGCCTGTGTTGTTTGGATGGGGCTGATCCCACTCCAGATCAAGTCCTGGCCAAGCAGTGTTTTCTTCACCCCTGGCCACGGTGATTAGATCAGGAAAAAACTTGAAACACAGATCAGTGTAATCAAAGCTAGTCCTGAATTTTTGCCAGAGCAGTAAGTAAATAGGCATGCTTTTTTCAGCAAGATTTGATGAAAGGGGTCAGGCTGAGTTGCCAGTACCATCTTGCCACCATGTGGAGAGAGCTTGACAGAGCAACGGAAGAGCCAAGAAGTGAATCCTGAGGATGCCACTTGAGCTCTGGAGCTAGAATACCCAATGCCATTTTTTACCTTCTTTTTTCAATTGTGTAAGTCAGTAAATTACTTTTTTCTAATTAATCCAAAAAAGATTGGATTTTTGTTACTTGTAACATCATTGCCCCATAATATGAAGGGGGAAGGAGGGGGAATATATAGGATGGTTTTATTTTAGAAACATGCTATCCTTAGGGATGCTAAGTCACTTCAGTCATGTCCCGCTCTGTGCGACCCCATAGACGGCAGCCCACCAGGCTCCGCCGTCCCTGGGATTTTCCAGGCAAGAACACTGGAGTGGGTTGCCATTTCCTTCTCCAATGCAGAAAAGTGAAAGTGAAGTCACTCAGTTGTGTCCGACTCTTCACGACCCCATGGACTGCAGCCTACCAGGCTCCTCCATCCATGGGATTTTCCAGGCAAGAGTACTGGAGTGGGGTGCCATTGCTTTCTCCGATCCTTAGGGGTACATACCTGAAATTTGGAATGGATAATATTGTAGTTATGTGTTTCACTTACAGATGAACAGCTGTGCTTGATATTATAGGTTAGTTGATCAATGTTAACCTGGAGGCAGGTTTCTAGTAAAATGCCCTAATATTCTGTCACCCTCTTGATTTCAACATCTTTGAGTTAGTGACTTAAGTGTAAATATATAAGACATACTTATCAGATAACCAAAGGCTTGTAATAATGAATAATATGATAGTGGATGGCAGAGTGAAAATCCAAATTCAAAAGATAACTAGAAATTCAACAGGCAGAGGAGTGGGAAAAGGCAATCCAAAAGAAATGTAAAATTCACGGAGGCACAAAATAAACAGCAAAGTGCATTAGTGAAACCTAAGTGGGTTGTAACTGCAAGAGAGTATGTGTTTGGGAGAGAGGTAAGAGATGTAGTTAGAGACATTGGAAGAGATCAGACAGCAATGGGGAGAATGGTTTGGAGAGGACAAGATTGTAGACAAAGAGGAGCCTAAGCTGTTCCTGGGTTTCTGTCTCTTGTGACCAGGTGGCTTGTGGTTTCCTAAATAGGGATTTTGAAAAAGGACAGGGTAGAACCAGGATAATGAGTTCAGCCTTAAAAAAATAAAGGTAGCTATATCAGTCTGCCTGATATCAGCAAACATATTATTTGAAACCAAAGTTTAGTAGACACGACTTATTTGTTTTTTAATCACTAAGTCATGTCTGACTCTTTTGTGACTCCCATGGACTGTAGCCCACCAAGCTCTTCTGTCCATGGGATTTCCCAGGCAAGAATACTGGAGTGGGTTGCAATGTCCTCCAGGGGATCTCCCCAACCCAGTGATGGAACCCACTTCTCCTGCATTAGCAGGTAGATTCTCTACCACTGAGCCACCAGGCAAGCCCTAGTAGACAAGTGAAGAGTTGCTCAGTCACATCCAACTCTTTGTGACCCCATGGAGTGCAGCCCACCAGGCTCCTCTGTCCATTGGGATTCTCCAGGCAAGAATACTGGAGTGGGTTGCCATGCCCTCTTCTAGGGGATCTTCCTAACCCAGGGATCAAACCCAGATCTCCCGCATTGCAGGCAGATTCTTTATCATCTAAGCCACCAGGGAAGCCCCTGTTAGATAAGACTAGGATATAAATATAGATTTGGGAGTTACAGATTTATAAGTGTTATCAAAAACCTACAAAGAAAATGCAGTCATCCAAGGAGAGTGAATTAAAGAACAGAGGGCTGAGGACAGATCCCTGGAGAACAATTATTAATACATCTAAGAAGTAGACAAGGTAAGATAGGGAAAAAACTATCAGAGAATGAACAAAACCAAGTGAGTGTGGCAACATAGAAGCCAAGGAAGTAATTTCAAAAGAAACTGAGAAAATAGCAGTGGAATTTAGCATTTAAAAGTACTTTTGTGAAGAGTAGCAGGCAAAATCAAGATTTCAGTGGACTGAGGCATGAAAGAGAGGTCAGAAAGTAGAACCTCTAAGTTTAAGAAAAAATCTTTTTTTAGGCTCTAAATGCAGAAAGTACCTATATTTTAACTGTAAGATAATTTTGGCCTTTGTCAGATATAACATCAGGGTCATTGATTTAGCAACTATAATTGGAAATGAGGAAGTAGGGGCTGTAAATATACACTATTCTTTTGAGAAGTTTGACTAAGATGTGGAGGGAGGAAATTGCTCAGAAGTTAAAGGAAGACAAGTATTAAGGGAGATGTCTTGGCAGAAAAAGGACCACAGAAGCCTGAATGTATCTGTAAGATGATAACAAGGAACTAGTAGGAAGAGAAGATTAAGAAAGGAGATGACAGGCTTCCCTGGTTGGTTAGTGGTCAAGTATCCCCCTGTCAGTGCAGGAAACAGGGGTTCAATCCCTGGTCTGGGAAAATCCCACAGGCTGCGGAGAAACAAAGCCCATGGGCCACAACTATTGAGCCTGTGCTCCAGAGTCCAGGAACCATAACTACTAATCCCTCAAGCCACAACTACTGAAGTCCCTGTGCCCTAGAGCCCATGCTTCAGAATAAGAGAAGCCACCACAATAAGAAGCCTGACCACTGCAAATGGAGAGTAGCCCCTACTTGATGCTACTAGAGAAAAACCCATGCAGCAACAAAGACCCAGCACACAACCAAAAATAAGTAAATAAATAAAATGTTTTGAAAAGGAGATGACTGATAAAGTAAGATCCTGAAGGAAATTGGAGGGGAAAGGGTTAAGGTATAGATGGGAAGGTTGGCCTCAAACAGAAGGAACTTAGCTTGGTCCTCTAATTCTGAAGTGGAAAAGGTATCAGTGATGTGGATACAGGTACTTTTCCTGGACTGTGGAATTGTAAATTAAAGAAACAAACAAAAAAGAAACCAAGCTTGATGGCCTTAAATTGAGTATGCTTAAACTGAGAGAGGAAGGGATGACTGAGGGGCTTGAAGACTTGGCAAAGCAAAGTTTTAAAATGTTGATGGCGTTGAAAAGGTGACAGGTTGAACACCGTGAATTTCAGTGACCCCCAACCTGCAGAATCAAGTGATTTTCTCCTGCAATGCTCAGTCACCCAGCTTGATTTGAAGTGGGTGTGAAAGAAGGGTAAAGGTACGTGGGAATGAAAAGCTTTGCTGAGAAAATGAACAGTAAAGGATTAGCCTCGTGTAAAGCAAAGTTGGCCCTTCCCCCCAGCTTCTTGGCAATAACCTCCAAACCCTTGGTATGTCCTGCCTGTCTGTTTATCTAGGGACCTTGGACCATGCTACATACTCTGTGCTAATAATGTGCTTTATGGCAGGGCCATGATCCATGCAGTATCAGCTCAGCATCTGGAGTCATCTCTAACATCCCCAGTACAATCAATAAGCCCAGTTTTTTATTGGCATCTCCTACCATCAGTCTGGGCTACGGTGGAGAGCCACTACTGAACTTACTAGTGATTCTGGGTACCCTTCTCTCTAGCACCTTCCTTTTTGGTAAATGGTGTCTCCTCTAGTCTGACCCATGGATATTATTGCCTGGTGAGTCTTCCAGGCTTATGTCCATTTTAGCATGCTTACTTCTTTGAACTTCAAATCCCTTGTTCTACTGTCTTGCATGGTAGTTCAAGCATCTTCATTTAGTATGAGTCATCATACTTTCCATATGTATGAAGCTATTCTGACAGCATGTTTACCCCATTTCCTGAGATCCTTGCCAGGTTGTTAAATCCTGTAACCCAAGAGAGTTGCTTCCAAATTATTAATTAAACTCCCTTAGAAACTCTATATTCTATCCACATTGATCCAGCACTGTCAGAATTCAGTCCCATGTGTACTCACCAAAACATCCTGAACTCCTAGGATATAGTCCCTTTTACTCCATCATCATGTATACCCTCCTGGACTATGCCTTGAGGTATAGACCCTTTCCTTCACTTTCAAGTCCACTACATCCCCAGCCAGGTTAGTTAGTGACTTAATTCTCTTGGCTCAAAGGATTCATGGATCTTTGGGAATTAAATATTTCTAGGTACATGAACCCAGATATCCCCATTCCATGTGTCAATGTCCCACTTTTTCCTAATTAGCGCTATGTCCTTGGCATACTGGGGACTTCCCTGGTGGTCTAGTGGTTGAGAGAGTCTGCCTTGCAATTCAGAGGATGAGGGTTCAATCCCTGGTCAGGGAACTAAAATCCCACTAAGATCCAACATGCTGTGGAGCAACTTAAACCTGCACACCACAACTAGAGCGCCTGCAATTAAGACCCAATGCCCACACCATCTTACCTGTCTCCTGAGAAACCTGTATACGGATCAAGAAGCAACAGTTAGAATCCTGTATGGAACAACTGATTGGTTCAGGATTGAGAAAGGAGTACAACAGGGCTGTCTGCTGTTACCCTGTTTGTTTAACCTATACGCTGAGACATCGTGAGAAATGATAGGCTGGTTGAGTAACAAGCTGGAATCAAGATAGGTGGGAGAAACAACAACCTCAAGTATGCAGATGATACCACTCTAATGGCAGAAGGTGAAGAGGAACTAAAGAACCTTGATGAGAGTGAAGGAGGAGAGTGAGAGTCAACTTAAAACTAAATATTGAAAAAACATCCAGCCCCATTACTTCACGGCAAATAGAAGGGGAAAAGATGGAATTTTTTTCAGATTTCCTTTTCCTGTGCTCTAAAATCACTATGTATTACAGGATTCACTATATGCCAATTTGTCATTCAGTTAGGCCCAATTGTTTTTCAGTATTCAGGTATTGCTTTTTTCTCTTTTGATTAAATTTTATTTAAAAATTATTAAAGATGTTTAAATAAAATGTTTAATTTTATTGATATAAAAAATGTTATAATAAGATAATAAGTAATTTTAAGTAAAAATATAGCTTCCTTAAATGAATTTTTAGTTATTAAGAACATTTAATAAATAAAAATATAAAATTGAATACTTTCAGAGATATCTGACTTCCATCCCTGATTTCTCTGTTCCTTCCTTTCCCCTCTAGCTAACCATTTTTATTCTAAGTTTATCTTTCTATTTAAAAAAATAAGTACATACAGTATTTACATCACACATATTTCTACACCCTTTTAAAATCAAAGTTAACATATTATAAACACTGTTCACTTAGGTTTTATTTCTTAACAATATATCCTAAAGATTGCACTGTGCAAGTATACAGAGATTGTCCTCATTTCTTTTTTTAGCTGAATAATCCTATTATGCGGATATCCTATTGCTTATTCAATCAGTCCCCTATTGAGAACCCTTAGAGTTGTTTCCATTCGTTTTCTTCCAAAAAGAATCCTGCAGTTAATAACCTGGTGTATAATTTTTTTTTCCTTTTTGCAAGTATTTCCTTGGGATAGTGAGATTGCTGGGTCAGACGGTAAATGCAAATATAATTTTGCTAAATATTACCAAAACCCTGCCCAGAGAAGTTCAATCATTTTCCACACACACCAGCAATTAATGAGAATGCCTCCTTCCCCACAGTCATGCCAACAAAACAGATTGTCCAGTTCTGGACTTTTGCCTACTGGTAGTTCTTAGTGTAGCTATAATTTTCAATTTATCATATTGTGAGCAAGACTGAATATATTTGCAAAAGTTTAAGGATCATTTCTATTTCTGTGAACTGCCTGTCCGTATGTTTGCCAGGCTATCTGTATTATTTCTTCTTATTCCATTTTTAGAGCCATAGATGTAGTACATTATGAATCCTATATTGCAAATATGTTTTTCCTAATTGTCATTTTCTTATTTCATTTGTGATATTTTTTCCATGGAAATTTCTTTTGCATTCAAATTTGTCAATCTTTTTGCCTCTAGATTTTGATTTATAGTCAGGGAAGTTTTCCTGCATATTTAATTTAAAAAAATCAATCCTTGTTTTCTTGTACTACTTTTAGACTTTCATTACTTGCATTTAAACTTCTGATACATCTGGTTGTTGTGGGGTAGAAAAACTCAGCTCCTTTATTCCAACTTGTAACAACTCTGAAGGGCCATCCCTGCTTCTGATCTTCCCATAGTGTCTTCATAGGCCCTCATAGAGGTCTTTGTTGAGAATACAGTGGGGTCCAGCTCCTTATGCAGGATACATTCAATGTTACCTTTTTCCATAGTTGCATTGTATCATTTATGAAACAGTACATATATTCCTGACTGATGTGAGATAACAGCTTTATCACATGCTAAATTTTCATGTGTTCTTTGGTTTATTTCTGGATTTTTCTACCCTGCTTTATTGATCTGTCTGTTCATACACCAAAATCACAGTTTAAACTATAGAGGTTTTAGAACATGTTTAACTAATATCTTTTAGGGTGAGCCCTCCCATTTCCTGCTTCCATTTTTAGTCTATTTCTGGATATTTTCATTTGTCTGTTCTTCCATATGAATGTTATAATCAACTTAGCTAACTCTGTCAAAACTCTAATATTTATTAACTTGGATTGCATTAAATTTATAAATGTATTTATGGAGCACCATCATCTCTATAAAGCTGAGTCGTCTTCTCCAGTAACAAGAATGTCTTTCTCCTGCATTACAGATGGATTCTTTACCACTGAGTCACTGGGAAAACCCAGTATCTGAATAGAACTCATCTAAGAGAATTTGGGTATGACCTAAATCAAATCCCTTCTGATTATACAGTGAAAGTGAGAAATCTATTTAAGGGACTAGATCTGATAGAGATTGCCTGATGAACTATGGACTGAGGTTTGTGACATTGTACAGGAGACAGGAATCAAGACCATCCCCATGGAAAAGAAATGCAAAAAAGCAAAATGGCTGTCTGGGGACAAATAGCTGTGAAAAGAAGAGAAGCAAAAAGCAAAGGAGAAGAGGAAAGATATAAGCATCTGAATGCAGAGTTCCAAAGAACAGCAAAAAGAGATAAGAAAGCCTTACTCAGTGATCAATGAAAAAAAAAAATAGAGGAAAACAACAGAATGGGAAAGACTAGAGATCTCTTCAAGAAAATTAGAGATACCAAGGGAACATTTCATGCACAGATAGGCACAATAAAGGACAGAAATGGTATGGACCTAACTGAAGCAGAAGATATTAAGAAGAGGTGGCAAGAATACACAGAAGAACTGTACAAAAAAGATCTTCATGACCCAGATAATCATGATGGTGTGATCACTCACCTAGAGCCAGACATCCTGGAATATGAAGTCAAGTGGGCCTTAGAAAGCATCACTACGAACAAAGCTAGTGGAGGTGATGGAATTCCAGTTGAGCTATTTCAAATCCTAAAAGATGATGCTGTGAAAGTGCTGCATTCAACATGTCAGCAAATTTGGAAAACTCAGCAGTGGCCACAGGACTGGAAAAGGTCAGTTTTCACTCCAATCCCAAAGAAAGGCAGTGTCAAAGACTGCTCAAACTACTGCATAATTGCACTCATCTCACACTCTAGTAAAGTAATGTTCAAAATTCTCCAAGACAGGCTTCAGCAATACATGATCTGTGAACTTCCAGATGTTCAAGCTGGTTTTAGAAAAGGCAGAGGAACCAGAGATCAAATTGCCAACATCCGCTGAATCATGGAAAAAGCAAGAGCGTTCCAGAAAAACATCTATTTCTGCTTGATTGACTATGCCAACGTCTTTGACTGTGTGGATCACAATAAATTGTGGAAAATTCTGAGAGAGATGGGAATACCAGACCACGTGACCTTCCTCTCGAGAAACCTATGTGCAGGTCAGGAAGCAACACTTAGAACTAGACATGAAACAACAGACTAGTTCCAAATAAGAAAAGGAGTACGTCAAGGCTGTATATTGTCACCCTGCTTATTTAACTTCTGTGCAGAGTACATCATGAGAAACGCTGGGCTGGAAGAAGCACAAGCTGGAATCAAGATTGCCAGGAGAAATATCAATAACCTCAGATATGCAGATGACACCACCCTTATGGCAGATAGTGAAGAGGAACTAAAAAGCCTCTTGATGAAAGTGAAAGAGGAGAGTGAAAAAGCTGGCTTAAAGCTCAACATTCAGAAAACAAAGATCATGGCATCTGGTCCCATCACTTCATGGGAAATAGATGGGGAAACAGTAGAAACAGTGTCAGACTTTATTTTTGGGGGCTCCAAAATCACTGCAGATGGTGACTGCAGCCATGAAATTAAAAGATGCTCACTCCTTGGAAGGAAAGTTATGACCAACCTAGATAGCATATTCAAAAGCAGAGACATTACTTTGCCAACAAAAGTTTATCTAGTCAAGGCTATGGTGTTTCTAGTGGTCATGTATGGATGTGAGAGTTGGACTGTGAAGAAAGCTGAGCACCGAAGAATTGATGCGTTTGAACTGTGGTGTTGGAGAAGACTCTTGAGAGTCCCTTGGACTGCAAGGAGATCCAACCAGTCCATTCTGAAGGAGATCAGCCCTGGGATTTCTTTGGAAGGACTGATGTTGAAGCTGAAACTCCAGTACTTTGGCCACCTCACGCGAAGAGTTGACTCATTGGAAAAGACTGATGCTGGGAGGGATTGGGGGCAGGAGGAGAAGGGGACGACAGAGGATGAGATGGCTGGATGGCATCACTGACTCTATGGATGTGAGTCTGAGTGAATTCTGGGAGTTGGTGATGGACAGGGAGGCCTGGCATGCTGCGATTCATGGGGTCGCAAAGAGTCGGACATGACTGAGTGACTGAACTGAACTGAACACCAACCATATAGCAATTCAAAGATCCTAAAAATCCCTAGGGTATCCTATCCCCCCTCTCAAAATTCTTCGCTTTCTGGCTTAGTCTTATTACTTTGCACTCGAAGTCTACCTCAAATTCCCAGATGAGAAGTAAAAACTGAGAGCATCTTAGTGTCTACATTTGATTCCTTTGTAGGTCATTCACACACTCTAGGCCTAATGATTAGCTATGAAAGGCAGCTATTTTGTATTATAGCCATTAATTAATTATATGATTGATTCATACAAAGGAAAAATATCTTTATTAAAGTCCCCAAATTTAAATAAAATCAGCCTTTATTTACTATCAATCATAGAAGAACATTTCTGGAAATATTCGCCCATATTCTTTCCCACATGTGATTGTCCCTGTAGTTAATAATGGAACATCCACATTTTCCTCTTCTAATTTTCAAGGTTTTGAATTTAGGATCAATTGTTAAACCTAAATTGAACTGAAATATCTCCACATATTTTTCCAGATAATTTAAAATAAAATCATAATTTCTTACAATAGCCTAGAAGACAGTATATGATCTTGTTCTTGCCTGTTTCTCTTTGTTGTTGCTGTTCAGTCACCCAGTCATGTCCAACTCTTTGCAACCCCATGAACTGTAGCACCCTAGGCCTCCCTGTTCCTCACCATCTCCCAGAGTTTGCCTAAGTTCATGTTCATTGCATCAGTGATGCCATCCAGCTATCTCATCCTCTGACCCCTCTTCTCCTTCTCCCTGCAGTCTTTCCCAGCATCAGGGACTTTTCCAGTGAGTCGTCTGTTCGCATCAGATGACCAAATACCTATTTCTCTTACCTCATATCTAATATTCGGAGAAGGTGATGGCACCCCACTCCAGTACTCTTGCGTGGAAAACCCCATGGACGGAGGAGCCTGGTAGGCTGCAGTCCATGGGATCACAAAGAGTCAGACATGACTGAGCGACTTCACTTTCACTTTTCACTTTCATGCATTGGAGAAGGAAATGGCAACCCACTCCAGTATTCTTGCCTGGAGAATCCCAGGGACGGGGGAGCCTGGTGGGCTGCCGTCTAGGGGGTCGCACAGAGTTGGACACAACTGAAGCAACTTAGCAGCAGCACCATGTCTAATATTATTTCTAGTCAAACTGGCCTTTTCTATGTTCATTAAACAGGAAGAGCTCATTTATGCTTCAGGTCCTTTCCCTTTGCTATTCACTCTACTTGAAACACTCTTCTCCCAGCTTTCCACCTGGATGCTTCTCCCTAACCTTTCAGATCTCAACCTACCTCTTCAGAGAGTGCTTCCCTGACCATGTTATTTAAAGTAGTCTCAAAATACTCACTCTCCATACCAGCACCTGTTTGGCTCCTTCCTAGATAGCATTTGCCAGTGGCTGAAATTATTTTACTTACTTATTTACTTGATTATTGTCTATATCCTTTTACACACATTAGTATGCTTCTGGCTGCTAGTAATAGAAACCCCCATTTAAAAATATATTTATTATCTCATATAACTACAGTCCAGCAACAAGAAAGTCTGTGGGCAAGGGAGAATGAGTAGTTTAAAAATTATATTGAAGGACCCAAATTCTTTTAGTCTCTCTGTTCTATCTCCCTTACTGTCTAGCTTCTTTCTCCTCTGCCTTACCTCATGGTTACAAAATGGTTTTGGTGCTTCCAGGTGTCTCATCCAGGCATAACAGTGGCCAAAGGGAAAAGATGCTATCTCTTCCTGTATCTCTTCTAAAAATGCTAGGGAATCTTATCCCACAGTCCCCATTAGATTTCTTCTGATTTCTTATTAGTCTGTATTGTTCATTTGTGTGGAGATGGTTTAGACCAAATACTCACAATGAAAAACATGTTGGAAAATCAACTATCATAAATGTTGTGGTCCATGCACAGATTGGAAAAGAATTTCCAAACACGAAGCAGAAGGAAAGGAGAATAGAGTTTATTAGAGTGGGGGACGAGGAGGGCACTGCCAGTACAATGGGCCAGCTTCCTGAGAGTCAGGGAGAGCTGACTCTGTTTTTGGTCTGTTTTTATAGTCAGGGGACAAGGAACAGGGTAGGGGTCTTGTGAGTCATTTGCTGATTGAATGAGGTATGTATACATTCCCTATACAGGCCTGGGAGAAGAGTAAAACAAATACTTTTCCTTACATGGGGTAAGAGGGGGACAGGCCATGCTACTCAAGAGGGCTCAAAAATTCCACAACAGTTGCAACATGGTGGGAAGGGTGATAAGGGTCTGGTTTTTTCTGCTCCTACATTCCAACACCTTTCTTGTTCATCTTGTTCTTTTGTCCTCAGGGCACCACAATAACCACATAAATGAGCACTAGAACTTTAGGATGTTGTCTATCTTGTTCACGACCATTTCCAAAGCCTAGCATAGTACTTGACATGCAATAAGTGCTCAATTAATGAGTCCATTTAAGGGAAGAGGAGAGAAAACTGACATTTGTTGAGTGCCTACTAAGTGCCAGACACAGAACATGAGCTTCATTATAAGTTACCCCTCTCAAAAATTGTGTAAAAAAGGGTATTGTTTCTCTTTGACACAAAAGAAACTAATACTTAAGAGATTACGAAACTTGACTAAGACCACCGATCTAGTGAGTCGCAGGGCTAGGATTTGAAACTATGGGTGTCTGGATCTAAAGACCATGCGTCTCCCACTACAAGCTAATTAACAAAAGATATTCTTTCCCTTTCAGAAACAACTGCAAAAATCTGTGTAGATTCCATTATGAAGAACAGCTAAAGAAAATGTGGTTAAGTTCATGCTTAGCCTACAATAGTTATCAGGAAACCAGCAGCAGCCTTTCATTAATATTACTGACATTGTATCCTCCACCCTATCACTTGTTTTCTAAACATAGTGAAAATTAGGTGGCTATGTGCTGTGGGAAATTCAGTCAAATTGAAAAAAAAAATTTTATTTTCCTCCCTAATGCTAAAGTGAATTCAGAGCAGTGTTTGGTGAAGTGTTTGTTATAGAATACTAAGTGAAAGGGCAATCTGACATAACCTTAAAATCCTGAATAAAACCCTGGTGTCTTGAAAGCTAACCTGGGAAATCTGGAAAATCAGGTCTATTTCTGATTTGTCTGAGGATCCTCAGCAGCTTGCACACAGGAGTGGCCTCATAGATATATGTCAAGCACATGTAGACGTGTCAATCATTCAACCCACAATTAGGGAAAAAATCGTGCCAACAGAAGACGTACCAGCTACAAATAAATCATTCCTGGCTTTCTGTTACTCCTCCCATCTTCCTATTGACTTCTGCTGAGGAAAACAAAGGAGAAAGGAGAAGCCTTCAGTAGTCAAATACTGCCAGTTCAGCAATGAATTCGCACATCCTCGGGATACAAGGAACTGCGTACAAGGACAGGCAGTCTGAGGGGACCCAAGCCCCCAACAAAGAGCGCAGCTACTTCCTGACTTGGACCGGAACCGCTTGGTAAAGTATGTGGGTTCCAGAGGGAACGATTTAGGAACAGGACTACTTCCTGCGGCTGAAGTGGGGCGAGGGGTGGGGAGGAAATAGCTGGAGGAGCGGTATCCTCCTTGCTCTAGCTGAGGCAGAGAAGGAGCCAGAGAGGAGGCGGCGGGCGGAGGAGGCAGAGGAGGCTAAGGCAGAGAAGAAAGTGTCGGAGCCGGTAGGTTAGCAGTCTTAGAGCAGAGGACAGTGGACAGCGCCCAGGACTCGCTTTGCAAATCTGTGGTCCCAAGTTGCGGGGCTGCCCATTGGGTAGGGGCCGTGCTTCGCCCGCCACCTGTCAGTGGGCACCGAGAAGGGACTGTTGGGGCACTGGGGCTGGGCCTTGCGGGGCACCAGACGGCGTTCAAGCGGGCTGCAGCCCTGCCCCGGAGCCACGGAAGGTGCTGGGCTGTTCTGCCTGAGGGCGTGAGGTTCCGCACCCTGGACAGCTTCCCTAGACAGAGGTTGGAATCTGGGAGGAAGGAAGTGGATACTGTGCGTCCCACCTAACCTGGGGACCAGCGAGATCTTGCCAGGTGGGTGGTGGACATCGTTTCGGAAACTGAGGGAAGGGCTGGTAAAGATAATGTTAGTATTGGAGCCATAGTTTCTCTGCTCTGTTCTGTCTGGGCTGTCGGAAACGGAGTTGTTTATTTTTAAAGGCAAGTACCTGCTCCTTCTATCGCTTCGGGACAAGTCACCAGCTTTCAGATCCGTTGTTAAGCCAGCGTGTTCCCTACCCGATCCATCATGCTAGTATTGCTGTGGGTATCTGGTGAATACTCTGTAGGGAATCGTTGATAGTGCGGTCAGAGTTAAATGTCTCCGGAATACTTTTCGGAGAGAGACAAGAGTAGTCTAGCAATTGGGACTGTTTGGCGCACTTTCCCTCAACTTTACGTATAATCGTTTTAGCATTCACAGTAAAGATGGTCATCTTAAAGGAACTAGGTAAGGGTTATGAGTGTGCATCTGCAAAAGGCCTGTCATGTAATATAATAGGATATAAAATCCTTTATCACTGAACGAAATCATTGTATAGAGATTGTTACTGGAAAGATCAGAAATAGTTTTTATTAAGTTACTGCTTTTCTGTTGTCTTAGGTTCGGCTTTAGAGTGTGGTGAAGGGTACTTTTCATGGTGCATGGAAGGAAAGCCAATGCGCAGGTAGGCATTTAGGAAGAAATCCTTCAGTTTCACTAAGTGAAATTCACATAATAATCCAGGGTTTCATTTTTAAAAAAATTTAAAGCTTTTCAAATCTTACCAAATTCTGCTTAGAACTAATGATTCTTGTTCTAAAATAAATCAAAAGTAATGTCAGAAATTAATAGTTTTTAAATAGAGTAAAATATAAAAGTTAAATTTCTAAAGAGTGCTAGGAGGTTTATGTAGTTAACATTTCAACTTTCCTTTTTACATGGTAATTCTTTGTGGTAATCATTAAATGTACTATAATACTATATGAGTTGATTATGGTCTTCAATTCCCATAGAATGTAGAGGTTTCTTTTGCCATATAAGACTAATGATTACTTATAATACACTGTATTGAATGTGTAATTATGGTTTTGGTTATTTTATTGATGTCCAATCTACATTTGTTCTATTAATTAAAATAGCTGCATTGCAGGGAAGATTGAGGACTAAAAAAGGTATTGGACGTAATAACTTAGTCCATAGAAAAATAGAACAATGTATGGGAAAATATAGACAATTTTAGGCCTTCCTAACCCTAGAATTTAGTAATGCTTTTTCTCAATCTGATCTAACAAATAGGACTCAAATCCTTATTGAAAATCACCCCAGTTCTAGTCCTTCATTTTTAA
This sequence comes from Capricornis sumatraensis, assembly GCF_032405125.1. Lineage (NCBI taxonomy): Eukaryota > Metazoa > Chordata > Mammalia > Artiodactyla > Bovidae > Capricornis > Capricornis sumatraensis. Next base: position 62,315,542 of record NC_091082.1, read on the forward strand.
AACTCATTTTACACGTATTTAACTGTATTTAATCTTTTTTGTTTAACATCAAAGATAAATATATCTAGCAGACCCTTATAAGAGAAGAAACATGTTATGAAAGGAGTATGACTTAGAACCAGGAGGAAGAACTAGAATATAAGTATTTTTTCCAAATCTGTTAATGGTTTATTGATTCACCTTGACCTAGTCACCTTCGTTGTGTCACTTTTGCTAGAAGTCACCTTCGCTAGAAGTCACCCCAGTTTATTTCTCTAATGTACCTGACCAGGATATTGGGAATTAATGAATGCTTGCAAATGATTTGAGATCTCCAGATGTAAAGATGCTATGGATATAAAATCATAGTACACTTAATCTTATTTGTATCTTACTCTAAAGTAGAAATAATATTTGACTGCAAGTACATGAAGACATTAACAACATGTATATTAAATGCTTCGTCACTTCAGCTTCTAACATGGTTGCAAATACCACTGATGGATGGCTTCTCGTCCTCAGCTGCCATAAATGTCATATGTAATTATTAATATAGGAACTTATTTTTTTTAAAAAGAGAAGGCAGCATGGGGATGTTTTTAGTTTTTCTGTAATTCCTGTATAAAATATTTACTTAATCACTCATACCTACTCTTTTTTCTGTCTTGCTTTATTATGAAATATTGCCAGTTGTTTAAAATCATGTTGGAGAATTCTGGTGTCATTAATTGTTAAGTTACTGTTCTTTTTTCATCACCATCACTTGGCCAGAGCCTCGCCTATCATTGCTCCCAGGTTTTACTTTTACCTGCTACCTGCATTAAGTCGTGGTCACACTTCCCTACCCTTTCCTTACTGGGCTGTGATTCTTGCTGCCAGCGACCCAGACAGCAGTCTCTGAAAAGTAAGGTTGGGTTTATGCTTACAAGCTATTGGAGAAGCTTTGAATGAGAAATAACTCTTTATATTGAATAAATGTTCATTCTCTCTGCTACAGTGGAAGCTCTTTGAGTCTCATATGTCTTCTGTATCTTTGTATCCCTGGCACCTGGTGATCACTGAATAATTGTTTGAATGACTGAATAGCTGAAGTACCTACAGACTGTTCCCATGAGCAGAGAAAAAGCTACGAACAGGAAAAGGTTGCAAAAACATTGTTAGGGTATTCTGATGCTTAATCATAAAGTTTTATGAAACCAATTAGCATTTTGTCAGCAAAACTTCATTGCATTCATTTATTTAACTAGCTATTATGTGCAAATGTTACAGAATTTCCAAGATAAAATAGGATATTCAGTGAAACTTAAGTCTCCCAGTGCTGACTGTAGCTCCCAATTTTCCTCTCCAAAGGAACCACTTGAAAGCAATTTCTTATGTATTCTTTCACAGTATTGTAATGCATATATAGAATATCTCCTCTTTTTCAAAAACACTGATATTTGCAATTATTCACATTTTTCCCTATTCTTTTTTTCACTTCGCATATTATCTTGTTCAGTTCAGTCACTCAGTCATGTCCGACTCTTTGCAACCCCATGAACCACAGCATGCCAGGCCTCCCTGTCCATCACCAACTCCCAGAATCTACCCAAACCCATGTCCATTGAGCCGGTGATGCCATCCAACCATCTTATCCTATGTCGTCCCCTTCTCCTCCTGCCCTCAATCTTTCCCAGCATCAGGGTCTTTTCAAATGAGTCAGCTCTTTGCATCAGGTGGCTAAAGTATTGGAGTTTCAGCTTCAACATCAGTCCTTCCAATGAACACCCAGGACTGATCTCCTTTAGGATGGACTGGTTGGATCTCCTTGCAGTCCAAGGGACTCTCAAGAGTCTTCTCCAACACCACAGTTCAAAAGCATCAATTCTTCGGCGCTCAGCTTTCTTTATAGTCCAACCCTCACATCCATACATGACTACTGGAAAAACCATAGCCTTGACTAGATGGACCTTAGTCGGCAAAGTAATGTCTCTGCTTTTTAATATGCTGTCTAGGTTGGTCATAACTTTCCTTCCAAGGAGTAAGTGTCTTTTAATATGGCTGCAGTCACCATCTGCAGGGATTTTGGAGCCCAGAAAAATAAAATCAGCCAGTGTTTCCACTGTTTCCCCATCTATTTCCCATGAAGTGATGGGACCGGATGCCATGATCTTCGTTTTCTGAATGTTGAGCTTTAAGCCAACTTTTTCACCTCCTCTTTCACTTTCATCAGAGGCTCTTTAGTTCTTCTTCACTTTCTGCCATAAGGGTGGTGTCATCTGCATATCTGAGGTTATTGATATTTCTCCTTGCAATCTTGATTACAGCTTGTGCTTCTTCCAGCCCAGCGTTTTTCATGATGTACTCTGCATAGAAGTTAACTCAACAGTAAATTATGACAAATACACTTAGACCCACCTGTTACTTGTAGGTACTGTTAACTAGTCCCTTCGAGAGACATTTATTTTATGGTTTGCTGTTACAACCAGTTCTTCTATGAATATCCTTGTATGTGGTTTTTGACCAATTGTGTAAGTATAAAATAAATTCTTAGATATAAAATTCCCCAAAGAGTATGTGCATTTTAAAACTTTGAATTACAAATTCCCATCCTTAGAGATTATACCTGTCTGTAGTCTCACCAACAGTGTGACTGGTTCCCAAGATATTATTTTTTAATCATTGGTATAATTTAGAGACACTAAAATATTTTGCAGTGTAATTCTTCCATCTTAAATATAGGAAACTGGACCCGATTTTATTATGAATTGGTTTATTCACTCATCAAACATTTATATCGTACTTGTTTTATATTTGTATACTGTATATATACAGGTAGAGTGATGGAAAGACGTAACAGATACTATAATGCATCATGAAGGATTTTAATAGAGATGTACACGTCTGCTTTGTAGAGATGAAGAAAGCTTCACAGAGGTGGTGATATTTGAGCTGGATCTTCTAGAAAGGATAAGAATTTGTATTAAAATAAAGAATATACTTGAAAAGATAAGAATTAAAGAAGGGAGATAGTGAAATATGCCATAAACAGAAAGAACGGCTGTTCTGCCCAAAAAACGAAAAGACTCCAAGATCTGAAAGTGTATGACATGTATAGAATGGTAAGTATATCTGGAGTGTAGAGTATAGGAGGGAGGAAGAAGGGAAAGGAAGGTAGGGGAAAGAGCCTGAAAAGTGAGGCTACAACCACTAGAAAGAGTCTATACCCTTTAGGTATTTAAGAACCAATGGATGTTGTTATACAATTGAGATTTGTTCTTTGGGTTGATATTTAAGAAGATAGGATGTGGACTAGAAAGAAGGAAGAAAGGATAGTAAAAAGTACTAATTTAAAGGAGTTTGTGGGGAATTCTCTTGTGGTCCAGAAGTTAGGGCTCTGCGCTTTCTCTGCTGAGGGCCTGGGTTTGATCCCTGCTTGGGGAGCTAATCCCACAAGCTGTGCAGCAATGAAGAAAAAAGCTGTGGCAGTTAAAGCCGATGAGAGCCTGAAGTAGATCTGTGGCAGTAGGATTGAGAGAAGAGTTTGGAATTGAGAGTTTGTTTAATAGTGAAATCAAGAGGGTTTGGTGGATACAGAGTGAGGAAGAGGTAATGGTACAAGCACCTCCAAAGATCTCAGGTTAGTGCCGCCATAATGAAATGAAAGTACAGGAAGAGGACAGGTTTCACCAAGCCAAGAACAGATTCTCTCTTACGTTCTTTAGATTATTATGTCTAGGAAACAGCCAGGCAGAGATAGCCAGCGTATAATTGGAATATGGGTCTATAGCAGAAGAATGGTTTGAAAATTGTGAATCACTAGTATGCAGAAGATTCTTGAAGTTGTATGTGTGAATGAGAGTAGAGCAGAAAAGGAGGATGCCAAAAACAGAATCCTAGGGAGTACCAGGGGTGTTTCAGGTGGGGCCTAAGATGAAAACCCAGTGAAGGTTCCTAAGTGGGTAAGAAGGTTTAGATTCTTTGGGTCTTATTTTATTTAATTGTATCTAGAGTTTTTACTGACAGTGTTCACTCATGGTGAACATCAGATGGGCTCCTTGAGTTCAACATCAAAAGGCAAATCCCGTTCAGATCTCATGTCTTTAGAATTACTGATTTATTCTAGTCAGTCTAAAATGTATGCCTCAAAATAAATTATAAGATACACCAGCTTGATTTGGCTCTTTCTTGATGTGGCATGCCCTGTAGGTTGGCTTGCTCAATACATCTCCCTTTCCTCCTTCTTCTATTTAGACACAAGAAAAATAAAGTTATACTTTATATCTTTAATATTATTTTCATTTGGGGATGGCTTATGTAACACGTATGGGACTTCTCTGTTGGCTCACTGATAAAGTAACCACTGCCAATGCAGAAGACACAGGTTCAGTCCCTGGATTGGGAAGATCCGCTGGAGAAGGAAATTCCAGCCCATGTCAGTATTCTTGCCTAGAAAATCACATGGACAGAAGAACCCGGCAGGCTATAGTCCATGGGGTTGCAAAAGAGTTGGACACGACTTAGCAACTAAATAAGAAAAACTTTTAACACAGTGCTGCCATTGAGATGTCAGTGGAAGTTGCTGAGAGGTATCCTAGGAAGATTTGTTTTTCTGACATAAAAGGAGAAACCAGCTTGTTTGCATGACCTTCCTCCATCTTGCCTTGATTGCTGGGCCAAGGCACCTAGTGTTGACCCTTGTTTCATCCAGTAAACAGTGATGAGATGTCTTAGAATTGAAGTATTCATGACCTATTTTCAGATTAAGGAATTAACAGCCTGGCTTTCTGGTATGGAATCAGGTCTGGAATGTAGTGCCTAGTGGATGCTCTTCTAATAAGCAACACTGGAGTCTTGAGATGTTATTTCTGTTTTAAGGATTTGTATGCACAAATCTCTAGCTCTCCCTATCCAGGCGTGCTTAGTACTTTATATGAAGGTCACCTCAGCTGAATCTTTTAAGAGCAGTGTTAGTCACTCAGTTGAGTCCAACTCTCTGCAACCCCCATTGTAGCCCACCAGGTTCCTCTGTCCATAGAATTCTCCAGGCAAGAATACTGGAGTGAGTTGCCATTCCCTTCTCCAGAGGATCTTCCTGACCCAGGGATCGAACCTGAGTCTCCTGCATTGCAAGCAAATTCTTTACCATTTGAGTCACTGGGGAGGCCCCAAGAAAGTTAATCTGTGTCCAAATTAAGACAAATTTTTGAAGTATAAAAGGAGAGATGGTTGTTTAGTAGATAGAGAGCACAATTCCAAGCTAAAGAAAGAGAAAATGACTCTTTCCTCAATTAAGACTTACTTTTGAGGTAGATCTGAGGAAGTGCCATGATAGCTTTGCAATTTAAGTTGACTCACACGTTTTGGGTATGTGGAAAGGCTTTTTTTGAATGTACTTTTTGTTTAGTCTCTCAGTCATGTCCAACTCTGGCCCTGTGGACTATAGCCCACCAGGCTTCTCTGCCTATGGAATTTTCCAGGGAAGAATACTGGAGCAGGTTGCCATTTCCTTCCTCCTCCAGGTTATCTTCCCTTCCAGGGATTGAACCTATGTCTCTTGTGTCTCCTACATTGGCAGGCAGATTCTTTACCACTAGTGCTACCTGGGAAGTGGTATAGAGAGGTACTAAAACTGTAATATTCCCTTAGTAAAAATGAAGAATATTTAAAATATTTTACTTGTTTGGTTTATGTTTTCTACATGCACATTACTTGATTCTTCTATCATTTAAGGAGATTTTTATATTCATGGGAATGACCCATCCATTTACCTAGCCTGCATTTCCTTAACCTCCTAAAAAGTCATGAGAATTTCACCTTCATTCACTTCAAAAATTCATTCCTACCTTCACTCAGAAAGGCTCTCTCTGAAATCGTTAAGTCATAATAACTTGTTTTCTGACTGTAACCTCTTGAATGCTCACTCCATCTGTTCTTTGACCTAGTCATAATCAACATGGCTTTTGTCTCTTGTGTTTTTACACAGTTTACTCCTACAACCACTTCAACCATTTTCTGGCCGCTACTCACTCAACTCTTGAGTATGTCCCTGGCATTTCTCAATTCTAGATTAATGCAGGCATTTATATTCTCTAATTTGGGCTATAGATTATTGCTAGATAAAACCAGTCACAGGGAATTCATGCTACTGTAGTCAGAGTCTTTAATATCATTGAGCCAACAGTGTTATCCAAAATCAATGCTTACTCATTCCCCACAGTAGCTATTTCACATCCTCACCCATTCTTCTCATGACCCTCTTAGCACTCCTTTCAGTAGCAGCAAGTGATCTGTTCCCCCAACTCCTACTTCACAAAAAAAGATAGAGGCCATCAGGTATGAACTTCCTCCAGCTTCTGACACATCCTTAGCCAGAAATATCTATCCATTTCCACACTGTGTTTCCTCCCACTCCTTTCCCCTGATCGCTTATGGGGAGCCCTTCATTCTTTTATCTATGATCCATCCTTCTGTATTTTTTTATATTCCACTGTTCAAGAATTTTGCTCCATCATTTATTCTCTCCCTCTTTACATATATTTTAAAACTTCACCCTCCTGCTTCATTGCTTCAATATATAATCGTTTTCCTGCTATTACTCTCTTAAAGTAGATGTAGAACTTTATGTCTCTTTTCACAGCCAAGCTTCTTTCTAGAAATACTGCATACTCATTGTTGCTTTCTTTGCCTTCATTGAGAACTGCCATCAAATACATCAGATTTTTACTGAATGTTTAGGAATAATGAAAGAAGCCATAAAAGTTCTTAGCCATTCAACATTTTTTCACTGGCTGTTTCTGTCCTTAAATCACAACCTGCCACCGTTTTTAACCAGTCTTCATTTCTTTTGCTTTCTGGGTTTTTTTTTTTTAATTAATTAATTTGTTTTAGTTGGGGGCTAATTACTTAACAATATTGTAGTGGTTTTTGCCATACATTGATATGAATCAGCCATGGGTGTACATGTGTTCCCCATCCTGAACCACCCCCCTCCCTCCGCATCCCATCCCTCAGGGTCATCCCAATGCACCGGCCCTGAGCACCCTGTCTCATGCATTGAACCTGGACTGGCGATCTGTTTCACATAAGATAATATACATGTTCCAATGTTTTTCTCCCAAATCATCCAACTCTCACCTTCTCCCATAGAGTCCAAAAGTCTGTTCTTTACATCTGTGTCTCTTTTGCTGTCTCACATATAGGGTCATTGTTACCATCTTTCTAAATTCCATGTATATGTGTTAATATACTATATTGGTGTTTTTCTTTCTGGCTTACTTCACTCTGTATAATAGACTCCAGTTTCATCCACCGCATTAGAACTGATTCAAATGCATTCTTTTTAATAGCTGAGTAATATTCCATTGTGTATATGTACCACAGCTTTCTTATCCATTCATCTGCCAATGGACATCTAGGTTGCTTCCATGTCCTGGCTATTGTAAACAGTGCCATGATGAACATTGGGGTACACGTTTCATTCTGGTTTCCTTGGTGTGTATGCCCAGCAGTGGGATTGCTAGGTCGTATGGCAGTTCTTTCTGTTTTAATTCTCTCTTTCTCCCCTTAAAACTTTCTCCCTTTGAAATTACCATTACTTTATTATACTGAGTAGCTTGGGTCTCTCTGTTCCAATCTTGATATCTCTAGTGCTCTGTGCTCAGTCACTTCAGTCATGTCTGACTCTTTGTGACTCCACGGTCTGTAGCCTTCCAGGCTCCTCCGTCCATGGGATTTTCCTGGCAAGAATAAAAACAGAGACTAAAAAACAAAGTCCTCATATGCTTTTTAGATAGTTCATGTAAGTGCATGGCATAACTTCATGTAAGACAGAGAGTGGTGGGGACTGTGTGAACTAATATTCCGAGCCCTCCTAATGATATTTAAATTCAATTTAAATTTCAAAACGTAAGAAACCAAAAAGTACTGCAAATGAAGGACATCTAATAATCATCCCAAGGGCTGTCACCTTGCATTTTATAATTAAAAGGCTTAAACAGATATTTCTTTAAAAACACCATCTGTCTCTGAAGTAAATGTTGCCCATTCCCACAGAATGTGAAAGAATAATTTTTAAAAAATTAATAACAGCTTTTTTGTTCCCATTATATAGAGAAATTCAAGTGTAGGAATCATTTCTTAAAATTACTTCATATATAATGTCTGATGCCTGTTTACAGAATTTTTTAGATTTACTGACATTTTGGTACATCCAAATCCTTATTGTTTTATTTTATATGTTTGACAGTGACTTTGTTGTTACATTTTTTTCTCTTTATAGCTGCATTTTGAATCATTACTTTTTTCACATTGTTTTTTCCTTTCATCTTAGGTCAACATTCTTTTTGTAAAAACTGACAGCTTCCACTGAGAAATTTTATTTATTAGTCAAATTCATTAGTCAGTAATTAATTAAACTTTAATTTGTGTTAAAATAACCACTTGGCTAAATGCAGACTGTGGAACCATACCCTCAGAGATTTTGATTCTCTATCCCCTCTTAAGAATCTGTGTTTTTACCAAGCACCCTCACATAGCTGGTATTAGAGAAATAGTATTTTAAAATTGAGTGTAACAGCCCAATAGGAATTGGGCTAGCCACTGTGAAGAAAGAGTATCTAGTCTTCTTCCAACATTTTACTTCATTTGAAAGAAAAGATACAAATTCAAACCATACTTCTAAATTTACCAATACCATTTTTAGAAAATTGGATAATAATGGAGCAAGAGTCTCTATAATATACAGAATTAGTTGGCCAGTCAAAGCAAGGGTTATTTTCTATATTCAAGTTGGTTAGTAAATTTAGATATGTGGCTAATTTCACATATTAACTACTTGTTTTTGGTATCAGAAAGTTTGGGGTTGGAATTAACAGTTTCTTGACTCAAACTGGCTTGATCAATATAGCAGTCTTTTATTTACATAACAAGAAGGCCAGAAGTAAGGTGGGCTCCAGGGTTGTTCAATGCATGAGTTGATAGTACCATCCTAGACCCAAGTTTTCTCTGTGTCTCCAGTGTAACCTCTTCAATATTAGCTTCATCCTAACCTAAAATTGCAAGAGAATTCAGGCTTCATCCTTATAGCTGGGTACATGATCAGCTTCCCTTGAAGTACATGGCTGGTAAAGAACAAACTAAGGTTATGTTAAAGTTTGAGAGAGTTGATGGTAAATATTCCATTTACAGACTTTATCTTGAAGTTCTGCTTTTCAGAAGTGTTTAGTGAATACAAAGTCTGCTAAACTTATTGGCACATTTTATACCCTTTTGGTTTTAGAAAGACTAACTCTTCCCTAGAATTGGCAGTCCTTTTGTGGGAGAAGGCAAAAGCTCTGTTTGGTCTCCATAGTTTGTTAACTGTGGATAAAATCCAGAAAAATCCTTCCACCTAGCTTCTTCAACCTTACGACACATGTAGATTAGTCTTGCAAATTAAGTTAATAAAAATACTATTTGAGTTCAGTTTCTTTATTTAATATATTATACATATATTTACTGTAATATCCTTCATTCACTATTGGGATAGAAATCCACAGATTGAGAAATTAAATAGTTTGAGATCCTCTGGTTTCTCTAGATGAATTTTCACTTGGACAGTCAGGCTTGCTCCCCCACACCTTTAATTAAAAGCTTTCCTAATTAGAAAAAAAAGATACATATGAATTTACTTATAAAACAGAAACTGACTCACAGATATAGAAAACAAATTTATGGTTACCAAAGAGGATAACCGGGGGCAGGGGGTTGGGGGAGAGGTACAAATTAGAAGTTTAGAAGATAAACATATACACTTAATTGTATTTAAAATAAGCACCAAGGACCTACTGTATAGCACATGGAAATATATTCACTATCTTGTAATAAACTATAATGGAAAATAATCTTAAAAAGAACATATAAGTATGTAAATCTGCAAATACATATGCATGAGTGTGTATGTAGAGTGTGTGTACAACTGAATCACCTTGCTATGTGTGTGTTAGTCACTCAGTCCTCTATGACTCTCTGCGAGCCCATGGACTGTAGCCACCAGGCTCCTCTGTCCATATTATTCAAGTCAAGAATACTGGAGTGGGTTGCCATTTCCTTCTCCAGGGGATCTTCCCTACCCAGGGATTGAATCCTGGTCTCCTGTCTGAGCCACCAGGGAAGCCCACTTTTCTCTATACCTGAAACTAACACAACATTGTAAATTAACTATACTTAAATTTTTAAAAAAAGCTTTCCAAGGGCACTTTTCTCTTTGGGGGAGCAGTTCACACTTCAGTTTATCACCCACCCCTCAAATCATTAGAATACTTAATCCATCAGAATCCAAACAAAGGTATGAATATAGATGTGACAAGGTGTGAATGCAATCTATATTTCTAGGATGCTTATTATAAATTCCCTTCAAAGTTGCCCAGAAAAATGTACTGGTATGTATGGTGAGTGTTGAGGGTGGGGAGCATTTTTGCCAGTAGAACTTTTTGGAGGTGATGAGAATGATGCAGGATGCGGGCTGAGCAGTTGTTGTTTTTTTTTTAAGTAAACATTTACAAAAACAAATAGCAGAACCACAGAAGAAATAACAATGTATAGAATTAATTATAACTTATAGAATTAAATATAACTTCTCAGAAGATTTACAGTGAGGTGCCTCTTACAGTCTTTGATCCCTGTTCTTGCTCCTAAAAGAGCAGTGTACTCTAGCATGTGGATGCTTCATGTGGCAGCATGCTTGCTTTTTCTCCCCTCTAAGAACAACAGTCATGCAAACCAGATTGCCAAGATCATTTCCATTTCAAATGCTCCATCCAATTGACCAAAACTGTTCAGGATAAAGCACTGACTTTGGAGTCAGTGAAAGTAAAAGTCACTCAATCGTGTCCGACTCTTTGTGACCCCATGGACTATGCAGTCCATGGAATTCTGTAGGCCAGGATACTGGAGTGGGTAGCCTTTCCCTTCTCCAGGGGATCTTCCCAACCCAGGGATCAAACCCAGGTCTCCCGCATTGCAGGCACATTCTTTACCACCTGAGCCACAAGGGAAGCCCTTGGAGTCAGAGTACCTAGTACCTATTAATACATTTAGACAAATTCCAACACTGTCACTTTCCTTGTGAAGTAAGTGTAATTATTCCCACATTACAAATGATGAACTTGAGGATCAGAGAAGTTAAACCATTTGCCCAAGATTATACCTTGTAAATGATGGAACTAACATTTGAGTCTATGTTTGCCTGGCTACAGACTAGGCATTCTTTCAAGAGAACTAGACAAGAAAGTTTGGAGGGTATAGGAAGAAAAGTTTAATTCATTTGACAACTATTTAATGAGCACTAAATCCAGGTGTTGAGGTATAGCATTGAGCAAAACAGAACGAAGACTTTGTTTTCATGGAGCTTATGCTCTGTTTGGGAGAGAAAGCCAATACATTTTATCAGGAAATAATTATTAAAGAAGAAAAATTGAGCACAGTAAAGGGTACAGGATAGTATAAGTAAGAGATGCTTTCTCATGTAAGGTGGTCTGATAAGTTGACATGTGAACAGAGATCTGAAAGAAATGAGGGAATGAGTTCTGCAGATATTTGGGGAGGAACCTTTCAGAAAGAAGGATTAAGGCTCTGAAGCAAGAAAGGCCTTGGCATGTCCCATAAGCAGCAAGGAAGTCTGTGTGACTAGAGAACCATGAGCAAGGGAAGAGTGGAAGATGAATTCAGAGAGTTAGCTTGGGGAGGACTCATATAGAAGTTCGTAAGCTCTACAGGCTTTGTTTTTTACTCTGAGTGTTTAAAAGATTTTGAGCAGAGAAATGGTACAATATGAATTTTCTAAAGGATCGTTTTGGTTGTTTAGAAAAGGAGACTATAAATCAGCAAAGGTGAAAGCAGGCAGATTACTTAGGCAGCTGTTATCATATAAAGAAGAGTGAAGATAGCCTGAATTAGGGCGTGTGTTCAGTTGCTCTTTTGTGTCCGGCTTTTTGCAACCCCATGGACTGTAGCCCACTAGGCTCCTCTGTCTATGGGATTTCCCAGGCAAGAATACTAGAGTATGTTGCTGTTTCCTTCTCCAGAGGATCTTCCCAACCCAGGGATTAGGAATTAGAATGAGACTAGTGGAAAATGAAGAGAAATAGTTGGATTCTAGGAATTTGGGTGTCAGAATTGGCTGATGGCTTGCTTGCATTTGAAGGTATGTGGAAGGAAAAGGGCTCCAAAATGTTTGACCTGAGCAACTAGAACAATGAAATTATCTTTAATTGATCTGGGAAGACTAGAAGGGAGACTTGTACTTGGGTGAAAGTAGTCAAGGAGTCAAGGAATCAGTTTTAGTATTTGAGATATATTGAGTTTGAGTGATTTGGGGACATCCATATGGATCTGAATTCAGAACTTACCCAGGTAGGAGTTAAGAATCCTTTAGTCATTTATATACGGGCGATGGAAAATATGAGATTAAATGTACTTCTCAAGAATGTGTATAGAGAGCATAGAAAACAGAACTTAAGTAGATATGTAGAAATTAGCTTCCATGTTGTACTTGCGTGAAATAAAAAATTGTTTATATCTGAGTTCAACAGTACCATCTTTGTGTACATAATTAAGACTGCAACAAAAACTCTTTAATTTCAACATACAATGTCAGCGTTATAATGGGAATTTTTGAATTGGTCTTGTCTTTAATGGTGGTTCTTTTTTAAAGCTGGAGTACACCACTGTTAACCTCGTGATTTATTCTTTCAGCATCTACTACAAATGACACCAATAAAGTACTGTGGCTAAAGGCTCTTTTGGTTGTTTATGTGGGTGGTAAAAATTGTTTTTTAACTGCTCAGCTTTCAGTTTCAGTTTTAAATTGTCAGGCATAAATGGTGCTGTTTCTACCAGATGTCAGGTATTATGAATAGTTTGTACTGTAGAAAACATTTACCTGTAGGCTCAGGCCAAGCATAGATTAAATTTATAAGTGCTTTGGAAAAACAGATGGCAAAGAACTGAATGTAGTTTCTTCTTCCTAAAATGTTCTTTTAGAGTCTCCTCTCCTTTCCAGGGGATTCTCTCAACACACTAGTGTTTTATTATATTGTATGTCGTGTTGGTGCTATAGTTTTAGAGGTAGTAAACTAATACTGTCCCTTGTGGACCAGCTATTAAACTATCTCAGTACAGTCATAGATGATTAGTTTCTGAGACTAACTTTAGGCTGACCTAAAACCCAGTGATCAGGACACTGAAGTCACCTACCTCCCTTTTTAATAACATGATACCTTTGAAAGAATTGTACATCAGAAGACTGCCTAGCAAGTATAGAATCAGAAACAGAAGTATAGTGATGTGTGCTTACATATTTCACCTAAACTATGGAAAAACCCAGTGTAATATTTCCACTTCACACACACACACACACAAATACATACCCTTGTAATAACTGAGAGCATATGCCAATCAGGTATATGTTCCAGGATAAACAAATATTTCATAGATTTTGCCTTTCTGAATCATATTTTTTATCCTGGTTACCCTCTTTCTGGCTATTCATGTATATCTCCTTGTTCTAGATAATTAGGTTTCCTGATTGCCTCTTTATATTCCTTTGAATTTTCCTTAGTCCATAGCTAAATGCTTTGTAAACTATAAAAAATAGTAAATATTTGTCAAAAACATAGTTACCGTCTTCACTGAGGGGCACAGATTCTCTCTTTTCCTCCATGTTGATACAGTGTGATGGTTATGAAAATCCAAATATTTTAGTTCTAATTATTTATCAATAATTTGTTTGTGGCATTTACTTAGTAAATTAACACCTGAATCTCTACATATAAAATACAAATGAAATGCTGGAATGAGCTTCTAAAAATATTGCCATCTTCTTTTCTCTCTCCTACCCCCATTCCTGTAGGTGTACCAACATTCGGCCAGGAGAGACTGGAATGGATGTAACAAGCCGCTGCACCCTTGGAGACCCCAACAAACTGCCAGAAGGGGTTCCCCAACCTGCCCGCATGCCCTATATCTCAGACAAGCACCCTCGACAAACCTTGGAAGTGATTAACCTTCTGAGAAAACACCGGGAGCTATGCGATGTGGTGCTAGTTGTGGGCGCTAAGAAGATATATGCCCATCGAGTCATTTTGTCAGCCTGTAGTCCCTACTTCCGAGCTATGTTTACAGGAGAATTGGCAGAGAGCCGTCAGACGGAAGTAGTGATCCGAGACATAGATGAGAGGGCTATGGAACTACTGATAGACTTTGCATATACCTCCCAGATAACTGTGGAAGAGGGCAATGTTCAGACCCTCTTGCCAGCTGCTTGCCTCCTGCAGCTGGCAGAAATACAAGAAGCCTGTTGTGAATTCTTGAAGAGACAATTAGATCCTTCAAACTGCCTGGGCATTCGGGCTTTTGCTGACACACATTCATGTCGTGAGTTGCTAAGGATAGCAGACAAGTTCACTCAACATAATTTTCAAGAGGTGAGTTGTACTTGGTGGTTTGAATGCATCCACAATGTATTTGTTAGGAGAACGATATAGTGTATCAGATTATTTGGTAAGCTAATAATCAGAAAAATGAAATTAGATGTTATCAAAGAATTTATTAAACCTATTATTTTTCATTTATTCATTCATTTAATAAATATCTGTGAAGCTGCTATACTTCCACCTCTGTGCTTGGGAACAGAAGCTACAGTAGTGAACAAGATGCCTAGAGTGTTTGTTCTAGTGGAGACTTATAATCTGGCACAGAAGACAGCTACTGAATTCATAATTACATAAATAATTAATTAGAGTAAATGAGTGCTACAAAGAAGCCCTGGATAATTTAACAATGTATTACAGAGAGATTTAACTTTGGTTCTGGAACAGTTCATCCAAGATTCTGAGACATGAAAAAGCATAACAAGTTTGAGGAACTAAAAGAAACCCAATGAGATCCAGAGAGCAATAAAGAATGTTACATAATGATTTTACAGAAGAAACAGGGCCAGATCACATTGGAGTTAATAGACCATGTTAAGAATTTGAAATTTGATCTTAAGACCAGTAGAAAACCATTAAAGGATTTTAAGCAAAGGAATGGCATGTCCATTTTATTCTTTAGTATCACTTGTCTGTCCAACAGGATAATGTCCGGTGAATGGATCCAAAATTTAAAAAATACAAAGTGAAACCATGAAAATAGTAGAAGATGACACAAAACAATTCCTTTTGAAGAGGTCTTTCTAATTGACTAACCCAGAAAGCATAGAAGAAAATATTGATAGATTTGACTATATAAATATTTTAAAATTTTGCATGGTAAAACAATAATGAGAGAAAAAATTAAAGACAAACTAAGGGAAAACATTTGCAACTCATATTACAGATGATATCTCCTTAATATATCAAGAGCTCCTTATTGGTCAATAACCTAGGCCAGTGACCTAAAAATGGGTAGTAAACAAGAAGTTCAGATTGCCCTTAAACATGAAAATCTGCTCAGGTTTGTTCACAATAACTGAAACATGAATTAAAACTACACCAAAGTACTATTTTTTATCTACCAGATTACAAATATCCAGAAGTTTGGTTACACACCCTGTTAACAAGGGTGAAATAGCTAATTGCTGCTGCTGCTGCTAAGTCACTTCAGTCGTGTCCAACTCTGTGTGACCCCATAGACGGCAGCCCACCAGGCTCCCTCGTCCCTGGGATTCTCCAGGCAAGAACACTGGAGTGGGTTACCATTTCCTTCTCCAATGCACCAAAGTGAAAAATGAAAGTGAAGTCACTCAGTCCTGTCAGACTCTTAGCGACCCTGTGGATTGCAGCCTACCAGGCTCCTCCATCCATAGGGTTTTCCAGGCAAGAGTACTGGAGTGGGGTGCCATTACCTTCTCCAAGCTAATTGCTAGCATAAGTATAAACTGATATAACCCCTCTGAAAGGAAATTGGGCAGTATATCAAAATTACACACATTTTGCTCATGCTCTTTGTCTTGGCAATCCCATTTCTGGGAATCTACTACAGATGTAATGGAGAGAGGAACAGCTTGAGGAGGAAAAACCATCGGTTCCATTTTAGATATATTCAGTTTGATATGCCTGTGAAATATCTATAGAGATATTGAGCAACTCACTGTTTATATGAGTCTGTATCTCTGCAAAGAGGTTAGGCTGAGATTAAAATTCCGTAGTTATCAACATAGTAATGCCTGCAGTGCAGAAGAACTGGGTTCAATTCCTGAGTTGGGAAGATCCCCTGGAGAAGGAAATGGCAACCCACTCCATTATTCTTGCCTGGAGAATCCCATGGACAGAGGAGCCTCGCAGGCTACAATCTGTGGGGTCACAAGAGTCAGACATGATTGAGCAACTAAGCACAACAACACAGTAATGAAGTTATAATAATTAAAATGTGTCATAGCCCTTTTTAGGCAGGATATAACCCTGAAGCCATAAAAGACTGATAAGATTAATTGTATATAAATTTAAAACTTTTATGACAAAAAGCATCATAAGCAAGGTTAAAAAAATCATTGCCAATGTGATTACCTAGTAGGAGGAGAGAAAAGCCCTCAAGTTTTTCCAGTATTGAAGGATGATTAGTGAAAAAGCAATTGGCAAATAAAACTGAGAATAACTAGAATAGAGAGAGGAGAAAAACCAGCATGGGCATCATGAAATGCAAAGGCAGGGACTGTATAGAAAGGAAGATATACACACACACACGCACATACACACATACGTACATACACACACACGGTTGGCCTTCCATATTTGCTGGTTCTGCATTCACAGATTGAACCAACCGTGGATCAAAAATATGAAAAAAAAATTTAATAAAGTTCCCAAGGGTAACATTTGAATTTGTCAGGTGCTGGCAACTATTTACATATCATTTACATTGTATTAGGTATTATAATTAATCTAGAGTTCTTAAAGTATATGGGAGGATGTGTGTAAGTTACATGTAAATACTATGCCATTTTATATGAGTCTTGAGCATCTAGGAATTTTGGTATCCTGGGGACATGGAGGAGGTGGAGTGCGGAACAGTCCTGGGACCAATCTTCCTTAGATACCAAGGGAAAGCTATGCTAGAACATCCAGGAAGTTTCTAAAATTTAATATTAGAGTCATTGTCTTTAAGAAATATGAAAACATTTTGAAACTAAAGACAGAGCAAATCAGTGTAGCTCTGAGTCCAAAAATAGATGTTTCAAATCAGTGGTTCAATTCAGTCGCTCAGTCATGTCTCTCTAACTTGGCAACCCCATGGACTGCAGCATGCCAGGCTTCTCTGACTGCAGCACGCCTCGAGCTTGCTCAAACTCATGTCCATCAAGTCGGTGATGCCATCCAGCCACCTTATCTTCTGTCGTCCCCTTCTCCTGCCTTCAATTGTTCCCAGCATCAGGGTCTTTTCCAAGGAGTCAGTTATTTGCATCAGGTGGCCAAAGAACTGGAGCTTCAGCTTCAGCATTAGTCCTTCCAGTGAATATTCAGGACTGATTTCATTTAGGATTGACTGGTTTGATCAAGTCAGTGGAGGAAGGTAAATTTGTTTAATATATGTCATTAGTAAAACTGGTTATTTGGGGGTGGCAGGAAATAAACTCTTTAAACAGATGGAATTCTCAATGGATAAATAAACCCAAATATTTAAATTCTAAAAGTACTAGAAGAAAGCATTACTAGGCTTAGGGTAAAAATGGCCTTTCTAGGCAGGATATAACCCAGAAGCCTGATAAATTTGACTGCATAAAAATTAAATGTTATTGTTCATAACAACAGTAACAAGCAAAAAGCACCTTAAACTAAATTAAATAATGCCAAACTCTGAAAACCTATTTGGAGCATACATGACAGAAGAAATACTAATTCTTATAAGACTCATACAAATTGAATGAGAAAAACCATTAAAAAAAAATACAGCAGAAAAATAGGCAAAAGATATGAATAAGCAACGTATAAAAATATTAAATGTAAATTAAACATGAAAAGATACCATTACACATAACTTAAAAAAATACATTAAAACAACATTTCTTAACCTATCAGATTGGAAAAAACAACTTTTTTAAACTTTATTTGAAAAAACTATCAAAAATATATATATATAAATAACTGTAGGAAAAAGAAGAAACTTTCACATACCCTTTACTGAGATTCATCACTTGTTACCATTTTGCTACTTTTTCTTTATAATTTTGTCCTTATTATATATTTTTCTTTCAGCAGTTTGAGGGTATGTTGCATACATCATATTCCTTTACTCATGAACTTTTCAGTGTGTATCATCCCTTATCAGTTGTGTCATCTGCAAATATCTTTCTATTCAGTAGGTTGTTCTTTTGTTTTGTCAGTGGTTTCCTTTGCTGTGCAAAAGCTTTTAAGTGTAATTAGGTCCCATGTGTCTATTTTTGCTTTTATTTCCTTTACTTTAGGAGATGCATCCAAAAATATATTGCTGTGATTATGTCAAAGAGTGTTCTATTGATGTTTCCTTCTAGGAGTTTCATAGTATGTGGTCTTATGTTTAGGTCTTTAATCCATTTTGAAGGGCTTTTTTCTATTTTTTTTCAAAAACAGTTTAATTCATAGTGTTATTCATAGAACTTTTGGTGGAGGGGTGTTTATTTTTTTAATTTTTATTGAAATGTAATTGATTTACAATGTTGTGTTAGTTTTAGATGTACAATAAAGTGATCATTATGATTCTTTTTACATTGTCTTCCATTATAAATTATAAGGTATTGAATATAGTGGTTGACAATAGGTCCTTGTTGGTTATCTATTTTATATATAGTGCATGCTTAGTCACTTCAGTCATGTCTGACTCTCTGTGACCCCATGGACCATGGCCTACCATGCTCCTCTGTCCATGGGATTCTCCAGGCAAGAATACAGGAGTGGGTTGCCATTTCCTTCTCCATTTATATATAATATTATATGTATTTGAATCCCTACCTCCTAATTCATTTTGAGTTTACTTTTCAATATGATGTTAGAGAATGTTCTAATTTCATTCTTTTATGTAGCTGTCCAGTTTTTTCCAGCACAACTTATTAAAGAGACTGT
This sequence comes from Capricornis sumatraensis, assembly GCF_032405125.1. Lineage (NCBI taxonomy): Eukaryota > Metazoa > Chordata > Mammalia > Artiodactyla > Bovidae > Capricornis > Capricornis sumatraensis. The sequence continues at coordinate 62,334,555 of NC_091082.1, forward strand.
CTTTTCTCCATTGTATATTCTTGCCTCCTTCAGTTTCAGTTCAGTTCAGTTGCTCAGTTGTGTCTGACTCTTTGCGACCCCATGAACCACAGCACAGCAGTCCTTCCTGTCCATCATCAACTCCCGGAGTTTACCCAAACTCATGTCCATTGAGTCGGTGATGCCATCCAACCATCTCATCCTCTGTCGTCCCCTTCTCCTCCTGCCCTCAATCTTTCCCAGCATCAGGATCTTTTCCAGTGAGTCAGCTCTTCACATCAGGTGGCCAAAGTATTGGAGTTTCACCTTCAACATCAGTCCCTCCAATGAACAACCAGGACTGATCTCCTTTAGGATGGACTGGTTGGATCTCCTTGCAGTCCAAGGGACTCTCAAGAGTCTTCTCCAACACCACAGTTCAAAAGCATCAATTCTTCTGCACTCAGCTTTCTTTATAGTCCAACTCTCACATCCATACATGACTACTGGAAAAACCATAGCCTTGACTAGATGGACCTTTGTTGACAAAGTAATGTCTCTGCTTTTTAATATGCTGTCTAGGTTGGTCATAATGTTCCTTCCAAGGAGTAAGTGTCTTTTAATTTCATGGCCACAATCACCCTCTGCAGGGATTTTGGAGCCCCAAAAAATAAATTCACCCACTGTTTCCCCATCTATTTGCCATGAAGTGATGGGACCAGATGCCATGATCTTCGTTTTTTGAATGTGGAGCTTTAAGCCAACTATTTCACTCTCCTCTTTCACTTTCATTAAGAGGCTCTTTACTTCTTCTTCACTTTCTGCCATAAGGGTGGTGTCATCTGCATATCTCAGGTTCTTGATATTTCTTCCGGCAATCTTGATTCCAGCTTGTGCTTTCAGCCCAGCATTTCTCATGATGTACTCTGCATAGAAGTTAAATAAGCAGAGTGACAATATACAGCCTTGACGTACTCCTTTTCCTATTTGGAACCAGTCTGTTGTTCCATGTTCAGTTCTAACTGTTGCTTCCTGACCTGCATATAGGTTTCTAAAGAAGCAGGTCAGGTGGTCTGGTATTCCCATGTTTTGAAGAATTTTCCATAGTTTATTGTGATCCACACAGTCAAAGGCTTTGGCATAGTCAATCTAGCAGAAATGGACGTTTTTCTGGAACTCTCTTGCTTTTTCCATGATCCAGCGGATGTTGGCAATTTGATCTCTGGTTCCTCTGCCTTTTCTAAAACTAGCTTGGACATCTGGAGGGTCACAGTTCACGTATTGCTGAAGGCTGGCTTGGAGAATTTTGAGCATTACTTTACTAGCGTGTGAGATGAGTACAATTGTACAGCAGTTTGAGCATTCTTTGGCATTGTCTTTCTTTGGGATTGGAGTGAAAACCGACCTTTTCCAGTCCTGTGGCCACTGCTGAGTTTTCCAAATTTGCTGACACAGTGGGTACAGTGCTTTCAGAGCACCATCTTTCAGGATTTGAAATAGCTCAACTGAAATTCCATCACCTCCGCTAGCTTTCTTTATAGTGATGCTTTCTAAAGCCCACTTGACTTCCGATTCCAGGATATCTGGCTTTAGGTGAGTGATCACACCATCATGATTATCTGGGTCATGAAAATCTTTTTTGTACAGGTCTTCTGTGTATTCTTGCCATCTCTTCTTAATGTCTTCTGTTAGGTCCATACCGTTTCTGTCCTTTATTGAGCCCATCTTTGCATGAAATGTTCCCTTGGTATCTCTAATTTTCTTGCCTCCTTAGTTATAGCTTATTTGACCATAAATGTGTCGGTGTGTTTCTGGGCTTTCTGTCCTGTTCCATTAACCTATTCGTCTGTTTTGTGTCAGTGCCATACTGTTTTGATTGGGCTTCCCAGGTGGCTCAGTGGTAAGGAATCTTCCTGCTGACAGAGAAGATATGGGTTCAATCCCTGGATCAGGAACATCCCCTGGAGAAGGAAATGACAACCTGCTCCAGTTTCTTGCCTGGAGAATCCCATGGACAGAAGAGCCTGACTTGCTATAGTGCATTGGTTCACAAAGAGTTGGACATGACTGAGCAACTGAGCATACACACAAGACACACACACCATACTGTTTTGATTACTATAGCTCTGTAGTATAATTTGAAGTCAGGGAACATGATTCCTCCAGCTCTGTTCTTTCTCCAGATTGTTTTGGCTATTGGAGGTCTTTTATGTTTCCATACACATTTTTAAATGTTTGTTTAGTTCTGTGAAAAATGTCATTGGTCATTTGATAGGAATTGCATTGAATCTATAGGTTGATTTGGGGACTAGAGTCATTTTAACAATATTGATTCTTCTCATCCAAGAACACAATCTTTCAATCTATTTATGTTGTCTTCAGTTTCTTTCATCAGTATCTTATAGTTTTCGGAGCACAGGTCTTTTGCTTCTCAGGCAAGCTTATTCCTAGGTATTTTATTCTTTTTGATGTGATGATAAGTGAGACTGTTTCCTTAATTTCTCCTTCTGATACTTGACTGTTAGTTTATAGAAATGCAACAGATTTCTGTGTATTAATTTTGTATTCTGCAACTATACTGAATTCATTGGTGAGCTCTAGTAGTTTTCTGACGGAGAAGGCAATGGCACCCCACTCCAGTACTCTTGCCTGGAAAATCCCATGGATGGAGGAGCCTGGTAGACTGCAGTCCATGGGATCGCGAAGAGTCGGACACGACTGAGCGACTTCACTTTCACTTTTCACTTTTCACTTTCATGCATTGGAGAAGGAAATGGCAACCCACTCCAGTGTTCTTGCCTGGAGAATCCCGGGGACAGGGGAGCCTGGTTGCCTTCCATCTATGGGGTCACACAGAGTCGGACACGACTGAAGCGACTTAGCAGCAGCAGCAGCAGTAGTTTTCTGAAGGCATCATTAGGATTTTCTATGTATAGTATCTCATCTGCAAACAATGACAGTTTTATGTCTTCCTTTCCCATTTGGATTTCTTTTATTTTTCTTCTCTGCTTGGTGTGGCAAGGACTTCCAAAACTATGTTGAATAAAAATGGTGAGAGTGGTCATGCTTGTCTTATTCTTGATCTTACAGGAAATGCAAGTATATTCTCTGTATGCCTGCCTTTGGGAGAATTTTTATCATAAATGGACACTGAATTTTATCAGAAGCTTTTTCTGCATCCACTGAGATGATCATATAGTTTTTGTTCTTCAGTTTGTTACTATAGTGTATCCCATTGATTGATTTGCAGATATTTGAAAATTCTTGCATCCCTAGGATAAATCTCACTTAATCATGGTGGGTGATCCTTCTAATGCATTGTTGGATTCAGTCTGCCAGTATTATTTTGTTGAGGATTTTTGCATCTTTGTTCATTGATGATAGTGACATGTGCTTTTCTTTTTTGTATGTGATATCTTTGTCTGGTTTCATGTCATAGTGATGATGGCTTCATAGGAGATTGCAGAAGTGTTCCTTCCTCTGCAGTTTTTGGGAATAGTATAGGTGTTAAGTCATCTCTAAATGTTTGGTAGAATGTTTGAAGCTATCTGGTCCTAGACTTTTGTTTGTTGGGAATTTTTAAATTACTGATTCAATTTCAGTACTGGTAATTGGTCTGTTCATATTTTCTGTTTCTTCCTGGTTCAGTCTTGGGAAACTGTACCTTTGTAAGAGATTGTCCATTTCTTCTAGGTTATACCCTTTATTGGCATAGAGCTGTTCATCACAGTCTCTGTGATCCTTTGTATTTCTGTGGTATTGGTTTTAACTTCTTCTTTTTCATTTCTGATTTTATTGATTTGGGCCCTTTCCCTTGTTTTATTTTTTTTACTTTTTTTATTGAAATGTAGTTCATATACAATTTTGTGTTATTTTATGGTGTATAACAAAGTGATTCAGTTTATATAGATAAAATGTATGATATAGCATATGTTTACATACATATATATGAGAGTCAGTTTTATATATCTACATATTTGGCTATTTTTAAGATTCTCTTCCATTTTGTTTATTAAAAAATTCTGAATGTAGTTCCCTGTGCTATACTGTAGGACCTTATTGTTTGTTGTTTATCTGTTTTATATATAGTAGGATATAGCTGTTAATCCTAAACTCCTAATTTATCCTTCTTTTGCCCTTTCCACTTTAACTAACCATAAATTTGCTTTCTATGTCTGTGAGGTGAGTCTGATTGGTAAATTAATTCATTTGTGTCATTTTTTTTAGATTCCACATGTAAGTGGTATCATATAATATTTATCTGTCTGACTTATTTAGCTGAGTATGATAATCTCTAGGTCCACCCATGTTGCTGCAAATGGTATTATGTCATTTTTTATGGCTGAGTAATAGTCCAATGTGTTTGCATACACACACACACACACACACACACACATCTTCTTTATCCATTCATCTGTTGATGGATCCTTAGGTTGCTTCCATGTCTTGGTTATTGTAAATAGTGTTGCTGTGAACCCTGTGCTGCCTGTATCTTTCTGAATTAAAGTTTTCATCTTTTCTGGATATATGCCAAGAACTGGTATTGCTTGATCATGTGATAGCTCTATCTTTAGTTTTTTAAGGAACCTCCACACTCTCCATGGTGGCCACATCAATTTACATACCCACCAACAGTGTAGGCTGCTGCTGCTGCTGCTGCTGCTAAGTCGCTTCAGTTGTGTCCAACTCTGTGTGACCCTACAGACGGCAGCCCACCAGGTTCCTCCGTTCCTGGGATTCTCCAGGCAAAAACACTGGAGTGGGTTGCCATCTCCTTCTCCAGTGCACAAAAGTGAAAAGTGAAAGGGAAGTCGCTCAGTCACGTCAGACCCTTAGCAACCCCATGGACTACAGCCTACCAGGCTCCTCCATCCATGGGATTCTCCAGGCAAGAGTACTGGAGTGGGTTGCCATTGCCTTCTCCAAACAGTGTAGGAGGATTCCTTTTTCTCCACACTCTCTCCAGCATTTATTATTTGTAGAACTTTTGATGAGGTCCATTCTGACTGTTGTGAGGTAATATCCCATTGCAGTTTTGGTTTGCATTTCTCTAATAACTAACAGTGTAGAATATCTTTTCTTATACCTGTTGGCCATCTGTATGTCTTCTCTGAAGAAATGTCTATTTAGATCTTCTGCCCATTTTTTGATGTGATTGCTTGTTTTTTTAATATATTGACCTATATGCGCCATTTTTGTATTTTGGAAATTAAGCCTTTGCCAACTGCATCATTTGCAGATATATTCTCCCATTCTGTAGATTGTCTTTCTGTTTTGTTTATGGTGTTCTGCTGTGGAAAAGTTTATAACTTTAATTAGGTTCTACTTACTTATTTTTGCTTTTGCCTTAGTAGACTGACCTAAGGCACCTTTGGTGCCTTATTGATTTTCTGTGTAGATGATCTGTCCATTGATGTCATCGGGATGTTAAAGTCTCCTATTATTGTATTCCTTGCGATTTCTCCCTTTATGTCTGTTAGTATTAATTAAGGTATTTAGGAGCTCCTATATTGTGGGCTTATATTTTAACAAGTATAATATCCTTTTCTTATATTGATCTTTTTAGCAATGTCTTTTTATGATGTCTTCTTTATCTTTCTCTGTGGTCTTTGTTTTAAAGTCTATCTTGTCTGATATGAGTACTGCTACTCCTGCTTTCTTATCCTTTCCACTTGCCTGAAGTATCTTCTTTCTATCCCCTCACTTTCAGTCTGTGTGTATCTTTCATCCTAAAGTGCATCATTTGTAGGCAGCATATTTTAGGCTTTTATTATCCAATCTGCCACTCTATGTCATTTGACTGGAGCATTTAGTCTATTGACATTTGAGGTAATTATTGACATATATTTATTTACTTCCATTTTAAACCTTATTTTCCAGTTGATTTTGTATTACTTTATTCTTTTCTTTTTATTTTTCCTTTTGCGTTTGATGGTTTTCTTTTGTATTATGCTTGAGTTCTCTTTTTGCTTTTTGTGAATCTATTGTATGTTTTTGATTTGTGGTTACCTTTGTTTTCAAGTATGTTAACCCATTACTGTATCTACTTTAAACTGGTAATTATATCATCTCAAATACATTTTTAAAATTTTTACATTTTCTTACTTCCTTCCCCTATATTTTATCATTTCGATGTCCTGTTTTACATATTCATGTTAATGCTTTTGCTGTTGTATTTATAATCAATTTCATAAATTTTTTTTACTTAAAAAGAAACCTCTGTACTGGTTTATTTAAGTGATCTATAATCCCTTTATATATTTGCTTTTCGTATTATGATTTTCTCTTTCCTATAGATTCTCTTTTTTAAAGATGTATTTGTTTTATTTTTGGCTGTGCTGGGTCTTCATTGCTGCCCATGGGCTTTCTCTAGTTGTAGCAAGTGGGGGCTACTCTTCATTGCAGTGCTTGGGCTTCTCATTGTAGTGGCTTCTCTTGTTGCAGAGCCATGGGCTCTGGGCATGTGAGTTTCAGTAATTGCTGCTCATGGGCTCAGCAGTTGTAGCTGCTGGGTTCTAGAGCATGGGCTCAGTAGTTGTGATACACAGACATAGTGGCCCTATGGCATGTGGGATCTTCTGGACCAGGGACTGAACCCATGTCCCCTGCACTGGCAGGCAAATTCCCCACCAGTGGACCACCAGGGAAGTCCTTAATTTTTTTAGTATATACGAAGGTTTGTATTTTTGTTCTGATGGTTACTTTTGTAAACTAGAAAAAGAAGAGCAAATTAAACCCAAAATAGAAGGAACAAAGAATAAAGGATAGAGCAAAAATCAATGTTACTTTGAAAAAAACTGATGAACCTCTAGCTGTTCTTACCAAGAAAAAAAGGAAAGAAGATACAGATTACCAGTATCAGAAATAAAAAAGAAGATATCACTATAAATCCCTCAGACATTAAAGAGGATAAAACAGAATATCATGAGCAACATTTTGCTAAGTTCAACACTAAGATGAAATTGACAAATTTTTTGAAAAACACAAATTATAAAAACTTAAGAAACAGAAAACCAGAATAACTCTCTATATCTGTGAAAGAAATTGAATTAATAATTTTAAAACCTTCCCACAAAAAAGCAATCCCAGATGGTGAATTCTGTCAAACATTTCAGAAAGAAATAATGTAACCCTATATAAAATCTTCCAGAAAAACGTGCAGGAGGTTGCCAAATAAGGTCAAAATTACCCTAATGTGCAAACCACAAACACTAGAGGAAAACTGCAGATCAGTACCTCTCATGAATTTATATGGGAGAATCCTTAACATAATATTGATTCCAACAAAATATTAAAGAGGAATAATCATGACTAAATGGAGTTTATACTTCATAAAAATTAACTGCATCAGTATTTTATAGTCAAACTTAATTTTTCATTCAGAGTAAACTTCCTACAACTTCTTTAACAGATTTGACTTTTAACTTTGTTCCACTATTTTTAAAAATCAAATCCACTCTGCAAAAAATAAAGATTTGCCATCATTGAGAATTTCCAAAATAATTTGCCAAAGTCATTGGACCCCAGATTAAGAAATCCCTGCTTTAGACTCTTTGGGGATGATGGTAATGTTCTATATCTTGATTTTGGTAATGGTTACATGCATGTGTACATTTATCAAAATTTATTGAACTGTATGTTTTAAATAAAGTTGATTTTTTTTATTTCTTGCTTTAAACATAGCTTGAGTTTTAGTTCTAAGATAGTTACAAATATCTGAAGAATATTCTTAATAGTACAGAAGGTTTTAGAATCCCTTGCAGTTCTAACCCTGCCTCCAAAGTGAACCTGATATAACGAAATCTCAGTGAAGAAAACCTTACTTTGTTCATGGACTAGAATGGTTCTGTGTAGATGCAAAATAAGTCACCATTTAGGGCTTACCACTTGTGATTCATTTAAATTATTTTCAGACTTAAATCTCTATTTAATTTCCTTCTATTTTCTTATGCCTAACTTCATTCATCCTGAAGGAGGAAATGGCAACCTACTCCAGTATTCTTGCCTGGGAAATCCCATAGGCAGAGGAGTCTGGTGGGCTACAGTCCCTGGGGTCACAAAGAGTCAGACATGACTTAGCAACTAAACAACAACAAATTTAATTCACACAGTGTTATACTTGCTCATAAACATAATTTTTTTCTTTCAACTCAATGCCACTGAGTTCACCATTCATTTCTGTTACAACTCTAGAATATTTTCCTTATTCATTCTTGTTTTCAGCTTTATTCATTCTTCAAACTGCATCTACATTTATCTGAAGAAACTAAAAGTAAGCTTTTACCATAATAGTGTGGGACTTAAAATTTAGATTTCCTGGAAACTCTTATTTAAAAAGCAGTTATTTGGGGGCTTCCCTGGTGGCCCAATGGTTATGACTTCACCTTACAATGTAGGGGATGCAGGTTTGATCCTACATGCATCAGAGAGCTAAAAATCCCACATGCCTCAGCCCCCCCAAAACAAAACATAAAACAGAAGCAATAGTGTAACAAATTCAATAAAGACTTTTTAAATGATCCACATTAAAAAAAAAAAACTTCAAAAATAAAAGGCGAGTATTTTAAAGCAGTATTTTCTTAACCTGGTTGTTTGGTTTGAGGATAGAATTTAGTGCTAGATTTGCCCTAATGGTAGATCATTAATATCTTTGTTCATCAAAAGTATTCTTTTTACTCTTAGTGCCAAAAAATATTTTCTCATACAGATGTTTTTGTCTTCTTGTCCTCTAAGGTTTCCATTAAGTGACTTGTTAATATCAGAGTGATTTATTCATAAACTTCAAACTTGGTGATCCTTGATATTTATATAATATTTGTTTTATAATCACTAAATTGAGGGAAATTTTTATACTCTGACAAGATCCTAAAACAATGTTAAGGAACTTCACAAAGATATATGATATGACTTGTCTTTAGTAAAGAAATCAAATTGAAGAAAAATTAAGAAGAAAGAAACATACAGCCTTGCTAAAGTTTTGCATGCTGAAGGTCAGCATACTTCATCTAGAACTTGGCCCCAAATCTGGCCCTTAACTTTACACCCCCCAACATAAGTGTGCCAGACAAAATACAGTGTGTCCAGTTGAATTTATTCCAGATGAACAAGTAGTTTTTAGGATAATCATGCCATATATTATTTGCTAAATCCAACAATGCTGCTGCAGAGGATACAGTGCAGGCATTCTAACTACTAAGTGACCTGGCTGAGCAACCTCACATAAAATTTAAAGGTTTCCAATTTCATTTCCTGAGCCCCAGAGGGTTTCTCAGTCAGATGATATGAAGACTTGTGGCATAAAAATTGAAGTGCTCTTTAGTATTTTCTGCTATAAGTACAGCTGACTTTATATGGCCCTTAATTGTTTTGAGATTTGTATTTTTTTTCTGATGTGCTTGGGAAAAGTTCTTAACCAAGTAGTCAACTTGTTATGGCTTATCTCAAATCCTGCTAAATATTCTGATTTTTTTGATGAGCATAAAAATAGCCCTGTCCTGAGAGAATATAGCATATGCATCAGAGGTTGCATGGTGGGAATTTGAGCTCTTAAACTATATCCTTCCTACACTAATAGACGTCACAGGCAGAACAATGTTCTGAATGAGACAGAAGCCACATGAAGTATAACAGTGACTGTTTGCTTTGCACCCTGTCCCTTTTACTCCACATACAGTCTTGACAAGATTTACAAGATTTTGAGATTTGTGGCTGAACTGCACAATCAGATAACATCCTTGTTGCCATTTCATCTGCATTCTGACAATTCCTCAAACCTTGGATACAGATAAATTATATGTTTATAGTTTCGTATATACGTATGAGAATATGAATATATCTGAGTGGTGTGGCCCTCAGAGGGGTTTTCTTGGGTCTAATGGCTTATATCATTATGTTATTCTTGCTTACAGAAATGCTGACACCCTCATTCTTTGTTCAAACTGGCCTCTTGGTGTTTCTGTCCTAGACATTGCCCTTTCAGCAACTAACCTTCCTCTGAAAGCTTTTCCTGATTTTTTTTATATGCCTCTTAATTTCTGGAGTTATAATTTGGTATAGTTTATATTTTGAATATAAATTTTTATCTTGATACTTCATACTGAGGGAAGAAAGCATCAATTTTTTCTTAAATTGTCTAAATCACAAATTACTATTTTTCCTAAATTTGAATTGTTCCATCTGTATTCTCCTATGTTCCCTTTTTTAAAAATTAATAAACTTTATTTTTTTAGAGTAGTTTTAGGGTCACAGGAAAATTGATTAGAAAGTACAGTTCCCATATACCCTTTTCTCCACACACACATGTTGTCCAGTCGCTAAGCATGTCTGACTCTTTGTGACCCCATGGACTGTAGCACACCAGGCTTTCCTGTCCTTCACTATCTCCCGGAGTTTGCTCAAATTCATGTCCATTTAGTAAGCAACACACATAACCTCTCCCAATATCAACATCCTGTACCAGAGAAATACGTTTGTTACAACTAATGAACCTGCATTGACATGTTAGCATCCAAAGTCCATCACTTACATTATGATTCACTCTTGGTATTGTACATTCTATGAGTTTTGACAAATGTATAATGACATGTGTCCACCACTGTAGTATCATACAGGATAGTCTCATCGTTCTAAAAACCTTCTGTGCTCTACCTATCTTTTTTTCTTTTTAAACTTTTCTTGTCCTCTGGTACTATATTGAACTTCAGCTCCATTGTGAAATAAAGCTTTGCCCTACAACCCTGAAGGAAAATATTGCAACAGTCAAATCTGATCACAAAATGTTTTCCCTTTTATTCTTACCTAACTTCAAACAGGTGATGGAAAGTGAAGAGTTCATGTTGCTTCCAGCCAATCAGCTCATTGATATAATATCTAGTGATGAACTAAATGTTCGCAGTGAAGAACAGGTGTTCAATGCGGTGATGGCCTGGGTTAAATACAGTATTCAAGAAAGACGTCCTCAGTTACCCCAGGTATGCAGGGAAATGCTTCTTTAAGGAACTGTTTTGTACAAGATAAAACAAAACATATTTGATTTGCAAAAAAAAAAAAAACAGTTATCACTGTCATTCGTATTAGACAGTAAGGAAGACCATCTCTTTCCAAATAACCAAGGAGATTAAGTGTTAAGCATTTTAAGTGTTTATCATTATGAACTTTTTGCTCCTTTGTTTCCTCTGTTTCGCATTAACTCTAGGTTTGGGCTATAGCATAAATCAGAACCTAAATGGTACATAATGAACAAAAGAAAGCAAGGATGGCAGTTATCATGTCTCCCTTCTCTATGATTTGGAAATCCCACCACAGTTTGAAGAGTAAAGGAATGATATGGGTCATGAGTGGTCACTAAATGACATGTTTGATGTTCTTGTTATTATGATTACTGCTGCTACTGCTAAGTTGCTTCAGTCGTGTCCGACTCTGTGCAACCCCATAGACGGCAGCCCGCCAGGCTCCCCTGTCCCTGGGATTCTCCAGGCAAGAACACTGGAGTGGGTTGCCATTTCCTTCTCCAATGCATGAAAGTGAAAAGTGAAAGTGAAGTCGCTCAGTCGTGTCCGACTCTTAGCGACCCCATGGACTGCAGCCCACCAGGCTCCTCCATCCATGGGATTTTCCAGGCAAGATTACAGTCCTTAGCAATTTGATAGTATATTCTTCTAGATTGTTATTAGAAGAGCTTATACTACTGAAAGCATAAAGAAGCATGCTAAAGTGATACTGATTATTCTAATTAGTGAACTGGTGGTTGGAATAAATTTAGTTTTGTATTTATGCCTTCCACCCTCATTATTTATTAGATCAATTAATTAACCCAGTTAGATCTCAAGACAATTGGAAACACAATCGGGGAGCATGAGTTATGTATTCTCTTAAATACCTTACAGATGGCGTTTGTGCCTTTAATAGTGTTTATTATCTCATAGGTGCTACAGCATGTGCGGTTGCCTTTGCTTAGTCCCAAGTTCCTGGTGGGCACTGTAGGCTCTGATCCCCTCATCAAAAGTGATGAAGAATGCAGGTATGAATGGTCCTGGATGGGAAAAATCAACAACTAAACATTCCTGTTCTCTCCTAATTTCCTTATTTGTATTGCTTCTTAAATATTATATTTTTTAGTGCTGTAATCAAGGCAGTATTTAACAGATTTTTCTTCTGGGCTAGTCAAGAGGAGATGGAAGAAGAGAAGACTGAATTTCCAGTATTCCATTCCATTAGTTTTTTTTTTAAACACATGGTATTTATTGGTGTAGAAGTGGCAATAAAGAGGTAGATTTCTAAGATTTAATGCAAGCTTGAGTTTGAAGAGACAGTTCTCTGCCAGTATATCTTTTCTTGAGATAAGTTAAATAATGTTGTTGACTCCATCATAAAAGTGTGTCAGAAGCACTTTTTCATTCCATCACATATGCCTTGTTAGGAAATAGGACCAGCTCTCTCTCTGAGTTTGTAGACAGAGTTAAAGGTCTGCTACACCCTTAAAGCAGCTGTGGAAAGATTTCCACTAGAGTTTGATGACACAGTTTCATAAATTTTTTTTGATTGAAAGAAATTGTAAATGTTTTTACAAGACAAAACATTTAAGTTATTGGGCTATCTCTGAACTACAGTATATATAAAATTTAATAAACTACGTTTCCACTTGACAGATTTTATGGTTTAGTTTCAAATATGAAACCTCCTGGTGTTTTTAACCATTTCTTCCCAGCATGTTACATTTATAAAAATGAAACAGTGAGTCAGCATTCTCTTTAAACTACACAAACCTTTGGATCTCCCTTAGTGACTAAAGAAACTTGTTCCAGAATCAGGTATCTCTAGGGCAGAGATAGAACCTAATAGATTCATTTGCATTTCTTCAATAATTTGAAGCCTGTTCCCTTAACAGGAGGTGTTAAAGAGGGTTTTTATGTGTTTACCTTTTAAACTTAAAGACAAATGGTAATTAATTCCCCTAAATACTCACAAAGTTACTTTTAAAAGAAGCCTGTTCCTACTTAAACAAACTTACGGTTGTTGGGGTGGGGGGAGGGGAAGATATGGGGGTTTGGGATGGACATGTATACCCTGCTATATTTAAAATGGATAACCAACAGGACCTACTGTATAGCTGAGTCCCTTTGCTATTCACCTGAAATTATCACAACATTGTTAACTGGCTACACCCCAATACAAAATAAAAAGTTTAAAAAAAGGAAGCAGCCTGTTCCTTTTATCGTGACCTTATTATTTACTAGCTGTGTGACCTTATTCAAGTTACTTGAACCTCTTTCTGGTACAGTTCCTTTATTTATAAAATAAGGATAATAACAGTACCTATTCCATAGGGCTGTAGTGGAGAATCAATGAGTTAATATGTATTAAGCCCCTGTTATTCTTGTTACTGTTAATTTTGTGTTTGCCCCTAAATATTAGCTCTGTAATATTCTTTCTAGGAACACTTGAACAACTTAATTAAAAACCAGCAAGAAGGAAATCACAGTCTTTGTTTTTTGCTGGGGAAGCTAGAAAAAGTTCTTGATCATCAGCTTGGGATTTTGAGGGGTTTTGTTTTTATTTTTAGCATAAATTCAGAAGAGGCCTTAGCAAATCATATACTGGAAGTACATCATTGGGTCACGCCTTGCACTGGTCCAGCAGGAATAAATTACTTGTTGTAATATAAATAGAGAAATGGAAATATAGTGTAATTTAGGAAGCACTTTCAGAGTTGAGAAAGAACAGAGTAACAGATTGAATTTGTACTAGTCAGATACTGAATCACTCAAAGGACTCAAGTGAAGTAAGTACATAAATAGTTTAAGTTAGGATACTTTATTTAACAAGTGTAATTACTAGGTTCTTCTCATAAAGTATCTTCATAGAAAAAGACAAAACTGTTCCTCCTCCGTAGATTTATTGAGAGTGAACTATTCATACAGTCCCAAATAGAAAATTAATATTAAATGATAGTACGGTGTTTCTTTTTAGCAATCCAAATTTTGACCTAGTTTTATTACTTAAATTAATCTAGCAAATATCTAGTGTTGTGGCTGATGTGCTCCTTTGCCAATATCCTGCAAAAGCTAATCAAGTTCACTAGAAGGCAGTAACTATGCAGACTGGTAATTAAGTTGTAATTTTTAGTTTCCCAAAAGTCATTCTTAGTCTCAAGTATGTTGAGTTTTAGACTAATTTGCAGTAAGATATGAAGTCATGATGGAAATACCAGTCAACTCACAACTCATAGTGTGACTGGCATCATTGCTGTCATGTTCGTGACCTTTATAATACTGGCTGGCGGGATTTCCCTGGCAGTCCAGTGGTTAACACTCCAAGCTTCCAGTGCAGGGTACACGGGTTCAATCTCTGAGATCCCACATGCCATGTGCCCCAAAAAATAAATAACTAGCCTAAATTAATAAAAATGCTGGCTGGCATTCATGATTTGGTTTGATTTATGCTGCTCCCCTTTGCCATCTTACATATACCTTAACCATATTGAGATTTGACTAACAATATTATTTAAACATTTGGAATAAAGGCAGAATTTTTTTCACAGAGACTTGGTAGATGAGGCTAAAAACTATCTCCTATTGCCTCAAGAACGACCATTAATGCAAGGACCAAGAACAAGACCGCGGAAACCTATTCGATGTGGAGAAGTACTCTTTGCAGGTTTGGATCTTAATATACTGTGGCTAAACTGAATATTTTCCACATGAGAAATTGTCATTTGAGCAGTCCTTTGGATAGTTGTGATATCCACTGTCATAAGAAATACATAATGACTTACCACGGGGACTTCCCTGGTGGTCCAGGGGTTAAGACTCCACACTTACACTGCAGGAGGCACAGGTTCAATCCAGAGAATTAAGCTTCTGCATGCCACACAGTGCGTGGCCAAAAAATAAATAAATAAAATATTTTTAATGTTAAAAAAAATGTACACACCTTTTGAAAACAAAAAATAATTTATGTATCTTGCCTCTTAACTCATGATCCAACACTGGTACTTTTGAAAGAATGCTGTATTTTTATATAACCTAAAAATGTCATGCACTGGATGTTTTGTTATAATAAGTCATATGCATGAATTTATATTCCAGTATGCAAGTCACCTCATAAGTACATGGAACTGTCAAAAAACATTATCTTACATCAAACAATTACACTATTTTGTAGCTCTCCTGAGCTAGATTGAGCCCGAGACATCGTGTTGTATCATTCTGCTGCCACCGTCTGCCCCTAAATATCTGAGAACTTTCAATCTTAGATGTTTTACTTCTATCCACATAAATTCAGCTCCCTTAGTCACTTGAATAACAACTTTCACAGCGTTTGGTAAAACATTTTCTCACTAGTTCTGTCTTAGTCTGCTCAGACTGCTATAATAGAAAAGCATATACTGGGTGGCTTACAAACAGTAGAAATTTATTAATTTCTTATAGTTCTGGAGGCTGGGAAGTATTTTGGTGTCTGCTGAGGGCCCACTTCATTCTTCTTCATAGACTCCATCTTTTCATCTTTTGCTCTGTCCTCAGGTAGAGAAAGGGGCTCAGGATCTCTGTGAAGTCTCTTTTATAAGAGCACTAATTCCATTCATGACAGAGCACGTCCCTAAAGCCTCACTACCTGATACTGTCACACTGAGGATTAGATTTCAATATATAAATTTCGGAGGGACACAGTCAGTCTATAGCAAATTCTTTCTCTTCAGTTTTTCTTTTCAAATCCTGATTCATGGAGAAAGATGGAACCTATGGTAATCTTTTTATTTATGTTCCCACATTTCAGAATTCCATTACTCTTAAATATAGGCTTCCTGGGATTCTGTTTGATGTGTGAAGTTTTCTATCACTTTTCATCAGGAAATCCCATAGAATCACTGGGTCATAGTATCCTTTCCCATCAACCTAACCAGCTGCCTATCTTTTTCCCTTCAGTTTTATTTTCTCTTGGCAAGTGGGAATATATTTTCCCTTACATTTTTAGAAGAAAAGTTTGACAATTTATGTTTGATTTCTCCTTTTTAAATTCTTTCATCTCAATTTCTTCACATAGAGTATTGCTGCATTTCTTCAAGAAGAAAATGGATGCCAAGTTTTCTTTTTCTCTCTAATCCTCATAAGGCTTTTTTTCTCTCTTTTGAAAGCATTCCTTCATTCTTGTTTTAGATTTCAAACTCAATTATTAATTTATCATGTTCTGAATTCTCCTATACTCCTAGTATCCTAATGCCTCTGTTCATTGTTATTAGCAAATTTATTTCTATTATCATTCTTATTTATTCCTATGACTTTCATTCCTATATATGCATGCTCAGGTACATATTCACATACTCATTTAGGTTTACACAGACACTTGCTTGCATGCTCACACCTATATACATCTGCCTCTTCACTCCCACATAGCATCTATAGTTGCCATCAGTTGGTGAATAAATTTATTGCCAGATCTGGTTAAGTTCCCAGGGAAATCTTTATAACATTAGTTTAGCTTTGTTGGTTAAACTAGATAAATTATATTGTTAAAGTTCTTTTATTTATAAAAGCAGTTTGTTGTGCCAGCTCCCTGTACATATAAGAATGCTATAAACATCAGAGTTTCTCTTTACCCAATTTTGAAAGTTGGTTATCTTTTTTTTTTAATTAGAAGGATGCAAAATCTAATTATTTGATACCTGTGGTTTATTTTCATGATATCAGGTTGGTTTCAGGAATTCTAGTAGTAGGGCCATCTTTGTGGAGGTATATACATTGTTATCAAGATCTATTAAATATTTTACTTGGCTGTTATAGTACCTGAAGTAGGGATACTACTGCTTCATGAGCCTCAGAACATTCTGGCAGAGATTAACAACTAGATTAAGGAAGAGGGGAGGATAATGGAAACTCAGGGGAAAGTGGAACAGAAGAGAACCCCTATATGATCAAAAGCTAGAGACTAAACCAAATAGGTGTATGGGAAGTATATTTCACATCTAGGGTTCTTTCTGGATTCAGTGGTGGGAAGATACCAATCCAGTGGAACTAGACAAGGTACACCTTTGGGGATGCTGAGAGAAAATAATGTAGCTCTATTAAACAGAAATTTAAACTTGACTTCACCCTGGTAGGCTACAGTCCATGGGGTCACAAAGAGTCAGACATGACTGAGCAACTTAATTTTCTTTCTTTCTTTCACTTGGATTATTCAACAACTGCCATCTCTATCCTGCTGGTTCCCACCATTTTCTTCCAATGTGACATGATTATAAATTGTCAGGTGCCGTGTTTTCAGTCTGTAACCATCTTCAATAAAATCTCATTCATTTTGGTTGTATAACGGTATTAATGAATCACACTTTGCCTTCTTTAGAAGCCATTTAAAGCCATTTAAATTGGATCAATTTCATGATCTCAAACTCTTGCTAGTAATCTCATAATTTCATATTGCTGATGGGTATCTGATCCCTCTACTATATTGTTATTACTTCAGAGCAAGGACCAGTTCTGATTTATCTTTGTAGTTTCTAGATTGTATTGCAATCTTGTCAGAACAGGCACTAAAGATTAACTGCATGCTGTTGATCCTGCTGAACACTAGTGAGAAATTAGCATTGACCCATCATAATGAATAGAAAAGTAAAATTTGGAAAGAATAATGTATTGTTAATGTCACTTTGTAAGTGAAAGATTTATTTTTGAGTAACATTTTCTTTTTCTGAACATAGAAGTGAATACACGTGTAATATGGTGGCTCAGCTGCTAAAGAATCTGCCTGCCGTGCAGGAGACCTAGGTTCAATCCCTGGATTGGGAAGATCCCATGGAGAAGGGAATGGTTACCCACTCCAGTATTCTGGCCTGGAGAATACCATGGACTGTATAGTCCACGGGGTCACAAAGAGTCAGACATGACTGAGCAACTTTCACTCACTCACACATGCAATATAGAAATTGATATAACAGAAAAATATAAAGAATAAAATTTAAAACATCTATCACTTCTTTTATACTATCAAGGTTTCCATTTTCATTTGTAGAGAAAAGCCATTAGGTCTCTTCTAATGGCTGGTCTTTTCTAATGGCTTTTCTCTACAACTGGTATTGGTTTTCCCTGCTTTCTTAGTCTCTTTATGCCAGATCTGACCTTTATTCTTGAGTCATACTATTACACTGATATTTTAGATCTTGACTCATCTGTCTCTACTTAAAACTTAATCCTTAATTTTCTTTATTATTGCAATTTTGTTTACATTATCTTTGGAATGCAAATTACCAGTTCTCACTTAACTTTGGAAATTTAGTCTTCCTTTCTTCATCCTGGAAGCCTAAGATCAAATCTATAACCTCAGTAGTTTTTTTACTCAGAAGCATTTACTCCTGTTGATGTATTCTGGCTTTTCCTCTTGCTTTCCATTAGGTTTCTGGATGCTTCTCAATTCTGTGTTTTTTGGTTTTTTTTTAGTGTCTACAGTTCTTTGATCTTTATCACAGATACTTTATGAAAGTTGCCTACTTTAAGGTAACACTTTTTGACCAAATCTGTCTTTGAAGTAATTTTTTTTTAGAGTCAACATCTCACACATATAAAACCCCATGTCCCCTTTTCAGCAATATTTTTCCTCAAGTACATCACTTAACACAAGTTGGTAATTCTCACAGCAGAAACTGTGCATACACTTTATCTTACTAAATACCATGTGCATGTATGTGTGCTCACTCACTCAGTCATGTCCAACTCTGTGCAACCTTATGGATGGTAGCCCATCAGGCTCCTCTGTCCTTGGAATTTCCCAGGCAAGAATACTGGAGTGGGTTGCCGTTTCCTCCAACAGATCTTCCATACCCAGGGATCGAACCCCACATCTCCTACATTGGCAGGCAGATTCTTTACCACTGAGCCACCTGGGATGCCCCAAGTACAGTGTGCTTGACTTCTAATAATAACTTAATTCAGTCCCAGTTATTGCAATCACCTGCTTCTTTGGAAATTATAGTTCACATAAAATTGCCATGAAGCAGTGGAATTGAACAGCTCTTTCCTTTTCTTGTTTCCCTGGGTCACAAGAAATGTTTAAATTTGATTTCTTAATGGCCTATCTTTTTTTCCCTTTAGTATCAAAAAACACAGTTTATGAAGTGATATTAACTTCATTTGCAGCCATGAAATCCAATAAAAAGCTGGTTTCAGTGGCTTTCATTATAAAATTGTGCCTGAGTTTTAATAATTAGGCTGTTTGATTTGTCTCAGGTGTTTATAACCCTCACATTTACAGCCAAATTTTATGTTAGAAGTGAAGGTGCTTTCTCTGATATTGAAACTCCAGGCATATATCCCAGAACAGAATTCAAATTGAAGCAAATTGATATATACAAAACTTACTGTGACTTAGTTGAATACTTAGTATTAGTTGAATATCCTAATTTAAATGAAACCATAATAAAATGTATACAGCATATTGAGATTTGAAATAAGGAAGTGAGTTTTCAAGTCCAGCAGAAGACGGTTAGAGACATTCTCATTTTATTCTGGCTCAGGAAGTTATTGAGACCTCCTTGAAACCATTAGTTTTCAGATGTTTTGAGGTTAAATTATCTTTAAACCTCACCCTCTATGCTCCAGAATCTAGCTCTTATTTTAGATTGAATTAGAGATGATTTTGAAGAATAACAAATTAAAACTTTCTGCTATAATTAGTTTTCTTTTTTTTCAGGGAGCACTCAGAGCTTTACTGAACTCTGTTTAAACCTTTTATTCTGAGTGTTACTTTTGAAAAATGTAATTTATTCAAAATGTTTTCTGATCTTAAATGTCATGTTAGATATTATAAAATTCAATACAGACCAGATAAACAGAAAGCAAAACATTTTGAAATATGTCATAAGAGTTTCTGTATTATTTTTAGTCACAAGACAGTCTATAAAGAGATCATGAGTAGATGAGCCAAAAATCCCTCCCCCAAAAAGAATAAGATTATGGTAATCCCAGTGGAATAAGCAAAAATCATAATTTATGTTTTAACTTGCTTCTAGAGGCATCTGGCAAGTCCAAGCATTAGGGCTATTTAATGGTTAGCAGTGAGTGATATGCTTTAGGACAGATATTCTCCTGACCGTTTCTGTTACTTCCCCAGTTGGTGGCTGGTGCAGTGGAGATGCCATTTCTAGTGTTGAACGATATGATCCACAGACTAATGAATGGAGAATGGTAGCTTCAATGAGCAAAAGGCGGTGTGGAGTTGGAGTCAGTGTTCTTGATGACCTGTTATATGCAGTAGGAGGCCATGATGGATCCTCTTATCTCAACAGTGTTGAAAGGTAAGGTGCATTTGAATCTTTTTCTGTACTATCCATATTGTTTTGTTTGAGATACTAATTAGAAACTGATGTAACTGGTTGCTTTAGTTTTGTGTTTGTGGCACTAGTTGGCAGCCTAGACCACTTACTGTGACACATAAGTCCTTTATGATCTGACCTCCACCTATTTTTCCAGTCTGTCTTCCTCAGCACACCACTATTTCTTAAACACTCTAGTGCAGACCCACCAAGTTGCTTGCAGTTCCTGGACATGCTATCCCCCTTTGTCCTTTTTGCCTATATGTTTGCATGCCGTTCTCTCTTCCCTGGAATATCTCTTAAAGATTCAAAGGTTACTTATTATATAAAGCCTTGTCTGGCACAATGCAGACTAGTTAATTACTCAGTCCTCTGATCTTTCACAAGTATTTTGAATATACTTGTTCATGTCACATTGGCTATAATTGCTAAAATATCTTCTCCCATATCTATCACAATGCCTGGCACACTGGAAACATGCAATTGATTTTTTAATAACTTCTAGCTTCTTGTCACCTACCCTTTTTCATTCAGCCATGTTCTTGATACTTATGAAATACATCTATGAAACCTTTCAGTGTATCAAGGTCTAGAGATACAAATTCTGTAGTTGAAAAGAAAAATAACGTGAACATCAGAAGAATCAGTGCCATAGAAGTTTAAAAAAACACACACTTAAAAACAAATTGAATTAAATAGGGTGGAAATGATTAAATATTAACTATATCATATGTCACTGTGTTTATAAGCCTAGCCAAATTTTCTTTGTGTAATACAGACCCTGTCTTGATGTGTTCTCTGCAGGTACGACCCCAAAACAAACCAGTGGAGCAGTGATGTGGCTCCTACAAGCACCTGTAGGACAAGTGTTGGTGTGGCTGTGCTTGGAGGCTTTCTCTATGCTGTGGGTGGCCAGGATGGTGTGTCTTGCCTCAACATTGTTGAAAGGTGATTTTTTTAAACTCATTTTCAGTTTTTTTTAAAAAGAATACAGAGGGCTTTTTAAAAGGAATAATTTAGAACACTAGAAAATCACTATCCAGTAGATTTCCCATTAGCTGTAAGGAAAAGGTTTTCAGTAAACCTTATAGTCTAGGAAGATGAAAGATAAAACCCAGTTTTTAAAGTTATATGTTATACAGGCTGAGCCTAACATTGAAATGTTGGAATCATATTTTAAATTACATTTTATGTATGATATCAAGCATACCAACTTCTGAAATCTGTTCTGATTTTTCCCCCCAGTATTTAGAATGACTTTTCTCAGAATTCCTTCAGAAAAATGATTAATTCTTGGTACAGTATATATCTTATAAGGACTGTAAAGTATTTTATATATGGATTCTCATTAATTCTTAAAGTATTCTTAGGGAAATATTAGTGGGCTGCTTTGATTTATTTTATACTTTTACAGATCAGTGAATTTTGGTGAAGTAGATTCTATTCTTAATTTCTTGCTCCATCATTTTTTTGTCATTCTATCTTAGAGATTAGGTCTTGGAATCTCATGTACTTAATTACTGGCAAGAGCATGCTATACTTCATCCTCTCTTCTTCTTCTTTATTTATTTATTTATTTTAGTTGGAGGCTAATTACAGTATTGTAGTGGTTTTTGCCATACATTGACATGAATCCGCCATGGGTGTACATGTGTTCCCCACCCTGAACCCCCTTCCCACCTCCCTCCCCATCCCATCCCTCAGGGTCATCCCAGTGCACCAGAGCACCCTGTCTCATGCATCAAACCTGGACTGGCAATCTGTTTCACATAAGATAATATACATGGTTTCAATGCTATTCTCTTGAATCATCCCACCCTTGCCTTCTCCCACAGAGTCCAAAAGTCTGTTCTTTACATCTGTGTCTCTTTTGCTGTCTTGCATATAGGGTCATCGTTACCACCTTTCCAAATTCCATATATATGCGTTAATATACTGTACTGGTGTTTTTCTTTCTGGCTTACTTCACTCTGTATAATAGGCTCCAGTTTCTTCCACCTCATTAGAACTGATTCAAATGTATTCTTTTTAATGGCTGAGTAATATTCTATCGTGTATATGTACCAAAGCTTTCTTATCCATTCGTCTGTTGATGGACATCTAGGTTGCTTCCATGTCCTGGCTATTATAAACAGTGCTGCGATGAACACTGGGGTACCTGTGTCTCTTTCAGTTCTGGTTTCCTCGGTGTGTATGCCCAGCAGTGGGGTTGCTGGGTCATGTGGCAGTTCTATTTCCAGTTTTTTAAGGAATCTCCACACTATTCTCCATAGTGGCTGTACTATGTGTGTACTTCTTGTGAAGCCCTTCCTAAATTCTTGATTCATGGAAACATATGATTAGTGTGTAAAGTCACTGAGTTTGAGGTGGTTTGTTACACAGTGGTAGATAACTGGAACACTGGTACTGTTATCTCAGGAACTCAGGAGCTGCTTCTCAGAGCTATGACTAAAACTTCCAACAAGGCTTAGCTTTGGAAGTGCCAGAAAAAGTCTAGAATCTGAAATTAACTGTGACAGCCAGAATGAAGGGCCATTGCTGAGACAATATTGACAGGGTTGGCAAACAAACAGAAAGTGTCTAGTCTTTACTTTTGGCAAAATCTAGTAGAGAGCCACCTTAGCAAAGGAGAAATGTAGTTTTCAGATTTCTAGCATCATAAGTCAGAATACTAATAACAATGGAAAATATGTTAGATAATCACTGTACACTGGACCATAGCAAATCTATATATCTAATATATCTTTGGCATGATTTCATATCTTATGGAAACAGCTTCACTTAACAAAAACATGCATGCAGTCTTTGGTTTCTCTTACTGCAGGTATGATCCAAAGGAGAACAAGTGGACTCGGGTGGCTTCTATGAGTACCAGAAGACTAGGCGTAGCTGTGGCTGTGTTAGGAGGGTTCTTATATGCTGTAGGTGGCTCTGATGGGACATCTCCACTCAACACAGGTTAGTCCCTTCCCAAGTCAGTCTGGTTCCCCCCAATCAACACATCTTTCTTAGGAGAGTCCCCTCACAAAAAGTATAAGACGTCCATGTTATCCTATAATTTATTAAGAAAATCATTTTTCCACTAGGAGAGTGCAACTCATAGCTCTTCATCAGGTCTTCTGCAGCCATAGTCTACTGGTGTATTTCCAAAGTATTTCATTCTCCCTTCATTTCACAAGTTACTAGGAATTTATAGCATTTATATAATGCTATATAAATTAACATTATATAAATGCTAGAGAGAGAAACTTATTACTATAAACCATTTTATAGCTATCCTCTCATTTAAACATACAAAGAGATGCCACAAGTCACCTAGCTTAGAATAGGTACTTTGACACCAATGCATGTCCTTTCCACCAACCATACCTAAAAGAAATCAGTCCCTGTTGAGAGTATAGTAGTATTGTCCAGAGGTAGATGAGTCTTTCTCAAAAGCAAAAATCAGACTGCTTATTTAAAAAAAAAAAAAAAAAACATGTTATCAAAAAGCAGAATAGCTATGAAGAAAACTAGAGGTGGGAGGAAATGATTGAACAGTCACTTACTGGTTTTTCTTTTCCCTGCAGTGGAGCGTTATAATCCTCAGGAAAACAGATGGCACACCATAGCCCCTATGGGGACCCGGAGGAAACACCTAGGCTGTGCAGTGTATCAGGATATGATCTATGCCGTAGGAGGCAGAGATGACACTACAGAGCTTAGCAGTGCTGAGAGATACAACCCCAGAACTAACCAGTGGTCTCCAGTGGTGGCTATGACATCCCGCCGTAGTGGAGTAAGTGCCTGGCTACTGGAAACTGAAAAGCAAGCACCAAAAGAGGGAGGGCTATGCAGAAGTCTGATCTGTAAAATATAATACAATGGGACACAGAGGGGATGCACTCTGTATGCAGAACAACCCCTATTACTTTTGTACTGGAAAAAAAAAAAGTTAATTTCTTTTAATTACTGTTATCACAAGAAGATACATAACTTATATCCAATCATATCTTTACTTAGAGAATTTCTTTTTATGATTTATTTTTATTGAATTATAGTTGATTTACATTGTTTATTTCTGCTGTATAACAAAGTGTATAGTTATATTCTTAATACTCTTCTCCATTATGGTTTATCCCAGACTACTGAATATAGTATACCCTGTGCTATACAGTAGGACCTTGTAGTTTATCCATTCTATGTAATAATTTGCATCTTATGTTTTATCTTATAATCAGTTGCTTCTTTGAAAGGCATCTCCCTGTCTTATCTACTACATTACCTAATTTTACTCATGTTCATTGATATCTATCAGATATATGGGTTCATCTATACCTAATGAAGCTAAATATTCCTACCTAGTGTTTCTAGGTGGTATTCTAAGTAGTTGACATATCAATTAAATGTTTAGGCAGAAACACATCTGGCCCCACCACCATTCTACACAGACTGGTTTGAGTCTATCCCATCTATAGTATAGATGACCTGTGTCCTGGTCTACACCATGAACAATGAACTGTGACTACAAAAAACTTCCAGGGTGGAGTGTAGAAGTTATCCATTCTAGGAGATTTGACTCAGGGTGAAATTTAACTAATAAACCATTGATCCCATCAGGAGCCCATCAATGCAGGATAACAGGTGGGATAACCCAGCTTTAGCTAAAATTTCACAATCTAAAGGGATAAAAGGGAGTGAATTCTGGTTTGCAGAGATCTGAGACCACCACCAGTGGGCATTAGCTAGTCAAAGCAGTCACATGCCCGTGGCTCTTTATTAGTGTCAACAGCAGCTTCTTTGTCATGTTCCTATTGTTTTCACTGGTACATTGTGTTGATTATATATCCACTCATTTAGCCAATACTTATCATGCAGAGTTGACTCATTGGAAAAGACTCTGATGCTGGGAGGGATTGGGGGCAGGAGGAGAAGGGGACGACAGAGGATGAGATGGCTGGATGGCATCACTGACTCGATGGACGTGGGTCTGAGTGAACTCCAGGAGTTGGTGGTGGACAGGGAGGCCTGACGTGCTGCAATTCATGGGGTCGCAAAGAGTCGGAGCGACTGAACTGATGTTCTGGGAAAGCAAAAATGAGTATGACTTGATTCCTATCCTCAAAGAGCTCCCAATTTAGTAAAGGAAATTGAAGTGTTTATAGCTAACTAGGGTTTCCCTGGTGGCTCAGCGGTAAAGAATCTGTCTGCAGTGCAGGAGACATAGGTTTGATCCCTGGGTTGGGAAGATCCCCTGGGTAGGAAATGGCAACCCACTCCAGTATTCTTGGCTGGGAAATCCCAAGGAGAGAGGAGCCTGGAGGGCCACAGTCCATAACGTCACAAGAGTCAGACACAACTTACTGACTAAACAACACAGAAGACAAACCCTCTAATAGCAGCATGTGCATTATAGGAGAACATGGGAGAGTATGCTTCACTTTAGGAACAGTGAAGAGACTTAACCAGAGTAAGTTACATGTAAAGTACCGTGAAAGAAGAGTAAGACTTTCTAGAAGAGGGAAAGAAAATATCAGGGAACAACACATGCAAAAGTATGGAGGCATTTTAAAAGTATGTTATTTTCTGGGACTAGCAACTAATCTGATATTAATGCAACATAGATTACATTAGAAAAAGGTTAAAAGGAAGCAAAGTATCGATTTCTGAAGGTCCTGACATAATAAGAACTTTAAACTTATCTTTTAAAAGAGAATTTTATTGACAACTTAGGTAGTGGCTCAGAACAGGCAAATACTAAAAGAACTGAGAGCAGTTTGGAGGTTCTTGCTCACTCCCAGTGAACATTTTACCTAACATTTACAAGAAATAAATGTTTTCAACTCTGTGTAAATATTCTAGTTGGGTCTATGGTTTTATAGTTCTCATAATTAAATAACTTTTGTGAATACTTTTTTCCTTCTGTGTTCAAGTAAACCAGAATGTAAGGCCATAAAGACTTTTCTTTTATTAGAGATTTATCTAGAAACCAGTCTAAATTTCATAGTGATTCTCTAGTTTCTTCAGCAACCACTATATTTTGGTCCCGTAGGTTGGCCTGGCAGTAGTGAATGGACAGCTTATGGCTGTAGGAGGTTTTGATGGCACAACGTACTTGAAGACCATTGAAGTTTTTGATCCTGATGCCAATACATGGAGGTAACTTTTAAGCTATGTTCAAATAATCTCACTGCTGACCTGAAAATCATGGGCTTGAGATAATAGTCTATGACCATCAAAATCAGGATGGTCAGTACATTGAATCACCTCTGGCAATATGTTGAAAAGGACTCAAAGTTACCCATATTCGATGGCTTATTTTGACCTCATTGCTCTAAAGGGGCTGATATCATACAAAATCCCTCTCTTTGGTAACTGTCCAGTTTTAAAATTAGAGATAGCAAAGACAGAAAAAACAATCTCTCTGCTAGCCACACCATATTCACTTCAGGAAAATAAGGCACTGAGAAATAAAATGACCTGCCTAAGCAAGTTAGTGAGCATTAGAATTAGAACCTGGACCTTTGTCTCCCAGTCTGTCATTGCAGTTTTTATGCCCAGGAAAAACAAATCGCAGTTACTTTTTAAAAAATATTTCATTTTAAAACTGATATTTTTCTTTGAGTTTTAAAAACACTTAAATATGTTATTATTCTATTTTAAAATCTGCAAATTTTAACAGTCACTTTTAGAGAAGAGGCTACATCTTAGGAGAGTTTAACTAAGCTAAACTGTATTTATAGGTCTGACTTGACTTTGCTTTTAAATCGTCAGTTGTCTTAACAAATCCTTCCCAACTATTTAAGTAGTTCTTACAAATTCACATCATCAGGTGACTCTTGAATTTATTTAAAATATTCAAAAATGTTTACAAATTTAGCAAAATTCTCTTAAACCTTTCAACTTAAAATCTGAAGTCTAAATCTTTGCTCAGTCATGCAGTTTTTTCTTCATCACAAAGCTAATTGGATAGATGCTCTAATATTCCAAAGTCTCTTAAAACACTGCAAGAACTTAAAAGGTCTAATATATAGTTAATTCTCAAATTTAATATAAAACATTAGGAGTATGGGTTTGAGGTACTTTATACTAATATTCTTCATGCTAGCTATTCTTCATACTAGCTTTTCTAAGAAAATAGTTTTACCTTTAAAGCATTTGCAGGTTTCTTTCTCAGTAAGTGGGACTTATTTGCCTAAACAAGTCTGTGTAACCATCTCAGCAGTTGAGGTTGCACATTAACGACAGATAACAGTCTGGACATGAGATCTGAGGCAGCAGAGGTTCTGAAAGACTTTTCTCATGACCATGCAAGATAAGCTGACGTCCTCTATAGTCACTATTCCAGAAGGGGCAGTCTTGAAAGCCCATTCCTGCTGCATTCTAAGTATTTCTAATTGTGAACCTGTAACTGCCCACCCAGGTCTTTTCCATTAGTTTATAAGATTTAACTCATAGGTTTACTGGGTTCTTTCATCCCTGGGAAAACCACTTTGACAGATACCTGAATGACATTCTTTGGATTCTGCATCTCTCTCATGCTCCGCAAGGCTCAGTGGTCACAATACTAGTCAGACTTATACACTGTCGCACTCTTTGCTTCTACCTCCCATTTTCACAACCTCCTTCATGAAGTAAAGGTTTACTGATTGTTCTAGACCCTAGGGATACAAAGGTGAACAAAACAGTAAGCATAATTTGGAAAAAGAGCCAAATTTCTTTCTCATTTTCTGACCATGATCCTATGAAGGACTTGTTTCTCAGCAACTATTACTAATATATGTTTGTAGTATTTGACCAAGTAATATTCATGAAATTCTTAAGGACCAACTGTTGAGGGATTATAAAGTTTTATTTATAATCATATCCAGTTTTCTTCCATAAAGCTTTGAGACTTCTAAGAGTCCATACAGAACAAAAGGATAAAAATAACTAACCGAAGCTTAGGCAAAAGGAAAATGTAGGTGGGGAAATGTTATAGCTAGGGTAAAAATTAGCCACAAAAATGTAGAATATGTGATTCTGCATAATTGTTATTAAGTCAGTCTAGATGTAGAGTTATAAAGTTATAAGGCAAAAAGTGTATATGGCACTTCTCTTAAAATAGTATTCTGTAAGTCAGAGAATTTAGTCAGTGTCTGAAATAATTCTGCTACTTTCCAGTGCTCAGTTCCAGGTCCTCATCTTTGGAAGAGACGAACAAAGCTAAAAATATTAGTTGTGATAGACAAAGAAATGTGTTTTATTAACATTTATGTTATGGAAGAAACAATGCTTTTTTCAATTGGAAATCTGATTGTGTTTCTTTCTTTGCAGGTTGTACGGGGGGATGAATTACCGTCGGCTCGGGGGTGGTGTAGGAGTTATAAAAATGACACATTGTGAATCCCATATATGGTGAACACATAGAAGACGGTCATGTATATCTTCCTCTGTATTCTGGAGCGCTTTGACTTTGGAGCTTTGTACAGCTCTAGAAAACACTAAACAAATCTTATTCTTTGCCGGTGCCTCAACATGTGGAAATACAAATACAGTGAAAGTACTTCACCTGCAAGATGCCACCTTTGCACAATAATTTTCAGTTGTGTGCAGAAAAATATTTATTTTTGGTTTTAATTTATCATGGGATTTTTGTTGTTGGGGGTGGTTTTTTGTTTCTGTTTTTGGATTTAGACTTCCTCCCATCAAAAGAAAAAAATACAAAAAAAAAAAAAAAGATTTCAAGCAGTAAAACCTTATTTTTAAGATACTAAGTTTGAAACCACCAATAAGGGAAGAGGGCTATATGTGATCTAGTTGTCAGTTCTAAGCACTCCATCCACAAGACTCCACTACTTACAGAGACGTACCAGTGACAAAGATAGGAATACAAAGTGTATTAGTTAGCCATCATTCTTGCACTAAGCACCAGAAGACTTGAAATATCTAAAAAACAAAAGAAACATCTCATTTAACTAGGATAATTCAAAAGGAATATTAAATCAATAAAACCAGGACTCAGATGCCAAAGTTCTCATCAGTGGAAGCTCACATCTTGTTTCCTTCCATCTAAAACTTGTTTGCCACTGTATTTAATGTCTTTTTTTCAAATATATTCATTGAGTTTCTGCTAGATCTAGAGCTCTGCTCAGTGCCTCTACAAAACAGTGTACAATTCTCTTATACTGTCTTGAGAATCCCCCGGTAGAATCATGTGCAACTCTGCAAGAGTTTTTGGTCAAAAACATTACTGACTGAAGCAACTTTACTTTCTACTTCTTATTGCTACTAAGGACCAGCAGGGAGAAATGTCCTCTCCCCAGCAGTGAATACTGTTATGCAATTTACATTTGATGCTCAGGCCTGCTGAAGCTGAGGCTTACCTGTAATCATAGCCTTCAAGGGGATGAATTCTTCAGTTTGTCTAACAGTATGCTAACGAGTGTAAAGTCACTTGAGGCATTTTATTAACAAAATCTTGGTTCTTTTATAAAAACTATGTATCATTATCCTCATACTATAAAGCCACTGTTACTACTACTCTCAAATTGCACTTTCTGGTAAAAAGCTAACATTTTTAAGGAAAAAAGGATACATATTACAGTGGTTTTAAGTTTTTTTGTTATTGTGTTCATAGATCAGTTTTTTTCAATGTATTTTGCAGGAAAATCTTTGAATAAGACTTTAACCACAACCAAAAGGAATAATCTTTTTCTCCCTCCCCTCACTACAGAAATGTTTGGCAACATTTGTGTTTACATTTAAAGATCATTTGCACCTTTACAAGGAAAAATATAAGTATTTGGTAAATAATTGTTTACATGTATCATTTATGCTTTTTTCTAGCATGTATAACTTTTTAAAATAAAGGTAGTACTTACCATAAAAATTTCTGGTTAATGCTTTTTTAATGCCTGTATCTTTATTAGTTAATTTAGATTTTTCTTTTTCTATATCATTTATATTTTCTATATGTAAAGTTATAAGTACTTTCAACCTGAAGGAATAAATGGATTGACAGCTAGAATTATTAATTTTTATTATATATTTTATCAATAACCTCACATATGCAGATGACACCACCCTTATGGCAGAAAGTGAAGAGGAACTAAAAAGCCTCTTGATGAAAGTGAAAGAGGAGAGTGAAAAAGTTGGCTTAAAGCTCAACATTCAGAAAACTAAGATCATGGCATCTGGCCCCATCACTTCATGGCAAATAGATGGGGAAACCACTGCTGGACCCGAAACATGGTCTGGAATTAAATATACTAATAGACCTAAAATTAATCCTAGTATGCAACATTGAAAAAGTATAAAAACTTTTATGAGATCCTTATGGTACTGCATCATTAATAGTCTTCAAGACAAAAATCACATTTCCTGACTCTATTTCATTTATTTGAAGGAAAGAAGAGGAATGATAACAGGAACAAAAAATTCTAAGAATTAGACTCTCCATAAGCAGGGAAGTCCCCAGTAAGAGCAATTCACATGGCAGTGATTCATGAGTAGAGACCTATGAGTAAACACCCAGAGTGTTTGTTGGAGCCTAAAGGGTATTTTCTTCCTTCCTGAAGGTGCTACAGTTTTATTAAGTGAAATGTACTTATTCTACAGAAGACATTGGTATAAAATAGAATATTATTTGCATAGTGATTTCCATCATTTCATGGCAAATAGATGGGGAAACAGTGGAAACAGTGGCCTACTTTATTTTGGGGGGCTCCAAAATCACTGCAGATGGTGACTGCAGACATGAAATTAAAAGACGCTTACTCCTTGGAAAGAAAGTCGTGACCAACCTAGATAGCATATTAAAAAGCAGAGACAGTACTTTGACAACAAAGGTCCGTCTAGTCAAGGCTATGGTTTTTCCAGTAGTCATGTATGGATGTGAGAGTTGGACTATAAAGAAAGCTGAGTGCAGAAGAATTGATGCTTTTGAACTGTGGTGTTGAACTTGAGAGTCCCTTGGACTGCAAGGAGACCCAACCAGTCTATCCTAAAGGAGATCAGTTCTGGGTGTTCACTGGATGGACTGATGTTGAAGCTGAAACTCTAATACTTTGGCCACCTGATGCAAAGAGCTGACTCATTTGAAAAGACCCTGATGCTGGGAAAGATTGAGGGCAGGAGGAGGAGGGGACGACAGAGGATGAGATGGTTGGATGGCATCACCGACTCAATGGACATGGGTTTGGGAGACTCCAGCAGTTGGTGATAGACAGGGTGGCCTGGCGTACTGCGGTCACAGAGTCAGACATGACTGAGCAACTGAACCAAACTGAATTTCACAACTCTTAAGAGTAAACTTGGAATTGAGTTGGGTTGGTGGTTATCTTCATTTTATAAGTAAAATGACATGGTAGAAGCTGAACCTCAAATGCACATTCCCTGATTCCAAATCAATTCTTCTTTATACTATTCTCCACATTTCTGATATCTGATGTCACTGTTCCCCAGTTTTGTTCTCCAATATCTTACCTGCAAATATCTACACTGCAGAGACTAGTTCTTCACAACTGTGAAGTAGAAAAGGTCCTTCCTGAACAATATCTGAGTGAAAGTAAGGAAAAAGCATTTTGAATTTTATATTAATTTAGGAAACAGATAGAGGGGATTGGATAAGGAAAGAAATACAGGAGAGAAGAGAAGATGGAAGAAGCAAAAATAGCCTGCTGCTGCTAAGTTGTTTCAGTCGTATCCGACTCTGTGCAATCCCATAGACGGCAGCCCACCACGCTCCTCCGTCCCTGGGATTCTCCAGGCAAGAATACTGGAGTGGGTTGCCATTTTAGTAAGCCCAAATATCACTGACTCATTGTCTTAAGTAGTTTATGACTTTGGCTCTGTAAATTGCTCTGAAGTCTCTGTACTGGGAGTGATTCATAAGAATCGTTCCTAGAAATAACAAAACTTCAAC
Source organism: Capricornis sumatraensis (assembly GCF_032405125.1). Classification (NCBI taxonomy): domain Eukaryota; kingdom Metazoa; phylum Chordata; class Mammalia; order Artiodactyla; family Bovidae; genus Capricornis; species Capricornis sumatraensis. The sequence goes on from NC_091082.1 coordinate 62,366,696, forward strand.
TGTAGTTGTCTCAAGGGTCCTCAACAATCATAATCTTTAAGTTATTTTGTCACTTTGGGTTAGTAACATATTCTTATAAATGTAGAAGATGGATGGTATTAAAAAAATGAAACTGTTAGTCGTTCAGTCATGCCCAACTCTTGGTGAACCCATGGACTGCAGCCCACCAGACTCCTCTCTGTCCATGGGATTCTCAAGGCAAGAATACTGGAGAGGGTTGCCTTTTCCTTCTCCAGGGGATCAGCCTGACCCAGGGATCGAACCTGGGTCTCCTGCATTTTAGGTGGATTCTTTACCATTTGAGTATTATAACAACATCAAATATTCAGTGTACCAATAACTGTCAGTAACCTATTAATATCCTAGAAAGTTAGAATATTTGCTAAAGGTACCCCAAACTCCTAGGAAAAGAGGACAGATATCTCTGGTGTGAATTTAGATCAATGTGCATTTGGACTCCTACTGAAGAGGTACAGTCCTTGCCTTCAAAAAGCTTAGCTTCACACTTTTGAGTTTCATCAGTGGTTCTCAAAGTGAACCCTGAAGTCCTCAGGATTCTTTCAGAATATCCATGTCAAAGCTTTTTCTTTAGTAATTCTAGGAAGTTTTTTTTACTTTTTTTCTTCCTGTGATGACATTTGCACTGACGCAGAAACAATGGTAGATAAAACTGCTGAGATATTAGCATAATTCAAAGGCTACTACTCATTATTCACCACCATTCAGTTAGAGTTCAAGAGAGAGAAAGTCAATTTCATCTAAGAAATTTCAACCTTTGGATATATGAAATATTTCTGCTAATACCAAAACACAGTGATTGTCACAAGAAAAATCTTGTGTGACTGTCTTGAGTTACAAGCTTAACAAGCCACTTCTTTTTGAAAGGATGACAAGGTTATTCAGATGTGAGTGTTGGTAGACATTTTCTGGAAAATGAACAAAGTGAGGCTGTTACTTCAAGGAAAACAACTGACAGCATTTATCATCAATAGTAAAATTCAAGTTTTCAAGAGAAATTTTGGGGACAGTTGTATGGACCCACTGTGGTGGTTAATTTTGTGTCAAATTTGACTTGGATAAGGGATGCCCAGAGAGCTGGAAAAACGTTTTTTCTTGTTGTCTGTGAAGATGTTTCTAGATTAGCATTTGATTCAGTTAACTGAGTAGACTTCCACACTCACCAAGGTGGGTGGGTATCATGCAATCCATTTCAGGCCATACTGAACAAAAGAGCAAAAGAGGGCAGAATTCTCTCTTGCTTGAGCTGGGATGTCCATCTTTTCCTGCCCTTGAACATCAGAGCTACTAGTTCTCAGGCCCTTGGACTTGGACTCCTTACACTGCTGGCTTTTCTTGGTTCTTCAGCTTTCAGAGGCAGACTTTGGGACTGCTTAGCCTCCAGGACTGCATGCACCAGTGACAGATATCAATCCTGGCAGTCCTATTTCTCTGGAGAACCCTGAATGATACAATTACGATAAGCCCGGATTCAACAAAACTCAACAGTATAATGCTTAGTCTTTACTACTGAAAAATATCTACATATAATTGAAAGTGTGAAAGTGTTAAGTCGCTCAGTTATGTCCAACTCAGGTTCAACAAATCCGTGAACGTCCACGTACCCACCATTCAGTTTCAAAAATTAATACTTGGCTGATCTTGTTTTACCTATTCCCTCCCAATCTCACTTCTCCCACCACCACTCAGTTCAGTTCAGTTGCTCAGTTGTGTCCGACTCTTTGTGACCCCATGAATCTCAGCACTCCAGGCCTCCCTGTCCATCACCAACTCCCGGAGTTCACTCAAACTCATGTCCATCGAGTTGGTGATGCCATCCAGCCATCTCATCCTCTGTCGTCCCCTTTTCCTCCTGCCCACAATCCCTCCCAGCATCAGAGTCTTTTCCAATGAGTCAACTCTTTGCATGAGGTGGCCAAAGTACTGGAGTTTCAGTTTTAGCATCATTCCTTCCAAAGAAATCCCAGGACTGATCTCCTTTAGAATGGACTGGTTGGCTCTCCTTGCAGTCCAAGGGACTCTCAAGAGTCTTCTCCAACACCACAGGTCAAAAGCATCAATTCTTCGGCACTCAGCTTTCTTCACAGTCCAACTCTCGCATCCATACGTGACCACTGGAAAAACCATAGCCTTGATTAGACGGACCTTTGTTGGCAAAGTAATGTCTCTGCTTTTGAATATGCTATCAAGGTTGGTCATAACTTTCCTTCCAAGGAGTAAGCGTCTTTTAATTTCATGGCTGCAGTCACCATCTGCAGTGATTTTGGAGCCCCAAAAAATAAAAGTCTGACACTGTTTCCACTGTTTCCCCATCTATTTCCCATGAAGTGATGGGACCAGATGCCATGATCTTCATTTTCTGAATTTTGAGCCTTAAGCCAACATTTTCACTCTCCTCTTTCACTTTCATCAAGAGGCTTTTTAGTTCCTTTTCACTTTCTGCCAAAAGGGTGGTGTCATCTGCGTATCTGAGGTTATTGATATTTCTCCTGGCAATCTTGATTCCAGCTTGTGCTTCATCCAGCCCAGCAATTCTCATGATGTACTCTGCATATAAGTTAAATAAGCAGGGTGACAATAAAAAGCCTTGACGTACTCCTTTTCCTATTTGGAACTAGTCTGTTGTTCCATGTCCAGTTCTAACTGCTGCTTCCTGACCTGCATATAGGTTTCTCAAGAGGCAGGTCACGTGGTCTGGTATTCTATCTCTTGAAGAATTTTCCAGTTTATTGTGATCCACACAGTCAAATGCTTTGGCATAGTCAATCAAGCAGAAATAGATGTTTTTCTGGAACTCTCTTGCTTTGTTGATCATCCAGCAGACGTTGGCAATTTGATCTCTGGTTCCTCTGTCTTTTCTAAAACCAGCTTGAACATCTGGAAGTTCATGGTTCATGTATTGCTGAAGCCTGGCTTGAAGCATTTTGAGCATTACTTTACTAGCATGTGAGATGAATACAATTGTGCGGTGGTTTGAGCATTCTTTGGCATTGCCTTTCTTTGGGATTGGAATGAAAACTGACCTTTTCCAGTCCTGTGGCCACTGCTGAGTTTTCCAAATTTGCTGACATGTTGAGTGCAGCACTTTCACAGCATCATCTTTCAGGATTTGAAATAGCTCCACTGGAATCCCATCACCTCCACTAGCTTTGTTCATAGTGATGCTTTCTAAGGCCCACTTGACTTCACATTCCAGGATGTCTGGCTCTAGGTGAGTGATCATACCATTGTGATTATCTTGGTCATGAAGACCTTTTTTGTACAGTTATTCTGTGTATTTTTGCCATCTCTTCTTAATATCTTCTGCTTCAGTTAGGTCCATACCATTTCTGTCCTTTATCGAGCCCATCTTTGCATGAAATGTTCCCGTGGTATCTCTAATTTTCCTGAAGAGATCTCTAGTCTTTCCCATTCTGTTGTTTTCCTCTATTTCTTTGCATTGATGGCTGAGGAAGGCTTTCTTATCTCTCCTTGCTATTCTTTGGAACTCTGCATTCAGATGCTTATATCCTTCCTTTTCTCCTTTGCTTTTTGCTTCTATTCTTTTCACAGCTATTTGTAAGGCCTCCCCAGACAACCATTTTGCTTTTTTGCATTTCTTTTCCATGGGGATGGTCTTGATACCTGTCTCCTGTACAATGTCATGAACTTCAGTCCACAGTTCATCAGGCACTCTATCTATCAGATCTAGTCCCTTAAATCTATTTCTCACTTCCACTAGGACACACTAGGACCACTGCATTGCCTAACTCAATGAAACTAAGCCATGCCCGTGGGGCCACCCAAGACAGGCGGGTTATGGTAGAAAGGTCTGACAGAATGTGGTCCACTGGAGAAGTGGCAAACCACTTCAGTATTCTTGCCTTGAGAACCCCATGAACAGTATGAAAAGGTAAAATGATAGGATACTGAAAGAGGAACTTCCTATGTCTGTAGGTGCCCAATATGCTACTGGAGATCAGTGGAGAAATAACTCCAGAAAGAATGAAGGGATGGAGCCAAAGCAAAAACAATACCCATTGTTGATGTGACTGGTGATAGAAGCAAGGTCCGATGCTGTAAAGAGCAATATTGCATAGGAACCTGGAATGTTCGGTCCATGAATCAAGGCAAATTGGAAGTAGTCAAACAGGAGATAGCAAGGGTGAACATCAGCGAACTAAAATGGACTAGAATGGGTGATATAACTCAGATGACCATTATATCTACTACTGTGGGCAGGAATTCCTTAGAAGAAATGGAGTAGCCATTATGGTCAACAAGGGTCTGAAATGCAGTACTTGGATGCAGTCTCAAAAACAACAGAATGATCTCTGTTCATTTCCAAGAGAAACCATTCAGTATGACAATAATCCAAGTCTTGCCCCAACCAATAACGCTGAAGAAGCTGAATTTGAACAGTTCTATGAAGACCTATAAGACCTTCTAGAACTAACACCCCAAAAAGATGTCCTTTTCATTATAGGGGACTGGAATGCAAAAGTAGGAAGTCAAGAAACACCTGGAATAACAGGCAAATTTGGCCTTGGAATACAGAAGAAGCAGGGCAAAGGGTAATAGAATTTTGCTAAGAGAATGCACTGGTCATAGCAAACACCCTCTTCCAACAACACGAGAAGACTCTACACATGGACATCACCAGATGGTCAACACCGACATCAGATTGATTATATTCTTTGCAGCCGAAGATGGAGACGCTCTATACAGTCAGCAAAAACAAGACCAGGAGCTGACTGTGGCTCAGATCATGAGCTCCTTATTGCCAAATTCAGACTGAAATTGAAGAAAGTAGGGAAAACCACTAGACCATTCAGGTATGACCTAAATCAAATCCCACCACCACTGGAGAATTTTAAAACAAATTCCAGGCATCATAATATTTCCCTCATACTTGAATATTTAGCAGGTAAGGTCTACTTACAATAATACTATCACATCTGATACAATTAACAATTCCTTAACATCCCTAATACCCAGTCCATATTAAAATTTCCCTAATTACCATTTTATTTATGTCTACAATTATACCTTGGAGTTTTCTTCTTTCCTGTCCTTCCATTTACTCATCTGGTTAAATTGCTCTTTTGTTTCCTTGCTCAATCATTTTTGGAAATTCTTCTTTAGCCTCTGTAGTCTCTATTCTATGTATATGTGTGTATCCCCCATTGTCAAAGTAGTAGTCAAACCTGTATTTCTCTATAAAAATATCTAAATATTTATAAATACTTCATAAGCTTTCTATTGCATCAATCAGGACATATGTAATATCTAAACAGCCCACTATGTCCCTTGTATCATTGCTGTCACCCACTTATATATAGACCTCCACAAATAAATGTTTATATGTATATATGCATATATATATATAACACATTTATATTACATATATTACATAGACACATAATCAAATATATTGTTGCATTATTATTTTGAATACACTGTCATATCAATTCAGAAATAAGAAAAATAAACTATTTTGCCTTCACTTATTCCTTCTTTGATGCTCTTTCTTACTTTACACAGATCCAAGTTTTTATCTATATTATTTTCCTTCTCTCTGAAGAACTTCTTTTAACATTTCTTACAAGGAAGTTCTGCTGATGACAAATTTCAACTTTTATTTGTCCAGAAAAATATTTGCATCTCCTTCACTTTTGAAGATAATTTCACAGAATTCTAGGTTGGTGGTTTTTTTCTTTAAACATTCCAGTCTTCTTGTTTGCATGGTTTATGAGAATTCAGATGTAATTCTTATCTTTGTTCCTCTATGGGAAAGGTGTTTTCTTCCCTTTAGCTTCTTTCAGGATTTTATCTTTGATTTTTCTGTAGTTCAAATATTATATGCCTCAATACAGTTGTGCTGTTTTTTGTTTGTTTTTTAATCCTGTTTGGTGTCCTCTGGGCTTCCTCTATCTGTGGTTTGGTGTCTGGCATTAATTTGAGGAAATCCTCAGTCATTATTGTTTCCCATATTTCTTCTTTCTCTCTCCTGGTATTCTCATTGTATGTTAACAGTTGACCCTTTAACAACACAGGGGGTTAGGGACACCAATCCTCTGCACAGTTGAAAACTGGCCAGCTTATAGTTGGCTCTCCATAGACACAATTCCTCCATATCCATGGTTCCTCTGTATTTGCCGTTCCACATCTGCAGATTCAACCAACCTTGTATCATGTAGTACTACAATATTTACTACTGAAAAAAATCTGTGCATAAGTGAACCACTGTAGTTCACACCCATGCTGTTCAGTCAACTGCATGTTAGACCTTTAACAATTGTCCCACGGACCTTGAATGTTGGTTGGTTGGTTTTTTCAATCTTTGTTCTCTTTGCTTTTCAAGGATTCTACTGATATATTCCTTAGCTCAGAGATTCTTTCCTCAGCTGTGTCATCTACTAATAAGCTCACCAAAGGCATTCTTCATTTCTGCTGCAGTCTTTTCTATCTTTAGCACTGCTTCTTGGTTCTTAGGATTTCCATTTCTCTGCTTACACTGCCCATCTGTTCTTGCATGGAAATACTTTATGCACTGGATCCCTTAACATATTAATCATGATTGTGTTAAACTCTGTCTGATAATCCTAACGTCTACCATGTCTGTTCCTTCAAATTGCTGTGTTTGTTTTTTATGTTTTTCATTTTTGCCTTTTGGCATGCCTGGTAATTTTTTTCTTGACAGCCAGACATGATGAACCAGGTAAATGAAACGGCTATTAATAAAAGGCTTTTAGTAATGTGGTAGTGAGGTACTGAGAGAAGGGAAGGGCTCTACAGTCCTGTGATTAGATCTCAGCCTTGTAGCAAGCCTATGCTTATGGACTGTGAACTTCACACAAGTTTCTCAGTTTTTTCTGCCCCCTGTGGTGGGAGAAGATGGCTAGAGTGGGCCCGTGTTAGATATTTCCCTTTCCCCAGGTCAGCTGGGCTCTGCATAACTATCTCCCCTGAGGGCACACTTTGTTAAGAAAAAACAAGTACTCTGATATATTTCAAAATGTTCTTTTTCCCTCCCCTCTACCAGAAACATAAGAGAATTTTTCTCCGATATTTACTGTGGAAACCTGGTTGAGCTCCTGGAGGTAAATCTCACAATACTGTGAGGGTTCCCCTATGACCAAGTCCCCCCTGGAGTTTTTCTGAGGTTTACCCACACTGAGGCTCCAGCAATTCCATTACAATTCAGGTTTTCTGACCCAGGCACTGGTTCCACACTGGTTTCTGCTCATGAGTTGCTGCTCCTGCATTGCTGCTCCTGCAAGCCATGACTCTCTGTATTGGCCTGTGTGTCTCCCCAAACTTGGGGCAGCTGTTTGTTCTGCCCTCCTACTTCTAACAGATCCAAGAATAGTTCATTTTTCCATCTGTTGATCTAATGACTTGTTAGGACAGAGTGGCAACTTTCAGAAATGGAAGCAACCTAGATGCCCATCAGCAGATGAATGGATAAGAAAGCTATGGTACATATACACAATGGAGTGTTACTCAGCCATTAAAAAGAATACATTTGAATCCGTTCTAATGAGGTGGATGAAACTGGAGCCAATTATACAGAGTGAAGTATGCCAGAAAGAAAAACACCAATACAGTATACTAACGCATATATATGGAATTTAGAAAGATGGTAACGATAACCCTGTATGCGAGACAGCAAAAGAGACACAGATGTATAGAACAGTCTTTCGGACTCTGTGGGAGAGGGAGAGGGAGAGGGTGGGATGATTTGGGAGAATGGCATTGAAACATGTATAATATCATATAAGAAACAAATCGCCAGTCCAGGTTTGATGCAGGGTACAGGATGCTTGGGGCTGGTACACTAGGATGACCCAGAGGGATGGTACGGGGAGGGAGGTGGGAGGGGGGGTTCAGGATGGGGAACATGTGTACAGCTGTGGCAGATTCATGTTGATGTATGGCAAAACCAATACAATATTGTAATTAGCCTCCAATTAAAATAAATAAATTTAAATTTAAAAAAATAAGTCATGAATCATCTCAATAGATGCAGAAAAATAATCTGACAAGATCCAACATCCATTCATAACTTAAAAAAAAAAAAACAAGAAACCTTCAGGAGGAATTCCCTGGTGGTACAGTGGCTAAGACTCCAAGTTTTCATTGCTGAAGGAACAGATTCAATCCCTCATTAGGGAACTAAGATCCCACAAGCCATGCAGCAAGGCCAAGAAAGAAAAAGAAAAAAAAAACATAAACAAAGTAGGAATAGAAAAGGACTTCTTTAACCTGATAAAGGGGATCTATGAAAAACCGAGGAAGCAACCTAGACGTCCACCTACAGATGAACAGATAAAGAATACGTGGTACATGTATCAGTGGACTATTACTCAACCATAAAAAATAATAAATTTTGAGTCAGTTTTAGTGAGGTGGATGAACCTACAGCCTGTTATATAGAGTGAAGTCAGAAAGAGGAAAACAAGTATCATACATTAGTGCATATATATGGAATCTAGAAAAATGGTATTGATGAACTTATTTACAGGGGACAAATGGAGATGCAGACGTAGAGAATGGACTTGCAGACACAGTGGGAGGAGAGAGTGGGATGAATGGAGAAAGTAGTATCAACATATATACACTATCATGTGTAAAACAGATAGATGAGAAGTTCCCATATAACACAAGGAGCCCAGCCTGGTACTCTCTTATGACCTAGAGGGGTAAGAATAGGGCGAGGGGAGGGAGGTTCAAGAGGGAGGGTATATATGTATAATTATGACTGATTTGCATTGTTGTATGGCAGAAAATAACACAACATTGTAAAGCAATTTTCCTCCAATTTAAAAACATGTATTAAAAAAAGATGCAATGTCCACTGGTCAAATACAGCTATTCACTTAAATTTTAAAAAGAGAGAAACCTACAGCTAACATCATATGTAATGGTGAAATATGCTTTCTCACTAAGATCAGGTACAAGATAAGACTGTGGGCTTCCCTGGTGGTACCTGGATAAGAATCCACTTGCCAATGCAGGTGACACAGGTTCAGGTCTGTAGAGCAGCTAAGCCCATGCAACACAAGAGCCCGCACTCTAGAGCCCTTAAGGTGTAACTACTAAAACCTGCAGCCTAGAGCCTGTGCTCCACAACGAGAGACACCACTGCGATGAGAAGCGTGCACACCACAACTGGAACGTAGCCCCTGCTCTCCACAACTAGACAAAGCCCACGCACAACAACAGAGACCCAGTGTAGCCAAAAATAAATAAATAAAAATAAAATTTTAAAAAGATAAGACCGTACATTCTCATTCCTTCTATTTGCCATTGAACTGGAAATTCTATCCACAGCAATTTGGCAAGAAAAAGAACTAAAAGGCATCCAGATTGAATTAAGAAGTAAAACCGTCATTATTCACAAAAGACGTACTCATATATAGAAAATCTGAGGAAATTCACCTAAAAAACAACTAGAATAAACAAGTTCAGCAAGATCACAGGATACAACAACAAGACACTAAATCAACTACATTTCTACACATTGGCAACAAACAATTCAAAGTTGAAATTAAGAAAACAATTCCATTCTCAATAGCACAAAGAAACAATTTAGAAATAAATTTAACAAAAAAGTGCAATACTTGGACACTGAAAATGATAAAACACTGTAGAATAAAATCTTGAAAGGTTTAAATATATGGAAAGGTAGCCCATGTTCATAGATTAGAAAACTTAGTACCATTATGATGGCAATGCTCTCCAATTTAATCTACAGATTCAAAGCTATTATATCAAAATCCCAGCTTTTTTACAATGATTGACCAGCTGATCCTAAAATTCTTATGACAATGTAAAACAACAAGAACCAAAACAATCTTGGAAAAAGGACAAAGCTAGAAGACTCACCTTCTTGATTTCAACAGACTACAAAGCTACAGTAATCAAGACAGTGTGGTACTGGCATAGGGATTATTTACATCAATGAATTAAGTTTGAAAGTCCAGAAATAAACCCAAACGTTTACGGTCAATTGATTTTTAAGAAAGGTAACAGACAATTCAATAGGAAAACAACAGTCTTTTCAGTAAATGGTACTGGAACAAATGAATATTCATATGCAAAATGATTAATTTGAAATGCTTACCTCACACCATACATAAAAACTCAAAATGTATTATAGATCTAAATTTAAGAGCCAAAGTTATAAAATTCTTATAAGAAAACATAAGAATAAATCTTTGGGACCTTGAACTAAGCAATGATTTCTTAGATACCACACCTAAAGCACAAAATACAAAAGGAAAAAGAATTGACAAACTGAGATTCATCAAAATTTAAAACTTCTCCACTTCAAAAATAAATGAGTCCTGTTATTTCCAATTCAAATTTAACACTATAGAGTTTCTACTTATAACTGTGTTACACACTTGTACACTGAAAATCTTGGTTTCTAACACTGTTATAATTACATATATTTTATTATGAATAGTGATATAATAACAATGTTGTTGTTGTTTAGTTGCTAAGTTATGTCCAACCGTGTGACCCCATGGATTGTAGCCTGCCAGGCTCTTCTGTCCATGGGATTTTCTGGTCAGGGATACTGGAGAGGGTTGCCATTCATTCTCCAGGAGATCTTCCCAACCCAGGGATTGAACACGTCACCTGCATTGCAGGGGGATTCTTTACTGAGCCACCTGTGAATATTGGTATAACAATACTGATATTACTAATAAAAAGGTAACTGAATGCAATTTAAAATTCCTTTGCTAGGAATCTTTTCCTAGGATATAGCCCACTCACAATGTATAGTCAAAATATAAGGATTTAGAGATACTGAAAATAATTTTTTGTATGTTTATGGCCTAAACATCATACAGTTAGGTTCATTTTCAAATTTTAAGGATTCTTTTTCATTTTGATCTAATTTTGTTTTGTAATTATATAAAACACTTCAGTCAGTTCAGTCGCTCAGTCATGTCTGGCTATTTGCGATCCCATGAATCGCAGCACACCAGGCCTCCCTGTCCATCATCAACTCCCGGAGTTCACTCAGACTCACGTCCCTCGAGTCAGTGATGCCATCCAGCCATCTCATCCTCTGTCGTCCCCTTCTCCTCCTGCCCCCAATCCCTCCCAGCATCAGAGTCTTTTCCAATGAGTCAACTCTTCGCATGAGGTAGCCAAAGTACTGGAGTTTCAGCTTTAGCATCATTCCTTCCAAAGAAATCCCAGGGCTGATCTCCTTCAGAATGGACTGGTTGGATCTCCCTGCAGTCCAGGGGACTCTTAAAGAGTCTTCTCCAGCACCACAGTTCAAAAGCATCAATTCTTCGGCACTCAGCTTTCTTCACAGTCCAATTCTCACATCCATACATGACCACTGGGAAAACGATAGCCTTGACTAGAGGACTTTTGTTGGCAAAGTGATGTCTCTGCTTTTCCATATGCTATCTAGGTTGGTCACAACTTTTCTTCCAAGGAGTAAGCGTCTTTTAATTTCATGGCTGCAATCACCATCTGCAGTGATAAAACACTTAGATGGTTCCAAACTACAAACAAGGAATATTCAGAAAACTTCTAAATTTATTCCTGTCCCCTCTCTACCCAGTTGATTCCCCTCATTCCACTAGCAATCACTTTTACAATTTTTTGGTTTATCCTTCCATTGTTTCTGAAAATGGAAGGAAATACACACACACTCATATTCCCCACCCCATTCCTTCCATAAAAGTATACGATACACTCTGTCCTCATCTTGTTCTTTCACGTAACTATATCCTAGAGATAACTCCAGTATTCTTGCCTGGAAAATCTCATGGACGGAGGAGCCTGGCAGGCTGCAGTCCATGGGGTGGCTAAGAGTTGGACACGACTAAGCGACTTCACTTTCTTTCTTTTTTTTAATTTTTATTTTTACTTTATTTTACTTTACAATACTGTATTGGTTTTGCCATACATTGACATGAATCCACCATGGGTGTACATGCGTTCCCAAACATGAACCCCCCTCCCACATCCCTCCCCATAACATCTCTCTGGGTCATCACCGTGCACCAGCCCCAAGCATGCTGTATCCTGGGTAGGACATAGACTGGCGATTCGATTCTTACATGATAGTATACGTGTTACAATGCCATTCTCCCAAATCATCCCACCCTCTCCCTCTCCCTCTGAGTCCAAAAGTCCACTATACACAGCTGTGTCTTTTTTGCTGTCTTGCATACAGGGTCATCATTGCCATCTTTCTAAATTCCATATATATGTGTTAGTATACTGTATTGGTGTTTTTCTTTCTGGCTCACTTCACTCTGTATAATCGGCTCCAGTTTCATCCATCTCATCAGAACTGATTCAAATGAATTCTTTTTAACAGCTGAGTAATACTCCATTGTGTATATGTACAACAGCTTTCTTATCCATTCATCTGCTGATGGACATCTAGGTTGTTTCCATGTCCTGGCTATTATAAACAGTGCTGCGATGAACATTGGGGTACATGTGTCTCTTTCAATTCTGGTTTCCTCGGTGTGTATGCCCAGCAGTGGGATTGCTGGGTCATAAGGTAGTTCTATTTGCAATTTTTTAAGGAATCTCCACACTGTTCTCCAAAGTGGCTGTACTAGTTTGCATTCCCACCAACAGTGTAGGAGGGTTCCCTTTTCTCCACACCCTCTCCAGCATTTATTGCTTGCAGATTTTTGGATTGCAGACATTCTGACTGGTGTGAAGTGGTACCTCATTGTGGTTTTGATTTGCATTTCTCTAATAATGAGTGATGTTGAGCATCTTTTCATGTGTTTGTTAGCCATCCGTATGTCTTCTTTGGAGAAATGTCTATTTAGTTCTTTGGCCCATTTTTTGATTGGGTCGTTTATTTTTCTGGAATTGAGCTGCATAAGTTGCTTGTATATTTTTGAGATTAGTTGTTTGTCAGTTGCTTCATTTGCTATTATTTTCTCCCATTCAGAAGGCTGTCTTTTCACCTTGCTTATATTTTCCTTTGTTGTGCAGAAGCTTTTAATTTTAATTAGATCCCATTTGTTTATTTTTGCTTTTATTTCCAGTATTCTGGGAGGTGGATCATAGAGGATCCTGCTGTGATTTATGTCTGAGAGTGTTTTGCCTATATTCTCCTCTAGGAGTTTTATAGTTTCTGGTCTTACATTTAGATCTTTAATCCATTTTGAATTTATTTTTGTGTGCAGTGTTAGAAAGTGATCTAGTTTCATTCTTTTACAAGTGGTTGACCAGTTTTCCCAGCACCACTTGTTAAAGAGATTGTCTTTACTCCATTGTATATTCTTGCCTCCTTTGTCAAAGATAAGGTGTCCATAGGTGTGTGGATTTATCTCTGGGCTTTCTATTTTGTTCCATTGATCTACATGTCTGTCTTTGTGCCAGTACCATACTGTCTTGATGACTCTGGCTTTGTAGTAGAGCCTGAAGTCAGGCAAGTTGGTTCCTCCAGTTCCATTCTTCTTTCTCAAGATTGCTTTGGCAATTCTAGATTTTTTGTATTTCCATACAAATCTTGAAATTATTTGTTCTAGTTCTGTGAAAAATATGGCTGGTAGCTTGACAGGGATTGCATTGAATTTGTAAACTGCTTTGGGTAGTATACTCATTTTCACTATATTGATTCTTCCAATCCATGAACATGGTATATTTCTCCATGTATTAGTGTCCTCTTTGATTTCTTTCATCAGTGTTTTATAGTTTTCTATATATAGGTCTTTAGTTTCTTTAGGTAGATATATTCCTAAGTATTTTATTCTTTTCGTTGCAATGGTGAATGGAATTGTTTCCTTAATTTCTTTTTCTACTTTCTCATTATTAGTGTATAGGAATGCAAGGGATTTCTGTGTGTTGATTTTATATCCTGCAACTTTACTATATTCATTGATTAGCTCTAGTAATTTTCTAGTGGAGTCTTTAGGGTTTTCCATGTAGAGGATCATATCATCTGCAAACAGTGAGAGTTTTACTTCTTCTTTTCCAATTTGGATTCCTTTTATTTCTTCTTCTGCTCTGATTGCTGTGGCCAAAACTTCCAGAACTATGTTGAATAGTAGCGGTGAAAGTGGGCACCCTTGTCTTGTTCCTGACTTTATGGGAAATGCTTTCAATTTTTCACCATTGAGGATAATGTTTGCTGTGGGTTTGTCATATATAGCTTTTATTATGTTGAGGTATGTTCCTTCTATTCCTGCTTTCTGGAGAGTTTTTATCATAAATGGATGTTGAATTTTGTCAAAGGCCTTCTCTGCATCTATTGAGATAATCATATGGTTTTTATTTTTCAATTTGTTAATGTGGTGAATTACATTGATTGATTTGTGGATATTGAAGAATCCTTGCATCCCTGGGATAAAGCCCACTTGGTCATGGTGTATGATCTTTTTAATGTGTTGTTGGATTCTGATTGCTAGAATTTTGTTGAGGATTTTTGCATCTATGTTCATCAGTGATATTGGCCTGTAGTTTTCTTTTTTTGTAGTATCTTTGTCAGGTTTTGGTATTAGGGTGATGGTGGCCTCATAGAATGAGTTTGGAAGTTTACCTTCCTCTGCAATTTTCTGGAAGAGTTTGAGTAGGATAGGTGTTAGCTCTTCTTGAAATTTTTGGTAGAATTCAGCTGTGAAGCCGTCTGGACCTGGGCTTTTGTTTGCTGGAAGATTTCTGATTACAGCTTCAATTTCCGTGCTTGTGATGGGTCTGTTAAGATTTTCTATTTCTTCCTGGTTCAGTTTTGGAAAATTGTACTTTTCTAAGAATTTGTCCATTTCTTCCACGTTGTCCATTTTATTGGCATATAACTGCTGATAGTAGTCTCTTATGATCCTTTGTATTTCTGTGTTGTCTGTTGTGATCTCTCCATTTTCATTTCTAATTTTATTGATTTGATTTTTCTGTCTTTGCTTCTTGATGAGTCTGGCTAATGGTTTGTCAGTTTTATTTATCCTTTCAAAGAACCAGGTTTTGGCTTTGTTGATTTTTGCTATGGTCTCTTTTGTTTCTTTTGCATTTATTTCTGCCCTAATTTTTACGATTTCTTTCCTTCTACTAGCTCCGGGGTTCTCCAATTCTTCCTTTTCTAGTTGCTTTAGGTGCAGAGTTAGGTTGTTTATTTGACTTTTTTCTTGTTTCTTGAGGTATACCTGTATTGCCATGAACTTTCCTCTTAGCACTGCTTTTATAGTGTCCCACAGGTTTTGGGTTGTTGTGTTTTCATTAGTTTCTATGCATATTTTGATTTCTTTTTTGATTTCTTCTGTGATTTGTTGGTTATTCAGAAGTGTGTTGTTCAACCTCCAAATGTTGGAATTTTTAATAGTTTTTCTCCTGTAATTGAGATCTAATCTTAATGCATTATGGTCAGAAAAGATTTCACTTTTCACTTTCATGCACTGGAAAAGAAAATGGCATTCTACTCCAGTGTTCTGGCCTGGAGAATCCCAGGGACAGGAGAGCCTGGTGGGCTGCCGTCTATGGGGTCCCACAGAGTCAGACATGACTGAAGCGACTTAGCAGCAGCAGCAGCAGAGATAACTCCATGGCAATATTAGCTATCTTCCTCAAATCCTTTTATAACTACATAGTAGTAATTCACTATGCAGACATATCATAATTTATTCAATAAATCCCTTTCTGATGAGCATTTGGATTTTTTTGTCTTGCTATTACATATACTGTTGTAATATAAATAGCCTCATTCCCACTTCAATTTGTATTTTTGCTAGTGTATTTTGGGGACAGAATCCCACAAGTGGGATTGCTAGCCAAAGGGTAAATCACACATAATTTTGCTAGATATTGCTAACTTCCCCATGAGGCAGCACCATTTCTAGTAAACGTTTTTCCCTTTTCCACTCTTGCATACCTACAACTCTTTCTCCATTATATCTTATAAAATCTTGTAAGATACAAATTGGGTCACATTAACTCTTCTGCTTAAAACATCAGTGGCTCTCCATTGCATTTAGAATAAAATCCAGTTTCTTCACAGTACCAGTAAAAACTTAAATGATGTGGATCCCTCCTCTATCACTTAGAATTAGGTTTGGACTATGAGCAAGAGAAACCAAAGTAACAAGAGCTTAAACAAGATAGAAGTTTACATCTCTGATATGTAAGTCTGGATAAAGATCATCCAAGAATGGCACTGGGGTTCAGCTTCAAGAAGTTCTCAGGGGGACTTTCCTGGTGGTCCAGTGGATAAGAATCTGCCTTCCAGTGCTGGGGACTGGGATCCCTGGTTGGGAAACTAAGCCCGCATGCCACAACTAGAGAAGCCCTCACAAATAGAAAAGTTTGTGTGCTACATTTAAGAGCCCACAGACCTCCACCAAGACTCAGCATGTGTGTAGATGTGTGCTCAGTCATTTCTGACTCTTTGCAAGCCCATGGAGTACAGCCTGCCAGGCTCCTCTGTCCACGGAATTTTCCAGGCAAGAATACTGGAGTGGGTTGCCATTTTCTCCTTCAGGGGATCTTCTGGATCCAGAGATCAAACTCCTGTCTCCTGCATTGACAGGCAGATTCTTTACCACTGAGCCATCTGGGAAGGCCCAAGACCAAGCATAGCCAAAAAAATTCCTCAGGGCACAAACTCCTTCCTACTCTGCCATCCCTAGGACCTGACACTCACACTAATGACCTAAAAAAGCAGCTAGAGAACCAGTCATTATATGCATTCCAAACACCAAAATTGGAAGAAAAATAAGAAAAGGGCAAGGGGTGCATGCCTGTTTACTAAGCTCCTAGAAGATCTATATGACACTGGCATTTTTATGCCACAGGTGAGAACTCAGTCATTTGACTATACCTACCTGAGAAAAGCTAGAACATGTCATCTTTAACTGGGTAGCCACATGCCCAAGTGAAAATTGGGAGATACAACACCATGGCCTAAGTAAGTCTCTGCTGCACTCTTCAGTTTCATCTCATGCTACTCCACCCATACTCCCGATGCTCTGGCCACACAGACTTCATTTATTCCTCAAAGAAGCCAAGCTCTTACCTTTCTCAAGGCCTTTGCTCTTGCAGTTTCACCTGTCTAGCACACACTTGCTCAGATCTTCATACAGCTGGTTCTCTCTCATCATGTAGGACTCAGCTCAAATGTCACCTCCTCAGAGAGCCACTGTTGTATATAAAATAGGCCCCATCCCAGTCACTCTTCTTATTGCACTGCTTTATTTACAGCATTTATCTGTACTTGAAATTATTTATTTTTTGCCTTCCTCTCCTTGAATATAATTTCCATAAGCCAGGGCTCTTTTTTATCCTCACTACTAAATCTCTTATAACCCAGTACAACTCTAAGTACAGAGTAGGAGCTTAATATTAGTTGAATCAAGGAATGTCTGACTCCAAAGCCCATGCTTGTTTCACTACCTCTGCTGTTCCTAGTATATGTGAAACAATAACCCATTCCAGAAGTTAGTCTTTGCTTTTTAATCACAGCCTATTAAAGTTATTTTCTTTCCGAGAAGATTTTAAAAAACATTTTTTCTTAAGTTAAACAAACTGTTCCTCTGCTCAGTGAGTAAAAAGTTTTAGACATAACATCTTATGCAAGTCTATGTTGCACTATTTTGCAGTTTTCATCTGTAAAATGGAAGAGTAGGTTAAAATTAATTCACTTAATCTACAGATATTTAGTAAGCACTGTGTTAAAACAAAACTAAGGACATGAAAGTTACATGAAATAATCCCTGCCCTCAAAAGAGACTCACAGCTGTCTTTCAACTCTCAGATTTGTATGATTCCACAATAGCCATTGTGTAACCTTTACAGAGAAAAAGCCTATAACTTCCCATTCCTGTGACATTAAATAAAAGTTTGTCATCAAGACACTGATAAACACAAGAGTTCATTTTAAAACTGAATATTTAATTCAACATTGCAATAAGAATTAAACAGTTAAAAACAGAAGCATATTAGTGGCTTAAAAAGGACAGCAACTTTAGTCTCCTTTGGAGAGCATTTTGATTGCCTGTTGTCTACAGCAAAACGATGCTAGGAAAATGTCTGTAGAAGACAGAAAATCTCTCTGAATGCAAGTCTAAAATGCTTAAAAATAGGGATTAAAGGTTTTAAAGATGCAAACCAGAAATATTCAGTATTAGAGGTATTTGATTTGAATCCTAAAAAGTTTGACATAATAAACAAATATTTGTGAGGAAGATGGCCAACAAATTAACAACTCCACATAGTCTAGAGACTAGAATCCCAGACGATCATGACTATTACACAGGCACCTGGCTGTGGTTCATCCACTACCACCTTCTTTGTTCTTCTAGATCCTTCTTGGGTTTCATCTGGGTAACTCCAAGGCACTGTGAGGAAAACAGATGGATAGATGCCCATTTCTCCTGTAGTCCCTCTCAGTTTGGCAATTAAGCAATCAGTCAGTGAGAAAAAGGTATTTAATCCATAACTTATAGTCCCCATAAGACCTCACTCAATTTGAAAAACTGCCAGTTCTGTCAAATACGCCAGCACTCCAATAAGGTATTTAGGACACAAAATCTGGGGAAAAAAAGACATTTAAATTAAAATACAATTAATTATAATAATATAGTTTGATATCTGATAAATATTCCAGACTTATTTTAAATTCTGTATCTATAACCTAAACTATGAATAGGAACCTAAACTATTGTTATTCTAAGATCCCTGACTTTAACAAATTTGCAACTATTAGTCAATGGTGCTTAGAAGGAATTAGATTAAGGTTCTTATTTATCCTGGCTTCCACTGATTAGCTTAAAGAAAGGGGGGTAGGGGAAGGGCATCTATGAACCGCTTAGACTTATATATCTCCTTTCTAGAAAGAGTTTCATAGCTTCCTTCTCAAAGGTATGTACGTGCATGCTAAGACGCTTCAGCTGTGTCCAACTCTTTGTAACCCAATGGACCATAGTCCGCCAGGTTCCTCTGTCCATGGGGTTTTCCAGGCAAGAATACTAGAGTGGGTTGCCATGTCCTCCTCCAGGGGATATTCCTGACCCCATGGGGAGACTGAACCCATGTCTCTTATGTCTCCTACATTGGCAGTCGTGTCCGACTTTTTGCAACCCCATGGACTATAGCCTGCCAGACTCCTCTGTCCATGGAATTCTCTAGGCAAAAATACTGGAGTGGGTTGCCATTTCCTCCTCCAGAGGACCTTCCCAACTGTACATAAAGTGAGACTTCACTAATGTGCATTAGAGGATACCCCAGGTTAACTACACAACACCAAAAATGTTTTATAGAAACAAACCAGAGACAGAAACTTAGTTAACACATTAATTTCAAACTTCTGAGAGGCAGTACAATGTTGCAGTTAAAAGTATATAAGCCTTTGAGCCAGATGCCTGGGTTTAAATTTCAGCTCCACTTATTAGCTGTGTGATCCTTAGGGAGCATACTTATCCTCTGTGCCACAATTCCTCTTTACCACCTATGCAAGCAGGTTGTTGTGAAAACTAAATAGGACAATATGTATAAAAATGCTTAATAATGCTTGGCACAGTTAGTGCTTAACAAATGTTAGCTATCATCTGGCATTATTTGAACCTAGGAACCACAATTACTGTCTTACATCATTAAGAGAGGTTCTTAGAATAGTCCAGATAAAACAGGGCCACCCTCATATTCACAGATGGATACAAACACACTATATAAAACAGTTTGAAAATATACTTATTAATAGAACATGAGCATATGGAAGTAAAATTTGAAAATATTTAAGGACTTCATGGAATTGAATTCTGAGTATTCCAAAGTATTTCTTCAATGTGGAAAATATAATTGCCATGCATTCTAAAAACTATGCAAGAATAAGAAAAAATAACTAGATTTTTTCAAACTAACCTTTATTTTTCCATCAGTATGTGCTGAAGCTACAGATGTTGAAACACGAACCAATCTTGTGGCTGATAAATGAATTTTGAAATGCCTATGGAAATGTGAATACAGGCAGTCCATGAACAAGTCAACTTCCTCCTGGGTAACTTCCCCAGGTGTTTTGTGAACATTGTCCCATAAAGCTTTTGCATCTTCTGGATGTATGGCATAAGAAATGTCCAGACTATGAGGGCTACAGGGTACAGACCAAAGAAATTCAGTAGTGGCCATATAATGGTCCATTTTGCATGCAGTCCACATAGCAGCCATCCAGGAAAGATTAAATGAACTGATTGCTAAGGGACGGAAGTAACAGTCAAAAGTTTTCTGAAACCAGGTTCCAATTATAGCTGTATTAGTCTCTGCACCATTTGCAAGGAATAAGGGTAGACAGGTGAAATCTTCTGAAACAGTCTCCAGAAGACTGTCTCCAAATACACAGCAGAACCAACCAGTCCACAACACTTTCTCTTCTTTGTGCTCAGATGGCAATTGAGATTTTGACAGAATCTATGAAGGAAAATCAAACAGGTTCATTAAATTCAAAAGTACATTTATTCTGGACTTCACTGGTGGTCCAGTGGTTAAGAATCCACCTGCCAATGCACAAGACAGGGGTTGGATCCCTGGCCAGGGTGGATTTTGCATGCCTTGGGGCAACTAATCCCACTAGCCACAACCACTGGACCTGTGCCCTAGAGCCCATGCTCTGCAACAAGAGAAGCCACAAAATAAAAGCCCTCACACTGCCAACTAGAGAATAACGCCAACTCGCCAAACTAGAGAAAGCCCTCACATAGCAACAAAGATCCTCATACAGCAATGTAACCAAAAATAAATAAATAAAATAAAAAACAGAAGTACATTTACTCCTAAATTACATTGCCTCAACACTAATTAATATAGTACATTTAAAAATAAGAAGATATGTTGAATTAATATTACCTGCCAAAAACCACACAAAGAATTGTCTCCCTAATCATTATTAGGCTTTATTCAAGTTAACTGACCTTTCTCCTAATACTCTGCCTATACCTTGTCCTAACAAGGTATATGGCAAGATCTTGGTGCAATCAAATGCAAAATAAGGAATATCAATAAGGTATAATCAGGTATAGTATCCCGAAAAAAAAAAAAATCACAACCTGAGAAGGGACTGTAAAGTAAAAGTTCACCAGATCCAATGTGCTTGAATTATTCCATTGGAAAAGATGTCACTATTTCCTAAGGCAGCTCTGTCTACCCACTTAAAATGCTCTTTTGTCTGTTAGACCCCATAGTTTCCAACCACTGGTCCTACTTTTTTTCCTTACATGCATATAGATCAAATCTGATCTAATCTCTCTTCTACAGAAAAAGCCCTGCAAATATTTGATGGTCTCTATCATATGCTGCCAAGGTCAATATCTCCAGTTTCTTCAACCATTCTTCCTATGACACACGTTCACGTTCTCACACTATTTGGACACACTTCTCTGAAAACCTTTGGCACAGGAGTCATTCGTAAGTGAACATAATTACTTCAAAAACGTCTGATTACAGGACTGTTACCACCTTTAACCTATATTATACTCCTACTAATCTAACCTTAGATTGCAGTCGTTTTCTGGTTTTTAGTTGAAAACGTTACATAAATTAGCCCTACACACTCATTTTCATTGTTATTAAGTAAATCCCCCAACCCCCACAACTTATACTAAGGCAATAAATGTATACCTATTAAAATTTTAATCTCTTTCAATTTGACCCACTGTGCCAATCCATTCAGATCTTCTAGATCTTGATTATATTTTCCAGTACATTGACTAACCCCTCAAATGTCCAATCTGCAAATTATATAACAAACATACCTTCCAGATAGTTATAGAAGTTTTAATTTAAGTTCAACCAGGACAAGGTGAAGATCACAGCCCTGTATTATATCCCTTTAGAGACAATCATGTAAACAATTACTTTGACCATTCTCCTCCTTGTTCAGAAAGTTGTAAGAGACTTTCAAATACTTTTAAAGCTCAGATATAGTATGTCTATCATATTTTCATAATCTAAAAGTCCTATAACTCTGTCAAGAAATAGATTTAATTTGAAAACTATTAGGATACTACACTAGGAATTCAAGAGGTCATTTCTATTTCTCACAAGAATATTTGCTTGCCTGATGACATGCAAACCATGTAACTTCTTAAGGCATCAACTGCTTTACTTGACAGAGACTGCTAAATATCTACCCAGTATCTATTTTTCCTTCCACAATAATACAGAGATTTCACTTGGGCTGGCGAACTACCTACTAAAAAAAATTTCTAGTTTCCCTTCCAATTGGGATGTAAAGAGAAATTACTGTCGGCTCTCAGCAAGTCTCATTCAAAATTTACTCAGTGGCAGGCAACCTGTCTGCCCTTCCCACCCTCCTCCTCCTCCTTGCCTTGAACTTATATACAATATTTAGAACTCCAGGAGCCAATTTAGATTACAATGAGACCGTAAGCATGGAAGCCACATACCAAGGATGATAGAGAAGACAGAAGGAGCTTAGATTATTAATAATTTCATGAAGCATTTATCAGCCTTGAAGAGCTTACCTCTGGACACTTTTTTGCAAGATAACTAAACCTCTATCATTTTTAATTCACTGTTATTTAGACTTTCTGTTATATGTACCTGAACCTAATCCCAATAATCCTGAAATCCTTGCCAATACCATGATCTATACCAGGGGTCAGGAAACCTTTTCTGTAGAGGGTAAGATAGAAAGTAAATACTTTAGGCTTTGCAAGCCATATGGTCTCTGTAGCAACTACTCAACTCTGCTGCTGTAACACAAAAGCAGCCATAGACTACGGAAACAAATGAAAGGGGATCTATTTCAAGAAAACATAACTCACAAAGCCAAGCAGCATGCTCTATCTGGGCTTCAGGTCATTGTTTGCTGACCCCTTATCGAATAAACAAAATTTCAACTGTTTCAGAACTTACCAATGACTAAAATGAGTTAACTAAGCAGAAACAGAAGTAGCAGGCATGAACAATAAAATAAATCTGGTTTCTTAATAAAACAAAGGATAGTCATACTACTTGTATACACTACATAGAGGAAGGAATATAAAATGTTACATTTCTAAGAGTAATTTGGTATGATATATCTACTCTAGGATTTTAATCCCAGTAAAAACCATAGAAATATACAGATAAATTTACAAAAATGCAAAATTTACATTTAGTTACTCAAAATGACATGAGTTAACTAGTTACAGTGCAGATTATTAGTTTTTAAAAAGCCATAATCATATTGCAAAAAGATGGACAATATGACCACGATTTTAATAGATACAAATAGCCAAACAGACATATCTAGGTTCATGATGGAGTCTGCAGTTTTCTTATAACATCTTTGCCTAGTTTTGGTATTAGGGTAATACTGGCCTTTCCCTTAGGAAGTATTCCCTCTGCTTCTAGCCTCTGAAAAAGCTTGTAGGAAATGGGTATAACCTCGTCTCTAAATGTTGGGTGGAATTCACCAGTGAACCCATCCAGACCTGTTGCTTTCTGTTTTGGAAGGTTATTAATTATTGACTCCACTTCTTTACTAGGCCTAGGTCTATTCAGATTGTCTACTGCCAAACAGATGTGTACCAAAATGTTATCCTGTGGTTTTTAATTTTGTTTGTACTTAAATATTTAACTTTTCTTAAAAAAAAAAAAAAAAGGGTTATATTGTAAAAGGAAAAATCTAATTGCTATAATTTGATCAAACAAGATACAACATAGGTTATAAATCACACACTTGAGAATTTTAAAAACAGTAAGAATATAGTACAATTTCTAAACCAAAACAATGCACACTCCTTTCTCCTAGGAAGCAAGTACGGCTTTTATGATATACCTGGACAAGAAATGCTTCAGGATCTCTTTCTGTTCCTTTCACTCCCATGAGAGTAGAGAAAATCACTTTGATGTTGAAGTTGTCTCCCACTTCCACAGCAAGTCCTTTCTTCTTTTCAGCAGCAATAAATGCAGTCAGAAGTTTAGAGTACTCTTTGAAATCAGTATAGGAGAATTTATATAAGGGAGTTAAACTATATAAAGTCCATTGTTTATGCAGAAGGACTGCAAACTTTTGAGGATCAACATCTTCCTAAAAAAAATCAAGACAAAAGAAGTCAGAGAATAAGGAAACATTAGGGGCTTCCCTGGTGGCCCAGTGGCTGAGAATCTGTCTTGCAATACAGTGGATACCAGTTCAGTGCAGGAAGATTCCACATGCCACAGAGCAACTAAGCCCCTGTGCTTGTGCAGTCATAAATAAATAAATAAAAATTTAAAAAAAATTTGGAAACTAAGAACTTAATCATAGTATTTTAAGTATTTAATACAGATCTATTACTGGATACCCGATCTTCGCATTCCAGTCAAACTGAGTTTGCAGGACTCTTTGAAGATCTTTGAACAGACTTTTGCATATGCTGTGCCTTCCCTTTTTGATGTTCTTCCCAGAGTGTTTAAAGGACACGGTCCTTTCCTTTCTCTGCCCAAATGTCAAGAGGGCACCCTATCTAAAGCAGCACCTGCATCCATTCCAACTTTGTCACTCTGTATCTCCTTAACATGTTTTTTTTTTTCCCCCACAGCATTTATTATCTGACGTTTTGTACTTGTCTATATTTCTGGAATCACAGGTACCATCAAAAACAAAACAGTTCATTTGTACTGGCCCTAGGGCATTGTTGAGGGTCTTCACATACACCCCCATATAAGCTCCTAGTTTTATCCTGAATTGAAGTTTTCTATAGAATCCATACTTCCTGATATAGTCTCACAGTTCCACCTCTTTTAGAACTTTCAACACAGTTGTCCACTTGACAAAAATATTTGTCCTGACTGAAGTACTCACGGAAAAGTTATAAAATGTTTTTCTTATTACTATCCAAAGATTTGGAGCAAAAAAAGGTTGCAGGGAGATTCCCTGGCAGTCCAGTGGGTAGGACTTGGTACTCTTACTGCAGGGGCCCAGGTTCAACCTCTGGTTAGGGAACTACGATCCCACAAACCCATCTGGTACAACCAAAAAAGATTTGGCAAAATTATTTGTATCACATAGAGAAAAGAAAACACTGAACCAGACATTCTATTCTTGAATTTATATTCAATCTCTGTTTTCTGGTTAAAAGCTATCACTTTCATTACCAGGACTAGGAATTTTTAAGGAAGCTTTCATAAAGAAGCAAAAATTTTCCCATATCCCAAAAGGTCCTAGACCTAAAACAGAGAAAAGAAAACAAAGTTATAAGGAAGGTGCGGGTGACTGATTGGTCAGACTTCTTGCTAAGCGACTCAGAAGCATCCATTAAACTTGTATTCACTAGGGCTTTATTTCATGCTTCAATAAAATTATAAATTATGAATGTTATATACAAGGTTTAGGGTTTTTTAATGAATGATCAAAACAGCATATTGCCACTAGACAAATCTGGGACAATATAAACACCAAAATAATTTAGTAAGGAATTAGAAGAATTAAAAAAAAAAAACAAACAGGAATTCATAAGAATGAAATCAGAATACTCCCTAACATCATACACAAAAATAAACTCAAAATGGATTAAAGACCTAAATGTAAGACCAATCACAGAGGGGCAAAAACAGCAAGAACTCTCTGACATAAATCATATCAAGATCTTTTTTGATCCACCTCCTGGAATAATTAAAATGAAAACAAAAATAAACAAATGGGACCTAATTAAACTTAAAAAGCTTTTGCACAGCAAAGATAATCATAAATGAGACGAAAAGACAACCCTCAGAACAGTAGAAAATATTTTCAAACAAAGCAACTGACATGGGATTAATCTCCAAAATATACAAACAGTTCATGAAGCTCAATATTAAAATAAAAAACCCAATCAAAAATGGGCAGAAGACCTAAATAGACATTTCTCCAAAGAAGATATACAGTCAAAAGACACATGAAAAGATGCTCAGTATCACTAATTATTAGAGAAATGCAGAACGAAACTACGATGAGGTATCACCTCACACTGGTCAGAATAGTCGTCATCAAAAAAATCTCACATGCTGACTCTTTGAGGAAGACATGGCTGCCACTGCAGCAGAGGCCTGGCCACCCGCCCCTGATCATGATTCACCACTGTTTGCTCTTGGGGACAAACAAGTCAACCAGGAAGCTACATCACAGCCATGGCCTTTAAAGGCACCAGCAAGATTCCTGTGGAGCCAGAGGTGGCCATTCACCGGATTAGGATTACCCTCACCAGTCACAGCCTGAAGTCTCTTGAGAAGGAATGTGCCTACCTGATCAGAGGCATGAAGGAAAAGACTCTCTAAGTGAAAGGACCTCTTCAGATGCCTACCGAGACTCTGAGAATAACTGCAAGGAAAACTCCTTGTGGTGAAGGTTCTAAGACTTGGGATCAATTCCACATGAGGATCCAAAAGTGACTCACTGACCTGCACAGTCCCTGTGAGATTGTCAAGCAGATCACTTCTGTCAGTATTGAGCCAAGAGTTGAGGTGGAAGTCACCACTGCTGATGCTTAAATCAAGCTTTTTAATAAACTGATAATCAGTTGTTATAAATAAATAAATGCTGGAGAGGGTGTGGAGAAAAGGGAACCCTCTTGCACTATTGGTGGGAATGTAAATTGATACAACCACTATGCAGAACAGTATGGAGATTCTCTAAAAAAAACTAAAAACCGAACTACCATATGACCCAGCAATCCCATTTCTGGGCATATATCCTAAGAAAAACCTAATTCAAAAAGACCCTATGTTCACTGCAGCACAGTTTACAATAGTCAGGACATGGAAGCAACCTAAATGTCCACTGACAAATGAATAAAGATATTGTACATATATGCAATGGAATATTATTCAGCCATAAAAAAAGAATGAAATCAGGTCATCTGTAGAGACATGGATGGGCCTAGCGTCTGTCATACAGACTGAAGTAAATCAGAAGGGGAAAAAATATATCGTATATTAACGAATGTGTGTGGAATCTAGAAAAATGGTACAGATGCTATACGCAGGGCAGGAATAGAGATGCAGATGTAGGGAAAGGACATGGGGACATGGCGGGGAGGGGGAGCTGGGATGAACTGGGAGACTGGGACTGACATGTGTGCACTGCCATGTATAAAAGAGACGCCTAGTGGGCACCTACTGTGTAGCACAGGGAGCTCGCTCAGTGCTCCGTGGTGACCTAGATGGGTGGGATGGGGTGGGGAGAGGTCCAAGAGGGAGTGGAGATACACATATATACACACACATATAGCTGATTTACTTTGTGGTACAGCAGAAACTAACATTATAAAGCAATTATACCCCAATAAAAAAATAAAACAAATTTAAAATAATAAATAAGATTTAATGAATCCATACAGATAAATGGATAAATAAATGGAATAGAAATGAGAAGGGCCTAAAATATAATACCAAAAGCTAGCTGGAAAATACAGAGCAAATAGAGATGGAAAACCATTATTTTGCAAACATCATGATAAAGATGGAATTAGGCAACTCTACTCAATGCTCTGTAGAGACCTAAATGGGAAGGAAATCCAAAAAAGAGGGGGCATATGTATATATATATAGCTGATTCACTTTGTATACAACAGAAACTAACACAATGTTGTAAAGCAACTTTACACTCCAATTTATACTCCAATAAATACTAATTTTAAAAAGAAAACCAATAAGACTGAAAAAACATAAATACAAACTAAATAATTTTTAAAAATAGGATCAGGAAAAAAACATCAATGGATAAGGGATGTTAAGTTTAAGGTGAAATTTTGACAAGGCACCAGATATATGTATTATCTTAAAGTGTCTCCCCCTAGACTGCTTATTAGTTGCAGGGGAAATAAAACAATAATTTTGGGGCAACACTTTCTAACAGTGTGATCAAAATTAACATCACCCATGTGCTATCACGTGTTATTCCCCCAAAAAGGACACAACAGCACCTATATGATATTCCAGTTAGCGATACATAACTTCAGTCTAATCTTGAGAAAACATCAGACAAATACAATATTCCTCATTTTGTATTGCTTCGCTGGTAGCACAGACGATAAAGAATCCACCTACAATGCGGGAGACCTGGGTTCCATCCCTGGACTGGGAAGATCCCCTGGCGGAGGGCCTGGCAACCCACTCCAGTACAAAATGAGGGACATTCTATTTAAAAAAGGAAGAGGAGGAAACATATTCTTCAAAACTGTCAGTGTCATAAGAGAGAAATATTGTGGAAACATTCCAAATTAAAGGAAGTTAAAAAAACACATGGCACTGATGATAGTACAAATAATTGTTTTAACCATTTCTCATTCATTACTTGAGGGAGTAAGAAGATACTAAAAGTATCTTTTAGTAACAAATATTTATAATATATATGTATAATAAATAGTAACAAAAATTTGTATGTTTTGTTCACAGACATTCTCAGTTACTGGTAACACCAAGGAACACAAAGAACACACCTGCAGTTGTGAGCCCTGGGGAATTTTCCTTCGCGGTGGAGTTGGGATAAATGAAGTCTGCTTCCTGACTGATTCTAATCGTTTCTGCAGAGGGGTGGCACCTATAAAGAAATCTTTAAGCCTTGAGGAAGCATCTTGTCTAGGAGTCAATTCCGGTGCATCATAAGAATCCATGGTCTGCATAAAAAAAAAATAAAACCAGAATTCCAAACACTAAAAAGTTAATTCCTGCTTGTAGTTTCACTGATTCTTCTCTCTACTCTACTGTAAAGGAATTCTTTCTCTCTCCCTCCCTCTCTCTGCCTCAAGTTTTTGCTTTTTAAACAAATCTTCTATTTCTCATTGGCTAACAGGCTATCTTCATGAACATCTTACTGATACCTCAAACACAGTATGTTTAAAACTAAATTCAACTCCTTCCATTCTCCTTCTAAAAGCTACCTGGTCCATTTTAAAATTCCTGTCAACTTTCTAAGTTAATTTAAATTTGTTTAAGTAGTCTCCCACTTCTACTTTTTAACATACAGTCATTAAGCATATTCTTTTGCGTTTTTCCTTCCTCAGTTTCCCCATTCTTTCCCAAAGCTACTTCCTTAACCAGGTCTTATTACCACAACCGAGCGTTCCATATCTGAGGGCAATCCATTTTTCGGAAATGGCACTTTTAAAATAATGAAAAACAAAAACAGAACAAACAAAAAGAAATGACACAATATTATTAGTCACCTGTACAAACACTTTACAGTGGTGAGATAAATTCTCCTCTTCTGCTGGGTCCTCTTTATTTCATAATTCAGCTTGTTCTTACCCTTTTCCTAGACATAAATACAATCTCATCTTCATGTGTCTCCCTATCAACTATATTCCCTATCTCAAGTGTTCTTTTCCCATTCCATCTCCCTTAAGACTATGTTTGAATTTAATCTCCTTTCAAATAGCATGGTTTTATTAACCAATCCCCACCCCCACCCCACCCCCCCAGAAGACCTATGTTACACACTCCTGTCTATGTCTGCATCAGTGGCTCATTCCTGGAAGCAGTGTACCTGTGTGTATAGAATGAGGTCTCAGGGGCCAATATTTTGAAAAAGCCCCAAAGCCCTCTAGATGACTCTAACAAAATCCCTCAAGAATATTCTACAAAGTCTTTGGAGATTAATAATACACCAGCCCATCCCCAGTGGCTCAGTGGTCAAGAATCCATTTGCCAAGGCAGGAGACACAGGTTCGATCCCTGGATCAGGAAGACCCTCTGGACAAGGAAATGGCAACCCACTCCAGTACTCTTTCCTGGGAAATCCCATGGACAGAGAAGCCTGGTGGGCTACAGTCCTTAGGGTCTCGGTGAGTCAGATACAACTTAAGGACTAAACCAGCCGACATAGCTCTCTTTGATCACCTAGTCTATACCACTAATTTTGGCCCAAATTCATACTTCCTTGTATTATTTTTTTGGTGTGTATTTCCTCTTTTCTCGGTAAGACTAAACTACTTTGAAACTGTGCTCTTTATATTTCTCTTGTATAATTACCCTACTATAATGCTGAATACTCTTTGTTAAAGAAGTATTGGTTTAATTGAACAGAAGTATTTCATAGAACCCTGAAATTGAAAGGAGTTATGATTTAAAACACAAGAGAAGACTCTACACATGGACATCACCAGATGCTCAACACCGACATCAGATTGATTATATTCTTCGCAGCCAAAGATGGAGAAGCTCTATAGAGTCAGCAAAAACAAGACCGGGAGCTGACTGTGGCTCAGATCATGAACTCCTTATTGCCAAATTCAGACTGAAACTGAAGAAAGTAGGGAAAACCACTAGACCATTCAGGTATGACCTAAATCAAATTCCTTATGATTATACAGTGGAAGTGACAAATAGATTTAAGGGACGAGATCTGATAGACAGAATGCCTGATGAACTATGGATGGAGGTTTGTGACGTTGTACAGGAAACAGGGATCAAGACCATCCCCATGGAAAAGAAATGCAAAAAAGCAAAATGGCTGTCTGAGGAAGCCTTACAAATAGCTGTGAAAAGAAGAGAAGCGAAAAGCAAAGGAGAAAAGGAAAGATATAAGCATCTGAATGCAGAGTTCCAAAGAATAGCAAGGAGAGATAAGATAGCCTTCCTCAGCCATCAATGCAAAGAAATACAGGGAAACAACAGAATGGGAAAGACTAGAGATCTCTTCAAGAAAATTAGAGATACCACGGGAACATTTCATGCAAAGATGGGCTCGATAAAGGACAGAAATGGTATGGACCTAACTGAAGCAGAAGATATTAAGAAGAGGTGGCAAGAATACACAGAAGAACTGTACAAAAAAGATCTTCACAACCAAGATAATCACGATGGCGTGATCACGCACCTAGAGCCAGACATCCTGGAATGTGAAGTCAAGTGGGCCTTAGAAAGCATCACTACGAACAAAGCTAGTGGAGGTGATGGAATTCCAGTGGAGCTATTTCAAATCCTGAAAGATGATGCTGTGAAAGTGCTGCACTCAACATGTCAGCAAATTTGGAAAACTCAGCAGTGGCCACAGGACTGGAAAAGGTCTGTTTTCATTCCAATCCCAAAGAAAGGCAATGCCAAAGAATGCTCAAACTACCGCACAACTGCACTCATCTCACACGCTAGTAAAGTAATGCTCAAAATTCTCCAAGCCAGGCTTCAGCAATACATGAACCATGAACTTCTAGATGTTCAAGCTGGTTTTAGAAAAGGCAGAGGAACCAGAGATCAAATTGCCAACATCCGCTAGATCATGGAAAAAGCAAGAGAGTTCCAGAAAAACATCTATTTCTGCTTTATTGACTATGCCAAAGCCTTTGACTGTGTGGATCACAATAAGTTGTAGAAAATTCTTCAAGAGATGGGAAAACCAGACCACCTGACCTGCGTATTGAGAAACCTGTATGCAGGTCAGGAAGCAACAGTTAGAACTGAACATGGAACAACAGACTGGTTCCAAACAGGAAAAGGAGTACGTCAAGGGTGTATATTGTCACCCTGCTTATTTAACTTATATGCAGAGTACATCATGAGAATTGCTGGACTGGATGAAGCACAAGCTGGAATCAAGATTGCTGGGAGGAATATCAATAACCTCAGATTTGCAGATGATACTACCCTCTGGCAGAAAGTGAAGAAGAACTAAAGAGCCTCTTGATGAAAGTGAAAGAGGAGAGTGAAAAAGTTGGCTTAAAACTCAACATTTAGAAAACGAAGATCATGGCATCTGGTCCCATCACTTCATGGGAAATAGATGGGGAAACAGTGGAAACAGTGTCAGACTTTATTTTGGGGGGCTCCAAAATCACTGCAGATGGTGACTGCAGCCATGAAATTAAAAGACGCTCGCTTACTTCTTGGAAGGAAAGTTATGACCAACCTAGATAGCATATTCAAAAGCAGAGACATTACTTTGCCAACAAAGGTCAGTCTAATCAAGGCTATGGTTTTTCCAGTGGTCACGTATGGATGTGAGAGTTGGACTGTGAAGACAGCTGAGCGCCGAAGAATTGATGCTTTTGAACTGTGGTGTTGGAGAAGACTCTTGAGAGTCCCTTGGACTGCAAGGAGATCCAACCAGTCCATTCTGAAGGAGATCAGTCCTGGGTGTTCTTTGGAAGGAATGATGCTAAAGCTGAAACTCCAATACTTTGGCCACCTCATGCGAAGAGTTGACTCATTGGAAAAGACTCTGATGCTGGGAGGGATTGGGGGCAGGAGGAGAAGGGGACGACAGAGGATGAGATGGCTGGATGGCATCACCAACTCGATGAACATGAGTCTGAGTGAACTCCGGGTGTTGGTGATGGACCGGGAGGCCTGGTGTGCTGCAATTCATGGGGTAGCAAAGAGTCGGACATGACTGAGCGACTGAACTGAACTAAACTGATGATTTAAAAGTTATAAAAATTATTCCCAAGTACTGGCAGAGTTGTGCTTCCCCGGTGGCTAGTGGTAAAGAATCCACCTACTAATGCAAGAGATGAGGGTCAGGAAAATCCCATGAAGGAGGGCACGGCACCCTACTCCAGTATTCTTGCCTGGTTAATCCCATAGAGCCTGGTGTCCTACAGTCCATGGGGCCACAAGAGTTGGACTCTTAGCAACTAAACTACAATTGGTATGGTTACACTTTTAAAATTTTTTTCACAATAGTTTTATTACTATATTTAAATTTCATCACGTCAAAGTATGACACACTCTATTATCTTGCACAAAACTCCATACATAAATTAAATACGTAGTTCTCAAAGCTCAGATAATGCCCAGAGCAAGATCATATACCAAAGAATTTAAATAGCAGCTACTGTAAAGCAGTCTAGCTTTAAATTCACAGACTTTTCTATTCAAAAAGGAATTTCAATCAATATCACTTACAGAGAATGTTTTCTTTTTCAAATTTGTTATTTGGAATAATTGCTAACATTTATTGAGTATTTTCATGTGCCAGGTACTTTTCTAAACCCTTTTACAGTCCTATGAGGTGAATTATTATATTCCCAGCTGACAGATGGAAAGACAAAGAAATCAAGTAACTTGCCACAGTCATGCAGTTAAAGATGCAAAAGCTAGAATTTAAATGCAGACAGTCTTAACACCAGAGTAGGTGCTCTTACCTCCCTGTTTCACGCCACTTTTCAGCAGGCATCAATTTCAAGACAAAATAAGCCTGACTAAATTTGACTCCTCTTAAAAGAGAAATGCTATAGATTCCAAAAAAACATTAGTCTATCTAGGTGAGAGAAAACTGGAGATACCAAGGAAACATTTCACATAAGGATGGGCATGATAAAGGACAGAAACAGCAAGGACCTAACAGAAGCAGAAAAGATTAAGAGGTGGTGGCAAGAAAACACAGAAGAACTATACAAAAAGGTCTTAATAATCCCAGATAACCACAATGGTGTGTTAACTCACCTAGAGCCTGACATCCTGGAGTGTGAAGTCATGTGGGCCTTAGGAAGCCCTAGGAAGCATTACTACAAACAAAGCTAGAGGAGGTGATGGAATTCCAGCTGAGCTATTTCAAATCCTTAAAAATGATGCTTATACAGTATTGCACTCAATATGTCAGCAAATTTGGAAAACTTAGCAGTGGCCACGGGACTGGAAAAGGTCAGTTTTCATTCTAATCCTAAAGAAGGACAATGCCAAAGAATGTTCAAACTACCATACAATTGCACTCATGTCACATGCTAGTAAGATGATGTCAAAATCCTTCGAGCTGAGTTTCAACAGTACATGAAGGCAGAGGAACAAGAGTTCAAGTTGCCAACATTCACTGGATCACAGAGAAAGCAAGGGAATTCCAGAAAAACATCTACTTCTGTTATCACTGACTACGCTAAAGCCTTTGCATGGATCACAACAAACTGTGGAAAATTCTTAAAAAGATGGGAACACGAGCCCACCTTACCTGTCTCCTGAAAAACCTGTATGTGGGTCGAGAAGCAACAATCAGAATAAGACATGGAACAAAGGACAGGTTCAAAATTGGGAAAGGAGTACAACAAGGCTGTATATTGTCACCCTGCTTATTTAAATTTTATGCAGAGTACATCATAGGAAATGCGCGGTTGGGTGAATACCAAGCTGGAATCAAGATTACCTGGAGAAATATCAACGATCTCAGATATGCAGGTACCACGCTAATGGCAAAAAGTGAAAGGGAACTAAAAATTCTCTTAATGAGGGTGAAAGAGCAGAGTGAAAAAAGCTGGCTTAAAATTCAACATTCAAAAAACTAAGATCATGGTATCTAGTCCATCAATACATGGCAAATAGAAAGGTAAAAAGTGAAAGCAGTGACAGATTTCTTGGACTCCAAAACCACTGCGGACAGTAACTACAAACATGAAATTAAAAGACACTTGGTCTTGAGACGAAGTGAAATAAACGTAGACAGTGTATTAAAAAGCAGAGACATCACTTGGCCAACAAAAGTCCGTTTAGTGAAAGCTATGTTTTCAGTAGTAATGTACGGATGTGAGAGTTGGACCATAAAGAAGGCTGAGCGCCAAAGAATTGGTTTTCAAACTGTGGTGCTGGAGAAGACTTTGAGAGTCCCTTGGACTGCAGGGAGATCAAAAGGGTCAACCCTAAAGCAAATCAACCCTGAATATTCATTGGAAGAACTGATACTGAAACTGAAGCTCCAATATTTTGGCCACCTGATGCAAAGAGCCAACTCAACGGAAAAGACCCCAATGCTGGGAAAGATTGAAGGCTAAAAGAGAAGGGGGTGGCAGAAGATGAGATGGTTAGATAGCATCGCTGACACAATCGACATGAATCTGAGCAAACTCCAGGAGACAGTGAAGGGCAGAGGAGCCTGGCATGCTGTAGTCCACGGGATGGCAGTCAGACACAGCTTAGCAAGTGAACAACAACAAAAGTGAGAGAAAGACTACTAGCTTAAAGGATTGGTTTTGAGAAAACATTTCCCTTAAGCATTTAATACTACAGTAATGTGAAATAGCCCAATCCATGCATTAAAGATAAGAAAATGATTTATATCTATTTTATTTTCTCACTCCATACTCAACAATGAGTATTTTTGCCCTGCCTCATAATTAAAGAGGTTAAATATGTATCTTGATTCAATATTTTACTGTCCTAACATTCTTCCTTCCAACTATAAGGAAAGAGGTCCTTTCACTTGCTTTCTAAAGTCAATCCATCAACTGATTCTCAATCTCCATAGTCCTTCACATCCCCCTTAGGCACAATCTTCCACGTTTATTTCAAACCTCTATCATCTCTTATCTCTACTCCACAGGATACTTTTTTTCCACTGCTGAGCATATTCTCATATTCCTAACACTAAAAATTTTTTGTTTAAAACCTATTCATCTCATTCCTTTTGAGACCAATTTCCTGGAAATATGGTATCCAACTTTTGCCTCCATTTACTAATAAATATTTTACTAGATATCTTTAGCAATCTCTTATGTATCTATCACTATAAAGACACTGCAATTTAAAGATTACCACTGCCCTTTGAAGACTGTCAACACTGTTTTTGTGAAAATCATGGACAATTTTTGGGTCATCAAGTTTGCTCATCCTTATTCCTCTAAATTTTCTGCTATCTTGTTCTTTTCAAACACTCAACTATTTCTCCTCCTTGTTTGTTATAGTTTCTTCTGATTCATTTGCTGACTCCTTTGCTTCCTCCAGTTGCAACAGCTGGTGTCTCCCCAAACTCTGAAATCACCTGTTCTCCATAAGGAAACATTCATTCAATATACGACTCCTCTAGTCCCATACTTCTGCACCTGCATTTCCAATTTCCTGTAAGACACTGAACTTCTGTGTCCTCGAACTCATTAAGTTCAAAGCTAAACATTATTCCACGACCAATCTTTCCTCTCCAACTACCCTGTTTCTGGGTAACAATTCCAACTCTTCCTTCTCATTTTTCTGCCTGCCCATTAAAATACACCTTAGTCATCTTTTACTCTTCACTCAAGTTTTACATCCAAATTACCATCAAATTCTGATATATTCCTTAAAAATATATTTATTAGCCCTCTCAAGTCACCTTCATTTTAGCCACTTATTTCCAACCCAAGCCCCTTTCCCCAACCCAAGACTAGTTTTTCCATAGACACCTCTCTTACCTTGTCATTACCTTGCTTGAGATCCCGTAGCAATTCCCAGACATCTAAATAAATGGAGTCAGAACTCTTTCTGTGTGGGCTTCAAAGCACTACCTTATCTGATCATAGTATCTGACCCTATTTGGGTTCACTCTTTACTGCTTTAGTTCTTACCCCAAGATCCACAGACAAACGGTCTTTCCAAAATCTAACAGGGCTCTAAGGTTGGATGCAAAATGTTTTATGCATGTGTTAATTGGTAGGAGAAGCAGGTGAAGAAAGGTCTTCTTTTTCCTGTGGTTAAGTCTGTGAAGAAACGGACCCTTACTTAAATCACCTTTGTACCTTGCCACCAACACCTAAGTCCAATCGCTCCAACACGAATGTATTACCAAATCCAAGCTCGCTCTGCTCACCACAAGACAGGTCAATGATTCAGAGATGAGGTGTTCAGGGAAGCCAATTATTTTCCAATAAAGAAAATAAATTTTCTTTATTTATTTTATGACTTTATTCGGAAAGCCAGTTGACCAAGAAGATGGTAGACTAACATCTCAAAATGACCATCTTATCTGGCGCTAGATGCCAGTTCTTTTATACATCAGAGAAGGGAGGAGGTGCGGAAACAAAGTAAAAAGGCCATTAATCTAGAAAGTATCTCCTAGAAGAACAAGCCTTAGGCAGAGGATGTGCTAATTTCTTCCCTCCTGTCATCTACAAGCGGGCAGGGTTCTAAACCAATGCACTTTAATAACAGTCAGGCAGAAGTGCAGAATTCTGAGGCAGGCCACTATGTATTATAATAACAAAAGCAAGTCAAAGAAACAGTTTCAACACGGAGTCAGAATTGGCTTTACCCTGCAACAAATGCTTAGCCCAGAGCTAAGCAGGTCCTGTGAAACGCACTTGAGCAGCCAAGTATTGTAAAGGTAACGACCACACGACAGGGCAAAACACAAAGTTTACTGCTACGGCTGAACAAAGTATCTTACCAATAAAATGCCGTGATGACGCTGTCACCCATTCCCTTCACGAATCATTCTTCAAGACGGGATCCAAAACTCCATCGAAACTGAAAATCCTCGAAGTAAAAAAGCCGCCAAAATGACAGCAAAGAGAAAGTCCAGAGGAACCCCTGGCCCTCCCAAATTCCTTCAAGCTCCATCCACCACAAGACGCTTCAAGACGGACGCAAACGAGCCCAGCAAGAAGACCTCCGCTCCCAAAGACGCCAGCCCAGCCTGGCACTTCAAGCCGGAAGGGATATATCCGCTGCCTCAACCACCAGCTCCGCGACCCTCGCTCATAAGGAGTCTGCTTCAACCCGCGGAGGGAAAGGGCAAGGGGCAGTGTGTTCCACCTCGCCCCTCTCCACTTGAGCCCTCAGAGGCCAACGCCAGCTCGGAAATCCCGCCTTTGAGAAGCGGCAAATTAGCGTTCAGCCGCCTCGTCCGTTTAAAATCGTTTCCCGACTCGCTCTGCGGCCGGACGCAGGACGTTTCCGCGGCGCCGATTCCAAGTCTGTGAAGCTAATGAAGCAACTATGGTCTCCATTTTAACTGAGGGCATGGGAACGACCTAACCGTTACCGTCTACTTCCCTACTCTCACTGTCTTCATTTTCCTTTTTTACCGGCGTTAAGCATTCCTTCAAATTTCCTCCCGTAGTAAAGATGGCTGCGATGACACCCTTCCTCCTCCCCCGCGCTCTGATTGGTCGACTCCTTCTACCGTAATTTTGTTTCGTAGCTGGGTGGGCTAAGGAGTACATGGCGCCCAGTGGCAAGTGTGTGTGGGTTCGGGCCCTAGAAACATTGTGGATTTGCTTACCTACCTCCTTCTGAAGACTAGAGGTCGGCCGACAGGTTTGGGAGGTTTGAAATGCGGGGCTGATTTCTTCCCTGTTTTCCGGTTCTGCCCGCGGGAACCTTCAGGAAAGCGTGGAAAGACGGGAAGGGCGTGCGCCTGCTGACTGGCCCCTTGCTGCCTCTGCACGGTCGTGGTGTCCCGCCTTGCGCTGCTGTATGGAGTCATTCGCTTGTCGCTTCTGGCCTACCTTTGTTAATAGAAGTGCAAACGGATGCATTGAGAAGGGGGAAAGGGTATTAAAAGATCTTTACCCTACTCACCTTCCCCAAAGGCCCCAAAGACTTTGCAGATTTATCTAGTTTACCTGCATGAGCACTTGAATGTTCAGCGGACAAGGACTTCAATATTAAAGAGTGGGAACTCCTGGCGTTTTAAGGGATTTGTTACAGTTCCTAAACTGACTTTTGACCACCATCCAACACCTGCAGCGTGAGATTCCTGAGCGTCTTACCATCCTACGGCTCCAACATGTTCGGTTGGTTAAGTCGACTGTGCAGGGGATTATCCACACCCACCAGAAGGACCACCCAGTTGATCTGGAGTTCTGCCTCCCGAAATCTGGTACTGAGTTCACAGAGGAGAATTCCAGGTGAATGCAATATGGAACTTTGTCCTCTGAACAGCACTGCCTCTTGTTCTCTGCAGCCAGAGTGCTTCATTCCATTTCCCCGCAAGTCTTGACTGGCTAGCTTTATGTGTAGAAGCACATTATTCACCCTCTTCCTTTTTTATTTTTTCTCCTGGAGTTTAAAAAGACCAGCAGAGTAACCACATGAATAGTCTGTTCATTTAGTTGATGCCTAAATAAGAAGCCTAAAATATTCTTGCATACTTTAGAATACTTTAAATAGGGTTTTCTAGTGTACAAGTGACTGTTTCACTCTAGATTCATACTAAAACCAGTTACTGCACCAACAAACTTCTGTAATTTCCAGGACTTTTACTTTATTTGAGGAAGAATGTGCACTATTAACAGATCAGTGCAAACGCTGAGTGATCAAAAATATTTATAGTCTTAAGAGGAGGCAAAATTTTACATTGACAGTTATTCACTTGGATTTTGACACATTTGCAGGCAATTTTAATAGTGATTGATTACATTCTTCAACTTTAGATTTTATCGATTGACATGAAATACCAAAGATGATATGATTTGAGTCTATTCTCAGAAATTTGCAAATGATATATTTTTAATCTTGCCCTTTTTCCCTCTCTTTTTTAAAAGAACTCAGTAGCTTTGTTGCCCGGACCAACACGTGTGGAGAGTTGCGTTCTTCTCACTTAGGCCAAGAAGTCACCTTGTGTGGATGGATTCAGTTCCGAAGGTAGATAGAGGCAAGTGGTGTAAGAACACATGATGATGGTTTTCCCAAGGCAATTTCAAACCTTTATTAATTTTTAACACGTCAGAAGAATAAAAGCTTTGCAACTCTTGCAGGATTCTCAAGTCATTGAGTTTTCAGTTTTATTTTGTTTTGAAAGACTCAAATAGTGTCACTCAGTAAGTACCAGTAACATCTGTTGAAGGGTATAATAATGAAGTGTGATCCACCAGAGGACAGAAATGTCCCTAGATTTACTAAGATTGAAGAGTTCCTAGGACCAGTAATTGGGTAAGCTGATAAGCTTCAATAGCATAATAAAGCATATTTTATTCTAAATTTAGGTAGAGAAAAGCCTAAAAATATGAACAATGATTCCTTGATGTTGACTCCATTTTTTTGTTGTTTGGCTGTATATTTCTAAAACATATGTGAATAGCACATTAATTTACATTGAAGAGCTCACACATAGATTGTGTGACTTTCCTAAAAAATATGTCCCCATTGGGTAGATATTTGACCCATACCTTTGGTGACTTCTATCTCCTGAAATGAAAATCTGAGGAGGCTTTTCTGTACCTCTTCTTGGTACTAAATATGAGAAGTGTAGGTTGAATGCTAAAATATTGGGATTTGGGGACCTTTTGATGGTTTGTAGAGGTTTCAGTTAGTATTAGACCTCTTTTAGAAAATTTTAGATTGCATCTCATATTTGGTGGTGGTGTTCAGTTGCTAAGTCGACCCCATGGACTTCAACATGCCAGACTTCCTTATCTTTCACTGTCTCCCAGGGTTTGCTCAAACACATGTCCATTGAGTCTTATATTTAGAAAAAGGTAAGATTTTATATTGCTGCATTTTAAAAAATGACCAATCAGATGTCTCTAATATCCTAAAATATTACTTTTGGATTTTAATGTGTGGAAAGTTTCCAAATTTAGTTAAAGTTGCTTATAAAGACTTAAGCTAATTTCAAAAATCTGCCTTTTTATTAATAAGTCATCTGGATAGTATTAGTAAGCTGTACATATAGCTAATAAAAGTTGATATTGCAAATGAAAAAAGTGTTTTTTTCTTAATAACCTATGTAGATAGTTGCATGAATATAGATAGCTATGAAGCACAGTATTTATTATAAAAAAAGAACGTGAGAAATTGCATGGGTTTTTTGTTTAGTTTGTTTTGCCTGCTTAAATTTTGGTCTCAGAGATTTTGTCCTAATATGTTCATTTTCTTCATTAATCAGGCAAAATATCTTCCTAGTCCTAAGAGATTTCCATGGACTTGTTCAAGTTGTCATTCCCCAGGATGAGGTAATAGAAGGGTCCTCCTATTATCTGAAAGTTTCTTTGATGCTTTGAAACAAAGCATGTTGGATCAGTAAGCTTGAGGTTTTTGTTAAAACTACTGTAAACAGCATTAAGACGGATGACAAACTGGGAAAAAATATGTGCAATTCATGTTACAGACCAAGGACTAATGCCTAAAGACTACTACAAATCAATAAAAACATTTTTTTAAGACCAGCGATCCAGTAGAAATATGAATACAGAATATGAACATAAAATTTATAGAAAAGAAGATATAATATAAATGGCTGTTTTTTTATATGTCTGTAGACATATGAAAATGTGCCAGCTTCACCCATAGGCAGAAAAATGTGAATTGAATTGCACAGAATTGGGGGATTCCCTGGTGGCCTAGTGGTTAGGATTCTAGGCTTTCACTGCCAGGGCCCAGGGTTGAAGAACTGAGACCTTGCAAGCCATGCAGCATGGCAAAAAAAAAAAAAAAAAATTATACAGAATTGTTATTTGTGATGCATTAGATTGACAACACACAGTGTTTGGGAAAATAAATGCTCATACATTCCTGGAGGAAGTACAAATTGGCACTAGCACTATGGAGGGCAATTGGCAATATCAAAATCATAAATGCATATATTCTTTGAACCATTCATTCCAGTCCAATCAATTATCTTAAAGTTATCTTACAAACAGACTAACATAGATGCAAAATGATGCAAATATAATACCAGATTATTCACCTGCTGAATTGTTTTTTTTTTGTATGAGACACAGAAATAAGAATTTTATTTATTTTTTTTTTGTATTCTGTCTTTTTTTTTTAATTTTTTTTAAAATTTTAAAATCTTTAATTCTTACATGTGTTCCCAAACATGAACCCCCCTCCCACCTCCCTCCCCATAAGAAAATTGGGAATAACTTAGATGTTCCCCAATAAGAGACTGGTATAAAAATTAACATACATCCTCACAGCAAGGAGAAGCTGGAAGAAGCTCTTTATATACTAATACGGGAAAAAATCCAAATTGTATTGTTAGATATGAAAACAGGATAGAGAAGAGCATGTAGAGTGATATTATCTGTACTAAAAAGGGTGTGTGTGTGTGTTACGAAATATACCTGAAAGGACACATAACGTTGAGTATCACTCAGGAGGGGAATTAAGGGGTGGAGGGAAAAGATAGGAGAGAGACTTTTCGCTGTAGATCTGTTTGTACCCTTTGAATTTGAGCCATGTGAAGTATTACCTGCTCCAGAAATAATTACCATTAAAATTAGATGAAGAATTCTCGCCATGCTTCTTGGCCAATTGGTTTCTAATGTAGTAATATTTACAAATTTTTATATGCCTGAGAAAAATAAGATTTACTCAGCTGTTAATGTTTGAATTAAGTAAAGAGTCATGGGTTATCTTTCAGGTATCAGAGATGAGCATAGCTAACCTAGAAGAAGTCTTTCATTGCTCCTGGATTTACTGTCCCTAAGTTTAACCCTGGAGACAGTTGCCTTTAAAGTATGTGGGGCTTGTTTGCATTAATCATTCTTCTTACTTTCTCTTAAGGAAAAAAAAATTAATTCTTAACTAATAGTTTTATATGCTCGGTTATATGGCGTCAAAATGGGGATTCAATTTACCAAATTCTTTTTTTTTTAACCAAATTCTTTAATAAAGTCATTAATGGCAGCCCTGGTGTTTATGGTAATTAAGCTATGAGTATTAACATTTTTCTAAGCCATAATCTAGTTGCTGCAGAGTTCTAAGTTCATTTGTTTGTTGGAACTGTTTTTCCCTCTTACTCTGTAGTCTGCTGCTTCGGTGAAGAAGATTTTATGTGAAGCCCCCATGGAGTCTGTGGTGCAGGTGTCTGGGACAGTAATTTCCCGACCTCCAGGACAGAAGAATCCAGTTAGTAATTTAGAAACTGTCTATTTAAATTTTACCTGTGTACATTTGCACTATCAACACATTAAAGCAACAGAGACTGTGTATCTATTTGATATCAAGCACTAAAGCTCTGCAGGTTCTACAGATGAACCTACAGATTTTAAAATCATCACTGTGAAATAAGCACCTAAATAAATATGCACGTTAAGACATTTGTTAATGAGTTCATCAGCCACAAAGACACATAAGAACGTCAGAGTCATACACAGACGTTTGTGTTTTAGACTATGCACTATTAGCACCCCGTGCATGTTACATATGTAAATAAATGCTTGCGTTTCATAAATATTCATTGTGTACATGATTGATTGAATGATTTTTAAAACAGGTCTTTTCTCTCTCTCTTTAAGAAAATGCCAACAGGTGAGATTGAAATCAAAGTTAAGACAGCTAAACTTCTGAATTCCTGCAAGAAGCTGCCCTTTGAAATTAAGGACTTTATGAAGGTGCCATCCTCTGTTACTAATAAAATAGAGTGTCTAGAAAATGTTGGTAACCAGCAAAGTGTTTTTGGAGTTTTAAGAAAAAGTTTTTCTATGAAATTAAGCATTCTATTTAGCTATGTCATGAATTATTCTTCTAGTTTTACAATTTCCTGGTAAACTGTTCTTAAATATCAACATTTCATTAAGCTAGAATGTTTTTTCAGACAGTTGGAAACATGGTTGTCTTTAAGACTTCGGTGTCATTTTGTTCAAGTTTTTTTGTTGCTATGGTTTTATATTTTGAAAGGAAATTTATGTCTACCATTGGAATGGCCAAATGGCATATATTGAGTTTAAGCCTCTGACAATGCACATGTTAAGTTTAAGCCTCTAACAATGATAAAATGTTTATAAATCATACAAATATGATTACTTTAATTTAGAATATTCTTTGAGAAAGCTAGACAACCCCAAATATGTAAGCCCAGCTAATTTTCAGCTTTGTGACAATTATCTACAATTGTCACAAATAATCTATAGCTACCTGTTTAATACCTAATTTGTAAACTGACCTATAAAACATTTTTAAATTAATTGTATGGCCACTTTATCTTACATTTGAGTTCCCAGTACCTAATATTTTAATTAGAAAAAGCAATATAATTATAGAATTGACCTTGTTATGGGGGGAAAGGAAATACACAGTTTCCCCCCAGCTATAAGCTTGTAAAAAGAGAAGTGGCAGATAGTTCTTCTATTTCTATTTTAGTATCAAAGAAATAACCTATTCTGGGGAAAGGACTTTTTTTTAAAAAAAGTTGTCAGCACAAGAGGGAGGCAAGGATTTACCATCTTAAAAAATAAGCAGACCTCCTCCTCATCTTCCTACTAGTACAGTTGTAGCGTCGTCCTCTGTTCCCTTGCATTTCTTACACTTCGCCCATTCGGGTGATAAAGTCATGGCTCTTTTTGGCTCTGCTGTTTATTTTTTAATAATCTTTGAAATCTTTACTTTTTCTGTTTTTTCAAGATCAAACTCCAGGCTTAAAAATGAATGGATAGAGAGTTCCCGGTGACCTAGTGGTTAGGATTCCAGAATCCTTTCACTGCCATGGCCCAGGTTCAATCCCTGGTTGGGGAACTGAGATTTCAGTAAGCCACATGGTGTGGTCAAAAAAGAAAAAAAGAGGAGGGGAAAAATGAATGGATACAAGTTTAGAAAAGTAGATAAATTTGTCAGTGAAGTGTGGTTCCCTGAAAAATGTAAAACCTGTACTAGTAAGAAGCCTAGAAATTGTAGGAATTAAGGATGCTGGTGTATATACAACTGGCAGAAGCTAAAGATAGAGCTAAAGTTTTTGAAAATTCAGTCTGTGTCTAAAGTTAATATCTTTTTAATGTTTGAAACATATTTGAAATATTTTAACATTTGAAGCATATTTAAACATAAAAATCTTTAAATTTGTTTAGAAAACAGAGGCTCTTCGTTTGCAGTACCGCTACTTAGATTTGCGTAGTGTCCAAATGCAGTATAACCTGCGACTGAGATCCCAGATGGTCATGAAAATGCGGGAATATCTCTGTAATCTACATGGTAAGGAAAGAAACAGTAATTTCCTTGTGTCTTATCCTAGAGCATAATTTAGTAACATAAAGCACAATTTAGTTCCCTACTGGGTCATAAATATAGACTTTTCAAAGTGATAGTGCCTGTGTACATCGGCTATATATTCCCCATCACATTGAAGGTGGACCAGCCCTTTGATTGTTATCTGTAAGCTTTTTTAATTGTTTCTCATGCTTGTACATCATTTATTGGGAGCTCAAAAATGTCACATGAGGGACTTGCCTGGTGATTCAGTGTTAAGACTGCACTCCCAAAGCAGGGGGCCTAGGTTTGATCCCTGGTCAGGAAACTAGATCCCACATGCCCAAACTAAG
Organism: Capricornis sumatraensis; assembly: GCF_032405125.1. Taxonomy (NCBI): domain Eukaryota; kingdom Metazoa; phylum Chordata; class Mammalia; order Artiodactyla; family Bovidae; genus Capricornis; species Capricornis sumatraensis. The sequence goes on from NC_091082.1 coordinate 62,411,515, forward strand.
ACCTGAGGCAGCCAATTAAATAAAATTTAAGAAAAAAAGAAGAGGAAGAAGAAATGTCATGTGAATGAAAGTAGACTCTTCAATCAGCCCTGGACTTTTTTCTACTATATTTGTGTTATATTTGCTATGCTAGCAGAACAGGAAAACCAGAACAGTTTAATACACAAGAATCCATCAACAGAATTATTTCAGGACAAGAGTACAAACTTTATGAACAGAATAGAATTTTATTAAAATCTTCAGCTTCCCTCTTGAACTGGTAGAAACCAGCATTAATGTGCTTGGTAACTTATTACAGTCAAAATTACTAATTAAATGGTAGCCTCAGATTTGTTGGATGGTACTTGGTAAATTCATATTTGGTAGATTCCCATCTATTAAATTCTGACATTTCTCTCTTTTTTAGGTTTTGTAGATGTAGAAACACCAACGTTATTCAAGAGGACTCCAGGGGTATGTATATTCCTTAAGTCAACCTACTAATAATGTTCTGTTGTTATGAAACTAGACCACTTTGCTTTTATATTCCCTTAGTTCTGTTTCTTTTATTTTACTGCCTTAGGATGGTCACATTAACTAGGTATTTTTAGAGTTGAGAAAATAATATGGGTTAGTACTTTTAGAATCTTTTAATCCTATATCATTTTCTTTCCATTGAGGTTTATAGCTACCAATCAATAATAAATTGGTTCTTTAAAACTAAATCACTTGTTCATTAAGAACTGACATTTCCAAACACTGGTATTTATACAAACCATGGACTTATAAAATTATAGTTTAAATTTAGAAAAGCAATTAAAAATTACTTGCATAGGAACTGATGCCCCAAATCCTTTTAGTTGGACTTCCCTGCTGGTCCAGTGGTTAAGAATCAGCCTGCCAGTGCTGGGACACAGATTCTATCGCTGGTCCAGAAAGATTCTACGTGCCGCACAACATCTAAGCCCATGTGCTGCAACTACTGAGCCCACGCAACACACCTACTGAAGCCTATGCACCCTGAGTCCATGCTCTGCAATTTGAGAAGCCTGCACACCACAGCTGGAGACTAGCTCCTGATTGCTGCAACTAGAGAAAACCACTGCATAGCAACAAAGACCCAGCACAGCCCAAAATAATAGATAAATAAACAGGATTCCAAATTTAAAAAGAACTTTCAACTAGTAACAGAATTGGGCATTCATCTCAACAAACATAATATTAAGTTGGGATCAAATTGCCAACATCCGCTGGATCATCGAAAAAGCAAGAGAGTTCCAGAAAAACATCTATTTCTGCTTTACTGACTATGTCAAAGCATATCTGGGGTTATTGATATTTCTCCCGGCAATCTTGATTCCAGCTTGTGCTTCTTCCAGCCCAGCATTTCTCATGATGTACTCTGCATATAAGTTAAATAAGCAGGGTGACAATATACAGCCTTGACATACTCCTTTTCCTGTTTGGAACCAGTCTGTTGTTCCTTGTCCAGTTCTAACTGTTGCTTCCTGACCTGCATACAGGTTTCTCAAGAGGCAGGTCAGGTGGTCTGGTATTCCCATCTCTTTCAGAATTTTCCACAGTATACTTAATATGTACAAATATTATTTAAAGCCTACTATGTGTAAACCTTTTGGGGACTGAAGGATGAGTAAGAAATGAACTGTCATTGTGGGAACTTTACTCTTTAGTTGATTTCATTGAGGAACTCAAGTATTGAGTTCTACCAGTTATTGGATATGTTTTTTTAATAATATTTCTGCACTCCCGCTCTCTCATTCAAAGGGTGCAAAAGAGTTTGTTATACCATCCAGGGAACCTGGGAAGTTTTATTCTCTCCCTCAGAGTCCTCAACAGTTTAAGCAGCTTCTGATGGTTGGTGGTCTAGACAGGTGAGCTTTCTTTATGCTAGCAGTGGTCAGAAAAAAGAGGGAAAAGGAAACACAAAATTGTCTAATCTTTCAAAAGAAGGTTCGAAAATGTATGAGAGTTTGGAAAATACTTGTAAAATACCCTAAAAACATGTAGTTATTATGTAAAGATTTATTAGGTGTCCATCATGTACAAAGCTCTATGCTAATAGATGGGGCAAGGGGTTAAAAACAAAAAAGAAAAAGTTTTGCTCTCGAGCTGATGAATCTATAAGCCAAAACAGGATAATAAAACCAAGTGTGATGTAAACCAAAAATAAGTATGCTGAGACTTGCAAACTGGTTGCATTAAGTAGTTGGAAATTACATTGTTTTGGGGAATATCATTAAAAACTTTGTGATCTAGGCCTTCTGGGACAGAGCTGCATTTTAGCAGGTGAAAATGAATGTTGGAACAGCATAGCCCAGGAAGGCTCAAGTGTATTCATGGAGCAGTGGGTATTTCAGTTTGGCTGAAGCAAAAGAGTATGTATAAAGAAGCATGGACTGTCCTGTGTGTCAGTCTAATATATGAACATCCAAAGGTGCCATTGTATATTTTTAAGACAATATACAGAGTAGTTAACTTCTCATGGGTCAACCATATGTCTGGTTAGGTTAGAGCATCATTAAGAACTTTACAGTTTCTTATGTTGTTTTATTATTATTATTATTTCATACCCTGCATTGCCAGGAACTATTAGGGGAAAGTGTGTGTGTGTGTTTCTAGAATCCTGACTGAATTAATGCTGTTTTCCAATTGTAGATACTTTCAGGTTGCCCGATGTTATCGAGACGAAGGTTCGAGACCAGACAGACAGCCCGAATTTACTCAGGTACTTATATTCATTTGTCTGTTATTGATTCAGCCTTGCTATGCCCAACAATGTTATACTTTCTTCTCATTGCATTTTATCTATCAGATATTTAATTAAACCAACCTGTAGTTAAGGCATTAATTATTTAATTTTTGATCCATTTACAAAGAATATGGTCTCATGTTGATGTTTGACAGAAAACAACAAAATTCTGTAAAGCAATTATCCTTCAATTAAAAATAAATTTAAAAAAAGAATATGATCATAAACTAAGGAAGGACAGATCCCTAAAGTGTTTCAATGTTCATGATATGATAAAGTTCTTTAAAAAAATCTCTTGTGCACTAAAACCAACGATTTTTTGTGTTGATATTTAATCTGTAAACAGATCTAGTCAGTGTAAACAAAGCTATTATGATTTAGTTTCTATGTGATATCGTATTAACCAGTGTAGGTGAAGCACAAAAACCGTAAGATTTAAAGATGGACCGACATTAAGATCAAATACAGTTTAACTGCACACACTCAGAAGTCACTTAGCCTCTCTGAGCCTTCAGCCATGAGATAGTTGTGGGAACTAACAGTTGGATGTATGTAGAGCATTAGCACAGTGCCTGGCACAAAACAGACATCCTACAATATTTAACCTGCTCCCCCACGTAGTAAGAACAGAGTCCAATGGTAATTTGAAACAAGAGGAATACATAACTGTGTATGTCTATATTAATATGATGGCTCTTCAAGTTAATTTCCATATGTTGTTTCGGTTTCAGATTGACATAGAGATGTCCTTTGTAGACCAGACGGGTGTCCAGAGTCTAATTGAGGGCTTGCTCCAGTATTCGTGGCCCAATGACAAAGATCCTGTGGTGGTCCCTTTTCCTTCTATGCCTTTTGCTGAGGCACTGGCCAGCTATGGAACTGATAAACCTGATACTCGCTTTGGGATGAAGGTACTTTCTTCACTTTTCCCAGGACTCTGCCCCCAAATGGTCCTGTAGTCAGTTTTGAACCACTTTAACCTTTACAACCAGTTACGCTGTTATATCATATTTTTTGCTGTTCCCTTAGCTTGTTACTTTTGTTGTTACACAGCTACAGCAAGAGAGAATAATAGCATGTTAACATTACAATCGGAGAAGGCAATGGCAATCCACTGCAGTACACTTGCCTGGAAAATCCCATGGGCGGAGGAGCCTGGTAGGCTGCAGTCCATGGGGTTGCGAAGAGTCAGACACGACTAAGAGACTTCACTTTCACTTTTCACTTTAATGCACTGGAGAAGGAAATGGAAACCCACTCCAGTGTTCTTGCCTGGAGAATCCCAGGGACGGGGGAGCCTGGCGGGCTTCTGTCTATGGGGTTGCAAAGAGTCGGACACGACTGAAGCAACTTAGCAGGAGCAGCAGCAGCAACATTACAATACCTTTTCTCCATCTACTGTGTTCCAAGATCCATTTTCAAGAGCAAGGTTCTTGCTATGTTTTTACTACTGACAAGTTATTAGTTATATGGATATGAATGGTAACTTGAAAGAAAAAAAATTTACTCTTTCCTCTTGAATTTTTCTTAAGCTAAAATGGACTTGGAAGGGTTATTTATTCTCTTTCTCTGGTCTATAAAGAGCTCAAACATGGGAAATGTTTATTCGCAGAGCAGTTTCCCTTAGGAAGCCTCTTTATTTTCTCTTAGAGAGCAACAGTTCTTCATTGCTGTAATGCTGATGATATTTATCTTGGTTCTCAGTGTAGATTCCTTAGAAACTGAATTCTGCCTGGTCCACAAATAGGCAGCACTTGATTCTTATAATGAAAAAAATGTAACACAGAAAAAGTTATACCTACCTACTTACAGCAGCCAGGTTAACTACTTCTTGTTTCTTTTGTAATGTGAAATGGTGGTTCTTCTTAAGTTAGGCTGCCTAAGTTAAATTCTGGCTCTGCTAATTACTGGCTGTGTTATTTTGGGCAAGTCATTGCTTTGTGCCTTGGTTTCCTCTTTATTAAATGGGTATAATAAGAGGGCCTACCTCATACTCTTGTTGTACAGATAAATGAACTATTACTAATACATTAGTACGTTAACATTTTTATGGTGCCCAAACTGCAGTAAACACTGAATGAATGTGCTCTATAAATGTTAAGATCAACTCTCCTCTTTAAAATCTTGTTTGTAAAAGGTTTTGTGATAAAAATGACCTCACGTTGAGTTACCTTCTTTTCTTCTATTTTCCAGATTGTAGATATCAGTGACATGTTCAGAAACACAGAAGTTGGATTTCTCCAAGATGCCCTTAGTAAACCCCAAGGAACTGTCAAAGCCATATGTATCCGTAAAGGAGCAGTAAGTGGAGCCAATTCTATATCTTCTCTAGAATGTGCATTTGGGAAGTAAATATGTTCAACATTGGCACATTTAAGCTTCAGAGAGAAACATTCTCTTTAAATAAAAATGTAATTTGTCATATAGAGTCTAATAGTGTCTCTAGAAGCAGAAGATATTAAGAAGAGATGGCAAGAATACACAAAACTGTACAAAAAAGATCTTCACGACCCAGATAATCAGGATAGTGTGATCACTCACGTAGAGCCAGACATCCTGGAATGTGAAGTCAAGTAGGCCTTAGGAAGCATCACTACGAACAAAGCTAGTGGAAGTGATGGAATTCCAGTTGAGCTATCTCAAATCCTAAAAGATGATGCTGTGAAAGTGCTGCACTCAATATGCCAGCAAATTTTGGAAAACTCAGCAGTGGCCACAGGACTGGAAAAGGTCTGTTTTCATTCCAATTCCAAAGAAAGGCAATGCCAGAGAATGCTCAAACTAATGCACAATTAAACTCATCTCACACACTAGCAAAGTAATGCTCAAAATTCTCCAAGCCAAGCATCAGCAATATGTGAACCGTGAACTTCCTGATGTTCAAGCTGGTTTTAGAAAAGGCAGAGGAACCAGAGATCAGATTGCCAACATCTACTGGATCCTTGAAAAAGTAAGAGAGTTCCAGAAAAACATCTATTTCTGATTTATTGATTATGCCAAAGCCTTTGACTGTGTGGATCACAATAAGTTGTGGAAAATTCTTTAAGAGATGGGAATACCAGACCACCTGACCTGCCTCTTGAGAAACCTGTATGCAGGTCAGAAAGCAACAGTTAGAACTGGACATGGAACAACAGACTGGTTTCAAATAGGAAAAGGAGTACATTAAGGCTGTATATTGTCACCCTGCTTATTTAACTTATATGCAGAGTACATCATGAGAAATGCTGGGCTGGATGAAGCACAAGCTGGAATCAAGATTGCCAGGAGAAATATCAATAACCTCAGATTTGCAGATGACAGCACCCATATGGCAGAAAGTGAAGAAGAACTAAAGAGCCTCTTGATGGAAGTGAAAGTGGAGAGTGAAAGAAACAGTTGGCTTAAAGCTCAACATTCAGAAAAACTAAGATCATGGCATCGGTCCCATCACTTCATGGCAAATAGATGGGGAAACAGTGGAAACAGTGGCTGACTTTATTTTTCTGGGCTCCAAAATCACTGCAGATGGTGACTGCAGCCATGAAATTAAAAGACAGTTACTCCTTGGAAGGAAAGTTATGACCAACCTGGATAGCATATTAAAAAGCAGAGACATTACTTTGCCAACAAAGGTCCAGCTAGTCAAAACTATGGTTTTTCCAGTAATCATGTATGGATGTAAGAGTTGGACGATAAAGAAAGCTGAGCGCCGAAGAATTGATGCTTTTGAACTGTGGTGTTGGAGAAGACTCTTGAGAGTCCCTTGGACTGCAAGGAGATCCAACCAGTCCATCCTAAAGGAGATCAGTCCTGGGTGTTCACTGGATGGACTGATGTTGAAGCTGAAACTCTAATACTTGAGCCACCTCGTGCGAAGAGTTGACTCATTTGAAAAGACCCTGATGCTAGGAAAGGTTGAGGGCAGGAGGAGAAGGGGATGACAGAAGATGAGATGGTTGGATGGCATCACCGACTCAATGGACATGAGTTTGGGTAAACTCTGGGAATTGGTGATGGACAGGGAGGCCTGGCGTGCTGCAGTCCATGGGGTTGCAAAGAGTCGGACACGACTGTGCGACTGAGCTGAACTGAGTGTCTCTAGAACTATAAGGAGAGAATGATAAAACCTTATGAATTTGAGTTTACACTCTCAAGATCTAGTGCTTTTATTTTTCTTTTTAATGCTGTAAAGTTCTCCTGTACTTCCTTTGGGATTATTTTTCTGCTTTCAGCCTCTGTCCAAAGGCTCCCAGTTCTGTATCAGTTTTAGCATAGCCATTGCTTGTTGGTTCGGGTTTTCTGAGGTTCTGGGCTCTATTGTATTAATAACAGGGGAAGAGAAAGGAGGTGGAGCTATGAAAACCAATAGGAGTGGAGATGAGAGTAGGAGAATTGTTGGGTTGAGTAAGCATGGGCTCTTTAGTAACGGGACATGTCTTTTTTCTGTAGTTAGCACATCTGCTTTGGAAATAATTTAGGAAGAGGAATTCCAAATGTATTTTGAATACAATGACTATTTTGATAGACTACTCAGTTGGATATATAAACATATTAGTATATTGGTATAAGAATTCAGTACCATTACTTTTTATTCACTTCATATGTTCAGTGGAAAGTAATTTGGTGCCCATACTCTAGTCCAGATATATTGAATGTGTTCAGGTAACCTCAGTGTAACATATATTGCTTGATATTATTTATCCCAATTTGAGTATATCCATTCTTTCCCAGGTAGATGAGAAGGGTCATGAACTGCATGTAGGCTACAGGGTCAGGAGCCATGTAAGCCTCTTTATATCTCCCGTACCTGAGCTCCATGAGTATTAGTGATGATGACGGCCATAGAGTCTCACTTAGAAACACACCAGGATAATTTAAAGAAATAAGATAAAAGAATTTTAAGTGACCTGAAATAATCAAATTCCAAGCCTTCTTATTGATTTTGTTGATCTTTCACAATTCAGTTGTAAAGATACATTTTTAACATATTATGTATGCACAGTCTTCTGTGGAATACATTCACAGCTGTTTCCATTGAGACCTGCTGAATTAGAAAGAATACACCCTGAAACAAGCATTAAAGTTTTGTCATTTGACAATATAAATTAAATCTTTATTGAATCTTATTATTATAGTGGAAAGATACAAAATATATTTCTTTCCCATTTCATAGACATGTTTGTGAAGCTGTCATATTGATGAATTTACTTTTTCTTTCATCAGAAATACTTCAAAAGGAAGGACATTGAGTCCATTAGAAAATTTGCAGCTGACCATTTTAATGAGGTAAGGAACATGTTTTTTCCTTTCTTTTAGGGATTCAATATTTTAAACTATTAATTGCTTGTACTCTTATGCTATCATTAGTCTTGAGAGTTTTGTTATTTCAGATCAGTCTTCTACTTTTCTTCTTTTTCTTTTGAAAGTTAATTTTACCCCTAGGTATAACTCCAAGACTCCAACTTAGTTGAATTTACCATTAATCAGAATGCAAATTTCAACTATAGCCTTTTAAAATAAATAATAGTACTTTAATGCAGTTGGGAAGATTAAATAAAGCCCAAGGTTTAAATGAAGCATGGTTAGTGTGAAAGAAAGCCAATATTCATTATTCTTCCCATACCCTTTTTTTAAATTCTGAATATGCCTGTCCTTAGATATACTTTGTGTTCTTGGCTTGGTGAACAGTAACACTAAAATCTGGAGGAAAAGGAGCCAGAAATGGGCATTCTTACACTGTCACTGGAAGTGTGAATTGCCTCAATCATTTTGGACCCAGTAACTTTAAAAATAGTCATGCTCTTTGAGTCAGTAATTTTCTATACCTTAAAGGAAGGATCTTGGATATGAGGACACTTACAGACAGTACTGAAGGTTGTTGTTGAACGAAAAGATGCCGGGATTCTTGGCCCCCAGAGGAAAAGAATTCAGTCCGGGGCCAGAGATGAGGCTTGATCGCTCAGAGCATTTGTGTAATAAAGTTTTGTTAAAGTATAAAGGAGATAGAGAAAGCTTCTGACATAGGCATCAGAAGGGGGCAGAAAGAGTACCCCGCTGCTAGTCTTCAGCTGGATGTTATATAGTCACTAGGAAAGAAAGGAATGTCTTAAAACTCAGAATGGCACCAGGCCCCTCACCCATAAGATGCATTTTGGGATAATTTTGGCACCAAGTGGTTCATCTTGGGCCATAAAATGATTAACTTGAATCTTGTAGAAGGACAGATTACTATACAAATAGTTTTGTTTACATAGATTAGGGGAACCATATCTGAGTATAACATACTGGTTTGTCAAGAAGGTCCTGAGCCATGAGGTGGGACCGACTTGAAGACAGAATTTGGGGTAAATGCATAGCACATTAACATAGCTTAAGACAATTATTTCCATAAGAAAAATGCATTGGTTATCTCAAGGTTTGAGAATAGTTAACTTCAGGTGAAACAGGTGTTATTATGGCAACACAGTATTTTATGAGAACCTTCTTTTAAATATTGCTAGTTTTTCTCCTCCTGCCACTTGAGAGAGATAAAAATGTCTGACATTTGTTGGAGACCCCTGGACTTCCTGCCTGTTACCCTCTCGGTATTATTTACAGGAATAAAATGAAATCATATGGGTGTGGTTTAATTAAGGAAGAATTAAGGAAATAAATATTAAAGTTCCTTTTTGAAATTTGTAACGTAGGGGAAATGTTCAGACTGTAATGATCTGTAAGGAAAGGAGATACAGAATTATATATTCACTGATCATAACTGTATAAACTCTGTAGTTGTCGATTGAAAATGGCCTACCCAGACAGTCTCTTCAGCAAGTGGTATTGGGAAAGCTGGACAGCCACATGTAAAAACACACTTCAAACATACTGTCACACCATAAACAAAAGTAAACTCAAAATGGCTTGAATGTTTAAAATATAAGACATGACACCTTTAAACGCCTAGAAGAGAACATAGGCAAAACTTTCTCTGACATAAACTGTAGCAGTTCTTTGTTGGATCAGCCTCCCAAGGCAAAAGAAATAAAAGTAAAAACAAGCAAATGGGACCTAGCCACATTTACAAGCTTTAGTTCAGTAAAGGAAATCATAAACAAAACAAAAAGGAAACCTATGGACTGGGAAAAAATATTTGCAAATGATGTGACCACAAAGAGCATATTTTCCAAATTTACAAACAGCTCATACAACTGAATATCAAAAAACCAAAGAACGCAATCAAAAACTGGGCAGAAGACTTAAGTAGACATTTCTCCAAAGAAGACATACAGATGACCAATTATTAGAGAAATGCAGACCAAAACTACAATGAGATTATCACCTCACACCAGTCAGAATGGCCATCATCAGAAAGTCTATGTAAATAATAAAAGCCAGAGAAGATGTGAAGAAGAGGGAACTTTCCTACACTGTTGGTGGGAATGTAAATTGATGCAGCCAATATGTAGAACAGTATGGAGTTTTTTTCCTTAAAAAACTAAAAATAGAGTTAACTATTTGCTCTAGCAATCACACTCCTGGCATATATCTAGAAAAGAGGAAAACTCTAGTTTGAAAAGATACATGCACCCCAGTGATCATAGCAGCACTATTTACGATAACCAAGACATGGAAGTAACATTCTATGTGTTGCACACTTGAGGGGCCTTTTAAATATGAAGCTTAATTTCTTCTTTACTTGTGTGTTGGACCTCTTTTTGTAACTTGCATGTCTCTTGTTTTCATGTCCTTTCCATCATTTTGTCTTTTCATTCTTTCAGGAAGATTTCTTCAGCTCTCCTGTTGAAATTTAAGTAGTCATATTTTTATATACTACTAGTTCTTGCTTGCTTCTTTGCATTTTATTCTGGTTTTATTGATAAAGTATCTTTTTTAATACCTTTGAAGATTCGAGTTTTTTTGGTCCCTAAATTATCTCTTTCCTCTAGGGGTCTTTTTTTTTTTTAATGCTATAGCTTATTCAATGTGTAGTGATTATTAGTTATACATATTTAAGAATGAGGTATTTCAAAAGCTGCTTAAAGGGCCCTTTGTAAATGGTTAGGTTTACTTTTGAGTGAGCAGCAAGATGGTTGCCTGTTTTCCAGAAGCCCTGTGCCTCAGAATTTTGCAGGGTGAGATCACTTCCTTCTTTTTTAAAAAAAAAAAAATTCAGGCAAGTCTTTACTGTGGCCCCTGCTGCAATAGAGGGGAGCAAGAACAAACGACAGTTTCCCTTAATTGTTTGTTCACTGGAGGATGGGGATGGGGTGGGCAGGGGACAGAAATGAGCTTGTTCCTTGTATGGGATGAAGATAGGGGTGTATCCACGTGTTAGGCCCTATCAGTTCCTTCTTGTGCTGAAGCTGCTCCACTGTTCTCTAGGCTAGAGCTTCCTTCATCTTGCTTCTTTGGTCATTCCTATTTCACTCACATGCAACCTGCCAAAAATTTTCACAAATCTCTTATTTGCTAGCATCCCTTCCCACCCTTCTTCCCTTTTTTTGTTTTTTTTTGTTTGTTTGTTTGTTTTTGTTGTTGTTGTTTTTCATTTTGGTGAGATTACTTTTTAGATTCCTTTAGTATCAGGGAGGAAATAGAGATAATCTCAAGATAATCTCTTCTTTTTCTTTTGGAGACAAGAAATCTTTGTACTAGAGGAAAAATAAATCACCCCTGCTTTTTAAAAACCATAAGTCTTTTTCTTTATCAGGAAGTCTTACCTATATTCCTGAAAACCAATGAAACCTGGAATTCTCCAGTTGCTAAGTTCATAATGGAGGAGCAAGGCTTGGGACTCGTCAAACTGTTGGAGACCCAAGAGGAGGATGTGGTCCTGCTCACTGCCGGAGAGCACAAGAAAGCAGTAAGAAAAATTACCTCCAGGTTTCTGTGCTGTTGGTGTTGATGATGCCTCTCTTCTCCTGTGTGTATAGTACATATTTGAAATTGACTGTTAATTTCATAAAATGGAGCTGCTCTGCATGGTTTTATATATATATATATTTTAAAATTTTATTGATTTTTAGCTGCACTGGGTCTTCGTTGCTTCATGAGCTTTTCTCTAGTTGAGGCCAGCAGGGGCTTCTCATTGCACAGGGTTCTCCTTTTGTGGAGCATACAGTCGGGGCATGCAGTCTTCAGTAATGGCAGCACTCGGGCTTGGTTCTTGCTGCTCGCAGTCTGGAGAGCTCAGGCTCAGTAGTTGTTGTGCACAGGCTTAGTTGCTCCATGGCATGTGGAATCTTCCCAGACCAGGATTCTGGTCTTATTGATAAAGTTCCATGTGTCCCCTGCATTGGTACGTGGATTCTTATCCAGTGCGCCAGTAGAGAAGGCCAGTTTTTATATTAAAAAATGTCTTTTGGCATTTTATAATGCATTATGTAAAAACTGTAGTTTTTGCATCAGCTGCCAGCCTCCATTGGCATTGCTCTCACGGATTATATCTGGCTCCAATTAGGAAAGCCACTTAGGTGGAGAGAGGGCTATTAGTACTCATTGTACAACTGTGGAAAATATTTTTCAATTTTGAAGTTTAGCAGATTAAGAACAGTTGGTAGTCCCAAACTTTTGTACAGAATGCATTTCTGAAAATGTGGAGGGACGGATCAGACTGCTGAAGGGCTGCTGGGCTGGCAGACACTGCTGGTCCTACTTAGCTGAAACAGAATCCTTTTTCCTCAGGGGCAGCAACTGGAGGTGGTACACGCTACCACACACTGGCTAAATCACCATTCTTCAGGAGATGTATGGAACAGTGGATTTAACTTTAGAGATCACTGTAAAACATACAAAATGTGGTTTGTGTGTGCATGCTAAGTTGCTTCAGTTGTGTCCAACTCTGTAACCCTATGGACTGTATTGTGCCTTCATTGTAAAATATACAAGTTCAGTTCAGTTCAGTTGCTCAGTCGTGTCTGACTCTTTGCGACCCCATGAATCACAGCACACCAGGCCTCCGTGTCCATCACCAACTCCCAGAGTTCACTCAGACTCACGTCCATCGAGTCAGTAATGCCATCCAGCCATCTCATCCTCTGTTGTCCCCTTCTCCTCCTGCCCCCAATCCCTCCCAGCATCAGAGTCTTTTCCAAAGAGTCAACTCTTCGCATGAGGTGGACAAAGTCCTGAAGTTTCAGCTTTAGCATCACTCCTTCCAGAGAAATCCCAGGAAAAAAAAAAAAAATGAAATCCCAGGGCTGACCTCCTTCAGAATGGGTTGGTTGGATCTCCTTGCAGTCCAAGGGACTCTCAAGAGTCTTCTCCAACACCACAGTTCAAAAGCATCAGTTCTTCGGTGCTCAGCCTTCTTCACAGTCCAACTCTTACATCCATACATGACCACAGGAAAAACCATAGCCTTGACTAGACGGACCTTAGTCAGCAAAGTAATGTCTCTGCTTTTGAATATGCTATCTAGGTTGGTCATAACTTTTCTTCCAAGGAGTAAGTGTCTTTTAATTTCATGGCTGCAATCACCATCTGCAGTGATTTTGGAGCCCCCAAAAATAAAGTCTGACACTTCCCCATCTATTTCCCATGAAGTGATGGGACCAGATGCCATGATCTTTGTTTTCTGAATGTTGAGCTTTAAGCCAACTTTTTCACTCTCCACTTTCACTTTCATCAAGAGGCTTTTTAGTTCCTCTTCACTTTCTGCCATAAGGGTGGTGTCATCTGCATATCTGAGGTTATTGATATTTCTCCCGGCAGTCTTGATTCCAGCTTGTGTTTCTTCCAGTCCAGCATTTCTCATGATGTACTCTGCATATAAGTTAAATAAACAGGGTGACAATATACAGCCTTGACATACTCCTTTTCCTATTTGAAACCAGTCTGTTGTTCATGTCCAGTTCTAACTGTTGCTTCCTGACCTGCATACAGATTTCTCAAGAGGCTGGTCAGGTGGTCTGATATTCCCATCTCTTTCGGTATTTTCCACAGTTTATTGTGATCCACATAGTCAAAGGCTTTGGCATAGTCAACAAAGCAGAAATAGATGTTTTTCTGGAACTCTCTTGCTTTTTCCATGATCCAGCAGATGTTGGTAATTTGATCTCTGGTTCCTCTGCCTTTTCTAAAACCAGCTTGAACATCTGGAAGTTCACGGTTCACGTACTGCTGAAGTCTGGCTTGGAGAATTTTGAGCATTACTTTACTAGCATGTGAGATGAATGCAATTGTAAAGTGTGGTATAAAACTCAAACATGAATATTGAAAATATACTGTGGATGAGGGGACTTCCATAATGGGCTAGTGGTTAAGACTCTATGCATGTAGTGGGTGTGGGTTCCGTCCCTCATCAAAGAACTAATATCCCATGTCCCGTGCAGCCAAAAAAAAAAAAAAAATACTTAAAAAGAAAATATACTGTAGGGAATTCTCTGGTGGCCCCATGGTTAGGACTATGTGCTTCCACCCCGTGGGAACCAGTTTCAGTTCCTGGTTGGAGAACTAAGATCCCAGATGACACATGGCACAGCCACGAAAAAGAAAGAAAACATACTAAATATACAGTAAATGTCAAGCATGATTAAAAAGTCATCCTTGCACTATAGTATATTTTTATAGTGCCTAATTTGTACTTTATCAAGTTTATTCTACTAATTTATATTTGTACTGTGCTTCTCTATCATTATTTCTTCCAAAGGAATAGTTTCAGGGTTCAGCTACAAGCCTAAGTTAATCTACCACCCTTCCCTTTCCCTGCAATAAGAGTGAAGAAAGTTATTTAATTACAACTTTTTTTGAAACTACAGTCATTTTTTAAATTCATTCATTTATGAACATTATTTTTGAATATCAGCCATGAGCCAGTACTGTTAAATTTGCTAAGGGATTCACCAGTTAATTACAGATTTTATTGTCAGTGCCTTTTTTTTTAATACTTACTTTAGTTGATTGATGATTGTTTTACAACGTTTCAATGCATTTCTTAAAAAAGAATTTGGAATTTTGTATTAAAAATCCTACCACTGATTCATTTGGCTATTAAATTTTTCCCTGATAGGAACTGAAAACTGCTCATGTTCTCCTCTCAGGAACGATATTGCTCTGATTCCTGCTGGGACTTCCTCGAGAGAACGCTGGAAACCTGATTTATGTGGAATAACATTAGCATTCTGAATATGTCACAGTGAAGGTGCCCTGTGTGGATATATCTAAGTGTCAGATAGAATAGGCTACAGAGTGACACGTATGCATGTATGCAAACGTGTCTCCTATTCTAACTGCTCTTTCTCAGGAGTGCCCTGCCTGTCATAGTTAGCACTTCTCACAGTTAGCTCGCTCTGCTTGCCTAGCACTGTTCAAAGTACTTAGTGTATATATTAACTCAGTTAATCCTCATGCCAACCCTATTGAGAGAAGTGCTGATACTGTTACCATTTTAAAGACAGAACACCTGGACTTCTCCAGTGGTCTAGGTGGTTAAGACTGTGCTTCCACTGCAGGGGCCATGGATTTGATTCCTAGCCAGGGAATTATACATGTTGTGTGGGGAAAAAAAAAGAAAGCTTTAAGTGGAGAAAGAAATGGCAACCCACTCCAGTATTTTTTTTTTTTTAATTGAAGGATAATTGCTTTAGAGAATTTTGTTGTTTTCTGCCAAACATCAGCATGAATCAGTCGTAGATATACACTACTCCAGTATTTTTGCCTGGAGAATCTCATGGACAGAGGAGCCGGCAGGCTACAGTCCATGGGGTTGCAAGAGTTGGACACGACTAAGCAACTACACAACAACAAGAAAATTGAGGCACAGAGGTTAAGAATTTGTTCACACTCACACAGCTAGGAGGTGGAGGACCCTGAGTTCTAACCCACCAAGTCTGGTTCCAGAAGTCACACTCTTAATGTAACCTCTAACCCATACTGCCTCTCTAATAATGGCCAACATTTATTGAATGTTAAGTGTATACAGCCTCTCATCAGCTCCTCCCCACAATCCTTCAGTAAAGGAAATACTCATCATAATGGCTGGTTCACATTACAGAGCTTATCTGACTTGATCTTCACAACAGTCTTTACAGTAGATATTTTATCTCCATTTTACTATGGGAAAAGGTGCACAGGAGTTAGTCAGTAGCCAAACTGAGATACAGACCCATGTTAATCAAGCTCTGGTACCTGTGTTCTGAAGTCACTGTGTTAGCAAATACTCACCGAATCTGCTGAGTGTGGCCATCATCCTCAGCAATGTCGCAGATCATCCTCAGATCCTTCTCTCCTGAGAGGCAGACAGTAAATTGTAAATTGTAAATCTGTAGATTGGATAGCTCAATTGGTAAAGAATCTGCCTGCAATGCAGGAGATGCCAGTTCGATTCCTGGGTCAGGAAGATGCCCTAGAGAAGGGAAAGGCTACGCACTCCAGTATTCTTAGGCTTCCCTTGTGGCTCAGCTGGTAAAGAATCTGCCTGCAATGCAGGAGACCTGGGTTTGATCCCTGGCTTAGCAAGATACCCTGGAGAAGGGAAGGGATACCCACTCCAGTATTTGGGCCTGGAGAATTTCATGGACTGAATAGGCCATGGGGTCACAAAGAGTCGGACACAACTGAGCGACTTTTACTTCTGAGAGAAAGGCCTGGCTTTAGAATCCACATGTGTCATTTGCTGCCTGTTCTGTCACAGCAGTTAACGTTTGTATCTTCTGTTTGCAGTGCTCTTTGATGGGAAAATTACGACTGGAGTGTGCTGACCTTCTAGAAGCAAGAGGAGTGGTGCTTCGTGACCCAGCGCTGTTCTCTTTCCTTTGGGTGGTGGATTTCCCCCTCTTCCTTCCCAAGGAGGAAAATCCCCAAGAGCTGGAGTCAGCCCACCACCCATTTACTGCTCCCCATCCAAATGACATTCACCTTCTTTACACTGAGCCCCACAAGGTATGATAGCTATACTTCCAAATTAAAAGGAAATACGGAAGCAAGGCAGAGAACTTCAGGTTTCATGGTCTGACCCAGTTCCAGAAGCCCCAGAAGAAATTGTCAGATTTGAGCCATTGTCCCTAATTAACTAACCTACGGAACAGAAAAGCAGAGATTTTTCTGTAACACAAAGGCTCTTTGAATCTTCTAGGTCCGTAGCCAACACTATGACTTGGTTTTAAACGGCAATGAGATAGGAGGTGGTTCTATCCGAATTCATAATTCAGAGATTCAGCATTACATCCTGGCCACAGTACTAAAGGTAACATCATCTTCTCACCTGGGCTTTTTCTAAAACCCTAATATTTGTCTGTTTTGTTAAAATTTGTTATGAATGGAGGATTCGCTAGCTACAGAATAGTGTTAGCTTATTTCTCTACATTTAGTGTTAGACTTTGAAAAATAAATGAAAATAATGGGTATTTTTTAGTGACTGCTATATGTCAGGCACTGTTTAAGTACCTTATATGCATGGACACATTTAATCCTCACAGTTATTTCTTTTGTGTCAGACCTTAGTTGTGGACTCTATAGTTACGGCACGGGCTCTGGAACACATGGGCTCAGTAGTTGTGGTGCAAGGGCTTAGCTGCTCAGCAGCATGTGGGACCTTAATTCCCTAACCAGAGATTGAACCCACATGCTCTGTGTTACAAGGCAAATTCTTAACCACTGGACCACCAGGGTAGTTCCCTCACACTTACTTTTTAAATTAAGACCCTTATTCTACTTATTTTAAAGATAAACAGATTAATGAACCTAGCCTAAAGTCACATAGCACAGAAACAAGCAGCGCCAGGATTCAGGACCAGGCAGGGTTGCTCTTGAACCCAAGCTCCCAACCTCCTAATCACTGCACTGCTCCAAAATGGATGTGGTCTGAAGTGGCTGAAAATTGTGTTGTTTGGGGGGGTGCAGTTTTGGCCACACCACAGGGCATGCAAGATCTTAGTTCTGCAACCAGGGATTGAACCCATGCTCCCTACAGTGGAAGTACAGAATCTTAACCACTGGACCACCAGGGAAGTCCTGAAAATATTGATACTGCTAGAGAAAAGGAAAGCGATTTGAAAGAATTTTATGTCACTTAGTATATGAGATGGGGTAGATTTTAATGATAATGACGGAGAGTGGGTTAATCAGAAATTTCAGAAGAGTCTATGTAGATGCAAGCCTAAGAATCTGTGGTTTGTTGATGACTCTTCAGGAGGCTAGGATGGATTTCAGGAGGCCCAAGAAATCCTTGGAAATCTTTGGTCCAGGAGGTCCAAGAGAGTCTGATCCTAAAAGATCACTTTGTGGAGTGGGTTATTTGGGATTGAGGAACTTTATCTCTGAGAACAGCATTGGAGAACTCAGAACACTCTAGCTTTAAAAATGTTACAAACTCCCTTAACTTTTCTCCTCTTAAGTCAAAATCCCTAACCACCAGTTTCCCAGCTTCTTTTTTGCTTTATTCCTTTCAAGCTTCTCAAAATGTCAGTGAGAATACATTGCTTGAACTTCTCTTCATACACACCAGTGTCTCTCAGCCCTTCTGCACATTAGAACAGAATCACTTCTAAAGCATTAAAAACAAAACAAGAAAACCACTCACTTTTCCTCAGCAGACCAATTAAGATAAAAAAGCTCTAGATGTGAGAGTTGGGCATTTGTTCCTTAAAGTCTCCCCGACTTGATTGTGATCTGTAGTCTGGTTGGGGAACCATTTCAGACACAGTTGCAACATTTCCACAGGCATTGCCCATAAAAGTTATCTTGCCCATGGTCATCAGATCCAGCAGCCTGTTGTTGGCCCACAAGCTGTCTTATCTTCTGGCAGCATCTGCACTGTTGCCTTCCTGAAAACCTTGCCTCTTAGCCCATGTGACAGGACCAGGTCCTCCTTTTCACCCTCTTTTTCTGAGGCCACATCCCACGTCTTTAATTGGTCTTACTCTGTCTGCATTATCAGCATAATAGCTGCATTTACTGAGCCCCAGGCATTTCTCTGCATGTTGTAGTACCCCTGACTTGTCATATTCTCTTGCTAAACTGTAGGCCTCTAAAAGTACTTTTTTAATTTAACTTTTATTTTCCCTTTAGCAACTAATTGTATTATTGTGGCACCTAGTGGGGTCGCACAGAGTCAGACACGACTGAAGCGACTTAGCAGCAGCAGCAGCAGTGGGCCCTTAGTATGTATTTAAATTATCTTTTGAATTTCAGGAAGATGTGAAATTGCTCTCCCATCTGCTCCAGGCTTTAGATTATGGGGCGCCCCCTCATGGAGGAATTGCCTTAGGTAAACAATCTGTCCTTTTTTAATCCTTGTTTCAGTCCATTGCCTAAGTGTCAAATTTGGGCTCTCAGCTTATGAGGAAGGGTGGGGTTGGGGAAGTGGAGGAGTAAAGAGGGTATGAGGTGAGCCTAAGAGTTCTAAAAGAATTTGGTGTTTTTCATTTTGATATTTTTTTCCCCATTCTGTGTGGCTTGTGGAATCTTAGTTCCCAGACCAGGGATTGAACCTGGTCTGAGCAATGAAAGCATGGAGTCCTAACCACTAGACCACCAGGCGATTCCCTGATGATATATTTTTTAAAATATATTTAACCAGTTATAAAGATAAAACTTAACTGATAATTTGCATTTGAAAATGTCTTTTAATAGAATAAAACTAGACAGTCTTAAGTCAATATTGCTCACTTCCCTGGAGGCTCAGACGCGTTCATAGGAGTATGAAAAGTACTGCTCCACAGTATTCAGCTTATGTGAAATTAGGAATATGCCAGTGCCTTTCTGATGGCCTTGGTTGCTTACATTGCTAGTTTTTTCAAACAAGAAAAGAGTGTGAGAGGTTCTAGGACGCTTACCTAGATTGTAGGCCCTCAACAACAGGGACATCCTTCTGTGTTTTTGGAGTCCCGTGCACAGTACCTAATTTTGTTCAGCCTTCAGTGAGCACTTGCTAAGGTCTCATTAATTGCTGTGACTGTTAATCCCAGTCACATGTGAATATTAGTCCTGAGCACTTTTCTAGAATGAGATAGAAAAGAACCTCTCAAACAAAAGTTCCCTAAAAAGGGCAGGGAACTATGATTAGCTGCAACTTATTAAAGGCTCTTATTTAAAAGTTTTGTATAACCTTTAAGAAAAACTAAGTCACCCTCAACCTTAGATTATGTTCTCAGTTATAAACTTTATATTTTACAGGGTTAGACAGACTGATGTGCCTTGTCACTGGAGCACCAAGCATCAGAGATGTCATCGCCTTCCCCAAATCCTTCCGTGGGCACGACCTCATGAGCAATGCCCCAGATTTTATCCCTCCTGAGGAACTGAAGCCCTATCACATCCAGGTCTCCTGGCCAACAGATGCAGAAACAGAAAAGAGCTCATCGAATCATCTGTGCCTTTCAGAAAGTTGAGCTATTGAATTTTGTCCTTTGTTTCCCCAAGGCTAAAATCAGATCTGGAGTTCAGCCACAGATCTGCCTTCAAGTTTTTAGATGGAGGAAATCCAGGCTACAGTCTTCACCTCAATGAGGAAACAGTATCCAGTTTTCATGATAACATGCATTACTAGGATTATTTATTTGGAACTTTTTTAAAATCACATTTTTTATACTCAGTAGACTGTTCTCTTAGGACAGAGGTAGTCAAATCACATGTAAAAATGTGGAAAAATTCTTCCCCCATTAGACTGGTCAGTTGATGGAGGCGTCAGTACAACCAGCTTCACCAAGAGAATCCTATAAAGTAACCTGGATAATGACATTTATACTATCAATGTAATATAGTGAGAAGCAACATGACATAAAGCAAAAAAAAAAAAAAAATCACTGAAATAAAGGTCACAAAGTGTTAATCAGTGCTTTACCCCGCAAGTTGTATAAATCTCTCTTGGCCTCCCTTTCTGCATATATGAAATATAAACAGTACTTTCCCTGAATCCCTCTTCTTGTCAGAATCCTAGGAGATAAATACTATGTGGAAGATAACGTGAGTAAATATGCTCTGAAAACCTTTCAGGCATTACTTAAATGAAATATTATCCACCTGGAAACAGAATACTGGTATTTTATACTAAAATACTATGTACTTTATAATTTTAGGTTAAACAAAACTGACATCTGTGGTAAAAAGGAAAACAGTAATCTCACTAATCATTATTGTTTATATTTCTTTTTTTTAAATAATCATGAATCCCTGAATAAATTTTCCTCAGTTATAACTAAAAATACTAACCTTAAAGCAACCTCAAATGTAAAAAAGTGAACACTGGAATTTACTCATTTTTTTACACATTTTGTTGACACAAATACTTATAAAATGGGAATAAGGTCTTGATTGTTCTTTTCTACTTTATCTTCACTTTTGCTTTGACATTCTTTTGATTTACAATTTATAAATGCCAAATATTCTTACATTCCAGTCTATTTTTCTCACATTGCCATAAGCAGTGTGATACTGTAATCATCTGTCCAGGTCTAATTTATGATGTTCAGTAGGCTAAGAGTGTACATGTCCTTCATGATGCTGTTCAGTTGCTCAGTTGTGTCCAACTCTGCAACCCCATCGACTGCAGCACACCAGGCTTCCCTGTCCATCATCAGCTCCCTGAATTTGCTCAAACTCATGTCCATTGAGTCGTTAATGCCATCCAACCGTCTCACCCTGTCATCCCCTTCTCCTCCTGCCTTTAGCTTCAGCCTCTTTTGAGTGAAAGTTGCTCAGTCGTGTCCACTCTTTGCAACCCTGTAGACTATACACACACCAGGCCAGAAGACTGGAGTGGGTAGCCTTTCCCTTCTTCAGGGGATCTTCCCAATCCAGGGATCAAACCCAAGTCTCCCGCATTGCAGGCGGATTCTTTACCAGCTGAGCTATCAGGGAGGTGGAGCTTTTCCCTAGTTTGTCCCTTAACCCAATCTTTTCCCATTTGTGGATGTACTCTGGAGCCAGAAAAATCCTTGCTGGCAGTTCTTATGAGAAAGGTGTCCAGCTCTGCCTACCCTTTCTCAGTGTAATTTATAGATGCCCTTTGTTAGTTAAGAAAATACAATTTTACATTTATCCCACGTACAATACCTAATTTCTAAATGTAACTTACAATTCAGTTTAGAACCTAATTCTGACCACAATGTCTGTCCTGAAAATGAGTTACAAATGACTGCCTAAATCCAAAAGAATTACTGTAGCCTAGACACCACACCCCAGGTCCCCAAAGGTTCATACAATGCCATGTTGCCTGTCATTGTCATGTCAGGGCAAAAAAAGGCTTATGCTGAAACCCAGGGGATCATAAGTCGGAAATAACACAACCAGGGTTTTAAAGCACACAAGCTATTTGTAAACTGTAAGCGAGGTTTCCATAACTTGGCCCAAAATACCCTTTGTATTTGCTTAGGGGTTTTTCTCTCTCCTGGAGAAGTAAATGACAACCCACTCCAGTATTCCTGCCTGGAGAATCCAAAGGACAGAGGAGCCTGGCGGGCACAGTCCATGGGATCACAAGAGTTGAACACGACTTACCGACTAAACCACCACCACCAGGGGTTTTTCTCAGTAGTATCTTAGAGCTAACAATGGCTAAGGAAACCCACTCCAGCGTTCCAGTGGAAAATCCCATGGATGGAGGAGCTTGGCATATTACAAGTCATGACTCTTACACATTACAAGACACAACTGAGCGAGTTGAACGTAATTGTTATAACCATGCTTTACTTACACCTTCAGGCATGTCTGTGACCCCATGGACTGTCAAGCATGATCTGCCAAGCTCCTGTCCATGGGTATTTTACAAGCAATACTGGAGTGGGTTGCCATTCCCTTCTCCAGGGGATCTTCCCAACCCAGGGATTGAACCCTTATCTCCCAACTGCAAGAGCATTCTTTGTCTCAGCCACAAGGAAGATACTTCTGGACAATGAATAATTGCTTTACAATGTAGTTTTCTGCATCTTGAGTATCTTTATGCCCAGATTTGAGCATAATTCAAACTATCATGGTTTAGAATGTTCCAAAAAAGAAACATGTTCAAAACTGGAAGTTTCAAAATCCACATAGGGCCTACTGTAAAACTATATGCACTTAGTCCTGTCCAACTTTGTGACCCCATGGACCATAGCCCACCTGGCAATACTGGAGCTGGTTGCCATTTCTTTCTCCAAGGTATCTTCCCAACTCGGGGACTGAATCTGAGTGTCTATAGTCAACCCCTAACACTGCTAGGTAATGAAACTTTAGGCTTCCCTGGTGGCTCAGCCAGTAAAGAATCTGTATGTAATTCAGGATACTCAGGTTCACAGTCCTGGTCCAGGTTTGATCCCTGGGTGGACAATGATCAACCAGCGTGGCCAAAAAGAAATGTCAACCTTTTACAGGAATAAATCCCAAACTGCTAAACTTCCTAATATCAACTGAATTTTTGGCTATTTCAGCTATTGGTAACTTAAATGTTTTGGCAAGCAACCAAGACTTAAAACCCCAACTTAATGTTGCTACAAACTTGAGTGCCAAATTATAAAGCTTAAATTTGATAGCAGGTACTTACACTTTTGGATGTCGCCAGAGCTAATGGTTTGCTTGGTAATTTAGGAATTAGCAACTCACTGGCTAACTTTCTCATTAACTTGAACCACACTCACCCCCAAAATCTACAAAACCAGTATCCATTTTCTAAAGGATGTTACAACTGCAATATTTACCTTAAAGATCTCAAAAAACATGCCATGGGATTTCTTGATTCCAAGTGTCCCGTTTTCCTACCTATACCTTATGAAATTGAAATGAGCATACTTCAGAATGATTTATAAACATTTATTAAAATAGAAAGCTGGAGAATTTCCTGGTAGTCCAAAGGTTAGGGCTGAGCTTCCACTGTAGCAGTCACGGGTTTGATCCCTTGTCAGGAAACTAGGATCCCAACAGCTTTGCAGGGTAGCAGCCAATTAATAGTTGTTTGCTCTTCTATCCCATGTGCATCCATCTGGCTGACTGCAAGAACAGAGAAGCCATTTTTAGTCCCCTTTCCATGTTTCAATTCTAATGCCATTTGGGATACACAGAATATCAGATCTTTGAACATCATCAAGTCATCAGTGAGAGAGTTCAAGTTGGGCTGAGATCATCACATATTCTTAAACAAAGCAGTACAGTTATTTTCAAGGCTTACCTGTTATATCTGACTGGTATCATAAATGCCCTGAAAAAGACACGGTCATGTTAAATCACAGTAAATGAAAAAAAAAGTGATCCTTGTTGCTAAAGTAACCTCAGAATTAAAATGGAACGGTTTTTTGGTTGATATCATTCTATTCATTTGGCAGAATCATCACATCACTGGTTACCTTATAACTCATCAAAAATACCAGAAAATAACTTACCTCGAAATCTTCAGGACAAAACATCTGCCTGATTGAAAATGAACAATAAAGACTTTCATTTACAACATGGCCTTATATATATGATGCCATTAAAATCTTCATTTAAAAATTTGCCCTTTCTCCCATTTTAACATTTTTCAAAAAAAAATTCTAGGTGAGTGAGTCTGTTCTGGACAAGGTGAATCTTTCTCATGATACATTTGGCCAAACCCAGAGTACACAATACCTTAACTCCAATGTAAGTCAATACGTGGTGTGCATGCTCAGTTGTGATCACATGGACATTGTGATCACATGGACTGTAGCCCTAGATTCAGAATTTGAAGTGCCAATCTCATGCTAGATGTTGATCGGGAGATGAGGATGCTACACAGGAAGTTACTGTTCCATTCTGCTGGGAACCTGAACTGCTCTAAAAAGTTACTATCAAATATCAGCTGAGTAACTCACTCCGGTGGTGTCTACAGTTATGACATGGAAATTTCCTCAGTTTTAGCCTGTTCTTATCAAAATGTTAACTCTTTATCCTGAAATTAACCGTATAGAATATTTACATTACACTTATCCAAATCCTGAACATTTCAGTGAGACAAGGACTAATTTGACTAATTTCCACTTTCAATGGTATAAAACAGAATTATTGCAGCCAGATACATCAGATAGGAGCGAAAGACAGTATTTGCTCATCACTGTTAGTCTGCTGAACTATGTTTTCATCATTGTATCGGCTTTAAACCACAAAACACAAAAACCAAACTTGAGACTTCATACCTTTGGTTAGAACTCCTGATTCCTTGCATTGCAGTCACTATCTCTCTTCACACCTGCAGAAATTAAGTTACTTTTAATAAGTAGTAACAGATTTCAAAATACTATTGATAGTGATTCAAGATACTGTTTCAGTTTTTTAAAACTTCATTCTTTTTCAGAGAGATTCCCATCTGTTTTATTATAAAAATCATCACTAACAGTACCTTGCTTAGTAATTAGATAAGATTGATCTGTCCAACATTAAAAAACACTATCAAAGGTCAACTACTTGGACCAGCACATTTCAGAAACAATATAAGCCCAAATGCCAGCAGTCACTGTTTTCGTGTCTTACCCCAAAGAAGTCAGCCACGTAACAAAACATGCAGCCATCATCTGTAAGGAAAAAGACCTTTTCATTAAAACATCAATCTTACTGTTAAATTCTTAAGTATTTTGTCAAAGGGTTCTTCAGAGTTAGACTTGTCAACATGCTAATTTCAGGTCAGACATTTGCTCAACATCATTACAAAAACCCTCTCCATCCTTTTCATAGCATGCTCAACATGCACTTACAAACCAGGCAGATTAGCTTGGTAGTTAAGCATTCAACTTCATCAGCAGTCTCTGTAACAATGTTTTTGACATTAATACTCACCAAAAAGTCAGGCCAACTGCTTTGGACAGGTCAAGAATTCAAGTTCACCTAAGAAATAAAAGATTGGTTTTCTAATAGCCAAAGAAAAATTTTCTCCCCACAAATTTTAAAAATGCCTGACATCAGATAGAGCTAATTAAGACCTTCATATTCAGTCAGCATTTGCTTATCATCACACAGGCTGTTTTTAAGAAAGGACAAGGAACTGGCTTTTATTTAATGCTTTCCGTATACTTTTCAAGCATTTCAAGGTAGGATTGCTTCCTGTGCATTGGAAGGCAACCCTAAAAAGTCATTAGTGGCATTCTGTCGTGTCTGCCCAGTCACCAATGTTCAGTTCACTGGAAATTCTACTTACCTCTTCAACTTCCAGTCAAGACTGCTTAATGGCTTCAAACAAAGAGAGACTAGATTAGTAGTAGTAGTTTACATCTTCTATCAGCAAGTTTTACTAACTCAGACACATCAGATAAAATGGTTTCTCTTTCATGATTCATATCTGTTGAACTATGCAACCATCACAGTATCTGTTTCTTCAGATTCCTCTTAGTATTCACTATAATAAAAGAACGCAGAGATTATCATTTGAAAAGAAGGGAGAGAAAGTTCCTAATATAAGCACCAGCATCTGCCTGGCACTCACTAGTCCCTTTTTGAAAAAAATTCGTAGTAGTAAGTAAACAGGAATTATAATAAAAAAATGGTTTCTCACCTGTCTGCTCATAGACACAGCACCAAGCTTGAGCTTTACGACCTGGGAAGAAAGTTTCATGTCAAGGTAGGTGCAATTTCTGTGTTCTCTGAACAGCCATTTCGTGTGCCTCAGTTAGAATAATGGTGGTTAAGAATTCTCGTCATCCTCACAGTCAAGAGTAGCAAATAAACTCTCATCATTGTGGCACGTTCAGTGGACTTTCAACCTAACTTTCCCTTGTGAGGGAATTTCAGTAGCTCACCCCAGCAGTAGTTGTCATCCTTCTGGTACTCAACTAGAAAACAGAAAAAGAGCATCCAATGAAATATCCTGTGGTGCTAAGCTAATCATTGTCTCAAGTATTTAAGCCTCAGAATAGAAATTTTCAGAAATCCCTTCTGTCCACTACTCTGTAAACCATCACAGGCTTAAAGACCACATCTAAAATTTCACGCTTCCCACTGTATTCGGCAGTTTCTTACCTGCCCAACAGAAGCCATCAAAATCCACATTGGAGTCATGCCTGCCGCGGTTCCTACAAAAAGGTAGTTTTAAAAATGTATTTTGTTCTAAGTTTTCGTCACTTACATATCATGTACACAAATCGTTTACACACCCATAACTGCATGAGAACCCCACAAAATTAAGGTTAAGCGATGACAAAAATGGTGCAATGCGAAACGCCGCCATTTAAAGAACCACGTGGCCTTCCCGAGAACAGGAGACCGAGGAAGGTTCATTCCCAGATCATTAAGAAAGACCCACTCGGTGAGTCGGGTTACGCCGCCATCAGAGCCGTTGGCATTCATCAACACTCTCAGATGTCCCTACCAACACAGGCTTCATCAGAGGCAGAGCAAACGAGCTGCGGTTTTTTCTGCAGTTAGGCCCTATAACCAAGAGTATAAACTAGATCGTTCCCGCACTCAACTCGCAATCCTCCACCATCTCATCTTAAGAGAGCCCTGCGATGGCCTGCAAGTGGCCTAGGCATACCAGCCAGCTTAAGGATACCCCAATTGCTAAGGGCTGGAGGACCCAGGCTAAGTACTTACTTAGCAGCAAAGAACAACTCACAGATACAGCCAGCTTGCAGCCACGAAAGACCGAGATGGCGGCCAGGCGCCTGTATATAAGTATTCTGCGCCATGACGTCATGACGCACACTCTCCGCCAGAGACGGCTTCAGCTCCTCCCCCCCGTATCAGTCTCCTCCTCTTCTAGCCGCACCCTCGTCCCGTCCTCCAAGCCCGCCCCTCGGCCCCGCCTTCGGCCCCGCCTCACTTCGCCATTGTGGGCGGGGATACAGTTGCCCACGTGATGCAGGATTCCCGCCCTCCTACAGACTGAGGAGGAGGGGAAGAAAGGGGAGGGGGCGCGAGGGACGGAAAGCGCTGGGGGAGGGGGAAGGGGGGCGGTATAAGGGTGAGTGATTTCCTTCCGGCACGTCGCCCGCTCCGGGGGAGGGGGTGGGGGGTTTCACTTCCGGGACGGTGTTCCGGCCCATTCCGGCCCATTTCCACCCCCGGAGGTAGGTGCTGCTCCTTGACTGGGCTCGGGCCCCACACGGTAGTCCCGCTGCCCTGCCCTGGGGCCGCCTCGCCCGGTCTCCGCCGCAGCCTGCCCCTGGGGCGCTCAGCCACTTCTCTCCACCCCGCCTCAAGGAACCCGGAGACCTTCCACCCTCTTGGCCCCGGGCCGCATCGAGCTGCGGGACCCGCCCCCTCGTGGGCCCCTCCCTCAGGACCCCGGGATGGGCGGCCCCCTCCCCCACCCCCACGGCAGCCCGACACACCCAGATACACACACCCACCTCTGGGCAGCTCCCCGCCCGCTTACGCCTGCCGCCTGGACCGGGTCCCGGGGCGCCGCCCCCTTCCCGGTCCTCTACCCTCACCTGATTGCTCGCTCCCGATCCGCTCGCCTTCCTCTTCTCTCCGCCCCCGCACCTCAGTGACATTTCGCCCCTCTGCCTGTTCTCCGTTCCCCACGCTTCCCACCACGGACTAAAGCCACTTGAGTACCGGAGTGGCCAACCCCATGCCGTTCCCGATTCTCCCTCTTGCAGCTCTCACCCCTCCAGTGCCGACGGTAGAAAAAGACCTTACTCCAGGGGCTTCCTTCTCACTGGGGAATTGCCGGAAAGAACAAACAAAAAAAGGCGCTGGTGTAGGCTCCAAAATAAACATCTGAATTCATGATGGCATCGACAGAGGCTCTTATTGGATTAAAAGTTTCAAAACAAACAAAAACGCTTTGGAAAAAGGTCAGATTGGCTAAAGTTGGTTCTTGAACGCAGTGTATACACTTCCCTATTTACTGATAAGTGTGTTGTAATTTCGGGCAATACTGTGAGCTTGTCAGGATAACTTTCAGATCTTAGGTAACTACGTGTGCTCAAGTCAGTGTCTTTCTAATGGGACTTATACAAACTACTCTCAGCCGGTGAAGATTATTGGATGCAGTTACAGACCTACTGGTTTAGATGTTTTTTAAAAAATCTTTTAAAGTAAAAATATTGGCCATACTTGGTAAATTCTGTTTTTCACTAGCTTTGGGCACCTAAACTTTAGAATCAGAGTATCATTGCCACCCTGAAAATTCCAACTTTGGATTTAGATACAGGCAGCTTTATTTACCCTTTCCTAATCCTGAGGGTGAACTTCAAGTAGTCTGAATTTTCGTGCTGACAAAACTTGGAGTTTTTCCTAACCTAGAGTTTGCCTCCAGGTGCTAAACCCAAAGTCTTTCTGTGTGGGCATAACTCTTCAACTTAGAAATAATGGTTTATCTGGGATATTGGTCACTTTGTAAAATAGTAAATGCTAATTCATGCAGCATGTAGTAAAATGTTCAGAGGGGTATTTGATCGCCCACCTGTGTATAATTAAACTTATTCAGAAAGCTGCTTTGTTATATTGTATGCAAATACATTATGATCAACATTTAGAAAATAAAAATTGTCGCACTGGTTTTCTTTTACCCCCTCTATTCTGTTGAACTTCAGTTTTGATGTTACATAGTTTGTTAATAAGGAAAGTATGGGCATAACTTGAATTTTTAGAAGTCTAACAATCTTTTTGGTTGTAATGGTATCTTGCTTTGAAACCTAACCTACTAAACCTGTTGATATTTCTTTTCCATATTTAAACATATGGAAGGTATCTTAATCTACTTGGAGATTTTGAAATTTCACTGAATAATATTTTAAAATAGGTTTGAATTGGAAAGGAGTGGTTATAATTACTGATGAGGGCTCGGTTTTCTCTCGCAGCAGGGTTGAATGCCTGCCTACACTCTCAGGCACGACCATGGAGAAAAGTGGGAACATACAACTGGAGATCCCTGACTTCAGCAACTCTGTCCTGAGCCATCTGAACCAGCTGCGCATGCAGGGCCGTCTCTGTGACATCGTGGTCAACGTGCAAGGACAGGCTTTTCGGGCTCACAAAGTGGTCCTGGCTGCCAGCTCCCCCTACTTCCGGGATCATATGTCCTTGAATGAGATGAGTACTGTCTCCATTTCAGTCATCAAGAACCCTTCTGTTTTTGAACAGCTCCTTTCTTTCTGTTACACGGGGCGGATATGCCTGCAACTGGCGGATATCATCAGCTACCTGACCGCTGCCAGTTTTCTGCAGATGCAGCACATTATAGACAAATGTACCCAGATCCTGGAGGGCATTCATTTCAAAATTAACGTGGCTGAGGTTGAAGCCGAATTAAGTCAAACGAGGACCAAGCATGCAGAGGGACCTCCGGAGTCTCACAGAGTTACACCAAATCTAAACCGCTCCCTCAGCCCCCGACATAATACCCCCAAGGGAAACCGGCGAGGTCAGGTGAGTGCTGTCCTGGATATCCGGGAGCTCAGTCCTCCCGAGGAGTCCACCAGCCCGCAGATAATTGAACAGAGTTCTGATGTAGAGAGCCGGGAACCCATTCTTCGGATCAACCGAGCAGGACAGTGGTACGTGGAGACAGGGGTAGCAGACCGAGGAGCCCGGAGTGACGATGAAGTTAGAGTCCTGGGAGCGGTACACATCAAAACGGAAAATCTAGAGGAGTGGCTTGGGCCTGAGAATCAGCCTTCCGGAGAAGATGGGAGTAGTGCAGAGGAAGTCACGGCCATGGTGATTGACACCACAGGCCATGGTTCTGTAGGACAGGAAAATTATACTTTAGGATCTTCAGGAGCCAAGGTGGCTAGGCCAACAAGCAGTGAGATTGACAGGTAAGTTGGTTTGTTTGCCCATCTAGTGGCTTACTGTGTAGACGTAGCTAAAGCAGGCCCTCTGTGTGACACAAAGAGCATCTTCCTTACTTGATGTTCTTCGTCAAAATAAGTTTATGTTGGGGAAACTGAAAGTGTGCCAAAAGACTTGCATTCTAATTTTTTTAAAGCAGGAAGCTCCTACTCCTGAAGTGTTCACAGTGTTGTGAGAACTATGGTAAAGTTAGACACTTCATGAATCAGAATAGCATCTGCAGTCACACTAGGATCAGTAATTGCCAGGGCCTCTTTGGAATTCCAGGAAGAGAGCTGATCATCAGCTGTAAATCTGACAGCATTGCCCTTCCTTGGTATGGTCTCACACAGGTAGGTGGCCTCTGGGAGTTTCACTTTCCTTTGTAGCAGTTTACCTTTCTTTGCCTCCCCTTCTACCAAATTTGAGGAAGTATGGTACTAGCAGTGATGGTTCTTTTTAGTGTAATCACAGTAATTCCAAAGAAAAGCTTTTTGAGTGTTTTTCATTCCTTTTTTTCACTTGTCATTTGACTATATCTTTTCCGTTTTCTTTCATTGATGACAGCTGCTACCATAAACCTGAGAGTTTCATTTTTTCACCAGTGCTACTATGTGCTATGCCTTACTTTTCTCTTTCTAATACATTGCGATTGTTTCTTTTGGGGGAAATAACAATAATTTTAATCTAAGTTGAAAGAAAGTCTTAAAGAGAAAAGTATTACCAACTTTCAGTTCAGTTCAGTTCAGTCGCTCAGTCGTGTCCACCTCTTTGCAACCCCATGAATCGCAGCACGCCAGGCCTCCCTGTCCATCACCATCTCCCGGAGTCCACTCACACTCACGTCCATCGAGTCCATGATGCCATCCAGCCATCTCATCCTTGGTTGTCCCCTTCTCCTCCTGCTCCCAATCCCTCCCAGCATCAGAGTCTTTTCCAATGAGTCAACTCTTTGCATGAGGTGGCCAAGGTACTGGAGCTTCAGCTTTAGCATCATTCCTTCCAAAGAAATCCCAGGGTTGATCTCCTTCAGAATGGACTGGTTGGATCTCCTTGCAGTCCAGGGGACTCTCAAGAGTCTTCTCCAACACCACAGTTCAAAAGCATCAATTCTTCGGTGCTCAGCCTTCTTCACAGTCCAACTCTCACATCCATACATGATCACAGGAAAAACCATAGCCTTGACTAGATGGACCTTAGTCGGCAAAGTAATGTCTCTGCTTTTGAGTATGCTATCTAGGTTGGTCATAACTTTTCTTCCAAGGAGTAAGCATCTTTTAATTTCATGGCTGCAATGATTTTGGAGCCCAAAAAAATAAAGTCTGACACTGTTTCCACTGTTTCCCCATCTATTTCCCATGAAGTGATGGAACTGGATGCCATGATCTTCGTTTTCTGAATGTTGAGCTTTAAGCCAACTTTTTCATTCTCCTCTTTCACTCTCATCAAGAGGCTTTTTAGCTCCTCTTCACTTTCTGCCATAAGGGTGGTGTCATCTGCGTATCTGAGGTTATTGATATTTCTCCCGGCAATCTTGATTCCAGCTTGTGTTTCTTCCAGTCCAGCGTTTCTCATGATGTACTCTGTATATAAGTTAAATAAGCAGGGTTAGATTGGTAATATTCTTTTCCTTTCTTAAAAGTTTAAAATTGAGTGAATGAACAATGGTAACTAAAGAAGCTATTCCTTTGGTTTGCATCTGGTCTTGAGAGAGAAATGTGTCATAAATTCAGAGTGTATATATTGTATCTACATCAGTTGGTCTTGGTTTGAGTATTTTCCTTCTTCTGTCCTTAATAGTTAAAATATTCTTGAGCCTAATGCTTACTGTCACCTGTATGAGCATTGTTGTCCCCCTTGTTAGAACTATATCAGGAACTAAATAGCTCTAAAGACAGAGGTTTTTGATCTCCACAGTCTATATCAACAACCTGAAATATATAGCAAATTATCATGGGACTTTGGGAAAGGATTAACCAAAAACCTAAAATTTACATAGAAGAAACAAAAGACCTAGTTTTAATTTATTCCTTTTTGGTTTTCTAGTACTTAACATAAGGATAGAAGCTTATATTTAGCCTTAGCTTCACCAGATCATATGGTCTCTCAGCTATGTCATTTTTTATTTCTTAAAAATTTAGTAGGGCAAACTTTTCTTATTTCGTGTGGGCGTGCTAAGTTGCTTCAGTCATGTCCAACTCTGTATGACCCCATGGACTGTACCAGGCTCCTCTGTCAATGGGATTCTCCAGGCAAGAATAGTGGAGTGGGTTGCCATGCAATCCTGGAGGGGTCCTCCTGACCTAGGGATCAAACCTGTGTATCCTGTGTGTCCTGCATTGGCAGTCAGGTTCTTTACCACTGGCGCCACCTGAGAAGCCTTCTTATTGCATATATGATTCTATATTGACTCCATGAAAGGACTTCTTAGAAATCTGTTGTTCGACTTGTTCCCCCTTCCTAGACTATAAAGGAGGCAGACATCAGCAGTTTTTAAGCTCCTTGACACTGCTTTCCTGTTAGTCCCCTTTTGCTCCTCTTCCAACAGATTTAGCCCCTCCGGCAGTGTTGTTCCCTTGACGGAGAGACACAGAGCCAGAAGTGAGTCTCCTGGGAGAATGGATGAACCTAAGCAACCTACTTCCCAGGTATGTAGTGGATTTGAGATTGCTGCGGTGGTTGAAGAAATTGCCACCATGTGTGAACATAGTATAATGAATAAGAAAGGAAAGATGTTTTGTTAAATAAATGCTGCATTTGATTACTTTTCTCTTTATTTTTGCTTGTGAGCATGCAGGAAATGCACTTTTGGTGTCAGCAGAGTTTGGGAAGTAGAAAAGGATAAGATTGTGGAACTCTTTCCTGATTATAAGAGCCAGTCTGTAGTCCTAAGAGTAATAAAAATAACCTCTGAAAACTTCATGCAGGTAATTTAGGACCTGGGATGGAGAAAGTTTGATTTTGTACATATGTGGTTATAAGACTGCATATTTACTAGTTTATATGTATTGTGTATTTGTAAACAAATTGCTTATGCATTTTTATATCCTGCTTGCTTTTTAGTATGTTTATATCCTTTCATTTATTTTCTTCCTAAATGTCTTGTTAGACTAAAATGGTTTTAGAGAGGACAGAAATGATGTCTTTAATTTGTGACTCCTTAGCAAATAGTATAAGTATGTATGTATGATATTTTTGTTCATATTTTCTCACAGGTGTCTATCATTGAAGATTGGTTTTTAGAAAGTTAGTGAACTCACCAAGTAGAACACAGTAAATTATAAACACTGTGGCCCTTTAAAAGGAAACACTGGTAGATTGAGATTGCATAGCTAATTTTTTTATCTTCTGCACAATATTGATAGTATCTTTTAAAATTTTTGTCTAAACCATTGGATGTTTATTATGTATATAGTGTAGTAACAGTAGGAAGACATTGTTATCAACTGTATCTATGTGTATATTATCATGCTGTTTGGTACCAGAAAAGGAATTGTAACCATTAAAGAATTTTTCAGTTTTAGTAAGGTGTGAGAAAAAGTGTTTACAAACTTGAAGGAAAAGTAAATTTACTCATATTATTAGGGCTCTTTTTCTCCTCATCTCTCCAATAAAATATGTTGATTATGTGACCAAAACTATTGTAAAAATAAATACAGCAGTGAGACAGACCTTACAATTTAAGGTGGGCATAAGACAGACTAACAAATACACAAAACACATACAGATAAGACTATATAGACTTAAGTAATGGTGTTGTGGGAATAGGAGTGCTTAAAATGCAGTTACAGGAATCAATATCCGCTTAAGGAAAGTGTTATTCAGGAGAGTTTAAGTGTGGTTTTTAAAGTAATTAGAAAGAGAGAATTTATTCCATATGTGAATAGGATAGGAATAAAACTTGGAATTCTACCAGGGTATTTACCAGACTGAAACAGAAGGTACAGGTTGTAAAGAAATAGAAGATAAATAGTATTGTCTGGAATTGATATTAAGAGATGAGTTTAATATATGCCTTGACATGCATGAAAGTTTATTATGGTGAGTCTAC
Source organism: Capricornis sumatraensis (assembly GCF_032405125.1). Lineage (NCBI taxonomy): Eukaryota > Metazoa > Chordata > Mammalia > Artiodactyla > Bovidae > Capricornis > Capricornis sumatraensis. The sequence goes on from NC_091082.1 coordinate 62,445,915, forward strand.
TCACCAGTTATTGTTTTCTCACCACAGAGAACCAAAACAGGACATGACTTACATTATGGTAAGAATAAATTTTGATAGGCTTGAAGAGCTTCTTGATTATAAGAGTGATTTGACTGGAAAAGACTACTAAGGTCACTCCTTTATTCTAAACATTGTGTTTTTCCTTTTTCTTTCACAAGAAGGTTAAAAAACTTGGTCTGATTTTCTAAGTGATTTATAATCTTCCAAACCTGGCTTTTCCTATCACTCATCAGCATTAACCATCCCAAACAGACAGATTCTGTGCCTCATCAAACTTCTGTCTCTGCCTCTTGAGTCAGGGATACTCACTCAGGCGTCTGGGTCCATGCAAGGCCCGACTCCTAGTTCCATCTGTCCTAACTATCCCCTTTGATCTCCCCTTCTTAAACCACTATAGCATTTACACGTGGCACCGTATAATTTTTTCCTAATTCTCTACAGACTCTTGTAAATGATTCTTTTCTGATTTACATTAATTTGTCTCCTAAACTGAAATCTTCTTGATAGCAAAGCCCACATTTTCTGATCTTCTTAGTGTCTCATGTTGTCTTCTCAGGTGCCACTAAATAGGAGTCGTTTTACCTCTAAGTACTTCTGAATAGCTAAAATTACTGAATAGGGGCCTAATAAAGAGACAGCTACTAAATTAAGTCCTCAGCTTTAGAGATCATTCAATAAAATTAAGAACTAATCAGATGATTTTTGAATTCCCTTCAGTTCTTTGAGTCTCTGATTAGTAACTGAAGATTGGGATTGTGGACAGCTATGAAGCCCTTGTCAAGAATCTAGATGGGTATTTATTTTAGAAAATATGGAAAGCATCCATTTATATGGAATTTATTCATCGTATGGAATAATTCACTTAGAAAACAGTTCTTGAACACCAGCTACGTATCAAGGACTGTCAGGTTCTAGCATATTCAGCAATGTAGGATTGTCCCTGTGTGTAAACAGTTTACAGTCTACTAGGGAATTGCCAAGTGGGAAAAGTGAAATGATCCACTTTTTATTTATTCATTTATTTATGTCTGCACTGGGTCTTCATTATTGTGCGTGGGCTTTCTCTAGTTGCGACAAGCATAGACTACCTGCTAGTTGCAGAGCTTGGGCCTCTCATTGCAATAGCTTCTCTTGTTGTGGAGCCTGGGCTCTAGGGCGCTCAGGCTTCAGTAGTTGCAGCCTGTGGGCTCAGTAGTTGTGGCATGAGGGCTTAGTTGCTCCAAGGCATGTGGAATCTTCCCACACCAGGATCAAACCTGTGTCCCATGCATTGGCAGGCAGATTCTTAACCACTGGACCACCAGGGAAGCCTGATCCAGCTCTTTGTGATAGAGACAACCAGGTAGCAGCCGTTTTTGTCCTTGCTTCTTTTTAGAGTTCAAAGGAATAAAACTACCAAAGAGACATTGTTGTCTATGACAAGGACCGATCTACATTTTATGCTTATTTATTTGCTCTTTTATTGCAACTTTATTGCAGTAATTTTTAGGCGAAATTGATCATAATGTGTTGAGTTTTCTGATTATGGTTCGTGATAGATAACTAGAATAAATTTACATAGATAACTAGAATAAATTTACTTTCTTTTTGTGGACAGTACTGCTATGACACTATTTTCCTTAAAGTTAGGCCTTTTGTTTTTTTAGGAAATTGGTAGCCTCAAGATTATGAATAGTATTAGGAAACTTTGTAATGTTTAATAATAGCTAACATTGAGTTATGCTAAGTACTTTATTAATTCATTCAGTGTTCATAGCATCTGCTCAAGGTAGATGCTGTTATTATATTCATTCTACAAATGGAGAAGCTGATGCACAGAATAGTTAAATAACTTGTTTGAAATCAAATAATAAATAGGATGGAGATTTGCTGTTTGCTTGTTCCTTTTTTGGGGGATGAGGGTTGCGCTCGGTCTTCGTTGTGGTGCGTGGACTTCTCTCACTGTGGTGTGGTGGCTCTAGAGTGTGCAGGACCAGTAGCTGAAGCATGCAGGCTTAGTTGCAGGAGGTGGGATCTTACTTCACTGACCAGGGATCGAACCCAGGTCCCCTGCACTGGAAGCATGGAGTCTTATCCACTGGACCACCAGGGAAGTTCCCAGATTTAAACCCAGGTTCCAGCATCCTTAAATTGCTGTAAAGTATAACCAGAGGCTTTCAGGGATATCTCAAGGTATACTGTTATCATATTTGATTCTCATAAAAATATAATAGAATTGGCAAAACCTATGCTAACTTTTTTATTTTATGGATGAGGAAACTAAGCCTCAGAGAAGTTGTTCTGTGCTTTGTCAGTGCTCATCCAGGACCTTTTATTGGGATAATCCCTCATTCTTTATGTGAGTTCAGTTTTGATTATCCAGTGAATTAGAGCAGAAATGTTAGATGAAATAAATCAGAATCTTCTAAAGCCTTACCAGTTCATGCTTTTCTTTACATACTGCTTCCTAAACCTGCTGAGAGCTACCTCTCTTCTGTTGGAAATACTGAAGAGCACTATTGGCTAACAAATGTGAAAGGAGATAAAATACATTTTTAGAAGTTCAAGAAAAGGGTGTAAGATTAATTGCTAGATTCATCTTTCTCCAGTTAATCCAGAGTCAGCTTTTACATATTCTCCTCTTTGCATTGGTACTTTGCCTCTGCTAGATGTATGTGTTTTCCTCGTACATACTTTAAATGCTTATATATATTTGTGGATATGTATATAATTTTTGTTCAAAACATTATACATAAAACATATATGTGTTTTATATATATACACACAATGACTTCAGAAGTCATCAGGATAAATAAATCAGAAACTTATGAATGGTGATATTTTAATATAGAATATTGAATGCAAAGCATTTATAAATGCAAGATTTTTCAATTATTCATTCAAAAGAATATAGTATTCCCTCTCCCTTCTAACTTTCAGATAGGAGGAAGACTTATTTCATATATTAAATACTTTGACTATTTAGGTTATGTTCAGATTAGGTAAAACAAAATTAAGATTTTACTTAATTGATATTAAGGAATTACTGGGATGTTTTTAGGTGTGATAGTGGTATTTTAATTACATTAAGAAGAAAAGAATCCTTATCTCTTAAAAATACATACTAGAATATTTATGTATGAAATTATGCCTGAGATTTTCTTCAAAAAATAATGTGAAAAAGACAAATAGGTGAAGGTAAAGGAAAAACAAAATTGCTCATGGGTTGACATTGTTGGATGATGAGGATTCAATATAGTGTTGTATCTAAAACTTAATAAAAAGTTTTAAACTATATATATTTCCTCTTCAATTAAAAAAAAAAAAATTAAGGACTTCCCTAGTGGTCCATTAGTTTAGAGTCTGCCTGCCAATGCAGGGAATATGGGTTCAATTCCCGGTCCCTGAAGATCCCACATGCCTTGGAGAGACTAAGCCTGTGTGCCACAACTACTAAAGCCCATATGCCTAGAACCTGTACACCACAACGAAGAGTAGCCACTGCTCGCCACAACTAGAAAAAGCCTGCACGCAGCAGTGAAGAGCCAGCACAGCCGTAAGTAAATAAGTGAGATTTAAAAATTAAATCAGAAAAGGAAAGCATTTATTTTTCAATAATTATCTAAGTAACAACAGCAGAGTTTTAATGCTTTTACAGTAATTGCTTTTTTTGAATGTCTTAAGTAATTCTATTTCACAATCCAAGAAATGTAACTTAGTAGGGAGACATTTTATAAATTAGGAGAGATTGGAGTGAATTAGCAACATCATTAGGAATATGTATTCCCCTTCTCTTTGTTTTGTCTGTTTTTTGTTCAGTTTTGTCTTTCTGTTCAGAAGGCAAAATCAGAAATCAAGTCTTGTACTTCTTTCTCTGTGGTACCTGTCATTGTATTTGGTAGACAATAGCCAGTTGGTAAATACTTACTGGATATCAAATTGTGAAGAGGTTATAGGAAGGAATAACTAAGTTAGTAAATTCATATCTCAACCTAGTTTCCCAGTTCTTTTGCTAATTTTCTCTGAGGTCACTTAAACTTTGATCAGTCTTTAGAATAAAGGAAATATGTTGATGTGGTACTAAAATATTTTGGGATAAAAAGGAATACTGTCATCTACAAGTTATATACATTTTTATAAAGCTAGTTACTGCTGGGTTAAATTTTGGTATTAATGATAATGCCAAAAATATGATTTATAATGTGCTTGCCATAGTGTATTCTGTACTGTCAGATATAATAGCCATTAGCCATGTCATACGGCTATTTAAATTTTAATTAATTGAAAGCAATTAAAATGAAAAATTCAGTTCCTCAGTCACGCTAGCATATTACACATGATAATAGCCACATGTGTTTGATGACAACTATATTAGATGGTGCAGATTATCAAATAGTTCCATCATCACAGAAAGTTCTATTGGACCAACACTGCCAAAGTACCTACCTGGTTGTCTAGATTCTGATTGCAAATTAGAGTCCAAATGGATGGTAAGAGTGGGCTTAGATTCTCCTATCACTGTAAATTCAAAATTTAGCAGGAGGTTAATAAGTGTGAGGTTTTTCAGCCAGAAAGTAACTCATTTGTCCTGTTCTTTTATGGTAATAAGAGTAGAGTAGCCTCAGTGTTCTAAAAATTCCTATCTTAAAATCTTTACTTTTGGGGAGTAATTAATTCACTGTTTGGATCTTGGCTAAAAATCATTTAGCATAGAGACAGAAGTAAAAAATGATTTGATGTCTTTTACTATATATGCTTACATAGTTTCACTTGCTTGTTGTCCTCACCTGGTACAGGTAGAAGAGTCAGCAATGATGGGAGTAAGTGGCTATGTGGAGTATCTCCGAGAGCAGGAAGTATCTGAGCGGTGGTTCCGGTACAACCCCCGTCTCACCTGCATCTACTGTGCCAAATCTTTCAACCAGAAGGGGAGCCTGGACCGCCATATGCGCCTGCACATGGGGATCACACCGTTCGTCTGCCGCATGTGTGGCAAGAAATACACCCGGAAAGATCAGCTGGAATACCACATTCGCAAACACACAGGCAACAAGCCTTTTCACTGTCATGTTTGTGGAAAAAGTTTCCCCTTTCAGGCCATCTTGAATCAGCACTTTCGCAAAAACCACCCTGGCTGTATACCCCTGGAGGGGCCTCATAGCATCTCCCCTGAAACAACTGTCACATCTCGGGGACAAGCCGAGGAAGAATCACCTTCACAAGAAGAGACAGTTGCTTCTGGGGAAACTGCCCAGGGCTCTGTGTCCACTACTGGACCAGACTGAAACAGTGAGGGGAAGGGGGCAGACCCTCTTCCCCTTTGGGCCATAAGTAACCAGCGTCGGGGCCATGGACTGGTACTTAGATTCACGAAATGCCACATCACAAGATCAGAAGATGCTCCCAAGATGTTGCCAAACTAGAGCATCGGCAACATACACAAAAGCACTAGAGGCTCTTCCCCTCTTTCTTCCCACCTTACACTTGGAAAATAATCAAGCAAATCAACTTTCTAATTCAGGGATCAACAGCCTTGGTTTGTTAACTTTATAAAAGTTTTTTTAACAAAACAGTGATAAATGATCATTTCTCTACCAGTCATGTTTGAACACTACTTTGGTCCATATCACCCTGGTGGCTGTCTTTGCCCAGGTATAAAACACAAAGCAGGAGCCTTGGTCATCGGAACCAGCCAGCCACGAAAGAGATGGAAGTCATCATTGATGGTGATGATAAGGGGGAGTTTCTCTTCTTCCTTCCCTGGCAGAACTTGCAGTTTCATATTTCAAGGAAAAAAAAAAAATACTGGTAGTTCTTTTTGTTTTGAAAGGTTAGACTTAATCTTTGCCCAGGCAGGGCACCGGATACTTTGCCTGATTGTTTCACATAAGTGGCCATCTTGGAGCAGTATTCTAATGGGCAGCATCATCTGAAGCACTTTAGGCACCTGGAAGTGAAATGAGCAGCGAAGTGTTTACAATAGGTATTCCTGCATTTGGGGGCTTGAGTGTTGTGTCAAGGAAGAGGGGAGCAAGGGAAGGAAGTGTTTTTGTTTCGTAGTTACCGAATATCGAATAACACAGAGCCAGCTATACTGCAGCTTCCTGATCAGTATTTGTAAGCCATAAGGCTTGCATATCTTCGGGTGTTAAGAAATGGCTCTAGTCCAGATGGATAAACGTGTAAGGCTGACTACCAAAGTTTCATCTAGTCTCTTCGGCTCCTAGTTTCACATAACAGCAATATTATACATCAAAAATGTCACTTTACAGTGAAATGAGCCTGGATTCTATTTTTAAATTCACAGGTCTCCATATTTGATAACTTTTATATGACATTTTAAACATTTTTTCTGCAATATTATGGTTGTAGAAATTCAACACTATGGTTCTTACTGCAACCACAATTCCATTTCCTCCTGCATATGTGATAGTTTATATTTTCAGTCCAATAGAAGAACCTCACTAATCCATGTCTTACGTCTGCAAACCTAGTAATTCATAAACCAACCATTAGCAAATTGCTGGTGACTCCAAGAGCTTTGCTTTTTAATAATACACTACAGGGCATTTACCAGGAAACATCATGCACAATCATGTTGCAATAAATTGATCAAGGGGATCGATTTTGATCAGGTTTGGTTACTTAATCATTCCTAAGATTTTTGAAACTTCAAGGGACCTTTTTGGTAATTCTGGGTATTTCTGAGATTCTTAATCCAGCACCAAGAGTCAGTAAGAATTTACCAAACATAGAGCCTCAGATGCCCTGTCTTGCATGCAGAGGATGAAGGAGGATCATTAAGGGATGCAGGCAAGTAGATGCTTACAAGTCACAGTGCAAATAGAAAGGAGAAAACTCTCTGGCTTCTCATAATTGATCATTGATTTTTTAGAGAGTATTTAAATACATAGTGGTTTAAGAAATTGTTTTGGTACAGGGGCATAGATGATTGTAAAAGAGATTTGGGAGAGGGTTTGATCATGGTGGTGAGCCATTCATGAGAACATTAGTGGTGTTCCCCCTTCCTGGGAATGCTTTGTTATGTGGAAAAGTGAATAGGAAAGAATGGCCTTACTTTGATGATCAGAAGTTAGAATGCAGAGGATAACTTTTAAGCAGTCTGAGACCTGTATATATACATACAGCTGTACCATATCACTAGTGAATGGTTATTTTTCTCTTCTGGAAAAACAGAATGCGTCTTTTAATAGGAATGTAATGATGTTACTACCATTTGATTAGCGCCTACCCTTAAAAGTCATATTGAAGCCATATTTTGTCTTCAGAAAACAGACTGGCATTCTCTTTAGTTGCGCAACAGCATGATAGGGTGAAAACTGCCGCCTCGGGCCATCTTAGGAGCAACTGTGCTCTGTGGCATAGAAAAAGTGGAGCTGAAATTAGACTGAAATCTTTAAAGAAGCATTTTAGCTGGCAGCCGAGGTTTTCAGTGGACAGATTCTGCCATTACTAAATAGGCCGGGAGGTGAGAGGTACAGAATATGCTGCTTTAGAAGGACTGTTTAAGCCTACCAAAAAAATATAAGTCCATCCTACTTTTGAGAAGTATGCTGGAAAGTTCTGTATTGCTTTGTTAGTTTTTTAGATGTTATATGAGAAAATAGAGCTTTTAAAACTATTACCAAATTGTAAAAGTGAGGTGCAGTCATTGCTGTGAAGAGGAACTTCAGCATTTGTCAGTACTCCATCCAGGGTGAGCAACAGACATTTTAAGTGAACTAGGAACTGTTTGATAGATGTGGAAATGCTGTGAGGGTTTGATGGTTCCCCCCTCCCTTTTTATTCACTGCTAACAGGTTTTTGCTGTGTCTATACTGTGAATAGAGTGCTTCTCGGTCATCTAGGACCACTTCAGCACAATCATGTTTGCTGGTTCTCTCCTCTTAATTGGCCTAGTGCAGAGCCATGAAATTCATGAAAACTCAAACCAGCCTAACTTCTGAACAGATTTAAGTTTCTGAAAACAATTTCTTCATTTTTGTTAGAAGAGATATTCTAAATAACTATCCAAGATTCTTATCCAGATTCACTGTGACGTTGTCTTATTTCTTAGCTAATATCCTTGTAGGGACATAGGAGTTAGTGTTCTGTCTACATTAATGAATAGCTCTATAGGTATGTGCACAGAGGATACCTCTCTTAAGGATGTACTGCATGGACTTTTAGCTAATGCTGAACACTCATTACCAAATTTTAACTTGCACGTGTCACCTTGTGAAGGGAACAGCATTAGCAGTGAGAGCTAAATCATCGTTAGATACTCTAATGCCGTGAAACAGCAGACTGGGACTGTTCATTTGTTGAGTAGTCCTTAATAGCAAAGGAGCTACCTAATATTCTCAGCAAAAGAAGAGAGAGGACATTAATCTACTTTCATTCTAAAAGGTACCTTTTATTTTCTCTCTCAGAATTCTGATACCAGTTTAAAATATGGCATTGGCATAAACAGTAATACTGTACTTTAGGCAGAAGGCTCTTTCTAATGACTTGTTCTCTCTTTACTCAGAACCGTATTTACCTCTGAACAGAGTTGCGTTTTCTGTGAGTAGCAAACTACCCCCTAGTTATTGATTATACCAGAGGGTCAAAGCTAGTCTTGACTATGTAAGCATAAATTAGTTCCTGAAGGACAAAGATTGGTAAACAAGGGAGATAGCAGTTAAAGGAAGTTTTTATTTTTAGTGTTTCCAGTTCCCTCTATATCATTGAAACAGGGTTTTCCAAAGATGGCATGACAATAGAAATAAACCATTTTCCTACTAACTTCATAGTTGAAATCTGACCTTAGTTGGAAGTGGTTTGATAGAAGAGTGAAATAGCAAACTTCATCCTTTTAATAGCTGAATAGTCTTTGGTCAGGAAATAACTTTCAAAAGTTAACTGTTTCTTAACATTAATTTTATTTTAACTGGTAGAAACAACATTTTGTTTGACTAAAAGATCTAATTTAAAGAAATGAAAGCAATGAGGAATAGAAAGGAAATTAAATTTGAACAAAGATAAAAAGTCTTAGTCATAGTGGAAAGGCATTTAATCAGGGAGGAATTGGAATCTTGGAAGTTTTTATTTTTTCAGCTGTAACAGGCATGTGGATTTTTTTTGTTTTGTTTTTTCTCTTCCTCAGATGTTCTCCTTATCTGTGTATTCATTCATTCAGTATTTTGGTTGCTGAGATTTAGAAAAAGAGCAAGTAGCAATGAAGCCAGATAAATCCCTCCATTTAAGAGGATGCCCTAAGGGGACAAAGTGTATCTCTAGGATTTAGAAATTAGATCAAGATTCAGCAAACCACAGTCCCCAAGCCAAATCCTGAGGTCACCTTTATGTATAAAGAAAGTGCTGGTGGAAGAGAGCCACACCTATTCATTTAGGTATTATGGCTACTTGGTACAGTCATGGCAAAGTTGACAGAGACCACATGGCCTGCTGTCTGGCTCTTGACAGAAAAGGTTTCCAAGTCCAGAATTATTTGAAAGAATTATGCCATCCCACTCAATTTGTCACTCTTGCCATTTTGCCTGTTTAACAGATTGGTTGAGGTTTTAAGTTTGTATCAGTTTCTTGAAAGAAGTTGCCATCTTTTTCTAGATGCTTGTCTCATTTGTGCTCCTTCTTGAATCCCATTGCTTTAAAGCATTTAGAGCAGGCCTATGATTTGTCCTTGCCTTTAAGGTAGATTTAGTTGAGGATGGTAATTACAGATTTAAGAAAGTAATATTTAAAAATGACTCCCATGTATGATAACGTAAGGTTAAATGAATATCATGTTTAGAGAAAATACTGGGGAAGAGAAGTAATGTTTTTATAAGTAAATTTTGCCATTTCTCTAAGTTAACAGATGATGGCAAGAATGGGTTTCTTCTCTCTAGTATTAAAATTAATTTCTCTTAAGAATAAGTGGTTTGATTTCTATCCAAAGTCTGTTTTTCTAGATTAGAAACTATCCATTTCTTTACTATAAAGCTTCGTTTTAATTTACTCAAGTAAACTCACTCTGTTCTATGTGGAGTAGTAAAAAGCCAAAATCTTCCTTTTTTAAAAAAAGAAAAAACTATTTTAAAACTTAAACATCTGAAGATTGAAAGTTCTTTTTAGAACTATCTTCCAATTTCTGTTATTGTTTGTAATTCTCAATATATATTGGGACATTATATATTTGCTTTGTGAATGTTCATTCTTACTGTTCAATTAGTTTATTTATGCTAGATGTGGAAAAGTAAATGGAAAATGTTAGGATGATAATAAACATAATTCCTTACAAGAGGAAAATATAATGGCTCCCCATTTGTAAACAGTGCATGGACTTCTGAGTTAAGTTTATCTGGGCAGAGTGTTCTAGACCATGCTTATACAATACAGTGAGTTTGATTCTTACTTTGTTGTGAGTTCTACCAACACATGCAAAGTTTGGATGAGTTGCCTAGCCGCATATACGGCACCTCTTCACTATACATTTTATTTTTAAAGTTGCCTTTTTCTAAGTTGGAAATTAGGTTTTATATGTTACACCCTCAGAGTAATAGATAATCTTCATCTAGAAGCTTCCAGTATATTTGCATAGGTCAGATCTGCTTTGTCTTGGAGCAATTATATTAGTAATGAGTTATTGAGATTTTAAGAGTGCTGTTTTCCTGGTTAATTTGGGATTCCAGTTAATTTAGGGTATAGGACTTTGAAAGAAACTGTATTTAGGTAGTCCAGTGAATAATTTGCATACACCTCCATTTGAGGTCTTGGTAACAGATGTCATTTAAATAAGAATCTGTTGAAAATAATGGAGTTTGCCAAGCATTATGACTTCTTTGATAACTATCAGTCTTAATGTGGTTTTGCCTCCTTTGCTTTCTAGTGTCTTTCTGTTTTTCACTCTTCTTATTAAGTGGTGCTTTTCCCAGGACCAGTCTTTTTACTTTGCATTAAGTAACTTTTCTTGCTCAGGACAAGCCAAAGTTGGATAGTTTCATACTTTCAAACCTGACTTAAGTACATTCCAAACCTGCAAGATATCTGTACAGACTATTTGGTTTTGTGTAGGCAGACTATCTTTTCCCTCAGTTGTGAAGAACAGCAGTGGCTTAGAAGCCAAGCATTGCCTGAAATATGCATTACATTCACAGAGGGTACACATATAAATAAATGTCTTATCTTACACCTTCCCCATTATCTGTATAATACCTCTCATTAAGAAAGGTCCATTAGCTCAAATAGTGGAAGCTTTAAACACAAAGCTTAGGTACAAAGGCAGAGCAGTTAAGGGGGGAAAAACCACTTTTCTAATGCTTGCTTTTTTTATGTCAACTCAGTAAGTCCTGTTAAGGAAACTAGAATTCACCACCCACTCAAGGTATTTGTTCAGCATCTCATATGACCAACAGCACAATTTAATATACTGTGAATCTTAGAATCTGAATTAATCCATAATGCCGGAAGTCAAAGTATGTATCTTATGGGGAAATGTTTCCTACCCTGTGAAATCACTTATCTTATATAGTAGGTAGCAAGAGGAGAATCTGTTCTATTAAGTACATTTTTGTTCCATTAAGTAATTTTTGGTACCAGACAGTGTGCTTGGAATTTGTATAGCAAAACTGATTTTATACATAGTTTAGATGTGGCTTCCTGTACTTGAGAGTCCTAAACCCACTTGGTTAGAGGCTGGTATATGCATTTAAAAGCCATGAGGGTCAAAAAGAAGGGGACGGAATTAACCATACTAAGTGCTTCAGAGACATAACTGCAGTATATTCTCAAAATAACTCTCTGAGGTAGTTAACAGAAGTAGCTAAAAATCACTGACTTTAACTATGTGTTAACTATGTGTTAAGCACAGTTTAATGTTCCTCACATCAATTAACTCTGCTACTCCTTAGGACAAACCCATTAGAGTAGATGCTGTTACTGTCCTCACTTTAAAAAGAAACAGACTCAGAGAGGTTGACCTAGGCAGTCTTTCACTAGACTCGACACTCTTAATGACTATGTTGCCTTTAACAGGTATAATTATACCATATTTTATAGATGAGGAAACTGTTGAGCCCAAGATGACACGATCGATAAATTGCAGAGCCAGTATTTACCAATCTGATTCCACAGCCCAGACTATCTCCAGTACATCATGTTAACTCTGTTTACTTAACAGAGTTGGAGTGAACTAGACTATACCATAGCCAGTAACAGCACTGCTTTTAGTGAACTTTAAATTCAGGAATAAGTGATCGGAAGGTTTCTCCAAGAGATAATGCAGTTGATTTCGAGCAGATATTGCATGGTGAACATTTTCTGTGGATATTGCCCACCAATTTAAAGGAGTCACCCATTTGGTGGTTCTAATTGTGAACAACTGCTTGAGTTACTGCTACCAAGGCGGAAATTGAAAGATCGCACTCCAGTTACCTGTTGCTATGTGACGAACTCTCTAAACCTCAGTGACTTAAAACAGCAACTACTTTATGTATTTCATGATGTTGCAAATCAGAAATTCAGGAAAGGCTTATCTAGGCAGTTTCATGTTCCCTGTGGTGATGATTCAGGTCATCTGATAGTATTCAGCAGGTGGTTGGACTGGTCAGGGTGTCCAAGGTGAGCTCACGGTGCTGACACCTTGGTTGACCAGAAAACTTGGCCCAGCAGGCCTCCTCCCCATCTCTGGAGCCTTGGGGACCCTCCATCTGATCTGTCAGAGTAGTCAAATTTAGGAGATGGCAGCTCAGGCCTCCAAGGCCTCTTCAAGGCCAGGCCCAGAGCTTTCATAAGAGTCATCACCACACACTATTATTGGTCAAAGAAGTCACTGGTCAGCCCAGATTCGAAGGGAGAGGAGATACCTTACCACTTGATGGAAGATGTGTCAAGGATTGAGACCATCTTTAATCTGTTACAGGCAGCAGTAGGTGTTTTGGATTTGTCTTTACTCTTGTGTGTTCATTTAGGTCAGTTTGTGCCATAAGAAACCATTTCTTCTACTTAACCATGGGTCAGAAGCTAGAAAGAGAATGAAACAAATACCTGAAACAAATTTCATTAGCTTCCCACCCCCAAGTTTCACTTACAGCAAAATTTCCATGTTTTCTTTTGTACAAGTTCCAAATTACTGCATTTGTTCTTTTTTTTTTCCTGTGAAGCAACAGTAATTATCCATGCTAAACCAGAAATAATCTATAGATGAAGTAAAAACCTTGCTGTTACAGACCTTGATTTATTAGAGATGTCAGCTGTAGTTTGTTTCCAAATAGGCAAAAACTCCTGTGGTATGGAAAATTCATACGGCTGCTAAATCTGTTTCAACAGGAGTTTCTATTAAGTGGCTAGATGGATTATATTTTTGACATAATTGAAAATTTTGCCTACATATACTACATATCTTTGTTCTGTGCTCAGTCTCTCAGTCATGTCCATCTTTTCACAACAAGCCTTTGGACTGTAGCCCACTAGGCTCCTCTGTCCATGGCAAGAATACTGGAGTGGGTTACCATTTCCTCCTCCCGGGGATCTTGCTGACCCAGGGACTGAACCCTCATCTCCTGTGTCTCCTGCATTGGGAGGCAGATTCTTTACCACTGAGCCGCTGGAGAAGCCCCCTACCTATCTTTACTGCCACCTCTGGCACAAATTTGTGCTGGAGAAGAGGTTCATTCCATTTATATTACCTTCCATTTTGGATACTGTTGCTCCATTTTATAGTTGTTAATCCTTTAAAAATTATCAGTTGCTACTGGCTTTTGTTGTCTGAAATGATAGATCATTGAAGTGTTATGATTTGGGGTTAGATTTGTCAAGTTTAGGATGCTTTAACTCCTGCTGGCTTATAAAAGGACTTTATTGCTTTCAGAAGAAATAAGGGCAAAGAATAAATTCTGTTGGAAAAATGATCATCCCCAGATCAACTTTCTAAGAGAAGAAAGGTTTGATGTTATCTATCCATTCCATCTGCAGTGGTTTCTTAGAGATTTAGTTGTGAGGGCTTCTTGTTGGTCAATCCCAATTAGATTATATAGTTGAAGGGATCTCTGTTCTCGGGTCAGGCCTCAGGAATCACAAATACAGGAAATAAGAAGGGTACTCAGGGCTGAAAACTTAATTTAGGACTCTAGAAATCCTGGGATGGGAAAACAGGACTTTGGCATTTGTGGTTGAATAACCAGGTATGGTATGTTTGAGTCATTTAGGCATCCGGATTAATTAGATTTTATCATAATGATTGGGGCAAATTTTGATGAATAAGAATCAGTGAGCCTTAACATTTTGCACTCTGCTGTACCTCAAAGTCTGCCCATTGTGACAGAGAAAACCTTTGAAAATATATTCCCAGGGAATGAAAAATTGGTTCTAGGTACTTTTGCTCTAAGAATCTTCGCCATAGACATCTCTGCTGCAGGCATTTTCACCTTAATTACTAATTCACTGCAAGGCAATTTTCCCGTAAAAGATAAAATAGTAAAAAATAAAAGAGGGATATTAAAGGGGACAAAATGAAACACGATGAATGAATGACAGTGTTTTTAAAAAACTTAAAAGCAAATTACAAAACATTTGAATACATCTAAAATGTGTGTGGTTCATGGCAGTCCTGCACAAATAACTTGATTTTCGTATTTGGTGTGTTGGACCTAAGTGCTTGTCTTCCAGGTCTTTCATTCTTAGTATTGAGTATTTTGATCATCTCCTCATCAGCACTGTGCATTTTCTTTTTTCTTAAACTTCTTCTTTCATTGAGAGAGGTGTCAGTTTCCAAATAACCAGGATGCGTATTCGTAACCATGCTTTGTATTGCGTCATGAAAGCCTCTGCACTATTGTTCTTGGCATCTTGTCATACGTCTGTTCATACTTTCCATAGTTGTGTAGGAAATGTGGGTTCAGCTCTGCACCTTTGAGACTTTTGGCCTGTTTATCCTCCAGTGTAGTGTGTTTCAAAATAAGACACCAACTCATGGGGCCAATCGTCGTCATCTGTCAGCTCAATAAAACCATCAGTAATGTCACTAACTGGGAGACATGCCTGTCAAAACCAAACTATCAAAGCAAAACCTGTCACCCAGTTATTTTATCTTTTGTGGCAAAATTGTCTTATGGCCAATTAGTCATGGTGCAAAAATGTTTGCAGCAAAGAAGCTCATAGCAAAAATACTGGTTACTTGAAAAATCTTTGATAATCTATGAAGATGCCTCTCGTTCAGTATCTTATAGCCCTTTGGGCCCTCCTCTAGATTCTCTGACTCTTAAATTTGAAATCATCTGGTGGTTGCACCGAAGCTTAAGTACAGTTGACTCTTGAACAATGTGAGAGTTAGGGTGCAACCCTCTGCAAGTGGAAAATCCACCTATATCTTAATAGTTGGGCCTCCGTTTCTGAGGTTCCTCTGTATCTAGGGATTCAGCCAACAGCTGGAGGTGTAGTAATGCAGCATTTACTATTGAAAAAAACATGGGTATAAGTGGACTCATGCAGTTCAAACCTATATTGGTCAAGGGTCAACTGTACTATGGTCTCAAATTGGAAAAGAGGACAAAAAAGGGAACCTGTAGATTGACAGAATACTTATTTTTTCTTTTCAGCATCATAAGTCTAAACCATTAAAGCTAATAACAACTACCTGAGAAATTACTATGGTTTAGATTTCTGTATTTAGCACATCTTAAAGCAGATGTTCTTGACATATTTGAAGATGATCTACTGAGTTTCCTGTAAATTAACAGAATCCTAACTCTAGTGGTTCTTAAAAGAGCTATTACAAAAACCAAATTACAACACAGGGAACAAAGCTTAAAATGTGTTTCCTCTGGAAGCCAAGAAGCTAAAGCAGGGGTCAATAAGAGTGTGGCTGAAATCCACTTCGAGAATGGCTATCAGTCAGATAGCAAAGATATGTAAAGTTTATATGGTATTTGCTATTTTTACAAAAATGATTTTAAATCATGTAACTTGAAAAGTGAGCCTGTTTTCTTTTTGGAAAAGTGGGCCAATAAAAATAACACTAATATAATTCAATTGTATATGCATGTGCATTGAACACAGAGTGGTATACTAAAGATAGTTCATGCAAATAACTTTTGTGGGAAGTTTGGCTATTTTCTTAATATCTTTTTTTTCATAAATGTATGTTTATAAATATATTTACTCATCCACTATAACCTTGGTAGCTTTAGAAGCATTTTGTTAGCTGTATCATTGATTATAAAAATCAATTTCTTGGCATAGTAGGCTATGAGAGCTTTTAGTTGCTTTGTATTTTGGCTAAGAAAATTATTTCTTGCACTTTGTATTTATAAAGATGTTATAACACTTTGCACCCACTTAGTGCAGCTGTTCTTTAGTGACAAAAGATGTAGGCGTTAAAGTGAAATGTATGTTTAGAAGCCCGGCAAAAGGAGGGCTCTCAAAAGAACAAATTTGGCTTGCATCTACCAGAGAAAAGCTAGGGGTTAATATAAAATTTAGGTTGAAAATATCTATTGGAATAGGTGTGCAGTCACTGCAAGTTGCAATATCATTATGAATTGCCCGCTATATGTATGTGATAGTATGTATGTGTGTGAGAAAAAAATGTCTGATGAAGGCAGATAAGTCAGTGTAGAAAATTCTACCTCCCATTAAAGAGAGAATATTCCAAGTTTGCCCTGTAGCCCCTTATGCAGGAGGCTGGATTCCTCAGCCACTGTCCACCTCATTCTCTTTTGTACTCGCTTTAGCTCCTCTACCTCTGAGCACTTGGCTGAAGAAAGTATAGCTTTCTGTAGCAAGCAAAGGAAAGCCAGACCTGAATATAGAGGTTGCAGTATCTCACGTCTCCTTGTCATCTTCACATGTTAATGTTTGGTTTCGTTGCCCAAATCAGTGTCAGAACACTTGGGTTTAGTGCTTTTATCCACTGGCCTCTGTTTGGCAAGAGTAGCCCTTGGAAGTGGAGTCTTTCTGCTGTTTTTAATGATGCACTCAATTCCTTTTAATGATGTGAAAATTTTGTTTGAATCCTGAGCTTTTTTTATTTTTTAATTGCCATTTGCAGCCCATTTTGGGGACTGGAATATCAACCATATTTTCCTGATGTTGAGCCTTCTGCCAGTATCTTGACATGCAGTTTTGCATGACCTGGATTTTTGGATGACCTATTTTGCTTTTAGACACGCTGAAATTCTTCTCTTTATAATGCCAAGAATGTTATAATAGTTAGGATGGCCTATTGTGGGTGTCAGGAAATATCAGTTTCGGTAGTAAATGCCACTAGGCAGACCACCTAATCTTTAAATGCAGTTGGAGCACTCAGCTGATTTGCTGTTGGGGGCACACTAGTCCACTGACCCAGATCAGGTTACCTACCTTTTGAATATTTGTTACAGCTGAGAAGGGACTTTGGGCCTTTCAGAAATATCCCAGAATGCTTTCCACCTTTTCATTCAAATCCACTAGTTAGAATAGCTGGTTGTAATGTCCAAACAGGGACTCGCTAGTTAGGAGTGAAAACGAGAGTGATCCATTTGCAGACTTTGAGAGTTTCACATCTATGTTTTAGGTACTAACTGATAAGTGTTTACTTTTCCTGTTGACGGTATAGGGCAAGTGACAGTACTGACAGTGTGAAATTCCAAATTCAATAAGCAGTACTCATTGGTGACGACTGATGTATTGGGTTGGCCAGCCCAGTAGTAACCTTCATCCGTGTAACAGTATGAATTCTGTCAGGAGATGAGATACTAAAATCATGTGAATCTATTCACCACAGCTATTTTTTTTCTAACTATAGAATAATTGTCAGCCTATAAGCCATGCTACTGAAAGCTTAGACTCAGGAATTAACTCCTGCTTAGGAAGATTCTTCCTTCTGGCTTATCTTTTGTTTGTGCCCAGAGTCTTGGCCTAGACCTGTGCCCAGCTGTTTTGCTACAAACACATACTTAAGGTGCAGTCTTACCTAAGTCAATAATACACTGTCAGCCATGCAGTCTGTTTTATAGCCAAAGTGATTTATTGAAATACAAAACAAACAAAAAAAGTGAGAGATGCCTAGATCATTTCTTGGAGGCATGTTGAAATCAACCTGTGAATCTGGGAGGAAGCATAGAGTCTTATCTTCTATATGGCTTGGGTGAACAGTGACTTTAATGCTTTCTATTAAAATACTACAAAGCTAGTTGACTTCGGCAAGTAGTTCTCAATTTTGGCTGCATATTAGAATCACCTGGGGCTTTTACAAAATGACTGCCACCTAGGGCCCCCTCCGGACATGCACGTTTAATTGGCTGGCTGTGCCGCCTGGGCTTTAAAAGCTCCTCAGGTGATTTTAATGGGCAGCCAAGGTTGAGAATCATTTTCTAGGTGGTCCTGAATGGTCTGTGGCAGGATAACCTCTACCCAGTTGTCTTTTGTCATAGGTACCTTTATCAGTATCACAGGCATGGCTTGGCGGTTAAAACTTGGCACGGGCCATGGCTCAGGTGGTAAAATAGACCATCCATTTGTCCTCAGAGTCGTTCGGCAGAGAGCTGTTGCCATGCACCCAGTTTTCTCTCTGTACCAAAGCCTGCACAAGTCAGCAAAAGACATTTTCTGAGTCTGCTCCCTAAAATCCTCTTTCCCTTTCATATGTGATTTAAGTGGAGATTTTTAAAACTCTGCTAGCTAAAATAGAGCACTTGAACTTATTAAAAGAGCCAGGCCCAAGCCACCTAGGGTGATTTTTATTTGTAAAATAATCAGGTAGCATTGTTAATGAAGAAATAGAAGGGTTCTTCCTGGTGTGATGGTGATGTAGTTGATTATTTGTCCCTTAGCCTATCTTCTAAGTGGGATTTCAGTGTACGGTGACTTTCACTTTTCCATGTTCCTTTGTGAATTAAATGCACTAGCTAAGGCATAAATATTTCTGAGTTTTACATGAAATGTGAAATGAATCCTTTTAGCAGCTTTGTTCTAGGATGTCAAAGACTTAACCTAGTAATTCCCAAACAAGTTTTCATATTGTCAATTCATTCACCCACCCAGGTGTAAAATACCTGCCCATGGCAACCTCAGTGTGGTAATGAGGAGAGGAGGACTGTTTGATTATCCTTTAAAAAGTGAGAGCCACCATTCAAACTAATAAACTACCAAGTGATTTCTAATTCATGAAAGAGATTTGTGTTTAAGAGCAAGGTCAAATGTGACGGTCTCATCTGAGAGACTGCTGGCACTGTGGAAACTTTCATTTCTATACTGCCTGCAAATAATCGATAATTTAAATTTCAAATAGGTGGTGTGTTTGAGAAGAAACAAGTGGGTGGAAGGAAAGATTGTAAGTGCAGAGGACTGAATTAGCATCAGACTCTGACATTTCATTAAAATAACATTTAGGCCTGACTTATTTGCTTAGCATGTATATGCTGCAATGTCAGAAATGCCTCCTATGCCTTAGAAGATCTGAGAAGGCTTCCTTTCGTTGGGTGGAATAGTAAAGCAGTAGTAGCCTTTGAGACTTGTCTGCATCCAGAGAGAAGCCCATTAGGGTTCTCATACTGAGAAACCTTGTAGAGTACTGTGAAATGTTGTTGAACTTTATGCAGATCACATCGCACTGGATTTTAAGATTTAGAGGAAGGAGAGTAGAGGAGGGGAAGGGGAAGTAATTAACGGTAAAGTGTATATATATGAACTTTTACTATATTTTACACAAGTAATGAAACAAATTCCCTATCAGGAATTCTCTGTCAGGACTAAGCAGCCAAATTCTTCTGTCCTACTGATTGGCTTGCTGATTCCTCTTAAACCTCTAAGAAATCCTTTCTGAAAGAGCTAAACAGAAACTGGTCTGACTGCAGTTTCACCACCCTGCCCCATTCCCTTACTCACAACAAAAGAAAACATACCCAAACTGTAGGCCAAAAAAAAAAGTCTCAGTACGTTCACTTTTCATCCTTTATGGTCTGTGTTCACTGTTGTAGCCTATTGCATTGTTTTGCAATATAATGGCAGAACTTAAACAGATCTGCCACATAAGTCAGGAACCATTGGCTTCTCCTTTAAGAAATCTTAACATCAGAACTCTCAATTTTTGGCTTGTCAGCACAAGCGAGTAAAGGGAGAAGTGCGCTGAAAGAACACTTGGGGAATTCCCTGGTCGACCCGTGGTCAGAACTTCATGCTTTCACCACTGAGGGCCAGGGTTCAGTCCCTGGTTGAGAAACTGATAGGATCCTGCAAGCCACTTAGACTTCCTGGCTTCTTATAATTTCAGGTGGGATCCACTTACGCTCTGTGTCTGAGAAGAAAAGACAGAGGGTTCAAAGACAGAAAAGTCAAGGTAGTCAAAATGTGGTTTCCTTCAGATGGACATAGTCTCAAAGAATCTGTCCAGCTGTTCTCAATGGTGCTTACATGATGGGTGACAGCTGTCTCCCATCTTCCCGTCCCTGGCACTGTGCCTTCCCACTGGTCACTGTGAAAAGCAGATCACACTGGACTCAGAGGCCAGAATCCAGGACGATTTCCCCCTTCTCATCACTTCTTCATACAGCTAATAATGTAGCATATACTTCTCTTTGGAAAATTCTTGGGTTTGACCCCCCAGGAAATAGTAAAGCATTTAAAGGTAAAGTAAGATTCTGGTGGTAGCTATCAAAGAGATGACAGGAACATTTTAGCTTCCCCTTGGATGATATTTATTGATAGCAAGGACCAACTATGCCTCCTTATCCTCAGTTTCTAAGGATAGCATAATATTTCTAAGCAACAAAGTTATCTAACATTTTTTTCACAACTTGTTAATCAAGGATTCATATTAAAACCGACAATCAGTTTCTAAAATATTGTTATCCCTGAAAGGGAATGAGATAGAGTTTTTAACTAGAAGAACCTGTTTTTTTTTCCCTTTGAAAAAACTAACACTTGAGGTTTGTGTCTTTCGTCTGCAATGATTACTCCATAAAGATGTCTCAGAACAGTCAGTGAGCCAAGGCGAGCACTCTCACGCCCCTGAGGGTGCTGGACTGGGTTTGTACATCTTACTTCCTTAGAGAATATCTGTTTTTATTATGCCCTTAACTATAAATACCTATATATAGGAATAGGATTTTCACCCCAGCCTCTTGTAATCATTATCACTTAAGTGTAAACCACACCTCCCCCTACCCCAACTTTTACTGAAAAAAATGCACTTTAATTCCTAAAGAGAGTGGCTATTCCTGGCCCCAAAGCCAGATTACTTCAGGAGGAGAGTTGAAGAGGGAGAACCCTAGGCAAACCCTGTGAAATTAACCAAATTCCTTAATGTAAACACAGAAGTCAACCATTTTTAAGCTGCCCCCACCCCCAGCCAAAGGACAAAAGAAACAACCAAATGGAAAAGTTCAAAATGCCTACCTTAATTTGAGATGTTTCACTAGGGGATATACCCAATATTTTCTCAGCTACCAAATAATCAGAAACTTGAAGGTGATTTTGTGGGAGGCTGAGACTTTTTTGTTTAAATGAAAAGGCCAAGTGAATCACACAGGCTATAAAATACGATCCTGATTTGTGTCATTTCTAAGTATCAGATTCGTTCTCTCCCTTAATTTGACAGGTGTTCTCAAGTCTCTCCTCCTGTAGATTCTGTCCTTCCCCTGATGACAAGCCAATAGTTCTTGGTGGGGTTGCATGTCTCCTAGAGCCCCAGGAGCCCTGTTGTGTCGGGGGAGGGGGGAGGGCAGGAGGGTGGGCAGAGACTGGGGTTGGGGGAGGGAGATTCAGAGAAAGAGTGAAGATATATGGGTTTATATAAACATATTTAAAGCAGTTTAGCAAAAGCTTTCTCGTTGAACAGCTTTAAGAACAATGTGAATGAAATTTAGCAACTTGGTTAGTAATTTGAAAAGTCTATTAATGTATACTTGAAATTCTGTTTGTATAAAAATACATTTTCCTCTTTATTTTAACACTGTGTAAAAGAACATTATGCATGTGAGTGGTTTGAGAATTAAATGATTTAATATTCATATTTGCATCTCTTGTCTCTTCTGTGTAGAGATTAATTCTTTTTAAATTTTTGGATTTTTTTTTTTTTTTAGTATTAAGGGATTATCTAGATTTCAAGCTCGCCCTGCCCTCTCAAGATGCCTACTATCTTTCAAGATGAAGTAGTAACATAACTCCCTCCTTCACTTTCTTGACCCAGATGTGTTCACCAGTAGAGAAAAGTTGAAAGCCTCATTACACCAAATGCCCAGCAGCATCTCTATCCATTTCTCCTTTCCTTGCCTTCATTTCAGATGGCAAAGTCCATTCATAATTGTCAGATATGGGAATAGTTGTATTTATTTTTACTTGTATTCACAAACCAAAATAGGAAGAAATACAAAGGATAACATTTTAATTAACACAAGGGTTGGCAACTCTGCCCATGAATATAATAGTGTTTAGAGCAACTTCCCTGATGAGAACCAGGAAGGGCCTATTGGCCTGGAAGGTCACCCTGTTCAGGTTCAGCGAACGACCAGCGATGCTAATGAAGGTACTTGCTGCAGCTTCACTGCCTTCCTCATTTACCTGCAGGTCAAATGGGAAACAAACTGCCACATTAGCTACTCTGCAGCTCATTACAAGCAGGTACATCATCCATGGACGCAGCAATTCCTCAAAAATGCCATTTATTTTTCAGTTGATACGAGTTAGGTTGGATCCCCTCTGTAACCTTAATTTTAGTCTTTGTTTCATCCACTGAATACTGATGTAAGACTTGTGTTCATCCAAGCCTTGTGCTGAAAGTAAGTGCCAGGGTCCATTCAGATACTCTCTGAACCAGAAATCTGGATGTACACAAAGTTGTCACATTTCTGGCTGGCAATGTTGTACATGATACTGAACTCTATACTAAAAGACTATTGACTCAAAATTAGAGCACGATAGTTGAGACAGTTCCACTCTGGATCATCAAGATCCTAGATAGAACTACTGTAAACAGCCACTCAGGAGCTAGGGCCTGTGAAAAGAGGAGGGTCCTCTGGCTGGATGAGATGAATATTTCTTGGAGTAATAGATTGAAAGGATGGTGTTGGAACTTACTGGTAAGTAGAACTGCCGCAGATCTGGAGGGAGATGGGAGATACCTTTAGAAATTTTGCTTGGGCACCTAGAATGTTACTAAAACTCTGTCCCTGCCTCTAAGAAAAGCATTTCAGACCCCTGAGCTTTGAGAGAACCTGGTTGATGATTTCCCCTTCTTCATTCCTTACCACCTCTCCCTTCTACACACGCTATCTAATTCATGATCATTTTAGCACTAAGAGCAGACGAGCTTTTGTAAGCCCAGGGCCCTTTTACTCAAATCAGATTCTGGTTTTCAGTCGCTTCTCAGGAGACAGTCAATTAGGGTCCTTGTGTATAGGGTTCCCAAGAGCCATGGAGGAACCTTGCATCATTGTTTAGTGGGCTCAGGTGGACAAAATGAAACTGAACTTTTGCTTCTTGATAGTAACTCAAGACCCTCGTGGAGGTCTGAGTTGACCACTTCCATTATGGGGTCCGTGGAAGAAGATTCTCAGTCATAGTTAAAATCCTGAGGACTCATCTTCTCTTGCAGTCTAAATGTTATTTCTTCCATAATCAGTACGGCTTTAGTGTTGTTTTCACTTCCAAAATCATTAATCCAGTATTCATGTAAAATCCCCTGTCCTGACATCAGTATCTTTTAAGATCTATATCTTTCTACTCTTGCTTTGGTCCTACAGGTCTCTATTGCTGTACAGAACATAGTCCCGCATTGAGGATTTTATTGCCTAGCCCATTGCCTTTCTAACCTAACTCCTGCTATTGTGTGACCTAGACAATTAAAATATCTTGGTAGGAGACCCATTCAATACTCTAAACTTCCATTTCTTTCATCTCATTGAACCCAGTGAGCATTGCCTTCACTTCAGCAAACCAGTGCATGGCTGCACTTTGAACTTGCCATCTCTCAGAACATCTTGACCTCTGAAATTATAATTACATTATCCTCTCAGTCTACAACCTTTTTTTTTTCTTCAAACTATCACATTTCCTCACTCCCATTACAATTACTCTGGCTTTTTCCTGTCCCTTGATCCTTCCACTTTCCTCCTAATGACATATTTCCCACTGAGCTTGGACTTTGCAACTATATTTACTGGCACCATGCTCTGAAATGTTTCTCTTCGACTACAATCTCCTCTTTGAGATTCCTAAATTTTATGACCTCTAACATTGGCCTATCACATTTCCCTCATAGCCTGGGTCCCCCCAAAGAAAGGTCTACATAAGTGGTTCGCAAACCTGGATGGTTTCCTTGAGGAGCTTTGTAAATATACAGATGCTCAGACCTTGAGTCAAGCTCTCTAGATAACTAATGCTATTGATCCATAGTTCAGTATTTGTTTGAGAGCCAGAAGTTCTATAGGGCTTTACACAGCTCTTACTCCAGTAAAGGTTTCCATGGGCATCTTAGTTGGGGCAACACTGGGTTAAACAATATTGAACCATTTTCTTCACTGTGGAACTGCTCAGACATCAACACTCCAATGTGCATTGATTTTCTGTTAATTTCCCTAGAAGAGGATATACATTTATTTGACCACCTAACTTTTTATTATCTGCAGTGTAGTCTAGAGTTCTAGTCTTCTGGAACACATTGTAGGACTCCTTTCTTACTTTCCATTTGCTCTTCAATCATTACAATTAGGATGTGCCCCCTCTACACTGTCCAGATGCCTCAGGGAAAAGTCACCTACGATCACTTTTCAGTCTTCTTACTAGATGCTTTCCATTTTCTTAAAACTCCTTCCTGGGTTTCCATGAGCTCATCCTCTCTTGTTTCTCCTTTGAATGCCTTTGCTGGCTGCTTTTCCAGTATCACCTTCACCTTAATGTCTGTGTTCCCAGGAGAGGGAGCAGATGGAGGGTGGAACAGTTAGACCACGAGGGCTTCAAGTTAGAGTTATGTTGTAGAGGAGGGCACTATAGACTTGGGGTTTGAGGGACCTGGAAACATGCCTTTTATCACAGTTGTCACCTGCTGTTCAAACATCTGCTGTCTACACGTAAGAGCCAATGAAGGAATGACTCCAGAGTTACTCATCATATGAGATACTGATGTATCGAATAATAAAGCAGCATGGTAACAAAAAAGCAAGCATAAGAAGAGAGAGCGGAGACAGGTGTACTTACCTCAAGAAATGCCTTGTGGAATGCATCTGAGACATAGAGGTCGTTTCGACCTTCTGCAACAATACCTAGAAGGAAGACCAGAGAAACATCTGTGAAATGGGAGAAAGTTGGCTTCAATCCACAGAGAGAAATTCAATTTGGATTAAGAGGTCCTTTGGGACTTTTAGAAAAACAGAAATCCTGGACCCTCACCTAATGATACCCTCAAAATAAATACACGTTAAAAATAATAAAATACTTTGGGTTTATTCAGCCTGGTTCCTGTGAAGTTAATCTGGTGCTTTAGCTTATGGGGGGTTGGCGGTTGAGGCTGAGGACTCTGTTCTTAAAGAAATGCTCACTCTATCTAGTAGGATTGTCTTTCCTTCCAGGGTGACAACACCTTGAAGAAAGGGTGTGGTTCTGAGACCTAGTTTAAAGACAGCCCATTACACATGAATCCACTTAACTAATGTTGTAAACTTCTTTTTAAAAATGAGATATTTAAATGGCAATCCACTCCAGTAATCTTGCCTGGAAAATTCCATGGACTGAGGAGCCTGGTAGGCTACAGTCCATGGGGTTGCAAAGAGTCAGACACGACTGAGCAACTTCACTTTCACTGAGACCTAGTTTAAAGACAGCCCATTACACATGAATCCACTTAACTAATGTTGTAAACTTCTTTTTAAAAATGAGATATTTTAATGCATATTTTTCAAGGATGGTGTGTTGGAAGAACCACACCAACTTAACAATATTATCAGAGAATCACAACTGGGAAGGCTTGACTGCCTCTGTCCATGTCACCTTAGAAAACACAGAAGCCCTTTAGAATATCAGGAAAGGCTGTTAAATGTCAGCTACACCTCTTTGGTGGGACTCGGATGTCCTTGGCTCTTAATCCTAGCTGTCTCTTTGCTCTGAACTCTGGTGGTTTTCAAGTTCCTCTCTACCTGGTCCCACCTCTTCTATGTGTTACAGATTCCAAAGTTTCCAGTGCCAGCTGGGCCCATGGAGATCCAAGAGCCAGCTTCCCCTGGTACACAGGGGAGAACTGACTGATCCCTTGAGAGGGAAGGGATTCCCCTGAGTTGGCAGTAGGACTTGGATTCGAATCCAGGTGTCTGGACTCCCTCTCGTCTACTCCATCCCCATCTCTTCCACCTTTGGTCAGACAACTCTGAGGGCAGAGAGAAGAGGAAAGCCCTTTCTGCCCTCACCCGGGAGCCTGGACTTCTCAGGACTGAACAGGTCTTCGAGGCCCATGTCTTGCAGCTGCTCCTTCACGCTGAAGCTGTCCTCGATGCGGAAGTGGGGCATGTGGACCACCAGCAGTGTCTCTGTCAGCTCATCCAGCCACTCCTGCAGCATGTCTGGGGTGAGCTCCCGTTCCACCTTGGCCAGGGGCTTCTCCAGCTTGGGCAGGATGAGCACCATGGTGATGTCATCACCCTTGAAGGGCAACTCGAGCACCTGGGTGCCTTCTGCCACTCTCCGATAGCGGAACTTGCCTTCCTGGTACATCATGGGTACTGAACATGACTCCCCGTCAGCCTTGTAGAACAGCTCCTTCTTTGTGTTCTCGGGACTGAACTTTGACTTCCACAGGCCCTGGAGGAAGACACCAGGTGGGAGACTCACAAAGCAAGAAGACCAGAAACATCCGTAGGAGAATGCTGACATGAAAAACAGTCACAATGTTTTATTACATTATAAAAGTGAAGTCGCTCAGTCGTGAATGACTCTTTGTGACCCCATGGACTGTAGCCTACCAGACTCCTCCATCCATGGAATTTTTCAGGCCAAAGTACTGGAGTGGGTTGCCATTTCCTTCTCCAGGCTATCTTCCTGATTCAAGGATTGAACCCAGGTCTCCCTCACTGCAGACACTTTATCATCTGAGCCACCAGGGATGACCATGGAAGTGCAATTTTTAAGAACAAAGACCTGGAGGGATGTGCATAAGAAGGCTTTTTAATACTGACTGTGTCAGAGTGACAGAATCATGAGTGGGTTTTTTTTTCAATGAATTTTCTGTATTTTCTAGATTTTCAGCAATGACTATTTGCTTTTATAACAAGAAAAACATAAAAACAAAAATAACCTACTGGCCTCTTGGCAAATCTCTTCTGAAGTTTAAATCTAATTGCCTTTTGCCTTCTGCCTTCTGCCTCCCACCAGCCTCCTTCCCAAAGACCATCCTCCAAAATGCTGGGCTTTCTCCCTGATAAATAAAGCCAGACAAAGGTAGTAACTCCAGGGGGTCATCTGGGAGTCCTGCCAGGCAAAGAGTGAGGCCTGGCCAACTTCCTGTTCAAAGAAGGAAGGGATACAAGATACTGCTTTGACTTTTCCAAGTTGTAGTTAGCATTCCTTGTCATCTTCTGGCTCTTTGATTTGGAGACAAGTCACTTAACTCTTTCAGTGGTGGTTCTTTGCTTGTAAAATTAGGAGCTGGTTATCCCTAATATTTGTAGGATGCTTATTGTGTGCCAGTCGCCACTCCAGGCATTTTGTATGCATTGACTTAATCCCCTCAGTAACCCTGTGAGGCAGATGTATCATTGTTACCACTTTATAGATGCAGAAACTGGGACACAGAAAGGTCTTAAGTAACTCAAGTTTGCAGTCAGAAGTGGAAGAGTCAGAATTTAAACTAAGTAATCTGTCTGAGCAGCTCAAGTTCTCATTTGTGATGTCATGAGATTCAGGAGGCAAAGTGTTTCATAAACAGCAAAGGGCAGTCAGTACACATTGTAGAAATGCAACCTACTGCATTCTTGGCATGAGGGAACCCCCAAGCAACAAAGCAATTGGCAATAGCGGTGACGGGCTAACCCCCCGGCCCAGTCGGAGAGGACACATCTAGAGCTTGACCCGTGAGGGCACAGTTCAACCTGCGTTAAGCTGGTGGGCCTCCTGAGTGTCAGTGCTCTGTGTATTCCCACCACCCTCTCCCCTCATCCTTTTCCCTAAATGTAATCAAGTTGGAACAATCTTCAGAACTTGACTCTCTGAGAAAGACAAAGCCATCTGCATGATCATGTCATAAGGCCTCTGCAAAATTTGCGGTTAGTCTGGTACCAGGAGGTTCAGAAGCTTCAGGCAAGAGGAATTTTGAGATGCTACAGAAGCTGCTCTAGATGATGGAGAAAACCTCATCACTGAGGATTATCTATAGACTCTGTCATTTTGTTCCAGATTTCAAAATGAAGTTAATTGGACAGAAGAAATCATCACATACTCATGAGAATTTATTACCATGCACACCTTGCTGTTGAGCATGCTGGTCTATGAATGTGTACACTCTGCCTTGGGCCCAGAGACATTACCAGGCCCCCTTTGAACCTCAGTTCAGCAACCACAGCCCTAGACATGACTCTAGACTCAGCAAATTTGTATTTATGCCCAGACCACGCATGTACTATTTCTCAAAATGATCTGCCTACACATGCCCAATGGTATGAAGGAGAGTGAGCTGGAGGGAAATATGTCATCCCTGAGGTCTCTCCAGGGTCATTTTCTTTTATTTTTTTTTGCATTTATTTTTTATATATATTTATTTTTAATTGGAGAATAATTGGTTTACAATATTGTGTTAGTTTCTGCCATACATCAACACGCATCAGCCATAAGTATATATATGTCCCCTCCCTCTTGAGCCTCCCTCCAGCGCCATTTTTGAGTACCTTGAAGTAAATGGTGTTGACTAGCACCAGGACAGTGAACTCATCGATGGCTTGTGGGGGAATGACATCAGTGATACGCCCTTCAGTCTTATTGGATATCCATTGGTTGATAGTCAATCTGGACTGCTCTGCATTTCCCTGAGGAGAACAGGAAACAAACCTACCCAACTGTGCTATTCAATTGGCTTCTCCATCTCCCCATGGAGAATTTTATTTAGTCCATCATCCCTCCACTCTTTCCCACCATTTTGTTAAATCATCACTCTAATCCAGATTGGAGAAACCACACATATCTAGCATACTGTCGTGGGTCTTCCATAGAGTTAATAAATATTAACAGAAGAAAGAGAAAGAAAGGAAAGAAAAAGAGGAAGAAATAAAGAAACAGAAGAAGAGAAAAATCGTCTGGAAAAAGAAAACAAAATATTATCTTCATGACTTTGGAAACCTGATCTCTTATGAGTATTCATGAGATGATGTGTTCTCTGGGAAGCCAAGGAGTGATGCAGGAGGTGCAGGGGGCATAGGAGAGATGCCCATGTGATCCAAAAAGTTTGAGAAATACCTTTTCAATAAAATCAGTAGACTTCTTTGTTGCAGGACTTTTTTTTTGTTTAAGTAAGTCTGTTTATTGAAAGGATCTAAAAATAGTAGTAACGCTTTCAACATTTAACAAACTTTCAAGATAGTAGTAAGATGAGACATTAAAAATTTACTTCAGAGGAGCATAAAGATGGCGGAGGAATAGGACGGGAAGACCACTTTCTCCCTCACAAATTCCTCAAAAGAACATTTCAACGCTGAGCAAACTCCACAAAACAACCTCTGTAGGCTGGCAGAGGACAGCAGGCAACCAGAAAAGCCGACCATTGTCTTCAAAAACAGGTAGGAAAAAATATAAAAGACGAAAAAGGAGACAAAGGAGGTGGGGAGGGAACTCCGTCCCGGGAAGGGAAGCCCGTCCCGGGAAGGGAATTTTAAGAAGAGAGGTTTCCAAACACCAGGAAACACTCTCCCTGCCGAGTCTGTGGCGAGTCTTGGAAACCCAGAGGGCAACATAACAGGAAGGAAAAATAAAGAAATAATTAAGACCAAGAGATTACAAGCCCAACAGTAACTCCCCCAGCGGAAAAGCAGCACAGACGCCTGCATCCGCCATTGGGAAGTGGGGGCAGGGCAGGGACGCGCGGGAGGCGCGGGCTGCAGTGCTTTGTAAGAATCGGGCAGGAACGCCCCACGCGCAACCAGAACGATCTAACTTGCGCTAGCAAACCAGACTGTGTGATAGCTACCGCACGAAAAGCTCGAACATAAGACACCGCCAGGACTGAGCACAGAACAAAGGACGGAACGGAAAAAGCCGGCTGCAGACCATCCCCCGCTGGGGACAGGCAGCCAGAGCCGTAAGGACTGGAAAGGGGCAATTGCAGACCCGGAGAGACTTTACTTACCTAACTGCAAGCGGGCTTCTTTGCTAAGACTTCTGGGGGTGCTGGACAGTCACAATCTGCCTCACGGGGGACGCCAGCGGTCCACCGAGAAAGTTGAGCAGCAGCGACAGAAAAGGTGACAAGCCGCAGCGATCACGCTCGCCAAACTCCTGAGCTACTCGGACCTGGGAAGGGCACAAAGCGCAGTCCCAGCCGAATCTGTGCCTCTGAGGGCTGCCTGAGCGCCAAACATGAGCGGCTTGGACTGGGAAGTGCACGCAGCCTAGGGCCGGCCCCAGACGGTTCCCGGCTGTGCATCGTAGAGCCGGAGCGGTTTGTGCGCTGCGAGAAGGGACAGGTCAAGCGGGGCTGTGACACTGTGAGCACACGACAGCGCTATTTGTTTGCGGCATCCCCCCTCCCCACAGCACGACTGAATTAGTGAGCCTGAAAAACCAGCAAACGGAAGAAGTTAAACAGAGGGAACCACCTTGGAAGTGATCCCACACGGCCCAAAACATCAGAGAAGAGCCAGATATATTTTTACTATTTTAAAAATCATTCCTTTTTTTTTTTCTTTTTTTTTCCTAACCTTTTTTTTTAATTGTTAAGTCTTCTATTTCTCCTCTAATTTTTATTACTGTAACCTATTATTACTATTTTTTTAAAAAAAAAAGACTTTTTTTTTTTTTTTTTAAGGCAAACACCATATATAGCCTTTGGATGGTTGTTGGTGGGGTTTTTTTTGTTTGTTTGTTTTGTTTTTTTGTTTGCTTGTTTTTTTTAATAATTCTTGGGTTTTTTCTTTCTTTCTTTCCTGCTTTTTCCTTCTGCTTCTTTTCTTTAATATTGTATTTTTGAAAATCCAACCTCTACTCTAGATTTTTAACCTTTGCTCTTAGGTTTTTGTTGTCAATTATGTTCATTTAAAAACCCAAACTTCACTACCCAAGTTTACCTGAGAGCGAGATTACTGGCTTGACCACTCTCTTCTCCTATGGACTCTCCTTTTTCTCCACCAGGTGGCCTCTGTCTCTTTTCTCCCCCATCTCTTCTCTATCCAACTCTGTGAATCTCTGTGTGTTCCAGACAGTGGAGAACACCTAAGGAACTGGTTACTGGCAGGATTTGTCTCTCTCCTTCTCATTCCTCTCTCTTATCCTCCTGGTCACCTCTGTCTACTTCCTCCCTCTCCTCTTCCCTGTATAACTCCGTAAATACCTGAGCGGGCCAGACTATAGAGCGCACATAAGGAAGTGACTACTGCCTAGCTTGCTCTCTCCTCTTTTGATCTCACCGCATCTCATTCCAGTTACCTCTAACTACCCCCTCCATCTTCTCTTCTCCTTGTAACTCAGTGAACCTCTCTGAGTGTCCCTCAATGTGGAGAAACTTTTCATCTTTAACCTAGATGTTTTATCATCGGTGCTGTATAGATGGAGAAGTCTAGAGGCTACTGTAAAAACTGAAGACCAGAAGCAGGAGGCTTAAATACAAAGCCTGAAAACATTAGAGAACTCTTGAATTCAGGGAACATTAAGCAATAGGAGCTCATCAAATGCCTTCATACTTACACTGAAACCAAGCTCCACCCAAGGTCCAACAAGTTCCAAAACAAGACATATCACTCAAATTCTCCAGCAACACAGGAACACTCCCCTGAGCTTGAATATACAGGCAGCTCAAAATTATTCCAAAACCTTTGACGTCTCATAACCCATCACTGGTCACTCCACTGCACTCCAGAGAGAAGAAACCCAGCTCCACCCACCAGAACTCCAACACAAGCCTCCCTAACCAGGAAACCTTGACAAGCCACCGATAGAACCCCACCCACAGTGAGGAAGCTCCATAATAAAGAGAACTCCACAAATTACCACAATATAAAAAGACCACCCCAAACGCAGCAATATAACCAAGATGAAGAGACAGAGGAATACTCAGCAGGTAAAGGAACAGGAGAGTTGCCCACCAAACCAAACAAAAGAGGAAGAATTAGGGAATCTACCTGAGAAGGAATTCCGAATATTGATAGTGAAAATGATCCAAAATCTTGAAATCAAAATGGAATCACAGATAAATAGCCTAGAGACAAAGATTGAGAAGATGCAAGAAAGGTTTAACAAGGACCTAGAAGAAATAAAAAAGAGTCAAAATATAATGAATAACGCAATAAATGAGATCAGAAACACTCTGGAGGCAACAAATAGTAGAATAACGGAGGCAGAAGATAGGATTAGTGAAATAGAAGATAGAATGGTAGAAATAAATGAATCAGAGAGGAAACAAGAAATACGAATTAAAAGAAACGAGGACAATCTCAGAGACCTCCAGGACAATATGAAACGCTCCAACATTCGAATTATAGGAGTCCCAGAAGAAGAAGACAGAAAGAAAGATCATGAGAAAATCCTTGAGGAGATAATAGTTGAAAACTTCCCTAAAATGGGGAAGGAAATAATCACCCAAGTCCAAGAAACACAGAGAGTTCCAAATAGGATAAACCCAAGGCGAAACACCCCAAGACACATATTAATTAAATTAACAAAGGTCAAACACAAAGAACAAATATTAAAAGCAGCAAGGGAAAAACAACAAATAACACACAAGGGGATTCCCATAAGGATAACAGCTGATCTTTCAATAGAAACTCTTCAGGCTAGGAGGGAATGGCAAGACATACTTAAAGTGATGAAAGACAATAACCTACAGCCCAGATTACTGTACCCAGCAAGGATCTCATTCAAATATGAAGGAGAAATCAAAAGCTTTACAGACAAGCAAAAGCTGAGAGAATTCAGCACCACCAAACCAGCTCTCCAACAAATTCTAAAGGATATTCTCTAGACAGGAAACTGAAAAGGGTGTATAAACCCGAACCCAAAACAATAAAGTAAATGGTAACGGGATCATACTTATCAATAATTACCTTAAACGTAAATGGGTTGAACGCCCCAACCAAAAGGCAAAGACTGGCCGAATGGATACAAAAACAAGACCCCTCTATATGCTGCTTACAAGAGACCCACCTCAAAACAAGGGACACATATAGACTGAAAGTGAAGGGCTGGAATAAGATATACCACGCAAATAGAGACCAAAAGAAAGCAGGAGTGGCAATACTCATATCTGATAAAATAGACTTTAAAACAAAGGCTGTGAAAAGAGACAAAGAAGGCCACTACATAATGATCAAAGGATCAATCCAAGAAGAAGATATAACAATTATAAATATATATGCACCCAATATAGGAGCACCGATATATATAAGACAAATGCTAACAAGTATGAAAGGGGAAATCAACAATAACACAATAATAGTGGGAGACTTTAATACCCCACTCACACCTATGGACAGATCAACTAAACAGAAAATTAACAAAGAAACGCAAACTTTAAATGATACATTAGATCAATTAGACCTAATTGATATCTATAGGACATTTCACCCCAAAACAATGAATTTCACCTTTTTTTCAAGTGCTCATGGAACCTTCTCCAGGATAGATCACATCCTGGGCCATAAATCTAAACTTGATAAATTCAAAAAAATCGAAATCATTCCAAGCATCTTTTCTGACCATAATGCATTAAGATTAGATCTCAATTACAGGAGAAAAACTACTAAAAATTCCAACATATGGAGGTTGAACAACACACTTCTGAATAACCAACAAATCACAGAAGAAATCAAAAAAGAAATCAAAATATGCATAGAAACTAATGAAAATGAAAACACAACAACCCAAAACCTGTGGGACACTATAAAAGCAGTGCTAAGAGGAAAGTTCATAGCAATACAGGCATACCTCAAGAAACAAGAAAAAAGTCAAATAAATAACCTAACTCTACAACTAAAGCAACTAGAAAAGGAAGAATTGGAGAACCCCAGAGTTAGTAGAAGGAAAGAAATCTTAAAAATTAGGGCAGAAATAAATGCTAAAGAAACAAAAGAGACCATAGCAAAAATCAACAAGGCCAAAAGCTGGTTCTTTGAAAGGATAGATAAAATTGACAAACCACTAGCCAGACTCATCAAGAAGCAAAGAGAGAAAAATCAAATCAATAAAATTAGAAATGAAAATGGAGAGATCACAACAGACAACACAGAAATACAAAAGATCATAAGAGACTACTATCAGCAGTTGTATGCCAATAAAATGGACAATGTGGAAGAAATGGACAAATTCTTAGAAAAGTACAATTTTCCAAAACTGAACCAGGAAGAAATAGAAAATCTTAACAAACCCATCACCAGCACGGAAATTGAAACTGTAATCAAAAATCTTCCAGCAAACAAAAGCCCAGGTCCAGACGGCTTCACAGCTGAATTCTACCAAAAATTTCGAGAAGAGCTAACACCTATCCTACTCAAACTCTTCCAGAAAATTGCAGAGGAAGGTAAACTTCCAAACTCATTCTATGAGGCCACCATCACCCTAATACCAAAACCTGACAAAGATGTCACAAAAAAAGAAAACTACAGGCCAGTATCACTGATGAACATAGATGCAAAAATCCTCAACAAAATTCTAGCAATCAGAATCCAACAACATATTAAAAAGATCATACACCATGACCAAGTGGGCTTTATCCCAGGGATGCAAGGATTCTTCAATATCCGCAAATCAATCAATGTAATTCACCACATTAACAAATTGAAAAATAAAAACCATATGATTATCTCAATAGATGCAGAGAAGGCCTTTGACAAAATTCAACATCCATTTATGATAAAAACTCTCCAGAAAGCAGGAATAGAAGGAACATACCTCAACATAATAAAAGCTATATATGACAAACCCACAGCAAACATTATCCTTAATGGTGAAAAATTGAAAGCATTTCCCCTAAAGTCAGGAACAAGACAAGGGTGTCCACTTTCACCGCTACTATTCAACATAGTTCTGGAAGTTTTGGCCACAGCAATCAGAGCAGAAAAAGAAATAAAAGGAATCCAAATTGGAAAAGAAGAAGTAAAACTCTCACTGTTTGCAGATGACATGATCCTCTACATGGAAAACCCTAAAGACTCCACCAGAAAATTACTAGAGCTCATCAATGAATACAGTAAAGTTGCAGGATATAAAATCAACACACAGAAATCCCTTGCATTCCTATACACTAATAATGAGAAAGTAGAAAAAGAAATTAAGGAAACAATTCCATTCACCATTGCAACAAAAAGAATAAAATACTTAGGAATATATCTACCCAAAGAAACTAAAGACCTATATATAGAAAACTATAAAACACTGATGAAAGAAATCAAAGAGGACACTAATAGATGGAGAAATATACCATGTTCATGGGTTGGAAGAATCAATATAGTGAAAATGAGTATACTACCCAAAGCAATTTACAAATTCAACGCAATCCCTATCAAGCTACCAGCCATATTTTTCACAGAACTAGAACAAATAATTTCAAGATTTATATGGAAATACAAAAAACCTCGAATAGCCAAAGCAATCTTGAGAAAGAAGAATGGAACTGGAGGAATCAACTTGCCTGACTTCAGGCTCTACTACAAAGCCACAGTCATCAAAACAGTATGGTACTGGCACAAAGACAGACATATAGATCAATGGAACAAAATAGAAAGCCCAGAGATAAATCCACACACATATGGACACCTTATCTTTGACAAAGGAGGCAAGAATATACAATGGAGTAAAGACCATCTCTTTAACAAGTGGTGCTGGGAAAACTGGTCAACCACTTGTAAAAGAATGAAACTAGATCACTTTCTAACACCGCACACAAAAATAAACTCAAAATGGATTAAAGATCTAAATGTAAGACCAGAAACTATAAAACTCCTAGAGGAGAATATAGGCAAAACAGTCTCAGACATAAATCACAGCAGGATCCTCTATGATCCACCTCCCAGAATTCTGGAAATAAAAGCAAAAATAAACAAATGGGATCTAATTAAAATTAAAAGCTTCTGCACAACAAAGGAAAATATACGCAAGGTGAAAAGACAGCCTTCTGAATGGGAGAAAATAATAGCAAATGAAGCAACTGACAAACAACTAATCTCAAAAATATACAAGCAACTTATGCAGCTCAATTCCAGAAAAATAAACGACCCAATCAAAAAATGGGCCAAAGAACTAAATAGACATTTCTCCAAAGAAGACATACGGATGGCTAACAAACACATGAAAAGATGCTCAACATCACTCATTATCAGAGAAATGCAAATCAAAACCACAATGAGGTACCACTTCACACCAGTCAGAATGGCTGCGATCCAAAAATCTGCAAGCAATAAATGCTGGAGAGGGTGTGGAGAAAAGGGAACCCTCCTACACTGTTGGTGGGAATGCAAACTAGTACAGCCACTATGGAGAACAGTGTGGAGATTCCTTAAAAAATTGCAAATAGATCTACCTTATGACCCAGCAATCCCACTCCTGGGCATACACACCGAGGAAACCAGAATTGAAAGAGACACATGTACCCCAATGTTCATCGCAGCACTGTTTATAATAGCCAGGACATGGAAACAACCTAGATGTCCATCAGCAGATGAATGGATAAGAAAGCTTTGGTACATGTACACAATGGAGTATTACTCAGCCGTTAAAAAGAATTCATTTGAATCAGTTCTGATGAGATGGATGAAACTGGAGCCGATTATACAGAGTGAAGTAAGCCAGAAAGAAAAACACCAATACAGTATACTAACACATATATATGGAATTTAGAAAGATGGCAATGACGACCCTGTATGCAAGACAGGAAAAAAGACACAGATGTGTATAACGGACTTTTGGACTCAGAGGGAGAGGGAGAGGGCGGGATGATTTGGGAGAATGGCATTCTATAATGTATACTATCATGTAAGAATTGAATCGCCAGTCTATGTCTGACGCAGGATACAGCATGCTTGGGGCTGGTGCATGGGGATCACCCACAGAGATGTTATGGGGAGGGAGGTGGGAGGGGGTTTCATGTTTGGGAACACATGTAAGAATTAAAGATTTTAAAATTTAATAAGAGAAAGGAAAAAAAAATAAAATAAAATAAAAAATAATAGAAAAAAAAATAGAAAAAAAAATAAAAATAAAAAAGAATACTGAGATTTAGAGAAAAAAAAAAAAAATTTACTTCAAAAACCCAAAGTTTCCTAGGTCATTCCCTGTCATGCTTTAGGAGAAATTGGTCTACAAGTGCTCTGTTGTGTGAACAAGTGACCATGTTCTGAACGCCACACTGTTACAGGATTTTTATAACTTTTTCAGAGGAGCCTCTGCAATCCATAGATAGCACTGATTTCTCAGGTTTCAAATAAGAATACATATCCCAGGAGCTCTGACTTAAAACACCTCTTCCTGCCTTCAATTAGCATAGCAGTGTTCATTAGGATCCTGCTTCCTTGTCTCTTTAACTTCTGAGTGGAGAGGAAGAACTCTGAGGTCTAGGATGACATCTGGAACTCACCTTGAAGTCCAGGGGCTGGAGCTTGGCCCCATATACCACCTCACTGATGTCCTGGTAGGTCTCATTGAAGGTAATGGATTTGTCTCCAAAAAGACGGTTGGCTGATACCAACTCAGAGGATTTATTGGCTTTTCGATAGAGTCGGCAGTTCAGTTTGGCAAAGAAAAAGTGGATCTGATCAGAAGTTTTCTCAGAGATGGTATCAAACTTAAAAACCTGTAGAAGCCAAAAGAAAATAGTGGTGGGTCTGGTGGGACAGCCTGGCTCACATGGTCAGTGAGCATCATGCCAGTCAGCCCCTGA
The DNA here is from genome assembly GCF_032405125.1 of Capricornis sumatraensis. Taxonomy (NCBI): domain Eukaryota; kingdom Metazoa; phylum Chordata; class Mammalia; order Artiodactyla; family Bovidae; genus Capricornis; species Capricornis sumatraensis. Next base: position 62,483,923 of record NC_091082.1, read on the forward strand.
CCAGCAGTCATCAAGCACAGTGCCTGGCACAGCATAAACATTCAACTCATGCTTTCTAAAGGAATAAATGGAAAAAAAGAAGAAGAAAGGGGGGGCTTCCGTGGTGGTCTAGTGGTTAAGAATCTGCCCACCAATGCAGGAGACATGTGTCTGATCCCTGGTCTAGGAAGATTCCACAGGCTGTGGGTTAGCTAAGCCCATGCGCCACAACTACTGAGCCTGTGTGCCGCAGCTACTGAGGCCAGTGAGCGCTAGAGCCCACACACTGCAACAAGAGAAGTCGCCACAATGAGAAGCCCGAGCCCCACACGGAAGAGTATCACCCTCTCTGGGCAACTAGAGAAAAACCCACGCAGCGACAAAGACCCAGCACAGCCATAAATGAATAAATAGATAAATAAATAAAGGATTTGTTATAAAAAAAAAAAAGGGGGGGTGGTTAGGAAGGAGAGAGAGAAAAATAAACACAAAGAGCCGGGGATACTACCCAAAGTCTCTAAAGGGTGCTTAAGCACATGGATGTTCTCTTGGGAGTTCCAGCAAGGAGCTGGGCGGAAGGGCTTTGAGTTGTACCTCCATCAACTGCTTGAGTGTGTTGTTACAGGCACCCAGCTTGGTCATAGCAAAAGCTGTGGAGATACTCAGGGGTGACAGGAAAATGTTGTCATTGTTATTCTTGGAGTCTGCCAAATGCTGATAGAAGGCAGTGGCAAAGTGGGAATTGGCCTTGGACAGTTCCCAGACCCGCCGATTGGTGGCCCCAGGGATCTTCTGCTCTGAGCCCTCTCCCTCAGTTGCCTTCTTCTCTGGGGAACGGTAAATACACATGGGATTCACAGGAATGTCCCGAGGTTTGGCTGTGCAGATGTCCTCCACAGGGCTCCGATGACAGGTCACGCAGCCCCAGAGGCCAATGAGCAGCAAAGGGAGAAGACATATGCTCCTATAGGGGGACAGAAAGCTGAGTTAAGCTGGGCGGAGAAATCCCCTCCCACTGTCCACCACAGATTTACCCTAGTAGACCACTAGCCCACACTGTGTGCCCAGAAGGAGGGCTAACACCTTTGAAAAGTACAAGGGCCCAGGACAAGTTCAGTCCTGGACTCCTTACCCTGGACACAGTCCTGTTGAAATTAGAGTCAACTGTTGGAATAACGATGTTATTAGAAGTCTTGTGTGCTCAAGGCCTCATGCTGGAAGAAATAAAGAATGGGAAGTTTCGAACTGTGAACTGGACCATGCATACATGAAAAATGGCAGGGAATTTCAGTGCCCAGTGAAAACTTAAATCAGTTGGAGGAGCCATTAACAGAAGCTATTTAGGGAAGGGATTTAACCTGGATGTTAAAGGACTGGGAAGACTGATTTACAGCAACACCAGAGGGCTAAGAAGGAATGCCTGGGGCAAAACTACAATGTCTGTGCTGAAAACTCTGAAATCTCTAGCTCCAGTCCTAATCTTTCCACTGAGTTCCAGACCAGTTGTTTGCTGGACAATTCCACCTGGATGTCCTCTTGATCCCTTAGTGAAATACAAATAAACTGAACTTGTCTCTCTCTCACCCATACACCTGCTTCTCCTATGTCCCCCAGCTCAGCAAATGGGACCTTCAGGTACCCTGTCATCCAATCTAGGGACCTGGGAGCCATCAAGGATTTCTCCCTCTCTCCCTTCTCAATAGTCAGACCCTAGATTCTATGCATTCTGTTTTCTTGTTCTCTCGCTGCCTTAGAGCAGGTCTTCATCATTTTCTGTTGCCTGGAAATTTTAGTAACTTCCAAAGTGTGTTCACTAAAGTAAATAAAACCAGTCTTCCAAAAAAAAAAAAAAAAAGATATCATGAAATTGACAAACTAGGAAAATCGGGACACGCAATTAAGTAAACAAAGTGATAAACTCTATTATAGTGTTTTTATAGATAAGACATGAGGGGCCAGACATCTTCCCGCAGCAGAAAAAGACAAGACATGTAGGTAGTGTAGAAAGGACTCGCCAGAGTGGTCTTCCGGACAAGTGTGGGGCTGGCTGGAATCTGGGGGCAGCTGAGGGGTACTTGGTTTCTTGCATGATCTGAAGTCAACCCTGAAGTCTTTTTAAGAACAGAGGCACTGAGTGGGGAGCGGAAGTGCTGAGGGAGCTGTGGAAGACAGGGTGAGGAAGCAGGGAGAAACTTGCCATTCATCATCTCCCCAGCTGGCTCGCCTGTTTCCCATATTGTCCCTCAGCTACCTTTAGAAATACAAGCGGAGGCTGAGGGGGCCCTGGGAGCTCTGTTAAGCACAAAGAAAAACCAAGGTGATCAAGCCAGAGCCTCAGTTTTAGCTTCCTGTTAAAAAAAAAAAAAAGGAAGGAATGTGTATGATGTTAAGAGATACGATCCTTTGTCAAAGGTCACTGAGACCTTGGGAGGGAGTGGGGGTTGTGATGGGAAAGGTGGAGGGGGGGCAGGGCGGAATTGGGTGGAAGGAGGAGCACAAAGTGAGTTAGGAGGTCCTCAGGCATTACATTCTCCCTCTTTCCAGATATACGGCAGGCCCAGCGCCTCCCCTCGGAGTGTCTCCTGGGCTGCTGGGAGGGCTGCTGCAGAGCAGCGTCTCTTCTGAGGGAACACATCCCCCGTTTCTTGGGTTGGGAATCCAAGGTGTGGCTTAGAGAAAGGCCTTATCCCAAGAACCAAGCGGGAGGGAGGGTACTCAGGATGACGTCTTCCAAACGAGTCTCATTATAACTACCAGGGAGAGAGGGCCCGGTCTTCTTGAAGGTGTTGAGGTCACCCCAGCAAGTCCCTCAGAGGTCAGGAAACCCAGTGAGGGAATGCGGAGGGAAAGCCCACCTCTCTTACCTTTTCCCAGTGGTGACGGTTCCTATCCCATTGGAAATCATGGTCACTAATCTTCCACAGGTCTGAGCGAGTGGAGATAGTGTGGTCTGAGGCAATCCCTCTGGACTGGTTCTTTCCTCTACATCTGACTGGGGTTCCAGAGGCTAGGGTGGGGGATGGAGCTGGTGAGGAGGGGAGGCCCGAGGTCAAAGGCTGATGACCAGCTCCCAGGGTTAAGCAAAGTGTGGAGCCCAGTGTTGGTTAATTAGTAGAGAAGTTTTAAAGTTCACTCAGGTCCAGAGAAAAAGGCCCACCTTTCTTATTCTTTTCATCTTTACTGAAAAGGAAAAGGACACATTCACAAAACTTCATCAGAAAATACCTGACAGATGAGAACTCTGTCTGCAGGAATCTTTTTGTTCCTGGTTAACCAAACTGGGAAGTAGAAAATAGTACATATTCTATATAAATAAAATAGTATTACTGTTTTACTGTATTACAGTATTACAGAATACTGGTTGCCATTCCCTTCTCCAGGGGATCTTCCTGACCCAGAGATTGAACCTAGGTCTCTGGCATTGGAGGCAGATTCTTTACCATCTGAGCCACCAGGGAAGCCCAGTATATAACTAGCCAAGTTGAATGTCCAGAAACTTCTAGCTTTCTACCTCTCAGTGCAACGCCCTCTTTCTCATAGCTTTTTAAGGAGACAGAATATAAGAGAGCTGATGTTATCTAATCAGAGGGGAAAGGAGAAATATTTTGAAACAGGCGCTACCTTCAGGCCTCTGAGAGACCATGTGCCTGTGACCCAGACAGGCTACACCTTTGCATAAAATGGCCTCATTCCCCATTCAGCCTTGAAGTGCTTTGAGAGGGACACAATAGCAGGGGCCTCAGGGTGCTGCCACAGACATTTCTTAAGGTAGAGGAGCTGGGTGAGGAATACTTAGAAACATTCTATTGGGGGATTGGGAGACAGTGTGGAGCAGGTGGAAAACAAGCTTGCAACTGCTGAAATACTTCTAAAAAGCAAACAGAATGAATTATATTTATGTATACTGTTAATTTTACTTATTTTAGTAATTGGGGAGATGAAGTCAAATTAGTGGAGGTAAAGGGCAAGGTTTATGTTTATTTCCCTCTTCCTAAATAAACCAAAAACAGTATCACGAGGATTGTTACAACTGTATTCACAGGATATAAGCCACCTTCTGTGTGATTGAAGACAGGTATTAAGTTGGTATTGTCATAGGCATTCTAAAGAGTTCTTTATTCATTAGACAGGAGAAACCTCTACCTAGACCGCAGTTGTGTCTAATTTATTTTTAAACTTTTTTGGCCGCACTGTGTGGCATGTGGGATCTTAGTTCAGGACTCGGGATTGAACTTGCACCCCTCGCATTGGAAGGCAGAGTCTATTCCCTAGACCAGTGGGGAAGTCCCTATGTCTAAGCCTTGGCTGATTTAGACTCTGGACACTATGAGGGCCTCTGTGTATGGTATGAACAGTTACAAGGAACAGTCCTAAAAAGCCCCAGAACGGTCAGAGTCTCTTGTCACTCCAGATTAAAGGCAATTGGAAAGTCTCCCGTTCAACCACTTGTCCTCAGCAAACATAGGAGCACTACCTAGACAGCAGGCACTGTTGTAGAGGCTGGGAGCTCCAGCCAGGAAGACATGCAGCAATCACATAAAGAACAAGTGTATAAAAAATAAACCTGGGACTTTCCTTCCAGTGGCTAAGATTCCATGCTCCCAATGCAGGGGGCCTGGGTTCGATCCCTGGTCAGGGAAATAGATCTCACATGCCGCAACTAAAGATTTAGCATGCTGCAATAAAAACCCCACACTGCCAAATAAAATAAAATAAACTTAAAAAAATAAAATCTGTAACATATTGTGTGTGCTTAGTTGCTCAGTCATGTCCCACTCTTTGCAACCCCATTGACTGTAGCCTGCCAGGCTACTCTGTCCATGGGGATTCCCCAGGAAAGAATACTGGATTGGGTTGCCATGCCCTCCTCCAGGGGATCTTCCCAACCCAGGGACCAAACCCAGGTCTCCCACACTGCTGGCAGGTCTTCCACAGTGCTGGCAGATTCTTTACCATCTGAGCTACCAGGGTGTCCGACTCTTTTCAACCCCATGGACTGTAGCCTACCAGGCTTCTCTGTCCATGGGATTTTCCAGGCAAGAATACTAGAGTGGGTTGCCATTTCTTTTTCCAGGAGATCTTCCCGACCCAGGAACTGAACCCGGGTCTCCCACATTGTAGGCAGACGCTTTACCGTCTGAGCCACCAGGGAAGTCCATAATAAGGGTTACAGAGGAAAATACAACAGGGCAAGGGAGTAGAAAGTGATGAGAGGAGATAGGGACCTTATTGTAGAATGGGTGGTAGGAAAGTCCTCCCTAATGAACTAACATTAAGGAAACAGAATGAAGTTGGGGTGGGGGGAGGAGGAACCACATAGTACTTTTAGGAAGAGCTTTCCACATAGAAGAAACAGGAGATAACAAACATCCTGATGTGGAATATGCAATTCAGACCTATTGTTCCAGCTTGTAGAAGTTGTGAGACTTATGCCTTGGAGGAAGGCAGACGAAGAGATGGAGCACAAGGGGTGAAGGGGGTCTGGTGAACATCTATGGGGAAAGAGATGAGGATGCAGATACCACTTGACCAGGTAATGAAGAACTATACATCAGCAACTGGGTTTAATATGTTCATTCATTCATTGAGTCATATGCTCATTTAACTAACATGTGTTTAATAAATGGCTATAGGTACCAGGCATGGTTGGTGCTGGGCCTGGGGATATGAAGATGACTTTGCTCTCCAGGAGCTCCATGCTTCACAGTAGACCCCACATATGAAGATAAACATGCCCATCAATGCTACTGGTCATCTGACTAAAGCTGGGGCAGGAGAGGGAAGATCAGGAGGTGATAATAGTGTAAGAAATTTCCAAGACTAACATACAAAGTCTTTTTATTTTAAAATAATTCTAAAGTAACAAAAAAGTTGCAAAAGTAATACAAAATATTCTTGTACATCCTTTACCCAGATTCCCCAAATATTCACACTGTTCTCATCTTACATTTGGTTTCTGTTGTTTCATACCCCTCTCTTCCTCACTCTCTCTGACTCCCCATCTCTATATTATATTTTCTATATTGTTTTAGAATAATTTGCAGATATAAATGCCCTTTTACCCTTTTATAGAGTGAGGCTCCTAAAAACAAGAACATCTCTTTTATGGTCACAGTATAAAAGACACAAGACTGACAGTAATATAGTATCATTTTCAAATCCATAAATCTTATTCTAAATTTGCCAAATGTCCCACTAATATTCTATATTCTTTATAGCAAGTGGTTCTTAAATTTTGGGGTCTTAGGATCTCTTTTTAGTCTTGCTAAATCACATTTAAACATAATTATTTAAATAATACATACATAAAATAATTTTAACTTCATGCATACACTGAAAGGTCTGCATGGGGAAACTCCTAGGATCACACTTTGGGAAACATTATTTTTCAGGCGCTGAAAGTCCCTGCCCCACCACCACCACGTCCAGGTCCAGGGTCACACACTGCATTTAATTGTCATGCTTCTTTGGGCTCCTCTAGTTTGAAACAGTTGCTCTCTTTTCTTTCTTTCATGACTATGGAATTTTTTAGAGTACAGGCCAGTTATTTTTGAAGAATGTCATTCAATTTGAGTATATCTGAGGAAAAGGGGACGACAGAGGATGAGATGGCTGGATGGCATCACCGACTCGATGGACGTGAGTCTGAGTTAACTCCGGGAGTTGGTGATGGACAGGGAGGCCTGGCGTGCTGCAATTCATGGGGTTGCAGAGTCAGACATGACTGAGCGACTGAACTGAACTGAGGTTTCTTCAGGATTTGATTCAAGTCACACTTTTTTTTTTTGGTAGGAATACTAAAGAAATAATATTGTGTCATTCTCAGTGCATCATTTCAGGAGGCACGAGGTATCACTTTATCCCATTAATTGGGATAAATCAGGACTGTAAAATTATAACATTTCCCTTTTGATTAAGTAAGTATCCTGTAAGAAGATACCTTGAGAACATGAGACATTATTTTTCATCAAACTGTCACGTGCTAATTTTAGCATTCCTCAGTGGTTCTTCTGTAAAACTTTTAAAGCACTTTTCCTAATTCCCATCTGATTCCCTAAAAAGAATTATCATTGAAACCATTAGAATTCAGGCATCAACTAAAGTTAGACAACACACTCTCTTGCTAGGGTGTGAGGAAAATGCCCTTTCATTCATTGCTGGTGGGAATGAAGACTGCTATAACCCTTTGAAGGAAAATTTGGCAATACTAACATTACAAATGAGTTTACCCTTTGAGCTGGAAATTCTACCTCAGGAAGTGTATCCTACAGATATATCTGCATGGGTATAAGTAAGGTTACCAGTTATAACTTGATTTGCAATAGCAAAAGATTAGAAACAATTTCCACCTATAGCAAACTAGTTAAACCAACATACATCTCCACAATGGAAAACTATGCCACTGTCAAAAAGAATGAGGCTCTTTTCTATGTGCTGATACGCAAGGGTTTCTAGGAGCACTAAGTAGAAAAAAGCAAGTACTGCAGAGCAGTGCTTAGAGTATGCTACATTTCATATCACAAATTGGGGTTGATAGGGGTAGATGTCAACAGACAAGGGTGGTAGTGAGATTTGTCAATATGAATCTTAATTAATTTTCTATTTTTAAACATGTCAATGCATCATTTAGTCAAGACAGTATGGACTTTGTGAGCAACAGGGCGTCAGTGTTGTATTCCACAGAGGCTTGGGGAGACAGGGGTATAAGGGCATGACGTGAAAGTGGTGGCAGCACCAAAGAGAAACTAGAAGCAACTAGAAGTGGCTGGTGACAGAGAAAAGAAGAATGAGAGTAGCCAAGGTCAGTGTCTGCAGGTGGAACTGAGGTGTTTAGGTGTGCTCTGCCTGGGACGATTTCTAATGACTGTATCATATTTCATTGTCTAGAATTTTAACCATTGCTTCACAGTCACTTAAGTCAAAATCTTTAAATCTTTGAATGAGATAATAATACTATGTGCCATTTACTACACACCAGGACCTATGCTGAGTGCTTTATAGGCATTTGCTTCTACAATTCTCTTGTCAGCTCTAACAGGAATATATTACGCCCAGTTTACAGACAAAGCAACTACTATTTACAAGGCTTAAAGACTTGCCCCAAATTACAAAGCTGGCAAAGCAGCAAGGGCAAAACCCTTGTCTGCCTATCTCACAGGTCTTGGGCTCCTACAGGACAGCTATCAAGAAAATGTCCAGGGACTTCCCTGGTGGCACAGTGGATAGGAATCCACCTGCCAATGTAGGAGACACAGGTTCTATCCCTGATCCTGCAGGATCCCACATGCCTTGGAGCAAGTGAGCCTGTGTGCCACAACTACTGAGCCTGTGCCCTAGAGCCTGAGAAACACAACTACTGAAGCCTCACTGCCTACAGCCCATGCTTCACAACAGAAGAAGCCCCAGCAATGAGAAGCTTCTGCACCACAACTAGAGAGTAGCTCCTGCTCTCCACAACTAGAGAAAAGCCTGAGCAGCAATGAAGACCCAGCAAAGCCAATAAATATCTAAATTAAAAAAAATTTTAAAAGGTCCGTGTCAAAAAAAAACAAACCCTGAACAAACCAAAGTTACCTAGAATCAAATAAAAATTCACACACACACACAAAGAAAAAGTCTGTTTTCCCAGGTTAAAACTTACAGTGTCCAATTGTTTTTCTTGAGGCAGGGTTTAAGTCACTATCTAGTTGCTCAGTCGCGTCTTGACTCTGCGACCCTATGGACTGTAGCCCTTCAGGCTCCTCTGTCCGTGGAATTTCCCAGGCAAGAATACTGGAGTGGGATGCCATTCCCTTTTTCAGGGGATCTTCCTGACCCTTGGGATGAACAATACAATACAGGGATGGAACCTGTATTGCAGGCAGATTCTTTACTGTCTGAACCACAAAGGAAGCCCCTCCTCTGAGTAGTCTCTATCAAGTTTGTCCAGGAGTCCCTCAAAATCCAGGGCCCAGAAGCAAACTCAGGGGCTGCCACTATTTCCTTTGTCTACCCAAATTTTATCACAGAGCATTTGTCTTTGAGGCACATTCCAAAAGTGATTTTTCCAGGCAGTCCTTTGGGGTCTTTAATACCAGCCCAGTCTTTAATTCTCTTGTACACAACTCCGCTTGGCTTTCATTGTGAAGTTTTTGATGACCCCAAGTCCCTTTCCTCTTGGTACATCTTAGACTGGTTTGATGAGCAAAGGAAAAAGCAGCTGGTATGTTGGGTGAACTAATTTGGGTCTCTATCTCTGTCTACACACACACACACACACACACAGAGTCATTAGTATTTTGTAAAGTGTTTTTTAAATAACTGTATTTACTTATTTTTGGCTGTGCTGGGTCTTCATTGCTGCATGCAGGCTTTCTCTACTTGTGGTGAGCAGGGGCTACTCTCTAGTTGCAATGCGTGGGCTTCTCATTGTGGTGGCTTTATTGCGGTGGAGCTCGGGCTTTAAGGTATACCGGCTTCAGTGGGTACAGCATGTGGGCTCTAGAGCACAGGCTCAATAGTTGTGGAACATGGACTTAGTTGCTTTGTGGCATGTGAGATCTTCCCGTATCAGAGATCAATCCCTTGTCTCCTGCATTGGCAGGCCAATTATTTACCACTGAGCCACCAGGAAAGCCCTGTGAGGTATTTTAACAATTGCGTACCTTAAAATCAAATTCTTCATGGAAACGTCTAACCGTTTCTGGAAGTGGAGGCAGACTTTTGGAACTTTTATTAGATAAAAATTAGCACTACTTCTATGCTGAGAATAAACAAGGTTGGAAGGAGCTCAGAGGGCCTCTCTATGCTTTGCGCTGTGTGTAGGTTTGAGGAGCCATGGAGAGGAAAGAATGTAACAATCCATCATCCTCTCTTTAATGCTTCCTTCGAGGCCAGTAATCAAATATAAAACTCCTCTTTCCCTCGCCCTGCCTCTGGTCTCAGTAGTAACTCCTGTGAGCAGGAAATCGAGTTGGTCCTCACCATTACCCCATATCCTGGGCTTTTCTTTTTATTCTTGTCTTTGGATCCAAGAGTAAGACCTTGGCAGAGAACAAACAGTAGAACTGAGCTCCTGCTGTGGTTACTGAGTAACTCAAAGCTTAATTCTTCCACAGAAATTCGGCAAAACATCTAGCACACAAACACACAAAAACAGAGTTGTCTCCAACTCTCTTGGGTTTCTAGTTTACTAGATGGCTACAACCATCTAGTAATTAAGGTGAAAGAAAGTTTATCAAACTAAATCCTGCATTATCATTTGGCAGCTAATCTCAAAGCATCTCACTAGTATTTGTCCAAATTCTCACAAATGTGAGAAAGCTGAGTTTCAGTTTCATGGAAATCAAATAAAAACAAATACTTACTGAACATGTCCAGTGCACATGACACTGGGTCTTGAATGTACCAGGTACTCAATAAATATTTGTGTTTGAAGAAACCCAGGTTCAGAGTAGCTTGGCTGACTTATTAAGAAGGAAGTACTTTAAATTTCTCCCAAATGGAAGGTTAAGATTATTAAGTAAAAAAGATTACTTATCCAGAGGAATTGAGACCTTGTATGAATAGAAACACCTCTTGCAAGGTTGAGCAAGAGAGGGCTGCACAGGGTCAAAGTTCATTGCTTAGTTTAGGAACTTGTAGGTGGTAAGAGAGAAACTGAGAAGGCAGCAGAGGCAGAGGTTAGAGGTAGCGGGAGAAAGTTCCCTGGAGAAAGGGAGGATGGGTTAGACAGACCAAGAAGCAACAGGCAGAAACTCGCAGTAGAGCTGAAGTCAAGAGTGTATGTTTTGACAAGTACAGGTCAATTATGTGACTGGTGTCTTTCACCTACTTCTGCCAAGGGATGCTTTAGCAAATTTAAGTGCACTGGGTGGAGGAGGAAATGAGGGGGTAGAAATGAATGTAGCTTGGCAGCTTTTATCTCATCAAGACATAGTTGGTTTCCGGTTCTTCCCAAACAGCCAGTGCTAAAAATCAACAGATACTGTACAGGTGCAGGCTTCTAACTTTGAACAGAAACAAGTTCTAAACAAGTTCTAGGAACCACATCTCATGTGGCTTCACAGGTTCAGCTTACCAGGGAATGGTGCTGGATACAAAACCCTCCAGCTGCTCAGAGAGAAATGGGCCAGTCCACTATGGAGACAGCTTGCATCATGCTCTAAGGCCAGGAGTTCATCCAGTTGTCTAGCTTGTTGTCAGGTTAACAAAATGTCCAGTTAGATGATAACGGTAAGCATTGGGACTGAGGAAAATTAGAGGGCATGCTTTAGATCCTAATAACCTGAACATTTTTGGACTTGAGAGGATAACAAGATGATGACAAACTAAGGTCACTGTATGTTTTCCTTAAAACTGACTTTTTTAAGGGCTTTGATACTGTAATTTTTTTCCCTTTGACCTGATAATATTGGATCAGGGTGTGCACTTGGTCAAGGGAATTACGGGAAGCTGACTTTGGTGGCACCCACTTGGCTATTAAGAAATGCCAGTCATACTCGTGCTATTCTCAAGTATGGGCTAAATACTGTCTCAGAAATTCCTCCCCTCCTTTTCATTTTCTTTGTCCTGCTGCAAGCCCTCATCACTTCCTCTAAGTCTGTTCAACAGATTTGTAACTGAGCTCTCTGCCTTAGGCCCTTTGTTGTTGTTTAGTCACTTAGCTGTGTCCTACTCTTTGCGACTCCAGGGACCGTAGCCCACTAGGCTCTTCTGTCCATGGGATTTCCCAGGCAAGAATACTGGAGTGAACTGTCATTCCACTCAGGGGATCTTCCTGATTCAGGGATCAAACCTGAGTCTCCTGCATTGCAGGTAAGATTCTTTACCACTGAGCCAAGGAAGCCATGCCGTAGGCCCTGTTCCACTTCAAATCACAATCATTGCGTCACTGTCAGGTTGAAAATCTTTACTAGTGTTTAACTGCTAAGGGAAAAAAATCACAACTCAGAAGGGGTACATAAAGCTTTCCAAGACCTGCCCTCAACCAAACTTTTCTATATCCCTAACTCCTTGAAGTTCTGTTCCAGGCCATATACTATGTACTCCCAGGCTTAGAACTTCTACTGCTCTGTTCACCAAACACTTCTGAGCCTTTCAGGACCAACTCTTCAAATGTAAAAACTTTGCTGAGTCACCATGCTTCTCCAGCCTTACATTTGTCTTTAAGTGGTCTCTGAGTTGTCCTCGTTATGCCTCACATCTTACTCACTTCACTAAAATAGGCAGAAACTGGATCCCTCTGCTTCTAAAATTGCCTATCAAGAAAACCCCAGTACTCCAAAGTTTGGTCTTTGGACAGACAGCACCGGCATCATATGGGAGCCTGTTGGACAATCTCAGACCCACTACAGACCTGTTGAAACAGGAGCTGCACTTTAACCAGAGCCCCGGGTGAACTGTATTCACCTTAGGATTGAGAAGCACGCTGACACAGAGCCTATTCAATAAACATGACTAAAGAGGCACAAATCTGGTTGCTTTAGTTCCCCAACTTATGACTCTTCCTTGGACAGCTTTAACTTTCAGAATAAAACCCAGCTTTGTGATCTGGCTCTGCATCTGAAGCCGTCTCACTCTCTCTTATCACTTCAATGACCTTCTTTCAGTTTCCGTTAACAGTCTTTCTTTTTTTGTGGAGTTCACGCGTCTTTTTTTCTCTGACTAGCAGTCTCCTTACCCCCGCCTCCCCACCCAGAACTCCCCACCCTGCCCCAAGCCATTTCTTACCTTCAAGGCCACTGTCTCAGGAAAGCCTTTGCTGCCCAGCCAGGCAAGGTAAAATCTTCCTTGAGTATAGTCTCACAGCTCCTTGCTCTTTTTCTACTGAAGATAATTGTGGATGAATAATCTTTTGGGTGGAGAAGCAAATGGCAACCCACCCCAGTATTCCTGCCTGGAGAATCCGCCTGATGCGCTACAGTCCATGGAGTCGCAGAATCGGGCATGACTGAGCCACTAACACAACAATGATCCTTTGGTAATTCTGTCTGCGGTGTTTTGTAGATGATTGTTACCTATCCTTAAATGTACACATCAAGTTCCATAACTGGAGTTTGAGCTCCTTGAGGGTAGAGAATATTCTTTGTTCTCTACAGTATTGTGCCATATGGGGTGTACTCAGTAAATTACTTTAGTAAATACTGTAGTAAGTATTCAGTGAGTAGTTGCAAGTTCTGGTGTGCTGGCTGGTCCCAATAAAGGTGGCAAGTCATTCTAACTGAGCTACCATGTTGGAAAGCAGATACAAATTGATCATTCAGACTAGCTGGTTACTGGGAGTGAAATGCTAATATACACAAAGACACAAACTCTTATTAATCAATGATTCTCAGTGTAAAGGATCAGAAAGTAACCTGTTGCTTGTAAGCAGGGTGGGCCTGGGTAAGTGGTTAAGACGGTAGGTCTGGTTTTGGAATTCCCAACCTCAATTTTATTTTAGGCAATAGTTACCATCCCTCATACCCCTGAGCTTTTTTTTTTTTTACTGTGGCCACTTCTCTTGAGGTCCAAAATGGTACCAATGGATCTAATGCTAACTGATGGTAGAAGGCGTGACGTTTGTTCACTGGTAATATACATCATTTTTCTTTTAAAAATATTTAGTTATTTTAAAGGAAACTCTATCCACTGTCAGTTATGTGTCTTTTAAAAATATGGACATTTTATTCTATAACAATGTGCTATTATCACTCTGAACAAAATGTTATTCCTTTGTTTTTTCTAGTATTCAATGTGTAAGTCAAATTCCCCTAACTATATATATATATATATATATATATATATATAGATAGATAGATATATAGATATAGATATAAATCTTTGAATGTTTGGTTTGTTGCAATTAGGATCCAAAGTTCACACACTGCATGTGACTTTTATATCTCTTAAGTTCCTTTTAATCTAAAGTAGTCCCCTCCCCTCCCCCGCTTTTTTCTTTAAGCCACTGAGTTCTTGAAGAGGGTATATTTTACAGTAGTCTCTAAAAACTCTCTAAATGTCAGGACTGATTAATTGGTGGGGACTGCAGGACAATTAGGAAAAGTGAGTAAGAAAGACAAAAAATATTTCCATCAGGAAGGTATTCGGAATAAGGCCCTGTTGCTTAAGCATAAAAAGGTCCTGCTTTTAAGAGAAGGCATAAAAACCAGAACTTTGCAGGTTAACCATGGAGTCTCACTAAATCCTGACTGTAGGATCTGAGAACCATTACCTTTATTCCTAATGTGTAGTCACTGTATAACAAATGAAGGATTCTGGACTGTGATGTTGGATTAATTCCTGTGAAATCTATAAAACTGGCACTATGAGTACATGTTTGTGTATATTATCTACTTCTCTATATTTCACCTAAAGAACAAACACAACTCCATAAAAAAGGTACAAACAAGTACACAATCCCAGGGGTTAGAATAAGATGGCACAGGCTCATTTACAAAAAAGACTACGCGTTTCTCCTCATTAATTTATCATTTAATATAAATGCTGACAGAAAGCAGATAAAGACCTTGTAGACACTTTCATATATTTACAAACCAAAAGGCGAATCACCTCCTTCTACTTGTTAAAATAATCCTTTTATCTGCAACTTATGGGAGCCTTAAACACTAATTTGGAGCAACATGAGGCTGAGTCAGTTTCCAAGATAATAAAGAAAATAACACCATTTTAACAAAAGTGGCAACTTTGATATAAACAGCATGCACACAGGTTTAACAAGATGGCCTCATCCTCTCAAAACCCTGCAACAAGTAGACTATATACTTACTCAGACCCAGCATTTACCTGTCCTAAACATCTATTACTACTTTTCCCCACCTCACTTTTTTAAAGGCCATTTAAAAATTGAACATATAAACAGATTTTTAAAGAGAGAGAAATGGTCTACTTCAAAAACAGGGTTCTTCTTTCCTATTCCCAAAGAATTTCCAGGAGATAACGTCTTCAAATAATAAGATTTCACAGCTTGCCAGATGCTAATTTCACAGCTTGTGAAATTCCAACTCATTATCTGTCTTCACTTTTTAAAGAAAAGTTGGAAACACTTGGAAAAAGTACAATTTCACAAACTTTAGCAATTTAAAAATGAGCTGTCCCTTTAAGGCTCAATATTTTTAATTCTTAACAGGTGGGTGAGGCAGGTGAGAAAGAACAGGGAGCTAAGGTAAGGGGAAAATAACAGATATGCACAAAAACTTTTAAAAATGATATTCTGTCTAGCACTAATTTAAGAATAGGAGACATAAATTTTCACTATTCAAACTGTAAATGATTTCATGGTCATTTATAACCTGACTCAAATCCATGGGCTCCTTTATTAACCTACATTATTTTTGTCTTGTTAAATATACCTCTGCAGGGCACAATCACATACAATCAATACGATTGGTAAATTACACAAGCTCTATCCCAAGCAAATATGCATCAATATTAAAAAGTTATTTAAAAAAAAAAACCAAAATAAAATCCACCCAAAAAGGTGATAATGACTGCAGAATGTCTCGGGGAGACTGGTATGAGCCTAAAGACCAAATTGACTATAGTCAGGGGAAAAGGGGAAGAGAGGTAACAAGGGGAAGAAACCACACACAAGAAGAGGAATCTCACAACTGGAAAATGTTTAAGTGGGTGAAAGGTTTTGTTCATTATTTTAATTCACTTTTTCCATTTCTGTTGTTCTAAAAAGTCATAGATTTATTATAAAGTAAAATAATGAAGCCTATGTATCAATGAGGGGAAAAAAAAAAATTAACTTTTCTCCTCTAAGTTCCTTTCATTCCCAGAATGTAGGAAGAAGAGAAAGGATGAAGAAGAAATAAAGGAAATTTAGGCAACAATATACTTGGAAAAAGTAGCTCTCAGAACAGTGTCTTAGTTGAACAGAGGATGTAAACATGATAAGCAAAAGCTTAAAACGCCTTGAAATCAGAGGAACATATTACAGGGTGGCTCAAATATTATTGTGAGAATGGCAGTCAATTAGTGGAGAAAGATTATGCTAATAAAAGGTGATTTCTTAAAAAAAAAAAAAAAAAAAGGCTACTGATTATCCACCCAATAGTTTGCTTCCATTCTTTTCTTGATCCTTTCATACATCAGCTGGAGTTGAAGTAGGGGGCCACCTGACAGTTTCCAGTTATAAGATGACTCTTGAGTGTACAACCTAGAATGGATGCCAAAGACTTGTGAGCTCTGTCTACTTAACAGTTTAAATTAAAAACAAAACAAAACCAAAAAAAAAAGAAAAGAAAAAACCACAAAAAACCCCAACTAGAAACAATGAGACCTCAATACAAGAAAACAAATCACCTTATCTAGTATATAACATACATTAGGATAACAAACTCCACAGGATTTTATTTTTCTAAATACATATTTTGGACACAATATTTTGTCGTGAGGCTTATTTTAAGTTCTCTCTCTCAGGTTATTGCGACTTATTTTCTTTTGAAAATAAAAGTTATTAATCTCGGGATGTTCTGCTCAGGAATAAAGTTTAGGGGAAGTTCAGTGTTTGGCTGAAAACTCACAAGCTCTGTAATTCCAGTGGTGAGGTTAGTCCCTTTATCACAATAGGATTTCAAAGGGATCTTTACCCACTTTGTTCAGTGCAGTATTGAAAACTCACCCATTGGGAACATATTTATTATTAAAAGGTGTTACTTCTTGGTGGTGGCAGTTTTTTTATTAAGTAAGGTTGCTGCTAGTGTTACTATCAGTTAGAATCTAAAACATGTGGAAACATCTTTAGCAAAGAAAATCTTAATCAAATTGTAGCTGGCATTTACTATAATTAATAGTGTCTTTTGACAAAAACATCTTTCTTTTTCCAAGTGGTTCAGGAAAGTTGAAATAAGAATTTTAAAAAATATATTAACTGCAATCCACCTGTACTTCCCAATAAGTAATTTCAGCAGGAAAATTTCATAAAGCTGAGTTGAAGCCACAAATAAATATAAAAACCATAATTGTCCAAGGCAGAAAAGTGTGCATATAGGCCAGCAAAATGCGCAGTCAGGTAAAATGACGACAGCAGTAGACTGCTTACTTTTTCAATCCCTAATGTAGAACATAAAATATGCCCTAATTTTTACCTAAAAGGATAGGCAGATTTTTCAGGGAAGATATCACCTTGCAAACACAATAATCATCTATCATCAATAACAACAAAACACAATTGGACTTTTAGGGTAAAAACCTAACTAAACACTGCAGTTAATTTGCAGACAGGTTCTTAATTTCCCCTAAAAAGTAACTGGGCCTTTTAATGACATATAAAACATTACAAGTGCTTTTCACAGACACAGTTTATACATGAAACCTTTACTCAACTCTTTAAAATGAGCAAAAAGAAAGCAGAAAAGAGATGGTTAGATCTCCATCTATCACCATTTATATATAAGCAATAGCAACCGAGTACTCTTTATCTTTAGTGAAAAGAATCTTTTTCTCTGAATCTGAATATAATCTAACAGGTACTAACTACAGTTAATTATTTTTCACCAATCACATGTTCATGGATTCTTTTACTCAGTCCCAAGACTTGATCATACTGACAGTAGACTGTCCTATAGGCACAAGTAAAATAACAAAAATATAACAAGCTATCATAACAAGACAATCTCAGTATATGGGGGAGGACCTGCTTACACACAATACTATAAAAGATGACATTCATGGTTTTAGAAAAACTAATGGATTTTCATTACTTTTATATTTTATAAGTCCAGCTAACTTTAAAAGTTAACTTTAGATATATCTCCCTACACAGTATAATCAACTCATGAATACTAAGAGGTTTCACAATCAAAATGGCTACTATTTCCTCCCAAACCAAAACAGAGTAAAGCACAAGTCTTTGGCTCTCCTTTAAAGAAAACAGCAGGTTACCATTCCTAACCAGACCTTTGTTTGCCTACCAGTAGGGCAAATACCACATTTGTGCATCACTGAGTAATAACACCATTAGAAAAGGCAACTTCACAGAAGTTATTGGCTAAGCGAATTCATTTGAATGCTCTGTTTTGAGGCAGCAAACTGTTACTGTTGCAGATTGGGGAGGGCAGTGGGTAAATCAAGGGGAATTTGCAAGATAGAGAAGGGCCAGAGAAAAAAGAAAAACAAAAACAAACTTTAAGCTCCAACTTTGAAGACCTATGGAAAATCTGATGGAGTTACATATTCAAGATAGCAAATGAGAATCATACCAATTTTAGGTCTTTCAGACAGAAAAAAAAAAAAAGGGAAAGACTAGGAGAAGGAAAGGGAAATAAAATGGGAAAAGGAAATTAGCCATATTAATGCTGTATGAAATATATTTTTATACTTTCTGAGTAGTTAAGTATTTTGTAGCTGGTATTAAAAATAGTGTCTATTTGAATATTACTAGAAACCTATAACTAATTTTTCTTTTGATTAGAAAAGTAACAAGGAATGGATCTTTGGTCATGTCAGCCTCTGTAAATTACCCAAGACATGGCAGCTACTGAACTTATGACAGTATCTGTAAGTAAGAAGAAAAAACTACATATAGGTCAGAAAATTGAGTCTAGATATCTTATTCTCAGTTCTTCTACCCTTTTCCTAAGACCCACTGAATAAAGAAAAGGTCAAAGTACTTTTATACTCTGGTTATAATAAAATTATGGTGTTATCCAAACAGAACTGAAAGCAATGCTTATTACTCCTACCTTAACCTTCAAAAGTGTTCACTTCCATCAGATGTCTGAGTATTGCCTTTTAATTCAGAAGAAATTAACATCTGAATAAGTAAAAAGCCTAAAGATGGAATTTCCTATCTGACTGGCTTCATCGTTTTAACTGTCTCTGGGAATAAATCTAAGAAGCCAGAAAAGTCAGTATCTTTCACAGATTTTAAGAAAAAAGCAGTTAAAAAGTCAAACGGTTTTGCCAAAACAGGCCATTTACCACTATAGGTTCATCATATGACAAAAAATATCATGGGGCAAAGGAAAACAAAGTAAGAGAAAAACAAAATTTTTGGAGGTTTTATTGAATTTCTAAAACTGCTTATGAGCACTGGAAAAGTTGTAAGAATTGCCATGGGGTAAGGCAAAATAACTAGTCTCAAATAGGTGAGTTACAGGCACAGTGGGACAGTATACCTTCCTCTTGCTGTTCTACCCACCCAGATTTCCTCTCAAGGGTGGAGTATTAGAGAGGTATAGATGGAATTAAGGCTAATTTAAGAGATCCCCCATCCTCACTCCATGAAAATACCTTAAAAAGAGAGACTATTTTAAGTCAGTTTAAAACAGTGGCTTTCTGGTTTTATTCAGAACAGGAAAACATAAATTAATCTTTCTACCTAGCTTAGAAAATCAAAATGGTGAAAGAATGAGTGTATTTGAAGGAAATAAACAAGAACAACAGAACTTAAGTTATTAGGGGTTTCAACAGATACCCAAAATGGAATTTTACTTTTACTCCATATTTCAACAAAATCAACACCCATAAATTTCTTTTTAATACCAGAATCATTCTGAATTCCAAACTGAACCAACTGCTCCTAAAATTTAGGAATTATCTAACATGTCCAAAGGAGAAATAAGATCTGCCCAAATCTGCCTAACAGAAGGTTAGAGGCCAAGAATGTTGCCTTTCATGGTTAGAGAGAGAAATTAAAGATCTCAGGACTCTGTCAGACATAAAATTTCTCTCCTTCTCCTCCCCAAAACAATAAGTACTTAAATAGTAAATGTAAGAGGGTTTTAAGCAAAATAAACAAAAAAAGGCAAAAAAGCAAATGTATTTTTAAAAAATAGGAAAACAGGGATATCAACTGATAAAATGCCTCATCTTCATTCAGTGCTTCTACCTCCCAATCAGTCATTTTATCGCAACAGCTGCGCTCATGCGAAAAAATCCATAAAACATACCCAATATATATACAGATATAGCTATGTATATATGTATATATATAATATATATATATAAATTTTTATTTAAATAAAAAAGAAAGCTCGAATCCCAAGCCAATATGTGTATATCAAATCCTTGACCAGCCAGGTCTGTAGGGCATAATCAAATTCAATGTGAAATAGTATATAAACACGGTGCCTTGACTGGGCAAATTAAATAATTGCTACTCAAAAGAGTGTTCTGTTTGGACTCTCCTACTGGTAGGCAATGGCAGGACTGTATTACCCTCCCCCCTCCCTTACCCCCCAATTGTTTCATTTAATAGTATGATAGACACAGAGCTTAGACTGAGGTGGTTATGACCTCAGCAGGAGTTACGGGTTAAGAAAATAAGAAACAAGAAAAATACAAACTCTTGCTTTTACCCAACCAAAGCAATGCAGTAACTTATTACATAACCAGTGCTTTCTGTTTTAGCAGTATAATCCAGAAAAGGAAATTTCTAGAAAATCAGGAAAACATATACGGTGGGTGACTATGTCAAATAATCCCCACTAAACACATTTTATATGGTTTTAGTTCAGTATAGACATGTGGCATCAGAATATGTGCAGCAGAATTAAATGAGAAAAATTATTCCTTATTCTCTTCAACATTTTCATGAAGAGTCTTTTCAGTATAGTGAAGCCAAATCTACAAAATTGACTTCTAGGTACTTACTACCTACCTACTTGTGCTAATGATTCCAAAAAGCAACTACTGATCAATTTGTAAACTATCCTTAAGATTTAGGCAGTTCTCATTTGCCAAATCTCCTTGAAAGCCAGGGGCTCCAGTATATAGGAATTTTGTACTTTTGGTTTTTGAGAGTAAAACAAAACATTCATTGAAATAATGTGGCTCTGCTCATTTTAAGTTCAATCAAGTGTTGAGCAGTTTTAAAATATTGTGGATTGTCCTGGTTTTTGAACATTCTATGATTTCAGAAATTGAACTTGGAAAAGCATTGCTCTGAATTTCCAGTCATTAGCTCAATATAGGTAATAAACTAAATATGTATTTTCAGTGCTAATAAAATTATAGTTCATCCTTAAAATAATTTCCATTTAAATCTAATCAAGCACTCGAAAATTGACTTGGATTTCTGATTACATTAAGAGAATGAAAGCGGTTCATGATATGAAAATGAGGTCTTCAAAAATTAATTGGTAATTATTTCTCAGAAAAGCTGAAATAAACACAAAAACAAGAAATAAAGTCCTCCTGAGCAAAACAAAAGGTTTTAATGCCATATGAAAAACCTCCCTACACATGAAGCTTGTGACCCAGAAAGAAAGCGAATTATGGCTTCCAAATAATGGCTCTTGGAAAAGTTGCTCTGCTGCGCATTTTCTAACAACTAGTCTATTACTATTTCTCAAGCACCACAGAATTCTCAGAATGGCCGGGTCTTTTAGTCTGTGGTAGAGGACTGGGGGTACGGAATTATACACTGGGTATGTAATAATACCAAAATACAAGAAAAATCTACTTCATTAAGATCATACAATTAATCAAACAGAGTGTATATATAATATCTTCTTTTTTTTTTTAAAGCCCTGGATCCAAGGCGTCCAAAGTTATTAAAATAAAGTTCATTCACAGAACAAAAACAAATTTAATCTGAACTGCTTGCAGATACTGCTAATTTTCTTTTTCTTTAAATTAAAAAATGCATTAATGTGAACTATGTGCAGAGTTTGTTTTTAGTAGTGATGTTTGTGCACATTGCCTCCGGTGCTTTTCCTGGATTTCTCTGACCACTCTCAGAGAAAGTTTAAGAAGTTATCTCTTCTCCTACCCCTATGCCCCACAGACTGGTTAGGAGCAGAAGATAAAGGTAGGACTCCTCATATTTTAGGGAGTAGAACTGGATGTAACTCCTGATCTCTGGGAGTCATTATTGTCCCCTCCTCCCTCAGGGTCCTCTGACAGGTTCAGAGAGCTGGTCTTGTTGGACAGGAGGCTGATATTCTCTTGTGTCAATGCTGATCCATTAGGAACGTCACTGTTAACATTAAAAAAAAAAAAAAGTTGGAATTTTAAAAGAGGAGAGAAAACTGATTATCAGTAGAATAAAATCAACAGGGCCTTTCTATATAGCACTATGGAAAATACATGAATGGCTTTCAAACTTTAATTTACAGCTCTATATCCAGGCTTTATTTTAGCATATAGGCTGGCAAACTAAGACAAGCTAGGTGACTGGTTTTTGTTTTGTTTAGCTGTTTCTGTAAAAAAGTTTTATTGGAATACAGCCTGCCCATCTGTTTACATATTGTCTATGACTGCTTTCACATTACAACAGCAGAACTGAGAGTTCTGACATGGATAGTAAGACTAATAATTTTAAATATTCACTATTTGGCCTTTAGGAAAAATGCTGACCCCTGCTTTAGCAGGTTTACTAGGACAAGATAACACATGGATTTAAACAGACAAAAACTTAAGCCTGGAAGCAACAGAGCATTAGAAATTGTTGTATATCATCAGGAAGGCAACTCAGGACTATGCATTAAAAGCCTCAAAGTGCCCTAGCTGCAAAATATCCTAAGGTGCAAGATGTACAAAGAATTAACTACAATATATTTTTTGCAGGGTTGTTCGTAATAGTTGATATGTATTCTTCTGTACCTGTAGAAGACTAATGGGTGATATGGATAGACCAAATTAAAAACCAGGAGGGATAGAACAGGGGATATGTGGGTGAAAGAGGCTAAATGCCTGCACACTTAAGGGTATATAGACATCAAAATGTTAACAATGGTTTTAAGGGGAAGAAGGAGATCGAAGCAGAAATTTTCATTTCCTGGATAGGTAATTCAAGGTATATCTATACAGGATATAACAGATAATTCAACCTTGACTTTATTCTAAAATAAGTTTTATTAACTCCTTTTTGTTGTTTAGTTGTTAGGTTGTGTCCAACTCTTTGTGACCACATGGATTGTAGCGCTCCAGGTTCCTTCTATCCATAGAATTTTCCAGGCAAGAATACTGGAGTGGTGTGTCATTTCCTTCTCCAGGGGATCTTCCAACCCAGGGATTGAACCCAGTGTTTCTGCTGCACTGACAGGGAGGTTCTTTACCACTGAGCCACTAAGGAAGCCCCTTTATTAACTCTCAAATTTAAAAATATTCTTTTCTCAAGGTATACAAAATAATGATATTGTAAAAATCAAATTATATTTATGAGAGTGCTTCTATCATGACTGTATGAGACTATATGGAAGTGTCCCTTTCCTTACCTGAATGTCAACGTGAGGTCCTCAGCTGGAACCTTATTTTGTGGTTCTGGTTGTCCATTTTCTGCTTGCTTACTTGTATTCAATTTGCTTTTCATGTCCAGAGAACACTGGTTCTCCTTTGAAAGAAAAGGAAATAAATTTGATTATCTTTTATTTAATAGATGGAGGAGAAACCAGCTATAAGTAATACAAAGTGATGAACAGAAATCACATGTAGTTCTGTAAAATGACCAAAGAAACAGGCAGATTAAAAGAACAGCAACACAAAAATATAGTGGAGTATGGTCCACTTGCTCATCATCCAAGATGGGCAACAAGGGGGCAATGTCTCATGTAAACACTGGAAAATCTCACAGGAAAACTGATGATTCAGAAAAATCAAGTCAAAGTAAAATCAAGTCAAATGTATCTATAATACATTTATTGAAAACAGAAAAACAAGTAAGCCCCATGTATTTCCTTTAAAAGAATGTGAAAACTATGCAACAACAACAAAAAGAAATATCAATTACCATGCAATCTGAAGGAATGTTTCAATCACCTAAGATTCAAAATTTACTGAAATGAGTGTTCGTGTACCATAACATAAATCCTAAGCATATCTGTGGATTCAATTCCACAGGAGAGAATATGCTGACATCATTTCATTCATGACAAAAAAACAGGTCATCAATAACTTAAGGGCTGTGAAACCTAGAAATGTTACTTGGTAATATATACCTTTGTATAACATGTGATGTGAAAGTCACTCAGTCGTGTCCGAATCTTTGCGATCCCATAGGCTACACAGGCCATGGAATTCTCCAAGCCAGAATATTGGAGTGGGTAGCCTTTCCCTTCTCCAGGGGATCTTCCCAACCCAGGGATCGAACCCAGGTCTCCCACATTGCAGGTAGATTCTTTACCAGCTGAGCCACAAGGGAAGCCCAAGAATACTGGATGGTAGCCTATCCCTTCTCGAGCAGATCTTCCTGACTCAGGAATCTAACCGGAGTCTCCTGACATTGCAGGCAGATTCTTTACCAAATGAGCTTCAAGGAAGCCCTTGGATAACATAGCATTGCAAAAAATGCCATCCCCTCTGCTTCCTTAACCAACATGTTTAACAGAAATTTAGTAACTTTCAGATAAGCACCCTGTTTTCCTCGAAACTTTATTATAAATACAGAAAAGTAAGACAAAAAAAAAAAAACACACTCAAACCAATAGATAAATGAGGAGAAAAGTGATAAAATAAGAAGGCAGTCAATTTTCATGACACTCTTTCTAAGTATTAATCACTCATTTTAGCCTTGGGGTGATGATTCTATAGCTCTAGATGATTCTAGAACTCTAGAGCCACAAGTTCAGTGACACAACTACACACAGGTTTCCTTTCACTTTCCCTCTCTCTTTCCACAGTAACACTTACCATACTCAGTTCCCGGGTTCTCTTCCCAATTTCCCTTTCCACCTGGTGCAGTTCCAAGCTCAACTGCTCACTTGAGATCATTCCAGGCCATTTTGGAGGTGGTGGTGGTGGGGGCTGTGACTGGCCTGCCAAGGTGTTCGCCTCCCTCTGCAACACCAGTCTGTTACTAACAGCCTAGTGCATAAAGCCAAGCACATACACAGCTCAACACATTTCACACCAAGCATAGAGTGACTAGGCCCGATTCCAGACCACAGCCTTAAGTAGCTTATTACTCACATATATTTGCAATAAAAATGATCCAACTATAAGGCACTGTTTCTTTGAATACCATTTGAATAAAAAAGGAAAAAGATGGGGGATTTAAACTTGGTGAACAGTAATTTAATCTTTGGTTTAAGTCACTCTTCTTTTCTTATTTAAGAGAGAAGTCAACTATAAATGTGGGGGGGAAAACTATAAATGTGTTTTTTTTTCTTTTTAACTGAATTTCTCTGAAATAAATTCTATAATTTCTTTCAATGAAACTTCAATAATGACAAGGACTTTTAACCACAGTGAGTTAAACAATGATGAAACTTTTTGGAACAGAAAATCAGTCTAGGAAATTTCAACTAAGATAAAAACCCATGAAAGAACAAGGTAAAGAATTATATTTTATGAAGTTAAAGGTCTAAATCTTTAATAACTAGTTACCTGAAGATAACATAATAAACATAGCATTCTTTTTTCTTATAATAGGAATTAGCAAGCAGTTTTGGACCAATGTAAATAAAGCAATGGAAAAAGGAGACAAACATGAATACTATACAGGTTTATATTTCTAAACTTTATCACTTACATAAGAGTATAAGCCAGAAACATGCTCAAAAACAAGCAAGCAAACACACAAAACATCCTACCTACTGGTCTTGCTAATAAGAAAGTCTAAGGCAGAATCAGTTAGAAATTTATTTCCAAAGCAATGCCTTACATATTATTAAAGATCTTGGTAGAAAGATAAAGACTAACATTCTAAGAGTATCTTTTTCTTCAGGAGAGAGCAATGCATTTATCACTAGACTGTCTTTAGCTTTTCATATTCAAAGTCTATGTTCCAATCCAAAGGATAATATAAACAAAACCTAGTCTTCTGATGTGGCACTTAAAGAATTTCAAGAATTTTTTGTCTTCTGACATTCTGTTTCTCTTAAGTACTAGACAGCATGGTGGAAAGAACACTGAACTTGGAGTATGAAGACTTGGGTTCATGTTCAATCTCTGTGAAATTCATATCCTTCAACCAAAAAGGGAGGAAAATACCACTCGCCCAATCTACGTGTCAGGAACCCGTATGGGTCAAATAAGATATGTAATAATAACTTATAAAGTGAAAAAACTATATTAATGAAAGGTATTGTTATTATGTAGAGGATTTTTTTTTTAGGTCAAAGTTGTGAGCTTTTACTAAAAATACTGAGGAATAAAAGAAGTAAGAGAAATTTTTAAAATTAAAGAAAATGTGAGAAATTAAAAACAAAATTAAGTTAAAACCATCTATTGATTAAAAAACTATATCGTATAACCTCAACTTAAATGTGTTATCAGGGAATATAAGCTCCTTTTATATATTTTATTTTATATTTTAGATAATCTAGGAAATTTAGATTATCTATAATATTATAGAGTATAAAAATATAAAAGGAGTTTATATATAATATATAATAACATATAAAACATATAAAATATGTTTTCTATTCTCAGATAATGGAAATTCTAAATTTCCAGAAGTCTGAAAACTTCAAAGTATTAAAATTCTTTGAAAAATGGACACCTATACTAACTCTTAAGAAAAAGACTTTAAAGTTTGAGGTTCATTGAACCTCAAAAGTTCCTCCTTTTAAAATGTCTTTGAGAACGCTTTAAAAACTGGAATATCTCTAAGCTTGTACCTCTAGTCCACGTAGCTGGGTCTGTTGGCTAATTTGATGGTTTAGTTGCTGTAATTCTAGTCGTAGCTGTTCCCTCTCAGCAGACGGAAGGGGTTTTCCATGACTAGCCACTTCTGATATAGATATTCTCTCCCTTTGGTGGGAAGGAAAATGTGGAATAAATTTTAAATTTTATTAAAAACAAAACACTATTGATCAGAAAAACAAAGCAAGTAGAGTAATTTTAAAGGTTTGTAAAAGTTACAAGAATGACGTAATACCTCTCACTGAAGTGTCCCTGAGAAGGTATGTTTTGATGAGGAGAATATGGAGAACCTCCCCAGCCACCATGGGTTCCATATGGACCATAATCTGTAAGAGAGTAATTTACAGTGAAATGATGCAATTCATGGATTTGATTCTTTTCAGGTAGTCACAGTCTAAAAGTCAAAGCTATATTCTGTACAGTTATCTTCAAAGATGGCTACCAAAATGGTAATAGCGTATTGATGTTTGTTTTTCCCCACTAAAATATCAGTCTTTGTAATTTTTCCTCTGGTATGAATTTTAAAAAAGTAAGATGTGTTATTTTAACAAAAACAATGAAACTATTAAAAAACACATAGGTTATCCTCATATACAGACATTTTAGTTTGTACCCCTACAATTCCCCAGGTTATAATTACTTTTCTGCAGGGCTAATTCCACAGAAAACTTTGAAGACTACTGCCCTGAAGATTATGAAGAGCACTGATGGTAAATAGGGAGAAGGTAGTGTTGGCAGTTGTGAATATGAACCCTCTAAAATCTGGTTACCTCTGATTACCTGAAATGTTAATAGATTTTGTCGGAGCTCCCTGAGGTGCCATAGCCTGCATTGGGCCAGCACCCTGATATATCGTTTTGGAAGTTCGAGAAATGGCACCAAACCGAGATACTGTTGGTCGGTCGCCAAATGGGATGAGATCATCATCACTGGTTTCTGCTGCTCTTCTCTGAAGGTCCAATCGCTGGTCTCTCATTCCTTTACTCTCCACATTCTGAGAAAAAATGAAATGAGAAATCCACCCCTCACTTAGATCTCTAACATAATTTCCTTTAGCTCTGTAATAAGGTTAAAATACAGCATAATGTTTTTACTGGTAAAAACTAAAATCATTGGTTGCTTTTAGTTGTCATATAAAACACTACCTTTTGAATCTCTGATTACTCCTTATAATGGTATATTTTTCTACATCATCAGAAATATTTTTTACATCATTATCCAGTATACATATATATATATATACAAACACACACATATATATACACAAATACAAATATATATATGTACACATTCAAATAGATATATATAAACATTCTTTAAAAATATGTGCCAACATAGGCTTTTAAAAGGGATTTCAGTCAGAAAGATAAATGGAAACTGAATTGTCCAACCCTTGCTACTTAAAGTGAAGTGAAAGTCACTTAGTCCTGTCTGACTCTTTGTGACCCCAAGGACTTCAGAGTCCACGGAATTCTCCAGGCCAGAATACTGGAGTAGGTAGCCATTCCCTTCTCCAGGGGATCTTCCAAACCCAGGTATCGAACCCAGGTCTCCCACATTGCAGGCGGATTCTTTACCAGCTGAGCCACCAGGGAAGCCCAAAGTATAGCCCAAAGTCCAGAAGCAACAGCATCACTGTAGAACTCATTAAAAATGCAGAATTTCAGGTCTCATGCCAGTCTTACTGAATTAGAACTTGAACTTTAACAGATCCTTAGGTTAAATTCTAAGGATCAGAATTCACATCGAGATTCATGTTTGAGAAACACTGGGGGAGATTTTTATCCATTTGGGAAATGTTCAACAACATGTAGGTTAGGTTGGACAACATTTTTATTCTTCAGTAATTTATAAAACTCATTTTAATTACTCTCTCTGAAACAAAGGTTTCTATCTACTCTGCCTCCTTATCTCATTCCTGTTCTGAGAGAGGCTGTTTTTTATGGCCTAAAAACAATGTTGCCCTAAATCCACTACAGAAAAGCAAAAGGTTCCTTTCTGCTTTTTTCTCCTCTATATTCCTTTCTTTCTCTTTCTTCTGTTTTTATTGCCTGGCATCTAATCATATTCATGCTATAGATGCCACTTCACTCATTTACAGTTATACTGGCATCTAAGTCTTGCTTTTCTATTACCAAGAACTGGTCTTCTCTCAACCTGCTGGACAAGTCTTTCTCTTTGAAAATCTACGTCTAACAACCCAGGGAATCTTTCTTAGAATTAATAAGGTAAATGGCTTAAGAATAATAGTAAAAAAAAAAGTCAAGGCATACTTTTAACTCATCAACACTACTCCTAAACATAAATTTCATGCATGTAAACAAGGAAACATAGGCAAGAATGTTTACTGTAGCACTGTAGATAATAATAAAAGATCAAAAACAGCCTAAAAATATCAACATGAAAATGAATAAACAATTATATTTATTTATTGTATATCAGTTATCATAAATGGTATCTGATAAAAGAAGTGAAAATGAATGAATTTGGACTGGATATAAATTTGGATACATCTCAAAAACAATGCTGAAAGAAAACATAAGCTGAAATTTATAATATGTATAAGGTCTATAAATATTCAAAACAAAATTGTTTATAAGTCGAATAAAAGTATCCATGAAATAAACTCTCAATTCAGGATAGGATTTACCTTAACTCCAGGGAAGGAGAGAAGCAGAAAATGAGGTTAGGGACGTATAGAAAATTGGATTTAATTACTTAGGTAAAGTTTTATTTCTTTAAAGGATAAAAAAGCAATTAAGATAAAATAGTCATATATTTTAAGCTTGAGTATGAGATCCACTGGTGTTACACTAGTTTTTGTTAAAAAATAAAATGATTTTAGTGTAATACATTTCAGTATACCACAGCTTATTTGAAGCTAAGTAACTATAATTGTGACACAAAAACTAGTGTTGTTCACTAATTCAACTTTATTGTTTAAACTTAAGAGTTAAGAATTATAAAAGAAATTTTAAAAAGTTTTAAATATAATTCAATCACACAGTATAGAATTATGGCTTAGCTGTTACACATACCATCATTTCCACACTCCCTGCTGCCACAACATCTTTAGGTTTTGCATCTTTGGTTCCAATGTAGGAGCCAATAGTGTCACATGACCAGGGTGAATACTGGCTATAATCATTTCCTTTGTATTTCCCAGCTACCTTCAAGTCTTCATCCAAAAACTAGGGATAGAAAAAAGAAAAAGGAAACAAAATAGGAAACAGGTCTATGAGTAACAACACAGAGAAAGCAGGAATTTCTCTAGAACATCATGCTAAAGCAACAAAATAATGGTTATTTGATTTGTGTCACAATAGAAGAGTTTTGTTGACTATGAAAAATATAAAACAAACAAAAACTGATGTAGAGCCATTACACTTTGTTAACACAAGGTCAAAAAGAAGTATCTCAAAATCTTTCAAAGAATCAAATTAGGATTTTTGAAGCAATTTGCTCATCCTCTTTCTCAACAGATTAAGTTAACATTTAAGCAAATAAGTACTAGGCCCTGGTTTTGCTAGACTCTTTTTAATGTTTCTTTCAATAATATTTCAGGTAAGCAAGAGCACTAAACACTCTTTAAAATGTAATCTTAAATGTTCTATGTAAGTACATGATGACATAATGACTTTTTCCCTGAAATCTCTTCAATAGCAACAACTGTATCTTGAATAAAATCTGGTCCTTATGTTGATTCAATGAAGTGAAGATTCCAAATTTTCTTTTCTTAAGATGAGCTCTGAAGTTATATAATAACCAAATAGGTATTCTAAGTCTGATGTATTTTTACTTACATTCACATTTGTGTAACCTTTTACAGCCTTCTAAGTGCTTACACTATCTCATATGTTCTTCAAGTCCAGGTGAGACAACATGGGTGATCTGAACAATAAGGAGTGCTAGGACACTATTAAATTGCCTTCACTTTATCACAGATGTACATATTGGCATACTAACACTCCAGGTGGATACTGGTACATTTAAATGACTCTATGCTTCCCCTATACTGAAAAAAATAAAAATAAAAAATTCTATTTTCTGAGTCATCATTCTGGTCTTCTGCAATGGCAGAAGGATCTGCTGTTGATAAATACCACACATTTTCAAGCACAACTCCTGTTTCCATTGTGTATAATCTCTTTCCATTTTTTTTTGTCCTACTTCTATTTTAAAAATTCCATCTCTTTTTTACATGTCTCCTCCACATACAAATTTTGTATAAAACAGCTAGTTTTTTAAAAGACATGACCTACTAACAAGACCATTTTCTGCCTCCAACAGCAAGACATGCAGGATAATTGGTTAAGTAAAAACAAAAACCAAAAATATGCAAAACACAAAACCTGAAGATGTAATTACTAAATAATCCTATTAAAAATTATAATGATACATTAGTTCATGTATAGAAAAGTTGAAATACATATTAAAAAGTTGAAATATATAATAAATGACAATGATACAGAAAATGAGATTTTGGAGAAATTTCTATGTTATATTATTTTCATAATGTATCAGTTTAGTATAACTATATGCTGGGCTATAATAATGAGAACTGAGGTTTAATTATATAGCTTTGTTATGTTAGTAATGAGACAAATTCTAAAGTTCCTTAACAGTCACACATTATTATTTTTTAGAAATAAAAAAAAATACAAATAGTTATAATTTACTGAATGCCCACTATGTGCCAGATGCCTTATGTCACATTTAATTTTCACCACAGCACTATGAGGTAGGTTTTGTTTTGCTTGCTTTACAAATAGAGAAACCTGAGCCTCAAGGTTAAGGAAAGCTAAGTAACTTACAAAAGATCTGAGCCACAAAACTGAGCCTGACAGATAAGTGTATTTCATTCTAAAACTGGCTCACTTTCCATGGTGTCATATTGCCTTCCATATTTTTCAAAAAATGGTATGGCATAACAAAGCTCAGGGATGTCTCTAATAGTTTTTGAAAAAATATCATGTCATGTTTAACCTTTACAAGTAAAATTATATTAAGAGAAGATGTTACAGTTTTACTAATTAACCTAACCTACATTACTGTGGAAAATTCATCCAGTGTTTAGATAGGAAAGCTAGATACTGTGAACTATCTTTAGTAATTTTACTTTCATACATCCCAAAGTTTACTGTTTATTATATGCAATATGGTATACTTTACTTTTCAACTTTCATTGCTTAGAAATACTGTTTAGAATTATAATTCTACACATAAAACATGTAAGACATTTTCCTTACATAATATAAACTGTATCCATACGAAAAAAACCTATTTGACTTAAAATGGCTATACACACTGAGCTGAGGCAGTATGTGTAACAGCAAGCCAAAATAAATACATAAGATCAACAAAGCAAAAAGATAGCTTTCTGAAAAGATGATAAATCCCTAGTAAGACTAACCAAGGAAAAAAATTATTACTAACATGCTACTGCTGCTGCTGCTAAGTCGCTTCAGTCGTGTCCGACTCTGTGCGACCCCATAGATGGCAGCCCACCGGGCTCCCCCGTCCCTGGGATTCTTTAGGCAAGAACACTGGAGTGGGTTGCCATTTCCTTCTCCAATGCATGAAAGTGAAAAGTCAAAGTGAAGTCGCTCAGTTGTGTCCGACTCTTAGCGACCCCATGGAGTGCAGCCTACTAGGCTCCTCCGTCCACGGGATTTTCCAGGCAAGAGTAATGGAGTGGGGTGCCACTGACATTAAAAAGATAGTAAGATAATACTCATAATAACTTTTAGCAGTCTTGAAATTATTGTTTATTACTCTCTAATTTATTCAATAGTTTATTCTAGCAACTCTATTTCAGCGTTTTTCTGCCTTTCACTACTTATATTAGCTGTCTCTTGTACTTGAATCAATCTTATCATCCTACTGTTTTCCTCGCTATTGAGTTTAACAAAACTTTGACATGTCTCAGTTATAAAAATAGTCTAAAACTAAGATACAGGGAAACTTTATTAACCTGATAAAGATTATCTAGAAAAAGCTGACAGCAAATATAATGGTAAACTGTTAGAAGTTTCATTTGCTCAAAGACCAGAAATAAGAAAACCTATCATCATTTCTCTTTCTAATATTACACTGGAGGATCTAGCGTACATAACTAATAAGAAAAAGAAAATACTTAAGAATAGAAAAGGAGAAAGCAAAATGGTCACCATTCATAGAGAACACAAAAATCCAAAAGAATCCACTAACAAATACTAGAATAGGGAAATCTACCAAAGCTGCTGAACACAAGGATCAAAATTCATAAAAATCTACTTAATTTCTCTGTAATAAGAACAAAGAGAATATGAAACTTCAAAAAGGATTCCATTTATTTTTTATTTTTTTTTTTTTATGATTGGTTTTATTTATTTATTTTTTTTTTATTAAATTTTAAAATCTTTAATTCTTACATGTGTTCCCAAACATGAAACCCCCTCCCACCTCCCTCCCCATAACATCTCTGTGGGTGATCCCCATGCACCAGCCCCAATCATGCTGTATCCTGCGTCAGACATAGACTGGCGATTCAATTCTTACATGATAGTATACATGATAGAATGCCATTCTCCCCAATCATCCCGCCCTCTCCCTCTCTCTCTGAGTCCAAAAGTCCGTTATACACAGCTGTGTCTTTTTTCCTGTCTTGCATACAGGGTCGTCATTGCCATCTTTCTAAATTCCATATATATGTGTTAGTATACTGTATTGGTGTTTTTCTTTCTGGCTTACTTCACTCTGTATAATCGGCTCCAGTTTCATCCATCTCATCAGAACTGATTCAAATGAATTCTTTTTAACGGCTGAGTAATACTCCATCGTGTATATGTACCAAAGCTTCCTTATCCATTCATCTGCTGATGGACATCTAGGTTGTTTCCATGTCCTGGCTATTATAAACAGTGCT
This sequence comes from Capricornis sumatraensis, assembly GCF_032405125.1. Classification (NCBI taxonomy): domain Eukaryota; kingdom Metazoa; phylum Chordata; class Mammalia; order Artiodactyla; family Bovidae; genus Capricornis; species Capricornis sumatraensis. The sequence goes on from NC_091082.1 coordinate 62,517,326, forward strand.
GCGATGAACATTGGGGTACATGTGTCTCTTTCACTTCTGGTTTCCTCGGTGTGTATACCCAGCAGTGGGATTGCTGGGTCATAAGGTAGTTCTATTTGCAATTTTTTAAGGAATCTCCACACTGTTCTCCATAGTGGCTGTACTAGTTTGCATTCCCACCAACAGTGTAGGAGGGTTCCCTTTTCTCCACACCCTCTCCAGCATTTGTTGCTTGCAGATTTTTGGATCGCAGCCATTCTGACTGGTGTGAAGTGGTACCTCATTGTGGTTTTGATTTGCATTTCTCTGATAATGAGTGATGTTGAGCATCTTTTCATGTGTTTGTTAGCCATCCGTATGTCTTCTTTGGAGAAATGTCTATTTAGTTCTTTGGCCCATTTTTTGATTGGGTCGTTTATTTTTCTGGAATTGAGCTGCATAAGTTGCTTGTATATTTTTGAGATTAGTTGTTTGTCAGTTGCTTCATTTGCTATTATTTTCTCCCATTCAGAAGGCTGTCTTTTCACCTTGCTTATAGTTTCCTTTGTTGTGCAGAAGCTTTTAATTTTAATTAGATCCCATTTGTTTATTTTTGCTTTTATTTCCAGAATTCTGGGAGGTGGATCATAGAGGATCCTGCTGTGATTTATGTCTGAGAGTGTTTTGCCTATATTCTCCTCTAGGAGTTTTATAGTTTCTGGTCTTACATTTAGATCTTTAATCCATTTTGAGTTTATTTTTGTGTGCGGTGTTAAAAAGTGATCTAGTTTCATTCTTTTACAAGTGGTTGACCAGTTTTCCCAGCACCACTTGTTAAAGAGATTGTCTTTACTCCATTGTATATTCTTGCCTCCTTTGTCAAAGATAAGGTGTCCATATGTGTGTGGAAATAAAAGGAATCCAAATTGGAAAAGAAGAAGTAAAACTCTCACTGTTTGCAGATGACATGATCCTCTACATGGAAAACCCTAAAGACTCCACCAGAAAATTACTAGAGCTCATCAATGAATATAGTAAAGTTGCAGGATATAAAATCAACACACAGAAATCCCTTGCATTCCTATACACTAATAATGAGAAAGTAGAAAAAGAAATTAAGGAAACAATTCCATTCACCATTGCAACAAAAAGAATAAAATACTTAGGAATATATCTACCCAAAGAAACTAAAGACCTATATATAGAAAACTATAAAACACTGATGAAAGAAATCAAAGAGGACACTAATAGATGGAGAAATATACCATGTTCATGGATTGGAAGAATCAATATAGTGAAAATGAGTATACTACCCAAAGCAATTTACAAATTCAACGCAATCCCTATCAAGCTACCAGCCATATTTTTCACAGAACTAGAACAAATAATTTCAAGATTTGTATGGAAATACAAAAAACCTCGAATAGCCAAAGCAATCTTGAGAAAGAAGAATGGAACTGGAGGAATCAACTTGCCTGACTTCAGGCTCTACTACAAAGCCACAGTCATCAAAACAGTATGGTACTGGCACAAAGACAGACATATAGATCAATGGAACAAAATAGAAAGCCCAGAGATAAATCCACACACATATGGACACCTTATCTTTGACAAAGGAGGCAAGAATATACAATGGAGTAAAGACAATCTCTTTAACAAGTGGTGCTGGGAAAACTGGTCAACCACTTGTAAAAGAATAAAACTAGATCACTTTCTAACACCGCACACAAAAATAAACTCAAAATGGATTAAAGATCTAAATGTAAGACCAGAAACTATAAAACTCCTAGAGGAGAATATAGGCAAAACACTCTCAGACATAAATCACAGCAGGATCCTCTATGATCCACCTCCCAGAATTCTGGAAATAAAAGCAAAAATAAACAAATGGGATCTAATTAAAATTAAAAAGGATTCCATTTAAAACATCTTCAAAAACATTAGTTTTCTAGGAATAAGTTTAATGAAAGATGTGAAAGACACTGAAAACCATACAAGGTAGGACATTATTGAGAGAAATTAAAGAATATTCAAGAAAATGGAGAGTATACCATGTTCTTGGAGACTCACTAATGGAAAGATGTTACTTCTCTCCAAATGGATCTAAAGCAACACTGTCCAGTGAAAAATATAACTGACCCATATATGTAACCTAAAATTTTTTAATAGGCACATTAAAAAATAAAAACATAAAATTAATTTTAACAATACATTTAATAATCCAAAATGAAAAGGGAGCTTTTCTGGTAGCTCAGACAGTAAAGAATTTGCCTGTAACACAGGAGACCCAGGTTCAATCCCTGGGAGGGGAAGATCCCCTGGAGAAGAGGTTAAATTGTTAAATAATTTTAACAATACATTTTGTTTAACTTAATAATCCAAAGTAGTATAATTTTAACATGTAATTAATATATATTATTTATAATCATAATTATTATATAGACTATATAAATTAATATAAATGTATTACTGAAATATTTTTGAGGGGGTACTAAATCTTCAAACCCAATATATGTTTTATGCTTATAGCACCAGGGAACTCAGATTAGGCTTATTTTAGGTATCATTATCCACATGTGGCTAGTGGTTAGTATACTGGGTTGTGCAGATCCAGAAATTCGATGTAATCCTAATAAAAACTGCAGCAGATGTTTCTGTGGACATCCACATGCTGATTCTAAAGTATGTTTGGAATTTCCAAGGACAAAGAACAGCAAAGGTAAACCTGAAGACCAAAACTGGAAAACATATATCACCACATGAAGACAATGTGATGTTGGTAGAAGGACAGAGAAATAGATCAATGAAACTGAAACATAAACAGTCACCTGATTGTGACTAGATTATGATATTATATACAAAAATCAATTCTAGATGGATTACAGATCAAAATGTGAAATAATAAACCTTTCAAAAGAAAACAGAAAAATATCTTCATGATCTTGGGAAGGGTGAAGATTACTTAAACCGCTGATAAAAGAAAATTTGATAAATAAGACTAAAAAGCCACAGGCTTACCTCCTCCTGATGGAAGGTAGGAGGCAATGTTGGTGAAGGTGCAAAAGGAGGTGGAGAGATAACCTTCCTTTCTTCTAGCTGTGCCATTATTTCCTTTCGTCTTCGATGTAGCTCATCTAGACTAGGATGGGGCTGGGGAGGAGGCGGAAGCCGACTGTACGGAAGCTCCTGAAAGTGAAAAGATGAGTACAAACTGAAAAAGAATTTTAGGACACATTGATTCACTTAGCACATATTTTGAATAACTAGCCTGTATACTCATCTGCTGTGATTCATGGGGTCGCAGAGTCGGACACAACTGAGCGACTGAACTGAACTGATACTCATCTTAACATCTGGAAATAGCAAGACTTAATAAAACAAAACAAAACCCCTAAAAGTTCTCAGGACTTCCCAAAGACCTAAATGTAAGTTTCTTTTTCTTGGTCACAGACCATACTTTCTAAATGAATCTAGAAATGTTAATAAAATCATCTAACATTTTCAAAAACTAAGATGGGTTAGTGGGAGTGGGGCGGTAATTTATTTCCCTTTTAATAGTAAAAAAATAAATAAAACCTAAACCTATGAAGATTATGAAAAGGTGACAAAAGATGCTTTCTTTTAAAAGAATTAACTGATCAAAGCGTTATTACCATGATAAAAGGTTAAACAAAAAATCACTGTAAGCAACAGTCTAATTAAATCTACATTAATAATAATAAAAAGAACTCAGCATACTCTGTTGTATGAAGGTCTGATCTGAGTTGGGTGTGGAGCCACTGGATAGTAACCTTCCATTTGTTGGTATCTTTCTCTGGGTTCTGGTACATAGGGTGGCACTGCTGCAGGTGGAATCTCAATGGGTATAGGACTTTCTCGGAAAATCTCCTCTCTTGCATAAGACTGAGCAGGGTATACTCGACGGCCATCATAGTGTGGTGGGTACATAGGTGGGTACTGTTGTGGCTGTGTGCCATACTGTGAGTTTACTACACGATCTTGGAGGTATGGCGGATAATGATCCAAGTAGGGAGCACCAGGTTCAGGAGCAGATGGTGGAGGTCGGACAAAACGGGACACACACTGTGGTGGTGGTGGATAGTACATACCTGTACAATACAAAAGAGCAACCAAAAGCAACAATCAGCCAATCTATTTTTCTATGTAATACTTTTCTTTTCAAAATATTTCAACAGCAAAGAATAAAAAATCCACTCATTTTTTAGATGTTTTCCCCTCTGCGTAGGTATGTAGTCAGGCTAGACTTATGAAAAATATCAAGCAAAAATTCTCCTTCCAAACTATTGAAAACATCAATCTACTCACAGTCTACAACAGTAAACTGGCTCTCTCAATTCTCTGATCATCTTTCTGGTGTGCCTAATATACTGCAAACACTGGAAAGCAAAAAAACTATTTTCCTGAAGCTTAGGTTCCACAAATCTTTCATTTGCTTAAGTTTAGAATGTGAGACTGAGTTAACTGGAAAGAGATATGGCCCTCAAAAGATCCATTCTGCTGGTATAGATAGATAGAGTGGCTAATTGCATAACTCCAGAGTTCTTTTTTTTGGCCATGCTGAAAGGCACGTAGGCTCTAGTTCCCCAACCAGGGACTAACCTGTGCCCCCTGCAGTGGAAACATGGAATCTTAACCACTGGACTGCCAGGGAAGTCTCCTAGAGTTCCCGACCCAACAGTTGTGGCAGTAGCTTCCCAATTTCAAGACATTTACCTCAACTGATGAGCTCCTCTGTTGACAATTAGGACAGAAGCTTCCTATATATATTTTCTTCATTGTTTATTTTTTTTAACATGAATTACATTATGTGAAAACTCATTCTACATACCTAGTATTACCATTAAAACTGGCTATGTCTGTTTTCTCAAATACCTGCTTCCTATTTTCTCACCACATTAGTCCAGACCTCAAGTCACACCTGGATTAACAATAGTCTTACTCCTCCTTGACTCTAGACTCTCAATTTACAATCCATTTGTAAATTTTCCTTTCTATTCCCAAAACCTCTATTTAGGGCATTCTTCCAGAGGCTTTTGAGTCCTCAAGTTCTCAATGATCTTCCTTGAGTCCTGCAGTTAATTTCTACCACACTAATATTAACCACCACAACTGAACACCTCATTTCAAACATGTATATAGATATACTCTTAACACATATAGTTTTCTATTCTTTCTAATACTGACTCTGTACTATAAACTCTTTAGAAGTACATATTTGCACTTTTTCATGTATATTATAGGACCTAGAAAAAAATATTACGTGACAACCGAAAGGAAAAATTGTACCATGTGTGTTTTATATTCACCATAATATTATATTCTTTTCTCATGCTTGAAGAAAACTTTTGTCAGGAAAATATATACTGCCTCAGCAAATTTCCATTGTCTACCTGAATGACTTATTTCCATAAATATGTAAACACTTTTAATATACAACTGCTTCTAGCAGTTAGGGTAAACTGGTTTTCCTAGCTTTGCTACTTCATTTATTTCATATTATTTAGCTGATCATATAACTTCATTTTTTTCCCAAGTATTAAAAAAAAGCATTTATTTATTTTGAGGAGGTTACTGAAAATATGGTCACTCTTACTTGAAATCATTCTTGTAACTCCTAAGAAAAGTGAGTGACATAAATGAAAGATCATTACCCTGCTGATAAGGTGCTGGTTCAAACGGCGGAGCGGCTCCTCGAGGATCCTGGTAATAAACATCAGCCTGCTGTGCTGGATAGAGCTGAGAACCTCGCGCCACCATCTGAAGAGGTTTAGTGACAGGCATAGGGGGCAGCTCTGTTGGTCCTCTTGGAGGTACAGGATGTGGATTAACAGGCAAGGCAGAAATACTCTTAGGGACTGATTCTAGCCTATAGGAACAAGAGTCTGCATGTCAAGTTTAAGGTCTTGAAAACATTTCTAAATGTATACAAACTGTTACATGTTAAAAAAAAAAAAAACTGCCAAAATTTGGGAAACAGTTTCTTCCAATAACCATTGTTTTCCACAAATTTTGCAAACTTTGATCTTATGTCACCGATACTGTTCCTCAAAATATCACTGGCACATGAAATAGAAATAAAGAACAACAGAATAGAGCCATCCAGTTAAGGGTTTTCCCCTCCCCTAAACAAAACACTGATTATTCTTTCTTCCTTCTACTTTATGTCAATAAAGAAACTTTAAATAAATGTTAGTAAAAACAACGTACAGGTCAGGAGGGGACCCAGGGGCACTACTGCTCAGGTGATCGATCTTTCCTGGTTTCAGACTGGACTCGTAGCTGGGGTCTGTCCCTCGTGGAATCAGTTGTGTTACTGTATTCCCTGATGATACAATCCCATTTGGCAGAGCAGGGGTTTTTCTGCTAGGCAGATCCACTGCCCCTTCTTCCGGAAGGATAGCTGTTGAAGGCAGGCCCACCTCATTAAGTTGACCCAAAGAGGCACTCAGGGGTCTTCTGGGAACCAGGCGTTTGTTCATTTTACGAAATCTATAGAAAAAGCAAAGGTGCACAACAAAAACCAAAATTGTAGAAGCAAAAATCAAGAAATAAAATGTATTTAAGATACAAAAGGAAAAGATACTGAGCATATCACTTTCTAGAAATTCTCTTATAACACTGGCTCTAGCTATCATCTTGGAAACTTGTGTATATATATGTGTGTGTCTGCATATATATACAGACACACATACACAAACTTTGGAGTAGGGGTTGGGGGGGACCACCCATCAACAGTAACTACTGTTAACAGTTTGGTATATAATACACATTTTTCCACTCTATGCACTAGATTAATACTCTTATGTTTGTAAGATTATTATTTACAGAACTAGTGTTATATATGGCAAAGAGTCAGACACGACTGAGTGATTGAACTGAACTGAACTGATAGCTGCTTAGTAAATTTTTTCCTCTACTTCAAAATCTTAACTATTCCTTTATGTCAGTATACCTAGGTTGCCCCTAATTTTCGCTATTAAAACAATGTGGTAATAGAAAATTATATACATATACTTCACACCTGTGTAAATAACCAAAAGCAGAATTACTAAGTTTAATGTATGCACATTAGAAATTGTTATAATGTCCAAAGCTATTATAACTCCTACTGATTAAAAGAAAAAAAAAAAGGCTTTTTTTCAATATCTTATTAAACATTGGCTAGTCTCAGTCTCTGACAGTTAAAAAAAAATCAAGTTTCATTTTAATTTGCATTTCTTTAACAATTAGTGAAACTGAACATAGTTTCACATGTTTGCTGGCCATTTGTGTTTCTTCGGTGAATTGTTTACGTCTGATCCATGTATTTACTGGTTCTTCTCTTTCTTATAGATTTGTAAGAGATCATTTTGTGTTACAGGTATCATGTCATTTCACCACCATTTTTCCTTCTTTTTTACATCTGTGGTGTTTGAGCCATTATCTTAATTTTTAACTTTCATTTAATCAAATTTATTCATCTTCTTTATGCATGCAGGTGTCATTCTTCAAAAATCCTTTCCTGGGCTCCCCTAGCAGTTTAGTGGTAAAGAATCCACCTGCCAGTGCAGGAGACAGGTTTGATCCCTTGTCCAGGAAGATCCCACATGCCACGGGGAAACAAAACCTGGGTGCCACAGCTACTGAGCCTGTGCTCTAGAGCCTCGGAGCTGCAACTACTGAGCCCGTGTCCTGCAACTACTGAAGCCTGAGTGCTCTGGAGCCCATGCTCCGCAAACAAGAGAAGCCACAGCAACGAGAAGCCTGTGCACTGCAACTAGAGTAGTCTCCACTCACCACAACTAAAGAAAAGCCCATGCAGCAATCAAGACCCATGCAATCAAAAATAAATAAATAAAATTATATTTTAAAAAATCCTTTCCTACATATGATGATGTAACAACAACAACAAAAATCTCTAAGTACTCTATAGTTTTCTCCTAAATATTTAAATCTCTGAGAAATTTATAATTCATTTTGGTGTAAAGGTTAAGAATCCAGCCCTAATTATTTTTCAAATAGAGTTGTTTCATCATTGTATTTTTTTGATATTGATGTGAAATGCCACTTTTTTTCACATTGCTGAGTTCCTATATGTATCTGGAATTCTTTCTAGATTTTCGACTGTATTTCATTGGTCTATTTATTCCTATGCTAATACCACAGTTTTTATACTTTAGCTTCATAAAACAGGTTAATATTAATAGTTTTTAGTCTAGTCCCCACTGAAGACTTTTTTCCCCAGAATTTCCTGGTTATTGGCATATTTTTTCTTCCAAATGAATGAATCTGTTAGGGCCAAAAAATCATCCTGTTAAGATTCTGAGATTTCACTGAATTTACTGTTTAAGAGAAAATAAAACCTCTATAATGCTAAGTCTCATCCAAGAACATAGTATGCTTCATTTAGTCAACTCTTATAATTCAATTCAATATAGATCCTGGGTATTTATTAGATTATTTGGTGTTTAACTTTTTTTGTTGTTAATGCAAAAGGGATTTTAATGTCACCTTATTTTTTAACTGGTTATGTTTCCCTTTTTAGTTTATATGAAAGCAATTCATTTTTTGCTTTCATATAATTTTTTGATTTGCTGAGTGAGTGAGTGAGTGAGTGAAGTCGCTCAGTCATGTCCGACTCTTTGCGACCCTGTGGAGTGTAGCCCACCAGGCTCCTCAGTCCATGGGACTCTCCAGGCAAGAATACTGGAGTGGGTTGCCATTTCCTTCTCCAGGGGATCTTCCCAACCCAGGGATCAAACCCAGGTCTCCCGCATTGCAGGCAGACGCTTTAACCTCTGAGCCACCAGGGAAGCCCCAGTTCTTGGTTCTTTTGATTCTAGCATTTCTCTTGAATTTTCCCATTTAATGATTTTGGATATTTTATTCTCTTGCTTACATACATTAGCTATAACTTCCAGAATGTTAAATAACACTTTTTACTAGCAGAAAAATTTCCCTGACTCTTGTCTGAAACAGGACTGTATCTAATAAACTAATGCCAAGTAAGCATCAGGCTACCATGCTGGCTCTTGATTTGAGATATAATTATCATGTTGGGAAAATATCTATGACATTTTTGTTCTACCAAGGAAACTTGATGGACATCAAATATTATTCAAATGCGTTTTGGTATCTTTGGCTATGATCACATGGTTACAAAACACTTCTTCTCTAACCTACAGTAATTATACTGTGCTACCTTTGCACCTTTGTAATGGTGTCTATTTTAATGTACTGAATTCCAAGTTATAATAGCTGGGATTTAAAAACTATCATGTGAGGTGAATCTGTAGCTTTCTTTAATTGTGCTATCTTTGTCAAATTTAGTGTCAGTGTTACACAGATTTATAAAACAATTAAGAGGTTTTTTCCTTTCTTTTTACTCTGTGCTGGAGATTTAACATCATTGAAATTATCTGGTCCTTGAAAGTTGAAAGAATCTGTAATAATGAGCCTGGCAGTAAATATTTTCTTGACAGACCAAAGGGCAAATTTTTCCACTGGAAATGCAATTTTCAATTAGTTAAGTTCAATCAGTTAAAGCTGATGAAAATTCTGAGACTTTTAATTTCGGGGAGGGGGTAATGAAAATGACTCACTTCTAGATCTAGTTAACCATCAGTAGTTTTCCATTTGTAGGCACAATGTAATGAAAGGTAAGGAAACTGATTTGCTTTTCTTTTTTTAAAGTTTTGTATTACTTTCTACACATTTCCTATTCATCAAAGGGAATGCAAATACATTTCTTCCTATTTCTCAATGGCAGCAAATTATTCTCTAACAAATTATTGGAAGGTTGAGTCTGATGACTTTCAAACTTACTTTTCCAGTTCCTCCTGTGAGTGTGCAAATGTACAGCTGGCCCCCCGAGGGCATCCTCCTCTCTGCTTCATGTCTCGACACATGTATGTTTTATATTTGCTATGCTGTGGAGGCTAAGATCAAAATTAAACATTAGCTATTTAAAATAATGTAAATTTTGTGTCGCTATTTAAAGAACTTAATAATCCAGATGAATAACTCAGACTAACTTATACGCTTATCTAGACTACTCAGAGCAAAAGTGCTGGAACATTATCCTGTCTGAGGTCTTAGAAGAGTCCAAAAATAAATTACTTAAAAAATGTAGCCCTGATTTTTCTGTGTTGATATTAACTGTCAAACATGTCACATCACATAAATTCTTGATTCAATCTCATGAGGGCTCTATGATCTTCCTTCCAACATTTTACAGTGGACAAGCAAACCCCTGGAGTTTAGGACCTTCAAATACTTAACCTGTCTTTTAATACTTGATTTGGATAGTGTTCAATGTAACTATGCTTACAATTATGTTCCTTTATAACGTACTACAAATCTACATGGGAAGAACTTAAAAGTTAATATTATTTTTGTAATAGGGAGTTAAAAAGTAATTTTAACTAAATTTTAACATTAATTTTTCTAAATATCTTAGTCATAAAATAAAGTCCTGATCTTAGATTGGGAAAAGCATATGTGTGCTATTCGACTTTGCAGGACACTTCTAATATTTCTTAGTTTTAAAGAAATTGTAAATATTTATCTGAGCCAGATAAATTAATAACAAAATTTTAACTTCTCAAGCTTACTATGGCAAAATAAAAGATAAAGTGAACCTAACATAAATTCTGAGGGTGAAATGAAATCATTGGGAGTAATATTTTAAATTCCAGCCATAACATAGGCTATTATATTTTACTGCCATATATTCCATTAAAAAATATCTGAGGAAAATTTAGCCCACTGGCATAAGAGACATTATGAATGAAAAATATTTAAATAATAATAGAGAAAAAGCATTTACAGAATACATGAACAGTACTGGAGAAATACAGCATTAGCCCTAAAAAGTAATACTTATAATCAAACAGAAAAGCAATAGTAGCCAGGAAAAGACTAAGTTTATATAACTGGAATAACCTTTAACATGGAATCAAATGCTGCTATATCCAATGTGAAAAGTGACTCCAGCACGACATCATGCCAACAGGGATTACTTAACTTCAATGCTGTCAGGCAAAATTACTAGGCTAATCCAGTAAACTGGCTGCTAACCATTCTAAACTATAAATCTTATTATTTTTGTTACATTTTTCTTGATGTCTAATCGAATAGGGAGTTAAAAATAGATTTTTAATTTTTAGTTTAATTTCTAGTCTTTAGAGTCTAAAAATATTCTCGTCATCTTATTGGGTTAATTTTTATCTGTAAGGATAACCACAGTAGCTTACTTCTAAATTTCAAACACCTCCCTTACCTGCTGTTGATCTGTTCCTTTTTTGCTGTGATTCTGGATATAATCAACCAGCCCATGTACCACTGTACGCACAGCAACCAACCCATTTTCTAGCTGTTCCCAAGTAGGAGGAGGAGCATCTATACAACAAACAAAAAAATTTTTTCAAACTATGTTATTCAAAGTTCTGCCCAGTACTAAATTGGTAAAGGAGTATCAGCACTTCAGTGGAATTAAGCTAAGTTTCATATAGCTATTCATGAAATAGCTTATTCACCTAAACATCATTTTAAATAAATAGATATATCCTTTTAAAGTAGGGGTTGCAAATAACTAAAATAGCTACAGAGAGTGTGGAGGTAACATACAGGAATGAAATATGACAGATAATAAACAGCATCTGTCATCAGACCCTTATTGTTGGAAATAACAATAAACAGCGACAGGCCTGGTGCTCCGTGATGACCTAGAGGGGTGGGGTGGGCTGGGGTGGGAGATAGGAAGGAGGCTCAAGACAGAGAGGATATATGTATACTTATGGCTGACTGACGTTGTTGTATGGCAGAAACTCACACAACATTGTAAAGCAATTATTCTCCAATTAAAAAAAATAACTCACATTAGAATCGAAAAATAGAGTAAAAAATAAATTTCTAAGAGATAAAGTGATTTTTAAAAAAAGGGTGACGGGGACTGTGTTAAAGAGTATGTCTCCCATCTAAGGTTACGGTGACTACTCAACTTTAGCTGACTGTTGTTATGTGAAGATGCAAGGATGACACTTCTAGATACACTTCTGTTTCCCAGGGAAAACTGAAATTTGAGATTTTTATGTAAAAAGTTTTAGTTTTTAAATGTTTGCACCTAAAAAAATGAGAGTATAGTACAGACCAACACACTTTGGATCAAATGTAATTGTGAACTGCCTATAGTCAAGCCAAATTGTAATGTCTATTTTGAAATTTTGTTTAAGTATTGGTAAACAGAATGCTTAAAAAGTTTAATAGAAGAGCTATTATATAAAGCAGCTGTGCTATACACACTCTTCATTTAGTAAGTGCTGTGATTTCCTAAAGGAAAAATTAACTACAAAGCTAAATATGAAATGTTCTCTAAAAGAAATATAAAATGAAGCAAGAATGCATATATATAAATGACTTCCTGTTTGAACACTGAAAAACTTCTGGGCGATGGCATTTGAACTATGCTTTGAAAGACACATGGAACTTCATCAGGAAAAAAGGATAAAGGCACAGAGAAAGTAAAGAGAACAGTAATACACAAAGTATTTTACTGAATACCTACAAAGTTTCAGGTATTATTCAAGTTGCTCAAGAAGCAGTAGATATCAAAACAAAAATCCTTATTCTGTTAAAGGAGAAAAGCCAGACAATAAATAAGACAAATAATCAAAACACAAATTATCTAGAGAATGATGAGTTGAATAAATAGAGCAAAGAAAGGGAGTGGAACAGGTATGTGCAAAATTTTAGACAAGGTTGCCTGTAAAGGGCTCCTTGAGAAGGTTACATTTGATTAGAGACTCAAAAGTAGGGTTTGAGTGTGCCTTGTGGATCTATTATGATATATGGGGAGAAAAACATTCCAAGAAGAGGAAGAATAAGTACAAAGGCCCTAATATGGGAGTATGCCTGACATGTTAATGGAGGTGAAATCTGGAATGAATGAGGTGGGAAAAGAGTACAAGAAGCTGGAGAGAGGTAAAGGAAGACCAGATCATGTGAGGTCTGGTAAGTCACAGAAAAGACTGGCTTGTATTGAGTGATGGAAACCACTGGAGTTTTTAGCAAAGGGGTAATAGAATCACTCTGGCTCCTATGTTAAAACTAGACAAACAGGAGGCTATTCCATCATCCATGAAGATAGAAGAGGGAGGTAGTAGACAGGTGATAAGTAGATGGATCCTGAATGGATTTTAAAGGTAGACCCTATGGGGTATGTTCATAGATTAGATGTACCTTATGAGAGAAAGATGAGTTAATGATATCTCCAAGGTATTTGGCCTGAGGAAATGGAAGAATGCAGTTGTCACTAATGGGAATGATGGGTGGGTGGATGGGTGGAGGATATGGGCTGGAACTCACTTTTAGACAGACTAATCTTATAATTATTAGATTTTCAAGTAGAACTACTGGATAACAGGCAGGCAGATATACAAATGAATCTAAGAAGAAAATCTAGGCTGTAAATACCAAGTTACACAGATTTTAAAACACCATCAACTGTAATATGTATCATCATTTTATGCGCTACCAAAATTTAAAAAATTGCTAATTATTACATGTCACTGATTATACAAATGCAGCCCAATTTCAGAAATGCTAAAATCTGAAAAAAGGTGGGCCTCAGAACTGATGAAATATAGCAAGTTTGTGAGTCATACAAATAAAATCTAAAGCTGTGAGACTAGATGAGATTATCTAGGGAATGAGTATAAATAGGAAAGAGACATAAGGATTAAATTCTGGAAGCACATCAAAGGTTAGAAAATATGGGGGGAAAAAAAAATGTTTAAAGGTTATGGAGAGAAGAAGAAATCAGCAAAAGAGGCTGAGAACAAGGTTTCAATGTAGTAAGAAGAAAACTAGGAGAGTACAGTGGCCTAAAAGTGAAAAGAGTGGTACAAGGAGTAGAGAGTAAACAACTATGTTAAATGCTAACAGGTCAAACACAAAGAGAATCAAGAATTGATATTTGGAATTAGCTGCATGGAAGTCACTTGTGACCTTGAGAAAAGCCACTTTGAGTGGTAGAGATAAATGTCTGATTGGAGTGTGTTCAAGAGAGTGCTATAAAAAGTATAGAACTGGAATTGTAGGTAGATGGCAAATGATGTCAAAAGTGGGTTTTGATGAAAAGAACAATAAAATGTTTGTATGTTGACAGAGCTACTCTATAGAGAAGGAAAACTGATGACATAAGAAACAGAGGCTACTGGAAGGATATACTTGACAAGATGATATTGATACATAAGGAAAGAGGGTGGCCTTAGCTAGAAGGGTTTAACCATTGTCACACAAGGAAGGAGTAGAATATATTGGCTCAGACTGATGTAGACAGATTGGTGACTGATGAAGTAGTGAGCTTATGAAGTGATCTTTTGATTGCTCAGAATGTTCAAGGCACAGCAGTGGGGAAAAAATACAATCACTGTGTTCTAAAAATAGATCTTAGAATCCCTGGCAGTCCAGTGGTTAGGATTCTGGGCTCCACTGCAGGGGACCCAGGTTCACTCTCTAGTCAGGAAACTAAGATCCTGAATGCTGTGCAGCATGGCCAAAAAATAAAAAAATAAAAATTGATCTTAACTGATTTGATTAAGCAACTTTGGTAATAAATTTACTACTCTGCAATGTCACAGTCAAGTGTTCCAAGCCTTATTCTACAGGCAATGCATGTCACTAAAAGTGTGAGTGTCAAAATCAGAGATGTGATTTATTTTGCAGCAGTAAGCAGATTAGATTAGAAGAATCAAAAGAGTAGAGGAGAATGGAAGGCATTTAGTTTCAGGAAAAGGAATGAGGCACTCATTGAGGCAGTATTAATCTATGGGATAGAGAGATATTGTGAAAGAACAGACAAATCTTGTCTGACATGGTGTGTAGAGCAAGTGAAAAGAAAAGATATGAGGTAAGACAAAAGACTCAGGTTTTAAGCTTGCATACCTCAGAGAAGCAGGTCATTTATTGAGAAAGGGAACACAGAAGGAAAAGCAAGTATCAAGTGAAGATGAGTTTGCTTTGAAACACTGAGCAGAGAGGATGTAGAATCTCAGAAAGCATTTGGGAAAGTAGGTCTGGAGTGATGAACAGATAATAGTGACAGAGGTATTTGGGAGTCTATTATCTGTGAAGGAATAATACCTGATGCTGATAATGAATGACAAACATCTTCAACCGGAGTGTAGAGAAAGCAAAATTCCAAGAACACAAGCAGCCTACTCTTTAGGGGGCAAGAGAGGAAGAGTAGACAAAGTGAACAAAAAAAGACAAAACTAGCATTCAGACAGGCCAGAAGAGAATCCTAAGACTACAGAAAGATAAGGTATCAAGACAGTTTATCAAGGAAGTAGTTAACAACATTACCAAATGCTGAAGACAAGAAATTTAAGAAGCCTTTAGAATTAGAAATTAGGAAATTACTAGTGAATATTAAGAGCTTTTTAGTTCAGTAGTAGGAATAAACACAAGGACAGTAGCATATAAGCTAACACACCCAAGATGTAAGTATCAGGTGAAAAATGAAGGTTGGTTGATTTTTAGGCTAAGGAGAAGGAACAGGAAATGGCTTGACAAATTAGACATGCAAAAGAGGATATGTGATAGAACAAGATTATTGTGGAGAAGGGAAAGTTAGGGCCAAAAAAATGCAATTAAGGACACTTTATACAGAAAAAAAAAAAAAACTGGAGTTTTGTCAAAAGAGATGAAAATGGTAAAAATATAGCACACTGTTGTGATGAGACAAGGAAGAAACATAAAGGATCACAGAAAGAATCTATTTTCCTGGTGAAGTGAACAGAACAGTAAAAAGTATTAAATAAATATTAGTTGAAGTAACAAACAGAGAGACAAGATTGGGGCTAGAAACTTAACTACTACAGAAAAGATTCAGAATTACTACTCTGGGAAATTCTAGAGAAATGTAACAAAAGACAAAAGAATCACTGAATAGTACTAAGGTACATATAGGATAGTCCATTAATTCCCCCTGGATTTACCTGGGCTAGGGTCAATGTTTGCTAATAGCTCCAAATGGGGTCTTAGTCGATTCAAGTTTGCTGGATCTCCAGTCCGCTGGAGAGCAATTGTTAGTTCCTGAACACTTTGTGCAAAAGAGGCTGGGGTCTGCAACTTAAAAAAAGATAAATATTAACTTCCCCCAAAGACCAGATAATCCTTTAAAAATAAAGATTATTTACAAGATCACAATCATTTTTTGCAATTAATTATATTTAATTTTTATCCTCGCCCACATCCCATGCATTGGCCAACTGGATCACTCGCTTCCTGAAGAAGCCTTGCACTTCTCTGCATCCACAAGTTGGTATATTGTATACTCTCTTCTCTCTGCCATTACATTCCTCAAATGTGAGATCTTTCTCAATTCCTCAGTTTGGAAATACTCTTTAGAGCTCAGGTTCTTACAGCACCATGTTAGTTTGCCTCCTGGATCCATTCAAATAATTGAAATTTGGAAGTACAGTCTAGAGATAATGTTCTACAACAACAAAAGCAATGAAACTGGAGTCAAACTGAGTTTGAATTCAAGTTCTGTTATAGACCAAAGGTTACGGCACCATATACAGTATTTACAGACTCGATCTGAACTCATCTGTTGCACGGACTACATAATTTGTGTTCATTCCCGTTCAGAAAAAGTCTGTGTTTGGTTTGGGATTCTTGGAAGCTATCAGGTTGCGTGTTTTCCTAAGGCTTAATGGACACACATACCTTCCCTAACTCTCCTAAGGTGGCCAATATATTTGACCGTTAAAGAAAAGAAAAAGATTAGGTGATGCTTCCCTAGTGGCTCAGTTGGTAAAGAACCTGCCTGCAATGCAGGAGACCCGGGTTTGATTCCTGGGTTGGGAAGATCCCCTGGAGAAGGAAATGGCAACCTACTCCAGTATTCTTGCCTAGAGAATTCCATGGACAGAGGAACTGGGCAGGCTACAGTCCATGGGATTGCACAGTCGGATATGTCTATGCGACTAACTTCCACTTTTCACAGCTAAGGGGTTTTTACTTGAAAACATTTAGCTCTGTGGTTTATTAATATAGAAGAGGGCTACTCTCACCTTATAAAACTGACTGCATTCTGCCTATGACATGTGCATCTTTCTAAATAAACTTACTTTCACTTAAAAAAAAAATACATGTATGAAACTTTTTCTCCCCTACAGGTCGTTTTAAAAGGTATATTTTAAATAGCATAGATTAAAAAAAACATGGAGTAACACAACTAACTAACCATTAAAATGGTGACATGCCTTTTATTCAATTTTTTCATCTTTGCATGTTTTTCACATACTTATAATGGGCTATTTAAAAACTTCTGGATTTGTTTACCACTAACATTATAACAAAGATATTTTAAAAATATCTAACCGACTTTATTATAAAATACTTCAAAGTATTGTCTAATATAATTCCTGTGCATCTATCACTGAGATTTAACAAAAATATTTCACTAACATTTTAAAAAAGAAATTTAATGCTATTTAATAGCTGAAGAGGTTATCTCTGCTGACATAACTGCAATTTTATTGGCCATGTAACTACTCAGTGTTCTGAGTAGATGTATATTAACTTCTTTAACCATCCCCTTATTTTATCCTTTATAAATGATTTAGCAAATTAACACTTTTGAGTTTGTAAGTTTTTTGAAAGTTTGGATTATTCCTTTAAAATAAATTCCTGGAAATAGTAACTTTAGTAAAGGACATGAATATTTTGAGGTTCGGGGACTTCCCAGTGGTTCAGTGGTTAAGACTCCTCTTCTGCTACAAGGAACTAAGATCCCGCATGTGAAAGTAATAGAACACTGTAAATCAACTATATTTCAATTTAAAAACGGAAAAATTTGAGGCTTCACTGACAAGTTAGTTCCTCCAAAATCGGTAATCCATTTTACAAACCATCAGCAATGAATGACAATATATGTTTCTTTATATAGTTTAACAGACAATATTTGTCATGTTACTGTTTTAGATGTGTATTTATTATTGGGGCCCATTCTATCCCATCAATTAGATATACTTCCTCTTTGTGAACTCTAAATTCATATTTCTTTATTAATTTAGTATGGTTACTGATTTTCTTGTCACTTTTAATAAGTTCTCTATTTCCATCATCCAATATAGTAGCCCTTAGCTATGAAAGCCTATTAAAAACTTTAAGTAATATAAAAATTTTAGTTTATCAGTCACACAAGATACATGTCAAGTCTTTAACAGCCAAGTATGGCTGCTGCTGCTGCTGCTAAGTTGCTTCAGTCGTGTCCGACTCTGTGCGACCCCACAGACGGCAGCCCACCAGGCTCCCCCGTCCCTAGGATTCGTGATCATCATATTGGACAATGCATGTATATAGATTTTCATTATCACAGGAAGTTCTATTGCTCTATATAGTAACAACATATCACACTGCAAACTTCATTTACCAGTTTGTTGCATGAAAGTTTAGGACATTAAATTCAAATTAATGCTCACAATGTAAGCAAATTATTACAGAGTATACATTTAGGTATATAGTCCAGTTCAGATAAGAAGGTTAATAACCTCCTACTAGAGTTTTCACAAGTCAGTCAAGTTTCTCTTCAGAAGTAGAAAGGAACTCCCCTTTTAGATCCTGATTAAGGTTATAATCAGTCCATTACATAATTTCACACCTAGGAGTGGCAGGTAAAGTTTTGGTAAAGGCATCTACTGCTACTGCTGCTGCTAAGTCACTTCAGTCATGTCCGACTCTGTGGGACCCCATAGACAGCAGCCCACCAGGCTCCCCCGTCCCTGGGATTCTCCAAGCAAGAATACTGGAGTGGGTTGCCATTTCCTTCTCCAATGCATGAAAGTGAAAAGTGAAAGTGATGTCGCTCAGTCGTGTCCAATTCTTAGTGACCCCATGGACTGCAGCCCACCAGGCTCCTCCATCCCTGGGATTTTCCAGGCAAGAGTACTGGAGTGGGTTGGCAGTGCCTTCTCCACAGGACAGAAGAAATAATATATAATGAAAATTATGCATCTCATAGTTATAAAACACATTTCCTAATTCTTTGACATCAACCTACTACTCATTTTAAGAATCCTATCTTTAGAAATAGCAACAACAACAAAAAAGGGTGGGGTGGGGTGGAGAGAATAGCCTGGGAAGAGGTTTGAGTGGCTTAAGAGCTGGATTCTTGAGTCAGAATGTCCAAGTTCCAATCCAGCTCTGTCACTTATTACCAATATGACCCTGGAGAAATGTACTTAACCTGCCTCTGTTTCTGTATAAAAGGAATATTACAGGGCTGTTGAGAAGATTAAATGAATTATTTAAAACTACCAGACAGGGAGTTCCCTGGTGGTCCAGTGGTTGAGACTTGGCACTTTCACTACCATGGCCAGGGTTTAATCCCTGGTCAGGGAACCAAGATCCCATAAGCCGTGTGGTATGGCCAAAAAGTAAAACATTCTAAGCAAAGTATTAACACATTAAAATAAAAAAAAATAATAATTAAAACTACCAGACACACAGTAAGTGCTCAGTAAGTGTTAAATATTTTTTATTTAGGCTACTCTTACATACCGACATTTCTTTAAATTAAATATAGGGTGGACTCTCACATACAGTCTCATTTTATGGTTATAAGGATTTAAGATAAAAGAGCAAAAATTAAGGAAAATAGTAGAAATTTTTTAAAAATCATTGAACATAATATATACAAATGCACTTAAAGACTTTATACAGCTCTTTCACAAATTTCATGTTGAATTACAACAAAGCCAGCTTAAATATTTACTCTATAGCTTTAAGAGAATTAAATATAGCTTTTAGAGTCAGAAATTTTAGGGGTCTGACCTAAAATTCATGTGTACTTAAGTGATCTTTTCATCATAACAAACAACAATTAAAAGTAGAGATAAACTGAAAATCTGATCAAATTTAGAATGGTTGGTAACTTATTATGTGAAATTTTCCTGGCTGAGAGACACAAGAAACCTCAGTGTACACATCTTTCAGGCTATTAAATAGGTGCTCCAGGAAGAAGATAAAAGCATTTAGAAAATGAGTTTAACGAATATACTGATCAAAACTCAGAGAAAAATAAAAGGGAGAGAGGCAATGAGAAAATAGACAGGAGACTCTCAATGGGATGGAAAACAGCACTGGATAAAATGTAAAAAAAACATTGATTAAATCAATTCTTATATAAGCAATGTCAACTACACCTCAATTTAAAAACCTTTTTATGAACAAACTGGCATTATGATGTGACTAGTTATGACATGACACTCAGCTATAGAGAATATAATTTATAAGAGCCTGATATATAGTATTCATTTTAATACATATTTGTTAAATAAATGAATTACCAAATTCCACGATTAGTCCAAGAAGTAAAGAACAAAAAAAGAGTCTACCTTGTCAATAATGGACTGCATATGAGATTTGTGAGATTGGTCCCCATACAGCAAAGAGGACCACTGGTCTGGTGCAATTCGCAAGCCTGCTTCCATAGCAATCTGCACTATCTGGGAGTCATGTTCTCGCCGCAGAGCTTCATAGGTTCTAAATTCTTCTTTCAGCTGCATCAAAGAAGAGTCTTCATCACGTTTGGTGACCTAATAAGACATATGTAATCTCATAATGAGTCAAGTAAGAAATAAACTGTGTTTATATATTATAAGACAACATAGAGACATGAAAATACTTTGAAAAGAAGAAAATTCTCATACAACTATTCTGAAAAACACTGTGCCTTTTTAGTTTGAGTGTCAGATGAGGGGATGCGATGGCCTCCTTACAGCTTGTTATCAATTAACAATTTTTTAGACAGGCTCCCCTGGCCCATGAAGTACTTGTTATATGTTGTGTCAAAAGCAGGAAACCTTGACTTTAAGAAGTAAGGAAAACAAAATGAACAGTAAGAGACACATACTGGATACCAATGTTTGAAGTGTGCTGATTCAATCTGGCATACAAAGGACTATGTTCTGCGTTACTGCATATACTAAAATCAAAATGCAAATGGAGCTCCAGTGCTGTATATGTGGAATTACGTCAGGAGCAAATAGCCACATAAAATGCACTCCCGCTTTAATAACTCTCTCTTTAGATCAATTCTGTTTGTAGTCTTGATGGAAAACTGACATGGCATTATAGTGTCTTCAAATAAAAAAATCCATATGCCTTGATTTGATCTTTGCTGTTCAATATCTACTATAAAAAATTCAATGCAACAAGATTTAACTTTAATAGGACACCATCTCCCTGGAGAAAGGAATGGCAATGCACTCCAATATTCTTGCCTGGAGAATCCCATAGGCAGAGGAGCCTGGTGGGCTATAGTACACAGGGTTGCAAAGTCAGACATAGCTAAGTGACTAGATTCTTGTTCTTTTTTTTTTTTTTTCCAGATTTTTTTTTTCTTCTTTTCTTGATGAGGACTATTTTTAAAGTCTTTGTAGAATTTGTTACAATATTGCTTCTGTTTTATGTTTTGGTTTTTTGGCCAGGAGGCCTGTGGGATCTTGTCTTCCTGACCAGGGATCCATCCCGCACCCTCTGTATTGGGAAGAAGTCTTAACCACTGGACCATCATCTATATTCTTTAAAAGAAAATCTGCTAAAATTTTATGAAAAGATACAGGCAACTTTATTAAACTCAAGTTTTACTACTTAAGTTTGGGGAAAGAAAGTTTCCTTTTAAGTTGAAATTTACCATACCTTGAAGCAGGAGGCTCTATAAAGGAGCTGGACAACATGCCCAATGCTAGTTTTAGAGGCTTGAGGAAACCGTGGTTCCAATCTTTGCACCACAAAGAGAACCAATACTTTTCTAGACAAAGCAGAACCATCTTCTAAGGCCAGGAGAACCAGCTTTAGGGCTTCCTCCTGCATTGCTAGGAAAAGTTGAAAAAAAAAACCACAAAATTTATCATGGGCAACACAACAACAACCAATATTCACAGCTACACTTTTTGAACCATATAGGGGCAATTTTGTATTACATTCCATATATTTTATTTAAGAAAGCAAGTTAATACTGTTAAGGAAAACCTCTATCAAGATGAATAAACTTTTGGCATTAAGAGAAAAGTTTTAAGTGTACTGAAGAACTGACTTGGAATTACCCATGCCATGATTATGGGAAACCAAGTGAGACATTACTTGATAACAATAGAATACTGCAAACAACTGGCCTTTTTATATCACCTATAGTACCTATACTATACTTTAAATATCAAATTTTAATTATATACCTGGTCCGAGGAACTGGCAGCCTCTAGCTCTGACTGCTGCCCAAAGATTAGAAGAGAGTTGCTGAGGATTCTGGTGTTGGAGAATGAGCTCTGTAACTGTTCGTTCACCTAAAGATCGAGCTGCCCTCATGGCACGAATCCTGCCTTCTTCTTCCACTAGTTGGCAGTGGACCAGCGTCACTAGCTTCCTCTGCATTGGGCGACTCAGAACACTCTGAGTAGTACTATTCAGACCCACTCCTTTAAAATAGAAGAAAGAGTTATTTCTAGGTTTCCAATGCAGTTTTGGAGACCAGAAAAACTTCCTCTAATGGGCTGATGGACTTACAGATATATGGAATACCTCTGGGTTCTATCAGGGTATTTAAAATAAGTAATACAAATCACACAAATGAAGCCTAGTTTGTAGTTTAAAAGTATACAAAGCTGTTAACCACATGCAAATGCAATACTATGACATTAAATATATCATTATTCATTTTAATCATAATTTAAAAAGTCTAGTCAATATTAATAATTAAAAGTTCAAATCTTCGAAATTTTTATGGTCACAAAAGCATCTTTGATGAACATGTGCTTAATTAGCATGGATAATTTCATCCCATTTACCTCTAGCACTGCTGAGTGGTTTCAGGTACAGTGCTAATTCTTCTACACATTTCTTGGCTTCCTCATAATGCTTTGTATCTTCAACGCCACTACACAAAGTAATGGGCTGTTGCTCAGGAACCTAGAGGTCAAAGAAAGGGTGTTTGAGTGCTCACTAATTAATTATGATCAAATGCTTTGTTGAGTATATTTTATGCACTCCTATCACTGACTCGATTAATATGAATCTGAGTGAACTCCGGGAGTTGGTGACGGACAGGGAGGCCTGGCGTGCTGCGATTCATGGGGCCACAAAGAGTCGGACACGACTGAGCGACTGAACTGAACTCTCCCTGGTGGCTCAGGCGGTAAAGAAGCGGCCTGTAGTGCAGTTCACCCAGGAGTGGTAGTGTAGTGCGGGAGACCCACGTTCAATCTCTAGGTTGGGAAGATCCCCTGAGAAACGGCAACCCACTTCAGTATATCTTGCCTGGAGAACCCAATGGACAAAGGAGCCTGGTGAGATACAGTCCAGGGGGTCGCAAAGAGTTGGACACAAGTGAGCGACTAACACTTTCATTTGCACTCTATCACTGTCACTATCAAAACTCCCATTAAATTAACTGAATTATTTCAAAAGATCTTTTCTATACATATATACAAAATTATAGCATTTTAAAATTTTTGTTTTATTTCTGTAACAGCTTTATTGAGACATAATTTGCATAACATATAATTGACCCATTTAAGGTATATATTCATTGACTTTAAGTATATTCACAGTTATACAACATCAAAATTTTAGAACATTTTCATTGCCCCTTAAAAGAATCCCATAGTCACGCCTGCCATATTTCCCCTCAAACCTCCTCCAGTTGTATGAAGAAACTAATCTATTTTCTGTCTCTCTGGATTTGCCTATTTACAACATTTCATATAAACAGAATCATATAATAACTTCCAAAGCAGCTGTATGATTTTGCATTCCCATCAGTAATAAATGAAGGGTCTCTGTTGCTTTATATCCTCACCAGTATTTTGCATTGTGTTTTGAATTTTAGCTATTTTAATTCATGTATAGTGGTATCTCATTGCTGTTTCTAAAGGTATCTCATTGCACAATTTCTAAAGGTTATATTTTGTTTATACTTGCTATAAAATGTTGGCTATCTTTCCCTTATTGTAAAATATATCTTTGCAGCTTATTTATTTTATACATAGTAGTTATACCTCTGACTGTCATTTGAATTTGCAATTCTTTAATGACAAACAATGCTGAGCAAGTTTTTATTTGCTCATTTGCCATCTGCATATCTTTGGTGAGGTGTTCAGATCTCTATCCGTTTAAAAATGATGTTCTTTTTATAATGGAGTTGAGAAAGTTCTTTATATGTTCTAGATACATGTTTCTTCTCAGATACATGATTTACAATTATTTTCTTCCATTCTGTGAGCTGTTCTCTTACTCTCTTGACAGTGTTGTTTGAAGTACTGCACTCCTGGTTTCGTTTTCGTTTTTTGGCTGGAGCTATTGAGATCTCAGTTCCCTGATGAGGAATTGAACCTGGGCCCTCAGCAATGGAAGTGCAGAGTCCCAGCCACTGGAGGTCCAGGGAAGTCCAATAAGTTTTCCTTTTGAATAAGCTGTTCTAGAATTACTCTCTTTATCTCCAGCATACATAGTATCAACCTTTCTTACTTTTTATCCACTTATAGGAAGACTGATCCAGCAAATATTAGTGGTACTAATAGTAATATAAGTATTAATGTTCAAGTTCTAGTATATTTATTCAGAAAATAATTCACAGTAAACATATGACACTTCAGACACACTATGCAAATCAGTGAGGGATTGTTTAAGTGAATCATATCTATCTCTGAAAAGCCTGCTTTCCTTGGCTTTGTGAAACCTTCTGAAGATACTACTCATCTCTAACCTGAGAATACTGACACAAAGCTTTCAGAGTATCACCTTCAGAGTCACTAATTTTTATATTTTATGTATTTAAGGAGCATTTGCTCCTACTCTAGACAAAAGGTTCCAAAGGCAGTGTTCTACAGTTTTCATTACTTTCTGTATCTTTTATTTCAGTTAGTATCTACTAAGTAAAATTGTCTGAAGCAGCTTCATTTTCCTTATTAAGTAAAATGCAATTGTTTAGCAAATAATATCTTCCTTAATATTAAGAAGTCCTTGTGATTTACCTCTAAGGTTTCTCTAGTGATCTGAGAGCTAAGGCTGTTGAGAAAATCTGACCACCAGAATGAATGTTACTGTGCAATGAGAAACACTGCACTACCACAACAAAACCGAAGGTGCTGAAATAAAGGATCTAAACAATACTGAACAGAATTTTATCCATTTAAATAGAAGGAAATATTATGCAATCTTAATCAGTTTCTCTCAGAAGGAAAATACACATATACAGACATTCAAAAATTACCCAACTAACCTGAGCACCCACTAGCTGCAACAATGCTGAGTTCACTGGGAGGAGTTCAATGTCTGTATTGATAGTGGTCTGGTCAAATGGGCAAGCCTTGCGGTGGAGTTTGTTCAGGCACATCTTGCAGACAGTATGGCCACAACCCAAACTGATGGGCTTTCTAATTGTTTCGTCAAAAGTCTGAGTGCAAATTGGGCAGGAGAGGAAATCCGTCCACTGTGGAGCTTGTACAGGCATTGTTCTGGAGTTACAATTTACTCACACACACACAAAATCTAAAGCAAAGATTCCACTGGAATCAAAATCTTTGAAAAAAGTTTTTTTTTTTAAATATCTTCTGTAAATACAGTCAGCACATAGTGTGAAATATAACCTGAAAAACAAAGAAAGAAAATGACTGTCTTCCTTTACTGTACATTTTCACCCCACTACCTATAGCATTTTATACCACATTTATATCAACACAGTCCACCTTTTTTGCATTTTGACAAAATCAGAGCCATAATAAAACTAGTCTCATCCCTTCATTATAGAGATGGAGAGTAGACCTCAGAAAAAGGAAGTAATTTGCTGTAGGTGACAATAACAAAGCTGGATCCAAGATCTAAGTCTCTCAATTTATCTAAGTTTATGATTGTTTTACATTTTAAAATTAGACTTAAGATAGCTAAGACTACTCTGATCTGCACACAATCTGTACATCTGTGAAAATTCATGAAGCTCTACACTTAACAATGTATACATTTCAGTGTATGTTATACCTTAATAAAGAGTTTTTTAAAAACTGGCTTAAAGTAAAAACTACCCTAAAATATTTTTATCATCAAATTCAGCATGGGTAATGAGATTAAAAAGTGACTGTGGGGTTTTTAATGTTTATCTTGAATTTTTTTTTTAATTGGTAAAGATCTTTAAGCCTGTTATGGCTTATATTTGCTGCTATAGTATACTGTGTTATAACATAGTTAAAATTATTTACTTCAAAAGAGTTTTTAAATTAGCAAGTTTAAGAATGATAGAACAATACAGTTAACCAGAACATATATACATACAGTCAAATTTTACTATCTATCCACTACCTTTTGGTAGGGGTAAAAATCAAATTACAAAACTTATCACCTGTGTCTAACAGAAATTTTCTTTACATATAAAATCTAATCTGAAATTTCTTGCACATATCTTAAACAATACCTGCTATACTTACTGTAACTGTAGTTTCTAAAAATGAGAACTGATGACCAGAACAATAAAGTAACACAGTATTACATGTTCTTAAAAGATTTGATTATGCTCCCTAGAGACTGCTTATGGAAGGAAAGAAAAATTCACCTAAGGTGTAATTAATTAGAAAGGTAAATTATCTACACATTTTATTTTCCAAGCATTACATTTAATTTAGGTTTTACTGAAGTAATTCAACCTTAAATGTAAGCCCACTATTGAGAGAACAATTTCCATTAGTATGCTAAAAAATTATATCCAGTCATTCAACAAAATTTTACTAAGCACTACTAGTACTGTGATCCAGACTCTAAATTATTAGGGAAACAAAAACTCTGTAGTATCTGCCTTGTAAGTAACCTGAGCTTTGTCTGGATTTTTGTGCTATCAAATAAATGGATAATGGGGGGAAAATGTAAGAACCTAGACAGTTAACAAGTTAATTTCATATGCAGATCTAAAATTCAAGTTATCTGTGTATATGTTCAAATGGCCCATGCAATAACAGGATAGAGTGAGTAAAGAAAATGCCCACATTTTTATTTCTATAATTAATTATAAATATTTTAAATAAAATATACCTGCAAATAGAATGAGTAGCTACAGGCATGTTTACATTAAATCTTTATTACTTAATAAAAAGAGACCATCATCCGAAGTGCTAAAAAAGAAAATGAAGTATCTAATTACTCAGTTGTAGAGTCAAATGCTACAATTTGCATGGGGTTGTAGAATGCTCCAAAATAAAGGAGAAAAGTGCTTAAAAGATATAATATTTAGGATAAGAACTGGTTATTAGTCAGAAATGTTTGCTGAAGTTGATTAAGTATCATCTAATCTTTTCTATAAATTAGAATGCAGCTTAAATTAATGCCTAAAAAGAATCTGATCTTAAGTTAAACCTTCACAGAGTAAATAGTTCCTTCCTTTTTACTAGGATGGCTGTGTAGAGAACTTAACATTTTGTTAATTAATCATAAAACAAAGTTAAAACATGGCACTTTCTTCCCTTAACACTATAAAACTATAGAAACCCAAAAGAGCACAAAACAGAAATGCTTTATTGCACAATCACTATAATTTTTACTATTTATACGTTATGTGCCACATACTATAAATATACTAAATGCTTTACATAGAACAAAATGATAAAAAGTAGGTAACTATTGTTATTCCATTTTACAGATATAGTTGACCCTTAAACATCATAGGTTTGAATACCAAGGGTCCACTTGTACATAGAATTTTTTTTTCAATAGTAAATACCACATATTACAAGGACCTGCTTCCCTAGTGGCCCAAATGGTAAAGAATCTGCCTGCAATGTGGGAGACCTGGGTTCAATCCCTGAGTTGAGAAAATCCCTTGGAGGAAGGTAATTCCAGGTCAGGAAGATCCCCTAGAGAAGGAAATGGCAACCCACTCCAGTATTCTTGCCTGGAGAATCCCATGGACAGAGGAGCCTGGCAGACTACAGTCCATGGGGTCTCAAAGAGTTGGACACAACTGAGTGACTAAGCACAGCCCAGCACAACAACCTGCAATGGCCTGAATCCTTGGGTGCGGAACCACAAATAAGGAGGAACCATACATATGGAGAGCTAACTGTAAATTAAACATAGATTTTCAACTGATTAGAGGGTCAATGGAGTTCAACTGTTAACTCCATGAGAAATGGAGGTTTAGCAAGGCTGAATAAGCTAAAAACAAAAAGGGCTTGAATAATAACCCAGATGTTATTGTTTAGTTGCTAAATTGTGTTCTCCTCTTTTGCAACCCCATGGATTGTAGCCCGCCAGACTCTTCTGTCCATGGGATTCCCCAGGCAAGAATACTGGAGTGGGTTGCCATTCCCTTCTCCAGGGGATCTTCCCAACCCAGGGATCAAACCCAGGTCTCCTGTACTGCAGGCAGATTCTTTGCTGTTTGAGCCACCAGGAAAGCCCAATATGCATTGTGCATAGATTTTATAACAGGTAAAGAAAAGCATAATCACATTCTGAGACTAAATTCAATATAGTACAATTGGGAAGCTTGAAAAAAAATCAAAGCTACAGGGAAGCCAGAAACAAAACAAAAAATAAAACAGAGAGCAAGACAAAAAGATATGAGGTGAGACTAAAGAATTAGAAGGAACCAAAAACTATAGGATCTTTTAACTCATAACCAGTAGCTCACAGTAAAGAATCCACCTAAAAAGCAAGAGATTTTCCCGGGTCAGGAAGATCCCCTAGAGAAAGAAATGGGAACCCACTCCACTATTCTTGCCTGGGAAATCCCATGTACAGAGGAGCCTTGGCAGGCTATAGTCCATGGAGTCACAAAAGAGACAAACATGACTTTGCAACTAAACTACAACAGTGGTATCTGATCCTAATTTTAAGGCACTGAAGAGCCAGGAAATGATCCACTTCATTGTTTTTTAAAACAAGGTATGCCTATACTATTAAAACATGCAGAATAATTAAAAAGAGAATTAAGCCTGTAGAAATGTTAAGTTAAAGCAAAATTTTCAGACCAAACATATGATGTCATTTGTGTTGGGGGCGGAAATCCTACAGTCTTGGTATCAGTGAATATAAATGGACAGAAGAAAAAGATATGGAAAATATCTAACAAACTTAACAGCAGTTACACAGTTGGGCAATTTACAAAATATATACAATCACAATTTACTTATATAAGTACAAAAAAACTGAAAGAATGAAAACAAGAGAAGATAGACCACATTTAGAACACAAAGAATTACTATAAAACTATTAAAAACATCTTCTTTAATAAACTGATCTTCTTTTACTATACATATTTGGATGGTCAAATAATCAAAATTACTTATTAGTAATAAATAATAAATCTTTATTAAATTCATTAAAAACCCTTTAAGAACTTCTCTATAATTTATATTTCAAAGAACTAGTATAATTTATTACTTTTATAATAAAATATATCATTTCCATCTGTATTAACCTAGTAAAATGAAGTATATAATCGCTAACCTCTCACACATTCCAGTTAAGTAGTTCTTAAAGGCATAACAAAGTTGATAGAATTATCTTTCAGAATCAGCACCCAGCTCTTCACCAAAACTAAAAGCATTCTTTTGATCAAAAAGATGGGTTTGAGAGACAAGGAGAAAACAGTATTTTAAAAGTTTGACTTTGGATAGAAAATTTAATGAATAAGAATAGTAAGTCACTCTTTGATGATTCTATTTCAATCAACAAAATCATAAACCAAAGCTTTTTTAAAGACTCAAACTGTCATTAAGTTGTAGTAGATACAAGAAGAATTTCCACTTCCTCATTCTTTAAACATCATTCTACAAAGTCATCTTTTAAAACATTGTTCAAGCTTCTCAAAGACAGTTCTTTACACCACCTTCAACTACAAAACACATCTAAACCACAAAGGACATATGACTTTGCGAATATAATAAACATTCTTTCAATCAAGAGTAAACATGAGACACTTTAATCATAACAAGCATGAGGAGGCTGAGAAGACAAAGGAGCTGTAACTGGACAAAGAAACAGGAATTAAGTGACTTTGTTGGAATTCTAGATGTGTTCAAAGAGATTATTGCAACAGGTGACCACCTGGAATAAAAATGAAAAAAATAAGAAAGTATCAAGAAGACAGTGCCACACCCTACCTATGGCGACTATGCTGGTGTTTTGGTCTCACCACTCCAGTGAAATAAATGGCTCTTCTCAACATCACCAAGATCAAGCCCTGAGCTTTTGGAGTGGGAGCACTGACTCCAAGACCCTAGACTACCAGAGAACTGGAGAGAAATAGTGAGAAATAGTGAGAAATCCCACAAAGGAAACAGTAAGTATTCCTTGTGAGGAAAACACAAGTATTAAGTAATATATTAGATGAGATGGATCTCATTGATATCTTCACGACATTCCATCCGAATACAGAAGAATACACCTTCTTCTCAAGTGCACATGGAACAGTCAATTTAAGAAAACTGAAATCGTTACCAAGCATCTTTTCTGACACAACACTATGAGACTAGATACCAATTACAAGAAAAAAACTGTAAAAAAACACAAACACATTGAGAATAAACAATACATTTCTAAATAACCAACAGGTTACTGAAGAAATCAAAAGGGAAATCAAAAAATTTCTAGAAATAAATGACAATGAAAACACAACTCAAAACCTATGGGATGCAGCAAAAGCAGTTCTAAGAGGGAAGTTTATAGCAACACAGTCCTACTTCAAGAAACAAGAAAAACATCAAATAGACAACCTAACTTTACACCTAAAGCAACTGGAAAAGAAAAAGAAGAACAACAACAAATTAGCAGAACGAAATAAATCATAAAGATCAGAGCAGAAATAAATGAAAAAGAAATCAAAGAAACAGTAGTAAAGATTAATAAAACTAAAAGCTGGTTCTTTGAGAAGATAAACAAAATTGATAACCCTTTAGCCAGACTCATCAAGAAAGAAAGAATCAAATCAACAAAATTAGAAATGAAAAAGGAGAGGTTACAACAAACAATACAGAAATACAAAGGATTATAGGAGACTATTATGAACAACTATAAACAATAAAATGGATAACCTGGAAGAAATGGACAGATTCTTAGAAAACTTTAATCTTCTAAGACTGAATCAGGAAGAAGCAAAAATTATGAACAACCCAATTACAAGCACTGAAATTGAAGCTGTGATAAAAAATCTCCCAGAAGACAAAAGCCCAGGACCAGATGGCTTCACAGGAGAATTCTATCAAACAATTAGAGAAGAGCTAATGCCTATCCTTCTAAAACTCTTTCAAAACATTGCAAAGGGAGGAACACTTCCAATCTCATTCTACAAGGTCACCATCACCCTGATACCAAAACCAGACAAAGACAACACAAAAAAAGAAAACTACAGGCCAATTATCACTGATGAACATAGATGCAAAAATTCTCAATAAAATTTTAGCAAATAGAATTCAACAACACATCAAAAACCTCATACACCATGATCAAGTTGGGTTTATTCCAGGGATGCAAGAATTCTTCAACATATGCAAATCAATCAATGTAATACACCATATTAACAAATTGAAAGATAAAAAGCATATGATAATCTCAAAAGATGAAGAAAAAGCCTTTGACAAAATTCAACTGCCATTTATGATCAAAACTCTTTGAAAAATGGGCATAGAAGAAACCTACCTCAACATAGTAAAGGCCATATATGATAAGCCTACAGCAAACATTATTCTCAATGGTGCAAAACTGAAAGCATCCCCCTAAGATCAGGAACAAGATAAGGGTGTCCACTTTTGTCACTATTATTCAACAAAGTTCTGGAAGTCCTAGCTACAGCAATCAGAGAAGAAAAAGAAATAAAAGGAATCCAGACAGAAAAGAAGAAGTAAAGCTCTCACTGTTTGCAGGTGACATGATACTGTACATAGAAAATCCCAAAGATAGTATCAGAAAATTACTAGAGCTAATCAGTGAATTTAGCAAAGTTGCAGGATACAAAATCAATACACAGAAATCACTTGCATTTCTATATACTAACAATGAAATATCAGAAAGAGAAATTAAGGAAGCAATCCCATTCACCACTGCAACAAAAAATAAAAATATCTCTAGGAATAAACTTACCTAAGGAGACAAAAGAACTCTACACAGGAAATTATACGCCACTGATGAAAGAAATCAAAGATGACATAAACAGATGGAGAGATATTCCATGTTCCTGGGTAGGAAGAATCAATATTGGGAAAACGACTATACTACTAAATGCAATCTACAGGTTCAATGCGATCCCTATCAAATTACCAATGGCAGTTTTCACAGAACTATAAGAAAAAATTTCACAATTCATATGGAAACACAAAGGACCCTGATTAGCCAAAGCAGTCTTGAGAAAGAACAATGGTGCTGGAGCAATCAACCTTCCTGACTTCAGATTATACTACAAAGCTACAGTCATCAAGACAGTATGGTAACGGCACAAAAACAGAAATATAGACCAATGGAACAAGGTAGAAAGCCCAGAAATAAACCCACATACCTACAGGTATCTTATTTTGACAAAGGAGGCAAGAATATACAATAGGGCAAAGACAGCCTCTTCAATAAATGGTGCTGGGGAAATTGGATAGCTACACGTAAAAGAATGAAATTAGATCACTTCCTAACACCACACACAAAGATAAACTCAAAATGGATTAAAGACCTAAATATAAGACCAAAAACTATAAAACTGTTAGAGGAAAACATAGGCAGAACACTTGATGACAGAAATCAAAGCAAGATCCTCTATGACCCACCTCCTAGAGGGATGGAAATAAAAACAAAAGTAAACAAGTGGGACCTGATTAAACTCAAAAGCTTTTGCACAGCAAAGGAAACTAAGCAAGGTGAAAAGACAACCCTCAGAATGGGAGAAAATAATAGCAAATGAAACAACTGACAAAGGATTAATTTCCAAAATATACAAGTAGCTCATACAACTCAATGCCAGAAAAGCAAACAACCCAATCAAAAGTGGGAAAGAGACTTAAACAGACATCTCTTCAAAGAAGACATAGAGATGGCTAACGAACACATGAAAAGATGCTCAACACCGCTCATTATTAGAGAAATAGGAATCAAAACTACAATGAGATATCACTTCACAAGGGTCAGAGTGGTCATCATTTGAAAAAGTGTACAACAACAAATGCTGGAGAGGATGTGGAGAAATGGAACACTCATGCACTGTAGGTGGGAATGTAAATTGATATAGCCACTATGAAAGATGGTATGGCGATTCCTTAAAAAACTAGGAATAAAACCACCATATGACCCAGCAATCCCACTTCTAGGCATAAACCCTGAGGAAACCAAATCGAAAAAGACACATTTCCCATTGTTCACTGCAGCACTATTTACAATAGCTAGAGCATGGAAGCAACCTAGATGTCCACCGACAGATGAATGGATAAGGAAGTTGTGGTACATATACACAGTGGAATATTACTCAGCCATAAAAAGGAACACATTTGAGTCAGTTCCAATGAGGTGGACGAACCCAGAGCCTATTATACAGAGTGAAGTAAGTGAGAAAGAGAAAGATAAATATCGTATACTAATGTATATATACGGAATCTAGAAAAACGGTACTGAACAATTTATTTTCAGGGCAGCAATGGAGAAACAGACATATAGATCAGATCTGTGGACATGAGGAGAGGGGAGGAGAGGGTGAGACATATGGAGAGAGTAACATGGAAACTCATATTACCATATGTAAAACAGATAGCCAATGGAAATTTGCTCTATGTCTCAGGAAACTGAAACAGGGGCTCTGTGTCAACCTAGAGGGGTAGGATTGGAGGGAGATGGAAGGGAGGTTCAAAAGGGAGGGGAATACCTATGGCTGATTCATGTTGAGGTTTGACAGAAAACAACAAAATTCTGTAAAGCAATTATCCTTCAATTAAAAAACAAATTAAAAAGAGTAAACACAAGATAAAATTACTAACTACCAACATCTAGATTCTTTACACTTCCTCAGAGCAAGGCTATGTCAGAAAAAAAAATTTCTATTAATTAATGCAAATGTGCTCAAAGTCTGCAGGTAACATCATTATGTGTTAGAGCTCATACTAAATCTAGCTCATTGGGAGTAATTCTACTGGAACCTTCCTAATCAGAAACACAACATAAATGATGGATCCTCTTATTTCTAAAAAAAATACGAGAGTCACTCTGCTGCTCAATGATGAGAGCAATGGTTAACCTTCCCATCAGTTTAAATAAGACCTACTCTCCTATGTAGATGGCAACAACTGGTCATCTTACTGTTGATAACTGATAATAGATCATTCAGAATATAAATTAAACAGCACTCAGTCTGACCTTGAAGAGAGCCCAAACTTATTTTAAAAAATCATGTATAACTTCCCCAATAAAATACACATTCTTACACCCACAGGAGTATGCTTAAACAGCTTTTAGAAGGTTGTCTTCTGTGCCTTCTTCCATATTCTTGATAGGAGTTATTAGACAGAATGTGACATTGACATTTTACTAATTCTTCCCAACTTCTAAATTCTGATTAAAAACCATCACTCAAAATACCTCTTATGCTATTGTTGTTCAGTCACTAAGTCGTGTCTGACTCTGCGATCCCACGGACTGCAGCATGCCAGGCTCACCTGTCCTTCACTATCTCCTGGAGTTTGCTTAGATTCATGTCCACTGAGTCCATGATGCTATCTAACCATCTCATCCCTATCCTTCTATATTAATAAAATTAATCTTCAATATTATCATTAGACTTTTCCCAGAGTTTTTCTTTTAAAAAGAAATAAAATCTTATCAGAGTAAGAAAATTATTTCAGTGAACAGTAAACAATAAAACCACTGACTCATTCCACCAGCTAAGTGACTAGTTTGCAGACATCAAACTCCAAGTCATGTAAATGCCTTGTAGTAACTCATTTCAAATCCATGCCTCTGCAAAACAACAAACAACTACATATTGTGAGACTTAAGGTTTAAGGGTGATTAAAGCAATTCCCAAAGAGCTACTATAGACAAAATTATGATAACATGACGTGTAACAGAGCTTGGCTTTCCAAAAGTAAACCATGTGCCATGTCTTATGCCAGGAGTTTTCAGGTGCATCTCTTATTTAAATGTCTACCACAACTCTAAACCGCAATATAAACCACCACCAGTAACCAGTATTTGTTAAGCACCAACTAGGTGCCAGTACTTTCACTGCTCTATATACTGTATCTAATTAATTAAATGTTCACAGCAACACTGTGATACAGTTATTTCCATTTTAAAGATAAAAGAAACCAAAATACCAGTGAGTGGCTGGACTATGATTCAAACTCAGGCCAGCTTAACCCATAAGCTGATACTTTAAAATTCTCTAATTTCTGCCACTTAACAGGTACAATTAAGTCATTATGGCAAGGGAGCTTTTAGGGATGATGGAAATGTTCTAAAATTGTGCTGATGGTTGCACAATTCTACAAATTTAATAAAAAATGTTGAATTGTACACTTAAGTAAATTTTACAGCATGTAAATTATACTTCAATAAAGCTGTTTAAATAGCCATTAAAGGCTTTTTATAAAGTCATAGTTTTTAATTTTAATGTAGTAATTTAAAAATATAAAGACACCTTCCAGACTGTTCTATGAGCACAGCAGTAGTTTGGTCACTAAGTTGTGTTCGACTCTTGCGATGCCATGGACTGTAGCCTGCCAGATTCCTCTGTCCAAGGGATTCTCCAGGCAAGAATGCTGGAGTGGGTTGCCATTTCCTTCTCCAGGGGATCTTCCTGACCTGGGAATTGAGCCCAGGTCTCCTGCATTGCAGGCAGATTCTTTACCGACTGAGCTACAATTATTACCATCTCCTCCATTAAGGTCCATTTTAAGTGTGTCTGATTTAGAGAGAGAAATAAGAAAATTAAAATTTCCTATTAATAGATAAATTAAAAGATATTAATAGATAATTAAAATTATCTATTCTGGCCTAGTCACTCTTCAGAAGCATTATTATATCCATTTTATAGGTAACTCTTGATCTTCAGCAGCATTATATAACTTGCCCAAAGTTAATAAATTGTCAAGTTGAGACTAAAACTCAGTTCTTATGTGAATTCACAGCGTTAAGTTACCTAGAGCAAGATATTACATCAAACAAACAAAATCTTATTGTCTGTAAGAAGAAAATCCTGGATCTCCTTCCACCCCACCCTACCCCATGAGATGAGTTTAATTATTATTTATTGGCCTTAATTTGCCATTTGCCTGGGACATTTCCATAGCAACCAATAAACAGGGCAACATCAGAGAAGAGAAAAATTTTAACTATCTTGAAAAGTGATACTAAGAGCAGAAAATAAAAACAAAAAGAAGAAAAATAAATGAAGGTTTAGTATAATACCACTCAGTGTTATAATTCTCAAAATATTAATTAATTCACATATAAAACAGTGTGAGATTTCTGAAGGCTCAAGGTTTCTCCAGCAGTAACACCCTGTGAAGACCCAATTCTGACTGTAAAAATACTTCTTCCCAAAATAAACAAACTGAATTGTAACTTTTTATTGTACACAACATCCTAGATATAAATAACTTAATATGCTAATGTTAGTACAAATATAGACAAATTCTTAGGACCAGTATAAAGAGAAGGGCTTCTGACTTAAGAGGAGGAGCAGGCGTGGAAAACAGAACTTGATTAAAAGGGTTGAGAAAGCTGCAAAGGGCTAATTTAGGTGGCTTATTTTCCCAGTGTTCAGAGGGACAAAAGCAAACACTTCTATTTCCAATGTAAAGTCAAATTTAGATGAAGAAATAGTAAGGAAGGGTGAAGCCATTCACAGAGAAGCTGCCTGATCAAGCTGAAACACTGCAAGTGAAGGACAGCTACTAACTTTGGGTATAAAGTCTGAAGCTTCAGATTTCTATTCTATATAGCAAAGTTCTACACTGTGTAAAATGTGCTCCACAAGAGGTCATTAGAATCATGAAAGAGGTGGTGAAATAAAAAGGCCAAAGTCAAAAGCATCATCTTAAAGGAGCTGTGAGGCAGTAGGAAGGGAAACTTATCTGTCATAGCAAAACATCAAAGAGTTAAGAGATGGAAATACCAGACCACCTGACTACCCTCTTGAGAAACCTATATGCAGGTCAGGAAGCAACAGTTAAAACTGGACATGGAACAACAGATTGGTTCCAAATAGGAAAAGGAGTACATCAAGGCTGTGTACTGTCACCCTGCTAATTTAACTTATATGCAGAGTACATTATTAGAAACGCTGGGCTGGGAGAAGCACAAGATGGAATTAAGATTGCCAGGAGAAATATCAATAATCTCAGATATGCAGATGACACCACCCTTATGGCAGAAAGTGAAGAGGAGCTAAAAAGCCACTTGATGAAAGTGAAAGAAGAGAGTGAAAAACTTGGCTTAAAGCTCAACATTCAGAAAACGAAGATCATGGCATTTGGTCCCATCACTTCATGGGAAATAGATGGGGAAACAGTGGAAATGGTGTCAGACTTTATTGTTTTGGGCTCCAAAATCACTGCAGATGGTGATTGCAGCCATGAAATTAAAAGATGCTTACTCATTGGAAGAAAAGTTATGACCAACCTAGATAGCATATTCAAAAGCAGAGACATTACTTTGCCAACAAAGGTTCATCTGGTCAAGGCTATGGTTTTTCCAGTGGTCATGTATGGATGTTAGAGTTGGACTGTGAAGAAAGCTGAGCACCGAAGAATTGATGGTTTTGAACTGTGGTGTTGGAGAAGACTCTTGAGAGTCCCTTGGACTGCAAGGAGATCCAACCAGTCCATTCTAAAGGAGATCAGCCCTGGGGTTTCTTTGGAAGGAATGATGCTAAAGCTGAAACTCCAGTACTTTGGCCACCTCATGCGAAGAGCTGACTCATTGGAAAAGACTTGGATCCTGGGAGGGATTGGGGGCAGGAGGAGAAGGGGACGACAGAGGATGGCTGGATGGCATCACCTACTCGATGGATGTCGAGTCTGAGTCAACTCCAGGAGTTGGTGATGGACAGGGAGGCCTGGTGTGCTGCAGTTCATGGGGTCGCAAAGTGTCAGACACACTGAGCGACTGAACTGAACTGAAAAAATAATAACAAAACCAACACCAACAACAATGCACAGAAACTGTTTTGAGCCCTTTCTGTATATTAATTCATTATGGCAAACCAATACAATATTGTAAATTAATTAACCTCCAATTAAAATAAATTTATATTAAAAAAAGAAAAATTAGAAAACAAATTAAATATCCTTTAAAAATAAGAAAATAAGTTTAAAGATAGAAAAAAATCTTAAGTCTCCTTAATTAAGACTCTTTTTAAGCCAAAAAGATGACTCACTTATCTTTTGAAATCTGTCCTCCTGCTAAAATAATGGCTCCTTTTCATAAAGGAAGTTTACTCCTCCTGTCCCTAGAAGTTATTTTGAGACACAATGACAAATCTGATTGGCAAGTCCTCAATAATCTTGAATGTAAAGGAAAATGTTCACTATTAAAAAAAAATTAACTTGTGTCTCATAAATTTATATTCCAGATTGTTAAATATTAATTTATAAAACTCCTGAGTAGTTCAATAAAATTGAGACATTTTAAGGCACAACATGAATACTGTTTCTTTAATGTATCCTAATTTATTAGTTCTTTTCTTGCTTATATGGAAGCATTTAAGCTTAAATCTTTGTGAAAAGGAGCTAAAAAAAAATTTTTACTTCTATCTCCACAATGTTATAAGTTAAAAAAAAAAAAAAAGTAACTCAATCCCTGTGTCTATTTTCTGGTCTCTATTTTCTTCTCCCTCACCTCTGAGTTTTCAAATTATCACTTTATCCCAACCACTATTAGGGTATCAACAATCTTCTTATGAAATTCAAATGTCACATCTCAATCCTTATTTTCTTTCTATGTGTTTAGTAATGTTAACCAGTTTCTCCTGCAAATGCTGCCCTTCTGGGCTTCTATAATGACATACTTTCCAGGTATTCCACTAATTAGCAGGCCACTCCTTACATGTCCCTTTTGAGGGCTTCTCCTTCTCTGCCCATCCTTGCCCTCCACCCACATATGCAGTTCTTCAGAATTCCTTCCTCAATTCTCCTCTCTACAAATATCCCTGAGTGATTTCATCTACTTTCAGCTTTTGACTACCAACTGGATGCTTAGGACTTCCAAAATTTCAAGCCACTCTTCTGAGTGCTAGCATCATATAACCAGTTGACTGCTAGTCATTCATGTCCAACTGGAGTCTCAAACTATCTCAACAACACGAAACCTGTTGTTCCCTACTTTAATGATGAAGTGACTTACCTATTGACAGAAGCAGGAGAAATCATCCTTCACTATTCACTTTTCCTCAAACCTGCTCTCCCCTCAACTAACAATCATTATGTCCCATTCATTTTATTTCCTCAGTGTTTTTTGAAACCTTAAATCCTAACTTTAGGCTGCCAACATCTCTTACCTGGATTGCTGTGACAATTTCTTAAGTCCATGTTAAAGTATCCTCAACAGATCAGGTTCTTTAAAATCAGAGAATGTCTTGGGCTTCCCCCGTCCCTTTTCTTGATATCTTCCCTACGGTTTTAATATAGAAGAAGCCAGCTAATATACAATAGCAAACATATCAAGCTGGAATAGTTATGCTTTCACCAGTAGAAAGTCAACTGAATTAATAGAAAGCTGCTAGAGAAGAAACCTAGGGCTCTGCTATCCAAAGTATCTTGTACAGATAAACAAGGTTAGATAAGACTTGAATAACACTATAAATCAACTAGACTTAAGACATCCACACAATGTTCAACACAACAGAACTCTTTAAGTGTTTATGCTTATGAAACATTCTCCAAGATAGATGATATGCTAGATGATAAGACAAGTCTCAGTAAGCTTAAAAGAACTGAAATCATAAACATTATAGTCTCTGCATACAATGGAATGAAATTACCAACAGAAAGAAACTTAAACTCACAAATAAAGGGAAATTAAACAACATACTACTAAATAACCTAAGTCAAAGAAGAAATCAAAAGGGAAATTAGAAAATATTTTGAAATGAATGAAAATGAAGACACACCATACCAAAATTCATGGGATGCATCTAAAGTAAGGCTTAGATGGATATTAATAGCTTTAAGTGTCCATATTAAAAAAGAAAAAGTCTCAAATCAATAATCTTACTTTCCCACCTTGAGACATTGGGGAAAAAAGATATCTAACACCAGCAATATGACGACAGATTCTCTGTGGCCAAAATATAAGTTCAGAATTTAATATTGTTAAGTAATGCCAATTTTAGATGATTTCTTCTCTAAATACTACAGAAGAGAAACATAAACAAAAGATATTAAAAACTTAAAAACCCAAGTATTCTAATATCCCAAACAGTTTAATATTAGTTAATGAGGTGTAAATGCAATTTTAAAAATCTTGACAGTTCCTTTTTACAATGAATATACACATTTCAACTTGGAAGAGGGAGGTAGAGAGATACTTCAAGGCTGATGTACCCAAATATAAAATCTAGGTTTTTGTTTGATTATTTTAATCAGAAAACTTATAAACAATTGAGTCTTAACATCAAAGCTAGCAAATA
The DNA here is from genome assembly GCF_032405125.1 of Capricornis sumatraensis. NCBI lineage: Eukaryota > Metazoa > Chordata > Mammalia > Artiodactyla > Bovidae > Capricornis > Capricornis sumatraensis. The sequence goes on from NC_091082.1 coordinate 62,557,935, forward strand.
ATAGAGGAAAAAATTCTCAACTGTATCTTTCAGAGGGCCTCTGGGACACCACTTATTAGTAGCAAATTATGCTGGCATTCATATCTTTGAAGAAGATTATCACAGGTTCAGGTAATAAGTGAGCAATATGACAAACCCAGACAGTATACTAAAAAGCAAAGACATCTCTTTGCTGACAAGATCTATAAAGTCAAAGCTACAGCTTTTCCAGTAGTCATGTACAAATGTGAGAGGTGGACCCTAAAGAAGACTGACAGGCAAAGAAGTGATGCTTTTGAACTATGGTGCTGGACCCTTTAAAGAGTCCCATGGACTGGAGATCACTAAAGGAAATCAACCTTAAATATTCATTGGAAGGACTGATGCTGAAGCTGATGCTCCAATACTTTGGCCATGTGAGCTGATTCACTGGTAAAGACCCTAATGCTTGGAAAGACTGGAGGCGAAAGAAGAGGGCGGCAGAGGATAAGATGGCATCACCGGATTTTACGGCACACGACGCGGCCCTTGGGGACCTGTTGCCGCCATAGCTCCCATTCTTAAAAAACCTCAGCTCGCAGAGGGTCGAAGAGCTGGCAACATGAATCTCCAGTACCTAAAGGTGAAAAGAGAGGTGCTGGGTGGAGGGCAGATCCAGGGGTCGACAGGGAGAAAGGTGCGGGCGGGCAGGCTGCCAGGGGCGGGGTGGGGGGTGGTGGGGTGTTCCCTGGGTGGGATGGGCGCCAGTGGAGGGTGCATCGTGGCCCCTGGGCTCTGCGTACTCTAGGCTCGGGAAGCCGAATCCGCGCCGCCGGGCGCCTGGACACAGTGGGTCTCCTCCTCGCCTGGCGGCGACCTGATAAATAGGCCAGGGCCGCCGGGCTTAGCTGGCCTGGAGGTGCCTGGTGTTCAGGACGCCCAGCCGAGAAAGCCTCCGGGGACACTGGGTTCGCGCCTCAGCCCTCCTGCCTGCGCCCGCCCCCGAGCGGTTAGGCTGCACCCGGATGGGCCCGGGGACGTTAGTGGGTGGAGAGGTAACAGGTACCTTTGAGGGCGGGGGTCCCCCAGGGCAGGGGAGGTGAGAGCCAGCTTGTGTCTGATAGGTGCCCGAGAGCCACTAGGATAAGTGACTTTGAACAGCAGGCAAATTTGTGGTTTTGAGGTAGTTCTGAGAAACGGGGCGATGGTTGTCAAGTTAGGAACTCTCCCCGAGACCTCTGAGCTCGAGAGCCTCTCTGAAGCTGGGGTCCTCCGGGCCCTCTCTGCTCGATGCTACGCTTTTGTTGATTTCAGAGAGTGTTTGCGAGGAAAAACTAAGGGCTGCCAAACTCCTTCGAGGACCTGCCTGGCATGAAACAGAAAAGTGTTGGGTTGGACCCTGGGCTAAGACGAGAAGCATCTGTTTGTGTGTAGCCGCCACTTTGAATATCACTAAAACAATTGCTATTAAAAAAAAAAAAAGATGGCATCACCGACTCAATGGACATGAATTAGAGCAAACTCCAGGAGATAGTGAAGGATGGGGAAATCTGGCATGCTGCAGTTCATGGGGCTGCAAAGAGTTGAACATGATTTACCAACTGAACAACAACAACATAAGCAAATGGAAATTTAAAGGAATGACAAGTTTTAAAATAATAATAGAATGTATGATGAATCAAAATATTCTAAAAACTTTAAGTGCCTTATTTTTTAATCCTCATAGTAACCTTGCAAAATATTATTACAACTTTGAGAAAATCAGGGCTCAGAAAAGTTAAGCAATGTTCTTAAGATCTCACAGCCACCAAGGGTTGAGATTCTAACCTGGTTTATCTAACTTTACTCTTAAAAAAGTATTCCCTTAGGTTTTTGAATCATTTACTGTGACAGTCTGCAAAGATGGCCACAGTTCCTCCCATCCCTTTAGCTACACCCCTTTGTAATTTGACTTTGCTATTCTTTCTATCAAGAAAGAGAATCTTTTCCCCCACTTTGAATCAGGGTGACCTTGGCTTACTTTGAAAACTGTAGTTGAGTATAGCATTAGTGATGTTTGTAGAGCTCCAGACAGAACATAAAAGCCTCAAGAAACTTTGCAACTTTCCACTCTTGCTCTCTTGGAACATGGTGCCATTATGTGAGGGGATCTGAGCTAGACTTGAGATGAGACCAACAGAACAGAAAAAAATTGTCCCAGCTCAGACCCCCTAGAACAATCAGCCCCAGTTTTAGCTGCCAGATGACTGAAGCTGCATGACTAACCTCAGAGACCAGCAGCAGAACCATCTGCAGCTAACCTAATTCCAAGCACTAATTCACAATTATAAGCAAATAGTTGCTGTTTTAAGCCAATCTAAATTTTGGAGTGGTTTGTTACTCAGCAATAGATTATCTGATTGTTTATATAGTCAAGACACAATTTTACATTTATAAATTTCACTACAGCCTTTTGAGAAAAGAGTAATACTGAATATAATATTCATACTAGAATCTAAAAGGTTCCCTCAACTGAATTACAGACTTTTAATAAAGTCAATCTCTTCTTTCTATAAGGCCTAAAAATTACCAATATATTTAAGTACCTTCACAAACACCACATGCCTAAATTTAGCTTCTTATTCTTGCAGCATAAATTATCAGTAACTGAGAAGAGCACTCAAGTGTACCAAAATGGTGATACTTTCAAAGCACAACATGAACAACAAATCCTTAGACTTAACAATATGTACTACTTAGGCTTAATTTGGAGAAGGCAATGGCACCCCACTCCAGTACTCTTGCCTGGAAAATCCCATGGACAGAGAAGCCTAGTAGGCTGTGGTCCATGGGGTCACTAAGAGTCGGATACAACTGAGCGTCTTCACTTTCACTTTTCCCTTTCATGCAAGGAAATGGCAACCCACTCCAGTCTTCTTGCCTGGAGAATCCCAGGGACAGGGGAGCCTTGTGGGCTGCTGTCTATGGGGTCACACAAAGTTGGACACGACTGAATCAACTTAGCAGCAGCAGCAGCGGGCTTAATTTCAATCTATCTGAACCTTTGTGTTCTATTCCAACCTAATACACTTAAACTGTCATCTATGTAACAGTCCTCCATGTTGATGTGCCAGAGCAGTATTATTAACTCTTACTGAAAGTGATTTAAATACTCCCAAGTTAGGTGTTACCAGTCTTCACTGGTACAATCTAAAGGCCTAACCTTCCTTACCAGCATCACCTTAGTCATCTTCAACAAGCTATACTTGCTTTCACCCACCTCTAATTACCTTTATGTACTCCCTGAATCTTTTCCCCCTCTATCCCATATCCCAAAACTGTGTGTGGCGCGGGTGGAATCTGGGTGCTAAGCACTTACAAACCATCTCATTTAATCCTCCAACAACCTTCTGATCAGGTTACAGCAACTTCTATTATTTCTTTGGAAGAGAACCACAAAGCATATTTTATTAGAATATTTCACTGAGAAATAATCAGGGGACTAAAACACAAAGTGATTTTTAATGTTATAAATATTTTAAGATACTTAATATATTGAAATATAACATACATATATATAGAGTGTTCAGTTCAATGAATTATCAAAGTAAGCATACCTGTACACCCCGCCCCTCCCAGAAAGCCCCCTCACTATCCTTCTCAATCATTATCTCTTTATTCTTGTCAGAGGCCACTGCTATCCTAACTTCTAATATTGTAGATGAATTTTAACGATTTGAAAAGTCTATGTAATGAAGTCATCAGCATGTGTTTTCTATTTTGGCTTCTTTCATTCAACCTATTTGTTAAGATTGTTTTTCCTACATTTACATTACTAAACTGTTACAAAACATTCCAGTTAAACTACAATTAGAAAGCAAAGCTTCATGAACTTGTTTTTGGAGTACTGATGATATTTGGATTTTGAATGAAGCAAATTTCTAGTGCTGAACTAGAAGGAAAATACCAGGTATCAAACAACAAAACTGGAGAACAAAGAACTCCTTCTTTACTCAAGAAAACAAAGCAGCACACGTGTCACACTAACAGCCCTAGGCCTTTACTTTTACTTGTTTCTACTTTTTTTCCTGAGGGAGCTTGTGTCCTAGACTTCCCTGTGGAACTCTGTAGCTACCATAGGGCTCTGACTGAGTCTAGAACGGGGCAGCAAAGAAAAAACAGGCAGATGTATTGAGAATAGGGAAGCTTCAAATGCAATGTCCATCTTTTGCAATGGGTGGGTGATACTTAGTGTACACTCTGACCTAGGGAATCTTTGTGTTAAAGATATAACCTATTTAATAATAGCAAAATAACAATAACATTAGTATTATTAAAATGTCCCCATAATCTACTGGCCAAGGCGTAAGGACATTTTTATCACTGTTTATTTTAGTGAAATATGCCTGAAAGAATTCAAACTATTTCCAGAACACAAAGTCACAAGGATATTGAACTGCACATACTTGAAAAAGAATGCTTAAAAAAAAAAAGTATAGATTCATTTTCCACTTTAGAACTATTTCTAGACTGTTAATCTCAGGCAAACTTTTATTTTGAAGAGTTTAAAAGAATGAACCAATTGCTACATGGAGTCCAAACCCAGAAGCCTACAGCTACAATGTATCTTATTTACATATATCAAGTGGTTTGAAAAAGGCATATAAATTGTAAAAAGATATTTTGCTGTTCCCAAGTAGTGGCTACTGTTAGAGAACCTACTGATTTGTTACTACTGTACCAGAATTAAACACAAAACATTTCCTCCAAAATAGGTAACAATGATCTCTGAGGGAATAAACACGTGCTTAGGTCTATGTAGTGTGTGCAACAGGCAACAGAGGATAAAAGGATGGGATACGCCAAACCGCTGTGGGTTATACAATAAACAAATCTAATTTTACACTCTGTTCTTTCATAAAATAGAGGGCCTCCTTTCTTATCTTAAATTACGAACAATTTGTCCCTCTCCCAATCCTGAACTTTCTCCCTATTTCCCTACACATATTACTATGTGAATTCCCTTAGGGAGGGCTGCAGTTGATTACCTTATTTAAAATGGACCCCTCAAACCTAATCATACTACCACCACAATCTGTGCTTCCCATCTCATTCCTGATTAATTTTTCTCCAAAATACTTCTCACCATTCAATATGCTGTTTCTCTTATTTTGCTACAGTATGGAACTGCTACTAGTAAAATTTAAGTTCCATGAAGACAGGAATTTTTGTTTCTATCTCACATCATTTTTGAGTATATTTTATGTGCCAGGCAATATTCTAAATTTTACATGCATTATCTCACCTAGTCCTCGCAATGATCCTATTAGATATCAGATATCATTATATCTTAATATTACAGTTGAAGAAACTCAGCACAAGTGTTAGGTAATATGCACAAGGTCACATGGTAATTAACTTGTCCCTATTTTTTTTAACTGGTAATTCCTTCTGTAGCCTTTGTTTCTTTAGTTACTTCACTACACAACTTGACACTCAATGTATACACCTAGTAATCTGGTAAGCATCCTAGATTCCATCCTCTTCTACCTTCACTAAAAATTTTATATTATCTCTTACATCTGTATCTTCCTTTCTATCTCTCCTTCCATGATTGAAGGCTGTATTCATTCATTCATTCATTCAAAAATTACTTATTGAGCACTGACCATGTGCCACATAGTGTCTTAGGATCTGAAGATTTAGTTCCTAGTGAACCAAAGTCCCTGCTCTCACACAGGATATATATAGTCTCTCTCACCTGGATCACACAGTAACCTAAGTGATCTGTCTCCAGCTTTGTCTTCCTTCACCCTCCTCACAGCAGCTGGCCATTCACTAATGGTTTTCTTCCATGACCAAAAAAAAAGCAATAAAAAAGGACAATAACTTGAAAGAGCCTCTTTCACAAGAGGATATCAAAATGGCTAATAAGTGTATCAGATACTTATTAAAGAGTCATCACTAGGGGAGTTTAAAGTAAAATGGTAATGAGAAACTATACCTAGCAGAATGGCAAAAAAAAAAAAAAAATTAACGGACAATCAGTTCAGTTCAGTCGCTCAGTCGTGTACGACTCTTTGCGACCCCATAAATGGCAGCACGCCTCCCTGTCCATCACCAACTCCCGGAGTTCACCCAGACTCACGTCCAGTCGATGCCATCCAGCCATCTCATCCTCTGTCGTCCCCTTCTCCTCCTGCCCCCAATCCCTCCCAGCATATGACCATGCAAAATTCTCATATAATGCTGCTAGCAGTGTGAACTGGTACATTTGGAAAACTGGCAGTATCCTCTTAGACTAAACAAAAGCCTACTAATGACTCCCAAATTTCACTGCCAGAGGAATGACTACATATGGTTACCAAAAAACGTATGCAATAATGTTCGTAACAGCTTTACTCATAAAATGCCAAAAACAGACTGTAAACAATCCAAATGTTCATAAACAGTAGAGTGGATAAACTGTGACAATTTCATACAATGGAATACTATATAGCAAAAATAAAAATAGAACTGATCTACTGTTAAATATAACCTGGCCAAATTTCAGAGATAGTACAATCAACAAAGCCAGATACAAAATAGCACCTTCTGCAGGATTCAGTTTATAGAAGGAGCAAAACATGATGTATGATTTTGAAGCAAAACAGACTATGGTGCTAGAAGTGAGAAGTTATTCTTGGGAAAGTTGGGAAACACTGTGGAGGGGAAAGAGTAGAAAGAATTCTTAGGTGCCAGAAACACTGAGTATCTTGATCTGGATGGTGGTTACACAAGTGTACATACATTAAAAGTCATCAAGATATACACCTATGATTTTTGCCCTTTAGTGGGTGTGTTTTGTACCTCAAACATAGAACAAAAACAAAAAAAAAAACACAACTCTTTGATGGTGCCTTAGCAGAATTGATCCCAACTGCTGTTATATGTCATACAAGATCTCTGGGTTGTAGCCCCTACCTACCTCTCTAGCTTTACTTTTCATCACCATCTGTCTCAGGTTTTATATTTTAGCAACAAAAGTATGAAGATTTCCCCACACACAACATATGCTTTTCACTCTAGGTCTTGTCTGGCTCAAATAATTCAGTGATGTTAAACCCCTATTTACCCTTTAAGTCTCATTCAATTCAGGAAACTCCAGAAATCTCTTTAAAGCCCAGTGTATATTAGGTTGCCCCTCTGATGGCTCTAATACATTCTAAACTTTATCTATAAGAGAAAATCCATATTGTTGTATACTGAGTATGCCATTTCATTGTTGTTTAGTTGCTCAGTTGTTGTCTCTTTGTGACCCCATGGATTGTAGGCCACCAGACTTCTCTGTCCACGGAATTTTCCAAGCAAGAATACTGGAATGGGTTGCCATTTCCTCCACCAGAGGATCTTCCCAACCCAGGGATTAAACCCACATCTCCATGACTTCTGAATGACAGGCAGATTCTTTACCACTGAGCCACTGGGGAAGCTGCTATATGGCACATATCTGCTCAATAATTTTTAAATGATTGAAAAATATCACTACCTGATTGTGGCGTATTTCATATTTCTAAAGATAGTGCTGGACAAGTCACATGAAAGGTAAGAGTGCAGAATATATCACATTGGTTCTATTTTTTTTAATGCTTGTACTTAATATTTAGAAGAATGGCAACCCACTCCAGTACTCTTGCCTGGAGAATCCCATGGACGGAGGAGCCTGGTGGGCTATAGTCCACGGGGTCGCAAAGAGTCAGACACGACTGAGCAACTTCACTTCACTTCACTTCATACACCAAAATTAACCACATTCTTAAAAATATCTATAAATGAGGTAAAGCTAAAACTGAAGTAACAGATTAAAAAGTTAAGGATAAAGAAGCTAATCTGAAAAGGCTATATATTGTGTGACTCCAGCTATACAATATTAGAGTCCACAGAAACATATGAAAAGATACTTCACATCATGTTATCAGAGAATGGAAATTAAAACAATAAAACACCACTACACACTATTAGAATGGCCAAAATCTGGAACACAGCCAACATCAAATGTTGACAAAAAGATGTGGGGCCAACAGGAACTCTAATTCATTGTGTACAGGAAGGAAAAATGGGCCAGTTAACTTGGAAGACAATTTGGCAGTTTCTTACAAAACTAAACATATTCTTACCATACAATCCAGCAATCACTCTCCTTGATATTTACCCAAAGGAGCTGAAAATTTATATCCACGCTAAAACCTGCATGAGGATATTTACAGCAGCTTTATTCATAATTGCAAAACTTGGAAGCAACCAACAAAGACGTCCACCAGTGAATGGATAAATAACTATGGTACAATCAGACAATGGAATATTATTCAGTTCTAAAAAAAAAAAACACGAACTACTAAGCCATGAAGAGACATGGAAGAAACTTAAATACATATTACTAAATGAGAGAAGAATGCATATTGTACTGATCCATAGAATGTATAACACCAAGAGTGAACCCTAACCCTAATATAAACTATGAACCCTAACCTTAATATAAACTATAGACTTAAATATCAATTTTAAGTTCATCAATTATAATCAATGTACCACTCTGGTGGTGAATGTTGATAATAAGGGTGGCTATGCATGTGTGTGGGAAAACTTGGTACCTTCTCAATTTTACTGTGAACCTAAAACTACTCTAAAAGCAAACAAAAACAAAGTCTTTTAAAACTAAAAAGAAAAAAAAAAACTAAACTAAAAGGAATATTTTAAAAAGTTAATAACTGAATTTGAAATCTCTCAAAAATGGAGATTTAATTGATAGAACTTTGCTCCCCGCCCCTTCCTTCTCCTTTGCCACTTATCATTTTGTCATTATATAGCTGTGAAGATGCTTAAAGTTTTATTTTAATACTCTGAATACAGTGAATTAACTGTATTCAGTGAATTAACTGCATGTCAATCATTAGGGGAATAGGTGCTACAGCTTCAATATTTAAAGGTGTTTTCATGAGATTATCTGTTCTAAGCTACTCTTAAATGCTTTTAAAGAGATTTAAATATTACATTTTCTATCCTAAGGATTTTCTTATTCAAAAAACCCTCTCGCCTTCCTCCTCTCCTTTCTAAAGCAGGAGAAAGAGAATAAATTGAAAGGAACTTTTGCGCCCTTATGAGCAGATTTTATCAACTGCAGACTAACATAATAAAATGACATTTCCGAAAAACGTGACTCAGGTTAACTCATAACTCAACTTTTCTAAATATATGAAGAATCTTACATTTTAAAAGAGTTTTTAATAAATTTAAAGAGATGCTAGATTCAAGCAAAGAGTGACAGTTTTAATCAAAACAGTAATTAATGTAAAAACTGACATATAAAACATGGGTTTTAAGAGCAGTAATTACAGGGAAAGCATTTCAAAATGAAGGTTAAAATTCAGGCTTTTTTTTTTAATACAGTACTTAAACATGCAAGACTACTACTCTTTTAACAGAATGTCTCCACAAAAATGAACTTTTGAGCAAGCATAACTATCAATAACCTCAGATAGCAGATGACACCACCCTTATGGCAGATAGTGAAGAGGAACTAAAAAGCCTCTTGATGACAGTGAAAGAGGAGAGTGAAAAAGTTGGCTTAAAGCTCAACATTCAGAAAACGAAGATCATGGCATCTGGTCCCATCACTTCATGGCAAATAGATGGGGAAACAGTGGAAACAGTGACAGACTTTATTGTTTTGGGCTCCAAAATCACTGCAGATGGTGACTGCAGCCATGAAATTAAAAGATGCTTATTCCTTGGAAGAAAAGTTATGACCAACCTACATAGCATATTGAAAAGCAGAGACATTACTTTGCCAACAAAGGTCCATCTGGTCAAGGCTATGGTTTTTCCAGTGGTCATGTATGGATGTGAGAGTTGGACTGTGAAGAAAGCTGAGCGCCGAAGAATTGATGGTTTTGACCTGTGGTGTTGGAGAAGACTCTTGAGAGTCCCTTGGACTGCAAGGAGATCCATCCAGTCCATTCTAAAGGAGATCAGCCCTGGGTGTTCTTTGGAAGGACTGATGCTAAAGCTGAAACTCCAGTACTTTGGCCACCTCATGTGAAGAGCTGACTCATTGGAAAAGACTCTGATGCTGGGAGGGATTGGGGGCAGGAGGAGAAGGGGATGACAGAGGATGAGATGGCTGGATGGCATCACTGACTTGATGGACATGAGTTTGAGTGAACTCCGGGAGATGGTGATGGACAGGGAGGCCTGGCGTGCTGCGATTCATGGGTCGCAAAGAGTCAGACACGACTGAGCGACTGAACTGAACTGAACTGAGCCACATGTAGCTACGTGTAGTGATAGACAGGGAAGCCTAGCATACTGCAGTCCATGGGGTTGCAAAGAGTCAGACATGACTGAGCAACTGAACTGAACTGAGCCACATGTGGCTACTGAACCCTTGAAATGTGGCTGGTGCAACTGAGGTACTAAATTTTAAGTACTGATTTTATTAATTAAAATTTAAATTTATCCATACAACAGAGCATTATTTAGCAATAAAAAGAAATGAGCTATCAAGTCATGAAGAGACAGGGAAGAACCTTAAACATACCTTGCTAAGTGAAAGACAATCTCACCCATAGAACCGTACAATACAAACTGTACTGTAAACTTTAGACTTAGTTCATAATTTGCCAATACTGGTTTATCAATTATAACAAATGCACCAAACTAATTTAAGATGTTAACAGAAGTAACTGTGGTGAAATGCATACATGGAAACATTACTTACAGTGCAATTTTTCTATAGAGGGTAAAACTGCTCTATAAAAAAGTCCATTAAAATTTTCAATTTAAATAATCACATGTAGCTAGTGCCTGGTATTAAACAGCACAGGTTCATATTAATGGAAGACCGATATGGGAAGAGAATGAGAATGGTATTTCATTTTTTACCACCAACTCCACCAGTACACAAGGTTTATTTTTACGTTCAAAACTAATATTTGACAGCAGAAAATGTTCAAATATTCTAGATGAATATCTTTCTAAAGTGATTTTTATTAAACAAAATTTAAGAAAGTAACATTTATTGAATGCATACTATGCTAAAGATATAAGTTAAACTCACTCAAATTTCAAAAAAACCCTTTAAGATATTATCATTTGTTTTTAGAGACAAAGAATTATACAGTTATATGATAAAAGATGGGAACTAAGATACATCTGACTCCAAAGTCTATGTTTTAATATACTCTGTATATAGTTTTATGATCCCCCAAATCACACACATAAGTGAATTTTCCCAAAATGAATCTATCATGAAGAACATACAGCAAAATACAATAATTAATTAATGATATACTCAGGAGTCTAAAGTGTCTTTGTATTTCATTGTCCCAAGCTAATGTGATAATGCAGGACTAGATGAATACAAGCTGGAATCAATACTGCTGGGAGAAATATCAACACCCTCAGATATGCAGATGATACTAGTCTAACGGCAAAGTGAAGAGGAACTAAAGAGCCTCTTGATGAGGGTGAAAGAGGAGAGTGAAAAAGCTGGCTTAAAACTCAACATTAAAAAAACAGAGATTATGGCACCCAGTCCCATCACTTCATGTCAAATAGAAGGGGGAAAAGTGGAAACAGTGGGCTCCAAAATTACTGCAGACGGTGACTGCAGCCATGAAATTAAGAGACACTTGCTCCTTGGAAGGAAAGTTATGACCAACCTAGACAGCATACTAAAAAGCAGAGACATCACTTTGCTGATAAAGGTCCGTACAGTCAAAGCTATGGTTCTTCCAGTAGCTATGTATGGATGTGAGAGTTGGACCATCAAGAAGCTTGAGCGCCGAAGAACTGATGCCTTCAAATCATGATGCTGGAGAAGATTCTTGAGTGTCTTTTGGGCTGCAGGAGATCAAGCCAGTCAATCCTAAAGGAAATCAGTGGAAGGACTGATGCTGAAGCTCCAATGGGAACAGTCGACTCACTGGAAAAGACCTTGATGCTGGGAAAGACTGAAGGCAAAAGGAGAAGAGGGTGGCAGAGGATGAGATGGTTAGATAGCATCACTGATGCAATGGACATGAGTTTGAGCAAACTCTGGGAGACAGTGAAGTACAGGGAAGCCTGGCATGCTGTAGTCCATGGGATTGCAAACAGTCGGACACAACTTAGAGACTGAACAACAACAAAGGTGATTTTTTTTATCTTACTACTCTTCTGCTGTCCATCTTATATACAGTGCCTTTACTCCCACATCTAATTTGCATTTTTAATCAGCTGTGAAATTATAAAGCAGATAATCAAACTTCTTAGAATTACACACAGTGGAAGAGAGGTTCTAAGCCAGTTGACTTCATATAGATGACTTAGTTCATTAATATTTAATGAAGGTTTTTTTTGTCTATTTCTTATTCTAAATTGGGATCTGGCCAGATGATACACTGTTTTATAATAAAGGTAAGAATATAATGATCCTGTTTCATTCACAAATCTTACACTAAACCGTATTTTCAAGCACAATCTCTAAACATAACCTCATTTTAAAATGTTCTTTCATGATTAAATGTATTAATTTAGCACACTAGCTTTCTAATAAATGTTACTAATAATTCTAATAATTAAATGTTCTAATAATTGTTATCAGACATAAATGAAGTATATGTAAACGTAAATACTTACAAAGAGAGTTGACATTTTCCTGAAAAAAGTCACTAGTTAAAAAAAAGAAGGGGACTTTGCTGGTGGTCCACTGGCTAAGACTCCATGTTCCCAATGCAGGGGACCTGAGTTTGATCCCTGGTCAGGGAACTATATCCCACACCTGCAACTCAGACCAGGTGCAGCCAAATAAATAAATATTTTTTTAAAAAAAGAGAAGAAAAGAAAGCAGAAATTTTACTGCATTAAATTCTAAATATATCTATATAATTCTTTTTTTATCACTTTTAAAGTTGCTCTTAAAACTACATTTAATAATTAAATTTTCCCTAAAAGAGAGGAAATTAGCATCAAAATTTAAATTCTTCTTCCCTGCTTAGAGCTTTTGTATCTGTAAAGTATTATAAATCTTTAACATATAATACAAAATCTGTATTTTACTTCTCACCATAAACATTAAAATTTAAATTTAATTAGGGGAAGTACCTAATTTTGAAATTTGGAAAAGAATAAAAGAATATTTTCAAAGCCCAAAATTGAAGCTTCAAATTCAGCAGTAATACTAAATCTACAAAAGTCCAACTTTATTATACTTTATTCCAGAACAAAAAAATAGTCTGTTTATTTCCTCCCTCAATCGACCAACAAACATTTACAAACCAACTGCTTCTGTTTAAGTGTCCATGCTTTTGGAGGGAATTAGGTATAGAGTCCGGAGAAGGCAATGGCACCCCACTCCAGTACTCTTGCCTGGAGAATCCCAGGGACTGGGGAGCCTGGTGGGCTATCGTCTATGGGATCGCACAGAGTCGGACACGACTGAAGAGACTTAGCAGCAGCAGCAGCAGGTATAGGGTCAAGACCAAGGTTTTGAAGATTTAGTCAACAAGCAAATCCTAACCGCAAACAGCATCAAATGTTAGCTGAATAAGTCATAAAGTTAGACTCATAAAGATAAAAGAGCTTCAATCTAACAAACATTTTCTACTGTAACTTCAAATAAGTTATTGTTTATTAATATTCCAAGTTTATTCTATATATTAAGAAAAAACAAAAGGCAAACAAGTTGCAGACAACAGACTAAGTATTCATTGCTCACAATTGTAGAGAACACTAAAATTTAGTTAATTCTCACAACCCTAATGAATCTGAGAGTTTAAGTACAACTTCTCTGGAGTGTTCAAAACAAAAACTTCAAAATGCTGTGACTTCCAACTTTTCTCCCATAAAGAATCCCTGGCAGCATGCCTATTGTACTTAGAGAAGAACACAAAGAATGAGGTGGTTTTTGATTCCTAACAATCATATCACAAAATCTTTTCTTGCAATTTCAATTATACACAGCACTCGTGCTCAATCTTGGCTCAAAATGATTTTATCTTAAATTCACAGAGACAGAAAGTAGTATGGTGGGTTGCCAGGGACTGGGGGAGGGGGAATGGGGAGTAACTGCTCAATGGGTACAAAACATCCTTTTGGGGTGATAAAATATTTTGGAATTAGACAGAGGTGGTGGTTGTACAACATTGTGAATGTATTGCCACTGAACTGTTAAATACGGTTAATTTTATGTTATGCAATTTAAAACTCCATTAAAAAATTTTATGTTACAATATATAGACTATTTTAGAGTTCTTCAAAAACATTGCTACCACATTCAAATACTATTTAGATCTTGGAGATATTCAGAAAAAAAGCATTACAAGCCAAATTATCACCATATATGTACAGTAATAGGTGTGTATTGATATCAGCGCTAAAATGCCTGAGAAACATCAAAATATTGCTGACATACTTTGTAAATAATCTCAAAAAATATATAAATAACCTTGCGATATTTAATCCTCTAGGACGGAACACAATTTTAGTCAACTCAACTGTGCATGTTAAGGTGAACTGAAAATTATTACTAAAATTTTTCTCTCAAACCTCAAACAATCAGAAATACTGTGAGCTGATGAGAAATGTCTCATATTACATGTAAAGAGTAAACAAGAATATAAGAAGTAAACAAGCACAACTCTGACCAACACTGGATATAAATAAATATGCTAAAGCTAACTGTCTTGTGGATGTAGCACAACATCACTTCAGACTGAGTAAACGTCACACATGAAAATGTACAGACTCAACATTAAGAAACTTTGGAATAAGAAAAATTCCTTTATATAAATGATTGACAAAATTAGTATTATGCTATACCCTCAGAGGCTAGTCCAAATACAGACTAGACTTTAGGATTAAACAAAAGAGACAGTAATCTTAAAGTAGATCCTAACAGCAGGCTGATTTTGAAATCTGTGACTGTCTTGATGCAGGTCAACCTGAGAATTTAAATCCAGTTGAATCCAACCCCACAGAATACCTGAACTCCTGAGCACGTACAGGGCCAATGCTAAACCAGGTCAGCATACCCTGCCAAGGAACATCCTGCTCCGAAGTGTCCACCAAACAAGGATCATTTATCAGTTTATTCTTCACTTTACTGGATACCAACCACATCCAAGATATACGCAAGAAAAGACTCATTAGGCCCCACCAAACTCCATTTCAAGCTCTAATATCTGGAGATAAAAAATGCTGCAGAATTCTGAATGGTCTATGGCTTTAAAAAATTATAAATGAAGAGCTTCAAATGTAAGCTGACCTGACCTTAACATCATTAAATGTTACTAAAATCATTTAAAAATCTTCGTATTTATTTCAAAGGCACAATTTAGTTAACAAATTAAAGCCATGAAACAATTACAACATTACCACAAATCTGTTCAATGTAAACAGTATGAGTTTCTGTATGTATGGCATTCAGATATAAAGCAAAAATGAGGGTTTTTTTCTGTAATTTATATGAGTAAATACTTTCTCAAACTTGTAAGTGAATACTGGCAGGGTACAAATAATGATAATAGAAAGGATATTAGCACAAAAGGCAAGCACAATATCACAAAACATAGTTCATAGTTTAAAAAAAAGAAATCCGTCATACAGGAGATGCAAATTTAACCTTGGGACATATGGCAGGAGTAGCAGTAGTAAAACATCTATTAATAAGTTGTGTCACAAGACTTGGGTTTGAGTAAGCTTTTTCATCTATTAATTAAGTGGTCTTTTTGCCAGTTATAGTAGCTTCTCCTTAGACTGAGACTCTTCCTATATAAAATGAGAATACCACCAATACTACAGACAAATTAGGAGGAATAACTGCAAATATTTTTATTCATTTTATAAATGTGCTTTGAAAAACTGTAATTTTAGATTTTTAATGTATTAAAAAAAGCCTTTCAAATTTCTCCAAATGAATCAAACATATAGTAACTTTTAATATTACCTCGAAAATACAAATCTAATTCTTAAGCTGGGGTCCCAAAACTTCTTAGAGGAAATTCTTAAATTATCACTTGAGAAAATCTGAACTGACATAATTGGAATAAACATTAATATTGAGGACATGACAACTGAGGGATCACATCTTAAAATAGTTTGACACAAACAAAAGCACAATTCTCCAAGAGCTTTTTCAATATCGAATAGAAACTGGGACCTAGCCTCAATGCTTGTTGGGTCAGCATCTAATTTCAAACACAAAACCATCAACACTTAAAAATCTTTGTTTTCAGGAAGATGATGAGGCAAATTAGTCCCTAACACAAGATCTGTTTTCACAACAAAGCACATTGACCACTTAAAATTTACAAAATCAAAAGTTACTACAATTGTTCTAATAGGTTTAGAGTCACGGATAAATTTAAGTATCAGTCACAGATAAATTTAAGTATCAAGATATAGAGATTACTTGCACTCTGTATCAATCTAACAAAATTCAACAACAACAAAAAAAAGACTGATTAATTATAACTTTGAACACTTTAAAAATGTCCCTTTTGAAATGTATTCCCAGAAAATTCACATCAGCAGAAGCCATGTGAAAGTTGTTCTTTCCCCACTACCTAAAAAGTCAAAACATCCACAACATTATTTATATTAGACATTAAATCAAAGTCATTCATATTCATCTATTATACTTCAATTCTAAACAACAATAAAACAGTCCAACCTCCACGTTTATTCAACTGAAAGTCTATTTACTGTGAGTTCTTGTGGAAGAACCAAGGACCAGTGCCTTTCATTAAACTTCATATAACCTGAAAATGCTCTAAATCACAACAGACATGGACAATTCTAATTAGAAGTTCACCCTAAAACTGTGTAAAAGATATTAACTGGCATATTCTCTGCACAGCACAGGTTCTGTGAAGAACGCAAACGAGTTGGACCATGAGAGTGAATGTTAAATAGTGGAAAGCAGTCTTTCGGACGCATTCAAACAATCTTAATATAAATTTCTCCATACCGCCGTAGAAACTGACGTAGAAATAACTTGGATAATTTCCTCCTTGAGAAATTAAGTTTAGGAGAAATAGTAGTTAATTGTTGACGTTTCAGAAATCACTACACGGGGCAACTATAATGCGTCTTGATAAGCCTAAACATTCAACAGAGAACAGTTGTTTCTACTTTTTGAACATTGTTTAAAAAAAAAAAAGACAAGTTCTAGCCTGGAGATGAACCTCTTCTGTCTCCTGAAGAAATGCTTCATTCGGTCTATTTTATCTAGTTAATGTTGCTTCTTATGAGGCACATTAATAATTTAAAACGGTTCCTTTGAAGAAAAGTTCTATTCAAACATTACAATTTGTCTCCGCGTTGCCAGTAAGCGGCTTTGTTTCCAGTTTCTGGGACTATTCTGGGATGTCAAGAGTTATATTATTTACCGTTCCAAAAGAGCCCTTGTTTCACTCTCACCCTGGACGCGAACACAATTGATGTTTACAGAGAACCGATGCCTAGAGATGTTTAAACAGGAACAGCCTTTAGCTCTCTCTCTCCATCCTTTGTCGATAATCACATTTTACCTGGTAGATTTCTTGCTGTTGTGCACTTAATTTTTTTTAAAAACACACCTGCAAACATAACCGCCCTAGCGCCGCCGGGAAGAAAAAAAGACTACCGGGCTCGCTATGCAGTAGCTCCAGGCAAACAGACTTCGTAAAACCCACTTGGCCAAGGAAGGGGAGCACTTAAGGGGTAGGTAGGGGAGAAGGAGCAGCCTTGAAGTGAGCGGAGGCAGAGGCGGCGCCTGTTTACAGACGCCTTCACCTCCTCCACCCCCGCAGCCTGAGGGTCCAAAAAGCATCCCCCGGGCGCTCTCTGCTCCCGCCGAGGTCCTCGGACTAAGAGAGGGGCTGGGCAGCCTGGTGGCCCCCTCCCTATGGCCGAAACCTCCCTCGCCCTCCCCTCGTCCAGGGCGGCGTCTGTACCTCCCCACGGCCTACCCACCCCTGCAGGCCCTCCCGGCGGCATGCGGAGGCCTGAGGCCTAAAGGACGCCGGCCACTGACAAGCCCCTGGACCACCGGCGGGGCCCAAGACCGGGCGGGCGGACGCTACGGCTGAGGAGCCGAGGGCGGCCGAGGACAGCCCCTGCCCCGCCGCGGCCGCCTATTGTTCCCGACGGAGGCCAGCCCGCGGCCGCCCGGTTCCCCACGCCGCCGCCGCCGCCTGCCGCTCGCTCACCGCGCTGGTCCGAGCAGTAGCTCCTCTCAGCTCCGAGTCCCCGCGGCCGTCGCCACCGCCGGGGCAGCCACCGCTGCCGCCGCTGCCACCGTCGACTCTGACTCTGTCCCAGGCCGCCGGGCCACGGCCGCCGCCGCCACCACCAGCGCCGCCTCCGGCCCCCCACCTGCTGCTGAGGCTGCTCCTGCAGCAGGGGCCATCTTGTTGGTCGGCCTCCTCTTCCTCCTCCTCCTCCTCCTCCGCCCCGTCGCTCGTTGTCCTCGTCCCCTTCCTCTTCCTCGGGCTCCGGCCCGCCCCAGAGACTGGGGAGGAGACGAGGGCGAGGCTCCTCCTTCCGGGGGCGGGCCATGCGGAGGGGGCGGGGCGGGGCGGGAGCAAAGCTCTGAGTCACCCGCCACCAACGCCGTGGAGGGAGGGTGGCGTCGCTCCCCGCCTGGACCCGGCGCGCACCCACGCCCAGAGCCGAAGAACTGGTCCCCCAGTGCGCCTCGGCGTCCCGCGGGCAAGTGGCCAGACGGCGAGGGTGAATTGGAAAATTTCTGACGTTTCCAACCGGTCCCGCGCTCACCTTTAGCCCCTTGGCTTTCTCAACTCGTCCCTCTTGTTTCTTTTTCACGTCTCTGCTCTTACACCTCAGAAGAATTTGTTCTTATCTCGCTTTATCCTGGTTCTTGATCACACCAGCTTTGCTCTAGTCACTCCTTTTACAGAGTCTCTGAAGAATTCAGCCTCCCAACAGGGCTGAACAGTCCAAAGGCCTGGACACTCGACTGCCTCAAAACGTCTCTTCAGGCCTATGTGACCAATTAACAGCTGTCTGAGGGAAGACAGGAAAAGAACTGGCTCTTAGAAGAAAAAACTCGGATCTAAAAGCTAACCTTGTGGTTATTGATAGTTTCTTCTCCCTTATGGAAAAGAAGTCATTTTCATCTGGGGTCACAGGAGACCCCTTCAAGACAATTCAGTTTAACCAAACATTTGCTTTTAAGAAAGGAGAGAAATGGGGGTTCTTCTTATCCCATACAGTCCTAATTTCAAAATAAATCCGCTAGAATAGAAAGAGACGGTCCTCAAATAACCACGCAATTAATACTCCTCTGCATTATCATCTCTTTGTTTTTTCCTCAGGTCTGGCCAGGAGAAGAGAGATTTTGCTGTCCTGTCCTTTCTTCCCTGCATACATCCCCAACACCAAGAGAAGTACTATATTTAGAGAAGCTTCTGCTTTTAAGCTGATAAATTCAATTACTGTAACAGCCAGTGTTTTTATATTATTTGTAAATAATATATCACACACCTTCCTAAATTCTGAGCAGAGAACAGTTCTTTTTAGTTGCTAACACCCTCCTGCTACTCAGATTTCAGCTTCTTTCTAGAAGACCTGTTGATGTCTTTATACTGATTGGAATTTAGTCTCTTTGAAGTGGGCTGACTCAGTAACCATCTCTTCAACCCAGTAAATAGTAACCCCAGTCCTGCCAAAGGCAAATTTCTAGCTACCATGGAGGGATTAGGTGGGTGTGTGCTAATCTAAAGGCTATCTTTTGGATAGCATTTCCCTTCTCAGCCAGGCCTCCCGTCTCCTGCTGGGAAAAACAGATTAATCTGTTCCTCCAGTTTTTCCTCCTCCTCCCTTCTCACTCCTAGGGAACCTTCCACAACAGAAGGTTTCAGCGGCTGTTGCTAGGCCAACATGCCAACTTCCCTGTTTAGGTGAAGCAAGTAAGCCAACTTTCATTACAGTCAACCTAGATAATGTAATTTATTTGAACTGTTAATAGTCACATCTCAACAGGTAGACCCACTTCAAGGTTCCCTTAAAAAGTAAGATTTTTAAGTTAAATTTATTTTTATTTTGGTTGAAAATAAGTTTTAAATGCAGGGGCTTCCCAAAATTCATTTTAATGATATAATTAAACAAACATTTGGCAAAAAAAAAAAAAAAAAGACCAGCTTTGAAGAAAACAAGTGTTTGCAATAAAAACTAATCTACAAAAAGTAGTTTATATGCTTTGAATGCCCCAGATAGGGTAGACGTATAGAGTGCAGAGAATAATTTATCCCATGAGACTGAGTCTGTTTACCAGATAATATGGTTATTCAGTGGGGAAAAAAAAAAAAAAAAGATATCCTGGATTTTATTCCCAAATTAACTCTGTAAGAATTCTAGCTAGTGAATTCAGCACTTTTTTCCCCTGATGCTGCTGTTTAAAATTTTTGCTATGTTACTGTTAAATAATAGTAACCATTTTTAGGGTGTTGAGAGTTAATATAAATAAGATTAAATACTATGTTGAAATTTAAATTATATTTAAGCTTCTAAACACTTAAATTACATAATTTGTTTTAATCCAGTGAAATTTGTGTGTAAATTTTCATGGAAAGGGCTTAGAACAGCATATGGCACACAACAGTTATACAAATGTTCTTTAAAAATCCATTTGATATATATATCATTATAGTCTTTAGTTTCTTGATCAAATAAGGATGACAGTAGCCAAATATAATTTTGCTCTTAGCATGAACCCTAAAAAAATTTTAGTGTTGTTTTTTAATGTCACACACAAATCAGTTAGAATAAGGCCTTATAAATCTTTTAACTGTGTTTTCTGATATGCCTATATAATGTTTTTCTTTTGATTATTTATTTAGAATAGGCTATGCTTTTTAGTTTATGCTAAGTGATTTTCTAAGTTACCATATGTTTTAAAATTGATCAGGAATGTGTAATTGTCAACTTAGAGCATTGCTTATTGTATTAGGGCTAGAAAAAAACCTTACTGCAAACCAACTCACTGCAACAGCTGAAACAGAGACTACTATAAGTTAGGTAGGTGACATACACATCCAACTTTTTGTTATAGATAAATGCCATGTTATTGAGTAGGGAGGCTAGAGAGTGGGACAGACTGGAAGAGGAGGAAAAAATTCAAAGATAAATGAATCATATGTCCCTGCCTTAAAGAAATGTAATAATCTAGTGGGAAGAATACAATGAGAAGTACTTGTCAACAGCTAGAGTATAAAATAGATGATTCTTGCATAAAAGTATAGAGTTCTGTGAAAGTTAAAAGGAAAAACTAGTGGGAATCGTCATTCTAATGTCATAGACCCTACCTTTTGACAGATGTCAATACTGTGCATTAGATCTGTATGTAGAGGCATATAAGTACAATCAGCTTTCAATAGATGGCTGATTGGAGGATATGAGAATGGAGTTTGAATTAGATCTATTAAAGTACAGCTGATTTCGGTATTGACCATCTGGTGATGTCCATGTGTAGTCTTCTCTTGTGTTGTTGGAAGAGGGTGTTTGCTGTGACCAGTGCATTCTCCTGGCAAAACTCTGTTAGCCTTTGACCTGCTTCGTTTTGTATTCCAAAGCCAAATCTGCCTGTTACTCCAGGTATCATTTGACGTCCTACTTTTGCATTCCAGTCCCCTATAATGAAAAGGACATCTCTTTTGGGTGTTAGTTCTTGAAAGTCCTGTAGGTCTTCATATAACTGTTCAACTTCAGCTTCTTCAGTATTACTGGTCGGGGCGTATACTTGGATTACCGTGACATTGAATGGTTTGCCTTGGAAACAAACAGAGATCATTCCGTCATTTTTGAGATTGCATCCAAGTACTGCATTTCAGACCCTTTTGTTGACTATGATGGCTACTGCATTTCTTGTAAGGTATTCTTGCCCACAGTAGTAAATAGAATGGTCATCTGAATTAAATTCACTCATTCCAGTCCATTTTAGTTCGCTGATTCCTAAAATGTCAACTGTTCACTCTTGCCATCTCCTGTTTGACCACTTCCAATTTGCCTTGAATCATGGGCCCAAAATTCCAGGTTCCTATGCAATACTGCTCTTTATAGCGTCAGACTAAACTTCCATCACCCGTCACATCTACAACTGGGTGTTGTTTTTGCTTTGGCACTGTCTCTTCATTCTTTCTGGAGTTATTTCTCCACTCTTCTCCAGTAGCAAACTGGGCACCTACCAACCCGGGGAGTTCATCTTTCAGTGTCATCCCTTTAAAATCACTGCAGATGGTGACTGCAGCCATGAAATTTAAAGACGCTTACTCCTTGGAAGAAAAGTTATGACCAACCTAGCATATGAAAAAGCAGAGATATTACTTTGCCAACAAAGGTCTGTCTAGTCATGGCTATAGTTTTACCAGTGGTTGTGTATGGATATGAGAGTTGGACTGTGAAGAAAGCTGAGTGCTGAAGAATTGATGCTTTTGAACTGTGGTGCTGGAGAACACCCTTGCGAGCCCCTTGGACTGCAAGGAGATCCAACCAGCCCATCCTAAAGGAGATCAGTCCTGGGTGTTCATTGGAAGGACTGATGCTGAGGCTCAAACTCCAATACTTTGGCCACCTCATGCAAAGAGTTGACTCATTGGAAAAGACTGATGCTGGGAGGGATTGGGGGCAGGAGGAGAAGGGGATGACAGAGGATGAGATGGCTGGATGGCATCACCTACTTGATGCACATGAGTTTGGGTGAACTCTGAGAGTTGGTTATGGACAGGGAGGCCTGGCATGCTGCGATTTGTGGGGTCACAAAGAGTCCAACACGACTGAGCAACCGAACTGAACTGAACTGAACTGTTCATGGGGTTCTCAAGGCAAGAATATTGAAATGGTTTACAATTCTCTTCTCCAGTGGACCATGTTTTGTCAGAACTCTCCGCCATGACCAATCCGTCTTAGGTGGCCCTACATGGTATGGCTCATAGTTTCACCGAGCTATTCAAGGCTGTGGTCCATGTGATCAGTTTGGTTAGTTTTCTGTGATTGTGGTTTTCAGTGTGTCTGCCCTCTGATGGATAAGGATAAGAGGCTTATGGAAGCTTCCTGATGGGAGAGACAGACTGAGGGGGAAACTGGGTCTTGTTCTGATGGGTGGGGCTGTGTTTAGTAAACCTTTAATCCAATATTGTTGATGGGCGGAGCTGTGTTCCCTCCCAGTTACTTCACCTGAGGCCAAACTACAGGTGGAGGTAATGAAGATAATGACAACTTCCTTTGAAAGGGCCCATACAGTCACTGCTGCACATTGCCTCTGACCCTCCAGCTGGCCACTGCCGACCCACACCTCTGCTAGAGACTTCTGGACACTCATGGGCATGTTTGGGTCAGTTTCTTGTGGGGTCACTGCTCTTTTCTCCTGGGTCCTGGTGCACACAAGGTTTTGTTTGTGCCCTCCAAGAGTCTGTTTCCTCAGTCCTGTGTAAGTTCTGGTGGCTCAGTGGTGGCGTTAATGGTGACCTCCTCCCAGAGGGTTTATGCCATACCCAGGTCTGCTGCACCCAGAGCCCCTGCTGCAGGCCATAGCTGACCCATACCTCCACAAGAGACATCAAGTGGGTCTTAGGAAGGATCACTACAAACAAAGCTGGTGGAGGTGATGGAATTTCAGGTGAGTTATTTCAAAGCCTAAAAGATGATCCTGTCAAAGTGCTGCACTGAATATGCCAGCAAATTTGGAAAACTCAGCAGTGGCCGCAGGACTGGGAAAGTCAGTTTTCATTCCAATCCCAAAGAAAGGCAATGCCAAAGAGTGCTCAAACCACCACACAATTGAACTCATCTCACACGCTATTAAAGTAATGCTCAAAATTCTCCAAGCCAGGCTTCAAAAGTACATGAACCGTGAACTTCCAGATGTTCAAGCCGGATTTAGAAAAGGCAGAGGAACCAGAGATCAAATTGCCAGCATCTGCTGGAGCATTGAAAAAGCAAGAGAATTCCAGAGAAACATCTACTTCTGCTATAGACTATACTAAAGCCTTTGACTATGTGGGTCACAACAAACTGTGGAAAATTCTGAAAGAGATGCGAATACCAGACCACCTGACCTGCCTCCTGAGACATCTGTATGCAGGTCAAGAAGCAACAGTTAGAACTGGACATGGAACAACAGACTGGTTCCAAATCGGGAAAGGAGTATGTCAAGGCTGCATATTGTCACCCTGCTTATTTAGCTTACATGCAGAGTACATCATGCAAAATGCCAGGCTGGATGAAGCACAAGCTGGAATCAAGACTGCCAGGAGAAATATCAATAACCTCAGATATGCAGATGACACCACCCTTATGGCAGAAAGCAAAGAACTAAAGAGCCTCTTGAAGAAAGTGAAAGAGGAGAGAGAAAAGGCTAGCTTAAAACTCAACATTGAGAAAACGAAGATCATGGCATCTGGTCCCATCATTTCATGGCAAATCGATGGAGAAACAATGGAAACAGTGACAGACTTTTATTTGGGGGGGCTCCAAAGTCACTGCAGATGGTGATTGCAGCCATGAAATTAAAAGACGCTTACTCCTTGGAAGAAAAGCTATGACCAACCTAGACAGCATATTCAAAAGCAGAGACATTACTTTGCGAACAAAGGTCCGTCTAGTCAAAGCTATGGCTTTTCCAGTGGTCATGTATGGATGTGAGATTTGGACTATAAAGAAAGCCGAGCACTGAAGAACTGATGCTTTTGAACTGTGGTGTTGGAGAAGACTCTTGAGAGTCCCTAGGACTGCAAGGAGATCCAATCAGTCCATCCTAAAGGATATCAGTCCTGAATTTTCATTGGAAGGACTGATGCTCAAGCTGAATCTTCAGTACTGGCCACCTGATGGGAAGAACCAACTTGTTGGAAAAGACCCTGATTTGGGGAAAGATTGAAGGCAGGAGGAGAAGGGGACAACAGAGGGTGAGGTGGTTGGATGGCATCACCGACATGATGGACATGAGTTTGAGTAAGCTGCAGGAGTTGGTGATGGACAGGGAAGCCTGGCATGCAGCAGTCCATGGGGTCTCAAAGAGTCAGACATGACTGAGTGACTGAACTGAACTGAAAGTATAGCTAGGTCCTGAGACCTCTCCAGTGTAAATTGTTTATGTACACAGAGGAAATGACAGCCTCAAAAATGAACACATGCACAAAACAGAGGGTACTGGAGCTGAGTCATTTGGATTTTCTGAATTGCTTTAGATAAATTAACTATAGGAGACCAAGTTAGTCCTCTCTTTCTCACCCTCCTTTCCTTGTAAATAGATTCCCCATAGTCTACATTTTCCCCCAATCTACACTTCTTTACCAGTGTTCATCAAGATAAATATGTGGGGTAAGAAATACAGGAAGATGTCCCAAGGAAATAGGAAATCAATAGTTTCTGACCTGCCCTTAATCTTTACACTCCAATCTCAAAAGAGGCTTGAGGTAGTAACTGCAAACTAAACCTAAGGGTTGCCTTAGATCCAGGGTAACAATCCAAAATGATCATGGAAGATGTAGCCAAGTTAGTTCTGGGATTTCTGGAACTAGATTCCTGTAGACTTGATTCCAAAAGAGCTAAATAAAATGATGTTTCTGAGTCCTGCCTGTAATTGCTTTTGAACTGGCCTACCACCTATGAATTAAGAATATCTGAACATCAACTGATCTCCTGAGACCTATTCCAGGGTGATAGTAAACAGCACCCCTTAATGAGAGAGACATCAGACAACTTGAGGCAGAGAGGTGCATTCAAGTTTCTATAATACTTTAAAGAGTGTCATAGGAGAAAGTAGCTCCACTTTTAAACTGGGCAAAACTCACTGGAATGTTGTTGGTTTTCATTTTTGTGTTAGTTTGCTAGGGCTGTGGTAACAAATCCCGCAGATTGGATAGCTTAAACAACAATATTTTCTCAAAATTCTGGAGACTAGAAGTCCAAAATCAAGGTGTAGGCAGGCTTGGTTTTTTCCAAGGCCTCACTCTTTGGCTGGTAGACAAGCCATCTTCTCCCTCTGTCTTCACGTGGTCTTTACCATCATGTCTCTCTGTGTACTATCTCCTCTTCTTATAGGGCCACTAGGTATGTTAGATTAAGGCCTACCCCTATAACCTTATTTTACCTTAATTATCTCTCCAAAGGCCCTATCTCCAAATTCAGTCATGTTCTGAGGTACTCGAAGTTAGGGCTATAACATGTGACTTTGGTGGGAGCAAGAGGGATGGATAGACACAGTTCAGCCCATAAGAACAATAAGTGCTCATTTTTAGAGTATCATACTTATGAGTAAAAGGCACCCTAGTGAAAGTACAATTTTAAATCTACCCAGTGAAATCTGAAGCTACTTTTCTTTTTCTAATTACTCCTTGCAGTATAAAATATCAATGCTTTGGGAGGCATAAATTAGCAACAGTAAATAGGATACTAGAATAAAAACCAAATTATCAAAATTATCTAAGTCACAGCACAATGAGAGTTAGCAGAAGACAGATACTTGAAATTGAATAGACCCAAGATTAGTATGCCTGGATTAAACATTTTTATCAAGCTAATGATTTGGACAACATTTAGAGCTCTGCCTAAATAAGTAATTATAGATATTGTTGCTGTTGTTCAGTCGCTCAGTCGACTCTGTGACCCCTGGAGTGCAAGATACCAGGATTCCCTCTCCTTCACTATCTCCTGGAGTTTGCTCCAACTCATGTCCATTAAGTCAATAATGCCATCCAACCATCTCATCCTCCCTTGACCCCTTCTCCTCCTGGCCTCAATCTTTCCCAGCATCAGGGTCTTTTCCAGTGAGTCGGTTCTTCCCATCAGTTGGCCAAAGTATTAGAGCTTCAGCATCAGTCATTCCAATGAATATTCAGGGTTGATTTCCTTTAGGATTGATTGGTTTGATCTCCTTGCTGTCCAAGGGACTCTCAAGAGTCTTCTCCAGCACCACATTTGAAAAACATCAGTTCTTCAGTGCTCAGCCTTCTTTATGGTCCAACTCTCACATCCGCACTTAACTACTGGAAAAACCATCGCTTTGACTAGATGGGTCTTTGTTGGCAAAGTGATGTCTCTGCTTTTTAATATGCCATCAGGGTTTGTCATAGCTTTTCTTCCAATGAGCAAGTGTCTTTTAATTTTATGGCTGGAGTCACCATCCGCAGTGATTTTGAAACCTATGAAAATAAAGCCAGTCACTGTTTTCCATTTTTCCACATCTATTTGCCATGAACTGATGGGACTAGATGCCGTGATCTTAGCTTTTTGAATGCTGAGTTTTAAGCCAGCTTTTCATTCTCCTCTTTCACCTTCATCAAGAGGCTCTTTAGTTGCTTTGATATATTGAGGTTAAATACATTCTGTAACCAAATTATATCATCTAGCAAAAGGTGTATGTTCAATATTTCTTAGGCATTATTAGATTTACCTTGTTATAAGTAACCAGTTAAGAGAAAGTCTGACATTGATATGTAAATCATCCAGGAAACCAGCATTTGAAAGTTGTGCTGTAAGCAAGATGGAGAGGAAACTTCCGTTTGCTCCATGCCTTAATTTCTAAGATCTGGGCTTAGGTGAGTCTTTAGAGTTCTTTATGATGTTCTAAAAGGTTAGGGATTAAAGTTGAGCTCTACCAATGGGAGACAGGTCATGAACCAGATGTCCCTGTGCTGTACTCCTCATTGAAGATTGGTTTTCACCCTTATGTTACTCCATAAGTTTATTTCCCTTTTGTTATTCTCTAGATTTGAATAACATCTTATTTGAATGTTCCAGTGTTATCTCAGGCATGCTACCTTCTTTTAACGGGAGAGTTCAGCAGTTATTTCTAGGCCTAAATCATACTTCAGTTCAGCTCAGTTCAGTTCAGTCGCTCACTCATGTCCGACTCTTCATGACCCCATGAATTGCAGCATGCCAGGCCTCCCTCCAGTACCCTTGCCTGCAAGGTCCCATGGACAGAGGAGCCTGGTGGGCTGCAGTCCATGGGGTTGCTATGAGTTGGATGACTGAAAAACTTCATTTTAACTTTCACTTTCATGCATTGGAGAAGGAAATGGCAACCCACTCCAGTGTTCTTGCCTGGAGAATCCCAGGGACGGGGGATCCCAGTAAGCTGCTGTCTGTGGGGTAACACAGAGTCGAACACAACTGAAGTGACTTAGCAGCATCAGCAGGCCTCCCTGTCCATCACCAACTTCTGGAGTTCACTCAGACACAACGTCCATCGAGTAGGTGACACCATCCAGCCATCTCATCCTCTGTCATCCCCTTCTCCTCCTGCCCCCAATCCCTCCCAGCATCAGAGTCTTTTCCAATGAGTCAACTCTTTGCGTGAGGTGGCCATAGTACTGGAGTTTCAGCTTTAGCATCATTCCTTCCAAAGAAACCCCAGGACTGATCTCCTTTAGAATGGACTGGTTGGATCTCCCTGCAGTGCAAGGGACTTGCAGTCCAAGGGACTCTCAAGAGTCTTCTCCAATACCACAGTTCAAAAGCATCAATTCTTTGGCGCTCAGCTTTCTTCACAGTCCAACTCTCATATCCATACATGACCACTGGAAAAACCATAGCCTTGACTAGATGGACCTTTGTTGGCAAAGTAATGTCTCTGCCTTTGAATATGCTATGTAGTTTGGTCATAACTTTCCTTCCAAGGAGTAAGTGTCTTTTAATTTTGTAGCTGCAGTCACCATCTGCAGTGATTTTGGAGCCCAAAACAATAAAGTCTGACGCTGTTTCCACTGTTTCCCCATCTATTTGCCATGAAGTGATGGGACCAGATGCCATGATCTTCGTTTTCTGAATGTTGAGCTTTAAGCCAACTTTTTCACTCTCCTCTTTCACTGTCATCATGAGGCTTTTTAGTTCCTCTTCACTTTCTGCCGTAAGGGTGGTGTCATCTGCATATCTGAGGTTATTGATACTTCTCCTGGCAATCTTGATTCCAGCTTGTGCTTCTTCTAGCCCAGCATTTCTCATGATGTACTCTGCATATAAGTTAAATAAGTCATACTTAGGCCAACCATTCTTATGGAGGTCCATGTAGCATTAGTAATGGGAAATACTACAGCTCCCCCAGAGGAAATGCACATCTCAGGGGATAAGAATCAGTATCTCTTTCCACCTGTATATTTTTCTTCTGTTGTCAGTCTTGGAGAGGTAGAAAGACCTAGTGCAAACCCTTGTCCCATTACTTACTGGCTGTGTTGTACATGTTAACCTTAGAATGTTGTATTTCCTTTGCTATAAAATAAGGATTAAATGTATTTAATGTATTAAATATATTAAATTAAAATGTATCTAAGATGGTTTTTACGTAGGTAAATGAGAAAATACATGTTGAGCATCTAGTGCAATGCCTGACATCTATTAGTAGTAGACACTCAGTGAATGAAAATTATTAAAATTATACTGTGCTTGTGTGTGTTCATTCCCTTAGTCATGTCTGACTCTTTGTGGCCCCATGGACTGTAGCCTGCCAGGCTCCTCTGTCCATGGGATTTTCCAGGCAAGAATACTTGAGTGGGTTGTCATTTCCTTCTCCAGGGAATCTTCCCAACCCAAGGACTGAACCCATGTCTCCTGGTCTCCTGCATTGGCAGACAGATTCTTTGCCACTGAGCCATCCAGGAAGCCAAAATTACTAGGTACTGTGTATTATATTAGACTGGTGATTCTCAATTTTGTGTGAACTTTTAAAAACTGTGTATCTCCAGCTCTCCAGAGATTTCCATCTGGGGTATTGGTGTGGGACCAGGGAGTTTTTCTTTTTGGGGATTTTACAGAAGATCCCATCCGGTGATTTGAGATGAGAGCCACTGACATAGAACAATGGTCACCAACTTTTTTGATAAGTGGCCAGATAGTAAATATTTTAGGCTTTACAGGCTATCTGGTCTCTGCCACAACTACTCAACTCTGTTATTATAGCA
This sequence comes from Capricornis sumatraensis, assembly GCF_032405125.1. Taxonomy (NCBI): domain Eukaryota; kingdom Metazoa; phylum Chordata; class Mammalia; order Artiodactyla; family Bovidae; genus Capricornis; species Capricornis sumatraensis. The sequence continues at coordinate 62,587,790 of NC_091082.1, forward strand.
TGCAAGCAGCTCTAAACAATGTGTAAACTAATGAACATGACTGGATTCCAGTACAACTTTATTTATAAAAGCAGACATAAAGGGATGCTGGTGGGCTGGATTTGGCCCCCACACTGTTGTTTGTCATACCTGTCTTCCTTGAAGAGAGATTTTATTTGCTGTAGCCAGACAAGCTATTTATTACTATAATGCACAACAGCAGCTTTAAAAATCTTCCTTACATGTAATGACCAATATTTGCTGTTTAACACAATTAGACAGAGATCCTGCCTTTTCAAGGAATTAGTAAACCAGAACAACAGCGCAGACATAATATTTGCAAATAATCCTGTATGAGTAATTGTCATGTAAACAGATGACTCTACAAGACTAAATGGGAAACTCAGTTCAAAGATGGGCAGATTTTCCTAATACTTTTGATTTGTAAATATCAGATAAAATCAGAGGAGCACAGGGAGTCATTCAGGAACCAATGTGAAGAGGAGAACAATGCCCCTGATTAGAACCTCCTTCTCATCAGTAAGGTATATAAGGGAGCATCTTTTAAAAGGAGTCCCTTAAACAGAACTTCATGACTCTACATGGCTGAATTGCCTTCTCACAATGTCATTTCATCAAAATATATTATTTTCAAATTGATTCTCTGAGGTTAGGTGCTATGATATAGCTGTTGTTTAATGACACTTGTGACCGTACCCTTTGTTTGACCTGGAAAAAAGAAAGAAGTTTCCTTTTCTCAATAGGAACAGTAAACTTAGGAAAAAAAGAAAAAGCTTCAGTGGATCAATTTGTGTGCTTGTGTGTACATATATATATGGATACGTTTATATCAATAATTGGTGATTTAGTAAACTACCTCCTCATGTGTGCTCAGCTGTGTCCGACTCTTTGCGACCCTATGGATTAGGGCCCACCAGGCTCCTCTGTTCATGGGATTCTCCAGGCAAGAATACTGGAGTGGGTTACTGTTTCGTCCTCCAGGGGATCTTCCCAACCCAGGGACAGAACCCACACCTCCTGCACCTCCTGCATTGGCAGGCAGATTCTTTTTTACCACTGAGCTGCCTGGGAAGCCCCTAACCTACTGCCTACAGCTGCAGAAATGATGTATAGTAGCTGTTGGGCAGAGCAAGATTCTCTTATATTGCCTCATACCCCCGAAAGATAGATGTATATAATGGATATTTATAATTTTTTAACCGTTCATCATCTTACCCTTCCCTTCTTATACTATTAGGGAATTTTCCAATTGGGAATATTTGTGGGTGGCAGAATCTTTCTTCCCACTACAGGGAGAAAATCCAGATATTTGCCTTCTGCCCTCCACCTTCCACCTCCTCCCCCTCTACTGCACAGCATCCTAGAGTGAGAGAAAGTGATCTAAACTTGGTAGGCTGGATGCTGTTACTTGGAACTTTGAGTCTAAACTGAGTTACACAGAAGTAAGTAGAATTCATCCCACTCACACCTGTGATACCCAGAGTCCGATGAAACAGTGGCAACAATCCTGAGATGGGGTCCAGCCTCCACTGGTCAGGTCAGCAGTACACTTACCAGGCCTTCTCTGGCCTGACTTTAGCCCAGGTTCTGGCCATCTAGCTTCCTTCAGTTCCCTACCTTACTATTAAAAGTATAAGCCACTCAGGGTTCTTCCAGAAAATTCCTTCTTTGCTGATGTTAACCACCAAAATAGTTTAACATACAAAGGAAAGGGTACAACAATCAAGGGTCCACAGAAATAAGCCATTTTCCCATTTTTCATATGGTTGACATTTACTCACTTTAAGGAATTAACCATGTTTTTTCTTTCTTTGGGCCCTGATTTCATGATCCTAGTCATAACAATCTCAAAACTTAACATCTGCATCCATTTCACTTAAACTGAAGTGGAGATATCCTAAATTATATGTTTCCTTCTGTTACTCAGTTCATTGATTATACTCAAATAATATGCAGTCCTCTCAAGCTTTTGATGTGATTGTTTTCCTTATTCTGCCAAAAATGTTTGGTATCTACATTAAAAACTAATATTGCAGAAATTTTTCGAGGGAAAAGCCTCCATGTAAATATCTCTCTTAGCTAAAAATTACGACAATTGCAAAGTGCTTTTTATTTTTTCTCAAATTCCTTTTGCTAACACGCATTCTTTCTAATCAAGCATTTCATCTGGGGCAAAACCTTCTTTGCTAAAATTACATGGAAAAAGAATTATTTTTAAAGTTTTGTGCAAAGGTATTTCCACTCTCATAATTGAAGCGTTCATTTGTGGTTCTTTTATGCAGAGATTTGTAACCTTGTTTCTGCAACATTTAACCAAGCATCAGATGTTCTCAACTGATGATATAAAAGTCACAGAACAAAAATAATTTGCATCGACTTTATCACAAGGAATCACAGCAAACATTTGATAACCTATTATATATGCCTATCCTTGGAGAAGGAAATGGCAACCCATTCCAGTACTCTTGCCTGGAAAACTCCATGGATGGAGCAGCCCGGTGGGCTACCATCCATGGGGTAGCAAAGAGTCAGACACAATTGAACGACTTCATTTTCACTTTCTTAAATATGCCTATAAACATCATTTTGCTTCTCAGATGAGATTGATACGCAGAATGGGTTTTCTATATTTATATATATTAACACAAATGATCATGAAAGAGTATTTGTGTAAACATTGTGGGTGGGGGTTCAGATCAGGATGATGCCTGGGATGGATTGTCTTGCTATGATGCTAAGTTGTAAAATATTCTGTCACAGACTCACACATAAACCCCAAACAAAACAAACCATCTATCAACTTTTTGACCTTATCAGCAATTCCACTTCTAGATATTTACTCAAGAGAAATGAAAACATTTGTCTAAAAGATTTATACATAAATGTTCGAAGCAGCTTCACTTATGATGACCGCACATGAGAAAAAGCGTTTTCAGTCAGTCAGTTCAGTCGCTCAGTAGTGTCCGACTATTGGTGAACCCATGAATCGCAGCACGCCAGACCTCCCTGTCCATCACCAACTCCTGGAGTTCACTCAGACTCACGTCCATCAAGTAGGTGATGCCATCCAGCCATCTCATCCTCTGTCATCCCCTTCTCCTCCTGCCCCCAATCCCTCCCAGCATCAGAGTCTTTTCCAATGAGTCAACTCTTTGCTTGAGATGGCCAAAGTACTGGAGTTTCAGCTTTAGCATCATTCCTTCCAAAGAAACCCCAGGGCTGATCTCCTTTAGAATGGACTGGTTAGATTTCCTTGCAGTCCAAGGGACTCTCAAGAGTCTTCTCCAACACCACAGTTCAAAAGCATCAGTTCTTTGGTGCTCAGCTTTCTTCACAGTCCAACTCTCGCATCCATACATGACCACTGGAAAAACCATAGCCTTGATTAGACGGACCTTTGTGGACAAAGTAATGTCTCGGCTATTTAATATGCTATCTAGGTTGGTCATCACTTTCTTGCCAAGGAGTATGCATCTTTTAATTCCATGTCTACAATCACCATCTGCAGTGATTTTGGAGCCCCCAAAAATAAAGTCTGTCACTGTTTCCACTGTTTCCCCGTCTATTTCCCATGAAGTGATGGGACCAGATGCCATGATCTTTGTTTTCTGAATGTTGAGCTTGAAGCCAACTTTTTCACTCTCTTCTTTCACTTTCCTCAAGAGGCTTTTTAGTTCTTCTTCACTTTCTGCCATAAGGGTGGTGTCATCTGCATATTTGAGGTTCTTGATATTTCTCCCGGCAATCTTGTTTCCAGCTTGTGCTTCTTCCAGCCCAGCGTTTCTCATGATGTACTCTGCATATAAGTTAAATAAGCAGGGTGACAATATACAGCCTTGATGTACTCCTTTTCCTATTTGGAACCAGTCTGTTGTTCCATGTCCAGTTCTAACTGTTGCTTCCTGACCTGCATACAGGTTTCTCAAGAGACAGGTCAGGTGGTCTGGTATTCCCATCTCTTTCAGAATTTTCCACAGTTTACTGTGATCCACACAGTCAAAGCCTTTGGCATAGTCAATAAAGCAGAAATAGATGTTTTTCTGGAATGCTCTTGCTTTTTCCATGATCCAGCGGATGTTGGCAATTTGATCTCTGGTTCCTCTGCCTTTTCTAAAACCAGCTTGAACAGCTGGAAGTTCATGGTTCACATATTGCTGAAGCCTGGCTTGGAGAATTTTGAGCCTTACTTTACTAGTGTGTAAGATGAGTGCAATTGTGCGGTAGTTTGAGCATTCTTTGGCATTGCCTTTCTTTGGGATTGGAATGAAAACTGACCTTTTCCAGTCCTGTGGCCACTGCTGAGTTTTCCAAATTTGCTGGCATATTGAGTGCAGCACTTTCACAGCATCATCTTTCAGGATTTGAAATAGCTCAACTGGAATTCCATCACCTCCACTAGCTTTTTTCCACTAACATTTTCATTATACATAAATTTCAATTTAAAAAGTCCATAGGTAAATATTGCACTCTGGTTGATGTGCATGCTTTCAGGGGTGAAATGTACTATCGGCAGCTTACTTTGAAATGCATCAAAAATAAGGTACCTTGATAGATGGATAGAAGACTAGACAAATAAACAGAAATGGGAAAAAGCAAATATAGTGAAAAGCCAGTTACAGAATCTTGGTGGTGGGTATATGGATGCTGACAGTGTAACTCTTTATGTTTAAAGTTTTTCATCATAAAGCGTTGATGAGGAAATTATGCTATTCAAAGCTTAGTTTTAGGCTCCCCTTTTTTCTTTACTCTGTTATGTCTTCCTGTCTAATCTTACCTACTCCTATGACTTAAGTACCAACTGATGATGCCCTCATCCTTGTATCATTATCGTAGATCTATCTGCTGAGCCTTTGATCCATATATTTCTCACCTGACATCTCACTTAGATGTCTGGTAGAAATCTCAAATTCAGCATTTCAAAATAGACTTACATTTATCTTCTTCTTGGTCCAAACCTGCACTTTTAGAGTTTCTCACCTCAGTAAATTGAGTGCTGCACTTTCACAGCATCATCTTTTAGGATTTGAAGTAGCTCAACTGGAATTCCATCACCTCCACTAGCTTTGTTTGTAGTGATGTTTCCTAAGGTCCACTTGACTTCACAATCCAGGACATCTGATTGTCTGGGTCATGAAGATCTTTTTTGTATAGTTCTGTGTATTCTTGCCACCTCTTCTTAATTGTCTTCTGCTTCTGTTCGGTCCATACCATTTCTGTCCTTTATCTCTGATTTCCTTGAAGAGATCTCTAATCTTTCCCGTTCTATTGTTTTCCTCTATTTCTTTGCATTGATCACTGAGGAAAGCTTTCTTATCTCTCCTTGCTATTTTTTGGAACTCTGCATTCAAATGGCTGTATCTTTGCTTTTCTCCTTCATGTTTTGATTATTTTCTTTTCACAGCTATTTGTAAGACCTCCTCAGACAACCATTTTGCCTTTTTGCATTTCTTTTTCTTGTGGATGGTCTTGATTCCTACCTTCTGTACAATGTCACGAACGTCTGTCCATAGGTTGTCCACTGGAATGGGTTGCCATTTCCTTCTTCAGGCACTCTATCAGATCTAATCTCTTGAATCTATTTCTCACTTCCACTGTATAAATGTAAGGGATTTGATTTAGGTCATACCATTTTAGTTCAATGATTCCTAAAATGTCGATGTTCACTCTTGCCATCTCCTGTTTGACCACTTCTAATTATGAAGACCTACAAGACCTTGTAGAACTAACACCCAAAAAAGATGTCCTTTTCATTATAGAGGACTGGAATGCAAAAGCAGGAAGTCAAGAAACACCTGGAATAACAGGTAAATTTGGCCTTGGAATGCGGAATGAAGCAGAGCAAAGACTAATAGAGTTTTGCCAAGAAAATGCACTAGTCATAGCAAACACCCTCTTCCAACAACACAAGAGAAGACTCTACACATGGACATCACCAGATGGTCAACACCAAAATCAGATTGATTCTATTCTTTGCAGCCAAAGATGGAAAAGCTCTATACAGTTAACAAAAACAAGACTGGGAGCTGAATGTGGCTCAGATCATGAACTCCTTATTGCCAAATTCAGACTTAAATTGAAGAAAGTAGGGAAAACCGCTAGACCATTCAGGTATGACCTAAATCATATCCCTTATGATTATATAGTGGAAGTGAGAAATAGATTTAAGGGCCTAGATCTGATAGATAGAGTGCCTGATGAACTATGAATAAGGTTCGTGACATTGTACAGGAGACAGGGATCAAGATCATGCCCATGGAAAAGAAATGCAAAAAAGCAAAATGGCTGTCTGGGGAGGCCTTACAAATAGCTGTGAAAAGAAGAGAGGTGAAAAGCAAAGGAGAAAAGGAAGGCTATAAGTATCTCAATGCAGAGTTCCACAGAATAGCAAGAAGAGATAAGAAAGCCTTCTTCAGCGATCAATGGAAAGAAATAGAGGAAAACAACAGAATGGGAACAACTAGAGATCTCTTCAAGAAAATTAGAGATACCAAGGGAACATTTCATGCAAAGATGGGCTCGATAAAGGACAGAAATGGTCTGGACCTAACAGAAGCAGAAGATATTAAGAATAGGTGGCAAGAATACACAGAAGAACTGTACAAAACAGATCTTCACTACCCGGATAATCACGATGGTGTGATCATTCACCTAGAGCCAGACATCCTGGAATGTGAAGTCAAGTGGGCCTTAGAAAGCATCACTACGAGCAAAGCTAGTGGAGGTAATGGAATTCCAGTTGAGCTATTTCAAATCCTAAAAGATGATGCTGTGAAAGTGCTGCACTCAGTATGCCAGCAAATTTGGAAAACTCAGCAGTGGCCACAGGACTGGAAAAGGTCAGTTTTCATTCCAATCCCAAAGAAAGGCAATGCCAAAGAATGCTCAAACTACCACACAATTACACTCATCTCACATGCTAGTAAAGTAATGCTGAAAATTTTCCAAGCTAGGCTTCAACAATATGTGAACCGTGAACTTCCTGATGTTCAGGCTGGTTTTAGAAAAGGCAGAGCAACCAGAGATCAAATTGCCAACATCCGCTGGATCATCGAAAAAGCAAGAGAGTGCCAGAGAAAACATTTATTTCTGCTTTATTGACTATGCCAAAGGCTTTGACTGTGTGGATCACAATAAACTGTGGAAAATTCTGAAAGAGATGGGAATACCAGACCACCTGACCAGTCTCTTGAGAAACCTGTATGCAGGTCAGGAAGCAACAGTTAGAACTGGACATGGAACAACAGACTGGTTCCAAATAGGAAAAGGAGTACATCAAGGCTGTATATTGTCACCCTGCTTATTTAACTTATATGCAGAGTACATCATGAGAAACGCTGGGCTGGAAGATGCACAAGCTGGAATCAAGATTGCCGGGAGAAATATCAAGAACCTCAGATATGCAGATGACACCACCCTTATGGCAGAAAGTGAAGAAGAACTAAAAAGCCTCTTGAGGAAAGTGAAAGAAGAGAGTGAAAAAGTTGGCTTCAAGCTCAACATTCAGAAAACGAAGATCATGGCATCTGGTCCCATCACTTCATGGGAAATAGATGGGGAAACAGTGGGAACAGTGTCAGACGTTATTTTTGGGGGCTCCAAAATCACTGCAGATAATGACTGCAGCCATGAAATTAAAAGACGTTTACTCCTTGGAAGCAAAGTTATGACCAACCTAGATAGCATATTCAAAAGCAGAGACATTACTTTGCCGACTAAGGTCCATCTAGTCAAGGCTGTGGTTTTTCCAGTGGTCATGTATGAATGTGAGAGTTGGACTGTGAAGAAGACTGAGTGCCGAAGAATTGATGCTTTTGAACTGTGGTGTTGGAGAAGACTCTTGAGAGTCCCTTGGACTGCAAGGAGATCCAACCAGTCTATTCTGAAGGAGATCAGCCCTGGGGTTTCTTTGGAAGGAATGATGCTAAAGCTGAAACTCCAGTACTTTGGCCACCTCATGCAAAGAGTTGACTCATTGGAAAAGACTCTGATGCTGGGAGGGATTGGGGGCAGGAGGAGAAGGGGACAACAGAGGATGAGATGGCTGGATGGCATCACTGACTCGATGGACAGAAGTCTGGGTGAACTCCGGGAGTTGATGATGGACAGGGAGGCCTGGCGTGCTGCAGTTCATGGGGTTGCAAAGAGTCAGACATGGCTGAGAGACTGAACTGAAATGAACTGAATTTGCCTTGATTCATGGACCTAACATCCAGGTTCCCATTCAGTATAGCTCTTTACAGCATTGAACTTTACTTCCATCACCAGTCACATCCACAACTGGGTGTTGTTTTGGCTTTGGCTCCATCTCTTCATTCTTTCTGGAGTTATTTCTCCACTGATCTCCAGTAGCATATTTGGCACTTACTGACCTGGGAGTTCATCTTTCAGTGTCCTATCTTTTTACCTTTTCATACTGTTCATGGGGTTCTCAAGGAAAGAATACTGAAGTGCTGTGCCATTCTCTTCTATAGTGGACCACATTTTGTCAGAACTCTCCACCATAACCCCTCCACCTTGGGTGGCCCTACATTGCATGGCTCATAGTTTTATAGTGGCCACAGGACTGGAAAAGTTCAGTTTTCATTCCAATCCCAAAGAAAGGCAATGTCAAAGAATGCTTAAACCCCATAGTTTAAGCTGCTCTGGGTTGTTGGACATTTATATTGAAGAATGCTCCTCTAAATTACCAAGTGCAATTAACCATGGAACTAGAGTTATAATTTTGTTAAAACTTGAAGCAAAAGTAGACTGTCACATTACCAACACTGGAGGCCTTGAGGGTGGCTGCCTGGGGCCCGTGGCTTCTATATTTTAAAAGAATATAGAAAGCTAAATTTAATCTAGAGATTTTTGTTTAATATCTATAAAAACTACACTCCCATGTAGGGACCGGAGACCTCCAGCCATATTGCTTTTTAAGTTATGGCAGACTTTTGATGAAAACATGAGCTGCACTAATTTTGTGTTGCAGGACAGGGGAGTAGAGGGGTGCTCGGGAAATGGACATATTTTCAATAGGTTTCCCATATTTTTCTACATTTGCTTCTTTTTGTCCCCCTTCTCTACAAGGATTGTGTTTAAAAAAATTAATGCACATTTTATTCTCCAAGCCAGGCTTCAGCAGTAAGTGAACCGTGAATTTCCAGATGTTCAAGCTGGATTTAGAAAGCAGAGGAACCAGAGATCAAATTGCCAACCTCCACTGGATCATCAGAAAAGCGAGAGTTCCAGAAAAATATCTACTTCTGCTTTATTGACTATGCCAAAGCCTTTGACAGTGTGGATCACAATAAACTGGAAAATTCTGAAAGAGATGGGAATACCAGACCACCTGACTTGCCTCCTGAGAAGTCTGTATGCAGGTCAAGAAGCAACAGTTAGAACTGGACATGGAACAACAGGCTGGATCCAAATCGGGAAAGGAGTATATCAAGGCTGTATATTGTTACCCTGATTATTTAACTTATATGCGGGGTATATCATGCAAAATGCCAGGCTGGATGAAGCACAAACTGGAATCAAGATTTCCAGGAGAAATATCAATAACCTCAGATATGCAGATGACACAACCCTCATGGCAGAAAGCGAAGAACTAAAAAGCCTCTTGATGAAAGTGAAAGAAGAGAGTGGAAAAGTTGGCTTAAAACTCAACATTCAGAAAACAAAGATCATGGCATCTGGTCCCATCACTTCATGGCAAATAGATGGGGAAACAGTGGAAACAGTAAGAGACTTTACTTTGGGGGGCTCCAAAATCACTGCAGATGGTGATTGCAGCCATGAAATTAAAAGACACTTACTCTTTGGAAGGAAAGCTATGACCAACCTAGAGAGCATATTCAAAAGCAGAGACATTACTTTACCTACAAAGTTCCATCTAGTCAAAGCTATGGTTTTTCCAGTAGTCATGTATGGATGTGAGAGTTGGGCTATAAAGAAAGCTAAGTGCCAAAGAATTGATGCTTTTGAACTGTGGTGTTGGATAAGACTCTTGAGAGTCCCTTGGACTGCAAGTAGATCCAATCAGTCCTTCCTAAAGGAAATCAGTCCTGAATATTCATTGGAAGGACTGATGTTGAAGCTGAAACTCCAATCCTTTGGTCACCTGATGGGAAGAACCAACTGTTGGAAAAGACCCTGATTTGGGGAAAGATTGAAGGCAGGAGGAGAAGGGGACAACAGAGGGTGAGATGGTTGGATAGCATCCCCAATATGATGGACATGAGTTTGAGTAAGCTGCAGGAGTTGGTGATGGACAGGGAAGCCTGGTATTCTGCAGTCCATGGTGTCACAAGAGTTGGACATGACTGAGCAACTGAACTGTACTGAACCTCAGTAAATTATGCCACCATCCAGTCATGGCCCATGCCATAAATCTAGATACCTCCTTGACACTCAGGTCTTCCTTACATCCAGATAATCACTAAATGGTGACACTGCTTATTCCTAAATTTATCCTAGAATATATTGAATTCTCTCTGCTCATCACTGACACCAAAGAGGCCCCAGCTGCCTTATTATATCTTGGCTATTTAGTCTCATAACTGGTCTCTCCTCTTCTGTCTTTGAAGAATCACACAGATTCTTTCAAGACATAAACTGATCATGTCACTTTCTGTCATGAAACTCTTCAATGGCTTCTTATCACACTTAAAATGAATTTGAAATCCATGGCATATACTACAGGCTGAATTGTGTCCCCTCCCCAAATTCATATGTTGAAGCCCTAACCTTCCATGGATTGTATTGGTGGTAGGATCTTTAAGGAGGTAATTGAGATAAAGAATGGAGCCTTGATATGATAGGGCTTCCCTGACAGCTCACACGGTGAAGAGTTTGCCTACAATGCAGGAGACTTGGATTGGATCCCTGGGTAGGAAGATCCCCTGGAGAAGAAATGGCAACCCACTCCAGTATTCTTGCCTGGAAAATCCAATGGATGGAGAAGCCTGGTGGGCTATACCCCATGGCGTTGCAAAGAGTCAGGCATGACTGAGTGACTAACACACACCTGGTCTGATAGCACCAATGCTCTTTATAAAAAGAGGAAAAGCTACCAGAGCTTTCACCCCACCACATGAGGACACAGCCAGAAGGCCACTGTCTGCAAGCCAGTAAGAGAACTCACACCAGATCCTGCCCATGCTAGCTATCACCTTGGTCTTGGGCTTTCACCCTGAATAACTGTGAGAAAATAAATTTCTGTTGCTTAGGCCACCCAGTCTTTTGTAGCAGCCAGAACTGACTAATAGAGCATAGCAGACCATGAATGATCTGGCCCCAGTGTATTTCTCCAGCTTGTGTCTCACTCTCTTCCCTTTGGATCTCTACTACAACTTCTCTGCTTGATTTCATCTTCAAAACATGACATGCTCCCTCTTGTCTCGAAGACTTCATACATGTTCTCCCTTCTGCCTGGAAGTTCGTCCCTTCCCTCTTCACCTGGCTAATTCTTATTCATGTTTTAGTCTCTAATGTTTCTTGTTCAGAATGACCTTCCCTGACTTCTCAGTCTAAACTGAGTGCCTCTCTCATAAACTGAGTGCCTCTCTCTATTTTTTCTTCATAAGAAAGTTTGTAATTATATAGCTCGTGTTGTGTGCTAAGTCACTTCAGTGGTGTTCAACTCTTTTTGACCCTATGGACCATAGTGCGCCAGGCTCCTCTGTCCATGGGATTCTCCAGGCAAGAATACTGGAGTGGGTTGCCATGCCCTCTTAAAGGGGATATTCCTGACCCAGGGATTGAACCCATGTCTGTTACAGCTCCTGCATTGGCAGATGGGTTCTTTACCACTAGCGCCAACTGGGAAGCCCAATTATATAGTTTACTATGTTATAATCAATAACCTCAGATATGCAGATGACACCACCCTTATGGCAGAAAGTGAAGAAGAACTAAAGAGCCTCTTGATGAAAGTGAAAGAGGAGAATGAAAAAGTTGGCTTAAAGCTCAACATTCAGAAAACGAAGATCATGGCATGCGGTCCCATCACTTCATGGCAAATAGATGGGGAAACAGTGGAAACAGTGACAGACTTTATTTTTGGGGGCTCCAAAATCACTGCGGATAGTGATTGCAGCCATGAAATTAAAAGACACTTAGTCCTTGGAAGGAAAGTTATGACCAACCTAGATAGCATATTGAAAAGCAAAGACATTACTTTGCCAACAAAGGTCCATCTAGTCAAGGCTATGGTTTTACCAGTAGTCATATATGGATGTGAGAGTTGGACTATAAAGAAAGCTGAGCGCCGAAGAATTGATGCTTTTGAACTGTGGTGTTGGAGAAGACTCTTGAGAGTCCCTTGGACTGCAAGGAGATCCAACCAGTCCATTCTAAAGGAGATCAGTCCTGGGTGTTCATTGGGAGGACTGATGTTGAAGCTGAAACTCCAGTACTTTGGCCACCTGATATGAAGAGCTGACTCATTGGAAAAGACCCTGATTCTGGGAAAGATTGAGGGCAAGAGGAGAAGGGGATGACAGAGGATGAGACTGTTGGATGGCATCACCAACTCAATGGACATAGGTTTGGGTGAACTCCGAAAATTGGTGATGGACAGGAAGGCCTGGCGTGCTGCGGTTCATGGCGTCACAAAGAGTCAGACACAACTGAGTGCCTGAACAGAACTGAATAGGTTGATATTTCCCCTCCCCTAGAATTTAAGTTTCATACATGTAAGAACTGTGTATTATCCATTGTTGTATCATTAGGGACTAATATATATATATATATATATAGAAGCTGGCAAGAAAGTTAGGAATATTCAGACCAAGTTCTGAAGAAAGTCAAGAGCTCTCAAGTTTTACAAGGAGCTCTGAGTTTTCTCCTTGAGAATATTTGCTGAATTTCCCTCTCTTGGTAAATTCAGTTTTCATGACCAAGAGGGACTAGGGGAACAAAAAACAAAGGAAGATTCAAGACATAAACTCTAAAATGAGAGTTTTCCCTCCTAATGCAAGGACCCAGAGGGCTCTACCCCCAATATTAGGATGAAATATAATATGAACCTGCCCCCACCCGCAATCCTATTTTCAAAGAGAGACAACAGTAGACCACAGTTAGGATCAGCCAATCAGACAAATGTTTACTTTGTTCCTTGTTAAGTGTTTCACTCTGTGACATGCCAAATGTATATCAAGAACAGTCTTTTCCAGACTTCCCTGGTGGTCCAGTGGCTATGAATCTGCCTACCAATGCAGGGGGCATGGGTTTGATCTCTGGTCCAGGAAGATTCCAGATGCCCTTGGGCAACTAGAGCCCATGCTTCACAACAAGAAAAGCTACCTCTGTGAGAAGCCGGCACACTGCAACTAGAGAAAGCCCATGTGTAGCTACCAAGACCCAGTGCAGCCAAAAATCAATCAATTAATTTATTAATTTAAAAATTTATTTAAAAAAACCCCAGTCTTTGTCCTCAAGGAGATGACAGTCTCATTGTGTACATAAGAGCAACATGTTCAATCCCTGTTCCAGGAAGATCCCACATGCTTCTGGCACAACTAAACCTGTTGGCCACAACTATTGAGCCCCCACTCTAGAGCCTGCGTGTTCAAAACTGCTGATGCCCCTACACCCTAGAGCCCGTGATCTGCAATGAAGCATGCTTTGCAACAGGAGAAGCCATTGCAATGAGAAGCCCGCACATCACAACTGGAGAGAAGCCCCTGATCGCCTCAACTAGAGAAAAGCCCAAGCAGCAAGGAAGACCTTGCACAACCAAAAATAAATAAAACTGCATTAAAAAAAAGACTGTGGCACAAACTCTAGATGCCTAGATGTCAAAAATATCAGAAAAGAGAAAGTATTGTTGAGAGCTGGCATAGTTAGAGAAGGCTTAAAAACTGACCAGAAACCTTGAGAATGGTTTTAATTTAGATTGGTGGACGGGAAGGATAGTACCTCTCAATGGTTTAAAGATTATGAAGGAAGGAATAACCTCCAAGGAGAACAATGTAGCCGAACAGAGAGTTACACAGGGTAAGAAGAGGGGGCCTGATGATAATAGGACTTCAAAGGCAGGAAAGGGGTTTAGATAGGATAAATTTGGTATACAGAGTGAGAGTGTTTAGGGATGCCAGCCAAGTGACTACTATGGCAATCCAGATCTGAGATCCTGAGGGATCCAGCTGGGGTGAGGCAGGTGTGAATGGCAGGAGGAAGTGATATTTGAAAGGAAATATTATTAGGCCTTCATTATCAAGAGGAGGGAAATAAAGGATGGGTTCAAACATAACTCTTGGCGGGGGCGGTCTCCTCTGTTCACTGATGTTTATGCTTACCCAGTGTTCCACCCTCCTTTCTTTCTTTGAACAGCCTTTCATCAACTGCATGTAAAACTATGCAGAGTAAAATAAGATCAAACATTTTTGATAAACTCTTTTGGGGCCAGTTTAGTGTTGTTTATCTCAATGGGAAAAGAATCTTGAGAATCAAGAATCGTTCTTATTTTCAGTCTGCCTTCTTTGAACATTGAGTACATGGGTTTTCAACCCCTTTCCTTTCATTGTTTCTTTCATTCTTTTTGATATTTAGGTATCATTAGTGTGTATTTCCTTAGTCTACAACAGAATTATATCTGCTTTTGTCAGTTATATGTTTACCTGAAAACTTCTTAAGTTTCATTCAGTTCAGTCGCTCAGTCGTGTCTGACTCTTTGCAACCCATGGACTGCAGTATGCCAGGCCTCCCTGTCTATCACCAACTGCCAGAGTCTCCCAAACCCATGTCCTTTGAGTCAGTGATGCCATCCAACTATCTTATCCTCTGTCATCCCCTTCTCCTCCTGTCTTCAATCTTTCCCAACATCAGGGTCTTTTCAAATGAGTCAGCTCTTCGCATCAGGTGGCCAAAGTACTGGAGTTTCAGCTTCAACATCAGTCCTCCCAATGAACACCCAGGACTGATCTCCTTTAGGATGGACTGGTTGGACCTCCTTGCAGTCCAAGGGACTCTCAAGAGTCTTCTCCAACACCACAGTTCAAAAGCATCAATTCTTCGGCGCTCAGCTTTCTTTATAGTCCAACTCTCACATCCATACATGACTACTGGAAAAACCATAGCCTTGACTAGATGGACCTTTGTTGACTGAGTTTCATTATATTCCTCCAAATGCTGTTTGATTTTTCTAGAAACACTAATAAAAAATAACCTGAAGTTAATACTTCACCTTTCATTCAGAAAGATCCCAACATTCTTTACAATGTGTACTGATCTTATTATTTTATGTAGACACACTACATTTCCTTAACGCCTTTCATCTTAGGATCATAAAGTACACAGCAAACATTAATTAATTTTAACGACCTTGTGAACTATAACTTTCATGTGTATATAGTAGATGAATCACCTGAAGGATCAGCAAAACACAGACTTTGGGAGGAAGATTAGGCTTGGCACAGCTTAATATGTAAACAGCCCAGTCAAACAGTTTAGAGCAAGAAAGGCAGTAGCATTCTTTAATTGAACTATAACCACCAATGGAGTTTCAGTGAGAGAATAATTATGCAAATAACAACTTGTCTAGGTTTTCATAAGTAGCACTTCACATTTTGAAACAAACAGTGCCATAAAAACACAAAAGGGAGTTATTTTTCAGTTAGAGTCTATTAATATCTACACCCTCAGACCTATGGTCTTCCTCAAACAAGTGCTTCAGCAACAAAGCAATCCTACTCATTAACTGAAGCTCTGATTTAGTATCAGGGCAGAGAAAGTGTGCCATCAGCTGACTCATCAACACTTTGCCTCCCACTGAGGTTTCCCTGGAGGGTCTCTCCTTCAGGTTCTTAGCAGGCCAAGGCCTGTTTTGCTGATGAGGATGAAATCTTTATTATTGTTATGTAGGCTGCTCTTTATATTAAAAACAAAAATAGAATTTATAATGGAAAAGATTGAAAAGAAAATGGACTCTTGCCTTCTTAAGTTGACTCACTGAACAATCAAAGATAGATATTAACAAATGCTTTCCTTTATTGGAAACTGAAAAGTGTTAGTCAGTCAGTGGTGTCTGACTCCTTGCAATCTCTTGCACTGTAGCCTGCCAGGCTCCTCTCTTCATGGAATTTTTCAGGCAAGAATACTGGACTGGGTTGCCTTTCCCTTCTCCAGAGAATCTTCCCCAGGAATCAAACCCAGGTCTCTCACATTGCAGGCAGATTCTTTACTGGCTAAGCCACCAGGGAAACCCTTTATTGTAAGCCTTCCTTTATTGGAAACCCACCTTTATTCTAGCTGTTTTAGTAAAGAAAATTACTATACAAACAGAGGTAGATTGAATACTATAATCAAGACCCTAAATACCCATCACTTAACTAGCAAGTTTCATGTGCTTTGTTTTACAAACTATAGTCAAAGGATCTACTAAAGCTCAATTCAAAAGACATATGTCACTAACATTAGAGGGAGAAAGAAAATGGTAGTTCTAATTTGGAGGGGGAGGGTGTGAAAAGAAACCCTTAAGAATTGTTGAAGTTTAATACCAAAGCTAAGGCAAGGGAGTTATTCAAGTCCACCTCGCGTTTGCTCCATTTAAAAGAACCCTAGGACTTCTCTGGTGGTCCATTGGTTGGGAATCCACCCGCCAGTGCAGGGGATGTGGGTTCAATCCTTGCTCCAGGAAGATTCCACATGCCATGGGGCAACTAAGCCCGTGCGTCACAACTACTGAAGCCCAAGTGCCTAGAGCTGGAGCTCTGCACCAAGAGAAGCCACTGCAACGAGATGCCTGTGCACCATAACAAAGAGTAGACCTGGATCCCTGCAATCAGAGAAAGCCTGTGCCCGGCATTGAAGACCCAGCACAGCCATGAATAAATTAAAATTTTGAAAAGAACCCTAGATATTTTAACATGACAAAATGAATAAATATGTCATTTGCCCAGCAAATACAATCATTTAAAATAGCCATAATTGCACAATAAATAATATTTTAAACTTCCTATGGATATAACGCTAGGTTAAATCAGAAGCCATGCAAAATCACCATTAGTGCATTCTCTAAGTCCATTATAAGCTCATATCATTCAAG
The DNA here is from genome assembly GCF_032405125.1 of Capricornis sumatraensis. Lineage (NCBI taxonomy): Eukaryota > Metazoa > Chordata > Mammalia > Artiodactyla > Bovidae > Capricornis > Capricornis sumatraensis. Next base: position 62,604,822 of record NC_091082.1, read on the forward strand.
CACAATGCATTAACTTGAATTTCATTGGCTCAGTCATCCTTACCTTTTATAGCAAATTGATTGTCAAGGTGCCAAAAGAGCAAGTGGGAGTTTGTTTGGCATAGTTTTATTTAGGACCAGTGATCGTTTTGTGTTCAGCTTTTATTTATAGTACTTTCTTTTAAAAAGATATTTTATAAGAGAAAATTGTTTTATTTAACCTTTTATCAATTTTACTTCATTAACATTTTAATCAAAGTATATGTTACATGCTCATATTTTTTAAAAAAAATCAAATAGCACCTAATAAGTTATAAAAACAAACAGGAGTTTCTTGCCCCACTCCTTCAAATTACCTCTCAATGATTGCCTCCGAAATTTTAAAAAAAATCCATATTAACTGTTTCTTTGTTTGAAAACATATCTCCATATTCCTAGATACTTCTGTCTTTTTTCAGTCTGTATTGATTGTTCTCTGGGCCCGCTTCTTATATTTTGCACTGTAGTGTTTCCCAGATTGCATGTCTTTCTGTCTTTATCTATATCTCTCTTTTGTTGTAGTACATCTTTAGTAAAATCCAGAGAAGGATGGACAGAAAATAACATATCTGGGTCCTTGAATCAATGAAAATATCCTTAGTCTATGTTATGGCCTTGAATGGTACTTTTTCCTCACAATTCTGAAAGTATTGTTTCATTATCTTCTAGCATTCTTATTGATGACAGAATTCTGAAGCCATTCTCTCTTGCTCCTATGCATACTACCTGTCTTTCCTCTCTGGAAGATTTCAGAATCTTCATCTCCGGTGTTATAAAATTTCACAATGACAAACTTTTGTGTGAGTGTTTCTTTAGCCACTGCTTAAGATATCTGGGCTTTTTCAATTTGTAGACTCCTGTCATTTGGGTCTGGGGAATTTTCTAGTATTATTTCATTGATAATTTACTCATCTGTATTTTCTCTTTTTGCAGAAATTCTATAACTTGGTTTTCAGGCTTGCTGGATTGATCATCTATGTTTCTTTTATTTTCTTTTTGTCTGTTTTCCGGGGGATTCATTAACCTTCTCTTCCAACACTTCAAATCACATTATTATTTTGGCTATTATATTTTAAATTTCTAGATAGCTTTTACATTTTCTGTTTAATTTTTTTTACAGAAGTCTTTTTTTTAATTGATTGTCATATAATCTCTTATTTCCTTGAAAGTTTTAGAGTTTTAAAAAGGATTTTCTTCTTCTTAAAGTGTCTCTGTCTTCTCTCGCCCCTCTTTTCTGTTTACTTAGGATGATTAGGCAGAAGCCAGCTGTTTCACTGGAGGGTTACAAAGCGTATTTTTTTCTGGAGCTATTCAGTTTTTGCTCTGCACAATCAGTAACTGCTACTTCATCTGATCTCGGTTTGAAAAAACTGTTGACATTTTTAATCTGCTGTTGTTTCTTCTCTAATTTTCTTAATTTTAAGAAAATTAGGCAGGCAAGGAGAAGAATTTATATGATCAGCCTGTCACTTTCAGCTAGAATCTATCGGAGAAACGTAAAAGCCCTCAAAAATACAATTTTCAGATTACTCTTGGTGGTGATTGTTAATGGAGGCAGCAAGATTTATAGAAGTAGTCTTAAAATCTCATTTTTAAGCTTTCTGTGTGAACCCATTAGCTCGGCTGGGCAGAGCACGGTAAAATAATGCCAAAGTCATGAGTTTGATTTCCATGAAGGTCAGTTAAACTTAATTTCATGGGCTCAGTCTTCTCCCACATCTCAGAGAAAATTAAGAATATTGTTTTGGGTAGCTATAAAATAGGCAGGGAAAACACAGCTTTCACTTTACTGCTGTTATTAATATTCTGCGTCCTATGCAGCTGCAGGAACTTAAAAAGAACAAAAACCACTGGAAAATTGAAGGGAAATATTAAGAAAAAGAGTACAGGGCTATTGTTGAAACCATTTGATGTCATTTCAGGGGCTTTGTAGAGCTCTGGTACCACAGTCCTTTATGTCTCAGTGCAGAAAACAATTCAGTGAGAGGCAGTGTGATAGATAGGAAGTGATTTATTAGAATAGGACACTTGTGAGAATTACAAGCAGGCAGGCAAGGGGGTGCCACACCTTGAGAACTTACTTGGCTATAGTTTTATAGTCATAGGAAAAGGGGGAAATCATGGGAAGGGGGAAAATAACTTCTTTGTATTTCTTGAGTAGAGCTCATGCTTTCATCATCAGTTCCTCCACCAGGTTGACTTTTCTTGTCCCTACTTGGTCAAGCTAGGTCCACAAATTATTGTTTTTGGTGTGTGCAGAAAGCATGTCCTAGCAATCATTAACTTACTGAGCTCACTGGGCAAGATGTTGTTTTATTGTTTGGGGGCATGTCTCATTCTTCTGCTGCATAGGTTTTATTGCTAGCAAGCCTGCTTGGTTTTGTGGTTAAGTAGACCTGCTGTCTTGAGTAATCATTAACTTACAGGGGTCTCCCATATTTTTCTACTTACAATCCCCTACTGGGATTAACTATTTAATCACCGACTTTGTCCCTTTCCTCTGTCCCTGTCATTCAGTTCAGTTCAGTTCAGTTCAGCCGCTCAGTCATGTCCAACTCTTTGCGACCCCATGAATCGCAGCACGCCAGGCCTCCCTGTCCATCACCAACTCCCAGAGTTCACACAGACTCACATCCATCAAATCAGTGATGCCATCCAGCCATCTCATCCTCGGTCGTCCCCTTCTCCTCCTGCCCCCAATCCCTCCCAGCATCAGAGTCTTTTCCAATGAGTCAACTCTTCACATGAGGTGGCCAAAGTACTGGAGTTTCAGCTTCAGCTCCATTCCCTCCAAAGAAATGCCAGGGCTGATCTCCTTCAGAATGGACTGGTTGGATTTTCTTGCAGTCCAATGGACTCTCGAGAGTCTTCTCCAACACCACAGTTCAAAAGCATCAATTCTTTGGCGCTCAGCTTTCTTCACAGTCCAATTCTCACATCCATACATGACTACTGGAAAAACCATAGCCTTGACTAGACAGATCTTTGTTGGCAAAGTAATGTCTCTGCTTTTGAATATACTATCTAGGTTGGTCATAACTTTTCTTCCAAGGAGTCCCCATCATTACTACAAAGCAATTTACTTTTGCTGGAAGAAAATCAAATATGCCTTAGATTGTCTCCCAGAAGCAGACTCTTACTTAGTGATTGACGGAGAAAGGTTTTTTGTGAAGTACTTTCAGGGACAGCACCTTTAAGGAATGAAAGCAATGGGAAAAGCTGATCTTTGATCCAGTCACAAGAGAGGCCTCCACTGATCCCACAAGAAGTTTTGGAACTGGGAGTGCCTTCACACATGTTCCATCTTGAGACAAGAAGCCAGTCATTTATAACCTCACATTGACCAGTTATCGGATGAGAACTATCTTTGGGAAAGAAGCATAAACTTTTGAAAGAGTGGCTCTCATTAGCTGATGGCAATTTCCGGAGTGTTTTGAAATTTGGGCCACCAGTGAGTTGGAGTAGCAGACCATAATATTGACTATACTTTATAGAGTACAGTCCTTTTGAAAGTCCACGAGCTGAGATGTTGGTTCTTTTTATTTCTCCTAGATTCTTATGGGGAGAAGAAAATGAGTGGTTAAATGGCAGAAGTACAACTATATTTGGAGTGAGAAGGAACAAAAGATCTGTTCAAGTCCATAAACCAGACAATTATCCTCCAAGAAATGAAATGAACGGAGTAAACTCTCCAAGGGTTTGAGTATTTTTATTCCATTATTGCTTGCATTTGTGCATTTTGAGTATATTTGCTTGGGTTAGCAATCATTCTTAGGTTTTAAAAATGAAGCCAAAGTTGTTATTTTTAGGTTTATAATGTTAAATTTGGGGTAAATTCAAAGATAATACCTCCAGGAGGAAGAAATCACTCAGAGTGTATTTCAACTTTGGTTAACAGAGCACAAAAAAGTAATGGTCAAAAATTCTCACTAATTTTTCACTCTTTATTTATGGAGAAAGAGTAAACTAGTGACTCATTACTGAAATAGATGTCTTTGAGCATATATATATATATATTTTTTTTAGTAGTACATTATTTTACTATTTATAGCAGTGATTTATAATATTGCCTATACTGCATGCTCTAAAATTGTATTTTGTTGTTGTCAGTAAAAATATGTTTAATGCTTTAGAAAAAATGATTGAGGATAACAGGGTATCAGTTAGAGTATTCCCATTTCCATTTCCTTAACTAAGGTTTTCCTTACTATGGTTTCCATTTCCTTAACTAAGATTTTCCTTAAGGTTTCCTTCCATTTCCTTAACTAAGGTTTATGTATGCTATTTTATCTCTAATAATTACATTTTACTCCTTGAAAAGAGAAATTTAATAACATCTTTTGATGCATTTTATCATTAAAAAAATCAGAAATTCAGTATTTTCTAGGCCAAGGTATATCAAAATTATTCAAAACATAGCTAAATAAAACAATGGCTTGAAACTTTACTTATTTTCCTTCAAACTTAAAGTCTGTGGAAAACCAAAGATAAAGAAAGAAAGCAGAACTTCACAGCCTACAAGTCTATTTCTCGTTGCTGGGAAACTGAAGAACATTAATCAACTAACCCAAAACTGTAAAAGAGGGAGGGAGCAAATTTTTGTTAAGCAGTGACTTAATGGGTTCAGCATGACAAGATGCACTGTGATGACAAGTGGTAGCTGAGTCATGTGTAGGGAACAACTAAGCTTCAACAGACATCTGAATTTAGCATTCCGTGGTAATTGAGAACAAAGTAAGTTGGTTTGTCTGTGTTTCAATAAAGGCTGGGAAGATGGTGTCAGCATCATCTCAGAGAATCTTCAGAAAACTCTGGAGGTTAGTCTCATTAGGTTGAATTTTGTTCCATGTATGCAATGATTCCTGCCTTTGTGTCAACAAGAGCTTCATCATCCATGAAATGTTAGAGCCATACAATTCAAAAGGTACTTTATATAGACAGTAAAATGCATCTTCCTCCTCCTTCTGTTCTCCAGCCTTCTCATTCCCTTGCCAGAGGCAAACATTGTTTCCATTCCATTTCATTGTGTATTTGCCCCTAAGATATTGTAAAATGTAGGTTTTAAAAACCCACACTTTACTTTCTACTTTTGCTGCCATTACCTCCTTGTCATTTAATATCAACATAACAACTTTGAAAAAGAATTTTGTCTTAGGAGTTTTATAGAAAACCTCTCTTGGCTTTTAATGATCAATTACTACTTTTTCTAAAAGTGATCCTGTACAATGTGTGTGTGTCCTCAAATTTCTCCTGAGACAGATTTCTATGGTTTCTGGGGTTATATATTGAAATGTCTTTGAGGGCCAGACAGGAAATCAAAATATATAAGATGGCTGGGAGAAGACAGCAGGAAGTGGAGGGCAGGGTACAAACTGAAGTGACTAGTCTAAAGGTATTTCAAATACCAAGACTGTTATATATGTAGTTCAACTAAATTATCTCCTTTGTGATCCCTTACTATATAATTTGCTCTTCTTAAAATCATAAACATATTTACCCACCACTTGGTATTGGTAAGACTAAGTCTTCTAACACTTAGTCTGTTTTTCCTAATTTCTTCATAATTACAAAAAGCACTTTAAAACTTTTAGATCCTGATAGATAATGTGGTTGGGTCCCAAGAGGAACTAAAGAGCCTCTTGATGAGGGTGAAAAAGGAGAGTGAAAAAGCTGGCTTCAAACTCAACATTCAAAAAACTTAGATTGTGGCATCTGGTCCCATCACTTCCTGGCAAATAAATGGGGAAAAAGTGGAAATGCTATCAGATTTTCTTTTCTTGGGCTCCAAAATCACTGCATCACTGCAGACAGTGACTGCAGCCATGAAAGTAAAAGACACTTACTCCTTAAAAGAAAAGTCATGACAAACCTAGACAGCATATTAAAAAGCAGAGACATCACTTTGCTAACAAAGGTTCATATAGTCAAAGCTATGGTTTTTCCAATAGTCACATATGGATGTGAGAGTTGGACCATAACGAAGGCTGAGAGCTGAAGAATTGATGTTTTCAAACTGTGGTGCTGGAGAAGACTCTTGAGAGCCTTTTGGACAGCAAGAAAATCAACCCTGAAAATTTATTGGAAGGACTGATGTTGAAGCTGAAGCTCCAATACTTTGGCCACCTGGTACGAAGAGCCGACTCATTGGAAAAGATCCTGATGGTGGGAAAGATTGAGGGCAGGTGGAAAAAGGGGGCAACAGAGGATGGGATGGTTGGATGGCATCCCTGACTCAATGGACATGAGTTGGAGCAAACTCCAGGACATAGATAAGGACAGGGAAGCCTGGGGTGCTGCAGTCCATGGGGTCAAAAAGAGTTGGACACAACTTAGTGACTGAATAACAACAAGGGATTTAAATATAGTATGGACATGTTTTGCATTCATTGGGCAGAATCACAGCACGTTTAAGGACACAAGCTCTGAAGTCAGAGAGACCTGAGTTTGAACTTTGGCTTGGACATTGGCCAGATTGGGCAAATTCCTTAAGCCTTTGGCCTACTTACCTTCTTTATCTACCAAAGGGGATAACAATCCCTTTGCTTTGAGGATTATATTAGATAATACAGGTTAAGTGCCTGACACCTACTTGGTGCTTAATAAGTTATCTCAATTTTCAACACTTTGTTTCCTCTTAACCAGGTTTTTCCTACTTGGTTTTTTTTTTGCCATGCCACATGAAACTTTACCAACCAGGTAAGGTTTGTACCAACCTTCCCCAACCAGGAATTGAACCCATATCCTCTGTATTGGAAGCATGAAGTCTTACCACTGGACTGTCAGGGAAGTCCCATTTTCTTCCTTGCTTTAATCCAAAGGTCATTTTTGACAAAAGACAGAAACAAGACAGGTTTGTTTTATTGGCTGAATTATCCGATTTGGCCAATAATAAATATTTATTGAGTATCTTTTATGACAGGTACAATTTTTGCAGACAGAGTATTGATGACAAAGTTCCTCTGCTCATGGAACTTACTTTAGAGTGAGGGAGACAGACAACAAACAAATTAACAATGTATAATACAATTTCAGGTATTGATAGGTGCTAGGATTTAAGTTGGGACTTCCCTGGTGGCTCAGATGGTAAAGTGTCTGCCTACAATGCCGGAGACTCGGGTTCAATCCCTGGGTCGGGAAGATCTCCTGGAGAAGGAAACAGCAGTAGACTTCCCAGGTGGAGCTAGTGGTAAAGAATCGGCCTGCCTATGCAGGAGATGTAAGACTCAGGTTTGATCCCTGGGTTGGGAAGATCCCTTGGAGGAGGGCATGGCAACCCGCTATGTAATTTTGTCTGGAGAATCCCAAGGACAGAGGAACCTGGTGGGCTGTGATCCATAGGGTTTCAAGAAGTTGGACACGACTGAAGCAACTTAGCACACACACACGGTATAGAGTAAAGCAGAGTTAAGAACCTCGGGTGTGAAGGTAGTGGAGGCACAATGGAGTAGAATATTGATAAATTATAATTACTGGGCGCCTGGTTGACACAAAGGTAGGAACCAATGAATTAACATTGCCATTGGACCCAAGAGGTAGGTTAGTTCATTTTTCTTCACATCCTCCTTAGCATTCATTCACAAGTCTTATTAGTTCATTTTGTTTCAGCCTTGCTGATACTTTATGTTAGAGCCAATCTCTTATATTTGCTTTTGGCTATGGACCTTACTTTGTGTCTTCTGTTTTTTGTTGTTGTTGTTAAGAATTGAGTTTACGATATGTTGTGCATTTGAAACTAATATGGTGTTATATGTCAATTATATCTCAGTTTAAAAAAATACAAAAAGGCAGTATTGGAGGAACAACAACAACAAGCTATTAAAAACAGAAGAATCAAGGGACTTACCTGGTGCTTCAGTGGCTAAGACTCCACACTTTCAATGCAGGGGTCTTGGGTTTGATCCCTGTGTTAAAGCCCACATGCCACAACTAAGAGTTTGTGTGCCACAAATAAAGATCCCACATGCTGCAATTAAAGATCCTGCATGCCCCAACTCAGACCCAGCACCACCAAATAAATAAATATTAAAAAGAAAGAATTGAGATTATCAGAGACCTTCCTGTGTAACTAGAGTTACTTCCCTGACTCCCTGTTGGTTTTAGTCTTACCAGTGAAAGTGAAGTCGCTCAGTCGTGTCCGACTCTTTGCCACCCCGTGGACTGTAGCCCACCAGGCTCCTCCATCCATGGGATTCTCCAGGCAAGAATACTGGAGTGGGTTGCCATTTCCTTCTCCAGGGGATCTTCCTGACCCAGGGATCGAACCCAGGTCTCCCACATTGCAGGCAGACGCTTTGTTTGCAAATGCTTCCCCTAGCACTTTGCTGTTGATAACTATAGTCATGTAGCCATCCTACCATAGACCATGTCTGGCTTCTCCTTGTACAAATCTTGAGACACAATTCATTTTTTGCTACATTCCCTCTAAAACAAATCTGCTCTACAAAATACTGAGAAGGAAAGCCAGTTTTTACTACTGATTTCATAGGAAGGAAAAAGTGTAGAGTTACAAGGCATACCACAAAACAAATAACTTTCAGTTCCCAGTTGGACTTTTCTATCCCCTTCCCAAAATGCTGCCAGCCACAGGGTGTCTCACTGTCTTCTAACCCTTTGTATACTCTCCCCATAGAATAATTTAGGACTTTTCAACTTCTCCAAGTTACAATTTTCAACCTTCCCATAGACTTTTATTTTTTTTTTATGGTTTTATGAATTATAGTTGATTTATATTGTTGTGTTAGTTTCTGATGTACAGCAAAGTGATTCAGTATGTGTGTGTGTGTGTGTGTGTAGTATATTCTTTTTCAGATTCTTTTCCATTAGGTTATTACAATATATGGAATACAGTTCTCAGTGCTATACAGCAGGACCATGTTTTTTATTTTATATATTGTTGCACATATATGTTAATCCCAAACTCCTAGTTTATCCCTCTCTCCACCTTCCCCTTTTGGTAACCATAAATTTGTTCTCTGTGTCTGTGAGTCTGTTTGTTTTGTTAGGAAGTTCATTTGTGTCATTTTTTTAGAGTCTACAAAAAGTGATGTCATTCAATCCATAGACTTTTGAAGCCTAGCCTTTTCTAAATTGGTCTAGCAAAGTAGGTCTGCCCCTGGGGAAGGATTCATCTGCTCCCTTCCCCACAGTCTTTTTATTTATCTTGTTACATTTCCAGTTCTCTTTTTCTAGACCAAATCTTTCGTATGAACTCTTGTTCTCTTTTTTTTTTCCGCGCCTGAACTCTTGTTTTCTATATCTAGTTGCCACCTGCCTTCTCTGCCTAAGTGTCTTGTACGTACTTTATCTGATCATGTGTTAAATCAAGCTTGCGTTCTTTCCTGTCTTTCCAATTCTGTTTCTATTCTGAGTTTTCTGCCTCAGAAAATGGTACCGCCCTCTACTCAGGTACTTAAGTCAGAAACCTGAGAACCATCCTTGACTCTTTTCTCCTTTCTCATACCTTGTGATATCATTGCTCCCATCAGTTTAGCAATCAATTACCAGGTTCTGTTGAGTCTATTTCCTAAGATTTTTAAAATCTACTTCTTTCCATTCCCACTTGTCATAATGAATGGGTTCCTTTTGCTCAAAAATGTACAATGCTCTATTGTTTGGCAAATAAAAACTTCTTTGCCTTTTAAAATGAATACTAACATGAAAACATTTTATTATGATCAGAGGATTATCAGTAGTTTCCCTTTCAAGAAAGCCATTTCTGCTGCTGCTGCGTCGCTTCAGTCGTGTCTGACTCTGTGTGACCCAATAGACAGCAGCCCACCAGGCTCCCCCGTCCCTGGGATTCTCTAGGCAAGAACACTGGAGTGGGTTGCCATTTCCTTCTCCAATGCATGAAAGTGAAAAGGGAAAGGGAAGTCCCTCAGTCGTGTCCGATTCTTCGCGACCCCATAGACTGCGGCCTACCAGGCTCCTCCATCCATGGGATTTGCCAGGTAAGAGTACTGCAGTGGGGTGCTATTGCCTTCTCCAAAGAAAGCTGTTTACATCTGATTAATTTGTAAAGATCCCTTTCACTACCTTCTTCTTTTTTAGTGTTTATCTTCATGAAAGATATACATGTCTCTAAAGATACAAATAATTTTGTAAGATTTGAGACTAAAATGGGCAGTCCATCACAACTTACACTTTCCTTTTCTGTAGAGGTAGCACTTTTCAACTCTTTAATTCATTTGGTATTCCAGATCTGTAAGCATATTATCTTTCTACTTATTTTTTTCTTTTTTTTTAATTTAATTTTTATTTATTTTTGGCCGTGCGGGGTCTTTACTGCTGCCTAGGGGCTTTCTCTAGTTGTGGTGACTGGGGCCTACTCTTCCTTGCAGCCCATGGGCTTCTCACTGCCGTGGCTTCTCTTGTTGCAGAGCACAGGCTCTAGGGGTGCAGGCTTCAGTAGTTGCGGTGCATGGGCTTAGTTGCTCTGCAGCATGTGGAATCATCCCGGAGCAGGGATCAAACCCATGTCCCCAGCACTGGCAAGCCAATTCTTGACCACTGGACCACAAAGGAAGTCCCTTTTTTCTTTTTCTAATTGAGGTGTAGTTGGTTTACAATATTATATTAGTTTCAGATATAGAATATTGTGATTCAAATTTCTTCTAGATTATACTACATTTAAAGTTATTATAAGATATTGGCGATATTCCCTATGTTATACAGTATGTCGTTGTAGCTTATTTACTTTATACATAGTAGTTTGTACCTCTTAATCCCCTCTCCCTATTGTGCCCCTCCACTCTCCTTGCTAGTAACCACTAATTTGTTCTCTGTGTCTACTGAGTCTGTTTCTGTTTTGTTACGTTCACTGGTTTGTTTTACTTTTTAGATTCTACAGCTATTAATACTGCTTAATTTTGAACTTTAGGTCTTACTGTAATTTTGCTGTGGTAAAAAGTTCTATAGTGACCATGTAAAAACTGTTAACAGTTCAAACCAAGTAATAAACTATGACAACTATTCTTGTAAAACTTTTTGTTTCCCCTAGAATTAAGTGTCTTCTTTTGAAGCTGTTATTATACAGTTAGTTTTCTATATACTTATCAGTACTCCAACCCCAGCTCTCTGCCACGTATCTAAATCTCCTCTCCATTCCTACAGCTATATTAGTCATTCTTTTGAGTTAATCTTCACAGCGAAATGTCTCCAAGTATTCTGAACTGCTCCAGTGTGGACTAGCTGTCTCAGTTCAGTTCAGTCGCTCAGTCGTGTCCGACTCTTTGCAACCCCATGAATCGCAGCACGCCAGGCCTCCATGTTCATCACCATCTCCCGGAGTTCACTCAGACTTACGTGCATCAAGTCCGTGATGCCATCCAGCCATCTCATCCTCGGTCGTCCCCTTCTCCTCCTGCCCCCAATCCCTCCCAGCATCAGAGTCTTTTCCAATGAGTCAACTCTTCGCATGAGGTGGCCAAAGTACTGGAGTTTCAGCTTTAGCATCATTCCTTCCAAAGAAATCCCAGGGTTGATCTCCTTCAGAATGGCCTGGTTGGATCTCCTTACAGTCCAAGGGACTCTCAAGAGTCTTCTCCAACACCACAGTTCAAAAGCATCAATTCTTCGGCGCTCAGCCTTCTTCACAGTCCAACTCTCACATCCATACATGACCACAGGAAAAACCATAGCCTTGACTAGACGGACCTTAGTCGGCAAAGTAATGTCTCTGCTTTTGAATATACTATCTAGGTTGGTCATAACTTTTCTTCCAAGGAGTAAGCGTCTTTTAATTTCATGGCTGTAGTCACCATCTGCAGTGATTTTGGAGCCCCCAAAAATAAAGTCTGACACTGTTTCCACTGTTTCCCCATCTATTTGCCATGAAGTGATGGGACCAGATGCCATGATCTTCATTTTCTGAATGTTGAGCTTTAAGCCAACTTTTTCACTCTCCTCTTTCACTTTCATCAAGAGGCTTTTTAGCTCCTCTTCACTTTCTACCATAAGGGTGGTGTCATCTGCATATCTGAGGTTATTGATATTTCTCCTGGCAATCTTGATTCCAGCTTGTGCTTCTTCCAGCCCAGCGTTTCTCATGATGTACTCTGCATAGAAGTTAAATAAACAGGGTGACAAAATACAGCCTTGATGTACTCCTTTTCCTATTTGGAACCAGTCTGTTGTTCCATGTCCAGTTCTAATTGTTGCTTCCTGACCTGCATACAGATTTCTCAAGAGGCAGGTCAAGTGATCTGGTATTCCCATCTCTTTCAGAATTTTCCACAGTTTATTGTGATCCACACAGTCAAAGGCTTTGGCATGGTCAATAAAGCAGAAATAAATGTTTTTCTGGAACTCTCTTGCTTTTTCCATGATTCAGCAGATGTTGGTAATTTGATCTCTGGTTGCTCTGCCTTTTCTAACACCAGCTTGAACATCAGGGAGTTCACGGTTCACGTATTGCTGAAGCCTTGCTTGGAGAATTTTGAGCATTACTTTACTAGCATGTGAGATGAGTGCAATTGTGCGGTAGTTTGAGCATTCTTTGGCATTGCCTTTCTTTGGAATTGGAATGAAAACTGACCCCTTTTCCAGTCCTGTGGCCACTGCTGAGTTTTCCAAATTTGCTGGCATATTGAGTGCAGCACTCTCACAGCATCATCTTTCAGGATTTGAAAGCGCTCCACTGGAATTCCATCACCTCCACTAGCTTTGTTCGTAGTAACTAGCTGTCTGGTGCATGTCATTTTAGGATCTCCCTTCACCAATATCCTGGGAATTTTCACACCTCTTCCTGTATACCACATATTCTTCTTTCTTGATTTATCCACTCCCGCCCCCCAAGCCCAATTTTGATGAAGCACATACAGTTGCTTGTTAAAAGAAAATACATAGGAGCTAAATTTTTGAGACCTTGTATGTCTGAACATATCCAGAATTTACTCTAAGAGCTAACTGGCAGCTTGGTGAAGTATGTAATTCTAGGTTAGAAATTGCTTTTCTTCAGAATATTGAGTGTGTCTCCATTGTTGTCTAGCTTCTGTTGTTGCTGAGAAGCTGTGCTCATTTTCTCTTGCTGTTAACAAGTGACCACAAATCTAGCCGTTTAAGCAGTACCTATTTATTAGCTCACAATTCTATAAATCAGAAATCTGAGCACAGCATGACCAAACTCTCTGCTTAGGATATCACAAAGCTGATATCAGCCCCAGGCTCATTCAGGAGATTGGCAGAATTCAGCTCCTTGTGGTTATAGGACTTAAACCCGTATTTCCTTGTTGACTGGCAGCCAGGGACGCCTCTCAGCTGTGATCAGTCACTCAGTGATGTCCAACTCTTTGCAACCCCATGGACTGTAGTCCATCAGGCTCCTATGACCATGGGATTCTCCAGACCAGTATACTGGAGTGGGTTGCCATGCCCTCCTCCAGGGGATCTTCCCAACCCAAGGATCAAACCCAAGTCTCCCGCATTGTAGGCAGATTCTTTACCATCTGAGCCACCAGGGAAGCCCAAGGTATTTCTTGCGTTTGGCCTCCTTGTCTTCAAAGTCACCTATGGACAATGTCCTTTCTCAGGAAGAGCACCATCACTTTAAAGTGTCCTTTTCATTCTGATTTGGTCAAGCTTTTCTTCAAGTCAGTTGGGCCATATAACACAACCTAATTATGAGAGTGATATCCACTGTATTTATAGTAAAACATTTTCATAGTACACATGTACACAAGTGATGGGGAATCTTGAGGTTAGAATTCTGCCCACCACAGAAGTTCAAAATTATTTGAATTCGTATTATATGTCCTATTTTTACCTTTGAAAGCTTGTAGAATTTTTCATTGTCTTCAGGTTTCTGAAATTTCATGATGTGCCTTCATATGGGTTTATTTGTATCTATTGTGTTGCACAGTAGATGTGTTGTGTTTCTCAGTCAGGAAACACACATCTTTCAGTCCAGTTTGACTATGTTTATTGATTATTTCCTCCCTTTCATTTTCTCTGTTCTTGTTTTCTGGGACCTGAATTATTTGGATGCTGGTCCATCTGCATGAGTATTCTTATTCTTTTTCCCACTCCCTTTCCCATTTTTTCATCTCAGTTTTTTACTCTTTGCTGTACTTGTTTATCTACAACATCATCTTCCTGATATTGAATTTTTATCTGGGTTGTTTAAGTCTTAATTTACAAGGGCTGATTTTGGTTTTTGGTTCTGTTTGTTTGTCTTATTATTATCACTGTTCTTTTTATTTGGTGTCATGTTCTTGTTTCATTGATGCAGTGCTGTCTATTATTTCTGTGAGTCTAATGAGGATTTTTTTAAGGAGTATTCTTTTCTCCACATGGTCTTTTCTTCCTCCAGTTACTTTAGTATATTTGTTAGAGGCTTTTCTGAGATAACTGTGAACTTTACTTATCTGTTTGAAACTGCTGAAGAGCTGAATGCAAGCCTGAGCCCACGAGGAAAGTGTGTGTATTATGACGTTTACTGTAGAGTGTGCTGCGTTGGCCACTAGGTTAAGAAAGCTCCAATGCTGTTATCTTCACGTCTTTCCTTTTGGATGACTCAGATAGTTCTGGAAAATATATTGCAAAACCTTTTATTGGAGATTTTTGGCCTGGTTGTCAGCATCTTGGAGCTGAATAGGGGAAAGAACTGAAGGTGTATATTCCTGGAAATATATCTGGAATTCAGAATTCTCTGTGTTGTGGTATCAATATTAATATATGCCCTGGTTTTCTATATTCATACCTGGTGGAGTGCTTAGAATGGATTCTTTACCCCTCATCTTTGTCTGTTGAATTTCCACCATTCTTCAGAACTCAGTTCAGTTGACCTGCCTAGATGTAATCCTTCCCTCTTTTGTGATGATTTAAAATATGGTTCATACCACTCATAGCACATTAAATATGCTTGCCTTGAATCATATATAATACTTGTTTACTTATCTCTTTACTAGAGACAAGCTCTTTGAGGGCAGTGACTGTGTCTGTACAATGGAGTTTCATACCATAGTTATCCTGCCCTTTATAGGCTTCTAACAAATACCTGTTGAGTGACCAGTGATCACAAAATTATGTTGGTATTCTCCAAGACGTATTGCTACTAATTCTTTACTTTTGGTCTTTCTGGAGAGATTTTTTTGTTATCTTATTCATTTGGTTTTAGAGATATCATTCAGAAAAGCACATTGTGTGGTTGGAAACATAACAGGAATAGAGATGAAATGGCCCACAATCTTTCTGTATCAGCTAACTCCCACGTGGAACAATAAGGGCCAAATGTATAGATATTAAGATAAAACTATCTCCATTTCCTGCTGCCGAATTATTGTCAGAAACTTCCATGGCAGCAGGTACTACCAATCCTTAAATAATTTGAAACTAATCTCTAGCATTATCTAGTTTATGAATGGTTGACAATGCTTTTTTTTTTTTCCTGCTTGACAGTGCTTATGATAAGATATCTAATCATTCTCATTCATTCTACATTTATAAGGCTCTGTTCAAATATAATCAATCTGATATATTAATGCTATTCTCCAACAGAGATGTTCCAAAAAACTCATTTTTAATCCTAGAAAAGGCCTTTTCGGCAGTTATTAGCAATGTAGCCTGGAGTATCAGAAGGGCTTTTCTTTTTCTAGCTTCATTATTAATTTTTGTGGACATGTAACCTTTCTTATCTTGGTCACAGCTTCATTTTTTTTAAATGACAAATAAAATGCCCTAAATGTCAAATCTCTTTTTGAAAAACATTTTGGAAGAACCAACTTATAGAGACTCAATTTTTGCGTGCTTTTTCTTTTTTTTAAAAAAAGTATTCTATGGATGTAGATTTATTTACAATGTTGTATTAATTTCTGCTATACAGCAAAGTGATTTAGCTATACATATATATATACTTTTTCATATTTTTCCATTATGATTTATTACAGGATACTGAATATAGCCTGTGCTACACAGTAGGACTTTGTTGTATATCAGTTCTTTATATAATAGTTTGTATCTGCTAACACCAAACTCCCAACTCATTCCTCCCTAATCCCCCACACCCCATACCTTGGAAACCACAAGTCTGTTCTTTGTCTGTGAGTCTGTTTCATGGATAAGTTAATTTGTGTCATACTTTAGATTCAACATGTAAGTGATTCCCATGCTTTCTGATTCACTATAGGGATTTTGAGACCAAACCTTAAACTTCCTCCCACTTACTTTTCTGCAAATTTTTACTTAATTTCCTTTCATTTGTCAAGACTCAGCACAATTTTTAGCCCCTTTAATAAGTAATCTCCCTTAATTTAAAAACAGTTTTGGAAATATAAAACAGAGAGGAAAATAAAATGTGTAAGCCTACCATTCAGAGAAAATAGTTTATTAATATTTTGGAATATCTTCTAATGCTTTTTTAGAGCACAAATATACTACATACATAATTTGATTAAAACTATATATAAAGTTATACCAATATCTTGCACTTTTTAACCTAAAAATTATAGTGCGGATATTTTCCCATATTAGAATGCTTTTCTAGAGATATTGTAGTTAAGAGCACAGGCTCTGCAGTCAGAATCGTCTCTGGGTTCAAATCTTTCCTCTCCCACTTACTATATGACTTTGGGTATGTTACTTAGCCTCTCTGTGCCAGTTTTCATATCCTATAAAATGAAGTAATAAAATACTTACTTCAGGATTTCTGCGTTTATTAAATAAACTACTATATATATAACATTAGAAGAATACCTGGCACATAGTAAGCACTAAGTGAACATTAGTTACTACTATTTTAAAATATCTTTGAATTGAAACATAATTCCCCATTACTTAGATATTCTGTAATTTATGTAATTAATACCTTATTATTGGACATTTAGGTGGTTTTCAATATTTTAATATTGTAAATAAGCATTGTAATATGTCAGTATCTCTGTGCTCACATCTATGTTCCGTTCAGTCCAGTTGCTCAGTCGTGTCCGACTCTTTGTGACCCCATAAACAGCAGCAAGCCAGGCCTCCCTGTCCATCACCAACTCCTGGAGTTCGCCCAGACTTCTGTTCATTGAGTTGGCGATGCCATCCAACCGTCTCATCCTCTGTCATCCCCTTCTCCTCCTGCCCTCAATCTTTCCCAGCATCAGGGTCTTTTCAAATGAGTCAGCTCTTTGCATCAGGTGGCCAAAGTATTAGAGTTTCAGCTTCAACATCAGTCCTTCCAATGAACACCCAGGACTGATCTCCTTTAGAATGGACTGGTTGGATCTCCTTAGAGTCCAGGGGACTCTCAAGAGTCTTCTCCAACACCACAGTTCATAAAGCATTAATTCTTTGGTGCTCAGCTTTCTTCACAGTCCAACTCTCGCATCCATACATGACCACTGGAAAAACCATAGCCTTGACTAGACGGACCTTTGTGGACAAAGTAATGTCTCTGCTTTTAAATATGCTGTCTAGGTCGGTTATAGCTTTTCTTCCAAGGAGTAAGCATCTTTTAATTTCATGTCTGCAATCACCATCCACAGTGATTTTGGAGCCCCAAAAAATAAAGTCTGTCACTGTTTCCACTGTTTCCCCATCTATTTGCCATGAAGTGATGAGACCAGATGCCATGATCTTCGTTTTCTGAATGTTGAGCTTTAAGCCAACTTTTTCACTCTCCTCTTTCACTTTCATCAAGAGGCTCTTTAGTTCTTCTTCGCTTTCTGCCATGAGGGTGGTGTCATCTGCATATCTGAGGTTATTGATATTTCTCCTGGCAATCTTGATTTCAACTTGTGCTTCTTTCAGTCCAACGTTTCTCATGATGTACTCTGCATATAAGTTAAATAAGCTGACAATATACAGCCTTGATGTACTCCTTTTCCTATTTGGAACCAGTCTGTTGTTCCATGTCCAGTTCTAACTGTTGCTTCCTGATCTGCATATAGGTTTCTCAAGAGGCAGGTCAGGTGGTCTGGTGTTCCCATCTCTTTCAGAATTTTCCAGTTTATTGTGATCCACACAGTCAAGAGCTTTGGCATAGTCAATAAAGCAGAAATAAATGTTTTTCTGGCACTCTCTTGCTTTTTCGATGATCCAGCGGATGTCAGCAATTTGATCTCTGGTTGCTCTGCCTTTTCTAAAACCAGCTTGAACATCTGGAAGTTCACGGTTCACGTATTGCTGAAGCCTGGCTTGGAGAATTTTGAGCAGATAAGGCAAATTCCTTCTATGCAACTAACTTGAGGCAACTTAAGCAAACAGGGTAATTATCTTAACGACAAGGAATTTTCTTACAGAATTCAAGGATAATGCAATAAGAGACTCTGGAAGGGTGTAGAGACTCTTGAACCAAGCAAATCAGGATTTTTCTCTTGCTCCTTCCTCCTGCAGATCAATTTTCCCCACTTCTCTGCCTATATATGGCTTCTGGTGTTACATGTTACAGTTCTACCTTGCTTAAAGACTAACCTACCTGTTTTGAGTTCCAATTTATAATTTCTGAGATAGAGAATTTGATTGACCTGACTGGTTTGGGTCAAGCATCCAGGGAAGTCTAGTCAGTCTTGCCATAGAATAGGAATCATACAGTCGAACTTGATTATCAGGTTCTCATTCCTGTGAAAGGAGGGGCAGTTGGCCAAGAAGTTTGAGTTTTCTGTAATGTCTTACAGAAAAAAAACAAATGTACTTTTTGGCCAACCCAGTATTTTGAGCTGAGCAGAAATTCCTAAAATATTTGCCATAATAATCTTACGCAAATCCTTTCCTTGCCTGAATTTGTCAGTTCACCTAAACTTTATATATCCTTAAAATCCCCCAAAGAATCTTCCTTTTTAGAACTATAAACATACCTGGATAGTCCAAAAAAAATTTTTTTTAAACCTCTGTTCTTCTTGAGAACTTACTTTCTGCCTTTAGTATTTAGTATTATATTAAGCAATAGGTTACTTTCTAATTGTTTAATTCAGAGAACTTTTGATTTCCAAGCTGGTACACATTTTGAGGAGAAGCAAAATCTCTCAAATTTCATTTCCATACACTTAGAAGGTGTTAAATTAATATTTGGTAAGTTGATTGCATTCCTTGATAACAGCTTTGATTTCATTGAAAGAGAACTCATCCTGTCAAGAGAAAAATTCTATCTTAATGTATTATGCATAGAAAACAGTTTACTGATAACCAGTAGAACAATAGGTATATTTGATACACCTCCATTTTGTGAACAATTTTTCATATCCCTCTTTGTGGAATTCTTGTCATCTATCTGAGAGAAATAATATGAAATAATAATGATAAAATGAAGTAATAACTTCATTACACTCTCATTTTGGCTCCCTGTTGCTTCTCTTGCTCCTTTCCAACTCATTCTTCTCACAGTAGCAAAAAATCTTCATGAAATACAAATCCAGTCATGTCATCCCTCTCTTTAAAATCCTTCTAGTGACTGTACATCGTACTCAGAAAAACATCCAAACTTTTCCATGGCCAGTAAAACTCACTGTGATCTGACCCCACCATATATCTTAAAGCTCGTTTTTCAAGTCACTCTCCCCTTGTTCACCTTGTTCTGACTATCCAGTCTTCTTTCAGCTCCTGGAGCACATTAAGATCTTTCCTCAGGGTCTTTGCATGTGCTATTTATCGCCTCTGTCAAGAGAGCTGCAGCCTTCACAATACTGCTGCTCTTTCAGGTGGTGATGGTGGTGATTTAGTCACTGAGTCATGTTAGACTCTTGCAACCCCGTAGACTGTAGCCCACCAGGCTCCTCTGTCCATGAGGTTTTCCAGCCAAGAATGCTGGAGTGGGTGGCCATTTCCTTCTCCAGGGGATCTTCCTGACCCAGAGACCAAACCCACATCCTTGCAAGCAAATTATGTACCGCTGAGCCCCTGGGGAACCCTGTACTTTTAGGACTCAGCTTAAATGTCATCATCTTTTACTGACTTGACTTTTCCTGAATTCTAAGATCATTTTCCTCTGTTTGTTTCTATTTTAACATAACTAATTCATGTTTATTTCCTTTCTTCATGGAATGTTCACAACTCACAGCTATTTAATTTTTCTCCTCACATTTTTTTGGGGGGGCTCTGTTTATCATCTGTCAGATGATAAACTTCCTGTGCAGGGACTGTGCTGGGTTCTTTTTCCCTCCTTATTGTAGCTCTGACGCCTTCCGCAGGGCCTGGCATATAGTAGGTATTTGGAATATGTTTGTTAATTTTATAACCTAATGAGTAATAAGATAAACAGAATGGAACTTAGAATGCTAATTTTTCAATAGTCCCATGTGATTCCAGTTGTTGTTCTGTTGCTAAATAGTGTCTGACTCTTTTCGACCTCATGGACTGCAGCACCCAGGGCTTCCCTGTCCTTCACCATCTCCTGGAGTTTGCACAAACTCATGTCTGTCGAGTTGGTGATGCCATCCAACCTTCTCGTCTTCTATTGTCCCCTTCTCCTCCTGCCTTCAATCTTTCCCAGCATCAGGGTCTTTTCCAATGAGTCAGCTCTAAACATCAGGTGGCCAATGTATTGGAGCCTCAGCTTCAGTCCTCCTAGTGAATATTCAGGGTTGATTTCCTTTTGGATTGACTGGTTTGATCTCCTTGATGTCCAAGGGACTTTCAAGATAGTAAGGGGTTCCAGGATGATTAGAAGGTGAATGTCCATGATTGACCCTATGTCATTTTAAGTAAATAATTTGATCTTTCTGTTCCTCAGTTTTCCCATACACAAGTAGAACATAATCATATCCTATGAATTTGTTAATGGAAACATTATTCATCAAGGGATTTGGAAGTGATGCTGAGTGACCATACTGCTAATTAGGCATGCAAATGGGGTGTATGTATGCATGTGTATGTTTAGTGCAAAGTGTACAGATGGGTGTGTTTTCTCCCCAAAACCTGGGAAATGTGTCTGTGCAAATTAATGGAAGTTTTTCTGTTGATAGAGATGATTACATGATAAAAAGATCTCTTATCAAACCTTCATTAATTAACTTGTAGTTCTTCAAGATTGAGGGGGAAAAAAAGAGACTTGCAGAATCTTAAAAGGGGAGAAAGTTTCCTGAAATTGTGATAGTAGATTTCTGACTTTTATCTTTGTCTACACTAATGAGATGAACACTATTGTCAGAAGGTTCTAAAGCCAATTTCTGTAGACCTGGAATCAAAAGGGTATATTGCATTTAGTTTCTGGAATTTTTTTCTAACAGTGTGACTTTTTACACTTTGTAGTACCTACCTTACATATTTACAACACTTTGCAACACATTCTTACATTCCTAAACAGGAGCAAAATTATCAATATTTTAGAGGTATGGAACTTGAAATAACAGTTTGCCCTCAGGTTATATAATTAGTAAGAACTGATTGGGTAAGGGCAGGTGAGAGATAGAGGTAGGTAAGTGCTCTCAAACCCTAGCCTTTTGATTTCTGGTCCATAGTTTATTCCACTATCCTAAGCTATCTCTCTCATAAGCACTAGGTGCTAAGCTGACATTTCCTGGTGGTCCTGACACTTGCAAATAAGTAGTGAAAATCATTATATAAACAGAATCACTCAATTACAGAAATTTGTAACTATGCAAGCATCTAGGATATTAACCTTAGTGATCTCACCAATATTC
This sequence comes from Capricornis sumatraensis, assembly GCF_032405125.1. Lineage (NCBI taxonomy): Eukaryota > Metazoa > Chordata > Mammalia > Artiodactyla > Bovidae > Capricornis > Capricornis sumatraensis. The sequence goes on from NC_091082.1 coordinate 62,626,397, forward strand.
ATATAAAAAAACCTCTTTTCTTTGGTTCATGACTTTTTAAAATATAGTAAGTTCCCACATATGAACAAATTCCATTCTGAGAGTACATTCATAAGTCCTATTTGTTCCTAAATCCAACAAAGTTAGCCTAGGTACCCAACTAATACAATCAGCTATATAGTACTGGGCTGTAATAGGTTTATAACACTTTTTGCAAAAATAATACATACATAAAAATAAACATAAATGTAGAACATTTAAAATCTTATAGTACAGTACCTTGAAAAGTACAGTAGTACAGTACAAAAGCTGGCATATAGGGGCTGGCACGCATGTTTACATCTTTGAAAGTTTGCAACTTGAAAGTTCATATATAGGGGACTTACTGTAATGACTACACAGTTCTAAAAATATGCATCTATTAACTGTTTTGCCACCTGAAGTTCAAATCCATCTTGATCGCCTAGTGCCCTCTACTGAAATAGCCATAGTATAACAATTAATTTCTTCTAAGAAACTGATAATTTATTGTTCTCAGTATCACAAAGGGCTTTCAATTTTGTACTGGCTCTTCAACAAATCTTTATTTCTAAATATATTGTATTATATATGAAGAAATTATATTGCCAATACTTAGCAACCAATTCAGAGGTTACTCAATGAATGTTTGGTGAATTAATTTATCTGTATTTTGGTCTATTCTAATAGTTCTCATGTGACAGTCTACAGTGGCATTCTTTTATAAAGTAATATCATTTTTGCAGTTTTAATCCGTCCTCAGTAACTTCCTCTTCCACTCTTAGAGGCTTACCTTGAGACTTGACAGCCAGAGTGATTTCTAATCTTTCCCCATTCCCCCTCTCCCCGAGCTGTCAGTTTTGGTTTTGTTCGAAATACACTGGAAGTTTATAAGAGCTTGGGCTTTTGAGTAGGACAGATCTGAGTTTAAATCCAGACTGCCATTTCCCTGAACAAATTAGTTACTCATTCTTTTAAAGATTTTCCCATATGCAGAATGGAGAAATAGTCAAATCTAACTCCTAGGGTGACTGTGAGGATAGAAATGATGTAATGCAAATAAAGGGCTCAGCACAATGCTTATCACTTAGCAACTGCTCAGTTACTGTTAGCTTTTACTATTATTTATTTTTTTTATTATAGTTTAGCTTAAGCATTAGGTTTGTCTTGAATATTGAATTCACTGGCTGAGTGAATGCACCGAAGGACTGGTTGTTGCCATACTTAACAGCATCTCCAGAATGTATTTGTTTAATAAAAATTTTTTCTTTCAAGGAAGGAAATTTCTGAAGAAGATTCCCACATTCTAGAATTCTTTTTCATATCTCATGTTCTAACCATTTTTAGCCCAAAAGACTTGCCCAAGACTCCTATTCTTTTGAGCCTCTTTATACTTGCCATTTTTTGTTTTTCCTCATTCTTTGTGAAAGTGGCAAATAATCTTCATTTAATAAAATCTGAGGGAGTAGAGCCTGAGAAGAGGAAATTTGGAAACCATAGAAGTGGAAGAAGATGGGACAAACAAGATTTTGTGTATTTTGCTATACTTATATGAAGGAGTTGGCTACATTTTAATTTTGTTTTAGTAAAAGAAAAATCTTCAGTTTTCAGGGTTTTTATTTAATCTAAATTTTTGTCACATTATAGGATGTACATAGTTTAAAAAGTCGAATTACATTATAAGGCTTTTAATGAAAAATGTGATCTCTGGACCTGTCTTTCCTCCAAGACTACCCTCCTCCCTCCATTTCCATGAGTCCCTGCTTTCAAATCTTTAAGCTGGCTTTTCTGGTATTTACACTCAAATGTCTAAATAACATGTCTATACTGCTATATCTTTTTTTAAAAAATTGTTGCATAGTTGCTCTACAGTGTTGTGTTAGTTTCTGCTGTACAACGAAGTGAATCAGCTATATGAACACATATGTCCCCTCTCTCTTGGACCTCCTTCCCATTCCACTCCCCATTCCACCCATCCAGGTTAGCACAGACCAACCAGCTGAGCTCCTTGTGCTATACAGAAGCTTCCCACTAACTATCCATTCTACACACAATAGTGTATACATGTCAATCCCAATCTCCCAATTTATCCCAACCACTCCTTCCTCCCCCCGTTGTCCAAAAGTCCACTCTCTACATCTGTGTCTCTATTCCTGCCCTGCAAATAGGTTTATCTGTAGCATTTTTCTAGATTCCACATATATGCATTAATGTACAATGTTTTTATCTTTCTGATTTCATTCTGTATGATGGTCATTAGGTCTATCCACATCTCTGCAAATGACCCAATTTCATTCCTTTCTATGGCTGAGTAATATTGGAATGGATGTCCATTTCCTACGCCAGGGGATCTTCCCCCCCCCAGGGATCAAACCTACATCTCTTGAGTCTCCTGCACTGGCGGGCAGATTCTTTACCACTGCACCACCCAGGAAGCCTTGCTGCTGTATTGGATCCCATTTCCTGGGTCCTGTATCTCCCTCTATACTAGATATCCAATATTCCAGATTCTGCCCCCTCAACTCCTCTCCCCACTTTGGCACACTGCTATATACAGGCATGCTGCTGCTGCTGCTAAGTCGCTTCAGTCGTCTCCAACTCTGTGTGACCCCATAGACGGCAGCCCACCAGGCTCCGCTATTCCTGGGATTCTCCAGGCAAGAACACTGGAGTGGGTTGCCATTTCCTTCTCCAATGCAGGAAAGTGAAAAGTGAAAGTGAAGTCGCTCAGTGGTGTCCGACTCTTCGAGACCCCATGGACTGCAGCCCACCAGGCTCCACTGTCCATGGGATTTTCCAGGCAAGAGTACTGGAGTGGGGTGCCATTGCCTTCTCCATATACAGGCATAGCTTCCTTTATTTCACATTGCAGAGAACACATTTTCTACAAATTAAAGTTTTACAGAGGCCCTGCATTGAGCAATCTATCAGCACCATTTTTCCAATGGCATTTACTCACTTTGTATCTCGATATCACATTTTTGTAATTTTTAGACTATTTCAAACCCTCCACTAGCAAAATAAATTATAACTCACTGAAGGCTCAGATGATGGTTAGCTTTTTTTTTTTTTAAACAATTAAGCATTTTTTAATTAAGGTACGTACTTTTTTTTTTTTTTTAAGACACAGCACTATTGCTCACTCAATAGACTATAGTATAGTGCAAACATAACTTTTATATGCCCTGGGAAACCAAAAAGTATGTGTGACTTGCTGTGATACTTGCTTTATTGCAGTAGTCTGGAGCCAAATCTGCAATAACTCTGAGATAAGCCATTCTCTTTGGTTTTTGATAGGGTTTGGCTAATTGGAGGCTCAGCATTTGATATGAGGGAGGGAACTGAAGATGGGGTATTTATTCTCCTGACTCCTTCCCTCTGTCTAAAGTCACAGGGCCTGTCTGCTAGTCTCCACCAGATAGCGCTGTCTCTTGTCTCTGGTTTCATTAACCACTCCCGCCCCTTGTCTTTTCAGGCCTAAGGGCACTACTAGGCCCAGAGTGCTTCTCTGCACCTTATTGCTGTCCCTAAATCCTGTCCGTACCCTTCTAAACAGTCCCTTTATTAAACTGTCTTCAGTTACAGTTTGCTGTACCATCTGGTTCATTCCGTCTTTTTGGTGATACATTCTTCAGCAGCTTCCTGAGAAAGAGTATATGAGAAGTAATTTTTTTTAAGAAGTAATTTCTTAAAAAAATATCTTGTTTGTCCACAAATGTCTTAATTCTATCTGTACACATGACCACTAGCTTCGCGGGGATGGATATCTAGGTTAGAAATAATATTCCCTCATACTGTTCTTGCTTCATTGTTTTCTACCTTCAACTGTTGCTACTGGAAAGTCTGAAGATATTCTGGTTTTTAACTCTTTGCATGTGACTTTGTTTTCCTTCTAAGAGCTTTTATAATCTTTTCCTAATGCCAGATTTGAAATTCAACCATGATGTGCTTTGATGTGGGTCTTTTTCACTTATTGTGCTGGGTACTGAAAGAGTTTCATTCAGTCCTAAAATTTGTCCTTCAACTATAAGAAATGTTCTTGTATTATTTCTTCAGTAATTTCCTACATGCTTTATTCTTTTTCATTTCTTTCCAAATTTGGGTATTAGAGCTCAACTGACCCTTAAATTTTCTTACTTTTTAAATCTCTCATTTTCCTTCAGTTTTTGTTTCATTTTCTCGGAGATTTCCTCAATTCTATCTTCAATTCTTCTATGTATTTAAAATTATTTTTATATCATCTATTTCCTAAAATATTTTGTTGCCCTCTAAGTGTCATCCTTTTTAAAAATAGTTTTGTCATCTCATTTCTTGGATGCTATCTCTTTTATCTCTTTGAGAATAAGCTACTTTAAAAAAAAATAGGAATTGTTTTTCTCCCCATTACCTATTTTTCTCCAAGTTCCTTTTGGAGTATTTCTATTGGTCTCTTCCATGTTAGAGACTATCCTGAAATATCTGATGATTCTTGATGTTTATTCACACTTAAAGTTAAATCTCCTCCAGGGATTCCAATTACATTTATCTTAGGCTGCTTAAAATTATCTCACAGCTGATTCTATGTTCATTTTTCAGTCTTTTTTTTTTAATATGAACATATACATAGAAAAACTGTATTGGATAATTTTTATCACTATCCCTACAAGTTCACAAAAACCTTCATCTGCAGCATCTAAACTACTGCCGTTTCCATCTTCTGTAGTTCAATTTGTATCTTTTTACTATTTTCTGTGTTTGTATTTATTATTCAATATTTCCTCTACCCTGTAGAGCACATGGAATATAGTTATAATAAATTTTTATATTCTCATCTAGTAATTACATCATCTGTCTCATTTGTCAGTATGTTTCTATTAATCTTTTTCTACTTATTAAAAAATTTATTTATTGGATTCCCTGGTGGTCCACTGATTGAGAATCTACCTACCAATGCAGGGGACATGTGTTTGATTTGTGGTCTGGGAAGATTCCACATGCCATGGGGTCAACTAAGCCTGTGCATAACTGCTGAGCACGGAAGCCACCACAATGAGAAGTCTACACGCCACAACTGGAGAGTAGCCCCTGCGCATCACAACTAGAGAAAGCCCGTGTGCAGTAAGAAAGACCCAGTGCAGCCAACAAAAATTAATTAATTAATAAAAATTTAAAAATTATTTATTTGGCTGTGTGAGGTCTTAGTTGTGGCATATAGGGTCTTCACCATGATGTGTAGGTTCCTGTAGCCCCTGCTAGAAACTAGTAGTCTTAATTCCTCCTCTCTCTTTTCTGCAGTATCTAATCATTCACAATATCCTACTGATCCTGTCTCCTAAATGTCTTTTCTTGGTCAGTATCTTTTGAATCTACCCACTTTACCTGCATTACAGTTCAATCCATTAGATAATTTTTTTCCCCTGAATTTTCTTAAATCAGATTTTCTCATGTCTGATTATCTATTTCCTGTTAAACTTTTCCAGAATCTTTCAATCTACCTATGGGATAAAAGCCAACCCTCTTGGTATGGCTTATCCAAAGATGGAGAAGCTCTATACAGTCAGCAAAAACAAGACCAGGAGCTGACTGTGGCTCAGATCATGAACTCTGTATTGCCAAATTCAGACTTAAATTGAAGAAAGTAGGGAAAACCACTAGACCACTCAAAGTAAAGAAAGTGAAAGTGAAGTCACTCAGTTGTGCCCGACTCTTTGGGACCCCATGGACAGTAGCCTGCACCAAGCTCCTCCATCCACGGGATTTTACAGGCAAGAGTACTGGAGTAGGTTGCCATTTCCTTCTCCAGGGAATCTTCCCAACCCAGGGATCGAACCCAGGTCACCTGCATTGTAGACAGACGCTTTACCTTCTGAGTCACCAGGGAAGTAGACCACTCAGGTATGACCTAAATCAAATCCCTTACCATTATACAGTGGAAGTGACAAATAGATTCAAGAGATTAGATTTGATAGACAGAGTGCCTGAAGAACTATGGATGGAGGTTTGTGACATTGTACAGGAGGCAGAGATCAAGACCATCCCCAAGAAAAAGAAATGCAAAAAGGCAAAATGGTTGTCAGAGGAGGCCTTAGAAATAGCTGTGAAAAGAAGAGAAGTGAAAGGCAAAGGAGAAAGGAAAGATATACCTATTTGAATGCAGAGTTCCAAAGAATAGCAAGGAGAGATAAGAAAGCCTTCCTCAGTGATCAACACAAAGAAACAGGAAAACAATAGAATGGGAAAGACTAGAGATCTCTTCAAGAAAATTAGCGATATCAAGGGAACATTTCATGCAAAGATGGGCACAATAAAGGACAGAAATGTTATGGGCCAAACAGAAGCAGAAGATATTAAGAAGAAGAGGCAAGAATACACAGAAGAACTGTACAAAAAAGATCTTCACGACCCAGATAATCATGATGATGTGATCACTCACCTAGAGCCAGACATCCCAGAGTGTGAAGTCGAGTGGGCTTTAAGAAGCATCACTACGAACAAAGCTAGTGGAGGTGATGGAATTCCAGTTGAGCTATTTAAAATCCTAAAAGATTATGCTGTAGAGTGCTGCACTCAATATGCCAGCAAGTTTGGAAAACTCAGCAGTGGCCACAGGACTGGAAAAGGGGTCAGTTTTCATTCCAATTCCAAAGAAAGGCAATGCCAAAGAATGCTCAAACTACCACACAATTGCACTCATCTCACACGCTAGCAAAGTAATGCTCAAAATTCTCCAAGCCAGGCTTCAGCAATACGTGAACCGTGAACTTCCAGTTGTTCAAACTGGAATTATAAAGGGCAGTGGAACCAGAGATCAAATAGCCAAAATCCATCTGGAACAAAAGATGTTCCAGAAAAACATCTGCTTTATTGACTACGCCAAAGCCTTTGACCTTGCGGATCACAACAAACTGTGGAAAATTCTTTGAAAGATGGGAATACCAGACAATGTTACCTGCCTGCTGAGAAATCTATATGCAGGTCAGGAAGCAACAGTTAGAACTGGACATGGAACAGCAGACTAGTTTCAAATAGGGAAAGGAGTCCGTCAAGGCTGTATATTGTCACCCTGCTTATTTAACTTATATTCAGAGTACATCATGAGAAAGCCTGGGCTGGAAGAAGCACAAGCTGGAATCAAGATTGCCAGGAGAAATACCAATAACCCCAGATATGTAAATGACACCACCCTTATGGCAGAAAGTGAAGAAGAACTAAAGAGCCTCTTGATGAAAGTGAAAGAAGAGAGTGGAAAAGTTGGCTTAAAACTCAACATTAAGAAAACTAAGATCATGGCATCTGGTCCTATCACTTCATGGCAAATAAATGGGGAAACAGTGGAAACAGTGTCAGACTTTATTTTTGGGGGCTCCAAAATCACTGCAGATGGTGACTGCAGACATGGAATTAAAAGACGCTCCTTGGAAGAAAAGCTATGACCAACCTAGACAGCATATTCAAAAGCAGAGACATTACTTTGCCAACAAAAGTCTGTCTAGTCGAAGCTATGATTTTTCTAGTAGTTTTGCATAGATATGAGAGTTGGACTATAAAGAAAGCTGAGCGCTGAAGAATTGATGCTTTTGAACTGTGATGTTGGAGAAGACTCTTGAGAGTCCCTTGGACTGCAAGGAGATCTAACCAGTCCATACTAAAGGAGATCAGTCCTGGATGTTCATTGGGAGGACTGATGCTGAAGCTGAAGCTCCAATCCTTTGGCCATCTGATGCAAAGAACTGACTCATTGGAAAAGACCCTGATTCTGGGAAAGATTGAAGACGGGAGGAGAAGAGGACGACAGAGGATGAGATGGTTGGATGGCATCACTAACTCAATAGATATGAGTTTGAGTAAACCCCGGGAGTTGATGATGGACAGGGAGGCCTGGCATACTGCAGTCTATGGGGTTGCAAAGAGCTGGACATGACTGAGCGACTGAACTGAACTGAGTCATTATCCAGGCCCAGACTATTTCTCTAGCCTTGTGTCCAAGTTCCACCTACAGTGAACACGTTTTGTTTTATTTTTACACTGTATGGTGCAGCTTGTGGAATCTTAGCTCCCTGACCAGGGATTGAACCCGCACCCTTGGCAGTGAAAGTGCAGGGTCCTAACCACTGAACCACCAAAGAGTTCTCAAGTGAACATGTTTCTATTCTTCAAGTGTCCTCTATTGCTTCTGAGGCTTATAAGAGCTCTTAATTTTTTCTAGAACACTGTCCCCTCCTCTTGTTTGCCTGGTTAATTCTTAGCAATCTTTTAGGTCTTGGTTAAAATTTCACCTCTGGTTTGTCCTCTTTGACCCCTAAAATAGGCTAGCCCCCTCTACTATATGCTTCATTGCCACACATGATAGTGATTACTTGTTGAATTTTCTTCCACTATTTTCTGCAAGTTCCTGGACAAGTCTTGTTCACTGTTGTTCACTGTTGCATTTCCAATACTTATTACATAGTAACAGCTGAATAAATACTTATTAATTAAATGAATGAATGATGTTTAATGGGCTTTAATTTCCACTGCCCATATTTTAAAACACAGCTTCCTCATTTGGAATTCCTCTTTCTTTCTTACTTAGTTGAATATACACTTAAGATTTCTTTAAAGAAATAAACATGAATGGTATTCCGAAGCCTCTCATTTTTCTCTTAACATCACACATAAACACAGTGGTTCACACTTGGTTCATACTTAAACCATAGCTTGGATTTCAAATTTTATCCCTGCAAATTTGTTACAAACTCTGTTACAGTGGTGGTGGTGGTGTTGGTTTAGTCCCTAAATTGTGTCTGACTCTTGAGACCCCATGGACTGTAGCCTGCCAGGCTCCTCTGTATATGGGTTTCTCCAGGCAAGAATACTGGAGTGAGTTGCCATTTCCTTCTCCAAGGGATCTTTCCAACCCAGGAATCAAACCCAGATCTCCTGAATTGCAGGCAGATTCTTTACCGACTGAGCTACAAGGGAATCACTGCAGATTTGTTCCAGACTTTGTTACAATGGAAACTCTGAATGAGGACTACATGATTTTTGGTCACTTAGAAGTAATCTGTTTTAATCTACTCAATGCTTGGGCTTCCCTGCTGGCTCAGAGGTAAAAAATCCGCTTGCAGTGCAGGAGACCCAGGTTCGATCCCTGGCAATCTTGAAAGTAGACAATTATCTGAAATGTGAAATCTGTAGGGGACGGTAAACCAAGAACTGGATCTTTTTCAAAGATTATTGGAGAAGATTGACTGTAGTGGACTTCCCTGGTAGTACAGTAGATAAGAATTTGCCTGCCAGTGCTGGGGACATGTGTTCGATCCCTGGTCCAGGAGGATTCCACATGTCATGGAGCAACTAAGCCCATGAACTGCAATTACTAAAGCCCACACCCCTAGAGTCTGTGCTTCGCAACAAGAGAAGCCACCACAATGAGAAGCCCAGGCACCATGACAAAGAGTAGCCCCTGCTCACTGCAACTAGAGAAAGCCTGCAGGCAGAAACCAAGACCCAGCGGAGCCAACAATAAAATAAATAAATAAATAATGATTTAAAAAAAAAAAAAAAAAGATTGACCTTAGCTAGTAGGTTTTGAAGACAAAGCCAGGAATGCTAACCTGAGGAAATAAAACACATGAGCATGTGACAGCTTTTCATAGTGCTAGATTTGGTGGGAATTATGAAGACCTTAAATCAGTTTGGAAAGTTTTTCCCACTCTTTATTTTCTCATCCTTATTCATATAGGAGGAAGTATGGATTTCCTTTGGCTCTACTCTTAGATCTTTGGGGCTTCCCTGGTGTCTCAGATGGTAAAGAATTCACTTGCAATGCAGGAGACCTGGGTTCTATCCTTAGGTTGGGAAGATCTCCTGTAGAAGCGAATGGCTACCCTCTCCAGTATTCTTGCCTGGAGAATTCCACGGACTGAGGAGTCTGGCAGGCTACAGTCCATGGAGTCGCAAAGAGTCAGACGTGACTGAGTGACTAAGACACTTTCACTTAGATCACTTAGCTAAAGCTAGAGCCCAGATTAGTATGCCCATGGCCAGGGCCATTCCCAGTGTTTCTTCTTACCTGGCTCTGCTTTATGGCAATGGGACACTGTGAACCTAATGTTATTTATGTTCTGTCTGAGGGATAGGAACTAACTGATTCTCTGACAAAACAAACCAGTGGAATTCATGATCTGCTATCAGCTCAGAAAACATTATGACCAGAACTCCGTCTACAGACTTTGTTCATACAGACAAATCTGCTAGGGCACAGTGGACCACTACCTGCTTCTCCATTCCTACCCCATCCTTCCCCAGTGAACTTTGGAAGTTACTGTCTTCAGACATATAGAGAAAGATGCTAGCCTCTAATAGTATTATAACCAGAAAGCATGATTTGGGATTTTGGAGGCAAAAGAAGGTTGATGGCTCCGTTTGCAGCTCTGTATGGATCCTGGCTTCCTGGGTCAACAAGTCGACAATGGGAGAGGGATGCTCAGACATCCTACCTTTTTCTACATGGTTGGATCTGCTCTGAATCATGAAGCAGAATGTCGGCATGCCACCAACTGTTTTTCTGAATTCAACTCCATTGACCTCATAAATTGGGGTAATTCCTCTTGGTAATAAGCTGCCTGTCCTTCTTCATGCTCTGCGTTGGTATACATTTTATCATTTTTCTTTGTCTTTTTATGTGTTTCAGGCAGCAGTTGGGAGAGACCAAGTCAGGAGCTGCCAAATACCACTTAAAACTAGAAACGCCTCATTGATTTTTATTACAGTTGTACATCAGTCTGTTCTCATTCCATCAAGCCTCTGATTGCAGGATTTCCCACGGCATGGTCTTTGGCTGGCTGTTCAGTCTGTACTCTCCTTCAGAGGATTAATCCTCTCGTACACCTTTACATTTGATACCTGCTGACTGTCAAACTGCTGTCTCAAGTCCTGGAGATTGGAGACAGAAAAAATAAATATATGTGGGCATCCCTGATGGCTCAGAGGGTAAAGAATCTACCTGCAATGCGGGAGACCTGGGTTTGGTCCTTGGGCTGGGAAGATCCTCTGGAGGAGGGCATGGCAACTCACTCCAGTATTCTTGCCTGGAGATTCCCCATGGACAGAGGAGCCTGGTGGGCTACAGTCCATGGGGTTGCAAAGAGTCAGACATGACTGAACAACTAAGCACACACACACACACATATAGGCCACGCTGCACAGCTTGTAGGATCTTAGTTCACAACCAGGGATTAAACTGGAACCCTTGGCAGAAAAAGCACAGAGTTCTAACCACTGGACCTCCAGGGAATTCCTAGGGTATTGTATATTAATCAGAGGTTTAGAGCATTGATCACATTGTGTAGGACCATGCCAACTTCACACCTCAATATAGCATGATCCCCCACTTGGCAAACTCAGTAAATGAGTTTTTGATAGCCATGTCACTGTTCTATAAGATCAGTACCAACTGCTTCTGGGTGATGAGATGCCAGATAAATTTGTAAATCCGATGGATGTCATACTATGGACTCACAGAGCTCTTTTGTCTGCAGCAATGCTATACAGAAAATTCATATCATATAACATGTTTTCAGTTACATGGAACAAAATATCCTCTAAGGTATTGTTCTTAAGGTTTTTGCCAGAGGGGGATATTCCTTTCCCACTGTCCTTCAGGGTTCACCTAAACGAAGCCAAATATCACAGAAGTCCTTTTAGGGCAAGAGCTACTATATTGTACAGCACTTTCTATGAACTTGTTAGATTCCTGCCCCTCTTCTTCAAGCAAGTGATCAGAACCAAACAGAAGTGGGAGGCCACAGAAGTGGGATGTGGGACGCATGGCAATGAAGTCAGAAAAAAACATGCTGGAGGTGTGACAAAACTACATGTGTAACTTCCTTGTGACCTTTAGACCTGCTTGGCTGTAGTCCTGTTTATGTGTCTTCCACTTGATTATGATGTGCTGATGCTTTACTTTGTGTGTAGTTAGATAATATTAAGTTTATGATGGAGACAGGTATCTCATGATCATGCCCTCAGTATCCACCAGGGATCAATATGTACTCAGGATCAATATAGCCAGCCACAGGTGGTTTCTTTAAAAACAACATGTAGAACTTCCCTCGTGGTATAGTGAATAAGAATCCAACTGACAATGCAGGGGATGTGGATTCGATCCCTGGTCCAGGAAAGTCCACATGCCATGGAACACATAAGCCCATGTGCCACAACTACTGAGCCCGCATTGCTGCATCTACTGAGCCCTGTGCACCTAGCATCCATGCTCTGCAACAAGGGAAGCCACTGCAATAAGAAGCCCTTGCACTGCAATGAAGAGTAGTCTCCACTCAGTGCAACTAGAAGCCTATGCAAAGGAACAAAGACCCAACAAAGCCAAAACAAGAAAAACATTTAATGACATGCACTACATGTATTTTTTTACTATATTTTATTACTATATTTTTAATAAGAGAGAATACTTTTGTTTTGCTTTAAAGTCCTGGTATTATTCACCTAACAAACTTTGGCATACTCTCTCTATAAAATAATCATATGCAGCCACTGGCACAAAACTACTTGCACTTTAGCCTTGAAAAGTTGGGATGTATTTCTCTAAAATGAACATCAGGTTGCTACGCTACCTACCACTAAGAAAGAGACAATGCTTGGTGAGCCCCCTTGGATTTTAGAGGCAACGTGTGTCACATGAGCCTGCTACTCTGACCCAGTTTCAGGTTAACACGAAAAGTTCTTGACTTGAGAGAGATCCAAAGCAAGCCCAGTTTTTCTAAATGATTAAGGCAGGTCTGAGAGCTGTATGGAGATGATGGTAAGTTCTAATGTTGTTTAGCTGCTCAGCTGTGTCCAATTCTTTGTGACCCCATGGACTGTAGCCCACCAGGCTGCTTTGTCCATAGGATTGTCCAAGCAAGAATACTGGAGTGGGTTGCCATTTCCTCCTCCTGGGGATCTTCCAGACCCAGAGATAAAACCTGCATCTCTTGCATCTCCTGCATTGGCAGGCAGATTCTTTACCACTTAGCCACCAGGGAAGCCTGGAAAGTTCTAATAGGTAAATAAAAGTGGAGGCATCTTACAATCTGGGAGAAAAACTGTGCTCTTTTTGGCAAGTAACTACGTTATTTTTGATAAGCAACTCTTTTTTTTTTTAAATACCAGTCTCTTGCAGAGACTGAGTACTTGACCTTAAGATATCAGAGGGCTATGAATTCTGAGGAGCCCTCCATAAACCAAACCATAAACTCTGTTCTCAGCAGTATTCCATTATCAAGGGAAAGTGATATATGTATGGCCATGAACAAGCAAAGTAGTAAATAACATTAATAGCTTCTTTTCTGCTGCTTTTTCCTCAACCCATACCTAGGGCTTCATGTGGAATTCTCTATGTTCATTCACTGAGAAGAAAAACATCCCATCTTGGCTTACATTTATTCAGGTTTTAAAACCAGAAGGCTAACAGTTTTCTTCAGCCAGAAGGACAGACCAGAAGCTTAATTTTGAACAAGTTGAATTTGAGACATCTGTTATTCATCCAGGTGACAATGCCTTCAGTTGGATATATGAGCCTAGATTTTAGGGAAGAGGATCAGACTATAGCTCTATGGAGAGGTGACTGTGAAGGGCAATGGAAGAGAGAGCCCCTCCTACCCCTCATCAATTAAATTTTAAGCAGGACATTGCATTGTTCACTTCAGCTAGAATAAAAGATGTCATAAGGTAAACTTGTCCACTGATTCATGGGCAATAACTCATAGTTTTGATGAATGGGCAGAGACTTGAAAGTAAAACAATTGAAGAGTGGCTTACAAGAAGTTTTAGAAAAACAGTACGAGGGCACATTTCTTAGAGTGGGCCCAGGATATTAGAATATTTATGTCCCATGAGAATGCTCACTAAAAAATGCCCATTTCAGAGGAAGATCTCAATAGTCAGGTAGACAAAATGTCGGATATACTCTTTTCCCATCCACCCAAATGTTTGTTGAGTGAACTCACATAAATACTTAGATTCACTAATTGTTAACATTTTGCTACATTTGCTTTGTCTCTCTTTCAGTTGCACTATTAATGTACACACACACATTTTTGTTGTTGTTGCTGTTCCTTTGAGAGTAAGTTGCAGACATCATTATACTCCATTCCTAAATAATTCAACATTCATCAGTTATGATACATATAGTACATAACCATATCACACTCAGGATAATTCACATTTGTGTATATATCCAGTCTATTTTCTCAATTATTCCAATAATATTTTTATAGCTTTTTTAAAAAGTTCGATATAACAGCCAATCAAGGGTTATGCATCTCACTTAGTAGGCATGTCTCAACATTTGAAATGGGCTTCCCTTCTGGCTCGGCTGGTAAAGAATCTGCCTGCAATGTGGGAGACCCGGGTTCAATCCCCGGGTTGGGAAGATCCCCTGGAGAAGGGAGAGGCTACCCACTCCAGTATTCTGGCCTGGAGAGTTCCATGGGGTCACAAAGAGTCTGAGACTACTGTCTCAGTAATGTTTTTATAGCTTTTTAAAAAAGTTTGACACAACAGCCAATCAAGGATCATGCATTGCACTTAGTAGTCATGTCTCAACATTTTGAAGTCTAGAATGGTTCCCCATCTACTTTGTTTTTACTTTATAGCATTGATAGTTTTAAAGAGTCCATGCCAGTTTTGATAAATGTCTTCTAAATGAATGCATAATAGTCTCCTCAGATGTTTTCGCTTCCTGTACCTGCAGCTCTGAGTGTTGATTATTTATTAATCTAAGAAAGCAAGAGAAGAATACTTCCACAGGGAATACAAGAGCAATTTAATAATTTTATCTGGTCATTTTAGGTTACTTTCACAACTGGTCCAATTGACCCAAAAAAGGGGAATATTATGATGATTTATTGAGGTAGCTGATTTTGGATATTGGGAAAATAGGATTGCTGGTCCAGAAAAGGGGGCAGGAATGTTATAGGTGGAGACTATCTATTGGGGCTTCTGTTATTGACATATTCAGAGGTATAAGGTGATGGAAGACTGTAGGAGATTATACAGGCAGGACCACCAAAGATTCATATCTTTCAGGAATGAAGGATGACTATCTGGTGACTATCTTGCTAAAGACAAAGAGAGTGTGCCGTCTCCATCTAAGAATTAAGTTCATAGATATCTCGTATGCTCTCACAACCATTTTCACGGAAAAGAACTGCAGCCTAGATCTGTATTTTCTCCTCTGCTGTGTCACATCAGAGAAAGAGCTAAAATTTTTAAAATAACTTTTTGACTCTACATCGTCTGGCCCCTTCTTTTTAAATTTTTTTTTTTCAAATTTTGTATTCCTTTTTAATGGGAGGATAATTGCTTTATAATGTTGTATTGGTGTCTGTCATACAACACCATGAATCAGTCATAAGTATACACACATCCCCTTTCTCTTAAACCTTCCTCTCTCCCCCTACCCCACCCCACCCCTCTAGGTTGTGAGAGAGCAGCAGGTTGAGCTCTCTGTGTTATCCAGCAATTCCCACTGGCCATCTGTGTTACATACGGTAGTGTATGTGTTTCAGCGGTACTCTCTCGTTCGCCCCACCCTCTCCTCCCCCAACTGTGTCCACAAGTCCATTCTCTAAGTCTGCATCTTTATTCCTGCCCTGCAAAGAGGTTCATCAGTACCATTTTTCTAGATTCCATTGTTCCTGTTCAGTCGCTCAGTGGTGTCCAACTCTGCAACACCATGGACTGTAGCACGCCAGGCTTCCCTGTCCTTGAATGATCTCAAGCATCTTCTGGAGCTTGCTCAAACTCATGTACATTAAGTCAGCGATGCCATCCAACCATCTTATCCTCTGTTGTCCCCTTCTCCTCCTACCTTCAGTCTTTCCCAGCATCAGGGTCTTTCCTAATGAGTTGGCTCTTTTCATCAGGTGGCCAAAGTATTGGAGCTTCAGCTTCAGCATCAGTCTTTCCAGTGAAATTCAGGATTGATTTCCTTTAAGATTGACTGGTTTGATCTCCTTGCTAGATTCCATATATATGCGTTAATATATGGTATTGGTTTTTCTCTTTCTGACTTACATCACTCTTTATAACAGGCTCTAGTTTCATCCACCTCACTAGAACTCTCAAACACATTCCTTTTTATGGCTGAGTGATATTCCTTTATATAAATGTATGACAACTTCTTTATTCATTCATCTGTCGATGGACATCTAGGGAGCTTCCATGTCCTGGCTATTGTAAATAGCGTTGCAGTGAACATTGAGGTCATCTGCCCTCTTTTGATCTTATATTCTAATACTCTCTCCATTGCTGGTTTTCTTCCTTAGAGCTTCAATGCATGTTGTTCCCCTTATCTCAACTGATCTTCCCCATATACCTGCATGTCTCATATCTCATCTCATCATCTCTTTTAGGTCTTTATTCAATGTCAGCTTCTCAACAAGGATGTCTTTGGTTACCCTGTCTAAAACTGCAACTCTATTCCTCTTCATATATTTCCTCCCTCCACCCATTTTATTTTTCTTCTTATCACTATCTAAATGATATTTATTGCTTGTCACTCCTAATAATGTTTGTTCACAACCGTAACTCCAGTATATGGAAGAGTACACATGGTCAGTATTCAATAAACAATTGTTGAATTAAATGAAGTATAAATTTATCTTTGAAGATTTTAAAAAATGTTTTCTATTTTCCCCACCATTTTATACTGGATTTGTAGTTGGTATTTGTCTTTATAATTTAGTCTGGAGGTTAGAATATTGTGATGGGATAATGATATGATTAAAGGAATAATAGATATTACTCAGAAACTGTGTACTTGGAGCTGAATGAACTAATTCAATTGTCGATAAACTTTTTCTGTAAATGGTCTGATAGGAAATATTTTAAACTTTCTGAGACATACAGTCTCTTACCACTGTTCAACTTTGACACTATAGAACAAAAGCAGCCATAGATGATATGTAACAAATAGGAATGGCTGTGTTCCAATAGAACTTTACTAACAAGAAGAGCTTTTAATAATAGTTAACCACCCCCTGCACCAACTGATGATGTCCCCATTTGGGGGTGATAGAACAGGTTTCCATTTGTTGAAGGATATGTTACAGTATTATTGAGGAGAAGTAATTCGTTGTATAACAATAGGAAGAAGTGTGTTTGCTTCTATTGGGCAGTTACAGAGTGAATTACAGTAACACTGGCTTTTTTCTTTTTGACTGCCTAGTATTTGAAGCTCTTTGGTAATATGGATGGGCTTCCCTGGTGGCTCTGACGGTAAAGAATCTGCCTGCAATGCAAGAGACCTGGGTTTGATCTCTGGGTCAGGAAGATCCCCTGGAGAAGCAAATGGCAACTTACTCCAGTATTCTTGCCTGAAGAATCTTATGGACAGAGGAGCCTGGTGGGCTACAGTCCATGGGGTTGCAAAGAGTCGAACACTACTGAATGACTAATGCTTGTAATATACAGGGTTTCCGTCTTATATTAGAGAAGCTGACTATTCCAGGTACTTGCTCTTCCAGCACCAGTCAGAGCCACTCTCCTGAAACATTTAGCAGGTGGTAGTGGTGGCTGAGACTATGAGGAACTCAGGGGAAGTTGCTGAAAGATCCACTCCTTGGAGCAAAGTGGTAGACATGTCTTTTGGTGATACAGTGTCTTGTATTAGTGGTATTGGGTGGTACAGGTTGTTGCAGATGCTACTTTGTGTTAGGAGGAACGGTGCCCTTCCTGTGCCAGTCCTGAAATGTTATTATGAACATCACTTAAGGTTAGGTAGCCTAAGGATCTGGTTCTCCAGTTCTCCAGCAGATTCTGTAAGTTATCCAACATCCATAAATTCCTTTTCTGTTTGAATCAGCCAGAGTCGATTTCTGTTGTCTAGAACCAATAATTCAGATTTATGTTCCTTTTACATTTATCAAACAATCTTTTGACACAGTCATGAAGCTCTTTTTATAAATGATCATCAGCTAGCTTAAGTAATTTTCCCTTGGGTTTTTTTTATGTCAATTATGGTATTTTTTAGTTTATAAAAGATCTAGTTAGTTTTCTTAATCTGCCTCAAAAAATAATATCTTATTTCTCTTTCCTACCATGGTTCCTTCCTGTATTTCTTTAAATAGTGCTGGATTTATGGTAGCTAGAGTTTATGAATAGTACAACCCTGCTTCTCATCATTCCTTTTTTTTTTTTTTCCCAAAATGTCAACATGATAACTACAATTTAACTTGAGAGGTACTATTTTAATCTGAGTACTTCAAAGATATTCTCATTACTTTACTACCAATACTCACACACACACACACAAACACACACACATACACACATAGAGAATCTGTCCTTTTAACCAAAGCTCTTCCAATACTTAAGGCATTCAGCTCCCTTTTCTTTAATTCCTTTTGTGCTTAATTTCTAAACTGTATAAATCATCGGGCTATTTTGTACTTCCACAATACTATTTGAGTAATATGGCCTTTTAAAGCAATTATTTAATGTATTTATTGTTTGACTATATTGTGAGCTTTTGTACCCAAAGACAACATACCTAAGGACCTACATAGAGGTTGCTCAGAAATTGGTGATTGACTTTTTCTGCCTTAAAACTAGGCAGTTCCTCTCAGTGAGGACTCTATTTAATATTCAAAATAGTAACAGGAAAGAGGACCTGAATGGGAAAAAAAGAATGTTGTGACCTAGTTCTAAACATAAACTATTAGATCATCTAAATATCTAGGGATCTTCCTGTAGCAGGTTATTTGGCTCTTTGGAGCATGGACATTTTCTCAAAGACCAGAGAAAAACTTCAAAATTCAGAGGGACTTTCCAGGTAGGGTGAAAGCGAGCAGGGAGTTATGAGATAATCTAGTTAAAAAGCCATTTTAAATGCCTCTGACAGCTATTTGAGCAACAATGGCTCTAGCATCTCTGATTTCAGGAAGTTCTGTTATTAATGCATGTATGAATGTTTAACCGAATTGTATGACCTCTCTTTTCTTTGCTTTTTTAAGAATGGGGACTCTTGTAGTCTACATGAGTAAGAATAGGGTTTTCTGGAGAACTCTTGAGCACTGTTTTCACTTCCCTTGTAAGTTGAATGATCATGCAATTTATCTCCCAAATTGAGATGAGATTTTTTTTAATTAAATTATTTATTATTTTTAGTTGCATTGGATCTTCATTGCTGCACATGGGCTTTCTCTAGTTGCAGCAAGCAGGAGCTACTCTCTAGTTCCGCTGGTCAGGATTCTTGTTGCAGAGGCTTCTCTTGTTGTGGACCACAGGCTCTAGGGCATGCAGGCTTCAGTAGTTGCGGCACACACAGGCTTTCTCCACAGTGTGTGGGATCTTCCTGGACCAGGGTTGGAACCTACATTGGCAGGTGGATTCTTATCCACTGACCACCAAGGAAGTCTGGATGTTGTTTTTTTTAGTAATGTAAAATTTTTAAGTAACCTTTTCTATTTGGAAAAACCTCATACCCACAGAGATTTAATTTACTGGATAAATCTTCTATAACCTCTCCATTTGATAAAATTCCCCAAGCTTGAGCCATTTATTTTTAAGTAGCATACTTGAGGCCTCACCTTGATATTAAGTGTTGCTTAATGCCACAGAAGTCATGCTGGGAAGTTTGGGAGTGGTGGTAAAAGGGAATGAGAGTCTTGTTTTCATGCCAATGGCGCATATGGAGTCCACTGTTCAGATGACCTTTTTTATATTTCCACAGTATGACTGTAGGCAGGCTGATTTTATTAGTTCAGGGACATGATTAAATTACTCATGGAACCTCTCCCCATTCTTCTTCTTCTTTTTTTAAATTAATTAATTTATTTGGCTGCATCGGGTCTTAGTTGCATCACACAGAATCTTCAGTGCCTTGCTTAGTTGCCCTGTGGCATGTGGGATCTTAGTTCTCTAACCAGGGCTCAAACCCACAGCCCCTGCAGTGGAAATGTGCAGTCCTAACCACTAGAGTGCTAGGGAAGTCCCACAACCCAATTTAAAAATGGGCAAAAGATCTGACCAGACACCTCATCAAAGAAGATATACATATGATAAGCATGTGTGAAGAGATGCTCAACATTATGTCACTAGAGCACTGCAAATTAAAACAACAGTGATTTCCTACTACATATCCGTTGGAGTGGCTAAAACTTCAAATACTGTCAATACCAAATGCTGACAAGGATGAGGAACAATAGGAACTCTCATTTATTTCTGATGGGAATACAAACTAGTTCAGCCCCTTTGGAAGACAGTCCAGCAGTCCGTTAAAAACTAAACATAATCTTACCATCTAATTCAGAAATATTGCCCTAGGTATTTACCCAGATAAGTTGAAAATTCATGTCCACACAAGAACATATACACAAATGTTTATAGCAGCTTTATTTATAATTGCTACTACTTGGAAGCAACCAAGATGTTCTTTGCTAGGTGAGTGGATAAACAAACTGTAGTGGTGTTGGAGAAGACTCTTGAGAGTCCCTTGGACTGCAAGGAGATCCAACCAGTCCATTCTGAAGGAGAGCAGCCCTGGGATTTCTTTGGAAGGAGTGATGCTAAAGCTGAAACTCCAGTACTTTGGCCACCTCATGCGAAGAGTTGACTCATTGGAAAAGACTCTGATGCTGGGAGGGATTGGGGGCAGGAGGAGAAGGGGACGACCGAGGATGAGATGGCTGGATGGCATCGTGGACTCGATTGACATGAGTCTGAGTGAACTCTGGGAGATGGTGATGGACAGGGAGGCCTGGCGTGCTGCGATTCATGGGGTCGCAAAGAGTCGGACACGACTGAGCAACTGAACTGAACTGAACTGAGTACATCCATACAGTGGATTATTTTGCAGTGAAAAAAAGACATAAGCTATCAAGTCACAAAAAGATGTGAAAAACCTTAAATGTTGTTTCACATTGTTAAGTGAAAGAAGTCTGTATGAAAAGGCTGCGTACTGTATAATATCAACAATATGACATTCTTGAAAAGGCTAAACTGTGGAGACAGTAAAATGATCAGTAGTGGTGAGTGATTTGAAGAGAGGGAAAGAAGGATTGAATAGGTGATACAAGGGTATTTTATGGCGCCGAAACTATTTTGTATGACACTATAGTGCTGGATACATGACACTGCATGTTTCAAAACAAACAAACAAACAAAAAAACCTGTACAACACAAGGAATGAACCCTAGAGGAAACCATGGACTTTAATAGCACATCAATATCGGTTCATCAATTGTAACAGTGTACTCCACTAATGCAAGAGGTTAAGAACAGGAGAAACTGTGTGGGAGTAGAGAAGGGTATTTGGGAACTCTGTATTTTCTGTGTAATTTATCTGTAAGCTTATAACTGCTCTAAAAATGAAGTTTATTAATAAAAAACAGGTATTAATTTTTAACTAATAGTACAGCCTAAATCAATATTGTAGAAGGAAATATGTCATTGATTAGTTATGCTTCACCCTACCCATATTTTAATGGGTCTTCATTTTCTGTGTGGAGCAACATGCCATTTTTTTTCTCTTCATAAGCTCCTACTGGAACAAGAGGAGAGCTATGTTAGCTTTTGATGATGTCTCTCTGATGATTCTGGTTTCAATTAAATTCCTTTAATTTACTAGTCTCCCAGTAAAAAAAATAAATAGGGATTTCTCAGTAAAAAGGAGCACATACACCTAATTTTGCTTCTTCCTGAAACTTCAGTAAAACTAGGTTTTAAAAAAATATAAGCCATAAACTGACAAGCTAGAAAACAGGAGAATAAACAAAATTAATGACATTTTGTCTGCTATGAAGCAGATAGGTATAGACTGGTGGTTACTGAGAGGAGTCCAGTGAAAGTAGCTTACTAAACCAGCAGGAAGAAAGCCAAGAACTAAACTGACTTGCGCTGCAGAAATGCTTAAAATGTCAGGAATTAGCAAGACTAGGTATCTCTTTAAATGGAAATAAAAGTAGGGGGCATTTTTTAAAAGGACTGTTAGTTGAAAGATAATAAAACACACAGCTAGATTTTATTTCTCAATCCACGCTACTGATTGATTATCTACTCCCTGCCCCCCACAAAAGACTATAGACTTTTTCTTTGGAGAGGGTAAAACAGAGAGGTCTCTGGTCTGAGTGTCATCAGTCACAGTTGAATGTTGAATACTGTACCAAACATGGGAGATTGTGAGTGCATGCTGAATGCTGAATCCTAAGTCCTCTCACTGGCTTCTCAGGTGGCTCAGTGGTAAAGAACCTGCCTGCCAATACAGGAGACATAGGAGACACAGCTTTGATCCCTGGGTTGGGAAGATCCCTTAGAGGAGGAAATGGCAACCCACTCCAGTATTCTTGCCAGGAGAATCCCATGGTCAGAGGAGCCTGGTGGGCTACAGTCCATAAGGTCACAAAGAATCAGGTATGACTGATTCTGAGCAAGTACTCTTACGACATGTCTGAGCAAGTACTCTTACAACAGTTGATTCCAAAATACCAGCAATCAGGCCTAGACCTTCTAGGCAAGAAGTTGGAAGATCCTTCTCTGAGGATCACAGTGCATAAGTAAAGCTAAAGATAATATTTCAATGATTCCTCAATAAACAACAAACAACTCAGCCATATTATTTCACACTAAAACTTGAAATTGACGTATGCTCAAAGCTTTCAATCAGCTTTCAGTCTCCTACATGAGTAAACAATCAATTTAATACCATAAAGTTGAAGAAATCATAAAACAGATAAAAATAAAAATGAATATTTAAAAAGGAAAAGAAAAAAAAAGCTTGAGGAAATAGCAAATAGGCAAGGAGAAAAAAACTTAAATAAAAGAGAAGATGTTATGTTCATGAAACAAGATGGTACATAAAAACAATATTCAGACAGCAAAAATTATTCTTTGAAATGAAAATCATGGTAGCATGAAAAACTCAACAGAAACTTTGGAAGATCCAATTGAGGAGATCTTTCAGAAAGTAGAGCAAAAAGAGCAAGAGCTAGGAAATAAGAGAGAGGGGGAAAAAAAATTCAGAGAACAAGTCCAAAAGGTCTTACAACTGAATAATAGGAGTTCCTGACAGAAAGAAATAAGGAAACAACTGGAAAGCAATTAACAAGATAATTTACAAAAATTTCCTAGAACTGAAAGCCATGAGTTTTCAGATTGAAGAATCTTACTTGGGTATATATGATCAGGGATGGAAAAAAAAGACCCCCACCCAGACACTTGACCATGGATTTTCACTTGAGAAAAAGGTAGGATCCTATAAATTTCCAAAAAAAGAGGAGAGAGGTTTCATACAAACAGTCAAGAATCAGAATGCCTTTTGCTTTTTCAGAAGCAATATTAGAAGCAGAAAGCAACAGTGAAATGGCCTCACAATCATGAAGAAAAATTATTTCCGACCTAGAATTCTATACTCAGTATGCAAGTAGAAGGGGAAAAAGGCATTTTCAGACATGCAAGGTCTCAAAAAACTTATTTTCCATGTATATATCCTTTCTCATGAACTTAATGAAGGTTGTGTTCCAATTAGGACATCTTCATAAGACAGGAGTGAAGGATTCTCCAAGGTGTTTGCCAAGGGATATCCTAGGACCTATGCAACAAGTCCAAGCTGGAGTAAGTCAGAGGCTGGGGATAGAAATATTTAGGAAGATGAAACTGATAGTATACATTAATGAGTTTAAGTACCTGACTGATAGTTTGAGTGAATTAGAGATTAGAATATTAACTAAACTTACATAGAAGTTATCAACTCTAGAGAAAGCAAAACATTTTGCAAAAAATGGCCCTAGTTGACCACTGTTCTGAAAGCATATATAATCATAATAGAAACAATATACATTTATCTAATCACTATATTGGGATGATGAGGAATGGGAACTGATTGTGTGTGTATCTGTTTAATTGTGATGGAGTAAGGGAAGACTCTTGATGAAAGTGAAAGAGGAGAGTGAAAAAGCTGGCTTAAAACTCAACGTTCAAAAAAACCTAAGATCATGGCATCAGATCCTGTCACTTAATGGCAAATAGATGGGGAAACAATGGAAACAGTGACAGACTTTATGTTTTTGGGCTCCAAAAATCACTGCAGATGGTGTCTGCAGCCATGAAATTCAAAGATCGCTTGCTCATTGGAAGAATAGCTATGACCAACCTAGACAGGATATTAAAAAGCAAAGACTTTACCAACAAAAGTCCACATAGTCAAAACTATGGTTTTTACAGTAGTCATGTATGGATGTCAGAGTTGGACCATAAAGAAATCTGAGTGCCGAAGAATTGATGCTTTTGAACTGTAGTGTTGGAGAAGACTCTTGAGAGTCCCTTGGACTGCAAAAAGATCAAATCCGTCAATCCTAGAGGAAATCAGTCCTGAATATTCATTGGAAGGACTGATGCTGAAGCTGAAACTCCAATACTTTGGCCACCTGATGCAAACAGCCAACTCATTAGAAAAGACCCTGATGCTGGGAAAGATTGAGGGCAGGAGGAGAAGGGGACGACAGAGAATGAGATGGTTGGATGGCCTCACAGACTCGATGGACTTGAGTTTGAGATTCAAGCTCCAGGAGTTGGTGATAGACAGGGAAGCCTGGCATGCTGCAGTCCATAGGGTCTCACAGAGTCAGACATGACTGAATGACTGAACTGAACTGAATGAAAACAACAGAGAATTCCTACAGCAGAAAGAACATGGTATAGCAATAGTGAAAGTGAAATTCACTCAGTCATATTCAACTCTTAAGGACTCCATGGGCTGTAGCCCACCAGGCTCCTCTGATCCCAGCAAGAAAATTGGAGTGGGTAGCCTTTTCCTTCTCCAGGCGATCTTCCCAACCCAGGGATCAAACCCAGGTCTCTTGCACTACAGGTTGATTCTTTACTGTCTGAGCTACCAGCAATACAAGTGTGTTATTTGCAGTATGGAAGTTCATATGAAGAAAATCACCAAGAGTTGAGAGTCACTGTCTTTGGAAACAGAGGAATGATAGGTGGAAGGACTTAGGACTCTTCTCCGTTTTAAATATCCTGTAAAACTTACTGACTTTTATAAAAGAAAGACAAAATTTAATTGATAATCATATTTCATAAAAATTATTTAGAACACTGCAATAGGAATTATTATTTTTTTTTACCATGCCTTGAACATGGTGAATAGTCTCAACTGTATTTTATTTTATTTTTTTTTTATTAAATTTTAAAATCTTTAATTCTTACATGTGTTCCCAAACATGAAACCCCCTCCCACCTCCCTCCCCATAACATCTCTGTGGGTGATCCCCATGCACCAGCCCCAAGCCTGCTGTATCCTGCGTCAGACATAGACTGGCGATTCAATTCTTACATGATAGTATACATGATAGAATGCCATTCTCCCAAATCATCCCACCCTCTCCCTCTCTCTCTGAGTCCAAAAGTCCGTTATACACAGCTGTGTCTTTTTTCCTGTCTTGCATACAGGGTCGTCATTGCCATCTTTCTAAATTCCATATATATGTGTTAGTATACTGTATTGGTGTTTTTCTTTCTGGCTTACTTCACTCTGTATAATCGGCTCCAGTTTCATCCATCTCATCAGAACTGATTCAAATGAATTCTTTTTAACGGCTGAGTAATACTCCATTGTGTACATGTACCACAGCTTTCTTATCCATTCATCTGCTGATGGACATCTAGGTTGTTTCCATGTCCTGGCTATTATAAACAGTGCTGCGATGAACATTGGGGTACATGTGTCTCTTTCAATTCTGGTTTCCTCGGTGTGTATGCCCAGCAGTGGGATTGCTGGGTCATAAGGTAGTTCTATTTGCAATTTTTTAAGGAATCTCCACACTGTTCTCCATAGTGGCTGTACTAGTTTGCATTCCCACCAACAGTGTAGGAGGGTTCCCTTTTCTCCACACCCTCTCCAGCATTTATTGCTTGCAGATTTTTGGATCGCAGCCATTCTGACTGGTGTGAAGTGGTACCTCATTGTGGTTTTGATTTGCATTTCTCTGATAATGAGTGATGTTGAGCATCTTTTCATGTGTTTGTTAGCCATCCGTATGTCTTCTTTGGAGAAATGTCTATTTAGTTCTTTGGCCCAGTTTTTGATTGGGTCATTTATTTTTCTGGAATGGAGCTGCATAAGTTGCTTGTATATTTTCAACTGTATTTTAAATTGAGTCTTTTATTTATTTATTTGGTTGTCCAGGGTCTTTGTTGCAGCATGCAGGATCTTAGGCTGTGGCATGGGAACTCTTATTTGCAGCATGTGGGATCTAGTTCCCTGACCAGGGGTTGAAGCTGGGCTCTCTGCAGTAGGAGGATGGAATCTTAGTGACTGGATCACCAGGGAAGCCCCTGAACTGAATCTTTTAAAATGTGTCAGAAATTATTGTAGCAAGTCATTACTAGGCCATGATATCCTTATGATCAGGGATTATTTCTTATACATCTTTATAGTTCTTTCAGGACATAGTGTGGCATTATCTGCATTCTACTTGTATTAATGTGTAGGGTTTTGTATGTTTTAGCCTCATGAAGAAGTAAGTCAAATTCCTTCATATTCTTAGGTATAAACAATCCTGAATTGAATATCTAACTCTACAAATAGGATCTACTTTCTTCAGCGCTGTGAATCTAAGCTCTGCCTCACAATCAAGAAATCAACCAACAAAAAGTTTTTATCATGAGCAAGACAGATCACATAGTACTTTATTAATTATATCACATTTTCTAGGAAAAGAATCTGAGAGCTCACCCAAGGTCACCCAGAGAAATAGGCAGTACCAGCTCTGCAAATCAAACCAATTGCCTAAGTCAAACTTCTGTGATAAACACACTTAAAGTAGGTGTGAGAGAAAAGTCAGAAGGGTTTATCCCACTTGAGATTAACAGGCAGTGTAGTTTGTCTTCAACTAAAGTGCTGATGGATAAAAGACAAAATCTGGTGTGTAAATTCTGCTTTCACTATGTTGAAAGGGGATTAAAAATAGAAAGGAATTCTATTTAGGTTTAGACAGTGAAGGCTGAGATATAGAAAGGACTTTTGTAAAGGAGTGGGATTGAGATATTCTTTCCCTACCCAAGAGCCCCAGTTATGAAGCTGCCAGAATAAGCCTCTTGCCTGCTTGCTTGTATTTCTGGTATCTTGATTAATCACAAGGCTGTCCTATATCAGCAATTTTTAATCTATAAATTCACAGCTCCAGAGAGTTAATGTGAGATTATCCAGGCACTGTTTAAAGGGCCAGCTATCAAGGAAACAAAGGAGCCTCTCCACTGGGGGCATGTGAGTACTTTTCTAGTCCTTAGGCACTTGGTAATTTCACAAAGTAGATATGGTATATTTGTCTAGCAAATCTCTTTCAACAGATTCTCCTCCTCCCCATTTGTTCTTCTCAGTATAAATGGAGTTTACATTATACACTTCCATTAGGGGGCAATTATTTTAAGTAGAATCATTCTGCTACTGTTTCCTGTATTAATGGTTGTCTCTTGTATGCAATCTTATCTTGGACCATCTTAGGTTAAAAAAAAGAAAAAACCACAGAAGAGCATCCCCAGGACTTCAGAGACTATAAATATAATTCAGAAAGCTTTTGAAAAAGTGGAGTTTAGGAAACACTAAGTGTAAGAAAACTGAATTAATAATTACCACTTAAAAATCTACCATGCAGAAGATAACTACAAATGTGAAAGGATTTATCTATTAGCTTTTATAATTTTAAATTTATATTCAGAGACATATTTTCCAGATAAAATAAAAGGAAGCACTCTGCATTTTTAGCACTAAATCCTGGAAGAGTCATTCAATAATAACACTTTGCATTTATTGTTCTGTACTTTTAAAAATCTTTTTCTCATATATATTTTGAAATAGTGTAGATATTATTATCATTTATAGATCAAAGAAATTGACATGTGAGAATTTAAGTGATATTCTCAAGAATGCACAATTATACCATGAAAGGTAGGACCAGGCTCTGAGTCTGTTGTTTTGTTGTTTATCATCAGTAAAAACTGTATCTTTGATTTATTATGGGCATTCTGACTTTTAAAGTTCAGTATATGAAGATAAGACAAAAAAATTTAATGGGTTTTGTCCAGGTCATTCTGCAAGACAAATGAACAGCTACTAAGAGTACACAAGCACTGATTTGAAATCCTTTGCTCAAGTCACTTGACCACAACAAATGTAAGAGTGAAGGCCAAAGAGTTATGCAGAACACATTGCCCATTACTGTTCTTAACATTTGTCCTTGATAAAAGTTTTCCATTCAAATCCATTTCTCCTTGGCAAATATTTGTCTTCTCTAGAAATATTAAAAACAAAAGAGAGAAAAGATTTTTCCTGAGTAAATAATGAAAAGGGAACAATCCATTGTGGTGGATAAAAATCAGAGGATTAAACTTTTTACAACCTAAATATAGGATTATGTTTGTCATAGAGTTGCAAAATTTTTAGCAAACAAACTATTGTGTGATCAGGTAATTAAGATAGTATTACAGTGACATGTTGTTAGTCTGACTTTTAAAACTTCATTTAAATCAAAGAAACTACAATGTCAGCAGGAGCATCCATATCCTTACTGTGTTTGGAGTGCTCTTGATTCCGAGCGGAAGGGAAGGCTGGAGGGGCCAGAGAAGGGTGGGGCAGCTCTTCCCTCAAATTTGGTCATCAGGCTGCAGTGCCTCTCTCACCCACTGAATCACAGCTGAGAGACTCACAGCATTATCACTGCACTATTGTGACAGCCATGAACCGATTGCTCACATGCCTCGTCACCCTGACCTTTGGTTCTGAGTCGTGTTCTGGCCAAAGCACAGTGACGGGTGTTTAGGGGTGGGTGCATAAGGGGGGGTTAGTGGGAAGGGATGGAATGAACTTTTTCTGCATTTTGTATTGTATGTTTTCTTTAACATGTAACCAATCAGAATCCTGTCAATATTGTTAGCCAATTGATAGAGAGAAAAAAAAAGACAAATGATTGCCTTAGTGTCCTCAAATAATGTTAGAGAGTTAAAAATATTAATAATTTGGATTCTGTAGGGGAATTGGTCATTATTTGGGCCACCTGCACTGCTTTCCTGTATTTAGAGAATTCCTCACTGTGTAAACCTTGGTGGTAAGCAAAGATGTCTCCCATAGTGAAAGTGGAAGATGTCAGATAATCTTTCTCTGCCTTCCTTGCAGCTAGGGTAAAGGCATATGACCTATGACCCAGGCTTTTCAATCAGATATCTCTGCTGGACTTTTGACTCAAACCTGAAGATACAAGCAACAGTCTCTCTCTCTTAATCTACTGGCAGGAAAGATTACTGCAATCTACCATTTCCAGTGTGGAGGTAGCCAAATGGCAGACTGTATGCTCTACCCTGATGTCCCTGGCACTGGCTGGGGTCGGGAGGTGCGGGAGGTACCCTCTTCTCACAGCTTGCATAGCTCTTACCCAGTATTAACATGGAAAGCTCTGAATCTCTGGAAATCATTCAGCCCCAGGAAAACCAGGATGGTTGGTTATTCTAGCCAACTCCTTCATCAGATCAGTTCTGTGGGTGGTTTATCCTTACTACTTGACTTCAAGCTTAGTTTTTCAAGTGTTCCTAGCAATTCTGTGAGGCACTCAATATCATTTTCAAAAATTATGGAAGTATAACCCAATATCCCGGAGAAGGCAATGGTACCCCAGAACTCTTGCCTCGAAAATCCCATGAACGGAGGAGCCTGGAAGGCTGCAGTCCATGGGGTCACTGAGGGTAGGACATGACTGAGCGACTTCACTTTCACTTTGCACTTTCATGCATTGGAGAAGGACACTCCAGCGTCCTTGCCTGGAGAATCCCAGGGAGGGAGGAGCCTGGTGGGCTGCTGTCTCTGGGGTCGCACAGAGTCGGACATGACTGAAGCGACTTAGCAGCAGCAGCAACCTAATATCCTTTTAATCCACTATTGATCTGCTTAAATCAGTGAGAATTGGTTTCTAACTACTGCTACTGAGAACCTTGGCTAAAATAGATACTTTTGTGTATAGTTTGGAAACCTGCATTTCATGATGACCTGTGAATCACACTGCCTTGATATAGTTTATTCATATGGGTTTCCCTGTGTAGCTCAGGTGGTAAAGATTCTGCCTGTTATGCAGGAGACCCGGGTTCGATCCCTGGGTCAAGAAGATCCCCTGGAGAAGGAAATGACAACCCACTCCAGTATTCTTGCCTGGAGAGTCCCATGGACAGAGGAGCCTAGTGGGCTACAGTCCATGGGGTCTCAAAGAGTCCAACACGACTGAGAGACTAACAACACAACATAGGGTTATTACAGATGCTGTTTGATGTCAACATTTTGAAAGGTGCTACAAAAGCATCTGTATGATGGTTCTTACTGTATTTTTGAGATATTTCTGATGGTTGAAGACTATTGTGAACCATTTTTCTTTGGTGATGAGATAAGCACTGACAGAAGTAAAGTTGCTGACAGAAAATATTTGAATTTCCCCACTCCATCTCGTCCTATATCCCCAAATTTATGAAAGTCTAGTTCTCCAGATGAAGAATTCTTTAAGCCAGAAAAATAGAATAAAATGATGACCTAAAAACATCTTTGCTGAATTACTCATTTCTGGAGCATGTATAAAAGTTCTTCATTGTTTTTCCTGATAGTTAGACTTTCCTCCTGAAAGTTACACTCTTGAACACATGAGTTTCTCATTCAGCTTCATCTTCTGGACATCCTCACACTCCTGCATTCTGATTTTTTTATCCTTTGGAGAGAGAACCTTGAGTGAAAATACTCCTGTTCATAAAGTAGTCATTAAAATGTTATTACAGTGCTTACTTTGGCAGGATTTACAGTAAAATTGGAATGATACAGAGAAGATTAGAATGGCCCCTGCATGAGGAAGCATATTTGTGAAGCATTCCACATTTTTTAGACTTACAACAGTGACCATTTGAATGAATATAATTACTATGATGTACACCTGAAATGAATGATATTGTATATTGATTATGCTTTAATTATTAAAATATTGTTACACAAATAGTACATCTTTAGTAAAGAAAAATAGAAAATATCAGAAGACAATAGGTATCCTTAATTCTGTTACTGCTAACATTTTGGGCTTTTTTTGGGGTAAGAATTCATGTCTATATTTATAAATTTTTAAAAATTTGAGGTCAAACTATGTAATTTCAGAACCTACTTTATTATTACCATTATGAATTTCTTCCCAGGTATATGCATATAGGTATAATTTTAAATGACTGCACATTTAATGGATAGAAATATCATCACATTCATTAATTAACTTTTGGGCATTTTCAGCTTTGTAAACAATATTATTAAAATTTTATATCTGGCCTTAAACATTCATGCTAAGTTGCTTCAGTCGTGTCAGACTCTGCAAACCTATGGACTGTATCCCTTCTGTTTATTTCCCCAAAATAAATATTAGAAGTAGAATTCTACATCAGATGCTTGGCTCATTTTTGAGATTTTTCTTATATTTTGCTTCCCAGAAAAGTCATACCTTTTATGCTCCCTCTAGCCTCCTGTGAGACTATACAGTTCTACCCTCAACAACCCTGAGCATTATTTTTTTTTTAATTTTTATTAACTTGATAAAGACATTATCTCATTGTTATTGATTACTAGTGAGGCTAAATATTTTAATGTATTTTTTTGGCCTGGTTTTCCTTCTTTTTAAAATTATCTGCTCCTAAAAACATGATCTGAAAGGATACACACACCCCAATGTTCACTGTGGCACTGTTTACAATAGCCAAGACATGGAAGCAGCCTAAATGTCCATCAACAGAGGAATGAATAAAGAAAATGTGGCACATATATACAATGGAATATTGCTCAGTCATTAAAATGAATGAAATAATGCCATTTGCAGAAACATGGATGGACCTAGAGTTTGTCATGCTGAGTGAAGTAAGTCAGAGAAGGATAAATATTGTATGACATCACTTACCTGTGGAATCTAAAAAGAAATTATACAAATAAACTTACACAGACTCACAGACTTAGAGAACAGACTTAAGATTGCTGAGGGGAAGGTTGTAGGGAAGGATAGTTAAGGAGTTTGGTATGGACGTGTACACACTGTTATATTTAAAATGGGTAACCAGGAAGAACCTACTGTATAGCACAGGGAACTCTACTCAATATTACGTGACAGCCTGGATGGGAGGGGAATCTGGGGGAGAATAGATGCATGTAAATATGTGGTTGAGGCCCTTTACTGTCCTGAAACTATCACAACATTGCTAATCGGTTATACTCCAATAAAAAATAAAAACTTAAGAAAAGTGTTTGCTCCTGTCAAGGTACCTGTTTTCTTCAACATGAATGTATGAGATTAACCACTTCATTATGTCATGAAATGCAAAGAAGTAAATCTGCTTATTTGATTTTCACAAATTATTTCCTTACTGAATTAGGTTTCTGGTTGATGTTCACCCTTTTATTCCCTTTTCAAGAAGTCCTTAGATTTTTAAAATTTATTTTCTCTTATCCTATGAAGTACCATAATAATATTACACTATTTTAAATACGGGTGTTTAGGAGTTTATGCCTTGCAGAGAAAGAAGTCAAGTAGGTAGTACCAAAATGTAATTAATCTAATCCATTTTCTCTTTTTATTTTTATTGAAGTATTGTTGATTTACATTGTCATTAATTCCTATTATACAACAAAGTGATTTGGTTGTACATATATATATATGTGTGTGTGTGTATATGTGTGTATATATATATACACATTCTTTTTAAAATATCCTTTTCCATCATGGTTTATCATAGGATATATTTTTAAATCAGAGCATAATTGCTTTACGATGTTGTGTTAGCTTCTGCTGCACAACAATGTGAATCAGCTATAAGGATACATATGTCCCCTCCCTCAAACCTCCCTCCCACCCATCCCTCCATTTTCTCTTTAGGTTAAAAATATTGTTTCCCTTTCAAAAAGAAAGAACATCTTTTGTATCCTGTCTTCTGAGGGACATATAAACTATTAAGTAAAATATTTACAATGCTGGCCTTTGTCACAATGTGGGAGTTAAGAGAGGTGTAATCAGTATCTTTGCAGCAGGATTTGCTGTCTGTTTCTCAGCTACTTCACTGTTTTTTTGCTGACCCTCATGTCCGCTGTTGCCTCAAAATCTATCATCACCCACTTCTAAAGCCTACCTGGTGGGCGTTGCTGGAGGCTGTTGGTATCTATCATATCAGAGAGAGGAGAGTGGGTGAGAAGCTCTGCAGGGGATCTTGGTTGGCTTCTATATTTTTGTGCTATTTTTAACTCTCTGCAGTCGATGCTGATGGCTTTAGACATTTGCTTCATCCCAGTGCAGTTACTCACTGTTTCTTTGGCTCACACCTTAGCACTTTCTCCCAAACTACACCCTGTGCTTACAGTGACCATATGCTGTCTTCTACTGGAGTCCCAATTTCAAATATTCTGTCATATTGCCAAATCAGATGTCCGACCATATGCTTCATTTTCTCTGGGGAAACATATTCACCTATCTAAGAGTCGGACATGACTGAGCGACTGAACTGAACTGAACTGAACTAATGCATCAGTTTCCTAAAAACTCTGCTCATCAAGATTTCTTTTTTTCTCTTTCCTATTTAAAGTTATGGAAGTGTGATAACACATTTACAGAAGACTAGGAAAATACAGAACAAAGTTACATATACTTGGTTTTGCTAGACAGTTTATAGAAAATGTTATTAATCCAAAATGCAGCTCAGATGTCCTCTCCTATGGGAGGCATTCCTTCAGAGCCCTCCTTCCTTAGATGTCACTCATATGTGCTCCCAGAGCTCTCTATTCATCCTCTCCAGGGCACAACCCAAACCTCAGATTTCCCTTGCCCACTCATTGGAATCACCTTTCTTAGTATACTTAGGAAAATGAAGGGTAAGAGGAGTTGCGCCACATTCATTATGGATTCACCCACCTGCACTCTGTTGCTCAGAAAGTCATTCTCTGTCCAGTCAGAAAACACTCTTCATTTTTCTGCTGCTAATGGTTTGTTTAAATTGTAAATTATAGTTTACAACCTCCTTTCCTCTCCTGATAGTCTATGGATCTGAGTATCTCCCAGCAACACGTTTCCCCACCTTGCATATTTCAGTCTACTGAATCAGTTCAGTTGCTCAGTCGTGTTCGACTCTTTGCAACCCCATGGACTGCAACACACCAGGCTTCCCTGTCCATCACCAACTCCCAGAGCTTGCTCAAACTCATGTCCATCAAGTCGGTGGTGCCATCCAACCATCTTATCCTCTGTTGTCCCCTTCTCCTCTGACCTTCAATCTTTCCCAACATCAGGGTCTTTTCCAATGAGTCAGTTCTTTGCATCAAGTGGCCAAAATATGAGTTTCGGCTTTAGCATCAGTCCTTCCAATGAATATTCAGGACTGATTTCCTTTAGGATAGACTGGTTGGATCTCCTTGCAGTCCAAGGGACTCTCAAGAGTCTTTTCCAACACCACAATTCAAAACCATCAACACTTTTACACTCAGTTTTCTATATAGTCCAACTCTCACATCCATACCTGACTATTGGAAAAACCATAGCTTTGACTAGACGGAGCTGTGTCAGCAAAGTAATGTTTCTGCTTTCTAATATGCTGTGTAGGTTGATCATAGCTTTTCTTCCAAGGAGCAAGCGTCTTTTAATTTCGTGGCTGCAGTCACCATCTGCAGTGATTTTGGAGCCCCCCAAAATAAAGTCTGTCATTATTTCCATTGTTTCCCCATCTATTTGCCATGAAGTGATGGGACCAGATGCCGTGATGGGACCAGTCTAGAATAATACCATGGAAAAGGCATGGGGGTTCCAGGTGTACTTTCTATTCTAAGTCCAGCTGCATACTCTAGTATCTAGAATGAGCTTTGTTATTCTAAGGATTTAGTAGACAATTAGCAAATCAGGCACACAAACACACATCGATCTGCCAAGGACAAATGTCAGTTTCCAGAGTGGTACTAACAAGAAGGAAAAGAAACATTTTCTTAATTTTCCTACATAACACAACTCTCACACACAATGAACTTAGAATTTACATTATAATGCAGAACAATCTTAGCTCTTTCATTCATCTTTTTTCCTCTCCTACTTTAAAAAAAAATTGAACTACAATTGATTTACAATGTTGTGTTAGTTTCAGATGTACAGCAATGTTTTATATATATATGTCTATATATATACTTTTTAATATTCTTTTCCATTATAGGCTATTACAAGATTTGAGTATAGTTCCCAGTGCTAAACAGTATATTCTTGTTATTTATCTATTGCGTATATAGTACTATGTGTTAATCTCATACTCCTAATTTATCGCTCCATCCTTTTCCATAAGTTTGTTTTCTATGTCTGTAAATCTGTTTCTGTTTTGCAAATAAGTTCGTTTGTATTAATTTTTAGATTCCACATATACATAATGTATTTGTTTTTCACTGTCTGACTTCTTATTTCATTTAATATGTTAATTTCTAGGTCCATCTATGTTGCTGCAAATGGCAATATTTCATCATTTTTATGGCTGAATAGTATTCATATGCATGCGTGAGTGCTTAGTTGCTTCAGTCGTGTCTGATTCTGTGCGACCCTATGGACTGTAGCCCTCCAGGCTCCTCAGTCCATGAGGATTCTCCAGGCAAGAATACTGGAGTGGGTTGCCATGCTCTCCTCCAGGGGATCTTCCAGAACCAAGGATAGACCCCACATCTCTTTTGTCTCCTGCATTGGCAGACAGGCTCTTTACCACCAGTGCCACCTGGGAAGCACACAACAATGTACATAAAT
This sequence comes from Capricornis sumatraensis, assembly GCF_032405125.1. Classification (NCBI taxonomy): domain Eukaryota; kingdom Metazoa; phylum Chordata; class Mammalia; order Artiodactyla; family Bovidae; genus Capricornis; species Capricornis sumatraensis. The sequence goes on from NC_091082.1 coordinate 62,662,168, forward strand.
TTCAAAATAATTATGCTGAAAGCAAGAGCCAGACAAAAAAAAAGAGTATATGATTTTATTTTTAAAAAATTCTAGAAAATACAAGCTATACTTGTATTTTATGTATTTTATACTTGTAATTATGTATTTTACAAATATAATTTGTGAATTACAAACATAATCCTATATTGTTATTGTTCAGTTGCTAAGTCATGTCCAAATCTTTGGAACACCATGGACCGCAGCATGCCAGGCTCCTTTGTCCTTCACTGTCTCCTGGAGTTTGCTCAGATTCATGTCCATTGAGTCAGTGATGCTACCCAAACATCTCATCCTCTGCCTGCCCTTCTCCTTTTATCTTCTATCTTTCCCAGTATCAGGTTTTTCCCCCAAAAGTCAGCTCTTCACATCAGATGGCCATAGTATTGGAGTTTCAGCTCCAGCATCAGTCCTTCTAATGAATATTCAGGGTGGATTTCCTTTAGGATTGACTGGTTTGATCTCCTTGCTGTCCAATGGACTCTCAAGAATCTTTTCCAACACCACAGTTCAAAAGCATCAGTTCTTTGGAGCCCAACATTCTTTAGGGTCCAATTCTCACATCCCTATGTGACTACTGGAAAAACCATAGCTTTGACTATACAGACCGTTGTCAGCAAAGTGATGTCTCTGCTTTTTAATGTACCATCTAGGTTTGTCATAGCTTTCCTTCCAAGTAGCAAGCATCTTTTAATTTCATGGCTGCCGTCACCATCCACAGTGATTTTGGAGCCCAGCAAAATAAAATCTGTCACTGCTTCTACTTTTACCCTTCTACTTGCCATGAAGCGATGGGACTGGATGTCATGATTTTAGTTTTTTGAATGTTGAGTTTTAAGCCAGTCTTTTCACTCTCCTCTTTTACCCCTCAAGAGGTTCTTTAGTTCCTCTTCAATTTCTGCCTCTGGAGTGGTGTCCTTTGCATATCTGAGGTTTTAAATATTTCTCCTGGAAATATTGATTCCAGATTGTGATTTATCCAGCGTGGCCTTTTGCATGATGTCCTCTGCATATAAGTTAAATAAACAGAGTGAAAATATACAGCCTTGATGTACTCCTTTCCCAATTTTGAACCAGTCAGCTGTTCTATTGTTGCTTCTTTTCCTGCATACAAGTTTCTAAGGAGACAGGGAAGATGGTCTGTTATTAACATCTTTTTAAGAATCTATTTCACTGTGATCCACACAATAAAAGGCTTTAGCAACATAGTGAATAAAGTAGAAGTAGATGTTTTTCTGGCATTCCCTTGCTTTCTTTATGATCCAGCAAATGTTGGCAATTTGATTTCTGGTTCCTCTGCCTTTTCTAACCCAGTTTGTTCATCTGGAGGTTATTGGTTCATGTACTGCTGAAGCCTAACTTGACAGATTTTGAGCATAGCTTTTACTAGCATGTGAAATAAGTGCAATTGCTTGGTAGTGTGAACATTATTTGGCACTGCCCTTCTTTGGGATTGGAATGAAAACTGACCTTTACCAGTCCTGTGGCCACTGCTGAGTTTTCCAAATATACTGACATATTGAGTCAGAAAGTAAATTAGAGGTTGCCTAGGACAGAAAGCAAATTAGAGGTTGCCCTAGGTCAGAAGCCGGAGAAGGCAATGGCAACCCACTCCAGTACTCTTGCCTGGAAAATCCCATGGACGGAGGAGCCTGGTAGGCTGCAGTCCATGGGGTCGCTATGAGTTGGGCATGACTGAGTGACTTCACTTTCACTTTTCACTTTCATGCATTGGAGAAGGAAATGGCAACCCACTCCAGTGTTCTTGCCTGGAGAATCCCAGGGACGAGGGAGCCTGGTGGGCTGCCATTTATGGGGTCGCACAGAGTGGGACACGACTGAAGTGACTTAGCAGCAGCAGCATCAGGTCAGAAGCAGACAGGAAGAGATAAGAGGGAGGGATTAAAAAGAGGCATGAGAAGACTCTGGGTGATGGATATTCATTATTTTGATCATGGTAATATTTTCACAGATAATTTCATAAAGGCATATTCAAGAGGTATCAAATTGTACACTTCAGTTCAGTTCAGTTCAGTTCAGTTCAGTCGCTCAGTCGTGTCCGACTCTTTGCGACCCCATGAATCGCAGCACACCAGGCCTCGCTGTTCATCACCGTCTCCCGGAGTTCACTCAGACTCATGTCAATCGAGTCCGTGATGCCATCCAGCCATCTCATCCTCGGTCGTCCCCTTCTCCTCCTGCCCCCAATCTCTCCCAGCATCAGAGTCTTTTCCAATGAGTCAACTCTTCACATGAGGTGGCCAAAGTACTGGAGCTTCAGCTTTAGCATCATTCCTTCCAAAGAAATCCCAGGGCTGATCTCCTTCAGAATGGACTGGTTGGATCTCCTTGCAGTCCAAGGGACTCTCAAGAGTCTTCTCCAACACCACAGTTCAAAAGCATCAATTTTTCGGCACTCAGCCTTCCTCACAGTCCAACTCTCACATCCATACATGACCACAGGAAAAACCATAGCCTTGACTAGACGGACCTTAGTCGGCAAAATAATGTCTCTGCTTTTGAATATACTATCTAGGTTGGTCATAACTTTGCTTCCAAGGAGTAAGCGTCTTTTAATTTCATGGCTGCAGTCACCATCTGCAGTGATTTTGGAGCCCCCCAAAATAAAGTCTGATACTGTTTCTACTGTTTCCCCATCTATTTCCCATGAAGTGATGGGACCAGATGCCATGATCTTTGTTTTCTGAATGTTGAGCTTTTTCGCTCTCCTCTTTCACTTTCATCAAGAGGATTTTTAGCTCCTCTTCACTTTCTGCCATAAGGGTGGTGTCATCTTCATATCTGAGGTTATTGATATTTCTCCCAGCAATCTTGATTCTAGCTTGTGCTTCCTCCAGCCCAGCATTTCTCATGATGTACTCTGCATATAAGTTAAATAAGCAGGGTGACAATATACAGCCTTGAGTACTCCTTTTCCTATTTGGAACCAGTCTGTTGTTCCATGTCCAGTTCTAACTGTTGCTTCCTGACCTGCATACAGATTTCTCAAGAGGCAGGTCAGGTGGTCTGGTATTCCCATCTCTTTCAAAATTTTCCACAGTTTATTGTGATCCACACAGTCAAAGGCTTTGGCATAGTCAATAAAGCAGAAATAGATATTTTTCTGGAACTCTTTTGCTTTTCCATGATCCAGCGGATGTTGGCAATTTGATCTCTGGTTCCTCTGCCTTTTCTAACACCAGCTTGAACATCAGGGAGTTCACGGTTCACGTATTGCTGAAGCCTGGCTTGGAGAATTTTGAGCATTACTTTACTAGCATGTGAGATGAGTGCAATAGTGCGGTGGTTTGAGCATTCTTTGGCATTGCCTTTCTTTGGGATTGGAATGAAAACTGACCCCTTTTCCGGTCCTGTGGCCACTACTGAGTTTTCCAAACTTGCTGGCATATTGAGTGCAGCACTTTCACAGCATCATCTTTCAGGATTTGAAATAGCTCCACTGGAATTCCATCACCTCCACTAGCTTTGTTCGTAGTGATGCTTTCTGAGGCCCACTTGACTTCACATTCCAAGATGTCTGGCTCTAGATGAGTGATCACATCATCATGATTATCTGGGTCGTGAAGATCTTTTCTGTACAGTTCTTCTGTGTATTCTTGCCACCTCTTCTTAATATCTTCTGCTTCTGTTAGGTCCAGACTATTTCTCTCCTTTATCGAGCCCACCTTTGCATGAAATGTTCCCTTGGTATCTCTAATTTTCTTGAAGAGATCTCTAGTCTTTCCCATTCTGTTGTTTTCCTCTATTTCTTTGCATTGATTGCTGAAGAAGGCTTTCTTATCTCCTCTTGCTCTTCTTTGGAACTCTGCATTCAGATGCTTATATCTTTCCTTTTCTCCTTTGCTTTTCACTTCTCTTCTTTTCACAGCTATTTGTAAGGCCTCCCCAGACAGCCATTTTGCTTTTTTGCATTTCTTTTCCATGGGGATGGTCTTGATCCCTGTCTCCTGTACAATGTCATGAACCTCATTCCTTAGTTCATCAGGCACTCTGTCCATCAGATCTAGACCCTTAAATTTATTTCTCACTTCCACTGTATAATCATAAGGGATTTGATTTAGGTCATACCAGAATGGTCTAGCGGTTTTCCCTACTTTCTTCAATTTGAGTCTGAATTTGGCAATAAGGAGTTCATGATCTGAGCCACAGTCAGCTCCTGGTCTTGTTTTTGTTGACTGTATAGAGCTTCTCCATCTTTGGCTGCAAAGAATAGAATCAATGTGATTTTGGTGTTGACCATCTGGTGATGTCCGTGTGTAGAGTCTTCTCTTGTGTTGTTGGAAGAGGGTGTTTGCTATGACCAGTGCATTTTTTTGGCAAAACTCTATTAGTCTTTGCCCTGCTTCATTCCACATTCCAAGGCCAAATTTGCCTGTTACTCCAGGTGTTTCTTGACTTCCTACTTTTGCATTCCAGTCCCCTATAATGAAAAGGACATCTTTTTTGGGTGTTAGTTCTAAAAGGTCTTGTAGGTCTTCATAAAACCGTTCAACTTCAGTTTCTTCAGTGATACTGGTTGGGGCATAGACTTGGATAACTGTGATATTGAATGGTTTGCCTTGGAGACGAACAGAGATCATTCTGTTGTTTTTGAGATTGCATTCAAGTACTGCATTTTGGACTCTTTTGTTGACCATGATAGCTACTCCATTTCTTCTGAGGGATTCCTGCCCGCAGTAGTAGATGTAATGGTCATCTGAGTTAAATTCACCCATTCCAGTCCATTTTAGTTCACTGATTCCTAGAATGTCAACGTTCACCCTTGCCATCTCTTGTTTGACCACTTCCAATTTGCCTTGATTCATGGACCTGACATTCCAGGTTCCTATGCAATATTGCTCTTTACAGCATCGGATCTTGCTTCTATCACCAGTCACATCCACAGCTGGGTTTTGTTTTTGCTTTGGCTCCATCCCTTCATTCTTTCTGGAGTTATTTCTCCACTGATCTCCAGTAGCATATTGGGCACCTAATGACCTGGGGAGTTCCTCTTTTGCCTTGATAACCCCATGAACAGTAGGAAAAGGCAAAATGAACAGTAGGAATTGTACACTGAAATATGTACAATTCATTCTATGTCATTTCAATCTCAAAAAAGCTATTAAATTTTGGAGGAAAAAGAGTGAAAGGAGGCTGTCTCCATGCCCTAACAATGGCTTAAACATCTTTCTTATCCCGTAATTGAAGAGCAAGGGAAGGGGCGTTCAATTCAGGTGGCCAGGCTTGGACCAGGTACCTGGTCGAGGCTTCTGATGATGCCCTGGATCTCTTTAGAGGAGCTTTTTTTGGGGCGAGCTGAGATTTTTCACTGTGACTTTAAGTGGTGCTGCCTCTTACTCCTTACTAACCTCTCATTTGCTTCTTTAAGGCAAAGATAAGAATGGATGGGTTGAGACTTCTGGTTCTCTGCAGATGAGAAAAAGATGATTAATTGATTACACTGAATAGAACCTGTGTTCTTTAAGACTGAGAATTATTTTTTGCTTTTTATTAAAATTTATTTTTAGTTGGAGGATAATTTCTTTACAGCGTTGTGTTGGTTTCTGCCATACTACAACATGAGTTGGCCGTAAGTATAAATATGTCCCCTCCCTCTTGAACCTCCTTCCCATCCCCCACCCCATCCTACCCCTCTAGGTTTTCAGAGAGCTCCAGGTTGAGCTCCCTGTGTTCTACAACAACGTCCCATCAGCTATCTATTTTATATATGGTAATGTACCTGTTTCAATGCTACTCTCTCAATTAGTCCCACCCTCTTCTTCCCCCTCTGTGTTCACATGTCTGTTCTTTAAGTCTACATCTCTATTCCTGCCCTGCAAATAGGTTAATTAGTGCCATTTTTCTAGATTCTATATATGTGTTAATACCCAGTATTTGTTTTTCCCTTTCTAAGTTACTTCACTCTGTGCAACAGGCTCTAGTTTCATCTACCTCATTAAAACTGACTCAAATCCATTCCTTTTTATGACTGAGTAACATTCTATTGTATATATGTACCACAACTTCTTTATTCATTCATCTGTCGATGGACATCTAGGTTACTTCCATATTCTAGCTATTGTAAATAGTGCTTCATTGAACATTGGGGTATATGTCTTTTGGGATTATGGTTTTCTCAGGATATGCGCCCAGTAGTGGGATCGTTGGGTCATATGGTAGTTTTACTCCTAGTTTTTAAATCTCCATACTGTTGTCCATAGTGGCTATGTCATTTTACATTCCCACCAACAGTGCGAGAGGGTTCCCTTTTCTCCAGTCTCTACAGCTCTTATTGTTTGTAGACTTTTTCCTGATGGCCATTCTGACTAGTGTGAGGTGATGCCTCATTGTAGTTTTCATTTGTGTTTCTCTAATAATGAGCAAGCAGAAGAAATTAAGAAGAGGTAACAAGAATACACAGAAGAACTGTACAAAAAAGATCTTCACGACCCAGATAATCATGAAAGTGTGATCACTCCTACTCACCTAGAGCCGGACATCCTGAAATTGTTATGCCCAAGTCACGAAATCTCCCAATGACCACCAGGGAGCGGATATCCGATGCAAAAGCAAGAGAGTTTTTATTACCAAGCTCGAGCTGGGGCTCCCACCGTTACCGATGCAGCGGCTAAGGAGAGGAGCCCTGAGTTTTGGGTTACACTGCTTATATACGGAATATTCAGGTGAAAGGGTAACAAAGGGGGTGTTCAGGCTGAAGGACTACTGATTGGTTACCCTCTTCTATAGGGTTGTGTGTGGATTTCTGATTGATTTTTTTATTTCCACGGTAAATCATTACTTCCAAGGTAAATCACAAAGGTAAATCATTACTTCCAAAGTAAATCACAAATTCTTGAACTTAAAGTCAGGAGGTTTAACCTAAGGGCTGATTGGCTCGCACACAGTGGGGCAAGTTTAGGCAATATCCAAAGTCTAAGTCTGTTTGCCCGGTACCTTTGCAAAATGGAGCTCTTTTACAAGATGGAGTAGCTCAGGCTCTTCAGAATCTGAAGTCAGGTGGGCCTTAGGAAGCATCACTATGAACAAAGCTAGTGGCGGTGATGGAATTCCAGCTGAGCTATTTCAAATCCTGAAAGATGATGCTGTGAAAGTGTTGCATTCAATATGTCAGCAAATTTGGAAAACTCAGCAGTGGCCACAGAACTGGAAAAGGTCCGTTTTCATTCCAATCCCAAAGAAAAGTAATGCCAAGAATGCTCAAAGTACTGCACAATTGCATTCATCTCACACACTAGTAAAGTAATGCACAAAATTCTTCAAGCCAGGCTTCAGCAATATATGAACCGTGAACTTCCAGATGTTCAAGCTGGTCTTAGAAAAGGCAGAGAAACCAGAGATCAAATTGCCAACATCCGCTGGATCATCAAAAAAGCAAGAGAGTTCCAGAAAAACATCTATTTCTGCTTTATTGACTATGCCAAAGCTTTTGAGTGTGTGGATCACAACAAACTGGGGAAAATTCTGAAAGAGATGGGAATACCAGACCACCTGACCTGCCTCTTGAGAAACCTGTATACAGGTCAGGAAGCAACAGTTAGAACTGGACATGGAACAACAGACTGGTTCCAAATAGGAAAAGGGGTACGTCAAGGCTGTATATTGTCACCATGCTTATTTAACTTATATGCAGAGTACATCATGAGAAACGCTGGGCTGGAGGAAGCACAAGCTAGAATCAAGATTGCCGGGAGAAATATCAATAACCTCAGATATGCGGATGACACCACCCTTATGGCAGAAAGTGAAGAAGAACTCAACAGCCTCTTGATGAAAGTGAAAGAAGAGAGTGAAAAAGTTGGCTTAACGCTCAACATGCAGAAAACTAAGATCATGGCATCTGGTCCCATCACTTTATGGCAAATAGATGGGGAAACAGTGGAAACCATGGCTGACTTTATTTTCTTGGGCTCCAAAATCACTGCGGATGGTGATTGCAGCCATGAAATTAAAAGACACTTACTCCTTGGAAGGAAAGTTATGACCAACCTAGACAGCATATTCAAAAGCAGAGACATTACTTTGTCAACAAAGGTCCGTCTAGTCAAGGCTATGGTTTTTCCAGTAGTCATGTATGGATGTGAGAGTTGGACTAAAGAAAGCTGAGCACTGAAGAATTGATGCTTTTGAACTGTGGTGTTGGAGAAGACTCTTGAGAGTCCCTTGGACTGCAAGGAGATCCAACCAGTTCATCCTAAATGAGATCAGTCCTGGGTGTTCTTTGAAGGGACTGATGTTGAAGCTGAAACTGCAATACTTCGGCCATCTTATGTGGAGAGCTGACTCATTTGAAAAGTCCCTGACGCTGGGGAAGATTGAGGGCACAAGGAGAAGGGGATGACAGAGGATGAGATGGTTGGATGGCATCACCGACTCAATGGACATGGGTTTGGGTGGACTCCAGGAGTTGGTCATGGACAGGGAGGCCTGGCATGCTGCGGTTCATGGGGTCACAAAGAGTTGGACACGACTGAGCGACTGAACTGAGCTGAACTGAATAATGAGCAATGCTAAGCATAAGATTGAATTTTTTATTTTATTTTTAAAAATTTTAATTTAAAGACTCAAGTTTATTTTAATATTTTGGCCACACTGCCTGTCACGTAGGATCTTAGTTCCCCTACCAAGGATTGAATCTGCACTCCTTGCATTGGAAATGCAGTCTTTTATTTTTATTTGTTTAATAAGCATTTAGTGAGCACCTACTAAATGCAAGATGTTGTGGACATATTTACTGAGGAAGTTCCTTACATCTTGAATGTAGGCCTCATGATTTTCTGTGAACAGTACAATGTGGTAGAAGTAGTATTGAGTGCCAGTTTGTAGCCTTCACCTTAAGGGACCTTGCTTGCCTTTACTTTCAGCCTTACATAACCTTCATAGTCCATGGGCTAAGCCCGGGCTAGTCTATGGGAGGCTGAGAGACTAGTCTAGTCTAGTTTGCTAAAGGATGCGGGCTCAACTACCCCCATTCCCTAAATGAACAGCTTTTTCAAGTGCCTGAAGTAGGACCTCTGAGCTGCTGGGCTTTTGACTGTAGACACATGAATGAGTCAAACTGAACCAGAAGAGTTAAACATGTAAGCCCAGCCCAGACTTCTGACCCATAAAACCATGAGTTCAAGAATTGTTTTAAGTCTTACACACACACAGACACACATACACACACACACGGTTCCTATTCTGATTACTAGTGCTTGAGTGACTTAGTCAAGTTATTTAATTTGACTGTGCCTCCATTTCCTGATTTTAAAAATGATTGTAAAACATACCTGTCACATAGGATTATAGTTATAATTGACCCCATGATCACCAGGCTCCTCCACCCGTGGGATTTTCTAGGCAAGAGTACTGGAGTGGGTTGCCATTTCCTTCTCCAGAAAGCATAAATTCTTCAGTGCTCAGCTTTCTATCCCTGGGTGAATGTGAAGTCATTCAGTTGCGTCTGACTTTTTGCGACCCCATGTACTGTAGCCTAACAGGCGCCTCAGTCCATGGAATTTTCCAGGCAAGAGTACTGGAGTGGGTTGCCATTTCCTTCTCCAGGGGATCTTCCCAACCCAGGGATCGAACCTGGGTCTCCTGCACTGCAGGCAGACGCTTTACCATCTGAGCCACCATTACGTGGTCAAAACATACCTGCCACATAGGATTATAGTTATAATTAAATAAGATGGCAGTTGTAAAGGGCCTTAAGCAGTGCTGGGCACGTAGCATGTATACAGAATTTGGTGGCAGTGTTTTTATTTTGTGGGCGGGAAACGATTTTTTAAGTCAGTACCCATATCTAACTCATCTCTGTTTCTCCAGCACCTGGCATAGGCTTTTCTTCATAACAGGAATTCGTTAAAATTGTAACTATTTGGGGAACTGTAGTAAGTTCAGTGAATATTCTGAAGGTTCCAAGTTGATTCTGTTGTGTCCGACTCTTTGCTACTTCATGAACTGTAGCCCATCAGGCTCTCCAGGGATTGAACCTGTGTCTCCTGCACTCTTGCATTGTCAGGCAGGCTCTTTGCCACTAGCGCCACCTGGGAAGCCCATTAAGATAGTACTCTATAGCTACCTGGGGCTTCCCTTGTGGTTCAGCTGGTAAAGAATCCGCCTATAATGTGGGAGATCTGGGTTCGATTTCTGGGTTGGGAAGATCCCCTGGAGAAGGGAAAGACTACCCCCTCCAGTATTCTGACCTGGAGAGTTTCATGGACTGTACAGTCCATGGGGTTGCAAAGAGCTGGACACGACTGAGTGATTTTTACTTCACTTCACTTCACTATAGTTACCTAGGGCTTCCCTGAAGCTCAGTTGGTAAAGAATCCACCTACAATTCAGGAGACCCCAGTTTGATTCCTGGGTCAGGAAGATCCCCTGGAGAAGGAAATGGCAACCCACTCTAGTATTATTGCCTGGAGAATTCCATGAACAGAGGAGCTTGGAAGGCTACAGTCCATGGGGTTGCAATGAAGGAGGAAACAGAACAGGCTCTATCTTGAAAGCAGGACTTCATTTTGGGCCGGACTGTGGACTTTGAGCTGTTTGCCCAGTATGACTTACCAACTGGAAAACCAGGCCCCCGGAAGGAAGAGCCCCAGGGCTCTCCATCGCCTAAAAGAATACCCTAATTATCTGTGTAACCGAATAGAGTCATAAACTCTATTATGCTTACTGGGGTATGACCACGAGCCTATTGATAATTGTCCACTGTTAACTACCTAGGCTTAAGGCATATGAATCATGGGTTAACTTTGATTGTATTTTTATTTTTCCTTTGTTCAGACTGGTTTCAGGGAATTTGGGGAGGTGGGTTTGGGCACCTATGCTCAGGGTATATAAGGTTTTCACAAAAATTGGTCGGGGACCTTGGCTAAGAGAAGACTATGCCTTGGGTGCACCGGTGTAATAAACTGCACTCCACTATCTGCATGCATTGTCCTCCTGGGAGTTTGTTTCCCGGAATGCGTGGCTACAACAGCAAGAGTTGGACACGGTGGTTAAGAATCTTTCCTGCAATACAGGGGATGTAGGTTTCCAGATCTCTGGTCTGGGAACTAAGATGCCACATGCTGTGTGGGGTTACCAAGGCTGCCGCTGCAACTAAGAGCTGATATAGCCAAACAAAATAAATAAATAAATGCAGACAATCAAACAAACAAAAAAACTTTTTTATCTTCATTTCACTGAAACTCAGGACTGATACTGAATTGCTCACTTCTTATCTTCGTGACCTATCACCGGCATTCAGTACCAGCTGATCATTCCTTTCACCTTGAAACATTATCTTCATTTGGCTCTATGTACACCATGCTTCGTGATGGTCAGGGAAGCTTGGTGTGCTGCAGTCTATGGGGTCACAAATAGTTGGACACGACTGAGTAACTGAACCTCACTGAACACCACACTTAATCTGATTTCTCTTCTACTTCTCTAGCCATCTGCAGTTTCCTTTTGAGAGTTCATCCTTATCTCTTCAGCCTTTAAATATTGAACTGCTCTAGGGATCGGTCCTTGGTTCTTTTCTCTTCTCTATTTCTATTCCCTCTCTTGGTGATCTAATTAAGTCTATGACTTTAAACATTGTCCTTATATACTGGCAATCCCAAATTTATATCTCTGCTTCTCTCCTGAACTCCAGCTTCATAAATCCAACTTTGTATTCTAAGTGCCTCTTTGACATCTGTATTTGGTTATTTAATAGGCACCTAGAACTTAATGCATCCAAAAATTAAGTCCCGATTCTGTCCCCTCCTATGTACTCCTAAATTTTTCCCTATCTCAGAATATAATGATTCCATCTTTCTAGTCCCTTTTTCTGTTAGAAGAACCTAAAATGCAATTCTCCTGCTGTATTTTTCCAATGCTCTGCTTCGTATTACACATAGCAGCCAGGGGTAAAGAGGAAGAGATGAGTTGTGACAGTACAACAGTTCTCAGAAGTTGACACTCTCAGCTTGAGCCCATTCATGATCCCCTGCCTCTGCACCAATTATCCATTCTTAATTTGCTTTTCTTTCTGGTCATTTTAGGTGATAGGACAGATACTATGATAAACTGATTAGCCTTAAGGTGCTATTTGTCAACAAAGTTTTTGTCCTTAAATATCTTCCCTTTATTAGTGGATTTTACTGCTGGTATCTTATGTTGTGGTTCAGTCGCCAAGTCATGTCCGGCTCTTTCTGACCCTATGTTCTGCAGCACCTCAGGCGTCCCTGTCCCATCTCCCGGAGTTTGCACAAGTTCATGTCCATTACATTGATGATGCCATCCAACCATCTCATCCTCTGTCACCATTTTCTGTCTTCAATCTGTCCCAGCGTCAGGGTCTTTTCCAATGAGTTGGCTGTATGCATTAAGTGGCCAAAGTATTAGAGCTTCAGTTTCAGTATCAGTCCTTCCAATGAGTATTCAGGTATCTTATAAGGAACCACTTTTCCTTGCTAAATTATTTCAGGATAATATGTACATATTAATAGAAACCTTCAGTGTCTTAAATTCAAAGCAATAATGTTAGCCACTGTAACATGACCAGTGGAGAATATATTATTAGGCAAGATAGTCTTTCGGTATCAGTCAGGAATATTGTACTTGGCCATCTACTTACATTTCTCATAGATGAATTCTCCCTCTCCATAGGAGGTAATTCTGACTCAAAAGTATCATTTTAACATTTTTCTATCTTCTTTTCTTCTTATATGCAAGGAGCCTAATTCTCTTTCCAGAAGAGTATTCCTGAATGAAACATAGTCTCTTCCCTTTTTTGTAGATTTATCTACAGTCTGGAAGCTCACTCAAAAGAGGAGTTTATCTGCATGGATTGGCTCACATTGTGTAAAGTTTAATGATTATTTTCCATCCGATTTCTTGTCTAATTCCATTCTTATCCTAATTCTAATACTATTCTTATCCTAATTCTATTACTATTATTACTATTGTATCATTACCACCACTGCCTTTCATCCCTACCATGAACTGGTAACACATCTTTACAAACCAATTTATTGTATAGTTTTGTAACAGAGTCTCTGATTCCATATTCTTTCCTCTGATTCATTATGCATTCCTCTATTTAAAAGAAACCCTGATTTATAGAATCTGGACTACTTTTTCTTCCTTCAATTCTTTCACTTTTGCTTTGTATAAAACTTTAAAATTTTCAAGGAGTTTTCATATTTATTATATTGTCTAATTCTTATAATAACCCTGTAAAGTATTATTAACCTTCCTTTAACGGACAAGGCAGCAACACATAGAGAAACTATTCCTTAAGAAAATCAGAGGAAATGTATATCAGATCCACAATTCAAGTCCAGATCTTTCTTTTTTAAAATTATAGTTGATGTACAATATCATATGTTATAGGTGTGCATGCGTGCATGCTTGGTTGCTTCAGTCATGTCCAACTCTTTCTAATCCTAAGGACTGTAGCCCACCATGCCCCTCTGTCCTTGGGATGCTCCAGGCAAGAATATTGGAGTGGGATGCTATTCCCTTCTCCAAAGTTATAGGTGTATAATATAGTGATTTATAATTTCTAAAGGTTTTCCTCTGTTTATAGTTATTATAAAATATTGGTTATATTCTCTGCATTGTACATTATATACCCAGATCTTCTTATTCCAACTTGTGCATTTAAAAAAATAGAGATGCTCTTTTATTTGGTCAAACTGAGTCATTCAAATTCTCCCTTCCGGGAAATTGGAAATGGATCACAGAGACTCTGATAAGTTACTAGGAACTAGTGCTTGGAGCTGGGGTGGTTTTTTTCCCCTATGTGCATCTTTTTTCTTTTTTTAAACTTTTTGTATTGGGATATAGCCGATCTTATGCACATACTCTGATGTTCACCTCTTGGAGGCCTCAGACTGACGCACCAGGGTGGAGAGAAAGAGAAAAGAAATAAGACAATGAAAACTAGCAGTGAAGGAAAGATTAATTTTGGTTCTTAACTTTCTTCTTCCTGGTTCCACATACTTGTCTGGCCCAGATCCAATTTGTACCCATTCTTGAATCTGTGAAAAATTCTTTTTAAACAAATTCTACTTTAAATTCTATCAGTGGATTTTTGCTCTTGCTACCAAATGATATCTAAAACATGTTATTCTTGGGAGTTCCCTAGTGGTCTAGTGGTTAGGATTTGGCACTTTTACAGCTGAGGCCTGGGTTCAATCCCTTGTCAGGGAATTGAGATCCTGTATACCATGTGGTGTGGCCAAAAAACCCCAAAAGACAAAAACTTAAAGAAGCAAAATAAACAAAATAAAATAATGTTCTTCTTTCCACTCATTTCCCCCTTCCTTATCTCCATGTCTTTGCTCACCCATGCTTTCTGCAGGGAAAACTTTCTTATTCTAGTCTCTGTTTTTCAAAATTCTGCCATCTTCAAGTTCAAATACCACATCTCCACATCTTCCTTAATAACTTCTTTGTTCGTTCCTGGAATGAACAATCACTCTGTATAACTATAGATGCAATTTATATAAACAATATAACACTCATCACAGACTGCTTTATAGAACTATATGTGTGTATGTCTCATCTCGGAGAAGGCAATGGCACCCCACTCCAGTACTCTTGCCTGGAAAATCCCATGGATGGAGGAGCGTGGTAGGCTGCAGTCCATGGGGTTGCTAAGAGTCGGACATGTCTGAGCGACTTCACTTTCACTTTTTACTTTCATGCATTGGAGAAGGAAATGGCAACCCACTCCAATATTCTAGCCTAGAGAATCCCAGGGATGGTGGAGCCTGGTGGGCTGCCATCTATGGGGTCACACAGAGTGGGACACGCCTGAAGCGACTTAGCAGCAGCAGCAGCATGTCTCATCTGGCCTACTGTTGAGGAAACCTCTTGAGGACAGAAAGCATGGTATATTAATTTCTGTTTCCCCACCCTGAGCCAACACTAGGCAGTTGTTCAAGTAGTTGTAAGAGAATATACAATGGATGACTGTGCAAAGACCTTGACCCACCCAGTTCTAAAAGGGACTGAGGCCTAAGGCACATCTGCATGTCAAAAGTGGAGCCATCTGTGAAACACACAGAACTATTCTCACAAAGTCAATACTAATGGGTTTTCTTATTGGCTTATATTGTTTGGAGTGAGATAATAAAATTACTAAAGTAATAGCTATTTAAACTGGTGGTGCCTCAGGACAGAACAGAGGTGAGATGAGTCAAAACAGTTAATAGCTTCCTAGATGCAAAGAGAAAAGTTTTAGCCCAGAATTTCCTAAACTGCATTCAGTTCTGAAATAAGAAACAATAGCTATTTATTACAGAGCTCATGGTTGTATAGTGAAAATATTGATGATTATAGTAATATTGACTTCTGAATTTATTTAGTATTTGTATCTTCTGTACACACAAATAATATTATCTCCGAAAGTGGCTGTCAATTATAGTTAAGAAGATAATATTTTTATCTATTATGACACATACACATTTGGAAAACTATTTTATAATGATTTAAATTTTTAGTAAAATGCATTTTTAAACATTATATAGCTAATATTGTTTAAAGTCTTTCCTGAGATGGTTTATACTGTGACAGTCACACCCTCAACACTCTTCTCTCCTTTGGTATTTGCTTGCAGAGCTCCAAGCCTCCCTACCTACTCAGTGCCAGTACCTAATCAGTTAGAGAAAAAAAAATTCATCATGCTGACTGGACTCACTTTAGAATTATGGCCTCAAGTTTCAAGTGGGTTCTCAGCATTATCCAGCCATTCTTTACATTTCTCTAGTCATTTGTCTCTCCCACTCTTCCAGATGATGCCATTCCCCTCAAGCATCTTCCTCCCTTCTCCCTCTCAGCAGATGACCTTGGTTTTTATTTCTGAGTAAAAAGCATCAGTCAGAAGAGAATTTTTACAGTCTCTCACCATTAATTCCACCCACCTACTTGCATTTCACCTTCCTTCCTATTATGAAGGCCGAACTTTCTGTTTCTGTCTGAATCCAAACTTTCCTCCTGTGCTTTGGTTTCTAGCTCCTTTTGCTCATTCAAGAATTTTGCTCTTAAAATGATCCCATCTGTTTCCTGTATCACCCTCCCCCCACTACTTCATGGGATTATTAACACTAATGGGATGACCCAAGGATGAAACAGCACATAAAACCAAGGAGGGTCTTGGAATGCAGGAACGGAAAAACCAGACCCTTATCATCCGTCCCTCCCTCATGTTGTAACTATTAATGGGACAGTATAATCTGTCTCTCCTACTCCACAGGGAGAAGGTATTTGCCCTACTCTCCCCCCACCCAGTATACATGCCTCATCCAATCAGCAAATGACCTGCAAAACCCTGATCCCACTCCTTGTACCCTGGGTATAAAAGTGGACTAAGGACACCTGTTCAACATCGGTTCTCCCTTGAGTTGACCCATTGTTCTAACAGTGTCTCCCACTCTAATAAACTTTATTTCCCTCTCATTCTGTCTCATGTCTGGAAATTCTTTTCTGACTCACACCCAGACCATGACAACCAACATACCAATATATTTAATATCTCAATTAATGAAAGAAGCCCTCTCAGTCTCACAATTTTCTTTAGCCACTGCCCCATTTCTCTACTCCTCTTTACAGGAAAACTCGAAAGAATTTTTTATATGTGCTGTCCCATATCATTAACTCTCATTCTATCTTGAATTTACTCCAATTACATTTTTTTCCCTCACCATTTCACTGGTAATACTCTCAGCAAGTCTACTTTTGCTGTCCATATGACTAAATCCAATGATAAATTCTTCATCATGCTTCACCTTTTAGTAGTATTCAATGGAGTACATTGAATAAAGGAAATCATAACGGAAATCAGCCCTGAATATTCATTGGAAAGATTGACGCTGAAGCTGAAACCCCAGTACTTTGCTCACCTGATGCGAAGAACTGACTCATTGGAAAAGACTCTGATTCTGGGAAAAATTGAAGGCAGGAGGAGAAGGGGATGACAGAGGATGAGATGGTTGGATGGCATCACCTACTCAATGGACATGAGTTTGAGCAAGCTCCGGGAGTTGGTGATGGATAGGGAAGTCTGGCCTGCTGCTGTCCATGGGGTCACAAAGAGTCGGACACAACTGAGCAACTGATCTGAACTGCATGGAATATATCTTTTTGGATTTTGGAACACATTCTACATTGGCTTCCAAGAAATTTTTCTCTCCTGGTTTTCCCCCATCTCTGGCTCCTTCTTTGCAGGCTGCTTTATTTGTTCCTCCTCATTATTTTGACAATAAATGTAAAGGTTGGAGTTCCCCCAAGGCTTATTTCTCCTCTATCCTCATTTTCTAAGAGATCTCACCAGTTTTGTGGCTTTGCAAACTATATATATGACTTAGCCTCTTTCTTTTACTTCCTCTTCCTTCCCAAAGCCATTAGGTAAGACAGAGTAAGGCTGGCATTAAGTATGAGATGAGAAGAGTCACAGAAGCTCAGAGAAGGGTTTCAGGACCATCTGGGAAAGAAGAGTGCCTGTATAAGAGGACTTCCTAGAATGGATAGTCCTAGCCTGATCCAAGTGAGGAGGATTGGCCATGCATGAGGAGGCAAAGCCTCAGAAGTATGAGGAGAAGCTTTATATTGTAGGAGCAGACAGGTATGAGTGTCAGAACCTAAATGGGTGAGGAGGAAATCTATGCAGAAAAAGGAGTGGAGTGACCCTGGAAGATCTGTTACTTATAGGAGAGTTGATTACATAAGTAAATATATTAAAAAGTTGGGACCAGGTTTTCCACTATCAGATGGAAAAAAAAGAAAACTACAGTATTGTGGTGTCGGATTATTGTTGGAAGTATTTGTGTTAATTTGTGGTTATATCCAGATAAATTATATTTATCATAGATAAATAGATGGATAGATATAAAGATATATAAAATAAATACAGAACTAAAGGTGTGTTTTTATATCTCTATATCTATAGTTCTGTCCACTGAAAGGGCCTGGGAGAAAAAACATTTCAATACAATTGAGCACATCTATTCAGTGAAAAAGTTGGCTTAAAGCTCAACATTCAGAAAACAAAGATCATGGCAAATAGATCATGGGAAATAGATGAGGAAACAGTGGAAACAGTGTCAGACTTTATTTTTTTGGGCTCCAAAATCACTGCAGATGGTGACTGCAGCCATGAAATTAAAAGACGCTTACTCCTTGGAAGCAAAGTTATGACCAACCTAGATAGTATATTCAAAAGCAGAGACATTACTTTGCCAACAAAAGCCCGTCTTGTCAAGGCTATGGTTTTTCCTGTGGTCATGTATGGATGTGAGAGTTGGACTGTGAAGAAAGCTGAGTGCCAAAGAATTGATGCTTTTGAAATTTTGGTGTTGGAGAAGACTCTTGAGAGTCCCCTGGACTGCAAGGAGATCCAACCTGAAGGAGATCAGCCCTGGGATTTCTTTGGAGGGAATGAAGCTGAAGCTGAAACTCCAGTACTTTGGCCACCTCATGCGAAGAGTTGACTCATTGGAAAAGACTTTGATGCTGGAAGGGATTGGGGGCAGGAGGAGAAGGGGATGACAGAGGATGAGATGGCTGGATGGCATCACCGACTCGATGGACGTGAGTCTGAGTGAACTCTGGAAGTTGGTGATGGACAGGTAGGCCTGGTGTGCTGCTGTTCATGGGGTTGCAAAGAGTTGGACACGACTGAGCGACTGAACTGAACTGAACTGATTCTCCAGATTTTGGCTTCTTAATGCCATTTCCCACAAAAGTAACCAGGATTCTTGGAGAAGTAGCTAGTTCCAGTCCTGGGGCAGCAACAGTACAAGACAAGCTTAGAATATCCAGGTTAGCCAGAAAGCAAAGTGTTCCAGGAATGAGGGGATATGTTGCAGAATCTAGCCTGAAGGGTCTAGATGGGCAAGCCTGGCACATTTTGAGCATTAAATTAAATATTGATGGAAATAGACTATAACCCATTAAATATGATAAGAAATCATGAGTCAATATTTAGAAAACTTTGACTAAGAAAGAAGGGGAGAAATTTGAAGTAATTTTTTATCCTCAAAAGGTAGAGTTTCAGGGGTAAGTAAAAGTTGTTATATTTTATTCTGGTTAGAGAAAAAAGTAATAAGGAAATCATGCCAGAGAAACAAGTCTTTTACATGCCTACATGTTTTCTTCTTTCTGTTTACCCATTTAGAAGAAAAGGAAGTCTTTGGATAAGAGAAAATTAAAATATGTAGAAGCAGCAACACATATATCTAAAAGGAATTTTGATTCTTAAAGAGGTGTTTGATTTTAAAGAGGGCAGCCAAACGTGTATTCTGAAAGATTTTTTTTATTCTGAGATGAAGAATGCAGGGTTTGTTAGAGGAAGGTTTCTTAGTTCTGAAAGTATTCATGATGGAGTAGGGAAGAGGATGTAGTAATTCAAAGAAACTATTGATAAAAGTTACTGATCAGAGAGAAAAATACCAAAATTTACTTTGAACTGAATGATTACTTTTGTGATTATTGTCAGCTGGTATTCCTGTTGTTCTAATAAAGGATTTTAATTTTTTAAAGCATAATTATTTGGAAAATATGCTAGTTTTCTCTTGGTTAAATAATAATGTGGAAAACCTGAAGCTATAACAAATGTAACAGGAAGTTAAATAGGAAAATGTGAGTAAAGCACTCCAGTGCAACAGGTGTGATTCTTCAGAGTGAAGTACCAGACCACCAAGCAGAAATTTCAAACAAATTTCCACTGATTAGACAGTTCTTAAAAGCCACAAGGGTCAAGCAGATGGATAGTAAGACTAAATTTGCAAAGAGGCCTTCTTTAGAAAAAGCCATGCTGTGTACCCTAGGCTTTCTCACAAAGGTGAAGGAGGAAAGGATGCTTGCCTTTTCACCTTCAGCCTAGTGAGTGTGGACTCTTACAGGATTATTCAGAGAAGAGTGGTAGGAAGGATGGAGTATAAAAGACTTAGGTCTGACTCCTCCCTTGGAAAATCTAGATGGCCAGAAAGAGATGAGCTGGCAGGCTCTTTGTTATTGGAGAGGATATACTCAATAGTACTGGGATCTGGCTTCTCTAGTAGCTGTGGTGGTGAAGAATCTGCCTGCTATGCAGGACACCCAGGTTTGATCCCTGGGTCAGGAAGATACCCTGGAGAAGGAAATGGCAACCCACTCCAGTATTCTTGCCTGGGAAATCCCATGGACAGAGGAGCCTAGTGGGCTACAGTCCATGAGGTTACAAAGAGTCAGACATAACTGAATGACTAACACGCTTCAAACACAGTGGGATCAGTAAACTCTCTCAGAGTTTGAAGGATGTAGGATGCAAAAAGCTTTCCACAGAGCAGATGTAGGCTACACAGGGGAGAAAGAATCAGTTCAGAGATCTTTTTTTTTTTTGAAGGCAATATAGTTTTATTATTTTAAAATATCAATATATGTCTTGCAAAGAGCTGCTAAAAGCTAGTTTTTTGGCATGTGATTTTGTTTTCCATTAATGTATTCTGTAGATAAGGCAAATACCATCCTTAAAACTTAAATATATGCCCTGTTGTACAGAATTCAAGCAAAAGTTTGACTCCCTATTCCCTGGTGGCTCAGACGGTAAAACATCTGCCCACAATGCAGGAGACCCGGGTTCGATCCCTGGGTTAGGAAGATGCCTTGGAAAAGGAAATGGCAACCCACTCCAGTACTCTTGCCTACAAAATTGCATGCGTGGAGGAGCCTTGTGGGCTACAGTCCATGGGCTCACAAAGAGTTGAACACGACTGAGTGACTTCACGACTCAAGAAAGTGGACTAAAATGTCAATTGGGCTCTAACAGAAAGAACCAAATGATGTAGATGTCCAAGAAATCTGAGGATGAGGGATAAGTGGCAGCAAGAATAGAGTATATGCCCAGTGTCAGGAGTTGCTGACAGAGTTGTAGCTTGTTTGACCAACCATGCAAATCCCTGAAGACAGAGGATCAGTTTTAAACAGCTGCTAGTCCTAGAGATTACAAAATCATCTCAGTACAGTAAGACCTTTCTGTTCCGTTTCCTATTTGCTCCTTGTACTCCAACCCAGAGAGTCAAGAACAGCAACTACTTAATAGGGAGAAGGTAAGCAGGAAAGATGAAGCAGCTGACCACATTTCTTTTCTCCAAGGCTTTCCCTTCTAAATGTCAAAGTGAGGCTGACTTTTGTGATTTTAAAGTGATTGTAAGATAAGTGAGCAGAAAGGTCATGAGACATGCTGGAATTTTCTTCTTAGTGGCAGAGGGTAAAAATCAAAGAGAATAGTTATGTTTTGACTATATTTCACAAGTCATACTAGCTCAGTGTAACGAGTACACAGATTTTCCATATACAGTTAGTGGAAACCTTTCAGAACTTGCAAGTTCAGGTCTTAGGAGGAAATAAGCACTGCAAATCCAGATTCATAAAATAAAAAAAATGTACAACTCCTGTGTTAGTTTTAGTCACCAGTCACTGCAGCAGAATCCTGAGATAAATGAGTATAGAATACTCAAACCTTACAGAGGAAATAAATGTAAAATTTGAATGAAAAAATTCAACCTTTCTAAGACAGGGAGAAAATTCAGTGTCCTTTCAGTAAAAAGAATATCAAACCCAAATGTACTGAAATCATACATTTTAGCTATGGTTATTGAGATAAAATAATTACTGAAATTTTTATCCAGCCTTCCTGTATCAGCTATTGTAAGTATGATGCATCTAAATAAAGAATTCCCATTTTAAAGGAATTAGAGTATTTATTATGAAACTATTTTAACTCTCTATTCTAAAATCATGTGAATCAATGAAGGAGGATTACCTGAAAATGACTTAAGCATTATAGCAATGTTTAGATTTAGGTTCAGCTGCAATGAGTAAAACCAAAGTTAAGAAAATAATAATGGATTAAATATACAAGGTTTTATTCTGTATAAATGAATTGAAGAAAAGCATTTCTAAGACAAATGTGTGAATGTGTTGTTTAATTATTCATACAATAAACATTTACTAAATGTTTAGGTACTAGGTGAAAAAAGACATGATTTTTGCCTTCCAAGAGATAAAATCTCAGTTCAGTCAGTTCAATCACTCAGTCATGTCTGACTCTTTGTGACCCCATGGAATGCAGCACTCCAGGCCTCCCTGTCCATCACCAACTCCTGGAGTTTACGAAAACTCATGTCCATTGAGTCGGTGACGCCATCCAACCATCTCATCCTCTGTTATCCCCTTCTCTCGTCTTCAATTTTTCAGGGTCTTTCCAGTGAGTCAGTTCTTTGCATCGGGTGGCCAAAGTATTGGAGTTTCAGCTTCAGTATCAGTCCTTCCAATGAATATTCAGGGCTGATTTCCTTTAGGATTGACTGGTTGGATCTCCTTGCTGTCCAAGGGACTCTCAAGAGTCTTTTCCAACACCACAGTTCAAAAGCATCAATTCTTTGGCCCTCAACTTTCTTTATAGTCCAACTGTCACATTCATACATGACTAGAATCAAGTGGAGATAAATAGTCATGAAAAAATTCAAAGAGAGTGTTATAGCTGCTGTAAGGAAATGTGTACCAGGCATTGTGGGGGTACAGAAGAGAGATATTAATTCTATAAAAGAGCTTAAAAGGTATGTATCCAAAGTATGGCACAAAGTGACAATGGAATTTAATTAAAAATTATTATGCAATTTTAAGTATACTGAAAGACATAGAAAACGACATAATGAACGTCCAGTCATCACCAGTTATCTTATAAGATATTGTGAATATGATCACAGGGTATACTTTTTAAGAAAAATAATCCTCAAACCTGGATTTTGGTATAAAATTTAAAATTATTAGTAATAATATATACAGGTATAAATATGATAGACAAATGATCTTCCACAAGAAGTTCTTATTGTCATCAAATCAGAAAATTAAAGGGAAGTGAGAATCTTCCTGAAACTAGGGAAATTTTAGAGAAAGTGTTAGGAATCTTTTAGTATATTCTAAAGAAAAAATGTCATTTGATAAGTCTCAATTACTTTAATGTTAGATAGACTCTTATAGAACTTTGACATAAATCTTTTTTGCTTCAAATTTTCAGCTTATTTTTTAATGTGGCAGAGGGAAAAGGGAGTAAGTGAATGTCTTGGGGGAGGGGTGGGAGGTGGTGGAGAGGGCGGATTTCTCTCCACCAGAAGAGGAAAGTGGTAATTTTCCTCCCTTTACCATGAAAGTATTTGTAATTTTTGAAGTTGCTTTCCTGCAAAACATATGTATTTAAGGAATATATCTTATATGTCCAAAATCTAAATTCTAGGCCTGTGGCAAGTACTTCAAAGGAACGTGGGGTCACTGCCAAAGCTGTTTGCCTGCCTGGTGCTGGGAATTCATTGAGGAGCAAGAACTCTGCTAAAATGGCTGACACCACACCAACATATCCCTCTTTGTATAGCTTCTTTTTAAAAAAAAAAGATTTATTTATTTAGGCTGTGCCGGATCTTCGTTGTTGTGGGTGGGCTTTCTCTAGTTGCAGCTAGTGGGGCTTCTCCTGTTGTGGAGCCTGGGCTCTAGGTGTGCCGGCTTCAGTAGTTGTGGTGCTTAGGCTTAGTTGCTCTGCAGCATGTGCAGTCTTCCCAGACCAGGGATCAAAGCCGTGTCCCCTGCACTGCAAGATGGATTCCTAACCACTAGACCATCAGGGAAGCTCTGTATAGTTTCTTTACATTGTTACATAAGAATTCCCTTCCAATATGTGTTATGTTGCTTCAGTTGTGTCGAACTCTTTGCATCCCTATGGACTGTAGCCCACCTGGCTCCTCTGTTCTTGGGATTCTGTAGGCAAGAATACTGGAGTGGGTTGCCATGTCCTCCTCCAGGGGATCTTCCCAACTCAGGGATCGAACCCACGCCTCTTAGGTCTCCTGCATTGGCAGGCAGGTTCTTTACCACTAGCACCACCTGGGAAGCTAAAAGGGAGTTTTTTTCAACAGTTTTCAAAACTTTGTTAAAAAATTAATCAAATTCACATTAAAATGGTGAGGTCAAAAGTCAGCTGATAAAGGAAGACACTCTGTTTTGTTGTTTTAGTCACTAAGTCCCATCTTGACCCTTTTGCAACTCCTTTGCTTTTTGTCTTGCTTTGCTGAGTCACTCCAGTCGTGTCGGACTCTGTGCGACCCGGAGAAGGCAGCCCACCAGGCTCCCCCGTTCCTGGGATTCTCCAGGCAAGAACACTGGAGTGGGTTGCCATTTCCTTCTCCAGTGCAACTCCTTACATTTCCAAAAGGGCTTCTCTGGTGGTACTAGAGGTAAAGAACCTGCCTGCCAATGCAGGAGACATAAGAGATGGGGATTCGATCCCTGGGTGGGGAAGATTCCCTGGAGGAGAGCATGGCAACCCACTCCATTACTCTTGCATGGAGAACCCCATGGACAGAGGAGCCTGGCGGGCTACAGTCCATAGGGTTGCACAGAGTCGGACACCTGAAGTGATTTAATACACATGCAGCTTTCCAAAAATACATAAATGCTAGATAATAATGTAAAAAATTGAAAAATAATATGTTGCCAATTTCAGTATGTTTTGAAAGCAATAAAGGGGAAATTGTCAGATTCTAGAAAAAGGGAAACAGAAAAATGGATTACTAAACTCCACTCAATGCTCTGTAATGGCCTGTATGAGAAAAGACTCTAAAAAAGAGTGGATATATGTCTATGTGTAAGAGATTCACTTTTCTGTACACCTGAAACTAACAAGACATTGTAAATCAACTACCATAAAATTTTTTAAAAAAAGAGAAAAGAAAAACGAAGTATTAGAGCAAGCTGAAGCCACAGGCTCACACGGATACTGGAACTGGAAGCATGCCATGAGACTGGAAGGCTAAAAAGCAGCTACTGATATCTACACGACTGAGCGACTGAACTCATACATGGATAAGGAGGGTGAATCTCAAATAATTCTGTTGAGGGAAAGAAGCAACATCAAATAGAATACATACTGTGTTTCCTATTTATAGAAAACTAGAAAATGCAGACTAGTCTAGAATGACAGCAATGCCTGAGGACGGGGAAGAATTTACAAAGAGGCACAAGGAAACTTTTTTGGGTGATAAATATATTTGCTATCTTTACTGTTGTGATAGTTTCACAGGTGTATATATATGTTGGAAAGTGTCAAATTGTGCATTGTACATTTGTAGAGTTCACCTTGGCAATTAAACCACATGAAGCTCTTAAAGCAGCTTCCCAGGTGGTGCTAGTAGTAAAGAACCCACCTGTCAATGGAGGAGACATATGAGTCATGGGTTCAATCCCTGGGTCTGGAAGATCCCCTGTAGGAGGGTTTGGCAACCCACTCCAGTATTTTTGCCTGGAGAATCCCATGGACAGAGGAACCTGGCGGGCTACAGTCCATAGCATCGCAGAGTCAGACATGACTGAAGTGACTTAGCTTGCATGCATGAAGCTTTTAAAAACAAGCAAAGAAAATAAAAATTCAAGCAATTTAAACATATTCTCCTTCCTAATTTTATTTATGCAATACATTTGTTGAGGAACTTGGTGGTTTGTCCCATAAATTCTCCCACATTCTGGATTTTGTTGATTGCAAAAAAAATTTCTTACCTTTTAGAACTGTATGGTGCTGCTGCTGCTAAGTCACTTCAGTCATGTCCGACTCTATGCGACCCCATAGACGGCAGCCCACCAGGCTCCACCATCCCTGGGATTCTCCAGGCAAGAACACTGGAGTGGGTTGCCATTGCCTTCTCCAATTAGAACTGTATAATGAAGTATATACATATATTTATTGTATTTTTTTAATAGGTAAAATCTATATGAGGGATAGGGGAGAGAAGATTGGCCGTATGGTGATAATTGTTCAAGCTGAATGCTTGGACATGACGACAAAATACTATTCTGTCTACTTTTTATGTGTTTAAACATTTTTGTAATAAAATGTCAAAGTAAAACAAATCCTGAGGTTCGTCCCAGAGTTACTGAATCTCTTCGGGGCTGAGTACAGAAGTCTGCATTTAAAAAATAAACTGCCAAGGTGATTTTGTTTTCATGAAAGAGGAAGGCTGCCCCAGACCAAAGAAAAGGACTCTGAGGGGAAGATGAATTTCAGACACCTGCCACAAGGTATGGGAAAAGTTTTGGTAAGTGTCCTTTTTATTTCTCATTGAATCACAAAAGTAGTACATCAGCATTCTTCTTCAGAGAAATATCTATGATTCTGCTTGTCTTTTCTACTGCTGAGGAAATTTTCTGATTCCTACATACCTATTGTTTGATTTTGCTCATAGTCTTATAAGGGTGATTTAGTAGGTTTGGTTTATCATGTAGGCTTGGGCTTCCCACTTGGCACTAATGGTAAAGAACCCGCCTGCCAATGCAGGAGACGTAAGAGACACAGATTTCATCCCTGAGTCAGGAAGATCCCCTGGAGAGAGGGTATGGCAACCCACTCCAGTAGTCTTGCCTGGAGAAACCCATGGACAGAGGAGCCTTGCAGTTTACGGTCCAGAGGGTCTCACAGAGTTGGACATGACTGAAGCAACCCAGCTCAGAGTGGCAAAATTGTGAGGCTTACATGAGCATCATCATGTAGGCTTAGTATGACTTGCGTGAATTAGTCTGATGAAGCCTACATGATGGTGCTCATGAATTATTCTGAATTTTGGGCTTCCCAGGTGGTGTTAGTGGTAAAGAACCCACCTGCCGATGCCGGAGATGTAAGAGATGTGAGTTCGATCCCTGGATCCGGAAGATCCCCTGGAGGAAGGCATGGCAACCCCTGGAAAATCCTGTGGACAGGGAGGACTGGTGGGCTCCTGTCCATAGGGTAACAAAAAATCGGACACTACTGAAGCCACTTAGCACGCAGGCACACGAAATCTGAATTTCAGCTCTACACAGAACTGTGAAATATAAAAATTTGTCTTCTACAATATATCTATGTTCTCTTTTTTAAAAAACATTTTTTTCATTTGGCTGCATCAGGTCTTAGCTGTGGCATGTGGGATAGTCTATCTTAGCTGTGGCATGTGCAAGCTTTCTTGTGGCTTGCAGAATCTTTTAGTCGCAGCAAGATGTAGGATCTAGCTCCTTGACCAGGAATCGAATGCAGGCCCTCTGCATTGGCAGTGCGGAGTCACCAGGGTCACCACCACTGGGTCACCAGGGAATAAGTCCCAACAATATATAGTCTCTTCTATTACATCTTTCTCTGTTGAGTCTTTCCTTCCTCAGGTTCCCATTGTCTCTTTTTCTATCTTTCCAATAGTAAAAAACCACTTGAAACTCATATGATAAACTCATTTACACAAAATTATTGATACTCTTCTCAGTGAAAGCTGATTTAAACAGGGCAGAGGATTGAAGTGACAGTTTTTTTTTTTTTTAATGTAGTGATGGATTCTAAGGGATTAGGTTACCTAGTCCAGGAAGGATTTGGGGGATGGTGGTGGTGAAGTTTCTTTCAAGACCCTGTAGAATTTTATCAAGTAGGTTGTTACCTATTCATCCCATTGGAAGTGTATTCTTAGAAGTGTCAAAGAATGCAACTACAGCTTTTTCTTCTGTAACATGCATGGAAAATTTAGCTTCGGCTGCAAGCAACAAAAAGCCACATTCAAACTTTCTTAAATAGATAAGGAAATTTATTGGCTTAGGTAAGTTACTAAACGCAGAGGAAGGTTGTCGGTTGCATTCTGGGTTCAAGCTTGTGTGTCATGTGTCAGCTTTAGGCTGGCTTCACTTATGGCAGCAAACTGGCTATACTAACTATGGGATTCACATTCATCCATCACACTCAGCAAAGAGAGACAGAGAGAAAGAAAGGTGAGAGGGCACTTTTCTTCTCCCAACACAAGCTCAGGCCTTCCTTATACTGGACCAATTTAAATCTGTGTTAGCATCGATCACTGACAGAATCAGGTGAAGACCTGATTAGACAGATCGTGTGCCTCAGTCAGGGTCTACACTTGGAGCTGGGCCTATTCCCATGCAAATCATTAGCTGCCTTATAATTGCAGAGGGCTAGAAATGCACACGTGGGTGGGAATCAACCAATAATACTCATCATAAAAACAAGATAATATTCCACCTCGACTTCTCTGGTGGTACAGTGGATAAGAATCTACCTGCCAATGCAGGGGACATAGGTTCAATTTCTGGTCTGGAAATACCCCACATGCTTTGGAGCAACTAAAGCCCGTGTGCTGTAACTCCTGAAGCCCATATGCCTAGAGCCTGTGCTACATAACAAGAGAAGACACTGCAATGAGAAGCCCATTCACTGAAATGAAGAGCAGCTCGCGGTCACTACAACTAGAGAAAGACTGGGTGCAGCAATGAAGACCCAGTGCAACCAAAAGATAATGAATAAATAAATAAAGCTATAAAAAGGTTATGAGACCTTATTTTTTTTAAAAAAAATTCCACCTGCTTAAATACTATAGTTTAAATTCTTCTATTTTTGTTCAACATTGAACTTCTTTCCAGTTTTTGATATTCTGATATTTAAAATTGGAAACTGAAGACCCACATGGAAGAAACAGGGCAATGTGAGGTACAATAAGGAATGCAGAGACTTTGGGAAAGAGACAATACATGTTTTGTAGTTTTCTGTCCCCATGTGAAACTGTAATCCCACTGTTTCCAAATTTTCCACTTTTTAAAAAGAAGGCTGAAAAAAATGTGGAATCTTCTGGCTTTGAACTTTGGCTAACTTTTTGAGCACCATGCATGCTAAACAAAATACATCTGTGGGTTAGATCTGGATCTAGGCCACTGGTTTCATGTTATGAATCATGTTAGAACATTTTATAACACCTTCCCTCAAAGTGAGAGCCTCAGTCCTCTTATGAACCAGGGCTGCTGGTGTATGTTTAATGCTAAGGAAGCCGTAGTGGGGAGAGAAGTGAGCAGTACTCATTTTGTGAAGAACGCTTTGTTACTAGTTCTCTGGCATATACTTAGACTGTTTTCCTGGTAGTGAGGATGCGTTTGTATCAAATCACCTTCACTGTCTCTTATCTGTGTTTTCTTGTGACTCGCCTCTTATCTAGGTTCTCTTGTGACATCTCTTATCTAAGTTCTATTGTGAGGAACAGCTCAGTTTTACAGAATGACCCCTCGTGATTAAGAGGTGTAACATGTGGCTATGGGACAGAGTACTTTTCCTTGTAGCAAGCTGGCACATCAATGATCCTATAATAGTGACTTAGCTGTTATGCTCCACTTTAATAGGACAATTAACTAGCAACAGCCAATGGTAGACATTCTTATGCTGCCAAAGGCTTGTGGTACTGAATATGGGAACACTAGGAACTAAAAAGCCTCTTGATGAAAGTGAAAGAGGAGAGTGAAAAAGTTGGCTTAAAGCTCAACATTCAGAAACTAAGATCACGGCATCTGGTCCCATCACTTCATGGGAAATAGATGGGGAAACAGTGGAAACAGTGTCAGACTTTATTTTTGGGGGTTCCAAAATCACTGCAGATGGTGATTGCAGCCATGAAATTAAAAGACGCTTACTCCTTGGAAGAAAAGTTATGACCAACCTAGATAGCATATTCAAAAGCAGAGATATTACTTTGCCAATAAAGGTCCATCAAGTCAAGGCTATGGTTTTACCAGTGGTCATGTATGGATGTGAGAGTTGGACTGTGAAGAAAGCTGAGCACTGAAGAACTGATGCTTTTGAACTGTGGTGTTGGAGAAGACTCTTGAGAGTCCCTTGGACTGCAAGGAGGTCCAACCAGTTCATCTTAAAGGAGATCAGTCCTGAGTGTTCATTGGAAGGACTGATACTAAAGCTGAAGCTCCAATACTTTGGCCACCTCATGCAAAGAGTTGACTCATTGGAAAAGACCCTGATGCTGGGAGGGATTGGGGGCAGGAGGAGAAGGGGACGACAGAGGATGAGATGGCTGGATGGCATCACTGACTTGATGGACATGAGTTTGAGTGAACTCTGGGAGCTGGTGATGGACCAGGAGGCCTAGCGTGCTGCGATTCATGGGGTCACAAAGAGTTGGACACGACTGAGCGACTGAACTGAGCTGAACTGAAACTTATTTTGAACTTATGATTTAAAACTTTTAGTTCCTTTTTTGGGGGGTCTGTTTCTTAGTGAGTGCAGATAATTGTCACGGTGTTGCCCTTTTTGTCAGAAAGCTTTTTTCCAGTTAGCAGATATCAGAAAGCAGAAACCATGTCATTTTCATCTGTTGACATCCTTGTGCCCAGTGTAAGTTTACTAATATTTTATTTAGTAGAGGCTCAGTACATACTTGTTGGCTTCTTTATTAATAGATACAGATGATCTGAGTTATTCTGACCTTAACCTTATTAAATACCAAAAGTTCGGCATTTACTGGGTCAGGCTCAGAGTTAGGTAATCTCTTGGGATACAGAGGTAAAAGGATTTCCTAGGAAGAAGCCCAGCATCTAGGAGAAATATTAGATAAATGTAATACTCCTGGTCTGTCCCAGCATCTGTGAAAGTGAAAGTCCCTCAGTCCTGTTCGATTCTTTGCGACCCCATGGACTATACAGCGTATAGTCCACTATACCATATATGGAATTCTCCAGGCCAGAATACTGGAGTGGTTAGCCTTTCCCTTCTTCAAGGGATCTTCCTGACCCAGGAATTGAACCAGAGTCTCCTGCATTGCAGGTGGATTCTTTACGGAGCTATCAGGGAACCCCTGAGCATCTATAGACATTTAAATTAGGGATTTCTCAAGGTAGCTTTTGGATCTAGGTGGGGAAATGAGTGCCGAAGAATTTAAGTAGGAGAGAGAATTTTAAACTAAAGAAGTCACTTTAGAGTGGAAATCATTGGACACATCTAATTCCTCCTGCGATGTCTTCACTTATTTATACAATAACATTTATGGAGTACTTTCTCTTAAGTCAGACGCTCTGCTAGGCATGGTGGAAGATAAAAATGAAGCAGAGCCTCAAAAGATTCTTTAGTGGGCTAAAATGTCACACAAATTTACCCAGATGAGGCTGAATATATTCGGTGCCACAAACCTTTAGAAATAAAGTGCTAAGGAAATTCAAAAAAATTCCTGGTCTTTTTTTTTTTTTTTTTTTGCCTCTAAGATCTATGAAGAAGGATATCCAGCTTAAGGATCAGTACAGTATTAGTCGATGAAAGAGTTGGCTTATTTTTTATCTCTGCTAGTTTGTACCCCCAACTTTATTACCCCACAGGACAAAAAGGTGCAAATGAGGGTAAGTTTTCTTCATAAATACATAATAGTGCTTCCTGTTTAATCCCCACTGGTTATTTTCTTCAATGTCTCCTGAGTCCCACAGAAGGAACCTTTGTAAACCCACAAGACATCTTGAAAGAGGCACAGAAAAGAGTAACTGACGAGAAAAGTTAGAATTCTTTAAGGTGACTTCCCTGAGGAGTACTGGGCATTAAGAATGACAATATACGTAAACCAGGTTTATGAGCAAGAGCACAATCGCCCCAAAGTAAGAATTATCTAAAAGATCAGTAATCGCTGGGGAACGCTTCAACCCAACTCACTCGGAGATCAGGGTCGCCCTAGCGAACCCGCGCGGCTGGGCACCGCGCATGGTTAAGCTCTGGGAAGTTCTGAAGTACCGCGAGCGTCTCTAGCCCCTTCCCGGGTCCCTACTCTCCACAGCCTAGGCGGGCTAGGTCTTCACTCACAGACGTTAACCCAAACACCTCCAGGCGGGGACGTGTACGCGCGTGCGCGCCCGCCGCTCAGGGCAGAGAAGGCGCCTCCGCCGTCAGGAGCGCGCACGCCGCGCCGAGGGGCCCGGACGTGCGCGCTCCCGACACGTCATCATCACCACCACCACCACCTCCTCCTCCCCGACCCGCCCCCTCCCTCGCCTCTTCCTGCCGGGCGGTCCTCCTCCCCTCCTCTCTCAGCTCCCTCCGCCCTGTTCCCTCCGCCCTCCTAGGGCTTCGGCGGCGGCAGAGTGAACGGGACGGGCCGGGCCGCAGAACGCTGGGCGGCGGGTGCGACGCGGGCGCCTGGCAGAGTTGTTCCGGCCCTTCCCGCGGAGACGAGAGGAGGTGAGGTGAGGGCGGCCTCGTAGGGGCCGACGGGCGCACCGGCGGCCCGGGGCCGCGGGCTGGGCTGGGGGTGTTGGCGCCGGGGCTGCGCCTGGGGAGGGTAGCTGTGGGGGCCGGGCCGGGACGGGATGCGAGAGGACCGCGGGAGGAAGGCTCGGGACTGTCGGTGGTTCTCCCGGGTGGCCGCTCCTCGCGGCCGGGGCGGGGTCGGCGCCCCTCACCTGGGGGCGGGGGTGGTGACTTGGGCGCTCGCCTCCAGATGTGCCCTCCTGACATTGCCGCCGGCTGCTGCCGGGATCGCTGTCCCAGCAGCCCCACGTCCGGGGGTGGGGGTGGGCGTGTGGTGAGAGTATTTTATTACCCACGTTCAGGCATCTGTTCGTGACCGCGTCTCGCCCTCGCGCTCCCCCTGTCTCCGCCAGGCACTTTGCTCCGCTCCTGCTGTTGATGCTTGTGGTTTTGCTGGCTGGGATGGGCTGCTTGCTGGGCAGATCTCTACCTGTACGGAATGCCCCGCTTCAAAGTTGACCGCCTGACCATGCCAAACATCCCTCTTCCAGGTCGTGGGTGTTCAGTGTCCTGATAACTGAGTCAAAGTTTCTGAGACTGGACTAGTACTTTGCACTGGTCGCCAGCGGTGCAGGGCTGGGCAGTGCGTCAGCATGTGGAAAGGGGCCACTGGCCAGCGGGGAGGTGTTCGGGTGCTAGGGAACTGGACCGATAGGATTGTTTCTGATCCCAGGGCAGTGTGTCCAGGTGCTTGTGTATTGTCCCTGTACTTCTTAGATAGGATCAGTTTAGAAAACGTACCGAAATTTACGTGGTCACTTGTAGAATTGAGAGTTTCATGTAAGTGACGAGAAATGCCAACCTCATTTTGCTGATGGTAAGGACAGCTTTCACTTGCCTGATAGATTTCAACGCTGACTGGAAACTTGATTTCAAGGTCTGCAGTTCTGGTGCTGGAAAGTTTAGGGATTTTAAAAAATACGTTTAAATTTTCCTGCGTGTACTGGGGAGATAGATAGTTGCTTTTTATAATTCTGAAAACACCGTATTACGGAAACCTGACTTTTCTCATAATAGTGTTTATGTGTGGCTTCTGCTGCACTTCTGTAGAATATCTGCGCATTTGTAGAATGATGGCAGAAGATACTAACATGAAGTTTGCTTGTGGTAAAATTGGAAGTGGATTTTTGCCCATGGAAAATACTGGTCCACAAGTTACCAGTATTGGAAAACTGGCCTGTGATTCATTATCTCAACAGAGTCCCATGTGAAACTGACAATGAAACTACAAAGGAGAAAGACCAGGTGAATTTAATGTAT
The DNA here is from genome assembly GCF_032405125.1 of Capricornis sumatraensis. Classification (NCBI taxonomy): domain Eukaryota; kingdom Metazoa; phylum Chordata; class Mammalia; order Artiodactyla; family Bovidae; genus Capricornis; species Capricornis sumatraensis. Next base: position 62,695,541 of record NC_091082.1, read on the forward strand.
ACATTGTCTTCAAATTGTATTAAATGCTTGTTTGGTTGGGGGGTTAGTTGAGACTGAGACTGGAGTCTTCAATCAGGTCAAAGTGTGCCCTGATATTTTGTATTGACAGGTCATCTGGGGAGAAGTGATGTAGTTGGGCAGTCTTTATATGTGAATGTATTACATAGCCTACATTATATTCTAGGAAGCTGGAAACAAAGTAGTAGGTCCCAGTACTATTGGGACATAGTGAATATACCAACCGACATAAAAGGCATAAAAGGTGTAAATGTGTGACTTTTTTTTTTGACCTGAGTTATTTGATGGTGATTTTTATATATTATAGTTGCAATGTTCTGTGAATTTTTGTGTCCTTGCTAATTGTTTCATAATTAAGATAATTTTCTTTTCACCTTAGTGTTTATTATGGTGTTTTAGAACTTGAGTAACAGAATTTTATTGGGTATGTGAGACAGTTTCTATGTTTTATCAGCTCACCAGTTCTAAATTTGTGATTTCTAAAAACTTAAAATTTTCTTTGCCTTAATCCAAAGTTGAGCTCGTTCAGTTAGTATATATTTATTTGAACTCAGATGATACAGCATTGAAGCTCAAAGTCCTTTTATCCGTTCTTTTGGAGTAATCACAAGAAGGAGTTTTCTTGTGCCAAGTTAAAATATTGTGAGTGGGAGCTAACAAGGCTTTGAGAAATTAGCTTTGAAGAGAGTAGTAGCTAAGTAGCAAAACTTTCTTGTTTTGATGGTGTAGAAATTGGTCTGAATTCTAGCCTGTTGTTGTCTTGAAGTGGTGTGGGGTGTTAATGGCTGACTAGAGGATGTTTGGAGGATGGAGATACTGTAGGCTAAGGGATTCCCAGGCACAGAGTTTTCTTTTTGCTGTGTCTCACAAGTTTTAATGAGTTGCTACATGTGTATAGCTCTTGTATGTGTGTTTATGTGTTTTCAGTTGCTCAGTTGTGTCCCGTTCTTTGCTGTCCTACGGACTATAGCCCTCCAGACTTCCCTGTCCATGGGATTTCTCAGGCAAGAATACTGGAGTGGGTTGCCATTTCCTCCTTCAGGGAATCTCCCTGACCCAGGGATCAAACCCATGTCTCCTACATTGCAGGTGGATGTTCACTGCTGAGCCACCAGGGAAACCAAGGTATAGCGCTTACTTTCTATACATAGGTCAGCCAGTGGACCTGAGCATGACCAGCAGCCCCAGGCTATTCCAGCCTCTGGTACAGCCTCTTACAGAGATGGTCTTATGAGCATTTGGCACCACAGATAGTGGAGGCAAAGAAAATATTGACTAGAGCCTGAGTATGGTAAAACACTCAGTTTTTAAGGCAAGGTTTAATATTGTGACCATGAAGAAAGACATTGCTTGACTTGACTGTTGGCTTTTCAAAGAATCGGACATGACTGAGCGACTGAACTGAATAATTTTCACTTGATGGTCAATATTTGAAATTGGGTAGAAGTACCTACCAGTGGACCCTAATAAGGAATAATAGTTAATGGAATTAAGCAGAACTTGTATCTCAACATTCTCTTTTTCATACTTCATTTACTTTCCATATTGTACTCATGCAACAGATAGGATACTACAATTGAGTATTGCCAGTTTGTATTCATGCTGACTTCTTTTTTTCATCTTTTGTATTTTTTTGGTGTAATTTTTGGGATTTTCCTGGGAAACTTCTGTGCATATATTCAGTTGATTTGGAGTTAGATTTGAGTTAACATTATTAGCCTGCTTGAAATTCCGAGCTTCCTTGTTTTCTAAATAACCTTAAAAATAGAAAACACAATTCTTTATAAACACTCAGGAAAAATCTGGTTACAGACTGTGTTGTGATAGACATAGTACAGCCCAAAATGTATTCAATAAACTTTACTTCTCACCCAGTTTAGTAAGCTTAAGTAAGAAGAAAATAAGAAAGTATGTTTTTCAATAAAAGCCTGATTTTCCCAGAATATCAAGTCTAACAACTGTTTGCTGTGCTATTTTTCCCCTTGCCTATTCTAAATTCAACAAGTACTACATGTCTCTAGTCCCTGGCGAAAACTTAATTTTAGTAGTAGGGGATTCTCAGTAATGGAAGTCTATTGAGGGATGCAGGCTTGTGCTGGAGAGTTTAACAGGGAAACATCAGGGATGGAAATTCACCTTTTTATAGCTCTGGTTTTCTTTGTACCCAGGTTCTAAGCAAGGGCTTTCCTGGTGGCTCAGTAGTAAAGAATCCGCCTGCAGTGTAGGAAATGCGGGTTAAATCCCTGGGTAGAGAAGATCCCCTGGAGAAGAAAATGGCTACCCATTCCAATATTCTTGCCTGGGAAACCCCATGGACTGAGGGGCCTGGGAGGCTACAGTCCATGGATTGCAAAGAATTGGACAGGACTGAGCGACTGAACAAAAACAACAAGGTTCTTGGGTGGGTGAAGGGCACATATTCACAATTACATGGACCTTTTTTCATACTATAGGTTTCCTTTTCCTTTCCTGCTGTCTCCCCTAACCCTTTGCTAAATGAGCCATTGCAACTAGTAGGAAGATATTGTAGCCCTCAGTTGTAACTGAACAAAGGTTGAAAACCTTGGTCTTTTGCTAATACTTCCTAAGCCAAATTTTCACTTCCTGTAATTTGCCTTCTGGTGATACCAGTAGGCATCTCTCATTTTTGAAGAGACATACAAATTTTGATGTTGAGATTACATATGTAACTAAGAGTGCAATTTATTGCATTGTGTAGTACACATAGAAGAGGACTAGGAGATTGTTTAGCTGAACATTTATGAACGGTTTTGACTGTGACTCACAGTGAGAAATAGATTTTATACCCATTCACCGCGCGCGTGCACACAGACACACGAAGTTGAAAGAAAATTTTGGTGAAGTAATACTTGTCGTTTTAGGCCTTTGCTGGAGCTGGCTTATCAGTTGACTTGTAAGAGTAGTTATGTCTCTCTCTCCACCTAGGTGCATGTGTAGCTTGAAATTGGCTTTGGTAGGAGTATTTACACCAGGGACATCAACAGATGTTACAATTCAGAGCTTTTCTCTCTCCTTTGGATAGCCAGTTAAATATTCACAGTGTACCACTTCACTGCCTACAACATACTTTGATATTTTCTATTTTATTTCTTTTTATTAAAAAGATAATGCTGGATTTTGATGCCAAAATTGATTTTACAGCCCGATAATGGATAACCATCAATGGTTAAAAACTGGCTTAGTCCACCTTCTTGACTTTGTGGATGAAAACACTAAAAAATTGAAGTTCAAGGTCATATAGCTAGTCATTAGCAAAGGGGGGGTCTGTGGACTCCTAATCTGGAGTTAGAGCTAGTGGATTTATCTCTTTTCCTAACCCATGGAACTCAGAGAGTTTAATATGTGTAAAACGTGTTAAGCAGTTTGAACAGAGATGAATAAGGCATGAACCTTGACCCCGAAGCTTTATGCTTGTGTGGGAGATTAAATATGGAAATGAAGATAATGTAAGGCAGAAAGTAATATGTAGTAAAGAGATAAAGATAAGGAGGTACAAGTTAAAGAGAGGAGGGAGGGATTACCTTTAGTTGTAAGGATATGGGAAGAGGTGACATTTAAACCATGCTTTGAAGAATGGGTAGGATTTGGACATGTGGAAATAGGACGCATAGTAAATAGAGAAAGGTCTTTCTGGGCCAGGGTGATCAAAGGTATAGAGGGAAAGAGCTGGGTAAGAAAGAGTCAGAACCAAATGGTGAAGAGCCTGAATGTCAGTTTTCCTTTCTGTTTTTCAGCTTGTCTTTCACTTTTGTCTCTGCAGTCATTTGGTACTCACTTCTTAACGTTCAATAAGCGCTGTATGCTTTGCTCCTGACTTGACTATGACCCAGAGAGCACTTAAGTATCCTTAGAGTAAAAGCTGAGGGAAAAATTATTAGTGTAAGAGAAGCAAAGTTGAGTATACCAATCCTAAAACTGTTGGAAAGAAAGGGAAAACCTTTTCTTTGTAAGGAGATACCATTATTTTTTGTTTTGCCAAATAGCATCAGATTGGCTATAGCAGGAAGCAGTTTTGAAAGTCTTTTTAAAGCACCTTCTAAAATGTGCTTTCTAAATGACTGGGTCTTAATTTGGAGGCAGGTTTGGCTTAGGCAGAAAGGCAGTTGATACAGATCCACAGCTGAGCTGACTAGTTTTCAGAATTTAGGACAGCAAAGCAGGGTATTCATACCACAGCCAGTTGTGAAGGCTTGCTAGATTCTTTACTCAAGTAGTTCTTTGATTTCAGCATTTATGTCTTTGACAACCTGTACGACTGGGGATGTTTTGAAGTCCTGGATGGAGCTTGCTTTGTTCCATACGGGAAATGAAGACAAATGACAGTATGTTGTGTCTGTTAATGAAACTGATTCTCAAGATTTTCTGCCTGTTGAAGATTTCATACTCACTGCTTCTAATTAAAATGATGCACAGTCAATTTGAAGAAGCTTTACTTCTCTTTGACCTACCAGTTCTATAAAGTAAAAGCCCTTTTAGATTGTTGCCAGGTAACACATACAGACTGCTGGAAGTGTGTGGAAAATTTTGGTAATCTTGGTAATGAAGTTGCTATAGTAAAAAAAAAACAACAACAACAACAAAACTTCTTGGTAATAGGTTGGGTTACTTCTGGATGGTTGACAAGGAATTTTGGGGTTGAGATTTGGTTCCAAAATAAATATGAATGAATGTCTTTGCCATACTGTTTTCCTCATTTAAAGTTCTGATATGTATATTGTCCTGTTACTGTAGGTTTTAGCAGTTTCACGTGAACTGCTTCACAAGATAGCACATCCCAAATAGCATGATAAGAGTTTAGAGGCAGCATGCTTCAGATACTTCACACCACTTGAATGGTGCAGCTAATCATGTCAGCGCAGAGGTAGGTGTTTTTTTTTTTTTTAACATGTTAGGTTTTTACAAATTGAGTTTATTAAAATTTTCTACTATCAGTTTTTTTTGTGTGTATGTGGTACACAGTGTTATTAAAGTATGCAAACATTTTCCTAAACACATATACATTGATGTGTATGTATAACACACACGCCACCCACCAATTGTTGGAATTTTTGGTGAGAATACAGTCTACCTGGTAAATGACTAAAAGTAAGTGATTTGGCTCTTTGAAGACTTATCTCTTAAGTCACAAATATAAGAGCCATGCACACCCAGTGGGTTTTTTTTTCTTTGTATGCCACATTTCCAGGAAAGTAGCACGTTTTAAAAGTCAAGCATAGAATTCATTTGTACCAGTGAAGGAGTTCCGAATTTCACCCTTTCCCTGTGTTTTATGTGCACCTGTATTCTGCCCTCATTATCAGCAGTAGGAAAAATTGTATGTATGCATGTTCAGACACTCAGTTTGTGACCCCATGGACTGTATAGCTCATTAGGCTCTTCTTTCCATGGGATTTCCCAGGCAATAATACTGGAGTGGGCTGCCGTTTCCTCCTCTAGGGGAATCTTCCTGACCTAGGGATTGAACCGTGTTTCCTGCATTGGCAGGCAGATTCTTTACCATTGAGCCACCAGAGAAGCCAGGCAAAAAATTACAGGACCTTAAAAATCAAACTTCCACCAGAGGGGATGCAAATAACAAACACTATATTTAGAGAAAATACAAACTTGTGGTTTTTCAGTTTTGAAGGTTTAAGAGAAGTGTAATGTTAGTTTTTGATAAATAATGTTGAGTGTTTATTCTGTGCTTCAAGATGTACTTTGTCATTTTTGAACCCCATTTCTAAGAGTATTGTATAAATGCAAATGTTTGTTAGAGTGGTTATTAGGTATTTCCTTCAATAGTTTCTCTTTAGTAAATTTATCTTGATAAGACACTTGGGATAAATTATATCTTTGTTTAGTGAGAAGTCAACCTCTGAAGGGAGACTATACATATACTGGCAGATGATATGGTTTCTTAGGTTGTTTTATAGTAATTTTGTTGTCTCAGCAGCTAATAGCTATCAGACCTTAATCATTTATTATTTTATTTCCACAGAGGTCTTCTCTCATGGGCTGTATTCTTTCATTTAAAATCTCTGTCTCATATTTTGCCCTACTGTTAGTGGTCAGGTTTGGACTAATGTTAAAGACTTCGTGCTAGTCTTTCTATGCAAAGATGTTTCTTATCAAGTTGGTACTAAATTGTAATTTAGTTAATGTCCTCTTTCCTGCATCTATTTTTTTCTCTTAATATTGTAGAATCTTCTTTTAACACTAAGCCAAGCTTCCTGGTAAAGTTAATGGGAAAAATGAAGTTAGATGTTATTATTCAAATATTTGGACCACCTGTTTGCTAGTACTAGTGAACATATAAAAATTTTTTTGCATAAGTTTGTTTGTTCAGTTCAGTTCAGTCACTCAGTCGTGTCCGACTCTTTGTGACCCCATGAGTCGCAGCACGCCAGGCTTCTCTGTCCATCACCAACTCCCGGAGTTCACCCTGACTCGCGTCCATCGAGTCAGTGATGCCATCCAGCCATCTCATCCTCGGTCATCCCCTTCTCCTCCTGCCCCCAATCCCTCCCAGCATCAAAGTCTTCCAATGAGTCAACTCTTCGCATGAGGTGGCCAAAGTACTGGATTTTCAGCTTTAGCATCATTCCTTCCAAAGAAATCCCAGAGTTGATCTCCTTCAGAATGGACTGGTTGGATCTCCTTGCAGTCCAAGGGACTCTCAAGAGTCTTCTCCAACACCACAGTTCAAAAGCATCAATTCTTCGGCGCTCAGCCTTCTCCACAGTCCAACTCTCACATTCATATATGACTACTGGAAGAACCTTGGCCTTGACTAGACAGACCTTAGTCGGCAAAGTAATGTCTCTGCTTTTGAATATGCTATCTAGGTTGGTCATAAGTTTTCTTCCAAGGAGTAAGCGTCTTTTAATTTCATGGCTAAGTCATATCCAACTTTTTGTGACCCCATGGACTACAGCATGCCAGGCTCACAGTCCTTCACTATCTCCCAGAGTTTGCTCAGATTCATGTCCTTTGAATTGGTGATACTATCTAACCCTCTCATCCTCTGCATGAGTTAGGCAGCTTAATTTTTCAGTAATGAGTCTAGGCCTCTAATTATGTATTTATTTTATGTAATTACTTAATCACTCTGCTGTACACCTGAAACCAGCACTTTTTAAATCAACTATTCTTCAATTAAAAAAAAAATACACACACACACACAAAGATCTTCACGACCCAGATAATCACGATGCTGTGATCACTTACCTAGAGACAGACTTCCTGGAATGGGAAGTCACGTAGGCCTTAGGAAGCATCACTATGAATAAAGCTAGTGGAGATGATGGAGCTGTTTCAAATCCTAAAAGATGATGCTGTGAAAGTGCTGCACTCAATGTGCCAGTAAATTTGGAAAACTCAGCAGTGGCCACAGGACTGGAAAAGGTCTGTTTTCATTCCAATCCCAAAGAAAGGCAATGCCAAAGAATGCTCAAACTACCACACAATTGCACTCATCTCACACGCTAGCAAAGTAATGCTCAAAATTCTCCAAGCCAGGCATCAGCAATATGTGAACCGTGAACTTCCACATGTTCAAGCTGGATTTAGAAAAGGCAGAGGAACCAGAGATCAAATTGCCAACATCCGCTGGATCATCAAAAAAGCGAGAGTTCCAGAAGAACATCTATTTCTGCTCTATTAACTATGCCAATGCCTTTGACTGTGTGGATCACAATTAGCTGTGGAAAATTCTGAAAGAGATGGGAATACCAGACCACCTGACTTGCCTCTTGTGAAACCTGTATGCAGGTCAGGAAGCAACAGTTAGAACTGGACATGGAACAACAGACTGATTCCAAATAGGAAAAGCAGTATGTCAAGGCTGTATATTGTCACCCTGCTTATTTAACTTATATGCAGAGTACATCATGAGAAACGCTGGGCTGGATGAAGCACAAGCTGGAATAAAGATTGCCGGGAGAAATATCAATAACCTCAGATATGCAGATGACACCATCCTTATGGCAGAAAGTGAAGAGGAACTAAAGAGCCTCTTGACGAAAGTGAAAAAGTTGGCTTAAAGCTCAACATTCAGAAAACTAAGATCATGTCATCTGATCCCATCACTTCATGGCAAATGGATGGGGAAACAGTGGAAACAGCGGCTGACTTTATTTTTTTCTGGGCTCCAAAATCACTGCAGATAGTGATTGCAGCCATGAAATTAAAAGACTCTTACTCCTTGGAAGGAAAGTTGTGACCAACAAGGGATAGCATATTAAAGAGCAGAGACATTACTTTGTCAACAAAGGTCCATCTAGTCAAGGGTATGGTTTTTCTAGTGGTCATGTATGGATGTGAGAGTTGGACCATAAAGAAAGCTGAGTGCTGAAGAATTGATGCTTTTGAACGGTGGTGTTGGAGAAGACTCTTGAGAGTCCCTTGGACTGCAAGGAGATCCGATCAGTCCTGGATGTTCATTGGAGGGACTGTGTTGAAGCTGAAACTTCAATACTTTGGCCACCTGATACAAAGAGCTGACTCATTTGAAAAGACCCTGATGCTGGGAAAGATTGAGGGCAGGAGGAGAAGGGGATGACAGAGGATGAATGGTTGGATGCCGTCACTGACTCTCTGGACGTGGGTTTGGGTGGACTCCGGGAGTTGGTGATGGACAGGGTGGCCTGGCGTGCTGTGGTTCATGGGGTCGCAAAGAGTTGGACACGACTGAGCAACTGAACTAAACACACATATAAATATATATAAAATTTTTGATTATTTTCAATTATAGGTTATTATGAGATATTGAATATAATTCCCGGTACTATATACTAAGTCCTAGTTGTTTATTTTCTGTATAGTAGTGTGTATATGTTAATACCAAACACTCAGTTTATCCCTCCCACCCTCTTTTTCCCCTTTGGTAACCATAAGTTTTCTCTGCCTGTGAGTCTATTTCTGTTCTGTAAATAAGTTCATTTGTATCACTCTTTAGATTCCACATACAATATTTGATATCATATGATATTTGTCTTTCTCTGGAATATTTCACTTAGTATGATAATCTCTAGGTCCATCTGTGTTTTTGCAAATGGCATTATGGCTGAGTAATATTCCATTGTGTATGTATACACCACATCTTCTTTATCCATTCATCTGACAGTGGATATTTACGTTGCTTCCATGACTTGGTTTTTATAAATAGTGCTGCTGTGAACAGTGGGGTGTTCTAATTTTTTCAAAATTCTGACATGCATTTTATATTTCTTGTTGGCACTGTCAATAGTTTTGATAGGTGAAACAGGTTTCTCTCCTTGCACCTGATTTCACAAACAATAAAATAGCAATCTCTACCATATGAAGATACTAGATAAAGGTTTTAAAGGATAATCCAATAATAGTGGTTCATAGAAACTAGTTCATTTAGCAATTAATGTGATGCTTCTCATTTTACTTGTAAGTTTCATTATGTTTACATGCTAAGTCATGGTGGAACTTTATTATGTGCCATTGAGAATTAATTTTTCTAGATAGAGAACTTCAGTAATTTTTATACTTGTGAAAATTTCATTTGGAAGAGGAGCATGATAGTAGATTTTATACATTATGGTTGGTCAAATTGAATGGAAAAAAACATGTGCTTTAAGCCACAAATTACTGAGAACATTTTTTGGTTTTGTGGAAGACAAGGTAGGTAGGGCCTAAGAGCTCAATTCTTGATGTAGTGTTGCAGTGAAATTCTGAGAGCATAAGAGATTTGCCACAGTTTTTCCTCTTTGCATAATAATAATAAAAACTAACATTATTGAGTGTGAATGGGTTAGTTATTCTGTAAGATAATGTGCATTATCTAGTTAATCTTCACAATAACTACCTGAGGTAGGAACTATTACAGTGTCCAGTTTGCAGGTAAAGGAACAGGCTTAGAGAAGGTCATAACTTATGATTACACAGCTCATAAGAGGCAAGTCTCTTTCGCTCCTAAATTACTTCATAGCAACTCTCAACTGCTACTCTATATTGATGATTTCTTTAAATGGGGTTGATGATACTTGCCTTGAGCGTTTCATAGGGTAATTATGAGGACCTAAGAAGGTAAGATTTACAACAGGGAACCTATAAATGTGCCTGGTGTTTTCATTTTACTGAGAAATTTTTTGAGACGCCGAAGAAGTCTTTGAAATAGATAAGCACATATATTACTTTTAATCACTAAAATAAGTCAAACCATAAAATAAATCGAGTAAGCAGATTTTGATAGGCTGCTGTCTGAACAGCAGAAGACATATTTTATGTGGGTCCAGAGGATCAGTGAGTGAAAGGCAAGTGGAGGCAGAAATGTAGGGATGTATTGAGTAGAAAGTGGATTGGATCATCTCTAGCAACCTGAATTATTTCTGCAATGAGGAGGAGTATTAAATAACATTAGGTGACCTCAGAGATGCTTCCAACAGCAAGATCTATGAGTGTTTGTAATGGGTGACTTTTATTTTATTCTTGTACCTCAAAATAGCTAGATATACCCCCAAAAGTTTTTATTTTAGCTTGGATAATTAACAATCACTGTTCTTTAAATGTCAGTTTATTTATTTATTTGTTTGCACTGAGGGTGGAAAAATATATTATGGTTGCCTGGAGAGAATATATTTATGTATTTTGCTTTCTTCCCCACAAGATAAACAGATTTTTTTGAGGGTGCAGTGGGTAAAACAGCTTAATAGTATATTGTTGCTTGCTTGCACTTAATACTTTTCTTGTGATTTCCCCTCAAATTTAGATTTCATAAGTGTGTATTTCCACATGAAAGTTACCATTATGAGTATGAAACGTCATTTTTATTGTATGGGGTGTTACAGTTTTATGGCTCTTTATACAGTTGGTTTCATTCTCTGACACTGTTTTATTCAGCAGGCGTTTGTAAGGCAAGGAAAGGATTCAATGCTTGAGAAGCAGAGATAAGAGACGGTTAAGGAAATGACAGTCATATTGGAGAAACATACAAGTACAGTGGAGTGTAGCCAGGATGGGGGCAGTGTAGGATGTGTCTTACAGAAAGCTTCAGAGGGTTCTGTAACCTGATCTGAGTTGAGTTTAAAGAAGGTGAGAGGCGCATCTTAAGGTATGAAAATTTGACGTTGTAACTCTTTACTTGGGTAGACCCAGTAGCTCCTTATCTTCTTTTTGAAAGATGCAGAAACCCCCAAATGGATGTAATTTTTTATAAGTAATTACTTAAAAATAAAGCTGTCACTGAGAACTTACTTTTATTTTATATATGATGCTGTGGTTTCTAAAGTAGCAGATTAAAAAGAATAATATAGAATTGAAATGGTGTCATAAATATACATACTGATAATAACAGATTGCTGACATTGATAGCAAGGAAGAAATAGGAAAAACTATACACACACACAACCCAACTCTAAAAACCATAGATAGTAAAGGAAAACAGCCTTGCGCACCTATTTAGCTTTGGGTATCTGTTGTATTTCTAGTAGTATATATAGAATAATAATGAAAGTTTGTCATGTTCTCTCTTACAAGAAAAGGTTAAATGTATGGTCTCTATAGTTCATTTATGAAGGCATGAAAGTTTTTTCTTAGAAAGATTTTAAAATATGAAATAGTGTGAAAACCAGAGGGTAAACTCTTATGTCAGTTATCAAATTGTTTATCTTGAGTGATTGATTTCCAAAGGGCTTTGAATAACCTTAGATTTATTTTTTTTCTTATATATGACACATCTTTGTTGTTGTCTATTGCTCAGTCATATCTGACCCTTTTTGCAACCCCTCTGTCCAGGCCCCTCTGTGCGTAGAATTCTCCAGACAAGAGTAGTTTGCCATTCCCTTCTCCAGGGGATCTTCCCAACCCACATACTGAACCCACGTCTCTTGCATTGCAGGCGGATTCTTTACTACTGAGCCACCGGGGAAGACCATATGACACATAGACTGCATCTTTTATGGAATATTAGACATAGTTCAGACAGTAAAGAGTCTGCCTTCAATGCAGGAGACCCAAGTTTGATCCCTGGGTTGGGAACATCCCCTGTAGGAGGGCATGGCAACCCACTCCAGTATTCTTGCCTGGAAAATTCCATGGATGGAGGAGCCTGGCGGGCTACGGTTCACAGGATTGCAAAGAGTTGGACACAACTGAGAGACTTCTCTTTCTTTCACTTTCAGACATAGTTCAGCACAGTCTTTGCTGTGTAACATTGGCTAGAAATTATTTGCTTGCATTGTTCATTCGCTAAGTCCTGTGTGACTCTTCTGTGACCCCATGGACTATAGCCCACCAGGCTCCTCTTCCAGGGGTTCTCCAGGCAACAGTACTGGAGTGGGTTGCCATTTCCTTCTCCAGGTATTTGCTTATATAAAATATCAGACTTAGGATTCTTGACCATTTGGGTATCAAGTCCTTTTGAGAGTATGGACCAGGTTATTTTTCTCTTCTGGATGAGTTATAGTTGTCTCTCTCAGTCTAGATGCTATCATCTTGAAAGCCTTCACTGAGATTGTAGACTGTTAAAAATCTGTTAGATATCTCTTATCTGTGTTTTTGGAGCATCTTATTTTCCTCCCTGTTGTGATACTAATAACATTGCATTGTAGCTTGTCTGTTTCTACTTTAGACTACAGTATAGGCTGTTTGAGAACAAAAGCTATTTTGTCTAGGGCTCTGGAATTGGTCTCCCCTCAAGTTGAATCTTGGCTGTGTGTGGCATTGGGGAAATTATCTGTGAAGTGGGGAAAATCATACTACATAGTTATTTATCTTGAATATGTTAATGAATGTAGAGGAGAAATAACACAGTTTCTGGCACATTGTTTAGTTCTCATAAATGTTTCTTCCACCTTTTTTTTCTTATTGTGTCTGGCATTTACTTTTAAATGCTTTTAAAAGTATTACTACAGTAGTACTTTTAAGGTGGTTTTGTAAACTGTGTTAGAGCTCATTTGGATCTATCATTAACATTATTAAATGAAAATTTCTTAAAATGAATAATAACTAGTATATAAAAAATACAGTCTTTGAGCTAGATATCAGCAAATCATGTAGTCTCCAAATTTCATTATCAGCCTGGAAAACTTTCCCCAGGCCTTGTCAAGCATGTAATTGTTGTGATGGCAGTAGATTTCAAGTAGGTGGGCCTGGTGCTCTGTCTGTGGTGACTTGGAGAATGGGGGTAGGGGAAGAGGAGGGAAGCTCAAGAGGGAGGTTATATATATGTATATAATTATGGCTCATTTGTGGTGTTGTATGGCAGAAACCAATACAACATTGTAAAGCAGTTTTCTTCCAATTTAAAAATAAAAAATAAAGATGCTTCTGAATATAAAAATGTTAAGTAGGTGGAAAAGACTGTAGAGTTACTTTTTCTGAATTTGCTGCTTTCTGACCGTGTTCACTTGTCTTTGTGGCTGTGCCTCTTATTGCCATCATCTTGGCCTTGTTATTCTGTTTTTTGGAAGGAAAGAACCCTGTGTCTGACAAACTTACTAGCTGTGTGACCCTGGGTAAGTAACCTTACTTCTGGGTTTATATATATGTATAACATTCAGAAAACGAAGATCATGGCATCCGGTCCCATCACTTCATGGCAAATAGATGGGGAAACAGTGTCCGACTTTATTTTTTGGGGCTCTAAAATCACTGCAGATGGTGACTGCAGCCATGAAATTAAAAGACGTTTACTCCTTGGAAGAAAAGTTATGACCAACCTACATAGCATATTGAAAAGCAGAGACATTACTTTGCCGACTAAGGTCCGTCTAGTCAAGGCTATGGTTTTTGCTTTGGTCATGTATGTATGTGAGAGTTGGACTGTGAAGAAGGCTGAGCGCCGAAGAATTGATGCTTTTGAACTGTGGTGTTGGAGAAGATTCTTGAGAGTCCCTTGGACTGCAAGGAAATCCAACCAGTCCATTCTGAAGGAGATCAACCCTGGGATTTCTTTGGAAGGAATGATGCTGAAGCTGAAACTCCAGTACTTTAGCCACCTCATGCGAAGAGCTGACTCATTGGAAAAGACTCTGATGCTGGGAGGGATTGGGGGCAGGAGGAGAAGGGGACGAACGAGGATGAGATGGCTGGATGGCATCACGGACTCGATGGACGTGAGTCTGAGTGAACTCCGGGAGATGGTGATGAACAGGGAGGCCTAGCATGCTGCGACTCATGGGGTCGCAAAGAGTCGGACATGACTGAGCGACTGAATTGAACTGAACTGATAATGAAGTAGTAATAATGCCTCATGACTCTGAAATTTTAGAAATAGGTGCCTGGTGTATAGAAGGTGCTCCGTAGATGGTAGGTATTCTTAGCTCTCTTTTCAAGCCAGAATCCTTGGTACTCCTTCTTTATTAGTAACTTTGTTTGAAAGCAGCAAACCAAGAATTAGGGTGAAGGAGAACTGGATCACTGAGGGAATGAAAACAGAGATTTTTGCACCAGCACTCTTGACCTCAGATGGGAGATGGATGGGAAGGGCCTGTAGCTTTATGTGACGGAGGATGGGTGAAACCTGATTGGATCAGATGTAGCATAACATCTGTAGTCTGGCTTAAACCCTCATTAACTGGTTGGGTGGTTTTTAATTTACTTAAAATTTAAAAGTTTGGTTTATTTTTTAGTTATTAAAATGCTTACAATACTAAACTACTTCCTTGATTACAAAATGATTTTTCAGTGAGCTGAGCACAACTTATTCAAGGCTTATGGACTGTAGAGCTGTTCCTCTGGGATAGTGTGTTAAGACATTTCTAGAAAAGAAGTGTCCCCCTCCCTGCCTCCCCCCACCTATCCTTTAGCCCCTTCGTGCCACAAGTTGTTGCGATCTATGTGACTGCTACTCCTGTTGGCATCTGTCATTTCATTACATCTCTGTGGTTTGCAAGGCGTCATGTTAAGTGCTGTGGAGGAATGTAAAGAAGTAAAACCATGTATTTCAGGAAATTGATTGCAGTGGGGAAAATGATACATTCATGTATTAAAAATAAATTTTTAAAAAAGCAGAATTATTAACTAAAACATCTTATTTTCTGAGCTCAGTATCCCTAGGGTCATTTAAGATAAATAGTTTTGCTGGAAAAAAAGTCTTAGGCTGTTGTTATGCAAGTGTCAAACCATGGATTAGAAAAGTAGGAAACTGAAGTTTCTGACTAATGTTAATTTTCCATCTTATTTGTGAATCTTTATTAGCATTATCTTGTACTTATTCCTTCACTAATATCTAAGAATTAAAAAAATTACTTGTCACCTTCAAATGTGATAATTGAAAAGTTGGTTAATTATTCTCTGTCTTTCAAAGCAGATTAAGTTAAATCGTAATGATTTAGATGTTTTCCTATGGTAGTATTTTATCTTAGTTTGTGTCATTTGCAACAGATCGTCAAGTTAGTGCTGTATTTATTATTAAATCTAGTATTTATTATTAAGTCTAGTATTATTAAATCTAGTATAAATGTAGTGTCTTTACTGCAGAATGGTGCACATTTTGATCAAAAGAAGCATTGCCACCCTCCCTGTCACCTCCAGCTGTACCTTGACTAAAATTTGGATATAAAAGAATCTAATCAGATTGCTCTCTCCTTTGATTTTCCTGTTGCTGACTTCCTGTCATTCAGATCTCTGCTTAAAAAAATTGTTTTCTGAGTCTTTCCCAAACCACCTAATCTGAAGTGGTTCTTGATGCTCTTGGCTTGCTCTGCCACGTTGCCCTATGTATTTTCATGCAGAATACTTATTCCTGTCATAGAAACTTTCTTCTTTCCTTTCTCCCTCCGTCCCTTTCTTCACTCCCTCCTTCCTTTCTTCCATTCTCCAGTAGCTTGTATGCTCTTTGAGAGCAAGGGCTTAACTGGTTTTTTATCACTTCTGTTATCTCTAGAGCTTCAAATAATTCGCTCAATAAAGTTTTGTTACTATAGAATGAAGCAGACATTCTTTCCCCTAAGTAGCTTTATGACTGTCTTGAAAGTTCATTTTACTTCATTATGCCTTGGTTTCTTCCGTTGCAAAATGGGTGGGGGATAGGAGAGAAAAGAGATTGAATTAGATTATTTCTAAAATCTCTGCTGTTAGCTTGTGATGAGCTTTGAGTCCTGCTCTAATGGTGTTGATGAAGTTGGGGTTAGCTACTTAATTATTTTCTTTCTCTTCTCTTGAAACCAGTAGTGCATATTTATATTTGTAAGATTACTGACAGCACTGGCGAATTAACTCTGATTGCAGACTCAGTTTTTTGGTGTATCTAGATTATTAAAGAGATTAGACCTGCAACTTGATTTCTGTTTCGATGATCATATTAGGTTCTGTGGCATACCTAAGTATTAAGTTGAACTGATCTTTCTGGTATTTACTCTAAATATCAGGAAATTGTAGTCATCTCTTTTTAATTAATTTCAATTATGAGAGTTATGATTTGTATGAAATGAACTTTGAGATAATATACATATAAATAAAATGAAAGTTTACAGTAAAAGTAACTTTTGTAGTAATTTCTGGAAGGCAGTTGGAATTGTAGATATAAACTAGTTTTTCCTTTGGTGCACGTGACTAGAATTTTAGACAGTGGGCTATTTTAGTCTTCATTTGGGAATATTATATTGAACAAAAACATGTTTGAAATGGGTAAAGGAAATGAGCAGACAGTTGATATTAGAGGATATACAACCTGTAAGCAACTGTTAGAAGAATGTGTGATCTTCTCAGTAATCAAAGAAATGCTGACTAAAACAAAATGGAATACTACTTTATACTTATTTCAGATTTTTTCAAAAACAATTACATGTAATGCTGGTTAAATATTAGTAAAGCAGGCGTATTCAGATAGTGCTACTGGATTGCAATTTGGTAGGATGTATCTAGAATTTTTAGACTATTCATAATTGTTTTATAAATCTGATCAGTAGCTTTCCTTCTGAGAATATCCTAAAGAAATAACTACAGAAGAAAGAAGGCCAAGATAAGAAACAGGTGTTTGCAGGAAACTATTCAGAGCAACATTATAGTAGCGGCTTATTAGAAGCAACTTAAATTTTCAACAATAGGAGACTTTAAGATATGGTACACTTATTGCAAGAACTATTGTGTAGCATAAAAATAATTAGAAAGACTATCATTTTAAGGAAAGTGAATGTAACCATTTAAAATTATAAGAAAAATATCAGGAATGCACTGAAATGCCAACTGTATTAGCTCAATAGTATTATGGATCTTTTTTTTCCCCTAAATTTGTGTAACTTTTATAATGAAAAAAGCATAAGTAAAATTAGATTTTGCTAGCAATGATAAATTTGTTAGTATAACTAGGGTTGCCAGATTTAACAAATAAAAATACATACACTATTTGGGATGTATATTCCAAATAAATAAAATTATTTTTCTGAGATTCAACATTAAACTGAGTGCCTTATGTTTTATCTGACAACCCTAAATGTAACACATTTTGGTTATCGTTGAATGTTGTTGAGAAATGTTGGGACACTCTGCCTCCCAAATAATTCCAACAATTGTTTTTAATTTAGTTAAAAACTAGAATTATTTAGCTAGGAAAATTACTCTTATGGTCTAATTTTTTTTCAGAACTTTTTTGACTGATGCTTGAAGGAAATATGCTTCAGTGTTTGGCAAGAGTAATTAAAAACTCTTGTTACTTAACAAAAACATGATACTGGATACTGCTTTTTTACCTTAGATAGAAGGATGATTTGTTGAGTTAACATTTTTTTAGTTTTAGAAATAACAGGATTTCTGGATTTCCCTGATGATCCGGTGGTTAGGACTCCATATTTTCACTGCCACTGGCCTGGGTTTGATTCCTGGTTGAGGAACCGAGGTCCCACAAGCCAGTAGCTGTGGTGAAGAAAAAAAAAAGGCATTTCTGCAGTGAAACATCTTTCTACATATATCTGGGAAGGTGCTTTCCCTATCAGAGACTTATTGATATAATGTTTGAGAGGTCAAGGAAATGAGAATAAGGAGGGAAGTTGAAATAGGATTGTAACTACTCTGCTTTGAAAACTGGAACTTTTTTTAAGTTTCATATTTGAAGTGAAAATAAAATGCACTTATAAGAAGTTCTGACAGTTTTCTAAATCCTAAGTAATCCTCCCACAGAATAAATAACATGTCAGGACTTTTTGGATTGAAAAAGATGCAATTTTGGGGTCCAATTGAAGATAAATCTTATGAAAATGAAGATCAATTTAGTAATTATTGTTGATACAGTTAATGTATCCAATCAAGGGCTTTGATATACTAGGTACTAATAACAGAGATACCCTGCCATCATAGAATTTATAGTTTAGGGAGGAGTTTGGCAATTACTGTGCTCTGTGATAAGTATAATGATAGGCCATTTGAGCTGCAGGGGTAGCTCAGAGGAGGGGCACCTTAGCCAGAGGAGAGATTCTACGATCAGAAGGAGTAGGAGTTAGCCAGGGAAGATGATGTGGGAGTCCTGGAGATTGAGAGCAGATATGAAGGTCCAGAAACAGGGAAGAACATAGCAGATCTGAAGAGTGAAAGAAGGAAGTGGACAGCAGTGTATTTGAAGGAACGGGGAGAGCGCGTGGTAACACATGAGGCTGTAAAGGTGAGCAGGGGCCAGGTGATGGTGGGTCTTACAGATCATTTAAGATGTGGGCTTTATTCTAAGAATGCTGTGCTGTGCTTAGTTGCTCAGTCATGTCTGACTCTTTCGACCCCATGGACTGTAGCCTGCCACGCCCATGGGGATTCTCCAGGCCAGAATACTGGAGTGGGTTGCTGTGCTCTCCCCAGGGGATCTTCCCAACCCAGGGATTGAGCCCAAGTCTCCTGCATTGTGGGTGGATTCTTCACCATCTGAGACACACATTAGATTTTGTTCTAGAGAGATTATTTTGGCCTGGGTGTGTAGAGTTGATTTGGAGAGAAGTAGGCTAGAGTATGGAAGACAATTTAGAAAATTGTTACAGTAATCCAGGTAACTCGACTAGGATGGGAGTAGTGAAGCTTGAAAGAAGTGGACAGATTTAAGAAATTTTTATGAGACAAAATCATTGGGACTTTGTGATATGTTTGATTTAGGAGTGAAAGAGAAGGAGTCATAATTCTTGGGCAGGTTTACCAAGAGGGATTAAAGGAGGAGCAGTGTTTTGGAGTTTGACATTGTAGATGTCTGTAGCTGCTGCTGCTGCTGCTGCTAAGTCGCTTCAGTCGTGTCCGACTCTGTGCGACCCCATAGATGGCAGCCCACCAGGCTCCCCCGTACCTGGGATTCTCCACGCAAGAACAGTGGAGTGGGTTGCCATTTCCTTCTCCAAGATGTCTGTAGGCAGCTTGACAAATGATATAAAATGTGAGAAAGATGTCTGGGTTTGAAATGTACTAATTGAGATTAAGTGGGTAGAGTTGAAGAGACCCAGAATAGAACCCTGAGGAGCTCCCTTTAAAAAAAAAAGTGATTGTTTCGAAAATCTTACATTTTTATTTGTTTTTCTTCCATTTGTACTTATTGTATTTACTTTGTTTTTGCAAGTCTTTCCTGTGTTAGATTATAAGCCCCTTAAGGGCAGGACCATGTCTCTTTTGTTTACCTCTGTATGCACAGTACTTGGCACATAGTATACACTTGATAAATATTTGTGAAATGAAAACAGTTTTCCCTATTACTTTTGTTCCTCATTTGAGTCTTTAGTTGTGGGCATTTATTTCCAGACTCTCTGTTCTATTGTATGATCAGTTTGTCCTCTTTCAGTCAGTATCACGTTGTTCACTCACCCAGTCATGTCCGACTCTTTGTGACCCCATGGCTTGCGGCTCTCCAGGCCTCCCTGTCCCTCACCATCTCCCGGAGTTTGCCCAAGTTCCTGTTCATTGTACTGTTGGCTGTAGACAGCCATCTCATCCTCTGACATCTTCTCCTGCCCTAGATGTTTCCCAGCATCAGGGACTTTTCCAGTGAGTCGTCTGTTCACATCAGATGACCAAAATACTGGCGCTTCAGCATCAGTCCTTCCAGTGAATATTTGGGGTTGATCTCCTTTAAGATTGACTGGTTTGATTTCCTTGCTGTTCAAGGGACTTTCAGGAGTCTTCTCCAGCACCACAGTTTGAAGGCATCAATTCTTTGGTGTTCTGCCTTCTTTATGGTCCAGCTTTCACAATCAGTGTCATATAGGTATGTTTTCTTTTAACTTTTCATTATGGAAAATTTGAAATTTATGAGAAAGAAAACAGTTTACTTAATACCCACATAGTAATCTAAATTATGTTTCTCATTTTGGCTTAATCTCTTTTTTTGGGTGTAGCACTGCAAATTACAGAAATTGGTTTATTTTTATCCCTAATTACTTGAATGTATCTCTCAAAAGTAAGAACATTTTCTTATATTCACATTATCACATTATCATACCTAACTAAATTAACAATTTCTTAATATCCTCAGAAACCCAGCCTGAATTAAAATTTTGCCAGTTATACCCAAAATGTTTGTGTTAGTTTGCTAGAGCTGCCATAACCAAATATCACATACCAGGTGGCTTAAAGGACAGGATTTATTTTCTCACAGTTTGGAGACTGTAAATCCAAAATCAGTGTATTTCTCCTGAGGATCTCCCCTTGGCTTGCCGGTGGCTGCCTCTCTGTGTGTCCTCACGTAGTCTTTCCTCTCTGAGTGCATCCCTGGTGTTTCTGTGTGTCTGAGTTTCCTTTTTACAAGGGCACACCAGTCAGATTGGATTAGGACCCGCCCTCATGGCCTCCTTTTAACTTACCTTTTTAAAGGCCCTAACTCCAAAAATAGTCACATTCTGAGATACTGGGGGTTAGGGCTTCAAGATATGTAGAATTTTTTTGTGGTGGGAGTGGGGGCACAATTCAGTCCTAAACAATGTCTTTTATACTGGTGGCTTGTTCAAAGCAGGATTTAATCAAGGACTATGCAGTTGCATTTAGTTGTAAATTTCTTACTTACACTTTAACCTACATACATCTCCCCACTTTACCCCTTTTCTTCTCTTGACAATACAGACATCTAGCCAACTGTCCTGTAAGATATTCCATGTTTTGAATTTGTCTGACTTATTCCATTGTTTCCTGTTTCCTATAAGCTGAAAGCTAGATCTGAAGGTTTATTTAAACTAAAACATTTTGGGCACCGGTATTTATAGTTTGTGCTGTATGGGTCAAATGGTTGTGTCTGGAGGCACATGTCTCATTGTCCTACTCTTAATGATGCTGAGATTGATCACTGGGTAAAGTGGTAACAGAATAGAATTGTTCTGTTATAAAGTTTATTATTTTCCTTATCACTAAGAAGTTATCTGTGGTACAGCACTGTAAGTATTACATGGTTTTGATCGTTGCAATTTAGGGTAGTGTGGTTGCTTGAATGCCATCAATAAGGGTTGTTACGAATAGTGAATATTTCTCATTTTTCGCTTTCCAGGATTTGAACCCCTTGCCTGTATTTGGCATATTTCCCCAATTTATGAGGCAGAGCCGTCTTTTTACTAGAGAATCAGAAAACGTTAGGTGCTTTACTCCCAGGCCTCTTTTCATTTAGGGCGTGGATACATACCTGGGTTCTATCAGTCAAATACCTATCTCCAGTTTTGGACTAGAAGCTTGTAATGTAAAGATGACCCTGGGAAAAAATCCATTCCAGTGAGGGTTGGTAGTAGTAGCCACTATCTTGTTTAGTTTAAGAAGCAGCAGGGGCACTGATTCTAAGTGTGGCATCCACCCAGTGTCTAGACTGTCGGTAATGTGGGCGGTAGGAGCTCTCACATCTGTGCCAGCAGCAGCGGTGTCGTCACTGGAAAGGTTGAGTCTTGCTTTCAGGCATAGCCTTGGCTGTGTGGCCTTTTACAAGTCCAGTTCCTTGCTTTTCTGAAGATATATTTTAATGAATTCCATTTCTGCTCTGGTAGCTATAATTTCTTTTTCTTCTTAATAACTAAGAAATCTTACGGGGAGAAACACTTTGAGGGGATAGTTTAGGTCAGAAGTTGGACCCAGTGTCATCTTAGATCCTCTTTAAATCTGTAGTTATGTTTGCCCACCCATTCTTGGTTTGTAAAAGTCATTTTATATTTGTCTTTATTTCCTTTTTTCTTATTCTTTGAAATACAGTTTGCCACCGGTTATTAAGTTTTAGAAGTATTCATTGCAAAAGCATTCATTTTATGCCCACTGTGAGCTGGAGAAACAAGATGAATAGTAATCTGCCCTCGAGGAAGATAAATCATGAGGAAGATAAATCACGTAGAGGTGTTAATCTTGAAAGAGGTTCAGATAAAGTGCATTGGCAGTTCAAGTAGGAAGAAATTGTTTGCATTAGGAGGGGTAGGAGATGATGAAAGAGGAACGATTTGAGCTGAGTTCTGGAGGCATGGTAGCTCTAGGTATAGCCAGCTGAGAGAGAAGGGGGCTTTAGGTAAAGGGAATAGCGTGACCAGAGGCAAGATGTTGAATGTGTGTATGGGGATATTTATTCTATTGGGAAGCAAAATTGATAATTTAGAATGCTTATTTGTTCATTAACAGTAATGGTAAGAAATACGTTGCATGTTGACATAAATGACATACATTTTATTGGAAAGTAACTATTTCTAAAAACAGTTTAGTGAGAAAGCATGGTTTTGCATTTTGCAAATTCCTTTAATGTCTGCCTTAGTAGATGACAGATTCTCGTATCTGCTACTACATTCACTTCATGGTAGTATGTTGTTTGGGTTGAAATATTCGAAGAGAGTCTGGCTATTTTCCTTTACTTTTAGCCACCACTCATCCTGGGGCAAGGAGTGAGGAGCTGAGAATGCAGGTGTTTGAAGATCTCCTCTGCATACTATTTAACCAGAATTAGATAAACAGTGAAGATTTTGTGGAGGAGGTGAGATTTGAGATGAGAGTTGTAGGCATTAGATAAACAGGAGGAAATAGAAAGGCATTATTGTTGGGGCCAAATAGTATAAACAAAGTTTTGGAAAATTAAATGTCTCAGGATCAAAAGTTTGAAACAATTGCCTTGATTTCAAAAGGTAGATCAAAAGTAAAAATGATCTTCATGTACTGGGATCTGATAAACTCTGGAGGATAATGGAAAGACCGTGGTACAATTAGTTGGCTCGTAATGCTGGGGAGTAATAGTGGCTTGCCGTTTATTGTGTGCTTTCTATGTGTCAATTACTGATCTAAGTTTAATACATGTATTCATACATGCAAATAACCTAAGAAAGTTGGTATTATTATTATTATCATCATTTTGCATATGAGAAACCTGAGGCACAGAGAAATTATGCTACTCATCTGAGGTCACACTATCAGTAAATTGCAGAGTTGGGATTTAAACTCAGACAGCTGGATTCCAAGGCCTGTTTGTTTATGGAGCACACTAAATTGCCTCTTAAATATTAAAAAATAAGTTTATATAACGAGGGTGGTATTAGCTTCTGAAGGAATATTGAAACTGAGGAATTTAAACTTGTACAGGAGAATCGGTAAATGTTTGTTTTTTTTTAGTTTAATTTATTAGAAAATTTTGTTTCAAAATATATATTGAATATGTCAGCTGTTGGGGTGAGGGTATATGGATGGATGTGGCAGAGCCTGCTAATTTTTCCTCAACAGCTGTCTGTCCTTTCTTCTGAAGTAATATGTTCTTAAGCTGGGCTCACGTTAGTTGATAATAATGACTACATCTCACAGCTCTTTTTGAAAGCGGGAATGGTCATATAACTAAGTTCAGGCCCTTGGAATGTAAGTAGAAGTACTGTTGGAACTTGCCTTAAGTGATAGATGGTATATATCCTTTGTTCTCTCTCTCTCTCTCTTTTTTCTTTCCTCAGTCTTACAGCCTGTAAAATGCCAAAGGGAAAAGTGTTAAAAAAGAACAGAATCTCTTTGAATGGAAATTCTTAGAAAGGATTACATAGGAGCTGTCCACGATGTCAGGTGAGGGAGAAAACTCAATGTCATAAGAATTAAAATTTGGTAGCACAGTAAGAATACCAAAGGTGTGTGGCAGACTTTATTAGAAGTACTCAGTTGGTGAATTTGAACCTGCTGATCCTGGAGCAGCTAACATCCTTACTCACAACCTGGCATTCTCAGAAATTTCGAACTCCTAAAGATGCTTCGCCAGAAAGGGCCATGATTGTCTATTCATTTGAAATGTAAGTAAAGCTTGGGAAAAAAGTGGCAACACGACTCAAGTTACACAGACAGCCCTGCTTTATTTTTTTTCTTTTAACCTTATGATACTATTATTTCTATTTCTTTAAAATATTTGAATAGATGATTTTTTAGAGAAGTTTTAGGTTCATAGCAAATTTGAGCAGAAAGTACAGTTTCATAGACCCCTCCTGCCCTGTCCTCCATGCAGAGCCTACTTCACTGTCAGCATCAGACATCAAAGTGGTACATTTGTTACCACTGATGAACTTAGGTTGATACATAATCATCCCTAAAGTCCATAATGTACATCAGAATCCACTTTTAGTTTTGTACAATTTGTGAGTGTGGATGTATAACAACATGTATCTGCCACTATAGTATCATACAGAATAGTTTTACTGCCCTAAAAATCCTCCACGTTCTGCTTTTTCATCCTCCATCCCAGCTGACCACCACTTATTTTTCTTATGCCACCAGTAATTTTGTATTTTCTAGAATGTTGCATAGTTGGAATCTTAACAGTAAGTAGTCTTTGCGCATTGGCTTCTTTCACTTAGTATTATGAATTTGAAGTACTTCCATGTGTTTCCATGTCTTGATTGTTGTTGTTCAGTTACTCAGTCGTGTCTGAATGGACTGCAGCATACCAGGTTTCCCTGTCCTTCACCATCTCCCCAAGTTTGCTCAAACTTATGTCCATTTGAGTCGATGATGCCATCCAGCCATCTCATCCACTGTTGCCTGCTTCTCCTGCCCTCAATCTTTCCCAGCATCGAGGTCTTTTCCAATGAGTCAAGTCTTAGTGTCAGGCCAAAGTATTGGAGTTTTAGCTTCAGCATCAATCCTTCCAATGTATCAGTCAGTTCAGTTCAGTTGCTCAGTCGTGTCTGACTCTTTGTGACCCCGTGGACTGCATTACGCCAGCCCTCCCTGTCCATCGCCAACTCCCGGAGTTTACTCAGACTCATGTCCATTGAGTCGGTGATGTCATCTGGTCATCTCATCCTCTGTGTCTCCTCCTCCTCCTGCCTTCAGTCTTTCCCCATCAGGGTTTTTTCCAATGAGTCCATTCATCACATCAGGTGGCCAAAGTATTGGGAGTTTCAGCTTTAGCATCAGTCCTTCCAGTGAGTATTCAGGACTGATTTCCTTCAGGATGGACTGGTTGAATCTCCTTGCAGTCCAAGGGACTCTCAAGAGTCTCCTCCAACACCACAGTTCCAAAGCATTAATTCTTCGGTGCTCAACCTTCTTTATGGTTCAGTTCACATCCGTACATGTCTACTGGAAAAACCATGCCTTTGACTAGATGGACCTTTGTCAGAAGAGTGATGTCTCTGGTTTTTAATATGCTGTCTCTTTTTAGCACTTACTAATAGTGCATTGTCTGGATTATTTATGAATTCACCTACTGTAGGAATTTTGGGTACTTCTACATTTCTGTAAATATAAATAAAGCTGTTGCAAATATACATGTGCAGGTTTTGTGTGGACATAACTTTTTGATCCCTTTGAGTAAATAACAACGAGTGTGATCACTGGATCATATGGCTAGTTTTGTGAGAAACCACCAAATTGTCTTCTGGAATGACCATATCATTTTGCATTCCTGCCGGAAATAACTGAATTTTTGTTATGTCATGTTCTTGTTGGCTGTTGGTGTTGTCAGTATTCTGGATTTCAGTCCTTCTAATAGGTGTATAGAGGTATTTTATTGTTTCAGTTTGCATTTCCCTGATGACTTAGATGTGGAGCATCTTTTTATATATTTATTTGCTATCTGTTAAGTTCTTTGAGATAATCTATTTTACCCCATTTTTTAAATGAGGTTGTTCATTTTCTTGTTATGTTATTATTTTCACGCCTTTCTTTTTTCTTATCTTCCTCTTACCGTTAATGTGAGAGACATTGTGTCTTAGTGAAGTCCCTTAGAATCAGACTGTTAAAATCCTGCTTCCATCATTTAATCACTGTGGCTTGTGAAAGTTAAAATAAGCTCTTGTGCCTCAGGTTCCTTCTTGGTAAAAGAAGGGTTATAATGTGTGATGATTAAAGAAGTTGATATATATAATATAAAAAGGGCTTGGAGTAGGGCTTGACCTATGTTAGAACATAGTATTTATTATCCCATCATTTCATATAATTGTTATCAGTCACTGCTCTTTACCACATTCCCTCTAGAAAACTTCTGTTAAACT
This sequence comes from Capricornis sumatraensis, assembly GCF_032405125.1. NCBI lineage: Eukaryota > Metazoa > Chordata > Mammalia > Artiodactyla > Bovidae > Capricornis > Capricornis sumatraensis. Next base: position 62,721,889 of record NC_091082.1, read on the forward strand.
TATTCACACTAACTTGTGTATGATTTTTAAGAATATTTATATTTTCAGTCTTAATTGAATTTTAAAAATCACATTGGTACCATATGAGCATTTTCTCTTGGTAAAATGTTTAATAAATACACAAGTATATCTAGTTAAAAATAAAGTTTCCCTGCATGTAACACCTCTTCCCCTTACTTCCTCTCCTCTTTCCAGATGCTAAGTACTATTCACAGTTAATAGTAGACTGAGGCTGAGCAGATAGGCCTGTGGTGTTCCATCTTAAAAATATTTTAAAATCTGAAGTCTCCTGGCAGCTGTTCTAATCTAGAGTCTCTTGTAGTAGAGAAGTTTCATGAAGCCTTGCAGTGTTAATCTCTTGTACTCCCCTCAGGATTTATTTGTAGACCCAATACCCTGAGTATGATCTACTGCTCTTTGGTTACTTCTTCAGTTTGTGGTAGTCAGGGTATTTCGTTTCTCATCTTGACAGTTGTATGCTAAGAATTCCCAGCTTATTTAAGAAGATGCTCAGCCTTAGTGGTGTGGAAGTTGATCCCACAGGTCACTCAAGGTTGGGGTGGAGTTATGGTGGCAATCTTGGCCTGCTCATGTTGTTTTCTGTATAAAGCAGTGATTCTTGACTGCTTAAGGTTCATGATGGCCTCCACTGAAACATGATTGTAGAAATAGGAGGCATCAGGAGGGATATGTCAGCGCTCTGGGCCATCCGGCTGTTACTGATCTGGGAAATGTAAGGAGACCTGGAGATGCCTTACAGTCTTTTAGCTCTAACTTCAGAGCCTATTGGCTAGCTACTGTTCACTAAGAAAATATCCAGCTTAGAGGCAGAAAATTTTATGCAGTTTGCTTTGAAAACTATGGTGCTTAAAGTACTTGAAGGGTAATTTAGAATTTTATTTGTTTTAGGTTTTACTTATTGAAATGAATTTTTAAAAAGATGTAAAATTGTACATTCAAATAATTATTTCCTGAAAATTTCCACCTTTATTTTAAAATCCTGGGTAGTATGTAATCATTGTAACATATTTAAGAGTATAAGTAAAAAGTGAAATCTCCTCATTTATTGTTTACTAAATACACACATTTAAAAATAAAAGAAATGAGCTTGCAATAGATAGTGTATTTTGGATATTTTTCTGTGACAATTATTTGGCAGCATAATACCACATAACTTGTGGAACTGTTTCCTTACTGTTGGATAGAATCTGGATCTCCCTTGCTTCCATGGTGGCTCAGTGGTAAAGAATCTGCCTGCAGTACAGGAGATGCGTTTTGGTCCCTGGGTCGGAAAGATCCCCTGGAGAAGGAAATGGCAACCTACTGCAGTATTCTTTCCTGGAGAATCCCCATGGATAGAGGAGTTTGGTGGGCTACAGTCCATGGGATCACAAGAGTCGGACATGACTTAGAGACTACACCACCACCTCCACTGAAAGCAAATTTAGTGTTCTTGTCATTGTATTTTCTTGTATTATTGGATGTTTATCTATGACAGATTTTTGCAGGTGGAAAACAGTGTACCTTTACTTTAAAAATAAAAAAAATTTCAGTAGAATTAGATGTTGACCTCTGGATTTTTAAGGGGGCAGTAAAGCTCAAACTCGTTTTGGTGGAGATGAAAAATGTTTCATTTAATAATGAAAAATGAAAAAAAAATGAAAAATGTTTATCAAATAGACTATTGCAGGTAGAAACTCCCAAGGAAATTTCTACATAGTTGAGTTTCAGGTAGATGAAGATGTGAGGATAATCTCACAGAATAATGGCTAATACTTTTTCATTGTCATTAAAATTAAGAGGAAAAAATTTCTGAAACGCTTGGTGATGTTTTGGCAAGAAGTTACATCAGTTTAAGGTGCTTCCTAGTGAGAGATGTAATAATGATAGTTGTTTTGTTATAAAAGTGATGGATTCATATGGTTAAAATTTAAGCAGTTTCAGAATGTCCGTATCTTTTGCATAGAGCCCTGCTCCCATCCCACCCTAACCTTCAGAAGAACTACTGAGTTTAGTTATGCAGAGGGTGATTTCCCAATTTGTCATTACATTTCCATGTCCTTTTGTTCCCTTGAGGTACAGTTGATACACAATATTTAGGTAAATTATATGTTTCAGTTGTACAACATAATTTCACAATTTTTAAAGGTTCTACTGGTGGCTCAGAGGTTAAAGTGTCTGCCTGCAATGCAGGAGATGTGGGTTCGATTCCTGGGTTGGGAAGATCCCCTGGAGAAGGAAATGGTAACCCACTCCAGTATTCTTGCCTGGAGAACCCCATGGATGGAGGAGCCTGGTGGGCTACAGTCCACGGGGTAGCAAAGAGTTGGACGCGACTGAGCAACTTCACTTCACTTTCACTTTCACTCCATTTATAATTATTTAAAATAATGGCTATATTCCCCACACTGTACAGTATATCCATGTACCTTATTTATTTTGTACATAGTATTATAGTTTATACTTCTTAATCCACTGCACTTTTCTTGCCTTTCCTTCTTCCCTTCCACTACCTATGTGTCTGGGTGTTTTTTTTTTTTATTTAATTCACTAGTTTGTTTTATACTTTGGATTCCACTTGTGATACCATACAGTGTTTGTCTTTCTCTGACTTATTTCACTTAGCATAATGCTCCCCAAGTCCATCCATGTTGCTGCAAATGGTAGGATTTCATTCTTTTCGTGGCTGAGTATTACTCCATTGTGCATACCACCTCTCCTTTATCCATTCATCTATTGATGGACACTTAGATTGTTTCTGTATCTTGGCAATTGTAAATAATGCTTCTATGAACATTGGAGGGCATGTATCTTTTCTGATTAGTGATTTGCTTTTTTCCGGATACATACCCAGGAGTGGAATTTCTGGGTCACATGGTGGTTCTATTTTTAGTTTTTTTGAGAAACCTCTGTACTCTTTTCCACAGTGGCTGTACCAGTTTACTTTCCCACCAACAGTGTAGAAGGGTTCTCTTTTCTTCACATCCTCCCCAACATTTGTTATTTGTGATCTTTTTGCATATCCATGTAGTTCTATTCGCCTTTGTAGTTAACCACTTTATTGCTTAGCTGTATCTCTGCTAATGTGAATTGTAAAGGGAAAGGGAGGAGTGTGATCATGTCTGGTAGATGATGGATTATTTGAAAAAGTTGTTCAAAATAGGGAATCACGCGAACATAACACAAATACCTTTTAACATGTTAAGTTGAAGTCTGGGTGTACCTTTATTTACCAAGCTTTTGATGTAGGGCCAAGGCCTTCTGGCATTCTGTATATTGGTCTTTCTTGCATACACCTCACCTATAATGCTTCATTTTAGATTTTTTTAGTGTGCGTAGAGTAAAACCTTAAATCCTTAAATGTGGTAAAAAGCTGAATACAATCTTGTCCCTTAACAGATTCTAAGAAATCTACTCTTTCTCTGCTTTTCTGTGATCAAGTTATGCTGACTCTTCAATTTCTGAAACTTGCCTTAGAACTTTCTCACATGCTGTTCCCATAACCTGAAATTATCTTTTCTTCAAATCTTTGAATGTGGAATCTTAATCTCAAGTGTCCTGTTTTTAGAGAGGCATCCTTAGTGTTCCAGTCTAAAGCGGGATTACTCCCCAACCCCCGCCATCACTAATATCACCTGACTCTTTTCCTTCATTCTACTTGCAGCATTTGATGAGTATAGATTTGTGGGTTTATTTGTTGAATTTCTGCCTTTTCACAAAACTAAAGGCTACAAAAGGCAAGAGTTTTATGTGTTAGATTTGTCATAGCCTATGCTTAGAACAGTGTATGGATATAAGAAGAAACTTAAATATTTGTTGACTTAATTAATCAAGTATTTATTACTTGTGTTTTTGTCAGTACTGTAGGGGCATTAATAAAATGCCACTTAGTCACCGTATTGGTAGCCTGTGGTATATTTATAAATGGAAATGTGTACATTCAGGTATGCATCATGTTTAATAAAATGTATGACATTAAATTTTTCAGATGATAATATTAGAATATGCAAATTTTCTACAAAATTAAATAGAACCCTTTTTAAAACATGGGAGAAAACGTTGCTTATCTTTTTGAAAGTAGTTATTCATTTTTCATTGACGCTGTCTTGAGAATTCTGATCATCTTTGAAAACCTAGGAAGATCATAGGCATTGTAGCCTTTTTTCCCACCGAAATAATTAAAGTTTTCTTTGAGACTCTGCATAATGTAGTTATACTTGCCCTCTGGAGAACCAAATAGGTTTAAAGGATAGCACTAGAAGTCGTGTCTGACTCTGTGTGATCAAACACACTGCAATTCTGATTTGTTGTATCATAAGATTTGTTGTCCTTAATAAGATGTACTGGGATGAACAGAATGACAGTCATCATTTGTAAAGGTTTTTAATCATAGTTTTGTTTATACAGGACCAGAAATTTTCTGCTTTGAAAGGGTATATAAGAGAACTGTGTGCAGTAAGTGTTCAGCTTTTGTTTTATGGAATGTAGTTTCTTGACTATGGGTAAGTGGATTAATATTTCAAATCCCATTATAGTGGTAAAGTAGATTTGGGTTAGGTATTTGTATGGGTTGTCTAATGTGATTAACATATTAAAAGATTCTGTGTTGACATGATCTTGCTAGAGAGAAGTTATTTGGTCTTTGAAATGTGTAAGTTTATCCCAACAAATGTGATATTGTCAGGTGGTGTACTGTGTTCTTGACATTTTCCTAGGAACTCTAAATAAAAGACAAATAGACATATGGTTGCTGTCCAGGAGGAATTAGTTGTAATTGATGAGGTAGACACATAAGTTATTATGTGATTGATAAATGCTTAAGTAAGAATATAAAGTAATGTAAAATGTTGTATAAACACTGCAGAGGGAGTGATCTACTCTTTCTGGAAAGGTTGTTAGTCAAGCAGATCAAACTGTTGGGATGTTACCCTCCCAAATTTGTATAAAATAGGGCTTCTTAAACTACCTGACGGAGAAGGCAATGGCACCCCACTTCAGTACTCTTGCCTGGAAAATCCCATGGACAGAGGAGCCTGATGGGCTGCAGTCCATGGGGTCGCTAAGAGTTGGACACGACTGAGCGGCTTCACTTTCACTTTTCACTTTCATGCACTGGAGAAGGAAATGGCAACCCACTCCAGTGTTCTTGCCTGGAGAGTCCCAGGGATGGGGGAGCCTGGTGGGCCTCTGTCTGTGGGGTCACACAGAGTCGGACATGACTAAAGCGACTTAGCAGCAGCAGCAGTAAACTACCTAAAAAGAGCCTCACAGACAGAGGAGAGTAAAACTACCCTTTGAATATACCTCAGAGCAACTTGGAAATTTCTTAAATTCTCTGTTTTATAAAAGAAGTCATGTGAATGTTGCCTTCTATTGCATACTGGTTATATAAATGTAGTAATATTTCACTCTCAGAAGAGAAAAAAAAATCCTGCGGGTCTATTAATTTTGGAAGACTGGGGTGAATGAAGAGGACTGACCCCATGTCTGAGACACCTTCATTGTCTTAGTGTATCCCCAGCACGCCTCAGTTTGTGCTTGAGGGTATATGTATACTGATTGAGAAAAAACAGATTGGTCAGTCAGATCATGGAACATTGCATTCTTCTTCATTTCCCTCCCACATTCCTGTTGCTTTCTTTCTCCTTTCCTTTACTCTGTTCTTATAATTGCTTGGCATGCCGTGATCATTTTGTTGACTGCCTGGCAGGTCTTTATCAGCCAGTGAATAGAGAACATTGCTACAAGATGTTTGGAGTTATAACCAAGGGTGTTCCTAGAATAACAGAGAAAAGCTGAGTCAAGAGCATTCATTGTACACAAGGAAAGGGTCAGATTTGGCTCATGAGAGTTAGCAAAAGTCTAGGAAGGCAAGTATATTAATAAGGGAAAGATGGGCCAGACTATAAAGTTTGGGATTAGAAGATAGAAGTTCAATTTCATAGCAACAACAAAGCAGGTGGTGTTGACTTAGTTTTCTCCCAAAGTGGTCAGGGTATTAGACCAAATGGTCTAAAGATTTCATAAGTTAAGTACATCTTCAAAGATCGATTATCTGCGAAACTTTGTAGTTCAGTATCAAAAGGAATTATGTTACTGGTTTATTTTGTAGATGATAATATCCCTCCCTGTGGTTCTCTTGATGTTAGTGTGTTTCATTAATGATAGCTGCTTGATCTCTAACTTCCTCTATTTCTTACTATGCTGCACATGTCAGTTGGAGTTTCAGGAAGGTCTGTTGAAGTCACTTCTCCGCATTTCCAGGCTCTTAATTCATTGAGAACAGAAACGAGGAGCCAAGTGAAGTGAAAGGGTTAGTTGCTCAGTTGTGTCCAATTCTATGCGACCTCATGGACTGTAGCCTGCCAGGTTCCTCTGTCCATGGGATTTCCCAGGCAAGAATACTGGAGTGGGTAGCCATTTCCTTCTCCAGGGGTTCTTCCCAACCCAGGATCGAACTTGCATCTCCTGCATTGCAGGCGGACTCTTTACCATCTGAGTCACCAGGGAATCCCAAATGTTGGAAAAAATTGTTGAGCTTTAGTACTAGTAAGGATGAATTGTGAAATGTAGTAAGGATTCTAGTATTGCATTTTTCCTTGCAAGAAGTGAAAGCCCCCCACACAGAAGTAAGAACAGAATAGTTCCCCCACCCCCCAGTGCAATGAATCATGACCCTGCCACAGCCACAGTTCATTCAGATGGAAACTTTGGTCAGGGAACTAGTCAGGCATGTTTTTAATTTGGTCACTTCCCAGACCAACACCAGGCACCCAACCTATGGGCCATCCTTGCAGGAGACAGACTGCTATAAAGTGAGATTGGTTTGGTTGCTCTGAATCTGGTCTCTATGTTTGATTAGCTATATTAACTAGAACAAATTGTTTAATCATTTGAATGTATTTCTTCATTTATAAGGTGGGAGTGCAATTAGTTCAGTGACTGTAGTGAACATAACAACAAAAAACAAAAAGATAACTAAAATGCCCAATACTGTTTGGTTCATGGTAACCATTTAGTAAATAATAGTAATAAAATGGTAACTGTTATTTATTTTCAACAGACTAGACCCTGAATGTTTAAATCTTTAAAAATTACAACTACCACATTAAACATACAGTATGTGATACTTATTACATTCTAAATTGTACTATTAATAGACATGTATGCCTTCAAATTAATATTGCTTCTTTGGCTTACTCATTTCATCAAAGCAAAGGTTATTATTTTTATGCTGATGTACCCTTATACAGCAGAGTTTACAGAATATTACATAGACAACTAGGTATAAGTTTTCATTTTCTTGTCAGAATGAAATCTCAGTAATATTTTCCACATTTTGAGGGATGGGTCAACCACACTTTCATGAACACTTGCTTATCTTAACTGTCTTGTGTCATTTGAAGTAGGAGCTTTAATTTCAGACATGTTGACATTTTGTAAGAAAGGTATTATTTATATTAGTGGGTAGCAACACACCCCAAAAGCATTGACCGGCCTTAAACTTTATATGAATGCCTTGCACATAATTATTGTTTAATAAATATTTGTTGACTGGCCTATTGTTGTACTTCATTTTCTCAGATACTCAGATTAAGGGAGATCCTAAAGTACTTCATTAAGATTTGGATATGTATAACAGGGTAAATCGGAGAAGGCAGTGGCAACCCACTCCAGTACTCTTGCCTAGAAAATCCCATGGACAGAGGAGCCTGGTAGGCTGCAGTCCATTGGGTCGCTAAGAGTTGGGCACAACTGAGCAACTTCACTTTCACCTTTCACTGTCCTGCATTGGAGAAGGAAATGGCAACCCACTCCAGTGTTCTTGCCTGGAGAATCCCAGGGACAGAGGAGCCTGGTGGGCTGCTGTATATGGGGTTGCACAGAGTTGGACACGACTGAAGCGACTTAGCAGCAGTAGCAGCAGCAACAGGGTAAATGGGCTTCCCAGGTGGCTCAGTGGTAAAGAATCTGCCTACCATTCAGGAGATAGGGCGTTTGATCCCTAGGTTGGGACGATCTCCTGGAAGCGGAAATGGCAACTCACTCTGCCAGGATAGTCCTATGGACAGAGGAGGCTTGTGGCCTACAGTCCATGGGGTTGCGAAGAGTCAGACATGACTGAGCATTCATACAAGCAAGCAAGAGGTTATCTATGAAATGAGATAAGGTTAAAACATAGTTGTATACAGTCTGTATGATGTTAGAAATTGTAACAAGGGCTGGGATTCCTGGTACTAAATTATGTTGTTCTTTGGCTGAAGAAGTTGGGAGCTTATCTCAGACTAATTACTGTTTACTGATTTGGTTTTAAAAATATATGTGAAGAAAACCATTTAAGACATGGGTTTTGCTGAGTTTTCTTAATTGCCTGGATTAAACTTTTCCCTGCTTCTCTCCCATCCTGCTCTCTCCCTCCGCCCCTCACCACTCCCGCCCCCAGTAGTTACTCTGCATTGGAAGTATGCTAATCTTATATTTTTCTTATTTGAAAGGTAGAAACTACTTCATATTGGATCTGAATTGAAAGGACAGCAGTCCCCCTGGGGGATTTTTAATCATTATTGGTTAGAAACCAGAAAGTAAAGAGATAGGCACCAGAAGTTAGTATTTACTCTGTGGGAAAATGCCTTTAACTGCAATTAGATGAGGATATCATTTTCATAGAAGCCAACCTTGGTCTACTGTGATGCTCTTGGATGTCTTCTCTGCCAAGGTAGCCTTGCTCCCTGGGTACTCCTTATTGTTAGGGCATGCATGAACTTTGTACATGTGTGAGTTCATCTCAGTGTGACCTGGAGTTTGGAATACTGTTGTACTTTGTGAAGCAAGGAGGAGCCTGAGAATTTTTTTCTCCCAAAGTGCAATATGTGATTACTAGCTAGCTATATCTAAAACATAATAGATTAGGATCTACTTCAGATGTAGTGTTTGAGTTTTATCTCTGGATATGTCAAATGTGAGTTTTATTTCTGTGTTTCTCCAGCTATTTATTTTCCTCATTCTCTTGATAGAACACACTGAGATATGTTCTTGGCTTACAGAAGTTTGATGTATTTTGACAAGACTATGACAAGTTGTAAAAGACCCCATCCTTCCATTTTTTAAGCTTTCATCTTCTGGTTTGTGATATCAGGTGTTACTGAATTTGTATGCTTAGTACTCTTATAAAAAAGCTAGTGATATTTAGCACATCAGGTACAAGTTACTTAAACAACACATATAAATAAAAAATAAAGTCAGGGACAGAAAATTTAAGGCCCTGAGGTGGGCTTTGACTAGTGGGAGGAATGTTATTTACTGCTCTTTGGGGGAAAAAAAAGGAAGAGAAGTTCAGATGTCAAGTTAACTACTCTGGTTTCTTTGTTGATTTTTCTTGGAGACAGCTTCCCATTTGTAGAAATTGATTTAGAGTGGTAATTTTGATATCAGATAGATGAGTTTTTATCTGAATTCCTTTGTTCAGAAGCAGGAGAGAATCCCTGCCTCATTTTTTACCTTTAGGGAAAAAGTATAACAAATAACATTTAGCTGTGTGTTAAAAATATAAGCTGGAGGATTTAAGGCGGGGGGGACCTTTGACTTCTCACTTTGACTGTTGGCTTGCAATTGTTAAATTCCCAAATGTAGACTTTGGGAATCAAGAGGGGATTGCCTGAATAAAGTAGCATTACTGTGTTTATGACTATGAGTTCACTGTCTGGGCCTATTCAGACCCTTTAGGAATAGTCAATTTTTATTTTGTATTTATAACCTATGAGACATTTTTTTTATGGTAGAAATACTTGTTCATGTCTCTATTATCTCATCTGTGACTGGATTAAGTAGATGAAAAGAAAATACCTTTGGTTAGTGAAGTGAAGTCGCTCAGTCGTATCCGACTCTTTGCGACCCCATGGACTGTAGCCTACCAGGCTCTGAGGACCCTCTCAGTCCATGGAATTTTCCAGGAAAGAGTACTAGAGTGGGTTGCCATTTCCTTCTCCAGGGGATCTTCTCAACCCAGGGATCGAACCTGGGTCTCCCACACTGCAGGCAGACGCTTTACTGTTTGAGCCACCAGGTAACTGAACTCAAATCTAACAGTGTAGTAAAATAAAAATGCCTTAGGGCAAGCAGAGTTATCTTCCCAACTTAACTATAAGTGAGTGAGACTGTCATGTTGGAGGATCTGCACCCACTTTTAACTTATTAATTGATAGAATTAGGGTGAACACTTCGTTTACTTGTACTTGTTCCATGATTTTAGATGGAGTGCTTTTTTATATATGATGTTTTGATGGTGACTTTAAAATGTAACAGTAGTCAGACTTTGGCAACCAATTAGATCACTATACTCACTTCTTTAAAGTATTTTATAACTTCCTGGTGGAATTGGTTTTGGTATTGAAATTTAGCTTAGTATAACTTGACTGGAACTTTCTTTTGTATCTTTGGTTTCATCTTATGTTTGTAAAAATTAGTATAGAGTTGGAAATTGTTATCCTAGTGACTGAAGTTGTGAAAGCCTTATTTCAATTCAGATAAGACTGATTTTTGTTTTGTTTAAGTTTACAGAGAAGCTGCATGCTTTGTAACTTGCAGCTGTAAGAGCCAGTATTAAGTGGAGCTGTTTAAATTCCTCTCTCAGCAGTCCTCAACCTTTTGGGCACCAGGGACCGGTTTTGAGCAAGTTAATTTTTCCAAGGACTAGGGTTGTGTGGGATGGTTTCAGGATGATTTGAGCACATTACATTTATTGTGCACTTTATTTTATGCTTCCATTTGTGAACCTGTTAACATGGAACTAGTGCTATCCATCTAATTCTTATGCTTCAAAATAGTCTCATTTTGATTTTGTGTCAAGTTCCATAAGTGGGTTGGGTAAATGGTTTGCTCCAAGAGTCTAAATAGTATTTTTGGAGAGTAGGGAGAATTACTTGGAAGTGCTGAGATTTTCGTTTATTTTTAAAGATATCAAATAATCCCCAAAGCATATGTGGCAGTGGAGAAGCTGCAAGGATCTTCTGTGTTGTTGCAGGTATCAGGGCCTAAAAGAACCCGCAGGTTTGATTCATCCTCCAGCTTAGAGTGCTAAGTATATAATGGACTTCCAGTAAATGCTTGAATTAATGAGTCTGTCATGCACATTAAAAATAATTCTTTGTTACCTTTAGGCAAGTATTTAATGGTTTTTCTTCCACTTTGGGGAGATCGTTTTCAGAAATTGTGACATATCCTGTTTGTTCCATTTTTCTCAGAATTGGAAAGACATGACCATTTATAGAAATTTTTAGTTTTTATCTCGTTTCCATGTTCTTGTACTTTTTTGTTGTTACCCAATTAATCATTTAAGTGTTTCTTAAATAATTCAGATATGGAATGACTAGTTTCTTATGTCCAAGATTTTTCCTACTCTCGAATATAAGATTGCTCTGTCCTTCCCCCTCTTTCTTCATCTAGATACATCTCTGGTAATAAATTCCCTAGATTTTAAGGCATGAAATAATTTGAGAGTGGTACTTTGGAGGAGAATTGAGTTTCCTTCTCATTTTCATTACTTACTGGTTGTGTGGTTCCGAGATGAGTTACTTAATTCCTTTTTAATTCCAATTAACTAACTAATTTGGAGAAGGAAATGGCAACCCACTCCAGTATTCTTGCCTGGAGAATCCCAGGGACAGAGGAGCCTGTTGGGTGCTGTCTATGGGGTCGCAGAGGGTCGGACACGACTGACGTGACTTAGCAGCAGCAGCAGCAGCAGCAACTAATTGACTCCTGGCAAAGCAACTGAAAAATAGTCAAATAGTAAGTGCTAATAATCAATCCAGCTGAACTATTGTAAAATACTAAAAGATGATGCTGTTAAAGTTCTGCACTCAGTATGTCAGCAAATTTGGAAAACCCAGCAGTGGCCGCAGAACTGGAAAATGTCAGGTTTCATTCCAATTCCAAAGAAGGGCAGTGCAAAAGAATGTTCAAACTACCACACAATTGCACTCATTTCACGTGCTAGCAAGGTCATACTCAAAATCCTTCAAGCTAGGCTTCAATAGTACGTGAACTGAGAACTCCAGATGTACAAGCTGGATTTAGAAAAGGCAGGGGAACCAGAGATCCAGTTGCCAACATCTGTTGGATCATAGAAAAAGCAAGAAAATTCCAGAAAGATATCTACTTCTGCTTCATTGACTATGCTGAAGCCTTTGACTGGGTGGATCACAACAAACTATGGAAAATTCTTGAAAAGATGGGAATATCAGACCGTTTACCTGTCTCCTGAGAAACCTGTATGCAGGCCAACAAGCAGCAGTTAGAACTGGACATGAAACAACAGACTGGTTCCAAATTGGGAAAGGAGTATGTCAAGGCTGTAGATTGTCACCCTGCTTATTTAACTTATATGCAGAGGACATCATGTGAAATGCCGGCCTGGATGAAGCACAAGCTGGAATGAAGATTTCTGGGAGAAATATCAATAACCTCAGATACACAGATGACACCATTCTTAAGGCAGAAAGTGAAGAAGGACTAAAGAGCCTCTTGATGAAAGTGAGAGAGGAGGGTGAAAAAGCTGGTTTAAAACTCGGCATTCAAAACATTAAGATCATGGCATCTGATCCCATCACTTCATGGCAAATAGATGGGGAAACAGTGGAAACAGTGGCTGACTTTATATTTTTTGAGCTCCAAAATCACTGTGGATGGTGACTGCAGCCATGAAATTAAAAGATGCTTGCTCCTTGGAAGAAGGGCTATGACAAACCTAGCCATGTATTAAAAAGCAGAGATATCACTTTGCCAAGAAAGGTCCATATAATCAAAGCTTTGATTTTTCCAGTAGTCATGTACGATGTGAGAGTTGGACCATAAAGAGAGCTGAGTGCCAAAGAACTGATGCTTTGGAACTGAGGTGTTTGAGAAGACTCTTGAGAATCCTGGGACTGCAAGGAGATCAAACCAGTCAATCCTAAAGGAAATCAGTCCTGAGTATTTGTTGGAAGGACTGATGCTAAAACTCCAATACTTTGGCCACCTGATGTGAACAACTGACTCATTGGAAAAAACCCTCATTAGGAAAGATTGAAGGAAGGAAAAGGGGACGACAGAGGATGAGATGGTGGATAGCATTACTGACTCAATAAACATGAGTTTGAGCAAACTCTGGGAGATAGTGAAGGATAGGGAAGCGTAGCATGCTGTAGTTCATGGGGTCACAAAGAGTTGGACAGGACTGAGTGACAGAATGACAAAAACGCTGATAATAACGATCTGTTTCTAACTATTACATTAATTAAAGGAAAAGCGGAGTTAATCATGTAGGTTTAGAATGTGTTCTTAGTTGAGGATGAGGGGAGACTGCACAATTGATAAAATTGTGGCAACATAGTAAAGATATTGTTAATGTATTGAGGACTCTCTAAATTTGTCTTCTAGATTTAAGTTACTTTTTCTGTTAAACAAACCATCTTAAAATTCATTGAAATGGTGAAGTAAAAGGCTGTTTTAGAGGAACAGTAGTTGCTGAACCTTTAGAAATCTAGAGTTTGTTTAGTTGTTCTTGGAGGTTCTTGTGAGAAAGAAAAAGAAAAGTATGTAACGCAGTGCCTGCTAAGCAATGAGCTTAATGATTGGCAGCAAATATGTGTGTGTGTGTGTAGTGGTTAAGGATGTGGTCTCTCTGTTCGAACTGTCGTACTAGTCTTGTGACCTAGGGTGTCATTTAGCATCCTGTTGTTTCTTCATTTATAAAAATAGTTTAATGTTAGTTCTAGCTCATGTTTTTGGGGTTATGTGAAATGGAGTGTAAAGTACATAGGACAAAATAAGCACTCAGTAAATGTTAGATGTTATTACTATATATATTCCTTTTGAGAGGCATCATTTCATAGTGGAAAAAGCAAAATCTTTGGGGTCTGGTTAAGTTGATTTTGAGTTTTGCCTCAACTGTATACTAACTCTCTGTCCTTGGGCAAATTACTTAATAACTATTCTTTTCCTGTTTTCATATCTATATAGTGAGACTAATAGGTACTTTGTAGAGTTTTTGTAAGTATTATAAATACACAGATACTCAGTGAATGGTAATTATCATAGGCATGATGCCTGAAATTCAGGTCAGTAGTATATTCTTGAGCTGGCAGTGTGAGCCAGTGGATAGATTTCTCCCTGAAACTGATGGCTTTCTGAATTGAGAACTTAGTCTGTAATGAAGTCAATTATGCCTTTTCTATAACAATACAATTTTATAATAACAGTTTAGTATTTACTTATTTATAATATGTTGAAATGAAATACAAATTATGTATATTATATTTTACTTCTGGGGGTTTCTCTTATTTGTTTTTGTAGAACAGAGGAAAAAGCAACACCACTTTGGGCTCAGGATAAAGAAATGCCATTCTGACTTCCCCTAGACGCCTTTTGCCCTGTGTGTCCTGGAAAAGAAATCCTGCTTATGTGAGGTTGTTTCTGGCTTTGGAGGCTTTAGAGAAGTGACAGTTATCTGTTTGAGGTAGACAACCTAGAACTTGTCTTGCCCAGAACACAGAACTCCTAATCAGAAGTGGCAGGTGTCTTTTCTTTATTGTCACATTCTTTGTTGTATGAATAGAGCGGTAGCTGTCAGTGGGATCAGGCAGCCCAGCTCCCAGCTTAGGTCTGCAAAGGTATGAACATTTTTCCCACAAGAGAGGATCCAGCTAATAGAATTTACTGAGCATCAGTAACTAATGTGGAAAAAAAAAAACAACACAGTGATCAACTACTCTAAACTGAAACTGTAGCAGACTCTCACAAGGTTCTCACACATAGAAACTGTTTATGGAGAATGTTAACAAAGGATTTACATGTCTGTTGATATATTCAAATCTGGTGGCTTCTTAAGGAGACTAAATATGTACTTAATGCCCTTTCCCCCCTTTTTTGAGAAGATACATCTTGGAACATAGAGAAATCTATGGCTTAATAGTAGATTCTTGCAAAACGCAAAATTTCTTATGAATAACAGTCATTTATATTTTCCTTATCTTGGGAGGTTTTGCATATAAATGTCAATTTGACACAAAATTTTTGTTTTTGAGATATAATTTACCATTTTAAAGTGTACCATTTTAAAGTTGGGTGGTTTTTAGTATATTGACAAGATTGTGTACCATTGTCTGTTTCCATGTAGAGTATACATTTTAAAGAAAGATCTTAAGTTTGATGAATTTACTTATGATTTTCTTTTCTACCTTAAGAAAAATTTGTTTTGTCTTTCAGTTTATCTCTTTTAAGTTCTTTGAAGTTGTGTTTTGTTCAGTTTAGAGTGGTTGATCATCTGGTTTTTTCACATGAGTTACTGTTGTTGTTCAGTTGCTAAGTCATGTCCGACCCCTTGAGACCCCATGGAGTGTAGAGTACACCAGGCTCTTCTGTCCTCCATTAGCTCCCATAGTTTGCTCAAATTCATGTCCTTTGAAGTGATGATGCTATTTAACCATTTCACCCTCTGCTGTCTCCTTCTCCTGTTGCCTTCAGTCTTTCCCAGCATCAGTCTTTTCCAGTGAGTTGGCTCTTTGCATCAGATGGCCAAATATTGGAGCTTCAGCTTCAGCAACAATCCTTCCAATGAATATTCAGGGTTGATTTCCTTTAGGATTGACTGGTTTGATCTCCTTGCTGTTCAGGGGACTCTCAAAAGTCTTCTCTAGCTCCAGAAATTCAAAAGCATCAATTCTTCAATGCTCAGTCTTCTTTTTGGTCCAACTCTCACAGCCATACATGACTACTGGAAAAACCATAGCTTTGACTAGATGGGCCTTTGTCGGTAAAGTGATGTCTCTGGTTTTTAATATGCTCTCTAGGTTTGTCATAATTTTCTATCCAGATAGCAAGTGTCTTTTAATTTTGTGGCTGCAGTCACTGTCCATAGTGATTTTGAAGAAAAAATCTGTCCCTGTTTCCACTTTTCCCCATTCTATTTGCCATGAAGTGATGGGACTGGATGCCATGATCTTTGTTTTTTAAATGTTGAGTTTTAAAACAGCTTTTTCACTTTCCTTTTTCACCTTCATTAAGAGATTCTTTAATTCCTTTTCAGTTTCTGCCATTAGAGTGGTATCATCTGCGTATCTGAGGTTGTTGATATTTCTCCTGGCAGTCTTGAATCCAGCTTGTGATTCATCCAGCCTGGTATTTTACATGATGTACTCTACATATAAATTAAATAAGCAGGGTGACAATATATAGCCTTGTCATACTCCTTTTACAATTTTTTTTTTAATAAAGTTTTATTTTTCAAAATGTACAGCTGGTGGGACCTGTTCATGCATCTTCACCAGCAGCTGGGGCATCTCCACCCTTGGTGTTTCTGGTGTAAATCACTTGAGCTCTGTGCTTTGAAACCAGTTTAATAAGTCCTTTACTAAGGAGTTCCTGAAGGGCTGCTCTGGCCAGGGAACCACGAATCTTCAGTCTCTCAGAGACCACAGCTGGAGTTGTAAGCTTATAGTTGGGAACTTCTTTACAGAGTTTGTCATATGTTGCTTTGTCAAACAAGACTAGGTTATTGAGCTTGTCCCGAACTTTGCCTTTGGACCACTTCTTCTTTTTGGCCTTGCCCCCAGATTTGTTCACTGGATCTTTGTCTTTCTTGGCGGACTTTCCGGCATCTTTCTTCTTCTTGTCGTCCTTGGGCGGCATAGCGAAGCCCGGAGAGCAGCTGCAACCACTGCCGCCTCGCTAAGATGTCGGACAAAAAGCTCCTTTTACAATTTTGAAACAGTTACTTGTTCCATGTCTGGTTCTGTTACTTCTTGACCTGCATACAGACTTCTCAGGAAACAGGTAAGTTGGTCTGGTATTCCCATTTCTGTAAGAATTTTCCACAGTTTGTTGTGATCCACACAGTCAAAGACTTTAGCGTAGTCTGTGAAGCAGAAGTAAATGTTTTTTCGAAACTCCTTTGTTTTCTCCGTGATCCAATGAATGTTGGTAGTTTGATCTCTGGTTCCTCTGCCTCGAGACCCAGCTTGTACATCATTAAATTCTAACAGCTGGATCTTCTTGAGGGAAATTTTTTACCAGTTTCAAGAAGTCCTCAAATATTTCTTTCTGTATTACTTTCATTTTTATTCTATTTCAGAGAAGATGTGGAGAAGGCAAAGGCACCCCACTCCAGTACTCTTGCCTGGAAAATCCCATGGATGGAGGAGCCTGGTAGGCTGCAGTCCATGGGGTCGCTAAGAGATGGACACAACTGAGTGACTTCCCTTTCACTTTTCACTTTCATGCATTGGAGAAAGCAATGGCAGCCCACTCCAGTGTTCTTACCTGGAGAATCCCAGGGATGGGGGAGCCTGGTGGGCTGCTGTCTATGGGGTCGCACAGAGTTGGACATGACTGAAGCGACTTAGCAGCAGCAGCAGCAGAGAAGATGAAAGCAATGTCATTTTGGATGACTTTGCCACAAAGCTGAATGATTTTTTTTTTTACAATGAAACATTTGTTTCATTACTTAATTATTCACTCCTTCCTCCTGCATGAGTAGTTAAGTTTTAATATAAGCATTATTTTTCATAGACCAACTAGAGATGATCAGTTTTCTTCCTAGAGAAGCTATACCTCTCTTTCCATCTGAACAATTTCAATAAGATTTGTGCAGGGCTTTATAATTTTCTAGCACATTTACTTTCCCTAGACAATGAAAATGTGCATTAAAATTTTTCATACTGGTAGAAAGAGATCAATAGGTATAGAATTTAGCTTTATCTACTTAATTTGTCTAGCCTATGATATGTCTTTTTCCTTTTCATACTGTTCATGGGGTTCTCAAGGCAAAAACACTGAAGTGGTTTGCCATTCCCTTCACACTTTGTTAGAACCCTCCACCATGACCCGTCAGTCTTGGCATGGCTAATAGTTTTATTGAGTTAGACAAGGCTGTGGTCCATGTGATCAGTTTGATTAGTTTTCTGTGATTGTGGTTTTCATTCTGTCAGCCCTCTGATGGATGAGGATAAGAGGCTTATGGAAGCTTCCTGATGGGAGAGACTGACTACGGGGGAAATTGGGTCTTGTTCTGATGAGGGCCATGCTCAGTAAATCTTTTAATCCAATTTTTAATGTCACATGACCCTGATGCTGTGAAAGATTAAAGGCAGGAGGAGAAGGGGACAACAGAGGATGAGATGGTTGGGTGGCATCACCGACTCAATGGACATGAGTTAGAGCAAGCTCCGGGAGTTGGTGATGGACAGGGAAGCCTGTTGTGCTGCAGTCCATGAGGTTGCAAAGAGTCGGACATGACTGAGCAACTGAACTGAGCTGATTGGCACATTCAGTCCTCATAACAACCTAGTGATGCTGGTGTTACATCATGACTTGAGAGACACAAAAACTGAGATGCAGAAAGGTTTAGTACTTAGTTTGAGATCACATTAAGCTGAGGAACCAGAATTCAAACCCAGGCAGTCTCTGGCTTTAGAGCACAGGCACTTACCCACCATCCCAAAGCTTATTTTGTTAAGTTTCACAAGAGCTTCTTTCTTAAATTTTGATGTAGATTATTTTGTTAAGTTTCATAAGAACTTCTTTTTAAAATTTTGATGTAATTTGATCAAACTGGTAAATCAACTTGGAGAGAATTGGCATCTTTACACTCTGTAGTTAGTTACTTAATGGTCTATTTTCTGAATTCTACTCTCCTGGAACATTGTTTCTATTTGTTGGCTTTTTTCTTTTTTGGGTCTTCAGTAGAGTTTACTAGTATTTTTTGTAGGTCTGTATATGTAAGAAGTTTATATTGGGCATTTATTTTATTGATGCGTATGAATGGGTTCCTCCTCACCTCTTTTTTGGCATAGAGTGATTGAAGGCAGGAGGAGAAGGGGACGACAGATAAGATGGATGGATGGCATCACCGGTTCAATGGACATGAGTTTGAGCAAACTCCAGCAGATGATGAAGGACAGGGAAGCCTGGCGTGCTGCAGTGCATGGGGTCACAAAGAGTTGGACACAACTGAGCAACTGAACAACAAATGAGATACAGCTAGCCTATGAGAAACCTATTGAATTAATATATTTTATGCCTGACAGTCTTGCTTAATAATACAAGCAATACTGATTATCTGCTGTATTCACAGAGAATATATATGTCCGAAAATGTTTAAAAATTAAATGTCTAATAGGAACATGATTGATTTATGTGTCTGTGTGTGGCAGGTGGTGGTTAATATATTCTATTTATATTTAGCTAAGAAAGTGTGAAATATCTAGATAACAGGCTGAGGAAAATCCTGTAGCTAGTTGAAATTCTTTCCAGAGACTAAGGGTCCCTGGGTTGGGAGGGAGGCCCACTCACTTTCTTAATACCTGATTGGCCAGAGAGTCTTTGGATGGGACCACACACTTGTCCGTAGTAGTGTGTATGTGGCAGGGTGGTTTACTTGATGGGCACTGCTGCAGAGGAGATCTGACCTTCTTTCTCTGGGGCAGATCTTGTCATCAGAGAAGAACAGGAAATAATCTTTGCCTTGTGGATATAAATTACTGCATTTAGCATAAGAAAGGTAGGCTGAGTGTGTCAAAATTGGGAAATGTGTGAAAATAGAGAAATATCAAAATAACAACAGCTTGCACCATTTTGTGTATTTAGTGTCCTAAGAGCTGCTATTGTTTTGGAAATCTTTTACTAGTTCTGATAATTTTTCCATTGATACTTTCAGATTGTGGCCGTTTGTGCAATAATATTATTGTAAAGGTATTGTGGAACAAAACCAGCAAGATTTTGATATGTAGTATTCTCATTTTTACATTTTAAACAATCTGTGATGGTAGCTCTGATGCGTTTGTTGGTCCAAGTGTTTAGTGATTTTTAATTTTGTTAATTTAGTACATATTTGGTGTTTACCATGTGTTAGACAGTCTTAGGTACTTGAAGTTTTTATATGTGTTCTTATGTAGGTGGTAGTGAACAGTCTGGTATTCCTAGAATGTGAAACACGTATAGTACATCTTCAGTTCAGTTCAGTTCAGTCGCTCAGTTGTGTCTGACTCTTTGCGACCGCATGAATTGCAGCACGCCAGGCCTCCCTGTCCATCACCAACTCCCAGAGTTCACTCAGACTCACGTTCATCAAGTCAGTGATGCCATCCAGCCATCTCATGCTGGGTTGTCCCTTTCTCCTCCTGCCCCCAATCCCTCCCAGCATCAGAGTCTCTTCCAGTGAGTCAACTCTTCGCATGAGGTGTCCAAAGTACTAGAGTTTCAGATTCAGCATCATTCCCTCCAAAGAAATCCCAGGGCTGATCTCCTTCAGAATGGACTGGTTGGATCTCTTTGCAGTCCAAGGGACTCTCAAGAGTCTTCTTCAACACCACAGTTCAAAAGCATCAATTCTTCGGCTCTCAGTTTCTTCACAGTCCAACTCTCACATCCATACATGACCACTGGAAAAACCATAGCCTTGACTAGGCGGACCTTTGTTCTCTGCTTTTGAATATACTATCTAGGTTGTTCATAACTTTTCTTCCAAGTTGTAAGCGTCTTTTAATTTCATGGCTGCAGTCACCATCTGCAGTGATTTTGGAGCCCCCCCAAAAAACGTCTGACACTGTTTCCACTGTTTCCCCCTCTATTTCCCATGAAGTGATGGGACCAGATGCCATGATCTTCGTTTTCTGAATGTTGAGCTTTAAGCCAACTTTTTCACTCTCTACTTTCACTTTCATCAAGAGGCTTTTTAGTGCCTCTTCACTTTCTGCCATAAGGGTGGTGTCATCTGCATATCTGAGGTTATTGATATTTCTCCCGGCAATCTTGATTCCAGCTTGTGCTTCTTCCAGACCAGCGTTTCTCATCTTACTCTTTGGCCAATTAACAGAGTAAGCTGTCATGAATAACAGTTTCTATTCCTGATGGGAAAATTTTATACCTTTTTGTGCTTAATCCATTAGATCTATATTTCCAGTTACTTGATTGTGAATTAAAAACTGATAAACATTTATTTGTACATGAGCATGATGGGTAGCTCTCATCTTGATATTAGGCAAATATTTTACTAGAGTAGATTTAGTCAGCTGAGGAGATTGTTGAAACTGCTGCCAGTGTTAGAAGGTACGTTTTGAAGAATGCACATTTTATTATATCTAGTTTATATTACCTTAATAGTTCTAAGATTAAAATTTTTTTGTTTACTTGCTCTTTCTGGGATTGAGATAGTATTTTTGTTTCCTGCTATATTTGTTTTCTAGTCAAGTTGGTCCTTATATTTCCTTTTCTTTTTTTTGACCATGCCTTACGACATGCAGAATCTTAGTTCCCTGACCAGGGATTGAACCTGCGGTTACTGCAGTGGGAGTGTGGAGTCTGAATCACTGAACCGATACTTGTATTTCTAGTAATTATGCGGCAGTGTTATTTGGTACATAAAATTTCAACCATGTTCTCTTGTCCTTGATAAATATAGTTTGCATTTATATAAATGACCTTTTTGGAATATAGTGCACTGCCTTTTATCTTGGAAAAATACGAAGACTTTTCATTGTGTTCCTATTCTGTCCAAGTCATCCATACACATCTGAAGTCACTGTGACCATCACTTTGAATCTCATTTTTCTTTGAAAGTGGGCCTAACTTTAGTCATTAATTTTTGTTTTAGTCTGCTTGTCATTATGGTAGTTTATAGAAACTGTTGTTTAGTTTTGACATATACTTTAGTCTTTCATCATTTATTTATTTATTATTTAGGTGCCACTAATGTGTTAGATGGTAAAGGAGATATAGGCTTTTGTTTTTGTGTTTTTGTTTTTTTAAAAACTTACTTTCCATGTTATTCTTAGTTTGCCTTTTTTTCTGACAATTTCCAAACATATGCAAAATCAGGGGAAATGATGTAAGTGTTCCTATGACCTTTTACCAATTTAGCAATGTTAAAATGATCACAATCTAGTTTCCCCTGTTCTTATCCCAGATTATATGAAATAAATCTCAGTTATCATATCATTTAATTAATAAGTATTTCACTATGTATGGATAAAGGCTCCCTCAGAATGATTCTACGTATTGACACTCAAAAATATCAACAGTAGCTTCTTAATATGACTGACTCTCTAGTAAGTGTTGTCATTTTTGTTGCATAAATGGGAAATTTGGTGAGGAGGTCTCTAACATTTTAATTTACTCTGTCTTCTGGTTATTTCATTAAATCATAAACCCTTGGAAGTTCTATATAATGTCAAGAATGTGTGCTCGTTAGTTACCCAGTGAAAGAGACCAGCAGTGCTCTTATCCTGTCCCTTTAGAGATGAATTGCTGATCAGGCTGGAAGGTGTTACAGGGCTCTTTGGGTTTTAGGAACTTTGTGTTTATTCATCTTGGACATTCATTTATTCAGCAAGCCAGACATTCTTCTAGGTGCTTGGGCTACATCAGTGAATAAAAGAAAGATCCTTGCCTTTGAAGATGCTATTAATACATTCTAGTGTAACAGCAAATATAATACAAAAGTGAAATTGATTGTATCTTAGAAAATAAGTGTTCTGGGAAAAGAGTAAGTAGAGTAGGATAAAGGGGTATTGGAAGTTGGTGATGGGAAAACAGGTGAGGGGACCTGTTATTAAAGTTATGAATAGGGCTTCTGTGTAACCTCAGCTAGTAAAGAATCCACCTGCCATGCAGGAGACACTGGTTCAGCTCCTGGGTTGGGAAGATCCCCTGGAGGAGGGCATGGGAACCCACTCCAGTATTCTTGCCTGGAGAATCCCCTTGGACAAAGGAGCCTGATGGGCTGCAGTCCATGGGGTCTCAAAGAGTCAGACACGACTGAGCGATTAAGCACAGAGCAGCACATGAACGGGACTAAAAGTGTTAGTCAAGCAGACATCTGGGAGAAGAGTGTTCTGTTTTGAAACAATCAGAGTATGGGCATCAGGAGTTTTTGAGAGAGTCAGTTTAGTCGCTCAGTCAGGAGAAAGTAAGGAGCTCATTTAGGTGGAGTTGAGGCAACCAGGCCTCAACAATTGTAGGGAATAAGTCACAAAGGTAAAGTAAGATGAGGTGAGGAAAGTAATGAAGAGGCATAAGTTTGTAGTACAGGCATGTAATGGCATTGAAACTTATTTGGCTTTTATATCTGTGAAATGGAGGAGTGTTTGGACGGTTCAGAGGACAGGTAAGAACTACTGGTATCATTCAGAGGACAGGTAAGAACTACAGGTATCATTCTGGTTGCTTTTGAAAATAGACCATAGAGGAGCAAGTAAAGAAACAGGGAAATTAGTTAGGAGGCTTTTAGAATAATCCAGGTAATAGATGATGGTAAAACTGGATAATGGCAGGGGAAGTAACGAGAAATGGATGATTTCTGGATGTGATTTAAAGGGAAAACCAAGGGAATTTGCTGACAGTATAGCTGTAAAGTCGAAGGGAGCGAGTGAGGGAGAAAGAGATTGATTGGTGAAGGAGAGAAAAAGGAGTAACAAGACTCTAATATTGGCTGGAGTAACTAGAAGGATGGAGTTGCCATCAGGCAAGATGAGAAAGTCTATAGGAGGGTGGTGTGGGATCACTTGGTTAGGTTGGTGGGGGAAAGTTTGAAAGTATGATTTTTGAATGTGTTGAGTTTGGAATGTCTCTTAGATATTCGGTATGCCTGTCAAATAATACATGTTCAGCATTAGCAACAACAGCGAAAGGTTCTTAAAAAATTAACTGGATTCTGTGTGAATGGCACTGAAGACCATGAGGCTGCAACACTCCATTCTTTACCTCCAGTATGGCAGCATACTGTTGTGGCTTGTAACCCAGGATTCGAAGACAGACAAATACCAAGATGGACATGTGGGTTTAGGATGGTGAGAAACCATCAAATATTGGGTTTCTGATGTTTTGTATTTTGTTGCATTTTTCCTGTTTAAAATACCAGAAAACATTTGAAAAACATCCTTCATGTAGGATATTCAGTAGAAATGGTTATAAAGCCATTGAATAATTTACTCTTCTAGTGATATAAAGTATCATTGGGTTTTGTTTGCCTTGTGAGAGTGAAAACTTGTAAAGTAGAAACCAGTACTAGGGGACTTCCCTGGTGGTCCAGTGGCTGGGATTCCATGCTCCCAGTGCAGGGGCCCGGGGTTCAATCCCTGGTCAGGGAACTAGGTCCCACATACCACAGCTAAGACTTGAGGCCATCAAATAAATAAACAAATAAATAAATATTTAAAAAAAAGAAACCAGTACTAGAACAATTTTTATTTTGACTTCTTTTTCCATTGAACAGTGAAAACTGTTTTTAGTTTATAGTTTCAACTCAGCAAGACCCTCTTCCCCTTTGCTTTTGTAGATACAGGACATATAATTTCATAGAAACTGTTTTCTTATGAAATTTAATATTTAGGAAATATTAGCTTCTTCAGAATATTATTGGTATTTTATTTTTGTTTTGTGCAACAGAATTTGGATGTCCTTTTTTTAGTATTTCAAAACTTTTTTTTCACATTTCTTAACTTTCTCCATAAGCATCTTGCTGAGTCATTTTACTGAAAAAATTAGGAAGTAGTATTATATATTATCCCTTTGTTAGAAATTCTAAAATCAAGGGAAAACGGCTTTTCTTGAAACCTAGTTAATCTGAGGGATTTTCATGAATTTTAGCTCTTTTATGTGGGTCAGTAATTCTGTAGAACTAGGCAGGTACAAATATATACACACATACAAACATACATTCACACTGTATGCCAAGAAGCTTTTGTGTACTGTACATTTAAATTTCTTCTCATGAGCAGGAAGGTGTTAAGTCAGTCATCTTAGAAATACTCCGTGTTCTAGTATACCCAGAAGGACCTGTGCTTCTAAGACAGAAGTTAGGTCTTTGCATGTGGGATCTAATAGTGGGGGAAGAAAAAACACTTTTGACTTAATTTCCTGATTTGTGTTGATGCTTGGGCAATGTCTTCTTGGGCAATTACTGAGTCTCCCCTGACTGCTGAACTTGTATAGATCAAATAGTTAAAGAGAGCAACAGGGAAATCCTTATTCTTCTCCTTAGCTTCAGAAACCATGTCTGGTTGTCCAGTTCATGAAGTTTTGGTTGCTACTTTGAATCTCTCCATGCTAGAACTATTAATAAATTGGTAATGACCATATCTTCTGTTAACTTAGTGCCAGTTATATGGGAAATAAACAGTAAATGTTAATTCACTACTTTCCTCTCTTAATTCTGCTTATTGTTACCAAATTCTGCTTCAGTTCAGTTCAGTTCAGTTCAGTCGCTCAGTTGTGTCCGACTCTTTGCGACCCCATGAATCGCAGCATGCCAGGCCTCCCTGTCCATCACCAACTCCCGGAGTTCACTTAGACTCACGTCCGTCGAGTTAGTGATGCCATCCAGCCATCTCATCCTCTGTTGTCTCCTTCTCCTCCTGCCTCCAATCCCTCCCAGCATCAGAGTCTTTTCCAATGAGTCAACTCTTGCATGAGGTGGCCAAAGTACTGGAGTTTCAGCTTTAGCATCATTCCTTCCAAAGAAATCCCAAGGCTGATCTCCTTCAGAATGGACTGGTTGGATCTCCTTGCAGTCCAAGGGACTCTCAAGAGTCTTCTCCAACACCACAGTTCAAAAGCATCAATTCTTCCGTGCTTAGTTTCTTCACAGTCCAACTCTCTCATCGATACATGACCACTGGAAAAACCATAGCCTTGACTAGATGGACCTTTGTTGGCAAAGTAATGTCCCCGCTTTTCAATATGCTATGTAGGTTGGTCATAACTTTTCTTCCAAGGAGTAAGCATCTATTAATTTCATGGCTACAGTCACCATCTGCAGTGATTTTGGAGCCCCCCCAAAAAAGTCTGACACTGTTTCCACTGTTTCCCCATCTATTTCCCATGAATTGATGGGACCAGATGCCATGATCTTCGTTTTCTGAATGTTGAGCTTGAAGCCAACTTTTTCACTCTCCTCTTTCACTTTCTTCAAGAGGCTTTTTAGTTCCTCTTCACTTTCTGCCATAAGGGTGGTGTCATCTGCATATCTGAGGTTATTGATATTTCTCCCGGCAATCTTGACTCCGGCTTGTGCTTCTTCCAGCCCAGCATTTCTCATGATGTGCTCTGCATATAAGTTAAATAAGCAGGGTGACAGCATACAGCCTTGATGTACTCCTTTTCCTGTTTGGAACCAGTCTGTTGTTCCATGTCCAGTTCTAACTGTTGCTTCCTGACCTGCATATAGGTCTCTCGGGGATTTGGTATACTTTCTAGAGTATATTATGTGAAGGCAAAAGGGATAATAAGATGAAAATGTTTGCAGTAGTCAAAGAGAGCAGGACCCTATTTGCTTTGTCCCCCCATGTGCTCTGCTTGCCTTTTGTCTTTAGCCAAAGAATGAGTTTAGCCAAAGAGTAAGTTTAATCAAAGAAGTGATAACATGCAGAAACAAAGGAAAACAAACAAAGGAGACCAAATAATAATAATCACTAAACATAGTTAAGGACCTTTAGTTCCTTCTCAGGGGCTATAGATAATATTCTGAGCCATATCCTATGGGCTGTCTTGTAGATACTGAAACCCCCACCAGGTGGAAGAAGGTAACTATGTGATGACCAGACTGTAGCGATGACATAAATTGCCGCAGTTCCGAGAACTGGCTTCAAGAAATGGAAACAAACCAATCCTGGAACTGAAGATTATCCATACTTAAAACAATCAAGATGATGCTGGTCAGACCACTGATGACCAATTTCAAGATGCATATCAGATCTGACTATGCTGTTTCTGGATGTAGCCCCCTCCCTCAGCCTATAAAAGCTCTAATCTGCCTTTGGACAGAATCCCCTGCCCTCTTCTCATTTGCTGGCATCCAAGATAAAGCAGACTTCTTTCTTCCAGCCTCACCTCTTCATTGGGTTTTGTGTGGTGAGCAGCTGGACCCCACTTTGGGTTATAGTAGTGTAATAGTTTCCAACTCTTGGAAAGGTAGTACTTTCACTTTTCAATTTCATGCATTGGAGAAGGAAATGGCGACCCGCTCCAGTGTTCTTGCCTGGAGAATCCCAGGGACAGGGAAATCTGGTGGGCTTCCATCTATGGGGTCGCACAGAGTCAAACACAACTGTAGTGACTTAGCAGCAGTAGCAGCAGCAGTAAATAGATTTCTTAACAGAGGATTTCTAACTTCTACTTCTGACTCTCTAACTTTTTAGAGAAGTTACTTAATTTCTCTGTGCCTCAGCCTTTTCATCTATATTCTGTTTCTTCTTCATCTACAGATATATTCAGAAAATAAATGATGTGTACATTTTTTCTAGTGAGGTCAGTTAGTCAAACCTCCTATTTTTCAGAGAAACCAGCATGTTCACAGAAGTGAGATAGATGCCTTTCCCATGAACACAGTGGGCCAGAAAGAACTCAAGATTGTTGATTGTGTTTTGTACTTCTGTGCAGCAGCATACAACATACGAAGTATTAGATGGTTTTATTAGACAAGTGGAGGAAGGGGACTGTAGTTAAGTGGACTCCCTAGTGTAGTCTGTCATGTGATGGATTTTTTCCTCTCGACCATGTGTCTGTACCTGCTGGGCATAAAGCTGACTATTAGTCTTAAGCCAAGTTTCTGGAATACTGACTGAATTGCTTAGCTGACAATCCTTGGTTTTCCAGGCAAAAAGTGACTGTATAGTGCATATAATTTCATCAGCTTTATTCTTGAATAGATTGGATGTATAGTTGTGGAAAAACGAAGAGGAAAATCTAGAGTTAAAGTTAGTCTTCATTAGAATTTCTTATTGTATTTATTTTCAGAATATTTTTCATTTGTATTATTGCCTATGAGATATTGGTGAATAGGCTTTTCTAAACTGCAGTGTAATGCATGGGTCAAAGTTTTACACAACTGAGTATACTTAAGGTTGTTAGTATTAGAAGGATAGACTATTGATGTGCATTGTAATTCAGTGGAATATAAATGAAAATTATAGAGACCACTAGATTTTTTTAGGCAATAGTTTAAGAAGTGTATCAATCTCATTTTGGAGATTAACGTATTAGTTGCAGTGATAGCTTTAGCTGATTTTTATTTGAAGATTGTATAATAATGCTGAAGGAATTTAAATATAGTAAGTCTCTGAATTAGCTATTACTCTGGTAATGCTGTGTAACAATGCTGAAGTGTTTGGCTTATGACAAACATTTAGTTTTTAATGCATGTTCTGTAAGTCTGTGAGGGAGACTCGTCAGGCTGTAGATTGGATTCTGGTCTTTTCATGTTGTATTTTGGATTCACTAGTTTCTTGGTACATATTCTCCTTATGATAAATGACAGAAATTCAGGAAACCAAGTCAAAAAACTCAAGTACCTTTGAAGTCTCTGTTCAGGTTTTGTTTATTGATATTCATTGACCAAAGCAAATTACATGGGTAAGCCCAAACTTACTTGGGCAGGGAAATATTTTGCTTCACTTACTCCAATTGGGGATGTTAAAAAATCAACATGGCAAGGGGCATAAATGTACAATTCCGTGATAGGGAGGAAGTAAAAAGTTGGTAACAGTGATCTGATCTACCTCAATCACTCCACACATCTCACCTCCCTAATATAAATTCTTAGGTTAAATTTTTTTTCCTCTATTGCAGTATGTTTTTTTGACATAGGAATATTAAATATATAGCAGTAATCATAATGTGCCAACCATTTAAAATTCCTCTTTGTCCTATTTAGATGGCTTCCTATTTTGGTTATAAAACATTCTTCTATTGCCTTTTAAATCATGCTTTGACTGTAAGTACTTGTATTATCTTTTTTCCCTACAATTATCTCAAGTAAGTGTTTTATCTACTTTTTCCCTTTCTTTCATTTCTTTCACTGTACCATTTATCTGGGAATTATTGTCAGCTTTTCAGATTCTCTTCTTCACCTATATTTCTTTTCCCACAAATATTACTATATGAAACCATATGGCCATCTTCAGCCTATTGAAATATATCTTGTACATCTTATTGCTAGCATATAATTATGTTAGGACTTAATTAGACGCCATGCGACAGAAACAATTTAAGTATGCTTATTCAAAAAGAATTTATAAAAAGTGTTAAGTCTCTCAGTCGTGTCTGACTCTTTGTGACCTCATGCACTATAGCCCACAAAGCTCGTCTGTCCATGGAATTTTCCAGGCAAGAATACTGGAGTAGGTGCCATTTCCTTCTCCATTTATAGGAAGGGTTATGGGTTAATTGGTCTAGTTTGGATTCAGTGTTCACCTTTAGATCTGTTTGGCCACAGGGTTGAGGTTTTTATAAAATACATGTGATTTGGGTAAAGGGAAAGCTTGTTTTCAGAAAAAAAGATTTGGAGAGTATTGCTGGACAAACAGAAATAGGTGTCCACTAAAATAATATGAATTAACAGGGTCCTTCTGTGCCTTGAATCAGAGGCAGGGACACGCATACAGACGCTATTGGTGTGGCCCTTGCCTGATGACTAGAATAGCAGATGGACTGCTTAGTAAACAGAGGTCATGGTAGTTTTTTCTAGGACTAACTTAATTCTTCAAATCACAGAGGAATTATGGTTGGTAAATGATGTTTTAAATTATTCATGTCTGTTTTCTTTCTGTAAGTTAAGAATATTTCCTGTTTCCACTGTTATAATGGATCTACTATAGTCATTCTAATTTTCATGTCTGGTTATCTCCCAGCTTACCAGTTTTGACTCACACTCATGTTTTCAGTTTCCTATTTTAGTTCAAGAGTCACTTGAAACTGAATAGGTACAGGCCCTCAATCTTAAAGCAAGAAGAAGTAGGCTAACAACCACATTTGGCACAGAAAGAAATTGGACCGTGTGTACCACACCACGATTTTATAGTTCTGAATGTGTTTGGTTATTTTGGGAAGAAGATAGCTTCCAGTTAGGCTTTGCTGAATGTTGTACTGTTTCTTGTACATGTGAAAATTGTAGTTTTAGGTCTCCAAGTGCGGCGTTAATATAGATATATTGCTCATTTGACAAAAATTATATGGTATTAAAGTAAGAAAAGCTGTTTCACTTAATAGAAATTCTAGAATTACTATGTGCTCTGATGCTCAGTCGTGTCCAAGTCTTTGCGACCACTTTGACTGTAGCCCACCAGACTCCTCCGTCCATGGGATTCTCCAGGCAAGAGTACTGGCATGGGTTCCTCTTCTAGGGGATCTTCCCAACCCAGGGATTGAACTCGTGTCTCTTATATCTCCTGTATTGGCAGGCAGATTCTTTACCACTAGTGCCACCTGGGAAGCTCAGAATTACCATAGGTGTGGGGGAAATGTGTGTCAGTCAGTTTATAGAACATTTTTGGGTTTAGAGCAGAGGAGAAGAAGATGGATAGAAGAAGCAGTAGACTTTCTGTAGCACTGCTTAGTTTTCTTATTCTCATATACCATTAAAATGCCCTAAAAATAAAAATGTTTATGCCTAGACTATAGTTCCCAGTGTTGGTGTTGTTTTTTTTTTTTCTTCTTCTGTGCCTGAAGAGATATAAAAATCCTTTGTCAGGTTTTGCATTATAATTTTGGGGTTATAATAGGCCAGACTTTTAACAAAATGCATTTTAAAAGCAGCTTTGTTTTTGTGCATTGCTCTGTTTTACATGCTGAGTTGAAATGGATGTATTAGTCTTGAGTTCATAGAACAGTGAAGGTCCATGTTATTTAAAAGACTGAAAATTTTCCAACTGCTGTTTTTTCTGATTTGATGTGATAGCAAATCACCATATATAAAGAAAAAGTAACATTTTGCTTAGTGTTTTTTCTGCTGCATAATAGTAGACTTAGTAGGTTATATTTTGAATTGACTTGTTGGAATGGAATTCTTCTGCACTTTATGTAGAATGAGAATCTTAAGATTAAGTGACATTAGAATCCATTTAGTACAACTTCCTATCTGATGCATGAGTCTAGCCCGCTATATCCAAAATAATTGACTTGTTTGTTAAACAGATGTTTATTGAGTCCATAGTATGTATAGGTACTGTGCTGGGGATGTGTTGGTGAATAAAATAAAAATAGATATGGTCCCTGTCCTTGTGTCGATAGGTGAGTGCTAAAGATGTTTACTCAGTCTTAACAAGTTAAGAATTTAAAGGTACTGCCATTAAAGACCATTTAAAGAATATGGTCTCCCTTGGTGAATGTTCCCTGTGAGAAAGTACATTCTTCTGTTTTATGATTAGTATTTTATAAACATCAAAGTTTTTGAATTTGAAGTATTTAAATAGGAAAGAATCAGCATCTTAGCAATACTGAATTTTCTGATCTCTGAACATTGAGTATCTTTTCATCTTTTACATCTTTAATTTCTCTCATTAGTGTTTCGTAGGTTTCTACTTACGAACAGATCCTACAGGTATTTTGATAGATTTTTTACATAATTATTTCATTTGTTTGGTGTTATTGCAAATGGTATTGCTTTTTAAAAAATGAAAAATTCAAATTCTTTATTGTTTGTATGTAGGGAAGAGATTGACTTTTGTATATTCCCGTTGTATCCTGTGACTTTTCTGTACTCACTCAATTTTCTGCATAGATAATTATGTAATCTGTGAATAAAGACAGTTTTATTTCTTCCTTTTCAATCTTCATAGCTTTTATTTCTTATGATATTGTGTAATTTGTGAATAAAGACAGTTTTATTTCTTAATGTTGATCAGAGGTGAGAGAGACGGGATATCATTACATGGTTCCCAGTCTTAAAGGAAAGTGTCCAGTCTCTTCGGTCTCAGTTAAGTATGATGTTAGCTGCAGGTTTTTTTTTTTTTTTTTTGTAGATACTCTTTACCAAGTTGAAGCAGTTCCATCAATTGCTGGTTCACTGAGAGTTTTTATAATGAATGGATGTTGCATCAGTTGACATGATAGTGATTTTACTTTTGCTTATTAATTTTTGAGCCAGTCTTACATACCTAAGGTATAATTCTTTTTAAACATTGTTGAATATGATTTTATAATATTTTATCTATAGTTTTCTTGTCTTGTACTCTGGTGTTAGTTTTTAATATTAGGTCAATTCTGGCCTCATAGAGTAAGTTAGAAGGTATTTTCTCTC
Organism: Capricornis sumatraensis; assembly: GCF_032405125.1. Lineage (NCBI taxonomy): Eukaryota > Metazoa > Chordata > Mammalia > Artiodactyla > Bovidae > Capricornis > Capricornis sumatraensis. The sequence continues at coordinate 62,753,933 of NC_091082.1, forward strand.
TTATATTCTTGAAGAGATTTTGGAGAATTGATACTGTTTCTTCCTTAATCTTTGGAATTGCCAGTGAAGCCGTTTATGTCCAAAAGTTTATGTTCCAAAAGTGCTTTCTCTTTTGGAAGCTTATTAATTATTTTTGGTTAAATTTATTTAAAGATGTAGAGTTGTTCAGGTTATCTATTTTTCCTGGTGTGAAGTTTGGTACTTTTATGTCTTTCAAGGAACTGGTCCATTTCCTCCAAGTTACCAAATTTGTGGGCATAGAATCGTTTGTAGTATTTGTTTATTATCCTGTTGATATCCAGGGGATTGGTAGTGATGACCTTCTTTCATTTTTGATATTGCTAGTTTGTCTATTCTCTTTTTCTTGTTTAGCCTGGCTAGACTTTTTATCAATTTAATCTATATTATTTATCTTTTTAAAAATCATCTTTTGGTTGTTAAATGTTTCTGTATTGCTTTTCTATTTCAATTTCATCGATTTCTGTTTATTATTTTTTATATACTTCCCCTCTTTTTTTTTTTAGTTTCCTAAGGTTTCTAAGGAAGCGCAAGTTTTTAGATGTTTTTTAGATTTTAGATGTTTTTCCTTTTCTAGGTATATGCATTCAGTGCAACAAATTTCTAAGTACTGCTTTCACTATATCCCACAACTTTTAATGTGTTATATTTTCATTTTTGTTTAGTTAAAAGTATTTAAAATCTTGCCTGTTTTGTCTTTGATTCATGGTTACTTAGGCATATGTTATTTAATTTCCAAATATTTGGGAATTTCCAGGCTATCTGTTCTTGATTTCTAGTTTAATTCTATTATGAGTTTGATAATATTTGTATAGTTGCCGAAGAATTGATGCTTTTGAACTGTGGTGCTGGAGAAGACTCTTGAGAGTCCCTTGAACTGCAAGGAGATCCAACCAGTCCATCCTAAAGGAGATCAGTCCTGGGTGTTCATTGAAAGGACTGATGCTAAAGCTGAAACTCCAGTACTTTGGCCACCTCATGCGAAAAGTTGACTCATTGGAAAAGACCCTGATGCTGGGAGGGATTGGGGGCAGGAGGAGAAGGGGACGACCCAGGATGAGAAGGCTGGATGGCATCCCCGACTCAATGGACATGAGTTTGAGTGAACTCTGGGAGTTGGTGATGGACGGGGAGGCCTGGTGTGCTGCGATTCATGGGGTCGCAAAGAGTCGGACACAACTGAGCAACTGAACTGAACTTTACTTTTAAAAATTTACCAAGGAGTGTTTTATGGTCCAAGAATATGGTCTCCGTTGGTGAATGTTCCCTGTGAGAAAGTACATTCTTCTCCTTGATGATTAGTATTTTATAAACATCAATTAAATCAGGTTGATTAATAGTGCTATTTAGGTCTTGTATTTCTTGCTTAATTTTCTGTCTGCTTGATCTGTCAGTTTCAGATAGAGGTGTTGAAATCTCCAACTATAATAGTGGATTTTCTGTTTTTCCTTTCAAATTTTACCAGTTTTTGCCTCAAGTAATTTGATGCCCGCTTGTTATGTGCATACTCAGTGCAGATTGTTTTATTTTCTCAGAGAATTGACCTCTTATTATTTTATAATACTCTCCTTTATCTCTGATAATCTTTCTAGTTCTGAAGTCTGCTTTGTCTAAAATCAATGTAGTTATTTCAACATTTTCTTCTTTTTTGAATGTTATAAATTTCTTTATTATTGCTTATTAAGTACCAACTAAATATGAAAAAATTTGAAGCCACCCTTCCACAACCCACTGTCCACTCCCACACTCAAATCCCATACCTAGCTTCCAGCAGGTTGTCAAAATTAGCATTTAAGTATTCCTTCCAGCTTGTGGCTCTAGCAGCTCTTACTTGCTGTCTTTCTCTTGCTTGCCCCAGATTTGAAATGGCGGTTTGTCCTGTGAGCTCAGTTTTCTGATGGATCCAAAAAACTTTGCTTTTTGGTTTGTCCAGCCTTTTCTTCTTATAGGGAAGAAAGTGATAATGTCCACGCTGTTTAGCTCGTAACAGAAGTTTAATTATTTGTCTTTTTATTATTGACTTGTAAGAGTTCCTCATTTAATCTGGATAATCAACTATTGTAAATATTTTCTCATCCTGTAGATTTTACTTTTTCATGATGTCATTTTCAGTGCATTTTAAATTTCAATGTATTTAACTGATTTTCTTTTAACTGTTTTAACTATTTTTTTCTTCTGCCACTTGTGCTTTTACTGTCATATCAGAAACCATCCTTAATCCAAGGACATGAAGATTTACTCCTATGTTTTATGCTAAGAGTTTTATAGTTTTAATTCTTATATTTAGGTTTATAATCCATTTTGAATTGAGTTTTGTGTATGGTGTGAGGTTGGGGTCCAACTTCATTCTTTTGCATTTTGATATCTAATTTTCCCAACACTATTTATTGAAAAGACTATTCTTTCCCTGTGTAAGTCTTATTACTTGCTGGTGGAAATATTTTAAGTATTGACTTTTCATTCTTTGCACTTTAAAGTATTGCCTTTTGTTGTGTTTGTGTGCAAATTTGATAAGCATGTTGTCTCTATTCAGGTTCAAAGCAGTCTTCAATCCTGTAAGGTATTAGTTGTTGTTCAGTCGCCAAGTTGTGTCTGACTCTTTGCAACCCTATGGACTGCAGCATGCCAGGCTTCCCTGTCTCTCAGCATCTCTTGGAGTTTGCCCAAGTTCATGTCCATTGAACCAGTGATGCCATCCAACCATCTCATCCTCTGTCACCCTCTTCTGCCTTCAATCTTTACGAGCATCACGGTCTTTTCCAATAAATTGGCTGTTTGCATCAGGTGGCCAAAGTATTGGAGCTTCAGCTTCAGCATCAGTCCTTCCAATGTATATTCAGCATTGATTTCCCTTAAGATTTACTGGTTTGATCTCCTTGCACTCCAAGGGACTCTCAAGAGTCACCACAGTTTGAAAGTATCAATTCTTTGGCACTCTGCCTTCTTTATAGTCCAGTTCTCATATCTGTACATGATTACTGGAAAGACCATTGCCTTGACTACACAGGCCTTTTTCTGGCAAAGTGATGTCTTTGCTTTTAACACTCTGTCTAGGCTTGTCGTAGCTTTCCTGCCTGCCATGAGGCGATCATCCTCTAATTCCATGTCTGCAGTCACCTTCCGCCATTTTAGTGTCCAAGAAGAGGAAATCTGTCACTGCTTCCACCTTTTGCCCTTCTATTTGCCATGAAGTGATGGGACTGGATGCCATGATCTTAGTTGTTTTAATAATGAGTTTTAAACCATTTTTAAAAATTTCCTCCTTCACCCTGCTTTAGTAGAGAAGCTACTAGTAATACCTTCACTACTAAGATAGTAGTAGTACTTGGCAAACTTCTAAAAGTATCTTTAAGGCCCTTCAAGGCAGGGTTGTGATGGTTGTATTAAAAGCTGTCTTAATTTTGAGTAGAATGAGAGGTGCCAGGCTATGTTTGGAAGAGGTCACAAAATTACATATAATAAACTATTAGTTTTCTTGTTAGCATGACAGAATATCTGACATTCTCTTGGGATAAAGAAAACCTCTATTAAAAATGGACATCTTATTTGAATAAGCTACCACAATGCACATTAGTATTGAGTTACATGCTAATTCAGAATTGACTGTTAGTTTAACTGTCAACCACTAGACCATTCAGGTATGACCTAAATCAAATCCCTTATGGTTACACAGTGGCAGTGAGAAATAGATTTAAGGGACTAGATCTGATAGATAGAGTGCCTGATGAACTATGGATGGAAGTTCCTGACATTGTACAGGAGACAGGGATCAAGACCATCCCCAAGAAAAAGAAATGCGAAAAGGCAAAATGGCTATCTGAGGAGGCCTTACAAATAGCTGTGAAAAGAAGAGAAGTGAAAAGCAAGGAGAAAAGGAAAGATATACCCATATGAATGCAGAGTTCCATAGAATAGCAAGGAGAGATAAGAAAGCCTTCCTCAGCGATCAGTGCACAGAAACAGAGGAAAACACAGAATGGGAAAGACTAGAGATCTCTTCAAGAAAATCAGAGATACCAAGGGAACATTTCATGCAAAGATGGGCTCAATAAAGGACAGGAATGGTATGGATCAAACAGAAGCAGAAGATATTAAAAAGAGGTGGCAAGAATACACAGACAAACTGTACAAAAAAGATCTTCACAACCAAGATAATCATGATGGTGTGATCACTCACCTAGGGCCAGACATCCTGGAATGGGAAGTCAAGTGGGCCTTAGCAAGCATCACTATGAACAAAGCTAGTGGAGGTGATGGAATTCCAGTTGAGCTATTTCAAATCCTGAAAGATGATGCTGTAAAAGTGCTGCACTCAATATTCCAGCAAATTTGGAAAACTCAGCAGTGACCAGAGGACTGTAAAAGGTCAGTTTTCATTCCAGTCGCTAAGAAAGGCAATGCCAACGAATGCTGAAACTACTGCACAATTGCACTCATCTCACATGCTAGCAAAGTAATGCTCAAAATTCTCCAAGCCAGGCTTCAGCAATACGTGAACCGTGAACTTCCAGATGTTCAAGCTGGTTTTAGAAAAGGCAGAGGAACCAGAGATCAAATTGCCAATATCCGCTGGATCATGGAAAAAGCAAGAGAGTTCCAGAAAAACATCTATTTCTGCTTTATTGACTATGCCAAAGTCTTTGACTGTGTGGATCACAAAAAACTGTGGAAAATTCTTCAAAAGGTGGGAATACCAGACCACCTGACTTTCCTTTTGAGAAACCTGTATGCAAGTCAGGAAGCAATAGTTAGAACTGGACATGGAACAACAGACTGGTTCCAAATAGGAAAAGGAGTACGTCAAGGCTGTATATTGTCACCCTGCTTATTTAATTTATATGCAGAGTACATCATGAGAAACGCTGGGCTGGAGGAAGCACAAGCTGGAATCAAGGTTGCTGGGAGAAATATCAATAACCTCCGATATGCAGATAACACCACTGTTATGGCAGAAAGTGAAGAAGAACTAAAGAGCTTCTTGATGAAAGTGAAAGTGGAGAGTGAAAAAGTTGGCTTAAAGCTCAACATTCAGAAAACGAAGATCATGACATCTGGTCCCATCACTTCGTGGCAAATAGATGGGAAACAGTGGCTGACTTTAGTTTTTGGGAAGTTGCAAAATCACTGCAGATGGTGATTGCAGCCATGAAAAGAAAAGACTTTTACTCCTTGGAAGGAAAGTTATGACCAACCTAGACAGCATATTAAAAAGCAGAGACATTACTTTGTCAACGAAGGCTGTCTAGTCAAGGCTATGGTTTTTCCAGTAGTCATGTATGAATATGAGAGTTGGACTGTAAAGAAAGCTGAGTGCAGAAAAATTGATGCATTTGAACTGTGGTGTTGGAGAAGACTCTTGAAAGTCTCTCAGCCTTCAAGGACATCCAACGAGTCCATCCTAAAGAAGATCAGTCCTGGGTGTTCATTGGAAAGACCAATGTTAAAGCTGAAACTTCAATACTTTGGGCACCTGATGCGAAGAGCTGACTCATTTGAAAAGACCCTGATGCTGGGAAAGATTGAAGGCAGGAGGAGCATGGGATGACAGAGGATAAGATGGTTGGATGGCATCACCAACTCAATGGACCTGAGTATAGGTAGACCCCGGGAGTTGGTGATGGACAGGGAGGCCTAGAGTGCTGCGGTTCATGGGGTTGCAAAGAGTTGGACACGACTGAGCAACTGAACTGAACTGAAGAGAATCCTTTGGGGGAAGACACAGTTGGGATTGTGGCGGGGGTATATTTAGATAGCCTTAGTGTCAGGGGTGACCTCAGGCTCTCTGCCTTTCTATCTATATTTCATTTCATACCAAGTATAGTTGACCTTGAACAACATGGGTTTGAACTGTCTGAGTCTACATATACAGATTTTTTTTTTTCAAATAATACTACAGTACTACGCAGTCTGGTTCGTTGAAGCCACAGATGACAAATCAAGGATATGGAATGTCAATTACGATACTTGAGCATCTGTGGATTCAAGTGTCTGTGGTGGGTCCTAGAATCAATTCTCCATGAATACTGAGGGACAACTGTATTCTGACCTATAGTTATTATTTTGAAGCTATCATGGCCTCCTTTCTGTTTCTCAGTAAGCCTTCTCTTTAGTGACAACCCACTCCAGTACTCTTCAGAGAAGGCAATGGCACCCCACTCCAGTACTCTTGCCTGGAAAATCCCATGGATGAAGGAGCCTGGTGGGTTGCCGTCTATGTGGTCGCAGAGTCAGACACGACTGAGTGACTTCCCTTTCACTTTTCACTTTCATGCATTGGAGAAGGAAATGGCAACCCACTTCAGTGTTCTTGCCTGGAGAATCCCAGGGACGGGAGAGCCTGTTTGGCTGCTGTCTATGGGGTCGCACAGAGTCGGACATAACTGAAGTGACTTAGCAGCAGCAGCAGCAGTCTAGTATTCTTGCCTGGAAAGTCGGGTGGATGGAGGAGCCTGGTAGGCTACAGTCCATGGGGTTGCAAAGAGTCAGACACGAGTGAGTGACTTCTCTCTCTCAGTTCAATTCAGTCGTCTCTGACTCTTTGTGACCCCACAGACTGCAGCATGCCCAGGCTTCCCTGTCCATCACCAACTCCCAGAGCTTGCTCAAACTCATGTCCATTGAGTCGGTGATGCCATCCAGCCATCTCATCCTCTGTCATCCCCTTCTCCTGCTTTCAGTTTTTCCTAGCATTAGGGTCTTTCCCCAATGAGTCTGTTCTTCACATCAGGTGGCCAAAGTATTGGAGCTTCAGCTTTAGCATCAGTCCTTCCAATGAATATTCAAGGTTAATTTCTTTTCGGATTGACTGGTTTGATCTCCTTGAAGTCCAGGGACTCTCAAAGTCTTCTCTAGCACCACAGTTCAAAAGCATCAATTTTTCACTGATCAGCCTTCTTTATGGTCTGACTCTTACATTATACATGACTACTGGGGAAACCATAGCTTTGACTAGTTGGACCTTTGTTGGCAAAGTAGTGCCTCTTCTTTTTAATATGCTGTCTAGGTTTGTGACTGTGTTTCTCCCAAGGAGCAAGTATCTTTTATAAAAATTTCATGGCTACAGTCACCATCTGCAGTGATTTTGGAACCCAAGAAAATCAAGTCTCTCACTGTTTCCATTGTTTCCTCATCTGTTTGCCATGAAGTGATGGGACTGGATGCCATGATCTTTGTTTTCTGAATGTTGAGTTTTTGTTTTTTTTTTTTTTTGAATGTTGAGTTTTAAGCCAGCTTTTTCACTTTCCTCTTTTACCTTCATCAAGAGGCTGTTTAGTTCCTCTTCACTTTCTTGCCATAAGGGTGGTATCATCTGCATATCTGAGGTTATTGATATTTCTCCCGGCAATCTTGTTTCCAGCTTTTGTTTCATCCAGCCCAGCGTTTCTCATGATGTACTCTGCATATAAGTTAAATAAGCAGGTGACAATATACAGCCTTGACATACTCCTTTTGCAGTTTGGAACCAGTCTGTTGTTCCATGTCCAGTTCTAACTGTTGCTTCTTGACCTGCATACAGATTTCTCAGGAGGCAGGTCAGGTGATCTGGTATTCCCATCTCTTGAAGAATTTTCCACAGTTTGTCGTAATCCACACAGCCAAAGGCTTTGGTGTAGTCAGTAAAGCAGAAATAGATGTTTTGTGGAATTTTCTTTTTCTGTGATCTAACAGATGTTGCCAATTTGATCTCTGGTTCCTGTGCCTTTTCTAAATCCAGTTTGAACATCTGGAAGTTCTTGGTTCATGTACTATTGAAGCCTGCTGCTGCTCCTGCTTAGTTGCTTTAGTCGTGTCTGACTCTGTGTGACCCCACAGACAGCTATCTTGGAGAATTTTGGGCGTTACTTTGCTACTACTCATGTGAGATGAGTGCAGCTATGTCTGTGGACACAGACTCCCGGAGGGCACAGACAAAACCTTGTGCGCACCAAGACCCAGGAGAAAGGAGCAGTGGCCCCACTAGAAACTAAGCCAGCCTTCTCTTACATCTTGGTTTGATTGGATTGGCTAAGAAGATTGTTTGAAATATCATGTTGAAAAATCCGAACAAACTTCTTGTCCAACCCAGTATTTGCTGTTTTTTCTACGTGAAATTGTTTCTCCCTAGTTCTTTCCATGATTTGCTCATCATTATTAAATCCAAATGTCGATTGAATCCATATTGCCTCCTGCCTTCTCAGCATCTTTTCCGGTGCTTATTCCAATAGATGATCCTAATTTACTTTCTTCTGTATTATTTAACACATCCATAAGAATGTTAGGTCTAAGAAAATTGGGCCTACATTCATCTCACTAACTAGTTAGTCTCTAGTTCCCATTAGGATTTCTGTCACATAGTAGGGGCTCATTAAATATTTGTTGAGTCTATGAATGGCAGGTATACCTTTAGGAGTGAGCCATATGAAGGCAGGGGGTAAGTGCTAAGACCTAACGTGGGAAGGAACTTTCCATGACTGAAGAGCTGTAATGAAAAGTGACAGACGCAAGGGTGTGTCTGTCAGGCACTTAAGTCATGGCAGGGAGTTTGGATTTTATTTGAATTTTAGTGAAAATATTTTAGTCTGGAGCTTTAATGTAATCCAGTTTAGCTTTCCAAAAGATTTCTTTGGCTGCTTAGTTAGTAGATGAGGGAGGAGAAGACTGGAAGAAGGAGATGGGTTAGGAGACTGTTATAATAGGTGAGATCATGGCTTGGATTAGGTTTGTAAAACTGATGTAGAGAGATAGATGTGGGGTTTATTTTGAAAGTGAGATTGACATGACTTGGTAATGAGAGGAATGAAGAAGCAGAGATGAATCAAGGATGATAACCAGATTTTTTGTTTGTGCAACTTAGTAGAAGGTGGTGTTCTTCAGAAATGGGGAATCTGAATAAAAAACAAGTTTGGAGGAGACATTAGGAATTCCACTTGGGTCACATTTTAAGATACCGATAGAATTCCACATGGAAATATCAAAGAGCTGGATTCAAAATCAGGAATTAGAGGAGACATTTGGGTTGGGATAGAAATTTGGGAGACTTTCAGTATATAGATGCTATTTAAATCCTTGGCAATAAGAGTGAGTTGCAAAGAATCAGAGAAAAAAACTCAGAATTTGGGGAATTTCCAACATTTAAATGTCAAGTAGAAGAGTGGCAACTGAAAAGGATTTGAAGAAGGGTTGGCCATAGAAAGAACACCTGAGGTGTGTAATGTCTTGACAATCAAGCTTTCATGGGGCAGCCGGAAGGGTAAAAACTTGCTGCTAATACATACTGCATTTTCAGAAACATATAATATGCAAGGGCTTCCCAGGTGGCGCTAGTGGTAAAGTCCTCGCCTGCCAATGCAGGAAACATGAGACACGGGTTCGATCCCTGGGTCAGGAAGATAACCTGGAAATGGCAGCCCACCCCAGTGTTGTTGCCTGGAGAATCCCACGGACCTAGCGGGAACCTAGCGGGTTACAGTCTGTAGGGATGCAAAGAGTCGGACACAACTAAAGTGACTTAGCACACACACATAATATGCAAAATGAGAAAAACCTTTTAGAGGACAGATGAATGTGCTTGAAGGGTTTTAAAAAAGAAATATGTTTACATGCCTAGCAGAAATAAATGAAAGGTAGGCCTTGGAGTTGGCAGTAATTATTCTTTGTTTTGATGTTATTAGAAACTTTGATTTTTCAATAATGTTAGAAAGTAGTTTTTTCAACTGTGCCTTGAAGGGAAAAGTAATTTTTTTTCCTCCTTTTTTGATGAGAGTAATGGTGTTAGTGTCACCTACTGGTAAAATGAGATATTGCAGCCTTTTTTTTTTTTTTTTTTAAATGAGGAAGTGAACAAAACAACCTCATTAGAGAAAAAGAACATTTCTGGGGGAATTTTTGGCATGGGTCAGACTTACCATGGTTACGAGATCCTGAATTCTTCAGCACTGATCTGCTTGTCTGCTGAGAGGGCTCAAACCTTGTGCGCACAAGGACCCAGAGACCCCCACAGAGACTGAGCCAGAATTGTGTTTGAGTGTCTCCTGCGAAGTTACGGGTCAGCAGTGGCCTGCCTCAGGGGCAGGGGCTCTGGGTTCAGCAGACCTGGGTATGGCATAAGCCCTCTTGGAGGAGGTCGCCATTAACCCCATCATAGAGCCACCAGAACTTACATAGGACTGGGGAAGCAGACTCTTGGAGGGCACAAACAGAACCTTGTGTGCTCCAGGACCCAGGAGAGAGGAGCAGTGACCCCACAAAAGACTGACCCAGACTTGCCCATGAGTGTCCAGGGGTCTCTGACAGAGGCGTGGGTCAACGGTGGCCTGCTGCAGGGTCCGGGGCACTGAGTGCAGCAGTGCCTGCATGGGACCTTTCAAAGGAGGTCGCCATTATCTTCTTTACCTCCACCATAGTTTGGCCTCAGGTCAAACAACAGGGAGGGAACACAGCCCTGCCCATCAACAAAATTTGATTAAAGATTTATTGAGCATGGCCCATCAGAACGAGACCCAGATTCCCCCTCAATCTGTCTCTCCCATCAGGAAGTGTCCATAAGCCTCTTATCCTTATCCATCAGAAAGAAAGAAAGAAAGAAAGTGAAGTCGTTCAGTTGTGTCCGACTCTTTGCAACCCCTTGGACTGTGGCCCACTAGGCTCCTCTGCCCATGGGATTCTCCAGGCAAGAACACTGGAGTGGGTTGCCATTTCCTTTTCCAGGGGATCTCCCCAACCCAGGGATCGAACCCCGGTCTCCCGCATTGCAGGCAGACGCTTTAACCTCTGAGCTACCAGGGAAGCAGCAGACAGAATGGAAACCACAATCACAGAAAACTAACCAAACTAATCACAGAGACCACAGCCTTGTCTAGCTCAGTGAAACTATGAGCCATGCCGTGTAGGGCCACCCAAGATGGATGGGTCATCTTGGAGAGTTCTTACAAAACGTGGTCCACTAGAGAAGGGAATGGCAAACCACTTCAGTATTCTTATGAAAAGGCAAGAAGATAGGGCACTGAAAGATGAACACTCCAGGTCGGTAGGTGACCAAAATGCTGCTGGAGAACAGTGGAGAAATAACTCCAGAAAGAATGAAGAGACGGAGCCAAAGCATAAACAACACCCAGTTGTGATGTGACAGGTAATGGAAGTAAAGTCTGACATTAATAAAGAGCAGTATTGCATAGGAACCTGGAATGTTAGGTCCATGAATCAAGGCAAATTGGAAGTGGTCAAACAGATGGCAAGAGTGAACATTGACATTTTAGGAATCAGTGAACTAAAATGGACTGGAATGGGTGAATTTAACTCAGATGATCATTCTGTCTACTACTGTGGGCAAGAATCCCTTAGAAGAAATGGAGTAGCCATCATAGTCAACAAAGAGTCCAAATGCAGTACTTGAATGCAATCTCAAAAGCGACAGGATGATCTGTTTGTTTCCAAGGCAAACCATTCAATATCACGGTAATCCAAGTCTATGCCCTGGCCAGTAATGCTGAAGAAGCTGAAGTTGAATGGTTCTATGAAGACCTACAAGACCTTCTAGAACTAACCCCCCCAAAAGATGTTCTTTTCATTATAGGGAATTGGAATGCAAAAGTGGGAAGTCAAGAGTACCTGGAGTAACAGGCAAATTTGGCCTTGGAGTACAAGATGAAGCAGGTCAAAGGCTAACAGAGTTATGCCAAGAGAACGCACTAGTCATAGCAAACACCCTCTTCCAACAACACAAGAGAAGACCCTACACATGGACATCACCACATGGTCAATACCAAAGTAAGAATGATTTTATTCTTTGCAAAGATGGAGAAGCTCTATACAGTGAGCAAAAATAAAACTGGAAGCTGACTGTGGCTCAGATCATGAACTCATTGCTAAATTCAGACTGAAATTGAAGAAAGTAGGGAAGACCACTAGACCATTCAGGTATGACCTAAATCAAATCCCTTACGATTATACAGTGGAAGTGACATAGATTCAAAGGTTTAGATCTGATAGACAGAGTGCCTGAAGAACTATGAACAGAGGTCCGTGACATTGTACAGGAGGCAGGGATCAAGACCATCCCCAAGAAAAAGATATGCAAAAAGGTAAAATGATTGCCTGAGGAGGGCTTATAAATAGCTGAGAAAAGAAGAGAAGTGAAAGGCAAAGGAGAAAAGGAAAGATATACCTATTTGAATGCAGATCAATGCAAAGAAATAGAGGAAAACAATAGAATGGGAAAGACTAGAGATCTCTTCAAGAAAATTAGAGGTGCCAAGGGAACATTTAATGCAAAGATGGGCTCAATAAAGGACAGGAATGGTATGGACCTAACAGACGCAGAAGATATTAAGAAGAGGTGGCAAGAATACACAGATGAACTGTACAAAAAAGGTCTTCACGACCAAGATAACCATGATGGTGTGATCACTCACCTAGAGCTAGACACCTTGGAATACGAAGTCAAGTGGACCTTAAGAAGCATCACTACGAACAAAGCTAGTGGAGGCAATGGAATTCCAGTTTAGCTGTTTCAAATCCTAAAAGATGATACTCTGAAAGCGTTGCACTCGGTATGCCAGCAAATTTGGAAAACTCAGCAGTGGCCATAGGACTGGAAAAGGTCAGGTTTCATTCCAATCCCAAAGAAAGGCAATGCAAAAGAATGCTCAAACTATCACTATCACACAGTTGCACTCATTTCACAGGCTAGCAAAGTAATACTCAAAATTCTCCAAGCCAGGCTTCAACCGTATGTGAACTGTGAACTTCCAGATGTTCAAGCTGGTTTTAGATAAGGCAGAGGGACCAGAGATCAAATTGCCAACATCTGCTGGATCATCATAAAAGCAAGAGAGTTCCAGAAAAACTGGTTTATTGACTATGCCACAGCCTTTGACTGTGTGGATCACAACAAACTGTGGAAAATTCTGAAAGAGATGGGAAAACCAGACCGCCTGACCTGCCTCTTGAGAAACCTGTATGTAAGTCAGGAAGCAACAGTTAGAACTGGACATGGAACAACAGTCTGGTTCCAAATGGGAAAAGGAGTACATCAAGGCTGTATATTGTCACCCTGCTTATTTAACTTATATGCAGAGTACATCATGAGGAACTCTGGGCTGGAGGAAACACAAGCTGGAATCAAGATTGCCGGGAGAAATATAAATAACCTCAGATATGCGGATGACTCCACCCTGAAAGTGAAGAAGAACTAAAGAGCCTCTCGATGAAAGTGAAAGAGGAGAGTGAAAAATTTGGCTTAAAGCTCAACATTCAGAAAACTAAGATCATGGCATCCAGTCCCATCACATCATGGCAAATAAATGGCGAAATAGTGGAAACAGTGGCTGACTTTATTTTTTTGGGTTCAAAATCACTGCAGATGGTGACTGCAGCCATGAAATGAAAAGACACTTACTCCTTGGAAGGAAAGTTATGACCAACCTAGAACAGCATATTCAAAAGCAGAGACATTACTTTGTCAACAAAGGTCCGTCTAGTCAAGGCTATCGTTTTTCCAGTGGTCATGTATGAATGTGAGAGTTGGACTATAAAGAAAGCTGAGCGCAGAAAAATTTATGCTTTTGAACTGTGGTGTTGTAGAAGAGTCTTGAGAGTTTTTGAACTGGAAGGAAATAATACCAGTCAATTCTCAGCGAAATCAATCCTGAATATTCATTGGAAGGACTGATGTTGAAGCTGAAACTCCAATACTTTGGCCACGTGATGCGAACTGAGTCACTGGGAAAGACCCTTATGCTGGGAAAGATTAAAGGCATCACCGCTTCAATGGACATGAGTTTGAGTAAAGTCCAGGAGTTGGTGATGGACAGGGAAGCCTGGCGTGCTGCAGTCCATGGGGTTGGAAAGAGTTGGCTACTAGTGAGCAACTATACTAAACTGAACTTGTCCTTCCTCCCTGACTTATTACCTGCTTTGTCACTGAGCAGATTGTTTAACATAAGGTTCCTTTTTTTTAATCTTCGTGCTTTCAGCTCAAATATTTCTCTTTCAGAGAGTCTTTTCCTACTACCTCCCTTAAAGTCGTCTGTATACTCCTTACAGCTCTTCTTTGTTATATTAGGCTGTGTGTTTTCTTCATAGCCTGTTGAATGATTTGGGATTTCCTTCCTTCCTTGCTTGTTTCCTCACGAGCTGTAAGCTCCAGGAGAGGAGGCATCTTGTTTGCCTTATTCACTCATGTAACCCCAAATGTTGAGTATTGTAACTCTTATGTAGTGTACATGTTCAGTTAAATTTAGTTGTGTGAATATTTGGATTTCTGGAAGTGACAGAGAATGTTGAGTTTCTATGGTGTGAAGTGAAAGTGAGCCGCTCAGTTGTGTCCGACTCTTTGCGACTCTATGGACTTTACAGTCCATAGATTTTTCTAGGCCAGAATATTGGAGTGGGTAGCCTTTTCCTTCTCCAGAGGATCTTCTCAACCCAGGGATTGAACCCAGGTCTCTCGCGTTGCAGGCAGATTCTTTACCAGCTGAGCCACCGGGGAAACCCAAGAATACTGGAGTGGGTAGCCTATCCCTTCTCCAGCAGATCTTCCTGACTCAGGAATCAAAGCGGGGTCTCCTGTATTGTAGGTGGTTTCTTTACCAGTTGAGCTACTAGAGATCTATATTGAAGATGGTATTGAGATCTATATAGAACACGGTATTTGAATACTGCTGCATGAGTGCAGTATAAAGCTTTGCTCCCCTTGCCACCCCGCCCCCACTCCCCATTTTCTGCTTCCTATAGATAAGTGGTTTTGTGTCTGGAAAGGAAAAGATACATGGCTTAGAATGTTGAATTCTGTATTAATCAGTCAACTTAAGTGACACAGAAAAAATATTTTAAGGTACAGTGCTTATTAGTGTGAGGAGATAAGTTATGCAGACATTTGGATTTGGTTATACAGTCACCAGTGAATGTATTTTTATTTGTGTGTGAATTTGTATTTACTTCTAGCTTATTTCCTATTTTTTATATTTATTAAAAAGAACAAAAAGTATTTCTCAGAGAAATATAGAGAGTGCCTCGTAGTAGTAAATCCTTTTAGTTGAGATATGGGCAAGTTTGTGTTGTTGTTCAGGGAACAATATGGTTCTTTTAGTCTGGAAACTCAGTGTACATCTCTATTATGTGGCCCAGTCCAAGAAGGTAGACTCCCTAGTTTTGAGATGATTATTTAGCCATCAGAATTCCTTGCCTGAACCATGTTTAAAGGCCCCCAGAAAATTGATTCAGGTACTCAGTAGTTCATGTTTTTATTTACCAGTTTTTTTCTTAATCCTTGTGGTTTTGAACAGGTGAATGTGGAAAGAGAAGTTTGCAGAACTGAAATGGAGGTCAGAGCTTCATTACGGAAGGTTAGTGGGTCATCGGATTCTGTGACTACACTCAACAGTGAAGAATTTGTTTTGGTTCCTCAGCATGGAGGTGATACTTCTACAAAAGATGATGAAAAACCTGAACTGAAGGTATTTTTTCCTTTTCTACAAATGATATTATTTTAAATTATTCCTTTTAACTAGGTGCAACTTATCTTAGGAAGTAGATACAATCCAAAGTTTTTTCTCAAGTACTCACTTTGAGAATAGAATCAATGTTTGATTTATCCAGAGACTTAATTGTTAGGTTTGTTATTTTTAAAGTATTTTATTTTTGGTTGTTTATCATTTAGAATTCAGAAAGAAGAAATAGGAGGGAAAAAAGAAGAGAAAGGATAATTGGCAAGTTAGACTTAATGGTTAAATCTTACATCAGTTTAATTTATCTGGATACTTTTGCCTCTCTTACTGCTGCTGGGTTTTAAAAATTACTTACATAAATATGTAGTTATGTATTATTTTCACTTGAGAGACTGCTTTATGATTTTTATGCTTTAAGTCAGCTTGTAGCATTCATCTGTGTGATTAACACTTGTCTGAATATTTTTTAAGTATATGTTTTGTAATTTTAGTCATTGAGATTTTATTTAGATGTGGTCCTTTTTATTTTTCATTTTTATGTTGCCTTTTTGTTAGGCAGCATAACATTTGAGTTATCAAACAAAGTCTTTGAAGCTGTTTACCAATTCAAGTATGTATGTGATATATATATATTTTTTCTTGCAAACAGATATATGTATGGTGTTTGACCAAATGAAAACTGTTTTCTTATTTATAAATAAAACCAAACAAACTCAGGTATATATCTATGGGACTTTCATAATCACCTTCTAGATATAGGGAGAGAGAAATTAGCCTAAAATGCTATGTATTATTTATGACTTGTATTTAGTATTAGTTATGATACAAAGGTATGTTAGTATGCTAATCTAATAATCAATCTAATAAAACATCTAATTTATAAAAATTAGATGATTAAGTACTCATTTTACATTATGTTGAGGATATATAGTTTTATAATTTCATTAAAATAGTCAATAGATTCCTTTAAATTTATTGAAATATCTATATTTAAATAAATAGCTATTTAAATTCATTTAACTCTGTTTTCACATTAATGTGCTTAAGGCATTTATTTACTTATGCTTGGTGTGTTTCACTTTGCTTTTAAGAAAAAGGTCAGCCAACTTAAATATAAGGAAATTACTGATACTCCTTGGCTGCTCAAGCAAAATTTATAAAGAGATCACAAATATATTTATGTTATAATAACATAAAATATGACCTTTTAAATGATATTAACACTATATATTGTCTATTTAAATTTATCCATTTTTCTCTTTAAAACACATAAATTTAGGATTACTTGATTTTTAGAATGTTACTAAAAGGTAAAAAAAGAAGAAAAAAAAACAACAACCAAAAATCTCTGTAAGTAAGCTCTTAGACCAAATATAGTTGGAAACTGCCTTAGGTGTTTCTGGAGAATCCTTTTCTGAAACTAATAGTCCTCTATTGTTTTTTGTTTTTTTTTAAACTCAGATTTTTCTGTTATATCTCAAGAAATTAGTACAACTAATTCTTGGTATTCAGTAACTTTTTTAATTAAGTTCTAGAACCATATTATGATTGAAAGGAATTGTTTTCCTTTGTCTGTAGATAGTTTCTAATGGTGATGAACAACTAGAAAAAGCCATGGAAGAAATTTTGAGAGATTCGGAGAAGGGGCAAAGTAGCCTTCCTGTTGATTGTCCAAGTTCCAGTGAGATTTCAGACCATTCATTTGGAAATATTTCAGCCAGGCAAACAAATAAGCCATCTCTTCAGTTAATTTTGGATCCATCAAATACAGGTACTGTATTGAACTCTTAGAAACTGTAAGAGAAAAAGTGATGATGAAAATTTTAAGATGAAAATCAGAAAATTTTATTAGCTTAATTTTCTAAGATCAAGGCCACCAACTTTACAGTTATGGTTGAGAGTTCCCACTTTGGTTCTTAAGCTTCTGTTTGTATCTCTACCTTTAAAATCACTCTCAGTGTTGTTTGAGAACTGATACTATGTCTGGGTACTCACTTTGCTATGGTACTCAGTTTACCCATTAATTTCAACCATGAAATTAAAAGACGCTTGCTCCTTGGAAGGAAACTGTGACAAAACTAGACAGCATATTAAAAAGCAGAGATGTCACTTTAACAACAAAGGTCTGTATAGTCAAAGCTATGGTTTTTCTAGTAGTCATGTAGGGACATGAGAGTTGGACCATATAGAAGTTTGAGCTCTGAAGAATTGATGCTTCAGATTGTGGTGCTGGAGAAGACTCTTGAGAATCCCTTGGACTGCATGGAGATCAAACCAGTCAATCCTAAAGGAAATTAACCCTGAACGTTCATTGTAAAGACTGATGCTGAAATTGAAGCTCCAATACTTTGGCCACCTGATGCAAAGAGCCAAGTCATTGGAAAAAACCCTGATGCTAGGAAAGATTGAAGGCAGAAGAAGCAGGTGGCAGAGGATGAGAAGATTGGAAAGCATCACCGACTCAGTGGGCATGAATTTGAGCAAATTCCAGGAGACAGTGGAGGACAGGGGAGCCTGGTGTCCTGTAGTCCATGGGTTCACAGAGTTGGACATGGCCTAGTGACTGAACAATGACTTGGAATATAGTAGATCTTCAAAAGCTTAACAAATGAATAAATTCTTGGATATCAAAGAATAATTAATATATACATCCTTTCATATGATGTGCCTTCTTACTCAGTTTAAATACAGTTATTTTAAATTATAATTTGTGAAAATTCTAAGTAAAATAGCATATCAGCTCCATCAGTGTAATAATACTGTAAAAGTTTATTACAGTATAATAAATGATAAATACATGCATGAATAAGTAGGATTTATAGTAGGAATACCAGCCTTATAAGTGAAAATGATTTTTGGATCAGGAAAAGGCAAACCCACCTCAACCCAACCCCTACTGGTTTAAACACTGGAGGTGTGGTTTGATCTGGTTTCTGGTAATATTTCTTTGTAAACTACTCAGCTTTGGTCTTCTCCATGTCATGGCTAGTTAGTAGCAGAAATTGATAAGTAAGGGTAAATGATTTGTTTATACCTGGTGGTTGAGAGAAAGGCTCTGGTGTTTTAATCATGGAACAAAAAGTTGTAAATTTTACTCTGGACCAACTGAACCATTTTGTTGTGGTTCAAGGGAATGACATGAATCAATACATGCTGGTCTTGGTTATATTCAGATTCCTCACCAAGTCACTCAGCAGAAGAGACAGCATCCCAATTGATTTAAGGCTGCGTGATCCATTTCTGCAGAGAAGGCAATGGCACCCCACTCCAGTACTTTTGCCTGGAAAATCCCATGGACGGAGGAGCCTGGTGGGCTGCAGTCCATGGGGTCGATAAGAGTCGGAAACGACTGAGCGACTTCACTTTCACTTTTCACTTTCATGCATTGGAGAAGGAAATGGCAACCCACTCCAGTGTTCTTGCCTGGAGAATCCCAGGGACGGGGGAGCCTGGTGGGCTGCCGTCTATGGTGTCGCACAGAGTCGGACACGACTGAAGCGACTTAGCAGCAGCAGCAGCAGCAGCAAATCCATTTCTGAATGTTTATGTAGGCTAAGTATAAATCTAGGCCAAAGTACTACAAGCTAGCTAGTTTGTGCCTCCTGCAGTGTGAGGACACAGTGAAGAGATGTTGTCTAGAAAGTGAGCTCCCATGAGACAGCCATCTGCCAGAGCCTCAGTCATGGACTTCCCAGCATCCAGAGCTGAGAGAAATAAATGTCTGTTTGTAAGCCACCCATGTGGTATTTTGTACAGTAGCCTGAAAGAACTAAAACAAGAGTTTTCAGCTGCCCTTCATAGTTGCAGTTTTTGTTAAGAGAATTCTTGTGGTTAATTTAAAATAACTCCTAACTTCAGTGGTAAGGAACTACCTGGAAAGTATCTATATTTAAATGGGCTGAAGTGAATATTAAAGATATGTAGTTTGCCAGTGGTAAAATTGAATAGATAAATGCTTTTGTTTAAACATCGTTGTTTTAACTCATTGTTTAACTTTTTGGTTTTTGTCATTTGATAATCGTATATCCTGGCTACTTGGATTCAGCTGTACAGGGAATTTTTGCTAATTTTCAGCAATTTACTAAAATACTGTTTGGTTACATAATGAGTCTTCTCTTTCATGCTGTTTGTTACTCATTGCATCTTTCTGCTGAGGAAGGGATAATAGAATTGAAAAAGAATGACTTGTATAAAACAATTTATAAGGATATGAACTTATTGCAGTGGTGTGTGATTTTACTAGATCTAAAAGTATTGGCTTGCTAAAAAATATTTTACTGTCTGTCTCCTTAACTGAGGATTTCCACTCGTCATGAGTTTTTGCCTACGTGGAGGCTGCAGTTATGATACATTTAGTTGTGGATAGAATAGGATCCAGGTGGTGTCCAGAGATGTGTGTTCGCCATTACTTGGTTGCTGAAAGGATCACTAACTCTAAAAAATTTCATTTATTTACTGATTGATTTGTTTGGTGTATTATAGAGTGTTTAGTCTTTTAGAGACTGTTACAAGTGCTGGGATTAGAAAGAGGATGGAACAATTCTTTCCCTTGAAGAGCTGATACTCTCTATAATTAAGAGCAGAATATACTTCATTTTGCTTTTAATTCGTTCTATTTTAGACCTCTTTTAGAGATTAAGACATATTTGGAGCTCAGACCTGGGTTTGAATCCAGGCTCTGTTTGTGGCTTGGGCAAGTTATTCCACTTCTCTAATGGTAAGTTATCTCATCTGTAAAATAGAGATAAAATAGAAACCATTTCATAGGGATTTAAAAGCTTAAATGATACCATCCGTATCATCCATAGAAAGTATTTTGTATTAATAAAATGTGTGGCACAAAGTGAGTACCAAATAAAATGTTTGTCATCATCAATAGTTCTGGAAATCTTGACCCTCAAAATAAAATTATACACAATTTTAAGTCTGAGCCCGATAGTTAGAACATATCTGCTTAAAATGGGCCATGGGCAGGGTGTAGGCCCTTTCTCTGCATTGACGTACCTAACCCCTGGAATTCTGCGGAGCAGTCAGTATTCTTTGAATAGTTGTTTTCTTTGAGCCCTGTGAAGATGTTCTGCTGTCTTCTCTTCTCCATAGTTTCTGATGAGAAATCTGCAGTCATTTGAATCATTTGTTGTTCCCTTATTTGTAACATACTGTTTTTCTCTGTCTACTTTTAATATTTTCATTTTCCAGCAGTTTGATTATATGGGTATGATTTTCTTCGGATTTATCTTTATTGATGTTAATTGAGATTTTTGAATCTGTAAATTTGCATCTTTTATGAAATTTGGAAGTTTTTTTTGTGCATAGTCTTTTCCTCTAAGACAGCAAAAGTGTTACATTTTTCTACAATTCCTAAGACTCTTCATTGTTTCCGAATCTTGTTTCTCTCTTCTTTAGTTTAGAAAATTTCTTTTGATCTGCGCTCCAGTTTACTGGCTCTTAGTCCTGTTACCTCCTTTCTTTTGAGCCCATCCAGTGAATTTTTAATTTTAGATATTCTCTCTCTCTGGTTTTAAGTTTACCTTGTTCCTTTTTACATATTCTGTTCCTCAGCTGCAGAATTCAATATTTTCATTCATTCTGAATTTTTTCACCTTTATGCCACAGAGCATGGTTATAAAACCAGTTTTAAAGTCTTTTTCTGATGCTTCCGGCAACTGCATCTTTGGGGTATTGGTATCTATTGATTGCTTTTTTCCCTTGACAGGTGGTCACTTTTGTTTGATTTTTGTTGTTGTTGTTAAGTAATTGAATTTTTTTCCGGACTTCCTGATTCTTACATTGAGATTGTGTTTCCGGGTAAAATCCTCTGAAGAGTGTTGATTTTACTTTAGCAGGCAGTCCAGTTGGTTGCATCCAGACTGCAAGTTCTGTCTTGCTTTCTGGCTCCAAAGTCAGTTAGTTCTAAAGCCTTTGCTATGCTTCTTTGGTCTGTTCCACACATGTATAGCATGGTGGTGAACCCCAAGACTTATGTTAGTTCAAACCAGAATTAGGGGATTGACTACTCCAACTCTCCTCCTTACGGTCCCCCCCATACTCTTTGGCTTCTTAGGGCCCATTTTCCTTCTTCCCCTAAGTAGAAAGATGGGTTTCTTACTTAGAGTTTTTGTTGCTTTGTGCTGTTATGTGGTCTTGTATGACTAGAGTCAACTTCATGACAGAGTGGTGAGAGAAAGAAAGAAAAAAAATAGCAGAGGCTTCCTTTTTCTTTTTTGAACCACAAGAGCCTTGCCCCTTGCTTGGGTGTTTTACTTACTGAGAGGTTTCTTTTCAGGTTTCTTTTCTTCTCCCTGGAATTGTAGATGCTCCATTGTCTCCCCCAGTACCCACCATGCCGCCCCCACCCGCCCACCCCCCACCCCCCTCCCCCGCTGCTGCAGCTCTGAGAACTGGGAGAGGAGAGAGAGAGAGAGAAATGTTATAACTCCCCAAACACTCTGTGGTTTACAAGGACTCCTTTTTCTGTGTTTTTTTTTTGCCAGATAGATTGGATTTCTCTCGAAGTTTTGTTGCTCACTGCACAGTTCTGCAACTTGGGCTGCCCTTAGATCAAATATGAGATACAAAGGATGAAAAAATATAAAAGGAAATTCAGTACTATACTGGTAGTCCTTCAGGTTTTGACTTCTCTATCCAATTTGTCTAATGTTATTTGCTTTTTAAAAAACAAAGCAAAACAAAAACAGTCCTAAGGTAGTTACTTTTTATATTCTGTCCACTGTTTTCAGTTAATAGATAGAAGCTGTAATAGACATGTTACTTTGGCTTGACTGGCTCAGTTTGAGGGTCTTCAGTTCTGCTAGTTTTTTCTTCAGGTATTTTGAAGCTCTGGTATGAGGGTCATAGCCACTTTTTAAATTACATTTTTCTTATAAATTGACCCTTTTGTTATTGTGAAAGGTCTGTTTTTCTCCTGTTACTGCTCATTGTTTTGAAGTCTGATTTTTCTGGTACTAATATACCCATTCTGGTTTTCTTGCAATTAGTGTTTATGTGGTGTATCTGTTTGCATGGTATATCTAATTTATTTCCTCTCGCCCTCCTTTCCTTCCTTCCTCTCTCTTTCTTTCATCTTTATGGAAATCTTGGTGGCCGAAGTGTAGGTAATAAATTGGAGAAAAGAAGAACTGAAAGTTACTGCTTTAGTAATTTGGGTAATGAGCCAAAGAAAAGTAGGATGAATTTAAGAGTTATTCAAGATATGAATAGTTGAATAGACATCTAATGAATTCAATTTTAGGCATACTAACTTATAGGATTTCCAAATGGATATAACCAGCAGTCTGTTGTATTTTAAAGAAGTTAAACAGTAAGGAAAAAGTTGTATTTATGACTTTGGTGCTCTTCAGTTTCCCTCTAGTTTCATTTTTCTTTAACATTCTTCTTATGTTCTTGATAATATAAGGAGCTTCTTTAACATTCTTATTTTCTTAGGCAAATTAGAATTAGTTATATTCACCAAGAGAATCCTTTATTTCAGCTCTTGCATTTTTTGGCTCTAGAATTTCTTTTGGTTCTTTTTTTTCTGTCTTCGATTTTTCTCCTCCTTTTGTTAGGTGTTTTTCTTTAATTCTTCTACCATACTTATAATAGTTATTTTAAAAGGTCTTCTCTACTGATTTTGCCATCTGTCGTTTTTGCATCCATTTGTGTATTGGTTTTTATTTGGAGTATACAGAGTTTCATGAACCTGTGCATTACACAGATTTTATAAAATATTAATTTCTTTAGAAAGCTTTTCCCACACCTTCCCTGTTGTGTAGGACTCCAGTTACACATAAGTTAGACCATTTGAACTACTTCATCTACCATGTTCATCAGTCAGTGAAGCCTAGTTTTACCAGTGGCTCTCGCATGTAATTGTTTTTGCATAAGTACTTGCTCGGTTAACAAAATTCATTCTGTGCACACACACACATAACATATTAACATTCAGTCTTAAAGTGTATTTGTAGTTTTTTCTTTCTTTTTTTTATATTGTATTTGTAGTTTTTTGTCTCTTTTGAAATAAAGTACACTGAACTGATTCAAAGCAGGGCGAAACATGCTTCAGGGATTGAAGAACATGGTAGATGAAATACTTCATTTTGAATGGCTTTAGTTTTTGAATAGAAAAAAAAGTGGTGGAGGGTGCATGATTTATTGAAAGCTGGAGTGGGGAGATTCAGAATGGCTTTTGTGAATTATATATTAATATCCTGTAAGTATAATCCTGCTAATGAGAATTAGAGCATGCCACAAGGATCTAGTTTGGGTGAAACAGGCATGCTTAATATTGTACAGCATGGATATGGGTAACAGGAAGAGTTGGAGACTAGCTGAATGGGGTTTTTAGGTGCGGATGGGAAGAGTGCGGAGGGGAAGCTTCATACTACTTGATATATGCAGATGAATGCTCTCTAACCACAACTGGGACTTTGCTACGTGCATGCTCTGCTAAAATTAAAGTGGATTTTTTAAAAAAAGAAATGGGGGAGCAGTCATAGGATAATTAATCAAAATAATTAGTTTGAGGAAAAAATTTTCATTGGGATACTTTTGTAGAAGCCAGCAAGCCAGGATGGAACAAAATAAGGAGTTTGACTTTTGTTGACACTAGTGTGAGATGGAATATCTTAACATTGTTGATTTTTGCTTAGGAAATTAGGCTGCTTAATAAATTTGATGTTATTTTCATTATTTTTTGGCACATTTACACTGTCTTTAGTATAGTTTTTTCTCCTCAATGTTTTATATCATTTGAACTCTGTATTTTTGACTTTTTATTTTTATTTTTTATTTTATTTTATTTTTGTGTAATAAGGTTTTATTAAAGTATAAAGGAGATAGAGAAAGCTTCTGACATAGGCATCAGAAGGGGGTAGAAAGAGTACCCGCTTGTTAGTGTTAGCAATGAAGTTATATACTCTCCAGTAAATCCAAAGAATGTCTGGATGTTGTAAAGACCTCACCAGACCTACTCCCATAATTTACATTTTAGGATAACAGAATTAGCCAGAAAGTTTAATCCAGAGACTATCCTCAGACAGAATACATTGTTGTTATATAATCCTTGTAAAGAACAGGTCTACTCCCATAATTTACAGAATTAGCCAGAAGGTTTAATCCAGAGACTGTCCTCAGGCAGAATACATTGTTGTTCTATAATCCTAAGGAATGTAGAGAAGAAAAAAGTTTGTCCTTTCTTCCTCCTTGAGAATTCCAGACCCTTCTCTCCTTGGGGACCCCTAGACTTCTTATCAACCTGCCTAGGAAATGACTCTCTCATTCTCCCCTTTTCTTTTAGGAGAATTATGTTGCCTAGGGAAAAGGGGCGTCATTCTCGTTCCATAACTGCTTCCGAGCTGAGAAGGGGCATTGTCCCTAAATTGGCGAGGCAACATATTCACCTAATCCTCCTATTGAGGATATCTGATCCAGGGGCCCCAGATAGTAGTTGGAGGAAGGTGCAGCAGTAGCAGGAGTTTGAGCAACCTTTTGTAACTTAAAAGCTTTCATGCGGCTAGAAACAAATTTAGTCACACAGTTACAGGTGTAAGGCAACATAGTCATTAAAACAAGTTAAAATCAAAATTAAAAGACACATTAAGTCCATAGTTAAAGTGCAACGTATTGCACCAGTCCATTTTAGGGTTGGTAGATGTCATCAGATGAAGAAGAGGCATCGCATGTGATTGTTGTTGAAGGTATTCACAGACTTGGAGAAAGTCCTTTCCTTGAAGTGGAGATGTCCACCACTGGAAGCCTTCCATTCATGAAGAGAATCTCTATAACCTCCTTAGCCTATTCACTATGACAGAGAAAAGCCTCAATCCATCCAATAAAAGTATCTACCCAAACTTGTAAGCAAGAATATCCATTAGCTTTTGGCATATGAGTAAAATCAGTTTCACAGTCCTCTCCAGGATACTTCCCACTTCGTTGTAATCCAGATGGGGAGAGATTTTGCTTCCAAAACCTGTTCAGCAGTCGCCACGGCATAACCTGCTTTACGCTTTCCATCCTGAACAAAAGAACTGCCATCTGTAAATATTTCCATGTCAGGATTGTCTAATGGGGTATCCATTAGATCTTCCCAAGCTGCATAGTTTAAAGTTAGGAATAGAGAACAATCGTGATCAAGTGTTTCATTTTCCTTCTCAGGAAGGAAAGTGGCAGGATTTAAATTTCCACAAACTTTAAGCTTAGTTACTGGTCCTTCTAACAACAATGACTGGTATTTAAGAAGCCTACTGTCTGTCATCCAAATATTAACCTTAGAATTTAAGATTCCACTCACATCATGAGAAGTCAGTACAGTAAGGTTTTGTCCATTAATTATTTTTAAAGCTTCAGGTGCTAATAAAGCCGCTGCCCCAATTACTCTTTTTTTTTTTTTTCTTTTTTTTTTTTTCTCTTTTTTTTTTTTTTTAAATTTTTTAAATTTCAAAATCTTTAATTCTTACATGTGTTCCCAAACATGAAACCCCCTCCCACCTCCCTCCCCATAACATCTCTGTGGGTCATCCCCATGCACCAGCCCCAAGCATGCTGTATCCTGCGTCAGACATAGATTGGCGATTCAATTCTTACATGATAGTATACATGATAGAATGCCATTCTCCCAAATCATCCCGCCCTCTCCCTCTCTCTCTGAGTCCAAAAGTCCGTTATACACAGCTGTGTCTTTTTTCCTGTCTTGCATAGAGGGTCGTCATTGCCATCTTTCTAAATTCCATATATATGTGTTAGTATACTGTATTGGTGTTTTTCTTTCTGGCTTACTTCACTCTGTATAATCGGCTCCAGTTTCATCCATCTCGTCAGAACTGATTCAAATGAATTCTTTTTAACGGCTGAGTAATACTCCATTGTGTACATGTACCACAGCTTTCTTATCCATTCATCTGTGGAAGCCAGTGCGGCCACCCACGTGAAATTACATCTGATTCTCTGCTTAGATAAGCAATAGGTTGCTGGTGAGGCCCTTGGGGTTATGTCAAAATTCCCAAGGCCATACCTTTTCTTTCAGTGACAAATTAAATTCTGACCCTGTGGGCACGCTCAGAGCTGGAGCTTGCAGGAGAGCAGTTTGAAGAACCTTAAAAGCCTTTTGAGTTTCTGGTGACCAAACCAGTTTGTCAGTTTGGACCTGCTGAGTTTCAGTTACAAGTTTATATAAAGGCTGGGCAAGTTCTCCATAACTCCAAAGTAACCTGTGATTCCCCAAAATCCTCTCAATTGTCTTAAAGTCATAGGTAGGGGATGATTTAGTATAGGCTTAATTCTCTCAGGGCCTGTGGCCCTAGTCCCTTCTGATATGATTAGGCCCAGATATCTAACAGATTGTTGACACAGCTGAGCCTTTTCTCTTGATGCCTTGTAACCACAGCCGGCCAGGAAGTTTAAGAAATCTTCTGAGGCTCGCAGACAAGCTTCCTCTGTCTCAGCACAGAGCAAAATATCATCTACATATTGTAACACCACCGCTTCAGAACTATTAAAGTTTTGTAGATCCCGTGACAAACTTTGTCCAGATAAGTGAGGACTGTCATGAAATCCCTGGGGCAAAACTGTCTAGGTTAACTGAGAAGCTGGCTGTGCAGGGTCTTCAAAGGCGAATAGAAATTGACTTTCCTCCACCAAAGGCACTGAATAGAAGGCATCCTTTAAATCAGTTACCTGGCCATGCAGTATCACACAGGAAGACCAGGTGTGTCTTCTTTAGGCCCTTAGGTATCGAATCTATCCCAGTTTTTCAAGATACAGTTCAAAGGAGTGAGGCTGGAATTGTTAGCTCCCATCTTGTCCTGAAGGATCCCGGATGAGCCCCCAAGATGAAAGGTTGTTGTTGAATCATGACGCCGGGATTCTTGGCCCCCAGAGGAGAAGAATTCAATCCGGGGCCAGAGATGAGGCTTGATCGCTCAGAGCTTTTGTGTAATAAAGTTTTATTAAAGTATAAAGGAGATAGAGAAAGCTTCTGACATAGGCATCAGAAGGGGGTAGAAAAAGTACCCCTATTTTTGACTTTTTAAAATACCAAGTTTAGATATTTTTCCCTTTCCTTTAAACAAGTTATAGATATGTAAGATAATACTTTGAGAGATCTGAAGTATAAAATGGCCAATTCCAGAACTCATAAGGTAGGATAAACATTAAAATAAATGAAAACACAGAGAGACCTAAATTTTTTAAAATTTGAAAACATTCACTGGATCATTGAAAAAGCAAGAGAGTTCCAGAAAAACATATATTTCTGCTTTATTGACTCTGCCAAAGCCTTTGACTGTGTGGATCACAATAAACTGTGGAAAATTCTTCAAGAGATGGGAATACCAGACCACCTGACCTGCCTCTTGAGAAACCTATATGCAGGTCAGGAAGCAACAGTTAGAACTGGACATGGAACAACAGACTGACTCCAGATAGAAAAAGGAGTATGTCAAGGCTGTATATTGTCACCCTGCTTATTTAATTTATATGCAGAGTACATCATGAGAAACTCTGGGCTGGAAGAAGCACAAGCTGGAATCAAGATTGCTGGGAGAAATATCAATAACCTCAGATATGCAGATAATACCATCCTTATGGCAGAAAGTGAAGAACTAAAGAGCCTCTTGATGAAAGTGAAAGTGGAGAGTGAAAAAGTTGGCTTAAAGCTCAACATTCAAAAAACTAAGGTCATAGCATCCGATCCTTTCAGTTCATGGCAAATAGATGGGGAAACAGTGGCTGACTTTATTTTTTTGGGTTGCAAAATCACTGCAGATGGTGATTGCAGCCATGAAATGAAAAGATGGTTACTCCTTGGAAGGAAAGTTATGACCAACCTAGACAGCATATTCAAAAGCAGCAAAACTACTCTGTCAACAAAGGTCCGTTTAGTCAAGGCTATGGGTTTTCCAGTGGTCATGTATGGATGTGAGAGTTGGACTATAAAGAAAGCTGAGTGCCGAAGAATTGATGCTTTTGAACTGTGGTGTTGGATGACTCTTCAGAGTCCCTTGGACTGCAAGGAGATCCAACCAGTCCATCCTAAAGGAGATCAGTCCTGGGTGTTCATTGGAAGGACTGATGTTGAAGCTGAAACTCCAGTACTTTGGCCACCTGATGTGAAGAGCTGACGCATTTGAAAAGATCCTGATGCTTGGAAAGATTGAAGGCAGGAGGAGAAAGGGACGACAGGATGAGATGGTTGGATGGCATCACCGACCGAATGAACATGGATTTGGGTGGACTCCAGGAGTTTGTGATGGACAGGGAGGCCTGAAATGTTGCAGTTCATGGGGTTGTAAAGAGTCGGACACGACTGAGTGACTGAAGTGAACTGAACTGAATTAATTTGTTTTAATTGGAGTACAGTTACTTTACAGTTTTGTGATGGTTTTTGCCATACATTGACATTAATCAGCCACTGGTGCACATGTGTCCCCCATCCTGAACACCCCTCCCATCTCCCTCCCCACTCATCCCTCTGGGTTGTCCCAGAGCACTGGCTTTGAGTGCTCTGCTTCATGCATCAAACTTGTACTGGTCATCTGTTTTACATATGGTAATATACATGTTTCAATGCTATTCTCTGAAATCATCCCACTCCCACATTCTCCCATAGAATCCAAAAGTCTGTTCTTTACATCTGTGTCTCTTTTGCTGCCTTGCATATAGGGTAGTTACTGTCTTTCTAAATTCCATATATCTGTGTTAATATACAGTATTTATATTTCTCTTTCTGACTTATTTCAGTCTATTTAATAGGCTCCAATTTCATCCACCTAGAACTGACTCAAATGTGTTCTTTTTTTATAGCTAAGTAATATCCCTTTGTGTATATGTACCACAACTTCCTTATCCATTTGTCTGCTGATAGACATCTAGATTACTTCCATGTCCTAGCTATCGTAAACAGTGCTGCAGCGAACACTGGGGTACATCTGTCTCTTTCAGTTCTGGTTTCCTTGGTGTGTATGCCCAGCAGTGGGATTGCTAGGTCATATGGCAGTTGTATTCCCAGTTTTTTTTTTAAGGAATTTCCACATTATTCTCCATAGTGGCTGTACCATTCTCACCCTTTTCTCCACACTCTCCAGCATTTATTGTTTGCAGACTTTTTGATGGTGGCCATTCTGACTGGCATGAGATGATACCTCACTGTGGTTTTGATTTGCATTTCTCTAATAATGAGTGATGTGGAGCATCTTTTCATGAGTTTATTAGCCATCTGCATGTCTTCTTTGGAGAAATGTCTGTTTAGGTCTCTTGCCCACTGTTTGATTGGGTTGTTTGTTTTTCTTGTATTGAGCTACACAAACTGCTTGTATATTTTGGAGATTAATTCTTTGTCAGTTGGAGACCTAAATTTTATTTGCAATTTTTTCATTTGTTTTTGGACAATAGGTG
This sequence comes from Capricornis sumatraensis, assembly GCF_032405125.1. Classification (NCBI taxonomy): domain Eukaryota; kingdom Metazoa; phylum Chordata; class Mammalia; order Artiodactyla; family Bovidae; genus Capricornis; species Capricornis sumatraensis. Next base: position 62,783,767 of record NC_091082.1, read on the forward strand.
AAATTATACTGGGAAGTTTTACATTAACTTTTGGGTGTTTCTTTTTTTCTTTCCTCAGAAATTTCTACACCCAGACCATCTTCTCCAAGTGAAATACCTGAAGAGGATAGTGTTTTATTTAACAAACTGACCTATTTAGGATGTATGAAGGTTTCTTCCCCACGTAATGAAGTGGAAGCTTTACGGGCAATGGCAACTATGAAATCTTCCAGTCAGCATCCCTTTCCTGTTACTCTGTATGTGCCAAATGTTCCAGAAGGTTCTGTGAGGTAAGCTCTAATCGTTTTTTTCCACCCTTAGACACGTATGAAGTTTTTTTTGGATAGTGGTGATAATATTTTATCATGAACGAGGCCATGGACTTACTTTGACTTCACTTTTACTCTGTAGCTGTGCAAGGCAAACATGTTTAGGTTTAGATTGTATTCCTTATTTGCTTGGGGCATTTGTAAAATTTGCTTGGAATACTAAATGCACCTGTAACTAAAAATATCTATAATTTGTGTTTTACCTTGTCATTTAACAGTGATTCAGAAAATGACTATTCCCTAGATTTTAAGCTCTTTACATCAGACTAGAAAGACGCTAAATGGCTTTTTCTCATATGCTTTGCTGGAGTAATTTTTAATGTTATCTGAATCTTGAATTTCTTTTTTCGGCCTGGCTATATTTATTTGTTTTGCATAGTATCTGGAATGAATTCATCACATTATTAGTTGGAGAGAATTACGGCCAGCATATGTGGTGTGTTGTGCTCTGTGGATATGTAAATACAACCCATTTATTTTATTTGGGCTTCCCTTCTGGCTCAGACAGTAAAGAATTTGCCTGCAATGCAGGAGACTCACGTTTGATCGCTAGGTTGGAAAGATATCCCCTGGAGAAAGGAATGGCTGCCCACTCCAGTATTCTTGCCTAGAGAGCTCCACAGACAGAGGAGCCTGACAGGCCAGTCCATGGGGTTGCAAAAGAGTTGGACAGGACTGAACAACTAACACTTTATTTATTATTTTTACTAGAGTATAATTGCTTTGCAATGTTGTGTTTGTTTCTGCTGAACAGCGAAGTGAGTCAGCTATATGTTGAACCTTGAATTTCTTTAAATGTAAATCAGATACTGTTATTTTCCTACATTTAGCCTATCAGTGTCCTCCAGTCACACTTGTGATTATTTTTGAAGTTCTTTCTTACCATGTCTGGCCCTTATGATCTGGTTCTACCTGATCATCTCTCCCACCCTCTCTGTTCTCTCGCTTCTGTCACTACATGTACTTCATTTGCTCTCTTCCTGTCATAGTAGCCTCTTTGTCCTTTCTCAAAGGTAGTCATGAATCCTGCCGTAGGACCTATCAGTCAGGAGTCCTCCCATGGGGCTTTTGTGTGGCCTCTTTACTTTGCCCAAACAAGCTTTCCTTGGTTTTCCAGTGACTCTTTCACTTCTGTCCAGTTTCACCTCAAGAAACCTTTTATTGAAAGAAGTCTTTTTTTTTTCTCCCTGTTTTTCTTAATAGGATTTACTTTTGAGAGTGATTTTAGGTTCACAGCAAAATTGAGCAGAAAGTACAGAGATTGCTCATATCCCAGATAGGCACCCCCACCTTCCCCAAACACACACTTCCCTCAGCATCAACATCCTCTTCCATGTGGTACATCTGTTACAGTTGATGAAACTACACTGACATATTTTAGAAAGTCCATGGTTTACCTTAGGGTTCCCTCTTGGTGGTGTACATGCTGTGAGTTTGGACAAATATACAATGATATGTATCCAGCATTAGAGTATCACGTAGAGTACTTTCACTGTCCTGAAAAATCCTGCCTTCTGCCAGTTCAGTTGGCCCTTCCTGCAGCCCCTGGCAACCGCTAATCTTTTTACTGTTACCCATAGCTTTTGCATTTTCCAGTAAATTATATAGTTGAAATCATGTAATAAATAGCCTTTTCAGATTGGCCTCTTTTACTTAATATTAGACATTTAACTTTCTTACATGAATTTTTGTGGCTTGGTAGCTCATTTCTTTTTAGTGCTGAATAATGTGCTATTGTCTGGGTATACCACAGTTTATTTATCCATTGGCCTATGGAAGGATGTTGTGATTGCATCCATGTTTTGGTGATTATGGATAAAGCTTCTTTAAACATCTGTGTGCAGGGTTTTAACTCATTTGAATAATACCAAGGAATGTAATTGCTAGATCATACAGTATGATTAGTTTTGTAAGAAACTGTTAAACTATCAAAATAAACCTCCTTTGATCTTATCATAACCATCCTTCTTTGTTTTCACTGGGCCTTTTTCCCTTCAAAGAACTTTTCTTTGCCTTGATATTACAAATTTATTTGTTTGTTAATTGTTTCTCTTCCTTGCTAGAATGTCAGTTCCATGGAAGCAGGTTACTGGTATTTCTTCCTGCTGCAGCTTCATTGCCTGGAGCAGTTTTGGTCCACAGCAGGTTTTTAGTAAATATTTGCTGAATGAATCCATAAATGAACCAAGTCTAGGAAATTAGGTTAAATGTATCTTCAGTTCAGTCACTCAGTCGTGTCTGACTCTTTGCCACCCCATGGACTGCAGTACACCAGGCTTCCCTGTCCATCTCCAATTCCCAGAGTTTACTCAAACTCATGTCCGTTGAGTCAGTGATGTCATCCAACCATCTCATCCTCTATTGTCCCCTTCTCCTCCCACCTTCAATCATTCCCAGCATCAGGGTCTTTTCAAATGAGTCAGTTCTTCACATAAGGTGGCTAAAGTATTGGCCTGTACTATTCTCTGAAGGCTGATTTAAGTCTTTTTCAAAACCTTTCTGATTTGCCTCATTCTCTAAAGTTTAAAATGTGGGAAAAGCACTAAGTACCAAAATAATAACAATACAAATTTACAAGATTTTGGTAAAAATGCATTGATTTTTCAGGAAAGGGTTTTGTAGATGGACTGTTTGTATAATATCTCTTATAACTGTCAAAATGCCTTTCACTGTTACCTGTTGAATTTCACAGTGCCAAACATGCCTTAACAAAGATTTAAGTGTTTTGATTTGCCTCTCTATTCCTAATGGGTACCCCTTAGTTTCACCACTTCAGATCCTGAAGTAGTCTTGAGGTTTTGGATCAATGCAAAACCTTAGGATTTATGCAGGGAAAGTGAGAGAAATATTTGAAAAATTCCACAAATTCCTTTTACCTCTTAAATTTCATTAAGTTCATCTTTGGAACCACTCTGACCTTTTTTAGGGTAAGAGAGGTCTTTGTTGAACAATGAATGACCTGGGACTTAGATAAACAGACAGGTAGTGCTTTAAATAGAAAAGAAGGAGAAGGCAATGGCAACCCACTCCAGTACTCTTGCCTGGAAAATCCCATGGCTGGAGGAGCCTTGGTAGGCTGCAGTCCATGGGGTCGCACAGAGTGGGACATGACTGAAGCGACTTAGCAGCAGTAGCAGCAGCAGCATGCAGTTACAAGCATAATGTAGATGGATCCTAAACTACATATCATGTGTAATTCATAAATGAGATTGTGTTTACATAAAGAAGTGATCCTCTTAAGTGTAGAATTAATGGACTTTTAGATATGCAGATGACAACACCCTTAGGGCAGAAGTGAAGAGGAACTAAAAAGCCTCTTGATGAAAGTGAAAGAGGAGAGTGAAAGTTGGCTTAAAGCTCACCATTCAGAAAACTAAGATCATGGCATCTGGTCCCATCACTTCATGGGAAATAGATGGGGAAACAGTGGAAACAGTGTCAGACTTTATTTTGGGGGCCTCCAAAATCACTGCAGATGGTGATTGCAGCCATGAAATTGAGACGCTTACTCCTTTGAAGGAAAGTTATCACCAATCTAGATAGCATATTGAAAAGCAGAGACCTTACTTTGCCAACAAAGGTCCATCTAGTCAAGGCTATGGTTTTTCCAGTGGTCATGTATGGATATGAAAGTTGGACTGTGAAGAAAGCTGAGTGTGAAAGTATTGATGCTTTTGAACTGTGGTGTTGGAGAAGACTCTTGAGAGTCCTTGGACTGCGAGGAGATGGAACCAGTCCATCCTAAAGGAGATCAGTCCTGGGTGTTCATTGGAAGGACTGATGCTAAAGCTGAAACTCCAGTACTTTGGCCACCTCATGTGAAGAGTTGACTCATTGGAAAAGACTCTGATGCTGGGAGGGATTGGGGGCAGGAGGAGAAGGGGACGACAGAGAATGAGATGGCTGGATGGCATCACTGACTCGATGGACGTGAGTCTGAGTGAACTCCGGGAGATGGTGATGGACAGGGAGGCCTGGCGTGCTGCGATTCATGGGATAGCAAAGAGTCGGACACGACTGAGCGACTGAACTGAACTGAACTGACACAATATCCTTTCTGTGTTGGTGCTTGTATTTAAGACCGTAAATCTCATCAGCTTTTGCACAGTTAATGTCTCTATTAGAGTCTTTAGAAAAGTATCTTTTATGGTTAATAAAATGTAAAGACTACACCTGCTATTATACTAGCTTTCATTCTTACATATTTTCACAGGGAACCTGTTTTAATGAATTTATTTTGAGAAGTTTTAAATCAAATTCTACGTCAGGATTTTACATTAATGTCCAATAGGTGTTTAGATTTGTTCAATGTTAAAATAGGTATTATGGTAACTTCCTCATCAGTTAAATTACTAATTTAAAGTATAACATGTTTTTTATTAAGGAAAGCTAACTTATAGAGAAGTTTGGCTGAGAATAGACAACTGTTAAGGCCCTTTGTTGTACAGAATTCTGTGCTTTAATAAATCATGATGTTGTAATAGGAAAAAAAAATACATAGAAATGAGCTCTGCAGGGATGGTTTGTTCTGTTTTTTTCTGGGTGTTTCTTTTGCTATAACAGAAGAAGTGTAGTATTTAGGGATGGGTGACATTAATTTTACCAGGCAGTGTATCCTTGGCTTTGAGATGAAATGAATTGGATCATAGGACACAAAAGTGAAGTAATTATGAAAAGAAGATAAATGATTTGTGTGTGTGTGTGTGTATAATAAAAATATGAAGAGAATTTGTTTTCTTGGATTATTATTAGTACCAGTTTATTTTTGTGATTTTAAGATAATTGTATGTTACTGGCCTAATAAAACTGCCTTTGTTCTTTGCTAGTTAATATTTAATCTCATTTCTCATAACTGTTTTGCAGAATCATAGACCAATCCAACAATGTGGAGATAGCATCTTTTCCAATTTATAAGGTATTGTTCTGTGCACGTGGCCATGATGGGACAACAGAGAGCAATTGCTTTGCGTTTACAGAGAGTTCCCATGGTTCTGAAGAATTCCAGATACATGTCTTCTCCTGTGAAATTAAAGAAGCAGTAAGTATAATATTTTGTAGCAATTTGCTATTGAGATGACTCAGTATTTGATTTGAGTCAACTATAGTTGAAATCAAATCAACTATTTGATTTCACTGTCAAATAATTTAGTATGTATGACCAAACACCATGTTACATAATAAGTTTGGAGTATCTTTCTAAATAGAAAGTTAGTATTTGTGATGGCATAGAATGAAATATGGAAATTTAAATCTGGTTATTCTGTGCTCTGAAGTGGTACTCTCAGTTTAACGTACGTAAGAGAAAAATCCCACTTGATCAGCTGTCCTCCCATCCCGCCATGGTAGTAATTGCTCAGGCTTAGAAGGGAAGAGTATTTTTGCCCCTCTTTTATTGTTTTGCCCAAGTTGGTTGTTCTCTGTGACTTTAAAAGATGTCTATAACAATACCTGTTTCTCTACTGAGCCTTCCACTTAGATATTGCACTGAGACTGTGTTATAGATCTCTGCGGTTTTCACTTGTGATCATTTACTATGTGCATTTGTTCAGAGGCTGGCTCTTGTTCTATAAAACTGTTTTAATTGTAAATGCAAATGCTCCTATTCAGCAGAACTGTTTGAAGATGCCATAAGTTCCTCACACTAATGGTTAAATGTTAGTTTATTTTTAGACTCAGAGTCAAATGGCTGTTACATATATACATGGGGAAATTGCTTTCTTTTTGGTATCTGTTGAATTCTTCTCAAATTAAAAATAAGTTGCACTTTTAGAACTTTGGTAATTATACAATAACTTTTAGAGGCATTAATAAGTGGGTTTGGATGGACAAATCTCAGGTGTGTTTGCTTTTGGAAATATAAATTGTCAGCAGAAAATGCTAAAAGCAGCAGTTACTCTGTTTTCTCTTTACTGTGAAACGTAAATAAACCATTGTATTAACAGGAGTTCTGAGAGTTTATTTCTGGCCACAACATGGGAACTCATAGAAATGTATATTTCTGTGTCTGATACTAACCATGAGCAGTATGTCACTTATGCCCTGGTGATCAATTTTATTTACACTGAAACAAACATGTGCAGACATAGAAGTTCTCTGTCAGAACTGTGCCCATGTAAGGAGTTCAGATTGTTTTGTTTGTTTGTTTTAGGTAGTTCTAAATTTATCTAAAATAGTTCTGTTTTATCCATGTGTGTATGTTGCGTGTATATAAATATATATATAAATAGAGATACATATATCAATACATATACCAGTGTGTATACATATATACATGTACTGACTGCTTGGCAAAGTGTATGATAGAGTGAATGAGTACAAGTGTGTCTGGTACATAGGAGACAGTGAATATAAATATGTTGAAAGAATGTTTGTGTATTTGTGAATTAGGGGGTCTATTTCTGATCCTTACAACTCCACTACAGAGGTGGGGAAGCAGATGGTAGAATCCTGGCATTTCATGTTGGCAACCATCATTTAACATTCCTGTGTGGATTGTGGATAATTGGCACTCAACAATTAAAAAAAATGAACTTTGAAGAATTGGAGAACCTGCTTCTTGGAGAGGCAGAATCACTGCTATGGAAGGAAATTGAAAGGCACCTGGTTGCAAGCATTTTTTATAACTGTGATGGTATGAAACTCTCTTTTTGGATTATAGCATCCACTTGTTTATGTGGGGGGTTATTTGTCATCTTAAGAGCTTTAATAGTGGGTAAGCAGTGGATAAAATGGGGGGATTCTCGGCCTATTTTGGGTATAGTATTAAATAGTATATTTCTAGAGAGGGTATTTGGTACATGTAGATTGTGAGAAAGTGATGTTCCTGTATTTAGTTTTTTTTGAGTAAATTTTTCAAAGAGTTACATTCTGGAACATTGATGGTAAAATTGTTTGGAGAAAAAATACTTGACAGTCATCATTCAATTGTATTATGAGCGATCATTTCTAAATACAAATAACCCAGTATAGACATAGGGCTTATGCCAGGCACTGTGTTAAATACTTACTTGATACTCATAACATCTCCATAACAGAGATAGTATTTGTTTAGACTAGTGATCTTACACTTCTCTTTGCCTGGAGCAGTTATAGATTATGCCTGTTGTCTAAGTATATTATTAAAGCCTCCATTTTATTCTCAAAAGTGTTCTGGTTTGGGTGATAAATTGGTTACCATTTCCGTATCCCAAGTCTAAGATAATAGATAATAAAGCTGGTTTTCAGAGGAAGTATATGATTCTGAAGACCCACATATTTTTCAGTAATAACTTTCCTGTTACTTTATTATAAAAAGTAAATGTAGATTTTTACCTTTCAGTTATGCTTTATAAAGGGATATTTTGGTCATTTCAGCAACCTTTGGGTTTTACTCATGCCTTTTATAGAAGGTGTCTGATATCTTCCTGTCTCCTCTCAAAAAATAATGACTTGCCCTTTGTCGCATTTACTGATTATCTGGTTCCCAGAAGTTTCTTGTTCTATGGTGAAGGGACAACATTAGTTCTTAGTATATGGGCCCCTCTTAATGGGTACAGACAGTTGGCAAAGATAGTTCTGGGACAGACGACAGATGTTCTTACTGCTTAAATATGTACCATGTACAATGTCGCTAATTTGTTTTCCATTGTTTGCAGAGTCCCTGGATGAGATTTGAAGAAGTTTGTCAGTTAAAAGCAAGAAGACAACTTCTAAACAGAAAGTTGCAGCATGGCTGCCACTACCATTTGTCACTGTGATATGCTCTTATTTCACCATAAAATTCCACAAGCAGCAGATACCAGCTGTGGTAGAGGGGAGGCCCAGTGTGGGTGATGGCTTTTTTGGACCTGTGACATGAGAATTAGGGTTTCCCACAGGAGGGTTAGGATATATTTGATCTGTTACCCTGGATATTCTTCTGAGGGACTCTGCTGGAGTGGATGTTAATTGTCTATGGCAAAAGAGTTGGGGGAACCACCCAGAAGTATCTTAATGCTGATGATCTTTGTAGAGGGAACATTCTGGTGAAGAATTGCAGACAAAGCCTAATATCAGAAAGCATAGTGAAAAAAGCCATAAAGGCACTTATTCTTGTTGAATCTTTGTGGATATATTATACAACGCTGTTTTTAAAGATACAGTTAAAAATCTTAGTTGACTCTTTTAAGAATTTATTTCTACTAGTCAGTGTAGCTGTTTCCTTCAAAACGGATTTTTCTGTTTGTATGTTATACTTACTAGCAGTTCTCAGTGTTGTATTTTAGAACAGGTTGTTACTATCTTCTGTTAAAGGCATTCAGCTGTATTTTATGATAAATACCAAGAATATCATTAAGAAGATCTTTATTCTTAAAGCTCTGGTTTTTCTTGGGATTGCTGATACACCACTACATAAAAGAAAACATAATTCTTTAGAAAATATTGTTTCTTAACATATTTATTGAGATGGTATTTTAGCAAAATGCCTTATTTTGGAAATTAATTTGGAAGTTGTATTGTTAGTGTTTTTCTCAAATAAGTTGATTTTTATTATTAAAAAATTTCTTATTTGATAGTGCCTTTTTTTTGTTCCTTTCAGTAGTATATTTGAGCAAGTTTTAAAAATTTTAACACATACCTTTCTGGGTATTCTTTTATAGGATGACTTTTCTACATTTATTTTTTGAGTGAACATTTTCTTGATGCTTGTTTTTAAAAGAGATGATTCTCTTTCACCATTATCAGTGAAAAGGCTTTATTTTAGAAGAATTGGCTGTGTTATTTAAGTAAATATTTTGTCTAATAGTATTTCTTGGACTGTTAACATGTACTACATATTTGAAAATTTGGAAACTACTGAAATACCAAAGAAAGGTTACTCAGAATTCCGCCAGAATTAAGATTTTGGTGTATCTCCTTTCCACGTATCTTCCTGTGCCCTTTTCCCCAACTCTTCAAAAACAACAGCCACCACCCCAAGAGATAGTTTTGTGTTTAACCAGTGCTTTCTATAGGTACTGCCTCCTGGGGAAAAATTGTACTGTATTATTTGTTAATAAACCTTTTGACATCTGCAAAGAAAATGCCTGTTCTAGATTTTGTGTGTGTGTGTGTATTTAATAGTGTGATGCATATAGAATATTTTCCATGGTATTATGTCTAAAATTTTCTCTTCATGATGAGATCAGTTACCCAATTTGTTCCAATAACTATAGATACTGATAATCATTGTCTTTTAAGCCACTCTACCTTACCCATTCTTGGATCATCATTCCAGCTTATTCACAGACTGTAGAACTCACAAATGATTTTAACCTTGTTGGAAATAACAACTTCTAAGACATAGTCAGGATTAAATACAGGAGTGGATTAAATTGTTGTTAATGTACTGTTGAGTCCTTCCTTCAAAAACAGAAAGTTGTAGTCTTATTCCACTCCCTCCACTCCCATCATTCTCTGCTACTCTGGCTCCACCCCATATACTTAGGTTTTTAAAAAAGAAATTCCTGACCCTTGCCCATGCTTTAGAATTTGCCAAGTTCTTTGACTTTTTTTTGGTGTGGACTCAAATGGCAGGCTTGCTGATAGCTCTGATACAAAGAAAATGAAATGACTATAGGAGAGAATAATAAATATGGTTAGGGTTTAACTCTACTAATGTATCAAAAATTATAGGTATTCTGTTTTCACAAATAATGTTTTCTTAAAAATATGCTTAAAATTTGTTTTGTTTTCTTCAAAATTTATAAAGTAAATGATAGACTTCACATTGTAATTGAAGTTAGGAACTGGGGAGTACTCAACTGAAAAAGTTTAAAGTGCCTATTTACACTTTACCTTGTAGGTATACTCTTTAGTGACTTATTTCCACCATGTTCTTTGATTCTGTTGTCCTTAACACTTAAATTATTGCACTAAGTGAATTAAAGATCCACTTGAGACTGAACATACCTGCTTTTGTGTTACCTAATGATTCCTTGCCACTCACCCCAAGCACATTCAACTTAACCTGTGCTGAAACTTAAGCTCCATGTTCATTGTTGTATCCCTTGCCCCTAAAACAAATACTTAATACACAGAAGACACTGAAAGAATATTTGTTGCATGAATAAGTGAATTTATCATTGGCTTAGTTGTATAAAATTTGAAGTATAAAGTTTTTATTAATATCAATCCTTTGTTGCTTTATTTTTACTTTTTATATAAAATTATAATAGCATTAACATTTTATAAGCAGTATTATACAAATATGATGCTGTTGCTGAAGCTCAACTTTGGGATGACAGGCAGCATTCTTATACAGTTAAAATGTATAAGTCAGTTAATTTAGATAACTGTTGATTTGGCCCTGGAAAGGCAGTTAGGGTAATGATTCAGTACTTAGGTATAAGTGTGGCTGCTGGAAGTTTTTGAAGTTTGTGATTTGGTGTGTATGAGAAAAGGTAGGATATAAGAATGTAGCAAAAATAGAAAATTGAGGAAGGACATCCATACTTTAGGAAGTTCTGTTAATGAGAGTGCTCTTACTTCAAGTGAATTATAAAGTATTATAATCTTAGACTAACACTGAGAGTAATTTGAATTCACTTTATCCAAAGTGAAGGGTTTGTTAATATTCAGAGAAGTCTCTTTACTAGTACCTTCCAGTGTGAGATTTTGAAAATATTACTTTTGTTTAAATCATTCTTATTTCATCTTGTTTTTATTTGTTCAATGTGTGGGTGACCTGAGAGATTTGAAAGGTCTTTTGTGCTTCAAGAATACAAATTTGAGATGATATGGTACTTCTTTTGAAACCAAGGAAGAAAATAATCTCTGGAAGATTGTGAGATTTAGAGTGCTCCTCCATATTAGGGGAGGAGAGTAAGTCATTTATAATATATATATGCATATTTATATATCAAGTAATCACCAGAGTGGCTTAATACTAATAAATAAAAACGTTTCAGATTCATTCATTTTGTGACACATTTATATAGCAACAGTATTGGGAAACAACACTGGAAGCTCTTTAAATCATGTTGCCATGTTTTGTTTCATTTTGCAAAGAACAGAGTTTATTGTATGGCTCAGGATCTAGCCCTCTGAAGCTGAGGGAAGTGAAAGGAGAAATTGACAACTTGGGCTAAAACCTCATTTGTGTGTGTTCACCAGGAAGATTTAGATACTAGCATCATTCTAGTAATTGTTTTAGGATTCATTCTTTTCAATATAGTATCTTATGAGTCCTAGAAACATCTATGTCCTAGAAACATCTATAAGTACATGCAACTTCTTTTGTGACTTTAAACATCTTTATTATGCTGTTTATTAAATGCCAGATTGAAAGAAACAAACTACAGTTGACCCTTGAACAGTGTGCTGGGGAGGTGGAGTGTATTAGGGGCACTGACCTGCTCAGTCAAAAATTCATGGGTAATTTATACTTGGCCCTCCACTGTTCCACATATGCTGATTCAACCAACCGTGGGTCATGTAGTACTGTAGTATTTAGTGTTGAAAAAGTATAAGTGGACCTAGGCACTTTAAACCCGTGTTCTTCAAGGGTCAACTGTGTGTGTCTGTGTGTGTGTATACACTATATGTTACAAACTCTCTCTCTCATATGTATCTATATGCTTACCATATATCTTCTTTGTCTATTAAGAACATTGTGACCTTGGGAAATTATAGATTCAAGAATTAGAGGTGATGAAAATGCAGTTAAAATCTTTGTCTAATATTATTTCCACTTTTATTCTTTTAGGTAAGCAGAATTTTATATAGTTTCTGTACAGCTTTCAAACGATCTTCTAGACAAGTATCTGATGTTAAAGACTCGGTTATTCCTACCCCCGACAGTGATGTGTTTACCTTCAGTGTCTCGTTGGAGGTAAAAGAAGATGATGGAAAAGGAAACTTTAGGTGAGATTATTTGGAAAAAATAAAAATTAGTATTGTGTCTGAAATATAATATTGACTAATATATAGGTTCCAGAAATTATACACTGTTGTTATAAAGCTTTGGGATGATACAGAAAAACTTCATTGGCAGATGCATGGTTCACTTTTGTCAGGCTTTTCAGATAGTTTATGTAAATTATTTTCTTGATATTTTAAAATACTGATATACTTACTATAGAAGAATTAGTAAAAGTAAAATTAGAATAAAATTTTATGGTCTTGTCAGCAATAATCACTTTAATTATTAAAAATAATTTTTAATATCAAAAATGTAAAATTATTTTGTCAAAATTCTTAAAAATACATTTTATTTTATCACAATTTTATCAAAAATATTTGATACTAGGGTGTACTTTTTAAACTTATTTTATATTGGAGTACAGTTGATTAACAATGCTGTAATAGTTGCAGGTGTACAAAGTGATTCAGTTATCTGTATACAAGTCTCTATTCTTTTTCAAATTCTTTTTCCATTTAGATTTTTACAGAATATTGAACAGTGTTCCTTGTGCTATACAGTAGGTCCTTGTTGGTTATTTTAAACATAGTACGTACATGTCAATCCCTACTATCCCTCCCCCTCCACCTCCAGAGTGTATTTTATACAGTTATATATACATATATATATGTAGTTTTTTCTTTTAACTTCATGATGTAAGAATTTTCCCATTAAAATGTTTTCATTTATTTATTTTTTTAATACTTACTTGGTTGCGTCCTGTGGGATCTTGTCTTATGGGCTCAGTAGTTGCTGTATGTTTGCTCTCTAGTTGTGGCATGTAGGTTTAATTGCTCCATGGCGTGTGGGATCCTAGTTCCCAGACTAGGGATCAAACTCGTGTTCCCTGTATTGCAAGGTGGGTTTTGAACCACTGGACACCAGGGAAGTCCCTAAAATATTTTAAATTAGAATTGTTTTTAATAGTTGTCAGTAGTATTTTGTATGATTTGACCATCATTTAATTAACTGTTTCCTTCTGTTGTATATTTGGAATGTTGTTCTTTAGTTTAAAAATAGGCAGATAATAAGAAATAGTTATACTCTTATTGATCACCTATGTGATTACTTTGCCTTTGTTTCTGACAATAATTATTAGGTAGGTATTTTATCTTTTTTTTTTTTTAAGTTATAGAAATTGAGACTTAGGTCAAATAAGTGACTGAAAGTATTTTTCCTTTTCAGATAAGACAGCTTATATTATAAACACTTACTGTTTTAATGGACTAATTCTTAAGAATTGTCAGTCTGGCCTAGGCTAGAATTTAACTTGCCCTGATCTATTCCTCTTTGTTCATCTTTTATTTATATTTTCTTGGATTTGTCACAGTCATCTCTAATTCTGGATGTTTAAAAGTAAGCTCTTGTTCTCACTTGTTTTGCCTTGAATTTAACTGTGTTAAAAGCATTCATAACCATATAACCCGCTAAACCAGAAATACAACAGTTTTAAAATTAAATAAACCATGTTCCCAAATTTGTTAAAATTTAAAAACTAAAATTTGAAATGATGTAATTTAAAAAGTTTTGATTTAAAATATACTTATGGTTACAAGGGGGAAAGTGAGGGGAGATAAATCAATTGGGAGAATTGGGGTTGGTATATACACACTGCTATATGTTAAAAAGACAACTAATTAGAACCTACTGTATAGCAAGCACAAGGAACTCTACTCAGTACTCTGTAATGACCTGTATGGGAAAAGAATCCAAAAAAGAGTGGATATATGTATATGTATAACTGATTCACTTGCTGTACACCTGAAACTGATAGAACCAAAGTTTGTTATTTACTTTGTGTCAAGGTGAAAGTTTGATATATCTTAATAAGGTTGTTAAATACTCTTGTTTCATTCTAACCTTGAAATAGATGACCATTTTATTGTTTTTAATTATTGATCATTTCTGTTCTTTTTTGCATTTTTCAGTCCTGTGCCTAAGGATCGAGATAAATTTTATTTCAAATTAAAACAAGGAATAGAGAAGAAGGTTGTGATTACAGTGCAGCAACTTTCTAACAAAGAATTAGCTATTGAAAGGTAAGCAGCTTGCTCCTACATACTATCCAAAACTTGTATTGACATTGTTATTGTTTCAAGAGACATACTATCAAATCTCTGCTGTGTTACTTTCTGGCTTTTCACCATGTTTCAGTTTCTCCATTTAAAAATGAGAATGAGAATAATAATGTTTTCTCCTCTTAAATAAGTTAGATGAAACTGGTTCATTGAAAATCTCAATTGATGGGGGTAAATAAACATGAAATGGCTTTATTTCTTCAGTAGTAACTGTTTCAATCCAATTAGGGCTTTTTCTTGCTCTTCCTTATTTACATATAGTACAGACACCGTCCCTTCTTAATCATTTTTGATTATTAAAAAGTCCATTTATTTACTGATATTTTAGAATCTTTAAGAGATTTGTATTTTAAATATATAAACACAACCATACATACATACACATGGGTGTGCATGAATTTCTATATTTATTTCTGTGTTTAATTTTTGTTAGCAGTAGATACAGCAATGTGTTAAACTTTTTATTTGGAAAAAATTTCAAATTTACAGAAGAGTTAAAACAATAAAATTAGTATAGAGAATACATGTGTACTCAGAATCACCTACTAATAACGTTTTATCCCATTTGCTTTCCAAACATTTTCTCAGTCTATATCTCAATTTTTCCTTCCTTACACACACTCATAGACACACACATGCACACACCCCCCCACACACTCCCACACCGAAAAACATGATTGGTTTTCTGAACAGTTGAAGAGTAAGTTGTATATACCATGATGCTTTTCCCTTGTCTACTTCGTTAGGAAATGTGTCTTTACTAGGAAAACTACGGGTAGGGCTATCTCTTACGTAACCACATTACATGTATCAACTTCAGTAAACTTATTTTCCATATAATACTTTTTATCTAATCTACTATTTGTCTCTGATTTTGCCAGTGAACCCAGTAATGTCCTTTCCCCCCCATCCAGTTTGGGATTCACATTAGGGTCAGATACTGCATTTAGCTGCCATACGTCTTTAGGTTTCTTTAATTTTGAAAGATTTCCAGAGTCTTTGTCTTAAAACATGGACATTATTGAAGAATACATCTCTTTTCCCTCTTGTTAATATGACATTGCTCAGTTTGGATTTATCTAATATTTCCTCATGATTCAGTCAGTTCAGTTCAGTTGCTCAGTTGTGTCCTACTCTTTGCGACCCCATGAATCGCAGCACGCCAGGCCTCCCTGTCCATCACCAACTCCCAGAGTTCACTCAGACTCACGTCCATCGAGTCGGTGATGCCATCCAGCCATCTCATCCTCTGTCATCCCCTTCTCCTCCTGCCCCCAATCCCTCCCAGCATCAAGAGTCTTTTCCAATGAGTCAACTCTTTGCATGAGGTGGCCAAAGTACTGGAGTTTCAGCTTTAGCATCATTCCCTCCAAAGAACACCCAGGGCTGATCTCCTTCAGAATGGACTGGTTGGATCTCCTTGCAGTCCAAGGGACTCTCAAGAGTCTTCTCCAACACCACAGTTCAAAAGCATCAATTCTTCTGCGCTCAGCTTTCTTCACAGTCCAACTCTCATATCCATACATGACCACTAGAAAAACCATAGCCTTGTCTAGACTGATCTTTGTTGGCAAAGTAGTGTCTCTGCTTTTGAATATGCTATCTAGGTTGGTCATAACTTTCCTTCCAAGGAGAGATGCAGATAATTTATTGCTGCATTGATGATTTCTCTCCTTCACAGTGTATCACATGTGGAGGCTCTAGATAACCATCTGTCCCTTTCTTGTGATGGTAATTTTTGATTTCCAGCCAAGATGTCTGATTTCTCCACTGTAATTCCTTTTTTCTTTTTTTTTCCCCCTCCCCCTTTGTAACTAGTAAGCAGTTTGTTGGGAGACCCAGGAAAATATCTTGCTTCTCATCAAAACTTTCTGTTTGGTTTTGGTTCTCATCAAATCAAAATTTGCTCTTGGGTTTAGCTTTCATTCATAATTCTTGTCTGAACCAATCTTTATCATGATGAATGCAAAGTGGTAATTTTCCATCTTTTGCATTTTCTCGAGGCAGCCCTTGACATTTCTCCTGTAAGCCAGACCTCTCCCTTTTTTTTCCATTTATTACTGTTTGTTTTTGATATTCACTCTTGAATTCTCTCTCTCCTGAAATAGTTCATGATTCACTGTAGTGTTTAATTATCTAGGTGCTCAAATTGTCCCAGAATTTGCCAGGATCCCAGTCAAACCCTTTGTCTTTGAAAAATTCCCTGAGCACTTCCCTTCTGGTGTAATAAAAGGCATTTCTATTTGGCATAACAAAGGGCATTAACCAGTTTGTAGTATATGAATAACATAGGCAAAGAAGTGTTAGGTGTTAAATAATTTAACTTTAAACAAATGGTAGTTACAAATATTGAAGTTTTATGATTAAATGATATATTATGCCTGTACTATAGAGGCCTGTACTATGCTTGTATATAAAGCAGTCCTTCCTTTTACTAATGAGAAGCTCCAAGATGGATTAATTTGAATATAGAAACCTTGGTGAATATAGGTGAAATAGTTGAATGCCTATTTATGTTTTCATTGTTAACTTAAACATTTATACATACATTTAAAATACATTGCACATAATAATTACTTAGAAATGTTGCCTTTGCCCATATTCTCATATTCATAAGGCAGCTTGATTCAGGCTCTTCTCAATAATCTTTGACATTAATGCCTTCATCATTACTTAGCTACTTTTTGAGTAACTTTTAGGCATCTTTCCAGAGCGTAGTATCTCAACTTCTGCCAAAGTTGTTTGAGATGAAGCACTTTTTGAATGGTATATATTGCTTTCATTAGAAATTTTTCTAAACCAGATGTACTTGTTTGTATAACAGTAGAATAGTTTAAAAAATTCATTCCATGTATAACTACTTAATATATTGCTTTTATTTTAACATAATTAATGTAGATGGTAATGTCTAACAACCATGTGTTCATATACTCAGCAATACTTACCAAATTTGTTGTTTTTTTTTGCTTCTTTTTTCACACATCTGTCAGATGACCTCTAAACATCCAAACTAAACGTGACTGAGATTGCTTCTGGCTAATGGGACTTGCCCAAGCAATACTTGGTTTCACACAGCAGACAGAATTTTCTATGACGTGGGGTGTTTTTCAAATACTTGAATTTCCATTTTTTTTTTAAGAAACCCTTGCTTTTTATTGGATTATATTTGTGTTTAAATCACAAAATGTGAATAGTGGAATTTAAGGTGATCCAGTAGGTGGCAGTCTTGTCAAGGGAATTCTTAACCTCTGAATTTTAAGCACTGCTGTCGACAGAGTTCATTTGTAGTATAAAGACATCTGTGTTAAAGTAAATACTTCAGATCACATAATTTTGGCTTACCTTCTGAGATGGAAAGTGATTTATCATTTTTAAAAACAACTTCTCATTATGTGAAATGTACAACATACACAAAAGTAAAAAAATAATATATTGAACCTCAGTGTACCCATCACCCATTCTGGATGCTAATTTGCAATATTTGGGGTTTTAAAAATGATAATTTTTATTATGAAAAATTTATTTATCTGTGAATTCAAGTTCAAGGATTCCTTCAGTTCAGTTCAGTTGCTCAGTTGTGACCGACTCTGCAACCCCGTAAACCGCAGCATGCCAGGCCTCCCTGCCCATCACCAATTGACAGAGTCTACCCAAACTAATGTCCATTGAGTTGGTGATGCCATCCAACCATTTCATCCTCTTGTCCTCTTCTCCTGCCTTCAATCTTTCCGAGCATCAGGGTCTTTTCAAATGATTCAGCCCTTCGCATCTGGTGGCCAAAGTATCGGAGTTCCAGGTTCAACATCAGCTGTTCCAAAGAACACCCAGGACTGATCTCTGTTAGGATGGACTGGTTGGATCTCTTTGCAGTCCAAGGGACTATCAAGAGTCTTCTCCGACACCACAGTTGAAAAGCATCAATTCTTTGGTGTTCAGCTTTCTTTATAGTCCAACTCTCACATCCATACATGACTATGGGAAAAACCATAGCCTTGACTAGACGGACCTTTGTTGGCAAAATAATGTCTCTGCTTTTGAATATGCTATCTAGGTTGGTCATAACTTTCCTTCCAAAGAGTAAGCGTCTTTTAATTTCATGGCTGCAATCACCATCTGCAGTGATTTTGGAGCCCAGAAAAATAAAGTCGGTCACTGTTTCCCCATCTATTTGCCATGAAGTGATGGGACCGGATGCCACGATCTTAATTTTCTGAATGTTGAGCTTTAAGCCAACTTTTTCACTCTCCTCTTTCACTTTCGTCAAGAGGCTCTTTAGTTCTTCTTCGCTTTCTGTCATAAGAGTGGTGTCATCTGCATATCTGGGGTTATTGATTCCAGCTTGTGCTTCTTCCAGCCCAGCATTTCTCATGATGTACTCTGCATATAAGTTAAATAAGCAGGGTGACAATATATAGCCTTGACGTATAAGGATTCCTTATGTGTAGATAATTGTATATACCATTTGGTTTTGACTGCTTTGTAGGCAAGTTCAGTTCAGTTTAGTTGCTCAGTCATGTCCAACTCTTTGTGACCCTATGAACAGCAGCACGCCAGGCCTCCCTGTCCATCACCACTTCCCGGAGTCCACCCAAACTCATGTCCATCGAGTCAGTAATGCCATCCAGCCATCTCAAGCTCTGTTGTCCCCTTCTCCTCCTGCCCTCAATCTTTCCCAGCATCAGGGTCTTTTCCAGTGAGTCAGCTCTTTGTGTCAGGTGGCCAAACTATTGGAGTTTCAGCTTCAACATCAGTCCTTCCAATGAACAGCCAGGACTGATCTCCTTTAGGATGGACTGGTTGGATCTCCTTGCAGTCCAAGGGACTCTCAAGTGTCTTCTCCAACACCACAGTTCAAAAGCAAGTACTTGTACGCAAGTACTGTGTCATTTCTCCCAGAATCTCCAATATCTGGCACCATGCTAGGAAGCAATGCTTTATAGTTACATAGTCCTTCCTTAGAAGTTTCTCTGTGCTGAGCACTGTTCTAGATGCTGCCTATGAGGTGTAGATGCTGCCTATGAGGTGTAGATGCTATTGTCTTCATTATACAGTTAGGGAAATTGAGGCTAGAGAGGTTAAATAGCTTTCTCGAGGTCATACAATCAAATACCAACTACCACATAAATATTCTTACTCTGGTCTTTTTAAAAACTTGTTGAGTAAGTGAATAAAAAGTATATAAAGATTTTATAAAGTTAGAGCATTGACTAAATTCACTGTAATTTGTAGAGAATAATAGAATGTTGTACCTGATAGACTCCTTGTTTAGAGGATATGTGAAGACTGTTCTCATGTTTGAAGATTTGTTGTGTTCATGTTGTTTTGCTTTTTTCAAACACTCATGTTAGATTTTACATATTAAGCTTTATTTAGGAACTGGACATAAGAAAAAAAAACATTAACAGGCAACATTTATTGACTTACTGTAATGGCCATTGTAAAATTTAATTGTCATAACAACGTGAGAGCGATATAATAATTATTATCCTGTTTTTTTTCAGAAGATGAAACAGAAACTTAATGAAATTAAGTAACTCAGTCAGTTGGCCAGAAACTAATAGAGCCAGGGTTTAAGCCAAGCCATTTAACTTCTGAGTATATACTTTTAAAGACTGTATCCAATTAAATTTTGTTTATATGCTAAATTTAAAATTAAACCAATTAGAAAATAAATGGATTGGTATTCTTTGGTGTTTTTCCAGTGGAATTTGAAAGGGAGAGTATACCTGGGGCATTCAAGTGATTGCTCAGTGATTTCAAACCCCAGGGCACCTTGCCCTGGGAGAAAAGCTGATTGATTTGTTTAGGAGAAGACCAACAATAACAGCTGAGGGGTGAAAGCAAGATGATTGTAATCTGAAATGTGTGAGATGAGCAGCCTAAGCCTAATTATTGAGAGGTTCCAGTTAAAATGTCAAAGCAAATCCAATCAGGTCAAGCTCTTCTGGTGTTTCCAAAGTGGAGATGGCAATCTTCTTTGTCCTTCTCCAGCTGATATTTTCATGGATTTTGGTCTCACCATGTGTAGAAATACTGCAGAAGATTTTCTTATATACCCTGAAATTGATATGGATTTTAAAGCTTTGTCTAGTATTTGAAATACACTATATACACGATAAGTAGCGTTATTGCATAGTACCCACTTCGATGCTTTGATGGATCATTGGTTATGCTACTGCTGCTGCTAAGTCTCTTTAGTCGTGTCCGACTCTGTGCGACCCCATAGACGGCAGCCCACCAGGGTCCTCTGTCCCTGGGATTCTCCAGGCAAGAATACTGGAGTGGGTTGCCATTTCCTTCTCCAATGCATGCGTGCTAAGTCGCTTCAGTTGTGTCCGACTGTGCAACCCCATGGACAGCAGCCCACTCGGCTCCTCTGTCCATGGGATTCTCTAGGCAAGAATACTGCAGTGGGTTGCCATTTCCTTCTCCAATGCATGCGTGCTAAGTCGCTTCAGTTGTGTTCAGCTGTGCGACCCCATGGACGGCAGCCCACCAGGCTCCTCTGTTCGTGGGATTCTCTAGGCAAGAATACTGGAGTGGGTTGCCATTTCCTTCTCCAATGCATGCGTGCTAAGTCTCTTCAGTTGTGTCCGGCTGTGCGATCCCATGGACGGCAGTCCACCAGGCTCCTCTGTCCATGGGATTCTCTAGGCAAGAATACTGGAGTGGGTTGCCATTTCCTTCTCCATTGGTTATGCTAGATAGCCAAAAAGTGAGTGGGGAAAATTTCAGTTTTTGTTGTATTTGTTTTATGATTAGTTGATTTTTGCTAAGTATTACGTCTTAATTTGTAATAAAATGATTCAGGGAAAGTAATACCATACATGTTTGGAAAACTAGCCTCTTCACAGTTCCTTAACAAGAAGTGGAGTTGTAGTGATGGTAATTTCAGACTTTGTGGAAGGTTAGCTGGGGAGGGATTTTGGCTTCATGGTTTATGTCTGTCAGATCACTTTGTTCTCAGGGATCTGCCATGATGCCTGATGTGTGAGTCGGAATGAAGTACTGATATAGCAAGCAAGTTGTAATGGCTAGATTTGTTGTAAGTATGCAGCTTCATTTGTACTGAGTAACATAAGCCATAAGCTAGGAGGAAAATATTTCCGTGGGTTACTTGTATCTGATCCTAATTTGGGAGAGTACAATCATTGCATATACATTTATATATATATAATATATATATATATAAAACACATCATTACTAGACGGCAGTTTGATCATTTGTAGAGTGATTCAGAGATGTGCCAGTTTTGATAATAAATTGTTTCAGTTTTTAATTTGTGCTTGCTGGCTTAACTCAAAAGCTATATAATGAGAAGTTGATGTAACTATAGTACAATACACAAACTAGAAAATTGACATTGGTATAGTCTATAGATCTCTGTTGGAGCTCTTTTTGAATACTTTTGTAAATCATATATACTTCTATAATAGAATAATAATTTCTTGTTTTTCTAGTGGCAAAAGACCTTTACTTAGCTTTATTTAACTTCAGGTGACTGATCAAGATAGTTGTGGACAAAGAGGCTATCAGGTCCTAGCTGAGAAGAATTCCAGATTGTTCAAATGCGGTGATTTTTTTGAAAATTGAAATATATTTGACATATAACACTGTGTAAACTTAAAGTGTACGACATGTTGATTTAATGTTTATATGTTGTAATATGATTGCAGTTGTAGCATTAGTCCCTCTGTCGCATCACATGTTTATCAGTTATTTCTTTGTGATTGGAATGATTAAGGTCTAGTCTCTTAACAGTGTTGTCTATTTTAACTACAGTGTGTGTTAGATCTTCAAGGCTTATTTACCTCTGGTTACAAGTTTGTACTCCAAAACAACATCTCTCCTATTCCCTCACTCCCCAGTAACCACCAGTTTATGCTCTGTTTTTACGAGTTTGACTTTTTTAGATTCTTCATATAAGTGATATCCTGCTGTTTTGTCTGTCTCTATCTGGCTTATGTCACTAACATAATGTCCTTAAGACCCACTTTTATTGGTGCAAATGGTGAGATTTCCTTCTTTCTCATAGTTGAATAATATTCCCTTGTACACCCTTTCTTTAAAAATTAATTAATTAATTAAACTTTTTTTTGCATTTCTTTTCCATGGGGGTGGTCTTGATCCCTGTCTTCTGTACAATGTCACGAACCTCCGTCCATAGTTCATAAGGCACTCTTATCTATCAGATCTAGTCCCTTAAATCTATTTCTCACTTTCACTGTATAATCATAAGGGATATGATTTAGGTCATACCTGAATGATCTAGTGGTTTTCCCTACTTTCTTCAGTTTCAGTCTGAATTTGGCAATAAGGAGTTCATGATCTGAGCCACAGTCAGCTCCTGGTCTTGTTTTTATTGACTGTATAAAGCTTCTCCATCTTTGGCTGCAAAGAATATAATCAGTCTGATGTCGGTGTTGATCATCTGGTGATGTCTATGTGTAGAGTCTTCTCTTGTGTTGTTGGAAGAGGGTGTTTGCTATGACCAGTGCATTTTCTTGGCAAAACTCTATTAGCCTGTGCCCTGCTTCATTCTGTATTCCAAGGCCAAATTTCCCTGTTACTCCAGATGTTTCTTGACTTCCTACTTTTGCATTCCAGTCTCCTATAATGAAAAGGACATCTTTTTTGGGTGTTAGTTCTAGAAGGTCTTGTAGGTCTTCATAGAACCATTCAACTTCAGCTTCTTCAGTGTTTACTGGTTGGGGCATAGACTTGGATTACTGTGATATTGAATGGTTTGCCTTGGAAATGAACAGAAATCATTCTGTCGTTTTTGCGATTGCATCCAAGTACTGCATTTCGGACTCTTTTGTTGACCATGATGGCTACTCCATTTCTTCTAAGGGATTCCTGCGCGCAGTAGTAGATATAACGGTCATCTGAGTTAAATTCACCCATTCCAGTCCATTTTAGTTTGCTGATTCCTAGAATGTCAACGTTCACTCTTGCCATGTCCTGTTTGACCACTTCCAATTTGCCTTGATTCATGGACCTGACATTCCAGGTTCCTATGCAATATTGCTCATTACAGCATTGGACCTTACTTCTATCACCAGTCACATCCACAACTGGGTATAGTTTTTGCTTTGGCTCCATCCTTTCATTCTTTCTGGAGTTATTTCTCCACTGATCTCTAGTAGCATATTGGGCATCTACCGATCTGGGGAGTTCCTCTTTCAGTATCCTATCATTTTGCCTTTTCATAGTGTTCATATGTTAACTTATATGCAGAGTACATCATGAGAAATGCTGGGCTGGAAGAAGCACAAGCTGGAATCAAGATTGCTGGGAGAAATATCAAGAACCTCAGATACGCAGATGACACCACCCTTATAGCAGAAAGTGAAGAGGAACTAAAAAGCCTCTTGATGAATGTGAAAGAGGAGAGTGAAAAAGCTGGCTTAAAGCTCAGCATTCAGAAAACAAAGATCATGGCATCCGGTCCCATCACTTCATGGGAAATAGATGGGGAAACAGTGGAAACAGTGTCAGACTTTATATTTTTGGGCTCCAAAAACACTGCAGATGGTGATTGCAGCCATGAAATTAAAAGACACTTACTCCTTGGAAGAAAAGTTATGAGCAACCTAGATAGCATATTTAAAAGCAGAGACATTACTTTGCCAATAAAGGTCTGTCTAGTCAAGGCTATGGTTTTTCCTGTGGTCATGTATGGATGTGAGAGTTGGACTGTGAAGAAAGCTGAGCTCCAAAGAATTGATGCTTTTGAACTGTGGTGTTGGAGAAGACTCTTGAGAGTCCCTTGGACTGCAAGGAGATCCAACCAGTCCATTCTAAAGGACATCAGCCCTGGGATTTCTTTGGAGGGAATGATGCTAAAGCTGAAACTCCAGTGCTTTGACCACCTCATGCGAAGAGTTGACTCATTGGAAGAGACTCTGATGCTGGGAGGGATTGGGGGCAGGAGGAGAAGGGGACGACAGAGGATGAGATGGCTGGATGGCATCACTGACTCAATGGACCTGAGTCTGAGTGAACTCCGGGAGATGGTGATGGACAGGGAGGCCTGGCGTGCTGTGATTCATGGAGTCGCAAAGAGTCGGACATGACTGAGCGACTGAACTGAACTGATTGATTTATTTTTGGCGGTGCTGGATCTTCATTGCCATGCAGTCTTTTCTGAGGTTGCAGCAAGGGGGCTCCTCTGTAGTTGTGGTGTGCAGGATTTTCATAGCAGTGACTTCTTGTTGGGCTCTAGGTCACGTGGACTTGCGTAGTTGTTGTTATGGGCTCAGTAGCTGCAACTTCTGGGCTCTAGAGCACAGGCTCAATAGTTGTGCCTGGGCTTAGTTGCTCCATGTCATGTGGGATCTTCCCAGACCAGGGATCGAACCTGAGTCTCCTGCATTGGCAGGTGGATTCTTTATCTCTGAGCCATCAGGGAAGCCTGTTGCCACATCCTCTTTATGTATTTGTCTGTTGCTGGACACTTAGGTTGTTTCCATATCATGGCTATTGTGAATAATGCTGCAATAAACACAGGTGCATTTATCTCCTTGATATCCTGTTTTCATTTCCTTTGGGTATATACCCAGAAGTGGAATTGCTGAATCATATAGGAGATCTAGTTTTAACTCTTTGAGCCGCCTTCATTTTGTTTTCCATATTGTCTGTACCAGATCCACTTTTATTGTTGAGTGTATCTGTACCAAGATTTATCTTGAGTGGATCTGTACCAATTTACATTCTTGACTTACATTAGGAAAAGAAATTTTGACTTATAACGTGGCTATTAAGTAATTAGAAGAGATGATGTATTTTAACTGTATCCTCCCTTCAGTCACTAAGTCATGTCTGACTCCTTGTGCCCCATGAACTGCACACCAGGATTCCCTGTCCTTCACTATCTCCTGGAGTTTGGTCAAACTCATGTCCATTGAGTCAGTGATGCCATCTGGCCATCTCATCCTCTGTCAACCCCTTTTCCTCTTGCCCTCAATCCTTCCCAGCATCAGGATCTTTTCTAATGAGTCTGCTGTTCACATCAGGTGGCCAAAGTATTTGAGTTTCAGCTTCAGTATTGGTCTTTCCAATGAATATTCAGGGTTGATTTCCTTTAGGGTTGACTGGTTTGATCTCCTTGCTGTCCAAGGGACTCTCAAGAGTCTTCTCCAACACCACAGTTCGATAGCATCAATTCTTTGGCCCTCAGCCTTCTTTATGGTCCAACTCTCACATTCGTACATGACTGCTGGAAAAACCATAGCTCTGACTATACAGACCTTTCTTGACAAAGTGATGCCTCTAGTTTTTAATACACTGTCTAGGTTTGTCATAGTTATTCTTCCAAGAAGCAAGTGTCTTTTAATTTCGTGGCTGCAGTCACCGTCCACATTGATTTTGGAGCCCAAGAAAATGAGATCTGACAATTTCCACTTGCCATGCAATGATAGGACTGGATGTCATGATCTTCATTTTTTGAATGTTGAGTTTTAAGCCAGCTTTTCACTCTCTTCTTTTAGCTTCATTCCTTCACCTTCATCAAGAGTCTCTTTAGTTCCTCTTCACTTTCTGCCATTGAAGTGGTATCTGCATATCTGAGGTTGTTGATGTTTTCCCCAATAATCTTGATTCCAGCTTGTGAGTCATCCAGCCCAGCATATCAGTTAAATAAGCAGGGTGACAACATACAACCTTGGCGTACTCCTTTCCCTATTTTGAACTAGTCTGTTGTTCCCTGTGGTTTTAACTGTTGCTTCTTGAACTGCATATAGGTTTCTCAGGAGGCAGGTCAGCTCTGGTATTCCCATCTCTTTAAGAATTTTCCAGTTTGTTGTGATCCACACAGTCAAAACTTTAGCATAGGAAATGAAGCAGAAGTAGAGGGTTTTTTTTTTTTTTTTTACGTCCCTTTCTTTTTCTGTGATCCAGCATGTGTTGGCAATTTGACCTCTGGTTCCTCTGCCTTTTTTAAGTCCAGCTTGTACATCTGAAAGTTCTCGGTTCACATTCCAGTTCTACCCTCATACTTGATCTGGAAGGTAACGGCTACCCACTCCAGTATTCTAGCCTAAAGAATTCCACCGACAGAGGCCTGGCAAGATACAATCCATGGACTCGCAAAGAGTTGGCCATGACTGAGCAACTGTCACTTCTTCACTTGATCTTCATTAGTCCAATTTTTTGCATTTATTTTTTGCAGCAAGTACAGTATTAAATTCCTGGAGGAGGAAATGGCAATCCACTCCAGTATCCTGGCAGGGAAAATCCCATGGACAGAGATGCCTGGTGGTCTACAGTCCATGGGGTCATAAATAGTTGGATATGACTGAGCCACTGAACACACACAATATTAAATTGTGCCAGTAGAGGATGCTGCAGAGATACCCTGAGGAAGGGACTTGTGCTCGTTCTGATGTGTTGTGATTGCTCCCTGCTCTTGCTACAAGATTCTGGTGCATCCAGTGGTATTGTGGTCCAGCTGTGCACACAGTTCGAGCATTCCCTCTGTGAACTCATGGTCTAGCTCCTGGCTCAGTGAGGTCTTCCTCAGTGGTCTTCCAGAAACTGACACAGGCTCTGCCTCTGAGCTGCCTCCAGGAGTCCTGATTTTCTTCGTTCACCTGCCTGCTGATATTGGCTGCCTGCGTCCTAGAGGATGTTTCCTGTTTCCTTGTGGTCCTGCTTTGCTGGGGCAGTCCATAAAGCTTCTTCGTCATCCACTGGTCTACAGTCATACCTTCTACAGTGAGATCACACTGCCAGCTTTAGGGAGAGGATCTTCTTTCTTGATTTGCTCTTCTTTGGGTTTCTCTTCCTCAGCCTTAGGATAGTTTTAAAAATTCTCTTTGTAGTCACTCTCTTATTATATACAATTTTTTTTATTATTAAAAAGATTGCCCTGTTCAAATTATTTTTGTGCTCTCTCCCCTATTTGGACTTATACTGACAGTAACTAATTGAACTAGTATCTAATGAAATTAGTCAGTCTGGTAGATAAAGTTCCTGATACATTTCTGGGGGGAGAAATGTTTATTTTAGATAGTCTATTTTTTTTTCAATCTCCCAAACTCCTTTTATTGGGAAACTACTAAAGAATGTCCTCTACCAAAAAATGAGGTTTTGAATTAAATAAATACATACATGGGGTCCAGGATTCAGAATATTCAATGCAAGACAGAATCAGAAGGAGTCCTGAGGGTGACAGTAATGGGGAACCAGGCCAAGAGAACAGTGAACCCACATTTCTAGAGCAGTCTTCAGGAGTGATTTCCTCAAGAAGACAAATTTAACGCAACACCCACAGTACCAAAACATTTGTAAAAGAGATTTACATAATTAAGAAAGTGTTTGAATTTGAATTACTGTTAAGTACATAGAAAAATTAAGCCAGTATAAAAACACTGGAAAACCATTTCGCTCCAGGGAAAACAAAATGCACTGGAAAATGCTAATAATAATATACCATATGGTTCACCTACCCCACTCCAGTACTCTTGCCTGGAAAATCCCATGGACGGAGGAGCCTGGAAGGCCGCAGTCCATGGGGTCGCTTAGGGTCGGACACGACTGAGCGACTTCACTTTCACTTTTCACTTTCATGCATTGGAGGAGGAAATGGCAACCCACTCCAGTGTTCTTGCCTGGAGAATCCCAGGGACGGGGGAGCCTGGTGGGCTGCCGTCTCTGGGGTCGCACAGAGTCGGACACGATTGAAGTGACTCAGCAGCAGTAGCAGCAGGAAATAGATGCTATGTTGTTGTTTAGTCGATCAGTTGTGTCCAATTCTTTCGCGACCCCATGGACTGTAGCCTGCCAGGCTTCTCTGTCCATGGGATTTCCCAGGCATGAATACTGGAGTGAGTTGCTATACATAGTCTTTTTAACTGATAATTGTTTTTTGCTGTTCAAATAAAAACGTGTAATTTAACCCCAGATCTTTAGAAAATACAGTACAAACAGATCAGAGTTCATTCAAGTTAAAGTTAAATGAAATCATTTCTTATCTCAAATTGTGATAGAAAAAAACTTTTTGTTTTTTAATGGATTATAGCTGGATTAACAATGTTGTGATAGTTTTAGGTGAATAGCAAAGGGAGTTAACCATACATATACGTGTATCCATTCTCCCCCAACTCTCCTCCCATCCAGGCTGCCACATAACACTGAGCGAAGTTACTTGTACTATACGTTAGGTTATCCATTTTCAATATAGAAGTGTGTACATGTCCATCCCCAATTCCCTAACTATCTCTTCTCCCCATCCTTCTCCCAACAACTGTAAGTTTGTTTTCTAAGTCTGTGGGATCATCCTGGATGAGGGATCAAACCCATGTTTCCTGCATTGGTAGGCAGATTCTTTACCACTGAGCCAGCAGGGAAGACAAAAAAAATTATCTTTTTATTTACTCTTTTTTGGCAAAGGAAGGAACTAAAGTGTGTTATTTTGCCTGCTAAGAAACAGCTAATAAGAGGCAGCAGGGCTTCTTCCTAGTCTTAAAGCTTTTCTATTTGACCCTTTTGTATGACTTTTTTTGAGGAGAAGAGCTGAGGGAGCTATTGTACCTATGGATACAATTATTTTATATCACTTAAATTACATTGTTTAATTACTAATATTTTGTTCTTATTTGTAATGGCAACATAGTTTTTCTTTTTTTTGAAAGATTTTGGTTTATTTGAAAGGAAGCAGGAAGAAGAGCTACACAAAATGTTCTTTTTATTTAGTAGGAGTTTAGACAATAATTAACAAACGTGAAAGAAGTTTTCTGTGTGGAATGCTGTATTTGTGCTCTAATTATTAACTTGATTTTATCTATTTTTAAATACATTTTACTAAGTTTAGTCATCCTTTTTCAGTTCAGTTCAATTCAGTCGCTCAGTTGTGTCCGACTCTTTGTGACCTGATGAACTGCAGCACGCCAGGCCTCCCTGTCCATCGTCAACTCCTGGAGCCTGCCCAAACTCATGTCCATCGAGTCAGTGATGCCATCCAACCATCTCATCCTCTGTTGACCCCTTTTCCTTCTGCCTTCAGTCTTTCCCAGCATCAGGGTCTTTTCAAATGAGTCAGCTCTTCGTATCAGGTGGCCAAAGTATTGGAGTTTCAACTTTAGCATTAGTCCTTCCAATGAACACTCAGAACTGATCTCCTTTAGGATGGACTGGTTAGATCTCCTTGCAGTCCAAGGGATTCTCAAGAGTCTTCTCCAACACCACAGTTGAAAAGCATCAATTCTTCAGCACTCAGCTTTCTTTATAGTCCAACTCTCACATCCATACATGACTACTGGAAAAACCATAGCTTTGACTAGATGGTCCTTTGTTGACAAAGTAATGCCTCTGCTTTTTAATATGCTGTCTAGGTTGGTCATAACTTTCCTTCCAAGGAGCAAGCGTCTTAATTTGATGGCTGCAGTCACCATCTGCAGTGATTTTGGAGTCCAGAAAAATAAAGTCAGCCAGTTTCCACTGTTTGCCCACCTATCTGCCATGAAGTGATGGGACTAGATGCCATGATCTTACTTTTCTGAATTTGAGCTTTAAGTCAACTTTTTCACTCTCCTCTTTCACTTTCATCAAGAGGCTCTTTAGTTCCTCTTCACTTTCTGCCATAAGACTGGTGTCATCTGCATATCTGAGATGATTGATAGTTCTCCCGGCAATCTTGATTCCAGCTTGTACTTCTTACAGCCCAGTGTTTCTCATGATGTACTCTGCATATAAGTTAAATAAGCAGGGTGACAATATACAGCCTTGACGTACACCTTTTCCTATTTGGAATCAGTCTGTTCCATGTACAGTTCTAACTGTTGCTTCCTGACCTGCATACAGGTTTCCTAAGAGGCTGGTCAGGTGGTCTGGTATTCCTGTCTCTTAAAGAATTTTCCACAGTTTATTGTGATCCACACAGTCAAAGGCTTTGATGTAGTCAATAAAGCAGAAATAGATGTTTTTCTGGAACTCTCTTGCTTTTTTGATGATCTAGCGGATGTTGGCAATTTGATCTCTGGTTCCTCTGCCTTTTCTAAAACCAGCTTGAACATCTGCAAGTTCACGGTTCACATATTCTTGAAGCTTGGCTTCTCATGTTATTTTTTAAATTGTTCTTTACCTGTTTTCTTTAAGGTTTATATGTTTAGGTAAATTATTCTATTTTCCCACTGTGCATAGAAAATTCTTATCCTTTTGATAACTAGTTAGAGCTTCATATAGCTTCATTCAGCTGTTTTAAGTCAAATTGAGCTTCTGAGGAATCCAAATTATTTTACATGCAGATCATGTTGTTTAGTATTAATTTCTTTTTTTTGCTTCAAATATAAACACCAAAATAGGACTGTGTAGGAAAGAGTTAACAAAGGAGGACTGAAACTATCGTTCCTGAAAGTTCTGCTCGTAAGGTTGGTTCTTGTCTGGCAATTGGAAACCTGGCTTTGGGGATGGTTTCCGCCATTCTTAGAACTGAGACTAGTGGCTTATTATGCCACTTAGTACAAACAATGTGGTTTGTCCTGGGCTCCTGCTTTCCTTATGGAATCTGGAATTTTGGTATATTCTAGGCAGAGGATGCCTATGTGATTAGTCTTGAGAAAAACAGACTCTTGTCTGTGAGCGTGTCACATATGTGACATGTGTCATTTCTCACATGTCACAACTTGTTGCTGGGATAGTGTGTCCTCTGTGTGACTCCCCAGGGAAAGTACTCTTTGAGTTTGTGCCTAGTTTCTTCTGAACTTCACCCTGTGTGCCTTTTCCCTTTGCCGATTTTCCTTTGTATTTGTTTACTTTACTATGTCCTGAGCCTAAGTACAACTCTGTGCTGAGTCCTGTGAGTCCTCGTAGCAAGTCATCGAACCTTGAATGGTGTTGACTCTGACAGAAGAACATTTTGTTGTGACTAGTTTTTCTTCCAGAAATCACATTTAAGATAACTATTTCCGTGTGTGTGTGCGTGTGGCTTTTATTGATTACAGAAAATGAGTATTTGCCTACTTGAAGATCTCTTTATGAGGATACAAAATAGCTTTTCTGCACCTTGTCTTCAGAGAAGCAGTAAGTAATGAACTGATGATAATATATCGTAAATATACATGGGTTTATAGTTTTGGAAACTTACCACCATAATGTCTTCAGATACCCAGAATAAGTTTTTCTTGATGCACTTCAAGTAGAACCTCCTCCACACTCATGTTCTGTTCCCCTTTCATCTCCCTAGAAATAGTAAGAGGATACTCAGAATTCCTCGTTACTCTAGTAATACTGCTCCTTCATTGTCTTGTGTACCAGAAGGAGTAAAGCAGGGTACTCCTGAGTGCTGCGTTCTCTTTCCAGGAGCCTTTTTCCTACACTGAACCTTCAGCATTGCTGAAATGATTCTTTGCCAGTTTCTTGCAGGCTTTGTAGGAAGTCCTGGGTTTTCCATCAGTACTCAGATTCTGATTCCCACATGACTCTGCATATCCCCTCATCTGACTCCTGTCTCTACCTTTGCTCAGTTTCCTAAATGATTTCACTGTATACTCTGGAAGTTAAAATCTGTTGTCAGCACAATTCCTTTTTATCCTTAACGTCATTTCTGATTGTTACATTCACTTTATACAACCTGGCTTTTGCTAGAGTCCACCACTTGCCTTATAGTCCTTTCAGATGATGGCTGATTCCTCTTTTGCCACCTCTTGGTGTCTCTGTATTGAATGTGGGGAAGTAGCTTTCTTGCATGCCCTTGCTGCTCTTGGGCAGAGGATGCATATGTGATTAGTCTTAAGAAAAACAAACTCCTGTCTGTGAGTGTGTCACATATTTGACACGTGTCATTTCTCACATGTCCCAACTCATTGCAGGGAAAGTGTGCTCTGTGTTTCTCCCTAGGGAGAGTACTCTTGGAGTTTGTGCCTAAGATTCCTCTCTTGCCACCCCTTGATATCTGTGTATCGAAGGTGGGGAAGTATCCTTCTTGCATGCCCTTGCTTCTTTTAGACCATGTTTCTCTTTTCGTCTAGAAAACTCCCAGCTTCCAAGTTCATGCTATCAGATTTTAGCATCTTCTAACCTTTCTTGTTGTGGTTATCCACAAGTCCTTGGAATTCCTGTCAGACTTTGAAGATTTTAGCTCCCGACTTCTTGTCATCCTCTAATTAGTAAGCTTGTCTTAATTTGGGAGTTTTAATATCCATGCAGATGATTATTCTAATAACCTCTTAGCTTCTTAGTTTTTTGACTTCTTTTTGTCCAAAGATTTTGTCTTTCTCCCTACCCTAACCACCTATTTCTATGGTCATTCTTTAGAATTTGTCATGACCTGAAACTGTACTCCCTTTATAATCTCAGTTTTAAGTATCCTATTCACTACCTCATTGCTGTAAGTCACTTCTGTTTTCTTAATACCATAACTCTTCTAATTAATGTTACTGTTAGTCTGTGGTTGGTCCTATCAACCCATACATTTATTTTAGTGTCCCTTACCCCCTCACTTCATGTTTTTACCTATCTGCTTCCCAACTTAGATTCTGTTATTTATCTGTACAAATTATTACTTCATATACTTCCACAAACTCCTTTATGCTCTCTCTCATCTTCCTACATGCCTGGCCTATTCCCAGCTCTAGTTAATTCCAGCTTTCTGCACCTTTGTACCAACACCAGTGGTATAAATGAATGCTGCAGGGGAAGAAACAAAACTGTATATAAGTGTCTGATTGACCATAACCATAGGTATACCTTAGTGTTGATAGAATTCCTGTTTCATTTTACTAGACAAGTTAAGTTGTTAATCTCTTTCCTAGATAATTTTACACCTTCTCAGTAAACCTCCATCATATCTTCTACCATGTTTATTTTCAGCCAGTGATCTTTTAAGACAATAGAAGCAGTAAGAATAGAACTTTAGATATTCCTATCACTTTGTCTACCAGTCTTTTTCTTATTATAGATTCTGCTTTCTCTCTTACTACTCTGGATGAAATGTCCATGTTCCTATGGCCAACTTCTAACTTGTACACTAGGTTTTTAATCCATTTTGCCTTCTTGATGATGTGATTTTATTCTTTCTGCTACCACACTCACTCTGAGGTTAACTCACCCAATCTCATTCCTTTAAACTTATCTGTAAAATAGGTAACTTCCAACTTTTCATCTTTCACCTGAGGTCTCAGACCTCTGTGTTCCTCATTCATGTATCCTGCAACTTTACTTCTTTGGTGTCTCAAAGTCACTGTGCTCAAAGTCTAGACCCCCCACCCTGTCACAAAACCTGTCCCTCCTGTAGTCCCCCCCAGCATTATGATTTATAGTCTGATCTTTCCAATTACTCAGGCTGAAAACTTGGAGTCATCCTTGACTTCTTTTTCTTTCCCTGCACATCTGATTCATCAGTAAATTACATCGGCTCTACTTCCCACCATATAAAGAAAGATAAAACTCTCGAGGAAAGGGATAAAGAAAAATACGTGAATAGACATAGGTGAAAATGTATATAAAAGAAAAATAATTAGAAGAAAAGGAAAAAGGAGTAGGAACTCAAGGTGGAATCACTAGTATTTTATTTTGTTAAAAAGTAAACTTGCTTATAGGGCTTCCCAGGTGGCACAGTGGAAGAGAATCCACCTGCCAGTGCAGAAGACAGAAGAGACACAGATTTGATCCCTGGGACAGAAAGATTCCCTGGAGAAGGAAATACAACCCACTCCAGTATTATTGCCTGGAAGATTCAATGGACAGAGGAGCCTGATGGGCTACAGTCCATGGGGTTGCAAAGAGTTGGACGTGACTGAGCATGCATGTTAAGTTGCTTATGCCTTAAACTCTCTCATCAAATTGAATTTATAATTTTTTTCCTGTCGTTTGGCTCAACTCCAGCTTCATTTGCTTTATGTTTATGAAAGAGAAAATGGGCCCTTGTTAACCAGCAGTATAGGGAGAAAATGTTTTTTTTTCTTTGTTTTTGATGCTTTAAAATTATAGTTATACTCAATTCTAAAAATATTTGTAGTTTGGCTTTTGATTATTTTGATATATAAACCTGATACATGTAAAAGCCCAAATGTATCACTACCTAAATTTCCCATATTACTACTATTGAATAATAAAGCAAAATAATTGATTTACTAAATGTTTTTAGCAGTGATTAAGCCAAGTTTAGATTTTGATTGTTGTAATCATTTTTAATATATTTTTGACTATAGCTAATTTCTCATTTTTTTTAATTTGAAGAGAGTTAGTAAAAAGTATTCATATTTGAATCATGTTTCTGCATTTCAAATTTTTGTCCATTACGAGTGTGAGAGTTAATGGGACATTATTGTCCAAGGAAGGTGTGGAGGTTGTTGTATTTTCTTGAAGCTTATTGACTGACACTATTTTCAGTAATGGACCTAAAGATACTATCTATTCTTTCATAACTTTCCTATAGGTTAAATTCTCTGCACTGGTAGCAGATTTAAGACAATCCTAAGCATCTATTAAAATTTTTTTTTATAGTAATTAGTCTTAGTGTTCTAAAAATCTTTGGGGAACAAATAAAATTTCCTACCTGATGAATGAAAAGAAAAAAAATAACCAACTTAAATTTCTTTTGCTGATGAGTATAATTCCTAATGATGAAACTTACTCTTTCTGTTATTGAAGGCACTGAAGCAAGCAAGATTTTTAAGGTTCACATCTATGGAATCACTTCATCTGGGTTTGAAACCCTGCTCTACAGTGACTTGATCAAATTATTTAACTTCTCTGTGCTTCAGTTTCTAGTTTGTAAATTGTGAACGATACCTCTTAAGAATGTTGGGAGGATAAAATTAGGTGATACTTGTTAAGTATTTGAAATAGTCCCTGAAACAAATAAATGCTTGCTAGAAAAGGAAAGCTATAAGCATCTGAATGCAGAGTTCCAAAGAATAGCAAGAAGAGATAAGAAAGCCTTCTTCAGTGATCAATGCAAAGAAATAGAGGAAAACAACAGAATGGGAAAGACTAGAGATCTCTTTAAGAAAATTAGAGATACCAAGGGAACATTTCATGCAAAGATTGGCTCGATAAAGGACAGAAATGGTATGGACCTAACAGAAGCAGAAGATATTAAGAAGAGGTGGCAGGAATACACAGAACTGTACAAAAAAGATCTTCACGACCAAGATAATCACAATGGTGTGATCACTCACCCAGAGTCAGACATCCTGGAATGTGAAGTCAAGTGGGTCTTAGAAAGCGTCACTACGAACAAAGCTAGTGGAGGTGATGGAATACCAGTTGAGCTATTTAAAATCCTGAAAGATGGTGCTGTGAAAGTGCTGCACTTAATATGCCAGCAGATTTGAAAAACTCAGCAGTGGCCACAGGACTGGAAAAGGTCAGTTTTCATTCCAATCCCAAAGAAAGGCAATGCCAAAGAATGCTCAAACTACCTCACAATTGCACTCATCTCACACGCTAGTAAAGTAATGCTCAAAATTCTCCAAGCCAGGCTTCAGCAATACATGAACCATGAACTTCCTGATGTTCAAGCTGGTTTTAAAAAAGGCAGAGGAACCAGAGATCAAACTGCCAGCATCTGCTGGATCATGGAAAAAGCAAGAGAGTTCCAGAAAAACATCTATTTCTGCTTTATTGACTATTCCAAAGCCTGTGGAAAATTCTTTAAGAGATGGGAATACCAGAGCACCTGACCTGCCTCCTGAGAAATCTGTATGCAGGTCAGGAAGCAACAGTTAGAACTGGAGATGGAACAACAGACTGGTTTCAAATAGGAAAAGGAGTACGTCAAGGGTGTATATTGTCACCCTGCTTATTTAACTTCTATGCAGAGTACATCATGAGAAACGCTGGACTGGAAGAAACACAAGCTGGAATCAAGATTGCCAGGAGAAATATCAATAGCCTCAGATATGCAGATGACACCACCCTTATGGCAGAAAGTGAAGAGGAACTAAAGAGCCTCTTGATGAAAGTGAAAGAGGAGAATGAAAAAGTTGGCTTAGAGCTCAACATTCAAAAAACGAAGATCATGGCATCCGGTCCCATGACTTCATGGGAAATAGATGGGGAAACAGTAGAAACAGTGTCAGACTTTATATTTTTGGGCTCCCAAATCACTGCAGATGGTGACTGCAGCCATGAAATTAAAAGACGCTTACTCCTTGGAAGGAAAGTTATGAGCAACCTAGATAGCATATTGAAAAGCTGAGACATTACTTTGCTGACTAAGGTCCATCTAGTCAAGGCTATGGTTTTTCCAGTGGTCATGTATGGATGTGAGAGTTGGACTGTGAAGAAAGCTGAGCACCAAAGTATTGATGCTTTTGAACTGTGGTGTTGGAGAAGACTCTTGAGAGTCCCTTGGACTGCAAGGAGATCCAACCAATTCATTCTGAAGGAGATCTGCCCTGGGATTTCTTTGGAAGGAATGATGCTGAAGCTGAAACTCCAGTACTTTGGCCACCTCAAGCAAAGAGTTGACTCATTGGAAAAGACTCTGATGCTGGGAGGGATTGGAGGCAGGAGGAGAAGGGGACGACAGAGGATGAGATGGCTGGATGGCATCACTGACTCGATGGATGTCAGTCTGAGTGAACTCTGGGAGTTGGTGATGGAGAGGAAGGCCTGGCATGCTGCGATTCTTGGGGTCGCAAAGAGTCGGACATGACTGAGTGACTGAACAGAACTGAACTGATACTGCTAATACCAGTAGTATTAGTATTGGTGGTACTAATAGTACTACCACAGTCATGCTTTTTTCTGAGACTGCTCGTGCTTTGTGAGTGATAACCGGAAATCAGAATAGCCTTCAGAATCAGAGTAAACTACCCCTGTGAGAAGGCAAAACGTTGGTTATATTTACTTGGAACCTATGTGTATATGCATGCAGTCTTTGTTCTGCAGATATAATATGCATGGATTTAT
This sequence comes from Capricornis sumatraensis, assembly GCF_032405125.1. Classification (NCBI taxonomy): domain Eukaryota; kingdom Metazoa; phylum Chordata; class Mammalia; order Artiodactyla; family Bovidae; genus Capricornis; species Capricornis sumatraensis. The sequence continues at coordinate 62,820,913 of NC_091082.1, forward strand.
GTTACTATGGTTTAGTTAAAGAATACCAGTCCCCCAGCCATATGGTTCAAATTTTTGTTAACCATGGTATATTAGTTGTGAGTAATTGCATAAAATGTAGACTTTGCTGTTAGCTCTTCAGTTCACAGTCACTACATAAATGCTTATCCAGTGACTGTTAACATCACTTCTTTCAGAGTATGTTGATGATTGGTTATGGTGTATCTGTTATTCAGTTCACTCATGGACAGCAAAGTGTAGTGTTGTTTTGCCTCCTTAGTCTCTCAATGATAAACCCATGTTACATTTTACAATAATGAATAATTGAAAGAGGTAGCCAACAAAGATGAATGCAGCAAACCAATGAGAAGTGATAATACTGAAAATGAAATTCCATGTTATCTTAGAGGATTTGAAAATGGTGACTGCAGTAAATCAACTATACTTCAATAAAAAATTAAAAAAAAAAGAAAATGATGACAGCAAAATGAAGATAGGATGAGACCTAGCTCTGCATGAAGCTACAGTATGAAGCATATTGAAAAAGTCTGATATACAACAAAGACATGATAAAGGCATTTCAACATTTTTTTAGTTTAAATTACACTAGAAATAGAAAGCTTCTTATGATTGAAATGGAGTGTTTATTTTTATGCTGGATTGAAGACTGCAATAAAAAAAAAATCCAGGTTTTGCTAGTCTTCATGCCACAGTTTTGCAGTTAGTTGCAACACTGAAATAAATGGTAATTATAAGAAACTGGAGATCATACAATTCCTTTAGCTGAGTTTTGGAAGAGATACGACACGAAGGCATACAATTGAAAACATTCACACATCCTGACAGGAAGTAACAGTGAGTTGTATTTGTGTTGTGTGGCAAAACGTTCACTGCACTGTACAAATAACTTGGCAGGATTTGAATAGGGCATAAGTGGAGTTATAGAAGAAATAGCTGACTGTGGGAATGTTGACACTAGGTGTACAGCCAGAGGAGCTTAGTAAAGATGAACTTATCAACATAAATAAGGCAAGTGGTTTGATGAAAAGGATGAATGTCCTGGGAAGTCAGACCAGCAAAAACTTCATGTTAAAGGAGCTCTTATAGATGTAAAAGTGCAAAGGATAAAATACTGGAAGCTCATTCAAAGTTAGAATGGAGTATGACTGTTTCCCAAGGCATAGGAAAAAAATGCTTATGCTGTATTGTTTATCACATGAGAAGAAAGCAAACACCGTTTTGTTGTTGTTCACTCACTAAGTTGTGTCTCATTCTTTGTGACCCCATGGACTGCAGCATGCCAGGCCTCCCTGTCCCTCACCATTTTTGGAGTTTGCCCACGTTCATGTCCACTGAGTCAGTGATGCTATCCAGCCATCTCATCCTTTGCCACCTTCTTCTCCTTTTGCCTTCAGTCTTTCCCAGCATCAGGGTCTTTTCCATGTAAACAGCGTTTAAACTATTCTTAATAACTTTTCCAAGGAAATAAAATATTTCAGTTTTTAATATTTCTAAGTGCTTTAAAATATAAAGTACTAAATAATAGTACCTTTTAAAAAAATTTCCCTATATGTTTGTAACTGACGAGAGTTTTTAAAGTTTTGACAAAATATTCACAGATCACAGGACAATCGTAATGGTTCCCATTGTTTATAAGATCACAGTGCAGTTTCAGCTTGTATGGTTATTTTTATGGTTCCACACTGCTGTGTATAGTGAGGAATGCCTGTATATCTTTCTCTACCTGATAACTTTAATAAGGGAAAAAATGATTCCAACAATTCTTATATAGAAGGCTTTCCAACTATCTTTTTTGCTTTAAATTCCATAAGATGGCTAGCATTCCAATTTTATGAAATTATGTAGTTTTTAGAGTTTTTGTGTATTCTAAAAATTATGATTTAATTACAGCTTTTCTTCTTTGTTGTAGTTCTGTTTATTCTGTCCGTCATACTGTCACTTTCTCATTTTTAATAGCACAAGTTTAGTAAGAGACAGTGTTCTTTAACTGATACTGGTCAGTTCCCTGCCTCTTTTCCTTTTCTTTTCCTCCTTTTTATCCATGGTCTTCTTGGAGAGATGTAGAATTATGATTTTTATGGACTAAAAAAGTAAAATAGTTTCCTTTTGCAGGACATTAACATATAATCCTTTTTTTCCTCTCCTTTTCTTCATCAGTTAAGCCTAAAACCATACAAGATATGCAGAGTTTTTGGTGTTTGTATGGATGCTTTGGTTGATTGGTTTAGTCACTTACTGGTTTGTGACCCCATGGACTGTAGTTTACCAGTGTCCTTCTGTCCATGGGATTTCCCAGGCAAAAATACTGGAGTGAGTTGCCATTTCATTCTCCAGGGGATCTTCCCCACCCAGGGATTGAACTCAGGTCCTCTACATTGACAGATTCTTTACCACTGAGCCAACAAGGAAGCCCATATAGATACTTACTTGGTATTAAAAGCTGTGTCAAGCTCTGTTTCAAGTAAAAGACTGGCTGGGCAGTGTGGAAGGTCAAACTTCACTTCTTAATAATACTGGCAGTTATTGTTCAGTTGCTCAGTCGTGCCTGACTCTGGGACACCATGGACTGTAGCATGCAAGGCTTCCCTGTCCTTCACCATCTCCTGGAGCTTGCTCAAACTCATGTCCATTGAGTTGGTGATGCCATCCAACCATCTCATTCTCTGTCGTCCCCTTCTCCTGCCTTCAATCTTTCCCAGCATTAGGATCTTTTCCATTGAGTCAGCTTTTTGCATCAGGTGGCCAAAGTATTGGATCTTCAGCTTCAACACTTCCAGTGAATATTCAGGGTTGATGTCCTTTAGGACTGACTGATTTGATCTCTATGCTGTCCAAGGGACTCTCAAGAGTCTTCTCCAACACCACAGTTTGAAGGCATCAATTCTTTGATGCTCAGCCTTTTTTATTGTCCAGCTCTCACATCCATACATGGAAAAACCATAGCTTTGACTATAAGGACCTTTGTAGGCAAAGTGGTGTCACTGCTTTAATACGCTGTCTAGGTTTGTCATTGCTTTTCTTCCAAGGAACAGGTGTCTTTTAATTTCATGGCTGCAGTCACCTTCCACAGTGATTTTTGGAGCCCAAGAAAATAAAGTCTGTCACTATTTCTATTGTTTCCCCATCTATTTGCTGTGAAGTGATGGAACTGGATGCTCTGATCTTTGTTTTTTGAATGTTGATTTTCAAGCCAGGTTTTTCGCTCTCCTCTTTCACCTTCATCAAGAGGCTGTTTAATTCCTCCTTTCGGCCATAATAGTGGTGTCATCTGTATATCGGAGATTATTGATATTTCTCCTGGCAATCCACAGAAATGGTATGGACCTAACAGAAGCAGAAGATATTAAGAAAAAGTGGCAAGAATACACAGAAGAACTATACAAAAAAGGCCTTCACGACCCAGATAATCACGATGATGTGATCATTTACCTAGAGCCAGACCTGTTGGAACGTGAATTCAAGTGGGCCTTAGGAAGCTTCACTATGAATGAAGCTAGTGGAGGTGATGGAATTCCAGTTGAGCTATTTTAAATCCTAAAAGATAATGCTTTGAAAATGCTGCACTCCATATGCCAGCAAATTTGGAAAATGCAACAGTGGTCACAGGAGTCGAAAAGGTTACTTTTCATTCCAATCCCAAGGAAAAGCAATGCCAAAGAATGCTCAAACTACCTCACAGTTGCACTCATCTCACACGCTAGCAAGGTAATGCTCAAAATTCTCCAAGCCAGTCTTCAACAGTATGTGAACCATGAATTTCCAGAGGTTGACGCTGGATTTATAAAGGGCAGAGGAACAAGATATCAAATTGCCAACATCCATTGGATCATCGAAAAAGCAAGAGAGTTCCAGAAAAACATCTATTTCTGCTTTATTGACTATGCAAAGCCCTTGACTGTGTGGATCACAGCAAACTGTGGAAAATTCTGAAAGAGATGGGATTACCAGACCACCTCACCTGCCTCCTGAGAAATCTGTGTGCAGGTCAAGAAGCAACAGTTAGAACCGGACATGGAACAACAGACTGGTTCCAAACTGGGAAAGGAGTATGTCAAGGCTGTATATTGTCACCCTGCTTATCTTATTGCAGAGTACATCATGAGAAACACTGGGCTGGATGAAGGAATCAAGATTGCTGGGAGAAATATCAATAACCTCAGATACGCAGATGACACCACCGTTATGGCATAAAGTGAAGAGGAATTAAGGAGCCTCTTGATGAAAGTGAAAGAGGAAAGTGAAAAAGTTGGCTTAAAACTCAACATTCATGACTTCCGGTCCCATCACTTCATGGGAAATAGATGGGGAAACAGTGACAGAGTTTATTTTGGCGGGGGGGGGGGGGTGGTGGTGCTCCAAAATCACTGCAAATGGTGATTACAGCCATGAAAGTAAAAGACTTCAGTTCAGTTCAGTCGCTTAATCGTGTCCAACTCTTTGTGACCCCATGAATCACAGCACGCCAGGCCTCCCTGTCTATCACCAACTCCTGGAGTTCACTCAGACTCACGTCTATCGAGTCAGTGATGCCATCCAGCCATCTCATCCTCTGTCTTCCCCTTCTCTTCCTGTCCCCAATCCCTCCCAGCATCAGAGTCTTTTCCAATGAGTCAACTCTTCGCATGAGGTGGCCAAAGTACTGGAGCTTCAGCTTTAGCATCATTCCTTCCAAAGAACACCCAGGACTGATCTCCTTCAGAATGGACTGGTTGGATCTCCTTGCAGTCCAAGGGACTCTCAAGAGTCTTCTCCAACACCACAGTTCAAAAGCATCAATACTTCGGTGCTCAGCTTTCTTCACAGTCCAACTCTCACATCCATACATGACCACAGGAAAAACCATAGCCTTGACTAGATGGACCTTTGTTGGCATGTAATGTCTCTGCTTTTGAATATACTGTTCTAGGTTGGTCATAACTTTCCTTCCAAGGAGTAAGCGTCTTTTAATTTCATGGCTTACTCCTTGGAAAAAAGCTGTGAACAACCTAGACAGCATATTAAAAAGTAGAGACATTGCTTTGCCAACAAAGGTCCATCTAGTCAAAGCTATGGTTTTTCCAGTAGTCATGTATGGATGTGAGAATTGGACTATAAAGAAAGCTGAGCACCGAAAAATTGATGCTTCTGAACTGTGGTGTTGGAGAAGACTCTTGAGAGTCCCTTGGATTGCAAGGAAATCCAACCAGTCAATCCTATAAGAAATATGTTGTGAATATTTATTGCAAGGACTGATGCTGAAGCTGAAACTCCAATAGTTTGGCCACCTGATGTGAAGAATGGACTCACTGGAAAAGACCATGATGCTGGAGAAGATTCAAGGTGGGAGGAGAAGGGGTCGACAGAGGATGAGGTGGTTGGATGGCATCACAGACTCAATGGACATGAATTTGAGCAAGCTCCTGGAGTTGGTGATGGTCAGGGAAGCATGGGTCCATGGGGTCGCAAAGAGTCGAACACAACTGAGCAGCTGAAGTGGAACTGAACCTGGCAATCTTGATTCCAGCTTGTGATCTATTGAGCCCGGTATTTGCATGTTGTAATATGCATGTAAATTAAATAAACAGGGTGGCTCGTATACAGCCTTGACTTACCCCTGTCCCAATTTTGAACCAGTCCATTGTTCCATATAATGTATAAATTGGCAAACTACTCTATATTTTGCAGTGTCCTTTCCCTGTGAGACTTTTTCATTTTAACTGTATATTAACATAGTGAAACTATACGCAGGTATATTTGTGTTTCGGAAATGTGGAAAGTGAGGCTTTTTGAAGTGTGTGACATACCCAGGATCACACCAGGAATTTATAATTTTTTTCTGATAGGCAAAAGGATAGGGGGCAGCAGAGGATGAAATCATTAGATAGCATCCCCTACTCAGTGGACATTATTTGAGCCAACTCCAGGAGATTGTGAAGGACCGAAGAGCCTAGCATACTGCAGTCCATGGGATTGAAAAGAATTGGTCATGACTTAGCAGTTGAACAACAGTGAGTGATAGGCCAGAAAGTGACAAATTATAACGTTAAGTGACTATGTAGTTTTGGAGTCAGAGTCATGGCCTACTAGTTATGTGGTTTGAACAAATCACTTCTACTTTCTGGAAACCAATTTTGTCATTTGTTATATGGAGGTTGTTTTTAAAATGTGGATGCAACAAAATAGTAAATGTCTGAAAGCATTAGATAAACAGCTGCTATAATATGGTAATTATTAATATGATAACACTATCATCTTATTCTCAGGAGGTTTGATTTCAAATTTTGGGTCAATAAATAATGTTGGATGTGTCTTCTCTGTGCTTTGTTAAACCTTCTGTACTAACAGCTATCATAGAACTTACTATACAGGTTGTAATTGTCTTATTTTCCTCCCATACTAGATTGTGAGCTTCTTGAAAAAAATAGGTGTAATAGCAGTTTGCTTAAAACATTATTTATAGAGTTAATAAGAGCAGGTTGAATGCTTTGAATTCCCTAGTGAAGCACTTAATATTCACATTAGGTGTTTGTGGTACTAATAATATCTAATTACTGAGATGTTATTCCTAATAGACCCAGCTTGTCTCCATAGGAATCATGTTGTGCTTTAATGAAATATAATTTTGAAAATGACTATTATAGCTTGATAGAAAACAATTATGCAGTTTTAATGCTGGAAGAATCCTTAGAGTTCATGTGTTGTACCTCTCCTATTTTGTAGAAGAGGAAGCAGAGGCCCAAGGGGATAGGTGCTTTCACTAAGGTCACACTGTTGTCACTTCATGTTGACAGTGAAGTGAAAGTTGCTCAGTCGTGTCTGACTCTTTGCAACCCTATGGACTATACAGTCTGTGGAATTCTTCAGGACAGAATACTGGGGTGGGTATCTTTCCTTTCTCCAGGGGATCTTCCCAACCCAGGGATAAAACTCAGGTCTCCCACATTGCAGGTGGATTCTTTACCAGCTGAGCCACAAGGGAAGCCCAAGGATACTGGAGTGGGTATCCTATCCCTTCCCCAGGGGCTCGTCCCGACCCAGGAATCGAACTGGGGTCTCCTGCATTGCGGGGTGATTCTTTACCAACTGAGCTATCAGGGAAGCCTGACAAACAGTATAAAACTTTAATTTTTAAAACAAGCAAAAGAAAAGTAGGGACAGTACTTGCTAAACTCTTAGTATTGGTTCCTGAAGGGGCTGAGATTAGTGACGAAGGAGAAATTCCCTACACGCTTTGGTATTCTTCAGCTTTTTACAGTGACTATATGATAGTTTTGTAACTTAAATGAAAGTGAAGGTTGCTCAGTCATGTCCAACTCTTTGTGACCCCATGGACTATACAGTCCATAGTATTCTCTGGGCCAGAATACTGGAGTAGATAACCTTTCCCTTATCCAGGGGATCTTCCCAACCCAGAATCGAACCCAGGTCTCCTGCATTGGAGGCAGATTCTTTACCAGCTGAGCTACAAGGAAAGCCCTTTGTAACTTGAAAACGGTATAATTGGGACTTCTTGGTGGTCCAGTAAGTAAAACTCTGTGCTTCCAATGCAGGGGCCCTGGGTTTGATTCCCTCATCAGGGAACTAGATCCCACATGCCACGAATAAGATCCGTCACAACCAAATAAAAAACTAAGTAAATAAATAAACCAACCCCAAATCCTGTAATAGAAGAAATCATATGTAAAACACCCATGAGAGATGCAAGCTGAAGCAAAATATGTAGAGAACGTGAGACACATCTTTGTCCTCATTGATCTGACATTTTAGTTGGAGAAACTAAATTGTTTTAAATTAGTTAATCTATTTTAATTGGAGGATAATTGCTTTACAATATTGTGATGGTTTTTGCCATACATCAACATGAATTGGCCACAGGGATACATGTGTCCCCCCATCCTGAGCTCCCCTTCCTCCTCCCTCCCCACTCCATCCCTCTGGGTGGTCCCAGAGCACCAACTTTGGGTGCCCTGCTTCATACATCATACTTGTGCTAGTCATCTATTTTACATATGCTAATGTACATGTTTCAATGCTATTCTCTCAAATATCCCACCCTTGCCTTCTCCCACTGTGTGTAAAATCTGTTCTTTACATCTGTGTCTCCTTTGCTGCCCTGCCTGTAGGATTGTCGTTACCGTCTTTCTAAATTCCATCAGTTCAGTTCAGTTGCTCAGACATGTCTGACTCTTTGTGACCCCAAGGACTGCAGCACGCCAGGCTTCTCTGTGTATCATCAACTCCTGGAGCTTGCTCAAACTTCAAGTCCATCGAGTCAGTGATGTCATCCAACCATCTCATCCTCTGTCGTCCCCTTCTCCTCCTGCCCTCAATCTTTCCCAGTCTTTCCAAAGGCTACTGGAAAAAAACCATTCCATATACATGCATTAATATACAGTATTTGTCTTTCTCTTTCTGACTCACTTCACTCTGTATAATAGGCACCAGTTTCATCCACCTCATTAGAACTGACTCAAATGCATTCCTTTTTATAGCTGAGGAATATTCCATTGTGCATTTGTACCACAACTTCTTTATCCACTCATCTGCTGATGGACATCTATGTTACTTCCATGTCCTAGCTGTTGTGAACAGTGCTGCAGTGAACATTGGGGTACACCTTCAGTTCTGGTTTTCCCAGGGTGTATGCCCAGCAGTGGGATTGCTGGGTCATGTGGCAGTTCTATTCTCAGTTTTTAAAGGAATCTCCACTCTGTTTTCCGTAGTTATAAAGAATTTAAGGCACAATTAGAAACAGTACAATGAAGTAGCTGATTTATTAATATTTAATTTGTATAGACAGTGTTATGTGAGTTCAAAGTTCATAGCAATGTATAGGAAGCATATTAAAATTAAGAGTATTAGGTTATAATTATCTCTATTTTAGTTGATTATATTTTGCTCACTGCTACAATAGTGTGTTTGGAAGGTTTTCCTCAAAGCTTACTGACTTTGTTGTATCTTTATTATATACTTGATCATTTTTACATGACTTCTGGAAGATATCCTCAGATATTACAGGAAGTAACTATTGTTTTACCACTTATTAAGCTCATATTTGCATAGGACCACTCTCTGTCTTGTTTATGGAAGGAAAAACCCTGCCATTGGAAAAGTAAACCTTTGGTAAACAAGGATCAGATTTAGTATTGACTGCTCAGCTGCCACTATTTTGAAATTTAAAAAATCTTACATTTAGTTTGTTTATATTCTTTACTCCTTTTATAAAATGCTCTGTAGCATATTTTTAACATTTGGAAAGCTGTAATAGAAACTACTCTATTCTAGTTGGCAGAGAGAGGCGCAGTGTAGATAGATCGCATTGCCTCTTGAGTATAAGAGGTATGTAATAGCCATGAGTTTAAGTAAATTAACTTTTCTGGAGTTTACATTTGCTAACAATAAAGAAAAAATAATAATACCATAACAAATATAAAGAAATGTTAGGTTTGACTGAATTTTATAGTTGATGAAAACCCTTTACAAATAAAGTGATAGTGTTAATTGGATTCCTAAAACCTCCTTTGCATCAGGAGGCACAGAATAAGTATTTAATAATATATTATATTCTGGATAGTATTTTCACTAGCATAATAGCATTTTTTAGTAATGAGTTTCATATAACTTTTTTTTTTTTCCAAACTGAAGATATAGTATTGATAGTCTACTCAGTGAACATGACTGTGGAGGGCCAGGTGATTGATTGTATTAACATGGCTTGATGCAAAGAGAGAGTACAGTGTTTTATTCTAATTTTTTTAAGTTTTCTTACTTTTAATTTAATTAGGTTAGTTGATCTTGATCAATATGTTTGGAATAACTGTAAGGCAAACAATCTCTAATTTTTACCTAGAAATTAGTTCATGTCTCAGTACTGTATTTTGTTTCAGTTAACAATTTGTGGCTATTTTTATCACAGTTTCTGTTCATTGGTAATCTTTCAGAAGCAGAAATAGAGATCTGGGAATTTAAATAATTTATTTATGTGTGATTTTATTATGTATCTTGATGGATTCTTATCTGTGATGTTTCTCTAGAAAATGTTATTTGTAAGTATAGAGCTAGACAGATTGTATAGTTACTATTAAAAGGCTTTTGCTCACTGGGCTTCTGTATATTCTTCATACCTCATTTCTTCTTTTTTTCCCCCCAATATTTTCAGATGTTTTGGAATGTTATTAAGCCCAGGTCGAAACGTGAAGAACAGTGACATGCATTTACTGGATATGGTAATGAAAATCTTTAGCACCTTAACCAAGTATAGATGATAGTTATTTTATATTTTTAAAGTATATTCTATTTTGAAATCTTGTCATTTTGTCAAAATTACTTCTAACTTTCAGCCGTGTGATAGTAGTCAATTAATTTGGAACCCCATACTTAAAATGAGGGAGAAACTTAGCAGTTAAAAATTTTTGTAGAAAGAATCATATGCAAGTTGAAGCAGATAAAAGGATAGTGTTATGAAAAAGTTCATCTACTCATCTGTTTGACTTCTTAGGAAAATATCCTTTCTTTGAGCCAAAAACAACAAGTACATGATTCTAACAGGCATATCCAAAGTGGATATGGTTCCTTTCATTTATTTTAATGCAGTGTTATTGATATTAATTTGAGTATTGTGATGGATGCATTTGTTTTCTTTAAAGCATTTCCCTTTCTGAATTTTTCCTTCTTGATTACCTTTCATTAGCAAAGTATATTTAATGTGGGAGTGGTATTCATTTAAGGAATGCCCTTGAAGGTTAATATATATTCAAGAGTTGGTTTTTGATGTGAAAATGGCAAGCCATCTTAACTTTTAAACAAATACCTGATAATAATGTAGTTAATGAAAACATCCAGTTCATGGTTTAGAACTGTTATAAGAAATAGTTATTTCAGTATAAGTATACAGTTCTTTACTTAAATGAGATTTTTTTTTTTTTAGGTAGCACTACATGTTCTCCTTTCAGCTGTATTTTGCAAATGTCATTTAAATATCACAAATTATATGAACATTTTCTTTATTTTATGATAATTGATTTTTTAGTGGTAGCAGGATGGTTTATTCAGCATTTTTGAGCACCTAATTGTATGCCAAGTGTTGTGTGGCGTGCTGGCATTACAGATATGGTAATAAAGTTCTAACATCTTTGGGTTCATAATCTTGTAATGGAAACAGATCTTTAAATCTATAATGATATCATTGGGTTAAATGCTCTCATAGAGTTGGTGCAGTGAGCCACAGAAATAGCGAGGAAGCATTGCTTACATAGGTAAGGTAAGGACAACCAGTTACATTAAATGTGAAAACAAATTAGCTATTGGTTCATCTCTCTTCCATCCATTTTTATAGCATATCAGTAATGCAGGTGGTTTTGCTTAAGGCAAGACATAACATTTTGGAGCCCTGAAAATTCTGTGAGGAGGTAGTTTCAAGGACATTAAATATTATCAGCTCCTAGATCCTAATTAATAATGATCTTGCAGAGTTTAAAAGATTAAGATGAATCGCTGGCAGAGATGTAGAGACCTGGCGTGAGCTTCTGATCTCCCCTCACTTGTAGTGCATCCCTCCACCTTTGAGAGTCCATACTGAAATCAAAGGCTTGTCAGCACTGAAGCTCCTAGAGGGAGAAGTGGGCTTATCAGTGCAACAAATAGTTGATCAAGTTGGAGGGCTTGTATGTACAATTATCAGCAGTTGTGATTTGTTGTTACCTAATGCTGTTAATCTTCATGGTATCTTAATACACAGTTACTGAGCTTTAACCAGACTACATCTAATAAAAATGAACTCATTACCTTATAATGAAGACTGTGGGACAGCTGTGGTTATTACAGGTTACACCTTTGTAATCACCTGAAATCATATTCCTTGTAACTTTGCCTAATGTGTCTTAGTTCTGCCCTCTAGAGCAAGATATTAATACTTCTATGACATATCCAAATACGTGAACTCTTTGAAAACAGATTTCCCCTTGCACTTTATTCTGACAAACTTTGCAAAAGGTACAGTTGAACTTCAGAATTTATGAGGTTTTTCTGTTTGACTGGAATAATTTTTGAGCAGTGCCTACTTTGTTCCCTGAATGCTAAATGAGAAGGATGAGCTGAGATTTTTCTATACATTTATAAATTTTGTTTAATATAAAATGTACATGAAAAAGAAAGCTATATTTATAAACAAATATATTTTTAGTCAGCCAAATTACTTATATATATTATGCATAGTATGTAAACAAAATCACATATAAATAAAATTAATTAAGTTCTTTTGGGGAGGTGCAGGTAATGGACTCTGAATTTTCTCCCAGTAGTGACAATAGTTTTGAAGATACTTGTAGTGTAGGAATAAGGAAATGAGAATTTTTGATTTACAACCATTGATACCTAGCAAAAGCTGAACAGGAAAGTACCAAAAAGAGGTGAAAACTGAGTAGAGTCAGATTTTATGGAACTGGAACACAATTTATAATCCTAGAGATGCCTCAGAAAGTTTGTGAAAGAAGTGAAAGAAAGTGAAGTTGCTCAGTTGAGTCTGACTCTGTGACCTCATGGACTGTAGCCTCAGGCTCCTCCATCCATGGGATTTTCCAGGCAAGAGTACTGGAGTGGGTTGCCATTTCCTTCTTCAGGGGATTGTCCAGACCCAGGGATTGAACCCGCGTCTCCCGTGTTGTAGGCAGATGCTTTTACTGTCTGAGCCACCAGGAAAGTCCAGAAAGTTTCTGGGTCTTCATAATTAACTATTGAGACACTAGGCCAGTAGTTGGACTCACAGAAATAAAATTTACATTGTAATCTAATACACTTATAAATGTTAAAAAAGCTGAAGTAAAATTTTTATGAAATAATTCTTAAATTATGAAATTTAAGAAATAGTGAAATTTATGAAATAATTCATGTTTGATGAAATCTGTTTTTTTTTTCTTCTACTTGATTAAAAAGTGTGATCATAATCCACCAACTTGATTTTATGATCCACAAATGGGTCACAAACTGCTGTTTGGAAATCATTAGCCTGTCAACTCCGTAAAGTCAGGACCGTTCTCTTGTTTTCTTTGCCGGATACTCATGGGCATAGAGCGTAACTCATAGTAGGCTCATATTTGCTTAAGAAATGAATGGATTAGTGAGAACTTATGTTTCTTTCTTTCTTTGTGTGTTATCTCCTTCTCCTGATAATATCTGTGTGCTTTACCCTGCTGTCCCTACTTGACCTCATAGCTTCAGCTTACTCATAACTTGACAGTAGTTCATTCACAGCTTTGTATGTGATTTTTCAGCTTATGTTCCATTGCAAAGTGGTGTGTTCTGTTTATATTTCCTGGTTTATTTTCTTAAGAGGAGGGCATCTGGTGGTTCCAGCCTGGCCTCTTCGGAGCAGAGGTATTTGTTGTCCAGATGTCTTTCCCTGATGTCCCTGTTCTTGTCAGCCTTCTTAGGGGAGGGAAGGCCTGCAGAGGAGCCAGGAAAGAACTCTAGAGCAGAGATTGTGAAAGTCTCTTCATAAGGGCATGGGAGCAAGCCAGGCTATGTAATAGAAATATCTAGTGCAATAAAAGAAATGACTCGAGGAGAAACTTTTATTGAAGGCTTTTAATGTATGAGACAATATTTTTGTGGTTGTGAAGACTCAAAAGAAATAAAAATATGTTTGATTTGGTTAGGCTGTTTTGCTTACAGCGAACAAAGATTCACTTAGAGCACCTGAAGAACAAAAGAGGTTATTGACCTTGATGAAATTAGACCTGACCCTGAAGAGTGGTCTCTGGTCTCTTCCTGTCTGCCTCCCCTCCCCGCATGGGCTTGCTCTTTCTGTGAGCCTCTTTCTTAGGAGCCGCCCTTGTTCTCACAGCCTCTGGTGCTCTGCTCCCTTTTCTCTTTCTGCACCTTCTTCTCTCTCCCTCTCCCTTCCTCCCTCCATTGCCCGCCTCTCCTTTTTTCCCCTCTCCTCCCCTTTTCCCTCCGTGCCCTTTCCCTTCCTTTCTGTCTCTTCTCTGCCCTTCTCTCTAGGTTCCCCACTCTCTTTGCCCCTTCAACTCACCTCCTTTGTATATGCCTTTGTTTTTTGACTACATGATTCATTATTTTTAAGGATTTTTTTGTGTGTTTGTTTTCTCTGTTTCTTGCTTAACACTTTAGCAGTTTACTAATACTCTGCTGTTCTTTATTTATTTTCCCCTACCCTAAATTCAGTTATAACTTCATTTTGCATGTGATCTGTCATTTTCGTATCAAAACCTTTCAGCCCTACAGCTGACTGCCCACTTTCCTTGGTATTTGTTAATTGAAAGAAAGAATTTGATTGGCCTAGCTCATTTTTTGAACTCAAGCATAGCATAAGCTCTTGTCCAGAAATGAACTAGATATTTTGGGGTCATTCTTGCTCTGAATGGGAGTCTAATTAGACATAGAGAGAGAGGATAGGCACATGGAAGGGAGGGAGGGAGGGAGACAGGGAAAGAGAATGAATATGAATGTATAAGTGTGTTGGAAGTACTGAGTGGATTTCCTTTACATGGTCTTGAGTGTTTTTCTCCTTTGCTTTACACTCTGATCAGTGAACTATCACCAGTACAGTAGAAAAATGTACATAGTAATTACCAACTGACTGAAATAGTTTCATAAGGATTCAGAGAAGCATCTATGTGTGGGAAATACTGAAAAAAACTTTTTTGTCTTGTAGCCTGACCTTTTAGCTCTCTCCATTCATAGTATGAGGAAATTGGTACAGAAAATTGAAAGTATTGTAGATAATAATATTCTTTTGCAAATGCTTATATTTGTATACTGTGTGCTTTTCTCCCATGGACAACCTCTGAGCTCCCCCACACCACATACACATACATATACACAACTGAATGTGGCCTTGCTTTCACTATAGAAGTTTCTGCTTTCATGAGAATCAAGAGCTGGCTTGGTAAAAGTCTTAAGGGGTGGAGGAAGTGAAGAGGAAGAAGAGAAGAGAAGGAGAGAATGGAAGAAGGAGAATAAATATAAGGGTAGAGGAAGATAGTTAACAATCTTGGGTATAGATACAAACCAGTATTAGTCTCCTAATATTGATTTATGATTGTAAGAAAGTGTCCATATATCTGGCATATAGACAATAGAAAAGTATTAACTTTAAAGGTGTTAATTGTGACAAAGGAAATTAGTTATTTTAAGAATATATTAAAAATTAGAACATTAGAAGAAAAATTTTAATATTTTCCTGTGATTAGCTTAATTCTCACTTCATATATCCTTGTATGTCTGTGTATGCGATATTTTGACAACCAGCCTAAGATAAAGTTAAATATAACTTCATACCAATACTATGTTTTTGTGAGTCAGCATCTAAGTGCATACCTTTTATCCTAGAGTATGTGTCTCTAAATAGAAATGCTGGAGGAAGCTGCAGGAGAATTTAATATTTAAAGAAATGCTTCTGTAGAGTGAAAAAAATTTACCAAGAAAATAAATGCCCTGAGTGTAAATTCAAATTTAATTAATTGGATTGCTTTAAGTAAGATATAAGTTAAAATGATGATTTTTGGGGTGTAAATATTCTCAGTGATTTCTGTTTGAAATGTCATAGGAATCCATGGGAAAGAGCTGTGATGGGAGAGCTTATGTTATCACTGGCATGTGGAACCCCAATGCACCAATATTTCTGGCACTTAATGAAGAAACCCCAAAAGGTGACTTTTCCTAAAAGATTACTCAATATTTATTATAAAATTTGCACTATGGACAATATTGTTTTGCCATGTTTAAAAAATATTTTGGTACTTATTTTAAATGGAGTTATTTTTCTTTTTATACTTTATGTATCAATGAGGATAATCTCCACTATTCAGAAGAGAGCCCTCTAAGGATATGTGGATTAATTTTATTACATTATTTAGGAAAGTATTTGGGCTTAGTGTTTCATGTGTCATAATAGGGTTGTTTTATTTGTAGGGGAAAAGACAGAATATGAAAGAAATGATGAAAGAAAATTCTAGAATTTTTGCATATCTTTGATATCTATTTTAACTTTTTTTCTTTATATTGCAGATTACTTATATTTGTCTATATATATATATATATTTTTTTAAATTTACTAATTGTTTATTCCAGTCTTTTGACCTTTGGGAATTTAGTAATTATATTTAAGATTTCATTTGTGTAAAAAAAAAAAGATTTCATTTGTGGCAAATATTTTTTTTCAAGCTTTTTATTTTTTCATTTTGTTTAATATGTCTACTGTTAAACAGAATTTATACATGATAGATAGGCTCATTTTTCATTTTTCTCATTGTTTTTATTTTTATTCCTACTTTATCTAGATATCTGTTCATTGCCCATGTGGTTTTTTGTTGTTTTCTTCTCTACTGTCTGCCTTTAAACTAAAATTTAGTTTCTTCTCATGGAGTTATAGTGAAAGTTGTTCAACTGTGTCCGGCTCTTTGAGACCCCATGGACTATACTGTCCGTGGAATTCTCCAGGCCAGAATACTGGAGTGGGTAGCTATTCCCTTCTCCAGGGGATCTTCCCAGCCCAGGGATTGAACCCAGGTCTCCTGCATTGCAGGCAGATTCTTTACCAGCTGAGCCACCAGGGAAGTCCAAGAATACTAGAGTGGGTAGCTTATCTTTCTCCAGAGGATCTTCCCAATCCAGGAGTCGAACCAGGGTCTCCTGCATTGTAGGTGGATTCTTTACCAACTGAGCTACCAGGGAAGCCCTTCATGAGTTATAATCTTCTACTAAATGCTTTACTGTGATTCAACACAATAATTTATATTGAGAAAATATGGATCAGTTTGCTTGATCTTTAGTTTTATATTATTTACTTTATATCCACAATAGACTTTTAGTTAAAGACAGGAGCATTAGTGAATATGGATATGGAAAGATATTAATGAAGAACAGTAAATGATAATTATTCTTGAATTTAACAGGAGTATTTACCACCTCCATAAAGCATTTGATCACACATCAAGCTATTTCAAAATGAGGGCTAAAAAGAGAAAAATAATGATGACTATGTAAAGTTTAGGTTTTCATATATTAGGAATAAATAATCTTTACACCCACAGTTTGTTATTTCTGGATACAGACTTGTGAATACCAGTCTATAAACTTCTTCCTTTTAATCATTCAGAAAATCAACATGAAAATGGAAAAAATAAGCTAGCTGATAATTTTGAAGAATAAAATACAGAAATTTCAGACAATAACTTATAAAAGCAGTTTTTATCTGTTTTTAATGTAACATAGTTCAGGTTCATTTTGTATTTTAACACCTATTTGGTTGTCAATTAAAAATAATATCTTTAAAAATTCATTTATTCAGTTAAACTATATAATTCTATATCAAAATAACATCCTGATACAATGTTGAGAGAATCCAAGTTTCTCTTGACTTGGCATATAGAATGCTTGCATTTAGTGCAAATGTAATACATCTTTTGTTGAGTTTAATTATATTAATAGAAGTATAGTGGGTGATTTTAAATGTTGTATAGTGGTTAAAAAGAAATTATTGAAGGTTTCTTCTAATGGTAGGCTTGATTATTTGAACTTTCCTTTTAACTGAGAACTGAAAATTGCAGATGAAATAAATTTTTAAATTTTAAAAGTAATTTAAAAATAAACAATGCAGTTATATGGAATAATGAAACCACAGGTTCAGAAAGCCCAGTGAATTTCAAAAGGGTTAATTAAGTCCATATCAGCCTATCATCAGTTCAGTTCAGTCGCTCAGTTGTGTCCAATTCTTTGCGACCCATGGACTGCAGCCCATCAGGTTTCCTTGTCTATCACCAACTCCCAGTTGTCCATCAACCTATCATAGTGAAACTAAAGAAAACCAATAGACACTGGCCTAGAAGATTCTAGATTAAAATTTAAAGGAGGCTATAGCAAGTAAGCGTTTTAAGTGGTAGCTGAAATGTTTACTTACAATAGTATACTGTTGTCTAAAAAAGCACTTGCCAAGGCTCTGATATATATATATTTATAGTATGTGCTGCTACTGCTAAGTCACTTCAGTCATGTCCGACTCTGTGCGACCCCATAGACAGGAGCCCACTGTCCCTGGGATTCTCCAGGCAAGAACATTGGAGTGGGTTGCCATTTCCTTCTCCAATGCATGAAAGTGAGAAGCGAAAGTGAAGTTGCTCAGTTGTGCCCGCCTCTTCGCGACCCCATGGACTGCAGCCTATCAGGCTCCTCCATCTATGGGATTTTCCAGGCAAGAGTACTGGAGTGGGGTGCCTGCTTAGGCGCAAAGTTGTGTCCAACTCTTTGTGACCCTGTGAACTGTAGCCTGCCAGGCTCCTCTGTCCATGGGATTTCCCAGACAAGAATGCTGGAGTATATTTATAATATATATATATAGTATATTGTATAGTATATATATATATAGTATATTGTATCATATATATACACATATATATATATAGTATATATAGAGTATTTTGTATGCTATATATAGAGTATAGGCTTTCCTTGTGGCTCAGCTGGTAAAGAATCAGCCTGCAATGTCAGAGACCTGGGTTTGATCCCTGTGTTGGGAAGATCCCTTGGAGAAGTGGAAGGCTACCCACTCCAGTATTCTGGCCTGGAGAATTCCATGGACTGTATAGTCCATGGGGTTGCAAAGAGTCAGACACAACTGAGAGACTTTCACTATATATAGAGTATATATTTGAAAATTACATATATTTGTAGTATATATATACTATAAATAGTATACATATATTTGTAGTATATTTATAGTATGTATAAATATACTGTGTGTATACATGGAGTATATACAGAGAGAATATTTTATACGTTATGTATGCAGAGAGTGTATATATATATATATATATATATATATAAATTACACAGAACTATTTCATTAGAGCTTTGGTCAGTGATTTTCCTGAGGGTTAATATATATTATGGACATTGTGGGTACTAACAAATCCCCAGAGACTTCCCTTAAAGCATACAACATTGAGAGAATCATTTTAATAAAAATTTTGCAAGCAAATTGAATGAAGTGAAGGTTGAGAGTCTCTTCTGATTTGACGTTCCTTCCCATGCAACTCATCAAACAAACCTAATAATTTCTAGTATCTTTTTTTTATTGAATAAAAGGGAAAAATTTTGTGATTTTCTATTTCTAGTGTTTTTTGTTTGTTTGTTTGTTTTGGGAGGGCAACCTGATAGATAGTGTAAAGGACATTCGAAATTTTTATTTTTTATATTAAGGGCCTGATTTTGGGAAGGAAAAATTAAAATTGTCAGAGAAGATTTAGTCTTTTCATTAAGATGGGATTAGGAGAATTGAGAAATGTACTTGGGAAACTTGATTACTTTGTCAATCTGTGTGTCAGTAAAACACTTAAACATAGAGGGTAACATGAGTATAAAGAACCTAAGTTCTTTAACTTTGTTTTCTCAATCAAGTAGTAATAAAATTAGCATAAAACACAGAACATTTCTACTGCAGATAAACGAGTATACATGACCGTGGCAGTGGATATGGTAGTCACAGAGGTGGTGGAGCCAGTCCGCTTTCTCCTGGAGACAGTAGTACGTGTGTACCCTGCAAATGAACGATTTTGGTATTTCAGCAGAAAAACTTTCACGGAGACTTTCTTCATGAGGTTAAAACAGGTAGGATCTTTTTGTTCTTTTCATATATTGTTTTCTACTATTTTTTCTTTAATGCCAGTGTAATTCCTTAAATAGCAATAAAAAGCAATAAAATTCTTCAGATAATCAAATGATCTTTAGAGTTAACAGTAGAGTATTTGTAAAATGCATATGTAAGATTCTGTTTAGTCGCTCTGTCATGTTCAACTCTTTGTGACCCCGTGTACTGCAGTACGCCAGGCCTTCCTGTCCATCACCAACTCCTGGAGCTTTCTCAAATTCATGTCCATCCAGTCGGTGCTGCCATCCAATCATCTCATACTCTGTTGTCCCCTTCTCCTGCTGCCTTCAATCTTTCCTAGCATCAGGGTCTTTTCCAGTGAGTCAGTTCTTTGCATCAGGTGGCCAAAGTATTGGAGCTTCAGCTTCAAAATCAGTCCTTCCAGTGAATATGTAAGATTAAAGTCAGTTGAAAAAAACAGCTAGTAAAATTATATAGAAACTTATTTTAGAAACCTGTAATAGTACCTGTAAAGTATCAACATACTTAATAGAAATATTAAATCTAAATAAAAAACTTTTCTTTTATATATGTATGATTCAGTTCAGTTCAGTCGCTCAATTGTGTCCAACTCTTGCCATTTCCTTCTCCAGGGGACCTTCCCAACCCAGGAATCAAACCTAGGTCTCCTGCATTGCAGGCAGACACTTTAACTTCTGAACCACCAGGGAAGCCCATACTTAATAGAAATATTAAATCTAAATCAAAAACTTTTCTTTTATATATGTATGATTCAGTTCAGTTCAGTCGCTCGGTCATGTCCAACTCTTTGTGACCCCATGAACCGCAGCATGCCAGGCCTCCTTGTCTGTCACCAACTTCTGGAGTTCACCCAACCCATGTCCATTGAGTCGGTGATGCCATGCAACCATCTCATCCTCTGTTGTTCCCTTCTCCTCCTGCCCTCAATCTTTCCCAGCATCAGAGTCTTTTCTAATGAGTCAGCTCTTCGCATCAGGTGGCCAAAGTGTTGGAGTTTCAGCTTCAACATCAGTCCTTCCAATGAACACCCAGGACTGATCTCCTTTAGGATGGATTGGTTGGATCTCCTTGCAGTCCAAGGGACTCTCAGGAGTCTTCTCCAACACCACAGTTCAAAAGCATCAATACTTCGGTGCTCAGCTTTTGTTGTAGTCCAACTCTCGCATCCCTACATGACCACTGGAAAAACCATAGCCTTGACTAGACGGACCTTTGTTGACAAAGTAATGTCTCTGCTTTTTAATATGCTGTCTAGGTTGGTCATAACTTTCCTTCCAAGGAGTAACCATCTTTTCATTTCATGGCTGCAGTCACCATCTGCAGTGTTTTTGGAGCCCAGAAAAATAAAGTCAGCCACTGTTTCCACTGTTTCCCCATCTATTTGCCATGAAGTGATGGGACTGGATGCCATGATGTTAGTTTTCTGAATGTTGAGCTTTAAGCCAACTTTTTCACTCTCCTCTTTCATTTTCATCAAGAGGCTCTTTAGTTCTTCTTCACTTTCTGCCATAAGGGTGGTGTCATCTACATATCTGAAGTTATAGATATTTCTTCTAGCAGTCTTAATTCCAGCCTGTGCTTCTTCCAGTCCAGCGTTTCTCATGATGTACTCTGCATAGAAGTTAAATAAGCAGGGTGACCATATACAGCCTTGATGTGCTCCTTTTCCTATTTGGAACCAGTCTGTTGTTCCATGTCCAGTTCTAACTGTTGCTTCCTGACCTGCATACAGGTTTCTTAAGAGGCAGGTCAGGTGGTCTGGTATTCCCATCTCTTGAAGAATTTTCCAGTTTATTGTGATCCACACAGTCAAAGGGATATAAAACCAAAAAGAAAGAGCACAGAAATATATCTTTAGAAAATAATAGTGAAAAAGTTTCCAAGTAATAACTGATTGTTATAGTTCTTTTTACCTATATAATATTATATGATTGTGTTGTTTGACTTATCAGTAAGGTTACACAATTATTTTCGGAGAAGGAAATGGCAACCCACTCCAGTGTTCTTGCCTGGAGAATCCCAGGGACGGGGGACCCTGGTGGGCCGTCTATGGGGTTGCACAGGGTTGGACACGACTGAAGCGACTTAGCAGCAGCAGCAGCAGCAGCATACAATTATTTTAATATTAGATGAACAAAATTAGGGTTTCTGTGAAATTCTTAAGTTCTTAAGCAGTGTTAGTATGTAAAACACCCTTTTTGTAAATGAAGGAAGAACGTTACTGTGGAAAATAATTTGAATTCTAACAGCATCAATTGTATGAAATCAGAATGAAATGTTCTGTTTGAGTAATAGGAATTTCTCATATCCTGTTTAGTGCTCCCTCTCTCTGAAATTCAATAATGCTTGTTGTTTCATGTACTATAATATGCAAAAAGTAAAGTAAAAGCAAGCATCAGTGCAGTGAACAAATACAGAAACCACTTAACCATTTTCATATTACAAAAACTTATCATTGCTCAGTTAGGCTTCATATGCTATACACATACATCTAATTATGTAAATATATAAATTCCAGTACTGTTATTTATCTTGCAAAAGTACTAGAATTTATATTTACATAAATGTAAAGAATATATGAGTAGATTTTTATTATTAAGTGTTATTTTTATAGTTTTAAAAATTCATGATATTGAGTGACTGAGTGATAAGTACC
Source organism: Capricornis sumatraensis (assembly GCF_032405125.1). NCBI lineage: Eukaryota > Metazoa > Chordata > Mammalia > Artiodactyla > Bovidae > Capricornis > Capricornis sumatraensis. The sequence goes on from NC_091082.1 coordinate 62,843,193, forward strand.
ATAAGATTTCTTAGTAATTAGAAAAATACTATTTGAGGCAAAAAAAAACACTATTTAACGTCATTTCATATGAATTAAAAAGATTAAATTAGACTCACTTGTAGTACTTAGCTCCATTAAATGTGAAACTGATTTAAATTAATGTAAAATAAGAAGATGGTTTCTAACTTTGTACTCAGTCGCTCAATTGTGCCTTATTTTTTTGACCAAATGGACTGTAGCCCGCCAGGCTTCTCTGTCTGTGGCATTTCACAGACAAAAATGCTGGCATGTGTTGCCATTTCCTACTCCAGGCGATCTTCTCAACCCAGGGATCGAATCCATTTCTCTTATATTGGGAGGCAGATTCTTTACCACTGCACTACTTGGGAAGCCCTTTTAACTTTGAAGAGAAAGTGAAAGCGTTAGTTGCTCAGTCGTTGTATGACTCTTTGCGACTCCATGGAGTGTAGCCCACCAGGCTCCTCTGTCCCTGGAATTCTCCAGGCAAGAATACTGGAGTGAGTTGCCATGCCCTTCTCCAGGGGATCTTCCTGACCCAGGTATTGAACCCAGGTCTCCTGAGTTGCAGGCAGATTCTGACCAGTGATATAATTTAATTTCTTTAGTAGATGCTATGTTACTCTGTTTATTATTTTTATTTCCTCTTGAGTCATTTTTTGGTGATCTTTGTCTTTCAAGGAATCTTCAGTTTATTTTTAATGTCTTTAGAATCTCTATGATTTGCTTTTATTTCTGATACTGGTAATTTATATATTCTCCCTTGTGTTTTTTTTATCAGCCTGGCTTGAAGTATATTATTTTATTGATTTTCATTCTTCCCTATAGAACCAAATTTGGGGCACACTCATTTCTCTATTGTTTTTCTGTTTTTTCTTCTGTTGATTCCTTTTGTTTTCTTTTTTATTTCCGGATTTAACTTGTTTGTCTAGTTTCTTCATGTGAAGATTTTTAAAAACATTTTTTTACTAATATATTTTTTCCCTAAAATCTTTTAATTTTTATGATTATAATTTCCTTCTAACTTCTGCTTTAGCTGTACCCATAAAAACTTGATCTTTTGTGCGCTCATAAATTTGAAATGTGTATTCTGATTTTCCATGTTATTTCTTTTGTGACACGTGAGTTCTTCAGAAATACGTTGTTTAATTTCCAGATACATGCACAGTTTTTAGATATCTTTCTGAATCTGATTTTTAATTTCATTTTGAGCAGAGAACATACTCTGAGATTTGAATCTTTTTAAGTTGTTGAGACTTACTTACCCAAGACATGGCCTATTTTGGTGAATGGTCCAAGAGTACTTGTAAGGAACATGTATTCTGTAGTTGTTGGGTGGAGTATTCTATAAATGTCAACTGTGTTAAGTTCTATGATGAGGTTTTTCTGTGTTTTCTACTCTGTATTCTATATATTCAAGGAGATCTCTCCATTCTTGTTGGAAAGAACAATAGCAACTTCCCCGACTGTTACTATGAGCAATAGTTATGATAGCAACCATCATTTAAAGAAAGTGTCCTACATGGTGTACCTCCTCAGTACAACTCTGTTGAGATGTAGTGTAGTGTTAGTTGCTCAGTTGTGTCTGACTCTTTGTGACCCCATGGACTGTAGCCCACCACTGTTGAGTCGTAAGTAGCTTTATTAACCCCATGTTTTAGATAAACTATTAGGCACAGGAAGGTTGTTATTAGGTGACAGATCAGAAATTAAGCCTAAGCAGTTTGCCCTAAAACTTGTCCTTCTGAAATGTTTATGAGAAATGGAAAATATACTAGCTGTAACACTAAAACTAGTATTTTTTTCCTGAAAAATTTTCCGTATGAGCACTGATCATTTTTGTCACATCACTTGTCCTTCTTTGTATCATCTTTGTTGACATCACTGATTAGATTAGGTATATAGTATATGAAGACGTTATAAGAAAATGTAAGGATTTGTAACATTGGAAACCTTGAAGTGCAGCGACTGATTCCTTTTCTAAGAAAACGGGTTCTTAGCTGCTGAAACATCTTTTTGTATAATGCTGATCTGAGAAGAGCACTCTGCTTGCATGGAGTCACTTGAAAATGGTTTGCCAAAAAGATCTCTTGCTCTTAAAGCCTTTTTATTGCTAATGAACATCCCATATTTTACTGTTGGATTGCTTATTCCACTGTCCTGAAGCTTTGCTGCCTTTTACCAGGAAACAGACCTTAGTAACTTTTACCAGTCTTATTGACCTCATTGTTAATAAGTTTAATAAGATGCTCTCCTTCAGCTAGGTTGTAGTAGGGGTCAAGATCCAGAAATCAAGAGGGCATTCATACTTGATATGAAGTGTTACTAAACTAAGAGGGTCAAAGGCCTGTCTCATAATAAGTAAAATTAGTTTGCTGAGATTCATTTTAGAAATGATTTTCAGTGCTTTGTTTATTAAATTTTTATTGAGTACCTTTAGCATGATAGTGTTGGGGATATGTGAATGAATAATGCATGTTCTCTTGTCTTTAAAGAGTGAAGAATGTAATGGTGAAAAGATTATCCTACTAGGTGACTCATGTAACAGTAGAAGTGTATGCACAGTGCAGAAGTGACACTCACTAATCATACTTGCCAACTTGGATTGGAGTCAGGTTCCTAGGATTGAATCCCCGCTTCCCCCCATTTCCTAGATATTAGCCTTAGGCAAGATACTCCTCATCTCCGAAGTGGGGATTTTTATTATACCACCTCAGATTTGTATAAAGAAAACTCTGTTTCCTTTACTACTGTTCCCACCACTTCATTTCTGATACTGGATGGGTGGGTGTTTTTCCTATACCAATTAATTCTCCAACTTGGCCCCAATTGGATGGCCTTCAGTTCAGTGATGACACTACCTGGAGTTAGGATGGACCTCACAGTTTAAGGGCTCAGTCCCACAAAACTGTTCCCCTCCTCCTTACTTCAGATACCAACTGCAGATTCAGGTTGTCACCTGTGTTTCTGACCACCAGCTATAATTTGGAGGTTCCCACAATCTCCCCCTCAGGTTTGATGATTTGCTAGAATGACTCACAGAACTCAGGAAAACAGTTTGCTTAATAGATTACCAGGGTATTAGAAAAGGATACAACTCTGGAACAGCCAGCTAGCAGAGATGCATAGGGCAAGGTATCAGGGATATACAGTCTTGCCACCCTCTCAGTACCTCCACTTGTTTACCAACCCAGAAGTTCTCTGAACAGCTGAGTTAGGGGTTTTTTGGGTGCTTCATTCTGTAGGCACAGTTGAGTAAATCATTGACTGTTAGCCATTAACTCAGGCACCAGTCCGTTTCCCCTCCATGCAGGCTGGTGGAGCAGGGCTGAAAGTTCCAACCCTCAAATCAGTGTGATAGATTCCCCTGGCATCCACCTGTGCTCTTCCCAGCCTGCATGTCCTTAGGGGCTTTCTAGAAGTTACCTCATAAACATAAATTCAGCTGTAGCTGAAAGAAGCTCAGTAGAAATAACAAAAAATGCTCATTTTACCTTTATTGCCCTGGAACTATTTCATGGTTCAAGATTTTTTTTTTTTCTTTTGGTGGCACCTTGCAGCATGTGGGATCTTAGTTTTCTGACCAGGGATCAACCCCACGCCCTCTGCAGTGGAAGCATAGAGTCTTAACCACTGGACCACCAGGGGATTCCTTGGAACTATTTCAGAAAATGAAAAAAATCAAATATTGTAGCAAAAGTTGTTTCTTTCATCTTTATTGCTATGGTGCTGTTTCAGGAGCCAGGGTGAAGACCAAAATATGTATTTCTTATTATATACAATATCATAAAACTCTCATGGTGATTAAATATGAATTCATGTGAGGCCCATTAGGACAGTGCTTATCACCTGTTACATGCTTAATAAGTGTTAGCTATTATTTTTATTAATTAATACTTCTTGTCTTTTATCTAGTCTGTATTCTCTTTGGACAGACTCTTTTGCATCTTAAGCCTAAAATAAATGAATGAATAAATTAACCAATGAATGGATAACTCTTGTAGAAAGGTCAGGATTTTGAATTGTGGTAAGACAGAGAAAGGCATTTTAGTCAGAGACAATAGTTGAGTCAGTTCATACAGCTCTGATGCAACATGATATGTTGAAGATCTTTAGGAGATTGGATATTGCTATATTGCTGAAGCATCAGTGGGCATGGTGGGTAATTATTCTGAATAGGTAGGTCATTGCTATGCTTAGTACTTTATCCTCAGGTTGGGAGAATTTTAAGCTCTGAATGACAATATGTTTATAATTGGCCAAGTTCAGTCTGACAGCAATGGAAAGGATATTGACACTGGAGGCAATGAATATGAGGTAGGAAGGCTGTTGTGGCCAAGATACGAAATGATGAGTGCTTGAAGAAAGGCGATGGCAGTGGGGATAATTGTTGTTCAGTCACTAAGACATGTCTGCCTTTTTGTGACCCTGTGGACTGCAGCACACCAGGCCTTCCTGTCTCTCACTATCTCCTGGAGTTTGCCCAGGTTCATGTCTGTTGAGTTGGTTATGCCATTCAGCCTATCCTCTGTTGCCCCCTTCTCCTCCTGCCCTCAGTCTTTGCCAGCATCAGGGTCTTTTCCAGTGAGTTGGCTCTTTGTGTCAGGAGACTAAAGTACTGGAGCTTCAGCTTTAGCATCAGTCCTTCCAGTGAATATTCAGGGTTGATTTCCTTTAGGATTGACTAGTTTGAGTTCCTTGTTGTCCACAGGACTCTTGAAGAGTCTTCTCTAGCACCACAGTAGTTCTTCAGTGCTCAACCTTCTTTATGGTCCATCTCTCACCTCCATATATGACTACTGGAAAAACCATAGCTTTGGCTATATAGACCTTTGTCAGCAAAGTGATGTCTCTGTTTTTTAGTACACTGTCTAGGTTTGTTGTCACTTTTCTTCCAAGGAGCAAGCATCTTTTTCATGGCTGCAGTCACTGTCCACAGTGATTTTGGAGCCTAGGAAGATAAAATCTGCCATTGTTTCCATTTTCCCGCCATCTCTTTGCCATGAAATGATGGGACTGGATGCCACGATCTTAGTTTTTTGAATGTTGAGTTTTAAGCCAGCCTTTTCACTTTTGTCTTTCACCTTCATCAAGAGGCTCTTTAGTTCTTTGCTTTCTGCCATTCAGGTGGTATCATCTGCATATTTGAGGTGTTGATATTTCTTCTGGCAATCTTGATTCCAGCTTGTGATTCATCTGGCCTGGTATTTTGCAGTGGGGTAGTGGAAAAGATGAATTTGAGAAACTTTAGGGAAGTAAGAATCAAGATCTGGTGTTTGATTTGATGCGAGGTTGAGGGAAAGCAAAACATAGGATTACTTCCACGTGTGACTGGGTGGTTGCTGATCGTTTTGATTGAAATAGACTTTCAAGAAGTGTTTCCAGGCTCATGAGGAAAGCTAGCGGAGGTTTAGACATGCTGAATTTCACATTTCAAAGGGACGTTTAGGTTTAGTAAGCAGTCAGATATTTGTATCCTACACTTCGGAAATAAACATTTTAAAAGTGGTTAATGCTTGAGACTTGTGAATAGGAGTAGGTGACATTACCCCAAGACCAAGTGTTGAAAAAAGAGACATTTAAAAGATTGGTATAGGAAAAGGATTAAGCAAAGTGAATGTAGAAGGATAAGCACAGATCTTGGGGTAAAATCACAAGAGTGTGAGGCCAGGAAAAGCAAGGGGGAAGATGGTTTCCAGCAGGAGAGAAGGCCTGCAGCATTAGGTACTACAGGGAGGTCAGGTTGGGATATGATTGGTAGATAAGAGATAAAGATCTTAGACTATAAAACCTGAAAGACTTGAGAGGAGTACTGGGGCAGAAGTCAGACTGCAGTTGATTGAGGAGTGAGTGGGAGACAAGATGTTTTCATAATTCACCCCCTTAACTGGGGACAGAGAGAGGCTGGGTACAAATCCAAAGTATTATGATACGTTTTACTTTACTTTAAATACAAAGTTTAAATTTTTAGAAAATTCAGTTCAGTTTGGTCCTCCAGTCAGACTCTTTGAGACCCCATGTACCGCAGCACGCCAGGCCTCCATGTCTATCACCAACTCCCAGTGATGCCATGCAACCATCTCATCCTCTGTCATCCCCTTCTTCTGCCCTCAATCTTTCCCAGCATCAGGGTCTTTTCCAATGAGTCAGCTCTTCGCATCAGGTGGCCAAAGTATTGGAATTTCAGCTTCAACATCAGTCCTTCCAGTGAACACCTAGGACTGATCTTTAGGATGAACTGGTTGGATCTCCTTGCAGTTCAAGGGACTCTCAAGAGTCTTCTCCAACACCACAGTTCAAAAGCATCAATTCTTTGGTGCTCAGCTTTCTTTATAGTCCAACTCTCACATCCATACATGACTACTGGAAAAACCATAGCTTTGACTGTGAAGAAGTGAAGTCGCTCAGTCGTGTCTGACTCTTTGCAACTCGATGGACTGTAGCCTGCCAGGCTCCTGTGTCCATGGGATTCTCCAGGCAAGAATACTGGAGTGGGTTACCATTTCTTTCTCCAGGAGATCTTCCCAACCCAGGGATCGAACCCGGGTCTCCCGCATTGGAGGCAGACGCTTTAACCTCTGAGCCACCAGACAGACCTTTTTTGGCAAAGTAATGTCTCTGTTTTTGAATATGCTGTCTAGGTTGGTCATAACTTTCCTTCCAAGGAGCAAGTGTCTTTTCATTTCATGCCTGCAATCACCATCTGCAGTGTTTTTGGAGCCCAGAAAAATAAAGTCTGACACTGTTTCCACTGTTTCCCCATCTATTTCCCATAAAGTGATGGGATCGGATGCTGTGATCTTAGTTTTCTGAATGTTGAGCTTTAAGCCAACTTTCTCACCTTTTTCACTTTCATCAAGAGGCTATTTAGTTCTTCTTCACTTTCTGCCATAAGGGTGGTGTCATCTGCATATCTGAGGTTCTTGATATTTCTCCCAGCAATCTTGATTCCAGCTTGTGCTTCCTCCAGCCCAGTCTTTCTCATGATGTACTCTGCATATAAGTTAAATAAGCAGGGTGACCATATACAGCCTTGATGTACTCCTTTTCCTATTTGGAACCAGTCTGTTGTTCCATGTCCAGTTCTAACTGTTGCTTCCTGACCTGCATATAGGTTTCTCAAGAGGCAGGTCAGGTGGTCTGGTATTCCCATCTCTTGAAGAATTTTCCATAGTTTATTGTGATCCACACAGTCAAAAGCTTTGGCATAGTCAATAAAGCAGAAATAGATGTTTTTCTGAAACTTTCTTGCTTTTTCGATGATCCAGTGGATGTTGGCAATTTGATCTAAATTTTTTTTTTTTTTTTGGAAAATTCAGTCTTTTTTCTGTTTTTTCCAGATTTGGAAGTCTATCCCTTTGCTAGTGATTTTGCTGAGTGAATATCTCATTAAAATATGGATGCTAGTTCCAAAAACCTTTTGTTGCCAACATTTAGAGGAATGACATAGCAGATACTGTAAAAGTGAACTCATTTCTTTCTGCTGAAATGCTATAGTTAAGAAATTATGTAGAAACTGTAAGTTAGTAGATAAAAAAACATTCTGGAGGTCTAATACAAAACTTAGTGATTGTAGTCAACAATCTAGTGGGCCCTTTTTCCATGGGTTCCTCAAGGGTGGATTCAACCAGTGTTTAGCTGGTGTTTGGATTAGTCTATGGTTCAGTTCCTGATTGGTTGAATCTGTGGATGCAGAACTTGCAGGTACGCAGGGCCAACTGTACTATATCATTTTATTTGAGGTACGTGAGCATCTGTAGATTTCAGTGTCCACAGTGAGGTCCTGAATCCAGTCTTTACATAGATACTAAGGGTTGGCTGTACTGTAATATAAATTTTAAAACTGTTAAGGGATTAGATCATTATTATTCTCACCACAGGAAAGAAATGATACCGATGTGAGGTGTTGGCTAATGCTGTAGTAGTAATCATATTGCAGTATATAAATATATCAAGTCAAGACATTATACAGATTACACAATGTTATATATCAATTATATCTCATTAAAATAGAAATTATTCATCACTTGGTATTTTCTTTTTTTAAAAAAATAATTATTAATTTATGGGAGGACTTCCAAAACAGCTGGAAGCAAAGTGAGAATTTTGGAAGGTTCTGATGCTTAAAATATTATCTGCTTATTACTGTGTCATTTCAGAATGACTTTTTAATGATAGTTTTTTTTTTCTTTTGGTTTGCTTTTGTTTTTGTGTTTTTTTTTTGCTGCACCACGCAGTCTGTGGGATTTAGTTCCCCAACCAGGGATTGAACCCGGGCCCTCAATAGTGAGATGTTGGGGGGTCCCAACCACTGGGCTGCCAGGGAATTCCCTAAAATGCAGTTTTGAAATACTCCCAAATAGAATTCATAATAAATTGAAGATACTCATGTCTTTAAACTATGGTGACATCACCTCAGTTCAGTTCAGTTCAGTAGCTCAGTTGTGTCCGACTCTTTGCGACCCCATGAATCGCAGCTTGCCAGGCCTCCTGGTCCATCACCAACTCCCGGAGTTCACCCAGACTCACGTCCATTGAGTCAGTGATGCCATCCAGCCATCTCATCCTGGGTCGTCCCCTTCTCCTCCTGCCCCCAATCCCTCCCAGCATCAGAGTCTTTTCCAATGAGTCAACTCTTCGCATGAGGTGGCCAAAGTACTGGAGCTTCAGCTTTAGCATCATTCCTTCCAAAGAACACCCAGGGCTGATCTCCTTCAGAATGGACTGGTTGGATCTCCTTGCACTCCAAGGGACTCTCAAGAGTCTTCTCCAACACCACAGTTCAAAAGCACCAATTCTTCGGCACTCAGCTTTCTTCACAGTCCAACTCTCACATCCATACATCACCACTGGAAAAACCATAGCCTTGACTAGACAGACCTTTGTTGGCAAAGTAATGTCTCTGCTTTTGAATATGCTTTCTTCCAAGGAGTAAGTGTCTTTTAATTTCATGGCTGCAGTCACCATCTACAGTGATTTTGGAGCCCCCCAAAATAAAGTCTGACACTGTTTCCACTGTTTCCCCATCTATTTCCCATGAAGTGATGGGACTGGATGCCATGATCTTAGTTTTCTGAATGTTGATCTTTAAGCCAACTTTCTCACCCTCCTTTTTCACTGTCATCAAGGCTTTTTAGTTCCTCTTCACTTTCTGCCATATGGGTGGTGTCATCTGCATATCTGAGGTTATTGATATTTCTCCTGGCAATCTTGATTCCAGCTTGTGTTTCTTCCGGTCCAGCGTTTCCTACTGCTACAGTAATAAATTGCTTAAGAAGTAATTTGATGAATTATTTTTCCTTTTTTTCTTATTACTAAAAATAAATGCTGTGCATTCCATCATCCATAAAGTGTTTATTGGCAGGATTCTTTCATAAGAAGGTTATCAGAATATAACCTTTGTAGTACTGTTTTTGTTTTGTTTTATACTTGTTAAAATCATTGAATAATTTTATGTTCTGCTGGTCCTATTTTGCCTAAAGAACTATAAGACATTCAGCTGTTACCATTTGCTTTCAGGTTTGGTTTGCATTGTGCTATAGAGTGTATCTTACTATGACACTACATCAAAGAAAGTACAATTGAATAAAGCAGGTTTTCATTCTGGGTACTGAAATGAGAATAGATTGTTTATTATAGGCCTTCATCGAAAACTTGAATTATTAGTTGAGTTTAAAGAATTTATTCTGAAAATTTGTTGTTGTTGTTGCTCGGTCACTAAGTTATGTCTGACTCTTTGTGACCCCACGAACTGCAGCACATCAGATTTCCCTGTCCTTCACTATTTCCTGGGGTTTGCTCAAACTCCAGTCCATTCATTTGGTGATGCCATCCAACCATCTCATCCTCTTGTCTCCTTCTCCTCCTGCCTTCAATCTTTCCTATTATCAAGGTCTTAAAAATTAGTGTTTTTAAGGTCTGAAAAATTAGTGTTTTCAGGTATGAAAAATTAGTATTTTAAGTTTTGATATTATAAGCCAGAGAGGAGAGACTCCTTAACTATATATGTACTCTTTTGCAATGTATTTAAAAAGTAATAAGTCAGTTGTGAAGCAAAGCAAAGTGGTAAGCACCGTGACTTGGGTTCTTTTCATTAAGTACTAGCATCTCTCTCTTGTCTTTCATCTGTGTGGAGTTTAAGAAATCACACATTACCAAGGCCATGTTACCAAGTGGCCTGTTAGTGAGGAGTAAGTGATCCTCTTATCTAAAGATTTAAATTCTTTTAGTGTGTTGAAAATTTAATAGATAAAAACAAAAGGCTTCTCACTTGAGAATAATGTGACAAGGGTATGATGGTGAACTAGCAACCTAATTGATATTTAAATAAGGAAATTTTGCTTATTTCATAGTCAAATATTCTTTCTTAAGGTATAGATAATATTCTTGCACTTAAGACTATGGCATTGCTCTTAAAATAATAGTTGTTTGAAATGTTGAAATGAAATTATTTTCTGTGGACTGAGATAATTGATTTTGTTGCCAGTCACGGTGTGCAACATTCTTAGCTGTGTTGTCCTTCATAAAAATATTTTCTACTTTGCGCTGGTATCAAAACTTAGTAAAAATTGATAACAGTAAAGTTATATTAGTGATAAAAGTGTGGAAGCATATGGAGATAGGAGCTTGGAAAAAGCAGCACTTCAGCGAATTCAGTAATCTTTTATTTCATAAGTTAGGAATATTTATAAATAGTTTCAAGAAAAATAGCTGATTAGGTGAAATTATTGTAAAATAGACCTCAGTTCTCAAGGGGTCAGCTGAGTCAGCAGCACTGAAAATGTGTAGGGGATGGTTCTTAAGTCCTTCTTCATTTGTAGATTTATGATAAACTATAAAGAGCAATTGGAGGCAATTATAGAGAAAAAATAGTGTTATGAAGAAAGAAATATTTATATTCATTTTAAAGGTAATCTTAAGAAATGTTATTTACATTAGGTTGATTCAGGAAATGCAGAACATTTTGAGGCCAGTACAACATATTTTAATGGAGCTTGACATTTCTTGAAATACAAAACATATGTTGTAGAATTAGTCAGGTTTAAATAATTTAAACTGAGATTTCTGTAAGCACATCTGTTTATTATGAAGAACAAATTTTCTGGAAAAAAATGGGTTGCTGATTATTATGGAGATTTTTAAACTCTAATAATAACACATTAAGTTATGTTTAGTTTTTGGAGCACCTGGCCTTAAATGACATAGTGAAATTTACATTTGATTGAGAAGGGGTCACTTATTCAGGTATAGAGATGTAGGTATATCATATATTTTGGATTTAGTACATGAAATGTTTTGAATTTTTATATGAAATAAGTGTGACAGATAAACCTTTTCCTCAGTAAATAGTTAAAAAAAACAAACCCAAAACCTATTGGGAGTCCCTTTATGTCTGGAAGCCTTGGCTTTCTTATTATAAACTAATAATGTGGGTTAGTAGTATTAGTGAATTTTTTTTCTAAAATTCTGTGACATTTGGATTAGTGAATATAAACAGTTTTTAGTACAAATAATTCCATGGCTGTTGTAGTCAAGTTAATTCAAAGTTAATTTATAATATCTATTCTAGTGGCACAGTGAGAATAAGATATTTCAAATAACAACCTTATCCCCAAAGGAACTTTGTGTCACCTTCTATTAATAAGGAAATATATAAAAATTACCATTTTACTTGGAGGGTTGTGATAAAAACTAGATAAAAACAATGTACAGAATTCTGTGGGGTTTAGAAAAGGGAGGGACCATAGCAGTAGAATGAAAGTGGTGGTTAAAAGAAGCCCCTTTGAGTATCTATGTGAGTCACGTTCTGTGATCACAGCAGAGAAGGAATATTTTAACGGTGGACAAAATTTCCCTTCTTCCCTTTTACATTCTTTGGCTGGCCTAATGCGTAAATAAATATAAGACAGATTAATAGGAGGAAAATTTAACTATGTGCTTGTGGGAGCCCCAGAAAGATATGAAGACTCAAAAGGCAGCTGGTAATTGAAGCTTATATTCAATCCTGAGCCAGGGAAAGGGGAGGGATCTGGGAATGCAAAAAGGAGGAAGGTCATTCACAGGAACTGGGAGGAGATATTTGGGGAATTAAAAAAAAATAACAGGTAGTCCTGTTATGCAGATAAGTTTCTTAGGTAAAAGGATATCTCTCTTAGTAGCTTTCTCCCTTTCTTATGTAAATTTAGGCAATTGAGGGAGAAATAGAAGAGCTTTCAAGAATCTGCTGAGTTTTGTTTGCCCTTAGCTCAAAGTAGTAATCCTTATGTTTGTTACTGAACTCATGTTTAGCTGCTTGCCTCTCAATAGCCAATACTCATTGTTGGGAGAGGAAAGATTGCTTTAATAAGGGGACTAGCAACTGGGGAGAAGACGGACTCATGTCCAAGAACCATCTCCTGTGATTCTGCTTTGTTGTTGCTCATGTCCGACTCTTTGAGACCCCATGGACTGAAGCCACTCCAGTCTTCCCTGTCCTTTGCCATCTCCTGAAGTTTGCTCACACTCATGTCCATCGAGTGGGTGATGCCATCCAGCCATCTCACACTCTGTTGTCCCCTTCTCCTCCTGCCTTCAGTCTTTCCCAGCATCAGGGGCTTTTCCAGTGAGTCAACTCTTTGAATCAGGTGGCCAAAGTATTAGAGCTTCAGCTTCAGCATCAGTCTTTTCAATGAATATTCTGGTCTTATTTCCTTTAGGATTGACTGGTTTGAGCTCCTTGCAGTCTAAGGGACTCTCAAGAGTCTTTTCCAATATCACAGTTCAAAAGCATCAATTCTTCAGCGCTCAGCTTTCTTTAGTCCAACTCTCATATCCATACTTGACTACTGGAAAAACCGTATTTTTGACTAGATGGTAATTCTTAATAAGAATTAAAGTGACATGAGATACATTAAAGGAAGAAAATAGTTTAATAGCACATATACATCAAAGCTTCCCAGGTGTTGTTAGTGGTAAAGAACTTGCCTGCCAGTGCAGGAGACATAAAAGATGTGGGTTTGATCCCTGCACTGTAACGATCCTCTGGAGGAGGGCATTGCAGCCCACCTCAGTATTCTTGCTTGGAGAATCCCATGGACGGAGGAGCCTGGTGGGCTACAGTCTATAGGGTTACAAAGAGTCGGACATGACTAAGCAACTTAGCACAGCACATACATTGGAGAGACCCAGGAGTAATTCACCAAAATAGCCGAGTAATTCACCAAAATAGCCGAATCCCTCAACTTAAATACCATCTTCAGTTGAAGACAAAAGAGCACGTTGGGCAGAGTGTTTTTGGAAAAAAAGGTAGTTCATATGGATCTGGGAAAGCAAATGTTTGGTAAACAGATGTTTGCTGGCCTACGCAGTGACAATGGGACAGAGGGGACTCTGATCTCTAGGCCCTACTAAGTTTCCCCATCCCACCTAGCCCATATCCTTTGCAGGTTGTTGTAGCTCTGTTCCAGGAACAGGACTGCTATTTAAATTTAAGCAGTGAGGGGGAAGGTCAAAGCTTTTTCCTGAGTCTTTTGGGCCTTGATTGCTTCCAACTCTAAATAATCTAAATTCCAAAGAGACATTTTGGGGTGGTAAATTTTGCTGGCCTACAAGGGGAAGTTATAGAGAAATGAGAAGCAGAGTCATAATGTCCGAGAGATAAGACTGGAGATCACTGTTAAGGAGAGAGGAAAAGCTTCTCTCTTGATAAGCTATTCTCCAGAGGCCACCATTCTGTTTTGTGTTTTTACTGGAGGCTTGCCTGAAGAAAAGGGTAGATTTTAGGGCATGACAAGAGTTCATCATAGCTCTCAGAAGCTGCTATGGCTTGACCCTTATTAAAAGGAAGGGAGCCATCTCTTCTTTATTCTCTAGGAGAGCATTATCCAGGCTGGAGCTGGAAGTAGCTGCACTTTCTTAAATCTTTTCCTAGCTCAGGCCTGCTTTAGGCTTGTTTTGGGCTCTGGGCTAAAAACAGGTTTAATGTTAAAATAACTATTTTTTGCGCTCCTCCCAAATCTCTTCTTTCCTTTCAGGTGCTTTAACATTCTTTTCACTTGGAGGCAAAGCCTTTTTTATCACTTAAAAGGCATAAGAGGAAGTTTCCCTTTTGAAGATGCATGTTGATTTAAACCTATTTAAAATATGATCGAGCATGAAATATTCCCTTGGTATCTCTAATTTTCTTGAAGAGATCTCTAGTCTTTCCCATTCTGTTGCTTTCCTCTATTTCTTTGCATTGATCGCCGAGGAAGGCTTTCTTATCTCTTCTTGCTATTCTTTGGAACTCTGCATTCAGATGCTTATATCTTTCCTTTTCTCCTTTGCTTTTCCCTTCTCTTCTTTTCCCAGCTATTTGTAAGGCCTCCCTAGACAACCATTTTGCTTTTTTGCATTTCTTCTCCATGGGGATGGTTTTGATCCCTGTCTCCTGTACAGTGTCACGAACCTCATTCCTTAGTTCATCAGGCACTCTATTTATCAGATCTAGTCCCTTAAATCTATTTCTCACTTCCACTGTATAATCATAAGGAATTTGATTTAGGTCATACCTGAATGGTCTAGTGGTTTTCCCTACTTTCTTCAGTTTCAGTCTGAATTTGGCAATAAGGAGTTCATGATCTGAGCCACAGTCAGCTCCTGGTCTTGTTTTTGCTGACTGTATAGAGCGTCTCCATCTTTGGCTGCAAAGAATATAATCAGTCTGATGTCGGTGTTGACCATCTGGTGATGTCCATGTGTAGAGACTTGTGTTGTTGGAAGAGGGTGTTTGCTATGACCAGTGCATTTTCTTGGCAAAACTCTATTAGTCTTTGCCCTGCTTCATTTCATATTCCAAGGCCAAATTTCCCTGTTACTCCAGGTGTTTCTTGACTTCTACTTTTGCATTCCAATCCCCTATAATGAAAAGGACATCTTTTTTGGGTTTTAGTTCTAGAAGGTCTTGTAGGTCTTCATAGAACCGTTCAACGTCAGCTTCTTCACGTTACTGGTTGGGGCATAGACTTGGATTACTGTGATATTGAATGGTTTGCCTTGGAAACGAACAGAGATCATTCTGTCATTTTTTTGATTGCATCCAAGTACTGCATTTCAGACTCTTTTGTTGACCATGATGGCTACTTTATTTCTTTTAAGGGATTCTTGCCCGCAGTAGTAGATATAATGGTCATCTGAGTTAAATTCACCCATTCCAGCCCATTTTAGTTTGCTGATTCCTAGAATGTTGACATTCACTCTTGCCATCTCCTGTTTAACCACTTCCAATTTGCCTTGATTCATGGACCTGACATTCCAGGTTCCTATGCAGTATTGCTCTTTACAGCATCGGACCTTGCTTCTATCACCAGTCACATCCACAACTGGGTATTGTTTTTGCTTTGGCTCTGTTCCTTCATTTTTTCTGGAGTTATTTCTCTACTGATCTCCAGTAGCATATTGGGCACCTACTGACCTGAGGAGTTCCTCTTTCAGTATCCTATCATTTTGCCTTTTCATACTGTTCATGGGGTTCTCAAGGCAAGAATACTGAGGTGTTTTGCCATTCCCTTCTCCAGTGGACCACATTCTGTAAGACCTCTCCACCATGACCCGTCCATCTTGGGTGGCCCCACACGGCATGGCTTAGATGGGCTAGTTTTCTGTGATTATGGTTTCAGTGTGTCTGCCCTCTGATGCCCTCTTGCAACACTTACAGTCTTACTTGGGTTTCTCTTACCTTGGGCGTGGGGTATCTCTTCACGGCTGCTCCAGCAAAGCACAGCCACTGCTCCTTACCTTGGACGAGGAGTATCTCCTCAAAACCGCCCCTCCTGACCTTGAACGTGGAGTAGCTCCTCTCGGCCCTTCTGCACCTGCGCAGCCACTGCTCCTTGGACGTGGGGTTGCTCCTCTCGGCTGCCACCCCATGGCCGAGAGGAGCAAAAGCAGAAGATACTTTAAGAAGAGGTGGAAAGAATTCACAGAAGAACTGTACAGAAAAGATCTTCAGGACCCAGATAATCACGATGGTGTGATCACTTACCTAGAGCCACACATCCTGGAATGTGAAGTCAAGTGGGCCTTAGAAAGCATCACTACGAACAAAGATAGTGGAGGTGATGGAATTCCAATTGAGCTATTTAAAATCCTGAAAGATGATGCTGTGAAAGTGCTGCACTTAATATGCCAGCAAATTTGGAAAACTCAGCAGTGACCACAGGACTGGAAAAGGTCAGTTTTCATTCCAATCCCTAAGAAAGGCAATGCCATAGAATGCCCAAACTACCGCACAATTGCACTCATCTCACATGCTAGTAAAGTAATGCTCAAAATTCTCCAAGCCAGGCTTCAGCAATACGTGAACCGTGATCTTGCAGATGTTCAAGCTGGTTTTCTAAAAGGCAGAGGAACCAGAGATCAAATTGCCAACATCTGCTGGATCATGGAAAAAGCAAGAGAGTTCCAGAAAAACATCTATTTCTGCTTTATTGACTATGCCAAAGCCTTTGACTGTGTGGATCACAATAAACTGTGGAAAATTCTTCAAGAGATGGGAATACCAGACCACCTGACAGCCTCTTGAGAAACCTATATGCAGGTCAGGAAGCAATAGTTAGGACTGGACATGGAACAACAGACTGGTTCCAAATAGGAAAAGGAGTACTTCAAGGCTGCATATTGTCACCCTGCTTATTTAACTTCTATGCAGAGTACATCATGAGAAACGCTGGGTTGGAGGAAGCACAAGCTGAAATCAAAGTTGCCGGGAGAAATATCAATAACTTCAGATATTAGATGACACCACCCTTACGGCAGAAAGTAAAGAAGAACTAAAGAGCCTCTTGATGAAAGTGAAAGAGGAGAGTGAGAAAGTTGGCTTAAAGCTCAACACTCAGAAAACAAAGATCATGGCATCTGGTCCCATTACTTCATGGGAAATAGATGGCGAAACAGTGGAAACAGTGTCAGACTTTAATTTTTTGGGCTCCAAAATCACTGTTGATGGTGATTGCAGCCATGAAGTTAAAAGACGCTTACTCCTTGGAAGGAAAGTTATGACCAACCTAGATAGCATATTAAAAAGCAGAGACATTACTTTGTCAACAAAGGTCCGTCTAGTCAAGGCTATGGTTTTTCTAGTAGTCACGTCTGGATGTGAGAGTTGGACTGTAAAGAAGGCTGAGTGCCGAAGAATTGATGCTTTTGAACTGTGGTGTTGGAGAAGACTCTTGAGAGTCCCTTGGAGTGCAAGGAGATCCAACCAGTCCATTCTAAAGGAGATCGGTCCTTGGTGTTCTTTGGAAGGAATGATGCTAAAGCTGAAACTCCAGTACTCTGGCTACCTCATGCAAAGAGTTCACTCATTGGAAAAGACTGTGATGCTGGGAGGGATTGGGGGCAGGAGGAGAAGGGGACGACAGAGGATGAGATGGCTGGATGGCATCATCGACTTAATGGATGTGAGTCTGAGTGAACTCCGGGAGTTGGTGATGGACAGGGTGGCCTGGCGTGCTGCAGTTCATGGGGTATCATAGAGTCGGGCACAACTGAGCGACTGAACTGAGCTGAAAGTGTGATCAGTTAGAGGAGGGATCAGTTGGGAATTTGTGATTAGCTGATTGTACTGCATATAAATTAGATAAAAAGCAAAGAACTACTGTATAGCACAGGCTTCCCTTGTGGCTCAGCTGGTAAAGAATCTGCCTACAATGCAAGAGACTTGGCTTTGATCCCGGGGTTGGGAAGATCCCCTGGTGAAGGGAAAGTCTATCCACTCCAGTTTTCTGGCCTGGAGAATTCCATGGACTCTATAGTCCATGGAGTTGCAAAGAGTCGGCCACAACTGAGTGACTTTCACTTCAGTTCACTGTATAGCACAGGGAGCTATATTCAGTATTTTGTAATAAGCTATAATGGAAAAGAATCTGAAAAAGAATATGTATACATGTATATACCACATGTATACATGTATATGCACTCATATATATGCATAAAACTGAATCACTTTACTGTATATGTGAAGCATATAAATCAACTATACTTCTACTGAAAGAATACAATCTGTTTGTAAATTACCAAGACTATGTCATGTGAAGGATGTTATTGTGGTAGCTGTTTTGCAGTATATCAGTTCAGTTCAGTTCGGTTCAGTCGCTCAGTCGTGTCCTATCCTTTTCGACCCATGAGATGCAGCACCCCAGGCCTCCCTGTCCATCACCAACTCCCAGAGTTCACTCAAATTCACGTCCATCGAATCGGTGATGCCATTCAGCCATCTCATCCTCTGTCGTCCCTTTCTCCTCCTGCCCCCAATCCCTCCCAGCATCAGAGTCTTTTCCAATGAGTCAACTCTTCGCATGAGGTGGCCAAAGTACAGGAATTTCAGCTTTAGCATCATTCCTTCCAAAGAACACCCAGGACTGATCTCCTTCAGAATGGACTGGTTGGATCTCCTTGCAGTCCAAGGAACTCTCAAGAGTCTTCTCCAACACCACAGTTCAAAAGCATCAATTCTTCGGCACTCAGCTTTCTTCACAGTCCAACTCTTACATCCATACGTTACCACTGGAAAAACCATAGCCTTGATTAGACGACCTTTGTTGGCAAAGTAATGTCTCTGCTGTTGAATATGCTATCTAGGTTGGTCATAACTTTCCTTCCAAGGAGTAAGCGTCTTTTAACTTCATGGCTGCAGTCTCCATTTGCAGTGATTTATTATGGTGTACAGCTTAAATTTGGTGCATTTTTCTACACTGTATAGTTAATATGCATAGGACTCTTTGCTGTATTTATTTATTATCCATTTGATTTCATGAAGTATATAGTGATACCCATGCTTTTGTTCCTGGTATTGATAATTTGTATCTTCTTTCTTTTTTGTTTTATGAGTTTAGCTAGGGGTTTATCAGTTTATTGATCTTTGTAAAGGAACTACCTTTAGATTTCATTGATTTTAAATTTTTTGTGTCCCCAGTTTTATTGATTTGTGCTGTTATCTTTATTATTATTATTTTACTTCTGTTTGGTTTATTTTGCACTTCTTTCCCTCATTTCTTAAGGTGCACATTTAGATTATTGATTTTTGGATGGCTCATTTGAAATAGATATATTTATATCTCTAAATTATAGATGTATCCCACTAATTTTCACTTGTTATATTTTCATTTTTGTTCAGTTCAAAATATTTTCTTCTTTGAGTTTTCCTCTTTGACCCATGGAGTGTTTAGCAGTGTGTTATTTCTAAGTATCTCGGGATTTTTCAGACATATTTCTGGTGTTGATTTTTAGTTTAATTATATTATGGTCACTAAACATTATTTAGTTAAATCCAAAAAATTTTCTTTAAGTTTGTTTTATAACCCAGGGCATGGTTTGTTTTGGTGAATGTTCCGTGTGCATTTGAAAAGAATGTGTATTCTTCTGTTATTGAATGGAGTGATGTATAATATCAGATCCTATTGTTGATGATGTACAGTTCTTCTAAACATTGCTAAATTTTCATATACTTCTTTTCATTTTTGTGAGAGGAGTGTTGATGTTTCCAATTGTAAATGTGGATTTGTCCATCTCTCTTCATTTCTGTGAATTTTTTGCTTCATATATTTGAGAGCCTGTTGTTAGCTACATATGTTTATAAGATTCTTATATATTCTTATTGCTGCTCCTGCTGCTAAGTCGCTTCCGTCGTGTCCGACTCTGTGCTACCCCATAGAAGGCAGCCCACCAGGCTCCCCTGTCCCTGGGATTCTCCAGGCAAGAGCACTGGAGTGGGTTGTCATTTCCTTCTCCAATGCAGGAAAGTGAAAAGTGAAAGTGAAGTTGCTCATTCGTGTCCAACTCTTTGTGACTTCATGGACTGCAGCCTACCAGGCTCCTCTGTCCATGGGATTTTCCAGGCAAGAGTACTGGAGTGGGGTGCCATCGCCTTCTCTGATAAAGAGCCTGGTGGCTCAGACGGTAAAGTGTCTGTCTACAGTGCAGGAGACCTGGGTTCAATCCCTGGGTCGGGAAGATTCCCTGGAGAAGGAAATGGCAGTCCACTCCAGTACTCTTGCCTGGAAAATCCCATGGACAGAGGAGCCTGGTGCAGGCCACTGTCCGTGGGGTCGCAAAGAGTTGGGCACGACTGAGCGACTTCACTTCACGTCACTTCTGCTTTCTTTTGATAGGTGTTTTCATGGTATATCTTCTAACCTCATTATACTTTCAACTTTTCCTATGTCACTGTATTTAAAGTGCCTTTTTTGGTAAACAGATTATAATTGTGTCTTGTTTTCAACATATCCTGAGAATTATGTTTTTAAATTGTTACATTTAGGCAATTTATGTTTAGCATAACTATTGATATGTTTACATAGAGGTTTACCATTTTATTATTTATTCTCTGCTTGTTTCTTTTTATACATTTCTTTGTTTCTCCTTTGCTGCCCTCTTTCGGATTATTTGAATGTTTGATTAGTATTTTCTTTTTCTTTTAATTATTTTTTAACTGAACGGTAGTTGCTTTACAGAATTTTGTTGTTTTCTGTCAAAGCTCAACATAAATCAGCTGTAGGTATACATATATCCTCTCCCTTTTCAACCTCCCTCCCATCTTCCTCCCCATCCCACCCCTCTAGGTTGATACAGAGCCCCTGTTTGAGTTTCCTGAAACATACAGAAAATTCCCCTTGGCTATCTATTTTATATATAGTAATGTAAGCTTCTATGTTACTCTCTTCCTACATCTCACCCTCTCCTCCCCTCTCCCCATGTCCATGAATCTGTTCTCTATATCTGTTTCTCCATTGCTGCCCTGCAAATAAATTCTTTCGTACCAGTTTTCTAGTTTCTGTATATATATGTGTTAGTATATGATATTTCTCTTTCTCTTTCTGACTCACTTCACTCTAATAGGCTCTAAGTTCATCCACCTATTAGAACTGACTCACACGAGTTCCTTTTTTATGGCTGGGTAATATTCCATTGTGTATGTGTACCACTACTTTGTTATCCATTCGTCTGTCGATGGACATCTAGGTTGCTTCCATGTTCTAGCTATTGTAAATAGTGCTGCAATGAACAGTGAGATACATGTGCCTTTTCCAATTTTGATTTCCTCAGGGTATATGCCAAGGAGTGGGATTGCTGGGTCATATGGTGGTTTTAGTCCTATGGTGGTTTTAGTCCTAGTTTTTTAAGGAATACAGTCTTCCATAGTGGCTGTATCAATTTACATTCCCACCAACAGTGCAAGAGCATTCCCTTTTCTCTACACACTCTCCAGCATTTACTGTTTGTACGCTTTTTGATGATGGCCATTCTGACTGGTGTGAAGTAATACCTCATTGTAGTTTTGATTTGCATTTCTCTAATAATGAGCAATGTTGAGTGTCTTTTCATGTGTTTGTTGGCAAATGTCTTAACAAAGGTCACATTTCTTCTTTAGAGAAATGTCTGTTTACATCTTTCCCCCACTTATTGATCAGGTTATTTGTTTTTCTGGTATAGAGGTGTATGAACTGCTTGTATATTTTGAAAATTAATTCCCTGTCATTGTTTCATTTGCTATTATTTTCTTCTATTCTGAGTGTTGTTTTTTCACCTTGCTTATAATTTCCTTTGCTGTGCATAAGCTTTTAAGTTTAATCAGGTCCTACTTGTTTACTTTTGTTTTTATTTCCATTACTCTAGGAGGTGGGTCATAGAGGATCTTGGTTTGATTTATTTCGTTGAGTATTCTGCCTATGTTTTCCTCTAAGAGTTTTATAGTTTCTTGTCTCACATTTAGGTCTTCAATCCGTTTCTAGTTTATCTTTGTGTATGGTGTTAGGAAGTGGTCTAATTTCATTCTTCTTCATGTAGCTGTCCAGTTTTCCCAGCACCATTTGTTGAAGAGGCTGTCTTTGCCCCATTGTATATTCTTGCCTCCTTTGTCAAAAATAAGATACCCATAGGTGCTTGGGTTTATTTCTGGGTTTTCTATCTTGTTCCATTGGTCTATATTTCTGTGTTTGTGCCAGTACCATACTGTCTTGATGAATGTAGCTTTGTAGTGTAATCTGACAACAAAAAGGTTGATTTCTCCAGCTCCATTGTTTAGGATTAGAATCAGGGTAGTTGATGGCTAGGGCAGCAGGAAATATAGTTCTCTAGAAGGGTATGGCTATCATTATTGACCAATACACTCCAGTATTCTTGCCTGGAGAACCTCCCTGACAGAGAAGCCTGGGAGGCCACAGTCTACAGGGTTGCAAAGAGTCGGACACAGCAGAAGACATCCCGCATGCATAGATGGAAGACTTTTTTTTTTTTTTTTTGCCTGTGGCAGCTGTGCCCCAGTGAGGGTTGAGTGTGAAGGTGGCGCAGCTGTTTGGGTCGTGGGGACCCTGGTGGCGCTAAGTGTGCAGGGACATGGACTGCCTCAGCTGCAGGAGTTTTGGCCCTATCAGAGTTTTTTTGGAGCCTCTGGTAGCTGACGATCAGAAGGCCTCTTTGGCTAGTCTTTCTTCATAGCTCCACCCATTCAGGCAGTTAGAGGGCTCCTGTGCCTGGGGTCCTTTTCTGTTGTTCAGTGTGTCAGGCATATAGAGAGTCGCCCCCTGGCTGGGGTCCTACCCTGTAGTTTGGTGCGTCAGGCACTTGATGGGCCAGGCTCTGTATTGTTCTGCTGCTGATGCTGGCCTATGGGGAGAGAGAGGCTATGGTGATGACTCCATGCCCTATGCTTGACTCAGCAGTATGGCCTTGCTTCCATGACTGCCTGGCTTTCCTCCACGGGCATTTCCCACCAGTCTCCTCCCTCACATCCCCTTGGTCCAATTCTCCACAGTCAAGATGAGCCCTTGCCCTGTGATTGCTCCACAATCCCTAAGCTCCAGCTCCCAGCTGTTGCCCCTTCTAGAGGACCTGCATCCTTGTCTGGGGTATATATGGTTGCAGCAAGGACCGTCTGATTCTCATTCCATTTAGGCTGCCACAGATCAGCTATTTCACTCTCAGCCTTAAATGTTTCTCCTCTGACTCAGACAACTGCCTTGATGTGAGGATCGGACCCCTGCTTCACTTTCCCCACCCACCAAGGGCAGGTCCAGTCCTTGTAACACTCCTGTTTTTCCTTCTAGTTCCTCCATCCTTCCGAGTTTTGCGTGATTCTATATCTTCTTCTCCGCTGCTCAGCTACTCCTATCCGCTCTCAGCTGGTATTCTGCATGCACTTCTGTGTCTGAAGGTGTATTCCTGATGTATCTATGGAGAGAGTACCTACTCCTTTGCCATCTTGTTTTCTAGTATTTCATTTTTATTGTATTTCTTTATATAATTACTTTGGTTGTTGCTTTAGGGATTGAGATCTTTGTTTCCCGAATATAGTAGAATTACAAAAAAAAATGTTCGATTTAAACCTAACCACATAATTTTTCATGGCTGTCTTCTTTTTTTTCCATGTTTAATGCAGTGGACATTTTTACCTTTTATTATTTGCTAAATGGCTTGAAAATGGGCCTGAAATTTGATTTATTGTTCAGAAGAAATTCTTGAAAAGAATGAATAATTAAAGTAGTTATGTTTTTGTAATTTAAATGAATTATAGTACAGGTAGGTATTTGAGATGATTATACCTCTCTATATGCCTGTACTATTCTTATTTTGTGTTCTTTAGAGTGTAGTAAAATGGTGTAAAAACTGAGATAACAATAGCAATAAAAATGTGTTTCAGTCACTCTAATTTTATGTTCTAAGTATTATTATATTTAATCTCCATAATAAATGAGATGGTCTATTTTGGTTTTATTGATAAGAGGTACTGTGCCTCAGCAAAGTATTTTGTCCAAGACCACACTCTTAACTTGTAGTGAAATTTGAATTCAGACTCAGGTCTATTTGACTTTAAAAGTCATGTTTTACCATTAGTCTAATCATTGATTCCACAGATATTTTTGAATACTTACTATGTGTCAGGTACCATATTGTTTCTGATTGAAAGTCAACATGATCTCTGCCCATATGATACTTCCTCTGTTGTGGATAAGATAGCCATTAAACAAATATAATAAAAATATAGTGTGTAGTTATAGTAAATGCATTGAGGGAGAAGGAAAAGTTATGATGAGAACCAAAAACGGGAATTTAGATTCTTTGTAGAAGTAACACTGAGGGCAGGAGGAGAAGGAGGTGACAGAGGATGAGACTGTTGGATGGCATCACTAACTCAATGGACATGAGTTTGAGAAAACTTAGGGAGATAGTGTAGGACAGGGAAGCCTGGCATGCAGCAGTGCATGGGGTCTCAAATAGTGGACTCGACAAAGCCAGTGAACAACAGAAGTAACATTAAGAAAAAAGGATCCAGTATTGATGGTAGTTAGCAAAGAGTAGGAGGAAAAGCTGTATTGTCAGAGAGAAAAAGATATCGCAAGGCCTTGGGCGGGTGAAAATAGAAAAAGTTCTCAGAACTGAAACAAGGCCAGAGTGGCTGAAGAATAGTATTGTAACAGTCTTTGAATATGAGATGAGGCTCATGAGAGAGGCAAGGTTCAGTTTATCTAGGACTTTGTAGGCCATGCTAAGTTGGTTAATTAGTGATTGCCTTAGAAATTTTCCTCCTTAAAAAAAGGCCATTTAGAATGTAAGCCATTTGTAAGGTGAAAACTACCTACTTCCATGAATTAGTTGATGGATATAGCTGGTATCTCTTTATCTCAGAGCAAGGTAGTCAACCCTAAGAATCCAGCATCACTTGCCTATCTGTCTGCCCTGGAATGTGTGGTGTCTTAGGTTTTTCTGATAAAAGAAATTGAGTTTTTTTTTTCAGATGGTTAATAGGTTTTATTGTATTGGTTAAAATAATACTAAAAGAACCATACATTTAGAATGTAATGTCAACATTGCGCTTGAAAGATTTGTGTCAACTTCAGACATGCTGTAGATCAAGCATGACATGCTGCTCTTCTTCATTTTAGCTCTTTTTAATGACCATTGAAATACACCATCTTTCAGTGTTTCCTTCAGATTTCTAATGTTTAAACACATTTTATATCTTTCTCAGTCTGAGGGGAAAGGCCATACCAATGCTGGGGATGCAATATATGAGGTGGTGAGTCTACAGCGAGAGTCTGAGAAGGAGGATCCAGTCACTCCTACTAGTGGAGGGGGCCCATTGTCACCCCAGGAGGATGAAGCAGAAGAGGGTAAGAAATGAAATTTACTCAGTGTCTTCTCTTTACATAGCTGCTTTACTTGTATCCTCACAGATGTGTGTGTGTGTGTGTGTGTGTGTGTGTGTGTGTGTGCGTGCACGCGCGCACACACACACCTCTCTAAGCGGTAGGGGGAGGAGTGGTGTTTCTTTGTAGTCTCTGCTACTTTTAGACTAGATTCTACTAGACGCAGAAGAGAATTTGGTCCATTTGGTTCCTTGGTTGTGTACTCCTAAGTGCAACTTAAACAGTTATTTAAATTTGACAGCTTAAGTTTGCTGTCTTGCATGTTTGAAGTGTTTAATGAGAAGTTTCAAATTCTCCTAAGCGTTTTTAGAATTTCAGTGGTTAATGTCATGTCCTACTCCTCATTTGACATGATTCAGTTTTGGTTTGTTTATTGTTGTTGCCTTATCACTTACCATTCACTGTTTTGAAGCACTAGCAGTTACCTGCTTTGTTTACTGCATGAATCCTGCTGAAAGTTGCTAACCAACCTCATGAGAGTCATACTTCATTTGGCTCTGTGCTCAGTACTTTTTATAGAAACGAGCTAAATGATGGATCTTTACTTTTAACCTTTATATTATCTGCTTATAGGAAAGTGAAAGTGATAGGGTTTATTAAAAGACAGTTTCTTTATATCATCTTTGCCATCTGTTTATCCTTCTTGTCAAGACTCTATTCAAATCTGTTGCCCTTCCTAACATTGGGTTATTTGTCTTCTTGTTGATTTTTAAGCTTTCTTAAATACACTGGTAAAGGTCCTTTACCTGGAGGAGGAAATGCCACCCTACTCCAGTATTTTTGACTGGAAAATCCCCATGGACAGAAGAGCCTGGCAGGCTGTATAGTCCATTGGGTTGCCAAGAATTGGACATGACTGAAGCGACTTAACACACACAAAGGTCCTTTGTTGGATGTGTTTTACAGATATTTTCTCCCACTCTGTAGTTTGCCTTTTCACTTTCTGAACAATGTCTTTTGAGAAACGAAAGATTAATTTTTGTGAAGTCGAATTTGTCAGTTTCTTTCTTTTTTTTTTTTTGCTGTGCGCTGTGTCTTGTGGGACCTTAGTTCTCTGACTAGGGATTGAACCTGGACTGCCTGCAGTAGAAGTTCAGAGTCCTAACCACTGAACTGCCAGGGAGTTCCCTGTCAGGTTTTTTTTTTCTCTTTTTTCCCCCATTAATGATGTGTCTTTGAACCATTTAAATTTTTACATGTAGTTGGAAGTAGAGTCCTTTTTTTTTTCATTCAGAAAACGTTTATTATCTCATGGTTTCTGTGGGTCATGAATTAGGTTTGTATGGTCAGTTGTGGCTTCACATTTGTTATGGAGAGTCAGATATTTGAGGGATTTAGTTATTTGAAGATGACATTGATGGGGCTGAAAGCTTGAGGAAGCTTCCAAGGGGCTGATTCATAATAGCTGCCAAAATGATGCTGGCAGTTGGTCAAGATACTTCACTTTCTCTCCACATAGGCCTCCCACTAGTGCTGCTTGGGTGTCAGTGTGGTGCAATGGTGAGCTCTCCCCAGACATCAGTCTAGGGAACTAAGGTGGAAGTTGCAATGCCTTTTATATCTTAGCCTTGGAGTCACAGAATATTATTTCCATAGTATTAATCTGCTTTGTGGTATACAATGTAGTTGCTATTTAATAGACTTACCATGCATTTTGTCTGACATATTATTACTCCATGCCATTCAAGTCTTGGAAAGGTATCTTTTGATCCAGTGAAAATTTAGGGCTCATGAGGTTTGAAAGTTGTGTATATGTGCAATGTAAGGGAAGAACCATTTACTTACGGAAAATAACATAATTAGACAACTGATACATTTAGAAGTAAATGGCAAACTAAATGATCCCAATTTTGACTTGTTATTAATCAGCAAAATGTTTGGAGACATTCACTGCCAGGATCTGAAAGTCCTGTATGAAGTATTGGAGGTCCATCATTTTCTAGTCTTAGCAAGAGAGCTGACTTGGGCTCCAACTTTATTTTTGATGCAGCCCTTTTGACAAAGTTCGTTCGTTGCAGGTGTGTCAAAATGGCTGCCTCAGCATATAGGGAACGAGGAGCAGAAGAGATGTGAGAATATTCCTGTGGTAAAAGCAACAAGGCTTATAGCTGAATTGGATGTCAGGGGCAGCAGAAAGAAGAGAAGGGAAGAGAAAGAATCGTAGATTAAATCTAGGTTTCTAGGTTAGGTGACTGGGTGATGTTGATGCCAGCAAACAAGATAGGAATACCTGGGAAGAGTGGGTGTGGGCTGGGGGTATGATACATTCAGTTTCAGATAGTGATGGATTTGAGCTCACTGTGGAACATTGAAGTACAGCTATTTTTCAGTGATTAGAAATGGTCTTATATTGTGAGAGAAGTTTTAACTATTGGAGGTAAAGGTTTGAGGGTCATCAGTGTGAAGCAATGATAACTGGCTGAAATTTCTTTGAGAGGACATGTGGGAGGGGTGGGTTAACAGTAGAGTTTTGAGAGATCACTAACATTTAAGAGTCGATGCAGGAAGAGAAAGTCCAACTAAAAGATCTGCAGAAGAAATGATCAGAACAGTAGGAGGAGCACTAAAACAAGGTAGTAATGGATCAAGGAGTGGAGATTCAAAAGGAGAAAATGATGTTGCGGTATTGACAAATGGAGCAAGGAGATTCAGTATAATAAGGAACAAGATTGTTCGTTGGATTGGGTAGATCTGAGAGGCTACTGGGTACCTCTGTGGGCCATTTTAATAAAGTTGGAAAAGAAGCCTTCTTACACTGGACTGAGGCATGACTAGAGGTGAGAAAGGGATGTTTTAAATACTTTTCAGACTATTTTTTCAAGAAAGTCAGTGGAGAAGAAGAGGAAAGAGCCTGAACTTTAAAACATTGAGTTGCATGTGGCCACAAAAGGGCATTTTTAGGGTGTAAGAGATTTGAGTTCATCTGTAGTAGGGGAGGGAGAGCTAAAAATAGTTACCCACCCAACACTTAAGGGTGCAGTTTCCTAGCAGGCTTCCTGTGGCTTTACAAATGCTGTTTACTCTGCTTAGAGACTTTTTCTACTTAAGGCCACCTGAGTAAGTTCTTCAACAAAGACATGTTAACAGTCAAAAGAAAATAGTGATTTTAGTATACAGGCAGTTTCCATATGTAGCAATGTTTAAAAATATTTTCTATGATATTTTTTATTAGGCTGCTCAGGCAAATTATGTTTAAAATGTATTCAATGCAGGAATGGCTTGAGTGAGAAGCTTGGCAAATCTGCTTATGAAAAAGCAATCATAAATGTCAATAAAATTGTCAAAAAACAGGCAGTGAAGGACTTGAGAAGGTGAACAAATTATATAAAAATATGGAGAAAGCATTTATTCAAGAAAAACCACTGAGCCTTGAGTGAGAACTGTGAATGGTGTTTTAATACTGGAGGCATCTCCTGTTCTGCTCATTCCCACCACTGGCTTATTATCATGGTGGTTTTACTAGGATGGGGCGAGCTGTAAAAACTGGTAGCTTTGCTTTCACCCCAGGAGGGGTTTACTCGATTTGGAGCAAATGTAGAAAAAGCACATATCTCTGGAACATTATTGGAAACAATAGCAATTTTTTTTTTTAATGGCAAACGAATGTGAAGACATTCTTCCAAAGGAGATTTAAGGAATGACTGGGCCTCATTAGTTCTGCATATCACTGGTGGTCAGGGAGGCTGTGTATACATGCAAGGCTGCACACACAGTCAGGCAGATTAGAGAGGGTCCTAGCTATTCACAGATATATGCTGGACATGAGGCCTTGCATGTGTACAGTGGTTTTGCTTCTTTTCTGTTCTATGAAAAGAACGTGTTCCAGGTGGAGTAAATGGCCGAAGGCTCATCTTCCCTGTAGGCTTCCCCTGTGAGCAAGTGGCAGTTCCTGGGCTCTGGATCTCAGAATCCAGAATCTACCCTCTTTCTGGTGCTATCATTTCTTGGACTGGATTATTGTAGTACCTCCTAACGGGTCTCCTGCATTCCACCCTTGTTCACTCCCCCTTTGTCTGTGGTTCTGCACTAGTCATAGTCGCCCTTTTGAAATTGGTCTGATTACATTTCTTCTCTTCTAAAAATCCTCCATTGGCTTTTCATTTTGCTTGCCAAAGTTCTTTACGATGGTTTACAAGGCCGTATGTGATTCTGATTTTAACCTTTCTGACCTCATTTGCTGTCACTTTCTGCCCCACAAATTCCACCCTTGTCCTTTGCTCTCCTTCACAGTTCAGTTCAGTTCAGTTCAGTTCAGTTCAGTTCAGTTGCTCAGTCGTGTCTGAATCTTTGTGACCCTGTGAACTGCAGCACGCCAGGCCTCCCTATCCACCACCAACTCCGGGAGCCTACCCAAACTTATGTCCGTTGAGTCGGTGATGCCATCCAGCCATCTCATCCTCTGTTGTCCCCTTCACTTGCCCTCATCTTTTCCAGCATCAGGGTCTTTTCAAATGAGTCAGCTCTTTGCATCAGGTGGCCAAAGTATTGGAGTTTCAGCTTCAACATCAGTCCTTCCAATGAACATCCAGGACTGATCTCTTTTAGGATGGAGTGGTTGGACCTCCTTGCAGTCCAAGGGACTCTCAAGAGTCTTCTCCAACATCACAGTTCAAAGGCATCAATTCTTCGGTGCTCAGCTTTCTTTATAATCCAGCTCTTACATCCATACATGACTACTGGAAAAACCATAGTCTTTACTAGACGGACCTTTGTTGACAAAGTAATGTGTCTGCTTTTTAATATGCTGTCTAGGTTGGTCATAACTTTCCTTCCAAGGAGTAAGCATCTTTTCATTTCATGGCTGCAAACACCATCTGCAGTGATTTTGGAGCCCAGAAAAATAAAGTCAGCCACTGTTTCCACTGTTTCCCCATCTATTTTCCATGAGGTGATGGGACGGGATACCATGAACTTAGTTTTCTGAATGTTGAGCTTTAAGCCAACTTTTTCACTCTCCTCTTTCACTTTCATCAAGAGGCTCTTTAGTTCTTCACTTTCTGTGTCCTTCACAGACACTGCTATGATCTGCCCCTGGGCTGTTGCACTTGCTGTTCCCCATGGAAGGACACCTTGTTTCCTGGATTGCCAAATGAGTCTCTCCCTCCTCTTTAATAAGTATCACCTTCTCAGTGAAATTTTTGCCTTCTGAGTAAATAGCATAAATGATAATAAATGAAGGAATAAATAAAAGTAAATATATTTATCACAAAAATTACAGAATAAATTAATGTTTTCTTTTACATTGCTTCAAGATGATTTCATACTGAGAAAGACTAGAAAAATGAAAGTAACATTTCTGAAATTGTACTTGAAAATGTGAAAACATAAATAAAATTTTCAAGTTCTCATTCTTATATATGATTTGAATAAGAACAAGTCATCAGAATTCTATTTTTCCCTAAAATTTTTTACTTCTGTTCTTAACAAGTTTTCACTGTTTGAGATGTCAGCTTGTCTTTTGAAAATCTATTAGCCAACACCCATATTAAAAAAGCTACAGAGTCACAGAGTAGGAAGTAATAGTTTCTTTTATAGATGAGACATTTCATACATTTTCAATACACTTTATTATTAGTTCTATAATTGACATTTCTGTCAACGCAGATATCAAAAGTTAGAGCTGGAGGTGGCATAGAAATGTTTTCCTGCTGGGGGGATTTGGAGTATTCTTTTATTTAATTATTTTCA
This sequence comes from Capricornis sumatraensis, assembly GCF_032405125.1. Taxonomy (NCBI): domain Eukaryota; kingdom Metazoa; phylum Chordata; class Mammalia; order Artiodactyla; family Bovidae; genus Capricornis; species Capricornis sumatraensis. The sequence continues at coordinate 62,874,041 of NC_091082.1, forward strand.
GCAATTTGCCTGTCAAAGCAAAAGTGGAAGTTCAAGTCACTAAATTGTCTTACCTTAGCCTGTAATTTAACTAAAAAGGGATGCAGACTTTGAAGGACTGAAATTGCTCTTAATTTCCTGGGACAGATCTAAAGTAAAATGAATTAAAGTATCTTTGCATATTTTTCAAATGCTGTTCAAGAAATGAAGTGTGTTAAAGGGAATTAATTTGAATGCAAGGAATCTTTGCAGAGAGTTAGGTCCATCATTGCAATTGCCATAGGGATTATTTTTTAACAACCTTGTCACCTTTGTATACTCCTTCATGTTCTGAATTGTTCCTGCTTTTGAAACTTGAGGTACACTTGATACTGCTTCATTTGGTTTTCAAGCTGACTTTCTGTTTGTTGACCTCAGACTTGTATTTACTTAGTTATAACATGGATGGTAAATTATAAGAAGACAATAGATGGCAAATACAGGGTGATTTCCTTTAAGACACATGCCCAAGTAATTGTAAAAGACCAGATTCACAGTAATATGAGGCAAGCTTCATGCTTACTTGTAAAGTAAACTTTACTCTGATCTACATTTTTTGTTTTGTATTTAGATTGGTTAAATGCCATCTAGACTAAAAATATTCCCTTTGATCTGAGTGACTGGTAGCTAATACGACTTCTAATTCATTCTGGTTGCAGAGCAAAGCCATCTCAAACTCAACTAGAAGTTTATTTTCTTTTAATTTCTTAATTCATAGTCTGATTAAAGATAATCACAGGCAGCTTTTACTGTAGAAATCAGTTTGCAAATGAGATTTCTTTATATTCTAATGAAAATAACAATGGAGAATATAGAAAAGAAATGAGTTTTTTTTTAATACAGTGAGCATACTAGGGTTTCCCAGATAGCTCAGTTGGTAAAGAATCCACTTGCAATGCAGGAGACCCTGGTTCACTTCCTGGATTGGGAAGATCTGCTGGAGAAGGGATAGGCTACCCCCTCCAGTATTCTTGGGCTTCCTTTGTGACTCAGCTGGTAAAGAATCTGCCCGCATTGTGGGAGACCTGTGTTTGATCCCTGGGTTGGGAAGATCACCTGGAAAAGGGAAAGGCTACCCACTCCAGTATTCTGGCCTGGAGCATTCCATGGACTGTATAGTTGGGGACTATACTGGAGAATTCCATGGACTGGTGTCACAAAGTCAGACATGACTGAGTGACTTTCAGTTTCAGTGATCATATTGCACTTTTTTGTGGTAGGTGCTGATTGTAAGAAATGCTTGTCAGGTTTTAAGTGTGTGTGTGTATTACCTGGAGATCTTGTTTAAATGAGGTCTTACTTAAAAAAACACTATCAGATTCCATTGCTCCTGGTCATACTACACATATTAATTTGTTTATTCCTCATATCAACCCCATAAGGTCAATACTATTATTATATTCATTTTGTAGATGAGAAAATATGTTTCAACAAAATAATACTGGCATGGTAGATACTATTTATTTTCCACTCAGGTACTTTTTATGTTTATAAAATTGATGTGTGTGTGCGCACTTCTGTGTATATGTGAGAGAGGGAAGAGAGGGCTTCATCATGTTGTCTGATTCTTGAATCTGTTTAAACAAATGAAAGTTATCAAAAAATGCATTTGATAAGGGAAGGTATTTGAGAGAAAGTAGAGTGTATTAGTTAGTTTTATATTGCTCCATAATAAGTTATTTAAAAAATATAGTGTCTTAAAGTAACACCCTTTTATTATCTCACATGGATCACAAATATGGCTCTGGATTAGCTAGCTCCTCTGTTCATGGTCTCCTGAGGCTGCGGCTGAGAGTTTTGGCTGGGGCTTCGGTCTTATCTGAAACTTGGCGTTCTCTTCAGAGCTCGCAGAATCCATTTCATTGTTGTTATAGTACTCATAGGGGCTTGGTTCAAGGCCAGCAGGAGAAGGCCCAGGCCCCCCATTTTTTTTTTTAAATGATAGTTCTTGGTTTTATTTTATTTTATTTTTTTTTGGCCACATGGTGCAGCTTGTAGGATCTTACTTCCCTGACCAGGGATTGAACCTGTGCCCTCGGCAGTGAAAAGCATGGAGTCCTAACCACTGGACTGGCAGGGAGGTCCTCCAAACTCTCTTTTTTAAGAGTTTACCTGATTAGGTTAGGCCCTTCTAGGGTAGCCTGCCTTTGATTAACTTAAAGCCAAAGTGGTTAGGGATTTTATATCTGCAGAATCCTTTCAGCTTTGCCATGTAACACAACGTTGTCACAGCCGTGACATCCATCTTATTCATACGTCCCACTCACACTCAAAGGTAGGGATTATATAAGGTGTTTATACCAGGAGGCAGGAATCTTAGTGGTCATTATAGAACTGGCTGTAACAAAGAGTTAATGTACCAGAAATGAAGGAAACTATCCTTTTTCAAGCTTCTGTTATATATTGATAACCACCACTTTTGCATACATATTACCTCACTTATTACCATAGCCATGCAAGATAATTACTGTTACTTCTATTATTTTACAAGTTTGTATCTTACTTCTCCTGTTAGACGAGGTCCTGTTAAGGATATACATACATGTAGTATTAGGTGAACAAAAAATGATCCAGACAACTTCAAAACAGTATGTGATGAATTTCCAAGTGAATTATAAGAGGATTGATTGCTGTAGGTCTCTGGTGTCTTTTATTGAGCAATTTCCATTACATGTGGCATCCTCACCATCTCTGCCTTTTGAAACCAGGGTTCAGCTATCAAGTTAAATGTTTTTCTCATGATTGCTCTATTTGTCCCCAGTCAGAAGTGATCTCCTGTTCCCTGACTACAGAATTCCACTATATTTACATATCTTTAGTGTCATTTATGGTATTACATATTAAATTATAGTTCCATGTGTCTTCTCTCCCCTTGTGACTGTAAATTCCAGTGAGAAGCTCAGATTCTTATTCATCTTAGTGGGTTTGTCAGTTAGTTCCACATATTGGGTCTCCAGTAAACACTAGTTTTAATTCATTTTCAAATGACCACACCTGGGAAAGTCTGAAAGAGTTAGTGGAAGGAAGGAAGAAGCATAGCATTCTGACATAGGTGAAAGCAGAAAGTACAGACATGAGCAGAGTCTTCGGTATGCCCAGGAGACAGCGAGTATGAGGTCAGAGAGAGATTGTTAGCAGGCCTTCCTTGGAGAAAGTGACTAGAAACATTGAACAGCATAGCCTTTGTATAAAGTAGTGGAGAGTCTTAGAAGGATTTTGATGGTCATGGCATGAGTGAAGGTTTGAGTTAGGTAGATTAAGCTGGGAGTATATTATGTAAAATGCAGTTAAAAGAATAGTGAAGAATCTATGATATATATGTCTAATTCAAGGACATAAAGCCTGAACTAGGATGCTGGTCCTGTAAATAGAAAATGACCAATTTTAGAGAAATAATTGGCAGGGAAATGTGACTGCATCATACCTGTCTTTAATTGCCATATTCAAAGGCTCAGTGCTAGTTAGTTCACCCTGGAAGAGAGCATATTTTTATATTAATTAATTAATATAAGAGGTATTTGTGTTTTTGTTCAGTTGCCAAGTTGTGTCCAACTCTGCAACCCCATGGACTGCAGCATGCTAGGCTTCTCTGTGCTTCACTATCTCCTGGAGGATGTTCAGACTCATGTCCATTGAGTCAATGATGCCATCCAACCTTCTGATCCTCTGTTGCCTGCTTCTCCTCCTGCCTTCAGTCTTTCCCAACATCAGGGTCTTTTTCAATGAGTCAACTCTTTACATCAGATAGCTGAAGTATTAGAGCTTCAGCTTCAGCATCAGCCCTTTCAGTGAATGTTCAGGATTGATTTCCTTTAGAATTGACTGGTTTGATCTCCTTGCATTCCAAGGGACTCTCAAGAGTCTTCTCCAGCATCACAGTTTGAAAGCATTAATTATTTGGTACTCAGACTTATTTATGGTCCAACTCTCACATCCTTACATGACTACTGGCAAAACCATAGCTTTGACTATATAGGCGTTTGGTGGCAAAGTGATGGTGGCAAAGTGATGTCTCTGTTTTTTAATACTCTGTCTAGTTTGTCATGGGTTTTCTTCCAAGGAACAAGTGTCTTTTTATTTCACATCTGCAGTCACCATTTGCTGATTTTGGAGTCCAAGAAATAAAATCTCTCACTGTTTCCACTCTGTCCCCATCTATTTGCCATGAAGTGATGGGACTGGATGCCATGATCTTATTTTTCTGAGTGTTGCATTTTAAGCCAGCTTTTTCACTCTCATCAAGAGGCTCTTTAGTTTCTCTTTGCTTTCTGTCTTCGAGTGGTATCATTAGATATTAAATATGCAGAAGTATCATCTGCATATCTGAGGTTGTTGATATTTCTCCCAGAAATCTTGATTCCAACTTGTGAGTCAACCAGCCTGGGATTTCCAGTGATGCACTCTGCATATAAGTTAAATAAGCAGGGTGACAATATTCAGCCTTGACATACTCCTTTTCCAATGTGGAACTAGTCCACTGTTCCATGTCTGGTTCTAGCTGTTGCTTTTTGACCTGCATTCAGGTTTTTCAGGAGACAGGTAAGGTGGTCTGACATTTTGTTCAGTTCTGTCGCTCAGTTGTGTCTGACTATCTGTGACCGCATAGACTGCAGCACACCATGCTTCCCTGTCCATCACCAACTCCTGGAGCTTTCTCAAACTCATATCCATTGAGTTGGTGATGCCATCCAGCCATCTCATCCTCTGTCATCCCCTTCTCCTCCTGCCTTCAATATTCCCAGCATCAGAGTCTTTTCCAATGAGTCTGTTCTTTGCATCAGGTGACCAAAATATTGTAGTTTCAACTGCAGTATCAGTCCTTGCAATGAATAATCAGGACTAATTTCCTTGAGGATTACTGGTTTGATCTCCTTGCAGTCCAAGGGACTCTCAAGAGTCTTCTCCAACACCACAGTTCAGAAGAATCAATTCTTCAGCACTCAGCTTTCTTTATAGTCCAACTCTCACATCCATACCTGACTACTGGAAAAACCATAGCTTTGACTAGATGGACCTTTGCTGGCAAGTGACGTCTCTGCTTTTGAATATACTGTCTAGGTTAGTCATAGCTTTTTTCCAAGGAGCAAGCATCTTTTAATTTCATGGCTGTAGTTGCCATCTGCAGTGATTTTGGAGCCCAACAAAATAAAGTCTGTCACTGTTTCCATTGTTTCCCCATCGATTTGCCATGAAGTGATGGGACCAGATGCCATGATCTTAGTTTTTTGAATGTTGAGTTTTAAGCCAGCTTTTTCACTCTCCTCTTTCACTTTTGTCAAGAGGTTCCTTAGTTACTCTTCACTTTATGACATAAGGGTGGAGTCATCTGTGTATCTGAGGTTATTGATATTTCTCCCAGCAATCTTGATCCCGGCTTGTGCTTCATCCAGCCCAGCATTTAGCATGATGTATTCTGCATATGTTAGATAAGCAGGGTGACAATATACAGCCTTCACATATTCCTTTCGCAGTTTGGAACCAGTCTGTTGTTCCATGTCCAGTTCTAACTGTTGCTTCTTGACCTGCATACACATTTCTCAGGAGGCAAGTCAGGTGGTCTGATATTCCTGTCTCTTTCAGAATTTTCCACAGTTTTTTTTTGATCCACACAGTCAAAGGCTTTGGCATAGTCAATAAAGCAGAAATAGATGTTTTTCTGGAACTCTCTTGCTTCTTCTGTGATCCAACGAATGTTGGCAATTTGATCTCTGGTTCATCTGCATTTTCTAAATCCAGCTTGAAACTTAAAGTTCATGGTTCATGTACTGTTGAAGCCTGTCTTGGAGAATTTTGAGCATTACTTTGCTAACGTGAGATGAATGCAATTGTGTGGTAGTTTGAGCGTTCTTTGGCATTGTCTTTCTTTGGGATTGCAGTGAAAACGGACCTTTTCCAATTCTGTGGCCACTTCTGAGTTTTCTAAATTTGCTGGCCTAATGAGTGCAGCACTTCTATAGCATCATCTTTTAGGATTTGAAATAGCTCAGCTGGGATTCCATCACCTCCAGTAGCTTTGCTTGTAGTGATACTTCCTAAGGCCCGCTTGACTTCACATTCTAGGATGTCTGGCTCTAGGTGAGTGATCACACCATCATGGTTATCATGAAGGTCTTTTTTTGTATAGTTCTTCTGTTTATTCTTGCCACCTCATCTTAATATCTTCTGCTTCTGTTAGGTTCATATAATTTCTGTCTGTTATTGTGCCCATCTTTGCATGAAATGTTCCCTTGGTATCTAATTTTCTTGAAGAGATCTTTGGTCTTTCCCATTCTATTATTTTTCTCTATTTCTTTGCATTGATCACTGAGGAAGGCTTTCTTATCTCCTTGCTATTCTTTGGAACCCTCAATTCAGATGCTTGTATCTTTCCTTTTCTCCCTTTCCTTTTGCTCCTCTTCTTTTCTCAGCTGTTTGTAAGGCCTCCTCAGACCATTTCTTTTTCTTGGGGATGGTCTTGATCACGAACCTCTGCCCATAGTTCTTAAGTCACCTTGTCTATCAGATCTAATCCCTTGAATTTATTTGTCACTTCCACTGCATAATTGTCAGGGATTTGATTTAGGTCATACCTGAATGGTCTAGTGGTTTTTCCTACTTTCTTCAATTTAAGTCTGAATTTGGCAATAAGGAGTTGATCTGAGCCACAGTCAGCCCCCAGTCTTGTCTTTGCTGACTGTATGTAGCGTCTCCATTTTTGGCTGCAAAGAAAATAATCAATCTGATTTCGGTATTGACCATCTGGTAATGTCTATGTGTAGAGTCTTCTTTTGTGTTGTTGGAAGAGGGTGTTTGCTATGACAAGTGCATTCTGTTGGCAAAACCGTTAGCCTTTGCCCTGCTTCACTTTGTACTCTTAAGTTCAAACTTGCCTGGTGCTCTAGGTACCTCTTGGACTTCCTGCTTTTGCAATCTATTCCCCTATGATGAAAAACACATCTTTTGTATGAGTTTGTGTGTTTGTGTGTGTACCTAGATATTTTAGCAATAAGCTTTGTTCTGAGAGTGACAGAAATTCCTTTAAGGTTACTTATGTTTTAGGTGGGAATAGGTCGCAAAGAGTCAGACACGACTGAGCAACTGAACTGAACTGAAACATTTTGAATCATTGCGGGAATTAAGTAATACTATGACACATCAGAGTGTGTATTGCATTTACCTAAATATAATCAAGAGTATGATACTCATATAATACTATTAGAATTGTTTGGGTTTCTGACCTTTTCCTTTACAAATAACTGGTGGTGTGTCAGAGAATACTGAGATCTAACCATGGGATGACTGAGTGTGATTGGGTTCCATATCAACTGAACTCAAGCATTTAATATCCTCCCCTGTGGTTTATATTTCATTTAGAAATCTAAAATACAAACTTACAGTGTTTGATTCATGAGTAAGATCTGTCAAGTTCTAATCTTATTTCACCTCAATCATACAGTAATCTTTATATTTTAAAATACCTCCAAAGAGTGAAAATCTGTACCATTCAGTATAAGTAAACTGTATTGTCATGTGTCTAAGCTGCGTGTCTTTTTACTCCCTCCCCACAAAAAAAGTTTTTATGCAGTTTTAAACAGTAATTGACCTTTCAGTTAACAAAGAATATGTTTTAATTCACTTCCTGCAATGTTATTGTGCCTGGAAAGTTTATTATTCTATCTTTAACTTGTGGGTTTTCACTGGAATCTAGTGTTTCAATTTGTTTTAAGTGATAAGATTCTTGGAACTGGCAGTTCAAAATCTGATTCTAACATGTTCAATGTGTATGGGAATGATTTTTATTATATTTAAATTATAAAATATATAGTCTTTTATATTACTGTAAGTATACCCTTACTCTTTAATGAAATTAATGCCTTTGGAAAATGTAGTATTTGGCATTTAAAAGATTCTTTCATTTTTAAGATTTTGAAGCAAATAAGAATGAATAGTTATTCTGAAAGGGCGAACTGTAGCCTACTGGCAAATCTGGTCCACAACATATTTTTTCTTATATGGCTTCTGGGCAAAGAATAGTTCTTATATTTTTAAAGGATTGTAATAACAACTTGCCCCAGTGCCCCCTCCCACCCCCAACCCCCCAAAAAAGTAAAAGGAAATAGTAACAACATGTGAGAGTTAAAAATACTATTTGGCCCTTTACAGAAAAATTGGCCAATCCAAACAGTCAAAGCATATTTGTGAACAGTTTTAAGTATACTTTATGTAATTTCTGAAACTCTGTGGAATGTTTTGGTATTACTGTAATGTCTTTTGTGTACAAAAATAGGGCCACTGTATAGTTGATGTTCCTTTTTGTTAGTTACATTTTATTGCATAATAAATGCCCTTTTTATTAGTGTTCCAAAATAAACTGTTGTTATAGGACTTTTGCCATATACAGTGTATTATAGTAAAGTTTTAGTGTATTTTTAGTGGAAAGTATCTAAAAAATAAATTATTTTTTTTCTTTTTGCATTTTGAAATACCTTATGGAGAGCAAAACAAATTTCATGATTTAACTTTGTTCTTAATACAAAATATATTTGAGAAGAAATATAAAATGCAAGAAAAAAAAGAAAAGCAATATTGCTAGAGTTAGTGTTTTCATCATATAGGTGTGATGGCAAGCACCTATCTCATTTAGTAACTTAAGTGTGCCCACACAGTTTGTTAATATTCAAGGTACAATTGTACTTGTGGTTGTTTTGGCATGTCTGAAATGTATATTTAATTCAAACTGTGATAAATGGGTAATCTAATAGAAAAAAATACATCTTAAGGTCATAAAAATCTTTTTATATTGATCCAGGGAGGATTGTTCTTCAAGGTTAATACAGTGCAGAATCTCTGATAAGAAAATCAGACTCTTAAACATTTTATTCAAAAGTATATAAATCTATTGCATGAAACTTTTTTAACCTTTTAGAAAATATAAGATTGTGAATATAGTAAATATGAGTTGTGGATTTTTATATGGTATGTTTTTGTTAATTTTTTTTCTTTTTGTGTTGTGTGCTTTTAGAAAAGTGTTAATTAGATACATGTTTTATTTTAAAATGCTGATTTAGTTATTAAACTTCTATAGGTTTGGTTTTTCTTGGTGTCCCTTTTTTATTCTTTTGGTGTTCTGTTTTTATGCTGGTGTCAAATTTGGTTCATTTAGTACTTTGTAGATACATTGTTAATATTATATGAAACATTTTTAATGTAAAAATATGCAGTCAAGCATTAAGTGATCATGGTCACTTTTCTTTCTTTCTAACTTATTTGGACTGTAGTCCACCAGGCTCCTCCGTCCATGGAATTCTCCAGGGAAGAATACTGAAGGAGGTAGCCATTTCCTTTTTCAGGGGATCTTCCCAATCCAGACATCAAACCTGGGTGTCCTGCATTGCAGGCAGATTCTTTACCATCTGAGCGACCAGAGAAGCCTCTAACGTATTTAAAATATTTATTTCACAAGTTAGAAAATTAATTTTGAATTAACTAGTATTCCCAGAGAAACTTATCCTTAGTGAAGTGAAGTTGCTCAGTCGTGTCTGTCTCTTTGCAACCCCATGAACTGTAGGCTCCTCCATCCATGGAATTTTCTAGGCAAGAGTACTAGAGTGGGTTGCCATTTCCTTCTCCAGGGGATCTTCCCAACCCAGGGATCGAACCCGGGTCTCCCACATTGCGGGCAGATGGTTTACTGTCTGAGCCACCAGGGAATCCCAAGAATTTGAGCATCTCTCCAGGGGATCTTCCTGACCCAGGGATCGAACCCAGGTCTCCCTCATTGTGGGCAGACGGTTTACTGTCTGAGCCACCAGGGAATCCCAAGAATTTGAGCATCTCTCCAGGGGGTCTTCCCGACCCAGGGATCGACCCAGGGATCGAATGCAGGTCTCCCGCACTGCGGGCAGGCACTTTACCCTCTGAGCCACTAGTGCCATTTTCATGTCAGTCAGATGAGCATGCAACTGTCCCTTATCATTTTTTAACTTCAGTGTGATAAAGTCATTTTTCCCACCCCCCCCGTAAATTCTGCTGAATGCCAACTAATGTGTTACTTCATTGCCTGCTTTCATGTCTCAAACTTCTTGAAAGGTGAATGTTAAAACTAATTTATAATGCTTAGAGAGATTGTCTAAATGCTACTTTTGTAATTTCCCTGTCAACACTTTCTACAAATATTATAGAATAGGATGAGAATGGAGACGAAAAAGTATTAGAAAATAAGAAGGAGATTGAGTTCTATAAAATCTGATTATGCAAATTGCTCGATATAGCACCAAGGCTAGTGCTGTATCAAGTTTGGATGAAAATTTGAGCACTTACTCATGTTTCTTATCATATTATTCAGAGTTCATGTTACATAGAAAGATGTTTTTCTTTGAAATCGCAGAAGTTTAACTGAAATGGGATTCTCCGCCTTTATTAAGACTTCCTTTTCATACTTAATTCATAGAATAATTGAGAACTGAGGGAAAATCTTTGATATCTAAAATTTTAAATTAATACAGAATTTCTATCTTGTTTCTTTTTCAGGGTATGTAATTATCTCATGACCTGAAGATTTTTTGTTTTAATAAAATAAATCTCACGTATTTATGTGCACAGCAATCATATACTAAATAGAGTTTATGCTGGTACTTGCCCTAATTTGTTCCTATAAATGTCATTGTTGATAGTAGGGCTGACTTTTATAGAGTGGATAAATGAACTTTGTACTTGAAGGGTCAGTTCAGTTCAGTTGCTCAGTCGTGTCTGACTCTTTGCGACCCCATGAATCGCAGCACGCCAGGCCTCCCTGTCCATCACCAACTCCCGGAGTTCACTCAGACTCACGTCCATCGAGTTGGTGATGCCATCCAGCCATCTCATCCTCTGTCGTCCCCTTCTCCTCCTGCCCCCAAGTCCCTCCCAGCATCAGAGTCTTTTCCAGTGAGTCAACTCTTTGCATGAGGTGGCTAAAGTACTGGAGTTTCAGCTTTAGCATCATTCCTTCCAAAGAAAAGCCAGGGCTGATCTCCTTCAGAATGGACTGGTTGGATCTCCTTGCAGTCCAAGGGACTCTCAAGAGTCTTCTCCAACACCACAGTTCGAAAGCATCAATTCTTCGGCGCTCAGCCTTCTTCACAGTCCAACTGTCACATCCATACATGACTGCTGGGTCAGTGCAACTGGCTAAATTCAGCACAGTTTTTGTAGAAATCTGACTTTATCTTTCTAGTAACATTTTTGGTGTAATTATATTTTCCAGAGTGGTTCAGGCAAGCATGTGTTTGAAAAGGTTGTTTTGATCCAGCATACTAAGGGAGATAAGAGTATTTATTCCTGGTGGCTTCAGCTTAATATGATACCAATAACATTTTAAATGATAGTGTGATAAAGAGAGGAGATTGGTTAGAAACAGGCTAGAATTCTTAAAATAATTACTGTTGTTGACAAATGATGAATCAAATGTAATAGAAAAACCCCCAAGTGAATTTGAGATTAACTTATAATAGCATGTTCTATTTTCCCTTGCAAATATTATTGATATGTTTGTCATTTCAATTTAACCATGCACATGAATCAACTAAAATGGGTTTTGACTGAGATAATCATTTACTTAATCAAATCTTTAAGACATTTAAACCAATTAACAGTATGACTGAAAAATTTTCTGTGTAAAGCTAATCATTGATTTATGATTTGGGAAGATAATCATCTTTGTATTACTTAAAAAACAAACAGAAAAATGCACGAAATTTTCTCTCTTTCATATTTAAAAATTTTAAATAAATGTAAAACGGACTCCTATTGCTCACCAATACTGATTCTCAAGAGAAATCATTTAAGGAGTTTATGTATTCATTTCTAAAAGGAACATTGTATATATCATGTTTGGCAACTCTATTTTCTCATTAAACAATCTCTTATGAACACTTTATTAAACTGTTTTTCACTATTTAAAGTTCCATAGTATTTTGTGGCATGGGTATAGCATAACTTACTTTTCCATTTCTCTTTTGAAGGTGCTAAAAGCAATTACCGTTTTTATTTTTTGCTATTACAGCTGTTATAAAGAATAGTCTTCTTTGTATATATACTCTGAAGCACAATCTGGTTTTTGATAGGTAATGCTAAGTTGTTTTCTAGAAAGACTGCAAATGTTTTCCCCTTCCAATAGTGTATCTGAGCACCCTTCACCTCTTCCCTTCACCAATGGGAGATATTATCAGTCTTAAAATATTTACCATTCTTACTGGCATCTCATTTTGTTTACATTTCCCTGATTGTAAATGAATTGAGCATGTCTTATATGCTTGTTAGGCTAATAGATTTGAATTTTGTTAGCACCTGTGTGATTGTTAAATCTAATATAAACTGCTTTTCCTGTCAGATTTAGTATTTCTTGATACCTATAGTCAAATTCTAAAAATCTTGTTTGGTTTATGTGCCTGCATAATTGTCTAAAGGGAAATGGGAAAGAAAGTAATCATTACTGTTGTGGTAGTGTCAAGGGAAAGTCATGGAAAACTATTGCTTCTTTCACACCCACTTCTTTTGCATTTTTACCTTTTAAGAGGTGTATATTGTTTTGGGATCCCATCAAACTATGGATATACAGGTCAAAACCACTAGGAACCCAGAAACAATAATCCATTCTATTTGAAGGGAAAGAATTTTTGCTTTCCTTTTGGATTCTGTCCCTCCCAGATGTTTATTGAGTGTTTATACTCTGTCGGGACTGTGGTCACTTAAGCTGACATCATCTTTATATCTTAATACTTTTGACAAACTGATGTGTCTCCAGATTACACTAGAGATCATTCTCTAGAATGTTTAAATTTCTTCAGTCAGTTGAGGCATGATGAAGATGTCTTTATCTAACACAAATACATTTTGATATGGTCTGTTACCACCACATCAGGTAAAGCAAGTGCTATTACTCCACCCCACCTCCCTCCCACTGTCCAAGGGACTCTTAAGAATCTTCTCCAACACCATAGTTTGAAAGCATCAGTTATTTGGTGCTCAGCCTTCTTTATGATCCAACTCTCACATCCATACACAACTGCTGGGAAAACCATAACTTTGACTATACAGATCTTTGTAGGCAAAGTAGAATGTCCTTAACACTCGGTAGGTAGACTGGTATGGACCTAACAGAAGCAGAAGATATTAAGAAGAGGTGGCAAGAATACACGGAAGAACAATACACGGAAGAACTGTACAAAAAAGATCTTCACAACCCAGATAATCACGATGATGTGATCACTCACCTAGAGCCAGACATCCTGGAATGGGAAGTCAAGTGGGCTTTAGGAAGCATCACTATAAACAAAGTTAGTGGAGGTGATGGAATTCCAGTTGAGCTGCTTCAAATCCTAAAATATGATGGTGTGAAAGTGCTGCACTCAATATGCCAGCAAATGTGGAAAACTCAGCAGTGGCCACAGGACTGGAAAAGGTCAGTTTTCATTCCAATCCCAAAGAAAGGCAATGCCAAAAAATGCTCAAACTATCACACAATTGCACTCATCTCAAATGCTAGTAAAGTAATGCTCAAAATTCTCCAAGCCAGGCTTTAGCAATACGTGAACCGTGAACTTCCAGATGTTCAAGCTGGTTTTAGAAAAGGCAGAGGAACCAGAGATCAAATTGCCAACATCCACTGGATCATCAAGAAAGCAAGAGAGTTCCAGAAAAACATCTATTTCTGCTTTATTGACTATGCCAAAGCCTTTGACTGTGTGGATCAGAATAAACTGTGGAAAATTCTTCAAGAGATGGGAATACTAAATCACCTGACCAGCCTCTTGAGAAACCTGTATGCAGGTGAGGAAGCAACAGCTAGAACTGGACATGGAACAACAGACTGGTTCCAAATAGGAAAAGGAGTATGTCAAGGCTGTATATTGTCACCCTGCTTATTTAACTTCTATGCAGAGTACATCATGAGAAATGCTGGACTGGAGGAAGCACAAGCTGGAATCAGGATTGCTGGGAGAAATATCAATAACCTCAGATATGCAGATGACACCACCCTTATGGCAGAAAGTGAAGAAGAACTAAAGAGCCTCTTGATGAAAGTAAAAGAGGAGAGTGAAAAAGTTGGCTTAAAGCTCAACATTCAGAAAACTAAGATCATGGCATCCAGTCCCATCACTTCATGACTAATAGATGGGGAAACAGTGGAAACAGTGCCTGACTTCATTTTTTGGGATCCAAAACCACTGCAGACGGTGATTACAGCCATGAAATTAAAAGACACTTGCTCCTTGGAAGGAAAGTTATGACCAGTCTAGACAGCATATTAAAAAGCAGAGACATTACTTTGCCAACAAAGGTCCGTCTAGTCAAGGCTATGGTGTTTCCAGTGGTCATGTATGGATGTGACAGTTGGACTATACACCTGAGTCCTGAAGAATTGATGCTTTTGAACTGTGATGTTGGAGAAGACTCTTGAGAGTCCCTTGGACTGCAAGGAGATCCAACCAGTCCATTCTGAAGGAGATCAGTCCTGGGTGTTCTTTGGAAGGAATGATGCTAAAGCTGAAACTCCAATACTTCGGCCACGTGATGCGAAGAGCTGACTTCTCATTTGAAAAGACCCTGATGCTGGGAAAGATTGAGGGCAGAATGAGAAGGGAATGACAGAGGATGAGATAGTTGGATGGCATCACTGACTCAATGGACATAGTTTGGGTAAACTCCGGGAGATGGTGATGGTCAGGGATGCCTGGCATGCTGCAGTGCATTGCAAAGAATCAGACACGACTGAGTGGCTGAACTGAACTGAACTAAATAATAATGAAACATACATATGGAAAGTAAAGGAATTATCTATTTAATTCTCATACCAATCCAATGAGGTGGTATTTTATCATTTTTTAATAAGTATAAATATATTGAAGCATAGCGAGGTTAAGCAGCTCGTTCAAAGTCACAGTTTATGAGTAGTTTTCATGCTAAAACCTTTCATTTTTTTTTCAGGCTAACACCTTGCTTGAATCTCCCTTTTCCTCCTCAGGCATTACCTTCTTTTCAGGTGGGAGCTGAATATGGCAGATTGCCATTCTTTATCAGCCTCATGCTGGGCTTTGGGTTGAAGCCAGAAATTATTATGAGCATCTGTGGCTCCCAAGGGCAGGGACTGTGAAAGTAGGTGTCTGAGGAAAAGCTCCGAGGAGGAGGCTGCTAGTTGTTGGGTTCTCTTTATACAGTCTGTTTCAGTCACAACAATTTTGATAACCTCAAATTATTAACAGATTTCAGTGTTTGAACCTTGCAACAATTTAGGCATTGTTTATTTGTACACAGAATGTACTTAGTTCAATTCAGTTCAGTTCAGTCGCTCAGTCGTGTCCGACTCTTTGCCACCCCATGAATCGCAGCACGCCAGGCCTCCCTGTCCATCACCAACTCCCGGAGTTCACTCAGACTCATGTCCATCGAGTCCGTGATGCCATCCAGCCACCTCATCCTTGGTCTTCCCCTTCTCCTCCTGCCCCCAATCCCTCCCAGCACCAGAGTCTTTCCCAATGAGTCAACTCTTCGCATGAGGTCGCCAAAGTACTGGAGCTTCAGCTTTAGCATCATTCCTTCCAAAGAAATCCCAGGGTTGATCTCCTTCAGAATGGACTGGTTGGATCTCCTTGCAGTCCAAGGGACCCTCAAGAGTCTTCTCCAACACCACAGTTCAAAAGCATCAATTCTTCTGTGCTCAGCCTTCTTCACAGTCCAACTCTCACATCCATACATGACCACAGGAAAAACCATAGCCTTGACTAGACGGACCTTAGTCGGCAAAGTAATGTCTCTGCTTTTGAATATACTATCTAGATTGGTCATAACTTTTCTTCCAAGGAGTAAGCGTCTTTTAATTTCATCTGCAGTGATTTTGGAGCCCAAAGAAATAGAGTCTGACACTGTTTCCACTGTTTCCCCATCTATTTCCCATGAAGTGATGGAACCAGATGTACTCAGTAAATGTTATTTGAATTTATACTGAACCATCTCATTTATCGTTCTGGAAACTGAGACCCTGAGATTAAGTGACAGTGACCAGACCAGAATATAATCTCCTGATTACTTTATAATTGCATTTGTAAACAGTTAACTCCTTTAAGTGAAACAAGACTGAGAGTTTATTAACTATTTGCAGAAAGCTTATGGAACTAATTCATATGCCATTCTCTTTAGCAGCAGTTAGTATCTGAAAAGAAAGAACTTAATTTTTAAGTTGGAGAAATTATGGCTTTTGTTACACCAGGGGGTGTGGTGTTCTAATGCTTTGAATATGGCATTGGGAGTTGAGTGAGTCAGATCTCTTTTAATGACAGGAGGAAAGCTGAGCTTTCTGAAAACTTAATGTTAAAAATTTCACCCTGACTTGAATATTTGGACTCAAGTAAATATTTGTAAAGTGTATGTCAGCAGAAGGACTGCATAATACAGTACTATTAGTGTTTTTATTACACTGTAAATAGAGATAGGCAAATTCAATAAAAATTCTAAGTGATACCCATTTGAACACATTAAAAGTTTTTGAGTAATATTTAAATAATAAAACAGAAGTTTGGCTTTAGATAATTAGAGCTTTAATTTGTCCTTTCTCTTTGTACAAAAACCACAAACAAATTTTACATCAGAGAAATAAGAGTATTAGATTTTTTGTCTCTTCAGAATTGCCCAGCTATAACCTGCTTAATAATCTTCCTAATCATCTCTCGTCTCATGCCTTTATGACTCTCTATTGTTAGTTTACCCTCCCTTGCTCCTGTCATTCTCAGTCTTCCCTCTGTCCTACTTATCTTTCCTTTTCAGTTTCTATTCTTTCATCCTTCTTGCATCCTGTCACTTCAGTTGTATCTGACGTTTTGGGACCCTATGGACCAGACTTCTCTGTCTATGGGATTCTCCAGGTAGGAATACTGGAGAGGGTTGCCATTTCCTTCTTTGGAGAATGTTCCCTGCTCAGGGATTGAACCTGCGTCTCTTATGTCTTCTGCCCTGGCAGGTGGATTCTTGACCACTAATGCCAGCTGGGAAACCCAGTGTGATATTTTTAGCAGTAAGTTTTCAGAAAGCTCCAGTTGGTAAAGAATTTGCCTGCAATGCAGTAGACCTGGTTTTGATCCGTAGGTTGGGAAGATCCCCTGGAAAAGGGAAAGGCTACCCACTCAAGTATTCTGGCCTGGAGAATTCCATGGACTCTATAGTCCATGGGTCACAAAGAGTCGGACATGGGTGAGCAACTTGCACTTTCACTTTTTCAGAAAGCTCAGCTTTCCTCCAGGCATTATAAGAGATCTGAGTCACTCAACTCCCAATTCCCTGTTGATCCTTCTCATATTCAGTTATATTTAGAGCCTGCTATAATCTAGGCATATATTATGTACTGTATCAGATGCTTAAGATCTGTTCCTGTCTTCCTGGAGCTTACAGTCTAGAGATGGAAAGAGATGTGTAAAATAAATGCAAGATATTAAAGGTACAGACACTCAGATAAAGATGAGTTAGTTGAATTCTAAGAGAATTTGGATACTTCTTGAAGGCTTTGTACCTATGATCTTTTCCAAAGTAAGATTTCTGTTGAGTATTTATGTCATGTTATGGTTAAGAGATTAAAACTTCATAATTTCAGAAACCTTGAGCTTCATTCTTACTACTTTTTTTGAAAATAGTATGCTGTTTTGCGTAAGTAGAATAATATGCCTTAATCATAGAATGATGCAAGAAATTTCCATTTCTTTCACTAGGATTATCAAAATCCAGAGACTTTGTAGTTTGACTTTAATGAAGTGACTGACCTTCACATGAGTCACATTTTGTATGTTGGCCTTTATCACATTTTTTTTTAGAAAAAGAAATAAATATAAGTATAAATATAAATACATACATAAATATACTTATAAAAGAATTAACTTGTCAGTTCCAATGTGATGCTTTCAAATTCAGTTAATATATGTAGATCAGTAATTCTCAATATATGAAAGTACCTTGTTACTTTAGAAGTATATGTTCTAAGTTGAGAATTCACTGTGTTGAAAAAAAGAATTCATGAGAATGGGCTACATATGTGAATGATACAGAGGTAGAAGGAATTGAGAACCATTGATCATGGAAAATCACCTGTTCTGAGATTCAGTGGCCCTCAATCCAAGTGGCAATACATGGAAGACTCTACTTCTGCAGTGCAGTTTCATTTTCCTGCTCATTCACCTATAAAGTATACAGAGCAGCTGGATCCTCTCTCATTCACAATGCAAACCACAGGTACATTTGGCACTTGTTGATGATCTCTGTTTTGAAGAGTCTGTACTATAGACTGAAAAATGTAGATAATTGATATTCAGGATGTTCCCTCTAAAGAAAACTAATGATTTATTTTTTTTAAGTTTTTCAAGTGTGATTCCTGGATCAGTTGCAATGGTTAGAAAGCCATCTATAACTCAGATTTGTTACTGGTAATGTTTATCAAAGTTGTAAAAGTTTAATAAACTTTTAGTGGGCACCCACTGCTCTGCTGATTGCTATGGACACAAAAATAAGATGTGACTGTTACCATTGAGGAGCTTATAGTCTGGTTGAAGAGAAAGACCCATAAATAGATAATTTTAGTAAAATGCTGTAAATGCAGTACAGTCATCCCTGGGTGTTTGGGAGGGATTGGTTACCGGATTCCCTGTTGATACCAAGATCATTAGATGCTCAGGTACCCTTACAGATGGTCCATGATTGTTTGAATCTGTGGATGCAGATACTGTGGATCAGTGGGCCAACTTTAGTAAGATGAGAACAGGGCATAATGTGAGCTGACTAAAAGGAACTTGGTTTGGCCTGAAAATTCAGGGAAGACATTTTGAAAAGTATGCCTCTGAGTTCAGTCTTGATTAATGCTATTATTTAGCTGGAAATGTTTGGACACTACCATAAAGGAGCTCTTCCAAGCAGAGGGAAACTTCAGGTGATGGGAAACCACATTATATGTGGAATAAAATATACACTGTTCATCGGTAAGGGTGGGAAATGAGATTAGAGAGAATACAGAGGTTGAATAATGGAGAGCCTTTTACATCATGCCAATTTTGTATTTTCTGATTTAATCAAAGGTTGGTGTAAGAGATGTTTTACAGTTGTGTTAAAAGTGTCTTCTTGAAAATGATTTATTTTATTCAGGGTATTTTTTGTATAAAAGATTTAGGAGATAAATTGCTTACACAGCTTAGGAAAATGTATGTCTATTAATCATGTAACCCTTAATTTTTTTTCCATATTTGTTTTGCCCCCTACCTTGCCCTTTATTGGATAAGGCTTAGTTTTTCATTTACCTATTGCTTTAGCTTAAGTGTTCTGATCTAAGGCATGTTTACTACCCTACTCCAACCACTGACTTTTGCTGTTCCTGTTTCTGTTATAGCCCATATTCTGCTTTCCTCTCATGTGTCTGTGTCCAAGTACTTATTTTCTCCTAGAACATAAATTCCTCAAAGTTAGGAGGCATGTCTCTTTCATCTTCTTAAGTTCGGTCATGTAGTGAGTACTTAGTAAATATTTGAATGAATGAATAGCTAATCAATTTTTGCTTCATTTTCAGTTCAGTTCAGTCGCTCAGACGTGTCTGACTCTTTGCGACCCATGAATTGCAGCACGCCAGGCCTCCCTGTCCATCACCATCTCCCGGAGTTCACTCAGACTCATGTCCATCGAGTCCGTGGTGCCATCCAGCCATCCCATCCTCGGTCGTACCCTTCTCCTACTGCCCCCAATCCCTCCCAGCATCAGAGTCTTTTCCAGTGAGTCAACACTTCACATGAGGTGGCCAAAGTACTAGAGTTTCAGCTTCAGCATCATTCCCTCCAAAGAAATCCCAGGGTTGATCTCCTTCAGAATGGACTGGTTGGATCTCCTTGCAGTCCAAGGGACTCTCAAGAGTCTTCTCCAACACCACAGTTCAAAAGCATCAATTCTTCTGTGCTCAGCCTTCTTCACAGTCCAACTCTCACATCCATACATGACCACTGGAAAAACTATAGCCTTAACTAGACGGACCTTAGTTGGCAAAGTAATGTCCCTGCTTTTGAATATGCTATCTAGGTTGGTCATAATTTTTCTTCCAAGGAGTAAGCATCTTTTAATTTCATGGCTGCAGTCACCATCTGTGGTGATTTTGGAGCCCAAAGCAATAAAGTCTGACACTGTTTCCACTGTTTCCCCATCTATTTCCCATGAAGTGATGGGACCGGATGCCATGATTTTCATTCTCTGAATGTTGAGCTTTAAGCCAACATTTTCCCTTTCCTCTTTCACCTTCATCAAGAGGCTCTTTAGTTCCTCTTCACTTTCTGCCATAAGGGTGGTGTCATCTGCATATCTGAGGTTATTGATATTTCTCCCGGCAATCTTCATTCCAGCTTGTGTTTCTTCCAGTCCAGCATTTCTCATGATGTACTCTGCATAGAAGTTAAATAAGCAGGGTGACAATATACAGCCTTGACATACACCTTTTCCTATTTGGAACCAGTCTGTTGTTCCATGTCCAGTTCTAACTGTTGCTTCCTGACCTGCATACAGATTTCTCAAGAGGCAGGTTAGGTGGTCTGGTATTCCCATCTCTTTCATAATTTTCCACAGTTTATTGTGATCCACACAGTCAAAGGCTTTGGCATAGTCGATAAAGCAGAAATAGATGTTTTTCTGGAACTCTCTTGCTTTTTCCATGATCCAGCGGATGTTGGCAATTTGATCTCTGGTTCCTCTGCCTTTTCTAAAACCAGCTTGAACATCAGGAAGTTCATGGTTCATGTATTGCTAAAGCCTGGCTTGGAGAATTTTGAGCATTACTTTACTAGCATGTGAGATGAGTGCAATTGTGGGGTAGTTTGCTTCATTTTACTTACACTATTTTTAACTTCTGTCTAAAATTATTTTTTTTGGTAGATGATTAGATATGAATGGTATACAAATGTACTAGAGGTATGGGCTTCATGTATCTAATCTCTAAAATCATCAGTTTCTTAATGCATGAAGAGGACATGGTATGCTAATAGCTACCATTTATTGAATGTTTACAATATTCTAAGTATTTAAAGCTTTCCCTCTAATCGACCTTTCTTAGTGTTATTGTGTATGTTATTTGTTTGAAAGGTACTTTGATCAAAACTTCTTCTGGCTGCATTTTCCCTATCATTTAGATCTCAGCTCAGGCTCAAATATTACTCCTTCAGATAATCTTTTAGCTGAAGTAGGCCCTTTCCTCTCTGTCTTAATTTTTCCTGAATGTGATTTTGTTATATATTAAGGTAGTGTTAGTCTTTCCATCATCATGCTCTAATGGCACTTCGTATGCACCACTATTAGTAATTTTTAAAATGCTTTCTTATAAATATGGTCTTTTAAATTAATTTCTGTCACCTTCTAGAGTGTGAGTTCCTAAGGGGCAGATGGTGTTTTATTATTTTTGGAGCTCCCAATGCCTACCATGTATCAAGTGTTATGTAAATATTTGTTTAATGAGTGGGAATTTCTTAGAAATAGTCAATTCAGAGACAAAAAGTTATTCTTGTTTTTAAAATCTGTTAATGGAAGTTATAATTGGTGATATAGGGGTCGATAAATGTGCAAGAAAGAGTTAACATAACAAACTTCAATCTTTTGTCCTTAGAAGAGCCTGTTTGCAGGGTTGGCCTTTGGCTGATATTGGTAAACTTAGATTTTAGGAGGGTTGCCACATTCCCTAACTGAGAATAATGACTAACTGTGCCTGAATTGTTTGTATTACAGTATGGTTTATCCTGAACACATGCTTTTCTTCTGGCTTCTGAAATGTTGGTACATGCTCAGCATGGAGTACTTATGACCAGCCTCAGAAAAAACTTCAGGCACAGTCTCTGATGAGCTTTCCTGGTAGATAGTGTTTCACACATGGTTTCACAGCTCATTACTAGAGGGACTGAGTGTGCTTCCCTGGTGGCTCAGATGGTAAAGAATCTGCCTGCAATGTGGGAGACCTGGGTTCAGTCCCTGGGTTGGAAAGATTCCCTGGAAGAGGGCTTGGCAACCCACTCCAGTATTCTTGCCTGGAGAATCCCCATGGACAGAGGAGCCTGGCAGGCTACAGTTCATGGGGTCGAAAAGAGCTGGACACAGCTGAATGGCTAAGCACTGAGCACCTGGAGAGGATTCCACTGGGAGAGGACTCCTGGAAGTTTCTGCTTTCTTCCTGCTAGACTTCACCCAGTGTGCCTTTTCCCTTTGCTGATTTTTCTTTGTATCCTTTCACTGTCACTAGTAAATCATGTGTTACTAGTAACTATATGCTGATTTCTGTGAGTCCTCCTAGGGAATCATTGAACCTGGAGTTGATCTTGAAAACCTCTGAAATAATAGGATAGATAAATTTTTTCTACTTCTAATTGGGAAGAAGATAGTAGATGATAAATAAGAAAAATGTAAAGAACAAATGATGTTTGATAGGTTTGAGTAGCTGCTTTAGATTAGGTGGTAAGCAAAAATTTCTCTGAGGAGGTGACATTTAAATTGAGATCCGAATGACAAGAGAAAGTCAGCCATTGGAGGATGTGGAAAGGGCATTTCAGGAGGGAAGCAGGTGGTACAGAGTCTCAGACATGAAAGTATGCCTGATGATTTTGAAGAAGTGAAAGGGAGGACAGATGGCCAAAGGGCAGGGGACAAGCAACTTAGCAGTACAACAGATGTGGATGGGTAGCCAGGGGAACATCATGTTACTTCCTGTAAGCCACAGTGAGGGCTTTCTCTTTTTTGAAGACTTTGAAGGGTTCTAAGCTGGAGAGATAAAGATTTGGTTCATGATTTCAAAATGCCACAGCAGCTGGATACATGTAGAATGAAATTCAGTAGAGCATGGATAGAATCAGGAAGATCATTTGTGAGACCCTCATAGTGAGATCTGTCTAAATGCTAGAGGTTAGTTAGAGTTGTATTTGGAAAGGGAGAAAAATAGATAGATTTGAGATAACATTTTGGAGGTGGTGTGCACAGGGTTGGGTGGTTAAATGTAGGTGATCAGCGTAAAAGAACAACTTGTAGATTTGCAGTTTGAGCAACTGGATAGATAGTGATATCATTTATGAAAACACCAAAGAGGAGATCCAGCCAGTCCATCCTAAAGGAGATCAGTCTTGGGTGTTCATTGGAAGGACTGATGCTGAAGCTGAAACTTTAATACTTTGGCCACCTGATGCAAAGAACTGACTGATTTGAAAAGACCCTGATGCTGGGAAAGATTGAAAGCAGGAGGAGAAAGGGATGGCAGAGGATGAGATGGTTGGATGGCATCACCGACTCAATGGACATGAGTTTGAGTAAACTCTGGGAGTTAGCGATGGATAGGGAGGCCTGGAAAGCAGCAGTCCATGAGGTTGCAAAGAGTCGGACATGATTGAGCGACTGAACTGAGCTGAAGAGGGATAGGAAATCAAGCAAATAAAAGTATTTGTTGTCTTTGGAGAAATGTATACTTAAGTCTTTTGTCCATTTTTTGATTGCTTTTTTTTTTTTTTTGCTGCTGAGCAGCATGATCTGTTGTAAATTCTGGAGACTAGTCTCTTGTTGGTTGCATCATTTGCAGATATTTTCTCCCATTCTGTCAGTTGTCTTTTCATTCTGTCTATGGTTTCCTTTGATGTGCAAACTCTTTTAACTAGTTCTTGTTTGTTTATTTTTGTTTTTATTTCCACTACTCTAGGAGATGGCTCAGAAAAGATATTGCTGCAATTTATGATGTCAAAGAGTGTTCTGCCTATGTTTTCCTCTAAGAATTTTATAGTATCTGGTTTATGTTTATGTTTCATATCTATTTTGAGTTTATTTTTGTGTATGGTAGTAAAGAATGTTCTAACTTCATTTGTTAAATATATAGATGTCCAGTTTTCCCAGCACCATTTATTGAAGAGACTTTCT
This sequence comes from Capricornis sumatraensis, assembly GCF_032405125.1. Taxonomy (NCBI): domain Eukaryota; kingdom Metazoa; phylum Chordata; class Mammalia; order Artiodactyla; family Bovidae; genus Capricornis; species Capricornis sumatraensis. The sequence continues at coordinate 62,897,957 of NC_091082.1, forward strand.
TTTCTCCATTGTATAGTCTTTGCCTCCTTTGCCATGAATTAATTGAACATGGGTGTGTAGGTTTATTTCTGGGCTTTATATCCTGTCCCATTGATTTGTATTTCTGTTTTTGTGCCAGCACCATAATGTTTTGATGACTGTAGCTTTGTAGTATAGTCTGAAGTCAAAGAGCCTGATTCTTTTAGGTCTGATTTTCTTTCTTAAGATTGCTTTGATTGTGGTCTTTTGTGTCTCTATAGAAATGTTGCCAGCCAAATCGCCCAGTACTTTGTTAGGGAGGAATACAGTGATGACTAGAACACAGTTTCTGACAAAAGTAAGTAAGTTAGTCTGGAAAGGAAGGCAGACAAGTATTCAGGACATCACAGGAAGATGTGTGATCATGGGCCACACAGAGAATGTTAGCAGGCCCAACACATGGAACTTAAATTCCCAAAACTTGAGTTTTTCTCAAAAATCCACTATTTTCTATTGTTTTTACAAATTTTTTTTTTCCGACTTTTGAATTTTAAAATCCTTGTGTGTATGAGATCATCTTTACTGAAGTGGGTTGCCGTGCCCTCCTCCAGGGATCTTCCCAACCCAGGGATCGAACCCAGGTTTCCTGCATTGCAGGCGGATTCTTTACCATCTGAGCCACCAAGAAAGCCCATATTAAAAGCTAACCCAAGTCTATTTTTGTCAATTTCTGCTTTTCCCTCTATTGTGTTCTATACTTGGCAATCTCTTCATATACTTAATATGCTTTCTCTTAAAGAGAACCATTTCCTCCAGATTTTGTCACCCCTCCTTATTTTTGTTACACTTACCCATTTCTCTTTCTCCCTCCGTCCTTCTCTTCCTCTCCTCATACATACACACATATAGACACATGTGTATATATGTACACACTCATGTATGTGTTCATAAGTGTGCACATATACATGTTATATATATATACACACACACAGGTACACAAATAGATGGATGGATAGTTATTCAGTCCTCATCGTGTCTATTTATCTAATTTTCTCAGTAACTCAACTGAATTTATATTCTGAATTACAGTCTCTCAGTGGAATATATAAACCCAACTGCAGACATGCACCTGATTTCACTGTTACTTCGACTGCCTGATTTCATATGGCTTCTTTGGCTAGTTTTGTGGGCATTTCCCCTTCCTTTCTTATTTATTTGTGAGTATTTTCCCTTTCAGTTACACTCTTGGTTGAAGAGGGTCGTCTTCTCAGAGGACTCCTAAGTATGTTGTGTACCACATGGTAGATGTCAGTGAATTCTCTTTCTACCACAAGTTAGATTTGACCTAGCCTGATGAATTCTTTCTTCTCTTGCTACCCTTTGTTTCTAATTATCTCCAACTCTTGCTTAATTTTTCCCTATAATTGAATGGCTGCCTTAAAAAAGTCATTCTTTGAATGTGTTTTAAAACAATATTTTATTAAATCATATGTTCTTTTTAAAAAGTCTGCCAGATGCTATTTTCCTCTTTTACCACCTCAGTTTATTTTGCAAAGGGTCATAGATAATACATTCACATAGACATTACTCAAATTTCTTATTCTAGGACTATTGTAACCTCTACAAATACATTAAGTTTTATATACTAAATATCTACTGTTTTTTATATGTCATACATACATACATACAGTTTTAAAAATAGGAAAATGGAAGTAAAATTGAAATGCATTTCCAAAGAACTGAAATTCAAAATGTAAATACATAACTAAATAAATGCTACATCATTAATATCCCAGAAAAATGTAAAATGTAACAGTTTGCTTAACATTGTTAATTGTCCTTCATGTCAGGTGTATTGGTTGCCCTAGTTCTCTTGAGTGTGGTTGACAGGTTTCAGCAAATAATGATATGTTTTTATTAATCACTTATGCTTAAGAACTACAGGGATTATTAATTTTAAACTTGTAATTAGATTCAGAATGACAGTCATGATAATTAATTTGGAAAGAAGCAAGCAATTTGTGGTCTCTACCTTGAATCTTTTGTCTATCGTAAATCAACTTTGGACAGTGGGAAATGTTAGAACATTTCAGAAACTAAGGAATATATTTTGTTCTACATTAATGATTTACAGTTGCATATAAGCTTCTTTGTAAAACAAGTATATTCTGACTCTGTGATGTGAAAAGTGAGAGATTATATTGTATTTAAAGTCATTAAAATGTGGCTATAGAGTTTGGCCATCAAAATGACATTCTTTACAACTAATTAATCAGTGTGGCACTAGTGGTAAAGAATCCACATGCCAGTGCAGAAGACAGAAGAGACTTGGGTTTGATTCTTGGGTTGGGAATATCCCTTGGAGTAGGAAATGGTGACCCACTCCAATATTCTTGCCTGGAGATGGACTTGCCCAATGGACTACAGCCCGTAGGGTCTCAAACACTTGGACATGACCAAAGTGACTTAGCAGGCAGCAGGCAATCAAAATGAGTCACTTTTTTACTATTCCAGGTTGGCAGGTGTCATTTTACAGACCCGTTTCTACCCATTTTGCACAGTTAGTAAAGTTTTTGTTTTTTTTCTCCCCAGTGTGTTTAGAAGAAAGTTTTTAGCAACCTGGGATTGCCTGTATTTCTTTCAACAAATATGTATTACTTATTAAGAAAGACTAAAATTAAGGGGAAAAATATCTGAAAACCGTCAGTAGTCACATTTTATCTTTGCTTACTTTTCAGCTTTGTATTTTATGAGTAATTCTTTAGTAGAAAAGAAAAGAAAATGAGATTTTTGTGCTTATTTGTCCCTAATTTTGTTATTTATTTTTAACTTTATTTGAAAAAAAGTATTTTGACACAGCTGTGTATAACGGACTTTTGGACTCAGAGGGAGAGGGAGAGGGTGGGATGATTTTGGAGAATGGCATTCTATCATGTATACTATCATGTAAGAATTGAATCGCCAGTCTATGTCTGACGCAGGATACAGCATGCTTGGGGTTGGTGCATGGGGATGACCCACTGAGATGTTATGGGGAGGGAGGTGGGAGGGGGGTTCATGTTTGGGAACACATGTAAGAATTAAAGATTTAAAAAAAAAAAAAAAGAAAAAAAGTATTTTGTATATCTGTGTTTGTACTTTTTTTTCCTTTTATGATGTTTGTTGATACTAGCTCTGAAAATTTCCTTTTATAATTAGGATGAAAAACATCAGTAATAGAAACACAATTCTTTTTCAAAGCAGGGAGTGGTGCCAAAGTTAAGAAACTAAATTATTTTGATTGCAGCATCATACATATTTATTTTGTTTGATCTAAAAATTTACATCGATTATAACTTCTTTTGGCATTGTACAATTGGTTTCTGCTCTCTGCATAGTAGAAATCGGTGGATAAGACAGAACAAACCTGGAATCCTTTTTAAGTTACTTTTTTTTTTTTTTTAATATAAATTTATTTATTTTATTTTATTTTATTTTTTTTTTTCCTTTTTTTTTTTCTTTTTTTCTTTTTTTATTAAATTTTAAAATCTTTAATTCTTACATGTGTTCCCAAACATGAAACCCCCTCCGACCTCCCTCCCCATAACATCTCTGTGGGTGATCCCCATGCACCAGCCCCAAGCATGCTGTATCCTGCGTCAGACATAGACTGGCGATTCAATTCTTACATGATAGTATACATGATAGAATGCCATTCTCCCAAATCATCCCACCCTCTCCCTCTCTCTCTGAGTCCAAAAGTCCGTTATACACAGCTGTGTCTTTTTTCCTGTCTTGCATACAGGGTCGTCATTGCCATCTTTCTAAATTCCATATATATGTGTTAGTATACTGTATTGGTGTTTTTCTTTCTGGCTTACTTCACTCTGTATAATCGGCTCCAGTTTCATCCATCTCATCAGAACTGATTCAAATGAATTCTTTTTAACGGCTGAGTAATACTCCATTGTGTACATGTACCACAGCTTTCTTATCCATTCATCTGCTGATGGACATCTAGGTTGTTTCCATGTCCTGGCTATTATAAACAGTGCTGCGATGAACATTGGGGTACATGTGTCTCTTTCAATTCTGGTTTCCTCGGTGTGTATACCCAGCAGTGGGATTGCTGGGTCATAAGGTAGTTCTATTTGCAATTTTTTAAGGAATCGCCACACTGTTCTCCATAGTGGCTGTACTAGTTTGCATTCCCACCAACAGTGTAGGAGGGTTCCCTTTTCTCCACACCCTCTCCAGCATTTATTGCTTGCAGATTTTTGGATCGCAGCCATTCTGACTGGTGTGAAGTGGTACCTCATTGTGGTTTTGATTTGCATTTCTCTGATAATGAGTGATGTTGAGCATCTTTTCATGTGTTTGTTAGCCATCCGTATGTCTTCTTTGGAGAAATGTCTATTTAGTTCTTTGGCCCATTTTTTGATTGGGTCATTTATTTTTCTGGAATGGAGCTGCATAAGTTGCTTGTATATTTTTGAGATTAGTTGTTTGTCAGTTGCTTCATTTGCTATTATTTTCTCCCATTCAGAAGGCTGTCTTTTCACCTTGCGTATATTTTCCTTTGTTGTGCAGAAGCTTTTAATTTTAATTAGATCCCATTTGTTTATTTTTGCTTTTATTTCCAGAATTCTGGGAGGTGGATCATAGAGGATCCTGCTGTGATTTATGTCTGAGAGTGTTTTGCCTATATTCTCCTCTAGGAGTTTTATAGTTTCTGGTCTTACATTTAGATCTTTAATCCATTTTGAGTTTATTTTTGTGTGCGGTGTTAGAAAGTGATCTAGTTTCATTCTTTTACAAGTGGTTGACCAGTTTTCCCAGCACCACTTGTTAAAGAGATTGTCTTTACTCCATTGTATATTCTTGCCTCCTTTGTCAAAGATAAGGTGTCCATATGTGTGTGGATTTATCTCTGGGCTTTCTATTTTGTTCCATTGATCTACATGTCTGTCTTTGTGCCAGTACCATACTGTTTTGATGACTGTGGCTTTGTAGTAGAGCCTGAAGTCAGGCAAGTTGATTCCTCCAGTTCCATTCTTCTTTCTCAAGATTGCTTTGGCTATTCGAGGTTTTTTGTATTTCCATACAAATCTTGAAATTATTTGTTCTAGTTCTGTGAAAAATATGGCTGGTAGCTTGATAGGGATTGCGTTGAATTTGTAAATTGCTTTGGGTAGTATACTCATTTTCACTATATTGATTCTTCCAATCCATGAACATGGTATATTTCTCCATCTATTAGTGTCCTCTTTGATTTCTTTCATCAGTGTTTTATAGTTTTCTATATATAGGTCTTTAGTTTCTTTGGGTAGATATATTCCTAAGTATTTTATTCTTTTTGTTGCAATGGTGAATGGAATTGTTTCCTTAATTTCTTTTTCTACTTTCTCATTATTAGTGTATAGGAATGCAAGGGATTTCTGTGTGTTGATTTTATATCCTGCAACTTTACTATATTCATTGATGAGCTCTAGTAATTTTCTGGTGGAGTCTTTAGGGTTTTCCATGTAGAGGATCATGTCATCTGCAAACAGTGAGAGTTTTACTTCTTCTTTTCCAATTTGGATTCCTTTTATTTCTTTTTCTGCTCTGATTGCTGTGGCCAAAACTTCCAGAACTATGTTGAATAGTAGCGGTGAAAGTGGACACCCTTGTCTTGTTCCTGACTTTAGGGGAAATGCTTTCAATTTTTCACCATTAAGGATAATGTTTGCTGTGGGTTTGTCATATATAGCTTTTATTATGTTGAGGTATGTTCCTTCTATTCCTGCTTTCTGGAGAGTTTTTATCATAAATGGATGTTGAATTTTGTCAAAGGCCTTCTCTGCATCTATTGAGATAATCATATGGTTTTTATTTTTCAATTTGTTAATGTGGTGAATTACATTGATTGATTTGCGGATATTGAAGAATCCTTGCATCCCTGGGATAAAGCCCACTTGGTCATGGTGTATGATCTTTTTAATATGTTGTTGGATTCTGATTGCTAGAATTTTGTTGAGGATTTTTGCATCTATGTTCATCAGTGATATTGGCCTGTAGTTTTCTTTTTTTGTGACATCTTTGTCAGGTTTTGGTATTAGGGTGATGGTGGCCTCATAGAATGAGTTTGGAAGTTTACCTTCCTCTGCAATTTTCTGGAAGAGTTTGAGTAGGATAGGTGTTAGCTCTTCTCGAAATTTTTGGTAGAATTCAGCTGTGAAGCCGTCTGGACCTGGGCTTTTGTTTGCTGGAAGATTTCTGATTACAGTTTCAATTTCCGTGCTGGTGATGGGTCTGTTAAGATTTTCTATTTCTTCCTGGTTCAGTTTTGGAAAATTGTACTTTTCTAAGAATTTGTCCATTTCTTCCACATTGTCCATTTTATTGGCATACAACTGCTGATAGTAGTCTCTTATGATCTTTTGTATTTCTGTGTCGTCTGTTGTGATCTCTCCATTTTCATTTCTAATTTTATTGATTTGATTTTTCTCTCTTTGCTTCTTGATGAGTCTGGCTAGTGGTTTGTCAATTTTATTTATCCTTTCAAAGAACCAGCTTTTGGCCTTGTTGATTTTTGCTATGGTCTCTTTTGTTTCTTTAGCATTTATTTCTGCCCTAATTTTTAAGATTTCTTTCCTTCTACTAACTCTGGGGTTCTCCAATTCTTCCTTTTCTAGTTGCTTTAGTTGTAGAGTTAGGTTATTTATTTGACTTTTTTCTTGTTTCTTGAGGTATGCCTGTATTGCTATGAACTTTCCTCTTAGCACTGCTTTTATAGTGTCCCACAGGTTTTGGGTTGTTGTGTTTTCATTTTCATTCGTTTCTATGCATATTTTGATTTCTTTTTTGATTTCTTCTGTGATTTGTTGGTTATTCAGAAGTGTGTTGTTCAACCTCCATATGTTGGAATTTTTAGTAGTTTTTCTCCTGTAATTGAGATCTAATCTTAATGCATTATGGTCAGAAAAGATGCTTGGAATGATTTCGATTTTTTTGAATTTATCAAGTTTAGATTTATGGCCCAGGATGTGATCTATCCTGGAGAAGGTTCCATGAGCACTTGAAAAAAAGGTGAAATTCATTGTTTTGGGGTGAAATGTCCTATAGATATCAATTAGGTCTAATTGATCTAATGTATCATTTAAAGTTTGCGTTTCTTTGTTAATTTTCTGTTTAGTTGATCTGTCCATAGGTGTGAGTGGGGTATTAAAGTCTCCCACTATTATTGTGTTATTGTTGATTTCCCCTTTCATACTTGTTAGCATTTGTCTTACATATTGCGGTGCTCCTATATTGGGTGCATATATATTTATAATTGTTATATCTTCTTCTTGGATTGATCCTTTGATCATTATGTAGTGGCCTTCTTTGTCTCTTTTCACAGCCTTTGTTTTAAAGTCTATTTTATCAGATATGAGTATTGCCACTCCTGCTTTCTTTTGGTCTCTATTTGCGTGGTATATCTTATTCCAGCCCTTCACTTTCAGTCTATATGTGTCCCTTGTTTTGAGGTGGGTCTCTTGTAAGCAGCATATAGAGGGGTCTTGTTTTTGTATCCATTCGGCCAGTCTTTGCCTTTTGGTTGGGGCGTTCAACCCATTTATGTTTAAGGTAATTATTGATAAGTATGATCCCGTTACCATTTACTTTATTGTTTTGGGTTCGGGTTTATACACCCTTTTCGGTTTCCTGTCTAGAGAATATCCTTTAGAATTTGTTGGAGAGCTGGTTTGGTGGTGCTGAATTCTCTCAGCTTTTGCTTGTCTGTAAAGCTTTTGATTTCTCCTTCGTATTTGAATGAGATCCTTGCTGGGTACAGTAATCTGGGCTGTAGGTTATTGTCTTTCATCACTTTAAGTATGTCTTGCCATTCCCTCCTGGCCTGAAGAGTTTCTATTGAAAGATCAGCTGTTACCCTTATGGGAATCCCCTTGTGTGTTATTTGTTGTTTTTCCCTTGCTGCTTTTAATATTTGTTCTTTGTGTTTGACCTTTGTTAATTTAATTAATATGTGTCTTGGGGTGTTTCGCCTTGGGTTTATCCTATTTGGAACTCTCTGTGTTTCTTGGACTTGGGTGATTATTTCCTTCCCCATTTTAGGGAAGTTTTCAACTATTATCTCCTCAAGGATTTTCTCATGATCTTTCTTTCTGTCTTCTTCTTCTGGGACTCCTATAATTCGAATGTTGGAGCGTTTCATATTGTCCTGGAGGTCTCTGAGATTGTCCTCGTTTCTTTTAATTCGTATTTCTTGTTTCCTCTCTGATTCATTTATTTCTACCATTCTATCTTCTATTTCACTAATCCTATCTTCTGCCTCCGTTATTCTACTATTTGTTGCCTCCAGAGTGTTTCTGATCTCATTTATTGCATTATTCATTATATTTTGACTCTTTTTTATTTCTTCTAGGTCCTTGTTAAACCTTTCTTGCATCTTCTCAATCCTTGTCTCTAGGCTATTTATCTGTGATTCCATTTTGATTTCAAGATTTTGGATCATTTTCACTATCAATATTCGGAATTCCTTCTCAGGTAGATTCCCTACTTCTTCCTCTTTTGTTTGGTTTGGTGGGCAACTCTCCTGTTCCTTTACCTGCTGAGTATTCCTCTGTCTCTTCATCTTGGTTATATTGCTGCGTTTGGGGTGGTCTTTTTATATTCTGGTGATTTGTGGAGTTCTCTTTATTATGGAGCTTCCTCACTGTGGGTGGGGTTCTATCAGTGGCTTGTCAAGGTTTCCTGGTTAGGGAGGCTTGTGTTGGAGTTCTGGTGGGTGGAGCTGGGTTTCTTCTCTCTGGAGTGCAGTGGAGTGACCAGTGATGGGTTATGAGACATCAAAGGTTTTGGAATAATTTTGAGCTGCCTGTATATTCAAGCTCAGGGGAGTGTTCCTGTGTTGCTGGAGAATTTGAGTGATATGTCTTGTTTTGGAACTTGTTGGCCCTTGGGTGGAGCTTGGTTTCAGTTTAAGTATGAAGGCATTTGATGAGCTCCTATTGCTTAATGTTCCCTGAATTCAAGAGTTCTCTAATGTTTTCAGGTTTTGTATTTAAGCCTCCTGCTTCTGGTCTTCAGTTTTTACAGTAGCCTCTAGACTTCTCCATCTATACAGCACCGATGATAAAACATCTAGGTTAAAGATGAAAAGTTTCTCCACATTGAGGGACACTCAGAGAGGTTCACTGAGTTACAAGGAGAAGAGAAGATGGAGGGGGTAGTTAGAGGTAACTGGAATGAGATGCGGTGAGATCAAAAGAGGAGAGAGCAAGCTAGGCAGTAGTCACTTCCTTATGTGCGCTCTATAGTCTGGACCGCTCAGGTTTTTACGGAGTTATACAGGGAAGAGGAGAGGGAGGAAGTAGACAGAGGTGACCAGGAGGATAAGAGAGAGGAATGAGAAGGAGAGAGACAAATCCTGCCAGTAACCAGTTCCTTAGGTGTTCTCCACCGTCTGGAACACACAGAGATTCACAGAGTTGGATAGAGAAGAGATGGGGGAGAAAAGAGACAGAGGCCACCTGGTGGAGAAAAAGGAGAGTCCATAGGAGAAGAGAGTGGTCAAGCCAGTAATCTCGCTCTCAGGTAAACTTGGGTAGTGAAGTTTGGGTTTTTAAATGAACATAATTGACAACAAAAACCTAAGAGCAAAGGTTAAAAATCTAGAGTAGAGGTTGGATTTTCAAAAATACAATATTAAAGAAAAGAAGCAGAAGGAAAAAGCAGGAAAGAAAGAAAGAAAAGAAACCAAGAATTATTAAAAAAAAAACAAGCAAACAAAAAAAACAAAACAAACAAACAAACAAAAACCCCACCAACAACCATCCAAAGGCTATATATGGTGTTTGCCTTAAAAAAAAAAAAAAAAAAGTCTTTTTTTTTTTTTTTAAATAGTAATAATAGGTTATAGTAATAAAAATTAGAGGAGAAATAGAAGATTTAACAATTAAAAAAAAAGGTTAGAAAAAAAAAAGAAGAGAAAAAAAAAAGAAAAAAAAAAAGGAATGATTTTTAAAATAGTAAAAATATATCTGGCTCTTCTCTGATGTTTTGGGCCATGTGGGATCACTTCCAAGGTGGTTCCCTCTGTTTAACTTCTTCCGTTTGCTGGTTTTTCAGGCTCACTAGTTCAGTCGCGCTGTGGGGAGGGGGAATGCCGCAAACTAATAGCGCTGTCGTGTGCTCACAGTGTCACAGCCCCGCTTGACCTGTCCCTTCTCGCGGCGCACAAACCGCTCCGGCTCTACGATGCACAGCCGGGAACCGTCTGGGGCCGGCCCTAGGCTGCGTGCACTTCCCGGTCCAAGCCGCTCATGTTTGGCGCTCAGGCAGCCCTCAGAGGCACAGATTCGGCTGGGACTGCGCTTTGTGCCCTTCCCAGGTCCGAGTAGCTCAGGAGTTTGGCGAGCGTGATCGCCGCGGCTTGTCTCCTTTTCTGTCGCTGCTGCTCAACTTTCTGGGTGGACCGCTGGCGTCCCCCGTGAGGCAGATTGTGACTGTCCAGCACCCCCAGAAGTCTTAGCAAAGAAGCCCGCTTGCAGTTAGGTAAGTAAAGTCTCTCCGGGTCTGCAATTGCCCCTTTCCAGTCCTTACGGCTCTGGCTGCCTGTCCCCGGCGGGGGATGGTCTGCAGCCGGCTTTTTCCGGTCCGTCCTTTGTTCTGTGCTCGGTCCTGACGGCGTCTTATGTTCGAGCTTTTCGTGCTGTAGCTATCCCACAGTCTGGTTTGCTAGCGCAAGTTAGATCGTTCTGGTTGCGCGTGGGGCGTTCCTGCCCGATTCTTACAAAGCACTGCAGCCCGCGCCTCCCGCGCGTCCCTGCCCTGCCCCCACTTCCCAATGGCGGATGCAGGCGTCTGTGCTGCTTTTCCGCTGGGGGAGTTACTGTTGGGCTTGTAATCTCTTAGTTTTAATTATTTCTTTATTTTTCCTTCCTGTTATGTTGCCCTCTGGGTTTCCAAGACTCGCCACAGACTCGGCAGGGAGAGTGTTTCCTGGTGTTTGGAAACCTCTCTTCTTAAAATTCCCTTCCCGGGATGGGCTTCCCTTCCCGGGACGGGCTTCCCTTCCCGGGACGGAGTTCCCTCCCCACCTCCTTTGTCTCCTTTTTCGTCGTTTATATTTTTTCCTACCTGTTTTTGAAGACAATGGTCTGCTTTTCTGGTTGCCTGCTGTCCTCTGCCAGCCTACAGAGGTTGTTTTGTGGAGTTTGCTCAGCGTTGAAATGTTCTTTTGAGGAATTTGTGAGGGAGAAAGTGGTCTTCCCGTCCTATTCCTCCGCCATCTTTATGCTCCTCCTAAGTTACTTTTAAATGCTTTGAAGTTAGGCAACTAAGGGCTCAATAACAATAAGAATAAAAACGATAGCTAACACTTGAGTGCTATTATGTGCCAGGCACCCTGTGTAGTACTTCAAATATATTTTCATTTAATTTTTACAACACTACCTGATTGATACGATTTCCATTTCACTGATGTGTAGATTAAAGAAAGTAGTAGTCCTACAGTATAAATCCAGTGACATCTGAAGTGCTCTTCATGGTCCTGCTTTCTAAAGGACACCAGTAACTGCAGGGAAATTGAAATCGATGAGGAAAATGTTTATGATAAGTAAGTGAAATTATGCATATTAAGAAGGGTCTCTACCAAATCCTGCTGTGCAAATTAAGCAGAGTTTATCAGAGACCTCTTCTAAAGTTATGCTTTATAGAGGAAGATGAAACTATTACCTACAAATTTCCCTCAACTAACTCTCTTAACATTGTCATATTTCTTAAAAGCCTCCCATGCAGTCAAAATAGGAATTGTCCTCCTTTTCAGTCAGTACTCTGAAACCTGAGCAATTTCTTGTCTTTACAGAGAATTTGCCTGATTTCTCATCTGTCTTGCTCCAGGTTTTTCCTTCCCAGTTGCTTTATATGTATGAACGTATTCTCAAAATAAAGCAGCAACAAGGTAATCCTTCCATTCATTCCACAGTCCAGTGTTATGTGCTGAAGTTTACTATATAAAGGCAAATAAGATACAATCCCAGCCCTGGCAGAGCTTGGACTTCAAGAGGAGGACATGAATGTTACAGATATTAAATATATGACTAAATAATGTAAACAGGCATGGTTTTTAAAAAATTTATTATTTTTGACTGCTGCTGCTGCTAAGTCACTGCACACAGGCTTTCACTAGTCGCAGTGAGTGAGGGTTACTTTCTAGTTTCAGTGCACAGGCTCCTCATTGTGGTGGCTTCTCTTGTTGGGTTCCAGGGCAGGCAGGGTTAATTGCCCCACCGCATGTGGAATCTTGAGCAGGGATTGAACTCATGTTCCTTGCATTGGCAGGCAAATTCCTAAACCACTGAACCACCAGGGAGTCCAACAGCCATGTTTTAACGGAAGTCTTAAAGATATTATTGTGGGAGTCTATTTTTTTTTTTTGTTTGTTTATTCAGGCACTCAGTCATGTCCAACTCTTTGTGACCCTTTGGACAATAGCCAACCAGACTCCTCTGTCTATGGGATTGCCCAGACAAGAATACTGGAGCGGATTGCCATTTCCTTCTCCAGGGGATCTTCCCAACCCAGAGATCAAACCCCCATCTCCTGGTCTCTTGCATTGCATGTGGATTCTTTACCCACTGATCCCTGGGGAAGCCCCCTAAATTACTTGGCTAAATCCTACTTTTCATCCAAATATTTGGCTCCTGGCCTTCTGTTGTTTCTGCCTTAATTGTTCATCAGGGGTCTGGTTTTACTTCAATGTGCCCATTTTCTTTCCTTCTGCTTGGAGTTCTTCATTGCTAACCTAATTGCTTACATTTTTGATATCCTTTTTTGGTGGACAGTAGCTTGGGAGAGTGTCAAGAAGACAAGACATTGTTATCATTCATGGTTTTATAACATAGCAGTAGGGGTTTGTAATAATAAAATAAGTTTTTGTTTCATATAGCATGGGGGTCATTTAAAAAATTAAAATCCTTTCCCTGTGCTTTTTATAGTTAAACGTAACTTTTAAGGATAAAAGTATTACCAGAAATATAAAACTTAGAACTGAAAGATGCATTTCCTGAATATTTATTGAGTGCCTACTATGTGATAAGATACTGTTAGTTATTGAAACGTAATTGCTGTTAATAGTTTGGTGTCTATTCTTACAGGTATTTTTAAAGATCTTTGTAATCATATAAGGAATAATATTTACTAAAATAAAACCATACTTAAAATTACTCTTTTATTTCTTTTCATCACAATATATTTTGGATGATTTTCATGTTAGCCTATAAAGATTCACCAATTCTTTTAAACTGCTAGATCATTCTTTTAAACTGGATAGACCATAATTTAGTTAATAAAACTCTTATTGATAGATTCCTGATAGCTTTCAGTTTCTTATTTTCACAAACAATGATACAATTAAAATCCTTTTACATATATTTTTTGCATATCTGTTTCTGGATCATACATTTCAATAAGTGAAGTTACTAGACCAAATGGTATATTCATCTTAGAATCTTAAGAAATTAAAGATTGCTTATTTAAGTATCAACCTTCCTGTCTCCTGTTTTATCAACACCAGATAGTATTACTCTTTATATTGTCTGCCAGTCTAATTGATGAATATGTTTCATTGTTTTAATTTGCATTGAAAAATTATTAATGAGATAGGGCTTTCTTTTTTAGCTAGTTGTATTTTATGTATTTTGCCCTGTACTATGTTCATGTCCTTGGCCCAATTTTCTGTTGGACTGCTCCTTATTTTGATATGTTCCACAAAATAATCCTGTCATATGTTAGAATTTTTTTGCTAAATATGTACTGTAAATATAGTTTTTAAAAAATATATACTGTACCTTATTTCATAGAAGTTTTAAATTTATAGGTAGTTATATTTCTTATTCTCTCTTAAAGCATCTTGGTTTTGTTTCATGCTTAGGGATTCCTTTCATAGCAAGAATAATGAGTCCAAAAGATTCTCAATATCAGTAGTACCTTTTGAGTTTTTTCATATTCAAGATTAGTGATGTCCATTGGTGTTTGTTTCCTTGTTTGTTTTATTGTGTTCTTAGATTTTGATCTCCCAACTTAGCATGTACAACTTCATCAAATAATTTGGTACTTTGGTGTATTATTATTTACTGTGTGGCAACTTAGAGTCTAATGTGGGATCATCTTGGACCCTGCTTAATTGAATATCAACTTACAAATACTTATGTTTGGTACTAATTAATAAGAAGGATAACCAGAAGTCTGTTTGCCTGAGATAGTGTAAGTTTAACCTGTTTTTAGTGTAATTTTTAATAGTGTCCCTTTTCACTGCTGATGTTAAACAAACAAAACCAGCCAGGTATTTAACCAGCAGAATAAGTTTATTTTGTAATAGGAGAGAATTGCAATTTGGAACAAGCAAACAACATTAAATGATAGGCATATCTGGAGAATGGAGGAGAGGGGCTTGCTTTTATAGAGAAAAGGAGGAAACTGGGGAGGGCTACAGGGGTTCTTTACTGACTGCAGGTGGCTAGCAGCTTGTCCTTGCTGGGTCGGGAGGAAATCGTCCTTCCTGTTAGTGCCTGTAAGCTGCCACAAATGATACATGTGTGAGAATTGCCCCTTCAGGGCTTCCTGACTTCATTTTAAATGAGATTTCCTTTATTCATTTTCATATTACTCTCAGAAGTGCCTCATTTTAGTTAAAAAATTATAAGGACTATAAGGCATAGTTTTCATGTTAGGCTATTTTAATATCAAGGCTTCAGTTGTTTCTGTTTACTTTATTCCTCCAATACTTAGTAATACTTCATTTGCTTTAGCTTTAAAAGAAACAGAACCTCTCACTTCTATGTGAGGTATTTCCTAGAGCGGTGATGTTAGCGTATAGCCTCTTAACCTTCATTGCCAATGTCCAGAATAATACTTGCTTCTAGAATAAAATGTCAATCATCGTTCTTGTTTATCTGATGTTGTCCTAAAGATGATGAAGCATTTGTTTGTGTGTGTGTATATAGTTTGTTTATATTTTGCTGGATATGTGATAAAATCTTTTCAGGTGCATATAAGCACATCTTTTAAACCTCACCAAATAAATCTTTTATTTATCACATTAATTTTTGGTGTTGAATATATCCACTGGTATGAATGAGTTTCTGCTTGGATCACTGGATTTGTCGCATGCTAAGCAATATTGTTTTTAGCACAGATCCCTGTGAGATTTACTTAATGCCAATCCCTATTATTACTGTAAGAGCATTGGTGAAACCTTGGTACTTGCTATCAGCCAGATTTTTATCTAGCTTATTTTATCATTCAATCGGTACTTCTCCAGTCTTTTCTTAGGTAGTACTGTGTCAAAAGATTTGTTATAATGTAGGTGAATTGTGCCTATTACATTTCCTTTCTCCACCAAGTCTGTTAACATTCAAAAGATTTATAGAATTTAGAGTTAACTTATTTTCACTACTGACTGTAAACTATAACTCAAGCTGTCTTATTCTTTCTAAAACTATTACTTTACATTTTGCGATGTTTTATGAAGTTGCCATTTTAAAAGATGAAAGTTTCATCTCCAGGAGACACTGGAGACATGGATTCGATCCCTGGGTTGAGAAAGATACCCTGGAGCAGGAAATGGCAACCCACTCTAGTATGCTTCTCTGTAGAATCCCACAGACAGTCAAAAATATCTTGTACTTTTCAATATATCTTAAAAAATTTTTTTTTAGATTTCTGGTTGTCTATTTGTATCATAATATAAATGTTTCTCAGTGTTATATATTGATATATATGTCTGATTCTTTAGTATTTATTTCTCATCAAATATTAATATTAATAACTATAATATAAAATGTGTAAATGATTTTAATAAAGTATAAAGGCTTCCCAGGTGGTGCAGTGGTCAAGAATCTGCCTGCAATGCAGGAGACACTGGAGACATGGATTTGATCCCTGGGTTGAGAAAGATACCCTGGAGCAGGAAATGGCAACCCACTCTAGTATGCTTGTCTGTAGAATCCCTCAGACAGCGGAGCCTGGTGGCCCTCAGTCCACAGGGTCTCAAAGAGTAGGACACAACTGAGCGACTGAATACACACACGCAATATTTGAGAATACTAAGCGGATGAAAAGAACACTAAATAGGAATTTCTAACCATGTTACCATTAGTTTTTAAATTTTACTTTCTTTGGGTAAAGATATTTGTTTATAGGTATTTTCAGTTTCATACCTTGTAAACTGTGGACAAGAATTTTAATAAAAAGTTTGTGCTTTGAAAATATTTATTTTGGCACTGAAATAAAATATATTATTGAAGTTTATACTGTTATTTTTGCAGTGGTGTAATATAAGCAGAAGTATTTGTTTTATTAGAAACAGTCATGCTTCTTGTTTTATAACACATAAATATAGAATGTACAATATAATATAATGTTTGTTGTTTTTGTGTTTCTTCTGCAGAGAGTGATAATGAACTCTCAAGCGGAACAGGTGATGTGTCTAAGGATTGTCCTGAGAAGATCCTATATTCTTGGGGAGAATTGCTAGGAAGATGGTAAAAATTTATTTTTCTTACTGAAAATTTTATGTTTACATGATTGTAAATCTGTTGTATTAATTAAAAAACTGTGTGTTTATGTATCTTTATATTGAGATAATATAGGGAGTAAATATAGATAGTCATCTAGGTGCTGAGCCCTCAACCACTCCAGTGTTTGGCAGTTGGAAAGATGAGGAGGAAAGATATAGCAAAGGAGTCCCAGAAAGCACACCCAATAGGGTGGGAGGAGAGTCAAGGTAAACACAAGTGAATAAGTCTGTCAAGAAGGAAGTGCTCAGCTGCTGACAGGTCAGGTTGGAGGAAGCCTGAGAATTTCATTGGGTCCAGCAGTTTAAATGTCACTGGTGACTCACACAAGACACTCCATAGAGAGGGAGGAATGAAAGCCTGGTCAGACTATATCTAGGAGGAAAGGTGATCATCAGGTATGGATAGATAACTCTTCAGAGAAGTTTTGCTATAAAGGAGTGATAAGAAATAAGGACATATTAGTAAGTGAATGTGGGTTGAGAGGTAATTTGAGAAATTCTAGAAATTAGGATGGTCAATAGAGCATGTACATTGTGTGTTGCTGGATGTGACTTGCAGAGAGAGAAAATTTGATAATGCCAGAGGAAGAGGACACAGTTGCAAGGGAAGCTGATGAATAGGCAGGAAGAGATGGGACTTGTTGAGTGATGGAGTTACAGTTAGGAGCGTGATCATGCTGCAAGTCAATGACAGAGCCAGGGTTTGAATCTAGGCAGTCTGGCTCCAAAGGCAGGACTTTTTAAGCAGTTGGATAGACTGCCATTTCTATAAAGTACATAGATTTCTGGATTCGTTATTATGGATGCATGTAGGAAGTTTAGTAAGAGAGAGAACAGACTCAGAAAACTGGTACTCTTTCCAGTCTTCTCAGGTCAGTTCAGTCGCTCAGTCGTGTCCTACTCTTTGCCACCCCATGAGCTGCAGCACGTCAGGCCACCCTGCCATCACCAATTCCCAGAGTTTACCAAAACTCATGTCCATTGAGTCGGTGATGCCATCCAGCCATCTCATCCTCTGTCGTCCCCTTCTCCTCCTGCCCTCAATTTTTCCCAGCATCAGGGTCTTTTCAGATGAGTCAGCTCTCTGCATCAGGTGGCCAAAGTATTGAAGTTTCAGCTTCAACATCAGTCCCTCCAAAGACATTAAAACAGAATTGTGACATGATGAATAAATGTTTCTGTTAGCACCCAGTGGAAATTTTGGAATGAACACAGAAGTAGAAAAAAAAATACAATAAACATAATAAGGGCAATTCCCAACAAATACTTTAAAGGTGAAGTTGCTATTATGGGGACTTGCCTGATAGTCCAGTTGGTAATCCGGGGGCTCAGATTCAATCCCTGGTGAGGGAACTTCATCCCACATGCTGCAACTAAGAGTTCGCATGCCACAACCAGAGATTCTCAGTGCCGCAACAAAGACCAGGCACAGCCAAACAAATAAATAAAAGTAAATACTAACAAAAAATTTTCTTGGAAAATAACTTTTAAAAAAAGAAATTGTTTTTATGATGCTTCTTATTATTTAGAAGGTAATTTTGGAGTCTGATGAAATTGTTAATAGAGTAGCTAGTTAGGACATAACTGCATGGGTTGATGAGGTCTTTACCAAACTCATGGGCCTTATGTATAAAGTGGAGTTCCAAATGGAGTAAGAATTCTAAAGTAGAGTTCATGGGATTCCTCAGCTACCATTCAGTGTACACTTTTTCAGAGATATAATCTTTCTACATTATATTTTTGTAGTGGACTTCAACCACCTCGTTTATAGAATCTTAGGGAACTGTTTTAAATAACTCAGATAACTGGTTTTTAGACCTGTAGAAAACTTGCTGAATCTTTTACAGTTGAGGTATTTTTATTTTTACTTGTCTTCATTGTAGTTGTGTCATGACAGTTTATGTGAAAATGATGACATTTGCCTAATTGAGAGAAGTTTATTTCTATTACACAAGAATTGACAAAGTTTTAAAATTGGTCTTGGCGTATCTTTTTTAACATTAATGTTTTTGTGGGTTTAAAGCATTTGAGTGAGTCTTAGGAATATTAGCTAGGGACTTATAAGAAGATATTTTTGTGGTTCAGTTAGGTAGAGCACCTATTGTGCTTCATTTGGTGCTTTGGGGGAAAATATTTTTTATGAGGAGACAGCCTGTATTATCAAGGGGCTTTTAAATAAAATATAGTTGAAAGTATTTTGAACTTACTGTGAAACAATGAGATCATTATATTAAAATAAAGTGAAACTTTTATGGATAAAATCAGAACTCAGGTAATGAAATGTGTTATTAGAAAGATATAAAGGAAGAGTAATACTAATTTTAAATTATCAGAAAAAATGAAGATACTATGGAAAAGATAATGGAAAACAGACTAAAAATTCAGTGATGGAGGTCTTCATATGAGATTAGAGTTAAGGTGTTTTGAAGTGAAGTGCAGTGAAGTTGCTCAGTCGTGTCCGACTCTGTGCGACCCCATGGACTGTAGCCTATCAGGCTCCTCTGTCCATGGGATTTTCCAGGCAAAAGTGCTGGAGTGGATTGCCATTTCCTTCTCCAGGGGACTTTCCCGACCCAGGAATCGAACCCGGGTCTCCCGCATTGCGGGCAGACGCTTTACCGTGGGAGCCATCAGGGAAGCCCTTAGGTGTTTTGAAATACTACATAGAAAAGTGAGCAAACAAAGATTGAGGGAGAAAGAGAGAAAGAGGGCCAGGGAGAGAGGAATTGAGGAAATGTTTGTGATAGAAATTTGGGAAGACATCCCCTGGAGAAGGGAATGACTACCCATTCCAGTATTCTTTCTTGGAGTATTCCATGGACAGGGAAGCCTCACAGGCTGCAGTCCATGGGGTCACAGAATTGGACAAGACTGGGCAACTAACACACTTGTGATAGAAAGACTTGAAAACACCAAACTGAAAGTGGTAGCAAGATTTTTTTTATATGTGTTGAATATATTCAGAATGGTAATGCTGATGTCTTGCATGTTAAATAATTTAAGGAATTCGGGCAGAATTATTTCTGGAAAACTTTCTGGTTTTGAATTGTATAAAAGCTGTTGAGATTCTTAAAGACTAGGAGAACACTGTGCTGACCCTGAACAGTCAGATGTAAGTCAACTTTTGTGACAGGAAGATTTTCTAACCAAAACACTAAGGGAACTTTGAGATAAAAATTGAGTATTGGTTTACTATATATAAATAAAACTACCTTCAGACTATTAGACTTGCAGAAAATTGGTACAGATTTAATAGGCACTTTGGTTGTATCCTTCATGACTTTCCTTATTATCAAGGTAGGAAAACATGTTCTTAATCCATGATCTCTCAACCTAGCTGAACATCAGCAAGATGACCCCCCAAAATATCTAAACTTGGAAAACATGAAGAATTCAAATCACTAAGCATGAACATAAATAGCTTCTTTCCTTTTCACATCAATATAATATTCAACTTTTTCCACTAATGAGAAAACCCGGTGAAAGCATATACAAATCAGAACAAAATATGTGCTCTTGCTTTTCCTAGTGATCTTTAATCTCTCTGTTTTCTTGAAACTTCTTCATGCATCTTGATTAACTTAAAGTGAGACCTCGGTTGACATATAGGTCTTACCATTAATGAGGGAAGGACAAATCCCCAGCTTTACTTGATGTTTCCCATCTTTTAGTTTCAGTTCTAACTATTCCTTTTTCTGAGAAGCCCGTTTGAGGTGGGTCAAGCTGCTGCCCTCACATTCTCATAGCTTCTAGCCACCTACTTCCACTTCTTCTCTATCAATTGGGGCAAATTGCCCCAGTTCCATAAGTGACCACTGAGTATCATTTAGTGCCTTTTCTTCTCACTTCTTGATTTCTCTGCTGTCTTTGTTAGAAATTATAGCTCCTCTTTGAAATTCTTTCTTAGACAACCTTAAAAATAGAGAAAGTTCTTATATGCCCAAACAGTTTCAAGAAAAGATCCCTCTTCGAAAGTAACTAGATGAATATACAACTGCTTTATGATGCTGTTAAATCAGTGAGACTGTTTGCCTTTAAAAAAAAAAGCATTCTTTAGCTTAGCCATATTAGTTGTTCATGTTAATTTAGTCTCATAAATCTATTCTTTTATCTAAAATTATTGAATTCCTTGTATATAACAGGCACTGCTCTAGGTGCTTGGGATATATAAGTAAAGAAGACAGATATTCGTTCCCTTGTGGAACTTACATTCATGCATTACAAACTTCCCAGTTACTATTTGTTTAGCACATCTGGTTTATATGTGACTTTTTGAATCATTTGATACCTATATTGCTTCTAGTGCCGAGTTCAACACTTGTCCTAATTAGATGCCTGCTTCTAAGTCTCCTGATAGGTATAGTTAATGCTGTATTAAAGCAATGACTATATGTAATTATATTTTTATTAGAATTACTGAAACAATGACTATTTTTATAAATTGTCCTTTTGTTTGGATCTTCTCTGGTCATAGATGTATACTATAGCTTTTGGCTTAGTATCCATTGATATCAATATCTCTTAAATACAGGGTGCTGAATACACTATAATTAATTACTGTATCATTACCAGAATAATCAGTAATTTAAAGCTGTTAATCATGTTGTATTATGGAACTACCCAGTTCTTTTTAAATGTCAGTCTGTAAGTTAGCTCAACGGATGAAGAATCAACCTGCAATGCAGAATACCCTGGTTCAATTCCTGGGTGGGGATGATTCCCTGGAAGAGGGATAGGCTACCCTGTTGGCTGAGAGGTTAAAGCATCTGCCTGGAATGCAGGAGACCTGGGTTCAATCCCTGGGTTGGGAAGATTCCCTGGAGAAGGAAATGGCAACCCACTCTAGTACTCTTGCCTGGAGAATCCCAGGGAGGGAAGAGCCCGGTAGGCTACAGTCCATGGGGTCGCAAAGAGTTGGACACGACTGAGCAACTTCATGACACGACACGACACGACATGACACGACACGACACGACCCACTCCAGTATTCTAGGGCTTCCCTGTTGGCTGAGATGGTAAAGAATCCGTCTGCAATGTGGGAGACCTGGATTTGATCTGTGGGAACATCCCCTGGAGAAAGGAGTGGCTGTCCACTCCAGTATTCTTGCCTGGATAGGTCCATGGACAGAGGAGCCTGGCAGGCTACAGTCCATGGCATTGCAAAGAGCTGAATACAAGCGAGCCACTTTCACTTCACTATGAAGATAAATAGTGCCTGGGTTTTTAAGAGAGGAGAAAAGACTTTTTTGTTATGCCTGGCCAAATAGACGAGGGCCAGCTAGAAGCTAGAATATTGGTTGAGTTGAATCATATTACAGTAAAAGGTATACTAGGGACTGTTGACTGTTAACCTTAAGGTGTGTGTTTGCATGTGTATGTGTGTGTGTATGCCTGTGTAAGAGGAGATAGTTCAGATTCAGAATCTTACATAATTGATTATGCAGAGTAATTTGAACCAATATGATATTTAATCAAGCTGTTTTCCTCTTCATTTTGCCTGCTGTATTGGAAATACATGGTAATAGGATGAGTGGAAGTCAGGAGGTCATTACAGAGGTTGCAGAATGAGTAGAATTGGTGGCAGTGGAGGTTGGAGTGCAAGGATTTTGGAGAGGTCGGGAAAATAAAATGCATTAGATTTCTTGATAAATTAGTAATAAATTATGGGATAGAGAGTAATGTGAACAGTAACATCTAGGTTTCTAATTTGGTTGAATTGTGGTAACAATCACTGAGGTAGGGCACCCTGGAAAATGATCAGATTTAGGGAGAAAGAGTATGAGTTCAAATTTGAATATATTGATTTCTGGAGCTCAGAATTTGTGGGGACGGGTAATAATGCTTAGAGATGAGAGAGTGGAGAGAATTAGATCATTGAGGGAGAGTGGAGAGATTGACAGCTTGAAACACTTTAATAGAGGAGAATCAATCAGCAGTTGGGTTTGTGAGGAGAGAAAAGAGAGTGCTTTGTCACTGATGCCAAGGAAACAAAATGGTCAGCAGTGGAAGGACTGAAAAATGTCTCTGGAAATTAGTGGCATGGAGAGAGGTCATGTATTACTTACATAAAAGAGAGAAGCCATGCTGAACTGAGCTGAGGAATG
This sequence comes from Capricornis sumatraensis, assembly GCF_032405125.1. NCBI lineage: Eukaryota > Metazoa > Chordata > Mammalia > Artiodactyla > Bovidae > Capricornis > Capricornis sumatraensis. Next base: position 62,920,565 of record NC_091082.1, read on the forward strand.
AGTGTGAGGGAAGAAGTCGAGATAATGTACAGTCATCTGTTAGGGAAATGTGATGTGCAAGGTGGGAAGACAATATGACATCTGGAGTGTCATGTGGAGTTGAATAAAAAGGTTTCTTTTATGTGGGAGATATTTATTGGAGTTTTAATAGTTGTAAATACACAGTGCTGACATTGAGCTCTGTATAACATGTTCAGTTCAGTTCGGTCACTCAGTTGTGTCCGATTCTTAGTAACCCTATGAACCACAGCACAGGCCTTCCTGTCGATCATCAACTCCTGGAGTTTACCCAAACTCATGTCCATTGAGTCGATGATGCTATCCAGCCATCTCATCCTCTGTTGTCCCCTTCTCCTCCTGCCCCCAATCCCTCCCAGCATCAGAGTCTTTCCAGTGAGTCAGCTCTTCGCATCAGGTGGCCAAAGTATTGGAGTTTCAGCTTCAACATCAGTCCTTCCAATGAATACCCAGGACCGATCTTTAGAATGGACTGGTTGGATCTCCTTGCAGTCCAAGGGACTCTCAAGAGTCTTTTCCAACACCACAGTTCAACAGCATCAATTCTTCGGTGCTCAGGCTTTTTTATAGTCCAACTCTCACATCCATGCATGACCACTGGAAAAACCATAGCCTTGACTAGAAAGACCTTTGTTGGCAAAGTAGTGTCTCTGCTTTTTAATATGCTGTCTAAGTTGGTCATAACTTTTCTTCCAAGGAGTAAGCATCTTTAAATTTCATGGCTGCAGTCACCATCTGCAGTGATCTTGGAGCCCCCCAAAATAAAGTCAGCCACTGTTTCCACTGTTTCCCCATCTATTTGCCATGAAGTAATGGGACCGGATGCCATGATCTTCGTTTTCTGAATGTTGAGCTTTAAGCCAACTTTTTACTCTCCTCTTTCACTTTCATCAAGGGGCTCTTTAGTTCTTCACTTTCTTCCATAAGGGTGGTGCCATCTGCATATCTGAGGTTATTGATATTTCTCCCAGCAGTCTTGATTCCACCTTGTGCTTCCTCCAGCCCAGTGTTTCTCATGATGTACTCTGTGTAAAAGTTAAATAAGCAGGGTGACAATATACAGCCTTGATGTACTCCTTTTCCTATTTGGAACCAGTCTGTTGTTCCATGTCCAGTTCTAACTGTTGCTTCCTGACCTGCATACAGGTTTCTCAAGAGACAGGTCAGGTGGTCTGGTATTCCCATCTCTTTCAGAATTTTCCACAGTTGATTGTGATCCACACAGTCAAAGGCTTTGGCATAGTCAATAAAGCAGAAATAGATGTTTTTCTGGAACTGTCTTGCTTTTTCGATGATCCAGCGCATGTTGGCAATTTGATCTCTGGTTCCTCTGCCTTTTCAAAAACTAGCTTGAACATCTGGAAGTTCACGGTTCACGTATAACCATGTAGTACATGTAGTATATTTAATTACTTTGAGTTACTCTTTCATTATTCATTATGGGACTCATAATTCAGGATTTAATTTCATGAGAAATGAGCTTAGCCCTTGGCACACTGTTGTTTTTAGTTAGTTTTTTTTATACTGAGTTAAGAAACTCACCTAGCCCTCAAATCATGTGTTTTTCCTATTCAAAAGTATGTTGTTGCTGTTGTTGTTTAGTCACCCAGTTGTGTCCGACTCTTCGCAACCCCATGGACCGCAGCATGCCAGGCCTCCCTGTCCCTCACCATCTCCTGAAGTTTGCCCAGGTTCATGTCCATTGCATCAGTGATGAGACTCAAATAATAAAATTACAAAAACGATCCTTTTATGAAACTGTTCCCGGCTCTCTTTGGTGCACCATTCCTTTGCTAATTTTAAATGCAGTTGGAGAGTGAAGAATAGGCAGCTGGAAGGAAACCCATGTGTCATATAGTTTACTCAGGTGTAAGTCTCATCAGGAATAGTTAATAATCTTTCTACCTGATACATTTTTATAAAAATCAACTCTTTTTTTGAATTCTTTCATTGTTTGTGGGGTCAGTGCTCAGTCTCATTGCTGTGAGGGCTTTCTCTAGTTGGGGTGAGCAGGAGCTGCTCTCTAGTTATGGTGTGCAGGATTCTCATTGTCGTAGCCTCTTTTGTTATGGAGCACGGTCTCTAGAGCACAGGCTCAATAATTGTGGCACGTGGGCTTAGTTGCTCAGTGGCATATGAGATCTTCCCAGACTATGGATCTAACGCCTGTATCCTGCATTGATAGGCAGATTTTTTTTTTACCAGAGTCACCAAGGAAGCCTCTACTTGATGTATTTTATGGAGCATATTTGGCTATGGTGTTTTTCCAAATTAATTTATTTTTTAATTGAAGTCCACTGGAGAAATTTAAAGACTTGAAATGACTTTTTTGTGTGTATGATTATAAAAGGATTCAAGATCGTTATAAATATTTCAAACAGTATAGAAAAATAAAAGGAATACTTTCTCTTAATTCCATTACATAAATATTTTGTTGTTTATTCTTCCATATTTTTTCCCTATGCATGTCAAAAGCAGGTTTCAAAATAGTATGTGTTAAGGAGAGAGTGTGAGAGAGAGAATGTGTTTTTTAAATAATACCATATATGCTATTTTGAAACATGCTTTCTTCACTTAGCAGCATAATTAAGGTTCTTTAACGGTGTCATGGCACGTTAAATCGTGTAAGCTCTACCTCTTTTTACTCTGTTTTGCTTCAAGCCTGTCAGTATCGTTAAGTTCTCTAACTCAGCAATATAAAAGTTTTCCCTTAAAAGGCTGAAAGAAAGCAGAATGGTCATAAATTTGATGGTTTATTAAAGATATTAATGGAATGAGTTTACTTGAACTTTCGAGTTACAGAAATTGTTGCAATTTTTCCGAGATAGTCGGGTTATGAGAGTATGGGGAAAGCTTGAAACATATTTTCAAGTGAAGGACATGCCAAAGCTGAGGTCTGGGCTGCATTTGGAAGAGTGTAAAGATGGAGAATTTGATAAAGTAGGCAGGAGGCCAATTTTAGAAAATAGATGTATGGTTTCTATGACTTCACAGGTTCAAAACCTGAAGCAAAAACCTGGGATGTTAGACCAAACCACAGTACATCTTTAAAGTTTGGATGGTTAAGTTAGGATCAACTCTTAAGAGATTAAAGGTGAGCAGCAAATAAAAGTAGAGACAAAGTCTGAACAAAACGGTGTGGAACATAGCTCCAGGTTCAAGCTAGGCATAGGCTGCTGCTGCTAAGTTGCTTCAGTCGTGTCCAACTCTGTGCAACCCCATAGACAGCAGCCCACCAGGCTCCCCATGTCCCTGGGATTCTCAAGGCAAGAACACTGGAGTGGGTTGCCATTTCCTTCTCCAATGCATGAAAGTGAAGAGTGAAAGTGAAAGTGCTCAGTCGTGTCCAACTCTCAGTGACCCCATGGACTGCAGCCTACCAGGCTCCTCCGTCCATGGGATTTTCCAGGCAAGAGTACTGGAGTGGGGTGCCACTGCCTTCTCCAGACATAGGCTGGGAACTACAATTCACTTTTGGTTCAGTTGGGCAGATGATCAGAGTCGCATACCTGCTATGTGATAACTGGCTTCATGACAGTGTATTTGTCTTTGTTCATGTTCTAAGCATCCTTGGGAATGGGTAAAGCTGCTAAGTGTATGTGGCTAGGGAGTTGGATAGGTCATATGAGGTTTGTAGGAAAGGGCTAGGTTCTTCCTTTTGCAAGCTCTTTGGATCAGGATTTAGAAGTATAGTCAAGCTGTAATAGGTCTCTTTTCTGATCCACTCTCAGCATCCCTAGCCCCCAGCCCTTACTACACACACCATACTTCAAATGGCTCTTTTTATGCCTTGAAATGATGCCTGGGAATATACAGTTAACACATTCATTATTATGAGTAAGTTCATAGAATGTTTAAAAAGTAAATGAGAGGAAGGAGGGTGGGATAATGTGGTTCACTAATAAGCAAGATGCAATCAAGAAAAAAAGTTGAAGACGTTACTAAACTTAAACACTACTAATATTATTTCATGCCACTTCTTGCCATTTTCCTCCTGATTCAGTCTTACACTTTTTTTTTTAAATATATAAACTCACTAATATATTTTCTATAATAGCAGCAGGTCAGTAGTGGTGAAGGGAGTATGAATGGTTTATTTTCTTGTTTTCTCAGGCACAGTAACCTTGGTGCACGACCAAAGGGGCTGTCCACTCTGGTGAAGAGTGGTGTTCCTGAAGCATTGAGGGCAGAGGTATGGCAATTATTAGCAGGCTGCCATGACAACCAAGCGATGCTGGATAGGTACCGACTTCTTATCACAAAGGTAGGAGCTCTTTTCATATTACTCTCATGTGACAGTATATTAAGTAAATCCTGTTTTCATAGCTCTAATAAGTCATAAATGCTTTGAACTTTTTGAAAAGCTATACTGCATTGTTTGGTGACTATGTCTGCCTTTTGTTCTGAACTCTTGTTGAATAGTGATAAACAATGGACTGTAGTCATCTATGAACACTTAATACCTTGGCTTTCATTTTTTTCAGTGATTGTTATAACTATTTACTATGTTGGAATATACTTATATTTCAAATACTTTCAATTAACCTTTCTTACTGTGTGAGATTTATATACAGTTGTACACAGTATAATTGTACTCTAGTATAATTTTAAAGTCAAATTAACTTGAAATTATGACTATCTGTGCTTATGTAACCTTACACGTAGATGATGTGGATAGTTGCCCAGATCCTTATCCTGTCAGGAGCCTTTGGTTCCAACGTAAATTCCTCTGCTTATGTCCAAAAAACTGATTTTAGAACATGGGTGATCCTGGCTCCTAGGCTTTCTTCTTAGGTCTTACCTCCCAATTTCTTAATCTACTCTAAATCATGATTTTAAAATAATGATAACTTTTTTTTTTAAAGAAAATCTCTATTCATAAAGGAATTTTTTTTTTCAGTAACACTTTACTCCTCAGGCTACATCAGTTTTTAAAATTCTTTAGCCCCTCTAATTCCTTCTCCCCTCCCTTACCTCTTTGCTTCCAGTCCTTCCACAGATATTTTCTGAGTTCCTAGTATATTCAGTCACTGCTCAATTAATATATTAAACAACCCTTTATACCATTTGTAATTAGTATTTTCTGAAGTGGAATGTGCAAGATAATCCATTGATGTTGGGGGCAGAGATATCTAAAGTTCCATTTGCAATTTTAAATTGCAGATACAAAATGATGTTAAGCTATGCTCATATTTGCTATGCTGTGGTACCTTACTAAGTCCTTGGGGCTAATGGCCACTTATCCCTTGTGGTTCAGGAGTGAGGTGGGGGAAGAAGGGACTTGCACACTTTGGAATGAAATAACAGTGGTGCTCACACTCATGTATTCACTTTTAGAATATTCAGTTTTCTTGCAGTTTGCATGCATTAGGTTAGGTGGATTTACAGGTTATCTGGTTCTAATCTTCATAGGATAGATGAATGGTTTATAAAGATTGATGTCACAGGATGCTACATATCAAGATATTAAAAAAGAGAAACACACTACTCTTTTCCTTCAGTCAAAAACTAATATTATGATAATGGATGACAAAGCAACTACTTTGGGAAATAAATTCATGTTATAGGAAAGGATGTTTGAAACATTTGGCAGTTTGAACATCACTGTGATTTTTGTGATTGAAAACTGCATGTCTGTATTATTAAAAAACTCTTACCATTTTCTTTCTTTGAAATCTGGAATCATAAATTTCAAGAACATTTAAATCTTGTGCAAGTAGTTGCAGGAAATTTGAGACTGATTGTTAGAAATATAAAAATTCACTGCGTTCTGATTTATTAAGAATACTTTGAGAAAATGAGGAATTGCCTAGCTATATTTCATCAAAATGGTTGATGGGTGGGACTGAAACAAATGCGCCTCTGCTCTGTGTTTTCCAGATATGCTCATGATTAAAACCATGAATCAAAAAACTGATTTGGGAATGTTTTCAAACTGTCATTTCATAAATTGCTTGACAAACATATTAAAAGATAAGGAGTCGTAGTGTATGATTCTGTCCATGTGAAATATTCAGAATAGATATGTCTATGGAGACAGAAAATAGACTACTGTTTGTCAGGGTATGGAGGAGGGGAGGAATTGGGAGTGACTGCTGACAGATTTGAGGTTCCATTTTGGGATGATGGAAATATTCTGACATTAGACGTGACAGTTTCTCACCATTGTGAATATACTAAAAACCAGTGAATTATACACTTTGCTGAATATTATGTCATATAAAGTTTATCTTTATAGAAAAATTACAGAAAAAAATTAAATTACCCATATTTTATATTGAATAATATTTTTGTACTATTTTTGTTAAGCAAACATTTTTCATTAAAAAAATCTTTTTCATAGTCTGTTTCTATGCTTTATAGTATTTTTATTAGTACAGTAGCACTTGTGAATAATAAACATAAATAATAAATATACATATATTGAAAGTTTATGCTCAGACATTTTTATTAATGATACCCATCTGAGCAAAAATGTCCAGAAACCATAACTCTTGGCATCAAATCACTTTTTCCTATGAGTAAGAAATTGTATACTTTTAATGACTATTTGTGGGGTAGCAACTCCAGCGTTCTTGCCTGGAGAATCCCAGGGACGGGGGAGCCTCGTGGGCTGCTGCCTATGGGGTCACATAGAGTTGGACACGACTGAAGCGACTTAGCAGCAGCAGCAGCAGCAGCAGCAGCGGCAGCAGCAGCTACTGTCATATTCCTTTCTCTGCTAAGAGGGTTTGTTAATTCATACCTTTTAAGATTTCAGACTTTGGGATAAAAATGAAAATAGTCTGACACAATATTGTTTATAAACTCCTGACTATATATGTTTTTATGTGTGACTAAAGCTTTACTAAGCATATACTTATAAATATATACTAAGCACTATGATGGTTTTGAATATACAGTTTTCAGGAAGAAGATCCAAGAGACAGAATGACATAAATGTTTTCATTGAATAAAACATTCCCAGACTCCTTTCACTCTGGAATTCTGACAGTGGTTTGTTTACTTTCTGCCTGTGAAGACTGGAGGGAGGAAAAAGCCATATTGTTTTTCTTTGGCAGTAGTAGGCAGATGCCTGGCCTTTGCCACTCATGAGATTTTCATCTGCTCTGGACATTCCCTTATGAATCTCCTGCCTTCATTCTGTGTTCCTTTTCCCTTCAGTTTCCTATTTGATTAGCAGTGGCAACCTCCTGATTCTTTGGACTATAGTTGTGGCAGACCTATAAGCTAGCACTGATGTTCCCTATCTTTTGGTCCAGTGTTTAAGGACCAAGTCCTTGCATTAATCCATTTTGAAATGTTTAGAACAGGTTCTGTGTCCCTGACTGAACTCTGTCTGATATATTTGGTCTATGCTTGTCACCTTGTTGTCTCAAATGACTTCTCTACATCGTATTGTGTCCAGTAAAGAGGAAAGGAAAGACAAAAGCAACCAAACTTGAGGTTAAAGGAATAGTCCTCGATACTGCCAAGTTCTGCCCAAGATTTCTGAAATGAGCTGCAAGGTTGGGGATCCCCGGTGCCATTCTCACTTTATACTAGATGGCTACAAATTTGGGGGTCCCCATAAACTCCTACAATTCATGGGGTTGCAAAGAGTCGGACACGACTGAGCGACTGAACTGAATAGACTCCCCTAGGCATGTAGCAAAGTGTTAGGATTACACGTTTTCTTTTTTTTAAAGCAAAAAGATATACATCAGATAAAAATTAGAGTCCGCCAAAGGAAGAGATACATTGGAAAGAATCTGTAACTGTTAGGGTTCCAAGGAAGCTTACATTCAGTTCAGTCGCTCAGTCATGTCCGACTCTTTGCGACCCCATGAATTGCAGCACGCCAGGCCTCCCTGTCCATCACCAACTCCCAGAGTTGACTCAGACTCACGTCCATCAAGTCAGTGATGCCATCCAGCCATCTCTTCCTCTGTCGTACCCCTCTCCTCCTGCCCCCAATCCCTCCCAGCATCAGGGTCTTTTCCAGTGAGTCAACTCTTCGCATGAGGTGGCCAAAGTACTGGAGCTTCAGCTTCAGCATCATTCCCTCCAAAGAAATCCCAGGGCTGATCTCCTTCAGAATGGACTGGTTGGATCTCCTTGCAGTCCAAGGGACTCTCAAGAATCTTCTCCAACACCACAGTTCAAAAGCATCAATTCTTCGGTTCTCAGCCTTCTTCACAGTCCAACTCTCAGGGACACCTTAACTTCCCAGCATCAACCTGTAGTAGTGTGTATCACTAACCTGGGCATTTCAGCAAGCTTTGGTGTCCAGAATTTTTATTGGGATTTCTTAATATATATAGTTAGAGACTTCCCTGGTGGCTTAGATGGTAAAAGCATCTGCCTACAATGCAGGAGACCTGGGTTCGATCTCTGGGTTGGGAAGATCCCCTGGAGAAGGAAATGGCAACCCACTCCAGTATTCTTGCCTGAAAAATCCCATGGACAGAGGAGCCTGGCAGGCTACAGTCCATGGGGTTGCAAAGAGTCAGACATGACTGAGCGACTTCACTTGACTATATGTATAGTTAATCTTTATAGATATAGTTAATCACATGTATGGGTGATTGATTGAATCATTGCCAACCATTTGGTTGAACTAAGTTTTTAGTCTTCTTCTCTCCACTGAGATTGGATTGAAATCACCTGGCTCAACACCCCTATCCTCTAGTTTCATGGTTGGTCTTTTTGGCTTGGCCAGCTCCCATGCTTAGTCCTCTTCTTAGAATAAACTGTCTATGGTCCTTCCATGAGTCACCCAAAATGTAAGCATAAATTGTAAGAGGTGATTGGTGGGTTCCACCATGAATGACAAAAATTCCTCTGTCATATGGGAAATTCCAAGTGTTTAAAGGTTACCTTCCATGAGCCTGAACTTTCCTTGAATCTAGAACTCTTTGGCATATCTGGACCAGGTGTGTCACCCTTATAAAGAGCTTTTCCTTAAACCCCCAAACAACTTACACTTAATTTCTTTGACCAGGATTCTGTTACATGACTATCTCCATGGAATGCTGGGAAATATTTTGTTAAAATGGTATGTTGTGACTCCTCTTCATCCACTGAAATACGAGTTTATTAATAAGAAAGAGAGACTCAATACTAGGTAGACACCTGCCTTTCTCTGCAATACCTGCCTATTGATAGTGACAGTGATTGAGCTTTGTTGTGGAATAATTTATTATGAACTAAGCCTAGTAGCTTATTTTAGGACAGCAAATGTTTACTAATCACCATTTGAGATTGACTAATAATGTATAATTTAAAGATAGTATAATAAATATTTTCACCTTTGGTTTACAAATCAATGACCACATAAAATTTTTAATGTTATTAATATTTCTATCAATAACAGTGCCATTTATCAAAAGCATTTTCATATAAACAATGCAGAAATGTGTGGCTCTGATCATGTGCCTTTATTCAGGCTCTCAAGTCATAACATTTCTGTGAGAGGAAGTACAGTGGTATATTTAACTTCATTGTCTTCCTTGCTTGATAGCCAAACATAATAAAAATAAGATGAATAATGACAGTATTGTTCTTTCTCTATGCTTTCGGGTAGAAATCAGACAGCAAGTGTTTGTAGCCAAGAACATTAAGAATGCACTTTGGTGTTGAATGCATATGAGCTTAGGAGATAGAACATGAATACCTAGAGGATTTTCAGTAAGAAGTGCCTGCGTGTTTAGTCCAAAGCTGGTAGTATTTTCTTTTGGTCCCATTAATCTCTCCTCTCTTATTAAGGGAATGGCAAGATTTCAAGGTTAGTTAATGAACTGGTTCAGCTTGAACAAATAAACTTGCTAAAATCCCTCCCAAATATATCAGATAATACAGGGAAGAAGGAAAAGGTGATTGGGCTCTTAGTAGAAAAACTAGTCTGTTTATCATTTCATCCTTTAGTAGTAGTGTGCTAGTTCACTCTTTGAAAAAACAAATCACATTCTGAAGCAGTCTTTCCAGGTGAGATGGCATATAGCCAGCAGACTGGATCCAGCTTGTCATCTGCTTTGTGTAATCATCAGTATAATACATTAAAGAATAGTATCCGTTGTTCACTCAAGCTTGTACTTCCTGTTTCATAGACATACTATTCCTACTCTTTATTACTTGCTTTCTGTTCTTCATACATTGTAATACCTGACCAAGCCCTGAAATATGCTTGATTTTGTGACTCCATCATATTAGCATATCAACCTTTTCCTCAGGGGAGGGAGCTGTCACAGTGTGCTTTTAGTTGATTAAAGCACTTTGCAAGCCTTTTGACTGATAGGAAAAAGACTTTAGGGACCAAAGTTTTAAAAAGGATGAAAAACTCTAGACAGATTTAAGATGAACCAGGACAGGAGCTGCAGACTAACTGGTAACCTTAATTTGGAGCTGAGGACCAAACAGAACAAGCCAGATGAGTCGATCCATCTAAATCATGTTAACTCCAATGCCAGGATCAGGGAACTTTTAGGTACAACTTGCCTTAGTGAAAGCTATAACTCCACTTTGGGAGGAAATGGTGCTTACTCTGGAGGGAGGATGAGATGGTTGGATGACATCAGCAGCTCAGTGGATGTAGTTTGAGTGCACTCCAGGAAATAGCGAAGGAAGGGAAGCCTGGTGTGCTGCAGTCCATGGGGTCACAAAGAGTCAGACACGACAGCGACTGAACAACAACTGGCGGGAGACCATGGGTTCAGATTTCAAGCTCTGCTGGTTACTAGCTCGTGACCTTGGGCAAATTCCTTAATTATCCTTTATCTCATTTATAAAGTGGTCTTAATAATGCATATTGTATAGAATTGGGAGGATTGAATAAGATAATAAGTAGTTTACATAAAGCACTCAGAGCATGCCTAATACATGGTAAGCACTCACTAGTGATAGGGGATGAGAAAAATTATAAAGCAGTGTATGTTTCAATGTTAAATGAGTAGCATGGAAAAGAAGGAAATATGGAGATGACTATGGGTTCGTGATATCTGTGTAGATTAAGGACATCCTCCTGAGAAATAAAGAGAACGAAGGAAAATGAAATATGTATAACCACTTTTATGTACTTGTGCCACTGATTCATCCTTCAATTTATTCAATATGCAGGTGTTTTCTGTGTGAAGAGTAACACCGGTATCTTATCTAGTAGAAATGCACAGTCCAGCAGGGAAGTCAGTCTGGAAGGCAGAGGAATGGTGATGACATGGTTAAGTTCTGTGACAGAGATATGAACAAGGTGATAGGGGAGCACAGAAACTGGAGCAGCCAACTCTTTTGCCCAGGAGCCAAGAACAGGAGGGTATGTTTAGGCTGAGGCAATGCCATACCCAAAGACACAGAGTTGTGAAAAGTTCTGCCATGGTCAGAGGCTGTAGGAAACTCAGTATGAGCCACAGGGCACTCTTCACCATCAACTTTAGGTCAGCAAGGACTGCAAATGGATTTGCTCACTGCTGTAATCTTAACACTAGGACTGCCCTCTAGCAGATTCTAAAACATACTTGCTGAGACAACCAGTGGAAAGTGGGATGGTTATTATGTCTAGTGCTTTCATATGCCCTTTCCAGGTGAACCTGACACCTTCAGCGATGGCACTCCCATTTTTACCATCGATGAGATGGGGGGTTCAGAGAGTTTGAGAGACCCACAGTTACTAAATAGCAGAGTTAGTATGTGAATCCATAAAGTAGAAAACTCTAAAACAGACATGAAAGGGACAGGGCATTCTTATGTTTTGTCTTTTAAAGATCCTTTGGAAGGGAAAACTCTTTCTCTGTATTTTCCTCATCATTAATCATTAAGGGTAATAAAAAGTTAAAGAAATACAAGCAGTATTATCCCCTTTTCTCTACTTTATGCTAATCATTGTATGGATATTAGATTTTAGTTTACTTGAGGAATTCTGTTTATAGCAAAAAACATGTATAAACTTTCCATATGATAGAACATTTCTTTTTTTAAAAAATTTATTTTAATTGGAGGTTAATTTACAATATTGTATTGGTTTTGCCATACATCAACATGAATCCGCCACAGGTATACACGTGTTCCCCATCCTGAACCCCCCTCCCTCCTTCCTCCCCATACCATCCCTCTGGGTCGTCTCAGTGCACCAGCCCCAAGCATCCAGTATCATGCATTGAACCTGGACTGGCGATTCCTTTCATGTATGATATTATACATGTTTCAGTGCCATTCTCCCAAATCATTCCACCCTCTCCCTCTCCCACAGAGTCCAAAAGACTGTTCTATACATCTGTGTCTCTTTTGCTGTCTCATATACAGGGTTATCATTACCATCTTTCTAAATTCCATATATATGTGTTAGTATACTGTATTGGTGTTTTTCTTTCTGGCTTACTTCACTCTGTATAATAGCTCCAGTTTCATCCACCTCATTAGAACTGATTCAAATGTATTCTTTTTAATGGCTGAGTAATACTCCATTGTGTATATGTACCACCACTTTCTTATCCATTCATCTGCTGATGGACATCTAGGTTGCTTCCATGTCCTGGCTATTATAAACTGTGCTGCGATGAACATTGGGGTACACGTGTCTCTTTCAATTCTGGTTTCCTTGGTGTATATGCCCAGCAGTGGGATTGCTGTGTCAGTAGTTTATAGAATCAGTAACAGAAAAGCTGAAATCGCCTAACTTCAACCCATCCCTTTTCAAGTGGGTGTTCACACATCTTTCCTAAAGTCGACGTGAGGCTTCAACCACTGTCTGCTGCTACATGGTTTCTGCCAGAGGCTGAGGACACTGACACTGTGGATGGATCAGTGGCAGACTTCTACCACATACTTCTGAAAGTATAAGTTCTTTATTGCTTATCATTGAGATTTCTTATTATTTCTATTAAATTAGCGTTCTTCATAATATTGAGGTGATCTGAAAGGACAATGAAAGGATTGTAACCTTGCTGCTCTTTATAGAAGCAAAAAGAATTTAGAGCTTCAAAGATTAGGGTTAAATATTAAAACAAATTTTTTTAAATTTTGGTTACAGTGGATCTTTGTTGCTGTGTGCAGCTTCCTCCAGCTGTGGTGAGCTGGGGCTACTCGTTGTTGTGGTGCACGGGCTTCCCACTGTGGTGGCTCCTCTTGTTGCGGAGCTCAGGCTTTTGGTGTGTAGGCTTTAGTACTTGCAGCTCACAGGCTCAATAGCTGTGGTGCATGGGCTTAATTGCTGCAGAGTACGTGGAATCTTCCCAGAGCAGGGATTGAACCTGTGTCCCCTGCATTGGCAGGCAGATTCTTGTCCATTGTACCACCAGGGAAGTCCAGAATTAAATCTTAATTGCTGGCTTTATGAGCCACTGAGTAATGACAACATTTTCACACATTATGGGCCATTTGACATGGGGAAGATTGTGGATGTTTTAGGGCAATCTGCATTTTATGTAGCTTTACAGAAATGTATGTATAATTTTTGTAATTACTATGGATAGTTTATCAAGTCTGCTGATTACTGTTTATAGAACATTGCAAATATTAGACTATAATTCTCTCCTTTTTTGTATACGTGATCTAATTGATAACATTCATACTTTATATTTTGTTAAAATAAGCTTTTAATTGATAAGCTTTCAGAAGTAATGTTATCATAAGCCATTTCCTTCTCTCACTTAAATTTGTTTTTTTCCAAGTGAATCTTTTCTCTAAGAAGTGTTTTTATATATGTGCACACACACAATTTCTTTTTAAAGGATTTAAATCCTAGTGCTAGATTGACCTGAATTTGAGTCTCAACCCTGCCATGTATTAACTTGTAATCTTGAGACGTTATCTCAACTTTATAAGCCTCAGCTTCATCATTTGTAAAGCACAGATAATAGTAGTACCTACTAGAATTGTTGTGGGAATTAAGTAAAATGATAAAGTGCTTGGCATATAGTGTGTATTTAAGATATGAATGTATGATATTAGTAATAATGGATATTTGTATCAGTGTACACTGCTACTTTAGTGTTAGTCAACTTCCAGTCATATAGTTTTCATGAGAACATATGGTATGAACAATAGCTGATAGAATTAAGCATTAATCTTTTTAGAAGTATGAAAAATAAGATTTGTCTTGTTTTTCTTTCCTTGTGGCTAGTGAATATCATGGGATGTTTGAATCTTTAAACTTGGCTTTATAATGATTATATGAATTATTATTTAGTCATTATACATATTCCAGGATATCATAAAATTAAATGATATTCTCTAAAAATCACTCCTGATGGCTATATGATGTAATCAAGACTGCAAGGCAGATAAAGTGTCATTCACTTATTAATTCACTCATTCAGTAACTCATTATTGAGCATCTTTTATGGGTCATGCCATGTGTGGTTTCTAAGCCTGTGTAGACAAAAGGGGCCTTATAGCTTTGAGTAGCATGGCCTAGGGAAAGCCAGACCTATATGCAGATAGATCAAATATATGATGATACAGGTTATAACAGGTATTTTAACCAAGTATGTGGAATATGAAAGAGGTGGTGGCAGCTCTGCTTGGGTGAGTCAGGGAAGACTTCATGGGGAAGTTGATACCTGAGGTGGGAATTTAATATGTCTGAGTGGGATAGGGGAGGGAGTAGAGTGTAGGAGTAGCTTACATAATGATTCAAGTGCCCTTTGGTGACTTAGCTTGGATTATCCTGGAAGCCTTAGGAAGTGAAGTCAGTGTGCTCCTTCCTTCCCTCACTTCCACCACAGTTGGCTAACTACATCCACTACTAATGGGTCAGTGTTTATCCCCTGGTAAAATGAAAAGAACATAATACAAGTTTATTCTTCTTAGAATAAATATGTGAAGTGAAAAACCTCAGAAAATTTGTCATATCAAAATGGATATTTATATTTAATTGACATACCTAGAGTTGATGTAATCATCATAATTGGTTGATGTACCTAGAGTTGAAATAATAGAATTTGAACTAGTAATTTTATAGTATCTATTTGGTAAATGAGTACCTATTGTGTATCAGGTATTGTGCTAGGATGGTAATGCACATTCATTTTTATAATCAGTGAACTGAAAAATACCATCTACTGGCTAAGTACAAAACAGTAAAACTTGCAAAGAAGAAGTCTAATTTGACATAGTACAGAAAGCATATGCTTAAACCTCTATCAGCGAGTAAAAAGGGCAAAGTTGCAAGCAGTTGGTAGTTTGGTAGTTGCTGCCAAAAAATATTTTTTGGAATATAAATAAAAAACAACAGTAAGAGTGGCCTGTGTTAAGATTCTGCAAGTTCTCTGCTTTCTTGAGGATTGTATGGACAGATAAAGCTTCACTGTGTTTATTCTTGTCAGGTTATTAGTACTGCTCAGAGTAAAGCCTGTCTTCTTTCTGTTCTCCAGTGTATTATTGTAGCAGATGGCTTTTAATAAAACATGTAGCTAAAGAAAAAATTTTACCCTATTTTAGTGGAATGTACTGTAATTATAATTACTGGACAGTCTCAAGGGGAAGTGTTTAAATTGGGTTTTTTTTAATGATCAAATGAAATTTAGTGAATATTTGAAAAGCGAAATTATGCAATCAGTTACATTTTCTTTTCAGTTTCCACAACTAAAATAAACTTTGTATGTGATTTAGCCAGGTAGATATTTGCTTTTTCTTTATATGGCTTAGTTTTTTAAGATGCAGTGCTATATGTTAGTCAAATAACATTCAACACTAGTTTTGTTGAGAGGCAGGGCATTGCTTAATTACATAGCTGTTCTGTTGTCTGTTATCACCTTGTCTATTTGTAGGAAATGAGCTTTTTGATAGAATGGGGTTACTCCTGATCAATCCCAGAAGAATATATAACAATTATAAATATATGTGCACCCAACATAGGAGCACAGCAATATGTAAGACAAATGCTAACAAGTATGAAAGGGGAAATTAACAATAACACAGTAATAGTGGGAGACTTTAATACCCCACTCACACCTATGGATAGATCAACTAAACAGAAAATTAACAAAGAAACACAAACTTTAAATGATACAATAGACCAGTTAGACCTAATTGATATCTGTAGGACATTTCACCCCAAAACAATGAATTTCACCTTTTTCTCAAGTGCTCACGGAACCTTCTCCAGGATAGAGAAGGAATATGGCCCTCACATCCTGGGCCATAAATCTAGCCTTAATAAATTCAAAAAAAATTGAAATCATTCCAAGCATCTTTTCTGACCATAATGCATTAAGATTAGATCTCAATTACAGGAGAAAAACTATTAAAAATTCCAACATAAGGAGGCTGAACAACATGCTTCTGAATAACCAACAAATCACAGAAGAAATCAAAAAAGAAATCAAAATATGCATAGAAACGAATGAAAATGAAAACACAACAACCCAAAACCTGTGGGACATTATAAAAGCAGTGGTAAGGGGAAAGTTCATAGTAATACAGGCATACTTCAAGAAATAAGAAAAAAGTCAAATAAATAACCTAACTCTACACCTAAAGCAACTAGAAAAGGAAAAAAATGGATAATCCCAGGATTAGTAGAAGGAAAGAAATTTTAAAAATTAGGGCAGAAAGAAATGCAAAAGAAACAAAAGAGACCATAGCAAAACTCAACAAAGCCAAAAGCTGGTTCTTTGAAAGGATAAATAAAATTGACAAACCATTAGCCAGACTCATCAAGAAACAAAGGGAGAAAAATCAAATCAACAAAATTAGAAATGACAATGGAGAAATCACAACAGACAACACAGAAATACAAAGGATCATAAGAGACTACTATCAGCAATTATATGCCAATAAAATGGACAACGTGGAAGAAATGGACAAATTCTTAGAAAAGTACAACTTTCCAAAACTGAACCAGGAAGAAATAGAAAATCTTAACAGACCAATCACAAGCACGGAAATTGAAACTGTAATCAGAAATCTTCCAGCAAACAAAAGCCCAGGTCCAGACGGCTTCACAGCTGAATTCTACCAAAAATTTCGAGAAGAGCTAACACCTATCCTACTCAAATTCTTCCAGAAAATTGCAGAGGAAGGTGAACTTCCAAACTCATTCTGTGAGGCCACCATCACCCTAGTATCAAAACCTGACAAAGATGCCACAAAAAAGAAAACTACAGTCCAATATCACTGATGAACATAGATGCAAAAATCCTTAACAAAATTCTAGCAATCAGAATCCAACAACACATTAAAAAGATCATACACCATGACCAAGTGGGCTTTATCTCAGGAATGCAAGGATTCTTCAATATCTGCAAATCAATCAATGTAATTCACCACATTAACAAACTGAAAATAAAAACCATATGATTATATCAGTAGATGCAGAGAAAGCCTTTGACAGAATTCAACATCCATTTATGATAAAAACTCTCCAGAAAGCAGGAATAGAAGGAACATACCTCAACATAATAAAAGCTATATATGACAAACCCACAGCAAACATTATCCTCAATGGTGAAAAATTGAAAGCATTTCCCCTAAAGTCAGAAACAAGACAAGGGTGCCCACTCTCACTACTACTATTCAACATAGTTCTGGAAGTTTTGCCCACAGCAATCAGAGCAGAAAAAGAAATAAAAGGAATCCAAATTGGAAAAGAAGAAGTAAAACCCTCACTGTTTGCAGATGACTTGATCCTCTACATAGAATGCCCTAAAGACTCCACCAGAAAATTACTAGAGCTAATCAATGAATATAGTAAAGTTGCAGGATATAAAATCAACACACAGAAATCCCTTGCATTCCTATACACTAATAATGAGAAAGTAGAAATAGAAATTAAGGAAACAATTCCATTCACCATTGCAACAAAAAGAATAAAATACTTAGGAATGCTTCTGCTGCTGCTGCTAAGTTGCTTCAGTCATGTCTGACTCTGTGTGACCCCAGAGACGGCAGCCCACCAGGCTCCCCCATCCCTGGGATTCTCCAGGCAAGAACGCTGGAGTGTGTTGCCATTTCCTTCTCCAATGCATGAAAGTGAAAAGTGAAAGTGAAGTCGCTCAGTCTTGTCTGACCCTTAGCGACCCCATGGACTGCAGCCTACCATGCTCCTCCGTCCATGGGATTTTCCAGGCAAGAGTACTGGAGTGGGTTGCCATTGCCTTCTCCGACTTAGGAATATATCTACCTAACTAAAGACCTATATATAGAAAACTATAAAACACTGGTGAAAGAAATCAAGTGAAGTGAAGTGAAGTCGCTCAGTCATGTCCGACTCTTTGTGATCTCATGCACTGTAGCCCACCAGGCTCCTCCATCCATGGAATTTTCTAGGCAAGAGTACTGGTGTGGGTTGCCATTTCCCTCTCCAGGGGATCTTCCCAACCCAGGGATCGAACCCGGGTCTCCCGCATTGTGGGCAGACGTTTTATTGTCTGAGCCACCAGGGAATGAAAGAAATCAAAGACGACACTAATAGATGGAGAAATATACTGTGTTCATGGATTGGAAGAATCAATATAGTGAAAATGAGTATACTACCCAAAGCAATCTACAGATTCAATGCAATCCCTTTCAAGCTCCCAGTGGTATTTTTCACAGAGCTAGAACAAATAATTTCACAATTTGTATGGAAATACAGAAAACCTCGAATAGCCAAAGCAATCTTGAGAAACAAGAATGGAACTGGAGGAATCAACCTGGTTGACTTCAGGCTCTACTACAAAGCCACAGTCATCAAGACAGTATGGTACTGGCACAAAGACAGAAATATAGATCAATGGAACAAAATAGAAAGCCCAGAGATAAATCCACACACCTGTGGACACCTTATTTTGACAAAGGAGGCAAGAATACACAATGGATTAAAGACAATCTCTTTCACAAGTGGTGCTGGGAAAACTGGTCAACCACTTGTAAAAGAATGAAACTATAACACATTCTAATACCATACACAAAAATAAACTCAAAATGGATTAAAGATCTAAGTGTAAGACCAGAAACTATAAAACTCCTAGAGGAGAACATAGGCAAAACACTCTCCAACATAAATCACAGCAGGATCCTCTATGACCCACCTCCCAGAATTCTGGCAATAAAAGCAAAAATAAACAAATGGGATCTAATTAAAATTAAAAGCTTCTGCACAACAAAGGAAACTATAAGCAAGGTGAAAAGACAGCCTTCTGAATGGGAGAAAATAATAGCAAATGAAGCAGCTGACAAACAACTAATCTCAAACTCCTGCAGCTCAATTCCAGAAAAATAAATGACCCAATCAAAAAATGGGAATTATAATGTGATTCCTGGGTCCCAGTTTTATAATAACTGTGCTGGACTTATCTGCATATATTTCTAGAGCATATTTATATTTTATTGGATAATAAAATTTTTATTATTTATAAAGTAATAAGTTTTCTCCAGGGTTTTTATTGGCTTTGATTTACTTTTCCATTCAAATTTGTGCTTAGATAAGTTTACTTCCCTAGTGATTCAGACTGTAAAGAATCCTCCTGCAGTGAGGGAGGCCTAGGTTCGGTCCCTGGGTTAGGAAAATCCCTGGAGGAGGGCATGGCAACCCACTCCAGTATTCTTGTCTGGAGAATCCCCATGGACAGAGGAGCCTAGTGGGCTATGGGGTTGCAAAGAGTCCTGGGGTTGCATGGGGTTGTAAAGAGTCAGACATGACTGAGCGACTAAGCACAGCACATGTTTATTATTAATTAGTGCCAAGGTTTAAAAAAAAAGACAGTGGATATTTATGAGGCAGGCATAAAGATCCCCACCCCCCTGCAGCATATTATATATTTCTGCTTGTATTTTAGTGACAGTTTTATTTGCAACTTCTTGCTTGATGAATTCATGACCTTCTCAGTATCTTCTCTTTCTGTGTCTCTTTATACTTTGTTTCTTTGTCTCTCCATCATATATTTCATTCTTTTTATTACCTGCCTCCCTTTCTTAACTGTCATAATGTAGTTCTGAAAAGTGGGATTTTTAAAAAAATTTGTTGCTTTTTATTTGCTGGGTTTCATGTTACCAGTGAATTTCTCAGATTAAGCTGCTTTTTTACTTTCATGGCTTTTAGTTGATTTTTAAACTAATAAGACAGTAGATTGCATCATCATACAGAAACTGTCATTCTGT
Organism: Capricornis sumatraensis; assembly: GCF_032405125.1. Classification (NCBI taxonomy): domain Eukaryota; kingdom Metazoa; phylum Chordata; class Mammalia; order Artiodactyla; family Bovidae; genus Capricornis; species Capricornis sumatraensis. The sequence continues at coordinate 62,940,635 of NC_091082.1, forward strand.
TGTTCTTTGTATTCCCAGAGCCTGGCATTCAGTTCATTTTAGTTCAGTTGTTCAGTTGTGTTTGACTCTTTGCGACCCCATGAATTGCAGCATGCCTGGCCTCCCTGTCCATCACCAACTCCCAGAGTTCACTCAGACCCACATACATCGAGTCAGTGATGCCGTCCAGCCATCTCATCCTCTGTCGTCCCCTTCTCCTCCTACCCCCAGTCCCTCCCAGCATCAGAGTCTTTTCCAATGAGTCAACTCTTCGCATGAGGTGGCCAAAGTACTGGAGTTTCAGCTTTAGCATCATTCCTTCCAAAGAACACCCAGGGCTGATCTCCTTCAGAATGGACTGGTTAGATCTCCTTGCAGTCCAAGGGACTCTCAAGAGTCTTCTCCAACACCACAGTTCAAAAGCATCAATTCTCCGGCACTCAGCCTTCTTCACAGTCCAACTCTCACATCCATACATGACCACTGGAAAAACCATAGCTTTGACTAGACAGACCTTAGTCGGCAAAATAATGTCTCTGCTGTTGAATATGCTATCTAGGTTGGTCATAAGTTTCCTTCCAATGAGTAAGCATCTTTTAATTTCATGGCTATAGTCACCATCTGCAGTGATTTTGGAGCCCAAAACAATAAAGTCTGACACTGTTTCCACTGTTTCCCCATCTGTTTCCCATAAAGTGATGGGACCAGATGCCATGATCTTTGTTTTCTGAATGTTGAGCTTTAAGCCAACTTTTTCACTCTCCTCTTTCACTTTCATCAAGAGGCTTTTTAGTTCCTCTTCACTTTCTGCCATAAGGGTGGTGTCATCTGCATATCTGAGGTTATTGATATTTCTCCTGGCAATCTTGATTCCAGCTTGTGTTTCTTCCAGTCTAGCGTTTTTCATGATGTACTCTGCATAGAAGTTAAATAAGCGAGGTGACAATATACAGCCTTGACGTACTCCTTTTTCTATTTGGAACCAGTCCGTTGTTCCATGTCCAGTTCTAACTGTTGCTTCCTGACCTGCATACAGATTTCTCAAGAGGCAGGTTAGGTGGTCTGGTATTCCCATCTCTTTCATAATTTTCCACAGTTTATTGTGATCCACACTGTCAAAGGCTTTGGCATAGTCAGTAAAGTAGAAATAGATGTTTTTCTGGCATTAGTCCTTACTAAATATTTGTTGAATATCTATATGAATTAAATTCTTTAGGTTAGTACTTCATTATTTAAATAAAAAAAAAGTAGGAGTTAATGGCTGTGACATTGTATGTGAAGAATTGGATTAGAAATTATATGAGTATTGGGTTTTTTTAAATAGAACATTTCAAGTTATAGATCAGAGCTGATTAATTGAAACCTCACTTTTTTCATCACATTTAATGAGTAGCTTTTAGGGACCAGACACAAGACTAGTCCTTGAAAAGTTGTCTTTTTAATTTATTCTTTCTTGTCATAATTACTTCTTTCCAGATAATGTAGTCTGTATGTAATTGTTGATATACATACAAAGACCTGAAAATTTGACATGGACTATGTCTCTTACTGCAGACTCAACCCTAGTTTCTATTTCCTTTTTTCATCAAATAGGAAAAAAATAAGCAAAGGGAAAAAGCCCAGAAGAACCACTGAGTAAATTTTTAGCTTATCATAGCCTTAGAAAAATTCAGTTTCTTTGTGAAATTTCTTGAACTGCTTCAAGAAAATACTAGGTAAATGCCATATTGGAGATACCTTGATGCTGCAAAATTTTTTCAGATTTAAAGCTTTAATGTACAGATTGGCTTTTGTCTTAATATATTCATTTCATAGAGTGTTTCAAGCTAAGTATTGTAATTAATTCAATATGCTGCAATTTTGAAAGAATAGTTATACCATAACAATTTAATATGATTCTCATTTGTTTCCTTTTTTCTCTATGTCAAATCTTTATTTATTGTAGTATCACAATTTATTTTCTCAATTATACTTCCATTAAGCACACAAAAGACTTTAATTTTTTACATACGAACTTTTTTTATCCCTATGAATGGTGAAGTAAAGTCAAAAGTGAAAGCAAAAGTCACTCAGTTTTGTCTACTCTTTGCTACCCCGTGTACTATACTGTAAATAGGTAGCCTTTTCCTTCTCCAGGGGATCTAGGTAAAAGTTGCTCAGAACTTAAAAATTTTGGATTGGAATATTATAGGTATGTACTTTTCTTCTGCAAGAGAGAACTTTACTTGTTACTACTGTCAGAATAATTCAATCACTTCTACCCTTTAAGAGGATGATCTCTGACATGTTTAAAAAAGCTACTTAATCTTTTAATAGATGACTAATTTTTGGAAGACAGCATCATAAAACTTTTACCTTGATGCCTGTAAAAATGATGTGAAAAGGAGCAATTTCATTGAACTCTTGAACCTTCAGTTCTTGTTTGAAAAAGTATAATTGGTAATTTTTAATTGAATGCTTCTGTTAATTTTTTTACCCATCTTTCTAGTTGGTACTTGAAAGTGAAAGTGAAGTTGCTCGGTCGTGTCCGACTCTTTGTGACCCCATGGGCTGTAGCCTACCAGGCTCCTCTGTCCATGGGATTTTCCAGGCAATAGTCCTGGAGTGGATTGCCATTTCGTTCTCCAGGGGATCTTCCCAACCCAGAGATCGAACCTGGGTCTCCCGCGTTATAAACAGACGCTTTACCGTCTGAGCCACCAGGGAAGTCGCTTAGGTACACTAAGTAAGGTTCTGTCTTTTCATACAGATTATTTAATCAAAGTCTCTGAGGCTCTCTTACTTTACTTTCTAGGGACCTGAAATCTTTACTTTTGTTGTTCAATTGCTAAGTCATGTCCAACTCTTTGCGACCCCATGGACTGTAGCACACCAGGCTTCCTGGTCTTTCACTATCTCCTGGAGTCTGCTGAAACTCGTCCTTTGAATCAGTGATGCTATCCAACCATCCCCTCCTCTGTTGCCCCCTTCTCTTCTTGCCCTCAATCTTTCCCAGCATCAGGGTCTTTTCCAATGAATCAGTTTTTCTCATCAGGTGGCCAAAGTATTGGAGCTTCTACTTCAGCATCAGTCCTTCCAGTGAATATTCAGGATTAATTTCCTTTAGGATTGACTGGTTGGATCTCCTTGCAGTCCGAGAGACTCTCAAGAGTCTTCTCCAACCCTACAGCAAAAGCATCAATTCTTTGGCGCTCAGCCAATTTGGCTCAACTCTCACATCCATACATGATTACTGGAAAAACCACAGCTTTGACTAGCAGGACGTTTGTTGGCAAAGTGATGTCTCCGTTTTTTAATACACTTTCTAGATTTGTCATAGCTTTTCTTCCAAGGAGCAAGCAATTTTTAATTTCGTGGCTGCAGTCACTGTCCACAGTGATTTTGGAGCCCAAAGAAATAAAATCTATCACTATTCCCACTTTTTTCCCATCTGTTTTGTCATGAAGTGATGAGACCAGATGCCTCGATTTTCGTTTTTTGAGTGTTAAGACAGCTTTTTCACTGTCCTCTTTCACATATCAAGAGGCTCTTTAGTTCCTCTTAGCTTTCTGCCATTAAAGTATCATCTACATATCTGAGGTTGTTGATATTTCTCCTGGCAATCTTGATTCTAGATTGTGAACCAGGCAGCCCAGCATTTTGCATGATGTACTCTCTATATACATTAAATAAGAGGGTGACAGTATACTACCTTGATGTACATCTTTCCCAATTTTGAACCAGTTGGTTGTTCTATGTCCAGTTCTAACCGTGGCTTCTTGTCTTGCCTACAGTTTTTTTAGGAGAAGGTAAGGTGGTCTGGTATTCCCATCTCATTCTAGGCCCCGCATCAGACTTCCCAACCTGGAGATCTGACAGAGGAACTGGGAATACCCAGGGAATCTAACTTTGAAGGACAGTGGGATTTGATTTCAGGACTTCTACAGGACTGAGGGAAACAGAGATTCTTAGAGGGCACAGATGAAATCTTGTGCATACCAGGACCCAGAGGAAAGGAGCAGTCACCCTGCAAGAGACTGAGCCAGACCTGCCTGTGAGTGTTTGAGGATCTCCTGCGGAGGTCTGGGTCAGCTGTGGCCTGCTGAAGGGACATGGGCAATGGCAGCAGCAGTCCTGTGAGGTGGATGTTGGCATGAGTCCTTTTTGGAGGTTGCCTGCTGCTTCTGCTGCTGCTGCGTTGCTTCAGTCGTGTCCGACTCTGTGTGACCCCATAGACAGCAGCCCACCAGGCTCCTCCGTCCCTGGGATTCTCTAGGCAAGAACACTGGAGTGGGTTGCCATTTCTTTCTCCAGTGCATGAAAGTGAAATGTGAGAGTGAAGTTGCTCAGTTGTCTCTGACCCTCAGCGACCCTATACTGCAGCCTTCCAGGCTCCTCCATCCACGGGATTCTCCAGGCAAGAGTACCGGAGTGGGATGCCAGCCCTATAATTGAGCCTGCAGACTCCAGGACTAAGCAACTGACAGGCCTAACAACTAACAGTGAGAGAGCACACAGCCCCACCCATTAGCAGACAGTTGGATTAAAGATTTACTGAGCATAGCTCTGTGCCCCAGAGCAAGACACAGTTTTCCCCAGTGTGTCCCTCCTGTCAGGAAGGTAGAACTGTAATCCCACAGCCTCTAGAATGAAAACCACAATCACAGAAAGCCAGCCAAAATGATTGCATGGATCACAACCTTGTGTAACTCAAGGAAGCTGTGAGCCATGCTGTTCAGGGCCACCCACACTGGCTGGGTCATGGTGGAGAGTTCTGACAAATTGTCACTGGAAAAGGGATTGGCAAATCACTTAAGTATTCTTGCCTGGAGAACCCCACGATCTTTACTTTGATGGGTTTCAAAGCTAAAGTATGTGCAAAGATGATTTGCGTATGTTTACAAAATTTCTGTCTCATTCAGATCAACTATAGAGTTGATCATGCAGTCAAAAAGGAAATTGATCTTTATTGCATACTACTGAAAATCAAGATTTTCTAAGTAAATAAAGTTATTTGAGAACCTTAAATTAAGGAAGTGAAGGAATTCCCCTAGATTATCTACATTTTTTTTTTTTTTTCCTTTTGGGTCTGATATACCTCTCCATGTAGCTATAGTTTCTCCAACTCACTTTTTATGAGAGAAGATCCTTTCCCAGCTGATCAGAAAACAGGTTGAGCTTGATTCTAAAGAAAAGATGATACTTAGTAGTACCATGAGGAGATTTGTTCATCCCAGTGGCCCAGTGTAGTCTTACATTAAGTGTTCTGGGACTAATTAATCAGGAAACTACTCTAATTAAAAGGGAAACTGCTCATCAGCTGTCTGCTCAGCCTTTTTATAGAAAGAAACTGTATACTTAGCTACTTGTTCTCTGGGTTCTAGCAACATTCTTTAACTGCTTATGTCTCCTATGGGAAAGGGGTAATTTAAGAATTTCTTGCAGATTGTTTTGTGGTAATAAACTTTGGTATTTGATGGACTTGTTTTCAGATATAAATTTACATAATAGCAATAATTCTGGAGATAGAATATTTTGGCTGACCTGCAAGGCTTTCTAACTTATAATCTTGTCATCTTACCATGTTTTCTAAATCCTGGAATAAACCATGCTATATGGAAAGTATCATAGTAGATAACTTTTTGGTTTGCATATGCATATGTGCCCAGTCTTGTCTGACTCTTTGCGACCCTATGGACTGTAGCCCGCCAGGCACCTTTGTCCATGGGATTCTCCAGGCAAGGATACTTGGAGTGGGCTGTCGTTTTCTTCTCCAGGGGTTCTTCTGTACCCAAGGATAGAACCTGGGTCTCCTATAACTACTGCCTTGTCAGGCGGATTCTTTTACCACTGAACCATATGGGAAGCCCTGGGTTTGTATATAGATACATATAAGCAAATATATATATATATATATATATATATATATATATATATAAAAATAAAATGTACAAGATCAAAATAAACATAAATATCTAACAACAATTAGTGAATTTATCTATTTAAATCATACTGGATTTTCTGTTACTTAACAGTCTGTCTTACCTGCAGTCATCTTAGAGAATTACTGTATACAAGAAAGGACTTAACAAGGGTATGTGTTTTTTTTTTTTTTTATTAAATTTTAAAATCTTTAATTCTTACATGTGTTCCCAAACATGAAACCCCCTCCCACCTCCCTCCCCATAACATCTCTGTGGGTGATCCCCATGCACCAGCCCCAAGCATGCTGTATCCTGCGTCAGACATAGACTGGCGATTCAATTCTTACATGATAGTATACATGATAGAATGCCATTCTCCCAAATCATCCCGCCCTCTCCCTCTCTCTCTGAGTATACAGAGATACTACAGTATACTAACACATATATATGGAATTTAGAAAGATGGCAATGATGACCCTGTATGCAAGACAGGAAAAAAGACACAGCTGTGTATAATGGACTTTTGGACTCAGAGGGTATGTGTTTTATGTATGTGTTATATGTCTTGTTTCCCAGGCCTTTTAATGTTTGTGATGATTATTATATCCAGCTAATCAAGTTATTTCTTAATTTACCAAATCGTAATTAATTATGGACCACAAATGAGAACTTTATCATTTTTCCTGATGTTGCTTTTGTTAATTTTACTCCCTGTCTTTTGATATTTGTCCTAATACACATATAGGGGTTTATTAGTTTCTACAATTGGCAGGTATTTGGAAGAATTAGGAAGATAAGGGCAGGAAAGCTACCCTTAGTGGGGGCTAGAATTGTAACTTACTCTTCCTTGTATCCTTACCAGCCTCCCATTCCCACCCATTGGCACATGGTAGAGTCAGAGCATACTTTTATAAAGTTGATTTGAATTGCAGCCTTATGGCAATCAGTTTATTCTGTGCAATTATTTCAAATCAGTTGTAGTTCAAGATGGTAAATCTTATACAGATGTTTGCTGATACAACACAATCTAATATTTACAAACCTCATGGCATGCTTAGCCAGGGCAAACATAGTCTCAAGAATGAAGGTGTAATTGCTTTTTAAAGGTAGATGCATTTCTTTTAGATCTGTAGTTTGTTTAAACAAAGAGAGAAAAGTTATTAACCTCAGAATGTCATTCACCTATATTGTATGTGATGTGTCTGATGGGAGCAAGTCAGTGTCTTGAACAAGAACAGTATTAAAGCCAGAAGCCAAAGCTTTATTCATATCTGGTCTTATTTTTGTTTTGGGCTTTCTTTGAACTTTAGGTAGATGGATTTGTGTTAATATGAATAACTGATTTGTTCAGATGTTCATATTATTTGAAGTAGTCTCGTGTTTAATACGTTAATTAAAAAATTGATTTAGAAACATTTATTAATTTATCTTTGTGACTTATCTATGGAATAGATTGATTTCAAGTAATAGCATTACAACTTAATGCAGAAGTCTGAACGTTTAAATATTCAGCCCAAAGTCAAAGGTGTGTCCAAATTGGAAATAAAAACTGGACTTACCTTAATTTATCTGTGATTTCTAACTGTCTTCTTAATGTTCTGCATTGAACATTGCTTGGAGATTTCTTCTTTATATGGTGATAAAACTATAAGCCTATCAAAGTTCTCATCAATAGATAACTACTTCCTGAGACTAAACGCTAAGAAGCAACTTGCCAGCTTTCCAGAGCTGAGCTTTTGAATGCTGAGACATGACAGCATGTATGTGGAACTCATTTTGTTTGCTATCTGGGTTGCTCGCAAGTATTGCTGCCTAGCCTCCTAGGTGTACATATGGCTGTGGATGAAAACTGTGCCTCGCTCCAAATGATGCTGCTCCAGATGAAGCACGCAAGTCACTTATTGTTCCTAGGCAAAAGGTCAGATTTAGATTTAGCAAGCTAGTAGGTATTATTTCCACTTAAATTGTTTGTGGATCTCTCCCGAGAATAATTTTATTACTGTTTAAAGAGAGATTCTCTTGGTGTTAAATTCTCTCTAGTTGTACCAAATTTGTTGGTGTCTTAAGTCACTGAAAATTTTTGAATATAGGGTCCTCTGGTGGCATATTAATACTTTGAGAGAATAGTTACAATTAAATTATGATTATGTCTTTTTATTTTGGAGATAGAGAAGTCCTTTAACAATGCTTGCAGCAGTGAAACATCCTTTAAAAACAAGAGAAGCCCGTGTATTATCTTGCTAATTTTAAAGGTTAAGAATCATATGATGCTCCAGGGGCACCCCAAAGAGTCTTTAAAAAGTGTTTAGTGTTAGTTGCTCAGTCGTGTCCAACTCTTTGCAACCCCATGGACTATAGCCCGCCAGGCTCCTCTGTCCATGGGGTTCACCAGGCAAGAATACTGGAGTGGGTTGCCATTCCCTTCTCTAGAGGATCTCCCTGACCCAGGGATTAAACCCTGGTCTCCTGCATTATAGGCAGATTCTTTACCATCTGAGCTAAGAGTGTTTAGTCCCATGAAAATATGTCAGTGAAACTAAATGCCAGCATTATGTCACTTTGATCCTATGTAGAGTATAAACTTTGAATATAATCTAAGATGCCAATTCCATATCCCTCTGCAAGTTTCGATTTAATCATTAAACACTGAGTCATACCTTGAAAATCTGTTTTTGGTTTGTTTGCTTTCAGTTTTAACTTCAACCATCGGCTTTTTTTTTTCCTTTTGTCAGAAACATTACCTAGGACAGATGTCTGCATTTAATGGGCATTCAGAGCACCCGTCACTCTTGTTAAAACAGATTCTGATTCAGTAGGTCTGGGATGGGGATTGTGATTATCATTTCTAACAACCCATCAGATGATGCCAACACTGCTACTCATCCATGAACCACAGTTTGACTAGGAAAGATCTGGGTCCTAGACCTTAAACACTAAAATGTTTCTGAAGTATTTTTAAAATGGTTATTAGCTCAGTGAATGGGTGTAATTATTCCTGGCTTATTGTAGTTAAGAAAGATAAATATATTAAAAGGTCACAATGTAGTTTACTGTTTAATATAAAATAGTTAATTTTTTATAATCATAGATAGCCTTCATTAATAAAGAGTTTACAGATGGACAGATGAGTCATTATAATTTAAAAAGTAAAATAGTTATACAGTAGTTCCTTGTCAAAAGAATACTATGTAAAGAAACACAAAATGGGTTAAACATAGTTGCCTTACAAGGTTTACATTTTTTATGCTTAATTTATGCTTTATGTAACAAACAAGTCATGTGATACTTGGCTTTTACTTGATGGGAAAGAAGAAAGGAAAGTCAGAGAATCATAGAAGTAGAAGATGATTCTTTTGAACAGTTTTTCTCTCCTGGATTTTGGCTGTCCACTTTCATTTTTGATTCAGGCTTCTTCTTTAATGGTCAAATTGTGTGGAGCCTTTTAGGTTTTTCCACTTGAGCCTATTGAATAAGAATTAAATTTTACTTCCATTAATCTTCATTCTGTGCTATTCAACCCATCACATTTAAAACCATAGTACATTTTACTTCCTGGGAAGATAAGTCCCACTCCCATTCCTTCCCATTCCTTCGGGTTATATGGGAGAAGAGTCCTTTAGTGAAAGAGCCAACCACATTAATTTGAAATATTCTATCACAGAGATAGTAGCTTAACACAGAATTTAAGGTTATTGGATGGCTTTTTTTTTTTTTTTTCTTTTTCTTTTTGAAATTGAGTGAATATGTAGCCAGAGAGATACTGTGACAAAACAGTCCTCTGGGAAAACCTAGCCAGTGCCTTTGTTGTGAAAGTGAAATGATGCATATTAAATGCATTAACCCTCAAAGCCTCTTAATTTGTATTACCTTTAGAAATCACTAAAATCTTGATTACTAACTGGTATCTTGAACATATCACATTATTGATTTAGAGACCATTAGGTTGAATGTTACTAATTTAATTTGTGGGAGTGCTTTTTGACTGACTCTCATCATTCAAGACTTTTTAGCTAAATACCCAGGAAAATTTTTACATTAGCTTTTGATTTTCATTTCTAATACACCTTTCATCTCTCCCTTTTATGCTACTTAGCTTTGTCTGAGTATCTAATGTGGATTCAGAATTTGCGTGTGAAGCATATGTAATTTTTTTTTGGAGGGGGGAGCGGAAGCTTTTCAAGGAAAATATTCTTTTTCTTTTTTTTTTTGCAAATTTTACCAAAGCATATAATGATGTGAACATATTTCTGGGGCCCTTCCAGAACAGAATGAAGCTTAAGCTAAGCTTTATCTTCCGCCAGTATCTCCAGCTGAGAAAATACTTTGTACTTTTTTCCTGTCGAAGTGTAGTCCAGTGTTGGGAAGAGCCTACTTATGATTCAAACATGGACTTCCTTCATCTTTGTTATTGCTAGAGTCCTAGGTACATCTTTTTCCAAGATGACAACAGTAACTTTCTTGATGGTCTTCCCACTTTGATTTTTTCATACCCCACCAACTTACCTACAGTTTGTTTTCCATATTATGGCCAGAAAAGGCCTTTTAAAAAAACGTGCATTGATGCTTTTAGGATAAAGAACAAAATCCAGATTTTTATTACTGTTTTCAGTGTTCTTCATTCATCCTTGAAAATTTATGTTTTCTCTCTGCTCTCATTTCCCTTGAACATGAAGTATTTCTTTAGTATTTGTTATGGCATATGTCTGCTGGTAACAGCATAGTTTTCCACTGTCTGAAAGTACCTTTATTTTGGCTTTATTCTTGAAGGATTCTGTCTCTGGATATGGACAGAGTAGCCTGGTGGGCTGCAGTCCATGGGGTCACAAAAGAATCAGATATGACTTAGCAACTAAGCAGCAACAACCACAGACTATTGGGTTGACGGTTTTTTCTTCAGCATTCGAGGAATGTTGTTTACCATCCTTGGCTTCCATAATTCCTGATGAAAGTAAATGATCATTTCAGAGTCAATTTCATAGGCATGTGACCTGTGCAGCTGCAGAGGGCCCTATATTTAGAAAGGATCTGTGATTGGTTACATTTTCTGCTGTTGCTGTCTTGAAATCCTTAATAGTTTGGAACAATGAGCCTTGAATATTCATTTTAAATTGACGCCCACAAATTATATAGCTGGTGCATCATTCATACAATCATCATTCATATCCCAAGTGTGTAATACGTTGTCTTTCTTGGGCTACTTTCAAGATAATTCTCTTTAACTTTAGTTTCAACAGTTTGACTATAATAGGCATGGTTTTCTTCATGTTAATCCTGCATAGGGTCATGAATCCATAAATTTATGTCTTTCGTCAGATTTGGAGAAATTGGGAACATTTAAAAAAATATCTTGTATTTCCCAATTCTTTCCTCTACTACTGATACTCTAAATATTGGTATCATGCCCCCACATTCTTGTACTTTTTTTTTTTGCAGTTGTTTTTCTTTCTTCTTCAGATAGGATAATTTTTGTTGACCTTTCTTAAAGTTTACTTATCTTTTATTTTTTATCTCAATTCTTAGTCCATCCAGTGAATTTTTATTGCACGTTTAAATTCTAGAAATTTCATTTGGATCTTTTTTTAATATTTCAGTTTCTGCATTGAAATTTCTCCTCTTTCTATTCATTACAAGTATAATTTTCTGTCACTGAGCATAGTTATAATAGCCTTTTTTCCCCTTCCAAAGATACGTTAATAAAACAGACTAAAAATGAGGTCATGATGACTCTGGAGTGAAGAGAAAAAAGCAGAATAACACATATAATCAGGGTATAGTTGTTATATAGAAATGTGTTTGACTTTTAAAAAATAATTTAATTTTCTGAGGATTTTTCTAGCTAATGCTGGGGCTCCTTTGCTGATAGCTCTATGTCCAGACTGTGCTTATTCATGGGACACATTTTAAAAATGTTAATTTTTTTATAAGATAGTTTATTCACAAAATTTCATGCAGGAATGAGACTCAATGTCACCTTGTGATATAAACAAAATAACTATTTCATATAGACAGCAGTTTCTGTGCATAGAAACATTTAGGAAGTGAAGCATTTTACATTATTTATACGTTTACAACAGCCTCTGAAAAGTCTTAGTCTGATAATTTCAACATTTGGATCATCTTAAAATTTTCTTCTTTTAATTGCTTTTTCCTTTGCAAATGGGTCATAGTTTCCTGGTATTTGTTTGTCAGATAATTTTGAAATTGTCCTCTGGAAAGTGTGAATGTTATGAGAGAAATTTTTTTTATTTTGCAGGTGTTTAACTTTTAACTATAAACTCTGTCTTGCCTGTGGTGGTCAGCAGCCCATTTTTCAGTTCAGTCCATTTATCTTGAACCTACCAGGTTGCAGTCTGTCTGTCACACGTGTGTTTGATTTGGGGGTTACCCAGAGACTTGGGCAGATATTATGCACTGAATTTAGGGTTCTCATTTTCTAGCTCTTTTTCCCTATTATCTCCCTCCTCACACTGTGGCAGTTGTAATTACCCTGGGTACTGTCCCTGGTTCCTCAGGAAACAAAGTTGAAGTAGTGGGCTTTCTTTTGGAACTTCAGCCACCCAACATCATGCTGTGAATGTGACCTGCCCTCATGCCAAAGGTGCAAAAATGTGAACTTACCTCAGTTACTCCCTTTCTCCAGATTTTGACTACCTCTCCAAAGTATACCTGCACTCACTCTCTCTCTTCAGTGCTCAGTGAGTTATTTTTTGGATGTGTTCGGTCTATAACTTATGCTTGGTCTGTTAAGGCCCACCCCATCATATAAGAAGTACAGCTCCTCTGTGTATCAAGCTTTATTACTTTTTTTTTAAATTTAATTTAAAAATCTTTAATTCTTACATGTGTTCCCAAACATGAACCCCCCTCCCACCTCCCTCCCCATAACATCTCTGTGGGTCATCCCCATGCATGCTTTATTACTTTTGAAGGGAAGCAAGAGTGATTCTTCTGAGGTTTGTTAGGTAGAAATTTTATAATTTTTATAATTATGATATTAAATTATATTTAAATATAAATATTAATGATATATTAATAGTGATAATAATTTTGAGTATAATTTAATCTTTTAATTCACTTAATCTTACCTTACGATGTTGCCACTGAAGCATAAAGATTTTATATTTTATAAAGATTTTGTCCAAAGTCATAGCAAACCAGAGAGTAGAGCTGTCTGGTTTAAGAGCACATATTTTAGAAGAAAAGGCTTTGTGTGATTTCTTTGAGTTTGGAGACTTGTAGATGTACAAACTAGAGTCTTTTCTTTGCCTGTTGGGTGAGCACTGCCTTGTATCTAGGCTTCCTGTGCCCGATTAATAAGGAACATCGAGAGTTAAGTCAATTTTTCTTAACATTTGAGCAACTTCCAAAAAAAGCTTTAAGAATAGAAACTTAATAGGAATAATCATTTGTGTTTATTTCATAGCTATCTTAGTCCATTTGGGCTATTATAACAAAATATATACCATAGGGTAGGTGGCTTATAAACAATAGAAATTTTTTCTCATGGTTTTGGAAGCTGGGAATTCCAAAATGATGGCATCGGCAGGTTCAGTGTCTGATGAAGGCCCACTTCCTGGGGCAGCTTTCATAGATGGTACCTTCTTGCACACATGGTGGAAGGGGCAAGCTTTCTTGGACATCATTATAATCACTTCCCCAAGTTCCCATTTCCTAATATTTCAAAATTCAAATTTCAAGGTATGAATTTTTTTGTGACATCAACATTAAGTTCATAGAAATAGCCTTTCATAGTTTATAAGATTTTTTAATATAGTTTCTAATTTTATCCTTATTGACAGCCTCATATAATACTAAATTAGGCCAGTAATGATTCTCCCCACTTTATGGATGTGGAAATAGAGGCCAAATGGAAGTCATATGAAGTAGTTGGTCAGGTATCCGTTCTTCTGAGTAAAATCTTCTTTAAAATATTTTCTTTTAAATATTATTAGTGAAAAATAATGATATTTTAACATACTTTAGAATTGTTTTCTCAGAATGTTTTATAAATATTTTATTAATATTACAGCTGACCATCTGGGATAAGCAAAACAATTGGTGTATTATCCTATTTTCAAATGAGAAATCCGAGGTACAGGAACTTATTTGTAGGGATATATAGTACGTAGTGATAATTATAAGATGATCTAAAACATCTCTAACACTAAGTTTAGGGTCCATTCTTCTATACCACACTACCATCTTTTGCTTATAGGTGACTGTGCCCCTATAGAATATATACTTATATCACCAACATTTCTCCATAATATCTTTAGTATCATTCTCCATAGTATCATTGTGGGAAGCACTTTACACTTTTATTAAATTGACAATAATGAAAACAATGTCTTTTGGACTTTTCTTTATCCTCTTCTGGAAAAGTTACTATGAATAAAATTGCATTTAAAAAAATCTCATAATGAGCTGCATAATATTTCCAAAATGCTGTGTACCTGTACTTTAAATTTTGAGTCAACTAGTAAATAAACGTTTAAAGACTTCTGGGCCAATGGGGCTATTTAAATGCTAAGTAATATGCTTTGGGATTAAATGCATTATAAATATTTGTATTTAATAATTTTTCTAAAGTTCCTTTTTGGAAGTCTTGAACATACCTTTCTTTGTTTGCTTCTTTCTTTCCTCCTCTCCCTCTTTCCTTCCTAGGATAGACTACGATTCTGTAAAAGCTATATTCTATCTTCTGCCAAGCCCTCATGTCTAATTTTGAAACAACTTCTGTAGGTAATTTAAGTACAGAAGGCAGACTAAGTGTTCATTTTACTTTTGATTTATATATGACATCTGTTTAGAACTAAACTTTCTCTCTTTTCAGAAACAGGAAAAAAATTATTTTGGGATATGTAGGCCAAAGGCAAATCTGAGAAATAAGCATCCTTGTTCCTAAAGGAAAGTCACTTCAGTTTATAAGAAAAGATGCATTTGACCAAAACCAGAGGATTTCAAAAAGAAAGCATTGGTATAGTAGGCTTTCAAGAAGTATGATGAATGAATAAAAATGTGTGTCTACGTTTTTGTGGCCTTCCTAGAATAAAGGATTTATCTTTTTCTTTTTGACCCACTGCCAAAGAGAGATTGTTAAGGTTTCTGTGTTCAGTAGTAGTGGCCTAGAGCAGGATGTGCTTATGGTGTGAAAGTAATAACCTCTATGTGTCTTCCTCTCAAACTTCATGCCCTTTGAATAAGTAGAGATACTGGCTCATAGTTTAACTTCTGCTGTTTTTGCATTCTCAACCTGTTCAGTTCAGTCGCTCAGTTGTGTCTAACTCTTTGTGACCCCAAGGACTGCAACATGCCAGGCTTCCCTGTCCATCACCAACTCCCGGAGTTCACCCAAACTCACGTCCATCGAGTTGGTGATGCCATCCAGCCATCTCATCCTCGGTCGTCCCCTTCTCCTCCTGCCCCCAATCCCTCCCAGCATCAGAGTCTTTTCCAATGAGTCAACTCTTCGCATGAGGTGGCCAAAGTACTGGAGTTTCAGCTTTAGCATTATTCCTTCCAAAGAACACCCAGGACTGATCTCCTTTAGGATGGACTGGTTGGATCTCCTTGCAGTCCAAGGGACTCTCAAGAGTCTTCTCCAACACCACAGTTCAAAAGCATCAATTCTTCGGCGCTCAGCTTTCTTCACAGTCCAACTCTCACATCCATACATGACCACAGGAAAAACCATAGCCTTGACTAGACGGACCTTTGTTGGTAAAGTAATGTCTCTGCTTTTGAATATGCTATCTAGGTTAGTCATAACTTTCCTTCCAAGGAGTAAGCATCTTTTAATTTCATGGCTGCAGTCACCATCTGCAGTGATTTTGGGGCCCCCCCAAATAAAATCTGACCCTGTTTCCACGGTTTCCGTATCTATTTCCCATGAAGTAATGCGACCAGATGCCATGTTCCTAGTTTTCTGAATGTTAAGCTTTAAGCCAAATTTTCCCTCTCCTGTTTCACTTTCATCAAGAGGCTTTTTAGTTCCTCTTCACTTTCTGCATGTAGCTTACTTAGATTCATGTCCATCAAGTCGGTGATGCCGTCCAACTATCTCATCCTCTGTCATCCCCTTCTCCTCCTGTCTTCAGTCTTTCCCAGCATGAGGGTCTTTTCCAGTGAGTCAGTTCTTCGCATCAGGTAGCCAAAGTATTGGAGTTTCAGCTTCATCATCAGTCCTTCCAATGAATATTCAGGACTGATTTCTCCAACTAATAAACTGCAGATTTAGCCTTCATTTATTTCCTGAAGTCCATGTCATTTCTGTGTTCCTTCAGTTATTAAACTCTTTTTGATAGTG
Source organism: Capricornis sumatraensis (assembly GCF_032405125.1). Lineage (NCBI taxonomy): Eukaryota > Metazoa > Chordata > Mammalia > Artiodactyla > Bovidae > Capricornis > Capricornis sumatraensis. Next base: position 62,956,823 of record NC_091082.1, read on the forward strand.
GTAAAATATACATTTTACTGACTTCTAGAAATGTTTTATCATATACTTTTCAGACTTTAAGTCATCTCAGTCAAGTGTACTCAACCATGTTTTAAATAAATAATAACTATTTTAGATCAAAATTTCTGGAAAAAGGTGCTGACTAATGTAAACCATATTCAAGACACTATCGAAGGGAATGGCAACCCGCTCTAGTATTCCTGCCTAGAAAATTCCATGGACAGAGGAGCCTGGAAAGCTACAGTCCATGTGGTTGCAAAGAGTCAGACACGACTGAGCAACCAACAGAAAATCTTGAAATCATACTCTTTGTGAAGTGTGTTACTGTTACTCTGAAATAAAAACAGGAATAAATTCCAGACTTGATTACATTACATTGGCATATATATTATCATTTATGGCACACTTTTATGTTCTATCTGTGCCCATGATTATTGCTTTATTGGCATTATTATTGTTATAAAATTGTGGTATACAATGGAATGCAAGCTTTTGTGAAATTAAAATAAGCCAACAATAGGATTATGATTTAACATTTAGAACAGAATGGTTACATCATCCTTGTTGGTCAGTGTATGCAAATAATAGGGGAATTTCCACCTTTCCCCCCTTTTTTCTTTTTTTCTGTTTCAGTTGGTAAGGGACATTGTTACATACTGAGTATTATGTGAGATGCTTAGGTTATCAGCCACAGCATTAGGAATCTTTTTGTCATGCTGAGGTTTTTCATTTGAATTTGTTACGGCATTTGCTGTAAATAGGATTTGACCTGTATAATCAAGATATACTGTAGTGTGTTATTTCTTATTAGTAGTTTTTTTTGGCTTTCATGTCTACAGTCTTTGTGTTCCAGCCCATGCTTATTATATTCTTAATAGGCAATGTTTGGATGTAAAAATTTCAAGGCTCTCAAGATCTCTTAAAAAAGGATCTAGTGTTTTTTGTGCGTGCTTCATATGTTAAGTATGTCACTTTATAAATGAGATATGTTAGGCATTTGGGACTGGGAGGAGTCAAGGGGTTTCCTTTACATCATGCAGTACATAAGTGAACTAAAACTTTCTTCTCTCATTTCCAATAGCATTTGACTAAGACATGAAGCGCATTCACAATACTGTGTTCAGAATTCTCCACAGAGTTGAATTCTTGTGAAAAGCCCCCCAAATATAAGGAGCAAATTAGACGTATCCTAAAATTTTTTATTTTTAATAGATTAGGTAAGTAAATAAAGCAAAATGGAAGCAAGCACTTTAGTCTATTTGTCCTTTTCACAGTTTTATGTTAATGGTGGGGTGTAGGCCACTGTTTTCCGTAAATATAGTTAATCCTCATGTTCCCTAGTAATTGACATTTTCCTCTTGATACTGCTCATGTTAGTTAAACTCATTTTATGCAAAGTTGAAATTGATAAATGTAAAGACATTCCATAAATATTGGGTAAATTGTCTTTTCCAAAACTTTTCTAATACCCACTTTGTGTGCAGCAAAAACCTTAATTGTAGTAGTACCATTCCATACATCTAGTTTATTAGAAAGTTCAAAGGGTTAGAATTATATTTATAATTAAGTTTCATCTCCTTAGAGGGAGGAAACTTTATTGGTGGAATAACATTTATTATTGTAATTGTTATTGCTTGAAAGGTTTAATTTTACTGTACATTGCAATCACTTATCCACCATCATTCTCATGAAGTTCTATAAAGAATACTTTGTATTTAATACCTTTGCTCTTAAATAACACCAATAATTTCATTTTCCTTTGGGGCATATAGCTGTTTCCAGCCTACTCAGTGTCATGTCAGGGCATAAAATCATCTTGACGGAAAGTTCTAAATTATAAATAGTCTCATAATGACATTCAGCTTGGGCGATACATTTATAAAAGGAGTTATTAAGGAAAATGTCATTCTAATCCATTACTATAACTAGAATCCTTCACACTTTTGCAGCCATCTTTTGGTACAAAAATTTGGTAAGATTTGCATATGTAAGCATTTAAACAGGATTATTAAATTGATAAATTTAAAGACATAAAAGAGATGTTGGATAAATGCTTTCCTGAAATTTTCTAAAACTTTTCTATCACAAATACATCTTAATCATGTTTTCTCCCTGTCGCGATCACTGAAAGACTGGAGTATTAAGACTCCAAGATGTTGATATTATTCAGATAGCATACGCACAGGAAGTATATTGATAAAAGAAAAATATATAGTCAAAATGTATATGAGAAAAGAAAAAAGAATCAGGTTGATTTATCTCATTGTTATAAGCAACTTCAGAATATTGGGTATTGAGTAAAATTCTGTAAACACTTTTTTCTAGTGTAAATGTTGATTATTAATTACTTAGGATTAGTGTTCTGACTTCTAAATACCCAGTTAATTCTACCCTACTGGCACATTTAAATCTTACAAGAATCTACTTTTAATCCAAAGCATAGTTTTGTTTAAACGAAACTACATTTTTTCAAAAAATTTGTAACTTTTAAATAACTGTATTTTATAAATCATCTTTATATTTTATACTGCTTGTGTATCAGGCCATTTCAGCACCTGAAAATAGGAATAGTTAAGAGACAGTGAACGGGAAAACCAGAGGGTTGTAGCATTTGTAATGTGAGTTCATGTTTGTACAGCTACACTTTACAAGGTTAACCTTGTTACACTTGTCACCATAAACATCTGAAGCATTGCTGAGTTGAAGCTGGCTTTGTGAAGGTGTCAGTGTTAGATTAATAGGACATTTAATCATACACACACACTGTGTGTGTGCTCAGTGGTAAAGAATCTGCCTGCCAATGCAGGAGACTCAGGTTTGATCCCCAGGTTGGTAAGATCCCCTGGAGAAGGAGATGGCAATCCACTCTAGTATTCTTGTCTGGGAAATCTCATGGACAGAAGAGCCTGGCAGGCTATAGTCAATGAGGTCTCAAAGAGTTGGACATGACTTTGTGACGAAGAAACAACAAAATACATGACTCTGTGACTAAAAAACAACAAAATATATAAATAAATCCATACATACATATGTGTGTGTAATGAATGTCTATAAATACATAGCCATTCATTTTACTTAAAAGTCCTATCCCTCAGCTCAGGAATTTGTAAACATTGTTGCTTGGTGCTACTTAGGGGGCCCCAAATTACCCAACCACCTTGCTGATCCCTACTTCAATCTTCTAATTCAGTTTTTAATCACATCATCTTCTTTGATCTGAAATCCTTCTCAGTAGAGACATTTTCTTACAAGCTTCTGCCAGTTTAGCAACATTTATTCCTCTTTTAGTCATGTCTTGAAAACAGTGTAATAGGTTTATTCTTCTCTTTCTCAGTTTCTGTCTCTTAAAAGTGATTTCTGTCAGAGGTTCAGTATTCTGAGATGTTCTCTATGCTACCTAATCACTTTAGCCACTTAGCTTTGATACTGCCTGGTGAAAAATTAAGTTGTGCTGGAAAATACAGGTCAATTCGTTAGATTTCTCGTTTTCCTCATTCCCCCATAACATGACTCAAGGATATGAGACCGTATAATGTTTTTAGCTTTCTTTTGAAAAGTGTTATATGGACAAGTTTAAGCTACCATAATTTCTGATATTTTAAGAGAATTCTGCCGTTTGTTCTAGATTAAAATTAGTTGCTCAGTTGTGTCCAACTCTTTGCAACCCCATGGACTGTTTGCAACCTGCTAGATTAGACTCCACACTTATAAAATAATTTTTATGTTGATATTTAGCAAGAGGGGAATGCAAGTCAATTAATTTGATTTATTTAGAAAATACTACTACCTAAGGATGGAGAAGGAAATGGCAACCCACTCCAGTACTCTTGCCTGGAAAATCCCATGGACGGAGGAGCCTGGTGTCCATGGGGTCACAAACAGTTGGACACGACTGAGCGACTTCACTCACTCATTACCTAAGGAAAAGGCAACCCACTCCAATATTCTTGCCTTGGAAATCCCATGGACAGAGGAGCCTGGCGGGCTATAGACCACGGGGTCACAAACAGTCTGATATGACTGAGCAACTAACACTTTCTGTAATATGCCAGGCACTGTGCTTGCCACTCAGAGTAACAGTGGTGAAAGATATTTTCAGAGGAGCTTATAACCTAGTGAAGAAGATGGTTAAATATACTTAACCTGTTTTTGGTTGGTGAATTAAATTGACAAGTAAATAATTTTTTGTTCCTACAACAGAATCTTAATGACCTTAATACATCCCTGGTCTAAGGGTTTTCATTTCACTCCTTTCTGTGAACTTTTTCTCTTTCATCATATTTTTAATGTGACCTTGAGTAAACCATAAAATATATTTATAAAGTCAGCAATAATGTCTGTTGATAAAGCATTTTGAGATCTTTGGGGGTGGGGAGTTCTGGATCAACAGAAATACTATCCTTTCAACAAACTTGTTCTGAGTATATATGATTGAAGCACTGTGTGCCAGGCTTAAAGAAAAATAAGATGATAGAGTAGGTCTAGGAGCTGAAAGTACAGTGTATCAGATGGAAATATATATCACATTGTATTTCCAGAATATTCATTTTGAAGACTATGCCACACCATTTCATGGGGAGAGAAGTCCTCAACAGTCCTCTTCTACCAGTGTTGACGATAAATATCATTTCATTATTACCTCAATATGAACCATATGTGATATAAAATTAAGTATAAACTCTTTATACTTTTATTTCTGATGACCATAATAAATCTAACAGAAACAAGCTGTAAAATCAATAAAAATGCACACTTACCATATTAATTTAATGTTACTGATGAGGTTATTTTCCTGAAACTAACTGTTGGTCACAGTGTGCATGTGATCCTGACAGTTATAGTATGGATTTTCTTTGAGTTTGCCATGCTTATGGGGCCATGTGCCCTCAGATGACTCAGTTTTCCCAACACACTTTTCTGACCCACTGGAAAGCTTCCTTGTACAGTGTGGTGTTAGGTCATGTAACCTTTGTTTGGTATATCATTTACATATTAAACCTATTTATGTTCTGATTTCTCAGCCTGCACAAATTAAGAACTACTTGGCTCCAAAACAGTGGTAAACACTTCGACAAATGTTGGCACCAGTATTGTATAACAGTACTTCATTATGAGATAGCCATCAGATTATCAGAATCTACTTCTAGTAAAGCCTTTAAGATTTTTGTGGAAGTAAAAACTGAAAATTAAAAGATATTATTGAATACTCATGGGATCCAAAAGATAACTCTCAAAGATTTGTTGGACTCCTGTTTGAGAAATATTATAAAATGTGTAATTTATACATACACATAGACTATATATTTGGCATAAATGAATAGAAATCTAACAACTGTTATACAAGTCATAATACAGGCACGGTGTGGATATAAATCACTACATTTTTAAATCAAGTTAACTGTTGAATGATATATTTTGTACGTACAATCTAAGCACTTAATACAACTCTGTGACTTTAAATTAGTTTTTCTTCTTGGTGTTTTTGAGTGTTTGTATCTTTTTCATAAAAATTATAAAAATAAGATTTTGTTGGATGATACTAATAAACATGGATTCAGAATAAAGCAAGTTATTGCAAATCATTCATATAAGGGATGATATCATTTATTTTTAGTAAAAAGCAATAGAATTGTATTGGCCTCAGGATCAAAATAGTACCAGTCATCACTAGTCATTCTCTTTACTGGGTAAGGTAGATAAGGAAATGTTTGTGTGTGTGTGTGTGCACGCGCGCGCGGCGTGCGTGTGTGTATCATATGTAACAGGAGGCTTTACTAATCCGCAGTCACACCAACAATCCCTTTCTAGGTCTAAGATATTCCTGTTTCCCACTGAGCCAAGTCTGAACTTCTCAAGTCTTCATCAGTAGCTCACAAGATAAATCACTGCTTGTTTAAAAATTAAGCTGATGCTTTTAGGGTGAAAATACTAAAATGCAGATGGATACAAATAAAACAAGGGAATCAAGAAGTCTATTCCCAGCCAATTCTCTTCAGTCCATAAATGCTGGAGAGATGTTCTGCTTTTAGCACCAAACGTTACTGTATTTGTTACCTGTATCTTGGTCATTAGTTATCAGAAAGGAACATACAAAGCTATGAAAATTAAGATGTGTTTTGATTTAAGCATATAAATCTACAGTTTTAATTTCTTAATCTGAGCTTCTCTGAGAACAAACAAGAAATTCATGTTACTTCGTGGTTTAAATTCTTCAAGGATCCTACCACTGATGAGAGGACCGTTATGAATTTTCTCTTGATAATTTCATTATATTCCGTCATTGCACTTTATGTTTCAGTGGTGGCGACTTGTTTTAGTTCTTCTGTGCTATACTGTGAACTCTATGAAGAAAAGTCCTAGAACCTGCGTAATACCAAGTACGCAGTAGGACTTCAATAAATTTTTAAATTAATTGAGCTAATTGAGTAAAAGTTTCCTGCACTTTCAGTGTTTTCTAGAGCAGAACAGTGAAGCCTAGAGGTTAGAAATGAGTTAGAAAATCAGAAACTCCAGGTTTTGTGCCAACTCTGTATAGTTGAATTCAATTCAACACGCATTTATTGAGTAATCATTTTCTGCTGTTCATGAAGTTTGGTAACTCGTATGGTTAGCAAAGCCACTGTTTAATATGTGTAGAATAGTGAGAGAAATGTAAGGAATATAAGAAATACTTCAACTATTATGCCTAAGTCTGTGTGTGTGTGTTTAATTTGGACTCCAGAGACAACTTGTAAAGACAAGAGCATGACTACTTCAAATTTTCTTTTGAAAACTGAGTCATAGATGTTGCATTTCAAGCCAAGTAAAGGTTTGATTATTTTATACTTCATGGCTTTTTAAAATTCCAGTTGCTATAACAACTTTGATATTTCTTTATTATTTTTAGCACTTCAGTTGCCATAACAATAAGATATCTTAAAAAATAGCAATTTTCTTTTATAAGGAAAAAATCTCTTTCAATTAAAAATGAATTTGAATCAACATTTCTTTCCTATAATGTGAACCCATTATTTAAAATGAAATTGTGCTGTTCTATTTTCATATAATTTTAACAGACTTTCTCCAGAAATGTTTTAAGGTTTAACTTTTCCTTCTATGTTTTTATTGTACAAAAATTAAAGGGAGGTGACTGTATTGAACCCATTCTGAGAGATAATATTAATACTTGATGGAATTTCATTGATATAAAAATTAAATTTCCAAATTTGTTGTTATACAAAGTAATCAAAGAACATGAATGATTGATAGCTCTTCTGTGAATGTTGTAAGAAAGGTTGGAATTTCCTTTTTTCCTATGTTATTTTTCAGTGTATTTATTATGTCTATTGCCATACTAAAATAGGCACCACTTTACTTACCTGGAAGTAACTGACAGTGCAGACCTGAGCTATGACACTTTATTCATAGAGCAGTACTTCTGTTTACTGTTGGAGGAAAAAATGTTTATAAGCTTAGTTTCTGATATTTAATCCTCTAGAAAATTAAAGACAGCAAGTTAAAAGAGGAAGGAAGAATACTGCTATATTTATGTATAAAAATAGGGATCTATGTATTCTTTTCTGTGCAAATAGAGTCAGAAAATATAGGGATGCATATATACAATTTAGTCTCTTATAGGTACCTAATTGCTCGTAAAAATTAAATAAGTTTCTCTTGATTCAGTATACATGTATATTGAATCCAAATTTTGACTTGTGTTATGAGATAGCACTCTAATTGACATTACCAGTGATGATCCCAGCCTACTAGGCAAAAATTAAAGTATGTTCAGAATTCTCAATTTATTAATAAGAAGGCAGAGAAGTGGATGATCCATCTTATAAAGATTTAAATGTAAAATTGGATAAAGTAAAACAAAGTTTAAAAAATTAAAAAAGAAATATTTATCTAGGAATTGCAGGATTCTTGTAACTGAGATTTTTATGGATCAGGGTTTGGTAATTTTTATATTACTGTGTTGCTAATCACATGAATTTTCTAAGATGTGTGGTCAGGTTCAGATAATATATTTTTAATGTATATTATATTTTAAGGTCTATTTAATGTATATGTTAAAAATATATTCTTTAAAAGGATTGTTGAGAGAGATGGCAACTCAAGAGAAAAGTGAGAGTATTGTTTTTAATTCTGTAATCTCAACAGGTTACTGTGGGCATGGTTTCTTAAGGAGAAATGACTAAACAAAAAGCCTGTTTATAGTGAAGAATGTTTAACTTCATTATCAGTGAGAATTGAGTGAACTACCCTTATGTGCTTTTTCAGGTTTACTTTAATTCCTAATTTTCATAACCGACTTTAAAAAAGTTAACTATTATCTCAGTTTTACATATGGTTACATATGGAAACTGAGATATATGAAGAAAATGATGTAGCTAAGGCCTTACAGCTATTAAGTGCTGTAGCCAGTGTGAACCCAAATCTGGCTGATTCTAAAGCCTATATTTTCTTCTCTAACTCACAGTCTTCAAACTAAATAGATGTTTATTAAAAATAATAACATAACTTGGAGAAATGTGAGGGAAGATCATACTGTATATGGTTGTATTTTATTGCTCTGCATACTGCTTTTGACCAAGTAATTTGATTTTAATTATATATTTGAGCGTTCTCCCCACTGAGTTAAGCATGCACATAAATTAGTATTTTGTTTGTCCATTTTCCTTTGTGACTGACTATGAATAATGGATTGTCGCGAAGGTTTTGCTTTCTCAGCCAGCTGTCTTAGACCCTGGCTAGCTAAGGCAGTCTCAGAGTGTTGTTAACTGGCATTTAATAAGAAGCCTCTTCTCACTCAGTGTCTCACTTGCATCTGGACTGTTGTGTCTATGAGTGCAAACAGTGAGCAGTGAGTCAGGGATAGTGATTGAGAGTGTGTGAAAGTAGACACGGGCTGAATGTACTTATTCTGTTCAGCAGTTTCTGTTCTTTCAGACATTTCAGTAGCCTATTTATTCTTAATGGGACATTGCTTCAGAGAATTCTGGTGTTTTTCTTTTTCAACATCAATGTATATGATTTCCTGGCAGTGCCTTTAAATGCACTCAAGTAATTTAGGTCTCTAATTTGATGGCTTTGCACCAAAATGGGAGCACTTGAAAAAAGCAAGTGTAATCATCTTTATCATTCTCTTCAGCTATAACTTACATACACAGTAAACACACACACACATACACACCTCTCTTACACAGCAGCCATGTTCTTATTTCTTTCATCAGAGTTTTTCCTGTTGCAGAACTTCATTGTATGGGCATTTTGGGACTCTATTCTTTTAAGTCATCTGTTTGCTTATCTTTATGCCAATCTTAATTATTGTGACTTTATAATAAGTTTTGAAATCAAGTTGTGCCAGTCCTCCACATTTTTTTCTAATCTTTCCCTTCGATTGTTTTTGCTGTCCTAGGTCCGTTGTGTTTATATATAAATTTTAGAATCAACTTCTTAGTTCTACCAAAAACCTTCTTGGATTTGAATTGGAATAGCAATACATCTGTAGATCAGTTTGAGAAAAATTAATATTTGTAACAATATTGAGTTTTCTAATTTGTAAATATTATATCTCTTCCATTTACTTAGGACCTTTTAACATTTTTTCAGTGACATTTTGTAGTTTTTAGGGTAGAGGACACACATGTCTTTTATTAAGTTTATTAATATTTTCTGTATTTTGATACTGTTGTAAATAGCTTATTGTTTTAAAATTTCATTTACTGTTCCAGGTGTATAGAAATGCAGTGATTTTTGTATATTAATTGTTTCTGAAAAAATTTATTCATTAGTTCTGATGGACTTTTGGGGTAGATTTTTGGGGGGTCTTTCTTTTATATATATATATGACTTTCCTGGTGGCTCAGACGGAAAGCGTCTGTCTACAGTGTGGGAGACCTGGGTTCAATCCCTGGGTCAGGAAGTTCCCTGGAGAAGGAAATGGCAACCCACTCCAGTACTCTTGCCTAGAAAATCCCATGGATGGAGGAGCCTGGTGTCCATGGGGTCGCAAAGAGTTGGGCACGACTGAGCGACTTCACTTTCTTATATATACAGTCATGTCTTTCTTTTCCTTTATCACTAAACTATTTGTCATGCCTGTTGTACTGGTCGAGACTTCCAGAATATTGTGTATGGATGTGGTGAGAGCAGACGTCTTTGCCTTGTTTCCAGTTTTAAAAGGAAAGCATTTACTCTTCCACTACTAAGCATTATGTTAGCCGTGGTCTTTCCCATATAGTGTCTTTGTCAGTTTGAGGAAATTTTTTTCTGTATTACCACTAACATTTGTTAAATATTTTTAATAGCTAATAACTTGCCTCATAATAAATGAACTTAATCTATAAGCTTGTTTTCTGTTCTTGAAGGGTCGCAGAATCAGTGGATTCTAAGATGTCCCACTTTATATTCATTTTTTTTTCTCTTGGTGCTTAGACTAAGTTGCTTTGATACTACATTTGATAGTACATTTAAAATACATTTATACTATATTTTGAAGCATTTTTTTATTCTTAAAATGATGATAATCATTATCTCTCGCTAGATAGGATTTTTCAAAGTGGCAGTCAAGTATGCGTATTGAATTGGATTTAGGTAGAGGTATAGATGAATAATGGGCTTCTCTGATAGCTCAGCTGGTAAAGAATCAGTCTGCAATGCAGGAGATCCTGGTTCGATTGCTGGGTCAGGAGGATCCGCTGGAGAAGGGATTGGCTACCCATTCCAGTCTTCTGGCCTGGAGAATTCCATGGACTGTATATGGTTTCTTTCAAACCACAATGCTTTGAAAAGAGGCCTCTCTAGTCCATGGGGTTGCAAAGAGTCAGACTCTACTGAACAACTTTAATAAATAAATAAATGAATAATATTTCCCTTAATTTGAATATATTAGGAAGGATGGATTATATATATATATGAATTAACTAAAAAAAACCATAATGTCATAATCAGCAGCAGGTACAAATATCCTGTGGCAAGTAGGGAACATAGTAAATATGTGTGGGATGAGGAAAGGGTGGAGTGGAGGCACGTAGAGCCAGTTTGGTGGTGGTGGTGATGCTGGTTTAATCACTAAGTCATGTCCGACTCTTGCGACCCAATGGGCTGAGGCTCTCCAGGCTCCTCCGTTTATAGCATTTTCCAGGGAAGAATACTGGAGTGGGTTGCCATTTCCTTCTCTAGTAGCCTAATTAGCTAATCCTAAATAATAGAAAAGAGAAGTTAGATTGAATAGATATACAGAGATCAGATTTTGTAGGACCTGTTAGGGCAGTATGAAATGGCTGAAGCTTTTTCAGTGAGCACGGTATCATCTAGTTTGCATTTTGAAAAGAATATTTTGTCTGTTTTGCCCATAGTGGTTTGAAAAGAGGCCACAGACCACTTGGGAAGACCAGATTGAAAGCCTCTGTAGTAGTCCACACACATGATGATGGCTAGCTGGCTTAGGGTAGTGACAGTGGAGAAAATTTAATAGGTGGGGAGGAACAGTTGAAGACATAAGTAAATTCTGAGTCCATACACCTTTTTGTATCTTTTAAAAATAAGCTTAAAAAAACTTTACATTATCTTCTGTTCCCCCCCCCCCAACAGTATTGGTTTTGCATTTCTCCTTGATAATCATTGCCTACTGTTTATGCAGTTTACCACCAGTGGCTAATGCTTCTCTCTTCTTTTGCTGTTTAACCCTTATTGAGTTGTTGCTTGAGTTGCTTAGATGTCTAATGAAATATTGATTCATATTTGAATTTTATATGTGCAAAGGTTGAACGTATAAAACATATATAAGGTCTGAATGAAAAATTAAACATCTGTGATGTATCATCTCAAGAAGTTCTAACTTTTAGCTGTTAGAGGTAATTCTGTAGTAATCCCAAATAGTGATTCCTCTTAGTTATTTCCCAGCCAGTGTTCATAAGTTGAAAGGAGAGGGGGGTGGTTGACAATGACTAATAAGAATGGCAGTAATAAAACATCTAATGACCCTTAAAATGAAGAGAATTATGCATAATATAAAAACAGAGCGCTTTATGTAATGAGCTGTGTAAATAAATGCTATTAGTGCTGTTGTTATTAGAGCTTCACTTTATAAATTAGTTTCTGTTATAATCAGTTCAGAAAAAAAGAATAGAAGGGAAGGAAAGTGAGGGGCCAGTAGTAAGAGTCAGTCTCAGGAAAGAAGAAACTTACCTTGTCAGAACTCCGGAAGCTGGTTTTTTTGAAGTTGGTAGAAGAAAAGAAGGAAGCTTGGTGGGTCAAATCTATTGCTCCTTGAACTCTCCCTCCCATATAATCATATACCTTTGAATGCATGTACAGCTAGGGATTATTTCTATTTTTCTTAGATGTAAGTCTCTACCAGTGATTATTTATTGGAAATAAATGGGTCAAAGTGATCTAGTATTTGAATATCTGTAAGTGACATTTTGGTCATTTCTCTGATTTTTAAAAAATAGTATTCAAAACTTGAAAAATAATGTATAGTGTATACTTTTAAAATGATTTTTTAAAGTTTTTTTTTAGATGAGGCCACTTTAATAATTAGTAATGTTTTATTTCTCAGTGTTTTTGTCAGAAACCTTCGTATTTAACTCTTTATGTGAAATGTAGGACGTGTCTACAGTCATGAATATTTATCATCTATAATTTTTATTTTGAATGTTTATTATTATTGTGAAAGAAAGTTTTAGTTAAGCCGAATCTTGTTTGATTTTAATGTTTTTATGTGTCCCTAAAAGTCAAAATCGGAGAAGGCAATGGCATCCTACTCCAGTTACTCTTGCCTGGAAAATCCCATGGATGCAAAAGCCTGGTAGGCTACAGTCCATGGGGTCACGAAGAGTCGGACATGACCGAGCGACCTCACTTTTCATTTGCATGCATTGGAGAAGGAAATGGCAACCCACTCCAGTATTCTTGCCTGGAGAATCCCAGGGACGGCAGAGCCTGGTGGGCTGTCGTCTATGGGGTCGCATAGCATCGGACACAACTGAGGCAACTTAGCGGCAGCAGCAGCAGCAAAAGTCAAAATGCTTCCCTGTAAAATAGAACTTTTCTAGCCTTTTGTATTAATTTCTCATTTAAATGCTTTCTTCTGCAATCACCCTCTGTGTTTTTTCAGCCTTTTAACTTTCTTGAGGCTTTCAGTGACTAGGTCAGCGATCTATCTCTCTTGGTAAATGTCACATTGCACTTGAAAGTATGTGGGTTATTTTCAAATAGCTTTTGATATTGGTTTCTAACATAATTCCACAGAGACAACAGAATAGACTTTGTATAATTGCAGTACCTTTAGACCATGAAATTTTTGCACCTTGTTTTATGTCCCTAGGTATGTTCCAGTGTCTTCTGGTTTATCGTCTATGGGAACTCTTTTACCTTGCTATTGTGTGAAAATTGTATATATCTTAATTATGTTGAATAGGTTCGTACTGCATTTCAGATCTACTATATACTTCTGCTTTTTAATTTCTTCTGTTAATTTTTGATAGTTTGATATTGAAATGCCAATTAAAAATTTAATTTATCTACTTTAAAAATGGTTGTAATATAGAGTAGAACTGTATGTGACTTTTTTCTGTCTTTTCCAAGTCTCTGGTAAAGGTGTTGTCATACTTTCATAATTTAAAAATATTTACAAAATCTATTTTCAAATCTCAGCATGGTATTCTTTCTAAGATTGTTATTCTAACTTATTTTATAAATTTTTCTGGTAATGAGAAATGTGGTTTCTTAATTTCACCTAACCTCATGAAGATTTTAGCAATGATATGGTCTTCCTGAAAGTTAGTTAAAAATTAAGGAAAAAATAGGGTGCTGTGGTTTCGAAATCATTTTTTGAAATCCGAAAATAATTGTTCTTAGACATTTTCTCAATAGCTGCTCTAAGTGGAAAACAGAGAGAATGAGGGAGGGGTTCATCAAAATGGTTTTAAGAATGACAGTTTTGACCTGTGTACTTCCTAGTTTCATGACTGTTAAGCAAATTACACTTACTTTCTCTAGGTACCAACTCTCTTCCTTTGGAAGATGATAATGATGGGTGTCCACTTCATATGGATTTAGCATTTTTACTGAGAAAAAAATGTAAAGCATATAGCATAATGTTTGGCACATAGAATATGCTCTACATGTTGGTTATCCGTTTTCATTTTAAATTTCCTGATTCAATTCTGAAATAATGTATAAATGAATTCTAAATCACTTTTAAGAAAGTTGCTGACCTTGTAAGAAATTTTTTTTAAATTGGGAATGTTTGTCTATAGTAAGTTAAAATAAGTGGAAATGGTTTTAAACATCCATTATATAAATGAGCTTATAAGTTAGCTTTCCTCTGACTAGGGTATGAGTAGCTCAAGAAATATATGAAAAAGTTCTTTGACTCTTCAATTCTTTTTTCTACTAGGATAAAAAGTGAACTAAGCAGTCATTCTGTTTATTTCTAATGTCTACTCTCCTGAGGTCATATTTGACCTTAAATAGCCCAGCAAGTAGATTTTAGTGTAGAGGTATTAGTTCCAATGCTTTGTACAGTTAAATACATCGGATTCGGCAGTTTAGTGTGGGTGTGGCAGAGGTTGGAAAGATTATAAAGTAACTTCTATTAATCAAAATATAATATATTTTAGAGAATAAAAATAGTTGCTCTGTCACTTGAGTTCATGAAGACTTAGATGATTTTTAATAATTAATAAGTTTTTTCTGCCAATGAGCATTAGATTACTGCTGACTTTTTAGTGTCATAGTACCTTGTGGTAGTTTCTCTACAGGGTTTAAAGGTGCATCCTAGAGTCTTTTTCCTGTCCTGCTAATAGAAAATAATCTTTACACATGCTATAAGGACAATACCTCTAGAAATTCATACACGTCATTAATATGTTATAAGGATCGGTCAGTTCCATTGTCTTCTTTTGTCAATCTTGATCGGAGCTTGCCGAGTTTAAGTCTATAAGCCTGCATGTGCCTGGCAACTGTTACCTAGTGACAGTTTCTGCTGCAGTGGCCATTGGCTGTGCTGTTGATTGGGGCAGGAGGACCGAGTCACCTTTCTGATGGTGAGTTCTTCTGCATCAGCTCAGGGTGAGGAGGAGGAGGAGCAGGGCTTCGGCTCAGGTGCAGGCAGTGATACTGAGAGACTGTGAAGAATATACTGACAGCATCTCGGTAACTACATCACAGTAAATTGGACTTCTGAATCAAGCAGCCCAGCCTAGCAGCTGATAAAGAGTGAATGTAGGTGAGAAGCATTGTTTTATTCCTGTAACAAAAGAACTATTTTGTGATAAGTGAAACTAGGAACGTACAAGGAGGAATATCCTGTGGATATTATTATGAAAGAAGAAAGACTTCCCTGAATGACCTGGTGGTGCACAAGAAAATAACTTTGAGAAGAATGCTTTCTTTTAAGCTCCTGCATTGTTCCTGAAGGAAATGTTTTTATTTCTAATGCATGTTATTTCTTCAAAAGGTATGATATCAAAGACTGGCAGGAGACTCTCTGAAATGCCTGTACTTTAAAAAAGACTTTTGACAAATGCTAACCTGATATCAGAATGACCTTGGAAGCCTTTTGGATGGATTCTATCCTGCCAATCTTTCAGTATTTCAAACTCTAGGATTTAAACTCATCTCGATGCTTTAGAAGTATTTTAAAACAAGAACATCTTATAACCTACCTAATGGCCCCTGTACTAATTGAGCACTTGCTCAAAATAGAGTACAGAAATAGAAGAGACATTTTCTTAACATATGGCTGCTATAGAACTGCAAATATAACAGACAAGGTAATATTTTACTTTGAAAAGATTTAGTCGAAGTAATGATTTAATGTATTAATCATTTAAAGAAAACAGAAAAGATACAGCAATATAGACTATTAAGCCTACTGGAAATACCTAAATAATAAATAATGGCAGCATTTCTAGTCAGAAGTTCAGAGCATATAGGAAAGTTTCTATTGTCTAAATTTTATATATATTTACTTATATTTGTGAGAGATAGGTGTGGTTGCAAAGGTGAGAAATAACTTTGAGCTATATATTTTATGATCATGCTCCATTATAAGGAAGGTGGCATATCAGATAATGAAGGTTATTTTCAGTTACTGATGCTGAAATTAATAGCAAAAATGATTTTTTTTCCTTTTGAAAAGGAAAAGATATGAATTACAGTGCTGGTGGTAGCATCATTAACTGTAATGTACTAAAACTGTTTTCATCTGAATGCTTAAAAAAATGCATGCAGAATTAAAACTTCAGAAGTTTGTTTTTCTATTATGTCAGTGTTGACCCATTGTGTATTATCTTCCTTATTGGAAGTATGCTTTTTTTCTTCCTCTCATGAGAGTTATAGGGCAGTCTGGAGTCTGTTACCACTCTTCTGCTCCTTTGTGCCCAATAGAGATGAATCTTTTAGAATTAATCTTGTTGGAGAAGGAGATTCTTAGCTTTTGAGATAAAAGAGAGAGAAATGGATCATAAAGTTGACCCACCAGCATCAAACCCTGAACTGAGCCAAAAGACACTATTTAGCCCAATGAACTTTTTCTTAGGTTTCCAACCAAATTTGTGATTTTAATTAAGTTCTAAAATTTGAATCCATTTCTCCTGACAGATGAAACAGGAAGCCTGAGACTGTTTAAGACTTTTTTTTTCCTCCTCGTTCTTCCTAGTTGATCCCTAAGAAACTACCTTTCTGAAGAGAACTAATGGCCCACAAGAGCTTTTCTTTCCTTGGCAATTGCTTTTTCCCTTTTACAGATTTAATTTTTCATAGTGCAAGATATTATTAAGAAGTCCATTTTCTCTAGAAGTGCCTTGTGTCTGCAAAAAGTTGTTTGAAAGCATCGGAGGAAGCTAATTGGTGACCTGTTTTTCACCTCCTTTCTAGCTTATTCCTCTTCCTTCCCCCTCAAAGCCGAGGTGTGTTACTGCTGCACCGAGGCTGATGAAGAGACTTGAGTACTCCCCGGGATGCTCAGCTGTGACAGAAGCACTGCCACTGTCTGCTGAAGCTGACACTGAGACCCTCATGGGCAGAGTTTAGCAGATGCTAGGCAGGGCACCTGCTTGCTATAGCTAGAGCTGCAGGTCCTTTTAATTCCAAGCCATGAATGATTCCAGGTGGACTGAATGGAGGATCCTGAACACAAGCAGTGGCATTTTGAATGTGTCTGAACGTCACTCCTGCCCACTTGGATTTGGCCACTACAGTGCGGTGGACATATGCATCTTCGAGACAGTTGTCATTGTCTTGCTGACATTTCTCATCATTGCTGGGAATTTAACGGTCATCTTTGTTTTTCATTGTGCTCCACTCTTACACCACTATACGACCAGCTATTTTATTCAAACAATGGCATATGCTGATCTTTTTGTTGGAGTTAGCTGCTTGGTTCCTACTCTGTCACTTCTCCACTACTCCACAGGTATCCACGAGTCGCTGACTTGCCAGGTTTTTGGATATATCATCTCAGTACTGAAAAGTGTTTCTATGGCATGTCTGGCTTGCATCAGTGTGGATCGCTATCTTGCCATCACCAAGCCGCTGTCCTACAATCAACTGGTCACCCCATGTCGCCTGAGAATTTGCATTATTTTAATCTGGATCTACTCTTGTCTGATTTTCTTGCCTTCCTTTTTTGGCTGGGGGAAACCTGGTTACCACGGTGACATTTTTGAGTGGTGTGCCACCTCTTGGCTCACCAGTGCCTATTTTACCGGCTTTATTGTTTGTTTACTTTATGCCCCTGCTGCCTTAGTTGTCTGCTTCACTTACTTCCACATTTTCAAAATTTGCCGGCAGCACACCAAAGAGATAAATGACCGGAGGGCCCGATTCCCGAGCCATGAAGCGGCTGCCTCCGGAGAGGCTGGGCATAGCCCTGATCGTCGCTACGCCATGGTTTTGTTTCGGATAACCAGTGTGTTTTACATGCTGTGGCTCCCTTATATCATCTACTTTCTTCTAGAAAGCTCCCGGGTCTTGGACAATCCAACATTGTCCTTCCTAACCACCTGGCTGGCTATAAGTAATAGTTTTTGTAACTGTGTTATATACAGCCTCTCCAACAGTGTTTTCCGGCTAGGCCTCCGAAGACTGTCTGAGACAATGTGTACATCTTGTATGTGTGTCAAGGATAAGGAAGCACGAGACCCCAAACCTAGGAAACGGGCTAATTCGTGCTCCATTTGAAGAAGACTCCACAGTAAATCACATGTAATCTGACAGTAGTTTTAGATTGTATTCTTGCTTCATCTGGAAATTTGCCACTAGAGAAATATTTACTTGAATAGTTGACTCTGAGAGGAAGGGACTAAAAGTTTCTTTTTTTTTTTTTTCTTTTTCATGGAAAACAAAAAAAACCTAAAGATATATAGAGGGTAATCTCATGAGAGAATTGTAGTGTGTGAGTATAAATATGCAGTACTAGGAAAAGGGAAGCTCTGAGGATGGAAAAGTGCCTCAGATCTTCCACAGGGCATGAGCGAAGCCCCTGGCGTCTTGTCTCTCTCTCTCTTTCTGACTGGACTCTCTCCTCTGTCTCTGCCTGTCATTCTTTCTTTCTGTCTCTCTCACTCTCTTCTGTGTTTGTGGAATTACTTACATAAATTGCCCTTTATAGAAAAATGCTACATATTATATATGTGGTAAAGTATAACCTTTTGCATCAAAGTGTACTTCTAAACTCACTAATCTGCAGTCCCTAAAAGGTCCCTCCATGGAGGATGCATAGAAAGCATTATATTTTATTACCTGCCACACAACCCTTTTGCTTGTGTTTTTATATCTGTAGCACAAATTTCTGCAGTGAAGAAACAGTTTTTTTGTTTGTTTCTTCTGGGTAAATGTATGCTCCCTCCTCCTTACTAACAGCCTGCTATTATTTTTCCTCCATTTTTCTTTATCTGCATCCTTTGCTACCTTAAGCCAGAAGTGTCTTAGCTAATGAAAGAATCTATTATATAAAAGTCATAATGTTGAATGGCTTATTCCTTCTAAAAAAGTATTCTATATATTGTTTAAGATATTGTGTTAAGTATTTTTTAATGGCTTTGGGAAACATTTTTATTTGGTTTCTTTTGAAATAATACATGTGCCCAAAGTGGTGTCCTTTCTGGGGGGGCCTATAGTTAAGCTTTGTTTTTCTTTTTGATAATTCACAATGCAAATGCACTCACCCAGAAGTGGGGTATTGCTCTTAAAGCCACTCAGTGTGTTCCACCTTTTTTCTGTAAAGAGTAAAATATTAGCCTTTTTATGTTAGGTCTGCAAAGCTTACTGTTGTGGTCCACTAATTATTTGTATGATAATGCATTTGCACATACTATATTTTTTACAACAAAGAACATGTAAATTACATTATGTGATCTGTGCCTAATGTCTTCTTAGCACACTATATAGATCAGTGTTGCTTAAATCGTCAACATTGGACAAAAATATATAAAAACTTCTTTTAATAGAAAAATATTTTGTTAGTTGTTGATTAGATATTTCTATTAGACCCCTTCCTAGTGACGCTGAGAATAAAATATACTTAATTATCAAATAACAGGTAAGAACTGTCAATATTTTCTTTTGTAATGATCTGTTTTCCCAGTCAAGAGATTAACTTAACTTATTTTTTTGTGTGCTATATGCAGTTGTATAATAAATTGTCAGGGGTTTAGATGTAGCAAAATGGCATTTGGAAAATTAATAGTGAAACAGGTATAAGTGCTAAAACATCTAAATCTTTTTTTTTTGTTTTACCATAAGTTTCCTGCCAGATAGATATTTTAAAATATATATCAAACTACTGAGTGTTCTCAGCATTTTTGATTATTTTATGAAATGCATATAGTGAAATGTGCCTATGACTCTTCAAATTGGAAGCCAACAATGTTTGCACACTGGTGGTTTGACTTAGGAGGTCCTTTAGTAAAAGAAATATCATTGTTTTATTGAACTCATGTATATTTTTAAACATGTAAGAAAGGTTTAAAATAAAGAATAAAACAGTATTCTACATATTCAAAATCAGACTTTGGTTCAGTTGCTTCAGTTTAATAAAACATTTAGAATAACGGGTTACCGTTGGGAAATCAAAAATTTATTTCACATTTTTGTGGTTTGGATTGTTTACATTGATTCTCATTCTGTTTGCCAGTGACATCTTGGATAAGTTGAAAGGTGCCTTCTGAGTTCAGACCAGTTTAAGGAAGATAAAGTTTGAAGAAACATAATACAAACTTTCAAGTTGACTGATATAAATAGAACCTTCAATGTTGTGCATGTTATTTGGGAATCAGATCTTGATTCCTTTAGTTTGGTATGTAAGTATAGTTAGAAAAGACTTCATACATTTTCTGTACAAAAAACCTGAGGCTGTGTTTGTGGCATTTTTTCTTTTTTGCTTTTCCTCATGCTAGTTAATAATTATATGCCAGGCACTGTGAAGTTTTACGTATGTGATAACTTTTAATTCTCACTGCAACCCTTGGAGATAGCTACTGTCTTTATTCCCATACTAAAGATGGGGAAGCCAAAGAAAAGTGATTTATCCAAGGTCGGTCTCTCGGTTAGTGGTAGAGGTTCGTCCACAGTCACATAACTATTTTGCTAGCCTGCCTTTTACCCCCAAAGCCTTCAAACCTTGTACCTCTGTCTTTACCTTTTCTCTGCAAAGCTTGTTTGAGTTCTTTTTTTTTCCCCTCACCTAAATCTTTGTTTCAGTTCTTTCCTTGTGATATCTTTTTCCTTGCTCTTAAAACTCTCTTTTATTAAAGTAGCAATCTGATAAGCCCACACTTACCAGTTTAGTCTTTAATCAAACTGAAACCCTGAGACACGACATTCCCTTGATAGTCCTTTTGTTCATTTCTGTTAAGTTTTCATTGCATATCTTTTCCAAGTCTCTATAAATTTCTTTGATGATTTTTTTGAAGATAAAGGGTGGAGAAGGAAAGCTCTGTTATAGGCTGAAAGGAAAGCCTCTAGAAGGCGAGTCCTTGGTTTAGATTCTTCACTTATTTTAATGTTTTGTGGGCAATGCCACGATAAGCCATTTAACTTCCTTTTGATTTAATATGTGTTTTGTAATAAGATAATATTTATTTTGAAACTACTCTGCCTTTTTAAGATGAATATGTTTTCAGAATGGAAAGCATAACCATCATTCTTACCACTATGCTGTATTCTGTGGCAATTATCCAATTTGGTTATAGATGGCAGCCAAACAGTAATGCCATAGTCTATTTCCAAAGGTTCTATTATCTGTGGAGTTGTTTCTAAAGTTATATAGTGTCATAAGGCTTTGTAACCTACGAGTTTGTGAAGCCTGGACTGAAACCGGAGCCCTCATAAGCTGTTTAGCCCTAGGTAAGATACTAAATGTTCCAAGTCTTCAGTTTTCTCATCTGGATCAGAAAGATCCAGAGACTTGTACCTTCCTAGTAGGCTGGATTTCAAGATTAAATGAGATAAAGCAGTCTCTGTATTCAGCATGGCTCCTGACACATACAAAGTGTTCAAATTGTGGTAGCTGCTGTTTTATTGTCTTTGTGGCTGCCATATTTATTGCTACCACAAGTTAAAGATTACTGTTTCTGATAAGGAAGTTGTATTTTATAACAATTTAGAGTTACATAAACTGGCATTTTTTATTTTTTTGGCCAAATCTGTTAAACTTGAATTTGGCCTGAACCCAGGCTTCCCTCATAGCTCAGGTGGTAAAGAATCTGCCTGCAGCACAGGAGACCCGGGTCTGATTCCTGGGTCGGGAAGGTCTCCTGGAGAAGGAAATGGCAACCCACTCCAGTTTTCTTGCCTGAAGAATCCCGTGGACAGAGGAACCTGGCTGCTTCAGTTGATGGGGTCACAAGAGTCGGACATGACTTAATGACTAAACCACTAGATTTTTTTAAATGTAGAAAGCTTCCTTAATTTCTGAAAGGTCTTTTCCCAGGAATAGTTCATGAAGACATCATTGGAGATGAAAGGTATCCAGCAAGCAGACGATGAAACGAGACAGGATGACTCTGAGATTAACCTACATCCCTGGTGGCTTAGCTGGTAAAGAATGTGCCTACAATGTGGGAGATCTGGGTTTGATCCCTGGGTTGGAAAGATCTCCTGGAGAAAGAAATGGCAGCCTGCTGCAGTATTCTTGCCTGGAGAATTCCATTGACAGGGAGCCTGGCGGGCTACAGTCCATAGGGTCACAAAAGAGTTGGACACGACTGAGTGACTAACACTTTACTGAATGTAGTAAATACAAAAATTGTATTAGTTATATATTTAATACAACATACTTAAACATTTTTCTTTCATCAGATTGGCAATAGTAGGAAAGCACTGTTGAGGAGTACCTGAGTTGTTCCCTTTGTATCATTCATTATATAAAATTAGAAATAAAGTTGTTGCCTTAAATTAAATGACATTCCTCTGTCTCTCCCTACCCTGGAAGGTAATCATTAGATGTGAAAAAAATACAAATGTGTGATAAACAGAGGAAATTAAGATGTGGGGAATTTGCTTGTGTAATGTACTGGGCATAGCATCCTTTCTGTCCAGGAAGGACCATCATAGTGCACAGGAGCCTCTGTTACTGAGTTGATGCTCTGTTCTGATGTGTAGGTCCAACAGTTGCTCCTTTCTCTGAGTAAAACTTTAAGATTAGGAAGGATGTATAGAAAGTTGCATAATCAACAACCAATATGTGGACATTGAGGAAAAATGATTTGAAGAGACAAAATAATCTTCCTTTCAGTGTTTCTTATAAATGTAAGTTTTATCCAGTGCTAGTTTTGCTCTATAATTTAAAATATTTTAACTTTATTTAATAGTGTAACCAGTTCTTTTAAAATATTAAAAGTGATGTGATTAGGTTTTCCTTCTTTATTAATATTCTGTTTAAAAATTTTTTATAGTAACCTTTTACTTCTTTTGTAATTGGAAAATTCTCTTGTTAAGTGTGCTGTTTAAAAACTATTTT
Organism: Capricornis sumatraensis; assembly: GCF_032405125.1. Lineage (NCBI taxonomy): Eukaryota > Metazoa > Chordata > Mammalia > Artiodactyla > Bovidae > Capricornis > Capricornis sumatraensis. The sequence goes on from NC_091082.1 coordinate 62,979,780, forward strand.
GATGTTTCACAGTAGTTTTGTTGATTTTACAGGTAACATTGGCAAATTTTGTCTCAATACAATTTTCTTTTGAAGACAGTTTATATAGTTTCTGACTTGTATAATATTTGTTATTACATGTAAAATTTTCAGAGACATTGATGCCTTTCTGTTTGTCATATTAGATGTTCTTGATATAATTTCGCTTCAGCACAATCATTTTTAAGTGTTATTTGCTGAATATAAAATGTATCTCTGTTACCTACCACATTTTTTTAATGCACCATTTTTTTAAAAATGCACCATTTAAAAAAAATGCACCATTAGTGCATTTTAAAATGCATTTTTCACATCTTTACATAACAGAAGGATGACCTTGCATTAGGGAAGTAGAGTCCAGCTTATGTGTTAGCTGCCTGTTTCACAGATAGGCAAGATTCTGTTTTTAGCCCCCTAGTCCCCAAAGGTCACATCTGTAACTTTTTAATGATAACTTTTATTTTATTTTCACATATGATTCCCTATTAAGGTGAAGAAAATCAGAGTAATAAATTCAGCTGGAGATTGTTATGTCTGATGGGTGTTTAAGGCACATGTGATATCAATATCTTCACTATCATAAATGGGATCAAATTAACTTTGGAGATTGTAAAATTTCAAAATATGCAGGTGATAAGTATCAAGAAGAAACATAATGCATAGTGATAGAATTTATTGGATGGAATTATTTCCTTAAATTCTAAAAATTCCCCAAATGCTCCTTTTTGCAAAATAAATCACATTTCTCTTTGAGTTTAGAAATCTGACTCCAATTTTATTTTATGTTTTCTACTTAAGCAAGTGGAAATGATGTTGATGCTGGTTAAAACTACTCAAATATACTCTATAAATTCAAAGTGATGACATTATTTTCAGTGGAAGGCCCACACATTAAAAAAAAATCAAGTACAAAGTTATATATTCTGTCCTTTAAAATTCAAAGTGTATCTTTGAATGCAGTGCAGACTGTAGCAAGAAATGACCTGTGCATTTGTCTGAGGTTATGCCTGACAGGAACAACTGTTCATATATATACTCTGTGTAACATACAGTTTTAAAACATTTACTTATATTCCTAATAAAGTCTGAAGTTTAAAATAGGTATTTTAGAGTATACATTTTATAATAATAAATAGCCTCTTCACAATTATTTCATTTACTCCTCCACAGGTTTTGTGATTAAAAATGGTATTTGTAAAATTGATACTATAAATGATAGGTTTTGCCAAGGTTAAAAGATAATTTGTGAGCAATTGGTTAAAAATATCCTAAAGTTCTTGTTTTAATATTTTAACAAGTTAAATTGTATTTGGGTTTTTCTTGTGATTATTTTGGCAAGAAAAAGTTTCAAAATTCTCTCTTTAGAATTCCTTGCCAATTACAAATTACAATTTCTTATTTGAAAGAAAACAGCTTCTGTGTAATGTATATCTAGGTTTTTGTGAAATGTTCTTGCCATAACTTAGATTTTCAAATTTAAGAAAAATTACAAATAAATCTGCATTTAACTTCTTGCTCTCCAAGATCTCAAAAGATTACTTGATTTTTAGGTATATTTACTTGGAGATAACCGTGGAAAAGTACATTTTGAAGATTTATATTTAGAATGTATTATTATTAAATGGGTTTTGTAATGGCTTCTGTTATTTCAGTCATCAGCACGACTTATCAGCTCTATCTTCTCAGTTTCTATATGTGATTTAATACTTAAAATTGAACAAAAAATTTAAATTTATTAGAGGGCTATACCTTGATATATGTTTATAGATTTTGAAGTCCAGAACATCTTGTGGTAGCTTTTATTTATGGGACAAGATAAAAAGGTCTGTGGATGTGGATATAGGTGTATTTGTTATAATGCTTAAAAATCATGTTTGACTCTTTTGCAACCCCATTGACTGTAGCTCACCAGACTCCTTTGTCCATGGGAATCCCAGGGGAGAATACTGGAGTGGATTGCCATTACCTTCTCCGGGGATCTTCCTGATCCAGGGATCAAAACCCATGTCTCCTGCGTTGGCAGGCAGATTCTTTCCACGAGGGAAGCACCTGTTACAGACTGAGAAAGAACCCCTCTGCTTTCAATTTGCAGTCATTGTAGAGTGTTTACTTTTACTATAGTTAAAGGTACACATATTTTTTAAAATAGAAAACTTATTAGGATTTGAGGTAACATTCTTTGTTGAGGTTACCAGTGATGTCTTAGTTTGGGAAAGTTAATATGGGATATATTCAAATGATTTCTGTGTGCATAGAGGAAATTGGAGACAAGTACTTGCCTCTCCTGTCATATGTTAAGAAATTATTATAAAATACTGCATATTAAGTTTTGAAAAAGCTTAAAATGCTTTTGAACATGTATAATGCCCTTGGCATTATGAATTAAATGTATTCTAAAAGCTTCTGTGAGTAAACCCTATCTCATTTTACATGTAGAAATCTGAGATAAGATTTTTAAGTGACCTTCACAAGATCACATAGCCAGACAAAGATACTACTGACCATATACCTTCTGCAGCAACGTTTTTGCCTGTGATAAAGTTCTTGAATAATGTATTTATGGATGGCTGGTCGTTGAGGGATCTGACCCTTTTTCATTGAGTAGGAAATGAGGACTGACTTAGTTAATCCAGAAAAAATTCCATATAAAGTTTTAATTGTATATTGAAGGTGGAATTCTGAGGTCATGGAAAATTGTAATGAGATGTATTCTCAGCACTGCTAATTTCTTAAAGAAATTTCTTATCCATAGAGGGTTATAAAATTTACCTATCTTTTTAAAAACACAACAGTTTAAAAACATTTGCTGAATTTATTGAGAGATGCTTAGAATGAATTGAGCAGTGTTAGTTATATATTTAAAAACTATACCTTTAATGATGATGATGTTGTTCATTCACTAAATCATGTCCAACTTTTTGTGACTTCATGGACTGTGGTACGTCAGGCTTCCCTGTACTTCAGTATCTGCTGGAGTTTGTTCAGACTCACATCCATGGAGTTGATCATGCCATCCATCCATCTTGTCCGCTGTTGCCCCCTTCTCCTTAATGATGAAGTATTGTCAAAAACACTAGTACATATACATATATATATATGTATATATATCTGCTTTTGAAAAGTACACATGTCATAGCTGTTCACTTTATGTTCTGAATATTCTTTATAATGGATTTGCAGTGTTGTTGAAGTCATAATAGGGTGTGTTTTTCTGAACCTAATGATAGAAAAGGTCTTGACATTTCTGGCTACCGTGCTTTATGAAGTGCTATGTTGTGTATAGTCTAAAAAATTTTACTCAGGGAATCAGAGAGAGCAGTCTGAATTAGTGATATTTTTACATAAAACCCTGTGAATGTATAATTCAATTTTCTGAGTGAAATAATATGGTTTTAGAAAAATTAAAGGAACTCTAATTAGGCTAACACAGGATTGCCTTATAAATGTCCTTAGATGAACTGTTTCCTTAGTTTCTAGTGTATAAACTGAACGTAACTGAATTCTACTGAATTGTATGAAAAGTTTGTTGTCTTAAACATTTAAGGTTTTTGTGAAAATTTTGATCATTTAACTTATGGTACCCATTAAAAAGATTTTCAAGATGAGTCATTGCAAAATTCAAATTATTAAAATCTGAATTAGCCGGATATGTTTGCATTTTTATATCAATAAATTAGGACAATAAATATTTGTTTATGTTTTATGTGACATAAATTGTGGTTCTGCAGATACTCCTGGATGCTTTTAAGTCCAGAGAGTAATTTATTGAATTGTGGGATGGAAGCTAAGGGGCAGACTATCTAATTTCTAGAATTTGAGGGAGAGATTGCAAAACAATTTTAGGAGCAATGGAATAGATTGAAGAATTAGAGAACTTGATGCATTTTAAAGATGGAAGTTTAGTTGCTAAGTTATGTCCAACTCTTGAAACCCCATGAACTGTAGCCCGCCAGGCTGTCAGTCCATTGAATTCTCCAGGCAAGGATACTGGAGTGGGTTGCCAATTTTAAAGATGAATCGACCTAAATATTTAGCTATATGTTTGGATGCTTTAGTCTCAGAGGATACCTTGGGATATTTGAAAAGTTATTAAAGTAAAAGGGAAGGAAAAGTTCAACATAGTACAAAAGTGTCATTGCATTTAGTTAGGACCCATTTGTTTGTTTTTATTTCCATTATTCTGGGAGACAGAGTGAATAGTATCTTGCTGTGATTTATGTCAGAGAGTGTTCTGCCTATGTTTTCCTATAAAAGTGTTTTAATGTCCAGTCTCACATTTAGGTCTTTAATCCATTTTGAGCTTATTTTTGCGTCAGGTATTAAAGAATGATCTAATTTCACTTATTTACATGTAGCTGTCCAGTTTCGTCAGTGCCATTTGTTGAAGAGGCTGTCTTTCCAACATTTGTCATGGATTAGTTGACCATAGGTACATGGGTTTATTTCTGGATTTTCTGTCCTGTTCCATTGATCTATATTTCTATTTTTCATACTGTTTTCATGACTATAGCTTTGTAGTACAATCTGAAGTTGGGGAGTCTTGATTTCTCCAGCTCCATTTTTCTTTCCCAGAATTGCTTTGGCTATTTGGGGTGCTCTGTGTCTCCATAAAAATTGTAAAACTTTTCTTCTAGTTCTGTGAAAAATGCCATTGGTAATTTGATAGGAATTACATTGACTCTGTAGATTGCTTTAAGGAGTATAGTCATTTTTACAATATTAATTTTTTAGATCCAAGAACATAATATATGTATCCATCTGTTTGTGTCATCTTTGATTTCTTTCATCAGTGTCTTGTAGTTTTCTGCATGCAGATCTTTTGTCTCCTAAGATAAGTTTATTCCTAGGTATTTTACTCTTTTTGTTGCAATGGTGAATGGGATTGTTTCCTTAATTTTTCTTTCTGATTTTTCATTGCTAGTGTATAAGAATACAAGGGATTTCTGTATATTAATTTTATATCCTGCCACTTTACAGATTTCATTGATTAACTCTGGTGATTTTCAGGTGGTATCTTTAGGGTTTTCTATGTATAGTATCATGTTTTCTGCAAACAGTGTTTTATTTCTTCTTTTCCAATCTGGATCTTTTTCTTCTCTGCTTGCCCTGATGGGACTTCCAAAACTATGTTGGATAATAGTCTGCCTCTTCTAATTCAAATAGCTATTTCCCCTTTTTCATTCTCAGTCAGAATTCATTTTAGTTTTTATTTTTGATCTTTAAACAAGTATTATTCCTTAAGGAAATATTTGTGTGTTAGTTTCTCAGTTGTGTCTGACTCTTTGCGACCCCATAAGGTATAGCCCACCAGGCTCTTCATTCTGTCCATGGGATTTTCCAGGCAAGAATACTGGAATGGGTTGCCATTTCTTTCTACAGGGGATCTTCCTTACCCAGGGATTGAACCCGGGTCTCCTGGATTGCAGGCAAACTCTTTATGGTCTGAGCCAACAGGAAATATAAGGAGTATTTAAAAGGATAAAAAAGAAAGTAAATTATCCATAATTCTATATAATATTAACACATAAATATAAAAACTCTTCATTTGTTTCCCCTCCCCTATCATTTTCTACCATGGACCAGGATTTTTTTGTAAAGGGTTTTTAATGTAGTTGTTTATATTTTAAGCAGTTTTCTATGTTATTGCATACTCTTTATGAACATTTTATAAATAAGCTTTAGTATTTAGTATTATTTTGTTCAAATTTTTAAGAAAGAGAAGTACTTAATATTATTAAAATGATTATTTATACATGGTAACAAATTTTCTAAAAGAAGAGAGCCAGTTTACCTTCACACTAACAACTAATAGCTTACCTTTAGGGCTTCCCTGGTGATTCAAATAGTAACAAATCTACCTGCTTCAGCACAAACTTTCCAGCAGCTATTCTACATTAACAAGTAAATTAAGAGAATTGACTTTCATGTTATCTCCTCTGAGCCCCTGAAAGAGGTTGCTTTGTTTAATGTGTTTTTTGTGGTATTTATCTTCCATGTGCTGAAAAACAACACTAAAACCCTTAAAACTGGGATGGGTCTGCTGAGCCTCGTTTAAACTATGGTACTCAAATTCTTTCTTTCTTTCTTTTGGTGGGAATCATGTTGTGTGTGTCACACAGCCACCTATCTTAGAGTTTGAGAAAGACTTAGAACATTTTCCCTCTTGTATTCTTCTGCCTCTGTTATAGCTGTGGGGGAGGATCTTTTCTCAAGCAGACACTTTGGCGGCTTGTGTCTTTGGGGGTGCACCTTAAGACGTAAGTTGTTAATGGTTGAGAACCCCAGGCCTGGTTTTGATACTTGGGATTTTTCTAACCTTCAGAACCATCATTCCCACAGTGGTGACTGGAGCTGTGGTAAGCAAGTGAGAGGCTTTACCACTGTGGAGCTGTGACACCTGGTATGAATGTCTAAGGAGCCAGGGAATGCTTGTAACTCCAGCTTTTCTCCCCATTCTTTTACATTGCCCTGGCTCCTCAGAGTGCTTTGTACATGGTGGCTACTCGGTTCTTTGTTGAGCTGAATGTAAAGGGCTCTCTATTATAGTACATCATTTATTTGTTGAGTTGAACTGAATAATTTCGCTTAACTGTATGTTGAGGTCTTATCATTTTTCTCTCCAACTCAGTTAAGGGTGCAGTGGGACTGAAGATTACTTCAAAATCCTTTCCCCCTGCCTTTCTAGTAGTGTATACATGAAGGAGCTATGGAAAAGAGTATTTAGAAGAAATGAAAGATTATTTAAGTTATATTTAATATAGCTATCAACCTAATTGAATTCTTCCTTCCAAAACCCACATTAAGTGGACATTTAGGCTTCAAATATGTGTTTTAAAGGAGGGTGAATGATCTTTGGGGTAGCTTTGAATTTTAGATAATTTTTTTATTTATATGCAACTTGAATGAATGTCTTCCTGATTTCTTTTCCTTGTGATTATATGGAAAAAATTAAAATTTTGATTTTACCTAATAACTTTGTATATATGTTAGTAGAACCATTGTGCCTGTCTCCAGTCTTCTTTTAGTCTTGAGCTGTTCCTTGTGAAATATGGTTTTGGAGCTCGTCACCAGCTTTGCCATGAATGTGCTGTAATATATTCTTTAAATGGATAAATCTAATTTTCTATATATGATATGACCAGTAACAGGAGAATTGGGCTATTATTTACTCTTGGTTTGTATACAGTATGCTTTTTATTTAGCACAGAAGTAAATTAGGAATCTTTGATAGTTATATCTTACCATTTAATATATGGGTTTATATTAATTATATAATATAATTAATTTAATTATATATTATATTAATATATAGGTTTATTTTCAATAAACCCTGAAGTCTTTTTCTTACCTGCTTAATTATAAGTTCCTTCTTCCTACATGTATAGTAGCTTGTGTTATTTTTTCCCCCTCCCTCTTTTTAAAAATTTTATTTATTTTTTAGTTGAAGGTATTTCATGGACAGAGTAGCCTGGTGGGCTGCATCCCATGGGGTTGCAAAGAGTTGGACACATCTGAGCAAGTAACATACACAATTGCTTTACAGAATTTTGTTGGTTTCTGCCAAACATAAATATGGGTTAGCCATAGGTATACATATGTTCTGTTGTTTTTTAAAAACATAATCCTAGACCGTCTTATCTCACTTAATTTCATTTTATTAGAATCGGCTCAGTTGTTTAAGCCTTTTTGATACTTCACTGTATCTTCCAATACATTCCTTAAGCTTTTGCCATCTGCATATGTGATAAGCATCTTTAATGTGTAAATCAATGTTCAGTAATCAAAGCGTCTCAAACCGTCTTTATCATTGATCCTGAGATCATCCTCAGGCTTGGTGTTCTGTTGGAAGAACTCATAAGATTTAGTAAATTGTACTCATGGTTAAGGTTTATTACAGCAAAAGGATATAAAGCAAAATGAGCAAAGAAACTCAGAAGGTTATAAGAGTCCTCTCCCAGTGGAGTCACATAGTATGCACTTAATTCCTCCAGTGAGTTGTGACAACATGTACAAAATGTTGTCTATTAATGAAACTAATTAAAGACTCAACTCTCAGGGATTTTACCTGGGGCTAGTCATGTAGGCATTCTCTCCTTACACCTACCAAAGTCCCAGACTCCCAGAGGAAAACATATTTAACTTAAACCATATTATTTGCACATACAGTCCAGGCATAATGAGGTCCTTATCATTTAGGGGAAGTTTTATATGATTGTAGGGAACTGTTTATCTGCCATGTTCCCAGAAGCTAGCCAAAGGACAACCTTACAAGGAGGCTGTTCAAAGGGTAAGTAGTCTTAAGCTAGCTATATTAACTTTTTTAACACATTATGTTATGTTGATATTTACTTATATAAATGTCATACACATATATATATAGTATAAATGTTTTAGGATAGCGATAGAGTACAGTTTCCTACAGTATACACCAAGGGAGGCATTCAGTTCTTTTTATGCTCATAGAAATAACTGAATATAGGCCTCTTCGATTAGGTTAGACCTTTTTTTCCTTTTTTTAATAGCAGTAGACCTTTTATTTGAAATACACCTTTCCTTACTACTTATATTCATTTCTTCTAAACAACAGTTTTAGTGATGTAGTATTTTGATAAGAATTTGCCTCTCCTTTCTCTTCCTGATTACTAATTACAATATACTTACTAATTTTGTAGTTTCCAGTCTTCCAATTGGGGCTAAATTACAAAGATGCTCTACAGTTTTTAAAACCTAGTTTTCCTGTAATTTTTATCATTATGTTAACCTTGTTTATGATTAAGTAAGATTGAGAAAAGAATTAACAATAACAACAACAAAAATCACAGTTTGGAAAAAAAACGACTAGATCTTTATAGTTAAATTTCATTAATTATAATGTCTCAATTTGATGCAGAAAGATACTATTTTAGAACATTGGGGCATGTATGGAAATGCAGAAACCTTTTTTCACCATTTGAGAAGTACTTAATTTGATACAATACAGATAGATATTTTGGACTTGTTAGAAGATAATATGTTATTTTCTAAACTTATGTGTTGAACTACAAATTCAGGAAAAAAGTGTTTTAAGTCCTTCTGCTTATCTGTTTAGCAAATCAATTATAATTTAATATGCAATTATTTGATAGCATTTGCTAAAAGAAATTTTGCCATTTGTATTCCATAACTACATTTAAAATGTAGAAAGATTTTAATACAAATATCTTTACTGTTTGGAATATATTTTGCAGGGGGATTTTTAATGCATTTTGGTGCAGGTTTTTACAAAGATGGACTGACCTTTGGGATTTTTAAGTGAACTTCTACCCAAGGACAAATAAACAATTAGTTGGCCTTTAAAAATGGTCCTTCCAGAGCTATAATTTTGATGTTCTCCCTTTTTTTAATTTATTGCTCTCTTTGAATATTTCTGCAGAAAGCTCATCCATTCTCAGGGCTTGAAGTACAATTCTTTGACAAATATTTTCAAATGATGCTCTCCAAATCTGGCCTTCTACCTTTATCTTGTCACACATATTTTGCCATTTTATTCTGGATTTCTCAGAAAAATTTAAACCCAAACAATTACAGAAGGAATTCATTGTTGCCAACCGATTCCTTATACTGACCATCTCCTTTTGTTGTGTTTTGTTTTCTTATTAATTTCGTTGGTACCTTCCTAGTGTCTTCCTAGACCTCCAGCTCACAACTCTGTATTTAGTAAATGCTCATTGGACAAATGTCTGTCAGAACTTTTTCTTCTCCCTCACTCTCCATTTCATTCAGAATCCAATTTGTACTGATTTTTTTCTATACTGTCTTTCAAGATACCATCTCTGAGCAATCACTTAGATCACTTTCTTTCAGTCTTCATGTATCTATCATCTTATTATATTCTTAATGTACTCTAAATCATAGATTTAAGTTAACTGATAACTTATGGACACAGCCTCCTACCCCTAGGAATTGTTTTGTGGCTAGTAAGATTGTCCTTTCAATTGTTAGACAGCTGTATGACTTAGAAGATGTTTCTTAATTATGAGCCCAAATCTTTTTTTCTTGAAATGTCTATCATTTAATCCTATGTCATCTTTCAAGGACTTCCCTGGTGGCTTACTCGGTAAGGTGTCTGCCTACAATGTCGGAGACCCGGGTTCGATCTCTGGGTCTGGAAGATCCTCTGGAGGAGGAAATGGCAACCCACTCCAGTACTCTTGCCTGGAAAATCCCATGGACGTCACAAAGAGTCATACATGACTGGTGACTAAACTTTCACTTTCATCTTTCTGCAGAAAACAGAAATAGGTCTTCTCCTTTTTTGATATAGGTCTTTTGATATGTGATAACTGGACTTAATATTTTCCTCCTCTTCCCAGATTAAATGTCTTTATTTCCCCTCTCTTTGCTCATTTGTTCATTCAGTAGATATTTATTGAGTACCTCTTAGACGCAAGTCGGTTTGAAATACTTGGAATATGGTGGTGATTAAGAATGACTAACTCTATTCTCTCATAGGGCTTCTGTGCAAATAGAAGTAAACAAAAAGTATTCCAAGTTAAGACTTTGAGAAGTGAAATGTAAGGTAATTTTGGATTATAATAAATGTCATGAAGAAAATAAAACAAGGTAGCTCAGCTGGTAAAGAATCCACCTGCAATGCAGGAGACCCCAGTTTGATTCCTGGGTTGAAAAGTTCCCCTGGAGAAGGGATTGGCTACCCACTGCAGTATATGGGAGCTTCCCTGGTGGCTCAGATGGTGCAATGCAGGAGACCTGGGTTTGATCCCTGGGTTGGGAAGATCCTGGAGAAGGGAATGGCTATCAACTCCAGCATTCTTGCCTGGAGAATCCCCATGGACAGAGGAGCCTGGCGGGCTACATTTGGAGGATTGCAAAGAATCAGACATGACTGAGCAACGAAGCACAGCATAGCACAGGGATTGGTTTATTCATAGCAGTAATGCCTTGTTTCACCAACTATAGTTTCAAATGAATTGGTAATTCCAGTTTACAAAAAACATATATATACCAGATATATCCCAAGTATACTTAGTTGTTTCAACAACAGAGTCATCCTAAGTTTATAGTGAACTTTTTAAGGTCTGTCATTTTAAACTATTCGTCAACCAGATTTTTCATATTCAGAACTTGGAAAGTTAATTTATTGAGCTTAATTGCAGGGCTTTAAAGTCATCCATGTAAAATTTAATCTTACTAGCTTTTCCTTCTAGTTTTATGTGATATTTTTTAATCTTGTTATAGATTGAAAAGCTTATGTTTTCTGTTGTCCTTCAAGTCAGCTGTCGTGATGTAAACAGAATACCAAGAACAGAACTTAACTATACAGGTTCCTTCTAAATGCTTTATTCAATTAGCACTTTTTGAGCATAGATGTGTATCTATCTCTTAACTCTGCCCAATATCTAGTTCCCATTTTATCTAGTGTTAAGATATAATTCACATTTTTTCCTTCTTATTGTCATTTCATGAGATGTTTGCTAATGAGAGCGAAGCATAGTCATTCAGTCATTCCAGAGTCAAACCAATCTGGGTTTTAGTTTTTCATTTTGTCTCATTATCTGTGTAGTACTGGGCATGTTACCTAATTTCTCGGAACCTTGATTAATAACCTGCTTCATGGGAGTACATGCAATAATGAATGTGAATCACCTGTCATAATGCCTGGCATATGAAAGCATCCAGTAAATGTTGGCAACAGCAGCTGTCATCATTGTTGTCAGCCCTACAGAATTTAAATAGGTTCTGTCTCAGGTTTTCCTAATCAAAATCGGTTAAATGTACATGCATGTACACAAAGATAAACACGGTTAAGTTGTTGTTATTTTTTTTCCAGGGGTAAACACAGTGAAACATCTTTGTTTCTTAAATTTCATAAGCCATCTGCCTAGAATTTTACTAGATGAAGCATAGAACTTAGTATATCTGAAATCTGTATTTTTGTATTGACAGCTTAAACTTTGTCTTCCTTTACTCATCATCTTTCTGCTGGTCCACAATTTCTCAAAGATTAATCTGATCATAATAGGTACCTTAGTTTTTCTTTGTTCAAGCCTAGTTGAAAGTGAGACATGGGCACAGGATGCTGAAACTAAAGTTGCAAGTTGCTTGGATATTTCACTTAGCCATGGTTCTCATCGTTTTAAACACAGAAAATAAAATTATAGCAGGTAGCATAACATTGTAAGTCAACTTTATAAATCAACACTTCAATAAAAAAATATACTGAGGATGAGAAATAATACTTAGAACACAGCTACTCTGTAACAAGCATTATGAAAATGTCTTCATGTATATTATTTTATTCAACTATTTAGTAAGTCTGTTTCACAGGCAGGTATATCAAGCCTTGAAATTTAAATGCCTACATCATCTCATATCTACTAAGTAGCAGAATCTACAGAATTTAAATCCAGTTTTGTCTGACTCCAAAACCGTTTCCCTCCAACTCCAATAGATGCTGCCTCTGTTTCCCCTTTATTTAGCAGTTATCCTGAAGCTGCTGTTCCTTCCTTTGGTTTTCCTTGGGAAACTAATAGAGGGTTGCTGTAGAGGAGATTTTCAAAGTCAGAGAATTGAGGAGAATCATGACTAAAGTTGGCAAATTTTCCTCGATAAGAAAATGTTAGCATTTTATAAATAGTGTAAAATCATGGAATCTTAGGAGTTGGAAGCGACTTTTTTGGTCATGTGTTTTGTTTTCTGGCCATTTCACAGTTATAAATGTGGGATATGTATATTATAAAGAGGTTATTTTAATGTTTTTGTGTCAGAAATATTTTGATTGTCATTTAAGGTCAGCTTTTGTCTTCCTTTCTGATATTTCTCTACAATACATGTATCTTAAAAGTTTTTTCTGTGTTTCGGGGCTTCCCTGGTGTCTCAGCTTGTAAAGAATCTGTCCCCAGTGTGGGAGACCAGGGTAGGATCTTTCGGTTTGGAATATTCCCTGGAGAAGGGAACAGCTGCCCACTCTAGTATTCTGGCCTGGAGAATTCCATGGACTGTATAGTCCAGGGGATCTCAAAGGGTCAGGCACAATGGAGCGACTTTCCATTTTCACTCAGTCACTCTGTGTTTCTAAATTTAAAGGTTACATAAAGATACATATGAATAAGGATAAATGAATAGAAATTTTAGTGTTCTTATTTTGTGTGTGAGAGATACCATCGTGCTCCGGTTTATCTAATGACTTAATGATGACATTCTGTAAGAGAGTTTATATACCAAAAAAATAAGTAGACTGATTTTATATTAAATAATTCTGCTTTTTTATGTGTGTGTGTGGGGTACATCAGAGCTTCTATTAGTAGTTTATTTCGTCTTTCTGTCAGCCATATTTATAAAAATTATATTGTTGTAATTTTTAATTAAAAATAAATTAGCAATTTTATTTTAAACATAAAAAATTACTTTAAAATATTAAAATGCAAATAGTCATTATCCTTATGCTCTGATATCCCAATTTTACCATCTTTTCACCTCTAGCTTTTGTAAAAAAGCAATTCAATGCACAAAAAGTTGTATTTGCAATCACACAGAGTTAGAACAAGTTGGGCTCCCCCCTTAACAATCATTTGCCCATTACCTCCAGCTTTATTGATCTATAATTTTATTGAGATATAATTGACAAAATTGTATCCGTTTAAAATGTGCTTTAGTTTTTTATGAGAACTCATCCTGATTGTTATTCAACGATGAATTCACATTCTACATTGGTTTTATAATCTCAGGGACGGAGGAGCCTGGTGGCCTGCTGTCTATGGGGTCACACAGAGTCGGACACGACTGAAGTGACTTAGCAGCAGCAGCAGCAGTGTTATAGCAGAGTATATACTTACTATTTTGAGTTTAAACAGGTATTATTGATGAGGTAAAATTAAACAGGATCCATATGATGGAATTGACATATATTTGGTATAAATATTATGCAGTGAATTTCAAATAGTGGTTAGTTTTTTAGGCTAGCATTGGACATTAAACAATCTAAAAAAAAAAATTAAAAAACCCAGAGGAGAAGGACTGGACATTGACATATGTATGTAAAAATCATTCCAGTTTCCTCTTTCTAGAACCTTCCATTCCAGGGGGACAGGGACTTTGTCACATTCATCGCTGTATTCCTGTCACCCAGAGTAGCACCCTACATGTGATAGGTGTTCAACAGGTATTTGTAGGCAATCTATCCTGGATTTCTAGGTGAGCACTATACAAAAATGAGAGTATTTTTGCTTTTGAGTAGAGTATACTGATAATCATTTTAGAGCTTTGCTTGAACATTTCTAAGAATGTATGATTTTTTCCCCAGAATTTCTAGATGCTGCAAAGTGCTTTATACAAAAGCTAAGAACAGGGCATGCATATTTGAGGTAGCTGTACCAAACACATGGTTGTGTGTGTTTATGCTCATGTCTTTTTAACTGATATTAGAAAAATGACAGTTGTAACTCTGTAAGAGCCTCGCATAAATTGCTGATTGTCAGATAAGTGCTGCTTTGATTTATTGTCCTCAATAGTAGGCTCCAATATGTGTGTGTATATATAATTTTAAGTGAATATATTGGTGATAGGGGGTATTATTTTGGTTACCAAATATCAGAAAGTTGTATTGCCTATATCTTTCTAGCAAAGATGTCTTTACTACTTTCTAATGAATGAGGTCTTTTCTGATATGAATTAATCACTGATCTAGCGTTTTGCAGAAATGTAGGCTATGAACAGTTTCCATCAGATTTTCTGATAGTGCTTACTAGACCTGAGCATAACCTGAAACCACCTTAGATCCACTGCATCAGAATATTTGGTATGTGGGTCTCTGGAACCTGATTTTTTTTTAATTGAATTTAGTTGATTTACAGTGTTGTGTTAGTTCAGGTGTACAGCATAGTGATTCATTTATACATATACATATATTCATTCTTTTTCAGGTTCTTTTCCTATATAAGTTATTAGAGAATATTGAGTAGAGTCCTTGTGCTATACAGTAGAACCTTTTAATCTGTTTTATATATAGCAATGTGTGTATGTCAATCCTGTTCTCCCAATTTATACTTCCTTCTTCCTCCCCCAGGCCCCCACTCCTGGTAACCATGTTTGTTTTCTGTATATATGTGTATGTGTGTGTGTGTGTGTGTGACTCTGTTTGTTTTGTAAATAAGTTCATTTGTGCCATTTTTTTTAGATTCCATGTATAGGCAATATCATATGATATTTGTCTTTCTCTGACTTCATACAGTATGACAATCTCTAGGTCCGCCTGTATTGCTGCAATGGCATTATTTTGTTTTTTTCATGGCTGAGTAATATTCCATTGTGTATATGTACCATGTTGTCTTCATCCATTCCTTCATTAATGGACATTTAGGTTGCTTTCATGTCTTGGCTGTTGTAAATACTGCTGCAGTGAATGTTGGGGTGAGTGTATTTTTCGAATTTGGTTTTCCCCAGTATATGCCCAGGAGTGTGATTGCTAGGTCATATGTTAGCTTTGGTTGTAGTTTCCTAAGATATTTATCTTTCTGTACCTGACTGACTTCACTTAATGTGATAATCTCTAGGTTCATCTATGTTGTTGCAGATGGCAATATTTCATTCCTTTTTATGGCTGAGTAACATTTCATCATATATATATATTCCTAGTATATGCCCAGGAGTAGGATAACTGGATGATATAGTAGCTCTTATTTTTCATTTTTTAAGGAACCTCCATACTATTCTCCATAGTGATTGTGCCACCATAGGTGTAGAAAGGTTCCCTTTTCTCTGCAGCTCTCCAGCTTTTATTGTTTATAGACTTTTTGATGATGACTGCTGTGAGCTGATAACTTCATTTTAGTTTTGATTTGCATTTCTCTAATAATTATCAGTGTTGAACATCTTTTCATGTGCTGTTTTGGAACCTGAATTTTTGACTAAGTATTTCTCTCTGCACTGAAAAGATTGAGAGTCACTGTATTAAATATTGCTGAAAGTGTCTGTCCTGGGGAGAGGCTAGATCTTAGAGGCTCTGCAGAAAGAACTCCTCATCATAAATGCTCTGTCCCACTGAAGCTCCAAACTAATCAGTTTTAAGACACTGATTATTTCAGTGTGAGTTGGAACCAAACATATACTGTTTCCTAAACCCTTTGGACTGGAACAGAACAGGTACATCACAATTGTTCACTAGACCAATACTGAAAGGAAACAAATTTCACTCAGTTCCAATTTGTGACAGCATCCTGGGAAGTGGCTCAGCTGTCTTCACTGGGGATTGTCACTGCCAGACAGACCTTACTTAGCCTCCTGAAGCCCAGGAGGGCCAGGTACTATAGAACTAAGCTGCCTTGAGAAGAAAAAAACAAGCTCTGGTTATTTCACAGCTACAAGAGCAGAGTTCTCAGTGGTACTGAGAACTTTTGCCCGAACATGCCTTGTATGTTTGATTATTTCTTGACAACAGTTGCAAGATCAAGTTCTCTCTATGACCATGACCCACCTCCATGCTCTTACTGGTTGCACAAAATGACTACTGCATTTGGCAGGTACCTACCAAAATGTCCTGGCTCAGCATCACCCTCTCTCACAGAGTAGATTGATATACTTTATTTTTTCACCTCTCTTTCATCAACTAGGAATTGATTCTGAATTTCACAGATTGTTTGGTACTTTTTTTTTTAATCCCCTCAAGACTCAGTTAAAACATGTAAATTGACATATGCACAATCTATGTAAACTTAATTATATTGCCAAAGTAAATGGTAATGCTACTGCCTTTTATATGCAAAGGTGTTGATTAATTTTCCAGAAGTAAAGACAGATTTTTAGTTTTTATGTCCGTGTTATAATGCCTGACCCTCCCTTGCATTCAAGGGAATTCTAGAATGTAGTGTTTAGTTGTCATAGATTAAACCAATGACTTCACTGACATTGTGTGCTAGCCAAGTTAACTGAAAGTTGGGTTTTGCCTTTTTATTTTATTTTCCTAGTCAGGAGTTAAGAGGGCTGACACTATGTATTAAGCTTTTATAATTCCACTGAAGTAACTGATTAGCATAGCAGAATTTTATGGTTTATGCATAGCAGAAATTTAGAGAAAACTCTTGATGTATTGATACTGATTGTGTTTCAATAGAAGCACATTTTAGCCACTTTGCATGAATTTCTTTGAGAAGGATTCACTAGGATTTAAAAAATGTATCCCTTTTTTAAGTAGTTTTTTGTCTTTAAGTTCAGTTATACTTAGCACTTAGCTGGGTTTTTTTTGGTGAAGCTCCTTTCTGTTTGAATATGATTATTGCACTGATGGTATATTAGTTATTTTGAAGAATTAACATTCCTTTCTAGTTCAGTGTAAAAAGTTAATAGTAAGACAACGATGTGAAGATACAAAATTGAGTGGCTTGGGGATACAAAATTGATATTAAGACAGTATTTACCTTCTTTAATAGGGAGGGAAGGTAAAATATGCAGCTTGCTTTCAGCTTGCTTTACTTATTAGGGAGTAATTTGTTTATGAAGATGATACTTTCCTCATATATTAGAAATTTTGCAAATTGGACAATACCATAGAAAAGTAGATACTTATTAGAATTTAACACTAGGCAATTAATATTTTTAAAAGAGCTTGAACATATCCAAATCAGAACTAAATGCTTTTCAAACTACTCTATTAACTTCCAAAGTAAATCCCATCCAGATGTCAGATACTGACTCTGTGGTCACCAGGTTAAAGTACTTATTTTGTATACCATAGGTGTTGGAGATCCCTGCTTGATGACTACAGTCCTCCCAGAAAGCTTAATCTGGCTGCAGAATGCAGAATTTATTACAGAAGTCAGACCAGATAGGAGACTGTTATGTTCTCAAAGTTTAACACACACACACCCCAAATCCATGTGTTCAAACTCTTAACACCCGGTGTGACTGTATTTAGAAATAAACCTGTGAGAAAGTGGTAAAGGTTAAGTGAGGATATAAGGGTGAGACCCTAATATGATACAGCTAGTTCTCTTATAAGAAGAGGGAGAGAGAGCAGAGTGCTTTCCTGTCTGGTGTGTGAAGGCACTCCAAGAAGGTAACTGTCTGCAGACCAGGAAGAGAGCTCTCAGCAGGAAATAAATCGGTCAGCACCTTGATCTTGAACTTCCTGGCCTCCAGAACTGTGAGAAATAAATTTCTGTTGTTTCAGCCACTTCATCTGTAGTATTTTGTTGGAGCAGAATGAGAGAGACTGTTGTCATAATCTGCGCTTGAGGTGATCAGGAGAGTGGTAACTGGAAAGAAATCAAGGAGATTGGTCTGGTGGAAATGGAAAGAAAGTAATATTATCAAAAAAGAGAGCCTGCAGGACCTTGTGGCTGACCACATATAAGGGGCAAAGGATGAGGTTAGAGATTGCTGATGAGTCTTCAAGTGGATCATTTATCTACTTTTCCTACAGTGGGCAGAAGTGTTATCATGGTGAGAGTTCCTAAGACCACTGCCACTTTGGGGATTTGCTATAAGGACTCACAGGATTCTGCATATAGTCACATTCATGGCTATGATTTATTACAGTAAAAGGGATACAAGAATATTAGCAAGAGGAAAAGGCACAAAGTCTGAAGGAAACCAGGCACGAGCTTCCAAGAGTCCTCTCTCAGCTGAGTCCTCCAAGACGGGCTCACCTGAGCCTAGAAGTTCAGGGTTTTTTATCAAGTCACATAGACATACTTTATCTGGTGTGTACAGAAACAGCAGACTCCTAGAAGGAAAGTAGGTGTTCAGTATAAAATGCATGTCTGTACAAATAATTTAGGTATACTTATCAGTTAGAGAGTGGTGGGACCCCTCTCCAAATTCAGGTTCCCAGATGCCAGCAAATGGCCAGCCTTGTAAGCTGGCCCTTCTAAGGACAACAGTCTCAGGCTTGCTGTGTTAACTGATTTTTGTACTGTAATATTCTAAACTAGAAAGAGAAAATTACATTTATGTCTTTCTGTTTTCATTAACAAAGTTTATACATAATAGGAACCAGAGAAAATTACATTTATGTCATTCTATTTTCATTAACAAAGTTTATACATAATAGGAACCGATTTTAACCCATCATTGTCCTCAGTTGGTCATACATATGATAAGGATACTTTTGAAAAGTATTAGGAGGAAAAAACAATTTTGAATACAGTGAAATACTGCCATACATTTAAAGTCAAAGCATGGAGCAATATTTCAGGTTGTATCTGCTTATATAGTAAGAATATCTTTACAGTATCTTTAGTAATAAATACCTAGACAGGTACAAAGGGGTATGGCCACTTTATAATAAATGTCTGTGTTCTTTATCTACATTTCTCTTAGAGTGTTTTCTTCATTATCATTTAGCAGAAGAATTCCTTATGAGGTAGGAATATTAACCCATGTCGTATATAGTATATTGTTACCTTCTCTCCCTACCCCTGCCAGAATATTATTAAGTCAAAGAACTGAAATCTCTGCAAAAGAAATGACAAACTAATTTATTCCCTCCAAAAAATCAGTACAGTAAACAAAGTTGGTCAGTCATGTGTCTTTCTTTCTTCAGCATGCTATTTCATCTATAACCTTCCAGCCATAAAATTGTGTTTCCTAACCATAACAGGGGCAAAAACTAGGGTATAGGAATATTTGCATAGTCTTTCTGATTTACCATATCAGCATTCTCCCCATTGTTTGTATATTCAAGAGCCGAGTTGCTATTAGCTACCTTGTTTGATGATGTCCACTTCTGCCTCCTGGTAGGCCACTGCTGTTTGGTGTTTGTGCTGTGAGTTCTGTCCCTTGACAACATAGGACCTCTGTGAAGCATGCTGGTGTGCAGAATTCCTCATATGCCAAGTGGTGTTGCTTTCTCTGGGGTTCTGCAGAAGCAGGCTGCATTCTCTGTTACTTTAGTAAAGCCAGCTCTCTCCCTGCTGCCCCGCCCTTGCCACCAAAGCCTTCCCACCTTGTACTCTCAGAGTCTCGAACATACCTTTTGAACAACATCTTGTTTTCGAACATACCTTTTGAACAACATCTTGTTTTCTTTTTCTTGGTATGGCATCTGCCATCTGGAGCTGGGGGACAAATCCCAGTTAGAACTTGGAGGTGAACATCGCATAGGCTCAAGAGCCTCCAGGGAACAAGATGCCATGATGATGTTTTCCCTTCTTACTGTACCTGCGGCCCTTTTTTCCCCTTAGGTTGATTTCTTACTTTAGAGGCTCCTTAGCAAGTAATTGAGATAGTCTCCTGGCAGACTAGACTTGCTTTCAGTTAAGCATAATTTGTCATGTATAATTCCACAGTGCTAAAGTGTTTAAAATTTTTTTTTCTCATCAAAAGACCAAATTTATTTATTTTAATTGGAGGTTAATTACTTTGTAATATTGTATTGGTTTTTTAAACTTTACCTTGGCATTGTAGAATTATATATGCCATATTATGCTTACCTCAAAGCATATCTAGTCTGCCAGGAGACTAGATGTAGAATTCAGACTAAAGGTGGTCAGGGGATAAGGTAGGGGAGGGATAATTTGGTAGATTGGGACTGACATATACACACTACTATATATAAAATAGATATCTAATAAGAACCTGCTATATAGCACAGGGAATTCTGCTCAGTACTCTGTAATGGCCTATATGGGAAAATAATCTAAAGAAAACAGAAGAATGGGTATATTTATAACTGATTCACTTTGCTGTACACCTGAAACTAATAACTAATATAGTTGTAGATCAACTATACTGCAATAAAAAAAAAAAAAACAACTTTCTTTTAAAGCCAGTAAAACCTCCTTTAGATGCATATACAGAACTTATGATGGCTGAGCTGCTCTGTGTGAAGCAGGTTGAGGAGGCCTACAGTCAGCCATTTCCCTGAGGCTCCTGCATAGAATGTTACAGGTTCTTGGCGATTTCTCATCTCTAACTCCCTTGTTTTACAGACAAGAAAATGAATGCATATGAAATTAATCCATATCAACCAGTTCTTCTAGGGCCTTACCAAACTTTCTTTAGACAGTCTTTGACTAACCCCATTTTGCTGTTTGTGAGGCATGGTGGAGTGGAATTAGCTGTCCCTCTGGCATTTTGTATACATTTATCTTGTAATGGTTATCATTTTTTCTTTTATACTTAAATGTTTATACTGTCAGCTTCACAGTCCCTAAGCTCAGAGAATCTATTTAAAAAAAATTAATTTTAGATCCTCATTACATCCTAATGTAATCCTTTCATATATTAAGTAATTAATAAATATTACATTAAAATGAATAAATTTATTCAGTACTTTTCTTGGAAATTATGTACTCAATTTGTAAAGTGTCATTTTGCATTTGTTGATATTTCAATTTCTTATGGGTATTCTATTAGTTTATGTGAGCTACCTCTATTCTTCAACTGGATTACCTCTCTTTTCAAACCTTCTGTGTCTACCCCTCACCATAACACTCAGTATAAGAGAAGCGTTTTGATAAACCCAAGAGACTCTGATAAAAAGATGTCAATGTCACGGTCCTTTGGTTTATTCCCATGTTCTTATTGTTTAGTTGCTTATTGTTTAGTTGTTTCCAGCTCTTTTGTGACCCCATGGACTGTAGCCCACCATACTTCTTTGTCCATGGGATTCTCCAGGTAGGAATACTGGATTCCCATTCCCTTATCCAGGGGATCTTCCCAACCCAGGGATCAAACCTGCATCTCCTGTATCTCTGGGGGGTGGGGCGGGGGGTTTCTTTACCCTTGAGCCACCCTGGGAAGCCCTTTCCCTTCTTAGTTCCTCTTAAAATATTTCAGACGTTGACAAGTAACAGTTAAGAGTGATTCTTCTTTCACTAGACCAGCGGTTAGAGAGGCAGTGTATAACTGCAGTAACCTGGATGCTATCCGAGGTCTATCACCATTGACTTTTGACCGTGGCCATCAGGTGGTGCTAGTGGTAAAGAACCTGCCAATGCATAGAAGACTGGTTCCACTCCTGGGTCAGGAAGATCTGCCAAAAGAGGGCATGGCAATCCACTCCGGTATTCTTGCTTGGAGATTCCCATAGACAGAGGAGCCTGACAGGCTACAATCCATGGGGTCACAAAGAGTTGGACATGACTGAAGCAACTGAACACATGTTACTTAATCTCTGTGACCCCTAATTCTGTCATCTATAAACAGGGAAAATAATATCTATCATATTGTAGTAAGTAAATGAAATAACACATGAAGTATCTAGGAGTACCATGTTTGCCATAGTTAATGAATATTTAAAATGATAGTTGCTGTCATATTCAAGCAGGTAAAATGAACCTACTAGTTGAGTAGTGTTTAAACTTTAATGTGGGTACAAATCACCTGGGGATCTTGTTAAATTGCAGGTTCATATTAAATATTAACAGGTCTGAGGTGGTACCTCAGATCTTCATTTCTGATAAACTCTTAGGTAATGCTGGTGCTCTGATATGGAGACCACACTTGAAATAGCAATGTGCTAGATTATTTGAGATTCCTATTGTGCATTTTTTTTCTATTTATATATGTTGAATGGTTGGTTGGATTATCTTTTTCAGTCATTGTGTGTCTTGTTGGACATTGTTACTGTATTTTTTGTTCAATTTGTTTCAACTTTATATTGAAGTATAGCCAATTAACAATGTTGTGATAGTTTCAGATGAACAACAAAAGTACTCAGACATATATATACACATGTATCTATTCTCCCCCACACTCCCCTTACATCCAGGCTGCCTCATCACATTGAGAAGAGTTCCTTGTGCTATACAGTAGGTCCTTGTGGGTTATCCATTTTAAATATAGCAGTGTGTACATGTCCATCCCAGACTCCCTAACTATTCTTTCCGTCCATGCTTTCCCCCTGTTAATCAATCATAAGTTCATGTTCTAAGTCTGTTTCTGTTTTATAAATAAGTTGGTTTGTATCATTTCTTTTTAGATTCAGCCTATTAGGGATGCCATCTGATATTTCTTCTTCTTTGTCTGACTTCATTCAGTATGACAAAAAAGTACAAAGGAGAAAAGATAGATTCCTCAATAAATGGTGCTGGAAAACTGGACAGCTACTTGTGAAAGAATGAAACTAGAAAAGTTCCTAAAACCATGTAAAAAATAAACTCAAAATGGATTTAAGGCTAAAATTAAGTGTAAGGCCAGAAATTATAAAGCTTTTAGAGGAAAACAGGTAATACACTCTTTGACATAAATCACAGCAAGGTCCTCTTTGACCTACCTTCTAGAATAATGGAAATAAAACCAAAAAGTTTGCAGTGCTGAGTATCAAGAAGTTAAGGACAGACAATTAAGGTAAACGTGATGATCCTGTCTATTTTTGGAGATTTTGAATTTGAAAGGATATCAATCGAGGACTTCTAGCACATTAAGGCAGATAAGTCTCTTGCTTTAAATGCATTACTTTCAGGCCAAGAAACTACAAGTGTAAATGTAAATATCCCATGTAAGATAAACTTTATAAATCTTCCTAAATTGAAACTGAAAGAGTACTTGGTTGGGAGTCATGCATGCATGCTAAGTCCCCTCCGTTGTTTTAGACTCTTGGCGACTCTATGGACTGTAACCACCAGGCTCCTCTCGCTGTGGGATTCTCCAGGCAAGAATACTGGAGTGGGTTGCCATGCCCTCCTTCAGGGGCTCTTCCCGACCTAGGGATGAAACCCAGGTCTCTTATGTGTCCTGCATTGGTAGGCAGGTTCTTTACCACTAGCATCATGTCAGGAAGAATTCTGGCTTGGGGTCCAACAAAGTTTAGCAGAAGAACCTTACAAAGGTCAGAATTAATTCTAATTTTTTATGCATTTATGATACTTGATAAGAAAACTTTTCGACAAAGCTCCCAGTCTTCCGTGTAAGAAAAGATCTCACCTACAACAATTTTCTAATCTTCAGTATTCTGAATTTAAAATGTTGAGTACTTTAAAGATTAGTTAATTATGCCTATACTATTTATATTTTAGTTATATTCATTTTGTTAATAAAATTTAAATAAAATTTGGAGCAATTTACTGACCAATCAAATATTTCAGCTGTTTAACCAAAATTTGAATACATGTTAATAAAAATATAAATTAAAGGAAATATAAACAGTTTAAATAACTATTTTCAGGTTATTTTTCTTCTCATATGTACAAAACTATCTATTGATGTAAAAGGCAAACACAAGAGATTTATGAATTTCTTAATATTGTAAAATAGTCTTCTGCTGCTGTGTGCAACTTTTGCAAACACCGTGTTCATTTGCAAGTACTTCCAGAACCATAAATTAAAAAATCAAATAAGAAAATGGCCCTTGGCACTCTTGGGAAATGATACGTGGTTAAGCAGGGATTTATTGCATTCATGATGTCTGAGAGGAAGGATTTGACAAGTTAATTAATTTGTCTTTTCTTGTACCTAAGTGCTTTCATCGCTCAAATCTTCCCAAAGCTCCAGAGCAAAATCTGTCTCTGTCTTCTGCAGCAGCACACCTTCAGGGCGTTCTGACATAATCTCCTTATATTTTGAGGAGGAAGGATAAGAGATGGAGAGATGCTTTCCCTTGGCGCTAAAGGAGTATTACTTGTGAGAATAGATGTTCAGGGTTAGGGTCACACTGTGTCAGCTGTGAGCCCCAGATCCACGTGGCAGAAGGCATCCCAATGTTCGTCAGTAGATTTGGTTTGGGCTATTGGCAATACTAGGATCCTCTGCAACACAGGGTCTGTGGTAGTGTCTCATCTTTCCTGGACCTGAAGATGGTACTGTTTGAGTACCAGAGGTGCAGGAGCAGAACTGGATGTGCTGAGATACCAGAGCTCTGCATGTGGTCTCTGCCAGGTTATTGTAATTAAAGTATTATTATTAAAGATCAAATGCAGAAGTTATTGCTAGGTAGGCTTCTTTCACAAATCTTTGCAGCTAATCTATATGTATGAATGGCAGCCAGACTTTGGAAATATATGAACAAATAGCATCACAAACTAAAATTATGCTGTTCATAAGCAAATAACCTCCACTGAGCTACTAAGCATCTTGTGGAGTGATTTCCTTGGCTGTAGGCATTGCTGTACTGTTTACATATAGTAATTATCATTGTCTAACATTTAGGACTTATGATCAATGAACTAAGCATTGTTAGTATAGCAACTAGAAAAGGGTGTAATGTGACTTTGGAATTTAGTGTTGATTCTGGATCAACCAATATGTGACAGCAGTTTCGCTTGATTTTCTGGTATTTGCTTCCTGTAACATGTAACATTATTTTCAAATTCAGTTCTAAGTTATTAAGATGGAGCAAAGGTACTAGACATTTGGATACATTTCTTTCTCTAGGGCTTCCCTGATGGCTCAGTGATAAAAGAATATGCCTGTAATGCAGGAGATGCGGGTCTATGGGTTCAGTCTCTGGGTCAGGAAGATCCCTTGAAGAAGGAAATGGCAACCCACTCCAGTATTCTTGCCTGGGAAATCCCATAGACAGAAGGAGCCTCCAGGCTACAGTCCCTGGGGTTGCAAAAGAGTTAGACAAGACTTAATGACAAGACAGCAACAACATACAACAGAGACCCTGACATAATGCATGAAAATAGCAAAATTATGTTTTATTATCATTTGACATTTACTTTGTACTTGACTGTACATAAAACTTAACTCTTCTTTGTACCCACATTACTAAAATTTTTCACAAAGGCTATGAAATCAGTTAGTGCTTAAATGGGGGGAAAACAATAGAATGGGAAAGACTAGCCTCTTCAAGAAAATTAGAGATACCAAGGGAACATTTCATGCAAAGATGGCCTCGATAAAGGACAGAAATGGTAGGGACCTAACAGAAGCAGAAGATATTAAGACGAGGTGGCAAGAATACACAGAAGAACTGTACAAAAAAGATCTTCACGACCAGGGTAATCACGATGGTGTGATCACTCACCTAGAGCCAGACATCCTGGAATGTGAAGTCAAGTGGGCCTTAGAAAGCATCACTACAAACAAAGCTAGTGGAGGTGATGGAATTCCAGTTGAGCTATTTCAAATCCTGAAAGATGATGCTGTGAAAGTGCTGCACTCAATATGCCAGCAAATTTGGAAAACTCAGCAGTGACCACAGGACTGGAAAAGGTCAGTTTTCATTCCAATCCCAAAGAAAGGCAATGCCAAAGAATGCTCAAACTATCGCACAGTTGCACTCATGTCACACGCTAGTAAAGAAATGCTCAAAATTCTCCAAGCCAGGCTTCAGCAATACGTGAACCGTGAACTTCCTGATGTTCAAGCTGGTTTTAGAAAAGGCAGAGGAACCAGAGATCAAATTGCAAACATCTGCTGGATCATGGAAAAAGGAAGAGAGTTCCAGAAAAACATCTACTTCTGCTTTATTGACTATGCCAAAGCCTTTGACTGTGTGGATCACAATAAACTGTGGAAAATTCTGAAAGAGATGGGCATACCAGACACCTGACCTGCCTCTTGAGAAACCTATATGCAGGTCAGGAAGCAACAGTTAGAACTGGACATGGAACAACAGACTGGTTCCAAATAAGAAAAAAGAGTACATCAAGGCTGTATATTGTCATCCTGCTTATTTAACTTATATGCAGAGTACATCATGACAAACACTTGGCTGGAAGAAGCACAAGCTGGAATCAAGATTGCTGGGAGAAATATCAATAACCTTAGATATGCAGATGACACCACCCTTATGGCAGAAAGTGAAGAGGATCTAAAAAGCCTCTTGATGAAAGTGAAAGAGGAGAGTGAAAAAGCTGGCTTAAAGCTCAACATTCAGAAAACAAAGATCATGGCATCCGGTCCCACCACTTCATGGGAAATAGATGGGGAAACAGTGGAAACAGTGTCAGACTTTATTGTTTTGGGCTCCAAAATCACTGCAGATGGTGACTGCAGCCATGAAATTAAAACTCTTACTCCTTGGAAGGAAAGTTATGACTAGATAGCATATTAAAAAGCAGAAACATTACTTTGCCAACAAAGGTCCATCTAGTCAAGGCTATGGTTTTTCCAGTAGTCATGTATGGATGTGAGAGTTGGACTGTGAAGAAAGCTGAGTGCCGAAGAATTGATGCTTTTGAACTGTGGTGTTGGAGAAGACTCTTGAGAGTCCCTTGGACTGCAAGGAGATCCAGCCAGTCCATTCTAAAGGAGATCAGTCCTGGGATTTCTTTGGAGGGAATGATGCTAAAGCTGAAACTCCAGTACTTTGGCCACCTCATGCGAAGAGTTGACTCATTGGAAAAGACTGATGCTGGGAGGGATTGGGGGCAGGAGGAGAAGGGGATGACAGAGGATGAGATGGCTGGATGGCAACACCAACTCGATGGATGTGAGTTTGAGTGAACTCCGGGAATTGGTGATGGACAGCGAGGCCTGGCATGCTGTGATTCATGGGGTCGCAAAGAGTCGGGCATGACTGAAGGACTGAACTGAACTGAAGCACCAACGGAGTTCAAGGCACTTCCTAAAAATCTTAGTAATGTGGGTACAGTAAGAGTAAGTTTGGAGACTTCCCTGGTGGTCCAGTGGCTAAGACATCTCAACACAGGTGGCTCAGGTTTGGTCCCTGGCCAGGGAACTAGATCCCACATGCTGCAGCAAAGAGCCTGCATGCTACACCTAAGACCCTGAACAGACAAATAAATAAATAATTTTTTTTAAAGAGTAAGTTTTATGTAGAGTCAAGTACAAAGTAAATGTCAAATTATAATGAATATAATTTTACCATTATTAAGTACTTAAATGAGTGTTTGGAGATCATTTTTCCAAAGATATTTTTTAAAGTATTTATATCAAACCTGCATAGTACTTTTTATAATAAGCTGAATATGTAGATAGTATTGCCATAGTTGAGTGGTAATGTTGTCCTTACCTAGTAATAAATTTTATAACAACTGAATGTGCTTCTGTGATTAAGAAAATAAGTTGTCATTTCTTTGTAGTGTTATGGCAGCATGATATTTTGTCAAGTAGCACAAAATGTATCTAGAATATGCACATTAATTCTTATTTTTCCTGTCTAGTTTTCAAGTGTATCTTTCTGGACTTTAGTCCTCTGTGTAATTTATGCCCTACTATGTTTAAAAAAAGGTTCTAAGAGAGCTGTCTCTTAACATTCTGTTTCTTATTCTTTTCATCAAATCTTTTTATTCAGTAAGAAACTGTACCCCAACCAGAAATACATTCATACATGGGAAAACAACTTTTAGAATGTGCTGAATTAAGTGAATAAGGTTTCCTTATTGTTTATATATTAAGTGGGTCTGAAGTTGGGGACCACGACAGCTCACAAACCCACAAACCATTACTGCTTATCCAGTCTCTCCTTTTCAGCTTTTGTCTGTTCTCAGTTGTAATTTGAATGACTTCTGTCTTCCGTGATTAATAAAATGCTTGGTAGAAAGGAATGGAGAGGATATTATCACGAACATTTAAAAATTCAATGAAACATACTCAGAATCATCCCTCAGTGGTTTCAGCAAGGCCTTAGCTTTGATTGCCTTTTTCACTATAAAGTATATTTTTGGTGTTTATCATAGTATCCCTAATATACTTTGCCGTTTACTGATAGGAAGTGCCCCAGGACACCTGCCTTCAAGAATAATACTGCCCTAGACAGTACAGCTGTCTAGGGCAGTATTATTAAAGTACACCTCGGGCTTTAATGTAAATATGAATCACCTGGGGAGCTCACCTGGAGCAAATTTTGATTCAGCAGAACTGGAACAGATTTCCTGCATTTGTAGCAAGTTCCCTGGTGCTGCTACTGCTCCTGACCTAGGGATCATACCTTTAAAGTGTAGGTTATATGTGTATGTCCAGTGCTTCTTAATGCATGTACGAAATGTCACAGGAATAGCTTGTTCTTAGGCAGAGGTTCTCAAAGTTGAGCATGCACCAGAATCTTATGGGAGGATGTTTGCAAAAAGTTGGGCTCCGCTTTTCTGAGTTCATTTTGGTGGGGCTTTGGAGCCCAGAAATCTGCAATTTTCAAACCTTCTCAGATTTTGGTGCAGGTGGTTTAAGACCACACTTTGAGAAATAGTACTTTAAAATTTGGAGATTCTATGGAAATTCTGAAACCTTTCTGGAATGACAGCTTTTTAAGACAGAGATGCAATGAAAAGCCCATCTGAAAGGTGGGCTTAAAATGCCAATGTAGAATTTGGTTAATGAGGAAGCAGTGGTATGCTTTTGTATGTTTCTCTGTCTAGCTGATTACCTCAGGCCGAAGGTTCTTAATTTATTGTAGTACATCAGTGGCGAAGATCATAGCTTTCTTTACTCCCTACTTAGCCCTGAAAGTGAAAGTGAAAGTGAAGCCACTCAGTCGTGTCCGACTCTTTGTGAACCCTTGGACTGTAGCCTACCAGGCTCCTCTGTCCATGAGATTTTCCAGGCAAGGGTACTGGAGTGGGTTGCCCCCTCTCCAGGGGATCTTCCCAACCCAGGGATCGAACCCAGGCCTCCCGCATTGTAGGCAGACGCTTTACTGTCTGAGCCACCAGGGAAATTAGACTTAGCTCTGAAGGGTTCTTCAATTGGATAGTTGGTTAGAGGTAATAGGTGGGTGGGTAGGTATATTAAATGATGGTGAATGGTTGCCAGTGTTTGTTCTGCTCCTGGATATTCTGACCAGGATATTTACGCTCTCTGGAGTACATTTATATCTCTAATATTGCTATCATATATACCTAGTGTCACAAGTCTAGCCTGTTCTGTATATAAAATATAGAGTTTTCATGTTAAAAAATAGGAATTCAGATAACTAACGAGTTATTTGTAATTTTAGTTTAAGGCAGCAGTTAAAATTTAAAAGTATGTCACTCAAAAGTGAATTTTTAAAAATGACATCATTTCATAACTTTAAAATCAGTTCTTCATCTGCTCATGTCTCTGTTTTAAGGAAGTGGGTGGTATTTATATAATACTTAATTGATTCTATATAGATTATTTAAAACAAAAGGGAGTTACACAGAGGTTGCAGAAACAGTGAGTGCCATTTAGAATACTCTGATCAGCAAACTATGTAATGTTAACCAAAGTGACTTAGAAGGTTTATTTAGGATTAATCCATTATATGGTTAAATTTGTTATCTCATTTATTCCTTAATTTGCATGTGATTCTGCAATTCAGAAACCTTAAGCAAACAGAGGTGTACCCAACAATGACCTACAGGATGAATTGAAATAAAGCAGATTGTAACCAAGACCAGCCCTGGACAGCAGCGTGGGATGAGTGAGCCGTGATTACATTTCTCCTCTTCTGCTCCTCTGCGCTAGAGAGCAAGCTCCGTTGTGCCACTTCTGGATGGTTTTGTTCCACTGCCACAGTCCCCTCCAAGGTCTCTCCTGCCCTTGAGAGTTTCAAGGTGTAGAGCAGAGGCAGTTTTGAAAACCATCATGACCTAGTACAGTAAGTTCTGTGTGAGAAGGAGATCTATCACACAGAGTACTTTATGATCACAGAGATTAATTCTGCCTGAAGGGAAAGGGGAGAAGAAGATAGACAAATGTGAGCATATAAACTGCATGACCTTTTTGAGATACCTTCCTGTT
This sequence comes from Capricornis sumatraensis, assembly GCF_032405125.1. Taxonomy (NCBI): domain Eukaryota; kingdom Metazoa; phylum Chordata; class Mammalia; order Artiodactyla; family Bovidae; genus Capricornis; species Capricornis sumatraensis. Next base: position 63,010,344 of record NC_091082.1, read on the forward strand.
GTGAGTTTTCTGATTTATTAATAACCTAAGAACTGTGCTTTACTATCCATAATATTTGTACCTCTTGACACAAAGGTCATTAACATTGGGGAGGAAAAACATCTACTAGGTTTTAAAGCAGAGCAAAAAAAATTTCATTGCATGTTAAGAAGTAATTTTATTGAAATTTGAGTACAAGTTTTGCTTTAATATTCTCCAGTGTGGGTCAGTTGTTAATGCATAGAACGGCATTATACTTTCCTAGATAGTCCTTTGTATATTCCAGCAGCTCTGAGTTAAGAGGCATATGAATGGAGAAGTGTGAAAACTATTTAAATCCTATCACATTTTTAAGAGCAGCTGATTTCAAATTAAGATGAAATTCAGGATATTTTTTTGTACGAAAGTAGAAAGTGTGTGTTTTAGACCCATTGTCAAATTGTCTGCATCTTCACAACTAACATATTCCAAGTTTCGATAGGCATAGCTCAAGGTAATCATAATAACATTACTCTGTTGTTGTTTAGTCGTTAAGTCGTGTCCAACTCTTTGTGACCCCATGAACTACAACATGCCATACTTCCCTGTCCTTCACTAACTCCTGGAGTTTGCTCAAACTCATGTCCGTTGAGTTGGTGATGCTATGTTATCCTCTACCACCCTCTTCTCTTTTTGCCCTCAGCCTTTCCCCAGGATCAGGGTCTTTTCCTGTTAGTTGGCTTTTCGCATCAGTTGGGCAAAGTACTGGAGCTTCAGCTTCAGCATCAGTCCTTCCAATGAATATTCAGGGTTGATTTCCTGTAGAATTGACTGGTTTGATCTTCTTGCTGTCCACAGGACTCTCAAGAGTCTTCTCTAGCACCAAAGTTCGAAAGCATCAATTCTTCAGTGCTCAGCCTTCTTGATGATCCAACTCTCGCATCCATATATGATTACTAGAAAAACCATAATAACTGTAAAGACCTTTGTTGGCAAAGTGATGTCTCTGCTTTTTAATACACTGTCTAGGTTTGTCATAGCTTTCCTTCCAAGAAACAAGCATCTTATAATTTCATGGCTGCAGTCACCATCCGCAGTGATTTTGGATCCCAAGAAAATTAACTCTGTCACTGTTTCCATTGTTTCCCCATCTGTTTGCCATGAAGTGATGGGACCGGATGCCATGATCTTAGTTTTCTAATGTTGAGTTTTAAGCCAGCTTTTTTACTCTCCTCTTTCATCGTCATCAAGAGGCTTTTTAGTTCTTCAGTTTCTGCCATTAGGATGGTATCATCTGCATATCTCAGGTTATTGATATTTCTCCTGGCAATCTTGATTCCCACTTATGACTCATCCAGCCTGGCATTTTGCATAATGTACATTGCATATAAGTTAAATAAGCAGGGTAACAATATACATTACTGTAGCAAAGTATAGTTATAGGCATGTTTCTTATTAAAATGACGTTTGCAGTTTTACTATATTGTTTTATAAATTAGGGAGAAGTTTTATATTGTTTAAAATTAACTCAATTACAGTTTTGATGTTTTTTTAATACCTAGAGCTGTGCTTTCCAATACAATAGCCACTGGCCATATGTGGCTATTTAAATTTAAATTAATTGAAATTAAGTAAAATGTAAAATTCAGTTTTAAATGTTGAAAAACATTTCAGTTTCTCAGTAATCACACATGGCTAGCAACTACTTGATTGAACAACAAAGACACAGAATATTCCTGTCACTCTCTTAGATAGCATTGATCTACACTTTTGAGTTTATGTTGTGTGTGGAATTGTTAGGATATGCACATTGTATCAGGATTAGGTTCACTTTTGTCCTTTAGTGATTAAGTCGTGTCTGACTGTCTTGGGACCCCTATGGTCTGTTGCCCACTAGGCTCCTCTATCCATGGGATTTCATGGGCAGGAATACTAGAGTTGCCATTTTCTTTTTTCTTTTCTTTTTTTTTTTTAAATTTTAAAATCTTTAATTCTTACATGTGTTCCCAAACATGAACCCCCCTCCCACCTCCCTCCCCATAACATCTCAGTGGGTCATCCCCATGCACCAGCCCCAAGCATGCTGTATCCTGCGTCAGACATAGACTGGTGATTCAATTCTTACATGATAGTATACATGATAGAATGCCATTCTCCCAAATCATCCCACCCTCTCCCTCTCCCTCTGAGTCCAAAAGTCCGTTATACACAGCTGTGTCTTTTTTCCTGTCTTGCATACAGGGTCGTCTTTGCCATCTTTCTAAATTCCATATATATGTGTTAGTATACTGTATTGGTGTTTTTCTTTCTGGCTTACTTCACTCTGTATAATCGGCTCCAGTTTCATCCATCTCATCAGAACTGATTCAAATGAATTCTTTTTAACGGCTGAGTAATACCCCATTGTGTATATGTACCACAGCTTTCTTATCCATTCATCTGCTGATGGACATCTAGGTTGTTTCCATGTCCTGGCTATTATAAACAGTGCTGCAGTGAACATTGGGGTACATGTGTCTCTTTCAATTCTGGTTTCCTCAGTGTGTATGCCCAGCAGTGGGATTGCTGGGTCATAAGATAGTTCTATTTGCAATTTTTTAAGGAATCTCCACACTGTTCTCCATAGTGGCTGTACTAGTTTGCATTCCCACCAACAGTGTAGGAGGGTTCCCTTTTCTCCACACCCTCTCCAGCATTTATTGCTTGCAGATTTTTGGATCGCAGACATTCTGACTGGTGTGAAGTGGTACCTCGTTGTTTTGATTTGCATTTCTCTAATAATGAGTGATGTTGAGCATCTTTTCATGTGTCTGTTAGCCATCTGTATGTCTTCTTTGGAGAAATGTCTATTTAGTTCTTTGGCCCATTTTTTGATTGGGTCTTTTATTTTTCTGGAGTTGAGCTGCATGAGCTGCTTGTATATTTTTGAGATTAGTTGTTTGTCAGTTGCTTCATTTGCTATTATTTTCTCCCATTCAGAAGGCTGTCTTTTCACCTTGCTTATATTTTCCTTTGTTGTGCAGAAGCTTTTAATTTTAATTAGATCCCATTTGTTTATTTTTGCTTTTATTGCCAGAATTCTGGGAGGTGGATCATAGAGGATCCTGTTGATTTATGTCTGAGAGTGTTTTGCCTATGTTCTTCTCTAGGAGTTTTATAACATTTAGATCTTTAATCCATTTTGAGTTTATTTTTGTGTGCGGTGTTAGAAAGTGATCTAGACATATAGATCAATGGAACAAAATAGAAAGCCCAGAGATAAATCCACACACATATGGACACCTTATCTTTGACAAAGGAGGCAAGAATATACAATGGAGTAAAGACAATCTCTTTAACAAGTGGTGCTGGGAAAACTGGTCAGCCATTTTCTTCTCCAGGGAAACTTCCTGACCCCCAGATCAAACTCACATCTCCTGCGTTGGCAGGTAGATTCTTTACCACTGAGCCACCTGGGAAGCCAAGAGAGGATGGGAAATGTCTTTTAGCTGGGCAGCTATGTGTTTCTTTGAGAGGACTTGCTGTTGTCAAGTTCTTCAGAAGAACCAATGACAAATTAGGTTTAATATTTAGAAATTAATTTAAATGAATAATTTTTCTATGAATAAAACTCATTTGTAGTGTCTTCTAAACCCTAGCGGGGCAATAAGAAGCAAATATTACTTCATTTAATGGAGGCAAAGAGATTATTCAGACATCATAAATTTAATTAACTAATCCCTATTGTGCCCATTTTTTATGTTCCTGGAGTTCAGTGCTGAGCTTTTTTTAAAGTAATAGTTCATCAGATTATCTGGGAAATATTATTATTGAGTTAAGGCTTCAGTTGTGTGAGATTTTGCTCAGATATATAACGAGAACTGTCCAAATTAAACTTTTTTGAGGTTATTGAAATGAGCCAATTAATTAGTCAGAGATGATCATTTTCAGAAGAATAGTATTCTTCATTTTATAATTTGATATTTTCTAAGATTTTGTCTATGTTTGTTAATAGGTAGTATAATATACAGTTGATTTCACTGAAAAATGAAAAGTTGCCAGTAATATTTTCAATATTTATTGTTTTTCTTTATATATTTTGTTCTGTTGGAATCAGTTTTTTCTTTTTGCCTTTTTCTTAATTTTTCTTTGTTTCACTATTACTGGTGCTTTCAGTAATTCACTTTTCAAATGTCTATCTGCAGCATCAGGAAATTTAGGAAAGAGTATGAGAAAATATCATAGGAGGGCACATTCAGCTGCCATTCTGCTTTTTGATCACCGGTTCTTGAATGACAGATCTTGATCACCACTGTTCTTGTCATTCCTTCGGGGCTAGTGTTGTTCCATGTCTCGTGGGGGATGTAGAAACAGACCAGAGTGGTCTTAGAACATGCTGTAGGCTTGTGTTTTAAGTCAAATGTAGTTCCTTAGTGCTACACAATTAAATATTTAATTGTATTCTTAAGGGTTCTTTTTTTGTTTTAAACAGAGGCATTAAAGGACTACATTATCAGAAGGAGATAGACATAAAATAGCTGTGACTTATACTGTAAAAAAGAGCTTCCCTGGTGGCTCAGATGGTAAAGAATACGCCTGCAATACAGGAGACCTGGTTTTACTCACTGGGTTGGGAAGATCCGCTGGAGGAGGGCATGACAACCCACTCCAGTATGCTTGCTTGGAAAATCCCCATGGACAGAGGGGCCTGGCAGGCAACAGTCCATGGGGTCGCAGAGTTGGACACGACTGAGTGACTAAGCACTGCACAGCCTATGGCTTGGTTTATGTCCAGTTTCATTGATTTCTTCCTCTTGGCATACTGTGTACTACTGAACCTTTTACCTTGTCTTCTCAACCTTCTTTTTAAAAAGATTTTGCTGTTTGAAACTAGGTTTATCAAAAGAATCATTTACACTTGCACCAGCCCGCTTCTGTAAGAGCTGCAACATCGCTCCTGCCACCAGCACTTGGCTGAGTGCTCATTTGAAGTTCACCAGTCATCCACTAATTAAAACTCCAGTGACTTCTCTGTCTTTGCATTACTTTATCTCTGCAACATTTTAATAATTTTTGACCATCCTCTCCTTGGAATTTTCCGTTCCCATTGCATCCCATTGAGTGTTCTTCACTCCATCCTATTGGGACTTGTTACATATGTCTTCCTTTTTCTTTTTTCTAAGTCTTCCTTCTGTTTAGTCACACAAAGCCACCACCTGAAATAGCGCCCATTCTCATCTCTACCTGTTACGTGGATCTTACCTGTGCTTTAAGACCTACTTTATATTTCATTCTCCCTTAAGCTTTTAAAAGTGTTCTGTCTCATTTCTGTAGTCACCTAGTTACTACTTAGTGTACTCTTAGGATGCATTTTTTCCCTTGACAGTATGATGTTGTACACATTTTTAAATTTACCCTAGCAGATAAAAATCACAGAAGTATAAAGGCCACCACTGCAACTTCCTCAATGTTGAGTTAAATATTCATTGAGTGTGCTGTGGTAGGCAGAGTAATGACTCCCCAGGCATTCCAAATTCCCAGAACCTCTGAATATGTTGGGTTACATGGCAAAGGAGAGTTAAGGTAACAGATGAAATTAAAGTTGTAATCAATTAACTTTAAAATACAGAGAGATTATCCTGGATTATACTAGTGGGCTCAGTATAATCGTAAGAGTCCTTAAAAATGCAGAAGAGAGGCATAAAAGAGATTTAGAGTGATGCAGACTTGATTAACCCTTAATTTAAAGATGGAGGAAGAGAGCCAAAAGCAAGGGATGTGAATGGCCCTTAAAAAATCATGAAAACAGATTTCTCCTCTTGGAGACTCCAGCAGAAATTCAGTCCTGTCAGCCCTTGATTTCATCCCAGGGAGACCTCTGTCAGATTTCTGACCTACTGAACTGTAAGATGTACATATTATGAAAATTCAGAGGCAGTGGGATAAGAAAAATGGGAAAATAGGTAAAACAGTTATTTGAAGACTTAATTCCTTCTCAGAGAGTTTATCAATTTGACAATAATTACTTTTTGATTGTTTTTCAAAGGAATTGTGTGTAAGGTCATCCTAAGATAAAGAGCCCTTATATGGAGTATTGATTTCCTTTTATTTGGGCTTTATAATTTGAAAAAGATAACGGAACCTTGCCCTTTGAATGGGGCAGCTGATAATAGAAGCTGTAAAATGACAAAACTAAAACAACTGAACTAAAACTAAAACGACTAAAACAGCTAATAAATTTGATGTCCTTTGTTGAAGGGAAAATGATCCATGCACTGGGGGAGTACAGTGTCTTACAAACAGTAGAGCTTTGTTCTGGAAGGATTTGGGGCAAAAGCAAGTTTTATAGAGCATTAGAAGAGGCAAGTCAGAAGTACGGCATGATTGACCAAGAGCTCAGGGACTTCCTTATCAGGCAAGCAGGTCCTAGTTTCTAGGGTAAGGTAAGTTAGCTAAAGCTGAGTTGGCGGATTGCAATTAGTGTATGTTAGATTTCCTTGACAGTGAGGTGTTTCCTGTAAGTGTAGGCTGACTTAAGTTTAGATATGTGATGAGGACTGGGCCAATGGGTTGGCCTCTGTTTTGAAGGTCCTGATATATGGACTAACTTTGTCAGAGTTCAGTAAATTTTAATTGAATGAATGACTAAGTAGAATTGAGGAGTGAAGGGAGAATGTTTTCATTCATTTACCTGAGAAATCAATTAAGTACTTTTAGTTTCTCAAATGCCCTGCCTTTTACCTCCCTACCCTACCCTGTGCCTCTCCTCTCTTATATAGATAATTTTTCCTTTATTGAAGCCTTCTTCCTCTTTCCCTTTGAATAAGTCCTAGTGACCCTTAAAGTCCTACTTTACATGTGAAAACTTTTTAGGAAGGTTCCTAAATTCCTTCACCACTCTTTACCCCTCCTGCTCTTCCATACTGGTCAGGTATTGGGCAGATGAACCTGCTCTGCGGCCCCACTGCATCTTGTACTTCCAACTTAGCCTTAATTCACTGCAATATTATTACCCATTTAATTCTTTCTCATTGTCATTGTCAGAGACTGTCTTTTTTTTCTTTTTCCTCACTGTTGAATTCCCAGAGCCTGGCATAATGTGTATTTGAGAAATATTTATTGAATGACATTCATGAAATATAGTAACAATCTCAAATGTGCCCAAAATAGCACACATGATTAAATACATGTATAAAGTATCATTTTCAAGTTTATTTACTTACCTGTTGAAGTTCACAACCCACTGAACATTAAACTTAATAATAATTTTATAGGCAGAATGCAGTCTATAGCAATAAAATTTACTTTTATTTTTAAATATGACATTGAAATCTATTCAGACTTCAGACTTGACATTTAATCTCAAAGCCTGATCTATTTCATCTTTATATTTGAATTTAAGTATTTCTTGGAAGTTACCATTTTGCACTTAGTCGTTATTTTTTAAGAAATAATTTTATTTTTCTGTGACTTTTTTCCACTGGAGTCTAGCATTTTTAAGAGTATATATTTAGAATATTGCTTGTGTTTAACAATTTTTAGAGAAAAAATGGCATTGATCTGTTTCTTGCCTTTTGAAAATAATACTCTGTTGGAGGCTTGGAAGGGTCTAGGTCAAATTAAGTGGACTTATGTCTGCTGATGCTCTCCTGCAGATAAAGCCACAGCCACCTTCAGCTGGGTTGCTTTTGTGTTGATGTACTGTTTTTCCCTTGGGCCAGTGGATGCTGTTCTTAATAGGAATGTGATAGGAAAGGAAATTCGCTCTGTGTTGTTCCTATTTAAAGCACCGTGGAACTGGCTGGTAGACTGTGACACAGTTCATTTAGTCTTCTGTTGAAGTATTATTGTTGTTGTTTTCCTTGAGGAAAAAGTACCTCTGAGATAATTTCTACCAAGTAGTTATAATTTACAAGAGATTATATGGTTTTTTGTGTGATATGAAATGATTCTGTAGAGATTTGGGCTTGTTTGTATAAGGTTTTAGAATCTCAACCTCTCGATTGTTTCAATTCCAGTTTAGATGATTAAAGTTAATAAAGCTAATTTTTCCCTCTGTTTTCATTGTTACTGTGAAATTTTAAGTTGGCCATCAGAAAGAATTCCTAGCAGCCAAAATTTTTAGTCTTTTATGATGCCATTTTAAACTACTGTTAGAGGATATGTGTTGCCAGAGGAAGTTGCTCACTTCTCTGAAGCCCATGGGACTCTCCAGCATGAGTTGTAAGGTTGTGGTGAGTGTTTGCCTGAGTCTTTGAAACTCAGTCTTTCCACCCTGTGAGTGTTTGGTGGAAACTGGTTTCCCTCTGAAATGTATGCCATGAAATGTCATTGTTCCAGTTTACCTTCTTTCAATGTCGCAAACTCATGGGATGGAAATGTGAAAGTTGGCCTAGTTCCCAGGGTGATGTGAAGAATCTTTTGAGACTATTAAAAGTATATCTTTGTTCCAAGTATTCCCTTGTTCCTGTCCTTCCAAGCCTTCCCCCATCAGTCCATGGAACCATTTATATGCATTGTTTATTTCAGGATGAGGGTAGATGCAGCCTCAAATAAAGGAATCATTTGCTCAGCTTTGACTTTTATTTTCAATTAATTATTTTCTTAATGTGAAATATATGTATAATAACAAAATTCAAAAGGTACAAAAGGATATAAGTTTATATAAATCTTCTTCCCCTACTTTCTCCCCAACTGGCCTCCACCCTTTCTCTCCCATTCAGTTTTGTGTACACAAAAGATACATAGTTTACACTCTTGTACACCTAGATTTTTTCACATAATATCTCTTGCTGCAGTTCCATATCAGTATGTATGAAACTACTTCATTTTTACCAGCTATAGTAGCCATATCCAATTGGTAGACAGTTCAGTTCCTAATCTTATGCTTTTATAAATAATGCTACAGTGAATAATTCTGACCATACATCATTTTACATACATATCAGTTTATCAGTATGATAAATTATTAGGATAATTACAGGATCAAAGTCCAATGTTTTAAGTTTTAAATTAATTTTTGTATCTGTTCCAAGTCAGGATATTCTGGATTTTATGAGAGAAAGAACGATGTTTTAAATTCTAGAAACTCTAGTGTATAAAGAGCGAAATTTGAAAATGTATACATAATTTAACTATAAGCATATATGTATACACATATATATGGTATATAAAGGATTTAGGATGATGTATTTATAGAAGGAAATGGCATCCCACTCAAGTATTCTTGTCTGGGGAATCCCATGGGCAGAGGAGCCTGCTGGGGTCCGTGGGGTCACCAGAGAGTTGGACACTACTGAGCAACTGAACAACAAAATAGGCAATTTCTGCCAGACCGGAAGAAGAAATCTTTGCCAGGGCTGAGAAGAGCCATAGTGTATTCATTCCCCTACCTACCTTTTCAGAGGCTGAAAGTCACAGTAGAAGATATGGAGATATGATGATGATGATAAGAATAATCTGTTGTCTTCAGAAGAAAATCTAAGAACAGCAAGATTGCCTGAAAAAGCTGACTCTCTAGTGACAGAGAAATTCTAAGAGTGCTGGTCAGCTGGCCAAAGCCTTTAAACAGAAAGCCTGGACGTTGCAGAGTATCTGGACCTCAAAACCAGAGGGTCTCAAGCCCATAGGCTATAGCAGTATTCAAGGGTGTAAGCCAAGAAATTGGCCAGATCTCACTAGACACAAGCATAGGACACACAGTGATTAGGTAGAATGGCAGATGACTAAGTGGAAGCCAGTCAGTTACCTGAGCTACATGCAGCACGTGAATTACCAGGCCATAAGACAACTCAATCTCCTCCTCTTAACTAGCTGCCATCCCAAGAAAGAAAAGAGTGTTGGGGAAATTCCTTAAAGAGGCTGAACTTGTAATTGAATGACACAAGAAAGTTAAGGAATGTCTAAGTGGAATTTGAAGTTAGAGCTCACCCTCAACCAAGGAAGTTGCATTGGATCACTCCTTGCATTTTTGTCTTCAGCCCTTCCTTCATAACACCACTGTACACTGTGTAAATTGTTTGTCTTCCTGTGCTCCCTTCCTTCTACCCCTTTGATCCACTGGTTTTCTGGGCTCTCAGTGTTGTATGAATTCTCTTTCCCTCCTTTTATAACCTGGAGTCTTCCTGGTGTGCTGCTTTCTGGTTCTCTGAGCCTGTTTTTTATGCACCCTCCCCCTCTTGCCCTTTTGTCATTGGCAGCTTCTTGCAGATTCCCTCGCTCTTTTTTCTCTCTTTCAGTCCGACAAAGACTGCTTATAAAGATCAGCAGCCTTGTCATTTGAACAAAAGATTCCAAGAACCCTCTGTAGGTTGGCTATTGATTTGCTTGACTGAAAAAACTGATTAGGCACTTCATCTCTGGTTGAGTATTTCTGTTAATGTCAGAGAGTTGCACATTACATTATTAGTGAGAGTGAAGTCACTCAATTGTGTCCGACTCTTTTGCCACCCCATGGACTGTAGCCTACCAGGCTCCTCTGTCCATGGGATTTTCCAGACAGTAGTACTGGAGTGGATTGCCATTTCCTTCTCCAGGGGATCTTCCCAACCCAGGGATGGAACCGAGGTCTCCCACATTGTAGACAGATGCTTTACTGTCTGAGCCACCAGGGAAGTCAGCTCTGGCCTATACATTAATTTCATTTCTGATATCTGTCTCAGAGGCTGTAACTACACAGTGGTCATTGCAGTATCTCCCAGAAGGGAAAATAGAAGCCCTGAAAGCACATTACCTTACAGTCTTGATTTATTTCAAGAGCCTGTAAGTTTTATGGATAAGTTACTCTTATCACATTTGGAAAGCTAGTTTTATGAATTTATGGATGAATTTAGATAGAAACCTATTTATAGGAATATGTATACTTTTAGGGCTTAGCTGGTAGCTCAGATGGTAAAGAATCTGCTTGCAGTTTAAGAGACCTGGGTTTGATTCCTGGGTTGGTAAGATCCCATGGAGAAGGGAATGGCCACCCACTCCAGTATTCTTGCCTGGAGAATCCCATGGACAGAAGAGCCTGGTGGACTACACTCTATGGGGCCACAGAGAGTCAGACACAACTGAGTGACTTTAACTTCACATGTAATAGTCACGTGATGTTGGTTAGGTATATTCGTTTATAAAGAGAGCTTATTTAAATCAAATATATTTTATAATCTTTCTTTTAATAATTTCCTGATATCATGGTATAGACTAATCTGATCAGTAGGTCAATATTAATTGATCCTATGGATGTGAGGAGTAAGCATTTTAACAGAAACAAAATTTTAACTGTGACTATTTAGCATTGCTTTCTTAGAGGCTAAGAATTGGCTCTTTGATCTCTATTATCTAATCCCAGACCATGAAATAAATTTGATATAATGTTTTTAATTGATGTCTATATATTTTATCACTTCAAGAAGTCTTTCTTTCCAGACGAACAATCTCTAAGTCAATATAAGTTGATGATGTGCTATAGATTTTTATTGCAACAAGAGTGTTTCTTTATATTCTGAATTCCTTTTGAGCAGTATTAGGAATTCATAAATGGAATGTGTTTTCTACACATTAATAAGTTGTAATTATTCACTCAGAGTTGTTTTTCTTTCAATCTTATGAAAGGCCAAAATATCACAATACAACATGCACAATAGAACTGGGAAAAATGAGTTCCTTTATGCAAGATCAGTTATCACATATACCACATTATGATCCAGGAAATGGCTTAGATTAGAATGTAGTTCATATATTCTTGATGAAATCTTACAGCACATAGAAACTCAAGTTTAAAACACCTGGTTATATTTTTATGGGAATCAATATTAAAAAGGAATAGCATAGTATAATTATAATCATCAAAGGTTTTAAAATTAGTGTACGTAGTTGGTATGACTTAGAACATTCAGGGATGCTAGAGGTATATATTAGTATAAGAAAGAGTACCATGTGAGTGATTGCTTTGTTAGTTATTTGTATGAGGTCAGTTTTTGTTGTTTAGTTGCTAAAGTCAGGTCCAGCTCTTTGCAACCCCATTAACTGCAGAACGCCAGACTTCCCTGTCCTTCACTGTCTCCTGGGAGTTTGCTCAAACTCATGTCTCTTGAGTCAGTGATGCCATGCACCCCCTTCTCCTCTTGCCCTCAGCCTTTCCCAGCAACAAGGCCTTTTGCAGTGAGTCGGCTCTTCATATCAGGTGGCCAAAGTATTGGAGCTTCAGCGTCAGATCTTCCAGTGAATATTGAGGGTTGATTTCCTTTAGAATTGACTGGTTTGATCTTCTTGCTGTACAAGGGACTCTCAAGAGTCTTCTCCAGCACCATAGTTTGAAAACATCAATTCTTTGGGGCTCAGCCTTCCTTATGGTCAGTACTTACATAATTATAAGTGGTGAGATTATTTTCTCTTACATAGCATTAGAAAGCTTATAGGTACTGAGATACGTGTATTCTTTTGTGGGTTTTGGCATCAAACATACTTTGGCTTGAGAGTTCCAGCTCTAATCAACGTGACTTTGGGCTACCACTCTGAGTCTTAGTGTCCTTGGCTCTAATGGCAGTAATTACTTCATCTAATTCTTGTGAAGATGAAATGATAACATTTACATGAAGAGTTTAACACAGTGCCTGGCACATATTGAGACTCAGTAAATGGTAGCTGCTCATAGCAGTAGGGGGCAGCAGTGACAGTTTCGTTTACTGTAAAAAAATAAAACCTGAAACATGTATTACCTGTCAGTTTCTTGGTTTTCTCTGTCTTTTAAATCTCTATTCTTAGAACGTTTTTAAAGTTTATATTTTTAATACAAAATTTTAGACCCTTTTAACTTCTATACTGTTTAGAGTTACAGTCATTTAATTATAAAATTTTGTAGCTGGAAGGAAGTTTTGGGATCTTTTAGTCCAAACCTCTTATTTTACAAGTGAGAAAATGATGTCCAGAGAGGTTAAGTGATTTACCCAGTGTAAATAGCTTGTGGTAAGTTTCCTTATAAGTGGAACAATGTTCATTTTACTATTAGTTGCTGATGCTTATGTACTATTGAGTTCAGGTATTAGTGGGTTCTATTACTATGGCTGACTCATTTGAGCCCTTACTGTGTACTGCATACTATACTAAATGCCCAGATACAAAGAGGAGGAATATGGAGTTCCTGATATGCAAACATTCATAGAGAAAGGAACTGATAGACAGTCAGGACAATGTGGTAAATATTATGAAAGTGAGGTGCGGTAAATGCACTTAAAGAGGAAGGAGAGAAACTAAGGTGCATGAAGTGCCTGTGGGACAGGTAGCTCACATGCATTGTCATTTAATGATCACCATAACCTTCTGATACAGGTATTACTATCCATAGTTTTGTTTCTTGGCAAAGTACAGTCTCTGGTTGAGAAGGAGCTAGAAGGTACAATAGCTCTGAATCCCAGTGAAAAAACTCAGTGTTAATCAAGACTTGGGACTTCTATAAAAGATTTACTCAGTATGGTGTTGTGGCTAAATGGGAGTGATGAATCTTTGTGATGTCACATTTTTTATTTGCAGCTAAAATTAAAAACCAAATCACTTTTTCCTGATTTGTTTTCTATAAGCCCTTTGCCATAATTGAATGAAAGACGTGCCTGACTTCTTAGAAGAGCAACTTCAGTGATCTAAAATGAGGAACAAGCATTTCCTATTCTGAACGTTCTTCTCCTATTTCTCTTTATGTTTCCTGAGTCAGAATCCATGGTTGGGGCCAAAGCTTGGGAAAGACACAGAAGCTTTTATGTCCTTTTGAGATTCTACATTTTCTACCCTGCTTGGTCTTTTCACCTTATTACTTGTTTATTTTTCTCCCTATACCTCCATTAAAATCTTTTTAGTTGCTCTTTGGATGGGTACATAAAGGCACTATGAGAAGATTTAGTTGTTCAGTGACAACTGTAAGTAGTCATTATTGTTGATTATTTAAAATAAAAACTTTGTGGAGAGAAACTATGTACTAACAATTAGGATACTTCCTCAAAGTATTTCTGTTGCCTAATAATTTCTTTTTTGTAGTTGTTTCTAAAACACTTGGTTGCTCTGATTTCCAAGAAGATTTTCAGCGGTGAAAAAAACACATCGATTTAGAAAATATTTATTATATATACCCCCTTTTTGAGGAGCATACCATTTGGAATTCTTAGAATATCTATTAATTTTTTCTTAACTTAATTTTGAGCAATAATGCAGCAGTTTAGAAAATATTCTATTTTTCTTAATCTAAAATTCTGCTGTTTCACTGGAACACTGATTACCTTTGAATACTATTAATTGATATAAAGATGTGCTTCATGTACAGAAACTAAAAATTATAAGTAGAAAATTATGTTCGTAAAAAAGCGCCTCAAAACTTGCTACTCTTCATAATTATTGAAATGTAATTTCAAATAAATTTCCTCATACAGTGAACTTTTTATAAATGAAGTACATAGAAAAGTTCATGTAATTAATATAAGCAGCTAAAATGCCAGACAGAATATTAGCAACTAGACTTACAGTGAGGAAATTGAAGGATTCCTCTCTGGGGAAACTGACCTTTCCAAAGAAAAGTCTCCTAAAGAACCGGCCAGCTGCCTGGTCCATCTCAGTGCCGTGTGCATATTGCATCACTCACTAGCACCTGTTACAAGCCGTGGGGTTGGTTGAGGGGTGCACATGCTGTTTAGATGTGTGTATGTAAATATAGGAAGAACTGGCTCAAATAATTGAAAATGATTTCCTCAGGAGAATAAAATGGGACAAAACACTGCAGATTTTCACTTTATCCTAAGGGTACTATTTTAACATCATGTACATTCATTGCTTTGACAAAAAGTTTAAAAATAGAGTGGTCAGAATTATGTTTGTTGATAGTAGTGTTGCCATGTTATACTGGTGCTTCCATTGTATTACTAAAGATATGCTGAATTCACATACTTAAACAAAAGGCATTGTTGTTTAGTTGCTAAGTCATGTCTGACTTTTGTGATGCTATGAACTATAGCTTGCCAGGCTCCTCTTTCCCAGGCAAGAATACTGGAGTGGATTGCCATTTCCTTCTCCAGGGTATCTTCCTGACCCAGGGATCAAACTTGCGTCTCCTGCATTGGCAGGCAGATTCTTTATTACTGAGCCACCAAGTCCCAAACAAAAGGCATACCATGGGAAATATTAATCTGTAAACACAAAAGTTATGAGTACCTTCTAGCATTCTTTTCTACCAATTTTTATTATCTGTTTTTAGGGGTCAACTGTAGTAGGTAATTGATACTGATAGGTTATTTTCATCTCTTACTTTAATGTTATTTGTAGTTTCAAAACTTCTATGCAGCAACTTCTTTTTACTATAGCTAGAATCAAGAAGCTGAAACAAAGAAGAAAAGAAAACCAAAAACCAAACCAAAACTGATTTGCTCTCATAGGACATTCTTGTGGGGGTGGTGATAGTAAAAAGAAGACAAAACAAACAAACAAAAAAGCACATGGGGGAAAAATATGCAAGAGTTGCAGTAGCCTTGATGATCCATAGTCCAGTGAATTGGTTCAAATGGGATCACAGGAGTAAACACTGTAACCTAATGGTAGATAATAAGATGTCTCTGGATTTTGTTTTACTATTACATATCTTTAATATACCATATTTTGTACTCACCAAATAGAGCCATTGTTCATGTAGTTAGAAATTCCTTAAAGGCAGAAGCCACACTTTATTCAATATCTGTATTCTTTACAACATAGTGATGCCAATAAAGGCATGCTCTATCTTGAATGAATTTTCACTGCTTATGAAATAGTATGTTGTATCTGCATTTCAAAAGAATTTTAAAGTTGTAAGTACATTGAAATTTTTATGAATATTATGACATCTTGAATAAATAACATTTCTTTTTCCTGATTCATTATATACGTTTGTGCTAGTGACAATAAGGACTCTGCCATTTTCCATTCTGTTGGAAGAGGAGCCCATATCTTCCCCACACCACACCAGCTATATGTTCCTATAAAACAAGGCCCAGGATCCCTTATCTACTATTTTTTCCCTAAATTTCACCACCCTGGCAGAAAATATTTTTAATGTGGATTTTTACAGTTTTCTGCAGGGCTTTCAATGTGCCTTGAAATATATTTCAGTTCAGTTCAGTCACTTAGTCGTGTCTGATTCTTTGCGACCCCATGGACTGCAGCATGCCAGGCCTCCCTGTCCATCACCAGCTCCCGGAATTTATTCAAACTCATGTCTATTGAGTCGTTGATGCCATCCAAACATCTCATTCTCTGTTGTCCCCTTCTCCTCTGGCCTTCAATCTTTCCCAGCATCAGGGTCTTTTCCAATGACTCAGTTCTTCACATCAGGTGGCCAAAGTAATGAGTTTCAGCATCAACATCAGTCCTTCCAATGAATATTCAGGACTAATTTCCTTTAGGATGGACTGGTTGGATCTCCTTGCAGTCCAAGGGACTCTCAAGACTCTTTTCCAACTCCACAGTTCAAAGTTATCAATTCTTCAGAGCTCAGCTTTCTTTATAGGCTAACTCTCACATCTACATATGACTACTGGAAAAAGCATAGCTTTCACTAGACAGACCTTTGTTGGCAAAGTAATGTCTCTGCTTTTGAATATGTTACCTAGGTTGGTCATAACTTTCCTCCCAAGGAGCAAGCGTCTTTTAATTTCATGGCTGCAGTCACCATCTGCAGTGATTTTGGAGCCCCCGAAAATAAAGTCCATCACTGTTTCCCCATCTGTATATTTAGTAAATCTTTTATGAGTTTTTGTTTCACAGTCCTTTGCTTTTTCTCTGAATCAATACAATTATGCCCTTTACTTTGCTGTTGAATCTCAAGGTTATTTTCTTATTATAGTTTTTCATCTTTTCTGCAATGTTCTCGGAAGAATCTTGATTGCTTTTTAGCTAAATGGTACCATAACCAGAGAAAAAGTGGTTAAGATCCGATGACATATGATGAATTGGCATGTCATTTGCAATTGTGTATTTGACCCAACTGTCTATTTGAGGGAGATGTTCTCTCCTGGGAGGGCTAGAGAAATTGTTGCAGCCTCATTGCTCAGAAAAGTTGTTCATAGGAATGTGCCTGTGAGAAAAATCTAGTCTGAGTATTTCTCAAGGAAATGATTGTCCTTTCTGAACAAATGTCACATATTTTTATATGAAGATATACTTTCTTCTCACCATAGAAATAATGTTATTAAGCACATTATATGAATCTAAAGAACTGTGACTGATATACAAACAGTGCCTGTTTTATTGCTTCTGTGTAACATGCAAGCCCTGTTTAGTTGTGTTCATTTTGTCAGGAATGAAAAAAGAGCACATTTGTGTTTAATTAAATCGGAGTGCTATAGTATTATACCATCTTTTAAGAACTACTGGCAAATTTTAAATGTTCAAAGCGCTATATAAATAGGGGTGAGGAGAGTCTATTCAAAGCAAGGTAATTAGAACATCTTTGGCTAGAAAATCTCTGAGTAAAAATAGCTAGTCGCAGATAGTGTTGAAAAAAGATAATTACGCTTGAAGAATAATGATGAAAACCTTTTGCTCCGATACTCTTTCTTTATTTTACGTTTAATGCCTTGTATTCAAAATGGTGAACCCAACCTAGAAATCTCTATGTAATCAAAACTGGCCCAGTGGGTACTACATAGTAAGATAAATTATAATACCTTATATCATATCCCTGCTGAAGGAGGGAAATGCATGTGGCTCAGTAACGTTAACAGCTTATATAAATTAAAAACATTCATCTTGCCCCTCTTTTGTCATATTTCAACTCTGTATATGATTGTATAAGTAATCCCCTAACCCCTACTTCCTCCTGCTTCATCCTTTTTCCTCAGATAATGTACAAGAATGCATTAATTTTTTAATGCTCTTAACTTCCTGTCAAAGAATTTATCACCCCTTTTTCTCAAACCTTAAACACAGTCATCTTTCAGTCAGTGAATCCTTCCACCATCCCCTACCCCTGCAATCCATTCCTTGGAAGTACTTCACATTTCTACTTTTGAACCCATTGCAGTGATTCCCAAATGTATATTTCTGGACTCCAGAAGCTATGTTGCCAGGATATCTATACTCAAAGTATAGTGACATCTCAAAGTAAGTGTCTTCAAAGTCAAGAGTCATTCCCTGTCCTCTCTAACCGTCTACCCTCTGCTACACACAGTGTTCACTGTCTTACTTCATGGCATGGTCAGTCACGCTTGACAGCTTTTAAAGCTTTTTATATTCAGTGAGAGGCATGTCCATTCTACTTACGGTAACTGCCCTCACCTAATTTATTTCCTCCATTCTATTTTTTCTACCCACTGCTGAGGTTAAGGTCCATACATCTTCTTACTGAGAAAGTAGCAATTGTTGCTATTGGTCTTCAGATCCTTTCCTCCTCCCCCACCCCCAACTTAAGTCCATTCTATCCACTGTCCATCGCTCTGGTCTTCGTTAAGCTCTCACTTGATAATGCCATTACCCTGTTTAAAAATTTCCCCTGAGTTTTTACTGTATCTTAAATATAACATAAGATGATAATTTTCAACCTCACTTTCAAAACCTATCTCAATCTAGTTTTTTAACCTCTTTTTCCACATGTCAAACGCAATGAAGTTTTTCCCTCAAACATTTTACATTCTTTTCCACTCCTGTGTCTTTTCATATCATTATGTATGCTTCATGAGTGCAGTGATTTTCTTTGCAGCTGTTTTATTCACAGTTCTGTCCTCAGCTCCTAAGACAATGCCTGGCACATAGGAGGTACTCAGTAAATATTGATTGAATGAATAGGCAAGTGAATGAAAGGAGAAATTAGGAGATACCTTTCATGGGATTTAGCTGTTCTTTTCTGAATTTGCAAAGATTCTGAGTAAAAGTCCTATATCGTTTCAGTGAATTCCCTTTGCCTATGCTAACTTAAGTAGATCATGTTCCTTCTAATCCAACGATCCTTGACCAAGACAGCATAATAAAGTTGCTGCTGCTGCTGCTAAGTCTCTTCAGTCGTGTCCGACTCTGTGCGACCCCGTAGATGGCAGCCCACCAGGCTCCCCCGTCCCTGGGATTCTCCAGGCAAGAATACTGGAGTGGGTTGCCATTTCCTTCTCCAATGCATGAAAGTGAAAAGTGAAAGTGAAGTCGCTCAGTCGTGTCTGACTCCTAGCTACCCCATGGACTGCAGCCTTCCAGGCTCCTCTGTCCATGGGATTTTCCAGGCAAGGGTACTGGGGTGGGGTGCCATTGCCTTCTCCGATAATAAAGTTAGGAAACATTATTTCAGAATTCAGATAAAGGAACTTGGTTTGGAGACCTCAGGACTCCTATGGCTCTTTTCACCTTTGCCTTCACAAAGTATAAACAGACAAAATTTTACCCCCAAGGTCAGGTATCCCACAATCCAAGTTTGTGTTGAAAGAGGGAACACCTGCATTTCAGTGAAACTACTCATTGAATGGATGCAGGGTTTCCCCATGACTCTATATACCATGTTTTGTTTACATGAGAACAAAGAAATTTGTCATGTATTAATTATAAAGCTTACCGTAGCTCAACAGACTATTCTGTTAGAATGCTAATTCAGGACATTAATTAGTTGATTTTCAAAGTACACTAAATTGGTTGATGGTCAAACCACAATAGAAACAATCCCATATATCAGTATCCACAGATTTTCTTTCTTATTAAATGACCGAAACTTTAGGCAGAAGGAGGAGCAGAATCTTAGTGAAAATGTTCTGTCAAAACTTTGAAGTTTTAACTAGTAATCATGACTTCAGGGACTTCACATTCCTAATCTGTTGTAGAATTTCTTATTTGGATAAAAACTTAGAGCATCACTTAAAGGCACACAGTACATAAAAGTCAACCACATGGTTTTGGTTGTATGCAAGGATAGGAGAGAAAAGGGGCCACATAGATTTCAAGCACAAAGTCAACAGAGTTATAATGTAAAGAAAGAATTAAAGATTTTAAAATTTAAAAAAAATTAAAAAAAAAAAAAGAAAGAAAGCTACAGATTAAAGGAGAATGAAACCTGTTTCTCTGAATCAGGAGGCTCACATGTAATGCTACATGTTTACAGTTGAAGTAAGCCTGCTCTTAAAAACACAGATTTAGAACACTAGAACTAAAATAAATTAAGCCATAATTTCCACCTAAGAAAATTAGAATTTCATGCCTTTTTTTTTCATGGTTCCTGGAATAATTTTAGATATACTGAGCATGCGTCCTTCCATTTGGACTTTTCAATAGCATGTGGCTTATTTACACAACTAATCATGTGTTTTTTAATGAACAGTAAACCAATCTTAATTTTAATTAATCAGAACAAAGGATTTCTCCATGTGTTTATTCATAGCACAAGTATGCTCTTGAGAAGATGAGCCTTAAACCATTTGGGACAAATATTTCTTGCCTAGTACTCTAGTCGTGGTAATAGCTAATAGCTGGCATTATTCTTGGAGACAGCAGTAATGGTAGTATTATCACTTTCACTTCTTCCATTCTAGTTACTGATTTCTAGCAAACCTGTTGTGTATTTTCTAACTACTGCTGCATGTAACTTTTGAAATGTACGATAGTACATATTCTAGCTGATTTTACTTTAATGTGGAAGACAGAGAATAGAGATATAGAAGTCCATGCTTAAGACTGTACTAGATTTTACATTATACTCTAAAACATTTGCTACTTGGAAGCACAAGGGACAACTGAAACTTATTATCATATATATATATAAGGGCTTTCCTGGTGTCTTAGATGGTAAAAAACATCTGCCTGCAGTGTAGTACACCTAGGTTTGATACCTGGGTCAGAAAAATCCCCTGGAGAAGGGAAAGGCTACCTACTTGCCTGGAGAATTCCATGGACAGAGGAGTCTGTTGGGCTACAGTTCAGGGGGTCACATCGAGTCAGACGTGACTGAGCTACTGACACACACCATGTGTAAAAATCATGTTTTCAGAGCATAATGACCACACTGTAAGCCTCCAGTTTTTCTCTAACCCCCTCTCAATTTACCTGTTGTAGCAGACCAGGAATTCAAAATGAGGTAGCCAGGTAAATTAGAATCTTTGTATGACTCACCTGGTGAATTGGAGAGGCCTCTGTGACAGTGATGCTAATGTACTCTTTTCTGGAGTCCACATTGCTGAACACATTGCTTTAGGGTAGATTGTGCTGCTCAGAGAATAGTGAATATTTAAACATGTACATGTATAAAATGTGTTATTCAGGATGGTTATGTTTTAAGTCAGAGATGTATGTAGTACTAGTTTTCTTGATCCTGCTAACATTCTGCACTTATAGTGACATTGTTGTTGAATCGCTCAATCATGCTTGATTCTTTTGGAACCCCATGGACTGTGGCCCACCAAATTTCCAGGCAAGAATACTGGAACAAGTTGCCATTTCCTTCTCCAGGGGATCTTCCTGACCCAAGGATCGAACCCACTTCTCCTGTGCTGCAGGCAAATTCTTTACTGCTAAGCCAGAGGGGAATTGTAGTGACATTAAGGCAGTGGAATTAAGTCTCCCTGATACGTCACAATCCTCCTTGAGAATGAGTTCTGTCATAGCACTGCTAGAGAGTCATGCAAATACCTTAAAGGAAGGGTTTGTGACAGATGTTAATATTATAACCAAACTATCTTTTCATTTCCATTTTAATAGTTCATATAAGGCCCAGATAGTTTGCATTCATTAAGTACTTACAAAGCAATGATTCTACATCACCTCTCAATAATATTTCTCAATATATTTTAAGTATTATTTCCTTTTATCCAGTTTAAAATATATTTAACAGGTCGCTAGAGTCGGACACGACTGAGCTACTTCACTTTCACTTTTCACTTTCATGCATTGGAGAAGGAAATGGGAACCCACTCCAGTGTTCTTGCCTGGAGAATCCCGGGGACAGGGGAGCCTGGTGGGCTTCCATCTATGAGGTCGCACAGAGTCGGACACGACTGAAGCGACTTAGCGGCAGCAGCAGCAGCAGCATCAATCAGTTAAGAGTATTACTGATTTTTTGAATGTGAAAGCTAGGAAGTAATTGTAGGTAAAAATTTTTAGAGGGTGAAATCATTTTATCTTGAAAAACTTTGATACAGATATTGATATTATTAGGCTAGTGATAGTCAATCCTCACTATATATTAAATTCATGTGGGGAATTAAAAACAAATAAAACATACCAAAACAAAACCAAAGCAATCTATTCTGTTCTCGTGTCATCTTAGGCATGAAATATACATTTAATTCTGTCATGTTGCACAGCTCTAGGGACAGTATTCATATTGTGTTCTGTGCCTTCTGGAGTTGGCTGCTGATGATGTAAGTAAGCTAACGGCTTCAGTAATTAATGATACAGGAATATCAGGGTTACTAATATAGGAATATACAATATGACTATTGCCCTATATACATTCCTCTTCAATTACAATATCCAAATGACTTCTTTGACAATCATTCTCTACTTTAAAATAGGTGGAATGTATATAATGGCGAGGTTGAGGAAAGGTCTATATCTTACAGTAGCTAAGGATTCAAAATATCCCAAAAGAAATATAGGGAGCTGTATTGAAATGAAAATTTGCATAGCGTTTCAGCCTGGTGGCTCAGACAGTAAAGAATCTTCCTGCAGTGTGGGAAACCTGGGTTCGATCCCTAGATTGGGAAGATCCCCTGGAAAAGGGAACAACTACGCACTCCAGTATTCTGACCTGGGTGAGGATCAGATAGAGAGAAGCCTGAGTGAGAATCACACAGAGATGGGGTCGCAAGTACTACAAAAAGTCAGACGTGACTGAGCAACTTTGACTCACTCACTCAGAACTGAAAGTAAGGAAGGGTCAGGCACAGCAAAAGGGCTTTCATCATTAAAGAGCTTATCTCTTTAAAATAGAACAGAATAGCCATGATTGTAGAAAGAAATGCTTCATTAAATACCATTAGTATAAAAACTACGTGGGTCAACTATGGAGCCTCTTTCTAACTTGACAAACATAGATTGCTAACTGTACTTAGGTTCTGTACATTTTAATTAGTCTTCAGTGATGTAAAATCAGTGGGCTCCAGCAATAGTTTGATTTCAAACTCATTTACAAGGCTGAGGCAAAATGTGGCTTTAGGGTGTCTCCACACCATTGTGTATGCTTTATTGTGGTGAATATCAAAATAGCAGTTAATTATAGTAGTACCATTTCTGTTCTTCACTTCATTATCTCTGTCTTGCACTATTATTTTCTGTTGCTGCTGGCGATACAGCATCAGGCCTGGCTCCAGTGAAGTGTGAACACAATGCCAGCACTGCATTCAGCGCAAGAATAGAAAGGCAGATGGCAGATTTTACTATTTATAGTTGGAGCCAATTTGCCTGAGGTGAGCCCTGCTGAAATGATTCTTATCAAGAATGTTTTCATGTATTAAGGGGATAAAGAAATGAAAGCCAAATAAAAGACTCAGTCCCCAGGACTCTGAGAGCAAAACTCCTGCTATAGATTGGAAAGCAATTCTGAATATTGATTAGACATTTATGAACTGGAAAATTATATAGTTTTCTCCCTATTCTCAAAATAAAGACTTCAGGTCGGCAGCATGCTTCATGGCAGAACTTGAAGAATTTATTTTTCAGTGAAGTTATGTTGCCATAGCAACCTGATATAGAGTGGATTTTAATTATTAAGAATAAAATAGGTTTATGATAACTATTTAATACCATCAATTATATTATTTAAACTATGACTGTCTTATTTTCTCAGTCATCATTTCTTGACTACCATAGGAAAAAAGACAAAATAACTGCTTTGCATTTTATTCTATATATTGTTTTAAAGATTGATTACTTAAGACATTGGTAAATACATTATCAGTTAGTAATAAAAACTGTTGAAAAAGATTTTATATTCCGAATTAAAATCATATGTGAATTATCTAGGTTTTCTAATGTTCAGTTCAGTTCAGTCACTCAGTCGTGTCCGACTCTTTGCGACTCCATAAATGGCAGCACTCCAGGCCTCATGTTCATCAAGTCAGTGATGCCATCCAGCCATCTTATCCTCTGTTGTCCCCTTCTCCTCCTGCCCTCAATCCCTCCCAACATCGGGGTATTTTCCAATGAGTCAACTCTTTGCAATGAGGTGGTCAAAGTATTGGAGTTTCAGCCTCAGCATCATTCCTTCCAATAAACACCCAGGACTGATCTCCTTTAGGATGGACTGGTTGGATCTCTTTATAGTCCAAGGAACTGTCAAGAGTCTTCTCCAACACCACAGTTCAAAAGCATCAATTCTTTGGTGCTCAGCTTTCTTCACAGTCCAACTCTCACATCCATACATGACCACAGGAAAAACCATAGCCTTGACTAGACAGACCTTTGTTGGCAAAGTAATGTCTCTGCTTTTCAACATACTATCTAGGTTGGTTATAACTTTTCTTCCAAAGAGTAAGTATCTTAATTTCATGGCTGTAGTCACCATCTGCAGTGATTTTGGAGGCCAAAGAAATAAAGTCTGACACTGTTTCCACTGTTTCCCCATCTATTTCCCATGAAGTGATGGGACCAGATGCCATGATTTTTGTTTTCTGAATGTTGAGCTTTAAGCCAACTTTTTCACTCTCCTGTTTCACTTTCATCATGAGGCTTTTTAGTTCCTCTTCACTTTCTGCCATAAGGGTGGTGTCATCTGCGTATCTGAGGTTATTCATATTTCTCCCGGCAATCTTGATTCCAGCTTGTGCGTCTTCCAGCCCAGTGTTTCTCATGATGTACTCTGCATATAAGTTAAATAAGCAGGGTGACAATATACAGCCTTGACATACACCTTTTCCTATTTGGAACCAGTCTGTTGTTCCATGTCCAGTTCTAACTGTTGCTTCCTGATCTGCATATAGGTTTCTCAAGAGGCAGGTCAGGTGGTCTGGTATTCCCATCTCTTTCAGAATTTTCTTATGTAGGCATCTGATTTAAAGTGTTTTATTATCAAGAACATAATGTGTTTATAGCTAGAAAAACCTATTACTGAATTTAAAATTTAGGTTGCCTAGATTATCTGAAATATAAGCAGTGGCAGATAAAATGTATAGTCCACAGAAAATAAAGAGCCTTTATTATAGGTTGAAAAAATTCATTTGATTCAATCATAAAAATATTTTAGCTGGATGTGTTATAATTTAGCACATTAGTCACATTCTAAATTATGCCAGAATATCTAACTATTTTAAATCATGGTAAAATATTTGTCATACGAGTTTATTGGTTTTATTGAAATAAAATAACCAGTGGTCATACTCAGAAAGAAGGAGCTTATAGAAAGCTAGATTTGGAAAGAGATAGCTGCAGTCTAAATTTAATTATTTGCTTTGCGAATTTTCTATTCATTATTGAAATGTAGTATAAAAAAAGTTGAAAGGATTTCTGGTTAGACCTGACAGATTAAACATACACTGACAGCTCATGTCCTTTCCAAAGCCCCTCTAAAAGGAAACTAAAGGGGCTTAAAAAAATAAACTCAAAAAGACAAAGAAAATGGGAGATAAGTTACAAAATATGAAAGATGAAAAGCAGATGCATGAGTGCAAACTAACTTAGCAGATCTGAGAAAATGCAATTATACGTTGGCAGAGGAGAAAACTGAGAAAACTGATTTATATACCAGGAATTCATACTAAGAGTTGGAAACACTGGGTACCTCTGGAAATGGGAGTTAAAATGGGGTTAAAAACAAGAGAACTGAGTTTAAAATCTGTTTTAGCAGTTGGTTTCCAAGATTCTGTCCTCCTCAGCATATAGCTGGGTTATAGTGCCTGTCCTACATGACAGGAGTCTAAAGGCAGGTTTTCTGTAAAGGGTAAAATAAAGGCGCCAGGACCAAACACAACAGAACAGTAAAAGGCAGAAGACAGGTGGGTACTCTGTTGAAATCAGGGATAATAAATGAAAATTTTTCATGTTGAATATTGAGACTTCCAATCTTCTCTGTCAGCCCACAGAATGTAGGTAATCAGACATATATTGTCAGAGCAAGAGACTGGAAGAATTTTTTCTGGTGAATGTAAGAAGTCCAAGAAGGAAAGACTTATGTATAAATTCTTCGGGGCTTCCCCAAAGACATGGCTTAGTCAGATCATTCTTCAGTGAGCACCATTGTCAGCAAGCCCCATCCATCCTATTGACCTTTCACTCAGGTCTTTAGTGCCTAACTCTTCCCCACCCCCAAGCTTTCTTCAGCTGTAGTTGACCTATAGCATTATGTAAGTTTAAAGTGTAAAATGTGATGTTTTGATGGTCAAGGTTAATTACCAATTTCATTACATCACACTACTAACTTTTTTTTAATAGTGAAGAATTTAAGATTTCTATCTTAGCAACTTTCAAATATATGATAGAATATTGGTAACTATAGTCACCATCAGTTCAGTTCAGTTCAGTTCAGTTCAGTTGCTCAGTCGTGTCTGACTCTTTGCGACCCCATGAATAGCAGCACACCAGGCCTCCCTGTCCATCGCCAACTCCTGGAGTTCACTCAAACACATCCATCGAGTCGGTGATGCCATCTCATCCTCTGTCGTCCCCTTCTCCTCCTGCCCCCAATCCCTCCCAGCATCAGAGTCTTTTCCAGTGAGTCAACTCTTCGCATGAGGTGGCCACAGTACTGCAGTTTCAACTTTAGCAGTATTCCTTCCAAAGAAATCCCAGGGCTGATCTCCTTTAGAATGGACTGGTTGGATCTCCTTGCAGTCCAAGGGACTCTCAAGAGTCTTCTCCAATACCACAGTTCAAAAGCAACAGTTCTTCGGTGCTCAGCTTTCTTCACAGTCCGACTCTCACATCCCTATATGACCACTGGAAAAACCATAGCCTTGACTAGATGGACCTTTGTTGGCAAAGTAATGTCTCTGCTTTTGAATATACTGTACAGGATGGTCATAACTTTTCTTCAAAGGAGTAAGTGTCTTTTAATATCACCATCTGCAGTGATTTTGGAGCCCCCAAAAATAAAGTCTGACACTGTTTCCACTGTTTGCCCATCTTATTTCTCATGAAGTGATGGGACCAGATGCCATGCTCTTAGTTTTCTGAATGTTGAGCTTTAAGCCAACTTTTTCATTCTCCTCTTTCACTTTCATCAAGAGGCTTTTTTTGGATCTCCCTGGTGGCTCAGACGGTAAAGCGTCTGCCTCCCCTGCAGGAGACCCGAGTTTGATCCCTGGGTTGGGAAGATCTGCTGGAGAAGGAAATGGCAACCCACTCCAGTAATATTGCCTGGAAAATTCCATGGACTGAGGAGCCTGGAAGGCTACAGTCCATGGGGTCGCAAAGAGTCGGACACGACTGAGCAACTTCACTTTCACTTTCTTCACTTTGTGCCGTAAGGGTGGTGTCATCTGCATATCTGAGGTTATTGATATTTCTCCCGGCAATCTTGATTCCAGCTTGTGCTTCTTCCAGCCCAGCGTTTCTCATGATGTACTCTGCATAGAAGTTAAATAAGCAGGATGACAATATACACCCTTGACGTTCTCCTTTTCCTACTTGGAACTAGTTTGTTGTTCCATGTCCAGTTCTAACTGTTGCTTCCTGACCTGCATATAGGTTTCTCAAGAGGCAGGTCAGGTGGTCTGGTATTCCCATCTCTTGAAGTATTTTCCACAGTTTATTGTGATCCACACAGTCAAAGGCTTTGGCATAGTCAATAAAGCAGAAATAGATGTTTTTCTGGAACTCTCTTGCTTTTTCGATGATCCAGCAGATGTTGGCAATTTGATCTCTGGTTCCTCTGCCTTTTCTAACACCAGCTTGAACATCTGGAAGTTCACGGTTCACGTATTGCTGAAGCCTGGCTTGGAGAATTTTGAGCATTACTTTACTAGTGTGTGAGATGCTAGCAATTACTAGCAATTGTGCAGTAGTTTGAGCATTCTTTGGCATTGCCTTTCTTTGGGATTGGAATGAAAACTGACCTTTTCCAGTCCTGTGGCCACTGCTGAGTTTTCCAAATTTGCTGGCATATTGAGTGCCACACTTTCACAGCATCATCTTTCAGGATTTGAAATAGCTCAACTGGAATTCCATCACCTCCACTAGCTTTGTTTGTAGTGATGCTTTCTAAGGCCCACTTGACTTTGCATTCCAGGATGTCTGGCTCTAGGTGAGTGATCACACCATCGTGATTATCCAGGTCATGAAGATCTTTTTTGTACAGTTCGTCTGTGTATTCTTGCCACCTCTTCTTAATATCTTCTGCTTCTATTAGGTCCATACCATTTCTGTCCTTTATTGAGCCCATCTTTGCATGAAATGTTCCCTTGGTATCTCTGATTTTCTTGAAGAGATCTCTAGTCTTTCCCATTCTGTTCTTTTCCTTTATTTCTTTGCATTGATCGCTGAAGAAGGCTTTCTTATCTCTTCTTGCTATTCTTTGAAACTCTGCATTCAGATGCTTATATCTTTCCTTTTCGCTTCTCTTCTTTTCACAGCTATTTGTAAGGCCTCCTCAGACAACCATTTTGCTTTTTTGCATTTCTTTTCCATGGGGATGGTCTTGATCCCTGTCTCCTGTACAATGTCATGAACCTCTGTCCATAATTAATCAGGCACTCTATCTATCAGATCTAGTCCCTTAAATCTATTCCTCATTTCCACTGTATAATCATAAGGGGTTTGATTTAGGTCATAGCTGAATGGTCTAGTGGTTCTCCCTACTTTGCTGTACGTTGATTCTCTATAACTTATCTATTTTCTATAATAAATGGAAATTTGTATCTTTTGACCAACATCTCCATTTTCCCCATTCCCCCACCTCTGGCAAACACCATTCCACTCTGCTTTTATGAGTTTGACTCCTTAGTTTCCACATATATGTGAAGTCATACCGTATTTGTCTTTCTTGTTCTGACCGATTTTACTTAGCATAATGGCCCCAAGATCCATTCATGTTGTCTCAAATGACAGGATTGCTGCAATAATCCATTGTGGATTGTGTCTGTATCAGTCTTCTTTATCCATTCATCCATCAGTGGACACTTAGGTTGATTCCATCACTTGGTTATTGTGAGTATTGCTTCAGTAACACTGCAGTAAACATAGAAGTACAGATACCTTTTTAGGGTAACAATTTCATTTTCTTCCGGCATATACAGAAGTGGACTTGCTGACTCTTCTGCTAGTTCTGTGTCTTTTTATTTTTTGAGAAACCTCCATACTGTTTTCCATAGTAGCTGTACCAATTTACAATCCCACCAACAGTATATAATGGTTCTCCTTTCTCCACAGTCTTTTCTCTTTTCTCCACATTCTCACCGACACAATGGACATGGGTTTGGGTGGACTCCGGCAGTTGGTGATGGACAGGAAGGCCTGGCGTGCTGCAGATCATGGAGTCACAGAGAGTCAGACATGACTGAGCGACTGAACTGAAGTAATATATGGAACTTTAGCTGTGGAAAAAAGTTAAGCGATTTGCCCAAGGTCACACAGGTGGTGTGACAGGTCTCCATTCTTTATACTAGCAAACAGGAAACAAGATATTTGGCTGCTGTGGCCTTTAAACTGTAGTCCTCTACTAGTCTCTTTGGAGTTAGGATCCTGGATTTTCAAGTTTTGATACTGTTTTCATTTGTTCAGAAGGAACTAGATTCAGTAAATGGCAAATACTAAGCATCCAAACCAGTCTCCAGATAAAATAGAGAATTTTTGGTTAAAATTGAATTTTAAATAACAACTCATAATTTTTTAGCATGTGTATGTCTCCAGTATTGCCTTGCATACATATGCTAAAAAATTATTTACCATTTATTTGAAATTCAGCTTTAATTGAATATCTTTTAATTTGGTAAATCTGCCAACTCTGCTCATAAAGGTGGCCTAAGTAATCTTTGGGAAAGTTCTGAGGATCCTGTTCACTGTCAAAGAGTAATGTTATTCCTTGAGCATTGTGCAGGATGGCCCTGCCTGCCTTTTTTTGATCCCATGGTACAATTTTTCCCCCTTTCCTATTTGCTAGCTGCATGCTCAGTTGTGTCCAGCTTTTTTGCGACACCATGGACTGGGGCCCACCATACTCTCTGTCCGCTGGATTTCCCAGGCAGGAATATTGTAGTGGATTGCCATTTCCTTTTCCAGGGAGTCTTCCCAACCCAGGGATTGAACCTGGATCTCCTACTTCTCCTGAATTGGCAGGCGGATTCTTTACCTCTGCACCATCTAGGAAGCCCATTTATAAGCTCAGATTCTTTATATTTATGTATATATAGTTGTTCTTTATAATTAATATATAAATGCTTATATATGTGTGAATAAAAAAACTGGAGACTCTAATTTTTGCTTTTGTTTTTAAACTAAGTTCCCTAAATTATGCTTCTTTTTCTGGCTTCATATTTATTATAAGCATCTACTTTTGTAAACCATTGTTCCATCCTCATTCCCCATTAGGCATATTCTTTATTAGACTCTAATTGTTTCCCTACCCTTTTGGGGAAAAAGAGGAGCCTAGTGTGTTAAATCTCCTGAGGTTTTTGCCATGATAGTGTTTTTACAAATGATGTGAGAAATAAGCAAGAATGAATGGGTTACTTAAATACTTTAAAAGAAACTTATGATTTCATTGGTTCATTTAGAGATAAAAGGAAATAATTAATCATTAATAGGTACAAGTGGGCTTCCCTGGTGACTCAGTTAGTAAAGAATCTGCCTAGAGTGCGGGAGACCCAGATTCAATCCCTGGGTTGGGACAATCCCCTGGTGAAGGAAATGGAAACCCACTCCAGTATTCTTGCCTGGAGAATCCCATGGGCAGAGGAGCCTGGTGGGCTACCGCTCATGGAGTTGCAAGAGTCGCATGCAACGGAGTGACTAAATCACCACACCATGTATAGGCAGAAAATGGAAATATTAGATTATGAGTTTCAAAAAAATGAAGTAAAAAAATGAAATTAATGAGCATAAAACCAAAAATAATCAATACACACAAAATAATTATCTCCATAGTTTATAGTACCTATTAAAATTATTTTTGAAACTTTTAATTAGAAAGTAATAAGAGCAGGCATTATAGTTAGAAAAAGGTATATGCATCGATATAATCTGGAGGATATAAGTCAGTATGCTTACATTTGTGACTAATGTGGAAATAGACCAAACATTGTCTGTCCATCTATTCTCATGGATGCTGGCATTCTTATTAGGTATTTGATCTTAAAGTTGGACAGTTCTCAGGAGAGGGTTTACTAGCTTTCTTTGTGATGAAGTTTAAAATATACATGAATTTGGTTTTTCGTCTGTAGAGTTTTTATTTTCACTTGGATTTAAACATTGCTTGATTCTAGATCCAGAATTGGATTTTATTAAGATTAATAAATTTTACTAAATTTATTTTAAAAATTTATTATTTTTCAGATGTTAAAAAGAACTAGGCATAAACACACACAAAGAAATGCTTATTCATTCTCCCTTGTAATTTAATTGTATTCAGTTTTGTTAGTCTCTTTGGATAAGTGTGTCCATGTGTGTGTCTTTCAAAGGTTTTAAGATGTCTTAGTTATGTCCCTTGCTTTTAGTAGATCATTACCTTTGTGTATTCCAGTAGACCAAGTGTTTGTGTAAAAATGGGGTCATGATCCTTGAACTTTAAGCTTTCATGATTATTATATGAAATTATGCTTAAATTTTGCTTTCTCACCTTTGAGACTTTGGAACTTTAAAATGCCACTTTCCTGACATGAATGAATGATATTCATTCTAAAGACCACGACTGTTGTAGTTAGCACTATTCTAGTTTACCTCGAATTTTCTAAATTATTTAGAAAATGAATTTTCTAAATTAGTATTTGTGTTTCATCTCCACAGGATGTGATGTTTACCATGTCTTTCCTCTGTTGCACATATGTCAAGACTTAACAAAATCAAGCAAAATTTCTGTGAGAGCCCCATTTATATACAATTCCTAGGTTTTTCAGGATTGTACCCAGTCATTTTTTTAAAGAAAATCTCCTCTACATATCTTAGGATTTTGGAATGGTCCATGAGGCCCAGAACTTTGCAAGTCCAGATTGTTAGGATCTAAGAGAACTAGTTGCTCTGTGCATTGTAGGTTTTAGGCTTCCCTGGTGGCTCAGAATCTGCCTGCAGTTCAGGTAGACCCAGGTTCGATCCCTGGGCTGGGAAGATCCCCTGGAAAGGGAAATGGCTACCTACTCTGATATTCTTACCTGGAGAAGTCCATGGACAGAGGAGCCTGGGGGTTACAGTCCATAGGGATGCTAAGAGTTGGATACGACTGAGTGATTAACATGGCAGTTAATGACTGATTTGCCAGAGAAAGTTTGTCTTTAGTCTGAGTAATGACTATTATGAAAGGACTGTAGAGGTTGTACTTGGTGCCTGTT
This sequence comes from Capricornis sumatraensis, assembly GCF_032405125.1. Taxonomy (NCBI): domain Eukaryota; kingdom Metazoa; phylum Chordata; class Mammalia; order Artiodactyla; family Bovidae; genus Capricornis; species Capricornis sumatraensis. The sequence continues at coordinate 63,042,656 of NC_091082.1, forward strand.
AGCTGTTCAGAATCCTTTTGGAAGAACAGAGGTGTTTAGTTCAGTGGGAACATCTTAGGTGTTCTTAGTTACAATTTTGTAGCCCTCCACTTCCCAATTTCTTCAACCTTTGTCTTTCTTGAAAGCTGTGTTTTCCTAGTTACGGGGATGTACTTTGTTTTAAGAAACATGCATTTCCTAAATGATTAAGGATTAATTTCAGAGGAAAATATTTTCATTGTGATTATGAAAAGTGCTCTGACTATCTGCTTTCATTTTTCAGAATTGCTTCTCTGGTTTTCATTGAATTAAAACATTTCAATTTTGCCATGGACTTGGTAGAAAAATTGAGAATATTTTAAAATTAAATTGGATATGTATAATTTTCTAAGCATCAAAAAGATTCTTGAAAAATTTGTCATTTTATACTTCATTTGTTGTGATGTCTGCATGTGGTAGGCAGTTAATGAATATTGTTAAATGAACACGATAGCCTTGTATTAATGGAATTTATAAAGGCTGAAATAATGTGCACGTGTGTTTTCTGTAGAAACTCTTGTCCTTATTTCACCTCAGGTTTTTATCATGACATTTTTTTCTTCTTTGCTAATATCCTTTCATCAGTATTTTAATTATTGATGAGGTCTGCACTTGGAAAATTTATTCAAATGGATAATTTCACTGTCAGAGCAAATTTAATATATGACCTGGAAATTTCTCAGTGTTTATATCACTTTCTTTAAAGGTGCAGTTTGAGAATGAAAAACTCCAAAGCAAAAATAATCTTAACTTTCTGCAACTCTATAGAAGTGTGTGTCTGTGTATGTTTGTGTATATATATACACAAAGGTTGAGAAAGAAGGAGAGAAGAGGAAAGGGTGTGGGGATACAGAGACAGGAAGAATTTACATGTGACTTCTATGAAACTGTGACATATCTCTAGGATGACTGACCATGATAGGTTGAGTACGGGAATAAGTAAACCTTTTTACTTTTCAACAAAAAACTAGTTTTCATCAAAACAAGCATTCATAAGGTTAACAAATGGTAACTTTTAGTTCAAACTGATAATTGCTTTTAGATAATAGAGTAAGTCAATGACTAGAAGAGGGGAAAGCTATAGATATCTTTTGGGGAAAGGTATGTATTATGTTAGAAATGTTTTATAGTCACTTTAAGGAAATTTGCTAACATTTAGCAAAGAATGTTGTTATTTGTTTTGAGCAGAAGGTAGAGTATCTGAATTATTGCCTGGTATGGTTTTACACTAAGATCTTTTAAATAATTCACATTTTTCTCTTAATAGGCAAAAAAGGCTTAGATGTTACACGTTTATTTTCCACTTTAAAATAATTTTCTTTGTTGATATAAGAAGGAATAGATATAAAGGCAGGGAGATTTTTAAATTGTAGAACATAAATAGATATTGAAATATTATCTTTCTGCTTCTGAAGTTAATTTTTTAACCTAGAAGGCCACAATCTCATTTATTAATTTCTTTGAAATAGAGTTGCCTTTCCTTTCTCCCTCAACAAACCATAAAGATAATTTCAGAAATGCGTTTCCAGCTGAGCTTTTGTATTTTGTCAGTTCTTCTGTGACTTAGATGAAGTTTCAATTAAAAATAGACTATAAACTTCTATGTGGGAAGCAGCTGAATGAGTTGCTATGACAGTTCATATTATGAGGTTGAACCAAGTGCAAAGTAGCTTAATAAGATTTGAGAAACATGGAGCTATATCACTGCTAACAGTCACCCTTCTTTAACCTGGGGTGGGTGTAAAGGCATATGTCTTCCTCTCAAGAGGACAAAAGGCTAATTAGGGAGTCAGTGGAGCCTGTAGCCCTGAACACACTGCTTCTAAGAACCTATCTTCCTAAGGAACACCCCTCTTTCCCATTTGAGAATATGTGTAAAAGATTTTGGGGATCCAGTCATTTCTATATGGCTGTCTCCCTATTCCTCAGCAGAGGTGCTTAGTAGGTACTACATAGCACTAGCAACTCTTGAACTTCCTGATTCTACACCAAGGATATTTAGATTTTTCCTTTCTTTATGGAATTTTCTAAGCCAGATTCTGCTATTTTATATACTATTTATTTATCAGCAGATTTTTGGAGTATTGCGAAGTATATCTGTGTACCTACAAAGAAATTTTAATATTTCATTATTAATATGCCATTGGACATTAACCTTAGATATTGGGCAGGAAAGCAAACCGCATTTTAACTGGCCTCTATTTTAATAAAAGATTTCCATTTATAGAACACTGGCAATTAAAAATGAGGAAAATAAAAGAGAAAAAAGTTTGCAGCTGTATTTCTATGAGGAGATGACTAATGAAATTCATTTGGATAATGAAAATCCAGCTATCAGAAAGCATATATGTATCACATTTATTTCCACATTTTTAGACAGAGCTGTGGGTAGATGAAATGGAAAGATTTCATTCTCCTGCTGATAAAGTGTTGGTTGTTCAGAGCAAAAACAGTCAAAACCAGAGATGGAGAGCCACAGGTTTCACACGAGAAATAGGAAATCTCTTTAATTTTCCTAAATTTCAGGAAAAAGCTCAATTCTTCATGGGGAAAGTGGGGCCACCGTTCTAACTAATCATGTATGTTTTGTGTATGCTCTGCTCTGTTTATAATCTGCTCCTTTAATTTCACTTAACAAATCATTATACATATATTTTCCATGCCATTAAACATTAAATATTTTCCATAATATAATGTTTAAAGAGTTTGCATAATATTTTTTGGTAAGGGTTTTATTGTATATATTAAACTTTTCCTATTGTTGAGTGATCACACCATCATGGTGTGATCCAGATAACCACAGCCCAGATAACCATAATGGTGTGATCACTCACCTAGAGCCAGACATCCTGGAGTGTGAAGTCAGGTGGGCCTTAGGAAGCATCACTATGAACAAAGCTGGTGGAGGTGATGGAATTCCAGCTGAGCTATTTCAAATCCTAAAAGATGATGGCTGTTAAAGTGCTGCACTCAACATGCCAGCAATTTGGAAAGCTCAGCAGTGACCACAGGACTGGAAAAGTTTAGTTTTCATTGCAGTCCCAAAGAAGAGCAATGCCAAAGAATGTTCAAACTACCACACAATTGCGCTCATCTCACACACTAGCAAAGTAATGCCCCAAATCCTCCAAGCCAGGCTCTAACAATATGTGAACTGAGAACTTCAAAATGTTTAAGCTGGGTTTAGAAAAGGCAGAGGAACCAGAGATCAAATTGTTAACCTTAGATGGATCAATAGCAAATGAAGCAACTGACAAACAACTAATCTCAAAAATATACAAGCAACTTATGCAGCTCCATTCCAGAAAAATAAACGACCCAATCGAAAAATGGGCCAAAGAACTAAATAGACATTTCTCCAAAGAAGACATATGGATGGCTAACAAATACATGAAAAGATGCTCAACATCACTCATTATTAGAGGAATGCAAATCAAAACCACATTGAGGTACCACTTCACACCAGTCAGAATGTCTGTGATCCAAAAGTCTGCAAGCAATAAATGCTGGAGAGGGTGTGGAGAAAAGGGAACCCTCCTACACTGTTGGTGGGAATGCAAACTAGTACAGCCACTATGGAGAACAGTGTGGAGATTCCTTAAAAAATTGCAAATAGAACTACCTTATGACCCAGCAATCCCACTGCTGGGCATACACACCGAGGAAACCAGAATTGAAAGAGACACGTGTACCCCAGTGTTCATTGCAGCACTGTTTATAATAGCCAGGACATGGAAACAACCTAGATGTCCATCAGCAGATGAATGGATAAGAAAGCTGTAGTACATATATGCAATGGAGTATTACTCACCCGTTAAAAAGAATACATTTGAATCAGTTCTATTGAGATGGATGAAACTGGAGCCGATTATACAGAGTGAAGTAAGCCAGAAAGAAAAACACCAATACAGTATACTAACACATATATATGGAATTTAGAAAGATGGCAGAGATGACCCTGTATGCGAGACAGCAAAAGAGACACAGATGTGTAGAGCAGACTTTTGGACTCAGAGGGAGAGGGAGAGGGTGGGATGATTTGGGAGAATGGCATTGAAACATGTATACTATCATGTAAGAAATGAATCGCCAGTCTATGTCCGATGCAGGATACAGGATGCTTGGGGCTGGTGCATGGGGATGACCCAGAGAGATGTTATGGGGAGGAAGGTGGAAGGGGGGTTCATGTTTGGGAACACATGTACACCCGTGGTGGATTCATGTCAATGTATGGCAAAACCAATACAGTATTGTAAAGTAAAATAAAGTAAAAATAAAAATTTTAAAAATAAAAAAAATTAAAAAAAAAAAGAAAAGAAAAAGCGGGAGACTTTGAGAAAAACATCTGCTCATTAACTACGCTAAAGCCTTTGACTCTGTGGATAACAACAAACGGTGGAAAATTCTTAAAGAGATTTGAATACCAGGCCACCTTACCTGCCTCCTGAGAAGCCTGTATGCAGGTCAAGAAGCAACAGTTAGAACTGGACATGGAACAACAGACTGGTTCCAAATCGGGAAAGGAGTATGTCAAGGCTGTATATTGTCATCCTGCTTATTTAACTTAAATGCAGAGTACATCATGTGAAATGCTGGGCTGGATGAAGCACAAGCTGGAATCAAGATAGCTGGGAGAAATATCAATAACCTCAAATATGCAGATGATACCACCCTTATGGCAGAAAGTGAAGAGGAATGACAGAGCCTCTTGATGAAGGTGAAAGAGGAGAGTGAAACAGTTGGCTTAAAACTCAACATTAAAAAACGAAGATCATGGTGTCTGGTCCCATCACTTCGTGGCAAATAGATGGGAAAACAATGGAAACAGTGAAAGACTTTATTTTGGGGGGCTCCAAAATCACTGCAGATGGTAACTGCAGCTGTGAAATTAAAAGATGCTTGCTCCTTCAAAGAAAAGTTATGACCAACCTAGACAGCACATTAAAAAGCTGAGACATTACTTTGGCAGCGAAGGTTTGTATAGTCAAGGTTACAGTTTTTCCAGTAGTCATGTATAGATGTGAAAGTTGGACCATAAAGAAGGCTAAGTGCCAAAGAATTGATGGTTTTGAACTGTGGTATTGGAGAAAAACTCTTGAGATCCCCTTTGACTTCAAGATCTAACGAGTCCATCGTAAAGGAAATCAATCCTGAATATTCATTGGAAAGATGGATACTGAAGCTGAAGCTCCAGTACTTTGACCACTTCATGTGAAGAGCTCACTCAGAAAGACCCTGATGCTTGGCAAGAGTGATAGCAGGAGGAGAAGGGGATGACAGAGGATGAGATGGTTGGATGGCATCACCAACTCATTGGACATGAGTTTGAGCAAGCTCCTGGAGATGCTGAAGGACAGGAAAGCCTGGTGTGCTGCAGTCCATGGGGTCGCAAAGAGTTGGACATAACTGAGGGACTGAACGACAACATCACTGAGTATTTCTCATAGAATTTTAATATTATACCATGGCATACAAAGTGTCCTCTTTTCCTTTGTAAAGTACTATATGCTGGCTTTTTACAGTAACATGCAAAGAAAATATTTCTGTTTTCCCCTCATTTTAAATACCTGATGTTGAAGAAAAAGTAGTTTCAGAAGTCCACATTAAGTAGTCCAGTTAGTAAGCTTCTCCTCTTGACAGCTTTCTTGACAAGGCTAGTAGGACTGAATGGGACACTCATATGTAGTTTTTATTTATTTTTAGAAGGTTGCTTGCAACTTTGCCTATTTGTTCTACCACCAGCATTAATCACATCACTAGAACAGGTTTTTGTCTTTGCTTCCTCCCTTTTTCCATGTGCTGAGCTCTATGAAAGTTGCCTTACTTCTCTTCTGTGCCTCATTGTCAGCAAGTTGTTTTTTTTCCCTGATGATTCAGGAAGGGAAATAAGTAGGGAAGGAAGGAATGAAGGGAGGGTTATTTCTTGCAGTCTTCTCAACCTCAAAACCTGTGATAATAAAATTTAACTTGAAGAGAAACATTTTCCCCAGACTTTATTTATAAATTTAATTCAAGGTCATTAAAGCATTCCTATGTTTTACGTATTTATGACCCTTATTGTTGAGGCATTTTTCTGAAGTATTTTTAAAATATTTTTATTAAAAGATTCTGTTGAAAATAAAACTGTTGTGACCCTTAGATTTTGAATATTATAATATTATTTGGAGATACAGATATTAATAGAGTTACAGGTGGTATATCATTACTCCCTTAAGAAATGTTACTTTAAAACCAGGACATCTAAACTAATATCTTATAAGTATGTAAATGTAAAATTTATATTCACTTTCAAATAAAGCTCCTTGGTTCACTAAGTCCAGAGCAAGCCCTATAATATAGCAGCGGTTGTCTTTGCTGTCGCTGCATTACATGCACAGAATAACTCTCCCAACCTCCGTGAACGAGCTCCTACTCTGTTCACAACATCAGTACATGTGGCTGCCCTAACTAAGCATTGGTTAGGGAGTTGGTTAGAAATATCAGGACAATCAAGTGGTTACTGTCAAACACTCTTCAAATTTGTTTTGAAACAATAGGAAGGGTGGTTGAAGGTGTCTCCCAGGCTACTACAGCACACCTCACCTTGGCTGAGAAAACATTCTCATTTCTGGCCTGATTAAATCTTTGTGAAGGGACAGGATTATCAAGTCAAATGGATAGGTGAGTTCCTTCCCTCTGTGAAAGCACTATATGAATAATTATGATGTGATTTCATCTGTTGCTTCTATTATTATTTAGTCAGCAGACATTTACTGAATACTTACTAGATGCCAGAAGTTGTACAAAGTATTATGAATACATCTGTACCCAGGGTAGTCCCTGATTTGGTATGAATTGAGGTGAGGGGTACACAAACAGGAAAACTGTCAATTTGGTATAATAAATGCTGAGCCGACAGTGTGCAGTGTTCTGTGGAAGTTTGTAGGATGGACACCTAAACCAAATCTGGGCAGAAGGATAAAGAAGGGATGACAGCCATTATCTTACCCCTAATAACTACCCCACCCATTTCCTCCTTGCAGTTTTGCCCATAACTGCCATGTTTTAGACCTTCCTACTTAAATGATTAAAACCTTGTACAGTGTTTGCCAAATATTTGTGACTTAGAACTTTCAACAGCCAGTGAAGGAGAAGGGAGCCTAGTTATTGAGTAGAGAGGAGGTGGGTGGTGTTGCCTTAAAGCACAACCCTAATGATCTGCCACCATGTGAGTTTTACATGTTTTTCTATATTATTTATGATCACTGTGCAAAGTATGATTCTAATGCATGTGTAAAGAGCTTTTAAGGGACACAAAAAGTTGTTCTTGTTTCCACCACTCCAGATCTTCCAATAAAATTACATTTTAAGAAATACCTTCAGTGAATATCCAGTGACTTCATATACCTCAGGCACAATATCATTCAACAAGTATGCAGCCAGTTAGTTACTCTCATCCCTAGTTAATCTTCTAAAACTTTTGCCAGAGCAGTCTCCTTGAAGCTCGCAATCTGTTGTCATTTCCTTGTTCTTCTTCGTTTAGAAGAAAGCTCAGTTCCTTAACCTGCTTGAAAATGCCCTCTCTAGTCTGCATCAGGGCTTTCCTGGTGACTCAGTGGTAAGGAATACACCTTCCAGTGCAGGAAGCGAGGGTTCGATCCCTGGGTCAGCAAGATCCCCTGGAGAAGGAAATGGCAACCCACTCCAGGTTTCTTGCCTGGGAAATCCCATCGACAAAGGAGCTTCACGGGCTACAGTCCATAGGAGTCACAAATCGGTCAGGACATAGTGACTAAACAACAGCACAATCTGCGTCAAGCTTTCTTTCCCTCTCTCAGATCTATCGTTTTCTTCTCTGTAGGTCCCGTGGTGCAGCTTCCTCTGAGCTGTTCTTTGGGAAAATCATTTCTTTGTTTATGATGATATAGTATTTCTATCTGGAATGCAGTTTTCTCTACCTTTATGTGTGAATATTTTAACTGTTCTTAAAGTGAAGGGAAGTGAAGTTGCTCAGTCATGTCCGACTCTTTGTGACCCCATGGACTGTAGCCTACCAGGCTCCTCTGTCCATTGAATTCTCCAGGAAAGAATACTGGAGTGGGTTGCCATTTCCGTCTCCAGGGGATCTTCCTGACCCAGGGATTGAACCCAGGTCTCCCACATTGAAGGCAGACGCTTTACTGTCTGAGCTACCAGGGAAAGTTCAATTCAAATGCTAAGTCACTTTGAAACTTTACCCTGTCTTTCAACCTGAGAGTGATTTTTCCTGTTTTGGTTTCTTTGTACATATCATAGAGTTTTTTTTTTTTTTTTTTTTACTAGTAGTTGCCTTATTCTTCCCTTATGGTTCTTCATACATCTGTCTTTTTCTGTAAGATTATTAGCTAAGAATGATTTTTCTTATATTTTCCCAAACCTTATGTTGTCTGCCATGTGTCCTCTATAAGTGTATGACCCACAAATGTCTACTGAAGGATGACCTCACAGACTCACCATTGAATTTTCTGTGGGTTAGTTATTTTTACCCACAAAGTGGGTGTAATGATATTTCACACTGCATTATAAAATTATTTATCGAAGTATAACCTTACGGACATACCACTAATCTAGGGCTTTTGTATGCTATTCCCAGTGCTGCCGTTTACTCTTTGAATTGCAGCCTGACATTTAATTTTTCTGTGACTTAGTTTTTTTTACCCACAAAGTGGGTGTAATGATATTTCACTCTGTGTTATAAAATTATGTTATTTATCGAAGAACTACTTTGAACTCCCTGGGAGGAAAATGGTCAAATTTACAGAAAAAAGTAAGAGGATTTTGCCTTTGAAATATGAAAATTTTGCACATAATTTACAGATAGTTTTTTGAAATATCAAATAATCTAGAAATAGAGTTATTAATAGTGCATGTGTATGTATGTGTACACATTTGTACATGTTACAAGCTCATTTAAAATGTGATACCAATAATAGACCACAGTGAATTTGTCTGCTAAATTTTTAGCAGGCTGAAATTGCCACAGAAAAATATATTGCTTTAGTGTAGTGGTTGAGAGTCTGGACTCTGACAATAGAATGCTTTGGTTTAAATTAATTTTTAGCCTTCTGTGACCTTGGGTAAGTTATTTGACTTTTTAATCCTTTGGTTTCCTCATTTATAAATCAGATTAATAACTGCTTTTAGTTAGAGTATCATTTTCAAGAATAACGCTGACACATAGTAAATACATGTTAAGGTAAGGTAAGGTGAAGTCGCTCAGTCGTGTCCGAATCTTTGCAGCCCCACAGACTGTAGCCTACCAGGCTCTTCTATCCATGGGATTTTCCAGGCAAGAATACTGTAGTGGGTATGTTAGTTATTATTATTATGATTTTTTCGTGGAAAAATCAAACCTAGTTTGGCTTAGTTGGTGGTCAGGCTGAGGTAGCTTAACATTAGATAAGCCTGGGTTTTAATTCTTGTTCTTCTTGTGCTTCATGTATAATTTTGTGGAAGTTACCTAATCTTTTCCAATTAGATTTTTTGAGAATTGGGTGAAATAATACCTGTAAAATGTTTAACACATTGCTTGGTGCATGGCAGTTTTTAACAAACATTGTCAGTTGGCTTTATGTTCAATCCCTGGGTCGGGAAGATCCCTTGGAGAAGGAAATGGCAACCCGCTCCAGTATTCTTGCCGAGGAAATGCTATGGACAGAGGAGCCTAGTGGTCTACTGTCCATGGGGTTGCAGAGAGTTGGACAGGAATGAGCAACTAAACAACAAGATCTTCTGCCTTTGTCTCAGTCACACAGGCTGCTTCATTCTGTGCAGTATTTACTTTAGCATTTAAAAAAAATATACAACTTCCAAGTAGAAAAGAGTTGCTGTTGTAAAGAGAAAAAAAACTTAAAGTTAAAAAACAATAGATCTAAGTGTACATATAAAGAAAACAAGGCTTTTTTAGACCTATCCTGAAAACATTTTGTTTACTATGAGATTGGATCTTCCACTGACCCTCCTGAGTGTTACGAAAAAAGCCCTTGAACTGCTCTAAGGTTGGATCTGGTGCCAATTCTAGTGAAATAAGAAGCCAGAAAAAATTCTGCTTCTTTCATTCCATGATCTACAAACTGAGGGAGGAGTGTGCTGTATAACCCAGTGGGCAAGGGGACATGTAAGACAATCTATTTACACTTGTTTTATCTAAGAATATTTACTATATAGATTGACAGTAATGCATATAGCAAATGTACTAAATATAAATACATTAAGGTGGGGCTCAGATGTTCATGCACCCACTCACATACACGCGCACACACACACTCTCTACACTAAGCTCTCAAGACTCGCTAAATAAAGTAGGAATTCTAGAATAAGCAAATAAACAAAGTTTAGATATTTCCTGGTGGTTTAATTTGGATGTTACTCAGTTATCTGAATTTATGAGATCTCTGGTTTCCTATAATGTGCCATCCATAACACGGGGAATAAGAACTTTGCTCTGAGTCCTTTTCTATAGTTGATTCTTTTAAAGATGCCTCTTTTGGTAAAGGTGAGGTGGAGTATTTAGAGTCACTAAAATTGTTTCACAAAAATTGAGGAAAAGGTCTGTTGAGCTGATTTGTCTGATTATTTTTTTCTTAAACTGCCTCTGTTGGATTAAGATAAAGCAGTTAAGTGAAAAAGCCAGTAGATGTTCATTAAATCACTTTTGAAAATTGAGTTTTAACATTGTGATTTAAAGTGAAACAGACTTGGATTCAGATCCTTGCTCTCGATTGTGCTAGCAGTGGTGCTTCTTTGTGGGAAAAGGTGAGAGTAAAATAAGTAGCTTCCTCCTAGATTGATTGTAAATAGTCAGTCTGGCACAGCGTCTGCCACATAGCAAGCAAGCCCTCAGGAGATGCCTGTATTCATTATTGTTATGGTAGTAGAGGTGGTGAAAAAAGTAAACGTTTCTTTTTTTCCTCCCTTCTGATTTATTTATTTATTTTGACATATAGTTATTTTAATGTTGTGTAAGTTTCAAGAGTACAACAAAGTGAGTCAGTTATACATATATATATATATATTCTTTTTAGATTTTTTTCCCTTTATAAATCATTACAAGATATTGAGTATAGTTCCCTGTGCTATATATTGGGTCCCTGTTGTTTGCCTATCGTGTATACAGTCGTGTGTTTATATTCATTCCAAACTTGTAATTTTTCTCTCCCTCCAACTCCTGCAACCCCCTTTCATAACCATAAGTTTGTTTTATATGTTTGTGTTTCATCTTCTGTTTTGTTAATAAGTTCACTTATATAATTTTTTTAGATTCTGCATGTAAGTCTTTCTCTGTCTGCTCTGAGTTACTTAATATGATAATCACTAGGTTCATCCATGTTGCTGCAAATGGCATTATTTCATTTGTTTTATGACTGAGTAATATTCCAGTGTGTGTGTGTATGAATGTACACATTACATCTTCTGAAGTAACCATTTGTTATACTATAGAGCTTGATTAACTTTAAAAGAACAAAAGTTGCAGGTAAACTAAGCAGTTTTAGAGATGGAGAATTTCTCTGCAAAGTTTGAATATGCGGTCATAGTATTTAAGCTGACCTCTGATCCATCAATTTATTGCATACTGTATTTGTTTCTTTTTATTAAAGAGGTTATGTGTAGGGGATAATGAAAGTCATGGATATTTTTGTTTATTTTTGGCTGTGTTGGGTGTTCATCACTGCATGTGGGCTTTCCCTAGTTGCAGCAAGCGGGGGCTACTGCCTAGTTGCAGTACTCAGACTTCTCATTGCAGTGGGTTCACTTGTTATACAGCATAGGCTCTAGGATGCCTGGATTTCAGTAGTTGTAGCATGTGGGCTCACTAGTTGCAGCTACCAGACTCTAGAGCACAGGCTCAGTATTTGTGGTACACAGCCTTAGTTGCCCCTGCAGCATGTGGGATCCTCCTGGAGCAGGGACCAAACTCGTGTCCTCTGCGTTGGCAGATGGATTCTGAACCACTGGACCACCAGGGAAGTCTAATACTGTATTATATTTGAAAAGGATCATATTTATGTTGTCTTTCAGCAAGATTAAATTTACTTTCACACTGGGAAAAACAATTTACCTAGTCAAAGATGATCTTACAGTCTTGGTTAGGTTCTGTGAAGGTCTCTGTGACATCCTGTCACCAATTACCATTTAACATTTGTTGAGATGTTCTAATGTCTCACTTTTTCTTTGTTCCAGCTCTTTCCTTGAACCTTAATTGTACAAATATGTCCTGAGACACCAGCTTCTTAAGAGACTTGATGCCTGTTAAATTCATCAGCGCTTCTTGACAGCTTGACATGAGCGCTGCTCTCTTTGTGAGGGAACTTAGAGTTTAGAAGTAACTTTATGGATCATTTCCCTGGTTGATGTCACAGAAGTTCACTTTAGAACCTGTATGAATAATCTTTCAGGGTGAAGATAATTTATGGAAAGCATTATCTACAGAATGAAGCCAAACAATCTAGGATTTAAAATTTTTTCCATATAATGTTAATTAAATTGTTTTACCTTCTTAATGTCCTTGTTTGTAAAATTACAGTTTCTGTTGTTCAAGTATTTCATACTCCTTAATTTAAAAGTCCTGTTCACCAATATTCTTAGGACTATGAATATAAATATTGAAGAAACTCTGAGCTTGCTTATTTATAAATGTACCATGTTATATGCTTAGTATTAGAGATAATTATAGGAATAACCTGATTTTCTCATTCTCTTTTACAAATTAAGCTGTTCTTTTAAGTTTCTCAGAAGAGTAAAACCTTTACTCTTCATCTGTTTCTGAGATACACTTTCATCACTTCCAAATAGATTTGCAGGAGTATTGGTATGCTACTCATCTTCCAATATTTCAGTCCGTGGCTTGAGTTCCCTGATTTTGCTTAACTAATTTATCTTGGTTGGAAGGCTCAATTACTACTGCAAATTCATGTTCTGTCTCCTTGTCACCTTTCTCATTTTTAAGTTTAACATTCACTAACTCCTTGGTGTTATTTTTGCTGCATATGTTTAAATAACACTAAAAGAATGCCTGAATCTCCAGTTGATATTTTACAAGTTTAGTTAGAAAGTGTCCAAAAGGTTTAAAAAATAATTTAAAGTGGCAACACTGACCTAGATTGAAGAAAGAAAACCATACAACTATAAAAATATATTTCAGTTTAGTCACTCAGTTCTGTCTGGCTCTTAGTGACCCCATGGACTGCAGCACGCCAGGCTTCCTTGTCTATCACCAACCTCTGGAACTTGCTCAAACTCATGTCCCTCGAGTTGGTGATGCCATCCAAGCATCTCATTTTCTGCCATCACCTTCTCCTCCTGCCTTCAATCTTTCCCAGCATCAGGGTCTTTTCTTAGGAGTCAGTTCTTCACATCAGGTGACCAAAGTATTGGAGTTTCAGCTTCAGCATCAGTCCTTCCAATGAATATTCAGTATTGATTTCCTTTAGGATTGACTGGTTTGATCTCCTTGCAGTCCAAGGGACTCTCAAGAGTCTTCTCCAGTACCACAGTTCAAAAGCATCAATTTGATGCTCAGCTTTCTTTATAGTCCAGCTCTCACATCCGTACATGACTACTGGAAAAACCATAGCTTTGACTAGACAGACCTTTGTTGGCAAAGTAATGTCTCTGCTTTTTAATACACTGTCTAGGTTTGTCATAGCTTTTCTTTGAAAGAGTAAGTGTCTTTTAATTTCACGGCTGCAGTCACCATCTGCAGTGATTTTGGAGCCCAAGAAAATAAAGTCTGTCACTGTTTCCCCATCTATTTGCCATGGGATGATGGGGCTGGTTGCCTTGATCTTAAGTTTTCTGAATGTTGAGTTTTAAACCAACTTTTCACTCTCCTCTTTCACTCTCATGAAGAGGCTCTTTAGGTCTTGGCTTTCTGCGCTAAGGGTGGTGTCATCTGCATATCTGAGGTTACTGATATTTCTCCTGGCAATCCTGATTCAGCTTGTGCTTTATCCAGCCTGAGATTAGGATGATGTACTCCTGCATGTAAGTTAAATAAGTAGGGTGACAGTATACAGCCTTGATGTACTCCTGAAAGGTTGTTGCTGAACCATGAAAAGATGCCAGAATTCTTGGCCTCCGGAAGAGAAGAATTCAGTCTGGGGCCAGGGGTGAGGCTTGATCGCTCAGAGCTTTTGTGTAATAAAGTTTTATAAAAGGATGAAAGAGACAGAGAAAGCTTCTGATATAGACATCAGAAGGGGGCAGAAAGATTACCTCCTTGCTAGTGTTAGCAACGGAGTTATATACCTTTTAATTAGTTATTACAATGAATCAAAAGAATGTCTCAAGTTTGTGAAAATTTTACCAGACCTATTCCCACAATTTACATTTTAGGATAACAAGATTAGAATTTAACAATAGAAAGATCCTCCAGACCCACTCCCATAATATACATTCTAAGATATCAGGATTAGTCAGAAAGTTTTCAGGAAGGAAAAACTGTCCTCCAGCAATACATTGTTGTTGTATAATCCCTAGGACAGAGTTTAAACTGAGTTGTGTAATTGACTAAGACTAAGGAAATGGCAGCCCACTCCAGTGTTCTTGCCTGGAGAATCCCAGGGACGGGGGAGCCTGGTGGGCTGCTGTCTATGGGGTCGCACAGAGTCGGACACGACTGAAGCGACTTAGCAGCAGCAGCAGCAGCAGCAGCAGCAGCAGCAAGGAATGTAGAGGAAAAAAGTTTGTCCTTTTCTCCTCCTTGAGAATTCCAGACCCCCAATCTCCACTTCGAGAGCCCCTGACCCCTTTCTCCTCCTTGGGGACCTTGAAGTTATCAATCTGCCTAGGGATTGACTCTCTCACTCTTTTCCAAATTTGGAACCAGTCTGTTGTTCCATGTCTGGTTCTATTGTTGCGTTTTGAGCTACACAGATTTCTCAGGAGGCAGGTAAGGTGGTCTGGTATTCCCATCTCTTTAAGAGTTTTCCACAGTTTGTTGTGATCCCACACAGTCAAATTTGGGCTTTGGAGTAGTCAATAAAGCAGAAGCAGGTGGTTTTCTGGAACTCTCTTGCTTTTTCTATGATCCAGCTGATGTTGGCAATTTGATTTGTCAAAAATGTCTTAATACTGTGCTTATATGATGAAGATTTTAAAATTCAGTGATTGATTCCTCAAATATTAATAATATAGGAGCATGTTGTTTAGCACATGTGAAGCCATTTTGTCAGTGTACATGAACCCCTGTCTTTGATTCTCCTGTGAACACTGAAGCAAAAAACTAGGTTATTGCCCCGCAATCCATCTGTTTATCACCAACTCTGTGTGTGTGTGTGTGTGTTAGTTGCTTAGTTGTGTCCGACTCTTTGCGACCCCATAAACTGTAGCCCACCAGGCTCCTCTGTCCATGGGATTCTCGAGACAAGAACACTGGAGTGGGTTGCCATTTCCTTCTCCAAAAAGAACTATAGAAAGAAAGAAAGTGATGTCCCTCAGTCGTGTCTGACTCTTTGTGACCCCGTGGACTGTATCCTGCCAGGCTCCTCCATCCATAGAATTTTCCAGGCAAGAGTACTGGAGTGGGTTGCTATTTCCTTCTCCAATCAACAGCTCTACAAGTGTAGTAAAGCCAAAAGCTACTATGTGAGCAGTTTTTGCTAATATCTCAGCATACTGTACCTCACTTTTCTTAAATATATAACTTTATGTGTGTGTACATTTGTTGTTGTTCAGTTGCTCAGTCATGTCTGACTCTTTGTGACCCCATGGACCACGGCATGCCAGGCTTCCCTGTCCTTCACCATCTCCTGGAGTTTGTTCAAACTCAAGTCCATCGAGTCAGTGACGCCATTCAGCCATCTCATCCTCTGTTGCCCCCTTCTCCACTTGCCCTCAATCTTTCCCAGCATCAGGGGCAGTTTTTTGCATCAGGTGGCCAAAGTATTGGAACTTTAGCATCATCAGCAGCTCCAAGTAGTTCTCAGAAGTGGATAGAAGTGGCAGCCTTATTTCCATAGAGTGGTGCATTGTTTTGACTATTTTCTTCATAGTGATAATTATAGGAAGTAAAGCTCTACATTTTCTTGGTGTTTGGAGTTTGTTGGCGTGGTTGCTGGAGATACTTTATAGAGTAAGAATGCTTTCAAATGGGAGAATGGATTTAAATATTGAGATGTAGTCCTCCATAGGTATTCAAACCTTGAATGCTTGTGAAGAGAAAAGCAAGTTTGTACAAACTTGGTCGCCGTTCTCAGCTAAAGTTTAGAATTATGCAGAGATGAAGTGAAAGCTTTCGATGTTTTGGTAATAGCTCTTGAGATCTCAAGAAATGGAAAAACCTGCAGAAGCAAAACTATTGAAAAGCCTAGCCACCTTGTTCCTGAATCCCTAAAACCAAGAATAATTCCAGAAGCTTAGGTTTTTTTCCTATAAATAGTGTAGAGGAATTAGCCTTGCCATTAAGTCGGGATTGAGCACTATACCAGTCTGAAACACTTGAGCCCAAAACTAGCCAGAGACCAAGCTCTGTTTTACTTTACAATCCCTTTCTCTATCCTACCCTGGCCTTTGTTTTAAGAAGTACTCTTATAATAATTGAGCGATCTCATTTTTAATATTTCTGCTGGATCTGTTATATTTAAACTAATTGCCTTCCTGTAGTCATTACTTTCTGGAGAAGGCAATGGCACCGCGCTCCAGTACTCTTGCCTGGAAAATCCCATGGATGAAGGAGCCTGGTGGGCTGCAGTCCATGGGGTCACTAAGATTCGGACATGACTGAGCAACTTCACTTTCACTTTTCACTGTCACGCATTGGAGAAGGAAATGGCAAGCCACTCCAGTGTTCTTGCCTGGAGAATCCCAGTGACGGGGGAGCCTGGTGGGCTGCTGTCTTTGGGGTCGCACAGAGTCGGACACGACTGAAATGACTTAGCAGGCCGGCAGTAGTCATTACTTTCTAGACTACACCCCCTTCCCTCCTGACCTGTCTGCACATTAATCTAGTCATGTCTTTTGTCCTATTTCAAAAATGTCCATGAAATCCAAAATCTCTATCAGGAAACACACATTCTCTCACAATTAGGATAGCCACGTATCCCATATTTAATGATTCTATTGTGTGTCCTATATTGACTTTATTAGGATGCACTAAATATCATGTATTTAGCATTTCTAATACAATATCAAAATTCACCAGTTAAAGGTTTTTTATTTTTCCAACACAATAACTGACACTTAAATCTTTTATATGGCAATACTAGTTGAAAATCATACCTGCAGAAGTATAGATCTGTATACTCCTTTATGGTCTCTCCTGTGGGTTATTCTGAAGGGAAATGAGAATTAAAAGTATTTAGTTTTTATATTCAATAAAGGAATAGACTGTTCTTTGCCCTAAGTCCCAAATCATGAATATGTAACCATCATTAATTAGAAAGAACACTGGATCAGTGCACATGCTGTGAAAATCAGCCAATCAATGACAGCCTCACTCCAGTGGTCATGCCTCTGCAAATCAGCCAGTCAGTAAGAGCACAGTCCAATACCTGCACATCTGAAAGGTAACAAATCAGTCATCACCCCTGGTTTCTGAAAGTCAGCCAATCAGTGATTGCTACTGTAAAGTTCAGTATGCTATGCTATGCTAAGTCACTTCAGTTGTGTCCGACTCTGTGCGACCCCATAGACAGCAGCCCACCAGGCTCCCCCGTCACTGGGATTCTCCAGGCAAGAATACTGGAGTGGCTTGCCGTTTCCTTCTCCAATGCATGAAAGTGAAAAGTGAAAGGGAAGTCACTCAGTCGCGTCCGACTCTTAGCGACCCCATGGACTGCAGCCTACCAGGCTCCTCCACCCATGGGATTTTCCAGGCAAGAGTACTGGAGTGGGTGCCATTGCCTTCTCCAAAGTTCAGTATACCTGTTTAAAATTTATTAATGAATATTCAGTGGACAAAAGATCAAAGTATGTTGGATATAGCCACTCTAGAAATTATGTTAAAATGTAAATGGACCCAGGACTCCCTTCTCAGCTACACATAGAACACATAGTATCCAGAAAATCAACAGATATTCAAAGATCTGAACAGTACAGTCAATCAGTAGAATCTATCTGGCACACATAGAACATGCTTCCCAACAACAGCAGAATAGAAGTGGAACATTAGCCAAGTTAGACTATATTCTTGGCCATAAGATGAACCTCAATAAATTTAAAACAACTGAAGTCATAGACAGTATGTGCTAATTTGCTTCAGTCGTGTCTGACTCTGTGCAACCCTATGGACTGTAGCCCCCCAGTCTACTCTGTCCATGGGGATTCTCTAGGCAAGAATACTGGAGTGGGTTGCCATTTCCTTCTCCACGTAGAGAGTATGGTCTCTGACAATAGATTGAAAGTGGAAATCCATAACAAATATAACAAGAAGAAAAGTGATTTATAGATCAAAGAGGAAGTCTCAAAGGAAATTTTTAGAAATACTTCAAATTGAGTATGCTGCTGCTGCGGCTAAGTCGCTTCAGTGGTGTCTGACTCTGTGCGACCCCATAGATGGCAGCCCACCAGGCTCCACCGTCCCTGGGATTCTCCAGGCAAGAGTACTGGAGTGGGGTGCCATTGCCTTCACCAGTGCATGAAAGTGAAAAGTGAAAGTGAAGTCGCTCAGTTGTGTCCGACTCTTAGCGACCCAATGGACTGCAGCCTACCAGGCTCTGCCGTCCCTGGGATTTTCCAGGCAAGAGTACTGGAGTGGGTTGCCATTGCCTTCTCCCAAATTGAGTATAAGTGAAAATAAAACATATGAAAATATGTCAGAGATAGCTAAACCAGTGCTGACAGGGAAATCTGTAGCCCTAAATGATTACATTAGAAATCAGAACAGTTTTCAAATCAATAATCGAAATCCCTAACATAAGAAATTACCAAAAAAAAAAAAAATAGAGAAAATAAATCCAAAGCAATAATAAAGATAAAAACAGAAACCAGGAAATTCAAAATAAGAAAACAGTAGAGTGACATCAGCAAATGGCAGACTGGGTGGTTCCAGTGCTCAGCCCCTCCACAGAAACGAGAACAGTGAATAAGCAACTGCAAATGGATGAAAATATGATGGCTTACAGCAGGGGAGCTGCAAAGCGCAGAAACTGAGAATCCGGCATAGAAAAGCATAGACAGCATTTTGCCTGTGTCACCTCCACCCCTTGGTCTGACCTTCTCCCACAAAGAAGAGAACCGGAGGGCCCTAGCGATCCTCATCACCCGTGTAGACACTGGTGGCTCTCACCATGGAGGACCTATGCAGTCTTCCTTAACCCTGAACTCAGCTGCCAGAGCTTCCAGAGTCCCTTGTTGCTGTGCTCCCCTGCCACATAAACAAATGAGCCATTGCTGTCTCTACCCTGTCCCAGGAGGAGGACCAGTTAGCCCCACCAGACCCTGACTCCACAGTCACTCAACTCGTGCCCACACCTTCGACACCAGCACTACCACTGCAGCAGGTGTTTCTGTTCCCCAGTCCCAGGCACTGTGATCATTCTGCGCCCCCAAGCCCTGGACTTCAACTCCATACGTGCCCACACCTTGGACACTGATGCCACTATAAGTGAGTGTGCTTGTGTTTTCATCTGAGGAACTATAGTTGTTCTACAGGATCTGAGCTCCTGGCTGCTTCCTGTGCATCCCATGCCCCAGTCATGTATGCCATTACTGGCACAAGTGCCCCAGATCCTACTGATGAAATCAAGAGGCCTACATGCCACACTCAGTGCCAAGAAAGATTGCTTTGGCCAATACTTCCCCTGTATGGGAAGAAAATGAATAAGAGGACGTCAGAAGCCTTTACCACCAAGGATCCAACAGCTCTTACCCTGAATAGCCAAAGCAGTCTTGAGAAATAATAACAAAATTGGAAAAATCACACTTCCTTATTACAAAATATATTGCAAATCTACCTTGATCAAGACAGTATGCTACTGGCACAGGAAAAGGTGGATAGGCCAGTGGAACAGAACAGAGAGTCAAGATAAAAATTTATACTCTTTTGGTCAACCAGTCTTTGACAGTGGTGCCAACACAGAATTGGAAAAGGATCATCTCATTAGTAAATGGTGTTGAAGAAAATGGATATACACATGCAGAAAAATGGAGTTGGATTCTTGTATGTAAAAGTGTTAGTCACTCAGTTGTGTCTGACTCTTGAGACCCCAAGAAATGTAGCTTGCCAGGATCCTGTGTCCATGGATTTCCCAGGCAAGAATACTGGAGTAGCTTGCCATTTCCTTCTCCAGGGGATCTTCCTGAGCCAGGGATCAAACCAGTGTCTCCTGCATTGGCAGGCAGACTTCTTATATCATACTATATATAAAAATTAACTTACAATTGGTTAAAACTCCTAGGGGAAATCTTTGAGGTGGGGGAGGCATGGTGAGCACCTTGAAATTGGTCTAGGCAGTGATTTTTTTGGATATGACACCAAAAACACAAGCAACAGAAGCAAAATAGACAAATTACATCAAAGTATAAAACTTCTACTCAGCAAAGGAAGCAGTTGACAAAATGAAAAGGCAACCTGTGGAACTGGAGAAAATATTTGCAATCCATATAAGGGGTTAATGTCCAAAATATATAAGGAACTCATAAAGCTCAACAGCAAAAAAAAAAAAAAAAAAAAAAGGCAAATAATCTGTTACAGATGAGCAAAGGGCTTCAGCAGATATTTTTCTCAAAGACTTACAAATGGCTAGCAGGTACATGAAAAGATCCCCAGCTTCACAAAATGCAAATCAAAGCCACAGTGAGGTATCATCTCACGCCATTTAGAATGGCTATTATCAGAAAGACAAAACAAGTGATGAGGAAGATGTGGGAATAAAGAAACCCTATTCACTGTTTGTTGTAATGTAAATTACCAATGTAAATTGGTACAGCTGTCAGAGAAAAAGTACAGAGATTGCTCAGTAAAAATATAACTACCATATGATCAGAAATCTTTTAAGTATATACCCAAAGGAAATCAAATCATAAACTGGAGAGAGAGCTGTACTCCCAAGGTCATTTCACTATTATTCATAATAGCCAAGATATAGAAACAACGTAAGCCTTCACCATCAGATGAGTGAAGAAAGTTTTAAAATATATACATCACTCTATACATATATGAAGGAAATCCTGTCATTTGTTCATCATAGGTGAACCTGAAGGATGTTAGATAATTGAAATAAGCCAGATGCAAAAACACAAACATGGCATGATCTCATTTCAATTAAAATCTAAAATAGTCAGAATCATAGAAGCAGAGAGTAGACTGGTGGTTTCCAGGGCCTGGGAAAAGTGGGAAATTTGATAATGTTAGTTAACAGGTATAAAGTTTCAATTATCCGAGATGAGTAAGTTCTGGAGATCTAATGTAGTGCAATGTGACTATAGTTAACAATACTTTATTACATAATTGAAAATTGCTAAGAGGGTGGCTCTTAAGTGTTCTCACCATAGAAAAAGAAAGTTGTGCTAACTATTGAAAAGATGAATATGTTAATTTGCTTAAATGTGGTGATTATGTAACAGTTGTAGTTTCCAAGGCCAGCATACAGGGAATTGTATATGCACGTTAAATCAAGTTGTACACCTTAAATATATACAAACCTTAAATATATGCAAACCTTATTTATCAAATATACCTAAATAGTTTTAAAAAAAAGGAAAGAAAATTAATGAAACAAAAAACTGATTTCTTGAAAGGATCATTATTGGTAAACCTCTGGCAAGACTGTAAAAACAAATTTAGAAAGATAAAACAAAAATAGCCTATATCAGGAGTAAAAAATAAGATATCAGCACAGATCCTGCACACATTAAAAACACAGCAAGAGAATACTTTAAACAACTTTATACCCATAAATGGATAATTTAGAAGAAAAAAATCAATTCTTTGAACTTAGCCAAGGTGGAATAATCTAAATATCTCTGTATCCATTAAAGAAATTAGACTTGTAATTTAAAAGGTTCTGAAAAGGAAATCTCCAGTTCTGGGTGTTTCACTGGAGAATTCTACCAAACATTTGAAAAATTAATGCCAATTTTACACAGTTTCTTCTAGGAAAGTGGAAGGAACACCTACTGAGTCATGTTTGAAGCTAATAGTACTTTGATATTGAAAATAGACAAGGCAGTATAGAAAAAAAAAAAGCATAGACCATTATTTCTCACTTGCTTAGATACAGAGATCCTCAACAGGAATCATAGAACCACAGGTAATTACTAGTGTTCCTCCTTATAGAAAGTAATAGAATTCGTCACTTAAGTGAAAATATTAATTCAGCGCTCCTTTAACGATAGCCTCAAAATTCAATTGATTTATGATCAAATTCAACAGGTTTTTATTGTTTCATTTCGTTCTCTTCATTTATATCCCTAATGTTTTCAAGTATAATTGCTTTTACAAATTGAACCAAATCCTCTTTTTTATAAATTGAGACTCTCATTCGTCTTTTCTGAAATAGTGTTGCACCTTTTTTTTATTTTTCTATATTTTTTGTAGTATTCAGTCTGCTTCATCTGAAGTTCTCCTCCTTTTTAAAGAAGGTATCTAAAATGTTGCAATATGTTCATGATTAGGTTAAACCTTCCTCTTTTTGACCTGGTAAAACTGAAATCAGTTTGAGTTATAGTAATCTATTAAATGGCTTCCCTGGATGGTTCAGCAGTAAATAATCCACCTGCCAACCTGGAGACTTGGGTTCTGTCCCTAGGTCGAGAAGATCCTCTGGAGAAAGAAATGGCAACCGACTCTATTTTTCTTGCCTGGGAAATCCCATGGACAGAGGAGCCTAGGGGGCTGCAGTCCATGGGGTCGCAAAGAGTCAGACATGACTTAGTAACTGAACCACCACCACCAATGTACTAAATTCCATGACATTTGCACGTGAACTTCTTGACATTTTCTGATGGTAGGTTTTCAAAAAGCAGTACATTTACGTGGCAGTCAAATATGGAATGGCATGTACCATAGGAGGAAATGTTTAATTTGATTTATACACTGTAATTTCTGTCTTTAAAAAGACACCTTGTACTTGTTTGAAAATAATTTTTTCAGTTTTGAGCATAGTACATTCCTAGAAATTTAACATTTTCCCTCAGAAGTGATGATTCTCTGAAAATAAATTGTTTTAAGGGGGTGGGGGTGTCATATATCTTACCATGGATATTATCTGTTTTAAAGGAAGAAAATAAGTCTTTAAGTTTATTTGGTGACATGACTCTTTTTGCTTTTTGGTGCTTAATAACTCTTGAGGTCATAATAAACAGTAATAGTTGCATTACCCTTTTCACAGTGTTGTATTTTGCTTACACTTGTAGTTTCCAAGGCCAGCATGTAGGAAATTGTTTATTGCTCCTTAATTAGGTTTCCAGCAGTTAGAAGAAGCAAGAGGGTGCCTGGCTTATGGCATTGCAGTATGTCCTGTTAGGCTTCCCTTGGCTGTAGTTAAAGACAAAAGAGAAAACAGCAAGCATTCTTTTACTTTATACCTTTTACTTTCTCTATATATGAGAACTCTTTGTTTAAAGTTAAGCATTGGGAAGTAATAATATGAACATTAAATAAGTGGAGTATATATTTAGATCCTTTTTTAAAAGGTTGTAATTATGCCAAGGTACGAATTATCTTTCATATTCAATTGTAACTATTTTCCATTGCTGTTTAGCTCACCCTTGAGTAATATCTGCATTCTTCAAGCTTTAAAATGCTCCATAATATGTTAGTAATGTAGTTAGGATACCCTTCAATAGCTTTATGGCAAAAGCCCTTGTACTACAGAATCATGTAAATACTGAATGTTTATCAAGTACCTGGTTTAATTATATGTTAAAGCTTTTAAGTATGTTTAGGGATTCGTGCAACAAACATTCATTGACCATCTATTATGTGCCAAGAAGAAAAATCCAAGTTGTGTTCCTTTAATGTTTAATGAGATTAGTGAAGGTATAAGTAGTATTTACATAGGAAAACAACTCATAATCTATGACAGTAAATTATCAGTTGGCTCTCAGTTTGCAGAGACATTTTAAGAAAGAGGCAAATTTCACTTTTGGTCTATAGCAGATGTAAGTAACATCAAAGGTGATGTAATCTATGAAGGTGAAGATGACTTTGATAAGGGAAGGGCTAGGGACTGCATTGTGGTAGAGAAGCAAGAACAAACTGCAGGAATGGTAAGACAGTGACTTGCACTCAAGAGATATAGATCATTCAATAAGAGTGTAGGAATCACTGTAGAAGGTCAAATGAATTGCCAGGATGGGGAGGCATGGGGGCCTGGATGGTGGAAGGCTGTGCATTTAGACTATACTCTGAGAATGAAATAATGAAAGCAGAGTTTTCTTTTGACTGAAAAAAAAAATAATGTCCTTATATATGTCCACTGTAGAAGAACTAGAAGGGGCTTCCCAGGTGATGCAGTTGGGTAAAGAATCTGCCTGCCGGTACATGAGACACAAGAGATGTGAGTTCAGTCTCTGGGTTGGGAAGATCCCCTGGAGAAGGGCAGGACAGTCCACTCCAGTATTCTTGCCTAGAGAATCCCATGGACAGAGGAGCCTGGCAGGCTATAGTCTATGGAGTTGCAAAGAGTTGGACCCAACTGAGCATGTGCACACATACATAGAATTATAGTGGTAGCAAAAGGAGAAAATAAAAACATGAAATGGGGGTTTTTAGAAATACTAATTTGGTGATATCCAGGATGGATGAAATAAGGGCAGTAATGACTGAAGACAGGAGACCAAGGATACTATGGTCCTCTTTCTCTCACTCCTCACTGTGTACCCTTCTTTTTAGTATACCCTTCAACTGGCTCAGTTCAGTTCAGTTCAGTTCAGTCACTCAGTCGTTTCCAACTCTTTGCGACCCCATGAATCACAGCACGCCAGGCCTCCCTGTCCATCACCAACTCCCGGAGTTCACTCAGACTCACATCCATTGAGTCCGTGATGCCATCCAGCCATCTCATCCTCTGTCGTCCCCTTCTCCTCCTGCCCCAAATCCCTCCCAGCATCAGAGTCTTTTCCAATGAGTCAACTCTTCACATGAGGTGGCCAAAGTACTGGAGTTTGAGCTTTAGCGTCATTCCTTCCAAAGAACACCCAGGACTGATCTCCTTTAGAATGAACTGGTTGATCTCCTTGCAGTCCAAGGGACTCTCAAGAGTCTTCTCCAACACCACAGTTCAAAAGCATCAGTTCTTTGGTGTTCAGCTTTCTTCACAGACCAACTCTCATATCCATACATGACCTCTGGAAAAACCATAGCCTTGACTACACGGACCTTAGTTGGCAAAGTAATATCTCTGCTTTTGGATATGCTATCTAGGTTGGTCATAACTTTCCTTCCAAGGAGTGAGCGTCTTTTAATTTCATAGCTGCAATCACCATCTGCAGTGATTGTGGCAAAAGCTTGAAATATGAATCAGAGCCTGATAAGAATGCAGTCTGAATAGAACTTTCCCTGGTGGCTCAGACGGTAAAGCGTCTGTCTACAATGTGGGAGACCTGGGTTCGATCCCTGGGTCAGGAAGATTCCCTGGAGAAGGAAACGACAACCCACACCAGTACTCTTGCCTAGAAAATCCCTTGGATGGAGGAGCTTGGCGCAGGCTACTGTCCATGGGGTCGCAAAGAGTCGGGCACGACTGAGTGACTTCACTTCACTTCACTAGGTTTAAAAGTTTGAAATAAAAGGAAACATTGCACGTTAAGTTTCTTTGTTGGGTCCTGAGGAAGTTCTTCTTTGAGGGCTTGAGAAATTTGGAATTATTTGTAGATGGATGAAGTAAGCTCAGCTTTGAGAGCACTTTTCTGCTAGTCAGTGGTTGTATTTTTATAAACCTACAAGTAGCATTGCTTCTGGTATGAAAGAGGAGTCTGGAGATTTGTACCAATGACTTAGGGGCGTTTTTGTAAAGGGAGTTTTGTATCTCTGAATTCTTCAGCCATTCAAAGATTGAGCACATCAAGGAATCTTTATCACTGAAAGTCAGCTATGAGATCATAAAGGCAGGATCATATCTCATGTATATACACTCTTACATGAATTATTTGGCAAGTACATAAATACTGCATCGGGACTAAATTACATCCACATTGTATCTAGAAAGGTCAATGTGCAGGACCCTTTGCAGTTGCCCATAGCAAATGATGCTGAGTTGCCCATGATTTCCCTAAGTACTTCGTGAAAAGTTAGCCCAGGCTGAAGCTCGGGGTTCTCTAGTGAATTTTTCAGGGTCATGGCCAGACTAGTATCTTTATTTTGAAAACTGCCAACAGTTTGGAAATTGCTGAAATTATTGTAAATGCCTTGATTGAACTTGGTGGCATGGTATTCATCTGCTGCATCCAACTATCACTTTTGTTTATTTGATAGACATGTGTATCTCTTGCTTAGATGTCAGTTCTTGCCTGAACCAGTGGTACACTGTATACCAGAAGACTGTCCTTCAGGAATTCTTCTCTTCACTTCTGTGACCTTATCCCTAACCCCTTCATTCCAGTCTACCACTTTGGGGACCTGTACCTCCGTCATGGCCTTGGTATAAAACTAGGTACTTGTGTCCTGCTAAACAGTTCCTGTCTAGATTAGGTCATAGGCTGTACTTCAATTACATCATCTTACTGCCCTCTTGGTCATATATGAAGACAGTCGGCCCAAGCTAGGATCCCCATGGTTTCTTTTTCTTTATGTCAAGCTCACATGAACTGGAGATGTTGCCTCAGAATTCTAAGTTTCTCCCTGTAGAATTATGGCGCAAGTTTTAAGGACTAGGTTTTCCTGTTCTCTGGTGGCTCAGACAGTAAAGCATCTGCTCTCAATGCGGGAGACCCAGGTTTGATCCCTGGGTCAGGAAGATTCCTTGGAGAAGGAAATGGCAACCCACTCCAGTACTCTTGCCTAGAAAATTCCATGGTTGGAGGAGCCTGGTGGGCTACAGTCCATGGGGTTGCAAAGAGTCAGACACGACTGAGCGACTTCACTCACTTATTCTCCTTTGCATCAGGATATACACACTGGAAAAAGAGGATTGCTCTTCCAGGAGGGCTGGCTACTTTCTGACTGAGAAAGATCATGGGCCCCTGGGAAGCAAATAGACCACAGCAGTTTGGGGTCAGAGAACAGACCCACTGCTATGAACCTCAGCTGGCTTCCTCAGAAGAAAGAGCACTCTAGCTTAATCCCTGCATTTTAACTGTTCCCAGTTCAAAGAGTTACACTGCAACCTTTTGCTACTACTTCCACCTAAAGACGGAGAAGGCAATGGCAACCCACTCCAGTACTCTTGCCTGGAAAATCGCATGGACGGAGGAGCCTGGTGGGCTGCAGTCCACGGGGTTGCGAAGAGTCGGACAACTGATGCGACTTAGCAGCAGCAGCAGCAGCCACCTAAAGAAAGATATAAGGATAACATTCTCCTCTCTCCTTAGAGTTTCCTCTGAAAAATTGAAAGAGAAAAATGGACATCATGTAAAGACAGGCAAGGTCAGTTTACTCCTGCCACTCTTTGAGGCTGTGATAATGTCTAAAAAATCTATGTTAATCTCCCTACTGTTCAGTTGCATTGTGACCTCCTTTTTCACACCGAAAGTCCACCCTAGAGCTGCAAGCCTGCCACCCGGTGCTTTCTGTAAAGGCTGTGATGTTTTGCCTCAGCCTAAGGGAACTCCTTATGCTGTTTTATAGTTTTACTGCCAGATGAAGTTAAAATTTCCATCGAATCAAGTCTATATATAGCTTAATCAGTTTACTTCTTTACCTCATATAACCTTGTCTCACTTTCAAGGTTTGCTAAGAGTTCCCCTAGAGAGAGACAGATTCTGTCTGTGACATCTATCATTCTGTTGACCTCCATAGTTGATTAGGCTGATCTTTCTGAACAAAGGAGAAACTATTGTTGATAGAAGTAGCTGGACTCTATTCCAAATAAATTCTCAGGTTATATTTAGAGATGCTATTCTTAAGTTTTGTTTTAAACCATAATATGTCTCTTAAACCACTGTGCTGCTGCTTACCCATAATTTCCTAATATTTATCATCCCTGATAGCAGAACATTACTGGTACCATGATGTTGGGAAATAAACTTCTAGAGAAGGAAATGGCAACCCACCATGCTTGCCCGGAAATCCCATGGACAGAGAAGTCTGGTGGGCTACAGTTAATGGGGTCACATAATTCAGACATGACTTAGCGACTGTAAACAACCACCACCACCCATTGGTGTATTGTTTGAGGCGATAATGAAGTTGGGTGAGAAAGCAGAATAAAGGGAAGGCGAATCTATGAACTTATAACCTAGGCAGGTGTTTTCTTTTGGTTTTATTTCTCAGTCATTGTGAGTCTCCAGTTCTCAACAAATGAAGGTGTTTTTCGCTCAGAGAATTTGATGGAAGGAATCTGAAGATGGCAGCCTACCTCTCTGTTGACAGTGAAAGACGGACTAACCCATTCAGAAATGGGTCACTTAGGCATCTTTTCAAGCTATGCTTTTGTTACCTAATTAAGAATTCACTGAAATTGTAAAAATCACGTTTCATCATTTGTTTTATACTCCAAAAGTTTCATTTTGTAATTTATTATTATTTTAAAATTTTATTTTATTCTCAAATTGTTCTAATATGTTTTTGAAGGAAGCAGTATATTTTCTCTTGCTCAGTATTATCATTAACACAGAAGTCGTAGAACTTTTATCTATATATGGCAAAGCATTGGTATAAAATTTCAAGTTCACTATGTCTGAACAAAAAGAGCTTAGGAAATCAAATACTGGCATAAACAAACAAACACACACACATCAAACTTTTACTTTGTTAAAAAAAATTGCCAGAAATTGCAAATTCAAATTATTTAATACTGAGTGCAAGAGACTTAGACCTGATATAACTGTATCGTCATGGGGCTTTTCCACATCTTTGATAATTCAGGATAGATTGTCTTCCTCTGTGCTGGAGACCAAATTCTTCTGGGCTGATAACACATCAAGAATATACTTAAAGCAGGCTCTGAATTGAAATACTACTTTCTAGTTTATATGTCTCTAGTTTAAAGATGGTAGGAGTCCATTTTCTTGTACTATTGAGTGGGATTGAAGAGAAAAGATAGAATTGGATTGAAGAAATAATTTCATTTGAAATCTAGCAGTATTTCATGTATTTCTAAACTGGTCAGTTTTTCTGCTTCTAGTTCTGGTGAAATCATTTTGATGAGAGCTAGAGTTGATAGTGGAGAAGGCAATGGCAAGCCACTCCAGTACTCTTGCCTAGAAAATCTCATGGATGGAGGAGCTTGGTAGGCTGCAGTCTGTGGGGTCACTACTAGTCAGACATGACTGAGCGACTTTACTTTCACTTTTCACTTTCATGCATTGGAGAAGGAAATGGCAACCCAGTCCAGTGTTCTTGCCTGGAGAATCCCAGGGACGGGGGGGAGCCTGGTGGGCTATACTCTATGGGGTCGCACAGAGTCGGACACGACTGAAGCGACTTAGCAGCAGCAGCAGAGTTGATAGAGCCAGAAATACGACCTGGGAGCTCCTGTGGGTACTTAATTCTGCCAAAGTCCACAAACACCAGTGGTTCTGGTACTGTGAGAATGGAGTTGTCATATGTGTTCAACACGATTCCTTTTGATGGAAGCTATATTTTAGGACAGCTGTTGTTCCATTTAAGTTTCAGTGGAAGGAATACTCTGGAGTTTCTTTCTTCCATATTCCCTGATTCTTCAGACTGAAACTACACTTCCATTTCCAATGAAAATGTGCCTCAATATAGTATTCATTGTAGTTCTAGTATTCAGTTCTAAGAAAGGAATTTAAGAACCGTGCTTTGAAAGGGATATTGGGACTGAGAGACAACTCTGTAAATGAGTCAGCAGAGAATAGGAGGGGAGAATCTGCTGTCTGAGTTATGTGTTAATTGTGATAATTCTCTCCTAGGATATTTTTGAAAATTGATTTGACATTTCTAAATTTCCTTTGTACTGTACCTCCCAGAATTGAATCTTATTTTTTTTTAATTTCCTGAGGTATTTTTTAAAATTAATTAATTTATTTTAATTGGAGGCTAATTACTTTACAATATTGTAGTGTTTTTTTGTTATACATTGACATGAATCAGCCACAGGTGTAAATGTGTTACCCTGTCCTGAACCCCCCTTGCACCTCCCTCCCCATCCCATCCCTCTGGGTTGTCCCAGTGCACCGGCTTTGAGTGCCCTGTTTCATGTATCAAACTTGGACTGGTGATCTGTTTCACATATGATAATGTGCATATTTCAATGCTGTTCTCTCAAATCATCCCACCCTCACCATCTCCTGAGAGTCCAAATGTCTGTTCTTTACATCTGTGTCTCTTCTGCTGTCTTGCATATAGGGTCATTGTTACCGTCTTTCTAAATTCCATATATGTGCATTAAGATACTGTATTAGTGTTTTTCTTCTGACTTACTTCACTCTGTATAATAGGCTCCAGTTTCATCTACCTCATTGGAACTGGCTCAAATGCATTCTTTTTTATAGCTGAGTAACAGTCCATTGTGTGTATGTACCACAACTTTCTTATCCATTTGTCTGCTGATGGACATCTAGGTTGCTTCCATGTCCTAGTTATTGTAAACAGTGCTGCGATGAACACCGGCGTACACATGTCTCTTTCAGTCCTGGTTACTTCGGTGTATATGCCCATCAATGGGATTGCTGGGTCATATGGCAGTTCTATTTTCAGTTTTTTAAGAAATCTTCACACTGTTCTCCATAGTGGCTGTACTAGTTTGCATTCCCATCAACAGTGTAAGAGGGCTCTCTTTTCTCCACAACCTCTGCAGCATTTATTGTCAGTAGACTTTTTGAGGGCAGCCAATTCAACAAGACCTAAAATATGGAATTCAGTGTTTTTATTAATAGCTTTATATTTTGACAGTACAATTATAAAAGCCTTTTTTCAATTTTATCTGTTATAAGCATGTCTTAAAATCCTATAAAGTAAGGGGGGATGAACCCAGGTTTTAGGATTGAGTGTGAATTTTTGCTCCGATATATAATTGGCTTTGTGAACTGATTTGTATCATTTAGGTTCTCTGAATATTAGTTTTCTTCTGTAGAAAATCAGATAAATGTGCTTACTTTATCTTCTTTACAGGATTATTTCAGGACCAAATAGAAAAGCTGTTTTAAGACAGATAGAAAAGATTATTTATATAAATTATTGTTCTTGAAATCAAAGTTCTTCAACCTCAGCACTATTAGCATTTTAGATATGATAATTCTTTGTTGTAGGGACTGTCCTGTGTAATATAGGATATTTAGTAGCATCCCTGACCTCTGCCTATTAGATGACAGTAACAATCCCCTACTTGTGACAACCCCAATTGTCTCTAGATGTTGCTCTTGGGGGGAAGAATCACCCCTTGCTGAGAATCACTATCTGAACCAGAGAAATTATTTTAAGCAGTGTGCTTCTAGTACTTCAGTTGTTCTAATTTTGCCATAGTCAAGCTTTTGTTTAGGTGTATAATGTTTTTATTTAGAGTTGGAGTGAGCAAAGTAAGACCCTTAAGCAGAATCTGGCCTTCTACTTGTTTTGCAGTAAACTTTGAAATTTGTCATTTACATAATATCTGTGGCTGCTTTTGTGCTACAGAGAAGAGATGAATAGTTCTTACAGAGATGTTTGAGCCACAAGCCTAAAATGTTTTCACTCTGGCCTTTTACTGAAAAAATAAATTTGTATGCCCCTTTTTTTCACAGTGTTTTAGAGTGTTTTAACAGAATGCTTTTTCCCCTGCACTGAACCATGAAGGCTAAGACTTAAAATTGTTTGGTTTATGTAAAGGTTTTGGTGAAAAAATATTTTTCAGTTTGTACAAGCATGTAAATTAGGTATAAAATTAAATTTAACAAACAGTTATTGCATATATCTATGCTGGCTGCTATATGGAGATACGATACAGCATATTCAGAGAGCAAAAACTTTAGAGCTAGGCTCTTTTGGCTCAAATCCTGGCTCTGCTCTTCTGTGGGATTTAGAACAAGTGACTCAACCTCTCTGTGCCTCAGTTTCTCATCCATGAAATGAAAATATGAGGAATAAGTAAATTAACATATGCAAAGCATGCAGAACACTGTGTGGCATCTAATAAGCACAATACTTATTGCTGTGATAGCAAAGGGTTCCAAAAATTAACTCAGTTTATATTTAGCCTCTGAGACTCTTTACCTAGCATTGCGGTTTAAAGATATGCATGTGTAGTACTAGTTGTTTTAAAAATAAGGGCAAATAATTTTACTTAATTTATTTATTCTCCCTAATACCAGCATCCTCAGTGACACAGAATGTACGTAGTCTAGTCTGCTCAATTTACAGAAATGGATGAATAGGGGAAAGTTGTTGAATTGGCATCTAGCCAGGATACTTGTTTAATTCCAGCCAGAAAACTCTTAACTCCGTTTAGAATTCATTCCAAGAAATACAAAGATATCTCAGTGATATTTCCAGTTATTAAATGTCCAATTGATGTATACTTTAGCCTTTATTGCATCCTTTTTCCTCTGGTATGAAGCTTTTAGTATTTCCATGGTTGTTAATCACTTGTACCTTCAATAGAAGCCAAACAAAGAGCAAGAAGAGAAATTCCATGTTTCTGCCCTTGTCAGTAATGGTAAAGGGGATGAACCTGAGTGATGAGAGGTGCGGGAGTTTGGCTAGAGAGCCAGTAGTCTCACTTGAGACAAGGTTTTGGAGCCTCTTCATTAGAATGGGTTCAGGTCACTTTCTTAAAGGACAGATGCTACCTTTGTTTCTTTTCCCATCATGGTCATTGCTGGGTGGGTAATAATCAGTTACCTCACCTGAGTTATGGTCTTCAAATACTCCCCTTTTAATTTGGAAGGTGTGTTGAATCATGTAGGGGGAAAGCTGGAGGAGGAATGCTGCAGGTGGTAATCAGTGTTCACCCTGCTCTGATTTACTTACTCCTTGGGCCCTGAGGTTCTCAGTTGCTGCAGCAGTTCAGAGTCGGCGTTCCTGCCTCAGGGGCTCAGGCCTGATCTTGGTGCGGCCGCCAGTCTCAGACGCCTGGGGACCCCATGATTTACTCTCTTGGATGAGTGTAACATCATGGGTGATGTTTTGAGGCATTTTTCGAGGTTGTGTGATTCAGTAACTTACAAATGTGAGGCAGCTCTCAGTGTCAGATTTCCAGTTATTGAAATAGTATTGCTTCTCTTCTTCATGCCTTATATTTCCTATTTGTAAAATGGAGATTGTAGAATTTCCTTTGAATCCTGATGAAATTGCAAAGATTACTTGTGTATTTGTGTCTTTGAGAGACTTTGAATATTCTATTTAATTAAGCAAAATTTTATTGAGCACCTTGTTTGTGTATGTGTGTGTGCACAAAAATTTTCCTAAAAATACTGTTGATCACATTGGGAAAGCAAGACTTGGTTTTGGATTTACTGTTTAGGTGTTTCATAGAAATGGACATTTTCATTTTCTGTCTGCCACAAATTTTAAAGAACATGAACCAACCATGTAAAAATATCCTAGTGCCTCCTGGCCCTAGAAGGGTTTCATCAGTCTTCAAGAGGCTGTGAAGTGTGACTGTCAAATAATGTGCAGGATATTTCTGATTGTGGTAAAATATATAAAACATAATATATAAAAATATATAAAACAAATGTATATAAATATAATATATAAAAATATATAAAGCATAATTTATAAAATATATAAAAACAATATATAAAACAAAATATTTAAAAAACATAATATTTATCATTTTAACCCTTCAGAAGTAGACAATTCTGTCATTAAATCCATTCACAGTGTTGTATAAATTTTACCACTATCTATACTCAGAATCTTTTCATCATTCCCAACAAAAACTCCATACTTTTGAAATAGTAGGTTTCCTTTTCCCCTGCCCCCATCCCTTAGTAACCTCTCTTGTACTTCTAGTCTCTGTGAATTTGCCTATTCTAAGTACCTCATGTAAAGAAATCTTAAAATATTTGTCCTTCTGTGTCTAACTTACTTCACAAAACATAATGTTTTCAATGTCTATCCATGTTGTAGCATGTATCAAAATCCATTCCTTTTTATGGCTGAATAATATTCCACTATGAAAGTATGCCACATTTTCTCTTGTGTGTGATATTTTAATATGTTTAATGGTTATATTGTTTTATAGTATAAGGTTCTATATGATTAAATATCTAAGAAAGAGTTGTGAAATTGAAAGCGTTATTTGCTTAGTCATGTCCTATTCTTTGTAACCCCATGGACTGTAGCCCACTAGGCTCCTCTGTCCATGGAATTCTCTAGGCAAGAATACTGGAGTGGCTTGCCATTTCCTTCTCCAGGGGATCTTCCAATCCAGGGATTGAACCCAGGTCTACTGCACTGCAGGCAGATTCTTTACTATCTGATCCACCAGGGAAGCCCGAAAAAGGGTTATGGGAAGAATATATTTTGTCAGAGAGGAGATAAGGTATAGAAGATAAATGAATGGCAATATGGTTTAGTGGTGAAATGCACAAGATCTGCATCCAGGTGACCTGGGTTAGAATCCTGGCTTTGACATCTACTAGCTATGAGAACTTGGGCAAGTTGTTTAGCCTGTCTCAAGCTCATTTTCTCATTATAAAATGGGGATTGTTACCGTCTAACTCACAGTGTTGTTGTGAGGGTTAAATGAGTTAGTATATGATGCTGAGAATTGCATGCTGTCATATATAATAGTATAAGTGTGATTTTGGTGTTTATTATCTTTATTATTATAATTACTATAATTATTCTTACGTTACACTTGATAAGGGGTCATGGAAGAGATCAGAAATGCGCTAGACCTTAATGACACTCTGCAGGATGTGATTAGAAGAAGAATTTTAAGATGACTGTGGTGTGTACAGAGAATGCAGTTGGTAGGTTTCTGCAAGACACCTGTCACACAGTGGTTAAATGAACAGCTCTGAAGTCCAACAAGACCTCTGTTCAAATCACAGCCCTGCCATATACTTACTGTGTGACTTTGGGTATAAACTTTCTAAGCTTTAGTTGTAATTTATTATGTGGGGATAATAATGGGGATAACCTCACAGGATTATTATGAGGGTTAAAAGGGAAAGTTAGCACAGACATAGAGAATAGACTTGTGTTTGCCAAGGGGAAGGGAGATTGGGGAAGGATGAAATGGGAAGTTGAAGTTAGCAGGTGCAAACTATTATATATAAGATGGATAAACAGCAAGGTCCTACTGGGGTCCCTATTCAGTATAGGAATCTATATTCAGTATTCTGTGATAGACCATAATGGAAAAGAATATTTTAAAAGAATGTGTGTGTGTGTGTGTGTATAACTGGATCACTTTGCTGTACGGCAGAAATTAACATAACATTGTAAATCAACTATAATTTTTAAAAAGGAGAGAGTTCATAAGAAACCATAGCGCAATATCTGGTAATGACAAAAACTCAAAAAGTAATATAGCCTCTATTAAGTTAGTACTTTTGATTATTATCAGGTTTGTAGTTGTTACCATTAGTATTGTCTACATTGGATCATAGTGGGGATATTGTTGAAAAGGTGTTGAAGAATAAGGAAAGAGGAGTTTTAGAGGTTATTGCATAGATTTAGGAGTTTTTTTGCACATGAATTTAGTAACATGCACTAAAGTTCTCTTTGAGAAAGAGAGAATGTGTGTGTGTGTGTGTGTGTGTGTGTGTGTGTGTGTGTGTGTTAGGGACATTAGAAAGAGGAGGGACCTTGATAAAAGCACTGACTTAAGAGGGTCAATCTGTTTATTCCATGTTGATAATACGGGGTTTGGGAAAGATCAGTAAACTAAAGGGGACAAAATAGTTTCTAAAATTTTTAGCAATTGAAAGAAAATCAGTAAGCAAAAGAAAATATCTGAAGAAAAACAATTATTTACTTTCTTGAAGATTATGTGCCAGACAGTATGCTAACCCTTCTGTGTTGATTATTACTATTTCACGTTCACAGTAACTTTATGATGGGAGGTTATTATCTTTTTCATTTTAAAGAGAGACATCAGTGGCATAAAAAATTTAAGATCACAAAAAGATAGTGTGATAGATACAGCTAAGTACCCCAATATCTGTTTTTGCCTACTTACAGTAATAACAGCTCCAGCAAGTCATGGGGCCTACATTTTCTAACCTCCCTTGTAGTTAAGTGTGACTTGTTCACTCACTAAGTCATGTCCGACTCTTGGCAACCCCATGGACTGCAGCATGCCAGGCTTCCCTGTCCTTCACTGTCTCCTGGAGTTTGCTCAAACTTATGTCCATTCAGTCGGTGATGCATCCAACCATCTCATCGTCCTCTGTTGCTCCCTTCTCCTCCTTCCCACAGTCTTTCCCAGCATCAGTCTTTTCCAATGAGTTGGCTCTTCATATCAGGTGGCCACAGTATTGGAGCTTCAACTTCAGTATCAGTCCTTCCAATGAATATTCAGTGTTGATTTCCTCTAGGAGGGACTGGTTGGATTTCCTTGCTGCCCAAGAGTCTCTCAAGAGTCTTCTCCAGCACCACAGTTCGAAAGCATCAGTTCTTCAGAACTCAGCCTTCTTTATCGTCCAACTCACTTCTGTACATGACTACTGGAAAAACCATAGCTTTGATTATATGGACCTTTGTCAGCAAAGTGACGTCTTTGCTTTTTAATACACTGTCTAGGTTTGTCATAGATTTCTCTGGTGGCTCAGATGGTAAAGAGCCTGCCTACAATGCAGATGACCTGGGTTTGATCCCTGGGTCAGGAAGATCCCTTGGAGAAGGAAATGGCAACCCACTCCAATATTCTTACCTAGAAAATTCCATGGACGAAGGAGCCTGGCAGTCTACACCCCATGGGATTGCAGAGTTAGACACGACTGAGTGACACACACACACACACACACGTACGTTTGTCATAGCTTTTCACACACACACACACACACACACACACACACACACACACACATACACATTTGTCATACCTTTTCTTCTAGAAAATCCCATGGACAGAGGAGCCTGGCAGTCTACACCCCATGGGATTGCAGAGTTGGACACGACTGAGTGAGACACACACACACACACACACACACAAACACACACACACACGTTTGTCATAGCTTTTCTTCCAGACAGCAAGTATCTTTAAATTTCATGGCTGCAGTCACCGTCCACAGTGATTTTGGAGCCCAAGAAAATAAAATCTGCCACTGTTTCCATTTTTCCCCATCTGTTTACCATTGTGGCAAAAGAAAAAATTGTTGTGGGTAATTTTGGTGAACTTTCTTAAGAGAGACTTGGCTTGGATCATCTATACCTTCTCCTTCCCTTCTCTACTCCTCCTTTCTTTTGTCGTAAGCATGTGACAGTTGATGCAGGTCTAAACCAACCAGGGCTGCACCTT
Source organism: Capricornis sumatraensis (assembly GCF_032405125.1). Classification (NCBI taxonomy): domain Eukaryota; kingdom Metazoa; phylum Chordata; class Mammalia; order Artiodactyla; family Bovidae; genus Capricornis; species Capricornis sumatraensis. The sequence goes on from NC_091082.1 coordinate 63,080,092, forward strand.
AGAAGGATAAAGCAGAAAGCTGGAAGGAACTGGGACCCTGTGGGCTTTGGGAAGCAGAACCTGTACATCAGCCCTGAATGGCCAGTCTTTGAGGATTTACATAAAAGAGACAAATAACTGTCAAGGGTTTCCTATTATTTTTTTCAGCCAACAGAATTCTCGCTAACAAAGATCATGAGGGAAGAGCTAGGAGTTGGACCTGACCACTAACTCGGGAGCCTGTTGTAACCACTCTGTACGCTGCCTCACTGTATTCTTTACCTTGGCAACCATCAAATGTCTGCTGGTTTTTGTAAGGAATTGTTAAAAACTAACTACTGTTGCAGAGCAGAAAGCCAATTTTATCCATGTTAGGCATTTGTCCAGAAATGGATTTAGGAATCTAGCAATGTTTTCTCTCAGCCAACTAGAGAAACTTAAAAGCTTTGCTACTTCTACCTCCTCATAGATAATATTTCTTCCATTTCTCTTTCCTTTGCATTAATGTGTGTAATCTGGAGAAAGTCACCCTCCCACAAAAGGGAAGAAGTTGAAGAGCATTTTGTTTAATTATTAAGAGCAACAATTTGTAAATGACACATGACACCTGTCTTTGAGCTAAGAATCAATTGTAGTTGTTATTGTGAAAAAATAATTCTATAAAATCATTGCTAGAAAGTGAATGTGCTCTTAGGTGCTACAGAATTATTATTTTCTGATTCTTATTTTGAACAATAACTAAATGATGTTGGAATTGTATCAGTTGATCATTTGCTGATAGATAACCCTGAAGTGTTAATTAGAACTAATGAAAGGTTATCAATGTTACATGTTCATAGAAATTCTCAACTTGAAATACTTTCTAAAGCAAATAATTCAGTTGTTGTCATTGCTTATAGAAGTATCACAGTGGTTGGATAGGTTTGGGCTGGTTTTCGGATATACTGAGTTTTATTTTCACTTTGAACAGACTGAATGAACACAGAGCTTTGTATCTCAGAGACCACTGGATAAGAATTGTATTTAATAATCAGTGGCAATAAAATGCTTTCTTCGAGGATCTCAAGATTTTTTAGTCTTTCTAAGTAATATATATACCAGAGCTCTTTGGATAAGAGCTTCTTATACAGTCTAAATTTGAATTCTGTGGAGTATCAAAAGGACATTACAATTTTGAAATACCCCAGATTTATTAAGCATTATATAATTTCAGTATAGGGAATGAAATGAATTATCACCTGTATTTACATTGTTTCAGCATGTCTCCACTTTAGCTCCTAACAGAAATACTTGTTTTTATTTATAAGATTAGTCTCAGTTACTTAATTTTTGAGTTATCCTGAATTGTTTTTCAGGAACAGCTTGCAAATAAAAAATGAAGAAATTTTGATGTTGTATTTTGGACAAGTTTTTGCTCCTTTGGGACTATGACAGTTTACAGTTAAGTGTTTTAAAGCACATTCCCTGCTAAATCAAAGTGAGGTCTGTCTAGGAGGTTTATATGTGCATTTGAGGTAATATGGTGAACTGGACAGAGCATGGACTGTGAACTCTCCCAATCCTCGTGCCATCTTAGAGCTTGACCTTTGCAAAATAGGTAACAAAATAGCTCTCCAACTTGTAGAAAAGACTGAATGAGATAACATGTGAAATTTCCTTTTAAACCTTAATGTTCAGTTCAATTCAGTTAAGTCGCTCAGTCGTGTCTGACTCTTTGCGACCCCATGAATCGCAGCATGCCAGGCCTTCCTGTCCATCACCAACTCCCGGAGTTCACTCAGACTCATGTCCATCGAGTCTGTGATGCCATCCTGCCATCTCATCCTCTGTCGTCCCCTTCTCCTCCTGCCCCCAAATCCCTCCCAGCATCAGAGTCTTTTCCAATAAGTCAACTCTTCGCATGAGGTGCCCAAAGTCCTGGAGTTACAGCTTTAGTATCATTCCTTCCAAAGAAATCCCAGGGCTGATCTCCTTGCAAGGGAGAGTCTCCTCCAAGGGACTCTCAAGAGTCTTCTTTAACACCACAGTTCAAAAGCATCAATTCTTCAGTGCTCTGCCTTTTTCACAGTCCAACTCTCACATCTATACATGACCACAGGAAAAACCATAGCCTTGACTAGATGGACCTTAGTCGGCAAAGTAATGTCTCTGCTTTTGAATATACTATCTAGGTTGGTCATAACTTTTCTTCCAAGGAGTAACCATCTTTTCATTTCATGGCTGCAGTCACCATCTGCAGTGATTTTGGAGCCCAAAAAAATAAAGTCTGACACTGTTTCCACTGTTTCCCCATCTATTTGCCATGAAGTGATGGGACCAGATGCCATGATCTTCGTTTTCTGAATGTTGAGCTTGAAGCGAACTTTTTCACTCTGCTCTTTCACTTTCATCAAGAGGCTTTTTAGTTCCTCTTCACTTTCTGCCATAAGGGTGGTGTCATCTGCATAACTGAGGTTATTGATATTTCTAGATGTTGTTAAACCTAGCCTGTATTTATGTTGCATCTTAAAAATTTCTATAAAGCCTCTAACCGTTGTGTTTTAAATATACTAAAGTCAGAGCATACAGTTTTTTTAAAAAATTTAAATTTATTTATTTTAATTGGAGGCTAATTACTTTATAATATTGTATTGGTTTGCCATACATCAACATGAATCCGCCACGGGTGTACATGTGTTCCCCATCCTGAACCCCCCTCCCACCTCCCTCCCCGTACCATCCTTCTGGGTCATCCCAGTGCACCAGCCCCAAGCATCCTGTATCCTGCATCGAACCTGGACTGCAATTTGTTTCTTGTATGATATTATACATGTTTCAATGCCATTCTCCCAAGTCATCCTACCCTCTCCCTCTCCCACAGAGTCCAAAACACCAATACAGTATACTAACACATATATATGGAATTTAGAAAGATGGTAAAGATAACCCTGTATGCGAGACAGCAAAAGAGACACAGATGTATAGAACAGTCTGTTAGAACATACAGTTTTTAAAGGACTTATGCGGTGGTTTAATCACTAAATCGTACCGACTCTTTGTGACCCCATGGACTGTAGCCCACCAGGCTGTCTCTGTCCATGGGGTTCTCCAGGCAAGAATACTGGAGTGGGTAGCCATTTCCTTCTCCAGGGCATCTTCCCCAGGCAGGTATTGAACCCAGTCTTCCACATCACAGGCAGGTTCTTTACCATCTGAGCCACCAGGGACACAAGACTCAGAATGGCCACATTTGGTTGAAGCTTGCTGTACTGATTGGGTAGCAAAGTTTAAGGCAGAACAGTCAGTTGAAGATCTCGCACTGTTGAGCTGCAAAACAAATGGTAGTTTTCTACTTTTAGTAATCGTTGTACAGAATGGGAGCAAGTTGGAACTGGGAGAAACCTTGGTAATTATTTTGTCCAATTCCTTCATTTTGTGGCTAAGTAAACTGAGATCCTGAGATAAACTGATTTTTTAAAAGCCATATAACTAGCAATGTCAGAAAGGAAGAAACTCTTGAATACCAAGCCACTGCCCATTTCACTTTGCCATTATTTAAAAAAATCATTGATTTAGTATACCCAAAACTTCTATATAGATATATATATATATATATATTTTTTTTTTTTTGGCCACACTCTGTGACATGTGGGATTTTAGTTCCCCAAGCAGGGATCAAACCCACTTGCTCTGCATTGGAAATGTGGAGTCTTAACTACTGGATCACCAGGAAAGTTCTAGTATATGCAAAACTTTTAAGATCATTTTCTGGTGTCAAGGGCCATTTAAAGTTCAAATTCAGAAGATAATTACCATTCAAAGTAGCTGATAGTTTTCTGTTTTTGATCATATAATGTGGTTATGTAAGAATAGATCCTTGCTCTTAGGATTAAAAATATGATAATTACTGAATACCAATTTTTATGCTAAGTACTGGCATCTATTCTGTTAAAAAACTTATTCTTAAGGGAGTTGATCTGTCATCTCCCTGTGATACGGTAGACTTTTGTCTCACAATGATTTTTTTCTTCCTTCTTGCTTTTGAAACATAGGTAGAAACGGTAAGAAGTGGCCACTATTGGTCTCAAACTTGTTTTGCTTCTTTCACCATAATAAACTATTGAATGCAATCAAACAACAACAACAAGAAAACATATGAGGGTAATAAGTTGTCAACAGAGAAAAGTTTAGCAAACGATGAAACCAAACTTAGTGAAGACCTCATTAATTTAAACCCTTAAGGATTGTGAAACAGCTCCTGAAACGAAATTTGCTTTTGCTTCCAGAATTCTTTCTTCATTGCCTATGACTAATAATGTGAACCAGATTAGAAAGGTAATGTTTTAAATGGTTAAAAGAACAGAATGTTTCTGAGCCACCTTCAGCATTAGGGCATCCTGATTAACACAGAGAAGAGGCATGCTAATTACAGCCAGCCTTATCTGGTCATTACAGCAGGTCCCCTAGGACCTTGCTGTTACTGAGTGGAATTTGAAAGTAATAAACTTGCTTTCTCTGTAATTATTCTGTAATTAAGAATTGTACAAATTTAAATCTTTTTCTCATGATATTACCCTCATTAACTGACTTTAAGCAAATAACCATAAATGTCCTGATATGTAGTACAAAATAGATACTGATGTTTGATAAAGCAAGATGGTGCTTGTTAGAACTCATCATCCTTTCTAGTTTTCCACAGTACCGTTTTGATGGGAAAGTTTAAAATCTCCTTTACATTTTTTAATTGATTCATGTGGTAAGGTTCTTTCTGATCTTGTTCTTAATGAAAATAACAACCTTCTTAGATCTCAGGACTTATCTTTTCATTCTTTGATGGAGCAAAGAAGAAAGAAATTCTTTTCTCCTATTGATGTGAAAACTGAAGCCTTAAACAGAAAGGAAGTATCATCAGTTTCATTTTTCAGAGAATATAGCTGATATTTAAATTGTGTCAGCTTTGCATTCCCACATGTACAACATGTCACATATTGAAATAGTATGGTAATTTTATTACTTAGAAAAAGACATTATGTTGTTGTTGTTATTATTACTGTTATTATTACAGGTATTTATGTGGCATAAATGCCACATAACTGTTGAAATCAGCTGATTGGCTATTGTACTGTTTAATATGTGGTCATTTTTTCCTATAATATTTAAATAGCACAAACAAGTGAAAATAGCCTAAGGGTTGTACTTTATTATTCATACCTAAGAAAGCAGTCAAACTTTTTTTATTAGGTGAAAGGAAGGGTGGAATGAATTCTCCTAGCTCATTTCTACCTCTCTTTAGAGTTTTTACTGATATGCTAATGTTTTACCTTGAGAAAATATTTGGTACGTGGCTTGTTCCCCACCTCCCTTCTCTGAGCCTTGATGGAATATCGCTTTAATGTCTGTTATGCCCAGAAACATAGTTAAAACACCTTGTTAACACTCTAATAACACACAAGTGAAGAAATAAAAGATTTAAATTGTGGAACACTTGACTGTATTTCTTCCATCATGCCACTGGGAACTACTATCCCTCACCCATATTCTTTAGAGTCAGCCTCAATCTCCTTGTTTTAGTTCTTACTTAGACAGATTTGTGACATTTGATATTAAGTATTCTTTCTTGAAACTATCTCCTTTTATGTCCTTACCACTGTTCTCTTTTAGTTTCTATTATTTGTGCAGTCAGTGCTTATGTGCTCTCTGGTAGGTCTTGGGATTTAAGTGATGAACAAAGACACATTCTCTGTCCTCAAAGAGGTAACAGTCTAAAGAAGGAAATGGGTCAGTGAGCAGTTCCATGCACATGCTTTTATCCATCAGAGTCCTTCTAACCTGAGATTTTTCCCTCTCTCCCACGCTTCCTTCCTCTCTCCTCTCATCCCCTCCCTGTTCTCCCCATCCTGGTTTAGACAGACACACACACTCACACTCACTCCCACATGCTCCTGTGCTTTTGAATCTTTAAGACACAGCTCAACTATTAGAGAAATACATGCACAAATTCTTTTTAACTCAAAGTCTAAATTCTAATCTTGCCTTGCCATTTTCTAGCCATGTAACTGAGCTCTGGAGATTTTGTTTTCTCATCTTTTAATGTAGTTTAGTAATTATCTGTGTTTCTCGCCAGATTGCTATGCGCATTAAGTGAGTAGGAATATATAGGAAATTCTTAGTAAATTACAAACATTTAAAGTAAAGTGGCTTTATCTCTTTCAGTTGGCTTTCTCCCTTACTATCATCCTGGCTCTCTTTTCTTTTTCAAAGGTCCCTACGGTAAGTTGTTTTTGCCCTAAAAGTAGTGTGTTTATTGGAGAAAATACAGCTATTAATCTAATCAGAAAATATATAGATTCTTTGTGGCTATAAACTATTTTCAAGTCATTTAAAAACCAACCATTGCAACCAGAATTTAATTTGTTTAACACATAAATAAAGCTGTTTCATAAGACCCTGAAACAGATTTATGCTAAGTAGTCTTATAAAATGAAAATGCTGTAGCATCAAATATTAATACTTTGCTAGCAGCAGGCAGCCCAAATGTTAATGGCTGGTATGCATTTGAAGGCCTACTTAACTGTGAGTTTTATTAGGACCATTTCTCAGAGCTAGAGTTATAAATGGGCTTTATAAATGAGAAATTAGCCTCCCCTCTAGGGAGCAGCAGGTTCTTTGAAATCTTAATTAACCAATCACGTTGAGCTTCTCTTTTTTCAGTTTCCAACATTTGGTTAAATGCTGAAGAAAACATTATCTGGTAGGAAACAGCTTAAATAATGGGAACACCATTCTTTTGTATGTTGAAATATATGTAAGCATAAAAAGAAAAATGGATAAAATAAAAACATGGCTCATATATGCCTTTTTGGCTGTTTTCTTTTGTCCACTGTATCTAAAAATCAAACTGTAATATTAGGAAACTTCTTTTAAAATGTCAGAAATAAGTATTAAAAAGCATAAACTATTCTGTCTTTATAATAATAATAATTACTTACGATAGGACTTTTGAAGTACCACATTATTTTCTTCCACACAGAAGGTCACAAATTGAGGCAATTTGTGTAAAGAAAGTTAATTTTTTTGTAATGAATAATCAATGAGTTTACTGTACTTGTCATTTCCAAAAAAGAGTGCTTTAATAAGAAGTTTATGAAATAGAGCTTGCATTTTATTTAGCAGTCTTTTTATTTGTGATTTTGCTTGAACCTTGATGAAGAGTTGGCCTTTAGCTATGCCCTTACGTGTAATTACCAACATTTTATTTCTTTCTGTCCTTCTGCTTAATACATATTACATACATATTAATACATCCACATTATTGACCCCAGGAATCAAACTGGGATCTCCTGCATTGCAGATGGATTCTTTACCAGCTGAGCTACCCGGGAAGCCCCAAAATAGTAAACTCAGTGAAATGTAACATCACAATCTGTTAATTTATTTGTTAGATTTCTTTAGAAAGAGTTAAAAATGTTAGTACCAGTGTTTTATAACTTTTTTCATTAGAGATTTTAGTAAACCTTAAGACTATAAATATAGAAATTTACAAATTTTAGGGGTTTCTCTGATGGCTCAGATGGGAAAGAATCTGCCTGCAATCCAAGTAGACCTGGATTTGGTCCCATTATGAAATGATTGCCATGATAATGTAACATCCATTACCTCATGTAATTATAATTTTTTTTTGATAAGTTTTCAAGAGCTATTTATTCTCTTACCAGCTTTCAAGTACATTGTACAGTATTTAACCATGGCAATCATGTAGTATATTACATCCCCAGAACTTATTAATCTTAAATATTGGAAGTATGTACTTTTCCTCACCTTTACCCATCTCACCAACTTTAGGAACCATAGATGTATTATCTGTTTCTATGAGGGTTTTTTTTTTTAAGTTTCTGCATATATGTGAAATCATACAATATTTGTCTTTATCTGACTTATTTCACTTAGCATAATTCTCTAAAGGTCCATCTATGGGTTTTTTGCAAATGGCAGAATTTCCTCCTTTTTATGGCTGAAAAATATTCCATTGTATGCATAGGCACACACACACATGTGTCACATTTTCTTTATCTGTTCATTCAGTGATGATCACTTAGTGTTTTCCATGTGTTGGCTATTGTAAATCATGCTGCAGTAAACATGGGGTTGCAGGTATCTCCTCAAGATAATGACTTTGTTTCCCTCAGATATGTATGCAGAAGTGGTAACTTTAATTTTAACAAAATTTAAGTAAATTGATGCATTTTATAGTGATGTCTGGAAAGCATCACTGGTAGTGGAGTAAACATATATAGGTGAAAATTTAGTAACTTTTAAATGAATTTCTTTTTCTGGAGATAGAACATCATATTTTCTGACATTCATTCTTCTGTGTTATGCTGCAACTTTTTTCACATGAATACATCAACCAGTATAATCTTCCTTAAAAATTTATAAGAGGAACTTATATAGTGAGTTGGTTTTGTGATCAGTTTACCTCCCCTTAGACTTATTATTGTTACCTGGAAATTATCTTGTTTTATATGATTTCCATACATAGACATATTTGGATTTCCAATATTAACTATTGAAAGAAGAAATACAGATATAACACTGTTGTTTAAGTCACTCAAATTTCTGGAAATAAAATATGGAGTCATTTCCCAACATGCTAAGTCTTTTGTTTTCAAATTTAGCAAACATTATGCCTTATAACTTCCAGTACATTTGCATAGTTATCATCCTTAACGTTTCAAACAGTCTTGTGAGATGAGAAATATGTTTTGAGTGAAAAGAATAGCATGCACGTGCAAAGAAGTGTGGTGATAATGTAGTATGACATATTGGATTGACTCAGAGAACTTTTAATGCTAACCTGTGAGAGATAGTTTGTGGACTGGAAGACAAGGAGGCTAGAATGGTAGGTCAGGATAAATGATGGGGGCGTGGAGTGCCAAAGGAGTGCGAAGGAGTTTAGGCTTTATTCTTTGGGCTGGCGGTCTTTGATGGATTTTAGTGTCTTGCTAATACTCTGAAATTACACACAAGAGTGTGTACGTGTATGTTTTTATGTGTTAGTGTACACATGCACATATCCTGAGGGGTAGTTTTAATCAGTTACTCTATTCTCACAAAGTTAAATATCACTGCCAAAATATGAAAAGGCCATGTAGAGATTTTAATTATACTTTGATGGCAACAGGAAAAATTGTTTGTTTTCTTTTAAGAAAAATCACTTGAGCAGCAAGACCAAAGGTTGGTAGAGAGGTTAAAAGATTATAATAAAACCCCACCTCATATCAAATTTTAAAATTACCTCAAAGTAGATGAAAGACTTTAAAGTAAAAGCTAAAACTATAAAACACTTAGGAGAAAACACAGGGGTAGATCTTCATAGAATTTGACTTGACAAGGGATTTTTAGATACAAAGCTAAAAGGACAAGTAACAGAAGAAAAAATGATACGTTTGACTTTATCAAATTTTAAAGCTTTTATGACACATCCACCAGCACGATGATAGTTCCAACTATGACAATCAAAGATCGAAAAATGGGTGGTAACCCAGTCCCTGGAATCCTCACCCCTTCCCTGGAAATACTTGAAATAAAACTCCCATTCACTAGCCTATGAAATTACCCAGCCCGTAAAAACTAACCACGCCATATTTCCATGATGCTCTCTCCTGCTATGATGGTCCACATTCTGTCTGTGGAGTGTGTTTCTCTCTAAGTAAATCTACTCCTTACCTATCAAAAAAAAAAAAAAAAAACCACCCAGAATATTTATACATCAAAGGACATTACCAAGAAGGTGAAAAGACAACCCATAATGGAGGAAAACATTTGCAAATCATGTATCTGGTAAGGATCTAGTATCCAGAATCTATAAAGAACACTTTCAACTCAATCATAAAATGACACCCCAAGATTTGAATCAATTATTTCTCCAAAGAAGACACAGAAACGGCCGACTAGCATGTGAAAAGATACCCCAGATCATGCAAGTCAAAGACACAGTGAGGTACCGCTTCATACCCATTAGGATAGCTATTACAAAAGTTAAGTTTGGAGAAATTGAATCCTTCATACACTGCTGGTGGGAATTTTAAAATGGTGCAGCTGCTTTGTTGGAACTGACTGGCAGTTCTCAAAAGGTTTGGTAGAGAATTGCCATACGACCTAGCCATTTCACTTCTAGGTATATATTCAAGAGAACTGAGAATATGTTCACACAAAAATTTGTACTCAAATGTTCATAGCAGTATTATTTACGATAGCCAAAAAGTAGAAACATCCCACATGTGTATAAAGTAAGGGATGGATAAATAAAATGTAGTATATCTATACAGTGGAATATTATTCAAGAATAAAAAGTAATGACGTATTGGTACATGGTTCAGGGTTGATCTTTGAAGATGCTATCCTAAGTAAAAGAAACCAGTCACAAAAAGACCACATATTGTATTATTCTGTTAATATGAAATGTTCAGAACAGGCAGATATATAGAAACATAAAGCAGAGGTTGCCTTGTGCTAAGAGGGATGAGGCTAATACAATGTGATGACTAAATGGCATGAGGTTTATTTAGGGCATATGAAGATGTTCTAAACTTAGATTGTGGTGACAATCACATATACTAAACACCATTGCATATACTAAACACGATTGAATTGTGTGTTTTAAATGGTGAATTTTTTTATTTGTGGTAAGTCAATTGTGTTCAAAAAAATTATTTTCAAGGGGAAAGAAGGTTATAATATCCTAGAAAGAGGAAGCTCAATTACTGAAGTAATACTGAAAGATACTGAAATAAGGAGCAATAGTAATGAAATATATGATGATGATCGATTTGAGGGTCAGTTACGAGAAAGAAAAGATAGGGCTTTGTGATTGGTTTTGACAGAAAGTCATATGGGAGGACACATCTGTGAGGACTCCTAGATTTTTACTCTGAGGCACTAAATATAGAGTGGTACCATTCATCACAAGGTGGAGGAAATATGAGAGAGGCAAAGATGCTGAATAATGGTCCCATCACTTCATGGCAAATAGATGGGGAAACAATGGAAACAGTGACAGGCTTTACTTTGTTAGGCTCCAAAATCTCTGCAGATGGTGACTACAGTCATGAAATTAAAAAACACTTGCTCCTTTGAAGAAAAGCTATGACCAACCTCAACAGCATATTAAAAAGGAGAGACATTACTTTGCCAACAAGATCCGACTAGTCAAAGTTATGGTTTTTCCAGTAGTCATGTATGGATGTGAGAGTTGGACCATAAAGAAGGCTGAGCATCGAAAAATTGATGGTTTTGAACTGTGGTGTTGGAGAAGACTCTTGAGAGTCCCTTGGACTGCAAGGAGATCAAACCAGTCAATCCTAAAGGAAATCAATCCTGAATATTCAACACTGGAGGGACTGATGCTGAAGCTGAAGCTCCAATACTTTGGTCACCTGATGTGAAGAGCTAAATCATTAGAAAAGACCCTGATGCTGGGAAAGATTGAAGGCAGGAGAAGGGGACAACAGAGGATGAGATGGTTGAATGGCATCACCGACTCAATGGACATGAGTTTGAGGAAGCTCCGTGAGTTGGTGATGGACAGGGAAGCCTGGTGTGCTGCAATCCATTAGGTCACAGAGAGTCGGACACCACTGAGCAACTGAAAACCAACAGCAAAGGTATTGAGATACTTTTGGGAAAAGATGCTGACTTTGTTTTTTCACACACTGAGTTTGAGGTACCTGTAGGGCAACCAGGTGGAGATGCTCAGTAGGCAATTTAAAATGTAGGTCTGAAGCCTGGAGACATAATTTGAGAATCATTTATGAATGGCTTAAAGGTTAGGCCTTATATGTAAATACAAAATCAAAAGGATAGTGTTGGTTAAAAAGGAAAAAGTTTGAAAATATGAAGTTAATATAAGTTATATGAGGTTTTGCTGGCAAAAGAGGCTGAGAAACTGTAAAGAGATGAGAGGACCATTAGATAAGTGGTATTCAGGAGCCTGTCGGGGAGGAGGTTCAAGAAGAAAGAAATGGATTATAAAATAAATAAGTCCTGAAGATGTAACATACAGCATGGTGACTATAGTTAATAATAGTAACTTGTACATTTAAGGATCACTAAGAGAGTAGATCTTAACAGTTCTCATCATACACACACAAAAGGAAGGAACATTTAGCTTTCTCAAATGCTGTCTACTTTACACAGTGTGAACACTGACAATTAGCCTTTGTGCTTGACAATTTAAAGGTCATTGCAACCTCTAAGCAGTTTCAGTGGAATGTTGAGGGCAGAATCCATAAGGTGTTTTGAAGGAGGGTGTCTTTGAAGATAAGATAGAGTTCAGTTTGTTACAGAGAGACTTACTTTCCTTAAGTCTTTCCTGTCTTAATGCTAGAACTTTTTCCTTTAAGCATTTCTAACCCATGGTGTGTCATTGTTTAAAAATTATGTGTGTCTTTTTAATCCATTGTTGGTCTTTTCATAACCAAAACTAGCATTGCAAACTACAGCATCTGTATTATACATGTTGAAAGTGAAGAAAATGAAAGCCGATCAGTTGTGTCCAACTCTTTGCGACCCCATGGACTGTGTCCATGGAATTCTCCAGGCCAGAATACTGGAGTGGGCAGCCTTTCCCTTCTCCAGGGATCTTCCCAACCCAGGTCTCCTGCATTGCAGGTGGATTCTTTATAAGCTGAGCCACAAGAGAAGCCCAAGAATACTGGAGCGGGTAGCCTATTCCTTCTCCAGTGGATCTTCTCGCCCCAGGAATCGAACTGAAGTCTCCTGCATTGGAGGCAGATTCTTTACCAGGCAGATTCTTTATCCTGAGCTATCAAGATAGCTGATATTTTGAAGTCTCAAATTATGTAAATCTCTAAGTCCTTACACAAAAAGGATTTATATCAGATTCTATTTATAAAGTCCTTTCACTAGTGCATTAAGTTATATATTTCCCAAATGCTTTAATTTTTAAAATTAATTTATTTATTTTAATTGGAGGCTAAATACTTTACAATATTGTAGTGGTTTTTGCCATACATTGACACGAATCAGCCATGGGTGTACATGTTTTCCCCATCCTGAACTCCTTTCCCACCTCCCTCCCCATCCCATCCCTCAGGGTCATCCCAGTGCTCCAGCCCTGAGCACCCTGTCTCATGCATTGAACCTGGACTGGCGATCTGTTTCACATATGACAATATACATGTTTCAGTGCTATTCTTTTCAAGTCATCCCACCCTCGCCTTCTCCCACAGAGTCCAAAAGACTGTTCTTTACATCTGTGTCTCTTTTGCTGTCTTCCATATAGGTTCCCAAATGCTTTTAAAAGGAAATAGCCATTCAGAAAAAATGAGGGGACTTCCGTGACAATCCAGTGGTTAAGACTCTGCCCTTCTACTGCAGGGGACACAGGTTCTGTCCCTAGGCAGGGAACCCCATATGCCTGTTCAGTGTGGTAGGAAAATAAAAAGAAAACACACAAATCTTTTTTTTTTTTTAAGAAAAAATGAACTTGTCTTGCTCAGTGAAGAATGTATATCATCTAGCTTACCAGCTGTGTTTTGTTCTGTAGCTGTTTGAAGGTAGTTGATCTTAATACAGCCATATGGATTGAAGCTAGGGTTTTTATATCTTTATCCCAGTATCCATGTTTTAGAGCCCATATTTGGCAACTCTGTCTCATGATTGTCCTAAAAATTCCTTTTCAAAGGAGTTAAATGCTCTCTTCTTCCCTGCTTATTTGTGTCTCATAAATATTAAACAGTATCAGGGCTCCTTGAAATCCTAGTGTGTTCTAAGGCAGTGGTAGTCAAACATTTTTGACCATCCCCAAATATAGATCTATGTTTGTCTGTCGGAAGCAGAAGTTTTCAGAACAGTTGGAGCAGTGGTAAAGAATCTGCCTGCCCATGCAGGAGACACAGGAGACGTGGGTTCAATCCCTGCATTGGGAGGATTCCCTGGAGTAGGAAATGGCAACCCTCTCCAGTATTCTTGCCTGGAAAATTCCATGAACAGAGGGGCCTGACGAGGTACAGTCCATGGGTTCCCAAAGAATTGTACATGAATGAGCACGCTCGCTCTTCCACACTGAACATCAAATCATTATCATGATTCAGAAATGGAGATTTGAAGTTCCCATGGCTTACAGAGAAATGCCAAGAATTGCCATATTTTTACTAACTCCCAGTCTTTTCACCATAACTCTATCTTAGAAGTTTTGGGTATGATCTGGTTGCCTGGTAGCATCCGAAGGCTTCAGCAGTTACCCAGCTTCCAGGTACTAAAATTACTGCGCTCATGCTATAGGAAAAAAGCAAAAGAATTTCAGACTTAATGATATCCACCATGAGTTGAATGCCTGTTATGTGCCAAGTACTATGATTGGCATGTATAATACCTAATCTTAAAAAAAATTCTGAAATTTAGAATTAGCATGTTTTGTTGGAAAAGTAGTGAGGATGAAGAAAACAAAGGTTAGAAACATTAGGTAACTGGTCCAAGATTATATACTTTTCAGTTGGCTTTAAAACCTAAATTTTTAAAAATTTAATTATTTTTTAATTGGTGGAAAATTGCTTTCAGTTTTGTGTTGGTTTCTGCTGTACAACAACATGAATCAGTCTTAATTTTATTAATATATATCCCTTCCCTCCTAAGTCTCTCTCTGCTCCCCCCATCCCATCTCTTGAGGTCATTATAGAGGGCCAGACTGGGCTCCCTGTGTTACTTAGCAAATTCCCACTAACTGTTTTACACATAATAGTGTATTTATGTCAATGCTACTTTCTCAGTTTGTCCTACTCTCACCTTCCCATTGGAAGGACTGATGCTAAAGCTCCAATACTTTGGCCATCTCATGCAAAGAGCTGACTCATTGGGAAAGACTCTGGTGCTGGGAAAGTTTAAAGGTAGGAAGGGAAGGGACTGACAGAGGATGGGATGATTGTATGGCATCATTGACACAATGGAATGAGTTTGAGCAAACTCTGGGAGATAGTGAAGAACAGGGAAACCTGGCATGCTGCAGCCTGTGGGGTCACAAACAGTTGGACGTGACTTAGCAACTGAAGAACAATGTCTTCCCCTGCTGTGTCCGCAAGTCTGTTCTCGTATATATTCCATATATATGATACTTATTTTTATTTTTCTGACTTACTTCGCTATGTATTACAGGCTCTAGGTTCATCCACCTCTGACTCAAATTTGTTTCTTTTTGTGGCTTAGTAATGTTCATTGTATAAATGTACCACAACTTCTTTATCCATTCATCTGTCAGTGAACATCTAGATTGCTTCGTTCTGACTGTTGTAAATAGTGCTGCAATTTGAGGTACATGTGTCTTTTAGAGTTGTGGTTTTTCTCAGGGTATATGCTCAGTAATGGAATATATGATAAGGAATCTGAATGCAATGCCAGAGACCCAGCTTTGATCCCTGGGTCGAGAAGATCCCCTGGAGAAGGGAATGGCAACCCACTCCAGTATTCTTGCCTGGAGAATTCCATGGACAGAGGAGCTTGGCAGGCTATAGTTCATGGAGTCACAAAGAGTCAGACACCCTGAGTGACTAACATGGTAGGTTTACTCCTAGTTTTTTAAGGAATCTCCATACTCTTCTCCATAGTTGCTGCATCAGTTTACATTCCCACCAGCCGTGCAGGTGGGTTCCTTTTTCTCTACATCCTCTCCAGCATTTATTGTTCATAGATTTTTTTTTTTTTATGATGGCCATGCTGGCTGGTATGGGGTAAATCTTTTTTATGGTTTTGATTTGCATTTCTCTAATAATAAGCAATGTTGAGCCCAGGATGAGATGGCTGGATGGCATCACGGACTCGATGGACGTGCGTCTGAGTGAGCTCCGGGAGATGGTGATGGACAGGGAGGCCTGGCGTGCTGCGATTCATGGGGTCGCAAAGAGTCGGACACGACTGAGCAACTGAACTGAACTGAACTGAACTGAGCATCTTTCCATGTGTCTATTGGCCATCTGTATGTCTTCTTTGCAGAAATGTCTGTTTTTGTCTTTTGCCGTTTTTTTGATTGGATCATCTGTTTTTCTGATACTGAGCTATATGAGCTGCTTATATATTTTGGAAATTAGTTCTTGGGCAGTTACTTGGTTTGCAGTTATTTTTGCCCATTTTGAAGGGTTGTGTTTTCATCTTGTTTACAGTTTCCTTTGCTGTGTAAACACTTTTAAGTTGTATTAGATCCCATTTAATTTTGTTTTATTTCCGTTACTCTGGGAGGTAGGTCAGAAAGTCTTGCTGTGAATTACGTCAGAGTGTATTGTATATGTTTTCCTTTAAGAGCTTGATAGTTTTGGACGTTAAAGTCCTTAATCCTTTTGAGTTTCTTTGTGTATGGTGTTAGGAAGTGTTCTAATTTCATTCTTTTACATGTAGCCATCCAGTTTTTCCAGCATCACTTATTGAAGAAGCTGTCTTTTCTCCATTGTTTCTTGCCTCGTTTGTCAAAGATAAGGTGCCTATAGGTGCATTGTGGTGAAGCAAATGAACCCAGAGCCTCTTATACAGAATGAAGTTAAGTCAGAAAGCGAAAAACCAGTATCATATAGTAACACATATGTATGGAATCTAGAAAGATGGTATGGAAGAAACTAGTAGAAAATAGACTTGTGGACACAGAAGCGGAAGGTGAGGATAGAACAAATTGAGAAAGTAGCATTGACATATATATATACACTCAAATAGTGCGAAGTTGCTGAATAACACAGGGAGCCCAGTCTGGTGCTCTGTGATGACTTTGAGGGGTGGAATATGGGGAGGGAAGGGAAGGATGGGAGATAAAATTATGACTGATTCACATTGTTGTATGGCAGAAACAACACAAAACTGCAAAGCAATTTTGTACCAGTTAAAAAATAAAATAAAAAAAAATTAAGTCTATCTTACCTGAAAAAAGAATATTTAAGAAATGGATGCTAACATTTATTTACTTAAAATTTTAATTAAAAAATCATTTAAAATATGCAACCCATAAATTTTCATTTTTCCTGAATTGGAATTCTATGTAAAGGCTGCTTGTCCCCAGGCCACCATACCCACCAAGCCTTTCAAGTTGTTCTGATACTTCATCATATCAATATTTGGTATGTGAATATCAGGGGCGATATATTGTCTTTTGATAAGGCAGAGTAGAGTACTAAAAACTCAGGTGCAGGCTTATGTCATTTGCTAATTTTGAAGCCGTTTTCTTCTTAGACCAGACAAGTTTTTCAGATGCTCATTGATCAAGTTTTATTTGGCATTTGAGCAGAGGAGAAACAATGTTGACTAAGTAAACATTCTGAGCCGTCTTTGTCTTCTATGCACTGAGAAGAATCTTTATCTGTTCCCTGCCTTCATGTCTGCAGGGACCTCAGATCAATCTGCTATATCTTAATTTGATCTTATTTTCCAGGCCATCAACTCAGTTTTTCTGTCCCTCACAGGCTTGGTATTCACACTAATAATGGTGTCTGTCCATTGTTATCTAGATGTCCTCATTTTCCTCTCAGTCTTTTATAGTTTTGAACAGATCTTTCTAATTCTGTTCATATCAATATCTCTGACTTTTAACTAATCTTTTCTCAATTTTTAAGTAAATGTAATACAGCTTTTTTGAGAAGTCATATGTGACTGGTTTCTATCAAATATGGTACCTTCCTGGGTCGGGAAGATCCACTGGAGGAGGCATAGGCTACCCGCTCCAGTATTCTTGGGCTTCCCTTGTGGCTCAGCTGATAAAGAATCCACCTGCAATGTGGGAGACCTGGGTTTGATCCCTGGGTTGGGAAGAGCCCCTGGAGAAGGGAAAGGCTACCCACTTCAGTATTCTGGCCTGGAGAATTCCATGGACACAGTCCATGCGGTCACAAAGAGTTGGACACAACTGAGCGACTTTCACTTTCACTCAAGCAAGTATTTAAAAGCAACTTAAACAGAATAATATGAGAGCAGTACTCAGAAACTGATCTGCCCAGTACTGTGATAATAGTCATCTGGATAAGACTGCCAGATTTAGCAAAAATATAAATATAGGATGCCCAGTTAAATATTAATTTCAGATATAAAAATGATGTTTTCAAGTAACAAGTCAGTCAGTCCTGTGCAATATGAAATCACAAGCAGTTGAACTAGGCATCCTGTATTGTATGTGGGAACCCAGAAGCTGGGGCAGAACACAGTAGTTTCTAACCCTTCTTGAATTATGAAATTTTAAAACAACTAAAGCTCACATTATAGTTGAGCACATCGGATTAAATGTATTTTTTATATGACACTGATTTTTATACTAGTTGCCCTATTTAATCATTCAGTAAAATACAGTAAAAAAGCGAACAAGTCAGGAGTTCTGCTCATGAAGTATTGTTGAGCCCTCCTTCCCTCCAGTACCATTCTCTGCTGCTCCTCCCCTTTGCCCACATGGCCTTGATCTCTCTGGGGGTAATCACATAGTGGTATTGTGATATCTGCTTTCAAGGTTAAAGCCAGACCACTTTTTTTTGCCTCATTTACCTCATCCCATCTCCATCTCTTTCCTTACACTTAGAAGTTGTAGATATTCCTCCAGTAGCAAATGCAGAGGTGTCCTCTTGACTGATATCTGGGGTCAGAGTGCTATATCTTTGTTGTTTAAAGAATCAAAATCCTTTCCCTCTCTGTGGCTCTCAGATTTGCTATGTTTGTGACAATGTCTTGGTCCTACTATCCCCATCATGTTTCAGGGCTGTGTTATTTACCATTGTGATCTTGAACACGTTATTACAGCCATAGCATGAAATGCCAGCTCAGTGGCTCCTTAGGCAGTTGCAGGAAACACTATCTTCATAAAGCATTTCAGCCTCTGCTAGGTTGAAGATAGATTTAAGTAAAATGTGTGCTTTCTGATGATCATGATAAATCTGTGTATAGACTTCTTTGATTCTCTTCTGTGTATCAGGAAGTTAGCATTACGAACTAAAATGTGATGACTTACTCCAGAGTTACCGCCAAGTAGCCCCTGAAAAAGCAGGGTTTTGAATGAGACTATCTATTTCTTGTTGGTAAAAATGTTAGCCATGGATTTGGTGATGATAGATAACATCCTTCCTTATGGTGGTTTTTTTATCATTCTTGTTCCCAAGGAGCTCAAAGCATTTCACAGGGCAGATATGAGTGACCAAGCACAGAAAATTTACCCCAGTCTAGTTTTAATTTGTGGCTCAGTATGGGACATGACCCACCCTTTACTTAAGTAGAAATACAAGCTCTTTCTTTATTCTCTGCCCGTCTGCTTTGGTTGACCATTTTCTTGTGTCATAGAATCATTTATTACACAGGTATTTTTGTTTAGCCCCTACTGCATAGGGTACTGTATGGGTTACTATAAGGCACCATCTTTAGTGACCAAGCTGTCTTACCCCAAGGCAATATATAGTAAGTTTTAGTTAAGTCTGTAGAAGTTGGTATTATCAGAGCATAAGGGAAGAGGGTATTATTTTAATTTTGGATCATCAGGAACGTACCAGGGAAAAAGTCTGATATGATCCTTTATAAATGGACAGGATTTCAGAAGGGAAAAATGTGGGAAGTAGGGTCATCCAAGAGAGCGGAAAGTGCACAAAGGCATTAAAACTTGAAAGAACAGTGAAACTTTGGGACATGAGATGTGATTCAGATGGAATAGAATAAGGATTTGTTTCTATTAGAGGATAGCAGGTGGGACCATACTGTAGATGGATTTGAATGCTGCTGCTGCTGCTGCTAAGTCGCTTCAGTCATGTCCAACTCTTTGTGACCCCATAGATGGCAGCCCACCAGGCTCCCCCATCCCTGGGATTCTCCAGGCAAGAATACTGGAGTGGGTTGCCATTTCCTTCTCCAATGCAGGAAAGTGAAAAATGAAAGTGAAGCTGCTCAGTCGTGTCCGACTCCTAGCAACCCCATGGACTGCAGCCTACTAGGCTCCTCCGTCCATGAGATTTTCCAAGCAAGAGTACTGGAGTGGGTTGCCATTGCCTTCTCTGGGGTTTGAATGGTACCTAGGAGTAAAACAGTGCTTTATCACTATAGCATATAAAATGGATAAGCAATAAAGACCTACTGTATAGCACAGGGGACTACATCCAATATGCATCATTTTGTTCTATGTCTGAAACTAACACAATATTGCAAATCAGCTGAACTTCAATTTTAAAAAAAAGCTATGTATTACCAAAAAATAAATAGTAAAACATTTGTGATACTATGGAAAAACAGTGACAACAAAACAACAGTGCAGTGCTTTAGGCAAATAAGTATTGCACAGCCTGATTGAAAGAGAGAAAATCTGTGAATGATTTAGAGGCCATGGAAAGAGCCTGAGCTTAAAGCGATAATATCCTTAACTCTGGTGATGGTCCAGAAAACAAATATGTTCTGCCTGACCTAAATAATGCTTGGTTTCTCTGAGGAATAATATTATTTTCATATTGTGAACTAGTTACAAATTGTACCTAAGTACCCTGCAAGATAGGAACCATTATGTGTATATAACTTACAAACACTTAAAGCTCTGGAAAATGAAAGATCTTTTATTTGTAGTTTTGTTGTTCTGCTCAGTTGCTCAGTCATGTCCGCCTTTTTGCAACCCCATGGACTGTAGCCCACCAGGCTTCTTTTTCCATGGGATTTTCTAGGCACGAATACTGGAGTGAGTTGCTGTGAGTTGTTTAGCTGTAGTGAGTTTCCTCCTCCAGGGGATTTTCTGGACTCAGGGATCAAACCTGGGTCTCTGAGCCTCCTGCATTGACAGGCAGATTGTTTACCACTGCTCCAGAACTAAGCCTAAATAAAAAAGCAGCGCTAGACAAACACCTGGGAAGAAACCTTTCAGCTGCCATAGCGCTGAGTTAAGTTGAAGTAACTTCCACAAATGTCCATTTAATAGATGAGAAATAAATGGAGTTACTTTTACAATTTCTTAATGTTTATAGAAGTTGCACTTTCTTTCCCTTCATTAGAAATTCTGACTTTATTTTTTTAGTTTATTTATTTTTCAGTTGAAGGATAATTGCGTTACAGAATTTTGTTGGTTTTTGCCAAACATCAACATGAATCAGCCATATGTAATGTATGTCCCCTTCCTCTTAAACATACCTCCCATCTCCCTTCCCATTAGCCCTCTAGATTGTCACAGAGCCCCACCTTGAGTTCCCTGAGTCATACAGCAAAGTCCCCTTTACTATCTATTTTATATACGATAATGTAAGTTTCCATGTTCCTCTCTCCATCCATCTCACCCTCTCCTTCCTCCCCCATCCCCTGAGTCCATAAGTCTGTTCTCTATATATGTGTCTCGGTTGCTGCTCTGCAGAAAATTTCATCAGTACCATCTTTCTAGATTCCGTATATATGCATTGGTATACAATATTTATCTTTCTCAGAAATTCAGACTTTAAAAATCCTGTCTTAGCAACTTGGGTCTATTAGGAACAAATAACATAAAAATATGTGGGCAGTATAGCATTTAAATCAGAAACAAACATATGTTGATTAAAGCAGAGGAGATGTTTCAGAAGATGACAACCAATGAAAGAGGACAAGCAATGCACTCTTTCTTTCTCACTGTTTCTCTCTCTACTTTTTCATGCTAGTGTTATAGAACTTAAATAACTAGCTGCTCAAAAGATAGAAAAAATTCTCATTTTGTGAGTATCATATTCTTATGAAATAGAAGGTGTTAGTCTTTCCAAAGGATCTTAAAATCGAAGAAGAGAGGATCTCTGTCTTCCTTTGATTGAATTAAGACTAATAAAGAAACTGAACCTATTAAATACTATAATCCAGAGTTACAGTGAATAGGAAACAATTTCCTGATTGTTGTCTAATATTGATCTCAGTCTAATACTGCAAGCTATTTTATTGAGAAGGAGTTAACATGTAAACTATAAAGGATACTTCAGATTTCTAAAACATCATACTTAATGTAATTTGCTTCTTCTAACAGGGTTTTGAACACATTAATTATGTAATTCATTTCCTCTCACTTTTAAAGTAAAAAGACTAATAATTTAAAAAATGCAGCACTTGAATGTGTCTTTAATCTTTTATCAATTTTCATATAAAATGAGGTAAAACTCAGTGAGTAAACTCCAGATAGCTTTTCATAATGATGATTTTTGGCAATTGCAATAGTGATAGAATTTCTAACTTCTATTTTAAGATAGATCCATTCTGATTTTTTGTAGTTTATATAATATCTGTAATTATTCTCATGTGTCTCCTTTGATAGTAGGAGCAAGAACATTTTGGTATGCATTTTGCTGTGAAATTTTGGTTTGGAAGTCTATAACTCCTTATCTTTGGTTTGGTGCAAATTATTTCCTTTTGTCACTGCTCTTGACTAAATGAGGTTAGAAGAGAATTGAAAACTCAGATTTAAAATTATATAACTTTTAACTTGAGTGTCTTCATCATAAAGCATATATATATATGCTTCCCATGCCTGCTTCCCTTATTCTGATTCATTCAGCACCCATTTATGAAGCACCTACTAAAGTCTTAGGCCACCAGGGAAACAAAGACAAGTAAGACCTGATTGTCTACCTGGAGGTGGCACTCAAATGGGGATATTCAGACATGGGTACCAATTAATTAGAAAAGCACAGTGGAAGACTGGAGGACAAATTGATTTAGGGAGAAAAAGAGGGGAGACTTCTAGAATAACTCTTTCCATGTCAGCTTAGGCATGGGAATTCATTCCACTGAGAATCAGAATATAGGAAATTCTGAATTGAGTTTTTGGCTTGTTTTGGATGTGGATTGGTAAGTCTGTTAGACCAGTAGTTCCCAAATAACAATTAGTGGACTTTAGCTCAAGGACAGATAGATCTTTGTTAAAAATACAGATTGCCTGGAAATGCTTAGAGATATTGGTAGATTATATCTAGGTGAAATCTGGGTATTTAGCTTCAGAAATAAATTATCAGATGATTCTGATAACCAGTATGGTTTGGCTTCTACTTTAGTAAAGATCCAGGAGAGAGAAGACAGATGGTAGTTGAAGTTACAGAGATGGACGTGGTTTCCCAGGGAGAGCGTGGAGAGTGAGCACAGAACAGTGCTAAGGATGTGACACCGTCAGATAAGGAGTGGGCAGAGGAGGAGTCAGCAAGGAAACTAAAAAAGCAATATACTGTGTCAAGGAGCTGGGATATATTTACCTAGACCTTCCAAGTCTTAGAATAGTAATGTTCATCTGTGAGTCCATATAGAGGAAAGCAGTGCCGAATAAGTCTTTAGTTTCTACTCATTATTTGGGCTTATTCCAAAAGGGATTAATCAGATTTCAAATGTACCATGTTGCAAAAAGGATTGTACTACTTACAGAGAAATCTGTTGGAGAAACAAAAATTGACCCTCTTGAATAGAGAATTATGAATAGAATATCAGAAAAGAAAGTTGCTATATTAACCAGAATATGTAAAACAAAAAAATACCTTATTGTACACTTTCTAGATTGAATTAGAATATTTAATTATTGAAGTAACCTTTGTTATTGAGAACTAGAAGTTTTATAGTCTATCAGGAACAAATTGTTCTGTTCTTGCCCCTTCCTATTTTATTTTTATTGTCATCAGTGCATCTTCTAGTCCTACTTGAGTAAAATCTTATGTTAATGGAAACATGTATTGTTACAAAAAGGAATAAAATGGCAATTATGTAACCTGATTTGATACAAAAATGGACTTTTTCAAAACCCACACTCCAGTATAGAGTAACTTTATTGATCATAAAGGATTTTAAAATATGCATATTATTCACATTTACTTAGGGTTGTTATTATAGTTTGGGCTTCCCAGGTGGTGTTAGTGGTAAAGAATCCACCTGCCAATGCAGGAGACATAAAAAAACTCAGGTTTGATCCCTGGGCCAGGAATATCCCATGGTGAAGGGAATGCCTATTCACTCCATTATTCTTGCCTGGAGAATCCCCATGGACAGAGGAGCCTGTCAGGCTACAGTCCATGGGGTTGCAAAGAATCAAACATGACTGAAGCAGCTTAGCATGTAGTTTCTGTTTACTTATACTCACTCTCCTGTGAAGTTCCAGATGATCCTTT
The DNA here is from genome assembly GCF_032405125.1 of Capricornis sumatraensis. Classification (NCBI taxonomy): domain Eukaryota; kingdom Metazoa; phylum Chordata; class Mammalia; order Artiodactyla; family Bovidae; genus Capricornis; species Capricornis sumatraensis. The sequence goes on from NC_091082.1 coordinate 63,104,136, forward strand.
ATACAAGTTATAGGATCATATCCATAGTTGTGTGACCCATTTTAATTTAATGGGCTTTACTGATTACATAGAGGTTTTTGAGAAACTCAGTGAACAGATGGCCAAACGGTCAATCATAGACCAACATTTTTAACATTTGAGGTTCTACATTAAAGGTGAGTTTTTAAAAAGTCATCAGAATTGACATAGTATTGGAAGACTATTTTGTTGTGAATAATATGTTGTCAAAGACTAAAAGAAAGGCAATGATTCATATCTTTGAATAGAGGAAATTTATTGGTGAGAATATGACAATGAAAACTTTTATTTGTTGATGGCCTACTTGTCAGAATTTAACCAGTTTCAAAGTTAAGAGAGGGAACATAATCCACCCAAGACTGTCCTTGCTTCTAACACTAATTGTGTCAAGGTGTTAACCAAAGTCACCCTCAGGTTCAGTAATTCACTAGAAACAATCGCAAAACTCCATGAAAGCTGTAATACTAATGTGTGTGTGTGCATGCTTAGTCTCAGTCGTGTCTGAATCCTTGCAACCCTGTGGACTGCAGCCTGCCCGGCTCCTCTGGGTGACATCATATTACAGCTATAGGATACAGATTAAAGCTTGCCAAGGGATGAAGGATGTTGGGCAGACTCCACAAGAAGTGCCAGGCATGGTGCTTCCTTTGTCCTTTCCCCATGGAGTCATGGACCATGTAGTTTCCTGACATCAGTATGTGAACATGTGCTGGGAGTATTGCCAGTTAGTAAAGCTCACTTGAATCTTGTCCAGAGTTGTTATAGGGGCTTGTTCATGTAATGTTTATATGACTGACTTTAGCCTCCAGCCTCTCCATAGATAGAACTAATACTCTGTGCTTCAAAAACCCCATGATGAGTCACATTGCTAGGTTATTAGGTGGTCATGCCCACGTGCAAACAAAGAATTCTTATTAGACTTGATATCACAGGGGCCTAGAGATCACCTCCTAGAGTCCAATGGCAAAAGCCAGTCCTTTTTTTTGGGTAAGGTTGATCTTCACTACACAGCGGTTCTGCAGATGAGGCTCAGCTGAAACAAAGTTTCAGAGTTCACAAAACTGACTACAGATACCATAGCAGATGAAATAACTCCTTGTTGTTTGCAAGATTAAGTTAAAACATCTTCATTCAAGATTAACTTCCCATAGTTTAGATCCCACTCAACTTGCCCTTTTATAAATTTCCTTCTCTAGTCAGAATCATATTTCCTGGGCATGCCAAGTGCTTTCCTGCTTTGCAGCCTCTACTCACACCACAGTTGTCAATGTGTTCTCTTGAGATCATTCAGCTTTGTTGAGACTATCTTGTCCACAATGTTCAGCCTAGTCTCCATCTCCTACAGAAGGCGATTTTTCACCATTTTATCCCTTCTATAATCACTTTCTTTACTGAATTCCTATAGCCAACATTACTCATATCATTTACTTGGCTGTTAGAATCTGTTTCCTTCCATTTTGTCTTTACAAGTAAGTATTAACCTGTAGCAATTTAGGGACATTATGGACTATGTCTTATACCTTTTTGATCCTGTAGATCCTAATACAGTGTCTCACCCATGATGTTAAATAAATATTTGAATGGTAAGCTTTCATATAGACACATGTAACTAGGAACACGTATTCAAATATATTAAGTGAAACATCTTATAACAGTAATCTCATTTATCCTAACAAATTTCTGAGGTAGCCAAGTTAATCCAGGAGAGTATCAGAGTTATGTTTAAGAATTCATTGAAGACATCTGCAAACATAAAGGTCAGCAAAATGCTGGAGAATGTTCAGAAAAATATTGGCATCCTGCTCTACCTCAGGGCCTTTCCTACAAAGCTTTTTCTTTAAATATTTGAATTCTTACTCAGAGAAGCAAAACCACTCTACCTGAAATACCATCCTATTCCTCACTATATCTTATTTTATTTTTATAGTACTTTTCACTAAACAGTATTATATACTTGGTTTTTTATGTAATGAAAGTTACTCTTACACAATGGTTAGTAAATATATAGCCCTTAAAATTTTTATTTATCTTAAAAGAGTTTAAAGGACTGTTTTGATAAATTTTATAATTAATGATTTAAAAAATAATGCAAAGTTAGAAATAATCTAACTTTGGAAAATAGTATTTTCCAATCTGAACTAACAGAGTTCAGTTGTTGTGCTTCATGTTAACAAGAGTTGCAGAATTTATCATTGCCCATTGACACGAGTTTCCAAGACTGTCAAGTACACCAGTTGAACCTTTATTTTGAGACAATGAGTGGTCAGCGGTCCTGGGAATGAGGGCATATCCAAATATGGCCAGAGATGCATTTGGAGTCTAAAAGTAACCCCAGATTTTCATCATGATGAGGTACCTGACCTGGATTCCCTAGGATTTCAGGGAAATCCAGGCTGTTCTCATAGGCTACAGTGCTTCTCAGTCTTACTAGTCCCAAAGAAATGCTTTATTCTAATCACATAATTCCTGCTGCATTCCCTGAAGTCCCTTCAAGATTAAGGTATTCATTATGGATATTGACTGGTCTTGTGAAGACAGTACTTCCTCTTCCCTCACTTCCGCTGCTGTTTGTTCTCACCATTGCTACTTCCCCTAAGAGATTTCCTTCTAGTTGAAGCCAGAATATGGCTTATATTTTTGACCTTTGTGTCAGGCTTTGATTCTGAGACATCTGGCAGCATGTTTGTGCAGTGCCCGGGAAGCAGCTTGCTAACAATATGGTTAAGTTGTCATTTATTGCTTTGCTTCCATATTACCCTGCTAATGCTGAGACTCCCCTCGCCCATATTCAAGAAATGAAGGCTGACAGTGATCCAGCCTTTTTGTGTTACTGTTTCTAGCTCATGATTTTAGTAGCATGTTTGAAACTAGAATGAACTTTTTATGTTTTCTCCTTTCATCTCTGCTTCTTTGGAATTTTGGCAAACATCAAGGCAAATAAATCAGAGCCACCACTGCAAACCCATCTGCTTTCAGGGACATGTAAGCTGACTCGTTTGTGATGTTTCTCCACAAATCTAGCTCCAGCATAGAGCTAAAGGAGGATCCCTGTGGAGTAAGAATAGAAGGCATGTTTTAAGGTCAATTTTTTTTCCTTAGGCTCTGAATCATTTATCTGCTGACTGCTTGTGGCTACGCTTGGTCTGCATTGGTGTCTCTAATAATACAAGTTGACATGGTACTTAAAAGTTGAAATGAAAAGTGAAAATTCACTTCTAGTTGGGATTTGACAATAGAGATTCATAAGAAAAGGTGCAGCGAGAGTTGTAAAAATGTAGCAAATCAGAGTACAGCCAAAGGTGTTTGTTTATCAGGACATAACTTTTAAACTTCATCTGGTGCTACAGTCACATGTGACAACACTCATCCTCACTAGAATACCTTTCCAGTTGTTGACAGCCTAGAAATTGTTCCATAAAAAATAATAAGATATGGTCATCCAAACCCGTCTTCCTGATACTTGTTGACACTTCAATGCTGTATTCATTTCTTTCTCACAACAAGCAAGTAAGTGATGATTGTCTCCAAAGAAGAATTAAGAGGATTAGAAAGATGTCAGAATATATACAATATACTGGAAGAAAACTTTCATAATCCTCTTGATACCCAGCTGTAAATTGTCTCCACTTAAGATGATCAAGAGTTAATTGAGATACTTATCATACCTCTTAGCAATGGTTTTAAACTGATCTTCAACAAACTGAATTATATATCCTTTGTCAGCCCATGGATTTTATCACACTAGAGATTGATGTATTGTTAAAGATAAGTTTTATTTTATGACTTAGCTATATGAAAAGAAAGAAAATCCTTAAAGGATAAACTCAATAGAAATTTCATTTCTGTGTGGTGATAGTATCAGAGGAGTGTGGTTCAAGGAAGAAAGAAAAGACTTTCTTTCAAACTTCTCACTACTGTTTATGCTCTGAGTCTGCTTGTATGTGTGGCCCAAGCTGATGCGTCCCTAGGCAGGATAGAAGATGATCTCAAGGACTTTGCCTACCAATGATTTTCATGATGGTGACGGTCCAGCAGGGAGACTTGTATTAGAAACGGTGGCATTTGTTCTGTCCCTAACCATGACTTCAATCTCTCGCTGATCCTCAGATGCTGAATTCTGAAGTAAAGAATGAAAACGGTAACTGTTCTGGCAAATTTAGCTTCTGCTGTACTCTGTGTTTACCAATCTTCTTTCAGGGTATATTTTTTTCTTGCATGAATATATGCAAAGCTGGAGCCAGAGTGTTCACACTGGCGTTAGTGGCCCCAGCATAGCATATTGGGTTAAACATCACTTTATCTAAATAATTGTTCACTTTTGCTTTTCATCGTGGACTGATAGAAACCAGGATAATATCAGACATAATATACATAAGATGCCTGATAGAAAATTTAGAAGAGGGTGTATATGCATTGGTGCATCATCACGCTGAAAGCTCAAAAGGAATTGTTTTCATAATCACAATGTTTATGATATCTGAAGAAAAACAGTGATTTATTTCATTATTTAAAGTGTGCAAATACAGAAGTTCAGTTCAGTTCAGTCGCTCAGTCGTGTCCAACTCTTTGTGACCCCGTGAATCGCAGCATGCCAGGCCTCCCTGTCCATCACCAACTCCCAGAGTTCATTCAGAGCCGCATCCATCGAGTCAGTGATGCCATCCAGCCATCTCATCCTCGGTTGTCCCCTTCTCCTCCTGCCCCCAATCCCTCCCAGCATCAAAGTCTTCTCCAGTGAGTCAACTCTTTGCATGAGGTGGCCAAAGTACTGGAGTTTCAGCTTTAGCATCATTTCTTCCAGAGAAATCCCAGGGTTGATCTCCTTCAGAATGGACTGGTTGGATCTCCTTGCAGTCCAAGGGACTCTCAAGAGCCTTCTCCAACACCACGGTTCAAAAGCATCAATTCTTCAGCGCTCAGCCTTCTTCACATGCCAACTCTCACATCCATACATGACTACTGGAAAAACCATAGCCTTGACTAGACGGACCTTAGTCGGCAAAGTAATGTCTCTGGTTTTGAATATGTTATCTAGGTTTCTCATAACTTTTCTTCCAAGGAGTAATTGTCTTTTAATTTCATGGCTGCAATCACCATCTGCAGTGATTTTGGAGCCCCAAAAAATAAAGTCTGACACTGTTTCCACTGTTTCCCCATCTAATTCCCATGGAGTAATGGGACCGGATGCCATGATCTTCGTTCTGAATGTTGAGCTTTAAGCCAACTTTTTCACTCTCCTCTTTTACTTTCATCAAGAGGCTCTTTAGTTCCTCTTCACTTTCTTCCAAAAGGGTGCTGTCATCTGCATCTCTGAGATTATTGATATTTTTCCCGCCAATCTTGATTCCAGCTTGTGTTTCTTCCAGTCCAGCATTTCTCATGATGTACTCTGCATAGAAGTTAAATAAGCAGGGTGACAATATACAGCCTTGATGTACTCCTTTTGCTATTTGGAACCAGTCTGTCGTTCCATGTCCAGTTCTAACTGTTGCTTCCTGGCCTGCATACAGATTTCTCAAGAGGCAGGTTAGGTGGTCTGGTATTCCCATCTCTTTCAGGATTTTCCAGAGTTTATTGTGATCTACGCGGTCAAAGGCTTTGGCATCGTCAATAAAGCAGAAATAGATGATTTTCTGGAACTCTCTTGCTTTTTCGATGATCCAGCAGATGTTGGCAATTTGATCTCTGGTTCCTCTGCCTTTTCTAAAACCAGCTTGAACATCAGGAAGTTCACGGTTCATGTATTGCTGAAGCCTGACTTGGAGAATTTTGGACATTACTTTACTAGCGTGTGAGATGAGTGCAATTGTGCAGTAGTTTGAGCATTCTTTGGCATTGCCTTTCTTTGGGATTGTCATGAAAACTGACCTTTTCCAGTCCTGTGGTCACTGCTGAGTTTTCCAAATGTGCTGGCATATTGAGTGCAGCACTGTCAAAGCATCATCTTCCAGGATTTGAAATAGCTCAACTGGAATTCCATCACCTCCACTAGCTTTGTTCGTAGTGATGCTTTCTAAGGCCCACTTGACTTCACATTCCAGAATGTCTGGCTCTAGATGAGTGATCACACCATCGTGATTATCCAGGTAGTGAAGATCCTTTTTGTACAGTTCTTCCGTGTATTCTTGCCATCTCGTCTTAATATCTTCTGTTTCTGTTAGGTCCAGACCATTTCTGTCCTTTATCGAGCCCATCTTTGCATGAAATGTTCCCTTGGTATCTCTAATTTTCTTGAAGAGATCTCTAGTCTTTCCCATTCTGTTCTTTTCCTCTATTTCTTTGCACTGATCACTGAAGAAGGCTTTCTTATCTCTTCTTGCTATTCTTTGAAACTCTGCATTCAGATGCTTATATCTTTCCTTTTCAAGGGTGTCTAAAAATAAATTCACCAAAATTTTAAACATCTGAACATGATCCTTAATGAAAAGAAGGAATAATAATTATTATTTTTATTTATTTCTGTAATGAGTATTCTCAGATTTAGGGACTTCACTGGTGGCTGACTGATAAAAAACCTGCCTGCCAGTGTAGGAGATAGTGGGTTTGATCCCTGGGTCAGGATGATCCCTTGCCGGAGGAAATGGCAATCCACTCCAGTATTCTTGCCTGGAGAATCCCATGAACCAGGGAGCTTGGCAGGCAACAGTCCATGGGGTCACAAAGAGTCAGACACAACTTAGCAATTACACAGATTAATGTGTTCACTTGATAATAGGCAGTGAACTAAGCACTTTACACACATTATCTTATTCTAAACAACATGAATTTGATATGACCATCCCAATTTAAAGATGAGGAAATTGAGTTTAGTGAGATTAAATAATTTGTCTGAGCTTCTGTAGTTGTTACGTGAAGTAGCCGGAAACAGAACCAATGAGTTTGACTGGCCCAAGAGCCACTAAGCCACCATATTGGACTGAAGATAGGAATGGGACATACATCCATGGGGAAGTAAATTGTGGGTAAAGTTGTGAGTCTCTAGATACTGGTGAATTCGCCACCTGTCAGGAAGTGAATTCTTCCCTCTTGTCATTCTAAGAATAATTGTAAGGACTTGAGACTGTTTATGGGGCCTTTCCAAAAAAATGACCTCATATCAATTTTGGTTGTGCTTATAAAATGTTTTTGGCAGTTACTTGGCTTCTTTTTTGTCTTCTGTTCATTTTATTTATTTCTTATAATTGGAATAAGTTTTAAAAAGGGATGAATATTGAAGAGAAAAATCATGTTGTCTTCCTTTTGCAATGTAGGTTTAGTGATTCCCTGACTCAAATACTTTAATGATTGAGTGGATAAATTCAGGGGATTAGATGTGGGTTCCTGAATATATACCATTCCTATTCTTAACAGTATGGGTAATTGGAAGATGGTTAACTTCAGCTTTTGCTTTGAAAACACTGTTATTTTCTCTAGCAATTTCATTCATCATAGTCTGTTTGTAAGAGGCTAGTGTACTTCTTGGGTCTTCCCTGATAGCTTAGTTGGTAAAGAATCCGCCTGCAGTGCAGGAGACCCCAGTTCGATTCCTGGGTTGGGAAGATTCTCTGGAGAAGGGATAGGCTACCCACTCCAGTATTCTTGGGCTTCCCTTGTAGCTCAGCTGGTACAGAATCCGCCTGCAATGTGGGAGACCTGGGTTGGGAAGATCCTCTGGAGAAGGGAAAGGTATTCTGGCCTCGAGAATTCCATGGACTTTATAGTCCATGAGGTTGCAAAGAGTTGGACATGACTGAGTGACTTTCACTTCACTTCAGTGTACTTCTTAACCTTCACTTACATGAAAGGCATCAATGAATAATGTAGCTAAAAATAGCTTATTTAGTTTATAAAGTAAAGTTGCAGAAATTGTTCCCTTAGCCAACTGAGAGCAATATGTAGGAAGAAAACTCTAGAAACACATATGTAGAAAGCATTTAAAAGTAATCATAGCAAGGTAAAGTTTATTAAGTGCAGAAAAGTCTATGATTTTTAATGGGTTATCCATAACATCTTACGGAAAACTCCGAGCAAGCTTTCTGCCCAACCCAATATTTTCATTTGATTTTGCCCCTTTACTTTTTAAAACAAACAAGGAAGATTCAACTATTCATAGAAAAAATTGAACAATATTATGCAGAGTTCTATCCTAGAAATTTTTGATCAATTTCTCTTTCTCTGAATCAGACTGTTGGCACCATTTAAACATAGCATGATACCAACAAAGTAGGCAGTTTCTAGGGAATATAGTCCAATGACTTCTTTCCCACAGCATCTTAGAAAGTGAAAAATGAGTTATCCTGTGAAGCAGTCGACACATGTTTGCCCCTAAAATAGTTCAACTTGGGAGGAGTAACATTTTCATTGGCTGTCTTTTTCAGAGTTTGTCAGTGGAGACTTAGTGAAAAGAAAACCCACTGAAGGAGGAAATCTGGACAGTGAAAACTCATCTGCCCAGCACCAGATCCCCCTGCTTAGACTCATATCAGACCAGATAAATCATGCCTTTTGTAATATATTTCCATATACATTGCCTTTATATTTACCTTGTTCTATATCCCCGTCTTAACCCCAGTAGTCTGTACCATTAGAAACTACATTGGCCATGATAAATGTAAACTTCCTATGTATTATTTTATTTAAGGTATGGCAATTTTTTGAAAGTTTCATTTTTATTTGTCTTTAGCATTCCATTCCTATAAGGCATCAGAATTTCGTCTGGAGTGATTTATAATATGTTTGGTGTTTGCTGGCAGATTTGGAACGTTTCAGTTTTAGTTGTTTCTCCACATGATATAAGATCTAATTACCACCCAGCGTGATATAGCAGGCTGAAATGAAAAAGGCAGCAAGAGACGGCACTGGCTTAACTTTAGAGCTCATCAGCTACTCCTCCTTGTATACCTTTCGGCTAGAAAAGAAAGAGAAATAGCATTTGTTAAAGTAACTCATATATTAAACATTTTTTTCCTTTCTAAATTGTAACTGAAAGAGGGGATTTGTTCAAATATGGAAACGATATTAAACCACTTTTAATTTGCATTAGTAATGATTGATGCTTCTTTAATTGTGGAGAATATTTTCATTATTGGGGTTGCTAGAAGTAGTCTCATTCTATTTTCTTGATACTTAAACAGATAAAACAAACATTGAGAAGAATAAAATCAAGTGAATGATTAATCATTTTTTTAAAGCTTAGAACTTACTCAGTTTTGAACTTTTAGATCCTAAATCTGTCTGGAAAAGAAAAGCCTCTAGATTTATATTTAAAGTGTATGTCATCTTAGGATGCTAGTTTGGGGGCGTTTTATATTCTGAAGCAAATGAGTTGGGTAATTTACCTATTGGGAGGAAAGATTGATAATATTTTGTATTTTTTAAATGACTGTGGTCTGAGTTTTCACATATCAGATTCTCTAAAAAGTCAGATAATATTTGGTTTGGGGCAGATGTGGAGAAACACAGACACTGTCATTGTTTGGATTATGTGTGTTACAACAACTCTGAAGGGAAAGTACCTTAAATGGAAAGGCATATATCCAGTATCCTAGCAGTTCCACCTCTAGGAATCTGTCTTGAACATGTATGTATGGAAATATTCCTAGTGATAATATTTGTGATATAAATAGAAAAAATATAAAATATAAGTGATAAGAAAATGTTAAATAAATTATGGTATGTCTATATCCAGATGTATCTCATTCTTTTTAATAGTTGCTCTTAAAGAGAATTAAATACATTTTACATGTAGCAATAAAAAATATTCTATCAGTTATCCTGTTAAGTGAAAAGAGCAGAGAGCTTATGTCTATTTGTGGGTGTATGCAACTTCCCTCTCTCCTCTCCCTCTCACATAAACATGGATTCACACATCTAGAGATAAATGGGTGGAAAGACACAAAAGAAACTGTCGGTGATATTTATAATATCTCTGGTGAATGGGACTAGGCATCTGGGAAGGAAGGCAGGATTTTTTGTCTTTTTTTAATGGAGGAAGTGGCCAATATTTTTTGTGCTTTGAAATGTTTTAACATGTACATATTATTTTTCATAATTAAGAAAATTTAAATTAATGACCACCTCTACTTTTAATTTTAGGACTCAGCCCAGGAGAGTGTTATTACTCGAGATATTCATCGTACATTTCCTGCACACGATTACTTCAAAGATACTGGAGGAGATGGCCAAGAATCTCTCTACAAGATCTGCAAGGTAGGGCCCTCTGCCTTATTTTTTTCTAACTTACTTTTCAGGGCTATAGTCTAAGAACGCATCTTAAAGTTTCTTAGATTTTCCTTCTGTCTGCATTTCTTATTTGCCCTGTGCCATTGTTTGTCCTTTATACTAACACCACCAGATCCTCCATACTGAGTCCTGAAGGTGACTTTTGGGCTGCGTGCTCTGTACCTTCTTGTGAGGGAGGGAGCATAGTCTGACTTCAGTTTGGCTTTGATGCTAACAGGAAAAGAACTGAAAGGTCCTCTTAGGCTACTGCAGTGAAGGCTCAGAGGATTCTCGATGACTCTGTCTACCTGACAAGATAATGTGGCAGTTGTTGCAATTTTTGACAGCAGGCAAAAGTAGGAAACAGCCTGGCTCCTGTTTTGGAATACTGGCGGTTCTCTGGCATTGTTGATATCCTCTGAGTTCTGTCACATCTTTGTGCAGTTTTTAATGTCCCATTTTGAAATCTTTCCTCTCTCTCATTATTAGTAGACCTGGAAGAAAACTGTTTCCTGATTTTCAGTAAATAGGCCTTGCTTAAATTTAAAAAAAAGACTTTGTTTATTAGTGGAGAATAGTTATCAGATTATTAATTTCTCAAAGTTCTGTTAGAAATGCAGAATAACTTTTCAAATCATTGTATATCATTAACTTGTGTTGTCCATGCTAATTGAGGCCAGAGACTCAAAATTGCAAAATTTCCATTAAAAAAAGTTTTGCCCTTTATCCTCAAAGTTAAAATGTCCTACAAAGTGTGGTGTGTATATTCAGTATTTGTCCTTAGCTGCCATTCCAGTAAAGATGGTTAATGAATAGTGAGCTACACAAAAATCTTGTAATAATATGGAAAAACGACAAACACCATGGCTAATTTTCAAGCCAGATTACACGTTTCTGAATTATCAAATTTAGCCTTTAGTTAAGTATTAAGTAGCAGAGATTAGTCAGTAGATAGTCAGAAATATACTCACATATCAATATCATTTTATATTTACTTTTTAAAAAATGGCACTTACAAAAGCAGTGCTTACATGTGCTAATCAAGTACGATTGATGTTCTGCAAATGTTACACTTTGATTAAAATCCTTCTTGCATGTTTGTGTTTTAGCCTTCTACCTACTCCTATCTTGTCTTTTTTTTTCCATTTCTTTTCTTTTGATGTAGCCATATTCGAGGATTATAAATGTACACACTGATCAGAAGTCCATTTTTATACGACTATATCATTTAGAGCTAGAAATATATTACTAACTTAAGGTCTGACAGTGTACTGATTTCTGGAAGGTGATATGTCATCTAGTCTTTAAAATGCCCCAAACCATCAAACACCACAAAAAAATGTATCTTATTCATTATATGCTTGTAAAAAGGAAATGTAATTATTAAGATTTTTTTCTGCCAGTTTTGAAATTTTACAAGCTGGTGTCTGGCTTGTGTCAGGAAGATATCAAAACATATATAGTCTCTTAAGTTATTTAGAAAGATCTGGTTTATGGTATATGGAACAGCATTTTTCTCCTAGAGTTTAGTATATTTTCAACCATTCAGTAACTTTTCTTGCAATTTGTCTCTGATGGAATCTAGACACTTGTATCACATATCTAAAACAGATGGCTCAGTGTGCTTGCAGCCTTTACCTCACAGTTTCTCTCCATTGTAGTAAACCAGTATTTGCCTCCTTATGTAAGATTTAGAGGGGAAACAACCGAAACACTACTAAACACAAAGATAAAAATTAAATAGTTGGTACATTTAAGTAGTTGCGACCCCTTCCTTTTGTATTACGGATAATAATCCAGCCTTTAATTCACTAGGAAGTGTTTGTTAAACATTTCCACAGCTTGTGTAGCCATTTTAGATTATCAGTGTGTATTTTGTAATATGATTACACAGTTTTAAACTCTTTCTGAGTAGAAAATGTTATGAAAATGTCGCTCTAAGATACAATTGCTGAGTAGCTTAAGTCGCATTGAATTTCATGAAAATGTGGAAACCCCCCAAAAAAATTCATACCAAAAACATTTCAGAATTCAAGATAGTAAATAAAAGTTCCTAAGGCTGTTAATATTGTACTAAAATATATATTACCGAAACATAACTTTTCAACTGTCTTTGATAATGGAGGATAGGAGAGATGAGTATATGAGAAAATGTTGGAGAAACCAAAATTTGTTGGGGTCCTGCCTTGTGGACCACTTAGTTTGTAACTGACACAATTCCTTTTCCTCTTGAGCTGCTGATATTTAGTAGTCCAGTCCTCTTGCAGGAAGACCTGTGATGGTGGTGATAATCACAAATAGTTTAGATTAAATATTATTCTCAAGTTTGTACATCCACTTTTCTTTGCTTTTTGTATTCAATTTGTGCCATATGAGCTTTATCCTGCTATGTATGACTTTTAAGGTCACTGAGTATGATGTACCTATTCTATCATTTTTATTTCTAGAATAGTATCTAACATCATACCTCACAGTCTCAGCAATAAAACTGAGTTTCCATTCTGGATACTTTGCACAATGCTGAATAAGCATTAATAAAACCTTGGCATTAAATCAGCTATCTAGTTATACAGTCTGTAAATTAGGACAGTTTTGCTTCTTCTTAAGCCATTCCTGTTCTTTTTTTTCCCTTAATAACTTTTGTCTTATTGCACTGACCTGAACCTCTATTATAGTGTTAAAATGAAGTAATGATAGTAGACCTCCTTGTCTCACTCTTGATTGTAAAGGAAATGCATTTAATGATTTACCACTAGGAATGGTGGTATTCCCATAAGCAACACATTTATAGACTTTTTTTTTCTACACAACACCTTCCAGGTGTTATAATAAATTCAAATTTACAGAGTACTTTCACATATATCACCTCATTTATTTCTGACAACTCCTCATCAATGAAATCTGTTCTAGAAATATAATATGCTGTGCTCTTAAATTGAGAGAGAAATTATTAAGAGAACTTAAGTTAGAATAAGTGTAGAAATCAACTCTAGTTTCAAGGATACAGTCTGACTTTATAGTTAAAAAGTTTTCAGTGACTGTGATGAAATGAGGAATGATGTGAACTGTCAGATTAGAGGGAATACTGTTAAAAACTCACTGTCATGTTTTAATGGCCCTGTCAGTTTCAGTGTTTGACTCTTAATATCTTTTTCAGAGTAGGAGGAAATCGAAAAGGTTCAAAGATTCTTCCGTTGTCATAAATTTATGTGTGGAAGTGGAACTGAAAGTATAATAGGATTCATAAGATTCTAGAAACGAGAAGGTTTTGGCACCCTTCCCCTCCTTTCTCTCTCCTCTCCCTCCCTTTTTCTCGCTTCTCTCCCTCCTTTCTTTCCTATTAATTTTGTCAATAACATATTTTAAAATAGTGTCCTTTAAAGGAGGAAGAAGGTACAGTCTCCCCAAGTATCTTTAGCACTTTTCTAACTTGCATATGATGTAAAATCTGGTTTTAGTTGGGAGAAAGTTTGGCATAGTTTAAAGGACTAAACTTAAGAGATCCGGTCCTAGTCTTATTTCTCCTGTAGGCAGATTTAAGACTTTGGGAAAATCACTTCTTAAATTTCCTCCTCAGTAAGAGCGTGGGGTGTGATAAGATTATCCTTATTACAGTTTGCTTGAAATTTTTGTTCTGAAATATGACATATTGAATGAGGAATCAAACAGTTACTAATAATTCCTATATTAGGTCCCAGCTCTGTTTGTCAACACCAGGACTATAAATGGGTGTGATTTTACTTTGAAATCCTTACCTTGCTTTCTGTTACTGTGTTTGGGAGTGTGTTTCATGCACGCATGAAATGTAGTGCATTTAGTGATTTACTTCTCGATATACATCTCTTTATAAGGCCTAAGACAAGTCAGTCATAGTAATTTGCTAAAACATTGTTCACAACAGATTAGACTGAAGTGACTCTTGTGCAGTTTAATTTGAGGCATGTTGCTTTTTCAAATTTTCTTCCAGCAAACTGACTTATATAAAGGATGCTGCTGCTGTGAATTAAAGTAAGATATTGAGCATATTACAGAGAAATCATACCTCTGTTCATCTGGGTTAATAATTTGATAGTATAATGGTTTGTAGAAGGACGAAAATAAATGTAACCCCTGTTGCAGCAAATATTTTTCTCAAAAATGAGGCTGTATTTAATATAAGAACTAAAGCATTTCAGAAGTTATTTTGATACCAAAATGATGAGTAGTCTGATACATGATTTTTACAGAATGTAAATGATTACTGACTCTTGTGAAAGTAGGTACAGTTGTATATTATTTATGTTGTTTGCTTGTTTTATGGGGGGTTGATTGAAGATTGAGGGCAGGAGGAGAAGGGGATGACAGAGGATGAGATGGTTGAATGGCATCACCGGCTTGATGGACATGGGTTTGGGTGAACTCTGGGAGTTGGTGATGGACAGGGAGGCCTGGCATGCTGCGGTTCATGGGGTTGCAAAGAGTTGGACATGACTGAGCGACTAGACTGGACTGAACTGTGACTGTAGGGATGAGTTGTTACAGAATTGATAGTACTTTCAATATAGTTTTGTACCTATTTGACTACTTGTAATGCATCTCCCTTCCTTGGGGTTCCTGAATGTTTCCTAGTTTGAATGACATTTTCTGAACACATTATAGCCTGCTATCATCCTTCCTCTAATCTATTAAATTCTTGATTAATGTTGTTTTATTTTTCAGTTCTAGAATTTCCATTTGATTTTTTTCAAAGTAGATTCCAGTTCCTTGGTTCAACTACTTTTTTTCCCCTTTCATTTTCTTGAACAGATTAATCACAGTTATTTTAAAGTCCAACTCTGATAAAATCTAGTATCTGATCACCTATGAATGTATTGTGGCTCAGCTGGTAAAGAATTGGCCTGCAATGTGGGAGACCTGATTTCGATCCCTGGTTTGGGAAGATGCCCTGGAGAAGGGAAAGGCAACCCACTCCAGTATTCTGGCCTGGAGAATTCCATGGACTGTATAGTCCATAGGGTCACAAAGAGTCATACACAACTGAGCGACTTTCACTTTTACTTTACATGAATGTATTCCTATTTTCTCTTGATTTTTATTTATTCACTCATGATTTTTGCTTGCTCAATCATACTTAATAGAATTCTGGGTCTTTTGTATGAAAAAGTATAAAGGCTGTGGATGATGTTATTTTATTCCAGAGCAGAGTCAGTATTCCTCTGGTAAGAAGATGGAGTATGCCGTATCCCTTTGAGCCAGTTTTATTTTTTTGCTTGGAGGGTTATGATCTTCCAGGATCTCAACTAAAAGTCTGAGATATTTCCTAGAGACCTTCCTCTTTGATTGGCCCTACCTTTAATTTTTGTGTACCTGATAGTGTACAACCACTGAAAATCTCCGCTGAGCTATTCTTAGTATTATTATAGGCACTTTCCCACAAATTTCCCCTTCTATAAGGTATTACATAGCTCCTGTGAGGAAATATGAGAGATCAAACCTTTATAATGTATTCCTCAAACTTTTCAGTAGACATATTGTTAGTTATTAGTTTCAGAGTTTCTGAAGGAGGGGGAAACTCACTGATGATCTTGTTTACAGGGGGATAGTAGGTTATCATATTGCTAAGACTTAATCTCTCAGAGTAAGAGCTTGTTTAATTTTTTCCCCCTCCTTTAAATCAGTCATTTCAAATTTTAAAAGAATTGGCTATTTCTGCTTCTTTTATGGAAGGACAATTAGGTTTGTAGCTATTCAAAACATCAGGTGCATGCTTACACATATACATACACATAAAAAGAAATCTTTGCAACCTAAAGTTGAAAAGCTTCACTTGTGTGTATGTGTGTAGGGTTGGGGGTTAACTTCATGATTAGCTTTTGGATAAATATTTTAAAAATATTTTTTATATTTGTTAGTATCATTAAAGTCATACATTAAGGATGTTTTGGGTTTTTTTCTCTGTAATACACATATTAATAGGATAGACTTTCTATGATTCAGAGCACAACTGGGAAGACATACTGTTATTTTAAATATAGAATTTTCTTCTGAAACTGTAACAATGAAAAGGTCGGATTTGTGAAGCTGGAGTCCTGGAAAGAGAAGGAGAGATTTGTAATGCTCTTGAGAGTGTCTGAAGAGGTTTTTAAAATTTCTTTATATGCATAAGCACATAAGAGCTCTTCTTGAAATAGCTTTGTAGTTTCTGTGGAGCCTGTAGTCTTTCAACTGAAAGGCTAATTGAAGCTGTCACGCCATTATTAGAATAAAGAAGAGAAATGATGGGATTATGAGGATAATAAAAATGTATAAAATTAGAATACAGGGATTAGAGTATATCCTAAGGGTTTGATTATAGTCACTCTTTTAAGAAAACATTACTCTTTGAGGAAAAGGAGAAAAGTAAGGTTACTTTTTAAAATAGAAAAGGAAAAAACTAGCCTGCAAAGACATACACAAAGAACCTTCAAATAAAATGGTAATCGTGGTACCTCCTGAATTTATGATTTTTCTCACACTAGAGGTGTGTTTCTATACCAGATTCAGATGCCTTAAATATCCTAAGTAATAAACTCTTCAGTTATTTCTGAGTTAGTTAGCTATAGAATTATGGGCACTTCCTTCCTGTTTACTAATTGCTATGCAGTTGGCAATGTCTTTATAACTCTGAAGCCTCCTCCTTAACCAGACCTCTTCTTGCATGTCTTAAAGACCTTGGAAGGGTGTGAATCTGAATTGCTCTCCTCCTCCTTCCCATCTGTCCAATTCTTAGTTGCCCACTTCCCTTGTGAAGCTTGTCCTACCCACTTCTACCCACAGTGATTTAGAGATTAAAAATACTCTTGCACAATTTAGGTTATTATGGATTATATTTTGAACATTATCTGATTAGTTTCATTTACGTCTTTTCTGCAGCGTGTTCAGTCTTGGAGGGAAGAGGCTGTCTCTGACATTTTCTTTGTCCCTGCTTGCTGAGTGCAGTCAGTACTGGTTATCCGGTGTTAATATAGTTGACTCATCAGTCTTGACTTAATGCAACTGACTGTGTTATTCCATGTTCTGTAGGAAGCCTATCATCCAGACAGGATTAAATGTGTAAAAAATGTATTAGGGGAAGTGTTTGTAAGAGAAAATGGGAAGGAAGCTGGGTGAGCCATGCTGGTCTGACCCCGAAAGAAGAGAGGAAGGGAAGAGGGTCAGATGGAAGTGTCTTGGATGTAGTGCACTTTTAAGGAAAGTTTGGCAAAGCCACTGGGGTGGCCTGTGAGCGCCCACTTTTTCCAGAAGCTGGTCTGCCTTTGGGTTCTTGCTGTGCTCAGTCACTAATTGGGAGCAGCCCATGGCAAGTGTGATCTTGATGGAACCACTTGGGACCCTTGGTCAGTATGTTCCCTGATGTTGGAGATCTGAGAACTGCATTTTCATGGTCACCACACTGATATTTCAGATGAAAATTTAATGTACATAGACTCTGAAAAAGCTCTCTATTTCTACCATTTCCTTTTGCAATTTTATTCATAACGACTATTCAGGTTAAACTTCTTTAGAACGTGGCTGCTGCTTTTCTTTATTTTGTAGAGTTCCTTCCTCCTTTTGATGCCCTTTATGTACCATTTTTTAAAAATCAAGAGTATAAACCCTCCGAGTAATTTACCATAATCACACAGTAGTTTCTTATAACAAGGACATAAAACATTTTTTTAAGGATATGGCAGTTACTTTACATTTCCTTAAAAACAAAAGGGTATATCAGTTCACTTTTAAATTGTTGCCAGGGGCTTTTTTTAAAGTGTTATATAAAGGGAAACTTAAATCTAGGAATCTTGCCAGCTATGTTAGATAAGAAAATTGCTTTGTTAGTGAATATTTGTGAGACATCTAGCCTTCTACATTTATTGTCATCAGTGTTTAGATGATTTCATATCACTGAATCTATTTTTAGAGCTTATGTTGATATTCCCTTTTTATCAGCATATAGGAAAAGCTTAATAATCTTTTTTTAAGCTCCAAGTTTTTATTATTAGAATTAAGGCAAAAATGATCCTGTCAAATTTATTTATATATATGTATGCTTATTTCCATATTTCTCTATATTTTTTAAACAATCTCAAACTTAGAAGAAAGTTGCAGGTACAAAATTTTATTTTCTTGTACTGTTTGAGAGTGATCCTCCAACATGATGCGACATCACTTCCAAATACGTTAGGATGTTTTCTAACAAGCAAGAATATTCTTCCACATGACTTGAATACAGCATCCAAATCAGTAAAGCAAACATTGCTGTATTCCTACCACTTAAGCCTTAGTCTTTATTAAGGTTTCACTAATTATTTAAATATTATCCTATATAGAGAAGGAATCTAGTTTACAATCACGTATTTCCTTCGATTATCTTGCTTTCTTGATTTCCTTCTGTCTAGAACAACTTCTCACTCTTTCCTTCACTTTATTGACCTGAAGATTACAGACCAGTCATTTTTTAGAATGTCCCTCAATTTCATTTGCCTGTTTTTTCCTCATGGTTAGATTTAGGTTATACGTTTTTGGCAGAAACAACACAGAAGGAATTCTCTGCTCTAACATCTTTCTCCCAGGTAGCACACAGATATGGGTGTTTCCCCCATTTTTACCTTGATTGTATAAATAAGATACTGTTTACCAGGCTTCTCTGATATGAAGTTACTCTTTTTGACTTTGTAATTGATAATTATTTTGTGTGACACAATTTGTCGCTATGTAAATATCTCATTCCTTATCAGACTTCCCATTTATTTATTACTTACTGTAGTCACCTGGACTCGTGAATATTCATTTTATTCAGGGGATTATGTTCCCTCACTTGCATTATTTGTTTTGGTGCTCAGATTGTCCCCAATTAGACAGCAGGAGACTTCTAAGACCTTCAAGTGATAGATGTACTCTGTCATTCTTAGAGCATTGCCTTTCTTTCTGCTTCAGAAAGATGTCCCAAGACTTTTTTCTCTGCCCTAGTTCTACAATTAGCCATTTCTCCAAGGAGCTCTGTTTTCTTTTTTCAAAAATGGTAAGAAACCAAGATCTGCTAGGTGTATTCATTGCTTTGGGATGTCATTTCTCACAAGTCACCACAGTGAGCAGGGCTGGGAAATATAAATACACATATAGACATATATAAGCATGTGTATGCACACAAACATACATTTTTATTGAGATATAATTCACATCCCATGAAATTCACCCCTTTGAATAAGTGAACCAAGTCAGTGGTTTTTAGTATATTTAAGAGGTTATGAAAAAAATCACCACTATTTGATTCTAGAGCGTTTCCATCACTCCTAAAAATAATCCTGTATCCATTACAAGTCTCTCCTCATCATCTCTGCTGTCAGTCCTTGACAGTCTTTGAACTTTCTGTCTCTATGGGTTTGCCAGCTTTTATTGTTTGTTAATGTAGTTTGGTTGGTAACTTTTATGCATTAATTCTGTGAAGTCTATATTTTTTGTCATTTGTGGCCACTGAAGTCTCCACTTGGTGATTAGCTAGTGTTCAGACAGAGATTTCCTTAAATGCCTGTAACCATAAGTTTCTCAGTCTTTGCAATGGGGCCGTGTGTATGTATTTAGGTATGTCTTCAGTACTTAATCAGTCAGTTGACTTTCTACTTGTGCAGAATCTCACGGATAGCCAGAGGTGAGATTTTTAAACTGTCTCAGGCCTTTCCTAAAGCATACATAAAGCTCTGGGCATCTCTAAAACCTTACTCATAGGTATGGCCCTATAAACTCTTAAAAATATATCTGAATCTTTCATAACCCTTATGGACATCTTGTTTCCAAGCTTTATCTTTAAGCCTTTTGATCAGTCTCTTGTCTTCTCCAACTTTCATCTATCACCTTAGGCAGTGGCCATGTTTAACTTGTCTGTAATTGTTTTTGACAAATGCCCCTAGGGAAAAGGCTTTCCTCCTGAGTGAACCTTGCAGGTAGACTCTTTGGGGAATCAATAGACAGGTCAAATAATGATAATTTTCTGGGAATGGGTCTTTACAGGAAGTTCTAGTCCCATTTTGCTCCCTCTGGTGGCTGCTAGGCTGCTTGTTTGCAGAATGCAAGCTGTGAGTTTTCAAGGTCGTCATGTTGCTACGGAGCAGAGGGTGGATTATGGCAAGTTAAAAATGTCACAGAGTTCCTCGCTCTTACCAAAATTCAGTTGCTTTTCTGGAATAAATGTCCCTCAGGCTGCTGCAAACCTTTGTCCAATATCCAGAGCTCTGAAAAAGTTGATTGTAACAGTTTCTGCCATTTTTCTTGTGTTAAGGAGAAGCGCCTTTTTGGAGATGCTTACTTTGCCTTTTTTTTTTTTTTTTTTGCTGATGTATACTGCCCACATTTGTTTTTATATCGGTTTATATGTGTTGAAAACCAACTTCAGTCCAACACCAGAGGGTTAATTCTAGTGTCCTGCATTTGTAATTCCCTTCTCTGACAGTGAGAAACCCAGCTCCCATTATCCTTAAAATATTAATCCATTAGATCAACATTGCTGTGTGTGACCAATCTCCCCTTGCTGTTGTCACTTCTCTCTGACACAGAGAGCCTCTTTACCATGGTCAGGCTCTAACTCCTGTGCCAGAATGTCACCCCACATGTACTCACTTTGTCAGCCACTACTTCCCACATGGATGGTCTTGTCATCCTGGTTCAGTTCAGTTCAGTCACTCAGTCACGTCCGACTCTTTGCGACCCCATGAATTGCAGCACGCCAGGCCTCTCTGTCCATCACCAATTCCCGGAGTTCACTCAAACTCATGTCCATCGAGTTGGTGATGCCGTCCAGCCATCTCATCCTCTGTCGTCCCCTTCTCCTCCTGCCCCCAATCCTTCCCAGCATCAGGGTCTTTTCCAATGAGTCAACTCTTCACATGAGGTGGCCAAAGTACTGGAGTTTCAGCTTTAGCATCAGTCCTTCCAATGAACACCCAGGACTGATCTCCTTTAGGATAGACTGATTGGATCTCCTTGCAGACCAAGGGACTCTCAAGAGTCTTCTCCAACACCACAATTCAAAAGCATCAATTCTTCGGTGCTCAGCTTTCTTCACAGTCCAACTCTCACATCCATACATGACCACAGGAAAAACCATAGCCTTGACTAGACGGACCTTTTTTGGCAAAGTAATGTCTCTGCTTTTCAATATGCTATCTAGGTTGGTCATAACTTTCCTTCCAAGGAGTAAGTGTCTTAATTTCATGGCTGCAGTCACCATGTGTAGTGATTTTGGAGCCCAGAAATCCTGGTTAGGGTCTGATATTTCATGCCAGCTTACCCTTTTCTGTGTCTTTCTCTCCCTAATGGCATCAGGAAGGAAATGGGTAGAATAATGATGTTTTACAGATGAATTTTATTATCCTTTCTGTCTTTCCTGAGTTTTACTTGTGAGAGTTTATGAAGATATATTAGACTTACATTGGAATATCTGGCTTCAAAGAGTGAAAAAAAAAAAAGGTACAACTTACATATCTGAACAAACTTGTGAGTTTTTTGAGGGGGGGCATCTATAGAAAACTGATGATTCTCAAGACGTCAGTGAACCTAAGAATCCTTAAGAATTTTAGTAGTGAGTAAGACCCCTTTCAGATAGCTTCACATTCATTTTGAAGATGGCTCAAATGAGATATTTGGGAAAAGGACATAATAATCTTTCTTGATGTCAGCTTGTCATTGCTACCATTTATTCAGCACTTCACTGTGTACTCGGCACTCTGTTTAATTCTCAAGTAAACTTAATATGGTTTCTATATTTACCTTTGTGTTATAGATGAAAACATCTATTCCACTTTATCACAAAAGTCCTGAGAAGATTTGTCTGTACTTGGCAGTAACCAATTCTTCTTCTCCATCTCTGCCATAAACTTGTATCAGTGAGGATTTCACCTGTATCACTGCTCTGAAAATGGTCTGGTCAGAAAACAAATGTATTCCAAATCAGAAAGAATCATCACAGTCTTTTCTGTCTCATTTAGTAGTAACTCCAGGTACTCAGCTAGAAACCTTGAATCATCCTTGACTCTCCTTTCTTTCTCTTACACTACTTGTTAAAAAGTAGCAACCATTCCCTACCCATCAGGGGCAGCAGCCCCAGGATGTCAACCCACTGTGTGGTTTGCAGATGTTGGGGTTACTAAGAAAGATATGACTCACACAGGCATTGGAAGGAGCAATGCATTACTCTCAGAGAAAAGAGAGAGCAAAGTCAGCTTCAGCAGCGAGCGTCAGCCCCCTGTGGTGAGCGAGTCCCAGCTGTACTGTTGCAGGGAGATGGTCTGTGCTGCAGGGATGGGCCATGTTCCGTCTTCACTGAGACTGTAGATAATAATGGTGGGGGTGGTCAGGTGCCATATGACACACACACACTTCAGCAGGACAATGAAGTACACATCAAGCTAGAAAAGGAAAAGATACTCCCAAACAAGACAGTAAGCTCAGCACAAACTGTGAGGGCTCCTTATTTCCACGTGTGGAAACGTTCCAGGCCTATGGTGCTTTTACAACCATGCAAAGGTCAACAGGCCGTGCATGACTTCCTTTCCCGATACCACACACCTGTCCTTTAGAAAGCCTTTTTGGCTCTGTCTTCAGAATATACGCAGGACCTGACTGTCTAATCACTATCTCCACTTCAGCAACACTGGTCTAAGCTATAATTATTTACCTGATCTTTCTGCTTCCAGTGGCTTTCTATACTATTCATTGTAAAAACCAGTCTTTATAGTGGTTTACAGGGCTGTGAATCATGTATTGGCACTCTTTCCATCATGCATTTTGCCCCAGCCATACATGCCAGCTTTGCTCACACACTGGAGTCCTTACACTGGCCATCCCCTCTGCTTGGAACAGTCTTCTCCCAGAGATCTTTGTGGCTTGCTGTTTGACCTCTCTCGACTTCTTGCACCAGTATTAACTTTCTCGGTATGGCTTGCCCTAACCACCTGATTTAAAATTGCAATCTCCTCTTGACTCAGCACTTCTTAGCCCTTTTCCCTGCTTTATTTTTTCCCACTGTGCTTAATAAGTTCAAACATACGTGTGGGTATCTTTGTTTCTATGATGGTATTTATTTATTTAGGCTGTTAGATTTTTCCGCTGAGAAGGCTTATTTTATGAGAGCAAAGATTTTTGGCCTTTTTGTTCACTGCTTAGATCACCCTTTCACATAGTAGATGCTCAATAAATATTTGTTGCCTCAAAAGAATTGAAACTTAGGGAATTGAAATAATTCTGGTAAATGGCAGAGCTGAAATTTGAAGTATTTGGCATTCAGATCCACTAGTAGAAAACTTTTGATTAAGCTTTTTCTAACCCAGCAATCAATGATTTTAGAGTTATTGTCCTGGTCACTGTAGTTAGGCACTAATTTAATGATTCCAGCTAATCTGATAACCTAACTGTATTGCATTCATGGTAAAACACTTGCTGAGTTTCACAGAAAATAGTGGTTAATGAGTGGTTCATTACTGTGGACTACTGGTACTGAATAGTAAAGAAATAAATAAAAATATGTCAGTGATAATATTCTAAAGGTTTGTGTGAAAAGGAATATGATCAGGAAATTGAGAACTCAAAATTTTTAATAAAATATTGATTTATAATCAAATTTTAAAACTTCAAATTATATGTGGGCTACATTCACATTGTTTTCATTTACTTGATTATTCTAATGTTTGTGGTCCTTAATAAAACTAATAATATATTATTCCAATCAATAGCAATATTGGTTTTATTAATTAAAAATGCTTTGTATTGATTAACTTTTTGTAGACTTATTCAGAAATAAACAAGTTCAACTTAATTTTGGATATGCCTGTGTGTTTATGTGTGTGTGTGTCCCAAAAAATATGCAACTTCAAGAAGATATGTAGACATGGGTAAATATAGTTATCAATACGCACATACACAGAGTCGATCCTCATTATTCATAGATTCCATATTTTCAGATTCACCTACTTGATACGATTTGTTTGTAATGTCAAAATTCATACTTTCGGTGCTTTTGTGGTCATTCACTGCTGTGCCTGTGGACAATGTCTGGGTTGCTTGATGAGTGAGTACCTGCCAAGTTCAGATGCAACTAGGTAATGCTCTGCCTTCTTGTTTCAGCTTTCATACTACACACCAGTGTCTTTTTTGCAGTGTAATTAGTACCTCGTTTTTGTGCTTTTGGTGATTTTGTTGTTGGTGATTTTGCTATTTAAAGTGTTCCCCACGTGTTGTGCTGAAGTGCTACCTGTTTTGCTAAGCATCAGAGGCTGTGATGTGCCTTGTGGAGGAAATACGTGTGTTAGATCAACTTCATTCAGGTGTGAGCAAAACACTGTTGGCTGTGATTTCAGCATTAATGAGTCAATAAATATTTTAAAAGGTGTATTTAAGTAGAAACACATGTAACACAAGGCTGTATATTGATCAGTTGCTGAAAGTGTTGTGACCAGAGGCTTGCAGAAGCCTAAGACACTGTATCCCCTAGGGATAGGAATTGAGTATCTGCTTGATCCAGTATTTGAAGAAACTTCATGGAGCATAACTAGGGTAAGTAATGAGAATCAGCCATACTTGTACAGTTTTCTCTGAGAAAAGCAGCTTTCATTAGTTGTTTGTTTTACTGTTAGAATCATTATATTAAACTCCAGCTCAGTGTGTGTCTTTCATAAATTTATATTCTAGAGATGTCACCCAAACTGAAATCTTAACATAAACCAGTGCTGTGTTCCATTCAGTGAAATGGAATGTTACTAATAAGTCATTTTTAAAAACTTTAATTAAAATTTTAAAATTATGAAACATGTCATTTTAAAAATTTATCAATTTTTTAAAATTATGAAATATTTTTAAATATATTCAAATTTTAAAAATTATGAAATGTATCGTACATTCAAATGAGTAAACATAATTTGTATTTATGATTTGGAAAAAAATCAATAATAGAAGCAGCATCCCTGTACATACAATTTAGGAAATATATCATTATCAGTATCTTTGAATATTCCCAGGTGCTCTTCTCAGATTCAGTGTTCCCTCACCAAAGTCAACTACGGTCCTAAACTTTATGTTAACATTCTTCTTTAGCTGAAGCTCTCTCTGTGATTTCCTTCTGAACATTCATTGATTACATAGCAAAAAAAAAAAATTATGTTTTATCATTAGGTCTTTGTTTTGCTCACATGAACTGTACCACATACGTCAACAGTCATTGAGATCTAGAGATTGTATACTGACAGTAGCTAAGGCCTTGGGCTCTGAAGCCAGGTCTTAGTTTGAAGACTGGAGCTGCCTGAGTTTCATTTCTGGCCTGCTGCTTACTAACTGGGTGGCCTTGCACAAGTTGTTTACTTTTACTTTCCCTCAGTTTTTTCTTCTATAAAATGGGAATATTAAAAGTGCTTAACTCAGAGGGTTGTTGTAAGGGTTAAATAAATTACTTACATATCCCAGGTAGCTTAGCTGGTAAACAATCCTCCTGCAATACAGGAGACCCCAGTTCAATTCCTGGGTTGAGAAGGTCCCCTGGAGAAGGGATAGGCTACCCACTCCAGTGTCCTTGGACTTCCCTGGTAGCTCAGATGGTAAAAAATCTGCCTGCCATGTGGGAGACCTGGGTTCAGTCCCTGGGTTGGGAAGACCCCATGGAGGAGGGTATGGCAACCCACTCCACTATTCTTGCTTGGAGAATCCCCATGGACAGAGGAGCCTGGTAGGCTGCAGTCCATGAGGTTGCAAAGAGTTGGATATGACTGAGCATCTAAGCACTGCAACACAAATATCTGGAAAAATGGTAGTTATTAATAAATATTACTGGTTATTTGTTAGAAAAATTAATGATAAGAATTATTTGAAAAGCCATTTATATTCTTGTGCTATATTAAGTAATCTTTTCTTTAAATGTTATTCTACTTTTAGACAACCGTGTGTTTTAATGATTCTTGTCACTTTGTGACCTCTTTTCATTTAGCTTATTGTAGCATTACTTAAAATAGTATTTCTTTGGTATCTCTTTTTTTGTCTCTCAGATTGTGTGAGATCAGATCTCTTTTTAGTTTGTAAGTGAATTTATTCTACATATTTTATATTTGGATTTTTCTCCCTAGCATACTCATTTAAGGTCTGCTGAGCAATAATTCAAAGGCTGATTTGTTTATCTGTTTGTTTTCGTCTCATGTTGGCAGAAGTTCATTGTAGTGATAGACTTCACAGTTCATCTAATATTAATAAATGAAAAATTGCTTTACATAAATGTCAAGCTCCTATTAAAGTAGGGAAATCTAAATTAGTATTTCCTGTTCTCAGAGCTATATTAAATTGTGAGACAATTCAATATTTAGGTTAGAGTTTAAAGAAACACTTAACATGTCATGGTTAAAACCAATAAACTTAACTACTGTCTATTGATAGCCAATAAGTTAGCAACTACATCAGTACTTTAGTAGTATCAAGAAGCTGAATGAGACTCTGTTTTAGAAGTTTAATTCCTTTTTGCATGCCCACATAGCAGCCTTTCTGTTTTGTTAAAGAGCATCTTCTGATTTCATTCTTCCCGTGAGTCTGAATTTCCTTCATCTTTATCTATCTGTAAGTGTGATTGTTTGATAAAATAGTGCAGTATGTTGCGCATTTCTGAGACAAAAGAGAAACACCATTCTATATTTTCTGTATCAATCTGATAAAGACATGTGAGTGAGAGTGTTTGGGGAGAAACAGGTTGTCGATAAGGCTTTAGACAATCTAGCTCTAAGACTAAAAACTTTCCAAAAAAAACTTTCCATATTATTTTTTTTCTATTAATTTTTAAGAATTTATTCTTAATTGGAGGATAATTAACTTTAAAATGTTGTGTTGGTTTCTGCCATACCCTAGTGTGAAACAGCCATAAGTATATATACATCTCCTTCCTCTTGAGCCTCTCTCCCACTCCACTCCCCCATCCCATTCCTCTAGGTCATCACTGAGCACCAGGCTGAGCTCCTTGTGTTATACAGCAACTTCCTACTAGCTAGCTATTTCACACTTGGTAGTATATATATTCCAATGCTACTCTCTCAATTTTTCCCAACCTCTCCTTCCCCCACCATACTGATTTTAATAAGGAGAACTTAAATTATATGTACGTGTTAGCACCACCATGATTAAGCTTTAACAGCTATCTATGTTTTTATGTCTAAGTTTTAGCTTGTAGTCAGTATGTTAATAAACATGCATATTACATAAAGAAGTTAAAATCTATCCTTTCCTAAACCCAGAAGTTATGGACTGAAAAATATTAAGCTGTCCTTGATCAGACTGTCTCTTTTCTTTTTTCTTGAGAGTATGCAATGTGATTTTCCGTGTCTGTTGAACCCCAAGGCAAATCAGAAGATGGACCCTCTTTTCTTAACATGGATCCAAACACAGAAACATCTAAAAAGAATAGTTCTGCTCACAGTCTAACACCACTCACCGAGGGGCTTAAACAACAGACATTTACTACTCAGAGTCCTTGAGGCGGGGAAGCATTGGCCACAGTGCTGGCAGTTTTCAGTGTCTGGTGAGGACTCACTTCCTGGTTCATAGATGGCCACCTCCTTGATGTGTCCACAAGTGGCAGGAGAGGTGAGGGAGTGTGCTTGAATCTTTTTCATAAGAACAGTAATACCATTCATGAGAGCTCTGCCTTGGGACCTAATCAACTCTGAATGGCCCCACCTCGAAATAACCATTACTTGGGGATTCAACATATGAACTCTGAGAGAACACAGTCTCTAGCAGTGATATAACAAAGGTGTAATGTATATAGGCTCTATATTTGAGAAGATTTGGGTTCAAATCCTGGCTCTAATTGTTTGACCTTGCCCAGGTTAATTACCCTCTCTCAATATCACTTTTGTCATCTCACAGGTTTTGTGAGGATTGATTGAGAATGTGGGACAGTGTTAGTACAGTGTCTGACATTGTCTGCCTTTGACCATGCAGCATGCCTGAAGAATCTCAGTATTCTTCCTTCAAGAATGTGAGGCCAAGCTTGCAGCAATTCTGGTCACATCCTCTTCTTTATGGCTAAGACAGTAGCACCTTGTCTGAAATGCTTCCCTTGCCTTTATCTCCATTCCATGCACTACGGCTTGGTTATGCACCCTTTCCCTCTGGTTGGAACTCATCTCACTGTGTACTTTCTCATTGTACGTGCTGAGTTCTTCTATAACATTCTGAACTGAGGAACATGGACCATATATTTTCATCCTTGTGTCTACCTCAGCACAATGTTTGATTATATAATAAGATAGTAAGTAGTGACTTGCTGACTGAATATATAAAATTCCCTTGGGACCCCAGCCAGAAGAGTAGTCTGTAGTCCAGATCAGAATGAAGAGAGTATAGGAACAACATTTTCCCCGCAAAAGTTAGAAAGTATTTTCAAATACACAGAAAAGTTCAAAGAATTGTACAGTGAACATCCATAAATCTATCACCTAGATTCTATAATTAATATTTTGTCACCTCTTTTATCAGATGTCTCTATCCAACTACTCTTAGATTCAATTAATTAATCCATCTTAATACTTTAAAGTATCTTAGAGTATTAAAGGTGCTGGTTTAGGCATTTGGGGTAGGTCAGGCCTTGGGCTGTGGCAGTCTGGTTGTGGTCTGAGACCCAGAAGGCTTCTGAAGCACTGGAGCAGGCTCTGGAGTGGCCTTCAGGAAGCTGGCCAGCCTCTCATGCAGTTTACAAACCATACTCTGAGTCCTGCTTCAGGAGCAAGCAAGTGTGTGCATGCTTCTCACAAGTGGAGTCTAGTCTTCACACAGCCCTCCAGTTGGCCCCGTTGTCCCTCCAACCAGCCACTGGGCTCATCTTCCCTGTGTTGGTCCCCAAGGTTGGGGCACCAGTATGTGGCTCAAACCATTCACTCCCTGGGAGGATCTCTTTCCTGTATAATTTCCATTTTCCTCTGAGTCTGCTCCCAGGGGCACAGGTCTGATCACTTCTCTTCCCTTCCTCCTTGATTCAGTGTGGCTCTTTCTTACAGTCTTGGTTGTACAGTAGTCTTTCTACCAATCTCCAGTTAGTTTTCAGTAAGAACTGTTCCACGTATAGGTGTATTTTTTGATGTGTTCATGGGAGAGGTGAGAAGCCTCCATTTTCATCTCCTCTCCACTTTCATCTCCTCTCCACTTGGGTATGTTCCCAATGACCATTCAAGATATTTCTCTGTGATGTATCTTTTCAGATCTTCAGTACATTTTTTGATTGGGTTTTTGATATCAAGTTAGAGGAGTTCTTTATATATTCTGTTCAAGACTTTGTTTAGATACATTTGCAAATATTTTCCCAGTCTGTAGTGTAATTGTTTTCTTAATGGTATCTTTTTATCAGTGCTGTTGTTGTTGTTCAGTCACCCAGTCATGTCCACTCTTTGCAACCCCATGGACTGCAGCACACCAGGCCTCCCTGCCCCTCATCATCTCCTGATGTTTGCCCAAGTTCATGTTGATTGCATCAGTGATGCCATCCAGCCATCTCATCCTCTGACACCCTCTTCTTCTGCCTTTAATCTTTCCCAGCATCAGGGACTTTTCCAGTGAGTCATCTGTTCTTATCAGATGAACAAAATCCTAGAGCTTCAGCTTTAGTCCTTCCAGTGAATATTGAGGATTGATCTCCCTTAAGACTGACTGGTTTGATCTCCTTGCTGTCCAAGGGACTTTCAGGAGTTTTCTCCAGCACCACAGTTCAAAGGCATCAATTCTTTAGCATTCTGCTTCTTTTTGGTCCAGCTTTCACAACCATATGTGACCACTGGAAAGATAATAACCTTGACTGTACGGACCTTTGTCAGCAAAGTCATGTCTCTGCTTTTCATTTTCTAAATTTTGCTAATGTCTATTGTATCCATTTATTTGTTTAATAGTTAATAACTTCTGTGCCCTGGCTAAGAAATCTTTGCCTTTACCAAGTTACGAAGATGTTCTTTCTTTCCCTGAGTAGCTTTATAATTTTACTTTATATTTAGGAGTATGGTATATCTAGAATTAATTTTTTCATATGAAATAAAGTTAGGGATAAAGGTTCACTAATTTCCCCCATATGGATTCCAATTGTTTGAGCACATTTGTTGAAACAATTTCTGTAGATTTACATTTTTACATATGTAAAAATTTCTCCTTTCCTCACTGTTATCTTGGTAACCTTGTTGCAATAAAATGACTATATGGGGGTGGCTCTACATCTGGACTTCTTATTCTATTTTATTTATTTATCTGTACTTATATCAGTTTTATGTTGTCTTGGATATTGTACTTTACACTAGGTGTAGTAAAGGCTTCTCTTCTGTTACTTTTTCCCTAGCATTTCTACTCTTGCTTTCTAGCTGTTACAGTCATCCTAGTCTGTTCTCTGATTCTTCAAGCCAGTAAGTCTATAGTTTAATATCCAAGTTTTATCCTTCCATTGTGGCACCACTGGCACAAGGCCTCCAGCAAAAGCCATCAGTTCAGTTCAGTCACTCAGTCGTGTCCGACTCTTTGCGACCCCATGAATCGCAGCACGCCAGGCCTCCCTGTCCATAAAGAATGAGAGTTTTACCTAGTGTCATTACTTTCTTCCAAGTTTATTCTCCCCTCCAGTTTCTTCCTCCTGCTTTTTGCTCAGTGCTTTCAGGTAATTATTTTATGTATTTTGTCTGTATATAGATTAAATTTGTTACCAGAGGGAAGGTTGGTTCAATTCCTTCTCCATTATAGTAGTGCTGTTCAGTTGGTTTCTGAAAGTCAGTTTGAGCAGGCATCTGGCCAGGGAAGCAGTTAGAGTGAGGAGTGGGACAAGGAGGTATGGCACGGAAGAGAGGCAAGTTTCAAATGGAGGGAACGGATTTGGTTCAGCTCAGTTAGAGAAGGCTTAGACTAAACCCAAAGTTGCTGGGAAGAACTCCAAGGGAAAGAACGTACTAGAACATTGTGTTTTTCAAACTGTGAATCATAAAATCGATTTAGTAGGTGGCCTCTGGAAAGTCATTTTTGTTGCTAACCTAATCTGAAGCCATAACACAATTAGAAAGTAAGATTGATACACTGCTGATGTGTACTTTTATCCTCAGCTCTCCAGTCAGAGAACAGTTTGTGGGGTCTCAATGAATTCACTCCTCCTCTGGTGGACTGTGGACCTTTGTTTTATGTTGGACTTCTCTTGTAACATGTGCATGTACATAGCAAATTGTGCATGTACATAGCACACTTCTTGGTAACTGTTAAATATATAAAGATGGATCACACATTTGTCAAAATTATGTCAGGGCTGATGAAGCATGATTGGCTTCAGAAATCCCCAGTTTTAAGGAATCCTCAGCTTAGACTGTCTTTTATGAGAAAGGGAAGCCTTGATGATATATGTGACATGATGTCTTATCAAGAAATCTCAGAGTTCCTTGTTCATGGAAAAAGAAGTAATGGAGAACCATCAGGGATGCACTAAATAAGGATAGTATTAGAACCTCTCCCCTCTTTCTTTGTTAATTGTTCCTTTTCTTTTCTCTCTGTAATCCTTCTACACACACACACACACACACACACACACACACACACACACACACTGTGACCCACCCTGATCCATAAGCTTTGGATAAAAGTACAAATAAGGATTCGTAAATAAAACTATATAAATCAAAGAAAATTAAATAAGTAAAAGGATGGTAATCCATCTTTCAGTTTTTATAATTAGGCCGAGCTTGGGAAACTAGTTATAATGAAGAAAAGCTTCTTTAAAATTCATTAGGAAATGATTCCGTGATCTAATTTTTCTCTCATTAGATGAGGGCGTGATACTGTCATCATTGGCAGAAGGTTAAAAGATAACAACAGTTCTTCAGAAGGCACCATTAAAACAATAAAAAGGCAGACCACGCACTGGGAGAAAATATCGGTAATACAGATGTCAGATAATGATTCAGTCACCAGAGTGTATAAAGAATTTTCATGAATCGACAATGACAAGATAAGCAACCGAATTAAAGAAATGAACAAGAACTCAAAGAGATAGCCTCAAAAGAAGGTGTATCAGTTGCCTAAAAACACATTATAATACATTCTGTGTCATTAGCCATCAGAGAGATTTAAGTCAAAAGCACAGGAATTAATAAAAGGAAAAAGACTGGCAATATCAAGTATTGACAAGAATGTGAGCAATGAGTACTCTTATATTTTGCTGATGTGGAGGTAATAACTGAACAATCACTTTGCAAAATAATCTGGCAATATCTTAGAAAGTTAAACATTCACTTAGGATTTGAACCTTGAACCTCCACTCCTAGGTATTTACCCAAGGGAAATGAAAACCTATGTACGCAAAAAGCCTTGTGTATACAAACCAGCTTTATTTTGTACTGGCCCCAGTCTAGGGGGAAAAAACCCGTATGTTCATCAGTGAGAGACTGGATAGACCAATTGTGGTATATTTATACAGTGGAATACTACTCAGTAGTGAAAGTGGATGATTTACTGATGCATTCAACAACACTGAAGACTCTCAGAAACATGCTGAGTGAAGGAAGTCAGACACAAAAGAGTATATATTAATTCATTTATATGAAATTCTTCTAAAAATGCAAAGCTAATAATTGTGAAAAAAAATCAGCTCACTGGTAGCCTAGGGTGGAGGTGGTTTGACTTCAGAGAGTCATGAGGGACATTCTAGAATGATATAAATATTCTTTAATGATGGAGTTACATGAATGACTCAACTTATTTAAGGAACTGTGAAATTAAAAGGTATGCATTTCATTGAGTATAAGCTATATTTCAATAAAGATTTTTTAATTAAAAAAAAAAAAAAGAATTCTAGTCCTTATACTCTGCCTCCCTTGGCATATGGGAGATATGATAAACTGTTCCTCTTTATCTTTGATAACCATTTTCCTGGACAGAAAGAATTTTTATACTTATAAAATCACAGTGCATTGTATTATATTAAGTACATTAAATGGAGATGCCTTCACTAAAATGAAGCACCACAGACAGGTAGGATACATGGAATGGGGTGCATGTCCAGGATTTAAACAGCACAATTGGGATTGTTTGTATTTTAAAAATAAATGGGGGAGCACCTGAATTATTATTTTTGTTGTTGTTGTTCTAAACCAGGGGTCAGTAAACTACAGCTATAGCCCACACTGTCTACCTTTGTATTACCCTGGAACCATAAATGGTTTTTATATTATAAAGGGTTATTTGAGAAAAGAAAAACAGTATGCAACAGATATGTAAGTGTCCCTCAAAGTCAGAGAACATGTAGAGGCTAGAGAGGGTGATCTGAGGGGGGAGAATTAGGTTATGGTATCTGTACTACAGGGTTCCCCCATATAGTGCATTAGAATTCCCGCATCAACTGTAGAACCTTCTACCCTCCTCCACCTTTTGCACTTGCCTCCCTTAGTGTTGTCTGCCTGACCATAAACCATAATGTATCTTTAAAAATTAATTTAGATGCTCTGAGCATCTTTTTATTCCAGATTCTAAAGATGAATCTGGGGATAATGGGCCATCTAGAATTGCTTTAGGAAATGTGCAGCCTCTTTGAAGGATCCCACTATGCTAATGGCTTGCACATTCAAGATGAGGGATCAGTGAAATTGTGGTGGACAGGCCAGGGATAAGAACAAGTGGCAGCTTGATGTGAACTAGCACTTAGGTTAAAATCTGTGAATGTTTATAATATTTCTTTCCTTTCATCTTTTTCTAGGCCTACTCTGTCTATGATGAAGACATTGGGTACTGTCAAGGACAGTCTTTTCTTGCTGCTGTATTGCTGCTGCATGTAAGTAATTTTCCATGTAATAAATGGCATGGTACTGCCAAATTAATTTTATTTTCTGCCTTTTTTTTTCCTCCCTTCTTAGTCTCCATTTACTTGATGGAGATTACACATGGCATATCTTTTTAAGCCTGTACTTTTGGTGAGAAAATAAAAGAGATCTGATGTCAAGAACAGGACAGTTAGTTTCTCAATAGAATTAATTTTGCAGGCTGGTAGGGAATAAATTGCCTGTTTGGAGTTATTTTTAACTAGAACCCACTAGGATTGAGAAAGTCCAGGTATCTGCCCAAATGTGAGCAGGACCAGGAGCATCATGAAGGAATGTGACAAGAAAGTCTTTTACCTCTTCTGTGATTTATTTTTGTACATTCTCTTTCCTCTTAGTCACCTTCATTTGACAGAACATTTATTGAGGATCAGTTATCAGTACTGGGCTAAGATGTGGGATTATAAATATGAATAATTTATTGTTTGTGTTTGCAAAGGCCTTATGGGCTGGAATGGGGCACAGGTAATGTAGGCACATACCTATTATTTTAATTCTTTCCCTGTATCTGCATTGTTTTTGTGATGGTCACTATGGAAGACTTACAGTGTGCTAGGTGAAACCAATGCAGAGAGTAAGGGGAGAGAGGAGAGCTTTCAGAAAGGACTTTCTAGAGGAGGTGGTAGCTTTGCCAAGACATAAATGAGGCTGGGCCGGGGGGAGAGAAGATGGATAAGAGAAGGAGTAGAGATTGCTATCTGAGCAAATGTATGGCAAAACAAAGGGCACAATATATAAATGGAACAGTGAAATGACAATTTCTATATCATCGCTGTAGAAAGTGTATGGAGAGAAAGAGATGTGAGATAAAAATGGTCACATGGGCAGGGAACAAATTATAAAGACTTCTTAATATCAAGAAATGTAGGCTTTATAGAGGCTTTGTTCTGTACCTAATGAGGAGCCACAATCAGTTTGAAGCAAGGGAATGACAATCAGATATTCATTTCAGATAAATTCTTATATCCACATAGAGGATGAAACTGAAAAGAAGCATGCAATAGCAGAGATACCAGTTAGGAAATATCAGTCTAAATGAGAGATATTGAGACTTAGAGAAAAAGAAAGAATGAAACATTTTTTCTGGAGGCAAAATTGGTAGGTTTCATGGATGGATTGACAAAGGAAGGGTCAAAAGTAGCATGTCTTGTTTCATTGCTTAAGCGACTGGGTAAATTATGGTATTTTGAGCTGAGGTAGAAAACACTTCCATTGAGATTGAATGGAAGAAAAAAGGTTAGGAGTTGATGATGAATTTAGTTTTAAATTTGGAAAGGGAGGGTATGTGAGGGCCATCTGAGTAGCTGTCCAGCAGCCAGCTGTATACTGGAGACTGACTCTGGGGAGAAATCAAAGCTGAAATGATGACAGTGGATCAGATCATTTCAGAAAAATAAGTAGAAGAAGAAAAACAGAATAGAACCCAGGAATGCCAATTATTTAAAGAGCTGATGAGGAAGAGGGATCTTTGAAGAGTTTCTTGATTTTCAGCAGAGAAGCAGCATTGTATAATGTCAGATGCAGCAAAGAGGACCAAGTTTAAAACAAAAGGTTTTTTTTCTATGGTTTGCATTCTGAAAATGAAGAACAATTATAGTAGATTCATGGTCCTAATTCTGATCATTTGACTTTAATGAAGAAAATAACATACTGTTGTTCTATTGTGATTATTCATTCTAAGTTTGATTTCAATATCTTTCTCTGTGGCATTATCATCTATTTATGGTCTTTTGATATTCTTTTATTGTCCTTTTTTGTGTCATTTCCACGACCACATTCTTGAGATTTCCTGTGATAATAAGTACTTTATAGTCATAAATTCTTGGGCCCTTAGTTCTATTACTAACACCACCTAGCAGATCTAGAATAGTCAGGTCCCTACACAAGGGGCTGGAGACTGTAAGCCATGATGGGTGTTTTCACCAAGGTTCAAAACATCATTTTTCTAAAAGGAGCTTTCATGATCACTCTGATGAGAAGCTGATGTTCAGGCCACAGATAGTGAAGCTTTGTCTTCTACAAAGTAATCTTTGAATATGTCACAGTTTAGCATTTTAGCCCTGTGAAACACATTATATCTATTAAACCTCAATGAGAAGAATATCACTTTAGGAAATCTGTTCTGAGACTTAACAGAAGTTTAGTTAACTCTAAGTTCATGTTTACTTGGACATATTTTCTCCCTGAAAAAAAGAGAGTGATTCAAATAGCTAAGAAACTCAAATAACCCAGATTTTTTTTTTTAAACATTATCTACTCTTCTATTATAAGGGTCATGGAAAGTCAGCTCTTGTAAACATATTCAACAAAATTGCCTCCAAAGTGTGTCACAAGATGAATAGAAATGTAGTCTGGTTTCTACACTTTCTACTTTAATAGAACTACAAAGTTGTTGTCATTGCTT
This sequence comes from Capricornis sumatraensis, assembly GCF_032405125.1. NCBI lineage: Eukaryota > Metazoa > Chordata > Mammalia > Artiodactyla > Bovidae > Capricornis > Capricornis sumatraensis. The sequence goes on from NC_091082.1 coordinate 63,140,592, forward strand.
ATAAAAATAACTGGAAATATAGAAATGCCTTCAGAATCCTGGAGGAAAGATAAACTGATAATCAAAGTTAGTGAAAAACAGATTAGATGTAATTTTATTGAAAATATATGTGATAATTCTATTAATCAGCATATTTCATTGACAGACCAATGTATCCATTAACCAATTTGAATAAGAGAAGCTAACTATAATTTTTTCTTTTCTGTATTTCATGTTGTCCCCATGGTTTAAATAGGTAGAAGAATACAGTCTAGCTTAAACAATTCATCAAATACACTATCTCGGATTCCAGGGAGATATGTTATTAGGGCCTTACTGACTAATTTTTTATCAGTTGCATAAGCAATGGGTTCTTTCTGCTGCCAGGTATTCTTTGGCAGCTCCATATTAATCATTGTCAGAAGCAGCAGCTTTCTGGGATGCTGTCTTCCTCACCCATGGTCATTTATATTTCACATTCACTGCCTAAGAGGAAAGAAAGACCAAAAATGAAAGTAGGTTTAAGAACAAAAATTTAGAATTTTAAAGTTTTTCCATGTATGAATAGTTTTAAGAAATAAATATCTTTTCCTGGTGCTTGGAAATTTTCAGATGCTTTGATAATATTCTTTGTAACTTGCAGTAAAGCACTGGAGGAATTAAATGTTTATCACATAGATGCTGTTACATCCATTGATGGAATTATAAGAAACTTATCATTTATAGTTCAAAAAAGCTGTTACAGCACAGATTACTTGTAATCATTATAGTGTTTGCCTTTAAAGTTAAATATGCAATAATAATCACTAATATCATTGTATTATTAGCATAATAAATAATATCCTTTTGTATATTCATTTATTCTAAATACTATATAAAGTATTTTGGATAATTTTTAACACCAATATATTTCTCTCACAAATTTATTGTCAAGCAGCTTTAAAGTTTTTTTTAATCAAACATATACTTTTTTAGACTTTCAGAAGATTATGTTCTTTTTTAAGGTTAAATCACTGTGTGTATGTGTGTGTGTGTATATATATATTCCATATGGAATATATGTGTATATATGTGTGTATATATATATATTATGTATGTGTGTTTATATATATATATTCCATACACATATATATATGTATGGAAGCTTTCCAACTGCAAAAAGAATTATTTTGGAATAAGCTAGGATGTTTAAATGTATTGCATTTTTTCAAAAACTGTAACTAGGTACAACTCCTTTGGGAACCAGTTTTGCTTTATCTGATAAAGATATGCATACCAGTCAATTCCACTGTTAGTATATACTTTAGTCACATTTAAGAACCTGTACACTAGTGGCTCAGTTGGTAAAGAATCTGCTTGCATTGTGAGAGACCTGGGTTTGATCCCTGCATTGGGAAGATCCCCTGGAGAAGAAAATGGCTACCCACTCAAGTATTCTTGCCTGGAGAATTCCATGGACAGAGGAGCCTGGCAGGACACAGTCCATGGGGTTGCAAAGAGTAGGACACAACTGAGTAATTAACGTTTTCACTACTTTTACACTAGAATCATGTATTAAAATAGGATTGTAATTACAGTTTATACTACAGGATCAGTGTTTATAATGATCACACAACTCAAATGCCCATTATTATAATGTCTCATAGTCTAATATTACCATTGTAATTAGATGTCAAATGGATAAATTGTGGTATATTCATATTGTGGGAAACTCTACAGCAATGAAAGAAATGTTTTGCACTACATGCCTGCATGCATGCTAAGTCATTTCAGTCATGTCTTACTCTTTGTGACCCCATGGGCTGTAGCCCACCAGGCTTCTCGAATGAATCATACAAGCATGAAATTTAGTAAGAAAGCAAATTATTGGTATCATTTGGTATGATTCCATTTAGTATAATTCAATAATGACAAAAGTAAACTCTGTTTTCTTAGGATGCTATGTAGATGGAAAGTACAGATAATACCAATGAAGTCAATACAGTTAAAGTCAGGATCATGACCTTCCAGGAGAAACTGGGAGTCATGACTGGGAGGGGACATGTAGGGATCTTCAAGAGTAAACAGTATTCTAGCTCCTAACCTGTTTATATTTCTTAATCATTTATTCTATAAAGTATAATCTTAACTTTTATGTATTTTTCTCTGTGTGTTACATTTAAAAATAATATAAGATTTTAAAATTACAAATCTTGTAATGTTCCCACCCCCAAAAAAAACAAGTTTTGGATCAGATTTAACCAATGAACTTAAGAAATGAGAAGCAGAGCTGCTTCTTAGTTTTCCTGAACATAAAGACTCTACAAAGTTCGAGGTAACAAAACAGAGGCGTCCTAGTGTCTTTATATGCTTATATAAGTAAAACTATTTGTGCCATGATATTATTTAGGAATATTTCTGCTACATGTGACATAACATGAACTCAAAGTAGTTTAAATTTAAAAAGGAAATATATTGGCTCACATAACTGGGAAGTGCAAAGCAGAGATGATTTTGATATGCTTGATATTCCAGAGTTCATATTTTGTCATCAGAAATCTGCATCTCTGTATCTCTGTTGTGCTTAGAGTTTATTGCCTTAACTTATAAAGACAGGGCACAAAGTAGGCAGTTTGCAAGTTGGCCTGGCTTCATATCTGAAAAGTTTTACAGCTTCATTTAGAAGGCATCATGTTTATCTTTTGCTATAGCTCCTGCACTTAAAACAAACAAGCAAGCAAAAACCCTGGAGGATTCTGGTTGGCCTGCCCTTGGGGGTCTGCTATAGCTCCTGCACTTAAACAAACAGGCAAAAACCCTGGAGGATTCTGGTTGGCCTACCCTTGGGGGTCTGCCATTCTTGAGTTGGTTATTGAGGTCAGGAAGTTCAAGTGTTCTGATAGGCCTGGCCCAGATCTTAAGTTCACCTCTATGCTGGTAATGATCTGGATCAGCTTGTCCTGAAAAGTGAAATGGTGTTCCTATAAGAAAGGAGCTTTTGACATCAGATGATAGGAAGGTAGAATACTAGACAGATATATCCTATTATCTTATTGTGATTCTTTGATATAAGAGTTTGAGTTTATTTTTAATAAGCCCTTCTTTACTTTCAAATCACCTTTTCCTTATAAATCCAAGAGATTTTTCCTGTTCTCTATTAATTTTTGCATCAGTGCTTCAAGAGTCATTCCTCAGCATCTTCTCCCTGTCCTGTAAATACAATCAAGGCATTTTGCCTTAAGAAAAAAAATCCTCTTTTGATCTTCCCATTTAGCTCTCTCAGACTTCTTTGTCCTTTCAAAGCCGCATTCCTTCAAAGGATTATAAAAAGCACAGCTATGAATTTAAATTGTGGGTTAATACCTTTCAAGTTACATGACCTTGCAGAAGTTCCCTGAGATTGAAGAATCAGTTTCTTCATCTGTAATGTAAAGTGAAAATAATATTATCATCCTCCTTTGGTTTCTATGAATGTTGAATACCATGCATTATAAGTGTAGTTTTATTTTGTATCTGGCACAAAAAGAGTATAGCCATGGGGCTAAGTCCAGACTTTATGTAATAGATGTATGCTGCTGCTAAGTCACTTCAGTCGTGTCCAACTCTGTGCGACTCCATAGACAGCAGCTTACCAGGCCCCCTTTGCCTGGGATTCTCCAGGCAAAAACACTGGAATGAGTTGCAATTTCCTTCTCCAGTGCATGAAAGTGAAAAGTGAAAGTGAAGGCACTCAGTCGTGTCCGACTCTGTGCAACCCCATAGACGGCAGCCCACTAGGCTTCCCCATCCATAGGATTTTCCAGGCAAGAGTACTGGAGTGGGGTGCCATTGCCTTCTCCAATAGCTGTATAGTTATTGGCAAATCATTTAACTTCATTGAACCTCACTAGTCTAATATTTAAAATGTGGAACTTATACTTACTTTTGTGAGGTTTAATGGGGTCATGAATGAATGTCTGTAACAATGCTGTTCTTTCTAAAACTAATAATTATTTACCCAGCCAGTTTTCTTTTGGACCCTAGCTTATATTGAGCACGCAAAGCAAACTAATAGGTGGAACAGCATGTTTTAAGACTTACAAATAGCCATTAAATTTAAATGTATTTGGCATATATTTGATTTAAAAGGAAAATAAACACTCGGAGTTTTCGCTTTTCAGCTTGTAAACAGGAAATGAAAACTCATTAATTTATGATTGTCAGAATAATCTCTAACATTCACCTTTGTTGAAGAAAACAAAAAAAAAGAGTGGATTATTCATTAACTTCATGGAAAAAAGGTAGATTGACTACAAAAAGACATGAAAACACATAATGTGAAATAAAAACTTAGTTTTATCCTAAACAGTTATTTAAGATTTTCAACATATAATTTTACTTCAAAAAAATGTTGATGTATGTTACTTCAGGTGAGTCTTAAAGACTTTTGAAGTACTTAGGGTGGTTTGTTTTGTGGTTGATTGCAGAGAGAAGCAGGAATTCCTAGGTGGCACAGTGGTAAAGAATCCGCCTGCCAGTGCAGGAGACACAAGTGACATGAGTCCGATCCCTGGGTTGGGAAGATCCTCTGAGTAGGAAATGGCAACCCACTCCAGTATTCTTGCCTGGAGGATTCCGTGGACAGAGGAGCCTGGTGAGCCGGCTATACAGTCCATGGGGTCACAGAGAGTTGGACATGACTGAGCACGCAGAGAGAAGCAGTGAAGCTTAAAGACTGGCTCCATTCAGTAATAACGTCTGTTAGTACAGATGGCAGATCATTATCAGCATTTGTTAATAAACAGTGATTATGTCATGCTTGATTCTCAGATTGTACTCGTGAGGCAGGTATTTAGTTTTGTATTTCATAGAGCTGTGGATGATGTTTTGATATAAGCTTTTAATATTTATCTCATCATTTCCTCAGTAAAGCAATATTGTTTCCATGGCAAAGCTCCTGTACACAGCAAAGATGGATAGTCACTACTAGAGACACACTGTGCTCCAATTTCTAATGTCTGATTTTAAAATATACTGTTCAATGATTTATTTTTATTGTAAGGTAGACAAATCAATTGCATATCAGTGATAATAGATTGTCTAGTTCAGTGAAATCACTGTAACAAGGTAAATGCTTCACTGGTGGCTTAGCAGTAAAGGATCCACATGCAAAGCAGGAGATGCAGGTTTAATCCCTGGGTCAGGAAGATTCCCTGGAGAAGGAAATGGCAACCCACTCCAGTATTCTTGCCTGGAAAATCCCATGGACAGAGGAGCTTAGCAGGCTACAGTCCATGGGGTCGCAAAAGAGTCAGACACAACTTAGCAACTAAATGACAACAGTAAGTTAAAGAGTCATTTTAATGCTTTTTTAAAAAAATAGATGGATGCCCCAGTGCTACTTAGTGGGGGAACCCACTCTTACAGTTAAGTGAAGTCTGCTAGTGCAGCTCCAGATTGATTTTCAGATCTTGACTGATTTTTAAAATGAATCACAATATAAGCTAAATGGCTTCCCTGGTGGCTCAGAGGGTAAAGCATCTGCCTACAATGCAGGAGACCCAGGTTCAATCACTGGGTTGGGAAGATCCTCTAGAGAAGGAAATGGCAATCCATTCCAGTACTCTTGCCTGGAAAATCCCATGGACTGAGAAGCCTGGTAGGCTACAGTCCATGGGGTCACAAAGAGTCTGACACGACTGAGCAACTTCACTTTCATAAGCTAAATAGCCAATACAAAGTACAGATAATACAAAAATTTCTTACATTTATCATTTACTGTAATATTGAAATCCAGTGCTAATATAGTTACATTTGGCTGCCCCTTGCTTCGACTTTCACACTGATCCATTTCTGCATTTTTGTTGGCTTTTACCTTCACAGTTGCTAACTGATTGTCCTGTGTGAGTGACATGCCTTCATTGATAAAGGCAGATTTATTCAGAGTTTTATTAAAATTGTCATAAATAAGTATCAAATACTTAGGATTTATTTAGCTCTCTGTGCTAAGAGCTTTGGGGGATACAAAGTTAGAGCAGTACCCAGAAGTTTAGTGAGTGAGAGTGAAAGTTGCTGAGTCGTGTCCAACTTTTTGTGACCCCATGGACTATACAGTCCTTGGAATTCTCCAGCCCAGAATACTGGAGTGGGTAGCCGTTCCCTTCTCCAGGGGATCTTCCCAACCTAGGGATGGAATCCAGGTCTCCCGAATTGCAGGTGGATTCTTTACCAGCTGACCCACAAGGGGAGCCCCTCTTGCTCATCATGGGATATAAATATGCACACCTGAGGGTATGTGCAGGTTTTTACATTCGCAAGGGCCTGAGTGCACAATAATAGTGGTTAATTTTCATGCGTCACTTATATATCAGGGAAGGTCCAAGAGCTGTACATCTATCTCATTCAGTCCTCAGAACGAAGTAGATTGTCATGATCCCTGCTTTACAGAAGAGGAATCTGACACCTGGGGAGGTACTGTAGCATGCCCAAGGTCACAACTAGGATTGGTATTTGAACCTAGGTCGTCTGAATCCAGCAGTTAGTAGGGGCATAGAAATTACTACATGCCACAAAGAGCTTTGGGATTAAGACGAAGCTAGAAATGATTTCATCAGCTAAAGTGAATAACAGAGACTTTATGTTCCAAGTGCCATATATGATCAGCCTTAAAAGAAAGTGAAATTTCAAAGACACAGCTGTACTATATAATAAACCCCAACCCAGACATTAACTCTGAGCTTGTGTGCCTTAATTCCTAGGGGAGCCTAGACACTGTAGACTGTCACTATTTTTGTAATAAAAAGGGTGAGGAACAGAAAGGGGGCATTCTTCTCATGGCTTATTCTTCCCAGTGATACATAAGAAGTGCTCTCATTTATATGAAAAGAAACATATTTTGCTACTTCATTTGTGAGAGCATATATTTCTGGAAACCATTTTTAACAGTAGAAAGCACTTTAGTAGTAATTTCCTTTCTATTGATTTAATCTCTTTTAGCTTTATATACCTTTATACCTTACCTCTACAATGGGAGTAGTAAATATCTCCTGCATAGTAAGACTGATGAGTGAGTTAAATGAGATTATACATAAAAAAGAAAAGAAATTTACTTTTGTAATTTTACCTGAATAAAAAGTTTTACCCATTTCATTTTAATTCTTTCGTGTACCTACCTATAAAAGCACTATTAGTTGTTGATGTGTGAGACATAGTTTCTGTGTTCAAGGAGGGAAAGACCCCTCCTTGGTCACCTACCATATGCCTATGTTGCCCCTCACATACATCTCCTTTATCCTTGCATGCATGCTAAGTTGCTTCAGTCGTGTCTGACTCTGTGTGATCTTATGGACTGTAGTCTGCTAGGCTCCTCTGTCCATGAGATTCTCCACGCAAGAATCCTGGAGTGGGTTGCCATACCCTCCTCCAGGGGATCTTCTACACCCAGGGATCAAACCTGTTTCTTGTGTCTCCTGAATTGGCAGGCAGGTTCTTTACCACTAGCTTTATCCTTACAACATCCTAAAGTGAGAACCCAAGGTGTACATCCAGCTGCCCCAGTGTTGCAAGATGCTTTCTAGGAGGGCTACTTTGCTCTGCCTAATAGAGATCACTAGGGGAATTGGCAGGGCTTGACCAGAAGAGATCAGATAGTGACAGAGAAGAGGGTCCTTGCAGCCCACATTACTGCTTTCAGTGTCATTCAATGAGATTTCCCAGCCCATAGCTCTGTCCATGTGTAGAGCCAAGCCAGTGACCTCATCTGGTCAGAGATACTGGTTGGCAGTTTGTTGGATGTAGATCATCAGTCAATGAGCTATACTGGCCATAGTGCTTATTCTTCTCCTCTGGCCAGGCAGGGAAGCAAATTCACAGGCCCCATACAATTGCTGGTTTAGGCTCCAGTCCTGATCTTCTAGGAAGTTTGGCCAGAGAAACAGAGCAAGTTGCCATTTGCTTCTTACAGCCCTGATCAGAGAGCAAAGTCAGCAACCTTGCCCAACTGTTGGGCACAGCCTGTCCCACTGTATAACCAGGTAGCCTGAAGGGTCACTCTTGGCAGCCTTAAAGCCCATCCTTTAGTACCATCAAGCTATGGAGCCCAGCCAGTCTAACCACTGGTGCCACCCTGCCAAGGAACAGAGTCTGTGACCTTGCCCATCCAGAGGTGATTGCAGAGCTCAGCTAGTGGCAATTTTGACCATGGTGCACAGCCAGCAGCCCCACCCAAAGAAGAGGTTTGTCCAGATTTATTATAAGTCTGTTTAGTCTCTCAGCAAAAACTCTGGAGGCCAAGAAAGTGTGAGATGATATATTCAACATATTGAAAGAAAAAAATATCAACCAAGAATACTAGGCTTGGCAAAGCTGAACTTTGTAAATGAAATAGAGATAAATGTGTTCCCCAACAAACAAAAGTGGAGGGAGTTCAGCATCACTAGTCCTGCCTTACAGGAAAAATTAAAGGGCATCATCAAGCTTAAATAAGGGATGCTGATTTAACATCATAAAAACATGAATTATAAAATTCACTTGTAATGATAAATACCCTGAATAGCCATGGAAAGGATTGATGCTGAAGCTCAAGCTCCAATACTTTGGCCACCTGATGCACAGAGCTGACTCTCTGGAAAAGACCCCAATGCTGGGAAAGATTGAAGGCAAAAGGAGGAGAAGGTGGGAGAGAATGAGATGGTTAGATAGTGTCACTGACTCAGTGGACATGAATTTGAGCAAACTCCAGGAGATAGTGAAGGGCAAGGAAGTACGGCGTGCTGCAATCCATGGGGTCACAAAGAGTTGGACATAACTTAGTGACTGAGCAACAACAATGCTGAATATGTAGTCAGAGTCAGATTTTCTCATGTATACTGGTAGGACATAATTCACTTACAGCTCTTTTTTAAAAGTATTAAATACCATAACTTTAATACCATAATTTTTATCACATATTTTTAAAAAAGGATGTAAATTGTGACATCAATAACTAAAGTGTGAAGTGAGAAGAAACATTAAGTATGAAGTTTCTATACGCTATCAAAGTTAACTTGTTATCAACTTAAAATAGGATGTTATAAGATATTTTATGTAAGGCTCATATTAACCATAAAGCAAAATCAACAGTAGATTCACAAAAGAGAATCAAAGCATGCCATTACAAAGAGTCAGCAATCACAAAGAAAGACTGCAGAAGCAGAATCAAGGGTCATAGAACTCACAAAGAGAAACACAGTTAACAAAATGTTAATAATGAATCCATATCTATCAGTATTAATTTAAATGAAAATGGATAAATTGTCCCAAAAGACATGGAATGGCTGATTGGAAAAAGGAAAAAAAAAAAGGCAGGATCCAATAATATGCTGCCCAAAGAGACTCACTTTAGCCTTAAGGATACACATAGACTGAGAGTGAAGGGATAGAATTAAAGTATTTTAAACAAATGGTAATGGGTTGAATGCCCCAACCAAAAGGCACAGACTGGCCGAATGGATACAAAAGCAAGACCCCTCTATATGCTGCTTACAAGAGACCCACCTCAAAACAAGGGACACATACAGACTGAAAGTGAAGGGCTGGAAAAAGATATTACCACGCAAATAGAGACCAAAAGAAAGCAGGAGTGGCACTACTCATATCTGATAAAATAGACTTTAAAACAAAGGCTGTGAAAAGAGACAAAGAAGGCCACTACATAATGATCAAAGGATCAATCCAAGAAGAAGATATAACAATTATAAATATATATGCACTCAGTATAGGAGCACCACAATATATAAGACAAATGCTAACAAGTATGAAAGGGGAAATCAACAGTAACACAATAATAGTGGGAGACTTTAATACCCCACTCACACCTATGGACAGATCAACTAAACAGAAAATCAACAAAGAAATGCAAATTTTAAATGATACATTAGACCAGTTAGACCTAATTGATATCTATAGGACATTTCACCCCAAAACAATGAATTTCACCTTTTTCTCAAGTGCTCACAGAAACTTCTCCAGGATAGATCACATCCTGGGCCATAAATTCAAAAAAATCGAAATCATTTCAAGCATCTTTTCTGACCATAATGCATTAAGATTAGATCTCAATTACAAGAGAAAAACTATTAAAAATTTCAACATATGGAGGTTGAACAACACACTTCTGAATAACCAACAAATCACAGAAGAAATCAAAATATGCATAGAAACTAATGAAAATGAAAACACAACCACCCAAAACCTGTGGGACACTATAAAAGCAGTGCTAAGAGGAACGTTCATAGCAATACAGGCATACCTCAAGAAACAAGAGAAAAGTAAAATAAATAACCTAACTCTACACCTAAAGCAACTAGAAAAGGAAGAATTGGAGAACCCCAGAGTTAGTAGAAGGAAAGAAATCTTAAAAATCAGGGCAGAAATAAATGCAAAAGAAACAAAAGAGACCATAGCAAAAATCAACAAAGCCAAAAGCTGGTTCTTTGAAAGGATAAATAAAATTGACAAACCATTAGCCAGACTCATCAAGAAGCAAAGAGAGAAAAATCAAATCAATAAAATTAGAAATGAAAATGGAGAGATCACAACAGACAACACAGAAATACAAAGGATCATAAGAGACTACTATCAGCAATTATATGCCAATAAAATGGACAACGTGGAAGAAATGGACAAATTCTTAGAAAAGTACAATTTTCCAAAACTGAACCAGGAAGAAATAGAAAATCTTAACAGACCCATCACAAGCACGGAAATTGAAACTGTAATCAGAAATCTTCCAGCAAACAAAAGCCCAGGTCCAGACGGCTTCACAGCTGAATTCTACCAAAAATTTCGAGAAGAGCTAACACCTATCCTACTCAAACTCTTGCAGAAAATTGCAGAGGAAGGTAAACTTCCAAACTCATTCTATGAGGCCACCATCACCCTAATACCAAAACCTGACAAAGATGCCACTAAAAAAGAAAACTACAGGCCAATATCACTGATGAACATAGATGCAAAAATCCTCAACAAAATTCTAGCAATCAGAATCCAACAACACATTAAAAAGATCATACACCATGACCAAGTGGGCTTTATCCCAGGGATGCAAGGATTCTTCAATATCCGCAAATCAATCAGTGTCATTCACCACATTAACACATTGAAAAATAAAAGCCATATGATTATCTCAATAGATGCAGAGAAGGCCTTTGACAAAATTCAACATCCATTTATGATAAAAACTCTCGAGAAAGCAGGAATAGAAGGAACATACCTCAACATAATAAAAGCTATATATGACAAACCCACAGCAAACATTATCCTCAATGGTGAAAAATTGAAAGCATTTCCCCTAAAGTCAGGAACAAGACAAGGGTGCCCACTTTCACTGCTACTATTCAACATAGTTCTGGAAGTTTTGGCCACAGCAATCAGAGCAGAAAAAGAAATAAAAGGAATCCAAATTGGAAAAGAAGAAGTAAAACTTTCACTGTTTGCAGATGACATGATCCTCTACATAGAAAACCCTAAAGACTCCACCAGAAAATTACTAGAGCTAATCAATGAATATAGTAAAGTTGCAGGATATAAAATCAACACACAGAAATCTCTTGCATTCCTATACACTAATAATGAGAAAGTAGAAAAAGGAATTAAGGAAACAATTCCATTCACCATTGCAACGAAAAGAATAAAATACTTAGGAATATATCTACCTAAAGAAACTAAAGACCTATATATAGAAAACTATAAAACACTGATGAAAGAAATCAAAGAGGACACTAATAGATGGAGAAATATACCATGTTCATGGATCGGAGGAATCAATATAGTGAAAATGAGTATACTACCCAAAGCAGTTTACAAATTCAATGCAATCCCTATCAAGCTACCAGCCATATTTTTCACAGAACTAGAACAAATAATTTCAAGATTTGTATGGAAATACAAAAAACCTCGAATAGCCAAAGCAATCTTGAGAAAGAAGAATGGAACTGGAGGAACCAACTTGCCTGACTTCAGGCTCTACTACAAAGCCACAGTCATCAAGACAGTATGGTACTGGCATGTAGAGACAGTGTAGATCAATGGAACAAAATAGAAAGCCCAGAGATAAATCCACACACATATGGACACCTTATCTTTGACAAAGGAGGCAAGAATATACAATGGAGTAAAGACAATCTCTTTAACAAGTGGTGCTGGGAAAACTGGTCAACCACTTGTAAAAGAATGAAACTAGATCACTTTCTAACACCGCACACAAAAATAAACTCAAAATGGATTAAAGATCTAAATGTAAGACCAGAAACTATAAAACTCCTAGAGGAGAACATAGGCAAAACACTCTCCGACATAAATCACAGCAGGATCCTCTATGATCCACCTCCCAGAATTCTGGCAATAAAAGCAAAAATAAACAAATGGGATCTAATTAAAATTAAAAGCTTCTGCACAACAAAGGAAAATATAAGCAAGGTGAAAAGACAGCCTTCTGAATGGGAGAAAATAATAGCAAATGAAGCAACTGACAAACAACTAATCTCAAAAATATACAAGCAACTCATGCAGCTCAATTCCAGAAAAATAAACGACCCAATCAAAAAATGGGCCAAAGAACTAAATAGACATTTCTCCAAAGAAGACATACAGATGGCTAACAAACACATGAAAAGATGCTCAACATCACTCATTATCAGAGAAATGCAAATCAAAACCACAATGAGGTACCACTTCACACCAGTCAGAATGGCTGCGATCCAAAAGTCTGCAAGCAATAAATGCTGGAGAGAGTGTGGAGAAAAGGGAACCCTCCTACACTGTTGGTGGGAATGCAAACTAGTACAGCCACTATGGAGAACAGTGTGGAGATTCCTTAAAAAATTGCAAATAGAACTACCTTGTGACCCAGCAATCCCACTGCTGGGCATACACACTGAGGAAACCAGAATTGAAAGAGACACATGTACCCCAATGTTCATTGCAGCACTGTTTATAATAGCCAGGACATGGAAACAACCTAGATGTCCATCAGCAGATGAATGGATAAGAAAGCTGTAGTACATATACACAATGGAGTATTACTCAACCATTAAAAAGAATTCATTTGAATCAGTTCTATTGAGATGGATGAAACTGGAGCCAATTATACAGAGTGAAGTAAGCCAGAAAGAAAAACACCAATACAGTATACTAACACATATATATGGAATTTAGAAAGATGGCAATGACGACCCTGTATGCAAGACAGCAAAAAAGACACAGAGGTGTATAACGGACTTTTGGACTCAGAGGGAGAGGGAGAGGGTGGGATGATTTGGGAGAATGGCATTCTATCATGTATACTATCATGTAAGAATTGAATCGCCAGTCTGTGTCCGACGCAGGATACAGCATGCTTGGGGCTGGTGCACGGGGATGACCCAGAGAGATGTTATGGGGAGGGAGGTGGGAGGGGGTTCATGTTTGCAAGCGCATGTACACCCATGGTGGATTCATGTCAGTGTATGGCACAACCAATACAGTATTGCAAAGTAAAATAAAGTAAAAATAAAAATTTTAAAAAAATAAAAAATAAACAAATGGTAACCAAAAGAATGTAGAGGTAGCTATGCTTATATCATACAAAATAGACTTAAAGCTAAAAATGTTCAAAAGAGATGAAGATAAATAAAATTATGTAGCTTTAGCTAAATTAATCAAAGAGAACACAAATAAATGAGATTATTAAAAAAAGAGGGGACATTACAACTGATACTACAGAAATATAAAGGATAACAAGAGACTACTTTGAAAAACAATAAACCAACAAATTGGATAGCCTAGAAAAAAATGAATAAATTTCTAGCAATACACAAGACTCAAGAAATAGAAAGTCTGAATAGATCAGCAGCAAGTAAGGAGACTGAATCAGGAATCAAAACTTCCTCAACAAAGAAAACCCCAGGACCAGATGATTTTAGCTGCATACTACCAAACATTAAAACCAAACATTTAAAGAATTAGTACGAATCCTTCTCAAACTCTTCCCAAAAAATTGGAGCGGAGAAAAAACTCTCAAATTCATTTTAGAAGGCAAGCTTTACTTTAATATCAAAACCAGAGAAGGTTACTACAAGAAAACTATAGGCCAATATTCCTAATAAATATAGTTCAAAAGTTGTCAACAATATACCAGCAAACTGAATTGAACAAAACATTAAAAGAATCATATACCATGTTCAAATGGGGATCATGGAAAAAGCAAGAGAGTTCCAGAAAAACATTTACTTCTGCTTTATTGACTATGTGAAAGCCTTAAACTATGTCTGTCACAACAAACTCTGGAAAATTCTTAAAGAGGAGGAAATACCAGACCACCTGACCTGTGTCTTGATAAATCTGTATGCAGGTCAGGAAGCAACAGTTAGAACTGGACATGAAAAAACAGACTGGTTCTGAATAGGGAAAGGAGTATGTCAAGGCTGTGTATTGTCACCCTGCTTATTTAACTTATCTGCAGAATACATCATGATAAACGCTGGGCTGGATGAAGCACAAGCTGGATTCAAGATTGCTGGGAGAAATATCAATAACCTCAGATATGCAGGTGACCACCCTTATGGCAGAAAGCAAAGAAGAACTAAAGAGCCTCTTGATGAAAGTGAAAGAGGAGAGTGAAACACTTGGCTTAAAACTCAACATTCAGGAAACTAAAATCATGGCATCTGGTCCTATGACTTCATGGCAAATCAATGGGGAAACAATGGAACAGTGACAGACTTTATTTTTTTAGGTTCCAAAATCACTGCAGATGGTGATTGCAGCCAAGAAATTAAAAGACGCTTGCTCCTTGAAAGGAAATCTGTGACCAACCTAGATAGCATATTAAAAAGCAGAGACATTACTTTGCCAACAAAGGTTTACCTAGTCAAAGCCTTGGTTTTTCCAGTAGTCATGTATGGATGTGAGAGGTGGACTATAAAGAAAGTTGAGCGTTGAAGAATTGATGCTTTTGAACTGTGGTGTTGGAGAAGACTCTTGAGTGTCCCTTGGACTGCAAGGAGATCCAACCAGTCAATCCTAAAGGAAATGAGTCCTGAATATTCATTGGAAGGACTGATGCTGAAGCTGAAGCTCCAGTACTTTGGCCACCTGATGCAAAGAACTGACTCATTTGAAAAGACCCTGATGCTGGGAAAGACTGAGGGCCAGAGGAGAAGGGGATGACAGAGGATGAGATGTTGGATGGCATCACCAACTAAATGGACATGAGTTTGAGTAAACTCTGGGAGTTAGTGATGGCCAGGCAGGCCTGGCGTGCTGCAGTCCATCGGGTCACAAAGTCAGATATGACTGAGCGACTGAACTGAACTGAACTGATGCAAGGATGGGTCAACAAGTGGAAATCATAAAAGTTACGTGTCACATTAGTAGAGTGAAAGATAAAAATCATATGATTATTTCAGTAGGTGCAGAAAAGCATTTGATAATATTCAGCATCTGTTCTTGAGAAGATCTCTCAACATAATGGATATAGAAGACATGTACCTAAATATAATAAAGGCTGCATATGATAAGCCAACAGCTGACATCATACTCATTGGTGATAGGTTGAAAACTTTTCCTCTGGACATACAGGTGCCCATCCTGTACATGAAAAGGTGCTCAACGTCATTAATCATTTTGTATGTGTATGTGAAAATTGCTAGTTGTGTCTGACTCTTTGCAACCCCATGGACTGTAGCCTACCAGGCTCCTCTGTCCATGGGATTTTTCCAGGCAAGAATGCCAGAATGGATTACCATTTGCTTCTCCAGGGGATCTTCCCAACCCAGGGGTTAAACCCAGGTCTTCCGCATTGCAGGCAGACTCTTTACGTTAATCATTAATGAAATGCAAATCAAACCAGAATGCTAGCTATCATCAGAAACACAAGAATTAATAAGTGTTGGTGAGAATATGGACAAAAGGTTTCCCTTGTGCCCTATGGGTGAGAATGGGAACTGCTTCAGGCCCTGTGGAAAACAGAAGGGAGGTTCCTCACAGGTGAAAAATAGAACTAACGTGATCCAGTGATTATACTTCTGAGTATTTATCCAAAGGAAACAGAAACAAACTCATAAAGATACCTTGACACATTTATTGCAGCATTAGTTACAATAATGAAGACATAGAGACAGAGGATGAGATGGCTGGATGGCATCACCGACTCAATGGACGTGAGTCTGAGTGAACTCCCGGAGTTGGTGATGGACAAGGAGGCCTGGCGTGCTGCAATTCATGGGGTCGCAAAGAGTCAGACACAACTGAACGACTGAACTGAACTGAAATGTCTACTGAGTGATGGGTAGATAAGAGAGACTATGATACACACATAGAGTAAAGGAAATCCTTTTGTTGTGACAGTATGAATGAATCTTGAGGGCTTTATGCTAAGTGAAATAAGTCAGTCAGAGAACGACATGTTTGCTGTCACTTACATGCAGAAACTTTTTCTTAAAAAAAGAGAAGTTACAAAAACAGAGTAGGTAGGTAGTTGCCAGGTGTGGGGGATGGAATAAATGGATGAGTATGGTGAAAGGGTATAAACTTCCAGTTACTAGATTAATAAGTTCACAGGATGTAATGTACAGCATGGTAAATATAGTTAACAATATTATATACTTGAAAATTGCTCACCACAGAAAAACTCAAAAATTCTCACAGTAAAAAACAAAAATAATATCCATGTGGGGTGATATGGATATAATTATATATGCATTTATATATATGTAGAAATATGTAAGTCACAAAAACCCATAATTTTGTGCATCTTAAACATAAACACCCTTGTACATCAATTACATCTCAATAAACTGGGAAAAATTAAGTGATTTAAACTTACATTATATAACATTAAAAACAGAAAAGTTGTAAATACTGAAAATTAATTAATAATTATTTTGCCATATTCTACTGTTACTTAGACTCTTGAGTCTGTTTGTGTCTGTTTTGTCTGATGGAAATGACATGTAATGATGTGTTATACAGTGCTTCTCAACTCCAGTTTATTTATATTTTCTGTATTTGATCAGTTTTGGTAAAATCCAGCCATTGCTAATGCTAGGTTCCTATCTCCCAACTTCTTATTAGAATTTTTAATATTATATTTACATTGACAAAACTTTAATTTATTGTTGTTTTTCCTGCCATCATGAAGCCACTAGTGGCCACAAGTGATTATTGTTTATTATTTCCAAAATATATTTTTATCATGTATCTTATGTTTTACAATATCATCAAATCTAGTCTCAGCCTTCACTCCCTGTTGTTGAGATTTTACTGACATATATTTCATAAACATGTATTGTCTTATCCTTCAAAAGCAAAATACCATTATAACTCTATGTGTAAACTTCCTTTTTTCTCTGTGGTGTAAATGTCTATAATATTTGTTGTTTAGCTATATTTTATACATTATTAGGTGTTCTCAGTTTTTACATCTTTGAGATTTTTACTAAATTTTGAGTGCTTACCCTATTTTCTGCCTTAAAATGAATATATTAATTGAAGAGAGAGAAATACCAAGGGAAGCTTTAATTGAACATACTAAACAGATCCCATTTCATCTTTAAACTATAAAGAGAAGGTTGAATTTCCACTTTCCAAAGGATTATACATATTTCCCATTACTTTCTTACTCGTTTTGTTAGCGAGCCTTTTCTGTTTTCACAGGGATTCATTTTTAGTCAGTTTCATGATAAGGCAGTATCTGAGATCCCATGAGAGCTTATTATATCTGACCTTAGTCTTCACAGATAGTCAGTATTGATTCTACCCCAGCTGGACTGGTATTTTATAGGTTTAGTCTATGACTTTCATGTGACCCATGAATTAACTGAAAATCAAAACCTTGACTGTATTGCTGAAGCTAGACCTGAAGGATACTAACTCCAAGACTACCCACCTGCCAACAAATATAGATGTATTTTTTTTTAATAAAGGTTATTAGGGATTTCTTTTTAGGGATCAAGTTCAAAGTTGATATGTATGTGTGAGAGGGACAGTTAAATGGGGAAGGTGGAGGAGAGAGAGGGGAAAGGGGGCCAAGAGATAAAAGACGGAGATGCTTTCAGGGATAGAGGAAGAGAGAATGAGTATGGAATGAATGAATATGAATGACCTTAAGCTCCATACCTAAAAAACACAGTAGAAATTTACATCTCTTGTCATTTTTGTGAATAGTTTATTCTAATCTAGCTCATACTCAGCCATCCCTCTGTTTGCACTGTAACTATAGTGGCATCTAACTCCTCTTTCCACACATCCAGCCTCCCCTACTCCAGAACTTCTGTGTCTATATCAAACTCAAGTTGACTTGCCTATTTCCTTGTCCTTTGGGACAACACTCTACTTTCGCCTCTGTATCCAGGGCCTAGAACAGCGCATGATCTCATATGTTCAGAGATTGCATATATGAATGCTGAAGGGCATTTAAACATTTGCTTTAATGGTTGTACCACATTCAAGGAAATAAGATGAGATAGCAGATGGTAAAATATTCAACTAACCATCACTCAGAAAGAGGGAGAGATTAAGTGAATTAATTTCTCCAGGGCTGGTTACAGTTATCTTACTTGCAGCTTTTTTGTATAGCCATTTTAGTAGAGATCTGAGAGAAGACGAAGAGGCTTAGAATGTGGTAATAAGAGAAGTACTGTGGACTGTATATGTGCACGTTAGTCTCAACTGAAGCTTCAGTGACAGAATTGGTAAAGGGGTAGAAAATATAGTGTGCTTACCTTCCAGATAACTGCAAATAAACTGAAAGATGTCTGCTGATTTGAACAGCTGGGGTCAAAGCCAAGCCCCGCAACTCATAGATAAAAAAATAAATACACAAACATTTAGAGAAGGAAAATGACAAGAGCTAACTGTAATTATTTAACTTTAGGAGATTTTAACTAACTCACATATTTCATGGTTTATAATAGAAAACAGAAGTGGCCAATTTGTGTAGGAACTCTGATAAACAGTTCCATTTCTAAGTGGGTGAATAGAACCCTACTTGATTCAGTTATACAGGTAGGAAGTTAGTCTAACAGAAGTGTCAGATACCATAAACAGCCAAGGTCAGACTTTGAAAGAAATGACATTTAAACTAAATGTTTACATAATAGGTACATCCTGCGACCTTGAGTAAGGACAACTTTTTCTGTTTGCTTGGTACAGATTCTAGAATATTGAATATGTCCCTCTGTAAATTCTTTCAGCTTTATACTATAATTTAGAGATCTGTTCTTTTGATTTTAGACTTTATTCTCTGTTAAGATAAAAATATCTCTGGAAAGGTATATCAAATTTTGTCATTTAAATCTTAATGAAAGGAGCTCATAAGCTTCTGAAACAGCTGAAAAATGTTTTTTATAGAGAGAAAAATAAGGAACATCAAGAAAATTCTGGGAGGACAATATCATACTACCTATCAAAATTAAAAACATTCTATCCTTTGGACCAGCAATCCCTCTTTTGGGAACATTATTGAATGCAGAAAGCAAATATACACAGCAGTGCATTTAGAATGCTATCTTTTATGTAGGAAAGGGAAAATAAGTATAATTCTTTTATTTGCATAAATAAACTGACCAGATACACAAGAAATTATTAAGAGTAATTTTGGGATTATGCAAAAGAGGTAGGGGGCAGATACAGGGGTTAGTTGTTATAAGGATAGAGAGGAGTGGGACTTTTTTTTAACCTTCATATACTTTTACACTCTTTTCATTTTTTGGACGTCATCTGACTGTATTACTTATTTTTCAGATGGTTTAATGAGTAAATGAAAGGATGATTAAAATTAACGAAAGAGGGAAATTCATCTCAAATGAGGGAGCTCAAAACTTGGATCATATATTTTCCCTATGTCTCTGCAGAATGCTGGCTCTGAAGAATTTCATTCCCAAGTGACCTTAAACCACTGATCCAGGGGTCTAATTTATGCAGGAATGTTTCTGACATTCTGGTCACATGCCATTCAGTCTTGTTCTATATATGTATGTTTTCCTGTAGATGCCAGAAGAACAAGCATTCTGTGTTTTGGTGAAAATCATGTATGACTATGGTTTACGAGACCTCTACAAAAACAACTTTGAAGATCTTCACTGCAAATTCTATCAGTTGGAGAGACTCATGCAGGTAAATAAATACTAGGAACTTTTATCACTAAGGGATTTGTTAAGTTACAGAAGAATTCTAAAATTAAACAATAATGATTTATGAAAATCTAGTGGAAAGTTACAGGAAATGTAAATGGATTTGATTTTCACCAATGTCTACAGTGGTCTTAACATCATAAAATATTTAACTATTTGATGGTTTATAAACTATTTTTATAAAAATAGTCTTCCATTTAAATATTCAACATTAAGAAACTTCTAAGTGTGAATATGGTGAGTTTAGTTAATGAAGAGGGTTCCCAGTATTACTTGTAAAGAAATGACATTTTCATAATAAAAACTGAAATACTTAATATTTTTCTTAGTTTTTCCTAGCACCAGTACTATATTTAGGTTCACAAGTGAGGAACACTTTAAAGAGACAGATATTGATGAAATTAAAAACCACATAAAATATTGTAATATAAGCACATATTTTAAATGTTTTCCTCTGTAATTTCCAGATCTCAAACAATGTTGTTACTGTTTCATAATTTATATGATTATATGTATGAGAAATAGGTATTCTTTTATATATATATATCATAAAATAGATGGTGAGCAAGAGCAAAATTGTCTGGTGCTGTTAAAGGATTACTGAGTAGCTTTCAAATTTTACCTGAGGTTGTACGAAAAGAAAAAGAAATCACTCAGTTGTGTCTGACTCTTTGCGACCCTGTGGACTGTAGCCTACCAGGCTCCTCCATGGGATTTTCAAGGCAAGAGTACCGGAATGGGTTGCCATTTCCTTCTCCGAGGATCTTCCAGACCCAGGGATTGAACCTGGCTCTCTTGTATTGTAGGCAGAGGCTTTACTGTCTGAGCCACCAGGGAAGCCGAGGTTGTACAATAAATCTTAAATTTGTAATGACTCCATGAAGTATATTTGTATGGCTTTCTCTGTATGAAGTATTGGGAACCCAAGAGAAATGTGAAGAAAATACATGAATGAATTGATTCCATGGCTGGGGGGAGTAAAGTGGCTGGGGAGGAAGATTAGTGCGATGTGGCAGTAGAGGCTACTGGTAGGAGTTAATGGACATGAGCTGTCAGATCCATAGTTGTCTAAAGCGGAAGAGAAGCCAATGTCAGACTGAACAGGAAGGTGGAAGGCAGAGTTTGCCCTGAGGTTAAGGACAGCTTTATTGAGAGAAGGGAATGCAGAAAGGTATAAGACCTTAACTGTGAAGAAGAAATAAAGGGGGAGGAGGATGTCAAAAAGAACTGTAAGTGCCAATGACACATGGGCACTGAGGGGGCAAAAGACTGTGTGGAAGAATCTGGTTATATATGGACAGTAAGAGCAATAAGCTGTTTTATAGAAATTTAATTCTTCCAAGTAAATGTTTGGTATTCTTCACTGTTTTACCTTTCATTTACAAAAGTTTGTATTTTTTATCAAAGATCAATTATTCTTTAGAGTTTTGAGAGTCAAATAAAAGTACTTGATAAATAAATAGCAAGCTCATAGTATTATGAAGAAACCAAACACATTTTCTGCCAGGGTCCCGCCCCAGTGGGTCCAGGGAATTCGAAGTGGGGACGGAGTTGGTGATTAAAAAGAGATTAATTAGAAATTTAAAGAGAGATTAGAGAAGAATAATGTAGTGAAAAAATAGAGGAGAAAAGAGGCTGATATTCCTTGGTTTACACTGAAAGCTAATATAGTCTCAAGACAAGAGACTTGTTCTGTTCACGTAGGTCAGTGGCGCCCGCCTGAATAGCGGAGGGTGCCCCGCCTTGGGCTCCCTCTCATGTGGGTCTTAGAAGCCCGGGCAGAAAAGTGAATGCAGAGAGCCTCTGTGTTCCAAGGGATCAGCCTGAAAAGGAGAGGGAGGGAGAGGGAGAAAGAGAGAGTCGACACGGGAGAGGCCAAGCTTGTGCAAAA
Source organism: Capricornis sumatraensis (assembly GCF_032405125.1). Classification (NCBI taxonomy): domain Eukaryota; kingdom Metazoa; phylum Chordata; class Mammalia; order Artiodactyla; family Bovidae; genus Capricornis; species Capricornis sumatraensis. The sequence continues at coordinate 63,162,570 of NC_091082.1, forward strand.
ACCCCATAACTTTATTTTCAAAAGGTGCTTATATACCCTAAGTTTTACATAATGGAAGATACAGAGTCATGCAGGGGCAGCAGTCCTGACCCTTATCGATACCAGGCTTTCTTTCTGCATATCTTTCCATATACAAAAGGTCTCAGGTGATTTACATTATCTTCTGGCCAAGAGGCCTGTTAACACTTTATGGCTCTCTTCCTTAATGAATGTTAATCTCATTTCCCCTGAAGTGTTTTTCTGTAATCTGCATCACCCTTAAAGCACTAAAGTTACATCCCTATAGAACAAAGGTGCAGTGGGTTATAACAAAGAAAGTACTTAACTCAAAGATCTAATGTTGCTAATACCAGGGCTACTACCTGTTTTTTCTACATACCAACTATATCAACAAATAAAAGATGTGAAAACTTGGCAGCAAGTATTGGCTCAACAATGAAACCCTTAATCAGTTCTATTCTAATGATTTTGACTCCTCAGAAGCCCCTACATTCCTAGGATGTTTTAAGCTTCCTGTGCCTCTCTTGGTTGGGAGGCTGCGAACGATCACATGCACAGCTGTAAGAGTCTGGACAAACCTGTCAGGCAGGCTAGAAAGCCATCAAAGGAGTTTTTAGATTGAAACACTCTTACTACGCCCAAGAGACTTACTATCTAAAAGGTCTAAATTAACTTCTTCCAGAAAAAGGTGGTGGGGGGAGAGCCCCCTGTTAATGTCAGAGGAGTTGGTGAAAGGCATAATACAGTAAAGCAGGCAGACTCTGGTTTTGGGGGTAGATACTCGAGAAAGTCTAGGGGGACTCCTGAGGCTTGATCCCGCCTTTGTGTTTTGTCAGGCCCCCTTCCTCATGACCTTTGCCACGGGCGGGATTCCCTATGCTGGCTCCTGGCAATTTTCTGTTAGCACTTTTTGTTTGTTAATGACCCCTTCAATACCCCATTGAAAGTACCTGATGGGCACATAGGGGTGTTTTTCAAAAAGCAACTTGTATATGAAAAGAAAACTAAAGTGGGCTTTTATATATCTTTGCCTTTGTCTTTCAGTTATTGGAATAGCTATGCTAATGCTTTTTACTTTGCCTTTCATGATTTTTAAAAGTCTTTATTTGTATACTTTAAGGGGAAAGACCTAGCATAAAGCTTTTCTTTTTAGGAGACATCCCATTTCATACATGATATACTTGTACATTTTCTATCCTTAATCATTCTTAATATGTTGAAACTAGATTGTTAAAAGTATGATTATCTTTTGGGCTTCAGTACCACAATGTACTGAAGTAATACCATACAACCTAAATGACATTGATATTAAACAGTCTTCAAAGAAAAGGTACATTGTTTTCCTGGCTAGTTAGGTGTGAACCCTGAATGGGAATGCTGTGACTTGACTGTGAAGTCACAGTATTCACTAGACTGCAGGTGTTCTCTCATTGCAGGCGTTTCCCAAGAAACAGGAAGAGTCAAGTGAGCAAGAGCTGATCTTTGTTATTTGTTCAGAACAAGTCTGTCTTGTCCTTTGTCACATCTCCAGTTCTCATCTCCTGTCATCACTTCTGTGTAGTTACATAAAATTCAGTGAATACTGTAGTAAATTGAGAGTCATCATAGCCAGCTCGTCATAAATCACAGCTGTGGCAGAAAATAGAGCATCCTCAAGTGTTCCTCCCCCTCAATTTTCCACTTTGACTTTCAGGAGCAGTTACCGGACCTGCACAACCATTTTTCTGATCTGAACCTAGAAGCTCATATGTACGCATCCCAGTGGTTTCTCACTCTCTTTACTGCCAAGTTCCCACTCTGCATGGTCTTCCACATCATTGACTTACTGCTTTCTGAGGTAGAGTGAATCCCATCTCTCATATTTTAGCCAAAACAGAAAATAGTCTCTACTTAAAATGGTTACAGTTTTCTTCATTTCCTTTTTTTCTTAAAAAAGAACATTAAGCCAGAAATACTGACCAAAAGGTTCTATTTGAATTTTCAGTCAAGACTACTATAATTTTATTATTTGTGAGAAATGAAAATATCAGGCATATATAATTTTGACAAAGTAAAATAAGGTAATTAAATTTGTATCATTACATTCACAATAAGCCTGTATCTGTGTAATTATGCATTATTAATATAAAGGATCTTTTAAGTTAAATAAATGAAATCAGGATGGAGTATTTTTAATGGTAATGTAATTATACTCCAAGAGTGAATATAAGTGAAAATTTTATGATAATTAAATTCTCATGTTATAAGGTATCTCTTCCTGTATGTTATTTGAGACTCTTAAGTGATAAACTAAAGCTTCTATATCATATTTTTTAGACAGAGTATTTCAGAAATTTGTTTGCAGAACTCCTTAGGTATCTATATTGTTTCTTTTTGTTTGTTTTTAGTTCCATAGGTGGCTGTATTTATTTACTTTACTCTTTACTTGAAAGATGTAAGTAATATTACACAGACATGTATCATCTACTGCTCATCAAAATGTTTAATAGTCTTTGCAGTGATGAAAAGTTGCTGGATAAGAACTTTTTATTGAGAGTATAAATATGTTTAAAAATATAACTGTCTTAATGTAAAAAGCTGGAGTAATCAAAAGTATAAGCCTAATATAATCTAGACAGTTTTATATTACAGTATTACATTTTTTAGATAAATTTTATAACTTCCTTAAAAAATTCTAACCATTTTAATCACCCCAGAAACTAGAAATTTAATATAAAAATAAGATTTAAAAGATAAAACATAATCTATATAAAGCATAATTGTCATTTTCAAACCTGCTATAGCAGTAACCATGTTATATGCAAACATAGCTGGGTTTTGCTCTTCAAAGGTTCTAGGTGGCAGTTGCACAATATATAAAGGTTGCAGCACATTTTATAAATACATTTTATTTTGATATAGAAGAGTTGAGTGACTCACTGAGAGACACAGAATAAATTTGCAAATTCAGAATATTATAACAGCCAAAGAACCTGCTTGATGAAACATTTAATTCTATTTATTTTACTTACAAATTAGTTTCTAAAATGCCTATTTAAACTAAGTCTAAAGGAAGAATGCAAAATTAGGAGCTAAAACCTTATTCAGAGTCAAAATGATGTGATCACAATATACACAAAACAAATTGAATATTTGTGCTAAAAATTCTGCTTTTCTTGATAATATCAGCAACAAAAATGAAACAATGTCCACATTGGTGTGGTAAATAAACAATTCTGGCTCTTTTAATTCAGTTTAATACTCTTTGAAAGTAAAAGCAAATTCATTGAGTTCTATAATCTTAAAACAGATTGATACTAAAAGTTAGTTTTGTTAAGTAAATATGCCTATATCTTACTCATTGCACATTGAGCTGAGTTTAGTATTTCATGGTATTTATAAAAATAGAAAAGTGGAGGTATGACATTTTAACAGTTTTATCTTTATATATAATAAGAGCTTGCAAATACTATCATTGTTTCATTTTTGTTGCTGATGTTATCTAAATATATAACAGATTGGTTTGATGGTGTTCATTATAGAAAAGAGAATGAAATTAATATGCTTAATCATACCAGTTAAATTGGATTTCTTGAGTCAGTTTTGGTAGAGTAGTAACACTGGAATAGTGACTTTGTGAAATTGTCTCTTCCTGAATAGTGTGATTCTTAACATTGGAGCTCTGTCCACAGGACTTCTGGAACCCAGATTTCTAATTTCTCAGGCAGTTTCATCTTGAAGAGACCTAAATTTCTAATATCAGTTACTAAGAAAGTTAGCAATATTTATGGTAGGGAAAAGAAAAGAAAATTTATAAGCCTTCTCATCAGTTGTCCACTGTGATTCAGAATCATAATCACAGCACTGATGATTAATTAATCTTGATGCTCATTAAAATTAATAAGAGGATCAGAAGTGTTACTTTCTCTTCCCTTAAATATGTACTCTGCAGCTGTTCAAGGAGGTTGGCTAGCTTTCTAAAATATGAAATTGCTTGTAAACACAGCATTACGGAAACCAGGGAAATAAATGATAACATCCCTTAACACAGTAAAATAGACTTTCAAAATAGAGTTTATTGGGAATGATATTATAGTATGCTTCAGGACATTTGTTCTTTCCACTAACTCATCTTTGTCAGAGGATTAATTTACAAAGGAAATTTTTAGATAAACTTTTATTTCCTGCTTGTCTGTGTTTTCTCTTTGCCCCTTTCCTTCTTGTGGTTAATAAAATATTTATATCAAAGCCATTCTTTCATATGGGATCAAATATTCTAAAAGAAGAAATGGCAACATAGTCTTAATTAGAAACATCCATAGGTATTTCTGTTATATTCTCTCTGTAAAAAAAAAGCAATTTAAATATTGATGGTTATGAATTAATATTGAATTACAAGTGGAAGGCTTGGAAATTCTCAGATGGAAAAGTGTTAAGCTTTTGAAGTTCTTTATTCTGACTAAAAAGATACAGAGTAAAAATACTCTGCAGAGTATTTTGCCCAAAGATCCTATTGCGAAATGAGAAAGACATTGAGCTTAAAATTTTACTCTTAGAAAGCATATTGTCATTTCATGGTTTCCTAAGTTAAATGCTTTTAAAGATTTCTTCATTCATCTTAAGATTAAGAACATGAAGTTAAGTAGCAGAAAAGGGAAGAATTTTAGTAGACTTTGTCAATGAATCTGGAATTAGGAAAAACTCCTAGTTAATGATGGTTTTATTTAAAATATTTACTTAAAGCTCAATATGTGGTAAATTGGGTCAATTTCTTTTTTTTGGTGAAGATGGATGGCTATATGATTTGAAACTAGAGTTGAAAATACATTTTCTTATATTGAGATAAATGGAAGAACTCTGTAGATTGACATTTAGCCAATAGTTGAAAAAAAAATTAAGAACAAAATCTTCTATGTTTATTATATACCTCTGTTTATATGGAGGGATAAGAATTAATATAGTGTAAATACTGTTCTTAACCCACCAAGAATAAAACATGGTGATTTTTAACAAAGCAAACATACTAATATAACACATTCCCAAATTAAAGGAGAACACTGTGTATTTCATAAGCCCTCCTTCCCTTCTCTCAGTCATTGCTCCCCTGATGAGTAATGTGGCCTTGACTTTCAATACCATAGATTAGTGTTAATTGTTTGAAGTTTAAGTGGACTCTTACAATATGAACTCTTTTACAACTCGCTTTTTCATTCATCATATTGTTTGTGAGATTCATCCATATAGTGCCCCTAGGCATTGTTTATTTGTTCCATTGTGTGACTATACTACAGTTTATTTATTCTTCCATTCTATTGTTGATGGGCATTTGGGTCATTTTCAGATTAGGGATATTATGAGCAGTGTTGCTGTGAACATTCTTGAACTTGTCTTTTGATAAACATGTGTATACACTTCAGTGGGTACACAGCTAGAAGTGAAATTTCTGGGTCAAGACATATGTAAGCTAGGGTTTTTGTAGACACTACCAAACAGTTTTTTAAAGTATTGCTTTTTGAGTTGTTTTTCTTCAGCAAAAATCTTCCTTGTGAACAGGGACAGATTTTTGTTTCATTTTCTTTGGTTTTATTTATTTTTTTTTAGTGGGCAGGTCCTAGATCAGATTAGTGTTCCTGAACATGAATCAAAATGAAACTCATTTGATGGTTGAAATCATTCACTTAATCTCTAAAGTTGCATACAAATAAGAACTAAGAGCTGGGTCTAAGACCTGAATCAATTTTGTGCTTATATGAGGGAAGTTACCCTGGTGGGGAAAATTCAGCAATGTATTCAATTACAGGAGAAGCACCCAGAGAGACAGCTTAACATTGGAGCTGAGATAGTTGGTTTTTAAGTTAATCCTTCCTATATCACTTTACCGATATATGTATTAGTTTCTTTCTCTGTGAAATGAAGCTAACAATATCTAGCTCCTGGGTTTATTTTAAGGATTAAACGCAATTATGAATATAAAGTGGCACTCTATCTGCTACGTAGTAAGTATTCACTTAGTAATATTGCCCTCCATTCTGCTCCATCCACCTGTATTATCCTTTTAGATGCTTCTCTGTTTATTTTATAACTAGCTGACTTCAGGGATTCTTAAGAGGGCTTTAACTAGCTGTTCTTTCTTTCTTACCTTCCTAAACATCTTTGTTTTCGCCTCCGTGGAGGCGCTTCTTTGCTAAAACCAAAATTTTAGCCATTGTCCCTAATGGAAAGTTTATTCTGTTTCTTTTTAACTATAGTGATTCAGTTAGTTTTCCAAAAGTGTTTTTTCTTCCATGGTCTTTCAAAAGATATAAGGAAAACAGTGTTTCTTTTAGTCTTGACAAGATAACTGACAGCTGGTGTTTAAAGTTGACTCTTCCCAGATAGTTCAGTTTTTAGAGTATCAAATACATTCAGATTTATATAGTAACTTGGTATTTCACGAAATTTAAGGAAATCATTGACCCTTCAAATTCAAATATTTTTCCTGCCTCTCCTTTCTTCTTAGGGTGATGAGGAGAAAAAAAAAAAAAAAGACAGTATGGGATATATGATTAAATACCACAAAGTGTAATCCCCTTTTCAAAGCACTTTACTAAAGCTGTTATCTGAAGAATAGATTCATTATATATCCTTACTCTTTGCCTCCACTTTCCTCCCTCAAATAGTGATACATTGAGCTTTTAATTGATACATATATATATGTGTGTGTGTGTGTATATATATATATATATATAAAACATTGTGCAAGATTGAAATGCACTGGTCATAGCAAACACCCTCTTCCAATAACACAAGACAAGACAGTACACATGGACATCACCAGATGGTCAACACCGAAATCAGATTGATTATATTCTATGCAGCCAAAGATAGAGAAGCTCTATACAGTCAACAAAAATAAGACCAGGAGCTGACTGTGGCTCAGATCATGAACTCCTTATTACCAAATTCAGACTCAAATTGAAGAAAGTAGGGAAAACCACTAGACCATTCAGGTATGACCTAAATCAAATCCCTTATGATTATACAGTGGAAGTGACAAATAGATTTAAGGGCCTATTTCTGATAGATAGAGTGCCTGATGAACTATGGAATGAGGTTCATGACATTGTACAGGAGACAGGGATCAAAACCATCCCCAAGGGAAAGAAATGCAAATAAGCAAAATGGCTGTCTGGGGAGGACTTACAAATAGCTGTGAAGAGAAGAGAGGTGAAAAGCAAAGGAGAAAAGAAAAGATACAAGCGTCTGAATGCAGAGTTCCAAAGAATAGCAAGAAGAGATAAGAAAGCCTTCTTCAGTGATCAATGCAAAGAAATAGAGGAAAAGAACAGAATGGGAAAGACTAGAGATCGCTTCAAGAAAATTAGAGATACCAAGGGAACATTTCATGCAAAGATGGGCTCGATAGAGGACAGAAATGGTATGGACCTAACAGAAGCAGAAGATATTAAGAAGAGGTGGCAAGAATACACGGAAGAACTGTACAAAAAAGATCTTCACAAACCAGAGAATCATGATGTTGTGATCACTCATCTAGAGCCAGACATCTTGGAATGCTAAGTCAAGTGGGCCTTAGAAAACATCACTACGAACAAAGCTAGTGGAGGTGATGGAATTCCAGTTGAGCTATTTCAAATCCTGAAAGATGATGCTGTGAAAGTGCTGCACTCAATATGCCAGCAAATTTGGAAAACTCAGCAGTGACCACAGGACTGGAAAAGGTCAGTTTTCATTCCAATCCCAAAGAAAGGCAATGCCAAAGAATGCTCAAACTACTGCACAGTTGCACTCAACTCACATGTTAGTAAAGTAATGCTCAAAATTCTCCAAGCCAGGCTTCAGCAATATGTGAACCGTGAACTCCCTGATGTTCAAGCTGGTTTTAGAAAAGGCAGAGGAACCAGAGATCAACTTGCCAACATCTGCTGGATCATCGAAAAAGCAAGAGTTCCATGAAAACATCTATTTCTGCTTTATTGACTATGCCAAAGCCTTTGACTGTGTGGATCACAATAAACTGTGGAAAATTCTGAAAGAGATAGGAATACCAGACCACCTAACCTGCCTCTTGAGAAACCTGTATGCAGGCCAGGAAGCAGCAGTTAGAACTGGACATGGAACAACAGACTGTTTCCAAATAGGAAAAGGAGTACGTCAAGGCTGTATATTGTCACCCTGCTTATTTAACTTATATGCAGAGTACATCATGAGAAACGCTGGACTGGAAGAAGCACAAGCTGGAATCAAGATTGCCGGGAGAAATATCAATAACCTCAGATATGGAGATGACACCACCCTTATGGCAGAAAGTGAAGAGGAACTAAAAAGCCTCTTGATGAAAGTGAAAGAGGAGAGTGAAAAAGTTGGCTTAAAGCTCAACATTCAGAAAACGAAGATCATGGCATCTCGTCCCATCACTTCATGGGAAACAGATGGGGAAGCAGTGGAAACAGTGTCAAACTTTATTTTGGGGGGCTCCAAAATCACTGCAGATGGTGACTACAGCCATGAAATTAAAAGACGCTTACTCCTTGGAAGAAAAGTTATGACCAACCTAGATAACATATTCAAAAGCAGAGACATTACTTTGCCAACCAAGGTCCGTCTAGTCAAGGCTATAGTTTTTCCTGTGGTCATGTATGGATGTGAGAGTTGGCATGTGAAGAAGGCTGAGTGCCAAAGAATTGATGGTTTTGAACTGTGGTGTTGGAAAAGACTCTTGAGAGTCCCTTGGACTGCAAGGAGATCCAACCAGTCCATTCTCAAGGAGATCAACCCTGGGATTTCTTTGGAAGGAATGATGCTAAAGCTGAAACTTCAGTACTTTGGCCACCTCATGTGAAGAGTTGACTCATTGGAAAAGACTTTGATGCTGGGAGGGATTGGGGGCAGGAGAAGGGGACGACCGAGGATGAGATGGCTGGATGGCATCACGGACTCAATGGACGTGAGTCTGAGTGAACTCCAGGAGATGGTGATGAACAGGGAGGCCTGGCGTGCTGCGATTCATGGGGTCGCAAAGAGTTGGACACGACTGAGTGATTGAACTGAACTGAACTGAAGCTTGACCTAAATCAAATCTCTTACAGTTATACAGTGGAAGTGACAAATAGATTCAGGGATTAGATCTGACAGAGTGCCTGAAGAACTGTGGACAGAGGGTCATGAACAGGAGGCAGTGATCAAGACCATCCCTAAGAAAAAGATCTGCAAAAAGGCAAAATGGCTGTCTGATGAGGTCTTACAAACAGCTGAGAAAAGAAGAGAACCTAAAGGCAAGGGAGAAAAGAAAAGATACACCCATTTGAATGCAGAGTTCAAAAAAATAGCAAGGAGAAATAAGAAAGCCTTCCTCAGTGATCAATGAAAAGAAATAGAGGAAAACAATAGAATGGAAAGATGACTGATCTCTTCAAGAAAATTAGAGATACCAAGGGAACATTTCATGCAAAGATGAGCACAATAGAGGACAGAAATGGTATGGACCTAACAGAAGCAGAAGATATTAAGAAGAGTTGGCAGCAGTATGTAGAAGAACTATACAAAAAAGATCTTCATGACTCAGATAACCACTATGTTGTGATCACTTACCTAGAGCCAGACATCCTGAAATGCCAAGTGAAATGGGCCTTAGGAAGCATCACTATGAACAAAGCTAGTGGAGGTGATAGAATTCCAGTTGAGCTATTTCAAATCCTGAAAGATGATTCTGTGAAAATGCTTCACTCACTATGCCAGCAAATTTGGAAAACTCAACAGAGGCCACAGGACGGGAAAAGATCAGTTTTCATTCCAATCCCAAAGAAAGTCACTGCCAAAAAATGCTCAAATTACCGCACAATTGCACTCATCTCACATGCTAGCAAAGTAATGCTCAAAATTCCTCAAGCCAGGTTTCAACAATACATGAAGTATGAAATTCCAGATGTTCGAGCTGGTTTTAGAAAAGGCAGAGGAACTAAAGATCAAGTTGCCAACATCTGCTTGATGATCAAAAAAGCAAGAGAGTTCCAGAAAAACATCTACTTCTGCTTTATTGACTACATCAAAGCCTTCAACCGTGTGGATCACCACAAACTGTGGAAAATTCTGAAAGATATGGGAATACCAGACCATCTGAGCTGCCTCCTGAGAAATCTGTATGCAGGTCAGGAAGCAACAGTTAGAACTGGACATGGAACAACAGACTGGTTCCAAATCGGGAAAGGAGTACGTCAAAGCTGCATATTGTCACCCTGCTAATTTAATTATATGCAGAGTACATCATGCAAAATGCTGGGCTAGATGAAGCACAAGCTGGAATCAAGATTGCCGGAAGAAATATCAATAACCTCAGATATGCAGGTGACACCACCCTTATGGCAGAAAGTGAAGAACTAAAGAGCCTCTTGATGAAAGTGAAAGAGGAGAATGAAAAAGTTGGCTGAAAACTCAACATTCTGAAAACTAAGATCATGGCATCTGGTCCTATCACTTCATGGCAAATAGATGGGGAAACAGTGGAAACAGTGACAGACTTTTTTTTGGGGGGGGTTCCAAAATCACTCCAAATGGTGACTGCAGCCATGAAATTAAAAGATGCTTACTCCTTGGAAGAAAAGTTATGACCAACCTAGACAGCATATTCAAAAGCAGAGACAGTAGTTTGCCAGCAAAGGTCCATAGAGTCAAAGCTGTGGTTTTTTCCCAATAGTCATGTATGGATGTGAGAGTTGGACCATAAAGAAAGCTGAGCACTGAGGAATTGATGCCTTTGAACTGTGGTGTTAGAGAAGACTCTTGAGAGTCCCTTGAACTGCAAGGAGGTCAAGCCAGTCCATCCTAAAGGAAATGAGTCCTGAATATTCATTGGAAGGAATGATGCTAAAGCTGAAACTCCAATAATTTGGCCACCTGATTCAAAGAACTGACTCATTGGAAAGGACCCTGATACTGGGAAAGATTGAAGGCGGGAGGAGAAGGGTACGACCAAGGATGAGTAGGTTGGCTGGTATCACTGACTCGATGGACATGAGTTTGAGTAAATTCCGGGAGTTGGTTGTGGACAGGGAGGCCTGGCATGCTGTAGTCTGTGGGCGCAAAGAGTCTGACAGGACTGAGGGACTGAACTGAACTAAATTGAAGATTGTATTACTATGTACCACACCATGTTAATTTGATACATTTGTGTATTGTGGTATGATTACTACAGAAGCACTAATATCTTCAACAAGTTACATGTTGAATTTAAAGCACATTACAAAGAGCTGATATAAGGAAAATTAAGAACAAAAACAAAATTTTCTGAAAATGTTAGTAGTAATTGGTCATGATATGAAGGAAACAAATACTTGGACTAACCAATAAGTACTCTATAGGCTACTTTTATGTTTTACTTATCAATAGAAAATCTCAGGACTAGAAAAAGAACTCTCTTTAGTATCTTGTTTCTGGGTGCTAATGTCTTTCCCACTTTATAGGGTCTTTGTGGTTGTCATATCAGTTATCTTATAGCTTTTTCTTGTGTTTTTGTTAATTTTGACATTACAGAAAGAGGCAGAAACCTCCAGTTAAAAAATGGCGAAACAACTATCTCTACTTCCTGTGACTTTGAGAGGAATATTCATTTATTCAGTCATTTAACAAACATTTATTTAACACCTACTAAATACTTGGCATCATTCAAGTTCACAGATATAACAGTAAAGAAAAACCAGATTAAACTCTTACCCTTATTAATTTTGTTATCTTTGTGGAAGAGGCAAGCAATAAACAGATGACTAAGTAGAATTATAGTATATCAGAGGTGTTAAATACTATGGAGAAAGAGAAAGAAGAGAAAGGTGGCAGACCTTAAACAGGGTCTTTTGATTCTTGTAGAGAATTTAGATTTTATTGGACTGAGAAACCACTGGGGAGGTTCTGTCTTATCCTGATCACCATTTGCACTGTTGAAAAAAGATGTGGGGAGAGTTCAAAGAGGGGACTGGGAGACCAGTTGGAGGCAGTTGTGGTAGTCTTGGTTGTCTGGATTAGCGGCAGTGAGGGTGGTCAGAAGCGGTTGAATTCTGGACAGATTTCAAAAGTAGAGATAACAGGATGTGCTGATGGAGCATCTGGTGTAAGTTTATTGATTACATGTTTTCATTTAGTGTAGTGGGGAGAAGAAAAGGATGGCTGATTGTGCAGCCTCTATGCTCCAGGGAGCATCTTAGAGACAGATGATGCTGTGGAGTGAAAGGGAAAGTTACTGTTACGCGCTTTGTTCTCAAAGTGCTTGTTCTAGAAGCAGGTTTTTGTGCCTCTGGGAATATGTAAGGTCAGTCTTTAAATAAGAACTACAGAGTGTGGGATAGTTATGAAAGATGATCAATGGGGGAACATACATGTTAAACCTAGTACTTTAAAATACAAGAATATGGGGATGATCCGGAGGGATGATGTGGGGTGGGAGGGGGGTTCATGTTTGGGAGCTCATGTACACCCGTGGTGGATTCATGTCAATGTATGCCAAAACCAATACAGAATTGTAAAGTAAAATAAAGTAAAAATAAAAATTAAAAAAAATAAAATACAAGAATATATTTACTCCTAAAAATAGAAGAGGTATTTTGCTTCAGTAAAATCAGACTCACAAAAGACTTTATATACCTTGAACCTGTTCAGTAACCCACAGTATTTATTTGTGTGTTTAGTTCTCATAATCAGAACAAAGATCACTGACTTTAAGTTGTAGGGTGACATTTTTTTTCCAATAAAAATCTTTCAGTTCATCATGAATTGGAATAACTAAAGTTACTTCATACTATTTTTGGTTCCAGAAACACTTGTAGAAGTTAAATGTACCTACATGGATTGATTGAATAAAATAAACATAGTCTATTATTTTTATGGGCCTTCCCTGGTAGCTCAGATGGTAAAGTGTCTGCCTATAATGTGGGAGACCCGGGTTCGATCCCTGGGTCGGGAAGATCCCTGGAGAAGGAAATGGCAACCCACTCCAGTACTCTTGCCTGGAAAACTCCATGGGACTGAGGAAGAGGTAATAATATACAGAGCTAATATTGTTGGTACTGTTTTACTGAGGTACTGTTGGTACCTCAGTACTGTTTTACTGTTGGTACTGTTGGTACTGAGGAGCCTGGTAGGCTGCAGTCCATGGGGTCACAAAGAGTCAGACACGACTGAGGGACTTCACTTTCACTTTTCACTTTCATTATTTTTATGATTAAATATTCAAAACATACTTACAGTCATAAAAAACAAACTTATGGTTACCAAAGGGGAAAGGTGGTTGGGAGAGGGATAAATTAGGAGTTTGGGATTAACATGTACCCACTAGTATGTATAAAACAGATAATCAACCAGGACCTACATTATAGCACAGGGAAGTCTAGTCGCTTCTCTATATTAACGTGTATGGGAAAAGAATCTGAAAAAGAATAGGTTCATGTGTGACTGAATCACTTTGCTGTACACCTAAAACTAATACAACATTGTAAGTTAACTATATTCCAGTATAAAATAAAAATTAAAAAAAAATAATAAGGACTTCCTGGTAGTCCAGTGGCTAAGACTCCACGCTGCCAATGCAGGGGGCCTGGGTTCAATGCTTGGTTGGGGAACTAGATCCCACTTGCTACAACCAAAGATCCCACAATGTCATAATTAAAGATCCTGAGTGCTGGAACTCAGACCCAGCACAGCCAAATAAACAAAAAAAAATTTAAAAAGTAATAATAAAACTTGTCAAAAATCATTAAGACATACAGTGAACTCCTGTGTAACTCTCTGGTTAAGAATAAAACAGTACCAACAATATTAGCTTTGTATATTATTACCTCTTCCTGATCACACACACTCCCTTTTCCCTATTTCAGAGGAACCATTCAGTGTTTATCATTCTCATGTATGTTTATGTATGCTCTGTGTGTGTATGTGTGTGTATATATATGTGTGTGTGTATATATATATCTGAGCAATTTACAGTTATTTGGAAAACATTGTACTCACTGGTTTCTCAAGTCCATTTTCAAGATATGTTTTCAAAGGAAAATATGTCTTTCTACTCAATTGTTGTTCAGTCAGTCAGTCGTGTCTAACTCTTGGGACCCCATGAACTGCAGCACACCAGGGTTCCCTGTCCACCACCAACTCCAAGAGCTTGCTCAAACTCATGGCCATCGAGTCAGTGATGCCATCCAGCCATCTCATCCTCGTCTCTTCTCATCCCACCTTCAATCTTTCTACCATCAGGGTCTTTTCTAATAAGTCAATTCTTCTCATCAGGTAGCCAAAGTATTGGAGTTTCAGCTTCACCATCAATCCTTCCAGTGATTATTCAGGACTGATTTCCTTTAGGATTGACTGGTTTGTTCTCCTTGCAGTCCAAGGGACTCTCAAGAGTCTTCTCCAACAACACAGTTCAAAAGCATCATTTCTTTGATGCTCAGCCTTTTTTATCTCTCACATCCATGATGACTACTGGAAAAACCACAGTTTTGACTGTATGGACCTTTGTTGGCAAAATGATGTCTCTCCTTTTGAATATGCTCTCTAGGTTGGTCACAACTTTTCTTCTAAGGAGCAAGCGTCTTTTAATTTCATGGCTGCAGTCACCATCTACAATGATTGTGGAGCCCAAGAAAATAAAGTCTCTCACTGTTTCCATTGTTTCCCCATCAATTTGCCATGAAATGATGGGACCTGATAGCGTGATCTTCATTTTTTGAATGTTCAGTTTTAAGTCAGCTTTTTCACTCTCCTCATGTTCATCAAGAGGCTCTTTAGTTCCTCTTCACTTTCTGCCATAAAGGTGGTGTTATCTGCATGTTTGAGGTTATTGATATTTCTCCCAGCAGTCTTGATTCTGGCTTGTTCTTCATCCAGCCCAGTATTTCACATGATGTACTCTGCATATAAGTTAATAAAGCCGAGTGACAATATACAGCCTTGATGTACTCCTTTCCCAGTTTGGAACCAGTCCATTGTTCTGTGGCTGATTCTAACTGTTGCTTCTTGACTTTACTCGGTTTCATATCCTATTCAGGAACCTCCTAACTCATCTTAACACTTCACTTTCTTTTCTCCTGTGATTCTCCACAGCATTGAGAAGTTTTCATAAAACTAATATCAGGTCATGTCACTGAAGCAAAACCCTTCAGTGGTTTCCCACTAAATAAAACTTATATTATTTCACTTGGTCTGAAATCTTCCCTTCCTTTCTCCCCAGTGGCATCCCTGGGTCAGTCTTGCCCTTATTCACTATACTTCAACACTGACCACCTTTTAGTTTTTGAAACACTTAAGATCTTTTCAGGTTGAAGACATTCATGCAGTCTTTACCTTCTGCCTAGAATGTATTCTTCATTCTATGTGCGCACTCCTTCAGATCTAAGTTTAAATGTTTCTTCCTCTAAGAAGCCTTCTGTGATCACTCATTTTTAAGTAATGCATCCTTTTAGCTTCTCTGGTGGCACCCTGTAAGTTGGTGGTTATTTATTTATTGTGTATTACTTTTCCAATACCTATTTCTGTCACTGTATTACAGATTTCTGAAAGAAGGAGCCATGTCTCTCTTGTGTTTTACTGTATAGCTAGTCAACTTGTAGACACACCTGAAATATCTGTTGAAAAAGAGTAGGAGTAAAGAATTAATGGGGGAAATTATTTTTACTGTCCCCGTGTAGATATTTTTATAAAATCCTATGGGCTGAAATATAGGATTTCTTTTGAGTCTTTAAGAGAAAAAAATAAGTTAGTATATTTAGGAATCCTTTCTCTTTTAGTTAAGATATTTTAAGAAACAGAAACTTAGACATAGTAGCTTAAACACAGTGGAATGTTGTTATTTAGTCGCTCAGTTGAGTCTAACTCTTTTGGGACCCCGTGTACTATAGCCCACCAGGATCCTCTGTCTATGGGATTTCCCATGCAAGAGCACTGGAGTGAGTTGCCATTTCCTTCTCCAGGGGATCTTCCTGACCCAGGGATCGAAAACACATCTCCTGCATTAGCTTTACCACTGTGCCATCAGGGAATTATTATAAATATAGAGGGAACCCAGAAAAATATGAGCAAGTAGACCTCAGGAAGGACAGGTGACACACAGACTCCAGCCGCTCATCTGTATTGATGTCTTGCTCTTGATGAATTAGATGTTCTCCCTTTTTTCCTGACCTGTATATTTGTACCTTTGCTTGTACAGGGCCTAAAATATCTCATAAAATTCTTCCATCACCTTTCAGCTCTAAGATTAAGCTCTTGGCACTATCTTTATATTTTTAAGATAACAGTCTTCAGGGATGATATAATTGGTCCTGCTCATGTTTCAGATCAGCCTGCAGATTCATGAGTCAGATATATATGTCACCTTAGGCTAGTTGTCCATCTCTTGTGCAGTATTCTGTGATGGGGGTAGCCATTGGGGGAAGTCACATGACCTACAGTGCACTCAGCAGGTACTCTGCATGGAAGCAGATTTTCTGAGAAGGGTCATTGGTGGGTCTGGAAAATCAAAATATTTCTGAGTGCATATACTTCATGGACTGAAATTATTTAGTGTTAACTGCTTTAAAATTTGGCATTTGATATTTATTAAGTACTCTCAAAACTATATTATCAATCTCAAAATAATATCTCAAAAATGTATTATCCAGCCATAGATATTTATTTAATTAGAATGAGGAGTAGCACAGTTTTAATATAGGTTTAATTATGATCCTCAGAGTTGAAGTGGTAGCAGTATTCCAAATCATTTTCCTGGTTTAGTTTTTCAAACAGGGTTTGAGGAAAGGCAGCATGTAATGTCACTCTGTGTCAATTATTTTCATAATTATGTGCAAAGCAGTATGAAATATTTGAATGCTTCCCATTGTCTGAAATTTGGTTTGTGAAAGCGTCTTCTAACTAATACAAGTTTAAAGACCTCCATTGCTATTATTCATAACAGTCTGATTTATAAATTATTTAGATTGTACAATAGAGAAGAAACTCTGTCATGTATGTCAACTGGAAGTAGATAGGAAATGAGACCTTCTTTTGGAGGGTAGTTCTTTGTCTTTACCATTCGGTTTTATTCATACCCAGTTTTTACTGATAAACTTTAAGCTTTCCTTTTTAAGTCTCCAAGATTTGAGGATGGCATACTGGCAGACTTCTGGAAATTGATTCTGGGCCACACATTTCTTAAAGTTTTATATCCCTGGTCCTACTGATTCTTACCTTCTCCAAACAGACTGCTGCCTTTCATCTTCATCATATGACTGCCCAATTTAGAAATAGTTTTTTTGATAGACTGCCTATTATTGTCCAAATAAACCATCATCTTTGTCTCTCATAAGAAATCCCCATTATCTACTTTCATTTAAAGACTGAGTTCTATCACTTCTCAACATCAGTTGAGGTCTCTCAGTCCAAGAATTTGTTGATCTTGTATCTCAGTTGCTCCTTCTATGGTCTAGCAGGATTTCGTCATGAAATGGCTTCTTCTGATACTCCTCGTATTCTTCTCTATCTTCCCTTTTCAGGTACTTTAGGATCAGCATCCATTATTTGGCATCTTTAACCAAATAGTGATTTGACTTTTACATTATTTACCCAGAGCAATTGTATCTAGACATACAGTAATCAGCTACCACTACTGTAATAACTGATTGCATTAGTTATAAAAGAAGCATAAAAGAACATTCTGGTCTCTTGCTTTTTAGGTTGTCTCATCAAGGTTTTCAGATGCTCTTATTTTTTTAGAAGTCCACTTGACATTTTGCTTCTTATCCATGTCCTGGTAATATATCCTATTTTGCCCTTTTTTGTGAGAAATACTACCAGAAAATTTTCCTCAATTGAACAGAACAATTTCCTGCATGTTCCACTGACTCATTGACCTATTGACCTACTGCAGCTTGGGCTGTGTCATTACCTGGTAGTTATTTCTGACTCACAGGACTTAGTGGTCATGGTCTAGTTGTTCTCCAGCTTCCCAGTGAAGTAGGTGCATAGTACTTCTGACTAGTCCTCTTGTTTATGCTAATTGACAGATAGGCAAGAGTCCATTTTGTCCATAAGAATCTTTACTACAGAGAAAAATTAGTGCATTCTCAGTATTAAGAATCTGTTTTCCTATAAATCGATTGAAAGGAATATTTATTAATATTATTATATGACTCTTTGTAAAAAAGATGAATGATAGATATCCAGTAGTCCTGATAAAAATCTGTAAGTGTTCTTTTTTCTTTTCAGCAGAGGAAAGCACATTATTGTCTAATTATCTAATAATAAACTTTTAACTTGAAATATAAACAGCTTAAAAATAAGTGACTGTGTTGAAGCTAATGGTGCTACACACATTCAGAGACGGTGAGTCTGTCTTGAAATACACAAAATCATCAGGCTTCTGAAAAACAGGTCACCTTTGGTAGATATAACTCTGCATATTCACCTATCTCAGAGAAGGCAATGGCACCCCACTCCAGTACTCTTGCCTGGAAAATCCAATGGATGGAGGAGCCTGGTAGGCTGTAGTCCATGGGGTCACTAAGAGTCGGACACGACTGAGCGACTTCACTTTCACTTTTCACTTTCATGCATTGGAGAAGGAAATGGCAACCCACTCCAGTGTTCTTGCCTGGAGAATCCCAGGGACAGGGGAGCCTGGTGGGCTGCCGTCTCTGGAGTTGCACAGAGTTGGACATGACTGAAGCGACTTAGCAGCAGCAGCATTCACCTATATACAGATATGATCCACTTCTTGTCCCAGATATTATTTTTCTCCCAAAATCAGTTTAGTTGTTTTATGTCCAGTAGTGCATTGCCTGGAAATTTTATGAATATTCATTTTTCTGTGAGAATTTTTTTCTTAATATCAGAAGAGTATGATGACATAGTGCAATAGTGAAAGTCTGTTAGCTGATTAATTATAGTATAGATGCATAGATTAATGGATTAGAATTGAGAGTTCACAAATATACATTTTTGGGTAGTTGATTTTGATTTTGACAAGGGTGCCAGGACAATTCAAAAAGGAAATAATGTCTTTCCAACAAAGTTGCTGGAATGACTGGATATTTACATATATATATATATATGGAAGTTGTACCCCCTGCCTCATCATACATCTTCAAGAATTAACTCAAAAAATCAATCATAGGCCTGAATGTAAGAGTTAAAACTCTGAAACTCTTAGAAGAAAATCTAACTGTAAATCTTCATGACCTTGGATTAGGCAATGGTTTCTTACATATGACATGGAAAGCACAAGCAACAAAAGAATAAAGACAAGAGATTTCATCAGAATTTAAAATTTTTGTGTTTCAAAGGACACTATCAAGAAAGTGGGGAAAAAAAAAACAAACCCAGAGAATGGGAGAGAATATTTGTAAATCCCATGTCTGATAAGGGCTTTGAATCTAGACTACATAAGGAACTCTTGCCACTTAATGAATAAAGGGGTTCAGTTCAGTTCAGCCACTCAGTTGTGTCTAACTCTTTGCGACCACATGGACTGCAGCACGCCAGGCTTCCCTGTCCATCACCAACTGCCGGAGCTTGCTCAAATTCATGTCCATTGAGTCAGTGTTGCCATTCAAGCATCTCATCCATTTGGCTAAGATCAAGTATAGTAAAAGAGCGATAGCCACTTTAAAAGTGGACGGTAGTCATGTGTAGATGTGAAAGTTGAACTATAAAGAAAGCTGAGTGCTGCAGAATTGATGCTTTTGAACTGTGGTGTTGGAGAAGACTTTGCGAGTCCTTTGGACTTCAAGAAGATCCAACCAGTCCATCCTAAAGGAGATTAGTCCTGAGTGTTCATTGGAAGGACTGATGTTGACACTAAAACTCCAATGCTTTGGCCACCTGATGAGAATAACTGACTCATTTGAAAAGACCCTGATGCTGGGAAAGATTGAGGCCAGGAGGAGAAGGGGATGACAGAGAATGAGATGGTTGGATGGCATCACCAACTCAATGGACATGAGTTTGGGTAAACTTCAGGAATTGGTGATGGCCAGGGAGGCCTGGCGTGCTGCAGTCCATGGGGTCGCAAAGAGTCAGACTCAACTGAGTGACTGAACTGAACTGAAAAAGAATCTGGATAGACAGTTCCCCAAAGAAGATATGCAGATTGTCAATAAGCACATTAAGAGATCCTTGACATCATGAGTCACCAGGAAAAACCAAACTAAAAGCACACACTTCATGCTCTCTAGAATAGCTATAATAAAAAAGTTGGACAAAAACCAGCATTAGTGAGGATGTGAAGACACTGGAACCCTCATAAATTGCTGATGAGAATGTAAAGTATTATAGTTACTTTGAAAAGCAGTTTGGAAATTACTCAAAAAATTAAAAATAGAGTTACCATACTACCCAACAATTCAACTTCTGTATATGCACCCAAAAGAACTAAAAACATAAATTTACAAAAAAAAATACCCCCACAAAAAAAACCCCTGCGTACTAATGGTCATGTCAGCATTATTCGTAATAACTAAAAAGTGGAAACAACACCTGAATTATGAAGAAACGAAACATGGTAGACACATGTAGTGGAATGTTATTCAACCATAGAAGGCATGATGTGCTGATACACTCGATAAATCTTGAAAATATTGTACTAAGTTAAAGGATCCAGACACATATTGTATGATTTCATTTATATGCAAATCCATGGAAACAAAATGTAGATTGGTAGTTGCCAGGAGCTGAGGGAAGAGAGATTGGGTATAAAAGGTTTCTTTTTAGGGTGATGAAATGTTCTGAAATTAGATAATTGAGATAGTTGTACAATCATGTGAATATACTCAAAACTACTGATTTGAACACCTTTAAAGGCTGAATGTTATGGTACTTGAATTATATCTCAAAGAAATAATTTGGAAGAGGGTTGGGGAGAGCTTGTTAATCACACAAATTCTGTAGCCCCATCTGAGACTCAAGATTCTTGAAAGTTATGACCCTAGAAATTTACATATTTAACAAATGTTTGTAGATTTTAAAATTCTCTGAAGTTTAAGGAATGCTCATTTAATACTTTTATATGCTTGTATATTGAAATGTGTTTGGGCTAAAGGTTATATACTTTTTGATCATTCTAATCGTCAGTAGCAACAATAGTGGAGAGTTATGGGGGAGCTGCCTTCTGTCCCATATAGGAGCTATTGAATGGTTTAGGCACTGTCCTTTTTCTGGAGGTTGAGAAGAATGAGATGGAGAGGCATGAGAATAGTGTACTTTTTCATTTCTTAGAATTCATTACTTTGGCAAATTCTAGGAAGTAAAATAATAGTCCAAGGTAATGAATTCAGAGAAACACAAAGGTTAAGGGAAATATCCAGCAATGTTTATGTGGTTGCTGTATTTTCAGATTGATTCTAGGGATGAGAACCTCATTCTGTTGATTTTCTTCAAGGCTATTTTGGTCATCTGTTACTATGGGCCTATCAACAAAGCCAAGTTGACAGAAAACAGATGTGTATTTTAACAGCTAGACTTCCTCAGAACTGATATCTGGATCGGTTTTGTTTCATGACAGTGCTGCAGCAGGACAAATTATGATTAAAAATAGGCAGATATTTTATTTCATAAAGGTTTAGGTGAAGAGTAAGATGGAACCTTTTAAAGTTAGCAGTTGGCAAGTAGGGAATGAAATGAGTCTGCATTTTGTTTTCAATGTGGACGATTTGTGAGGCCTATTCAGACTTTCACTTTCACAAGGTCAGAAAATGATAAATGATCATTAATAACATGTTTATATATACTAAACTTAAAAATCTCTTTGAAAATCTAAAATTTCTCCTTCTTAGAAAGTTTCAAAGCTTTTTAAAAGTCCGATTCACAAATAACTTTTTTTCTTTTTTACAGAGAGAAGTGTGACTTGATACTCAGTTCTTTGTGGTTGATAGCAGGCACTCTTACTCTGACGAAGCCTATTTCTTTGTTTAATAGTAGAAATAGTTGATCAAGCTTAAAAGATTCGACACTTATATAAGTGGCTTATTAGAATGGTTTTGTTATATGTTAGCCCAGTAGCATACTGAGACAAATGCTCTGATCAGTTAGGGTGTGGGAACATGACTGTAAATGGCTTTCCCATTTCATTTTAGGTCATGCTCCTTCAGTACTATTAAATGGCAAACAGAAGTTGTTTATGCCATAACCTGAAGGAGAGGGAGTTTTTTTTTTCCTCAAAATATAGAACATCGAACACTTGCTTATACTTGTATACAAATTGATTCAGATTGAATCCTAAGCCAACATTTACTGAAGTCTGGTTTAGGCCAGTAATAGTAATTGATGCTGGAGACAAAGAAATAACAGATATTTTTGAAAGGAGGCAGGTTGAGGTGACCGCATACAAGAAGGACTCTTCTATTATGTTGAACCATACAGGTATGTCATTTTTGTAAATCAAAAGTCATTGAATATTGACAGTTTCCTGTGGTTTAACCTAATATTAT
Source organism: Capricornis sumatraensis (assembly GCF_032405125.1). Lineage (NCBI taxonomy): Eukaryota > Metazoa > Chordata > Mammalia > Artiodactyla > Bovidae > Capricornis > Capricornis sumatraensis. Next base: position 63,184,982 of record NC_091082.1, read on the forward strand.
ATTGACACTAGTGATATATTAGGGATGAGCTCCTAAGAAAAGGAACACCTAATCCAAACTGGAAGGAGGGCCACTGCTCAAGCTCAGTATTGCTGGGCCATAATTGTCACTATTTATGTAATGAGTGAAGTCCTCTGATGTCTCTTTGGCATATTTATTGTTTATCATGTGTCTGACAGTTTTGCAAACTCAAAGCTCCTGTATAGTTGCATATCGTATATTTAAAATTCAGTTTTAAATTTTTTATTTTGCTCCACAGTAGAGCCAAGGCTGTTTTAATATAAATGTTTTTTCCTGAAAATGTTTAAGTAAAAACTGTTTGTCCAAAGAGATGTAGCATATTTGCTTTGGCTTTTCTTTCCCTCACACATAACTCACTGTTACCTCGGATTTGGCGTCTGCAGTTTGGGAAATGGGAAGCCACTGAAACTTTTAAATCAGGGTAATGGTATCATGAAATAGATGTTTTCAAAAGGTAATCCTGGGAGAGCCAGAATAGTTGTGTGATGTCAACTGACACATATTCATTGAGAATTCAGCATTAAGAGTGAATGCTGATGTTGACGATCATGGCTTTTACAGATTTATGCTCTAGTACTTACACCTTTTATTTTTGCAATAAACCTACATTTATGAGTATGTGGTGTAATGCCAAATTGCCTAATTGTGCTGCATTGTTGTGGACTTATGGAGGAGGGAACACATATGTTGTATACAAAAATTTTAATTAGATTTTTATAGCCTTTTTTGATATATTTTCTTATATTTGGGGGGACAGGAGTTCATAGAATACATTGGTGTGTTGCATCATTTCAACAGGGTAACTAGATATTTTTAAAGTTGGGTTATTAAAAGTTTAAGAGAGAGTCTAAATGGATTCATGAGTTAATTTGCTTTCAAAGGCATTGAAAAAGAGTGAAAAGTAGGCAACTCTTGTCCCAAACATGAATGTGAGACAGACTGGTACTTAAAGCAATTAGGAGGATGCCAGGAAAGCAAAAACAGGGGCAGCATATGCTTCCAAGTTGTTTTGAAGTGAGCTTTGTCTTTTGTCTCTAGAAAAACAATAACCAGTAAATTCAACATTTAGGGGACCAGAGATACTCACTAAAGGGAAATGTTGTATTCATTCATCCAATCATCCATTTATTTAAAAATACTGAATCTCTAATATATTCTGACACTGCATTAGACCTAACAGATATCATGGTTGATAGAACAGATTTATTTTTCTATCCATGGAGCTAACAGGCTAATGAGCAGACAAATAATAAATAAATACAAAACATATGTGATTATACATTTTGATGAATGCTATAAAGGGCAAGTACAAGCTGCCTCAAGATTTTTGTAATAAGTAAACCTATTTTAGATTAGGGTCTCAGGAGTAACCTCTCTGAGTAGGTGACATTTAGAGCTGAGATCTGAGAGATGAGCACGAGAATTCTCAGCAATGGGTGGGGAAGGTCCATGTGGGAGGCTTTTGAGTGGGAGAAAATTGAAGAAAGGCAGAACTGGTAGATCATAGAGAGCAGTTGGCCAAGAGGTGGGTGGGCCCAAATGATAACAGAGCTTGGCAGCCATGTCGAGGAGGACCGGGGACTTCATTCCAAGTGCAGGGAGGAGCCAGTGAAGATCTATAAGATGGAATTGTGTGGTCTGATTTAATTGTTTTCGAGATGAGTATGGCTGTGATTTACCAACTAAACCGCAACACTGGCTGCTGTGAATGCATTGAAGGGGAACAAGAAGACCAAGGAGACAGGTTAGGGACTGGTGCCCATAGAACCTGGTAGTTAGTTGAAAGTGGCAACAGAGGAGATGAAGGGCAGTGGGTGAATTCATATTTCAGAAGAGGGAATGGTTGTTGTTAAGGGCATGTTTAAGGATTGGAAGACTTGATGAATTCTTACAACTCAATGAGAAAAGATGAGATAGGGTAGAATAGGGTTGAATTGAATGAGAAACAAATGACTACCTAGAGCCAAGAGTGTGGTTTTAAGTGAATTTCCATTATTTTTAAATTCATTGTTTGGATCCAAAATGAACTTTTATGACTGAAGGGCGAAACTGTTTATAAGTTAAATCCTTGAGAAGTATTATTGCTGTGTTTCACTCAGGAAAAATACCTATCTGAAACGATGAAAAACATCACCCTCTTCCCAAAGCATTACATACATAGTTTAAAGATTGAGAAAGGAAAATATTGTGGGAAAATTTCTGATGAGTTCTTGGGTATTTTTTTTTTAACTTCTGAAGACGTGACCTCCTGTTTTGACCAACCCCTGCAAGTTTTTGGTTTGGAAAAAGATATTTAGTGGAATTTAGTCTTACAAATTGGAAGGTCAATAATATATAACCTTCTATATCACCGGAGAAGGCAATGGCACCCCACTCCAGTACTCTTGCCTGGAAAATCCCATGGGTGGAGGAGCCTGGTGGGCTGCAGTCCATGGGTTCGCTAAGAGTCGGACACGACTGAGCGACTTCACTTTCACTTTTCACTTTCATGTATTGGAGAAGGAAATGGCAACCCACTCCAGTGTTCTTGCCTGGAGAATCCCAGGGACAGGGGAGCCTGGTGGGCTGCTGTCTATGGGGTCACACAGAGTCAGACATGACTGAAGCGACTTAGCAGCAGCATATCACTTTTATTTTTGCCTTTAAGCTTTCATTTTCATTCTATAACTGTTACAGAAATTGTTCCTATAGAATCTGTTTTCTGTCTTTGTAAAAATATAGTCCAGGGGTTGATGTTTCCAGGAATGAAATAGTATCTGAAGTAACATCTGTTTGCTTGCTGGGTTGCTGGTGAAAGAAGGAAAGGACTCACTCACACTCTGGCTTTTAACATGCCTCTCAGGTTCTTACTGTGTTTTGGGGCAATACTTGGGAGCATTTGGAGTCAAAGAAAAGAATTATGATGTGGTTTGGTGGCAAAAAATGTAATTCTTTGTGATGTGTAGTTGACAGTACCACAGATTATTGATTAAAATCTGTTTTGAAGATACAGTAATGATTTTATGATCTTAAATTGTATATTAGATTTGTTCTTTTAATAATTTAGCAATTTGAATTTTCCCTTTGAATTTTTATTCTCCCAGAAACCTCTCTTGAGTTGGGAGTTTTTATGTTAAGAGCTCTATTTTTAAGTTGATTTGCAGTAGACTTTTTACAATGTAGGATACCTCTTTCCTCTTTTGTATCCTCACCCAAGTTTTCATCAAAACTGGATCAAAAGTAACTTCCTCATCTAAAGTGAATCTTCAAATGAAGTCTTAAAGTATCTGTCACTATTATAAAGCTAATTAGAAAATTTGAGTTATTTTAAAAAGATGTCAATTTTGACAGCTTGACCTTTATGACTTTTTTTTGTCATTCTTTTCACTGATGCATGGTGCCATCTGCTGTTTGTGGGAAGTACGTTATATTTTGAATCACAAGGCAGAATAAGTATATAATGTCTAAAAGAAAAACGTAAAAATAAGTGAAATGGAAAAATCCAAGAGTGTGACCTGTTTGAAACTTTGAGGCCTGTCATTTGTTTGCTTATTTTTGTGTAAAATCATTTTTAATTAATCTTTTATTATTTATTTATTAAAATATCATATTAAACTGGTAGAAGCATAGCTTCATAAAAACTGTCTCCTTTTAGAGAATTTGATTAATTCAGATACAAAAGTTTAAAGCAGCAATTCTGCTAACCATGAGATAACCATTATTAACATTTCAAATCACTTTTAAAGTCTGGTTGTCTCTAATAATTACTTGAATCACAGATTTTATACTCATTATATTGTCTTAATTTTGCTTTGTTGCTCATGTCTTAGATTTCCTTTAAGAGACATTTCTTGGTCCAGAGTAAGTGATCGATAAACCTTTGCTTGTTGGTTGACTGATCTTCACTTGGTTTGTTTTTTTGTGACTACCCTTGGCACCTTTTCCTAGATTTTTCTCCTAGTGATTGGTGTAGAAGTAGTTTAGGACTCGGAGGGAGAAAGACCTGGTTCCCCAGACAGACACTGCTGCTCCAAGGCTGTGCAGCCTCAGACAAAGCTTTTCACTTCTCAGCAACTGTTTCTTTCTCTGTAAAAAGAAGATAATACTATTCATCTTTTAGGGTCTTTGGTGAGGATTAAATGAGGCTGTACTTCTTGCATGCCTGGCACAATCCTTTCTTTTCATTAAAGTGTTATTGTGTTCAAATTCAGTGAGTTTCTTTTTTACCTTATTTTAAAGACACCTTTTCAAGAGTCAGATTTTGTTATTATTGTTATGCTCCGAGCCCGTATCTCCGAACCGACCTAGAGAGAGAGCAAGTCCACCACGGTAATGCAAGGGCAAGAAGGGAGTTTATCTCTAGCGCGCTAGGGCCCAAGTTTCATCCCAGACAAGGGAATCCGACAAGAGCCCGGAACAAAGGAGTATGGCGGCTTATATACAGGCAGTTCTTTGTCTCAGTTACAGGAGTAGCTGGCGTTACATGATTGGCCAGGCAGGATGAGCGCATATCTTGTCTCTTTCTGGTAAACATGACTCAGGTCCTAGAGCCTGTCGTTTGGTCCCTAACAATTATAAGATCATAAGCTCCTCCAACTGGAAGGAACTTTAGCAATTGGGTCTCAAATTTTATTATGCATTTGAATCACCTGGTGATCCTGTTTAACTGCTAATTCAAATTCCAGTTTGCGGTTGTGGGATATAGATAGAACCTGAGAGTCTGCACATCCAACTCACTCTTAGGGATGCTGAACTGCCTCCACCAAGCACATGTTGTGTAGCAAGGCTTTAGAGAGCAGCAAACAAATGAAACCCCTGGCAGAGTTCTTGTGTTTTCTTTTACACAGTTAATCTCCTGTACCAACCATCAGAAATGCATTTCTTTGTAGGGAAGGAAAGGAATTCAGTCTCTCCAGAAGACATTGCAGACTAATGTCTTAACTCTTAACTCTCAGAAGTAACACTGTTTAGAGAATGACATGAAAGACCTAGTCATTTATTGCCTAGGCACTCTAACCTCCAGATACTTGGTTGGAACTAATTCAGAATGCAAGGACAAGTTTTATTTCTATTTGTAACTTGTTACCCATTTAGATTGTCTTTAAAATTTTACAGCATGAAATAATGAAAAGCCAAGCAGATTAGTTACAAAAACTCAGAATATAAATTCTATAACAATTACTTGACTGAAATAAGACTTTTGGGGGTGGGATGCATTGAATACACAGTGTTTGAACTTTGGCCCACACTAGTTGATTGTATTTAAACCTGAGTCCTCAGTGCACATGTGTGTTCACTGGGACATAGTGTCTGTCCATGTAGACAGGAAGGACTTTGCTTTACAGGCATAGAGTTGTTCACACCTGAGCGGTCATCCAGCCCAGTCGCACAGTTTCAGAGTCCTAAAGGAAATGAAAGTGGCATAAAATAAATTCAGCTTTGGAATATATGAATTTGGTTTAAAATGTAAAAATTATTGCCTAGAGAATAATTTAGTGAGCAGAATGTTTTTTTCCAAATTCCAGTTGGAAGTGGAAAACAGCATTGCCCTTTTTGCCTACCTCCCTTGAGGGTGTCTCTAAGAACAACCTCTTTCTTTTTTTTTTTTAAAGGACATTCTACTTTTACCTAGTGCACCTCACTGTCCTCAGAAGCATTGCTCTGAGACAACTAAAAGGTCATGAGGGCTGCTAGGAATTGTATAGCCAATTTTCATTGTCATTCTGTTTGCACACAAGTAGATATCCCTCTAAAATGAGTGCTCATCCTGTTGTTTGGGCTTTCCAGGTGGCACTAGTGGTAAAGAACCCGCCTTCCAATGCAGGAGACATAATAGATTCGGGTTTGATTCCTGGGTCGGTAAGATCCCCTGGAGGAGGGCATGGCAACCCATTCCAGTATTCTTTCTTGGAGAATCCCATGGACAGAGAACTCTGGTGGGCCACCATCCAAGGGGTCACAGAGAGTTGGTCCTTCTGTTTAGAGTTTAGTCAGTCCTATTGTTTAGTCTCAAAAAGGAACTTTATACTTTGGTAACTTCTTAAAGTTTTTTAGTTCTCTTTCTTTTCTCAACATTTGTGAGAAATAGATTACAGTGCTATTTTGATAAATACTTTTTTTTCCGGTAACTAATCCAGGAAACAAAGCAAAACTGAAACCTTTATACACTAGTTCAGTTCAGTTCAGTCGCTCAGTCGTGTCTGACTCTTTGCGACCCCATGAACCGCAGCATGCCAGGCCTCCCTGTCCATCACCAACTCCTGGAGTTTACCCAAACTCATGTCCATTGAGTTGGGATGCCATCCAACCATCTCATCCTCTGTTGTCCCCTTCTCCTCCTGCCCTCAATCTTTCCCAGCTGTTGAAAAGAGTCAGCTCTTTGCATCAGGTGGCTAAAGTATTGGAGTTTCAGCATCAACATCAGTCCTACCAGTGAACACCCAGGACTGATCTCCTTTAGAATGGCTGGTTGGGTCTCCTTGCAGTCCAAGGGACACTGAAGAGTCTTCTCCAACACCACAGTTCAAAAGCATCAGTTCTTTGGTGCTCAGCTTTCTTTATAGTCCACCTCTCACATCTATACATGACCACTGGAAAAACCATAGCCTTGACTAGATGGGCCTTTGTTGACGAAGTAATGTCTGTGCTATGCTGTCTATGTTGGTCATAACTTTCTTTCCAAGGAGTAAGCATCTTTTAATTTTATGGCTGCAGTCACCATCTGCAGTGATTTTGGAGCCCAGAAAAATAAAGTCAGCCACTGTTTCCACTGTTTCCCCATCTATTTCCCATGAAGTGTGGGGACTGGATGCCATGATCTTAGTTTTCTGAATGTTGAACTTTAAGCCAACTTTTTCACTCTCCTCTTTCACTTTCATCAAGAAGCTCTTTACACCTGCAACCTAAGACTTTTCTTTTTCACGCTTTTCCTGACAGTCTAGCTTTACTTTTATTCATAAACTCACCCGCCATTTACATTTGTAAGATGCCTGGAAACTCCTCCAGTCTCAGAAAGGCTAGATTCTACAGGCATATTCTGTAAATGAGGCTTGGTTCTCAGATGTTGGCCCTGATAATATTGGTGTCTTTTTTGTTACATATCCTAGTGACCCAGAGCTTAAGACAGACATATTTCTAGAAATCAATCTATTCTTTATTTAAAACCAGAAAATCAAGTGTTTCTATTGTATTTAAAGTTTAAAGAATCATGGATTTTTCACCTTGGAAAATACTCTCTTGGTAGTTCAAGCCAAGAGCCCTTTTATAAAAAGAAGGGGACTTGTGTAAGTATGACAGGACAAGCTATAAGATCCATGGCTGATCCTCAAGTTCAATGCAGGAGAAAGCAGTTTGGTTAGGAATTAAATTGACTACTTTGAGTATACTAGGCAATTCTTCAAAAGCTGTCTGTACTTTTTGGACCAATGGTACAGTATACTACCTAATTTTTTTTTTTTAACTAGGAAACGTTATAAAAGCCTTGACGAGAGTTCATAGGTAAACAGTGAAACAATTTACAATAGTACATATGAAGACAGATTGAAGGAATTAAGAACATCTAAACTTGAAAGGGTGCCTTCAGAAGTATCTCAGTGACATGGAAAATTGCAACCAGGTGTTTTCCATTTCCTTTGCAGACAGAACAAAAGGAAGTAAATTTATACTATAGTAAAAGGAACAGCAGTTAGATGTGAAGCAGATCCACACAGTGAAGCCAGTAAACACTGCAATAGAAGGGATGTTCAGCTTCCTGGTTGTCTTCCTCAAATTCTCTGGTTATTATCAGTATCTGTTTCCTGTGGTTGAGATTTGACATCTCAAGGCTTGAGTGCAGGCACGTCCAGAGATCTACCTCAGCCCAGTGACCTTGAACCATCTAATAGTGACTGTTATAGGCAAGATAGCAGCCTAATCACAGCAAATTCCCTACATTATCAGTGCAACCAAGCTCTTTTATTAATACGACTGTTAAAAACTGCAACTAGCCATTAAGGAATAAATACTCAAAAATAAAATTAGTCAGCTTCATTATTTTCTAAGAAGCAAAAGCTATAAACATCTCTCTTCTCTATTCATTTTTCAAGTCTATTAATCCTCTGATTTCTTTCTCCTAAAGTACTAGCCATTTATATTTCCCAGTGATCTAAGCTTTTCCTGTTAAGACTGAGTCTTTGATATGATCAAACTGATTGGGAGAAAGGAGAAAAAATTTTTTCGAGAAGTGATTCAAGAAGTGTATAGGTCAGCTTTGATCAAAATAGCAAATTCCTTAAGATCTTGAATAAATGAAATTCCATATACAAATTCTGGGAAGTCCAGTCTTGTAGACTACCATAATAATGTGTTCAGATACATAGTGCTGAACTGTGTGTCAGGCATTGTTCTAAGTGCTTCACATTGACTCCTCATAACAGCCCTCTGAGGTAGGTCACTGTTTATGAGGAAGCTGAGGCAGAGATAGTTTGTAAGTCACTTCTCTAAGTCAGCCAGTTAGGAGGAACTGAAAGGTTGATTCAAACTTAGGAAGTGTAACTCCAGAGTCCATCTCAAACCCCCGTTACCCTACTGCCTTTTATGTCTTTCATGGAGCCCAAGTATCTCTTGAACCGATAGTAAGGAAAACCAAGTTCTGGCCAGTTGCAGGAGTCAGGGCAAGCCAGCCAGGGTGGAGCACCTGGCCCCACCCCACCCCCACCCTCTCAGTCTTCTTTGCTCACTCACACTTTCCGTCTCCACCCTCTGGAATCCCAGGCAGTTCCAGAATGCACTATGCCTCTTTGTTTCTCTCAGCCCTTATAGAGGCCATGCTGTTGGCTTTCAGTGTCTTCCTCCCAGAACTCCTGACCAGCGTGAGTTTATTCCTCGAAATCTGTTCAAGCACCCACTGCTCTGTGAAGCCTTTCCCAGCATACGCAGTTGGAACTCGTGTTTCTACCTTTGGACTCCCCCCGTGTTGTTATGTGCATACCTCTCTTGCGGTAGTTCTCTCCATTCACTTGACAGCTATTATTGAGCGCTGCTGCTGCTGCTGCTGCTGCTGCTGCTGCTGCTGCTGAGTCACTCCAGTCGTGTCCGACTTGTCACAACCCCATGCACTGCAGCCCACCAGGCTCCTCCATCCATGGGATTTTCCAGGCAAGAATACTGGAGTGGGGTGCCATCGCCTTCTCCCTTATTGAGCACTGCTATGTGCCAAGTACTGTTCTAAATGGAACAATCAGTCAGTCCAAACTTCTGAACTAATGAAGCTATCAAAGTTAAGGGGGGAAAAAGTAGGATTTTGAGCAGTGATTTGATCTAATGTCTCTTAAAAGGATCACTTTTAACAGAGTGGCTGCTGTTTTAACAATAGACTGGAGGACCAACAGGTAGAAATAGGGGGACCAGAAGGCTATAGCATTAATCCATATCAAGAGGGGATGGTAGCTAGGGATAGAGTGGGAGAAGTAGAGATAGTAAGAAATAGGTGAATTATGGATATATATTGAATGCAGATTCTATAAGATTTGCTGATGGACTGATTGGGGGTTGTGAGAGAAATAGAAGATAATTCTCAAGTTTTTTGTCTGAACAACTGGAAGAATGCAGTTGCATGACAACTGGGGTGGCAAAGATTGGAGGGAAAACAGTTTTGTGGGAAAAATAGAGAGTTCAGATTCAGACATGACAGAGATTCCCAGATGGACATGCAAATAGAGATCTTGAGGTAGCTGGATAAGTGTGTCTTGAGTTTAAAGGAGAAAGCAGTAATCAGTACATAGTATGTGTTTAAACAGGATTTGATGGGGTCACCTAGGGAGTGAGTGTCAATAAAGGAGGATCAAATACTGAAGCTATGGCACCCAGCGTTTGACAAGAAAGTATGAAGAATCCTGCAAAGGAGACTGTAGTGGTCAGCTTGGTAGGGGATATTTTCATGCCTTTCTTAGAGCATGCAGTGTTCAAGGGCAGAGCTGTGGCTTATTTCTTTATAATTCCTAATATAGTTGTTGGTAAGTGTTAGTATATTGAAAGAAGGAATAGCTCTTAGTAGGAACACAAAGTGTGACTATAGAGATCTCAGGTGCGTGCTCAGTTGCTTCAGTCCTGTCCAGTTCTTTGTGATTCTATGGACTGTAGCCCGTCAGGCTCCTCTGTCCATGGGATTCTCCAGGCAAGAATACTGGAGTGGGTTACCATGAGATCTCAGGAGAGGGTAGTATTCAGAATGGAAAGCAGGTCCAGTAAAGCTTTCAAAGCCCCACCCAAATGGGTAGGATTTGGAAGCAGGACCTTATTTCCAAAGAGGGGATTAGCAACAATAAGGTCCCTGCCCTAAAAAAGCCTGGAGAATTGAGCAAGTTCTCAGGTAAAAATTATAGAACCAGAGGTCAAATAGACAAAGGTAAAAATTCAGAACAAAGGCAAAATAGACAAAGGTAAAAAGTCAGAACCAGAACTCAATAGGAGATAAAAACTTGGTCTTCACCTCCCAGAGTAATAGAAATAAAAGTAAAAATAAATGAATGGGACCTACTTAAACTTAAAAGCTTTTGCACAACGAAGAAAACTATAAGCAAGGTGAAAAGACAGCCTTCAGAATGGGAGAAAATAATAGCAAACAAAGAAACTGACAAAGAATTAATCTCAAAAATATATAAGCAGCTCCTGCAGCTCAATTCCAGGAAAATAAATGACCCAATCAAAGAATGGGCCAAAGAACTAAACAGACATTTCTCCAAAAAAGGCATACAGATGGCTAACAAACACATGAAAAGATGCTCAACATCACTATCAGAGAAATGCAAATCAGAACCACAATGAGGTACCATCTCACACCAGTCAGAATGGCTGCTATCAAAGTCTACAAACAATAAATGCTGGAGAGGGTGTGGAGAAAAGGGAACCCTCTTATACTGTTGCTGGGAATGCAAACTAATATAGCCACTATGGAGAACAGTGTGGAGACTCCTTGGTGCTGCTGCTGCTGCTAAGTTGCTTCAGTCGTGTCCGACTCTGTGCAACCCCATAGACGGCAGCCCACTAGGCTCCCCTGTCCCTGGGATTCTCTAGGCAAGAATACTAGAGTGGGTTGCCATTTCCTTCTCCAGTGCATGAAAGTGAAAAGTGAAAGTGAAGTCACTCAGTCGTGTCCGACTCTTAGCGACCCCATAGACTGCAGCCTACCAGGCTCCTCCGTCCATGGGATTTTCCAGGCAAGAGTACTGGAGTGGGGTGCCATTGCGTTCTCCGGAGACTCTTTAAAAAACTGGAAATAGAACTGCCATACAACCCAGCAATCGCACTACTGGGCATACACACTGAGGAAACCAGAATTGAGAGACACGTGTACCCCACTGTTCATTGCAGCACTGTTTATAATAGCCAGGATGTGGAAGCAACCTAGATGTCCATCGGCAGATGAATGGATAAGAAAGCTATGGTACATATACACAATGGAATATTACTCAGCCATTAAAAAGGATGCATTTGAATTAGTTTTAATGAGGTGGTTGAAACTGGAGCCTATTATACAGAGTGAAATAAGTCAGAAAGAAAAACACCAATACAGTATACTAACACATATATATGGAATTTAGAAAGATGGTAACGATGACCCTATATGCGAGACAGCAAAAGAGACACAGATGTAAAGAACAGTCTTTTGGACTCTGGGAGAAGGCGAGGGTGGGATGATTTGAAAGAATAGCATTGAAATGTGTATATTATCATATGTGAAACAGATGGCCAGTCCAAGTTTGATGCATGAGAGGGTGCTCAGGGCCAGTGCACTGGGATGACCCTGAGGGATGGGATGGGGAGGGAGGTGGGAGGGGGTTTCAGGATGGGGAACACATGTACACCCATGGCTGATTCATGTCGATGTATGGCAAAACCACTACAATATTGTAAAGTAATTAGCCTCCAATTAAAATAGATAAATTAAAAAAAAAAAACTTATTCTTAAAAGAAAGTCAAAGGACATCTATTATAAATGAGACACAAGATGAGATGATCTAGGGTCAAAGCTATCTTCATGCTCAGCCTATTGAATACTGAATTGTAGAAGTCCTTACCTTTCTGTGTGACTGAGACCTTGCACTGAAACCAGTAAGAATCAGTACACTAAGAGTCAGTGTTCCAGGGAGGAACTCAGGAAGTGAACTTACCAAATCCCCTGCTTTGTTATTTTTAACCTGTGTTCCCCGTTTTATTATTTAAGAATCTTACTTACAGAGAGGTTGAGACACTTGCCTAAGCTCTGAAACTTTCGGTTTACACCAGTAATGAATTCTACAGTGAATTTCCAGATTGTTTAATAGGAGTAATTTACTGTGTTTAAGTGGGAATGAATTTCACAGAATTAATTTCTGGAATTTCTCCCTATAATTATAGAACTTTTGCAACAACTTCTGTATTCTTGGGCTTCCCTGATGGCTCAGCAGGTAAAAAAATCCACCTGCAAAGCAGGAGATGCACCAAAGAGGGATTCAGTCCCCGAATCAGGAAGATCTCCTGGAGGAGGAAAATGGCAAGCCACTCCATATTCTTACCTAGAAAACCTCACGGACAGAGGAGCCTGGTGGGCTGTAGTCCATGGGGTTGCAAAGAGTTGGACACTCCTGAGCGACTGACACAGTCACTGTGATCCTATTGCTGCAGTGTCCTTTATTAATTAGGTCCCTTTGTTTTATTATAGCTCTTACTTTTAACTTGCTGTTTTGTTGTTGTTTTGTCATTCAGTAGATCTTCAGACCAAACTAACTGAACTAATTCTACTATTTTTTTTCCTAAATGGAGACATCTCCTCCTCACCATAGCAGGTTGATCTGTGATTTCTTGTATAATTCCTTGACGTGCGGCCAGGATTTCTTAGAAAAGAACTTCCAGTATAAGTGATTCAACTATCTGCCACCTTTAGATACGTATCTTTCTTTTGGTCAGTTCTTAATAAAGGAAAAAGCTCCCCATCTGTTCTATAGCTGGCATAATTGTGAATGACCTGAATTATATCCTGCTGCTGCTGCTGCTGCTGCTGCTAAGTCGCTTCAGTTGTGTCCAACTCTCTGCGACCCCAGAGACAGCAGCCCACCAGGCTCCCCCATCCCTGGGATTCTCCAGGCAAGAACACTGGAGTGAGTTGCCATTTTCTTCTCCAGAATTATATCCTAGAGCAATCAAATGACTATTCTTCATGGTACTGAAGTCCTCAGTATTTGTTCCATGGTCACTAATTTCTAACAAAAAATGATTTGCTACATAAATCATAGTGCTTAATTGAAATTATACTGGAAGCTCATTTACTTTTTACTTTCTAAAAAAGTGTATAATTATTATGGCTCATGGGTCGGAGGTTGTAGATTTTATATATCCTTGATGTATGAATGGATAAGTAGAAAAGGGAAAATTGTACTCTAAATTATTAAAGATGCTGTACAAAAAATGCTTGACAGGAAACATCATTAAGCTATAGAAAATAGAACCTTTGCCAACTTCTGTTTAGTATTCAAGGAAAATCAGTGCTCATCAGAATATTTTGTTACATTTGAGAATCTGTCATTTCTGTTTTGTTTTGTAAATATTATTAGTTTCAAGATTAAGTTTTCATATTGCAGTAAAAAATTACTACTATTTTCAAAAGCATGTGTGTTGTCTCTTCTAGTAAGGAATGTGATTTCTGGTCAAGCGAATAATATGTATTTATGTTAAAATTTGGGGCACATTTGTAATTGATGAGCAAATGTTGACTTTCATTGGATTTTTTAAAAGAAATAATATTAATAGCTTGTTTTCTCTGAAATCTTTTCTATTACTAGTTCCACAAAATTAACTTGCTAAATTTAAATTTTGTTGCTTAGCTTTTCATTATGTGCTGTTCTTTTTTCACCATTAATCTGCCAGATTTTATTACTTTAAAATTTTGCTGTTGGCATTTTTATTGTGCTGAACTGAGTTTATTGTATTTCTTGTAGATTCAAAAATAGACAGTTGTATATAGTTTCCTATAAAATAGAAATATACCACCTGTATATAAATATGTACACATATATACCTGGAGATAAATCACTGAAGACATTTGTGAAATTGGACAAGTAACTATTTTCAACAATTTTCAAAGTGGCCACTTTATTTTTCTACTGACAAAAGATGGGGCATGTAGATTAGCCTGCAATGGATCCTAATGTTTATGTTTTATTAATCATTTTATCAGATATGCATCATATCTCTCCTTTATTTCTGCATTCATTGAAATAAAAGGTCAGATATTTTCCATTATAAAATTCACCCATGCAAAAGACTGTGAGTTTTCAGTGTATTATTTTCTATACATTATGTTATAGTTTCAACTTGTATTATATAGAATTATGCTTATATTTTATAATGTAGTATGCTTTTTAGAATTTGTCATATATTTATTTTTAAATACATAAAACTTAATTTATCTTGATATTTTAAGCACATGAGTTTTTTTGCTTCAGTTCAGTTCAGTTCAGTTGCTCAGTTGTGTCCAACTCTTTTCGACCCCATCAACCACAGCACACCAGGCCTCCCTTTCCATCACCAACTCCCAGAGTTCACCCAAACCTATGTCCATTGAGTCGATGATGCCATCCAACCATCTCATCCTCTGTTATCCCCTTCTCCTCCTGCCCTCAATCTTTTCCCAGCATCAGAGTCTTTTCAAATGAGTCAGCTCTTTGCATCGGGTGGCCGAAGTATTGGGGTTTCAGCTTCAGCATCAGTCCTTGCAATGAATATTCAGGACTGATTTCCTTTAGGATGGACAGGTTGGATCTCCTTGCAGTCCAAGGGACTCTCAAGAGTCTTCTCCAACACCACAATTCAAAAGCATCAATACTTCTGCGCTCAGCTTTCTTTATAGTCCACTATACATGACCACTGGAAAAACCATAGCCTTGACTAGACTGACATTTGTTGACAAAGTAATGTCTTTGCTTTTCAATATGCTGTCTAGATTGGTCATAACTTTCCTTCCAAGGAGTAAGCGTCGTTTAATTTCATGGCTGCAATTACCATCTACAGTGGTTTTGGAGCCCAGAAAAATAAAGTCAGCCATTGTTTCTACTGTTTTCCCATCTATTTCCCATGAAGTGGGGGGACCAGATGGCATGATCTTAGTTTTCTGAATGTTGTGCTTTAAGCCAACTTTTTCACTCTCCTCTTTCACTTTCATCAAGAGGCTCTTTAGTTCCTCTTCACTTTCTGCCTTAAGGGTGGTGTCATCTGCATATCTGAGGTTATTAGTATTTCTCCCGGCAATCTTGATTCCAGCTTGTGCTTCCTCCAGCCCAGCGTTTCTCATGATATACTCTGCATGTAAGTTAAATAAGCAGGGTGACAATATACAGCCTTGACGTACTCCTTTTCCTATTTGGAACCAGTCTGTTGTTCCATGTCCAGTTCTATCTGTTGCTTCCTGACCTTCATACAGATTTCTCAAGAGATAGGTCAGGTGGTCTAGTATTCCCATTTCTTTCAGAATTTTCCACAGTTGATTGTGATCCATACAGTCAAAGGCTTTGTCGTAGTCAATAAAGCAGAAATAGATATTCTTCTGGAACTCTCTTGCTTTTTCGATGATCCAGCGGATGTTGGCAATTTGTCTCTGATTCCTCTGCCTTTTCTAAAACCAGCTTGCACATCTGGAAGTTCTTGGTTCATGTATTGCTGAAGCCTGGCTTGGAGAATTTTAAGTATTGCTTTACTAGCATGTGAGATGAGTGCAATTGTGTGGTAGTTTGAGCATTCTTTTGCATTGCCTTTCTTTGGGATTGGAATGAAAACTGACCTTTTCCAGTCCTGTGGCCACTGCTGAGTTTTCCAAATTCTCTGGCATATTGAGTGCAGCACTTTCACAGCATCATCATTCAGGATTGAAATGGCTCAACTGGAATTCCATCACCTCCACTAGCTTTGTTTGTAGTGATGCTTCCTAAGGCCCATTTGACTTCAGGTTCCAAGATGTCTGGCTCTAGGTAAGTGTTCCCACCATCATGATTATCTTGGTCATGAAGATCTTTTTTGTACACTTCTCCTGTGTATTCTTGCCACTTCTTCTTAAAATCTTCTGCTTCTGTTAGGTCCCTACCATTTCTGTCCTTAAGCCTGTCTTTGCATGAAATGTTCCCTTGGCCCTGGCCAAGGGATACAAACAAACTGGCAAACAAAACCTGAGAATGAACCCAGTGACATCCTCAGGCCATGCTGATGTTCTTTGGAGTCCCCATGGGAAACCTGGGAATCTGGAAACCTGAGCCTGTGCCTGGAAGCATAGCGAACAGTTTGATTCTTGTGTTTACCTGCTTAGAGATAAATTTCTGTGCTTTTTGCAATAAAATAAGTTTTCCATCTTAAAAAAAAAAGAAGAAATGTTCGCTTAGTATCTCTAATTTTCTTGAAGAGATCTCTAGTCTTTCCCTTTCTGTTATTTTCCTCTATTTCTTTGCATTGATCACTGAGCAAGGCTGCTTTTTTTTTTTTTTTTGCATAGTTCAAGTAAAATCTGGTATATTGATTTACTCATTGTAGAAGCATTGACCTTCTATTCTTAGTGGATTATTACCTACATTAATGTACTTGAAAGGACCATTCATTAGAGAATTGAATATGTTCCAGTTTTTTTATAACACATGATTGGTATTAATAGATTGCAGAGAGATTATTTAATATCTTCGTTTATTTGATCACAAGTTCTAAAAAGCTATACTGAGCTCCATATCAGCATTATTTTTTAAAGATATATTAGTTGCTTCTATTTCTACCATCATCTTCAGCTAGATTCCATACCTCTTAATTAAATAATGCTACAGTGCAACACACAATATTTTCAGTGACATTTAATATTAATGTTTGAATAAGAACTTTCCACATGTGACCTTTAGAAACATTTTAAATCATATGAAATAACTATAAGCAGACTCTAAGGCATCTTAAGATGTGCTTGTTAGAGGCATTGTGCTATGATTCCCACACTTGGCTACATACTATAATTACCTGACCCCCACTCAGACCAATAAAATTAGACCTGGGAGTGTTAGGAAAGCTCCCCAGGTGATTCTAATGAGCAGTTGTCTTGCTAACTTTAGGTAATCCTCTGTTCTCGGTCTGAATTCATGTTAGAGCCTCTTGGCAAGTTCTTAAAAATACAAGTGGACAGGCTCTAACCTGGAGAAATTGTTATCTGAGGTGGAACTCCTGCATCTGTGGGTCATAAAAGTAGCACAGGTGATTCTAATGAAAATCCTGGATTGAGAACCGCTCATCTAATGACAAAAGAACTGTATCACAAGGAAACTTAACCATTCCAGTTCTAATTCTGTGAATTAAGACAGATCACCTAATGTATTTGAGGTTCCTTTGTATAACAGAGGTATTACCATTAGCTTATATAGCACCAGATATTGTTCCAGTTGAATGAAACAGTGTACTCAGAAGTTCTTTGTGATAAAGCCTCTATGAGATGGTAGCAGTGACAGCATACCATGTAGTGGCTTCTGTAAAGTGGTACATATAGTTTATTTCTAAGTCCTGTGTGGTTTTTGGCAGAAAGAAGCTATATCTATCTCTGAAGCAGAAAGAAATTTGGGTTCTTTGGCTATCTCCAGGGTATATTACCCTGGTTTTTAAAGTTTGTCCTACATTTTTTATTCAGACCAGGCTGCTAACGGCTCTCGCTGGTAGAAGACCAGCAGTGGAGAGGAAGATGGAGCTGCCCCATGTAGAGATTTGAAACATTTGTGAGTTCCTGTAATTAGTAACATTCTTCTTATACCTCCACAGAGACATGGTGGGCAGCTCTGGAGTTTACCTGATTTAACTTTTCATTCTCTTTTCCAGTGCTTTCCTCCTATATCTCTTCCATCTCTACTGTCCCTAGTGTTTAAGCATCACCAACATTTACCCATATACTGAGTGAGGACAGAAGAAAGAGAAAGGGTCTCCAACGATGAATACACTCATTAATGGTTTCCCACCATGACACAAACCTCAGGACTTCAGCTATGGAGGGGTAAGAGTCACCTGTGCAAGGCATTCCCTGGTGTGTTAGTCTAGATGCAACTTACCACTGGATTCATCAACCAAGCAAAATTACATGCAATTTCTTGAGGCTTTTAAATCCTCTCCACTGTATATTTCACTGAAAATTCTTATTTTGTTTCATTTTTTGACACGACTCTCCTTTGCGATTACTTAAAATATCAGCTCTTACTTATCTCTGAAGACGGTGATTATTTTATGATTGGTTTTGTTTTCCTGATGCACTGTACTGTAGTTTTCAGATTTGTAAAGAGATGGTGAACCTTCTGGGACAGAAAAAGATGAACAGTAACGTCCTATAATTTAGTGTTACTATCGAAGAGCTTACTTTTTTAATATTTAAGGGGGAACTGAGCGTAACATGTTTATCTCTTCAAATAACCTGAAAAGGAGGCTCAGCAACCAAAAAAATAAAAAGTATGTAGTTAATATCAAGAAATTGTAGGAAGAAATTAGTTTGAAGAACATTTCATGAATTTTAATTTTCATCAAAGATTTTTTCCTTGATCCTGACAACCCTATTTATATCATCCATTTATTCAGCTAATTCTGAGTACCTCCTCTGTTCCAGGTATGGAGGGTCCTAAGTGATGGAAATACACCAGTAAAGACAGGCAGGTTTCTACCCTCGTGTAACTTACAAGGAAATAGAGACTGGTGAATGAGTAATTACCCATCAGTAGACTGAATGCCGGAGAAGGCAATGGCACCGCACTCCAGTATTCTTGCCTGGAAAATCCTACGGATGGCGGAGCCTGGTGGGCTGCAGTCCATGGGGTCGCTAAGAGTCGGACACGACTGAGCGACTTCACTTTCCCTTTTCACTTTCATGTATTGGAGAAGGAAATGGCAACCCACTCCAGTGTTCTTGCCTGGAGAATCCCAGGGACGGGGGAGCCTGGTGGGCTGCCGTCTATGGGGTCACACAGAGTCGGACACGACTGAAGCGACTTAGCAGCAGCAGCAGCAGCAGCAGCAGACTGAATGCTGTGATGTGGAGAGCATAGGTGTTTTGAAAGAGCTCTATTGAGGGGTGCCTAACCTAGCAATGGAAAGCCAGAAACCCTCCCAGAGGAATTAGCATCTAATCCCAGACCTAAACAAGGAGAACGCTAATTAAGAGAAGATGGGAGAATGTTCCAGGTAGAGAAAAACCCCATACAGTAAGGTCCAGAGGCTCAGGGCATGGTCTCATATGGGGGAATATCTTAAAAACCTATTTTTCATCTCCCCACAGCTGTTAGATCACTAAGGAGGGTGGGATATAGGGGGAGTTGGGTACCACCAGTGGAACGCGTAACAAGCAGCAGGGGGCAGAGTGCCATTCCCTCCTGACATGGTAGGTGATGCGGTAGCAGCTCGTGAGAGCCTTATCAAAGAGGACTTTACAGTCTACCAGTAGGTCTAACTCCAGCACTCTTGCCTGGAAAATCCCCTGGATGGAGGAGCCTGGTGGCCTGCAGTCTATGAGGTCGCTAAGAGTCGGACATAACTGAGTGACTTCACTTTCACTTTTCACTTTCATGCATTGGAGAAGGAAATGGCAACCCACTCCAGTGTTCTTGCCTGGAGAATCCCAGGGACAGGGGAGCCTGGTGGGCTGCCATCTATGGGGTCGCACAGAGTCGGACATGACTGAAGCGACTTAGCAGCAGCAGCAGCAGCAGATTAGCACGGTAAAGGGAAACACCTGTTTTTCCCTCCTGTCATAGGGAAAAATCTCAGTTAAGTGAATCTCCTATGTTTCTTCTCTGTGTATTTCCTTTGCTCGCACACTCCTAACACTCAACATGGAACACTTCTGA
Organism: Capricornis sumatraensis; assembly: GCF_032405125.1. NCBI lineage: Eukaryota > Metazoa > Chordata > Mammalia > Artiodactyla > Bovidae > Capricornis > Capricornis sumatraensis. The sequence goes on from NC_091082.1 coordinate 63,204,826, forward strand.
CACTTTGAGTCTCCCAATGTGTGGCTGTTTTTTCCCACACCAAGCAATTCCCTGCAACGCCACTTGGGTGTCCCACAATTTACCTCAATTCCAGCACTATCTACCTGGATAAAGTGTCAGGTCCCACAGGTTAAAGTCTTGCTCCCCCAACACTGTGCTCCCACCCTACCTCAGATTCCAGGTGCAAGTAGTAGCTCCCCCAGGTCACCCACAATTCTGTCCATTTTGGCTGGATATCAGAGGCTCTCTTGACCCCCTTCTCATGTTCAATTAATTTGCTAGAGGGGCTCACAGAACTCAGGGAAACATTTACTTACCTTTCCCAGTTTATTGAAGAGTATGGTAAAGGATACAAATAAGAGCCAGTTGAAGAGATGCATAAGACAAGGTCTGATGGGGTCCTGAGCACAGTGTCCCCATGGAGTTGAGGTGCATTACTCTCCCAGAGTGGATGTGTTCATCAACCTAGGAGCTTTTCAAATCCCATACTACTGGGATTTTTATGGAGGATTCATAACACAGGCTTAATTGATCATTAACTTTATTTTCAACCCTGCTCCCTCCTCAGGAGGGTGTGAAGTAGACCCGGAAATTCCAAGCTTCAATCTTGGCTTGGTCTTTCAGTGACCAGTCCTCATCCAGGAGCCATCCAGGAACCCACCCACAGTTGCTTCACTAGAACAAAAGACACTTGTATCACTCAGGAAATTACAGAGGTTTCAAGAATCCTGTGTCAGGAACTGGGGTCAAAGACCAAGTAGTAGAACAGAGATGCTCCCAGTGTTCTTATCACTTTGGAAATTACAAGGGTTTCTGGAGCTCTGTGCCAGAGGCCAATATGTGTTTTCTGTTGTCTCAGAAGCGTATATTTAATGCCACTCAAGTTGGTATATTAATATATACCTTTAGTAATAAACTGATACACTCTCACATATCTCTTAGCTACTGATCTTCTGGAACCATGTTTAGTCTGAAGATGCAGTATTAAAATATCTCCATTGTTAATTCAGCTAACTTTTAAAATGTCTCCTCATTTTAAATTAATAGTTTCAGATTTGAGGAAAGTGTATAGTGTACCATGGTCCTTTCAAACACTGTCTCTGCAGACAGACTGCCTGTCTTGAATCCTAGCTTCAATGATTTATGTGTGATCTTGAGTGAATTAATGAACCTTCAACAATGTGTTTCAATTTCTACATCACTTATACATCTATATCCCTCTCATCTCTTAACCTTTTTTTAGTTTAAAAGAAATGTGAAGTTATAGGTACAAGAATTCTGATAGAAATCATATATACTTTCTGGCTTCTGGGTGAGTTAGGCCAATGGAAATTAGCAGGAGATAGGAGGAAGGAAAGAATCAAGATCAGCTGGTAGTTAGAAATTGGTGAGGATACTTTGTCCTTATGAAGGGCATCAATAACACCCCTGCAGCATGGAATGGTTGACAGATAACTATAGCTAGAAGACAACATAATCCAAGGCTCATCATGAATTAAGGGGATTTGAGGAGAACAAAGGGTGATTGCCAGAGTTCACTGCCAATAGGGCATCTTTATAGAAACTACAACATGTTTTCCAGGCCATACTTCTCCTTTTTTTGCCCGGGGACAATGTTGTCTGTTCACATTTTTATCTCATATTCTTTTCCTATCCTTGGAAGAGGATAACTTATCCATCCTTGTAAACTTACAAATGCTAGTATATACTAAACAGTTCTCAAAGTGCCTGGCACACAGATTTGATGAATACCTGTCAAAAAAAACTGTGATTTATTTCTCTTATTTTACATGCTTTGTTTTTGAAAGGTTTATTTATTTCAGATGTCACTAACTTCTAAGAGTTCTTCCCTGAGTCACACATAATTAAGGATTCAGACTGTAGATATACCACTTTTCAGTCGCTGTTATTCAGTTGCTCAGTCATGTCTGACTACTTTGCGACCCCATGGACTACAGCGTACCAGGCTTTGTGGTTCTTCACTATCTCCCTGAGTTTGCTTAAACTCATGTCCATTGAATCCATGATGCCATCCAACCATCTCATCCTCTTGTAGTCCCCTACTCCTCCTGCCCTCTGTCTTTCCTAGCATCCGGGTCTTTTCCAATGAGTCAGCTCTTCCCATCAAGTGGCCAAAGTATTGGAGCTTCACTTTCAGCATCAGTCCTTCCAATGAGTATTCAGGGTTGATTTCCTTTAGGATTGACTGGTTTGATCTCCTTGCTGTCCAAGGGACTCTCAAGAGTCTTCTCCAGCACCAGTTTGAAAGCATCAATTCTTCGGCATTCAGCCTTATTTATGGTCCAACTCTCACATCCATACATGACTGCTGAAAAAACCATAGATGTGACTACACAGATTTTGTTGGCAAAGTGATATCTCTGCTTTTCAGTACACTGTCTAGGTTCATCATAGCTTTTCCTCCAAGAAGCAAGCGTCTTTTAGTTTCATGGCTGCAGTCACCATCCACGCTGATTTTGGAGCCCAGGGAAATAGTCTGCCACTGTTTCCATTGTTTCCCCATCTATTTACCATGAAGTGGTGGAACCAGATGCCATGATCTTTGTATTTTGAATGTTGAGTTCACTGAAAAAATGAATCCCTGGTGGTCCAGGAATTGGTTGACTTAACTTGTGGTCCAGTGGTTGAGAATCCACTGGATTCTGTCTTCTAATGCAGGGGACGCAGGTTCTATCCCTGGTCTGGAGACTAGGATCATGTATGTGGCAGGGCAACTGAGCTCACAGGCCACAAGTAGAGAGAAGCCCATGTGCCACAAGGAAAGATCCTGTATGCTGCAACTAAGACCTGAGGCAGCCAGAACTAAAGTAAATAAATAGAATATTAAAAACAAACAGATCTAAGTCAAGCAAAGACTAAACTGACGCATTCATGTTACATTTACTTCTCATCCCTCCCCCTTCTCGAACTCTTCTTCACCGCTCTACTTAGGAAAAAATTAACAAATAAGTCTATAACAAAAATGGAGAATATTTAATAAAACTGGGGGAAGGAAGGGTGACAATCCTCCAAGTTTTTTCGTATTTTATATTATTTTAGTGAATTAGTTGTAGACATAAGGGAGGACTTAGCCATGAGGGTTTTAACACATTAGGACGTAAATGAATTTGTATGCAAAGCTTCTATGAAAGTCTCAGAAAATTTTTTTTTTTTTTTTTGGGTAAAGCTGCTTCTTGGTTTTCAGTGCTACAATCCTGCCCTCTAGCGGGCATCCAGAAAGAAACCAAAAGCCAGAACATTGCATCATTTTACTTACTACTCCGTCAAAGTCCATTGTTTAGTCATTCTAAAAAAAATTGAACTTGTAAAGTACTTATAATACAAGAAGCACAGAATAAAGTAAAATACTTTTTTGGCTAACATTTACAATGTTCTTGCTATAGGACCTATATTTAAGAGCAGCCAGTATTTACTTTGTATTTGCATGGTGTTCTTGCTATAGGACCTATATTTAAGAGCACCCAGTATTTACTTCTTTGTATTTGCATGGTAATTATCTATTACTTTCTCTCTTCTGTGGAGGGAAAAAAAGAGTTTCAGTGCAGATCACAGAAGTAAGAAATTTATCAAAGAGAAGCCAAAGGGATTCTTTCTGATTACCAGATGTTACAAACTATGCCAAATCTGAATGACTTTAAAACAATGATTTTGGAGCAAGACATTATTGATATTATGTAGCTTCCTGATAAAATGGTCTGACACAGCATCGATTCTGAGGTATTTGTGCTGAGAATACATAATCTAAGTTTAATCATACATCAGACAGATCAAATTGAGGGGCATTCTACAAAATAACTGGCCAGTACTGTTGACAAGTCAGTTCAGTTCAGTTCAGTCGCTCAGTCGTGTCTGACTCTTTGTGACCCCATGAATCACAGCACGCCAGGCCTCACTGTCCATCACCATCTCCCGGAGTTCACTCAGACTCACGTCCATCGAGTCAGTGATGCCATCCAGCCATCTCATCCTCTGTTGTCCGCTTCTCCTCCTGCCCCCAATCCCTCCCAGCATCAGAGTCTTTTCCAATGAGTCAGCTCTTTGCATGAGGTGGCCAAAGTACTGGAGCTTCAGCTTTAACATCATTCCTTCCAAAGAAATCCCAGGGTTGATCTCCTTGAGAATGGACTGGTTGGATCTCCTTGCAGTCAAAGGGACTCTCAAGAGTCTTCTCCAACACCACAGTTCAGAAGCATCAATTCTTCGGCGCTCAGCCTTCTTCACAGTCCAACTCTCACATCCATACATGACCACAGGAAAAACTAGTGAAAGATAGATTGAAAACTATCCCAGAAGAAAAACTAAAGAGACATGACAACTAAATTCAATGTATGATCAGGATTTGATCCTGGACCAGGAAAAAAAATTGTTAGTGGGACATTTAACAAAATTTGAATACAACTTTCTTGATTTCGGTGATTGTAGTGTGGTTTCATAAGATGTTAACATTTGATAAAGCTGGGTGAAGGGTGAGCAGGAAACTCTTGACGCTATTTTTGCAAATTTTTTCCAAGTTATAAATTATTTCAAAGTGAAAGTTTTTTTAAAAAATTGAGAACATCTGTTTATTTTATTGACAATTTCATAACTCAGGAATTTGGGAAGACTTTATCTGTGTGCTTCATCTCTGATCCACTTGGCATCAGCTGGGGCACCTGAGGCTGGAGGATTCACTTTCAAGATGACATCTTCACTCACATCTTCACTCACCAGGGTGTTCCTTGGCCCCTTTCTGTGCATGGCATGTGTCCTGCATGCTCTTTCCTCTGTGTTCAGCCTCTTAGAGCATGGGAGTCTAAGTGTAATTGCACTTCTTACTTGGTGACTGGCTTCCAGGAGGGCACTCCAAGAAATAGGATATGGAAGTCATCAATCAGTGTCTTACAAGACCTGAGCCCAGAATATTGGTATAGCTTCACTTCTATCATATTCTGTTGGTCAAAGCAATAATATAGTCTTACCAGATTCAAGAGGAAAGGACCAAGACTCTGCCTCTCAATGGGAAAGTGTCTGAGAATTATAACCACCCATGGCTCAGATGGTAAAGCGTCTGCCTGTAATGTGGGAGACCTGGGTTTGATCCCTGGGTCAGGAAGATCCCCTGGAGATGGAAATGGCAACCCACTCCAGTACCTTTGCCTGGAAAATCTACTTCATACCCAGAAGGTTGTAGGTTATAGTCCACGGGGTCGCAAGGAGTTGGACACGACTGAGCGACTTCACTTCATTCATAACAGATATTTCACCAAAATCTCACTGGCTTTGCAATAGAGATGGAATTGGTGAAAAAAAAGCACGGACATTTTTTTGTCCAACATACATAGATTCTAACCCTGGCTTTACCATTTACTAACAGTGTGATGAGTTGACTCATTGGAAAAGACTCTGATGCTGGGAGGGATTCGGGGCAGGAGGAGAAGGGGACGACAGAGGGTGAGATGGCTGGATGGCATCACCGACTCGATGGACATGAGTTTGGGTGAACTCTGGGAGTTGGTGATGGACAGGGAGGCCTGGCGTGCTGCAGTTCATGGGGTCGCAAAGAGTAGGACACGACTGAGCGACCGAACTGAACTGAACTGAACAGTGTGATGTCTATGATCCTCAATTTCCTTATCTCTAAAATTGTGGCGGTAACGTAAATGCCCTGGAGTATTGAGAGACCTAGTGAAAACAATATATAAAATGTAAGATATGGCAGGCAATAAATATGCAAACCTAATAATAATTGCTAGTGTTTATTGAATACTTAGTAAGTGCTCAGTTCATCTAATATGCTTTCTAAATGCTGTCTCAGTGAGTCATTGCCCCATCCTGGAGTGACGTGTCCCACACTGGATGGTTCAAAAAGAGCAGCGCCTATTTCTTCCAGCTTCGGTGGTGTTTGTCCTTGAGTCTGCTCTGTTTACCTGTCTGATCATTTTTCACTGCCTTGTTGCTTGGATCTCCATTTCCACATGCTGTTTATTTCCCATTTGTGTTGCTCCCTAAGGACCCAAGTGCTGATGCACGTTTGGCACTTTTTTGACACTACCTTCTCCGCGTTTGTTCTCAGTGCTGTCAGTGCGGTTCTCAACAGCTTCTCACCCAATCTGTCAGCCCCCTCTGAGCCCGTGATTGCCTGCTCATCAGAGCCAAGACACTCGTGTCTTTGTTTCAGTGAGTGCTCTGCTGTCAGCCTCCCTTGATACAGGGTGGTAGGTGCTCAGTTGTTGGCCTACCCAGGAACACGACGATCTGCACTTTGGAGCAATTATTTAATTTGAGGCAATTACTTGTAGGTGTTCTTTAAAGTGAAGATTTTTGCAGGCTGTGACTGAATTTTGATGCAGCAGCTTCCCAGGCAGTTAAGGAGCTACTTCATACCCAGAAGGTTGTCAGTCAGTCTGTTGTCACTGGATAAAGGTGGTGACCCTTTATTTTCACAGCAAGCTGAGTTTCTATTGCTTCACGTCCTGCAAGCAGTCAGATGATTTTTGTGTTTTTAATATGGAGACAAATAATAAAATTTGGTTTTGAGAGAGGTCACCTATTATTAATCTTCCTCCTCCTTGCTCTCAAAATATTCTTGCCTTTAAATAGGAAGAATCACTTTAGTCCTTTAAGAATTAAAAGCCACATTAAATAATACTCAGTTCAGGTATTCATTCATTCAGCCATCTTCTCTTAACAGTGGTTATGAATATAACTTCTAGTGTTATACTATAGGTTAAAATCCACTTAAGAGCTGTATGACTTTAGGAAATATAATTTGACTTCTCTAAATGTAATTTTTTTGTGGGTAAAATGGAATTTCAGGTTGTTGTGGGACTAAATAAGGACGTGTTTATGGTGTAATTAATTTAGATCTTGACATGTAGGAAATAGTCAATGGATATTGACTCATTTATTATCTTGCCCTTCGAGTTAGACTTTGCATATAAATGGTAAGTAGCCATGACAGTGTATTTACTTGTTATTTTCACTCTTAATAATTCTTTAAGTACCTTAGCCCTTTCAATCCTACTAGGAATACTTATTTACCCCTCAGTGAAAAACAAATTGTTATAGATTACATATTTCTGAAGAGGGAGGCATCTTGAAAGTGTAGGACATCTTTTCTTTAAAAAGAATTTTTTTAATATATTTCAGCTTAATTAGACAAATGTTGGACCATGTAAGAGTAAGTGGACAATGAAATAATGGGGCATTTAGTTCATTTGGTGGCTTGGAAGAGTGAATGGTTGTTTGCTTACAATGTACTTCATTGTTGGCTAGCAGGCTGAGGACCAAAGCTTCCACTGACATTGCCATCTTAAAAGAAACCTACTTGTGCTGCCTGAATGCTGGTCTATGGAGGTTGCTATCATTTAATGATACCTCTAATTATATTCCTAAATGGGAATAAGTCTTATCTAAAAGAGAAAAATAGATAATTTAAAATATCTAACTAAAGTTGCCTTTTTTATTCTATTAGGAAATCAGGATACATTTTGTAGTGAAATAAAGAACTTGGCAGGATAGCATGTTTATTCTAATTTCCAACAATCTAGAGGTCTGAAAATATTGTGCCTTTGTTTGTATAGTCTGGCCACACTATTGTACTTCAGTTTAAAGCTTATGAAGTCTTTACTTTTCTTCATTTTTTATGATAACATCTAGGGTTTCACACAAGCAGGTACATTATGAACTTATTTAAAGAATTTATTTGTATAAAATTTTCTAATAAATGAAAGTTACCTCTTTAGCTGCCCAAACTTAAAAAAAACTACTTTTTATTTGAAACACAGACTATGCTTTCTTCTTAAGCACAGTGTTTCAAATATAACATAAGCATTCATTAATATTTCTGAGATTATCACAGTAAACTAATGTTAGCTACTGAAGGGGTCTTGACATCATTAGATGAGCCCAGATAGCTATATATTTTTTTTAAAGTTTACCTTCTATCAAGTATAATATTTTGATTCCGGTAACTGTCTCTATAGGCTGTGTTCCTAATCTCATCTAGCACATACTTTGTCTTTTAGCTTGCTACTTCTGATATTTGTAAACAATAAAATCATGTTGTTAGTTGCTTCAGTCGTACTGACTCTTTGGGACCCCATGGACCATAGTCCGCCAGGCTCCTCTGTTCATAGGATTCTTTGGCAAGAATACTGGGGTGGATTGCCATTTCCTTCTCCAGAGGATCTTCCTGACCCAGGGATCAAACCCAGGTCTCCTGCATTGCAGGCAGAGTTTTTACTAATTCTAAGTGTGAGTGAAATTAAAATTTGAATAAGTTTTTTCCTTGCTATTAGCAAGAGCTGTTTTGGTTATTTACAGATTCTTTTTTTCCCTAAATTCTTCTTTGGATGTTCCATAGCTCAGTTGTCCGATAGTTTGAGATCATTGAAGAAAATGTTTCTTACTATTATTTGATGGTGACTCTACACATTGGTCTAGTTGGGTTCATATGGAAAAGAATAAATCCCAGAAAACTTGGAGATACCTAGTTAAATCATTTGGTCATCAAATAAGCACTTATTATATATATTACACCAACACTGTGAGGTGAAAATGCCATTAGACTACTCATTTGGGAGGCTTTGGAGAATGATCCTAGCCTGCAACTACTAAATGCATATATGAATTAGGTAATCAAGTTCATACTCTGAAAAATGAGAATCATAATACAGGTTGCTGTATGGATCCCTAGATTTCACTCTTTCTGTGAAAGCATGGAGGTGGGGGAAATGTTTGGCAGGGAGGTCAAGAGCATAGCAAAGTTGACTGAACATGGAATGGAATACTCTGAAGGGGTCTGGAAAGGAGATGGAAGGGTAGGAGACGTGGCAGAGCTTTATGGGGATTAGAGAACTAGAGACAAGAGGTCCTTACATAGTAACAGCAATTGAAAAAAAAAAAACTAAGAATCAGAGACACTGTGGATTTGGTCTTCATGGCAGGTTGATCAGCACAGCACTCCGGTTGGACTGTGCCTAGTGGTTGTGGTGTGAGGGATGGAGGGAATGTGGAGAAGGGCCTACAAGTAGGCAGCAGCTAGAGGGCGAGGATCCAAATTTAGATTAGGAAAGCAAATTCCGCTTAATTGTAACCCAAGTTGTTTTAAAACTATTATTATTGTTATTATTATAGTGGTATCTCTCTCTTTTTTCTAATGGTGATCAAAACTAGTCTAGAATCATTGCTTGGTGTGGTAATGAACTCTTTGTCAATTTGATTTTGTCTCCTGGCCTGATTATGCGTTTTACTGCTTTGGTTTCTAAAGAATTAACTCAGTACATTCAAAACTTTCAGCCACATATTTTGTGTTTATCATTCATCCCTTCTGTCATTACATCATATGTTCGGTAGTTGAGTGTTAGAGAGTCTCATATTATAACAGGAATATACTCTAATTTCCTAGTCCTAATGCTTGCTTCTGATTTTGGAGATAATAAAAGGATGGTTCATTAGGAGTTCTTTGCATAGCACATCTGGTACAATTCCATGTCCAAAAGGTAGTTTAGATTATACTTGTGACCAAGCTGAAGAGGGCATACCACATAGTTATGAGAAGGTATGAATTTATGGGAGATATCAGCTCAAATTTGAAAGGTCTTTTTTCTCGTGAATGATGACTTGCATGGCAAAGAAACAGCATATTCTGTGGCGGTTTTGTTTCTGCCTCTGTCATCTTGAGCATTTAAGATTCCTTTCTCTTGACTTTTATATCTCAGCGTCTCACTCAGAGTCAAAATTCAGCTCCAGTGTGGCTTCTTAGCAAGCTCTTTAATTTTTTTTTTTATTCCTGAAGAAATGTTGCTCTGGTTTTCAGGAAGAAAAAGACAAGGAAGTCTAGCAGATAGCCACTAATTACAACCTCTGCTGCTGCCAAGTTGCTTCAGTCATGTCCGACTCTGTGTGACCCCATAGACGGCAGCCCACCAGGCTCCACCATCCCTGGGATTCTCCAGGCAAGAACACTGGAGTGGGTTGCCATGTTGTACAAATACTTCTTGAAAACAAACACTAAAACAAAAAAACAGTTAGAACAGTAGGTAGTGGAAATCCAGGGTGATGCTTGCAACTCCCCTCATGTAGTCTGCCTCGGTTACCAGCAACACTTTCTGCTCTGTTTTGTTTTCCACGGGCAGTGTAACCATATAACACAGCTAGGACTTAGAAATTTCACTTAATAATTTTAGACTTCAGTGTCACTGCCATTTTGATCAAGGAACTTGACTTTTCCAGGCCTTGAACCAGAAATAGACTGAAGAAAAGTAATTTACTGTAAAAACAATAATTTTATGTGAGCACCAATTAAAAAGGACCTAAAATTTATAATAAGCCTCTCAGAGAAGAAAAATACCTTAAAAAAATCTCATTTAATTATTATTGTATGTGGAAATGAAAACAATCAGATTTTATTAATGATATGTGGAGGTCTTGGGAAAATAACAAAATGGTGATAGATGTGATTATTGATTTTGACTCTCTTTTTCTGTTTCAGGGTTTGAACATAATCTTTCACGTAGCCTTGGCTCTCCTAAAGGTAAGTCCGTTTTTATGTTTAACCAAACTATCTTATCTCTCTGCCCTTGGAACTGAGCATGATTCAGTTTACAACCTTTGACTCATTCTAGATTCTTGAACACGAAAAACGACTTCTCTGAGGAACTCTGCTCTTCTCTCCTTCTCCCATCTTTTGTTGTTGTGTATTTTAAGTTTGATTTTCTTATAATCCATTTAATCTTGCTATCATAACACTGTTTTCAGTAGCATGTAAAAATATTTCCATTCATTCAAGTTGGATGATATGAGAAAAAGTTAAAATCTGTTCTCTGTCAAAATGATGCCAGCTTTTTTCTTAAAATGCTTCTTACCATAATAACATCTCTAAAGGTAGCTAAACATATAATTGAATTATTAGAAAGCTTCTGTAATATGCTGACTAAAAAAGAAACTGCTACTTGCAATTTGCAGTTCTTTCTCTGATAGCTAGAAATTTATATGACATGTCAGAATTCAATTATAATTACCTCTTTGGATTTTATATCAACATATCAATGCAACTTCAAAAGTGTGGTAACAGCAAGACATTTGCTGCAGAGTTGATGAAAATAACCTGATTGGTTTTTGTCCTTTGGTTAAAAATGAAGTTCTATTATTGAAAGTGAAAACTGCCTTGTTTATAAAAAGATGCAGGCTCACCCTTTTCCGAGTAAGTGAAAGTGAAGTTGCTCAGTCATGTCCGACTCTTTGCGACCCCATGGACTGTAGCCTACCAGGCTCCTCCCTCCAAGGGATTCTCCAGGCAAGAGTACTGGAGTGGGTTGCCGTGTCCTTCTCCAGGGAATCTTCCTGATCCAGGGATCAAACCCAGGTCTCCTGAATTCCAGGCAGACTCTTTAACCTCTGAGCCACCAATCAGTGCTTTACAATTTTCCTAGTAAAATGTAGTTGTTAAAATTGCAGACACCAGACTCAGATAGATTTGGTTCTAATTTCAGCTCTAGTGTATGACCTTAGGCAAATTACTCATAGTGCTCAGACCCTGAGTTTTGAGATTATAATGAAAACTAATTCATAGGATTGCTAAATAATAGGATCTGTAAAATCCCTTAACATAATGGAAAGTTGTATTGCCTAATAAATGGTAGCTGTCATTATTGTGATCACTGTTATATTCATGAAGTTACTCAGAATTTATTACTAGATTCCCCATAAATCTTCCACATTTCCCCAAAGATCATAACTTGAAGCTTCAGAGAATCTCTTGTTATTTTAGGAGAGCTTTTCTGCTTAACCATTAAAAACTTTTATCCAAAGCAAAGGCATCACATTACATGGGCCTTATATAACTCAAGATATGGGCTACTGCTCCTGATCTCTTATTCTGTTAAAATGTACATACAGTATACTTCATATTTTTCATTTTGAGTTTAGATATGAACAATTCATTTGACAAAGTTACTTTAGGAGTTCTTGTTTGAATTTTGGAGCTGACCTCACATAGAATCAGTACACATAAGCTATACCTAAGTGTACTTAACTGATCTGACTGCTCCCGCCTAGAAAAAGAATACCCCAAAACACATTTGACAGTGATTAATTTTTAGCTTCTAATCTGTCAGATAAAAGAATGTAAACTTGTTTATATAAAAATAATAAACTTAGGGATAGTCAAAAGTGCTTATGAACCTAGCCTAACCAATTTTCATTATAGCTGCAGAGGGATTTCTCTCTATTTCTTATGATGAGGGGAATAAGAAAGGTAAGTAACATTACTTGAGCACTTACTTAACATTACTTGAGCACTCAGTGCTAACACTTGAGCATTGAGTGTTAGCATAGATCATCTCATTAGCATATATTAAATATCCAGATGTTATTTGTAGGAGAACCGTAAACTGTATCAGAGAAAACTATTTAATAATTCTCTCCCCCAGATGATAATTGATAGAACCAAGGCCCCAGATTGTTTGAAATCTTTTGACTTAGCAAAGGTAAAGCTGAATTAATAACATTTTTAAACAACATAAACATAGGTGAGTGTCTCTGTTGCTCAGTATGGTTTATAACATCTGTTTTCTGAATGGGAGCTATTTCCTTTTGGGTTAGAAACAGTCTACCAGGTGGCTAGAAAGCTACTCAGCTAAAAGAATGATTCCTTATAGTAGCATCATTAAATTATTTAGGCTGTTGGCAGAATCTATTAGGTAGGCTAGGTATATTCCTAAAAATCTAATTTAATGATTATATGATGCATTCAGTAGTCATAGCATAGTACATTATAATAGATGGGAGATGATCAGTGAGAATTAATCTGAGTGACTTCATGTTGGCAGAGAAAACTTCTAATCAGAACAGATTCTTTGCTTTCTGACAAGGATTAAAAGTAAATGACAGAATGTTCCCCTCCACCTTGACCACAAGCATATAAACATTACAGAGCTAAAGCCCATTTATAACCCTACCTTAGAGGAAACCATAATAAAAATTGGGTATAAAGTCTTTCTCCCATGCTTTAGTCTATTGACTATGTAAGCATGCATTACCTACATACATACACTCGTATACATATACATGTGTATATAAATAAATATGTTTTCATATGGGTTTGAGGCTTACAGATAAGATGATGGGGAGGTAGTAAGTAAATCTTGAAGTACACTGTGAAAGGATGAACATATATTTATTTTCTTTTAAAAATGCTGTTGAACAAGACTTTTAATATAATAATATAAATATCCTTCTGTGTTATAATACTCATGTAGTGGTTAAAAGCATGGGGTCAGACTGGTTGAGTTTAAATCCCATCTTACACAATTTGTCCAGTGATCTTAGGTAAATTACAGTTTCCTCATCTTTCAAATGGGAATATTAGTAATACCTGTTCCATAGGATTGTTGTTAAGGTTTAATGAGTTAATATATGATTGGTGCCTGTAACTTAGTAAGCACTACAGTCACCCAGGAGCTATTATTACGCATAGAACTTCCTTAGCATTTTAAATGACTGCTTATTTTTCTATTGTATATATCATAATTTATTTAACCAATTTTATATTTAACTTTTATGGACATTAAAATTGTTTTTAGACTTCCCTGTTAAACAGAACTGTAAGAAACATCCTTAAATTCCATCTTTGCATACTTACGGTATCTTTAGAATAAATTCCTAAGAATGTAATTGTTGGTCAAACTGTAATCACATTTTAATTTTTCATCCATATTGCAAAACTGCTTTCTGTTAGCAGCCATACTCTTGAAAAATCAGAATTTCTAGATACGTACCTTTATAGATCCTTAAAGCAGGCAGAAAAACAAAGCAACTTAAAAAGTAATTATTATAATAATTACTTAATAATTATAATAATTGTTGTTGTAAACAAATGAAATGCCTCAGTTTTGAAGATTCCAATGTTATGTACTTTTGTTTGGAAATATCCGGCGTGTTTTTAGGGAAGTCTGTTGATTCTGGTTAAATTTTAGAAGACTGAGCCTTGTCTTGGAGGGGCTGTGTGTATTACGTAAAAGTTATTAAGTATATCTTTATGGCTTCCAGTGGTCTCTACTATGGTATGTTTCCTTACCATGCTATTGTAGCTTTTTTGATTAAGTCATTAATGAAATCTAGTTGACATCTTTTCTATTTTTTATCTAACTTGATCTCTCAATAGTTCTCAAAACAGCATTAGCATAGTACTTGCTTTTCTTGCTACTCTTCTTCTGCCTCCTGGGAACAGAGCCCATCTTCAACAGTTTATCCAGTGATCTTAGGTAACTTACTGGCTTTCTTGGTGGCTCAGATGGCAAAGAATCCACGTGCAATGCAGGAGACCCGGGTTCAGTCCCTGGGTTGGGAAGATCCCCTGGAGAAGGAAATGGCAACCCACTCCAGTATCCTTGCCTGGAGAATTCCATGGACAGAGGAGCCTGACAGGCTATACAGTCCATGGGGTCATGAAGAGTCAGACATAACTGAGCAACCAATAGTAATATTTAGGTAACTTACATTTTCTCTATCTTTAAAATGGGGATATTAGTAACACCCATCACATAGGATTGTTATTAGAGTCTAATGAGTTTATATAAGATTGGTGTCTATAACTTAGTAAGTACTACAGTACATCTATGTGCTATTATTACACATAGAAATTCTCCTCTCTCTACCCCTTGGTAAAGAATCCCCCTGCAATGCAGGAGACATGGAGACGTGGGTTCTAGCCCTGGGTTGGGAAGATCCCCTGACAGAGAAAATGGCAACCTGCTCCAGTAAACTTGCCTGGAAAATTCCACAGACAGAGTAGCCTGGTAGGCTACAGTCTGTGGGGTTGCAAAACAGTTGGCCATGACTGAGTGACTAAACAACAACAATTGACTTACTGTCATTTTGTTAATTTTTTCAGGTCATTTTTGTAGCTCCTCTCTGTTCTTTTCTTCTCTTTCTCTTTTCCCTTGATTTTTTTGGTGATTTTCTTTAGTATTAGATTTCTTTCTCATTTTCTTCTGTGTATTTATTAATAATATAATTTTTTTCTTTGTGCTTACTATGAGGTTTACATACAACATCCTATATATGTATACTCTCCATCCGTCTTATATTTTTAATGACACATTTTATACCTTTTTAGTTCACTATGTATATCTTAATTATTGTACTTTAACTTTATTTACTAATTTTGTCTCAGCCTTCGTATATGCTATCTAAGTGACTGATCCACTACCTTTAGTATTTGTTTGCCTTTAGATTGATTTTTAATTTTATATGTTCTCATTATTAATTAATACTTTTTAAGTTTAGAGAGGTCCCTTTAACATCTCTGATCTGGAAAACTTGTAATATCTCTTTAATTCTGAATGGTAACTTTGCCAGTAGAGAATTCTTGGTTGCAGGTTTTTGGTGTGTGTGTGTGTGTTTGTTTGTTCCCAGTGTTTTTAATATGTTATGTCACTCCTTTATGGCATGTAAAATTTCTGATGAAAAAAGTCTACTGATGGCCTCATGGGGTTTTCCTTAAGAAATTAATGGCTTTTCTCATGCTGATTTTAAGAGTCTCTGTTTATCCTTAACTTTTACCATTTTCACCATAATGTGTCTCAGTGTGTTTCTCTTTGGACTCATCCTGTTTAGAACTCTCAGGGCTTCCTGGGTCTAGATGACTGTTTCCTTCCCCAGATTAGAGAAGTTTTCAGTCATTATTTCATCAAATAATCCTTCTGGCTTATTCTTTCTTCTCATGGGACTGTTATTCCACTTGATCTTGTACCCAGAGGCCCCTAACATTTACTCACCTCTTTTAATTCTTTTTTTATTTTGCTGTTCTGTGGGGTGTTTTCCATTGCTCTTTTAGCTCAGTGATTTGTGCTTACGTTTATTTCATCTGTTCTGCTGTTGAACCCTTTTAGTGTGTTTTTCAGTTGACTGTAATTTCTGTTTGAGTCTTTCTTATATTTTCTATTTCTTTGTTGAATTCTCTCTGTGTTCTTCCATTCTCCTCCCAAGATCATTGAGCATCTTTAAGATCATTATTTTGAACTCTTTATCAGGTAGCTTGCTTATCTCCATTTCATTAAGGTCTTTTTGTTCTGGAGGTTTGCCACATTCTTTGGTCTGGAACACAGTCCTCCATCTCCTCATTTTGCCTGTCTCTCTGTGTTTGTCTGTATGTATAGGTAAAATGGCTGTCTCCCTCAGTCTTGAAAGAGTGGTGTTGGAAAGGAGATGTTCCCTGTGGCCTAGAAACGCAGTCTCCCGTGGTCACTAGAGCCAGGCCTTCTGTGGGTATCTGTCATGAGGGCTGCATGCACCCACTGCTTATGAAAAGGCTGAGATGCAGTGAGGGGAGAATGGAACTCTAGGCACTCATCTGCTCAATTGTGGCCCATCTGCTGACTGGGAGAATGGGGCTCAGGGCACTGGCCAGGCTTAGTTTCTGCTGGACTGCCATGTAGGGAGGGCAGGACCCAGGGCGCTCACCTGTCCCAGCTCTGTGTGAAGTGGGAAGGGTTAAGAGCACTCACCCGACCATGTTGTGACTCATTTGCTGTGTGAGGAGGATAAGGCTTAGGGTGCTTGTCCAACCCAGTTGCAGCTCCATCGCTGCTCTGCTCAGGTGGGGCTTGGGAAACTCTACCATTCTGGTTGTGGCTCAGCCTCTGCAAAGGTTGGGTGCTGCTCAGGGCACTTACCCACACCAGCTATGACCTAGATGCTTCATGGGGAGGATGGGGCTCAGTACAACACTGTAGTACAACTCTGAATAAAAGTGGAAAGAGCCCATATCTTTGTCTTATTCTTGATCTCATTTACCTTCTTTCAGAAGACTTTTATTACTTGCATCTCCATTTCTGTAGAATGATAAATTGATTGCAAAAAATCAGAATCACTATGCATAAGGAACAGTATAACTCTTCCCCTTATTCTGAGAAAGACATCATTTTACGCATACATGTGAGTTTTTTGTTTGTCATCACTGTGATTCAGACTAGATTTACAGGAAACCCTAGCACTTTTTTTTTCAGCTATATTGAAATATAGTTGACTTTGAGGGCAGATTTTACAATTTTTTTTTAAAGTATCTTTGTGTACGTCTCTGGGTTTATGTAATCTACTTGCTTAATTGAAATTTTTTCTCTCAGAGATTGTTCATTTGTCCCTGCTTCTGTTTACTTCAGTGTTCAACTTTTAGAAAGAAATATTTCACATTACATGAGAAATAGAAAATATATTTGTGTTACAGTACTTTTTTTTTTCCAGTTTAGCTTATGTGATTCTGATTTGGATCTCAAACGGAATCCACATGCTGAACTGAAACATCTCTTTCTTTAACCAAACTTCTCTCATGTCAGTAGCCTGCTGCAGTAAGCCTGATTTTTGTATCATGGAATCATCTTTCCAGAAATCTGTCTGGTATTTCATAGGAGAAATAATCTTTTGTATTTCATATTTTGGCCTCCTTCTAAACCTTCCAGGTTACCCTGCTGTCAGTAGGCTGGGAACTCTCTAATAAGCCATGTCCTGTGTGTCTCAACCTGCTTCCTTATCCAGTACCCTTCTACAGCTGAAATAACCTCTTCCTATACCATTTTAGGACATCCTTGTTTTCTCACCTGTAATAACCTGTCATTTTGTAATCTTCCACTTGTTACCTACCAACTCATCTACCATTCCCTCTGGGAATGGACCCAGTAAAACACATTGTATACTAATAACATTTGTTCATTTATGTGTTCATTCAGCAAATGACTTTTGAACACCTGTTGTGAGCCAGACACTGTGCTTAATGATATGGATACAACAGTGGACACACAGTCCCTTTCCTTAGGTTGTTTGAAGTAGTGTCTGACAATCCTCTTAATGTATAGAAGCAAATCTCTTTTTCTTGCCTTTCCTTCTCCTCCTTCAAAGAGAAAAAAATCTTCCCACCAATTTTCAGTAAGAGACTATCCCAATTTATTTTAGCTATATCACAGTATTGTGAGTCCCTTCAGCAATATATCACTGATTCAATGGACATGAACGTGGGTGAACTTCTGAAGATGGTAAGAGACAAGGAGGCCTGGTGTGCTGTAGTCCATGAAGTTGCAAAGAGTCAGATGCGACTTAGCGACTGAACAACAATAGAACTCGAAGTGATTGTTAGTCATTAGTGTACTTTGGAACCACCTAAATCCCAAGTGATTTGTTTAAATTGAACATTTCCAAATTCTTCCTCTCAGCCATCCCCCTACCCTCTAGATCTGATGCAGGCAGTTTCAGAACCAGGAGGGTAAGAAGTACACGCGTGCTTAGTCGCTTCAGTCATGTCCAGCTCTCGGCGACCCCATGGACCATGGCCTGCCAGACATTGAGTTATTAATGTACAGAGCAAAGATCCTCAGTCTTAACTCTACATCAGAATCTCCTGTAACTAGAGTCAGCTTTAAACATTTTCTGATTCTGAGTTGTATAGAACAGTTTCATTTGAACATCAAGGGACACCAAGCATCAGTATTTTTAAAAACTCCCCTGGTGACCCCAGTGTGGTGCTAAGCATCTACTACACTGTGGTCAAACATTCAAAATTAAATTATCTAAAAGTGATAGTGAGGGAACTTGAAGAAAAGAAAACACATGTGCAATTAGAGGAAACATTCACAGTCACACTTAGAAAATGGATGGTCCTTATTTTCATTGTTAGCAGTTGCTAATGTGTCTGTTTTGTCTCCACGCTCCTCCGTTGCAATGCCCATCTGTAGGACTGTAGCATCTGCTCAGTGGGGCTGTGAGAATTACTGGTAGGTTCCTGAGGAGGATATTATAGGAGAGCCTTTAAAAAGGAGACAAAAGAAGTACCCGGGTTGAGGTGTGGATTGTGCTTCAGCTAATTCATGTTGGATTATCAAGGTTGTTGCTTGAACCATAAAACCTAATTTATAAAGCAAAGCTCATCTACTGTTAGTATCTTTAAATCAAGAAAAGAGTCTTAATAGAGAACCCCAAGAGTCTAAAGTTTGGCCTTGTTCATGTATCTGGAGAAAACCGTAATTTGAAAAAAATTTACCTGCACCCCAATGTTCATTTCAGCACTATTTATTATACAAATAGCCAAATATGTTATACAGATATACAGTAGTCAAACATGGAAGCAACCTAAGTGTTCATTGACAGATGAATGGATAAAGAAAATGTAGAATATATGTATATATACAGTATATATATATATATGTATACATACACATAATGGACTATTGCTCAGCCATAAAAAGAAAAAAATAATACCACTTGTAGCAATATGGATGGATCTAGAGATATCATACTAAGTGAAGTAAGACAGAGAAAAAGAGCCTCTTGATGAAAGTGAAAGGGGAGAGTGAAAGCTCAACATTCAGAAAACTAAGATCATGGAATCTGGTCTCATCACTTCATGGGAAATAGATGGGGAAACAATGGAAACAGTGACAGACTTTACTTTCTTGGGCTCCAAGATCACTGCAGATGGTGACTGCAGCCACAAAATTAAAAGACACTTGCTCCTTGGAGGAAAAGCTATGACCAACCTAGATAGCATATTAAAAAGCACAGACATTACTTTGCCAACAAAGGTCCATCTAGTCACAGCTTTGTTTTTCCAGTAGTTATGTATGGATGTGAGAGTTGGACTATAAAGAAACCTGAGCGCCGAAGAGTTGATGCTTTTGAACTGTGGTTTTGGAGAAGACTCTTGAGAGTCCCTTGGACTGCAAGGAGATCTAACCAGTCAATCCTAAAGGAAATCAGTCCTGAATATTCATTGGAAGGACTGATGTTGAAGCTGAAACTCCAATACTTTGGCCACCTGATGCTAAGAACTGACTCATTGGAAAAGACCCTGATGGTCGGAAAGGTTGAATGCAGGAGAAGGGGATGACAGAGGATAAGATGGTTGAATGGCATCACCGACTCAATGGACATGAATTTGAGCAAGCTTCAGGAGTTGGCGCTGGTCAGGAAAGCCTGGCATGCTGCAGTCTGTGGGATCTCAAAGAGTCAGACACAACTGAGCGACTGAACTGAACTGAATTTACATGTGAAATTAAAAAAACAAAACAAAACAAAAATAGACTCACAGATGTAGAAAATAAACTTATGGTTACCAAAGAGGAAATGGGGGAGGCACAGAGATAAATTAGTTTGGGATTAAAATATGCACACTACTATATATAAAGCTACTATATATAAAATAAACAACAGGGACCTACTGTAGAGTATAGGGAACTATACTCAATATCTTGTAATAATATATAATGGAAGAGAATGTTAAAAAAGAATACATACATATATATATGCTTAACTGAATCATCTTGCTATATACATGAAAACTAACACAACATTGTAAGTCAATTATATTTTAATAAAAATTTACAAAATAGAAACACAAATTACCAATAAACATTTTTTTTAAAGTACCCGAGAACTCTCTGATGTAACCCATAAATAAAGTAGGACCTTGTTTATTTGAAAGTAAAAAGGTCAGTTTTTATTCAGCACTGTGCTGGCTGGTTAAGTATTCCTTTGACCTTTCAAAATGCAATTCCCCTTTTCCTTTCTGTTGACACCAGAAAGAAGGATCAATTCATATTCCAGAGGCTCTCTCCTTGCAAGACCATATTTGAATACCCCACAGGGTTAGAAAACATGAAGTGAAGAGCAAAACAACTTGAAAATAGAAAATGGATTTTAGTTCTGTCTAGTCTTTGGTTTACCAACTTGGATTAGAATAAAAATTATTTCTGAGCTTGAAGTTGGTGACCTAATGAAGGACTGAAACTAAGGCTGTAGTTTCTGCAGTGGTTATTTAGGTTACAAAATTAGAAGATAAAGACCTGAAGTAATGGGTTTGCAAAGGTTTTTACACCTTTAGTTAATTAGTTTTGTAACTTTCATGAAGGAATGCCTGTTGCCCTCTAGGTGGCAGCAAAACACTGCTCCTTTTGAAATAGAAACTTAATAGAACTGAACTGACTTGCAATTTGGTGACATTGCTATTCCTTTGTATTGGTTTCCCTTTCCAACATTATTTGTTGTGTGAGGGTAGAGTTTGTTTTTAATTTTTTCTGTACTGTATTTCATTTTGCAGATAGATTGGTTTAGTATGCTATCCAATGAATGCTAAAACTGCTAACAAACACAAACTTGGACTTCTAACTAGTGCAAGATACTCAAGGAATTTTAAAGTTTTAGAGTTTTATAAATAGTACCTTTAATGGATGAGGGATTTATAACAGAAAAAATATATCATCATCAGTCAGTTCAGTTCAGTTCAGTCGCTCAGTCGTGTCCGACTCTGTGACCCCATGAATCGCAGCACCCCAGGCCACCTGTCCATCACCAACTCCCAGAGTTCACTCAGACTCACGTCCATTGAGTCCGTGATGCCATCCAGCCGTCTCATCTTCTGTCGTCCCCTTCTCTTCCTGCCCCCAATCCCTCCCATAATCAGGGTCTTTCCAATGAGTTAGCTCTTCGCATCAGGTGGCCAAAGTATTGGAGTTTCAGCTTCAGCATCAGTCCTTCCAATGAACACCCAGGACTGATATCCTTTAGAATGGACTGGTTGCATCTCCTTGCAGTCCAAGGGACTCTCAAGAGTCTTCTCCAACACCACAGTTCAAAACCATCAATTCTTTGGCGCTCAGCTTTCGTCACAGTCCAACTCTTACATCCATACATGACCACTGGAAAAACCATAGCCTTGACTAGACGGACCTTAGTCGGCAAAGTAATGTCTCTGCTTTTGAATATACTATCTAGGTTGCTCATAACTTTTCTTCCGAGGAGTAAGTGTCTTTTAATTTCATGGCTGCAGTCACCATCTGCAGTGATTTTGGAGCCCAAAACAATAAAGTCTGACACTGTTTCCACTGTTTCCCCATCTATTTGCCATGAAGTGATGGGACCAGATGCCATGATCTTCGTTTTCTGAATGTTGAGCTTTAAGCCAACTTTTTTACTCTCCTCTTTCACTTTCATCAAGAGGCTTTTAAGTTCCTCTTCACTTCCTGCCACAAGGGTGGTGTCATCTGCATATCTGAGGTTATTGATATTTCTCCCGGCAATCTTGATTCCAGCTTGTGTTTCTTCCAGCCCAGTGTTTCTCATGATGTACTCTGCATATAAGTTAAATAAGCCGGGTGACAATATACAGCCTTGATGTACTCCTTTTCCTATTTGGAACCAGCCTGTTGTTCCATGTCCAGTTCTAACTGTTGCTTCCTGACCTGCATATAGGTTTCTCAAGAGGCAAGGTCAGGTGGTCTGGTATTCCCATATCTTTCAGAATTTTCCACAGTTTATTGTGATCCACACAGTCAAAGGCTTTGGCATAGTCAATAAAGCAGAAATAGTTGTTTTTCTGGAACTCTCTTGCTTTTTCCATGATCCAGCGAATGTTGGCAGTTTGATCTCTGGTTCCTCTGCCTTTTCTAAAACCAGCTTGAACATCTGGAAGTTCACGGTTCACGTATTGCTGAAGCCTGGCTTGGAGAATTTTGAGCATTACTTTACTAGTATGTGAGATGAGTGCAATTGTGCAGTAGTTTGAGCATTCTTTGGCAATGCCTTTCTTTGGGACTGGAATGAAAACAGACCTTTTCCAGTCCTGTGGCCACTGCTGCGTTTTCCACATTTGCTGGCATATTGAGGGCCGCACTTTCCACAGCATCATCTTTCAGGATTTGAAACAGCTCAACTGGAATTCCGTCACCTCCTCTAGCTTTGTTCATAGTGATACTTTCTAAGGCCCACTTGACTTCCCATTCCAGGATGTCTGGCTCTGGGTGAGTGATCACACCATCGTGATTTTCTTGGTTGTGAAGATCTTTTTTGTACAGTTCTTCTGTGTATTCCTGACACCTCTTCTTAATATCTTCTGCTTTTGATAGGTCCATACCGTTTCTTTCCTTTATCGAGCCCATCTTTGCATGAAATGTTCCCTTGGTATCTCTACTTTTCTTGAAGAGATCTCTAGTCTTTCCCATTCTATTGTTTTCCTCTGTTTCTTTGCATTGATCACTGAGGAAGGCTCTCTTATGTCTCCTTGCTATTCTTTGGAACTCTGCATTCAGATGCTTATATCTTTCCTTTTCTCCTTTGCGTTTCTCTTCTCTTCTTTTCACAGCTATTTGTAAGGCCTCCTCAGACAGCCATTTTGCTTTTTTGCATTTCTTTTCCATGGGGATGGTCTTGATCCATGTCTCCTATAAAATGTAGTACTATTTATGTATTGTGTAGCACAGCAAATTTCTCGAGGTGATTTCTCATATTTCTCATGAGACAGTCCAAACTGCCAGAGAGGGAGGATAATTGATTAAACATGCTAGGTTCCAAGTTGTCAGTAATTAATATGATTTTTTAAGAGAGACAAATCAACTTCAGTCCAAGAGTTCAACAACAAATGTGGTAATAATTCCTATCTATTCACTAAAGGACTGATGATTATATGATTATATGATTATATCCTAGGAAATATGGAGTCACTTGACAGAAGTTAAGAACAATAAAATTCCGCGTCCTTCTATGAGTACTTTTAGCACACTCAAGCCTTCTTTTCTTTTATTTAAAAAAAGGATCCCTCTCCGTCTTCATCCTCTGCTGTGCTTCTGCCTTTAACAAAGGTGTGCTCTGCGTTTATTCCAAAGCTAACTTGCCATTTGCAGTCTTAATGCCAGCTTTCCTGTCTCCTTTTGGAGAAGCTGTGGTCCTTGGTTAGGTCTCCTATCCAACGGACACTCAGTGAGTGCCTACTGTTGACAGGTCCAGGTCAGGTGGAGCATCCAGAGACGACAGTGTGTGTCCTCCGGTTGTCCTAAGTCTAATGAAGAAGGCAGATGAATAGACCGTCATCATTCAGCATGATTGTCCTGGGGTTTTAAAGGGGAGTTTCAGGAGCCTAAAGGCAGGGCTCCATGTTTGCTCCAGGGGAACCAGGAAAGATTTTCCAAAGATGGCTGAATTTTGAGGCGAGCATTTTAGGCAGCATGAGCAGCGTGTAAAAGAGGCATGAGGAGGAAGGGCTGAGGCAGGTTCTTTGCTCTGGTGCCTTTGAGGGTGACGCATGGCATGAGGTTCTGAAGGGCTTTGATTACATTTCTGCCATCCATTTAATGTGGGTCTTAAATCATCTAATCTTCTAACACTTAATTTCCTTATTTACAGGTAAAGGGATAAGAAAATATTATTTCTAAGACTCTAAATTTTGTCTTGCTGACTGCTAATCTTTGCTATATGTATATATATATGTGTGTATGTATGTATAAGTGAATGTGTCTGTGCCCATATCTATGTATATACATATACAACCACTGTGTATGCTATACACAATCATCTCAGTCCTTTAGTGAATAGATAGGAATTATTACCACATTTGTTGTTGAACTCTTGGACTGAAGTTGATTTGTCTCTCTTAAAAAAAGAGTTTTGAGAGCAATATAATAAAGTTTGATGCGAAAGAATAATCAATCTATTATAATTAGGAATGATTACCAACAAATTGTTTATAATCTTACTTAAAAGTCCCTTTTAGCAGCATCCTTGAATGTGAACAATTCATTTGTACTAAACCAGTGAAATGTCATTGTATTCATGTGTAAATGTGAAGGTGTATGTTTAGTGCATCAGTTCAGTTCAGCCGTTCAGTCATGTCTGACTCTTTGCGACTCCATGAACTGTAGCACACCAGGCCTCCCTGTCCATCACCAATTCCCAGAGCCTACCCAAACTCATGTCCATTGAGTCGGTGATGCCATCCAACCATCTCATCCTCTGTTGTCCCCTTCTCCTGCCCTCAATCTTTCCCAGCATCAGGGTCTTTTCAAATGAGTCAGGATACACCTCTGTATTTCCATTATTCTTACCAGGTGTTTCCGGACACCCAAGTAAAATGTTGGATCCATATTTTAACAAGTCTTATGACTGTCATCTGAAATTCTCTAATTGTATATTTATCATTTATGATGAACTCTCTTAAATTCACTTTAAAACTAAATAATAAAATTCATTGTTACACATTTATTATTTGTAAAGCACTTAAAATATACCTGATGCTATACTTTTAAACTAATCTTTATGACCTTTATTTTTTTTTTCTTTTTAAAAAAATAATATTGTTTATTTATCTTTGGCTGCGCTGGGTCTTCGTTGCTGCACAGGCTTTTTTCTAGTTTTGCCGAGTGGGAGCTGCTCTGGTCGTAGCACGTGGGCTTTTCACTGCAGTGGCCTCGCTTATTGCCGAGCACAGGCTCTAGGGCATGTGGACTCCAGGAGCTGTGGTGCGTGGGCTCCGAGGTTGCGGTTCCCAGGCTGTAGGGCACAGGCTCAGTAGTTGTGGTGCCCGGGCTTAGTTGCTCTGTGGCACGTGGGATCTTTTCAGACCAGGGATCAAACCTGTGTCTCCTGCATTGGCAGGCAGATTCTTTATCATTGAGCCACCAGGGAAGCCCAATTTCTTTTCTTTCTTAAAAAATTGTAGTAAAATATACATAACATAAAGTTGGCTACTTGTACTGTTTCTAAGCTTGTAGGTCAGTGATGTTCACATATTCACACTGTTGTGCAGTCGTCATTAGTGTCCATTTCCAGAGCTTCTCATCTTCCCAAGTTGTAACTCTGAGCCTATTAAATAATTACTCCCTATTTCTCCCTGCTCCAATCAGCTAGCAGCCACCATTCTACTGTTTCTCTACAAATGTGGCTACTTTAGGTACCCCATATAAGTAGAATCATACAGTATATGTCTTCTTGTAACTGGCTTATTTCACTTATCATCATGTATAACCTTTCTTTTCAATAGTGATCTTACAAAGATTGTTGAGTCCATATCCTCATTTACAGATGTGGAAACAAAGGCTTTGAGAAACTGAATAACTTGGCTCAAGTTTTTCCTTTAGGTGAATGACACACCAGCCTCAGAACTGGGCCTGTCTTAAACTATTGAATTAATTCTTAATCATTAAACTATAGATGTGTAGGTATTTTACACTTTACAGTTACCCTGTGAAGAAGAGATTATCACTCCCATTTGATACTCAATCCCAGAGCTCCCACCCCAAATTCCATGCGTTTTCACATTGCATAGCAAGGGATTCTTAAATTGTAGTAAAATCAGCTTTCGTTTCTCAAGTCTATGTTGACATTGTACTATGAATGAAAAAGTTTTCTATCCATATTGTTTGAAGACTAAGTAGGGTTGGAAGAGTTTTCCTCGACCCTCATAGAATCCATGCCTGGATCTGAATACTAAATTGACAAAGACAGACTACCAGAAGAAAGCTTACAAATTTATTTAATATGTTTTACATGACATAGGAGCCTTCAAAAGAAAGTGAAGACCTGAAGAACCAGTTAAACTTGAGTGTTTTCGTGCTAGGTTTCATGAAAAGTGAACAGTTATGAAGAAGTATGATTAACTGAGAAAAATATTATAAGACCTATTGTCTGAATTCTTTGCAGCATCTTTCTCTCTGGGAGATAAGGATGTTTTTCCTTCCAGGTGTAGAAGGATACCTCTCACATGAGGGTGTTATGATCTGCTTCAGAGGAGAAAGATGGGGGAAGGTCTGGGGGAGGGTGGGAAAAGGCCACTTTCTCAGACTCCTTCAGCTTAAAGTATTCAGCATTCCAAGATGTCATATTTTGGGGTAGTGTGTTTTGAACTCCTTCAAATGCATGTTTAGAGATAGTCATCCCAATTTTGAAATGTCACTGGTTGAATAGGACAGAAACAGAGCCAGGGAAACTAGGAGAAATTGTTATGTCAACAAATAATTGAATTTAGGCTAATGAAAACCAACTAGCTATCAAGAATGATCATGAGGGCTTCCTTGGTTGTTGAGTGGTTAAGAATCCACCTTCCAGTGTAAGGAATGCGGGTTTGATTCCTGGTCGGGGGACTGAGGTACCACATGCTGCAGCTAAGCCTGCTAGCTGCAACTAGAGAGCCTGCGTGCCACAACAAAGGCCCAGCACAGCCATATAAATAAATTTAAAAAAAAAAAAAAAAGAAGAAGAATGGTCATGAAATTAAAATATTCTTTTCTGTTGACTGGCTAGAATAATATTTGATTCCTAAACTCAGCCTATCCATTTCTTCTTTCATGGCCATTAAGATGTATAGAGGCATCCCTGAATGCTGTTTAATGCCCTACTCAAACTCTGTTTCACTCTGACCAATCATTGTGTGTGGGCTGGTCATAGGGAGATACTATCAAGAGATTTTGTGAGAGGATGTCACTGCCCAATAAGTTTTTATGACCCTTTTTATCTGCAAGAGTTGCTGGCATTGCTTTTCAGCATGAAATAGACTAATTTTGTTCATTAAGGTGCTGACAGGGTTGATGACTCACTGTGGAAATCGATAGATATTATCACAATAGGAGAATCAGTCAGAGGAGATTCAACTGAAGCATATAAAAATTTGATACTTGGTTTATGCAGGTTGAGAAAAGGTTAAAATATACTCTCTTTACTGGAAATACAATCACCAAAAACTTCATAGTCTTGGTCTTTTTTCTCCTTTGCTGTTTTCCTTTGACAAAGGAAATCTGGGTTTGGCATACCCAAAATGAATTTATAACAGAATCAGTTACTTGTGGCCTAGGTAACTTTGATTAATTAGGGTGTATGCTAAGCTGCTATTTAGAAAGCAGAAGAGCACATGAAAGAGAAACCATGAAAAATATGATGGTTTAAATAAGATAGTTTATTTCTCTCACACATATGTACCAGTCCAAAAAGAGAAAGACTGGCCGAGAAAGGTAGGCAACCCAGCTCTATAGATGACTTAGATAATGTTACAGCTCTACTGTCTCCTAGGATGTTGTTCTCATATACATGGTTAAAACTGGATCAATGCCATATCTAAGTTCCAATTCAGAGAGAGGGGGAAATTTTAAGCAAATGAAGAACAAGAATTTTTATTTTAAGCAAATAGTCAGTAATTTGAATATATTACTTTTGCTCATGTTCCAATGACAAAATGTTTGTCCACGCCACACTGAGCTGCAAGGGAACAAAGAAATACAGTCTGTACTGCAGCAGTCACGTATCCTGTTAACGCAATTATGTCTGTGGAAGAAGAGGGAAATGTTTTAGAGAACAGTTAACAAAGTCAATCATAGTTTGCCAGCCCTTTGGCCATTCAATGTCTGTGATCACCTTTTTTCCCACACGTAGACACTCCCTCCCTCCCAAGCGAGACATTCAAAGGCCCCCATTCAGTTACTTTATCTGCTCAGAGGCAAGGGTCCCTGGGTAATGCACAGTCCTGTCTGTCAGGTCTGGGATGGTTCCTCACAATCCAGTGACAAAGTATCTTTTTCATCTCACATCCAGTGTGCAGACGTAATAGGGAAAAGTCTAAGTGCAATAAAAACTCTCATTTTGAAAAGGGAGAAATGGAAAACACACTGTAATCAGTGGTCCACAGAAACATCCAAAGTTCCTTCCTCCAGCAGTTAGAGAAGCCTTCCTGGCTGCCTGCTGGTTCTCCTCTCCAACAGCCATGCCATTATCCACTGTCCTCTGTGACGACATCTAAGTTAGTGTTCGAGAGTACACCCTCCTTGGGGATTGTACAGTTTTCAGAGGTGACCTCCTCCTTCTGGAGATTTGGAAGCTTGAGAGTTGTTTTAGTGATCAAATAAATAAGCTGCTTTTATTTAGGCCAGCCTTTTGGAAATTAATCTCCTCAGTATTTTTGTAGGCTTTGGGATTTTTGCTTCCAGTCAGTTCATTATGAGTAAACTAATAAAAACCCAAATCTTTCTTTTAAACATAATTCTTAAGTCTTGTAGTATTTGTTTGTTTCTTTTTAGTGGTCTATCCTCATCTTACCCCCTTTTATTAATGGTTTCAGGGAGGCCAGCTCTAAAACCACAAGTTTAGGTGGGAAGGAAACAGCCTTCATTTGATCTTTGCCTCTTGACTGTCTCCATATTTTGGCTGAGAAGTCTTAATGAGAGATACTTATGAAAAAATATAGACCCTGTGTATCCTTCTATTGGGAGGACAGGCTAGAGTTTCCAACTGTACTCGGTCAGTTCAGTGTATACCACTTTACATCCAGTTTCTCTAGAGTGACAGGTGGCACTTCACCAGTGAAGACAAAATGTCTCCAGACAGTACCAAATGTCCCCTGGGAACCAAAGTCACCCAAGGGTTGTGAAATGTTGCTTTATAACGTCTTAGAATCACCTTTATGAATATGGCCAAAGCAGAATTTGATCCACAGTGAAGAGAAAAACCAACTGATCAAGATGTGCCCAGATGTTATAATTAGCAGTGACATTAACATGGTAATTATGACTTTATTTCATAGGTTCAAAAAGTTAAGCAAGGAAATTGAAGATATTAAAAAATAGACCCAAATTGAATTTCAAGAGATAAAAATTACTATGTTTAATAGAATTAAGAAATAGTAAATGAGATTAATGGTAAATGTGATATTACAGAAGAAAAGATTAATGAACTTAAAGACATAACAGTTGAAACTATGTAAAATTTAAAGTGAAGATGGGATTTTTAAAAAGAAAGGAATAATGAATTGTTCAGTTCAGTTCAATCGCTCAGTCGTGTCCGACTCCTTGGCGACCCCATGAATCACAGCACGCCAGGCCTCCGTGTCCATCACCATCTCCTGGAGTTCACTCAGACTCACGTCCATCGAGTCCGTGATGCCATCCAGCCATCTCATCCTCGGTCGTCCCCTTCTCCTCCTGCCCCCAATCCCTCCCAGCATCAGAGTTTTCCAATGAGTCAACTCTTCACATGAGGTGGCCAAAGTACTGGAGTTTCAGCTTTAGCATCATTCCTTCCAAAGAAATCCCAGGGTTGATGTCCTTCAGAATGGACTAGTTGGATCTCCTTGCAGTCCAAGGGACCCTCAAGAGTCTTCTCCAACACCACAGTTCAGAAGCGTCAATTCTTCGGTGCTCAGCCTTCTTCACAGTCCAACTCTCACATCCATACATGACCACAGGAAAAACCATAGCCCTGACTAGATGGACCTTAGTCGGCAAAGTAATGTCTCTGCTTTTGAATATACTATCTAGGTTGCTCATAACTTTTCTTCCAAGGAGTAAGCGTCTTTTAATTTCATGGCTGCAGTCACCATCTGCAGTGATTTTGGAGCCCCAAAAAATAAAGTCTGACACTGTTTCTACTGTTTCCCCATCTATTTGCCATGAAGTGATGGGACCAGATGCCATGATCTTCGTTTTCTGAATGTTGAGCTTTAAGCCAACTTTTTCGCTGTCCTCTTTCACTTTCATCAAGAGGCTTTTTAGCTCCTCTTCACTTTCTGCCATAAGGGTGGTGTCATCTGCATATCTGAGGTTATTGATGTTTCTCCCGGCAATCTTGATTCTAGCTTGTGTTTCTTCCAGTCCAGCATTTCTCATGATGTACTCTGCATATAAGTTAAATAAGCAGGGTGACAATATACAGCCTTGACATACTCCTTTGCCTATAGACACCACAAAAGCCTTCTGGGTGTGTAATTGGGGTCCCTGAAGAAGAAACAAGGGAAAAGGGGCAGAAAAACATTTGAAAAAATGATGCCTGATGTTTTTCCGAATTTGATGGAAGCTATAAAATCCACACATTCAAGTTCAGTTAAATTCCAAGCAAAAGGAACATGAAGAAAAATGCACCAAGGCATGTCATAATCAAATTGCTCAAAACCAGTGATAAAGAGAAAATTTTTAAATTGCCAAAGAAAAAAGACATAATATCTACAAAAGAACAAAGATCAATATTTAGCAGATTTCTCTTTGAAACAGTGCAAGCAGTAAGACAGTAGAATAGCATCTTCAAAGTATAAACAAGAAAGGGAAACTTCTTTTTAAAAAACTGAGACAAAATACTTTTACAGATACATAAAACCTGAATGAATTCATCACTAGCAAATATGAATTGCTTAAAAATGTTAAAGGAAGTCCTTTGGCTGAGGAGTGAATATATAAAACCTTTTTCTGATTAATTATCTCTAAAATATAATTCACTGTTTAAACAAAAGGAATAACTCTGTATTGTGCAGTAATTGAGAGGAAGCAGACGCTCACAGACACAGTTCAAAGCTATGGTGACTTGATGCTGAGTCCAGTTCCCAGATAAGGAGCTTTGGCGATGCCACTCTCTCTCCTTGGGGTGTGTGTTGCCTCCATAACTGCTCAGCTGGCTGCAAAACAAATGCTTAATGTTGGTTTTGCTTTTTGACTTTTTTTTTTTGTAAAAATGAAAGTCCTCTTTGGGTTTCTTTAGTTACTGAAAACAGATGCTAATGAGAGTCTTTCATGAAAGTGCTATGAGTGAACTTTCAGAAATTACGGGCTACCTAGAATAGAATAAAAGCCAGGAGGGAACAGCAGGTATACTGTATGTGAAGTGTATAATATCATAAGTTAAAGAAATCCTAAGTGAAGTGAAAGTTGCTTAGTCGTGTCTGACTCTTTGTGACCCCACTGGATAGTCCATGGAATTCTCTAGGTCAGAATTACCCACTGGAGTGGGTAACGGTTCCCTTCTCCAGAGGATCTTCCCAACCCAGGGATCAAACCCATGTCTCCTGCATTGCAGGTAGATTCTTTACCAGCTGAACCACAAGGGAAACCCTACTAAAATAACAAAACAAAGAATTACAACTAGTAAGCCAATGAAAGAAATAAAATAGAACCAAAAAAAATTTAAAAGAAACAGGAAGGACTTCCCTGGTTGTTCTTCGGTTAAGAATCTGCCTTCCAGTGCAGGGGACGCAGATGCCATCCCTGGTCGGGGAACTAAGATCCCACGTGCTCTGAGGCAACCAAGTCCGGACACCACAACTGCTGAGCCCTTGCACTCTACAGTCCACGTGCTGCAACGAAGACCCAGTGCAGACAAAATAAATAAAAAGCAGGAAAAGAAAAGGGGGAAAGAGTAGATCAAACAAACAGAACACATGTCAAGATCATAAACGTTTATGCACCTAATAAAGACTTCGCAGCAGACTGACCAGGGAAAAAAACGAGAGAAGACAAAATTACCAAGAACAGAAATAAGAAAGATGATGTCACTGCAGATTTTACAAACATTAAAAAGGATAGTAAAAGATTATGAACTGCTTTATGACAGTAAATTTGACAGCTTGATGAAAGGGACAAATTCCTCAAAAAATACAAACTGCCAAAGCTCATTGAAGAAAAAAGCAGTCACCTGAGTAGCCCTATATCTATTAAGGAGTACTCTTTATGTAATATGTTTAATTTTGAGACTTGAAATTTTTAATAACTGTAGAAATTGAAGCATGTACACATGGGTACTGGATTCCAACATGAGCTTCCCTGGTGGCTTAGTGGTAAAGAAACTGCCTGCCAGTGCAGGAGACACAGGAGACGCAAGTTTGATCCCTGGACGAGTAAGATCCCCTGAGGAGGGAATGCCAACCCACTCCGGTATTTTTACCTGGAGAATTCCATGGACAGAGGAGCCTCGCAGGCTATAGTCCATGGGGTTGCAAAGAGTCAGACACAGCTGAGCACACGTGCATGCAATTTTGTGTCTTAAGATGGAGAAGCTGCTCAGAAAAGCAGCTGGTTGAATATATGATCAGAAGATTTCATTCTTTACTTCCCACTTAGTCATAACTCTCTAGTTAGACTGATCGGGAGAAAAAAGGCATTCTGCAGAGATGGTACCATTGATTCTTACCCAGTTTTCTACTCTTCAGGACCGTTACTTCTCTGCTCACTCCTTTGGTGGGTTCCTCTTTTTCCTCAGCTTTTAGCAATAGATTTGTCTTTGGGCCTTCTGAATTTTTGAATTGCATAAATTCAATTTCCAAAGAAGATAATTCCTAAATTTTGTCCTAGCTCAAGTTCCAGTTTTAAATCTCGAGCCACCTTGTATAATGTTTTCAGAGTCCCTTGACATTTGTTTTTCATGATTATCTTTATCATTATTGTTTAAAGTTTATTTTTGATTGGAGGATAATTGCTTTACAATATTGTGTTGGTTTCTGACATACATCAGCATGAGTCATTCATGGGTATACATAAGTCCCTTCTCTGTTAAACCTCCCTCCCACCCCATCTGACCCCTGTCCTGATCATTATTCATGTGTGGGTAAGGCAACTATGTACACACAGCCTCAGGGGGCGCCATTTACATAGATAATGA
Source organism: Capricornis sumatraensis (assembly GCF_032405125.1). Taxonomy (NCBI): domain Eukaryota; kingdom Metazoa; phylum Chordata; class Mammalia; order Artiodactyla; family Bovidae; genus Capricornis; species Capricornis sumatraensis. Next base: position 63,237,985 of record NC_091082.1, read on the forward strand.
CCTGCACGTCTGTCATGTCCCTGATTGTTATTCTTTCATTGAAAGTCTTTGAGCTAAACTCTAGCACTGTATCCTGAAACCATCTTTATTTCACATATCATGTCCATTTTGCTCTGTTTATACAGAGCGTTCCTTGCCCCTGTGTTCTAGCTGAAGTCCTACCCCCTTTAAAGAATGGTTCCTGACTCTTTCTGCATGAAATGAGCATGTACTGCAATTACAAAATGCATCATTCACTCTTGTTAGCTATTTCATATGTAGTTGTTCTGCATTCTCCAGTTAGACTGTATATTTCTTAGAGATAGTCTGAAGCTTACTTTTTATCCCCCATAGCGGCACCTGAGTTTCTGCATGTTCAGTAAGCATTCTCATTCCAGGATTGATGCACAGAGCAGCAAAGGGCCACAGGATTTACCTCATCCTTTTTGCAGTTGTTGTATTTAAGTAGATTGCACCTCCTCAAAAGGAATATTTGAAGTAGTTTTGTTTTTCCCCTAAAGATCTATGCTTTTTTTTCAAGTGTACATTGGAGAGAAGGAAACCACACTAACCCTTGCTTCTTTTAATATTTGTTGATTGTTTATCCAGTAAATACAGATCTTTTCACGTGGATTATATATATTAAAAACTCCTTTCTTTTGAATACAAAAGTCTCATGTTTCCCAAATTAAGTATTTTTAATTTAAATAATTACACACTGATTAAAATTTCCCTCAATTAACTTTACTAGTGTCAAGTACAGGGCTCAGACACTGTTTGCATCCTTTTTTCCTATATTTAATAGGACTTCACTGACTCCTAAGAATTGAAAATGGAGTTCAGATACCTTAGTCTATTCCTAAAAAGCTTTTACACTCTTCACATGGGTGGTTCTCATTACCTATCTCTACTCTGGCTAGACAGAAGTAGACTCAGATTAGCCTCATGCTCCTTGGACTTGTCTGCTTTCTGTCTGAGCATAGCCTTTTACTCTTTGTAAATCTACATGTTTTGCAGGTCAGGCTCACATCTGACCTCTGTTATCATTTACCTTCCTCCATTTTTACATTACAATCCTAAATAGAGATAACTTAAGAGATACTGCTGCATTATAGCCTACTTATGTCCACTGAGGGGGGAAAAAGCACAATATAAGGGTTGTGAATTAAGCTTTATTTAGGGCAAAATGAGAACTGTAGCCTGGGATACAGTTTTTCCAATAGCTCTGAGAAACTGCTCCAAAGAGGTGAGGGAGGAGGTCAGTACATATGTGATTTTGGTGAAGAGGCGGGTACATGAAGTCAAGTAAAGTTTTGGCAGAAGTTTACTCTAGTCACAAGGATCAGCTGTGTGTTTATTAATGATTTTAGTGCTTTTCTAGATATGAGAGGATGCAAGAAATCTGTCTCATAAAATCTCCTGAAAATAATCTAACCATCTGAAGGCCTGTTCTGTCAGTTTTCCCCAGAGCACAGAGTGCTGCATTCCCCGTCTCCACCCTGAACTCCTTTCAGGGTGTGTTGAAGGTCAGTGACTGCAGTGGCTAGTGACTTCATTCTTGTAGAACCAGACGGCAGGCAAGAATTTTTAGTTGGCATTTGCTAAAGTACGTGCTTTTAAATACCTGCTTCACTTAACTGCCTTTTAAAGAACTTGAGGGGAGCTCTTTGAAATGAGCTTGTTCATTTGTTACTGTTTCTGGGTGAGCTCCGCATGTCTGCGTCGGTGGCACTTTGCATCATGGGCAGGATTACACTTTTTGTGGGTATTCTAGTTGGGAGTGGGACGTTTGGGAATATCAGATAAGAAATCAAAATGCTTTCCTAGTGCTTTCTGAGTTAGCTCTTCACTAAATGACTTCAGTCATTAAACTAAGGTTTTTCCTAATAAGTGAGCTATTCAAGTAGAATTACAATTAACATTCAAATGAATGTTAATCCTCAGTTTGATATTAGTGTCATCATTCTCTGTTGATAATTGAGAGGAGAGTGCATATCTTTTCATCTTTAGTATTTTTCTCTTTCTTTTTTTGAGCAACTATAGATTTTGACTACTTTTATTCTGTTCTTTCACTTTAGTGCTCTTGGTCCATTTATTGTATTTACCTTATCTCAGATTTCTTTCCTTTCTTTGACATCATCACCTCAACGTCACCAATTTGAGATTTCTCCTCTTGCGATAAGTTGTGGTAGGAAGTAGGAGAGGCTGGCCCCAGCAGGTGTGGGATTGGTAGTGGGGGTGTCATCTACCCAGAGGTGGTATTATTATTCTAGAAAGGTAGCGGGTTGAGCAGATGAACTGAAGGGGGTAACTGAAACAAGCTTGGGCCGTAGGGTAAGGCTGGCCTAAAGTGAGTTCTAGGAACCTGGTTACAAAGCCAAAAGTAGACAGACCTGCTAGGATGCCAATTGAAACACATGGAAAGGAAGGCAGCCCAGAGATGGAGGAGAAGTGGGAGGAGAGGATGAAGGAGCGGGGAGCAGAGTGGGTGTTGATCTCCTACTAGGCTTCTACATAATCTCCAAACATTTGACTGGGTGAACCAACTCCATTTTAAAGGATGAGCCTTGGAAGAAGCTACCAATCAATTTATTTCAGTTGTTTTATTTAACATGTCCTTTCCCAATATATTTTGCACATTAAAATTCAAACAAAAACATAACTTCTGGACTTCCATTTGTGTCCATCCTGCAAAGTATGTAGATTTGTCCATTGATGTACCTCCAGGGAATAGTCAGCCTGATGACTGAGCCCTCACCTTCCCCCAATTAAGCTTGTTTCTGAAGAAACTACCAAATAAGCATGAGCATAGTGCTAAGTAATACTGAGTTTTATTTATTTTCTTATGGTTTTTACACTGTTTTCTCATGTATTTTCCTCTCTTCTTTTAGAAATCCTTAAATTCTTTTAGAAATCCTGCTTTTATTTTGACAAATTTTAATGTCTTACAATGGAGAAGGAAATGGCAATCCACTTGAGTATTCTTGCCTGGAGAATCCCATGGACAGAGGAGCCTGGAGGGCTGCAGTCCATGTTGTCACAGAGTTGGATACGACTGAAGCAACTTAGTGTGCAGCAATGTCTTACAAATACAGAGGTTCAGTAAAAGAGAAACATACTTACCATCCTCTAGTTTAACACATCTTTAAAAATTAAGCTCATATTTTAACATATTCATAGCCCACTTCTTCATTTGAGATTCAGTCGTTCATTCATTTCCTCAACATTTACTTAAATGATCTGTGACCACAGTGACTAGGAGTTGTTGGGTAGTGACGACGCAGTGCTGAGTATGTTGTAGTCAATTTCCAGGGGAAGCAGAGGAGACAGACAAGTGTACAAATATGGTCCTGAACAAATGGGACAGGATACAAAGGTGGAGGAGGGAGGTAATGACAAAGATAACTTGAAAGGGAAAGTGACATTTGAGTTTGGAGAGATTATCAAGAGAAGACAAGGAGTGATATTTTAGGTAAAGAGAACTGTGTATGTAAGGAACATAAACATCGTGATATGTAATACGTTTGAGAAGAACCTTCATGAGAACGTTGAACATGGTGTTAAGGTAACAGATGTGACTGGAATGGTAGACTAGGTCTAGATTGTCTAAAGGTGTCTTATGGTTAGGGTTGCGTGCCAACCTTTGAACCTGTGCCAGACGGTACCCTTTAACAGGTATAGAGTTGGATAGGATGTTTTGGAAGATAATTTGGGAGACAGTGAGAGAGACTGAAATGTGAAGAGATTGATAATCAATATGGAGACTAATTAGAACACGGTTAAGGGGAGAAATAATGAAGGCTTCTTCAAGCAAGGCTGGAGCGATGGAGATGAGAAGGAAGTGGCAAACTGCGCAGTATCTTCCAGGTGCCCTCAGGGGACTAGGCAAGATGCTAAGACAGCGCTGTCTCTGCTTTCTCTCTCTTTTTATCATTCCTTCAGAAACTTCCCTGTCATGTTTGTTCTTCAGTGTGAAGGAAAGGAGCTGCATATGAAGTGTTCTTTGTTTTTGTAGAGAGGGCAGCTTACTTACTAGACCTTACATTCTCACTTACTGCTCATTTAGTGATAACCAGGGTGTCCCTAGACAATTGAATAGTGCTGCTGGATCAGCTTCTGCTTAGTTCAGCTTAATATATTGTGGTTTGAACTCCATTAATAATCAGACTTTCTGAGAAAGTGACCAAACCAATTGATCTTTTGACCAACTTTGTACCTCAACGTCAGCAACTTTTAAGAGAGACACAGTGTTCACATATCATGGCTGTTTTCTCTGTAGTGTGCCTTTTCCCCTGACTTGGTAAAGAATATTTTCTCTGACAGTTTTGTATCAGCAAGTTATATAAAGGAGGACATAATAAGCTACATGTATTTGGAAAGTTACACAAAGATAACGAAGAGCTGTTTTTTCTTCATGATGCTTCTCATAGTCAAGCATGGCTCTGTTTCCGTGACAACCACACCAGTCCAGGCTCTCATTTTCTCACATTTGGCATTCTGCAAGAGCTTTATAACTTGTCTGCCTTTGATGTCTTCCTCTCTTAAACTCCCTTGCCCTTGGCTACCAGATAGTTGTTCTAAAAATTGTCTTCACTGTATCTTCACCTATCTGTTGTCCGCTATAAGCACATTCTCTAGCATTTCATTTTCATCATAATCTAGCCTCAGGTGTACCTACTGCCTCAACTGTACCCACTGGGCGTGTTACCACACACTGCCATGTGGACATCCTAATTGTCCCACTCATGAGGTAAGATCTCTGCCATAACGTCCATGATGCCACTGAGGGTAGAGAACACATTATGTGCTAGTTTGGTCATCTGTCTAGTACCTATCACAACTCTGAGACCATGGTATACACACAGAGAATGGAATATTTCCTCTTTCATCCCTTGCCCTTGGGTTCATTTATTCCTTTCTATCCCCACTGGGCTTAAGGGCTACTTCTGATTGTTTTGTGTTCAACTTCCTTCTCTTTCTTAAAGTAGTCAACAGTTATATAGCATATATTATCCACAGCTTGCAGGACACTTTAAAAACCATTATGATATCTTTGTTTTTAAATATAGAAATCTCTCCTTTACCAAAAACCACAGTGACTCAGCTATTTGCATGTCTAAAATGGTTTCTGCATTTTTCTGTGGCCAGACTTTATGATGGTTATAGATTAATAGTAGGCTTTTTGGAGGCATAACATTTGTTATTAATGATGGTATTGCTGTAGTTAACCAGGTAGACTAATTTATTTGGAGTATCTATCATCTTTCTTTAATGTGTATAGACATAGGTTTGGGGGGAAAAAAACAACCTGACATTCATAAAGGATACATTAAAGATGCTCTTAAATTTCCTAACTTTTAAAATACCTCTATGTTTTTTTATTCAGTTTATTAATAAAATTGAGACAAAGTAACTGTCTTGCCCTGAGAACATATAGTAACTGAGAAGAATGAGACTATAAGCTAAGGTTACTCACCACCTGCTACGTGGGAGTAACTAAATTCATTCCTCAGCAAACGCATAAGGTACTATGTTGTGGCCTCATGGGGTCTCTCAGAGTGCTGAAGCAATAAATTTTAAATCTCTAAATGTCAAAGAGTCACTTTCATTGACTATTGGTTGCTAAAGAAAAGAGAGATTCAAAAGACCCTGTAAAATAATAATCTTCTAAAGTAAAACTGAGTGAATGAATGAAAGAAGCTAAGACAGGAACCTTATGTTATGGTTATATTTTTCTAATAGTTTGTCAATCAAGATAATTTAAAAATGCTCTCTCTTCTCCCCTGTGAGCTTTGCCATGGTACTTTCTAGTTGCAGAGAAAGATAATACATAAGAAAGGAATAAACAATTTCAAATAGTAATAAGTGTCATGAAAGAAAGAATACAGAGGAATGTGAGTGGTACTACTACCTGCCACTAGAAAATCTGGTAAGAAAAGTCCTCTAGGAGCAAGATAACGTTTGAGTCAAATGTTGCTGTGGAACCAACCATATGTAAATTGGAGGCAACAGCATGTGCAAAGGCCCTGAGGCAGGAAAAGCTTTATATGTTTGAAACAGAAAGGAGGCTAGTGTGGCTGGAGCCCAGTGAGTGAGTGAGCAAGATGTAAAGAGGATGGAGTTGTGGTCAGAGATTTAAGCAGGGGCTGAATCACTAGAGACTTATAAAGAACAGAAATACATTGGCATTTGAGTCATGGGAAGCCAGTGTAAGTTTTAATCAGGAAGAAATTTGATGTGATTTATGGTTTTAAGACATTGTTTTGATTGAGGAATTCTAGCGTATGGAATGTAGATTCAAAAGAGGCAAGAACAGAAACAAAGAGACTAATTAAGATGTTATTTCAAGCCCAGTCAGGAAATGATGGTGCCTTAGATCAAGGTAGTGACAATTAAGATGGAAAAAGAGGACAGATTTCAGATAGTTTTGTGGATAGGGCTGACAAGACTTACAGATAAATTGGGTTTAAAAGGCAGAAGGGAACTGAGAAATCAAGGATATTGCAGAGATGGGGCACACTGATTTTTCAAACCATGAGCAAATCCTTTGTTTTAGCAGTGATGGTACTATAACATATTATGGGAATGAAGTGAGGTCATGCATGGAAGCAGATGATACAAGGTCTGGCCCACAGTAGGAACTTACAAGATTTTTGTTTTTACCCTCACCTCAGGACATTTTCATTAGGAGCTTATAGTCTCACATTACTATTTATTTTAGTCACCAGATTTCAAAAGCATATGATTAGAATATCCATTGGTGAGTGTGATGTGAGATTCAATCATTCATCAACTCAGTAAGTGTTCCCTGAGCTCCTTCCATAGGCAGTTACTCTACTGAGTGCTGGGACATACTGGTGAGTGAAATTAATGCAGCTATGGAACTTTTCTGTCTGGTAGGGTTGATCATTTCCCTAACAGTATAATTATACAATTAGTTATTAAATTACATCTGGGATGATTAAGAAGACTACCCAAGTATACTGTGAGAACAGTTCTTCATAATTTCCATGTGTGTTAGTTGCTCAGTCATCTCCAACTCTTTGCAACTCCGTGGACTATAGCCCACTAGGCTCCTTGTCCATGGGATTCTCCAGGCCAGAATACTGGAGTGGGTAGCCATTCTCTTCTCCAGGGTATCTTCCCAACCCAGGGATCGAACCTGGGTCTCCTGCATTGCAGGCAGATTCTCTTCATAACCTCCATAGTTCCCTAACTTACTTCATTTATTCCCTTGTTTCACCTTGCATATGACTTCCAGTGGTTCCTAAACCCATCTGTTGGTTCCATATTCTATTTCCCATAGCCTATGGGACATCTCCAATGGATTGCCACATATTCCTCTCTACCAATTTCATCCTCCATACTTTGTCCCCAGCACTTTCCCTATTGATTGTTTTTACCAGCATCCCAGTTTACCAAGCTAGAAACAAACATTAGCAACTTCATAGTATTACTATGGAAAGTGGGACTCAGAGAGGTTAACTTTCCTAAAGTCATGCAACTAATTGGACTTGAAATTATGGTTTTAAAGCCAGGTCTCGCTGATATCTCAGCTTTTGTTTTTTCCATGACAACAGTTTGCAGGATTGTTATAATTTTTAAAGAAAAAATAATGGAGGAAAACATTCTAGAAAGAGGGAATAACCCTTTATAAGGCTCAGATGGACTTCCTGGTGGTCCAGTGGTTAAGACTTTGCTCTTCAGATGCAGTGGGCGTGGGTTCGATCCTTGGTCAAGGAACTAAGACCCACATGATATGTGGTACAACCAAAATAAATTAAAAGGCTCAGAAATATTAAAGCATCAATATCTCTATCCAGAGAAATGCTTATCTATCCCTCCCATGAATGATATTATTTTGTCCATTTCGAATGCTGAACCATTTCAACAAATAGTTATAGAATAGTCACTGTGTCTCAAGTAATTGCCTCTATTAAGTTCTTAGGACAAAAAGAAGACTAATAGATGACACCTATCTCTAAGTGTCTCAGTAGGGGAGAAGGACCCTAAGTGTTGATTTTGATACTTAAAGTAGCAGCTCATTAAAGTAGAAGTGTTACGAGAGATAGCAGAGGTGGAAAGAGACCAAGCAGCAAGGCCATGCACGCCAACCCTAGGATCAAGGGAGGGTTCCTGCTGGAGGTAATACAAGAGCTGACTTGTAACAAATAAGGAAAAGGTAAGTGAAACTAGAGGGGAAGCACAGCTCAAGAAAAGGAGAGAGCAAGAACAAAGATATTATGGTATACAGTTACCTGCTATGTAAAGGGAGGGTGACTTCAAGTAACTTGAGTATCACAGATTATAGAAGTCCCAGCATGTCATACTAAAGCTGAACTCAAAACAGAAGCGTTGGGAATGAAGAAGAGAGGATAGTTTTGAGAGATGATGAGGAGATTAAGTCAACCAGACTTGAATGATGGGTTGAGTGGGAGAAGTGGAGTTAAAAAGAGGACTCTAGGATGACCCCCAGGTGTCTGCTAGGGTGATGGGGTAGATGAGGATACTGTTCACTAGGATGGGAAATGTAAGAGGAGGACCTGCATTGGGGAAGAAATGGTGACCTTGGACATACCAGGATTAATTTGCATGTGAGGCTGCATTTGTTCAGGAAGAAGAGATTCATAGACTGGGAGCCCTGGAGAGAGGGCTGATCTCAGGATTGGGTTGTCAAGTAGTCAAAAAAAGGTATGGGTAAGATCACCAGGGTACAGTGTGCATAAGTTTTTGTTTTTGTCATTTCTTTTAGAACCAAGACATATTAGTCAGTAATTTACCTCCAATTAAAATAAATAAATAAAAATTTTAAAGTGACACATTGGTCACTCTATGTGACTATGACTATGAAAATCCTGTAGTTTCCACTGGACTACCTTGACTATCCTCTAGGATCTAGCCTCCACCTCCTTCTTTGTTTCAAATAACTCCAACTAGACTTAAAATACTTATATATCAGATATATAAATTATAGTTGCAGGTACCATTTAGTAGCTACATGGTCTTGAGCAAGTCACTTCTTTTTCAAGCTCAGCTGCCTCCTTTGTAAAAATGGGTGTGTGTGTACTTAGTCGCTCAGTTGTGTCTGATTCTTTGTGACCCCATGGACTGTAGTCCCCCAGGCTCCTCTGTCTATGGGGATTCTCCAGGCAAGAACACTGGAGAGGGTTGCCATGCCCTCCTCCAGGGGATCTTCCCAACTCAGGGATCAAACCCCGGCCTCCCACATTGCAGGTGGATTCTTTACCTTCAGAGCCACCAGGGAAGCCCAAAATGGGTGTACTTGGTTGTTAAGATTAACTGCAGTAATACATACTGTAAGGCCTTGGCATAATTCATGGCTGTGGCGTGTGTGCCAAGTCACTTTAGTCGTGTCCGACTCTCTGCAACTCTATGGACTGTAGCCTGCCAGTCCATGGGATTCTGCAAGCAAGAATACTGGAGTGGGTTGCTATGCCCTCCTCAGGGGATCTTCCCAATGCAAGGATCGAACCTGCATCTCTTATGTCTCCTGTATTGACAAACAGGTTCTTTACCACTAACACCACCTGTGAAGCCCAATTCATGGCTGTTATAGGCTCCAAATAAATGGTAACTATTATTCTTTATACTTTCAGTCACTTAAATGTTTATCAAGAGTTTGTGATGTGTAAGTTGTTTTGTTAGGATTTGCTTGAAACAAATATGTGTGTGAGGTAGGGGAAGGAGCCCACCAAGCAGTAAAGACCCTCACATACTTGTTCATTTGTTACTGTCATCCTGCAAGACAGCTTGTGGCAACACTCAGTGTATACAGGGCTGAACGCGCAAGGGAGGTGGAGAGAAAGCCAGTCACCTTCAGTGAAAGTAAAGGAAAAAATAACCTCCACTCTCACCAGCTTGCTACTTTTGAAATTCTACTGAATCCATTCGGAGTCATGAGTGGGAAGCAGGGAAGAGGGAACTAGCGTAGTCCATTAGCATCTTGATTTCAGAACATGGACTTAGCTGTTCCAAAAAAAAATTGAATGTCCTTATCTTGACATATTCATTTTGTGGAAACAAATTCACTTGCTAATACATGAGCTGACCCATATAACTCGTCCACTGAAAATATTATTTTTCACAGTGACAGCTGTTAAACTACACCTACCATTCTATGTAACACAAAGATTCCAGAGATAGAAAATTTAATAGAAACTGGAGATGGACCATGAGCAGGAGGAAGAGGCAATTCACAACTTATCAAGATGAATATAGCACCTCATTATTTTCAACAACAATGACAAAATACAGAAAAAAAGTAAAATGCCGGTCTAGCTTGAGATCATCAAGGAACAGTCTCGATTCAATATGTCATCATTTTAATCTCTATTTAAAATTAAAAAACAGACCTTTGGGGTTTCCCTGGTGATCCAGTGGTTAAGAACTTGCCTGCTGATGCAGGGGACACATATTGCATCTCTGGTCCGGGAAGATCCCACATACCGTGAGAAGCTAAGTCCATGAGCCGCAACTACTGAGCCCACAGGAGGCCACTACTGAGGCCCGCACTCATAGAGTCTGTGCTTTGCAACAGGAGAAGCCACTGCGGTGAGAAGCGCACGCACTGCAGCTAGAGAGTTGCCACCACTCACCACCTAGAGAAAACCTGCGCCAGAAATGAATACCCAGTGCAGCCAGAAGTAAATCATTAGCAAAAGTAATCACGGCTTTTGCATCGTTGAAATTTGCCATTTGATATTGAAGTACATTCTTAACTAAATGTGGTTATGTTATACATCATTTTAACGCACACTTGTCGCTTTATGTTTTTTGCTAATGACTTATTACTTGCTGTGGGTTTTGTATTTATTTTAGACTATAGAAATGATATTAGACAAAAAGCAAATTTGAGCGATTTTCTTATTTAAGTTCAAAATGGGTCATAAAGCAGCGGAGACAACTCTCAATATCAACAATGTATTTGGCCCAGAAACTGCTAACAAATGTATAGTGCAGTGGTGCTTTAAGAAGTTTTGCAAAGGAGACAGGAGCCTTGAAGATGAGGAGCATGGTAGCTGGCCATCAGAAGTTGACAATGATTAATTGAGAGCAATCATTGAAGCTAATCCTCTTACAACTATTAATACACCAGAAGTTGCCAATGAATTCAGCATCAACCATTCTGCTGTCATTCAGCCCTTGAAGCAAATTAAAAAGGTGATAAAGCTTGATAAGTGGTTGCCTTATGAGCTGACCACAGATTTTAAAAATCGTAGTTTTTGTTGTCTTCTCTTAATTTACACAACAACAGTGAACCATTTCTCAATGAGACTGAGAGGTGTGACAAAAAGTGGATTGTATACAACAACCAGTGATGACCAACTCAGTGGTTGAACCAAGAAGAAGCTCCAAAGCACTTCCTAAAGCCAAACTTGTACCAAAAAATGGTCATGGTCTCTGTTTGGTGGTCTGCTGCCCATCTGATCTGTTTCAGCTTTCTGAATCCTGGCGAAACCATTACATCTGAGAAGTATGCTCAGCAAATCAATGAGGTGCACTGAACACTACAATGTCTGCAGCTGGCATTGGTCAACAGAAAGGGCTCAATTCTTCTCCATGACAACGCCCAAGTGCATATCACACAACCAACACGAGGTTGGTTTATCAAAAGATAAACGGATTGAGCTGGGAAGTTTTGCCTCATCCACCATATTCCCCTGACCTCTTGCTGACTCAAGCATATTGACAACTTCACAGGGAAAAGGCTTTCACAACCAGCAGGAGGCAGAAGAAGCTTTCCAAGAGTTCACGGAATCCCGAAGGATGTGTTTTTATACTACAGGAATAAACACACTTATTTCTTGTTGACAAAAATGTGTTGATTGTAGTGGTACCTATTTTGATTAATAAAGATGTGTTTGAGCCTAGTTATTATAATGACTTAAAATTCATGGTCCCAAACCACAATTATGTTTGCACCAACCTATTAATTAATTAAATAATTTTAAAAAAACAGACCTATGCTACCATTTATGCTTTATGCTTCAATTTGAAAATAAAGATGAACCTCACACAATCTGTCCAGAGGAGGGAATGAATGAACCATGTTAGCTTCCATTTTCAAGCTCATCACTAACATGGCTTCAAAAAAGCTGCTTTTAGGTAGACACTATGGCCTAGCGGCCAAGGGTGTAGCTTCTCTGTATGATTGAAGAAGAGAGTGCTTCTCAGTTCAAAACTAGAAGGCAGATGTGCTTTATTATCACAAGTGTGTGTGTTTAGAAGTGTCTATTATCAAGGCGGACTTTTGGAAGCCTCCTCTCAACTCAAATTTAAGTCTCTTAGGTTCATTCATGTCAGATGGCAGGACCAGGCTTCAGATCAGTTCCATTAAAATGGTGGAGCACAGTCTTCCTTCTGAGAGATTTTTTTGTTTTTTTTTTTTAAACGGGCTTCATTGCCAAAAGAGAGCAAGTTACAGAGCAGGAAATGCTAGGTCCTCTGCAGTGCAGTGGGGCTCTGGCTTCCTGGCTCGCCTTCAGGCATGTTTTATGATTGTGAGCAAGTCGCTTACCTGCCACCTCAGTCTTTTCATCAGTAGGACGAACGTGTGTGTTAGACTTTGATGTTTCTAGGGTCTAAAAACATTGCATTATTTGATGATTCTGTTAATCATAAAATCATCATTTCATGATTCTAGAGTTATCAAGTATATTAGTGTGGGCAATACTTTATTGAGATACACTGTCCAACAAAATCATCTCCTTGGAGCAGGAGGTAGGACTGTGAACAGTCTAGAATGGTCCAGAAACCAGCTCATAGGAGACCCAGTTATCAACAAGGATAATTAGCTTGAAGAAAAGGAAACTGACTGTGTTTAGATATTTTCACTAACATCGCATGGAAAAAAATCCTGTATCCTGTATGATTATAAAATACAAGATCCAACTGAGTGCCTGGAAGCTTCAGGTTTCTCACTTACCATAAGTAGTCCTTTTTAAACAAATACAAAGGTCCAGTAATATAAATAGGCAGTCTTTTGAGCCAACTACCAACAAAGATAAGGAAACAGAGCAAAATGACCAACTCCCAAAGAGACTGTAGACGTTCTTGCATTAATAAATTATGATTACTCTTAAATCTGATCACAAGAGTAGATAACAAGGTAATAGTGATACTGCCATGACTCTTCAGAATGTTGAATTGCTTTTGGTGGGGAAAAGCTCTCTCTTCTAAAGAAGTAAAACAAAACAAAAAAACTCCTTCAAGATAGCTATGCTTAAAGTGTCACAAGAATCTAAACATTCCTAGAAAACTAGGTAAGTCTGTAATATTTTACAAGGATCTTTTTTCTTCTTTGAGTTCCAATAATCTTGTAAGCTGAAGTACCCATACCAGCCATGATATTAGCTAATTATGTACTTTCTTATTTTGAACTCTTAATTCCTCAGTGTATGAGTCCCAGCTACAAGATAAAGAGACTCATTTCCCTGTGATCCAAGTTGTATACTTGGTCTCATTACATTTCATTTTAGCCTTTTCTTCAAGTAGCCTGAATAATCCATAAAGACAGAAGCAGTCTCTGATGTTCTTTCTACCTCCAGAAGCACAAGGAACAGTGCTAAGCAGAACCAAGAATTGAATGGCAGAGTGAGTTGTGGGTTTTTTACAGTTCCAAGATACCATACTACTCGATATTATTTATGTATTTTTGTTGGATCTTTAAAAAAAAAAAACAAACAAACGTGAAAGCATTAATCACTCAGTCGTGTCCGACTCTTCCCAACCCCATGGACTATAGACCGCCAGGCTCCTCTGTCCATGGAATTCTCCAGGCAAGAATACTGGAGAGGGTAGTATCCATTCTTGTTGGATCTTAGGAACTTGCCAAACTGTTGAGGCCGCAGCTTTTTCAAAATAGTCTAGAAGACAAAAAAGAAATAGAGAATTGAGTTTTTGAAGTTTCACCTGTCCTAGTTGAGAAGAGCATGGATCCTTTTGCTACTTATTATTCGCCATCTAAATCTCAACTAAAGAGGCAGTTGGTCTTACAGGAGCATCTTTTATCAGTATTTGGGTAACTCTCTGTTAAAACATCCAGAGCCTTTTGTCTTTCTAGACTCTAACCCAGATGAAGACGATGCATTTTACACTTGCTCTCCTCTTTTCTTGACTTTCTAGAAAGAAATTCTAGGGTTATCTGGTGCCCATCCTATGCTGGCACTAGGAGATAATTCCTTTCTATACATCAATTATTAAGTTTTCAGAGTGACTTGACTAGGTAGGTGATACTACCTTTTCACAGAGGCCCAGAGAGTGTTAAGTACCTCACTCATGTCATTCAGTTAGTAAATGTGACTAAAGGATGATATTTGTAAGCAATGCCCTGCTTTGCTCTTAGAGATCTGTTTAATTCTCATTACTCTTACATTTGGAGCCAGGCCAATCCCACTAGTCTAAACCCACTTCTGTCTGCATCCGTTGCAGACAGCGGAGACATGACTAGATCACAACACACTGTGTTCCTCCTCCCTAACAGTCCACGCCCTGCTTTACCTTTGTGTTTGAATGCCTCCCTGATGTGAAGCTCCTGAGATTGGGGAGTGTTTTCCTTTTTTCACCTTTGTAACCTAAAAGCAGAGACATTACTTTGCCAACAAAGGTCCATCTAGTCAAGGCTATGGTTTTTCTTGTGGTCATGTATGGATGTGAGAGTTGGACTGTGAAGAAAGTTGAGCACTGAAGAATTGATGCTTTTGAACTGTGGTGTTGGAGAAGACTCTTGAGAGTCCCTTGGACTGCAAGGAGATCCAACCAGTTCATTCTAAGGAGATCAGTCCTGGGATTTCTTTGGAAGGAATGATACTAAAGCTGAAACTCCAGTACTTTGGCCACCTCATGCGAAGAGTTGACTCATTGGAAAAGACTGTGATGCTGGGAGGGATTGGGGGCAGGAGGAGAAGGGGATGACAGAGGATGAGATGGCTGAATGGCAACACTGACTTGATGGACGTGAGTCTGAGTGAACTCCAGGAGCTGGTGATGGACAGGGAGGCCTGGTGTGCTGTGATTCATGGCGTCACAAAGAGTTGGACACGACTGAGCGACTGAACTGAACCCGTGAAGTAACTATGCACTCAGCGTTCTTAATTACAGTTCCATAAATTAAGTCAAGTATGCTTTTCATTTTACAATGGAAATCTATTTATGTCCTGCACATGGCCACAGTCAGTGGAGTGGCTCAGGAAGCGCACTCAAGCCCAGAGCTCTAATTAGGACGGCACCACCATGCACCTGCTTCCAGCGCTCCAGCATGAGGCTGCTGTTCTTTAGACGATAGCTTTGGGACCACTGCCTGGCCCTCTTTACCTCTCTCTCACTCTGCCTCATAGGATGACTCATCCACATTTCCCATATTATCTTCAGTTTGCTGTTGAACTTACTTTACAGAATTTTCTAAAAAATCTCCTAGTGTAAGGAAATATGAGAAATCATGTATTGTTAACTGGTTAATGCAGAAGAGTTTCTTTTCTATCATTGGTTTCATTTTTGGCCCACTATATAACTCAAAAATTTGTCTTTCAAAAGTTTTCTGTATTTATTGCTAAATCTGATGAGTGATAAATAATTTACTTAGGGAGTTGGGGAGGCATAAGGGGAAATGGTCACTGAGATTACTCACTCTTCTAGGGCTTCAGAAATCACTAGTTACATTCTTTCTTTTTACCAAGTGATGCTTTACCTGATACTGATCAACAGCCTATTCTTAAGGGGAAACCAACCTGAAAACAGTGAGGTCATTGGCAGACAGCGGACACCTGCCAGGCTTGGTGGGCCACCCAGCATTTGAAATCACCGCCTTTGCCCTTTCCGCCAGCTTTGCCATGTTCTGGGTCCATGGCAGTGTTGTGGTCACTCGGTGCTGTCGCTGCCTCCTCATCTTCAGCTTCACTCTCTACTGGCCTGTCCGGGGAATGAAGCCCTAGGACCTAGTTCCAGCCAGGCTGTCAGCAGCTCCCCCTTCTCCACCCACCACTGTTGGCAGTTCTGCACCTTCTGGCTCAGGATCTTGCTTCAGGGGCTGCTAGGAGGAGTGAGCTAGACCTGCCCCCATGTCCTCCTGCTCCTTCCTCTAATCCCCTGTGCCTTCAGTAGGGCCCCAGTGTGACCCCAGTTCCTTAGCCTGATTGGAGGAGGTGTGCACTGGACCCAAGACCTGACCCGTTATAAATACTTATGCCATCCCAGCAGGAGTCACCCAGAGCCTCAGGCTGACTGTGCCTTTTCTCTCTTCAAGAATAATAGGTACATTAGGGGAAGAATGATGGAGAGACTGGGAAAACTGAAACGTATTACCACCTGTTTATAGTTTACAGCATCTTGTTAAATGTACCTATGTGTTTGAAGTATAACCTGGTTTGCTCGTTAAAATATCATATTTTAATTATCACACTTAATATTTAGTACATATAATTTTAACTTCTTTTGTGTGCATCAGAGCCAAACCCTATAGTTCCAAAGTCTTTTGATTACTTTTTTACTTCTTTTTTACCAGAGTTCTTTTGGACAATACATTTTTTGTTTCTGGTTTATATAAATTTAAAATAATGCTTCTGCTAGTGTTCTTTGAGACCAAGTCACATACATGGGAGCAACTCCCCATCCTTTAAAAAAAAAAAGTCAATAATTTTAAAAAAAGTCCTTTAAGCTAAGGAGTCACTGAATTCTTCCTTCTTGTTCAAGTCAAAATATCCCCTTGCTCTTAAATGTGAAGCTACTAAGGCAGTGCTGTTCACACAGTAACACAGTCTTTTCAAACAAAAGTTCATGCAGAACTCCACTATGTAAAGAAGGTAAAAATGCAGGTGTTTCTTATGTGTGTGTGGGGTGTGTGTTTGTTTTCAGTTCAGTTCAGTTGCTCAGTCGTGTCCGACTCTTTGCGACCCCGTGATTCACAGCACGCCAGGCCTCCCTGTCCATCACCAACTCCCAGAGTTCACTCAGACTCATGTCCATCAAGTCGGTGATGCCATCCAGCCATCTCATCCTCTGTCATCCCCTTCTCCTCCTGCCCCCAATCCCTCCCAGCATCACAGTCTTTTCCAATGAGTCAACTCTTCGCATGAGGTGGCCAAAGTACTGGAGTTTCAGCTTTAGCATCATTCCTTCCAAAGAACACCCAGGGCTGATCTCCTTCAGAATGGACTGGTTGGATCTCCTTGCAGTCCAAGGGACTCTCAAGAGTCTTCTCTAACACCACAGTTCAAAAGCATCAATTCTTCGGCGCTCAGCCTTCTTCACAGTCCATCTCTCACATCCATACATGACCACAGGAAAAACCATAGCCTTGACTAGGCGGACCTTAGTTGGCAAAGTAATGTCTCTGCTTTTGAATATACTATCTAGGTTGGTCATAACTTTTCTTGCAAGGAGTAAGCATCTTTTAAATTCATGGCTGCAGTCACCATCTGCAGTGATTTTCGAGCCCCCAAAAATAAAGTCTGACACTGTTTCTACTGTTTCCCCATCTATTTGCCATGAAGTGATGGGACCGGATGCCATGATCTTCGTTTTCTGAATGTTGAGCTTTAAGCCAACTTTTTCGCTGTCCTCTTTCACTTTCATCAAGAGGCTTTTTAGCTCCTCTTCACTTTCTGCCAGAAGGGTGGTATCATCTGCATATCTGAGGTTATTGATATTTCTCCCAGCAATCTTGATTCCAGCTTGTGTTTCTTCCAGTCCAGCGTTTCTCATGATGTACTCGGCATATAAGTTAAATAAGCAGGGTGACAATATAGAGCCTTGACGTACTCCTTTTCCTATTTGGAACCAGCCTGTCGTTCCATGTCCAGTTCTAACTGTTGCTTCCTGACCTGCATACAGATTTCTCAAGAGGCAGGTCAGGTGGTCTGATATTCCCATTTCTTTCAGAATTTTCCACAGTTTATTGTGATCCACACAGTCAAGGCTTTGGCATAGACAATAAAGCAGAAGTAGATGTTCTTCTGGAACTCTCTTGCTTTTTCCATGATCCAGCGGATGTTGGCAATTTGATCTCTGGTTCCTCTGCCTTTTCTAAAACCAGCTTGAACATCAGGGAGTTCACGGTTCACGTATTGCTGAAGCCTGGCTTGGAGAATTTTGAGCATTACTTTTCTAGCATGTGAGATGAATGCAGTTGTGCAGTAGTTTGAGCATTCTTTAGCATTGCCTTTCTTTGGAATTGGAATGAAAACTGACCTTTTCCAGTCCTGTGGCCACTGCTGCATTTTCTGTATATTTTTTGAGAAATAATTTTTGGAAGAAATAGAAGGCTTGACAGCAATATATACATATCTTATTTAAGATATTTTGTTAATTAATACTTTAAATGTTTAACCAAAATAATGTTCTCCTGAAGTTTTGGGAAAAGAAACCAAACAATATTCTGTTAAAGAAGGCAACATTTCCCTTAATCTTCAGTTCTGTAATTAATGTGATTTAGTAATCACTATCACAGAGATGATCGTGATTTATGTCAATAAATGAGATCCGTAACTCTTATTTGTCAGATTAAGAAACTAAGACTGAGAAGGAACTTGCTCTGGCTTTCCTAGCCCCATTACTCTGTACCATGCTACAGTTTTGCATGGAGAAGCTGGTCTGGTATTCATGTCCAACGCCAGAGATTTAGCACCAAGATTCTGGGTATGTGTTAGTTAATTGTCAGGATAAAGTTAAGAAACTACACTGAGTGAGGATCTTGTCCTTTTGCCTTGATTTTGTGACAACTGATCGTTCATACCAAGGAAATTAATGTAAAACTGCAATGCTAAGATTGTAAAATTTTAAACTATGGATAACTCTCAGTTATCTTATTACAAGGCAGGACTAGACCAGAAGATATCAACACAATGTTTAGAACTATTAACTGAGTGTTTATCAAAGTCTTTAGGTTAGGAAAGTTATTTCTACTTTGAGAATCTCAACTTTAATAGTTCCTTAAAGGTATGCTTTTATTATAATGTTGTAGATTTTTATGCTTTATCATATTATATAGTTATAAAAACCTTCATTTTCACTGTGTTGTACACCTGAAACTTATATTTTACATCAACCATACCTCAATAAAAAATAAACATAATTTAAAAAAAATATTCTTTTTAGTTGCAGCTAGCCTTCCCAGAATGACGTGTTACTTTTGCATATCCTAGCACTGCAAAAAGTCATTACTGCATAAACACTTCAACTTGAGGGTGTGTCGTTTCTTAGCTCCTCGGTCCTTGCTCTTCTGTCCATACTTTGTCATCTTCCCCTAAGCCTCTCTTCTGTTAGAAATTTCAGTGGTCTAACGAGGATTGGAGCCTCCCACTTTAAATATGTGGTATAAAATCAGACTGGCATCCATCGTTATTAGAAAGCAGGAGTGAGTAAAGGTCAGTCTTTTAGCCGGCAGGCTGGCTGATTTTCCTGTGAGCATCACATGTTGGGAGAAGCTAGTTCATCTGTCTGTGGGTTTAGGATTCAACAGCATAAGCTGTCAGCCTAACACTGATTGAAGGTGGACTGGGAGGGGAAGTGCATCTGCCCAACGGCTCGCCATTGGCTTCCTATTACAGCATTCTCCCCCGAGACACAGTCTGCATGCTCATTCACCTACCTCCTTCTCTTCCCTCCCCTTCCTTCCCTACCCCTTCATTACTGATTCACAGCGAGAGGCAGCAGCAGCAGCAACAGCAGCTCTGCTTGTCACGAACCAAGGATTGCAATGAGCTCATCCTTTTCTCCTTGCAGCTTCACAACTGCCCTGGCTTCCTGGCTACCGCTGCTGCTGTCTCTTCTTTCTCTCTCACACACACACACCGTCTCACATACACATATGCATAGCACACACTCACACATTCTCTCATGCTAGACCCTTCTAAGCATCTTGTCCGTTTTTACACATGTATGTGAACTCTACTGCATCATTCTTGGCCATTTTCTTGCGTTTGATTGCTTTTGCCATTTTTTGTTGTTGTTGTTGTTGTTTTTAATTTAGATCAGCATTTGATTTCATTTCCAGTCTTCTCTGGGGCTCTCTCACAGTGGATAATTTAGCCAAAATGTTTTTCTCGTGGAGACGTTAGCTGGCAGTTCCCATCACAGACTGTCTTGTGCGTGCTCCCGGGGAGACCGAAGCCTGGCTCCCCTCCCACCGCAGTTCTCAAAATTGTGGATAAGAGATCCTGCTTTCTCATTCTGGATACCTACTTACTGCTCATGGAAGAAGGGGTGCCCTGCCCAGCCCCAGCTGCTAAGCTCACAGCTCCCGTCAAAAAGTCCCAGGACATGCACGACGAGAGGAGCAAGCTGGTGAATGAGTATGCGTGTCGAGTGCTGGAACTTCTGGGGATGGGGCATCGTCTGTTTGTGCCTCGGCTTCTGGCGGTGAGACTATTTTTCATTGAACTTCATTTGTAGAGAATCTGCCATCCTCTGTGAGAATTCCTTGTATCCCCGGAAGAGGCTTGTGGTCTCCTATTTCCTTCCCCACTCTACTGGGAAGGAAGTGCAGAGTGGCCACTGCCCTGGGGCTCTGTCCGAGCCTGGTCCACGCCACTCCTTAATTGACTGGAGGAGATATGGCTCTCCTCTCTGAGCCCACATCAGTGGCATTATCTCTCTGGCAGCAAAAAGAAAAAGGTCTTATGGCTGGCCAGGCTCAGCAGTAAAGCAGGATACCCAAGTGCTTGGTGAAGGCATTCTGTTATTTATGTCTCCAAAGGGTTAAATTTTACAACAGACATTATTGTGACTTATCTAGACTATGTGTGGTTTGCTTTCTAACCTCTCTATTTGGTGTCCAGTTTGATTGTTTTAGTAGGGAATTTTATTCCCTAAGAATCATTGATTAGGAAATTACAGATTTCTCTCCTGGAATGTTTGAACTGTTTATCTGGAAATAGCTTAGGGCTGTTGGGTCTGTGCTGAGTCTGGGAAGTCTGATTTGCTTTTTAAAAAAAATTTCATTTCCTGAAGAAGAGAAAAAAATCACTCTTCCTCACTTCCTATCAAGGGTTAAAATTAAATACCCACAATCACTGGTGCAGGGTTTCTTTTTAGCAGTTTGAGAACTATACCTAGCAACTGTTCTATAATATAATTGGTCTACAGTAGTCCTATACCATTATTTGGTAATTAGGCAAGAATAATTTCACTTTGTCTATTTTATACAATGGAGTTTAATACCATTCTAGACTGTTCCTTCATTTGGTTCTCTCATATTTGAGTCTTTTCAGAAGTGCAAGATTGACCTGACTGAATTTAACTCTCTCGCTCACATATCTCCCTCTAGTATAGTTCGTCTTTGTTTATACTTATCTTTATAAGTATTAACTCAGTCTTAATGTACCTATTTACAAATAAATAGGATCTCTCCTATATCATTGTAACAGGCATGTTAGGTAGCTGTGCACATGATGGGTTTCTCACCCTGAAGAAAGTCTATTTATCACTGCAAGGTGAAGTTGGATGCAGTGACCAGCATACAGTTATAGGGAAGGGGATGGTATTTTTGAGAAATACAGTTCCTTTGTAATTTAAGAAAGAAAAGCTCAAAATATGTGTTTCAATGCCCAGGTGAGGTCATCAGTGCTTACTTGAATTTTATTTCCCTGAGTCACATTTTTTTCCTTAATAAAGGAGAAAACTGAAGAATCATGATTCTATTAAAAAGGAATTTTTTTTTTAACAGTGAAACAAAAAGCATTTTAGGAGCTTTGACACTGAAAAGTGCTAAAATATATTTCAACAAATGATCTGCTTCTCTTTAAGGAATCAGTTTTTTATCTAATGCATTTCTATATCCTTACAGACTGCTTAACTTTGTGTCTCACAGGCTTCCACTGATAACTTTACAGTGATCTGGTACTGCCTTTCTTTGGCATTTACATTTTCAGCATTTTGAGGGGAAACATAAAATTGATAACAGGAAATGTCTCTCATACCTACATCTGCATCAGGGATGACTTTAAACTGCCTGTAGTGTAAAATGATTGTCAACAGTAAAAGCTATAGTCTTCACAAGGTTCAGATCTGTGGGGGGCTTATAGATGTCTATATGTTGCAACTTTACAAAGTTGGCTTGGTTGCCAAGTTAGGTACCCAAGTAGATACAGCCCTCACGTTATTCTGGGCTCAAACATTACAGGTCGTAGAGCCACTTACAGTCTATGTGAACAGTGTATGCTGAGTTATCTGTAGGGCCATTTGGAAATCTCTGACTTTGTTACACAGCTTAAAAGATTGTTGATAGAATTAGGGTACTCTACATTCTGAGAAATCACATCACATGCCTTTTAATGAGCAATATGGCTATGAATTGGGATCAGCTATCCAATGAGTTATGGCTCAGAGTTTAGTGTGTACCAGGGGGATGTCCAGTTGTTCAGCCTTGTGTTATTGGACTGCCTAATGATATGGGATCGATTGTTAATCTGCCCAGGGTGGTCCTAAGAGGAATCCTACCACGTGCAATGTTGTAATCTTTCCATTACCAGTGAGGGAAGGAACTGAAGTTTAGGTTTTCAGTCATGTTTTCAATATGACTATGTAGGGGCTAACCACATGCAAATCCCTGTTTTGCATTTAAGATCCAAGTAGTATTTTTTTCATATGAGGCCAGTTACTTTTCTTAATGAAACAGATCAAATTAAACCAAGATTTACCAAGACAGTGTTGTGGATTTGAACTCTGAGCCTTATATTTTGTTCCCTGAGGCACAGAGGGACCATCAAACTACTGGAACACCAAGCACATTTGGAATTTTTGCTTATGGTCCTTCAAAGGTACATTTAGTAAAGAATAATTTCCCTTTAATAAATCGAGTACCAGTGTTCCACTTTAGATATTACCACAAGACATAGATTCTGTGTGCAGACCCACCAAGCATACGTTTCTTTGGTGAAATTAAAATACCAAAGCAAGGGATACAGATATCCTAGATACCAGCTAAATAATGTCCTCTTCTAAAGCCTGCACTTCCAAATGATTTTCAGACCTCTAAAAACTTTGCTCAATGGAATGGAAATCCTGATAGACTCTATGCCTAAAGGAAGAAAAAGCCATTTGTGGTGAATATAGTGAAGGTGAGAAAGAGAACTGTGCCTACATTTTTTTCTCCAAATAATCCTCTAAAATAATCAAATCTAGATTTTGCTGCTGATAGAGGCCTTTAAAGAAAAGATGTGTCTTTGGAGAACAGCGAGAGGTTTGGAATAGAAGCATCTGGAGCTAACACTCAAATGTTAGAACTGTTCATTACCACCCACCCTGCCTTCTTCTCTCTCTCTTGTTTTTTTAATCACTTGAAAATGTGATACTCTTGCACTGAATTTTTCAGTGGGAAAAACACTCCCAAAATGGTATTAACAGTGGCACACAGCCAGAGTTCATCCTCCTCTGTAAGTGTGTGAAATTTGGAGAAAGAGGAGAGAAGCTTTTACTCATGTTTAGAATCTTCCTGTCCTCCTTGATTTTTTCTTTCTTCTTTTATATGACATGGGAAATTATTATCAGATCATTATATAACATGTCAGTGTTGGCTATAGTTTCAGTACTGGTACTCTGGGCCCCGTGCATGGTGAAACTGGAGGACTCTCAGGCCAAGGATTGACATACATCTATAGCCAAATGCTCCCACTCTCCCTCCAGTAGCCATTTAAGGTTTAATTTTGATCAGATTTCTAATGCTGTCAAACTATATCCTAGTTTTTTTTTTTTTTTTAATTTGTAAACTTCCTTAAAACATTAATTTTAAGGAAAGAATGAAAAAGCAGATGGGAAAGTTTTTCTCCCATTTTTACCTCTGTTGTTGACTGCTGCAAGGATTGATTACTCACTGAAGAGAGACTATATTGGATTGGTCAAAAGGTTCATTCAGGTTTTTCCATAAACCCATACAATCCTTTTGGCCAACTCAGTAACTCTTAAAAGAAGTTAAAGACTCAAGTATAAAAGTTGCCATGTTGGGACTTCGCTGGTGGTCCAGTGGCTGACACTCCATGATCCCAACTCAGGGGACCTGGGTGGTCAGGGAACTAGATCTCCTCTGCTGCAGCTAAAGATGCCGCATGCCGCAGTGAAGACTGAAGATGCTGCATGCCGCAGCTAAGACCCAGAGCAGCCGGGTACACAGACAGAGGTCTTTTTTTGTTCACTTGGTAGTGTCCAACTCTTTACGACGCTGTGGGCTGAAGCCCATGTATACTTCTGATCAGTTCAGTTCAGTCACTCAGTCATGTTCAACTCCTTTGCGACCCCATGAGTCGCAGCACGCCAGGCCTCCCTGTCCATCACCAATTCCTGGAGTTTACTCAAACTCATGTCCATTGAGTCGGTGATGCCATCCAGCCATCTCATCCTGTCGTCCCCTTCTCCTCCTGCCCCCAATCCCTCCCAGCATCAAGGTCTTTTCCAACGAGTCAGTTCTTCGCATCAGGTGGCCAAAGTATTGGAGTTTCAGCTTTAGCATCAGTCCTTCCAATGAACACCCAGGACCGATCTCCTTCAGAATGGACTGGTTGGATCTCCTTGCAGTCCAACGGACTCTCAGGTCTTCTCCAACACCACAGTTCAAAAGCATCAATTCTTCGGCGTTCAGCTTTCTTCACAGTCCAACTCTCACATCCATACATGACCACTGGAAAAACCGTAGCCTTGACTAGATGGACTTTTATTGGCAAAGTAATGTCTCTGCTTTTGAATATGCTATCTAGGTTGGTCATAACTTTCCTTCCAAGGAGTAAGTGTCTTTTAATTTCATGGCTGCAATCACCATCTGCAGTGATTTTGAAGCCCCCAAAAATAAAAGTCAGCCACTGTTTCCACTGTTTCCTCATCCATTTGCCATGATCTTCGTTTTCTGAATGTTAAGCTTTAAGCTAACTTTTTCACTCTCCTCTTTCACTTTCAACAAGAGGCTTTTTAGTTCCTCTTTACTTTCTACCACAAGAGTGGTGTCATCTGCATATCTGAGGTTATTGATATTTCTCCCAGCAATCTTGATTCTAGCTTGTGCTTCTTCCAGTCCAGCATTTCTCATGATGTAAGCAGGGTGACAATATACAGACTTGACATACTCCTTTTCCTATTTGGAACCAGTCTGTTGTTCCATGTCCGGTTCTAACTGTTGCTTCCTGACCTGCATATAGATTTCTCAAGAGGCAGGTCAGGTGGTCTGGTATTCCCATCTCTTTCAGAATTTTCCACAGTTTATTGTGATCCACACAGTCAAAGGCTTTGGCATAGTCAATAAAGCAGAAGTAGATGTTTTTCTGGAACTCTGTTGCTTTTTCCATGATCCAGTGGATGTTGGCAATTTGATCTCTGGTTCCTCTGCCTTTTCTAAAACCAGCTTGAACATCAAGGAGTTCACGGTTCACGTATTGCTGAAGCCTGGCTTGGAGAATTTTGAGCATTACTTTAGTAGTGTGTGGGATGAGTGCAATTGTGCGGTAGTTTGAGCATTCTTTGGCATTGCCTTTCTTTGGGATTGGAATGAAAACTGACCTTTTCCAGTCCTGTGGCCACTGCTGCGTTTTCCAAATTTGCTGGCATATTGAATGCAGCACTTTCACAGCATCATCTTTTAGGATTTGAAATAGCTCAGCTGGGATTCCATCACCTCCACTAGCTTTGTTCATAGTGATTCTTTCTAAGGCCCAGTTGACTTCACATTCTAGGATGACTGGCTCTAGGTGAGTGATCACACCATCGTGATTATCTAGGTTGTGAAAATACTTCTAATTACCCTCCAAAATATAAAAATCAATTTGTCCCTCAAAATAAGTCCTGCATCTCCTTTCTAATTTGCATCTGTTAATCTTTTGACTTTTTAATAGTGGGTATGCTTGGGATTTCTTTGGAAGGAATGATGCTAAAGCTGAAACTCCAGTGCTTTGGCCACCTCATGCGAAGAGTTGACTCATTGGAAAAGACTCTGATGCTGGGAGGGATTGGGGCCAGGAGGAGAAGGGGACGATGGAGGATGAGATGGCTGGATGGCATCACTGACTTGAGGGATGTGAGTCTGAGTGAACTCTGGGAGTTGGTGATGGACAGGGAGGCCTGGTGTGCTGCGATTCATGGGGTTGCAAAGAGACGGACACGACTGAGCAACTGAACTGATGGTTGAAGTAAGCTTCCCCTGTGGCTCAGATGGTAAAGAATCTGCCTACAGTGCGAGAGACATGGGTTCAATCCCTAGGTCAGGAAAATCCCCTGGAAAAGGGAATGGCTACAAGTATCTTCTCTAGTATCTTGCCTGGATAATCCCATGGACAGTAGCCTGGCAAGCTACAGTCCACAGAGTTGCAAAGAGTCGGACACAAATGAGCAACTCACATTTTCAGGCAATCTGGAGCTTCGCTAACACCAGTGGTGTCTTGAAAAGGGCAGCCACAGAGTACTCTGAATTCTGGTTTCCAGAGACTTCATCTCAGTTGGGCTGTATCTTTCTTCTTTTGTATGATCTCAGAAGCTGGACTTGAAACTAGGCCTTGGGCAGTATTAGAAAATTAGGTAACCATGCCGCCTGCAGGCGATAGACTGTTGCACACCATTTTGGGTCATCTGTTTGTAGGTAACTAGAGGTTAGTTGCACTGACAATAGAAAAGGTGCGCTTAGAGGTTTTGAATGATGAAGAAAGCTACCAGTCCTGTTTCCCTACAAACTCTATAAGCAGCCTGTCTTGAATTTTCCCAACAATTACCAAAGAGATACTCATCAGAACCAGTGTTACAGGTGAAATAGGATGTGGTATGTCTGGTATAACTGGTAGGTGGATGCTTTCTCAATAATTCAGCAGTTGATATTTCAGTTGAAGAAGCCCACTTTTGGGCTGAATTTGTTTCCAGTAACTGCTTTTCCCAGTTAAGGTGAGTTGATAGCACTTTATCCTGCTAAATATTCTCTCCACTACTTATTGCCACCATCTTTCAGTATCTATGAGGGAGGAAATAAGTCTGAGGTGTCCTGAAGCTTGTTTTTTTCCCTTGGCACTGTTAGCCTGGCTCTATTTTCTGATTACTACTTTATGAATCTAAACTTGGGCCAACCTAGTCCCCTGTGAAAATGCCTGCTGTGTGAATTAATATTTTATTTTACATTTCTATTTAAAAGAGAAGCGAAGGAGAGAAAAAATTGTATATGTAGAGTGAAAGAGAGACTAAAGGAGGATTCATTCAGTTATTCAGTAAATTTTAATTGAGTACCTCCTATAATCTAGGCATTAGTCTTATCACTGTGAATACAGTAAAGAACAAGACAGATAAGTCCCCTTTCTTTAGGATGACAGCAAATGAAAAACTAGAAAATGAGTGGATGAAGAATGACTTGATGGGCTAGGAGGAAGAATTTAAATGCTCAGAAAAGGTCTAACTCAAATCTTATATTTGTGCTAAAATCTAAATCACAAAAAGTTATTATCATAATGAAGATGAGGGAGAAGAATATTCCAGACAGAGATAACAAGCAGCAGCCTTCAGTTAGGAATGAACTCAGTGTGTAAAAAATAAAAACCCAAACAAACCAGAAAGAAGGCTAGTGTTCTTGGAGCTTGAGATCAAGAAGAGAGATGCAATTCAACATAATGTTGAAGAGGAAGGCAGGGCCCCAGATCATAAAGGGTCTTGCAGGTAATGGTGGTGATTTTGGATTTTATTCTGAGCACAGTAGGGACCATTGGAGAGCTTTACACAGAAGAGCAGCGTGATCTGAAAAAGTATCTAGCTGCTGTAAGGAGAGGGAAAAAGAGGGAGACCAGTTGGGAAGTTGCTGAATGACTCAGCTGAGAAACAACAATGGCTTAGACCAGGGTGGTGGTGATGACAGCCCATTATGATCAGAATTCCTCTGACTTCCTTTTAGTCTTTCAATGTAATTGTTAATCAGTTTTACATTTGAATTTAAATAAAGTAAAATTTGAACTTGCATTTAGTTCTGTGATTTCTAGCTACCATATTTTTTTGTTTTAATCATTTCTTTCTACCATTTTTGACACCACCTAATTTCTTTTTGACTTGGCCTATTTCAGTGTACCCAGTATGCCTCAGTCTCATAATTTGTGTCTCAGTATTTGCCAATGATTACATGTAGTTGTTTATTGAAACATTTATTGCCTTTCTTATTATATGATCTTTCCCACAAGAAATACAGCAAAATATAAAGAAGAAGAAGAGAAAAACTATAACCTCACTCTTCAGAGAAACATTTTCTTTTATTTCCTTTCAGTCTTTTTTCTGTGCATGCACGTATTTTCTGTGCATGCATATAAGTAGTTGTTATTTCTTAAGTAAATTTTGCAAAAGTAGCTTTCATAAGAAGTTCAATAGTTAAGTGGTTTGCTTCATTTACTTAATTTTTTAAGTCTTTAAGATATGGAACAATTTCTTATTTTCTTCATTTGAGCTGCTATTGTCATTAATTGAAAAGTCATCCTCTCATTAGGTGTTTGTTATATAACTCTTCTGTGGTTTAATTGTACTATCTGTGTCTTCCCAGCTTGGAAAAAAAAAATCCTTAGAATGCCCACCAAGTTAAAATCACAGATGTGTCCCAGAGTTCACACTTTTTCCTTTTTCTGGCATTTTTCTTTTCCCAGAGCCATAATGTGGTTAGCTTTGCCAGGATCCATCATTCTAATCTAGAGGTTATATAAGTTAAATATGTTAGCTTGTTAATTAATTCCATTGTCACTTCTAGGATTTATGGTGACTTATTTCAGCTTATACTAAAGCGGTTAGAAATCTCTTCCTAAAAATTTTTGGACCTCACCTAGATCTTGGCCAATAAAAGTTACATTCAGGAAAATAGAAATTCCTTTTGCAATGTATTTGTTATGAATGTGGGTTAAAATGTAATGGACGATTCTTCATGATTGTTTTGTAGACCTCAAAGGAAGATCTTCTGCAGGCTGATTTTGAAGGCGCCTTAAAGTTCTTCAGAGTCCAGCTTCCAAAGAGATACAGGGCAGAGGAAAATGCAAGAAGGCTAATGGAGCAGGCTTGCAACATTAAGGTATGATATATGAATTTATAGATAATAAAGGTGGAACATGAATGCAGAGTAACATGGCAAATTATGTAAAACCCTCTGTTTGTTGCTGGATTCTGACTGTGTTGAAGGTGATGTGGTATCTGACCTAGTCTCTCTCCGACATTTTCTGTGAAGGTGGTCTGTATCTATAGTGGCTGTATCTTCTTGTAGGACTTAGAGTGAACCTTGGCTGGTTCGGATTCTAACAAGAGGAAGACAAACATTGATCTTACAAGTGGGCCTCTAGAGGAGCCTGCTGTGATAGTGGTTTCCACAGCAGCAGACTTAGTATTTAGATTTTGCCATCTATTTTAAGATTATTTAGGGCCAAGCAAGAAACGCACCCTTCCCACCAATTTCCTGTTGGCTTGGGAATCTGTCAGAGGAGGATTTCTAGGTGAATTAGTTTCTGAAGTCGAAAGGCGTTACGTGGCTCCTGCTTCATCAGGTCTATCCATGGGCTTTTTGTGCTTAACTCTTAACTGGATTTTAAGATGGGTACAGTCATTCTCATTTTCAGTGAATGTTCTTGATTTGGAGTGTAATGCTTTCCAGTCAATGCCTGTGTCTATTGAGGAGTTTCCTGTTAGATGTCCCATTGCTTTCTTCTGCTTCCTGCTAACACAGATAATGACTGTGCAGTATACAGGACTTATGGCGGTGGTGTTTGTTCCTACCTACTTACATTTTGAAATTTATGGCTATGCTTAGTGGCCATCTCTGATGGTAGATGTTGTCCATGGGTTTTTGGTTTGATACCTAATTTCTCTCTGGTTTTTGTTCTGTTTTGTTGTTTGATGTGAATTATTTAATCCAGTTGTTATTTTTTGATGTGGGGGCAAAAACAGTACTTAAAAAAACTAGGTGAAAGAATCAAATAAGTTTTAGAGGTGTTTGTTGATGATCATAGCCAGAAAGTTGATAATTTCCTAATGTAGAAAAATTATACAGTCAAGTTTTATAATAATCTTAATTAATTTGGGGGCTTCTTTTATATTTATAATTAATCCAGTAATTCACCAGAGCCCATCATATTACCAATTTGTTTCTCTTCCTTTACAGAACTAAGTCAAATAAGCTCAATTGTGAGTTTGACAAAACTAAGCTAAATAAATTTGATTATGAGTTAAAGAAAAGAAAAGCACCCTGCTTAGGCTGTGCTTTCCTTTCTCTGAGGGACTTGGAAAGCTCTGTCTTGATCTGCCCATTTCCGTCCCACACCTGACAGATATATGTGGCTATATTGCATCTTATCACATGTCTGATAAAACTTAAACACATTTTATAAATAACTTGAAATAGAAATCCCTATCTAGAGAATTGTGGTATCAAGGTACCACTTTTTGTGCTATCTCACTTTTACAAGAAAGGTTTTTTAAATCTATATTTGTTTTGGGGGCTGGGCTGGCTCTTTGTTGTGATGCAGGCTCTCTAGTTGCAGTGCCTGGGCTTAGTTGCCTGCCCTGCAGCTTGTGGGGTCTTAGTTCCCTGACCAGGGATTGAACCCACATCCCCTGCACTAGAAGAAAGATTCTTAACCACTGGGGTAGTACCAAGATAGTACGTTCAAAAAAAAAATTGGAACCGGTTTACTGATGTAAGTTCTTGTACCTTTGGCATATTCTAGGAAATCTTCTTAACCTAACCATGACAAAAATATAAATTTGTTTTCTGAACAAAGATCCCAGGTCTTGTAGACTTTACATTCTTGCAGAAGGAAATAGACAGCAGTAACCAATGAACATAATAAAGAATATATGTAATATGTCAGAAGGTGATAAATAGCTGTGAAAAGAGAAAAAGTAGGGCAAAATAAGCAAGATTGGGTTGATGGGGAGAAGAAGCATTACAGTTGTTAAACAGAGTAGATCTCATTGAAGGTAAAGAGATGAGTTAGTCATGGAGATGTCTAGGGGAGGAGCACTGCAGCAGAGGCAACAGCTAATTCAGAATCCCCGAGGCTGGCTCATGCCAAGTAAAGTTGAGGAACAGCAGGAAGGCCAGTGTAGAGCTGGAAAGAAATGAATGAAAACAAGGGCAATAGGAGAGGAAGCTAGAGAGCTCATAAGGCCACTGTAAGGGCATAGGCTTTGCTTTGTATGAAGTGAGGAGCCCTTACAGAATTTTGAGTGGAAGAGTAATAAGATCTGTCTGAGGTTTTGGAGGATCACAGTGCCCACTGTGTTGAAAACAGACAAGACGAAGGTAAGAGTAGAAGTAGGGAGATCAGTAATTACTGGGTTTGCAGTAATCCTGGTGAGAAATGATGATAGACTGACCAGGGTGATCATAATGGGGAGAGACACAGAATGGAAGTGGTTGGAACCTGGACATATGCTGAAAGAGAACTGACAGGACTTCATGATGTATCAAACATGGGTGTGAGAGGAAAAAAGGAGCCAAAATGATTCCACAGATTTGGGATGAAGCAGTTATAAGATAGAATAGCCATTGGCTTATGAGGCTCATGACTGAAAATGTGCTTTGACATAGACTTCCCTTTAGCACAGTGCCCACTGTAACACATTTGTGTGTGTGTGTGTGTCTCATTAGACTTGTGTTTGAATTTTAAGTTATTTTAAACTAAATTCTAACTGTTCAAAAATAACAACTCAATGTTGAATGTAAGTAACTCAGGAGAAAAAGATTACATTGTCTTTCAAATGAACTCTGTATTCAAAGAGATAATCTTCCAAAGGCATTAAGAAAGATGGACCTCTAAAGTCTTCATCCTGAAATGCAGACTTTTAAACCTTTGATGACTGTTTTATTTGACTAAGATCAGATGACTAAGCAGAAGCCACGTTTGTCTGTAAATGTTGAAAATACATTCCAGTGGTCATGGTGACTGAATTTTGTGGGTGGTAGGTTTGAAAGACAGGCTTCATTCAGTTGATTGTTCCTGAGCTGTCAGAAGGAAGTACTATAACCTGGGGCAATGCTGTAGGGACCTATTAAAATAAAACATTCATTTCTAAGAATAAGAGAGTAGAGCGTTAAGAGGTACAGGTAAATGTTTTCAAGGGAAATCTAGAATGATGGGGAAATCACTGAAAACAAAAAACCCAGGAAAGTGATTTTAAAATATGAAATGTAACAGGGAAAGACTTTTGTCCAGTATAATTTTGAAGCTCCTCAGAGGATGGAGGTAACTAACAGTTGTCAAGCCGGAAACATGAGATCTGAGAGACACTGAAACATAAAATGTCAGGAAACAAGTCTAAAATATGACCTGAATGGATTGTTCCTGGGATGAAAGTGCTGTGTGCAACCACAGTGATTTATTTGCACATAAACAGATAGATAAGAATTCTTTAAAAAGTAATAATAGGGTTGTTATTTTGTTTTGTGTATTTTGTTAGTTTTTTGTGTTTTCTAAGGAGAGTACTTCTTCTTAGATACAGTACCCGCAGGGTTGTTTGGTTGTTGGTTGGTCAGTCACTGTTGTATGTGACTCTTTCCAACCCCATGGACTGTAGCCCACCAGGCTTCTCTGTCCATGGGGTTTTCCAAGCAAGAATATTTCCTTCTCCAACGGGTCTTCCCAGATTAGGGATCAAACCCATAGCTCCTGCCTTAGCGGCAGATTACTACCACTGAGCCAGAACACCATCTTAATTTATAACATGATTGTGAGGTGGATGTGAGGTTTAGTTGAAAGAAGGAAGGCATAAATAGTACAGTATTCAGGGTTTGTGCTGGGACTAGAAGGTAGATCTCCAACATGAAAATTTAAGATTGTTAACCAACAACTGCATTTTGAAATAGCCTTTATATCAAGACCTTAAACATTCATACATACTCGCACATATATACCTGAAGTGATACTTATGCTTATAATGTATGAAGAACTCTGATGTCTTTTCTTCTACTGTATTATATTCTATTTCACTTTAAACTTCTCTCCTTCCGCTTCCAAATCCCCAAACCAAAAAGCTAGTCACAACCGACTAAATGGATTTCATAGCAGCTTACAGTTTTGAAAAAGAACTCAGGCCTGTTCCACTACTGGTCCCTCCTCCCCTTTCCTGATTCTGATAGACTGCAACTGTGAGAGGTTGTGGAGGGTGAGGTGTTACACTGAATAATGAAAGTGGGAGTCTGGTAAGGATGTGAGTCATCATGCCATCTTTATAGCAGCATATGCGGGCAACTGGAAATGTTAGGAAATGATGGACTTACAGACCAAAGCTCCATATTCGATGGAACATTTAAAGAGAAAGGCAGCTACAGTATGGAATAGGCAAAAAAGTTGAACTCATGATTTCTTATCCTCAACCTGTATAAGATTAAGAAAAGAATTTCTGTTGAAAGTAATCCATTTTTAAAAAATTTTTAATTATTTTTATAGTATTTGTATATGATCATATAGTCTTCAAATGGATATGTTCTCATTTAATTACCCTTCAAAATGAATCAGTCCTCTAATTCAAAGAAACTGGGTAAACAGTAATTTCAGTCAACTGACTGGTTTTAAAATAAACACAACAGTTATAGGTAAAAAATAACTTGTGAGCTCTGTGTGTTGATAAGAGGATTTATCGATAAAGCACATTGGATTGGGTAAATAACTTTATTTTTCTGAAACCTGTGTGATACTAAATATCAGGAATATTTTTGGTGTTTTTTTTTTTTTTTAATTTACTAACATGACTTTAAATCATTCTGATATTCCTTCTGTTCCTATGATCCAGCCAGGCTAAAATGAGAAAATAGGAGAAGGAAATGGCAACCCACTCCCATATCCTTGCTTGGGAAATCCCATGGGGAGTCTAGTGTGCAACAATCCATGAAGTACAACAGGGTTGGACACAGCTCAGCAGCTAAAGAACAAATGGCAGTTCTAGCCAATGTATGAGAGCAAAAACTTGTAAGGAATTGGGGGTTGGGGCTGAAACCAAAATCCTATTGTTTACAGATGTGAATGTCTATTTAGAAAAACCAAAATAAACTGCAAGCAAATATTTAAAGTAAAATAAAATAAAATAAAATAAAATGAGAAAATATGTTTACCAATCAGACTTTACTTTGAAAAATCATTTGGTTACTAATATATGAATATGTTACACTTTCACAAGAAGGCAAATTTTGTTGAATATCATTATTCAGTTGTTAGCTTATTGTTTAAAACTTTGCTATGGAGAACTTTTTAAACTTGGATCTTGGCTTCATGGACTCTGAGTCACTAGAAATTTGAATTTCTTTATATAACCTTCTAAGCATCCTGTGTTTCCTAGTGAGACAATATATAGCCTTTATTGGATTCTTAAAGGCAACTCAGTGACTCAAACAAGTTAACTTTTGTGTTGTGGGATCATCTTAGGAATATAAGAAAATAAGAACATAATAAGAATATAAGAACATATTAAGAAAATAGATATTTCTTTACAGCATAAGAATTTATAAATGTACCTATACATATTCAAGTATATATATATCAGTTCAGTCCCTCAATTGTGTCCGACTCTTTGCAACCCCGTGGACTATGCCACAGACTTCCCTGTCCATCACTGACTCCCTAAGCTTGCTCAAACTCTTGTCCATTGAGTCGATGATGCCATCCAGTCATCTCATCCTCTGTCATCCCCTTCTCCTCCTGCCTTCAGTCTTTCCCAGCATCAGGGTCTTTTTCCAGTGACTCAGTTCTTCCCATCAGGTGGCCAAAGTATTGGAGCTTCAGCTTCAGCATCAGCATCAGCATCAGTCTTTCTAGTGAATATTCAGGACTGATTTCCTTTAGGATTGACTGGTTTGATCTCCTTGCAGTCCAAATATACATATAACCTTTATAATTATTCTTTTTTTTGCATACTTTTATTCAACATTAGTCACATATTATATTAGGTTAAATTGATTAAATTACCATTCTCCTTGGTCAAATGCATGCTAAGTTGCTTCAATTGTATCCGACTCTGTGCAGCCCTCTGGCCTGTAGCCTGCCAAGATCTTCTCTCTGTGGGATTCTCTAGGCAAGAATACTGAAATGGGTTGCTATTGCCTTCTTCAGGGGATCTTCCCAACCCAGGTTCGAACCTGTGTCTCCTGTATCTCCTGCACTGGCAGGCAGCTTCTTTACCATTGGCGCCATTTGATCAAAAACTGCCAGTTATTCAACATTGTATATAACTTAATTCAATATTTCATGCCTCCTTATGTTTCAAATAGACTATTTATGTGATGATGACATATTAAAAATTTGGCTTTTTTAAACATAGAGGCGTTTATTTAGTGGTCATTGCTCTGATAAAAACAAAAAGATGGGGAAAAAAAGATGAATTAGAAGAATAAAATATAACAGAAGTACTATAATATGTTAGTTCTATGGCTGTGAAAACCTTTCCTGAGGATAATTCTCCAAAAGCTGGGGAGCACATCTTTTTTTCTCCAGTTAATTTTTTTTTGGAACAGTGTTACAAGTGGCACAGTTATGATGAGCCCCATTAGCAGTAAAGTTCATCGTATCATTCAAAATATTCTTTTGGTATATCATCATAATAAAATGTTTAAAAAAATAAAATAGCCTATATTACTTATATTTTATTGGCAAAATAACTTGAATGATATTAAAACTGTGGTCTGACATTAAACTGAAAGAAGGACATTAGAGGGAAAAGATCATTTACTGAATAACTACTATGTGCCAGGAGCTATACAAGAAGACTTCTCAGAGGAATTAAGATGAGACCTAAGGATTAGCAGGAATTAAGGAGTACATTGGGGGCTTGCCTGGTGGCTTAGACGGTAAAGAATCCACCTGCAATGCAGGAGACCTCTGTTTGATCCTTGAGTTGGGAAGATCCCCTTGGAGAGGGCATGGCAACCCACTCCAGTATTGCTGCCTGGAGAATCTCATGGACAGAGGATCCTGGTGGGCTACAGTCCATGGGGTCGCAAAGAGTTGGACATGTCTAGTGACTAAGCACCGGAGAAGGCAGTGGCACCCCACTCCAGTACTCTTGCCTGGAAAATCCCATGGATGGAGAAGCCTGGTGGGCTATAGTCCCTGGGATCACTAAGAGTCGGACACGACTGAGCGACTTCGCTTTCACTTTCACTTTCATGCATTGGAGAAGGAAATGGCAACCCATTCCGGTGTTCTTGCCTGGAGAATCCCAGGGACGACGGAGCCTGGCAGGCTGCTGTCTATGGGGTTGCAGTGTCGGACACGACTGAAGCTACTTAGCAGCAGCAGCAGCAGCAGTGACTAAGCACAGCGTAGCACAGCAAGGAGTACATGGAGGCAGGGGGAGGGGAGTTCCATGCAGAGAATATGCAGAGGCTCAGAGGCAATAAGAATAGACCGAGTTGTCCAAGACCTAAATACAGTTCTTACTGGAAAATAGAGTTTGAGGAGGGAGGGAATGAGGGGAATAGATGGAAGACTAGAGAGATAAGCAGGGGCCAGACAGCTGGTACAGAGCCATGTAACCCTGTAATCCAATGGAAAGCAGCTTGGATTTTATCCTGGTGGGAGGGGAATGGATTGAAGTTTTAAATAGGAGACACAAATGATCAGATTTATGTTTTAGAAAGGCTTTTCTGGCTGGTGTGTGGAAAAGGGATTAAAATGGATAAGATTAGATATTGGTAACAGACCAATTCAAGAGTGGTTGCATTAATCCAGTTAATAAGTGACCAGACTAGTATTAAAGAGATGTGGACAGATTCCAGAAATGTTCATGAGATAGAATCAACAGATTCTAGTGATTAAGTGAGAGCTTAGGGCAGAGAGTCGGACACGACTGAGCGATTGAACTGAACTGAACTGAACTAGGGCAGAGAAGGAGAGTCAGTAATGACTCTAAGGATTCTTACTTAGGCAACTTGGTAGTAATCACTTTATGAAGGCAAGCAAAGAACAAACTACAAGGATGGAGGATAATGAGTTAAGTGTGGGACATGCTAAGCTCATGGTGTATATCCACAATCTCAAATCCAAGTACATAAAACTATCCAATAGGCGGTAGGTTTGAAAGGGAAGTCAGATCTGAGCTGAAAGTAGGCATTTGGATGTCATCAGTATTTGAACTCTGGGAGTTGGTGAATTTTCAGAGGAGCAGAGAAAAGAGTTGAGGATAGATTCATTAACATATAAGAGATGCGCCGAGGTGTAGAAGCTAGTGAGACTGGAAAGGTAACACCCAGAATAGTGTGAAGTGTGAAAGCAAAGGGAAAAGGTATATTTTCAAGAAGGAAGAAGTTGAACAACTAACCAGGATACTTAGAGTTCACGTAAGGTACTGAGAGTGGAAGTGGATGTCATGCAACAGTTAATGATAAAGAGGTGCTTTAGTGACAGCAGTTTCAATGGGGTGATGATGTATAACAACCAATGATTCAAGGAATAAATGGGAGGTGAGTCAATGGAAAAGGGAAGATGAGACAACTTCTTCTAAGGAGTTTAGCATAGGGTGATAACAGAGGATGACAGCCAGCAAGCCAGAGCATAAGTACAGAAGATGTGAGGTTGAGATGAATTTTGGAGGATGGGGAAGATGGCTTTAAATGCTTAAAACTCCCTCAATGAATCAGTGTCTTCATATAGTATCTACTACATGCCAGGCACTGTGCTAGGCCCAGGGAATGCAAAGTTGAACAAAAGCAAAAAAACTCCCAGAACTCATGGAGTTTATATTGTGCAGAAGATATTAATTAATCATGCCTTAATAGATGTACGATTATAAAGTGAGACAAATGCTCAGAAGGGATGTAATAAAGATATATGAAGAGCAGAGAGCAAAGGAACCCGACTTTGACCCAGGGGATTAGGTAAAGCTTTCTTGCACTGAAATGATAAAGCACTTCAGACTGAAGGAAATGTGCGGACGCTGTGGGGTGGGAGTGTGGTATGTTTAAGAAATAGGAGATGGCTCAAGGAATGATGACGGTTGGTATCCAGGGGCCAGACCATTCATCTTCAAATAAGAAGGAAAGGTCCACAAGAGAAAAAGCTAAAGATTAGATATATATCAACAGAGACAGACCTCAGATAAAAGAATGTACTTTTTTTCCATCGCAGCAGGAGGGACTGAGTAGATGGGGAAAAAAGGCAAATGTGCAGGTTAAGGAAGGGAAGGGAAGGATGAAAGAAATTGAATTCTCCTATTCCATTTAAAGGTTTCTCTTATTTCTGTTAAGCAGCATCCAGAATCAAGGGAATGTAGTAGAGCTAGAGATCTAAAGAAAATGGACAAACTTTTAGATATTGTAGAGAATGGAAGAACTAACAGAAAACACAAAAGAATTCTTGGGCTGAATTGTTGGAGATCGTGAATTCATAATGGCAAAAGTCTACAACTTGTTTGGGAGTTTCTCTAGAAACACCCACCAGTCCAAATGTACACCTGAAGAAAGTGGTTAAGTGGTTTCACCTGTAGCTGAGGTGTCCCACCATTAGACAAAAGGGCAGTGGTGCACTAATAAGTCAGACCTTTGGGGGCATGAGAAGGAGGAGTAAAGGGTGAAACTCTGATTTAAGCTTTTGCCAGTTTCCAGGTAGAATACTTCCGCCATGGCCAATTTCAAGGTACCAGTGATTTAACAACTGGCACACAATTTATAACTATTAACAGTCATTTCTGTTGGACTGGTAGCTTCTAACACCAGCACACCCACGGGGTCAGAGAGAGAAGGCT
Organism: Capricornis sumatraensis; assembly: GCF_032405125.1. Taxonomy (NCBI): domain Eukaryota; kingdom Metazoa; phylum Chordata; class Mammalia; order Artiodactyla; family Bovidae; genus Capricornis; species Capricornis sumatraensis. The sequence goes on from NC_091082.1 coordinate 63,276,619, forward strand.
TGTAGCAGGAGAGTGGTTAACATGATAGATAATGGAATAGAACCAGTGAAAGAGAGAGTGAGGGCAGATAGGGATTGTGAGGCTGTAGGACAAGGGGGAGAGGGAGAGGGACAAAGAACTGAACTCTAAGAACGCAGAGAGTGGTGGCTAAGGACATTCAAAGTCTTATTGGTGATTACCCAAGAGAAATGCATCTTTTCTCCAAAAACACTTTTATTTTAAGGACAGTTTAGTGACGTTAGATGATAATACTGACCTGTGCTCAGAATTTTCAGTTGGTAGCTCAGGCTATGATTTTTCCAGTAGTAATGTCTGAGAGTTGGACCCATAAAGAAGGCCAAGTGCTGAAGAATTGATGCTTTTGAACTGTGGTGTTGGAGAAGACTCTTGAGAGTCCCTTGGACTGCAAGGAAATCAAACCAGTCAATCCTAAAGGAAATCAACCCTGAATATTCATTGGAAGGACTGATTCTGAAGGTGAAGTTCCAATACTTTGGCCACCTGATGCAAAGAGCCGACTCATTGGAAAAGACCCTGATGCTGGGAAAGATTGAAGGCAGGAGGAGAAGGGGACGACAGAGGATGAGATGGTTGGATGGCATCACCGACTCAATGGATATGAATTTGAGCAAGCTGCGGGAGATGGTGAAGGACAGGGAAGTCAGGCGTGCTGCAATCCACAGGGTCTCTCAGAGTTGGACACGACTGAGTGACTGAACAACAACAAAAGCTCAGGTTTCCTAGTAGCAGCAAAATCACACCAGCTGCTAAATATTTTGCCATCCATGGCTAGTTCATACAGTTTGCTTCTCTCTGTCCTAATGAAATCACCACCATCACTACCATTTTACTCTAATCGTAGAGATTTGAATAAACAAAAAGGGCAGAGACTGTAAGAGTAAGGGAAATAAGAGTAAGAGGAGGGCTCTAGTGGCTGAAAACCAAGTCCTACCCTAGCATCATCCTCTTTCACACCAAAATCATCTTCCTAACCTTCCTAGAGAGGGGGCCATCACAGACCATATGTTACCATGGTAACTGCCTACCTCTGAAAACTCTAGGCTCTTAGTTACCTATATATTATACTATGATGGACCACTATCCATTCTCCCAAAGTGGGTTAATACAATTTGATCTTGCCTCTCACAAATCATGCTTTTCATGGACTAGAGGTAAATTCATTTATCTGGAGATTTAATATTTTTCCCTCTGAGAACTCCATATCTGTAACCATGGATTTGAACTTAACTGTTTGAAAATAACTTTCTCACTAGAGCAAAACTATAAAGAACATTTGTATTAAAAGCAATTTACCTCTGATTTCTTCATGCCGTTTGCTATTTCTTTCTGGCGATTGTTGCTGTGTATAAACAAGAATGTAATCTCCCAAATAGAGGCTTTTTCTGAATTAGCAATGAGGCCACACAGAGGCTTTTGTTGACTCCATGAATCTAACATACGCACCGTTACGTGCATTGTGGAAAGGGCTCATGTTTAATGGAACCATATTTCGTGTTCCTTTCCTGTAGAGACCACTCACAGCCACAGTTTGGACTATTTGGTTTCAACTGTCATAGTGTTCTGCCAGGTTACTGTTAGTTTTGTTATAGGCTACAATGATGTGATCATTAACAAATAGTGAAGGAGTTTTGATATGAAAATATTTGCCTCACTTTTCCTTTGAAGCGTCTGTTAACACTGATAACCCTCAGTGTGCCTTGAGATTTGGGGCATTGTTTTATTTTCCTGCGAACAGGGATTAATAAAATTTGATCCTGCCTCTTACAAAGCACACATTGTAGGAACGAGCAGATTCCTTGCATTAATATTTGCCATGCTCTGAAACAGTTCATAACAAATAGAGAAAACGGGCCAGAGCTCCAGATGCCCAAGCCTCAGCTGCCCTTCATCTTTAGAAAGCTCTGCTCTTCTCACCGTTCCTAATCAGCTGGAATGCATTTGTATCCTTCATTGCTTCCACCATTTTATTCTACCATCATATCTGCTTCTGCCATTCATTCTCTTTCAGTTTATTAAGGAGAAAGCATGTAAACACTTTTAAATTAACTTGATGGGTGAACCTGCATATTGCCTGATGAACTGATCTATAAAAAGCATTCCATTGTCCCAGTCCAAGAAAAGTAAGATAAATGGATATAAAAATTGATTTTTATGTGGGCATCTCTTTTTTCAGAAACAGAAATACTAAATCATAAGAATACTTGTATCTCAAACTTGGTACAGTGTCCCTAGAGCTCTCCACATACAATTAACAACAAAAAAGGACACTTCAGAACTACTCTTTCAACTAGAAGTTTCCCTCCTCTTAAACTTTTAAGTATTCTTTTTCCCTGCAGCTAATTCACTCAGACTTAGTAAGACAAATGGTTATGCTCTTAAGTGAGAGTTTTCATATTTCATATAACTTTCTGCAGTGCTTCGCCAATTACCTCTTATCCAGTTGTTATGATTTATGTTTATCTGTGTAGGAGAATAAAGTTAGAACTCCTTTTCCTTCTCTGGAAGGAGTGGTAATAAATAACTTTCCCATAGCTATTTACAATGAGAGGCACATCTCTTTGTTTTCCTTTGTTGAATTTGTTACAGTATTGCTTCTGTGTTTTGGTTTCCTGGCCATGAGGCATGTGGGATCCTAGGTCTCCAAATAGGGATGGAACCCGTACCCCACTCCCCTCACCATTGTAAAGTGAAATCTCAACCACTGGACTGCCAGGGAAGTCCCCATCTTTGATTTTTTTTTAAACTACTTGAATTCATGTTGAGATTATATTTAAAATAGGCTTCACAGTTTGTGTTTGGGGATCTGATTTAGACAAGAAAATAAATGTACTTCTCTGTGCCCCTTTTGCTGCTCATTGATAATAATTTAAGTTTTTTTTTAGGTAGCAATAAAAATAAATTATAATTGTCTTAGGTGTTTAAAATAGGTTAGGTTAGGAAAGCTGAGCCATTGTAACTTGGGGGTGTTTCAAACACTTCAACTAAAGCTGTGTCAGATGCCAATGCCTCTCCTCTGGGGTGCATAAAATATAATTATATTTACTTAGTTATTCATATTCTTGTTTCATGAACTCATGGATCCATTTAGCATTTAGCTAGGAAATGACCAAATCTAATTATTTAATAATACTCTGGAGGGCTTACTTATTTTACTATTATACCTTTTTCTCCCTCTCCCCGCTCAACTGTGAAAAATTCTTTTCTTTTTAAATGAAACATATCAATGAGAATAACAACCCAAAAAAGATAATGGAGATTTTTTAAGTGTTATCCACATATCTCCAACTGTTTGTCAGGCTTTCTGAAGCTCCACTTAAAGGCAGACAGACTTCTAAGGGGAGAATTATATACCTTGATATAGTTGCTGTGCTGTGCCTAGTCACTCAGTTGTGTCCGACTCTTTGTGATCCCAGGGACCGTAGCCCTCCAGGCGCCTCTGTCCGTGGGGATTCTCCAGGCAAGAATACTGGAGTGGGTTGCCATGCCCTCCTCCAGGGGATCTGCCCAACCCAGGGATCGAACCCAGGTCTCCCACACTGTGGGCAGATTCTTTACCTTCTGAGCCACCAGAGAAGCCCTCTGTAGTTGCTGCTGCTGCTGCTGCTAAGTCGCTTCAGTTGTGTCCGACTCTGTGCGACCCCATAGATGGCAGCCCACCAGGCTCCCCCGTCCCTGGGATTCCCCAGGCAAGAACGCTAGTTGTGATTAAATGGGGCACTCCTTTGTCATCGTCAGTTCCTCTAGTCTGGAGACACTTTATTGCTGACACTTGTGGAAGCACTTTCATCTGGAATGTTTAGTCTCTTCTTTTTCTGTGCCTGTACCACTTTCTACCTAAATTTCTGTAATACGAGATTCAAATAGTTTCATCATCACCATCATCACTCTTATCATTCTTATGTGAGGGAATCTTGGCATGCAAACCACCTGAAGAGGTGGTAAAACTTAGCACTTGTCACAGCTAAACGAGACAGAGTGTTCTGCCTCGTTGTTCAGGTTAGGGGAAGCTTCAGTCACTCAGTTTGGCACAGGCTCAGTGCTTTCAGCCATGTGTTCTTGGCAGTGTTTCATTCATTCTCCTTGCCAGGCACTACATTATCCTCTATTATCCTCTGTCCTTAGGGTCACTGTACTTTTTGTTAGCTCTTACTACCTATTGAAGTTGTTCACTAAGTTGGTTCCTAACCAACAGTACTGTTTTTTCTGGGTCTCATGTCTGTCCCCCAATTTCATGCCTGTGGTAGTTTGGTAGAGCTGCTATAATAAAATACCACAGACTGTGTGGCTTAAACAGCAGAAATTTATTTTCTCACAGTTCTGGAAGCTAGAAGTTCAAGATCAAGTTGTTGGCAGTTTGGCTTCTTCTGAGGCCTCTCTCCTCACCTTGGAGATGGCTTTCTTCTCTCTGTGTCCTCACATGATCATTCTGCTGCCTGTGTTACCCATGTCCTTATCTCTTCTTCTTACAAGGATACCTTTCCTAGTGGCTCAGATGCTAAAGAATCTGCCCGCAATGTGGGTGTCCCTGGATTCAGTCCCTGAGCCGGGAAGATCCCCTGGAGAAGGGAATGGCAACCGACTCCAGGGTTCTTGCCTGGAACATTCCATGGACAGAGGAATCTGGTGAGCTACAGTCCATGGAGTTGCAAAGAGCTGGACATGACTGAGCAACTGACACTGCTACTACACTACAGTAAGGATACCAGTACCGGGAATTAGGGCTTCAACATGTGAATTTTGAGAACACACAGTTCAACTCCTAGCAGTGTCTTTCTCATAGTCAGCAGAATGCTAATTTTTCTGAAAATGTTCCCTTTTTAACTTGAACTGTATCTCCAGCATCTGATGACACACAACAGTTTCCTGTGTTTGTCAGTATACCCAAGTTCTGCCATTTTCTCCTAAATTCTCAGATTTTCTAAAATACCCTATTTTTCTTCACTTTCATCAGCCCACTTGGCTGGCAAGGAATTTCCTCTGGCATGCATGTTAGCTTAATTTATCTTGTATACCCTGTTCTGGTGTGGTCTACATGCGTTAACTTGCGTATACTCCTGTCTCTGTGCTGTGTGCTGTGCTTAGTTGCTCAGTTGTATCTGACTCTGAGGCCACCAACTGTCTGTGGGAATTCTCCAGGCAAGAATACTGGAGTGAGCTGCCATGCCCTCGTCCAGGAAATCTTCCCAACCCAGGTCTCAAACCCAGGTCGCCCACATTGCAGGTGGGTTCAGACAGTAAGGTCTGAACCACCAGGGAAGCTCAGTCCTGTCTCTATATAGTATCATATCTTATACAAACCATAAACTCCCCCAATTCCCCTCATTTTGTAAAAGAGAGGCTATGAGTTGTACAAGTAAATAAGTTACATCTTGGCAGGATGGCCAGTGATAGAAGAAAATCTATATTCTGTTGTAACAGAATGAGTATTTTAAGCAACACTATGATTTGGATACTGTTTAAGAGCAGAGGACTTAGTTTATTTTCTAAAATCATTTATATACAACCTTTTATTCAAAAATGTAAGTAAAGTGGAAGTAGCCGCTCAGCAGTGTCCAACTCTTTGCAACCCCATGGACTGTAGGCTGCCAGGCTCCTCTGTCCTTGGGATTCTCCAGGCAAGAATTCTGGAGTGGGTTGCCATTCCCTCCTCCAGGAGATCTTCCTGAACCCGGGATCGGACCTAGGTCTCCTGCATTGCAGGCAGATTCTTTACCAGTTGAGCCACCAGGGACACCCTTATTCAAAAATATTTAATGAAATTTTAGGATGCTTCCCAAGTGGCTCTAGTGGTAAAGAATTCACCTGTAGTGCAGGAGACACAGGAGATGTGGGTTCAATCCCTAGATTGGGAAGATCCCCTGGAGGAGGGCATGGCAACCTTTTCCAGTACTCTTGCCTGGAGAATTCCATGGACTGAGGAGCCTGGTGGGTTACCGTCCAAAGGATCACAGAGTCAGACATGACTGAGAGCGACTAAACATGCAGGGTTGTAGACGTTACACTTGTAAGGGAAAATTTGGGGGGAAAATTTTGTTGTTGACATGGTAGGATCTTAGAACCTTCAGAATTTGTAGTTATAGGTCCCTGACATTGCTTGTCTGGACTATTATAGTTGCCTCAGACTGACTAACTGGCCTCTCTGGCTTCAACATTTTATTTTTTAATTGAAAGATAATCACTTTAAAGAATTTTGTTGGTTTCTGCCAAACATCAACATAAGTCAGCCACAGGTATACATATGTCCCCTCTGTCTTGAACCTCCCTCTCATCTCCCTCCCCATCCCACCCCTCCAGGGTGTTATAGAGCCCCTGTTTGAGTTCCCGTCATACAGCAGATTCCCACTGGCTGTCTGCTTTACATATGGTAATGTAAGTTTCCATGTAGTTTATATCTTCTGGAGTTTGTTTTACTCGCTACCACCAGAGTTTTCTGCCTGGAAAACCAACCTTACCTTACCGCTCCTCACTTCAGAGAGCACTGCTGGCTCTCAACTTGGCACTCATCCCCAGGTTTCACATCAATATGCCGTATGTGTTCCTGACCTCGTCACATCTCGTCCCTTCTACCTGGAACTTGTAATGACTATTCTGAGAAAGTTACTCGATTTCCTTGAGTATGAGTTTTCTCATTATGAAATAAAGCTAATACCTACTAAACAAAAATGAAGAATTAATAAAGCTAAACATATCCATGAAGCACTGGCTAAATTATTTATCCAATCCTTTTGCAGTTATGAGGTCAAGCAAACCCCTATCATCTTTTCATACCCAGAACTGACACCACCTCTTCTGGGAGCCTGCCGCTGCTGCTGCTGCTAAGTCACTTCAGTCGTGTCTGACTCTGTGTGACCCCATAGACGGCAGCTCACCAGGCTCCCCCCTCCGTCCCTGGCATTCTCCAGGCAAGAACACTGGAGTGGGTTGCCATTTCCTTCTCCTAGGCTGCTGTTTACTCTAATTCTGGCAGTTCCTCCACTAGAGCACCACAGTTGGAGATAAGAATGTGGTTTTCTGAAGCCATGTGGTTAGAGTTAAACCTTGGCTTCTCTATTTTATTACCAGTGTGATATCTGACATTACCTGTACCTCAGTTATGTGTTCAGTAAAATGAGGATTATATTGTTTATATAATAGGATTACTGTGAGGATGAAGTGGGATAATATATGTAAGAAACCTAGCAGATACTGTGCATCATTAGTATACAAAAAAATGTTCATCATAATTACTGCAGTTGGTTTGAGTCCATTTCTCCCATTGTGAGTTCCTTAAGGGTTTTTCTCTACCTTGCTCCTCTCTAGATGCTTTGGGCTGGTTCAATGCCTAGCATAAAAGCTGGATCAAAGAAGTCACTCATTAAATATTTATTCAGTTAACATAGCCTATTCATTCAAGATGAGGAATATTGGGCTTTAAATCCTCTCTGAAAATACTTGGGAAATAGAAAAACCCTCATGTGTCCCACTGAATAATATTCCAGGTTTCTTCCTATAGAAAAGTGTAGTATCTAAATTTCTTGGTCTGAATGCAGCTTTAAGAAGGATGTCTATCATATTGTATAGATTACAGGGATCATATAATATAAATTGGTGAATTTTCCACCTTTCAATACCTTTAAGACTTATATAGACTAGATAGAAGGTCAGCTTTCTTCCCTGATGCTTAGGTAACCAAATGCTCTTCCTTATCTTTAACTATGTAAGTTTCCAGATTGTTAGTCAATTATTTTAGAATTCTAAAAGTTTTTTCAAGTCTTATTTACATAAACCTTTTGGTTGTCTGTGTTCAAAACAACTGTTGAAAGAACTGAAGCCAAGGTGTATATACCACAACCTTTTGAAATAGGGTAGACATGGGACTTCCCTCGTGGTTCATTGGTTAAGACACTGAGCTTCCACTGCAAGGGGTAGGTGCAGGTTTGATCCCTCGTTGGGGAACTAAGATCCCACATGCTATGTGGCAAAAAAAAAAAAAAAAAAAAAATTAAATAGGGTAGACAGTCAAATTTAATAGAGTTTATAATCAAAAGACTGCCAATACAGATCCCAAATGACAGACTAGTCTGTTCCTTCTTTACATAAGAAGTTATAGTCATGGTTTGTATTTTTTATGGAATTGTCTTTACATATTTCATAATTATTAATTATATTTTATTCTTCATGAATTGAAGTCAAGGAATATCAGCAATATAGCTGCGTATTTACGGTCCACATTGATCAGTTATCTATTGCTGAATAGCAAGTCATCCCCAGACTTACTGGCTTACAACAACAAAATTTCCCACAATTCTGTAATTTGACTGGCTGGTTCTGCTGCTGTTATCTCTGGATTCATTCATATGGTAGCCATTCAGCTGGTGGGATAGCTCAGAGTAGGGTCTCCCTTTCCACATGGTTTTTCATCCTGGGCTGCTTCTCAGCATTATGGTCTCAGATTTCCAGGAAGGCAAGACCCAGTGCATAAAAGCATCTGCTTGTGTTACATTTGTCAGCGTCACATTGACCAAAGCAAAGCACGTGGAGAGGACTCCACAGGGAAGATGATGCCAGGAGACGTGATTGATTGGGAGCCTGTCTTGTAACAATCTACTACACATACTCGGGATAAATTTGTGTTTCAGTACATAAAAACAAACCAGCCAACCCCCACATTAACTTAGTTTCTGATGAGAGGACTGAGTTTGATGGGGAGAGGAGACTTCCTTTCCATTTAATGTATTTACTTTCATTTATTAATACTTTTTATTTAATTATATCTATATCCTTTTGTGCAGTTTCTTTTACCATAGGCTGATATTGCTTCTTCAATTGGAAAAAAAAAAACTTTTTTCATAAACCATTATCAGTTTGGGTTCCCTGATGGCAGAAGTAATAGTTGCTTATGAATTGTTAACGAAACTTGAGTAGAGATACTCTGATTACAAAGAAAATTCAGTCTGTGATATTAACTTTATTATACATGAGAAAGGTTCATAGGAAACTTAAAATTCTTCAGGTTTACTGTGACATAGCTACCAATAATTTATAGGGGATTTGAAATAAATATTCTGTTTTATTTTCAGGATATTTTGGTTTTATTTCAGTTGTACTATGTGTTATCTATCCAACATGTTGACCAAAAAGAATGGTTTAGATGACATAAGTCACTGGGAAGAGAGGAATGCATTTGCCAAAATGAATGTGAACACCTTCTTAAGACAATTGCAATAGGTATATCGCAATCAAAGATTTAGAGACAAATCTCTTTAAATGACTACTTTTTTGGCCAAAGTAGAGCAGCAGCTTACCCTTAAATTCACATACTAGGATGAGAAAGTTAAGGTTGACTATTGACATTGGTTTTTCAAGATAAAAGTCTCACATTATTTTTTCCGAGGGTAGGATGAGTTCACCCTATTTTAAAGAAGGGACAATCTGATACTTTCTCTGACACAGAGCAATGAAAATATGGTAGAACCAAATGAAAGTTTGCCACAGGATACCAGCCTAACTATTCCGTGCTTTGCCGTGGAGGACTCTTTCTTTGGATCTAACGTATTTGTTTTAATTCAGCTCAGGGTTTGGCTGTGGTCATCTGATCCCAACAGATGTAACTTTAGACTTCTAAGATGGATGATGTAGTTAAACTCATCTTAATGTAAGTTTTTCATGGTGGGCCATGCATAGATTGTCTCCAGGAGTAAGTGAAAAAGAGCTAGTTTCCTATCTAGAGAAGAGGGTAAAAGTGTGAAAGTGAGTGTAACATCACAAGATCAAAATTCTAATGACTTTGTTTTTGATGGATCCAGGATCTGAGGAGTAGGGAATGGACACCAGAGAAGAGACTGTGTAATATATTCCCAGTATTGGGAGGGAAATGCCATTGAGAAATGAAGGAAGACAAAAGAAAGTGGGGGAAAGATCTAGTACTTCCTCTTTTGAAAAACTGAATCCCCTAGTAGAGTACAGAAGGAGTCCCCAACCTCCGGGGATCGAATGCCTGATGGTCTGAGGGGAGCTGATGGAATGATGGCAGAGGTAAAGTGCACAGTAAATGTAATGCACTGGAATCATCCCGAAACCAGCTCCCTCCTCTGCCCCACCCTACCGTCTGTGGAAAAACTGTCTTCTACGAAACCTGTCCCCGGGGACCAAAAGATTGGAGGCCAGAGTACAGCATTTATCAGGAAAGCTGCTGCAGGAGACAGATCGTGCCTTTACTGCCCAGAGATACTTGCTGCTGTGAAGAAGTGCGCAACTTAATCTTGCCTATTGGCTGATGTTCCCTGCTGTTTTCTATTAACTGGGCCCAAAATCAGATCCAAAGACATCCTCCCCAGAGAGTAGGTAGATGGATGGTATGAAGTAAGTGCTATGGGCTTGTGGCTCAGGGAGATGGCAGGCCTGTCTCAGGCTCTCCCTACCACCGTGTTGATAATATCCACGTGCTGGCACTGGGCACCCACGCACCCCACTCTTCCCTGCCTCCCTCGTGGATGTCCCTGTGTGCTCCTGTGTCTTGCTGGAACATCAACAGCCCAAGTCCCTTGCAACTGCTTGCTGCTCCTACTTATTTCCCCCTCTCATTCTGTGTAACTTCCTTTTTTCCTTGAAGGAACAATTGATTAGCATTAACTTTGAAATGAAAGAAGCCATAACAATGACACCTTCCTTCCTTGGATGCCTGGCATGTTTATCATTTAATCATCACCTTAACATCATGAAGTGCTCTCACTGATCTAATTGTACAGATCAGAAAACAGTGGCCTCTAATAAAGGCCACTTGGTCAGTAAGTAACAGATCAGAAATTTGACTCCAGGCAGTCTGGTTCCACAGTCTGTGCTTGACTATCTCTCATGTACTGTGTTTTATATTAATCTTATACTACATAACTTTTGAAGGCGGTCATTTCAGAAGCTGTTTACTGTTGCCAGTATTTACTGGTCACTTACAGGATGTAAGACTCTTCTGACTCACTATGATTGCATTCAATGGCATCTCTTCATTCTTTTGCTTAATAGGTATTTTTAAATTTCTTGTGCACCTTCTGTGTCCCAATCCTGCATTAGTCTTTCTATTCAGTAATAATCACAACAAACAAAACTTCTGTCCTGATGCTCACAGGATAATGGAATGGGTGGGATAACCCAAAAATAAAGTATAATCAAGTGCTGTAATAAAGGTTTCAAAAGGAAAGAGAAGTTTGTTACAAGAGAGAAAATAGTAAGAAGATAGTTTAGACTGAGGAATGCAGATCAGCGAAAACTTGTGACATTTTCTGCTGAAGCTGTAAAAGATGAACAGCGCTAACCAGCTGTAGAGAAGTAGTAAAGCATGCTGTAGAAGGTCTGTTGTTTCTGGCGAAAGAGTGGACTAGATGTCAGTATAAACTCTTCTGATACAGAGCATCTAAAACTTCTGGATAAAATAGTTGAAGTATATTTTTTAATGTGTGGCTGAGTGGGAAAATAAGGAAAAATTTTAGGAGCCAGAAATTTCTGTGAAAACCTGAATTCTGAGATACAAGTAAATTCTAAACCTATATTTTGTTCTTTGGGCCTTTGCTGATCCTTGGTGGTCTAGATTTAGACTTTAGCAGGCCTTGTACAGAAGACAAAGTCAAACCAAGACTTCTGTGTCATGGGTGAGTCAGAGGGAAAAGCCCATCCCCTCCTTACATCTCTGCTTCAGAGGGAGACGGTTGGGAGAATCACCCGTCTTAGCCTTGGTAATTGAGTAAATGAGAGTGATACACATCAATCACATTCTTCTGTGTGAAAAGATATTTCATGGTAAAAGGAAAATGAATTTCATTATTAAAAAACAAGCAAACCAAAAAGCAAACAAACAACCATTTTCTGGGCAGGGGAAAGGCTGTGTGGGAAGGCCCTTATGGAAAAAGGCACTTGACCTTTTCAGGGAACTAAAAAGCTGGTGTAGACTGAGCAAAGTAAGTGCTGGCAGACAAGGTTGTTAATGAAACCTGGGACCGGATCCTTGCTTGTCCTCAAAGGCTTTGGCTCGGATTTTGGATTTTATCCTAAGTATAATGCAAATCTTTTGGAGAGTTTTCAAGAGATTATCTGATTTATGTAAGAAAAAATAGAGAAAATGTAAAAGTAAAGAATTCTTCTAAAGGCAAAAGCAGAGAAAAACTACAGTAATAATAAAGAGGTGAGAAGTGGATTTGACTTGGATTAGGGACAACTGGAAGACATTGATGGGTTCAGGATGTATTTTGAAAGTAAACCTCAATGTATGGCAAAACCAATACAGTATTGTAAAGTAAAATAAAGTAAAAAAAAAAAAAAAAAGTATACACAAAATTAAAAAAAAAAAAATGAAAGTAAACCTGCTGAGGAATTGGATGGTGAGTAGAATATGAAAGCCTATCCCCAAGCATCTGTCTTGAATAACTGGTTGTCCAGAGGTCTTTTTCTGAGTTGAGGAAGTCAGTAGGAGATAGGAAGAGGGAAGATCATGAGTTTGGCTTTAGAAATGCTGAGTTTTAGGAATGCTAAGTTTGACAAGTAAATGCAAGTGGAGACACTATCACTGTTCGATATACTGCTGCTGCTAAGTCGCTTCAGTCGTGTCCAACTCTGTGCGACATAGACGACAGCCCACCAGGCTCCCCCATCCCTGGGATTCTTCAGGCAAGAACACTGGAGTGGGTTGCCATTGCCTTCTCCAGTGCATGAAAGTGAAAAGTGAAAGTGAAGTCGCTCAGTCGTGCCCGACTCTAGCGACCCCATGGACTGCAGCCCACCAGGCTCCTCTGTCCATGGGATTTTCCAGGCAAAAGTACTGGAGTGGGGTGCCATTGCCTTCTCCGATTCAATATGCTAGAACTTTGTTATTCAGTTGCTAAGTCGTGTTCAACTCTTTGCAACCCTATGGACTGTAGCACACCAGGCTCCTCTGTCCTCTACTGTCTCCCCGAGTTTGCTCAAACTCATGTCATTGAGTCGGTGATGCTATCTAACCATCTCATCCTCTGCCGCCTTGTTCTCCAAGATACTTAAAATATGTTATATAGTTGAACTCATATTCGAATAAGCCATCCCTAGAATGCAAGATCTGAATACATTTGCATATGAAGTATAATATTTTGGGAAAGACACTGTCAGAAATTGACTGATTGTTCACCAAACCTGTTCTCTTTTCTTCCTGCTGATACAGCTTGAACTGCATTTCGCAGCCTCCTGTGCAATTGCATGTAGTCATCTGAATGGGTCTGGGCAGAGGAAGGAGAGTACAAGTGATACACATTTTTATGTTTCTTTCTGGCTGTTTGGAAAAAAAAACCTCCCATATAGCTTCTGTGCTGTCTGCACTTTTGCCAACTGATACACTCAAAATGCCTTTGGAAACCACATATTGAAGATGATAGAATCTCTTCCTAAATGATGACATAGTTCAGAAAACCCCTGATTATACCCTCCTGCTTACTGAACTCTGCATGAACAAAAAAATATGCTGCTTTTATTTTAAATTACCAAGATTCTGTAATTTAGCCACTAACTTCCCTGGTGGCCCAGACAGTAAAGAATCCACCTGCAGTGCAGGAGACCTGGGTTAGATCCCTGGTTTGGGAAGATCCCCTGGAGGAGGGCATGGCAACCCACTCCATTATTCTTGCCTGGAGAATTTCATGGACAGCAGAGCCTGGAAGGCTACAGTCCACGGAGTCACAAGAGTCAGACACAACTGAGCAGCTAAGCACAGCATCATGTTAAAAGATACTGATTTTCTTTCAGGGTGGCATCAAGGACCTAATTTCTTGCCCATTCTTTTTTTTTTTTTTTCTCTCTCTCTCATTTTTCTTCTGTGTATATTTGATACCATATGTAACTAGGCAGTTTGAAGGTTAGGATGTTATAAGGTTTATATAGGGAGTAAGGGAATTTGGGAAGCTTGAGGTATGAGAGAGGAGCTGAAGGTTATAAATGCCTCCTGTTCTCCATATAAGATAACTATCATTCCTCCTCTGTCTAGCCAAGTAATTCATTTCAAAGATTTACACTCTTGTAGCCACTTTATCCCACCCACTGGTAGCACCCTCTTTGCAAAACAGAGTTGATAAAGACCATGATCACCTCTGCTTTACCTCATTTGATATTCACAGAATCAGATTTACACACTCGGATGCAAGAAAGTCGTAAATTAAAACTGAGAAACATCTTTTCTTCCTTTATACCTCTGATCATAGATGCCACAGGATCTCTCATGGCGAACACTTTAGGGAGAGATGCAAAATATATCAGAATGTGTGTACATGTCTCATAGGACACGCTGAAATCAGAATACACCCCTCTGAATCTTTGGCTGTTGGATTAGCCTGATAGACATTCTCTTACATCATTTTCTCATGATTTATCTATCAGTCTATTTGCCTTTCTGGACCTTCATGATTCCTTCCCTCTAGGGAAGTGAAAATCACTCAGTTATGTCCCACTTTTTGTGACCCCATGGACTGTACAGTCCATGGAATTCTCCAGGCCAGAATACTGGAGTGGGTAGCCTTTCCCTTCTCCAGGGGACCTTCCCAACCCAGGATTCGAACCTGCATTGCAGATGGATTCTTTACCATCTAAGCCCCAAGGAAAGCGCCCCCACCACCCACCAAGGACAGGTAGGAGATAAATCCAGTTCCATATTCTGATCACCCAGCATAATACTTGGTGTATTATAAGTGCTTAGTAACTCCTTGTTAAAAATGAAATGAAACTTTGCTAGTTAACAAACATTGTAAATCAACTGTACTCCAATAAAAAATAATTTAAAAAAATTAAAACAAAAACAAAAACTGTTGCATTTTTAAGAGTTCTGTCTATATTTTGGACACAATTTCTTTATCGGATGTATGTTTTGCATTTCCCCTCCAACATGTGCATTATTTATAAAAACCTGGAAGTAGGAACAAGCAAATGTCCATCAACTGATGAATATAGAAAAAAAATTGTAGAATATCTGCACGACATAATTCATGTCCATAATAATAAAAAAACACCTAATGAATGGTTTGTATCTGGCTGATAGGAAAAGTGTTCCTAGTGGGGTGCATTACATGGATTATTCACTGTAGAGAATTTCCTTTTAACCACATCAGTAATGTACCTTTAAGATACAGGTCACTATCTGGCCATAGAAGGTATTTTTATGAAAAACATTATGATAGTTTTTTTGTATAAGGAATTTATCAAAATTTACATTCTCTTTGTTTATGAATATATCTTCAATTTCCAAAAAAGTCAGATTATACATGATTGACAGAGTTTATAGTTTTGCAAGAATCAGGCAAATTGCACATATAGGGACAGGTTGGGCACATGCCCCTACAGGAGCTTTACGGAATACATTATGGCTCTGCTGGTAATTGCCTCCTCTTCAGTTCTTGTGGCATATGTCTAGGCTTGGGCAAACAGATGTTTGTACCCAATCAGGCACTTACTGTGTCAGCTCAGGTGTTAAGCCAGGCTGAAGTTTACAGCTGTGCCCTGCTTAAAATTCTAAAGCCATAGTAGTTTATACTCTGAGCCTGGTGTACCTCTCATCTAGAATATGGCATTGTTGACTTCTGGAATCATTTTCTTTCACAGTCTATGAGCTGATGATAAAGCCTGTTCTCGTAGGGATTTTAAGCAAAGTGAAATTCAGTCCTGAATTGTCATAAGTGAAATGAAAAGCTTTCGTTTATGTGGTATTAGATGACAGAAATGTGATTATAAGTACGCTCTAGTTTCTTTTAGGCACACTGGCGCTGAGCTATAGTCGTTCCTTTACAGAAGTCAGTATGTTGATCCCCTCGGTTCCTTGGACTACTAGCAGTAGGTACTATTTGATATAACCTTTTCCCAGGAATTTCTAGCTGGCTAGACTAAATTCTCATGCCTTTGATGTTACAGTAATGGACTCTTATCTTGATAGTGATTACAGTTGAATATAAAAGAAAGTCTCAAATTCTATAAAATAGTTATTTCTTTATGACTTCCAAGAAGCATTTTGATTATCAGAACTGAGGAAAGCTTACTGCAATAGGCAGGCCAAAGCTAGGAGTATCTGTATACCCACAGTCCTTTTCAAAGGACTCCTACCTGTAGCCTCTTCCTGAAGATGTCAGCTCTAGGCATTGCATGTAGGTGCCATGCTCTGTATTGCTAGAGCTTACCACCTACGTTTGATGTAAAGCAATCAGAAAAAATAAATGCTAAAACAGGCTGTGTGGAGGCTGATCCATTAGAAGACCTAGCACCAGTGCTTTACCTTACTGATGACGGTGACCTAGTAGGCTAGTCAAATCCTCTGCCAGGAAAGTGTATACTTGAGGTAGAGAGATTTATTTGATAGGAACAGAAGTCAAATGCTTAACTAGAACAAAGGTAGACAGAGATGATATGAGTCAGTAAGAAGCCATGAGTAAGCAAGAGTGATGAATAAGTGAAAGCTAAGTCATGAAACTTTTTTTTTAATCGTGTGTGTGGGAGATACAGAGATTTTACTTAACATTTATAGGCAAAGAGCATGATCAGTAGGTTATCGTTGCCAAAGACCCAAGGAACTAACCAAATGCTTACACATTTGCCTGAGCAACTTGAAATTCTCAATCTGTGTTCCTGTACTTCTCATGAGGCCTGCTTAAGCAGGTTTCCATGACTTACTATGAGGCCTAGCCATGTGACATGCTTTTATTCCATATTTTCCCATGAAACATTACAGTAGTATTCCCGCTCATACTCCTCTTTTACACACACACACATATAAATATATATATATATATATATATATATATATATATGTATATACACACACACACTATATATGGCCACACACAGTTACTTGGGATACCTGATTGAGTCTCTGTTCCTTTTAGCCAA
Organism: Capricornis sumatraensis; assembly: GCF_032405125.1. NCBI lineage: Eukaryota > Metazoa > Chordata > Mammalia > Artiodactyla > Bovidae > Capricornis > Capricornis sumatraensis. Next base: position 63,293,494 of record NC_091082.1, read on the forward strand.
AGGATCCTAAATGACACACCTGCTCTACAGGTTCAGCTTTTATTACTTTGGCTCCGCAGCCAAGGCAAGGACTGAAGAACAATAGCAGTTTTATGCCCACCTGAAGAGGGCACAGACTTTGAACAGGAAAAGGCAACCCTGATGTGATACAGGGAGGGACCAGAGAAAGGTAGGTAACGTTAATGACCTGAAACATGGCTTTAGAGGTGACTATGTGGAAGCGTACAGTAGCAAAAAAGTGTAAGAATCTTATTTCTTCTTTTCTTCCTACTAAAGTATGAGTTTCTGAAGCATTCACGGCAGTGTGCCTCTCTAATGCCTAGAAGAGGGCCTTGCACATAGTAGGTGAAACACTAAGTTGAGCACATAATGGCCCAGCTATTGATTTGTCTTAAAGTTTAGTATTTGCTTTGAATTGACTGGTAAAAAAAATATATACTTTCAGGCAGACTAAACTAAGCCAAAGAGAGAAATGTAAGTTAGAAGTGAGAATAGAATTTCCAGAAGCTTCTGGGAGAGGTAGAGATAGTGTAGAATAACCTAGAAACCATGGGAAGAATTTCAGAGAGCTGGATAAGAAACGACCTTCCCCATTCACAAGGCTAAGGAGCGGAACATACTGTTGTCAGGAACACCTGTAGAACACAGGACAGCAAAGCCTTTCACCAGAGAACATGACGTGGAGCACGGATAGCGGAGGAGAGCTGGCAAAAACAAATTCTAGATTCTAGTTTTTCAGTGACAGAATATGAGGGCGTCAGTGCCCTAGGAGAACCAAAAGAAGAAACACGAGCCTCATCTTCAAGGGAAGGAGGAGGCATACACAACCCCAAACCACAGGATGTGATGAAGAGCAAAGAAACGCAGTTGGAGAAAGATGCCTGCAGCTGCCAATCTCAGAAGAAACGGACAGAACTCTCTGAGGGACAAATCCAGAAATGCCCAGTTTAGACTGATGGGACAGGGCATGTGGACGGCAGCAGGAGCTGGGCATGGAGAAGAAGCTGGGCAATGGCCTCAGTGAAGAATCACCCAGGCAAGGCTGGAGAGAGAAACAAAAGCTTACTGGGAAAACACGAACAAAAAAGTAGGGATATCATCTTTAATATAAGGCAATGTTAGATTTAGAGGAGAAAGCTTTAAATAAGGCAAAGAGGGATGATTCATAACAGCAGTATACTACTGTCATCTATAAAACAGAAACAGGAAGTGGGAAATATGAAGAGAAATATGTGATATGGTAGGAGACTTTAATCCACTCCTCTTGGTTAGTGAGACCAGGTGGCCAAAAAAAAAACAAAACAAAACAAGAAAATGAAAACCCAAATAAAGATAATAAATGAAGTAACTCATTGTTATTAATATTTGTCACTTTGTGTCCTAAAAGCTAAGAACAGACCTTTTATACTGCTGAATAAAAACAAAATACACTGTAAAGAAAATATCAATGAATTTCAAAAGGCAAAATGAATACATATAGCATTCTCTAATCACACTGTAATAAAACTAGAAATTAAGAACATAATTAGAAATTGATAAAATTTTTCATTTAAACAACTCTTGGATCATAGAGGAAATCAGATTATAGAAAATGTGGGAAGAAAAGCACTGTATGTCAGAACTTATGGAACAGCTAAAAGTAGAATTCAGAAGCACCTATCTTAATGAAGAAAGAAAATAGCTGAATTAAATCTCTAACTCAAGAAGTTAGAAAAATAATCAATAAAACAAACATTAAAAAGCAGAAAGTCAGAATAATGATAGAAGTTAATGAATTAGAAAAAGAAAATTAATCAGACTAGTAAATAAAAGAGCTAGTTCTTTTTTAAAAAATTAATTAAATAGATAAATCTTTAGCTAACCTAATAAAATTGAAATGTGGGTGGGGAAGAGAATGAGAAATAACAATGGGGAAAGGATAGAAACTAGAAAGAGTAAGAGAATTATAAGAAAATATTTTGCTCAGTCCTACACAAATTAACTTGAGAACCTGGAAGGGATGAATGCTTTTCTAGGAAAACAGAAATAATCAATATTAATCTCAGATTATTAGTCAGATCATTAATCATCAGAAAATCTAAACTGACTATTTATCACAGAATAGCTACCCCCGCCCGCTCCCCACCCCAACCCTCTCAGGAAGAGTTGAGTGAGGCCAGGGTGATGTAGCAGGGGACTGCTAATAACCTTTCAGGACCACATCAGACCAGAGTTCCCAGGTAACATGTGCTTTAGCAAACATGGAGATTTCTCACAGGAGACCTGGGAAACTAGTAAAAAGTTGTTGTTCTTGGGGATCAGAACTGGGACTAAGGGACAGTATGAGAAGGATGTCTTGCTTCTTGTGTACTTTTATTATTTTATACCATTTGCAAATGTTTCTTACTCAAGTGTGAAGAACTTAGAATACCTTTGTTTCATATTTGGATAAGTTCACAACACCTTTTGGCTTTTGTTTTTTTTTTTTACTTGCCTTAATTTTTTTGCTAGACAGAATTTCTTTCTTTTTTTTAATATTTATTTATTTATTTGGTTGTGCTGGGTCTTAGTTGAGGCGTGTGGTATCTAGTTCCCTGACCAGGGATCGAACCTGGGCCCCCTGCATTGGGAGCTCAGAGTTTTAGCCACTGGACTACCAGGGAAGTCCTAGACAGAATTTCTTAAATGCCCTTCAAAGATGTCCCAACCAAATTCCTGGTACCTGAGAATGTGATGAGATATGGCTTATCTGATTAAATTATGTTATATGTCACAGTTGACCAGAAAATAGGGATATTTTCCTGATTTATCTGAGTGGGCCTGATCTCATCATACAAGCCTCAGATGCAGAGAGCTTTCTTTGGCTGATGGCGGGAGGGAGGAATTATGAGACAGACTCCATACACAACTGCTGCTTTGAATATGGAGGGGACCATGGAGAAGGGAGGCAGACAGCTTTGAGGAGCTGAGGGCAGCCCCCCAGCCAATGGCTGGCAAGGAAACAGGACCTCATCCGTACAACCTCATCCATAGTTCCACCCGGAATTGTGTTCTGCCAACAACCTGTAAGAGCTTGGAGGCGGATTCTTCCCCAGAGCTTCCAGATGAGAGGCCAGCCCAGTAGGCATCTTGATTTCAGCCTTATGAGACCCTAGGCAAAGCCCAGCAGAACCCACCCAGGCTCCTGACCTTCAGACTTGTGAGATAATAAATGAAAGCTGCTTTCAGCTGTTAAGTCTGTGGTAATTTGTTATACAGTAATAGAAAACAAGTAGAGTAAAATGGCATTTTAAAACCTTCATAGAGGAATCTGCAAAGATGGTACAGATGAGCCTGTTTGCAGGGCAGGAATAGAGACACAGACATAGAGGACAGGCATGGGGACACGGAGGGCGGGGAGCAGGAGAGGGTGGGACGAGTTGAGAGTGTGGCACTGACGTAATATACACAACACTAGGTGTAAAATCAGAGAAGGCAATGGTGCCCCACTCCAGTACTCTTGCCTGGAAAATCCCATGGGCAGAGGAGCCTGGTGGGCTGCAGTCCATTGGGTTGCTAAGAGTCGGACACGACTGAGCGACTTCACTTTCACTTTTCACTTTCATGTATTGGAGAAGGAAATGGCAACCCACTCCAGTATTCTTGCTTGGAGAATGCCAGGGACGGGAGCCTGGTGGCCGCCGTCTATGGGGTCACACAGAGTCGGACACAACTAAAGTGACTTAGCAGCAGCAGCAGCAGCAGCAGGTGTAAAATGCATAGTGGGAAGCTACTGTAGGGAACACAGCTCAGCTTGGTGCTCTGTGATGACCTAGTGGGGTGGGATAGGGGAGTGGAATGGATGTTCAAGAGGGAGGGCATATATATATACATATAGCTGATTTGTATTATTGTACAGCTGGAACCAACACAACATTGTAAAACAATTGTACTCTAATAAAAAACAATTTAAAAATAGAGCCTCCATACCTGTGGGGCTTTATGAGGACTTAGAGGTGGGAGCATCTTGTCTGCTGTCTGGATGTGGCTGGATCATGCAGATCAGCCTCAGAGCCCCCAGCACAGACACCACATGTCGAGTTGGAACGCATTACTCCTGTGAGGGGCCATAAGTAAAACATACTCTGCTGTATTTTCATTATTTTCTCTAATTGTGTTGAAGTCCAGTTTTCTTCTTATTCTTTTTAGTCAGCGACTCAGTGTATAGGATGATAATTTTATTATCTTAATGAAGAGAATAAATTTTTTATAGCTGTCTTGTTCCTCCCTCCCCCCATTCAGATTATAGTCTTGAAAGCGATTTTGGGGGTATTTCCATTTTAAATAGTCTTTTCTGTTTTCAGTGAAGAAATTGGAATTTTTTTCTTTGGATACTTTAGGAAATTAACTCCTACCTTTCTAAAAATTCTTTGTTTATGTGCCATGGGTTTTAAATTTGTCATTAGAGCAGCTTCTAATCATGCAAGTGCAGTCTAATGACACTATAATGCTTTTTTGACTAGTTTTTCTGGAGTCTTACTTACTTGAGTTGCTCCATGCATGCCGTGCTCTGTCACCTGAGTCATGTCCGACTCTTTGCGACCCCATGGACTGTAGCCCACCAGGCTCCTCTGTCTGTGGGATTTTCCAGGCAAGAATACTGGAGTGGGTTGCCATTTCCTTCTCCAGGGAATCTTCCCAACCCATGGATTAAACCTGTGTCTCCTGCTTTGCAGGCAGATTCTTTACTGCTGTGCCACCCAGTTTTGTTCTAATGGCAATTGTACCTGAGACTGAATAAAAATTGTTTACCTTTTAAATCGCCAGACACTGGAAGTTACCTTTCAATTAATTATTTGAGTTTAGTGGTCTGGGAATCAGATATCTTATTTTTATTTAATTCATTGGACTTTCATAAACTTTTGCCTTGAAATGTCAACTCTGAGAACCGCCAAAGGGAAGAATATCTGTTCAGGTCTCCAAAGAGCTTAGGAAGATTCGAGATTGCTTCTGTGGTCTCCATCACTTCAGATTCTGAGTAGAAAATACAGTCACAAGCAAGTCAGTGTCAAGAGCCTAGCATGATCAACAGATTCAGTAACACATAGAATGCCTGAGTCTTAATGTCATTTCTTTTTGGTCAGTTACATTGTCCAATTTCTCTTTCCCGGCCCATTCCAGGGGCTTGTCAATAGTGTGCTGAAGTCAGAGAATGCTTCTGCCTCTAATATAACATCTCTGCGCAATGTGTTATAAAAAGATTTATCTGTAGTAAATGTGAAACCCAGGAGGAAAAATTTAAACAACTGACTTTAATGACTGTACGGGATGTGCCTAGCAGATAGAACAAACAGTTTCTATTTTGCTTTCATAAAGAAATTTCTTCAAAGACGTTATTGGTCATTTTTAGCAGAAATGTGTTGTTTTTCATAAGGGAATGAAGTTAAATATTTTTGTTTTCTCAGATGTATCTAAAAGGAAGAGAACTATATTATTATTAATTCTGTAGTAGATGGAAGCTTTCAGAGAAGCCACACTAATTATATTAGTGCTCAGTGCCAAAACATATATAATAACCCTCACTGATTGGTGTCTGAATTATGAAAAGGTAAAAACTTGCATAATAGAAGAACACCAGGCTTCTCCGTCCATGGGATTATCCAGGCAAGAGTACCAGAGTGGGTTGCCATTTCCTTCTCCAATTTGAAAGAAAACAGTGCTTTTTTTGAAGTCCAGTAATCTTTTTATCTAATCAAACTACTTTATCTTCTTTATAAACCATACTTTACAGTTACTGATTTAAAAGAAATTCCCTCTAGTAGAAAATCTGATCTCAGAATTGTGCATAATTTAGGGGGTCAACACTCCCAGGTCTCAACTCACAGGCTAGCTTTGCTCCAAAGTCCAAGCCTGGGTCTGGTAGACTGTTTTCAAAGTCTCTCAATGATCTCTGCTAAATGTTCATTTAGGAATGGTACAGATCACCCTAAAATCCTGGTTGACTCGCTCCTGAGGTCGGGGTTTTCCTCTGGCATGTTACCCTCCAAATAATGCTTCTACTAGGCTAAATATAAAAAATTAGTTTGCCATCTGAACCCTCCACCTGAAATATGTGACAGAGGCGTGGTGATGGGTGATGAATTTGCTAGCCCCAAAAGAGAAAGAGACGTGTGAAGATGAGGCTTTGAGAAGTACTGTAAGCTGCACATGATAAATCCAGCATCTGCAGATCATGGTTTGCCTTCAGTAATTTGGACATCCTCAGCTTTGGGGCAATATTGCATATGCATGGTATATGATAAACTTATTTAACAGAGTTCCATCAAGTAAATATAAAAATCTTAATTTTGTTATGGTAATAATATTGACCTTACATTTTTGTTTTTATTTTTTGTCCAGTGGTTTCAAGAATGAATTGCTTGGTAGGAAATCAAGCAATACACTTCCCAGCCTGATATTATGTATGTATTGAGGCTAAAGAGTATTGTACAGAGGAGTGCCCTTATTCATAAAACATTAGGGGTAGAGAGGGTGGAGCCTTTCCATGTTTTAATAGCAAAGACCTCTCATTGTAAAAATGAGATTATCCCTTTGAAACCATATAAATTACTGAAGGGAAATATGACCAAAAGTATGTTTTGGTTAAATAGATGCCAGATGCCCATTTCACTGGATGATTACTATTCTAAATATTTTTCCATTAGCTAGTTGCAGCTCAGGAAATAGATTAGACACTTAATGGCCTAAGCAACCAGGAAATGCACAATATATTTATAGATTTCACCAGTGTATTTGAAATAAAACTTGTCTATTAAAACTTCTGATTGTAATACTCAATGTAAAATTTTTTAATGTTTTTTAAAATATTCTCTCTTCAGTTCAGTTCAGTTGTTCAGTCATGTCTGACTCTTTGCGACCCCGTGAACCACAGCACACCAGGCCTCCCTATCTATCACCAACTGCTGGAGTCCACCCAAACCCACGTCCATTGAGTCGGTGATGCCATCCAACCATCTCGTCCTCTGTCACTCTCTTCTCCTCCTGCCCTCAGTCTTTCCCAGCATCAGGGTCTTTTCAGATGAGTCAGCTCTTCTCATCAGGTGGCCAAAGTATTGGAGTTTCAGCTTCAACATCAGTCCTTCCAATGAACACCCAGGACTGATCTCTTTTAGGATGGACTGGTTGGATCTCCTTGCAGTCCAAGGGACTCTCAAGAGTCTTCAACACCACAGTTCAAAACCATCAATTCTTCAGTGCTCAGCTTTCTTTATAGTCCAACTCTCACATCCATTCATGACTACTGGAAAAACCATAGCCTTGACTAGAAGGACCTTTGTTGATAAACTAATGTCTCTGCTCTTTAATATGCTATCTAGGTTGGTCATAACTTTCCTTCCAAGGAGTAAGCGTCTTTTAATTTCATGGCTGCAATCCCCATCTGCAGTGATTTTGGAGCTCCAAAAAATAAAGTCTGACACTGTTTCCACTGGTTCCCCATCTATTTGCCATGAAGTGATGGGACCGGATGCCATGATCTTCGTTTTCTGAATGTTGAGCTTTAAGCCAACTTTTTTACTCTCTTCTTTCACTTTCAACAAGAAGCTCTTTAGTTCTTCTTCACTTTCTGCCATAAGGATGGTGTCATCTCCATATCTGAGGTTATTGATATTTCTCCCGGCAGTCTTGATTCCAGCTTGTCTTCCTCCAGCCCAGCATTTCTCATGATGTACTCTGCATATAAGTTAAACAAGCAGGGTGACAATATACAGCTTTGACGTGCTCCTTTTCCTATTCTGTCTTATTCCAACCCTTTTAAAAGTCTCATATTCTCAGTAAAGAGAAGAAGTTACCTAAAATCATATTTTGAGGAAAGCCTGAGTTTATATTAAGTGCTGGGAGTCAATTCCCACTGAGCCTAGATCCTGTGTTTTAGTAGTAGAAACTAATCCATTTCTGGTCTAGTGTTGGAAATCTGTAGCAGTCTGACAGGGCAGCTACCATGGGCCATTCTGATGGCCCTGTTCAGGCCTAGAGCTTCTCCAGTCCAAAAGGCACTGGAGGAAGCTTATCTTTACTTATTTAGCCCTTAAAGTTTAGCTGTGTTCTGTGAAAGACTGGGAGTGAATGTATCCTGTACATAGAACAAAGGCAAGACAGACTTTGGCTTCCATTAGGGCTCAGGCGGTAAAAGCATCTGCGTGCAATGTGGGAGGGAGAAGGCAATGGCACCCCACTCCAGTACTCTTGCCTGGAGAATCCCAGGGACGGGGGAGCCGTCTATGGGGTCGCACAGAGTCTGACACGACTGAAGTGACTTAGCAGCAGCAGCAGCAGCAATGTGGGAAATCTGGGTTCGATCCCTGGGTCTGGAAGATCCCCTGGAGAAGGAAATGGCAACCCACTCCAGTATTCTTGCCTGGAAAATCCCATGGACAGAGGAGCCCAGTAGGCTACAGTCCACGGGGTCGCAAAGAGTTGGACACGATTGAGCAACTTCATTTCACTTCCAGTACTCTTGCCGGAAAATCCCATGGACTGAGGAGCCTAGTAGGCTACAGGCTATGGTGTCCCAGAGAGTTGGACACAACTGAGTGACTTCACTTTCACTTTTCAGGGCCCTTGCTTAACAGTCAGGAGGGCTGATTCCCACTTTAACTTCACCACTGAATAGCTTTATTGCAGGCCTTTGACATAAGCAGTTGAGTTAGAGGACCCCAGAGGCCCGGTACAGTTCTTACACCATACGAGTCTAAATTCCACCTGTGATTTCATAGAATCTTGAAGTAAGCATTCTGTTACCCTTCAGTGGGCATTGTTTTCTGCACCTGGTAAAGAAAGACACAGGCTCTTGAGACTGAGTGAAAAGAAAGGCTCAAATCAAAGACATTCTAAACAAAATGAGATTGAAAGGTATTTGTTTATTTTTTTATGGGAAATGAGGGATTAATGCATGGATTTTCACTGTGTATAGAAGTTTCTTTCATTGTCCTCCTACAGTATTTTAATAGCCTGAATTCCTTGAGTTTTTCTTTCTGGTACCCCAGATATTTAAGACTGTCTTCTGTATGTCAGAAAAACAATAACTGTGTGTTCTCTTGAATTTCGCTAAAGTACCACTTAAAAAAGTAAAGTGTAAACTGCCTTTTAGTATTTGCATTGTTTTAAGTCAGTTTTTCATGATTGATTGATGCTTATGCAGTGACCCATTTTTATTTGTTTGTACTAACAAGAGCATAGCTTTCATTAAATGTACAGTTCAAATCAAAAGATAATTCGTATTATTGAAACTGAGCAGGAAACTCGGGCTCCTGGCCACAGAAGCTTTTCTCTGTCCCCTGTTTCTTGTTTGTAAGGTATAGACTCCAGCTTCCATGACCTTCCCTGAGTCCCAAAGGGAAGATTCAAATAATTGCTAATCAGAGAAGGGAGGGAATAAAGACACAAAGTAGGCAACCACCTGAGGCCAAATCAAAGAAGCCTGAGAAGCTCATCAGGAGAGGTCAGATTAAAGGAGTGCAGGCCCTGCACACACCCTGATACTTATTAGCAACTCTGCCCTTGAATCATTGCTATAAAACTCCTCAGGAAAACCTCCCCACTGGGACACAGTTTTAGAGGCATGAGCCTGCTGTGTCCCCCTTTGCCTGGCAAAGCAATAAATTTGTTCTTTTCTACTTCATCTAAAACACTGTCTCCAAGATTCAATTTGGCACTGGTACACAGAGGCCGAGTTTTCGGCATCCCTCTTAATTTTAAAATAGTATATAGCCCTATTCACATCCATATGCTCTCAGATTAGACTGACCAATTATATATTGGAATACCTGGACCAATTTAAAATACAACTTAAGGGAATTCCTTGAGTCCTGTGGCTGGGACTCCATGCTTTCACTGCCGAGGGCATAGGTTCTATCCCTGGTTGGGGAACGGAACCCCGCAGGCTACATGGTACGTGCAGCCTAGGAGAAAGAAATGAAATAAAATGCAACTTAAAACTCATACAGAGGCAGGTTCACCACTACATTTTAAAGTATTTGCTTTTATTTTTCTATTTTATTTATTATATTTTTAAGTTAAATACCTTTAGATTAAAAAGCCCCAGGAAAAAACACATGAAAAAGCCTTTCCAAATTTAAGTTTAAAACACCACACTCTTCCTCCAACCCGGTACCCCACCTGATAGCCCCAAATCAAGTTAATCAAGTAGTATAAACCAAAAAGCATGGAGACACTATCCACCCCATCACCTGATTTTACAGATCTCCACCAGGAGCAGTTTCCCCATGATGGTATTGTCAGTCAAAAGTTCTTGTACCCAACACACAGTGAGACCAGACAGACCAAAATGTCAGTTTGGAGCCCAAAAGGTTTATTACAGGGCCAAGTGAAGAGAACGAGTACTCTTGCTCAAAAAAACCTGAACTCTCTAATGGTTTTTGGGGAAAAGTTTTGTAGGAAAAATTTGGGCTGAGGGTTTCAGGTGTGTGATCTTCTTCTGATCTGTTGGTGATCAAGTAACAGGATGGTGTTGCAGGAATCTTTTACTCAGCCTGAAGTTACCATCCTCCACCTGAGTGGGGGCCTTAGTTCCAGCAGAAGAACACAAAGGTATTGTTATATATATCCCTTGAAGACCCTGTTGCTGGGAAAGATTAAGGGCAGGAGGAGAAGAGGGTGACAGAAGCTGAGATGGTTGGATGGCATCAGCTACTCAATGGACTTCAGTTTGAGCAAACTCCTGGAGATAGTGAAGGACAGAGAAGCCTGGCGTGCTGCAGTTCATGGGGTTGCAAAGAGACATGACTGAGTGACTGAACCACAGCAACAGTCCCTTGATAAGGAACAGAGCCCTTCTTTATCAGTGTGCTCTCATTTCTTGACTGCTCCTCTCTTGTGCATTTCCTCTTGCTGGCTCATACAGTAAAGTGTCTGCCTGCAATGCAGGAGACTTGGATTCGATCCCTGGGTTGGGAAGATCCCCTGGAGAAGGAAATGGCAAACCACTCCAGTGTTCTTGCCTGGAAGATCCCATGGACGGAGGAGCCATGTGTCCATGGGGTTGCAGAGTCATACATGACTGAGTGAGTTCACTTTTAATTAATAACTGTTTGAATCTGCCCTTTGAGAATGAGAGAAGGTCTAGGAGGCTGAAACCTTTTTCCTACACATAAGAAATAGCGAACACAGAAAGCATTTGTACCTGGAGGGGCCCCACAGGCTCCTGCTAGGTTTCGGTAGGAAGCACTGACCTTATCAAAGCTCTATAACTACATCCATCATCTCTCTAGCTCTTGTTCTGTACAGATCCCAGAGGCTGAGGTCCACAGTTAGTCAGACTTAGTTTACTATACCCTGCCACACTCCATTAAAGAATTACTTTTTTCCCCACTTGGCATTGTTTCTTCTTCCTTCTTATACCACCTTCTCACTTTGATCTTCCTCTCATTTTTAAAATGTAATTTGTTATTATTTTTTTAGTTGCCTAAGTGCTAGGCTTTGGTTTCCTCAGCTTGTTGCAGGAAGGGGGACCCCTTCTAGGACGTGAAATGGGCTCTTATCTGACACTAAAATGAATTATCTGAGGAGACACATGTACTGACAAAGCAAGAGACTTCATTGGGAAGGAGTGTCCAGGCCAAGAGCAGCAGGTGAGGGAACCCAGGAGAACTGCTCTGCCACACGGCTCACAGTCTCGGGTATTATGGTGATGGGCTTTGTTTCCAGGTTGTCTCTGATCAGTCACTGTGACTCAGGTCCTTCCTGGTGGTGCATACATCACCCAGCCAAGATGGGTTCCAACGACGATTCAGGGAGGTCGGTAGGACTTATGGACTGGCGTCTCCTCTCTCCCTTTGGCCTTCCCTGAATTATTCCAGTTGTCGGCATTTTGTTATTTCTGTGTTCCTTACCAGGACCTCCTGTTGTAAGATAACTCATGCAAGTGGTCACTCTCATGCCTGGCCGAGGCTGGTGGTTTAAGTCAGTGGGTTCCCTAACAATGTATAAATCAGGAATTAGATTTATAGTCAGTACCAATACTCTGTGAATTCATAGTGGTATGTACTTATCAATAAATAAAATTGTCTCCATTTTGAAGATAAATATATCAACAAATTATTTGTTGGAATTGAGGGTGGGGAGAAAACCTTTCTTCTACCCTCTCAGGTTTGGTTTCTTGGGAACTGTGAATTAAACTGACAAAAGTCATATATTTCTTCATTGCTGTTAATATTTTTACATGATTGGAAACTTCACAGAAAATAAGGGAAAAACCAAAGAAGCATTTGGACCTGGAGACCACTTGGCTTCCCATGGCACAGTGGTAAAGAATCCTCTTGAGAATGCAGCAGACGCAAGAGATGCAGGTTTGATCCCTTAGTTGGGAAGATCCCTGGAGTAGGAAATGGCAACCCACCCCAGTATTCTTGCCAGGATAATTTCGTGAGCAGAGGAGCCTGGTAGGCTACAGTCCATGTGATCACAGAGAGTTGGACACGACTGAGCAATTGAGCATGTACACCCACCCACAGCACAAGAATTTGTGACAAGACAGAAAACGGGACTGGGGCTTCTAGGAAAGTGAATCGTGGGAAGATGACTAGAAAATGTGTGAGGAAAGCGTGGTAGATAAGGGTTGTAGAGGAGACACATTTACTAAAGGAAATTTCCTTTGCAAAAGGGAAATGTATGTCCTGCTTTTGGGCTTCCCAGGTGGCACATTGGAAAAGTTGCGTGCCAGTGCAGGAGGTGTGGGTTCAATCCCTGAAGATCCCATAGAGGAGGAAATGGCAACCCACTCCAGCATACTTACCAGGAAAATCCTGTGGCAGAGGAGTCTGGCATCTACAGTCCATGGGGTCACAAAGAGTCAAACACAGCTGAGCATGCAGGCACATGTCCTTCTTTTCGGCAGATAGGGGGAGGACATGAGCTCCTCCTGTGTCTGCTGTTTCTCAGTTGCCTTCAGCTCTAAATAATCCTTAAATCACATCAGCATAATTGGGGTGGTATATTCTGATCACCTTCAGAAACATAAGAATCTGAAAACCATTCAGAACCTCATGTCTCTGAGATTCATTAATTTTACTATAGGGAAGGAAGCAATAATTGTCCCTCTATCCTTTGAGGTTCTTGGTTGAGACACCTCCTATAATAAACACAGATTCATGGGATAAAAACAAATAGGGGTTTGATAACATGCACACATCCTATATACATGGGAGACATCCAGGAAAACAAAGCAACTTCCCGACATTGCCCAAGAAACCATCTTTGATAGCTTCTCCAGGTAAAGTCAAAAAATGTTTAGGGGGGCAGTCATTTATGGGAGGAAAAGCACAGTAAACAGGGATAAGGTTATTATGCCAAGCTTAAGTGCTTACCTTCTCCAGTGGTAAGAGTTTCTAGAAATTTATAGTCTCTCTCTGTACCAGGAAGAGAAGGATGATTCTAAGTGTCTCTTACAAAAGGGTAACTTTTACTTGGTTTTCAGGTCTTTTCCTATGTCTGCTATTTTCTTAAAATTAATAACTCTAAAATAATCATTATGCCAAAGAGGCATTTTTAGGGTGAATATTCTGTTCCCTTTTGCAACTTTATAAAACTGATTGATGACATTGAATAATACATATTTCAACCTGTAATGAATTAATACTGATATAAACAGTACTTATAACAATGAAGTACTCACAGGTGATTTTTGATTTTCCAATTTTAAGAATATTTAGTATCAAAATATCAAGTTGTATATATTAAGTACATTTTTACCCATTTTTGTCCATTTTTGTACATTTATATCTCAGTAAGGATTGCAAGGAGATCCAACCAGTCCATCCTAAAGGAGATCAGTCCTGGATGTTCTTTGGAAGGACTGATGCTGAAGCTGAAACTCCAATACTTTGGCCACCTCATGCAAAGAGTTGACTCATTGGAAAAGACCCTGATGCTGGGAGGGATTGGGGGCAGGAGGAGAAGGGGACAACAGAGGATGAGATGGCTGGATGGCATCACGGACTCGATGGACATGAGTTTGAGTGAACTCCGGGAGTTGGTGATGGACAGGGAGGCTGGCGTGCTGTGATTCATGGGGTCGCAAAGAGTCAGACATGACTAAGTGACTGAACTGAACTGAACTGAGCTGAAGACTGAAAAACGGGCATCCCTCGTAGCTCAGTCTATAAAGAATCTGCCTGCAATGCAGGAGACCTGGGTTTGATTCCTCAGTAGGGAAGATCCCCTGGAGCAGGAAATGGCAACCCACTCCAGTATTCTTGCCTGGAGAATCCCATGGACAGAGGAGCCTGGCATGGTGTCGCAAGAGTTGAACATGACTTAGTGACTAAACCACCACCAAGGCTGAAAAACAAAAAGAATATTTGAGTGTTCTGGTTGTAACCTCTGAGGCAAAGGCTTTGTCAAAGTGAAAGAAAATTTATCACAGCTATGAATCAGTGGCTCATTTTTTGCGCTAATTATGAGGCAACATCATTTGAGTTGAAATTAGAAATTATTTTCAAAAGTCTGATGGTTAGAAGTAAATCTGGGATCAAAAATAATCCCTCTCTTAATTTACTATGTGTCCAGGGTTCCCAACTCAGGTCAGTCTTCACTTCCAGGGGACATTTGGCAATGTTTGGAAAATTTGTCACAGCCTTAGGGGAGGGGTGCTACTAGTTTCTAGTGTGTAGAGGCCAGTAATGGTACAAAATATCTTAAAGTGAACAGGACAACTCCATGCAGCAAAAAGTTATCCATCTCAAAATGTTACTAATACCAAGGTTGAGAAACTTTTCTGTATGTGACTGTGACTCAGGATGAGATCTGCAGTTTGATATGTCTATTCATGTTTAATTCTAGTAGATCTTAAAATAAAATAATGGTTGTTAAAAATGTCACATCTCAGGTGCTTCCCTCGCTGTCCAGTAGTTAAGACACTATGTTTCCACTGCAGGGGACATGAATTTGATCCCTGGTCGAGGATCTAAGATCCCACATGCTGCAAGGCCAAAAAAATATCAATAAGTAGAATAATTTCTTTTAAAAAAAGAAAGGAAAGAGGCTGTATGAGATTAGATCTTCACAGTGGATTCTTGATTTTGGTCTGAGGCAATATAATTACTATGGTAAAACAAAAAGAGAAGGCATTTAAAAGATCCTACTAACTGGTACTAAGTGTCCCATCTGAGAAGGTTTAAAGACTGAATAATTATTCTTACATAGAAAAGTCTTGTATCCTCAAAGTGGAGTCATGGACTGTTAAGCTAAAGTGGACTTGGCCAATCATTTAGTCCAATGCTGTTGCGTTAAAATAAAACAAGAAGCTGCATATCTAAGCTCATGTGGTGTTTCGGTTGCAGAGCCAAAACAAGTCATGATTACAGTCGAGGCACAAGGCGCTTCTTCTCCTTGAAGATAGTCATCACATTTGCAGGTTCTTTTCATTGGCTCATTTAAGTTGACCCTCACTAGACTCTGCATCAAGGTTTGTTCATTGTGCACTTCAAGAAAACTCCGTGAGGAACTGATTTTGTGAATAAGGGAATTGGCAGTTGCAACCCTATAGCATTTACACAATTGCAGCATGATATTAAAAATGAGGAAGGGGAGAAGTGACAATGGTAGGGTAGGGAATTTCCCTTGAATCCTCAAAATGATAGAACTGGAATTCTACTTACTATCCTCTCTTTCCCAATAATAGTTGGATTTCTACAGTCATTTTTCCTTCAGTTATTTGCCTCTTTCCTTTTTTAAAAAAGTTTCCATTATTATACCTAATAGATTCAATAGCATTCATCTTTACTCATTGCATTGTTATAGTGAAAAGAAGAAAGTGTTAGTCACTCAGTCGTGTCCAACTGTTTGTGACCCCATGGACTGTACCCCTCCAGGCTCTTCTGTCCATGGAATTCTTTAGGCCAGAATACTGGAATGTGTTGCCATGCCCTTTTCCAGAGGATCTTCCCCACCCAGGGATCGAACCTGGGTCTCCAGCATGGCACGCAGGTTCCTTACCAACTGAGCCACCAGGGAAGCCAAGATCTGTTTTTTCTTTTTTTTTTTTTTTTAAAAAAGTTTTTTCCAAAATGGTGATGTTAAAGAACAGTTTTCAGAGATCTTAACAATTTAAGTAGCATCATGAAGTGGTAGCTTTACTAAAATGCCATGTCACAACCAGATACATTTTTTTTTTAAGTGTAAACCAGGCATGTGACATATCTTGAAACTGGGGATTTGAAGAAATATTGTTGGAGAAAGAGATCTGTAGAGATCATCATTAGTGGTAGTAGTTAGAGTATATCCTGATCTAATTTGAGATTTTCAAAATAATTAGGCTGTTGAGTGTAGAGGTCAGTATAATCATCACCATTTCAATAAGATTAAAATATTAATGTGCTGAAATAGCATCTCATTTGGTACCAGTAGAAAACAAAATGTTTAACCATTATTGCAAAAAGCACTAAACCTCTGTTACTGCCTGATTAGCTGGTTAATGTGTTTTCCTTTATACTTTTCAATTGCTGTTCTCTAATTTTTTGTTCAAGTTTTTTTTCCTGAAAACATGCTAATTTCATGTGCTTTAGCCCCACAGAAGAGAATATTGCTTAGCAACCACCAAAATAACTAATAAGCCTATATCTTGTAAAGCCTTAAAAGACTTATTTGTCTTAAATTTATGTATTTCTTTATTGGGGTGGCTTAGATGGTAAAGAATCTGCCTGCAATGTGGGAGACCCAAGTTCGATCCTTGGGTCAGGAAGATCCCCTGGCAACCTACTCCAATATTCCTGCCTGGGATATTCCATGGTCGGAGGAGCCTGGTGGGCTACAGTCCGTGGGGCTGCAAAGAGCCTGACACAACTGCGTGACTAACACTTTATTGATCATTAAAATCAAGAGGAGGTTTGTTTCACTTTGAATTTCTTCCAGCTTCTGCTTTTATTGGTTAATTTATAGATGTTGCATGTTTTGTAACAAAAACAAAAAATACTGGTAGGCTACAGTCCATGGGGTTGCAAAGAGTCGGACACGACTGAGCAACTTCACTTCATAGTATATTTAACATGAATGTCTCTTTTCTCCCATCAGTCTCTTAACATTGCCCTGTGTTCATCATGTGCTTTAGTTATTCTTTTCTGATAGGATGGCCTATCAGTGATATTGCTGACTAAAGAAATGTTTTCTCATTCATTGGATATAGAATTCTACAATATTGGTTGTTAATGCTAAGAAGCTAGTATATTAAGTACATTAAAGTTTTAAGAGAGGGAAATGCTAAAAGATTCATTTGAAGTGGTTGATATTACATATAGTGATTTTATTTTTGGTTGTATGACCCAGAAGCACCTCAAAAGAGTCATCTGAGCTAAGGGCTTAGAGTGGGAGGTGCTGCCGCCACATTCAGTCTCCTGTCAAACTCGTCACTTAGCCTTGGCATGTTCACTTGTCAGAGGTGTAAGTCTTCCCACTGTGGCATACAGAGCTCTGCCATTGTTATTCAGTTGCTCAGTTGTGTCTGATTCTGTGAGACCTCATAGGCTGCAGCACACCAGTCAGTCCTCTGACGGTCTCCTGGAGTTTGCTTAAGTCATGTCCATTGAATTAGTGATACTATCCTACCATCTCATCCTTTGCCACCTCCTTCTCCTTTTGCCTTCAGTCTTTCCCAGCGTGAGGGTCTTTTCCAGTGAGTTGGCTCTTGGCATCAGGTAGCCAAAGTGTTGGAGCTTCAGCTTCAGCATCAGTCCTGCTAATGAATATTCAGGGTTGATTTCTGTTAGGATTGACTGGTTTGATCTTCTTGCAGTCCAAGGGACTCTCAAGAGTCTTCTCCTGCACCAGAGTTAGAAAGCATCCTTCCATTTTAGTTCACTGATTCCTAAAATATCAATGTTCACTCAATTTACCTTGATTCATGGACCTAATATTTCAGGTTCCTAGGCAATATTGTTCTTTACCACATCAGACTTTATTTTCACCACCAGTTCACTATCAGACACATCCACAAGTGAGCATGGTTTCTGCTTTGGCCCAGCCTCTTCGTTCTTTCTGGAGCTATTTCTCTGCTCTTCCCTGGTAGCGTATTGGACACCTTCTAACTTGGGGGAGTCATCTTCTGATGCCATATCTTTTTTCCTTTCTATACTGTTTATGGGTTTTCAAGGTGAGAATACTCAAGTGGTTTTCCATTCCCTTCTCCAGTGGACCATGTTTTGTTAGAATTCTCTACCATGACCTGTCCATTTTGGGTGGCCCTTCAGAGCATGGCTCATTATTTCATTAAGTTACACAAGGTGATGATTTTGGTTAGCTTTCTGTGATTGTGGGTTTCATTCTGGAGACTGTGGGATTGTAGTTCTTGTTTCTTCTGTCTGTCCTCTAATGGATGAGAATAATAGGCTTATGCAAGTTTTCTGATGCAAGGGACTGGCTGTGGGGAAAACTGGGTCTTGCTCTGGTGGGCAGGCCATGCTCAGTAAATATTTAATCCAGTTTTCTGCTGATGGGTAGGGCTGTGGTCCCTCCCTGTTAGTTGTTTGGCCTAAGGTGGCCCTTTCCTGGAGTCTACAGGCTCTTTGATAGGGCTAAAGGCAACCTCTAAGAGGACTTATGCCAACGTGTACTTCCCAAGACTGCTGCTGCCAGTACCCCTGTCCCCTCAGCAGGCCGCTGCTGACTCACACCTCTGCAGGAGACCCTCAAACACTCACAGATATGGCTCAGTCTCTTGGGGGGGTCACAAAATACATATAAATAGATGCATATGTGCCAGAGTCAAACAAAATTTTTTTTAGGACAAAAAAATAATCTTTTAAGAGAGGTATGTATGAGAGGGACTTCCCAGGTGGCACTTGTGGTAAAGAAGCCACCTGCCAGTTCAGGAGACTTAAGAGTTTCAAGTTTGATCCCTGTGTCAGAAAGATCCCCATGCTGGAAGGAAATGGCAACTCACTCCAATATTCTTACCTGGAGAATCCCAGGGACAGAAGAGCCTGACAGACTACAGTCCATAGGGTCACAAAGAGTTGGACATGACTACAGTGACTTAGCTATGTGTATGAGAGAAAGAGAGAGAGACACAAAGAGAAAAACGAAGATAATGTGGAGAAGAATGGTGAGGAGAATAAGAAAATGTTATAGTTGAAGTTTAAAAACTCTTTGAACCTTATTAAGACCAGCTTACTATTCAGTTTTTCTAGAGGAAAAGAAAAAAAAAATTTACAAGATCACTAATAGTGACTAAAATAGTTAATAAAAGTAAACACTTATTAATGCTTCAGTTCTGTTTTTCCAAGCACAGGGAAAGGGCAGTTTCTTTTATCCTTTATAAAGTTTAATGCCAGAACTCTGCTTAACATGAAGTTTATTTAGCCTGCTTTATGAACCAGTTTTCTTATAAACTCTATTTTAGGCAGCTCTCCTTTATACGTGGGAATAGAAAACTGAAAATTGGATAGACATTTGATAACTGAAATTTATATAAAATGAGACTTGTATTTATTTTAACTCTTAATTTTAACTTATTCCCATAGCCTAGTTATTTGATATAGATGATAAAAAATAACACCCACCAGTTAAAGTCACTAATTAGAGTTTTTCCCTCTTTCCCTGTTTTTGCACTCTTTGAAAGAGAAATACAAGTAGTGAAATGACAGAGAACTAGTTGGCCATTAGCAGAAGCAAAAGACATTACATACATAAATTAAAGTTGTCCACGAGCCACTAAAAAAGATTTGTATCCAGTTTTACAGTCTGACCGTTTATTCAGATTTGCTTGTATAGAAACATAATTTCAGCTAGTTAATTTTTTGTTTCACCATTATCTCAATTTTAGTTAAACGTTGGTCTAAAGATATGTCATAATCTCATATTATATTGCACAATTAAAATTCTCCCTAAATGTATGCTAAGTTTAATATAAAACAACAATTCCATAGCAGTTTTGAATATTTAAAATTTGTATTTAAGAACACACTGAGGATTTTAATACAGGATAATAAAGACAACATAATAAGGAATGTGGGCTTCCCAGATGGCACATTGGCCAACGCAGGAGACCCAGGAGAGGCGGACTTGATCCCTGGGTCAGAAAGATCCCCTGGAGTAGAAAATGGCAACCCACTCCAGTATTCTTGCCTGGAAAATTCCATGGACAGAGGAGCCTGGACAGAGAAGAAGTCCAAGGGGTCACAGAGAGTCGGACACAACTAAGCAACTGAGCATGCATGCAAAAAGGAATGCATAAGCCAGAAATTCTAGAAATTAATGGCTGCTTATTTTGCCTCTGATTCTTTAAGTATCAGGTTAACTACTAAACTACTTAACCTAGTTAAACTAGGCCTTCCTCACCTAAATATATGAAGCTTTACTTAGATCTCAGTGAACATTTAAAATAAGGAAGATGTTTTGCAGAATATGTATATCCTTAGGCCTGAAGGTGGTTGTCATATTAGACTCAGTGACTGAAAATGAAACCTTTAGTCAGCTATGCAGGCCCTAATATTCCCTCTTAACTTCCTGCTTAGTGTGAAGAGGAATTAAAGCATAAAGATTTTAGCTATTTTTATGATCTTTATGATTTTAAAGAGAGAGTCTCTATGATGACACTTGCTAACACTTCTTAAGCCTGAAATGATCACTTTTTTGGAAAAAATTTTAGATGAAATATAAAAAGTAAATTCTTATCAAAATGAATAAAATTAGAATGCTTTAGACATTGCCACTGCTGCTAGTTATGACTACTGTTAAAAAATTATCAATACCTTTTTATTATTTTACTCCCAGCCAATTAAACAATTCACTGTTGCTCTTAACACAAAGAAAAAGCTAATTTTTAATGTTGTAAAAGCCACCATTGACAGTTCAAAGAATGCTGTCTCAGTTCACATGGTATTTTTTGTTGTAGCAGACTGTTAGTATGTACACTGCAGTTGTCAATAGTTTGCCTCCAGTCTTTTATTTTTCTTTAATTTGCAAATGCCTAGTAATAAATATTATTAGATGCAATGAGTTTTAGTTCATATTTCAATATATAGTGATACAATATTAAAAGCAAAATATTTAAAACATTTAATATAATATTTAAAACAAAAGAGAAGAGAAATACAGAATCTCACTTTAGAAATTTTAAAGTTTCTATTTCAGGATCTCCAAGTTGAACTGTTTTTCTTCTCTGTTAAATTCATGTTATGAAGAACTTGTTGTAGGTGAAGAAAAAACAAAAAGCATGAAAAAAACCCTACAGCCAGAGCCTTTGTAATCATGTATATCAGTTTTAATCATGGTTCTGATTTACTGCTGGTAAGATCTCAAGTAAACTCTTAGGGCAGTGGTTTCCCCTTCTGTGAATTGGGGATAATAAAACCAGTTGAATAGTATTGCCGTTAAAACTAAAAGAAATACAAAATACTTAAAGCACCGCCCCCCCCACCCCTGGCACAACAACTGTTAAATATGTGTTATTTTTCCTCTCCTTCCACCTTCACCCCTAATCAAATTCAGTTGATATCTTTGAACCGAAGTAGATTACAGGATTATTGGTCAGTTCTAAGCTTCTGGATAAGCTGTTACTCTAAACTATTGCATAGGATATTTCTTTTGACTCTAAGATACAAATGAATGCTGGAAAATCTTATTATAATACAATTATAAAGAAGGATTATGTATTTGCACGTGATAGCCCATTGTAACTGTTTTCTTGATCACGTTTTAACAGATTGATGTCGTTATACAACAAATGCTCTCTTTGTTCCCTGTTCTTGTCACAATTGCTCGATTTAATAAAAGGTAATTGATTAGGCTCTGTTTGCACTGTAGTCAGGAAACTGGAGAGGGAAGCTAACTGTAAGAGATCCCCTCCCACCCCATTATCAATCTTTTACCGCCACTAACCTGCTTCAATTATTTCTGACAGAAGGATTGTGTAAATTACCAAATCACTCCCAAACAAAGCAACATCTAGAAAGATTAATTGCGTTGGGAAAACAGGTACAGGATTGAAGTTGTGTGACACTTTTTATTTCTCCCTCCTGAATTTTTTATTAATTGGACAAAAAAAAATAGAAATGGAGGTACTGACTGCCCTCATACACTGAGAACAGCCCCCGCCTCATTTCTAAAGGTTATATTCCCTCTTCTCTGTTTTTGACAGATGATCTTACCCATCCAGCCTTTTCTCTTTTTTCTTTTTTGGCCACATGGCATGACTTGCAGAATTTCAATTCCCTGACTAGAGATTAAACCCAGGCCATAGCAGAGAAAGTGCTGAATCCTGACCACTAGACCACAAGGGAACTCCCCATCATTTTTACTAATGTTGATAATAATAGCAACTATCACTAATCAGATACTTTGTGGAGCCTGGTGGCTTAGTAAGGACTTTTATATGCATTATCTTATTCCTCATAACATCGGTACTATTACCATTTTCTCATTTTATGGATGAGAAGACCAATAGTGAGACAGCCTGTGAAACTTGCTCATGGTCAGAAAGCTAGTATGTGGCAAAGTATTGTATCAAACCAGGGTATTTTGAACCCTGGAGTCCATGTGTCAACTGTTATTCTGTGCTTCCTCTAATGACCTAATGACAAAAAAAAAAAAGAAAAGTGGAGGCTAGAAAGACAAAAGCCCTGTAGTCTGCACGGTCTGCCCTTGGCCTACATACCTTGTATTCCGAATTTCTTGACCTGAGATTAGAAACCTACCACAAGCTGATTCAAAACTGCCTTTGAAACCTTATTTCCTACTGTATCTAAATATCAGTTCACCACTCTGACCAGGCTAATTTTATTTTTTCTCTTAAAAAAATTACTTTGCTTATAAAAACTAATCCATTTTTTGCTCCATGAAGACTTTCCTGTCTGCAGAAGGACTTAATTCTATTACAGTCCTACTGTTACTTGACAAATACAGTGCATCGTGTTGTGTAACCTGAAGCGTGTGAGTGTGAAGGAGATCCCAGCATGGGAGGAGCAAGGGTGTCTGGCTCAGGGCGGATCCTCCCTGCATGTTTGCTTACTTCCCCTATCTTACTTTAGTTATGAAGGGCACAGCACGCACTTTGCAGCCAAACAGGCTGGTTTTGGAATCCTGTCAATTCCATTTCTGACTGTTGGGAACAGAGTCAAATCCCTAAACTTCTCCACACTTTAGTTACTTCGTCTGTAAAGCAAGGATATTTGTAGTACCTAGTTGGTTGACTTATGTGAAGATTAAATGAGAGTCTGTGTCTAGGGCAGAGTGAGTACTTATTAAACACGAGCTATTATAGAAGAATTTTAGTGTAAGTTGTTGTTCAGTCGCTCAGTCATGTCTGACTCTGCAACCCCATGGACTGCAGCACACCAGGCTTCCCTGTCCTTCACTATCTCCCGCAGCTTGCCCAAACTCATGTGCATTGGTTCAGTGATGCCATCTAATCATCTCGTTCTCTGTCGTCCCCTTCTCCCCCAGTCATTATTACAACTAGTTATATTTTACTACATTACAAATCTATAAGTCCATCTCGTGCATGTTGTGGGCATTCTGTAAATGCTGCTGTTTTTATTTTTATTGATATAATTCACATACCATGAAATTCTTCCTGTTTTAACTGCAGAATTTTAGCCAAGTCCATGGCTTCACGCTCCAGTGTATGACCTACTGCAGGGATCTGAGGGCTCATTTGGAAGGGAGTTATCCAGGTTGGGTCACCAGCCCTACAGGAAGAACTTGAGACAAATGAACACTTGAATGAAAAGGAGCTTACAGTTCATTGTTCCCTCAACCTACCCTCTGACCTTGTGAAAAAAAGGAATCTGAAACATACTCCATGTAGAATGGTTTGATTTAGTGGCCATTAAAACTTTTAAAAAGTTACTCAAATGCTTTAGAAATTAAGGTGAAGGTATTTGTAATTAAAATTCAGTTGTATATTCTGCTCAAAATGAGACAAGATGCAGCATTACTTGTATTCCTGGATTGTGGTTGAAACCATCCTCACTGAGGGTGTTATTAATAGCAAATAGCAGTGAATGCTTTCAGTTCAGTTCAGTCACTCAGTCGTGCCTGACTCTTTGCAAACCCCATGGACTGCAGGACGCCAGGCTTCCCTGTTGCATCACCAACTCCTGGAACTTACTCAAACTCATGTCCATCAAGTTGGTGATGCCATCCAACCATCTCATCCTCTATCGTCCCCTTCTCCCCCTGCCTTCAGTCTTTCCCAGCATCAGGGTCTTTTCTAATGAGTCAGTTCTTCGCATCAGGTGGCCAAAGTATTGGAGTTTCAGCTTCAGCATCAGTCCTTCCAATGAACATTCAGGACTGATTTCCTTTAGGATTGACTGGTTTGATCTCCTAGCAGTCCAAGGGACTCTCAAGAGTCTTCTCCGACACCACAGTTCAAAAGCATCAATTCTTCGGCACTCAGCTTTCTTTATAGTCCAACTCTCACAACTGTACATGACTACTGGAAAAACCATAGCTTTGACTATATGGACCTTTGTTGGCAAAGAAATGTCTCTGCTTTTTAATATGCTGTCTAGGTTGGTTATAGCTTTTCTTCCAAGGAGCAAGTGTCTTCTAATTTCATGGCTGCAATCACCGTCTGCAGTAATTTTGGAGCCCCAAAGAATAAAAGTCTGCCACTGTTTCCGCTGTATCCCCATCTATTTGCCATGAAGTGATGGGACTGGATGCCATGATCTTAGTTTTCTGAATGCTGAGTTTTAAGCCAATTTTTTCACTCTCCCCTTTCATCAAGAGGCTCTTTAGTTCCTCTTCACTTTCTGCCATAAGTGTGGTGTCACCTGCATATCTGAGGTTATTGATATTTCTCCTGGCAATCTTGATTCCAGCCCAGCATTTCTCATGATGTACTCTACATATAAGTTAAATAAGCAGAATGACAATATACAGCCTTGACGTACTTCTTTCCAGATTTGGAACCAGTCTGTTGTTCCATGTCCGATTCTAACTGTTGCTTCTTGACCTGTGTACAAATTTCTCAGGAGGCAGGTCAGGTAGTCTGGTATTCCCATCTCTTTAAGCATTTTCCATAGTTTGTTGTGATCTGCACAGTCAAAGGGTTTGGCGTAGTCAATAAATCAGAAGTAGATGTTTTTCTGGAATTCTTTTGCTTTTTTGATGATCCGGAGGATGTTGGCAATTTGATCTCTGGCTCCTCTGCCTTTTCTCAATCCAGCTTGAACATCTGGAAGTTCATGGTTCACATACTGTTGAAGCCTGGCTTGGAGAATTTTGAGCATTACTTTGCTAGTCTGCTACTTTTCTACAATTACCACACAGTTGCACTCATGTCACACAGTAGCAAAATAATGGTCAAAATCTCCAAGCCAGGCTTCAACAGTGAATGCTTAGGAGCACCTGAAATGCTTATTTTTGGTTAGATAAAATTTAAGTGAATATGTTAAGAAAATTCACGTGAGTAAATTTTAAAGATCTCACTGGCTTTATTCAGCAGTTCACGCATGGGAAGCAGCCAGTCTAGCAGACAGAATGGCACTCTGAGGAGCTGTACTTTTATGGGCAGAATGGCCCAGAACCAAGGAAGTCACACTAGACAAAAAAGTGGAGTGGTTACTGCAAGATCACTTTCCCTTAGGGGCAATTCACCTGCTCTGTCAGGCAGGTTACCTCACTAGTGCCGATCAGGTGCTTCCTGGTTTAAGATTTCATTTCTGGGAGAGTAGAAACTGTAGCAGTCTTTGGTGACATGAGGCTTTAGCATAAGGGACTCCATGTTGGACCTGTTGTCTTGTTTTTAATAGTTAGCTGTGGGTTTTAGAGTTACAAATGTGGTAGAAAGCTGACTTGTTAAAGCTTGCAGCTGCTCTTTCATAGTCTGGAATGTACCTCACCATCATTCTTTGCAGTGAGATGCAAATGAAGAAGTAAGATACCCAGTATAACAGTTAAGCAAGTATTTGTGTCCCACTGGTTTTTGTTTTCTTAGTTTAACTCTAGGGATTTTTTTTTAAATAATCTGTGTTTTCTGAGGTTTTGAATTTGCCTAGTAATTGCTGGCAAAGATAAGGAAGATAATGAGCTGAACGGTTGGAATTTGACACAAGAATAATGGTTTTCTTTATTTACATTTGCATGATTTTGAAAAGAACCAAGATTTCTTTTATTTATCTTCTACTTCTTGTTCTTTTCCCTTTGTAAAACTCAGTATGTTACTGGACTATCCTGAAATCCAAAATCTTCTGAAAAGTTTTCTTCTATTGATACTTCTATGGTTTCTCTCTCATTTTATCTCTTGTTCCTCCACTGAGAGCACTTGGGTTTTAGTAATGTGCACTCCTGCATGTAAAGAGAAACCTCCTTGGAATATTGCTTTTCTGTGATTAAGAAAGGGTAGAATTTTGTCTTTCTTAGAGTTCTTTACCTCTGTGTCAATACCATGAACGTTTTGCGACAGTCGTTAAAACTGAGTCGTGTATACTCCATGAATATTTATATTGAATTGAATCTATTATATTATTAATTGAATCTATAAAGATGTTACTGAATGATTAGACGAACCCCTGGGGAAGAAAAAACCGTCTCTACCAGGCTTTGTCAGTACGTGGTGGGGGCACAGACGTTTCTGTCCTCTAGGCCATATTTTTGTCCTGGTGGTTTTGTCTTCTGTCTTATCCTGATTTTATGGCTGTTGTGATGACAATGTTCAACAGGTAGAACCTGAGGCATGGGAGAAATGGTCTTTAAAGGCACTCTTGTGAGGAGAGATAATTTTTTAATGATGTGTGTTCATTTTTTAAATGTATTTGCTGCTTTGATGGTGGATAACAAAATACTGCTCCCATAATTAAACTACTTTGCTTTGCTGCATTTGGGGAGAACACAGAAATACAAAGTGTTCACATCTTATTCAGGCTTCTCTTGATTTTTGTTTTGGCTTTTACTAAATTTGACTCTTGAGAATAGACGTTCTCTGAAGGCCAGGAATGGTTTATTAGACTCACACTCATTTAGTATAACCCAGTTATATTTTTGTTAAATAGGAATAATCCCAGAAAAATGGCTTTTGGAACAAAATCAGCTAACAGAGTAAAATCTGTAAAAAATTATAAAACAGCATTCAAAAATCATTGGAGATATTTATTAATATTTGTTAATTTTTTTGTCTTAATGAGATCTAGAAGCCTTTTGAAAATTATTTTATAGCCAGTTTGGCTTCTGAATAGAAAGACTGTAAAGAGTAACTAATAAAAAGTTAAGCAACTGTCACCAAATCTTTTAAAAGCAAAAGAGTTGATATTAGAAAATCCAATTTAGGGTACAAAGTAGAAGGCATTTGTTGGGACCCATTATAGCAACCACTGGGGGTATTTTCCTAACATTTGGGATTAATGTTACCCTTTGTGTTTCATTCTGATAGAGATTAAAAAGGTATTCTCACCTTCAAACCCTCCAATAAGCCTATTTACTGGAGCGGAAAAGGACACACTGCTTTTGACTGAGCACACAGGAAAACCTCTCATCTATTCCGTCCCTCTCGATTTACTTGACCACGAGGAAACTGAAACCTTGGGAGGTTAAGTGACTTGCCCTGGGACAGACAGCTAGCTCGTTCCTGCTGGAACTGGAGCCCCTCTATTGGTTACCACAAATGCTTTATTTTCTGCTGCCCATTTAATACACAATCCTCTCCTGGTAAATTTTAGCAGCAACTGGTGCTGTCGGCAGTACACTCCTTGATCGCAGGTAATTCTCCCCCCCGCCCCCGCCAATACCTTCCTTTCAGTGGAGCTGAGTGGTGTGAAGTCAGTGACTGCAGAAGCTCAGGTGGGAACCATCCGGGGAGATCGGTGGGTCTCAATTCACTGGGGAAAAGTCAAACGAGTCAGAAAAATGTCTTGCAAGGCAGTGAAGTACTGTATGTAAACATGACTGTGTACAGTGACTCCTGAAGTCTGGAAGCAGGGTAATAGCTGTTTATTTCTGAGACTGCAGAAAAGAATCTTTAGGAAAAGAAAGATAGGTAGTATAAAAACAGTTAAAAAAGAAAATAGATCATTGGTTTGCTAAATTTTTTTTTTTAATTGAAAAATAATTGCTTTACAGAATTTTGGTTTCTGGAAAACATCAACATGAATCACCATAGAAGTATGCTTTTTTTTGGGGGGGGGGCCACAGATATACATTTAACTGTATGAAAAAAGGACATTTAAATTTTTGTTTCCCAGACTATAAAATCTGGAGGAATATTTAAGGGTGACAGAAAATGAAGGATACGTACAAAACTTAGGGAGCCCTTGCTCTAGAAAGCGTATGCAGTGTGGCTATTAGAGAAGCCCTCTTGGATTGAGGCACAAACTGTTACAGATAATTCTAAGGCACTCTGGCCAATTAGAACAGTCTTTTGAAGATAATAAATCAGGAGCTTTGTAAAAATACCTAATTGTTTACCTAACAACCCACGTGGAGCTCTAAAAGGACTTAATTATTTGAAGTGGTTAGCTTTTTTGTCGTTTTAAAACCGTCTTTACAGCCTTTGATTATGTTTCTAAAAGTGTTTTGCACTCCTATAGCCCCAATGCCTTAACAGTTTTCTGACTTTATAACACAGTACCTAAAACTATTTACTACTGTTTTCCCTGGTCCTTTCTTTCTTTCTTTTTTTTTTTTTCTTGGTTATGAGTGTTCTTAACCAAGATTACCTATTGTTAAACCGAATTTGTTCTCCCAGGCTGCACAGGCAACTGCTCAAATGCAGTCATAATTCTTGTTTGCCCCTGGGCGGTTGCCAGCAGGGAATAAGGCATTATGGGAAGTGGTTTCTTTACCTTCCACAACAGGTGTCTTTGTCAGTGCACCTGATTCAGATACCAGTGTGGAAGCCCTGAGTCACTGGAGCCAAGGGAAATGTGAAAGCCAGAGGAACTGCTTTCACAGCTAGAAAGTGGTCCTGCGAGATAAATCGGAAGACTTCTGGTGCTAGTGAGTGCACGAAGGGAGTCACAGTATCTTTCTGAAAAGATAAAAAGGAATTAAAAAGGTATGAGCTGCCTGACGCTTTAGTGTACCTCGTCTCCTGATGATCATTTAATCTTTACCTGGTTAGTCAGTGTTTAGTGCGGGAAGAATTTTTAAGAAAAATAATGCTTTAAAAGGCACAACTGCCTTGTAGGGGAAAAAAAAGTGAAGTGAAAATGCTTTACCAGCTCCAGCATGGGTCAACACAGTTTGAAGCTGTTTTAATCTTGAGGATTTATTTAAAGTATTGCATTTTCTGTTTAAATAAGCCTATTAGTCTTGCTTCTGTTTGCTGGCAGTAAGGTATTTTCCCCCTTCTGTGTATGTGAGCGTGTGTGTGTGTGTTTGTAATCCAGAATGCTATGGTAGTTGCAAAACTCTTCTAATCACATTTAAATAGAACAGGGTACTATTTAAGTAATCATGTTCATCTAGGTGGAAATACTTTGGAAAGACAAAGAAAAATAGGCACTAGAAATTTCATTCCAAGTCTTGTTTTCTGAAAAACAAGCAGACTAAATAACATAATACTGCTATGGATAATTAGGACTAAACATTGTATTTGATTAAAGATAAACATTCCCAGTTGATTTCTAATTCTAACAAATATTTCTTACAGTATTGCACTGTCATACTCTAGAAAAAGCAGAGAAGATAATAGCTTAATTAGAAATACTGGCAAAACAACTTCGGGAGGAGCTTTATCTGCCCTCCTCCCTTTTTATTTGCTTAATACTTTCCCCATGGAATTAGCCTACATTATATTTCCTGGTGATTTAGGCAACCTTGTAATGATAATTTGGACAGTTTTCACGTTTTTTCATCAGGGCACGTTGAGGTTCATTTACTGTCTTCAGCTGTATTTAAAAAGATGCTTCTCATAGCTAAGGCACCAATAGTTCATTACTATCTACTGATTTGGGTAATTAAAAGAAATCTCTAAGCTTAAAAATAGACAAAGAGAACTTTTATCATGGGAGAATAATAATTAGTTTGGAAATGACAACCTTGTGTTGTTTTCAGAATAACAGTGGAAAACTAAATTCTCTCAAAATCAAGAATTCTGTTTAAAATATTTGTTGTTTTTTTAGTGGGAGAAGAGGAAATGGTTATTAACTGATATTGCAGTCTGTTTCATTTTTATATTTTGGTACTTTTTGTTTTTAACAGAAATACTCAGAGGGGAAAAGGAACCTTTTTTTTTTTTCTTTCACACTTCTTGAGATAATTAATTACACCAAGAATTTGATAAATTCTGAAAAATTAGATGTTGCCATCTATTTATTTTCTGTGAACATGAAAAAAATAAGCGGTAAGAAAATCTACATCTTCTCCAAGAAGACACATCTTGATATAAGTAATACTGAAGTAAGAAGATAAACTTAAAAAAATTCTGATTATCATGAACATAACATCAATTTTTGTGGTTTTTGGTTTCCTTTTTATTTTTTCTTCCATTTTTGCTCTAGAATATTTCCATTTAGGAGACTTTTTTGAAGTTTTAAGAAGATTTCCAAAAACTAAATTTTCCAGCTGCTCTGTTAAGAATGCAGAAGGTGTTTATAGTATATACTTCCTCCGTAGATAAGAGACCTCCCTCAGTTTTCTAGTGGGGGTGAATTGCTAGACAAGCCTATGATAGCACCTGCTTTTTTTTTTTTTTCCCCTCCTCTGGATTTTTGACACTCCACCCCCTCAAACTCAGGTGGGTGTGTGCATTGGCACCAAGCTGCAATAGGATTTTCCCCTGGATAGTCTGGTCTGGAGCTGGGATAGCAGCTGCTGCTGTGGAAAGACCAGCTGGCAAGATGATGGAAGAAATCTCCATTATGGTAGCCTATGACGCCCATGTTTTCAGCCAGCTGCACGACGAAGACTTCCTCACTAGTCTGGTGGCCATCAGCAAGCCCAGGTCTATGGTAGGTGGGGTCTTGCACATTCTTCTGGGGCTGTTATTTCTTTTCTAATATGATAGTTGTACTCGTGTAGTAGTTGAGGCATAACTTCCTGGGAATTAAAATAGAAGCATTGCTGTTGGCATTGTTACAGCTGCAACAAGGTCTACAGGTTTTCACGGTTTTATTTATAAAACTAAGCACTATTATACCTTTGTAGTATATTTAAAGTGTCCCAGGAGTAAAACTTAGGTTAATGCTTTCTTATGTAATGAGGTTGAAAGAAGTTTTATATTCCCAAACATAATATTCTCCCATGTGTTTGCCTTGTATGTACATATATGGTTATTAGGTGAGGGCTACCTACATTTACACATATATAATTCAGTATTTCTGAAGTGGAGCATTTTTACCAATGGGCCATAACAGAGACGTTAAGAATGTCTAACAATCAAATAACTTTCAGAGTCTTTACATTATTACTAGGAACTATTATAAGTGTAATTTTAATTGGGATTTAAATTTATAATTTTTTTAAACCATTCTCCAAGAGTCTTAGTTTGCATGTCCTGGCATAATAGAAAAACAAAGTCCTTGCAAATGTTTGTTGTGTCTTCTCTGTAGATGTCATCCTTATATCGGTCATTGATCCATATCTTTTAAACATACTTTCCTGACTGTTGTCATAGTGACCTCTTCTATTCAGTAGTACCCATCATAAGCAACAGAATGAGCAAGTATAATAACAATTATCTTACTAGTTGTTTTTGTTTAGTCACTAAGTTGTGTCTGACTCTTGTGACTCCATGGACTATAGCCTGCCAGGCTCCTCTGTCCATAGGATTTCCCAGGCAGAAATACTGGAGTGGGTTGCCACTTCCTCCTTCAGGGGGTCTCCCAACCCAGGGATTGAACCCAGGTCTCCTGTGTCTCCTGATTTGCAGGTGGATTCTTTTATCATTGAACCACCATCTTTCTAGTATGAAACTATAATTCTCTATTCTAAGACATAGGAACCTTAACACAATCTGGCAATTTCTTCAAAGAATATATTGTAATAATAATAAAAAAAAAAGGTGGAGGGAGAACTCATAGGTTAATTTTCAAAGACTTAAGGGGAATATCAGCTTGATGCAGTATACTGACCTTGTTTCGGTGTACTGATGACACCATAAAAAAATCTGTAAGGTAATCAGGGAAAATTTGACCACTAATTAGATTCTGAAGGAGATCAGCCCTGGGTGTTCTTTGGAAGGAATGATGCCAAAGCTGCAACTCCAATACTTTGGCCACCTCATGCAAAGAGTTGACTCATTGGAAAAGACTCTGATCCTGGGAGGGATTGGGGGCAGGAGGAAAAGGGGACGACAGAGGATGAGATGGCTGGATGGCATCACCGACTCGAAGGACATGAGTTTGAGTGAACTCCGGGAGTTGGTGATGGATAGGGAGGCCTGGCGTGCTGCAATTCATGGAGTTGCAAAGAGTCGGACACGACTGAGTGACTGAACTGAACTGAATTAGATAGTAATATTGAGAAATACTCAATTTTTGTGTGTGCAGTAATATTTTGATTGTGTTTAAAATGATTTAGAGGGATGTATGGAGATAGTTAATGATGATAAACAAGATATGTAAGGATAGTTAATGTCTGCAAAGATTCAAAATGGTCCAGTAGAGAGGTTGGTGATGTGGGTAAAACTAAATAGGTGTTGATAATTATTGAAACAGAAGAGTAGTACATAGGAATTCATTATACTTTTCTCCTTTTGTAAATGTTTTATAGCTACAGTTTAAAAGAATCAGCTAGACCAAAAACACAAAACAAATACAATACCATAATATACTTTTTAAAGTGTTCATTAGTACAGAAATATCCAGCCTATTACATTTTTTTCCTGTTTAATATAATTTCTATTTTTATAATTATATATATATTATATGGAGATTATTGCCAATCCTTACTTAACCATAAATACGTATATATACCAAGTTAGGATAGGTTAATTCACAGTTGTGAATAATCTTTAAGCTTCATTTTAGCCATTAATTTAAAATAATCCATCATGAACACTTATCCAAAAAATTCAGAATTCTGTTTCACTTTTTTCTAATGGTCCTATCAAGGTCCTTTTAAGGGATCTGACCTGAGTCTTCAAAAATGTGTAGGAATTTTCTAGGCTAAAGGGGAGAAGAACAAAAACAGAGATGTAAAGTAACCCAGTGTAGAGGACAGAAGATGCAGAAGAGGTAGGCAGTGACCAGGTCATGGGGAGCCTCATATGCTCAATAAATTCAAGACATTTGGGGTGTGTGCTTACACAGGTACAGAGAGACAGGAAGAGAGAAAATGAATGAATGAATATTGATGTGCTTACCAGGAAACACTCTTCCATATTCTGCATATTGATATATATTATGCCTGATGCAATTCCAGCTCCCCCAAAGGGGATTTAGCCCATGGAAAATCTCAGAGGCATGATAAAGACACAAAATAAAGCTCTATACACCGAACTTTTAAATAGTATAAATGTCCGGATGTTGAATTAATTACAGAAAGTTCTAGAGATTCTTAGTTCTCTTTATTGGGTTTGAAATTTGAAAGAGTTTATTCACTGGTATCATCTTTTGGAGGTAATAGTTTGGTTTTAGTTTGTCTGGGAAAGTTATACTAAAATTGTGGTAAGATAAAATATTTATCATTTGCTTGATTCTATATTGAGTTTTCTGTTTTGTCCAAGATGAACTCTTTAAAAAATTGTATGAAAGAGATAAATACTCAGATTTTCTGCAGTATAAAATAAATTGCTTCTCAATGTGATTTATTACTGTACTGTAAAGCAAATTACTGTCTTGCTAACATATAAAATCCCCTGGGTTTAGGTTGACTATTATAAGGGTATTTAGAAACTTTCCTAGTATAGGATTAATTAATATCTTTCTGTAATTGGACTTTGTTTCATAATGAGAGTTATCTTGATTTATTAAATGGTAGTAATGCCATTAGGTACAGTGTTTTTGGCGTGAACACAATCTTTTCTTGTTCATAAGTAGCTCTGTGGCTTTCTGACACCTTTGATGAAGACAAATAGTGAAAAATACATCTCACAACATTGTACACACAAGACTGAAAGAAAATTTGACTAAACCATACTTACTGTTGCTACATGTGATGTATTCAGTTTTTTTTTCTACTCTGTTATATTTGTTTTAAAGCTAGTTATGCACAACCATTGGTTTCAGAATTGTCTTGATTCACATTCTGAAAAATATGACTGCATCCTATTGATCCTTTAAAAATGAATGATAATGAAGAAAATGACAGATCCCTTTTTATAGGCCCTTTTGATAAAACAGCTAAGAAAAAAGGATAAGGAAGTCAAGCATAATCTCTCTTATCATCCAGATCATTCATACACACACAACATAAGGTTATGCAGATCAATACTGTATTTGCTAAGATAAGCTAAACAAAAGCCTAGAACTTGTAAATTACAGCATAAATAAATTGGTATGTAAGGTGAAAATTCAGTCTAATCAAAATGACTCAGAAGCATTGAGAAAGCTGCCTCACTGGACACAGTATTCTTGCCTTTCCTTAATTTCAACAGCTTACTTTTCCTCTTGTTGTTCATTGGCTGAAATTAACTCTTTCATTTTGAGACAGAATTGTACCCATTTCCTCATCCTCCTCTTATTGCAAGGTGCTCACACGAGGAATAATTACAGCCGAAGGAGAGAGACTCTAAAGTTTTCCTCAGTCAGGGCCTTCTGTCTCCTAGTGGAATCACCAGCATTTCTCTCTCCACGTCCACCGTTTCTAATTATTTTTATACCTGACCAGTGTAAATAAAGGAAAAAGATCATACCTGTTACATTTGTTATGCATTCTAGAAGGAAGCTTTGAATATGTATTTAAATTCAGAATGTATGATTTAACGTTTAAACATGAATAAGCCTAATAACCAATACATACTCTGTCAAGCTTGAATATTTCAGGTTAAATGTTAACTTATGTTCTGCTTATTTCAACTTTTTAATCTATAAGAAGGGAACGTTACTTTAGCCAGTATGTAATATTATAAACATTTTGGGATTACTGCAATATGCTGGGTATGAATAGAATATCCTTTATATTATAAACATTTTGGGATTACTGCAATATGCTGGGTATGAATAGAATATCCTTTATCCAAAGATCTCATAATAAAGTAAAAGAGACAAGCAAAATCAATATTTATGGAGATGATATTTACTGTTGTAGGGTAGAATGAAGTAGAGAATAGTTATTCAGTGTGGAGGCAGAATTCCAAAGAGGATGGAAGCAATTAACTGAAGCTTTGAAGGCTGATAAGGTGTTTGTCAGCGAGTGGAAAGTAGTAGGGCCTTTCTGAGCAGGGCGAAAGGCCAAGGGATTAACTGTTCAGAGGCTTTAAGGTTATAAGGTTCCCAGTTCAAGTTTTACATCTGCTGCTTACTGGCAAATTACTTAGTTTCTCTAAGCATCTGAATGAGGGGTATAGTAGCACTACATTACTTGTTATTTCAAGGATTAAATGAAAGCACTTAGCAGTGAAAGCTCTAATCGTCTCCCCTTGTAACTGCCTGAAGAAAGCCTAAAGGATGAGTATGGTGAGTAGATAAGGCGTCATAGGGATGTGGAAGAAAGTATTGTTGTTGTTTAGTTGATAAGTTGTGTCCGACTCTTTGTGACCCCATGGACTGCAGCCTGCCAGGCTCCTCTGTCCATGAGTTTTCCCAGGCAAGAATACTGGACTGGGTTACCATTTCCTTCTCCAGGGATCTTCCTGACCCAGGAATCGAACCCACATCTCCTGCATTGGCAGGCAGTTCTTCACCACTGAGCCACCGGGGAAGCCCATGGAAGAAGGCAAGGGGTAGACAAATGTACTAGTTGGGTTGCCCTAGTGAATTGCTTTGTTTGGTAGGAGGTCACTATCAGGATATCAGTCTTACAGAAAACTTGAAGTCTGTTGGCATGAAGATGGTATAGAGCAGTGGTCCCCAACCTTTTTGGTACCAGGGACCGGTTTTATCAGACAGGGTGTAGGGGAAGGTTTGGGGGTGGTTCAAGTACATTACATCTATTATGCACTTCATTTCTATTATTATTACATCAGCTCCACCTCAGATCATCAAGCTTTAGGTCCCAGAGGCTGGGGACCCCTGCTGTAGAAGAGCCTAGGTTTGAGCCTCAGGATGGTGAGAAGGCAATGTGGCATTAATTGGAGGAATTTATATGGGTGAGACCATCTGTTGAATAGATGTATTGATTATTGCAGGAATGGGCAGTAACAGATTGACAGGTGCCACATTGCCTATGGAAAAAAAATTTAAAGGTCATTATAGCAGGTAAAAAAAATTGACAAGAGTCTGGACTTCTTGACATTTCAGCAGCAACAGTGTAAATAAAGAAATTCGCCCAGGCACGATGCTCAGTTCTTGTAGTGGATAGGTACAGTGGAATTACTTATCAGATAGCAGCAGCTGATCTATACAAGAAGAGTAAATGATTGAGATAAATTGCAAATTACTGTCATGTAAACTTTCCACCTTATAAAATTAAAATTGGAAAGATTGTTACTATGTCAGCTTGAATAGGAAAGTTGGATATCAAGACATGTAATGGAGAAAAGATGGCCCATTTTGGCTTTATGGTGTTCCACATCTAGAAATTCTAAATCACAGCATCACTGTAAGAGACTTGGTTGTTTGGTGGTTTGTCCATTAACAAAAGCTTTTTACCCAGACTAACACATTGTTATACTTGATTAGCACTGGGTCGAATGTCCTTAACAGACAGATACTGACATAGCAGCACTGCGCCAGGGAAAGAAGGGAGGTCTTCAGGGAGCTACAGTTTCTCTGTTGTATAACTGGGAGATGAGGGAGAGCTTTCTGAAATGACTTCCTCCTTACCAGGTTGGCACATAACTTTCATCTCACATGCCAAATTAAAAAGAAAAAAACTCACAGCAATTCCTTGTGCCAGAGATGGAGAAAACAATGAAATCAGTAGTTGTTTCTCAGTCTTTATTCTGTATACAAAAATATTGATTAGAATAAAGCTATTGACTCATCCATATTTTTTAATGTTATTATCTGAAGACTTTACATTCTGATTGTTATTCCAGTGAACATATTTTGGTCGTACTTCATCAGCTTCAGTTTAGCAAGGAAGCCATTTCCTCCCTCATTTGGTTTATCAGTTTAGATATAAGCTGAGATTCTTACAGTTGCAAATAATAAAATCTCAAGCTATCTTAAACAAGAAGCAGAATTTATCATGTGGGCACCAGGGGATGTTCCTTTAAACACAAGAGCAGGAGTTCAGCATAGCCAGTAGTGGCAAACATTTTCCATTATCTCTTGCCATCTAATTAGCTTGTCTCTTTGCATCTACTTTCTCTCTTTCCCCAAGTTCTCTGCTTTTTCATTCCCACAGCAGAATATAGTCACTGTACAGCATTCAGATTTATAGTTCTGTCATTTGCAGAGTTAAGTTGTTACCCATGAATCCCAACTCTAGATTCTTCAGAGAGAATCTGAGTGACAGGGGAGGTAACATAGTCTAGAGTTGAGCCCAGGAGCCAGAGTGTCTGAGTCAAATCCCACTTCATCACCAGTTAGCTCATTTACTTGGGGTAGGTTACTTGACCTCTCTGAGTTTCCTTTCTCTCATCTGTGAATTGGAAGTATGTTCGAAGTACCTTATAGGATTAAATCAGTTAATACATTAAAGCATTTAAGAATACCCAGCACATAATAAGAGGTATATGTGTGTGTGAAAGTGAAGTCGCTCAGTCGTGCCTGACTCTTTGCTACCCCGTGGACTGTAGCCCACCAGGCTCCTCTGTCTGTGGGATTTTCCAGGCAAGAGTACTGGAGTGGGTTGCCATTTCCTTCTCCAGGGGATCTTCCCAACCCAGGGATCTAACCCAGGTCTCTCTCGCGTTGCAGGCAGATGCTTTAACCTCTGAGCCACCAGGGAAGTATGTGTATAGATTAATATAATTCCAAACTGATTCTTCCTTTACACAGTCTTGAAATAAGAGCTTAACATTTAGCAGGACTTTATAAATTCACTTTCTAAAGCACACTGAGGTTGTTTTGCTATTAAATATGAAATGATTGAACCAGCTGTGATGACAGTCATTAGAGCTCTTCTGCATTTAATGCTGTTTCAGATGTTGAGAAGTTATCTTCTATACTTGATTCTGGGAGTGGGGTTGATTTGTGAGTTAACCCAAAATATCTTTTTTGGAGGTGTTAGAGGAGCAACTGACATGAAACATATAATACCTAAAGTTTTTGTTTTGTAAAATCATAGCTTGTCTACAATGACTGAAAAATAATATTCTAGTTTTTTATTTGTTTTAGCACCCATATTTGCATTGTTTAATATTAAAAATATTCATTGATCTACTCCTGTGTGCTGTACTATATTTTTGGCCCTGGGAATCTAGGTGTGACGTAGAAAGACCTGTATCAATTGCAAATCTTATATTATTTGGAGAGGTAAGACACGAATATTAGCTAATAATAACACTTGTCAGCCAGTGATAAGTATTATGCAGAGACTTGAAATGGAATGATGTAATTAAATTGTTTAGTTGGAGGCTTTATGTTGGGTAATCAGTGAGTGCCTCACTGGTGTCATTTGATATCTGAGTGCCATCCAAGGGAAAATAAGGGAAAAAAAAGAGTGGCTTAGGCAGAGGAAACCTCTGAGAGAAAGCCCCAAAATGGTACAGAGCTTGATATGTTAACAAATACTACAGTAGATTATTGCCTACATTCATAATTTTAATTTCAGAGGTTAGTATCAGAGGTTCAGGAAAATATAGATATTTTTCCATCTAAGGCCAAGGACACTGTATTCTGTCCACAATTTCCTGACATAACATTTTTTTTTAAATTGTTTTTTTAGGCCCCCCTGCACTGCATGTGCCATCTTAGTTCCCTGACAAGGGATCGAGTCCATGTCCCCTACAGTGGAAATGCGGCATCTTAACCACTGCACTGCCATGGAAGTCCCCACTAACATAACATTTAACTTACGTTTTCTGAGACATAAAGGCTTTAGGTAACTTTTCCTTTCCTTATGACTGCCTTGGAGAAATTTGACTATGCCTGGCAGTTTCTCTCTTCTCCTCCTTTGTTGTTCAGTTGCTCAGTCATGTTCAACTCTTTGTGACCCCATGGACTGCAGCATGCCAGGCCTTTCTGTCCTTCACTATCTCCCAGAGTTTGCTCAGATTCACGTCCATTGAGTTGATGATGCCATCCAACCATCTCATCCTCTGTTGTCCCCTTCTCTTCCTGCCCTCAATCTTTCCGAGCTTATGAGTCTTTTCCAATGAGCCTGCTCTTAAAAATACTTGTGAAACTTGTGTGATTGTTTGACTAGTCTCTTACTAACCCATAACCTCCATGAGAACAGGGCTATGTCTGTTTTTGTTTACCACTATATCTCTAGCTCAGCATTGTGCCTGGTGCTTTATATGCTCTCTGTACATATTTAATCAATAGTATTGGGGGAAAAAAGAAGCACTGTAATCATGGTCTGCAGTGGATAATGTTTGTAATGATTCAGTTCGGTCGCTCAGTCATGTCCAACTCTTTGTAACCCTGTGGACTGCAGGACGCCAGGCTTCCCTGTCCATCACCAACTCCTGAAGCTTGCTCAAACTCATGTCCGTCAAGTCAGTGATGCCATCCAACTATCTCATCTTCTGTCATCCCCTTCTCCTCCTGCCTTCAATCTTTCCCAGCATCAGGGTCTTTTCCAGTGAATTAGTTCTTTGCATCAGGTGGCCAAAGTATTGGAGCTTCAGCTTCAGCATGAGCCCTTCCAATGAATATTTAGGACTGATTTCTTTTATGATTGACTGGTTTGATCTCCTTGCAGTCCAAGGGACTCTCAAGATGATTGGATACCTTCATAAATATCTGTACACATAAGATAGGGAAGGTTATTTCAAAATCTTTTTATCCTTAGACCTTCATACTAAATTTTTATAAAATTTACTGTAGAATTAATTAGCTTAGAGTCTAGCTGAATGGGCTTCCCTGGTGGCTCAGATGGTAAAAAATCCGCCTGCAATGCGGGAGACCTGGGTTCTATCCCCGGGTTGGGAAGATCCCCTGGAGAAGGGAACAGCAACCCACTCCAGTATTCTTGCCTGGAGAATTCCATGGACAGAGAAATCTGGCAGGCTACAGTCCATGGGTCACAAAGAGTCAGACATGATTGAGCGACTTTCACACACACTCTAGTTGAATACTTAAGTATTAGTTTTTAACTGTCTAAAAAAATAATGCATTGCTTATTTCTTTAGCTTATTCGGTGGTTCATTGAACATGCATACCTCCTTCAGGCAGTGCACTCTGTTAACCTTTAAGGTATCTTCAAAGAGATAACAGTCTAATCTGGAAGAGAGCCTTTCCTTGGTGTGCCTGTCACATCGTGTACCCGGGGCCTCACTGAAATGAATATTCTATCTGCTTCCCTGAGTTGTACCTTGCAGGTTGTTTTTATTTCTCTTCACTTGGCATAGAATATCTGCAGTCCGGTGTTGTAATGAATGAATAAAGGAGTTGATGGAAAAGACAGTATGGGAAATAGAGATACTATCAAAAGATGTGAACACTTTTTAGCACTTTGATTTTTAAACTTTACCTTTACCTTTTGAAACTTTACCTTTTGAATAAGTAGTATAATCACATGGTTTAAAATTTCAATACCTATAAAATAGCATCCAGTGAAATTGTTCCTGTTGTCCCAGTGGTGTTCTTCTTTTCAGAAATATGTTATGCAGATACAACCAAATTGGTGTGTGTTCCTCCCCTCTCTTTTTACAGAAATTTTGGCATCCCATTCATGTTCTATACTTTGCTTTTCCATACGTGTTAGAAATTCTTCTGTGTCAGTACAGCAAGGATTCCTTATGCAGTTGATAGATGCATAGTATTTCACTGTATGGAATTTTTTAATATGTTTAACCAGCTCCCAATGTATGTGTATTTAGAGTTGTTCCCAGTATTTTGCTGCTA
Source organism: Capricornis sumatraensis (assembly GCF_032405125.1). NCBI lineage: Eukaryota > Metazoa > Chordata > Mammalia > Artiodactyla > Bovidae > Capricornis > Capricornis sumatraensis. The sequence continues at coordinate 63,334,407 of NC_091082.1, forward strand.
CAAAATGGTGCGGTAAATAACGTTTTGTATGTCATTTCACAAAAGTGTTAGAATATCCATATATCCAGCTCCTGGGGGTGGAATTGCTGGGTTGAAGGATATGTGCATTTTGTAATTTTGATATATAAGCCAAATTGCTGTCCTTCAAAGATGTATCGTTTCACCCACCAGCAGTGTATATCTGTGCCCCTTTAAAGGTAAAAACTTTTGATTAGCATTCTAAAGAAAAAATGGAAAATTTTCAGGTGGTTATATGGAGAAGAAAGATGTTAGAGATGAAGAGAAGAGCACTTTGAGAAGCACCCAGGAGAAATAGCATGTCTGGGAATTTTACCCTGTTTGATCTAGTTAGAATATGAGAGGAAGGCCAGGAAGTGGTAAGAAAATAGGTGTTTTGGTCATGGAGGGTTTTGTGTGTAATGCTAAGGGATCAATATTTTAGTTCTATAGATGAAAGTTTTGAGTAGGAAAATGATGTACTAAAGTTGATTCATACATATTAAGGAAAGAGTAGCTGTTGGTATCATTTATTTAAAGGGAAGCATACCAAATAGCTCTATTCCCTAAAGATCTTGCAACTTAGTCTTTTTTAATCATTAATGAGTAAAATAAAGTTGATTATACATTAAAATTTGGAAAATATATATAAACAAAAAATAAAAGGCAGAAATTACTAATAATTTTACCACTCAGAAATTCTCTCTATGCAAAGAACTCCTGTGGTCCTTAAAACAATGAAAGAGAATCAATATATGTATTAGGTTAGAAAACTTGTTAAAAGATTGTGATTTCTCCCAGAAAGGAAGAAAAGAAAAAGGGGTAGTTTACAGAATTGTTAATGTAAGCATATAAATGAAGGCCTTATCTTACATACATAGGTGCCTATTAGAGACAAAGAACCATTTTTGTTTTCTTTAAGGACCTTTGTTGTTTTCCAGTCACTCAGTCATTTCTGACTCTTTGCAACCCCATGGACTACAGCACACCAGGCTTCCTGTCCTTCACTCTCCCAGAGCTTGTTCAAACTTATGTCCATTGAGTAGGTGATGCCATCCAACCATCTCATCCTGTGTCGTCCCTTTTTCCTCCTACCTTCAGTCTTTCCCAGTCTTTTCTAGTGAGTTGACTCTACACATCTGGTGATCAAAGTATTGGAGCTGCAGCATCAGTCCTTCCAATGAATATTCAGGACTGATTTCTTTTATAATTGACTGGTTTGATCTCCTTGCAGTCCAAGGGACTCTCAAGAGTCTCCTCCAACACCTTACTACAAACCTTTAAGTAGGTCCTGATTACATGTACTGTTTTTCCTCTTCATGACATTTCATTGGCAGGTACTTCTCTAGTTAGGATCTCAGCAATTATCAGCCATGCAGAATGTCTGCTAAGTTTCAGAAAGCTGGAGTGCACTCTTCATTCTCAGGAGTTCTCTTATGGAATAATCCTGGTAGTTTTAGTAACTAGATCTTCCTTTTGAAGGGTCCATTGAAACAGTTTGTGGCAGATCCTTTCCAGGCTGTTCTTTGAAAACAGGATTTGAGAACATCATCTCCAAGTCACTATTGTTCTCTTTAAATGCGTGTGTCCTACCAGTGCATGTTTCACAAGTACGTTAAAGTACCTTCAAATAATTTTCCTCTCTTTGATTAGATCCTAAGAATTATGAGGGGAAGAGGAGGAAGGTCCTAGGTGCATTTACTGAACTATCTATTGGAGAACTCCAAACTGGTAGATTGTGACAATAATTTTGGTGTTTTGGGACTCAACGTATCTCAAGATAGTGGGAAAACTCATACAGTATCTGATAAATGCTGCAACCAGCAAAATCTCTTAATTGTTAAAAGGTGACTTTTGGTTAGAAGCCCAAAAGCTCTGCAGTGCCCTCTAACCTAACAGTCACAGTTGCATTAATTTGACTCCATGTGAAATGATCGTTTTTATTGCTCCTGCCTAAAAGGTGCAAATTGCTTTCTCTCTTGGATGTAGGCTGTTGAGCTTTCTTCTTATTAAAGAGATAGGAAATGTATCTTCCCGTTTAAAGGATTAATGTCATCTGTTAATGTGTACTCTAATTTGTCATTAACTTGAACTCTTCAGAGAAGATATGAAAAACAAGGGATAGCTTAGCACTCAAGACTCTTGCTCATGAATGAAATGTCTTCAACAAGGACCAGCCTTTCCAATGATGGAAGGGTGCAGAGAGGATATGAGAGAAGACTGGAGTACATCAGAATATATTTTGTCTCTAACCAAGATGGCCATGACAGAATTGGCTGGACTCACGGGTTCCTTTTTCTCCTACAAAGGACTTTTACCTATTTCTTTAGGAAGTGAGTACTGTTTATAATCATTGATGGAAATGGAACTTAGCACACTGCAGTTGATGCAAGAAGGTTGAGACTAGACCCAGGGGAGAAAAGAGATCGTTTGTTAACAGACACTTGCCAAGACACAAGGACTTTTTTTTAAACCCTACTAGGTCAAAACATGGTAGATATTCTACAAAATTGGACAAATAAATAATTGGAATAACTGAGCAAAAACTATTCATTTCTGTTAATTAGAAATAAGAGAAACTGTCCTGTGAATATTCCAGGATTAAGAATACTGAAAATATTTAAAGTATATACAAATTCGAAGTGATATTGATATCCCACAGTAAATTACCATGCCTCCCCTAAGCAATCTTCAAGGGAAAAACAGAAATAAGAACTATGTAAAATGAAGGTACTAATTCCATCTGGAGTGAAATGAAAGCATTCAGCCTACTCAATCTTTCAAACTATATAGAAGTTTTTTTTATATATATTGAACATGATATAAAGTGACTGTGAATTCATACTGAAAAATTGCACTCACCAGTGACCTATTTAGACCAAACCCATAGGATTCAGCTTGCTTCTGGCTGTAGGAGCCAGGGCCCAGCTGTGCAGAATAAGCGTGACATTTGACTGGGTGAGTTGCACTGATCCACCTTTCTCTAAGCACTTCTATAGCCCAGCTGCTTGCATAGATCCTTGGTCTTCCCCAGCTTTAGAAAATTTTTCAAAGGACAGTAAGGTACTTGTCTTCAGTACCTCTACAAGGGGAAAGAATTAATTTCCTTTCTTGACTATGCACTGATTTCATGTCAGGACACTTAGAGTAAGAATAGAAAATTAGTAGACTCACAAATTAAGATGAAAGGAGATTGACATAATAAGGAACATAAGGCTCAGGGTCCACAAGTTCTGTAGTATTATATTTCATCTTCTTTTATTATTTATTTTTAATTGAAGGATAATTGCTTTACAGAGTTTTGTTTTCTGCCAAACCTCAACATGAATCAGCCATAGGTATACATATATCCTGTGTTTCATCTTAATAGTGATAAAATGATGCAATAGGAAGAATCACATTATTTTTAAACTTTATTTAATTCAATTAATTCATTATTCTTTTTTCAAAGTCATTTAACCTTCACAACAAAACTTTAGGCTTATTTTACAGATAGTCAAGCTGAAGCAGGGGTTCAGAAGATAGCTCAAGGATACACTGCAGGAAAGTAGCAAAGTCAGAATTTGAACACAGCCTTACTGGCTCTGGGACAGTGTTCTTAATCATTATTCAAAATGCGTGGCATTAAGAAAAAAGGATAAAATGTTTTATTTGCATTCAAAACAAAACAAAATACATGGCATTATGCTTTGTTCTCACTCATTAGTTATTATACTATAAGTATAATGCTGTACTTACAGTTATTAAATAAGTTAATGTATAATCTTGAGATTATATATCCCTTTGATTATCAGAATCCTGAACTTTTCTACACCTAAACAGTTTCTAAGGAAGATGGTAAGTTAGACATTAAATCTGTAATTAGAGTTTCTTTAATTTCTTGAAGGTGAATGATTGCTCTAACAGTGATCAGCCCTGTTGTTATTCACTGTCTTTCAGGTATGTGGATATTAAGGTAAACATGCTTACTTAAATTCTAAAAGCTCCATGTTTGACTCTGAGTTCTATACATACAAAGGTTCTTCCTGTAGCAAGCATGCTTACAATGAATAAGTAAAGCAGTTAGTAGTTTTGTCTGTTTTGAATTTCCCTAATTGTGGAGAAGGTATATGCTAACGAGAAAGTTATTGTTTGAATGTGGAACTGAAAATCTCACTTTTCAGTCTACTTATTCAAACATATCTGTGAACTTGTTGTAATGGAAAAAAAAAAAACTTTGACAGTCCAGAAACTGTCACTTTAGAAGAAAATTGGACAGGTACAAAGATGACTTATACTAAAAATTGTCTTAAATAAAGGATACTTAATTATACAAAGGCAATCTATTTTTTGGTAGCATGTGTATCAAATGTATAGAGGGCCCAGCGTGGATAGCTAGCATTTTGATTGACAGACTCAGGACCCAGAAAAGTCTAGCTGAAACAGTGTGTCCATGAAGCATAGTAGGCAATGAGTAATATGTGGGATTCAAATCCAGAAGAATTGTATGTAGTATAGCATGTTAATAGCATTTTATAGATATTTTTAGTGATTAAAAGCTAACTTAAGTCTTAGCTTCCCTGGTGGCTCAGAGGTTAAAGCGTCTGCCTGCAATGCAGGAGACCTGGGTTCGATCCCTGGGTCGAGAAGATTCCCTGGAGAAGGAAATGGCAACCCACTCCAGTATTCTTGCCTGGAGAATCCCACAGATGGAGGAGCCTGGTGGGCTACAGTCCATGGGGTCGCAAAGAGTCGGACATGACTGAGCGACTTACTTCACTAAATCTTAGTATTAATAAAATTAAATTTTTATTAACTATGTACTTTGTGCCCAGTAATGTTAATGGAGTTAGTGCTAAGCTTACAGAAGAGAGCAAGGTAAATGGGGTTCCTACCTCCATGGGATTTACAGTCTAATAGGCAAAATAGATGTTAAACAATCATAAAAAAGGGTTATAGATTTTATGAAGAGAGGGTAAGACCTGAGTCCTAAGGGAATTTTTAGGGCGATCTAGTCCAAATCAGAGGGACTGGGCTCTGCGGGAACACAGAGGGAGAAATGATCTAAGTTAGGAATCAGGGAACTGAGGGACAAGGAGGGTTTAACCAACCGAAGAGAATGAGGGGAAGGGGTTGGGTGTTCCAGCAAGAGCAGCAAGTGTATTCTGAGTTTCAGGAGTGAGCAGGAAAACTTAAAGAAATGGAGCAGAGAGTGTTGGGTGAGGGAAGCAAAGAATGGCTCAAAGTTAGGCTAGAGAAGAGAGCAGCTTTTAATAGCTATGTTACGGAAACTGGACTTCATGCACAGGGCGATGGAATGCTGTTTCAAGGTTTTAAGCAGGGAAGATCTCAGTTTTATAGTACTTGTCAGAAACGCTAAGCTAATGATTTAAACGTGGCAGTGCATTTGACCTTTCTGCTTCTGAATTTTCTCTTCTTTAGAGTGAGACTCTTGGGTTAACCATTTCATATAAAAGATCTCTAATGTGCATGCAAATCTTCTGAAAGTATCATGTCTAGGAAGAAGTAACAGTATTTTTCATCTGTTCTGCTCTGATTCTATTTTTCTTCCTTTCAGATTGGAATATAAGTTTTGTTATAGAGCATATTTTAGTATTTTAGAGTACAGAAAGTACTCTGATGATTTCTCTGATGTGGTTGTTTTTTTTCCCCTAAAATAGAATTTTGTCATCAGAAAGGTAATAGAGATGTATTATGGAAAAAATTTTAAATGTGGAAAATAATGAGAAGGAAATACTAGTGATGGATACCATGATACTAAAATACTTAGAGTATAGCTAGAATGAGGGTACAGGCTGGTATTGTTGTCGTCGTCGTTATCCTGCCATTTCCGACTCTTTGCAACCTCATGGACTGCAGCATGCCAGGCCTCCCTGTCCCTCACCATCTCCTGGATAGGCTGGTTTGAAATCTTATCAAAAGGGAAATTCCACTGCTGGGATAGCAGAACATTGGAGGTCCAATAATAGTCTTCAGATTTCTGAAGGACTATTGTGTGGAAGTTGGAATAAAAGGCAGAATCATGGTTAATGAGTATAGGCTGCTAGATATACAGATTTCAACTGAAATGGGAAAAACAAAACTAACAATTAGAACTTTCACCAGAAGGTTAATAAGTTCTTCTGAATGCCTGTAAGAGTTCAAGTAAAGTGCTACGTGTGTTTAAACAGTATATAGTCACTTAGGGATAATACCGAGGACATCCCAACATCAGCTAGGAAGTTAAATTATATGAACTTTGACTCCATAATCAAGGGTTTTATTTTGGAATCTTAATTCATTACATATTTTGAGGAACACTTAACTGACTTGAATAATTTAATACTTGTTAAAGAAAGGAAAGTAATTTAAGCTACTAGGTGTCTTGGCTTTGAAGAGATGCTGGAAGTTTTAAACTGATTTTTAGGTATGTCATTTTTTGCTATGCAGTTCAGTGGCATTGGTTATATTCACCACTATTTATTTCTAAAGCAGTTTCACCCACCTCCCCCCACAACCCTGATTATAGAAACCCTGTCCATTAAGCAGTTCTTCCCTATTGCCCTCTCTTCTTAACCCCTTGTCACTTCTCATTTACTTTGTGAGATGCCTATTCTAGGTATTTTATACAAGTGGAATCATAGAATGTCTGTCCTCATACCTGGCTTATTTTACTTACTGTAATGTTTTTGCGGTTCATCCATGCAGTATCATATTAGAACTTCATTCCTTTTTATAACTGAAGACAACTTGTTGTATGTATATACTATATGAGCACATTCTGTTTCTCTGTTCATCTGTTGTTGGACATGTGGATTGTTCCCTTATTTTGACTGTTGTGAATAATGCTACAGTGAACATGGGTGTACAATTATCTGTTTGAGTCTTTGTTTTTGATTCTTTTCAGTATATACCTAGGAGTGGAATTCCTTCAGTTGGTAAAGAATTCGCCTGAAATGCAGGAGGCCCCGGTTCGATTCCTAGATTGAGAAGATCTGTTAAAAGGGATAGGCTACCCACTCCAGTATTCTTGGGCTTCCCTTGTGGCTCAGCTGGTAAAGAATCTACCTGCAATGCAGGAGACCTGGGTTCGATCCCTGGGTTGGGAAGATGCCCTGGAGAAGGGAAAGACTACCCACTCCAATATTCTGGCCTGGAGAATTCCATGGGCATCCATGGGGTCCCAAAGAGTTGGACATGACTGAGCAACTTTCACTTTCACTTTCAAGTTAAATATAGAATTAACCTACTGAGGAACCACCAGGGTGCTTTCCATGGGGCTGAATGACTTTTCATTCCCACCCAGCAGTGTAGGAAAGTTCCAATTTCTCTACTGCCCCACTAACATTCTTAACACTTTTCTGACTTTTTATTTTGTTTTTATTCTAGCCATCCTCATGGTTGTGAAGTGGCTATCTTGTTGTGGTTCTAATATACATTTCCTTATGATGACTAATGATGTTGAGCATTTTTCATTTGTGCTTATTAGCCATTTATGTATCTGGAGAAACGTCTCTGGAGAAATGTCTACTCAACTCCTTTGCCCATTTTAAACTGCATCAGTTCAGTTCAGTTGCTCAGTCGTGTCCAACTCTTTGTGACCCCATGAACCGCAGCACTCCAGGCCTCCTTGTCCATCACCAACTCCCAGAGTTTACCCAGACTCATGTCCATTGAGTTGGTGATGCCATCCAACCATCTCATCCTCTGTCTTCCCCTTCTCCTCCTGCCCTCAATCTTTCCCAGCATCAGGGTCTTTTCAAATGAGTCAGCTCTTCACATCAGGTAGCCAAAGTATTGGAGTTTCAGCTTCAACATCAATCCTTCCAATTAACACCCAGGACTGATCTCCTTTAGGATGGACTGGTTGGATCTCCTTGCAGTCCAAGGGACTCGCAAAAGTCTTCTCTAACACCACAGTTCAAAACCATCAATTCTTTAGTGCTCAGCTTTCTTTATAGTCCAACTCTCACATCCATACATGACTGCTGGAAAAACCATAGCCTTGACTAGATGGACCTTTATTGACAAGTAATGTCTCTGCTTTTTAATATGCTGTCTAGGTTGGTCGTAACCTTCCTTCCAAGGAGTAAGCGTCTTTTAATTTCATGGCTGCAATCACCATCTGCAGTGATTTTGGAGCCCCCCAAAATAATAAATTCATTAGTTGGTGGAATTGTAAGAGTTCTTTATATATACTAGATATCAAAATATGATTCACAAATATTTTCTCTTTCTGTAGATTGTCTTTTGACTTTCTTGATGTTCTTTGCATAAAATTTTTAATGTTGATGAAGTCCAACTTACTTTTTTTGATTTGTGTCAAAGATATTTTTACTTGACATAAAACATCATAAAATTCATAAAAAACATCTGTTTAAGAGAGTGAACTTTTATGTAATTTAATAAGAGTACAAACTGTTCAGCTGAATACGTGCAGAATAACATATATAGATATACATAGTTGTTGCTCAGTCATATGCAATTCTTTGTGACCCCATGTACTGTAACCCACCAGACTCCTCTGTCCATGGAATTTTCCAGGCAAGAAGACTGGAGTGGATTGCCATTTCCTACTCCAAGGGATCTTCCTACCCAGGGGTTGAACTTGCATCTCCTGTGTCTCCTACATTGCATGCAGGTTCTTTACCCACTGAGTCATGCAGAATAACATGGTAGCTAAATTGAGTGAAAATTTGTATGAGTTGTTTTGTTTCCTTCTCTAAGCTTTCTTTCTGTGAAAGATTCCAATTTACTTATGAAAGATGTTTTGAAATTTTTAACTTAATGCTTACAGAGTCTGAGAATGTGCTTGTAAGACTAGCAGTAAATTTTGTGAACATATTATCTGCTTAGTAATGACATCATCTGTCTTATTAAATTTCAAGATGTTGAAAATAGCTCATTCAAATACTCCTATTATGTGATTGAATGATTACTTATTGTTATAAAAATCAAAGCTCCCTTGTTACTCCTATGATTCTTTACAACTGCTGAATATAGAGACACATGATTAAACAGAAAGATCCTTACTGCTTCCAGGTATTAGGCCATGCTTGCCTTGATGGTGTAGAAAGGAGATAGAGGTGGCTCTGGAGATAGTGACTTTTAAACTTCTCCAGAACTAGGAGATAGTGATTTTAAACTCCTCCAGAACTAGGATGGGTTTTATTCCAGATATCCCAGTTTTCTCCCTGGAGCTTCTGTGTTAATGCTGACTAGACTCAGAATAAGGCAACAAGCCCTGGTCAGTTAGGGAATGTCCTCTTATTGCTGTTTCTGGAATTGTTATTCACAGTAGCTCCTACCCTTGGCAGACCTGATTTTGTTTTGTAGTCCAATGAGTTGAATAGATAAGGTTAGATTTTTACTTCTGAACATTTAAAGTCTAAACTGAGCTGGGTGATAAGCATTTATGTTTTCACAAACTCACTGTTTGATAAAATAAAAACGTAAAAAATTGGTTGATGGCATTGTCGATGGCTGGCAGGTGTTAATGACATACGAGCCGTATGTTCCATATCCTCACGAGACAGATGATTGTGTTCTGTTCTGTAGGTTACTGATTTCTCTGCCAGTGGTGGTGGTTTAGTTTCTCAGTCATGTCCAACCCCATCGACTGTAGCCCGCCAGGCTCTTCTGTCCATTGGATTTTCCAAGCAAGAATACTGGAGTGGGTTGCCATTTCCTTCTCCAGGGGATCTTTGTGATCCAGGGATCAAACCCAGGTTTCCTGCACTGGAGGCACATTTTTTACTGAGTTACCAGGGGAGCACTTTTCTCTGCCAATAGCCTCTCAAATTTATCTCACAAAAGTGGGCCGGGCAAAAGAATATGAACAGACTAGCTCACATCCATTGTCTGGGAAAAGTAGCCCAAAGGATTGGATACTTGTTTTATCCTTATACAAGCTGGAACTGTGCATTTGTAAGTGTCAAGGGTGTGTACCATGCCTTATTACAGTTTAGTTCAGTTCAATTCAGTCGCTCAGTCGTGTCCGACTCTTTGAGACCCCATGAATCGCAGCACGCCGGGCCTCCCTGTCCATCACCAACTCCCGGAGTTCACTCAGACTCATGTCCATCAAGTCCGTGATGCCATCCAGCCATCTCATCCTCTGTCATCCCCTTCTCCACCTGCCCCCAATCCCTCCCAGCATCAGAGTCTTTTCCAGTGAGTCAACTCTTCGCATGAGGTGGCCAAAGTACTGGAGTTTCAGCTTTAGCATCATTCCCTCCAAAGAAATCCCAGGGCTGATCTCCTTCAGAATGGACTAGTTGGATCTCCTTGCAGTCCAAGGGACTCTCAAGAGTCTTCTCCAACACCACAGTTCAAAAGCATCAATTCTTTGGCACTCTGCCTTCTTCACAGTCCAACTCTCACATCCATACACGACCACAGGAAAACCATAGCCTTGACTAGACGGACTTTTGTTGGCAAAGTAATGTCTCTGCTTTTGAATATACTATCTGGGTTGGTCATAACTTTTCTTCCAAGGAGTAAGCGTCTTTTAATTTCATGGCTGCAGTCACCATCTGCAGTGATTTTGGAGCTCCCCAAAATAAAGTCTGACACTGTTTCCACTGTTTCCCCATCTATTTCCCATGAAGTGATGGGACCAGATGCCATGATCTTTGTTTTCTGAATGCTGAGCTTTAAGCCAACTTTTTCACTCTCCTCTTTCACTTTCATCAAGAGGCTTTTTAGCTCCTCTTCACTTTCTGCCGTAAGGGTGGTGTCATCTGTGTTTCTAAGGTTATTGATATTTCTCCTGGCAATCTTGATTCCAGCTTGTGCTTCCTCCAGCCCAGCGTTTCTCATGATGTACTCTGCATATAAGTTAAATAAGCCGGGTGACAGTATATAGCCTTGACATACTCCTTTTCCTATTTGGAAACAGTCTGTTGTTCCATGTCCAGTTTTAACTGTTGCTTCCTGGCCTGCATACAGATTTCTCAAGAGGCAGGTCAGGTGGTCTGGTATTCCCATTTCTTTCAGAATTTTCCACAGTTTATTGTGATCCACACAGTCAAAGTCTTTGGCATAGTCAAGAAAGCAGAAATAGATGTTTTTCTGGAACTCTCTTGCTTTTTCCATGATCCAGCGGATGTTGGCAATTTGATCTCTGGTTCCTCTGCCTTTTCTAAAACCAGCTTGAACATCAGGGAGTTCACGGTTCACTTCATTGCTGAAGCCTGGCTTGGAGAATTTTGAGCATTACTTTACTAGCATGTGAGATGAATGCAATTGTGCAGTAGTTTGAGCATTCTTTGGCATTGCCTTTCTTTGGGATTGGAATGAAAACTGACCTTTTCCAGTCCTGTGGTCACTGCTGAGTTTTCCAGATTTGCTGGCATATTGAGTGCAGCACTTTCACAGCATCATCTTTCAGGATTTCAAATAGCTCTACTGGAATTCCATCACCTCCACTAGCTTTGTTCGTAGTGATGCTTTCTAAGGCCCACTTGACTTCACATTCCAGGATGTCTGGCTCTAGGTTAGTGATCACACCATCATGATTATCTGAGTCGTGCAGATCTTTTTTGTACAGTTCTTCTAGGAAATACCTAAAAGCCAAATATGTGGTCTTTGATCACAAGAATTTTCAGTGTCTTCAGAAAAGAACACACCCACATCTAGAAATGTCTTAAAAGAAAAGTGTAGATTAGTATAGATAAGTTGGACGCAAACTGAATCTGTTTTTGACAGTGCCAGCTGTGTCTAATTAGATAAGTTTATTATGGAAGTATGTATCAATCTAAAAGATAAGTCATGTCAAGTAGTTGAAATTAACTGTGAATTCATTCTCTTCTAGATTTTCAAGAAAGAAATCCTTTAACAATAAAATTTATCTCAGATGTTTGTAGCCTGTATGTTTTCAAGTTTTTTAACCTAGAGAACAGTGAAAATTAATATGTGCCATTCTAATGGCAGCAACTCCTTACTGCTCTCGTTTGCATTGTTATCTGGTGTACCCAGTAAACAGCACAATAATTGAAGTTTGATTTATGAACTCTTAGGTGTCTGTTGTATATGACACAGATTCTACCTTGGCTCTCAGTAGAGGTGTCTACTATAGTAGTGGACTACTATAGTCCACTTTGCATGCTTATCTATAAGGGCCATGTGATGAAGTCATATAACTATAGGGATTTTGATTGTTTCCCTCACAGGTTTTGACATGCTCATCATTGCCATGTGAGTAAGATAGCAACATTAAACATTGTGTTTCTAGAAATAAAAGATTTGTCCCTGTGGAATGTCACTTAGAACAGGCAGCTTCTGCCTTGCCTGAAGAACATAGCTATTTTTGTGTTGTAATCTTCCTGATAATGTAAATATGTTTCCCAAACTCTTACTTTGTGAAAATGCTACAAAGCTTATTAACTTCTGTAGGGTTAATAACTGCCTCTCACTTTCAGCTCTCTCCTAGTTGATTACCTGTCAGCATTCTAAGTCAGGTGGCAGGTAAGAAAATTCCTAGTTTCTTTCTACAAATGAACTGTTTGCAAAAGGTTGCTTTTTGTGATATTTATCTTAAAGTTTTATTGGAGACCTACAGGGGAGAAAAAAAAAGACAAATTTTTCTTTGTTTATATTTAAATGGCAGTGATTATATGAAAGACTAGTGATTCCTTGTTTTAGAAGATAAATGTTGACACCTAAAAGATGGAAGCAAGTTACAAAGCTTTCATGACTTTCTGCAATGTTCTTTCAACACATATCCTTCAGATATACACTAGTGTTCAGGATAGATTTCCCACCATATTTATCTACAGTTGGAAACAGAGTTCGTTGCATACATTTTTCTGTAAATAGATAAGAATGTTCTTACTGCTGATCTGAAAACAGTTCATAAAGATAGCTGTTGCCTAAGATACTTCACAGTTAACAAATGTTGAACGGTGAACTCCATTCTTCATTTTCTAAAATGTAATGGTAGTATCCTAAAAATCCAGTGATTTTCTCACATGCAGTCCGTGATTGTGAGATCCAAGGACGTAGGTAGCTCTGCCATCCTCAAGGCTACTTCCATCTCTTGAGTCTAAGGAGTTGTTAGAGCCTTTGCCATCTCATGGCCAATAGGAGAAAAGAAAGCTACCCTGGTAGCTCAGCTGGTAAAAAAATCCACCTGCAGTGCAGGAGACCCTGGTTCAATTCTTGGGTTGCCCTGGAGACTGGATAGGCTACCCACTCCAGTATTCATGGGCTTCTCTGGTGGCTCAGACAGTAAAGAATCCACCTGCAATGCGGGAGACCTGGGTTTGAGACCTGGGTTGGGAAGATCCCCTGGAGAAAGGAGAAGGGAAGGGGAGGACCCCTTCCCTTTTAAGAGCAGTAGTACAAAACGGAGTGCATGACCTTTGCTTATAGCCAGAGTTAGTCTATGGCCTCCGAAGCTCTGAGAAAGGCTGGAAAGATAATCTTTTTTTTTTTCTTCGCTCTCACTCTCTCAGAAAAAATTTTTTATCTTATATTGAGGTATAGTTGATTTACAGTGTTGTGTTAGTTTCATGTGTACAGCCAAGTGACTCAGTTATGCATATGCATATATCTTTTCTTTTATATATAGAAAAAATAATCAACAAGGACCTACTGTATAGCACAGGGAACTCTACTCAGTATCCTGTAATAATCTGTATGGGAAAAGAATCTGGAAAAGATAACCTGTAGATGGGGGCCCAGTTGAAACTCAGGAAGGGGAATTACTTACAGGCTTATGCATCTGTCACCTCATCAAGTTTGAGAGTATTCTTGTCACCTCAAAAATTACCCTCGTCATCATTTGCAGTCAATCCCTGTCTCATCCCCAGACATGGTAATTTGGAATCTACTTTCTGTGTTTATGGATTTACATTCTGTTAACTTCATATCAATGGAATTAAACAATTGATAGCTTTTCACCTTGTGTCTTTCGCTTAGCCTGATGATTCTGAAGTTCATCTCTGCTTTGTTCCCTTTTGTTGCATAATAGTATTCCATTGTATGTGTATCCCATAGTTTATTTACCCATAGTTGGATGGTAAACTAGCTGTGTACTAGTTGGTTGACTTTTTGTACTTGCTTCAGTTTTTAGCAACTGTGAGTAATGTTCCTGTGAACATTCGTATACAATTTTTTGTGTGAACATATGTTTTCATTTCTCTTCTGTGGGTGCCTAGGAGCAGTTCCTGAGTTGTATCGTAAGCCTGTGTATCATTTTTAAAGAAACCGCTAAACCATTTTGCAAAGTGACTCTTAACATTTTACATTCCCACCAGTAGTTTCTGAGGATTCCAATTTCTCCATTTCTTCAATAGCATTTAATATTGTTAGTCTTTCTTGTTATAGACTGCTCTAGTGGATGTGTAGATATAGTTCATTGGAAGTTTTTGTTTACATTTTCCTAATTATGTTGAGCATCTTTTCATGTCCTTATTAGCCATTTTTATTTCTTCTTTGATAAAGTGACTGTTCAAATATTTTGCCCATTGTTTAATTAGGTTTTTTTGTCTTGTTGGGTTGTGAGAGTTCTTTATATGTTCTGGGTATGTCCTTTATCAGATATATGATTTATATATATTTTCTCTCAACCTATGACTTTTCTTTTTTGCTTCCTTAATGATGTCTTTTGAAGAGTATAAGTTTTTAATTTACCATTGTTTTTATAGATTATGCTTTGGGTGTCATATCTTTAAAATCTTTGCCTAATCTAACAAGATTTTTTTCTAAGGTTTTCTTTGAAATGTTTTAGTTTTTGCTCTCATATTTAGGTCTATGTTCTATTTTTCTTTGGTTTTAGGGAGGCGAGGAGGTATGTTATAAGAGTTTATATACATTTTTTTTCCACATGTAGGGATATCCATTGTCTCAGCACCATTTGTTGAAAAAACTATTGTATTTCCTTAGCAAACTTGTCAAAACTCAGTTCAGTTCAGTCGCTCAGTCGTGTCCGACTTTTTGTGACCCCATGAACTATAGTACGCCAGGTCTCCCTGTCCAAACAACTCCCGGAGTTCACCCAAACTCATGTCCATCGAGTCGGTGATGCCATCCAACCATCTCATCCTCTGTTGTCTGCTTCTCCTCCTGCCCTCAATCTTTCCCAGCATTGGGGTCTTTTCAGATGAGTCAGCTCTTGGCATCAGGTGGCCAAAGTATTGGAGTTTCAGATTCAACATCAATCCTTCCAAAGAACTCCCAGGACTGATCTCCCCTAGGATGGACTGGTTGGATCTCCCTGCAGTCCAAGGGACTCTCGAGTCTTCTCCAATACCACAGTTAAAAAACATCAATTCTTCACCGCTCAGGTTTCTTTATAGTCCAACTCTCACATCCATTCATGACTACTGGAAAAGCCATTGCCTTGACTAGACAGATCTTTGTTGGCAAAGTAATGTCTCTGCTTTTGAATATGCCGTTCAGGTTGGTCATAACTTTCCTTCCAAGGAGTAAACGTCTTTTAATTTCATGGTTGCAGTCACCATCTGCAGTGATTTTGGAGCCCCCCAAAATAAAGTCTGTTACTGTTTCCACTGTTTCCCCATCTATTTCCCATGAAGTGATGGGACTGGATGCATGATCTTAGTTTTCTGAATGTTGAGCTTTAAGCCAACTTTTTCACTCTCCTCTTTCACTATCATCAAGAGGCTCTTTATCTCTTCTTCGCTTTCTGCCAGAAAGGTGGTGTCGTCTGCATATCTGAGGTTATTGATATTTCTGCCAGTAATCTTGATTGCTGCTTATGCTTCTTCTAGCCCAGCGTTTCTCATGATGTACTCTGCAAATAAGTTAAATAAGCAGGGTGACAATATACAGCCTTGACGTACTCCTTTTCCTATTTGGAACCAGTCTATTGTTCCATGTCCAGTTCTAACTGTTGCTTCCTGACCTGCATACAGGTTTCTCAAGAGGCAGGTCAGGTGGTCTGGTGTTCCATCTCTTTCAGAATTTTCCAGTTTATTGTGATCCACACAGTCAAAGGCTTTGGCATAGTCAAGAAAGCAGAAATAGATGTTTTTCTGGAACTCTCTTGCTTTTTCCATGATCCAGCAGATGTTGGCAATTTGATCTCTGGTTCCTCAGCCTTTTCTAAAACCAGCTTGAAAATCTGGAAATTCACGGTTCACATACTGTTGAAGCCTAGCTTGGAGAATTTTAAGCATTACTTTACTAGCTTATGAGATGAGTGCAGTTGTGTGGTAGTTTGAGCATTCTTTGGCATTGCCTTTCTTTGGGATTGGAATGAAAACTGACCTTTTCCAGTCCTATGGCCACTGCTGAGTTTTCCAAATTTGCTGACATATTGAGTGCAGCACTTTCACAGCATCATCTTTCAGGATTTGAAATAGCTCATTTGGAATTCCATCGCCTCCACTAGCTTTGTTCATAGTGATGCTTTCTAAGGCCCACTTGACTTCATATTCCATGATGTCTGGCTCCAGGTGAGTGATCACATCATTATGATTATCTGGGTCATGAAGATCGTTTTGTACAGTTCTTCTGTGTATTTTTGCCACCACTTCTTAATATCTTGTGCTTCTGTTAGGTCCATACCATTTCTATCCTTTATTGAGCCCATCTTTGCATGAAATGTTCCCTTGGTATCTCTAATTTTTTGAAGAGATCTCTAGTCTTTCCCGTTCTGTTGTTTTCCTCTATTTCTTTGCATTGATGGCTGAGGAAGGCTTTCTTATCTCTCCTTGCTATTCTTTGGAACTCTGCATTCAGATGCTTATATCTTTTCTTTCAGTTTGAGTATGCACAGTCCAAATTGGATGTAGAGGCTGCATTGAGGTGTCTCTACTGTTGAAACAAACTATAGACATTAATATGGGAAACAGACGTTATTTTCAGTAGTTAAGTGTTGTTTTGAGGCACTCTGCCCTCTGATTATTAAAGCTACTTATTTCCTTGGCATGTTCTTCAGATCTTGGCTCTTTTTCTCAGCATTGCTTTCTCATCACGAACTTTAAGAACATGACCTAGTCCTGTACCAGGAGAGAAGTAATTCTGAATAAGGGCCAGGCTCTTGGTCATTGTGAGATTTCAGCTGGAGAGGTCTCCTCCAGCTGAAAAATCTAATTGACAACATCATATCTAAAACTGGAACACATGCATGTTATTCACATCTCAAAGATACTAAAACTTGTTGTTTCCTGGTAAAGGAATTCAACATAGTTGTTAAGGTGTGGGCTCTGTCTGGATTCACATCCTTTCTGTGTTCCTTTAGGCAAACAATTTAACTGTGCTGTGTACTTCGGTTTTCTGTTCTGTAAAATGTGAACACTAATAGAATGTATCTAAAATTGTGAGAATTAGATAGGATGGAACAATGTTATATGTGTATAACAGCATATGGCACCTAGGAAAGGCTCAGTTAGTGCTAGTCATTACTGTTACCTATTAGGTATTTGGATATTAGACAAAACTGAAATAACCTTTAAGGCTGATGGTTTGTGTGAAGCATAGTAGATATTCAGTGAATGTTTGTTGGATAATAGTTAAAAATATATGAAATGCCTTTTTTGAAGGCATGGCACCTTTTTTGAAGAGATAACTAGTTTTCAAAGACAGTGAATAGACAGATTTTAAAGAGTTGGTTTATGTTAAATGTATAGTACATCTCCACGATTTTCATGATGCTGAATTCTGCTAGAACCTTCCCAGTGAACAGGGGCTCAAAGTCTTACCCTTAGTACCATGTCTGTATAAATTATACATAGTCAAATTACACAATAGTGTTAATCATTTGAGTATATTCTACAATTAACAAAGATTTAGAAGTCAGTTGTTTGATTATAGACTTTGTCACCTCTCAAGTTTCATCAAGAAAATATTTAGTCAAAACTTACATTGTCAAATGATTCCACTGGGAGATGCAAACATGACTGAATTATCACACCTGAGTCAGAGGTACCTAAGGCTTCTACGGGGTTCACTTTTCAACTAAGTCCGGTCTGTTTCATAAGGTACAAAATACTACAGAAATCTGGAAAAGGGAAAAAAGCACTTCTCGTTTCATAATCAGGAGGGATTACTTTATGAAAGAAATGGCATTTATGGGGAGGCTATAAATAATGACCTTGCTTCCTACTTTCCAAAAAATTTAGGGTAAGCAGATTCTGCTTAAATACATTTTTCTACCCCTCAACTTACCTAACTTATTTTCTCCAGGCTTTGGAAAAGATTTGCCCTCCTGCTGTTGTTCAATATTACTACTTTCAGCCTTGCTCCCAATCTGATCCCTTCCCATCTCCCCCAGAGTCTCACACCACATGATAATGTCACTTGACATAACAGTTTCAACTTCTCTTCTGGTGACTTTCTTTAAACCTGGGACATGTTATCTTTCTCAGAGTGAAAAAAAACACAAACCAGAAAGTTCTTGGGTCCTCTTGTTCTGATAATCACCTTTCTCTCCCTTTCCCTTAAAGACAGTTTACAAAGGCTTTATACTTGTCTCAACTGTTTCTGCATAGGTAAAAACACTGTTATTCACTAGACACTACAGTTGACCCTGGAACAGCACGGAGGTTAGAGGCACCTGAAACCGCGCAGTTGAGAATCCATGTATTTCTTACAGACGGTCCTCCATTGATGTGGTTCCTCCATAGCCATGGTTCTGCATCCACAGATTCAACCAACATGGACCATGTGGTGCTATAGTGTTTACTGTTGAAAAAACAGTCTGCTAACAAGTGGTCCTGCGCAGTTCAAATCCATGTTTAAGAGTCAGTCGTATTTCAAAAGCAGAATTATAGAATAAGTACCCATGTATTTGTGCCCCAGATAATAAATAGTCTTTTTTTGTCATACTTGAGATCATATTTTAAGAAATAAAACAATGTAAAAAAATGTAAATGAGTTAAACACTCATTTACTTTCCCACTATCCTCCCTTCTTCTCAAGGTTTCTACCGCCCTAAAATTAGTGTGTATTCATCCCATTAACTTTATGATACTGTTAACGCATTATATTTAATAAGAGCTAGTAGTTATGTGGCACTTACTATGTACCAGGAACTATTCGAAGCACTCGTCATATATCACTTTACTCAAGGTTCCACAAAGAAGCAGGACCAATAGGGTTTAGAGAGAGCAGGAGAACATTTTATTTTCAGGAAGTGTCTTAGTAATGTGGGAACTGGCAGGTGTTAAATCTAAAGGGCAGGCTGGCAAGCTGGAAATTGAGGCTAGAGTTGATTGTTGCATTTTGAGTTCGAATTCTGCAGGCAGCAGGCTGGAAACTTGAGCAGGATTTCTGTGTTTCCATCTTCAGAATGTTTCTTCTTTCAAGAAACCTAGGTCTTTACCCTTAAGGCCTTCAACTGATTACATGAGGGCCCCTACATTGAGAGTAATCTGCTCCACTCACAGTATACTGATTTCAATGTTAATGTTAATTTCATAACAGCATCTGCTGTTTGGTGTTTGACCAAACTCTTGGGCACTGCAGCATTCCAGACTGACACATAACCTTATCCATCTCCTGTACTAACTGCTTTCATCCTAATACCTGGCATACAGTTATTGTTCACATTTTTAGATGAGGAGACTGAGGTACAGATAGATAGGGGATTTGCTCAAGATCACACTGGTACCAGGTGGTTGAACCAGGATTCCAACCCAGGATACCTAACTTTAGAATCTCTGTACTTTATACCATGCCACTTCTTCATAAATAATAAATACTGTATTTATGTGGCTTCCCCAGTGGCTCAGACAGTGAAGAATCTGCCTGCAATGCAGGAGACCTGGGTTCGATCCCTGGGTTGGGAAGATCCCCTGGAGGAAAGCATGGCAGCCCACTCCAGTATTCTTGTTTTATATGTCTTTAAATTTTATGTAAATGATTTTATACTATACCTATCCTTTTAAAGCTTGCTTTTCCACTCAGCATTGGTTTTGAGATGTGCCTGTATTATTACATATACATCTAGTAGCAGTCCGTTGTATGACTATAATTCTGTAACATTCCCTTATTTGTAAACATTGAGGTATTTCTAGTTTCTGCTATTTAAATAATCCTCCCCCAGACATTCTTTTTATGGCCATATCCCGCAGCATGTAGAACTTCCCTACCAGGCACCAAACCCACACCCCCTGCAGTGGAAGAGCAGAGACTTAACCACTGGACCGCCAGGAAAGTCTTCCCCGAGACATTTTTGTACAGATATATCTTTGTGTATCTGATCAAGAGTTTTTTGAAGGTGTATACTGCAAAGTGGAGTTGTTAGTCCGTACAACGTGTACAACTTCAGCTTCCAGTATTGCCAGCTTGTTCTCAAAAGTGATTCTTCCGGTATACACTCCAGCAGCATTATTTGAGTTCCTGTTTACCCACATCATCATGTGCACTTGGTATCTTTAGATTTTCTAGTTTTTACCAGCTTTATATCTGTGAGTGAAATGGTAGCTCTGTACATCTTAAACTGACACAATGTTTTATGTCAGCTATATCTCACTTAAAGCTGGACAAGGAGAAGAAAGGGGGAAAAACAGATACCTCCTTGTGGTTTCCTTATTTTGCTGATGACTGGTGAGATGGTGCCTCTTTTAACGTGTTGATGGCTTTTTCTTTGAGTTGCCTATTTATATCATTTGCTCATTTACTTAATGGGTTTTCTGTTTTTCTACTGGCTTAAATAGGTATTTATATATTACTCCTTTGTGGGTTATACTTGTTATACACACCTTTCAGGTTTTTCCTTATCTATGAACTTCGTGGCGTGTTTCACTTTACCAGAGGTTTTAATTTTAATGAGTTAGACTTACCTTCATTCAGTATTTACTGAGAACTTGTTATGTGTCAGACACTGTACTACTCTGGGAATGTGATAGTAAATAAAGAAGACAATGTGAAACTTACATGTATGTAACAACGGGTAATAAACACAATAAGTAAAACTATACAGTGTATTAGAAGATGATATGTAATACGGAAAAAGTAGAACAAGGTCAGGGGAGATCAGTAGCTCTGGCAGGGGGCACAGAGTTAAATGGAGAGGTTGGGGTGGGTTTCACTGTAAAGGTACATTTGAACAAAGCGTCGGCTGTGGCAAGGGAGTGATCCACAGGGCTGTATAGAAGAAAAGGTGTTGAAGGGAGAGGAGACAGCCAGTGAGAAGACTGAAGCAGGAATATGCCTGGTGCACTAGAGAACTGTAGAGACTGAAGCATAGTGACCTACGAGGGGAGTGGAGGGCACCCCGAAAAGAGAGGGGAGAGAGCCAAATGGGCTGAGCCGTGCAGGCCACAGTAAGGCATGTTCCTTCTGTTTTCTTATGATTTGTGCTTTTGGTTTTTTATTTTAAATTTTTTCCTTACTCAGAAGTCTAGGTGATGATGATGAAGATAGGTAGTATTTATTAAGTACTTAACTGTGTGCCAGGAACTTTTTAAAAACTGATTTTATAGATTTATGAAGATGATAGTTCTATATGTAAATTTTAAACATTTACTAATATTTGTTTTTCTTATTGATGTATTTAGTTCATCTGTACAAATTATTTTTTTTCTGCGGTGTGAGGTAGAGAACCTAGTTTTTTTCCTCTCTTTTCAATGTTATCAGTTCTTTCTTTGTGCACCTATCTAGATGATTTTATAATTTGTCTCTTTTAATCGATTATGTAAATTACAGTAATATTTCTTATCTAATACTATTAATATTTTGAATAATTAGTAAGCTCACAGTGTTTAAAATCCAGGATATAAGACTGCACTTGTCTTCTAAACCAGCTCTTCCTTCTCACTTCTCTGTGCCAAAGAATGGCATCATCCAGCCAAAAAACTTCGGAGCTGGTGTAGGCAATGTTCACATCTGCTCAGTGACCAAGATGTGTTCATTTTTTACTTCTTAACATTTGTCCTCACCTCTTGATTCCTTTCTCATCACCTAGTCATTCTCCAGATTTCTACTAGCAGATGACATTCCTTTGTTTAAAATGCTTCAGTGATTCCCTAATTCATAGAATCTAGAAGTCTGAACTCCTTACTCTGCCCTACCAGGTCCTTCAGGATCTAGCCTTTCCATGGTTGATTCTTTGAGAGCCGGTCCTCTGGGGGCCCTTTCTCAGTGTATTCCTCCTTAGTTCAGCTGTTCAGCACTTATTTTTCTAGGCCCAAGACTTACTATCTCTGTGATACTTGTCCTGACTTGTACCCCATACAGATCTTGGTTAATCTATTGTCACTTTATGGTCTTTATTCACTTATGTATTGGATGGAGGAATAAAGGAACAGACAGGCAATAATTGAGATGCAAGAGAAAGAGATTATACAGAAAGAAAATGATATAAGCAAAAAAGCCTATAAATATTTCAACTTTGGCTGTTAATTTCATTATTTACCTAGAGCCCTGAGTAGAACCTTATGGAAGTCCAGAAATGTTTGCAATGATTGTCTAATGATTGACTGAAATAAATTCTTTCCATCTCTAATATTTAGTAACTTTGTTGCCATTTTTCTTTTTCTGTAATCTTTTTTCTGTAATTTCCCTCCCCCCTTTTTGGAGATTTTTAAAAAATTCATTTATACATTGGATTGATAAATATTTATTGAGTACCTGCTGTGTACATGGTCTGTGCCAATGCTGGAACTAAGCAAAGCCCCATCCTGGAGAATCAATCTTGTTGGTAGGGGATCAGTTCAGTTCAGTCGCTCAGTCGTGTCCAACTCTTTGTGACCCCATGGACTGCAGCACACCAGGCTTCCCTGTCCATCACCAACTCCCGGAGCTTACTCAAACTCATGTCCATTGAGTCGGTGATGCCATCCAACCATCTCATCCTCTGTTGTCCCCTTCTCCTCCTGCCTTCAATCTTTCCCAGCATCAGGGCCTTTTCAAAGGAGTCAATTCTTCGCATCAGGTGGCCAAAGTATTCGAGTTTCAGCTCCAGCATCAGTCCTTCAAATGAATATTCAGGACTGATTTCCTTTAGGTTTAACTGGTTATATCTCCTTACAGTCCAAGGGACTCTCAAGAGTCTTCTCCAATACCACAGTTCAAAAGCATCAATTCTTCAGTGCTCAGCTTTCTTTATAGTCTAACTCTCACATCCATTCATGACTACTGGAAAAACCATAGCTTTGACTAGACGGACCTTTGTTGGCAAAGTAATGTCTCTGCTTTTGAATATGCTGTCTAAGTTGGTCATAGATTTTCTTCCAAGGAGCAAGCGTCTTTTGATTTCATGGCTGGAGTCCCCATCTGCAGTGATTTTGGAGCCGAGAAAAAGAAAGTCTGTCACTATTTCCATTTTTTCCCCATCTATTTGCCATGAAGTGATGGGACCAGACGCCATGATCTTAGTTTTCTGAATGTTGAGTTTTAGGCCAGTTTTTTCACTCCTCTTTCACTTTCATCAAGAGGCTCTTTAGCTCTTCTTTGCTTTCTGCCATAAGGGTGGTGTCATCTGTGTATCTGAGGTTATTGATATTTCTCCCAGCAATCTTGATTCCAGCTTGTGCTTCATCCACCCTGGCATTTTGCATGATGTACTCTGCATATAAGCTAAATAAGCAGAGTGACCATCTACAGCCTTGACGTACTTCTGTCCAGATTTGGAACCAGTCTGTTGGTCCATGTCCCATTCTAACTGTTGCTTCTTGACCTGCAATCAGATTTCTCAGGAGGCAGGTATGGTGGTCTGGTATTCCCATTCCTTTAAGAATTTTCCCCAATTTGTTGTGATCCACACAGTCAAAGGCTTTGGCATAGTCAATAAAACAGAAGTAGATGTTTTTCTGGAACTCTCTTGCTTTTTCGAGGATCCAGTGGATGTTGGCAATTTGATCTCTGGTTCCTCTGCCTTTTCTAAGTTTGGTAGGGGATACAGACTTGTAAACAAACAAATATAGCAATACTTTTCCATAGTTATCCTACTACTTTCCTGTTTTCCACTGTGCCCCCTACCTTGTTAAGGAAGTTTGCTGCTTAGTGGGTTTTTAACAGTTGTGTTTGGTGAGCAAGAGCATAAATGGAAGTGATTGAGGATGGAGTGCTGGGAAGAAATTGTCTGAGAACCCATTTTCCTCTTTTGCTTACTGCTCTCTTCCTGTTCCCCACTGTCAGTATTGAAGAAAAATTCTGTTCTTCAGACTTGTTAAGAAAAATATGACTAAGCTTTTGTACTTTAGTCAGATTAGAAATTAGAAATGTAAATTCCTACTGATGATAAAGCAAAAATTCAATGAGCTTGATTTTGTCCTTGTTAAGGGATGATTTACTTGGTACTTATTTTCTTCATTTTCCATGTTGAGAAGGAGATAAGAAAAAATGTGTCTCAAAGAACTATGATTCAGAATTTGAAATAGAGTGGAATCCATTTGTAATGGTGTCATTTACAACATGTGCACTAGGAAATAGGACAAAGTTACTTTATAAATTTTTTTGTCTAACTTTTATTAAACGCTTGCCCCATGGTATATTTAAACGTGGATGAAAATGGGCTATGTTACATTTGGGGCTTCCTACAGTTGTTAAATAAGGCTTCCCTGGTGGCTAAGACAGTAAAGAATCTGCCTGCAATGCAGGAGACCCAGGTTCAGTCCCTGAGTTGGAAAGATCCCCTGGAGAAGGGAATGGCAACCCAATTCCAGTATTCTTACCTGGAGAATTCCATGGACAGAGCAGCAGGTGAGCTACAGTTATTGGGGTCGCAAAGAGTCAGACACGACTGAGTGAGCACACACGCATAGGTATTAGATATCTCTATAACCTGAAACTATCACAGAATTGTTAATCAGTGTGGCTCAGGCGGTAAGGCGTTTGCCTGCAATGCGAAAGACCCAGGTTCAATCCCTGGGTCGGGAAGATCCCCTGGAGAAGGAAATAGCAATCCACTCTAGTATTCTTGCCTGGAAAACTCCATGGACTGAGGAGCCTGGTAGGCTACAGTCCATGGGGTTGCAAAGAATCAGACATGACTGAGCAGCTTCACTTCTTACTTCTTATAGCCCAATACAAAATGTTTTTGTATTAAAAAAAGTTTTTTTTAATCTCTCATTGTAACTTTAAGTGATTAGAACATCAAGGACAGAATTAGATTTCTAAACCAGTGTTTTAAATGGAAAGGACCTAAATCCAGACCAAATTTCATCGTGTCATTGCCATAATTATACCCAAGAGCTTTAATAATGGATGCATTAAAATATCTTTTTATTATGGAAACTTTTTGTTGTTCACAAGTTTTTTTTTAAGTATAGTTGATTTACAGTTTTAGTTTGAGGTGTACAGCATAGTGATTCAGTATTTTCATAGATTATATGACATTAAAAGTTATTTCAAGATAATGGCTATAATTTCTTGTGCTATACAATATATCCTTGTTAGTTACATATTTCATACATAGTAGTTTGTGTCTCTTAATCCCATACCCTTAATTGGTCCCTCTTTCTTCCCCTCTCCCCTCTGGTAAGCAAAAGTTTATTTTTTATGCCTGAATCTGCTTGTTTTGCATATATATTAATTTGTATTATGGAAATTATTAAATACACACAAAACTGGAGAGAAGAGAACCATTAATATTCATGTATCATCACCCAGCTTCAATAACCATCAGTCTCCCACTTTTCTTTATTTCATTTCTCCTCAACTTTTTTTTGCTGGGGTATTAAAAATTTAAGATATATTATTTCATTCATCAGTATTTAAGTGTATATCTTAAAAGATAAGAGCTTTAAAATTGTAACCAAATATTGATAAGCATTCCTGCTAAATTTAATGATAATCTGATGATATATTTTTGAAGTTCAGGTGAATATGAAGCCACCAAAGTCCAAGTAAAGGAATTTATCGGTTTCAGTTTATCAAATGGGGAATAGTTTGTTCTTTTTTTAGACCCTCAATTTCAGTGAGGTTTTGTTGTTGTTCTGGTTTGGGTTTCACTGGAAACATTTTGAAAAATCATACCTTCATCGTCCCCTCTCTTAAAGGAGAGAGATAAAATAAGCAATATGGATGCTCTTAATACCTAATTTTATTTATTTTCAGCGTACTTCACAATATACATGTAGCTCCTCCAGACCAGGCTCTGGGTAGTGGGAATGAATATGTGTGTCCAGTGAAACTCAGTGTTTTCTTATGTGGTGAACATTTCCCACTTCTTTTTAAGAAGAAAGCTGATGGGATGTCTTTTGCATTATATTTAAAGAATAAAATTCAGACTCTCCAGTGCTAATGGTAAGATTGATATTTTAATACTCTAGTTCTAAGCCTAGCTTCAAATGCTTTGAATAAGGGAAGTCATTTCTTATGGCTTCAAACAGTTAATGCTTTTTTCACTGATCCTCTTTCAGGGATTTTCTTTGTGAGGCTTTTGAAGCCTAATAGAAGCCAGTGCTTTGAGCCAAATCAAAGCTTGCTTCAGCCCTGGCAAGACATATTTTTTTTATTTTAAAGAGAGAGATTAGGGAAGACAGCTATTGTCATGTGTTTTACTCAGCTATACAGAACCAGAATTAGTTATCTCAGCCAATTGGAGTGTTTAAGAGGGAAGAAGGAAGGCAGGGACTTTTCATATCCATATAACATATATAGCTCTGCATTGCTCTTTGCCTCAATATGCTAAAGATTCTGATTAATTGGTAAACTAGCCATCTCAAGTTGTAGAATAAATGGGTAGTAACTTAGATGTCCATTTACTACGTGCGTAACAGTCCCCTGGCACTGTAAGAAGCCGAAAGATGACTCCTGTTTTATAACCGGAGGTTTTGATAATATTTAACATAAAAAACCCATGTTGATACATTGGTTCTGATCACTTCCTGATTGAGCATACAACCAAATGGCAGAAGTACCGTCTGAAAGGCTGCATGTATGGTCTCTTCTGTTGACACTGTCTGCCTCCCATTTTGTGTCCAGGTGTATGTAGGTTTTTGAGATTTGCCTACGTAGTGTTAAATTAAGACTTTAAGTTTCTTGCTGCTTTTAATAAAGCCACTTTCCTTGGACTTCCCTGGTGGCTCAGATGGTAATGAATCTGCCTGCAATGCTGGAGACCTGGGTTCAATCCCTGGGTTGGGAAGATCCCCTGAAGAAGGGAATGGCTACCCACTCCAGTATCCTGGCCTGAAGAATTCCATGGACTGTATAGTCCATGGTGTTGCAAAGAGTTGGACACGACCAAGCTGCTTTCACTTCTTCACTTCACTCTAGCTTTCCTTAGGACTAATCGTGTTCCTTTGGTATGTGGTTATTTGCTTGTCCAGTGCAGTTCTGAGGTATCCATGCTCAAATGCTATTATTCATTGTGCTCTGAATGATAGATGAGCAGGAAGATAGTAAACCAGACAGAACTGGTAGACTGTAAAGGACCCAGAGAAATCCTCTGGTACTTCTCCTTTCTCCAAGTAGGATTATATCAGAAAAAGTCTGGAAAGTCCATCCTTTTCTTTAATATTTCAAATTATTCACTTAATTAAAGAAATTTTTTTAAAGATAAACTGTAAGCCAGGCACTGTGTTCAACTTCTGTCTTTAGACACCTTCAGTCAGCTGTTCGGTCTATCTTTGACATTTGTAACCTTGATACTTTTGAAGATTACAAGCTAAGTTATTCAGTAGAATGTCTCTCAATTCAAGTTTGTCTAATGGTCCTGATGGTGCCTCATGATTAGATTTAGGGTACACATTTTGACCAGACTATCGTAGATATGATATTTTTTTTCCTTATTGTGTCCATTCTATCAGATGATGCATGATTTTTTTAAATAGGCATTTATTTTCAGTACATGGAATCATTCATTGCAGCACACAGGCTTCTCTGTGGTTGTGGCACAGAGGGCTCAGTAGTTGCAGCACGTGGGCTTAGTTGCCCAGTGGTACGTGAGATGTTTTTCCCTGACCAGGGATCGAACCTGCATCCCCTGCATTGGAAGGCAGATTCTTGACCACTGGACCACCAAGGAAGTCCCTGGAGCACGATTTTGATTTGTCCGATTCCTGGTGATGCTCACTTTTCTCATTTGACTAATGGTGGTTCCTACCAGGTTCTCCATGTAAAGTTCTGTTCTCCTACATAACAAATACGGATTTTGTGGAGAAGGCTTTAAAATGATATAAATATCCCTTTCCTAATCAAAATAATTTAAATAATTTAATTTAATTCCCATCTATATGGACTTGTGATTTCCTGTTATTTTGTTCTGTAACTATTCATTTTAATGCTCAAATATCCCTTTGGGGACCATTAGGAGCTCCTCCAAAATGATGTCTGTGTCCTATGACATGTTCCCATTTTTCTCTGAGCAAAACTTGGTTTTGGAACAGCAAGATATTCCAGGCTCTTTTTGTGCTTTCCTGGGCCTGACTTTGAAATCAGGTATTTAAGAAGCCCTCGTTCCCTTTAGTGTAGAGAGTGATATTTAGAAACCAGATCTCTGCAGTAGAGGTACACCACCAGGGAGATGTCATTGCTTCTAGGCCCCCTGAGCAGATGGAGCTAGGGAACACACACTACACATGGACACACGCACACACACATGTGAAAACTCTGACTTTGCACCATTACCTCCACTTTGAAGCCAAACTACGGGGCTCATTCTAGTTCTTTTTTCATTAATATTTTTATGAAATGTTTTTATTGAAATACAGTTCATTTACAGTATGTTAATTTCTGCAGTACAGCAAAAGCGATTCAGTTATATATGTGTACACTCTGGTATGTTGTTTTCCATTATGGTTTATCTTAGTGTATTGAATATGATTCTGTGTGCTATACAGTAGGACCTTGCTGTTTAGTCTCTATACAGAAGCTTACATCTGCTGGCTCCAGCCTCCCCCCAGCCCTCACTCGGCCCTCTCCACTTGGGGCACCGCCAGTCTGTCCTCTATGTCTTGGGTGTTCATGTGTGTCATGGCTTAGGTTCATGTGTATCATGGTTTAGATTCCACTTACAAGCAGATGGTATTTCTCTTTCTGACTTCACTTAGTGGGATAATCTCTAGTTCAATCCATATTGCTGCAAATGACAGTATTTCGTTCTCTTTATGGTTGAGTAATATTCCATTGTGTATATGTACCAGATCTGCTTTGTCCGTTCATCTGTTGATGGACATTTAGGGTGTTGCCATGTCTTGGCTATTGTGAGTAGGGCTGCTATGAAAATAGGGGTTCTTTCCATTGTTATGACTACTTTGTTTTACATTGAGCAACCTGGATCCTTAACTTGTTCCATCAATCCCTTTGTATGCACAAGGCTGTTATTTCTGCTGCTCCTGCTTCCCCCACATTGTGAGGCTGCCTTCTTCATTCTGCTGGAGCCCTACAATCCCCATGTCAGATTGTACCGCTCTTATAGATGTCTTTCACTTGGGTTGCAGCACACCCACGCTAGGCTGCCTCACTGTGTAAATGCCCTCCTCACCCTTCTTGGGCTCTGATGTCCCACACAAGGTCATCCCCTTGCATGGTTACTGTCCTCACTTTTTTTTGGCCCAGTCTACCTGCAGAAGGCCATCCTGCACTCTGTTTTCATGGGTTGGCTACAAAAGGAGATTGGGGGACTGATGAGTACTCAAGGATATACCCTAATGAGCAGAAACTAGGGCAGAGGTTCTCCAAGTGTGTTCTCTAGACTAGGTCCATCAGCATCACCTGGCAACTTGTTAGGGATGCGCAGTTTCAGGGCTAACCTCAGACTTGATGAATCAGAGGCTCTGGGAATAGGTCCCTGAAGTGTGTGCTTTAACACACCCTCCAGGAGACTCTGAAGCACACTTGTGTTTGAGACCCACTGTCCTGGGGAAGACAGATTTTTCTACTCGGTATTCCAGTCTTCACTGAGGTTATCTCTTGAATAATGAAGATTCCTTGGTTGTCATGTGTGCCTGGGGACCTTTTTGGGGTTTTTTTGGAGCCATCCGAACACTTCTGGTCTTGCATCAGGGTCAGACTGGAGTATCTATCCAGATCAACTCACAGTCTGTGGAAAATTATAAAATTGTAGAAGAATTAAACTTTTCTTTGTCTTTTTGGTTTAGAAACCTTTGCTGTTAAAGCCTAACAGAAACAGTTAAAGCAGGGATCAGCAATGGTAACAGTTATATCAAAGCAGTGGAATTGGTACAGTTTTTTTTTTAATGTCACATATAAGAAAAGTGCAATTAATGAGCTGTTTCTCTCCTATACTAGCTATGTTTTCTATAGTCATCAAAAGTGTGCCATGCAAACCTTACGCACTGTTGTGGAAATTTAAATTGGCATACTCACTGTGAAAATCTCTCTTTTTTTTCTTGAGTGACCAAAAATATTTATACTAGAAAACAGAGCATGATTGATTCAGTGTTGTGACCTTCACCTCATGGGATTATCAGGGAATCTGTTCTTTGTTTAGATTCCTGGGCTAGATACTGTATCCTTTAGCTTTTCTGTCAGCAAAAAGGGATAATTATGACAAAGTACCTGAAGTAAACATTTTTTCAATTCATATTAAAAGTTCCCTTAAATTAAAACTTACTCCCTTCTTAAAAGGTGATTGATGTTTCTGATTTTTTAATTTTCTTTGTTCTCAAGGAAGGCCTTTACTACTGTTCTCAAAAAATTTTTGTAAATATTTCTGGGTTCTCTGTTTTGTGTTCATATGAGTAAGTTTTGAGAGTATCTAGGTGTAATACCTTTGACTTTTTCTGCACTAAAAACAATAGATACATAAATACATACCTACTTCTGCTTACAAAGTCTAAGAGATGAAGTAAATCACTTACTTTGAACTTTGGCTTAATTTTGGCTTGTCCTTACATATTTGCATTTATAAATAATCTCTTGAAAATGTATCACAAGAAATCATTAGCTTTGAAAAAGGAAATTTGAGAAACTTAATTTCTCATAAAGGCCAAAGGAATTATGGTTTTTAGCAAGAAAAGAGCCGTTTGGATTAAGTTAAAACATGCTTTAGCTTATCAAATTTAATAGTAAGTCCTATCTATGCTATGAACCTGTATCACCATATTCTTTACATAAGCATCAAAGTGCTTTATAAAACTATCTTAACTATTATGTTAGCCAGTAGAAATTTGCCCAGAAAAAAAGAAAGAAAAAGCATTTATGCAGAATTGGGAAGTACCTGGATTTATTAATAACTTTGGACCCATATTTATAGATTCACCTTGAGTCACTTTCATTTTTCAACTACTGACCTGCATTTTATAGGGTATGTTATCTGTTACATTATAAATAACATTCACAAAGTCTCAGGACAACCCTCATGAATATCAAGATCTATAGTAATGAGGGCTGGGGAAAGAGAACTCCATGTATTTTTTTATAAGATTAATTTTAAAATAGTAATATCTCATTCAAAAATAGATACCTGGCAGTTAGAAACTCAATCTCATTCATAACTGTTAGTGTTACTAGCACCTGGAGCTAGATGATAAGAAGGTTCTCAATATGTACTTCTTGATGTAAACAAAATTAGACTATGTGAATCAGCAGTGAAACCCGGTTGGTTATCTTAACTTGGAACTCCGCTATAGTTTATTCTTACATCCTGTTTTTTGTAACTATCACCTTGAAGATTGTGGTAAGAATAAGAAGCCCATGTAGGCCCCAAGGTCTATTATAATATTCCCATTTACCTTGCTGGCTAATGCTCTTGACACTATTCTGTTGAATTATATTAGGCAATGTTCAGATTTTGTATTTGCCTGAGGCATGTGTGAGGAGTAGAAGCCAAGTTATAGGGAACAATTGGGAACAACAACCTCTCCATAAAGAGTGAAAAAGTACCTCAGAGATAAAATTGAGTCACTGACATATAAAACAAAAAGAATTCTTTTTTTCCTTTGTCAGCCATCACATATATTTAAAAAGATTGTGTTCATTAATCTGAAATAATCTGAATTGAAGAAGCTATTTCCCCTTGAGCTAAAAGCTTGTAACACAGATTTTTATCTATAAGTCACTTTATATGTGTATGCTAAAGCCCTTGAAAGTAGAGAGGAATTAGGCAGTCTTTAGCAAGTTCTGGTTTGTCCTTTCCAATCACAGTAGCAAATATATATATATATATATATACACACACATATACATACACACACACACGTATGTATATATAGGTATACCTCTCCATTTGAACTCCAACCAAAGAGACTTGAACACAGTACTGTTTGTTTATAGATTTCTTTACAAATGCCTAAGTCAGGATCTCTCACCAACATCATTGGACTCAGTGTTCCATCTCTAGGTGTAGCTGACAATCTTCACATAATTTTATGTAATAAAATATAATTAATCATTTTTAAAAGCTGAATGAGATCCCTTCTCTCTCCTCCCTGAGTTTAATTAGTTGTTCCACACTTTTCCACGTCCACCATTTGGAAGAAGTTTGTGACATCCCAGTGACTTGATGAACACACTCTTCATTTTTAAAATGATATATATTAGAATTATGAAAGACAGCAACAGACTAAGCCTCAAAACATCCCTTTGAGTGTTCTTCCTCATGCTAGTTATATAGTCAGTTTCCCCCTTGTAAATTATTATAGTGAGGAATTTATTAGGGAAAACATCATTTAAAAATTTTAACAGCTGCTATAAACTGTCATTTGCAGTGCTCAGCTGACATTCAAACAGCTGCAATCTGAGTGAGCTTTCACTTTCAGCTGCTGGAGGTCTTTCAATTCCTGTTCCCATGGAAATGAGGAGGGCTGGATGGGTGGAAGGGAAGTGAGGGCTGACTTACACATTTCCCCATACATTATTTTTCTTGCCTCCTCACAATTTCCATGGAAATGAGAGCCTAAGTGCCACTCCACCCCAAGCTTTGGAGAGCAATCATTCATGTGTAAACAACAGTGGACGGACCTTAAACAGGCATATACAAAACTAATCTTAACCTTTCTTCCACCTGTGCAGCCAAGCCTACTTGCAAACATATTCTTATTTGATC
This sequence comes from Capricornis sumatraensis, assembly GCF_032405125.1. Lineage (NCBI taxonomy): Eukaryota > Metazoa > Chordata > Mammalia > Artiodactyla > Bovidae > Capricornis > Capricornis sumatraensis. The sequence goes on from NC_091082.1 coordinate 63,367,255, forward strand.
TATTTTCCTGTTTAAAATGATTTCTTTTAGTTAACTTTTAGAAAGTTAGTTTGATATTACCTTTTTTTCAAAGTGAGAATTGTCTTAGACATACTCTTATTGACTGTATTAAGCATTAAGTATGCATGATGTTTTTACTAATGTCTTTCCCCCCCAAGATTACAGAAATGAATTTCAGTTTAGGAAACAGCATCTAATTGCATAGCATAAAAAGTTTCCTCAAATAGTCTCATTCTTATGCACTACTTTAGAAATTGCCCCACAGAGCAGAGCTAATTATTGGCTCTGTCAAACATATCAAGGAAAACTGCCATTTTTAATTGGTTATCACAGTCTTCTCATTTAGGTAACAGAAATATCCTATGTTAAGTGAATTTCTCTTTCTACTTATCAACTCTCTGTCATCATGTCTCCTATAATACCCATACTCAAGGAAAATATATGGGCACAGTCTTTATCTCTTTTTTTATTCCAATATTTTGACTACTTAACACAGCCCCTGTGAACCCTGAGACATGAAGAATGTGCTTAACCAAACAAATCTGCGTTAAGCATCTACTAAGTATTCAGCTTTTTGTTTCAATTAAAGCAGGAGATACCAAGTTTAAATAAGGCAGTTGTCTGTTTTTGCCATAACGCATCCTAATTGAATTAAGAAAATCCATGCCCAGGAAAAACTAATTATAGCCATATGTGATTGTCAAATAAGTTGTATAGACTAGCTTGAAAGAAGCTTTATGTGGGGAGGGTTCTCTTGGCCTGACCAAAATGAGCAAGGAAGACTTGCTTTAAAGGCCTCTCTATTACTGGTTTTAATGGTCCTTCCTTTGCATTTCCACTGTCTCCTTTTATTTTTTTAATTTATTATTTTTTTATTTATTAATTTTATGGGTGCACCATGCAGCTTGTAGGATCTTAGCTCCCCAACCAGGGATCAAACCCAGGCCCTCTGCAGTGAAAGCGTGAAATCCTAACCATTGGACCACCAGGCAAATCCCATACTGCTGCCTTTTCTCCTGAACTGTTTTCATAACTTTATAAATATTTTTCAGTTGTCACCTTCCTCCTTTTCTGTATCTCCCTTTCTAGTTTAGCATAGACACCATTTCCAATGAACATTCTTACTAGCACAGTTATGATCTTTCTGTTGCCCTGTTTTAAAACTTCACTGACTTCTTATCATTTCTGGGACAGGAATTTTTTTTTTTTTAAGGTAGTTCTGATGTCAAATATTCTACCTTCTAAGTCCTATAAGCTACCAAAACAATTAAAAAATTTATTATTCTATGTTCTTTCGTATTCCAGATTGCTTCTCATATTCAGAATGGATACAAACATCTGCTAAGCCCACGTGCCCAGTATTTAGTTCAGAAAATATGGTCACACAACTAGCAACTACCAAAATAATTCACGCTTTCATCAATTTGGCAATGACCTAGATCTTCTAATGATCTGGCTCCGAGGTATTCTTTCCAGCCTGCTCTGCAGGCGCCATACACCAGGCTTCTAGGTCCTCACCCAGACAAACATAACTGCATGGCACAGTTAGTAGGCCCATGTTTTTAGTTCAATGCCTTTTGCTTACAGCACTTTCTTTCTGCTTCCTTTATGGAATGTGGAGAGAAATAAGCTGTAATGAGCTGTTTCCTCCTTAATCTTACCCCTCTCTATAGCTCTTACAGTCCTACCCTACTGTTAGACTGTGCAATTTAAATGAAGACACTATAGCCTACACAGTGTGATATGTGTTTTAGTCTATACCTTGGACTTGATTAATATTTGAAGCACCCTGATATGGGAATGGTAGTTGGTTGGCATTAGAAAGACCCCAATCAGGAGATAACTACTATAAATTCAACTTACTTATATTTAAATCTACACTACAGGGTTTTCTCAGAGAAGGCAATGGCAACCCACTCCAGAACGCTTGCCTGGAAAATCCCGTGGACAGAGGAGCTGCAGTCCGTGGGGTCACAAAGAGTCAGACGCGACTGAGCGACTTCACTTTCACTTTTCACTTTCATGCATTGGAGAAGGAAATGGCAACCCACTCCAGTGTTCTTGCCTGGAGAAACCCAGGAATGGCGGAGCCAGGTGAGCTGCCGTCTGTGGGGTCGCAGAGAGTCGGACACGACTGAAGCAACTTAGCAACAGCAGCAGCAGAGGGTTTTCTAATTAGCATGCTGCTGCTGCTGCTGCTACTGCCGCCGCTGCTGCTAAGTCGCTTCAGTCAAGGACGTCAAATAATTTTTCATTGGATTGGCTAGAAATACTCTATGTAGGCCCCTCTGGCCTTGGATTGCATGTAAGATTATGGCACCTGCAGCCAAACATGCTGGGCTTGTTGACTACCACCTAACAGCTGATGCTTCCTGCTTGGTAGAAAGGTAGTAGGGAGAAAATTTACGGCCGTGATTATCTCCAGTCCTTGGAGGCTATTGATACCTACCAAAAAAGAAAGAAAAGAAAAATGCTGATGAAGATGAAAAGAAAAATCCTGACACTTACAGAAAAGAAAAGTGAAAGTGTTAGTCACTCAGTTGTGTCTTGCTTTTTGTGATGCCATGGACTATAGCCCACCAGGATCCTCTGTCCATGGAATTCTCCAGGCAAGAATACTAGAGTGGGTTGCCATTCCCTTCTCCAGAGGATCTTCCTGACCCAGGGATTAAACCCAGGTCTCCTGCCTTATAGGCAGATTCTTTACCATCTGAGCCACCAGGGGAGCTCAGTGCTTTTCTAGGTGGTCAATAGCAAAACCTCCCCAAGGACAATGCCTGCTTACATACTAGCTCCATTTTAAAGTCTGTCCTAAATTTCCTTGTAGATTTGTGAAAATATTTTCCTTTAAACTGTAACAGCGGGAGTCTCAAATTTCAATTATGGCATTAATCAAATTCTGTAGATTATTGTGTTTCTTTTTTTATTGTAAGTTTCTTGATGAAAGGATTATGTCATAGCTATCTTTGTATCCCATGTAGCATCTGGCATAGTGCCTTGTACACAGTAGATATTTGTTGAATGAATGAGCACATACATGCACTTCCCAATTCTATGAGGAACAGAACTAGCTTTGGGTCATGGGGGCACTGAGAGCCAATGGGTGAGTGCCCAGAGTTCCACGAATTCAGATTTAGAGTCCTCAAGGAGTCAGTAGTAATTGTTCTTGTCTGTAACTGTATCAGCTCTGGTTGTCCCATCAGTACAAAGACACATTGGAACTGTCATCAGTAGCAGAGGAAGGTAGCATTGTCTGTATTATCTTCAGAAATTCACTCCTAAATGTATCTGTTTCTGTTTCTTTTTTTAAAATGTTATTTATTTCGCTTATTTGGCTGTGCTGGGTCTTAGTTGTGGCATATGCAATCTAGTTCCCTCACCAGGGATCGCACCAGGCACCCTGAATTGGGAGTGCAGAGTCCTAGTCACTAAACCACCAGGGAAGTTCCCATCCTGTTTCTGATTCTGCCAACTCTGGCTCTAGAGGCTACAGTTGGAAAAATCTTTAGAAAAAATTTTTTTTCTTGTTTTTTACCTCTTAGCCAATTTGAGGCAGTGTGTATAGCTAGTCAAGTACATAATAAGGTTACAGTGACAACAGAAGACCAGGGGAAAGAAAAAGGCGTAAGAATAACATATAAATATAAAGCAGCAAAATATAAAATGTTTGTAAAATGATAACATCATTCAAAGCCAGGACTTCAGATCCAGACTGCCCTGATTAGAATGAATAGCCACCTGGCTAGCTCTGTGACCTCTGGCAAGTTATTTAACCTTCCTGACTCTCTGTTTCCTCCTCTGTAAAGTAAGGGAAATCAATAACACCTACCTCACAGATGTGAGGCGAAAATAAATTAATACCTGTAGAGCGCCTGGCATATAAGGAAGTGATACAGCCCAATCTTTGCTCTAAAGGCAGAAGAATGCTAATTTCAGTCCATTTGAAGTCCTTTTGTGTTTACACATTGTGTGTCAAATGAGTGATCTTCATTCCTTGAGTCTCACAAATTGGTGCTTATAGTCTCTTGTGGAACTTACCACATTCTACCCTAAATTATGCAATTACTTGTAAGCTGCTTAGAAGCAAAGACTGTCTTCTTTGTCTTCCTCTTAGCACCCAGAAGAGTGCTTACATAATAGTCTGACTTACACAACGGCTCTTCAGTAACTCTTTGTGGAGCTGTGCAGGAAACAATAGTAGGTCAGTCCCTGGAGGCCCTGTACCTTGGGCTGGTGCCCGTGGACCTCTCACACCTCTTCAGCCTCAGCGAGCCATTTCTCTCCTCAACTGTGCTCCAGCGGACCTTCAGTCCCTCTAGCTGGCTTCATGGGCATGTGCCCTGCACGACTGCGTTTGGTTTAATGCTCTCCTCTCACCTTGAAATTCTCACTTTTTGAACATGTGGCCTTGATTTTTATTTTGTATTGGTCCTGGCAGATTATGTAGCTGAGCATACTCTTTGCCATCCTGTGCCCATCATTCCCTCTGCTGGGAGCACTCTCCCTCCCTACTCTTCACTGGCTGACTTAACTTTTGTTTAAATTGTATTATTTATTTCTTTACGGCGCCACTGGATGCAGGGCTTCTCTAGTTGCTGCAGGCAGGGGCTCCTCTCTAGTTGTGGTGCTCAGGCTTCTCACTATGGTGGTTTCCCTTGTTGCTGAGCAGGGGCTCTAGGGCGAGAGGGCTTCAGTAGTTGGGGCGCAAGGGCTTAGTTGCTTCATGGCATGGGCATGTGGGAGCATCTCAGACCAGGGCTTGAACCCGGGTTCCGTGCATTGGCAAGCAGATTGTTAATCACTGGACCACCAGGGAAGTCCCTGACTTAACTCTTCACTTCTCTTCAGCTTTGTTGTCATTCCCCAGAGAAGCAATCAAAATATAGAATCCTGTCCACTTTTATCCCCAACCTTAACTTCTCCCTAACAGCTCTCACCTTATGTAAGTGCACTGCTTATTTCCACTGTGTGATCATTTCTTTGAAGACTTCCTCCCCACCAGACTGAGCACCTGGAGAGGCCACACTGTGCATTTGTTCTTGGCTGGCTTTGCCTGCAACACTGTAGGTTATCAGTACCTATCTGTGGAGTGAGTGAGCAAATGGGAGGTTTTTAAAAATGCAAAGGAGGGATGAGTTTTTCTTCCCATGTTAAACAGTTGGTATATAAAAATGGCAGTGCAAGATGGGAGGGAGGTTCAAGAGGGAGGGGATATATGTATACCTATGGCTGATTCATATTGAGGTTTGAAAACAACAGAATTCTATAAAGCAATTATCCTTCAATAAAAAAATAAATTCAGAAAGAGAAAAAATGGCAGTGCAATTATCATGCATTGAACATTCCTGCTGATGACTTGTAGCCAGTTTGACTTCCTTCCTTCCAAGGACTGCCTTTAAGGTAGGTGAATACAGTAAAGGTTCCCAATTTCTCTTTGTTTCCCACTGCTTTCCTTTTCAGATAGTAGGGTATGGTAAAGGTGAATCTGAAAACAGACACACTCAGCCTGTTTTATACAACTGCTGTTTGGCACATATATATGGTTGGGTTTTTTTCTAATGTGGACCATTTTTTAAAGTCTTTTTTGAATTTGTTACAACATTGCTTCAGTTTTATGTTTTGATTTTTTGGCCCTGAGGCATGTGGGATCTTAGCTGTAGGATCAGGAACCCAGTACTCTTGCCTGGAAGGTCCCATGGACGGAGGAGCCTGGTAGGCTGCAGTCCATGGGGTCCTGAAGAATTAGACAAAACTGAGCAACTTCACTTTCACTTTTCACTTCCATGCATTGGAGAAGGAAATGGCAACCCACTCCAGTGTTCTTGCCTGGAGAATCCCAGGGACGGCGGAGCCTGGTGGGCTGCCGTCTGTGGGGTCGCACAGAGTCAGACACGACTGAAGCAACTTAGCAGCAGCAGCAGGAACCCATGCCCCTGCATTGGAAGGCAGTCTTAACCACTGGACTGACAGGCAAGTCCCAGCATATTAATCTTGAATTAAATTTTGTGTAGCATAAATATCTATAGCCTCCTGCCTACAGTGAATATTTTCAGCAAGAATATGTATTTACTTCTGACCTAATTGCCAATGGCAACTGACATAAAAATACCGCTTCGAGTTTCTCAGCATCTGCAGTGCAAAGGCCAGCACTATTCCAGTGAACGTAGCATTTGATGGTAATAAAGAACAGTGTCCTACATAGCTCTGCTATCATTCTTCCCCTCCTGTCTCATTGTCTAGTTTTAAATAAGCTTAATTAGCTCACTCTGAATGCATAGCTGTATCAGCTTTCTGTGGCCCAGTTTGGGGACTACAGCTGGTTAATCTGCTCCCTGGAATCAGACCAATACCATTCCACATGTGACCAGATTTAGTGTATTACATACTACCTTACAGTCTTAATTTTTAGCACTGGGTAGCATTCGGTTATTTTTCAAATGCTACAGTAAACATTTTCAGTGATATATTTCTCACCAAAATCTAAGAGAAAACAGAATTTCTATAATTCAATTTAAAATTGAAGTTAACCAATATAGTGAGATAAGGATTTGTATTGCTTTAAAGAAAAATAGGCTAAATGTCTTTTTTCTCCTTCAGATACAAAAAAAAATCTGAGAAAAAGACTTAAAAACTAATAGGAGGGACTTCCCTGGTGGTCCAGCGGCTAAGATTCTGCACTCCCAGGGCTGGGGGTTCAGGTTCAGTCCTTGGTCAGGGAAATAGATCCCACATGTTGCAACTAAGACCCAGTGCAGCCAAATAAGTAAATAATTAAAAAAAAAAAAAACTAATAGGAATGGTTGTAACCTTGTTGCAACTGTTGCATGTAGATGAAAAAAATAACCTTTTTTTTTTTTAACTAGTCTGTACATGAAGCAGGGGAAACAGAAAGAAACAAATAAGAGAACAATGCATAGAGAAGGGCATTCTCAATGAAGCTGTAGGCCTCAAAAAATGTTCCATCTAAGCTCTGACTGATTCCAATACCTTAAGGTAATTTGCTTTAAGCTGTAAATCTCTTGAGTTGTTTATGCCTCAGTGCTTTTTTCAGAAGGCTGGGAGAGGAGGAAAATATATCATTTCAATCTGCCCCCTCTTGAGACTTTATGGAATTTTAAGCAGGCTTCTCTCAGAGTGAAACTCCCGGCTCAATCACCTCAGTGTCTATTTGACCTTCCCTTTTTTTCCTAGCTTGCTCAGAAAGTTCAGGCTGACATTGTTTATAGTTTTCTGAGTCCCTGCTTTGTGCTGGTTAAGATGGCACAGATCCTAGGTTCACTATCTCCCAGTCAGCTGTTAAGATAGAGCATCTCCATCATCCTGCAGTTGCTTCACTCAGCTGGTTGCAGCAGGTGACTGATAAAGCTTAGCAAGGCTCTTGGGTTTGAGAGCCTTGTGTGCTGGGTGGATGACAGACACATAACATACTGCAATGAAGGCTTTACCTTTGGTGTCAGAAAGGCACCTTACTGTGGGGTTGGTCATTACTTTGGTCCCTCTGCATGTCACTTAGTCTTTCTCAGTCTGCTCAACTTACTGAATGGACATAGTAAACCCAGCACAAAAGTGACTGCTGGGTTTCTGGCCTGTGCATCTTGTTGAGGGTGAACCACAGAAGAGCAAGTTGGGGTATAGAGGGTAAGTTGTGTCTCCTGATTGAAAACATCTCAAATATTAAACATCCAAAATACATGAAATTCACAGTGAATTATGTAGATTGAGCTCAGTAGAACTCTTGGGCTGGGCACTATAAATTTGGAATTTGTCAAAACGTGAATAATAAATAAATTACCTCCAGGTATTATTTACTGATAGGAAAGCTCTAGAGCAGAAGTGCCAAGAAGTTCCATATAAATAGTACATAGATTAGATTTATAGGCCTAGAGATGAGAAATTAGAAATGAACAGATAAGCAGTTTCTATAAAATGCTGTGTCTCTTAGAGTTGCTACAGCGCTGGGGCCAGACAGATTATATTAGAACATGGTAAAGAAAGTAGAAATCAATATTTCAGAAGCTTTCATAGATACTCTGATGAGCACACTGCATTCAGGAGTAACCCACAAATGCCGGAAAGTGACTCACATCATGCAATTATTCATGAGTGAGAACAGGAGCCTGTCACTGGAGTGTGCACCATTAGGCTTGAGTAATTGGGGAAGCTGAGCACGCCTGACGCAATGAAAGAAAGTGCAGCGTTGTCGACTATTGTGTGAATTCAGGAAAAGTGTGTCGAGTAATTTGGTGTCTATAAACACTGGGAGTTACGTTAGAATTACAGCAGGAGATAAATACTTTTCTTGTCCTCACCTCCTTAAACCACTGTATTCCTTAAGTATTGGAGTACAGCTAACGTTACCAGAGGCTTGGGGCTGGGGCGGTGGTGGTGGTGGGGGTGAAATGGGTGAAAGGAGGTCAAAAGGTACAAACTTGCAGCTGTAAATAAATAAGTCACAGGAATGTAACGTACAGCGTGGTGTCCATAGTTAATACTGCATTGCATATTTGAAAGTTACTGAGAGCAGTTACTGCTGCTGCTAAGTCACTTCAGTCGTGTCCGACTCTGTGCGACCCCATAGACTGCAGCCCACCAGGCTCCCCCGTCCCTGGGATTCTCCAGGCAAGAACACTGGAATGGGTTGCCATTTCCTTGTCCCAGTGCATGAAAGTGAAAAGTGAAAGTGAAAGTGAAGTCATATCTGACTCTTAGTGACCCCATGGACTGCAGCCTACCAGGCTTCTCCATCCATGGGACTTTCCAGGCAAGAGTACTGGAGTGGGGTGCCATTGCCTTCTCTGGTTACTGAGAGAGTAGATTTTAAAAGTTCTCACCACAAGATGAAGTGAGAGAGTAATATTAGAGACAGATGTTAACTAGACTGAATTCGGTGATCATTTTTCAGTGTGTACAGATATCAAATCATATATCTTGAAACTGATAGAATGTCATATGTCAGTTATACCTCAATAAAAATTCATACAGTGAATAATCATTTGTAGGCTCTTATGTTCTCTGAAGGTTTCCCCCAGTTGTTCAGTTGCTCAGTTGTGTCCAACTCTTTGTGACCCCATGGACTGCAGCACGCCAAGCTTCCCTGTCCTTCACCATCTCCCGGAGCTTGCTCAAACTCATGTCCATTGAGTCAGTGATGCCATCCAACCATCTCATCCTCTGTTGTCCCCTTCTCCTGCCTTCAGTTTTTTGTAGCATCAGAGTCTTTTCTAATGAGTTAGTTCTTTGCATCTGGTGGCTGAAGTATGGGAGCTTCAGCTTCATTATCAGTCCTGCCAATGAATATTCTGGACTGATTTCCTTTATGATTGGCTGGTTGGATCTCCTTGCAGTCCAAGGGACTCTCAAAAGTCTTCTCCAAGTACCCTGGGGGAAATTAACTCTGTTTCCCTCCTCCTAGTACTCAGTTCAGTTCAGTCACTCAGTCGTGTCCGACTCTTGGCGACCCCATGAATTGCAGCATGCCAAGCCTCCCTGTCCATCACCAACTCCCAGAGTTCACTCAGACTAGTGTTCATCGAGTCAGTGATGCCATCCAGCCTTCTTATCCTCAGTCGTCCCCTTCTCCTGCCCCTAATCCCTCCCAGCATCAAAGTCTTTTCCAATGAGTCAACTCTTCGCATGAGGTGGCCAAAGTACTGGAGTTTCAGCTTTAGCATCATTCCTTCCAAAGAAATCCCAGGGTTGATCTCCTTGAGAATGGACTGGTTGGATCTCCTTGCAGTCCAAGGGCCTCTCAAGAGTCTTCTCCAACACCACAGTTCAGAAGCATCAGTTTTTCGTTGCTCAGCCTTCTTCACAGTCCAACTCTCACATCCATACATGACTACTGGGAAAAACATAGCCTTAACTAGACGGACCTTAGTTGGCAAAGTAACGTCTCTGCTTTTGAATATGCTATCTAGGTTGCTCATAACTTTTCTTCCAAGGAGTAAGCCTCTTTTAATTTCATGGCTCCAGTCACCATCTGCAGTGATTTTGGAGCCCCAAAAAATAAAGTCTTCACTGTTTCCACTGTTTCCCCATCTATTTCCCATGAAGTGATGGGACCGGATGCCATGATCTTCGTTTTCTGAATGTTGAGCTTTAAGGCAACTTTTTCACTCTCCTCTTTTACTTTTATCAAGAGGCTTTTTAGCGCCTCTTCACTTTCTGCCATAAGGGTGGTATCATCTGCATATCTGAGGTTATTGATATTTCTCCTGGCAGTCTTGATTCCAGCTTATGTTTCTTCCAGTCCAGCGTTTCTCATGATGTACTCTGCATAGAAGTTAAATAAGCAGGGTGACAATATACAGCCTTGACGTACTCCTTTTCCTATTTGGAAACAGTCTGTTGTTCCATGTCCAGTTCTAACTGTTGCTTCCTGACCTGCATACAGGTTTCTCAAGAGGCAGGTCAGGTGGTCTGGTATTCCCATCTCTTTCAGAATTTTCCACAGTTTTTTGTGATCCACACAGTCAAAGGCTTTGGCATAGTCAGTAAAGCAGAAATAGATGTTTTTCTGGAACTCTCTTGCTTTTTCCTTGATCCAGAGGATGTTGGCAATTTGATCTCTGGTTCCTCTGCCTTTTCTAAAACCAGCTTGAACATCAGGGAGTTCACGGTTCACGTATTGCTGAAGCCTGGCTTGGAGAATTTTGAGCATTACTTTACTAGCGTGTGAGATGAGTGCAATTGTGCGGTAGTTTGAGCATTCTTTGGCATTGCCTTTCTTTGGGATTGGAATGAAAACTGACCTTTTCCAGTCCTGTGGCCACTGCTGAGTTTTCCAAACTTGCTGGCATATTGAGTGCAGCACTTTCACAGCATCATCTTTCAGGATTTGAAATAGCTCCACTGGAATTCCATCACCTCCACTAGCTTTGTTCGTAGTGATGCTTTCTAAGGCCCACTTGACTTCACATTCCAAGATGTCTGGCTCTAGATGAGTGATCACACCATCATGATTATCCGGGTCGTAAAGATCCTTTTGGTACAGTTCTTCTGTGTATTCTTGTACTAAAAAGTCAAAAAGAGTCAGGGTAGCTTCTTTTGCTGACCACCAGCAGGAGGGTGAAGTGAAGCCTAAAGGACATGCTCCCTCTTCTTAGATGTCTTCTCCTCTTGATTTCTTCCCAGTTATTTCATTCTAAGTCCTTTAGGTTTCTGCAAACTTTCTATTAGAATTTTGGTTGCCACTGATCCACTTTCTGTTCACAGATCTTGATGGAAGTGACTCAATTAAAAAGTTCTCAGTCTGAGCACCGCCCCCCGCCCATAACCAGGAAATGTGGTGCTATACTACTTATTTATGTTTTTCTCTATCCAGTGATTAATATATTAAATTAGAATCATGATGTTTAGTTTAAGAAATTATCTGAAGTAAGAGCAGTAGTACATAATAGTTAATACCTTTGGCCTGTTAATTTTTTAGGCACTCAGACCTCTAACAGAAAAAATACTGACTAGATCTTATCAGCCTTTTTAAAACGTAGTGATTTACTTTGCCAGCATTTGTATAGATTAGTAAATAGTTTTGTATTTATTTTTAAAATAAAGAAGCAGATTCATCAAGCCAAAAATAAATGCCTCTTACAAATGAGTGGCCCCTTGTTAAAAATTAGCAAAGGGAAGTACAGGAATGTTTGATTGGGCAAGGAAGTTTACATAAACCGGTCATAATGAAAAATCTTCCTTATTGAGGTGCTCTCCCCCTACCCCAGCAAATTTCTTCTTGATCATCCTGTACACTTATGAACATCTGCTGTTGGACTTATGAAACTATATGGTAATTAGACACATAATTAGCACTATGTCTAGACTGTCAACTTCTCGAGAAGCTTTGCGTCAATCATCTGGTCCCAGGCAGTAGATCCAAGTGGTCAAAGAGGATAGAGTTTGCAGGCAGACTGCCAGGATCCTATTTCTGACTTCATTTACCAGCTATATGATGTTGGGCAAGTTACCTCTCTTGGGCAAATACTCTCCAAGTATTACTCGGATTTTATTTGTAAAATAAATTTTTTTTAATTTATCTTAATTGTTGGGAGGCTTAAATATAGTTTTCTAATATAGAATTTTCTAAATTATACCTCTAAAACTATTAGAAAATTCTCTGGCATGAAGGCATTTCATGTTTTTCTTAATGCTGATTACTGATCAAAGGCCTTCCCACGTGGCCCAGTGGTAAAGAATCTGCCTGCAATGCAAGAGATGCGTGTTCTGTCCTTGGGTCAGGAAGATCCCCTGGAGAAAAAAACGGCAACCCATTCCAGTATTCTTGCCTGGGAAATCCCATGGACAGAGGTATTCAAAATAATGTAATAAAAATATGAAGAGAGGTGATAACCTAGATGGGGCATGATTACCGAAGTAAAGATTATTAAGACAAATTCACCTAAAATTAATTGATATACAACAAAAACTTGTATATGCATATGTATGTTTTCTATCAGAGTTCTATAAAAACAGGAAATCAGTGCTTTAAATGAAAAGGAGAGAGAGCCTGGGAAATGCAGAATGTTGAGCATACAGTAGTTGCTCCAAAGTTGCAGTTACCCTACTCAGCTATAGTCCTGAAATACTAAATGGACAATTCCAGAAATGAACAAATGAAAAATTCGTAAGTTTTAAATTTCGAGCTGTTCTGATTAGGGTCCACTATCCTGCTGCAATCCTCCCAGGATGTGAATCATCCCCTTGGCCAGCATATCCACACTGTGTTCCCACCAGGAGTCACTGAACAGCCACCTTGGTTATCAAATCAGCAGTCTGGTATCACAGTGCTTGTGTCCAAGTAACCCTTTTATTACAGCATGTGATGATTGTTCTATAATTATTATTGTTACTGTTGCTATGTATAGGAAAAAATAGAGTGTATGTAGAGTTTGGTCCTGTCTGCAGTCTGACAGCCAGTGTGGATGAGAGGGAACTACTGTATTCCTATTCACTCTTCTCCTTCTGTATCTCCTCCTGAGGCCAGTTTGATTGACCTTGAGAAACAGTAAAGCAAATTAGTAATTATAGTCATTCTTCAGTATCCATAGAGAATTAGTTCCAGAACCCCCCATAGATACTAAGCTCCATGAATACTCAAGTCCCTTACACAAAATCACATAGTATTTGCATATAACCTACACATATGCTTCCCTGTACTTCAAATTTCATTGTTCAAGTGCACAATTACATTAAATTTATGTAACTTAAGGGAAAAGATACCTATAATACTCTTGAGATAGTATGTTGTTTAAATTTTAATAATTCTTAATGACTTTCTGTGTTTTTAATCAAAACTTACTGAAGAGGTTTTTTAATATTACATTCCCTAAAATCAGTTTTGTCCTGAAATACAGTTTTTAAAACCACAACTGTCTATTTTCTTTGATTATCTCATAAACGACAGGAGTTTCATATCAGCTCTCCTTCCTCCTCCACCTTTTTTTCCCTTTTACTTTGTGCCAGTCACAGGTGGATGCTCAATATCACCCCACAGCACAAGATAAATAAGCCTGGAAGGTTTCCTAGCAACATATTGTTCTGGGAACCTGCTCTATTTTCCTGAACAAGATGAAGCCAAACATCCTAGAATCTCAGCCAGATGGGAAAGGATTAGCTTATTGAGGGGTGTTTAATGCATGTTTAAAATATTTCACTTTGAAATGAACCTCTTAACATAAGTAACAAGACTGACTTTTAAAAGGACACTTTTTTACATGTTAACAAAAACCCCTCAGTCATAAATAGTTTCAATTGAAAAAAAATACAGTTTTAGAAGAAATTCTCTAGAGACAAGCTTATAATATATAATTGACTTACTGGTGAATGAATCCATTTCAGAACCATGTAGAAAATGCTTCCTCCTATGACTGATGTTCCTGGGCTTCCCAGGTGGCACTAGTGGTAAAGAACCCTCCTGCCAATGCAGGAGACAAAAGAGACTTGGGTTGGATCCTTGGGTTGGGAAGATCCCTTGGAGGAGGGCATGGCAACCAACCCACTCCAGTATTTTTGCCTGGAGAATCCCCGTGAACAGAGGGACCTGGCAGGCTGCGTCCATAGGGTACAAGTCAGACATGACTCAAGCAACTTAGCATGCGTGCAAGAGTGGTGTTCAACCTGGTACCCAGTGGTACCGGTATTCAGCTACACAAAAATGTTTACATATTGTATAATACTTCCTTCTCATCTTGGGGGTAAGTGGCTGCTGGAGTAGGCTCCCTCCTCCTCACAAATCCTTTCATGTCTCCCCTTGACCCTTCCTCCTAGGGACACCAGGGAAACCCCTTTCATGGCCTAAAACACTGGAACTTCATTTTTCTCCCCAGCTTCAGGCGACTGCAGTTCCATTGATTTGCCACTTCATCTTGAGAATCTGTTTTTGGTTTTCAGAGTATATGATAAGTACAGAGGAAAGAAAACTGGATAAAATTGTCCCTCTCAAAGTCAAGAAGAATAATGTTGTTGCTGTTTTGTTATTACAAGATCATTTATATTTTCCTCATTGTTTCTCATTGATCTTAAGGCCATACTGTTGGCAGGTGGCATTTTTCTGCCTTGTACTCGCGTTGGTCACAGTGTATTGTTGAAGGTCTCTGGAGATGGAGTAGTAAAGATTAGAGTTTCTTATGCCAGTATTCAGTAATGGTTTTGCAATTCAGTTAACATGCTGGAAAGCGTCCTTTCTTCTTGTCTTCCTGGGTAGGCAGTCCCCATTAGCCAAATGAATATTGTCGTCATGTGATTGTTGAATGATTTATACTACCTGATGGGCTTGGAGTGTGAAACTTCCCAGTTGTGATGAAAAGCAGATAATTCCAGTACTCACAGTGTGCCTGGATGGGAAGAACAAAGTAATTAGAATAACCTAGTGTCTTTGCTTTTTATTTGACAAATTCTCTGGCCAAATACTAGAGAATTGAAACAATCCTTATCCCAGGAAACTATAAGTTTATTTTATTTTCCTTCTGCTGCTTTCCATCCTCTCTTTCGCCCTCTCTCATACATACTTACATGTTTTCTAAATGCCAGGTTTTGAACTTGACAGAAAGCAATCTGTTGAGGGCCTCCTAGGGGCCAATTACTTTGGTAGATGTCATGATGGAGGCTGAGGAGCATCAACACATGGTCTTTGCCTTCACTGAGTCCCCAAGAATTTAGCCAAGTAACACACTTGTTTTCTTTTTAAAACTTTAGCGTCATGTTAGGACCTAAACATTAAGGGGAGATTTTGATGTTTAAAGGAATTCTGTAAATTTTGATTGTTCAAGAATAACCTAAAAGTAGACTTAGTCTGTTATATAAAATATATGACAGATTCTAATGGATTAATTTTTATAATATTTTCTAGAAACACTGTTTTTAAAAATCCCATGAACCAGGCATTACTTTAGATACTTAATGTCATTTAATTCTCTTGACAACCGTTATGAAATAGAAATAGTTTGCCTACCAATTCTAGAATCTGCTTTCTCTCCAGTATATAGGTTCCATTAAAAATTCTTCTTTGTTGCTCAGTCTTTTTATAAAATAATAATTATGATTTTTAACATGGCAGAAGAATGAATTTTACTTTAAGAAAAGCAGTTAACAGAAGTAATAGCACTGTTAAATACGTTAACAAGAGAAAGGAATGCTATGTCAGCAATGCTGTAGAACAGACATGGACCAACTACAACTTATTTTGGTAAATAAAGTTTTGTTGGAACATGACCACACTCATTTGTTTGTATATCACCTATCTGCAGTTTTTGTATAGTAACAACAGTTGTACCCTGGACTGTATGGCCCATATAGCCTAAAATATGCGCTATCTGGACCTTTACAGAAAAACTTTAAAAGTCAAAGTGTTAGTCACTCAGTCATGTCCAACTCTTTGGACTGTAGCCTACCAGGCTGCTCTGTCCATGGAATCCTCCAGGCGCGAACACTGAAGTGGGTAGCCATTCCCTTCTCCAAGGGATCTTCCCAACCCAGGGATCGAACCCAGGTCTCCCACGTTGCCGGCAGATTCTTTACCATCTGCGCCACCAGGGAGTCTAGATTTCCACCCTGCATTGAGTCAGGTGTCCTCCTTTAGCAAGCCAGGGACTCCGTTGGGAAACACATCAGAAAATGGTTTCCTAAATGATTTTTTTCTAACATGGTTTTCCTCTCAACCCTGCAGGTACCGACCAAGAAGCTAAAGAAATATGAGAAGGAATATCAGACAATGCGAGAGAGTCAGCTGCAGCAGGAAGACCCAATGGATAGATACAAGGTATGGGAGACACAGGTCACCTGTTTGAGCCAATATCTTCTTTCCCCTAAAGCTGCAACTGGGGGACATTTGTTCCCTCTATTCCTTCTTGATTGATGTTAACTGTGACTTTGCTCAGTGTCCAGGTATGTTTTCATCTCAGGAGACTCCTGAGTAGCCAAACATAATATTTCTTTTCTTTCAGTTTGTATATTTGTAGGTAACTTCACCTGTTGCATTTATACTGGGAGTCTTCATAAGAAGCTGAAAGAAAGGGAAAAAGAAAAGAGAGAAAGTGGCTATCAACTACTTTCAAAAATGAGAAAAAAAGAAAAATGGCAAAGTACGGTTTTAGCTGTGCACGGTACATCCACAAAGACTGTTAGAAGGCGAACTGTTCCAAGACTGGCCCGAGAATGTTTCAGACTCACCCCTGTCTGTAGCCAATGTTAAAGATACAAACTCATTCAAAAGTAAAGAATAAAAACCACAAAGGTATATTGAGCACAGTCATGGTGTTTGTCGCAACATTTATTTCCACGAACAAATTTATAAAAAACAGTGACATTTCATTACAGAGTGCAGTTCCAAAATCAAAATGATTCAGTTCAATATCCCAGTTAGTTGCAGTATTTAAAAAAAAATTGGGCTGGTTATAAAGATGTCCTCAATGGTAATTAGCAACAGTTTCCATAAAAGCAGTGTTGGGGAAATACTGACCCCCACCTTACTTTGTTCTGACTGAAATATTAGTGTCTCTCTTCAGCATGTTTTGATTCTTCAGATTCCTACAGACATGATGATTCCCTCTCCACATCAGCACATTAAGATAAGAGAATACTGTATTGATACACTGAGTCCCAGCCGTGCTGAAACAACTTGCCCAAAAAAGTACCGTGATGACATCATTAATGAAGCCACTCACTGAGAGATGACTTCCACTTCTGTAGCTAGAGTTGCTTTTATGTAGGCAGAGAACTGGGCACAGGCCACTGCAGTCAAGCAGTCCGCCTTGTTTCTGTTGCTGAATTGAATAGCATGGAACGTTGACACAGGGGAGTGGTGAAAGGTGTGTATGGATTCTGTAGTCAGATCTGAGTTCAAACCCTGACTTTCTGAAAAAGGAGAGAAGATTTGGAGTCCAAGTTGGGGATGTTAACCCCCATGCCACTGTTCAGCACCTTAGACTGATTACTGGACCTCTTCCCCATCTGTAAAATGTGTAGTATACACGTTTCCTTGAAGGATTGTTGCCAAGATGAGGTATGTTGTATGCACATAGTTGGTGTTTAGGAAATGGTTGTTATTAGCCTTATTAGGCCTGCCGCCTCTAATTACCCAATTATTACTAGAATAATATCCCCTTAATTTGTGTCTGCCCCACCAGTCCCTCACTTACCTTTCTCCTAATTCTCCCAAGTATTGTTACCTAATAATCAAACGTCTGTATGTTTCTCCCTTTGTTTATGAAACTAGCTGACAGTAGAATCCCACTGCTATGCAGATAACTGTTACCATATGAAGTACTCCTAGTTGGAAGCTAGTTTCCACCCCTCAATAAAACCAATTTGAATGTAGCTTATGTAGAATGCTGCTGTGGAAAGCTTTGAAGTAGTCATTATAAAATATTTTTAAGAATCCGAAATGGAACTCTCCCGCTGCTTGCACCGTTCTGAGTGACGTCTGGGAAGGGCGCTTTAAGTAGAAGACAGGGAAATGAAAGACTAAAGTTGTGTATTCAAATTCAGTCTGGAACTGAACTTGTTATTGTTTCTTATATCCTTTTTGTGTCAAAGCAGGTACGTATAAGTGAATAGTATAATGCGTATTATTATATTTTTAAAAAGTGACTATCACATATATACTATTGATGTGTACAGTTTTAACTGAGGAGTCAAAGTAGAATTAAACTTTTTTGGGGCCTTTGTTTTGAATACAGGTACTACTTTTCGGCTTAAATGCTCTATTTATGTATATAAGATATCCTCTATAGCTATTTTTGTACTATTGTAGTAGCTTGCTAATGCATCATTCAGCTAATATTCCTATACCCTTTTAATAATGTCTAAAAATTTGTACTGGAGATAAACTTGGTAAAGTTATGGTCCTCACATTATAATTACATTTTCAAGGTGACAATTGAGCACAGGGTGTTCACCCATCAGGAGATTTGTTCTTTCAGATAGTCAATATCTAGTTTAAGAAGCTAATTACAGTTGTATTCATTAACTTAGGAAAGTACCTTAGAAAATACATTTTAGCATCGTATAAATTTAATCCTGTCAAGAGTAAGATCTATGCCCTGGGCATAAGCACTTTATAATTCACTGTTCATGTCCAGGGACTGGGAACCTAGATATGAAAATTCTCAGGAATAACTTGGGGAAGATCTTTGAAGGCATTGAGTCAGAACTTACACAGTTCACTAACAATCCCTCCTCAACAGTTAGGATCTGTAGTGTTTAAAATGCCTTGTTTGCCCCCTAGTTTAATTCAAGAGAATTAAGAAGGTTGTGTCAATTTTAAAAAAAGACCCAGAAATGTCATACCTTATGATATTCCAAGAGATTTCTTTTCAGCTTGATGATGTTTCACCTGGGCATGGTGGGATACTAAAAGAGCTGTTTGAGGGAAACCAGACATGGATTTAAAGATCCAACAATGTAGAGATAACTCTAAGCACTCACATTCTTGCTGTGTCTGTCTAAACATGTGTTTTGTGTCTATTTTTATGACATATGAAAATATCTACTCTTGAGGTTATGTCAGCATACTTACCTGTACCTAACACTTGATGAAATGGCGTCGGTATCAATTTTAATTTTGGAACCCTAAGCACAATGCAAATGTTCTGGAATTTGATAATGGTGACAGTTGTACAACTTTGAGAATGTAGAAAAACCACTGAATTGTATATTTTAGAAAGGTGAATTTTTGATATGTGAATTATATCCCCCCCACACACAAAAAAAACCCCGCCAAGCTAAATGTCCCAAGAGAATTAACATCTACCTGCCATGTCTTCTTCATAAGCCTCAGTCATACCAGAGGTACCTGTGCAGAAACCATACTTAAAGGAGGGAGACCTCCTGTCAGAATTAATCAATGACTATAGATCCTATATGTACTCATATTTATAAGGGAAAGGCCAGCCAACAAAAGTGGATGATGGATTCATCTTTATATGTGTGTGTGTATGTTTATATACATATACGTATACGTATGCACATAGACAAAACCTATAAATAGGCATTGCACACATATGCACAGTGCCTGTGCTATCTGATCTTGGAATGAGTTTGTATTTGAAACTCAGTGAGTTCTATAATGACTGCTTACAGCCTCTGGTGTACTCTTTCTGTTTTATCTTCATGACTAGATTCCAAGATACAGAAAGGAAACTTTATTGGAAGAAGAATGCACAGTATTTATTATAAGCCTCTTTTATTATCCTTCTTAAGTTTGACCTGGCCAGATTTGTGTAGTGATTTTCATTTGCTCTGAGGTTTTGGTTTACATATTTATAAATTTTGGATTAAGTGAAATAGAAGATAAAGAGTTGTCTGTAGAAATACATCACGTATACTTTCATCTTTGTATAAATCCCCAAAAAACAAACATTCATGGATATGTATAGCTGTTTTAGTCATTTTAAAAATTAGTAGCCAAGCACCTAATAGGTGGTTATCAATTTCAGAAGTTAAAATATTTTTTAAGATGATGAACTGTTTTCATTTGGGAGAAGTTAGTTTTCTAATGATGTAATCATTAATGGCAATTTTAGAGAACTACAGCCTTCATCTGTCTTTAGAAGATGATATGCTTTTCTTGTTTAATTAAAGAAAGAACCACTTGTACAAATGTGAGTTAAGCCTTCAAAAAGCACAGCTAATTAATTGAGTGAATTTCCCAAAGTGTAATGAAGGTTATATTATTACCTATTCTAGTTGGGCAAATCCTAGAAAGAATCAGGAATGTTTAAAACTCTCTTGGGTTTGGGAGACAGTATTATAAATACGTAGTTTCTAATTGAAGGATCTTATCTATTTTCAGTATAATTAAATTTAGAATGTTTAACTTCTTTCTTGAGGTTAGACATAGTACTTTTTTAAAAAAACTAAAATGTAATTCAAACAGAAAGAAAATGATTCCTGAAATTTCACAGAAGGTTTTACTTGCCCATACTAATTTTTGTAGAGCAGTTGTCCCTGCATGTAATTTAAAATTAAACTGTTTAATTATAAATAGTACAAACAAGGTTTTCTAAATAAAGCTTAATTTGTACTTGTATTATGTGCTATCCTTACATATCTAAGGAAATAATTTACAACAGTGATCATATTTTGTTTTAAAATTATGCTAAAGTTTAAATAATACTAACTAATCGTATCTGGAAAAAAATGATCCTCACCCCCGCCCCATTTTGTTTTGTTTTCGTATTGGCCCCTTCCTTACTCATAGAAGTCAAGAGAAGTGATTCCATCTTTGAAAAATGTTTTTCATCCAGTGAAAATAAACATATTTTATTATTTTTCACATCACAGAGATGTTACAGGCTTTTGGAAATATTTGTTATGAAATCACATGCTTTTAATGAACAGTGATAGTCAAGAGAAGGGTTTCTGTCTGTGACAACTTAATTCTAAACCTCGGATGCTGCCACTCTTTTCCTCGTTGCTCTTGGCTAACTCATGCACACTGCTGTAGGATGGTGGAGAAGGCAAGCCTAAGCTCTCTTGGTGCTTCTGGAGCCACTTAGCTAAGAAGGAGCAGGTGGCTTCTGATGATGCTTGTCTGCTGATTGAGTTATACTTAACACTCAGAGGAGATATAACGGTTATGCATATTAAGAATCTCTCAGTATGTTTATCAATGGTCTTTAGAATTAATGCTCCACAATTTTTCTTCAATTTTTAGCACATCTTGTTTCCTGTTAAAGGAGGGTGACTGGAAAATTACATCACACTCCTGTTTCTACATCATCTGTAACCCATTTGCTTTTTAGAAATTTGATTTATACGCTAGAGTAGTAGAGAGATTTATAAACCATATGGCCTGTGGGCCAAATATGGCCCACTGCCTGTTTTTGTAAATAAAGTTTAATTGGAACACAGCCGCATGCTTATTATCTATCACTGTTTTTACACAACAATGGCAGAGTTGAGTAGCCGCAACAAAGACCATATGGCCTACAAAGCAAGCCTAAAATATTTACTGTTTGGGCATTTACATTAAAAGTTTGCTGACCCCTGTGCTAGAGTATAATCTAAGATGGTTCTTAAATGCTAAAAGAAATTCAGTCTGGTTTGCCAACTGCCAGTTAGTTACTACTGACAAGATTTTCTCTTTAGTTTGACATTTTAAATTGTTTAAATTTCCACCAGAAAGATAAAACTGGCTGTGTTGGGTGAAGGAAGAGCATGAAATGATTTCAGATATCCAGATTTGCTTTCTCAAATTTCATCTACAATGTAGACATTTAAACATTTTTGTCTGTAGGCATTTGTCTTTGAATGTCAAAAAACTGTTTGATGAAATTTGAATTTGATGACTATCAAGGTTTTTGAAAGAGGCACCCAGAAGAAGAAAGGTGAGAGCTGAGTGTGTTGTTGCTAATAAAATTGCCCTGGGTCTTTTAGGGAAACATTTTCTCCTGACCCTGGAATGTCTTTAAAAGCATGTGCCAAGAATTCATTATAGCAGCAGATAGCACACCCAAAATACTGAGCTAGAGTTTATAAAGCCGCCTGCTTCCCCCTCATTTTTTCCTTTAAGGCTGAGTTTATTTTCTTCTGATTGCTGGTTCACATTTCTCTGGTTTCTCATCTTAGAAAAAATCACTTTCACCATTCCTTATACTGCTTCACCCAAACTCCAATCCCCAGACACCAGGGAGACCTGGGGCCTCCGTTTTTCTTTTGCATTTCCCTGCCCAACAATATAATTCTGTTGCCTGAAGATGAAATATTTTGCAAGGTTGCTGGCTTTGTCATGCCTGAAGATGAAATATTTTGCAAGGTTTCTGGCTTTATCATTGAAGGAAGTTCCTTCCACCCAGTTCTTAACAACACAGTGTAAACAACTCACACCCTAGTTGCAAATAGTTCCACAGACAGCGTTTGCATCAGTCACTCGCACTGCAAATAGCAGTGTGGAGAAGGAGGAGTTTAGTGTATCATTCTTCACTCCCATTGGCTGCCTCAAGTATAATTTCTTCCATCAAACGTTAGCTGTCCTGGAGAGAGCATAGAGTAAATGACACTCTAAGGAAAAACAACAGAGCAAAATAGCATTACCAAGTGTCTGTTTTTTGTTATCACCATTTCCTAATTGTATTAGTAGGTGTGCAATTTCATTGGATATTCTTTTTTTTTTTTCAATTGTCTTTGTACCTATGATTGAAAACGATAGTTGGTCTGTGACTTTTGAGGAGGTAAGTTTTTTTGTCTGTGTGTGTCTGTACCATCAGCATTTGTCTCTCCGAAAAATGCAGTATCCTCCTCCCCCAAGATACTAATCCAACTTTCCTGGCTACACGTCTCCTATGCAAGAGGAGACGAAACTAAGGAGAAAAGTTGCTCTGCTTTTTGTGCAAATGTTGTTAATTGTGTGACATGGAGGAGGTTTCCAAGAGTGTGATGTGAATTTGTAGGGTTATGTAAGCATCGTCTCCTGTAGTCTTTTCCAAAAGGCAAGGGAAGCAATTTGCCTGTGTTGTCTATGGGCTCTGAGTGGTCAGCACATCTGCTCGGGCAGACGTGTGGCGTGTGAGCATTTCTGCCCTGGATGAGGTTAGGGGGCCACTTCCAGTCCACTTCTGGTGGACTTCTTTAGTATAAAGGCAAACTGTTTCTTGAATCAGTCAGTTCTAAAAACAGTTCTGACTCCTCGGAAAGGCTGGAAGAGATGGCCAAGTCATGTCGTCTTTCTGTAACCCATGGTAAGTGTGGGCAGGTTCTCCTTGGAAAATCTGCATCTGGCCACCCCCAGGTTCATACTTTGGAGGACGATACTGCATTTTTGGCCCCAGAGCTTGCTTCCCCACATGTCTGTGAGTGCAGAGCAGGGGTCCACACTCCCCACCGTGCTGCTTGCTTTGCAGACACTGAACTGAAGCTTCTTGCTAGAGCAAAAGCCAGTAGGCTTGCCCCCTAGGCTATTTGGCTTTTTAGTGACCCTTGTGCGTGCGTGCTCAGTCGTGTCCAAATCTTTGCAACCCCAGGAGCCAACTGTAGCCCACCACGTTCCTCTGTCCATGGGATTATCCAGGCAGCATTACTGGAGTGGGTTACCATTTCCTCCTCCAGGGGATCTTCCTGACCCAGGGATCGAGCACACATCTCCTGCTTTGGCAGGCAGATTCTTTACCACTGAGCCACCTGGGAAGCCTAATAGACCTTCAGACACCCATAATTTCTCCCAGATCTTCCCCTTACCACCCCACCCCCTGAGCAGTGTGTCAAAGGTTCGAGTGGTGACAACCATGGTAATGGGAAATGACCAGTCAAGTTTCAGCTGCGCTCATACCTCTTTCTTATATGACATGACCCATCAGACATTTATCTCTAATCAATAGTGAGGTAGCTACCTGGTGTGTTTTTAAAGTTCTTTGAACAAAGTGTGGGTCCACTAGTATTGTATTGTATGCGTTTCAAGTGAAGTGAACGTTGATCAGTCGTATCTGACTCTTTGTGACCCCCTGGACTATAGTCCATAGAATTCTCCAGAACAAAATACTGGAGTGGGTAGCCTTTCCCTTCTTCAAGGGATCTTCCCAACCCAGGGATTGAACCCAGGTCTCCCACATTGCAGGTAGATTCTTTACCAGCTAAGTCACCAGGGAAACCCAGAATACTGGAATAGGTAACCTATCCCTCCTCCAGCGGATCTTCCCACCCCAGGAATGGAACCGGGGTCTCCTGCATTGCAGGCAGATTCTTTACCAACTGAGCTATGAGGGAAACCCCTTACCTGGAGGTTGTTTTAATTTGGTTCTAAGCCTTTGACACTGTAATGTGAAAAACTGGTAGCTGCAACATTTCCACTTGTGCCAAATTAATGCAATGTAAATAAATAGTTGAGGGAGCTCTTTGTGCCTTGGAGACCTCCCAAGTTCAACTTCAGGAGAAATAGGACGCTTGGGAATAGGTATTCAAGTCATCTTACCATGGTCTCTGTTGAAGGGATTTATCAAGAAATGAGAAAAATCTCTTCCTGGCCTGAAGCATTCTGCCTTGTGAAATATGTTATGATGAAATTGTGCTGGATATTGCTGCTTCTTCCTGACAAGGAGGGAGTTTATTGCAAAAGTTTCTGAACCATATTTTTTTAATCTGAGTTTCCACCCAGTATGTAAGTTGTTCCCACAAAAAGGGGTCATAGTTTGATAGATCAGAATGAAAGACTAATCTCTATCCCCTGTTAGAATTTGGATGACTTCAGCACAGATTGAAAGATTCAAGTATAGACACATACAGTATTTGAGGGGTATAATTTTCCCCTACAGATATGTGCACGATATTTTCAGGAATGTATCTTGGGGAAGGGCTCCTGGAAAGGTGCCAGTTCTGAGGGTTCCATTGTACCTTGGTCACAGAGAAGCACCCGTTATAGTTCCACATGCTTCTATTAAGAGTAAACTTTAAAAAAATTCTTGTTTTGGCATTTTATCCTCTCCAATGAAATTGATATTCTGAATTACTTTTTATTTTTTAACAACTTTTTAAACACGTGTTATAAATTTATTGTAGACAATTTTGGAAACATTAACAAAAAAAGACAACAATAAAAATAATCCACTATCCACAGTTAATATTATTTGAGTTGTTATAAAAATGGGATTTTCTAGTTACTTGTCTGATTTTTTCCCTGTAAGATAGCATACAGGCTACCGCAGTGGCTCAGTGGTAAAGAGTCCCACTGCCGGTGCAGGAGAAGCAGGTTCGATCCCTGGGTTGGGAGGATCCCCTGGAGAGGGAAATGGCAACCCGCTCCAGTATTCTTGCCTGGGAAATCCCATGGGCAGAGGAGCCTGGCAGGCTACAGTCCATGGGGTCACAAAAGAGTCAGACACCACTTAGCGACTAAACAATGCATTAATACCTACAAAGACAGCATACACATTTCTCCTGTCATTAGAGATTTTTTACTTATGTGTTAACACTGTATTAGGATTGTTTTTTTCTTTTTCAGTAGCCCTCCTTTTAAAAATGTTTTGACTGTTCCCAGCTATCCCAGTCTGTTTTCCAAAGGAAGAGACAGAAATGGGCCCTGTTGACTGAGTGCAGTCAAAGTGCAAGTTTGTTCTTTGGCTTCTCTGCTGGCCCAGTTTTTGGATCTTCTGCCTCCATGAAGAGTCTCAGGCTTTGCTCTTACCGTCTGTTTCTTAGCCCATTTCTAAAAGACAAAAAGAAAAAAATTTGGTTTTTTTATTTTCAAGTCCAGGTTGTTCTATAGAAGATAAAATTCACTCCCTGCCCCTCCGTCTCCTCTACCCCTCTGTTCCCCATTCCAGGCTGATACACTGCCTTCCAGGGCGTAGCTTCGTCTTCTGGTTGTGCAACACTGCTTTGTCTTGATTTTTTGCCACGCTTGCAGAAAATGCTGTTAGGAGTGTAAATCTGAAAAACAGGAAGGTCTCATCACATTGATGTCTTTCCTGTCAGCTCTCTTTTGAATTATCTGTAACTGCTAACAATAGCAAAGACAGCACTTTTGATACTTTGAAATGGAGGACACTAAATTGCTCTTGGAAAAATAGAGTGAATGTACACAGTATATAATGACTGGTTAAGGGGAGTCCATGCTTCATAAGAATGAGTGACCTGCTTCTTTCATCATATAGCTGTTTCACATTTTTTTTCTGGGAGTTCAAGGGGGGAAAAAACCCAACTCAGCCATTTATTTTACCCAGAATCTTTTAATTTGAAGTTTTTTGTTTTTTTTTTAAAGCAAAACAAACTGAGACATTATCGTAAGGACTGTTGCTCATACCAACAAAGAAATTGGCCTTCAGAAAAGTAAATGCATTCATATCCAAAAAGAATGAAAATATCAGTTGATAGCAAAACAGACCAAACTGTGTAACTTAAATATACTCAATTAATTTAAACACTGAAATGGGAAAAACATTTCAGAGAAATGCATAGTGGTTTACCCAATTTCATCCCTACTGTCTTGCAGTTTCCTTTGTGGTCCAGGGTGGGATTATCATGCATGTTTCCAGCGAAGACTTGCCTGTGTCTGTGTTCTGGGTCTCTGAAAATCTCACAGGATTGGGGGTGGCTTTGGAAAGTTTGCTTTTCGTGGCATGGTTTTTATGATGAGGCCCTGTCTGGGGGGCTGAAGGGGTTGTAAGTTTCACTGGGTAGAGTTCTGCAGCTGCACCGCTCGCTTAACCCACCGTTGTTTCCCAGACAGCAGTCCTGCCTTCCTGTGCCACTCGCGCCTTCTCCTTCTGACACTTTAAAAAGTTCACTTTGTTGTTTTTGTCGCTTGTCTTTCCTCGCCAGCTCCATTGGTGTCTGATAGTATGTCCAGGCACTAATGCCCACCTCTGGCTGTTGCTCTTTTTCTACAGAGGGAGAACCGGAGACTACAGGAGGCCAGCATGAGGTTGGAACAAGAGAATGATGACCTTGCTCATGAACTAGTAACCAGCAAGATTGCTCTGCGGAATGACTTGGATCAAGTAAGCCTGGTTTCACTAGGTAGAAATAGGACTGTGGTGACCTCCTCCCGGGCAAGGACCAAGTTGCTCTCAGAGCAGTCCCACCAGGGCTTGCTCTGTGCTTGATGCTGAGTCAGCTGCTTGATGGGAGAATGGGTAGGTGGCATGCGAGAGAGTGGCAGGTGGGAGGGGACTGTTATACTCCTTGGAGATGGTCAAAAACACAAGCCTTTAGGGTTTTGGTCATTTTCAAGCAGCATGTGTAAGATACTTTAAAAAAAATAGCTCCAAGCTTCTCTGGTGTCTCTCCTCCTAATCCCTTGTTGTTTTAGTCACTGAGTGGTGTCTGACTTCTTGCACAATGCCAGGGACTGTAGCCTGCCAGGCTCTTGGGTCCATGGATGGCATTCCCCAGGCAAGAATACCAGACTGAGTTGCCATTTCCTTCTCTGGGGGATCTTCCCGACCCAGGGATTGAACCCACATCTTTTGCATTGGCAGGTGGATTCTTCATCACCGAGCCAGCAGGGATGCCCTCTTAATCTCTTCTTTTCCTAAACCAAGGACTTAACAGCATCATTACCTGAGAATATCAGTCACCAGGAGTATATTAATGCCACTCTAACATTTATAGTTACTATACTTTTTGCTCCAAGATTTCTCATCTACAGTAAACATGAGGATTTTATATGAAGCATGTACATTGAGATATGTGTATTGGTGGAGTGACAGGCATCCTAGGGGCAGAAAGTCAGGACTGCCTGAGTGTCAGTCCTGGCATCACCACTCACTAATCACATGACCCAGGCCCATCCTTAACCTGCCTGTAGGTTTTAAAAAGTGTTTCCCTTATAGGGAAGATGTGAGAAATAAATGAAGTAAAGCACTATAGTAGTATGTGTTCAATAAATATTAGCTGTTGCTAAGAAACCCTTAAATTCTTTAACTTCCCTCGCCCTTTCCAACAGTACTCATAGCTTTAGGACTTCTTGTTTTTCCATTACTAGTGTCTTTGGAAATAATTGGCAATATAGAAGGAATCTTGCATAGTTTTAAAATCATCATACTATTTTCTAACTTTTAAAATGTGAGTATTCCCAATGGGGTCAAAAAAGTTGAAACTTAGAATGGCTGAATCTGTTTTTAAAAAAAAAAAAAAAAGAGGCTTTACCTGTACTCTGTCTATGCATTGGCAATATTTAAAATACAAATCCATTAATAATATAAGTATGATTGGATATTTAAAATGGAAGGTTTTTTTTTTAATGTTTAAAAGTGGTCCCTGCCACAACTCATTTTCCCATATAAACAGCTACTTTTGCAGCTCAGAAGTTTTAACCGCAGTAAGTTGTTGTTGTTAAGTCGTGTCCAACTCTTTGTGACCCCATGGACTGCAGCACACCAGGCCTCCCTGTCCTTCACTGTCTCCTGGAGTTTGCTCAAACACATGTCTATTGGGTCAGTGATTCTATCTAACCATGTCATTTCCTGCTGCCCCCTTCTCTTCCTGCTTTCAATATTTGCCAGCCTTAGAGTCTTTTCCAGTGAGTCAGCTCTTTGAATCAAGTGGCCAAATTATTGGAGCTTCAGCTTTAGCATCAGTCCTTCCAATGAATATTCAGGGTTTCCTTTAGGATTGGCCATAGAAAGATGGGAGATAAAAACCACTTTAAGAAAAGTGCTGAAAGTGGAGAGGAGGAAGCTGAAGGAGTCAGCACTAACTGGAGTTTCAAAATAAAACAGAAACTGTGCTGCTTGGGACAGGATGTAGAAGGTAGAAACAGCAGCCCTATCAGGGGTGGGGATTGCCTTTTGGACCACAAACTGCATCAGCCAGCCCATTTGCAAGCTGTCAGAGGTGAAATGAAAAATGTGTGACTAAGAGTAAGAACCAAAGAAGGCAGAAGGGTCCCATTCAACAGGGCCATTGACCCAGCATGACCTTGACTGTTTTACTTCTATCATAAGTAAGACCACCATGGTGACTCAGAACTATAATGAAATTTTTGGCTCCATATTAACTTTCCAAATGACCTTGACCGACACTTGATTCTGCCGTTTTGAATATTTTATCCATTAATCGTTTTCTTAAGATGGCTAGCTGAATGAAAAAGTTTTACACTAAATCTGTTGTGGTAATCATTCCACGATGTATTTAATTCAGGTCATTTTTTCATACACCTTAAACTTACACAGCACTGTATGTCACCTCTATCTCAATAAATCTAAAAGGGAAAAAAGTTTTAAGTAGTTAGACTTCATAGGGATGCAATGAAACGAGTTAGAGTTGTAAATTGAAAGTTTTGAGTTAAAGGTATTTGCTGTATGTTGAGCCTTTAAAAAGTGAAAAAATAATGAAGTTAAATATTTACTGAGTTCCTACTATGCACCAAGCACTTTATTTAGCAATTTATAAGCATCATCTCATTTAATTTTCCTAATAAGTCCTTTAAGCAGGTGATCTTCCATTTTATAAATGAGGCAACCAGCATATCTACCATTACTTGGAAAGCTATCCTATAAAAAGAGAGACTTACATGAAAATATATAAAAGCAAAGTTGTTTACTGCAGTGTTACTTACAAGAATGAAAAAGTAAAATAAAGTATATGTCCAATGGAAAGAAAGGATGAAAGCACATCTGTAAAATATATTTTTGGAATAATTTTTAAAAACAATGAGAAGATAATGATATAATATTTTTAAAAGAGTAAATTTATCTGTGTATAATGTTTAGATCTAAATTGCAAGGGATATATGCTGGCCTAGGGCCAACCTGGAAGAAAGGAAAGGAGGCTGGAATCTACCTTGTGACAGGAAAAAGGCCGACAGGGAAACAGAAATACATCAAAATGTTGCTACAAGAGGAACTTACCTGGTGGTGCAGTGGAAAAGAATCCACATGCCAATTCAGGGAACGCAGACTTGACCTCTGGTCCAGGAAAATCCCACATGCCGGGGAACAGCTAAGCCTGTGTGCCACAACCACTGAACCTGTGCTGCAGGGGCCCACGAGCCTGCGCTGTGCAATAAGAGAAGCTACCGCAATGAGAAGCCCGTGCGCTGCGGAGAAGAGAGGCCTCCCTGTTCACCACAACTAGAGAAAAGCCTGATGCCACCAAAAATCTTGGCTTTCCCTGACTACTGAGACCTAATAAAAAATACAGAGACAAGAATCTGGGGGAACTAGAAAGGTGAATTCAATCCTCAGCTGGCGGAAGGGAGACACAGCAGGCACATGCCTCAAAAATTGTGCCCCACTTCCATGAGGAATCTGTGCTGTGCTTAGTCACTCAGTCTTGTCCAACTCTTTGCGGCCACATGGACTAGCCCGCCAGGCTCCTCTGTTGTTGGGGATTCTCCAGGCAAGAATACTGGAGTAGGTTGCCATGCCCTGCTCCAGGGGAACCTTCCCAACCCGGGAATCGAACCCAGGGCAGTGGAACCCAGGTCTCTCGCATTGCAGGTGGATTCTTTACCATCTGAGCCACTAGGGAAGCCTGTGAGGGATCTGGAGGATTCTACAGATGAGGGCTTGCCCTCAGGGGTCGGTGATGAGGAACAAAAGTGTAAAGATCTTGTATTCTTCCTCTTGCATTGTTTCAAAAACAGTTGCAGACTAGCCTCAGCCTGTTAATTGGGTCTGGCAGTCCCATAGCCTAGTAGTTGACTCCATTGTCTTTTGTGTATTGTACTGTGGCCTTCTTTCTATAATGCAAAAAGAGAGAAAACTACATGGAGCGCTCTGCAGAGAGAGCCTTAAAGGTGAGCACCAGATACAGGATGTAATTAGCATAGAGTTTCTATAATGCAAAAAGAGAGAAAACGACACAGAAAAGAGAGTGCTGTAAAGGTGAGCACCAGATACAGGATGTAATTAGCACAGAGTTAAAGGATGGTAGGTGCAGAATGCAGCTCATGCAGAGCCTGGGGGCAGAAAAGCAAGCTTAGTTATAGGCTACACATTCAGTTCAGTTCAGTTCAGTTCAGTCCCTCAGTCGTATCTGACTCTTTGCAACCCCATGAATCGCAGCATGCCAGGCCTCCCTGTCCATCACCAACTCCCAGGGTTCACTCAGACTCACGGCCATCAAGTCAGTCATGCCATCCAGCCATCTCATCCTCTGTCATCCCCTTCTCCTCCTGCCCTCAATCCCTCCCAGCATCAGAGTCTTTTCCAGTGAGTCAGCTCTTTGCATGAGGTGGCCAAAGTACTGGAGTTTCAGCTTTAGCATCATTCCTTCCAAAGAAATCCCAGGGCTGATCTCCTTCAGAATGGACTGGTTGGATCTCCTTGCAGTCCAAGGGACTCTCAGGAGTCTTCTCCAACACCACAGTTCAAAAGCATCAATTCTTCAGCACTCAGCTTTCTTCACAGTCCGACTCTCACATCCATACATAGGACCTGTTAAAAACTAGGAGTGATTAGGCCTGCTCACTGTTCTCTCCGTCTTCTTTGTTCTCAGGAAAGAAAAGTAAAACTCATTCTTCTTTTTTCCCTTTTCATTGCAACAAGTCTAAGTGCAGCAATGAAGGCGCAAGGCACCCAAAAATAAAGAACAAATTAATTTTTGAAAACTCTAAAAAATGTTGCTTTTAGATATCTCTGGGTGATAAGAGTAAGTCTAATTTTTATATTCATCTTTATACTTTTTTCAGTTATTTATCTTTTCTAAGACCTTAAATTACATCTAATTTTTATATTCGTCTTTATACTTTTTTCAATTATTTATCTTTTCTAAGACCTTAAATTACTTAAGTACCTCTGGTTAGAGGCTTCCCTGGTGACTCAGACAGTAAAGAATCTGCCTGTAATGCGGGAGACCCAGGTTCAGTCCCTGGGTCAGGAAGATCCATCCCCTGGAAAAGTAAACAGCAACCCACTCCAGTATTCTTGTTTGGACAATCCCATGGACAAAGAAGACTGGCAGGCTACAGCTCATGGGGTTGCAAAGAGTTGGGCATGACTAATATTTTTACCCTTGGTTAAGTAATAATATGCCTTATAATGTTAATGATCAGAAAAATATATTATTTAAAAAATTATTTCTCCACCCCAAAGAATTCATTTTGTAGATTAGTCTGGAAAAGTTGCTAGGGTCCTCCTGAAATAATTAATTATTGAGTACCTAAATATCTCATGGAGCTACCAGATCAGTCCCAAAAGAGAAGATTCCTTCATTTATTCCTTCCCTTTATTTCCCTCCCTCATGCCTGTCATTCTCTTTTTAAAACAGTAGTTAAGACCTGGCCCCTCTGCCTTTTGAAGCTTATTATCTAGATGAAAGAATGAAATTGCTATGTCATTGAATTGCTAATTCAACACTTGCTATCTCCTCCTAAAAGCTGTCCCTGCAATTCGGGCACCTAGCCCCTCCAGACTTCGAGGAAGGGCATTAGCTTGAGGCTTTGCCTGCCTTTACCCAGTTTGCCCAGTACTTTTTCATTCCCAGCTTAATCAAAATCAAATCTCTTAATTCAGATAGCAGAACATTGGCAAACATTAAACAAGCATGAAAGCAGATTGTATTTGAGACAATATGTAAACCAAACAAACATTAATTAGGTAATCAGGTAGTTAAAAAAACACGTTCTTTCCTAACCATGTCATTTTAGAGCTGGCTTCAGGCTCCCTGGGCACCAGCAGCTCTCCATGTTTCTCTCTGACAGAGCCTTCTCTTTTGACAACTTGCCCCCTACCCTCTGGGCCCCTTCAGTAAGGCCTTCTCAGTGATCAGAAATGAACAAAAGATACATCTCCAGTTCAGTTTTGGTACCTGCTTTCAGGCCCTTCCTGTTCTTTCTGTCCCCGAGGAACAAAAACAAGAGACACAACCAGTGCTTTCCTAATGCAGGTCCCTTCGACCACAGGGAGTTCATGTTGAACCAAACGCTGCATGTCACAAGTGACACATTCTTTTGTTCTGTTTTAAACTAAACAGTTGCCTTGGTCAGTACTTTGAGAAATCATTTCTGAAAAAGCCCCATCCCTAATGTTAGAGCAGAGCCTTCTGAGAAGTTGGTTCATGTTGTAATCACAGATCAAGTGCTTGTCTCTCTCATTTATATGTCATCAATTCAGTTCAGTCGCTCAGGTCGTGTCCAATTCTGCAACCCCATGAACTACAGCACACCAGGCCTCCCTGTCCATCACCAATTCTTGGAGTTGGCTCAAACTCATGTCCATTGAGTTGGTGATGCCATCTAAACATCTCATCCTCTGTCGTCGCCTCCTCCTGCCTTCAGTCTTTCCCAGCATCAGGGTCTTTTCAAATGAGTCAGCCCTTTGCATCAGGTGGCCAATGTATTGGAGTTTCAGCTTCAACATCAGTCCTTCCAATGAACACCCAGGACTGATTTCCTTTAGGATTGACTGGTTTGACCTCCTTGCAGCCCAAGGGACTCTCAAGAGTATTCTCTAACGCCATAGTTCAAAAGCATCAATTCTTCAGTGCTCAGCTTTTTTTATGGTCCAACTCTCACATCCATACATGACCACTGGAAAAACCATAGCTTTGACTAGATGGACCTTTGTTGGCAAAGTAATGTCTCTGCTTTTTAATATGCTGTCTAGGTTGGTCATAACTACTTCCAAGGAGCAAGCGTCTTTTAATTTCATGGCTGCAGTCACCATCTGCAGTGATTTTGGAGCCCAAGAAAATAAAGTCTCTCATTGTTTCCATTGTTTCCCTGTCTGTTTGCCATGAAGTGATGGGACTGGATACCATGATCTTAGTTTGCGGAATGTTGGGTTTTAAGACAACTTCTTCACTCTCCTCTTCCATTTTCATCAAGAGGCTCCTTAGTTCTTCTTCGCTTTCTGCCATAACGGTGGTATCATCTGTATGCCTGAGGTTATTGATATTTCTTCCAGCACTCATGACTCCAGCTTGTACTTCTTCCAGCCAAGCGTTTCTCATGATGTACTCTGCATATAAGTTAAATAAGCAGAGTGACAGTATACAGCCTTGACGTACTCCTTTTCCAATTTGGAACCAGTCCGCTGTTTCATGTCCAGTTCTAACTGTTGCTTCCTGACCTGCATATTATTTGTCATAGAAGTTAGATAACAGTTAGAAGGCTTACATGGTAGATAATCTGTCTGCAGTGCAGGAGATCTGGGTTTGGTCCCTGGGGTGGAAAGATTCCCTGGAGGAGGGCATGGCAACCCACTCCAGTATTCTTGCCTGGAGAAACTCATGGACAGAGGAGCCTGGCAGGCTATAGTTCATGGGGACACACATAGTCAGACACGACTGAGAAACTAACAGTTTCAGAAGGTTTCATATCAATAAGGCATTATGAGATGTTGGTACGTGATTTGAAGATGATAATGACAAATGTCCCCTCAGTCTTGTCAAACTGTGGTGAAGGTTTTATCATTTGGGCACAACAATAGAATCTGAATATCTGTCTGTTTAGTATTCTGTTACTGGAGATGCCTTTAACATTAAAGATGGTTTCTACTGAAGCGGGGTATAGAGGTTGGCTGTACAGAGACTCAGAAGACTATTTTTAGAAGGAGGAGGACGTTAATTCATATGTGGCTGTATTTTGATGAGCAGAATCACCCCTTCTTCACTGTCAAGCCTGAAGGAGAGACTCTGGATGCAACTTCAAGGGACTTTTCCCATGTGGGACCCAGAGCAACTCCTACAGATGTCAGATCTGAGAATAGAAATAGAGTGAGGTCACGTGACCTTGGCCTCCTGAAGAACGTGCAGCAGTGCACATTTTATGTCAATGATAGGTCCTCTCACCATATGGAGCCAGTTCAGTTCAGTTCAGTCGCTCAGTCGTGTCCAACTCTTTGTGACCCTATGAATCGCAGCATGCCAGGCCTCCCTGTCCATCAACAACTCCCGAAGTTCACTCAGACTCACATCCATCAAGTCAGTGATGCCATCCAGCCATCTCATCCTCTGTCATCCCCTTCTCCTCCTGCCCCTAATCCCTCCCAGCATCAGAGTCTTTTCCAATGAGTCAACTCTTTGCATGAGGTGGCCAAAGTACTGGAGTTTCAGCTTTAGCATCATTCCTTCCAAAGAAATCCCAGGGCTGTTCTCTTTCAGAATGAACTGGTTGGATCTCCTTGCAGTCCAAGGGACTCTCAAGAGTCTTCTTGTTTATTAAAAATTTCCTCAGGAAAGTGGATTTTTTTTTCTTTTCTTATAGATATTTCCAAAATTGTAAGCATTTAGATATGCTGCAGAATTTCAGAAGCTTGGTGCTAAATGTCAGGATAGCATTGACTCTCCAGAGGTTTACAGAAGGCTCACAGTTTGAGAGAATCTTCCTTCAAGAAACCAAACTTAGAAAATATTTGTTTCAGAGTGTCATGATTTTTGTTATTAAAAGGACCATTCTCTTTACAAAACGGAACCTGCTGGGGGTACAGTAAGAGGAAGTTAAAGTGCAGTCGTCTTTATTAGCAAGGCTGTCACTCAGGAATTCTGGGGTAGAACCTTAACCAGTGGGCAGCCATTCTAGGGAGACAGATTTGATAAGATTTTTGCTTCCTTGGTGGCTCAGACGGTAAAGAACCTGCCTGCAGTGCGGGAGACCTGGGTTCGATCCCTGGGTCGGTAAGATTCCCAGAAGAAGGAAATGACAACCCACTCCAGTATCCTTGCCTGGAGAATTCCCATGCAGAGGAGCCTAGTGGGCTGGAGTTCATGGGGTTGCAAAGAGATAGGCACAACTGAGCCACTAACACTTTCACTTAAACACTGAAGCCATCAGGACCTCTTTTTTTTTTTTTTTTAACTAGAAAATTGAATTTTTTTACTTAAAAATATTTTCAAAGGCTAATGCCATGGTGGAACAACTGAAGGATTGTTGAACCAAACTCTTGGGCAATTAGAGGAGCATCCATCAATGCAAGCTCTTGATTTGCCACTGGGAGACCCTTCATTAGAGACTTTGGGGAGCATCTTCCACTTTGTGGGTAACTTGTCATCTGGTTTGCAGCTCTAGAATTCTCAGTTTTAAGTGTCCATAGTCAGTATCAATCATCTAGTATCTTACAATTTATTAAAACCTGCATATACATGTTGCTTTTTTTGAGGCCCACCTCTACTTTTAGGATGTGTTTTTTTGCCGTGTAGATTTTCTTCCTGAAATCTAATGTATCAGAACAAATTTCAGAGTCTTCAGAAGGGAATTTTTCACTTTAACTACCCAGCAGTTCCAAGTCATCTGAAAACAGCTATGAGCACTGGGCTGTGGGGACATCAGGAACTGGAAGACAGAACCGAGAAGCTGGAAGGTAGTTTCTCTGCCAGGACCCAGCAGACTGTGCTGGCCCGGCCATCTGGACACGTGGGAGATACAGCGAAACACAGACAGAGGGCCACCTGGCCAGTTTTCACAATGACTTAGACAGCGTTTTGCTGCTGTCAGCCGGGGATGGCTTCTTCAAAGAGCTGCCCGTCTGCAGTGTCTGTAGTTTTCTCTGCTGAACTCATCCTGTGGTCCCCTCCCCCAAGTCTGCTTCTCCGATAACTCAGAGAACCACGTCCATTCACTCAGTAAACACTTACGGAGCATGAGCTCTGTTCTGGTCCTGGACTTGGTGCTGGGGGTGTAGTGATGAGCACAGGAAAGAGGGCTCCTGCCTCCTAGAGCTTGCGGCCAAGTGGGCAAGGCACACACATCACGCACACAGTTTGTCACTCTGGATCATGGCAAGTGCTACCAGGGGAAATACGAGTTTAGATGAGGGTGGGGAACCGATTCGGATGGGCTGAGTGGGACGGGGCTCAGGCCACCTTGTGCTGCAGAAGTGAGCGTGAAGCTGAGGTAAGGGTGAGGTAAGGGCCCTAATGTGTAAAGCAGGCAGACACACGTTAACTAAGTTAAATGTACACACGCACAGTGCTTTCACAGTGAATTTTGGCTCTGTATCCAAATTAAGAGCAGAGCACTCTCTCTGAGTTTTCTTGGCTGTTCTAGAAATACGGTCTTGTGTGCCTGGATTCTTGGCCCTTACTTCAGTTTGCCTCTGGGCTGTCCCTGTTATGGGTTTTTGGTTTTCATTTCTCCTTACTGTACTCACTGCTGTTGTGAGTACCCTGGTGGGCCAGGTTCCCTCAGCTGATTTTAAAACTTTCTCACCTACTGTGGATCGGAGATCAGCCTGTCTGCTCCTCCTGTCTGGCTGTGCCCCACACATCACCAGCTAGAAGCTTCCCAGGGAGGCTCCAGCCCTTCATCCGGTCCTACCATAGCCTCAGAGTCTGTGCTGTTGTGGCTGCTGAAAATGTGGAAGAAACACTTAGAAGGAGCATGGCCTTCCATGCCATTCACATCCGAATTCAAATTGTGACTCTGATCTTAGATGGGTGTCCCAGTCTGGTTATATGATCTCTTCAAACCTTGTTATCATTATCTGGAAAATAATTTTTGCTGTGAGGATTAGAGATAACGTGTGCTGAGCATGCGGTACCTAGTTGGCATTCATTGAAAGCAACCACCCCCACCCCCCACCCCTGGGTGAGCCAGAGTGGAAGAAAGGCTTCTGGGGATGCTGTCCCAGAAAGTATGTACATGCTTTCTTCACCTTCTTCATGCCTAATGCTCTCTGATTTGCAGGCAGAAGACAAGGCGGACGTGCTGAATAAAGAGCTTCTCTTGACCAAGCAGAGGCTGGTGGAGACCGAAGAAGAGAAGAGGAAGCAGGAGGAAGAGACAGCTCAGGTAACAGGCATGGAGAGGTGGGGAGCCAGGCTTTACACGGGTGCATTGGTTCCTGGACCTGATTAGTACTATGAACAAGAAGGAAAGTTGTTGTTGTTATTGTTGTTGTTCAGTCACTCAGTTGCATCCGACTCTTTGCGACCCCATGGACTATAGCACGCCAGGCTTCCCTGTCCCTCACCATCTCCCAGAGCTTGCTCAAAATCGTGTCCATTGAGCCAGTGATGCCATCCAGCCATCTCATCCTCTGTCGTCCCCTTCTCCTCCTGCCTTCAATCTTTCCCAGCATCAGTTAAATATGAAGTAAAGTTAAATTTGTTCTAAATCAAGGCTGGTGCTGAAGCGGTACATGTGAGTAGCACTGAGTCATTTCTCCCGAACGGTGTTAGGAGAGGTGGCAGCATTTCCACCCTGGAACAGCTTTCAGGAATTTGCCTTCACTGAGATGTCTAGCAAGAGTGTTAAGTCTTCTTCAAGTTTAAGAGCTTGGAATTATGGCCCAAGAGCTGTGGCAGATCTGTAAATTTCGTGTTGCTCTCCAAGACGACTGGCTTCTCAGAAGTCATTTATGGGGATTGTTAAGCCGGATGCCTACAGAGATCTCTGCTGAGGTTTGCCTCCATCAGTCACGCTTCATTTTCTGGATTGATGACTTTGAAGAAGGAGCACCAACATTTCTGTTCCTGGCAGAACTCTCAAATCATATTCTCTGAGGAAATAGAAAGAAACCCTTAGGGAACCAGCCTTGAAGTTAGCTCCCTCCTGTCTTCATGTGAGTGGTGAGGGTGATCACCTGGAAGACACGCCATTGCCAAGGAGCCCCAGAGGTGACAGGTGACAGCTGGAATCAGAGCTTCTGGCTTCCGTAAGGAAGAGCAGCCTGTTTCACCAGTGGTCTCCATCTCTGTCTGTCCCAGCCAGGCACGATTAGCTCAATTGTTTTAATGAGTTTCATTCAGAGACATCAGTAATACTAAATATAAAACAGAACACAAAGCATTTCAAAGACCTCCTTCCAAGCAACCAGCAAAAGTTCCAGTAAAGTTACTAATGAAGGGATGTGTTATTTAGCATCTTCCGGAATTTATAAAAAGTATTCCATGATTTTCATTTTTTCCCCTAAATAATGAAATGTTTTGGCAATTATGGTGGACCAGGAATTTTTTTTAACGTAATCAAAAATATTCAGGGGCTGATAATTTGTTTGATCTTGGCATTTTGATGGGTTTTACTCTTTTCTTTATTTCCTGCTTTTTGAGGGCCTACTTCAGTACTTTAGGTAAAGAATAAAGCTATTAACAAAGGAATTTAATCCATGATTTTCCTTGTGTGTGTGTGTGTGTGTGTATCCTATTTTAATTATGGTTCCCTTCTTCCCTGGTGGCTCAGACGGTAAAGCGTCTGTCTACAGTGCGGGAGACCTGGATTCAATCCCTGGGTTGGGAAGATCCCCTGGGGAAGGAAATGGCAATCCACTCCAGTACTATTGCCTGGAAAATTCCATGGACAGAGGAGCCTGGTAGGCTACAGTCCATGGGGTCACAAAGAGTCGGACACGACTGAGCAACTTCAGTTCACGTCACTTGTGAGATAGAGATTATTCTTATTTGTCAAATGAGTTAACTACAACTTAGAGAAACTGAGTGAACTTACTCAAAGCCTCTCAGCTACCTAAGTTGACCCTGAGTCAGTGGAACCTTATGGCAGAAGGGACAAAGGGCATGGTTGATGTCCTTGAATTATGGAAGATAAAGAACGGAGACCAATAAAAACAAATAAGTTTGAATCAATATAACCTACAAATGCTCTTAAAATTTTAGAATGTAGCAAATATGAAGAAACTCCCAAATCTTCTAATGAGAAGTCCAGCTATCAGTTGCAATAACTTGTGAATTTGGAAGTACCAATCATCCTCCATTCATATTTTGGGATGCTGCAAAGCAGAATTCATCTGTTGTTTTCTGATTGTGTACTTGCAGATTAACCAGGGTTGGCGTTTGTTTGGTCATCTTGGGAGAACTGAATTCTTTCCCTTTTATCTGATGACATCTAAGCCTTTTCATTGCTCTAACCTTCTTCTTGAGCTGCCAAGCTACAGAAATAACTGTGGTTTTAGGTTCAGCATTCATAATTTAGTATTTCTGTGACTGTAACAAGTACTGCATCGTATGTCACTTTAACTTCCAAAGTCAGTGTTTCTTTAGTCCACACCTCCATTTCTGACTCGTCCCAAAGCCTCTTGTTTCTACCTCCATAGAGGTAACAACAGAGTCAATATGAGATGAGAAAGAAGGCCTGAAATGTTTTTTCAGTAGTCTGTGACAGAGCATCAAGAGTACATGCAGTGTTTGCCTTGATGTTTTTTGTTTTAGACTCATGAGAATAAAGATAGCTTCTGAATGGACCCTTATTCGACAGTTGTTTACCTTGTTGTTGACTTGGAATCAGGCACACTTGAATATGGATATTGGTGGAAATGTGTAAAGATTTGGATTGAGTCTTGATGTTTCTCATTCTTACTCTTTATAGCTAAAAGAAGTCTTCAGGAAACAGCTAGAGAAGGCGGAATATGAAATCAAGAAGACTACAGCTATC
Organism: Capricornis sumatraensis; assembly: GCF_032405125.1. NCBI lineage: Eukaryota > Metazoa > Chordata > Mammalia > Artiodactyla > Bovidae > Capricornis > Capricornis sumatraensis. The sequence continues at coordinate 63,407,444 of NC_091082.1, forward strand.
ATTGCCGAGTATAAACAGGTAATGTGCCCTGTGGGCTTCATCACTGTGGAAGTATTTGTTTCACTTTTTTCTTTGAGGAAATTTTGTTTGGTTGTTTTTAGAGTTTCTAGAACAGTCGCTGCACTGCACAGATTATATTTGTTGGCTCATTTTCTCCTCTGAAACAGACAGTGGTTAGACATGCTTGCTGATAACATGGGAAGTTTAATTGAGCAAAACAATCTGTTGGTTGTTTTCAATGTTTGATAGATTTAGAGGAATGAGGAATCTTATTACATTGGAATCCTGCCTCTGCCTTACTCAGAAGCTAATTTCCAGTAGATCACCTTTGCCAAGCACTAGAATTTTGCATTTGTGCAGCTAGGAGATCTGTGCGTCCTTTTCTGTCACAGTAGAGAGCACGGGAGCTCTTTCCTGCACATGCCTGTGTGGCCTCACCCAACAGGGGCTAGTGCCGAGCAGGAAAGCTCTTGTGAACCTTAAAATGATCCTTTAAGGTTGGCAGGTGGAGGCAGGGGCTGTTCTCCTTGAGGACGTTTCTGATCTCATCACCAAACAGGGTCTCAGAAAGCCTCCATTCCAGCTCTACTGGTCCCTGCTGGTTAGGCTGGGGCACAGCCAGGAATCCGCTTGTTGTCACAAGACCCTGACTCGACTGTTCAAGTTCCAGCTTTCCCAAATTATTAAGGCACCATATGCCACCTATTTATCCAGAAATTTCCCTAGGGTCTCCTGTTTCACAAAGGAGCTAGAAGTCTAAGTCTTACTTTTAAAAAAAATGGTTTTTTGCTTGTAAATAAAATGTATGTCCCTTGTGGAAGTGCAGAAAAACACAAAGCAAACAAACCTCCCTTAATCTTTCCAACTAGAAAGAATCACTTAATACACTGAGTATGCTTTGTTGCTATTGATATATAAATAAAAATGTCAGTCATATTGTTCATGCTTTTGGAGGAAAACTAGTTCATTTGTTATTACAAATATCTTTCCACAAGGATTTCCCCCTTTCTTGGAAGATTGCTTAGAACTAAGGCTTCAGCACTATCTTACTCTGTTTTATAATCTGTTGATATCTATATGCTTATTTATCTATACATATATATAATCAATATATGTTTATTTAATGCCTGCTGCATGTGAGGCTTGATACTTTGGAGGAATAAAAGAGAAATTGATTCAGTTTCTCTTCTCTGGAAACTGATCTTGTAATAGGTAAAACTTGGCCATAATTAAGAGGAGAGGGAATTATATATGGGAGATAAGGAATCCCTTCCTGGAGAAGGAAGTGATTTGAGCTGTGCTTCAAAGATAAGGTGAGGTTCAGGCATATGGAGATGGAGAAGGAAAGGCTGGAAAGGTTGGAAAAAGCATGTGCAAAGGCATGGGAGGTTGGTTAGCCACAGTTTTGTTTAGTATGAGTTTCAAGTACAGGCAAGAAAAGCAAAGATGAGTTGGAACCGAGTTCAGGCAACATCTTCAGGGATAGGCTGAGGAGTTTGTACTTCATTTTGTTTGTAGCAGGACAGTGGCATGACTGGGAACATGGAACTGGCACCACTCAGTCCCAGGGAGAACTGTGGAAGCAAGTGGAGAGATACACAGGCAAAGAAAGACAGAGAGCAGCCAGGGGCCAACAGCAGAGGCTAACTGAGACAGAACGGGTCCTGAGCTACAGTAGATAGCAGTGAAAATGGAGAACAAGAAACACAAGAGAGTTAATAAGGACACTTTGAATTTGGATAACTAGGAGAAGGACTGGTTAGACATTAAGCAGTATGAGGAACATCAAAGACCACGTGCTTGTCATCACTGCAGATGCATTTTTTCCATCACATTAGGCCATAGGTGGCCTCCATATGCAGCACTTTTCAAAGAGCAGTCTTGGGACCATTCTTTAATATTACCTGGCAAGTACTTCAAGCAACAGGCCCATCTCTTTGAAAATAATTAAACATATGATCCAAATGCATCCTGTAGTTGGAACTGGCTATATTTCAGAAGGTTTGGGCTTATTTAAAATGGTTTATGGTTTGCCAGAATTGCTATAGAGATCACTTCCTTTTAACATCAGCCAGTACAGTCCTGCGTATTGTTTCCAGGCCTGGATCTGGAGAAACTGGAGACTGAACTCAACAAGTTCTGATCTCTGAAACTATAGACTGGGCTTTTTTTAAGTGTCTGTTTTGATAATAGAGGTAGACCTTTTATGTTTTTAGTCCAAATTGCACTTGAAAATTTGACATCCCCTAAATGTTTTATTCCATTTTTTTCCCAAAATAAAAAGACTCTCACTTCACTCGGACTTTGTAATACTTGACCTTCAAGTTTTATATGTATATATATAGTTTATATAGGGCTTCCTAGGTGGCATAGTGGTAAAGAATCCACCTGTCAATGCAGGAGAGGCAAGAGACACAGGTTCAATCCCTGGATTGGGCAGATCCCCTGGAGGAGGAACCCACTCCAGTATTCCTGCCTGGAAAATTCCATGGACAGAGGAGCCTGGCAGGCTACAGTCCATGGGGCTGCAAAGAGTCAGACATGACTGAGACACTGAGCACAGATATATATATATATATATATATATATCTCTCTGCAGAGATATATATCTCTCTGTGCTCAGTCTCTCAGTGTACACACACACACACACACACACACACAATTTGGGAGACTTTGAAAGCACTTATTTCTTTCTGTTCCCTGTACTTGTTAACACCTTGTTTCAGAATAATGAGATGTTATTTAATGGTCCTATACTAAACCTTTATGTAAATGTTCTTTCCCAGTGATTATCACAGCACAGTACTTTTTAGTGCTGTGAAAAGTGCTGAAGAAACTGAGGCTTAGAAAGATGAGTGAATATACCCAAGGACACCATCCTAGGAAGTCACAGAGCTAGACTTCCAGGCATTTCATTTTATTCTGTGTTGCCAAACCTCTTGTTTCAAGTTTTAAGTCTCTATTATTTTCTGGTCATTTTAACTTTTAAAAAATTCACTCTGCCACTTCCTAAAGAAACTTGTGATTGAAAACAGAAACTGTTTGTGTTGTAGGAGACAGGAGACATTTCTGGTTCAGAATTATTTTCATCAGATTCCTAAAATAGTACCTTGCCCAAAGTAGACAGTCAGCAAGATTCTAGACTGATTCCAAAGTGAGGACAGGAATTCTCTGGAACCAGTCACAAAAGCTAGTGACAGACATAAATCAAACTTATCCCCTGTATTTTTACTACTGACTGAGATAGAAATGTGCTTTACACACAGAACAGGCTTAGACTTTCTGCTGCTCATTGTGGGAATGACTGGCAAATTTGCAAAGTTTCTTCTAGTGTCAGAGATGCTAGAGTGATATATGGGTGAATAAACAGCTATGTGTGCATGCTACATGAGTCGTACTTTCTAATAAAGCAGCTCTTTTCTTTCTCTTAGATCTGTTCCCAGTTGAGTACCCGACTGGAGAAACAGCAAGCAGCCAGCAAGGAGGAGCTGGAAGTGGTAAAGGTGAGAAAGAATGAAACAGTTCTGTCATACAGTGTCTTCCCAATTCATGTCATCTTAAGTGAGTGCCTGATCCCAATATATGATGACACACCACAGCCTGTAAATACAGCCCCCGCCCTACCTTTGTTACAAAGGGTTTAGGAATTATGGAGAATAGGATTCGTCTCTGGACTGGGACGTGGGCCGGATGAAAGCCCATAAACCTTGTGGCCTGTCAGAGACAGGTAACAGGAAAAGAGGTTAGATTTCAGCCTTGGCACACGAGGCCCCTGTGCTTTCTTGCATTTTGGCAACCTGGGAACCCTCAGAAGCCGGCATCCCAGCTGTGCCTGGATTGATGTGACTTCAGTGTGCAGCCCAGTAGGATCAATCCATTAATCTCTTAAACACTAGACACCATGGGCAACATAGAACTCAGCTGGAGGTGGATTCTTCCACCAGTGTTTTAGAGATGTAAAGAAAACCTGTAGCATTTATAGGGATTCCCTGGTGTCTCAAACGGTAAAGAATCTGCCTGCAGTGCAGGAGACCCGAGTTCTAATCCCTGGGTCAGGAAGATTCCCTTGGGGAAGGGAATGGCAACCCACTCCAGGATTCTTGCCTGGAGAATTCCATGGACAGAGGAGCCTGGTGGGCTACAGTCCATGGGGTCACAGAGTCACATTTATTTATATGCTGCCCCCTCGTGGTAGAAATCCTTGTGTTTCTTTTCTATTTGAAAAAAGCAATAGCTTATTCTACAGAACCAGAAGTAAATTAGGTAGATTGGTGTTCTTTAAGCAGCACCGTTGGCACAGCCCACTCTTGGGACCAGTGTTATAGAAACCTGATGCAATTCAATTTGAATATACTCAGGTTTATACAGTACTAGTAAGTAAATGCATTCTAAGCACTTTGGCATATCATTTAACAACTTGACAAGTTATTTAACCTCGGCTCAGATGGTAAAGAATCCACCTGCAATGTGGGAGATGTGGGTTTGATCCCTGGTTAGGAAGATCCGCTGGAGGAGGGCATGGCAACCCACTCCAGTACTCTTGCCGGGAGAATCCCCATGGACAGAAGAGCCTGGTGGGCTACAGTCCATGTGGTTGCAAACAGTCGGCCATGACTGAGCGACTAAGCCTAGCTTTATTTTGTGTTCTGTAAACTAGAGATATTACCTACCTCATAAGGTCATGATTAAATAAGATGATGTATATAAAGTGCTTAGTCTAGAACATGGCACACAATACTCAGTGAATACATATTTTATAAATTATAACCTGAAAATCTGAGACATGAGAATTGAAAGATCTGAACCTTGCTCTGGGAAGGTGACTTTTGGGGCTTTGGGCCTGGGAGACATGCTTGGATATACCAGAGAAAGGATTTAATGACCAGTGGAATGAAGAAGCAGCTAATGAAAAGATGACACCAAAGCCTTTAGGCCTACATGGTGGGGTCATGCACAGTGACACAGAAGTGTGAGCACGGTTGCTTTGTGTGTGTGTGTGTGTGTGTGTGAAGAGAGGAGCATGGTTATGGTTAGGGACATCCTGAGCTTGTAACAGTAGGACATCAAAATATAAATGTTTTATAATATCCCTTATCTCTAAATTTTTTGAAGATATTTTAAGAAAACAGCAGTTTTGTTGCTATTGTTCAGTGCTCTCTGCTTGATGGACAGTCCAGGCATGTAACCCAGTGACTTTTATCACCCTGAACAATAACGACCATCTTTCCTTAAAGTTGAACAAAAGGACATAACTTGAGTTGGCCAAAAAATTTGTTTGGGTACCTCTATACCATGTTATGGAATAACCCAAATGAACTTTTTGGCCAACCCAATACTTGTTTGTTGCTAGGGTAGACTTAGGTTACTCATAATGACCTTCCTTGTCTACCGTAGGCAAGTTTACTTGTACTCTTTAAGTTTCTTCATTTGTAAATGGGGATGATAATAGTACCTAATCATATGGTAGCTCTAGGGTTAAATGAGGTAATTAATGCATGTAGAGTATATGCCATGGGCTTGGCATCCAGTAAGGATAATGGTAGAATAAAATTTGTAGAACACATTCAAGAAAATGCTATAACACTTCCTATCTCCTGAATTTTTCTATAGTTACTTTAAGAAAAAGTAGCACCTATCTTCGATAGTTGGGTTTTGTGCTGATTATAACCATTTTGGTCATAGCCCAAGAAAAAATACTTTCATAAATGGGCCTTCATTTGATGATCAGAAGCAGTGTCCAAAGAAAAAGCGTATCACAGTGTCTCAGGACATGATATATGCTATGAAGTGCAGTTCAATACTGGTTATCTCTTTTGGATATTTCAGGGTAAGATGATGGCATGTAAACACTGCAGTGACATTTTCAGCAAGGAGGGCGCTTTGAAAGTAGCAGCCATAAGCAGAGAGGACCAGGGGATTGAATTGGATGATGAGAAGGACTCTCTTAAGAAGCAACTGAGGGAGATGGAGCTGGAATTGGCACAAACCAAACTGCAGCTGGTGGAGGCCAAGTGTAAAATCCAGGTTGGTAATTTGATAAAAGACCAATAAGAAAAAAATAAAAGTTAGTGGTCCAGGATATTCTAGTATTAAAACTCAGAATCATGGAATGTTACACCATATATGATGAATACATTTTCTGCCCACTAATGAGTTGTATTTTACATTAAACACTGATATAAACCAGCCAATCCTAAAGGAAATCAACCCTGAATATTCATTGGAAAGACTGGTGCTGAAACTGAAGCTCTAATACTTTGGCCACCTGATACAAAGAGCCAATTCATTGGAAAAGACCCTGATGCTGGGAAGGATTGAGGGCAGGAGGAGAAGGGGACGACAGACGATGAGATGGTTGGATAGCATCACCAACCCAATAGATATGAGTTTGAGCAAACTCTAGGAGATAGTGAAGGACAGGGAAGCCTGGCATGCTGCCGTCTGTGTGGTTGCAGAGTCATGTTGCAAAGAGTCGAACACAACTGAGCAACTAAACAAAAATAAACACGTAGTTTTAAATAAATTTTTAATAATTAAATTTCACACACACACACATCTTATGGGAACTTAAGCATATGCCTTTTTAGTTTACTCTGAGTTTTTTTTTGCCATGATCCTTTCTCATTGAACTTGGTCACTTAGCTGATGCTTAGAGTTGAAAAGCCAAACCCCTCCTGCTATCCTTGCCCTAACAGTTGAACGTTGGCCGAGAGCCATTCTTCTCTTTGGAGTCCCTTTTCATCTTTACCTGATTTTGCCAAATCCTTTTCCCCATAATCTCGTTCCACTGTGGAGGATATCAGAATCGGGAAAACAGTCCTGGCTTCTGATGGACTGTTCCCATTTCCTTCTGTCAGTGACCCTCACCCTCACTGCATCCTGCCATGGCATCCGCGGCACCACACTAATGCTCCTGAACTTTCTGCACCAGACCTTGTACATTCCCAGGGCCACAGGTTGTGTGTTGGGACCCAAAACTCATTCATGCTTACACTATCAGTAAAACTTCTTTCCATCCATATGCTTATGTTTACCTGTGGTTTTAAACATCTTCTCTCAGGTTGCAGCCTAAATTGGACCTAAATTGCAAGGGGGAGGAAAGGGTAAAATGAGGTTTCCTGTCACTGATCAGAGAAAGCACAGATTCTGGGTTTTAGTGGTAACTCTTTTAGCTCTACGTTTTTTTTTCCTGCATTCGGAAGCCAACTAAATCTCACCTGGGTGTGTAGGAAGAAAACTACGGCTGTGTGGATTCCAAAAAGCTGCACTCTGATTTTAGTTTTGGCAGAGAGAAAACATGTATATAACTCAGATGACTTTCTTTCTTTAATTAGGAACTTGAACATCAGAGAGGAGCCCTTATGAATGAAATCCAAGCTGCAAAAAACTCTTGGTTTAGCAAAACCCTGAACTCTATCAAAACGGCCACGGGCACGCAGCCACTGCAGCCGCCACAGGCCACCCAGCCCCCCAAGGAGAGCACATAGTTCCAGCCTCACCCAAGCACAGGAGCACAACGATCAAAGCGACGGAAACCCAGGAAGAGTCCTGGTGTCCCTTTGAAAGGAAGGGAAGGAGGCCAGAAAGCAAGCCAGGATCTTTCAGTAGCTCTCAATCTTTCTCGTATGACGCTTTTCAAAGGGATGTTATTTAAACTAACCTGATTTATGTTGAATACCTGTGTTTGTGCTTCATGGAAGGCCGTGTTCCGATCCGTCATAGTATTATTACACATTATTTTATATGCCTGATGTCTGGTTGGAAACAAGTAATTCAGAGCTAAATGCTTTTTATTTAGGACTAATTATTCATAATTATTTTTATCTTACATGAAAATGGAGATGTGTTTTATTCCAAGGTTGAATTGATAGGAAGATATTTGTCACAGCAAAAAAAAAAAAAAATTGAAACCTAAACCTCATAACTTTTCAGGACTTCTTCAGATAAAGCACACTGTGGGGCCAGCCATGACCAGTCAGGTTTCCTCCTGAAAGTGATTCCCTGGACAGCGATAATCCTATCCAAAGGAAAGAACAGATGTGGGGTTGGACAGTTCCCAAAGAGAATGTTTATTTTTATTTCCTGTGGGGTACATCTGGAAATTAAGTGCCAAGAACCATGGAATAAGATAGGTTATTGAGAACACACACTAGATAAAAAAGAACTGAAGTTTTCATAAATGCAGGATAAAATAAATCACTTTGGTCCTGGTCTTCTAACAGGTCCTTTGCAGAATCCCACAGGAGAACCGCAAGCTCCTAGGCAATCATACAGTTGCGCCTTCTGGCAAATGTGAAGTCAGAAGTGGGTATTATGAGTTTCATCTTTAGGAGACCTTTACCAGAGAAGCCTGAAAAGGCCCAGAACAGTTACTGTGCTTAGAATGGAGTGTAGAACCAGGGACAGAGTATTTGTTTAATGTTGACATATACTTTGCGAGGAAACACTAGTATACTGTAACTTTGTTAAAGTTATGAAATGGGAAATAGAGGTCAGCTTCATATCACCTTAATTTAATACTAGGCCCCTTTTTCTGAGTTCTGTAGCTTCCTAAAAATGTGCCCTTGGTACCCCTAGATGAAGAGATGCAAATGCATTTGTAACATTTTCGATTGCATATAAAACCTTTATAGAAATACTTATCTCATGGAAAGGCAAAGCTATTGTGTAAACGTTGATGGAAATATTTTTTTCAATTATATTTAACATGTCTTTATAAATAGTCTTTGCAAGAAATCCTTTGGTAAGGGAAAAACCAATTTTCCCATTTTTTAAGCTGTTTTGGAGGCCTTCGGTCCTTTTACGTCAACCAAACTACTGTCGTCTGTGTACAGTAACATTTATTGATGCTCATCCTTGGCTTCACTGTTGAAAATATTCTTTGCAGAGGATCTTAAACCCTGTAGTGGCAGAGTGACTCTCATCTGTGCCATATGTTGCAGTTAAAAGTAACACACTCTTGGAAGTAGAACTCGTGTAAGAGCCACCTCAAGTCCAGGGCCATGCTCACGGTGGATCCTCTCCTCTAAAATACTCATTAAGCTCTAAGCAGTGAAGCTCCCCTCATCGTAAGTGTTCTTCTATCCTCTGTAGCCTATAAAATGGATGTGGTTGTCTGCTATCCTTCATTACACTCATCAAATAATGCTTTTCTTACAGAATTCTCTTTTCTGTCCTGACATCTTTCATCATAGTTTTCATTTCCTTTCACCCCAGAGGAAAATAACTCAGCATTCTGAGTATCTGTGTTGACTTTAACATTCCATTTGTGGTGGTTTAGAAAAGTTAATATTTTTTTTGTAAAATATAGTAGCTAGAAAATTGCATCTTGGTACTTGTTTTTGTAAATCATTCAGTAAAATTTGTTAGCTTTCCTGGTACTTTATGCTTTGATCCCAAGAAGCCTTGTACAAGTTGCCTTATCAGATGGCTAGCTAAATTAAGGATGTTCTTTTGTGTTTTGTGAATCTCATAATTCTACTGTACAGAGCTCTTATTACATTTCACAGAATGCCTAAATTGCATAATTTTCCTTAAATGGTAGTTGAGAGAGAACTAGCTCTAGGTTCAGTTCTTACCTGTAGACCTGGCTCAGTTTTATAGCCCCTAACATTTGTTTCTTTAAACAAAATCACCAGGTACAAACACTGTAAACATTTAATCAGTTGCATTTTAACTCTTTTAACAGATTATGATGGCCATCTATAGATTTTTTTTCTCCTCCAGTTCAACATCATACTTGGGTATGTGTATTAGCATCATAGTCTAAACTGTCCCTCACTACAATGCCTTTGGGTGAGTAGCAATAGCAAATACAGAAAGAAAGAAAATTCAAAAGTTGGCATATGATATTCATACAATGTTACAATAGCACTATCCTAGACCACATGCTTTTCACCATATAGTTTAAAAACTTATGCATTCCAGCATTAAGTATCTGCCAATGGCGCCCCACTCCAGTACTCTTGCCTGGAAAATCCCATGGATGGAGGAGCCTGGTAGACTGTAGCCTGGGGTTGCTAAGAGTCAGACATGACTGAGCGACTTCACTTTCACTTTTCACTTTCATGCATTGGAGAAGGAAATGGCAACCCACTCCAGTGTTCTTGCCTGGAGTATCCCAGGGACGGGGGAGCCTGGTGGGCTGCCGTCTACGGAGTCGCACAGAGTCGGACACGACTGGAATGACTTAGCAGTTTTAATTTATCTTAACTTGAAGTATATTTGAGAATTCATACTCTTGATTTTAGAAAGAGGTTGACCAGCTCAAATATCCAGGAAAATTTCAAATATTTTAGAGTGTTTTTCGTCTTTTCCTTGGATACATTGTATAAAACATTCCTCCAGACATCCAACATTTGCAGCATTCTGAAAAGTGAAGAGTTCTCCTTTCATTAAATTCTTCAATATAAGAGAATGAAGTTCAATTTGATAATTCAGTCATTAGCTTTTATATCTTGATAATCTTAACACATTCCTTAGAGCTGAAAGAAACCAAGTTGAATTTTGCTGTGCATATGTTTTCTAGCTTCCCACATCCTGAGCCATGGCACAATTTGGTTATATTTAGTTACATATAATTTAATGCAAAGAAATTCTCAGTTACTGTATATGAGTGCCTATCAGAAACACTAAATAGGAATGTCACATAGGCCTATGGCCTATCTTTCCATGCAACCAATAATTCTCTTTCCCTCTCCCAATTATTAAGTTCGTGGTTTGTTCTTCATTGGCTTTCTTAAATTTCCATAATAAAGTAGAAACGTAATCTTTGTGCTGATGTTGGGATATTTAATAGTATGTATCTGGTTTCATTGTTTTCAAAACTTTCATCCTCTTATACTATGTATTAATATTTATGTTTCTCAAACCCTTACTCCATTTTCCTAAAATACTTTCCAGTTGATAACTAGTGGCTTCATTTCCTAGCTGAAGTGAGAGAAACAAGAGAATATACAATTTAGGGCACAAGAGATGAAAGATCCTTAAAGGAACGGATTCATTTCTGAGGATAAGAATCACATATGTAACTAATGTAAGGGATTGAGTTTTCTTTTTCTTTACTTGAGATCAGTCTACTAATTATTCTGGTAAGGTGGTTGTCCAATTTCATGATCGTATTAGGGAAAAAGAAGCTTTTAAAAAGTGAAATATTTTATCTTTCTGGCACAGAACACTTTTAATTACTTAGTAAGATGATTCTGTTGTATAACTTACTCTTTAAAAAAAATTCTTCTTCTCTTGCTTCAAGTATAGGTAAACGAGAGCATGAACTATTGTTTGATTTGAATGCTGTGAGATTTGTGTGTGATTGGTGATTGGTATAATTTTATATGGCTTATCCCTGCCTCTTTGGTATACCCTGGTACCATTCAACTGAATATGCACATGGTGATCAGATACAGAAGGCCAGACCCAACTCAGTGGCCTGTGTTTCCTACTACCAGAAAAAAAACTCTTGCCCTCTAGTTGCCATGCTGATGGTCACATTGAACTGGAACTGCTCCAGAACATCTTCCTGTCTCAGAGTGGCTTCCATGTAACACAGGCAGAGCCCTTAGGGAATTTTCTTATCTTTCAAGAGCTACCAAAATGAAAACTTGCATGTGGGCTGCACCTCGATAGGAGATGATCATCTTGAGTTGTAACGAGAAAAGTGGATGTTTATGAGTAGCTTAGTGACTATAGTCAGCTGTCAGACATTCCTGTCTTAGCTTCCATCTAAAACACATGTCAAGCTTATCTACAAGTGTGTTTGCTCCCTGCTATAAAAACATCTTCATCAATGTGTCCCACTCTCCCTGCCTCCACCCCTGGTTTTTCCTTAGTGGTATTCTGGAAACTTTAAAAAAAAAGAATCATTGAGTAGAAAATGAATATTTTAAGTTACTTTCCTTTTTCATTGGCAATAAATTAACATGTAAAATCTTTTCTGTTGAAATGTAACTTTCAATAACTATATATTATATATGGAATAAAATATAGGAAACTGAATGATAAGGACATAAATTCATCAAGACTCTGGTGTCATGAAAGCACAAGAATAAAGCCTGGAATTGGTCCCAGAATCCAAGATCGTAATAGCCTTTGCATCAGTTTCTCTATTTTTGGTATTCTGCATAATGTATGGATCCTTAGTTCAAATAAGAAAGTTTCTCAGTCAGCCTCACTTCATTTCTTTCAACTCCTACCTTTCCCTTGCTGAGGAGGTAGTAGAAACTCTATGCCATCTGTTTTTACGAATTCTATGATTTTGCCCATGGCTTCTCCAATGAAAACAGGTTCCAGAATAAGAGTTGATTAGCTCAAACAGTGCTAATTGACTACGAAAGAAATTAGTGAGCAGCCTCTCTCCTCTATCAACACTGACCAATTAGATGTTTCCATTATTCCATGTATTATGTATAGTACACTCTATAAATGTAAATGTAATGCTTGTTAAGAAAAGTGCAATTTATTGTACATTGTCCCAACAAACAAATGTTTACTTTTATAATTGTTATGAACTTGAATTGGATTACTATCTTGTTTTCACGTGTGAATGAAGCCTTGTGAAATAAACAAATGCAACTGAAAAGGTAGCAAGGTGACTGTTTTTGTGAGCCAGTGATGTTCTCAATGCTTTGTGTTGCCCCTTTGGCCCCAATAAGCAGTAATAAACATTTGTTCTAAAATCCATCTATGTCTTTTTAATTTTTTTTCTAGTTGACTTTATTCTGAATCATCTGAACCTGGCATTGGTGAAAAGTTTATCTGATACTAGACTCTAGTCACTATAGCAAGGAGAAATAAATAGGAGTTTGCCTTGCAAAATGATATCATGTACAGCAGGCACAGCCAAGTGCCCTGTATGCCTCTCTTTAGAGATTCCTTGGTTGCAAGTAACAAACTCTCTCAAGCTAGCCTAGTAATAATAAGGTAGTTAATTAAAAGGGAAAAAGTATATTTAGCTCATACCACCAAAGGCCAAACTGTTGGGCCTGAAGAGGCACAGGGACAAAGGGCTGGAATGCCATCAGGAATGTGAGCAATTGTTCTCATAATCACTCTTCTGCTTGTCTTGACAGGTGATGCTTTTCTGCTGCTGCTGTCTCTGAAAAGAGGCACCCCCTGCTTCAAAGTGTATAACCTCCAAGTTTATATGCCCCGTCTTCAAGTGACCGGCAGAGATGGACTGGCATCTCAGTGTCCCAATTCAAAATCTTGCAACAATCTCATTGGCTAATATTGGATTGGGTGGCTGCTGCTCATCTTTCAGAGTACAGCCCAGTGGGTGACATCATGTAATTCAGGCAGAACTTTGAAAAAATCCTGAAGGCTCTCCTGAAATGGAGGCAGGGTACAGAGAATTGTGATTTGCACTAGGTTCTAATTTGCATTTTGTTTTGGGTGTCCCTGGAGCCAAATGAAAGCCAGATTAGTCAGCTCCTCTTAGAATTCAGCATGTATTAAAAAAATATTAATCAGATTGCAAAATTAAGTTTGTGCCCCGAACCCAGACTACAGACATCTTTTGTTTGGCCCATGTAGCAATTAAAACAATGAGAAATTTTACATAAAAAGTAAAACCGTCAAACTATCCAGAAAATATCTACTGAACTTGGCAGTTACAAGGTCATGAATGGTCCTGTCATGAAAAGTAAGTGGAACTCGCTGTTTATTATTGATTAAAGGTCCTAGTCTTTGCGAAGTTACCTGTTAACCTGTAGGTTTTGTGCAGGAGGGACGCAAATCCCATTTTCTTTCCAGTGGAGTAGATGGCTCCAAAAGTTAGATATAGTTTTACTACTTTGTAGGACAGTAAGTAGTTTGTGTCCAACTTTGCAACCTTACACTAATATTCCATTGTTAAATTGTCTATAAATACTTAGCGGTACAAATGCACTTTTTGACAGTTTTTACAAGGTACTGGTTCTCTCACTGGTTTATGCAATGAGTTGTATAAAATATTTGTTAACATTCATTTTTTACTTGCATGAGAATCAATTTCACCTTTTTGAAATTATGCTTTTAACAAAACTTTTGAGCGCTGTCAAAGGGACACTCAGAGCAAAATCTTTTAAGATTTTTTTGATGTGGACCATTTCTAAAGTCTTTATTGAATCTGTTACAATACTGCTTCTGTTTTGTGTTTTTTGGCTGTGAGGCCTGGGATCTTATCCCCCCCTACCAGGGACTGAACCTGCACCCCCTGCATTGGAAGGCAAAGTCTTAACTGCTGTACCACCAGGGAAGTCCAGAATAAAATCTTCTGAGAGTTTACCTGCAAAGAAAGTTTGTGAGGAAGTTCAGGCTTTAGAAGAACAAGCTTGCCAAATAGAAATTACAAGAATTTATAGAAAGAAACAACACAATTTCCAAGGATAGAGTCTATAATTAGTTTGTTCATGGTTCTCACACTACTATCCATATTTTAAGACATCAGCATTGCAAAAATCAGAGACAAAGCACTTGATTTTAGGGAGTCTACTTTTAGAGGAAAGGCTCAGGTTCCCGAGTTTCATTTATTTGAGGGACTAGAACTAGACATCGTGACCCTGATGTGTGTGTCGTTGATGATGGTCTGCCTTTATCTCAGGATACAACAATCTTCACTTTTTTCCCCTTGATTTGGGATCTGATGTACCCAGTTACTCCTGATGGCAGCAGTGCAAGGAGTCAGTTTGCTTCTACATGATACATAGAAGGAAAATTACAGGATACAACGATCTTGACTTTTTCCCCCTTGATTTGGGATCTGATATACCCAGTTACTCCTGACGGCAGCAGTGCAAGGAGCCAGTTTGCTTCTACATGATACATGGAAGGACAATTACAGGATACAACTGGAGAGAAGCAGCACTGACTTTCTGCTGACTCTTAAAAATGGTAAATTCTAAGGTGTTTTTGAGTGCTGGCAGAAAAGGAAGAGAGAAAAAGCTATGTGATGATCTGGAGGAAAACCATTCGAGACTGAAAGCAAGCACAGAGCACAGACCTGGATGTGAGAACAAACTCGGTGGGTTCAGGAGTGGCAAAAATGCCAGTGTTTTTAATCAAGGAGAGGGGACCTGGTGAGAGATGAGTTCCGAGAGACAAAGGAACTCAAAAGTGAGATTCAAGATCATGTAGAACAGTCTAGGTTGTGTAACGAGTTTGGACTTTATTCCTTTGAAAAGATTACCTTGGCTACTCTGGAAAACTAACTGTAAAGGCACAGGGGTAAGCAGAGAAACCAGCTAAGAGGCTAACAGTCCAGACAAAATACTCACGCCTTGGCCTTGGGTGGTAGTAGTGGAGGTTGTGAGAAGTGGTTTTATTCTCAACATACTTCGAAGATAAAGCCACCAAGACTTGGCAGAGGATGGGATGTAGGACAGAAATTGAAGACGCAAGTATGACTCCTCAGCCTGAGCCACAAAGAGAATGAGGTGACCATTCACAGAGCTGGAGAGTAACTGGAAAAGCTGATCTGGGGGGGGGGGGGTGAGGATGAGAAATCCAGAGGGCTTTTTTTTTTTGGTTTGTTTTTCAAACAAGCTGAATTTGATGTGCTTATCGGACTTCCAAGCAGAGGCAGAGCCTGGAGCTCAGAGGAGTGGTGGAACCGAGCAGAGATTTCCGAGTCACTGGTAACTGGTGGTATTTAAAACTGTGACCTTAGGCTATCTGGTGGGAGAATTTGCCCCAGGTGCATAATCAAGCAAATTTAAAAATCACTAGTAAGTGAAGTTGCTCAGTCGTGTCCGACTCTTTGCGACCCCGTGGACTGTAGCCTATCAGGCTTCTCCGTCCATGGGATTCTCCAGGCAAGAATACTGGAGTGGGTTACCATTTCCTTCTCCAGGGGATCTTCCCGACCCAGGGATCGAACCTGGGTCTCCCACATTGGAGGCAGACGCTTTAACCTCTGAGCCACCAGGAAGATGTAAAAATCACTGGGTTAGGTCAATTTTGCACACAGTGAAATGGGATATTTATTCCTATTAAGTACCTAAAGAATTCCAGGTTTCCAGTTAGACCTTCGTTTTGGCTGTGCTGCAGGACTTGTGGGATCTTAGTTCCCCGACCAGGGACTGAACCCAGGCCTCAGCAGTTAAAGACAAGTCCTAACTATTAGGCAAGGAGATCCAACCAGTCACTTCTAAAGGAGATCAGTCCTGGGTGTTCATTGGAAGGACTGATGCTAAAGCTGAAACCCCAATACTTTGGCCACCTCATGCGAAGAGTTGACTCATTGGAAAAGACCCTGATGGTGGGAGGGATTGGGGGCAGAAGGGGACGACAGGATGAGATGGCTGGATGGCATCACCGACTCAATGGACGTGAGTCTGAGTGAACTCCGGGAGTTGGTGATGGACAGGGAGGCCCAGGGTGCTGCAGTTCATGGGGTCGCAAAGAGTCGGACACGACTGCGCGACTGAACTATTGGGCATTAGGGAATTCCCTAGACGCATTAAAAAAAAAAAAAAAACCAACAAACCCACAGATCCTAGGAGTTAGTTCTATGAATTCTGACGATGGCATGTAGCAGTGTAACATTTCTATCATCCAGGGAAAATTCCCTCCTTGGCCTACTTAAATATTGCTTTTAGTTAAATATATTGCTTCCCTAGTGGATCAAACAGTAAAGAATCTGCCTGCAATGCAAGAGATCCTGGGGTTCCATCCCTGGATTGGGAAGATCCCTCGGAGAAGGGAATAGCAATCTACTCCAGTATTCTCGCGTGGAGAATTCCACGGTCAGGGGAGCCTGGCGGGCTACAGCGCACTAGAACATACAAAAGAAAGCCCAAATTACAGTTCAATGAAATTTCTACAAAGTGAACACATTTGTAACCAGCATCCACAGCCAAGAAAACAAAATACTGTTTGAACCGCAAAAGCCCCCTCGCGGTTCCTTTCCGTCATTGTCTCTCCCGCTTAAGGAAAGACTAATCCGATTTTTACTGTCTCGCAGTTCTAGACTTCGTTTAAAGGGAACCTAACGATAGGACTTCCTCCTGGCTTCTTTGCCTTTAACATCAGGTTTGAAGTTCGTGCACGTTGTGCATACCTGTAACTTGTTTTTGTACTGCCTTTCACATTCTTGACCATGATAATGGGGCGCCTGCTTTTTATATTCCTTTTCCTCCTTTGACTTGCTGATTCTAATCTCTACCTCGGACATTATAAAGCTGAATGCGGGCTATTTGACTTCTCAGGGGTTGTTATGTTTTCGACGGGCTGCCAAAAGGTAAAATAATCTGAAGAGGGTTTCTTAAGGGTCTTAGGAAGCGAGATAACGGGAGCAGAACGCATCCCCAGGAAATCTTGGCTCACATTTTCTACGGTCGATGTTGTTCAGTCGCTAAGTCGGTATCTATGGTCTACAGGCTCACTTAAACCGACTTCACACCTGGGTGACAACTAGTTTCGCAGAATGGTCGGTGAGGGCTCCACGGAAGTGCTTCCGCGGTGTACAGAGGGAAGGGGGAAAAGTAAGATAATCGCTCAGTCACGTCCGACTCTTTGCAACCCCATGAACTATTATAGCCCGTCAAACTTCTCTGTGCACGGGGTTTTCCAGGCAAGAATACTGGAGTGGGTCGCGGGACCGCAAACGCCGGGCCCACGGAGATACCCATATATTACTACGCTTACTCCCCGAGCCGCGACGCAGGTCCGGGTCACGCGCAACCCATCCTCCTCTTCTGTCCGTAGTGACGCCACCACGTCGTTCACGCTGAAGTGACGTTTCCAGGTGCCGCTGTATTACTTGCCCCGCCGCGCCAACGGATCCGGTCACGTGGCCAATGCAACCCCACCTCTCGCGGCCCGTGATGACGTAACCACGTTGTACACACTAAGTCGTGACGTCTCCAAAGTGCCAGAACCTAGTGAAAATTATTCTCTTCAGGACTCTGCAGTTAACGTTCTCCTTCCTTCTCACGTTAACATAAATAGGTTTCCTTTTCTCCCCTTTTTTTCTGGCCTCGTAGAAGTTCACGAATTAGTCTTACACAAGATGGCCGCCTCGATGGCCGCGGGACCTAGAGCGCACGGAAACAACCGACTCTGTCATCAACTTCCGGTTTGGACCCCGCAGATTTCCGGGGTTGGGTTATGGTTATTACCATACGGAAGGCAGCAGTTCCGAGCTGCGACTGCGCGGGAGGGACAAACGGGGTCAAAGTATACTCCGTAGAGTTTCCCGGGCTGGGAGGTGGAGGCGTTACTCTTCTCGAACTGCCGGTTTGATCGCGAGAGTTGAGTGTTGCTAAGAGACGAGATGGGTGGGGCGGGGTCAGGAGAGGCGAGGCGGAGCCGAGCCCGGTAGGCGGTGCTTGAGGCTGGCTGGGCGGCGGCGAAGGACTCGCGAAGGTTCCAGAGGCGCCGCGTGCGGGAGGCGGGCCGAGATCTCGCGCAGGGTCAGGTGTGTTCGCCGGCTGCATCCGCCGCTACTCGTGCCGGTGTTGTCTGTGCTCGCGGTGAGAGCGCTCGGTGTAGCGTTTCCCGTTCTCCGTCCTACGCCGCTGCAGCCCGGGCCTTGCCAGACGCAGCCCGATCATGTCTTCAGCTTTGGAAGAGGTAAGGAGTTCGGCCCCATCTTCCTCGCTCGGCCTTGCTGGAGCTTTCCGCTGCGTGTCTCGTCCGTTTCTCGTGCCGAGCTGCCCTTCGGCCTCTGGCGGCACCTGCCAGTCGGCGCGCCCGCCTGCGTCCTCGGGTTCCCGCCCTTCCCGCCTGGCCTCCCACCCGCCCAACTGCAGCGGCCTCAGTGCCGACCCGGCCGCTGCGGGCCTCGGGGCCTCCACTTCCCCCCGAAAAGTTGCTTTGCGACGCCTCACCGGCTCGGTGTGGGTGGGTGAGCGGGAGATGTGTTGTGGTTCCCGGTGGCAGGTAGGTGCGGTGGTGGACCTGGGGGCTGGTCACCTTCACGTTATACTCAGGCTCCTCTGCTTGCGTTACACTAGCCTGAGGACGTGAAGCTTCGTTAAATTACAGCTGATTGCAAAAACTGTTGTTCCGTGGTAGAGGGCGGTTGGAAATGGGAAATTTTAGGTCCTATCACTTAAATCTCTTAGTCATGTTTTCTCTGCACAGACTTTGGACAAGTTATGGTGCTTCTGTGGGCCACAGTAGTATCCATTTCATAGAGTCATAAAGACCAAGAGTTCTAAATGTTCAGAACAGTGCTTGGCAAAACAGCAATCTGCTATAGGCGTTTTCAAAAATGAATAAATTGGAAAGTTAGTTGTAACTTAGTAGTGGTAAATAGCTTTTTCTCTTTTAAGCCTTGTAAACTGAACAGAGGCAGCATTTTTGGAGACTGCGCAGTTACAGAACGGGAATCATAAACTTGCTTTGCTCTTTTTCTGACTTAAGATGTCAATACTGTTATTCACAGTAAAGTGTTGAGTATCCACTGACTAGATTTGTTCTTTGGAAATCTTCTGGTTAATATGAGCAAGACTGGGAAATCTCACAACTGACTTTGGTGATTCTGAAAATTTGCTTTAAATGAAGAAAACGCGCATGTGTGTGTTATTGTAGATAACTTGCTACAAGTTTGTTATGTGTTAAATACAGGCCTGATGGTACCATGTGCCCTGAGGAAAGAGTCTCTGAAGTGGCTTTTTTGTTTTTCAGTCGCTCAGTCGTGTCCGACCGACTCTTTGCGACCCCATGGACTGCAGCATGCCAGGCTTCCCTATCCATCACCAGCTCCTGGAGCTTGCTCAGATTTATGTCCATCGAGTCGGTGATGCCATCCAACGATCTTGTCTTCTGTTGTCCCCTTTTCGTTACCCTCAGTCTTTCCCAGCATCAGGGTCTTTTCCAGTGAGTCAGTTCTTCACATCAGGTGGCCAAAGTATTGGAGCTTCAGCATCAGTCCTTCCAGTGCATATTCAGGATTGATTTTCTTTAGGATTGACTGGTTTGATCTTGCAGTCCAAGGGACTCTGAAGATTCTTCTCCAACACCACCATTGGAAAGCAACAGTTCTTCAGTGCTCAGCCTTCTCTATGGTCCATAAAGAAGTGGCTTTACAGTCCTATGTATGGATAGTTCAGTATTAGTCATCTTCAAAGTAGGGAGCTTTCTAATTGCAGTGTATACATTTAGGGACAGTTTGGATTTTTGGTTTTGAGATACAATCCACAGGCTTTAGCCATTCTCAAGTATGCGGTGCAGTGCCTCTCAGTATGTTCACAGCGTTGTGCAGTCCGCAGCACTGTATAATTTTTCAGCCCTCAGAGAAATCTGTCAAGCAGCCATTAAGCAGTCACTTCCCCTTACTCCTCCTGCCAGCACCCACCAGTTTAGTTGTGTCTCTATGGATTTGCCTATTCTGAGCATTTCATAAAAGTGGAATGTTACAGTATATGACTGTTTGCTTTTTGGCTTCTTTTACTTAGCATAATGTTTTCAGGTTCATTCCTTGGTGAAGCATGTATTTCTTTATATGGCTGAATAGTATTCTTTTGTTTGGATATACCACATTTTCTTTATTCATGAATTGACAGACACTTGGATATTTTCACTCTTTGGGCCCCTAGAACAGTGTCGCCCTGAATACTTGTGTACAGCTTTTTATGTGGATATATGGTTTTCAAATCTCTAGTTATATATCTGGGAGTGGAATTGTAGGGTCGTATAGTAACTAAGGAACTGCTGAACTCCTTTCCAAAGTGCACCATTTTACGTTGCCACAAACAGCGTATGGAGGTTTCAATTTCTGCACATCCTCAACAACACTTGTTGTTTGCTGGAGTTTGTTGTTAGTCATCCTAGTGCATGTGAAGTGGATTTAATATGTTTGCTTAATGATGTGAAGCATCCTTTCTTGAGCTTGGTGGCCATTTGTATATCTTTGGAGAAATGTCTGCACAAGTCCTCTGCCTGTTTCGAGGCACTTTGGTTTTAATGCTTCCTAGTGAAGAATTTGGAAATAAAAAACTACGAATAGGGATAAAAGGGAGATGTGATTTTGCATAAGGAAAACGAATACCTAGACAAATTAGGTAAGAAATGCTGTATCTAAGGTAGGTGTACAGGAAAAGTCCCAAAGGATCAATTTTACTGGTCAGATCTCTGCAAATAACAGAGAACTGAGGAATACCTTAAACAGGCCTGCTGTAAGTTGCTTCAGACTTTGAGTGGATATCTTATTTTTGTAGTTCTATAGAGTTAGACTGGCTGTAGAGAGGGCTTAGGGATCTCTTGCATAATTCTCAGTTTCTTTTTCTCCTAGAAAAAGGATTCCTGTTTCAGTCAAGAAGTAAAACCTCTTGTTTAGACTATACATTTTCATTTGTTAAGTCCTTACTGTGAAAACAGAATATACTCATTGTGCATTTTAATTTTTTTGTCATCCTGTTATTACAACGTGAATTTTTAAAACCGTGATAACAGAAAAGATTGATTTGAACTAAAAGGAACTTGGGACTATGCTTAAAAGATGATTTTGCAATTTTTGTCTTAGTAACATGAGTTTTGGGAGGTGGTGACAGAATTTGGACAGGAGAGTGGGCACAGTTGGACTTTTTATACCAAGCTAGCAGTTACAGATAGGTGAAACAAGCGCATCTAAGTTGAATGAGATAAAAGACCTGGGGTAAAAGGCATTCATACGAAAAATTCAAAAAGTCATTGCATTTTCTATGACTCATAAACACTTTCAAGCTGTACTTTGGATATTATACCAAGTTATCAAGCATTTAAATATTTTTATATTGAACCTTACATGATCTCTGGCTATAATGTCAGTCTTCCTCTTAAATTGCTAGTATCAAGTGAGAATGTAAAGTCATTTTAACAAAAATGAATCCTTTGTTTATAAAGGTCTCATCCATTTGCAGTAGGTCAGAAGATAAATGGGAAAATGTTTTTAAGCCCATTAATTTTTTTGACAGTGTCTTGGTCTCTCTAGAAAGAAATAGAAACAGACTTGGGTAGGCCATGTATTGGCATGAGAAGAAAGAACAGGTGGCATTTTCAGTGATCCAGGAGTGTGTTGGATTGTTTGCCCAGGTTTTCCCCCTACTGTGCAACCAAGTCCCAGACTTCTGATGGTAAAATTAACCAGGAGCTTTAGAATCGGACAACTTAGAAGAAATATGTCTTTTTTATCTTTTGTCTTAAAATAGTAAACTTTTTTATTTATACTATATGGGGTGGGAAGATCATTGATGGAAAGTAGAGGATTACCTTAGTCAAGTAGCTGTACCATTTCACCATGCTTATCATGGTCTCATTTATTTTAATATTTAAAAAATTCCTAATATCTGATGACAGGACCGCATGTTACAATGAAATCCATGAATCCCTTTTTGTTGAATTTATTCATCTTATCAGGAAATATTTATAAATCACAAACATATTTTGTGAATAAAATTTTGAAAACAAAGGCAGATAGCAAACAGTCTACCAAACTGGAAAAATCTGGCTTGATTACCTATTGTTAATTCCAAGTTTTCCTTTTTAAAAGAAAGGGAGCTTGAGTTATTTACAATTCATAGGCTGGAGGAAAGAATCCTGCTACTGCTAAGTCACTTCAGTCGTGTCCGACTCTGCGCGACCCCATAGATGGCAGCCCACCAGGCTCCCCCTAGTTGCTACCAATCCTAGAAAATTTAAGTGACCTTCTTATTCTTAGCTCTTAGTTCAGTAAGTTGAAATGATCAATATGTACAATATCAGACTATCTTATTTATCATATCTAATTTATCTTTTATTTTAACACAGCTCCAGAAAGATCTAGAAGAGGTGAAGGTGCTACTGGAAAAAGCCACTAGGAAAAGAGTACGTGATGCCCTGACAGCTGAAAAATCCAAGATTGAGATAGAAATGAAGAATAAGATGCAGCAGAAATCACAGAGGAAAGCAGAACTTACAGAAAATGAGAAGCCAGCTGCTGTGGTTGCTCCTATTACAACAGGATATACAGTGAAAATCAGTAATTACGGTATGACTTGTCCCCCACATCACATCCAGCTCTTTCTGCCTCTGAGGAGGCCTGTTCTTCAATAGTGACTAACAGTCATTTTTGAAAAGTTTTGAGTGAGTGTTTTTGGTGATTTGAAATAGAGGACCCGTCAGCTCTTATTTAATAAGATGTTTTTTAAGAGATTAAAAAGGAACGTATTCTGAAATATATTCAGTGTATGTGGACCCAGCTTTGTGTCTGTGTTTATCAAAGAAAATTTGGATAATAGAAAAAAACCCAGAGATACTCCAGTAATAACCATAATACTGTTTAGAATACAATATTTTATAAGGGATATATTGCATGTCCCAATAAAACACATGTACAGTTAATATTTTTAAACTGAAGTGGAAAAGCATTAATCAATACTTGTTTATTTTACCATAAAATTGTAAGCATTCAGTATTTCCAATTCATTGGTAATAGTGATATATTGATATATGTTAGCTTGCTATTTTTACTTTTTTCTTGTGTGTGTATATATACACTTTTTTTTAGATTTGCTGAATTTTCATATATATAGTTTTTTTTTACTGGAGTATAGTTGTTTTACAATGTTGTATTCGTTTCTGTTGTACAGCAAAGTGAACCGGCTATGGGTATACTTACGTCCCCTCTTTTTTGGATTTCCTTCCCATTTAGGTCACCACAGAGCACTGAATCGAGTTCCCTATACTATATAGTCAGTTCTTATTACCTATCTGTTTTATACACAGCAGTGTATGTATGTAAATCCCAATCCATCCCACCACCACCACCCCATTCCCCCTTGGTATCTGTGTGTGTTCTCTGTGTCTGTGTGTCTTATTTTTACTTTGCCGGTAAGTTCACCTATACTGTTTTTCTCTTTCTGACTCACTTCACTCTGAGACAATGTCTGGGTCCATTCACATCTCTGCAAATGGCACAGTTTCGTTCCTTTTTATGCTGAGTAATATTCCGTTGTATGTATGTACCACATCTTTATTCATTCCTCTAGATGACGTCTAGGTTCCTTCCATGTCCTGGCTGTTGTAAATAGTGCATCAGTGAACATTGGGACGCATGTATCTTTTGAATTATGGTTTTCTCTGGGTATATGCCCATAAGTGAGACTGCTGGATTGTATGGTAATTCCGAACCTCCAGACTGTTCTCCTCTGCGACTACACTACTTTACATTCCCACCAGCAGTGGAGGAGGGTTCCCTTTGTTCCATAGCCTCTCCAGCATTTGTTGTTTGTAGATTTTTTGACGATGGCTAGTTTCATATATATGGACAGCTTTTTGTCTTCCTGTTTCTTATTTCACTTTGCCAAACAACCACCCATATTAACTGAGGAAGGGAATCCAGTTAAATTCAAAAAACATTTTTGAGCATCTAATATCTTGTATTGTACTTGGACTTGTGAATACACAACAGTGAGCAAGACCCAGTCCCTACTCATGGTGTGGTTGGGACATAGACATACACCTGGTACCATAACAATGTCATAATACCATTTTTCCTCAGTTGACTGTAGACTTTGTTTTGGAAGCAATACAGCTTGAAGTCTGAGGAATGAGCTCTCATGAAGGCAGGGATAATCTTTTTTTCTTTGTGCTCTCAATATCTAGCACATAGTAAGTACTTAATAAATACTTGCTTAACCAAATAAAGCTTTATAAAGTATTATGAGACTACAGCTGATAAAATAACTCTGCTGGAAGGTAAGAGTCAGGGAGAATTAGAAGAAACATCTCAGTTTAAAAGGTGCATTCAGCAATGGTGAAGAAAAGAGAATTGTATGAGCAAAGGACATAGAGATTTGAAGGTCATCATGTGTTTTGAGTATTGGCATAGCAAAAAAGTTTAAGTGCTGTGTTTAAGTGCTGTGCTGCAGTACGGTAGGAAATATGCTAAGTACTTTGACTGTAGAAAACTGGCCTGAATGTGGTAGGGTTATGGCATCTTAACTAGATAGGTTTGTGTTTAGGGAGAAACTGTTGTCGGTGGGGAAGATGGAAGTTCTCCAGAACCCTCTAGTACATTTTTTTTTTTAACACTACATTTCTATTCTACTGGACCAGGTAAGAGAATGTTATATATATATAGTATACAATAAATACATAAAAATACATTTTGTTATGTAATATGCTTTTTATATGATGTTTGTGTGTTTTCTGTAAACAATTCATCTAGGTTAGAGACCAAATAGTTTGATAATATATACTGAAATAACATTTTTTAGATGTTATTAGGTTAGTCAAATTTGATGTATTTGGTTGAATTTGACTCTAAATTTATATTCTGCTTAATCAGGGAAAGGGATTGAGGAAGCTAGGATTGCATTTGTTGAACTGCTTAGAGAAGTGGATATGATTATGGAATTAGATAATTATCTGAATTTTTTTAATGAACTATATGCATTTGTTGTTCCAGAGATAGTATCAGGCTTTACTCCTGTTGTTTTCTGTTGTTATTGTTACCAGGATGGGACCAGTCAGATAAGTTTGTGAAAATCTACATTACCTTACCTGGAGTTCATCAAGTGCCTGCTGAGAGTGTGCAGGTGAATTTCACAGAGAGGTGAGTTCTCACAGTGGAGAAGATTGCTTTATGATGGGTCCTTTCCTTTGCAGTTTCTAAAATTCCACTTGAGTATTAATCATCCTTTACATCTGCTTTAAAGGTTGAGTCTTCTGCTCTGAGATGGCCAAACGCACATTGTAAAATAGAATTGTGGCTTGTTTTCCACAGGAACTGATTATCCCCTTTTATAGAACCAGAAAGATAATGTGCTCACTATTGTGTTGTAGGTCATTTGATCTTTTGGTAAAGAATCTAAATGGGAAGAGTTACTCCATGATTGTGAACAATCTCTTGAAACCCATCTCTGTGGAAGGCAGTTCAAAAAAGGTAAGTTTACGTTTTTGGTCATAACATTGTGAAATCTTACGAAATGAAGACGAACCGGAATTACCTTACTCTGCTGCTTGTTTCTTAAAGTTGTCTTCGGACATACCCGTGCTCACCTGTGTACGTGTTGTCCGTGGCTGCTTTTGTGCTACAACGGCAAGTTTAAGTAGCTACAGCACACCATGCGGCCCACAAAGCCTGAAATGGTAGATTTATCTAGTAGCTCTTCACAGAAAAAGTTTGCCAGCTCCTGCTTTAGAAGAGTAGATGATAAGAATAGTGCATTAGAATCAGGAGGGTATTGAACAAACAGAAAAGAGCTAAGAATGAGACTTGGGTTTTAATGCCAGGTTTATCACTTACTGTGACCTTTGGCAGCTCACTTCATCATTTGGTACTTCAGTTTTTTCATTTGTACAATGGGAATAAAATTTGTTTCCCAAAATTGAAATTAAGTATCTGAAAATATTTTTCACTGATTGACCTCTCTTTTCTACCTAATTTAAATAAATGAAGTTTAATGCCTCTGGTGTATAGATGCGCCATTCTGCTGTATTTACATAGTTACGAAGCAGCTGAAAGGGAACATTAGAATATAGTTTAATGATCAGCTTATGATTCCCTGCTCCTTTCTTTGTCCATTAATGGCATAGTTGAAGGTAGTACTCAAAGAACTCCTAGAATCATACGAATATTTGTTGAAAGGGTTGTATATTCTTGCTCTTTTTGCGTATTCACCTTCCAAACTCCTTAACCAATACTGCCTGACATGATTTTCTGCATGACTGACTGCTCTTACCATATTATTCTGTCCTTCAGTCATCAGAATCCAGCATTCCTCCTCATTTTCAAATACACCAAAATCATCCCTTCTTGGAGTCTTTCTCCTTGCCGTGTCAACTGCCTGGAAGGCCCTCTTTTGCTGGATCTTGGGCCACAGCTCAAATTTCACCTCAGAAAGGCTTTCCAAGTGAAGTTCCTTCCCTAGTCCCCATTAATATCCTCTTTAATCTCCCCCAGTCCCATTAATACCCTCTTTTGATAGCATCTAGTATTTGAAGGCATTCCAGTTTTACTTGTATATGATTTCATTTCTCCATGAGTCCTCAGACTCCAGCCTATTTATAAAACTATTACTAACACCTAAACAGGTCCTGTACATACCAGTAACTCAAGTAATTGAGTAAATAATTATGTTCTAAATATTCATGCTTATCACCATGTATTCTAAGTTGTACCTGTTTTCTACTATTTTCCTAGGTCAAGACAGATACAGTTCTGATCTTATGTAGAAAGAAAGCAGAAAACACACGGTGGGACTACCTGACTCAGGTTGAAAAAGAATGCAAAGAGAAAGAGTGAGTCTATTTTCATTGATTTTGAGAATTATATTTTTCCTAGGATTATAGATCTTCATTGATAATGGTCTGTTATCTGTATTATAGTCTATAATTGGACCACTTACCTTCTAATGTCCTCTGACTAACCAACCCAGTTATGTGTGCTTTCAGCTTGTCAGAGGGCACCAGAAGAGGACATGTGTCTAGCAGGTTGCTTCTTAAGCAGGTCTTTGTACTTGTGGTTGGTGGTTTTTGCCAGTTCTTAACCCGGGGCTGTGGTACTTCTATACAGAGATTGCGTTTCAGTAGTTAGAGTAGCCCAGATACCCATATACAGTTCTTGAGTTCCACAAGTTTCTGCTATATAATTAGAATTTCACTATCACTGCTGGGCTTCTCTCGTAGCTCAGTCGGTAAAGAATCTGCCTGCAATGCAGGAGACCTGGGTTCGATTCCTGGGTCGGGAAGATCCCCTGGAGAAGGAAATGGCAATCCACTCCAGTATTCTTGCTTGGAAAATTCCATGGACAAAGGAGCCTGGCGGGCTACAGTTCATGGGGTCGCAAGAGTCGGACACAATTTAGCAACTAAACCACCACCACCATCTCTGGTATAGAGTGAAAAAGAGAATATTTTTATCCTACTTAGTAACGGCTATTCTGAAAAAAATGTTTATTCAGAGCTACTGCCATTCTTGGTCAAACATTCCTCTATTCTCCTGCAGTGGTGATGTATTACACTGAGTCAGTTAGCCATCCACATCTCTTACCCCCCTTCTCATAGCCACTGGGCATTTGGGTTGTGGTTGGCTAAGGGTTAGGCATTATCTGTGGAATTGCTTTTAAATCTAGAATGGATTACCTGAATATAGGAACCTGTCTTACTGTTACTGTATCCCAAGAATCTGGCACTTGATGAGGTGAGTGGAAAAGTTAATGGGCCCAGTTTGCACACTGATTGAACTAGAAGTGTGCTTTTATACCACCAAGCCCAAGACTCTTGTATTTCAGTCTTAAGAGGAAGGCTTTTCTAATTAAAATATGTATGTGCCTATGTGTTATAATGTATGTTTATTTTTCTCTCAATGAAATTTTCATAATACACGAGGAGACATGGTTTTAAAACATTAAAGCAGTTCAGAAAGGTAAATGATTATTTACTTACCTTTCCTGCTAAAACTCACCTGAAATGCCAGGGTCCCTTACTGTTTTTGATGACCATTCTTTGATGAGCTAAGTGTGGGTGTATATTGTCTTAGATAAATTCGTGCATGTTTTTATCCTTTCTTTTAGGATACTGTCTGGCTCTTATCTCATGTACTTCCTACAGCCTAATTTGTCTCTCTGTACTTAGTAATCATAAGGTATGAAATGTTACATATATTCCTCCACTATTTATTGTGTGTTTTTTTTTAATAGAAAGCCCTCCTATGACACTGAAACAGATCCTAGTGAGGGATTAATGAATGTTCTAAAGAAAATCTATGAAGATGGAGATGATGATATGAAGCGAACCATTAATAAAGCCTGGGTGGAATCAAGAGAGAAGCAAGCCAAAGGAGATACAGACTTCTGAGACTTTAAAGTCTTTTTGGGAACTGTGATGTGGAAAAATGATGTTTCCAATAAGGAAATGTTGCTGAGCTGCACAAATAAATCTGACATATAACTACTTAAAACAGCCTTTTTCTAAGTAAAGGCAATGAATTCTCCACTTCCTGCTGGAGGATTTATTTAAATAAAATACGCTTATTCATGGATGGTTTCTTTAGTAACCAGGTCGTTTTATTCAAGAAGAGTAATGTTGTATTCTGGTGTGAAATGTAAAAAAGCAAATCTTGCCTAATGAAAATGCCACATTGTGTGTAATATTGTTCAGCTAAGGTAGAAAACAAAGTTCGTGCTTGCCTTTCAGTTCCTGACATCAGCTCCCACCAGTGTAAGAATAAGTAAAAATAAAGCCTGAATTTTTACATAAAATGCAAATTTGTACCTGTGTTTTAAGGTTGTTATTAGAGGTTCATCGCTTTACTCCCACAGCTTAAGTAATGCATATAGCATGTATCACCATGGCCTAACAATCTAATCACATATTTTTCTCTAGGCTTAAATATATTTATGAATAAATTAGAACTAAATCTAAACATAATAGACAAATACATTTGTGTGGCACTAATAAGGAAGTTTTGCTATGAATCAGATAGATGGCTTATAAAAACAGTAACCCTAAAGCAGCAGTAAATGTGCAAATCCATGTACTTTATGCTCAGTAAAGTTAGTAAAGCTATTCTGTCCAAGAGTATGTTAGAAATGTCAGGGTTTTAGGAGTATTAGTTTATTTAAAGGTTATTATTCCTCCTAAGATGGTAAGAGCAAGATGCACAACCCCCCACAATAACCAAAAACATTGAAAGAAAGAATTCTAAAATTATTAACAGTTTCTTAGAAAAAGGAATGTAAGTGACCTTTAATATACAAAAGTACCTTGTTCAGAAGAGAATTTTAAAAGTCTAAAGCAAACTGACTGTTACAGTATGGGGCAATACATATATGGTAATGGATTAAAAAGGTTGAGAAGCTTAAAGACTTGTATAGAGGAATACTTGGTAGTATTTACCAGAATTATATATGTATTTATCCTTTCACAATTCTACTAGCCTCTTTCCCAAAGATAACACTGGCAAAAATTTGGAGTGATACTGAGGTATACACAAGGTTGGAGACACCCGAATGTCAATTCATAGGGGAATGGGTGAGTAAACTAGTACTTTGAAACATCTACACTGAAAGTACTGATAGTCACCAAAAAATGAAGATTGTTTCCATATACTGATATACAGTGATCAGCCATGATACAGTAAGTGGAAAAGCAAGTGCAGAACGTTTTGTTTCTGTTAAAAACCTATCATCTTTTGTTGGCAAGGGTGAGAAATGTGAATACCTAATACATATTTCCCTGGTGGCTCAGACGGTAAAGCGTCTGTCTACAATGCAGGAGACCCGGGTTCGATCCCTGGGTTGGGAAGATCCCCTGGAGAAGGAAAAGGCAATCCACTCCAGGACTATTGCCTGGAAAATCCCATGGACAGAGGAGCCTGGTAGGCTGCAGTCCATGCTAAGGGTTGGACATGACTGAGCGACTTCACTTTCATGCATTGGAGAAGGAAATGGCAACCCACTCCAGTGTTCTTGCCTGGAGAACTCCAGGGACAGGGGAGCCTGGTGGGCTGCCATCTACGGGGTCACAGAGAGTTGGACACGACTGAAGTGACTTAGCAGCAATATATATATGTATTTGCATAGAAACAGACAATGGAAGAAAAAATTCAAAACTAATAAAAATGGCCGCCAATAGGGAAAGAAGAGATGGGATGGGAGCAGTCCTGTGAATATGCCTTTTTCCATTGTTGTGACCACCTAAAATTTAAGAATTTAAAACCTAAAAACCTGGGGACAGATCAAGGCGGCAGAATAAAAAAGTATGTGGAACTCACCTCATAGAAATAGAGCAAAAATACACACACCTAAAGAATAATTCTCACCAAATACTCACTGAACACTGGCAAAAGATCTCAGAACCAGAGTGGCAAGAAAGACCACCACGTAGTTGGGCAGGACAAAACAAGAATCAGGGTGAGACCTGTGCCCCTGAGCTGTGACCAGTTTCCTCACCCTGGGATCCTTCACCAGCTGAGGGGTCAGCTGGGAAAGAAAGCTTCAGAGGCTCAAAGGAGAGTGCAGCACCTAGCTGGTGGCAGGCAGGGCAGAAAGAGAGGAGCATGGAGGGTCATGGCACCTCTGCACTTCCTGGCCCAAGCGAAGGGAACTGTACAGTGTGTTATAAAAACCTATAAGGGAAAAGAATGAAAAAATACAGAGGTATATATGTGTATGTAGAGCTGAATCACTGTGGTACACCTGAAACATTACTGAACAAGTCAACTACATTTCAATTAAAAAATGATCAAAATATCTTAGGAATGAACTTGGTGGCTCAGCTGCTAAAGAGCCCACAATGCAAGAGACCTGGGTTTGATCCCTGGTTGGAAAGATTGCCTGGTGAAGGCAGTATTCTGGCCTGGAGAATTCCATGGACTGTATAGTCCGTGGGGTCGCAAAGAGTTGGACAAGGACTGAGCGACTCACTTCAGGAATGAATCTAATCAAGGCGAAATACACGCTGAAAACTATAATAAACGTTGATGAAGGATATAGAAGGTGGTTCAAAGAAACAAAAACATGCCATGTTGTTGGATTAGAAGAATTCGTTAAAATGGCCATACTACCCAAAGCAATCTACAGGTTTAATGCAATCAGTGTACCCATGACGTTTATCACAGAACTAGAACAAGTAATCCTAAAACTTACATAGAACCACAGAAGATCCAGAACTATCAATGCAATCCTTAGGAGGAAAAAACAAAGCTGCAGGCATAACCCTCCTAGGCTTCAGACGATACTACAAAGCTACACTAGGCAAACTAGTATGGTGTTGGCACAAAAACAGACATGGATTGGTGGGTGGAACAGAAAGTCCAAAAATAAACCCACAAACCTGTGGTCAGTTATCTTCGATAAAGGAGGCAAGACTATATAATGCAGAAAAAGCCTCTTCTGCAAGTGGTGTTGGGAAAGCTGAACAGTTGCGTGTAAATCCATGAAGTCAGAAACACTTCCTCACATACAGAAAATATTCAGTATCTCAACCGATAATGGAAAAAAATTTGGAAAGGAATACATATTTATGTGAATCACTGCTGTACACCTGAAGTTAACAACGCTGTAAGTCAACTGTACTTCAATATTTTAAAAAAGAAAAACCCTAAAACTTGCCAACAAAATATTGTGTTATACTACTTTCAAGTGACCTTAGAATACAGTGTTTTGTCCATTTTCTAGGGACAAAAAAACCCACACAAGTCATAATGCAATCATTACTATTAACAGTAAAATTAAGAGTAAAATTAGTAGTACATTGAAACCATATATACATATTATGTGATGACAGTAGTAATTAGATTGATGTCATTAGGAATTCAAGATTTTTTACAGTATAATTATCAGTATAAACTTACCATTATTAATCTTAAAAAAAGTACACATCTCCTAGAAATTTCCACCAAAAGGGCCTAAGTTCAGTTCAGTTCAGTTCAGTCGCTCAGTCGTGTCCGACTCTTTGAAACCCCATGAATCGCAGCACACTAGGCCTCCCTGTCCATCACCATCTCCCGGAGTTCACTCAGACTTACATCCATCGAGTCCGTGATGCCATCCAGCCGTCTCATCCTCAGTCGTCCCCTTCTCCTCCTGCCCCCAATCCCTCCCAGCATCAGAGTCTTTTCCAATGAGTCAACTCTTCGCATCAGGTGGCCAAAGTACTGGAGCTTTAGCTTTAGCATCATTCCTTCCAAAGAAATCCCAGGGCTGATCTTCAGAATGGACTGGTTGGATCTCCTTGCAGTCCAAGGGACTCTCAAGTCTTCTCCAACACCACAGTTCAAAAGCATCAATTCTTCGGCGCTCAGCCTTCTTCACAGTCCAACTCTCACATCCATACACGACCACAGGAAAAACCATAGCCTTGACTAGACGGACCTTAGTTGGCAAAGTAATGTCTCTGCTTTTGAATACACTATCTAGGTTGGTCATAACTTTTCTTCCAAGGAGTAAGCGTCTTTTAATTTCATGGCTGCAGTCACCATCTGCAGTGATTTTGGAGCCCTCAAAAATAAAGTCTGACACTGTTTCCCCATCTAATTCAGAATTCAATAGTAATGAGCAGCACCCTAAAGGGCTCAGCTATAGTCTCTACCGACATTTCCTACTAAAAAACCAACTCAAAAAAAATGTATGAGGCAGGAAATAATATCCAAGGTAAGCTTGGGTTATCTTATGCCAGAAGGCAAAGGAACTATCAAATACCCTGTACCAAATGAACAGGTTACAGGACCCAAGAGTGAAAGGATTATTTTGAGCATCAAAATCATGTATGGAGGGGACTGAAACAAATACACAGAAATTATAAAATTGTCACTATCATAATGATAGTGAAAAATCATATTACCTTTGGAAGTTGGTATAGCACCAACTTACTCTAATAGAAAATCATGTATGTATATCTAGTCTTTAAGAGACTTATTTCAGGAAAATAAATTGTTTAAGTTCCTTACAGAAAAATGCCAGCTAATGCAGAAAAAGTCATGGAATTTAGAAAATCACCATTAATTCAAACAGGTCAGGGTAACAACCATCAGTGAAATGCTAAAATCATTAGGTGACAGGCTAATAAATGGAGAACTTCAAATGCAGGGGTGACGCTGACCGCTCCCGAGTCCACTGAACTTAAATCAGGAGGCAAAGGATGAGACTGCCGGCAAAGAAGAGTGGAAGCAAAGGCATCAAACAGTGAAACTGTGGTCACTTCAGCGTATCAGAACTAAGCAGCACACAACAAAGGCCGTCTCAAGGAAGGCATCACATATGTGAAGGAGCTAACACTTAAATACCAGCTGTCAGAATTTTAAGCAAAGGACTGGAATGATAGTTTGCTCTACAGAAAAATGACTGTAGAGCAAAAGTTGGACAACCAGATAGGAGCCTTCTGATGTAATGCAGCAGGATACACAGCATCCATTCCTAAAATATTAAACCTGAATCTGCTCAAGCCACTGGATGTAAATACCACTTTATAGGAATAGAGGACTAAGTTAAAGGACACATAAAGAAGCAAACAGCCAAATGTTGACATTCTACAGGACCAATAACCTGGCTCCTCCAACAAATTACATGAAGAAAAAAGGGAGGAGTAGAGATGGCCAAAAAAAAAAAAAAAATGTGAACAGTACTTGAACCCTCATTCAAAGGGAAAGGTAGGTTATCAGTGATATGCCAGGAGTCAGCAGCTTTCATGTTCTTATGATCTGTAATCAGTCAGTAGTCACTCAGTCTTGTCCAACTCTTTGCAACCCCATGGACTGCAGCACTCCAGGCTTCCCTGACCAGCGTCATTTCCCGGAGCTTGCTCAAATCCATGTCCATCAAGTCGGTGACGCCATCCAACCATCTCACCCTCTGTCATCCCCTTCTCCTGCCTTCAGTCTTTCCCAGCATCAGGGTCTTTTCCAGTGACTCAGTTCTTTGCGTCAGGTGGCCAGAATATTGGAGTTTCAGCTTCAACATCAGTCCTTCCAATGAACATTCAAACTGATTTCCTTTAGGATTAATGGTTTGATATCCTTGCAGTCAAAGGGACCCTCAAGAGTCTTCTCCAACACCACAGTTCAAATACATCAATTCTTTGGTGCTCAGCTTTCTTTACAGTCCAACTCTCACATCCATACATGACTACTGGAAAAACCATAGCCTTGACTAAACGGACCTTAGTTGGCAAAGTAATGTCTCTGCTTTTGAATATGCTGTCTAGGTTGGTCATAGCTTTTCTTCCAAGGAGCAAGCATCTTTTAATGGCTGCAGTCACCACCTGCAGTGATTTTGGAGCCCCCCCAAAATAGTCTGTCACTGTTTCCACTGTTTCCCCATCTGTTTACCTTAAGTGATGGGACTGGATGCCACGATGATAGTCTTTAATGTCGAGTTTTAAGCCAGCTTTTGCACCCTCCTCTTTCACTTTCATCAAGAAGCTCTTCAGTTCCTCTTCACTTTCTGCCATAAGGATGGTGTCATCTGCATATCTGAGGTTATTGATATTTCTCCCAGCAATCTTGATTCCAGCTTGCCCTTCGTCCAGCCCAGCCATTTCACATGATATATTCTGTATATAAGTTAAATAAGCAGGGTGACAATATACAGCCTTGACGTACTCCTTTCCCAATTTGGAACCAGTCTGTTGTTCCATGTCCAGTTCTAACTGTTGCTTCTTGACCTGCATACAGATTTCTCAAGAGGCAGATAAGGTAGTCTAGTATTCCCATCTCTTTAAGAATTTTCCAGTTTGTTGTGATCTACAAAGGCTTTCGTGTAATCAATAAAGCAGATGTTTTTCTGAAATTCTCTTGCCTTTTCAATGATCCAACGGATGTTGGCAATTTGATCTCTGGTTCCTCTGCCTTTCCTAAATCCAGCTTGAACATCTGGAAATTCACGGTTCACATACTGTTGAAGCCTGGCTTGGAGAATTTTGAGCATTACTTTGCTAGCATGTGAGATGAGTGCAATTGTGTGGTAGTTTGAACATTGGGATTGGAATGAAAACTGACCTTTTCCAGTCCTGTGGCCACTGCTGAGTTTTCCAAATTCTCTGGCATATTGAGTGCAGCACTTTCACAGCATCATTTTCCAGGATTTGAAATAGCTCAACTGGAATTCCATCACCTCCACTAGCTTTGTTCATAATGATGCTTCCTAAGGCCCACTTGACTTAGCATTCCAGGATCTAGGTGAGTGGCTCTAGGTGAGTGATCACACCATAGTGGTTATCTGGGTCATGATCTTTTTTTGTACAGTTCTTCTGTGTATTCTTGCCACCTCTTCTTAATGTCTTCTGCTTCTGTTAGGTCCATACCATTTCTGTCCTATATTGAGCCCATCTTTGCATGAAATGTTCCCTTGGTATCTGTAATTTTCTTGAAGAGATCTCTAGTCTTTCCCCTTCTATTGTTTTCCTGTATTTCTTTGCACTGATAACTGAGGAAGGCTTTCTTCTCTCTCCTTGCTATTCTTTGGAGCTTTGCATTCAAATGGGTATATCTTTCCTTTTCTCCTTTGCCTTTCGCTTCTCTTCTTTTCTCAGCTATTTGTAGGGTGTCGTCAGACAACCATTTTGCCTTTTCGCATTTCTTTTTCTTGGGGATGGTCTTGATCCTCCTGTACAATGTCACAAACCTCCATCCATAGTTCTTCAGGCATTGTAACAGGCACTCTAATCCCTTGAATCTATTTGTCACTTCCACTGTATAATTCTAAGGGATTTGATTTAGGTCATACCCGAATGGTCTAGTGGTCTCCCCTATTTCCTTCAATTTAAGTCTGAATTTGGCAGTAAGGAGTTCATGATCTGAGCCACAGTCAGCTCCAGGTCTTGTTTTTGTTGACTGTATAGAACTTCTACATCTTTGGCTGCAAAGAATATAATCAATCTGATTTTGGTATTGACCATTTGGTGATGTCCATGTGTAGAGTCTTCTCTTGTGTTATTGGAAGAAGGTGGAGCCAAATAAAGAAAGTTGTCTCCTTTTCTACTTTGCTAATACTACTACCTTAGTTCAGGCCCTTGTCATCCTGAACAATTAACATATCCTCCTGGCTGTTTATCTTGCTTGTAGTCTTTTCCTTTCACGGCCACCCACCACACAGCTGTTATATGTAGGGCAAAGTATCATGTCATTCCTTTGCTTAAAACTCTTGACAGCTGGTATTTAAGTCTTAGCTCCTTCACATGTGATGTCTTCCTTGATATAGCCTTTGTTGTGTGCTTCTTAGTTCTGATATGTTGAAGTGACCACAGTTTCACTGTTTGATGCCTTTGCTTTCACTGTTTTCTTTGCAGACAATCTCATCCGTTGCCTCCTGATTTAAGTTCAGGTGTCAGCTCCAGGAACATCTTGTAGACGGATGTTAGGTAGGTGCTTCCGTACTACCCTATGGATATTTTATCACTGGGCTGATGACATCAAGTTACTGCACAAGACAACTTTTTCTCTCTTTATTCATTTCTGTTACAGATGAAATAAATATGAATACAGCAAATACATACCATTCCAGCAGGACTTTTCCTCCTGGGATAGGTTTTCAGGCCTTAGAGAGGCACATTTTGTTCTAAGGGCTCTTGAAGATGGAGCAAGAAAATAAGTAGTGATTCTCTTTTGATTCAGCCATCACACAGAGGTTGAGCATTAGTTAGATAATCCAGAACATCACATTTACCTTCCAATGTACTGTCTGTCTTCACAGTCAACTAAAAGTAAAGTGAGCTGTGCAGATCTGGGTAGCCAGCCCAGGATTAAAAATTGCCAAACATGAGCTACATTTCAACGAGCTGGAGGAACAGTAAGATAATACTACGGGATAAAGTAATGCTCTTCAAAAAACATTCAGGAACACTCACATGTTGCTAAAAGATTAAACTTGAAGGAAAAGACAACCATACAGAACATATTTTCACAAACTTCTTTTTTTTTATTACTCTTTGCACTATGCTTGGGAACAATATGTTTAGAAAAATATTATTCACTGACAGAACACTCAAATAAAAATCAGGTTTTTATCTATTAGAAAAGTCTCTTCTTGCCTAAGTGGTTTTCCTGCAAGGTCAGTAGGTTCTGGAGCTGATCACCATATTGCTCGCTGGATCCCAGACAGTTGCCCATGATCAGCTAAGTGACGGAAGACAATACGGCTGAGCCTCCAGCGCCGCTTTACGCCTCGTGGACGGGACGTCATAACACATCGATTTCTGATTCTAACGGGGCAGCTATCCCGGGGAAGGGCAGCAATTTCTTCATCAGCCACCTCCTAAGGGAAGTCGCAATGTTATTTACACAGATCACATGCATTTATTTATTCTAGATGATGAGTCAATGCTCAGAGGAAGAGAACACAAAAGGCTAGATTCATTAATGCAGCCAAGTTTGGCAAAAGAACCCTGGGTACCATGATGAATTTTACTGAGTAGAAACAAACAGGCCAGAAAGAAACAATGCAGAATTGTTTGACACACTCGCAATGTAATTTTTCAAAATTAAACTGGAACCTAACAAACATAACCAAGAATCCACAAACTAAGTGTAAAGCTTGAAAAGCTTTCACCAATAGAAAACAGCTGTGTAACCAGCAACTAGACGAAGAAACAGTGTCAGTACCTAAGACTTCCCTCTCCTCCTTTCGGTCACTGACCTCCTGGCTAACATTCTCATTTCTCTTTTGGAAAATACATGAATGCATTTCTGTTGTCTCCCCAAATGATTTTCCCAGCTTCACTGAGAAAATCGATATAGAACACTGTGTAAGTTTAAGATGCACAATGTGATGTCATGATACATGTATATACTGTGAAAAATAATTACCACAATAAGGTTAACACCTCCATCACCTCACATAATTACCTTGTGTGTGAGAGAACACTGAAGATTTACTCTTTAAGCAGCTTTCAAATATGTAATACAGTAGTGCTAACTATGGTCCACATGCTGTACTTATTTAACCCCAGAACTTATTCACCTTATAACTGGAAGTCTGTACCCTTTGGCCAACACCTCTCCATCTCCCCTAATCCCCAGGCTCTGGTAACCACCATTCTACTGTTTCTATCAATTTGGTTTTTCAGACTCTAAATATAAGTGAGATCATACAGTATTTGTCTTTCTGACTTACTTCACTTAGCATAATGCCCTCAAGGTACATCTATGTTATTGCAAAGGGCAAGATTTCTTTTTTTAATGGCTAAACAGTATCATACTCTGGGCTTCCCAGGTGGCTCAGTTGGTAAAGAATCTGCCTGCCATGTGGGAGACCCAGGTTCGATCCCTGGGTAGGGAAGATCCCCGGGAGGGCATGGCAAACCGCTCCAGTATTCTTGTTGGAGAATCCCATAGACAGAGGAGCCTGGTGGGCTACAGTCCACGGGGTTGCAAAGTCAACATGAGCACACATGCAGTATCGCACTACCATACTCTGTGCCACCGTGTGTGTGCAAATCACACTCTTGGAGTGGCACGTTCACCTGCTGATAGACAAGTCAGGCTGTTTCCATGCCCTGGCTACTGTGGATAATACTGGAGTGAACAAAGGGATGCAGCTCTCTCTTCATTTCTATCTAGTGATTTCATTTCCTTCAGGTTTATACACAGATATGGAATTGCTGGATCATACGTGGTAGTTCTAATCTTCAATATTTTGAAGAGCCTCCAAACTATTTTCCACAGTGGTTGTGCCAATTTACATTCCCACCAGCAGTGCACAGGGTTCTCTTCCCCAACATTTATCTCATCTTTTGGACAGTAGCCATTCTGACAGGTGTGAGGTGAGAGCTCTTTGCAGTTTTTGTTTGCATTTCCCTGATTAGTTGAGCATCTTTTCATGTACCTGTTGGTCATCTGTGTCTCTTTTGGAAAAACGTGTATTCAGGTTCTCTGCTATTTTTTAATCATTTTTTTGGGGGGTGCTACTGAGTTGCATGGCTTCCTTATATTTGGGGGCTATTAAGCTCTTGTCAGGCACGTGGCTTGCAAGCGTCTTCTCGCACTTTGCAGGCTGCCTTTCCACGCTGCTGCTCTCAGCGTGACGTAGTCCACTTGCTTTCCTTTGT
The DNA here is from genome assembly GCF_032405125.1 of Capricornis sumatraensis. NCBI lineage: Eukaryota > Metazoa > Chordata > Mammalia > Artiodactyla > Bovidae > Capricornis > Capricornis sumatraensis. Next base: position 63,446,870 of record NC_091082.1, read on the forward strand.
CGCTTGCACCTTTGGTGTCACAGCTAAAAAAAAATCACTGCAAAGGTCAATGTCAAGGAACTTTTACCCCTTGTTTCCTTCCAGCAGTTTCACACTTTCAGTTCTTTTAAGTCTAGCCCATTTTGAGTTTCTGAGAGTGGTGTTAAGATAGGGGACCAATTCTACTCTTCTGCATGTGAGTATCCAGTTTCTCCAGCACCACTCACGGAGAAGCTATCCACAACACCCACTGAGTATTTTGGCTCCCCTGTCAACTACTTGTTGACCACTCATCTGTGGATTTATTTCCAGGTTCTCAATTCCATTCCACTGGTGTATGTGTCTGTTTTTATGCCACTACCATACTGTTTTGAATATTATAGCTTTGTAAACCAGGAAATGTGATGCCTCCAACTTTGTTCTTCTTTCTCAGGATTGCTGTGACTCTTTGATGGTCTTTCATAGTTCCATACAAATTTTAGGATTATTTTTTCTATTTCTGTGAAAAAAATGCTATTGGAATTTTGATAAGAATTGCACAGAATTTATCGATGGCTTTGTGTAGTATGGGCATTTTAAAAATATTAATTCTTCCAACCTATGAACATGGAATATCTTACTTATTTGCATCTTGCTTATGGTAAATGTTTCTTTTAATGTGCTGCTGAATTTGGTCTGCTAGTATTTTATAGGGAATTTTTCCATCTCTATTCATTAGGTATACTGACCTGTAGTTTTCTTTCTTTTTAGTGCCCTTATCTGGCTTTGCTATCAGGGCTATGCTGGGCTCATAAAATGACTTTGGGAGTGTTTGTTTCCCTCTTACTCGATTTTTTGGAAGAGTCTGAGAAGAACTGGCACTAGCTCCTCTTTAAATGACTGGTAGAATTTACTCCTGAAGGCATATGGTCCTGCACTTTTTTCTGATTACTGATTCAATCTCCTTACTCATCACTGGTCACTTCATATTTTCTGTTTACTCATAATTCAGTCTTGATAGGTTTTATGTTTCTAGGAATTTATCTCTTTCTTCTAGGTTAGCCAGTTTGTTGGCCTACGATTGTTCTTATCAATTTGTTATGATTCTCTGTATTTCTTTTGGTATCAGGTGTAATATTTCCTCTTTTGTTGCTGATTTTATTTGAATCTTCTCTCTTTTACTATGTTAGTCTAGCTAAACGCTCATCAATTTTATCTTTTCAAAAAAATCAGCTCTTAGTTTCACGAATCTTTACTGTTTTTCTGGTTTCTATTTTCATTTATTTCTGTTCCAATCTTGGATTCTGCTAATTTTGGGCTTATCTGTTTTTATTTCTAGAACCTTGAGGTATTAGGTTATTTCCCATAAGATTTTTGAAGTATGCAAGTGTGAAACCTCTGAAGACCAAGCAGAAGGAAATGTCTGACATGAAGATGAAGAGGAGGAAGGATAGGAGCGCACGGAACCTTGACATCTACAGTAAAGATTCTGACTGCTGGAGATGCAAAGACAAGTGATCAGGTGAGATTTACATTTTTAAAACATCATTTGTAATGTAAGGAAATAAATATGGTAAGGGCAAAAGTGGTTCAGGGGGAAAACATAGATTACTGCAGTAGCTAGCACTAAGGTTTTGTCAGGACAGATTTATTCTTATGTATGTGCTTTAAAGTATGTATATTATTGTGCATGTGTTTGTGTGGGATAGACCCTTACTAGACTATGATGTAAGTAAAATAATTACTCTTAACATATTAAAAACACACAAATGAGAAAATGTATATGAAAGCTGCTAAGTTTATATTGAGCTTCCCTGGTAGCTCAGACCAGGTAAAGAATCCACCTACAATGCATGAGACCTGGGTTTGGTGCATGGGTGGGGAAGATCCCCTGGAGAAGGGCGTGGGAACCCACTCCAGCATTCTTGCCTGGAGAATCCCCATGGACAGAGGAGCCTGGTGGACTGCAGTCCACGGGGTCACAAAGAGCTGGACATGACTGAGTGATAAGCACAAGTTTATATTAATTATTAAGCATTAAGAGTAGTTCCTGACCTCCAAAAGCTCACACATATGTTGCTATTAAGAAATACTGACAAATCTGCGTGCTAAAAATTACAAAACACTGATGGAGAAAAATCAAAGACCAAATTAAATGAAATGATATACTTAAAAAAAAAGAAATAATGATAAAATTATATGAAACATGATTAAGTCAATGAATGGTAAATAGTAAGAACTACAAAAGGAACTTAACAGGAGAAATAATTGGACTGGTAGAAGGAAGTCAGGTTTATGGAGACGGAACATGAAGAACAGCTACAAACTGTTAACATGTGTATGAACATAAAGATTTAAGGCAGTGTACAACCGAGGAAACCAGAATTGAGAGAGACACATGTACCCCAATGTTCATTGCAGCACTGTTTATAATAGCCAGGACATGGAAACAACCTAGATGTCCATCAGCAGATGAATGGATAAGAAAGCTGTGGTACATATACACAATGGAGTATTACTCAGCCATTAAAAAGAATATACTTGAATCAGTTCTAATGAGATGGATGAAACTGGAGCCGATTATACAGAGTGAAATGAGCCAGAAAGAAAAACACCAATACAGTATACTAACACATATATATGGAATTTAGAAAGATGGTAATGATAACCCTGTGTGCGAGACAGCAAAAGAGACACAGATGTATAGAACGGACTTTTGGACTCTGAGGGAGAAGGAGAGGGAGGGACGATTTGGGAGAATGGCACTGAAACATGTATACTATCATGTAAGAAACAAATCGCCAGTCTATGTTCGATACAGGATACAGGATGCTTGGGGCTGGTGCATGGGGATGATCCAGAGAGATGATATAGGGTGGGAGGTGGGAGAGGGGTTCAGGATTGGGAACTCATGTACACCCATGGTGGATTCATGTCAATGCATGGCAAAACCAATACAGTATTGTAAAATAAAGTAAAAATAAAAATTAAAAAAAAAGATTTAAGGCAGTGTACAAATGAGGAAACTAGGCAAAGGGAAAATGAGACAAAAGAGCATTCTGTGAGAGCCTGTAAATTCATTAGCACCAGGACAGAAATTCGCCTTGTAAGCTAGTTGGCAGGCAAGAAAGAGCCATGTTAAGTTCCCAGGATTAAGAGAGGCTCTACACAGCTATTGATGGTTCTCAAACCAGAGACTCTTCATGGAGGTCTTCATAAATGTGTCGTCCCTAACATCTTAAGCTTTGTTTCTCAGGAGCCACTTCTTATTACTGCCTAAATATAGGCAAGTAGCTTAATGTCATTACAATAAAAGCTGTAACAGAACGGTCCAAGGCACTCCGTTCTCTGCTTATCTGGCTGAATTTATATAAGATTTAAAAAGAATCCATGATAATGAAGAACCTATACATTATTCTCCAAATTTGTATGAATGAAATAATTTTTACTCTAAGCTTTTGATAAGTTTAATGGCCTTGAGTATGAGTTATAGACTCTGATAAGACTCCTGTATGCAGGTATTTTATGCTAACAGTTGGGCCCAGGACTTATGCTTCAGGAAGCCTGAGCTGACATTCTCTTTTTCATGTTAAAGAGTATGACAAGAAGTCAAACCTACATGGAAGGCCACCTCATGCGTAAAGGAATTCAGAAGCAGGCTTAGGGATGGCCTTGGATAAGGAATAATGTAGGTTATGTGCTGGGCACACTGAAAGACTGGAATGAACTGGAGAGACACCATAGGTCAAATAACTATCCAATTTCTGTGTGGTCACCATGCCTCAGTACTTTCTAAGCATCACCTAATGAAATGGCTGAAAGGCCAGTTAAGAATGAATAATTTTTTTATTTGAAACTAATCAAAAGTTTCAATGGTATTTGTTTATGTTGACCAAGAAAACGAGATTCTAGTCTCTACAAAGTACACTAAGTTACAACCAACAGTATGAAGTGATTTGAGTTAACGATTTTCTGGCAGAAACTCATCTTAATTAGCTAACCTGAAGGTGTTTTGGAAGAATAGTATTCTTCCTGAGAGAATTGATCCGTAGCCTCTCATCTGCATACTCATAGGCCATTTTTCTTCTCTTTACATCACGCAACATTCTCCAATCGACATAGTAACTTCGAGCTTGGCCTGAAGCTGATGAAGGAACCACCTAAAAGAGACAAGGAATAAGTGAAGGAGAGTCAGACCCAGGGTTTGCCAGAGGATCACAACCCAACTCCACCCACCAGGGGACAGTCACCGGCCTCTCAAAGAAAGAAAACTACTGTCCCGCAACCCACACAATAATCTGCAAATTCAGGCCAGACACTATCCTGGGACTACCTGGCCCCCGGCCCTCAGTGGGTGAACACTGCTGGGATGTAAAAGATGTCTCTTACAGAAGAACACTTCTCCAAAGTTGAGAAACATAACCAACCTATCACATACATAAAGTACAAACAGCACTTGAGATAAAATGAGGTGACAAAAAATATATACGAGGCGAAGGAACAAGATAAAACCTCGTAAGAGCAACTAAGTGATGTGGAGGTAGGCAATCTGCCCAAGAAACAGTTCAGAGTCATGATTGTAAAGACGATCAAAGGACTTGGCAGGAGCACAGATGCAGAGAGCAAGAAATTATAAGCTTTCAAAAAAGAATTAGAAAATACAAAGAACAATGAAACAGAATTAAAGAATGCAATAACTGAAATGAAGGTCATCTCACACGCTAGTAAAGTAATGCTGAAAATTCTCCAAGCCAGGCTTCAGCAATACGTGAACCGTGAACTTCCAGATGTTCAAGCTGGTTTTAGAAAAGGCAGAGGAACCAGAGATCAAATTGCCAACATCCGCTGGATCATGGAAAAAGCAAGAGAGTTCCAGAAAAACATCTATTTCTGCTTTATTGACTATGCCAAAGCCTTTGACTGTGTGGATCACAATAAACTGTGGAAAATTCTGAGAGAGATGGGAATACCAGACCACCTGACCTGCCTCTTGAGAAACCTATATGCAGGTCAGGAAGCAACAGTTAGAACTGGACATGGAACAACAGACTGGTTTCAAATAGGAAAAGGAGTACGTCAAGGCTGTATATTGTCACCCTGCTTATTTAACTTCTATGCAGAGTACATCATGAGAAACACTGGGCTGGAAGAAACACAAGCTGGAATCAAGATTGCTGGGAGAAATATCAATAACCTCAGATATGGAGATGACACCACCATTATAGCAGAAAGTCAAGAGGCGCTAAAAAGCCTGTTGATGAAAGTGAAAGAGGAGAGTGAAAAAGTTGGCTTACAGCTCAACATTCAGAAAACAAAGATTATGGCATCTGGTCCCATCACTTCATGGGAAATAGATGGGGAAACATTGGAAACAGTGTCAGACTTTATTTTTTGGGTTCCAAAATCACTGCAGATGGTGACTGCAGCCAAAGACGCTTACTCCTTGGAAGAAAAGTTATGACCAACCTAGATAGCATATTCAAAAGCAGAGACATTACTTTGCCAACAAAGGTCCGTCTAGTCAAGGCTATGGTTTTTCCAGTGGTCATGTATGGATGTGAGAGTTGGACTTTGAAGAAAGCTGAGCGCTGAAGAATTGATGCTTTTGAACTGTGGTGTTGGAGAAGACTCTTGAGAGTCCCTTGGACTGCAAGGAGATCCAACCAGTCCATTCTGAAGGAGATCAACCCTGGGATTTCTTTGGAAGGAATGATGCTAAAGCTGAAACTCCAGTACTTTGGCCACCTCATGCAAAGAGTTGACTCATTGGAAAAGACCTTGATGCTGGGAGGGATTGGGGGCAGGAGGAAAAGGGGACAACAGAGGATGATATGGTTGGATGGCATCATTGACTTGGTGGACGTGAGTTTGAGTGAACTCTGGGAGTTGGTGATGCACAGGGAGGCCTAGTGTGCTGCGATTCATGGGGTCGCAAATAGTCGGACACGACTGAGCGACTGAACTGAACTGAATAGAAAGAATCAGTACGGACTCGGTGATTCAGAAGAATGGATCAGTAAGCTGGAAGACATAGGAGTGGAAATCACTCCCATGTAACAGAAAAAAGAATGAAAAATAATGAGGCCAGATTAAGGGACCTCTGGGATAACAGGAAGCATGCTAACAGTCACATTATAGGGATCCCAGTGAGAAAGGGTCTGAGAAAATATTTGAAGAAACAATAGCTGAAAACATCTGTGATTTGGGCAGGGAAACAGTCACCCAGGTACAAAAAGCACAGAGTCCCATACAGGATTAATTCACAAAGGAAATATACCATAACACATTGTAATAAAAATGACAAAAGTTAGAGAGAGAATATTAAAAGCAACAAGGGAAAAGCAACAAATGACTTATAAGGGAATTCCCATAAAAGTACCAGCTGATTTTTCAGCACAAACTGCAGGCCAGAAGAATGTGCATGATGTACTTAAAAGTGATGAAAGAGAAAAACCTATAACCAAGAGTACTCTGCTCAGCAAGGGTCTCATTCAGATTTGATGGAGAAATCAAAAGCTTTACAGACAAGCAAGAGCTAAGAAAATCGAGCACCACAAAACCAGCTTTATAACAACTGCTAAAGAAACTTCAAGAGGCAGAAAAGAAAGGGGCACAACTAGAAACAAGAAAATCACAAAATGGAAACACTCACTGGTAAAGGTAAACATACCGTAAATGTAGGAAATCATCCATGCACAAAGCTAGGAGGGAGGTTAAAGACAAAAGTAAAAAGTAGTAAAACCATCTGTATCCACAATAAGCAGTTAAGGGTTACACAAAACTAGATGTAAAATATAAAATAAAGAATAGTAATCATGAGGAGAAGAGAGTACAAATGCAGAGTACCTAAAATGCATTAGAAAATAAAAGATCAACTTACAACAAGTACGTAAAAATACACACTCCAATACAAAACCTCATGGTAATGTCAGCAAACCAGAAGTCTGTAATATACATACAAAAAAGAAAATGGAATCCAAATATAACACCAAAGACAGTCATCAAATCACAAGAGAACAAAAGAGTGTAGGGAGAAAAAAGACCTACAAAAACAAATCCAACACAATAAACAAAATGGCAGTAAGAATATACATATCGATAATTACCATAGATGTAAACAGATTAAATACTCAAACCAAAAGACATAGATTGGTTGAATGAATATAAAAAGAAGACCCATAAATATGCTGTTGGTGAGAGACCCACTTCTCAAGAAATACAGAATGAAAGAGACAGGATGGAAAAAGGCATTTCATGCAAGTGGAAATCAAATAAAAGTTGGAATAGCAATACTCACATCAGATAAAATATACTTCTCAAACATGGATACAAGAGACAAAGAAGGACATTATATAATGATCACGGGATCAATCCAAGAAGAATATATAACAACTGTAAATATATGTGGACCCAACATAGGAGCACCTCAATGGATGAGCCAAATGTTAACAAACATAAAAGGAGAAACTGAAGTAACAAAATAATAGTGAGGGACACTAACACCCCACTTGTATCAATGGGGTGTAACACCCCACTTATAACACCCCACAAATATCTATTCTGTCTGGCTAGATCATCCAGACAGAAAATAAATAACAAAACACAGGCCTTAAATGACACATCAGACCTGATATTTATAGAGCATTCAACCCCAAAACAGAATACACATTCTTTTCAAGTGCACTTGGAACATCCTCCTGGATAGATCCCATGCAGGGGCACAAAGCAAACTTTGGTCAATTTGAGAAACCTGAAATCTTATCAAGCATCATTTCCTATCATGATGCTATGAAACTAGAAATCAAGTAAAAGAAAACACACACACACACACACACACATACACACTGAGATAAAACAATATGCTACTAGACAATCAATGAATCACTGACGAAGTCAAAGAAGAAATCAGAAAATATCTGGAGACAAATGAAAATGAGATATAGCAAAAGCACTTCTAAGAAGGAAGTTAATAGTGATAAAAGTTTATCCAAGGAAACAAGAAAATCTCAAGTAAACAATCTAACATTACACCTAAAGCAACCAGCAAAAGAAGAAGAAATAAAAACCAAAGTTAGTAGAAGAAATCATAAAAGTCAGGGCACAAACGAATTAGCGACTAAAACATCAATAGAAAAGAGCAACGAAAGTAAAAGCAGGTTTTATTTTAAGATAAACAAAATTTATAAATCTTCAGAGACTAATGAAGAAAAAAAGGGAGCACGCCAAAATCAGTAAAATCATAAATGAAAAAGGAAAAGTTACAACTGACACCACAGAAATACAAAGGATCATAACAGACTAGTATGAGCAACAATATGCCAATAAAATGTGTAACCTAACTGAAATGGACAAATTCTTTGAATGGTACAATTTCCCAAGACTGAACCAGGAAGAAACAGAAAATTACTAGTACTGAAATGGAACCAATTATTTAAAAACTGCCAATAAGAAAAGTCTAGGAACAGATGGCTTCACAGAAGAATTTTATCAAAAATTCAGAGGTGAGTTAACACCAATCCTTCTGAAGCTATTCCAAACAGTTGCAGAGGAAGGGACATTTCTGAACTTATTCTATGAGGCCACCATCACCCTGATACCAAAACCAGATAAAGACATCACAAAAAAAAAGAACATCACAGGCCAGTATCACTGATGAACATGGATGCAAAAATTCTCAACAAAATTCTAGCAAACAGAAGCCAACAACACATTAAGGATCAAGTTGGGTTTATCCAAGGATGCACGGATTCTTCAATATACACAAGTCAATCAATATGATACACCACATTAACAAATTAAAAGATAAAGATCATATGATAATCTCAATCAGTACAGAAAAAGCTTTTGACAAAATTCAGCACCCATTTATGGGTGCTCTTCATAAACTTTTCAGAAACTGGGCATAGGAGGAACCTACCTCAACATAATAAAGGCCATATATGATAAACCCACAGCAAATATTCTCAATGGTGAAAAACAAAGAATTTCCTCTAAGATAAGGAACAAGACAAGTGTGCCCACTCTTGCCACTATTATTCAACATAGTTTTGGAAATCCTGGCCATGGCAATCAGAGAAGAAAAAGAATTAAAAGGAATCCAGACTGGAAAAGAAGTAAAACTTTCACTGTTTGCAGATAACACAATACTACACATGGAAAACTCTAGATACTATCAGAAAATCACTAGAGCTAATCAATACACAGAAATCCCTTGCGTTACTATACACTAACAATGAATAATCAGAAAGAGAAATTAAGAAATTAATCCCATTCACCATTGCAATAGGAAAATAAAATACCTAGCAATAAATCTATTTAAGGAGACAAAAAAACCTGTACTCAGAAAACTAAAAGATATGGATGAAAGAAATCAAAGATGACATAAACAGATGGAGAGATATACCAGGTTCCTAGATTGGAAAAATAAACATTGTGAAAATGACTATACTACCCAAAACAATCTACAGATTCAATGCAATTCCTATCAAATTACCAATGGCATATTTCACACTTCACAATTCGTATGGAAACACAGAAGACCCCAAATACTCAAAGCAATCATGAGAAAGAAGAATGGAGTTAGAGGAATTAACCTTCCTGACTTCAGATTATACTACAAAGCTACAGTCATCAAGATAGTATGGTATTGGCACAAAAACAGAAATATAGTCCAATGGAACAAAATAAAAAGCCCAGAGATAAACTCATGTACCTATGGGCACCTTGTTTTTGACAAAGGAGGCAAAACTATATAATGAAGAAAAGATAATCTCTTCAATAAATGGTGCTGTGAAAACTGGACAGCTATATGTAGCAGAATGAAATTGGAACACTTCCTAATACTATACACAAAGAGAAACTCAAAATGGATTAAAGACCTAAATGTAAGACCAGAAACTACAAACCTCCTAAAGGAAAACATAGGCAGAATATTCTTTGACATAAATCACAACAAGATTCTCTATGACCCATCTCCTAAAGTGGTGGAAATAAAAACAAAAATATACAAACAGGATCTAATTAAACTTAAAAATTTTTGCACAGCAAAGGAAACCATAAAGAAGATGAAAAGACAACCCTCAGAATGGGAAAAAATAACTGCAAATGAAGCAATTGACAAAGGATTAATCTCCAAAATGTACAAGCAGCTCAGGCAGCTCAACATTAGGAAAACAAACAACCCAATCAAAAAATGGGCAGAAGACCTAAACAAACATTTCTCAAAGAAGATATACAGAGAGCTAATAAACACATGAAAAAAATGCTCAACACTGCTTATTATTAGAGAAATGCAAATCAAACTACAATGAGGTACTATCACACTGGGCAGAACAGCCACCATCAAAAAATCTATGAACAATAAATGCCGGAGAGCATGTGGAGAAAAGGAAACCCTCTTGCACTGATGGTCAGAATGTAAATTAATACAGCCACAGTGGGGAACAATATGGAGATTTCTTTAAAAACTAAACTACCATATGACCCAGCAATCCCACTACTGGGCATATACCCTGAGAAAACCACAATTCTAAAAGACACATGTATGCCAGTGTTCACTGCTGCACTATTTTCAACACCAGAACATGGCAACAACCTACATGTCCACTGACAGATGAATGGATAAAGAAGTTGTGGTTCATATATATAATGGAATATTACTCAGCTACAAAAGGAATGAATTTGAGTCAGTTCAAGGGAGGTGGATGAACCTAGAGCCTGTTATACAGAGTGAAGTAAGACAGAATATTAACACTGTATATTAACACATATATATGTGGAATCTAGAAAAATGGAACTGACAGCCCTGTTTGTAGGCAGCTATAGAGAAGCAACACAGAGAACAGACTCAGAGACACAGCGTGGAAAGGAGGAGGTGGGACGAATCTAGACAGTAGCACTGAAACATATATTTTGCCATATGAAAAACAGATAGCCGGTGGCAACTTGCTATAAGATGCAGGGAGCTCAGCCTGTGCTCTGAGACAACCTAGAGTGGGAGGCAGGTTCAAGAGGGAGGGGACATATGTATATCTATGGCTGATTCACGTTGATGAATGGCAGAAACCACCAGAATACTGTAAAGTATTATCCGCTAATTAAAAAGAAATAATTTTTAAATAAGAAAAAGAAATTCAACATCCATTTATGATAAAAATTCTCCACAAAGTGAGCACAGAGAAAACACACTTCAACACAATAAAGGCCATACATGATAAAACCACAGCTAACACCATCATACTCAATGGTGAAAAGCTGAAAACAGTTCCTCTAAGATCAGAAATAGTCAACAAGCTGGAATTAAGATTGCCGGGAGAAATATCAATAACCTCAGATATGCAGATGATACCACCCTTATGGCAGAAAGTGAAGAGGAACTAAAAAGCCTGTTGATGACCACTGGAAAAACCATAGCCTTGACTAGATGGACCTTTGTTGGCAAAGTAATGTATCTGCTTTTGAATATGCTATCTAGGTTGGTCATAACTTTCCTAAAGGCAGAGGAGCCAGAGATCAAATTGCCAAGATCCGCTGGATCATTGAAAAAGCAAAAGAATTCCAGAAAAACATCTATTTCTGCTTTATTGCCTATGCCGAAGCCTTTGACTGTGTGGATCACAATAAACTGTGGAAAATTCTGAAAGACATGGGAATACCAGACCACCTGACCTGCCTCTTGAGAAATCCGTATTCAGATCAGGAAGCAACAGTAAGAAGTGAACATGGAACAACAGACTGTTTCCAAATAGGAAAAGGAGTATATCAAGGCTGTATATTGTCACCCTGCTTATTTAACTTCTATGCAGAGTACATCATGAGAAACGCTGGGCTGGAAGAAACACAAGCTGAAATCAAGATGGCAGGGAGAAATATCAATAACCTCAGATATGCAGATGACACCACCCTACGGCAGAAAGTGAAGAGGAACTAAAAAGCCTGTTGATGAAAGTGAAAGAGGAGAGTCAAAAAGTTGGCTTAAAGCTCAACATTCAGAAAACGAAGATCATGGCACCTGGTCCCATCACTTCATGGCAAATAGATGGGGAACCAGTGGAAACAGCATCAGACTTTATTTTTTTGGGCTCCAAAATCACTGCAGATGCTGACTGCAGCCATGAAATTAAAAGACTCTTACTCCTTGGAAGGAAAGTTATGACCAACCTAGATATTATATATAGAAAACCATAAAGATGCCACTAGAAAGCTATTAAGGCTCATCAATGAACTAGATAAAGCTGCAGAATAGAAAATGAATACACAGAAATCTGTTGCATTTCTCTACACTAACTACAAAAACTCTGGAGGAGAATTAAGAAAACCACCTCATTTATCATTGCATCAAAAAGAATAAAATACCACCCCTGTGGCTCAGATAGTAAAGACTCTCCTTGCAATGCAAGAGTCCAGAAGGGACAGGCTACTCACTCCAGTATTCTGGCCTGGAGAAGTCCATGGACTGTATAGTTCATGGGTCGCAAAGAGTCGGACACAACTGAGCCACTTTCAGTTCACCTCACATCTACCGAGGGCTTCCCTGGTGACTCAGTGGTAAAGAACCTATCTGCCAATGCAGGAGACATGGGTTCAATCCCATCATCAGGAAGATCCTCTGGAGAAGGAAACGGCATCCCACTCCAGTATTCTTGCCTGGGAAATCCCATGGACAGAGGAGCCTGGTGGGCTACAGTCTATGGGGTCTCAAAAGGGTTGGACACAACTTAGCAACAACAATAAAGCCTACCAAAAGAGGCAAAAACCCGTACTCCAAAAACTGTAAGACCTTGATGAAACAAGGCACAACACATAGAAATATATACCATGTTCTTGGGTTGGAAGAATCAATATTGTGAAAATTACCAATTTTATTGTGAAAATTACCAATACTACCCCGGGCAATCTAGACTCAATGCAACCCCTATCAAATTATGAGTGGTATTTTTCACAAACTAAAACAAATTTTTTTTATTTGCATGGAATTATAAAAGATGGAATAGCCAAAGTAATCTTAAGAAAGAAAAATGGAAAGAGAGGAAATCAGGCTCCTTGGCTGCTGACAATACTGCAAAGCTACAGTAATCAACAGAATATGGTTCTGGCACAAAAACAGATCAACAGAACAGGACAGAAAGTCCAGCAATAAATCCCTGCACTAGGGTGAATTCATCTACAACAAAGAAAGAATATACAATGGAGAAAAGACAATCTATCCAGGAAATGGTCCTGGGAAAAGTGCACTGCTACATTTTCCTAGAGGAAAACACAGGCAGAACAGTCTTTGACATAAATTGCAGCAATATGTTTTTGGATCCATCTCCTGGAATAATGGAAATAAAAACAAAACTAAACAAATGGAACCAAGTCAAACTTATAAAGTTTTGCACAACAAAGGAAACCTATAAACAAAATGAAAAGACAACTCATGGGCTGGGAAAAAACATTCACAAATGATGTTACTGACAAGGGCCTGATTTCTAAAATATACAAATAGCACACGCAGCTCCCTAACATAAAAACTAACCACCCAATTGAAAAATGGGCAGAAGATTTAAATATACATTTCTCCAAAGAAGACAGACAGATGGCCAAAAAGCACACACACAAAGGAGTTCAACATGATTAATTCTCAGAGAAATGCAAATCAAAACTACAATTAGTTATCACCTGATACCAGTCAGGATGGCCATCATCAAGAAGCCTACGAATAGTAAATGCTGGAGAGAATGTGGGAAAAAGGGAACCTTCCTATACTGCTGGGTCAGAATGTAAACTGGTACAGCCACTATGGAGAACAGCATGCAGTTTCCTTAAAAATCTAAAAACAGAATTACCAGCAATACAATCCAGCAATTCCACTCCAGGGCATATAGCTGAAGAAAACCCTAACTCAGAAAGATACATGCACCCCAGAGTTCACTGCAGCACTACTTACAACAGCCAGGACATGGAAGCAACCTAGATGTCCATCAACAGAGGAATGGATAAAGAAGTTGTGGTACATATATGTGCATGTATATGCAATGTAATATTACTCAGCCATAAAAAAGAATGAAATAATGCCAACTGCAGAGACATGGATCGACCTAGAGGTTGTCATACTCAGTGAAGTTAAGCTAGACAGAGAAGGACAAATATCCTATGATATCACTTATATGTGGAATCTAAAAATATTGTATAAATTATTTACAAAACAGTCACAGGTGTAGAAAGAAATCTTACGGTTTGGGGGGTGGAGGAAAGGGATAAATTGGAAGATTGGAATTGACATATACACATTACTATATAGAAAATATGTAATTAATAAAGACCTACTGTATAGCACAAGGAACTCTACTCAACACTCTGTAAGGACCTATATGGGAAAAGAACCTAAAAGAGTGGCCATATGTCTATGCATAACTGACTCACTTTGCTGCACAGCAGAGACTATCACAACAGTCAATCAATTATGCTCCAATAAAAAAATTTTTAATCTAATTAAAAAATGAGCAGAAAACCTAAAGAGACATTTCTCCAAAGAAGACATACAGATGGCTAACAGGTACATGTGCGTGCGTGCGTGCATGCTTAGTCACTTCAGTCATGTCTGACTCTCTGAGACCCATGGACCATGGCCAGCCTGGCTCCTCTGTCCATGTAAAGATACTCAATATCACTAATTCTCAGAGAAATGAAAATCAAAACTACAGTGAGGTATCACTTCGTACAGGTCAAAATGACCACTATCAAAAAGTCTACAAATAACAATTGTTGGAGAGGGTGTGGAGGAAAGGGAACTCTCCTACTTTGTTGGTGGGAATGCAAATTGGTACAGCCTCTATGGAAAACGTTCCTTAAAACTAGAAAGAGTTACCATATAATCCAGCAATTCCACTCCTGGGCATGTATCTGGAAAAAGCTCTAATTCAAAAAGATACATGCACCACAATGTTTATAGCAGCACTGTTTGCAATATCCAAGATATGGAAGCAACCTAAATGTCCATCACAGATGAATAATAAAGATGTGGGGTATATACACACACAAGGGAATATTACTCAGCCATAAAAATGAAACAAGGCCATTTGCAGCAACATGGATGGATCTAGAAATTATCATATTAAGGGAAGCAAATCAAAGACTCATGATATCACTTATATATGGAATTTTTTTTTAAATGATACAAATGAACTTATTTACAAAATAGAAATGAACTCACAGATACAGAAAACAAACTTATGATCATCAGAGTGGAAGGGGAGAAGAAATAAATTAGGAGTGTGGGATTAACAGATACACATTAGCATGTATAAAATAAACAATAAGAATTTAGAGTATAGCACAGGCAACTATAGTCAGTATCTTGTAATAACCTATAATGGAAAAGAATTAAGAAAAAGAACACACACACAACACCAAATATAAGCATACTGTAGATCAACTACAGCTCAATAAAAAAAGAATTAAAAAAAGACACAAAGTGGGTTCATCCTCCCACCTCATCCCTTATCTGCCCAGTGACCATACCCCCATCCCAGAGGTATCCAGTTACTAATTTCTTTTCTGTAGCCTTCCAGAGATTTTTGCCTATAAAATATACGTACATACTCCCCCTCCCATGTTTCTTCTCCTACCCGTTTTTTTCACATTTAACAATAGATCTTAGAGCTCTTTCTATATCCATGTTTAAAAGCTTCCACATTGTTTTAGGTTGCATAATATTCCACTATATGGAAGTGACCAGGTTCAGGAGATATTATCTCATAATAGGGCCTCTTTGGCATATTGTTTATTTCAAGCAAAAGGAATCTGAGAAACAGCAGGTCCAAGAAGGATTTTATGACCTTCCCCTGAATCAGGTCATAAGACCCTCACATGAGAGGGTCCCTCTGTATACCCAGGACATGAAAGAAGCATCCTCATCGCTGAAGCCTGAGGAACACTGAGAAGAATCTAAAAACCTGGCCATGCTAAGTTTCCTTTAGTTTTCTACACATAGCTCATGCCTTTAGTCTTACCACATTTTCCCATGGTTTACCAGGCTTCATTAACCCTAGCACAAAACCCACTTAGGTTTAACTCCTTTGGTTCTTCTTTCCTTATGAAAACTCCTGTGTTGGGTAAAACTTACAAATTTGTATGCCTTTCTCTTGCTATTGACACAAGGGCCCCAGCTGAGAATTTTTTCCCTCCCCACAGATGCATCATGATTTATTATCCTGAGACCTACTGGTGGACAACTAGACCATACCTCACCAGTTATCATTATAAACAATCTGCAATGAATAATGTCTTATGTAAACCATTTCATATATATTTGTATATATCAGCAGGATAAAGTCCTGGAAGCAGAACTGCTGGGTCAATGGGTACTTTGAAATTGTCACTCAAAACTCATTTCTTAGTGTGAGTTGTCCAGTAACAAGACAGAGGGTTCATCACTGTCTCATGTTTACATGGTGATAGCCAACAGTTCTGACTAACAGTACACACAGAGTATAGGGCATTAGAAACTCAAGTCTTTCCCAAATCAGAGCAAATATTATACTTTCATTAAATTACAGCTGTGGAAAATGATGGCTTATAACTGCTGCTTTAGAAAAAAACACATGCACAGCATGACACAGAATATAAAGCTGAAAACGAGACTACTAGACTAGAAAGATAACCTCTTTTCAACCTATCAACAAAAGATAAACTGCCTTCAATGCTTCAAAGTCTCAAGAGGAAATATAACAACTCTAAAATCATCTTTTAGAAATAAGATAGCATGTATCAAATCGATACTGAAATTTCATTCATGACTGAGTCAAATGAGTACCATGGTCACAGTGGCTGGAAATAAGCGTCACGGAAAGAGGGCTCAGGCAAGGCTTTGAAGGACTGACAGAATTCTGATACAGTTAGGAAGCGGGGGAAGGGAGAGAAGGTGAAGTTTTTCCAAACCAAATGAGGAAACGGACAAGATAAGAGTGGTAAGGTCCAAGGAGGTCATTCTGGCTGAAACAATTCACCTGAAGGGGCAATGCAATGTCTGCTGTTACCTATGAAACTAAAAGCAAAAGAGAATTAGAAACCAAAATTAAATATTTTCCCCTTCAATTCTTTTCCAGACTATCCCTAATCAGTGTTCTATCATCTCCTAACAGGTTTCTATTTAAGAAAAAACAAGGAACTTTTTATTCTTTCTGTACAACTTTTTTTTCCTGACTATAAAGGCAATACACTTTTAAAATAAACATTTACTGGTCTCTTACATTAATTTCTTCTGTAATAGTGTATGTCCTTTGCCCACATTTCTATTATATTTTCTTGCCAGTTTATAACAGTGCCTTACATGTTAAGATTGCTTCTATTCTGTTCTGTACATATCCTAACCTACCCCTCTCTCTCACCCCTCTTCATCTCCTGAAACTATTCCATTGGACTTTCAACTCATGGTCTACCATCATCAATATCTTCTAAATCCTCAACTTCTTAACAATTCCTCCAGATATTTGCTCAACAGTTTCCCCTATAGCTCTTTTTCTCCCATGACTGGGAGGAAGCTTTCTTGCTCTTTACTGCAGCTTCTAGACCGTCCCTCCTTCCTGAGAGGAAGCTGTGACTCTTGTGCCCCTGCGTTACACCTCCACCACTGCAGTCGTCTACCACAGTCCCCACTGTTCCCTTTCATTTTTCACTGTCAATCCTGGCGGTCACTCCTTCTGTCTTAATTCCTGGTGATCTCAACACAAGTGAAATTATACCCTCATCTCTCCACTCCTCGAACTCTTTTCCTCCAGTCATTTTGTCCTCCACTCCTCTTTTCCTATTTACTTCCATGCTGGAGCTCTTTTATTCCCAGGAGGTGAAAGCTTCTATTATCCAATTGTGTATATCTCATACTCTGTCACTTCTTTCTAGCATGTTTCCTCTAACACCCTAATAACAGCCCCTCTGGAACTTTCAATCCATTGCTCCTGCCAGCTTTTCACTTGTCTCTCAGCTTTTGACTTCCTATCTCCTGCTTGTGTTGCTCAGTCGTGTCTGACTCTTTGCAACCTCATGGACTGTAGCCTGCCAGGCTCCTCTGTCCATGGGGATTCTCCAGGCAAGAATACTGGAATGGGTTGCCCATGCCCTCCCCCAGGGGATCTTCCCAACCCAGGGATTAAACCCAGGTCTCCCACAATGCAGATGGATTCTTTACAGTCTGAGCCACCTGAATTCCATGGTCTGTAAACACAATATTGTCTTTCATACACCCTCAACTCCCTGATCCCTCTTTCACTTCACCTTATTGGTTCTAATCCTTGCCACTATTATTCTGACCTACTCTTGACTATTTTACACCATCTCTTCTTTCTTTAAATCCCTGACACCTGCTCCCACATCCCCATGTTTAGCTGATGACTTCACTTTCTCTTCAATTATGAAATCAAAAGCATCTATAATCAGATATATAGAACAGACTTGTGGTTGCCAAGGGGGAGGGGGCATGGGGAAGGGCTGGATAGGCGTTTGGGATTAGCAGATGCCAACTATTATATATAGAATGGAAAAACAACAAGGTCCTACTGTATAGCACAGGGAGCTAAATTCAATATCCTGTAATAAACCATAATGGAAAAGAATATGAAAAAATATGTGCAACTGAATCACTTATGTTAATAAATTAACATAACATTATAAATCAACTCTACTTCAACAAAATAAATTTTTTAAAGCATCTGCAATCATATGCACTACATTCCCTCCTGCTATTAAATTATTAAAGATCTGCTCCAATACAGTAGCCACTAACTGCACATGACTAGTGAGCCCTTGAAAAGTAACTAGAGGAATGAAATTCCAAATTTTATTTAATTTTAATTAATGAAAAAAATCTAAACTTAAGCAAACATTAAAAAGTTTTAGTTTTGATAGGACTACATTTTCCATCTTAACCGTGAAAAATTTAGAATCCAAACTAAGATGTACTCTTAAGTGTAAAATACAAACCTGATTTTGAAGATTTAGCATGAAAAAAAAGAATGGAAGATCTCACACATCACATTTATAGATTACACGTTGAAATACAATATTTTTGATAAACGTATTTAAAATATTTTAATAAAATTAACTTCATCTGCTAGTTACTTTTTTTAATGTGGCCACTCGAAAACTCTAAGTTACAAATGTGGTTGGTATTTTATTTCTATTGGACAACGCCATTACAGATTAACTGTTCATGTTCTGAAGATCAAATAATCTAACACTAAACTCATCACCTCTTGCCTACACAAGCTACAGCTTCAGCAATTCTTCCCTCTCCTACATTATCTATTTCCCCCCCTCTACAGAATCTTTCCCTTTGACACATAAACACCCACTGACTTCTGTCCCGCTAAAAATAAAAAACACCACAAAATACCCACTCTTAACCCACCCCCTCTTCAGCTATTGACCCAATTTTCTGTTCCTTTTTGCAGCAAAACCTCTTCAAAGGTTCGTCTACGTGTGTAGTCTGTGTTTGTAGTTTGCAGGAAAGATAGAAGGTATTTCTTTCCTCCCATTCTGTCTCTAATACTTTCACCCCCACCACACCACCGAAACTGCTATGCTGCACGTTCCAACAATTCCCACGCTGCTAAACCGAGCAGAGGGGCTACCAGGTGCCGCAGTGGTAAAGAATCCGCCTGCCAATGAAGGAGTCCCAAGAGACGCCAGTTTGATTCCTGGGTCGGGAAGATCTCCTGGAGGAGGGCGCGGCAACCCACTCCAGTATTCTTGCCTGGAGAATCCCATGGACAGAGGAGTCCGGCGGGTTAGTCTATGGGGTCGCAAAGAGTCGGAAGCGACTGAGCAGACACGCACGCAAACCCAACAAGCAATTCTCAGCCCTCTTAATTGACTTTAACCAGAGTTCCCCACTCGCTGCTCCTGGAGTGCTTCCAGGCCACCACGCTCTCCTCTCTCGCTCTGTTCAAGTCTCCTTTGCTCGGCTTTCTTTTAACTTTGCGAGGTTTTGGGGGCCTCATTCTTCAGACACCTTCTGTCTCCACCTACACTCGTAAAGTGGAGTCAGTCTACAGGCTTTCAACGCCAGTCAGCTCTAAGTTTACAAATAACCCAATTTACGTTTGCAGCTCGGCCCTTCCCGGAATCAAGCCGGAGGAAGGAAGCGGACAGAGAGAGAACCCTGGAACAGGTCTGCACTGGGCGCTCCTGGTGGCAGAACAGTGGAGGACCTGTGGGTTTGGAAGTTCAGAGAAGGGGAGGAGGGTATAACGGCGCAGGCCAGACCTGCCGGACGATCCGCAGCAGAGATCCGAGCATGGAAGCAGCCATCTTGTTGACCGCAAATGTCAAACCGCTGCAACTTTATTAACACTGCCGCAGACAGCGAGGACACGGGGGGCGGGACCTGGGCCGCAGGGGGCGGGTCTTTAGCGTTCGGGAAGGAGGAGATAGTTAATTGGATTAGCGTTCTCGCGGTATTCAACGGAATTTGGGCAAAATAACAATCTGGAAGCTTAGCTGTGATGTTGATAGTTGTCTGTGACGCTTTTCACGTGTTCCTCACTTCTTGAGCGGTTTACACACCCTCTTAAATTACCTTTGTCCTCATTCACCTCCTTTTCTTCCACCCTTTCTTACTATCTGTTCATTGTCACCAATGTCTCTTTCTCTAAATTCTCGCTCAGCCTGCTTCTCCTGTATCCTCCATTAGTTTAGGATGCTACTTGCTAGAAGCCCACAGTTAACGGCCAGTTCTTCCTCTGTCCAGTTCTTCTTTCTTCGTCCCTCGTGTAAATTTTGCAGATCTCTCTTTTTCTTTCAGCTATAATGGTCATATAACCATGTTGGTAATGGCAATGCTGCAGTTCCATGTGTATGTCTAGGACTTAAAAATATATATATTTTAAAATATATATATTGTGTATTAGAACTTTAGGTGAAAAGCTCTTAAAACATTCCCCCCCCCCCACCCCGGAGCGGGGGTTGGGTAGCGCGGAGCTTTGCCATTTTATTAAAACTGCTGTTTTCAGTCTGTAGTACAAGGAACTTTCAGTTCATGTTTATAACTAAAGTCCTTGGGTCTGGAATGAACCTTTTGTGGGGCTCCTTTGTATAGCAAGTAAGGCAAATACCACCCACCTGCTATCCTCCTAGATGAGTATATGTTAGCTTGGCAAAGCTAGTATATTAATAGATGTGTTGATTTATGAATTCATGTCCCTGTGTGCCATTTACCTCTACATTATTGGACAGGAGTCTTCTGGAAAGGGAAGTTGAGTGCAGACTCCTTTCTTTAGAGGTTCAAGTTTGTTGGAACATGGCTTATGATCTGGGGATGGATTGACTGAGGCCAGCTGGCAGGAAAGACCAGCATGAGCTCCTATTAGGGTAGAATTAGAGAATTCCTGGACCAGTGTCAAGCAGGCATTTAGTCCTAACTCTAGCGCCTTTGATAACCTTTATTTTCTCTCCCCAGAGCTGAGGGTTATCTTCTGCAGTTGTAATATGGAAGAACCTTTGTATTCTACTACAAGTTAATCACTAAAGGGACGCTACCTATAAGCTTCAGTTCAGTTCAGTTCAGTCGCTCAGTCATGTCGGACTCTGCGACCCCATGAATCGCAGCTCACCAGGCCTCCCTGTCCATCACCAACTCCCGGAGTTCACTCAGACTCACGTCCATCAAGTCAGTAATGCCATCCAGTCATCTCATCCTCATCCTCTGTCGTCCCCTTCTCCTCCTGCCTCCAGTCCCTCCCAGCATAATGGCACATTTCTGTGAAACTTTCCTGATGGCTTAGCTGTAAATAACCTGCCTGCCAATGCAGGAGACTTGTGTTCCATCTTTGGGTTGGGAAGATCCCCTGGAAGAGGAAATGCAACCCACTCCAGTATTCTTGCCTGGAAAAAATATCCCATGGACAGAGGAGCCTGGGCTACAGTCCATGGGATTGCACAGAGTTGGACAGGGCTGCATAACTAAGCACACAGGCACATTTCTGGGAACCCTGTCTTTTGGATAATGAGAATTAAGTTATATATTTAAAAAAACTTTTTATTTAGTACACAGGCAACATCCTGACTAGGCCTGTCTGTGAATGACGGAAGGAAGGAAGAAATTAACACATCCACTCTGGAGTCTGGCTGGAGCCAAGACAACCCCCTCCTGTTTTAGTATAAAAGAAGCCTAAATTGTAACTTCAGGAAGATAGTTCTTTGGGACACTAGTTTCCATCTTCTCCATCTGCCAGCTTTCTGAATAAGGTCACTGTTCCTTGTCCCAGTAACTTATCTCTTGATTTATTGGCCTGTTGTCTGGTGAGCAGTATGAACTTGGACTCAGTGATGTTGCTAAAATAGTAACACGATCAGCTAGCAAAATAGGTGAGTCAGCTTTATATGCAGCAGTCTTTTGCTTTCTTTCTGTAAAATTCATTCTGACAGCATCTTTAAACAGCTTTGTAACTTTTTAAAAAATTGTGGTAAAATATACATAGCATAAAATTTACCATCTTAACTATTTTTATGTGTACAGTTCAGTGGCATTAAGTGCATTCACGTTGTTGTACAAACATCGTTGCCGTAGATCTTCAGAATATTTTTATCTTCCCAGACCAAAACTCTTTACTCTAATCAGTAACTTCCCATTACCCCTGCACCCTAGACTCTGGCAACCACCATTCTGCTTTCTGTCTCTGTAAGTTTGACTACCCTATGTACCTTATATAAGTGGAATCATACACCTGTTCTTTTGTGTCTGACTTCTTAATATCTTCAAGGTTCATCCATGTTGTAGCAAGCTTCAATACTTCCCCGGTTTTTACGACTGAATAATACTCCATTGTATGGATGTTACAGCATATTGTTTCTCTGTTCATCTGTGGATAGTCACTTACTTTGCTTCCACCTTTTGGCTATTGTGAAAGCTACTATAGATATGTATGTATTTATGATATCTTAAATATGAGCCATGCCGTGTAGGGCCATCCAAGACAGATGGGTCATGATGGAGAGTTCTAACAAAATGTGGTCTACTAGAGAAGGAAATGGCAAGCCACTTCAGTATTCTTGCCTTGAGAACTCCATGAACAGTATGAAAAGGCAAAAAGATAGGCCACTGAAAGATGAACTCCCCAGGTCAGTAGGTGTTCAAAAATGGATGCGGTCTCAAAAATGACAGAATGATCTCTGTTCGTTTCCAAGGCAAATCATTCAATATCACAGTAATCCAAATCTATGCCCCGACCAGTAATGCTGAAGAAGCTGAAGTTGAATGATTCTATGAAGACCTACAAGACCTTCTAGAACTAACACCCAAAAAAGATGTCCCTTTCATCATAGAGGACGGCAATGCAAAAGTAAGAAGTCAAGAAACACCTGGAGTAACAGGCATTTTTGGCCTTGGAGTACAAAATGAAGCAGGGCAAAGGCTAATAGAGTTTTGGCAAGAGAACACGCTGGTCATAGCAAACATCCTATTCCAACAAAACAAGAGAAGACTTTACACATGGACATCACCAGATGGTCAATACTGAAATCAGATTGATTATATTCTTTGCTGCCAAAGATGGAGAAGCTCTATACAGTAAGCAAAAACAAGACTGGGAGCTGACTGTTGCTCAGATCATGAACTCCTTATTATCAAATTCAGACTTAAATCGAAGAAAGTAGGGAAAACCACTAGACCATTCAGGTATGACCTAAATCAAATCCCTTATGATTATATAGTGGAAGTGAGAAATAGATTCAAGGGATTAGATCTGATAGTCAGAGTGCCTAAAGAACTATAGACAGAGGTTCATGACATTGTACAGGAGGCAGTGATCAAGACCATCTCCAAGAAAAAGAAATGCAAAAGGCAAATGGTTATCTGAAGAGGCCTTACAAATAGCTGTAAATAGATGTAATAGATGGACAGGGAGGCCTGGTGTGCTGCAGTCCATGGGGTGGCAAAGAGTCAGACACGACTGAGCGACTGAACTGAACTGAACTGAATGATATCTTAAATAGTATTAGTGTGTTATTAGCCTCTTTTTCTTTAGAAGAGATTAAAGCTATGCTCCCTGGCTATTTGACAAAAAGTGGGGAAGGCTGTTGACTTTACTGTTCTGGAATTCTAAGATCAGGAGAACCATCATCATTCATTCATTTATTCCTTCAGTTCAGTTCAGTTCAGTTGCTCAGTTGTGTCCGATCTTTGTGACCCCATGGACTGCAGCATGCCAGGACTCCCTGTTCATCACCAACTCCCGGAGTTTACCCAAACTCATGTCCATTGAGTCGGTGATACCATCCAACCATCACATCCTCTGTCATCCCCTTCTCCTCCTGCCTTCAATCTTTCCCAGAATTAGGGTCTTTTCAAATGAATCAGTTCTTTGCATCAGGTTGCCAAAGTATTGGAGTTTCAGCTTCAGCATCAGTCCTTCCAATGAACACCCAGGACTGATCTCCTTTACAATGGACTGGTTGCATCTCCTTGCAGTCCAAGGGACTCTCAAGAGTCTTCTCCAAAACCACAGTTCAAAAGCATCAATTCTTCGGTGCTCAACTTTCTTTATAGTCCAACTCTCACATCCATACATGACCACTGGGAAAACACATGGCTTTGACTAGATGGACCTTTGTTGGCCAAGTAATGTCTCTGCTTTTGAATATGTTGTCTAGGTTGGTCATAGCTTTTCTTCCAAAGAGCTAGCGTCTTTTAATTTCATGGCTGCAGTCACCATCTGCAGTGATTTTGGAGCCCAAGAAAATAAAGTGTGCCACTGTTTCCAGTTTCTCCAACTATTTGCATGAAGTGATGGGACTGGATGCCATGATCTTCGTTTTCTGAATGTTGAGCTTTAGGCCAACTTTTTCACTCTCCTCTTTCACTTTCATCAAGAGGCTCTATAGTTCTTCTTCACTTTCTGCCTTAAGGGTGGTGTCATCTGCATATCTGAGGTTATTGATATTTCTCCTGGCAATCTTGATTCCAGTTTGTGTTTCTTCCAGTCCAGTATTTCTCATGATGTACTCTGCATAGAAGTTAAATAAGCAGGGTGACAGTACACAGCCTTGACGTTCTCCTTTTCCTATTTGGAACCAGTCTGTTGTTCCATGTCCAGTTCTAACTGTTGCTTCCTGACCTGCGTACAGATTTCTCAAGAGGCAGGTTAGGTGGTCTGGTATTCCCATCTCTCTCAGAATTTTCCACAGTTTGTTGTGATCCACACAGTCAAAGGCTTTGGCATAGTCAATAAAGCAGAAATAGATGTTTTTCTGGAACTTCTTGCTTTTTTGATGATCCAGCAGATGTTGGCAATTTCATCTCTGGCAATTTGATCCTCTGCCTTTCATAAAGCCAGCTTGAACATCTGGAAATTCACAGTTCATGTACTGTTGAAGCCTGGTTTGGAGAATTTTGAGCATTACTTTACTAGTGTGTGAGATGAGTGCAATTGTGCAGTAGTTCAAACATTCTTTGGCATTGCCTTTCTTTGGATTGGAGTGCAAACTGACCTTTTCCAATCCTGTGACCACTGCTGAGTATTCCAAATTTGCTGGCATATTGAGTGTAGCACCAGCATCATCTTTTAGGATTTGAAACAGCTCAACTGGAATTCCATCACCTCCACTAGCTTTGTTCACAGTGATGCTTCCTAAGGCCCACTTCACTTCACATTCCAGGATGTCTGTTTCTAGGTGAATGATCATACCATCACGATTATCAGGGTCATGAAGATCCTTTTTGTATAGTTCTTCTGTGTATTCTTGCCACACTTCTTCTTAATATCTTCTGCTTCCATTAGGTCTATACCATTTCTGTCCTTTATTGAGCCCATCTTTGCATGAAATGTTCCCTTGGTATCTCTAATTTTCTTGAAGAGATCTCTAGTCTCCCATTCTATTGTTTTCCTGTATTTCTTTGCACTGGTCACTGAGGAAGGCTTTCTTATCTCTCCTAGCTGTTCTTTGGAACTCTGCATTCAAATGAGTGTATCTTCCCTTTTCTCCTTTGCTTTTCATTTTGCTTCTTTTCACAGCATTCATTCAACAAACATATTAAATGTCTATCACATACTATGGTGTATGTATGTGGGGTAGTATGACAGAAAAAAAAAATCCCTGTCAGTCTGATGCAATTCAGCATGATAAATTTAGATGTAGTTAAAGATACCCACTATTACCACTTTTATTGCCTTTGTTTTTTTCCATATAGTCTTTCCTTTAGAAAAGACTTAAAAATTACTCTTGGAGTAAAAAGATTAAAATTTAATTGTTAAATGTTTTGAGGTTCGTTTGTGAGAGACTATATTAGCTGCTGTTTGATTCTATAAAATAACAAGAATCATTGTATGTATGATGAAATTGAGGCACAGAGAGGTTAGACCACTTGCTGAGCTCATGGAGCTAGTCCCAGGCCAGGGTCTATGACTTTAATCCTCACTCAACAATGGGGAGAAGGAAATGGCAACTCACTCCAGTATTCTTGCCTGGAGAATTTCAGGGACGGAGGAGCCTGGTGGGCTACAGTCCATGGGGTTGCAGAGAGTCAGACACGACTGAGCAACTAACAATTTCATGTTCATGTATATGGTGTATGTATGTACATCTCTTATGAGATGCAATATGCATATATTGTTATGTATTATTGGTAAATTGATCAATCATTTTGAAATATGCCTCTTAATTTCTTGTAATACTGTATCTTGAAGCTGATGTTGAAGCTAAAGTTACCAGCTTTCTTTCATCTTTTCACCTTCAACCTATTAGTGCCTTTATTTTTATTTATTCATTTATTTTGCCACACCAGGTGGCTTGCAGGATCTTAGTTCCCCAACCAAGGATCAAACCTGGGCCCTGGCAGTGAAAGTGCTGAGTCCTAGCCACTGGATCCCCAGCGAATTCCTTGATTAGTGCCTTTATTTTAAAGGAGGATTTCTTGTAGACATCATATAATTGGGTCTTATAGTTTTAATATTTTTATTTCCTTTTAACTTCTTTTGTGACCTCTTTGAGCTGGTCAAACATTTTGTAATATTACATTTTATTTTCTTTTGGCTTCTTAGTTATGCTTCTTTAAATATTGTTTTTTAGTGATTACTCTAGTGCTAATAATATGCCTCCTTAACTTAGCTTCCCTGGTGGTTCAGACAGTAAAGCATCTGCCTGCAATGCGGGAGACCCGGGTTTGATCACTGGGTTGGGAAGAGCCCTTCGAGAAGGAAATGGCAACCCATTCCAGTACTGTTGCCTGGAAAATTCCATGGACGGAGGAGCGTGGTAGGCTACAGTCCATAGGGTCGCAAAGAGTCAGAAACGACTGAGCAACTTTACTTTCTTTACTTCAACAATGGGGAAGTAACTGTTCAAGGACAAAGCCAAGCTCATGGAACTAGTCCCAGGCCAGGGTCTATGACTTTAATCCTCACTCAACAATGGGGAAGTAAGAGTTCAAGGACAAAGCCTGGAGTACTGTCAGGAATCCTTACTTATAACCTTATCAATTGGTTAAAGTATAGACTTTGTGGCATTTCAATCCAAGCCCTCAATGCAGATTTTCTTAAAATAATACTAAAATGTATATAAAAGAAAAAATGGGATTGGAAAGAGATAGAAAGCTATGAAATTTTCAGAGGAAAAATAATGAATAGTCTTGCTCTATCAGATGTTAAAATGCCATATATTATAAAGCCATAGTGATTAAACTAGTGTGATACTGATAAAAAAAATCAACAGACAGGCAAATAAACTAGCTTAGATAGGTCAGAAAGAAACCCCAGTGTAATTACAATTTGTTATATATTAAAGGAAGCCTTGACTATGCCAAAGCCTTTGACTGGGTGGATCACAATAAACTGTGGAAAATTCTGAAAGAGATGGGAATACCAGACCACCTGACCTGCCTCTTGAGAAATCTGTACTCAGGTCAGGAAGCAGCAGTTAGAACTGGACATGGAACAACAGACTGGTTCCAAATAGGAAAAGGAGTACGTCAAGGCTGTGTACTATCACCCTGCTTATTTAACTTCTATGCAGAGTACATCATGAGAAATGCTGGACTGGAAGAAACACAAACTGGAATCAAGATTGCCGGGAGAAATATCAATAACCTCAGATATGCAGATGACACCACTCTTATGGCAGAAAGTGAAGAGGAACTAAAAAGCCTCTTGATGAAAGTGAAAGAGGAGAGTGAAAAAGTTGGCCTAAAGCTCAACATTCAGAAAACAAAGATCATGGCATCCGATCCCATCACTTCATGGGAAATAGATGGGGAACCAGTGGAAACAGTGTCAGACTTTATTTTTTGGGGCTCCAAAATCACTGCAGATGGTGACTGCAGCTGTGAAATTAAAAGACGCTTACTCCTTGGAAGGAAAATTATGACCAACCTAGATAGCATATTCAAAAGCAGAGACATTACTTTGCCAACTGAGGTCCGTCTAGTCAAGGCTATGGTTTTTCCTGTGGTCATGTATGGATGTGAGAGTTGGACTGTGAAGAAGGCTGAGCACCGAAGAATTGATGCTTTGGAAGTGTGGTGTTGAAGAAGACTCTTGAGAGTCCCTTGGACTGCAAGGAGATCCAATCAGTCCATTCTGAAGGAGATCAGCCCTGGGATTTCTTTGGAGAGAATGATGCTAAAGCTGAAACTTCAGTACTTTGGCCACCTCATGCGAAGAGTTGACTCATTGGAAAAGACTCTGATGCTGGGAGGGATTGGGGGCAGGAGGAGAAGGGGACGACAGAGGATGAGATGGCTGGATGGCATCAGTGACTTGATGGCCGTGAGTTTGAGTGAACTCCGGGAGTTGGTGATGGACAGGGAGGCCTGGCGTGCTGCGATTCATGGGGTCGCAAATAGTCGGACACGACTGAGCGACTGAACTGAACTGAACTGAACTGAAAGGAAGCATAAAAATCACTGAACAAGTGATACTGGGAAAACTGTTCAAGAACAACTGGGAAAAACTTTTAATTATACCTTTTACCACTTACCATTTATCAAAATAAATTTCAGATAAAGAGTTAAATGCTAACAAAGCCTTAAAATAGAAAAAAAGACAGGTGAACATATTTTTAAACTTAAATCTCAGTAGCTAATTCTCCAAATGTCTAATAAGAAATATCCATCCTCATTAGTTTCTGCTGCTGCTGCTAAGTCACTTCAGTCGTGTCTGACTCTGTGCGACCCCATAGACGACAGCCCACTAAGTTCCTCTGTCCCTGGGATTCTCCAGGCAAGAATACTGGAGTGGGTTGCCATTTCCTTCTCCAAAGCATGAAAGTGAAAAGTGAAAGTGAAGTTGCTCAGTCGTGCCCGACTCTTAGCAACCCCATGGACTGGAGCCTACCAGGCTCCTCCATCCATGGAATTTTCCAGGCAAGACTTTCTAAGAGAATGCAAATTAAAACGATGACAATTCAATCTTGCAAATTAACAAAGGTTAAAAAAAGTTCAGTGTTGTTATGGGTGTGGGGAAATGGGGAATTTCATATCCTAGAGGTAGAAATATAAATTGGTATAACTTCTCTACAAAATAATTTAGCAAGAGCCTATTCCAAGTTGTTATCTATTGACCCAGTTATACCACTTTTAGGAATCTATCCCAAAGAAATACTGAGTAACTCTAAAATTGATATACAAGGACACATACCCTGGGATTATTTATAATATGGACAAATAAATAACTTAAAAGCCTAGCAGTAGGGGGAGAATTAAATGAACTAAGAAATAACATGTTATAATTCTAGTTTAAAAAAAATCTGATGGGTTCCAAAATTTTAAATGTATATTTAAAGATATGGGAATGTTTATAGGTTAGATACACAGATATACAGGTAGATAGAAGAAAGATGAAGGAAGTACACTTGAATACTAATAGGTGAGTGGCCAGATTACTGGTTACATTTATGTTCGAAAAATGTTTTCAGTTTCCTTATGATGTACACAAAATGTTGATTTAAAAATGTCAACCTGTCCTTGATTTTTATGCCTCTATTATTTCACCCAAAATATTTGAAAAATGTGTTTCTCAGAGGAAAAGGCCATGATATGGTCCCAGTTAGGGGATAGCCTGTGCTAACCCTTGGGGACAGGCACAGTAAGAATCCAGGGATGCCCCCAGTTCAGTTCAGTCGCTCAGTCGTGTCTGACTCTTTGCGACCCCATGAATTGCAGCACGCCAGGCCTCCCTGTCCATCACCAACTCCCGGAGTTCACTCAAACTCACGGCCATCAAGTCACTAATGTCATCCAGCCATTTCATCCTCTGTCATCCCCTTCTCCTCCTGCCCCCAATCCCTCCCATCATCAGGGTCTTTTCCAATGAGTCAACTCTTCGCATGAGGTGGCCAAAGTACTGAAGTTTCAGCTTTAGCATCATTCTCTCCAAAGAAATCCCAGGGCTGATCTCCTTCAGAATGGACTGGTTGGATCTCCTTGCAGTCCAAGGGACTCTCAAGAGTCTTCTTCAACACCACACTTCCAAAGCATCAATTCTTCGGTGCTCAGCCTTCTTCACAGTCCAACTCTCACATCCATACATGACCACAGGAAAAACCATAGCCTTGACTAGACGGACCTCAGTTGGCAAAGTAATGTCTCTGCTTTTGAATATGCTATCTAGGTTGGTCATAATTTTCCTTCCAAGGAGTAAGCGTCTTTTAATTTCATGGCTGCAGTCACCATCTGCAGTGATTTTGGAGCCCAAAACAATAAAGTCTGACACTGTTTCCACTGGTTCCCCATCTATTTCCCATGAAGTGATGGGACCAGATGCCACGATCTTCATTTTCTGAATGTTGAGCTTTAGGCCAGCTTTTCCCTCTCCTCCTTCTGCCCCACTCCTTCCTATTCAGTCCCAGCCATTCAGTCAGCCACTGCCCCTTTGGCCTTCATCTCTCTGCCTCAGTGTCTACCATCAAATAAGCTGTTCCTTTGGCATTTAGTCTATACCTAATATGGGACTGATCATTTACTCTGCCTTTCCGGCGTTTTTTTTTTGGGGGGGGGCAGGTGGTGGGCAAGGATTATTTAATTATTCTTTTTGTGGTTTTTAGTTGCTAAGTCGTGTCTGACTCTTTGTGGCCCCATGGACTGTAGCCTGTCAGGCTCCTCTGTTCAGTGGGATTTCCCAGACAAGAATACTGGAGTGGGTTGCCATTTCCTTCTCCAGGGGATCTTCCAACCGAGGGATCTCCTTCATTGGCAGGCAGATTCTTTACCACCGAACCACCAAGGAAGCCCCAAGTATTCCTTTTTATTGTTTTGTAATTGTTAAATAACAGACTTAACTTGACTGTAGCCTTGGGAGTTGCAGAGTCAGAATATTGACCTTGGTTTATGCCTGTGCCTAGAGACCTTATCTGGCTCAGGCTGACTCAGCAACATCTTAGGACCTGAACACTCTTCCCGCTTCACCCCTGCAGTCCTTTCCCATTCACGATGCTCTCCTGGAGTGGCCTCCAGGACCAGACCTTCCCCATGGGGAAAGCTGGATATGGTTTGACTCAAAAGAACCAGACTTTTGGGCTTTCAGTGGTCTGTATATAGGGAAGGGCAAGAGGAGCAACAAAGAGAAAGTGGGGGTGAAAGAAAAGACAGTGTTGCAGGTTGGAGGGAGAAAGGCACACACAGACATACATACGCACACAACCATTTTCAACCCAGGCTCTGATATGGTGTGTATGGATAGTCTAGCTTTATTATACACCAGCAGCTGAGTAGTAGTCCTACTGGCCTACCAGCTTGGCTGTGGAGTGCAATGGTCTGAGCGCTTCTTTAAGCAGGTGCTCGCAGCTCTGCTTCGTGGAGCTGCATGCTATGCATGGGATTGAACACAAGGTGGCAGTAGTAGCACATTGGAGCGCCAAGGTCTGCCAGCAAACTGGAAACGCGTGTGCGCGCGCACACACACATATACACACACTCACTCACACACACACACACACTCACTCACTCACTGCCAGCAAACTGGAAATACACACACACACACCTGTTCTCCAAACACAATGATGACATGTTATCTATCATCAGGTAGGATCTGTGTTTGCAATTGAGTTTGCCTCTTTTGTTTTGTTTTGTTTTGTCTCCAAGATCCCTTGGAGAAGGGAATGGCTACCCATTCCAGTATGCTTGCCTGGAGAATTCCATGGACAGAGGAGCCTGGTGGGCTACCGTCCTCAGAGTCGCAAAGAGTTGGACACAACTGAGCGACTAACACTTGCCTCTTTTGTAGGGCTCAACAACTGGACAGGCCACATGATTTGTAGGGCTCACTGCAAAATAAAAAGGTAGGGCCCCTTGTTCGTAAAGGAGGAGAAAGCTGCAGTTAAACTTAGTGAAATGTAAAGTGGAGCTCAGAAGCGGTGAGACAGCTCCTCACTCGGGCTTACCTCGGGCACTTCTCACCTCTTGGCCTGGGACGTCTCTGAGGTTGACATGGGACACTGGAGGAACCAGGGGATAGCCCAGCTCTCACGTGTGCATGGCCACCGACTGCAGGACAGTAGGTGCCCGTGGGACACCCTGAACCAACAGGTGATGGAAGACTGTGAATAACATGCTTCGTGTGACTCCTGGAAGGTATAAGCAATAGGGAAGTCCTTTCAGCAATGTGGTAATGCATCTTTGTGCGCCTTTTCCCTCTTTCTTGATCTCCATCCTCACTCCTCACTCCTGCTCACCAGGGTTGCTTCCCAAATCAACTACTTTCACATAAACCTCTATTGAAGAATCTGCTTTTGCAGGTGGAGGAGTAGGGGGAACTCAGGCTAAGACAAAAATATCCCACCCAACAGATCATTCAAATCTTGTTGATTCTACTTCTTTTACATTTTTATTAATTAATTAATTAATTTTTTTTTTGCCTCACCGTGTGGCATGTGGGATCTTAAGTCCCCTGACTAGGGATTGTACCCACACCCCTTGCAATGCAAGTGCTGAGTCTTAACCACTGAACTGCCAGGAAACTACTGGCAGTCATTCTGCTGCTAATCATCCTTTTATTTTCTTCTTTCCTACTCCTGCTCCTCTTGGTCAGATCCTCTTTATCTCCACCTGAACTGGTAAGTGGATTTGTAACTGCTCTTTTTGCCTCCTTTTTTTTAAAAAAACAAAAAACTTAACCCATCTCCTTCTGGTGAAATGAAAATAGCTCCTGCCATATCAATAAACAAGAAATGTCACAGCCATCATTGATTTCTGGCCTCCAAAAGTGAATGAGGGCTCCCCAAACTGAGATCCAGTGGACTCTGCCGCACCCCATGGTGACTGCTGAGGAGTTGGGGGAATGCAAGAAGCAGTCATCTGCCACTTGGGCCAGTTAAGGCGAACAAAGAAAGGATTGGCTCCAGATAGCTGAGGTGCATATGAAAGGAATGAATTCACACAGCCCAGAGGCTTGCATCTTCCCATACACAGAATGCTAAATTCCTTAGCTTGATATCTGATCTTTGATATTCAGATTGCCTATTGCCTCTGTGGCAAACTTGTATATAGCCTGACTTCCCCTCCTGCTTCCTTGGAGCAGATTTCTCAGAGCTACTGATATGCTGTCTTCTAGCCTTGGAGTCCTAAACATTCCCACCAAATAATTCTCTACTTTCAGATCATTATTGTAGTTTTTAGTCGACATTACCCCCCCAAACCTCCATGCTTTTCTGCTGCTGGAGTAAACTTTCTCACACGTTAGGACTCACTTTTGGTAGCTTGCTTTCTCTTACAAAATGAAGTCCAGACTTCTGAAGCGCCCTTTCCATCCCCCCAGGCACCTCTAACCACAATGGATAATTCCCTTTCCAAGGTTCCCCTTGGTGGCCCTTTCTCCAAAAGATTTTATTTCAGGCAGCCTTTCCACCCAGCTTAATTTAGTTCACCAAGTGCTTAATTGAACACCAAGTACACCATAGTTTCTGCCATCTAAGGGGGTGAGGAGCAGATGACAAGATGGGTGGGTGGGGAGAGATACTTCAAGTTATTGGGGTTAGGACTGTATCTGTCATGTGTCAACACAATCCCACGAAAAGGTTTTTTGCTAAGCCACCCCAGTGGAGGAGACTGAAAATGCTTTTGCACCAGGCCAAAACCACTGCTGGAACTTTGCTAGGGAAATAGGAACATTTGCATTTGTAGAACCCGAGATCTTGTGTATCAACGAGGTTCTGAGTGGGGGTAAATGTATCCTTTTTATTTTTACATTAATCGTAAAGACTGGTCTCTAAATGAAGGTGATGTGATTAATATCTTGTACATTTTAAATCAGTAGCAGTGGATATGGTCCTCAATTTCCACTTACCATCCCCAACTCACAAAATATTCGCTTCCCAGCAGTTCCAAGGAGATGTTTGTGTATTTGTTTTGATTTGTTGCAGGTAATATGCATTCAAAGAGGTTTTTCTTGTCTGAGTCTCATTTTCCATATCTTCCTGGTACTGGGGACTTGGAATTGCTGATTTTTCCCCTTTCATTCTGCCAGCAAGCTAGGTATGGTGTGCAAGTTGGCACTGCCTAAGGAGGCGATGACCTGATTCCGGCCCCCTCGTTTTGCCAAGCCTGGCTGCCTGGCTCGCAGCTGTACTGCTTTTCTTTAATTCTGCTATGATCCAGAGATGTCAAGTAAGTTGGTGCTTGAGAAAGAAATGGTTCCAAATAATCTCATTTAACCAGTGAGGCACAGCTCAGCAGGTCACTCACTGCCAATCCGTCTGTCCCGCTCCCAGGATTTATAATCCCAGTCATGGCCTTCGTATCTGTGTGCAGAGGAAGCTGCTGCCAAGTCCTCTTTCTAGTTTAGCTACCTACCTCTTTCTCTCAAGCTAATTCCCCATTCTAAGGACCTGGTTTACATTTCCTCATTGTATTCATTTCCTGTGGCTGCCAGAACAAATTGCCCCTGACTGGGTGACTTGAAACAATAGAAACATATTCTTCTAGGGTCTGGAGGCCAGAAGTCCAAAATCAAATGTCAGGGGCGCCCACTTCCTCCAAAGACCCTAGGGGAGGCTCCTTCCTCTTCCAGCTTCTGGTAGCTCCTGGCCTTCCTTGGCTTGCGGCATCATTATTCCAACCTCTGCTCTGGACTCCCCCCGGCCTGCCTCGCTCTGTCTTTGCATTCTTTTCTGCCTCTTCTAAGAACATTTTCATTTGAATGTACGCCATTTGGATGATCTCATCTCAGTCTTACCTTAACAACATCTGCAAAGACCCTATTTTCAAATACAGTCAGATCTTGGGCTGTGGATTCACATGAATATTGCGGTGGGGGGTGGGGATACTATTCAAGCCACTACACACACCAACTTTGTCAAGATGCCGTTGCAGCGGGTCTGCTGCTAATGCTCTTTCCAGTCTCATTTCCAAGTTCCTCTTTTCCTATCTGACTCCATTAGGAGCAACTCATAATATGTGCACGCAATAGTCACCCATTCTGAATTTCTAAAGAGATATCCAACAGTAACCATATATTTACCAGAATTTCTCATGGGGTAAAGTCAAGGTTAGGGAGGGTGGGACTGATATATACAGCTCTTTCAGTAATGTACTTGGTTGACATATTTCCCCCAGCTGTCTATATATGTATATATGTGTATATATATATATATGAAAAATGCAAATACTATAAACATCTATACATAAATACATAAGTACATACATAAGTACATAAATATACTATGTATATTATTAATATAATTAATACAATTATTAATTTGTATTATTTTCCTCTACTTTTAAATTTTTTTCATGACTTTTTAAAAATCACGTTTTTAAAAAAAATTATTTTCAATTGAAGGATAATTGCTGTACAATATTGCTTTGGTTTCTGCCATACATCAGCATGAATCAGCCACAGATATACATATGTCCCTTCCCTCCTGAACCTCCCTTCCAGCTCCCAACCCTTCCCATCCCTCTAGGTTGTTACAAAGCCCTGGTTTGAGTTCTGTAAGTCAGGCAACAAATTTCCATTGGCTGTCTATTTTACATATAATAGTAGTGTATCTGCTTCCATGCTCTTCTCTCCATGCGTCCCGCCCTCTTCTTCCTCCTCTCCATCCATGTCCATAAGTCTGTTTCCTATGTCAATTTTTTTAAAAATTGGGAGATAATTGCTTTACAGAGTTGTCTTGGTTTCTACTGTACAACAATACAAATCAATCATAGTTACTTATATTCCCTCCCTCATGAGCCTCCCTTCCCTCTCCCATCCCTCCCTTCCAGGTCGTCCCAGAGTACCAGGCTGGGATATTCCAAGCTGCTGTGTTATACAGCAGCTTCCCGCAAGTTATCTATTTTACACATGATAGGGTGTATATGTCGATGCTACTTTCTCAATTCATCCTACTCTCTCTGTCCCCCACTGTGTACATGTCTTTTCTCTACGTCTGCATCTCCATTTGTTTCCTATAAATAGGTTTATCAATACTATTTTTTCTAGATCCCACATGAGAGAAAGAAAGTGAATGTGAAAGTCACTCAGTCATGTCCGACTCTGTGTGGCCCCATGGGCTGGAGCCACGGACTGAAGGTATATATGCGTAGATATTCCAGTTATAGGTATTCTTTTCAGATTATTTTCCATTATAGGTTACTACAAGGTATTCACTATAATTTACTGTGCTATACAGTAGGACATTGTTTTTTTTTTTTTTTTTAACCTATTCTACATATAGTAATGTATATCTGTTAATCCAAAACTTCTAATTTATCTCTCTCCTCTTCCCATTTGGTAACCATAAGTTTGTTTTCTGTGTCTGTGAATCTGTTTCTGTTTTGTAATTTCCATTTCTAAAATCAGGACAAAGTTTAAATTCACCCGGTTTGCCTGACAACTGATAAACTCAGCAGAAGACAAGCATATCCAGGAACATTTTTCTTAGTCTGACCATGTTAGCCTGGAGGTAGGGGGTGGGAAAAACTTCAGGATTATGGGTTTCTGGGAGAAAGCCATGGAGAGGGCTGTTGGACAGACATGCAAAGTATACTTTTACAGGGATGTAGAGTGGCTGTGCTCTCCTCTTGCTTCTTAGCAGGCCTCAGCACAGACCAGGGGCATGAGGACGCTCTGGGGCTGCTGGGTCATCTGCAGGGTCATACCATGCATCTTCTCCAAAAAATGGGACCTCTGCCTTGCTGGCATCAACAGGACTCGCCCTGTGATTTGCAGAGGTTTTCTACCCTTGAAATCTCATTAACTTCTGATTCTTTGGTATTTTTGTCCCTATAGCTACTAAACGGAGAAGGGAATGGCAACCCACTCCAGTAATCTTGCCTGGAAAATCCCATGGCTGGAGGAGCCTGGTAGGCTGTAGTCCATGGGGTCATGAAGAGTCTGACACTTACTGAGCGACTTCACTTTCACTTTTCACTTTCGTGTATTGGAGAAGGAAATGGCAACCCACTCCAGTGTTCTTGCCTGGAGAATCCCAGGGATGGCGGAGCCTGGTCGGCTGCCATCTCTGGGGTGGCACCAAGTCAGACATGACTGAAGCGACTTAGCAGCAGCAGCTACTAAAAGCAATGTATTTCAGCTAAATTGCTAGCATTTTGCCTTTTCATTTGGATTTGAAATGTAGAAAACTTAGGAAGAGAAGAAAGGGGAAAAAAAGAAAAAGGAAACAATGTGAAAAAAGGAAGCTGCTTTCCTATCAGCTGTTTATTCCCCCAACTCAAACTGTACTAAGAACATTGCAAAAGAAAATGGGTGTGACCTTGTCCCTGAAACCACATGGAACATTTTGCTTTAGCTGGGGCCACAAGCATCTAGACGGATAGCATCTTGGATGTCCCTGAGTTGGATCCAAAACCTCATAGTATAAGTATAGACTTCCCTCTGGTAGGAGAAGAAAGAGGCACCCCCACAGCAGGAGAGGCAGGAGTGAGCAACAGAATCAGCTTGATGATCAAGAGGACCATGACCAGGAGGAAAGGGCGAGGGGAGGGATGAATTGGGAGATCAGGATGAACATATGTGCTGGGCTGTGCTTAGTGGCTCAGCTGTGCCTGACTTTGTGACCCCACGGGCTGTAGCCTGCCAGGCTCCTCTGTCCATGGGGATTCTCCAGGCAAGAATACTGGAGTGGGTTGTCATGCCCTCCTCCAAGAGCTCTTCCCAACCCAGGGATCGAACCCAGGTCTCCCTCATTGCATGTGGATTCTTTACCAGCTAAGCCGCAAGGGAAATCACAAGGGAGCTACCAGGGAAGCCCGCTACTAAATATAAAATTTACTGAATTGAGTTTGGCTTGCTGGACATCTGTTTTCAGGGTTTCACTTAGGGTTTTGTTTTTCTCTTTCTTAGGTATCATTCATGGTGACGAAGCATCCTTGATCTCTCTGCTCAGGAAAGAGAAGAGAGGGAAAGCAGTACAATGGTAATTACCTAAATTACTGCATCTCCATAGGATTCAAGCTGTAGGGCCAGTGGTATCCTATATAGCACTGAGAAATGTAGTGTGTGCGCTTAGTTGCTTCAGTAGTGTTCGATTCTTTGCGACCCCATGGACTGTAGCCCATCAGGCTCCTCTGTCCATGTGATTTTCCAGGAAAGCATACTAGAGTGGGTTGTCATTTCCTCCTCCATTGAATCTTCCCAACCCAAGTACTGAATCTGCGTCTCCTGCGGTTCCTGTATTACAGGCGGATTCTTTACCTCTGAGCCACCAGGGAAGCTACAAGCCACCTGGGAAATGTAGTATATATTCTCTATAAAACACATGAAGAACGTGTGTGTGCTTATTTGTTCAGTCGTGTCTGACTCTTTGCGACCCCATTGATTGTATCCTGCCAGGCTCCTCTGTCCGTGGAATACTCCAGGCAAGAATACTAGAGTGGGTTGCCATTCCCTTCTCCAGGGAATCTTCCTGACCCAGAGAGTGAACCCAGGTCTCCTGCCTTATAGACAGATTCTTTACCAGCTGAACTACCAGGGAAGGCCACATGAAGAACATAAACTGCCATCCATTCATTTACTTTTTTCATAGGACCTCAGGGTAGTACTTCCTTAATATGAATTCCCTTCAACTACAGGGAGAGCTAGTCTGTCCTTCCCTCTAGAAATGTAAACTCCAGAGGCCAGTGATGGTATCCCCATCTTCTAGAACAGTCCCTGGCACAGAGTATGCATTCAATAAATATTTGAATGAATAGAGTTCAGGTTATATTCGGTATATCCTTACAGATTTTGGTAATCCGCAGAGAATAGACTTGTCCTCTCATATATTTGAAGTCTGTCTTTGAGGTCTGATTCAGGCTGAGTGTCTCCCATTCTGATGTGATCTGGGATTCAGTACAAAACCTCAGCCTCGTACTTCCAGTAACCACAGGGTCTGCTTCTGGAAGAGGAGGGGCAACTGTAGCATGAAGGGGAGTCACAGCCCAGTAGGAAAAGCTGATGTAATGTCGATGGAAGAACAGGCCCGCACACGTGGCCACGTCACTGTAGAATACAGTTGTGACAGAAGCCTTTTATAGGATTCTCTTTCTTCTTTCTGCTTCGTTTAGTTTTCCTTCACCCCTCTATTGTAATAGGTTGGGTTTTCATGTTCATTTTAATACTGAGGAACAATTAAAGAGGATTAGCACCAACTAGTCACTGTCATATTTAGATTAATTAATCTGGGTGATAATTGTTTTCTCTGAGGAGAATCAGACTTCTCAGATAGAGACGTGAATTTTTTTCATCTTGTAGTGCTCTAATAAGGCCCAGAGATCATCAGCTCCATTTTTCAGATGGTGACACTGAAGCATGCACACTGACCTGAGGGCAGGAAAGCCAGTCGTCTCCTGGTGGTCCTTTATCCTGGTCCCCAGGCCCTGCTGAGCATCTACTGCCAGAAAGCAGTAGGCCTTTGGCTCATCACTATTATCTGATTGAGAGAATGATGTGCTTTGTGATTCTAATATTATCTTGTTTTCTGTGGCTTATTTTTATATTTACCACTAGAATAAAAGCCCAGAGAAAAGTGATAGTCTATAAAGTTTCTTGAATTTAGGACCTTCTAATTTCTACAGGGAAACAGAAGGAAGTAGGGAAGATGAACTGGTGGATATTATATAGCTTTATATAGTTTTCCAAATAATTATGCAACTCTGGCCTGTACACAGAGAAGGCAATGGCATCCCACTCCAGTACTCTTGCCTGGAAAATCCCATGGGCAGAGGAGCCTGGTAGGCTGCAGCCCATGGGATTGCGAAGAGTCGGACACGACTGAGCGACTTCACTTTCACTTTTCACTTTCATGCATTGGAGAAGGAAAT
Source organism: Capricornis sumatraensis (assembly GCF_032405125.1). NCBI lineage: Eukaryota > Metazoa > Chordata > Mammalia > Artiodactyla > Bovidae > Capricornis > Capricornis sumatraensis. The sequence goes on from NC_091082.1 coordinate 63,487,032, forward strand.
GGCATCACTCCAGTGTTCTTGCCTGGAGAATCCCAGGGATGGGGGAGCCTGGTGAGCTGCTGTCTATGGGGTCGCACAGAGTCGGACATGACTGAAGTGACTTAGCAGTAGTAGCAGTAGGCCTGTACACTGTGGGCAAACCCAAGATTCTTTTGCCTTTAGGTTTTGGTCCTGAGGGTGGGATGCAGTAGAAGCTGCAGGGTTGGAACTGGATGGCATTGACTCCACCATCTACTGTCTTTAGGACCTTGCCCAGGTTATGTGACCTCTCTGTGTGTCGACTGAAGTCCTCACTTCCAGTAATGCCCATCTCTTTGGGTTATTGAAAATGAAATGAGTTAGCACACTTCATACTTCAGTTCAGTTCAGTTCAGTTCAGTTGCTCAGTCATGTCTGACCCTGCGACCCCATGAATCGCAGCACGCCAGGCCTCCCTGTCCATCACCATCTCCCGGAGTTCACGCAGACTCACGTCCATTGAGTCCGTGATACCATCCAGCCATCTCATCCTCGGTCGTCCCCTTCTTCTCCTGGCCCCAATTCCTCCCAGCATCAGAGTCTTTTCCAATGAGTCAACTCTTCGCATGAGGTGGCCAAAGTACTGGAGCTTCAGCTTTAGCATCATTCCTTCCAAAGAAATCCCAGGGTTGATCTCCTTCCGAATGGACTGGTTGGATCTCCTTGCAGTCCAAGAGACCCTCAAGAGTCTTCTCCAACACCACAGTTCAAAAGCATCAATTCTTCGGCGCTCAGACTTCATACTTAAAGCCCTTAAAATAGCATCTGGATCTTTGTGTTCAGTAAGTGCTCTATGATGATTATGATAATGATGATTTCCCTTCTTACTGTTGGCCACAGTATCCTCCCCTCCAATACTGCCTCATATCATAAGATAGCAATTTCTGTATCTGATTGACATCCAGTTTATTGGACCGTTCCTCAAAATGAAACTCTCTGGGCATTGCCAGCAAAGGCAAAGAAAAAGAAGAAAGCAAAGGAATAGTTAGAAAGATGCAAATAGAAAATGTAACTAATCCTTGTTCACACAACAACCTTTTTATAATCAGCCAAATGCAAAATGCTCTACAGGACCTTGGGGAATATAGATTATGCATATGCACTTGTGTGCACACGATGTTATTTCTGCATTCAAAGCACCTATACTTGTCTTCTTCAGAAGGCTTTGCTGGGGACCCCAGACAGGATTAGGGCTGCTCCTCTGTGGGTTCCTAGCACCCTGGACCTGTAGCATTCACCATGTTAGCAGACCTTTAGGAGCCTGTTTGTCTGGAATACTGTGAGCTCCGTGAGTGCAAGAACCTTAGGATGCATGGTGCTCTGTGTGTTTGCCAAACGGGACAGGACTGGGTAGAACTAGCAGAGATTGTCTCTTTGGTGTATATCTTTCTCTTTTATCCCAGCTTTGACATCATACCCCTAGTCTTAGACCTCCCTTTTAGGCCTAATTATTATTCTTGATCCCTTCTTGGTTCCTCTTTATCTGTGATTTTCTGTCTGGCTTTTTTGCCTCCTCAATTTCACTGGACACATTGGGCCTCACCACCGAGCCAAGAGCTTCCCTGGTGGCTCAAATTGTAAAGAATGCCTGCAATTCTGGAGACTGGGGTTCAGTCCTTGGGTTGGGAAGATCCCTGGAGAAGGAAATGGCTACCCACTCCAGTATTCTTCCCTGGAGAATTCCATGGACAGGAGTCTGGCAGACTATGGTCCATGGGGTCGCAAAGAGTCGGACGTGACTCAATCTCAATAACTAATACTTTTTTACTTTTTCACTTCCACTAAACCAAGAGCAAGGAGGGGCCTGTCTTCTCCAACAGGCACATCTTCTCAATTTTTTAAAAATTGAAGTATGGTTGATTTACAATATTGTGTTAGTTTCAGGTATACAACACAGTGATTCAATTACAGAATTTTTTTCAGACTATATTCCATTATAGGTTATTGCAAGAAACTGAATATAGTTCAATATCTTACACTACAGTAAATCCTTGTTGCTTATCTATTTTGTGTATAGTAGTTTTCATTTATATTATTTTTAGGTTCCAAATATAAGTGATATCATACACTATTTGGTCTTTGTCTGACTTACTTCCCTAAGTATAAAATTCTCTAGGTCCATCCATGTTGCTGCAAATGGCAATGCTTCTTTCTTTTTGTGGCTGAGCAATATTCCACTATTATATTTCACAATATTCTCTATATATACCACATCTTCTTAAGCCAATCATCTGTTGATGAGGCTTGGGTTGTTTCCATGTCTTGGCTGTTATCAATAGTACTGCTATGAACTTTGGGGCAGAGAAGGCAATGGCACCCCACTAGAGTACTCTTGCCTGGACAATCCCATGGACAGAGGAGCCTGGAAGGCTGCAGTCCCTGGGGTCACTGAGGGTTGGACACGACTGAGCGACTTCACTTTCACTTTCCACTCTCATGCATTGGAGAAGGAAATGGCAACCTACTCCAGTGTTCTTGCCTGGAGAATCCCAGGGACGGGGGAGCCTGGTGGGCTGCTGTCTATGGGGTCGCACAGAGTCAGACACGACTGAAGTGACTTAGCAGCAGCAGCAGCAGTAGAACTTTGGGGTGCGTGTATTTTTTTGAATTCATTTTATTTTTTGGGATATATATCCAGGAGTGGGATTGCTGGATCATAAGTTGGCTCTATTTTTTAGCTTTTTAGGGAATCTCCATACTGTTTTCCATGGTGGCTGCACCAATTTACATTCTCACCAACAGTGTAGGAGGGTTCCCCTTTCTCCACACCCTCTCCAGCATTTATTGTTTGTCAACCTTTTGATGATGGCCAGTCTGACTGGTGTGAGGTGATACCTCATTGCAGTTTTGATTTTCATCCCTCTGATAATTAGCATTGTGGAACATCTCTCACATCTTTTCATGTGCCTCTTGGCCATCTGCACATCTTCCTGAGAGAAATGTCTGTTTAGGTCTTCTGCCTATTTTTTGTTGGGTTGTCTTTTGCTATTGAGTTGTATGAGCTGTGTGCATAGTTTGGGTATTAACCCCTTGTTGGTTGCATTGTTTGAAAATATTTTCTCCCATCTTTGTTTGATTGATGCTTTCCTTTGCTGTGCAGAGTTTCTAAGTTGGATTGGGTCCCATTTGCTTATTTTTACTCTATTTATTTTGCTTCCAGAGGGCACATCTTGAGGACACTTAGAGGGATTAGCCACAAGCTCCTTATGCTTCAGAACATCAGCTACTTAGATTCTGGCTTTTGCATCCTTCAGAGATGGCCTCTCTCCTTAAAAGATTTCTCTGCCTTTTCACTCCTCTTCCCCTAGACGTGAAACTGGGGACTGGGGGGAGAGTTGATCAAAAGATTGGATCAAAGAATCTCCCATTCAACTGGGTTTGCCTTGCTCTTTCTTCTGAATTCTCCCCAACCAGGCTCTGGAGCACAGAGTTCTCAGGGCCAGCCCGTTTCCCCAAGGGCATCAGTCCTGTCCAGCTCATCTTCCAGTCAAGTCTCTGCAGCCTCTGGCTTCTGTCAGAGGCTGGAACCTTGGGGATTTCTGAAAGCAACCGCACAGTGTGTGTCTGCAAAGTGTTTATGTCAAGTTCAGTCTCCTGCAGACATTCACAAACATGCTGCCAGTTACTAACCATCATCGATACTCTTTCCTTTGGTCTGAATTGCTATTCGTTTTTCCAGTCCACATGGAGAGGTTCATCCTCCTGTGACACGCATGCTCCTTAATACACGCTGCCCACCAAGGCATCCACCCAGGAGCCTTCCTGAACATTCAGTTCACAGACTCACCATGCACCCCAGTGCCTTTTGCAAAGATGCAGCTCACCTCCCTCTCCCTCTTTGGTTATGTTTAGTCAGATTCTTAGTCTGTGATTGTTTTTGAAGCTTAGCTTTCAACCTCTCCCCAAGCTGCAGTGGTATGGTAGAAGGTACAGCTGCCAGGGTTTAGACGAGTCATGGTGCCTGTCTTCCCCTTGCCTCAGGCCATCTTCTTCTTCTTCTGGAACATTATAATGGAAATGAGGACAGACATTTTTCTGCACTTGTCTAATGGCTCTTTCTGGAACATAAACTAACACATGGCCCATGTGGCGCCAAAGAGGTTCATCACAGAGGCTATTGGATGAGCTGTGGTTGGTTTTGGAGTTAGCTAGACCAGAAGAATTCCCGGGGGATATTTTTTGTCCTTCATCTTTGCTGAGGGCCTGGCTATAAGAACCAAACAAAAATAACGATGGTTTTTGGAAGTCTGGGTTTTACTCTTCAGCTTATGCAAGTCAGTGGTGACTTGAGTTAGATGACATAGAGTTTGATAAGAAATATATTGTTAATGGGCTGCTCTCTACTTTCTATCTCCAAGTCAACTGTATGGATCAAGATTTTGGACCCTTGACCCACCAGTGTTTCTCAATTTACCTACAGGCCTAGGAGGCTCAGTCAGGTACAGCCAGAACATACACATTGTCATCACCACTGATGACGAAGGTTCTGGATGAAGAGTCAATTTCCTTGCCTTGTTTCAGGGACCTCCAAAATCTGGCCCCTACACTCCAGTGTACTACTTCTTTATCTGAACTCTTGCTTTGATCAAAATGGCACTCCTTGTTTCACGTAATCTGATATTCTTACTCCTCTGAATCCCTCTCAGTCTCCCTTTAGGGCATCTCTTCCTCGGTTAATATCAGTTTCTCCAGGGTTTTGATGTTGGCGTTTTTCTGCCCTTCTCATTGTGTGCATGTTCTCATTTCCCTGATGGGTTCAGTTCTCTCCACTAAGTCTACATGTCTGTCTTTGTCCGGGATCTGCTCATAAATTCTAGACCCCTATAATCTCATTAGATAGCTTGGATATCTCAATGAATACCTCAAACTCAACATATCCAAAACCTAATTAACATTTCTCCACAAGCTTGATTCACCTTCTTTATCTCCTGTCTAAGAGAATAATTCCCTAGCTAAGATCAGCAATTCCCCCTCCATCTTCCCTGTCCTTACTTTACATCCAAAATTGGACCTTTGATGCTTCCCCCAATGAATGCCTTTTCCATCTCAGGAAGCTGTATCATCATACATCCAACCGCTCAAGACCAGAACTCTTGAGACCTTCTTGATAGTTCTCTTTCCATCATCAGTCCAGTTCAGTTCAGTCGCTCAGTCATGTCCAACTCTGCAACCCCATGAATTGCGGCATGTTAGGCCTCCCTGTCCATCACCAACTCCCGGAGTTCACTCAGACTCACGTCCATCGAGTCAGTGATGCCATCCAGCCTTATCCTCTGTCGTCCCCTTCTCCTCCTGCCCCCAATCCCTCCCAGCATCAAAATCTTTTCCAATGAGTCAACTCTTCACATGAGGTGGCCAAAGTACTGGAGCTTCAGCTTTAGCATCATTCCTTCCAAAGAAATCCCAGGGTTGATCTCCTTCAGAATGGACAGGTTGGATCTCCTTGCAGTCCAAGGGACTCTCAAGACTCTTCAACATCACAGTTTCAAAGCATCAATTCTTCAGTGCTCAGCCTTCTTCACAGTCCAACTCCCACATCCATACATGACCACAGGAAAAACGATAGCCTTGACTAGACAGACCTTAGTCGGCAAAGTAATGTCTCTGCTTTTGAATATGCTATCTAGGTTGGTCATAACTTTTCTTCCAAGGAGTAAGCGTCTTTTAATTTCATAGCTGCAGCCACCATCTGCAGTGATTTTGGAGCCCAAAAAAATAAAGTCTGACACTGTTTCCACTGTTTCCCCATCTACTTCCCATGAAGTGATGGGACCAGAAGCCATGATCTTCGTTTTCAGAATGTTGAGCTTTAACAACTTTTTCACTCTCCACTTTCACTTTCATCAAGAGGCTTTTTAGTTCCTCTTCACTTTCTGCTATAAGGCTGGTGTCATCTGCATATCTGAGGTTATTGATATTTCTCCTGGCAATCTTGATTCCAGCTTGTGTTTCTTCCAGCCCAGCCTTTCTCATGATGTACTCTGCATATAAGTTAAATAAGCAGGGTGACAATATACAGCCTTGACGTACTCCTTTTCCTATGTGAAACCAGTCTGTTCCATGTCCTGTTCTAACTGTTGCTTCCTGACCTGCATACAGATTTCTCAAGAGGCAGGTCAGGTGGTCTGGTATTCCCATCTCTTTCAGAATTTTCCACAGTTTATTGTGATCCACACAGTCAAAGGCTTTGGCAAAGTCAATAAAGCAGAAATAGATGTTTTTCTGGAACTCTCTTGCCTTTTCCGTGATCCAGTGGATGTTGGCAATTTGATCTCTGGTTCCTCTGCCTTTTCTAAAACCAGCTTGAACATCAGGGAGTTCACGGTTCACGTATTGTTGAAGCCTGGCTTGGAAAATTTTGAGCATTATTTTACTAGCATGTGATATGAGTGCAATTGTGCTGTAGTTTGAGCATTCTTTGGCATTGCCTTTCTTTGGGATTGGAATGAAAACTGACCTTTTCCAGTCCTGTGGCCACTGCTGAGTTTTCCAAATGTGCTGGCATATTGAGTGCAGCACTTTCACAGCATCATCTTTTAGGATTTGAAACAGCTCAACTGGAATTCCATCACCTCCACTAGCTTTGTTCACAGTGATGCTTTCTAAGGCCCACTTCACTTCACATTCCAGGATGTCTGGCTCTAGACGAGTGATCACACCATCGTGATTATCTGGGTCATGAAGATCTTTTTTGTACAGTTCTTCTGTGTATTCTTGCCACATCTTCTTAATATCCTCTGCTTCTGTCAGGTCCAGACCATTTCTGTCCTTTATTGAGCCCATCTTTGCATGAAATGTTCCCTTGGTATCTCTAATTTTCTTGAAGAGATCTCTAGTCTTTCCCATTCTGTTCTTTTCCTCTATCTCTTTGCATTGATCGCTAAAGAAGGCTTTCTTATCTCTTCTTGCTATTCTTTGGAACTCTGCATTCAGATGCTTATATCTTTCCTTTTCTCCTTTGCTTTTCACCTCTCTTCTTTTCACAGCTATTTGTAAGGCCTCCCCAGACAGCCATTTTGCTTTTTTGCATTTCTTTTCCATGGGGATGGTCTTGATCCCTGTCTCCTGTACAATGTCATGAACCTCATTCCATAGTTCATCAGGCACTCTATCTATCAGAAATAGGCCCTTAAATCTATTTGTCACTTCCATGTATAATCATAAGGGATTTGATTTAGGTCATACCTGAATGGTCTAGTGGTTTTCCCTACTTTCTTCAATTTGAGTCTGAATTCGGTAAAAGGAGTTCATGATCTGAGCCACAGTCAGCTCCTAGTCTTGTTTTTGTTGACTGTATAGAGCTTCTCCATCTTTGGCTGCAAAGAATAGAATCAATCTGATTTTGGTGTTGACCATCTGGTGATGTCCATATGTAGAGTCTTCTCTTGTTTTGTTGGAAGAGGGTGTTTGCTATGACCAGTGCATTTTCTTAGCAAAACTGTATTAGTCTTTGCCCTGCTTCATTCTGCATTCCAAGGCTAAATTTGCCTGTTACTCCAGGTGTTTCTTGACTTCCAACTTTTGCATTCCAGTCCCCTGTAAGGACATCTTTTTTGGGTGTTAGTTCTAAAAGGTCTTGTAAATCTTCATAGAACCGTTCAACTTCAGCTTCTTCAGTGTTACTGGTTGGGGCATAGACTTGGATAACTGTGATATTGAATCGTTTGCCTTGGAGACGAACAGAGATCATTCTGTCATTTTTGAGATTGCATCCAAGTATTGCATTTCGGACTCTTTTGTTGACCATGATGGCTACTCCATTTCTTCTGAGGGATTTCTGCCCGCAGTAGTAGATATAATGGTCATCTGAGTTAAATTCACCCACTCCAGTCCATTTTAGTTCGCTGATTCCTAGAATGTTGACATTCACCCTTGCCATCTCTTGTTTGACCACTTCCAATTTGCCTTGATTCATGGACCTGACATTCCAGGTTCCTATGCAATATTGCTCTTTACAGCATTGGACCTTGCTTCTATCACAAGTTACATCCACAGCTGGTTATTATTTTTGCTTTGGCTCCATCCCTTCATTCTTTCTGGAGTGATTTCTCCACTGATCTCCAGTAGCATATTGGGCACCTACTGACCTGGGGAGTTCCTCTTTCAGTATCCTATCATTTTGCCTTTTCATACTGTTCATGGGGTTCTCAAGGCAAGAATACTGAAATGGTTTGCCATTATTCCCTTCTCCAGTGGACCACATTCTGTCAGACCTCTCCACCATGACCCGCCCATCTTGGGTTGCCCCACAGGCATGGCTTAGTTTCATTGAGTTAGACAAGACTGTGGTCCTAGTGTGATTAGATTGACTAGTTTTCTGTGAGTACGGTTTCAGTGTTTCTTCCCTCTGATGCCCTCTTGCAACACCTACCATCTTACTTGGTTTTCTCTTACCTTGGGCGTGGGGTATCTCTTCACAGCTGCTCCAGCAAAGCACAGCCACTGCTCCTTACCTTGGACGAAGGGTATCTCCTCACCGCTGCCGTTCTTGACCTTCAACATGGGATAGCTCCTCTATGCCCTCCTGTGCCCGTGCAGCCACTGCTTTCCAGGCAAGAACATTGGAGTGGGTTGCCATTTCCTTCTCCAATGCATGAAAGTGAAAAGTTAAAGGGAAGTCACTCAGTCGTGTCCAACTCTTTGCGACCCCATGGACCGCAGCCCACCAGGCTCCTCTGTCCCTGGGATTCTCCAGGCAAGAGTACTGGAGTGGGGTGCCATCGCCTTCTCCGTTTAGTTTAGGCACTGTTTAACCTTGTCGATTATCACAATCACCTCCTTACTAATCTGCCTGTCTCCAGTCTTACATCTTTTATGGATAGAGCTGATCATTCCAGCAACATTTATGGAGTGACCAGTGTGCTTGGGAAGCAGGTGTGGATAAGGTGAGTATGATGCATGCCCTGTGGGGTGTACAGTCTGGTCAGAAAGATGAACATCAGGCCCACACGTGTAGGTATATCAAGTGGTGGGAGACACTCCCAGGGGCTAAGAGTGTCGAACATGCACACCTAACCTAGCCTTAGGGGGCAGGCAAGTCTTTTCAGTGAAAAACAGTTTCAACTGAAAACTAAGGAGTGATGAGGCAGCAACCAGGTGAAGAAGAAGAAAGCAAGAGCAAAGGAAGTGTATCCTAATGAGAAAAACATCAGATGACAAATGTGTGATGCATTTCTTCCACACTGTTATCAGCTTGATCTCTATCTTCTTTCTCTAAATGTTTTTTTCTGATAAAAAATGTTGTACACATTTATTGTGAGATATTTGGAAAATGTCGAAAGATTTAGAAAAGAAAATAATGTTTATTCACAATCTCACCATCCAAAGATGAGCAGTGATTACACTACAGTGCATTTCCTTTCAATTGTGTCTTTGCACATATGCATTTTCAGGATGATCTTACACTAAAAATCTCATCATATTATTTCCTGTCTTAGGAACAATCAGTGGCTCCTCGCTGTCTAGAAGCTCAAGGGCCTAGCCCAATGCTTATAATAAATATTTGCTGAGTGGATGACTAAATTCATGAGTCAGTGAGTAAATAAAAATATGCTTACCCACCTCCACGTTCTCTTCCTCTTTTTCATTACCTGTTTGATGAAATCTTGTCTTGGGGTTTGACTCTATCCAAAGCCTTCTTCAAAGGTAAATCCTTATCTTTTTTTTCAAAAATTTATCATTTTTATTTATCATTTATTGAGTTATTGATTTACCTCCATATTATATTAGAATATTATATTAGTTTCAGGTGTAGAGAATAATGATTCAAAATTTTTGTAGATTAAGCTCCACTTACAGTTATTCTAAAGTATTGGCTATATTCTCTGCATTGTATAATAATCCTTGTAGCTTATTTATTTTATACATAGCAGTTTATACCTCTTAATGACACAGCTTGCCTGTAAGCACAGATGGGGTTGCTTCTCAGGTCCTTGTTGTTGTGTTGTTCAGTTGTCACTAAGCAGTGTCTGACTCTTTGTGACCCCATGGGCTGAAACCAGGCCTCCCTGTCTCTCACTGTCTCCGAGTTTGCCCAAGTTCACATCCCATTGAGTCAGTGATGCTATCCAACCATCTCATTCTCTGCCACCCTCTTCTCCTTTTGCCTTCAATGTTTCCCAGCATCAGGGTCTTTTCCAATAAGTCAGCTGTTTGCATCAGGTGGCCAAAGTATTGGAGTATCTTAGGTCCTTAGCACAGGTTAACTGCCTTTGATTTACCTTAGAAGCCTTTCATGGCAAAGTTGTTGACAACTCAGCATCATTCCACCCCTTCTATACTCCATCCTTATCTCAGGGGTTGGAAGCCTGAAAACCACACTCCCCAGAGTCCTTTACTTCCATTGTTTCCAGCTGGATTTCACCAATGAGAGGCTTTCCTCTGAGATCGGGCATGAGAAAGAGAAGCAGATGTGTTTTTAATTGCTTCTCTGACAGTGGAAGCACCTTTTCCCTTCCTATGTGAAAGCAGTGGTTTTCCCCTGAAAATTTCCCAGTGGCTGAGTGGTACCCATCCTGAAAATTTTTTCCCTTGGTATTGGAGGCAGCTGGGATCATCAGTGGTGGTTTCCCAAGGTCCTGTAAGCTCCTGATTTTCTAAAGGATGGAAGCAAATGTGAGAGCTGGCCTTTACTCTTTTGCCCTTTCTCCTTACCTTCTGTGTTTGGGCTTCTGTTTTTCTGACCAAAGCCTCACTGAACTGCCCTGTGAGTCACAGTACAGTGCCCCTTTTTATTCTCCTAACCTGCTCAGGGTGGGACCTGGCTTAGCTCCTCAATACATGCTGGCTACTGCTGAGAAAGACACTAGCACCTGATCCTTCATCATCGTCTGCAAAACATCTTACTTAGCGGACACAGTTGCATTTGTTTAGTGATTTAACTTCTCCTTTATAGCAACTAATTGAGGGTGTGTGCATTTAAACATTGGAGAAGGAGATGGCAACCACTCCATTGCTCTTGCCTGGGAAATTCCACGGACAGAAGAGCCTGGTGGGCTGCAGTTCCTGGAGTCACAAAGAGTCGGACACGACTGAGTGACTAACACTTAACACTGCACTTAAACATATGAACACGTTAAACATATAACAGAAATGTATTATAAGACACATGACTCAGTTCCCCAAGGCTAACACCTCACATTGTAGCACACTGTGACTGCGTACCCACCAATATTTATTAACTATCTGTTGCATGCCTAGGGCCTGCCTTAGGCCTAACTGTGGGGCGCATGCGGGGGAAAATTTAAACAAGCTTGTGTCTATCTGTTAAGTGCCTGTATGTACCAGGCATGGTGCTAGAGCAGCAGCTGTTTGCCCTTCCTGAACTTACAGTCTAGCAATCTCATTGCTTAATGGCGTCGACATAAATAATCGATAAGAAGGCAATGGCACCCCACTCCAGTACTCTTGCCTGAAAAATCCCCTGGACAGAGGAGCCTGATGGGATGCAGTCCATGGTGTCGCTAAGAGTTGGACACGACTGAGTGACTTCACTTTCACTTTTCACTTTCATGCATTGGAGAAGGAAATGGCAACCCACTCCAGTGTTCTTGCCTGGAGAATCCCAGGGACGGGGGAGCCTGGTGGGCTGCCGTCTATGGAGTCGCACAGAGTTGGACACAACTGAAGTGACTTAGCAGCAGCAGCAGCAGCAGTAAGAATAGAAAAAGAATTTCATTTGAACCAAACTGAGGACCAGCCCAAATGCCAGTTTCTCAGATTACTCTGAGAAGTATGCTCTGGAGAAGCAGGGTTTTCAGCACAGCTGTTATTTTTTTTTAATTAATTAATTTATTTTAATTGGAGGCTAATTACTTTACAATATTGTAGTGGGTTTTGCCATACACTGACATGAATCGGCCATGGGTGTACATGTGTTCCCCATCCTGAACCCCTCTCCCACCTCCCTCCCCATTCAGCACAGCTTTATGTCTTGTCAGGGCTGAGAATATTAAAGCCGGGGATACATTTCTTCAAGATTTCAGAAAAACATGCCAGCACATACAGTATGGCCTTGGTGCCTGCGAGGGATGTCTTATCACTAAAGGAGGAGCAGCATCAGGAAGAGGGGCATTAGTGGCAGCCGGGAGGAGACACCCCACGTCCGAGGTCAGGGGCAGCCGGGAGAAGCCACCTTGCGCCCCAGGCCAGGGGCAGTGACCCTGAGGAGCTACACGGAGCCCGAGGCCAGGGGTGGCAGCTGGGAGGAGCCACCCAAGGAGAGGTGTCCGCGCAGGCACAGGAGGGCCTAGAGGAGCTATCCCACACTGAAGGTCAGGAACGGCGGCGGTAAGGAGATTACCCCTCGTTCAAGGTAAGGAGCAGCGGGTGTGCCTTGGTGGAGCAGCCGTGAAGAGATATCCCACGCCCAAGGTAAGAGAAAACCAAGTAAGATGGTAGGTGTTGCAAGAGGGCAGACACACTGAATCCATACTCACAGAAAACTAGTCAATCTAATCACACTAGGACCACAGCCTTGTCTAACTCAATGAAACTAAGCCATGCCTGTGGGGCAACCCAAGATGGGCGGGTCATGGTGGAGAGGTTTGACAGAATGTGGTCCACTGGAGAAGGGAATAATGGCAAACCACTTCAGTATTCTTGCCTTGAGAACCCCATCAACAGTATGAAAAGGCAAAATGATAGGATACTGAAAGAGGAACTCCCCAGGTCAGTAGGTGCCCAATATGCTACTGGAGATCAGTGGAGAAATCACTCCAGAAAGAATGAAGGGATGGAGCCAAAGCAAAAATAATACCCAGCTGTGGATGTGACTGGTGGTAGAAGCAAGGTCCGATGCTGTAAAGAGCAATATTGCATAGGAACCTGGAATGTCAGGTCCATGAATCAAGGCAAATTGGAAGTGGTCAAACAAGAGATGGCAAGGGTGAATGTCAACATTCTAGGAATCAGCGAACTAAAATGGACTGGAGTGGGTGAATTTAACTCAGATGACCATTATATCTACTACTGGGGGCAGGAATCCCTCAGAAGAAATGGAGTAGCCATCATGGTCAACAAAAGAGTCCTAAATGCAATACTTGGATGCAATCTCAAAAATGACAGAATGATCTCTGTTCGTCTCCAAGGCAAACCATTCAGTATCACAGTAATCCAAGTCTATGTCCCAACCAGTAACGCTGAAGAAGCTGAAGTTGAATGGTTCTATGAAGACCTACAAGACCTTTTAGAACTCACACCCAAAAAAGATGTCATTTTCATTACAGGGGACTGGAAAGCAAAAGTAGGAAGTCAAGAAACACCTGGAGTAACAGGCAAATTTGGCCTTGGAATGCAGAATGAAGCAGGGCAAAGACTAAAGGAGTTTTGCCAAGAAAACGCACTGGTCATAGCAAACACCCTCTTCCAACAACACAAGAGAAGACTCTACACATGGACATCACCAGATGGTCAACAGCGAAATCAGATTGATTCTATTCTTTGCAGCCAAAGATGGAGAAGCTCTATACAGTCAACAAAAACAAGACTAGGAGCTGACTGTGGCTCAGATCATGAACTCCTTATTACCAAATTCAGACTCAAATTGAAGAAAGTAGGGAAAACCACTAGACCATTCAGGTATGACCTAAATCAAATCCCTTATGATTATACAGTGGAAGTGACAAATAGATTTAAGGGCCTAGATCTGATAGATAGAGTGCCTGACGAACTATGGAATGAGGTTCATGACATTGTACAGGAGACAGGGATCAAGACCATCCCCATGGAAAAGAAATGCAAAAAAGCAAAATGGCTGTCTGGATAGGCCGTGCATATAGGTGGGGAAAGAAGAGAGGCAAAAAGCAAAGGAGAAAAGGAAAGATATAAGCATTTGAATGCAGAGTTCCAAAGAATAGCAAGAAGAGATAAGAAAGCCTTCTTCAGTGATCAATGCAAAGAAATAGAGGAAGAGAACAGAATGGGAAAGACTAGAGATCTCTTCAAGAAAATTAGAGATACCAAGGGAACATTTCATGCAAAGATGGGCTCGATAAAGGACAGAAATGGTATGGACCTAACAGAAGCAGAAGATATTAAGAAGAGGTGGCAAGAATACATGGAAGAACTGTACAAAAAAGATCTTCATGACCCAGATAATCATGATGATATGATCACTAATCTAGAGCCAGACATCCTGGAATGTGAAGTGAAGTGGGCCTTAGAAAGCATCACTACAAACAAAGCTAGTGGAGGTGATGGAATTCCAGTTGAGCTATTTCAAATCCTGGAGGATGATGCTGTGAAAGTGCTGCACTCAATATGCCAGCACATTTGGAAAACTCAGCAGCGGCCACAGGACTGGAAAAGGTCAGTTTTCATTCCAATCCCAAAGAAAGGCAATGCCAAAGAATGCTCAAACTACCGCACTATTGCACTCATCTCACATGCTAGTAAAGTAATGCTCAAAATTCTCCAAGCCCGGCTTCAGCAATACGTGAACCATGAACTCCCTGATGTTCAAGCTGGTTTTAGAAAAGGCAGAGAAACCAGAGATCAAATTGCCAACATCCGCTGGATCATGGTAAAAGCAAGAGAGTTCCAGAAAAACATCTATTTCTGCTTTATTGACTATGCCAAAGCCTTTGACTGTGTGGATCACAATAAACTGTGGAAAATTCTGAGAGAGATGGGAATACCAGGCCACCTGACCTGCCTCTTGAGAAATCTGTATGCAGGTCAGGAAGCAACAGTTAGAACTGGACATGGAACAACAGACTGGTTCCAAATAGGAAAAGGAGTACGTCAAGGCTGTATATTGTCACCCTGCTTATTTAACTTCTATGCAGAGTACATCATGAGAAACGCTGGACTGGAAGAAACACAAGCTGGAATCAAGATTGCTGGGAGAAATATCAATAACCTCAGATATGCAGATGACACCACTCTTATGGCAGAAAGTGGAGAGCAACTAAAAAGCCTCTTGATGAAAGTGAAAGAGGAGAGTGAAGAAGTTGGTTTAAAGCTCAACATTCAGAAAACAAAGATCATGGCATCTGGTCCCATCACTTCATGAGAAATAGATTGGGAAACAGTAGAAACAGTGTCAGACTTTATTTTTTTGGGCTCTAAAATCACTGCAGATGGTGACTGCAGCCATGAAATTAAAAGACACTTACTCCTTGGAAGAAAAGTTATGACCAACCTAGATAGCATAGTCAAAAACAGAGACATTACTTTGCCGACTAAGGTCCATCTAGCCAAGGCTATGGTTTTTCCAGTGGTCATGTATGGATGTGAGAGATGGACTGTGAAGAAGGCTGAGCACCGAAGAATTGATGCTTTTGAACTGTGGTGTTGGAGAAGACTCTTGAGAGTCCCTTGGACTGCAAGGAGATCCAACCAGTCCATTCTGAAGATCAGCCCTGGGATTTCTTTGGAAGGAATGATGCTAAAGCTGAAGCTCCAGTACTCTGGCCACCTCATGTGAAGAGTTGACTCACTGGAATAGGCTCTGATGCTGGGAGGGATTGGGGGTAGGAGGAGAAGGGGATGACCGAGGATGAGATGGCTGGATGGCATCACGGACTCGATGTACGTGAGTCTGAGTGAACTCCGGGAGATACTGATGGATAGGGAGGCCTGGCATGCTGTGATTCATGGGGTTTCAAAGAGTCGGACACGACTGAGCGACTGAACTGAACTGAACTGAGCAGACATTCTTTACTTCTGGTCAATGTGCCCTTTTCTTTAGTAATTAAGGCATATGTATGTTTCTTAGGCCACAAACCGGCTGTTTTAGTTAGTGTAAACTTCAAGTTAACTCATGTGTAAGCTAGAATGACTTCCCTATATCTCAGTATGTGACATTTTCTTTGATCAGTGGTCATGACTGAAAAGAAATGAGGCCCCTCACTCACTATTCCTACCCCAACTCCCTGTGCCCTTGGCATGAATGTCATCAAGCTTACCAGCCCTACTAACCCCCAGTGCAGCACTAGAGTTTCTTGGAGATGTGGCTGCAAAACGGCTCTGTCCAGAGTTCTGCCAGTGAGCCAGCATCTCTATGGTCAGTTTTGTTTTGGTCCTTCCTGGATTGCTTGCTTCTTGCTTAGTATTTCATTCATTGTGGAAAGCTAGTTTGAAAGCCAGTGGCATTCAATCCTATATACTAGAAGAAAAGGCAAGGAGAGTAGTTTATAGTTGCTACCAGGCTGGGTTGGATAAATAAAAAGTGAACTAGAGCTGTCTTCCGTGCCATGCCACAGGGTGGAACACGGGGGACAGGGTAACACTTAAATACCATATTTTGAGATTTTTATGGAAAAAGAAAAAAAAAAACCCACTAAGCAAATGAATGGCAGTGCAAAGCTGGCTGTCCCCTTGGCTTAGTTAATGTTTATTGAGTGTTTACTATAAGCTAGGCACTGTTCCCAATAAGTTACATCAATGATTCATTTATCCCACCCCCAACCCCCATTGTGAGAAGGTGCTAGGGATTTTCCAGGTGGTGCTAGTGGTAAAAAAAAAAAAAACCCACCTGTCAATTCAGGTTAGACATAATAGATGCAGGTTTGATCCTGGGTTGAGAAGATCCCCTGGAGGAGGGCATGGCAACCCACTCAAGTATTCTTACCTGGAGAATCCCATGAACAGAGGAGCCTGGCAGGCTGCAGTCCATGGGGTTGCATAGAGTCGGACACCACTGAAGTGACTTTCTAGGTAAGCGTGATGAAGTGCTACTGTGATTCCCATCTGAGAAGTCAGACAATTGGGGCAGGAGAGAGGAAGTGCTTTGCCCAAGACCATTTAAGCAAGTGGAGTGTGAACCTGGGTAGTTTGATTAAAACAAGGGGAAACATCAAATCCCCATCCTTTGGAATTTCTCCAGGTTTCATCTGAGTTAGTATGAATCTGGATGCCCAGAGAGAAGTGGTATTTTTAAAAATTACTTATTTATTTATTTTATTTTGGGTTGCACTGGGTCTTCATTGCTTCACGGGCTTTCCTAGTTGCGGCCAGCTGGGGCTACTCTTGGTCGCGGTGCACAAGCTTCTCATTCCTGTGGCTTCTCTTGTTGGGGAGCACGGGCTCAAGGGCGTGGGCTTCAGTCCTTGTGGCATGTGGGCTCAGTTGCTCCGAGGCTTGTGGAATCTCCCTGGATCAGGGATCGGACCCACGTCCTCTGCGTTGGCAGGCGGGTTCCTATCCACTGTACCACCAGGGAAACCTGAGAAGTGGTGTCTTTTAAAGGAAGCTGTAAAGGGGGCTGCGTTTCCCATGACTGTCAGGATCTGAGAAGAGAACACTCGGGCCCCAACAGTCACGTTTGTTCCTCGGACCTACACTTTTGTCTTAAAATGTGACTGTACCATCTGATCGATATTCAGCATCTCGTGTGAATCTCCACATGACTCCACTTTATTTTTAAGACACAAAGCTCAGAACAGATAGGTTGTACTGAAGGAAGAAGAGTGAGAAGGGACCAGAGAAAGAGGGGGCAGCAGAGGGATTTATCAAGCTTGTGTTACAGGATGTCGGGTAGCAAAACTCCTTCATAAAAATGTTCAGTGTATCCTTGCAGTTGGAGAAGCAACACCTTGAAGATCAAAATCAGCATAAGGAACGCCAGCTTTCAGTGCTTCTGTTCCATGATATCAAAAATTATAAGGGTAGGAAAGAAGGAAGTTAAACAGTCATTATTTATTAATACATGATATGAAAATTTACATAAAACCTGTAAAAACCTATGGAAAAACTACTGGAATAAAAAGAGAATGAAAAAAAATGTGAAGTACCTTAGAGTAAATCTAATAAAAGATCTGTAAGACCACTATGGAGAAAATTGTAAAACTTTCTTAAGGAAGATCCAGATAAATGGTGAGAGGGCTTATCTCTGTAGACAGGAAAACTGAGAGCTGTGATTCTTTCAAAATTCCCTGTATTAGTTTGTTAGGGTTACTATAACAATACCATAGACTGGGTGGCTTAAACAACAGAGAATTATTTTTTTTCCATAGTTCTGGAGACTAGAACAGATCAAGTTGTCAACAGGCTTGGTTTCTTCTGAGACCTCTCTCCTTGGCTTGCAGCCGGTCATTTTTTCTCTGTGTCTTCATGTGGTTATGATGTCTGTGTCATAATCTCCTCTTCTTAGAAGGACACCAGTCATATTGGGTAAGGGTCTACCTATGACCTACTTATATTTAACTTTACCTCTTTAAAGAATCTATCTCCAAATACACATTGAAGGTACTGGGTGTAAACACTTCAACATATAAAATTTAAAAGGAAAATTTTCAGCTTATAACTTTCTTTAAATCAGTCTACAAATTGAAGACTACCCCAATCAAATCCCAGCAAGTTTTTCATGGAACTTGACCTTCTGAATCTCAGTTTATATGAAACAACAAAGGTCTTATATAGACTAAATTTTTTTTGAAGAAAAGAATGAAATGGTAGGGAATGCCTGATTGGATAATAAAACATAAAATTATAATAATCAAGGCAGGGAATATTGGTATAGGAATAAACAAATAAATCAAGGAAACAGAATAGAGAACTGAGAAGCAAACCCACACACATATGAAACCTTGATAAATTAGAGATGACATAGCATATTAGAGGGGCTAACATGGCCTATTAAATAAATGATGTTAAAACAACTCGGTATCTACATAGAAAAAGAAAATAAAATTGGATGCTTTCTTTTACCCTGGGGAAAAAAATAAATTCTGGGTATACTACTAATATAAATCTAAATGTGTTAAGCAAAACTTTGATGCCTTTATAGGAAAATATAAGTGCCTATCTATTTACCTCAAGATAGGGAAATAGTTCTTAAATAAGTCATTAAAACAACAAATCATAAAGGGAAAGGCTGATAAATTTGAACAAATTAAAATGAAAAACTTCTGCACAGAAAAATACCAGGAGAAATACCAGGAAAAATAGTTAGAAGCACAAATAAGAAGAAAATAGCGTTCGTGCAATAATGCCAAGAATTAAGATCTAGGATACATAAAGGACTACAAATCAATAAGAAAATACACAAAATCCAGGACAGTTCCCAGAAGCAGAAACAAACAGCAACCAAAAAAAAAAAAAAAAAAAGGAAAAAAATACTCAACCTTAGTATTGATTAGGAAAATAATAAATAGATCCAGCAGACACTATTTCACTCATGCCAGGTTGCCCATAATATAAAAAAATTGAAGTAATTCAGTTTCAAGAGCAGGAGAGTCATATACTCCTGGGTAGAACAGAAATAGGTATAACTATTCCAGAGAATAATTTAGCCATATTTAGCAAAGTTGAAGACGTGTGCTTCAGGGTCTAACACTTTTTCCCATGTATAGAAGAGACCTGTAAAGATTATTAAGCATAGCATTATTTATAACTGCAAGTAATTGGAATTACCCTAATCACCTAATCATTAATAGCAAAATGGGTAGGATTTTGTGGTGTATTCATACAATGCAGGTAACAACAGAAATAAGTGGACCAGAGTAACAGGTATCAACACTGTGGCAGATCGATCCTAGGCAGACAAGATCCCAATAATTCCCATGTACCGGTGTCCACATCTTTGTGTAGCCCCCTCCCCTGGAATGCAGGCAGAACTTGTACCTTGATTCTGATCAATGAGCTATGGCAAAATCAACAAGAGTAATCTTATACATTATATGATTCCATTTTAGCAGACTAGAGTAAGAGATCTGCTGACCTTGCAAAGAAGCCAGCTGCTATAAAGTGACCTGCCCAGGGAGAGGGCCACATGGCAAGGAAGTGGATGTCCTCTAAAAAATCCAGGGCTCTCAACCACATGAACTCAAGGAAAAGAATTATGCCAAAACCAATAAGCGTAGAAGCAGATTCTTCCCCAGTCAGGCCTTCAAATGAGAATGTAGCATTGTCAACACCTTGATTGCAACCTCATGAAACCCTGAGCAGAGGACCCAGTTAAGCTATGGCTGGACTCTGGGTCCATAGAAACTATGAAATAATGAGTGCTGTTTTAAGCTATTACATTTGGGGTAGTTTGTTACACAACAATAGAAAAATAATACAGAATGTTCCCCGATGGTCAGTGGTTAGGATTCAATGCTTTCATTGCCATGGCCCAGGTTCAATCCCTGGTTGGGGAACTGAGATCCTGCAAGATGTGTGGCACAGGAAAAATAAAAAATTAATACAAACATGGATAAAAACATAATATTAATAGATATAAGGCAAGTTTCAGAAAGAGACATACAATGTATATGATACCATTCACATAAAGCTTAAAAGCACACAAACCAATTTTGTATACTGTCTTTAGGCTTGCATGGAGACATGTATAGTAAAAGTATAAAGACAGGCACAGCTTTATTTCATAAGCTGGGTAGAAGTTTAAGAGTGCTTACAATACTCTTCTGGAGAAAGGAATGGCAACGCACTCCAATATTCTTGCCTGGAGAATTCCATGGACAGAGGAGCATAGTGGGCTACAGTCCATGGGGTTGCAAAGAGTCAGACACTACTGAGTGACTCACACACATAATACTCTATACCTTTCTGTATATCTGAAGTATCCCATAATTTGAAACAAATTATCTTCAACTTTAGGTTCCAGTGGGGATGACTTGTGTTGACAATGAGTTGTGCCCACTTTCCCAAACCTGTAACTGGGAAGAGAGTGGGAGAAAGAAGAGCCTTATAGAGCTTGGCTGGGGATGGATATAGGATGACAGAGATGGAAGGAGATGGGAGGAGAGGTGGTCAGAGGGATAAGTCTACAGAGGTACCCTCACTCACCAGGGAACCATGCATAGACTCATCTCCCAGAGACCACAGATGGGCTTAAATTGGTGACCTCAGCAGTTCCACAGTAAGACCTTATCATTAGCTGTGGCTTTGCCCTTGCTTGCAATGGAATAGCTACCACACAGCAGCCTTACTGTAATCCTACACTCTGAGAGAACAGCAATTAAAAAAAAAAACATAAATGAAAATGCTGGCAATTAGGCAATTAGGGAGAATCAAAGTTAAGTTAAAAATAAAAACAAAAACCGTAAAACAGAAGTCTGAACAGCCTGACCTTAGAAGGAAAACTTGAGATAGAAGGCTATGACTCAGTTTGTAGAGCAACTGATTGAATTTTCCTATCATATTTCAGCAGTTAGTCATCTTCAGGGAGGGACAGTGGGGTCTTTCTCTTCTTTGGTTTATAATCATGAAGTTTGGGAGATATTATGATACCTTGGTTGTATAAAGGAACCTCCAAGCCCCAAGAGGACAGAGAGAGGAATTTCCAGTGGTGTGCTGGTAACACTGAACACTTGGTTCTCCAGAAAGAGAAAGCTCCTTGCTGATTTCCATACTATAAATACTCAGTGATTTTTAAGCCACCAATGTGATGTCACTGAGTGTGGACCTGGGAAGAGTTAGGAAACTCTCAAAATCCCGTACGTGCTGGTTTCAATATACAACTGAAATTTCCATCCTATTAGGGTGGCGAGCAGCCCTGGCAGGAGAAGGACTACTATCAGGGCGGAGACTCGTAGGTATGGCTTCTCCTGTCTCCCTCCCAGTCCAAAGATGTTGAGATTTTATTATTCCACTTAGAAGGAAAAAGCATTCCCTTTGTTGTTGTTGTTTAGTCTCTCCTTCATGTCTGACTCTTTTGCAACCCCATGAACTGTAGCCCGTCAGCATCCTCTGTCCATGGGATCTTCCCGAACCAGGGATGGAACACATGCCTCCTGCATTGGCAGGCAGGTTCTTTACCACAGAGCCACCAGGGAAGCCCACTTCCTGCAGTTTTAGAGGATACCAATCAATCCCTCATCAGTCGTGTCCAACTCTTTGTGACCCCATGGACTGTATATAGCCCACCAGGCTCCTGCATCCATGGAATTTTCTAGGCAAGAGTACTGGAGTGGGTTGCCATTTCCTTCTCCAATTCAGAGAATAAGGATATATTAAATACATTAATACCAAAATTCTATTCTCTTTTCAGTAAAGCAGTGGAGATGAGCTGCCCTCCCTGAGGAAGCCAGGGAGTCAGTGCTGGGATGAAGTTCAACATATGTACCATAATTTTTCCATCATCGTCAGCCTAGAGAGTAGGTCACTTTGTAGATCTCAAGGAAGCTCATATGAGGCTGAGTTTGGGAACTCCCCTTGGAGAATGTCAAGTCCCTGGGTCACTGTGCTCAGTTTTACAGTCCCCTTAAAGTTTTGTAGTTTAAGGGCATTTTCTGTAAAAAAAAATCAGGAGGTCTCTATTAGTTAGAATGATCTGAATACAAGTAACAAAACACCCTGGCCCAATTGCTTAAAACAACGAAGAAATATATTGTCTCAGATCAAGAGAAGTCCCAAGGTAGGAAAGCTCCCAGGTGGGCTCAGGGGTTCAAGAAATGTCATTAAGGACTCAGATTCCTCTCGCAGTTCTGCTCTGTCATACCTTGTCCTGTTTAGCTCCCTCATAGTTATAAGATGGCTGCTTATTCCAGGCAAGCGTGGCATAGCCACGGGAAGGAGAAGGACCCATTCTTTTCATACGTAAAAGTTTTTCAGAAGCCCCATTTGACAGAAGCAGATCAAATATTTTTTCCTAAAAAAACCTATTTCATAGAGACTGAAAATCACTATGATTAGCTTAGAATAAATCAGGATTTAACCATGGGTCCCACAGGAGAGAGGAACAGACAAAATCGTAGTCCCACTTGACAGGCAACTATCATCCCAAAGATTCTTTCACTGCTCCGAATCTAAGACTGTTGACTTTTACAGATAAGTTTGGTCCTTCTGGCTGATTGGAGAGAGCCACTTGAATCAGACCAATCAACTTGATCAGAAACAAATTATGCTCTGTTTATGCAATTGATTAACCTTAAGATCAGTTTATCAAAAAGTATTTGTTAAGGACCCAGTGGGAACTGGCACTTGAAAGTCACAACTATTAGGCACTGGGCCCAGTGACATGTGGATGTGAACAATTGGATTGAGAGCTTCTAATCAACTGACAGAATAAATATAAATTTCTTCCAGGTGAGCAGAGGTAAAACTCAAAAAATACATGACTATGATTTTTTAATATGGGTACCAAGACAATTTATTCAGGGACAAAAATCTTTCTAATAAATGGGGTTAAGACAACTGGATATCCACATGCAAAAGAATAAAGTTGGACCCTTACCTCCAAGAATATACTAAAGTTAACTCAAAATGGATCACTGACCTAGATATAAGCGTCTAAGCTATAAAAAACTTAGATGAAAACTTATAAATCTCATGATCTGAGATTAGTCATTGGTTTCTTATATATGATACCTAAAGCATCAGCAACAAAAGAAAAAAAGAATAAATTTGACTTCATCAAAATTAAAAATTTGTTTGCTTCAAAGTACACTCTCAAGAAAATGAAAAGACAATCCAAAGAATGGAAGAAAATATTTGCAAATCATATTTATTAAGGGTCTAATGTCCAGAAAATATAATGAACCCTTTCAATACAACAATAAAAAATGAATAATTCAATTTAAAGATGGGCAAAGGCTTTGAATAGACATTTCTCCAAAGAAGATATACAAGTGGCCAATAAGCCGATAAAAAAATGCTCAACATTATTAATTATTGATAAAATACAAATCAAAACCTCAAGATATTACTTCACACACACTGGAAGTGAAAGTTGCTCAGTCATATTTGACTCTTTGTGACCCCATTGACTATACAGTCCATGAAATTCTCCAGGCTGGAATACTGGTGTGGGTGGCCATTCCAATCTCCAGGTGATCTTCCCAACCCAGGGATCAAATCCAGGTCTCCTGCATTGCAGGCGGATACTTTACCAGCTTAGCTACCAAGGAAGCTCCAAAGGGGATGCTGTGGCTGCATGGACTGGGAATTGAATCTGGGCTTCCCACGTGGCAGGTGAGAATTCTACCACTGAACCACTCATGCATCAGTCGTCACACACACTAGGATGACTATAATCAAGAAAGACAGACAACAAGTGTTGGAGAGGATACGAAGAAACTGGAACTCTTATACGCAGCTAGTGGGAATGTAAAATGGTGTAGCCACTTTGGAAATCATTCGACAGTTCCTCAAAAAGATACAAATAATAAAGTTACCATATGGCCCAGAAATCAATTCCATACCTAGGTGAATACCAAGAGAAATGAAAACATATATCTGCATAAAAACCTGTGCACAAATGTTCATAGTAGTAATATTCATTATAGGCAAAAAGTGGACATGACTCGTTTCCATCAACGGATGAATGGATAAAATGTAGTATATCCATATGATGGAATATTATTTGGCCAGGAAAAGGAATGAAGTACTGATGCATTCTATATGAACTTTAAAAACACTATGGTAAGTGAAAGAAATCAGTCACAAGGTTCATATACTGTGTGATTTCATTTATTTGAAGTGTCTAGAATAGATGAGATCAATGAGACTGCAGGTAGATTAGTGGCTGTCATGGGCTTGGGGAAGGAAAAATGAGAAGTGACTATTGGGGATTTGTGTTTAGGTTGAGGAAAATGTTCTCAAAGTAAATACTGTTGATGATTATACAATCTGATGAATATGCTAAGAACCACTGAATTGTATATTTTAAAAGAACAAATTCTATAGTATTTGAGTTACATTACAATGAGAATATTTATAGGACTACCTCAGGCCTTGGTGTTGGGGGGATAAAATCAGACCAAAACATCAGTGGGCTAATGAATGTTTATTTTGAAGAATTTATAAAATTATTTTACTCTGAAATGTATACATTCCATTTTATCTCCTGCTTCTTTGGTCCAAATGAATTCTTGTGTACACCGGTGGTTCTCAACTTTGGCTGCATATTTTGGAGTCACCATTGGAACTTTCAGAAAATCTAATTCATTGGCCCAACCCATGGCCAATTAAATCAGAGTCTCTAGTTCCCCTCCCCAACACCCCTGGCATTTTATTTTATTAAAAACTCCCTGGTTATTCCCATATGCTGTCAAGACAGAAATTAAACAGTAGATGAAAATCTGAGCAGAACTGCTTCATATTTTGAGGTGGTTCTTTAGCTAATTCTTTCCCCTCCCTTGGGTTTATTGAGATACAATTAATATATATTAAAATAGATCCTTTTTAAAGAATATGATTCAATGAATATTGACAAATCTATATAGTCCTTTGACAGCCAAGGTATAGAACATTTTCATTACTGCCCCCAATGCCTGTGTTTCCCTTTGTAATCAGTCCTTTCCCCCGTGTATTAGATGTATATATTAAAATTCTATGCAGCATAAAAAGCAGGTCCTTGAAAGTACATAAAAAATTGGGAAAAATTTACTATATAAAATTGAGCAAAAATATGTAATATAATCTTAATTGTTTAATCTTTTTTATCCATAAGTACAGATATGGACATTTCTTCATATATGTATACATCTGTGGAAAAAAAATCAGTTGTTATCTCTGGTTGTGGAAATTACAGTAATCAAATTACAGTTAATTTTCTTCTTTACATTTTTATGCATGTTCTAGTCTATAATTATGTTATGTTAATAATGAAAATAATAATGATATCTACAAAACAGTGATCTATGGGCAAGGGATGCATGAAGAGCCTCATAAAGACCAAACTGCCATTCCCTTCAAGGTTCCAGGTCGCTTGCTACAAGTCGGACACGACTGAAGTGACTTAGCAGCTACAAATCTAGCCTTCTGACCCCACACATTTCAGGTCATCGGCTCATTACAAATGTTATAGCAAAAAGAAATTAATAAGAAGATATCGACTTCTACTGAGATAGATATCACAGAATATTGACCCAGAGAAGAAAATATTGATGAAAGAAGAACCAAGGTCTCCCATTGCCTTGAAGGGAGTAATAAACCCTCCTGTTTGCTGAATGCCATGTTCTGTTTATTTTGCAAGCACTTGTGCATTTAAAAATCAAAGATGCCATATCCCTGTAAACACTATTAGAATCTGAAATCAGAGTCTACCACGAAGGGAATGGGTCCCTGTGGGTATAGAATAGATAAAAACTTAGAGCAGAGATACAGTGAGCAAGTGAGCTAAGACAAGATCTTGACAGTGGAGGTCTGTTCAGTTTGTGTTTTAGTTCCTTTAGATTCAGCAGAATCTTAATTAAAGATACTAAGACATATCTTCCAACCAGCTCAAACCAGACCCAGACCAGCTAAAACCAGCTCCAGGTCTCCAAACTAGACACAAGTGATTCAGGTTCCTCCAGAGCCAGCAGATTGGTGTTCTGGGTTTTGAGTGATTTCTTAGGACAAATAAAATTGGATATGACTGCAGTTGGAATGCTTTTCCTACATCTTTTTCAAATAAAAGAAGATGATATAATAACATGTTGGTTGAACCACCATTTGAACAAGCAACTTTTTTTTTTCCAGGTTGTTCTGGGATGGGTTACATTTATTTGGACAGAATAATGGGTTGAAATTAGTTTCAGGTTAAACTATTCCCCTAGTTTGGGTACAGTCTCCATATGATTTTTCCATTGTTGCATAGCAAACCTCTCCAAAATACAGTGACTTAAAATAATGACTTATTTGTTCATAATTCTGTGGGTTGGCAGTTGGAGGAGACTGGGGCCAGGACAGCTCACGTAGTATTGGCTGGGCTCATTCAAATGTCTGTGGCTTCAGTGAGGCTGGTGAGGCCTCTTTTTCCTGTGCTCCTTCATCACTAGAAGGCATTAGTTTTCCAAGATGGTGAGAGTGGAAGCTTCAAGGCCCCTTGAGGCTCATGCTCAGGTTCATAGTGACACTTAGCTTCAATCTTCCAGGCAAAGGAAATCACAAAGGTAAGCTGGCTTCAAGTGGTGGGGACATAAATTCAATCCCTTGCAGGGAGAAGCTGCAAAGAATCTATGGCCATTTAGGGACTTCCCTGGTGGTCCAGTGGTTAAGACTTTGCCTTTCAATGCAGGGGGTTTAGGTTCAATCCCTGGTCAAAGAACTAAAATCCCATATGCCTTGGGCCCAAAAATCAAAACATAAAATGGAAGCAATACTGTAACAGATTCAATAAAGATTCAGTTCAGTTTAGTCTCTCAGTTGTGTCTGAGTGTGCCGATCTTTGCAACCCCAGGGACGGCAGCACGCCAGGCTTCCCTGTCTATCACCTATTCCCGGAGCTTACTCAAACTCATGTCCATTGAGTCGGTGATGCCATCCAACCATCTTATTCTCTGTCGTCCCCTTCTCCTCCTGCCTTCAATCTTTCCCAGCATCAGGGTCTTTACCAATAAGTCAGTTCTTCGCGTAAGGTGGCCAAAATATTGGAGTTTCAGTTTCAACATCAGTCCTTCCAATGATTATTTGGGACTGATTTCCTTTAGGATTGGCTGATTTGATCTCCTTGCAATCCAAGGGACTCTCTACAGTCTTCTCCAACATCATAGTTCAAAATCATTAATTCTTCAGTGCTCAACTTTCTTTATAGTCCAACTCTCACATTCCATACATGACTACTGGAAAAACTATAGCTTTGGCTAGACGGACCTTTGTCAGTGAAGTAATGTCTCTGCTTTTGAATATGCTATCTAGGTTGGTCATAGCTTTTCTTCCAAGGAGCAAGCGTCTTTTAATTTCATGGTTGCAGTCACCATCTTCAGTGATTTTGGAGTCCAGAAAAATAAAGTCTCTCACTGTTTCCATTATTTCCCCATCTATTTGCCATGAAGTGATGGGCCTGGTTGCCATGATCTTAGTTTTCTGAATGCTGAGTTTTAAGCCAACTTTTTCACTCTTCTCTTTCACTTTCATCAAGAAGCTCTTTAGCACTTTTTCATTTTCTGCCACAAATGTGGTGTCATCTGCATATCTGAGATTATTGATATTTCTCCCAGCAATCTTGATTCGTTTGTGCTTCATCCAGCCCAGCATTTTTCATGATGTACTCTGCATATGTTAAATAAGCAGGGTAACAATATATATAGCCTTGACATACTTCTTTCCTGATTTAGAATCAGTCTATTGTTCCATATCCAGTTCTAATTGTTGCTTCTTGACCTGCATACAGATTTTTCAGGAGGCAGGTCAGGTGGTCTGGTATTCCCATCTCTTGAAGAATTTTCCACAGTTTGTTGTGATCCACACAGTCAAAGGCTTTGGCCTGGTAATAAAGCAGAAATAGATGTTTTTTTTCTGGAACTCTAGTGCTTTTTTGATGATCCAGCGGATGTTGGCAATTTGATCTCTGGTTCCTCTGCCTCTCGTAAATCCACCTTGAACATCTGGAAGTTCATGGTTCATGTACTGTTGAAGCCTGGCTTGGAAATTTTTGAGCATTACTTTGCTAGCATGTGAGATGAGTGCAATTGTGTGGTAGTTTGAACATTCTTTGGCATTGCCCTTCTTTGGGATTGGAATGAAAATTGACTTTTTCCAGTCCTGTGGTTACTGCTGAGTGTATTTGCTGGCATATTGAGTGTAGCACTTTCACAGCATCATCTCTTAGGATTTGAAAAACTCAACTGGAATTCCATCACCTCCACTAGCTTTGTTCATAGTGATGGTTCCTAAGGCCCACTTGACTTTGCATTCCAGGATATCTGGCTCTAGGTGAGTGATCACACCATGGTGGTTATCTGGGTCATGAAGATATTTTTTATATAGCTCTTCTGTGTATTCTTGCCACCTCTTCTTAATGTCTTCTGCCTCTGTTAGATCCATACAATTTCTGTCCTTTATTGTGCCCATCTTTTCATGAAATGTTTCCTTGGTATCTCTAGTTTTCTTGAGAGATCTCTAATCTTTCCCATTCTATTGTTTTCCTCCATTTCTTTGCATTGATCACTGAGGAAGGCTTTCTTATCTCTCCTTGCTATTCTTTGGAACTCTGCATTCAAATGAGTGTATCTTTCCTTTTCTCCCTGCCTTTAGCATCTCTTCTTTGCTCAGCTATTTGTAAGGCCTCCTCAGAAAACCATTTTGCCTTTTTGCATTTCTTTTTCTTGCGGATGCTCTTGATCACTGCCTCCTGTACAATGTCATGAACCTCTGTCCATAGTTCTTTAGGCACGCTATCAGATCTAATCCACTGAATCTATTTGTCACTTCCTCTGTATACTCAGGGAGGAGCCACCCCACGCCCGAGGTCAGGGGCAGCAGCCAGGAGGACCAATCCTACATCCAAGGAGCAGTGGCTGCATGGGCACAGGAGGGCCTAGAGGAGCCATCCCACGTTGAAGGTCAGGAAGGGCAGCAGTGAGGAGATACCCCTCATCCAAGGTAAGGAGCAGTGGGTGTGCCTTGATGGAGCAGTTGTGAAGAGATACCCAACGCCCAAGGTAAGAGAAACCCAAGTAAGATGGTAGGTGTTACAAGAGGGCATCAGAGGGCAGACACACTGAATCCATACTCACAGAAAACTAGTCAATCTAATCACACTAGGACCACAGCCTTGTCTAACTCAATGAAACTAAGCCATGCCTGTGGGGCAACCCAAGACAGGCTGGTCATGGTGGAGAGGTCTGACAGAATGTGGTCCACTGGAGAAGGGAATGGCAAGCCACTTCAGTATTCTTGCCTTGAGAACCCCACGAACAGTATGAAAAGGCAAAATGATAGGATACTGAAAGAGGGACTCCCCAGGTCAGTAGGTACCCAATATGCTACTGGAGATCAGTGGAGAAATCACTCCAGAAAGAATGAAGGGATGGAGCCAAAGCAAAAACAATACCCAGCTGTGGATGTAACTTGTGATTGATAGAAGCAAGGTCCGATGCTGTAAAGAGCAATATTGCATAGGAACCTGGAATGTCAGGTCCATGAATCAAGGCAAATTGGAAGCTGTCAAACAAGAGATGGCAAGGGTGAACGTCAACATTCTAGGAATCAGCGAACTAAAATGGACTGGAGTGGGTGAATTTAACTCGGATGACCATTATATCTACTACTGTGGGCAGGAATCCCTCAGAAGAAATGGAGTAGCCATCATGGTCAACAAAAGCGTCCGAAATGCAATACTTGGATGCAATCTCAAAAATGACAGAATGATCTCAGTTCATCTCCAAGGCAAACCATTCAGTATCACAGTAATCCAAGTCAATGCCCCAAGCAGTAACACTGAAGAAGCTGAAGTTGAATGGTTCTATGAAGACCTACAAGAACTTCTAGAACTCACACCCAAAAAAGATGTCCTTTTCATTATAGGGGACTGGAATGCAAAAGTTGGAAGTCAAGAAACACCTGGAGTAACAGGCAAATTTAGCCTTGGAATGCAGAATGAAGCAGGGCAAAGACTAATAGAGTTTTGCCAAGAAAATGCACTGGTCATAGCAAACATCCAACACAAGAGAAGATGCTACACATGGACATCACCAGATGGTCAGCACCGAAATCAGATTGATTCTATTCTTTGCAGCCAAAGATGGAGAAGCTCTATACAGTCAACAAAAACAAGACCAGGAGCTGACTGTGGCTCAGATCATGAACTCCTTATTGCCAAATTCAGACTCAAATTGAAGAAAGTAGGGAAAACCGCTAGACCATTCAGGTATGACCTAAATCAAATCCCTTATGATTATACAGTGGAAGTGAGAAATAGATTTAAGGGCCTAGATCTGATAGATAGAGTGCCTGATGAACTATGGAATGAGGTTCATGACATTGTACAGGAGACAGGGATCAAGACCATCCCCATGGAAAAGAAATGCAAAAAAGCAAAATGGCTGTCTGGGGAGGCCATACATATAGCTTGGAAAAGAAGAGAGGCAAAAAGCAAAGGAGAAAAGGAAAGATATAAGCATCTGAATGCAGAGTTCCAAAGAATAGCAAGAATAGATAAGAAAGCCTTCTTTAGCGATCAATGCAAAGAAATAGAGGAAAAGAACAGAATGGGAAAGACTAGAGATCTCTTCAAGAAAATTAGAGATACCAAGGGAACATTTCATGCAAAGATGGGCTCAATAAAGGACAGAAATGATCTGGACCTAACAGAAGCAGAAGATATTAAGAAGAGGTGGCAAGAATACACAGAAGAACTGTACAAAAATATCTTCATGACCCAGATAATCATGATGATGTGATCACTCATCTAGAGCCAGACATCCTGGAATGTGAAGTGAAGTGGGCCTTAGAAAGCATCACTACGAACAAAGCTAGTGGAGGTGATGGAATTCCAGTTGAGCTATTTCAAATTCTGAAAGATGATCCTGTGAAAGTGCTGCACTCAATATGCCAGCACATTTGGAAAACTCAGCAGTGGCCACAGGACTGGAAAAAGTCAGTTTTCATTCCAATCCTGAAGAAAGGCAATGCCAAAGAATGCTCAAACTACTGCACAATTGCACTCATCTCACATGCTAGTAAAGTAATGCTCAAAATTCTCCAAGCCAGGCTTCAGCAATACGTGAACCATGAACTCCCTGATGTTCAAGCTGGTTTTAGAAAAGGCAGAGGAACCAGAGATCAAATTGCCAACATCCGCTGGATCAAGGTAAAAGCAAGAGAGTTCCAGAAAAACATCTATTTCTGCTTTATTGACTATGCCAAAGCCTTTGACTGTGTGGATCACAACAAACTGAGGAAAATTCTGAGAGAGATGGGAATACCAGGCCAACTGACCTGCCTCTTGAGAAATCTGTATGTAGGCCAGGAAGCAACAGTTAGAACTGGACATGGAACAACAGACTGGTTCCAAATAGGAAAAGGAGTATGTCAAGGCTGTATATTGTCACCCTGCTTATTTAACTTCTATGCAGAGTAAATCATGAGAAACGCTGGACTGGAAGAAACACAAGCTGGAATCAAGATTGCCGGGAGAAATATCAATAACCTCAGATATGCAGATGACACCACCCTTATGGCAGAAAGTGAAGAGGAACTAAAAAGCCTCTTGATGAAAGTGAAAGTGGAGAGTGAAAAAGTTGGCTTGAAGCTCAACATTCAGAAAACGAAAATTATGGCATCCGGTCCCATCACTTCACGGCACATAGATGGGGAACCAGTGGAAACAGTGTCAGAGTTTATTTTTTTTGGCTCCAAAATCACTGCAGATGGTGACTGCAGCCATGAAATTAAAAGACGCTTACTCCTTGGAAGAAATGTTATGACCAACCTAGATAGAATATTCATAAGCAGAGACATTACTTTGCTGACTAAGATCTGTCTAGTCAATGCTGTGGTTTTTCCAGTAGTTATGTATGGATGTGAGAGTTGGACTGTGAAGAAAGCTGAGCGCCAAAAAATTGATGCTTTTGAACTGTGGTGTTGGAGAAGACTCTTGAGAGTCCCTTGGACTGCAAGGAGATCCAACCAGTCCATTCTGAAGGAGATCAACCCTGGGATTTCTTTGGAAGGACTGATGCTAAAGCTGAAACTCCAGTACTTTGGCCACCTCATGCGAAGAGTTGACTCATTGGAAAAGACTCTGATGCTGGGAGGGATTGGGGGCAGGAGGAGAAGGGGACGACAGAGGATGAGATGGCTGGATGGCATCACAAACTCGATGGCCATGAGTCAGAGTGAACTCCGGGAGTTGGTGATGGACAGGGAGCCCTAGTGTGCTGCGATTCATGGGGTCGCAAAGAGTTGGACACGACTGAGCGACTGAACTGACCTGAACTGTATAATCATAAGGAATTTGATTTAGGTCATACCTGATTGGTCTAGTGGTTTTCCCTACTTTCTTCAATTTAAGTCTGAATTTGGTAATAAGGAGTTCATAATCTGAGCCACAGTCAGCCCCTGGTCTTGTGTTTGCTGACTGTATAGAGCTTCTCCATCTTTGGCCGCAAAGAATAAAATCAATCTGATTTTGGTATTGACCATCTGGTGATGTCCATGTGTAGAGTCTTCTCTTGTGTTGTTGGAAGAGGGTGTTTGCTATGACCAGTGCATTCTCTTGGCAAAACTCTATTAGCCTTTGC
This sequence comes from Capricornis sumatraensis, assembly GCF_032405125.1. Classification (NCBI taxonomy): domain Eukaryota; kingdom Metazoa; phylum Chordata; class Mammalia; order Artiodactyla; family Bovidae; genus Capricornis; species Capricornis sumatraensis. The sequence continues at coordinate 63,519,887 of NC_091082.1, forward strand.
CCTGCTTCATTCTGTACTCCAAGGCCGATTTGCCTCTCACTCCAGGTATCTCTTGACTTCCTACTTTGCATTCTAGTCCCCTATAATGAAAAGGACATCTTTTCTGGGTGTTCGTTCTAGAAGGTCTTGTAGGTCTTCATAGAAGTGTTCAGCATCAGCTTCTTCAGCATTACTGGTCACGGTGTAAACTTGGATTACTGTGATATTGAATGGTTTGCCTTGGAAGTGAACAGAGATCATTCTGTCATATTTTGAGATTGCATCCAAATATGTGTATCAGACTCTTTTGTTGACTATGAGGGCTACTCCATTTCTTCTAAGGGATTCTTGCCCACAGTAGTAAATATAATGTTCATCTAAGTTAAATTCACCCATTCCAATCCATTTTAGTTCACTGATTCCTAGAATGTCGATGTTCACTCTTGCTATTTCCTGTTTGACCACTTCCAATTTGCCTTGATTCATGGACCTAATCTTCCAGGTTCCTGTGCAATATTGTTCTTTACAGCACTGACTTTTCTTCTATCACCAGTCACATCCACAGTTGGGTGTAGTTTTTGCTTTGGCTCTCTCTATTCTTTCTGGAGTTAGTTCTTCACTGATCTCCAATCGCATACTGGGTACCTACTGACCTGGGGAGTTCATCTTTCAGTGTCCTATCTTTTTGCCATTTCATACAGTTCATGGGGTTCTCAAGGCCAGAATACTGAAATGGTTTTCCATTCTCTTCTCCAGTGGACCACCGTTTGTCAGAACTCTCCATCATGACCTGTCTGTCTTGGGAGGTCCTACAAGGCATGGCTCATAATTTCTTTGAGTTAGACAAGGCTGTGGTCTATAAATTTAAGTATATGGTGTGAAGTGAAAGTCACTCAGTCACATTTGACTCTTTGCAACCCCATATTCTATACAGTCCATGGAATTCTCCAAGCCAGAATACTGGAGTGGGTAGCCTTTCCCTTCTCCAGGGGATCTTTGTAGGCAGATTCTTTATCAGCTGAACCACAAGGGAAGTCCCAATAAAGATTTTAAAATATTAAAAAAAAAAAGGATTTAAAATCTGCCATGGAGTCCCAACCTGAAGGCCATGCAGTGCTGCTCAAGGAACAGAAAGCTTTGGAAGCTGATTTACCTGTCTCTAAGTTATGGCCTGTCCCTGGCTGTGATGATTTCTTCCTAGGGTTTTCTATCTCTCTCTCTTTATATTCGTAGTGGGATGTCAATAAATCACTTTTCTATCAAGAAATTAACAGAGAAATGTAGAATCCTGTGGGATGCTCTCAGTTCTAAGAAGCAAAATCCTGACTCAAGAAAGTGCTGAAGTAGAAAACGTGTGTGCTAAGTTGGATCTGGCTCTTTGCGACCCCACGGACTATAGCCCCCCAGGCTTCTCTGTGCATGGGATCTTCCAGGCAAGAATACTGGAGTGGGTTGCCATTTCCTTCTCCAGGGGATCTTCCTGACTCAGCGACTGAACCAGTGTCTCTTGCATCTCTTGCGTTGGCAGGTGGGTTAAGCGGTAACTAATTCAGCAGCTTAGTAATGTCATTAAAAAACCCAGATTCCTGCCATCTTTCTGCTTGGCCATCCCTGATACATTTTCTTTGTCTTTGGCTAAAACTCCTTACGTTTGGTTGCAAGGTGTCTGACACAGTCTCAGGCTTTATATAAAGATGTGACAATATGTGTCTCCTCTCTGGGTCATTTATTTATTTTAGTTAGGACCTTTCCTTGAAGCCCCATCAGTAGCCTCTCCTTACAACTCACTGATCCCTAAAGCATTGCATATTCTTGTCTGAATCAGTCAGTAGTAAGGACCATGGGAATACCCTGGTTAGTTTAGATAAATTAGAACCCACCTCCTGGAGCATGGAATGGGCCTATACACCCCTGAAGCCCAAGATCAGGAGAAGGCAAGTGGCTATTTAAGTAAAATTGGGGTTCTCATGGGCAAGAGGAAGGGCAAGGGGGTTGCGGAGGCAGACAAAACAGTGCCTTCCACCAGTCATTAGGCCTGAATAGGTTTGGGGAATTTGCTTTGTCCTTGGGCATCTCGAGGAATAAATCTGTCATGCTGGAAAATTTAAAGTAATGCAATCTGTACTTGGCAATACCATAGGTAGTGAGGGGAAAAGAAGAAAACTAAGTCCTTATCCTCCAGGAGCTGGTATTGAAATTAAGGAGCCTCTGCATAAACACACAGAGAAGTCAACCAGCACTATGGATCTTGAAATGAGGGCTACTGAGAAGAAATCCTGTAATTTGAGTGCCAACAGAAGTCACCTTTCTTAGAGAGTTAAATAAAATCAGCTCCAACGTCCATCTGACAATCTGTGGGAAGCCCCGCCCCTGTTCCCATGACTGATTCTGTCCATCCTGTCGTGGACAAGGTGAAAGTGCTTATGGCTTGTGGTTAGGGTCTTAGGTCTGGTTCTGCATTCTTGCTTCCTCTGAACTCCATTGCTCTATGTCTTACATCTTGTGACAGTTTCCTTCTCTTTGTGTAGCGTTGATCCCATGTGGGACCTGACTCCTCTCCTTTGATTGTTTTTCCTCCCTCTTCAGGCTAGTCAAAAATACACACACACACACACACACACACACACACACACATACACGTGCATATTGTTTTCCAGGTTCTTTTCCATTATAGGTTATTACAAGATTTTGAATACAGTTCCTGTGCTCTGTAGTATGTCCTTGCTGTTGATCTGTTTTATAAATAGTTGTGTGTATCTGTTAATCACAAATTCCTAATTTATCCCTTCCCCCCTCCCCTGAAGCTAACAGTTATTGAACCACCATTGTGTCCCTGGGATTAGTCAAAATTCTTCACATGTATCAACTCATTTAATCTTCACCATAATCACATTATTCTTTTTTAGAGATAAATAAGGAGAAGCAGGAAGAGGTTAAGTCAAAGTTCATCTGCCAGTAGCAGACACAAGCTTCAGATATACTCCATCCGACTCTGGCCGCACCTTCACACTTCAGGAAGCAGCTCCTTGATCCCACATCTCTTCTGTCCTCTTCCTTCTCCTGCTCCCTCTCCAACAACATTTGATGACTACAGGGCTGAACTAAACCATGTGGGCTCGTTCCATTATGTTGTAGATCTGTGCTCTAGAATCTACCACAAGCAGGGCAGGAGATGGGTGGAGGGTAGGGCTGTGACCTATTGGAACAGCTGGTTCATAGAAAGGGTAAATGCCTGGCCATCCGATGGCAAAAGGGGAAGGGTAGATGACAGGGCACCACTGTGCCTTCCTGGTGACAGGGGTCTTCTGTGCTGGTGAGTGGGAGGCCTCTGGGAAGGGCTGGGGGTCACAGAGGGCTGTGAAATGGACCCTCTGGGTCTGCTATTGCTCTCAGGTGCCCTCAGAAACCCACCACTCCCAGCTGTGAGCTGATGGAGGGAGGCGGGGAGGGAGTCACAAAGGTTCTGTCCCTGAGGTCTCCCCTCTTAGTTTCTTTCTATGCTTGAGGTCTTTTCCTATTTTTAAAATGGTAGGCAATAAATTCCAGAGTGCCTGAAACAGTAAAAAAAGAGAGACTCGCCGAATGTACTTTCAAACCCCGAGACCCCGCTCTTGGCCAGGAGACATGCAAACTCTTTTAATAACCTTATTCTGGACCTACTTAAATGGAAACAGCCTCCAGTATTTTTAGCTGCTGCGTAACTGAAGTAAAAACAAAGGGGGGGAAATTCTGTGTATATTTTTTCCTTTCCTAGTTAGAATAAGAAAGACCTGTTCATTATCTCTTAACTGAATTTTTGCTGGGAAGAGAAGGGAACACCCAAGAGTCCCTCTTGGCTCCTCCCCTGGCCTGGATGGGATTTAAACTCAGAGAGGACAGCTGAGGGAATTAGAGAACGAGGGATAGACAAGCACCAAGGTCTGCAGCCCCAGAGGCCTGGCTTCCAGGTAGCAGAAGTATTGCAAGTGGTACCCCGCAGCCTCCAAGGTAAGAGCACCAATCTCTGAAGATTCTACCTGTTGGGGGGGAGGATGGTGGCCAGGTGCCAATGAATTCATGGGCTTCAATTCTCGATCCTGAATATCCAGACAGAGTAATCGGTCTCCTGTCAACTCCAGGAGGTGATATTCATTTCCAATTAGGAAATAACTATTTCCTAATAATATTTCCCAGGACCTGAGTCCCTAACCAATAGTATACTTGATTCCCCAACTGAGCTAAGCACAATCTTCTAACCTGGCCAGATGCAGTCTGTATTGTAGGGAAATTTCCACATGGAATAATAGATTTTTATATTAAATGTCTTTTAAGTCTAGCATGTTCTCCTCTCTATTTTTTTGTTGGCTTTACAATGTTAAAGACTTCTCTGTTTTTGTAATTTATCTGCTATATCTCTTTTAAAAATTCTAAAATGGAGCTTTCATTTTAGTTGTGATCAGGAAACTATTATAACTTCTTTCTTTTCTGGATTTTGTATATTCCAATAAAGATGATGTTTGTGAATGAACTTGATGAGCTTTGAAGTTTATTCAAATATTTAATTTGATCAGTTTTGATTCTTATTGTAAGAGGACAATGTCTTTTCTCAAAATCTTCATGCTATTACCCTCATAATGCCACAAAGGAAACATTTTGAAACTGTTCAAGGAACAATGTGGTGGGTTAGTTTTGGGAGATGTTTTCATTTATATATCTATTTATCTATTTTTATGTTTGGGAGAGAGCTAGGAGAAGGAGAGAGAAAGAATGAGTGAGAACAATCACTTAAAAGCACAAAACTGAGTTGCCTATATAAGCATCAAGAAAAGAACAAGTCCTAACATAAAAATGAGAAACTGCCCAAATCTGGACATAGGTTAACCACAGTGCCCAAAGTCCACTGGTTCTTGGGGAAGCTGAAGTATTACTAAGGTATCAGGTGACACCTGCTCAGCCAAGACTATAGATTGGTGGCTGGCTGAGCACAGAGACTACATGGAAAAAAATCAGTGTTTTTTGGCATTTGGACATTTGTTGGAGACTCAGAATCAAGGTGAGAGTGTTGGGAGAAGGAACTTAGGAAGGAATAAAGAGTACTATCATCAGTACTATTTTCCCAGGGAGGAGGGGAAAAACCACCTGACACCCTTTTATGTAATTCTGAATCCTGCTATGTCCCTAAGTTTGTGGGCTGCAGTTGACTCCTGGAAGAGAAAAAATAGGATAGCATGACTTGAAATCATCTTGCGGCTTCTGGTTTCCATCCCAGTCCTCGTCTGTGGTTTGAAATGAAGGGTAGACTGAGGTCTGTTCCCAAGAAGATGCCAGAGGAAATCGTGCCCAGACTCAGTGGAAACTCTTGTCCACCCAGTGCTCATTCCAGAGCCTTGGCTCCTATAAGGTCTGGATACAGACATGAGATCATGGTTGAGGTTCTGTAGCAGTATCTGGAGTCACCAGAATGTGAGCCGATGAAGCTGAGATCTCAGATCTGAGATCTCAGGGGCTTTGCTGGGTTTCAGCACAGTAGACTCACTGTTAACGTCAACCAGCCACCATCTGAATATGTGCTGCTGGTCTCAAAGATAGATCCAGTGAGTGTGGGTGGAGCAGTGCAAATCCTTGGAAATTAACAAGGAAAGGCCTCTCCTCTTTGATAGAAGGCTGGAGCTTTCAAGTTATTTCAATATGTGGAAAACCACATGCTAAACTAAAGAAAGGAGTTGCAACTTTTTCATCATGTGCCTCTCTTCATTATCATTCAGCTGCAAGTATAGTTTCTCATCAGACGCCCCTCAGGACCATAGGGAATAAGGTTAATTTTGCATAAGGTAATATTTAGTCATTCTGGAGCCTGGGTGTTTGGTCTGATGTGGTTCGAGGTCTCTGAATTTTTGCCCTTGCGCCCATTTTGTCTTCTCCTCATGCATGAGCCTGTGCGTTCCCTTGAAAGCAAAATGAAGGTCTTTCTGTGTGTGTGTGACCTTCCTGGGGGATAAATAAATATCTTTGCTGGAGCTTCTAAACATTCTTAGTATAGAGCCTGGCACGTAATAAGTGCTTAGAAAATGGTAGCCACTTTCTCATCACCCATGTGAGCCTTTGCAGGGTGGATTAAGATTCGGTCGATAGAGACTTCCCTGGTGGCCCAGAGTTTAAGAATCTGCCTTGTAATGCACAGGACACAGTTTCAATCCCTGGTTAGGGAAGTAAGATTCCACATGCCTTGGGGCAACTAAATCTGTGTGCCACAAATACTGAGCCTATGCACCACAGTGAAAGATTTATGATGTAATGAATGTCTTGAGTGCCCTAAGACCTGATGCAATAAAAAAAAAAAATTAAAGAGAGATTCAGTTGATAGAACAAAACAATCACAGAAGCAATCCAAGAAAAAGTGATCGAGTGCTGAGGCTGGGTCAGGAATGCCATCCTTTATCTTTTCCAGCCTATGGCACATGGGCAGACTTGATAGAAAGAGTTCTTTGTGAGAAGGGGTATTGCATGGGAATGTGAGGTCTTCACAAGGATTCCTTGGCCTCTTACTGGGTGTACTCCACTGAGCTAGCAGAGTGGTTGAGTTGGAGGAACAGAGGTCTGAAATATGACCATATTAAGCCTTATCACATAAAATCAATTTTTCATCCTCACTCACAACTTGCTGACTCATGTCCTATAGAAAATGCCTGTGCAGAGTTCAACGTCACAAAGACTAGAAATGAAAGTGCTCATATACACTTGGTTTGTCTAAAGAGTGACCCAGACAGGAAACAGTATGACCTTGTGCATCATTTGTTGTTGTTGTTTAGTGGCTAAATTGTGTCTGACTCTTGCAACCCCATGGATTGCAGCCCACCAGGCTCCTCTGTCCATGGGATTTCCCAGGCAAGAATACTGAAGTGTCTTGTCATATTCTTCTCTAGGTGATCTTCCTGACCCAGGGAGTGAACCCACGTCCCCTGATTTGGCAGGAGAATTCTTTACGACTGAGCCACCAGGGAAGGCCTTGTGTATCACAGGTGTTTGCAACCTGCAGGAGAAAAAGATACAGAGGTGAAACTCCTTGCATAATGTTTCCAGGCCAGAGTGAATTGAGCCATGGCAAGTCCTCAGCTGCATGAGAACTTGCTCTCCTAGACTGAGTGTTTGAGTTAAAAGACCCTGGAGTCACTCAGGGTCTTTTGAGTTAAAAGACCCTGAGTTAAAAGATCACTGGTGAATATGTCAGAGGGAGTTTGTGGGAGGAGTAAATTTTGCAGGGAACTTTTGTGACATTGCCACATCCCTAGCTACCCACCTCCTTCACTTTCCTTCCTAGCTCAGTGATGTTCACCCTTTCATTTGGGGACAGAATATCTTTTAAAGTGATTCCACCCTGAAATCCAAGATAATACAGTTTTTCTAAAACCCAAAGCAGTGCTCTTATTTGCTGCGGTTAACTATAAGGGCAAGATGAGGTAATAAGGGAACCCGAGAAAGCCCTAATTTAAATAGATCTGTCATGGTAGCTAAGAAATTGGCCGCTACTCTCTTTGATCTAAGTAGTATATTTTATTCCTGCCCTTCTTTGGAGAAAATGAAGTGACATAAAGACCACCAGCCCTGGGATTGGAGAGGATCAGCTGAGATCAGGGTCCATCCTTCTCCTCTGGCGAAAGGCTTGGTTGACAATCACCCCTACAGACAGATGTCTTGGTCTGCGTCATATTTCCTAGGAAGAGAGCTTTCTAGCCTCTCAAGAGAACTGACCAGAATTTAACCTCTTTATGGGACAAGCAATAATTTATCTTTCCAGGGGTTTATCCTTGGAACTGCTCAGAAAAAGTTTGTGTTTAACTGAGCACTCAATATGCCTTGGGCTTCCTTTATGTTGGAGAATCCCTCTCTTAAACATTTCAGGAAGGCAGACATTTGGTCTCTTTTTCACATGTAGTAATTTTATTGGATTTTTTTCCTTTTGATGCAATAATAATAGCAGAGAAATGAAGAAGACAGATATGGGGAGTGGACAGACCTGGTCTTGATCCCAGCTTGGGATATATTCCTTAGCTCAGATGGTAAAGAATCCACCTACAATGTGGGAGACCTGGGTTCGGTTCCTGGGTTGGGAAGATCCCCTGGAGAAGGAGTTGGCAACCCACTCCAGTCTTCTTGCCTGGGAAATCCCATGGACAGAGGAGCCTGGTGGGCTACAGTCCATAGAGTCGCTGAAGAATCAGACACGACTGAGCGACTAATACACTTGCTTCTGATTAGCTGTGTGTCCTTAGGCAACTTACTTAACCTCTCTGAGCACCTGTAACAAAGAATGACATCAATTGACTACCAGGATTTTGAGGATTAAATGAGAATGCTGTCTCATTATTAAGCATATGGCACAGTACCCATCATCTAATAAACACACAAGCAAAAACATACCAGCAAAAACCCAGTGGCTATTCTTATTTACACAAAATATTACTTTGGTGCTGTAAGGCTGTGAATATGGAGTTCAACAGTCACGGCCACTGTCATCCCTAGCTTACAGGGATGTCTGGGGTAGGAACTCACAGACAGATTGGGGAGCTCTCAGTGTTTAGTTGGAAATGAAAGCCACAGGGGTAGATGTGGCTGCCAAAAGAGAATGAAATAAAGCATAAATGCAGAGCCCAGTGACATCAGTTCAGCCTCAGGGCTGAACTAGGGGGACCATCCATCCAGTTCATGGTCAGCAGGATACACCTCAAAGAGCCTTTCTCAGAACAGCAATAAGAGGCAGCATTTGCCCTGAGTTTTAATGCACACTGCTCCTATTTCTCCCCATTACCCACTGCCCCTCCTGAAGTCAGAATTAAATGAAGGTTCAGTCAATGAGGGGCTTCCCAGGTGGCACTAGTGGTAACAAACCTGCATGCCAATGCAGGAGATGCAAGAGACTCAGGTTCGATCCTTGGGTTGGACAGATTTCCCCCGGAGCCACTCCAGTACTCTTGCCTGGAGAATCCCCGTGGACAGAGGAGCCTGGAGGGCTACAGTCCATAGATTTGCAAAGAGTCGGACATGACTGAAGCGACTTGGCATTCGCTACACGCACGTCAGTCAAAACTGATTCGTGAAGACGCCTGGTTTCCTGCGTGCGTTTTCCCTGCGCTCCTACAGCCTTTGCTGGTATATTCCTACAGCAATTATTCTTCTCTCCAAGGAAAACTGTTCCCCGCAGGATAATCATCCCCATTCAGAAACTTGCCCTGCATTTTTCCGGGTGACGTGTACTGCCCTCCCTGTCTCCTCGTCCTCACAGAGCTCTGTCTGTGGTCACCGTTCATAGAAGAGTGAGTGAAGTCATCCCTTTCGTCCCCTGAGCCTCCTGCCACGTGTCAGAGAGAGAGCCAGAAGGCATCTCCTCCCGCCCATTACCCTTGACAGAAGAGCTAGGTTGAGGACTCCCCCATTCTCATCATCTTTCGAGAAATACCCCTGCCTAGGAAAATCTGACAGAGAAGGCAATGGGACCCCACTCCAGTACTCTTGCCTGGAAAATCCCATGGACAGAGGAGCCTGGAAGGCTATAGTCCATGGGGTCACCGAGGGTCAGACACGACTGAGTGACTTCACTTTCACTTTTCACTTTCATGCATTGGAGAAGGAAATGGCAGCCCACTCCAGTGTTCTTGCCTGGAGAATCCCAGGGATGGGGGAGCCTGGTGGGCTGCCATCTATGGGCTCACACAGAGTCGGACACAACTGACACAACTTAGCAGCAGCAGCAGCAGCAGGAAAATCTGACCTCAATGTGTGGCATCCAAGGGGCTGTAATTAGCAAGGACATCTTGCTACAACTCAGAGGGATGGGTGACAGTGAACACTCCTACAAGGGCTTCTGGGGTTTCTCCTATCCCAGGCTTCAAAGACAAACACCAAGAGACTGGGTGGGCTATGCCCAGTCCCGCTGTGGTTTATGAAAGAGTCCATGGATTTTTTTGCATCTGTTCAGACCTTCTTCAGAAAACCATCTGCACTCCATTTATATTTTGGAGACTAGCAAGCCATGGCCTGGGGGTAGGGGGGTAGTTGGATAACAGCAGTGGGCAGAGAGGTCTGAAGCCTGCCTTTTTAGCTCTATTGTTGCCTGGGAAAAGGAGATTTGACAGTGGAAACTTGTGTGCAGCCCGTACCTAGAAAGTGCTTTTTCAGATCCATCTGTGTGGTAACTGGTGATGGCAGAGCGCCCAGGAGTTAGTGGCTCAGTTAGTGGACACTGTGCACCTGGGTTCCAATCTATGATCTTGCAGTCTCCTTGCACAATCAGGGGGCAGGTTGCTTGTTGCCTCTGAGCCTCAGTTTCCATCCTAAGGAAGTAAGCAGAAAATGTGTGTGTGACTGATTTATCACTCAGCTGAACTTTGGAAGACAGTAATGATGAAATACGGTCATTTTTATCCTACACCTACCTTCCAAATCACCTACCGGTGCTCCTCACCTTCTCCGTCTTCTGACAAAGATCTCCAGCAGATTCCAGAGCTCTGTTGGTCATTTTGGGGGTTGGAAGAGAACTCCTTTTGTGAAAGGCAGGTCCATTCCCTATCAGAGTCCTGGTCTCCTACCCAAGCTGCAGCTTTTCTTTTCGCTCAGTTTAGGGTGATGTTGGAATCCAAAGATGAGTGAGGGGGTGGGGGTGGTGGTGCGGGGGTCACGGTTGGCCTGGTAAGTTGTTTTCCTTCTTCCATCTCCCCCACTCCAACTGGCACATTGCTCACTGAAGCAGGGTAGGGGGTCAGAAGAGAAGGGAAAAGGCATTTCGTTAAGCAAGGGCTGTTATAATTCCCTCCGGTTATCAGACGCCTTGTTAAGGCAGCTGCTCCCAGAGCTGGTTCCACCTGCCCCCTCTTTTCTTCAGACCGTCCCCATTCTACCCTCTGAGCACCTCCTCTGGTAGTTCCCCCCCTGGAGTGAGCTGTGGCAGGGTGCATCTCAACTCTGGCCCCAGCTGCATCGTTTTTGTGGCATGAACTTCACCTATGGAAGGACTTATATACTTTGTCTCCCCAAACTCTGGGGTGCAAGCCCTCCCACTGTGGCTTCCCTCTAACGTCTGCCATGGAGCCCATTCCAGGCAAACTCCCATCTCTGAATTCCTCCAGGCAAGGGGCCGGCACTGTATTCACCTCTTATTCACCACAAACTCCCCACACCCAGAAACCCTCTAGTAGAACAGCTTTCTCTAAAATGTGTGGGGACTTATTAACCAACTGTCTAAATCAGCTGACGACAAGAAATGTCTTACTGACCATTCCATTACCTCTGCAAGCTGTTGGGTCCAGTTCCTGGAATGGAATAAGTGATCAGAAGAGGTGTGCTATTACTATTATCAATAATACATGCTTTGGATAATATTAATAGAAAGAGCCAAGCTGGAGTGAGTGTGGCAAAGGGGTAACATGAAGAAGAGCTTTCCTTTGGGGCTGTTCTGCTTAGTTCCCAATGGCGGCACAATCTTTGGGTACAACATATAGGACATTTGTTCAAAGGAGGGGATTGCATAGAAATAGTATATACTGAACTCATCCGTTATTTGTATCAGAATGTCGCATAACGAAGAATAAGCACAGGCTTGCAATCAGATACACTAAATGAGAATCCTGTCTGTGTTGCCTACTAGTTGAGCAGCTCCTGGTAAGTGAGCTTACTTTCAACACCTGGTTCTTCACCCAGGGTAAGGAGAATAACACCAATCTTACATGAGGATTAACGCATCTGGTCAATGCCTTGCACATAGCAGCAACTTGACAAATAACATTTACTGTTGTAATGTTATTATTTTTTAAATAACAGTTCTGCCAGGGTCCTTCAGCATTTATTTCCTCCACTTTCTGATACGAAATAAATGGTGACTATTAAGAATTAAAGATTTTACACAGTATTAGAATTTGGCTTAATGACTAGGGAGTTTCCTTTTTTTCTGCGCAGAAGTAGTCTGCCCAGATTAATTCTTTTGATGGTGTTCTGCTGATTTCAACTACTGCTGTGGAGGAGAGGCAGCATCAGATGAGGACACGTGGGGATTTCTAGGATTCTAGCAGCTTCTCTAGTGGCTCAGGGGTTCCCTGGTGGCTCAGACAGTAAAGAATCTGCCTGCAATGTGGGAGACCTGGGTTCGATCCCTAGATTAGGAAGATCCCCTGGAGAAGGAAATGGCAACCCACTCCGGTATTCTTGCCTAGAGAATCCCATGGACAGAGAAGCCTGGCGGGCTACAGTCCTGGGGTTATAAAGAGTTGGAGACGACTGAGTGACTAACACTTTCACTTTCACTAGCAGTATTCTAGTTCTTTAAAAAAATTTTTTAATTGACAACAATATTACATTAGTTTCAGATGTACAATGTAGTAATTTTACATTTCATAGGTTACACCTCATATGAAGTTATAAAATAGTGACTATATTTCCTCTGCTGTACATTATATCCTTGTAACATTTATTTTATACCTAGTAGTTGCTGCTGCTGCTGCTAAGTCGCTTCAGTCGTGTCCGACTCTGTGCGACCCCATAGACGGTAGCCCATCAGGCTCCCCCGTACCTGGGATTCTCCAGGCAAGAACACTGGAGTGGGTTGTCATTTCCTTCTCCAATGCATGAAAGTTTAAAGTGAAAAGGAAGTCGCTTAGTCGTGTCCGACTCTTAGCGACCCCACAGACTGCAGCCCACCAGGCTCCTCCATCCATGGGAGTTTCGAGGCAAGAGTACTGGAGTGATACCTAGTAGTATGTACCTCTTAATCCACTTCACTTCATTTGCCTCTCCCCCGCCTCATTCCTCTTTGATAACCACTAATTTTCTCTCTCTATCTGTGAGTCTGTTTCTCTTTTATTTATTTATTTATTTTTAAGATTCCACATGTTAGTGAAAACGTAGAGTATTTTTCTCTGTTTGACATTTCAGGAAGCATAATATCTCCCATGTCCACAGTATTCTAGTTGTTAATTTGGATGGTGGTTCCATGACTGTTGCCTTTAAAACAGTTCATTATGTGTGTGTGTGCAGTCGCTAACTCATGTCTGACTCTTTGCAACCACAAGGACTCTAGCCTGTCAGGCTCCTCCATCCATGGGATTCTCCAGGCAAGAATACTGGAGTGGGTTGCCATTTCCTCCTCCAGGAGATCTTCGCAACCCAGGGATCAAATCTGGGTCTCCTGTGTCTCAAGCATTGGCAGGTGGATTCTTTACCACTGAGCCACTGGGAAACCCATAACAGTTCATTAGAACTATTCAATTTATGTTGTATATTCTTCTCAGTATCACCCTTCCCAAAAAAAGATATGAGAAAAAAGGAAGTCATATTGAGTAGCTGATTAAAAGTAAAACCTCAAAATAATTATTGAGGCCTTACTATGTGCTTGGCAGGGCTTTCAGGTGGCTCATGGGGTAAAGAATCCCCCTGCTACTGAGGAGATGTGGGTTCAGTCTCCAGGTCTAGAAGGTCCCCTGGAGGAAGGAATGGCAATCCACTCCAGTATTCTTGCCTGGGAAACCCCATGGACAGGGGAGCCTGGTGGACTACAGTCCATAGTGATAGCTTATGGTGAATGATGTTGGATTCATGATCTCCAAAGAAGATTTAGCTTCGGGACCAGGGACCAGGCTTGATCACGCAAGAGCTTTTGTGTAGCAGAGTTTTATTAAAGTATAACAAGGGACAGAGAAAGCTTCTGACATAGACATCAGAAGGGGGACGGAGAGTGCCCCACTTGCTAGTCTTAGCAAGTGAGCTATGTACTTTTTAATTGGTTATTACAATAAATCAAAAGAATGTCTCAAGGTTGTAAAGGTCTTACTAGACCCACTCCCACAATATACGTTTTAAGATGACAGGATTAGCCAGAAGGTTCTCAAGAAGGAGACACATGTCCTCAAGCAGGATACATTGTTATATACAGAATTTAAGGGAAAACATATCCTTGAGCAAGATGAGTTGTTTTGTTGAGCAATCATCAGTTCTGCACTTAAAGAAAAAAAGTTTGTCCTTTTCTCCTCCTTGAGAACTCCAGACCCCTTTCTCCTCCTTGGGGACCCCCAGACTTCTTTTCAGCCTACCTGGGAATTGACTCAGTAGGGTCACGAAGAGTCAGACACAGCTGAAGTGACTGAGCAGGCACACATGTGCCTGGCATGGTGCTAAGTGCCTTCCACATACAATGCAGTCAAGCAGCCACTGCTATTCCCACTTAACAACTGAGGAGGTTAAAGCTCAGTTGGTGATGGACAGGGAAGTCTGGCGTGCTGCAGTGCATAGGGTCACAAAGAGTCAGACGTGACTGAGCGACTGAACTGAACTCGCAGGGATAGACACCTAGGACCCGCTCCATTTGTCCTTTCAGTACATAGGAGCCGCCTCACACATGGAGAGGGAGACCCTGAGCTTGCCTGGGACATAGCCCCCGGGAAAGGACCAGGATTCCTGACTTCTCCGGTCTCTAGTACAAATGCTTGTGAGTCTTGAGTTGGTCACAGGAGTCCATTGTTAGGAGGCAGCTCTGCACACGGGTTTCTGGATGACAGCTTGACTGAGAGACGCACTGGTTGGTGACTGAGTACCTGTGAGTCAACGTGAGGTGCAAACCAGGTCCCTGGCATCTGCCCTGACTCGGCTTGTTAGTGATCAAGAATGTGCCATCCCAGATGGGGGCCAGGGGCCCTAGGAGAGATGGGGTCCTCCTGCACACAGTTGGTGCCAGAGGTCTACACCTTCTGTGGGCGGCAGGGGTTGTGGAACCTAACAGCCAGCTCTGGTCCAGGTGGCCTGACTTACTAATCACCTGAGCACCAGAGGAGTTGGAGGCTGACTGAACCCCTCAGCATGTGGGGCTCTGTGCTCCTGTCTTGGGGGTGGTCCCTGAGAGGACTTGGCTCTGGGTCCTGGCCTTAAAAGGCTTAGTCTTGTGTGGACACAGGTTGCATCCAAGAGTAATTGCAAGACAAGAATCACTACTAAGAGATGCTCAGAGGGACCCATACACTGCTCTGAATGTTCAGCAGCTGCTACTGCTGCTGCTAAGTCGCTTCAGTCGTGTCCAACTCTGTGTGACCCCATAGACGGCAGCCCACCAGGCTCCCCTGTCCTTGGGATTCTCCAGGCAAGAACACTGGAGTGGGTTGCCATTTCCTTCTCCAATGCATGAAAGTGAAAAGGGAAAGTGAAGATGCTCAGTCGTGTCTGACTCTTTTAGACCCCATGGGCTGCAGCCTACCAGGCTCCTCTGTCCATGGGATTTTCCAGGCAAGAGTGCTGGAGTGGGGTGCCATTGCCTTCTCCAATGTTCAGCAGAAGGAGAGCTAATTTCCGGCTGAGGTGAGGGAGGGGGTGTGAGAGAAGACTTTGTGGGGAAGTTATTTTTGATTAGAAATTCTGCTCTTTTGCTCGCTTGTGGGCAGAGGTGGTGAGTGGGACACTGGCCTGGAGGGCTGAGAACAGGTTCTGACCTTTCTGGCCGTGGTACCCAGGTCAACACACTCTGTCCCATGAGCCTCTGCCTCCTCGTCTTCATGAGGCAGCACGATGTCGTGGTACCAGAATGGACTCTGGTGTCAGATTTCTTGGGTTCACATTCTGCCACTCTCAGCCATGTGTGCCTGTGGGCAAGTCGTTTGCGGTAGCTGTGCCTCAGTTTCCCTATCTCTAAAATGGGGATAACCATATATTCCACGAAGGGTTGTTGTGACGACTGAATGAAATAATAAATGTAGAGTGTTTAGAATAGTGCCTGGCACACAACTTGTGTCCCACGTACAGCTACAATTGTTAGTGTTGTCAGGATTGATTAGGGTGAGCAAAGCTTGGCACAAAGTATGCCCTGACTTCAAGAAGTTGTTCTTGTTATTATTAAAGTGCAGGTGAAATACAGAATTAGAAATGAAGAGGAGGGCCTCTCAGGGAGTAGGAACAGTGTCAGCAAAGCAGGAGGCAGGAATGTGCAATGTGTGAAGAAGGAACAAAAAAAGTAATCTAATTCGAGCCCTCAGGAGGTAGAGGATGAAAATTTTTTGCTGGTTTCTCAGCTTCCCGTGGACCCTTAGAATCCATTAAAAAGGCCAATTTCCATCAGCAGATGTCCCTGGCTTTCTTTTGCATGTTCTTCTGGATGCAGGCTTCCAGGAGCATCGGTTCCCCGTCTCCCCAAGGATGGGTCTCCAGGGGAGGTTCTGCTTCCCCCTGGTGCTCCTGCTGGGCTCTGTGCTCTTGGCGACCTCGGCCCCAGCCACTCTCGAGTCTTCTGGATGCAGCGAGAAGGAGCAACAGGTCACCGTCAGCCACACCTACAAGATCGACGTGCCCAAGTCTGCCTTCGTTCAGGTGGAGGCTGACCCCCAGCCCCTTCGTGGTGATGGAACCTCGCTCCTGGCCCCAGAGGAGACCGAGGAACAGAATATTGTCTTCAGGCACAACATCCGCCTGCAGACGCCACAGAAGGACTGTGAGCTGGCAGGCAGCGTGTGGGACCTCCTGGCCCGGGTGAAGAAGCTGGAGGAGGAGATGGCGGAGGTGAAGGAGAGGTGCAGTGCCCAGCGCTGCTGCCCAGGAGCAGCTGGTGAGTGCACCAGCTGGTATCCAGTCAACAAACTCTGAAGGAGCACCTTCGGGTGTTCTACCAGGCTTGTGAGCGCCCTGTCTCTCACTCTGGGTTTTCTCTAAGGGAGATGTTATCACTGGTATTAGCTCTAGGGGTTATCTTCAAGCCTGAGCAGGGAGGGACCAGCAACTCTTAAAGTCTGGACTCTTGGGTCAGTGCTTTCAGAAGAGACTGCTTCTGGTGCAGTTTTACCTGTAGATCCAATCTCTATTTCCCTTTATAAGGGAAGCGACAGGTTGGAGAGGAAAGAAAACTGATGGCTTGGAGCTAGACAGGTTTGGGTACAAATCTCAGTTCTGGGTACAAATCTCCATTCTTTAGTGTGTGACTTTGGGCAAATTCCTCATGTCCTCAACTGTCTGTTGAGGAGAGTTCTATCAGCTGGTCTAGTTCTGAGAACTAGAGATGATGTACAGATTACATGGCCCATTATTCAGCAAACTGTCCTTTTGTTAGTAATAAAGTACTACAATTTGACTTTACAAACAGTGAGCACTTCCATCACCACATTTTTTTTTTTCAACATAAACTGCCCATATTATTTTCCAGAGAATAATAATCAGTGATACTTTGGCATACATTTTAATGCTACAAGAAATTGCTACCATTAAGAGCGCCTCCTATAGGCCAGACGCAGAACTAGACACGGAGGACGGGACGGGCGAATAAAATGGCAATAAAAGAGCATTAAATTGTCCCTGAGCAGCCCGAACGTCAAAAGTTTTTACGAAGGAAAGAGGATGTTCTGGGAATCAGGAGCTGGGGCTGGTGAGCACACCAGGACTGGCTCACCTTCCAACTGCCTCTTGCTGTCTGGAATTAGAGAAGGGAGCCTGGTTAATTAACCCTTCTCCCATCTGTTATCCCCATAATGAGACTGGGCTGTTTCATAGCTTCTGTAGGTCCACCTTTCAGGCTTCAACTTCAGCTCATTTCCTAAGGACGCAGACTTGCTAGGTCCAGCTCCTCCAATCAAGACAAACTCCCACCCAGCCTAACTCTCTCCTGCCCATCCCAGGAGCCCTGCCCTTTAGTATAACCTGGCCCACTGATACCCAGGTTGGAGCATTTAAGGCTCTTTCATAGAAAAGTACTAAATAATTAGCATCTTTTACAGGGCGGTGGTGGGGGAACCAAGTGAAGTCACAGGAGCACTCGGGATGCAAAGGGAAAGGCTAGGGTGGTCTCTGTGACTTTTCAGGCATAAAGTATAGATTTTGCAGGTTCGAGTCTGGCCCACGGTGGAGAGGGCAGGCTCCTAGTCTTCCCTATAGACCCCACCCTCCTCTACAGAAGGAGTCTTGCAGGTTCCTGAAATCATCTGCTCTCAGGGTTCTCAGGGATGGAGAGTCCCTATTCACAAGCCCTCCAGCCTCCGCTGACTGTTCCCCTCTCTCTCGGGCAGGTCTGAGCCGCCACTGTAGTGGCCACGGGACCTTCTCCCTGGACACGTGCAGCTGCCACTGCGAGCATGGCTGGGAGGGCGCCGACTGCGAGCGGCTCGCCTGCCCCGGCGCCTGCAGCGGCCACGGGCGCTGCGTGGACGGCCGCTGCGTGTGCGAGCCGCCCTATGTGGGCGCCGACTGTGCCTACCCCGCCTGCCCTGAGAACTGCAGCGGTCACGGCACATGCGTGCGTGGCGTCTGCCAGTGCCATGAGGACTTCACGTCGGAGGACTGCAGCGAGAAGCGCTGCCCCGGGGACTGCAGCGGCCACGGCTTCTGCGACACGGGCGAGTGTTACTGCGAGGAGGGCTTCACCGGCCTGGACTGCGCCCAGGGTGAGAGCGGAGATGTGCCTGGGCCTGCCTTTCTTCTGACCCGGCCCTCATGGTCCAGGCACCCTTTAACCATCAGTTTACATTTTGTCCTAAGTAGGGCACCTCACCTTTATTTAGTCTACTCCAGAATCCCCTGGAGAGCCTGTGAAAATACAGATTCCTGGGTGCCTTCAGAGGTTCTGATTCAGCAGGTCTGAGGTACGGCCCCAAGAACTTGCATTTCTAACAAATTCCAAGGTGATGCTGATACCACTGCTTTGAGGACCTGTAGTCTTAGGTGATCTAATGTGTATGTGTGTGTGTGTGTGTGTAGGTGTTACTGAATGAAGTCTTGTAGACCCTGCTCAGGCCTTGGCCCTGCTAAGGCTCTCTGCCTGGCTGGGGGAGGGTTGCGGTTCTAGCTGCCAATAACAAAACTTAAGCTGAGATCCCTACAGCACAAGTTTTATTCAGTGGTCAGAGAATGGAGAAGCGGGAACTAAGTGCACAGGTCAACTTTTGGCCCACCTAGCAAGAGAGATTCAATTTTAAAGAGTAAAAACAAAGGAAGGAGGAGTGAGGTTAATGATGGGGTGCCTTGTACATTAGTCTGCCTGAGAAGGAGCGGTGCTTTTTCAAAGGAGTGGGGTACCACTCTCTTCTTATCATTGTTTGACTCCTAATGTCCCAGTCAAGGCTGCTGATAGGCATGTACTTTAATATGCCGCTATAGAAATTCAGGGTAGAGTAAGACTCAGGGTCTGTTGGAGGTCATATTCACCATCTTGGTCCCAGCTGGTTCTCTCTCCCTCTCCCTCTCTCTATCTCGCTCTCTCTCTCTCTCTTTTTTTTTTTTGTAGCTTTCTTTCTCATCTCTGGACTGTTTAAAGATTAATGTTAACTTCTGCTAAAGGCATAGGTTGGATGGTTTTGAACTAAGACTTGGAGCATCACTGGCAACATAGGGGGGTCAATATTAACTTCTAACTAGATAATAACTTCTGGGGGTCCACCATGGTGCCTTATCCAGGCTGTGTATCCTCCACACCCACCATCATAGTGTTAAGCAGTGGATTGGCCAAAAAGTTCATTTGGGTTTTTCCATATACTATGATTTGGCCAACCCAATATAAAGTAGGTGCTCAAGGAATACGTTTTGGCTATGGATCCCCGCCCCTGTTCCCTCACTGTCTCTACCCCTGTTCCTGTTCTGTGTGCAGTGGTCGCCCCCCAGGGACTGCAGCTGCTCAAGAGCACAGAGGATTCCCTGCTGGTGAGCTGGGAGCCCTCCAGCCAGGTAGACCACTACCTCCTCAGCTACTACCCACTGGGGAAGGAGCTCTCTGTGAAGCAGATCAAAGTGCCCAAGGAGCAGCACAGCTACGAGATCCTTGGTTTGGTGCCTGGAACCAAGTACATCGTGAGCCTGCGCAACGTGAAGAAAGAGATTTCCAGCAGCCCACAGCATCTACTGGCCACCACAGGTGAGGAAGCAGCCAGGTTTCCTAGGAGAGGTCCTGCTCTATACATCTTCCATCGTCCCCAGAAGTACCCTTCTACTACTCAGGCCATTACTCTGGATTGGAGTTTGTAAAATACAGCTGTAGCAATCCTAGGTTCTGAAGAAAAGTCTCCATTCTTATTCCCCTCGCTCTGCTCCTCCAAGCCAGTGATGGAGCCTGCTGGATTGGGAACTACAGGCTCTTCTCTATTCCCTGAGATTATTATTCATCAGTTGCTCAGTTGAGTCTGACTCTTAGCAACCCCATGGACTGCAGCAGACCAGGCTTCCCTGTCCTTCACCATCTACCAGAGTTTGCTCAAGTTCATGTCCATTGACTCGATGATGCCATCCAACCATCTCATCCTCTGTCATCCTCTTCTCCTCCTGCCCTCAATCTTTCCCAATGTCAGGGTCTTTCCAGTGAGTCAGCTTTCCATATCAGGTGGTCAGAGTATTGGAGCTTCAGCTTCAGCATCAGCCCTTCCAACAAATATTCAGGGTTGATTTCCTTTAGGATTAACTGTCTTGATCTCACTGCTGTCCAAGGGACTCTCAAGAGTTTTCTTTGGTTGCCCTGGCACTCATGTACAAGCAGCCATGGGGGGTACCTGCATCCTCATGCCTTCAATGAGCCTCTGAACAAGGTCAAGTTGGTATGATTGGGGGTCTGCTGAAGCCACCTGTATCAGTTAGATTCATCTCAGCAGGAAAGAGAGGGAACAAACGGGGCAGCTTAGAAAGTTTAGTGAAGAGGTTATTTATAAAGGTATAGATAGGGTTTGGATGATGAAATACTCCAGGGCTGGTGTCAGTGGAGATCCACCCCAGTCTGAAGGGGTAGGGGATGGACGTTGGTACTGGGACCCAGAAAGAGCTTTAGGAGATGGCTGCCTGATGAAGTGCCTTTGGTAGAGGAACACAGGCAGTCCACTGTGTCCTCATCAGGAGGCAGTGAAGGGGAACAGTTGCCCAAACTCTCTCTCCTGCCTTCTGGTCTTCTGGTGACTCTCACTGGCTGCACATGACCGGAAATCAGAGGGCCAGGGAACCCAGCTAATACATTTCATAGAGGTCATAATCTGGGATACAGAACAGGAAGGTAGATGGATCTGGAGGGACAGAATCTCTAGGGCACCACTAAATGCTACCAAGATGTTTGGAAGGACAAACATACTGCTCATTCTTTAGAAATTATTCATTCCTATGAAACCCTAGGATCTTCAATTGTTCAGAGAAACCTAGTTGTTTGAGTGATTCAAATTCATTCCTTTTCTCAGCATACTTTATTGAACATTTACTTATTTATTTGAACATTGCCAGGCACTGTCCTGGGCTTCCCTTGTAGCTCAGCTGGTAACGAATCTGCCTGCAACGTGGGAGACCTGGCTTTGATCCCTGGTTTGGGAAGATCCCCTGGAGAAGGAAAAGGCTACCCACTCCAGTATTCTGGCCTGAAGAATTCCATAGAGTCTAAGGTCCATAGTCCATGGGGCTGCAAAGAGTCAGACGTGACTGAGTGACTTTAAAAAAATTAAAAGGCACTGTTCTAGGTGTGATAAAAATGAGCTGCCTCCATTTTCCCCTAAACTCTGAAGGAAAGTCCAGGGAGATCCAGGTGGATGGGCTTTTGGAATGCAATATCTTTGCAGAAATATCTGGCTGCCTGTCCATTTTGGTGGTAAGAATAGAAAAGGGTAGGGGTAGCTCAGTGTTTGAAAGAGCGTGAAGGACTTATCCTCTTTGGGAGGACAGTTTGTGATTGCCATCGTCAATGCCCTCTAGCCAAAGACCTCTCAGAACACCCCTATAGTTGAACAAGTTGGGTTTATTGATTGTTGCCTCACAGGAGCGCACACAATGGCAGACCACGGGTGTCTCAGGAAGATGGTGTTTGAGGGGTCTGGTGTAGGATTTGGACTTGTGTTAGGTGATCTGAGAGAAGGGTTAGGGAAGCAGGGATTTACTTTCGATTGCCTACTGTCATGAACTGGGGATAATCCTGTGATTGGTATCTTAGTGAATCTTATCTAGAAAGAGGGCAGACTAGAGGGAGACTAAAGCTGTCATTGGTTTTTTTTTAAAAAAGGGAGGGGGAATAGTCACTCATATTAGTCAGAAGGGAGGATGTTTAGTCATTTTTGTGATTTGGACAATGTTCAGTTCATGTTTGGCCTGTGTGCAGACATGATCTTGGAATGGTCTTGTTTCATCTTAATTTGTCTGCTGCTGATGTCTTGTGAAACTGTATTTATTTAGGCTGCTCCCGGTCTTGGTTGTGGCACTAAGGATCTTTGTTGTGGCATGCATGTGGGATCTAGTTTCCTGACAAGGGATGGAACCTGGGCCCCTGCATTGGGAGCACAGAGTTTTACCCACTGAACCACCAGGGAAGTCCCTGTGAAATTGTGTGTGTTCAATGGGAGAACACCGAGGCCCACCTGTGAGAGTCAAGCCAGCGCCCTGCTGTTGGGCTGCTTTTCTCTGTTTTTGTCTGACTGCCCCTGTCTTCAGCCAGGACAGCGCCCACAGTCTCTCAATGAAGAGCAGAGACATCGGTTCTGAAAGTCTTAGCAACTACTCTCGGTTTCTTGCCCTGGGGACTTGTAAAATCTTGCAAAGACCACTGCAAAGTCGTCTAATCCAATTCAAGTGAAACCCTTTCTGGTTTGTTCCTCTGGGGAACCTCAGCCTGAGAGATACTTATCCCCATGCTCACCTTGAGCTCTTTCATGAAGTTCCTGGTTTTTCGCTTGTGAGCCATGTGGTACCCCTTCTGTAACCCTTGGGTCGTTTTCATTATTCACCTCTTGACCTGTTGTTCCCTCAAGGAACTGCCATCCTTGGGGAAGAACCTGGAGGCTGGCAGGTGAAAGGCAGAAGGAGTGCTTCAGGGAAAAGGCTCCGTGAAGCTCTTTATCCATAACAGAGAGATTCAGAAACATTCAGAGCCACAGGCCTTGAGATTTCGCCCCTTGACCAATACACAAATTCTCTGTTCTGTGTCCTTGACAAAGGGTCAGTCAGCCTGGTGGGAACACCTTCAGAACCAAGGCATGGGAGGTGAGGAGAGGGGCGAGGCTGAGAGTCTAGGGCTTGTCTTCCCTGTTCCAAACTTCAGGCCAGGTGACACTGGCCTGGGAGGTGGCCATTGGAATTCAAAGCACTCCCAGGGACCCAGACCCCACTCCAACACCAGCACCTGAAAGTCCTTCCCACAGAGCCACGCCAGCAATCCGTTCCTTGGTAACAGGCATCGTATTTTCATTTTCTCCTGAGTGGATGGGTGAACATTTAGCCATTAATACTTCATGTGGCAGTGGTATGGTTTAGTTGCTCAGTCGTGTCCACCTCTTGTAACCCCATGAACTGTAACCTGCTTAGTTCCTCTGTCCATGGAATTTCCCAAGCAAGAATACTGGAGTGGGTGTCCCATTTCCTTCTCCAGGGGATCTTTCTGACCCAGGGATTGAACTCCAGTCTCCTGCATTGCACTGGAGAAGGAAATGGCCATCCACTCCGTATTCTTGCCTGGAAAATCCCATGGACAGAGGAGCCTGATGGGCTACAGTCCATTCGGTTGCAAAGAGTTGGACACGACTTTAACGACTGAACTCCTGCATTGCAGGTGGATTCTTTACCGACTGAGCCAGCAGGGCATGAAGACCTATGCAGTTACTTTCTTCCTTCACAGGATCAATAGGTAGAGCAGCTGAGGATATCAGGTATCTGGGAGAGGTGCTAAAATCTGGTAGAAGGTGCAGGGAGAATCCTTCAAAGGACCAAGTTAAAATTCTTCTGTTTTACAGTTTTGCCTAGGGGTAAATCTTACAGGAGAATTTGAGAGAAAGGGAAACAACTGTAATTTGGGAAACTGGGGAAGGAGCTGGTTATATTCCCAGTGTTGCATTCCAGGAAATTTGAAATATATTTCCCAAACTCCACATGGCCTTGAGAGTCTTGTCATGGGGCTGTGTCTCTGAAGAGCTAAAAAGTGAATGTTTGGTTCAGAGCTGTGTGACTGCCCCCAACGCCGAGTGTGTTGACAGCTGGCCTCGGAGTTGAGGTTCAGGGCTTGGCCATGGCAACGTGGACGGGGAGGGTTGCTTGGCATCTGATGGGCTGGGATAGGGAAGAAGTTTTCCTGGAAGACAGTCTGTCCTCCATGGACAGTGTGAAAACCAACAGTTACGTGTTAGGACACATTTTAAGGGCATGTCCTGGGGCTGCAGCCTGCATTCAGAGTGTCAAGAATGGGAGCTGACCTGGTAGCCAACAGCCTGTTAGAGACGGGGCCCCTGGTCTTCACCGCTTTCTCTCGCCCTCCCTGACCCCTGCACTAGATCTTGCTGTGCCTGGCACTGCCTGGGTGACGGATGAGACGGAGAACTCCCTTGACGTGGAATGGGAGAACCCCCGGACCGAGGTGGACTACTACAAGTTGCAGTATGGCCCCCTGACAGGGCACGAGGTGGCCGAGGTCACCGTGCCCAAGAGCGGTGACCCCAAGAGCCGATATGACATCACGGGTAAGAGCCAGCACTGGGGATGCGAGATGCTTGGTGTGGATGCTGAGGTGGGGACTGTGTGAGCAGGGGGGACCAGCAGCTACAGGGCTCAGCTGTGCACAGAGGATTCTGAGGCCTTGAGAATCACCTGAACCCTGACTCCAGGAGCTCACAGAGGTCAGCCCACTCTGAGGGGCCTGAAGACTCTGCTCCAGCATCCCAGGGCTGACTCCAGAATCTCGGAGCACCCGGGTAGCAGATTACACATCTGAAATGTTCTTCCAAGTCAGCTAACCCCTTGGAAGCCTCTGTGTCTCAGAGGGGATTTGATGGCAGACGGGCTTTCTTTTCGGAACAACTGAGTGTGTGTCTGTGTGTATGTGGTGTGGGAGAGAGAGAGACATTGAGAAATTGGTTGAACTTGGTTTGTTCAGTGGCATATGTGGAAGGAGTTGAGCTAGGTAGCCAGGAGTGGGGCATTCCTCATCCCAGGTGACTGAGCAAACACTGGAAGACTGGAAATTAGATGGCTGCCACAATGGGGCCACACAGGGCTGGGTAATGTTTTGTGGCACCTGAGACTTGCACAGTTTTCAGGACTCTCTTTAAGAAAAGTGACACATAAGCATGAATGCCCAAGCACATGGCCTTGGAAGGGGCTGGTGCAAGTGAGGGGTCCTGAGGCTTACTAGCTCCTTGGTATGTCCCCCTCTGGGGTTTTGTCCTGCCCTCCACCCTCTGATTTCTGTCTTGAGAGGTCATCTTGGTGTTCTCAATGTTTCGTGGGGTGTGCCTCATACATGCTACCATTTGCCTGCATTTTGTCACCAAAGTCTGAATTTTTGTGCCACAAGGAACAAGCATTCAGGTGGCTGCTACAGAGAAACAAAAAAAATTAAGGACAAAAAAGAAACAGAAAAGGCCGAGTAAAGTGAAGCCAAAAAAGAAAATAAAGAGGAAGAAGTTAAGTGAATTATTACAATAGGAAGGAAAGAAACTTTTGAGGGAAAATGATTGTCGGGGGCAGAAAAACATTTGGGCTATAGATACAATTGGGAAATATGTGCTTAATGGCCCAAGGAAGAAACCAGAGCCTCATCAGATTCATCTCAGCCATTCTGGCCCGTAAACTCCTCAGTGATGCCTCATGTTCCGCTGGTCCTGCAGCTCTTTAGCTGCCTTAGGTAGGCTGTAGTCTTGAGGGGAGATGCACAGCCCCGCCCCTCGCCCTGCCAAATCCCCAGATGAGCAGTGCTGGGGCTCCAGGATCTAGAGCCCGTACTCAACCTGGCATTGGCTGCTTGTTTCCAGGTCTGCAGCCGGGGACGGAATATAAGATCACAGTCATCCCCATGAGGGGAGACCTCGAGGGCAAGCCAATTCTTCTGAATGGCAGGACAGGTAAGAACCACGTGGAGGCACTGTGAATGCATCCCATGCTCGCATTCTGCTATATTCTTGGCTGACTCCTCTTTGGATAAAAACTCTGTACTTCTGTGTACAGAGACAGCCAGTCTCTCTGTGTACTGACATTTCTCGGGGAGGGTTGTGGGGCAGGAGAGGGGAAGCAAACTTCTTCTATCTCACATTTTTCTTGCTGTTGAAAATCTCCACCTGGCTCTTGGAGTCAAGGGGATAGGCCATTTCCAACACCTTTCTGCTTATTTTAATAGCTTCAATCACTGGGTTCTTTCCAAGGCATTTATTATCTTGGACTTAGGCACACAGCCCCACAGTACCCAAGACAGGTGATTTATAACTTTTTTCTTGTCATTTAGGTGTTTTTTCATGACAAACACACTCAGGGAGTTTGCTTTAAAATGTCAAGAGATATTAAAGACTTTCGCAGGGGAGTAGCAATAGATTTAGCATCTGTGGATTAAGAAAATATATGATGACAAATGTTGCTATGAATCAGTAATATTTGACAGTAAGTTTGTAATTTATTAATCAGAAAAGAATTTGAAATCATGGTAGTTTTATATGCAAGATGTCCTATGTAATTTTTAGTTTTTAGACAGTGCTTGAGCCAGTATTGAATTGTGAGCCTTGTGCAAACACTCTGTGCTCCTGCCAAGTCACGTTGGGAGGCTGTGAGCTTGATGTCGCTGAGTAAAGGCTAATCCTTAGAGCCGGCAAAGAAGGGATATTTGAATTTGGAGACTTTCTTGAAAAGTTTGGTAGTTCTTTTCAATTCAGTCCTGGCAATAGCTGGTTGGGGTGGTGAGAATAAGAATGACATGGTGCAAGAACTGAATTCACTGTTTAGGCTGCCTAACAGATTGCATAGCTGGGATGTGAAAGAATTATATAGTTGGGCAATCATAAAGGATAAAATATACATTAATTTTTTAACCATACAGTGTGTACTGTGCAGCCTGCATGAACAGTGGACTAGTGAATCACCATCAGTGAGTTGGAAAATGGCAGGTCTTTCCTTGCTTCTAGAGGCTTTTTCTATAGCTGTGAATTAATCGAGAGCTTACCATGCCCCAGGCATTATACTAACTGTGCACTGCTCATGAATTATCTCATTTAGTTCTGATTATAATCCTGTGTGATAGGTCTTATTGTTATTTTTAAGTCACATATGAGACAGCTGAGGCTTACAGAAATTAAGCTTAAGATTGCCCAGCTTGGAAGTGACAGGGCTGGGACTGGAACCCAGGATGTCCACTTTGGTGGACGCAAAACTAAAAGGGCACCTACATTTATTCCCCTGTTCATTGTGAAATTGAAAGTTTCTGTCATTCAGTAGTGTCTTTTGTGACCCCATGGACTGTAGCCCACCAGGCTCCTCCGTCCATGAAATTCTCCAGATATGAATACTGGAGTGGGTTGTCTTTCCCTTCTCCAAGGGATCATCGCGACCCAGAGGTGGAACCTGGGTCTCCAGCACTGCAGGCAGATTCTTTATCATCTGAGCCACCAGGGAATTTCTGGTTAATTTTCATACTCTTTACTCCCTGACTAAAAAAAATCTCTGGCTTCTCCTTGTCTTGGATAAGATAGAGTCCTTTTATCTTGGCTTCTGTGGGCCCATCCAACCTGGGTCATTGTCATGCTCAGAATTTCCCCCCAGGAAGCCTTCCTGCAGCTGGACTCTTCTTGGGGTTCCCTAACACAGAAGGCTTCTCTCTACCTCGTGGGTTTGTTCGTGTTGTTACCCCTGCCTGGAAAATTCTCCACTGTTATCTCTAGCTGTCAATTAAGTCAGTTCAACAAGCATTAATTGCCGAGTATCATTGGATCCTAGAGACACGGTTCCTTTAGATACATAGATGATGAGCCCTGGTCCTTGCCTTTCAAGGGCTCACAGAAGTAACATCACACATCCCTCCAGGATCAGCCCCTACACTGGCCGCTCCACTGAGGCCTTCTAGGACCATGTTAAATGGCAACCATCTGTGCCCCTGAATTTCTAGAGCATTTAATTACAAATGGCCTTGAATTGCCAGTTAAACTTTCAAGTGTATTATCCTAGCTAGAATATGAGCATTCAAGAAGTATTTTTATTGCTTATTACATTCTAAAAGCAGGATGGGATATTTTATTGGATTGCAAATAAATTTGTATTATGCACCTTATTAACATGACAAAAAAAGACACAATAATTTCTAAGGTCAGGAAACACTCTCACACCTGGCTAGACTGTTAGTTAATGTAGGAGGGAGGGGAAGAATCTCTCTTTTCTCCAGATGTTTTGCATTCCATGAGATGGAAAAACACACTGGAATATAAGAATGGTATATGCACGTACAGGGTGGAGCTGGCACAGTTCAGATATTTTCCATTTAACGAATCACTCGGTGGAACTCAGACCATGGAAGAGAAAGTGTCGACTGAAAAATCATACCCTGTTAACATGCTCAAAGTGCACTGAAAAGCACTTCTAAAAACCTCAGGACCAGGTCAGCTTCTGGAGAAGCACGCACCATCCAGGCCAGGGTCTCCAGGGAGAAGCGTTCCCAAACTTCCCCATCAGACCCTCACAGCTGCATCACATCAGATGGCCAGAGGGGCAGGCCCCTCAGTGAGAGGTGACGCTCCATCTGTAACGTGGAAAGTTGGACTGCATGAGTTTCAAATTCTTCCTCTTACTTTTTTATGTTTATGATTTTGTTAAAACGTTTGTAATTCATGCCTTTCCATAGTGAGTCTGAAACAAAGGACCCCTTGCTTTTTCATAATCTCCCGTGTTCCCAGGCACATTAGAACATACGGTCTAGCATATTCACTTGTTAACAATTTTCTCAGAACTTTTCCCCTGAGACTGTGCTATGAAATAAGTTTTGGCAACTCTTACTATCCTTTACACTTGTTATTGCTTCCCATACACAGTGCTTCATTTGAAATGGCCCAGCCCCTAAAACTTTCCTTCTCTAGCTCCTTTTTGTTTCAAGATGAGCTCCTGTATCACTCAGAACTCCTGTCTCTCACAGCCACCTCACATCTACACCCTGTAGCTGAAAAATAATGAGAATCTCTAGCCTTTGAGGCCCCACTGTGTTCTAGGTACCGAGGGGCTTCATGAACATTATCTTTGGTCCTTCTGCTAACATTGCAAGCATTGTTATTCGCATTTTACAGATGAGAATGTTGAGGCCTACAAAGTTTAGGAGATTCAGAGTAAACTAGTGAATGACATTTGAGTTTAGGGTTGCTTTCCATAAGCAAAGCTAGAAGAGGGCAGCAGGAAGATAGATTGATCTCTGTAAGCACATTTTCTACATATGATATCTTTTGAATAACTTTTTTGCCACATTGAACAGCAGTGGAGGAGACCTGAGAAAACATAGCTACTATAGTTCTATACTGAAGAGGCACTATACATACCGCTTCAGTGAACTCACCTCCAGAACAGTAGTGTAGGCCCTGTCCCCGGTCCCTGCCCTCAAGCCCATGTCTCTGTAGATTTTAGGCCCTGACTGTGCCATTTTCCAGTATGCCAGCTAGGTGGCTCACATGTGGCTGTTGTGAATGGAGAAGACTGTCCCTAAGCCTGTGGCCGTGGGTTGGAGTGTGGACCCGTGCTGTTGAGTATGTCAGCATAGACCCAGGACAGCTGTAACCTTACCCAACCATGTGGGGGAGTCTTGTTATAAAGCAGAATAACCTGTCCTTACGTGCTAGAACTCCTTGGTTGCCTTTTCGGTATCCCCAGTTTTGTAGATCTCTCTGAAATGGACCTCACCTTTATTTGAGTGTGTGTGTGCTAAGTCGCTTCAGACGTGTCCGACTCTTTGCGACCCTGTGGACCATAGCCTGCCAAGCTCCTGTGTCCACGGGATTCTCCAGGCAAGAATACTGGAATGGGTTGCCATGCCCTCCTCCAGGGGATCTTCTTGACCTAGGAATCGAACCTGAATCTCTTATGTATGTTTCCTGCACTGGCAGGCAGGTTCTTTACCATTGGCACCACCTAATACATGCACTCAAAAGTGAATCTCTCCTATCAAGCCATGTAATTCCTGTCTTAGATGTCCCTCACTCCCATGGCCCTGAGAAAGTTCCCACCAGGGCTGCTAGTGTCTAGCAGGTGGGAGATTGCAGCCTGAGGAGGAAGCTGGGGCTAGGGCAGGAGGGCCCATCTCCCAGTTGAGCCGCGGCTGTGACTCATCTCGGATTTGGCCAGCTGCAGTAGGCTACTAAAAGGCTTTGTTCCATGGAAAAGACTATTTATGTTCCCCATATTCGCTCTTGGCAGAGAGGGAGGTCTTGGTCCTGATAAGTTGGCTCCTTCCAGTGATGTAGTGCATTGTGGGGGGTCCTATCACTGGGACTTTCCTTCTACATCTGTATCTTGGCATCCGATTCCCATCCTGAAATTTACCAAGGAGAGGAGCAGCTCTTTAAAGAGCCTCTTAAACACTTAAGTTGTTGTTGCTGTTGTTAGGGAGTTGAGAGAAAGGGGGCAGGGAGTCCCAAGTTCCAGGCTGGCCTGGCCTCTCACTGACTCTATGAGTTTGGAGAAGTCACATGTCCTCTCTGAGTGAGGTCTCTGTAACCCTGACGTACTATGATTCTATTTTGCCTCCTACCTTCTCACTCTTCATAGCCAAGATGGCTTTTCCCTGGTTCTCTGTTCCTGGGGTTGCTGGGACTGTTGCAGGGAGGAGAAGGAGCCTCAGGGCTGTGTGTCAAAATGAGGCCTTGTGCCAGAAATCTGTACTTCCCTGGATCAGTTCCCATAAACCTTGGTGGTAGCTTAGCCCTGTTCACCCAAGTGGGACAGATGCAGTCTAACACATCTCTTTAGGACTGTCCTTAATCCACAAGCAGTGATGGAAAGAATTCAGTTTCTTTTTCTTTCTTTCTTTTTTTAGAAAAAGACTTCCTTCATCTGTCTCTCTTTTTTTTTGGATTTATCATAATTTTATTATATGTAAAGGCAAGGCTGCCCTCATTACTCTTTATGTTAAAAAACGTTTTATCAGAGTATAGTTGCTTTACAATGTTGTATTAGTTTCTGCTGTATAGCAAAGTGAATCAGTTATATATATGCAAAATGGTACAGATGAACCTATTTGGGAAGCAGAAACAGAGACACAGTCGTTGAGAACAAGTGTATGGACGCCAAGCGGGGAAAGAGAAGGTGGGATGAACTGGGAGATTGGGATTGACATATATAATATACACAACCATGTATAAAATAGTAAACTAGCGGGAACCTCCTTGATGCTCTGCAGTTATCTAGATAGAAAGGAAATCCAAAAACGAGGGGATATATGGAAACATTCAGTTTCTTCTTTGAGGGTCATTCTCTAATCTTTCTGATCTCTGTTTCCCAGATATCAGAGTATTGTAGTGGCTGCCACAGAGCTAAATTGGTGTGTAATCCTAGAGGCAGCCCCTTGTCTCGTGCTTATTCCTATGTGCTTTTTTTTTCTCTAAGAAGAGGTGTGTTACATAATCTCACTTTTTGCAAATGACCTGTAAAACTATAATGTGTTGAAAAAGTCAGGTGCCATTGATTGACCACATACTACATGCCAGGTGCTTTTCATATACTATTCTGTCAAACTTGATTATGATAACATAAGGCTTCCTCCATCCAGCCATGTGGATATGATGGATCTCGACAGGGGTGCACACGCAGGCAGCCTGCACCCTATAAAGCTGTGGGCCTGGGCTGAGGGTCCTGGCAGCCATCGTGGCAAGCACTGGTCTGGGGCAGGGAGAGGTGGAGAGAGGCCTGGGGGTTGTACAGATGTGGGAGAGGATGGGGGCCAGGGACCTCAAGAGGCAGGACTCTCTGGGGGTTCCCCATCCTCACTTTGCCCGTCAAAGTGTCCCCACTCCCAACTGAGCACTGATTTCCCCAAAGTGACAGATCGCCATTGGAGGCTCTCTTCATTTCCTCCCTGACATGTGCAGAATCATGCTTGGCACAGAAAGGGGCAATGGGGTGAGGGGGGAGCCCTCTCCCTCGGGGAACACACTTTCTCCTGAGCATCCTCGTAGAGCCTGCTTGAGCCTCCGGAGGCCCAGGACGAGGCCCTTCTGGTGTCTGTGTTCTGAACGCACTGCCCTTTCATCCCAAGAGCCCCACTCTGCCAGTGGGTGTGAGGTACGCCCAGCCCCGGTCTCAAGAGGTGACGGTCTGGAACCATGCCCCCTTTCTAGTTGCCCCTCCAGTCCAGTGCTGCTGGATTTCAGGTGGCAAGAAATTTTCAGATCGTACTTTATTTTATTTGCAACTTATTATTATCATTTTAGTAGTGGGCTTCCCTGGTGGCTCAGATGGTATAGAATCTGCCTGCAGTGTGGGAAACCTGGGTTTGATCTCTGGGTTGGAAAGATCCCCTGGAGAAGGGAATGGCAACGCTCTCCAGTATTCTTGCCTGGAGAAGCCCATGGACAGAGGAGCCTGGTGGGCTATGGTAGTAAAGAGTTGGACATGACTGAGCGACTAACACTTTTGCTTTTTTTGCATTCTTAGTAGTAGTCATAGTTTCATAAGAAGAGGCTGATGGGGGCCTTTCCCTGATCGGTCTTGCAATGCCAGGGACATGGGTTCAATCCCTGGTGGGGTAACTAAGGCTTCACTTGCCTCGGAGCAACTAAGCCTGCGTGTGCAACTATTGAGCCCGCGCCACAACTAGAGAGTCTGCCTGAAATCCCACATAACACAATGAAGGTCCTGTGTGCTACAACCAAGGCTGGATGCAGCTAAACAAATAAATACTAGAAGAAGAAGAAGAAGAGGCCAATGGTAGTGGTATAAGGTGGAAATTTGTAGTCTTAGGTAGATGGGAATGGATTCAAATCTTGACTCTACCAGTTACCAGTTAATAAGTCCAAAAGCAAACCTTTGATTCCATTCCTCTCCTCGGCCTCTTCTGGAGACTCTACCCTCCCTCATATCTCCCCATGTCTTGTGTTTCCTGCCTAGAGAAGTTCCTTTAGCATTTGTTGTGATACCAGTACCAAAGATCTCCCCATCTCTGTAAATGTCACCACTTTCTGCAAATTGCTCAAGACCCAAACCGACAAGTCATTATAGTCACGTCAAATTCCTGAGCAGACTCGCAGCTCTGTCTTTGCAGTCTCCCCAGTCCTCTTTCATCTGCCACGGTTGTCCACGTTCCTGTCATCTCACACATAAACTGTTGTAGCGGCCTCCGAGGGGACGCCGCTCTTGACCTGCGATAGTCTGTACTCTCTCCAGCAGCCAGAGGGGTCCTTTTATAACATGTCAGATCATACTATTCTGTGAACCACCACCCGCCTCTGCCACCCCCAGAAGCTTCTCATCTCATTCTGTGCAAAAGCCAAGTTGTTACAATGGCTTTCAAAAGCATCCCCTTGCCTCCTTAGCCTCACTTTCAGCCACTCAGCCCCCTCCCCTACTCTGTCCTGATGCCCTGGCCTACTGCTGTTCCCCAAATACATGGAGCAGGGCCTTTGAACTTGCTGCTAGCTTTGCCTGAAGTGAGGTCCCCCAGATTGTCCATGGCCCGATGCCTCATTTCACTTGGCTGTTTGCTCAGATGTTACCTTCTCACTGGCCTTACTTCTAAAATCCCAAGTATCTTTCTTCTCTCACTTTCTAGTTCCTTTACCTTGCCCTGTTGGGCTTCCTAACACTATCCCCACTTGTTTATTGTTTGGCTCTTCCAAGAGAAAGTAAGCTCCCTGGTAGAGGGTCTTTATTCTCTTCATTGCTTATATTAGTTTCCCAGGGCTGCTATAACCAAGTACCAAAACCTGGGTGGCTTAAAACAAAACTTGAGTGTCTCTTGGTTGTGGAGGCTGGAAGTCTGAAATCAAGGTGTCAGCAGGGCTACATTTTCTCTGGCAGCTCAAGGGGAGGATCCTTTCTTGTCCCTTCCAGCCTCTGGGGTTTGTTGGCAATCCTTGTTTGTTTGTTTGTTTGCTTTCAACTTTTTTGTTTGTATTGGAGTACAGTCTATCAACAATATTGTGATAGTTTCAGGTGGACAACAAGGGGACTCAGCTGTACACATACATGTATCCATTCTCCCCCAAACTCTCTTCCCATTCAGGCTGCCACATAACATTGAGCAGAGTTCCCTGTGCAATACAGTAGGTCCTTGTTGGTTATCCATTTTAAATATAGCCGTGTGTACATGTCCATCCCAAACTCCCGAACTATGCCTTCCCCCCATCCTCCCCTCTGGCAACCATAAGTTTGCTTTCTAAGTCTGGGAATCTGTTTTTGTTTTGTATATAAGTTCATTTGTTTCATGGCTTTTTAGGATCCCATTATACGGGATATCATGTGATATTTCTCTTTCTCTGATTTACTGAGAAGTCATTCTCTAGGTTCATCCATGTTGCTGCAAATGGCATTCTTTCGTTCTTTTTAATGGCTGAGTAGTGTTCCATTGTGTGTGTGTATATGGATACATATTAATATATATCTTCTTTCCGTTCCTCTGTTGATGGGCCTTTAGGCTGCTTCCGTGTCTTGGCTCTTGTGAACAGTGCTGCAGTGAACACTGGGATGCGTGTTCACATGTCTGTCTCCTCCTTGAGTGTCTTCATCTTGTCTTCCATTTGTATGTGTCTGTGTCCAAACTCCCCCCTTTTATAAGGATCGGTTCTACCACCCTAATGACCTCATTTTTAACCCTATGTCTCTAGACCTCTAAATGAAGTCACATTTTGAGGTGCTTGGGTTTGGTACTTAGATTTATCTTTTTGGTAAGGGGACACAGTTTAACTCATACCACTGCTGAGTCTCTGGCTCCAAGTAGACACTCAGTGTGATTGTTTAAAGAAGGAGTCAGGATCTACCATTTACTGTCTGTGTAGTTTGGGGAATTTATCTAATCTCTCTGAGTCTTGCATATAATTAGTGATCTCAAAGTGGTAACCATTATTAATTTTGAAAACCAGTACATGGAGAACCTGGTAAATGCCTTATGTTGTTTTATGAGGTCTGATAAAGTCATGAATTAAAGGCATCTGATGCTTGATATGTGGTCAATAAATGGCAGTTGATTTATTAAATAAAATATGCACTGTCTGATGATAGAACGTATTTCATTTTCTTGCACACAAAACACAGCCACTGTGCTCAAGAAAAGTGCACTGATGTCAAAGAACATAGCTATGTAAAGTTGTAACTTCTCTGCTGGAAAATCCCTGGCCAAGAGAACTAGAGCAGGACGAGGAAGAAGAAAAATGCTTAGATTTCCTTTCTGTGTGTCTTCACCCAGAAGGATACCAATCTATATGTAAGGCGGGGTCTTGGGGCAAGCATCTTTATCAGTGACCTTGATGGGTGCACTCAGATGAATCACTTATTAAGTTTGCAAATGGTAAGAACCTGGAACGGAAAGTGGGCATCTTGGATAAAAGACTAAATTATAAATGGAATCTGTAAGATAAAATATAATGAGGATAAATGGTGGGTCCAGGACATGTATGATATGCAAAAATTGGGAAGATGTGGTTTAATGTGGAGATCCTCAACCTTTGATGTACATCAGAATCACCTGTGCAGTTTTGCGTATCTGTGTTTTAAATAGAGATGTCAGGGCATATCTCAGACCTTCTGAAGTAGACCCTCTGGTGCTGGTACTTAGTAGGTGTCCTTGGTTAACAAAGGTTGAAAACCCCTGGGGTAACTGGGACAAGTATGAAAAAAGCAGGAATTTTCTGAGGCTCTGGGCTGAGGCTGTTATTGAGGGGTAAAGTGTCTGTGACATTTTGTTCTGGGTTAGTCCTTCTAGAATATGAAGTCTTCATGAAGAGGGATTTTTGACTGTCCTGTTAATTGGTGATTCCTGAGAGCCATTACATTCCATGGCATGGAATGGATGCTCAGTGAATTGTTGAATGAATGAATTGAGTTCTGGGAATTTTTCTATGAAAAGGGAAAGACAAGAACATGTCTAGATGTAAATGCCGAGTCTAGAAACTAAGTGGGAAGTTGGTAATATAAGTTTATAATATGATAGAATAGATTTTAATTTATAAGTGCATAAATTAGAGAGGTGAAGCTGTTTTGATTAGGGGAGAAGTAGGAGGAGACCAGGCCTCCCTGGTGACTCAGATGGTAAAGAATCCGCCTGCAGTGCTGGAGACCCTGAGTTGGGAAGATCCCCTGGAGGAGGGCATGGCAACCCACTCCAGTATTCTTGCCTGGAGAATCCCCATGGACAGAGGAGCCTGGTGGGCTACAGTCTATGGGGTCACAAAGAGTCGGATATGGCTAAGTGACTAAGCACAGCACAGTACAGGAAGAGACCATCCACCTGCTGAATGGTCTCTGGGAAGAGGAATTAATTGTATTCTCCATGCCCACCAAGGGTAGACATACTTGAAGGAGTAGCCACTTCAAGTGGCCACACTTGGAAGAGCTTTCTCTAATGTGTTCAGTGGTCTGAAAATGGACATCCATCAGGAAGACCTTTCTCAGCTTAGGGTTCGAGCAGAGGCCAGTTGTCCCCTGTCATAGATGATGGAGAGTCTTGCATTGCACAGACTATGGAACCAGGTCATCCAGAAGAATGCAACCTTGAAACACTTGTAACCTTGACCAGCCAGAGGTCTTCTCTAATTTTTCTTTCTTGTGTTATGTTTATGAAGAAATCGATAGTCCAACCAATGTGGTCACTGACCGAGTGACCGAAGACACAGTGGCGGTCTCCTGGGACCCAGTCCGGGCGGTCATTGATAAGTACATGGTGCGCTACATCTCCGCTGACGGGGAGACCAGGGACACGGCGGTGCCCAGGGAGCAGAACAGCACTGTCCTGACAGGCCTGAGGCCGGGGGAGGCCTATGAAGTCTACGTGTGGGCTGAGAGGGGCAACCAGGAGAGCAAGAAGGCGGACACCACGGCCCTCACAGGTAACAGGAGAAGGGGAGTCATCTCTCATTCTTATTCTCTCCCATCTCTAAATAGACTTCTTCACGGCAGGGTGAAGATTGATTCTTGAATTAAGAGACCGAATCCCACCTAGCACCAGCTCTTTTGTTTGCAGGTGTGGGGCAAGGGGTTGCCAAAGCAATTTTAAATTTCTTAATTATGAATTTTTTCCCCTTTTTAACCTCAAGCAAAAGAGACCATCCTTTTAGTTTGAATCAGAAGGTCATACTTTCGTGGGTTGAAATTCCACATGTGACTCTCTCAGAGCAGAGGAACACTTTCTAATTTTCATTTTTTTTGGACGTGAAAACTCAAAACATTTGGCTGACAGTGAATTTGAATGCTTATCTCAGCTTGCAGTGACTGCACAGGCACTGTGTGTGTAATCTGGAGCTCTCTTTCAGACCGTGAAAATGGTTTGCCTCCTGAGTCACCATTTACCAAATGTACCAATTCTAACTTTATGCTTTCCGAAACTGTAAGGGCTCCCTTACTCCATCCCGTCATTCTGCTCGACTGGGGCCTGCAGGTGTCCTGAGGCTGCATGGGGATGTATATCCCAGACATTCCTTCTGCTTAGACCCTCCTCTGGCACCGACTTTGAATTCAGAGAAGGCTAATCCTGGAGTCCAGTGACGTCCCACACACGTGACGGGAATCCTAGTCTATCCTATTGATAGACTTCTGTTTTGGACAGTCTCTTAGTGTCAAGATGCTCAGAGAAGCTGATAATCAGTTAGGAATCCGGTTTCAGAAGCTTGACTGTCCAAGTTTTAATCTCAGCTCTACCATTTACTAGCCGAGAGATTTGAGGCAACTTATTCCACTCTGTTCCTCAGATTCTTGTCTATTAAATGGGACATGTGACTGTCTGCATCATTGGGTTAGTGTGAGGATTACATGAATTAATCCATGTAAGTACCTGACATAGAGGTGGTGGTGGTTTAGTTGCTAAGTTGTATCCAACTCTGGGACTGCATGGACTGTAGCCCTCCAGCCTCCTCCGTCCATGGGATTCTCCAGGCAAGAAAATGGAATGGGTTGCCATTTCCTTCTCCTGACCCAGGAATTGAACCCAGGTCTCCTGCATTGCAGGCAGATTCTTTACCAACTGAGCTACAAGGGAAGCCCCTACCTGACATAGAGAGTGCTACATAAATCATAGTCGTGCTTATTTCTTGAAATGTGTCTTAGTCTGCTCAGGCTGCTGTAGCAAAACACCATGGTTTGGTTGGCTTAAACAACAGAACCTTATTTCCTGCAGTTTTGGAGCCTGGAAATTCCCATGATCTGGGTGCCCGTTGATTCATTTATTGGTGAGGGCCCTCTTCTCGACTTACAGATGCTTCCTTCATCTTTACGTGCTGGAGAGGGGGAGGTTCTGGTCTCCTCTTTTTCTCAGAGACATTAATCCCACCATGAGAGCCCCATCCTTATGGTCTCATCTAAAACTCATTCCCTTCTAAGGGTCCCTCCTCCAAATACCATCACATGAGGGGTTAAATCTTCTACATATACATTTTGAAAAGACACAAACATTCAGTGCACGTTAATCTGCATTTGACCTGGAAGCATTTCATGGTCCATAGCCTCCTGAGGCCGCATGGTCTTTGTCTCCTCCAGGGGAAGAAGCAGTTGGCAGTAAGGGTGGTGAGATCTAGATTTGTTTAAAGTCAGGGTCAGAAAACCTTCTACAGAAGGCCAGAGAGTAAATATTTTCAGCTTTGGGGACCACACAGTTTCTGGTGGTCTACTCCACTCTGCCACTGAAATGAGAAAACAGCCATAGACAGTATGTAAATGAACTGGCATGACTGTGTTCTAAAAACACTTGATTTATGTCATTAGGCAGTGGGTCAGATTTGGCCGATGGACTGACCGTAGATTACCAGATCCCGGGTTATATTACACGTGGCCTACCATTTACCAGGATTTGGGGTGTTGTGAATAGAACATGTGGGTCAGCCTTTCAAGAAAGCATTTATTTATCTATTACTTATTTTTGACAGTGCTGGATCTTTGTTGCTGTGCACAGGTTTTCTCTAGCTGTGGCGAGTGGAGCCAGTGGGGCTACTCTAGTCGTGGTGTGTGGGCTTTTCGTTGAGGTCACCTGCCTGGTTCAGGAGCACAGGCTCTAGACTCGTGGGCTCAAGTAGTTGTGGTGCACAGGCTTCGTCTCCCTGTAGCATGTGGGGTCTTCCCGGACCAAGGACTGAACCCATGTCTCCTGCGTTGGCAGGTGGATTCTTAACCACTGGACCACCAGGGAAGTCCCTGCGTCAACCTTTTTAAGACAGTGAAAGCTGTAATAAAGAAGAGGTTTCCTTGCTCGCAGGTGAGGGCGGTGTGAATAAGTACCACAGATTAGAGGAGCTACTGGTGTGGTACTGCCGGGGGTGTCAGGCGCGCAGCCGGGCTCTGGGGGTACGGAGGTAAAAGACGTGGTTTGCGCTCATACCTTGTTCACAGTCCTCTGGGTAAAGAAGACAAGTGAGAAAGATAAAGTGCAGTGACTTATGTTGTATTAACATAACCCCGAAACTATGGGAATCTGAAAAAAGGTAGGGGTGAGAGGGCTCACGGCAGCCCACAGGCGGAGGGGACACCTGAAGAGTCTAGAAGGATGGGCGGCTGTTAGCAGTGGGAGCAGCGCGTGCAGAGAAGGACGGGGAGGCCTGGCGTGCTGCAATCCCTGGGGTCGCAAAGAGCCAGACACGACTGAGCGACTGAACAGCAAAGGTGTGGGAATGTGACAGGCTGGTTTTCTGTCGTGGCTTAACATCAGCTTATCTTGGTAATGTTGTCTTTAGTGGTGTTTATGGTGGGTAGGTCTGTGAGAGGAGTGGAGTGTGGAAAGATGAGGCTGGGACAGAGAAGGCAGCTCCGAATCCCAGGATAAATTGTCCTTTCATGTCAGCTGTTGGTGGTACATTCTGAGCGCCTGTGCTCCTTCTGGCATGTTCTCCCTTGTCAGGCCACCGAGCTGGCCTGGCCACCCTGGCAAGTTATGGTGTACAGGTCTGAAATAAAGCTGTTGTCACAGAAAGCTCAGCCTTTCAAGGAGGTGGTTTTTGAAACAGGGGATGCTAATCATGCTAAAGGCATGCTAATCATTATACCTGATTTCTTAGATTTTTGACTTTTTTAAGGGTTTACATTTTGAGGAGAAAGTGGTATTTCATACCTTAAGTCACACTTGTAATAGCAAAGAGCTCATATTTAAGATTTACTATGCAATATCTCATTTACCATTTATCATAAACAGAGGTAGGTACTGATATTTCCTTCTTTGTAGAGACAAGGAGACCAAGGCTTAAGTTGTACAGTTTGTTCTAAGTTGGCAACCAGGAAATAGTGGAACCCAGGTTTCAACTCAGTTTAACTGCATAGAAACTCAGATAAGTAGGATTATTTTTATCCACCTAGACATCAAATAAATTCATTTTGAAAGTCTCCCAGCTCTTTGGCCTCAGACATAATGTTTTATATGGAAAGAACTGACAGCTTCTACTTATGGGATATTTTTCTTCCAAAAGAAAATATTAGATCTGATGCAAAGATTTATTGAAGTGTAACTGCTTTCCATGCTAAGGGTCGGACCTGACTGAGTGACTTCACTTTCACTTTTTACTTTCATGCATTGGAGAAGGAAATGGCAACCCACTCCAGTGTTCTTGCCTGGAGAATCCCAGGGACAGGGGAGCCTGGTGGGCTGCCATCTGTGGGGTCGCACAGAGTCGGACACGACTGAAGTGACTTAGCAGCAACTGCTTTCCAGTAAAAGGAGTCAGGAACTAAAAAAGTACACTATGTAAATCCAGGGTAATGGACAAATGTGTTTATGAAGACGAATTCTTTTTATCCAAAGGCAACTTGTAGAGAAAAGTTTATAGACTTGAGACTCAATATAGGCTTTGTCTGTAAACCTTACTTTTCATTAAATGCAAATGGCTCATTCTTGGACTCTTCAGATCACTTGCTTAATTAAACCCTTAAGTTATCCCAACTATTGGCATATAACACACTCTGAAATTTGTTGAGGTCGTCATTTTGGTTGTTTGTGTGCTGGCCTTTCACAAATTAGTGAGTTGGCAAATGGAACACTTTTTCATCTCTTAAAGAAATTGACAGCCCCCAGAACCTAGTGACCCATCAGGTGACGGAGAACACGGCCACCGTCTCCTGGGACCCGGTGCAGGCTGTCATTGACAGGTACCTGGTGCGCTACACTTCTGCTGACGGAGACACCAGGGATGTTCCGGTGGGGAAGGAGCAGAGCAGCACCGTCCTGACGGGCCTGAGGCCAGGCGTGGAGTACACGGTCCACGTGTGGGCCCAGAAGGGGGACCGGGAGAGCAGGAAAGCCGACACCAAGGCCCCGACAGGTAATAAGAGAAAGATGGTCAATGGCGATTGAAGTTTGAGGGTGTGGATTTGAGTGTGCATGGTAGCAAAAGATGTGTCTTGAGTTGAGAGACTTTGCAAAGAAGAGACTGAAAGCTCAAAGGAGACGGTGAGTTCTAGTGGTGATCTCATTGTGCTGCCCTTCCTGACAGTGACAGCTACTCATGGAGCCACTCAGCCAACTAGAAGACAGAAGGAAAGCTGTGCAGTGGCTGTGTTTTTAGCAGACTCAGTCAAGATACTGATAGGATCTGGTCATTGCAATGATTATGATAGTACTTCTAGAATGATTGCTTGGGAAGTAGTCCCTGATAGAATGGTAAATTAGATACCCCAAAATCATGCCAGATACTTAATGGATTGTTTTGATGTGCCATAATATTGCTAAGAAGACAGTGTTCCTCCCACATTTTAGGGAGTCGGAAGCTAAGGAAGTATGTCAGGTTTATAATGAGCAGTCCTTTGATGTGGAGAACAAGGGGTTACTTTCTCCCTTGACTCCCACCAGGGAATCCGGAATGGGAAAGCCATTGTCTTGTGCTAAGAGGGCTCTAGGAGATAAAAATCTCTGTGATGGGGTGATGGGTATCTCGTTGCTTCAAGGCTTAGTCTTTCCCAAATGTTTTCTTAAAGAAATCGACAGCCCCCAAAACCTGGTGACCGAGCAGGTGACAGAGAACACGGCCACTGTCTCCTGGGACCCAGTGCAGGCCGTCATCGACAGGTACCTGGTGCGCTACACCTCTGCTGACGGAGACACCAGGGAGGTTCCGGTGGGGAAGGAGCAGAGCAGCACCGTCCTGACGGGCCTGAGGCCGGGCGTGGAGTACACGGTCCACGTGTGGGCCCAGAAGGGGGACCGGGAGAGCAGGAAAGCCGACACCAAGGCCCCGACAGGTAATGGAGCACGTATTGTCACTGTCACTGCTAAGCTCATGGTCTGTCTAGGTCGGTTTTCCTTCTCTCACCTTAACAGAAAGAGAGGGTTAAGGACGAGCAGACTGGTATCCTCGCATAGGAAATTGTGTATCCCTTTCTTCCATGGCATGGCTTCTCTTAGAATGTGTAGCTTGTCCTGTTTGGTTAAAGACCAAAATTTAGGCTTTCAACACTGATGTTGCTGCTCACGGTCCTTTGTTCTCAGTGCACCTGCTTTGTTGTTTATAGCTAAAGCCTTCCCCTTCATAAGGAATGAATATAAAGAAAGCACAAGTAATGATCATACTGAGGGATGGGCTGATCCAAAACCAAATTTCTTCCTTCCTCACCAGTTTAAAGCCTTTCCACAGTGCTTATTTTTGTTTCTGCCCTTTGGATGAACATTTTTGGTAGAAATGATGGTGTTTTATTGGTTCAAAGTAAGCAAATGTCTAAGTCACTTTAAGCCCCCAATATGTTTCATCTTGATAATTAAGATATCTACATCCAAGTAATTGTACATACTTTATTGAAAGTTAAACCTGCTCTTCTTCATCAGCTTGGGCCATTTGTGGGCGGACTGCCTGCCACGGAAGGGGTCGTGCTCGGCTTCTCTTATATTTCTCCTCCGTTCTTCAAGCACTGTTCTTCCAGAGTGCCAGCTAGACTTTCTGACCCATTAATGTTTAGTGTGTGGGAGTTAAGGGGTCAGCAGGAGGAGAGGTGAGAGATCTCACTTGATAGTAACAGTCACAGCTGGCTTGAGTCTGCCAATGGTGCCCAACAAGGATTAAAACCAACTTTTCCTTCATGGGACACTTCCTTGGGTTCTTCAGAGACAGCTCATCTGTCCTCTTCTCTCAGCTTTCACTGGTGGGTGAAAGTGATCCTGTGGGCACCTGTACCTCTCTTACTGGTCGCCCACTCTTCTTCCTCTGCTCACACCTCTGGGGGTGCCCACCACTGCCCTTCTGGTGGGGTCTCTTCACCCCTCTGAGTGATTCCCTTCAATAGCTTCTAAAGTAACCCCAGGTGGGCTATCCTTGCCTTGGTCCACATTTGGTCCACGTGGAACACACATGCACCCTTTGTCCACGCAGCCAGATATATGTTTTTTTTCCCCCCAATGCTGCAGCGTCTCCTTTCTCTGCAGCAAGGCCACCAGCAGTTTTTTCACATCTCAGATATTTTTTGCACAGGTCAGACACCAGCCCATGGTGTTCCCTAAGCCCTGGTCATGTTTTCTCAACCTGGGCACTGTTGATAATTCTTTGTTGCAGAGTCTGTCTTGTGCACTGTAGCATGTTTAGCAGCATCACTGACCTCCACCCATTTGGGGCCAGGAGCCTCCCTATGCCACACTGAACTGAGATCACCCCTGGTTGAGAACTTTTGCTCTAGAGTATACCTGTGCAGGTCGGTAAGGGATCCTATTGCAACTGCTTACTCGAGGCTTGGCCCTCTCACCCATGGGACTCTCCGTGTAACTCTTTTCAAAGAAATCCACTCTTTAAGTCCCA
Organism: Capricornis sumatraensis; assembly: GCF_032405125.1. Lineage (NCBI taxonomy): Eukaryota > Metazoa > Chordata > Mammalia > Artiodactyla > Bovidae > Capricornis > Capricornis sumatraensis. The sequence goes on from NC_091082.1 coordinate 63,563,407, forward strand.
CCTCTTTGTGCTCTCCAACCTCATTCATAGTCTAGTTGATTGATCAATCAAAGGCCACAAAACTGTTGCACCCACCTTGGCTTTGGGCCCTCAGGTTGGAATGTATATACTGATTTTCTTGGGGTCAGGCCTAAGCTAAGATAAGAATGGTCTCACTTGAACATATGATTGTAAGTCTAGATAAGACCTTGGGTAATGGCTTTTGCAATCAACTATAGGCATATCTCTAAAATATTGTGTTTGTTTCCACATTACTGCAATAAAGTGAACATCATAATAAAGAAAGTCACATGAATTTTTTGTTTGCCAGTGCATATAAAAGTTACATTTACACTGTGCTATAGTCTATGAAATGTACAATAGCATAATGCCTAAAAAATGTATCTACTTAACTAAAAATACTTTTTTGCTAAAAATGCTCATCATTATGTGAGCCTTCAGCAAACTGAGTACCACTGAAGATCACTCATCCCAGATCACCAAAACCAATATAATAAGAATGAAAAAGTTTGAAATATTATGAGCATTACCAAAATGTGCCACAAAGACATAGAGTGAGCAAATGCTGTTGGCAAATGCAAAACGGTGCCAATAACTTGCTGTGTGCAGGATTGCCATAGACTTTTGATTTGTGAAAGGTGTAATATCTATGATGCACAATAAAGAGAAGCACAATAAAACTAGGTATGCCCGTATTTGGAACAGAGAAGTGCTATTATTCTCTTGGTGAATACATTTTTGAATACATTATCTATGTGCAGTATGGAGAAATATAATCTCGTGCATTTGTAAAATATCGACAAACTGCTGTCATTTAAAATAGCTTGTGGTCACTGGACATGCACTCTGTGCCAGAAACTGTTATAAAGGGCATGTTATTAAGTCCTATGATACCCAACTCTACAGAATATGTACTCGTTATCTCCCTATGCCTTTTTTCCCCATAAACACTGATAACCATATTATAGTCAAGACCCCTTTCTACATGACATTTCTTGGTCTTGGTTTTCAGAGCTATCCTGGAGAGATGTACAATAACTATTGAACACCCCCGTTTTATAGATGCAGAGAAGTGAAGTGACTTGCCCAGGGTCACAAAGCAAGTTAATAATTTATGAGATTAGATGCATGCATGGACCAGTAGGGCTCAAAGGTACCTGAGTCCATCCAACCTGAAGGCAAGGTTTACAGATCAAGAAACTGAGGCCCAGCCGGAGACAGCTGGGTTGTCCAGGGCCACGGCTCTCCTGACTCCACGTCTACTGCTCATTCTGCTGTTCTGTGCTTCCTCCATGAAAATCCTCAAATCTGGATGTATAAAGAGATCTATGTCCGTGAAACAACTGAAACCTGACATATGAGATAGGAAAATTATGAGAACAGGAAACTACCCCACCCCAAGCAACGTGGCCACAAGATCTCACTCTGTGAATAGTGATCAGCATCTTCCTTTCAGACATTGACAGCCCCAAAAACCTGGTGACCGAGCAGGTGACGGAGAACACAGCCACCATCTCCTGGGACCCGGTGCAGGCCGTCATCGACAGGTACCTGGTGCACTACACCTCTGCTGATGGAGACACCAGGGAGGTTCCGGTGGAGAAGGAGCAGAGCAGCACCGTCCTGACGGGCCTGAGGCCAGGCGTGGAGTACACGGTCCACGTGTGGGCCCAGAAGGGGGACCGGGAGAGCAGGAAGGCCGACACCAAGGCCCCAACAGGTAAGGGAGCATTGCTCTTTAGAAACGGAAGCCCTGACATGCTGAAGTCAATGGCTGGTCAAGTTTTGTGTTCCTGAACTGACAGTGGCAGAATTGATGATTTCTGGAAGAGCAGGAGAGTAGACTTCTGCCAAACCACATACCATCCCTCACTTCCTTTTTATACATTACATCAAAATAAGGGGCTCACATTTGGCCTCATACTTTGATCTTGCAAAGATAAATGGTGATTGGTTTTATCCATCTACTGTCTCTCCAACTATATATTTACTCTGTGATCAATCATTAAATATTTCTTCTTGAAAGGAAAGAAATAAGCCACATGTTAGGATCTGTGAGGTAAGTACCTTAGGAAAATGACTTGCGCTGCAGTCTCTTCAGAACAAGGAATTCTTACTGCTTTCTTAGTGGATAAATTCTCTTTTGATTACTGTGTACTCCATTCTGAGGATCCTAAGGTTGCACTTTTAAACAGTAATGGTTCATAATTTTTAAAGCTCTTTCATCTGTTTTTCATTTTTTAAGAACAGACTTGTTGAGTTATAATTTACATACTATAACGTCCACCTTTTTATAGTGTGTGTGATTCAGTGGCTTTTAGTATATGCAGAATTGTGCAGCCATCACCACTGTCTAATTCAGAATATTTTCATCATTTCTAAAACAAACCCCAGACGTTAGCAGTTGTTCCCCAGCACTGCTTCCTCCAGCCTTAGAAAGCTACATACTTCCTGTCTGTAGAGAGTTCCTTATTCTGGACATTTCATATGAATAGATTCATGGAATATGTGGCCCTTTGTGGCTGACTTCACTCACTAAGCATTATATTTTCAAGGTTCATCCATGTTGTAGTTTGTGTCCATACATTTTATTGCCAAACAATATTTCATTACATGGATCTAATTCATTTTGTTTATCCATTTGTCAGTTGATGAGCATTTGGGTTGTTTACACTTTGGGGCTATGGTGAATAATGATGCTGTGAGCATTTATGAATGAATTTTTGTGTGGGCATATGTTTTCAATTCCTTTGGCTATATACCTAAGAGTGGAATTCCTGGGTCATATGGTAACTCTGTGCTTAACTGTTTGAGGAGCTGCCAAATTGTTTCCAGAGCAGTGGCACTATTTTACATTCCTACCAGCAATGAATGAGAATTATATTCTTCATTTCATTGGTACTCAGAGGGATTCATTGAGATGGGTAGAGCAGGAATCAATATCCCCATTTTACAGTTGAGAAACCTCAAATACAGAGATGTGAATGATTTCGACAAGTCACAAAGTTAGCTGATGATTCATGGAATATTCATGGAATATTATGGTACCTTAAAATCTATTTGGCAAGGCCCACATTTTACAAATGAGGGATGGAGACCCAGCCAGGGGAGGCAGAGTTGTGCAGGGCCGCTGCTGGCTGATGATCGAGCTGGACCTAGAGCCCAGGTCTGCTGGCTGCAGCCCGCAGCTCCTCCTGGTGGTCCTCCACTGTGCCTCTCGGGCTGGGATTGGAATGGAGCTCTTCTGACTCTGGATCCGGTGCCCATTCTGCTGTCCCGTGCCGCCTCCTTGAGGATCCAAGACTCCAGCTGTGGTGAGAAGACCTACATCCATGAAACAACTAAAAATCCACATAGGAGACGGAAAACCATAAGAATGGAGACTGCCTCACCCCAAGGAACATGGTCTCACTCTCTGGTGCTTGCTAATAGTGTACTTCACCTTTTAGACATCGACAGCCCCCCAAACCTGGTGACTGAGCAGGTGACAGAGAACACGGCCACCGTCTCCTGGGACCCGGTGCAGGCCGTCATCGACAGGTACCTGGTGCGCTACACCTCTGCTGATGGAGACACCAGGGAGGTTGAGGTGGGGAAGGAGCAGACCAGCACCGTCCTGACGGGCCTGAGGCCGGGCGTGGAGTACACGGTCCATGTGTGGGCCCAGAAGGGGGACCGGGAGAGCAGGAAGGCCGACACCAAGGCCCCGACAGGTAACACAGTACTGTTCTTTGGTAATGTAAGGCCTGTCATGCTAAGGCTATGCCTCATCTAGTTTTGGTTTCCTGAACTGAAAACTGGCAGAGCTGATGATTTATGCAAGAGCAGGATGGTGTTCCATCATAATGTACTGCATATTCCACCTCTCATTTCCCTTTAACTGGTTTCTTTACAAGTCAGGGCCACCTGGCAGCCTCCAAGCTACAGGTCTGCTGTGACTGATGGTCAGGTCCTGCCAGTGCTTCCCAGCGTGTGAGCCTACTCTTCAGTATTGAGGCTCTCCTGTTGAGTTTGTGATTGGAAACAGAAAATGAAAATCAAATGCCATGAATATTAACTGTAATGTGTTCAAAACTCAACTTCAAAAAGTAGACTTTACATCTACCAAAGTGAGTAGTTGTATACAGTTTGCATTACAATAATGAGTTATTTGAGGATAAGGATAATTTCTGTGTTATGTTCTGGTTTCCCTGGTGGCTCAGTGGTAAAGAATCCACCTGCAATGCAGGAGCTGCAGGTTTGACCCCTGGGTCAGGAAGACCCCCTGGAGGATGGCAAGGCAAAGCACTCCAGTATTCTTGCCTGGAGGATCCCATGGACAGAGGAGCCTGGCGGGCTACAGTCCTGGCGGTCACAAAGAGTCAGACATGACTGAAGTGACTTAGCACACACACGCATGTGCATGGGTTTATGTCTGAACTGTCTATAGTTGATTTATAATATTGTGTTATTTTCAGGTATAACTTCTAGGTTATATTCTCATCTTATTGTGCAAGAGATGTATGATTATATTTCTGTACCGTGATTTAGCCAGCAAACCAGCATTACAAATGAATCTATGATCTGCTAAAGCATATTAAAACTGGATTTTAATTTTGCCGATTCATTTAACAACATATATGGAGCATTTTCCATGGGTGCTACTCCCTCCTAGGCAATGGGAACCCCAAGGGGAGTGGAATATAGCCCTCTTCCTCTGGGAGCTTATATTGGCCTCTGGCGGGTAGAATCATCTTGTATGAACTGAGAGGTCTTTGTTGACATGATGCTAGAAACAAAACTTTTAGCTACTGTGGTGTTGGAGAAGACTCTTGAGAGTCCCTTGGACTGCAAGGAGATCCAACCAGTCCATACTAAAGATCAGTCCTGGGTGTTCATTGGAAGGACTGATGTTGAAGCTGAAACGCCAATACTTTGGCTACCTGATGCTAAGAGCTGACTCATTTGGAAAGACCCTGATGCTGGGAAGGATTGAGGGCAGGAAGAGAAGGGGATGACAGAGGATGAGATGGTTGGATGGCATCACCGACTCAATGGACATGGGTTTGGGTAAACTCCGGGAACTGGTGATAGACAGGGAGGCCTGGTGTGCTGTGGTTCATGGGGTTGCAGAGTCAGACATGACTGAGTGACTGAACTGAACTGCACTGAGCAGAGACCAAGTCTTCTTCAACTGAACCCTGCAAACTGTCTAGTCCCATTCCTTGTATATAGTGGGCATTTGACATATGCTTAATGAATGATCAAGAGACTTGTCTTGCTTAAAGTCTTGGTAGAGGTAATAGTATAGACGCTCAGGCTTTGGTCTACTGTACGTTCTCCTTGAGGAGTCAAAGTCTTTATGGGGAGAGAAGACATACGTCCATGATGCAGTTAGAGCATGCAGGATGGGAATCCCACGAAACATGAAAGGGTGTCACCCCCAGCAAGGTGGCTGTGATTTTCTCCACTCTGTGGCCTATTAATAATGCTTATTGATTGTTGTTGTCTTTCCAGACATTGACAGCCCCCAAAACCTGGTGACCCATCAGGTGACGGAGAACACAGCCACCATCTCCTGGGACCCGGTGCAGGCTGTCATCGACAGGTACCTGGTGCGCTACACCTCTGCTGATGGAGACACCAGGGAGGTTCCAGTGGGGAAGGAGCAGAGCAGCACCGTCCTGACGGGCCTGAGGCCAGGCGTGGAGTACACGGTCCATGTGTGGGCCCAGAAGGGGGACCGGGAGAGCAGGAAGGCCGACACCAAGGCCCTGACAGGTAACAGGAGGGACAAGAAAAGTAAACTAGGGTTTTTCACTCTGGGCCGATCTACTGCTGCTGAATTATGTCACTGCTGCTTTTGTGGCCCATGTCCTCAGGGACTGTGGATCATTTTAGGAGTTTACAGTAAAACAAAACAAAACAACAAACTCCATTCACCTAAAGAAAGAACGAAGTATAATAATGGGCTCAGTACTGAGTAATACCATGAATGTCTTAAAACTGTCTTCCGAAGCCTGTGTTTTTAATGACGATGCTTCTTCAGCTATAGGAAATTACAGGGAATAAGATAGAGCCAATATAAAATTCTTAAAACCACTGCATTAAAGTACTGTTTTGTAGCAAGCTATTTGATTTTATTTTTTACTTAATAGGTGGTGTTTAGATTAAAGGAATAAGTGTAACTTTTGGTAGTTGAAGTTCAGTGTTCATTTCAACATGCAGCTAAATTTTAATGAACGTTTTGTAAGTGCCAGGCCTGGGATATAGCAGTAAACAAAATAAATATGATTCCTACTATCTTGAAGTCCAGTGGGAAAGACAGATAGTCAACAAGCAAACGCATTTATAACTATAAACTATAAGTTTTGTGAAGGGGATGAACATGGCATATGTGTAGAGAATAACAGGGCAGGGATGAAATGGGGGAGTAGTAGATAACACAGGAAGCTCAAGCTGGTACTCTGTGACAACCTAGAGGGGGGGATGGGATGGGAAGAGGAAGGGAGGTTCAAGGGGGAGGGAACATATGTATACCTATGGCTGATTCATGTTGACGTACTGCAGAAAACAACACAACATTGTGAAGCAATTATCCTCCAATTAAAAATAAATTTAAAAAAAGATGCACATTGGCAGAAACACCCAAATAACAGTGGCTCAAACAAGAAAGAAATTTATTTCTCTCTTGTGAAATGGCCAGAGCGTAAGGTGCCAAGGCTGATCTGATAGCTCCATGGTTCAGGAGACCCAGGCTCCTTCCATATTGTTGCTCAGCCATTCCTAGGGAGTTTTCCCAGAAAAGCCCAAATGAACTTCTTGGATGCAATACATGGTCATCACCCATCCTCACTCCAGCCAGTGGAAAGGGGCGTGGGAAAGGGAAGAGATGCCTGCTCTGCACATGTCACTCCTCACATTCCCCCGGCTAGACCGAAGACACAGTGTCCCTCACCACAAGCGGAATGGGAAATGGAGTCTTTAGCTTGATGGCCATGTGTCTAGCTTACAGTTCTGTTATACTGTCCCATCCAATACAGTGGCCACTAGCAACATGTGGCTATTTAAATTTTAATTAATTAACAGTAATTTAAAAATTACTTTCTCCTTGAAAGAAAAGCTATGACCAACCTAGACAGCACATTCAAAGCAGAGACATTACTTTACTGACAAAGGTCCATCTAGTCAAAGCTATGGTTTCTCCAGTAGTCATGTATGGATGTGAGAGTTGAACCATAAAGAAAGCTGAGCACTGAAGAGTTGATGCTTTTGAACTGTGGTGTTGGAGAAGACTCTTGAGAGTCCCTTGGACTGCAAAGAGATCAAACCAGTCAATCCTAAAGGAAGTCAGTCCTGAATATTCATTGGAAGGACTGATGTTGAAGCCGAATCTCCAATACTTTGGCCACCTGATGCGAAGAACTGACTCGTTGGAAAAGGCCCTGATGCTGAAGATTGAAGGTGGAAGGAGAAGGGGATGACAGAGGATGAGATGGTTGGATGGCATCACTGACTCAATGGACATGAGTATGAACAAGCTCCAGGGGTTGGTGATGGACAGGGAAGGCTGGCGTGCTGCAGTCCATGGGGTCGCAAAGAGTCAGACACAACTGAGAAATAGGACTGAACTGAACTGAATTAAAAAATGATTTCCTCAGTTGCACTAGCCACATTTCCAATGGTCAATAGCCACGTGTGACTAACATATAGATTCTACACTATTCCCATCATTGCAGAGAGATCTCTTGGACAGCGTGCTTGTAGAGGAAGGGCAGAAGGGGGTTGGGGAAAACTAGCCATCTTGGGCAGAGGGAAGAACAAGTGTGTGGCCCTGATTTGGAACAGCACGAGATGGTTGAAGAACTTGAAAGGAGGCTGGTGTCGCTGGAGCATAGAGGCCGGGAGAGAAAGTGGCATGAGATGATGGGGGCAGGGGGAAATGTCAGGTCATATAGGACCACCCAGTACCTCAAAGAGGGAGCATGCTATATCTATTAGGAGAAGAATGGAATGAGGTAATATTCGTTTAAAAAAGGTCATTCAGGCCACAGTGAGGAGAATAAATGGGAGAGATGACAGGAGTAGAAGGGGAAGATTAGTCGAGTTGATAGAGAGAGATGGACAAGTGTGGCGGCAATAGGGATGAGAAAAGAGGACATTAGGGCACATATTTTGGAGGCATCAGTGACGGTGTTTGTTGATGGATGAGATGTGGAGCAGGAAGAAAGTGAGGAACCAAGTGTGACATCTGTTTCTGACTTGAGCAACATGGACAATTGGGGCATCTTCTGAGCAATAAACAGATTTGAGGAGGAACATTAAGACTTTTAAATGCTTAAGCTTGAGGTACTCATGGGATTTCTTGCTTAGTTGAGAGACTTATTTATTGATTCTACAAGTATTTATTGAGTGTTTAGTACATGCTAGGTGCTGCGGTGGATATGCTCTTGTAGATATAAGTCAGGGACTCAGAATTGCTAGAAACACAGGGGCTCAGAATTGATAGGCACTGGGGAGCTGTGAGCATCCAGCTGGTGTTTAAAGCTGTGGAGGGACTTCCCTGGTGGTCCAGGGTTGAGAATCCATCTTCCAATGCAGGGGATGCAGGTTCGATCCCCAGTCAGGGAATTGAGATTTCACATGCTGGGGGGCAGCTACTGAGCGCCTCAACTAGAAAGCCCACGTGCCACACCTGGAGAGAAGCCCACGTGCCACAAGAAAAGATCCTGCATGCTTCAACGAAGATCCCACGTGCTGTGACTAAGACCTGACACAGCCCTAAGTAAATGACTAGAATATTAATAAAGCTGCGGACATGGCTGAGATCACCTGTAGACAGAGAGAAAGAGAGGGCACCTCAGATTCCCCTACATTTTCAGGTTGCTGATGGAAATCAAAGAGGAGGAGGCAGTTAAGAGAAACCCAGTGGAGTGTATAGTCATGGAAGCCAAGGGCTGAGAGTGTTTTGAGACAGGGGTAGTGGCTCAGCTCTACCAAATGCTGCTCAAAGGTCGAGCAAGGTGGGCATGACAGGTGTCCATTGAATTTGGCAAGATGAGGTTGTTGGTGACCTAGACTAGCAGTTATAGTGATGTGCTGTAGAAAATGCTAAACTTCACGGAGCTGAGGAGTGAACAGAAGGTGGGATATACAGGCGGGTTCACCTGAGAAGTCTGTCGGTTAAGGGGAGCAGAGGGACGGGAGAGCCTAGAGCTTGTTTGTCTGGGAATGACGGGAGATGGGGAGAGACTGATGGCACAGGTGAGAGAGGGCAGATGAAAGGGAGCAAAGGCCTTGAGAAGGTGAAAGGGCTCAAAATTCAGGAGGAAGAGTGTCTAGGTTTTTTGTCTAGTTTTTTTTTTGTTTCTTCATCTTTAGGCCATGCCACACAGCATGTGGGATCCCAGCTTCCTGACCAGGGATCGAACCCATGCCCCTGAATTGGCAACACAGAGTCTCAGCCACTGGACCACCAGGGAAGTCCCCAGAGTCCAAGTTTTAATGCAAGAAAACAGCAAGATCTTGGACAAGTCTTTTCAGTTCTCTAGATCTCCCTTCTCCTCCCCTTTTATGAAAGGGAAGAAGTTTGAAAGATGTAACTTCTCAGCTCTCAAATTCTGTGGAACAAAATAGCTATATACCATGGAGATAGCAAAAGAGGTCCCTTCAGCTGCCATTTGGGTCGCTTGTCTTGTTGCTCAGGAGATTTTTATTTTTATGGGAACTAGAAGGACAAAAAATTTCCAAGGTCGATAAACTTGGAGAAGATCAAATTCCTTTCAGTTTTAATATAACATTTTTCCAGGGGTTTGTTTCCCCTGGAAAAATGTTTTCAGTGGAATTGTATTGTTAATAAAAGTATCATGAATGGTGATGTGTTCCTTCAGCCCTAAAATTCAGCATTTCCTTTTTAAAAAGAAATTGACAGCCCCCAGAACCTGGTGACTGAGCAGGTGACGGAGAACACGGCCACCGTCTCCTGGGCCCCGGTGCAGGCCGTCATCGACAGGTACCTGGTGCGCTACACCTCTGCTGATGGAGACACCAGGGAGGTTCCGGTGGGGAAGGAGCAGAGCAGCACCGTCCTGACGGGCCTGAGGCCGGGCGTGGAGTACACGGTCCACGTGTGGGCCCAGAAGGGGGACCGGGAGAGCAGGAAGGCCGACACCAAGGCCCCGACAGGTACTGTGAGGGGTGGGGCCACGGAGCCCTTCACACCTAACAGGAGATTGCCTTCCTCCGCATCTAGTCTGAGGAGGGGAGCAGGGCACACAGTGCTGCCCCAAGGGCATTCTTCAGAGTGCTTCCCTTTTCGCCTTTCTGAGGTAATGCGTTGACAGACAGTTTAGGAAGGAAGTGGTGTGAAGGAAGCCTGCGTGGAAGGGGGCCTCCCTCACACCGCCTTCACCCAGCCCAGTGCCCGGCCTCCATCCTGACCTGAGGACCTGGCTGGGCCTCTGCTCCAGTTTGGGGAAGAAGGAGGCGAGAAGCCCTTTCTGCCTCCATCTCCACACTGGGGGCAGTGGTGGAGCATCTTCCTTCTCTCACTGTCCCTCTCCAGTTGGCCACCAAAGGGGCCTGGACTGCCTGTATTTTGTGTGTGTGATGAGGCCTCCCTGGGGCCTGATAGGATCACGTAGCCCACCCTGACATCTTCGGGTCTCCTTGGACAGTCTGGGCACAGCCTGGCCATCCCCTGTGCGGCCACAGTATTACCATGCGTGGCCACTGGAATGAGAGGTGCCTTGAATGTATTCGTTATTTTTATCAGTTACAGTTCACGGACGTTTTTAGTAAAAAAGTAATACACGCTTATAGTGAAAATTTCCGAACTAAACAAAGGTGTGTAGAAAGAAACTCTTTTTCACGCCCAAGGCTCCCTGATACCCAGGACTTCTCTCTTGGGGTGGTCAGCATCTTCCTCCTTCCTTCTCCCCTTCCCTCCCTTCCTCCATCCCCGTCTCCCCTCAACCCCCAGTCTCCCTCGGTCTTCCTTGCTCCTCCTCCTCCGTTCCTCTCTCTCTCTTTCTTCTTTATCTTCTCTTTGTTTCACTTTCCCCATTAATTTTTTTTATTTTTTGCCTGCACTGTGCAGTGTGTGAGATCTTAGTTTCCTGACCAGGGATCAAACCTGCACCCCCTGTAGTGAAAGCTCAGAGTCTTAACCAGCGAATCACCAGAGAAGCCCCCTCCCCGTTTTTAAAGACAATATGTAGAAATAACTAAGACAGACATCTCAGGTTCATAACCTGGGGATGGGTGGGCAGTCAAAGGGGTGGCAGAAGCCAGCTCAAGATATTTACGTAGTTTAGGTTTTCCTTTGATTTTGAAACCAGGAAATTCAGTTTTTCCGCGTGATGGATGGAATAAAACCCAGACCAGATGTTATGCTTTAGAAAGCCATACCACGCTGATATTACAGAAACTCAAAATTTGTCAAAACATCCTAATTCGAAACAACAGCTGCCTGATTTCTATTAAAATACTGCATTTCAGTTCTCAGCTGAAATGCTACTGGGTAGAAAATAGCCTGGAGACATCTTTTTTGGAAACTTCTAAATTAAAATCACCCTCTATGATAATGATTTTTTAAAATGGAAATTTCCATTCATATCTTGTTTACTTTAAAAAAAAAAAGTGAGCTGTCTGACCAATTACTGTGGCGTTGACTAGAATTTTTGCTGAGACGTAGTCTTCCTGGTCTAAGTGCATGCACACACCCGTGCTTTCCCTCTGGTGTTTGAGTGGAGAAGCACGTGGGGATGAGAAGACATCTCTGCTTTTCCTCCATCTCTGCTATCCCGTCTCCCTTTCTCTCCTCTTTTGTACAGGCATCTCCCCTGCTTCCCCATTTTGTACAGGGTATGCTTCTAAGGCTGCACACTTAGTTACCTAAGACACAGAACTTTATATTGCTGTACCAACTTAATTTTTATTATACGTTCCCATTCTGTTTGCTAGTTGGAAATCTCAGTAAATTTAGAGTCATGCTCTTCCTCAGGGCTGAGTGTGAGGTCTCAGGTGATTTTCCAAGGCCAGGCATGGGGTCCCATCCGGTTTTTCAGTCATCTTTCCGGGCAGGTATTTGCTGAGTGCCCCTGGTTTCTGTATGCAGGGGCCTTTCAGATCTGTTTGCCTCTACTATGCCCAAACTCAGAGTGCCATTTACCACATCATACATATATATGCTACATTGGGTCTTAGTCCTTCCTTGCCACTTTGGGAGCCCTGCCATCTCCAGGACTTTGCTGATCGAGGTTGCTCATACTCACCACTCTCTGTGGCTTCCCTGGTAGATCAGTCAGTAAAGAATCTGCCTGCAGTCCAGGAGACCTGGGCTTGATCCCTGGGTCAGGAAGAACCCCTGGAGAAGGAAATGGCAACCCACTCCAGTATTCTTGCCTGGAGAATCCCATCCCATGGACAGAGGCGCCTGGTGAGCTACAGTTTATGGGGTTACAAGAGTCAGACAGACTGAGCGACTAAACCACCACCACCACCACTCTCTGCAGATCTGCTGAAGTGGGAGCCCAGGTTCACTCCCTCTGAAACTTACCCCTTAACCGTCTTGTCCTCCATGGGTTTATACTTTTAGAAAAATACATCCTAAAGACCTTATGGCAAAGAGGAATGGAGCCTGCTACTTGCTTGATAGGAAGAAGAAAATGGGAATGTGTAGGGAGAGAATATAAGTGGAAATCTCAAAAATTACCTCTTCTCATTACCTTAATAATAATAATTACTTGATGTTTTATATACAGACATTGACCCTCCCCAAAACCTTCATCCTTCTGCCGTAACCCAGTCTGGTGGAGTATTGACCTGGACACCCCCCTCTGCCGAGATTGATGGCTATATTCTGACCTACCAGTTCCCGGATGGCACTGTGAAGGTACTGGACACTCGTCTTTTCTCTTCTGCCCCAGCCTCCATGTATAGCAACTCATTGGGGCCAACCAGCTTAATAGCTGGTCCCATGGCAACCTGCTTATGAATGTGTTGATCCCTACCGATCACTTGCTGTATGCAAGGGAGAATGCTAAATGTGGTCATTTTTGAACAGTATACATGTGGTCTCATTTTATGGGACTAAGCTTCATACCTGCTCCTTCCTAGCTGCCTGTCATGTATCCGCTGGCCACACATCTGTCCTGTGTTACTTCCCCAGTAAATGTTAGCTCCACGAGGACAGGGAATTTTTGTCTGCTTTGCCTCGCCTTGTGTCTAAAGTGTTAGGAACTTAGCACATGGTTTGTGTTCAATAAATATTTATTTAATGAATTTGATTAACCTTATTTCAAGAGTTATACCTCTCACCTGGAATTAGAAAGCCAACATATTTTTGTGACTTGTCCCAGTGGAAAGTTAGTATTCTCTTTCCTTGAAAAGAAAGAAAAAAGAGAGGAAGGAAAAAAGGAAGGGCACCTTGATTTATTCATTATTTCAGTGGTAAAACTGCCACTATAAGCCTAGGGAGAAAGGTTATTGAAAACCCAGCTATCTTCCTGCCTCAGATATCAGTGGCCAGCTTCACCTTGCCCATTACTTTCTCAGCTTGGTGTTGCTAGCCTGTTGCTGCCAGGAGTGGGCTGCCAGTAGTGGCTGTTGTTGGTGCCCCAGCTTGTATCTGGAGGGCTGGAGACCTCATGTGTGCTCCCCTCGAGGGTGCTCCCCTGGTGGCAGTTTGAGGTGCTGGTTCCCAGCTAGAGCTCCCAGAAGTGCTGAATCTCCATGGCATAGCCCTAAAGAGAAGCAGCTAGAACCTACTGGGATTCTGGGTTACTACTGAGCCCTCAAAAAGACAAAACTCTACCCTCCCAAGAAGCTTCTGTCATTAGCACCAGGGAGTGCTGTTGACACCGAGGGTGCTGCGGGTGGTGAGTGAATGTCTACTGTCTTTGTTTGGTAGGAGCTGCAGCTTGGAAGAGGGGACCAGAGGTTTGAGTTGCAAGGCCTTGAGCAGGGTGTCACCCTCCCTGTCTCCTTAGTTGCCTTTAAGGGTGATCGCCGGAGCAGGAGTGTATCTACCAACCTTTCCACAGGTAATGTGAGCTTGTGCACTCTGAACGAGAATGCAGTGCAGGACAAGCATGGGACACGCCAGAAAATGTGTCCAAGGAAGAGCGAGTGGCGACAGGGCTCTGGATTTCTCTAGACAAGGGGAAATGGAAGTGGGGTTATGAATTCAGAAGAAATCCATCCCATGGTAAAGAGATGAAGGAAGGGAGTGAAGTGGAGTATTGTCTGGTGGAGGGGAAGGGGGGGTTTGGTCAGAGGAGGAAGTGATGTGAACTTGACCTTATTTGGTGGCACCAGTGGTAAAGAACTCCCCTGCCAATGCAGGAGACGTAAGAGACGTGGGTTCAGTCTCTAGGTTGGAAAGACCTACTGGAGGAGGGCATGGCCAACCCACTCCAGTATTCTTGCCTGGGGAATCCCTCAGACAGAGGCGCCTGGCAGCTTGTGGTGCATAGGGTCCCAAAGAGTTGGACACTGAAGTAATTTAGCACACACAACTAGTATATTTGGGGGTTTTTGATGCGAGCAAGGTGAGTGAGAAAAATAAGACGTGAGTGAAGAGTTGGAAGATGCAGAGTAGTAGGAGGTTCCAAAATATTATATTTCTAAACAAAATAAATGATCTTAAAATATGGGACTAGCCCCACTCCCCTCCTCCCTCGCCTTTCTCCCAACAACGCTGTCCTTCTGCTTGCTTCCCAGTTGGTGCCCGTTTTCCACACCCTTCAGACTGCAGTCAAGTTCAGCAGAACAGCAACGTCGCCAGTGGCCTCTACACCATCTACCTGCATGGGGATGCCAGCCGGCCCCTGCAGGTGTACTGTGACATGGACACAGATGGAGGTGGCTGGACTGTGAGTCACACAGAGCCCTGGGCAGTGTCTTGTTTCTCAGCCCAGGGAGCTCTATTTCTTCTTCATCCATGGGAGAGAGATGCTTTGGTGCCTTGCAGCTATTTTCAGAGAACAGAGAACTGTAAGAACAGAGCCCGAGGTACTTGATTCCTGGGATAGAGCAGGCTTGGTTAAATTCAGGCTGATGTTTGGGAAGGCTTGTGGGTTTATCACCATCTATTAATACTAATCGCCTCTTTACATGAGTTGCCTACATTTTACTCTCTGCAAAGCACACTCATAAACATGACCTTCACATATAAGCTATAGAATGAGAGAGATTATATTGCTCATACTTTATAGATGGGTAGATTGAAGCCCAGAAGGAGAAGCGCCCTGAACAAGTCACATGTCGTTCAGTTATCAGTCATGTCCGACTCTTTGTGACAGCCTGGATTGCAGCATGCCAGGCTTCCCTGTCCTTCACCATCCTCTGAAGTTTTCTCAAACTCATGTCTACTGAGTTGGTCACATGAGTTAATAACAAAGTCGGGACCGGATTCTAGGACTCCAGCCTTCTGGGTCATTGGTTTTCCCAGTGGGTCATCTCAGGTCGTCCAAGATGGAAACATATGGCCTCTTTGGGGGCTCAGTCCTCTGAATTTTGGAGCCTGTTGCCCAAGCTCTGCATCCTGGCTCCACCTACAGAAGCAGGGCCTTTGGAACTTTGATATGAAAGGCTAAACCCTGAAAGAGGGAAACTTGCAATGTTCTGATCATCTCACATCTGTGTGGAGGTTTTATTCTCTGTGGGCCATTAAACTGCATGGTACCTTCTTTGATTGCATCTGCTGATCCAATTATATGATGAGCTGCTTTTGAGACTTTCAATCTGATCTTTCCATCTCTCCTTACCCCCTTCTCCCTGTACGTGAACAGTGAGAGGCTCTCACTGCTCCAAACCAGCCTGCAGCCTTACCTGCTGTGCTTCCACCACTTGCTGTGGGAAGGAGAAAGCATGATCTCATAGAGCGCAGACTATGTTCATTTACTCATTCGCTCAGGGGCCTGTGGAACCAAAGACACTGCAGCAGCCGCAGATAAAATGATACCATCTGATAAGCAGGAAAGAGGAAAACTTATTATCCACAAAGCTGCATCTGATGGCCAAAAGGCAGAAACGGATCAGATGGGGAACATTCCTGATTTGTAAAAATAATGGAACCGAGTGTCACATGGGAGGCCATCCACCTGACTAGACTCATAGGGCTGCACCTGCTGCTTCTCATCAGCACCACTGTGCTTCTGTCCCTTTAAGCTTGAAGCCAGTTCCCTGCCTTTGTCCCTGTAGTTACCCACTGGCAGGAAGTCTGTACTGTCCAGTGTGGTCTTTTTGTTGTTTGTTTGTTTGCTTTCTGGGGTGGATGGTGGTGTGCTGCATGGCATATGGGATCTTAGTTCCCCAATAAGGGATGGAACCCATGCTTCTTGCTTTGGAAGTGCAGTATCTTGACCAATGGACCTTCAGGGAAGTCCCTGTTGATGTGGCCTTTTTGAAAGCCAGCCTCACACAGGCAAAGAGATGTGTGTGTCTAGGACAATTTTTTGAAAGATACCTGTTGCTAGTCTGTCTGCCTGGGAGTATCCATGATTCTTTTCCACTAATATTTATTGAGTGCCCACTATGTGTCAGGTACTGTTTTGTATACTTAGGAACGAACCAGCAGTGGACCAAATAGACAAAAATCCCCGACCTCAAGGAGCTTGCCTTTTACATCTTGCCCACACAAGTGACCTTTGCCAGAACACAGAGGTCAGTTCCAGAAATAACTCTGGGTTCCCATCAATCCCAGTGCCCCATCCCCTCCCTAATCTTGTTTTCTCACCCAGGTTCCTGAAGATGCTACATGAACTGAGGTCTGTAGGGTTCTCCTCGAAGCCACTACACTCCAGAAAATATGTGGAGTCCTGCAAACCTCTCCACCAAATCTTTTACTGGCAGTTTCCATGTTCTGGGGGTTCAAAAGTCTTCTGTCCCTGAAAGATGATCATAGTATGTTACCCGTATAAACTGAGCTTCTCAAATCCTTTTAAGGAAATTCTTCTCCACTCAGGCAGCAAGAACACAATTTGATTAACTTGGATTAGCCAGAACTCTGCCCTGAGGTAGCTGAGGCTACGGGTGGGAAGCTGGAATGGAGACTATTAAGGAACACTGAAGTGTCTCAAATATTTCCATTTCTGTTTCCCATCTTGCAAGTCCTAAGAACTACACGAGAGGCTCTTTCCACAGGCACCTAAGTGAGATTTTCATTTTTTCCTCCTAATTTATTCATTTAGGACTGCAAGTTCTAGAGTACAACGAAGCTCTGTTGTTAGAATCAGACAAAGATTTTTTTCTCCTTTGAGATTTATTTGGCAAGGGGTTTCTGTTATCCCAAATAGTTCATTATGAGGTATTTCACCTCATCGAAGGGAATGGGCTAGATTCTCAGTGAGTCAATTAAGGCTGCCTGATCAAGATGTACAAATGATCCCCGTGGGTCAATTCATTTGAAATCTGACATTATAAAATGCAAGCTAACACATTTACTGAGATATAATAATCACTTATTATATCTGTATGAGCCAGACTCTGGCCTTTATGATTTATCGTGATTCATGACCATGCTGAAGCCTTGATTTAAGAGAATGACAAATTAGCTATTAACATCTTGATCTCACAGTTTAGAGAGGTGAGGCTAGTCAAGGTTAACTGACTTGCCCAAGGAGACAGCCAGTAAGTGTAGAGCTGGGTCTAAATAGTGATGCAAAGAGCATCAGAACCTTTTTAATTTTTTTTCCCAATTTCCCTAGCCACACTGAAGCATTAGTAAAATAAAGAAGCAAACAAAAAATGCTTTGGCACTACGTTCACGGATTGGAGATAGAGACCAAATGTCTTTGTAAAGCCTCTGTCCTAGGAGAGTGGGATCAGATTTGAGCCTGACCTTACACGGGAACTAACTACATTAGTGGGAAAAGAATTTGATGCAGTGTGTATGGAACCAAATGGTGATGCCCTAGGATTTCATTGTTCATGATCCAGGAGTCCCGGGTGCTGTGATAGGAAATGAACAGCCTCAGAATCTTAAGGCATGCTCTTTAAACAGTAGACTCCACACAGCTGGTGTTTTCAGACTTCCTCAGGGAAAGATGAGGCAGTGTTTTATCTTTGCATCAGCCACCGAATAGTTGGCTGTGTGACTCTATTTTTCTACACTTTCTCATCTGTAAAATGGCATTGTATATTCTTGCCCTGGGTTCAGCCTTTAAAAGTGCTCAACAAGCGCTTGTTACATAGATCAGTAAGTGAAAAAAGAAATCAAGGAAGCCAGGGAAGGAAGGCGATGTCTCTACAAGATGGACACGTAAGAAGAGGGGAAATGGAACAGCAGTGTTAGTGAGTGTTAGTACAGTTGTTCACCGTGAGCATCCCTACGTTCTGCTCACAGCTCTACCTTTCACACACCCTGTCTCACGAGTCCTCCTAGCACCTCTAGGGGCAGACACCTCCTTCCCGCTTCCAAACCTATTGGACAACAAGTTGACTGATGCTCAGGAACAGAAATGACTGAGTCACCAACCCCCTGCCAGGACCCCCATCCTTCATTCAGTGCCCCCCCAGGCCAGCAGACAGGGACTGATGCTTCAGGAGTTGGCGGTGAGCTCTGGGCACTGTTGTGGGCAACCCGCTCTCTCCTCCCTCCCTGTCTCTTCCCAGAGAAAAATGTATCAAGAATGCTCAAGTATTAGGAGGTCTACCTCACCAAATTCCAGATGAAGTGGTTAACTTCAAGGCATGTGGTGTGAAGCATGGTGGAAAAGAGGGGGATTGGAATTTGTGTTGGGGCTTCTGCTTCTGAAGGAGCACAAAGGACAGAAGGCGGAGAGGAAGATGCCACTCCGTTCTTAGGGAGTTCCAGACTCACGTGTGGGGTTAGCTAGGATGGCGTCTAGCATGGCTGCCAAGGCCAGAAGGAATTAGAAGTGCAAAAGCATACATAGGTGTCTTTAGCCTTTGGATGCTTTTTAGATTTACTTCATAGAAAAGAATCAAGTGATTCTGACCAGCACTGCCTTCCTTCCCCAGATGGAGGTATTTTTGAAAAGAAAGCAGCCCATACTCTCATGAAACAGCCCCCACCATGTCTCCGTGTTGTCCCTTCTCACTCACTCTTCAGCTGAAACTGGTTGGCTTTCTCCTCATCGCTCACTAGCACAGCCTTCGCTCAAGTCACTGGTGGTTCCGTGTCACCAGAGTCTGTGGGCAGTTTGGGCATCACGCTCCGTGACTTCTCACCAGCACTTGGCACTGTCGGGCACACTTTTCTCTGGTGGCCTTTCTGATTCTCCATTTTCCCAGTTGTCCTTCACATCACCAGCTGCCCCTCTTTCTCCTTCATGAACTCATCTTACAGTGCATGGCTCTTATATCTTGGGAGCCACAAGGCCTCATTCTAGGCCACTTGCTCCTTTCAGTCCTGTTTTGGTCTCATCCTTCCAATGGCTTCATCTCCCTCTGTGTCCTGATGGCTTTCCATGTTAGTTAGGATGGAATGGGCTAAGCCGTAGTAGCAAACTAACACCTAATTCCAGTGATTTAACCCATAAAAGGTTTTTTTCTCATGTGTGCAAAGTCACTGTTAAGTGGTGACTCAGGGATTCAGATTGATACCAGCTCATGGTTCTGCCCTGTTGACATGTAGCCTTCACCATGGCACCATGACCTGGGGCAATAGGGGAGAGAGTGGGGAGACCCCCACCCCACACCCTGTGCTCCCGCTTTTAGTCCTGTAGCTGGAACAAGTCACATGGTTCCAACTTAACTGCAAGAAAGGCTAAAATAAAAAGTCTCTTTGTGTCCTGGAGGAGAGGAGAGTGAAATTGGACTTGGTGAGTGCCAGCACTATCTCAGACATGTGCTCACCTTCTAAGTCCAGCCTGGCCTGCTCCTGAGAGCTCTGGGCCTTACGTTCAGCAGCTCCTATGGCACCTTCATTCACCAGGATGCCTCAGAAGCCACTCACACTCATCAGGTGCCCAAATGAGCGATGTTGGCCCATGGAAACTGTCCTCTCTCAGAGCCCCTTTCTCAGCGATCGGCAGAGTGAATGGCCGTCAGCACTGGGAGCCCAGAACTCCAAAGCCAGTCTTGATGTCCTCCTCTCTCTCAGCTCCACTTCGGTCCATCACCACCTCTGTCAGTTTCACCTCCTGGCCACTTCTGTCCATCTTCAGGGCAGCCCCCAGCGTGCCACGCTGTCCTCTCTCATTCAGCCACGACTGTCCACGTGTGTCAGAGAGAAACTCTAGTTTCCCTCTTCAGGTCTTCCAGAGGCGGAACACCGGGCAGCTGGATTTCTTCAAGCGCTGGCGGACCTACGTGGAAGGCTTCGGGGATCCATTGAAGGAGTTCTGGCTTGGTATGATCTTTGAGCATCCCTGAAGGCTGGGGTGTGGAGGGGAGATTCCTCCCTAAGAAGCTGATCAGGCAGCTTGAGGGAGCTCCCTGCATTCAGGAAGAGCTCCAGGTGACGGGGGGACTGAGGAAGCTGCCCACCAGGGTGTCGGTGGGGCCGGGTCACTGGGAAGGTTCTCGTGTGCACTGAGTGTGTGGGAGGGTGGGACTGTCACACATGGGCTTTATGCTGCATCTGAGCCCCACACAATCTGCCTACAGCCTGAACTTCTCAGAAGCCACAGGAGGAGAGCAGTTATTGATTGATTGGGATTCTGGGCTCTCACTGGGCGGTCACACAGGTTCCCTGGAATTCTGTGAGGAATGCCAGTCATTGTGGCATTGTTTTCTCCCTTTTCCTTCTGCTCTTTTCTGGAGCAGATGTTTGTGGAGAATGAAATAGCCAGAAGCATCAATTGGGAAATGAAGAATTAGAAACTCATCACGTGGATTCGCAGCATCTGATAGAGTAGATGAGTTTTGTGGTTTGCTTGGTTCAAAAATCCCATCAGTGACCTTGGAGTCAGTGGTTGATCTCCTCTCCCACTTGGTGAGATAAGTGGATAATAGGTAGGAATGCTCCTGCTTGAGAGAGAAGGAGTCATCCCATGATTACCCACCCCCCACCCCTGCTCCCTCCCAGAGGGCATGGTTTCCACACTCAGAAGCATGACTGTGCTAAAGACATAATGGGTTGAGAAAACAGGCCCCCCCACCCTCCTGCCAGAAGAGATGGAATAGGGAGGACCCTCCCATTATCACAGGAGGAAAAGGCCAAGGCATCTTTGGGGGATTCAAAGTCTCAGATGCAAATGGTGGGTGCTCACACACACAGGGTGATTGGTTACCAGAATTCTGTTCCTTGTTCTTAGGACTTGACAAGCTACACAACCTCACCATGGGCACGCCCACCCGCTATGAGGTGAGAGTGGACTTACAGACTGCCAACGAATCTGCCTATGCCGTGTACGACTCCTTCCAGGTGGCCTCCAGCAAGGAGCGGTACAGGCTCACAGTCGGGAAATACAGAGGCACGGCAGGTAAGACGAAATGTGTCCTTCCTGCTGGGGTCTCCTGCCTGGTGTGTCTTGAGGATGGGTCGGCCCGCTGCCATGGACCTGGGGGATGGAATATTGTTTTACGAAGGTGCATTGTCCTCACTGAACAGTTGAGGCCCGCTCCCTGTAGGGGGTTAAACAGAATTGTCAAAGCAATCTTTGACCATCATAAAATCAGAACTTCTGTATGTTACACACTGATCCCGCACCAGTAAAATTCTTCCTCTTCTACTGCCCCAATTCAGGCTGTTGTACATTAGCTGATGAACCCACATTCCGAGAGATTTCACGGTGTCTGCCCACCTCTTATTAGGCTTCAGTAGTGTGGCTACCACTCTCGCACAGTGGTGCCTGTGTGTGTGTTATTTAAATTTATTGTGGTACTTTGTCATAAATAAAGACAGAAGAATGAAAGTGCTGATTCACACAGTAAGAAGTCTAGGTCTCATTAACTCCACACAACTATGACAACACAGAAATTAACGGTTCAGCTGAAAAGGAGGGGAACGGTAGCCTCAATTAGCGTCTCACTGGATTTAAGCCAGTTGGTGGTGTGTTAAGTCGTGAAAGGAAAAGAACAAAATTAAGCAGCTGATGAAATACTGGAATTATGACCCTGAGCATTTTCTTTAAGAGGCAAGGTGTGGTTATTGTTTTAATACTATACTTTAAACCTATATTTATAGTCTTTAAACCCTAACAAGTAAGTCTAGTGTTTGACTTAGCGTGTTTTTGACTTTGTCGGGGCTATGTAGGAACGTGTGTGTGTGTGTGTGTGTGTGTGTGTGTGTGTGTGTGTGTTAGTCGCACAGTCGTGTCCAACTCTTTGGGACCCCAGTGACTGCATCACACCAGGCTTCCCTGTCCTTTACTATCTCCCAGAGTTTGCTCAAACTCATGTCTATTGAGTTGATGATGCCATCCAACCATCTCATCTTCTGTTGTCCCCTTCTTCTCCTGCCCTCAGTCTTTACCAGCATCAGGGTCTTTTCCAATGAGTTGGCTTTTTGTATCAGGTGGCCAACGCTTTAGCTTCAGCATCAGTCCTTCCAGTGAATATTCAGGGTTGACATAAAAAACGTGGAAGTCAGGCATAGAAAAAAGCCAGTTAAAATACAATTGGGAAATACAGATGGGCATTTAGTTGAGTCTAAGGATATTAATCGAATGAGAGGGATTTCAAGACGCCCTTTTGTAAGAGTGAGTGCGCTGCCTCTCACCCTCTTTCACCAACTGTAGCTGATCAGATTGCATTCCAGCCAGAGGTGGAAGGGGTGTGCACACTGCAGTCTCTCTTAGACCTGTCAGTGAAAAGCAAGAAAGACATGGAAGGTTTATTCCAGCCAACCCGAGGATTATAACCCGGGGGGCAGTCTTTCAGAAAACTCAAGAGGACTGTCTCTCCAGTTAGAGGTCAGAGCACAGTTAGGTAAGTTTTTGAGATAGAGGGTTATAAGTCCGCCAAATGATGTATCACTGACAGTTTACAAAGTCCAGATCTACATGGCATACAAAGTATTGGATCACAGGTCGTGCTTCATGGTGGCTCCTTGAGGATATTAAGAGGGAGCACCATGTCCTAACGAGGTCTGGTTGACACAGATGCGTGGTACACACTAAAGGGGAAGGACGAGGCCCAAATGGGCCCCGTATCTTGCCAGAAAAAATGAGCTTTATTTCATCAGACCCCTCGGGCCTCCTCCTGTTCTATCTCAGCCCACATGGTTAAATATCTGGCCATCCCTTTTCTTCCCAATATCCTGTTCAGTCTTGACCACAGTGATCAGTCAGCCTTCTTTCTCAGGCTGAAACAGCCCAGTCTTCAGAGACTCCATTCAGGGCACCTTCTGCAGATGAGATATGGGGTTGGGCTGGTTCCTTTTGGCACTTGTGCCCACATCCCTCCCTGAACCCACTGCCCTCATGGGCCTTCTGCTGGGGACCTCACTCAGGCCTGCCCTCCCAGGCTACCTAGTCCCCTCCCTCTAGTATTCAAATGTCCCTTCTCTGAGGTCTATCCTAATCCAGTAAATGACCTGATGCTAATGGGAAAATGAGTGAAAAGGAGTCAACATCTTTGTGAATTACTGTGATTCTCCTCCCGGGGACTGTATTTGCATTTTAACTGCGATTAGGGGCTAATTCCCATTCTAAGGTTGTGCAGGCCAACAAGTGCTGGTCAGTGGAGGATGTATTTTTTAATAGGAAGCCTTGGGAGACTCAGAATTCATGCAGCATTTAGGCAGCAATCTAATCTTCCCCTGTGTACTATCATTCTTACTCTTAAATTCTGAATTATAGTGGGGGGGGTTAGTGGAGTTTGAGCTTTCCTTATATGTGCTGATTGGTCCCCAAGGAGGATTTTGAAATTTAGCAAGCTTCTGGCTGCTTATGTCCTAGATGATGAGGTACTGTTTAGAGGACATGGCATTCAGTTAGAAAGTGAACATTTTGATATCTCCAGGCATGGGCCAGCTCTCCCCAGCTTTTAACCCTGTTGTCACTCTTTTGGGAACTAGAGATGTATAGCTCTGGTGGATAAGTGAGGTTTTAGAGTGTTTCCCTACTCGGACCATCCAGGTGGACCCTCAACTTTTACTTCTACTGAAGTCAGATCAAGAAGCTGCAAAATAGAGGTAGAGACACAGATGTACACCAAAGTGGGAGGGAGGGGTGGGCTGAATTGGGAGATTGGAACTGACATATTCACACTGTTGATGCTATGTATAAAATAGATAACTAAGGAGAACCTGCTGTATAGCTCAGGGAACCCTACTCAGATACACATGTATGTGTAGCTGATTCACTTTGCTGTACAGGAGAAATTAACACAACCTTGTAAAGCAGCTATTGTGCTAAACAGGGCTTCCCAGGAGGTGCTAGTGGTAAAGAGCCTGCCTGCCAATGAAGGAGACATAAGAGACACAGGTTCGATCCCTGGGTCAGGAAGATGCCCTGGAGAAGGATATGGCAACCCACTCCAGTATTCTTGCCTGAAGAATCCCATGGACAGAGGAGCCTGGCAGGCTGCAGTCCACAGGGTCTCAAAGATTCGGACATGACTAAAGCATATGTGTTGCTGATTCACTTTGCTGTACAGTTGAAACTAAAACAACATTGTAAAGCAGCTATACCCCAATAAAAATTAATTTTAAAAAATCCAGCACATTATTCCTCCTTGAAGGAAACTCCAGCAAGGTAATACTGGGTCAATTGTAATGGTAAGGTAATGCTGGGTTATGATTCTTGGAGTGAGACAGGTAGGACATTCTATGAGCTCTACCTTCAGGATGCCGCTGTTCATTAATTTGGAGACTATTTTGGCAGATTAAATAGGCAGACATTCAGGGTGGTGCAGAAGGATTTCTGTGGGCTAACTAGCCACTTACAGCTGATTTCAGAGACTTAGAGCTGCTCAAGGGATGGTTCACCCCCTACGGACACTTAGAAATGTGAGGAGGAACTCAACCAGCATTCAGAGGGCTGGGGCCAGGGTTGCCAAATACCCACAGTGAACAGTTGTTCCACCCCAAATGCCAGTGCCTTCCTAGCTTTGAAGTGAATTTTTTAAGTACTGGCACTTAAAGAAGGAAAACATCGTTGAACACATGAACAAAAGGGAAAGCTGGAGGTGACACAAATCACACTTTCATCAGTCTATTCTTGGTTTCAGAGTGGAAGATGTTCAAGGTCCAGACGTGTGATCCTGTGCCTGTGTGTCATTAACAGGGGATGTGATGCTAACAGCTTCTTCTGGCCTGAGACGGCTTAGCTGCCTGGCTCATCTTTCCTATCTCAGGAAGTGCGAGAGGAGAAGCGTTGGTTCCAGAGTGATTTATATATATATATATATATTTAATATTCTTTCTTTTTATCTACTTATTTTTGGCTGTGCTGGGTCTTCATTGCTGTGTGTGCATGGGCTTTCTCTAGTTGCAGCGAGTGGGGCTACCCTTTAGTTGTGGTACACAGGCTTCTCATTGCGGTGGCTCCTCTTGTGGAGCACGGGCTCTGGGGCTTCCGTAGTTGCAGAACATGGGTTCTGGATCATGGGCTCAGTAGTTGTGGCACACGGGCTTAGTTGCCCTGCAGCATGTGGGGGCTTTCTGGACCATGGATCGGACCTGTGTCTCTTGCAATGGCAGGCGGATTCTTAACCACTGGACCCAGTAGGGACTCCCCTGGCCACTGCCCCCACCAAGAGATATTTTGATGAGATGGGTGCTGACCGTCTCAGCAGCCCCACCTGGGCTTGGGTTCAGACCTCTCAAGGGCTTGCCACTGACTCCTCCCACCCAAGGCCGTCACACTAGAAGTCGGGCACTTATCTCTCATCAGTGTTTTCTCCTAAAACTCCCAGAGAGGGAGAGAGTCTAACCACCATTGACTTTTCTGCTTTATTTTCCTTGGGGAGATAAGCTTAATACATCAGAACACTGTCTTGGCCAGGGCCTGATGACCAAAGAAAAGTTAGTTTTTGATTTATGAGAGCACTCACTATCTACCCTTGGAACATTAGAAGGCAGATAATCCACCATGGATTGGGGGTCGGGGGGTACTCTCACACTCAGGCCACAGCCTGCTTCACCTTTCTTTATCCCAGCGCCCAAGGTTAGATAGCCATGAGGAGATCTTTAAGAAGCAGCCTCTGCACAGGTGCTTAGAAAACAGCTCTTGGAACTTACTTGCAAGTTAGGTAAACTGTGCTCATTAAAAGTGTTACTAAGGGAGCCATTGTGCAATATTTTTAACTGTAGGGAACTATCTGCAGAAAATCTAAGGAGACAAAGAAATGTCTGTGAATGAAGTGACAGTTTGCTCTTCTTTCATTGGAGAAAATTAATGGGGGAAGAAGTTTTGCTGTGTCTCAGAAAAGACCCTGATGCTGGGAAAGATTGAAGGGAGGAGGATGAGGGGACAACAGGGTGAACTGGTTGGAGGGCATCACTGACTCAATGGGCATGAGTTTGAGCAAGCTCTGGGAGATGGTGAAGGACAGGAAGCCTGATGTGCTGCAGTCCGTGTGGTCACAAAGTGGTGGACGAGACTGAGTGACTAAACAGTAACTTAGGTGGACATGAGGGCTACCTGGGTGGCCTGCTGGAATCCACCTACCAGTGCAAGAGCCATGGGTTCAATCCCTGGGTTGGGAGGATCCCCTGGGGAAGGAAACAGCAACCCATTCTAATACTCTTGCCTGGACAATACCATGGACAGAGGAGCCTGGCAGGCTATATATTGTCCATGGGGTTGCAAAAGAGTTGGACATGACTTAGCGACTAAACAACACGGCAGACATGAAAGGGCCACCGTCTGAGCTCCCAAATGAGAAAGACAAACTGAGACCTTCCCTTTACACCGTTCTGTCAATGCTTTATATATCTACACCAGCCACCCGCAACTAAGAGCAAGGACCAGCCACTGTTTGCATTCCTGGAGGCTGGGCCATGCCAGGTGTACCCGATGTTTCCTGAATGAATGAGTGAGGTTGCAGGACAAAAGTTCTCAAGCTTCAGCTGGCCTCTGAAGGGCTTGTCAAAGCACAGACTGCAGGGTACCACTCTGGAGTTTCTGGTTCTGTAGGACTGGGGTGGGCCTGAGAACATGAATTTCTAACAAGTTCCCAGGTGATACAGATGCTGCTGGCCCGGGGACTGAACTTTGAGAACCATTGCTGTAGATGGTCAGAGAGAGCTCATTCTTGTTGGCATAACCAAAGCCTGCTATTGAAATAAGGAAACTGCAGATGCATTGTTGGCCCAGAAAGAACCCTGGGCTTGGGGTCTCAGGTTGGAGCTTTGAGTCCTGGCTCTGCTGCCAGTGGACTGAGAGACTGTGGCAAGTTCCTAGAACAAACTCTGTGAGTTTCCTTCCTCATGGGACTAAGAGCTGCCTGACTCACGCCTCAGGCTTGTCAGGGGCATCAGATGAGAAGGTACATGTGGAGGTGATCTGTAACTCAGAAATCAGATTAAATGGAAGTATTGTTATCATAGGAACAGACTTGATTAAGCTTGGGATTTATATGAGCCCTTATTGCCATTTATGAGCTGAATTAAAACGTAAACTTGTAAAAGAATGACAAATGTGATGGGGAAATAGTGAAACACGTCAAGTAATTAAGGCAGGTTTCTAGACAGTTTGTAATGAGCGCTTAATTGTACCTGTGTGCCCAGAAGGGCTCTAGAAGTTCAGGTGTGTGTGTTAAGAGGGCACATGGGAGGATTAAGAAGGAGACTCTTCCTCGGGAGTGGGATTGAGCTGGGCTTCGAGGAATGGTGAGGACGTGGACTGATGAAGGGTAGAGAGAAGCAGGTAAGCAGAGGCATGGGCGATGGACTCGTCCACCCTACACACTCAGTGCCTTTGGGGACAGCAGGCTAAGAGGTTGTACAGAAAGTATAGCCAAGGTACAAGCCTGCAAAGCCAGGAGGAGTAATTCACTCCTCGGGGGAGGAAGTAGATCTGAGATGATGAAAAAGGATACTTCTTAAGCTTTGGAAGAACTGGGAGGCCTGTTGTGTTGACACAGGTCTGGAGAGGTGAGAAGACCCCAGGGTGGCAGCCGTGGGGGACAGGGGTGTATTGGAGTGATCTGCAGAAGGAAGGGCTGGATCATTGGCGGGGGGTGGGGTGGGGGGCCAACAGGATTGTCAAAGGTGGCTCAGGAGTGCCCAGTCTGGGCCACTGCGGGGATACTGAAGCAGGGACAGAGGCATGGGACAGGGGTCAGTTGTGTGAGTTCGGTCTGGTACTATGAGGAATGTCGAGGAGTTCAGTTTTGGATGTTTGGATATTTTACTGTGAAGCCTCTAAGTGGAAATGCTATTCAAGCTACTGGAAAAACAGGCCTGAAGTTTGGGTGGCAAGCGAGGAGAGAGAACCTGTCCATTGTATTGTGTGCTCATCTCGGTGATTTTGAGAAAAGCGTGACTCCTTGTGGCATAACCGACTGCACCCCTGGCATTTTTGTGCCCAGAGGTTTTCCTGCCGGGTCCTCTCTCAGGCCAGAGGAGGATCCCACCCACCTCTGTCACCTCTGCTTGCCCGCAGGGGACGCACTCACTTACCACAACGGATGGAAGTTTACAACCTTTGACCGAGACAACGACATCGCCCTCAGCAACTGTGCCCTGACGCATCACGGCGGCTGGTGGTACAAGAACTGCCACTTGGCCAACCCCAATGGCAGATACGGGGAGACCAAGCATAGTGAGGTAGGTGACAGGCGAACATCTTTTTTGTCCCAGTGAAAGTGTTAGTCACTCAGTTGTGTCCGACGCTTTGTGGCTCCCGGGGACTGCAGCCCACCAGGTTCCTCTGTCCATGAAATTCTACAGGCAAGAATACTGGAGTGGGTTGCTATTTTCCTTCTCCAGGGGATCTTCCCGACCCAGGGATCAAACCCGCATCTCTTTCATCTCCTGCATTGGCAGGCAGGTTCTTCACCACTAGCTCCACCCGTATTCTGTTCCCGGAGTGACACCCTCCAGCGGGTGTTCTGCCCCTCTCCTTCAGAGGCCAACAGACAGAGCAGTAGGGCTCCTTCTCCAGGCTCCATGGCCTTGGGGCCTAGATCCTCTTTGCCCATCTGCTGCAGCCCCCCACTCTCTGCATTCCCACCAGTGCTGCGCCCTTCTTCAGTGTAGGGCAGGACTCAGGCCGCCCACTGCTTAACAGAGATGGTATGCATCACACATCATCCTGCTTTACAAATTCACATGTGGACATTCTTCGTCAGCTTGAACTGTTGTAAGAAAATAATAGAGACTGGGTGGCTTAAACAGCAGGCATTCATTTCTCATGGTTCTGGGGGATGCAAAGTCCACATTCCCAGCAGATTCAGTTTCTGGTGGGAAGCCTTTCTGGCTTGTGGATGGCCGCCTTTTCACTGCGTCCTCACACAGTAGAGGCAGAGAGCAAGCTCGTGAGTGAGCTCTGGTCTGTCCTCTTCTCGGAAGAGCACTGATCCTACCACGGGTGACGCCATCTAACCCTAGTTACCTCCCGAAGGCTCCACTTGCGAATACCATCACATTGGTGGTTAGGGCTTCAGTGTATGCATTTTGGGGGGTTGGGAGGGGACACAAACATTTTATCCATAACAGACACATCAGAATTCTATCCAGTTGTTCTTCCAGTTAAAAGTGAAAATTTTAAGTGTTCGTCACTCGGTTGTGTCTGACTCTTTGCAATCCCAGGTTCCTCTGTCCATGGAATCCTCCATGCAACAGTACTGGAGTGGGTAGCCATTCCCTTCTCCAGGGGTTCTTCCTGACCCAGGAGTCAAACTGGATCTCCTGCATTGCAGGTGGATTCTTTACCATCTGAGTCACCAGGGAAGTCCTTCTTCCAGTTAAACCAGAGCTATTTTTCTCTGTCCTTTGATCATGGGGAACATAGTTTTCTGCTTTAGGTAAGACCCATAGGGTCACTTAGAGTTGGAAACGACTGAAGTGACTTAGCATGCACACACACCCTTGGATCCGCTTCATCCTGCTGCTGCTGCTGCTGCTGCTAAGTCGCTTCAGTCATGTCCGACTCTGTATGACTCCATAGACGGCAGCCCACCAGGCTCCCCCGTCCCTGAGATTCTCCAGGCAAGAACACTGGAGTGGCTTGCCATTTCCTTCTCCAATGTGTGAAAGTGAAAAGTCAAAGTGAAGTCACTCAGTCATGTTTGACTTTTAGCGACCCCATGGACTGCAGCCTACCAGGCTCCTCCGTCCATGGGATTTTCCAGGCAAGAGTATTGGAGTGGGGTGCCATTGCCTTCTCCACCACTTCATCCTAGAGCCACCCAAAGCCTGCTCAGAGCGTTGTGCTAAACCAGTTTCTCCACTTCAGGAGTGTGAACACAGGCTCCTCATCCATCCCTTGCTCGAAAACTTTCCTACCAGTGATTTCTCAGACTCTCATGCCCCGAGAACATCATCTTGACTCCTCGCCAGCAACTAGGCATCTCTTGCTTGCTCCCTCACAGCTTCTTGAAAATTGCATCTTTGTTCCTACTCATCATTGATCCATCCCACTTTATGAAATTTCCTCTCCTTGGGTTTCTAATTTCCTACCCTGGATCTTGATCCTAGCCTTCAGGAAGCCACCTCTCCCCAGAACTCACCTTATACCAATATGACTGTAAATACTAATACATCTAAAGTCCAGGTACATTCTGATTCCGTTGGTCCTAACCACGCAGTAGGGACTCCTCATCTTTATGTGATTTCTCAAAGGGAAGAAGAAGTTTGCACTTAGGGGGACCAAGGAGGGTGGGCCCATGAATCCTGGAGGCTGCATGTGGACTGACTCAGGGAAGCTGTGATCAGAGATCAGATATTTGAAATGAGCAGCCAGCGTGCCCTAAACCATCCCCATATTTGCTAATAAAAGACATTCATCTGGTTAATGTGCTTTTCACAGTCTGCACAGCATTTAGCTTCTTGTTTATTATTTACCTCACAAATTAAAATACATAAAATTGGTCACTTGGGCTCTTTATTGGCCAGGTTGCAAGGTTATTAAGTGAATTAAATATTATTGTGCTCACCAGTCAAAAGTCATAACGCGAAATTTAGTTTTCAGCAGGCTATTCGTTACCCCAGAGCTAATATCTGTACACTGTAAATTGAAAATGATTTTACACAATTGGCCAATTAATATGTTTATTTTTGTCTTTAATTTTTTGTAAAGGAAAAGAGTGAAGCAAATCACTCTGAATTTAATCACTGCTGGCCAGGTTGACCCCGTGTTGTCTTTGCAGCCGCTCTGGCTTCACCGCCTCCTGGGCTTACACCCTTATCCTCCAACCCCACGGGGCTTCCCAGTCCTCAGCCTGTCTAACCTCAGCTGCCCAGCAGAGGGCACACACTCCCAGATTCCTCTCTCCTTTATAAGTATCCCAGTCTCCTTTTCTGTCCCTTGTGCAGAGAGGCATGGGCTTCACAGGTGGCACAGTGGTAAAGAACCCACTTGCCAATGCAGGAGGCTTGGGTTCGATCCCTGGGTCGGGAAGATCCTCTGGAGAAGGAGATGGCAACCCACTCCAGTATCCTTGCCTGGGAAATCCTGTGGAGAGAGGAACCGGGTGGACTGCAGTCCATGGGGTTGTGAAAGCCTTGGACCCGACTGAGTGACTAAAGAACAAAGTAGAGAGGGCGTGGTTTCCCCGTAGAGAAGCCGTACGGCACTCTTTGGTGCCGTAACCCACTCCACTCTCCCAAGCGCCTCTTCTTGATGTTGCCTTGTTTATTTCTTGGCTTATTTATTTATTTAACATAGGGGGTGAACTGGGAGCCATGGAAGGGACATGAATTCTCCATTCCTTTTGTGGAGTTGAAGATCCGACCTCACGGCTACAGCGGGGAGCATGTCCTGGGCAGAAAGAAGCGAATGCTGGGAGAAAATTCGAGAACGTTCTGACGGCCCATTTGTCTACATACGGCACAAGAGGAGACCAGCCCAGGGTTGGGGCCATCCGTGTAAACGTGGGGTGGGGTGAGTAGTGATGACTGGCTAATGGAAGTTTGAAGAATGCTCGTAGCCCCTGGCTTCTGAGATGGCTGGATAACCTGCAGGACAAAGCATGTCACCAAGCTCTCAGTCATGCAGCTTACTTCCCTGTCACCTACCTTTTGCCCACGTATATTGGGGGCCTGAAAATCCATACAAAAGTAGCTGCATGGTGTGTATGGGAGAGACAGCCCTGAAGCTGCAAGGTTTTCTGTTCTATCTTCAGTAACAAATATATGGGGTTAGGGGGAAAAAAAAGTGAAGAATCATCTAGTATTTCACTAATTGGAAATCTCAAAATTGGTGTGTGTGTATATATATATGTATATACACGTAGTTCTATTAATACAATCTTCTGTCTAAAAAGAAGCACCAAAGAGGGGTTTCTCTTTGATGACAAGGGGCTGATAGTAGCCTGAAACTTACCTTCCATTACCACTGGATTTGGGGGGAAAAAGGCATAAATCTTCCCCCTTTTAAAAAATTGCTGATGTTATTCAAGGGAACTAGAAGAGACAGAGAGTTGAATTTTGCTAAGTTCTGACTGGTATCCGGCATGCTGGAAACCCCAGCTTCCACATTACTGCTATTTTGAGGTGCCCCCTACCATCCATCTGCATAATCACTTTTGTAGATCCGCATATGTTGTGAATAAATTCTCACTTATTTCAACCTTGAATAGTTTGACTCTCTCGGTAATTGGGTCCTCCCAAAGACTCTTCTTTGTCATTCCTTCATAACATCAAGTCCTCCGCCTGCCTTCCTCTCCCCTACCGCCTATTCTGTTGGACCCCTGGGTTTTCTGAAAGTGCTCAGTACCAGATGCTTATTGTCTGAATGGACACTTGGCAAGGTCAGATCCTTTTGTCTTATTTTCCTATCTCTCTGGAAGGTTTTTCTGTAGCAAAGTCAGTAACCATTGAAAAAAGTCAATTGCCTATTCAAGAAAAAAAAAAAAAAACACTGATTTAAAAAAATCTGCTGTGTGTTATTTTCCCCACGTAAGTGCACTTGAATTCTAAATTTAACCTAAGTGCAAGCAAAGGTACAATATGAGTGTTATAATGGAATTTGGTTGGCCATGACCTCTTACTGTTGTGATGGTAAATAATGGTATTTGGAACCAGGAGAAGTGAGTGAGTGAGGAAGAAGACGGATGCTCTACAGGCTGCAATCCTCCTTCAGGATTGGGAGTCCTTTATTACCTCGGGTTCTCCAGGTTTTAACCTCTGGCCAAATGCCAAGCCATACTTTTGGAATAGTGTTTGTCAACGTTTAAAATGTTCAGCATCCCCTTGGCTCCTTTTATGCACGCAATGAGCAATGCCCTGGCAACTGCTCAGTCTGATAAAGGGCAGTCTGGATGAAGCACTGTGTAGGTGTTGGGGCTGGTAGTTTAAAAACAAGCTTGCACCTTGTTCATTGATTCAAGGAGACTTTAAGCCTCTGCCTGCTCACCAGGCAGTGTGAGGTGAGCTCACAGAGCTGAGTGAGCCAGTTCTTGCCCTGCTGGAGTGTGTGTGCTGTCATGCATTCATGCCTTCATTCATTCAACAAATACTGATTAAGCCCTGTTACATGCTGGTCTACTCTAAGTCCTACTGCTCTAGAAGTGAGCCAAGCACAAGATTTCCTGTCCTTGTGCTGATATTCTATCGGTGGAGGCTGATAATTAATAGACAACAGATATCCATACAATTTCCAGAAGTGATAAGCGCCATGAGAGAAAATTATAGTAGGATCAAGAGATGGAGGTGGAGATTGGTGGCAGTCCTGAGGGACTCCATAAGCCTCTCTGAGGAGCAGATATTTGTAGAAACCGTCTAGATGTCTTTAGTCTTGATCCAGCTTCCTTAGGGCCAGAGCAGGAGCTAATTTCCTTGTCAGTTTTACAGGTCCTTTTGTGCAGCCTCTCAGTCCCGAGGCCTCTCATCTCCTGTTTGCAGGTAAAGTCTCCACTTTGCTGACGCAGGAGCCCTGTGAGCACCTCAGTGGGCACAGCCTTTTTAGAAAAGGAAAGCCACCTTTGCAAAGTGGATCAAACCCCGGGATGATTCAGAGTGGGGTACGGAGTGTCTGGTGGGTGGTCTTCCCAAATTGAATCAGGCTTCTCAGATGTGCCTAGGGAAGAGGACTGCTGTGCCCCAGCCCTTCTGACTCTGCAGGTCTGGGCTGGGGCTGCTGATGCACAGGTGACTGCTGTCTTAGTAGCTCTGGTGAAGGGGGCCACTCGCTGATGGGCTTTTTGCTCAGGAGGCGTCTGACATGGTAGCCAGAGAACTTGTGGGAAACTGGAGTGGTTTTTTGCATTCTTTCACCTGTAGGGTTCTTGCTGCCCTGAAAGGACAGGGCAGAGAAAACCTCAATTGACTCCTCAAGGATTCCACTGGGGCAGAGAAGGAAGTCGGTGGGGGTAGGGGCAGGGAGCTCATTTTCAAAGGATGTTTGCCTGAAGGAGGAGGACATTCCAGACCTAAACTTCTGTGCCTAACCTCATTTTAATGTAACCAACTCCGGGAGCTCCTGCTCTGGCAGCTGAATATAGGCCCCAGAATAGATTTCTGGGTAGACCTGCATTTCCAAGGGTCAGAAACTTTTCTTAGAGTCAGATTATGAGCCATCAGCATTTTGAAGCTTCAGGGACAATTCCTACTGGTTAGGACAAACCAAATAAAAATAATCCTAAAGGAAACCAACCCTGAATATTCATTGGAAGGACCGATGCTGAAGCTGAAACTGTAATACTCTGGCCACTTGATGTGAAGAGCTGACTCATTGGAAAAGACCCTGATGCTGTGCAAAATGGAAAGCAGGAGAAGGGGGTGACAGAGGATGAGTGGTTGGATGGCATCATCGACTCAGGGGACATGATTTTGAGCAAACTCAGGGAGAGATAGTGCAGGACAGGGAGCCTGGCATGCTGCAGTCCATGGGGTCACAAAGAGTTGGACACGACTGAGCGACTGAAGAACAGCAAGAAACAAAAGTTGTCATAGAAGGGACATGTGGCATAGCCAGGCACTAGGGTAAAAGTGAGGACAGAGTATCACAAACAGTTGATAAAGTCTCCTGAGCGGTTTCCTGTTCCATGGGAGATGCTAGCCAAGCCCTGAGTGATAAGCAGAACACACCCCCTGCCCACAGTGTGGTGGAGACAGCTGTGGGGGCACCCAGTGGGCACTGCGATGGGGAGAGAGCTGTGAGCAGAGCGGGGTGCCCCAGAAAGTGCTGCGGCTGTGGTATCAGCATCACGTCTGGAAGAACAAATCTGGATTCGCCAGGGACAGGTGAAAGGCTGGGGGCAGGCAGAGCACCTTGGGATGAGGTTACCTGATGGCAAAAATGAGAATGGATGGAGTGTGGTGTATTTCAGGGAGGAAGATGGTTTCTTGGTGGGGATCCATGCTGGAGAGACAGGCAGGAACTCATCTCAGCCATGTGAGCACGGTGGTCTCAGCTGGCACCGTAGTCCCAGCTGTCACTGATCATCAGAATCAGCTGGAGCTGTCACGTAATCAGACCCTACTTCACCCCCAGAGATGCTGCTTCTATGGGTCTCAGCTGAGTCCTGTGCAGCTGTGCTTTCTAAAGCTTCAGGGGCTTCTGACATACAACTGGGGCTGAGAACCACAGCTAAGATGAAAAAGTTTGGGAGGGGCAGTGGAGAACACTGAGGGTGTTTAAACCTTGGACTGACACTTGAAGTGAGACATATTTTGGGAACACCGGTCTGGTGACAACACAGAGAATAGAAGGAGGCATGGAAGTAAGTTGGGGACGTTGGGGAAGTTTGGGGAAATTGGAGAATGGAAGGAGGCATGGAAGGAAGTAGAGATTCACAGACAGTGAAAGGTTATTGCAATAGGCGATGGGTATGGGCTTGAGTGAACTCCGGGAGTTGGTGATGGACAGGGAGGCCTGGCGTGCTGCAGTTCATGGGGTTGCAAAGAGTCGGACACGACTGAGCGACTGAACTGTACTGAAGGGCTTCCTGG
Source organism: Capricornis sumatraensis (assembly GCF_032405125.1). Classification (NCBI taxonomy): domain Eukaryota; kingdom Metazoa; phylum Chordata; class Mammalia; order Artiodactyla; family Bovidae; genus Capricornis; species Capricornis sumatraensis. Next base: position 63,599,303 of record NC_091082.1, read on the forward strand.
GGGGCTCAGTGGTAAAGAATCCGCCTGCAATTCAGGAGATAAAAGAGATGCAGGTCCGATCCCTGGGTTGAGAAGATCCCCTGGAAAAGGGCATGGCAACCCACTCCAGTGTTCTTGCCTGGAGAATCCCCGTGGACAGAGGAGCCTGGTGGGTTATAGTCCATGGAGTCGCAAAGAGTCGGACACGACTGAAGCGACTAAGCAGGCAGGCACTGACTTCCTTGGCCTGAGGCGGAAATGGTGGGAAACCGCAGAGCACAGATCAGTAATGTTAATAGAAGGAAGGGTTAACAGGACTTGAGGGGGATGGGTGGTAAATGAGGGGAGGGCTCCTTTCATGGCAGAGTTTAAAACTGGTTGTTCTTGACAGTAGCTTCTTCTGGGAAGAGGGTCCCAACATTGACGTTGGCCACATGATGTCCAGAGTTCTGCTGTGGGGAATTCCCTGGCGGTGCAGTGGTTAGGGCTCTGCGCTTCATTGCTGAGGACCTGGGTTCAATCCTTGGTTGATTCCACAAGCCGTGTGACTAAAAAAAAAAAAAAATCTGCTTTTTAACTTGGAATTCTCGGGGATTCAAGGATCACTAAAGCCAGAAAACGCTGAAGGAGCTAGGGAGAAAGAAAGAAGAAAAAAAAATGACCCAAGGTGTTATGATCAAAGGGATGCCCTGAAGGAAAAGACCAGATGTGTTGTATGAGGAGAGGGAGGCTGTGGTTGGGTTGGAGTGTCCCGGGAGGGGCTACAGCGTGGGAGTGGAAAAGCAAGTATAAATAATGAAATGCTCTCAGCGAAAAGTAGCCATTTACAGGAGAAAGTCTTCCGCTAAAAATATTTCCAAGTCATACCCTTAAGCCCTTCACCGGGGCAGCGGAGAGGATCGGGAGGTTTCTGTCAATAAAGAGTGCAGATCAATCAATACGTTTGGAGCCCGCGGCCCGGCTCAGGGGCGCGCTGTTCCTGGCCAGGCCAGCAGATGGCAGTGTGGTCCTACCCGGAACCTCTAGCCTCAAAGCTCCTTTCCTCTCCTACAGCGAGGGAAGTTCTGCGGGTCCCACGTTTCTTCCTTCCCGGGTAAATTCATCTGGAGAGTCAGCCTGTGGGGTACGACTCGCCATCCAGCATCGATTGGTGGTTGCACAGGCAGTGTTGCCGCGCAAAACAGGTAATTGAGAAACTGTAATCCACTGCCACCCCCTTTTTCATCTCAGCCGCTGTTCTCAGCCCCAGTTGCATGTTAGAAGCCCCTGGAACCCTTTTGAAGAGATTGCCTGGTGAGCTGGGGACTGTCTCCCCCAACCTGGTCTACTGGGCTGGTGGTCCGGCAAGGGGATGGGGGGCGCCCCTGGAAGGGGTTTTAGGCAGTTCCTAAAGCCCAGCTGAGTCCACTTCCCAATAGGCCTTGTGTTAGTTTCTATGGAGGAAATGGGAAATGGGTTGAGATCTGATTCCATTGGTATACAAAGGAGTTAGGTTCTCAGGTTAGCCCAGAAAAGCCTGTTCATTTTATAATACAGATTGCAGTGCACTTTTAATGACCGAAGTAGAAAACAAAGGTATTGTAGTATTGCAATTTAAAAAGGAAAAAAAAAGAATGAAACAATTACTTATTTTGACAAGTGAAGAAAATTAGGTTTGATGAGAGAAGGATAAGGAGGCCAATGAGGCTGGCTGGCTCTGTGCTGGTCTCAACCTATTAATAACCAATGTTTTGGTTGGACTGGCTTTTCTGATTCTTATCTTAAGACACCCTTTAGCAATAACTATTAGGAAACTTTGAAAAAAATAAAGGTTTATTTCTTACAAGGCCTGGCAATTACACTACCTACCTGGGGCTGCATAGTGAGGTTGTGGGAGAGAGAGAAAACAGCTCAAGAGAGAGTGAGCTTAGGGTTCTGCTTTTATTGGGGTCCATGGTGGGGGCCTAGGATTTTGAGGGATCAGTCTTTCCTGGTGAATTTAAAGTGCAGGAAAAGAAAAAAAAAATCAAGTGGCCCAAATAGTCAATTACTGAAATCACCCAGGATCTCTAAAACAAAGGCGCCACAGTGCGGGGAGGCGGCCCAGGTCTTCGTCTAGTTGTGTGTGTTTGCAGTGTGTTTATCCTGCATAGTGGTCTTTGAAGTGGGTGCTTCTGCAATCCAAGCTTAAGTCAGGCACTTGGATGACAAAAAAAAAAAAAAAAGACAGAACTCTCAGGGCTCACCCTGCGCGGTGGACCACCTGAAGGAGACAATGAAGTGAAGTGAAGTCGCTCAGTCGTGTCCGACCCTTTGTGATCCGGTGGAGACTTTACAGAATGTATAAAGACTTGTGGGCAGAGCCCTTTATTGGAGTTGTTATTGGAGTTTTTGACCTATAGGAGGTGCTGTTGCTAGTTAACAGTCTCTTCGGAGCCCAGATCAGTGGACTGGATCGCATTGCCCTGTGTGCCCCAGGGGCCCTATGGCAGGAGTCTGAGGGTTTTGGTTTCCAATCTAGGTTTGGGCAAGTTGCTCACTTTGTCTGGGTCTCACTTTCATCTTTTATAAAATGGGAATTTACTCACAACGTCAGTTGCTGCAAAAGTCACATGAGGTAATGGAAGTGCCTTTATGAAGTAGAAAGCACTCCGGTAGGACAGAGGCCTTGCATCTTCAGTTTCCATAATTACACTCAAAGTTTTGGGATTTTTTTTTTTTTTTATGATAAAGCTGTGTGCCAAGTTGCTTCAGTTGTGTCTGACTATTTGCAACCCCATGAACTGTAGTGTGTCAGGCTCCTCTGTTCATGGGATTCTCCAGGCAAGAATGCTGGAGCGGGTAGCCGTTTCCTCGTCCAGAGGATCTTCCTGAGCCAGGATCGAACTTGCATCTCTTTTGTCTTCTGCACTGGCAGGCGGGTTCTTTTATAAAGGTATATCTCTAGCCAACACTAAGGTATATTTACTATGAATAGGCGCTAATAGGTTATTATGGCTTGCTCACAGATGGAAGAAAGAGAAAGGGCAGAGTGAGAAAGAAAGGTTAAGTAAAAGAAAAGAAAAGAAAAGGAGAATCTGTCTACATTTCACAAAAGGTTTCCTTGGAAATGTTATGAATTGAGGTGTTAGCAGTGGAAGACCAGCAGATGAAGCATGGGGCTATGCACACCCCCAGAGCAGCATTTCCCAAATGGTGTTCCTTGGAACCCTTGCTCCTCCAGATGTGCTAAAAGATAAGGTTTCATGGTCAAATAAGCTTGAGAAAACTCTGAGTTCAGCAGAGTCACACCCATTTCTTTATTCCAGTACCCATTAGAACTTTTAATATGATACTTGCAGATTTCAAGAAAGAGGGGGAAAGACTTGGTATGTAGCACTTTGAAAACTTGTTTGACTATAGGATGATTTTGGTTTCTGAATATCTAGATAATATTTCTCAAGGTATGGTTCAGAGACCACTGTCATCTACCTAGTGTGCTTGTTAGAAGAGCAGGTTGTCTGGTCTGGTCCACGATATAATAAATCCAGTGGAATGGCAAAGAGGAAGTTGGGATCTGCACTTGTAAAAAAAAAAAAAAAACAAAAAAAACCCCACAAGTGATTCTTTTTCTTTTTTCCCTTAATCAGTGCATTTATGTAGCGTCTAGTATGCACTAAGACTTCATGCTAGGTATTGGAGATACATGGTGAGTAAGTTACAATTCTGGACTCATAAAGACTAACTCTAATATAGGTGAAAATGGAATGGAGAGCTGGGGACGTAGGAAGAGTGTAGTCTGATCTTGTGATGGGGAAGACTTGAGTGGTTAGGGAAGCTTTCCTAGGCAGTGATGTAAAGTCTGGAAGACTTCACAGCAATGTTTGTAACAGCAATTAAGATTGTGAAAATCCCTTATCTAGCAAATGAGTGTGACATCGTGATTGTCCCATGAAACCCAGTGAATCTGTAGCACATCTCATCTGAGTATCAACGACATAGCTGGGTTGATGTTCTAAGAGATGCACTGCTGCTGCTAAGTTGCTTCAGTCGTGTCCGACTCCGTGCGACCCCAGAGACGGCAGCCCACCAGCCAGAGAAGCGCTGTTGTAAGGTGAAAAACACGTTGACGCGAACTCTCTCCTGATCTGGCCACCAGGGGCTCTGTCACCCTAGGGTGGCTTAGTTGTGGGCAGAGGGGCTTGATGCGAGGAAGGATAGGTACTTAAGAAGTTCACTTGTCACATCCTATAAATTGGGAGCCCTTAATTCAAGGAGTATTGATAGCACTGTAAGCAGTGCAGTCTGTGGTGAAATGAGGGAACTTATTACACCAACAGGAACAGAAAATGTCCATTATTTTCAATTCCTATCTCCTTTGACCTGTCTGCACCATTTGATTCCATGGACTCTGGCTTTCTTCTTGAACATCTCTTTTCCTTCGACTTCTAGGGCACAAGTCTCTCATGATCTTCCTTCTGTCCTTAATAATAAGGAACGTTTACTGAGCACTTACAATAAGCCAGGCTCTGCGCTAAACGGTTTGTATGCATTATCTCATTTAATCCTCTCTTCCCTCTGATATAGATACTGACTGGCATTAATTCTACTCAGAGATTAAGTCTGGCACGTACATTACACAATTGTGGGAGCTGGAGTTAGCCTTGGAATCGGGACAACCCAATCCTCGCCTCCCGCACTGACGGTGGTCCTCGCCAGGCTAAGCCTTCAGGTTTTAGGTGATGCAAACAGTACCCTCTCTTTCCTGTTTCCTCCTCTGCAGCTAGCTCTCTTCTGGGTGACAGCTTCAGGGTGACCCCTGCCCCCTACCTGACTGGACATGAGCTTTGAAACTTCCCTCTTAGAAAGCAGTGACCAGCTGTACTAGAATGGTCTCTTGTCTTGTCTGTTCCCACAGCCAGGCTGTGAGCCCCTCCAAATGCCTGTATATTGTGGCCACCTGGTGTGCTTGGCACATACTAGAGTCAAAAATGTAAATGGAACAAATAGCCTCCAGAGGGAGTTATTAATAGATAGTTGCATACATAGCCCTTCCTGAATGAAAATGTCACAGGTATTTCAAAACATGCCTTTGAACCTCTGGCAGAGACTGCAAGTGGTGATAAAGGCATTCTTCTTTTCAGTTTTGTAGTCCCATGACTTTCAATTTAGGAATTGTACTAAGGGCAGAGGGCAAGGGGCCAGTGGAGAGTGTTGTGGTGAGCTGAGAATGCTCACAGCGTTGTGCACATGTCCATTCATATCCCAAACGTCAGGGCTGAGCCTGGACAGGTGGAGCTGATGGTACTGAACTCTGGCAACCACCCAGGTGTGCAGCAGCCCCGCCTCCCCCAGATGCAGTCTGGACAACATTCCCTGCATGAGGGTGGAAAGTTTTGAAAGTCCTGGAGGAAAGAACAGAGAGCTGAGTGAAAGGTCTCTGTCCTCAATTGGTCGTAGAATATGTGTGCTGGGGAAGGAGACCCAGGAATAGACTGCAACTAGAGGAATATCTTCCCTGGTGGCTCAGATGGTAAAGAATCTACCTACAATGTGGGAGACCTGGGTTTGATCCCTGGGTCGGGAAGATCCCCTGGAGAAGGGAATGGCTCCCCACTCCAGTATTCTTGCCTGTAAAATCCCATGACTTTAAAATCACAAAGAGTTGGACACGACTGAGCGACTGAACAACAACAAAGTCCCATGGACAGAGGAGCCTGGAAGGCTGTAGTCCATGGGCCACAAAGAGCTGGATGTGACCGAGTGACTAACACTTTCACTTTTCATAGGAATACCAGCCTGCCGTGGGGAAGGTGAAGTGCAGGCCCGCCCTGGCCCTTGAGGTGCAGTTAGCATGGTGTTTTGCCAGTGTGTCTGATTGCTCCCCCTACTAGCTTTTAGGCCCACGTTCTCCAGGATGGTAGCCACCAGCTGTGGGCAGCTGTTGAGCAGCTGAAATGTGGCTGATGTAAGTCAGCTACTGGACCTTTAGCTTTATTTAATTTTAATTAATTTAAATAGCTGTATACCGCTAAGGGTACTATATTGGGCAGGGAGTGGACATTTGCATCATTCCTAGTTCTGTTGGCAGTGCTGCTCTAGATGGTTTTTGCTCTAATGACGGCTTAGCATCATCAAGGGAGGAATCAGGAACATTTAACTCATTACATTTTTAAAAATGTTAATCACATCGTATGCATTAATTTTTTGTTGCACCGGGTCTTTGTAGCTGCGCACCAGCTTCCTCTAGTTATGGAGAGCAAGGGCTGCGCTAGCTGCGGTGCCCAGTCTTCTCATTGTGGTGGCTTCTCTTGTTGTGGAGCACGGGCTCTAGGCATGTGGGCTTCAGTAGTTGTAGTACACGGGCTCAGTAGTTGGGGCACACAGGCTTCAGTAGTTATGGTGCATGGTCTTAGTTGCTTCTTGGCATGTGGAATCTTCCTGGACCAGGGATCGAACCTGTGTCCCTTGCACTCGCAGGTGGATTCTTATCCACTGTACCACCAGAGAAGTCCTCTTTGCATTTCTTAACCAATGCAAGGCTACGGCCAACTCAAAAAAAAAGATACACATTTATTCATTCATACACATGTCTGTCTATTTCTTTATGTATAAAGTCTACCTGCTATGATCTATTTATCTGTCTATAGATACTTACCTATCTATCTCCCTTGCTGCTACTATAGAGACTTTTGATCTCTCTTCTCAGCACCAGATTTAACTCAGGAGTCTATTTTTACTTAGTTTTTGCTATTTTCCCCCTTTTTATTTAAGAGGACATTGATTGACCTCATCGATGGGAATGTTCTCTAACTGTTGCCAAGGAACATGAGTGTGTTTTTCTGCATCTGGCATCTCTGAGGGTGCCTACTCTCCAAGGTGTCTGCTCTGCAGGCAGTGGGGTGTGAGTTCACCCCTGGTCCTTGGACCTCTGACTCTGCTGGTAGGGGGAAGATAGTGCCTGGGGATGGCTGGGCCTTTGGTGTCCCAGAGGGAGTCGCCCCATCCATCATTCTGGGTGAACTCTGGGAGAGGATAGTCTCAAATGTCAAGAAAATAACTAACTGATTTACACAGTAAGGAGGTTGCACATGGCTTTTTAGTTTCAAAGTATTTTATTTAAATAAAATGTTTTCTTGTTGCATTTAAATTTTCCAGGAAAAAAAAAAAACAAATGCTATATAATGTGGACCATTTATATTCTTCTTGAAAAGGTGACTGCCCTTTCTCTATATCTTCCCCTCCTCCCGCCACCCCCCAAAAAACCCAAAGCGAATCCATTGAGCAGTTGGGAGAAAGACCTCTTCTGATTGTTCAGAAGTCCTGGGCCTGGGGACTCCTCCCTAAGCCTGGGCTAGTCTAGAAGGCCTCTTCTTTGCCATCTCTTTTGTCCTGTTAGCCTAACCCCACCCCCACAAGATGGGCCAGGCAAGCTCCAGTCCTAAGGGACCCCTGGCTGCCAGTGGTAGTTCTGGTACAGAGGGTGGGAAGGAGAAGTGAAGATGGAGAGGGATGGAGCCGGGGTGGTGCCTAGAGACAGAGAGAGGGGAATGGGAGAAGAAAACAGGGGGGAGGAGGATGACAATGAAGTGGGAAGAAAAGGCAGTGGGCTCCAATAATTGCTTTTTGCTTCTTTGATACACACACTTATTCAGCAAAGTCTGAGGGCCTCTCACTCACTGGACACTGTTCTGGGTGCTCCAGTGAAGGTTGTTGAGGAGGCTGGATGGGATAAGAGAGAAGCCTCTTTCAAGCATTTGGCTCTCCAAACGTGGGTTATGGAAGCAACCGAGAAGCGTGTTTCTGGGTGTTCACACCTGGAGGTGGAGCAGATACATTCAGATAGAAGATGGTGAGGCACGGCATCTGGAGATAGATGCCTTGTCGTGGGTGATGACGACGGACTGCTGTCTTAATTCAGACTAGCAGCTGGTTGCCATGGCAACTATGGTACTTTTGTGGTTCCGTGATCCCAGAGATCAGCTCTCCTAGATTGTATCTGACACCAGTCTCAGCCGTCAGCCTCCACGTCTCCCCCAAGTCATCCATTTGAGGAGGGGCTGAGAGTTGGAGACAGAATAAGCAACTCAGCCTGCTGGGTGGTGGGAGGTGTGGGGAGATGAGCAGTCATTCCGGGAGGTGAAGGGGATGGCCAGATGCTCCAGGACAAGGGGACAGAGCATCAGAGGGTGCTTCTTTTGCTGGTCAAAGAGGTTTATGCCTGAGGGGCCTGAGTGCCTGGGGTATTTAGGCCCACTTAGGGCAAGAAGGGGGAACAGGGCTGGTTTTAAAATAAAAGCAGGCCTGCAATATGCTTCACAGGGTGTTCCGATAGAAGATCTTGGGGCAGCAGTTGCCAGTAGGCACCTCGCCTCTTCAGGACTAGACCTGGACTTAACCTGAAAGGCGGGTGACTACCAGCTGCCCCAAGTGAGCAAACAGAGGACATTTTCCATGAAACAATGTTAGAGAATTTAGCTTTTGCTTCTATAAATATCATAGCTTAGCTACATTATTAATGAAATTGCAATTTCACCATCATTTAGAACAGCTTCAGTCAGAAAATACTTCAAGAGAGCTACCCTGCAGATGTGCAAATGAACTTTGAGAGCACAACCTGCTCCCACGTGGGGAATTATCCATCTTTGTGCTGTGGTCACAAGACAATCAAAATACCACCCAGTTCTCCCTGTGAGTGGATTAATTCAGCCTCCCAAACTCAGCCCAGAATGTGGGGAGATGCTCTGCTCAGCTAACAGTGGAGCCAGCTTACATGTCCTTAGATCTCAGGGCACACTTGTCAACCCAAACCTTGGCCCTGCGTGCATCCGCCTCCTTCAGAATTCAATACCCAACTTCCACCTGTTGCAGCAATTAATGGGCTCACTTGGAAGAGAAGGTCACTTGGGGACTCGGTGAGGTATTACAAGTTTACCCTTAATAGCATCACATATCTGACAGCATCCACAGACAGTTGTGAGTACCGACTGTGTGCAAGGCACTAGCATGAGCTTCAAGCTAAATATTAATAAATCTCTATATAGCTTCATCCTACTTTCATTTAGACTCTCTAACTTCTGCACCCTGTCTACGACATGCCTTACCTCCATGATAACTTTATGTAATTGTTTCCAGTGTGCCTTCTGTGAGACTGTACCAGTGATTGTCTTAATTCCTTCCCCACTGAAAACCTTTGGGTTCATAGGAGATTCCTTGCTCAGGGGTAGCATCCTGTTTTCATCTGTGAAACATACATTGCACAGGTACACAATGGCAGTCCACTGAAGTGGATGGCATAAAACTGGCCATGAAGATGACCAGAAGCCATTTGTTCTTGCTTGGAGAAGGGAGGCTTGCTGGGGGTAGCATCTCAAAGAGAAGTCTTGGATACCATTAAACACCCATCAGTGGTGATGAGTTGTAAGATTATAGCTTTTGATTTTTCAACTTTTTCTCCCAGGTGAAAGGCCAGAAGCACAAGAACTTGGTGTGTCTTTATCAATATATAGGAACGGGGGGATACCAGATGGCTGGAATGTCCAGATATGAAGATTTCCAGTAAAAGGCTATGTAGGGACAGGAAGAGGAGAGCATTCATCTCTAACCTGAGTGGTGTATGGCATTGACAGCACGTAGGCTTCTCTTGTTATATAATTGTGCATGTGGGCCTGGATCTGCCAGGCCTTCCTGTGAGATGTTTTTCCAAGAGCAGACGATGAACTGTCTCGTTTAGGGCCTTGCTCAAAGTAGACATTCAGTGACCATTTGATGAACAGAATATACTTGCCTGGGTACCTGTGGTGTTGTGCATGTGTGCATTTGGGAGATATGTCAAGAAGTATGGATAAATGTTCCTTGTGCTTTTGTATACGGAATGTGCCAGAGATGGGTGGAAGGCATGCCTGAGTCTGCAGTAAAGAGCATTGCTATTGGACACATAGATGCTGAGAAAGCGTCCAAGACTTGTCCACATGCTCCCTGGAAAGGCCTGCCCCGGGGGACACTCGGTCTGAGGTTTGCTCCTTGGTTGGGTAGGTCCTCTGTGAACATGAGCGCATCACTGCAGGGATTTCTGCTCCCCACATTGGGTGTGGTTGGAAGGCAGCTGAGCTCCCAAGGCAGGACACCTCTGCCCCCTGCCTAGCTAGACAGGCAGGGACGGCCTCTTTTCCATCTGGAGAAGCTTGGGCTGGGCAGAGATCCAGAGGTCTTCTTCAGCCTTCTTCTTCTTTTTCTTCTTCTTCTTCCCCTTGTTTTGCTCCTGCTGTCGGCCATTTTCACCTCGCCGGTTCCAGCAGCAGTGGCAGCAGATGAAGAGGAAGGTGATGATCACCAGGAGGGGCAGCCCCAGGAGGATGCCTAGACAGATGCTGTTGAAGAGGCCCTCCTGGTGTTTGGTGGAGATGATGTCCCAGATGGCACTGAAGAACATGCTGATTTTCTCCATGGCGCGTGGCTAGACTGGGCCAGAGGAGCCCCTTAGCCCACCCGCAAGGGCAGGACACAAGAGGATGCAGGCTTGCCCACTTGGAACTTAGCCCTCTTCCAGCTCTGGGTTTGGGCAGGCCACAGATAGCACCTAAAGAGAGAACAGTGGATCGTTTAAGAGAGACGCTGTGGGGATGGTCTATAATTTTAATAACATCATTGATTTTAGGCTCAGGAAATGGGAGGAAATCAAAGAGTTCCAGAGTTCACTGAAATTGTATTGAGACTCAATAAACAAGATAAATGCATGCATTTAGTCAGTTATGTATTAACTAATTCTCGCTATGTACACACTATACGGGGCTTAGGATATGACAGTTAATAAGATGTCAGACCTGGCACATAGGCAGTGCTCCACGATGGTTAGAGAAATCAGTGTGTGCATCCCACAGTGTTCTGGTTACAGGGTTGTTTCTCTGGACCCTCTACAGGAGTAGTTCTCCACCTTTCTTCATTTCAGCCTACCTGATAAATGATGAACACATACTCCCCACAGGACAGCTCCATATCCGACCTTCCATGAACACAATTTGTCATTTTTAACACTAATGAAAGCTTAAGCACAAGATAGAATGTCCAAGTCTTGCTGGCTGTCGTGGGGGCCCTGGACCTCCCCAGGCTAAGAGGTCATCAGTCCTCATCCTGTTTCACTCCTGCTTTTCTCAAGGTCCCTTCATGCTTTCTTCCTGGCCCCATGTCTCCTCCCTCCTTACATTCCACTTTCAGGCCTGGCAAGGACTCATCATGCTGTGGGTGAGAAACCAGGTCTTTCTGTTTCTACCTTTCTCTCCCTCATTACTCTCGTCCCCCTGTTCCCCAACCAAATATTCCCAAGTCTCCTACCCTGCCTGTTCCTCTCTTTGCAGTGAAAAGAGTTTTGCAGGCTGATCAGTGATGGTGCCTGGAAACTGGAAGGGGGTCCCTGGCTGCCTCCCTCCTCCTATCCTGAGCCCAAGCTTGCAGCTGGGCAGTTCTGGTTGCTTCTCCAGAGTGGTCCCTCTTCCTATAGTACCTTCTCCAACTCTCCACATGTAGCTCAGGCCTCAGCTCTCAAGTGTAAGATCTTAGAGGCGCCTTCAGTTCTGGAATCCACAGGTTCTTGGGTCTAAACAAGACTCGGAGGACAGGCATGAGTCAAAGGAATTTAAGAGACCTTTTGGCATTAAACATTGTTCAGGAGCCAAAGATCGAAAAGTCATTGATTTTCAGGCTGGAGAGCTTAGAAATCATCCTGACCAGCTGTCTCACTTAAAGATGCAGAATCTGAGGCCCAGAGTGGTGGGGTGACCTGTCTGTGAGGTTACACACAAGCACATGTGTGTTTCTCATCACACACAAAGCTGTGATGAACACCCAGACCTCTGAACAATGGGTCCAGCACTCTCCCAAGGCTGCTGGGCAAGCAGAAAAACTAAGGATGGTAACATTACTTTATATTTTACTTGATATTTTTCTAAGTCACCTTCATGTAAATTATATCTTTTAAGTGAGCAACTGGATGGTGCATTGTGAGTGGAGGGACGCACTAGGGGGACCTAGGTCCAGAGTCATTCTGAAGTTCAGGCTTCATTGGGTTGTCCTGCACTGGAGCATAAGTGCGTGTGTTATACATCGGGGTGGTGTGTTACACACGCTGTCCCAGCAGTTGTGCTTGGAGGTCTCATTCCTTGGATAACACGCACTCTTGGTGTCCCAGGTACCCAGTGCCCATGTGTGCATCCAAGCCCCACCCAGGATCTCCATCCTGGTCTGCAGGCATGTGGCCCCACCCCCTCATAACATTATTTATACAGTTTATGCAGTTGTATAAATTGGCACCTGCTTCTGTGCCATTGGGCCCAAGGAGCCTGACATCATGTTATACAGTGGGACTCATGGGAATCGCCTAGTGGTCCAGTGGTTAAGAATCCATCTTGCAATGCAGGGCACATGGGTTTGATCCATGGTCTGGGAACCTTAACATACTATATGCTGCAGGGCAACTAAGCCCATGTGCTTCGGAGTCCACGCGTTCTGGAGTCCATGCACCACAGTGAAAGATCCCACATGATGCAGTAAGACCTGCCGCAGCTGGTGAATAAATACATGTTAAATAAATAAAATTGTTTTTTAAAAGATGGCACTTCTTACATGCCGGGCACTGTTCTAAGCACCTTGCGCCTGTTGACTCTCTTGGACTTTATCACAAGCTTATGCAGTAGGTACAGTTATTCCTCCCATCCTACAGCCAAAGAGATGCAGGCACAGGTCACACGGTGTGTGAGTAGCAGAGCTGGCCCTGAGGATTCTGGGAAGCTTGGCTCCAGATCCCCAAGGACTGAGCCATTCATAGTGTGGCTCTGGGCCTCCGATTTCTTCATGTGGAATTAACCCATTTTTGGCAAGTAGCCCAGGGTTTATAGAATCCTCTGCCATCCCCCAGATCAACTGAAACATTTATCCCAGTCAACATTTATCCCTGTTTGCTGTAGAAAGAGACTACAAAGAAATTTATTTCCCATTGTCAGATACCTCACAAATGCATGAAGATACATACAATAAAAATCCAGTCCTGCCCAAGGGAAGGTTTATAGAAAGCATACTGGCATCTGAACTTAAACTCAATGTGCAACAAAGATGAGCATCCCGAGAAGTTATGTGTCCTTGCTGGAGGCTTTGCCTGAGCCACTCCAGTGTCAAACATCACGTGCCATGGACCTGCCTGCACACCATCAAGTGCACAGGCTCTTTACAGAGGAAAACCACACTTGGTCTCCCCAGACCCCTCAGTGGAGCCAGCCCGGCGCCTGTTCCTTCTCACACCCCTCACTGTCCTCTGGATTCTCCTCCCTTTGCCATAATTTTTGCTTTGACCTCAGCCTTATATGGTCCTGTTTTTTTGACCCAGAGGGATTTTTATGTTCTGTTGTAGGAAGACTTTGGGTGCCTTTCTCTAAGCTGATCCTTCCTACACATATGGTTTCGAGAACCAAAGGCTCCTTGCACTGATTTCTGTGATTCAAATTAGACAGCAGCAGACCACACTTACTGACAAGCTTTCCTGTGCTGGGGTCGTGCTGGTCTCTGTGGGGAGCATATGTGAATCAGGGCCCACTCTGGGTTCGGCCAGAGAGAAGGTCATGGAACTCCTGGAGAACAGTAGAGCAGTATTCATAAAAGTAGAGCCACTTGACCTCGAGAGACAAGTAGGCTCTTGACAGATGTGTGAAAAAGATGTCAAAGATCCCAGGCAGAGAAACTTCCAGAACATCAGCAGGAGAACAGGGGACCTTCTGATGAGCCTGAAGCTCGGTGGGAGAGTGAAGGGCTGTAGGCTGTGGCCAGGTTAGAGGGGACCTTCACAGAGTGTGTTTCTTTGTGGGGAGGAGCTCTATAATGGGCTTCCCAGGTGATGCCAGTGGTAAAGAATCCTCCTGCCAATTTTAGGAGGTGCAAGAGATACCAGTTCAATCTCTGGGTTGGAAAGAACCCCTGGAGAAGGAAATGGCAACCCACTCCAGTATTTTTGCCTGGAGAATCCCATGGTCAGAGTCCTGGTGGGCTACAGCCCTTGGGGTCACAAAGAGTCAGAGACGACTGAGCACATAATAGGATGATATTGTGATCAGAGCTGCCCTGCAGGGAATGATAAGAGGGTCTGGAAAGCTCTGGAAGATGTTTTAAGAGAGCACTTCAGCCATTTAGCAAACCTTTATTGAACACCTGATATGTACCACAAACTGTGTTTGGTTTTGAGGATTCAGGAATGAATGACAAAGGTATAGTTTTTGATATCATGGAGGCCTGTACATTTCACAGGACTTAGTATCATCAAGGGATCATGTCAATAGACAAGAAGAAGAAGCAGCAAATTCCAGCTTATGTTGCTTAGTTGGATGAAATAAAAGCATGCATTTGAATTACGTCTTTATTTCAACATTCCAGGCCCTCCCATCCCTCCCAACTTTGGCTCAAACTCATCCATCCCATGGCACCTAAAATAGCCATGTGAATAAACAGATTTCTTTTCAAGCAAAAGCTAAGTCAATAATTAGCTTCTGGATTCCTAAAGGTACTTATTTGAGTCTACTCTCCATATGGCCAAAGAGAATATTCATTAACACTTGGGAACCCTGTCTGGGGACAATTCGATTAAAAGGTATTCTTTATATTTTTTAATCTAAGAATTCTCTTCTAGGCAACCCCCACCCCCCAGGTTCCTTGCTGAGCTCTGCTAATCTATAGCATTTCATTAGTATTTATGAGCGTTGCATTATTAGCATTTCCAGGAAACAATCAAATATCTCCTTGGTGGTATGAATTAAAAAAGTCAGAGCTTCTGTGGAATGTTTTTTGCATAAGGAGCCACACTTCGGCCTAGAAATGCCCTCTGGGAGACCCCATCCTTTTGTCAGCTCTCAAGTGTTGCTGACACTGAAAAATACTTCGTCTCTTCTTGTAAAATCGACAGTAGGTGCTAACTAACCTTGATTGTGGTTATGGGGGTGGGTGTGAGGAGAGAGAAGAGGGGAGAAGTTCCTTTCAGTTTTCCAGAAACCAAGTAGTATTCATCTCTATATCCTCCTTAGTATTTAGTTGAGAGAGAGTCATTCATTCATTCTTCCCACAAATTTCTGTCTGCCTGCATGTGAAGTATTGATGGCGAACAGAGATCCTGGAGCCAGAAGACCTGGGGGTTTGAGTCCTGGGTTAATTCTTGTGACCTTGGCCAGTTACCAAATGCTAGCTACAAAATGCAGTTCATAAGCTTCCCTTGTAATGAGGTTGTGAAGATTAAGAGCTCAATGTGTTTAATGCATTTTGTAAACTGTACAACACTATGAAACATAATCTACAAAGTAGTGAGTGAACTCCAGATAACAGTGGACTAATTCTAGCCTTGAGCTTTTCTTCCCCATCTCTCACCTCTAGCCCAGTCTTCATGGACCCCTACTCCATTCAAATGCAAAGGGCATCACAGTGACCTCCCTGCTTAGGGCTGGTCAGCAGTTCTGTGGCTGTAATTCTAGACTCTGGCTTTTGGCAACAGGAACGGAGAAGGGTCATTGGGGAACGTCTGATAGTGTCTGGAGGACTGGTGAGCTCATAAAATGAGGCCTGGAGAGAGCACCTAGTCCCCTGCAGGCTCTGGCCTCTCTCCAGTCTTCGGAACCCCTGGAAATGTACAGGGATGGCTCCTGCCACAGGGATGACTGGTCCATCCCTGACATCCAAGAGCTGCTCCAGAGTCATGTCCAAGCCTGGCCCACAGACTGCTGTTTCCTCTGGAACTCCCCAAGAAAGGGGCAGGGCATTCTCCTTTGCACCAGCCTCTTGTTATTTCTATTAGGTGAAATAATAAAGCTGGAGAATAGGGTCTGTTGGGTAGCAAATGCTTTCTAGAAATGTTAATGATAAGGATCATAATGGCAGCCAGCTGAAATCCCTGAGACCTTCTCCAGAGTGCTTTCTATATGGTTTAAATCTTTGGCCTTCTTATAATGGGTAGGGTGAAGCAGGAGGGTCAGGTCTCTCTCAGAACCTTAAAAGATTCCTCTGCTGCAGCTGTAGACTCCTGAGTATGTGTAGGGGCCATCTCATCATTGTACCCTGGGGGCAAAGGGACAGAGACCTTGCCTTGGGGCTTTCCTCGCTTGTTCCATTGAGCCCATACCTTGTGTTGCGGTGATCACTCTGCTTGCGTTCTCTCCTCACCCATGGATCTCAGGTGATGACAGGATCTCGGGAGGGCAGCCCTAGTCTCCTCTCTGGCCTCTGACTCTGGCCACGCTGGCTGCCTGAGAGTCACCAAGGGGGTTAAAGATTCAAGTGCCTGAATTACACTCCTGGAGACTTTGATTCTGTAGGTCTAGGAAATGCCCAGAAATTTATGTTTATAACAAACAACCCAAGTGTTTCTGGATAGTTTATCAGGTTCAAAAACTGCTGAATGAGCAGGCTGAGGTGATGACCCTTTTCTATATGCTCAGGAGCCATGTGCTGAATGAGAGAATGGATGGATCATGGGTGAGGAGGGGTAGGGAAGAGGTTCATCTTCATATGCGGCAGCACTGAGGCCTGCTGCGGGCAGCCTCCTTGGGGGTCACTTCTTGCTCTAGTTAGTCAGGGCATCTGGGCCAGAGCTGCTTTCCTGGAGGTCATTGTTGTTCATTTGCCAAGTCATGTCCGACTCTTTGCAACCCCATGGACTGCAGCATGCCAGGCTTCCCTGTCCTTTGCTCTCTCCCTGAGTTTGCTCATGTCCATTGAGTCAGCGATGCCATCCAACCATCTTATCCTCTGTTGCTGCCTTCATCTCTTGCCCACAATCTTTCCCAGCATCAGGGTCTTTTCCAGTGAATCTGCTCTTCCCATCAGGTGGCCAAAGTATTGGAGTTTCAGCTTCAGCATCAGTCCTTCCAATGAACATTCAGGGTTGATCTCCTTTAGGATGGACTGGTTGGATCTCCTTGCTGTCCAAGGGACTCTTAAGAGTCTTCTCCAACACCACAGTTCAAAAATATAAATTCTTCGGTGCTCAGTTTTCTTTATAGTCCAGCTCTCACATCCATACATGACTATTGGAAAAACCAGAGCTTTGAATAGACCGACCGTTGTTGGTAAAGTGATGTCTGCTTTTGAATATGCTGTCTAGGTTGGTCATAGCTTTTCTTCCAAGGAGCAAGCATCTTTTAATTTCCTGGCTGCAGTCACCGTCCTTAGCGATTTCTGAGGTCATAGTTCAATGCAATAGACATTCACAGAACATCCACTGTGTCTGACCCTGTGCACTCAGACCCTGAGCTCCTTCCTGTCTTGTAAGGAGGAGAGACAGAAATAGCAGAAGCACAAGGTGATGAGTCCTGTGGTCAAGCTCTGTGTTAAGGGCATGAGAGAAGCCCTGGGGAAGGAGTAAGCCTGCTGACCTGGTGGGGATTAAGGGAAAGAGATGCGAAAGAAATGACAATCAGGACAGCATCTGCTCATCCCTTCTGTGACTACTTAGGCATCACCTACTACATGCCAGGAAGTGGGTTGAATCCTGGGTATCCAGGAAATAGGCAGGATCAGTCCTTGTCCCTTTTATGCTCAAAGTCCAATGTGGGAAGCAAAGAAGCCCGAAGACTGGTGTGCAAGTGTAACATAGAAAGTGCTACAAAGGAGAAGTCTGGGATGCTGAGAAAATGAGTGATGCCCATCAGGGAGGCTGGGGCAGGTACTGGGCAAGGATGGCTTTGCTAAGGTCTGAACCACAGCAGTCATGTGGTAAAGGTGTCTCAGAAGTCTCAAAACTTAGACTAAACTTATCTAAAGCACTTTCAAGTAATATGTGTGGTGTATTTATCTTCAACTCTCCAATACCTTTTCAGATGAAGTGCCTCTAAATTTCCAGCAATGAGTTCAGTTGTTAACACTTGATAAAGTGTCCCCCCTCCCCAAAGTCTGGAAACACAGGAAATAATGTGTTCACTGTGCTTTGTTTTTGCAGATGAACAATTGGAACCGTTGCTTTCCCTGAAAAGGCCCTGAAAGGACAGTGTGGCTGGATGTAGCCGCAGGGTGTGTGGAGGGTGATGGGGGTGACAGGAAGCCCATGAGGGAGGTGGCCCCACACCCGTTGGGCTGGCTAAGCCACGTCAATGGCTGGTGTGTGCAAAAGGGTCATGGAGTTTCAAGCAAGGAGGGAATAGGCTCCGTGTTTTATAAAGAACATTGTCAGTGGGGTGAGAGAACAGATTGCCAAGAATGGGAGCAGGAGGAGATGATTATAACCGATGAGGGAAAATGGCACCTGGACAAGGCTGAGGGTGGTGATCGCAGGTGGGACACGTGGCCTGACTTGGGCGTTCTTCAGCTGATGCAGTAGCGGAACTGTCAGGCCAAGGGACCAAGGAATGTCTCTGGGCTGTGCTCTGCTCCTCGTCTTCTAACCCTAGTCTCCTCTCTGGTGTCCAACTCTGCTATATATATATATATATATATTTTTTTTTTTTTTTTTCCCTAAAATAGGAATCCCATCCAATAGTCTCTAAGACTCCCACCATCTCTCCTGGGGGTATAAAGCATCTTATTCGGCCCCAGGGCTCTGTACCCTGCCTGCCCAAACCTTGCCCAGCTCTCAGATCCACCCTGCAGTCCTTGTAGAATCCCTTTGGTTATGACAACATCACACACTTCCGAAACCAAGGCTCTCTGGCAGCGAGGGCACAGTGGAACCTCAGTCAGCAGTTATTAACTCTGCTGCTCTGGGTATATATTTTCTTCACGGTTCTCACCTTGCTAACCTGGCATGCTCAGATGCCCTCTAATAGATGTAAGTACTGTTTTGTACAAAAAGTGTCAGATTCCAGAAAATAATCTGCTAGTGGAATGTGACTTTATGACTTAAACCTGGCTTAAGGCATGATGAAATAGAGATCTGTATTTCCCCCAATTTAATTAATTGCTTTAAGTAACTTGTCCAGGTTGGAGCCTCTTCCTCCACCCTGCAGAGTATGCATATATGGTGTGGAACTGGATATTGAGTATTAGGGGAAAATTGGTAGTGTTTACCTTCAGAATCAATGTTATAATTAAGGTTGCAATTTTGAACAAAAGCACCAATAGGTCATCAATACAGAAACGATTAAGGCACTATGGTTATTAAAAATAATGAAGTGATGCTTTGTCAGACAGACTTCCTGAGTTGGAAGAATCCAGAGATGGGTCATGTGGTTGAGTTTCTTCACTTTAGTGATGAGGAATCTGGGACCAGAAGAGGCTGTGTCTTGCTGGAGGTCAGACAGTTGGTGAGATCAGGACCAGAACCAATGTCTTCTGACTCCCAGCATGACCCCCCACCCCAGTCAGGTATCCCATATAGAAGTCCTTGCAGGTAAGACTGAGACAGCGGTTGACAAGATGTACACTATGTCCTCATCCTGGGCTCAGGACAGCCTATGCCTCTCAGCCCCCTGACACCCCTGGGGATATGACTGAGTTCTGGACAACAGAGTGTGGACCTGGGTCCTGAAGTCTCTCTTGAGGTCCTTCGTGTTCTCTCTCTGCTTGCTCACTGGCTGGCCAACGCACAGGGCCCAGGGAAAGACTCCAGAGCCCCTGGGACTGCAGAGGTGGGAGATGTTCCTGAATGACTGCTGGCAGGGCACCTTGCTGACTACAGCGAACAGTGGAAGAGAAAGAAACCTTTGTGGGGGGAAGCCACTGAGATTTAAGAATTATTTGACATAGCAATTAACCCATCCTGACTCATACAGGTGACAAAAAGCTAACATTGGTAATGATTATAACAAATACGTGATCCATTTAGCAGGTCTCTCGTAGTGCAGCTTCCACCCAGGAGGGGTTTAGCTAAGTGCTCCGGAGTGCAGGTTACGGGACCAAACAGCCTTGGTTCAAATCCTGACTGCTACTCACTGTCTATCCCACTGGGCAGGTTACTCAGCTTCTCTCTCTGGGGCTCACTTTCTTCATAGTAAAATGAAGCTGATAATAATAGGCTGTTGTGAAAACAAGTGAGTCAGTAAATGTAAAACCTCTTGGTACCACGCCTGGCAACAGACACATGTGCCCTTATTATCTGACCCCAAATGAATAGGCCAGCCGAAGAAACACCCTGACTCCTTAGCTGATGCTCATTTTGTTTGCGTTTTTAGAGCTTGGGATGGTTCTGGAGGCGTGACTTTGATTCTTTGTTGCTATTGTTGTTTAGTCACTAAGTTGTGTTTGACTCCTTTGCTACGTCAGGGACTGTAGCCCACCAGGCTTCTCTGTCCCTGGGATTCTCCAGGCAAGAATACTGGAGTGGGTTGCCATTTCCTTCTCTAGGGGATCTTCCCAACCCAGAGATCAAACCCATCTCCTGCATTGGCAGGTGGATTCTTTACCACCAAGCCACCAGGGAAGTCCCGTTATGTCCTCTTACTGTGTTATTATTTGAAAGCTACCCTTTCATGGGGGAGCCCTCTACCCAATCTCTACTTGCCTGGGTGCCACCATTCCTTAGCTCTCCTTTAAAAGGCATTTTTTCCTCCTTCCCCTAGTTTTCCTGTAGTAAGGGGGCTCTTAACTCCATTCCATTCATCATTCTTTTTCAAAGCAACCAATTCAGAATTAAAATACAGAATATGAGGATGGGGATACTGTCTCTGGGGACCTCATATCCCTGGGCAGAGTGTGACATGAGCCTCTGTCCTTCCCCAAAACCAGACTGTCTTTCTGTTGCACCCCCCTTCTTCCTTCTGCATTCCATGAACTCCTCGTGTGAGTCAACACTGCCCTAGGCACTGCAAGTGGATGTAGTCAGGAATGATGCAGGTATGGTGAAGCCACTTGTTTTCCACAGGGAGAAGGTGGACTCTAAACAGGTACACAAACACGGAAACCAAGAGATGCTATTGATACTGTAAAGGACCCAGTCAGCATGGCCTCTGAGGAGGTGGCTTTGAGCTGAGGTCTGAGGGATGACAAGGGTCTACCTGTGCACAGGTGGGAGCAGCAGGGTGAAGGCCCGGACATGGGGAAGAGCTTGGCACAGTCTAGGAGGGAGTGGGAGCCTGGGAGCACCAAAGGTGACCAGGGAGTTCTGGCGCCATGAGCACAGAAGGCAGGGGGTGGAGGAGCAGAGGGAGGATCGGAAGAGCAGAGGCGCCCTCCTCTTCACCCGCCTTGTCACTGCATTTGTCCAAGCCCTCAGACCAGTCTCTAGTTTTTCCTTTCTTCAGTTCATCTCCTAAACTTAGAATGGGGTCATGCTCCCCCATCATGAGAACATCATGAGAAACGCTGGCCTGGAAGAAACACAAGCTGGAATCAAGATTGCCGGGAGAAATATCAATAACCTCAGATATGTGGATGACACCACCCTTATGGCAGAAAGTGAAGAGGAGCTAAAAAGCCTCTTGATGAAAGTGAAAGAGGAGAGTGAAAAAGTTGGCTTAAAGCTCAACATTCAGAAAACGAAGATCATGGCATCCAGTCCCATCACTTCATGGGAAATAGATGGGGAAACAGTAGAAACAGTGTCAGACTTTATTTTTTGGGGCTCCAAAATCACTGCAGATGGTGACTGCAGCCATGAAGTTAAAAGATGCCTACTCCTTGGAAGAAAAGTTATGAGCAACTTAGATAGCATATTCAAAAGCAGAGACATTACTTTGCTGACTAAGATCCGTCTAGTCAAGGCTATGGTTTTTCCTGTGGTCATGTATGGATGTGAGATTTGGACTGTGAAGAAGGCTGAATGCTGAAGAATTGATGCTTTTGAACTGTGGTGATGGAGAAGACTCTTGAGAGTCCCTTGGACTGCAAGGAGATCCAACCAGTCCATTTTGAAGGAGATCAACCCTGGGATTTTTTTGGAAGGAATGATGCTAAAGCTGAAGCTCCAGTACTTTGGCCACATCATGCGAAGAGTTGACTCACTGGAAAAGACTCTGATGCTGGGAGGGATTGGGGGCAGGAGGAGAAGGGGATGACCGAGGATGAGATGGCTGGATGGCATCACGGACTCGATGGACGTGAGTCTGAGTGAACTCCGGGAGGTGGTGATGGACAGGGAGGCCTGGTGTGCTGCGATTCATGGGATCACAAAGAGTCGGACATGACTGAGCGACTGAACTGAACTGAACATGCTCCCCCGCTCAGCCCACCTTTGGCTCTTCGTCACTTGTACGATCATCCTGAATCCTTAGCAAGGGGAACAAAGCGCTTGTGAGCTGGTGGTTCCTGCTCCCACCCCGGCCTCGTCTCCCCCACCGCCTCCATTGCCACACTCCCTCAGGCTCTCCCAAGCATCCTGCTCTCTCGCACTGCCACGTGCTCTGTTCCATCTGCCTGGAGCGGCTTCTCACCTCTCCCCTCGGTGCATTCACAGGGGAACTCCTTGTCCTTCCAGACTCCACTGGGAGGTCTTCTGTAGCTGCCAGTCCTCTGCCCGAAAACCTCCCCCAACCCATTTCTTTCTCTTCTGAGCTCTCCTGGAGCCAATAACCTACCATCACGGCCCTTGTCTGACTATATTATAATTATTTGTTTTCTTTGAAAAATTAAAAGGCAGAACAGCACAAAGAATTATACACACACACACACACACACATATATATAGAGTATATGTCTATGTTGAAGAGCTAATCACTATCTCAAAATATGACCTTAATTAGACACAGCATTTTTGGAGATGTATCAATAAATTAGTTAAGATGAGTCATACTGGAGTAAAGTGGGTCTATAATCCAATATGACTGGTTTCCTTATGAAAAGGGGAAATTGGACATAAAGGTGGGCTTGCACAGAGGGAAGACAGCATGAAGGGACGCTGAGAGAAGATGGCCATTGACAAGCCAAGGAGAGGGGCCTGGAACAGATCCTCTCTTCATGGCTTTCAGAAGGACCCAACCCTCCTAACACCTTGATCTCAGATTTCCAGCCCCCAGAACCGTGAGGCAACCCACTTGGGTGGTTTAAAGGGCCCAGCCTGCGGTGCTTCATCACAGAAGCCCCAGGAGGCTCATGTACGCCCCCTGATTTCACAGCACTCCCACCCCTCAGCACTCCCATGGCCTCTCTCTCTAAAACATATCCCACATGTGTCCACTTCTCTCCATGTCGTGGCTAGCTCGCCGTCACCCCTCGGCTGGATTACTGCTCAGCTTCCTAACCATTCTCTCTGGTTCTGCTGTTCCTTGTTTATGGTCTCTTCTCCCCATGTGAGCCAGATTACATTGCCCCCACCCACCACGGCTTCCCAATGCCTGCGGAGTCAAACCGACTCCTTGCCGTACCCCAGACATGCCTCCATCTCTAATCTTGTCTTGTACTCCCCTCCTCACTCACCATGCCCTGGACACACCTACTTCAGAGTTGTCCACCCTGCAGGAACTTGTTAATTCCATCAGTCCATTTTCTCTGAGATCTTGGCATGATCAACAGCTTCATAACATGCAGAGCTCCACACAAAGGCATTTCTACTTACTGTAACCTCAGATGTTAGCTCAATAGGAAGCCTTGCTTAACCAAGTCATCCGAGAAGCCAAGCCCCCAGTGAATCTCTACCACGCCATCCTGTCTTACAGCCCTGGTAGTTCTTCCTACTCTGAAGTTTCTCATTCACCTGCAGTGATCTTGTCACTGTGGCGTATGCATTTAGGGACTGTCTGCCTGCTCTGCTAAATGAGTTCAGTGAGAACTGGGTCCTTGCCTGTTTTATTCTGTTTAGATGCCCAGAGTTGAACATGTCCCTGAATGAATGAAATGCTGATTAACTCAAGAGATCTTGAAAAAAATGTAAATTAGTCAATCCAGGTTTTGGAGGAGAGAGCCAGGGTAATGAAAGGCATAGAGAAGAGGCCATCAGTCACATCTGTGGTCAGACTTTGATGACAATTACCCACTATTTAGCCCACTGTTCAGACAGATCCCTAGCCAAGAAACTCTTTCAAGGAGGAAATAACGATCAAGAAACTCGCATATCACTGAAAGCAGTAGGGAGTGGGGAGTGTGCTTTATCAGGTCCCAAATAATCATCTACCTTCCTTTTGCTCTGTTACAAATTGCTCATCGTGGCTGTGACTTTCTGATAACAAGGGATCCTTCCCTAATTACTATATGTTCTATTTCAGGTTCAGCAGAAAAGAAAATTAAAAAGCTCCATTTCACTCCAGGTTCAAATGAGTTGATCTTTCAATCAATCAAGTATTAATTAAGCTATGCTATGAAATACAGTGGAGGAAAAAGACCTTCTCTCTACTCAAAGATGATGCGTAGAAAATAATTAGAGAATAATTTAAGGACAATGAAAAGAGTTTAAAAGGGTTTTCATCTGGGCTTTCTTTGACTTTCTGTTAAGTCTCTAGCTACTTTATTCTTCTTTACTCTTTCTCTCTCTCTCTTCCTTTCATTTCTCTCTTCCCTTCCCTAATTACATTGTCTCCCAAGGATACATGTCATAGACTCTGACAATAATTAGTCGTTTTCAGTCACTCTTAGGAGTAAACACTAAAAATCGTGTCTCTCTGATACTCTGAAAATTCCAACAGTGCCAAATGTGATTGAATATAATATCCCCAGCCTGTTAGGAAGTTATAAACTTCCTCATATTTATGTCCCTAGATCATCAAGGAAACTTGAGTTTTCTTCTACTCAACCAAAAAACAATGAAGTCAGGACTTTTGCCTCCTTC
The DNA here is from genome assembly GCF_032405125.1 of Capricornis sumatraensis. Lineage (NCBI taxonomy): Eukaryota > Metazoa > Chordata > Mammalia > Artiodactyla > Bovidae > Capricornis > Capricornis sumatraensis. The sequence goes on from NC_091082.1 coordinate 63,623,886, forward strand.
ACTAATACCAGCTTGGAGTCTAGGCAACATCCACTTAAGCACTTTGAGTTTAGTTTTCTCTTCCGTAAACACAAATGTTAGCTATCAGCACATTTCTCAGAAGGCGAGGTGTTTTTTTCCACTGTACTACATTGTTTTATTCCTTATACCCCACAGAGTGCCTGGCAGAAAGTGGGCTGGCAGTATTTGTTGAATGGATGAATGAATGAATGAGTGAGTGAATGAATGATATGTATAAAGATAATGTGTGTAAAGCATATTGCCTAAGTACACTTCACACAGTGGGAGCCTTAGAATTGCCTTGAAAACCATAGAGCACTCTATTTATTATACTACTCATTGTGTGAAAGGTAGAAACAGCCATTCTTTTCAGAATTCATAGAGCTTTTGCAGAGTTTGATCACTTTTACTGTGAACTGGTTTAAGAAGTGAATCAGCCAATCCTAGGAGTCAAGGCAGACTCATCTGCCTTTCCCCTGCTCTCTCATTAATTTTATTCCCATTCATTCTCAGCTGCCGCCCCTCTTTCAGCCCTGACATCCAGGATCTAGTTTCTTAGGGCTACCTTGTCTTGTCCATCACTATCAACTTTCTCCTCTTCATTTAAGCTAGAATGCTCACTTGTTTTCCTTTGACTAACCTCTTTTAACACAGAGACCTCAGAGGCCAAAGCCTCAAAAACAGAGGGTTGGCATAATGTCTTATCACCTTTCACAGGAACAGGGAATGATCTGTTGAATCCAAAAGCCACCATTGGTTGTGTTCTTACTAAGTGCCCAACTCTGTGTGTGTAATCAAGGCTCAACAGACAGGACCTCATTCAAGAATGCAGGAGGTGGGTCTTTTAAATCCCCATTATACAGATAAGGAAACTGAGGCCATCAGAGACTGAGTAATTTGCCCAAGGCCATGGAGCTACTTTTCACTGTGTTCATAGGGTTCTTGAGGCAATAATACTGAAGTGGTTGGCAATACCCTTCTCCAGTGGAGCACGTTTTGTCAGGCCCTGACTAGCAGGCACATGCCCTCCAACTGCTCCATGTTAGCCAGACGACACGTAGTCATGTATGGATGTGAGAGCTGGACCATAAAGAAGGCTGATCGCCAAAGAATTGATGCTTTTGAACTGTGGTGCTGGAATAGACTCTTGAGAGTCCCTTGGACTTCAAAGAGATCAAACCAGTCAACTCTAAAGATAATCAACCCTGAATATTCACTGGGAGGACTGATGCTGAAGCTGGAGTTCCAGTACTTTGGCCACCTGATGGGAAGAGCTCACTGGAAAAGACCCTGATGCTGGGAAAAACTGTGGGTGAGAGGGACGGGAGCAACAGAGGATGAGATGGTTGGATAGCATCACAGACTCAAAGGACATGAGTTTGAGCAAGCTCTGGGAGATGGTGAAAGACAGGGAAGTCTCGTGTGCAGTTTGATCACTTTTCATGTGAATGGACAAAACTTGTAGTTCATGGGGTCACAAAGAGCTGGACATGACCGAGCCACTGAACAACAACAATGGAGCTACTAAAGTGCAGAAGACCCTGCTGTAAATGTTATGCTCTAGAACTGCCATTCTCCAGAGGACTTCCGTCTCTGGACCCTCTGTTCTAGGATGAAGGGGTATTCACCAATCATTCACCTGTCAAGCATTTGAAAGCCTGGCAGGTGTGCCACACTCTATGGACACACCCTTGATGAACTAAGATACCTCCTGTGACCCTAAGGGGCTCACATTTTAATAGGACCGGAAATATAAGAGAGGTGCAGTATGTCACACATGACAGTGAGTGCTGGGGGCCTAAAGGCATAAAACTCCTTAGAGTGCTCACTGACAGCCCAGGAGCTATATCCAACCCTTAGGCACTTCTATTTTATTTAATTTTTCCTCCTCTGATTTCATATACAATTCTCATTCTTTAGTGAGTCCTAAAATCGGGGTACACTAACCACCCATATCTGCTGGAGCATTAGAAGGACCGATTTTCCCCTAACCTGTACCCCAGTCCCCACCCTGCTGCCTTCACCCAGTCCTGACACCTACCTGGTCCCTGGAGGCATATTAAACTTTGTAACCCCAAGACCACACACTCCCGCCAGAATAGGGACTACACTGCCTGTTATCTGTGCTGTCATCTGTGTAGCCGGAAGCCAGGCAGGGGGCTTGAAAAAGAGATGACGAAAGGCAAGCCTTACTTTCCAGCTGTCAACCTCCAGTTTGATGGATTGATCTTGGTTTCTGGCTAATTAAACAAATGATAAGGAAGAGGGATGTTTGCAAGAGGAATGAATACAGATCCAAATGTCCCAAGCAGAATATAAAAGGCTGGCAGAGGGGTGCGGTGGAAAGAATATTAAGAGGAACCAGTTCTAGTTCTGGGTTCACTTGTCCTCCAAGCTTCTGACCTTGGGCAAATCAGTTAAGCTTTCTGAGCCCCTTTTTCATCGGAGAACTGCAGCTATTAGCCATCTCAGACATCTGTCAAGACTTGTGAACAACAGACAAGGTACGTCAAAGAACACTGCGAAAACCGCAGTCTAAATGCAAGGTAGGGGCATGTTAGAGGATTGTATTCAAAAGCTGAATTACAGCTAAAATTAGAACCCTGAATTCCCTTCTTGATGCAGCCCTCCACCCTAAATCTCCTCCCTCAACCCTCTCACCCTCCCTCCATCCTCACCCCCGCCTGCCCCAGGTCCTTCATGAATCATAGTCATTAAGGGCCACGTTTCCAATTTGGAGAATTTATGGGCACACACTCTGACACCACGCAGGCTTGTGTTTGCCGTCTGTATATATCCAATCTGACCACATCCTGATATTAGTGCTAATAAAACCTGTAGTCATGGTTACAGTGACATACCTGGGTTATACTGTTCTTATTTTCACTCTTCCAAACTATTTGGTAAAAAATTTTGGAGCCAATTTTGGTGGGTGTGGTAAAGTGCCGAAGTACAGTTTTATTTTTGGAAAGTGTGAGTTGAGGCTCTGAGGTCATCTTGGAGTTAGAAGCGGTTGGGGAGGGGCAGTGCTTTCTCTGGTCCCCAAATAAAGGGGACACAGTCTGTGGCTGACTGCTATAACTGATGTTTAACGTCATATCTGCTTAGAGGGAAGGTATGTTTTTAGAAAAAGCAAGAAGACAGCCAAGCACTTGTGTGATTCAGGGTCTCCCACAGGTGGTAATTAAAAAATAGACTCTGGATTTAAAGTTGCATCACTCTCTTTAATATTAGAGAACTCAGAGTTTGGCAAACTTTGCAGCAATTGCTGAATGACTGACTGATTTATTTTCCTCAGTGGTGGCGGGGGAGAGGTTTATAGGCTGGAATAGTTGAAAACTAATGGGGTGGCAAAAATATACAATTATGCAACTCAGAAGCAATACAGATACAATTTTATTTTCCTTTCCATTTCTTCCCTTCATTTAATGTTAACAAAAGTTCAGGGCAATTAAAAGCTGAAAGCTACCTTGCTGTAATATTAAGGCTTAAAATGTAAAGGCCAAGTCATAGAGGGAGTGAGCAGAAATATTCTCATTCCAGTCATAACTCACCCCTGTGGAATGCACAGTGTGGAAACAGTTCAGGTTCGTCAGACTTTGGGCCACAGAGGGAGGGTAGTGCGGAGGAGCTGATGTTACAGGGGGATGAATCTTCACTTGCTGTCGCTATGCATTTATATCTGTGTCCCCAACATCAAGTGTGGATATAGATGTATTTTAACCGTTTTGATAAATAACTGTTGGTGAACGTAGAAGATATATATGAATGTGCTAAAACATTGATGGAGCACCCACCCAGGCAAGTAACACCCCCTTTTTTGCCTCAGTACCCTCTTTCTTTGATACAGGTGACATCTGCTCAGCCTTATCAAATGCAGTTTTAGGTGCTTCTGTGCAAATAGATGCTATCCCTAAGTCCTGTTCTAGAGGAATTCTGGAACCGCCACTGGCTTTGCTTTACCCCTGATACCTTCAGTTCGCCTGCCTTTGTACCCCTCCACCGCCATAGCAATGTCTTTTCTTCTCCACCTTTGAAATGACCTTCCCAAAGGAGGCTGCAGGCATTGCCCATGAGTGATTTGGGAGTATGGATGGAAGAAACTGCTTAAGCTGGGGATTGTGGGGGTAGGAGAGTTCCTAAAGCGCGCACGCGCACACACACACACACACACACACACACACTTTCTTCCCTCAGCCCTAGCCCGTCCTCCCTATCCACCACTTCTGCTCCATCCTTGCCTAGAGACCTCAAAGTATTATGGAAGACACTCTGGAAAGCATATGAGGCCAGTGGGAGGTGGGGGAGATGGTGGGAGAGGCCAGGGAACTCTGACCTTCTCTCCCAGCAGGCTCTACACCAGCCTTAAGCTTTATCTTTCCTTAGCAGCCCTATGTGTGTACGTGTATTTTATCAGCCCAGTGTATGTATGTATATATATTTTATCGAACCAACCCTCAAAGTATCAGTATCTTGAAGAAATAAGACATTGGGTGGGAACATTTTGATAGGGCAAAACGGTCAGGATGTATAGTCCTTCTTCTGCTAGTCAGAAGGCAGGAGAGGGTCCCAGAGATGGGATTTGGCTTGGAGCAGCCAGAGAAGGGCCTGGGAGTGCCCTTGAAGTGAGTACCCTGCTCTGCTTCTCAGTGGCCAGTCTATGAGGCTCTAGACTCCTAGGCTTGGCTTTGAATAATATATGGTTTTATTTGTTTACACTCTTGTAGATTTTCATACAAGCTGAATTCTTGGCTAAAAGATAGCTTGGGAACATAGGGGAAGTTCATGGTGCTATGAGAAGCCAGTTCAAACTCTTACCTGTGACTTAACGTGTGTCCTCAGGAAGCTCATTCAGTCGCTTGGGGCCTCGATTTATCTCCCAAATGGGAGAAATCTGGGAAGAGACACAAGAAAGTGATAGCATGGTCCACCTCTGCAGAAGGGTTGGGAGGGAGGCAGGCTGCTGGTACAGTTCTAAAGGCCTGACTGTACGCAGGCACTTTCCAAAGTCAACCAGCGACTAGAAGTGGGCACCTGCCTGGGTCCTTGTGTCAGAGCAGCAGGGCGTGTGACTGTGCACCTAGGCTGTCAGGAACTGTACAAGTTCTTAAGAGTCACAACTGGTGTTACTCCAGGCCAGTGTAGGGACAGGGCAGCAGCCATCACCCCTCAGTTCTGCCAGGTAGTCACAGTGGCCTGAAGTTCTGGGGAAACTGGCTGCCATGCTGGGAGGTCTTCCTGCCTCCAACCCCAAATGGATGGATAGGTGGACCTCACCCCGACCCCACCCCAACCAGCGAAGCTCCTCTTTCCCCTTGTGGTGCCGTGGTGCTAGGTAGCCTGGATCATCCGTGTGCCCAAATGACCCCAGATTTCCAAGGGCTGGTCAAGCATGTCCACCCTGCTGGGCAGGTTCTGATAAGCACATTCCATCCTTCACAGGAGGCAAGAGTTGGTGGGGCTAGGCTGCTTGGTGTAAGCAGAAGGAGCAGAAACTGCAGGGGTGGCTGCCCTCTGACTGACCGCCGGGGGCCGGGGTAGGGGTGGGGAGGTTTGTATAGAACATTCAAGAGCCTCCCTGAAGTTGTTTACTGGCTCACTAAAATAAAAATAATTCTGCAAACATCCTGTTCTTTATCCATGAGAAGGCTAATAGTTAAGTTATATATACATGAGAGTCTTTATAAATTGATAATGCGCTTCACAGTTTAATTTTCAAAAATAAGCAATTAAAGTCTAAGATAAATACCAGAAAGTGCCAAAATGAATGCACAGTTAGAAAGGAGAGTGATGGTTGTTGGCGTAGGTTTTAAGGAAGAGGCAACCTGGAGGAGATGGAGGTTGTGTAGGGCCTCTGTACTGGGTGTAATCACATCGAGGGTTGGACATTTGAGTGGGAGAAGGGAAGCTAGGCTGAGCTGGATAGGATGGCAAAGCAAGAGCTGGGGTACAGAGGCCAGCACGTACAGAGTTTGGGACTGGGAAGGCAGTGAAGAAACCTCCTGAGGAAGGTTGGTGAGATTTCAGGGGGCTTGGAAGGCTCAGCATAGGTTTGGTGTAACAGGAAAGTCCTGAATGTTGGTGAGCAGAGAGACGTAGCAATGTCAATGTTTCATTCTCTTACCTGATCCCTTTGGTAATTCAAAGTATGCCTTGGCCAGAGCAGGATTAAGGGCCACCCTGGGCTCATGGGCAGTCTGCTCTAACCAGCCAGGCTTGGTAATCACAAATATTACAATTAAAAAAAAAACCCTTTATTAATAGTACTTTCTCCCTTAGACAAAATGCGATTATGGACTGAAATGAAATATCGCCAAACCAATCAGAAAGAAACTGTGATTTATTTCCTGATCCCTTGGGAAGGGAGGCAGAGGGGAGGGGGAAAAAAATCCGTGGTGCAAACACTTCTTCAGTCTTAAAACTGATGCCTGAATGGGTTTGAGTTTATTTATGACTGGGGAAAGTCCTAGCATAGACCCTGTACTTATAACTCATTTTAATTTTTTAACAGCTTCTCTTCTGCAAACATTTCTTCATTAAATCCACTGTAATGTGAGAAGGGAAGGGATTTCTTGCCCTATTTCACAGATGAATAAACTAAAGAACAGAAATGGATGTTCAAAATTTGTTTAAAATTGCAAAGCTGGTCAGTGGCCAAGGGCAGACCAGGTTCTAGTTTTTCCATTTCCTAGTGTGATACTCTCCTTACTGTATTAACTCCCAAAAAGCTACAGAGAGGAATCAACAGTGGCAACCAGTTTATAAAACCTTCCAGTTTATAAAACATTCCATTTCTCAGACTCCCTGAGATATGTGGGCCTTCCTGCTTTGGGGCCTCACAAAAGCTTATCTCAAATCCCCCCAACTGTCCCCCAATCCCACCTCAACTGGTACTCCCCAGTCTCCGGGTCTCTATGCATTTAGTCTCAGCTGAAATAGCACCCCCCTTGGGAAACCTTCAACGACCTCATGAGAGCCCCTGTCCTGTACCCCGTCACTGTCCCTATGCCATCACCACAGCCCACAACCCACTTTAGAGTCACTGTTTATTTAATCATCTTGTTTCCTTTCTAGACACAATGTACTCCCCCTGTTCTGTTCTTGGAAAAATATTTGATGGGACATGTTCTTGGAAAATATTTGCACCTGTTTTGTTCTTGGAAAATATTTGTTGAATTAGTGAATGACCATATTTATAGATGAGGAAACTGAGGTTCACTGAAATTCAATGAGTTGCCCAAGGTCTCACAGCCAATCACGGCAGACGTGGCAGTTCTTCTGCCCCTAAATATCCAGGGCTCATTCCACTCTGCCATGCTGGTTTCTGGGTTCGCACCCAGCACTGTGGCCACACGGAAGATACTCAGGAAAAGATAAAAAAAATCGACCAATTGGAATTTCAGTATTCTGGATTTGGAGAATTCATTCAGCCTGGACTCAGAATGTGCTCAGATGCCAGATAACCCGGGGCATTCCAGACTGCAGGCACACTCTGCAGGCCTCTTTTGGTGACTGGCTACTTTCAGATCTCCAGTGAGGCTGTCAGTGCCAAGAAGCAGAAATGACAGCAGTGAGACCTGACTTCCAAAGATCGCAGGCCTCAAATGGATATGGGCCTTTGCCTCACGGGGTGCCATATTGAATATTATAAATCACACGAGAGTGAGGCTATTGCCATGCTTTTGGAAAGTCCCTGTTGGCTGTGTTCCTGACACATTTTGCTGTCAGGAATTGCTAACATTCCATTTGCTAATTCTCAGATGCCAAGTCAACTGAGTAGTGAAAGTGTGTGCTGCATTCAGTGTCTCAGTGCCTCACTGGTAATACTGCAAAAAGTTCTCCTTGTTTTTTTTCCTCAGAAAGAGGAACTCCTTTGGCTGGCTTTTTTCTTCCTTCCCTGAGCCTGGGTAGTCGACACAACTGAGTCCAAGGAGGCCAAGGAACTGCCCTTTCCCCTCTCTACGGCGCACAGTTCGACACAATGCACATCCGTTGAGAACCTACTGTGCGCACAAGGAGCTTTTTTTTTCTAAGGCTCTCCCAGCTAATGCTGCCTAACAAGATGTGAAACTTGCTGCCAACCACCTGGGTAAGGGATTCCAAACTAAAGACACAGACTGTGAAACAAGGAATTTATTTTTGCTTGGGAAATGGATGAGCACAGGGGAACAGTGAAGCATGACTAGCTAAATGTCCCAAGGGAAACACAAGCAAATGGTTATGGGAGCAGCACGAAGGAAGCTGTTCATCCCAATGAGGGAATCTAGGCAAGGCTTTGAGGAGGGTAGGATTTGAAATGGCACCTGCCGTGAGAATGGGATGATTAAATGCAGTGAGGATGAGAATGAAGGGATTCCAGGCTGTTCAAGAAAGCACAGCTGGCTCAGAGAAAGAAGCCAATCAAGGTGGCCCAGGCACCGGGCCCAGATCTGGAGAGTTTGAATCTGCCATTGTTACCATGGCAACAAACAGCTCACTCTCCCAGCCAGCTGCTCTAATCCATGGGATTCCAGGCAACAGCTTGGCCCAAGGTGAGAGTTCCTAAAGCTGTGGCCTGAGGAGAAGAGATGCTACTGGGAGACTTGCTCTCCCTCCTCACCTCCTTCCTTATTCTGACTTGAACGTCCAAGGACAGAGCAGGGGTAACAAGATGATGCACTGGGCCAAGGACCTGCCCAGGGGCTGTTTTTCATGTTTAACCATGAAAGCAGATTGTTGCGTGAGAAAATCTGAGTGGCTAGTCAGTTTTCTGCCCCCTTCCCTCTCAACTCCAAACATGCTTTATTTCTTTGTATATTCTTAAATGTGTAGATAATCCCAAATTCCAATCTGGGGCCATGAGGGTAACCAAAGTCAGTTCCAGCTGGCCTAAGATCAAAGAGATTGCTCCAAATGGTGACCCATTCCAGTATTCTTGCTGGGAAATCCCATGGACAGAGGAGCCTGGCAGGCTACAGCCCATGGGGTTGAAGAGTCGGACACAACTGAGCAGTTAAACAACAACAACTCTTTCTCACACACACACACACACACACACACACACACACAGAGTTAGCCTACCCATGTAACAGTACTATTAACATTTAGCCCAAGGTTGATGGAAACCAAATGAGTTTTTTGTGTAAGAAGGGCAACCTGAGGTCACAGGCTGCAAGCTGGAAGCCTGTGGGGTGGATGTGATCAGTGAAGAGAGGCTGGCTGAGACACAGCTTCCAGCGAGACCTGTAGGGATGCCCACACTAGCTGTGTCACTCTCTCAGGTGGACCAGCTTGGGTCAAAGGCTGCTCGCCCTCCTCCATTCACCAGCTGTCTGACTTAGGAAAGTCCCTCTACCCCTCTGTTCCTCAGCTATAAAAGAATAATCAGAATAGACCCTCTGCCATTGAATTGTTATGGAAATCAGATGAGTTGAATCATCTTTGTCACGTGGTTAAAGCAGCGCCTGGCCCACACTCCATAAATGTTAGTTTTATCTGTCAGGCCCCATGGGTGTTGAGCTTGTGACTCCTGCTGTAATCCAGCAGTGGGGAGTTCAAGGATGCAGAAGGGACCACAGTGATTGATGACTCCCACGTGTAGTGTGGCAAGATGCCTTTGGGTGTCCTGGTCAGAGCCCATGAGGAATGCTCTGGCCTATAAAACTAGAGGAAACTCTGACCTATGTGTACTGAACAGCCCTCAGTACACAGGGCAAGAGAAAGGAGAATTTAGTGACCTGGGGACTTTTTCTGGAATCACAGTTACATAGAGATCATCACAATTGAACATTTCTGTCCCTCTCTCCTACCTCCCTCCCTGATAATGCATGTAAGATACTGTAGATACTTATGTAGTCTTCCTATTGTATACTTGTGGTACAGATGCTGTTCATATCCACTTTTCCACTTGATGTAGACTATTTGAGAGCTTTTTCCTCTAGGAATTCCCCATGCCTAGTTCAGTGTTGGTACATAGTAGATGCTCAGTAAATGCTCGTCAATTGGTTAGTGAACCAACTGAACGGTTACGGGATCGGAGAGCTGAGAGTGTCTGTGTGAGGCTGTATGTTACCTCCTCCAGGTCAGGGTGCCCACAGTCATCCCTGGGAACCTGAAGCCTCATATCTCCATGAGCTTTGCAATGGCCTCTGCAGGGCCAAGTCAAGGTGCTATAATAGGGTAGGGCTACAGCAGTAGAGGGGACCAGGACTGGGGCCTGTGCAGAACAAGAAGACCTTGCTTTCACAGTTGGGGTAGGAACCCAGAATAGCAGCTCATGACTTAGGTAAGTTGAGCCTGTGAAGAACAAGAAGACCTTAGCTAAGTTGAGCCTGAAGAGCCAGCCAAGCAGGGGTGAAGCAGATGTTGGGGATGCCGCAAGTGGCACAGTCCAGAGCCTGGGTGGTGGGCAAAGAAACGGTGGCAGAGATCCCAGAACAGGCTCTAATTCCCAGGGTGGGGGGAGGCTGTTTCTTCCACCTCTAGATGAGGGGGCATGACTGCGGCTGGGCTAGGCTGGGCTGGGCAGCTTCCTAGGGACAGGCAGAAGGCCCCTGCAGGTGGGACCTGTGCCTGGTTTTGGTTTTTACATTCCCCCACAGCCTCCAGGATAGTGTTTGACACACATAAAGACTTTAAAGAAATGTGTATGAGAAAAAAATGAAGCCAGAAGGACTTCCCGGTGGTCCAGTTGTTAAGAAATCTGCCTGCCAGTGCAGGGGACACAGGATCGATCCCTGGTCTGGGAAGATCTAGTCTGGGACAACTAAGCCCATGCGTCACAACTGCTGAGCCCATGCTCTAGAGCCTATGAGCTGCAACTACTAAAGCCTGTGCACCTGGAGCCCAGGCTCCACAACAAAAGAAGCCACAGCAATGAGAGGTCTGCGCACTGCAATGAATTGCCTCTTCTCACCACAACAAGAGAAAGCCCATACACCAATGAGGACCCAGTGCGGCCCAACGTAAATAAATAAATAAAATGCAACCAGAGCCAGGCTGGGACAGCTTCTGCCTTCTAAAGCAAGGCCAGCAGGGCTCCCAAGAGTTTTTACAGCTCTCCTTTTGTAAGAGAGGGGCTGAATGTGAACCAGGGAAGTTAAGTGAGGGCCGAATCTCAGCGGAAACCCCTGGGAAAGAGGAGCAGGAATTATCCACCGGGGAGAGCTGAGATCTTTCCACCAGGCTGCTGCTGCTTGTCCCTGCAGGCCAAGGTGAACTGCCTCAGATATGCGATAGCCATGAGTTTGGAAGTCTTGATGCAACAACCCCATCCTGAGATGAAGCGGAGAACTTAGAGTTTTAGAGAAAGTGGTTTAGCAGTTCATTCTGTCTGCTCCAGGATCCCAGACAGCTCTACAGACGCCTCACCTGGGCAAGGGGAGATGTCTTCACAGCCTTGCCCCTCTCCCCACCCTGGTCCCTGCCTTCTCTTGTCTCCTCATGTTTTCAGACTGAGGGAACAAAGAAAGCTGTTCTAGGCCTTTCCTCATCTCCTTTCCCTCATACCTGGGCCACAGCTGCTTATTTATTTATTTATTTATTTATTTATTTTTGGCTGGGTCTTCGCTGCTGCTCAGCCTGTTCTCTAGTGGTGGCAAGGGGGGTCTACTTTCTGGTTGTGGTGTGTGGACTTGTGGCGGCTTCCCGTGTCGTGGAGCACAGCCTCAGTAGTTGTGGTGCACAGGCTTAGTCGCTCTGCAGAATGTGGAATCTTTCCATACTGGGGGTGGAACCCATGTCTTCTGCGTGGGCAGGTGGATTCTTTACCACCGAGCCACCAGGGAAGCCCCCACAGCTGTTTCAAGAAAGCAAATGAGTTGAGTCTCAGGCATTGCAGTCCTGTAGCAGCGTGACAGGGCCTGGAAGTTCCATCTGCAGAAGCACATGTGTTTATTAACCTGTGTTTAATGAGCAGCTACTGTGTGCCAGACACTGGGCACAAGGAATGATGACGTGGTGGTGCCAAACAAAGGAGGATGGGGGAGGGTCCAGCCTCACCAAGTGGCACAAAAGCTCATTTACTTATAAATGAAATAATAACAGGAACTTAGATTTTGTCTCCTCTGGTAAGTCTGTCACCTAAGAGCTGGGCTAAGTGTATTTCCTCCCTATTGTCACACCTGTCATTGCACTGGTCACACTGTATTATAACTGCGTCTTTATCCATCTGCCAAAGTGGACCGTAACAGAACAGCTTCTGATTCATCATTGGTGGCAGTTGCAGTTTCTTTGTAGGAGAGGCTTATAAATAACACTCTGGAGCCAGAGGAAGAGAACTTAACTCTTGGTAGAGGCCTCAGTTTTCCTCCTATGTCAAATAGGTATTATAGTTGGACTATGAGGATTAAGTGAGAGCAAGGATATGACTTTCTTAATGCAATGCCTGGCACATAAACAGTCCTCCAGAAATGCTGCTGGTGTTACCTATTGCTTACTACTTAACCACACCCAGAAGGATTTGTAGTTTACCCAAATATTTTCTTTTTTTATAATTTATTTATTTTTTGACTGTGCTGGGCTTTCGTTGCTGCACATGGGCTTTCTCTAGTTGCAGAGAGTGGGGGCTACCCTATAGTTGTGGTGCACAGGCGTCTCATTGCAGCGGTTTCTCTTGTTGCAGAGTGCCGGCTCTAGACGCATGGGCTTCAGTAGTTGTGGCGCAGCGGCTCATTAGTTGTGGCTCGTGGGCCCTAGAGTGTACAGACTTCTATAGCTGTGGCGTGTGGGCTCAGTAGTTGCAGCTCATGGGCTCTAGAGCACGGGCTCAGTAGTCATGGTGCACAGGCTTAGCTGCTCTGCGGCATGTGCTATCTTCCTGGACTCGGAATCGAACCTATGTCTCCTGCATTGGCAGGTGGATTCTTAATCTCTGCACCACCAGGGAAGTCCCCCAGATATTTTCTATCTCAAGCATCCAAATAACTCTGCATCTCTAGGACAGCAAGAAACAGAGTTTAATATCTTTCCATAAAGCATAAGATCAAAGGCAACAAATAAGGGGCCAGGTGTGGGAAAGCATGCCACTTCATATGCCTCTTATCCTCAAGAAAGGAAGTGAATTTACATCTGCTGATTAAAATGTTAGAGAAAACAGTTTGATGGTTCCTCAAAAAGTTACACATAGAGTTACCCAAAGATCTAAAAATTCTGCTCCTAGGTATCTACCCAGAACAATTGAAAATAGGTACTCAAACAAATCTTTGTACTTACATGTTCATAACAGCACTATTCACAATAGCCAAAAGGTAGAAACAACCCAAGTGTCTATCAACAGATGAACAGTTAAACAAATTATAGTAAATACACAGAATGAATAATTATTCAGCCACAAAGAGCATGAAGCACCAGTAAAGGCTAAAACGTGAATGAACCTTGAAAACATTAAGCTAAATGAAAGAAGCCAGACACAAAAGGGCATACATTTATAGGAAATATCAGAATAGATAAATCCATAAATGCAGATTGCCAGGAGCTGGGAAGAGGGAGCAACAAGGGGTAACTGCTTAATGGGTCTGGGGGTTTATTTTGTAATGACGAAAATATTTTGGAACTAGAGGTGGTGATGCTATTAATACAACATTGTGAATGTACTATGGGCTTCCCTTGTGGCTCAGAGGGTAAAGAATCCTCCAGCAATGCAGGAGACCCAGGTTCAATCCCTGGGTCAGGAAGATCCCCTGGAGAAGGAAATGGCTACCCACTCCAGTATTCTTGCCAGGAAAATTCCATGGACAGAGGAGCCTGCCGGGCTACAGTCCATGGAATCACAAAAGTCAGACACGACTGAGCAACTAAAACGTTTAATCAGTCCCTTTTGTGAATGTACTAAATGCTCTAACCCTAACTCTAATCCTAACCCTAACCCTAACCCTAACCCTAACTTTTTTTATGGCATGAATTGTTCATGTTAAAATGATTAATTTTGTGTAATGTGAATTTCACTTCCATAAAAAAAAATGGGAGGAGAAAATATAAAATTTATTGAAAGCTGATAGATGGTAAATGGAAAACAATGGTATAGTTTCCATTACTAAGGTCTAAGAAGTATAACATTGTTGATTTGATTATCTTTTTGGTGTGTATTTATTCATTCCCTCCAGTACCAAACACTGAATGACCGTATACCTCAGTGGTTGAAGTATTCCTTCTTGAAAGAAAAATTTATTTTTTTAAAACATCTGAAGACTTATTCCTGGAAAATGTCAGTCAGGAGCATCAGACCTTCTTCCCCGTGTGTCACATGCCCTGTGACCATGTCCCTTCCTCTTGTCCCAGACAGGGTGGGGGAAATGCAGTATTTCTACCTGAACATGAGATATTCTTGCCATCTATCCACTGAAAACACAGTAAAAATCAGCTCTTTCCTCAGAGGGGTCAATAATATCTCCCTGCAAAACTGCACGAACCCAGTAGTTGGAACGCAGCGAGTGTCCTAAGGCACTCGGCATATCATTGCTTTTCTCTTGAGCCAGAGAAGGCGTTGGGCCAAACATCCTGCAGGGAAGGGTCTGAGTTTCTCTTCTGGAAACCAGGAGCACTCTGAGCAATCAGGCCATGTCTGGGTGGTACGCTGTGCCCGTGTGCTCTCCTCTCCCTGGGCGGTCTCATTATGGGATAGGGTGGGTCACCCATGTAATGAGTCTGGAGGTTTTCATCTAGGCCGTGGCTGTCGCTGCTCTGGCAACTGCCGCTTGGAAGAATGTGCGCCTTGGGCAGGAGGGGATGTTTCAGGTCAGGACTGGAAGGTAGAGTGAGGGAGGCGAAGGTGGGAGCCATCAGTCAAGAATCAGAAAGGAGCCCGACTGATGGGGTGTGTCTGCAGAGCTGGCCCTGACAGTGGTGTATTCTCTTCCAGCCCCACTGCTTTTCCCCAGCAGAACATAAACAACCATGATATGCTTGATGTGCTGGTAGAGCAGCCTGGCGGGGGTGGTGGGAGGGAGCAGCGGCTGTCACTTTTGTATGCCTCAAAGTCGTAGCATCACGATTCAACCAATAGCTATGGAGAGCCTAGCGTGCACACTGCAGATCTGTGTGAGCAAGAAAAGTTGGGTGGACATGTGTTTGCTCCCTGTCCCTGATCGCTGGGAAAGTCACTGTGACCCCAGCATTAGTTCCTGGGGGATTTGGGGCCAGTGTGCCTGAGAGGCTCCCTGGAGCCCAGGGCTGCTGTGGAGTCTTTACAGCAGAGGGACTTTTGAAAGCTGGTGCTTTGTCCTTTTGGTGGAGCTGCAGAGAGACCTAGGATCAGAAGTTTTGAAAAGACACAGCCCCAGGATCTCAGAGGCTCCGGGCTCGTGTGCAGCTTTCCTCTTTTCTTATTTAAGGTGGCCACAGCCACATCTCATTTAGGTTAAGACCCAGCATGTGCACTGCATGCCATTCTGCTCCCATGATACCAAAGCTAATTCAATGTCCCAGTTTCCCCTGCCTAATTCTCCGCCCCCAAACCGTTGCCTCCACACCCATCTCTAAACCTATGTACCCCCAACTTTTGTCCTGAAAAGGACAATAGAAGACTAAAAGTATTAATATTATTATGTACAACTATCCTTATTGCTGAGGGCGTCCCTGGTGGCTCAGCTGGTAAAAAATCTGCCTGCAATGCAGGAGACCTGGATTGGGAAGATCCCCTGGAGAAGGGAAAGGCTCCTCACTCCAGTATTCTGGCCTGGAGAATTCCATGAACTGTATAGTCCATGGGGTCACAAAGAATTGGATGCGACTGAGAATTTTACATCCTTATTGCTATTACATTTTTCCCCTCTCCTGCTTGTGGATGGGCTTTCCTTAAGCTTATCCAGCTTGAAATCAGGGTCGTATTTAAGAATAAAAGTCTACTGAGAAACATCCCAAGAGGAACGAGTTATAGACAGTTGAGAGCAAGGCTTGCTCTTTGTTAAAAAAAGAAAGACAGCTGAGAGTCTGCAATGACTTACAAATCTTCAGTTCTGATCAAGAAACATGGCTGTGATTAGGTTTCCTTTCATTTCTTAGCAACAAATTCCATGGAGCAGTTTGCTTACAAGCGTGGGAGGAAGCCTCTTCCCAGGGCCGGGATTCGGGTCGGACGCTGCCACAGTCCCTTGGGAGTTACCCTCAGAAAGGAATCCTGTGTTTGGGTGGAGTTTGTTTGGGAGCTCAGCTGCCCGAGCCTGGTCTCCCACTCACGTCCCCAGGTGGTGCTCTGCTCAGATGGCTCGGGCTGATGCGGGGGACACGTGGGAAACCTGAGCTGCTCGGTAGCCCTGGGGACTGTCTATCCAAAACTGTGCTGCAGATTTTCCTTCCCCTGTTTTGTCTCTTCTGTGTCTGTGATGAGTCTCATGAGCTCCTGTGATTCACTCATAGCCTTTCCACTGAACAGTGAGTTGACTATCATTTTGATGTGTAATGACGACCCCAAAATGAAATACCCATGTGTATTTCCAGACCCATTGTTCTGGAAATAGTCTTCATGACAAGTTTCATGAAACACTAATAAATAGGTTTTAATAATTCAAAAAGACATATGCACCCCAATGTTTATTGTAGCACTATATACAATAGCCAGGACATGGAAGCACCCTAGATGTTCATCAACAGAGGAAGGGATAATGAAGTTGTGGTACATATATACAATGGAATATTACTCAGCCATAAAAAGGAATGAATGTGAGTCAGTTGAATTGAGGTGGATGAACTTAGAGTCTGTTATACAGAGTGAAGTAAGTCAGAAAGAGAAAAACAAATATTGTCTATTAAAACATATATATGGAATCTAGAAAAATGGTACTGATGAGCCTATTTGCAGGGCAAGAAGAGAGATACAGACATAAACTACAGACTTGTGGACACAGTGAGGGAGGAGAGGGTGGGATGCACTGAGAGTAACACTGACATATATACACTCCCATGTGTAAAACAGATACAGGGAACTGCTATGTAACACAGGGAGCTCAACCTGGGACCTAGAGGGATGGGATGGGGGTGGGCGGGATAGAGGCTCAAGAAGGAGGGAAGAGATACTTTTGGCTGATTCGCATTGTTGTATGGCAGAAACCAACACAACATTGCAAAGCAGTTATCCTCTAATTAAAAAAAAAAGATTAAGAAAAAAACCCCCAAAAACCAAACAAACCAGATTTTAGTTCATTAAGGCAATGGCACCCCACTCCAGTACTCTTGCCTGGAAAATCCCATGGACAGAGGAGCCTGGTAGGCTGCAGTCCATGGGGTCGCTAAGAGTCAGACACGACTGAGTGACTTCACTTTGACTTTTCACTTTCACGCATTGGGGAAGGAAATGGCAACCCACTCCAGTGTTCTTGCCTAGAAAATCCCAGGGATAGAGGAGCCTGGTGGGCTGCCGTCTATGGGGTCACACAGAGTCGGACATGACTGAAGCGACTTAGCAGCAGCAAGGCACCCAGTATTGTATCCCTTCTTGAGGGAATCTCTGGGAATTCTTAACAACAGTTTGAGGCTTGACACTGATGAAACAGAAGGCTTGGGTGTGTTAGAGAGACTGCTGTAAAGAAGGAGCACGTGCGCGCATGCGTGTGCGTGTGTGTGTGCTAGGTCGCTTCAGTCATGTCCAATTCTGTGAGACCCAGGCAAGGATACTGGAGTGGGGTGCCATGTTCTCCTCCAGGGGATCTTCCTGACCCAGGAATTGAACCTGCATCTCTTATGTCTAACCTGCATTGGGAAGTGGCTTCTTTACCACTAGCACCACCTGAGAAGCCCCTTAAAGAAGGGGCTACTCCTGGTTACCCCCAGGGGCCACTGGAGGGAGAATGCAGCCTTTAAGTACAATCTTTCCACTTCTCCCCTCTGCCAGCCTCTGAGCGCCTGCCTGTGCCCCTGTGTGTGAGGTACAGAAGGCCCAGGTGATAGAAACCCCAGAGAGTGTTCACGGTTCGAGGACTTGGATGCTGGTTCCCCCATTAACCAGCTGTTGATCCCAGCACACACTTCCCTCTCTGAACCTTAGTTTGCTCATCTGTGAAGTGAGGGGGAGGGGCTGGCTCATCTCTAAAGTGTTTTTCCATTTGAAGTCTCTGAGTCTGTGGTTACTTCCTTTTCTTTATTCAACAACCAGCCCCTATCAGAAGTCTGTTTATTTGAAAGTTCTAATGGCATAAAACTTGAGCTTCACTAGGTTGGAATATGTCAGGCTTCTCTGGCTGGGAGACAGGAAAACCACAGAGACATCTAAGCCATTGAAAGATGCTCGGATTCAGGGCTACTGCTGGTTCAACTAGCACACTGATGAGGATTACAGAAAAAAAGTGTCCCCTTTGGGTGGCCTCAGCTGCAAACAGGGTTGGTCTGTGCCTTAGTAAGTGGAATCCTGGCTGCTTTAGCCCTATGAGCCTCCAGGAGCTCTTGGTCAGTGTACAACCTGCATTCGCTTTAGGAGACCATTCACTTCTTTGATCTTTGATCACGTTAGGTAAGCAGTATAAAGAGAAGCAGATACCCATCACTGCTGTGATGGAAGGAGAGTTCTTTAATTATGGCCTTCAAATATTATATGCAGTTAAAAAGCTGCACGTCTGGGCCTACGATACTGCCCAAATCCTATACCTACACAGCACATCTGATTTGGTGACTTCAAGGGGAAAGATTAGTAATAATAATAAAACCCCCTTACATTTTTATAGAACCGTACAATTTATATAGCGCATTAAATGTACTTTCTTTTTCAATTTGATTCTGATCCTAACCATTGCCCTGGTGAGACATAATTATCCCCATTTTAAATGCAAAGGAAATGAAGCTGAGAGATTCAAAGACTTGTGCAAGGGCAGCTAATAAGTGGTCAAGGCAAGAATTGAACCCATGTCTGTCTAGTTTCAAGTTCAAGGTGTTTTTTTCTTCCGAACCAGGTCACATAAACTCCTGATCTGGGCATTGGCAGCCAGACCTAAAGGACCACTCTACAGAGGTTTAGAATTCATCTGAGAAAGTTGTCCTTCTTGTTTTAATGAAGGTAGGACTCTCCCACAAAAGGGCCATGCCTTAACTTGCGGTCTAAGTTCTGGGGAGATCTCCTGCAGATCTTACAATTCAACTAAAGTATTCATTTCTCATGTCGGGGAGTGACTCCTGGGGATTTGTTTGCTGGTTAAATGCATCCTCACCACCTGTGTGTCGTTAACCCAGGGTTCTCACCAACATTTTAGGTATCATCCTGCAAGACAGCTGGGGGAAACCATGGTCATCTCGTGGGAGTCATATGGAAGTCAGTGTGTGATATGAGAATAAGATCTGTAGGCCATTACTGACCAATCCAAGACCCTTCAGTGTCTAGCGATCTCATTGACAGTGTAATACAGTCCTGTTTGTTTTTCTTCAACACTGCTTTTCCGCACAGCGTCTGAGATAGTCACAGCAGAGCAACCTCCGCCTCTCCTTGGGTTCCAGACCTGTGTACCCACTGCCTCCCACATATCTCCACCCGGGCATCTCCCGAGTACATCCAACTTAAATGTGTCTGAAGTGTTCGTTGTTTTCTCCCAAATTCTGCTTCCCAAGTCCACGCCTCCTCTAGTTCACGTGGTTTCCATTACAAGCATCACAATACACCTTCCCATCCCCAGCTCAACACCTTATAATCCTCCGTTCCATTCATTCCTCCTTAGCCACATTCACTTGGTCTCCAGGTACCTCTGACTCTACTTCCTAAACCAGCAAAAGTCCATGCCCCTTTTCTCAGTTCCCTCTGCCGTTCTTTTAGCGGAGGTCCTCCTTATCTCTGTTCCTTATCTCTCAAACCCGGCTTCCATCCGGCCATTAGTTCTCTCTCCAAACACAGATCTGACCATACTCTTTCCCTGTTTAAAAAATGAATTCCCACTGCCACAGGAAAGAGCTCACCATTGCTTGCATAGTAGTGTAATCTGCATTACCTGTAGCTCTCCGACCCTACCACTGAGTTTGCAGATACTCTTTCCCCTTTCTGGAATACCCTTTTCCTGGGAATGCCTAATCATTTTCAACACCTGCTCATCCATCACTTCTGCAGGTAACCCCTGGGGGAGTTATTCACTCCCCCTTTGCACTGTTTCAGTATCCCATAGCTATGGCTATGATGATGGATACTAGTCTTTTTTTTTTAAACTTTATTGTTTATTATTTTTGGCTGCCTTGGCTCTTTGTTGCTGTGTGAGGGCTTTCCTAGTTACAGCAAGTGGGGGGTACTGTCTAGTTGCCGTGTGCCAGCTTCTTGCTGTGGTGGTTTCTCTTGTTGGGACTCTTGCTCTCTAGAGCACAGGCTCAGAGGCTGTGGCACATGGGCTTAGCTGCCCCATGGCATATGGAATCTTCCCAGACCAGAGACCAAACCCATGTTCCCTGCATTGTCAGGCAGATTCTTATCCACTGTACCACTTGGGGTAACTATATTTTGTTTCTCTGTCTCATTTACCAAATTTCATGTCCTCAGACGGAGAAGGCAATGGCAACCCACTCCAGTACTCTTGCCTGGAAAATCCCATGGATGGAGGAACCTGGTGGGCTGCAGTCCATGGGGTCGCTAAGAGTCAGATACGACTGAGCGTCTTCACTTTCCCTTTTAACTTCCATGCATTGGAGAAGGACATGGCAACCCACTCCAGTGTTCTTGCCTGGAGAATCCCAGGGACGGGGGAGCCTCGTGGGCTGCTGTCTATGGGGTCTCACGGAGTCAGACATGATTGAAGCAACTTAGCGGCAGCAGCAGCATGTCCTCAGATGCAAAAACTGTACCATTATCTTTGGACTCCCAGGCCCTGGCATATGGCCTGACACACAGTGAGCATAGTAACTTTGAAAGAATGGATGGGATGGATGTACATCTCTCTTTGATGAAATCACTAACTCAGCTTGTTGAGTGTTCATTATTCTCTTGGGGTTAGTATTCAGGGGAGAGGGTGGAAAGCATCCTTTCTCTGTTCCACAGGTTTGCTGTTTAGTCTCTAAGTCATGTTCAACTCTTTTTCGACCCCATGGACTATAGCCTGCCAGGCTCCTCTGTCCATGGGATTTCCCAGGTGAGAATACTGGGGTGGGTTGCCATTTCCTTCTCCAGGGGATCTTCCTGACCCAGATATTGAACCCATGTTTCCTGCATTAGCAAGCACATTCTTTACCACTGAGCCACCAGGGAGGGGCTTCCCAGGTGATGCTAGTGGTAAAGAACCCACCTGCTAATGCAGGAGGCATGAGAGATGCAGGTTCAATCCCTCGGTCAGGAAGATCCCCTGCAGTAGGAAATGACAACCCACTCCAGGAGCCTGGCGGGCTACAGTCCACGGGGTTGCAAAGAGTCAAATACTACTGAAGTGACTTAGCGCACACACACACACACGCATGAGCCACCAGGGAAGCCCATTCCACGGGTTAAATATTAACAAAGTTTGAAGGCTAGAGAAACATTTGGTTTTCAATGCATTTCTTTCCTAAAGTTATATCCGGACTGGGGATGGGGAGACAGAATCTCAGATAAAATGAAAGACTTGATCAGATTTTTCAATACATCCGCCTCCCCAGCCCAGCACTGGGCAACAGGTAGACACATCAGGCCAGGAGTTTGATGGTGACATCTTTGCTAAATTCTCTAGGTGGAACATGGAAACCATTTGTACCGAGGTTAGGAACAGCCTAGCATCAGTGCTATCTTCAAGTCGTGCTCCATATAAATCAAGGCTCTTCCTTATCCAGCAGGACTTCAGAATGAAGGTCCCTTCAGATTACCTTCGGGTTCTTACGCTCTTGAGCTGAGTGAATTAAATGCAACAGCTTTGGGAGAAAAGTGCTTCTCAGATGCTCAAGGGTACCACCCTTCCTCATTCAGCAGAATTCTTGCAGCAAGTGGACTGCCAGTGTTCTCTGAGAAATTAAAGCCGTGCTTGTCTGCTTCAGTTTCCCTTTCGGTTGGGCAAGACTGGTGTTCCCACAAGCTAACGTCTATAGTTTATTTAACTCTATTACAAAATGTATTCCTGTGAAGCTCTTCAAAACACTAGGGAACCAGGTCTCATTGTGTCCTCCTTCAAGGGTGGGGAGGGGAGTAGGAGTGGGACCCTTGAGAGAGGCAGAGAAGTTAGGTAGCAGTCTGGGTCACAGCAAATCCCCTGAGGCTCAGGAAATAGCAGAAAGGCTCCCATTCCAGCCCTGGCTCCAGGCCGTATTTTTCTTGTGGCCACTTTCTTAGACCCCTTGAAAATTGGGCTTCGCCTAGAACAATTCAGAAACCTGTGAGCCTGGCATACTTTTTGGAGGGTCTCAGGTCTTGACTTCTTCCGTGGCAAACTGAATGTCCCTCTGTCCCTTTCAGGCCGCTCCTGCCGGCAGCTGTTGTCAGAGTCTGAGAACTCCACCCCAGACGCGGCTAGGAACCCATGTGGACTCAGCCCAGAAGCAGATGTCAGGCTGCTGAGAATCCTTGCAAAGCGAGGGGTGGGGGGGAACCCTGGAAGTGAGGGGCAAGAAGCTGTTTGGAAATGATCTTCAGATTTCACTGATCTCTGGGGTTGGACTCATCCTTATAGAGGCAAGGAGTGGGAAGTCCCCTTGCCAACGGAAGGCACCTTAAAAAGTATTTAAACACACACACACACACACAACAACCAAACAAACTCTTGAGACTCACCTTTGAGTTCCACCGGAGGGCTTCCTGCAGGCGCAGTCGCCTGGGGATCCGCCAGGTGCTGCCCCAGCGAAGGCGGCCGAGGTCCCGGGTGTCTCCTCGGAAGCCCCTGCGGGTCCCGCGCGGTCCTGGCCCGGAGGGGAGGGTCAGCGGGGGCTGCCCTGCGCCGCGCGTACCTGCCGCCGGTGGCGAGAAAGGCGCCCTCTATGTCCCCTGCCCTCCCGCGGGCGGACGCTTCGCATTTTTGAGGTTTCACTCCACTCAGTCGTCCTGTCCCTGATGTCAGAGGCTCGACTTCCTGAATCAGACTCGCTGCCCCTCGCGCGTCTTGGGCTCGGCCCACACTCTCCACCCCGGGCCCGGGCCCGCGGAGGACTGGTGCCCCTGGACTTGGGCGCACACGGGCCCGGACGTGCCCTCCTGCCCGGGCTTCCCGCCGGCTACCCCCGTCCCCGCCCCGCCCTTACGTGTCGGTGCCCCAGCCGTCCCGGAACACGCCTCCTGCAGGACACAGCCGCTCCCCTGCCTGCCTGCGGAACCAACCAGTCCCTCAGTGGCTTTCAGAGACGCAACAAAGTTCCCAGAGTCCTGAGACCTATTTGGGAGGGAAAATGGGCTTAAGGGAAAACAGCCCAGCTCTTCCTAATGGAGCAGCCTTCTCGGAGAGAGGGTGGGAGGTGATGGAGAGGGTGCCCATGGGGCAGATTGGGTGAAGCTTCTAGTGCCTTCACTGGACTCCATCCAGTGACCACACAGCCCATGGTCAGCGCTGTGTGTTTGATGCAGTACACGCAACACCTTGGAGAAGACTTTGCACGGCCATGAGAAACTGTGTGTGCTCCAGCAGGAGCTGTCAGAAGCAGAGACAGAGGGGGAAATGCCTTCACAGAGGTCTCAGAGTTGCTTCCCCTCTCTTCCTCAGTATTGCCCTGCATCCACTCTATTTGGATCTAGTGGTCAGGTGTCCAGCACCTGGGAAGCTAGGAAATGAAAGAGCTGCCCACCATGTGGGAAGGACTCCAGACCCAAAGTTTCTGATGACTCATGGCAGGGGGCTCAGTGTTTCCCAGGTGCTGTGTGTGTGGGAAGCCTGGCCCTGGAGTGTCCAAGTGTCCTTCCATGTCATGGACCTGAGATGCTGCCCTCTTGACTCTTTCTGCCAGGTGCCCAGGTGCCAGGTGCTGAGCTGTGTCTTCTTGCCCTCCACCTCCTGTGCTTGAGTGCTGGTGTCCTTTGGCCTCTGCGGGTGGGTGTTAAAAATGACTAGGGCCGCCAGCTGTTTCCAGGGAGGAATGAGAGATCTGTTTCTGTTAGTGACGGAGAAACCAAATGGCTCTGAGTTAAAGACCAAAGAGAAAACCCAGCACTCCCATCAGAAATGCCAAGGATCATTAAGGAAAGAGAGAGAGAAAAGTTTTCCTCCAGTGGAAGGAAATTAGATCAGACCTCGTTGCCAGAAACCTGGGTGGAGAAAACTCAGTCTGGATTTGAACAAGAAGAGGGGGAAGGTGGGTTCCAGAAGCAGGTGGGCTAACAGGTGGTCAGGTAGGGCCAGCAGAGATTGGACGATTGGGCTGGAGAGATTGCTTAGAAGGGTCCGGATGAGGAGCGTCTCTTAGCAGATATGCTAACCAAGGTGGGAAAACACTCACTCGCTAACCTCACTGAGTCTAAACTGTCTACCTATGTATTAATAGAACTGGTTCCTCTGACACTCTTGAGCTGAAAGCCAGAGTCTAACAGAGCCCTGAGCAAGGGATGTGGGGTCAGGGCAGGGGTGGAATGAGGCCTTGAGTGCTGGCCTGAGGATTTGGGAATGGAGGTTTCCTTTCATGCTAAGGACATGGCAGTGTGCCAGGAGCTTGGCACATAACATCACTCAGCCTTTTGCAACATAGTTGTGAGATGTAGTATTGTTCTCATTTTACAGATGAGAATCTCAGGTTCAGAGTAGCTCAGTAACTTCCACACAGTCAGATAACTCATAAGTGGTGGAACCCAGATCTGAGTCTGTTCCTGGTCCCTCCAGCCATCCTTTCACTACTATATCATCAAGCAGAGGAGGAAAGCCCCTTCTGTGAAGGAATCCCACATGTGAGCAAGGGTCACGTTTGGGCCTGGAATGAAGTCTATTGAGGAAGGAGTACAGAAGATGCTTTCCTGGAAAGCTGGAGCAATGTTACACATTGGTTCTGGCCTACGTGACAATTTTAAGGGTTGTTTTTAGAGGAGAGGGCAGAAAGCAACTAAACAAGAGAAACTGAGGCAATTGACTTGAACCTAGGGCTTTATGGTCATGGCTATCAATGGGGGAAAGAAAATGCCAGGCCTAACCATAAGGTGTGCTTCTCAGGTGGCGCTAGTGGTAAAAGAACCCGCCTGCCAGGGCAGGAGACATAAGAGACGTGGGTTCGATCCCTGTGTCAGGAAGATCCCTGGAGGAGGGCATGGCAATCCACGCCAGTGTCCTTGCCTGGAGAACCCCATGGACAGAGGAGTCTGGTGGGCTGTGGCCCATAGGGTCGCATAGAGTCAGACACGACTGAAGCCACTTACACGAATACGTAACTTGTATCTCTGTAATGTCTCGATAAGTGAGACTGCTTTCTCTGCCATCTCTTCTGTGGCAGAGAAAGCAGTGGGCAAGAAGGCAGATTTGCTCACGGTATTTTGCAAGGCTTCCAAGTCTGTGGAGGGACTGGCATTACGAGGAAGATGCAATTATGGTAGAAGTGAAGGAGTGGGCGACTGACCAGGATGTTCTCACTCTGGGTGGATGACGCAGTCCTTACAAAACAGCAGGTTAGAGCACAACCTACTGCTTTATTCTCTTGGCACAGAAATCTCAGGTCTGATGACCTCATGGCTGGCCACAAGCCACCACGGTGCTGTTACATTTTGCTTAATCCTCATTATTTTTCATGTTTTTAGTAAAGATATTTGAGAGTGGTCAAGAGGTTAGTGGACTCTAAATGGAGTGGAACAGAGCCTTCAGTTCAGTTCAGTTCAGTCACTCAGTTGTGTCTGACTCTTTGCGACCCCATGAACTGCAGCACGCCAGGCCTCCCTGTCTTTCACCAACTCCTGGAGTTCATGCAAACTCACGTCCATCGAGTTGGTGATGCCATCCAGCCATCTCATCCTCTGTCGTCCCCTTCTCCTCCTGCCCCCAATCCCTCCCAGCATCAGAGTCTTTTCCAATGAGTCAACTCTTTGCATGAGGTGACCAAAGTACTGGAGTTTCATCTTTAGCATCAGTCCTTCCAAAGAACACCCAGGACTGACTTCCTTCAGAATGGACTGGTTGGATCTCCTTGCAGTCCAAGGGACTCTAGAGAGTCTTCTCCAACACCACAGTTCAAAAGCATCAATTCTTCGGAGCTCAGCTTTCTTCACAGTCCAACTCTCACATCCATACATGACCACTGGAAAAACCATAGCCTTGACTAGACGGACCTTAGTCGGCAAAGTAATGTCTCTGCTTTTGAATATGCTATCTAGGTTGGTCATAACTTTCCTTCCAAGGAGTAAGTGTCTTTTAATTTCATGGCTGCATCACCATCTGCAGTGATTTTGGAGCCCCCCAAAATAAAGTCTGACAGTTTCCACTGTTTCCGCATCTATTTGCCATGAAGTGATGGGACCAGATGCCATGATCTTAGTTTTCTGAATGTTGAACTTTAAGCCAACTTTTTCACTCTCCTCTTTCACTTTCATCAAGAGGCTCTTTAGTTTCTCTTCACTTTCTGCCATAAGGGTGGTGCCATCTGCATATCTGAGGTTATTGATATTTCTCCCGGCAATCTTGATTCCAGCCTGTGCTTCTTCCAGCCCAGCGTTTCTCATGATATACTCTGCATATAAGTTAAATAAGCAGGATGACAATATACAGCCTTGACGTACTCCTTTTCCTATTTGGAACCAGTCTGTTGTTCCATGTCCAGTTCTAACTGTTGCTTCCTGCATATAGGAATGCATATAGGACCTGCATATAGGTTTCTCAAGAGGCAGGTCAGGTGGTCTGGTATTCCCATCTCTTGAAGAATTTTCCAGTTTATTGTGATCCGCACAGTCAAAAGCTTTGGCATAGCCTTAACATCTAATTAGAAGAAAAAAAGAAGCCACACTAAGCTGATCTGTGAACAGAGACTGGAGATTTGAGTGACTACCCCCTGCTAACTCTAGCACCTGCTAAGCTCTGGTTTCACATCAGTATGTTGGGGACAGAAGTTGTTGCCTCTTTCAGAGGGTTGAAAATCAAGGCGTGTGAAAATCAAGGCGGGAGGGCATTGTTGGGGGGTGGGGGTGGTATTTAGCATAGAACCATAGTCTGCTGTGAAGGCCAGGTCTGCGACACTTGCTTTTCTTTCTTGATGATACCCTGGACCAGATGGTTGACTTGCACTACTGGCCTGAAACTACCCACCTTGTGCTGCCTGCAGACACTGTCCTTTCAGTTTGCAAACTCTCTGAGTCCAGAAGCCATGTCAAATATAATGTGTTTGCACCTGGGACAGTGCTGCCCCCAAATGGGCCTGTTCTTCAGGGAAAGTGAAAGAAAGTGAAAGTGAAATTGCTTAGTCACGTCCGACTGTGACACCATGGACTATATAGTCCATGGAATTCTCCAGGCCAGAATACTGGAGTGGGTAGCCTTTCCCTTCTCCAGGGGATCTTCCCCACCCAGGGATACAAACCCAGGTCTCCCACACTGCAGGCAGATTCTTTACCAACTGAGCCACAAGGGAAGTCCATTTTTCAGGAAAGGAAAATATTAAACTGAGGACATTATCTTACTCTCACCTTAACCTGGGCTATATTTGTGCCTGCAACTCTTGGGCAAGGATCTCAAAGCATACCTGGGCTACAGAAAGTACCGGATCAGCAGCCTGGATTCCCTAAGGCACCCATTGAAAGTCAGAAGGGTGACTGACAAGATGCAGGCTGTTGGGAGAAATGGTCAGCCTATAAATGGTGCGGGTCGGATGAGCACAGACTTGTTCACCAGATCCTGAAACTCAGCAGCACTGAGGAACCACGAGGGAGGCAAGTTCAGGACAAGTCGGCGGAAATACTACACTATGCAGCAGGTCATGAATTTATGGGATGGATTATCTCCCAGAGGTGGTTCAGGCTGGCAACATAAATGGATTCCAGAGGGATTTGGAACAGACCTGCGAATGGCAGAGCCCTAAAGAGTGCTGGAAGAAGCCGATATTGACTCCATGTGGTTGGGAGTTCAGGGTGGCCCAACAGGCCCTGAACATGGGGTCTTTGTGGACAGGAACCCTGGCCTGGATTTGAGCCAATGGACATGCTCAATTCTACAGTCTCCATGGCCTTTGCCTCATGAAGGTAGCAAAACCTCATTCTTTTTACCTTAGCCAAGTATGTGCTGCAGATGCTTTCTTTTATTTTTAGTCTCATGCATGTTCAGTTTTAGCAGGTTATCCTAAAAACAGTGAGTTTTCCAGCTAAATTATAACCATTCTGAGAAAGTATTTCCTCGCCACACCTCCGCCAACCCCTCTCTCCAGCCCACCCCTTGTAGCCTTTTTTAAAATGCATTGCTTTTTCATTTTGGCTTTGGATTTCTAAGCAGATTTTGAGAGCCTGTTTTCATATCGGTTATTATATTTATCTCTTGCAATTAGATTTCCATTCCCTAAACTGTCTAATTCTGACATAAATTACTCTAATTATGAAAGCTCCTCTAAAAAGAGCAGTGACAATATACTTTTTTGGGGAGCGCTTTTCTACACAGCATCCAGAGCGTCTTCAATGCTTTATCTTGGATGCCCAGGGCGGGGGCGGGGGGGGAGGGTGGTGGAAATCTTACTTTTATGACTATAGCTCTAAACCTTGGCATTGGGGGAAGTTGAGGAAGCTCATAAATGTCTCCTCTGGCAATCCCCAGGTCTCCTCTCACACCCGTGTCCATCTGCTCCATTTGCGCTGTGCTTTCTCGAGCCCTCCTGTAAGTCCTAGAGATGGAGCCCCCACTTCCAGCAGTGCGGCTGGCAAATGGGTGGTGCTGGCTTGGAAGTCCGTTTGTTTATACCTCTGGAGCGTGCAGGGGCTCAGTTTTCATTTTCAGTTTCTGCCTCCTGGGTTGGTGTCTTGAATGCTGTTTCCCCAGCGCTCTTGGTTACTGGTCAGTTTGTTGAGTGAGTCCACCGTGGGGGTTTCGCACAGTGTTTCCATGGCCAAGGTAAAGCATTTCTTGTCACTTTGTCAGAGAGATGCCTAGGAAACCCCAGCTCCCCATTCCCAAGCATATTCATTGTGGAAGAAGTTTCTGTGAAGACTAGAATTGTTTATTCCCTTTGCCCCGAGGGCCCACCAAGTAACTGTGCCTTTGAAATTTGCTTCCTTAACTAGTTCAGTGACTCAGAACAACATTGCTGCAAATAAACGTCCTTTCCCTGGGCTGGCTCTTTCATAACAGGTAAAAGGAAGGGGTGACAAAAATCATAAAATAATAATTTAGCCTTCATCTGCTAAGTTGCAGAAATACACTCACCCTCTCCTTCTGTTTTAACTGCCTTTGACTTACTGCTCCCTATGAGCCAGGCAACTGATGTATATTGCTTTTAAATTTTCAGTACTCGGAGGTACTGTTCTACCTATCTATAGTTAAAGAGGCTGAGGTTTGGAAGAGTTTTAATGTTGTCAGAAATCAGGTAAATGATGGAAGGCAGAAATTCCAAATAATAGAAACACATTTATTCAGCATTCATTAAGCATTCATTCTCTCCCTGTACTGTGGATAACCTGAGATATATAAAAATGAATGAGAGTCTAGTCTGGTGGAGCCAGATTTCCACCTAAAGAAAGTGAAAGTCGCTGAGTCGTGTCCGACTCTGCGATCTGTGGACTGTAGCCTACCAAGCTCCTCCGTCCATGGGATTCTCCAGGCAAGAATACTGGAGTGGGATGCCATTTCCTTCTCCAGGGGATCCTCCTGACCCAGGGATCGAACCCAGGTCTCCCACATTGCAGGCAGACTCTTTAACCTCTGTATCACCAGGGAAGCAAAATTGCTCAATTCAGAGCTCTGCAGCTACTCTCCTTAGTTCAACTGGACAGATTTGGGAAGAAAACGTGTCTCCTGGGACACAGTCAGATTAACTGATTCTGGGATGATAAAGACAACTACAATAATACCAGAAGCTTGCATGTAAATTTCAGTTTACAAAGACATTTCAAATGTATTATTTAATTTAATTCAATGTTTGTTAGGAGGGCAGAGTAGATGAGAGGCTGGGGCTTCAAGAGGCTGGTTGCCCACAATGGCTGCACTACTGGGCCAGAACCAAGGTGTTCTGGCTCCTAGACCAGCAGTCTCTATCCTGTTGTCTGCAAGATGAATGATACCTTCATTCAGAAACATCTCTTGGTGGGGTATAAACAGGTATCTGAAAGTATCTAGAAGCAAAGTCTAAATGGATGAACTCAAACAGTATCTGAATATCAGCCTTAGAGGGAATTCCTGCACTTAAAAAAACATGGGCTACAAAAGTGCTTCTCATACTTTCCCACCAGAGTGTTCCTCTGAAGGGGAATATTTTTGTTTTAGGAAGACATGACTGATGCTGAAGCTGAAGCGCTAATACTTTGGCTGCCTGATACAAAGAGCTGACTCATTGGAAGAGACCCTGATGCTGGGAAAGATTGAAGGCAAAAGGAGAAGAGGGCAGCAGAGGATGAGATGGTTGGACAGCATCACCAACTCGTGGATGTGTATTTGAGTGAACTCTGGGAAATAGTGAAGGACAGAGAAGCCTGGCGTGGTGCTGTCTTTGGACTAGCAAAGAGCTGGACACGACAACAACAGGAAGACATTATTTAATGTTTTTTGACTTATACACTTGACATACTTTTCCATATTCCTCCAGGGTTGTGGGCACCCTAGTTTGAAAAGCATAGGATCAGATGGCATTCAAAACATATTTATTAGAACTGTTCTAACGATTCAAACTATGCTTTAACCAACTGCACTAATAAATACACCCAATGGAATTTCACCCATCCATCCATCTGCTAGCAAATATTGATGGAGAATCCACAGTAACTGCTGCATTGTGCTAGGTAGGCAACATGATATGGTCCTTAAGGAATTTACATCTAATGTAGAACTGACCCATGCTATAATTAACAGCAGAAAACTGCTTATAATAAAGTGCTCAACTTTATAATTTGGATTTAAAGGCAGTAAGGGCTGGAGCAGTCAAGGAAACCTTTATGATAGAGGTGGGTTGGCCAGAATCTAGGCAGTGCAGAAGAATTTAAAGATGGAGAAAGAGTGAAAGGGAGCTAAATTGGATACAACATGAAGGAATTAACGTTGTAGAGCTTTTTTGTAAGTAACAGTATTTATTTGATTATCCTTTCCTAATCTCTCTATCTCTGAAAAGTAGGGAAAGACTCAAAAGTATGAAGGAGAAAAACAAAGTATCATCCATAAACCTGGTGACCAAATATAACCAGTATTACATTTTGATATAGACTCTTCCAGTCTTTTAGATGGAGATCAGTGGTAAAGAACTCGCTTGCCAACACAGGAGATTAGAGTTTGTATATCAGTTGTTGGAGTGGCTGCAGATTTTGAACAATGAACTGACCACTCTCAAAGTTGGTCTGGTGACCTTTTGCGATTTATTAGAGTGTGGAAAGGCTGGGAGACTTAACTTCAGCCTGGTAGGAAGCCACTATGCACTATAATTCCTGCCTTTAAAATGAAGTAACTGGTTGTCTTGATCCTTGGAGACCTCTCCATCATAGGAGCAATTGGAGCAGAGGCTGGGTGACAACCAGGCAGAGATACTGTAGAAGGGGTTGTTATAGCTGGTGAGAGGGTTCAGTAGCCCATATGATCTCTTCCAGCCCCAAGATTTCAGGACTTACATTGTTAGCTGTCGAAATTCACAGTCAAATAGATTATGATGCTGTCTTTTTTTTTCTCGTAATTTGGTTTGCTCAGTAATGTAATATCCCTGGGCTGGGTAAAATGATCAATGTTATTGGTAGGTAGAAACTGACTATTTTTGAGATGGTGGGGTTAAGTTCTTTTATATTTTAGTCCTGCTATGTCTGCTTACCATCTTATTATGTGAGAGCCATGCTCTTATGGGAGGGGAGGGGGCTTCCCTGGTGGCTCAGTGGTAAAGAACTCGCTTGCCAACACAGGAGATGCAGGTTCAGTCCCTGGGTTGGGAAGATCCCCTGGAGAAGGAAATGGCAATTCACTCTGGAATTCTTTTTAAAAAAAATAATAATTTAATTTAATTGGAGGCTAACTACTTTACAATATTGTGGCAGTTTTGCCATACATTGGCATGAATCAGCCATGGGTATACATGTGTCCCACCATTCTGAACCCCCCTCCACCTCCCTCTCCACCCCATTCTTCTGGGTTGTCCCAGAGCACCAGCTTTGGGTTCCCTGCTTCATGCATTGAATTTGCACTGGTCATCTATTTTACATATGACAATATACATGTTTCAATGCTATTCTCTCATATCATCCTACCCTCATCTTCTCCCACGTAGTCCAAAAATCTGTTCTTTACATCTGTGTCTCTTTTGCTGCCACTCCGATATTCTTGCCTGGGAAATCCTATGGACAGAAAGGAACCTGTTGGGCTACAGTCCATGGGGTTGCAAAAGAGCTGGACACAATTTAATGACTAAACAACTTTCATGGGGGGCAGTGTTTAAGGAGAAACTCTTCCATTTACCTAATCTCTACTTGTTTGGGTACCACCATATTCCCTGAAAAGATCTTAGCTCTCCAGGAATGAGGGACAAGCCAGTCCTCTGTGTTCCTACTGTGTTCCTTGTAAGTACCCAAAGCACTGTATTCTTTCCTTCCTCAGTACGCTTCAGGGTCTGCAATTCTGTGTCCTCACAAAGACTGAACGTATAGTTGGGACCGTGCAGGCAAAGGGCCACGAGGGCTTCCCTGGTGGCTTGGTGGCGGACAGTCCACCTGCCAGTGCAGGTTTGATCCCTGATTTGGGACGATCCTACATGCCGCAGAGCAACTAAACCCACATGCCACGGCTGTTGAGCCTGTGCTCGAGAGCCGGGGAACGGCAGCCACTGAAGCCTGCACAGTCTACAGCCCGAGCTCCACAACAATGGGCAATGAGAAGCCCACACACCGCAACTACAGAGTTGCCCCTGCTCTTTGCAACTAGAGAAAAGTCTGCCACGAAGACCCAGTGCAGCCAAGAAGGAAGAAATAAAATTACATTTAAAAAAAGAAAAGGGCTACGACAGGAGGGGGAAAGAACATAATCCAAGATGCCATGGGTTCAGGTACGGCATGGCTAAGGAGGTGCTTCTGAAGTCACAGGTGCACGCTTTTCCTAAAGCCACTGTGACATTTATAAGGAAAGGTGCCTCCTCTCTGGTGGCTTGGAACTCCCTCCTCATAACACCCAGTCCTGTGCCAGGCAAACAGAGGAGAGGGCCCACAGCTCCCTTTACTCCCCACCTTCAACATTAGTGTTGTTCTTTCTCAAGCCCCCGATATTGCTGCTGTCAGCGAGGGCTGGGCAGGAGAAAGCATTGCACGTTCGTTGGGAATTCTGGACCCCAGTGTGTTTAAACCTGGAAGATGCTGGATCCGAGTTTCTGTGAGATTCACAAAGGTTCCCACTAGAGTCTAAGTGAAGGGGAGAAAGGGCTCTGGTTGTTTAGTTACTAAGTTGTGTCTGACTCTTCTGTGTTCCCATGGACTGTAGCCCGCCAGGCTCCTCTATCTGTGGGATTTCTCAGGCAAGAATATTGGAG
Organism: Capricornis sumatraensis; assembly: GCF_032405125.1. Taxonomy (NCBI): domain Eukaryota; kingdom Metazoa; phylum Chordata; class Mammalia; order Artiodactyla; family Bovidae; genus Capricornis; species Capricornis sumatraensis. Next base: position 63,657,282 of record NC_091082.1, read on the forward strand.
TGGGTTGCTGTTTCCTTCTCCAGGGCATCTTCCTGACCCAGGAATCAAACCTGCCTCTCCTGCATTGGCAGGCAGATTCTTTACCACTGAGCCACCTGGGAAACCCAGAAAGGTCTCTTCTTGCTAGCTTATCTTCCACTCCTCTGATGGGATCACTCAGTGACATGGTTCTTAGTAGCTCTAAAAACCATGTAGGCAAAAGATGATTTATTTCTATATATGGCCCGGAGAGAGCCCAGTCATGTGCTGGCTTCCTGGTTGTCGCTCTCTGGTTTTTCCAGACCTCCAGACTCCACAGACTTCCAGGCTGGACGTGGGTTTCTTCGGCCTGTGTGTAATTAGGTTCAGCAGTGGAAAATTTGGCTCCCAGCATGACTGTCCCTAGTTGTCCTCATTCCCCACCCCTCCCCCCTTGCCTCTCCTCCCTCAGAAGGCTGCAGCTAAAGAGCAAATAATGAAGCTCTCACAGCTGCAGCCCAGCTAAAAATAGAAAGTTTGTTTATTTTCATGTTCATGAAGCCCTTTTCCTGCTGTTGCTGTTGTTAGGAGCCTCAATCCCAGGCAGGAATGGGAAGGCCTCTGTGTGCTGGTCACTGGCCAAGGGAATTCTGTCCTATGTTGGGGGCTCAGAGCCTGTCTGGGGTCAGAGGAGGAGGTGATCTCTTTTCTTTTTCAAGCCTCTCTTTTCCTAACTGACACCTGCTGTCCAGAATTTGGGGTGTGGGTGTCTTGATTTTTTTTTTTTTTGGATGATCTGCATGATTGTACTTCCCTTTCAGAGACCTCTTCCCTTTCTGTTGTGATCTGCTCAGAGGAGGGTTATGGGCAGGGGAAAGGACACTGGGCTAAGAGGCAAGAAACCTGAATGTTCTTCCTTGTTCTGTGACCTTAAGCGAGTCACAGCCTCTCTGACCCTCGGTTTCCTCAACTCTAAAATAGGGATAGTGATATGTGCCCAGAGATCAAGTGTAACAATGGATAGAAAATAACTTTGGAAAATTAAAGATATCTGCAAATGGATTGTTTTCTACTTTCTAAATAAATGGGGGCTTTTCAAGTGTGCTGAAAGGATAGATATTCCCTTGTATTGAGGGGCTTTTGAGTCTTCTCCCCCCAAAAGGAAGAGTGGAAGGGCAACAAGAGAATAGTACCTGGGGAGGTATGTTTTGATCATATTTCCTAGGAGATGTGCAAAAAACAAACTCATGTTGAAATATCTGAGAGGTAATTTGACTAGAGGACTTTCCAGGTGGCTCAGTGGTAAAGAATCCGGCAGCCACTGCAGAAGACTTGGGTTTGATCCCTGGGTCAGGAAGCTCCCCTGGAGAAGCAAATGGCAACCCACTCCAGTAATCTTGCCTGGAGAATCCCATGGACAGAGGAGACTGATGGGCTACAGTCCACGGGGTCGCAAAAGGTCGGACACAACTTAGTGACTAAACAATAGCAACAACAATTGACTAGAAGAAAGGATTCTGAATTAGGGTTTGGGAAATTGAGGAAGGGGATTCTTCAGTGTTCTGTTAACTTACTGTGGGCCTTGGAGCAGTGTTTATATTGTCATGTATCTTATCTCCCTTCTCAGGTGGTAGAACTGTTGTTAGTTGTTAGTAGTTGACCTTCCCACATGGAAGGGATCTCCATGTGCTCAAACCTCTAGATACCTTGGTTTATACCACACATGTAGGATTTGTAACATGTCCAGTTTGTAACATGCCCAGGGCTTGTAAGAGTCCAGCATCCTGGACTGTCAGCACTGACACTTTCCCATCTAAGATCCTAACACTTGAGGCTGAACTATGTTGGATACGCATTTGACTCCCTCGGGGCCACTCTGACTGTTGGTTTACTTGTTTTCTGTGGAGAAGCCTGGCATGCTCAGTGCTCGGCCTGGGGCCTGGGTCACATCAGGCCCCTGTATCCTACAGGCTTCTCTTTGTAAGCAACAAAGCAACAGCTTTGGCTGACTGAATCAGAAAAGGGATATGTTTATATTAAATTTTAATTAATTAAACTGTAATGAAAAAATAAGGTGTCTGTGACTTATATCGAAAGTCAAAGGGTTAGTTGCTCAGTCATGTTTGACTCTTTGTGACCCCATGGACTGTAGCCCCCCAGGCTCCTCTGTCCATGGGATTTCCCAGGCAAGAATACTGGAGTACGTTGCCATTCCCTTCTCCAGGAGATCTTCCCAATCCAGGGATCAAACCCAGGTCTCCCACATTGCAGGGGGACTCTTTACCACTGAGCCACCAGGAAGCCCTCACTTTAAAAAATTCTCTCACTGAACTTAGCATTTCCCTCAGTTATAAATATAGACAACAAATCAGATATCTGTGACTTTATCACCTTTAGAATTCATAGGTATGTTCAAGTCACATTTCAGTTATTGCAGGCATTCTAGAATATTATTTGTGCTCATACTACTTCTGGGCAACAGCAGTTATTAGACTTGTCATTAGATTTATTTAATGTGCTAATGAAATTCACACTTATTATGCTATCCTATATTTGTTTTACAAAAAATATTTAAACTATATTTTAATATAGCTGGATTCCCATGTATTTCATTGTGTACATTTCAAAACATTCTTTATATACCTCATAGGCTTCATCAGGCCTCCAAAGGGCTCCATGGCGCACAGAAGCCCTAAGCTTATTAGCCAGCTCACGGCAGGCTCAGCTACATAATTTGTAGGACCCAGTGCAAAATGAAAACGTGAGCCCTCTTGGTGAAAAATTTGAAGGATTAGAAGGTGGGAATCTGACCATTTAACTAAACACAGGGTCAGTAAGCTGAGCCTGGGGCCCTGTGTGACTATAGGTTGCTGACCTGTGAAGTAGACTCTGGTTCATAGAATTTTCAGAAAGGTCAGAGGGCCAGACCCAGGGGCTCCTAGGCCAGGGGAAACAGCCCAATAGTGTTGAAGGACTGGCCTGGTGGAGACGCATGGCAGCTTCTTCTCAGCCCAGACACTGCCGCTTGTCCTCTGCCACGCTAACAGTGGGTGCTGGAGACTGTCCTGGGTCTGCTGCCCCTGCTATGTCTGTAAGCTGGATGAGCAGATGGGATTCTGTGTGATCCCTGCTCTTTCGTATGACTAGTTTCCAATTTGACATCTGGACGAGGTTCATTTGGTAGAGTCTAGTTCAAGGCTCGGAGAAGGCAATGGCACCCCACTCCAGTACTCTTGCCTGGAAAATCCCATGGACGGGGGGAGCCTAGTAGGCTGCAGTCCATGGGGTCGCTAAGAGTCAGACACAACTGAGCGACTTCACTTTCACTTTTTCACTTTCATGCATTGGAGAAGGAAATGGCAACCCACTCCAGTGTTCTTGCCTGGAGAATCCCGGGGATGGGGGAGCCTGGTGGGCTGCCATCTCTGGGGTCGCACAGAGTTGGACACGACTGAAGTGACTTAGCAGCAGCAGCAGTTCAAGGCTAGCCCTTCTGTTGTGCAGGAGGCCAGTCACCACAAATACCTGTCATCGCCGGCTCCATAGAGGGGAGAACAGTTCTGCCTCACAGGGAGAGGGACGCACACCAATGAAGGGGATTCAGATACTGAGTGGCCAAAAAGCATGAGAATTGTCCTTGATGGCACCCACACACCCGATGGGTACCTTGGCCACTTCTTTTTAAAAAAGTATTTATTTATTTATTTGGCTGCCTCCAGCCTTAGTTGTGAGGGCTTCCTGGTGGCTCTGTGGTAAACAGTCTGCCTGCCATGTGGGAGACCCGGGTTCGATCCCTGGGTTGGAAAGATCCCCTGGAGAAGGGAAAGGCTACCCACTCCAGTATTCTTGCCTGGGAAATCCCATGGACAGAGGAGCCTGGTGGGCTACAGTCCATGGGTTGCAAAGAGTCGGACATGAAAAGAAGGGCCTTAATTGTGGTGCATGAGATCTCCGTGTATCATGTGGGATCTTTTGTTGCAGCTTACAGACTCTATTTGTGGGTCCCAGAGTGTTCTGGCTCAGTAGTTGCCCCACACAGGCTTAGTTGCCTCATGACATATGGGATCCTAGTTCTCCAACCGGGGTTCAAACCCACGATCCTTGCATTGGGAGGCGGATTCTTAATCACTGGACCACCAGGAAAGTCCCTTGACCTCTTATGAAGAAAGCTGATGGGCTGGTAGAGCATGTGGTTACCTTTAGGTAGATGAGGCTGCCGGGGAGAGAAGACATCCTAAAACGTTTTCCGTTTCTGGGACGTTTTGATGTTTTCTAGGATCCATAAGGCAGAATATTTGGAATAGAGATTACTCAAGAAAATTTACAACCTATGGACATAGGATGTGAAAACTTGGGACTTTCACCAAATAGTCTCTATCTGTAAGACCAGGCAATGTCAGGAAGAACAGGTGGGTTCTACACTGTCGCACAATGACAAAGTCTAGTTAATTTAAGTTTCCTTGAAGCAAAAGACAGTGAGTCAGTGCAGACATATTAAAAGTTGGGCCAAGCCAAGGGCAGCAAAGGTTGCTCTAGAAATGACCCACCTTGTGGCTTGCACAGTGCCAGTCTATGGGGCAAGGTTGAGCCCCCCCAGTTTCAGCTCATGACTCATTTATTCCCTTCTCACTCTTACTGAAAAAGTAAATTAGTTAAGAAAGTGATAGGTTTTTCTGTCTCTGTATCCCCCCACAGTGATGGATGGGCTGTTCTTGAAAAAGTAGTGCAAGGACAGAGCTGCCTCCAGAGAGTTTTAACAGGAGCCCAGCAGAGCATGAGTGCTTGTAGAGGTGGGGCTGAGACACCACAGCTCACTGTCCAGGTGCCAAGCCATCCAGCAGGCTCTCCAAGGCCAAGGACATGGGGAGCCCTCCTACCAAGATATAGGAGCCATCCTTCCACCCCTAGAGACTGACAGGAGTTGCCAGTGAGGATGTCCTGAGAAGGTGCAAAGGAAAATGACACTCCCATGCAGCTCCTGATATGTGCAGAGTGCTCTACATCCTCTGTGTGCTTAATTCCCCATGGGGATGCTTGAAAGAGAGGTCATGATCTCCATTTCACAGACTGGAGAGCCCAGTTCCCCTTGCCTTCCAACATGTTATCTGGAGGAGACACAGAGTTGGCCGCCATCTTTAGGTTAATCTCTAGTGAAAGACTGGAGATTTTTTTCCTTTTAATATACTTTTTACTGGGGAGAGGGAATAGGAACCCCCATATCGCTCACTCACCTAAGTTTCTTTGGGAAAGAAATCCTGACTTACAATTTTTTGCTAATTCAAAAATAACTTTTTGAATGAATTCTGGAATAGTTTTAGATTTATAGGCAAGTTACAAAGAAAATACAGAGATATTAAATATCTTTCATTCATTTTTACCTAGTGCTGATATCTAATGTGACTGCTGTACATTTAGAAATTAGCATTAGTATGGTGTTGGGTTGGCCACAAAGTTCATTCAAGTTTCTCTGCAACAGCTTTTGGAAAAACCTAAAGAAACTTTTTGGCCAACTCAGTATTAATAATTGAACTATGGACTCTTTGAATTTCACCAATACATCCACTAATGTTCCCCCCACCCCGTTTTTTTTTTTTTTTCTTTTCTGTTTTTGGATCCAATTTAGGATACCACATTGATTTTGGGAAACCTTGAATTTTATTTTATTTTTTAATTTTTATTTTTACTTTATTTTATTTTACAATACTGTATTGGTTTTGCCATACATTTACATGAATCTGCCACGAGTGTACATGAAACCTTGAATTTTAACAGAACTTTCAGATTGCCAGTAGAGTATTTGTGTTTTCCCTCATTTTTTCAAAATTCAGAAGGGATTTGAACATTAAGTGCTCTTTAAAGTGCTTCAACAAACTCTTGGCTGCTTCTCTGAGATGCTAATATCAGACAAGCAGAAGTGGTTTCAGGATTTTGGTTGAAAGATGCTCCAAAAATGCAAAATATTGGAGTCTTTGATTGGAAATTTGGGATATCTAAGTCTCTTTCCCTCAAGTTCTAAGTACTAAAAAATACGATAACTTTTCACACGGACCTCTACCTTACATCTTCCTGTGGAGTCATATGAATTTGGCTTTGGAGCCCTGCTTTGTGTGGAGGGCAAAAAGATCAAAAGTAGATGAGGGTATGGTGTGAACTCGATTATGCAGTTGGTTTCCCTGGGTCACTCCATCCATTGTTCATAGTGTCAGGCTTATGCTGGCAACATTCCAAGTCATGGAGTGTCGTATTATATTTGTCTGGGCTTCAGCTTATCGATTGGGCGTCCTTGCTAATATAGTTTGTTTTCTCTTGAAATGAAACTAAAAGTGGGATTATAGTTAGGCACTCTTGACTCTATGACAGGATGCAGTCTGCTGGGCCAGTCTCCTATTGCTTTTGGAAATCTGTGAGATTTCAGGAGCTAAGCTACTGGTGTGTATGTACTTGTGGGGTCCTTGTCACAGTTATGTGGAACTGAGATCTCACAGAATAGGTTGGGTATCAGAGTTATTTATAAGGCTTCATGGGATAGATACAGTATAATTATAAAGGCTTAATGGATAATTTAGCTTCCTATTCCCAGTCTTTATCCACTATTATATAAAGATATGGGTATATTATTATTGTTGTTATTCAGTCACTCAGTTGTGTACAACTCTTTGAGACCCCATGGACTGCAGCGCAGCAGGCTACCTTGTCCATCACCAACTCCTGGAGCTTGCTCAAATTCATGAAAATTGAGTTGGTGATGCTATCTATCCATCTCGTCCTCTGTTGTCCCCTTCTCCTCGTGTCCTCAATCTTTCCCAGCATCAGGGTCTTTTCTAATGAGTCGGTTCTTCACATCAGGTGGCCAAAGTATTGGAGTTCAGTTTCAGCATCAGTCCTTCTAATGAATATTCAGGATTGATTTCTTTTAGGATTGACTGGTTTGGTCTCTTTGCAGTCCAAGGGACTCTCAAGAGTCTTCTCCAATACCATTGTTCCAACGCATCAGTTCTTCAGCACTCAGCCTCCATTATGGTCCAACTCTCACATTCATACATGATTACTGGAAAAACCATAGCTTTGACCAGATGGACCTTTGTTGGCAAAGTAATGTCTCTGCTTTTGAATATGCTCTCTAGGTTGGTCATAGCTTTTCTTCCAAGGAACAAGCATCTTTTAATTTAATGGCTGCAGTCACCATTTGCAGTGATTTTGGAGCCCAAGAAAATAAAGTTCATTACTGTTTCCATTGTTTACCCATTTATTTGCCATGAAGTGATGGGACTGGATGCCATGATCTTTGTTTTTTGAATGTTGATTTTTAAGCCAGCTTTTTCACTCTCCTCTTTCACTTTTATCAAGAGACTCTTTAGTTCCTCTTCACTTTCTGCCATAAGGGTGGTTTCATCTGCATATCTGAGGTTATTGATATTTCTCCCAGCAATGTTGATTCCATCTTGTGCTTCATCCAGCCTGGCATTTCACACGATGTACTCTGCATATGTTAAATAAGCAGGGTGACAATATACAGTCTTGACATACTCCTTTCCCAATTTGGAACCAGTCTGTTGTTCCATGTCTGGTTCTAACTGTTGCTTCTTGACCTGCATACAATATTGGCAGGAGGCAGGTGAGGTGTCTGGTATTCCCATCTCTTGAAGAGTTTTCCACAGTTTGTTGTGAACAACACAGTCAAAGGCTTTAGCATAGTCAATGAAGCAGAAGTAAGTGTTTTCTGGAACTCTCTTGCTTTTTCTGTGATCCAGCAGATGTTGGCAATTTGATCCTGGTCCCTCTGCCTTTTCTAAAACCAACTTGAACATCAGGAAGTTCTCAGTTCATGTACTGTTAAAGCCTGGCTTGGAGAATTTTGAGCATTACTTTGCTAGCGTGTGAGATGAGTGCAATTGGGCATTTGAACATTCTTTGGTATTGCCCTTCTTTGGTATTGGAATGAAAACTAATCTTTTCCAGTCCATGGCCATTGGTGAGTTTTCCATATTTGCTGGTGTATTGAGTGCAACACTTTCACAGCATCATCTTTTAGGATTTGATATAGCTCAGCTGGAATTCCTTCACCTCCACTAGCTTTATTCATAGTGATGCTTCCTAAGGCCCACTTGACTTCACCCTCTGGGATGTCTGGCTCTAGGTGAGTGATCACACCATTGTGGTTATCTGGGACAGTAAGATCTTTTTTGTATAGTTCTGTGTCTTCTTGCCACCTCTTCTTAATATCTTCTGCTTCTGTTAGGTCCATACCAGTTCTGTCCTTTATTGTGCCCATCTTTGCATGAAATGTTCCCTTGGTATCTCTAATTTTCTTGAAGATATCTCTAGTCTTTTGCATAATTCTAAGTGCTTAATTGATCATTTAGCTCCCTCTTCTCCGTCTTTATCCATGATTACATAAAGATGTGGGTATATTGCCATCCGTATAACTCTAGGTCTTCTCAGGTAGCTCAGTGGCAAAGAATCCCACTGCCAATGAAGGAGCTGCAGGAGACGTGGGTTAGATCCCTACATGGGAATGATCCTCTGGAGAAGGAAATAGCAACCCACTCCGGTATTCTTGCAGTGGCTTAGAAGGTAAAGAATTTGCCTGCAATGCAGGAGACCTGGGTTCGATCCTGGATTGGGAAGATCCCTTGGAAAAGGGAATGGCAATCTACTCCAGTATTCTTGGCTGGAGAATCCCATGGACAGGAGAGACTGCCTGGATACAGTCCATAGGGTCACAAAGAGTCAGACACAACTGAATGACTTTCACTTTCACTTTCCCCTGTCTTGCCTGGAGAATTCCAAGGACAGAGGAGCCTGATGGGCTACATACAGTTCATGGGGTTGCAAAGAGTCAGACACAACTGAGTGACTGAGTGTGCATGCATGAATGCACATATGATTCTATCCGTCTCCCCTAATGGCCCACCTAACTCTTAGGGCTTTACTTTTAGAACAGTCATTATTGCGAATATTGTTGAGAATTTACTCTGTGTTAGACAGTCTTCCTTACTCATCGCATGCTTCTGTTTTGTGTAATTTCCCACAATTCTATATGGTAAGTACCATTGTTAAGTTTACATTTTGGATGAGGAAAATTCAGTTAAGAAACTTAATTTTATCCAAGGTCACATGGCTAGGAAGTAGTGAACCCAGGACACAGATCTGTCTAACTCCAAATCCAGTGTTCTCATAACCACCTTGCCACACTGAGCCAGGAGATGTGGATAGCTGGTAAATACACAGTCATTTTTCCAGGCAATGACTCCCTCCCTAGTCCCTGTTTAAGCCAAGAAGATTATTCAAGTTCCGGAAATCAATCATCTCCATCACTTATTGAATTTTACCTACTTGTAGAATTCTGTGCTTGATACAGTGGGCATGACAAGGTTAAACAAAATTAACAGAGCACTAGAGTAGAAAGAGTCTAGAAGACCTGCGTTTTCACCCCAGCACTATCACTGAGTGGCTTTACTACACCATTGAACTTCTTTGGGCAGCAAATAATTTCTTTGTAAAGTGAGCAGGTGGGATCAGATGAACTCAGAGGTCTCTGCCAGTTCTCTGTCCCCCACCTTTACACCAGACATGGCACATAGAATAAATGCCAGATGCCATCTCTGGCCTCAAGGATCATGAGACAGAAACCTTTAAACACATGGAACAATTAGAGGACAGTGGAGATGGAAATTGTCTGCCTTGGGCTATAAGTAATCACCGGACATGCACTTACTTGAATCTCTTATGACTCAGCAGTTTTAGGAGTAAAAGATATAGGCCATAATCTGTGCCCTTAATAAGTGCACAAATTAGTTGGAAAACAGGACATAACCACCTAGAGCAATGACTAATACAAGAAATTAGGTAATTAAGTGCTAAATTGTGATGTGCAGCCATCATATGATGGTGGTTAAACCACATTTACTGAGTTCTTAGGTGAGTGTGCAAGAGTTAAGGTATACCTCCCCAAAGTCCCTCAATAGTCAAGATAAATAATTATTTAATACAATGTTTTTAAAAATTAAAAAATGCGAAAAATTCATGCCCAACATAAAATATCAAGATTTTAAATAAGACAAGCTTGGTAGTACTGATTTTTCCTTTTGCCTCAGGCTCAAGTACAGCTGGAACTTCCCCGATGGCTCAGAGGGTAAAGAATCCACCGGCAATGCAGGAGGAGACTTAGGAGACACGGGTTTGATCCCTGAGTTAGGAAGATCCCCTGGAGGAAGAAATGACAACCAACTCCAATATTCTTTCCTGAAAAATCCCGTGGACAGAGGAGCCTGGCGGGCAATCGTCCAAAGAGTCGCAAAGAGTCAGACATGACTGAGTGACTGAACACACAAGCAGAACTCAGCAAAGCACTGTAAACTAGTGACTACTTTTTTGCTTTCTGTTCCTTGTTTTATTTAATGCTCACAATGATCTTTGTGATTAGATTCTACTGTTAGCATCATTTTAAGGATGAGGAAGCTGAGGCTCGGAGAAGTGGTAAAGGGCAGGGATGGAACTTGAACCCATGTTTCTGGCTTTATAATTCAGGCTCTGAAACACTGCCTATGTGCTCTTATAAATATGCAGGCAGAGCTCACTGCCCTAGTAGAAGGCTATACCCAGTGTTGCTGAGGGGTAGGCTCTTCCTGGGGCAACTCTGTGGTCCTCCTGGCTGGGTGCCCAGTGCAGCTGCATTTCTCACACCTGTTGCCCACTGGCTGCTGGCACCCTTGGGTGCCTCCTCTTTCTCTACCTACTTTGAGGGTTCCTTGAGGCTGGAAAGCCCTTTGGAAGGTGGCATGCCAGCTAATTTCATCCAAAGTAGGAAACCCAGAGTGAAGTCCATCCAAATTGTGCTTTCTGCCTGATCCCACCAAAGAAAAGTTTCTCTCGTGTTTAGCAAGATCTCAGCAAAGGAAGCCATGCTGAACTCAGAACCTATATCAGAAGTGTTTGTCATCTCAGGCCTCATCTGCAGCACCCAGCTCTGTTTCCGGGCAGGAAATGAAACCACAGAGGACAAGGCAAATATTGATTTTCAAGTCACTGCTCCAGGGACAGCAATCATTTTCTTACTGATTTACTTCTAGTGCACATTTGCCCAAAACAAGGGGCAAAAACACTGATCAGATGGTCCCATGGGGCATTTCATATGAACTGTGCTGTTTGGGTCAAGGATTCACCTGCATGGCTTTGGGACTAGGGGTTAGACTTCTGCTCTCCAAGGCAAGTGGTTATTAGTATAGATAGTGGCTTGGGATAACTGGATGTGGTAAAAAGAGAAGTCAGAATTGTGAACTGTCAGAATGGGACTTTGGAGGTTATTTGGTCCAGATCTTCATTTTGCAAGGGAGGGATTAGAAGCTTAAAGAAATTACGTGATCTTTGGAAAGGAGATATAACCCTTCCGTAGCAGACCTGGGACACAAAATTGGGTAGATAACATTTTGAAGTGACAATTTTAATGCAAGCATAGAGCCATTTTGATGGTGCCTAAAAGCACTATTTTTAACAGTACAAGGGATGCTTTGACCTCCCCTTATCTCAGGTTCAGTGGGAAAACATACTGAGATCACTTAGTGATGCCTGCTGTGGACATAGCAGCTCTTTCTGTAGCCTAAATAAGATGATCTGTAATGGCTCAAAACCCTAGGGTGCCGAGAGTCTCTCCACAAATTGGCACATCTTGTCTTTAAAATTTTTTTTTTTTAAATTTTTTTTCTTGATGGCAAACTTTTTATTTTTATATTGCAAAATAACCTAAGGCTTAGGTTTCACAATGTACAGGACAGATTCATGTACTGCTCACAGTTCTAGCGTATTTTTGACAATTCGAGAATGTTGATTTCTCCAGGATGTTGGGTTATTGTGTTGGGCCATTGAGATGCCCATGCTGGGAAGCTGTGTCCCTAGATCCTTCAGTCTCTCTTCCTCTGCATCCCTCCAGGATCTTCATCACTGTGGGTGGCCTGTCTCATATAAATTCAGCAACCTATGAGGAGTAAGACATAGGTAACTGAGGGCCATTTAACAACCTCCACATGTTTAGTTTAAAAATATTAGGCAGACTGATGAATTCATGGCATAGGGAGTATAAGTTCATGGTACATGCATCAACAAAATTGGAATAATTATTTGCTGCCAATTTCACAAAGATAGGAAGATATGTATACACTATGCATGTGAGATAGTATGTATATGTACACTATGTATGACTTATAAAAGTCCTAATTCTCAGGAAACTGTTGCAATTCCCTGAGTTCACGTGCATCTTTAGTCTTTGGACCTTCATCCAGGGGTTTCCCTGCTTGGTTTGCCTTTACCATCAGTTGGCATGAAAAGCATATTATCTTTTAAGGTCTAGCTCAGTCGTTACTGCCTCTGAGAAATAGTTCCTTAATCCTGCAGGTTAAATGGACCACTGCTTTCTCTGTGTCTCAGTGTGTCCTTGTGTATACCCCAAGTATAGCCAGTCACTCTCCACTCGTAATTATTTACTTCTATGCCTACTTCTGCTCTTGAGGACAGGAATCTGGATCCGTCATCTTAGTGTCCCTGAGTCCAGCACGGTACCAGGAATGCAGTAAAGCTCAATAAACATTTTTTATATAAACCCTGTCTTTGAGATAATGATGTTCCAGGAAGTGTTTGTTTGAATCGGTGCTTCAGTCATGGGTGTGTAGGATTGTTTAGGTCTCCTGCTCCCTGGGTCATGTAGAAAAAGGTAGCCACAGTTGTGAATACACACACACACCCCTAAATATGTGAAATATTTTTGCTTCTAGTTTAGCAATTTTGCCAATGAGATGCCAACGTTTGGGGTACTCTGCCTCTTGGTATTCATATAAACTGGTGGCTGTAAAAGAAAACCTGACTTTTTTCCTAAATGATTTCCAGTTTCCTTTACTGTGGCTTATAAAAATAAAATACTTATTGAAGTATAGTCATTATCCTGTGCTGATTCCAAATTACCTTTTTATGCTGTTATCTCTTTCCATCTCTGTGATTTTTATGATCTGACAATGTATTTGCTAGTCAACAAGTATTGACTGAGAGCCCTGCAGAGTTTCTAACGTAACATTTTTTACACGTATCATACTTTTCTTGGGTATTCTCTTGGTGTTATGACTTTAGTTTCTAATACAGTTTAAATGAGAAAAAATATTTCACCTGAAGGCATTTTGAAATTCATAATCCAGAGATTGGTGCTTTTGATGGGGAGAGAAATGGTCATAATTTATTGACCTACTGTGTGCCAGACATTGTGATCCACAGTTTACATATATTATCTTATTTAATTCTTGTACCTGCCCCATGGCTAAGTGGTCTGATATTGCATTTTACAGTCATGGAAACAAATTAGGTGACAGACTCCTATAACTAACAAAGGGTCAAGCCAGGCTTGAACTCAGGCCTATTTGAAGCAACAACCCTTGCTCCTTCTCATGCATTATTTCCTTACTACATTAAACTGCTTTAAAGACAAGTGTTTGGAATGACTACAGTGGAAAGTGGATTGTAAATTCCTTAAGGCTGGGACTGTGCATAAAACTGAAATGTGCTGTTTGATGATTTGATGTGTCTTTGTGTCTCTTTGTGACAAATAGGACTCACACTGGGATTCTTCTCTGAGTAGCTGGAAATGACGCAATGATTTCTCACCTTTGCTTCTCCCATTGGTCCTAAAGAACAATTCAAAGGACCTGACCCCAAACTTATTAATAAAAGCCGTACAGTGATGTTCATGATTCCAACCACGTATTCGTTCTTCCCTGTGTGTGCTGCTGCTATGTGGGCTCTTCCTCCTGAGTTATGGGGTTTTGTATCTTTTTCTGTTCTTCTCTCTCTCTCTTTGTAAAAGATCCTGGAGTGAAGTTAAAAAGTAACCTACGTTGTATAATTTATAAGGTATTTCAAGGTCATTCATTCAGTTGTTCAGTCCGTAGGTCGAACACCTTATTTATCAATCAGCATTGAACTCTGATGTGTCTAAAGCGTGTCTGAAAAATGTACCATCCCCAACCTTGAGGCACTCTCAGGCAAGCATGCACACTGTCCTGTGAACAAAAGTCTAAGGGACTTTAGGAGAATAAGGAATGAATTATTTGGGGGTCGGGGGGAAGGATGAGAAAAAGGGAGGACAAAAAGCCCCAAGAAAGAAGAAGTCATGTGAGCTGGATAGTCAGCTGTTCCACAAACTTATTTTTTAAACTGGAGTAGAGCGGCGTTACGATGCTGTGTTAGTTTCTGCCGTACAGTGTACGTACATATATCCCCTCCCTCTTAGACAGTCCCTTCCGCTACTCCCCCATCTCATGCCTCGAGGTTACCACAGTTTCAAACTGAACTCCCCGTGCTATACAGCTGGTTCCCACTAGCTATCTGTTTTGTACATGGTAGTGTATATGCGTCAGTCCTCATCTCCCCATTTATCCCCCCTCCCCCCACCAACCATGTCTGCTCGACTGTTCTCGACACCTGCATCGCTATTCCTGCCCTGCAAATAGGGTCACCTGTGCCATTTTTCTAGATCCCACATGTATGCGTTAACGTACAATATTTGTTTTGTCGACAGACATCTAGGTTGCTTCCATGTCCTGGCTATTATACTAGTCCTGCAGTGAACACTGGGGTACATGTGTCTTTTTCAGTTATCAACCTAACGTGATTTTATACAATAGGCCTTTGGAAAGACATGGAAAGATTTTTAAACAAGGGAATGACATCATCAAAATGGCATTTGAATATATTTTAATCAATGTTATAAATGGAAGTAAATGTTAGAGACATTACTTTGCCGACAAAGGTCCGTCTAGTTAAAGCTATGGTTTACCCAGTAGTCATGTATGGATGTGAGAGGTGGACTATAAAGAAAGCTGAGTGCCAAAGAATTGATGCTTTTGGACTGTGGTGTTGGAGAAGACTTTTGAGAGTCTCTTGGACTGCAAGGAGATCCAACCAGTCCATCCTAAAGGAAATCAGTCCTGAATATTAATTGGAATGACTGACGCTGAAGCTGAAACTGTAATACTTTGGCCACCGGATTCGAAGAACTGAGTCATTGGGAAAGACCCTGATGCTGGGAAAGATTGAAGACAGGAGGAAAAGACAATGACAGAAGATGAGATGGTTGGACGGCATCACCAACTTGATGGACGTGAGTTTGAACAAGCTCTGGGAGTTGATGAAGGACAGGAAAGCCTGGTGTGCTGCAGTTCATGGGGTCGTAAAGAGTCGGACATGACTGAGAGACTGAACTGAAATATTAGAAAGTGAAAATTTGACATTATTTTTCATGTGTATTACTAAAGATGTTATAAAGCATTTATAATTATACAGTAAAATGAAAAAAATTATTGCAAATGAATAGAATTTTTAGATTGATTTTTTAATTTTCAGATAATTATAGATTCATATATAGTTATAAGAAATAATACAGAGACTCCACATATCCTTTACCCAGTTTCTCCAATGATATTATCTTATAAAATTAGAACACATTTTCACAACCAGGTTATTGAAATTGATGGCTAAGATAAAGAACATTTCTACCACCACAAGAATCCCTCATGTTGCCCTTTTATAGCCACACACTTCTCTCCTGCTCACATCTTAATCCCTGGAAATTTACCATTTTTTCCTTTTTTGAATGGTGCTTTTGATGTCAAGTCTAAAAATTCTTTGCCTAGCACTAGATTCTAAAGATTTTCTCCCATTTTTCTAAAAGTTTATAGTTTTGTGTTTTACATTTAAGTCTATGATCCATTTGGAGTTAAATTTGAGGTATAAAATTTAGGTCAAAATTCCTTTTTTTAAAAACCTATGGAGACCATAAAGAAGGCTAAACACTGATGAACTGATGCTTTTGCACTGTGATGTTGGAGAAGACTCTTGAGAGTCTCTTGGACTGTGGGGAGATCAAACCAATCAATCCTAAAGGAAACCAGTCCTGAATATTCATTGGAAGGACTGATGCTGAAGCTGAAGCTCCAATACTTTGGGCACCTGATGCAAAGAGCCAACTCATTAGAAAAGACCCCAATGCTGGGGAAGGCTGAAGGCAGGAGAAGAAGGGATGACAGAGGAGGAGATGGTTGGATGGCATCCCTGACTCAGTGGACATGAGTTTGAGCATGAGATGGTGAAGGACTGGGAAGTCTGGCTTGCTGCAGTCCATGGGGTCACAAAGAGTTGGACACAACTGAGTGACTGAACAACAGCAATAACAAACCAATTACTTCAGCATCCTTTACTGAAAAATTACTCTGTTGAATTGCTTTTGCATATTTGTCAGAAATCAGTTGGGCATATTTGTGTGGGCCTATATCTGGGTTCTCTATTCTATCCATTGGTCTGAGAGTCTATCTCTCCACTGGTGTCACAATCTTAGTAAATGTAGCTATGCCATAAGTCTTGGAATAGAGTAGATTGATTCCTTTTACTTTAATCCTTTATTCCAAAATGGTTTTAGTGGGGCTTCCCTGGTGCTCCAGTGGTTAAGACTCCATCCTCCCAGTGCAGGAAGCCCTGGTTAGGGAATTAGATCCCACATGCCACAGCTAAGCCCCAGTGCTGCGCCACCCTACGCCTCCCCAAAAAAGTACCTTTAGCTATTCAAGTTCTTTTACCTTTTCTAAATAAATTTTAGAAGAATCTTCATATCTACAAAAAGTCTTGCCCATATACTGACAGGAATTGTGTTAAACCTGTGTAACAATTTGGGGAGAACTGACATCTTTATTAGTTTGAGTCTTCTAATCCACAAACATGATATGTTTATTTAGATCTTTCTTGATTTGCTTAATTAGTATTGCATAGTTTTCAGCATACAAGTCCTGTACATGTTTTGTTAGGTTTGCACCCATTTGTTTTCTGTGTGTGATTGTAAACAGTTTTGTATTTTTAATTAAAATGGCTATGCATTTAGTGCTAGTCTATATAAAAACAATGGGTTTTTGCATATTTATCTTAAATCCTGTAACCTTTCTAAATTCACGTATTTGTTCTAGGAGTTTTGACTATACAGACTTTTGTCAGCAAAGTGATGTGTCTGCTTCTTAATACACTGTGTAAGTTTGTCATAGCTTTCCTTCCAAGTGGCAAGTGTCTTAATTTCATGGCTACAATCACCATCTACAGTGATTTTGGAGCCCAAGAAAATAAAATCTATCACTGTTTCCATTGTTTCCCCTCCTATTTGTCTTGAAGTGATGGGATGGGATGCCATGATCTTAGTTTTTTGAATGTTGAGTTTTAAGCCAGCTTTTTCATTCTCCTCTTTCACTTTCATCAAGAGGCTCTTTAGTTCCTCTTCACTTTCTGCCATAAGGGTGGTGTCATCTGCAAATCTGAGGTTATTGATGTTTCTCCCAGCAGTCTTGATTCCAGCTTGTGATTCATGTAGTTTGGCGTTTGTCATAAGCAGGGTGACAATACATAGCCTTGACATACACCTTTCCCAATTTGGAACCAGTCTGTTGTTCCATGTCTGGTTCTAACTCTTGCTTCTTGACCAGCATACAGGTTTCACAAGAGGCACGTAAGGTGGCCTGGTATTCCCATCTCTTTAAGAATTTTCCAGTTTATTGTCATCCACACAGTCAAAGGCTTTAGTGTAGTCAATGAAGCAGAAGTTTTTCTGGAATTCCCTTGATTTCTCTATGACCCAATAAATGTTGGTAATTTGATCTTTGGTTCCTTGGTCTTTTCTAAACCCAGCTTGTATATCTGGAATTTCTCGGTTCACATACATGTCATCTAGAAATAGGGACAATTTTGTTTCATATTTTAATTTTTTCTCATCTGTATACCTTTTATTTCCTTGGCATTATTGCAGTGGCTAAAAATTTTGGCCCTATGTTGAGTAAGAGTGGTGAGGAAAGTCATCCTTGCGTTGTTTTAGATCTTAGGGGAAAACCATTTAAAGTTTCACCACTAAGTATAATGTTAGCTGTAGGTTTTTATAGATTCTTTTTTGTCACATTGGGATAGTTCCTTCTATTCCTATTTTTCTGAGAATTTGTTTCATGAATGAATACTGAATTTTGTCAAAATTTTTTTCAGCACCGGTTAATATAATCATGTGATTTTCTTTATTTGATTTGTTGACTAGTGGATTACAATTGCTTTTCAAGTACTGAACCAGCTTTGCATCCCTGAAATAAACCCCTCTTGTGTCATGGTATATAATTCTTTTCTCATATTGGTGAATTGTACTTGTTAATATTTTGTTAACTATTTTTATGTCTAAATTCACAAGGGATATTGGTCTGTAGCTTTCTTTTTAGGTACTATTTTTGTCTGGTTTTGGTATCAAGTAATACTAGTTGCATAAAATGAGTGGGGAAAAGTTCGCTCTTCTATTTATGGAAGAGATTATGTAGTTCAGTTCAGTTCAGTCGCTCAGTTGTGTCTGACTCTTTGCGACCCCATGAATTGCAGCACGCCAGGCCTCCCTGTCCATTACCAACTCCCAGAGTTCACTCAAACTCATGTCCATCCAGCCATCTCATCCTCTGTCGTCCCCTTCTCCTCCTGCCCCCAATCCCACCCAGCATCAGAGTTTTTTCCAATGAGTCAACTCTTCACATGAGGTGGCCAGAGTACTGGAGTTTCAGCTTCAGCATCATTCCTTCCAATGAACACCCAGGACTGATATCCTTTAGAATGGACTGGTTGGATCTCCTTGCAGTCCAAGGGACTCTCAAGAGTCTTCTCCAACATCACAGTTCAAAAGCATCAGTTCTTTGGTGCTCAGCTTTCTTCACAGTCCAACTCTCACATCCATACATGACCACAGGAAAAACCATAGCCTTGACTAGACAGACCTTTGTTGACAAAGTAATGTCTCTGCTTTTTAATGTGCTATCTAGGTTGGTCATAACTTTTCTTCCAAGGAGTAAGCATCTTTTAATTTCATGGCTGCAATCACCATCAGCAGTGATTTTGGAGCCCCCCAAAATAAAGTCTAACACTGTTTCCCCATCTATTTCCCATGAAGTGATGGGACCAGATGCCATAGATTGTGTAGAATTGGTGTTAATTCTTAATTAAATACTTGATAGAATTCCCGAGTGAAACCATATGGTCCTAGAGATGTCTCTTTTGGGAGTTTTTAAGTTAAAAATCCAACTTGCTTAATAGTTACGTGGTTATTTAAATGATCTATTTAGTATTGAGTGAATTGTGGTAGTTTTTATTTTGCAAGTGAAATTTCAAAATTTTTCAAAGAGAACTTCGAAATTTTTCAAGTTTTTGTTTTTATTTTTCATTATTCATTTGTCAAATGTAGGCCTGTAGGGTTGTTTGTAGTATTCACTTGTATTCCTTTTAAGATCTGCAGAGTTTATAGCAATACCCACTGTTTCATTCCTGATCTTGGTAATTCATGTCCTCCCTGTCCTTCTTTCTCTCTCTTCCCCTTTTTGTCAGCCTTGATAGAGCATTGCCAAATTTGTCTTTTCAAAGATTCTATTTTTTGTTTCATTGATTTTTCTATGTTATCAGTTTCATTGATTTCTGCTCGTATCATTATTATTTCTTTCCTTTTACTTTGGATTTGCTTTTCATTTTCTAAGTTCTTGATTATTTGGGAGCTTGGATTATTTATTTGAGACTTCTCATTTCTGACATATGCATTTAGTGTTATAAATTTACCTCTCAATCCTGATTTACCCATGTTTAACAAATTTTGATATGTTATATTTTTATTTTCTTCCATTTTGATAAGTTTTAAAAAATCCTTCAGACTTCTTTAACCATGGATTATTTATAAGTGTGTGGTTTAAGTGTCCAAGAGTTTGGAGATATTTCTGTTATCGTTCTGTTATTGATTTTCAGTTTGAGTTCCCAAAACATAAACCACATAATTTAAATTATTTTACATTTGTTGAGATATGTTTTATGGCCCACGCTATGGTGTTTCCTGGAGAAGGCCATGGCACCCCACTCCAGTGCTCTTGCCTGGAAGATCCCATGGACGGAGGAGCCTGGTAGGCTGCAGTCCATGGGGTCGCGAAGAGTCGGACAAGACTGAGTAACTTCACTTTCCCTTTTCACTTTCATGCATTGGAGAAGGAAATGGCAACCCACTCCAGTGTTCTTGCCTGGAGAATCCCAGGGACAGGGGAGCCTGGTGGGCTGCTGTCTCTGGGTTGGCACAGAGTCGGACACGACTGAAGTGACTTAGCAGCATGGTGTTTCCTGGTACATGTTTTATGGGCAATTGAAAGGAACATGTATTCTGCTGTTGTTAAGTGGAATATCCTATAAATGTTGATTATTACTGTTGGTTGATGGTGGATATCTCTGTATCTTTGGTGACTTTACGTCTGGTTATTCTGAGAGTCATTGAGGGCAGTGTGATGTCTCCAACTATAATTGTAGATTTGTCTATTTCTTCTTTCGATTCTGTCTGTTTTGTCTTCACATATTTTGCAGCCCCATTGTTTGGTGCATACACATTTAGAATTACTATGTCTTCTTGGTGGATTGACCCTTTCCCTGTTATAGAACATCTCCCTCTGGGTCTGGTAATTTTCTTGCTTTGAAATCTACTTTATCTAATATTAATATAGTCATTCCTGCTTCCCTTTTATTAATGTTTGCATTATATATTTCTTTCTATCCTTTTACTTTTATCCTGCTTATACTGTCATGTTTAAAGTGAATTTCTTATAGACAGTATATCGTTGGGTCATGTTTTTTAATCCACTCTCCCGATACTGCCTTTTAATTGATGTATTTTGATCATATACATTTAATATGGGCTTCCTTGTGTCTCAGCTGGTAAAGAATTGCCTGCAATGTGGGAGACCTGGGTTCAATCCCTGGGTTAGGAAGATCCTCTAGAGAAGGGAAAGGCTACCCTCTCCAGTGTTCTGGCTTGGAGAATTCCAAGAACTGGAATACAGTCCATGGGGTCACAAAGAGCCGAACACACCTGAGCGACTTTCACTTTCACATTTAATATAATTATCGATGAGGTTGAAATGTGCCATTTCCTTTTTCTCTTATTCTTCTCATGTTTTTCATTTCTGTTTTATTTTTCTTGTCTTCCTGTGGGTTACTTAAATATTCTTTAGAATTACATTTGGTTTATAGTATTTTTGAGTGTATCTCTTTGTATAGCTATTTAAATAGTTGTTCTGGGAATTACATTATATAATAAAAGTTCTATTTACATGTATGTGTATATATATATATATCTTATCACAGTCTATTGGTATTATGAATTTACCAGCTTGAGTGAAATAATAGAAGCTTTGTCTCCCTTATATCCCATTACTTCCCCATTTATTATATAACAGTCTTAAATTTACCTCTACGTATACTTAGAATCATATCAGACAGTGTTGTCATTTTTGCTTCAACCATCAAAAATAATTTAGAAACTCAAGAAGAGAAAGCCTATTGTATGTACCTACATTTTTCCTTACACATTTTTTTTTCCTCTCTTCTTTTCTTTTTCCTTTTCTGTTTAGAAAACTTCCTCTAGCTAGTCTCTAAGGGTAGGTCTTCTGGTGACAAATCGTCTTAGTTTTCCTTCATTTGAGAATATCTTGATTTCTCCGTTATTCCTAGATAAGATTTTTGCTAGGTAGGATTCTGGGTTTACAAGTCTTTTCTTTCAGCACTTGAAAAATATTGTAAAATATTTTTACTTGAGAAAAAATTCTTCTGACCTCTCTAGTTTCTAATGAGAAATCCACTGTCATTCAAATTGTTTTTCCCCTATAGGCAAGGTGTCTTTCTCTGACTTTTTCAAGTTTTTTTTCCTTTGTCTTGATTTTCAGAAGTTTAATTATGATACATCTGGGCATGGATTTCTTTGTGTATAATCTTGGGGTTTGCTGCTGCTGCTGCTACGTCGCTTCAGTCGTGTCTGACTCTGTGCGACCCCACAGACGACAGCCCGCCAGGCTCCCCCGTCCCTGGGATTCTCCAGGCAAGAACACTGGAATGGGTTGCCATTTCCTTCTCCAATGCATGAAAGTGAAAAGAGAAAGTGAAGTCGCTCAGTCGTGCCTGACTCTTAGCGACCCCATGAACTGGAGCCTACCAGGCTCCTCCATCCATGGGATTTTCCAGGCAAGAGTACTGTGGGGTTTGCTAAGCTTCTTTAATCTATATATATCTCTTGGCAAATTTGGGAGGTTTTCAGCCATTATTTCTTTGAGTATTTCTTCCGCTCCACTTTCTATCTCCTTTACAACTGCCTTGATGTGAATATTAGAACTCTTGTTATGGTTCCACAAGCCTCTAATTAATTTTTTAATTAAAATTTGTATAATTAAAAATTTTAAATTAATTTATTTTTCCTTTGCTTTTTGCTTTTGGTGGCTGCTTGTCGGCTTTCTCAAGTCTGCTCTTCCCTGTGGTACCCAGGTCCATTGCTGGACTTCTCATGCTCCAGGGCTTCTATCGCTGTGGTGGATGGGCTCAGTTGCTCCAAGGCGTGTGGAATCTTCCCAGACCAGGGATCAAACCCATGTACCCTGCACTGGCAGGGGGATTCTCCTGCCAAGGGAAGTCCACCATTAATTTTCTTTCCAATCTATTTTCCCTGTTGTTCAGATTGAGCCGTGCCTGTTGTTCTGTCTTTCAGCTCACTGTTGAGTCCATCCACTGAGCGTCTATTTTGGTTATCGTTTTTTAGTTCTATAGTTTCCATTTGGTTCTCCTTTGTACCTTTTATTTCTTTGTTGGCACTTTCTACTTCTTTGCTGAGACTATGTGTTTTTCTTTGTTTCATGCATGTTCTTAATTGTTCATTGAAGCACTTTGAATATGTTTGCTTTAAAATCTTTGTCAGATTATCCTGATGTCTTTTTTATCTCAATGTTGGCATCTATCAATTGTCTTTTCCCATTCAGTTTGAGATTTTTCTGGTTGTTGGTATGAAAAGTGATTTTTAATTGAAATTGTTTTTATTTATTTATTTTGTTGTGGATTTCCCAGGTGGCACAGTGGTAAAGAATCCACCTGCCAGTGCAGCAGAGGCGGGTTCAGTCCCTGAGTTGGGAAGGTCCCATGGAGGAAGAAATGGCAACCCACTCCAGTATTCTTGCCTGGACAATCACATGGACAGAGAGGAGGCTGGTGGGCCACAGTCGATGGGGTCACAAAGAGTGGGACACAACTGAGTGACTGAGCACACACACATGAATTTTTTTGTGCCCCTCTGTCAGGAGATGGAGAAGGCAATGGCACCCCACTCCAGCACTCTTGCCTGGAAAATCCCATGGATGGAGGAGCCTGGTGGGCTGCAGTCCATGGGGTCACTAAGAGTTGGACACGACTGAGCGACTTCACTTTCACTTTTCACTTTCCTGCATTGGAGAAGGAAATGGCAACCCATTCCAGCGCTCTTGCCTGGAGAATCCCAGGGACAGGGGAGCCTGGTGGGCTGCCGTCTATGGGGTCGCACAGAGTCGGACACGACTGAAGCGACTTAGCAGCGGTGGTCAGGAGAAGGGGAGACATTGCTCCATCACTGCAAAATAGAAGTAGACATCCAAGTTATCCGCTTGTTCTTTCTTGACAGCTGACCCCGAGGGAGTTGCTTGGGGTGGAGGGGAGGTTCCAGCTCCCCATGCGGTCTCCACTGACTCTGCAGTTAGAGTGACCTGGCTACTGCTGGCCATTGGTGAAAGCTGACTCTCCAGTAGGCGGCCTCTGACAGAACCGGAGAGGGGATTGAGGGACAGGGGCTCTTCGTTATCGCTTCATGGGGTACAAGTTCGAGCTGTCAGCGTGTTCTCCACTGAACCGAGGCCTGGGGGGAGCTCATTACTGGTGGTGAGGATGAAAGTCTGGGCACCCTACATGACCTTCCCTGATACCACTGAGAGTGCTGAAGCACCTAATTACAGTCTTATGTACGCGAGGATGTCTAGGATCCCACTTGAAATTTGCTGGCATGGGTGGGAATGGGGCCACAGATGTTTCTTGTGGGGATTGGCTGGAGTAGAGTTGTTAGAGTCTAAAAAGTATAGTCTATAGTTGTTTCTGTCTGCTAGGCTGCCCTTGTCCTATTTCTTTGTCTAGAGAGAGAAGGCTTTCGTTGGGGCTTGTTTTATCTGTCTGTTAGTATTTCTGGGCTGCTGGGTTGTTCAGCTTTAAGTCTGGGATGCACGAGGCAAAAAGAAAACCCAGGAACTCATCACTCTGCCATTCCTTGGGTTCTGACGTCTCTTGTCAGTCTGCCTTCTTCTCTTTGTTTCAGAGACTTCTTGTCTTTATTTTTATGTATAATGTCCAGGATTTCTAGTGGAAGAAATAGCTATATCTAAATATGTCTACTCAATCTTCCTTGAAAAAGTATTGACTGTATTTTAAATAAAACTGAAATGTAATATGATTTTTCTTGAACTTTAATTAAATACTTTAAAGTGTTTGTATGAAAACAAAACCATTTACAGTTTAGCATTCAGTGTTCTTCTAGTTACCAGTAAAAATGCTGATACCATGCTTCAACCATATACACAAATTTAAGGGTGATATGGTTTGTTTAATATTGCATAATGTTCCTCAGCTGCTACCTGCATCTGTTGCAAATACTGTGATCATTTGTGATTACTTCTGGAACCTTAAATTAGAATACAAAGAGACGGAAGAAAGCAGACACCTGGCACTTACTAGGAACCAATCATTTGGTATGCAAGAGGTATTGCGTTTACGCCAAGAGGAAGAGTTTGGCAAGCTAATTTGTCTCTTCTATACTTCAGTGCTTCTGTTGCTTGAATCCTCCCTGTGGTTCAATATCTGCAGGACAAAACCCACAGACATTCGTGGCATCCAGACCCAGCCGCCTTCTGTTTTGAGGACATGGGCAGGAGATGTGAAGTATTCTCTAGGGCCATGAAGGGCGCTGGAAGCAAGTGTGGATCTTTGGGATTGTGGGTCACTCTGCACCACCTCTGAGCACCAGATGCCAAGTCACAGAACTGTTCACATGATCATCTGTGTGTGTGTGTTTATGTCTGCTGTGAGATATGTGCATGCGTGCTGAGTCGCTTCAGTGGTGTCCAACTCTTTGTGACCCTGTGGACCATAGCCCACCAGGCTTCTGCGTCCATAGGATTTTCCAGGCACGGATACTGGAGTGGGTTGTCGTGCCCTCCTCAAGGGGACCTTCCCGACCCAGAAATGGAATGCATATCTCCTACATCTGCATTGGCAGGCAGGTTCTTTATCACTAGCGCTACCTGGGAAGAACTGTGAGATACGGGAGCCCTTCTAACACTTCAGTCCAGGCCAGGGGCCCTCTTGCCTGGAGCTTAAGTATAATATTGTCTTCCACAGGGCAAATTCAGCTAAGACTTTTAAACCACTTGCCACATTCTAAAGATCTTTCTCATCTGTTTCCTAGTAATCTAGTGTAAGACTATTAACAATGTAAATGAGGCAAAACTAAACATTTCCACATTCAATTGAGAATTAATATGAGGTAAACACAGATCAGGAGATGGTGCGCATTATTTCTCTATAATTTATGATATAATTTTAATGGCACTGCACAGCTCTGTCTACATGTAGAGACACTATGTGGGCAGACATGATGTTTCTCTTTCTGAATTATGGGGGAAAAGAGATGAAGGTTTCTTTTTTTTTTTTTTACAGTCAATTTCATTTTTTTCTAACTAGAGTCAAACACTTGATAGGATAATTAAAAATACATCAAGTCATCCGGAACCGTGGCAGTTGTATGTTTGGTTAGATGGTAGGATAATTGCCAACCCTTATCTTCAATTTTCAGACTTAAATTTCTTTCCCATTTTGCTTTAATTGGCTCTAGGCTTCCATCCATCCTTAACTTTGGGTTCATTTGTTGCAGTTGTTTTATCTGCGCTAAGTTGTTCTCCAGTGAATACAATAAATCTATGTATCTGATTCATCTTTGTTTTTATGGTTAATATTTTAAGATTATAAAACCAGACTCTTCAGAATGTGAAATGCAGGAGTAAGTGTCTGCATTTCAGAATCACTTTATCGATGTCTCTGAAAAGGCATTAGCTGTTAGGCACTAGCTTATTGAATCACATTTACAAAAATTCTCTGTAAAAAATAAGAATTTGTATTTTCATTTTCCCTGCTCTTAACTCCTCTTGATTTTTTTTTTTTTTTTACAACTCTCACAGCAGCTATTTTGGAAAAGTTACTTTAAAGAAAAATAATGATTTATTCTCTTTCCCAAACTGCCAATTAAATAGTGACCTGGTTTAAGGCTACCTTATCATCTGAGGCTGCATTGTTGCCACAGAGCTCTGCTCTCTAGCTACCTGATAAATGGCTAAAACCTTTGGGGGGAATATCTTATTAAAGTTATAAAGCCTCTCTTCAGAAAAAGGCAGAGTTGCATATAGTTTTAGGGATTCGTGGATGTTCTGAACTTCTGCTTAGCTTCCTAAGGGGTTCCTAGACCCCAGGTTAAGTCTTTTGATTTAGACCACTTGGTGGCAAAGACGACTGGTAAAGTCAAAACATTATTTACACAATTTACAGACTGCTGATGTTGTTTAGGGTGGGGGAAGGGATGAAACTAAGGAGGGGGAGGGGTGCAAGATCCAAAGTAAGCAAGTCTATTTCTTTAGCAATGAATGGAACTGGAAGCTCTCAGCCCAAAAAATAGCAGGCCACAAATGCTACAAATAATGGAGTGAGCTTGCAAAATGAAATGGAAGAAATTTCTTTTGCTTCCTTATGAATTACAATTTCATTGGCAAAACAGAGCAAAAGCACCATTTAAAGCAAGTGTCTTCTGAAGCTGGCCCTGCTAAAAGAGTCCAGCGGTTTTGCTTCCATGGAACACCTAGACTGGCTTTGGATGCGAAGCAGGGGAGGGACTCCAGTGCTCTGAGCCGGGAGTGGGGGAATCCCTGGGGGAGCGAGGGAGAGAGGGAGCCAAGGCGATTCACATTCAGGCATGGCCTGTGAGAAATCCCTAGAGGATGTTCAAGAAATAGGACAGCTGGTATCAGATGTTAGGTCGTTTGCTGTGTGGTGAGAAAATGTAACCCATTCCTCATGACCTAAAAACCGTCAATAAACATTCAGCTAACGTCTGATGCTTGTAAAAATAATTGCTTTTGGGTGAGAGGACAGGGTTGGGAGGAAAAGGCGCAGAATTATGGAGAGCAGAAAATGAGAATTCAGTAAGGGCAGGAAATTGGAGCCAGAGGTGAGAGAAGGATGTAGGTTCCCTTGCAATTTGCTGAAATCTCAAGGCAGGCAGTAGATTTTTTTCCCCCCTAGGATATAAAATGGGGGTTTGAACCAAATAGATCTATATTTTAAGAAGCATAGTAACCCCCTTGACCTCTCAGTAACATCTATCTGAAGAGGTTACCTTTCTGTTAATCGAGCATCTTTAGATTCATTCACACTGTCTGTTCCCTGATCCTGGGTTCACAGGTGTGGTGGGCTTTCCTGCAGGGCTGGCAGGTGCTGGCCTTCTTAGTCTCCTGAGGCTGGCAGGTGCCTGAGAAGGAGGAAGGGACTGAGGGAAAGTGTGAGGAGTCTTTGAGTTCGTCTGGGGAGGGAGGAGATTACCGCAGCTCTGAAAGTCAAAGGACAGTGCTGGTGGGCCCTTATCATTTGCAAAGCATTTGCAGAGCTTCATTACAAGCTTCCCAGCTCAGTTATATCTAGTTCCCAGGGGTAGGGGCCCAGCGGTGTCACTCTCCTCTTTTCTGGAGGAGAGGTCCTACAGGAGCCTGCTGGCCTGAGACGTCCCCTGGTCTCTCGCTGGACCTTGGGGCCCTGAATTTCAGGTAGTGTGGTAGGGGAGGAGCCAGGGAGGGGCTGTGATCACCCCCTTTTTCTGTTCAGTTGTTGACTGACACTTCAGGCTCTGGGAAAAAATCTGATATGCTGACTGGTACCGTCGTCTCAGAAAAGAAAATGAATTCACCCATCTCCCTTGCTGATTAGTGTGCCTTGTGTTCTAATTGACTCTGCACAGGAATTCCTTCCTGAGGAAATCTTCCATGCTCAGTGAATGGACTCTGGGGCGGGGCGGGGCGAGGGGGCAGGAAGTGGGAGGGGGCAGGCTGCGCGGATGCCATAAAAGGCGCAGTCAGGGACGCAGGGCCTGGAGGTAAGGCTGACTAGGGGCTGATTTGTTTCATTTGCTCACAGTGACCTACGTTTCCAGCCCTTTCCTCTAAGAATTTCAGATAATGTGGTCTCTGGAGACGCACGATGTCTTCTTTTAGGGTGGGTGAGGCCGCGCCTTTGGGTGGTGGTGATACAGCCTGATATTGCATCATGGGTGCTTGCAGGCCTGGAGAGGGGCGTGGAGGTGTGGGAGAGAGGGAGTGGGGGCCGTGCTGATGACTCAGCATTGGCCCACGCACTGGGACATCATAAAGGGCTCATTTTACAGGCAGTGATTCATTCAACAAGTGTTTGCTGGATGCAGGTAATGTGCCAGGTGTTGGGGAGGCAGGGATGAAAATGTGTAGCCCCTGCCGTTGTGGAGCTTATCATGGTTTCTGTTGCAGCTGATGGGTCCCAAGTTCTAACAGTGGCTTATAAGGCCCCACAGGACAGGCCCTGGTCATCCCTTTACTCTGTGCTCCCTCTCGATGGCCCAGCCATGCTTGGCTGTTCTTGCAAGGCATCAGCCACACTCCCATGTTAGGTCCTTTGCACTGGCTGTTCCCTCTGCTTGAGGGAACCCCTCCCTCACCTCTTTCATGTTCCACTTAATGTCACCGCATTTGGACCACAGTATTAAAAGCGCCACAAGCCCTCTTCCCAGTACTCCCGATCCCCCTTCCCTTCTTCCACATTTCCTTTCTAAAGCACTTCTCTCTCCCCACCATACCAGATGACTGACGTATTTATTATGCTTTTATTACTTGTTACATTTTCACCAGTTAGAATATAAGCCCCATGAGGACAGAAATTGCCGATGCCTCCCAATTCTACTGAATGAATTAATCAAATTACAATAGACTTATTAGAAGGCTTCCCTGGTGGCTCAGATGGTGAAGAATCTGCCTGCAATGCGGGAAACCTGGGTTCGATCCCTGAGTTGGAGAGATCCCCGGGAGGAGGGCATAACTACCCACTTCAGTATTCTTGCCCGGAGAATCCCCATGGACAGAGGAGCCTGGTGGGCTACAGTTTATGGGGTCATAAAGAGTTGGACACAACTGAGTTACTAAGCAGCAGCAGCAGCACCAGGCTTATTGGAAAGTCATCCTGCCCATCCCCCTTGACTTATGCCAAGCCTTTTCCGCCCTTTATGTGAGCCGAGTTCTCTCACCCAGCTCTCCCATCTCACTCTTGGCATTGTTGTATCAGGAGATTCGTCAGGTCCTCTAAGCAAGCTTGGCCACATGAGGCCCCTCCTTCTGGTGATGCTGCCGCCGCTGCTGCTGCTAAGCTGCTTCAGTCGTGTCCGACTCTGTGCGACCCCGTAGACGGCAGCCCACCAGGCTCCCCTGTCCCTGGGATTCTCCAGGCAAGAACACTGGAGTGGGTTGCCATTTCCTTCTCCAACTGGTGATGCCTAAGGAGGGGCAATATAGCCAAGTGGAAGAGGCGACACACTGCTGTTCTGGTCAGTGCTTCCAGAAACTTAATTGTCGCAGCTTTGAGATACCTTAACCAAGGAAGTTCTTGAGAGAAGGCTTTGCGTTTTGTTTTGGAGATCCAGATCAGTTCTTCTAAGTATGATCTAAACCTCAGCCATCTGTTCAGTTCTACTTCTCTTTTAAGAGATTTTTCTGGCCATCAGCCGTCACCGCTGGTAATATCAGCTGTCATGGTCTGAGTCCCCCCCCGCATGTTTCAGTAATTCTGTCCCTTTCCTTAGTATTTCTGAAAATCATCAAGGAGTTCTCCCACGCATCCCTCAAGTCATCCAGGCTTCTCCCAGCTCTGTTTGACTTCAGTTTGCCCTGCTCATTACTTTGGGCTTGTTGTAACCACATCTATAGTGCTTCCTGTGATCTAGTCCCCAAAACAAGAACACAGCCTGGACTTGATTGCTCCAAAACAGCTCATTGAAAGCTAATAGCTACTTGATAGAATTTTCCCAAGGGCCTGATGCTGCCACAAGAAAATTATAACCCAGAAAAGGGAAGCTGAATTCTCCAGGTCAGTCATCAGTGCTTCTAGAGTCTGTGGTCATGCTTCTTCATGTTTGGAGGCTCCCTCATCACCACCTCCCTCCTTGGACTCCAGACTGCTACGTTGTTCCAGGACTCACTTATCTCCTTTGCAAAAGCGTTTCCTCTTGACAGTCCTTCTTCCCCTGGATTTGAGTCCCTAACCCCAACTCTGAAGTCAGCGCAACTGTCCACTGGCTTTTTATTTGTTATTCCTGAGTCAAATGTGTGCCCAACTAGGAGTCTTGTGTTTGGTGTTTTCCCACCTGGCGGGCTCTTCCATCACTCTCCATGTGCCGCGCTCCTTGTCGTTCAGGCCTCAGCCCGCAGGAGGACACGTTCATGGAGAAACTTCCCTGGCCTCTCAGTCTCCAGCGTACTCTTACTCTCCCTCCTACCCCCTAGGGAGATTTTCTTCCTGGTCCCTGGCATTGCCTGCAAGGATCCTTTTTACCCCTGCTCTGCACATGGTTACTTGCCCTCCTCAAGCCTGTCTCTATGTCTTCAACATAAAATAGAATGCAGGCTCCCCAGAAGCTGGATCCTCAACTGTCTTGTCCAACATTTAACTTGTATCTGCAGGATTATTTGTCCTACCAGCTAGCAGCTTGAGGTGACTGCCTTCAACTCACGCAGATTCTATCCAGGTTTTCTTGGAGGGAGGAGCTGGGAAGACTAGGACCTTCAAGGACAAAGAGGTGAGAGAGGTGAGATTCCTTTTCTCTGTTAAGGGAGGGATAAGGGGGTCAAAGAGCCTCACAAAGAGGGAGAACCCCTACTTCTTTTCCTGATGGGAGGCTGGCAAGATTTTGAAGGGGATGGCACTCCTAGGTGGGCAAGACCCTGGCTCCAGAGGGAATGGGCTTGCAGTCTCCTACAGTCCCCATCTAAAGCTGCAGGAAAGTCACAGGAAGGTTAGATTTCAAGGGGTCACGTGGAGGTACAGTGCAGTCACTAGTGTGCGCTGGAGGCGCCTCTCCAATATTTTGAGCTCATAAACATCCCTGGGGTCCTTTGCATAGCCTTAAGATATGGGAATGAGGAATGACTGGGTTGAATTTCCCACTAGACTGGAGGGTAAAGGACTCTGAGTCAAATTCAAAGTACATAAATCCACATGACATTTCCCATACAATCAAGTTTGTGGACCAATACTCCTCTCTATTCTTTGATATTTTGTTTTTGCCAAAGTGGGAAAGACAGGGGGGAAGGATTTAGGGGACAAATGTAACTCCCAGCCTCACACTAGCACAGGCCCCTCATCCTAGGGGCTCTTTGGAGGTTCTTGGGTGCCTTCTTATCATCCTTTAACAGCGTCTCCCAGATATGTGTCTTGGTTTCAGCCCCTGCACACTTAACACGGAGTAAGTTGCTCCCCAACTGTGTTCCCTAGGAGTTTGCAATCAGAGCGTTTGCCACATGTGTGGCAGCAGGGGTGAGGTTAAGGCGTCATAGACCTCTTAGGGTCCAGATGCGGGACAATCAGTGCTAAAATGATAGCATCCCTTGCCTGTGTCCTCAACACCACTGGCTTGTGAAGGGGAATCCCTCAGCTCTCCTGGCTCAGTCCTTTTTTGGAAGAGAGCAAAACGCTTCCTGAACCTTTTCATCCTCTAAACACTCTTCTCCTGCCCAATCTCCCTGCCCCCCAACCCTCCCTAGAGAATGACCTGCAGAGAAGGAAACCAGCTGGCTCGGGGCTGGCAGACAGGATGAGACTTAGTGTGGAAGAATGTTCCACCAAGCGGAGCCAGCTGCTCGAGGTGGTATTGCTGTTGCCCTCCAGGAAGCGGTGTTTCTCCCTGACCGTTTAAAGGGGCAGGTGCACCATCCATGGCACACGCTCTCCACCCTTCTGGCCCCATCCACAGAAATCCCAGACCACCTGGGAGTTAAGGCTGCAGAACTCAGCGTGGGTGTGGGATCGCCCTGTGCTGGAATGTTGCCTGCTTCCCAAGGGAGGTGAGCATACACAGCACAGGGTAAAAACTCCCAACTCTCTCTCACTCTCTGAGGGCTGGCAAAATATAAAATACATGATCTGCTTGAACAGTGGAGGGAAAATATCCCCAGGCTGATTCTTGTTTGTGCCTTCACCACCTCTCACCCTTCTTATCTCACCCCTTCTACTTGGACAAGTGAAGGAGACATGGAGAGAGGAAGGGAGGGAGTGGGAGAGAGAAAGAGGGAGGGGCGTTGGGGAGAGAGAGAGAAGCAAGGATTGGAGGGGAACCCAGGGGCTGGGTTTGAAAGGGGCTTGGCCAGGAAATAGGGATGAGATTAGGAGGGCACCTGTATAACTGTTGTAGGGAGACCTGAGGCCTGGTCATGCCAGTCACGAATTATTATAAAGGGTGTACTGCATCCACCCCTGGAATTTAGATATGTCTGGGCATCCCTGGGAAATTGGTCCAGTGATCCAGTCAGGGACTCAGGAGCCTCCCAGAAGGTTCCTTGTCCTGTGGAAGCTGGGACCAAGCACCACCATCTTGGTCTGGTAACAGGGTACTGGGTTTCTAAGGAGTGAAGTGATGAAGTGAACCCAGCTTCTGTCATGCAAACCTGTTCAAGCCCTGGGACAGGGCTCCCCTAGGGGAGAGGGAACTGGCTGCAAGAAGATATGCAGAGTTCTTGTAAACGCCACAAAACCCTGGGCAGGCACGTCCTGCTTCAGGAGTCTGAGAAACTGGTTACCCTATGCAGCAGGAGGGGAAATGTGCTCGTCCATATCTTGCCACTGGGCACTGATATCTGGTGGGACATGGAGGATGCTATGGGAAGTGCTTCACCAGAGCCACATGGCAGCTGGTCCAAATGTTGGTAGAACACGTGTAACACAGCCCCTCAGGGTACCAGCAAACAGTCAGTGGAACATGGCACGGTGGGCCCCTGGGGTTTTACATCAACAGGATGAAAACAGCTACAGAAATAATTCCACCTTGCACTCAAGTACTGGGATATACTTCACAGAAAGTTTCACATACATGTTCTGATTTGCTTCTCACAGCTTCCCACAGTTGGAAGCAAGTGCAATAATCCTCTTAAGTGCCAAGAGGGGTTGGACTCCCAACCTAAAGGCCACTCCAGGGTCCTTAGGAGATATCCAAGGGCCCAGGGTGGGCTGTTCCTCGGGTAGACACTTCAGAAGCTGAGTCAAGATATGAGTATTGCCTGGGGGCCTCTTCACTGCTAAGGGTTCTAAACAGGAAACAAACAGTAAGAATGGAGAAAAAATTTTTTCTTTATTACTGATAGAGGCTAAGTTGGAAGATGCAGCTTATAATGAGAATCAAATGACCCCGCTAACTGAGCGCAGAGTTGGACAGATTTAGCTACCCTGCTATAGTGTAGCTGGACATTTTTTCAGGTAAGACTTAGAGCATGAAAAGGCAGAGAGGAATGGGAAGAAGACGAAGGTGTTTTTTCCATTTAACTCACCAACCAGCTGAGTGAGGCATGGTGGAGTGAGGGTCAGGAGTGTCACACTAGTGGCTGTCCCTCCATGTGGAAGAAATATTAGGGCTTGGAAAAAAGTGTTCCTGTATGAATAATTATACTTGAATCGACATGCCATATCCACTGGGGCCAGGCCTTCTGTACTAGCAAGAGTTGCTTAGTTTTCCAGCCTGTCCAGAGATGATTGCTGTATTAGTGGAGGTTCTCTAGGGAAACTCTGAAATTAGTAGTGTGTGTGTAAGTGTACATGTGGGTTTCCCAGGTACAGAAGACGCAGTTTTGATCCCTGGGTCGGGAAGATCCCCTGGAGAAGGAAATCCTGACCCACTCCAGTATTCTTGCCTGGGAGATCCCATGGACAGAGGAGCCTGACAGGCTGCAGTCCATGAGGCTGCAAAAGACAGCCAAACGACTCAGTGACTAAACAAAAAGAAAACCATCTGAGATCTGTGAAGCCAATGCCTGAACCATGACACTTCTTAATTTTTTTTTTTGGTATTGAAAAGCATAAGAATGATTTTCATCTTGATTCAGTAAGTAGCAAACAAGTGTCTGGTGTCTGCTAGGTCCTGTGTTGTGGGGGACACAAAGGGAATGACATGTAATGTTTGTTTCCTGGGAGCTCAAGGTTAAGCGGAGAGTGGCAAAGCATAATATGATATGTGCAATTAAGAAGATATAAGCAAATTACTATTATGGTTCAGGGTAGGATTAATTCTGACTCAGGTCTGAAGAAGACTCTGCAGAAAAGGAGACGTTTAAATTGCACCTTGAAGAATAAACAGACTTTTGACAAAGCAGAGATCAAGGCAAAGGATCTTCTAGGCTGTGTTGTATTTGAGGAATGTTGCTAAGTCTGGTCTTGTTGGAGTGTTCTGGATGTGTGTGTGTGGGCTGAGGTGGGGGAGAGGGTGGGAGGTGACTGTAGAGGGTTGCTAGGGGCTAGAGGGCAGGGAGAAAAAGGAAAGATAGGTTATGTTAGGAAAGGCACCAAATGCTAGAGATAAGACTTCATACAGAAGGTCATAGAAGGTCATAGGAGGCTGTTGAATACTTTAAAGGAGAGAGGGGACTTTAGAAAAATCCTGGCAGTGCATTTGGATTGAAAGATGGTCTGCAGCTGCTGTGCGAGTCTTGGTGAGAGCTGGAGAGGGCAGAACCATCACAGAGGTGATGGCAATGGGTGTGAGGGGACGCATCTGAGACCTGTTGAAGCAGGACCTGATACCAGAAATAGGTTTGGCTGCTGTGGGAGGAAGTCAATCACGTGCTGACCTGCGGGTCTCTGTTTTCACAGGACATTCTTCCTGGGTCAGAGGCTCTTCTATGTCTCCTGCCTCCCTCTGGGTTGGAGGATCTTTGGAAGCACAGAGTCAGGGTTCTCATCTTTGTCTCCCTCAGCCTGCAGCTCAGAGCTCTGACCACATGAAGGTAATATATAAATGTCTGTGGCAGTGAAGTGACCCCAGGAGGATAGGCTGTGGCATGCAAATTCACAGGAGAGGTTCTATTTGTTGCTCTGTGGGTGTGATGCCTGGTACCTGAAGTGAAACTCTCTTTTTAAAGAATACATGTGGCATCAGGGAACTTGTGTGGGAATCCCCGCCTGACATCCCTGAGTGGCCACCTCATGGGGCCCCCTGAACAGTTGAGGAAGTCCTGATCAATAACAGGATGTGGAGGTGGGTCCCGCCACCGTCCTGTCCTGGGCAGGGGAAACACTTCAACTCAGAGGTCAGGCCAGCCGGGATGCCCGCTGTGAGGCTGGCAGGCCCTGGCCACTCACCAGCCTAGGAACCACCACCTATGACCGTCCCAGGAGCCACAAGAGCACCCAGAAGCTATCTGTGGTTGTGGGTTCCCAGGGTCACCCACAGAGCACTTGGTGGCAGGGTGAGGGATCTGATGAGGGATGTGAATATTCTTTAATTTACTTTTTTTTCTTTCTTGGAAAAAAAAGTGATGCATGTTCATTGCAGGAAATATAAAGACAAGCAAAAGGATAAATAAAATGACCCATTTCTTTACGAGTAAAGGTAGCTGATGCCACATTTTTCTGACGTAAGGCAGTCTGTTCTCTCTTTACATGGAGTTATCTTACCACATATATGGTGTACCATGCACTATACCATGTATGTATCCATTCTCGAATATGTGGTTCTCTTGATTTCCTCAGTTAATCACTAGGGCCCTCATCTGTCCTTATATTCAGGAAGTGCAGGAACGCATCTTAAGGCCCCTCCCTCTCCCACTGTCCGTGAAGACCAGGGGCTCATTCAGTCCAAAGGGATCCAGAGATACCTTCAAACAATGGGAGATGATGAGGTGGTGTCTGATTGGTCCTGTGCAGCTTGTTTTTCTTGCTGCTGCGTGGTGCCACTGCTAACAACCATTTACAGTACTGTGATGTCTTCACAGATGCAGACTCTTATCACTACCATTTCACTGAGGAACCCCATGTTTGGGTGCTGAAGTCACAGCTCTCTAAGCCACGGGCCCTAGAACTGAAGTGTGAGGACTCACTTGTACTCAGCCCCTGTTCTCCCAGAACTGGCCAAGCCCCATGAACCTCAGGCTCCTGGGATGAGCCAGGGACCCCAGCGTGGCATCTTGGCCTTTCCTGTTTTGGGGACCTTTGGAATCTCCATGCCAATGAAACATGGTGAGGGCTACCAATTTTCCTCCTAATTTTAAACCTTGAGGGAAACATATAGGGGTCCAGATTACTTCCTTCTTAGAAGATTCTGGGGTTCCTTATGCAAATTGATCCTTCTCTGTCCAGAAACTAGTTCTACCTACCAACGTATATTGATCAGGCCTTTAAAAACCTAATTACTTTGTTCTCCAAGGAACATGTCACAAAACTCAGATTTCCTTCAAGATGGCAAATATGACAAACTCAGTGGATATTTGTATGATTGTCGCTTGATCTGGCTGCCTAGACAGAGAACCAACAGGCAACCCTGGCACATGGTTACGTGAAGCTTTCCTTTGGGGCCCAATTTTATTAAATCCACTCATCTCCCCACCTGAGAGCTGTCCAATAGCTGTGGCAACCCTCCTACATCAGGGGGCACTGATGGAGTACCCGATGGAGTTCAAACTACCACACAATTGCACTCATCTCACATGCTAGCAAAGTAATGCTCAAAATTCTCCAAGCCAGGCTTCAATAGTACGTGAACCATGAACTTCCAGATGTTCAAGCTGGACTTAGAAAAGGCAGAGGAACCAGAGATCAAATTGCCAACATCCACTGGATCATCAAAAAAACAAGAGAGTTCCAGGAAAACATCTACTTCTGCTTTATTGACTATGCTAAAGCCTTTGACTGTGTTGTTCACAACAAACTGTGGAAAATTCTTCAAGAGATGGGAATACCAGACCACCTGACCTGCCTCTTGAGAAATCTGTATGCAGGTCAAGAAGCAACAATTAGAACTGGACATGGAACAACAGATTGGTTCCAAATTGGGAAAGAAGTATGTCAAGGCTGTATATTGTCACCCTGCTTATGTAACTTATATGCAGAGTACATCATGCAAAATGCTGGGCTGGAAGAAGCACAAGCTGGAATCAAGATTGCTGGAAGAAATATCAATAACCTCAGATATGCAGAGGACACCACCCTATGGCAGAAAGTGAAGAAGAACTAAAGAGCCTTTTGATGAAAGTGAAAGAGGAGAGTGAAAAAGCTGGCTTAAAACTCAACATTCAGAAAATGAAGATCATGGCATCTGGTCCCATCAGTTCATGGCAAATAGATGGGGAAACAGTGGAAACAGTGAGAGACTTTATGTTTTGGGGCTCCAGAATCACTGCAGATGGTGACTGCTGCCATGAAATTAAAAGACGCTTACTCCTTGGAAGAAAAGCTATGACCAACCTAGACAGCATTTTCAAAAGCACAGACATTACTTTACTGACAAAGTCCATCTAGTCAAAGCTATGGTTTTTCCAGTAGTCATGTATGGATGTGAGAGTTGGACTATAAAGAAAGCTGAAAGCTGAAGAACTGATGTTTTTGAACTGTGATGTTGGAGAAGACTCTTGAGAGTCCCTTGGACAGCAAGGAGATCCAACCAGTCCATCCTAAAGATCAGTCCTGAATATTCTTTGGAAGGACTGATGCTGAAGCTGAAACTCCAATACTTTGGCCACCTGATTCGAAGAACTGACTAACTGGAAAAGACCCTGATGCTGGGAAAGATTGAAGGCAGGAGGAGAAGGGAACGACAGAGGATGAGATGGTTGGATAGCACCACCGACTCAATGGACATGAGTCTGAGTAAACTCAAGGAGTTGTTGATGAACAGGGAAGCCTGGCGTGCTGCAGTCCGTGGGTTCACAAAGAGTCAGACATGACTGAGCGACTGAACTGAACTGATGGAGTACCCAGCTCAGCATTTTTGATCATCAGTTTAAAAAATGAAAATGCTTCCAAATCTCAGAGCTGAGGAACTGGATCTGAATAATAATTATGTGTGTGTAATTGAGACACTCTACCTTCAAATCACATCCCATGTCTTATCATGTCCTCCCACTCAAGTTCGAGCGACTATCACTGCTCTTCTAGACAGTTGTGGTCATCTCTCAACTCGTCTCTCTGCTTCCACCTGGTCCCCCCTAGAGTCTGTTTCTCACGTGGCAGGCCAGAGTGTGCTGCTCACAGTTGCCCAGCACCTTCCCAGAGCATGCTAGAAGAACACCCACTTTCTCCGCTTTGGTGCAAAGCCTCCACCCCGTGATCCCAGTGCACCTGCCCAGCCTCCCCTCCCCTCCTCTCCAGCCACAGTGCCTTTTTGCTCTACCATGAATAGCCTCAACCTCTTTCTTCCTCAGGACCTTTACATGTGCTTTCTGTTCCTCCTGGAACATTCTTCCTCCGTTTCTCCATTCAGTCCCTTCCCTTGATTCATTCAAGTCCTTGCTCAAAACTCACTTTTTCAGAGGGGTCTTTAAAAATAGACACTGTTCCCTACCACACCCCACCTCCCTTCATCCTGCTCCATCTCTGGATCTCATGTGGTTTTTCATCATAATTCTTACTATGAAGCCCTCATCTTTATATCTTACTGATTTGTTTTCTTATTTCTTGCCTGGTTTCCTGGTCAAAGTTCCTTCAGAGCAGGCAGTCCCATGTCTGCCCTTTCTGTATGGAATCCATTGGCCGTAGAACAGCACTTGGCGCACACGAGATGCTTCATGGACGTGCGTTTTACAAATGCTCAGAAACTAGTTCTTTGAGCGCAGGGAGGCTCAAAGCGCCAGAATGGCTCTGGGGTGGGAAGATGAGATTTATGGGGATAGAACACAAGTAGTGAAATGGTTTGTCTGCATGGAGGACGCTAAGCCCGGGGATTTACAGACACAGACACCAGCAATGCCATGGTGGACAGAGATATCGTTATATTTCTTTCCTGAAACTAAAAACTGATTTGGGTCTGTGCTCAGCAGAATCTGCTCTACCTTTGGGTGTTCTGGTCCTACAGGGCTAAGTTATTCTTTGCCCACTGCACAGGCAGAGCCTTCAGGAGAAATTAGTCTGTGAGAAAGAAGTCTTGTTTCTTTCTTTTCTTATTTTGATTTTGGAATTGAGTTGCTTTACACTGCTGTGTCAGTTTCTGCTATATAGCAAAGTGAATCAGCTATACGTGTGTGCGTGTGTGTGTATCTATATATAGTTATTTTGTTCAGTCGGTCAGTCATGTCTGACTTTGTGATCCCATGGACTGCAGCACGCCAGGCTTCCCTGTCCTTCACTGTTTCCCAGAGTATACTCAAGCTCATGTCTGTTGAGGCAATGGTGCCATCCAACCATCTCATCCTTTGTCGCCCCCTTTTCTTCCTGCCCTCAGTCTTTCCCAGCATGAGGGTATACATCTCTTGTTTTTCTGGATCTCCTTCCCATTTAGATCACCAGGGAGCACTGAGCAGAGTTAGTTCCCTGCGCTGTACAGCAGTCTCATTAGTCATCTGTTTTATACATAGGAGTGTATATATGTCAATCCCAACCTCCCAGTTCGTCCCCAGTCTGGTTTCTGGGTGACCTACCTTGCTTCGTGAAGCCTCCTGAAGGGCTCTGACTTTTTGGATTTAAAAACAGGCTTGGTAAGAAATTTGCATAGGTTTTAACCAGATAACTTTGTCCAATGTGACACTGGCTGGGGTCATTCACTTGTCTGTCGCCAGCTGATATCTAACATGGGCTGGAAAGACTTTG
The DNA here is from genome assembly GCF_032405125.1 of Capricornis sumatraensis. Classification (NCBI taxonomy): domain Eukaryota; kingdom Metazoa; phylum Chordata; class Mammalia; order Artiodactyla; family Bovidae; genus Capricornis; species Capricornis sumatraensis. The sequence continues at coordinate 63,697,023 of NC_091082.1, forward strand.
AAGGCTTCACTCACATGCCTGGTCTCTTGGTGCTGCTCTTCGTGTCACTGCCTGGGCTTCCTCACAGCATGGTGGCCTCCAGCTATTTGGAGGGAGCAGCAGTCCAAGCACTGTGTTCTAATCATGACTCTGTTACTTACTAGCTTTGGAACCCTGGGCAAATCATTTCAATTCTCTCAGCTTAAACTTCCTCATCTGTGAAATGAGGATGATAATACATGTCTCAGAACATTGCTGTGGGGATTTAAAGTGACACAGGTATCACAGGAAAATAGAATCCCAGAACTTCAGGATCCAGGCATTTGCAAGGACAGAGAGAGAATAGCTTTTCTTTTCCTTTCCTTTCTACTTATGGAGCAGTGATCTTAGACCAGATGTGTGATCTGGTGCTTGTGCAAGAAAAATTGCTGTTTCAAAGCTCTGATGATTCTTTGTGTTGTTTGGAAGTATAGCCCGGGGTGGAAGCTCACATAAAGAGCCCTCTGTGATTGTTGAAGGCAATGTACAGGGGAGTGAGGCAGAGCACCAAGGGGACCGGGAAATACCCTGTGTAATAACACAAGAGAACATGTCTGTTTCCCGGCCCTGCAATACAGAGGAAAGAGAAGATGAGGGAAGGCTCACAAGGGGAGGCTGAGATCCCAGACGCGTGGAGGGTTAGCAAGAGATGCTGTCTGGCCTGATGTGTGATATTCCACTTCAGTCTGCTTTCTGATCGGTGACTGCCTCCATGAACACAGACCTTCGGGAAAAGCTTTCTGTCGGTGCTGTGTGGAGGCCTAAGGAGAAGGGGCTGTGTCCACGCAACACTGGAAAAGGAGAGAGGACAGCATCTCAGGAGGTGGATGGTGAAGGAGGCTGAGAAATGAGCAGATAATGGGAGTCTGAAGAGCATTTGCCTCCACCTGGGAAATTCTGGAAAAGATAACTAGATTTCTCTAACTTAGTATGGCTAAGTACAAGCTCAGACTGTTACACTGGGAGAAGCTGAGCCAGGAAGCTCATAGAGGTGGGGATATTCTGGTTATGTACATAAAGAACTCGACCCATAGATGACTTCCCTTCATCGGTGACTTCTCTTACACAGCATTCTAGTAACTTGCTAAGGGAAATAAAGCTTGGCCTGACAACTGACATTCATACCCAGGTTTAAGTCTAAGGTCTTCAGTTTTACACCATTCAACCTTTCCTTCAAGTACTGTATATTTGTGACTTAAGTTTTGTTTTGTTTTTTTTTCAGAATTCTAGAGCTAAATTAAAGACACAGTGGCAGCTTATAGCTAAGTTGAATGGTGACTCACTCTAGGTCATCAGAGGCAAGGCAGGGCATTCTGAGGGCTGGCTGAGGATTGCCCAAGTACACTTTCACTTGAGGTCAAGTCTCCAGTGATTAGCAGGCTCTAAAGTCCTTCTCTGTTCCAGCTATTTAAAAATCTTGTTTATATGCTAATCTTACTCCATCCTTAGCTGACCTTCTATCATCTGTCAGGTAAATAAGTGACCATAATGGGAAAATAACCCAGAAATGTAAATGAAAAAAGACAAAGAGTGTGAGTGAGCAGAAACCAGCTTAGCAGAAACATAAATTCCTGTTCAGAGCCACCTTGTCTAGTATCTAAGCTCACACCTTTATTTTTTATTTACTCTGGCATGAGAAGGTTTTCTTGCATTAGTAATGATGCTGTTAATGTTTTATGGGATGTGTTAATAGAAGTCATGGTCACATTGAAATCTTTCTTCATTAGATGGAGAACTCTTAGACTTGTTGCCACGTCCCCTAAGTTTAAGCCAGACTACTTTCTACCCTACCAAGGGCTGGAGAATTCTCTGAGTGTGTTTAACTCCCTTCCCGCTGTTAACACACACTGTTCTATATTCCTAAAGAGATTTCAGAAAAGTCCTCAACCTTCTTGTCTTAACTGACACCTGGATCTCCTCAAAATCTCAACTTCCTCTGCAATCCCCATTCACAGAGGCTCCTCATCCTTTGATATTCCATGCTGCAACCTCCCAGGAAAATAGTTGCACTTCTCCTGACTCTTAGCTCACATTTCAAGGTTAATCCTTTCACTTGTGCTCTTGATCCTGTGGCTTCCTGCCTTTTCTGGGACTTAATCACATCATTCATCCCCCTCCAACCTGTCTCTTCCACTTCTCTCTATCAACTTGGTCAAGTTACTTTTGATATCAGAAGCTTCCCTTGAATCCACATCTTCTTGCTTTCAACAACCTCTTTTCTTCCTTACTCATGCAGACTCTTTAGGGTGGGCTGGATTTTGTCTTTACTTCTTCACGTCCCCTTCTCCCCCCCTTTTTTTTCTTAACATCTCTCAACTTCCATCATTTCATTAAAATGATCAAGTTAAAATGAACTATTTCAAATCCTAAAAGATGATGCTGTGAAAGTGCTGCACTCAATATGCCAGCAAAATTGGAAAACTCAGCAGTGGCCACAGGACTGGAAAAGGTCAGTTTTCATCCCAATCCCAAAGAAAGGCAATGCCAAAGAATGCTCAAAGTACTGCACAATTGCACTCGTCTCACACACTAGCAAAGTAATGCTCAAAATTGTCCAAGCCAGGCTTTAACAGTATGTGAACTGTGAACTTCCAGATGTTCAAGCTGGATTTAGAAAAGTCAGAGGAACCAGAGATCAAATTGTAAACATCCACTGGATTATCAAAAAAGCAAGAGAGTTCTAGAAAAATATCTGCTTTATTGACTGTGCTAAAGCCTTTGACTGTGTAGTTCACAACAAATTGTGGAAAACTCTTCAAGAGATGGGAATACCAGACCACCTGACCTGCCTCCTGAGAAATCTGTATGCAGGTCAAGAAGCAACAGTTAGAACTGGACATGGAACAGCAGACTGATTCCAAATTGGGAAAGGAGTATGTCAAGGCTGTATATTGTCACCCTGCTTATTTAACTTATATGCAGAGTACATCATGAGAAACGCTGGGCTGGATGAAGCACAAGCTGGAATCAAGATTGCCAGGAGAAATATCAATAACCTCAGATATGCAGTAATACCACCATTATGGCAGAAAGGGAAGAAGAACTAAAGAGCTTCTTGATGAAAGTGAAAGAGGAGAGTGAAAAGGTTGACTTAAAACTCAACTTTCAGAAAACTAAGATCATGGTATCTGGTCCCATCTTCATGACAAATAGATGGGGAAACAATGGAAACAGTGAGAGACTTTATTTTTTGGGGCTCCAACATCACTGCAGATGGTGACTGCTGCCATGAAATTAAAAGACACCTGCTCCTTGGAAGAAAAGTTATGACCAACCTAAACAGCATATTCAAATGCAGAGACATTACTTTGCTGACAAAGTTAAAGCTATGGTTTTTCCAGTAATCATGTATGGATGTGAGAGTTGGACTATAAAGAAAGCTGCTGCTGCTAAGTCACCTCAGTTGTGTCTGACTCTGTGCAACCCCATAGATGGCAGCCCACCAGGCTCCCCAATCCTTGGGATTCTCCAGGTAAGAACACTGGAGTGGGTTGCCATTTCCTTCTCCAATGCATGAAAGTGAAATGTGACAGTGAAGTCGCTTAGTCGTGTCCGACTCCTAGCGACCCCATGGACTGCAGCCTACCAGGCTCCTCCATCCATGGGATTTGCCAGGCAAGAATACTGGAGTGAGTTGCCATTGCCTTCTCCGAAAGAAAGCTGAGTGCCAAAGAATTGATGCTTTTGAACTGCGATGTTGGAGAAGACTCTTGAGAGTCCCTTGGACAGCAAGGAGATCCAAACAGTCCATCCTAAAGATCAGTCCTGAATATTCATTGGAAGGACGGATGCTGAAGCTGAAACTCCAATATTTTGGCCACCTGATGGAAAGAGGTGACTCACTGGAAAAGACCCTGATGCTGGGAAAGATTGAAGGCAAGAGAAGAAAGGGACGACAGAGGATGAGTTGGTTAGATGGCATCATCGACTCAATGGACATGAGTTTGAGTAAACTCTGGGATGCACAGGGAAGCCTGGCATGCTGCAATCCATGGGGTCACAAAGAGTCGGACATGACTGAGCGACTGAACTGAAAATGACCAGTGGCCTCTTAACCACTATATCCAATGAGATGTTTAAGATCTACGTTTTGCTGTACTTCTATTGCGTTTGATGTAGGCTTTTGAATTTCTTCCCTCTTTTGCCTTTTATGTAGTCTCACTCTTCTGGTTCTTCTTGCTTCCTCCAGATCTCCTGTGGATGGACAATCTTCTCTCTTCTTGCCCTTTATATTTCAGCGTTCCTTAAAGGTTTCATCACTAGTTCAGCTCCCTTTTCATTTTACCTAGTTCTCAGAGTCTGTGCACCCATTTTTATGGTTTACACTATCACCTTGCTGCTGATAATTCCTAAATCTCAGACTTCTTACCTGACTTCAGATCCTTCTGTTGAATTGACTTGCTGGAAGCTTGCACTGGGATGGTACTTAGACCCATCAAACCTAACATGGCTGTGCTGAAGTCATCATCTTTCTTACCAAACTTCCTCCTATGTTCTTTAGCTAGATTGGTGGCCCCACCATTTACTATACTAGTCACTTAAGTAAGACATTTTAGGGCCATCCTGAACATCTTCCTTTCTTTGCTTCTCATTCAATCTCTCTCCGTATGTGGTTGGCTTTGCCTGCCATAGAGTTCTCTTCCTGTCCCATCCCCCGGCCACTTCCCCACTTTCCGCTCCTATCACTTCTCTCCTAACCACAGCAATGATTCCTACCTGCTCTTCCTACAGCCATTGTTTACCTTCTCCAGCTCATATTCCAGACCTGGCAGATGATTGGACTTTATAATTAAGTTTGGCTATAATGTGCCTTTGATTGAATTCTGTGTGTGGTTCCCCAGTTTTTATTTACAGGGTGAAGTGCACATTCCTCAACACTGTTCTTCATGAGCGACCCCTCCTGGCTTCTCCAGTCTGATTTGCTGGCGTCCTCTTCACAATAAGTTGTCTTTGTTCCCTATGCATGCCATGTTACTCCTGAACGCGCACACCCCCCACACCACCTTCTCTAAGTTGAATGCATTTCTTCATTCTATCCGAAGACTCTACCACTACAGTTTGTGTGTGTGTGTGTGTGTGTGTCTGTGCTTAGTTGTTCAGTTGTGTCAGACTCTTTGCGACCCCATGGACTGCAGCACACCAGGCTTCCCTGTCTTTCACTTGGAGTTTGCTCAAATTCATGTCCATTTAGTCGGGAGGCTGTGCAACCATCTCATCCTCTGTCGCCCCCTTCTGGAGCAGGTTGCCGTTTCCTCCTCCAGAAAATCTTCCTGATAAAGGGATGGAAGAACCCACGTCTCCTGCACTGGTGGGCGGATTCTTTACCGCTGAGCTACTGGGAAGCCCACCACTACAGCTCACCACATCACATTGTGATTTTCAGTTTTTTGACTGACAAGAGCAGTGTTTTAATACCTGCGTGGCCATGACCAGCCCCCAGTAGGTATTTCTAGCTTATACTACAGATTACTTAGTATTTGTTGAAAGAATGAAGGAATGAGTAAACATATTCTCTAAGGAGGTGAGTCTTCTGGATCCTGAGCCTTTCCGTAGCTTCAATTCAGAACATGAAGAGCGAACTAACAACTGTGCCTGCAGATACCCCTGGGACCACCTTGTCACTGTTCCTGTATTTTACATCCTATTGTAATTCTCAAGTTGTTTTGTCACTGCTTTGGTGTTTGAATAATAGGAGGGTTTCCCCACAGATCTACATGCTGGAAACAGTAAAACCAACTTACAACTCTGGAATTACTTGCATAAAATTAACATATATATAAATAATACAGAAATAAATAAATCAATGCACAGATTACTTCAGGAAATATTGGTTGCTAATTTTCTTTCTTTCTTTTTTTTTCCTATACCTCCTTATTCTCCTACTCAGTTGCTGGGTGGGAAGAGAGGAAATTCCTTGTCAGGAGAGGAAATTCTTGGAGCTGAAGGAGGCTGAGAGGCACTGCAAGCCTTTCTTCTTCCTGGATTTTATAGAGTATTGAGTTAGGAGGAGGATCTTCTAGTTTGGAAATGTTTGTCTCTCTGTGTTTCCTACTCTTCCACAACCATCCTCCTCCCTACAGCCCCCGATATCCACCTGGGACCCCCCGCTCCCTACCCACCTGAGCATTATGAAAATTTTAGAGCAAAGTTAGTCCTGGGCAAACTGAGGGAGATGCGAATTTGGATGCACTGTCTGTGTTCTATCCATCCCTGCAAAAAGAAAGTGAAACTAATTTCCCTCCCATCAGCAAAATTAGTAGCAGAATTTCAGGCCAGAGAGGGGAAAATATATGAGGTAGGCAGACCTTTTGTTGATTAATGTCTTCAGACCACATTATAGAAGCAATTTCTTACTTGACCTATTAATCAAGAGAAAGAAACATTTGTCTTTGAGCACTAAGTTTTAAGATTCTTCAGACTTCCTGTATATTTCTTAGCTTCTTCCAATCACAAAGATTGCTCAAAGAAAACTGAGGGGCAGGGGCGGTAGTGATAAAATTATAGGGTTTTTTTGGTACTCAGGAAATTCTAAATGCAGGCTGGTCCTGAGGTTACGAGACAATCCTAAAGGGAGAAATACAGCGTGTGAGGACAAGGACAGCAGGGACACTTGCTAATAAGTGGCAGGCTCTGTTCTTCCTCTTGTCATTTGCTGTAGAAACATGAATCATGAGCACATCTTTCCAGCTCAGGGCCTCAGAGTGCCCCATAGATGCTCCCATGCCTGCTAACACACGCCTCGTCAGAAGGCCTGAGTGTGACTGTGAGCTGTCCAAGCGCTCCTTCTCTATTTTGAGGGCACTGAAATGGAAAAAAAAAAAAGAACACCAAGAATGTACTGCAATGGAACCTAGGATTCTTAAGCTGCATTTCTTTAGCTGCTTGATACAGAATAAAAGAAGTTGGAAGGGTGCTACTGGACGTTTCATGGGTGGAGGTATTGATAGATAAACATGGATTGTGGATACATGGAATTTTCTCTTATATTTCAGGGTAGAAGACAATGAGAGATGGAGTGGGAAATCTGAGGGCATCTTTCCCCTTCTCCGTTCTTCCATCCTATCCTCAGCCTGCTCAAGAGATACCAGAAAGATGCGAACATAGAGGTATATTTCATCTAAAAACATTATTTTGTTTTTGGTTTTAGTTAGTTATGATCCTTCAAATAGGATGATCTTGTAAAAAGTGTTCAAAATATAGAGGAACCACAGAGTATGACCCACAAAATTCTTCATTTAGGAGATCCACAGATTTTAAAATAACTGATCAAGCTTCCCAGTTCATTTTATGAAGCATTCATAATTTTAATCTCCAGATCTTCACTGAGAACTAAACTAAAATAAAAACTTTAGATTATCTTTATTTATAAATATAGGTATGTTAGGACTTTCCTGGTGGCTCAGAAGGTAAAGAATCTGCCTGCAGTGCAGGAGACCCGGGTTCGATTCCTGGGTTGGGAATATCCCCTGGAGTAGGAAATGGCAACACACTTCAGTATTCTTGCCTGGAGAATTCTATGGACAGAAGAGCCTGGCAGGCTACAGTCCATGGGGTTGCAAAGAGTCAAACACAATAAATATAAGTACAGGAATAAAATAAATAAAAAAATAAAAATAAATGTAGGTAGAGGAATTTTAAATAAAATATTAGTTAGAGAGACTAGTTTGCAAATTCAGCTGATGGAGTCATAAAAGGGGGAGACAAAGGAGGAGGTGCTCTATTCAAAAGAGAAGCTCTATTCATGTCATTATTTGGACCAGAGAAAGTCCTGGTGAATTAATTATTACATCAAGGGATGAAAAATAAGAAGGCTGCAGAATACAATGAAGCTATGTTGTCAAAATAACACATAGTAGCAGGTAACAGAACTGAATTTGTAACCCAAATACTGATATATTTTTATGCCTACCATCCTATATGAAAATGAAAGCTGGGTGAACTAAGTATGAAAGTGAATCAGTAGTATTTAAGGGTAGTGTGGTACAGTTTTCGTAATTAAAAGACTGGAGATCCAATCCAATTCAGTTAATAATTTGCCATGAGACCTTAGAGAAGTCACTTGACTTCATTGTGAAATGAGGTAGTTGATTTAAATCAGCACTTCTCAAACTTTGATATGCATATGAATCACCCAAGAATCTTGTTTAATGTGGACTCTGGTTCAGTAGGCCTAGGGCTGGCCTGAGAGCTTGCATTTCTAAAAAGCCTCTAGCAGCCAGTGTTGCTAATCTGCAGACCATACTTTGAGTAGCAAGATGATCGCTATGTCTCTTCCAGTTCAATTGGACGTGGCTTTATGATATGCTCTCTCATAGGCAATTAGCTAAAAGCCTTCTGAATTATAGGAGTGAAGGTAAACCAGAACCAATGTCGTCAATAAGAACAAATTGAGTGATGTGGGCATACCATTAGGATAAACCTAGCAGTGAAGTTTGACTCAGTGTGTAAGAGAGACACAGCCAAGTTATAATCAGAGAATGAATCCCAGTCCAAAAGATGTGACCAGAGAGAGAAAGAACCATGGAGAAAGGTAGCCAAGAATCTTGTGAGAGGTAAAAGTGCTTGATGAAACAGCTCTCATGTTGCAAAGAAACAGAAGTGGTCAAATCACTGTTAGTTCCCTCTGAATCTCCTCAGCTTCACTGGGATCACTGTGATCCCTGACACCCACATCCTCATCAAATAGTTCACTGAGATGAAAAGACAGACAGTGGGTTCAATGTACGTTACACTGAATTCTGAAAATACCCTCAGATGCTGGCTGACAGACATCCTGGTCCACAGCTCAGGGTCAGGCACCAGGAGCGGAGGATTCACAAAATATGTTTCAGGTTTGTTTGAGACCTGGGGAGGAGAAGGAAGTCATGGGGAGGACCCAGCAAGAGGAACGCTCAACATGACTTCAAAACCAGAAATTTTCCCTGTTGTGTTTATTCATTGGAAAATGACTTCAGCTTAATGGCAACAATGATTTAGTAAGCCATTTATAGTAAGAAAAATTTTAAGAAGTAGATAGAGGCAGGCATTGTTAATTGCCGTTGCTGCTGCTGCTAAGTCGCTTCAGTCGTGCCCGACTCTGTGCGACCCCATAGACGGCACCCCACCAGGCTCCCCCGTCCCTGGGATTCTCCAGGCAAGAACACTGGAGTGGGTTGCCATGTCCTTCTCCAATGCATGAAAGTGAAAAGGGAAAGTGAAGTCGCTCAGTCATGTCCAACTCTTAGTGACCTCATGGACTGTAGCCCAACAGGCTCCTCCGTCCATGCGATTTTCCAGGCAAGAGTACTGGAGTGGGTGCCATCGCCTTCTCCCATTGTTAACTAGTATGACAAAGAAAGAAGTCAAGATTAGAAAGGTTACAACCATCCACTAGTTCGTAGAACTCAGGTCTCTTTACTTCCAGTTAGTGGAGTTCCCTCTGCAGTGTTGTATGTCTAGCACCACACATATTTAATCATATTGGACTTTGACATTTCTCTCATACTCTGGTCAGAGAAGGCGATGGCACCCCACTCCAGTACTCTTGCCTGGAAAATCCCGTGGGCGGAGGAGCCTGGTAGGCTGCAGTCCATGGAGTCGCGAAGAGTCGGATACGACTGAGTGACTTCCCTTTGACTTTTCACTTTAATGCATTGGAGAAGGAAATGGCAACCCACTCCAGTGTTCTTGCCTGGAGAATCCCAGGGATGGGGGAGCCTGGTGGACTGCCATCTATGGCGTCACACAGAGTCGGACACGACTGAAGTGACTTACCAACATACTCTGGTAGCCTTATATATCAATTATAGTTAGAAAATTACCAGATGTTTTGTTTCAGTATTTGATAGCAGGATGTTTTAGAAAATGGTCTGCCATATTGATGGAGTGATACCTGGTCCCAATCCCAGAGCATTCCTCTGTTCTTCTTTGCTGACAAATTTTATTTACTTTTCTCTGAGAATCCATTTTGTTCTGCAGAGACTGGGCACTTTCCTAGCCTTAGTGCACTGAATCTTGACTAGTAAGTCGATCAAGATGGTGCCACTTGGCAAGTGATAGGCAAGTTAAGATAGGGCATATGATGAAATTATGACCAATGAAGTGTGAAGGGCAGTTGCCTCTGCTTTTTAAAAAGGGACATGTTATAGAGATAGTCATTTTTCTGTGTCTGGACTTTGTCTAAACAGGTGATGCCTAGGATTGTGGTAGCATTTTAAAACCATGAGGGCAAAACATTTGACCTAACAGAGGTAGTAAAGAAGAAAAATGGAAAAAATCTGGGTCCTTGATGTCACTGAAGCACTGAATCAATTGCCCTTTTTTTAAAATTTTTGGCTGAGATTTCTTTTATTTTCAGCTATAAGCACTTTAATGCACATGGAGAGAATGGAGTAACTCTGTAACAATTGTCATCAAATGACCAGATGGGAAAACAATGGAAACAGTGACAGACTTTATTTTTATGGGCTCCAAAATCACTGCAGATGGTGACTGCAGCCATGAAAAAAAAGCTTACTCCTTGGAAGAAAAGTTATGACCAACCTAGATAGCATATTCAAAAGCAGAGACATTATTTTGCCAGCAAAGATCCGTCTGGTCAAAGCTATGGTTTTTCCAGTATTCATGCATGGATGTAAAAGTTGGACTATAAAGAAAGCTGAGTGCTGAAGAACTGATGCTTTTGAACTGTGGTGGGGGAGAAGACTCTTGAGAGTCCCTTGGACTGCAAGGAGATCCAACCAGTTCATCCTAAAGGAAATCAGTCTTGAATATTCATTGGAAGGACTGATGCTGAAGCTGAAACTGCAATACTTTGGCCACCTCATGTGAAGAACTGGCTCATTGGAAAAGACTCTGATGCTGGGAAAGATTGAAGGTGGGAGGAGAAGGGGACGACAGAGGATGAGATGATTGGATGGCATCACCGACTCAATGGGCATGAGTTTGGGTAAACTCTGGGAGTTGGTGATGGACAGGGAGGCCTGGCATGCTGCATTCCATGGGATCACAAAGAGTTGGACACAACTGAGCAACTGAACTGAACTGAACTGACCAGAGTTGGAATTTCAGCTGTGTCATCAACTACCTTTTGGCCATGGACAATCACTTTCTCTACAAGAGCCTGATTCCATGTAAAAATGGAGATAATAAAATATTTCTCAAGTATTTCACAAGCTGTAATTTAAACTGTGAAAGCACCTGAAACTTGTTGCTATTATTATTGCTGTCATCTTTATTAATGTGATGTGATGTAAATAATAACAGCATCATAATCAGACTCCATCATAAGCAATCTGCAATAGAATGCATAGAAGTGTTTTGCTCTTTTTAGAAAAATCACTGTATCCTGAGATATTTGTACTTCTTTTTTCTTCCCTTTCTCTTAAGGGGAAAAAGCCAAGCTGTTCCTGTTAGGGGTAGGGGCCTTAATGGATTAGGAGGTTACATCTCAGGGTTAGCAAATGGATGCTTATCAGACTGCTTTGGGACTAATGCTCCATAAGCATGTTTCCAGTGATTTCAATACATATGTGGGGCTACAACACACACCAGGTAATTTTTCTCTTCACTTTCCTTCTCATTAAGAAGTGAAAAGCTCCACAAATTTCAAGTGAAAGGTCATGTCTCTTATGTATGGAAGAGAAATAAATCTGGGAGTCTGTTTTGTATTACGAGACTACTAGTTACCTAAGTAGAAGTTTGCCTTCTTCAATTCCATTGTTTTCATCCTCCCCCAAATCTATGCCCCAACGAAATCACTTTTTTGATGATTTACTGTGTTTATTTTAATTTAATATTAGTTGCTGTACAATATTATAAAAGTTTCACAATATGGTGATTCACAAGTGTGAAAGGTTACACTTTATTTATAGTTATTATAAAATATTGGCTATATCCCCTGTGTTATACAGTATATCCTTGTAGGTTCTTTTGTACCTGATGGTTCGTGCCTCTTACTCCTCTACCCCTTTTCTGCCCCTCCTCTCTTCCCTCTCCCCAGGGCTGACCACTAGTTTGTCTTTTACACTGTATTTACTAGTTTGTTGTGGTTTTTAGATTCCAAATATAAGTGATATCATGTGGTATTTGACTTTCTCTGAATGATGTATTTTACTTAGCATAATGTCCTCCAAGTCCATCTATGTTGCTACAAATGGCAAAATTTTGTTCTTTTTATGGCTGAGTAAGAGATTATAGGAGATCAGTCCTGGGTGTTCTTTGGAGGGAATGATGCTGAAGCTGAAACTCCAGTACTTTTGGGCACCTCATGTGATGAGTTGACTCATTGGAAAAGATTCTGATGCTGGGAGGGATGGGGGGCAGGAGGAGAAGGGGACAACAGAGGATGAGATGGCTGGATGGCATCACTGACTCGATGGACGTGAATCTGAGTGAACTCCAGGAGTTGGTGATGGACAGGGAGGCCTGGCGTGTTGTGATTCTTGGGGTCGCAAAGTCGGACATGACTGAGCGACTGAACTGAACTGAGGATTCCATTGAGTGTGTGTGTGTGTGTGTGTGTGTGTGTATGTATAGTAAGTAATGCTGCTATGAACACTGGAGTATGTGTATCTTATAGAATTGGTGTTTTTGGTTTTCTTCAGATATATACCCAGGAGTGGAATTGCTGGGTCATATCGTAGTTTTGTTTTTAATGTTTTTAGAAACTTTCATATTGTTTTCAACAGAAGCTGTACCAATTTATATTCCTACTAACAGTGTACTAGGATTCCTTTTTCTCCACATCCTTGTTGACATTTGTTATTGACAAATGTTGACAGCCGGATTCTTTACCATTGAGCCACCAGGGGAGCCCGTTGGTAATATTGTTGATATCATTGGTGATATTGGCCTGTAATTTTCTTTTTTGCGTGGTATCTTTGTCTGGTTTTGGTACCAGAGTCATGGTGGCCTTGTAGAATGAGTTTGGAAGTTTTCCTTCCTCTGCAATTTTTTTTGAATAGTTTCAGAAGGAGGTGTTAACTCTTCTCTAAATGTTTGGTAGAACCCACCTGTGAAGCCACCTGGTCCTGGACTTTTGTTTGTTGGGAGTTTTAAAATTACTGGTTTAATTTCATTTTGGGTAATTTTTCTGTTCATATTTTCTGTTTCTTCCTATTTCATGCTTGGGAGATTGTACCTTTCTCAGAATTTGTCCATTTCTTCTAGGTTGTCCATTTTATCAGCACACCAACAAAAGCACTTTTTAAGCAGTCCTCAAACACTGAAAGAGTGGCTTGGTTTATAGCGCTAGTCATTTTATTCTCTTTTTTTTTTTTTCAAGAGTAAGTGCCAGAGAAGCTCTGCATCTTGTGTGTATTTATGTTGGAGATGGCCTTTGGCTTCTGTTTGAAAATAGTAATGTGATTCTGATGAGTATGTCACCTGGGGGGACACTTTCAGAAATGTTTGCTATTGAAACTCTGGAGAGGAGAGGAACTAGGCTTGGATGCTTGTAATGAGGAGGAGTAACGCATGGGATGGTTGCTTGGCCCAGTTCCAGCCCAGAACCCACTATTTTTCATGGAAGGTCAAGAAATTAGGAGTTAAGCCTATGGACATCTGCCTGGAGTGGTATTTCCAAATTGTTGTTTCTCCTCTGGAGGTTCAGTTTCAAATTTAATTAGCTAGCTAATGATAGTAAATTACTATAATTAATTGATGAATGCTAAAGTGCTTTGACTAAAAAGCAGTATGCATAATTTTGAGGACAGTTAATTTCTTGTCTAACTTTGAGAACTAATCTAGGAGAGAGACTTTTATAATAATAATAATAATATTTTTTCGTGGTTTGCACTGAAACTCCTGGTCTGGAACCCTGCCTTAGGGAAGCATCTCATATAGTCTCTCATTTTCCACTTAGTTAAAAGAAATGTTCTTTTGCCAGAGGTGTCCCTGGAGGAAGAAGGCCTTGTGAGAGATCCATTAGTATGTCTTTAAAGTCCAGTGGGTAAGAACAGAAAAATAAATAAGCAGATATTATCCAGGAAGATAAGTGCTGTGGTGAGCAGATGTCCAGGGAGCTATAGGGTCACAGGAAAGTGTCTGAGAAGTGTCCTGGTGGAGGTGAGAGCTCCTAGTGAAGGATGAACAGGAGTTCCTCGGCAGAGGTGGGGGAAGGGGGAGTCAGAGAGCTGATGTAGCAGGGAGAGTAACATGAAAATGTGTGTATGTGTATGTGTGAGAGAAAAAGCTCATTTGAAGAGCTACAAGTAGCGTGGCCTTGGAAGAGCAGCAAGAGATATAATTAAAAGGCTAGGAGCTTTTATTTAAGGAAGGTAAATTGATCAGATACATTATATTTCTCCCTGCCAAAATTAAAAGATGTTTTAAAAGATGACAATGGGGTTTTTATAAATATATAAACCATAAGAACAAACAGGGAAAACACAAGCGTAACAATACTTTAGAAGCTAGATAATAGATGGAAGAGTGGTAATTGATCAACATCCTGGAGAAAGTGGAACCCTAGTGTTAAGTAAGCAGTGGGGACAACTGTTAATAAATGGGAAGCCAATCTGAATCAGAGATTGTCCCCCAAAGTCTCAGGAATCAAAGGTGACAGACACTCTGGAAGTAGAAGGAAAGGAGGATATAAAATGAGGAGAAGTGGTTCAAGTTACTTTAAAGAGTTAGACCCCCCACATCATCTCCCTTTCTATATAAGAAAATGACTTCCCACTTCAACTCTGACAGAAGACTAGAGAGTTGTTTTCTTTAGAGAATAAAATGGACACCACATTGAATCAAGTATGGGAATATCATATTGAAAATACAGTGAGTTAGTAAAAGTTGACATACTGAGATTGAGACATCCTCAGTCTTCAGCTTCTACCAGGCTCTCAGAATTTTGACAACCACATCTTTATCCTTCAAGAAAGAGATGAAAAGAGCCTTCTCTGGAAATATGACCAACTCAAGAAAAATGATCTAAAGATACTGACCTAAGGGCTTCTGCAGGGAGCCTGGTGAGATATCAACAATGAAGTTTATCTGTAGGCAGTTTCTTTAAGGAAGTAAAATTGATAAGAGCTCTAATACATCAAGGATGTTTACATAATTGGATAAGAGTTTGGAGTTGAATTAGTGATGATTACACGAAAAAAGAATTAAGGTTTGTTTACAGAAATCTAAGTAAACAAACAAACAAACAAAAGACCACAATTATTTCCAGGGAAAACAGAAAGTTGTTCAGGAAAGGAAAGGTCATTAGAGTATATTATACGGCTCAGTTATTAAATGTGTTTACATAGTTATAATAATATAAATAGAATATCCTACAAAAATTCTAAATTGTAAGTAAGATGGATGGAAAGTGTATGTTGGGAACAGGAGTGTGTGTGAAAGAGAACATCCCATCTTAATCTTCCATAGTAGTTAATGGATTATGTCTAAAGATAGAAAAATCAGGAAGCAGTAATATAGTGACAATCTTCATCAAACTAAGAAACACAGGAGAAGAGGAATTATGAGAGAAGGCAACAGATTTGTTATTGACATGTGATATCTGTGAAACAGCCAAGTGGAGCTGTCTCCTAAGCAGCTGGCTCTAGGGGTCCAGTGCTATCCAGCTTCAGTAAAGGTTCTTGGAGAGAATTAAGCCTGACAGGATATGATTTGAGTAACTGTTTTCTCAGTTCTCATCCAGGATGGTTGATACCTACTCCCATTCTAGATACATAGAAGTTTATTAATTATATACAATGGATGCACGAGAGCTTCATGCCCTTATAGAAGTCAACTGAGAAGGGCTGGGTGGTATGGTGGGAAATGAGAGTTTGGAGTCCTTGCTAGAGGAGTAGATTAAATTGGCAAAGGACCAAGATCACCACTAGAGGACATTAACAGGTTCGGGATGGACAGGGCAAGAGATGGCTGCTAGGAGACTGAGAAAGAGGAACTAGAATGGAAATAAGAAATTCAGAAACTAAAAAAATAAGAGATTTGAAGAAACAGGTACATGGGAGATGATAAAAGTTGTGGAAAGATTAAGTAAAATAAGGATTATGAGGGGGCTGTTGATTTTACCCATAAGGAAGTTGTCAGTGACCTTAGTTGGAGCAGTTTTATTGGAGTAGGTGGTATTCAGAAGCCAGATTGCAGTGTGCTTGGAGCCTAGGAATCAGTCAGTGGAAACTAGTTATTTCTTAATGCCCATCTCTAACCCAAGGTAAAACTCCATTCATGCTCCAAGTCATATCCCCTAGGAGGGAGCTATGTGTTCACCCTGGAGACCACTTAGACACACAACATTGGGTTTCTACAATGACTTTGTGAGAATATTTCTAGGGATTCATGGGCCCTGGCCAATCCTGTTACTGCACTCTTTAGTTATTTTTATGGTTTTAAAATGTGAAACCTTAAATGGGAGGAAGTGCTGAAACTGACCAGGGGAAGAGTGTGTTGAATTACCTTGTCCTTCAAGTAATTTCCCAGCATGAGCCAAGAACTCTTCAACTGGAAAAGTAAAACTTTTCCTGTAATATGAATGGGTTTGTCAGTGTGTCCCTGAAATCTCTGGTGGTATAGCATTTCTGCTTCAATATCCTCCCTCCCTTTCTCTCTTCCTTACTTCCTCCCTTCCTCCCTCTCACTCTCCCTCCCTTCCTCTCTCCTTCTCTCCCCCTCTCCCTCCCTACCAATATTTACCATTATCTTTGGAGTTACAGAGATAAAACCAGAGAGTGGATATGGATTGTGCTCTTAAGATTTCAGTAGCAGCAAAGGGATGATTTGTGTACCCAAACAGGACTGGTACAAGATCAGTTTAGTCACTCAGTCATGTCTGACTCTTTATGACCCCATGGACTACAGCACACTAGGCTTCCCTGTCCATCACCAACTCCCAGCGCTTACCCAAACTCATGTCCATCGAGTCGGTGATGCCATCCAACCATCTCATCCTCTGTCATCCCTTCTCCTCTCGCCTTCAATATTTCCCAGCATCAGAGTCTTTTCCAATGAGTCAGTTCTTTGCATCAGGTGGCCAAAGTATTGGAGTTTCAGCTTCAGCGTCAGTCCTTCCAATGAATATTCAGGACTGATTTCCTTTAGGATTGACTGGTTTGATGTTGTGTATATAGCCAGATGGCCTATTGGCCTCTGGAACTCTTCTCCCTCTGGTCAGTTAGGAGATGCTCTTTCTCTTCTGACTAGCTCTTTCAGAAGAGTTTTGGACAGTAGAGCTATTGAACCTCAGTGATATTATCTTTCTTTGCCCCACACTCCATGTTTTCCCTGAGTGGACAGTTCATCTAGGAGGGGTTTGGCTTCTGCCTGGTGTCAGGTTTCATATCATACTTTGCTTTTCCAAAATCCCAGGCTCATTCCACCACTAACCTCTGTTTTCCCTTTGTTTTACTGTTGGACTCCCAGAATACCAGGGCTGTTCTTGGGCAGCTGTTTTAGGGTGGTTGAATATTTCCTGGCAGTTGAAAAGTTCCTTAAACATGCTCAGGTCACCCAAGAACTTCTTAGGGAAGACATAGCTTAACTTCACCACACTGAGCTGACCAGCTGTGTGCATTTCCCAGTTAGGAGAAGGGTAGGAGAAGGGATGCATTTTCATTTCAGTATTGTAGAAACCAATAGAATTTTCTTTAAAAATACAGGCTGTACAGAGAAGTGTTGAAGGGCTACTTGGAGTTGGTGTGATGAGGTGAACATGCAAAAATACATGAGAGGTTTGGGTTGGAACATTCAAACCTGAGTCATTGCCAGCAGCTCCACAGGTGTGAGTGAGTTTGGCTCTTCAAATAACATGTTCTTATAGCTTGCTACAGTCTCAGCTGTTTGTGGATAAATCTCTAA
Organism: Capricornis sumatraensis; assembly: GCF_032405125.1. Taxonomy (NCBI): domain Eukaryota; kingdom Metazoa; phylum Chordata; class Mammalia; order Artiodactyla; family Bovidae; genus Capricornis; species Capricornis sumatraensis. The sequence continues at coordinate 63,714,831 of NC_091082.1, forward strand.
TACTCTTCATCTTGCTGTAAAATTTGTAATAGGTAGAGGGGATGGTCGGAGAAGGCAATGGCACCCTACTCCAGTACTCTTGCCTGGAGAATCCCATGGATGGAGAATCCTGGTAGGCTGCAGTCCATGGGGTCACAAAGAGTCAGATATGACTGAGTGAGTTCACTTTCAGTTTTTACTTTCATGCATTGGAGAAGGCAATGGCAATCCACTCCAGTGTTCTTGGCTGGAGAATCCCAGGGACAGGGGAGCCTGGTGGGCTGCCGTCTATGGGGTCGCACAGAGTTTGACACGACTGAAGTGACTTAGCAGCAGCAGTGGCAGCATACCATGGTCATATGACTAACAATTCATGAGTTGGATTCACCGAGGGTAACTTTGACTTGGAAGCTATGAATCCAAAAGACCCTTGGCTGTGCAGATACCATTTTGGCGAGGCTAATGGTGCCAGTGGAAGCTAGATCAAGTTTCCAGAGTCCATGGTGGTAACAGTTTTAGCCCAGGCACCAGTGTCCAGGATCAGGGTTATCAGTGGAAGAAGCAATTGGTCTGTGTCCAGGGGAAGCAACAATTAAGTCTTCACAGGATCAATTCTACAAGAGAATTTTGGGTGCTTTTCTGGAATGAATGACATTTAAGTCTGATTCTGATCCTCCTGGAGCCTCCATGGGCAACTCAATGTCTTTTTTTGTTTTTAAACATTTAATTTTGTATTTGGGTATAGCTGATTAACAATGCTATGATAGTTTCAGGTGAATTCAGTATTTTTTCAGTATCATTATTCCCTTTCTGCTTCAATCATCCAGCTTGCAACTATGAACCTTGACACCCAAACAAGCAAACAAACAAAATTTATTTTTTTTGAGGCAAAAATAGTTTATTATGATATAGTTTATATTAAGTTAAAAGTTAAAGTGAAGTGACTCAGTCGTGTCTGACTCTTTGTGGCCCCGTGGACTGTAGCCTACCAGGCTCCTCTGTCCATGGGATTTTCCAGGCAAGAATACTGGAGTAGGTTGCCATTTCCTTCTCCAGGGGATCTTCCCAACCCAGGGATTGAACCCAGGTCTCCTGCATTGCAGGCAGATGCTATACCCTCTAAACCACCAGGGAAGTCCTTAAGTTTAGAGTGCCAAAAACTGGGATATATATATATATATATATATATATATAAGTATTTACAGTAGAAATGATTAGCTCAGTTCCATTCAGTCACTCAGTCGTGTCCGACTCTTTGTGGCCCCATGGACTGCAGCACACCAGCCTTCCCTGTCCATCACCAACTCTTGGGGCCTACTCAAACTCAAGTCCATTGCGTCAGTGATGCCATGGAAATCTAGCATGTCACACAAAGAAATAAATATTTTGACAAAGTAACACTTCAGCTGTAGTGAACAGTTGATCAGAAATTTTTTACTGTTTCATTTGAGGCTCTTTTTAAAAAACAAAACAAAATGTAGAGGACAGAAGATTTGAAAAGACGAAGAAAAGGCACCCATAATCCTGTCACTTTAACACAACCATGATGATACCTAAGTTCTCCTCGGAACATGTTCCCAAAGTGTTTCCATGGAACACTAGATAGGCAGGAAAAAAAAAAAAAAAGCTTTCATCAGATGATTTTGGAAATTTGGAATATGTTTGGATAATACAGTTCTCTTTACTTCAATGTGTAACTTCTCAGAATATGTAAGTACAGTTACAGATGATTCAAGAAAGAGACAGACAAGTATATTCCTAACTCCCTGTAACACTGCAAGGGTCTTGAGGAATTTATGCTGCAAAATGCTGCCCTGTGCTCTTTCCTCACATGCAAGTGATACACACAGAAGTAGTCACAGGGCAATTTTGTGCCCTGCTTTCTTCTAAATTGTATCATAGGGGCTTGGAGGGCAAGACTTTGCATGGAAGAAGCTTTTCTCCTTTTGTCTCTGGGGTCTCTAAGTATGAACCTGAGATCATGCAGCAGATTAAAAGGGGGGAACCGTCTCCTCCAGCTTGCAGACTGTATCGTGCGACTTAGTGTCTGCTCATGTGTATTCTGGTAGAATCAGGTTGTCAGCAGTTGAAATTAGGGTCAAGACCGTCTAATCCTGAAATAAACTGGATTTATTTGGGCATTTCCAACTCACTAAACTGCATATCCAACTTCCCATTCACTCCCCAGACCTGAGGATGAGATCTGGCGCAGTGACTTGACATGGACTATAAAGGACAAAAGGAAATCTGATTTTCCTCAAAGGAAGAAACTCCAAGTGCAACCGACTGACTGTAGCAGGGTTTGTCATGCAAATGACTCAGTGTATCCTTGTTGCTCCCAATTATGTTCACTGTGGAAAGGGCTGAGATTTAAGAAAACTGAACTCAGAGGAAAGAAAAATAATGGCTCATCCATGCAGCACAGGCTGTTTAAGAAAAAAGGGAAAAAAAAAACCCTCTTTTCACTTTATTATTTTTTTACACCTGCTGAGTTGGCCCCAGGAAATATGACACTCACTGATAGCTCTATCTCAACTGTGCTATATAACTCTGCTGGTTAGAACATGGTGCTGAGAAAGGCACAGGCATGAATCTCCATTTGAATTTATATTCAATGAGGATGGAGACTTGGTTTTTTCACTCCTGTATCCTCAGGATGTAGATTAGTTGCACTATAAATATTTGTAGAATTAATGAAATCTGTTTCCTTATAGAAGAGCTAGTTTTGCTGGATCCACGGACAGAGGTTGAACCTCTAATCCCCACTAGCCTGAAACATCTAGTTTGGTATATATTATTAAAAAAGGCAATTACCATCATATTTCTTTAAATTCCCTTTGAAAAAGTGTCAAGGTACAGATCTCCACATTGTCCTGTGTAGTAGGAATTCACTTTGAATTATTTCATTGCTACAGACCTGCACATTTAGAAAATACATAGCTCTGCTTTGGTAATATAATGACTAGGTATCTGGAACAATCTTCCTGCTAATAACTATGAAAAATGTTGGTTAATGTATATTTTTAAAATCTTCTTAAAGGCACTGAAGAACTGGTAAATATAGCAGCAAGGATTTATCCATCCAACATCTAAGGGAAGGCAGGAAGCTAGAGAAGTAAGCAAAATTTTTACCCCGAGGGCTGTTGCTGAACCTGATGAACTTGTGCTTCAATTTTCAGTTTTTTAGGACAAGTGCCTGGTATGCGTGTGTGTATGTGTGTGTGTGTGTGAGAGAGAGAGAGAGAGAGAGAAAGAGAAAGAGAGAGAGAGTAGGGAGCAAAGAGAAAGCAAACTCCAGTGACTGTTCCCAATCCTGGAACCCAAATGGGTCACGTGCTAAGTGTCAGCGTGAGCCAGAATGAAACCCAGCTGTGCCCCTTCCACACATAGGAAATTTCAAGGTAAGATGCCTAAGTATCAGACAAAGCTGGTAATAGTAGTAATGGTGGTGGAACAATGGGGTTTAGTTTCTAAGTCATGTCTGACTCTTGCAACCCCATGGCCTATGGGCTGTAGCCCTCTAGTCTTCTCTGTCCATGGGATTTCCCAGGCAAAATACTGGAGCGGGTTGCCATTTCCTTCTCCAGGGGATCTTCCCAACCCAGGGACCGAACGTGTGTCTCCTGCATGGCAAGCAGATTCTTTACCGCTGAGCCACCCAGGAAGCCCTCATAGTAGTAATAATAATAATATTTACAATTCTTCCTGATGATTAAAAATTTAAGCTGACATTTGTGTGGACATGTAAATCCAATTCACATGACCCAGGTGGTAAGAAAAACTTCACGTCAGATTTTAAGATATTTCCAGAATGGCAATGCCCCAACCATCTGGTAAAAATAAGCACAAAGCCTCTCTGAGCGAAACTGCTTCCATCCAAGGCCTCAAGAATTCTCCTCCCTCCACAAAGGAAAAGGAACAACTAACAATGAATAAATACTAAATATGTCAACAGAAGAAATAGATCTGTATAGACATTAGTCAGTCAGTTCAGTCACTCAGTCATGTCTGACTCTGTGCCACCCCATAGACTTCAACACGCCAGGCTTCCCTGTCCATCATCAACTCCTGGAGCTTGCTCAAACTCATGTCCATTAAGTTGGTGATGCCATCCAACCATCTCATCCGCTGTCATCACTTTCTCCCACGTTCAATCTTTCCCTGTATCAGGGTCTTTTCCAATGAGTTGGTTCTTTGCATCAGGTGGGCAAAGTATTGGAGATTCAGCTTCAACATCAGTCCTTCCAAAGAATATTCAGGACTGATTTCCTTTAGGATGGACTGGTTGGATCTCCTTGCAGTCCAAGGGACTCTCAAGAGTCTTCTCCAACACCACAGTCCAAAAGCATCAATTCTTTGGCACTCAGCTTTCTTTATAGTCCAACTCTCACCTCCATACATGACCACTGGAAAAACCATAGCTTTGACCAGATGGACCTTTGTTGGCAAATTAATGTCTCTGCTTTTGAATATGCTATCTAGGTTGGTCATAACTTTCCTTCCAAGGAGTAAGTGTCTTTTAATTTCATGGCTGCAGTCACCATCTGCAGTGATTTTGGAGCCCCTCAAAATAAAGTCTGTCACTGTTTCCATTGTTTCCCCATCTATTTGCTATGAAGTGATGGGACCAGGTGCAATGATCTTTGTTTTCTGAATGTTGAGCTTTAAGCCAACTTTTTCACTCTCCTCTTTCACTTTCATCAAGAGGCTTTTTAGTTCCTCTTCACTTTCTGCCACAAGGGTGTCATCTGCATATCTAAGGTTATTAATGTTTCTCGCAGCAATCTTGATTGCAGCTTGTGCTTCCTCCAGCCCAGTGTTTCTCATGATGTACTCTGCATAGAAGTTAAATAAGCAGGGTGACAATATACAGCCTTGATGTACTCCTTTCCCAATTTGGAACCAGCCTGTTGTACCATGTCCAGTTCTAACTGTTGCTTCTTGACCTGCATACAGATTTCTCAAGAGGGAGGTCAGGTGGTCTGGTATTCCTATTTCTTGAAGAATTTTCCACAGTTTGTTGTGATACACACAGTCAAAGGCTTTGACATAGTCAATAAAGCAAAAGTAGATGTTTTTTTCTGGGACTCTCTTGCTTTTTCTATGATCCAGCAGATTTTGGCAATTTAATCTCTGGTTCCTCTGCCTTTTCTAAAACCAGCTTGAACACCTGAAAGTTCATGGTTCACATACTATTGAAGCCTGGCTTGGAGAATTTTGAGCATTACTTTGCTAGCGTGTGACATGAGTGCAATTGTGCAGTAGTTTGAACATTCTTTGGCGTTGCCTTCTTTGGGATTGGAATGAAAACTGACCTTTTTCAGTCCTGTGGCCACTGCTGAGTTTTCCAAATGTGCTGGCATATTGAGTGCAGCACTTTCACAGCATCATCTTTCAGGATTTGAAATAGCTCAACTGGAATTCCATCACCTCCACTAGCTTTGTTTGCAGTGATGCTTCCTAAGGCCCACTTGACTTCACATGCCAGGATGTCTGACTCTAGATGAGTGATCCCACCATCGTGATTATCTTGGTCGTGAAGATCTTTTTTGTATAGTTCTGTGTATTCTTGCCACCTCTTCTTAATATCTTCTGCTTTTGTTAGGCCCATACCATTTCTGTCCCTTATTGTGTTCATCTTTGCATAAACTGTTCCCTTGTTCTCTCTAATTTTCTTGATGAGATCTCTAGTCTTTCCCATTCTATTGTTTTCTTTTATTTCTTTTCATTGATCACTGAGGAAGGCTTTCTTATCTCTCCTTGCTATTCTTTGGAACTCTGCATACAATGGGTATATCTTCTCTTTTCTCCTTTGCCTTTAGCTTTGCTTATTTTCACAGCTATTTGTAAGGCCTCACTAGAGGCCTTACAAATTTCTTTTTCTTGGGGAATGTCTTGATCACTACCTCCTGTACAATGTCAGGAACCTCCCTCCATAGTTCTTCAGGCACTCTGTCTGTCAGATCTAATACCTTGAATCTATTTCTCACTTCTACTGTATAATCATAAGGGATTTGATTTAGGTCATACCTGAATGGTCTAGTCGTTTTCCCTACTTTCTTCAATTTCAGTCTGAATTTGGCAATAAGGAGTTTATGATCTGAGCCACAATCAGCTTGCAGTCTTGTTTTTGCTGCCTGTATGGAGCTTCTCCATCTTTAGCTGCAAAGAATATAATCAGTCTGATTTCAGTATTGACCATCTGGTGATGTCCACATGTAGAGTCTTCTGTTGTTTTTAGAAGAGAGTGTTTGCTATGACCAGTGTGTTCTCTTGGCAAAACTCTGTTAGCCTTTGACCTGCTTTGTTTTGTACTCCAAGGCCAAATCTGCCTGTTACTCCAGGTAGCTCTTGACTTCCTACTTTTGCATTCTAGTCCCTTACAGTGAAGAAGACATTTTTTGGGGGTGTTAGTTCTAGAAGGTCTTGCAGGTCTTCATAGAACCGTTCAACTTCAGCTTCTTCAGCATTACTGGTTGGGGCACAGACTGGGATTACTGTGATATTGAATGGTTTGCCTTGGAAATGAACAGAGATCATTCTGTCATTTTTGAGATTGCATAGACATCAGATACTGCAATTATCAATCTCATGATCCAAAATAAATGATTATCTTACTTAAAGAATTAAAAAACAAGTTTAAAATGTCTGTAGAAAACACAAAACTAATGAGGGTCTAAGCAGATGTTAATGTCTAAATTGAGGCATATTATGAATTTAAGTGGTTTATTTGAGCAAAAATCTACTCAAATCAGGCAGTGCCAAGCTGGAAATGGTTAGGAGCATTCTGCCAAGAGAAGCAGGAGAAAGACTTCTACATAGAAAGTGGGAAAAAAAAGAAAGGAAATTATTTGATTGACTACAGCTTAAAGCCTAACTGGCTGTTTGTGATGGGTTGTTCTTAGTGTTTTGATTTCAGAAACTTGAGGCTTTTTACAGGTTTAGATTTTGGTTTGATTCCATAGGCTGCCATGTCATTAGAGCCACCTCAGTGTCATGAACTCCTTGAGTAATTAATTTAATGCAGATTTGAAGAAAAACAAGATATGATTTATTGAAATGAAAATTATAATAATACAAACTGAAAACCAATGAATGAGTTTAACGTCAAATTAGATGGAGGTGAAGAGAGAATGGGTGAACTAGAAGATAGGTCAGATAAGTTGTTTAGACTAGCATAGAGACACTCAAGATGGAAAATATGCCAGAGATCTCCAGAGACTTAGAACACAAAATGTAAAGATCTAACAAAAATGCTAATTGCCATTCGGAAGAGTGGTGAGAATGGAACAAGGAAAGTGTTCAGTGAGAGAGGAGCTGGGGATTTTTGATAACTGTTAAGGACATCAACTATATTTTTAAACTGAAGTACAGTTGATTTACATTCCTGTATTTGTTTTGGGTGTACTACATAGTGATTCAATATTTTTATGAAATAAACTCTACTTAAAGGTATCACACACACACAAAAAGACTAAAATACACAGATTCAACACAAATCCTAGGAAGAGAAAAAATAAATGTGCGTCTGGGCACATCACAGTGAAACTTCAGAACATGAACAACAAAGAGAAATCTGAAGAGGGTACATTTACCAGAAGGTAAAACATATATTACCTTTAAAGAACAATAGAAAGTTGAGTTTTTCAAAAGAAGTAATAGAAATCCAGAATCAGATCTTCAGGGTGATGAGGAAAAAAAAAAACAAACAAAAAACACTAACCTGGAATTCTGTACCCGGAGAAAATATATTTCAAGGATAAGAATAAAATAAAAACCCCTCAAACCAAGGAAACTTGCTGCCAGAGGAACCTCTCAAAAGGAAATTCTAAAGAATGAACTGCATGCAAAAAGGAAGCAATCCCAGGCGGAAGGCTTACAGTCAAAGAAGAAATGAAGAGGGAGAGGATGGTAAATACATGGGCAAATTTAAATCCTCATAAACAATACCAATAACGTCTTGTGTGGGGTTTTACTTTTTACAATATGATGAAAGTAAACTACTTTAATTGAAACGGTAAGTCTAGAGGATGATAAATGGTATTCAGTTCAGTTCAGTTCAGTCGCTCAGTCATGTCCAACTCTTTGTGACCCCATGAATTGCAGCACGCCAGGCCTCCCTGTCCATCACCAACTCCTGGAGTTCACTCAGACTCATGTCCATCGAGTCAGTGATGCCATCCAGCCATCTCATCCTCTGTCGTCCCCTTCTCCTCCTTCCCCCAATCCCTCCCAGCATCAGAGTCTTTTCCAATGAGTCAACTCTTCGCATCAGGTGGCCAAAGTATTGGAGTTTCAGCTTCAACATCAGTCCTTCCAATGAACACCCAGGACTGATTTCCTTTAGAATGGACTGATTGGATCTCCTTGCAGTCCAAGGGACTCTCAAGAGTCTTCTCCAACACCACAGTTCAAAAGCATCAATTCTTCGGTGCTCAGCCTTCTTCACAGACCAACTCTCACATCCATACATGACCACAGGAAAAACCATAGCCTTGATTAGACGACCCTTAGTCAGCAAAGTAATGTCTCTGCTTTTGAATATGCTATCTAGGTTGGTCATAACTTTTCTTCCAAGGAGTAAGCCTCTTTTAATTTCATGGCTGCAGTCACCATCTGCAGTGATTTTGGAGCCCCCCAAAATAAAGTCTGACACTGTTTCCACTGTTTCCCCATCTATTTCCCATGAAGTGACGGGACCAGATGCCATGATCTTCGCTTTCTGAAAGTTGAGCTTTAAGCCAACTTTTTCACTCTCCTCTTTCACTTTCATCAAGAGGCTTTTTAGTTCCTCTTCACTTTCTGCCACAAGGGTGGTGTCATCTGCATATCTGAGGTTATTGATATTTCTCCCGGCAGTCTTGATTGCAGCTTGTGTTTCTTCCAGTCCAGCATTTCTCATGATGTACTCTGCATAGAAGTTAAATAAGCAGGGTGACAATATACAGCCTTGACGTACTCCTTTTCCTATTTGGAACCAGTCTGTTGTTCCATGTCCAGTTCTAACTGTTGCTTCCTGACCTGTTAAGGTGTTATAAAATATTTGTATTGTCTAGATGAAGAGTAAAGATATTATTTAAATTTAGACTTTGATGAGGGTTAGGGGAGAAACATAATACAACATGTAGAAAGCACAAAATTAAGTGGAGTGCATACAGAAATATATCAGTCATCTCATTAAATGTAAAAGGAATAAGTGAAAATTTACAAAGAACACTTACAATTCAAAGATAAGAAAAACAAATTAGTTTAAAATGGGCAAAAGATCTGAATGGATACCTAAACAATGAATTTAGATGGCGAATAAGCATATGAAAAAGATCCTCAATATTTTGTCATTCAGTTCAGTTCAGTTCAGTTGCTCAGTCGTGTCCGACTCTGCGACCCCGTGAATCACAGCATGCCAGGCCTCCCTGTCCATCATGAACTCCCGGAGTTCACTCAAACTCATGTCCATCAAGTCGGTAATGCCATCGAGCCATCTCATCCTCTGTCGTCCCCTTCTCCTCCTGCCTCCAATCCCTCCCAGCATCAGAGTCTTTTCCATTGAGTCAACTCTTCGCATCAGGTGGCCAAAGTATTGGAGTTTCAGCTTCAACATCAGTCCTTCCAATGAACACCCAGGACTGATTTCCTTTAGAATGGACTGATTGGATCTCCTTGCAGTCCAAGGGACTCTCAAGAGTCTTCTCCAACACCACAGTTCAAAAGCATCAATTCTTAGGCACTCAGCTTTCTTCACAGTCCAACTCTCACGTCCATACATGACCACTGGAAAAACCATAGCCTTGACTAGACGGACCTTTGTTGGCAAAGTAATGTCTCTGCTTTTCAATATGCTGTCTAGGTTGATCATAACTTTCCTTCCAAGAAGTAAGTGTCTTTTAATTTCATGGCTGCAATCACCATCTGCAGTGATTTTGGAGCCCCCAAAAAAGTCTGTCACTGTTTCCACTGTTTCCCCATCTATTTGCCGTGAAGTGATGGGACCAGAGGCCATGATCTTTGTTTTCTGAATGTTGAGCTTTAAGCCAACTTTTTCACTCTCCTCTTTACTCAAGAGGCTTTTTAGTTCCTCTTCACTTTCTGCCATAAGGGTGGTGTCATCTGCGTATCTGAGGTTATTGATATTTCTCCTGGCAATCTTGATTCCAGCTTGTGCTTCCTCCAGCCCAGCGTTTCTCATGATGTACTCTGCATATAAGTTAAATAAGCACGGTGACAATATGCAGCCTTGACGTACTCCTTTTCCTATTTGGAACCAGTCTGTTGTTCCATGTCCAGTTCTAACTGTTGCTTCCTGACTTGCATATAGGTTTCTCAAGAGGGAGGTCAGGTGGTCTGGTATTCTCATCCCTTTCAGAATTTTCCAGTTTATTGTAATCCACACAGTTAAAAACTTTGGCATAATCAATAAAGCAGAAATAGATGTTTTTCTGGAACTCTCTTGCTTTTTCCGCAATCCAGCAGAAGTTGGCAATTTGATCTCTGGTTCCTCTGCCTTTTCTAAAACCAGCTTGAACATCTGGAAGTTCATGGTTCATGTATTGCTGAAGTGTGTCTTGTAGAATTTTGAGCAAAGTGTGATTTAGGGGATTTCAAATTAGAGCAACAATGAGATACAACCATTTACCAATGAAAATGACCAAAATCCAAAGAAATTGGCAATATCATATACTAGCTAAAATGCAGAGGAACAGGACCTCTCATTAATTGCTGGGAATGAAAATGGTACAGCCAATTTGGAAGACAGTTGGGCAGTTTCTACAGAAGCTAAATATTTACCATATTATGGCAATCACATTCCTATGTATTCACCAACTGAGTTGAAAACTTTTGTCTATTACTCAACAGTGAAAGCAATGGGAATGTGCCTCAATAGGTGAATGTATAAAATGTACCTATGGTACATCCATGAAACAGAATATTATTAATATTTAATAATAAAAATAAATGAGCTATCAAGTCACAAAAGATAGAAAACTCTAAATGCACTTTGCTACATAAGAGAACTTGTCTTAAAAGGATACATACTGTATGATTCTAAGTATATGACACCCTGCTTATTTAACTTATGTGCAGAGTACATCATTAGAAATGCTGGGCTGGAAGAAGCACAAGCTGGAATCAAGATTGCCGGGAGAAATATCAATAACCTCAGATATGCAGATGACACCACCCTTATGGCAGAAAGTGAAGAACTAAAAAGCCTCTTGATGAAAGTAAAGAGGAGAGTGAAAAAGTTGGCTTAAAGCTCAACATTCAGAAAACAAAGATCATGGCATCTGGTCCCATCACTTCATGGAAAATAGATGGGGAAACAGTGGCTAACTTTTGGAGAAGGAAATGGCAACCCACACCAGTATTCTTGCCTGGAGAATCCTGTGGACAGAGGAGCCTGGTGGGCTGCTGTCTATAGGGTCGAACATGACTGAAGCGACTTAGCATGCATGCATGCATTGGAGAAGGAAATGGCAACCCACTCCAGTGTTCTTGCCTGAAGAATCCCAGGGACAGAGGAGCCTGGTGGGCTGCCAGAGTTGGACATGACTATGGGGTGGGTCACACAGAGTCAGACACGACTGAAGTGACTTGGCAGCAGCAGTGGCTAACTTTGTTTTTTGGTGCTCTAAAATCACTGCAGATGGTGACTGCAGCCATGAATTTAAAAAGACACTTACTCTGTGGAAGGACGTTGTGACCAACCTAGATAGCATATTCAAAAGCAGACACATTACTTTGCCAACAATGTCTATCTGGTCAAGGCTATGGTTTTTCCAGTGGTCATGTATGGATGTGAGAGTTGGACTATAAAGAAAGCTGAGCACCAAAGAATTGATGCTTTTGAACTGTGGTGTTGGAGAAGACTCTTGAGAGTCCCTTGGACTGCAAGTAGATCCAACCAACCCAACCTAAAGGAGATCAGTCCTGGGTGTTCACTGGAAGGAATGATGTTGAAGCTGAAACTCCAATACTTTGGCCACCTGATGCAAAGAGCTGACCCATTGGAAAAGACCCTGATGCTGGGAAAGATTGAGGGCAGGAGGAGAAGGGGACGACAGAGGATGAGGTAGTTGGATGGCACTACCAATTCAATGGACATGAGTTTGGGTAAACTCTGGGAGTTGGTGATGGACAGGGAGGCCTGGCGTGCTGCAGTCCATGGGGTTGCAAAGAGTCGGACACAACTGAGTGACTGAACTGAACTGAAGTATATGACTTTTGAAAAAGGTAGGGCTCTTGAAACCAGTAAAAGATCAGTGGTTGCCAAGGAATTGGGAGGAGAGTGAGGGAATAGGTGAAGCCCAGAGAATTTTTTAGGTAAGTGAAACTATCTGTATGACACTGAAATGGTGGATAAATAACCTTGTGCATTTATCAAAACCCGTAGAACTTTATAACATAAGCACTAAACTTCAATGCATGCAAATTAAAAAAAAATCATTTAGGAGTCTGGGGGATCCCAGGAAAGAATTCAAACTATGGCAATAGAATCTCTATCACAGAGGTATTTAAAAAGATTTCATTGAACCGGACGGAGGGCTTCCCCAGTGGCTCAGATGGTAAAGAATCTGCCCACAGTGTGGGAGACCTGGGATCAATTCTTGGGATGGGAAGATCCCTTGGAGGAGGAAATGGCAACCCACTCCAGTATTCTTGCCCAGAGAATCCCAAGGACAGACTGGTGGGTTATAGTTCATGGGATTGCAGAGTCGGAAGTAACTTAGCACACACAAACAAAACACTGGAAAATGTGCTGACCTAAGTCACTTTGGAAATGAGTGGAATCTATAAGGCAAAAGCAACTGAACATAAGCATTGTATTTTAGTTGATAAAGTTGCTTCCCATGGACATACTTGTTAGAAATTCTGATACTGCTCTACGTGCATGCTGGAATTGAAGAATTAAGTAAATGACAGCAGATAGTAGGAGCCTAGTTTCTCACTGTTGGAATGAAAATTTACCAGTAAGCTTAGGGACGAGGCTAGAATCATTCACTTGGTAATGAGTTGGAGACATGAAGAAGAACTCATTTCTAACCTAATATAAAAACAAATGGTGAAATATCATTAATACTGGTTGATATACACCCATATATAGTGTATTTCTTTGTTTTATCAGCTGAAAGGGCTTAAAAGAAATGACACCTCAGTAGTAGTGAGCATACCTAGTGCCCAGATTTGGTTTGTAATGCTGTTAATCTGATAAAAGGAACAAGACTCCTTGGAGAAATGGCTGGAGCATGAAATATACAAGATCAGCCATGGACATCTTACAGTGCCATAAAGAAAGAAAATGCTAAAAAATAAATGGACAAGCAAACAGACACCTCATACTGATGTAGGTAGATCAAAGGGGCCATTGAGTCAACCCAAAGAGCCCCCAGTGGCCAAAGCTGGAGCAATTCGAGCAAGAAATAAAGTAACATTGGTTTATATGCCAAACTAGAAACAAATATCCATGAGTCTGTATTGATATAAGTAAATAAATGGAGTAGAAAGAGAGATTTCTCCTCTGCGGAAATGTTTCAAGTATATTACATATGTAGACTGCCCTCAAGGAGGTGACACGTGAGTTTCTACTCCTTAAGCATGGGTGGCACATAGTAATTTCCTTCCAAAGACTGCAGTATGGGGCATTGGGGTGGGGAAGACTAACTTTACAACAGAGAAACCTGATAAAAATGATCTCAGTCAAGTGATCAAGGTCCATATAATACATGTGATAATACATGTTGATAGCATGTACACTTGATCTGACGTGATGAAAATGGCACTTTATGGTATTCCTCTCCAAAACATGTCAGTTAATAATGATGTATCAATATTGGTTCATCATGTAGAGCAAGTATACTGTATGAATGTAAAAATGGTAACAGTAGGGGAAATTGGATGTGAGAAATACAAAAACTCTCTGAAGAATCTTTGCAATTTTTCTATAAATTTAAAACTGTTCTTAAAAATAAAGCCTATCAAGAACAAAAAGGAATAAATGCCACAGTTAAGAGAAAGAAAGATGATCTGATTTGGTGAAACACAAAATTAACTATGTGCTATTAATAAAAGAAACATATAAAAAGATGTAGAAACAGTGAACAGAAACAAGTGAAAAAAGATGTATCAGACAAAATCTAAACAAAAGGAAGCTGGTGCAATTATTTTCCCCCCAAATTTATTTATTTCTGGCTGTGCTTGGTCTTCAGAGTGGTGCATAGGCTTTCTCTAGTTGCAGAGCACGGCTCCAGAGCCAGTGGACTCAGTAGCTGCAGAGTGCAGGCTCTCCAGTTGTGGTGCGTGTGTGGGCAAAAGAACACGCAGGCTTAGTTGCTCTGTGGCATGTGGGATCTTAGTTCCCCGACCAGGGATCAAACCTTCACCATCTGCATTAGAAGGTGGGTTCTTAACCACTGGACCACCAGGGAAGGCCCCAGGTGCAATTATTTTAAGATCAGAAAATATAGACTTTAAGGCCAAATTCTTTCTAGTGATAAGGAGGACCACTTCAATAAAAAGTTTAATTCTCCAAAAAGATACAATTTAAAATCACGTATACCTTAGTAACAAAAGTTCTAAATCTCTATCCAAGTAATGATAACTACAAGGAGAAAAGAAAATCTACAATCATAGTGGGCCATTTTAATACTCTTTTCTCAGTAATTATTGAACAAGTAGATAAAAAACATCAGTAGGAATACAGAATATTTGAACAACATGATGGAAAAAAAACTTGATTTAATGGATATGTATAATTGACTTGACTGGGAAATGCATTTTTTTCAAAATTCACAGAATATTTACAAAAATTTGTCTGTATGTTGAGCCAAAAGCAAAACTTAACAAATTTTAAAAGGCTGAATAACATAGATTGGGTATTCTCAGCTCAATCCAATTAGGAAGGAATCAATGATAAAATGGTAATTTAAAAAGTATGTTTAGAATTGGAGTGCATACTGCTAAATAATCAGTTCAAAGAAGAAATGTTTAGAGAAATTACAGATTACTTTAAATGGAATGATAATAAAAATACTGCCAATCAAAATGTGTGCAATGAAGTTAAAGCAGTACTTTGAGAGTTTATACTTCAAATGCCAACATAAGCATAAAGAAAGGCCAATTAAATTTAACAGTGTATAAAAATGACAAAGTCAAGTTTATCTCAATTAAGCAAGGTTTTAACATTAGAAAATTAAATTTGTTTTAATATTACTAGATGAATGGAGGGAAATCATGCAATAATTTTAAGAGATACAGAAAAATGTTGTCCATTTATTATAATTGCTCAGAAACTTGGAAATAGAAAGGAATTATTTAATTTAATAAAGGATTTTGGCAGAAGTAGGGGAAGAGGACTAGAGAAAGCATTATCTATAATGGTAAAACAGCAAAAGCTTTGTCTTTGAGCTAAAGAATAAGAGTACTGTCATCAGTTGCCTCAGGATTACTCTAGTTTAGCCAGTGAAATAAAGCAGGAAAAAAAAAGAAGAAAAGATACAAAGTTTGAATCAAAAGAAACATTTCATTATTCAAAATATCATTTTATTTATAAAACTCCTATAACATCCAAGGAGAAGTTATTAGAATTAATGAATTTATTAAGATTATTTGAGGGCTTCCCTTGTAGCTCAGTTGGTAAAGAATCTGCCTGCAATGCAGAAGATCCAGGTTTGATTCCTGGGTTGGGATGATCCCCTTGAGAAGGAAATGGCAACCCATTCCAGTATTCTTGCCTGGAGAAACCCTTGGACAGAGGAGTCTCGTAGGCTACAGTCCATGAGGGTGCAAGAGTTGGACACGACTTAGCAACTAAACCGCCAAGATTATTAGATAATAAATTAATGTGAAAAATTCAATGACATTTCTCTGTATCAGCAACAGACAAAAAAAAACTTGACATTTTTACAAGGCTCTGAGAAATACTGTTGGGAGGTCCTCCTCCAGGAGTCTTTCATATGCCTGCATGTTTTGTTGGATATGTCAAGAACTCATGGTTCTGCCAACTCTTATACTACTCTGATCGTAAGGTTGTTTTGGCACTGAGAGTTCTTGAGAGATGAAATAATGTCTTCCTCTGGGCCAAAGAGCAAACTTGCTTATTGCTCGCAATAAAATAATGGGTTTTCTCATGCTCTGTGATCCTTAACCATAAAGCAAACCCAGTACGTGGACAGATTCGGAACATCTGGGCTCCTTCGTGGGACTCGAATCAAGGAAAACCAATGCATATGTTTCTTATTGGGAGTAATAAGAGTTTTTTTTTTTCTGCAGGAGTCTCCTGTCTTCTGCCAGCATTCGTGAAACAATAATAGGCCAACATTAGCTTGTAAATACAGTGAAATCAAATCTCAGAGCCAAAAAATAGCTGGCAGGAAGTCCAGTGACAGATGTGTAAGACCTCTTAGAAGAAAATTATAATCCTTTACTGAGAGACATTAAAGGAGACACGGTAAATTGAGAAATATTCTGTGTCCACTGACTAGATGATTCAACCTGTGAGGAGGCCTATTTTTCCAAATTAATGTGTAGGATCAATATAATGTCAAGAAAAATACCAATTTTTTTGGTGGAAATTAACAAACTGATTCTAAAATTTATTTGGAAGTTCAAAAAGACAGGAATAGTCAAACTCTATTGAATAAAAGGAATAAGGTAAGAGGTCTTGCTCTACAGATATCAAGTTATTTTAAAGCCACAATAATTGAGATGATGTGGTATTGGGTCTGGGATAGTAAAAAACAAAGGTGGCATTGAAGATCAGTGGGCAAGGATAGACTTTTAAATACATAGTACTGAGAAGATTTTTATTCATATGGAAAAAAATGAAAATATATCCCTGCCCACATCATACATTGTGTTGAGCTCTAGAAAATTATTATCTTGTAGCCCAAAACAGTCAAATAAGGGGACATCATATAATTCTTCCTAATAAAAAATTCTAGGTAGGTTAAAAAGCTAAATGTAAAAGATAAAACCACAAACACCACAAGAGAATATATTCATGTCTCAAAAAACAAGACCAACAAACCCTGACCATTAAGGGAAAGATTGATAAACCCGATTACATTGAAATCAGAAACTCTCTTTATCAAAGACACCATAAAAGAGTGGAAAAACAAGCAACTGAGTGAAAAAAGATATTTGGAGTATACACATAGCTGACAAATGCTTTCTATCTAGAATATAAAAATAACTTCTAAGATCAATAGGAAAGTGACATAGTAGAAAACAGAAATATAATAGAAAAACCATTCAATGAGTTATGTAGATATTTCAAATTTGATGTATTTTATTACACAAAATCAAACAATCACGTCTTTAAACATCACCACCTATCTCATCAGCAATTTTCTTAAGTTTCTTGAAGCTGTCAAGCTTAGCATGGTGGATACAAGTTGTTTCAAAATTCTAATTTTCTCTTGAGAGCTCAATTTTTTATCACTAGCTGCAAATACTGTCAATTGTTTTCCTCAAAATGACAGGCTCACTTGGCTCATTTTAAAGAAAAGTTCTTCCAAAGTGTGAAAATCTGTAGTTAGTCTGTCAGTTGTTCTTTCAAGTATAAATGGCATTCCATGAAAATAAAAAAACCAACAAGTTCAGCTGGTGACTCAAACAATTGCATAAGTTCTTTTCTTTGAGATAATTATTGTACTTGGATATGCCACAAAAGTCCTTTAAGAATTTTCCCCATTTAGTCACACAGAATTAAAAAGACATGCACTGAGGATCAAGATGCAACACAATTAATAATTTTTATTTTTTTTAATCAAGGACATTCGTAAGGGAAAACTACTTTTTTTTTTTTTTTAGTGCTAGTTAAAAATACTGTTACGAGTAGAGTTAGTTGCCATTGCCTTGATTTGTCCTGAGGTGCCTGCAGTTTTACCATGATTGATGCAGATGTCAATGTAATGAAAAAGGTAAGTTTTATCTTATTATTCTGGTAAAGGAGTTTGGATTTTTAGTGTCCCCTGAAAATGGACCCTGTGGACTGTAGTTTTTGACAACAGCTGCGCTAGCTGGGTTAATTTCCCAATGTCATCACAAAGCAATAATATAAACGCCTAGATAGTATATTAAAAAGCTGAGACATCACTTTGCCTACGAAGGTTCATATAGTCAAAGTTATGGTTTTTCCAGTGGTCATCATGTGTGGATGTGAGAGTTGGACCACAGAGAAGGCTGAGTGCCAAAGAATTAATGCTTCTGAACTGTGGTGCTGGAGAAGACTCTTGAGAGTCCCTTGGACAGCAAAGAGATTAAACCAGTTAATCCTAAAAGAAATCAACCCTGAATACTCATTGGAAGAACTGGTGATGAAGCTGAAGCTTCAGTACTCCAATACCTGATGCAAAGAACCGACTCATTGGAAACAACCCTGACTATGGGAAAGATTGAAGGCAAAAGGAGAAGGGGTGGCAGAGGACGAGATGGTTGAATGGTATTACCGACTCAATGGACTTGAGTTTGAGCAAACTCCAGCAGATATAGAAAAGCCTGGCATGCTTCAATCCATGGGGTAGCGATTAGTTAGAGATGACTGAGCTACTGAACAGCAACAAACATCTGGAATTTAATTTTCTGGTTAACTTTTCCTTTCTTCTATATATAGAGTCTCTTGGGACCATTCTGGATGAGCTAGGAATCCAGGACATGTTGATGGGGGCTATCTGATGGAACTCTTTTGACATTATCCATTAAAGTATGCAACCAACATGACTTTGAGGATGGTTGTGGTGAAGGTCAAAGTTGGAAAAAGGCAATTTCAACTTCTCTTAATTTTTTTTTTCAAAACTGGAAGTTATTGGTAAGTATTCTTTAGACTGAGTCAAAAATTTCCTGGGGCCTACATATCATGAACCTACTTACTGTATTTTATAGGTTAAGATTCTTTTAGTATCAAATAACAGAAAACCCAACTGAAACTGTCTGAAACAAAAAAGAGGATGTTTTCACAAATCTAGGTCAGACTGGATTCTGAAGCTTAACTATGTAATCAGAACTCAGTTTCTTTCAGCATCTCTGTTTAGCCTCATGTGGTGTTAGGTTCATTTTGAGCCTGACATTTTTCATGAAAAGAAAAGGATACACTGGTTCTAAGTGTTTTACCCATAAACCCCAAAATTTAGAGGCAATGGGACTTTTATTCCTGGAACCTGCTAAAAAATGTTTGTCTCAATCTTCTGGAAGTAATTTGGGACTTTGTTCGCCTTGAACCACTAACTGTGGGCTGGGATAGGATTTTCTTGCTTGGCTTAGGCCTGAGCCACTGTGCCCTGTCCTCAGAGGGGTGGTTTTCAAAGGGCAGGGCATGATTTTGCCCCTAGGGGACAGTTTTGTTTGTCAAAGCTTGGGTGTGTGTGCCTGTGTGTGCAGCTGGTATCTAGTGGGTAGAGGCCAGGGCTGGGCTTCCCAGGTGGTGCTAGTGGTAAAGAACCCATCTGCCAATGTAGGAGGCATAAGAGACATGGGTTCCATCCCTGGGTCAGGAAGATCCCCTGGAGGAGGATATGGCCACCCACTCCAGTCTTCTGTCTATTGGAGAATCCCAATAGACAGAGGAGCCTGGTAGGCTACAGTCCATGGGGTAGCAAAGAGTCAGACACGACTGAATGACCAACACTTTCATTTTCGCCGTGATATAAAGTCCACGAGGGCAGATATTTTTGTCTCTTTTGTTCTCTGCTGTATCCCCAGTGCATAGACCAATGCCTGAAACACACTGAGTTCTCCATATATTTGTGCAATGAACAAAACGAATCCATGTCTGCAGCTTCAGTTATTCTCAGTATCCATCTTGATATCAGGATACGTGTTCAGGACCAGCTCTACAATTTACTGGACTTTCTGAAAAATGAAAATGTGGATCACTTTGTTCAGAATTTTAAGATGATGACCGCAGAACATTAGACCAAGAGTGGGGCTCTTCTAAGTGTGGGGCCTTGTGTGACTGTGTAGGTCACATGTCCATGAAGCTGGTCCTGTATGTGATCCCCAGATGTCTCTGACTCATGCCCTACCTTTAACTTCAGACCTGTACATGCAGCTGCCCTCTTACTTGGATATCTCAGAGTGCCTCTATCTGACATGTGAAATGGAATTTCCTGCCTTCGGTTCTTACCTAGTGCCTTCAACTTCCTGCATTGCCACTGTCCATCCAGTCAGAATCTTACAGGCTATCTTGTGACCTCAGTGTTGCTCATCCACGTGTTTGAGTTCTGTCGATTTATGCCCTAAACATCTCTTGACTATGCCTATCTCCCCAACTCTGCTAAAACCACTTGAGCCCAGGCTATCTTGATTTCTCATCAGAACCACTCCTGACTTGCCCCCCAGCCACATCTTGTGCATCCCCTAGTCATTTGTAGGAGAGCCAGAGTCAACTCTTTCAAATGCATATATGATCATCTCTCTCCTTTTTAGAATCTGCTCACTCATCTCGTGGCTTCCCACTACTCTTAAAATGGATCAGAATTCACGTGTGTCTAGCAAGGCCCTGTCTGATGAGGTCCTGCCCTCCTTCATGGGTGCTTCTGTATTACCCACTCACCATCCCTCTGCGCTCTAGTGGCCCTAGCTTTCTATCAGTTCTTTGCGCAGTGAGGACAGACAAGGGGTATTCAGTGACTCTTTGTTGAGTGAGTAAATGAATGAATGAATGTACACACAAATGAAAAATGAGTGAATGGATTCTCTAGGTCAGGAATAACTGGGGGGCTCAGATGAGAAGCTATATTGAAGGACATGTCTCCCTCTCTGTCCTGTGGGGCCTTTTTGGCAGCGGGCTCTCTGTGTGGGGAGAAACGCTCTTGCTTTCGTTATGCAGCACTGTGCCTTGATGAGGCTTCCCTGCTGGCTCAGACGGTAAAGAATCTGCCTGCAATGTTGGAAACCTGGGTTCGATCCCTGGGTCAGGAAGATCCCCTGGAGAAGGGAAAGGCAATCCACTCCAGTATTCTTGCCTGGAGAATCCCATGGACAGAAGAGCCTGGCAGGCTGCAGTCCATGGGGTTGTGAAGAGCTGGACATGACTGAATGACTAACACTTTCCTGTCATACTTTCACCATGCCTTGATGGGGGAAATGGCAGCAGAGGGGCTCTAGTGCCCAGCACATCTGTCCAGTCCATGTGACACCACCAGAGTGAAAACACTGGTTGATGAACCGCAAATTTGTCTATGCCCCTGGGTGTAAGTAGGAGCTGAGGACTCATGTGAAGGTGGCAATTTCTGTTCCTCTTCTCTTCTTAGGTCAGGACCTGGGACAAACGAATGGCTCTGAAGGTGGCTATGAGCCTTTTGCCCCCTGTAGCACCAGGCAGAATCAGAGCTGGGTTGTGACAAGCTATGGTCCCCATGTTATAGCTGGAGGGGGACAGATGAGTGCTCACCTCTGGAGTGGGGACAGGACCTTCTCTGAGAAACCAAGCTTCTGTCAGTAGGAAGTTTGGGGTCCATTCTGAGGAGCAGAAGGACTTCCCAGGTGGCTCAGTGGTAAAGAATCTGCCTGCCAATGCAAGAGACACAGATTCCATTGCTGGGTTGGGAAAATCTCCTGGAGAAGGGAATGGCAACCACTCCAGTATTCTTCCCTGGAGAATCCCGTGCACAAAGGAGCCTGGCAGGCTACAATCCATGGAGTCGCAGTCAGACACAACTGAGTGACTGAGCACATACTCACTGAGGAGCAGAACAAGACACTGTTTCTTGTGTGGGGCTTAGCAAAGTTGGAGGGCAAGCCTGGGCTGAGACATGGGCATCCAGAACAATGGCCCTTTCATACGAATATTCTACAGACGTGTTTCATATTCATGTAGAAGTGAGGGTAAGGATCTGAGCCTCGTATTGGGAGAATATAAGAGGGCTGATGGCAGTGTTTGGGCTCTCTGTCCCTTGAGCATCTGGGTTGTAGCCCCAGTTGCCGCACTTAACGAAACTGAAGCCCACAGTTCCCCCAGAACCCAGATGGGAGCCCTCAGAGTAGAAGTTGTCATCTGTGCTGGTGAAGCATGCCCTTTGGGGGCCTAACGCCTGAGCCCAGCAGACTTCAACCACAATCAGGTGTGGTCTCCTGTGAGGAGTTTTGATAAATACAGATCTCACCCATGAATCTGAAAGAGTGCTGTTAAGAGTCTCTGGTGCCTGCTAGGGTCTCTCTGGTCCTGATCCAGTGTCCCAGGGAAGGGTCTGGTTGGGGGATGAGCCGGAACCGGGCTGTCCTTAGACAGCAGCTCTGGACCATATTGGGTTGGCTTTCAACGCTGCCTGCTCCTCTTCACCTCTCTTCACCGAAAGAATCACTGGAGGGCAGACCTCTGCTGGGCCTGCTTTGTTCCACTCTTGTGTCCTCTGTTCCTTGTTCTCTGGCTTCTCATCTTTTTGCCCCCTCCTGTTCTCAGGTAGCCATCGGCTGACCCATGATAGCAAGCTGAGGCTCTTACTTTGCCCAGGGCATTTTTTAAGGCAATAAGTTGCTTTAGGGAACTAGGTTGGTGAAATTTTAGCTCATAACACTGCTGGGAAGGTAGTTGCGGTTTAAGCATGATTTTCAACATTTTTATACCTTCACCAAGTTAGCACATTTCCAGTAGTGAGAACACTTACTTGAAAGCTTTTTCTGTGCATTTTAATGTCTGCCTCTCACGGTAGTCTGAGAAGTAAGAAGTATGGCTATTCTTGTTCCCATTTTAGAGATGAAGATGTTAAGCTTCAGAGAGGCAAAAGGACTTACCCTGGGAAGTGTTACCAGTAAGTGGTAGAAATGGTTCCATCACATATACCACTGACCTAATATCCAGGGTTCTTTCCTCTGTTCCTCAAATAAGTCTCAGAGTGTGCTATTTTAGAGCTCTATTTGAACTTTAGCATAATTAAAGTTGTTCACTGAATCTCTTTTGTAGACGTGAAATAGGATTAATTTGATTCAGTTTACATCAATTCTGTATTGAGTCCATACAGAGGGCTGAGTTGAATTTTAGGAAAAGAAATAGAAAACTTAGCCTTGTCCCCCAAGGAGCTTGCAGATGAGGGGAATACTCTTCTCTCTGGTACTTTTCCAATCCACCCCTCTCCAAGCCTTTGGAAAGAAAATATGCTCTCTACTGCACCACACTGGAGGACTGACTCTTCCGAAGGGTTTGGTCTTGGAAGAGAAACAAATGATCTAGAAATCTGATAAAGCCAGACCCCAATCGGAGAGGGTCTGCGCTTATTGATCTGGAAGAAAATTCTGTGGTGGAAAAGACCGTGATGGAAAGCAGCGCATTTCTTATGGCACCAAGTTGTGAATCCCGCATTTTCCTCCCTTGCTGTGAGCTCTGTGGCTGTGTGCATCCCTACAAGAAAGGGATCTCATCAGAAGTTTTTGAGAGACTGAACCAGACCTGTCCCATCTAACCAAGAGAGCTGTCAGTCACACTGCCATGTGGATCCTCTCCTGATCCCAAATGACCTTTGCAGGTAACATAACTTTACAGATGATCTACTATGGTAACAGTTTTTTCTAAGCACAAAACTAGGCCAAGTGGCCCCACAGGCATGGCTGGGACACTAGGAAAGAAAACTCAGCCTGGCGACTCCTCTGAAAAATGGCATCTCTCCCTGCATCCCCCTTCCTGTTGTGGAAGAGCTTGTCTGGGAGGGTGAGCTGGGGAAAGGGGTTTAATGGTAGCTGTGCGTCTGTCATGTGTTGCAGTAGATTTCTTTCACGGACAACTATCTATTTCCCCGTTTTGCTCCATTTCTATTTTTGTGACCCAATTAAAAAGTTCTCCCTGGTTGGGGGTCTGGTTAGCTTGTTGCTTTCCCCAGCATCACAGAGGACCGTCTTAGGCAAGTAACTTGGATGTACACATTCTCCTGGGCAACACAGGCACTGATGTTGGCCCTCCTTGCTTATTGGATCAGAATCCTGGACCTAAGTAGAGTTTTCTGGCTCCTGTCTTTGTTACCCAACTCTCCCTTGATTTCTCTTTTCTTAAGCAACCTTCAGGACATATGAAATTGTGCAGTATCTAGGGATGTTAGGCAATCGATACCATTTATTATTGTCCATCAGATGAAGCAACAGAGCCAAAGGTCTAATTTCCCAGTGACCCTAGATTTGAAACTTAATTGATTCCTGGAGAGCTATGACAAATGGAACCATTTGTAAGTCAAACTCTCATTTTCAGTAAGCACCATCTGATAAATTCTACTTTCTGCCTTGGAATCTAATCTTATATCACAAAAGTACCCAGAGTAATTCCAACAAAATGAAACTAAAAAAAGCACAGATATATGCTTTTCAAACTTTTATAAACTATATAAAAAGAAATTCAATAGAAAAGCTACAGCAGTGTTCAGTTTGGGCGACTCTTTTGTCTTTTGGACTGACGGGGACTGGCTGAAGCTTCTGAAAAGGTTGCTTCAGTGACGCTGGTATTGAAGTCGTCTTCTTTTGTGATAAGTCTCCTTAGACAGCAGTTGTTATCTTGCTCCCAACGGGGCATTTGGCAATGTCTGCTGGTATTTTTGGCCGGTGGAGGGGGGTGGGGGTGATCCAACTGGAGTATAGTGAGTAGAAACCAGTGACACTGCTAAATATTCTACAATGTGTAAGACAGTTTCCTATAACAAAGAATTGTCTGACCAAAATGTCCATCGTATTGCAGTATTGAAACCCTGCCCTCTAGCAAGCATGGTAATTCAAACTCAGTTAAAATTCAATCATTTCTTGGGTGGGGGACAAAAATGGTGAAAAGCAGATTTACGTAAATGTCTCTCAGAGTCTCTAAAGGGTACAAGGTGGGGCTGGGGGAGGGGGAGGGCAGGTGGTTGCACCTTGACCTCCTTGGTGATCCCTGTCTCATTTAAGTCAGTAAGTCAGCTGGTTTCCTTTAAAAGCAGTCCAGGCTGCCATTGCTGCTCATTGTTTCAGGGTAGCTTTGGTTGTAAATATGAGTTTTGGTTATTACTCTGTGGGTTTTATTTTTGTGGAGTGGAAAAGTCATAAAAAGTGAGTGTGGGTCACAAATCACACCAGGTATTGCTTGCACCCAGACGTAATTTACGCATCCCCTCAGAGTTCTCTCTGTTTTCCTTGGATCTTTAAATTTCCTGTGCAGCTAGCATATTGAACTTTCATAATTGCCACTGCATTTCTTGTAATTTATACTCATTTCCCAGAAACCTCTAAAGGGCTTATTGTTTGTCAGGAAGAGCAGACTCAAAGCTTTTACACAAGCTATGAATGTGTGCTTAGTGGTCATCTCTGAGCATAGTGATTCTTATGCAAGGCATTAAAGGCCATCCACACCCCAAACTACCAGAACAACATCTTCTGATGCCAGTCCCCGCCACCCCCTGCCTCCCAAGAAAGATTGTATAGGAATCAGTCATTTGAGAAGGTTCTGTTAGCTTTTTGGATTCAAGTATTTCCCTGATTGCCACATTTCTTAGTGCTTGAAGTGTTTGAAATGTGTCTGAGTTAAAAAAGCAGACCAAAAAAACCAATTGTCGATATTGAAAGGACAACCCTCATCCTAGCTGATTGAATTATTTTACTGTACATCTCTTTCCAGGTGCTTGTGAACACATAAACACAAATTTGGAAAACTTGCTCTATTTAATTTTAAAAGTTTTGAAGCGAGGCTCTTTACTCACATATGTATGGAATATTAACTGGGGAATAGGGAGTTTGGTATCAGTGGACGGAAATAGAAAGAGGCAAAAAGAAGCTAAAGTTCTGCCCTTTAATCTCTGCACGTCCAGGACCAATGCCCCTGGGTCTGGTCCATAGCAGGTGCTCACTGCACGCAGATGACGGAAGAGGAGTATGAGATGCAGTTACGTGTGGACTTACGAGCCTGCTGCATGTTGCATGAAATCCTGGATTAATATGTCAGCAAATTTGGAAAACTCAGCAGTGGCCACAGTTTTCATTCCAATCCCAAAGAAAGGCAATGCCAAAGAATGCTCAAACTACCGCACAATTGCACTCGTCTCACACACTAGCAAAGTAATCCTCAAAATTCTCCAAGCCAGGCTTCAGCAATACATGAACTGTGAACTTCCAGATGTTCAAGCTGGTTTTAGAAAAGACAGAGGAACCAGAGATCAAATTGCCAATATTTGCTGGATCATCAAAAAAAACCAAGAGAGTTCCAGAAAAACATCTATTTCTGCCTTATTGACTATGCCAAAGCCTTTGACTGTGTGGATCACAATAAACTGTGGAAAATTCTGAAAGAGATAGGAATACCAGACCACTTGACCTGCCTCTCGAGAAACCTGTATGCAGGTGAGGAAGCAACAGTTAGAACTGGACATGGAACAACAGACTGGTTTCAAATAGGAAAAGGAGTATGTCAAGGCTGCATATTGTCACCCTGCTTATTTAACTTCTATGCAGAGTACATCATGAGGAACGCTGGGCTGGAAGAAACACAAGCTGCAATCAAGAATGCCGGGAGAAATATCAATAACCTCAGATATGGAGATGACACCACCCTTGTGGCAGAAAGTGAAGAGGAACTAAAAAGCCTCTTGATGAAAGTGAAAGAGTTGGCTTAAAGCTCAACATTCAGAAAACCAACATCATGGCATCTGGTCCCATTACTTCATGGGAAATAGATGGGGAAACAGTGGAAATAGTGTCAGACTTTATTTTTTGGGGCTTCAAAATTACTGCGGAGCCATGAAATTAAAAGACATTTACTCCTTGAAAGGAAAGTTGTGACCAACCTAGACATTAAAAAGCAGAAATATTACTTTGTCAACAAAGGTCTGTGTAGTCAAGGCTATGGTTTTTCCAGTAGTCATCTATGGATGTGAGAGTTGGACTATAAAGAAAGCTGAACACCGAAGAACTGATGCTTTTGAACTGTGGTGTTGGAGAAGACTCTTGAGAGTCCCTTGGACTGCAAGGAGATCCAACCAGCCCATCCTAAAGGAAATCAGTCCTGTGTGTTCATTGGAAGGACTGATGCTGAAGTTGAAACTGCAATACTTTGGCCACCTGATGCGAAGAGCTGACTCATCGGAAAAGACCCTGATGTTGGGAAAGATTGAAGGCAGGAGGAGAAGGGAACAACAGAGGATGAGATGGTTAGATGGCTTCAGCAACTCAATGGACACGAGTCTGGGTAAACTCTGAGAGTTGGTGATGGACAGGGAGGCCTGGCGTACTGCAGTTAATGGGGTTGCGAAGAGTCGGACATGACTGAGTGACTGAACTGAATTGAACAGAACTAAACTCAACTGAAATCCTGGGCAATGGAGACTCTTGTACATTTCACACGGGAGGTGAGATACGGACCCCTTGGGCTCTTACTCCACCCTGATGTGCCTTATTGCTGCCTGGCAAAGAGATCACTGCTGGGATCATTAGCAGGGAGAAGATGCTACTGGGTTTAGGTCATGTTTTTGGTAATTGCACCAATTACTAATGTTGTCAACAGTTCTCTTGCTTAATAACCCACTTTTAAATTTCACCCGTGGCAGTTCTTCATTCCCAGAACACAGCAGTGATTAAATCTGTGTTCAGATGGTTGTCAATGTACCCTAAGGTCTTAAGCAATGAGTGAACTATGCTCGTTTAAGCTAGAACACAGCTTTGCATTCAGCCTCTTCAGGTATAAATACAAATTCTTGAGATGCCCTTGAGTTCCACTGTATCCCTTTATCCCTATGTCTCTTTAGTCTCCTTTTCCCAGGTAACATTCAGAACGAGATTTCAGGGATGGGTTTTATCCGAATACTATAAAGATCCCTCCTCTGGTAACATAATTCTGATATATGGATTTTGGGAGTGGCTTATTTAAAATAGGACCCAGAAATGTGGCTTCTTTAAAAAGGGGCCTCTCTTGTCTGATATTATAGAAATCTAATTTTTAGGAAATGAGGCTCAGGAAAAGGCTAAGAAAAGTGCTCTGCCCTCTCTGTGTAGGGCCTCTGCCTTCCTGCATCTGTGCTCAGTCATGCCACCTCTTTGGGACCCCTTGGATGGTAACCCACCAGACTCTTCTGCCAATGGAGTTTCCCAGGCAAGAATACTGGAGTGGGTTGCCACCATCCAGGGGAAATTGTCATGTGACTGGAAGCTGGGATTTTGTCCCTGTTTCTCACATGGCCCAAGGGTTGAGGACAGGCCTGCTGGTACCTGGAAAAGGCTAGGAGAAATAAACATTAAAAAAAAAATTATTATTGCTTCCAAGGCTGGGAATCTGTCCCCCTGTTAACATGGAGATGTGGAGAAAAGCCTCTGCCTGTTGGCCTTGGAATCTCACAGTGCTCTGTCTGTCCCCGTGAGCCACTCTGTCGCCACGCCCCTGCCCAGAGCCTCAGGGAGCCAGGCCAACATGAATACTCACCACTCTTAGTCCTGCTCACACAGGTTACGCTGTTTCATGCCCTCAGGCTCTCCTTCTAACTGCTCCTTCCTTGTCTTTCCTTTGGCGAATTCCTGTTGTCCTGAGACCCAGCCCTCCAGGTAGACCTCCCTGGGGCAGTTCCCTGCCTGCCCCTTCCCTGTCCAGCTGGGGAGGAACCTATCTGGGTTTATGGCACCTAAAGCGCTGTCACAGTCCTCTCCATATTTCCTGGCTCTGTGTGCCTGCAGAACTGAACTGGAGGCAAGTTTTCCTCATGACCCTGCTCCTGGGGCTGTTACCTGTCTTGCTGTGGTTTAGTTGCTAAGTCGAGTCCAGCTCTTTTGCGATCCCATGGACTGTAGCCAGCCAGTCCGTCTATGTGATTTCCCAGGCAAGAATACTGGAGTGGGTTGCCATTTCCTTCTTCAGGGGATCGTCCCCACCCAGGGATCAGACCCACGTCTCCCGCATTGGCAGGAGGATTCTTTACCACTGAGCCACCAGGGAAAGCCCTTTTACTCGGGTGGGTCTCACCTAATGTTACCTGGAGATTAGAGTTGATCTGACCCTGGGCACTGGGTCTGTTCTCAAGGGAGAGAAAGGGAAAATGTTATCCTAGGTGACAAGTCTGAGAAGCAGGAGCTGGAAACTGACTGAGCCTCAGGTAGGGAGCTCAGCAGGCTGTGCCTGTTAGACATTCTCCATTGGTGCCCATAGATGGCACTAGAGCCTTGGCGATCTAGCTACCACTGGGCACCCCAGGCTTGAAGGAACTGGACAATGAGTCAGTCTTTGTGGCTGATCAAGAACTCAAAATCATAGACAGGACCAGTCTGGGTGATGCTGGGGCATCCAGCAGAGGCTGTCACCCAGCTGTGACCTTTCCTGATGGGAAACGCAAAAGGTGAGATGGAGAATTCAGAGAGGGTGGGAGATGCAGACGGAAGAGAGAGAAAGATGAAGAAAGAAATGAGGAGGAGAAGGTGGTGGAGAGAAGAAGGAGAGGATAGAAATAGTGAGGATGTGATGAGAGAATGGGAAAACCGGAGGCAAGGGACACAGATGGAGTAGCAAGACACTGAGCGTGAGATCAGCCTGGCTAAGTTACTGTGACTTATAATAAATGTATACTTGTCTTCATCCATCTTTCCTGGTTACCATTCCCCAAACCCTTGGGATTTCCTAAAAGCTGAGAAGTGATAAAGTTGTCTGGTTAGGTGAATGAGGTGATTTTTGGAAACACCTAAGGATGGGGGCTCGGAGAAGGCAGTGGCACCCCACTCCAGTACTCTTGCCTGGAAAATCCCATGGACGGGGGAGCCTAGTAGGCTGCAGTCCATGGGGTCACGAAGAGTTGGACACAACTAAGCGACTTCACTTCCATTTTTCACTTTCATGCATTGGAGAAGGAAATGGCAACCCACTCCAGTGTTCTTGCCTGGAGAATCCCAGGGATGGGGGAGCCTGGTGGACTGCTGTCTCTGGGGTCGCACAGAGTTGGACACGACTGAAGTGACTTAGCAGCAGCAGCAGCAAAGATGGGGGCTAGTTGCCAGGAGAACCAACCACCTGATTAGATGGTTAAAACTTTCAGCCCCACCCCCTGACCTCCAGGGAGAGAAGAGAGAGAGACTGGAGGTTGGAACAATCACCAAAGGGCCAATGATTTACTCAGTCACATAATACCTAATAAAAACCTAAAAGGACAGGGTTCAGAGAGCTTCCAGGTTGATGAACAGGTGGAGCTGTTCCTGAGAAATATCCTGTTATAACAGACCAATGATGCACTGAGGAAAATGTTCCTCTGAACTCTGTGAGCTATGCTGGCAAATTAGTCACCGGAATCTCCAGTTTGTAGCCCATTGGTCAGAAGCCCGGGTAGCAATCTGGGCTTGTGACTGGGGTCTGAAGTGGAGGGTGGTCCTGTGAGACTGAGCCCTTTACCTGATTCTCTTTTTTTCCACACCAAGCGATTTGCAGGATCTAGTTTCCTGACCAGGAATCGAACCTCGGAGCCTGGCAGTGGAAGCCTGATATCCTAACCACTGGCCCACCAGGGAAGGCACCTGTACTCACAGTGTTCGAGAACCATTTGTTGGTGTGGGAGAGCCCCCACTCCCCCAACCCAAACACCATGGAATTGGGTCTAGCAACCCTTCCACCACCCAAAATGGTGATTCTGGGAAGATGCTTTGGTGAAAGTGACGGGTGAACCTGAGGGCTGGGGGAAGGTCCTGGGCAGAGGCAAAGCCAGCTTCCTGGGAAGAAAGGTGCGTCTCCAGGATTCCCCACAGGACTCCACAAAAGCACATCATTCCTTCAGGATCTTTTATTAACGTATAGAAAATGTGTTTTTAAAAAAGGAACTTTACAGAGGCTAAAAGCAACCAGGACTAAAAATACTAGTTAACAATGGTTAACAAGCGGAGATTCCAGTCTTTGAGCTACAGTGCCGTGGAAGGATGGGGGGAAGTTGGTTTGTCCTCTCCCTTCCTCTGTCTGTTTTTATTTTTATTTCAGCTCACTTAACGCCTGAGGAGTATGTACACCACGTGTTCTTGTTTTTTTCCTTTCTTCCATCTAGTCTTTCTAGTCTTTAAGTAAATGCTTTTCCAGGCACAGTGTAGCTACAAAGTGAGTAAATCGATCTTTGTTATTTTTTACCTGAAAAGGCTGTTAAAGGTTAAAACAACAAACTCAAATTTGGAGGGACTGGAGGATTTGGTGTTTGTGATTTCTCAGAACAACAGTCTAGAGACCACTGGGGTGGGGTCCAGCTGCCGAGCCCCAGGTAACAGCTCCTTCAAGGTCACGGTGACTTGCTTAGGGTAGCTGGGAATGCCTAGGGCCTGGAGTGGCTTAGAGGCTGGAATGATAGGAAGGGGGGAGTCTGTGTGTTAACAGTAGCTCGTGTGGATTCTGAACCTTGCTCTGTGTGGCCGTGGTGTGAGTTCAGCAACGGAGAGGGCACGGGTGGGGACAGAGGGTTGGCAGGGAAGCGCTTCCCTGGCTGACATTTTTTGTAAGCCATGACGTCTGCTGCGTCTAACACAGAGATGTCACTGCTGCCCAAGCAGCCCCAACATGGGAGAGGACCAGGATGCAGAGATCTCTCCCAGGACATCTATTCCTTACATATAAATGTTGTTCAAATAAGAGAAAGGGGCTCATGTCTGGAGTTCGGGCCAGGCAGTGAAAAATACAAGTTGCCAAGTACTGATTTCCCTGTAAATCCCCCAAAGTAGCCAAGAGAGCTGAGATTATAGCCACAGTCCTCTGAGCCCCTCTGCCCACTGGGAGGGGAAAGCAGGTAGGGAGACGGGTAAAGAAATCAGGGAATGAACAAAAGTAATTTGTCTCCTGCCTTTTTCTAGCCTCATTCCTCAAAAATTTCCACTGATTTGTCCCTGCAAGGAACCATGAAGGTCCTAGTAACCCTGAGAGTTTGGAAGGAGGGAGCCCAAATCACTTACAGGCTTTAGCCTAAACATTTTCGGCATTTCTGCATTTGATACCAACTGCATTGGTTTGAATACATGAATAATAGAATCCCCCCTCTCCCAAATTCAAGAGTAAAACTGACACTCTAGGAGCACATGCCATGCTTATTCTGGGGTGTCCCCTTTCTCAATCCTGGCCACGCCTCCTGCCTCAGTTTGAGAAGAATGACCCTGGAATTGCCCACTCTTCTAACGTTGGCTGAGACAGAGGCTTCATGTTCTCCAAGGAGTGGGGTGGGGGAAACTGTTTGTATTCTGGTCCTTATCTTCTCCTCCCACAGTGACCCTCTCTTTCATTTCCCAAATTAAAAAAAAAAGAAAACATTGCCAGGATGTTTCTTACTTCTGATGGTGAGGTTGAAGGTCCCCTGGAGTATGTGGCAAAAACGATGTAAGAATTCCCTTTTCTTGAAAGACAGAGAGGAGAGAGGAAGTGGCCCCTTTGTGAGGACATTAGCAAATCCAAGTTGGTGGCCAGGTGGCTAAATAAATATAAAGGGCAGCAGCCTCATGAAGCCGCAAAAACACGGACTTTAGAATTAGAGAGCTTCCCGTTATGGTTCTGCTTAGCAGCTATGTGACTCTGGGCGCGTTACTTAATCTTCCTGTTCTTCTATCCACTCATCTGTAAGATGATTAAACTTGGGTTGAGATGTGGGGAAGATTTAACAAAGTAATAGATGTCAGGCTTCTAACACAGTATCTGGGAAATAAAAGGTATATAATCAATACCGTTTCTCTTAGTCTTCATTTGGGGAGAGAAAAGTTTAAGAGCCTATGGCAGATTTAATCTCACCTCTGTTACTAATTAGCTGTGTGAACTTGGGCAAGTTGCCTAACCTCTCTGGGCCTCAGTTTCCTGGAGAATGAAATGAGAGGGATGGCTTAGATGAGCTTCAGAGGCCTTTCTAGCTCTGAAGGTTCCCAACACTTGCTGTTTGGAAGCTGTGTTGAGCATATTACTGAACAACACAGCGTCTTCCTGGGGGGCTGCCAGGGGAAGCCTGGGGGGCTGCCTGATGGGAAGAAAACAATAGAAAACAATGTGATCATCCGTGCATTCACCTCCTGGCCACGCATCTGGACCTAAACCCTCTCTCAAGGCTTTGGTGTTCCAGGCCTCCTGGGATATCTGCACTGCAGCCCATGAACCCCTGGTGCCCATAAGCCAATGCGAGTACCTGGGAGAGTGGAACTGTGAGACCAGAAGGGTTAAATGAATTGGAAATTTAGCACCAGTCCAGCCTCACTGCCGACAATGAGGAGCTGTTTTAGGAAATTAACAGCAGACAGGGGTTTTTCTGAGGAACAGGATCTGTGTTCTTTGGATGCTCTGCAGTAGCCTTATTAAGCTTGGGGAAGGAGCGAGAATTTCCGGTGGGGAGGAAGTGCAACTCTGTCCAAAGACGGTGAGGTTTGCCAAGGACATTTGGACAATGAAGTGCTGCAGGTGCAATGAAGTCATGCTTCAGGCAAGGGGTGACCTTGAAAAATTAATCAGAAATGCTGGAGATGGTAAATTGGGTTTGTGGCTGCTGTGAAGGAAAAGCGAGGTCCAGGCAGACAGGTGGAGCAAGCAAAGAAAGCCGCTTGCTTCTCATTTCTGTGGTGTGAAGACCTCTGCTGGTGCCTTCGCTCCTCCTCGTGTGAGGCGGGGGAAGTGATGGGAGCTCCGGTGGGGGGCCAGCACCCAAAGGACTAATGCTGGTCCCTTTTCCAGGGCTCCTCACGCCTGGTCCCTGTTGTGTTTGTTTATTTGCTATTTTCACTGCGGGGCCATCTCTGAAGAGCTTGCTTTTAGTCTCCAATGACCCATCAGCTTCTTTTTTTATGTTATTTTGTGTTTTGCATTTAATTTTTCCTTCCCAGTTGTTTCTCAAAGCTTGACGAGCCCGGAATAGACCATAAATCCAGGCTGGATACAGTTAGGATGAACTCGAGCCATTCTTTCATAGTGGACCTATACCAACACATCCATTTTCCTGGAGTTTTTTCCTTATTTGTTTTTAAGAGTTTTCCTTTAGCCTGTGGGTGCTCATTTGGCCTGGTAGTGACAGAATGCTCCAGAATTGCTGAGGAAAACTTTGTCCCATCTGTGTGGGGTTGAGTGGTAGAAGCAACAAAGGCTTAGGGATGCATTTAGTCAAAGATCTTCAGGGTCTTAGCCAAGGGACCCTGAGGTAGAACCAGAGAAAGGCTACAGGCAGTGCAGCAGCTAGCCCCATGACTCGTCCTTAGAGCAAAGAACCTCTCTGCCATCGTTACTGAGAGGAAAACACACCACCCAGGGAGGCTGAATCAGCAGCTCTTGGTGTCTGGAGATATGTGCAAGAAGCAACACTCCTAACCTTCCCAGATTCTTTACAGGCCTCTGGGGTCCCAAGGTCCTTCTTGCAGCTGTGGCAAGTTTGAGACAAGTGAAAGTAGGTTACCCCACCCTCTTGGGATTATTGAAACTGAAGTGTGAATCCTTCTGAGGTTCCTTATCAAAGTTTTAAGAATGGACAGTGAGATGCAAACATAGTTCCCCCTTTTGTTGTTCAGTCACTCAGCCATATCTGACTCTTTGCAACTCCATGGACTGCAGCAAGCCAGGCTTCCCTGTCCTTCACTATCTCCCAGAGTTTGCTCAAACTCGTGTCCATTGAGTCAATGATGCCATCCAACCAGCTCATCCTCTGTCACCCCCATCTCCTCCTGCCCTCAATCTTTCCCAGCATCAGGGTCTTTTCCAATGAGTTGGCTCTTCCCAGAAGCCCACTGGGCTTCTCTGTCCATGGAATTTCCGAGGCAAGAATACTGGAGTGGGTTGCCGTTTCCTCCTCTAGTGGATCTTCCCAACCCAGGGATCAAACCCACGTCCCCTGCTCTGGCAGGCAGACGCCTCACCACTGAGCCACTTGGGATGCCCTAGTGTCCCGCTTGGAGGGAAAGAAATGGAAGTAAGGGATTAGATTGAATGGGAGTCTGGTGATAAGAAAGCAAACCATAGAAAAGCACATATCCTAAGTAAGTGGTTCCACCTTTCCTGAAAATCTGAGTGGAGGGTAAAAAAGAAAAAGAAAAATGTTTGCATGCCCCAGGAATATTTGCAAATCCAGGCCACTAGCTAGTCTATTTCAACCCCCTCTGCTTGTTGCACCCACTGTTCTCACAGGTCCCATTTATCTTCCAGAAGAGAGGACAAAGAGGAAGTCATAAGTCCACTCTCAAATGATGCTTTTAAAAGGGCTTTTTGAGAAGATTCCATAATGACCTGTTGTCCCTTAATCTATGGCTTGGTTCTGGGACTGGATTTTGAAAGTATAAATGTGATTAAAGATTGCTTGGTTTGGCACTGAACTCATTGGCAACCTTGGTTCTTCACATGTGTCTTTGAAATAAGAGCTTCACTGTGCAGAGGGCTGCTGGTTTCCCAGGTGGGAGGGCATAGGTGTTGGGTGTCTTACGTATTCCATGAGTAGTGGGGTGGAGATCTGGTAGATGAAGGGTAGGGTGGATTAAACTATTTCTGGAATTTTGGTTTGCATTTTCTTGCTACCATTTTTGTTGTTTCTTTTACAGATCAGTCAGCTAGTTTTCCTGGGTCCTGGTCTGGTATGAGTTCTGAAAATCTGGAGGCACTGTGTCCTCAATCCCATCATCAGAAGGTGACTGGGAGATGTCAACGCCACCTTGTGGTCATGCTTAGCAAGTTTCCCTCCTCCAGTTGAAGTGAAAGTTGTTCACTCCTGTCTGACTTTTTGCAACCCCATGTACTCTTGCCTGGAAAATCCCATGGATGGAGGAGCCTGGTGGGCTGCAGTCCATGGGGTAGCTAAGAGTCGGACAAGACTGAGAGACTTCACTTTCACGCATTGGAGAAGGAAATGGCAACCCACTCCAGTGTTCTTGCCTGGAGAATCCCAGGGATGGGGGAGCGTGGTGGGCTGCCGTCTGTAGGGTCACACAGAGTTGGACAAAACCGAAGTAACTTAGCAGCAGCAGCAGTACTTACTATACAGTCCATGGTATTCTCCAGGCCAGAAAGCTGGAGTGGGGAGCCTGTTCCTTCTTCAGGGGATCTTCCCAACCCAGGGATCGAACCCAGGTCTCCTGCATTGCAGGTGGATTCTTTACCAACTGAGCCACAAGGGAGTCTAAAGGCTGGCAGGAGTTTTCCACAAATTTGTCATCTCTTCCCTACCTCTGCCCCTTCACCTTCTAGAAATAAACCTGGAGAAAGTGTTTACTGCGTTCAAAATTATCTGATCGGGAGATGCAAGAAGAAACTGTTTGGGTCTTGGGTCTAGGTGGTGAGCCTATTGAGGTCATTGGTAGGGTGTTTTCTTTCTTTTTTTATAAGCACATATTCTGATGTGTTTGCTGTTAAACTGCTTCTGAGCAAAGTCCACCTCTATTCCTTCTGAGTCCCTCAAATGAAACTGTGGTGTGTGAGGGTGAGCTCTTTGTGACATTGTGTTCTGGATCCATCTTTGGGAAGAGCACTGGTGCTTGGAGAAACAGGATAAGCAGAAATCCATGAGTCATGTTATGAAGCTTTGAATCCAGTTGACCATGGGCCTTGGGGAGATATTGACGTACAGTGTCTCTTAACATTGGTGAAAACTTGTGAGAAAATCACTCTACCTAATAAAAGGAATCTATAAATCCT
The DNA here is from genome assembly GCF_032405125.1 of Capricornis sumatraensis. NCBI lineage: Eukaryota > Metazoa > Chordata > Mammalia > Artiodactyla > Bovidae > Capricornis > Capricornis sumatraensis. The sequence goes on from NC_091082.1 coordinate 63,751,312, forward strand.
TTTTATAGGAAGTTAGGTGAGCTGGTCTTTGAAGTTCCTTTCTTTGCTTTGAAATTCTTTAACAGGAATCTAGGCAATGCTGCTGATACTATTTATAAAAATGTTCCATAGGATAAAATGGTTCCAGTAGAAGACAGATTTTGGTTCCCATTGATGTTTCTTGGCTTTCACCTGAATTGACAACATGAGGACCCATCATCTTTTCCGTCTCAGTTCCGTCAATGAGGTGGGCTGTGTTCGTACCACCCAGAACCCCGGGTTCTGCTTTTATGGACGAAATGAGTCCAGCCACTTTCTTGGCACAGTCTTCTATGCAATGTTTTCGTGTGTGTGTGTGTGTGTGTGTGCGCCTATATGTCCATGTGTATATGTTTTACTGATGCCTTCTGAATCAGCTGTTCTTTTTCTCTCTCTTTCATAAAGCAGGGCTTCTAGTGAATTTTCATTGCTTAGTTGTGCTCGCTCACCGGTGCCAATTTCCATGTTCAGATCAGAGACTAGCCTTACTGACCGTCAGAACTGAAAGGGAAGTTAGAAGCCATTCTAGTCTCATCCTACCAGATGAGGAAACTGAAGCCCCAAGAGGTGAAACAACCTTCCCGAAGTCATAGCGCCAAAACACGGCAGAGCTGGGCCCACCCCTGAGACCCCAGGTTCCTCGTCCGACAAGCTTCCTGCTGTTCCCTGGGCTCCCACTCTCTAGCTAAATCTTAATTAACAGGTTTCTTGAAAGGATTGTTTCTGTTTCTTCTTCCTTCCCCCTAGTTTTCTGAAGCCCATGGTGAACTGAGAAATGGGAATGTCTCCTCCATTTCCGCCACTGGTCTGACAGTCGCACCCACACCCTGGCAGTGGGCAGTGACCAAGACCTTGAAGACTTACTAATGGCAGAGGGCAAGGGGCAGCTGGCTCCACCCTCGTTACATCAGAAACGTGGTTGCCAGCCTGAGGGACTGTCCTTCCCTGCTCAATAGAGCTCAGTTACATTGGGCATGTTCCCGTTAGAAAATTGTCAGCTCTCAGGCTCATCCAGTGATTGGCTAGGAAAGGCCCAGGATGTCTCAGTTTGACTAAAGGCGGATATTACAAACAACAACAACAAAACCAAACCTGAGGCCTTAAGGAAAAAGAGAGAGGAGGAAACAAGAGGCTAGGGAGACTGGGCATGAATTTTGGCAGACACCACAGGAATGCTTGTAGCTGACATTTGGTTGGAGAAGTTGAAGGGTCATGGCTTTAGAGCCTCCAGCTCTCTTGGGTATAAAAATCAAAGCATGCTAGCAAAGAGAGCACATCTCATAAAGCGGGAGGTAGGCCCATACTTCTCCCCTGTTCACCTTTGGATTTCTAGATGCAATTCCCTCTGGCACTTTTCATTTTTCCTCTCAAAGGCAGAATAAAAAAAGAAGATGGAGAAAGGCTTCTCGTGAGCTCACCTCATTAAGGAGGTCATTCCTGTTTCTCACTGGACCAAAAGAAAGAGGAGAAAACTGAAACCCAAACCCTGAAATTCCACCTCTTCCCAGAGATTATCAGTCAGGGGAATGGCTGGCTGGTCATATGACTTCTCCTGACTCTTATGAAGCCACTTGCCCTAAGGAGAGCCTGGCTGAAATGAGAGCCTCAGAATTGAGGCTTTAGTTTGCAATTCAGGGAAAAAGAATCCATGACAAATAGGACCAGAAATAGAGAAAATGGAGCTAGGTGGGAGCTATGTTCCCCATGGCACCTGTGATCTCAATGGCAGGTTCCGAGGGGAACCCAGATCTGCTTCTTCTGTCTTTCCCTCAGTGCCTGCCCCAAAGTGCTATGAACCATAGCTCTCTCCCCTTCCCAGCTTCAAAGACAGTTGACCTGAGGGAGGGGGCAGGGACTTATGACCCTCAGGCACATGGCCGCTGTGCAGCCCAAGCCAGGTGCAAGCAGCACCTTGGGAACTAGAATCCAAAACAGTGGCTGGGTTTGTGAGGCCACAGGGGATCTTAAGGTAGGATGGAAGTGGGCAAAGGATGGGTTGGCTAGAAAATAGGCCCCTCCACTTGGAAGGTGACAGAGGACACTTGGCTGGTAAGACTAAGAATGTTTGATGAGAATCTTTGGCCCATTACAAAGGACTTGGGTTGCTGGGACAGGATGAGGTTAATCTGTTTCCTTTTAAGGGGACTTGTTGGCAAAGCTCTCTTGCTGGGGCTTCTCTCTCTCTTCTCGGGGCTGGTGTGAGAACCCGGCCACCGAAGGCAGTGACCAGAACTCGGTTCCTGGAAGTTAAGGGTATCTCAGAAGGAGGGCAGAAAAGAAGGCACGTGCCTGTCACCGATCTGACTCCACGATCTGGCTTTGAGTTGGTCTTTTAAGAAAATGTCTCACTGTTCCTCCTTGCTGGAAAAAGGGGGGATGGTTAGGGATGGCTGGGTAGGAGGGAGCATGGAGACTGAGGGGCAGGCCCGGGGGCAGCAGAAACCACGAGCTGCTGATTCTCAACTGATTTCTGCTACATCCGGCTTCCTTCAAACACTCTTAACATTTTGCAAAGCACAGTACTATGCCCCCACCCCTTGTTTCATATTATAAAGTACAAACAAATGACAGAATAGGTCAGTTGGCTCATAGCCACCCACTGCTTAGAACTGCAAGGACCGCCGTTTTCTCCCTGCCACGAGACGGTGGCTGTATGGGCGCATCTTCATCTCCACGAAGGGGATGGAGAACTCGTGGCCTTTCCAGTGGTACCAGTTGATCCCCTGGGAAGGAGAAAGATGAGCATGTCAGATCACCTTTCCCCACTCAAGCAAACTCCCAGCCTGAAAAGAAAGAGGGTGCTGAGAGCGGGGAATCCAAGATGAACATTTAGCCCTTTTCCATTAACTTGAAGCTTTGTGTCTGAGTTCCCTCCCCCCACAAAAGGGGCCAAAAAACAGATTTTTTTTTTTCTAGCTTTTCTCTTTAGGCATGCTTGTGGTCTGGGCCTATAATAGGAACGTGTAGCAGGTCTTTCCTTATCACTGGCTTTCTGTTTGGGCTTTCAGGATTTGCATGCACCAGTAAATTTGAATTTCAGATTCCCAACAGTATAGAAGCATTTTGAAGAGCATAACTGTGTTTGACTGCTCACTCTTGATGGGAGTGTTAAGTGGTTTCCATCTATCAGGTGACCAACCATCTCGGTTTGCGCAGGACTAAGGGGTGCCCCTGGCTGCTGGCCTTTCCTGTGCTAAAACCAGAGAGGTCCCAGTTGGTCACCCTATCGTCCAGCCCAGCCGATGGATGCGTAGTCTCCAATGGGGAGACATGGTCTCTTTTACACTGCTATTTCTGCTCTCTCCCTTCCTAGGATACTTCTTTGGATGAAGCCGAGCCGAACCTTCTTGGATGAAGCTGTCCCTGAACTTGATAAGCTCCTCACGGGATATCCTAGAGGAGGAAATGAAATGGGACTTGACTGGTCATCAAGGTTTCTCTGGGTGAGTTCTAGCTCCCGGGTCCGGGTGTGTTCCCCTTTTCTTCCTCTGGCTTTGACTCTGCCCTGTTCTTATCTCAGTGTCTGCATTATTTTCCTCTCTATAATAGTCCGTTCTCAACACTCTGAGTGTATCTTTTTTAAAGGGAAATGCAAGGCCCACCTGTGCACTTAGGACATGGAGCTAAGGCACGTGGGCTGCACGGCGCTGGCTCATCTATGCAGCGGCCGAGTTTCACCCACCTGACTGTGCCTGGACTCGCCGTATTTCCCATTGAGGTTGGTCCGGTGGCAGTTCTTATACCACCAAGCGCCCTTGTATGACATGGCACAGTTGGTAACTGCTATGTCGTTGTCTCTGTCCTCCGTGGAGAATGGGCGGCCCTGATGGTAGCTGAGAGAGTCCCCTGGGAAAAAAAAACACATGCTTGAAGCTGTCCTTGAACCTGTCATTCTTTTGTCACAACGTTCTGGACATTTGGCCCAGGCCCCAACAAACCTGGCTTCTGCTTCAGAGACCTTCCACTTACCTCTCTGTGTCTGTTCAGCTTCAGCCTGGCTATACTGAGCTCTTTCTCCATGTACTCCTGGGATCCACTACATCTGCGCTGCCCTCTCCAGCTCAGTTCCTCATTCCCCCAGCCTTCTGCTCAGAACTGTGTTCACTCAGCTCCGCCTCACCATCCCTGCCTGTTTCCTCCAGGCCGGCACTGGGACACAGGCGTGGATGGCTCCTTGTGTCTCAGAGAAGACAGTGATGAGTCATGCTGCCCTGGATTATCCGGGTCACCACTGTGCAGCCTGGCTTTCCCCAGGCCTTGGTCATGTCCAATATCCGCTTGTTCAGAACTTGGGTCCACATGTGAAGAGGGACATTAGCTAACTAGAGTTTCTGTCCATAGGAAGCAAGATGATAAAAAAATTCTAACCATATTAGAGGAGAAGTGATTGGGAAAACCAGGGCTGTATCTTGGGGAAAAGCAGACTTGTAAGGGGAGACAAGGTTCTAGATCACCGACTCCAGATATTTGATGGGCTATTTGGCAAACAAGCAGAACTCCACCAAACAAACACTGTTTGGAGAAGTATGAGGATCAGTAGGTAGAGACTGTGAAGTTAGAGCTGTTGTTAAATGGGATAGACTACTTGGAAATATGGGGATATCTCTAGTTTTAGAAGCTGGGGGTTTTCTTGTTGGGATGTTGTGCAGGCCACGCATATGAACTGAGTATTTAAGTAAGGTATCAAGCTGTAATTAATTTATAACTACTGGCCAAAACTCTGGCAGAACTCGTGGTTAGATATGTTGTGAAGGGGCTCGTGCTATTGAATGAGTGTTGTCTAAGATGCTTCCGAGGTCACTTTAAGCCAGGGGAACTCATGGCTCTGGTCCTGTGGCTTCCTGAGTCCACCCTCACAGTGGCCACTCAATGCCTCCAGGTGCTTCTGGTCACAATTTAATTCTTAGGAGGATGGTCTTTCTTTTATAGGGAAGCCTGGTCCATTCAGGCCAGCTTGGTCCCTAAGTCCATATGTTATTATTTCTATCCCATCGTTTTTATCTCCCTCTCTCAGTCTCTAAACAAACTAGGCTTTACTCTACCCAGAGCTAATCCCACTGACCTACAACTCATTCTTTCTCATCTCTTCCAGGTCCTGGAGAAGGCAGAAAAGAGTTCTTACTATTTTTCTTTTTTTCTTTTTTTTTTTTTTCATATAGATACAGATAGAGATAGATATATATTGATATTTTGGCATTTTCATTTCTTCTCACCCTAACTCATACTCAATCCCTGTGTCTTAAAAAATCCTGGCTTAATCCTACTTTCTAGAGATTCTTTCTTTACCATCGGTCCCCTATTTTGTCTCTGCCCACGTTTCTATATTCGCATCTCCTGCTTATCTCTCTAACCTAGGAGCTGCCCTCCCTGGGAACTATTTCCTCCTCACTCCCTGGGAACTGTTCCCTCCTGCTTCCCCTTTGGATGTTGCCTGCTGCTGTCTCAGATATGATCCTGATGTTGGTCTTTGTCTCCTCCCCAGATCTGGCCCCCTTCCCATTCCTACTTCATAAATCCACCTCAAATGTTCAGTTCATCTATTATCTAAGTCTTAGTTTTTCTCTCTCAAACTGCTGTTCAGATTGATGCTTTTCTCTTAACTCCTAAGATCAGTCAAGGCTCTTGTGATCTCCTACCAAGATTAATGCAGCAGCTCCAGCTGGTCTCTGTTCTTCACTCAGGTTTGCTTTATTCTATTTACGGCTGACACTTGGATCTCCCTAAAACTCCACGTCCGCTATGTCACTCAGGACCCACCATGGCTCCCCACTGCCCACCGTATTAAGACAGAACTCCTCTGTCCCCTTAGCATTAAGGCCCTTCAGGGTTGACTCCACCCTACTCCACCTGCTTCCTTTCTATTCTTTCTGAACGCACACCTTGTCCTGGGCAGCCAGGTCCTCTGCACTTGCCCTCCCTCCACACTAACTGCTTCTTCTGTGACTTCTCCCCCAGGATTTTCTTTCCTTGGAATGTTCCCTTTCCCCTTGGGATCCCAGCCAAATGCTGCTGCTTTCATGAAGCCTTCTTCAACCTCCAGGACCCCCCTTCTCCGTTAAACTGGAAGTGAGTACCATTCATTTTGTGGTGAGTTGCTTCCAAACTGTTTCTTTTTCAGATAAAAGTTTAGTTCTTGCAGAGGTCATGCCTTATGCTCCTTATGAGTCCTCACAATTCGCACGATGAACTTTTGGAGGTTGCTCAACAACCTTTTAGCTATAATTTGACTTGTAATGTTCAGCTCCAATTCAATTAAGAGTCCTGGTTAGAGACTTGGATTTTTGCAGACTTGAGAACAATGGAGATGGGAGAAGGGACTTGGCATTAAAGGCCATGGAGGCCACTGTTCTAGTGGGGCCAATAAAGATGAGCAACATGAAAGACAAAGGCCAGGGGACTTGGGCAATAGTAAGTGCCAGAGAGAGGATGGCTCCTCCTCCCTGGAGACCTTCCAGTCTGGAAAGAACCACCATTGTGTGAAGTTGTCCAGAGAAGGGGCCTACATAATCCTAGCTTCTCATGGTTTGAAGAAGATGAATTGAATATTTGACCTACGAGGTCAGATTCCAATTCATTTTTGATGATTGGCCAAACTGTTGGTGGGACTTGCCTCTGAAACCTGAGAGTAGGGCACAGTCCAACAGCTGCAACCTTCGCGGGGTCCAGCAGTGAGACAGAGCTACCCAGAGACTGCAGAGGTTGGGCCCAAGTTTGCCAGGTAAGAGCACAGCCTGGGGCTGCTGAGGAGGAGGGAGGGGGCTTGGCCATGTGAGGAAGTGGGAGGGCTTGCTTGTCTTTCTGTGGGAGAAATAAGAACGGATTTCTGCAGGCACGATTCTAATCTTAGGGAGTGGTTGGTATCAGGTTATTTCTGAAATGGTTTGGTCTGACATCTTGTGTAATACACTCCATTTCAAATGACTATTTTACATCTGAAGTGTGGGTAAATTGGATCTTTTATTGGGGCACTTCAGGCAAGTCTGATTGCCATGGGGCATGATCTCTCATGTGAACAACAACAAGGGAAAGCATGTCTTCTCTTGGGAGAAAAGACATCTGGCTGAGCAGAGAAACAGCTGAGCAGATGCAGTCATTGCAGAGGCAACACTTGATGGTCTTAACTCCAAGAGTCTTGAACATGTTGCTAAATTTATACCCTAGCATTTAGCCATATAACTGGAGTTAATGAAAGGACCAAAAACTCCATGTACCAAATACTGGAATATTTGGCAAAACAGGTTTTAGGATATGTACTGGAAGGGAACCTAGGAAATAGATAGGCAGAGCCTAAGACTCAGACTGGGATATGATGTCCTGATAAAACTCTTAATGCGACAGAGCTTATAGAGATGGTTGTTGTACTTAGTGGAAGTGTCATAAAATCTACAGAAAACGTGACCCTCTGTGGGTTCTTGTGGAGGACTGAAAAGACATGTGGCCTGTCGGGGGACATGTGGAGCTGTTGTTTGTCCCCTGATGGAGGTGTGATGAAGACTGCTGATAGAGGAGGGGACAGCTCAGAATGAGGGCATCTGTCTTATTTTCATTAGTTCAGAGATGATTTTCCTAGCTGTCATTGCAGGGGAGATTTCTATCCAGACAATAGATGATTATGCTTTCACTGGATGAGAGCCCATATTGACTAATCTAGACAAGAAAAATAATCCTTCACCGTTACATGGTACTTTTTTTTAACTTCAAAAAGCACTTTCACTCTATCTATCACATTATTTTTTCTGTCCGCTCTGTGAACTAGGGCAGGCATCATTATTAAGATTTTCCAGATGAGGAAACTGAAGTCCGTGAGAAATTGATTGCAGGTCACCTGAGTGGTGAGGAGCTTGCGTGCGTGCGAAATCCCTTCAGTTGTGTCTGACTCTTAGCCTCCTTATGGACTGTAACCCCCCAGGTTCCTCTGTCCATGGGATTCTCCATGCATGAATACTGGAGTGCGTTGTCATGCCCTCCTCCAGGGGATTGTTTCAACCCAGGTTGGGGGCAGCCTGACCAGAGCCAGCACTTCCAGCCCTCCACCCTCCTCCTTGGCCAGCAGGGACTTCACCAGCACTGTGGGCGCTGCTGTTACTGCCCAGAGCAGCTTGGCCTGGAGTGTGGGGCCCTACTGCACGTCCACTACCATCGGGGGCTGCTGGGGGGCCAGGGTACCTGCGGTGCCGTTATAACCTCCTAGGCGGAGTTTGTACAGGCTTCTGCTGTCCTCAACGGAGAACCTGTCGTAGGAGGCGAAGGCGGCCTCCTGCCCGTCACGCATGTCCACGCGCAGCTCGTAGCGGCCCTGGGACGTGATCCTGTGTATGTTGTCCAGCCCTGTGGAGAAGAGTCAAGATCACAGTGAGCCTGGCCGCAGTGGCTTTGGATATGGGTGGCAGAATGCAACTGTGGCCTCAAAACAGATGTTCTGGGAAAGAGGAGGAGTACTGGAATTGCTTTCGCTTTTAGCCCTTCCCAGCTGGTTATCAAACAGACCCTTGTTGTTGTTGTTGAGTTCCTAGGTCATGTCTGACTCTGTGACCCCATGGACTGTAGCCCACCAGGCTCCTCTGTCCATGGGATTTCCCAGGCAAGAATACTGGAATGGGTTGCCATTTCCTACTCCAGGGGATCTTCCCGACCCCAAGATTGAACCTGCATCTCTCCTGCACTGGCAGGTGGATTCCTTACCACTGAGCCACCAGGGAAGCCCAATCAGACCTTACCAGACCCCAAATTTCCTCCTGCAAAAAAGCCACCCAGTTCTGCTGGTGAGTTCCCACTGCAGGTCAGCTCAGGGGTCCTGCCATCAAGTACTGACCCAGTAACTGACAAGCTCTGAGCCATAGGATTCCTGGCCTAGGCCTGCCCTCTGCCCCTGCTCCACCTTCCACTCCAAACCAGAGTTTGGGTTGAAAATGATGAGCAGCATTATGGGGGTGTGACTCCTTTGGTGTGAGTGATAGGAAGCGGGAGGTAGGAGCATTGATCAGGGGAACTCAGAGTGGACCCTGAGGGTCCAGAGGATCTGGACATCCTACCCAATAGCCTGGGAGGGGGTTCCATCCACCTTTAATTACACTGTCTTTCCTGTTTTCTGCTTCAGCCCTCCTGAGGCTCCCATAACTGGGTCAGAGAATATTGTCCCCTGTCTCCTGACGCCAGTTCCTGTCTCTCGGATCTATCTGTTATATCTTTGCGCTGCCACCTCTGCACTCATCTATCTGGTCAGTCACGCACCCCCACCCCGCCAGCCCACCCCCTTGGCCTTCTACCACTGTCTCCTTGGCCTCTAAGCTTTCTAGCCTTTGATCTAATAGGTGCAAACCCCAGAAGTCCAGAGTTAGGCAGAGCCCAGATCCTTCTTGGTGATATTTTCCCATATGCATTTTCTTGTCTCTTTGCTCTGGCTGGCTGTGCTCTGGATCTTTCTGATTCTGACCTCCCTGCCCAGACTTGGAACCGCTCCCACCCCCACATTGCTGGTGATCTTGGAATCCTCCTGATTTCTACCTGCTTGCTGAACTGGGGTCCTCTTGCTTTGCTGTGACATTTGATATCTATCAGAATACACCATGATATAGAATTGAAAACACTGCAGATGGAAGGGAATTTAGAGATGACTTAAGCTAGTCTCTTTGTTTTGTTGAAAAAGTGGCTGAAGTCCAGAGAGGTGACATGGCTGATGGAGGGTCACCTGGATCTTTCTGTTTCCCTGTCCTGTTTGAGAGTTAAAGCCTTATGTTAATTATATATTATATGTTATATAACTGTTTGCTATTTGCTGTTTGCTGGGTTACTGGTACCCTACACTTGGCTTGTGATGTGGTGGATCTTGGTGGTGCCCTACCCAGATGCCCTTTAACTGGTCAGTGGACATAACCTCAGCTGCTAACAACTCACAGCTTTATTGCCCAAACAGGAGTTGCTTCACTCTGGAAGTTACCCTCTCCCTCCCCCATGCCTTGGGGCAGAGCCCTATCAGTGCCTGATGTGGCAGGGGGGAGGTAGTCCCAAATCCCAGCCCCTTTGCTCCACTGGGGACCAACTCTGAGGAGCAGTTCTTGCTCCAGAGCTTCCCTGGAGATCAGACCGATGCTAATCTCCCACCAAGATCACATTGTTAAACTCCTCCCTGCTCTATCCTGTTTCCCCCACCCACTTCTGAGAGCACTCGCCGGATAAATGGCTTGAACAAGAATCCCAGTGTCAGACTTTGCTTCTAGGGAACCCAGCTTACAACATAAACCGTGGTCAGAGTATTACCCCTCACCTGAGTACTGCCACCACACTATACGTCACCAGACTGTGCTTCTACTTAAGAGCCCTCCCTGGCTCCCTATTACGTATGGCATTAAGTCAAAACTTCCCTTCCTCACTTGAGGGACTGTAACATGTCTTCGTTCAACCCACCTCACCTCATTTTCTTCTTTCCCTGAGCTGCATCTTTGCTCTGATTGGATGGTTTTTCATTTTCCCATGTGCTCACGTCAACAGGATCCCTGCCTTCCCTCTTCTCTTATCCCCCTCCCTCCTTCATCCTTTTTACTCACCTCTCAATGCCTTCTGCAGGAAGCTGACTCTTCCTTCTCTGAATATCTGTGGCCTAGCTCATAGATGAGTACAGTGTTTCTGAGTGTGAGAGGGCATCTCTGATGATATGAGAAGTAATTATGGAATGTGCTTAGTCATGTCTGACTCTTTGTGACCCCATAGACTATAGCCCACCAGGTTCCTCTGTCCATGGGATATTCCTGGCAAGAATACTGGGGTGGGTTGCCATTTCCTCCTCCAGGGGATTTGCCTGATCTAGGGATCGAATCCGTTTCTCCTGAACCTCTTGCATTGGCAGGTGGATTCTTTACCACTGAACCACCCAGGAAGCCATTTTTAGAGTAAAGACTAAATAACTTTAAATGTGTAGGGAGAAAGGTATTTCCAAATTCTGTCTCTTTCTCCGTAGATGGAGGGGAAGCCTTAAGCCTGATTCTAACCATTTCCTCTCAGTCTGGATCTAGTACTTTGTGCATAGTCATTGGAAGGACTGACATTGAAGCTGAAGCTCCAATACTTTGGCCACCTGATGCGAAGAGCTGACTCATTGGAAAAGACCCTGATGCTGGAAAAGATTGAAGGCAGGAGGAGAAGGGGACAACAGAGGCTGAGATGGTTTCATCAACTCGATGGACATGAATTTGAGCAGACTCCAGGAGATAGTGAAGGACAGGGGAGCCTGGCGTGCTGCAGGTCATGAAGTTGCAAACAGTCAAACATGACTTAGTGACTGAAGAGCAACAACAACAAAAGCTTTGTGGTTTAACACTCAGCGCTTTCTAATCTCCATTTTTAACACCACCAGCGCCAGCAACAATTGGCATTTAATATTTTTGCTGTTTTCATTGCATTTATTTTTAAGATTCCCTTTTATTTATGGCACATGATGACTCGCTTTCTGTTTTTGGCAATGCTGCGATGTTTCTTTCACAAAAGAATAGATTTCATTTTAAAAAAGTGATACATAGGGACTTTCCTGGTGGTCCAGTGGTCCAGACCCCAAGCTTCCAATGCAAGGGGCCAGGGTTCAGTCCCTGGTCAGGAAACTGGATCCCACGTGCTAAAACTGAGGATCCCATGTGCCACACCTGGGACCCAGCACAGCCAAATAAATAATTTTTTTTAAGTGATATATAGAAAATTCAAGCGTGCAACAGTTCAGATGTTTCCCAGAAGTGACTGAGGCTGGGGAAGCATGAGCACTGTCCGCTGTGGGCACATCGATTTCTGTGCTTTACACTTACCTCCCAAGCTGTTTGCAAACTCTTAGAAGGCAAGGATACTTTCTATTCACTTCTCTTTCCTTTTTTACCTTCTATTTTTATTACATTCATCAGCAAATACAGATCCGGGCATCTAATAGGCACTCAATAAATTCTTATCAATTGAGTGATTGGTATCTACACTTTCAGTTCAGTTCAGTCACTAAGTCGTGTCTGACTCTTTGCGACCCCATGAATCGCAGTACGCCAGGCCTCCCTGTCCATCACCAACTCCTGGAGTTCACCCAAACTCATGTCCATCGAGTTGGTGATGCCATCCAGCCATCTCATCCACTGTTGGCTCCTTCTCCTCCTGCCCCCAATCCCTCCCCACATCAGAGTCTTTTCCAATGAGTCAACTCTTCGCATGAGGTGGCCAAAGTACTGGAGTTTCAGCTTTAGCATCATTCCTTCCAAAGAAATCCCAGGGCTGATCTCCTTTAGAATGGACTGGTTGGATCTCCTTGCAGTCCAAGGGACTCTCAAGAGTCTTCTCCAACACCACAGTTCAAAAGCATCAATTCTTCTGCACTCAGCTTTCTTCCCAGTCCAACTTTCACATCCATACATGAGCACTGGAAAAACCATAGCCTTGACTAGATGGACCTTTGTTGGCAAAGTAATGTCTCTGCTTTTGAATATACTGTCTAGGTTGGTCATAACTTTCCTTCCAAGGAGTAAGTGTCTTTTAATTTCATGGCTGCAGTCACCATCAGCAGTGATTTTGGAGCCCCCCAAAATAAAGTCTATACTTTAGGTACCTACTATCCTCAGCCACTGTGACAGGTAATGAGGTTGAAAATGAATATGGTTAGGTCCTAGGCCTGAAAGAAGTTTACATAGTATAGTCAAGACAGACAGAAAGGAAAACAGACTCTGATTCGGGCCACAAAGGAGAGAGACTGCTCCTGCAGGCAAAGTTAGAGAAAAATGGATAGGACAGGTCCTACTGGGGAAGAGGAGGTGAGCTGAGGCTTTGAATATGCAGAGAAGCACAGCAAGGTGTATGGGGGTGGAGGAGAGTTGATAGACAGAGGTTCCTTGCAAAGGAAACACTAGTGATTCTAAGGCTTTGGAGTCTAGGGAAAGGGAGGGGTGAATTGGGAATTGGGAGTTAACAGATATACATTACTATATACAAGTATTGTATTGGCTAAAAAGTTTGGGTTTTTCCATACTACCTTGCAGAAAAATCCAAACGAACTTTTTGACGAACCCAATAGATAAACAATAGGACCTACTATATATAGCACAGGGAACTATAGTCAATATCTTCTAATAACTGATAATGGAGAAGAATCTGGAAAAGAATAGATATATATATTTATGTGTGCATGTATAACTGCACATTTTGCTGTATACTTGAAACACTGCCAATCAACTATACTTCAATAAGAAAATGTTTGGAGTTTGGTGCAGGGAAGGGGAATGGGGCTCTTGGTGGTGGGGAGCAGGCCCAAGAGGAGGGCCTTGTAGCATAGCTAAGGTGCTGGTGATGAGGACTCACTTAGAAGTTCTACAAATGGGGCTAGCCATTGCTCAGATTTTGGCATGAGGGAGATGGTTCTAGTGGGCATGTAGACAATGGTTGATCCAGGAGGCAGGAAGGCCAGTTATGGGGTTCTTATAGGAGCATCCGAGAGAAAGATGGTGAGGCTGAGCGGGAGATAGAGAGGAGGCCACAGATATAGAAGACAGTTATTGCCTTTCCTTGGCCTCCCTTCATGATCACTGTGAAAATCTAACAGGGAGATGCAGGGAATAATAAATGTACTGCTTTCTGGAACTGGATCCTCTGCCATCTGCCTGGGTCGGGTGTGTGTTTACCTTCTCACACCAGTTCGGTTCTCAATCTACACCTCCTGCTTGTATCAGACCTCTAGGAAATTGCCAGTCACCTCTAACGTCATTTTCATTTTTTCTTTTTCCATCCCAAGTCAGGTAATAATATTCCTCCAAGGAACAAGGTCTGAGTGACTGTCTCATTTTCCTCCTGGCCTGTAGGCTGGCTGGCTGATGCCTGGCTTCTGAGAGATGACCCCATTGCTCCCCCGCCCCCTCCTCCCCCATCAGGCAGCTCACTCCCTTTGTAAAAGTTGCCTCACATCAAGACCCATCAGCATAAGAGACTATTATTAATGAGGATGGGAAGAGACAGAGCAAAGAGGAAAACACCACCACAAGATAAAAACAGATCAATAGTGGAGCCAAACAGAACAAGAGGCACTGAAAGCAATTCACGAGCTGTCAACTTCCCAACAGACCCAGGGTTTCTGATAATCCCAGATGGACACAGAAAGGAGGGAGACGGACAAAACGCCGGAGTAGCATTCCAAGGGAAACAAAAAAGGAGGTGATACCCAGCCAAAACTCATCCTCCAGGTTCCCAAAGCCAACACGGTACTCAGCCCATTTCCGGAAAAAATCAGTTTGGCCATTCTGCCGCCTCTGGAACACCTGTGAAGAGAAAGGGGGACACATGAAAAAAAAAATGCTAAGGAAAATAAACTTTAATGAGTAAAGCTGCTGTAACTGAGTTTTATATCTGCAGTGACAGAGACAGGTAAGGACCACTGCAATAGAGAGTTCGGGATTTGCACAGCGGTCATGGCAGGAGACGCTCGGAGCCCTTCTCTGAAGCACAGGGGCCTTTGATGAATAGGCTGGGGTGTGATGTTGACACTAATTTGCACCCCTGCAATGTAGAAAGGATTCAGGATACACATCAAACTCTCGATAGTCAAGGGAAATAGGCTAGGCTCTCAAATTCATCTTTTCACACCGTGGCATGCAGCAGAAAGCATTTTTCACCAAAAGAACGGGACCCATTTCAGATCAGCCAGTAATGTCATCATCTTGTTCCAGGCAAAGCGAGTGTGTATCATTCACTTTCTGAGCCATTTAAGTGCTAATTTCATTTAACCTCCAATACATCAGCCTCGACTTCAACTTCCGATTACGCTTCAAGAAGAAGGCACAAATATGTCAGAAACATAGAAGAAGACATCTCCCAAGAGTGACTGTTTGGAGACCAGCCACCATTTGACTCCATTCAACAACCATCCATTTGGCACTGTGAAAAATCCAGCAGGGTGTGTTGGTGCTGGAGGCGGGATTCTCAGGAGGAAGGGGGGTGAAGGGGTTGGGTTTCCATCTGCACTGACTTAGCTAATGCTGGGCTGCTTTCCAGCCAGGCTGCCAGACCTCCTCCACCTGCATGGTGGCCTGCAGTGATGTGTGAGGCTGTTCGCCAGGCTGCTCATTCTCTTCTCTCTGTACTGCCCTATTGGACATGGGAGGAGCGTGATAGAAAATGGAGTTTCTCTTTCCCCTACCACTGCTGCTCCCTGAAGACTACGGGGAAGAACCAGAGAGGCCAGGAAAGGACGGAGACGGCCTTTGTAAACAGAGGTGGTCCTCCACTTTCTGCCCCTTAACTGCTCCGCCATATGTGATTCTCCATCAGAAAGATACTGATCACCTCCCCATAGAGACTTCCCTCCTCCTGCGAGGGACTCACCTCCTCTACTCCTTATCATAGCTGCAGTTTTCAGCAGGCAAGACCCTGGGCCTCTCTGAGCTACTTTTCCCTTTCCTTGGCATCCTCCTGCATGAACTATCTCCCTACAAGGAGCCGTTTTCCTGGGTCCCCCTTTCTTGGCTGGGCCCCTGCAGCCTCATATTCTTATTCCTTCTTCTGCCTGGTCAAACCTGTGATAGGGCTGCTGAACAAGGGCCCTGAGGATGATGCAGAGCTCCAGAGTGGACCTGTGGGGTGGGGGTGGAGGAGAGTGAATGAAAAAAATGGCCAAAGAATGGTGAAGTGTGGATGGATGGATGCTGAGCCAGGTGGACGGAGGCACCAAGATTGCTGGCATGCCCGGAGAACAGCCATAGGTACTTACAATCCAACCACCCCCATCGGTGGTCATGTCGCAGTACACCTGTAACTTCTGGCTTAGCTCTCCGTTGAGGAAGATGGTGTAAACCCCACTCAGAGTGTCTCCGTTCATCAAATGCTGGGCACAGTCTTGAGGATGAGGGAAGACCCGGCCCCCTGCACAAGAAAAGAGGCAGTTTCCATAGTGGGGTAGGGACCTCCCACTATGCATGAGAGCCCCTTGGACTGTAAAACATTTTAGAGACTCTGACAGTGCTTCATCAAGAGCTGTAAGGAATCTTCACTGAATCTTCAACTGATGTTGGGTTTATCAGACAGTATACAGCTTTATGGGATCTGAAGACCAACGAGCTGGGTTCGCTGTGTGACTCCTCCACCCCCCCACTTGTTTAGCTTAGGCAAATAGCCTGACTTCCTGGCATCTGTCTTCTCATCAGAAAGATGAGGATAATAAAAATATTCCTCCAGCAAGGGTGAAAGTATGTTAATACAGAGAGTGATGGGTTACTTAGGCGATGATTACAGATACATAGGCCACAATAAATCACCGCAGAGCCCACATCTCAAAAGAATGAGAGGGATTTAAGCACAGCCGTCCACCATCTTCACAGCTGCCCATAAGGAATGCCCCAAACAGGCTGAGCATTAGCAAGAAGATGGATATCTGTTTCTCATGCAAAATAATCTCCTGATTGGACTAAACAATCAAATGGCCATGTTTTACAGTTCAGTTTAAGTTTAAGGAGAGGGCAGAGGAAATAAATTGCTGCTCATCTTTCAGAGAGAACAGCCCAATTTGTAGAACAATATCTAATTAGCTGAAAGAGAAGCTTAAATCATGTGTCTTGAAGAGCTTGGCTTCAGGGCAGATTTTAATGTTGAACAGGCAAGCCAGAAAGCAGAGGTCCCTTGGGAGGAGCTTTACTGGACTGCAGGAGCTGATGGGAGCTAGTTAAAGGCAGAGCTTGCCACGGGAGGAAAAGTGCCTTGGGTGCCCTGTAAACATAAGATCTCTGGGTCAGTGGAAAGGGTGGTGCACTGCTGCGGTTCTGCATCTTGCGAACTGTAGCAGAATCCTGAAGAGAGGTGGGGTAGGGACCTCATGGGACCCTATAGCGGCCCCTCGTGGCAGAACCGGTGCACTGCAGGTATAACAGAGGGCCCCTTGCAGAGTCATCCAGTGGGCCGGAGCAAGCAGCAGCACAATGCCGAACAAGGGCGATGACAGCAACCTCAATGAAACATCTGTGTTAGTGAGAGCTTCTGGCGGTTTGGTAGGCTTTATGCAAGACCCCTGTTGGAGATGCGTTAACTCCTCTTGCATAAGGACTGTCCAGCCTGCTGCCACACCATGGATTAGGTTCCCCTCCATTTAAGGTAGTGTAGAACAAGCCACCACCTGCTACAGGCATGTCCCGCCAGGGAATACAAAATAGTCCTATAGAACTAGTACTTTACCAGTGTGCATTTATTTCCATGCAGTTCTTGCAAAAAACATGAGAGGAAGACATTGTTATGGATTGAAGACTTATTTTACAGAGAAGGAAACTAGCTCAGAAAGATCACATGACTTCCTCTGTTCACTTGAACTTAGGTTTTCAGACTCCAGGTCAAGCGCTCCTTATACTACTAAAATGGGGACTATACCCTGTGATACAGTTAGCTGGATCTACAGCTATCCAGACAGCAAATGATTAACGAACATCGTATGGATCATCATAAGAATCTGCCTGCCAAGCAGGAGACTCAGGTTCAATCCCTGGGCGGGGAAGATCCCCTGGAGAAACGGAATGGCAACCCACTCCAGTATCCTTGTCTGGGAAATTCTATGGACAAAAGAACCTGGTGGGCTACAGTCCATGGGGTCGCAAGAGTCGTACATGACTTAGAAACTAAACAACAACAAATATTTATCTTATTAGCATATAAGGCCCCAAAGATTAAAGTTAGCTCAAAGTTCTTTGTTCACATGAAATATCGTAACCCTCCAAAATGTATTTCTTTAATAGCTATAGAAAAGCTCTCAACTTGCATCTCCAGCCTGTCCAAGAGCTCGTTAGAGTACCTGATCCCACCTGTTCCTAGAGGGTCCAGTTACATTTCAGGGACAGGTGTGAGTGAGCACCTCCCCCCTGCCTCCCTTGCCACCTTGGGAGCACAGTGATTATTTCCTGACTTCCAGGATATTCTCTAGCTGGTCTTTAAAGCAACTGGCTTGTCTGCCTTCCTTTTTCCTTTATTTTCTCACTGCTTGAGTTTCTCATTTCAGATCAACATAAAACATGCTTGTCTTCAGCTCACTTCTGCCTCATGCACAGATAGCCCTTTCCTCTGAATCCGCCTCAGTTCCTTAAAGGGGCCAGAACCCCACATTTCTTCCCCATACACATATAACACCAGGCCAAACTTTAGAACAGACAAATAAATGATCCTATATAGGCTCCTTCACATTGATAATGTTGATTATCTAATATTTCTGTTTAGATCCTTTCAAAAGACTCAAAGATATCAGTTGTTTTAAAGGCAGAACTGCCAACAACAAATATAGGACAATGAGATAACTTGTTCTGGGGGAGAGAAGCTTTTACATATCTAAATGGCTGTCATATAAAACAGGGATGCATTTTGATAAAGTCAGAAAACAGGGATAAAATCAAATTAAGAAAAAAGTGGACCTAAGGAGTGTCCTGGGTCAGAAGATCCCCTGGAGAAGGGATAGGCTACCCACTCCAATATTCTTGGGCTTTCCTTGTGGCTCAGCTGGTAAAGAATCTGCCCGTAATGCGGGAGACCTGGGTTTGATCCCTGAGTTGGGAAGATCCCCTGAAGAAAGGAAAGGCTACCCACTCCAGTATTCTGGCCTGGAAAATTCCATGGACAGTATAGTCCATGGAGTCGCAAAGAATCAGACATGACTGAGTGACTTTCACTTTTACTTTCAAGGAGTGTATAAGTTTGGATAGGATGAAGGTTCCAGCCTGCACCCTGGGAGAGGAAGGGGCATGTTCTCGTCCTTCTGGGACCCCCCACTGGACTGGTTAGTGGAGGAGCTCACCAAACGTGTGCAGGGCTGATGCATGGTTGCTAGATGTGCTTGCCTTACCTTTGACAAATGGCAGGTCCACCTTGTAGCTTAGAGTTCCACTTACTATAATTTAGTCTGTAGCATTAATGGAAAGAATCAAAAGCATTTTGCTTGTATAGACTATCTGGGGCAGCAATATTCACATCTTGGGAGCTTGAAGGAGACGTTTACTATGAAACCACTGCTCTCCATCCTACTCCAGCTTTTAAGACTGTCAAAGTTTTACCTCCCACCACCAGTCCATGATCAAATTATTCCTTTTCAGCTGTTGAGAGGAAGCAGACTCATTAATTGTTCCTAAACCAGAAACTATTAAAACTGAGTTCCCTGGGTTTTGCAGCAGATTTGCTCAATCAGAATGCTGTGGGGCAGTGGCGGGGGGAGGGGTGGCGGGAGGGGGCTGGGTGTCAGGAATCAGTATTTAACTAAAGCTCTTCAGATGAGCCTGAAGACCAGCTGGATTTGAATTCCACAGTTCCTCTAGTATGTTTTCCTCTTCTTAAAGAGTCCAGAGGTGGAACTGGTTAGCTAGACTGTGCTCTAAGGGGTGCAATGATCCGCTTTCTCTGCTGACATCCACATGGCAGAGTGGATAAACAGACTGTCTGTCTCTCTCTTGCCCTACCTCCCCTCTTTCCTTCTTTTCTTTCCCATTTTCCCTTTCCTTCTCTCTCCCTTTCCCAGTGGGCACATCTTGAGTAGGCTGGTCCCAAGATGCGTAGATTGAGCAAGAAGGGATAAGAGACTCTAATTATTCTTGAGTTTAAGCCTTGTGTCCCAGTTTTTACCATTAAATTCTCCTGTGGGGTTATTGGGCCCTGGTTTAGTTAATAATATATAACACACTGGTTCCCAATTTGCTTTGTTCATTGCATATACACTGTGGCTTCATATGTTTTTAGGAGATGATCAGGGCATTTTGGGGGGCATCCTTAGCTCTCTGGACGTTATACATCTAAAATACCAAAAACTCACCTTTAACCCTAACATAGATCATCCCAGTAGTTTTTCCAAGACAGAAATTTTAGGATGAAGACCAAAACTGGAAGGCTTTCCTTCTCTTCCCCTTTGATACAATTACTAGGACCTGGCCTGACAAAGAGGCTTTTTTCTTTTTCTTTCTTTCTTTCTTTTTTTTAAAGCACAGGCTGTGGTGATTACCAAGTTAAGAGGAAAGCAATGCCAAGCGATCGGTACACTGAAATGTCTTACAGCTAAGTGTTTCTAGATGTAATTGGGAGATCCACAGGGTTGGGGCATTCACTGGAAGAATGGCTCAGAAATTGGTTTCTGTTGGGCATCTGGAGGCTGAATGCTGAGTAGAGGGAAGTGAGCTCTGTGATAAACAGTGCAAACAGAGTGCCCCCAGTGGGCTGTCCCTGCTCTGTCCCTTACCTGCTTTGTGTTGTTGAATGTGGTCTTTAAAATGGTCAGAATTAACGGCTTTGGAGAGTGTCTGCCCAATCTACTGGCCTTAGCATCAGAACTGAACTATGATATCAGTATTTATCTCTGAGAACAATCTCAGAAAGACTCTGCAACTGCAGACAAAAGGTGCCGTTTCATATTAGCACAGGTGGGACTACCTCTAGCCACCCACCCTTACACTTTTTTCTCAGAAGTGGGTTTGTGGGTAGCAAAGTTTGGGGAACAAGTCTGAGGCTGTGGACAGAGAAAAGTTATCTGTTTAGCCCACATGGGCTGTCAAACCTACCACCTTGGCCTCCTTCACAGTATCTTCCAATTGATTTATGTGTTTATTCTTTTGTGTATTCATTCAGCAAACATATAGGAAGTGTCTATTGGGTTTTAAATATTGGGATAAGAGATTGAAATATAGGGAAGCATAAGACACAGTCTTATTTTTCAGGTTGCTCACACTCTGGTGGGAGAAAAAAAGCAAATAAAACCCCAAGTTCTGAGTACTCTGGAGAAGAGATAAACAGGAGTATGTTAAGGCTGTATATTGTCACCTTGTTTATTTAACCTATATGCAAAGTACATCATGCAAAATGCTGGACTGGATGAAGCACAAGCTGGAATCAAGATTACCAGGAGAAATAACAACCTCAGATATGCAGATGACACCACCCTTATGGCAGAAAGTGAAGAGGAAAGAGATGAAAATGAAAGAGGAGAGTGAAAAAGCTGGCTTAAAAATCAACATCCAGAAAACTAAGATCATAGCATATGGTCCTATCACTTCATGGCAAATAGATGGGGAAACAGTGGAAACATTGAGAGACTTTATTGTTTTGGGCTCCAAAATCACTGCAGATAATGACTATAGCCATGAAATTAAAAGATGCTTGCTCCTTGGAAGAAAAGCTATGACCGACCTAGACAGCATATCAAAAAGCAGAGACATTACTTTGCCGACAAAGGTCCATCTAGTCAAAGCTATGGTTTTTTCAGTAGTCATGTATGGGTGTGAGAGTTGGACCATAAAGAAAGCTGGGCACTGAAGAATTGATGCTTTTGAACTGTGGTGTTGGAGAAGACTCTTGAGAGTCCCTTGCACTGCAAGGAGATCAAACCAGTCCATCCTAAAGGATATCAGTCCTGAATACTCATTGGAAGGACTGATGCTGAAGCTGAAGCTCCAGTACTTTGCCCACCTGATGTGAAGAACTGACTCATTTGAAAATGAGTCTTTCCCTGATGCTGGGAAAGATTGAAGGCAAGAGGAGAAGGGGACGACAGAGGATGAGATGGTTGGATGGCATCACCAACTCAATGGACATGAGTTTGAGTAGGCTCTGGGAGTTGGTGATGGACAGGGACTCCTGGCATTCTGCAGTACATGGGGGTCACAAAGGGTTGAACATGACTGAATGACTGAACTGAACTGAACAAGGAGCTATCAAAATATGGAAGTGCACATGTAGTGAATTCTGTGGCTGGTGAGGGCAGGGTGAGTGGTGGAGTATGGGGCAGGGGTTAGCAAGTGCTAATCAGAAAGTGCTTCTTATTTTAGGAACCAAAGTAGAAATTAGTCACAAATTGATGGAAGAGGGATATTCTAGGTCTGTGCAAAATGTGGTCTATCTGGGAAACTTCAGGTTTCAGCCTGGAAACAAGAGAAAGAGGTGGACTGAGTGGGTGAAAGAAAGCCTTGGGGAAATAAGAGGGACTGGATTATGACATTTAAGGAATTGGGCCTTCTCCTGAAGGAAATAAGATGAAGAGCCCACTAATGGACTTTAAGCTCAAATTTTTAAAATAGCATTTTCCCTGTAGTGTGGAGAATGAATTAGATGGGGGTGAGAGTGGAGGTGAGACCTCATTCAGGAGGTGGCAGTAGGAATCAAGGTAGAGAGGTAACAAGAGCCTTCAAGGAGCCAATGGGAACATAGAATTAACTGTGCAGTCAACAGCTTGGATGGCTTTATCTGCAGCAGAGTTTCTGAGGAAGGTCTTTAAGCTCTGAAGACCACTTGCCTTCTACCTACCAAGGGCTAACATAACAGGCTTCTAAATCTTCCCTTTGAAGATCAACTAAAAGCACCCTAACAGCAAAGAAATGTTCTGACATAATTTACTATTCCTTAGATTTACTAATATGAGGAGATCCAATTCTATGGCAGATTAATTGATCATGGGCTGGCAGCTTCCAGCCTGGCCCTTCTCTGTGGCTCTTGATTTAATATTGCAAGGAAAGGGTGGGGTCATTGTTCTGCCTCCTACCTGGTCTCTTCCTGCCATACTGGCCCCACTTGCATCTGTTCTCTATATTTTAACCAGGGTAATATTTTTATAATGTAAAAGTGGTACTATCTCATCCTTTCTCTCACTTGCTGAGACCTTCCAAAAGCTCCAGTCAGTGGCTCTGATTGTAATGGCTTTTTGCAATTAGAATAAAATCTAAAATCCTTAGCACATCCTATAAATTCCTGCATGCTCTGCCTCTGCTTGTACCCCTCCCTCTTTCCATTGGCTTTCTTTTAATCTGTTGAATATGCCAAACTTATTCCTCCCTTGAGGTGTAGTAATTACTCTTCTCTAGGCTTGGAATGCTCTTCTGTGTGATTCATTCTCATCATTCAAGTCCTGGCTCAAATGGCTCAGCTCAAAGAGAGGTCTTTCCTGACCATTCTTGTTGAGGCCAGAGTCTGGGATGTGGGAAATAGTGGCAAGTGAATTCCAGTGCAGAGGAGATAATTTGAAAGAAGCCTGGGTCAGACCCACTTGCTTATCTTGGAGAGCCCCTCAAAGAGGCAGAAGGCAACTGGGATGCCCCCTGGGGACATAGATGCTGGTGACAGTGATTTTGGGGAGTCTGTCCTACCACAAGGACACTGGTACTGGCAAGTGCTATTTTGAAATCCTTTCTCTATTCTATTGGCACAAAGGGTTTACCCACTTATCCAGCATCAGCCTTGGACCCCCTGGACCACACAGCTAGCCTTGCCAGAATCCGGCACTGCCCACCATGGGCCAGCAGCTGCCACTTGGCTCAGAGCCTGGCAGCCAACCAGGCCAGGGGCCAGTGCCACCTGCCAGAATACCCACAAGAGTCAGTCCCCCTACAACAGAAGGACCCACAGAGTCCACACAGGGAACACTCCTAGCGTATATAACTCTGTGACCAGAGCAAGTGTGCTGCTGGGCTCCCTAGGATGTTCCTACATAAGCCTACTAATCTGAGGTCAGGAAACATAACTGACCTACTTAATACACAGAAATAAAAACAGAGAATGAGACAGAATGAGAAGACGTAGGAATATGTTCCAATGAAGGAATAAGACAAAACTTCAAAAGAACTAAACAAAGTGGAGATAAGCAGTCTATCCAATAGAGCTCAAGGTAACAGCCATAAGGATGCTTGATGAACTCAGGAGAAGAATGAATGAACACAGAGAGGAGTTTAACAAAGAGCTGGAAGATACAAAGAAAAACCAAACACAGCTAAAGAAAACAATACCTTAATTTATAAAAAAAAACCAACACTAAGAGAAGTCAACAGTGGATTAGGTGATACAGAGGAGATAGATCAGAGATACAGATAGATAGATCAGAGAACTGGAAGACAGACTGGAAATTACCCAAACTGAACAGAAAAAAGAAAACAAAAGACTTAAAACTTGAGGATAGTTTAAGAGACCTCTTGAACAACATCAAGTGTGCTAGCATTCTCATTATTGGGGTCCCAGAAGGAGAAGAGAGAGAAAAGAGGGCAAAGAACTCGTTTGAAGAAATAATAGCTGAAAACTTCCATAACCTGGGAAAGGAAACAGACATCCAAGTCCAGGAAGCAGAGTCCCAAACAAGATGCATCCAGAGGTCCACGTCAAGATGCTTTATGATTAAAATGGCAAAAATTAAAGGTAAAGAGTCTTAAAAGACTTCCTTGGTGGTCCAGTGGTTAAGAATCCACCTGCCATTGCAGGGGACATGGGTTCAGTCCCTGGTACAGGAAGATAAAGAAAGCTCAGTGTCGAAGAATGGATGCTTTTGAACCATGGTGTTGGAGAAGACTTTTTTCTTTTTTTAAATTTAATTTGGAGGCTAATTACTTTACAATATTGTAGTGGTTTCTGCCATACATTCACATGAATCAGCCATGGGTGTACATGTGTTCCCCATCCTGACGCTCTCTTCCACCTCCTTCCCCATCCCATTCCTCAGGGTCATCCCAGAGCACCAGCCCTGAGCACCCTGTCTCATGCATTGAACCTGGACTGGCGATCTATTTCACATAAGATAATATACATGTTTCAATGTTATTCTCTCAAATCATCCCACTCTCGCCTTCTCCCACAGAGTCCAAAAGTCTGTTCTTTACATCTGTGTCTCTTTTGCTGTCTTGCGTATAGGATCATCATTACCATTTTTCTAAATTCCATATATATGTGTTAATATACTGTATCGGTATTTTCCTTTCTGACTTACTTTGCTCTGTATAATAGGTGGATAAGACTCTTGAGAGTCCCTTGGATAGCAAGGAGATCAAACCAGTCCATCCTAAAGGATATCAGTCCTGAAAATTCATTGGAAGGACTGATGCTGAAGCTGAAGCTCCAGTACTTTGCCCACCAGATGCAAAGAACTGACTCATTTGAAAAGACCCTGATGCTGGGAAAGATTGAAGGCAGGAGGAGAAGAATATGACAGAGGATAAGATGGTTGGATGGCATCACTGACTTGATGGACCTGACTTTGAGCAAGCTCTGGGAGTTGGTGATGGACAGGGAGGCCTGGCATGCTGCAGTCCATAGGGTCACAAAGATTCGGACACGACTGAGTGACTGAACTGAACTGAGGGGCAACCAAGCCCATGCTGAAGTCTGAGTGCCTAGAACCCAAGCTCCATAACAAGAGAAGCCACTGCTATGAGAAGCCCCTCACAGTGTAACATAAAGTAGCCCCTGCCCACTGCAACTAGAGAAAGCCTGCACACAGCAACAAAGACCCAGCACAGCCAAAATTAAATTAATTAATTAATTAAAAAAGAATCTTAGAAGCAGCAAGAAAAAAGCAACTAGTTTCATACAAGGGGACTCCCATAAGACTTTTCACTGACTTTTCGGCAGAAGCTTTGCAGGTCAGAGGGAATAGCATGATCTATTCAAAGTGGTAAAAGGGAAGAACCTGCGACCATACTCTACCCAGCAAGCCCCCCTTTCCAATTTGAAGGAGAGATAAAGAATTTTACAGACAAAAAAGCTAAAAGAGTTCAGCACCACTAAACTGGCATTACAGGAAATGTTAGAGAGACTTCTTCAAGCAGAAAAGAAAAGACTGTTATTAAAGACATGAAAATTGCCAAAAGAAAAGTCTCATTGGTAAAGGCAAATGTGCAGTAAAGATAATAGATCAACCAGTTATAAAGCTAGTAGGGAGTTTAAAAGACAACAGCAGTAAAATCACCTATATCCACAATAAGTAGTTAAGGCATACGCAAAGCAGAAAGATGTAAAATATGGTGCCAAAAACATTAAATATGGTGGCGGGCATGGTTAAAAAAAAAAACACAATGTAGTGTTTGCGAAAGAACAGATCAAGAGAGCATGGAATAGAATAGGGAGTTCAGAGTTCAGAGATAAATCCATGTATATATGGGACTTAATATACAATATAGCACCACGAATCAATTGGTTATTCAGTAAAAGAGGGGTTATTCAGTGCTGGGGAAATTGGCTCACTGTGTCCCTACCTAATCTGCTGTTATTGTTTAGTTGCTCAGTTGTGTCCGACTTTTTTTGCAACCGCATGGACTGTAGCTCCACAGGCTCCTCTGTCTATAGGATTTCCCAGGCTAGAATACTGGAGTGGGTTGGCATTTCCTTCTTCAGGAAATCTTCCCAACACAGGGATTGAACCTGCATCTTCTACACTGGCAGGTAGATTCTTTACCACTGAGCCACCTGGGAAACCCATCCCTATCTTATACTGTAAATAAAATTAAGACTAGATATAACAATACAGCCAGAAAGTTAATAGAACATGTAGAAAATATTTGTGTCCTACAGGCAGGGTGAGATTTTTTTTAAAGAAAGACTTCAAAAGTTCAGATAATTATAGCTAATACTTAACTAGCACAGGAACCCTGATGGAAAGATGGACAAACTATATGAACAGGTAATTTACAAAAAAGGAAACTCAAAAGTCTAACAAGGATTTGAAGAGATGTTTAAAAAAAAACATTATTTAATGAAATTCAACTAAAACTGAGATATCAATCACGCCTATTAGACTGTCAAGAATTACAAAGCTGGATCATGTCAAGTCATCAGGAATGATGTATATCATTAGAAAACAGGATCCTTTGTGCACTGTTGGAGGCAGTGTAGACCAGTACAACCATTCAGGAGAGCAGTACTTAGTTAAGCCATATAAACACATACCCTAAGACCCAACAGTTCTCTTCTGGATACATATATCCCAAAGGTATTGCCTCAATGATTTATATGTGGACATGTAAAACATTTGCTTCTGCTTTATTGACTATGCCAAAGCCTTTGACTGTGTGGATCACAATAAACTGTGGAAAATTCTGAAAGAAATGGGAATCCCAGACCACCTGACCTGCCTCTTGAGAAACCCGTATGCAGGTCAGGAAGCAACAGTTAGAACTGGATATGGAACAACTGACTGGTTTAAAATAGGAAAAGGAGTACATCAAGGCTGTATATTGTCACCCTGCTTATTTAACTTACATGCAGAGTACATCATGAGAAACGATGGGCTGGATGAAGCACAAGCTGGAATCAAGATTGCCGGGAGAAATATCAATAACCTCAGATATGCAGATGACACCACCCTTATGGCAGAAAGTGAAGAACTAAAGAGCCTCTTGATGAAAGTGACAGAGGAGAGTGAAAAAGTTGGCTTAAAGCTCAACATTCAGAAAACAAAGATCGTGGCATCTGGTCCCATAACTTCATGGCAAATAGATGGCGAAACAGTGGAAACAGTGTCAGACTTTACTTTGGGGGGCTTCAAAATCACTGCAGATGGTAACTGCAGCCATGAAATTAAAAGACGCTTACTCCTTGGAAAGGAAGTTATGACCAACCTAGACAGTTATATTAAAAAGCAGAGACATTACTTTGTCAACAAAGGTCTGTCTAGTCAAGGCTATGGTTTTTCCAGTAGTCATGTATGGATATGAGAGTTGGACTATAAAGAAAGCTGAGCACTGAAGAATTGATGCTTTTGAACTGTGGTGTTGGAGAAGACTCTTGAGAGTCCCTTGGGCTGCAAGAGATCCAACCAGTCCATCTTAAAGAAGATCAGTCCTGGATGTTCATTGGAAGGACTGATGTTGAAGCTGAAACTCCAATACTTTGGCCATATGATGCAAAGAGCTGACTCATTTGAAAAGACCCTGATGCTGGGAAAGATTGAGGGCAGGAGGAGAAGGGGATGACAGAGGATGAGATGGTTGGATGGCATCACCAACTCAATGGACATGAGTTTGGGTAAACTCTGGGAGTTGGTAATGGACAGGAAGGCCTGGCGTGCTGTGGTTCATGGGGTCGCAAAGAGTTGGACACGACTGAGCGACTGAACTGAACTGAACTGAACTGATGAGGTATTTACTATAGTACCATTTATGGTGGAGGGAGACTACAGACGATGTGATGTTCATCTTCAGGAAAATGAAGAGGTAAAACGCAATGTGTGCACACCGTGCAATATTTTGCAATGGTTGGAAGCAAATGATTTTATACATGTATAACACTGTGTGCAAGACCAGGGTTAGTCGTGTCCAACTCTCTGTGACGCCATGGACTGTAGCCCAGCAGGCTCCTCTGCCCATGGAATTCTCCAGGCAATACTACTGGAGTGGGTTGCTATTTCCTTCTACAGGGGATCTTCCTGACCCAGAGATTGAACATGGGTTTCCTGCATTGCAGGCAGATTCTTTACCAGATGTCTGAGCCACCAGGGAAGCCATTATAACAACATAGATGGATCTTAAAAATGGTGCTGAGCAAAAAAATAGAATAGAGAATGAGTTATGCAATCTAATAACACTGACATACATTTAAAATATACTTAAGGCAACATTTCAAAAATACATTTAAGAAAACACAACAAAAGTTTACGAATTTAGCACATCAAAATGGCTCCATATGAAAGGTGAAAGAAAAGATGGGAGGTAAACAGAAATAAATGAATAAACAGAGAGGGACCTTGCTGGAGACTGACGCTGGTCGTAAGTGATAAACTGTGTGGTATGATTAATTCAGACCTCTCATCTGACACCCATCTGTCTACCCACGGTGGGCATGCATGGGAATGGTGTTCAGATGGGATGTTTAGAGCCCTACCAACCTTCTTCAAATCCAGGTCCCAAAGAAAGGAGAATGTGGGTCTCTCCTTTTAGGGGTCTGCTCTTTTCAACAGCAAGAAGTCAAGCTGTTTCTAAGTAGTGGAGAGGAAAGAAGCCTCTCCAGTGTCCTACTTAGGTGTGGGGAAATATGGCATAGATGGGAATAGATTGCAATGAATAGTGGTCATCATGCTCTCCTTCCCCACTGATAACGATGTGGACTTGCATGACCCGCCGTCTGTTGTCCCAGAACCCAGGGTTTGCCCATCTTCATTAATTTTCACAACCTCAGAAAACGAAGCTCATGTTAGATCACACTCTAGGAGTTTTCCTGAAAAGCCCCAGAGAGCAGCTCAGTCTGGCTGCTGGGAGAGCCAGGGACGGAGCGAAGGCAATAAAGAAAACTTCTCATTACCCATCTCTGGGTGCCTCCGAAAATGATTGTCTTCGCTTAACCTCAAGGTCAAGACAACCTATTTTATAGTGTTCACTGTCTCCGAGGACAAGCTTTAGTGAGCGCCTTGTTTGCTTCTCATAGTATTAAAATAGACAATGAAATCTGCTTCTCGGAAGATCATTTCACCAAGTCCCTGTTGCTCTGTGGGGAATATTTGTTTCCTCATTTATATTCATGTCTCTAAAAGACAAGTAAGCCTTGGATGAAATTTCAGGCGACAGTAAATTATAAATAATGTATCCATATTTTTTTTTCTCTTCTATACTACTTGTATTTAATTCCCCCCAGAGTCTTGTGCAAACACCAGAGACAAGAGGACAGGAAGCTATTAACATGATGGAAACAATGAAACAGGCTTATATTATATGGCAGGAAGGCAATGAGAAGAGACATCTTGATCAAAGGAATTTTTTGAGGCTTTGTGGGAGCCAGTTCTTTTCTTTTTTCCTCTCTTATATTATCTATTTATTATATTATTTTTTTAACATCTCAACTTTTTTTTTTTTTTCTAAACCATTAAATTGGCATCTGCATGCAATGAGTTCTCTTTGCTTGGCCCACCCAGGATAAGATGAGGGTTTGTCAGTGGAGGGAGGCCACTTTGGCGTCCAGCCTTAGACTCTTTTGTTCCCTAAACACGACATAAAAAACACTTAGAACAATCAGCTGAGATCAGTCTAAGAACAGGATACTGCTAAGTGGAAGTTCAGGTACTATTAGTGAAGTCAGAAAGGGTGTCAGTTACTAGAATGAAATTAGCCTATAAACCCATCATCCCTGGTGTTCCTCAGATCTCTTGCTCAGCAGAAGTGATTCATGGGGTTCAGGAAGGCAGCCCTTCAATCTTTCGAGTAAGTGAAGATAACTCTGCTCTTTGTTTTTGTTTCTCTCCTCTCTCTTTCTCTCTCTCTTTTTAAAGGATGCTGCAGATGGAGCTTGCAGGGTGCTGCATGTGGCTTCAAGGGTGTGTGGGGAGTATGCTCTGGTCCTGCTGAAGGGGCAGGAAAAGGATGGGTTAGAATGTGCTTAGTGTCAGCAGAGGGTGGGGAACTCAGAATTGCACAATCAGGGCTGAGGCACTGCTGCTCCAACCACTTTTCCCAGAGGAAGTCCACTCTCAGGGGATGTCAGGAGATATCCAGGGCAGACAGGGGACTTCTGGGATGAGAAACACCTGGATGCCCAGGTGCCCAGTGAAAGTGAAAGTCATTCAGTCATGTCCAGCTCTTTCCAACCCCATGGACTATACAGTCCATGGAATTCTCCAGGCCAGAATACTGGAGTGGTTAGCTGTTTCCTTCTCCAGGGGATCTTTGGAGGCCTCTTTCCCCCTACCCCACTCCCAGACTCTTCCTCAAGGAGTCTAGCTCATGTCACCTGTCAAGTAAACCCCAGTCCTTTTCTTCTTGGTAGCATCTCCACTCCTACACTTAGAAAGGTCATACACTTGTATTCTCTTCATCTCTAAGAAAATTAGCTTTTTTGGTGAGGGATTTACGAGAAGGGGGAGGGCACGGCACAGGCAATGAGCACTCGTTAATACTGACATGCATATTTCCAAATTATAGTTTTCTCCAGGAGGAAAGATTCCCTTTCCCCGACACCCTCTTCAGCATTTATTGCTTGTATTTTTTGATGATTGCCAAGCTGACCAGTGAGGTGGTGCCTCATTGTAGTTTTGGTTTGATTTGCATTTCTCTGGTAAGTAGTGATGTTGAGCATCTTTTTATGTGCTTTTTGGCCATCTGTATATCTTCTTTGGAGAAATGTCTATTTAGATCTTCTGCCCATTTCTTGATTGGAATTTTTTTAATATAATAAGCCGCATGAGCTGTTTGTATATTTTGGAGATTAATCCCCTGTTGGTCGCTTCATTTGCAAATATTTTCTCCCATTCTGTGGATTGTCTTTTCATTTTATTTATGGTTTCTTTTTCTGTGCAAAAGCCTTTAAGTGTAATTAGGTCCCATTTCATGTACCCCAATGTCAGCTGCAGCACTGTTTACAATAGCCAGGCATGGAAGCAACCTAAATGTCCATCAATGGAGGAATGGAGAAAGAAGGTATGGGAGACATATATCTACCTCGAATGGAATATTATTAAGCCATAAAAAGGACAAACTAATGCCATTTGCAGTGACATGGATGGGCTAGAGATTGTCATGTTGAGTGAAGTAAGTCAGACAAAGACAAATATCATATGATATCGCTTATATGTGGAATCCAAAAAAATAGTATCAATGAACATATTTACAAAACAGAAAGAGAGTCTCAGATATAGAAAACAAACTTATGGTTAACAAGGGGGAGAGGAGAGGGATGAATTTGGAGACTGGGGTTGACATATACACACCATGTATGTTAGCCACTCAGTTGTGTCTGATTCTTTGCAATCCTATGGACTGTAGCCCACCAGGCTCCTCTGTCCATGGGATTTCCCAGGCAAGAACGCTGGAGTGGGTTAGAATACTGGAGTGGGTTACCATTTGATAACTAATAAGAACTAATAATAATAGCACAGGGAACTCTACTCAATATTCTGTAATGACCTCTATGGGAAAAGAATCTAAGAGTGGATATATGTATATGTATAAATGATTTGCTTTGCTGCATAGTGGAAACTAACACAACATTGTAAATCAATTGCACTCCAATAAAAGTTAATTAAAAATATTATCAAAACTTTATGGTCACTGTGTCCATTGTGTCTTCATTTTGTCCAGAGCCTGTCATCATGTACACTATAAAATTTACTGTGTCAGTTGCTTTGAATCTTAAAGAAAGTACTGACATGGAAATGACTTTGTAAGCTCTGCGTAATTAATTCATTTGAGGAAATCTGCATGTGAGGTGGCAGAAAGAGCCTGCAATCAGAGAGACACGTGCATCATACTCTGTAAGCAGTCCCTCTTCGCATGGGCTGTCTCTGTAAGGGGTACTGAAAATCTCCTCCTACAGCTTTTTCATCAGAAACCCCCCTTCCCGGGCTCTGCACCTGGGATTTATCTGTTCCTCTCAACCACCATTTATTATGTCTGCTATGTGCCCAGCTTTGTGCGAGGTGATGTCTTGTGCAT
Organism: Capricornis sumatraensis; assembly: GCF_032405125.1. Classification (NCBI taxonomy): domain Eukaryota; kingdom Metazoa; phylum Chordata; class Mammalia; order Artiodactyla; family Bovidae; genus Capricornis; species Capricornis sumatraensis. The sequence goes on from NC_091082.1 coordinate 63,783,438, forward strand.
TGCTCTGTCCCTGGATGGTCGCTATGCCACTGGTCATTTCAGTGGGTTTGGGATGCATCAGTGATTGAGATTTAAATTTGAGCGTTCCAGGGAAACTCTGTGGAAACTTCTAGACATAGACCCCTCTTTGCCATGTACCACTGTGGTTGTAGTGGTAAGTCCGTCTCTGGTTCCCCAAACTGCATGGAACAACTTGGGTAGTAATTACACTGATGTTACAGGCAAGTGGGCTCTTCAGTGCTCTCCTTTCCAGGGGGGTAGTAACCCTGTGCTGTGGGGGCTCAGTGTCAACAGAAGTCTCACAAAAAGAACAAACACCTAAATACACTGTGATGGTCCCTCTGTGCTGTCCCCGGAACAAAGCCACTACCCTGGGCTCTGCCCCAGATTTCCACAAATTGTCAACCCTCTGTTTACTGGACCTTACTGGGCCCTCAGCTGGATTTGGGATTCTAGACTCAAAACTATTGCACACCCTTTGGCGGTGACTTCATCTAACAGAGGCTAGCGGAGGGCACGGAATCTGGCATGCTTTTACAATCCAGGCGGATATGGAGCAAGGCACAGCTGCAAGATACTGCAGAAACCCCAGGCATATTGTAATCCTGCCCAGCACCACTAGCTGTGATGTTACTAGGATGGGAATTGAAAGCTCATACTACACTGAGCAAGCAGTGAAACCCATGCATTTGGGGAATGAAATGAGTAGTTTAGACCTAATAAATATGCAGATCAGGGGCTTTGTTTATGTTTCTGTCATCTGTGTCCTTTTTAGCAGAAGGAAAATTTTAATTCAGTGAAAAGCTCCAATCCCTGGGTCTTGGGGGTGGTGGCTTGAGAAGGGAAACCCTGGAGGACCCTTTAATTAACCTGTGAATGTGCAGGGAAGGGCTTGAGCAAGATGGTGACACACCTTGGTTCTGAGGTAAGACACCTCTAGAAAGTCATGGAGCTTGAGCTTACTTGACTTCAGCCCCATAAAAGAGATCAAGTGTCCTCCAAATTCTGCTTGTCAAAGACCCATGTTGGATATATGTCTTCATTGAGTCACCAAGGTTTATTTTCATGTTTTAATTAAAAATCGTTTTTCTGATTATCATGCTCATTGTCAACACTTTGAAAGATATTGAAAAGTATAAAAAGGAAGGAAAAGGGGGACTCAGTCATAATTTCACTACCCTATGGAATCACTAGTGATATTTGGGTGTATTTGAGCCAGTGCCCGGCTTTGTCTTTCAGATCAAGTCTAGTTGGGGAGGTGGAGAAGGCAATGGCACCCCACTCCAGTACTCTTGCTTGGAAAATCCCATGGAAGGAGCCTGGTGGGCTGCAGTCCATGGGGTCGCTAGAAGTTGGACACGACTGAGCGACTTCACTTTCACTTTTCACTTTCATGCGTTGGAGAAGGAAATGGCAACCCACTCCGGTGTTCTTGCCTGGAGAATCCCAGGGATGGGGGAGCCTGATGGGCTACCGTCTATGGGGTCACACAGAGTCAGACACGACTGAAGCAACTTAGCAGCAGCAGCAGCAGTGGGGGAGACACCTGGGTAGATGGGCGACTTTCTGTCACCTCTCTCCAGTGATGGGAGGATGGGCTCTGGGGGTGGACAGGAATCCAGTCGCCCTGGTGCTCTGAGATGACAGCAGAAGTGTGTCTACAGATAATGAACATGCCTTCACTTGCCCCTGCTGGCTCAGATGGTAAAGAATCAGTGTGCCGAAGCAGTAGCTGCAAGAACTGTGGTTTTGATCCCTGGGTCAGCAATATCCCCTGGAGAAGGAAATGGCGACCCACTCCAGTATTCTTGCCTGGAGAATCCCATGGACAGAGGAGCCTGGCTACCATCCATGGGTTTGCAAAGAATTGGAAACGACTGAGCAACTAACAGTACACTTGCCCCACATGGTGTATAGCCGCCCTCCTCTAAATATGGGGAGAGGGAGGATACAGTCTGGACAGGGCAGCACTGCATAACAGACTGCAGAGAGGCACCCCGGAAAGTGGCAGGAAGGGTTGTTAACAACACAGACCGCAGAGCTAGCACACCTGGGCTCAATCCCAGCTGTCCTACCTGAGAGCTATGGGATCTTGGGTGAGTTACCTTCTCTCTCTTTGGCCCAGTTTCCATATCTGTAAATAAGGATACTAGAACATACCTCATAGACTGCCATGAGGATTAAGTTAGAATACATAATACTGTTATAACAGTGCCTGTCAAACAGCCCTCAAATATCAGGTGTTAGTTTATTTCCTATTGTACACATTAGATCAACCTTACCCCTTAAGGTGGGGTTCCCTGGTGACTCAGACAGTAACGATTCTGCCTGCGATGCAGGAGACTTGGGTTCTATCCCTGGATTAGGAACACCCCCTGGAGAAGGGAATGGCAACCCACTCCAGTCTTCCTGCCTGGAGAATTCCATGGACAGAGGACTGTGTAGACTGCAGTCCATGGGGTTGCAAAGAGTCAGACATGACTGAGTGACAATTTCACTTCACTTTTCATCCTTTAAGGGTATTTCCAGTATCTTCTGCTGATATTGGGTTAGCCAAAAAGTTCATTTAGGTTTTTCTGTACAATGAGATGTAAAAACCTGAAGAAACTTTATGACCAACCCAATATTTAGATGAAGGAAGGCAGAAGGAATGCTGGATTTAGAAGTGGAAGACCTTGGTTTAAGTTCTGACCCAGCACTTACTACCATGAAAGTCATTTGATTTCCAGGCACCTAAGTTTCATCATCTGAGGTGAATGGGGATAATAAGACCCTTCTTACGAGTTGTTGTAAAAGAATGGGTTGCTACCATAGAAATGCAGAAGTGCTTTGTGGATGGAGAACCGTACACTTCATACTGGGGCTTTATTTGTGCAGGTTTTACAGGCAGCAGAGGCAGGAAGGAGGGAAGGACAAGCTGTGCTGGAAAAACTTTTGCAGAAAATCTGCACAGGAGCCTGCTCTCTTACTTGGTGCATTTAGTTGGTGCAGGAGGAACAGGAATTTGTGCTGCTGGTTCCTATGGTTGCCTCGGTAGCAAGAGGTTCCTGGCAGGGCTATGGCAGTGGGGGAAGGCAGGAGTTCAGTTCAGTTCAGTCACTCAGTCATGTCCGACTCTTTGCGACCCCATGAATCGCAGCATGCCAGGCCTCCCTGTCCATCACCAACTCTCGGAGTTTACTCAGACTCACGTCCATCGAGTCTGTGATGCCATCCAGCCATCTCATCCTGGGTCATCCCCTTCTCCTCCTGCCCCCAGTCACTCCCAGATTCAGAGTCTTTTCAAATGAGTCAACTCTTCGCATGAGGCGTCCAAAGTACTGGAGCTTCAGCTTTAGCATCATTCCTTCCAAAGAAATCCGAGGGTTGATCTCCTTCAGAATGGACTGGTTGGATCTCCTTGCAGTCCAAGGGACTCTCAAGAGTCTTCTCCAACACCACTGTTCAAACACATCAATTCTTTGGCACTCAGCCTTCTTCACAGTCCAAATTTCACATCCATACATGACCACAGGAAAAACCATAGCCTTGACTAGATGGACCTTAGTCAGCAAAGTAATGTCTCTGCTTTTGAATATGATATCTAGGTTGGTCATAACTTTTCTTCCAAGGAGTAAGCATCTTTTAATTTCAAGGCTGCAGTCACCATCTGCAGTGATTCTGGAGCACCCCAAAATAAACTCTGACACTGCTTCTACTGTTTCCCCATCTATTTCCCATGAATTGATGGGACCAGATGCCATGATCTTCATTTTCTGAATGTTGAGCTTTAAGCCAACTTTTTCGCTCTCCTCTTTCACTTTCTTCAAGAGGCTTTTTAGCTCCTCTTCACTTTCTGCCATAAGGGTGGTGTCATCTGCATATCTGAGGTTATTGATATTTCTCCCGGCAATCTTGATTCCAGCTTGTGTTTCTTCCAACCCAGCCTTTCTCATGATGTACTCTGCATAGAAGTTAAATAAGCAGGGTGACAATATACAGCCTTGACGTACTCCTTTTCCTATTTGGAACCAGTCTGTTGTTCCTGTCCAGTTCTAACTGTTGCTTCCTGACCTGCATACAGGTTTCTCAAGAGGCAGGTCAGGTGGTCTGGTATTCCCATCTCTTTCAGAATTTTCCACAGTTTATTGTGATCCACACAGTCAAAGGCTTTGGCATAGCCAATAAGGCAGAAATAGATGTTTTTCTGGAACTCTCTTGCTTTTTCCATGATCCAGCAGATGTTGGCAATTCGATCTCTGGTTCCTCTGCCTTTTCTAAAACCAGTTTGAACATCAGGGAGTTCATGGTTCATGTATTCCTGAAGCCTGTCTTGGAGAATTTTGAGCATTACTTTCCTAGCCTGTGAGATGAGTGCAATTGTGCGGTGGTTTGAGCATTCTTTGGCATTGCCTTTCTTTGGAATTGGAATGAAAACTGACCTTTTCCAGTCCTGTGGCCACTGCTGAGTTTTCCAAATTTGCTGGCATATTGAGTGTAGCACTTTCACAGCATCATCTTTCAGGATTTGAAACAGCTCAACTGGAATTCCATCACCTCCACTAACTTTGTTCATAGTGATGCTTTCTAAGGCCCACTTGACTTCACATTCCAAGATGTCTGGCTCTAGGTTAGTGATCACATCATCATGACTATCTGGGTCATGAAGATCTTTTTTGTACAGTTCTTCTGTGTATTCTTGCCACCTCTTCTTAATATCTTCTGCTTCTGTTAGGTCCATACCATTTCTGTCCTTTATTGAGCCCATCTTTGAATGAAATGTTCCCTTGGTATGTCTAATTTTCTTGAAGAGATGTCTAGTCTTTCCCATTCTGTTGTTTTCCTCTATTTCTTTGCATTGATTGCTGAGGAAGGCTTTCTTATCTCTTCTTACTATTCTTTGGAACTCTGCATTCAGATGCTTATATCTTTCCTTTTCTCCTTTGCTTTTCGCCTCTCTTCTTTTCACAGCTACATCTGCTACTGCAGGCAGGAATCCCTCAGAAGAAAGGGAGTAGCCATCATGGTCAACAAAAGAGTCCAAAATGCAGTACTTGGATGCAGTCTCAAAAATGACAGAATGATCTCTGTTCATCTCCAAGGCAAACCATTCAATATCACAGTTATCCAAGTCTATGCCCCAACCAGTAATGCTGAAGAAACTGAAGTTGAATGGTTTTATGAAGACCTACAAGATCTTTTAGAACTAACACCCAAAAAAGATGTCCTTTTCATTCTAGGGGACTGGAATGCAAAAGTAGGAAGTCAAGAAACACCTGGAGTAACAGGCAAATTTGGCCCTGGAATGCAGAATGAAGCAGGGCAAAGACTAATAGAGTTTTGCCAAGAAAATGCACTGGTCATAGCAAACACCCTCTTCCAACAACACAAGAGAAGACTCTACACATGGACATCACCAGATGGTCAACACCGAAATCAGATTGATTCTATTCTTTGCAGCCAAAGATGGAGAAGCTCTATACAGTCAACAAAAACAAGACCAGGAGCGGACTGTGGCTCAGATCATGAACTCCTTATTGCCAAATTCAGACGTAAATTGAAGAAAGTAGGGAAAACCACTAGACCATTCAGGTATGACCTAAATCAAACCCTTTATGATTATACAGTGGAAGTGAGAAATAGATTTAAGGGCCTAGATCTGATAGATAGCGTGCCTGATGAACTATGGAATGAGGTTCGTGACATTGTACAGGAGACAGAGATCAAGACCATCCCCATGGAAAAGAAATGCAAAAAAGCAAAATGGCTGTCTGGGGAGGCCTTACAAATAGCTGTGAAGAGAAGAGAGGTGAAAAGCAAAGGAGAAAAGGAAAGATATAGGCATCTAAATGCAGAGTTCCAAAGAATACCAAGAAGAGATAAGAAAGCCTTCTTCAGCGATCAATGCAAAGGGGGGAACGCAGGAGTAGGGGAAAATAATTATTTTCCTTTGCAAGAAGAGGCAATTGAGTTTCTCTGATGGGCTCCTCCCTGGCCAAGTCTCAGCAGAGGCTGCTGAGGAGCCCAGTGCTATGTAGGGGAGGAGGAGACGGCAGGGTGGAGGTACCCCTCTCACCTGTGGCGAAGGCGGTGGAGGTGATGCTGCTCCGCTCCATGTCCTGGGCCGCCTGCAGGAGCACCGTGTAGTCTGTGCTCTCCAACAGGCCCTCCAGTCGGATCCACGTGTCCTCTGCGTCCACAATCAGCTCCTGCAGGATGAACCAGGGGAGGGAGGTGGAAGGATGGAAGGGATCAGGGAAGGGAAGTCCAGACCCCGTGGTCACTATTACTGTGACCATTTTTATTCCACATCACGTAAGGAGAAGATGTTCCAATAAGCAGAGAGAACATGTCCTATGTGGGACTGACGCCAGCTCCCCTCCCATGGATGCACGCTGGACAAGCTTAGCCGTGGGTTATTGAACTCTGTGGTTTTCAGATCACACGGGGTCTCCTGGAGGTGTGATGAAGGAGGAACCTAGGCCTCCCTCTTCCACACCCGCAGACTAGCTCTATTGAAACCTATTCTGTTTATTTGGTTTCTGAATATGATTTCACTTTACAAAAAAAAAAAAAAAAAAAGGATTTCACCATTAACAAACATTTGACAACCAGTGCTATAGGTGGCCTGTTTCAACTACCACCTAAAACAGAAATTTGTGACCTCTTTACTGTGGGCTGTATAGATGGAGCCTTTATCGTGCTTATCGAGAGGCACATGAGACTGTTGAATTTGGTATCCAGCTCATGTTTGCATGGCCCTGTTACTGAAAATTCATTCCAACACTATGTGCTTATTAATTGGCTTGGAAGCTGGTATTGGCAGCATCAGTCACAACCGAGTGAAGTTGCAGGGTAGATGCCCCTATTACCTAGAGCAGAAACTGAGGCTCAGAGAGATTGAGTGTTTTGCCTTAACTTGCACAGAGACTAACACTCAAATGTCTGGCTTGCAGATGAGTGCTCTTTTCTCAACAGCCTGCTGTGTATCTGTAATGGCAAACTTGGTTTACTCCCTGTGGGTTGCTTCCAGAAAAATCTCACCTTGCGGCTTCCATCAGTGGATTTGTAGGTCAAGATGTAGTTTTCAATCTCTGCTCTGGGAGGCTGCCAGGAGATCAGGGCACTTTGTCTGGTGACTTCACTAGCTGTCAGATTTTCAGGAGCATCCAGGACTGCAAAGAAGAGGAAATGTGAGGAGTGGACACCCCTCCAGCTCCTCCCTCTTTGATGCCAGGCATGTGGACCAATTTGTCTATCTATGTGATCTCTGGGCTGCTCACATGGTGACCCCAGTTCTTGTTTGGACAGGAGCATAAAGGACACTCCTAGGCAGAAGGTAATCCTTCAGCATCATGATCATTCCTGAAGCTATCCCCTCTTCCCTCACCTGGTCCCCTGGGCCTGGATGTGGCATCATCCAGTCTGAAATCATGACCTTGTTAAACTTGCATGTCTGTGAGTTCACTCTTGAATTTACATCATTCCCACATGTAGAATTTTGTCTACTGTCCTCCTGGCCATGACTGCACCTGGCAATTCTCTCCTAGATATTAAGCCCTTTAGTATCCATCAGACTTTAATGGGCCAGATGCATTGCTGGTACTGGCCTCTCTGGACCTGGTTCTACTGCTCTCAGCCAGACTCAGGAAGAGAGTTGCAGCCCACTTTCACTGGCGTTTGGGCTGCAGTTAACTAAAATAAGAATACCTCATAACTGCATTGTCCAAAACCTATAGACTCTAATCTAGTCTAGCCCTTGGAAACTGATCATTTTCAGGATCCATAAAGGCCTCCCGGGATATTGACATGGAGCTGACCACTCGAGTACTCACGGGTAGAGAAGTTGGTACTGACGGTACCACTGGTGAGAGGCCCGCTGGTGGCATACATGGTGACAGTGTAGTGGGTCCTAGGAAGCAGGTCAACAAGCTGGAATTCCTCACTGTCCCCATCAACCAGGATGGTCTCTCCAGCAACTAAAATCAGATGGATATGGATAAGGATTGAACAAGACTATTCAAATGCACTGTTAGAGTATTTTGGAAAAAATCCTTTAGAGGTTATTTAATTTGGCATTATATTCCATACAAAGCTCCCCTCTCATCTTGTTTTTCATCATAAATGAGAAATTATTTGGAGGCCAGGTAGTCTTTCATATAACATCTACTTGGGTCTCTGGAGTTAGAATAAACCAAATCTCTTGTTTCATGACCCCTTCCTGCCCTTCACTATTCCTAATCAGGTTTTCTCTCCTCTAGACTAAGAGCATTCAGCCCAACCCCCATTACATGTATGAAAGTGAAAGAAAGTGAAAGAAAGTGAAGTCGCTTAGTCATGTCCGACTCTTTGCAACTCCATAGACTATAGCCTGCCAGGCTCCTCCGTCCATGGGATTTTCCAGGCAAGAATACTGGAGTGGGTTGCCATTTCCGTCTCCAGAGGATCTTATGAGATGATTCTAAAACTGTCACATTCCTGGCCACTTTTCTGTAAACAAGGAACTGTTTATCAGTGTCCCTGCTGAAATGCAAAACTCAGAAGAGGACTGAGAACAATAATTGAGATGAGCTGACAATGAAAGAAACAGGTTAAGACTCTGCTTTTATTTGTGCCAAGTATGTATATTAATCCTGGTCCTAGGATATTGTTATCATAGGCTGAGATTAAAAATCATCAAAGATCATGTTTAAAACCCCTCCCAAGCTTACCTTGTGTAGTTGATTTTTTGCACCCATGGGAAGGGATTTGCATTCATTTCTACTGCATTTTTCCTTGTTGACTGAGTGTGGGGCTACCACTGCAGTTTACTAAAATATATCTGAATTTGGATTCTAACAATCACAGTTTTGTTTGAAACATAAATTTTGTATTCATATCTTTTCTATATTCATTCAAGCTGTTGATAAAACTGTTCATTAGATCAAGGCCAAGCCTCTTATTGTGTCTTGAGAATACTTCTGAGTCATTCAGCATTTAATAGAGTTTACTGGGCACTTCTCCAAACAATGGCAGGGCTGAAGTTTCAATTTTTTGTGGTCTAATGACATAGAAGAGCATGCAAACAAGTTAAAATCTAAACTAGCCCTTTGAAAGAGCTCATATAATGGCTCTATCTTTTTAATCTCCTTTGCAACATGGTGCCAATAGTCAGTGCTCCAGCCACATCAACTATGGCAGTTCCTGAGACTCTCCAAGCTTTCTCTCTAAATGCACCACAGGCTGCTCTTTTTCTTGGAGTTCACGTCTTTTTCTTTTTCTCTTTTTCTCAGATCTAAGATCTGCCTTCTTTCTTCCCCTCCACACCCTCACTCCAAATCATAGTGGCCCATCAGGTGTGGCAGACTGGTATTTCGTACTTGCCCACATCATGACGCTGCCCACATTGGGTTGTAACTTGTTACTTGTCTGCATCCTTACTAGAAGTGAATTTTTCGAAGATAAGAACTCGTGTTTTGCTTTGAATCATTGTAGTCTCAGAGAGTGCATGGCACTTTGGAGGAAAAGCAATAGTTGTTGAATGAATGGAAATTGCTATGATGGAACTCTGTGCTTCATATCTGTGAGCAGGTGCATCTGACTGCCTTAAGGGAATAATGAGAGCTTTGATCTAGGAGATTGTGTTGGAACTGAGACTTAAAGGATGAGTTTAGTAGGTAGATAAGTGGGAAAAGAGTTTCCTGGTACAGGAAAGAACATGTGCAAATGCATGTTGGCTTGAGAAGGCAGGTGAGAATTTAGAAATGCAGGGTCATAATGTGTAGGGAGGGGTGGTAGGGTTGAAGTGGCTTGCACATGCACACAGCAGGGTTAGGATGTATCCACAGTAATGATGTTCATTCTCCGGGGAGGGTCAGTCATTTGATCAGCTGTAACTCCAAATATGATCCACCATGCAGTTTTCCATCTAAATGGGAGGTGGGCATTCTAATGCCTTGCTGAGGTACTGATGTGCTAGCAGATTTGCCAGTGAGAAAAAGGGGGCAAAAAGTGGTTTGGGCAAAACTCATACTTTGCGAACCTGTTCTGGTATGTAGTAATCATTAATTCATTTCCAACTTATTTAATAGTCTGTTTTGGTTTCTACTTTCCCAAGCTTTGACAATCAGTTTACTTTGCAGCTTACAGAATTGACTTAATCTGTCATTTTTGAAAATCAAGACATCTGCCTGCCTTCTGTCTTCTGGTATCTTTGTTCTCTGGATTCCTGCCTATAACCCACAATATTCTGTGAGCACATGTATAATTTAGACAGAGAAATAATTTCCTAGGCCTAGACACTTGAACTACTCAATAGCATTCTGCTTTGGGCTTCTCTATTCAACTTCAAATAGCATTAAGGTGAGTAAGTATGGCAAAGAAGACATTAAAACTCAAGATCTCATGTTGGCTCAACCTTTGGGGCTGGATATGGGTAGAGAAGATCAAAGCGACAGAAAAATCTAGTAGTTCTGAATCCTCTGTCACTTGTTATCATGGATGGTCCTTTAGCGTTTTCTTCACTTTGTAAAATATCTAGAAAAGTCATCCTTCTTGCCCATAACATTCTGGGGCAAATTCTGAGTTTTGTCTTTCAAATGCCACTTCTGTTTCTGTATTGGTTACATGCCCTTTTTGTACTTTTTAGATTTAACTTCTCAACTCCCATAGTTGATACAGTTAGAGTTTGGGGGCTATCTTGAGGGCTTTATGCTGAAATTAAAGCAGGGAAAATTTTTTAATTTTCTTTCAGATTAAAAAGATTTTTAAAAAATTTTCATGCTGGTCTTCAGCCCCAATCCCCACCGTTCCCACCTGCCTAATGCATTGACCTGCAGACACCTACCTGCAAAGTGGGTGAGAACAATGACGTAGTTCTCTACTACGCTCATGGGCGCCTTCCACTGCAGCAGGGCTTCGGTTGGGGTGATGTTGGTAGCAGTCAGATCTGCAGGATTGTCCATGGCTGAAACAACATAGGAAAATACCAGGTAGAGGTAAGAGGAACTGCAGTGTGGAAGAGGAGAGAACTATCTCCTGTAGTTTCACCTAGAATGCATGGCTGCTGCTGTGTGACACAAAATAATGAAGTGAATGAAGACCTCTTTTCTTTCTCCCCTTCTGATTCCATCAGCCCCTTCCCCTTCTCCCATTTCTCCTTCCTTTCAAGCACCTAGCACTCCCTTAATTATTCTCCGATCTTTTTTTTTTAATTGATTCATTAACTTCTTATGTGCAGAGCAGTCGGGTGTTATGGGGGAGTCCAAGGTATGACTCTTGTGCTTTAGACATTTAAACCTAGATAGAGAAACTAAGAACACATCAAAACTGTTATATTTTTGTAGCTGATGAGCTAATATGCTTCCCAGGCTCTTTTTACTTGTATAAATGTTGATAGAAGGGGCATGCCATGTGGAACAGTCTCTGTTGATGAACTGCAGGAAGTGTGGTGGGAGTTCCATGAAGTCAGGGAGTAACCCCAGCACCTAGAACTTAGACGTTGCTCAGTAAATACTTGTGGAATGAAGAATGGGACTCAGGTTGCCTTTAAAGTCATATCTGTTCATTGAACTCTTGCTTTGCTACTCACAAGGCTGACTCTGTACTGAGTCCTGGGCTCTTTTTTTGGCAAAAGAGTCAAGGGACTTGGTCCAGGCTTAAAGCCAGGAGTGCCTGTTGACGAACAGAGTTTGTTCATCATAGCACCATATTCTTATTCTCACTTGCACATGTGGTTTAGTTGCTTCAGTCATGTCTGACTCTTTGCGACACTATGGACTGTAGCCCACCAGACTCCTCTGTCCATGGGATTCTCCAGGCAAGAATACTGGAGTGGGTGGCCATTTCCTTCTCCAAGGGACCTTTCCGACCCAGAGATCGAACTCTCATCTCTTACATTGCAGGTGGATTCTTTACTGCTCCTGTTCCCTGCCTCATTTCCTTACTGCACCTCTCTTTCATAAAGTTGGGATTTATCTTAGAAATGCAGGTTATTACAGTAGTTTAGGTATCAGCTCAACCTATGTGTCATGTATTTTAATTTTGGGGACCCAGATATACTATTAATCTCTTCCTCTTCTCTAACTGGAGGCTCTTATTCCTTGTCTATGTCATTTATTTCAAAGAAACAACCATTTACAATTTTAACATCTGAATTGTGTCCATAATCTATGCCTTGAACAAGGTCTTCAAATGCAACCTTCCAAAAAGAAACAAAGAAGAAAAATCTTAAGAGACTACATTTAGCTTGACCTCTCTGAGACCTAACATGAGACCATGAGGAGTAATCATTGTCAAAAGTTACAAAATCATAGACCTCACACTAAAGCAACAGCAACAGCAAAAGAACAAAATAAAACATTTCTGTGAGTAATCTAGTTGTTGGGAGTTGCCAAAATAGCTCTGCCTGAACTTGAAGGAGGGAAGCTGGGACAGTGCACTATTGAATATATGATTTAGAAATACTTGCTTAAAGAACTCAAGGAATGAGTTTTTGACCTAAGTTGTTCTCTTACTTTTGGGTTTGGAGCCTCGTGAAGTCCATTTTATTGTCCTCACTGAGAAAAACCCTTATTTCTTTAGTGTGAATTTCTAAGACATAGAAGAATGGATGAGGAGGGTTTCTTTACACTCACTGGGAACGAAATAAAATGGACTGGAATGGGTGAACTTAACTCAGATAACCATTATATCTACTACCACAGGCAGGAATCCCTCAGAAGAAAGGGAGTAGCTATCATGGTCAACAAAAGAGTCTGAAATGCAATACTTGGATGCAATCTCAAAAATGACAGAATGATCTCTGTTCATCTCCAAGGCAAACCCATTCAATATCACAGTTATCCAAGTCTATGCCCCAGCCAGTAATGCTGAAGAAGCTGAAGTTGAACAGTTTTATGAAGACCTACAAGACCTTTTAGAACTAACACACAAAAAAGATGTCCTTTTCATTCTAGGGGACTGGAATGCAAAAGTAGGAAGTCAAGAAACACCTGGAGTAACAGGCAAATTTGGCCTTGGAATGCAGAATGAAGCAGGGCAAAGACTAATAGAGTTTTGCCAAGAAAATGCACTGGTCATAGCAAACACCCTCTTCCAATAACACAAGAGAAGACTCTACACATGGACATCACCAGATGGTCAACACCGAAATCAGATTGATTCTATTCTTTGCAGCCAAAGATGGAGAAGCTCTGAACAGTCAACAAAAACGAGACCGGGAGCGGACTGTGGCTCAGATCATGAACTCCTTATTGCCAAATTCAGACTTAAATTGAAGAAAGTAGGGAAAACCACTAGACCATTCAGGTATGACCTAAATCAAATCCTTTATGATTATACAGTGGAAGTGAGAAATAGATTTAAGGGCCTAGATCTGATAGATAGCATGCCTGATGAACTATGGAATGAGGTTCGTGACATTGTACAGGAGACAGAGATCAAGACCATCCCCATGGAAAAGAAATGCAAAAAAGCAAAATGGCTGTCTGGGGAGGCCTTACAAATAGCTGTGAAGAGAAGAGAGGTGAAAAGCAAAGGAGAAAAGCAAAGATATAGGCATCTAAATGCAGAGTTCCAAAGAATAGCAGGAAGAGATAAGAAAGCCTTCCTCAGCAATCAATGCAAAGAAATAGAGGAAAACAACAGAATGGGAAAGACTAGACATCTCGTCGAGAAAATTAGACATACCAAGGGAACATTTCATTCAAAGATGGGCTCAATAAAGGACAGAAATGGTATGGACCTAACAGAAGCAGAAGATATTAAGAAGAGGTGGCAAGAATACACAGAAGAACTGTACAAAAAAGATCTTCACGACCCAGATAGTCATGATGATGTGATCACTAATCTAGAGCCAGACATCTTGGAATGTGAAGTCAAGTGGGCCTTAGAAAGCATCACTGCAAACAAAGTTAGTGGAGGTGATGGAATTCCAGTTGAGCTGTTTCAAATCCTGAAAGATGATGCTGTGAAAGTGCTACACTCAATATGCCAGCAAATTTGGAAAACTCAGCAGTGGCCACAGGACTGGAAAGGGTCAGTTTTCATTCTAATTCCAAAGAAAGGCAATGGCAAAGAATGCTCAAACCACCGCACTATTGCACTCATCTCACATGCTAGTAAAGTAATGCTCAAAATTCTCCAAGACAGGCTTCAGCAATACGTGAACCATGAACTCCCTGATGTTCAAGCTGGTTTTAGAAAAGGCAGAGGAACCAGAGATCAAATTGCCAACATCTGCTGGATCATGGAAAAAGCAAGAGAGTTCCAGAAAAACATCTATTTCTGCCTTATTGATTATGCCAAAGCCTTTGACTGTGTGGATCACAATAAACTGTGGAAAATTCTGAAAGAGATGGGAATACCAGACCACCTGACCTGCCTCTTGAGAAACCTGTATGCAGGTCAGGAAGCAATAGTTAGAACTGGACATGGAACAATAGACTGGTTCCAAATAAGAAAAGGAGTATGTCAAGGCTGTATATTGTCACCCTGCTTATTTAACTTCTATGCAGAGTACATCATGAGAAAGGCTGGGCTGGAAGAAACACAAGCTGGAAGCAAGATTGCCGGGAGAAATATCAATAACCTCAGATATGCAGATGACACCACCCTTATGGCAGAAAGTGAAGAGGAGCTAAAAAGGCTCTTCAAGAAAGTGAAAGAGGAGAGCGAAAAATTTGGCCTAAAGCTCAACATTCAGAAAACGAAGATCATGGCATCTGGTCCCATCACTTCATGGGAAATAGATGGGGAAACAGTGGAAACAGTGTCAGACTTTATTTGTTTGGGCTCCAGAATCACTGCAGATGGTGACTGCAGCCATGAAATTAAAAGACGCTTACTCCTTGGAAGGAAAGTTATGACCAACCTAGATAGCATATTCAAAAGCAGAGACATTACTTTGCCGACTAAGGTCCGTCTAGTCAAGGCTATGGTTTGTCCTGTGGTCATGTATGGATGTGAAATTTGGACAGTGAAGAAGGCTGAGCGCCGAAGAATTGATGTGTTTGAACTGTGGTGTTGGAGAAGACTCTTGAGAGTCCCTTGGACTGCAAGGAGATCCAACCAGTCCATTCTGAAGGAGATCAGCCCTGGGATTTCTTTGGAAGGAATGATGCTAAAGCTGAACCTCCAGTACTTTGGCCACCTCATGAGAAGTGTTGACTCATTGGAAAAAACTCTGATGCTGGGAGGGACTGGGGGCAGGAGGAGAAGGAGATGACCCAGGATGAGATGGCTGGATGGCATCACGGACTCGATGGACGTGAGTCTGAGTGAACTCCGGGAGATGGGTATGGACAGGGAGGCCTGGTGTGCTGTGATTCATGGGGTCGCAAAGAGTTGGACACGACTGAGCGACTGAACTGACTAACTGACTGAACTGGGCATCCCTTCAGGTCAACATGTATTGATACTTTTATGGTCATAGATGTCTTGATTTGAGGGGTAAGATTGAACCCAAAACATGGCTGTGCTATATGTAGTCACAGGCAAGGAAGGACAGTAGGGAAGATGGGAACGTCCTGTGATGTCTTCAGATAAATAACTTTTTGAGTTTCTGAAGGAATATTTCTTTGGCCGTGGTCTTAGAGATGCTCCTTCTGGGCTAGTGAGCGTATCTACAAGAGCAGCGAGGAATTCCAAGTCACTCTCATTCATGAAGGACCGTTCATTCCCCGAGAGAAGTAAACAGCCTCAGGAAATCCAGGTGTTCTCTTAACGAGGCAAGCTGGATGCCCTCCTGTGTGCTGGGTCAGTGCACTACTGAGTATATGCTTCAATATACAGGAACTATATCGTCACTGAGCCTTGCGTCTGGGGTTGGAACCAAAAACTTTCACTGCTCCCTCTTATGTTTTCTGTGGAAAACCTGTCCTAGTTCTGCGTGATGAGCTGGCTGAGGAGTCGGAGAAGAAGGGCAGGGTAGGGGCTGTCGGAGCCCTGTTCTCAAGCCCATCATTTTTTCCAGAGAAAAGCACCTCCTTCCTCCTCCCTGGATGATAAAGCAAAAGCAAGTGCAGCTACTTGGTGGTTCTGGTCATGTAGAATGAGGGGTTTCATGATTCCAACGGTCGTTACTGGAATAACAGACTCCTTTTGTAGTTTCTCTAAGGTAAAGTTTCCCTGTCAGAGTCTTTTAAAAAATTAAATGGGATGAATCACAAGTCTGTTCTGGAATTTACTTCTGTCACGAGTCTTTGGAGGGTTACTTTTCATATTGGAAATGCCATGAAAATGTCTGACCTAAACCGTTAAGACTCTTAGAGGGTGACTCTCTAAACTCCTAGTATTACAGAGGAACTCCAAGGGAGGAACTTTGCAAATTGCTTCAACTGTGAGTCCAAGGAACACCCTGGAGGGCAACCTTCCATCCCCAACCCAGAACCAGTGTCCTCTGAGTTAGCCAGGATAACTTCTGTTGGTCCCAGGTCCTCAGCTGGGGTCCCACGTTGGCCCTCCACGGGGAGATGTGCCCACCTGTGTGCACAAGAGTGCAGATCCGCTCACTCTCCTCCCTTCCCCGCACACTGTTGAGGCTGATTTCATATTCTGTAGCTGGGTATAGCTTGGTGATGGTGAATTCTGTCACCGTGTTGGGCACCACTGAGCTGTCCAGTCGTCCTACTAAGTAAGAGCAGAAGCCACAGGTCAAGTTCCATGAATCTCACATCAATGCAGCTCATGATACAGGATCTCCCAGGGGCACTTTGTCATGCAGGCCATATAGATGAGCACAAGGGTCAGCAGCCAGTTGGGAGAGAGGGGGCTGGGAATGTTGGAATTTGAAGATAGCTTGCATGCTGATCCCACCCCCATATTGTATAGGATCCTAAGAACAAAGGGGGGGGGGGAATCTATTAGGTGATTTTCTAACAAGCTGGTCTTCAAGTAGTATAGAAAGCATGGCTGCAGACTGGCTCGTGCAGCCCAGAGATCCAGAAAATTATGCCTCTAACTCACTGGAAGTAAGCATACCCTCTACTTCCTTAATAATTCCACATGCAGCAGCAAGAGCTGGCAGGATGCAAGTGAGGTCTGGCCCTATTTCTTCTGACTCATAACTTGGATGGAGCAGCAGTAACAGGACCACCATCATGGTAGTTCCCTCCATATGACTGTGGTATCTTCAGGCACCCCCAGGGGGTTTAGTCTTGGACTTGAATTCTCTCAGTAGTGTCCTACTCTTTGCAACTTCTCTGGTGGCTCAGTCGGTAGAGTCGGGAAGATCGCTGGAGAAGGAAATGGCACCCCACTCCAGTATCCTTGCCTGGAGAATCCCATGGACGGAGGAGCCTGGTAGGCTACAGTCCATGGGGGTCGCAAAGAGTCGGACACGACTGAGCAACTTCACTTTCACTTTAATTCTCTCGGAAAGGCGCATGTGACCCTGGCTCTTGGCAGATTCTTTTAGAGTTCTTTGTTTCTCACTACACTGTCTGGATAGTGGTGACTGATTACCAGGTTCACTCTACCTGTAAAGGGCCTGCTTCCTGTGTGAATATAATCAAGCCTTTTGTGAGAGGAGCTGGTATGTTCTGGGTTCCTTGGCTACTTCTCATTACCCACTCTCATTCTGATGGAGCGTGCTATAGAGGAGGAAATTGCAGGCAGGGGGGTGATATCCCCTGGGATATGCTAGTTCTGCCATAATAGTCTTCATCCAGTTCCAAAGTCTATTCATCTTTGAGAAATCAAGTAACTGTATTACCTTGTGTTGGCCGATAGGATACTCGGTAGTAATCAAAAGATGCAACGGGAGGGCTCCAGGAGACCACAACTGAGTCCTTGGTCACATTGCTAATTGTGATGTCTTTGGGAGGATCAATTCCTACAAGGATCCAGGTGGTCGTGGGGAAAAGACAGAAAGCATAATATGAGAAACAATTTCCTATTTTTGGTTTTATGTGGACCAAGAGCTATTGGTGTCTCAGAGGCAATCAAGACCTTACTTTATACTAAGGCAACCTTAAAACCGTGATCAGGCTGAAGTATCACTTGAAAGCTCATAGATATGGCCGGAGCCATGCACCTAGAGAGTATTTTAACAACATGAAATCAAGCTGTCAAGGTCTATGTCTCTGTAGCGACTCTTACCTATCTGAAGGCCAACTGGAAAATATCCTTCAAGTTTGTTGTTTTGTTTTGAACTAGGAGTAACGGTCATTTTCTTTGGGGCAGCTTCTTTTGAACAAATCCACCTCTCTCTTTCTCTTTTTTGTATCAACCACCTTTGGTCAATTTGGAAAAATTGCTATTGACTGTACAGGGATTTCAGAGTACAAGTCTAGAACAAATCCACTTTCCTAAACTGTTTTTTTTATTTATACTGTATGCTCTATTTTTTTTTTTTTTTTTACTACTGGCAGGTTACAGGGCCAAAACCAGCTGAGTGTTTAATCCACTTGTTCAATTCTTGTATATAAGAAATCACTCAAACACACATGCTCTCACCCACATCACACTCGTATTTGTGACTGTATGTAAGAAGGATGAGATGCAAGTGATTTAGTGCATCTCAGAGTACCTGTGTTTTTCAGACAACATGCAGATCAACCCCATTCTCAGAGTACCAGGTCCCTATATAGTTGCATGCCCGTCTCATATGATTCATCATTCACAAATTGAACTGATTGGGCAGTCAAGAGATGGCTCTCCAGAAGAGGAACAGATGTCTCCTCACTGTAGAAGGGTGTCCTCTTGGATACTAGCTCTCTCCAGAATTTTCTTCTAAGTTGATAGAAGGAGGACCTCTGGATCAATGCATTAAAGCCCTGGCCTCCTTAAAACATCAAGTCCATCCTATCTTCTAAGTGGAAGCTTCCTATCTTATACATTTTGTGCAGCCCTGGAAGAGGTGACTGTTTAAGAACAACTCATACATAGACCCTCTCTGAATAAACAAGGTGGTCCCCTACTCCTTGGGTGTTTCTCTTTGTAAATTTCATAAAGGTCACTGTGGGAATCCCCATTATCACCTGCTGTCAAGTCCTCCAGCCCCACCTGTGGTGATGGAGCCCACGATGGGCTCAGAGGTCACTGTGCCATGGACTGCCACCAGATTCACAATGTACTCGGTAGCTGGCTGCAGGCCCATCAGGACAGCATGCCTCTTGGTGGCATCCAGGGAGACCTCCATCATTTCTTCCTCTTCATCCCGGGGGCTGTAGTTGAGAATGAGTCTGTCTGCCGGAGGGGATGGGTCACTCCAGGTGATGTTCACACTGGAGGAGGTCACGTGAGAAAAGTGCAAATGGGAGATGGGGCGGAAGCCTGAAAACAGAGGAAATGAATGGTTCTGAAATCCACATAAACTGGTGGGGCCACTGGGGTAGAGGAGATATCTGACCAAAGAAATCTGCTTTCCCTGTTAGTAAGGACTACACCTGCACTTGTTAACCAGAGTGCCCACATCCTCACTCTGCTATCTCATCCACTCTCCTTTCTCCAAGCCAGATACTGAAAACTGAATGCCCTCAGCAGTATAAAACAGCATCACCTCTGTGAATTATTCATAATACTGATGGAGGATTTAAAACTTCTATCCTGGAAGGAATTGAACATGATCCCATGGACCCTCTGAATGCCCACTGACTTAGTGCAGGCAGAAAATGAACAGAATTAACTACTCTGACCAGCCTATAGGAAACCAGACATAATTTCAGGCACGCAGGTAGCCTTGTTCATCTCTCCCCTTCACCTCCAGCCATTCTCTCTTAGGCTTCCCAGATGACTCAGTGGTAAAGAGTCTGCCTGCCAGTGCAGGAGACACACAGGAGATACAGGTTCAGTCCCTGGGTTGGAAAGATCCCCTGGGGTAGGAAATGGCAACCAACTCCAGTACTCTTGCCTGTAAAATTTCATGAACAGAGGAGCCTGTTGGGCTACAGTTCATGGGGTTGTAAAGAGTCGGACACAACTGAGTGACTGAGCACACACATGCACATTCTTTCTTGAGGTACTTATTAATGTCTTCTCAGTCCCTTCTTTTTCTCCCTTTCTCTAGAATTCTTCCTTTATTTAGAGGCAATGGGGTGTTGGAAGAGTGGGTTGCCTAGATGATCTTCTCATCCTAAGACCCACTGATCCCTGAACCCAGCTGAGATTTCTGCTGCCTGGGTACCTGTGAAGGCATCCACAGTGGACTCCAGGCTCTGCTGCCGGCCCCTCTCGGCTGTGATTGAAATGATGTACTCTGCCCCGGGCTCTAGATCTGTCAGTGTATATGAGGTCCTGTCCTTGGGCACGGTGACTTCAGAGGCAATCCCAGAGGATGGCGTAAAGGTAATTCGGTAGTGGTCAATGGGGCCGCTGGCCTTGGTCCAGATGAGGGAGATGGAGGTTTCCGAGGAGGCTGTCACCATGAGGTCTCGAGGACTGTCGAGTTCTGTAGGTCAAAATAAGCAGCCTATTTTACGTAAGTTCCACACGAGGGCCAGTATTTATTGGAATTAGGCCCCCAGTGGATTTCTAAGCTATCAGCGGGTCTGCTGACCATGAAGATTGGCTTGTCATTGCTGATACTAATCTCACACATTGTTAAGCACCTTCCCTTTGAAAGATGGCCAGGGGCTTGGCATATAGATGAATAATCTGCAGGAAGGCATTAGTAACTCAAGACACCCACCTGTGGGACAAAGCTGGCTGCTGATTTTTAAGCTTTCCATTTTCTCCCAGCCTTTCTCAGTAAGCGAACCAGGGCAAAACAGGTGCTACCATCCAGTACGGATATGCTGCTCCTGGCAACCATAACTACCTCTGTTCCTGGTGACATTCTGACTGACCTGGCCACAGGTGTGTAGGCAACAAGATCTGAGGACTCCTGGGGACCCATGTCTTGAGGTTCTCTAGAGAGGTTGTCTATGCTCAACAACCTTGGGACAGGGATTGGTTCAGAATTCCCAGCCCAGCCCAGGCTGCTACCAGTTACTAAAATGACTTTGGAATTTGCCTGGGATTTGAAACCAAAATTGTTGAATCCAGAATAGCAAGAGTATCAGTGGACTTCTTCTTTCTCCAAGCTCAGGTGGGTTGTTTCCAAGTCTAGACCTGCTGGCCTGTGGCCTTTCTGAAGGTTCTGTCCTATGGGGTGGGAAGTATCACATTCTGCCTGCTGTGAGACAATCTAGAAGGAAATATGACTTGCTACAACACTGGCTTTTATGGGGCTTTACACCTCTGCTCTGCACAACAGTGGGCAACCCTTCAGACCATTGGGTGCCAAGTGTGAGGGGAGGGTGGGACTCCATCCTGCATGTCAGATGTCAGAGGGTAGGCACAGGGAATCAGAGAGCTACAAGTAGATGGTGTTGCTAGGCCAATAATCTTCACCCAGGGACCTGTTCGTTAGGGGGAATTGCCATCTGACCAGTCCTCGGTGTCCCTCAGGTCACAGAGTGTCCTGGGCTCTTTCCACACCAGTCTTCCTACTCACCAGTCCTGGCATTCATGGTGGCTGGTACACTTTGCTGTGAGTTCATGACGGCGGATATTCCAATTCCATACTCAGTGCCAGGCACCAGATCTGTTGGTAGATGCGGAAACAAATGTTATCCCATGTATGTCAGGGATGGGGAAGGCTGAATTGGGATGGGGTGGAGCAAATGACCTTAGGCTCCTGTTCAGATATTGCATTTAATTCCCTCCTAATTTTATCCATTTGCATTGCATGTGCGCACAGTCATGTCTGACTCCTTGTGACCCCATGGACTTAGCTTGCCAGGATCCTCTGTCCATGCGATTTTCCAGGCAAGAATACTGGAGTGGGTTACCATTTCCTCATTTTACCTATTAGGAAATCCTAATTTCACCACGTAGGAAATCCACACCAAGTCAAGAGGATGAACTGGCCAGTGCACAGCTTCCTTTTTGCTGCCAGTCTCCTTGGGAGGGCAGTGGGGCTGTCCTGGTCGTGACCTTCAGAACTGTGCTCTGCTGTGGAAGTCTTCTTGAGGCACGTAGAGTCTCAGGTTGGCTACAGCTGGTGAGGGGATTTCTTGCTTACACTGAATTGGGGGAGTGTATAATTGAGGACTTTATGGACATAAGTTTGTAAAGCATTTGTTGAACGTTGTGGATGAAGAACAAGCTGTACCTGTTATAGACAGGGACTAAGGCCATATGAGGATGTCTGCCTCCTTTCTGGGGAGCAACTGTAGATGGACTGTCTCACTGAGCACAAGGCTGTTGGGTCTTTAATGTAAGGGCATGTAGCGCCCTGTAGTAGCTACCAAGGGCACTTCAATGTGAGGATGACTTCTGGGGGACCTAGGGAGCTGGAGAAAATAGAAAAAAACTTCCCAACTACAGAGGGAAATTCTTTAGGATTTGATACAAAGGATCACTGGGGATCTCCCAGAATATCTAGAATTATCTGGGGTGTCTCCCTATCCTCTTACATACATTCATTTTCCGTTCAACAAGTTTGATGGATCTATTAATTTCCTATTTATGTTGCAACAAATTACCACAGGCTATTGTATTGTTCAAAACAATACATCTATTATTTTACAGTTCAGGAGTTTGGCAGGGCAGTGTTCTTTCTGGGAAAGAATTTATTTCTTTACCATTTCTAGCTTCTACAGGTTGCCTGCATCCCTTGGCTTGTGGTCTCATAATCCATCTTGAAAGTCAGAGGTATAACATTTTTGCAAATAGGTTTTTTCTCTGAGCTCTTCTTCCATGATTCCATATTCTACTCTGATCTCTTTGCATCCTTTTAAGAAGGATCCTTGAGATTACACTGGTCTTGATTAGCATGGGATAGTCTCCCCATCTTAAGACCCTTAACATAATTACATCTATACTTCCTTTTGTCAGTGTAAGATGACATAGTCACACATTCCAGGGATTACAATGTGGACATCTTTGGGGGCCTTTATTCTAGCACCAAACTAGCATCAAACTCACCCTCATTTATTAAGACTGAAATTGTAAAAAAAAAAAAAACCAACAAGATCAAATCATCATCTGTGGGTCCCTTGCTGTCAGTCTGAAGCCTTTTGGGTCTCTCTTTGTGTAGGCTCAACTAGAACCAAGATTGATGATCATGCTGTTCTGCATTTGTATAATAACACTTGTTCTTTTCAAGCTACCTGTTTTTTTAAAAAAATATTTTGTAGGAATACAGTTGCTTTACACTGTGTGTTAGTTTCTGTGCACAGCAAAGTGAGTCAGCTGTATGTATACATATACATACACTCCATCTTTTCTGGATTTCTCCCCATTTAGGTTCCTCAGTGCTCTGGTGATCTGACTGTGTTTTGATTGTTACCACAACCTTATGAGGAATGTGAGATGGGGAGTCTTTCCCCATCTGCATTAGTTTCCCTCATGACTAGTCATCTCCCAAAGGCTCCATCTCCTAATATCACCACACTGGAATGAGGATTGCAGTAGATGAATTTTGGGGGGACACAAACATTTTGGGCTCCCCTGGTGGCTCAGTCAGTAAAGAATCCTCCTGCAATGCGGGAGACTTGGGTGGCCGCCATGACAAAGAATGACAAAATTGGCTTAAAACAACAGAAACGTATCATCTCCCAGTTCTGGTGTCTAGAGGGCCAAATCAAGGTGTTGGGAGACCCATGCTCCTTGCAAAGGCTTTAAACGGGGAATATTCTCGGCTCTTCCTAGCTCCCAGGAGCTGCTGGAACTCCTTGGTGGTGTGCCTTGGCTTACCAGCTGCATCACTCCAGTCTCCACCTCTGCTGGCCCACGGTGTCTTTGTCTGCTTAGGCTGCTATGGGCTGGTGACTCAAACAATAAACGTGTTTCTCACAGTTCTGGAGGCTAAGAAGTTCAAGATCAAGGCACCAGCAGATTTGATGTCTGGTGAGCTCCTGCTTCCTGGTTCATGGACCATCTTCTCGCTGTGTTCTCATACAGCAAAAAAAGCAAGACAACTCTCTGAGGTCTCTTTTACGAGATCACTAGTCCCATTCATGAGGACTCTACCCTCATGACCTAGCCATCTCTCAAAGGCTCCATCTTCTAATATCATCACACTGGAATGAGGATTACAACAGACGAATTGTGGGGGGAACACAAACATTTCAGACTTCCCTGGTGGCTCAGGTGGTAAAGAATCTGCCTGCAATGTGGGAGACCTGGGGTCAATCCCTGGGTTGGGAAGATCTCCTGGAGGAGGCCATGGCAACCCACTGCGTTTTCTTGCCTAGAGAATCCCCAAGGTCAGAGGAGCCTGGCGGGCTACAGTCCAAAGGGTCACAAAAGAGTCGGACATGACTGAGTGACTAAGCACACACACGAGGCAAAGAGTAAGTCTGTGACCAGCTGGAGATGACCCTTGGCTTCTGGCCTCAGGGGTCAGGGCTTTTAGGACTGAATGCCTTACTCTTCCCTTCAGTTCCTCCCCTCCCCAGAGCAGTTGTGACCTCCCAGGAGCATTGAAGGAAGAGGGACGATTTTGACAGGAAATGCATTGAGCAACCCTTCCTTAACAAGGGCTTGGTTTCAGGAAGGTGAATGCTGTGTGGGAGCCAGAGGGTTCTGCACTCCCTCCTCAGTGTGATTTTAGTACAGCCTGTGCAGTGAGCCCCTCCATGCCTGGGTAAGGCCTTACTGACCAGGCTCTCAGGTCAGAATGTGTTAGAATCAGCCCCTTTTTCCCTCTTCTCAAACCAGCTCCAGTCAGTTCCTTACCTTTAGTTCTTTCTTTCTCTAAAGTGTCAACATTAGTGGTCCATTGGTTAAGAACTGCCTTCCAATGCAGGGGATGTGGGTTCGATCCCTGGTTGGGGAACTATGATCCCACATGCCAGTTGGGAACTGAGCCTGTGAGTCACAACTACTGAGCCCACGCACTCCAGAGCCCACACACCACAGCTAGACAGAAGCCTGCACACCGCCAACAGAAGATCCCACGTGAAGCAGCAGAGATCCTGCATGCCACAACTAAGACCTGGCTCAGTCAAACATAAATATTTAAAAAAATAAAGTGTCAACACTGGTGGAGGTGAACTTTGAGGTCTGCTGGACATTAATATTCAGGTTCTGCCACTTTCTATTAGGTTGGTTCAAATGTAATTGCGGTAGTTTTGGACTGTGAATTTTAAATCATTGTAACTCATTTCAAACACATTTTTATTAATTAAAATAGGAACCATTACAATTAACACAATTTTTCCAATGAGAAATAAGCTTGCTTATTCCTATAGTGTAAAAATCCATGCTTCAGGATTTAACAAACTCTTGGAAAGCATCTTTTGTCTCCTGGTGGTTGTGGAAGTGTTTTCCCTGAAAAAAGTTGTCCAGATGCTTGAAGAAGTGGTAGTTGGTTGGCGAGTGGTGACGTGAATACGGTGGATGAGGCAAAACTTTGTAGCCCAATTCGTTCGACTTTTGAAGTGCTGGTTGTGTGACCTGTGGCTGGGCGTTGTTGTGGAGAAGAACTGGGCCCTTTCTGTTGACCAGTGCCAGCTGCAGGCATTGCAGTTTTCAGGGCATCTCATCAATTTGCTGAGCATACTTCTCAGATGTAATGGTCTCACTGGGATTCAGAAAGCTGTAGTGGATTGGACAGGCAGTAGACTACCAAAAAGTGCCCACTGGTGCAAGTTTTGCTCTGGGAAGTGCTTTAGAACTGCTTAGTCCAACCACTGAGCTAGTCATTGTCAGTTGTCATATAAAATCCACTTTTCATCACACATCACAATCCGATCAAGTAATGGTTCCTTGTTGCACAGAATAAGAGAAGATAATTCCAAATGACATTTTTTTTTAAACTTTTGGTCAGCTCAGGAGGCATCCACTTATTGAACTTTTTCACCTTTTCAATTTGTTTCAAATGCTGAATGACCATAGAGTGGTCGACGTTGAGTTCTCCGGCAACTCCTCACATAGTTGTAAGAGGGTCAGCTTGGATGATTGCTCTCAATTGTTGTCAACTTCTGATGGCCAGCCACTATGCTCCTCATCTTCAAAGCTCTCATCTTCTTTGCAAAACTTCTTGAACCACCACTGCATTGTACATTCATTAGCAGTTCCTGAGCCAAATGGATTGTTGATATTGGAAGTTATCTCTGCTGCTTTACAACCCGTTTTGAACTCAAATAAGAAAATCACTCAAATTTGACTTTTGTCTAATATCACTTCCATAGTGTAAAATACATATAAAATACACAGCAAGTAATGTCATTAGCAAGAAACCGAAAGTGAGAAATATGCATTAAAATGATGTATAACATAACCACATTTATTTAAGACTGTATTCCAATATTCAATGGCAAATTCCAACAGTGCAAAACCTCAATACCTTTGCACCAACTGAACATACTTGTGTAACTTTGATTCCTTCATGTCTTTGAGCTTTATTGTCTGTAGAATGGTAAGAGTAATAGTGTCTATCTCAGAGGGTCCTGGGGATTAAATGAGCCAATGTAGAGAAAGCATAGTACCTGCTGCATCGTAAGAGTAGCCTGTAGCATTATTACCTTGCTCAGGGAACTATTCTAGAATTTTGAGTCATTTTTTGGTGAGCCCCAGACAGGTACAGGTTGGTCCTCAGCACACCTGTTGTCAGTTTGCTGAAGCTTAGCCCGCTGACTCTGATGAAACCAGGGATTTAGGGAGTTCAGGTGTCAGCAAGGAGCTGGCCCCTGGCTGGGCTGCTACGTGGCACTGGATTGAGTTGGGCTATTGCAACACCCCCAGATCCGTTCAAAGCACATATTTATCTCCACCAGTATGTTCGGCAAGTCCCAGGTACATACTTGGCTGGAGAAATTAGATTACCTTTGGGACATAAACTACTCTCAGACAACTGATTGAGACCTTCAATTGTCTATAACGAAGTAGAAATTTTCCAACGTAGATGGAGGGTGACAGATTGAGGAAGGAAGACAGAAATTATATGTTGCCAAACGGATCCAGCATGTACCGATTTCATCTGAGTTTCTTATTTATGAAGCTTAAATGAAATGTTCAATAATTTACAACGGAATCATCTTCTCCCAGAAAAGTGCAGAGTAGAATTTAAAGTGCTCTCTT
The DNA here is from genome assembly GCF_032405125.1 of Capricornis sumatraensis. Taxonomy (NCBI): domain Eukaryota; kingdom Metazoa; phylum Chordata; class Mammalia; order Artiodactyla; family Bovidae; genus Capricornis; species Capricornis sumatraensis. Next base: position 63,810,408 of record NC_091082.1, read on the forward strand.
TCCAAGCTTTCTGTCTAGGGGATGGGGAAGTGGGACTCGCTTATAGGCTCCTGCCTGCTGCTTTTCTTTGATTTTCAGCAGCTTTCTTCCTGTGCTACAAGTGAATTGTTGCTCTTTGCCAGCAGGTAAAATACACTTTCTGCTGGAAAAGGAAATGCGTACCCAAGGCATAGAGGGTACACTTATATATCAGCACTTGGAAGACTCCTAGGGATTTCTCACTTTTTAAAGACTCCATTGCTCTCTGTCAATGCTCCCTTTATCTTTCTGTCCAACTCCTGCAAGTAGTAGCATATGAATGGCTCTGCTCCCTTTTTAACAATAGCTCAGAAAATTCATCCCATGGGAAACCACCACTCTCCATCCCTTATAGAACTTCATTGGTTCAACTCAGAGGATGACACTTCTCTCAACTCTTTCCCTGCATATCCATTGTTCTTTGAACATGCAAAGCACACAGTTCATGCACTCAACAAACATGACTGAAGGTCTCCTTTGCACTGGGCACAGGGTTGTGTACTTGATACAAGGGTGAGCTGAATGGAATCACCCTTGTCCTTAAAGATATAAAAAGAAATTTGTACTGAAAAGGAAATTCATTACTTGTTGAGCACCCATATATACCTTGAATATTCATTGGAAGGACTGATGCCAAAGCTGAAGCTCCAATACTTTGGTCACCTGATGCAAAGAGCTGACTCATTGGAAAAGGCCCTGATGCTGGGAAAGATTGAAGGAGAGGAGAAGGGGAGGACAGAGGATGAGATGGTTGATTGGCACTATGGGCTCAACAGAGTTTAACTCAATGAGTTTAAGCAAACTCCAGGAGATAGTAAAGGAAAGAGAAGCCTGATGCGCTGCAGTCCATGGGGGTCTCAAAGAGCCGGATATGACTTAGTGACTGAATAACAAGAATATGCCAAGCACTGAGCTGCAGGCAATGGGTAATCTACAAGAATAATAAAAAAGAAAGAGAGAGAATAAAGGAGGGATAAAAATCAAAAGAGAACTTTGAGTGCCTGGTGGCCAAGAGGTCCATTATTGATTGACTAGTTTCTTAGAGATTCATACATGTTATCTTGTTTTCCACTCTGCCGGGAGGGCATTACTTATGGGTAAACAGAGGACTGGAGAAGTCCATTTCTCAAACCAAGGTCACAATGCTAATACACAATGAAACAGGGTTTGGAATCCAGGTTCACTGTTCTTTCTGATACATCATAGCATGGTCCCTATGAGTCTTACAGGCTAGGAGAGGGAAATGGAGTAAGCAAATTGGAATTTGAAGGTGATTTGGTACCACTCCATGGGAAGCTAAGAAAACAGTTTCAGAGTGGGGATGAAATCAGCATGGGCTGGGCTGGAGTAGCAAGAGAAGACTTTCTAGAGAAGGGACTTGAATTGAATCTTGAAAGCCAGCCAAGATTAGGAAAGGTTGAGGGGCAGAGATATGGAATTCTCCAGTGGGCAGGATGGCGCATGGTGAACAGGAAGAAATTAGAGCTAGAGAGCAACTAGCTCGAATTATGAGCTCAATGAGCCCAACTAGCTCAATGAGCAGATTCTCACCTGCACTGCAAGGACTGTGGGTGGGTGATAAAGGCAGGATGACTCACTTCCCTCTGTCTAGGAGACCTGTTCTTCATGCTTCCTGCTGCTGGCAGGAAAGTAGTGGGAGAAGGAGGCCTAAGAAACTGAGATTGCTGTGTCTTTCCAGCAAAAGCATGAATAAGACACCTGGGGTCTGCAGGCTTGGTTAGGTTCACACGGGCATTCAGAAATATGGAACCTTTCCATCTCTAAATCCCTGTGTTCATCTCCAGAGTATCTGTGAAGGTCAAGCCTACCAAACTGGGGTTGGGGATTTGGTTTGCTGAAGCATCACTATGAACAAAGCTAGTGGAGGTGATGGAATTCCAGTTGAGCTATTTCAAATCCTAAAAGATGATGTTGTGAAAATGCTGCACTCAACATGCCAGCAAATTTGGAAAACTCAGCAGTGGCCACAGGACTGGAAAAGGTCAGTTTTCATTTTAATCCCAAAGAAAGGCGATACCGAAGAATGTTCAGACTACCTCACAATTGCACTTATCTCACACACTAGCAAAGTAATTCTCAAAATTCTCCAAGCCAGGCTTCAACAGTACATGAACTGTGAACTTCTAGATGTTTAAACTGGATTTAGAAAAGGCAGAGGAACCAGAGATCAAATTGCCAACTTCAGTTAGATCATGAAAAAAGCAAGAGAATACCAGAAAAACATCTATTTCTGCTTTATTGACTACGCCAAAGCCTTTGACTGTGTGGGTCACAACAAACTATGGAAAATTCTTAAAGAGGTGAGAATACCAGACCACCTGACCTGCCTCCTGAGAAATCTGTATGTAGATCAAGAAGGCACAGTTAGAAGTGGACACGGTACAACAGACTGGTTCCAAATCAGGAAAGGAGTATGTCAAGGCTGTATATTGTCACTCTGCTTATTTAATTTATATGCAGAGTACATCATGAGAAATGCTGGGCTGGATAAAGCACAAGTTGGAATCAAGATTGCCAGGAGAAATATCAATAACCTCAGATATACAGATGACACCACCCTATGGCAGAAAGTGAAGAAGAACTAAAAAGCCTCTTGATGAAAGAGAAGAGTGAAAAAGTTGGCTTAAAACTCAACATTCAGAAAACTAAGATCATGGCATCTGGTTCCATCAGTTCATGGCAAATACATGGGGAAACAATGGAAACAGTGAGAGACTTTATTTTTGGGGGCTCCAAAATCACTGTAAATGGTGACTGCAGCCATGAAATTAAAAGATGCTTGCTCCTCAGAGGAAAAGCTATCACCAACCTAGACAGCATATTCAAAAGCAGAGACATTACTTTTCCAACAAAGGTCTGTCTAGTCAAAGCTATGGTTTTTCCAGTAGTCAGGTATGGATGTGAGAGTTGGGCTATAAAGAAAGCTGAGTGCTGAAGAATTGATGCTTTTGAACTGTGGTGTTGGAGAAGACTCTTGAGAGTCCCTTGCACTGCAAGGAGATCCAACCAGTCCATCCTAAAGGAAATCAGTCCTGAATATTCACTGGCAGGACTGATGCTGAAGTTGAAACTCCAATATTTTGGCCACCTGATGCAAAGAGCTGACTCATTTGAAAAGACCCTGATGCTGGGAAAGATTGAAGGCAGGAGGATGAGGGGACAACAAAGGATGAGATGGTTGGATGGCATCACTGACTCTATGGACAGACATGAGTCTGAGTAAGCTCTGGGAGTTGGTGATGGACAGGGGAGCCTGGTATGCTGCAGTCCATGAGGTCGCAAAGAGTCTGACATGACTGAGGGACTGGACTGAACTGAGTGCAGTTAAAAGATGCCTGCCTTTGCACTTCCCTGGTGGTCCAGTGGTTAGGAATCCGCCTGCCAATACAGGGGATGTGGGTTTGATCCCTGACCCGGGAAGATCCAACGTGTCCCAGGTACCACAACTACTGAAATAGCACAGCTAAGCCCGTGCCCGGCAACTACCGAAGCCCACGCACCCAGAGCCAGTGCTCCGCAACAAGAGGAGCCGCCGCAGGGGGAAGCCTGCGTGCTGCAGCTAGGGAGCAGCCCCACTCACTGCGCGAGAGAACGTCCGCACACAGCGACAAAGACCCAGCACAGCCAAAAATGCATAGATGGTGAAACCAAGACCTTTAAAGGAAAAGAATGACACCTGCCTTTAAGGGAGGGGCAAACCAAGGACCCTGTCCCCAGGGAGTTTGCAGCTCCTCTCTTAGTGTTCCTAACAACCATGCTGCTGCTGCTAAGTTGCTTCAGTCGTGTCCCACTCTGTGCGACCCCATAGACGGCAGCCCACCAGACTCCCCTGTCCCTGGGATTCTCCAGGCAAGAACACTGGAGTGGGTTGCCATTTCCTTCTCCAATGCATGAAAGTGAAAAGTGAAAGTGAAGTCGCTCAGTCGTATCCGACTCTTAGTGACCCCACAGACTGCAGCCTACCAGGCTCCTCCATCCACGGGATTTTCCAGGCAAGAGTACAGGAGTGGGGTGCCACTGCCTTCTCCAACAACCATGCTATTATGTTGTTATTGTTAGTTTTCTCGTTAGTCTCCTCGCTATACTCTTAGGTCTCTGGGTCAAGCGACTTGATTTTTTAAATATTTTAATTCAGTGTATAGTATAGTGAAAAAAATGTATAATGCGGACAAGCAGCATGGCAGGGCCAACAGTGATGCCGGGAAGACTTCTATGAGAGAATATCTGAGCTGAGTTTGAATGATCAGGGGATATTTGGTTGGGGAAAGGGCATTGCAGGCTGAGGGAATAACATAGGCAAACGTGTATCTGGTAAAAGAATTCATAAAAACCAGGGACCCAGTTTGGGACTTCTCACAGGAAAGTCTCCAGCAGGGAATTTCATAGATGGTTTCATGGATGGGGGGATATTTGGAGACAGAGGATCTTCTGGGAACCCCTGAAATCATGCCAGGTAGGCAACAATCTACTTTTTGCTGTTCTGGGTCTAACCTCTCAGGCTTCCCCCTTCTGATCTTGTTGAGGGGAATGGCAGATGCTTCTCCAGGGTTTCCTGAATGAGAGAGGCTTTGGAGGACACCTCCCTGATTTGAGGCTGTGGATGATGTTCAAGCATCAAGAGAAGAATCCATGCTGACTTCAAGGAAGGGACTGGTCCTACAAACTTATGTTTAAAACAGAAAATCATCACCAAGGACTGTTCTCATATACAGCATTTTTGTTGCCAGTGGGATTAATGAGGAACGTGGGTCATCACCCTGTGTCCTATAGGAACATCCCACCTGTGGGTCTTTACTGTAAACAAGCATTCCCTGCTGAAGAAGTCAAAGCAGAAACAGAAAAATTCCCAGCTGGCTCGACTCCTGGTCCCCTTGTATCAGCCCTTTAGTGCAAATAGGGAGCAGAGGCCCGTAGGCACCAGCTGTGAGGATGGTGTGGAAGCCTCCACTCTTTCTGTCCTTTCCTCTGTTTGGGTCTCTGCAGCCCCTGGGAGGTGGTGCTATGCTCAGAGGGTGCCTTACCAAAGTGACCACTTGGGGTCACTGTGACTTCGCCCAAAGCAGGTTGAGCACCATCTGGCCCCGGCCCCAGGCCCATTGCCCAGCTCCTCCTCCCTAGAAGAGCCTGCAGGGTGTTGAAGGTCTGGCGCTGGGTCTGGGGCTTGTGGCTTGGCATGTCAGGGAGTGCAGACAGGATGAAGTGAACACCAAGTGCCTCCATCAGCACCGATTTGCCAGCTGGACTCCTTTAAGGGGGTCTCGGGTTTCTCCACGGAAAGTCCTCCTGTGGACAAGCACCTTTAGGAGCCCCTCTTCTCACCACGAGACCTCCACTGGGGCCCCAAGGGAACAAAGTGGGCTCTGGTCGAGGCCTCGCTTTCCTTTCCCCAGCTACCAGAAGCCTGGAGGGCGGCAACTCACAGGGCCTGACCGGGGCATGCTTGTAGACATCAGCCTTGTGCTAGTGTGCGTGTGTGTGGACGTCGTGTGTGGCTGGCTGCAGGTCTTTGTTTTCTTGTGGTCCCGTGTTACACCATGAGGTCTGTAGGAATCTCCACGCCCCTGGATTTCCTAACCCTGTGGATGATTTTTCTGATTAGCAGTTTGTGGACTGGAGTTCCAGGTGGTCGCCATGCAGAGGCAGCTGGTGAGGAGGTGTCATCAAGAGATGTTTAGGGGCTGCCCCATGGAGACGAGGTGATAGCCAGGTCCCCGGAGCTGGGTTACAGCCTAGGGCTCACATGGCCCTAGGGGCCAGCTCCTTTTGCCCTTCTCTTGACCACAGGGGTCCTTCAAATGTGGGCTCCTGTTCCTGAGGGGCACCAGGCAAGACTCTTCATGGCTGAAGACACCCCATTCCCCTGTCCACAGAACACTGCAGCCACAAGATTTTCAGAGGGCAGGGTAGTAGAGTCCCTTCAGACACAGGCCAGAGCAGTGTTTATAACCTGCATCAATCTCAGGCAGGGTTTTATTGCTGTTGTTTTGTTTTTTTAACCAAAGCCCAGTCAAACAATGAGGATCTCCTTCCTTCCCCGCCCCCCCCACTTCCTCACTTCCTGCCACTCTCCCTCCACTAGGAGTTTTCTGTATGGTTTATGGTTTGTCACTGCTTTTCAGGAAACAGTGGTGGTGCCAGTCCCTGGCGCCTGCTGCCAGTTCTAACCTAGAGGGAAGTCAGTGAGTGGTGAGCCTGTAATGGTATATAACACTCGGGGACCCCTTTGGGACTCCAGGTATGGAACACAGGCCAAGCAGACACGGTCCAGGCTGAGTGTGTGAGTGCTAAGTAGCCTCAGTTGTGTTCAACTCTGTGACCCTACAGACTGTAGCCTGGCTCCTCTCTGTCCATGGGATTCTCTAGGCAAGAATACTAGAGTGGGTTGCCATGCCCTCCTCCAGGGGGTCTTCTCAACCCAGGGATTGAACCCCCATTTCTTATGTCTCCTGCATTGGCAGGAGAGTTCTTTATCACTAGTGCCACCTGGGAAGCCCCCCAGGCTGAGAGGCTGAGCCTACAAAGAAAGACTTATCATTAAAGACATAGAAGCTACCAGAGCAGAGAGAAAAATCACTGGAGACATGGAGTCTGTTGTTGAGAAACAAATCCATACTCCAGAGGGAATTTGCTGGGTATTGCCTAGAGAGACCATTGGAGAAGAAAGGTTTGGTATTCTGTGCCCCAGCCTGGCCTCTGCATTGCAAAGGGTAGGGTGGGTTATATGATGGGGGAGGTGGGGTGGGGAGGTGCTGTGAGCTCTCTGTGTGACTCTGAGCCCTGGAGTCAGGAAGGGCCTGTGTTCCACAGTAAAGGGGTAAGAGGTGACTGCAGAGACAAGGGCTTCTTCAAAGAATATCCAATACAGGTGCCATAGAACTTGAGGGACTTGGAGTCACCTAACTCTGAGAATAAAGGGCATGTGAATTTGTGCCTGGGAGAGGCCAGGTTGCCAGGGACCCAGGCTGAGCTTTGTAGGGATTAAAAATGATAAAAGGTTAAATGGCTATTGAATATCTGTTATGTGCCTGTGTTCAGATACATAAATAAATATGATTTCATTGAATCCTCAAAACAACCTGTGAGGTAGACCTGACGTCCTTCGGGCCAGGAAGCAGAAACACAGAAATTGAAGCAATTTGCCAAAGACACACATCAGTGAAGTTGGTCTCAAGCCTAAGTGGGCGATTTCAAAAGCCACGCTCTAGGTATTCCTTTTTATGGCTGAGTAATAGTCCATTGTTATATGCACCACATATTCTTTCCATTTCTTTACATTAAGCTGGTTCACTTTGCTATGCAGTAGAAAGTAACACAACATTGTAAAGCAACTCTACTCCAATAAAAATGAATAAAACATAAAAAGGCAGTGATGAAAACTTGGTAATCTAAAAAAGAAGAAGCCATGCTCAGACTGGGTGCTTCTTGCCCATTAATGTGCACACAGATCCCCAAGGAGCTTTTAAAATGCAGACTCTGATTCTGTAGGTCTAGGGGGAGAGGGCTCTGCCCATTGCCACAGGTCCCCCCACACACCCCACTTTAAGAAGCTGGGAATCTGCTCTGTACCATACTTATACAGGGTGTCATTCCAAACCATCTCTTAGCTCATAGACCTCCTCCTCTGCCTCTTTATTTATCATCATCATTGTCATCATCTGAGTATTGAATACTTTGCTGTGTTAGAAGAATGGCCTTAAATTTATTAAGTTCATGATCTCACTAAAGCCCCATCAAATGCTATGAGGCAGGTGGCAACAGTCCCTTTTTACATATGATGAAACAGAGGCTTAGAAAGGTCATGTCAATGGCTCCAAACCACACAGGATGTAGTTGAGCCTAGATATAGAGTCTTAGGACCTCCCTGGTGGCTTAGATGGGAAAGAATTTGCCTGCAATGTAGGAGACCTGGGTTCAATCCCTGGATTGGGAAGATCCCCTGGAGAAGGGAATGGCTACCCACTCCAATATTCTTGGCTGGAGAATCCCATGGACAGAGGAGCCCGGTGGGCTACAGTCCATGGGGTTGCAAAGAGCTGGATGTGACTGTGCAACTAACATACACACACAGAGTTTAGAGTCTTAATGTGTCCCATGGAACTGAGCATTCAAATAAAATGGGGCAGGAGAGATGGTACCTTCTGTTATGGTTGCAGTTATTTTTTACTAAGGGATAGGGAGGGTAGGGATAGCAGTGCTGAAGTTTCTAGTCCTTCCTGTGCTTTCTGGCCAGGGAGGAATTGTTTCAGATGAGCCTGGAATTGTACTTCCCACTGAGCCCAGAGTCCTGTTTTATATATACAAGCAAATAACTTGCTGGGAACCAAAAACAAACAAATTGAACAACAACAACAACAACAACAACAAAACTCCCAAAACAAGTCTTGGGAGCTGAAAAACTCTCCTTTTTAGCATCCAGGTAGCACAATGAGGGAGAAAACAGAACTATTAAGAGCTGGGATCAAACTTCTCCCTCTTTTTGCCTTGCCTCCAGCAGGGTCCTTCCTTCTCTTTCCCTAGACACCATAGTAAGAGCTCCAGTGATCCTTGTAATCGGTATCTCAGCAAGTACAGACATACTTGATTTCCTTACATGCCTATAATCCCTTTTTAAATCACATAAGGCTATTTGCCTTTATAAATCTTCCCAGCAGTGAGCTCCCTGGGACAATTATATGTAATATATATTTATAGTTTTATTTCATAAGCCCAACTCAAATAAAAAAACCAACATCTCTGAGCTCACTCCTCGATAATAATCTTCCCATTCCTTGGAAGTCTGCAACATTTAAATTTTGACCCTTCCTTCGCTGTTGCTTCTTTAGTAAGAGCAGCTGTGAAAATGGATGGGAGCTTTTGACTAGGCGTCACAACTGCCTTTCATGGCTGCCTTGCTAGTTTTGGGGACACGGGCAAGCTTCCAAACTCTCTGAGCCTCAGTTTCCTTACCTGTAAAATGGGGATGATGACTGGGGTGGCTGTAATGCGATGGCTGACAGCTGTGGCACCTTAGTTGACTGATATGGCAGGCAATATTTTTGTTCCCATGTCCCTCATGAGTCTTATTGTTGTGAAGATGAAATAAGCTACAACTATGTGAAGGTCCCTGGAATAACAGATGACCGATGAATGTAGGATCTTCTTTTTTTCCACTAATGGGAAATAATAGCTAGGATGTGAGTGAGTTCTTGTCTATATCCCGTGATTTTATAGTGTATCCTCCAGCCGAACATCAAGCCATCATCTTTGTAAAGCTGCTAATTGCCAAAGCAGCCTGTGGCTCTGGGAAAGGATATGCTATGCCTAGAACCAGTTCCCTCTTGTATCATTGCAGGTTTTTTTGTTTAGCTGAATTTTTGTGCATGTCTCCAGCTCTCTGGAAAGGCCCTATGCCAGCTGGTCTGTTCCTGCTATGTTTAATTCACCCCCATTAACCTGCTTGGTCAGCATATCTTTCCATCTCTTTTCTGTGATTTCAGGAGTGCGTCTGTCTGGAAAAAGCATTTATTATGTTTACTTTAACTAGCCTCATTTGGCAAGGCGGTCTGGGATTTCAGTTCAGGAGGAAAACAGCTCTGATTATCCTGCCCTTGTTTACTCTACGCACTCTTTGCTGTGGATCCCTGGTCTACCGAGATGACAAATGCTTTTGCGAGAAGCCAAGACACAGGATAAACAAAGTCTCTGTCAGCACCCCACCAGCCTCTGGTCCATGGCTGTTTTGCACAGTCTCCATCTAAAAACTGTATCCCCATTTCCAGCCATCTACCTTTCAGCAAAGCCTAGCAGGTAGGTTTTCCTGGATGGGTGTGTCTAAGGCCCAGGAAGAGCATTAGCTGGGCTCCACAACCACATGGGGACACAGAATGCTCCTGAGCAAAGCATCACAGTGACCTGGGGCATCGTGTTAGTTCACACCACTACTATCGCTCCCTTTGACTCCAAACAGCCTCCTGACCACTGTCTGCCTCTGACCTTGCCCTCCTCCTGTCTGATCTCCACTGTAGCTGTACAGATCTGCACTGCATCACCTATTTAAGACCTTTCAACAACTCCTCACTCACACTCTTTACAGGATGCAGAAGGCATGACCAGGCTCTTAATTTGTCAGCTTATCACTGGCTTCTTGTAGCCTGTGAGCAGTTGCTCTCATTCATGCATGCACGCATTTATCCATTCATTCTCCACTTATCCAGATTTATCCATTCATTCTCCACTTATCCAGATTTATCCATTCATTCTCCACTTATCCAGGACCTAGTAAGTGCTAGATGTTGTCTAGATGCTGGGGAATCATGGTGATCAAAACCAGACATGATCCCTCTTTCACAGAGCTTCAGTCTAAGCTGGAGATTAACAACTCAATAATCATACCCACAAGCGCACAAGGATACCTTGAGAAGTGCTGTGAGGTGAGGGGTTACCAGGCCAGGCAGGATGACCTGACCTCACCTGGGAACCAGCCAGGGTTCCAGAGAAGTGACAGGGGAACTGAGAGCTGGAAGGGAAGCTGCCGTCATGAGGTGAAGAGAGTTGTGGGGGGAGAGAGCCTGATAAGCAGAGGGAATGGCATGTGCCAAGCCCTGGGGCAGGAGGGTGTTTGAGGAACTAAAAAAAGTAGGCCTGTGGGCCTGGAACACTGGGAGCACCAGGAGATATGGGAGATGGAGGAGACTGGAGAAGACGGTGGGGAAACTAAGGCCATGGGAGGGTTTGGAGTTTATCACAAAAGCAACTGAAGTCCTTGAAATGGATGCACAATAGGATGGCATAGTTAGAAATGTACTTTGAAAAGATCGCTGATGGAGTGAAGAGGACAGTGGAGGGGCCAGGAGAGAATGGGGGGTTATTGCAGTGGTGGAGACAAGAAGTGATAGTAGCTTAGACCAGGGGATGGCAGTGCAATGGAGAACAGTAGATACATGCCATAGGTACTTGGTGGGTTAAATCAGAGGGATTTGGCAGTGGTTGGATGTGGGCTTGCAGGGCTGGGGAGAGCGCTGGGAGGAGCTCAGGAACTGCCGTGCCCCCGGGAGCCAGGGCTTACTCACCGGTGAGTGTGGCTCTGCTGGTTGGTCCGATGCTTTTAGGGACCAGCAGCTCATGGTACTGCTCGCCTGCCAAGGTGCTGTACTCAACCTTGTACTCTTGAACCTCTGCTTCACTGTTGTCCCACTCGAGGTCCAGGCTGGTTGCTGTGCGGGAACCAACCCGCAGGTTCTTGGGGGCATCAATCTCTTAAAAAAAAAAAGACATCACCGACATCACACAGGATAATGTGTACTTGCCGTGCACCTTGAACTCGAATAGGCTCTGCAGTGACAGCCCACATCTCACCCTCTACCTTTTGTTTGAGCGAACCCCAGGCATTGCCCCTTAGCTTTTGGTCTGCCAGGTTGGCCATGACAGATTCCATGGGTAGGCTGGAGAGTTTTATTTGGTAGTTAGACATCAATACACTTTACACGTCCCCCATTCCCATTCAGGAGTTCTAGTGGTGTTCTAGAAATTGACAAATGAACTAGTTAGTATCATAAGCCTGAGATTAAGGGAATTCCTGGAAGGAGGAAATCAGAGATGGCACCCGATTGAGATGAAGGAGTGTAATTTCATAGTTGATCACCAAGCAACAAATCAGAGGATTGGTTGCAAGATTTTGAAGTATAAGATGTCTTCCCTTGGATTTACTTGCATAGACATGCTGAAAGGTTTGCACAGCGAGAGGGGATGTGATATAGTGGAAATCAGTCAGCTTTGGAGTCAGGTCTCAGTTTGATCCCCACTTCTAATTCTAAATGTAATGGGACCATAGGCAAGTCTTCATCTGGCTGGGCCTTGATGGTCACATCTGTAAGATGGGCTAACAATACTGCTTTTCTAGTTGTAAAGATGGGACAATGCATGTGGAAGTGTACAGTTTGGGGACTGGTACAAAATTAGGTGTCCACGCCCTGGGTTGACTTAATGGTGCTTCCACAATTCTCCCTGAGATCTAACAATCTGGCACCCCCATGCCTGCTCCCTGGAGTTCCAAGAACTCCACAGTAATGAAAAGACCTCTGGCGTTGGTGTCTCTCCCTCAACTGTGGGGGGCTGGTTCTCTCTCCCAGGGCTGGTCATTCTGGCAGGCTTATTTGAGCAGAAACAGCATAAAACAACTTACAGGGTAAGAAGGTGCTGTCTTGACAAACTGTCACTTGAAAAGTTCTAAATAGGTCTTGACTTTGAGACTTGAATTTCACTTTGGAGTGGACCAGCCATTTGTTCTGGGAAAACCTCAAGTGGACTGTTTTACTTTGTAAATACCAGGCAAGTCTCCACCGATTGTTCTTTTGGAAGATGGGATGTTGTGAATCGGTCTGAGCGCAGCTGCTGCAGAGTGAGAAGTGTTCTGTTCAGGGATGTAAATTGGGTGAATCTCTTAGCAGATTTATGCCTCTGCAGCTTATTTTTCTGAGAAATGTTTCCTTACTCAGTGTGGGTTTAGCATGCGGGAAACCGTGCCTTCTGCGCGTGCTGTGTGTGTAATTTCTCCAGAAATTGTATGGAGAGAGGAGCTTGAGCAGAGGGGCATGTGGGAGGAATACTCTGGACTGCAGGTCCCTAAATCTCACATCCCTCAATCTTTCTGGGGATGGGGAGGGGTGTGGGGGAAGAGAGGCTGGCAAACGACTGGGTGGGGCTTAGGGGTGTGGTCTGAATGGAACTGGAGCCAAAAAAAAAAAAATCACTTAGGTTCCAGGTTGAGTCTCCTATTTACCTACTGCTCTTCACAACTAAAGACCTTGGAAACGGTAGACTGTAGTTTTTTTGGAAATGGTAAACTGTGGTTTTCTCTGCTGCATTTTTTGGGGCCTTAGGGTCTATGCCCTGTGGACAGGCAGTGGTGTTTCTTCTAAAGGGACTGGACATTTCCAATGTCAGTGATCCCCAAAGAGATCAGTCCTGGGAATGAGAACTGGAGAAGGGGGGTGTCTTAGGACTAGGGTGGAGTGAAATGGTTTGCTCCCCCTAGGTCTTGGAGCCTGACCTCCAGGAGGGCCAGCTGAAGGGCCCTCTGGCAAGTGGGAGCTGGGCTGGCCTCTGCAACACGCCAGCAAGCCAGGGGCAAGGCAAAATCAGATGCCCAGTGGAGGCCCTGGGGAGGGGCTGGGACTGTGGACTCTCAACTTGAAACATAAATTAGATCAAGCACTTCGGCTGAAAATTTTCCATTGTTTCCTACTGCAAGTTCCTAATGGTAGCACACCATTAGTTGGTGATGGACAGGGAAGCCTGGCATGCTGCAGTCCTTGGGGTCGCAAAGAGCTGGACACGACTGAGTGACTGAACTGAACTTCAAGGTGGCCCACAGGGCTCGGCATGGTCAGGCCCTGCCTGCTTCTCAGGTGGCACCTCGGAGCATTCTTCCCTTATTCACTGTGCTCCAGCTGAACTGCCTTTTTCCTACTCCTGACTCATTCAAGCGTATTCTCACCTCTGGGCTCTGCACTGACTGCTTCTTTTGCCGAGAATGCTCTTCCCAGACCCTCACATGGCTGAGGTCACTTTGCTGTTGGTGTTTAGTCACTAAGTTGTGTCTGACTCTTTGGCAACCCCATGGACTGGCTCCTCTGTCTATGGGATTTCCCAGGCAAGAATACTGGAGTGGGTTGCCATTTCCTTCTCCAGGGGATTGAACCTGAGTCTGTCAGGCAGATTCTTTACCACCAAGCCACCTGGGAAGGCCATATGAGGTCACTTAGGTCTTGACTCAAACCTCAGCCCCTCAGAGAGACTTTTCTGACTACTCCCTCTGTGTCATTAATTTCATTTTTTAGCATGGTCCTCATAATTGAGATGGTCCCATATGTTCATATGTTCCTTTTTTTCCCTTGTCCAGTTCCCCTCACTGGAATATAACTCACATGCACTGGGATCTTGTCTGTCTTGTTTATTCTGCAGCCTTCCTGCCTAGGACAGTTCTTGGCACCTCTAGGTGTTCTTTAAACACATGTGAAACAAATACTGTCCATTCTCTGTCTTGTCTGTTCCTTCAAAACCATCGAGAAAGTCTTGTTAGATATTCTGGCTGGGGACTGTGAGGATGCTCAGGGTGAGGGCGTGCAGGAAGAGCTTTGACTGAGGGCAGCTGGTCCTGGCTGGCTGACAAGCACCATCAGGGTTGAATTTGTGGAGGCATTTCCTGGGGAATCCCAGAGCATACTCCCTGCCCAGCAGGTGGGAGCTCCAACTGTTGTGGGGCCTTTGAATGAGTTTCCAGGACTGCTGCAACCAAGGGCCACAGTCTGGTTGGGCTTACACAATAGAAACATATTGTCTCACACACTGGAAATCTGAGATCAAGGTGTTGGCTCCCTTCTGAGGGCTGTGAGGGAGAATCTGAGGGCTGTGAGGAAGAATCCACCAGAAGAGGAGCTTCCCTGGTGGTCCAGAGTTTAAGACTTCCCCTTCCAATACAGGGGGGATGGGGTTCGATCCCTGATCTGGAAGCTAAGTACATTTCTTGTAGCCAAAACACCAAAACATAAAACAGAAGCAATATTGTAAAGTGCTTTCTTACTGAGTCGTGTCTGACTCTTAGTGACCCCACGGACTGTAGCCTGCCAGCCTCCTCTGTCCATGGGATTTCCCAGGCAAGAGCACTGGAGTGGGTTGCCATTTCCTTCTCCAGGGGATCTTCCTGACTCAGGGATCAAACCTGTGTCTCTTGTGTTGCAGGCAGATCCTTTATCTGCTGAGCCATCTGGGAATTTAATAAAAATTTTAAAATGGTTCACATAAAAAAAAAATCACCAGGAGAGTCCTAGGAATTCCCCTATGAGGGTAATTGCAACCAGAGCTACGTATGGAGAGTGGGGAAGTTCATGAGACTGGCCTCCAGGTCTCCCTGGACCCCTTCTCTCTAACCATTGGCTTTGGTGGGCTTCCATCAATGCCTTCCTTTTTCCGAGCGGCAATAAGACCCAGGCAGATATCCTGCTCACCACTCGGGAAGCAAATCTCTGTTTTAATTGCCTGTGCAATTAGTGCGCTCCTAGTGTCGAAGCCATCACCTGGAAAAGCACTTTGGCTAATTTGAATTTAAGCGGAGTTCTAAAATGACTGAGGGCCCTGCTGTGAGGGTCCAGGCACCGTCTCATCATTCAGCATAGCACCTGTCAACTCTGGGCCCTGAGAGCTGGTGAGCAAATCTGTCCACAGCTCCCCGCCCCCATGGCCCCCTCACCCGCCACCCCCTCGAGCAGGGCAGGGCAGGTTGCAGGTACAGGCTGCTGCTGCGTGCAGAAAGCAGGCACCTAACAGCTGCCCATGCACCAAGCAACCAGAAACAGAATCACGCCAAGAACGGAAACGCATGGTGGGGAGTGGGGGCCTCTAGGAGGCAGGATGTAATTGTCTTGATTGAAATTTTCCTGGGCCACCAGCCAGTCCTGCTTCTATCTCGTCAACCTAAACATCAAGAATTCCCTTTTCGTGCTTCCGCCTGAAAGCTCTCGTCTCCTTTTCAGCCTCTTCAAACTGCTTATCTGAGCACAGCCACAAAGAAACCACTTTTCACACAAAAACTATCTTGAAATTGAAAAAGAATGCAGGACTTGTGGCTCTCAGGAGGTCCCACCACCTGAGCAGGCCTTGCTGTGGGGGTGCTAAGGTTGGGGGTGGGCAGGACTGACCTTGAATTCACCAGGAAGGGACCTTGTGTGAGGCTCCGAGCAGCTTTGGCTGAGTGAGGGAAAAGAAGGCAAGAGAAATGGGCAGAATGTAGTTCTTTTGTTCTAAAAATACACAGTCACTGGGGAACCCAACATGTGTTCAGTAGAAAATCAGACCAGGGACCCCTGGCTGGGGTGGAGTCTAGCACAGGGGCAGGAGAGAAAGCATGAGAGGGTCTCTTTCAGAATCAACTGTCTTCTCCGTTTCCTCAGTGTTCACACTTGGTCTCTTCAATAGGGAAATCTTCTCCCTAACCCAATGTTTCCTTTGAGGTGGAGGGAAAGCTGTTACAAGATTCCCAGCCTTTTTCTTCCATGGGGAAGATGGACTCGCCTCAGTGGTGAGTTTTGTAGTGAGACTGGGCACAACCCTTCTGTTTCCCCTCTCAAGGGAGCCCTCTGCCCGTGGGGATCAGCCTCTGCTTGTTCCTCTGTGCTATAAGCCCTAACCTCAGTAGCCCCCAACTTCTACCACACGGGGGTCTTGCCCAGACTCACAGGGGCCATCAGTTGGCAAGCCCATTCGACCGTAACACTAAGCTGCCTGTTTTAATCTATGGGATATTTTGGCCTCCATCTGTCTTACTCTTGGCTGTATTTATCAGCTGATTTTAAACACAAGCAGAGGGTAATGGAGCCTCCCTGGAGCCCCTTGGCTGACTTGCCCCATCCTGTAACAGGCTCTTAGGCCACCACTTAATGTGGGATGCTTGAATTAGTGATTCTCCTACTTCATTCTGATGGAAGATGCTGGTTCTTAGATCTTACAGATGCCTGCAGTTCCCTTTGATCGCTGTGCCACCTTGGAAGCTGGCAGAGACATTCCTTGACCCGTGACCTCCAGAGGGCAGATAGGCCGAGACACAGAGTCTGGATTAGATAGAGACTCACGCTTGGATCTCAGCCCCCGCTGATCCGGGAAGAGCACTGGCGAGCCTGCATCTGCATGTGCCTGACCTACTTGTCTACTAGCTGGCCGGCCGGGTGAGCTCCAAGAGAGCCAGGGAGCAAGCAGGTCATGAGGTCTGGCCTTTCCTAAGGCTCTTTAAAAGTCCTGACAGCCTTGGGAAGTGGGTGGCGGGTCATCCCAGCTGGGCAGCAGGCACTGACATGGGCTTCATTCAGCCTGCCCTCTGTGGGAGCCAGGTCTACGTTAGCCCTCTTGCAAGTGCTCACAAGGATGAGTAAAGCATTCTCAGGCAGAAGGCCTGCTTTGACACGGATGGACTTTGCACAACTCCAAGGTGCGCCGTGGTGCTGGATCTATGGAATCATTACCACTGTTTCCAGCAAATAGCAATGAAGTGTCGCCAGGAAGGGTCACTGAACTCTCACAAAATTTCCCTTTGGGTTAGCAATGGGGATGTGTCAGTGACTTCAGGACAAACGTTTCATTTTATAAAGGAGAGATGTGAGACCCGAGGGGAAGAGTTATGTCACAGACCTGGCTGGCAGCAGAAGCAAGACAGGAACCCAGCTCTCCCATCCACAGGTGGCTGGTGCTCCTCCGGCCTGTGATGCAACCTCACCGGGACGCCTGGAAACCTCTCGCTTCCCTCTGGCAGTGCACGTGATATTTGTGGATGCAGGCACACACATCATCTCTCTCCCTGGATGCCCCGCTCCTGCCCCGACGATACCCGCTGGCGCAGCGCCCTCTCCCCTCCCAAGGCCCGCCCCAACTCGCAGCCTCACCTGTTGTGAACTGGGTGGCGGTGGCCTCGCTCTCGTTGGTTCCGCGCACTGCACTGACCCACACCTCATATCGGGAGCCTGGCCGCAGGGCCTGCACCGAGTACTGGCTCAGGGGAGGCTGCAGCCGGAAGGTGGTCTTCCCACCTTCCCCGCCTACCAGGCCGTACTTCAAGAGAATGAAATCGACTTTGGCTCGAGGTGGGGTCCACTCCACGAAGGCCACGGTGTCGGAGACATCTCGAACTAGGATATGCGTGGGCCCATCAATGACTAAATGAGGAAGAGCCGATAGAAAAAAAAAAAGGTTTGAGAAGTGACCCTTTGGCTTTAGTAAGCTCTTTCCTTTCCTTTCCTCCTTACATTAGCCTGGTCTGTTAGAGAGAGGATGGGTATTGTTATCCCATTTTACAGATGGGGATAATGAGACAATGAGATGGAATCTCTTTCCTGGGGACACATGGTTTTGCAATGGGTGAAAGGACACTGGATCTCAGGTCCCCTGAGGCTGTGATTTTTTTCAGGGCTGGCACTTCCAAGTTTGGGTGGAGGAAGGGCACTTAATGGCTTGAGAGGGCCAGCCCCGCTCTGTCAGGAGTTTATGAGACAAAGGACAGAGAACTGTGCTTCTTGGTGTGTGCCCAGCTGTCCAGCCTTCACCTTCTTTGAGCCCCAAGGAAAGATCTATGAATTAGCAGTCCTGTCTAAACATCTGAGACTTCAAACTTGGTTGCCAGTGAGGGCATCATGAATATCCAAAAGATGTCCCTGCTCAGCCATACCAGCAGCTCAGTCAACCAGTTGCTAAGATGCTCAAAAAACCAACAGACATTTATATTTGTGTATATGAAATATGCCTTCTGGGGAAACTTGCTCTTCTGTTTAAAAAAAAAAAAAGATATCAATCTTGGAACAACCTCTTGTGGGCTATTTTTTCCCCACTGGTTCTTGCATATTCCTGAGCCAGAGGGCACTGCGTCACACCCAGTCCTTCCGGGCTTCCAGATATACAGCACGTGTCCCTCACGAGTCCTGGCCCCGGCACCAAGCAGCCAGGGGAAACCACTGTGCGATGGCCTTATCTCGAAAAAACTGGTTGATTTCCTAGGGGGCCCACCATCCATGGTTCTGATATCCACTTAGGGTCCTGTTCATATTGAATTAAATGATGGTGGAGGTGGGGCAAGGTGAGAGAATGTAGAAGGGAACTAGAAAGGCCTTAGTGAGTAGGGTAGAAAATGGTGTTCTCAATTCCTCATGGCATGTCGACATGGCTAACATGCCCTCTTTTAATTACTCATTATCTTCTAGAAAGAGCTGACTCTGCTTCCATGTTTTTTATTTATTACAAATGACACCCTTCTAGCTGGGGCTGATTAATGTTAATATTAATATTCTTCAAGGATTAGGAACTGGAACCACAGGCTCTGGCTCTCTGAATAGTTGGTGAGCCGGGACTAGTGTGGCCATTCTCTACCATCCTCACACATAAATAGAAAACATCTGATCTGGATGGAGCAGGGAGGGAGAGAGAGGGAAAGAGAGAGAGAGAAAAAGGGGAAAGAGAGGGAGGGAGAGACAGAGAGGAAGGGGGAGGGAAGAAGGCAAAGGGGAAAATGTGATTTATAGTAAATACAT
This sequence comes from Capricornis sumatraensis, assembly GCF_032405125.1. Lineage (NCBI taxonomy): Eukaryota > Metazoa > Chordata > Mammalia > Artiodactyla > Bovidae > Capricornis > Capricornis sumatraensis. The sequence continues at coordinate 63,829,490 of NC_091082.1, forward strand.
ATATGGTCTTCCCTTCTTGGCACAGAGCTCCTAAAATCCTTGCTATTTTCTAAGTGATCAAAGTGGTAAAGTTGTCTCTTGTTGAATGGACTTGTGGACACAGCGGGGGTGAAAGGGTGGGGCAAATTGAGAGGGTAGCATTGACATATATACACTACCATGTGTAAAACAGACAGCCACTGGGAAGCAGCTGGATAGCACAGGGAGCCCAGGCTGGTGCTCTGTGATGACCTAGAGGAGCTAGGAGGGAGGTGCAAGAGGGACGGGATATATATATAGTTATGACTGATTCCCATTTTTGTATGGCAGAAACCAGCACTACATTATAAAGCAATTATCCTCCAGTTAAAAAAAAGAAAGAAAGAAACATGATCAAGCTTTCCCTATTAAAAAAGAAAGAAAACACCAATTTCCTTTTCCTCTCTGTAAAAAAGTTGTCTGTCTCTTGTTATGTTAATGAATCAAGGTTGGAAGCTTGTTGTCAAGGGACCCAACTAGGTGATTAGAGGGTTGGAACTTTCAGTCTCACTCCTGACATCTGGTCAGTCCATCACTCGTGCTCAAGTAATGAAGCTTCCATAAAACCCCAAAAGGATTGGGTTCAGAGAGCTCCCAGTTTAGGGAACCAGAATGCTTCCATGTGCCGCTATGACAGGACCCCAGTTCCATGGGGGCAGAAGCTCCTTTGTTCAGGACCTCTCCTGTGTATCTCTTCATATGGCTGTTGATTTGTGTCCTTAAATATCCTTTGTGATAAACCAGTAATTTGGTGAGAACATGGGTTTCCCGAGTTCAGTGAGCTGCTCTAGCAAATTGATGAAACCCAGAGAGAGGGTTGATAGAACCTCTAATCTGTAGGCGGTCAGTCAGAAGGACAGGTGACAACACCTGGGTTTGTGATTGGCATCTGAAGTGGAGGATGGTCTTAAAGGAATGAGCCTTCAACCTGTGGAGTCTGATGCTCTCAGATGGTAGATGGTGTCAGAACTGAGTTGAATGGTAGGATACATAGCTGGTAAACAAAGAATTGCTTGGTGTGGGAGATCCCTCCCTCAAACACACACACACTGGAACTGGGTGCAGAATTTTAGGTGCAAAAGAAGAGAGAGAAGCAGAAATGAGTGACCACGTGGCACTTCTAGAAAGATACGGAGAATAACTTGATTCTTGACTTTCCATTTCCTGGTCCAAGTCTTCTGTGAGACTCAGATGCATTTCAGGCCCTGGGGTTCCATGAGATACTCTGTGTCCTTCCAGTAAATTCTCTTTTTTCTTCAGCTACTTTATGACCATTTTTCTTCTATATTACCAGTGTGTCTTGACTAAGATTGTTTTATTTTTTAAACAATCCACACCGGATCACAATCTCGATTATCTCCAGGATGGAGTGTCCTCCTCAGGACTGTCTCAGACTGACTTTGAGCCTCTCAGTCTTTCTGAGTTGGACCTTTCCCTGGGCACCCCACCCTTTTTGAGGGTCTAGCCTAGTCCTGCTCTCTATTAAACAGCTTGGGATTTGGGGTCTGGCACCAGCCAAAATAAAAATCACCAGATCATTTGGTTTTGGTGCCACCTGGTTTGGAGTTAAAATGTTCTGTTTTTCATATTTGGAGTAATGATGAGATCTAACAGAACCCATCCAGATGTTTTCTTTCTTGCATGCTGTATTTCATGGTTTTAGATAACTTGGGCTTTTTAATTTAATTTAATTTAATAATGAGATGGGGGAGATGTTCTCCGAGCAGCTGAATAAGCATAATACCTGAAACATAGTAGACACTCAGTACATGGGTGCTGAGTAAATGAAATAAAGAGATGATTCTCAATAGTCATAAGAAAGAAAAGGAAGCATTTCAATGAACTGGAGCTTCTTGGAAAAAAAAAAAAAAGTCACAAAAACTCTAATGACCATGTCAGGCTTTTTCCATCAGCCCTTTAAATCTCCCAATCCTAGTCATAATGATTGCTCATATTAGAGTGTCATTGTGAAGCACCAAGGCCTCTGGCTGCAGGAGGTCTTGTAATTTGAATTCCCAAAATGGCCCGACTGGAAGAAGCCAGTTTGTGTGCCAGACGAGGACTCAGAGCTTTGCAGGAGAGGGTTGGTGTGGATCAGACCTGAGCAGAAGGAAATAATTAAACAATGGTTTCTTAAAAACAGCAGACGGGGCTGGGAGCCAACCATCTTTTCTGCAGCCACCCTTGGATTCGGCCCTTCAGTTGGCCACTGGGTAGCCGTGTCCCATTCCGGTCAAGGAGGTATCAGCTTGCTTTCAATTTAGGCCCTAATTTTTAAACAAACACATATTCTCCTCAAAAGGTAAACTGGAATAAATATTTTTCTTTCCATTTCTTTGTGATTCTGTACACAATCCCAAAATATGAACTAGGACATATTTTCCTAATTGAAAAAAAAAAAATTGGCCTGGCTTTACCACAGATGACAAGATCAGGAGCTTTTCATTTTAATATTAAGAAAATTCCAAATTAAAAAAAAAGGCTGCCAATTTTGTCAAAATGTGGTGTAAGTAGAAGCCTAAAGCAGTCTGTCTTTTCTAAGTGTCAGTATTTTGGAAGAAAAGCATCCTACATCTGTAATGTGCTTCTCTGTGCTCTTATGTACCATCTTCTAGCTTTTTGTTTTCTGCTAATACTGTCTTGGTATCAAATCTCAGAAATGATTTAGGGACCCTGAAACGTTCCAAATCAGAAGAAGAGAATGAACAGTTACCTAACCAACTCGTCAGGGTCCAGCGTAACCTTGGGAAGCAAGACTGGGGGAAAACTCTGGCCACTGGAGAGAGTCCTACAGAGCACGTTTAGCTTTATGGCTCTAGTTTCTTCTAAAAGACATTTGGATTAGTACAGTGGTTTTAAAGCCTTTTGGGGAGGAAGGGGGTCATATTCTTTTTTTTAAAAGAAGAAAATCTTAAATGATTGTACAAAATATAAAAGAGATGAAAGTGGAACTAACTGCCTTGGTGGGAAGGTGGGAGGGACAGGGAGTGGGAGTAATAAGAGGCCGGGATCTCTACTTCCTCCTTGCCTTGAGGAGCTGTCACGGAACCCTGGGGCTCTAATGAAGCATAATCTGGTGCCACAATAGTTTTAAACCAATGTTTTCTTGACTGAGCACAAACCTCAGCACCTGAGGCTGTTTAGTTTGGATCCAGTTAACAAAGTATGAGTCACTAATCCATAAACATGGGCTCATTATATAGTGTTGTGGTTCCCTTTTCTGGCCAACCTGGCCTTCACCGTGGACTCATGACTGGTTTTCTTAGGTGTCAGTTTCTGTTTATAAAAAAATAAAGCTCTCCCAATATTCGCCTAACGCAGTCTCTGTTACAGGGAGTGTTGCTTAACCTTTGAGTCTCAGCTCCTCTATCAATAGAATGAGAACCAAAAGTGATACCAGAAGCTATTTATAACTTTTGAGAAATCCTTGGTTGAGGGCACACACACGCATTATATTTGTTAATTTACAGCTTTGAGGTTGAACATCCTTTGTTAGCTAAGGAGACAATAAAGTAAAATGTGGTACAGTTAATGACTCAAACATAGAAATATAATGATCTTGCATGAGAGGAGCTATGGAGATGAAATAATTATCTACTTAAGTTGTCACCTTGAACAGTGACCCAACCCACACTTACTGGTTTGGAATGATGTGTTTGCTCCTACTCTGTCACTTCGAAAGGTGTTCTCTGAGTATATGTACACACACTGTCATCAACTCAGTGCTAATCACTTTGTGTGCTTTATCTGATTTAATCCTCATGTCATTTCTTTGAAGAAAGTATTATCATTCCTCATTGTCAAATGGAGGTTTGGGAAGGGTCTTAGGACTTTCTGCATGCCTCACAATAAGCAAGAGTGTATTAGCTCTTGCTGGTTCCAAAGCTCAAGATAATAGGGGCTGACAAATGAAGTATCTTAATGAGTAAGATCAGAATACAGACACACTGGAGATCTGAACAAAGAATTTCTCATAGAATACTCTCCTGGGTTTCTGGGTTTGCAAGAATAAGGAAGATGTTCACCTAAGCATCTGGTGGAGTAAGCTCCATCTCCAGGCACCAAAATTAATCTCAGCTGTGGGAGAAGTCCTAGCATCCCTTTGTCTCTCTTGATTGAGTCTGCAGTTCTTGAGTGAACCTTGGGTTGTCAGAGGGAGAAAGGTTGGAGGCACTCACCAGTGGAGACGCTGGCCGAGGTAGGGGGGCTCCGGGCTTGCTCCTTCAAAGCCACCACATTGACAATGTATTCCTCCCCAGGCTTTAGTCCTGTCTGGTTGAAGGATGTGACATCACTGGGGAGCTGGGCAATCACCCCTCCTTCATTGTTCTGGTGGGTGGAAGGAAGGGAGAAGCAGAGAAACCAGAAGAGGAAATCAATAGGAGGGGAAAGGATGGGACCCTGATGGTGAGTTAAAGATGAGGAATACTTCTCTGCCCTCCAGGCTGACAGCTGAGTGTCTGGGGCCAGGAATGGCTCCCAGCAGGCTCAAGAAGAATGCCACCACTCTATGAGGATTTGGCAAAGGGAGAACCAATTTTCAAGAACATTTCTTTGGCTTTGCTGGCTTCTGCTGAGTTTGCCAATAAAAATTAGTCATGAGATGATGTAGATATTTTTGCCAAAAATGAAATGTTTGATGCTTACCATCTATCAGATTTCTTTTTGGCATTTATCGTGGTGAGCATGCCTTTGGCTATTTAGAAGAGTCTAGTTGTGTGTGTGTGTGTGTAAACATCTTTATGTACACAACAACATATTTCATGCGAAGACGTTCCCAGTTTTTTAATGAGCTGGAGCTATTATTTTGCTGTGTCTGGAGTTTCTCATAGTGTTACCCTGGCTTCAAATCTGTCATTGTCTTGTTTCCCTTTTACCCAGATGAGTTAGGAACCAGTGACCCAACCAAGGAGTACGAAGAAGAGGAAAAGGGTAGAACAAAGAATAACACAAAGGAGAGAAGAAAGAGGAAGTGAAAAAGGTCAACATGACGTTGGGTCCAGGGCTTAGCGTCTCTCTGCCCACCTGTCTGTCTGTTGGCCTATTCTTATACATTTCCTCTTTGTGTCTCTGGAAGTGGAGGTGACAAGAGGGCTAATTTTTGTGGCACAGTCCTTTTCTTATAGTCTTTGGTCTCTGTTCATGTCACCTGGAGTGCCCTATATGTATTTTATATCCATACTCTTATAAATCAGTGTGACAAGTGCCTCCCACTAGCCTCAACCTACAGATCATACAGTTATTGTATGTGGCTGTCTATTGACCTAGGTATGCCCTGGCTAGCCCCACTCTCATTTGGAATTTACATATTGGATGTAAAACAGGCAATCCTGGCATTGTTTTGTCTTGCTTGAGCAGCAGAATGGCATGATTCTTTCTGCTCTGTCATGAATCCAGTCGCCCACCATACCTCTTTGACCATTTTAATGCAGATAAAATGTATAAGAAACTACATATATAGAATATCTGCTTAGATGTAGTTAGCTTGGCATGTCATGACTATATCCCCACAAGAGAAGGAGGTATCCTGTCCAGTTCAGGGGACAGAGCCCTGGAATAAGACGTGGAGACCAGGTTCTTGTTTTAAGCCTGCCACCAACCAGCTGTCTGATATCATTTAAGTTCACTGAGTCTTATTCTCTATAAACTAAACAAACTAGATATAAAATGAAGGGTCATTCTCTGTGAATCTGAAAGTCTTTCGTAGTTTCAACAATTCATGCCTCTAAGAATTTTGAAGTAAAAGGAATGGTAAAATCATATTAGCCAAAAATGTGTCATCTGCCATTAAGTCTGATGAATGATTTGAAAAAATGCTCTTTGATATTGAAAGATGAAGACAAAGGAAAGGAATGCGATTAAACATTTTATGTATATGTATGTATGTGTGTATATATATATATATATATGCCCTCATGAGTGATATAGTTAGGGAAAACATCAGTGGCATTAATAACTCCTAGAACATTAGAACTAGTCAGGCACCTCTGGCAACTTAGAAAAGTTAATTTTCAGATTAATAAAATAAAATACTACTTCGATGAATGGAAAGAAACCTTAAGATCCTTTTCAGCTCAACATGTTTAACGAAAATTTTTCTCAATGAATAGGCTATGCATGGTGTTTTTGTGCTACGTCTCTGAGTTTCAGAGCCTGAAACCACGTAGGCTGACTTTTGGGGCCTCTGCCTGCACAGAATGAAGCTGTGGGTTAAGACTGATTGGCTTTAGCTTTCCTTGTGTCCTAAAGAGAAGCCCCAACTTTTTGAAAGTCTAGGTTTTCAGACCACTGAAGTCGCAGCTTGCTAAAAACCTAAAGCTTTTTGAGCAGAGCGCTGGGTCGTGGCTGCTCCCTCTTTCTCCTGTCATCCAAGGCCTGGGTACCAGGCTTGGGGCCATTCCAGTTAATCAGTCATTACCATGCCTTTGTGAAAGAAATGCTCTGGAGCCCTCCAAGTGCCCCTTTGTGTCCTTAATGGCATGGAGAGAGAGACAGAGATTGTGTGTGTGTGTGTGTGGAGGGGGTGGCTTTTTTGCTGCCCCAATCCTAAGTCGAGGGTGTGGCCATCTGACAGGTGGGGGTTACCTTTGGAATGAAGCTGATCTCCCACCCATCGAAGGAGAATGAGAAGGGTTCCCACTGCACCTCCACGGTGGTCTCTGTGATCGTCTTGAATCGGAGCCCTTGAGGCGTGGAGAGATCTGGAACACAGCAATGTGGGTGACGGTGTCATGGTGAGCCCTGGCAGGGGCAGAGAGCATTACCTGGGCTCCCTCCACGCCATGGATGCCGTGGCGTGTGATGGGCTATCCCAGCCTCATTACAGATGCGCTGGGTTCCAGGCAAGGGGTGGGCCCAGGCCACTGTGGTGCTGGCGCTCAGTGTGAGCGAGCAGAGGAATGAACCCAGCGAGCACCTAATAAATACTTTTTATGCTTTCTATTCCATAATAGGTTGATGTTAAAATCCAAAAGTCACACTTCCCTTTCCTTGCTAAGGTGTTGAGTCTTGGCATTTAACATAATGCCTTTTTCAGAGAAACCAAACGCCGTCTTTGGAGGCTTTAAGGGTTTCCGAGAGGCGGTGTGAAGGTTAATGTCACTGTTCCTTCTCACACCCAGGAGAAGAGGGCACAGAGAGAATTAGCGAAAGGCGTGGAGCAAGCCAACTTCAGAACAGAGACTGGAACGCTTTTCTCCATCACATGATGTGCACTAAGAATATCTTGTTTAGCTCAAATCACCACCTCTAGGATGGCCTGAAATTTCCATTTTGTATAGCAAAATGTGTAGCCAAGCCAAGCAAAGGTGTAAATAAGGGACAGTAACAGATACTGGAGTTTCTGCTTTCGCTCCACGAGTTGCTGCTTTTCTTTCTCCAGCGGTCACTTGGTTCTCTCTTCCCTCTCTCCCTCACTCACCTTCACCTCAATCTTGTCTTTAGTTCCTCTCCTAATTCCCTGGCTTTCCACTCCCCACACCCTCTCACCCCTCCCGCCCCGAAACGCACACATGCACGCACAGGTGGAAGTAGGCTGGTCCTAATGGAGCTCCAATTACCAGCCCTGAAATACGACAGCGCGGCTTTTCTCACTTCTCCAGGGAGCCTGATCCCATTTTAGCTGCGCCTCTCCTGGGACCTTCCCGTTGGAAGACGGACAGATTCTCATCCTTCCTGTTTGGAAGCTTCCTCAGGCTTCTTGGTGAGAGGCAGGGCGGCTCCTGCACCCACTTGAAGGTGTGTCGGGTGAGTTTACATGATCCTGTCCTTGTCACCTGGGAGCTTGCCCGAGGGGATGCCCTGAATTGGCAGAATAAACGCCACGGGAGGTGGAAACCTCACCACAGTGCGTGGTGCACGTGGATCAGAGCAGAGAGGCCTGGGAGTCGGGCCAGGCTCTCCCTGTGGTGACTCATCCCAGAGCAAGGTGGGGAAAGCAGCAGATGGTGACCTGCCTCTACGCGATCACTGCAGATATTTTAAACTGGTTCTCAGGCACCAGAGGAATTGAAGAAAAAAAAAAAAAGGTCAGATATAAACAGAGGTAATTATAGGCATATTAAAAAAAAAAAGTCAGCATTCAGAGGGGGGAGTCCAATATTCTAACAGGATCTTTGTCACCTGAGAAGCAAGGGGACAAAATGACTTCTTAAATCCTTTCGCCTCTGCCTGCCTATGCTTGCAGCACAGCTCAAGACCCTGGCCTCCACGAAGCCTTCCAAGCGAACTCCTCCTACTTTGTGAGTGTGCTCAGTCGCTTCAGTCGTGTCTGACTCTTTTCGACCCTGTGGACTATAGCCCTCCAGGAGTCTCGCCCATGGGATTTCCCAGGCAAGAATACTGGAGTGGGTTGCCATGAGCTCCTCCAGGGGATCTTCCTGACCCAGGGATCCAGCCCCCATCTCTTATGTCTCCTGCATTGACAGGCGGGTTCTTAACCATCAGCACCACCTTCCTACTTCAATCTCTTATTCTGAACTTTCTTGGCATTTGTTACCCAAATACCATCTTGTCAGTTGAGACCTACACCAAATGGGCTTGGATCGCTCATCCCATATTTGGTGATAAGTCTCATTTACCAACCCAGGGGCTGATATTTCACGGTCACATCTTGTTCTGGTTTCCTGCCACTACTAAAACCTCTGTGTGATGTAATTAAAAAAAAGTAAGTTTTTAGTATTTGTCCTGACACAACAGCTCCTAAAACCCTAGGAATCTCCAGAGGGAAAATAGTATCTTTTGTATGATCATGAGATAACTGGTAGCCTGGGCCTCCTAGATAGCTGGTTTGAAGAAAAACCCAGGAGTGATTTAAGGAGAGGGTTGGAACTCCTGCCCCCCACCTGCAGTGAGGGGAAAGGGGCTGACTTGAGTTAATCACCAATGGCTAGGGGTTTTACCAATCATGCCTGCATAATGAAACCTCCATAAAGGCCCTAAGCAATGGGGTTCCAAGAGCTTCTGGGTTGGTGAGCACATGGAGTTACTGAGAGTTACTGTGCAGAGAGAACATGGAAACCCTACACACCATACTTTGCCCTATGTGTATCTTCCATTTGGCTGTTCTTGACTTGCCTCCTTTCTAAGAAATTGGTTATAGAGAGCAAAGTGCTTTCTTGAGCTCTGTGAGTTCTAAGGAATTACCAAAATTAAGGAGGGGTTGTGGGAACCCCTTAAATGTAGAGCTGGCTATTCAGAAGACCTGTGACAACCTGCAACTCGTGGCTGAAAACCGATGAGGAAGCAGCCCTGAGAGATTTTTAGCTTGTCGGATCTGATGCTAACTCCAGGTGGATAGATATTGAGTTGAATTGAATTGTACAATGCCCAGGTGGCATTTGAGAGCTGGAGAAGTGGGGTTGGAAAGACAATTGAAGAATTCCGAGGTATATAAAGAAAACGAAATAACAGCCCCTTCCCATCTCTTTCTTATTCTGCTCTTTGATGTAATTAATGTTAATAGTTGGTATGCAATCTTTTAAAACGTTTCTGTTCTTAAATAAGCATGCAAAATATAGACACATACCTATAGCAGTTTCTCTGTTATAAATAAAAGAGAATCTTCCATTTCTCATAAAAAAGGGTTTAGCATGCTCGCTGTCTCTCTTTGCCCATTGACTCTTCCTAAGTGATGCTTTGGAGATTCAATGTTTATAATCGAAATGGACCATCAGGGTATTTTACTAAACAAAAGATTACAAAGACATAATGCCACTTCTCTCTGAGGAGAAGAGGGTGTTTTCAGTTGTGGTTTTAAATAAGCTTTTTTTCCCACTGTGCTATACACTTGCCATCTGTGATATACCATTTAGCACTTGCTTATTATATGTCCTATTTCATATCTGCTGGTTTTGAATCTCTAACTAGATTCCAAGTCTGTGTAAGTCTCATACTTACTTGACTTCTAATCAGACTCAAGCTTATAACAAGTCCAAACTCAACTATTACAGTACTTTTTGTCCTTTTGGCTCTATAATAGATAGAGGCTGTCTGGGATGTGGAAACTCTGCTCTTTTGGAAGTGTCTTTTTAATGATGTGCCCTTTCCTAAGTGGGTCACGTCGGAAGCCCTTCCCTTTGAGAGCAATGATAACTGCAGGCATCCCTGAAGAATTAAGAAAAGACACTACCATCATGAATGCCCATGATCTTATGTAGGAGAAAAGAAAAATGAAGCAGGAGGGGGAAATGGTACGTACGGGTGGCCACCTTGGCAGTGATGGGAAGGCTGAGGATGTTGCTAATGACAGCGTAGACGCTGATGTTGTAGGTGAGACCTGGCTCCAGCTCTGAGATGGTGACGCCACTCCAATCTCCAGGCACCCGCTGCTGGAGCTGGAGGCCCCCCAGGGCCGTCGGCTGGTAAGAGATCACATATTCCGTCACTGCCATCGGCCCGTCCCATTCCAGCTCAATGGACCTGTCGCTGATACCAGCCACTCGCAAGTCCTCTGGAGGGGCAACTACCAGGAGGCAATACACAGATAGCATGAGCTCAGAGGTCTGCCTTCCCCATGCTGGACTCAACTTCCTGCCTCACCTCTCACCCCACATGCCCTATCTGTGTGCTTAGCCCACTGACATGGAGTGATCGGGAAGTCCCTTGGCAGGCAGGTTCTTGTCTTTTCTGTGCTCAGTACTCTCATCTCTATAGGGCCCTGAGTTAGCAGTGGGCTGGAGCCTGCTCCTACTGGCTTGGAAAAGTTAGTTGTCAAATTTTGCAAGACGTTTTTTAATAGTCATTGTGAAAGATGAAATTGTCTAAACTTAGAATTAGATAATTATCTTAAGAACAAAAGTAATAAATACTCCAGACTCATCACTGGCAAATGACTTCACTACATTTTACTATTATCTGTGCCCTTAAGGCAATTTACCTGTGTTGTAACTCTTTGGTAGAAATAGTGCATGTGTGCTCAGTTGCTAAGTTGTGTCCGACTCTTTGCGATCCCATAGACTGTAGCCAACCAGGCTCCTCTGCCCATGGGACTTCCAGGCAACAATACTGGAACAGGTTGCCGTTTCCTCCTCCAGGAGATCTTCCTAACCCAGGGATCGAACCCATGTCTCCTGCATTACAGGCGGGTTCTTTACCACTGAGCCACTGGGGAAGAAATATTTGGCCAAAAAGTTCGTTTGGGTTTTCCATACACTAGGTGGACAACCCAAATGAATTTTTTGGCCAACCCAGTACTATTTGATTGTGTTATAGTGCACAGCTGTTTCCAACTCAGTGTTTAGTGACTTCACGCTGGTAGTTTGAAACTGGCTATGGAGGGAGTATTTATACCATGGGAGCTGGCGAATGCTACAAAGTGGGGCTTGTTACTTTTTCCCTCAGAGAGCTAGTTGTTAGGTATTTAACAGCATACATTGGCTAATATTTTTGGTTATCAGATAACCAAACAATAAATGATTATATCAGATTACTCTGGAAATGTAACTTGTGTTACACAAATTTTTATTAACCTTGATATAGGGGATGATGACAAAGGAGCATTCCTGTTCTACTTCTCAAAGACTATTCAGTAGCCTTTCATGTATAGTTCCCTTGGGAAGTGAAGATTCAGTGGTAGTGGGGGTATTAAATAATTGAAACTTTAAGACCAATTAGGAAGTTAATACCAGTGTGCCTGTAATTGGACCTGTCTGTAGATGAAATCAAAGATCAGGCCAGTATTTAAATAGTCATAATTAACTTATAAATTTATGTGTAGTGGAGGCTTCGTTTAGCTTAAGTGTTGTCATTGGGGTTGAATTTTCTAAGAATTCTCACTCTTTCCCCTTTACACAAGCAAAGGACTGAGGACTGCTAGTTACGGGGCCATGTGAGTGGGAAGTGCCTGCTCTCTCTATGGTGCTCAACCTCAAATCCTCATCAGAGGCAGAAATAGACTTATATGATGGGCATTAGGAACATATATTTGCAGTATTAGGCATTTGCTTCAGGAACTATTCATGATTTGAAACAGTCTAGAGAGCAGAACTTCTTGTGATTTAAGAAGTCATATATTGACCAAAACAAACAAAATTAATGTTATTTTAAACAATTTATATAGCGAGATGTATGTAAATGAAATTTAAATAAAGTTTCAAGTAACTTGTAAGCTTATCATTTCTAACTCTGACATAATTAGAGCTTTGAATTCCACTAAGATCTTTGGGTTAGCCTGTATAATGCATACCGAATGACTCTTGGACCAAAGAAGGAACAGTTGTTATATAGAATCAACAGTATTTTGTATGGTTATATTAATTATTTATTATGCACCAAGCACTAGGCTAAACATTCTGACATGGATTTTCTCATCTCATCCTCTCACCAACACTATGGGATCAGTATTATTTTTACCCCTGTTTTACAGAGAAGAAAACTGGGTCACCCAATCAACGAATACAGAAGCTAGGATTTGAACCCAGGTGCAGTGATTTTAGAAACGCTAAGCCAGGGTGCAATACAACTTACATTTGCATAGCATCTCGGTCTATGAAACACCATCTAACTAGAATTTTTTTTTAAATTATTTAATAGCAGCTCTATGAGGTAGATTGGGAAGATACAATTATTTCAAGTTTACAAATGGAGAAACAGACCCGGGCAAAAGGATTTGCCAAAAGTAAGGGAGTTGGGTCGTAGCTGAACTGATCATCAAGCGGAGGTCTTCTACCCTCAGTCTACACTCTTCTACCCTGGATGTTCTTCCCCCTACAATTTGTAAGATGGGTTATGGATTGTGCCAGATGCTTTCTTTCATTTGTACAGAGCCTCAAAAATAAACTACATCAGCAAATAATTCAGACTGTCTTTTAGGATGGAAATTCCAGACTGCTGCTTATCCTAGTGGTCAGAAACCTCTTTTAAGAAGGAGTCTCTAGTGCCTGCCTTTCGTGATTCAACACATTAATTCCAAGTTTCCATTGTAGGACTCCTCTTGTCATGATGACAGAAATGGCCATTCCAAATTTCGTCACCAATAAATCTTAGGCATTCAGAACAAGTCGGTGATTTCATTTTTTGTTCCTTTCTCCAGAAAATAAAGCTAATCATGACAATAGAGAATGATCCAAGCAGCACATTTGATGATTTTAAAGTTAAAAAGACTGCAGAAGGATTTTCTCATCTTGACAACTTAGCTTGGCAGATTTTTAATCTTGAGACCTGAGCCTGGGTGGTGGGAAAAACAACCTTCACGTCTGATGAGAAAGAAGCAGTAATGTCCATGGTGGAAGAAGCATTCTTGAGAGCAGTGGCTCAGCAGAAGAGACCATCACCGCTCACCCTATAATTTAGCAGACGCTGTATACAATGGGTGTCAATAATTCTTATAAAAATTAAATGATATTGAACTAGAAAGCAAACTATAAAAGAGCTGTATGCCTTGATTCAAGGAATTTAGTGGGGCTGATGCAAAGTATTCTTTTATTTAATTCTTTTTGGCTGCCTTGGGTCTTCTTTGCTGCATGAAGTCTTTCTCTAGTTGCTCTGGACGGGGACTACTCTCTGTTGCAGTGTGCAGGCTTCTCATTGCGGTGGCTTCCCTTGTTGCAGAGCTTGGGCTCTAGGCACTTCAGTAGTTGTGGCACACTGGCTTCGTTGCCCCATGGCATATGAAATCTTCCCAGAGCAGGGATCACACCTCTATCCCCTGCATTGGCAGGCAGATTCTTAACCACTGGACCACCAGGGAAACCACACAAAGTATTCTTACTCTTGCTTTCTTTGGGGCTCCAACTTGGAAACTTGTGGATGAGCAGGCAGTTAAAAAGAATTAACTGTAGCTTTAGGAACTGGAGTTGCTTATCTGCAAAGATACCATGCTGTTTACTTTTTAGATCTGGCATCAATTTTGCATATATGCAGTGAGAGCAGTTGGAATTAGTTCCATGAAGTGTCTTGCTCAGAGGAGCGAGTGAGGTTGGGTGCCAAAGTTCGGACTGGCAGCAGTACTGGCCAAAGTCCAAGGAATGGCTTTCTGGATTGTTTCAAGCCCCAACTCTGGAGCTTCTTCACAGGGACTTGTGACCAGTTCGCTAGCCACCTCCCACACTAACCTCCTTCACTGGGGGCACATGTGGAGAAATGGTTGGATGAGCACCCCTATCCAGTCTCCAACACTTAATATTTTTTTTATCACCTGACAGAGCTCAGCTTTCATATCAAAAGACTATTTCTTTATGCATGTGGCTTTTACCATTTTTATTTTCCAATTCCACTCTACTTAGCATCCTAGGGAGGATTAAAGAGTGCTAGAAGTTGGTAGGAGACCAGGGTTCTTATTCTTGTTCTGCCATTAATTAGCTGTCTGGCTCAGGAAAATCTTCCTGTCTCCCAGGGCTGCTGCTTTTTCAGTTTGTGAAGTGAGAAGCCCCGAGTAGCTTCTTTCTAAGGCCTGGTTTAAGTGTTCATATTCTTTTTTTGGTTGTTGTTCTATTATCTTTACCTGGCCAGAGAATAGAGGCGGAAAGGTTGAGATCTGGTCTCATGGCCCACTGTGAGAAAGATCAAGGCTGGAAGTCAAATAGAGTGGTCTTGTCAATTCTATTCAATTGCATTCAAGCTCTAGCAGCCTAAGGGACCTCAGAATGAAGTCCACACAGTGGGCCTCCATTCTCCATACCCTTGCCAGCGAGAAAGGAAAGTCAGGGAGTGTGTTGTGGCTCTCCCCAGTTTCACCTTTCCCACTCTCCTCTCTCCTCTCCTTCCTGCTGTTGGTGAGACAAATAATAATGCTGGAGTGTGTGCATCTGGCCAGAAATGTCAAACAGCCGCTAAACAGCCCCTCTCCTCCAGCCTTCTCACCAAAAGCAGGCGAAGTAGCACTTTAGATAATGACCTAGATACTTCTCTGGAAGAGACCCATGGCATTTGGTTTAAAAGACAAGCATTGAAAGCAGCACCTCCAGCAATGAGTGGTGGCTCCATGGTTGCTATAGAAACAGAGGGAAATTATGCAACTGTCCCTCCTCACGTGCTTTGGGAACCTATAAAGTAATTTATCTGGTTGTCCAAAAGCCTCCCTCAATCAAACAGCACAGAGGTAACGTGTTGGAGGTAACATGTGGCTCATGGATTGAGTTCTGCCTAGTTGTAGTTATGCTAGCAGCTGCTGAGTCTTCCTCACATGACCAGAAGGGTCATCTCCAGCTCAGTTTGTACTCTGGATCAGATTAAGGTTCTATTTGCAAATGAACCCATCCCTGTGGAACAGGAGGGTCAGGAAGAACATGACAGGTATGTACAACCCAACAGAGATCAATTTTATTAAGAAGAATGTGAACTATACAGTAGCCACACATAGAGAAGGGCCCAAAAGAACCTTTAGCATCCTCTGATGGGGCCTCATAGAGCCTTGTCCTGTGAGTGAGAACTGGGATCATGCTTCAACTTCCCCTTTCCAGCAATTACTTAGTGACCTTGGGTCTGTAAATGATGCAGCTTAATTTCTGCTTAAATTTTCCTTCTGAACGATTGGTATAATGACATATTTTCAGAAAGATATTCAGTAAACAAAAGTAGGAGGCTACGTGAAACCATTGACTATGGAAAAAATGGAGAAACATTTTTTTCCTAAGCAGTGAATTGTTTTTTTTTTCCCTTTACCTTGTTGCATTCATGTTTCAAAAGAAATTTAAATTGCAGATGCAGAAGACTTGTCTGACTGCTCTGGGACTTAGGTGGGAATCACTCCTGATGCTCAAGAATAAAAGACCTGGCCTCCCAGAATCTCCCCCTTAAACTGAGGTCAGAAATCTAATCAGAAAAATTCCTAGAACCAACTCATCAGAAGATTTAATAATGTTTGTTTCTTGTTATTTTTTATTTTAAATCTTCTCAGTGAGCCCTCTGAGCTGACTGTTACAGATTGTACTATGAATGAGAAGGCTGAAGATCAATCACTTAATCTGTATTGTTTAAAATACAAATTTATCAGCGACAGTCACTGATTTAGAAGACGACGAGCAGTCACTGAGATAATGAAAATAATCTGATTTTAGGCAAAAGAAAATGATCTCCAATGAAATATTGGTATGTTCTCACTGATGGACTTGGGGCCTCCTTTCGGGACATCACCCTTGTGTTGGTTTTCATGATGCAGACACGTGAGGGGTTGATTCCAGTTTGTTATATGTCCTCTGGAACAAACTGAATCATAGCATTTTAGTTAGACTGTGAGTTCTTGCTTAATGGAGGTCTTTAGTAATTTATTCCTGTTTACATATAATTCCTTGCCTATGCATACTTTCATCCATGTGGATTCTAGATCATTTCATAAATTAATAACACTTTGCCATATGGAAGCTCCCAAAATAACCAGAGTGCCCAGTGAGTCTGATTATCACAGACTATGCCCCATCTCATGCACTAGCATTGTGAAAGGAGTGTCCTCAGAATATGGCAACGGGAAAGGGGAATATTTCAGAGTGGGTGGAGCTCTGGGAAGTCTGCTGAGTTAGAGAGGGGTCCCGTGGCTAAGAGGTCCTTTGACTCTGCTTTCTTCCATCTCAAGGACAGTGAAATGCTGTCTCCATTATTACCACTGACTTTGTTCCAGCCTCGGGGTAAGATTCAACTTTCATCCCAAGCTTGGACCTTTTCTGGTTTCCACTCTTCTCCCCTTAAACCCGTGTTGTCAATTGCGATCAACTTAAGACATCACCTCTCTTGGAAAGCAGAGGAGCACGACCCATTTGGCAATTCTGTGGCCTAAATTCATTTTCCCTCCTATCTCTCTTCCCGCCTCCAGCTAGCTGGCTGGACCGCCCTTGCCAACGGCCCCACAGAGCCCCCCTGCCTACCTGCTGAGCAGTCAGGGCCCTGGTAGCCCTCTTCACAGAGGCACAGCCCCTCCTGGCAGTGTCCTCGGCCGCTGCAGGCATTTGGACACCGCCGCTGGCTGCAGTCCTCACCGATGTAGCCCTCCTGACACAGGCAGGTACCGTTGGCACAGGTCCCCTTCCCTGAACAGTCCCCGGGGCACCTCAGCTCGCTGCAGTCCTCGCCTGTGTAGGCCTCTTCGCAGACGCACTCCCCATTCACACACAGCCCCCGGGAGCTGCAGTCTGTCGGGCACCGGAGCTCCGAGCAGTCGTCCCCGCTGTACTCGCTGTCACAGATGCACTGGCCGTCCACACACACGCCCCGACTGGAGCAGCCCAGGGGGCAGTAGGGCTCCGAGCAGTTCTTGCCAAACCAGCCTTGATCGCAGATGCAGCCACAGGACTCCAGGCTAAAGTTGCCATGGCCACTGCAGTGAGGGATATAGTCCAGTTGTCCTGGAATGGCCAAGGAGAAGGTCAAAGGGCAGCTGTGGAACCTCCTGGCAGTGGGGTATGGGGAGGGGGGCAGGCCAAGACCTCGGCTCGCTCACTGACCAGATTTGTGTTGCTGAGAGAGAAGCTCAAGCTAGCTTGGCACGTCAACAGCTCCATGAATCTTTTTACCTAATGTGGGTTGTGTGTGTCTGGCATAGGGTTGAGGGTAAGGACGAGTGAGATTGGGTCTCTTGTCCTTTAGGAGCTCACCTGCAGTGTGTCTTGGCTTGGATTCCCTAGTGACTAATTGGGAGGTGCTCCCAGGAAAAAACTGGTTGGGGAGAAGGGGAGACCAGGGAGGGAGGAGCCCAAGCCACGAATATTATCAGGCAAAGTCCCAGGGAGGGTGACTTGGGTTCAGTTCTGCAGAGTCTTCTGGCCACAGAGCAAGCCACACCTCACCTGGGATGAAGGGCTGTCCCTGGAGGGTGTCAATGCTCAGGCTCATCTGTTCTCTACCCTGGGCAGGTCAAAGAGGTTCTCAGAGCCTGGGGGCAGTCCCTGACCAACACGCCCAGGTGCTGGTGCTGGGGCCTGAAGGGGACCGAGGGGATGGAGGCTGAGAATCAGGCCTGTGAGGCAGGTCAAGATCACATGTGCTGCAGATGCATCCTATTCCTCTCCTTCCTGCCATCTAACTAACTGCTCATCCTTCACAGCTCAGCTCCAGGGTCACTTCAAAGGTTTCCCAGAACTTGTCTCATTTGGTGACTGTTTGCTGTGATCTTTTTAGCATTCTATGCGTATCTCCTGCCCTAGGCTTTATCATGCAATAACTAGAGTGGTTAATTTACCTGTCCAGCACGAATCAAACAAACTTATTAAATGAACACCATAGCAGTACTTGCTTGGCATCCTTCTCAGCACTTGGCCTTGGGGATAGGAAGTCAAGTAAGTTATGTCCTTGTTTAATTTTGCCACTGCATGCACCCCCTCCCCCCATGGCCCGAAAGGATACTATACTGACATTGATTAACATAGATCTTCCTTATAGATCTTTTCACATCTTCCCAGGGAACCTGGTGGGAAGCTGATTAAAAAAAAAAGTCCACTTACAGAAGCTACCAGCTTCCCAGGCATTGAAGACCCATGTCCATGGACACCTGTGTCTTTCCTATATTCCCCAACTCCACTGAAAAGGTGAACTCACTGAGGAAGGAGAGTTTGAACACCTGGACTTTGTCCTCTCAGTTTCAGATTGTTTATAGTTTTGGTTATAAGGAGGAAGAGATGAGAAAACCCAAGATATATTTCTCTTCTCAAAGACTACACCCAGTCTTGGTGTCTCAGAATGAATGTGTTGGACATCTCTCTGGACATGTGGGCCATTTCTTCCTATTAAAATGCCATTCCTGACACCTCTTTCATCCTTGGGCAAGGCTTGAGATATTAGACCCTAGAGAGGTAGGAGCCTGAACCCAAGATAGTAAGACCCAGTCCTTTTCTCATTACAGACTGAATCGAATGGGTAGAAGGTACTGTTTTGGGTAAGAGATGCTGGGCACAAAAGGGGGCACACTTTCTGCTCACTGGGGATCTGCTGATAATAGCTACTGAATATGAAGTGCCTACTAGAGGCCGGGCTTTCATCTGAGTGGAGGTTTTTATATTTAATAACTCCTTGTTGTTCTAGTCTGTTGAGGGGGAAAGGAATGCATGGGTTAAGCAACTTGTTCAAGTCACAGGCTTGCAAATAGCAGAGACAGGACATGAAGTTAGGAAGTCTGGCCCTGAAGATGAGCTGACTTCTCCCAGAGAAGTCAAAAGAGTCATTCATAAGTGTTAGTAGTTAGGATGTGGGTGAGGCTACATATCCAAGTTTTGGATACTCAGCCTTTGATTGGGAAGAGGCTTGTAAGAAGCTCTGTGGGTGGGTGTGTGCACACATGCATGCACAGCCACGTGTTTTGGTGGAGGGGGCAGAGGCTGAAACTTCCAGCTTGCCAGAGAAGATGGGGCCAGGTCCTCTGAGGTTTTAATGACTGTAATTTTCTCAGACGGGAGAAAGGCTGAGACGGAGTGAACAGAACGCCTGTATTCTCTAGTCCCTCCGGTTAATATGGATAGATATCAATTCAACAGCCTGTGAAAACCAAAGCTGAATGAAGACAGACATCAAATTCCCTGCTCACCACAGCAGTTGCTGTGCTGAACCGATGTACCATTCCCTGACTCATCACCCCCAAATTAGGTTAATGTATTTCAGACGGGCTAAGCACTGTAGAGAGTTCCTATGCCGAATCCCCTGGGAAAGGACCACACTTAGATCTTAGAGGTGTATTAACAGAGAGCTGCAGACCAGGGCACTTTTTTTGTTTTTTTCCTCCTCTGTGTGAAGAGGTGCCGGATTTCTCAGGCACTGGTGTAATCACCCAGATTCCCGCTCCACGTCTGCTCAGCACCCTCCCTCCCCTGCGGAGACTGGCTGTAAGCTCCAGAACTCTACCTGTGGCTGCACTCTCTGGGCAGCAGTTGCTGGTGCATTGGTCCCGCAGCACTGACACCTCCCTCTCCAGCATCTCAATTCGGCTCAGCAGCTCCTGTAGCACCTGGGCCGAGCTGGCACACGGGCAGGCCTTCTTGGGGAGGTTGATTCTGTGCGTGAAGGTGACCTGGCTCTCATGGTCCGAGGTCTGGCCCGTGTACTCCGTCAGCACCTCGTCTTCGGTGCTCACTTCATGCTCGGCCGAGGCCTCCAGCCCTGAGGAGCAGAGGCTGTCCAGGGGCACATGGATGTTGTACACGTGGTTGAAGACCACCGGCTGCTCCTTGCTGGATGCGTTGTAGCTGGCACTGCCTCCTTCCTCCTCCACTGCTGGTCTCTGGACTCTTTCCATGGTGACCTCCAGCTGACACTCCGAGGGCTTGAGCAAGGAGCCCAGAAGGATCAGGTTGACGCCAATGAGCACGTTCTTCAAGACCACTGTCTCCCCGTCTGCCCCCATCCTCTCAGTAGAGCTCTGGGTTCAAGACTAGCCTGCAGCAGAAAGCATGGAATATGCAAGAGAAACCAGGGGATGAACGAGATGGCCTCTGAGACCTGCACCTGGGCACAGTGCTGTACACAGTCCTACAAAACTAAAGGATAGCAGTGAAGCTTTTTAAGGGGATGTTTGGGAAGTGAGTACCAGGGTCCTGAAACCCAGGGCTTTTTGTCCTCTAGAGAAGTCCCTGAGAATGGACACTGCTTCTGCAGAAAGGCATTTTAATTTTCCGAAAGGTTTATCTAGAATGCATGAGTCTGGCCCCTCACTGGGCAGGTGGTTCCAACAAAGAGGACCCTCAAGGACTCGGGACAGGGGCTCTGTGGATAGGAGAACTCAGAGCTTCATTTCACTTCTGGGTGAGAATTAGGATGCTGGGTACCATGAAGACTTAGGCATACCCTCATATTTCCCTAGATGTGTATTAGGATGGGGCCCCCCCAGCCACTGCAAAATAACTTATAAACTCAAATACAAGTTGACTTTAGAATAACCAAGCAGGCAGATAATGTGGTTGTTAATAATCCTTGGGTACATTTGTGATTATCTGGAACTGTGTAAGCTGAACTTTCTTTTAATCTTCTCATTAGTACAATCCCAGTGCTTTGTGACCACAGGGTGCCTTTCTTCCGAGGTCCTGTTTGAATTGCTAAAATAATGAATTAGTTCCTCTGCTGGTTACCTAGTCACCAAGAACCAGGAAGCATGATAAATTTACTACAATGCAAATCAGTTTTACAGAAATTATATTTCTTTTGTACACCCTGTGTAACAGAGAAAAGAGGCTTACAGACTTTGGTTCTAAAGGTAACGTTAGAGCTAAGAAGATTCAGGACAAAGGAGCAGAGTGAAAATATATATATGAGTTTGGGAAGAAGGCAATGAATGACAGCTAACATCAACTGAATATGTACTGCGCACAGACTGCACTGTGCACCTCACATGGGATCTTACTTGACCCTCAGAACAACCTTATGATGGAATGTTATGATTGTCTCTAGTACAAGATAGAGTGAAGTCTGGAGTGAGTTCTGCCTAGAAAGCTTAAGATTTGAATGCAGATCTGACTCCAAAACCTGTGTTCTTAATGGCTATGCTCCAATGCTTTTCCTGAAAAGAATGTTCAGTTTTCTCTAGTCTCTGATGGAAATTGTGTTAGTTCTGGGATCTTCCCGACAATATTGAGATTAGAAAGTTTTGCTAGGACTGGAGCCAGTGTTTCTTCCTCTACGAAGCTTTCCGCTCTCACCTTTTTATTCCTGTTCCATCAGGAGGCTAAGGAGCATCCCCAGCACTGGCTAAGTTCATCCCCGACTCCTTATAAACCCTCTCTGAGAGCATTTGCCACACTAGACCATGAGTTTCCTTTGCTTCTGTCCCTGCCAGCCCCACCTCCTCCCTCCTCCCACTGGACCCAAACTGCTAAGTCAGTTTAGGTCAGACCACATCTTATCCACAGGCTTCCCAGGTGACTCAGTGGATAAACAATCCATCTGCCAATGCAGGAGACACAGGAGATGTGGTTTGATCCCTGGGTCAGGAAGATCTCCTGGAGAAGGAAATGGCAATCCACTCCAGTACTCTTGCCTGGAGAATCCCATGGACAGAGGAGCCTGGCAGGCTGCAGTCCATGGGGTCACATGACTGAGTGAGCACGCAACGCACATTTTATCCACAGTATTTAATATGTGTGTAGGACAGCAAGAGTGCTTAATGCCCTGGTTGTTGAATGAATAAGTGGGTGGATACATGGAATGATGGATAAACAGGTGAATTAGTGAGTAAATGCCCGGTGAGCAAAAGGCTGAATCATTCTCCAACTCATTTGATATCTTTGCATTATCCTCAAGTTATTCACTATTCTCTTCAGTTTCGGTTCAACTGGACAATTTCTGAGGGTTGATTTTATTCAGAGTAATCTGTATTAGTGACTATTATGAAAACCACTTCCAGTATTACATTTTCTATGCTACATACTAGACTAAAATCTTCATTTCCAATATGAAGAGGAAGCAGAGCAGAGTAGAGCTATTATGATTCCAGACTCTAGAGCAGGACTGCCTGGTTCTTCCCCTATCCAAGGACTCCCTCGAAATCACTGGAACATGTGAGAAATCCCCTCCATCATTTGACGGCAAAAAGTTCAACCTTACAATGCCCTGGTTCAAAGAAGTGTGAGGTTCCTGGAATGATGGGAGAGGTGGCTATCCCCTGGTTACATCAGATGAGGTGAGTTAACCTTAAGGATAGATGGAGTGACATGTCTGAATCAAAGTGCCCTCATGACTCGAAGCTCTTTCCAAGCCCTTCTATCTGAGGCATTACTAGGATTCCCATTTTCAGATGCTCTAGGCATTACATCCTTGGAGTGGCATCTGCCCATATATCATTGAAAGCTTCTGATAAAAGTCATTTAACTTACATATACACTTAAGGCTAAGAGTCTTAGCTACCTCATTTGCTAAACTAGAGTTGGACTGTCTGATCCATGTTGATATTGCCGAACAGCTTTTTTTCCTAAGAATTGTAAGATTATCATGTAACACCCATAGCACTTAACATAGCTTTTTGCACAGAGCAGACACTCAATAAGTAAGTGAAAGAAATGAAAAGGAAGATCTGTGACAGGAAAATTAAAAGGGAAAAACGTTAGGTGCCACACCTAAGTCTAAAGCAACAACTACAAAATTATATGTAGAGAGAAAAGTATAGCTTTAACTGTGAAAAACAAGGGGCTTTCGTCAATAACCAAACTGACAATGAATTAGTCAACAGTGTGATTTTTTGTTACTTCCAAAACCTTATTTAGACTCAGGCTTTGTTTTATTTATTTATTTACTTGTGTATATATTTAGTTACTTACTTATTGAGGTATAGTTGATTTACAGAGTCAGGCTTCATTAATTGCAATAAGACTATGGGACTTCCTTGATACCTAGGTGGGTAAAGAATTCGCTTGCAGTGCAGGAGACACGAGAACTGGGTTCTATCCCTGGGTGGGGAAGATCCCCTGGAGGAGGAAAATGGCAACCCACTCCGGTATTCTTGCCTGAAAAATCCCAAGGACAGAGGAGCCTGGCAGCCTGCAGTCCAAAGGGTTGCAAAGAGTCCAACATGACTCAGTGACTAAGCACAGATAGACTAAGCTGTTGCTGTTGTTTAGCCACTAAGTTGTGTCTGATTCTTTTGCCATTCTATGGACTGTAGCCCGCCAGGCTCCTTTGTTCACGGGATTTTCCAGGTAAGAACACTGGAGTGGGTTGCCATTTCCTTCTCCAGGGGATCTTACCAACCCAAGGATCGAACTTGCATCTCCTGCTTGGCAGGTAGAGTCTTTACCGCTTAGCCTCCTGAGAAGCCCAGGCGAGGCTGAGCACGGGGATGTTTTGTTCTGTCCTGCACTCACTTTTGATAACTTCTGGGTGGTGAGGTTGCTGAAGGTACTAAAATCCTGACATAGGAGAGGGAGGAGTTTAGCATTATTGTCCAGGAAAGTGATAGCTCTGGAGATATTGTTCTCTTATCATTCATTGCTTTGACAGATATTTATTGAGTACCTCCTGTTGCGCTGGTTCTTCATTCATGGAAGTTATATTTAAGTGTGTGTGTAGGGGAAGGAGTGGCAGGGGGAGGGCAAACAACACATAAATACCCACAGTTATATTGTGTATCATATGTAATATATGATACAGTGCATATTATATGATACTTTAATACATGATGATGTAACATTCATTTGTGTGTGCTGTGTCAGCAAGTAGTAACTGCAGCGGGGGGAAAGAAGAGAGAAGGGGGCAGAGGAGGCACCAAGGCAGTAGAGTCACATGGATATCTTATGGTGCCTGGCCAGGGAAGGCTGTCCCCGGAGGTGACCGCTCAGCAGAGACCTGAAGGAAGTGAGTAATGAGCTTAGCAGACAGCTGAGAAAGAGCGTTCCAGGCACAGGGAACATCAAGGAGGAGGGCTCTGATGCAGGAGCCGGCCTGATGAGTTTGAGTGACAGCGAAACTGGAGGCCAGTGAATGAGGGAGCAGCTGGGGGGGTGAGGTCAGAGAAGGAGTGGGGGCCAGATCAGAAAGGCCTTGTGAACCATCGTAAGGACCTGGCCTCTTACTGTGGGGATATAGATGGTCGTTGTTCTCAAATATCATCCACATACCAAGTGTTTCTGATGACCTAGTCCCTATCTTTGAGAAACAATCGGCCTCATGAAAGAGATGGAAAGACAAGAAAATATAATGCCAAGGCAGTGTGATCGTTATCATGACCAACAAACACACAAAAATGCCCCTGAGAAGGCTGGAGGTGACACAGCAACTTTGCCTGGGGCGCAGGAGGAAGCTGAGCCAAGGGTGGTGGGTAACAGGCAGTGACAGTTGCCAGGTGTTTCTGGCCTGCCTTTCCAGACACGTGGTAGGACTACTCCTTCCAGGACTGTTTTCCCGCCCCCTGTTGGTAAGGTGGGAGAAGGCAATGGCACCCCCACTCCAGTACTCTTGCCTGGAAAGTCCCATGGGCAGAGGAGCCTGGTAGGCTGCAGGCCATGGGGTCTCGAAGAGTCGGACACGACTGAGCGACTTCACTTTCACTTTTCACTTCCATGCATTGGAGAAGGAAATGGCAACCCACTCCAGTGTTCTTGCCTAGAGAATCCCAGGGACGGGGGAGCCTGGTGGGCTGCCGTCTATGTGGTCGCACAGAGTCGGACACGCCGGAAGTGACTTAGCAGTGGGTAAGGTGAGGCCATGTCACTAGTACTGGCCAGTGGTTGTGAGAAGAGCTCATGGGGATCACTTCTCTGGCAGGGGGTCATTAATCGCTGACTGGTGGCTTCCCAGGTGGCTCTGTGGTAAAGAATCCACCGTCAGTGCAGGAGACACAGATGCTTGGGTTCGATCCCTGGGTCGTGAAGATCTCCTAGAGAAGGGAATGACAACGCACTCCAGTATTCTTGCCAGGGAAATCACATGAACAGAGGAGCCTTGTCAGCTATCGTCCATGGGGTCATCACAAAGAGTCGGACATGACTAAGCGATTGAGCACTACCCTCTAGAGCTTTCTCTGCATTGATGGTGACTGGCAATGTCCAAGATGGTGACTGCCTTCTCAGTCTGAATGACTATGATAAAGGGTGTCCTGGCTGGGTACAGTGGATGTTCCTTGCATAAGAGAGAAATAAACCTTCGGTGTTTGAAGCACAGATTTTGGTATGACTTTTCCCTACAGCATAACTTGGTCTATCAGATGATAATATGGAACTGGAACTTAAAAGCTGACTTTTTAGGTAGGGAAGACAGAAATTCATAATAGACAAAAGACATTGCATTTGCTGAAACTGATAAGTGCACAAATATGACTTATTCAAGGAACGTTCAAGCAAATATTTGAAGGGCTGTTAAATGCTTCAGCATTGGGCTTTTACAAAGCAAAAGCTCCAAGGGAGGTAATTTCCCCCAGATGGGAGAATCTACAAGGAAACAGATTTTGGCTCCATGTAAAGAACAATTTTTCTAATACTTGGAGCTATTGGGTTGTCAGGAGAGGGAGTGAGTCCCTGGTCACTGGAGGTGTTCAAATACAAGCCCCAAGACTGCTCAGTGAGAATGCTGAAGATGAGTTTTCAAGCATCACATGAGATATGGAACTGAAATGAACGTTAAAGACTTCTGTTTCCTCATGTTTTATGAATTCATGGTCTTATTATCCTTTGAGGAGTCTACCCATGATAATACTGTATTAGTTTCCTAGGGCTGTCATAACAAATCACCACGAACTTGGTAGCCTGAAGCCATAGAACTTCCTTCTCTCACAGTTCTGAAAACTAGAAGGCCAAAATGAAGATGTCATTAGGGTTAGTCCCCTCTGAGGCTCCGAGGGAGAGTCTCTTGCATGCCTCTCTCCTAGCTTCTGGTGATGGCAGGCAGTGCTTGGCATTCCCCAGCTAGAAGATACATCATTCCAGTCTCTGCCTCCATTTTCACTTTGCTCTCTGCCTGCATCTCTGAGTTGCCATGGGGCCATCTTCTTTCAAGGACATCATTCATCTTGGACTGGGGCTCATCACTCCAGTATAACCTCATCCTAACTAATTACATCCCCAATGACCCTTTTTCCAACTAAGGTCACCTTCTGAGATACCGGGGTCAGAACTGCAACATTATCTTATTTAACCCATAATACATACCAGTAATGAACTGAGCATTTACCGGGCACCAGATTAATCATTGTCCTTATATTATGTCATTCATTCCTTACAACAACCCTATATGCTAAGAGGAGTGACATTTAGGAGTTATTTAGCAACTGGTATGGCTCAGGCTTCCCAGGTGGTGCTAGTGGTAAAGAATCCACCTGCCAATTCAGGAGATGCACAAGATGAGGGTTTGATCCCTGGGTCAGGAAGATCCCCTGGAGTAGGAAATAGCAACACACTCCAGTAATCTTGCCTGGAAAATTCCATGGGCAGAGGATCCTGGCAGGCTACAGTGCAAGGGGTTGCAGAGAGTCAGACACAACTGAGCACAGAGCCCATGGCTCAGGCAACAGCCAATCCGAAGGGCGCATCCATCGTCAGACCCGCTCTCAACGGTTGCAGAGCAGGGCTCTGTGTTGATTTCAGCATGGTGGTAGGTCCTCTTTCAAGTTCCGTTATTGGAGACGAGGAAAATGAGCTTCAGGAAAGGCCAAAGAATGTGACCAAGATTTCACAGCTAATGAGCACAGGAGCCAAGGCTGAACCCAGATCTTGCTGACCACGGTTTGTACTCTTAGCTGCTGTTTTTTTCAGGCAGCTTTAATTAGCGGCCACATAGCACTCTCATGAAAAGACTGAGAGATCTTACAAATCAACACTCTCTTCTCCCAGGATCAGATTTAGGACTTACTGACAGCGATGACTTTTCGCTTAATGTTTTCTCCACCCCGTCCAGGCTACTACCCTCAGAAATTGCTTTAGCTTCTCCCCCTGGAGGGAAAGCTTGTCTGCTGGCTCTTTATTTAAAAGTGCCCAGCCTCCATAGTGTCTCAGAGAATCAAGAGCAGTGCTAGCTAAGCCAGTAAACCTGATCCTAGGGGGGTCGGGAGACATTTTTTACACTTACCCTTTCCCAGGACAATTCCCACCAGCCAGCAGTTACAGAAACCCAGGGCTTGCCCTGGCCCCTTCCGGCTTTACTCACTTCTCTGAGCTCATTCTGGCTTGTCCCCAGCCTGCTCAGTCACAAGCTGTTGTTAACTACCCTGAGGAGCTCTCTGCTTCTATCTTGTGTCTCCATTTGCATTTGACTGAGAAAGCTTTCTGAGGGCAGGCAGAGAGAGGGGGTGGGATGGATGGAATGGGAGGCTTCGCTTTTTCTCATTTCATCTGAAGCCTGCTGGAGGCTGGAGGGGAATGAAGCTTATGCTTCTATAATGCCTACTTAATAAATGTGCCCTTAGTTTTGCTAAGCTCATTTCACTTAATAATTATTTCAAAGTGGCTTTCCTTTCTTGTGTCCCTGAAAGCTTCCCTTTCTGACTTCCTTCTCTACCTTCCTCTCCATTTCCTCTGGAGCACGAGGAATGTTGACTGTTCTGCACGTGGTCTCTTTCCGTGGCACTCCTTAGCGATGCTGCTGGGCAGATTTTTGCAACTAACTTCCTATGAGGAAGGCCTGGTCGAATCCTGTGGCATATCCAAGAATGCCACGTTCCATGTGTTGGTCTCCTTTAGAGGGGTCCTGCCTGCTCTGAGACCTGTGGTCTGGCTTTGGTGTGAGGTGGTGGCTGTACCTCTAAGCTAGATGCAGAATCTCTGTCACCACAAGCAGCTGAGGAGACTGGAGGCGACCAGCAGAGCCCCTCAGGGGCTCCCTCACTCTCTTCCTATCTCTCAGGTGCATCATCCCACTATAGCTGTAAGACTCCAGGATAGAAGCAAAACCGGTCAGAGGATGGAGTGGGGGGAGTGGGGGGGAGGGGAAGAGGGGGAAAGCAGAGAAGATGGGGAAGACGAAATAGCAGAGCGCCAGGCTGGAGAGAGGAGCAGAGAAAGTTCTACAGGTAGCAGGAGAAAACGTCAGCCTGAGGGACAAAATAATACATTTGGGGTTCGAGGATGCACTAACACTTGTGAGCAAGACAGGTAGCTAACGACTCTCCAAATGAGAGTGCAAGCAAGTATTGCAGCTATTCAATAGCTCCGTGCCAAAGAAATCCATGTGATGCCATTGATTTATTTCCTCCACTCCAGCCTCCTTATCAGTATAATTATCATGGAGCACCAGAGGTGTTTCTAGGTCATGTGTAAGAGGCGACATGGTCCTGGAGGGTCCTCCAGGCCTAGGGGATACCATGTTACTGGGGTGTGCCCTCCTCTCTGGGTGGCATGTGGGGAGAGCTTGGGTCACCCAGGCTTGGCCAACTCTTGTCCTAGCTAAAATGTTTCTTAAGTAGCTTTTCTTTCCCTTGGCCTCCTCCGGTGCCGTTTCCCAGCCTTACTTCTTCACATTGAAGAACTTTGCTACTGTTATAGAAAAATATTCTGGGAGCCATCACTTTTACCCAGGTTCAGAGGAAAAGAAAACTGGTCTCAAGAAGGTGGGATGTGGGGTAGGAGGAAAGTGGAGGAGGTGATGACGAGGGAGAGAAAAAGCCACAAGTCACTCATGTGGAAGCTATGCCTTTGAGTTTTTTTCATTTTTATTTCCTCCTAGAACCACAGAGGGAGTGAAAGGGACAAACTCAGGTTGAGGAACTTCAGGAAAAATAGGAGTGTGTAGGTTGTTGGGCAGGTAAGGAGAGGTGATCTGGGGATTGGCGGCCAATGCTGTCTAGATTTTCTAGCTTCCACCAATGTTAGTCCCTGGGAGTGATTTATAAACCAGAACCATATCTGTGAAAAAATGACAGTCTTTTTTGTGCTCTTTTTTTTTTTTTTAGTTAGTTAGAATTAGTTTAAAAATAGTTCCCTGCCTGCCTTTGGGATGCTCTGTCACTTGGAGAAAGAGGGTAATTATGAAAGACGAGGGTGTAATGTGATTACAGCCGGCCCCATTGTGTCAGTGGAGGAAGCGTCAGGGCTGCTGGGAGGATCGGGGCCTGCTCGTCTCCATCAGCACCGGGCCTTTATTGGGCTTGTCAGGTTTCTGAAAAGAACCTGAGGGCAGAAACCTCCCTGCAGACAGGACTCTGTGGCTGGCCCGGAGCTGTCAGGAAGGACAGATGCAAGGCCGGGCTTGGGTGTCGTCTCCCGCCAGGACTGGCCGCCCCACCCCGGCTCCTGACCCACGTTCCCTCATGGACCCCCTCGAGGGGTCTGCAGGATGGGTCTTTGGTTCAGAATGTGATATAGCCACATTCGTTTTCTGGCACAAGTGTTCAGTCCAGCATATTTGTGTGTGTGTCCCTGGGGGACAGAGAAAAGCACTGCTGGATCGAGAAATTTGGCTTCTGGTCTTGTCCTCAGCTCTGTCTTGTACCATCTGTGATCATTCCAAGTGACCTGGCCTCTCAGAGTGGTTCCTTCTTCATCTGGAAAGTGGGGTCCTGAATGTCCAGCAAGACAGTGACAAAGTCCACCGACCGGAAGCGAATGTGAGGCCATCCTGATTTGAATCCCTGCTTTACAATACAAGGGGCAAGGCTGGGCAAGTTTCACCGCTGGGGGAGCACCTGTTTCCTTTTGGGAGCAGCTAAGGCTGATGGTATGCCTTTCAGGTTTTCCCATGAATTTTGGTAAATAGAGATCCCATTTAGGTGAAAATTTATTCAATTTTTATAGATCCCAGAGAATTCTAAGCATCTGTAGAACATTCAACTACATACATACATACATATATATATGAAACCATGGACATACATAGTTATATATATATGAGTGAAGTGACTGAATTTGCTCAGTCGTGTCCGACTCTTTGCAGCCCCATGGACTGTAGCCTACCAGGCTCCTCCATCCATGGGATTTTCCAGGCAAGAATACTGGAGTGGGTTGCCATACACATACACACACACACACATATATATATATGGAGAAGGGCAAGGCAACCCACTCCAGTATTCTTGCCTGGAAAATTCCACAGACAGAGGAGCCTGATGGGCTACAGTCCGTAGGATCACAAGGAGTCAGACATGACTGAAGTGACTTAGTATGCATGTACATGTGTGTATATATATATACACACACACACACATCTATATTTATATATGGCTTCCCATGTGGCTCAGTCGTAAAGAATCCACCTGCCAATGCAGGAGATACAGGGGTCGAGGGTTTGATCCCTGGGTCCGGAAGATCCCCTGGAGAAGGAAATGGCAACCCAGTGCAGTATCTTACCTGGAAAATCCTGTGGACAGAGGACCCTGGTGGGCTACAGTCCATGGGGTCGCAAAGAGACAGACACAACTGAGCATGTGTGTGTGTGTGTGTGTGTGTGTATGTAAAATATAGTATCCCATTTAATCCTCAAAACAAGCAATAGGATTATTCCAGTTTTATAGACCTGCTCAAAGTATGGGAGTGATTTGCCCAGTTACACACAGTGAGTTAGAGCTGAGTTAAATGCTGAGTCACATTTCCAGACTCTCAGTTCTGTCATAGAGGCCACAGCCTCCCTCCCCCAGCCACCTTTGTCCTTTGGAAATAGGTAGGATATAAATAATGAATTCCCATTTAATCTCCACCATTTTGGTTTGGAAATTCTTCCAAGAGCCTGACCTTTTGCTATCATTAATATCTATTTTTCATCTGTGTTTCTCGAGTTGGGAGAACAGCATGTCACCATTTGCTAATCAATTATTCTTCTTGAACAGTCATCATCCTGCTTTTCATCTTTCTCTTCTTTCCATTTAATAAAACTGCAAAGCAAAGTCTCATCTAAGAAAGATGACCACTCAGACTGCAGCCCAAACCGATGCTTTTTTTTTTTTTTTTTGCCCACGACAACCCTTAAAACAGATGGAGAAATTGGTTTAGAATATGAAAAGTAGTCTCTGGCCTCATGGGGTTTATAATCTAGTTGAGGAGACTAGGCTTATACATGTGAAACTGAAGGACAAGGCAAGGCTGTTCATTGGTACTATTGGCCACTTGAAGGTTAATATATGCTCCCCACAGTGTGGGAGAGGTGACCAGAAAAAGACTTTCTGGAGAGGTAGTGTCCCAGGCTGCACAGAAGCGTGGTGTTGGAAAGGTGGATAAGAGCTGTGGGGAGTGAGGGGGAAGGGGGCAATGGGCACAGCACAAGTTGACTGAAGTCTCAAGGCTAAATGCAAGGAAGTTCTGCCTCTGAAGGGACTATCTTCAGTCTGCATGAAGGTTTAAAATCAATTAAAACTATATTTTGAAAACGTGTACAATAATCCCTCCATGTTCTGTGTGTGCCTGAGAATAAGGGAGCGTGCATGTCCCATGTCTCAGCAATGATTCCAGGGCTGGATATTCAGGTGGTCAATTCAGGGCCAGGCTAATTTACGAACGTGGGTTCAGAATATTTTTTTTTTCCCTATTCAGCTTTTTATTTTGTATTAGGGTATAGCCAATCAACAATGTTGTGATAGTTTCACAGGTGAACAGTGAGGGGATTCAGCCACACATATACATGTATCCTTTCTCCCCTGAACTCCCCTCCCATCCAGGCTGCCATATAACATTGAGCAGAAAAAAAAAAACAAAAAAACAAAAAAAACCATTGAGCAGAGTTTCATGTGCTATACTGTGGATCCTTATTGGTTATCCATTGTAAATATAGCAGTGTGTGCACATCCATCCAAAACTCCCTCCCTACCCCTTCTTCCCAACCTTTCTCCCCGGCAACCACAAGTTCGTCCTCTAAGTCTGTGAGTCTCTTTTGTAAGTTCATTTGTATCCTTTCTTTCTAGATCCCACATATAAGGGATGTCATGCAATATTTTTTCTTCTCTGTCTGACTTACTTCACTCAATACGACACTCTCTAGGTCCAACCATGTTGCTGCAAATGGCATTATTTCTTTCTTTTAATGGCTGAGTAATATTCCATTGTGTATACATACCACATCTTCTTTATCCATTCCTCTGTGGATGGACATTTAGGTTGCTTCCATGTCTTGGCTGTTGTAAACAGTGCTGCAATGAACACTGGGGTGCCTGTTTCCTTTCAGATCGTGTTTTTCTCTGGATATATGCCCAGCAGTGGAATTGCTGGATCACATGGTAACTCTATATTTAGTTTTTAAAGGAACCTCTGTACTGTTCTCCATGGTAGCTGTACCAATTTATATTCCCACCAACAGTGTTGGGTGGTTCCCTTCTCTTCACACCTTCTCCAGCATTTATTGTTTGTGAATTTTTTGACACTAGCCATTCTGGCTGATGTGAGGTGATATCTCATTGTAGTTTTGAATTGCATTTCTTCAATAATTAGTCATGTCCAACATCTATTCGTGTACCTCTGGGCCATTTGTATGTCTTCTTTGGAGAAATGTCTGTTTAGGTCTTCTGCCCATTTGTTGATTGGGTTGTTTGTTTAGATGCTTTTAAGTGTCAAGATTGCTGGGAGAAATATCCATAACCTCAGATACACAGGTGACACCACCCTTATGGCAGAAAGTGAAGAACTAAAGAGCCTCTTGATGAAAGTGAAAGAGAAGAGTGAAAAAGTTGGCTTAAAACTCAACATTCAGAAAACTAAGATCATGGCATCCAGTCCCATCACTTCATGGCAAATAGATAGTGAAACAGTGGAAACAGTGGCAGACTTTATTTTGGGGGTCTCCAAAAACACTGCAGATGGTGACTGCAGCCATGAAATTAAAAGATGCTTACTCCTTGGAAGAAAAGCTATGACAACCTGGACAGTATATTCAAAAGCAGAGACATTACTTTGCCAACAAAGGTCCATCTGGTCAAAGCTATGATTTTTCCAGTAGTCATGTATGGATGTGAGAGTTGGGCTATAAAGAAAGCTGAGCGCCAACGAATACTGCAAGGAGATCCAACCAGTAAATCCTAAAGGAAATAAGTCCTGAATATTCATTGGAAGAGCTGATGCTGAAGCTGAAACTGCAATACTTGCCACCTAATGTGAAGAGCTGACTCATTTGAAAAGACTCTGATGATAGGAAAGACTGAAGGCAGGAGGAGAAGGGGATGACAAAAGATGAGATAGTTGGATGGCATCACTGACTCAATGGACATGAGTTTGAGCAAGCTCTGAGAGTTGGTGATGGACAGGAACCCTGGTGTACTGCAGTCCAAAGGAGTTGTCCAAGTGCAAGGAGTTGGACACGACTGAGCAACTGAACTGAAGTGTCATGAGCTGTTTGTAAGAATTATAATTATAAATGTAAGAGTTGTTTGTTTGATTGCTTGGATGTTGAAACCACTTAGAAACAAGCAGATCTTAGGAGTAGTTACCTGGAGAAGTTATACTCACCCACATCCAAAAGACCAGATAATTCATCTCCTCAAAAAATACCTAATGACAGATTCAAATATCAAATCATGCTGTCCAATTATATGACAGAACTACACTGGAACTGATCCTTTTATCAGGAACTGAGTATTGCTTAAATGTTAGATATCCATTAATTTATCCAGATGACATGTGTGTTGAAGGTGGTAGCTTATGAAAGTTTAGCTCTAGAGGTCTGAAGGAGTTACTTACTTTTAGTGTGCGAATTATGTATTTTCGACCATGAACAAGCACCATTCTGACCCAAAGACTACACACGGGTGAATTCTGTCTTCTAGTGGATGAAATAACATTTTCTAACTGAAATTCAAGGAAACTCTGAGGGTACCAGTATATGGAGCACAACCTGCTTAATTAAATTCAGTTGCACACTGATTGCATGTCAGGAACTGGGCTAGGTTTCATCTAAGACGTCAGGGGTGAGTTAGAGAAACTTCAGGTAATTTCCTGTGTAACTAGGATGAAGGTATTTATATAACAAGAATAAATAGCAAACCATGATAAGCACCATATCTGAGATATGAAGAAATACTTCTGGGAGCCCAGCAGAAGGAACCATTTCAACTGAAAGACTCTAGAGAAATCTCAATGGAAAAGGCATCCTTTTAGCTGGGTCTTGAAGAATTAGAAAGATTTTGAAAGCATAAGCCAGGGGCAAGGGCAGAAGAAGAGGGCATGGTAGGGTGGTGGTATAGGGAGTGTTTGTGTATGTTCAGAGTTGAGGGGACTAAGAAGATGTCACAGAGCCTGGATTGGCATCTTAAGATATTTCCTCCATATTCTGTGGGCTGGTTGAGCCTCAGTGTTTTTTAAGCAGTGCATGCCATGATTAAAGAAATCCTTTCACCTCTTCAGTTGCAATTGGCTCCAGAGATGAATTCTAATCTGAAAAACTCAAAAAAGATTTTTTTTGGCTTGTCGTTTATCTTATTTTGCAGCTATTTAGTTGGTGAGGCCCGGATTAGCCTTGCTCATTACTTTAGAGAGTGCTTTTTTCAGGGTACATAATTTCTTAAATTCCTTTTCTCTCATTCTCTGTCTTGACAAAATGCATTTTGCTCTCCATTAAGTTAGCATCATCTTTGTTTATTACGGTTAAACGGGGACGCCAATGGAATTCACATGTTGTTTTATTAACTGCTAAATCCAGGATATGCATTGCAAGATATTGGACTTTTAAAATGTTTTCAATTTGAATAAAGATAAGAATTGAGCATTTAGCTTCAAGCAGCTGCCTTTCTGACAAATTAAGAATGCAGACAGCATGGAGTTGGCTCTGAGTGTAGCCAGGCTTTGGTAAGCAAAGTACAGTTTTGTGGGTTCCCAAAGTCTGTGTATGGACTTCTGTGGTGGCTCAGTGGTAAAGAATCCATTTACCAATACAGGAGACACAGGTTCAATCTCTGGGTCTGGAAGATCCCTGCAGAAGGAAACAGCAACCCACTCCAGTATTCTTGCCAGGAAAATCCCATGGACAGAGGAGCCTGGCAGGCTGCCAGCCATAGGGTCACAGAAGAGTCAGATAGGACTTATCGACTAAACAACAGCAACAAAGTCCATGTGTGATCCACTTAAGGTACAGAAAAACCTCATAAGAAGATGCAGAATGCCCCTGGTGGGGTTGATGATAGAAATAACTTGTGCATGGTGTCCTTTCTCTTTAATGGGAGTTCTCCTTCCCCAGTTCAACTCCCCTTTCCCTCCAGCCTCTATGCACATGCCTAGGCCTGCCTCCCTCTCTTGCACACATAATTCTGGCGTTCTCTCGTTTGCCCCTCCAGACCATCTTTCCACTGTTCTCTTCCTGGATCTGATCTTTCTTCCTAGACAGCTTCCCATTCAGCTAAAGAGGCTCCCCAGTAGGGAGCCCTCACTTCAGCTCAGGGTACGGGGAGTGTGGTCCTGACTTCCTCCCTGGGAGGGTGTGCATGCATGCATCCTAAATCACTAGTTGTGTCTGATTCTTTGTGACCCTGTGGACTGTAGCCTGCCAGGCTCCTCTGTCCATGGGATTCTCCAGGCGAGAATACTGGAGTGGGCTGCTGTTTCTGGAGGTCACCTGCTGACCATGTCCCTTAGCTGAAGGGCATTGTGTCTCTCAAGGTGACCTTCTCTCTGGGACTGACTCTCTTTCCAGGTTCTGGTAACCTCTTTGCCAAGTTCACTCACCTCTTTGGGGACTTATGGAGGCTAACAGTTCAGCTTCTACTAATCCCAGATGGTCTGGGTATAAGGTCCTCACTGAGTGACCTGTGGTTATCCAGTGCTCATCTCTCCAGGTCCCCACAGAGTCCTGCCTTCCTGGGAAGGGCTATTTACCCCAGGCATTTCCTTCTGGCTCCAAACCTGCTTAAAACTTACCTGTCCTCTGTGCCTCATTCCCTCGGTAGTCAAATGCCAGAGTAACACAAGATACAGTGTTGGCAATAAATTAATACCTTCTAGAAAGCTATTTGGAAACACGTAGGCCTTAAACCATAAATAACAGTGACATTTTCATTTTAACAACAGCCTTCAACTAACCTAACAGTGGACATGGTTCAGTGTGGCTTCATACTGTAGCAGAGAATAAGATTCATTGCCTGTAAAAGGTTTCAACATTTTTTTTCTCACGCTGATCTTTCTACCTTTCCTCTGTTGAAAAGCAATAAAATGAGTCAGAATAGAACACCTGGCATCTGCGGAGCTCATTACAGTTTTCAAGATGCTTTCATACGCATCAAACGATGCTTTCAGTTGATCGCTCTATGAATTTTATAAGTATATAAGGTGGCTATGTTGTCCCATGTTACAGATGAGAAAACTAAGGCTTATTCCTATGAATAACCTGCCATAAGGCTGATATTAAGAAATTTCGTTTTCTGAGGAAAAGTTGACAAATTTACCTCTGACAACTTTACAGTGTGAAAAGAAACTCGACTCCCATCTTCTTGGGTTTGTTTCCCCGACGGGGAAACTGGAAACGTATAGTGATATTGCGTGCATGCGTGTTCAGTCACTCAGTCGTGTCCGACTCTCTGTGACACCGTGGCCCGCCAGGCTCCTCTGTCCATGGGGATTTTCCAGGCAAGAACCCTGGAGTGGGTTGCCATGCCCTCCTCCAGGGGATCTTCCTGACCTAAGGATAGGACCCATGTCTCCTGCATCTCCTGCTTTGGCAGGCTGATTAATAATAATAATAAAGTCACGGGTTTATTTATTCCTTAGAGAGAATATATTCTCTGAGTTAAAAAATAGTTCCAGCCTTATACCTTTTTGACTCTTTGGCCATTTATAGGTGCTTTAATGAGTAGCTGCCTGGAGTAGGGGTCTTGGGGTGGGAGGCGGGTTGCCATTGATTTTTAGCTGCATGGCTGGGGGCAGGGTGGGCCTGGCAGCCAAGGGTGAGAAGAGAGTGAGTGGAGGAGCCCACACTGGTTGGGGCAGAGGAAACCTGTTTCTCTCTGGATTTACTCAACAACTCTCCTACTTGAGGGCTGGAGGACTATACCATGAGAGGCTCTCAGATTCCCTAGTGACAACTCAAGAGTGGATCCATTCTCTGGAGTTTGTGATGGGAAGAACGTATCCCTTTGATCCTAGTTTGCATTATCACACAGGCGTCCTGCAAGAAAGTCATTGTGAAAGAGATACCCCTGCAGAGCCAAACGCCAGCCTGATTCAGTGGGAAGCCCAGCATTGGCTCAGTGTTTCCTAAGCCAGCTCTGAGGATTTTCTATGCTTCATTCCTGTGTGTGAAGATAGTTATTAAGTAGGCATTGGCATGCCTTTCTACCATTCTGTAATATTATATCTTCATTGGTCTAGACCCATAAATGTGTCTAGAATGATCCAAACTTTTGATCAACACTATGAGTCCACAGTATTTAAATCATTAATAGGTATTGTCTTTCTGGACTTTTCCAAACTTTTGATCAACATGATGGGTCCACAGTATTCAAATCAACGATGGATATTTATTGCCTTTCTGGACTTTTCTTTGAAGACCGAGGATGTGGGACTGGTGGCTGGGTTTGTCTAAACCAGCTGCTTTCGGTTAGGAAGGGAAAAGCCTCACTACCCTCACCTTTACATAAAAATACACAACATCAACCCAGGATGTGTGCCTTCAACTGCACTGTGATACATGGGCAGGACTGTTATGAAAAGAAAGGGAAGGCTTTCTCTGACTGCCACCTACATATTTCAGACATATGCCAGGTATTCATCCAAGGGCATTACATATTAACTCCCTTAACCCTCACAACAACCATACAAACTACCATGATTGTCCCCATTTTACAGATGAGGAAACTGAGTCAGAGAGAGTTTAAAGTGACTTGTCAAAAATCACAAAGCATTTTAAAAAGGGCACCAAGATTCAAATTTTTTTTTTTTTTTGGTCGAGGGATATATCCAGTGGGTCTGGAAGCCTTTGCATGAGAGGGAATTTGTGACAATTAATCTCCCTTTCTGAGCTCAGGCAGAACTTATTGTTATACTTATCACAATAGTTACCTGCAAAGTTGTTCCCCTCCCTGCCCGCCGCTCCCTGCCGCCAGCCAGCACAGGGTCCCTGGAGGGCAGGTCTATAAACTAGTTCTCTTTGGTCCCAGCATACAACGTGATTCCTGGAGTCTAGTAGATTGTCTCTTTCTCTCTCTAAATACCTATATACACAAACACGTGATGTGGTTCCAGCCGTCCTTACCCACTCAGGTGTCTGCATGTCCCTACAATCTGGTTTTTCCTGCTGCCGAAGTTTCTAAAATGTTCCTCTCTGCAGTGTCAGCCAGAAGAACTGCTCCTGGGAGTGTGTGCGGTGACCCCGAGGGGGCCAAGAACACACTGTGCTGCTGGCCATCAGCAGT
The DNA here is from genome assembly GCF_032405125.1 of Capricornis sumatraensis. Lineage (NCBI taxonomy): Eukaryota > Metazoa > Chordata > Mammalia > Artiodactyla > Bovidae > Capricornis > Capricornis sumatraensis. The sequence continues at coordinate 63,868,083 of NC_091082.1, forward strand.
TTATTGTTCAGGTAATAAATGTGCTGCCTACCCCTTCCAGGCTCCCTTGCTGATAGCTTCAGGATTGTAGGGCTTCCCCTCACACTTATTTTGATTACTGCTGCCTGTCACAGTGTTTCTTATTATTGACCTTGGTGCCTGTCAGACCATTCACAGCCCCTAATTGTCTTTACCTGCCACTTGTCCATCTTCACTGATAGGCTAGTTTCTCTGATTACTCAGGCCCTAACAGCTTCTCATGGATTTACTTGATTCTTCTCAGAAGTGAAGGAGTGCTGTGTGGCCTTCTTTGCCATTGGACTTGATGAAGGTTGTTGGCTGTGAGTCAGATCATAGACGGTCCTCTCCAGAGGGCCACCTTTTAGAAAGGGGTCGTGGCCTAACTCGGGGGGAGGGGCTGCCTTGAAGACAACTTCTCTCTGACTTTCCTGCATTTTCATTTACTGGCTTTCTGAGCTTGAGCAAGCCAAGTGATTGCTCTCAGTCTCAGTGTTCTTATCTGTAAAGTGGGAATTATTTATAGTAAGAGTCAAGTCAATGTGAAAATACTGCTCCGTCCAAATGAGTCTTCTTTTAGGTAGAGCTCTCGGAGAAGGCAATGGCACCCCACTCCAGTACTCTTGCCTGGAAAATCCCATGGATGGAGGAGCCTGGTGGGCTGCAGTCCATGGGGTCGCTAAGAGTCGAGCACCACTGAGCGACTTCCCTTTCACTTTTCAGTTTCATGCATTGGGGAAGGGAATGGCAACCCACTCCAGTGTTCTTGCCTGGAGAATCCCAGGGACGGGGGAGCCTGGTGAGCTGCCGTCTATGGGGTTGTACAGAGTCGGACACGACTGAAGCAACTTAGCAGCAGCAGCTCAACTCTTTAGAGGGGTTTAAGAATTGTGTGCTGGCCTCCCCCGTAGCTCAGTGGTAAAGAATCCACCTGCAATGCAGGAGCCACAGGAGACGCGGGTTCAGTCCCTGGGTCAGGAAGGTCCCCTGGAGAAGGGAATGGCAACCCACTCCAGGATTCTTGCCTGGAAAATCCCGTGGACAGAGGAGTCTGGTGGGCTACAGTTCATAGGGTTGCAAAGAGTCGGACACAACTGAAGTGACTTAGCACACACACAAGGATTGTGTGCTACATGGAGAACACACCTGTGGCTGCCAAGGGGGAAGAGAAGCGGGGGAGGGATGGATTGGGAGTTTGGCATTAGTATATGCAAACTATTATATATATAAGGGATAAATAACCAGGTCCTACTATATAGCACAGGAAATTATATTCAATATCTTGTGATAAACCATAGTGGAAAAGAATATGAAAAAGAATGTATGTGAATCACAAAAGAATGTATCTGACTCACTTTACTATACAGCAGAAATTAACACAACATTGTAACTCAACTATACTTCAATTAAAAAAAAATTGTTTTCTGGGTTGGAGGGGATATTGTATCAACTCTGAAGTAAACAGTGGAAAGCTGTTAGCATCAATAACATACAACAAATAAAAAACCACACGGTCTCCATTTCTGCATGGACCAGAGATTCATTATTGACCTACAGCCATGGAATTGTGTTTCCTCCTCAGTTGTCCCTCAGCCCCAGCATTTAGAAGGGGCACGAGCAGGATGGTGGGTCCTCACCAAGTGCTCAATTAGTCATTGTTGGATTGAGCGGAACCGAGGATGCTCAGGTGGCAGCGAGTGATAAATCCCATGGCAGCATGCATGGTGCATCTTCTTGGGCCACAAGTACAGAGAAGGACCATCACTTCATGAAGATGATCAGCAACCTCCAGGGAACGGTCTGCTGTCCAGAGCGGGCTTAATTAGGATGTAAAAAGAGAACTCAATTGTCTAGGAATTACAAGGATTCCTGAATGATTCCGTGGCTATTCCTGGGCTAAATTTCATCCCTGAAACTGGACTTTAAGAAACCAGAGGGACACCAGAGGTCAGAAGCTATTCACTTGGTTATAGCAGCCAGACACGAGGCCTGGGAGGCCAACTTTGGGGACCGAGGCCAAGATTGGGCTGTCTTGAGATGGACAAGCCTGGGGTAGACAACGTGGTCTATCCAGGACACAGCCAGGGTCAACTGAAAGTCACAGAGTTGGATCAAAGCCACTAGAACCAGAAACTAAAGGAGAGGAGATGCATCAACAGAACTAGGCTGCACATTCTAGGTGTCACAGGGCTAAAGTGGGGTATATGCCAGCCAAACACCATAAGCCTTGGCAGTTACAATACCCACACTGATGGCCTAAAGCTAAGCAACGAGTCTCTATTAAAAAAAATTTTTTTTCTGATTAAAAGAAAATTGCATATTCATTATAAACTAATCAGAACAGATAATAAAGTTGAATTTTTAATAACTTCACCCAGTAAAAGTCACTAGTATTTTTAGAGTATTTTTCCCTAATTTTTTCTCTGCATGTATTTATATAATTGAAATTGCATACTATTTGAATAGACACCTTAAGCCAATATATGTCTTGGGATTGCTATCTTTAGGGATGCACCCCCTGGTGACAGTTCAGGCAGGCCCAGAAGGTAGTTCCAAGGCTGACCAGGGTCCATATCAGCTGCCAAGCAGCAGGGTCATGCAGGTAAGGCACGGGCCAGGCATGGCCAGGCAGTGGGGGGCTGAGCAGATCTCATCCAGGGGGCAACTACTGTGCTTTTTCCTCCTCCCCGGCACATAGCACGTTTCTCTGTCTACTGGAAGACTGGGCAGGTGTTGATGGGGTGACTAGCTTCCTCTGCACACTTCTCAGTGACGTGTGTGTCTGAATGCATGGCTGTTGTGAGGGACATTGCATTGCGGTCCTGATTAGAGTGATGAACCAAGTTTCTTTGAGAGTCTTGAGAAAGATCAGGATCAGCCAGCTCCCGACACTGATTTCTGCCCAATCTGAACAGTAGAGCTCATGGCAGGTGGGCCTGAAGCCCTGGAAAAATTTCAGCAGGGGTGGGCACGCTGGGAGCACAAAGCAGGCATGACTGGGTGGGGATGAAGTCATGAAGTCCTTGGGCTCCCACGTGCCACCCTGCACCACTCCCACCATCGGAGGGAGCTAAGGAGGGCCAGTGGCCAATTTCGAGCGGAAGACAGAAGCCGCTAGCCAAGACGGAAGTGTGCTCAGAGAGAGCTTTGGAGAACAGAGAACAGAACAGAAGAACAGAGAACCTGTGATGTCAGTTCTGGAAGCAGGGTCCTGATTGGCTGTGAGAATAGCCTTTGGTGACAATCACTGGGCAGGATAAAGAGCAGACAGCGGCAGCTGGATGTGTCTGCACCCTTTCTCCTTATACACTGCCCACAGCCACTGCCTGTGAATTTGCAGATAAGCTTTTCATCAGCACCCCCATGGACTGGGGCCTGGGAGCACGGGACCCCTCGGACTCTTGGAGCAGAGTTGGGGTCAAGCAGCTGTTATGATGCAAGGAGCTACAGCTTACAAGGTTTCTATGGCTTTGCAGCACTGGGGTGAGGTCAGGACAGCCACCAGTGAGGTTGTTCCAACCACAGCTCATCACTGAGCTGTTGTGGGGTCTTCAATCAACCTGGTGCTGGTCTTTGACCCCCCAGAGAGTGCTGCCTAGGGAGCCGGCTGAGATGACGGAGGCCCAGCCTTTGGAAAGTGCAGGGGGTTGCATTTTCTGATTTAATTACCTGGAGGGAAGAGGTCTTTGTGTTTTGGATACCCTGACAAGCCTGGAGAGGAAACCTCCCCCGTCATGCAGGGATGGGATGAAGGAAAGAGCAGACCTCGCTGGATAAATTAGTAACATGAGGTCTAATTCGCCTTTGAGTGGGCATTGCTTCCTGCTCCTCGGGGCCCTTGGATGCTGTTTGCCTCCTGCCTTCATCTGCCTGGACCCCAGGAGCCCTTGGAGTCGCAGGGCAGCGCTTAGCTGCTTTCTCCTCGGGGCTCTGTATACTTACATGACTCACAGAGATGGTTAAAGAACAGTGTAGGTGCCCTTCTCCAGCTTTACAACAACATCAAGAGAGGCTGCCAGGTTTCCATGTGCAGAACTTAAAAGCTGTAGCACTGACCTGACTCATCTCGGAATCTCCCTGGTTGGATACAAATTGTATAGCCTTTGTTTTTACACTGGAACATTCTGACCTGAGGAAGTACTGTCTCATCATGGGCAATTCAGAAAAGGGGTGCTGAAACACTTTTTTACTCTGTTGGCAGTAAAAGAAAATATTTCTAACCTTATAACTCAATACATCATATGTAAATCCTAGAACTGAAATCAAATTTCACAAAACAATACTTCTATTTTGACTATGTTTCCATCCATTCTGTTATAGAATATATATGCTATCCTCCTTCATTAAGGAAGAATAGGTTGTAACCCACTAAACTGGTTTCATACTCTATTAATACATCACAACCCACAATTTTGAAATTATTGCTTTAGAGCAGCACTGTCCAATAATGGTATAAGGCAAGTCACTAGTACAAGTGTTGTATGTAATTTAAAATTTTCTAGTTAGCCACACTACAAAGGTAAAGATAAACAGGCAAAATTAATTTTAATCATATGTTTATATAGCTAAAATATTATGATTTCAACATGTAATCAATATTTAAAATGATGAATGAGCTATTTTCCTTTTTTATACCAAGCTTTTGAAATCTAGTAGGTATTTTATGCTCACAGCATGTCTCAGATTGGACTAGGCACATCTCAACAAGTGCTCAATAAGGAGTCATATGGGGCTGGTGACTCCCCTTTTGGCCAAGTTTAGAGGATACTTCATGGGAAATAGATAGGGAAACAGTGGAAACAGTGTCAGACTTTATTTTGGGGGGCTCCAAAATCACTGCAGATGGTGACTGCAGCCATGAAATTAAAAGACGCTTACTCCTTGGAAGAAAAGTTATGACCAACCTAGATAGCATATTCAAAAGCAGGGACATTACTTTGCCGACTAAGGTTCGTCTAGTCAAGGCTATGGTTTTTCCTGTGGTCGTGTATGTATATGAGAGTTGGACTGTGAAGAAGGCTGAGTGCCGAAGAATTGATGCTTTTGAACTGTGGTGTTGGAGAAGACTCTTGAGAGTCCCTTGGACTGCAAGGAGATCCAACCAGTCCATTCTGAAGGAGATCAGCCCTGGGATTTCTTTGGAAGAAATGATGCTAAAGCTGAAACTCCAATACTTTGGCCACCTCATGCGAAGAGATGACTCATTGGAAAAGACTGTGATGCTGGGAGGGACTGTAGACAGGAGGAGAAGGGGACGACAGAGGATGAGATGGCTGGATGGCATCACAGACTCGATGGACGTGAGTCTGAGTGAACTCCGGGAGTTGGTGATGGACAGGGAGGCCTGGCGTGCCGCGATTCATGGGGTCACAAAGAGTCGGACTCGACTGAGCAGCTGAACTGAACTGAACTGAACTGAGAGGATACTTCAGGGAGGAAGAATCAAGGGCTTATCCTGGTGTTTCTACAGGTGTGTGAAATCCTGGCAACATGTTTATCTTTCTGAAGCTGCATTTTCTTGGCACCTCTGCTCCAGCACCAAGAGATATAGCAAAATGGACTTGGAGTTGGTGTCTGGATTTGCTATTAGAAAGCCTGTCTTTTCTGTAGCTTTGGGGGAACATTCAAGGAGAAGGTAAGGGGAACATTATTCTACCTCCTAAGTAAACCTTAAGATGTAGAAGTTGGCTGAATTCACCAAACTGTCATTGAACAGTTACTGTGTATCAACTGTAAACCAAGGTCTCAACATCTAAGTGGTTTTGGTGGGGGGCTGTCTTCCTCAGAGCCAGAGGGTGATTTGCTTAGGAATTGACCCTGCTTTGTCGTTAGTGGCCTTTCTTTGAACTCTTTCTGTATTGGGGGCTTTTTTTTTTTTTTTTTTTCCCCTGTAAGTCTGTTATTGACCAGCATCTCCTACTCTGGGCATGACTCGGGTGGAGACCTGGCTGAGAGATCTGGTGTAAGCTGGAAGACTAGGCTTCAGATCCAACGAAGTTAATTATTGTTGATGATGACAGCATCTCCAGCTGACGTTGATATCAGCCTTTAAGATGAACACTCACAACTACACCATCTGATTTAATTTTCACAGCCACCCTGGAAACTGAAATCATTATTATCAGCTTCATTTGATATATGAGCAAACCAAGGCTCAGGGAGGCTAAGCAAAGAGGGGGGAAATGTATCTGTTGGGGGCTTCTTGTGTCAGATTACTTTAGAAATCACTTAATTAAACAGAGTTAAATAGATTTCTTTACAGAAGAAATTTTAAGAGCCTTTAATATACTAATGTGATTTGTGAGTCATGAAGATAGGCATAGATTTACAGTACATGTGTAAAGATACACATTATAAAGATAGATATAGAAATTGGAGGCAGCATGATGTGATGGTTAAATGAATGTATTCTATATTTGGATTTCCAGGTGGAAATTTGGCTCCTCTGGTTGTGTGACCTCTCTTGCCTCAGTTTTCCTCATCTGTAGAATGGGCATCATGAAAAGATCACTGTGAGGATTAACTTAACTGATACATGCAAAGCTCTTAGAGCAAAATTTGTGACATGATGGATGCTCAATAACTCCTCAATGAAAATGTTAGCTATATTTAGCATGCAGCTTTTCCCAAATGTCAGATCTAAAGCCCTTCTTTTAATAGCATCTTCTGGATTAATATTCAGGGATATTCTTTGTAAAATACGTCTCAAGTACTTAGAGCACAGGTTGGAACTGGAGAAACCTGGTAGGATGTGGCTATGTTGTAGAATGTGGAATGAGACTGTTGTATGATATCGCTGGTTGAGAGAGAGGTTGTCACTGGAGGAATGGGGTCCTCTCCATTGCAGTTTCATCTTCATGAAGGCACAGGTTGGTCATCCAAGAGCCTGGCACCCAGGTTCAGCAAATAAGTGCCATGTATGCCATTACTTCTGCCATTTCCCCTCATGGAGACATTGCTAATGATCATGAAGCTCTCTCCTGCTAACCTTCTCAACTCAGCCCTTCATGCAACTCTACAAGAAGGGTGGAAACTGCATGTGAGATAAAACCTGCTTTCTAGCCCTGGGTCAGTCATCATTTGGTGATGAGGAAAGTAGCTTCAACACTTCAGCAACACAAACATTGCTAAAACCCTTGATGTGTGGGTCAAACAACTAATTCTACTGAGACACGAACTTCTCAGGCAACTTTGTTTAAAGCTGGCTCTGAACAGAGGCTGAGGAAGTTAACGAACAACCAAAATCATGGTAGTTATGAAAGTGAAAGTGTTAGTCACTCAGTCCTGTCTGACTCTGCGACCCTGCGGACTGTGAGCCCCCCAGGCTCCTCTGTCCATGGGGATTCTCCAGGCAAGAATACTGGAATGGGTTGCCATGCCCTCCTCCAGGGGATCTTCCCAACCAGGGATTGAGCCTGGGTCTCCTGCATTGCAGGCAAATTCTTTACCATCTGAGTCACCAAGGAAGCCTCTTACATGAGAGTTGTTTATCTACTATGAAATATCATGGGCAGAGGAATCTGGCAGGCTACAGTCTATGGGATCCCAAAGGGTCAGACACAACTTAGCGACTAAACAGCAACAAAAGCAACAGAGAAGAGGACCCAATGAAATCTCATTATTTAAAGGAAAATTTTTACTGCAAGAGTTCTTTCATACTTTGGAGTAAAAAGCATTTTTTTTTTCAGTGAAGAGAAGGAAAGTTTTGTTTTGGTGCTACTCCAAGTATTTTGGAGTCCCTCTTGGGCCCAATGTGGGCATCCTGTTTTGCACGTTCATTTGTAGGAATGAACTGGTGGAGATATTTGACCTCATCATCCTCCTTTCCTCATATGAGTACCTATTCCAGGAATGGAATCTTTCACATCTCCCCACAGAGCCTGGGGAGCAGCCTGCATTTTTGCATAATCATCTGTATGACATTCAGCCTCGGACATCCTCAAAACTGCCTTTTCACTTGGGGGCTGTACCAAATGGACATGTAGGGAGGAATGAATCAGTTGGGAGAAAAAAATGGAACCTGAACCCTTTCCAAGAAAGTTTTTCATATTAACTAGTTCTTTGGAAAAAAATGTAAAGTGTGTGTCACAGCTACATGGAGCTGAGAAAATAGACATGTTCTCATATATTTATTTGGAGAAGGCAATGGCACCCCACTCCAGTACTCTTGCCTGGAAAATCCCACGGACGGAGGAGCCTGGTGGGCTGCAGTCCATGGGGTCACTAAGAGTTGGACATGACTGAGCGACTTCACTTTCACTTTTCACTTTCATGCACTGGAGAAGGAAATGGCAACCCACTCCAGTGTTCTTGCCTGGAGAATCCCAGGGACAGGGGAGCCTGGTGGGCTTCTGACTATGGGGTTGCACAGAGTTGGACATGATTGAACTGACTTAGCAGCAGCAGCATATATTTATTTAACAGGTATTATCAACTATCTGGGGCTTCCCAGGTGGAGCTAGTAGTAAAGAACCTGCCTGCCACTGCCCGAAGATTCCATCCTGGGGTCTGAAAGATCACCTGGAGGAGGGAATGGCTACCCACTCCAGTATTTTTTGCTTGGAGAATCCCATGGACAGAGGAGCCTGGTGGGCTACAGTCCATAGGGTTGCAAATGGTCAGACATGACTCAGTAACTAACACTTGAACTTCACACTCAAGGGCAGCCCAGAAATAGAGGAACCTGTCTGCCCCCATTTTCTAGGCATTGCAGGAAAAGGAGCTGTAACATCTGTGGTTACAAGCAGAAGTGGGGAGCCCTGTTCCTAGGAGGGCATAGAAGAAGACTGTAGCATTGTGAAATAGGAAGCCAAAACTTCCCTGGTAGTAAAAGTCATTCCTAAAAGTGGCAAATGGAGGCTCATGAAACAACTGGGTTACATTTTGCCTTCTCTCCTTCCTTTAACCCTCTCTCCTTCTCCCTTTTTCTTATTTTCAGGTTTCTTTTTTCTTCTCTCCCTCCCTGTTTCTCTCTCTCCTTCCTTCCTTCTTTATTCTTTCTTCTTCCTTTCTTTTCCTTCTCTCCTTGGTCATTTTTCCCTTCCTCTTCTCTCGATCCTTCCATTATTCTAGGACTTGTTCTCTCTGTTGACTATCTGATGGGATTTTAGGTTCCACGGTATTATACAAAGAGCTAGGGTCCTCTCTTCTTCATATGATTATAACCTAACTGCCACTGAGACTGCCGGACTCCACCCAGTTTTCATTACCCTCTTTTAGTGAAAAACATGATATTATATGGGGCCATATTGCATCCAACCAAAAGCCTACATTTCCCAGTCTTTGCTGCTAGAGTGGCCAGGTAACCAGGTAGGGTGGTGAGACATAAGCAGAGTGTTATGTGGGGGATTCTGGGAAAGTTGCCCACAGGAAGCTGACCCACTGAGAGCTGCAGCCTTCTTGCCCTTTCACACTCTTCCCCCCATTGATTGGAGCATGAACATAATGGCTGGAGCTCCTGGAATCATTTTGGACCATGCAATGAACTTGAGGATAGAATCTACACAGTAAGAAGCATAGAGAAAAGATAGAAGGAGTCTGGATTCTTGATGGCACTGTGTGTCTACTATACCAGCCTTGGACTGAATGTCTCCGGACATTTTACGTGAGAGAGAAATACATTTTTAAGTTGTTTAAGCCAGTGTTATTTCCAGTCTCTGTCCTACGGCTGATCCACTAACCTCACCAAAAACTGTTTCCCATACTCCATTATCCCTTCCTGGGTCATTGACCCTCTGTCTTCACTATCAGGTAGGACAGGAGGCTTTGAGGAGCAGTCTGGTCATTCTTGAGTTAGATGACTCATCACAGGGAACGGAGCGTCCCTGGCTCAGTGCTCCATCCAACAAACCCTTCATGGGCACAGTGTAGAACTTCAAGGAGTGTGGCGTGCGGAGCTGCAGCAGCTGAAGGCTTGAGTCCCTTGTACCCACAGCTGAGTGTCCTAGAGAAATGCCTCATGGAGAAGCAAAGGCAATCTGTCTGAGGCTGTCAGCTGTCCAAGACCCAGGACAGGGCAACAATTTATGAGGCGCCATAAGACACTGAATATAAGAGAGGGCTTCATCAAGCAGATTTTGCTGGCTGTGTTGTATATACATTCACAAAGTAATTTACAGTTCCCTTGGAAACATGAAATAGTTTGGATCTAAATTTAGGGTGTTCATTCTGAGCTGTTGTAATGAGCTCAAAGAATATTCAGAGTGAAGGAACAGAAGGAAGAGATATGGGACAGTTCACCCGCCAGTCTAAGTACCAGCCCATCCACTGGGCCACAGAGACCGGGGTTGCTCCTGCAGGAGGCCAGCACCCCGCCATTGCTCTCAGTCATGGAGCAGAGGGGAGGTGGCCACTTCGTCTGCTCTAGGAACTCTGGCTCCAGTGCTTTGTTTCTTGGTTTACTCCCTTGCCTTCTCTGTTGTGTGAGGCCCCACGACATTTGCCATCTGTTTTCTGTTAAATTTTCTTGCAAAGTGTCTCAGTGTGTGGTCCCAGAGAATCAGCATGTGAAACTCCCAGAATGCAACCAAATTGAATTTTCAAGATTTATCTACATGCTGGGTGCCCAGGAAGGTTCTGGCAGCCTGCGAGGGTAGCACACATCCATTTCCAGAGAGCAGGTGTGAGATGAAGCCCTGGAAGAGGAGTGAAGACTCTAGATAAGCTCTACCTTTTATGATCACGACATATGGGTGTCGGCCATCTCTGGGAACACTGTTCCTTCCCCCGGCTCAACAATCCATCATCTCATGCCTAAATCGGAATATGAGTCCTCCAGCTGAACTTTCACTGCTTCCTGTGTGTCTCCCTCCCACCCATCCTCCATCCTGCCTGGGAGGTGATCCGACTTGGATTGTACTCCACTCCTTCCTGCGCTATAGCTGCCCACTGACCTCCCTGCTGGACCATAACTGTGGCTGCAGAGCCATTTGCCCAACAGTTGGCACATTGCCTATATTAATTCTAAAGAATTTTATTGAGTTCCTGAGTGAATAGCACCATCATCCTTTTGCATATAACCTTGAAATATCTCCCTGTCATCTATGTCCCAAGCTTATTAACTTGGCTTTGAAGTGCTTCATGATATGACTCTCTTTAGGTCTCCAGCCTCATCTCTTACCAATCCTGGTTTCTTGGTTTATGCTTAGGAATGTGTTTCTACTATTCTGGTTCCTACCATGTACTGACATGCACCCTGGAGAAGGAAATGGTTACCCACCCCAGGATTCTTTTCTGGGGATCCAATGGACAAAGGAGACTGGTAGGCTACAGTCCATGGGGTTTCAAAGAGTCACACATCAGACTGGCTTGCAGCACATTTTCTGAATTCTCTGGATTTGCTCCAACTGACCCTCTCCTTAAAAGCTCTTGACAGTTTTCCCTATTCCTTGCTCTCTCTTTCCACCAATGCATCTCACCTAGCTGACTCCTCCTTGATTTTAAGACTCTGATTATCACCTCTTCCAAGAAGTTTTCTATAATCTTTCCCAGTTTGGAATAGTAATTGTATCTCTTTTTTGCTTCCAGAGTTTTCTGTCATTGTCTTTCTACATTGCCTGTGAGTGAATTTTTATATCTCTATCTGTTCTGCTAGACTATGAGCTCCTTAAGGGCAAGGTGTGTGTATGTGTGCTAAGTCACTTCAGTCGTGTCCAACTCTGTGCGACCCTATGGACTGTAGCGTGCCAGGTTCCTCTGTCCGTGGTATTCTCCAGTCAAGAATACTGGAGTGAGTTGCCATTTCATCCTCCAGGGGATCTTCCCAACCCAGGGACTGTCTCTTATGTCTCCTGCTTTGACAGGTGGGTTCTTTACCACTAGTGCCACCTAGGAAGCAATGTCAAGGGCCAAGCTTTTAATTCTGTTCATCAATATGTATTTATTGAGTATCTAATATACTTTAAGTAATAGGGATATTGCAATGAACAAAATAGCTCCCAAGGAACTTACACTTTAGTCGTGGAAGAGAGACAATAGGCATATAAATAGAATATAGCCAGTAGATGAGTGCTATAAAGAAAGCTCAAACAGAATAAACGTGGATAGCAAAGTGATGCTAGGGGTCTTAGGACATCTCTGATGAAAAATATTTAGGCCGAGACTTGGAGAAAGTGGGAAAACAAGCCATGCAGATATCTACAGGAGAAGCGTTCTAGTCAGAGAGACCAGCAAGTGCAAAGGCCCTGAGGTTGGATTATATTTGAGATTTTTCAAGTGAGAGGGAGAGTGACATGAGATAAAGTCAGAGGTGCTGAAAGCAGTGTCCATTATGTAGGGCCTTGGAAGCCTTAATTAAGACTCCAGTGTTGTTTTTTTTTTTTTTCTGAGTAGGATGGGGAACCACTGGAGGTTTATGAGCAGAGGTGTGACATGATGTGACTTATGTGACATTATGAAGGAGGAAATAATGAAGTTTGATGACAGATTGACTGTGGTAGGTGAGAGAAATAAAGACTGAAAGAGAGCACCAAGATATTTGGCCTAAGCAAATAGAAAAAAAGGCAATGCAATTAACAAGATGGGAAAGACCAGGGAAGACCAGGTTTTAAGCACAGAGATTTCAAATGGGGACGAATAAAGTTTATGGGAACTGTTAGAACTCCAAGAGGTCATATTGAGGAGGAAGTTGGACATAAGTGTCTATGATTCAAGGAAGATGTTGGGGTAGAGATATACTTTTGAAAGTTATTGGTGAATATTCATGGAAATGGATGGAGTGAGTATAGGAGGAGGACAGAAGGATTCCAAAGATTAACTTATATGAGGAACCAGAATAGATGAATGAGAATGGAGCACCTACTGAGGCATGAAGAGAATCAAGAGAGAGTGGATTCTTCAGTACCAACAGAAGACAGTATTTCAAGGAGGAGAGGGGATTCAATTGTATTAGAAGCAGTGAATCAGTCCACCAAGATGAGGACTGAGAATTGACCATTGGATTTGGCAATGTGGAAGTCATAAGTGACGTCAGAGCAGAGGAGAATAGGTGATGCAGAATAGAGAGGATGTTCAGAGAGTAGGTGTCCTTAGGTGGTCAAGAGAGGTTGAGATCCAGGATTCAGATGGAGAGTGAAAGTGAAAGTGAAGTCTCTGAGTTGTGTCTGACTCTGCGACCCCATAGATTGTAGCCTACCAGGCTCCTCCATCCATGGAATTTTCCAGGCAAGAATACTGGAGTGGATTGCCATTTCCTTCTCCAGGAGGTCTTCCCGACCCAGGGATTGAACCCGGGTCTCCGCCTTATAGGCAGACGCTTTACTGTCTGAGCCACCATTCAAATGGAGAGAGGTGACTTGAATAAGAGCCTAGTCACTGAAGGGAAGGCAGAGTAAAAGCCAAGTGGGTTGGTAAATGGGAAAGTGGGAGTGGACAGAATTTCTCTTCTGATTGCTTCCATTTCTCAAAGTGAGAAGCCAGGTCATCAGCTGAGAATGAAGGTAAGGGCATGTGTCTTATTCACTTCTGGGTCCCCAGCAATGAACATGCTGCCTGGCACATGTTTGGTATTACCACATGGTGGATTAATTAACCTCATCCAGTGGCTTGGCATTTTCTGCTTGTTTGGGAAATGAAACATCACTCCAGATTTGTGTTGTCTGCTCAGAACTCTTGTTGGAATAGTACAAGATGAGAAGATAGAATACTATGCGAGAAACAAAATGCTCTGTGGTGAAAAATTAGTCTGCACATTCATCTACTGTAGATAAATATATATAGACATAGACATTACATTTACGTTACAATGCAAACTTAAACCAGTTGAAACCGATATTATCAATTACAATGTATTAGATAAACCCAGCTTAGATCATTGTTCTTCCTTGTAAGAGACATTCTGCCAGCTGTAGAAATGCACTGACTTTCAAAAGATTACGGGAAGGCAAGTCCGTGGGAGGCTGGTAGAGGAGCTATGGTAGGAGAAAGGAGCCTTGAGGTAGCCCTTTGAGCTACACTAGAGGGCTTCCCAGGTGACGCAGTGGTAAAGAATCCACCTGCTGATTCAGGAGATGCGAGAGACGCAGATTCCATCCCTAAGTCAGAAAGATGCCCTGGAGGAGGAAGTGAGAACCCACTCCAGTATTCTTGCCTGGAAAATTCCATGGACAGAGGAGCCTGGCAGATTACAGTCCATGGGGTTGCAAAGAGTCAGACAGGACTGGGCGCACACACACACACACACACACACACACACACACACATACACACACACACACAACACACACACACACACACACACACGGAAATCACTACATCTCATCCACCAGCCCTAACCCTGGCTGGGGGAGGACCTGGTCTCCCATCCTAGCTCATGATTTCCAATCAGCTACTTCTTAGTGACTTGGTCCAAATATTCCCAACACACTATCAGCCTGCCAAAGAAGAATATGAAGAAGCTCTTTTAAAAAGAATTGAAAAACCAAGGCAGGGGTTAGATAAGTGAGGAAAGGGAGTGTGAATGACTAAAAGAACAGAATTGAAAAGTTATGTCTAAATGTGACATGCTTTGCATTTGGAAACCTTCCCAGTCCAGAACTAACTACGGTGGGAACAGAGGGGCACAGCCTGACATCTGTTGGCTGACGGTGGCTCCTCGGGGATGCTGCGACTTCAGCCGACAGAGAGGTAGCATGTCTTTGCTCTCCAGAGTGGGAGCTCTGGAGGAATCTAGGCGGCAAAGCCGTGGGGTAACTTTTAGCTTGCCTCACTGACCTACCTGTTTTTGCATCTTATTTTTCTCTTGTCCCCCCCTCACCTTCTCCAACCAGTTCACAGAATTCCCTGTGAATAGCAAGCAGCAGGACACGTACACTAGCCTCATAAACTAGGACAGGAGGATTCTCATCAGCTTGACTGAGAACCACAGAAGTAACAGGAGACTTAAGCAGAAACAAGATGAAGGTGAATGGAGATAGACTAGCTCAGGGGTCACGCCTGATGAGGGGCTGTCACATGGGAGAGAGCTGCGTTGAAACACTGATTTTGAATTTCAAACTCCAAAAGTATATTGACTGGATCATTAGCACATTCAGAGTGAGAGGGTGGTCTCAGAGATGACTCCAGAAGTGAAGAGAGATAGCATTTGGAGTCCCCAGACCATAACTCAATGTATCATAGTCTATCAAGAGAGACACATACAGAAACAGCTGAGAGAAGACGCAAAAGCTTTCACCCACCTGCTTCCAGGCAACTCTCAGCCATTAGGTCTTCTGTTTCCAAGCGAAAAGTCCTGTCAACTGCCCCAAACCACATTTATTCAGATCAGCCCAAAGAAGCTTTCCAAAGTAAATGTCAACATAACAGAAAGATGCAGGGGATCTGGGAAAAAGAAGTCCTAAAAAAACCAAAACACCTCCCAAATACATTCTCACACTCTGACAATTGGTTTAATTCCAGGATCAACAATTTATGCTGTATACTTTGTTGTAAAATACCCATACGTTTCCAAGTACTCAGTGATCGTTTGGCTTCAGAAGGCTGAGGGAAGTGGGAAATGAGTTGTAAAGATAGTAACATATTCACCCATGTATATTTACAACACATTACTGCGGGCAACTTGTAGCTCAATGCAGCATTTACTCTGTAGCATAATCATTCAAAAATATTACATGCATTAATAAAGGTAATTTTTAAAAAAGCCTCATAAAGTCATTTGACTTTTTTGCCAATTGCCACAGTAATAAAATGCCTTAACATTATGCTGCCATAGAAAAGCTCTGCCCTTTTGCCTGATTAAGTCCCTTCCACATTTACAACTGGATATTTGTGTGTCACGTTATTGCCATCTTATTTTAATTTGAACTATGAGGTTCCTGTCTTTGGGTGACATTGCCCTTATAGTTTTGGAGAAGGGAACTCTTATTCCACACACTAGGGGGATCGAGGTCATGAATGCTAGCTTAAAATGTTCTATCACTGTCAGGGTCCATGATAGTTATACCTTACCCCCAGGATTCCCAGGTCAACCAGGGCCTCCAGTCAATGCTCAGCAAGTGTTTACTGTCACTGACTAAGTGCTCAGCATTTTGAAAGAGACAATGGAGGATGTTGAGGCAAAATCATAAGCTGAGGGAAGACATTTTTAAAAGGCTTTGCCTCCTTGAGCCTGCAGTCGAGGCTGAGACACCCCTAATACATACGCATTCAGATTCCATGCACAATCACCACATTTCTCTGCCAGAGTCAAGGAGAATTGTTTTGGCTCCAAGAAAGTGGGGGGGGGGGTGGAGGGCAAGGAAGGAGAGACAGGAATTAAAAGAAGGGAGGACCCTCAGGAAGGATGACAGAGTCTGGATGGAGTAGTTGGGAAGGATTCGAGCAGAAGGGAAAGCAAAAAGATGCGTTCTGAGATGGACTGCTCCAAGAACTGAAATATGATTTCTTTCTTTGTGGCTTCCAAAACCTTTGGGAGATTTTACCGTCCCAACAAATATTCTGTTTGGGGTCTGATGTTTTGAGGGAAGGGCCTCTTCAAAGCATCTGCACTGGATAGTAAGTAGAGAGCTGAATTGCAGCGTGAGGCAGGAGTCGTGAAACCACAAGCCTATGGGAGAGCAACTGGGATTTGTCTGGCCATGACCTTGGCAGGAGTGGGGGTGGGGTCTGTGTCCACTAAATCAGTCAGAGAGGCACCAGAATCAGAGTCTCTACTCGAAATACTCACACTCTGGTAGGAGAATCACAACCAACATACAAAGCCAAAGTACCTGATAGAGACAGAACGGAGTTAAATGGTGAATCGAGAGGGCCGTGGTTGTTAGGGGGAGAGGAAGGAGCCCTGTAACATGAAGAAGGTTTTTAAGGAATCTCTTGATATTCTGACCAAGGAACCTAGGACATTTTAAAAGGAGGAAATGAACTTATGGGGGCTTAGAGGAGCTAACAATGGGCAGAAGAGAATTGGGGTGCAGGCCAAAAGCGGGGCCCACATAGACAGGTGCAGTGAGAGAACAGGAAGTGCAGCTGGTCCCCCCATGTGCCTCCCCTGTTGGTCTGTGGACAGAGCTTCCTGGCCGTCATCCCTGTGACTGTGTCATAAGTCCCAACTCAAATACACCCTTTTATACATTATATATAAAAAAAATAACGAACAGCGACAAATAGCATGGTTAACCCACCCATCCGTCCATTCAGTCATCAAGTGCGTGGAAGATAGTATGCTTGTTGCTAGGATTACAGTGGTAAATAATACAGACACAATCTCTGCCACTCTGTCCCCTGAGAGAGACAGAGGCCTGGCACATAAACCCACAACTAAACGATTCTAAATTATGAACAGTGACCTTGAGGGCATCAACAGGGTGCTGAGATGAATATTGTTGGGCAAGCAGAAGCTACTTGAGAAAAGACATTTAGGGAACACCTCGCTGAAAAGGTGATATATTCCCCCCCCCCCCCGCTTTTTTTTAGGAAAAAAAAAACTAATTTTTTTAATTGACAGAAGATTCTAACAGACACGTCACCCCTACTGTATAGCACAGGGAGCTCTGCTCAATATTATGTAACAACCTAACTGGGAAAAGAATTTGAAAAAGAATAGACACATGTATATGAATAACTGAATCACTTTGTTATAGACCTGAAACCAACACAACATTGCTAATCAACTATGTGCCAGGATAAAATAAAAAGTTAAAAAAAGAAGATATACAAATAGTTATAATCATATAAAAAGATGTTCAAAATCATTCAGTTCAGTTCAGTTCAGTCGCTCAGTCGTGTCTGACTCTTTGCGACCCCATGAATCGCAGCACGCCAGGCCTCCCTGTCCATCACCAACTCCCAGAGTTCACTCAGACTCACGTCCATCGAGTCAGTGATGCCATCCAGCCATCTCATCCTCTGTCGTCCCCTTCTCCTCCTGCCCCCAATCCCTCCACATTAGTAAATTACAAATGATATTACAAGAGAGCCTATTACAAAGGCTGAAAATTTAATAACCAACAGCAACCAGTGATCACAATGATACATGGAACAGCAGAACTCTGATACATTGCTGGTTGGAAGGGAAGATGGTACAACCAACTTGAAAAACAGTTTTGCAGTTTCTTATACATTTAAACATAGATTTGTCCTATGACCCAGCAATCCCAAGAAGGTGATATTTAAACTGGAACTTGTAGAATGAGAGAAAGTCGGGCAGAGAGTGTGGGGGTGGAGACAAATGACTCAGGGAGAGGGAAAGCATGTGCAAAGGTCCTGAGTTGGAAGAGAACTTGGCCCCTTCAAAGATTCTTGAAGCAGAAGATACCTGATGTGGTTAGTCAGGAAGTGATGGACATGACCCAGAGTTGGGGAGCCAATTCAACCAGACCATGGGAGGCCTTATAAACCCAACAAAAGAGTCTACATTCTCTTCTGATTGCAATGAGAACTCATCAAAAGATTTTGAGCAGATGTTTTAAACCCATTTAAGGCTGTTTTCATTTCTTGGTCTCTGTAAACACTTTCAATAACAAATTCTCAATACTTTGCTGGGGCAGATATGCCCCAGTCTCTGTGCTATAGAAGCTGGCATGAACCTGCTGGGGTTTACTCATTACAGGTCTCTGAACAACCAATGGATGGATAATAACATTTAGTCACTGTGGACCAGTAATTACAGTATATATTTAAAAAAGAAATAGCTACATTTCCTGCTTCAAGCTCTCTCTTATGAAGTGGAGAACCAATATCTTCCAAATTGTATACCAGAGACACAATCCATAGTTCTCAGGACTGACTGAAACCTCCCCAAGGTTAATAATTCATGCATGACCTGTGATTGCAGTGCTACATTTTATCTGTTTTCATTAGATGTTCTCCTTTATTGAGTTTTCACAGTGTACATCAGTAGCCTCTGTGTGCCCCTGTTTGAAATAAGCAGCCTGCTTTTAAAATGTTCTGGACAATATAATTTCATCTGAACCATTATGGGGAACACATGGTTGCTGTGTGTCTGGTTTTCTAAATCTTTTCACATGGGTCTCTAAGACTGTGGTGGATTGTTGATCTCAAGCTTGTGCGGGTCTAAAGAGTTGTGGCTGTCACTGTCTTAGGGATCAAGTTGCCCCTGCTGCTACCCAATGCAGAGCTCTCTGATCCTGAGAGGAGGGTTTCTAACTCAGGGCATTTTGCAAGAAGGCATTGCAATACTTGGAAATGAACAAAGTCTTGGGTCTGCAAGCAGCAGGGAGAGGATGACGTCTTGGCCCTCCTGGGCCTGACATTGGCACCCCCCCATGCAGCATCAGAACCAGGGCGTACAGTCTGGCCTGGTCTACATTATATCCTTGGGTCAGAAGCTGGGCTCCATCCCTTCTTTACCCCACAGCACATTCTTCCAGCCACAAGGTGGCTATGAATTTTCCTTTATTTTTCTGGGACTATATAGAAATTCCTGAATTAACGTTAGCCTCATAATTACTTGTGACATAGTGTAACTTATGGCTGTAGTCCTTCTCAGTCTGATTGTAAAGTGAAAAGAAAGTGAAAGTTGCTCAGTCATGTCTGATTCTTTGTGACCCCATGGACTATATAGTTCATGAAATTCTCCAGGCCAGAATACTAGAGTGGGTAGCCGTTCCCTTCTCCAGGGGATCTTCCCGACCCAGGGATCGAACCCAGGTCTCCAACATTCCAAGCGGATTCTTTACCAGCTGAACCACCAAGGAGGCCCACAAATATTGGAGTGGGTAGCCTATCCCTTCACCAACCGGAAACTATTTTGCTATAAAAATAGACCTAATTTGTATAGATCTATATATAAACATGCGCCTACTCCCCAGTTATTAATAGTGGCCATCTCTGGACGGCAGGATTTTCACTATTTTTCCTTTTGCTCATCTGTATTTTCTTTTTTGCCATGAAAAGTTTATTCAGGTTACATTATCTTGAATTATTTATCCGATAAAAAAGTAAAGAAAGGAAAAACACTTGCTGGGTCTTGGTGCCCAGAACAAGAGACCCGGCCATCACAGTGAGCCAGGGGAAGGAGAGAAGTGACAGCCCCTAAGACATCCTGCAGGACCACCCCCACCCAGGTACTCAAGGTGTGTGTGTGCCCCCAACGTCCGCTGTGTGTCTGTGTGCTGTGCGTGCCTGTTCCAGAGACTCAAAGCCTCTCTCTGCTGCTCCCTGCAATGTAAACCCGGGAACACTTGGCCCAAGTTTCTTGCATCTTCTGGCAGTAGTGGTGGCATGGAGGGGGTCCAGAGAGGTGCTGAGAGGGTGGGGAAGAGAGAGTCCTGGCTTCTCTAGGAGGCCCTGGCTCCTCTCCTTTCTGGTCCTGCCCTGCTTCTCTGTAGATTGTCCTCGTCTACCTCCTCCTCCCCCTTCTGTATCTCCGCCTCCTTTTATTTTTATTCTTGCTCCTTTCTTCTTTCTTTTTTTGACTGGGTCTGGAGAAGGTGTAGTTCTTAAACCATTCATCATCTGCCTTCTCCCCAGTCCCTGTTGTTGGCAGACACTTTTAGTATCCAGTCCCTCCTACTCTGACTCTTCATAATCAAAGTCAAAGTTCTGGAATGTAAAAAATATCTTCTCTATGAAACATCAAATCAAAAAGCCCCAGTTCTTTTGTCCATCAAAACCCCTGGGACTTCAAGACTGTGGTCTCTAATGTGACTCTTACAGTGCCCATTTGGAGACATGATCAATTTCTGTGTTTTCTCTGTTTTTTTTTTTTCTTTCTATTGTTGTTGCTATTCATTGGTTGTTTTTTGGTTTTGATTTTTGTATTCATCCCCAGTATTTGTGAACAAGGCATAGCTTCTGAGGCAATGAAGGCTTTGACTTCACATGGGGAGGGAGGTATGTGGTGCTCAACAAGGGAAAATTTCTTAGTTAACATCATCAAATTTTATTTCACCACACGTAATGTGGGACCAATTATGTACCTCTCCTCTTAAGGTTGTTATGAGGAGTTAACAAGCTAATCCATGAGAACCTTCAACACACTGGCTGGTAGTAAGGCATAGGAGGGGCTCAATTAATGCCAGCTATGATTATTATTGCTGATACTATCAGCTGCTCATTACTTCCCACTGGGAAAAGACAGCAGATGCCTGCATTGCCTTCCCCAAGGTATGAATGGGGGTGGTTTGGAGCCACACAGGATCTCCAGTGAACCACACCTGGCTTCCCCGCCCCAGGTAGGCTCCTGAGTCCTGGCACAGAGGCTCTACCTTCATCTCCCAGATCCTGCTCTAAGGGGCTTTGGGGGGGTCTTGCTGGCTTCCCATTCTGGTGTCAATGGCCCACTGTACTACCTTGTCCGCCCCTGAGGCCAAGGTGTGGGTTTTTTTTTTCCTGAAAGAGTAGAGACCACTTGAAGTAGGAAACGCTGTGGCAACTGCTGCCTCCCAAGCAGCCTGACTGATGGCACCTCTAGACTGCCGCAGAACTGGCTGGCGGAACCACCAGTTCCCCAGGGAGCCGGGCTACTGCCTCCTCACACACAGGAACACGTTCAGCCACACACCCATGCACACACATGCACAGGCACCTGGGCACACATACAGAAGCACACACACATGCAGGCACGTACACACAAAGGCATGCGTGCACACGCACCCATGGACACACACACACGCCCCCAGCAATGTCCAGGGTACCTGCGCATCCCCAGTACCTCGGGAGTGGGCTGGTCCTGCAGGATGTCTTAAGGGCCATCACTTCTCCCCCTTTCCCCCTTCCTTGCTCCTCTGCAAATGCTAGATTCTTGAAAATACTGAGTGGTTGTGCAGGCCAGTTAGAAAACATTTACATTTTGTGCTGGGCCAGTTGTTAAATGAAACGCCCTGGAGATCACATCCTCGTGGACGCCGTCTGTCCTGACACGGCATTTGTGAAGATTAAGGTGAAGAACAGACGAAAAAGATGGAGCTCTCAGCAAATGCTGAGGATTTACTAATGTCTCGGAGGAGACTGGGTCTCCACTGCCCCGGGCTGAATTTGGAGGGATTCTCTCTCATCTGCACACATAGGAAAGGGGCCTTTGAGTTCTGGGGCCCATGGAAACTCTGCCACTTTTCATCAGAGATTTGGAAGCCTCCCTCCTCAAGGCTTCCTTCTTTTATAGCCCAGAGAGTGTTCATGTTTCTGCCTGACACGGGTCGGCTTCACCTGCAGTCTCATTGCCTACTTTCAGCACACTCGTGCTTTGCTTCTACAACACTGGTTTGCCCTCCCATGCTGACTCACTGGTCCCCAGGCCCCCGTTTTCTCCTGGGCCTGCCCCCTCCTGGTGCCCCTTCCTTCTCTCCATCTGAGTCCTGACCTGTCACATAGACCTCTCTATCGGCAAGTCCAGCTCTCTTACTCTCTTGCTCATCTACTGAAACTCCTGCAATAATCTAACACTCCACTGATGGAACCCTCCACCCTACCTGGAAGAACACCTGTCTCCCAACCTTGTCATGTGGTGTCATTAAAGATTTACGACCGAGTGAGTCTTCATCATCCCTCTCTCTGTCCCTCCATCAGACCCTCAACTCCTCTTCCCAAGCCCCCTGGCACTGCTGTCACTCCACAGTCCCTTGCAACTTTGAGCTGCTTTTAACCTTTGGCAAGACAAAAATAGAGACATTTAGATAGAATCTACCAAGATAAGCTCAGGTGTCACCTCCTCCAGGGAGACCTCCCTGATAGCAGAGTACTCCTCCCAACTCTGGGTTAAGTTCTCCGCTCTGGAGTCCTGTAGCAGCTTGTGCGTCTCTACTCCATAGCACTTATCACATCTGACTGCTGTGGCCTGTTCATGCTGTTTACTTGCCTCTCTGAATGGGGAGCTCCTGGAGAACAAGGACCTTATCCTGCATCTCTGTATCTAGAGTGCCTGGCACAAAGTAAGTGCTCAAGACACTTTTGTTTGATGAATGAATAAATGAATGAATGAAGCCTACCCCTCACGGAAACGTGGACCCTGACCAGGCAGATTGCATGGTACAGAGTAGTCAGGCCAGGGGTTCTCCCCCAAAGGGGCCTGTGGAAATCCAAGGGGTCCCAGGAAACCGTCTGCAGCATGGAGATCTGAAACACAGCCAGTTGCATCCTCATAAAAATGAGAAAGCTGTTTTCGTCAACTGGCATTCTGTCGATTTTTAGCTGATCATTTTCAGGGGCAGGAGAGTAATTTCTTTTCCTGCTCTTCTTATCCTCAAAGATAAATTCACCCTTGGCTTAGAGTCCTGAAGTAGACTACGAGCTGAGGCAAGGCAGAATGTGAAGGGGATACAAGCAGCATTTGGTCGCCCCCTCCCATCGAGAGATGTCCCAGAGAGATGTCACATCTCTCTGGAGCTTCTTGCTGCACCTGGCTTACAATGTTCAAACTTTACACGGCCCTGTAGACCATCTGGCTCAATTATTTGCTTTTGCACTTTGTGGAACTGGGGCCCAAAGGAGTTAGTTCAAAGACTTGTCAATGCCACCTGGTTAGTAAAATAGGTGGATCTGGGGGCCAGGCCTCCCAGCTTCCAGCCTGTGTCTGAGTTCCCATGCAACATCCTTCTAGCAGGTCTTGGTTACGTCATCTCTCCAGTGGCAGACGTTATCCCTGAGGTGCTAGGATTGGCCATCCGGCTATAGCCCCCACCACCCAAGGACGGGAGCCTCTGATAGTGCCTAAGAGCAGCTGTGTGGTACCCACCAAGCACAGGATGGTGGCTGGCAGCCTCTGCACCTTTGATAGAGCCACCTATCTCGGCAGCAGGTAGAGCTATCTGTTCCTGGCTTGGCAGGACTGTAGCTCTTAGTGATGGAAGAGAAAGCAAGCCAAGCCTGAAAAATAACTGAGCATTCTAACATTGAGGAGACACAGGCTAATGGGTCTCTCCTTGTCTATATTAGGTGGTATGGTAACTTAGGGGCACACCTATGAAGAATGGCACTGGCCGGACCCAGCCAGGTTTCCCTGTCACCTCCGCAGAGTGGACATGTGCCCTGGGTTTATTGTGCCAAGTGTGCCCTGCCATGCCAGATGCTTGTCTGACCAGGGCTCCCACTTGGAGGCAGCCAAAGCAGCCACTGAAGGAAGTTCGCAGCAGAGGCGGGATGTAACGGGAACCAGAATTGTGTGCCCCGAGTCCTCCTTCTGTCAACACCTTTCAGACTCCTGTGATGCCTCTGTCCCACTATACTTCCACGCAGCACTGTCAGGTCTGACTTCTGGATATATTCATTCCACAAACACGGAGTACTCTCTGTGTGCCAGGCTCTGTCTGGGCTCTGGGGTTCAGCAGTGAGTGAGACAGCCTGCTCTACAGCCTAGAGTGGGGAGAAGGCAACACCAGCAGGGATGTTCTGTGATGTCAGGGTGCAACTGTTTGGGAGCAAACAAGCTAGAAGCAGGACCTGGTGACTGGATGGGCACTTGGGCTACTGCAACTCACGTGCCCGAGGAAGAGGAAGGCCTGAATGAAAAGAAGGATCTAGCCTCTCTTGAGTCTGGGGGGAAGCGTTCCAGATAGGGGGAAGAGCATGTGCAAAGGGCCTCATGAGGACAGGCTGGGTGAGTTTCAGAAATGAACTGAACAGAAAGCTGGTACAGGACTTCCCTGGCAATCCAGTGGCTAAGGCTCAGTGCCTCCAATGCAGAGGGCACAGGTTTGATTCCTGGTGGGGAGGATCCCACCTGCCATATGGCGTGGCCAAAAAGGTTTTTTTTTTTTTAAAAAAAAAAAAAGAAGACTGTACGACTGGAGCCTGGTGAGCTCGGAGAAGAGAGATCAGAGGGTGAACCTACAGGAAATAGTGGACAGACAAAAGAAGTTTGGATTTTATTCTTAGCGTAAAGCTTTGGAGAACTTGAAGGGAGTGGAGAGTGGCAGTAACTGATTTGTGTTTAGAAAAAGATGATCCTCTCTGCCAACCTTTATAGCAACATTATTCTCAATAGCCAAAAGGAGGAAAACAACCCACACGTCCTTCTACGAAAGAAAAAATAAACAAAGGATGGTCTATCCATGCAGCGGAATATCATTCAGCGTTAAAAGGAAAGGAATTCCAACGTGTAACAGGATGCATAAACCTTGAAGACACTGCCGCAGGAAATAAGCCAGACACAAAGGACAGACACCGTATGGTTTCATTTATGTGAGGGGCCTGGAGAGAGATACCTGTGGTCCCAGAGAGCCTAGATTCAGAGACAGAAAGTAGAACGGTGGTTCCCAGAAGCTGGCCTGGAGGGGAGGACGGGGAGTCATTGTTCAATGGGCAGAGAGTTTCCATTTGATGAATAATTTCTGGGGACGGATGCTGGTGATGGTTACACGACAATGCGAATGTCCTTCATATTACTGAATTGTACACAAGGTAACAGTTCAAAAGATAAGTGTTACATTATGCATGTCTTATTAAAATTAAGAAAAAGACAAATAAGAACAAACAAAACCCAAATAAAGACCACCTGGCTTGCACAAGCGTTGAAGCAGAAAAGCAAACAATAAATAATAGCTGAGGCAAATGTAACAATCCAGATGATGGTGGTATGGATGAAAGTGGATATTTTGGAAGGAATGGAGAGAAAAAAAAAGGAGGAAGGTAATTTCAGACTTAGAGAAAAAGGGCAAAAATAGGACAGAAATTCCAAGTAACTCTTTACCCAGGTAATCAGTGGAGTAGCTTGGAAATTAAGTCAAGTCAGACTTGACGATGGACCAGCCTGAGGGCTGGAAAGAGAGAAACTTATAGCCCATTGGTGCACTTCAGGAAGTTAGGTGTGAGGGGCAGAAATCAAGTCATAGACCATTAAGAACCAGCCAATAAAGGCAGGGCCCAGAGAAGGGCGGCAAGCTCTCCTGGGACACGCAGCCAATACATGGCAGGGCCAGGATGTGAGCTCAGGTCTTTGATCTGCAGTTTTTGATCAAGGGTGAAAGTGCTTTCATTATAGCCACATTTCACCTTTATGAAAAGGTCAGGGAGGAGTGCGCAGAGTCAGACTGTCAGAGATGGACCTTGACTTCCTGCTCCCAGGCTCCTGTTATCCTTACAGGGAGAGGAAGGCGAGCTGAGGCCTGTTAACTACTGAAGCTACCGGACCGTGGCACAGTTCCTGCATCTTCTGAATGAGTCTAGCAATCTGTCTGTTGGGGCTGGGTATGGGAGTAAAAGAACATTTCTTTCTGTTAAAAGGGTTTTAGTAGACAGAGTTCTACCCGACATCTCTCCCCACACCCCTGCGTGTCTTCCATACCTCTTGCCACGGGGACTGAACTCTCAGTGGTAAAACTGTTCCTTGGGATTGCAAGGAGAGGTCAGAAAACGCTCAGAAGCAGCTGGTCATGCAGCATTCATTCATTCATAATGTGTCCAGCTATGCCAAGCACAGATGGACAGCACTGAGACGTTCTCTCTTCCCCACCATGGGCATCTGGTATTGTGGAAAGAACATGTGCTTTGCAGACAGACAGAGCCCTTGGAGTACCGGCTCCATGATGCTTTAGCTATGTGATACTGAACAAGGAGGCCTCACTCTCTGAGTCTTGGTTCCTCCATCTGCACCATGGGAACCATGGCAGCTGGAAAACATGGCTGAGTCCCCACAGATGATGGCTTTTTGAAGTTTGTTTCTTATTTTGATCAATAGTCCACTTCTTAAATCTGTCTTCTAAATTATGCTTTCAATTAGACGTTGGTCAGGGTGGATAACTCCCTTCACAGAGGATAGCTAACCAGAGACACTTTCTTTGATGTCATAGACTGTCTGCACAAGATATTGCTTTGGGAATGTGTGTTAGTTGCTCAGTTGTGTCCAATTCTTTGTGATCCCATGGACTGTAACCCCTGAGGTTCCTCTGTCTGTGGGATTTCCCAGGCAAGAATACTGGAGTGGGTAGTCATTTCCTTCTCCAGGGGATCTTCCAGCCCAGAGACTGAACCCAGGTCTCCTGCATTGCAGGCAGATTCTTTACCATCTAAGCCACCAGGGAAATCCTGACTACAACTTTGGAAATAGCTACTGTCATTTGAGGGACTTTTGTTGTATACATGAGACTTTGACCATCAGAGTGTGTGGCTTAAGGACAGAGATCCAGGTAGGAATGAAAACAGTCGAGGAGGCACTGAGAAGGAAAGAAGTCTTACCACCCTGTGGCTCACCGTTACCAGAATATTCTAAAAGTCTTGTTCACAGGCTAGTTTGTGACTTACAAAGCAACAGCAGTTGAGGTGCATCAGGATCTGGGTTCTGTTTCTTTAATATCTGTCCCCCTGGCATCAGTGAAATGGTGTAAAGTTGAAGACATGCCTGTAGTGTGCCCAGCTGGGAGAAGGGAGCAGCTGTCAGTGTCAAGATGGTGGCCCACCCTGGACTCAGGTCTCTGGCCAGGTCTGACTCTGAAACCTCAGTGCCCTCTCCTTGGCCTCCACGCTCAGTCCCGTGTGAACTGCTGGCTGCTGTGTTAACCCAGGAATACTTCATATATATCTGTGCATTTAGCTGGGAACTTGCCCACTATAATGAACTGAATAAAATGCTTATAAACACACAAAAAAACAGCATGGTTACAAATTCTTTTAAAGTACTTATTGAGAGGTGGGCTTTCTAGGTGGCTCAGTGATAAAGAACCCACTTGCCAAGGCAGGAGACACAAGAGATGTGAGTTCAATCCCTGGGTCAGGAAGATCCCCTGGAGTAGGAAATGACAACCTATTCCAGTATTCTTGCCTGGAGAATCCCATGGGCAGAGGAGCCTGGTGGGCTACAGTCTATGGAGCCGCAGAGAGTCGGACACGACTGGGTGGCTGAGCACAGCATGGCAGCACATTGAGAGGTAGGGTCTGTGGCACCTCCCCTTGAATCTGGTCAGACTGTGATTGCTTCACTGAATAGGATATGGTGGGAGTGATGCTCTGTGAGGCCTGAGCCTAGGTCATGAAGGCCAGGAAGCCTCCTCCTTGTTCTCCAGAACACTGAGCCACCACACAAGCCACCATCCCGGAGAGACCGTAAGTAGCCAGTGCAGCCTGTGAGTCACCCCGGAGCCTGGGCCAGACACGCAAGTGATAAAACCATCTGGCAGATGGATCGTCCAGCCCTGGCTCTTCTAGCCTCTGACCATTCGACTCTAATCAGAGACCAGCGGTGCCCACTATGCTTTGTGCCAGTTCCTGGCCCACAGAATCCATGGGCATAATGAAATGGCTGTTATTTTGTGGCACTAGGTTTGGGGTGGTTTGTTAGGCAGAAAACCAGAGCTGTTCTAAATCCCTGAGGATTACTGTCTTCTTTAAATGGAAAATAAAGAAAGTGTACAGTCAGTACCTTACCTTTGAGTCCTAGTCCATTTAGGATGTGTAACAAAATACCATGGGCCTGGGTGGCTTATTTATTCCTCAGTTCTGGAGACTAGAAGTCTGAGGTCAGGCTGATAGCATGGTCAGCTGAAGGGCTTCTTCCAAGTAGCAGATTTCTCATTACGTCTTCCTGTGACGGAAGGGGTTAGGAAGCTCTGTGGGGTTCCTTTTTTGGGGGGGTCTTCTTTTATAAGAGCACTAACCCCATTTCATGACCTCATCACCTCTCAAAGACCCCACCCTCTAAAGCCATAATCTTGGGGGTTAGGATTCAACACATAAACTAGCGGGGACAGAAACACCCACAGATCATAGCATGAGGGTGCTTCCCAGAGCTTCCCAGGAAGGGCTTCCCTGGTGTCTCAGATGGTAAAGAGTCTAGCTGCAATGCAGGAGACTTGGGTTCAATCCCTGGGTCAGGAAGATCCCCTGGAGAAGGGAATGGCAACCCATTCTAGTATTCTTGCCTGGAAAATCCCGTGGACAAAGGAGCCTGGTGGGCTACACCCCTTGGGGCAGCAGAGAGTCAGACACGACTGAGCGAGTAACACACACATAGCACAAGGGCCCCAGTAAATATGTTTCCCTTTTCAGATGAAAGATCCTCACTCTTTAGCAATAAAAATCAACTAATAACTAAATAGGCTGTGTAAACATTGTAATAGGTATGAAAACAAAGTGCAGAAAAAGCAATCAAGGAGCTATTTAACTTTGTGAGGACTGGGGGCTTTGGGGCTGTGTCAGGGATCACTTCAGAAGGAGAAGACACTGCAGTCAGTCTAGAAAGACAAGCAGGTTGTTTGAGGCTCCCCGACCAGACCAAGTGTGAGACGGATGTTCTCAGAAGAGAGGTTATTCCCTTTTCTGTCCATCATTGGGCTGCTCCAAATAGCCAGTGAGTCCTTGGCGATGTAAGTCAGGTTCTGTCCCTTTACCACCTGCCTTGGCTTCTATTTGGATCAAAGTCCTAACGGTAGCCCATAAGGAGAGTGACCATCTGATTTATCATCTAAACTGGGGCACTTTGAGAAGGAACAGGGACATTATTAATAATTCTGCCAAGGCAGGGGGTGGCAGGAAGGCTCAAGAAGGGAGGGATATGTGCATATGTATAGCTGACTCACTTTCTTGTACAGTAGAAGCTAACACAACATTGCAAAGCAGTTATCCTCCCATAACAAAAAGTAATAATAAAAAATAGTAATTCTGCCAGGACAACAGGTAGAATTCAAGACTGTTCCAGGAAATTGGGACATATAGTCGCCATGCCTACTTCTCTAGCCCGGCTGCTCACCCCAGGCCAGCCATGCTAGGTTTCCTAATGACCCTCAAATGCACAGGAAAAATTCCAGCCTCAGCCTCACTGCATCTCCTGGTCTCTGCCTACGATGCTCTTCTTCCTCTGGATGGTCACATGGCTCATTCCCCCACTTCAAGTCTTTGCTCAAATGTCACCTCTTAAAAGGCCTGTGCCTGCCTACCCTATTGAAAACGGACTCTATCGATAGCCTTTTCATCTTCCTTGCTTTATTACATAGCACTCATCACTTTCTAATATACCATGAAAAGTGAAAGTGTTAGTCACTCAATCGTGTCCAACTCTTTGCAACCCTTTGGACTGTAGCCCATCAGGCTCCCCTGTCCATGGGATTCTCTAGGCAAGAATACTGGAGTGGGTTGCCATGCCCTCCTCCAGGGAATCTTCCTGACCCAGGGATCAAACCCAGGTGTGCTGCAGGCAGATTGCAGGCAGACTCTTTATCATCTGAGCCACGAGGGAAGCCTATATAACAATATTTATTTTGTTAGCATTTGTGTCTTCTCTCATCAGAATGCAAGTTCCAGAAAGCCAAGGTTATCTGGCTGTTTCATTTGCTCCTGCACCCCTAAATGTCTAGAACAATACCTGACACTTAGTAGACACATGATAAATATCCAGTGAAAGATTTCCTAAGCAAAAGCAGTTGACGGGTCTCCTTAAAGAAATAGAGCCTAACCACGGATAATTCAGGCTATTTGATCTAAGGATACTGAAGAATGTTTTGCATGAAAGATGTTTTTTTAAAGTTAATAGCTTTTGAAAACTAGCCAAGAGCCACATCTAAAACAAAATGTATGGCCCACATTCAGCACGATTTTCTGTTATAAAGTTTCCCTCCGCATCTCTTAGTATCACAAATTATTATAGCTGGGAGAAATAAGCTCTAAAATTCTGTGTTTCTAAGTGAAAAATTCTGTTATAACTTAAAAAAATTGAAATGATATTTTTTTTCTGGATCGTAAAGAAAGCTGAAGGTCAGGGTAATAAGGGGAAACTGAGGATCTGAGAAATTTATGAGTCAATGTCTTGGGTTGGCGGACCATTGGGATTTCTCCCATTTGCGGTGGGGGGTGTTTCAATCCTGTCTCTAGCTGCTGGAATAACATTTCCTCTATTTTTCTAGCTCCCCATGAAAGTGTGCAGATTCTGGTAGATAAATTGTCAGCAGTCCTCCCCATTTCTGAGGCATTAAGTTTAAATCCTGTTAAGGTTCCTCATATATTAAAAATAAAACTTCTATTAACTTTTCCCCTGTCAGTGCAATCAGAGTTAAATTAATTTTTAACACTTGGGTAAAGCATCACAAGACAGATATGTCCCCAGAGCTGCTGCACATGGGCTGCTGGGAGGGTGGATCAGGAGGCCTGGATGGGCTGACTCCCCGTGGAAGCTGCCCCACAGTAACAACTGGTTGTATTGAGAAGGGCTCCATCTCCATAGACAGTGTTCCCGGCAGTGTAATAAGATGTTAATGTGATCCCGGGTCATGGTAAGACATTGACTCTGTAAGACAGATGCTAGACCCCTGAGACGGCCCATCCAACTGACCTGACTGACTTTTCACTGATTTGATCAGGTGGCATCATCACCCTTGGAAATGCCCCATGAGTCACCTTCAGTGCCCAGAGAAAGCTCATTTTCGAGGCTGATCATATGATATATGAGAGCATGGGCTTATATGTAGTTGATGTATAACCACAGATAAAGTTGAACCCCTGATTTCATCACTCGAAAACTATAAGACCTGAAGCAGAAAGATAAAGGAAGGAAAGAAAAAGAGCAACCATAGATTGAACACCTATTTGTTTTGGGCCCTGAGCAAAGGTGTATGTATGTAAAACTTATGATAATATCATATTAACTACATATTACATATGTTATCACATATATTAAATATATATTGCAAGAAAAGTCATATAACTGTTAAATGACAGAGTTCTTATTTGAACCTAGGTCTACTGAAACCCAAAGCTAGGACTTTTAAAGTTTTAGTGTAAATTATTGAAACTCCCTCTTCCTCAGTTTCCCTTCTGTAAAATGGGAAAATAGTACCCACTCCATATGTTCA
The DNA here is from genome assembly GCF_032405125.1 of Capricornis sumatraensis. Classification (NCBI taxonomy): domain Eukaryota; kingdom Metazoa; phylum Chordata; class Mammalia; order Artiodactyla; family Bovidae; genus Capricornis; species Capricornis sumatraensis. Next base: position 63,899,744 of record NC_091082.1, read on the forward strand.
CTGTGAAGATTAAAGGAGACAACGTGTGTGGAAAGCTTAGCATAGAGCCTGGTATAGTGCTCAGCATGGTATCTACTATTGCAGTAGTAATAGTAGTAATTAAATTTCCTCTTTCTTGCAAAGGCAGAAAAGATCCTTATGCTCAAATTAATTTCTTGACTGTTGTATGCACCATTATGCTATGTATTTGGAGGAAAAATGATTAAAACCTTCATTTACCTTCATTCATTTGTTCAGTGTATGACTATTTAAAAGGTATGGGATTTAAGAAGCACAAGTCATACCCCATCTTCAAGGAAGTTTACAATTTGGTTGAGATGGACAGACATATACACAAGGTCAAATAAATCATAAAGAAGGCAATAAGTGAGCTAAGCCAGATAAGTAAGGTTTGAGGAGCAGAGTCACTATGGGCTGGATATGCAGAGCTGAGGGGAGCTGGGCTCTACACCAAGCAGGCTTTGGCTTTTAGGAGAGAAGACGGTCAGGACCCCTCATCCCAAAGACAAGAAAGTACTTTGGGCAACAAAAGGCAGTCGGTTCTTTCGGAAATAGAACTTTCATTTTGCCATTTCTACTCTGAGCTACACAAAATTGGACAGGATTCAGAGAAGGGGTGTTATGGATACTTGAAACAGGAGCAAACCCTTTCAAAAGAAGTATCCTGCTTCTTAATGAAAATTTGTTTGAATATGGAGATTATATCGTCACACTCTTCCATAATCCCCAGACCGCCACCACCACCTTACCATCCCCGTCATCATGGTTATCGTCACCTCTGCGCATCCCTCCACTATTATCATCCCATCTGCCTCCAACACCCTCCTCACCTGCATCACGCTAGCAGCACCACACCATCCCCATCACCACCACCACCGTCATCAATGTCATTATCACTTCCACCACCACCCCCACCACCGCCATCATCACTTCCCACATCACTACTGCCACTCTGAGCACCACCACCCCACCAGGCAAATCGCCCAACTCTGAGCCAAGAGATTATGAAAGTGAGTGGACTTCACTTAAAGGTTCACATCGGTCTAAATGGAGTGAGAGGTTTATGTCTTCTGTTCCCTCATATGAGACAAGGTAGGGACTGATTTTGGCCCCAAACAGAACTTCCCATCTTGCTATCATTTGGTGAAGCTGATGTTACAAAGCAAATGCATCCGAAAGTTACTTGCCTTACTCTGAACCGAGGTTCCCACCTCCTTCGAGTGTGCCTGGGGCGCTGAAGGGAGATCCGGTTGTTCACAGTTCCAGGAGGTGGGGAGGTGGTGGCGGCCCTGGAGAGGGGAGCCTGAGAAAGCCTGGCAGACAGGAAGAGTTTCCTTCCCACTTGAAGCAGCCCACCCCCTTCAGGCAATAGACAGGTTTGACTTCAAACCCTAGTCGGGGATACTGCTGCATGAGTAATGCCCAGAAAGATTCTATAAATGGTTTCTTTCATCTCCTATTGAAATGAAAGAACAAGAGAGAGCGAGAGTCGAAATGAATTGTATTCCTGCTGCAGAGAGCTCATTTGATAAATAATGCATACAGAGTTTGCAGTAATAACTGCTCTTTTCCGATTCAGCATGTGCGGGTGAGTTTTGACATATATTCTCTGTATTTCTAGCAGACGGTGAATGACTGGTGTCTGGATTGGCATTATGAAAGGCAGGGCAGACTGTTAACATTTGCTGTGGTGTCAGAAAGGTTAATCTGGCTTTTTCCCTTGAGCCAGGGACAGGGCATCTTCGCCTTTCAGTGGAGATGCGGGAGAAGAAGCAGGAGACAGATGGAGAATTCTCCCCCTGGGCTCCTGGGAAGCAGCGGCAAGGAGGTGACCCAGGCCACCAAGGTGGAGAGGATCCAGGATCCAGGTGGGCAGGGCGATACATGTCTTGAGAGTTTTGCTCTGCTGCCTTCTGTGAGCTTCTTTCTGTTAGCATCCAAGAGACACACTGGGTGTGGGCAAGGCTGCAGAGACACACAGCCAAGCTTTCCCTGTGGACTTCCCTGGAGGCTGAGGTGGGTGAGGGGTTGCTCCTACCAAGACAGAAGAAGCACTGGGATATTGAAAATGTCCCCAGTTCTGCCAGCCCTTGGATTGCCAGGAGACAAACACCGGACTCCAGGTGAAAAATCAGTCATTTGATCATCGTCGTATTATCTTCCATTTTGATCTCTAAACAAGTTAGAATCCCTGTTTTTCTGATGTGTCTTGCCTTACAAAGTGTCCTCACGTATCTTATCTCATTTAGTCCTCACAACAGTGGGGCAGGAATTATTACTCCCATTCTATGTTGAAGAGACTAAGGCTAGGGAGAGTCTGGTAACTTGTTCATGGTGGCAAAGCAGATAAGAGGAGAATTACTCAAAATATTCTCCGAGTTAGGTTTTCTGACTCTAAGCTCAGTGCTTTTATTACTCAAGGTTTCCTTTCTAGAGATATTTCTGCAGTGACTTTATTGTGCTTTGTATGTGTGTATGTGGGGGGGAGCACACGTGGGCACACGCATATACATGCTCAGGTGCACACACATAAATGCACACACACACATGCATTGTGCACACAAAGGACACACATACACACCCACCCACATATGTGCACACTTGGGTGCATGTGCACACACATACACACTCAGATGTATACACATGTGCAGGTACACACACACACATGCACTCACACGTGTGAAACACATGATTTCACAGCTGAAGCCACAGGAACATTCCCAGGAGGGGAGGCTTTCTACTATTCAGCTTATTTCCCTTGCCTTCAGTGAGAAATCACTCAAAACCTCAAGAATCACTCTTCCTGACCCCAGATGGATGGGTGGAGCACCCCGGGAGCCCCAGGAAATAGTTTCCACCCTGCAGGGGTCTGCAATTCTGTAGAATCATGATCCATGGCTTCTTTTACTGACCTCTGGTTGGGGTTTGTAGCAGTTGGTGGCTGCAATTTGCTGGGACTAAGATTTATAATGCTCAGTGTTCAAGAAGATGTAATTTACCTCCCAGGAGGGACAACTTTTGCTCCCAAGAAAATGTTTTCCCTCCCCTGGCTCACTGTTACATTTAAGAAATAACTCTGAGAGGTAAAAAAGTGTCTAAAATTTTAAATATTAGTTTCCTTTCCACAAAGATTAGATAACATTAATGTCAGAGCTGACTTGTTTTTCCTCAAAGGTTCTTTTCTCAATTCTCCACTCAAGTAACCTACAAGTGACTTTCCATGAAATAGCAGGAAACAAACTCTCTACATCTACTATGTTTCTCCCCATCTTTTGCTTTGATTTCTTTCTGCAACATCTCTTGGGAAATCTTACTTCTTCTTTTCAAGAGTTTACTGCTTCTGCTCATACTTTTTTCCTGTCAGTTTTTAGGTTTCTCTTTTTCCAATGAGACTGTTTCCTTCCACTCCCATGAATTCTTAATGGTTTCCTTCACATGGTCGCTTATTTCTTGCAGTTCTTTTGCTTTTCCCTTCCTTGCGCCCTGGGTCTTGTCCTCAAATTTGCCTTATGTTTCCTCCTCCATCTTTGCAGGGAGGGGGTCATAGGCAGAGTAATGCTTTAGGTTTGGGATGGGCATAAATTTGACACCAGACTCTTCCCCTTCAATAGCCTCATGACCTTGGCCAGCCACTTTCCCAGTTCTCAGAGCCTTGGCTTCTATATTTGAAATGTAGGGTATTGATATCTATAATGCAGAGTTGTTTTGAGAATTAAGTGAGATCTTAAGGAAAGTACCTCTCCCAGGACCTGATACATAACAGGTAGCCCCAGAATATCCAGCTCTTTGATTCCTTAGCTAACCTGGATTAAGTTGCATGGGTTAACCAGGCCCATCAAGGTAGAAATGTCCTTAATTTGGTGTATGTGAATGATCCCAAATAAGACAGGTTTGTTTCGAAGCCAATAAAAATGAAAATGCAGAAACAAAGCAAACAGCGAAGGAAATTGTGAGGCTGAAATGCATCAAAGGGTCGGTTCCCCTCACTCTGTTTGCACTGAGAACATTTTGATAAATGAGGAAGAAGAAAAATCAAAAAAAGTGCTCCTTGGTTCAAACAAGCTGTCATGGCCTGCGAGATAAAGATGTGCTCGTCCAGGGACGTCAGTTTCTAGACACACACCATCATTATGTGCAATTTAATAATATACACAGACATTCTCCCGAGTTCTTATTTGGCAGTGGCCAACACTCCAAGAGCTGATCTTGCTAATTTGGTGTATTTGGATTCTGCAGTAAAACAAGCAGTCTCAATATTTGGGTTCACTGGGAACGGGTTCTGCAATTGTAATGATGATTAAGTAGGGGAACGTCTCTTAAAACGATAGTTAATTCGCACCGACAGGGTTAGCTTGAGAATCTGTATAAATAGCACCATCCTTATTGAGAATAACAACACACCTCCACCACATCAAACAATAACAACGGCCAGCAAGACAAGGACAACTGGTCAAAGAACATGCACAGTGGTTGAAAGGTAGGAAAGGGGCAAAAATTTGCACCCTGGAGGGGTAGGGTTGTGTGTACATGTGAATAATGAACTTTGCCAACAAAATAGTTTTCATTCTTTTGACAGAGTGCTAGACCATTTTAGAAACGGTTTCTGTAAAAATGTAGAATTGTATTACTGTACTTTTATTAGAGGTGGAAACAGGCCAACAATATAACTTTCTAGAAGTCAGGGGCCAGAGCAGAAGGGCAAGTTTTCTCTGAATCACATTGAAGAAGCTCTGCCTTAAAAGATTCTGTATCTATTTTCATCTTTAAAGAGCCTAGAGTCCAAAGCAAGAGTCCTGGAGGGAGCAGGCGACCTTTAGGTAGGGCTTCCTTAAATTCACTTATATCACCTGCTTGAAGGTTTCAACAGGAGCTTCTAATTCCTCTATGTTTTCCAAAGATTTCAGCCCTCTCCTGCTTCTATTTCAGAAACTCCATTATGTGAACTCTCGTCAGCACCCCTAGTCTTTCCTCTTTTACCATCCTTTCAGTGTATACACTTGTCCAAAGCCAAAGCATGAGCAAAGCCAGCTTACTTAGTAGCTCAATTTATCATCAAGGAATTAGGCTATTTCTGCTTTCTTGCACCGATGTTCCCATCATGTTGGCTTTTGTTGTCAGGCTAGACTCCTCCTGATCTCAAAATAGTTGCCTCAGCTCCAGTTATCACATCCTTACCCAGCAATGTCCAAAGTTTGGAAGTGGGATAAGAGGGACATTCCCATTCTTGTACCTCTGTTTTAAAGTGAGAAAAATCCTTTAAAGCTGTCTCACAGTTCATTGGCCAGAATTGTGCGTGTGCCTATTTACATGACAGTTCCTTGCAAGGAAGAGCAGAATTACCTTCGTTGATCAAGACCCACTCTCCTCTCCTTCCTGCCAGGGGTTAGAGAAGGAACAATCCTAAACTGATTGTTATCAGACACTTGAATGAAATTAGAATGATGCTTGCAAAGAAGAAAGGCCTTCCCAGGTGGCACTAGTTGTAAAGAAGCCCTCTGCCAATGCAGGAGACTTAAAAGATGTGGTTTTGATCCCTGGGTTGGGAAGACACCCTGGAGTAGGAAATGGCACCCCACTCCAATATTCTTGCCTGGAGAATCCCATGGACAGAGGAGCCTGGAGGGCTATGGTCCACAGGGTTGCAAGAAATCAGACTGAAGTGACTTCGCATGAACACAACAAATAAATGTGAGAAGGCTGCTAGGTAGCTACCCATAGAATATATACTTCCCAGTGGAGTTGGTAACATAATCCAGGAGTATACAAAGCAGAGGACTTCCAAGGAATGGCATTCCCTTCTCCTCTGGTCTGACTTGGCTGTGGGCTCATGAATCTGAAGCACAGGTATGCTGACAAAAGGGACGTGTAGCTATCTCAAAGGCTTCTTCACTTTGAATAACAGGTCCCCGATCTCCCTTCATAAGATCTAAGCCACAAATCTGCTCTCCCCAACACTTAATAGAAAGCCTTGAGCTCAAAAGGGAATAATCAAAGAAAAGAAGTATTTAATAATAAGACAAATCCAACTGCATTGAACCCAGCACTTTGGAATGAGGGGCAAATCCGTTTTGCTCACCAGGTTAAATAGACATGGGTTAACCTTTGTCCAAGGAGCCCCAAGACTTCAGAAATCCAATATCCAGATTTCAAGTATTTAACAAAATGTAAGCAATCCTGAAGAAGAGCCAGAATCCCATTAATAAAGACTGTAGATGGTACTGAGCTGGAAGACATTGCCAGTCTCAAGGAAGATGAGAGTTTAGCCAAAGGGACTAGACATGGAGAACCAGGGACAAGCAATGAGAAGGTCAGGAGTTGTTGGGAAAGCCACACACTTCAGAGACAATAGCACCTAGAATGCATGCATTCAAGCACCTGGGAAATTTCTGGATTGTGCACTGGATCATTCCCTAGCAACAGGCTGAGCAAATATTACAAACTGAAAGGATGCACGTGAACAACAGTTCATGTGAGCTAAGGTCATTTTCTAAAGCAAGAAAGCAGCCCTTTTGAGACCTTCCACTGTCATCTTACATTCACAGAGGCTAGAAAATGCTCATTATACTAGATAGCATTTATTTTTTCATTGTCTTCTACCCTATCAACTGACTTTTATAAATTTCCCTGTTTTAATAGTATAGACAGGGCACTAAAAATGAGGACAGTTATTCAGATACAGAGCTTGAGAAAGCTAGCCACCAGGTTGCTGCTGGAGAGTGGGCTTTGCCTCCTAGAGGGCTCTGCCTCTCCTGGAGCAGGGAGAGGGCAGAGGGCTGTTAGCCTTCAAGGCACGGGATTTGCCCTGCTCCTACCCAGGTGGGCCGAGTCTGGCCAGACCTGGAAAGCCAGTATGCAGATTAGACCTTTAGTTTCTTCTTTAAAAATAATTATTTGTTTCATGTTGGCTGTCGTGGGGGCCCTCGTTGTGGCAAGCGGGTGTATTCTCCGGTTGCCGTGCAGGGGCTTCTCACTGCTGTGGCTTCTCTTGTTTCAGAGCATGGGCTCTAGGGCCTACGGGCTTTAGTAATTGTGGCACGTGGTCTCAGTAGTTGTGGCTCCCAGGCTTTAGACCACAGGCTTAATAGTTTTGGTGCATGGGCTTAGCTGCTGCTCCACAGGATGTAGGATCTTCCCGGACCAGGGATCAAACCCATGTCTCCTGCATTGGCAGGCTTTACCTGAGCCGCCAGGGAAGCCCTTCGACCATTTGTTTCTAGTCTTCCGCAGACCAATAGGAGAGACATCAATGCATTCCAGGGTCACATGCCAGGTGGCAGTCAGATATCCTGGAGGAATGAGCAAGGGCCCTCTTGGCCTTGGACGGGTGGATCCGATGATATATGACTGTTCAAAACCGAGCTGGCCTTAATGAAAACCCCAGCTTTCTTCCTCTCTTACTGTAAGACCCTGGGCAAGTCTCTTTCCTTCTTTTAGCCTCTATTTTCTGATCTATAAAAGAGGGATAATAGTCCTGCTGAAGCTCCCAGATCAGGCTGTTTAAAATAAATAATCCGTGTAAACTTTTAGCTGGCGTGTCATAAAAAAAAATTTTATTTGGTTAGTCTGTCTGACTCTTTGCCACCCCATCGACTGTAGTCCTCCAGGCTCCTTTATCTATGGGATTTCTCACCAAGAATACTGGAGTGGGTTGCCATTCCCTTCTCCAGGGGCTCTTCTCGACCTAGGGATTGAACACGGGTCTCTAGCATTGCAGGCAGATTATTTACCCTGTGAGCCACCAGGGAACCTCTAAGTACTGGATAAATGCCAGCTGTTATTTTGTATAAGTCAGTGGAATAAAATGAGACTTGATGACAAATGCTTAAATAGATTTCAAAGCATATTGATTACACAGCAGCTCAGTGCTCTTATGTGATTTCTTTTAAAGCTTAGACGGCGCTGGCTTTCCCCTCGGTGTGGGGGTGGTCTAGTTGCTGGTCTCTGTTCCCCTGCAGGTTCGGTTCTGTGTGAGGTCCTAGGCTCAAGCTTCCAATGTCTGGCACATAGTAGGGGACCCAGAAATAGATATTTAAAGAAAGAAGCAGGGATGAAGAAGTAAAGAAACAGCCAAGAGCTGCACCTTGTGCTTGCTCTGAAGCAGCCATGCTCATGGCCCAGACCAACCTTTGGAGTGGGCACTGCCCCCTGGAACTGGATGCTCACATCTCTCCACTGCTGATCCCTTGAGGCCCCTCAATAAGCAGACCTGCTGGTTGTAGGGTGGCTTAAGACAACTCTGTCTTGGTCCCCACCTTTTCATACTCCTGTTTCACCAACTTGGACTCTGGCTCTGCAACCTTGACCTCAGCTCTGCCCCTGGTCTCTTGAATATGCTGTGTGGAAGTGGCCTTTCCACCATTACAATATTTTTATTACTTAAGCCCCTTTTTGTCACCTATGGGCATCATGTTGGACCTTGGCAACCCACTCCAATACTCTTGCCTGGGAAATCCCATGGATGGAGGAGCCTGGTAGGCTATAGACCATGGGGTTGTGAAGAGTTGGACGCGACTGAGAGACTTCACTTTCACTTTTCACTTTCATGCACTGGAGAAGGAAATTGCAACCCACTCCAGTATTCTTGCCTGGAGAATCCCAGGGACAGGAGCCTGGTGGGCTGCCGTCTATGGGGTCGCACAGAGTCGGACACGACTGATGTGACTTAGCAGCAGCAGCATGCCCTTTAATCATAAAAAAAAAAAAAATTCCTGGGAGTTAAATTTTTAAACCTTATGTGATAGATCGGGAAATTGAGGTTCAGAGAGGTGAAGAACCTAGTTCAGGGACACACAGCTAGCAATCAAATACCAGTCTCTGGCTTCAAAGCTCATTCAGCCATTCAAAGCTCATTCTTCAGCCTTGGCTCTCCTAGTGGATGCCAACTTGGCTCTCTGAGTCTTGAGGCCTCAGAAAAGACTCTCATGGAGCTCAGTTTCCCCAGCTGGTCCCCTGGCTAATGTCTCAGCTAGATTCCTTTCACAGTTCCTCAGTCTCCCAGGAGGTGCACTCCTGACCTCATCTTTCCAGGCTTGGACTGTAGGGATGTGAGTCCTGTCCTGAAGATCTGCCCAGTGACAGGGCCCTGCCACCATGACCCTGCCTTCCTAAGCTAGGCTGGTGTCTCCCAGCTTCTTGTGTGGGGCTCCCATCTTTGATCTGCTGTGCCAGGAAATCCTGTTTCTTATCCCAGATGACTGGTGCCCACCACTTGTTGTAAAGAGAGTCATTGTCTGGCCCGTGGATAACTTGTTCAATCTGACAGATTGCCCATATAGCTCCTACAACTGCATCTACATGTCACCATCCCACCCAAATAGTCCATACTCAGCAGACAGAAAGCTGGGTTGCGGGTCTCAGCTGCCCTTCTATACTGGGTTCCCCGGCCACGCACAAGCTGTCAAGACCCACACTGGGGACAGGGCACAGTACCCAAACTCCTTGGCCTTTGGTCTTTGGGCTGTGAGAAATAGGTCTTAACCCCTGACTCCTCAGAAGAAGGCGGCTGGAATTCTAGGGCCTGGAAGATGATTAATAGGCCTGCCATATTAGATTCGACCCATCTGGGCAACATTAAATGTGATTTATGACTTTGGTTTTAATTGAGATTTTACTGAATTATTATCCGATGCAGAGAGCAGATGTGGACCCATATTCCTAAGTGCGCCAGGCGTCCTGTGCTCCCAGCTGGGCAAATACGTTCTGCCCAAGGTTGATGTCCATGCTCCCCCAGAGCGGGGCTCCAACCCTCCTCCTCCCAGCTAGAGAGGGTCTACCGTGGAAGAGCCACAGAGGCAGAGTACTTCGTCTCTGCCCCTTCCTGCTTCATCCGTAATGCTTTCAAACCCAAGGGCAAACTACAGAATGAACTGGTTCACAAAATGAAACCATGAACTCCATGAGGTGAAGGTGTAAATGACTTCACGGAGCATTTCCATTCTAAAAGAGAACAGAGAGCTGGGCAATGTTTACCTCAGAGGGATGACCTTTCCAGGGGTGGAGTTTCAGGCCACTGGGGAGAAGCTTGAAGGTCTTATTCACAGGCAGATATCGAGGGACAGCCACGAGCTTTGGAGGCAGGGCAACAGCAGCCTTGCAGCCCCCTTGACCCACGGTGTTTGTGACTGCAGCTGCCATGTTCACCGGTAGCGATGGCCATTCTGAGCACACCATTATCTGCGGGCATGATGGATGGTAAGGGCAGGGAGGAGGACCAGGAAATATATGGGAGCTTTCTCCTCACCCCCGTGAGGCTGCTTTCTGACCTACAAGTGGGAAAATTGGGCTTAAACGACATTTATTGAATTTTGAACTGCATAGGGCCAAGAAAATTACTCGTTAATATATAAAGCACTGCATTTCCCATAATGTGAGTGCCAGTGAAAAATGGATTCGTGCTTGCTTCATAGAGAGAAGCTTGCCTTTAAAGCAGTAACGTAAATGTGTCCTTAGGGAGAGAGGGAACAGCAAATTAGATAGAAGCTTGCAATATGATATGGCAGCGAGGAAGCTTGTGCACGGCTCTGCGCCTGCAGACATCAAAGCTCAAGGAGGAGGTAGGTAGTGTAGCAGGAGCAGTATCTTGATCTCCAGGAAGCTGAGCTCCTACCTTCCTTCCCGAACACCTTCTGAAGGTGAGAGAGCTTGCAGTTGCGGGTCAAGTAAGGGAGCTTGCGCAATGTGGAGGGAAGAGCATGGTTACAGAGGAGGCGGTGTGGGTTGGAATCCCTCATGGTCATCTCTGGGCAAGTTGCTTACCCCCTCTGAACTTTAGCTTCCTCACTGGTATACGCTGCTGCTAAGTCGCTTCAGTCGTGTCCGACTCTGTACGACCCCATAGACAGCAGCCCACCAGGCTCCCCTGTCCCTGGAATTCTCCAGGCAAGAACACTGGAGTGGGTTGCCATTTCCTTCTCCAATGCATGAAAGTGAAAAGTAAAAGTGAAGTCACTCAGTCGTGTCCAATTCTTCACGACCCCATGGACTGCAGCCTACCACGCTCCTCCGCCCATGGGATTTTCCAGGCAAGAGTACTGGAGTGGGGTGCCACCGCCTTCTCCGCAATGGTATATAGATGGAGGCAAAATACTTGCCAAGTGGAGTTCATGTGAGACTTCTTTAGATTCTGCATACAGAGTATCTGGCTTCTAACAGCAGTCCTTTCCCTTACCTTTAGACACTCCTTTGGCAAAACATCACATCCTCATTTATGCCACATTTGTTGAGTTCCTAACCTGCACAACATGGCTGGTGACCCCAAGGAGTGGGGGATATTGTGGTAGGTGCAATGAATGACATGCAGAAAGAAGTATGAAAATAAGGAGGAGGTGAAATTAATCCAATGTGAGGATGTGCGGGGAAATCTGAGACAGGTGCCGGGAGGATGAAGAGACCTCTATGTTTGGTCTTAAGTATGAGCAGGAACAGCCAAGGGAAGGGGTCTGGGCAGAGGGTGGAAAGGGGCCAAGGCATGGCGGTGGGAATGGCATGGTTCGTTTAGGGCTTCAGTGTGGCCAGAGCATGAGGTGTAGTCAGGGATAGAAGCAGCTGACCCTGGAGAGTCCATACTGAGCAGGTGGACTTTTTTTGAGTGATGAAAGGTAACCATTGAAGGGCTGTCATCAAGAAGGGCACTGTGGATCTGGCAGTCTGTGCAGGCTGGCCTGGAGTGGCTGGGGCAAAGTGGCTGATTGGGAGGTTCTTGCTGCAGCCAATAAAGGTGACAGTCACTGAAGGTCCAAAATGGAGTGTTGAAGTTGGAATTGGGGATGGGCAGAGGGCAGAAATGAGACATTTTTAGGAGGTAAAATGGGCAGAAAACAGGCTTGAGGAAAGAGTCACAATGGTCTTTGATTTGGAGATTGTTACCAACTGAGAGAGAATTCAGAAAGAGGAGCAGATGGTAAAGAAATCACTGAGCTGGGTTTCAGACTTGTTGAGTTGGATGGACCTATGGGGCTGCTGACTTGAGGTGACCAACAAGTGTGAGGCCACAGAGGGCAGGACGGTGGATATGCCCTGGCTTTCTGCTAGATGTTCTGGGTCTTCTGCAGCAAAGAAGGCATGGCCTCCACCATTGAGGAGTTCGTGGTCCTTACAGGAGGGCTCATTGCCAAGAGAACACAGCTCAAAGGGCAATTGACTACGTGTGGTTGAGTCAGAGGAAGTTCAGAGAGCAAGAGAGTTTTGAGATGGACCCTAAAGGATGAGTAGAAATGTACCAAGTCAGGGGTTGAGGTTAGCATGGGGGCTGGGGCTTCCCTGTTGACGGAAGAAATACATAAAGACATAGAGGAGCCGGAATGATGGGGATGAGGAGGGTTGCAAGGCTTCTTCCAGCTGGACTGGGGCTTACACTGGTAAGAAAGGGAGCAGGAAACGAGAGAGTAAAGAAATTCTAGATTGTGAGAGTGCTTGGAAGGCAGGCTCAGGGGCCTCCAGCGGCATGACTCTAGAAGTGGGATCTAGAAGTTTTAAGAATGGCAGACTTGGGCTTTGGACAAACTTCAGTGTGCTGCACAAACTGGAGTGTAGAGATACCAAGGATGAAAATATGGAGACCAGCCTGGAGACAATTGTGATCCAGGTAGGAAATGTTGAGGGCATCACGCAGGGCAAACGAGCAGGACATAAAGGGCAATAACACGAGTCTCTTCAGAGGGCAAATGTGCAATGACAACCCCTAGGCTGGGGTGGGACAGGTAGGGAAGAGGCAAGGATGCCTGTGAGACTTCTATCTGGGATGATGGTGTGGAATGATTGATTGTGAAAAGGAATTGTAACAAGAGTAGAATATTGGAGAGGTGGGTGTACAGAGAATGAGTTCAGATTTGGAAAGGTTGCATTTTAGGGATCATCTACGGAGAAATCAGATAAGCAGCTGGTATGTGGATCTAGAGCTCAGGAGAAAGATTCAGATTTAAGACTCACCAGCGTAAACATGATAGCTGCCTCCTTGGGAATGGGAATGGATTGGATCATTCGAAGAAAATGAGCAGGGTGAAAAGAAAGGAAGACAGAAGACGAAGCAGGGGGAGCCTCAGCATGGAAAGGGCTGGCAGAGGAGGGTGTCTGTAGAGACAGCAGAGTCACAGTGATGAATCTCCCCAAAGAGAATCAACCTAAAGTCAAGGCTCAGCTCTTGGAGAGAAGAAACGGGCCTCCTTCGGGCTCCCCTCCACCCAGGTATTCCTAGTCTCCTTTGAACACAGGATGTATCTCTGTACTTTGTAACTGTTTACTCACTTGCTTTTTCATTAGCCCTTTGGTGAGGTTGTCCAGCATCACTGTCAGCTGAACACTTGGCACAGGGCTGGCACTAGCTTGGGATTCGCCAAATCTTTGAGTAAGAGGTCAATGCTACCAAACAATGTGGCAAGTTAGATAAAATGAAGAAATGGAGGTAACTAGACGGCACTAGCAACTTGAGCAGTTTCCATGTGGTAGTGGGATGGATGGGCCACTGGGGTGGGGTTGAGGGGCAGAAGCCAGTCTGCACTGTCAAGACCAGGAATCTCATAGCTAATGAACATCTGAATTAGACAATGCAGAGAGAAGAGCAATAAGCACACTGCAATTAGTAAAACACAAGAAATGTCTTATGAGTCATCATAAGATGGAAGTTAATACATCGGTCTGAGTAATAAATTCACTCATGTCCTTCCCCTCTCGTCTCTGTACTTGTTGCATCCCAGCTTGTCAAAATCTTTATTTGTGATCCTTGAGAGAACCAGTGATCATGTCAGTCTGAACTTGTTGCAGTATTAATAATCTGGGCTGTGTGTTGATTTGCAAGGATTGGTAGAGCCGTTAAGTTGGGAAGGGATGATGTTTTCGAGGAAGTGGGTATCTGGTTGTTTGTGTCCTTTTGGGGCACTTGAGTCTCTCTTGATTCTTCTAACCTTTACCACCATCAGTTAAACCGATGATGAGTCATGCCTGTCATCTGCTCTTCCAAACCAGTACCTGAGGGACACCCCTGGAGTCCATGTCACAGACCATCTTCATGCCTGAAGATTAAGAACCTCTGGATTTTGAGAGTTATGCCTAGGTACAGGTTAAGCTAGGGTATAAGAAGTACGGGTGGGAGGGTCTGGAGTATGGGTGGGAGATAGAATAGTGGTAAGAGAGGTGACTGTTTTAAAATAAGTGGTGGTCCTGGAAGAAGTAATTTTTCTGGCAGTATTAGCCCTTAGCTCCTAAGTAAGCCCCACTCACTCCTCTTGAATTATTATATTTTAGCAGACAGAAATCATAGCAAGGATTATCCAACTATGCAGACAAGTACTAACTCCATCTCTGGGTCTAGTAAACCCAAGACACATGATTTCTTCCTAACACTTCTTTCCCAGCTGCCAAACACATTTTTCTCCTCTTTTCTTTAAACATCTGGTTTCTGTTCATGTCAATAAGGTAACACAAACATGCATGCACACACTCGTTAATCACTAGCAGACCTCAAAGATGCCCCCGGCCCTCATCTTGAATTACACTGTCCCCTTGATGAAGAGACACAAGGGAGAAACATGATCTGGGACAGGCTTCCAGCCAAACTATTGTTTCTAAAAAATGAAACAACTCAGACCTTCTCCTGGGGATCAGAAGCTCCAGGTTGGAAAGAGAATCTAGTAAACCAGCAGTGACCTCCCAAGCATGAGGTACAGCCAGCTGGGTGGGCAGAGCAGACGGCCAAGTCCCATATGTCTAAAGCGCTTTGGAAACGAGATTTGGGTTATCTCCTACTCACCTGATTCTGCCCACTCGACCCCACTGGGTAGCCATAGTGATGCTGGAAGGATAAGGCTGAAGCACTTTACCTTTATTCTTGCTTCCCTTTTATGTATGAGCAGCTAACAGACTGAGAAAGTACACTCTTTCATGTACAATCTACCCAGAAAGATCAATGGCAGCTTAACATGCATTTCTGTCTAATATTCACTTTGGCAGGTCTCTGTAATAAAATGCTGGTTTTAATGAAGTGCATTAAAATGAGAAGATTCATGGCTGCCCCTGTGCTCTCATCACCACTGCCTCCCCTTGAGCTGTCAGAGCACCAGCCACTCTGTGGGAAGGAGGGAAAGGGATGTCATTCTAGGAATCACAGACGCAAAAAATTCCCTGTTTCTGGAACGATCCATGTTACATGCATACATTTTAACTTAACTCACTTTATTTCTATAATATGAAAGTGAAAGTGTTAGTTGCTCAGTCGTGTCTGACTCTTTGTGACCCCATGGTCTGTAACTCACCAGGCTCTTCTTCTGTCCATGAGACTCTTTAGGCAAGAACACTGGAGTGGGTAGCCATTCCCTTCTCTGTGGATCTTCCTGAACCAGGGATCAAACCAGGGTCTCCTGCACTGCAGGCAGATTCTTTACCATCTGAGCCACCTATATATTATAGCCATCTATAATATGATGTCTTTCCAAAGATGTGTCTTTGGGAGGACGTTGAGCTATGGGCCAGGCAGCCGGAGATGACAGGGAGAAGAGTCGTATTACGGGCTGTGTCGTTTCCATCCAAAATTCATAAGAAGTCCTAACCCCTAGAACTTCAGAATATGACCATGTTTAGAGAAAAGATCATTAAAGGGGTGATCAGGTTAAAATGAGACTGACATATGTGTACTCATTCAATGTGACTAGTGTCCTTGAAAGAAGAGGAGATTAGGACACAGAGCTACCGGGGCAGAGAAAAGACTACGTGAAGCAACAGCAAGAAGGTCGCCATCAACAAGCCAAGGAGAGAGGCTCAGAGGAAACCAAGCCTTCTGGCCCCTTAACCCTGGGCTTCCAGACTCCACACTGGGAGAAAATAGATTTCTGCTGCTCGAGCTGCCCGGTTCGTAATATTTTATTATGGCAGCTGTAGCAACTAATACAAGACCCACAGCTTGGGACTGGAGCACTGGGCTATGAGTTTATGCTTCAGAAGAAGAAAGTGATCCAAGGACGTGAGAGGAAAGCCCATAGCCAGGTTTTCCCTGGAGTGAGGGCAATAGGAACAATCGGAAACTTCTGGAAACCAGAGAATGAGGGTTTCAGTAGTAGTGTCAGTCTCTGTCTTTGAATGCCTGTGAGGATGCCCCTGGTGAAAACGAATACACTTAGAGCAAGCAGCACAAGGGTACTGTGCTTGCAATAGTGGGTAAAGAGTTTCAGAGATACGTGAGCAGACAGGTGTTCAATATTTATTGAACATTATGGAATTAACTGAGGGCCCAGCAGAGTTTCTAGAAGCAAGACACTGAGGCCGCATCTCCACCACACACCAGCTACGTGACTGCTCCATGCTTCAACTTTTCCGTCTGTGAAATGAGAGTAACAGTAGTTCCTACCTCATGGACTGCTAGGAGGATGTGATTAGTGAATACTTTTTATGTGCTTGGAGCAATGCCAGTCACCTGGACAGTGTGCCATCTTGGTTAAGTGAGTGAGTGACATGGGCACAACCTGAGAAGGTCCATGCAACAGTCACTCTTGTAACAGTAGAACAGGATGCCCTGGGATGTTAGCTCTTTATTTCCAAGTCACCAAATCCCATCTGCAGCCTCAGAGTCCCCTAACCCCTCATCTCCATTTCCCTCTCCACTTTCCTTCAAAGTTCTCACTGACACATCTCTTAATAGACTCCTCCTAACCTCTTCTATCAACTTTCCTTGCCCGAAGCATCTTTTCCCACCATTTCCCTTCCACTATTCTGCCAACAGTGAAAGTGAAAGTGAAGTTGCTCAGTCATGTCCAACTCTTCATGACCCCATGGGCTGTAGCCTATGAGGTTCCTCCATCCATGGAATTTTCCAGACAAGATTACTGGAGTGGGCTGCCATTTCCTTCTCCGGAGGATCTTCCCAACCCAGGGATCGAACTCGGGTCTCCCACATTGCAAGCAGATGCTTTTACCGTCTGAGCCACCAGGGACTCTTTATTCTGGCAAAGCAGAAGTTTAAAAAAATCATGACACCTTTTATATCTTTATCTGCTTATCTCCATCACCTAAGGGCTTGGGGAGAAGGTATGGGGAGGCTGGTGTGAGTTGGTTAAGGAACTGCAGGAAGTGATGTTAACTATTGTGGATATACAAGCTTTTCAGGGGTGAGAGGGATAAAACCGAGCTCTTTGGCACAAAAAGGGTCTTCTCTGGTATGATCTTTGGTATACTCCTCTGGCTTTATTTCCTGTTCAGTTCAGTTGCTCAGTGGTGTCCAGCTCTTTGCAACCCTATGGACTGAAGCACATCAGGCTTCCCTCTCCATCACCAACTCCCAGAGCTTGTTCAAACTCATGTCCGTTGAGTTGGTGATGCTGTCCAACCATCTCATCCTCTGTTGTCCCCTTCTCATCCTGCCTTCAATCTTTCCCAGCATCAGGGTATTTTCCATTGAGTCAGTTCTTCGCATCAGGTGGCCAGAGTATTGGAGTTTCAGCTTCAGCATCAGCATATCTCCTGTTACTCATAGTTTATGCTACACAAATGCAGGATGCTTACTGTCCTAGGAACACATGGTTCTGGGCTGATGTTACTGTGCCTTGGCACATGCTCTGCCCTGTGTATACCGCGTGCCCTGGAATACCCTTTTCCTTCTCCCCCGTCCCCCTCATATCTATTGCATTATGTTCATCCTCCCAAGTGCAGATGGCCTCCTTCAGAAAAGTGCCCCTGATTACTGTCCAAATAGAATTCAGAGCTCCTGAATCATCCTGCTCTTATCCTGGATAAGAAAAGAAAAATTGTTTCTTTCCAGTGTATTTAGTATCAGTAAATAAATATCAGGAGGAGAATTCAAGAAGTAATCAGGAATTTGAAATCGTCTGGCATTTCTTCCAGAGTGTCTGGATGCATCTCAAAACTTCAACAGTCTTATGATATTGAATAAAACGGCATTTTAAAAAACAAGCCAGCTCTGCAGTGAAAGGGACGGGGCATTAGAGTCAGAAGAGTAAAGAGTAAAGCTCTATGGTGGTAAAAGAGAGCTGGACAGGAAGACCTCATATAGCCCAAGTGGGCTAGTGAAAGTAATGTCATGTTGGTTGCCATCCTAAAGGCCACAAATCTATCGACACACCTATGCCCATGGTCCTGGTCTCACTCCACTCCATCTTGGGACACCTGAAACAACAGGAGAGATCCTTGGAGACCATAGGACTATCTCCCAGGTCTTAGAAGGAAGCTTGTGTGTGCCGTGATGACAAGACAGGGAGACCTCATGAAAACCACCATCTCTCTGAGCCATCAGTTTATACCTCTCTACCATAGTCTGACTTAGAAAATCGCCCAGAGGACTAAGTAGATGATGAATGTCAAAAGGATTTTCTAGCTCAGAACACTGTACAGATTAGGTTTTGCTTTGGGTAGAACTGCTTAAAGTGGTTTGGGTGTTCCTCATTCCCTGGATCCACAGTCCCCTGTGTCCCAAGGCCTGCCTCTGAGGGCCTCTGGGCCTCTCCTCTTTGGAGATGGCTGAAACAATGCATTCCACATCCCCTCTCTAGTGCCCCAAGGGCACATCTCTCAAGGAAAAAAACAGTAGTCTCTACTTAACAATCCTTTCTGGGTTCACTGGAAAGGGGATTAATGAATCTACTAAGTAATTTTTGCAGATGCATTAGCAGGTAATAACAACCTGGTGTGCAACTCAAAGTAATAGAGGCCTATCATCTAATGTTCTCCTTGAACCCCAGATGGTGACCCTCTGGGGAGCTGGAACTGCATGGAAGCTCAGGATGGGGTTTGGGGGAAGCAAACACAGGACTTGAGACCCATAGCACTAAGGGGGCACCTGATCTCTAGGCTGATGAATAAACTGCCAGATCCCATAATGGGGATAGCACTTCTTCCCCTAAGCACATTTTAAGAAGAGTGTAATGGAAAGGTAGGCCTGCATGGGAAAGGAGAGCCAAAAGAACTGACTCTTAAATGTGTCTATATTTTGGTAATATGCTAGGAAAATATAAGTGAAAAAAAAAACTGCAAGGATAAATGAGATAATAATAACCATGGATCACTTTTAGTTCCTGGGAAGAAAAACACCATATAGATTTGAGGTGTTATTATTTTGCATATAATATATATATATAGACACTGTATATTTATTCACAGTGAAGCTCACATATGTCATTCCCACTAATAACATTTTCTTTTCTAGCTCCGGCGTAAAAGGAGATATGCCATTTTCATATGTTCCACACATACTCAGAGGAACCTGCTTAGAATATTTTGGCTGATGAAATTTTCTGGATTGTAACATTTATCTTTTTGAAGAGCTCGCTTCCCGCAACCCCACGTGGAGGGCTGTGCTTTTACCTCTCATTGCAATGCCATCTACATGGGGATTTTTGTGTCAACTGGTTATCTCAGGCATTAACCAATTTCTTGTCTGTTTGTATTGTTTATAAAGTGCCGGGCATACACAGTGCATCTCCGATGCGCGGGGACCCGGCTCCCTGCCCTGTGGCGAGCAGCATCTAATGAAAACAGACAAGCCCAGCATACTGGAAATCATACAAATACAAGACCCAGAAAGATGCTGCTGGCTTGGGAGTTGGAAAAGGCTAGCTGGGGCTTAGAGGATCTAGAGAAAGAGAGAGAAGTATTTGGAGGAAGATTAGGTGAAGGTTGTGTTCACTGTGGCACACACACATGGCACACACAGTGAGTTCTTACACCAACACAGAGTTGGAAAGAACCTTCAGAAGTTATCTGTCCCCTCTCCTGTTTCTCTCCCTCTGCACGTGTGTCCCTTGGCTATCTGCAGTGGTGGGGATGGGCCTTTTAAGTGCAGATCTCTGCAGAGCAAGTGTTTAATCTCCAACTGGCTTCTTCTGCCCCCCAGCATGCTTCTGGGTGGCCCGCTGCCTCTGCTGTCACTGGCTGGGTGCTCAAAGAATGCAGATTCATTTGAATATTAGTGAGAGCAAGGCTCAATAGAGAAAATGTGTTGCAAAGGAAAAAACTTTCATTCTCACATGAAAAATAAACCATTTGGGGTTATGTGTAATTGCTCTCTTGGACTTTTCACTTCATCGGCAATTCTCTTTGGAGCAGATAATTGGAAACTCCCAGTTTAATTTATACACACAGTCCTACACAGTTTCGGGTGGGAAAACTTGTACCAGCTTTCAAGATGTGTACATGTTTTGCCCACATGGTGCGACACATGTATGAGCGGAAGAGAGGAAGAGAAAGATGGGGAATGGAGCAGGCAGGATTTGGCTGTGTGAATTTAGAAAGAACACAGAGTGCAACAGCGGGCAGAAATGGGGTCCCCTGCAGACACTGATTCCTGGTCGCACCTTGTGCAATTCTCTTGATGTCTCCGTGCTTGTTTCTCCATCTGCTTCTGCACTTTGTAAGCATTAGATTCCCTTTCTGGTGTGGCTCAAGAGGTGGAGTAGAGCTAACCCTGGGGCTCATCTTGGTATCTGTGAATTAATTCTGTCCAGACCAGCATCCTTTGGGAACGCCTATCTACCCTCCATAAAACAGACAGCAAACAAACAGAAACCCCTACTATCTGCACTTTTCCTTCAAGCAGCCACCAGAGTGGATGACGTAAGAAAGGATGGAGGGAGATCAGCACGCAGCTTCAAGTGGGAAAAGGACATCGAGGGGCTGTATTTGTACGGGGTTTCGTGGCCACCTCTCTATAGTAGGACCTGCTCTTGTTTCTCCAGAAATTGTGCTTAAGCTGTCAGTTTCCTCTTGTTAAATTCTCCTTATGACTGTTGGCAATTAGGCCACTGGGGCTCATACTGTACAAATGCAGGCATTAAAAGGAAATAGGACTCTACACTATGGTTACAGGCTGGGAAATCCTAGGGCATATGGGTTATATTAGCCTTACACTTAGAGCATTTATCTTGTGCCAAGCCTTTTATGAATATTATTTCATTCTATCTTAATTATAACTTGACATTATGATCCTCATTTGACAGGTGAGAAAATTAAGATTCAAAAGAGTTTTTAAAAATTGTTCAAGATTATACACACTATAGAGCAGGGATTCAAACTCCAGACAATCAACCACTGGCAAGAGTTCACCCCATGTTGACTCTCTGATTCGCCAACTGGCTGCCCAACTGCCCCTGTTTGCAGTAGAAAGGACCCCCCTCTCAGAGGTCCCTACATCTGTAGGGACCCCTTCTACAGATGGTACAGTCATTCATCAGTATCGAAGGGGAGTTGGTTCCAAGTTACCCTTGGACTCAGAACCCAGAGATATGGAGGGTTGACTGGATAACTCTTTGGTTTTCTTGACAAATTTGGGGCCACTATTTTTCTAGCACTGGACTGGAATATATGCAGAAGGCCCCTCCAGGGAATACCCCCCGAAGAAGTTCTTCCTCTACTAACAAGTCAGTATCCCCAAGGTGGAGCCCATTTTATTTCCGTCTCTTCTGAGTCCAGTGATTAGGCTACTCAGGTGGGGACTCTTCAAGTGGGTAAAACGCTCATCTTCTCCCTAAAACTTTTTTTAAAATTAACAAATTTATTTATCTTTGGCTGTGCTGGGTCTTTGTTGCTATACGGAGGCTTCCTCTAGTTGCGGCAAGTGGGGGCTGCTCTTCGTTGCGATGCACAGGCTTCTCCTTGCCGTGGCTCCTCTTGCTGTGGAACACTGGCTCTAGGCAGATGGACTTCAGTGGTTACAGCACGCGGGCTCAGTAGTTGCGGCTCCCAGACCCTAGAGCATGCAGGCTTCAGGGGCTGTGGCCTACAGACTCAGTAGTTGGGGTGCATGGCTTAGCTGCTCCACGGCATGTAGAGTCTGCCCAGAACAGGGATCAAACCCATGTCCCCTGCATTGGCAGGAGAGTTCTTATCCACTGTACTTTTAATCCTGGCGATTTTGGTAACCTCAGGCTCAGCCCCCTAATTTCTCTAAGCTTTCTGTGGGCCCATCACCCTGTCATACATGGGTCTGTTGGCTGGATGTGGAAGCCAGAGTCCTGAGGTTGGTGTTCAGTTTCACCCCATATACATGCCAGTCGAAAATAACAACAGGACTTGGCTCCTCATGGCTTACCGCCTCATCAAGATCTGAGCCCCGGATCTGAGATGTGGATTTTAAAGGACCTCATGGCGTCCCTCTGTTACGCTTTGTGGCCAGTTGGTTCCTTTGAAAACCCTCCCAGCTGCTGTGGATAGCTGCATTTTCCTGTTACTTCTGAGCCAAGCTAATGAGGCATGCTAATTTTGGAAGATGCATAACCATGGACAAATCTACTTCAAATCTGATTTTAGAAAAAAGTTAAAGCCTTTGAGACCTCCAGGAAGTGGCTCCTGTGTTCATGTTGCTCAGGAGGGGCAGTGGCGAGTAGTGACATTAGCCAAGTAGGAGAAGGGGCAGAGGGGGGACAGGCCAGCCTTGGCCACACAGACCTGTCTGCACATGTGTGCGAAGTTCCGCAGCGTCCCCACCACGCCTTCCCCTCAGCCTACTCAGGGCAGCTGCAGGACTGACAGCAGCCCCAGGGCTCCTTCTGCCAGTCTCCGGGCTGGTGATCCTTGGCGCCCTGTCCAGTGGAGAGGTCAGATGCTGGTAGGGTTGCTCATTGAAAGAGATCTGCCCAGAGAAGGGGATGGGCAGAGGGAAGGGCTGGACTTAGTCACTCTCTGAGCAGTCGTCTGTCCTCTTTGCATCCACAGCCTCCTCCTTCCTCCCCTCTAGTCATAAAGATGAATGTTTACTGAACACTTATTCAGTGCTTGGCACTGTGCTAAGTACATTAGATGAAAACAACTTAATTTCTACCACTGTTATGTGAGGAACTGGGAGGGAGGTGTAGAGAGGTTAAGAAGCCCACCTGAGGGGAGTTCCTGGTGGCCTAGTGGTTAGGATTCCAGGATTTCACTGCTGTGGCCTGGGTTCAATCCCTGGTTGGGGAACTGAGATCCTACAAGCTCTGCAGTGCAGCAAAAAAAAAGAGAGACAAACCAACAAGAACAAAAGCTCAAACAACAAAAACAAAAACAAATAATAAAGCTCACCTAAAATCCAAAGCTAGTAAATAAGAGAGGATTTGAACTGTGAACTCATCCCCCAAAGGCATTAGTTACACTACTTTTCTCTGACTTCCCTCTTTTCACAAGATGCCTAATGTCTTCAATTCTCTTTTTCAAACCTTTTGAGTCTCATTTCACTACTCTATCTAGTCACGTATCCTAGACCACTTCTCATTCTTTTATTAATCCATACATATTGGTATTTATTCACCTCAAGTATTCTTCTTTCTGATAGAATAACCTAATTTCTGCTAAAGTGTTAATGACTACCAAGGAGTAGTATGTTACCTTAAACAGAAAATCTTCTGCATTGTCACAGTAGAGTATGATGCCTAAATACCAAGGGGAGAGAAATCTGTAAATCTCTGGCTCCGCATCTGGACCAGTGAGAGAAAATTCAAGGTTAGGAAAAGGAGAGGCGGGCATTCATCTTGCAGCCTTTGAATCACATTATCTTACTAGCTTAACATATAGTACATTCAATAAGTGTTTACTGAAAAATGACTGGATGAATGAATGAATGAAATGAATGAATGAATGAAAATACCTAGACAAGATTTAAGTATGTGGTAATACTATGTCTGGACAGTAGAGGCCACTGTTAACATTTTCCAACATCTGTGCTGGTACTAATCATTGAAGGGAAAGCCCCAGGCATGAAAAATTCTGGTACCCTAAAGGTTGATTCTGGGGATAAGAATCTCAGATGAATTTTAAGGTGCTCCCTTCCCTCACTAAGCCCTTCATCAGAGGGATTTTAGGTATGAACAAGGGATTGTTTTGTTTCTTGGAGAGAAGGTAGGGTCCTTCCCCAGCCCTAGGGTGACCCATGCTGTTAGGGTGTCCCCCTGAGACACAGCCCCACTAGGATGATCAGAGAAAATGCCTATCCTATCAGACTTTGCTCTTGTGGGTGGCTCTGGGGAAGAGGATGATGGTTGGGCATGGACCACTGGCTAAATACTGCTTTCTGCTTTTTGGTGTATCTTTCCGATTGGAGCACTACCAGAAGCCAATTTTCCAGATGACTCTAGTTCACTCTGGTAACCCAGGCAGGAGTCTGGAGAATCTTGGTGGACCCAGAACTTTTCTCTAGGAACAGACATATTCTTCTGCACAGAAAGCCTTGACCCAGTGTGTCCTTTTGGAGTATGTGTTAGTTGCTCAGTTGTGTCTGACTCTTTGCAACCACCCCATGGACTGTAGACCCCTCCAGACTCCTCTGTCCATGGGATTCTCCAGGCTAGAATATTGGAGTGCGTAGCCATTCCCTTTTCCAGGGGATCTTCCCAACTCAGGGATTGAACCTGGGTCTCCTGCCTTGTAGGTAGATTCTTTACTGTCTAAGGCATCAGGGAAGGCCCTTATTGTGAGTGGCAGTTGGCATTCCTCTGTACCAGAGCCATCTGAATAATGCCCAGGGGTCACCTCCTCTGTAGGACCTCCCTGATAAGCTCTGCCTTCCCAGCCACAACCCTGCCCAGTAGATGTACCAATATCTAGTGGTCAGTTCACTGTCATTTTCCAGGTATGACCCTGTGAATTCTTTAAAGGCAGAAACAGTTTTAATTCATCATTAGATTCTAAAAGAGTGAATGACTGAAGTCCACTAGACTGCACTGTGCTGATCCAAATCAGCTACTAGGATGAGCAGCTTCACTATTTTAACTGTCGTGTTATTTATGTCGCATGGATACAGGAAGGGGAAGGAAATGGAACTACCTCTTCCTGACTTCACCTTTGTGGCCCTTACGATGATGACTGCAAGGGATAAAACTTTTCTTGCTGAACATAATGAACCAGAGTTAATTTTATCCATGTTTATTTTCAATTCTGCACGCACAACAGGAGACCCTTAATGACCATCCAACTTGTGTCTTATTAAATTTAAAAAGATAAAATGAATTGCATGAACCATAAGCTTATATGCTACTGTAATCTAATGAGGAAATAACTGATTAAAGTTTACTCAGTGCAGAACAGCAACAGTCTGTACCCTGAGCATATCAAAATAAACATACACCAAGAGGATATGCTCAGAAGGTAAATATCTAGCCCTGTTATTGTTGTTTAGTCACTCAGTCGTGTCCAACTCTTTTGCAGCCCCACAGACTGTAGCCTGCCTGGCTCCTCTGTCCATGGAATTTCCCAGGCAAGTATATGGGAGTGGGTGGCCATTCCCTTCTCCAGGGGATCTTTGCAACCTAGGGCTCTATGTTTTATAATTAGTTGAATGTATGAATGAATTAATCAGTAAGAACAACACAATAAATGAAGAAGTTAAGAGCCCTCTTTTCCCTTCATGGTTGATTATAGGAGCCAAACCCACTGAAACTCCTCTAGGATTCTCTAAAATGGGAAGTTAGCATCAAGAGCTGAAATTCAGTCCTGCCACGCTCCCCAGGCCGTGTTGGTGCCCTCACACTAGGTCTCACCAGATGGAGACCTCAGTTAATGAATGGTCTCCCATGGGGCACCCCAAAGTTCTGTTTTGCAGATGAAAACTTGTCTCAAGTGAGAGGAAAGGTTGATCAATCATTCCTAACTGAATTAGGGGCCACCTGCAGCTCATTTCACTGGGGACTTCTTTCAAGTCAGCTCCCCAGCTCTACCAGACTTCATGTAGCTAAGGATCTATGCCAGGTACCAGTAGTAAAGATGAATGAGCGGGCTACCATCCCTGCCTTGCCATCTCCCGGGGGAGACAGACACGTCAAGAGATGATTAAAATATTGTGGTCAGTACCACAAGAGAGCTGCAGTGGGAGCCTGAGGGAGGGGACACCTGATCACACTGCTTGGCGGGAAAAGTTAGAGGGCCAGTAGTCTTCAAGAGGGGAAGAACCTGGGCTGAGTCTTGGGATGAGTTCAGTATGAGGTCAAGCACTGTGAGGTTGGGGGTTGGGCAAATACAGGGAACAAGCCCCAGGAAAAGGAGGCTTGTCTGTAAAGGAATGAAGGCCCATTCACACAACTTCAGGTACTTCAGTGAGGCTGGAACGCAGTGGGAAGGAGGGAGATGGAGCATAAACAGGCCAGATGGGGGAGGGAATGGAGGCCTGGATGCTAGGAGTTTGGATTTGATCCTGAAGGGACTAGTGAGCCACCAAAGGATTTCCTGGTACATATGAAAGGAGGCTGCTATTGGCTTTGAACCTCTGCATTTAGCTTAGAGATGAGATGTTACAATGTGGGAGTTTGATGGAGGCAAAATCAGACCCCAGAAGCAGCTGGATGCAGAGGGCTGGAAACCAGGAGCTTGGGCCCCCAGTTCGGGCTCTGTCACTGAACCCCTCTGAAGCTGGAGGCTTTTGGTGGCCAGCCTCTGGGCCTGCATTCCCCTGCCTGGTCCACAAGGCTGTCATGGGCCTCTTGTGCTGCCTCCCATGACCCCGAAATGTTGTAACTCTCATCCCCTGAGGCTGCCCTTGCTGGTTCACTTGTCCACAGGCCCCCATGGACTGTGAGCTCCTGGAGAGCAAGGACCTTGTTTGGTTCAACATGGTGTCCCTAGTGCCCAGCACAGAGCAGGCCACATTGAAGGTGCTTAACAAATACTGTTCAGTGACCTAATGCCTGAATGAATGCACGGAGAAACTGTCATAACCTCTCTGAGCCTTTAACTTATATAGTGTGAAAGTGTTAGTCGCTCAGTCGTGTCTGACTCTTTACGACCCCATGGACTGTAGCCCACCAAGTTCCTCCATCCATGGGATTCTCCAGGTAAGAATCCTGGAGTGGGTAGACATTCCCTTCTCCGGGGGATCATCCCTTGATCCAGGGATGGAACCTGGGTCTCCTGCATTGCAGGCAGACCCTTTACCATTTGAGCCACCAGGGAAGCCCCCATTTACTTTATATACTTATTGGCAAAATTAAAGCTATCTCAGAGGAATTCCCTGATTAGGACTGTGCTCACTGTGGGGAGGGCCTGGGTTTAATCTCTGGGTGGGGGGTGGGGTCTTAAGATCCCACAAGCCATGCAGTCAAAAAAAAAAAAAAAAAGGAAACCATCTCTGTGCCCCCATGAGTCCCTTCATTCTAACCATCTCTGATCTCTGTATTCGTTGCTTTTGCACTCTCCCACAGCGTCTACCTTCTTGCTCTCTTCTTCCTGGCCCTGGCTCTTGCCAGTTTCTCTTCTAGGAGTCCTGGGGGCACCGTGCGTGTTCCTGTGTCCTGTGCTCAGGTGCGGTGCTCAGTCCTTCACTTGACCTTGGCTTCTGTATTCGATCTGTCCCCTCCTTTCTCCTCCCCACTCTCTGCCTCTGCAGCCTACACACTCCTTGCCTACTCTGCTTTCCTGGTTTCCTCTCTCTCTCTCTGACCCTTGCCTGTTTCTTTCCACTGAGTCCTCCTTCACTTCCCCAGTAGTTCTCATCCTCATGAAATTTCTACTAACCCAATTTCTGTTTGGCTTCTGCTCCTGGCACTTGGTTCTAACTGACCTCCAGACTCTTTTCTCCATTTATTCTGAACAGAACAAACTGGCGATGATAATGGTACAGATGCTATTTCAGCAAAGAAAGGAATAAAGAAGAGGAAGATGTCTTTGAAGGGACTGGCAGGTTGGCTGTGGAAGGAAGGAGGACCACCACTGGCTCCATCACTGAGCATACCCTGTCCTTGGGTGGAGCTTCAGAGAATCTGGGAGCATATGATGAGCATCTGGAACTGTTCCTTCCACAAAACAATCTATTAGAAGGCAGAAAAATAATTATGTTTCCCTCAATGATCCCGGCAAAGATGTTTGCTCTCCTGAAGGACCTCGAGGCACTCATAAAACTGGGAAAACTGAGCTAAATGCTTTTCATTAAACCATTAAGAGATTTTATTCAGCTAAGACAAATGTCTTCACTGAAGGATACAGAGTTTGATAGTATAGAGAATACCCAGATGAAAACTTGTCTGAATAAATTAGACTGATGCATGTGGCATTTTGGGCTCTGACTGTTTGATTCCCTCCTTCATCTGATTCCCTTCTTCAGCCCCAACCTGCCAACCAAGAAAACATTCTCTGATGGTGGACTCACATCCAGTTTCAGGGCACTCAAATCTTTGGTCTGCCAATGAAATACACGAGGGTGTAGACTCAGAGAAAGTGAAAGTGTTAGTGGCTCGCTTGTGTCCGACTCTCTGAGACTCCAGGGACTGGAGTCCATCAGGCTCCTCTGCACATGGAATTCTCCAGGCAAAAATATTAGAGTGGGTTGCCATGCCCTGCTCCGGGGGATATTCCCAACCCAGGGATGGAACCTGGGTTTCCTGCATTGCAGGTGGATTCTTTACCATCTGAGGCTCAGAGAAGACACATTTAAAGAGTCTTACTACCAGCTTTCCTGTCACACCTGCCAGATCCTTTGTGATCCCAGAACAGATTCTTTGGGGGGAACTCACAACTCTGCCCTCAGCTGTTTTCCCACTTTTTCCAAAATAGAAAAAGTACTGGTGATGAGCATCCTGTGTGCCAAGAGATTTAGTACAATAATGTTTATTTATAAGGAGTAAAACTGAGCCCGCACTGTGAGTTTGCAATGGCTCAGAGGTAATAATAGTAATAGCTAATATTTATTGGGTATTTACCATGTCCCAAGCACCAAGCCAAGCATTTTACATACAACGTCTTCTTTTGTCTTCTCAACAGCTCTCAGAGGAATATGCTGTCATCCCCATCCTTTTGATGATGTACCCAGGGTTCAAAAGGTGATTTAACTTACTCAAGGCCACTCTAAGGCTCATCCAGTTGAAGATCTTCCCAGCATCCTTTTCCTTGTGGAACTGACTAGCTTCCTTCCTTCCTCTTCCCCTTGCCCTCCATCCACCCATGTGGCTACTGAGGGAGCTGCTATGGTTTCCTGTGATCTTCCCCTGCCAGGCATTCCTTCCCCAAAGCATTTTTGAATCTGGGAAGAGTGACTGTGATCAATCGGAAGTTCTCATGTGTGATGGCAGCCGCGTTGCCTGGCATGTGACCTGGGAGAGGAAGCAGAGAGCCAGGAATGACCACACACACTCCCAGGGGACACTGATGATCTTTAAGTCCTTGGCCCCAGTTGCTCCTGAGGCCCAGTTTGCATTCTTGGGTTCCACCAGCCACCCTTAGGGTGCTTATAAGAAAGACTCTGCTTTAGCAACTTCAAATTAGTCTCAGGAAAGCAGTGCCATGCTGTGGAGACATGCATGGCCTTTGACATCAGGAGCCTAAGCATAAACCCAAGTTCATTAATTTCTTGTTGTGTGATCTTGAGCAAATGGCTCACTGCCTCTTGCCTCAACTTCCTCTGAAAAATGGGGATAATAATAGTACCTACTGCAGAAGGTTTTGGGGGGATTATAATGCAAGTATGTACTTAGTGCCATACCTGATATAGGATGAGGTTCAAAAAAAAAGTGACCTTTATTTTTAGTACAATTTTTAATTGTAATTTGAGTTATTATCATAAACATTATTTCTCCTGATGATCTATAGAATCACAGTATTCTAGTTAAGGTTTTCTGGTGGTATTGGGGATTTTGAGCTGACCATCCAAATTTCCAAAATTGCTCCTTGCAGAGAGGGTGGAGTTGGGTGTGTGGATGGCTGTGAATATTCCTGTGAGGGCCTTAGCTGAGGGCATTGAGCTGGTGCTTTCCTGCAGGACTGGGGGCAGTTCCAAAAATAAGAGCTAATAACATCTTCAGGAGAGTGCCATTCTGTGCAAATCATGATGTGGGGGTATAGAAAAGCAGAGAGATTGATTTTTAAAAGGCTGAAGTTCCAGGCTGTTGTAAGAAGCAGCCAGCAAATGAGAGGTCTATAGACTCTGCGAACACAGAGTGCATCACTGCATGTGATCTGGGAGATGGATTAGGCATTGAGGAGGAGTATTTGCAGAACAAAGAAGTTTTTATATGATGTCAGAATGTGAAAATTCCCAGAACTGCTTTTTTTTATTATTTTTTATGGGCAAAGTTGGTTGGGGAGAGAAGAGTGGAGAAGGAAATTAAATTTCTTAAAAGGATCACTGCTGAGGATTAAATGCTGGTTGGAAGAAAATGCTAGAAGCCAGATGTGATTTGGGAATGCAGTGAGGGGCAATGGAGGGGAAGAGATTCAATACAATCCTGCCTGGTTTTTCTGCTGGACTGGGAAATTGATTTAAGGTGAGCTGGGCAGAGTATCCTGAGACCCTGGAAAGTTGGGCAGATATGTTACCGGGTCCAGCTTCACAGGCTTTCTGGGCAATTCTCTCCAAGAAAGTCACTTGGGTGAGAGCACTCATTATCCATCCCCAGCTGCCACCAAAGCTCGAGCATGGTCCATTGCAGATGTCACTCACAGAAATGTGAGAAGATGAAACTCCCGGGATCCTCCTACCACCATGAAAACCTGGCAGATTACGTGAGGGATGGGAGACGAGAAGGAAACATTCTTTGCTGGTCCCAGAAAGATGGATGGAGTAAGGGTTGTGTAGGGTAGTTGGGGAGGGAAGAGTGCTTGCTCTCCAAGGAACACCCAGAAAGGATGGAAATTTGGGGGTAGAGGAATAGGAATCTGAGCACAAAAGAATGTTGAGAGTTGAAGGGATTTGAACCTGCAAGTGATTTGAAAGTTTTCCAGGGATGGTCAGATAAAAGTCACACTATGCAGTAGTGAACATGTCACAACCCTAGAACTTCAGTTCCCTGAGGAACTTATGCATTTATCTGTTGCCATTTTCACACATATTTTATCTTTTCATTAGCTACATTTCCTGTGCTGTACATTACATCCCTGCAATGTATTTATTTTATAACTGGGAAATTTGCGCCCTTTAATCCCCTTTACCTATTTTACTCAGTCCCCCTCCCCTTCTGGTGAGCACCAGTGTGTTAGGAATGAGACTTTGCATACGTGAATTTTCTATGTAATTATATCATTCCTTTGAGTATTAACACTTTTTAAAATGTTATTCACACACATTTTAGATCCCTGTCAACACAATAAGGATGAAAGGAGGTGATATGGTTATCCTGAATCTATGGGCAAATGGAGCCACCCCAGAAAAGCTGAGTGATCCAGGGATACGCAGGATGAGCCCAAAACAGCCCAGACTCACCTGGATTCCAGCTCAATGTCCTTCCCTTCTGCCTTCCTCACAGAGGCCAGATCCACTTCTCAGTGATGCATGTCATCCCCAGGGAGTCTGCCATCCCACATAAAGAGGCCTATTGCACCCCACAGATGGAGATCACATGGGGTCAAGTTGCCTTCCTTGCTGGGGAAAGTTGGGGATTTCTATAGTCCCCTAAAGCGTCTGCCTACAATGCGGGAGACCTGGGTTCGATCCCTGGGTTGGGAAGATCCTCGGGAGAAGGAAATGGCAACCCACTCCAGTACCCTTGCCTGGAAAATCCCATGGACAGAGGAGTGTGGTAGACTATAGTCCATGGGGTCGCAAAGAGTTGGACAAGACTGAGCGACTTTCACTTCACTTCACTTCACTTCACTTCACTTCACTTCAGAGTTTGTGCAGAGTATTCTTGTCCCAGCTTCATGTAAATCATGTTTGCTGAGTGGAGCTGAACAGTATCTTGGCATTTATTTAAGAGGAGCTAAGATGGAAGTATGGAGAAAGCAATGGCACCCCACTCCAATACTCTTGCCTGGCAAATCCCGTGGATGGAAGAGCCTGGTAGGCTGCAGTCCATGGGGTCGCTAAGAGGTGAACACGACTGAGCGACTTCCCTTTCATTTTCACTTTCCACTTTCATGCATTGGAGAAGGAAATGACAACCCACTCCAGTGTTCTTGCCTGGAGAATCCCAGGGACGGGGGAGGCTAGTGGGCTACCGTCTATGGGGTCGCACAGAGTCGGACACGACTGAAGCTACTTAGCAGCAGCAAGATGGAAGTAAGGGCTTCCCTAGTGGCTCAGATGGTAAAGAATCTACCTACAATGCAGGAGACCTGGGTTCAATCACTAGGTTGGGAAGATCCCCTGGAGGAGGGTGTGACAACCCACTCCAATGTTATTGCCTGGAGAATCCCCATGGACAGAGAAGCCTGGGGGGCTATGGTCCATGGGATGCAAAGAGTCGGACACCATTGACCGACTAAGCACAACACAGCACAAGGGCTTCCCAAGCGGTGCAGTGGTAAAGAATCTGCCTGCCCATGCATGAGACACAGGTTCGATCCTTGGGTCGGTAAGATCCCCTGGAGCAGGAAATGACAACCTGCTCCAGTTATTCTTGTCTGGAAAATTCTATGGACAGAGGAGCCGGCAGGCTACAGTCCATAGGGTTGCAAAAGAGTCAGACATGACTGAGTGACCGAGCACATACATACACACAGAGAGAAGCTGGAGGAGAGAGAGTGCCTTCTTGGGAAGATCATGTAGCCTCACCATCCCTGTAGTCTCATCACCCTGGGAGACCTGAACGCACAGAAGCTCAGAGTAACATTAATTATTTGATGTTGTGAACATTCATATGAGACCACTGATCATGGGTAAGTGGTCTCTGTTCTTGGCGATATTTGCTTTTTAATAACGCTCACCATTCAGAGTCTGATCATTCTATTTCTCCAAGAGCTTTATATCTATCATCACTTGTGTTTTACAAAAAGTTGAATACATATTTTCTAACTTTAACCAAAAGAACTACACATTTTCAGTCTGAATATGAGTTCCTTGTAAACATAATACATTCAAAAATTAATTTATTTCCTATTCTTTTCATGACACTATTCTAGCATTTCATCTCCTGACTTCTTTACCTACTTACCAGTGAGGGAGACTGAACTATGATGATGTACTCTCATCCACAAATGAGAAATCAGAATCCCCGAGTGGTGAAGTAATTGCTTCTGTTCAGTTCAGTTCAGTCGCTCAGTCGTGTCCGAATCTTTGCGACCCCATGAATTGCAGCACACCAGGCCTCCCTGTCCATCACCAACTCCTGGAGTTCACTCAGACTCACACCCATCGAGTCAGTGATGCCATCCAGCCATCTCATCCTCGGTCATCCCCTTCTCCTTCTGCCCCCAATCCCTCCCAGCATCAGGGTCTTTTCCAATGAGTCAACTCTTTGCATGAGGTGGCCAAAGTACTGGAGTTTCAGCTTTAGCATTATCCCTTCCAAAGAAATCCCAGGGCTGATCTCCTTCAGAATGGACTGTTTGGATCTCCTTGCAGTCCAAGGGACTCTCAAGAGTCTTCTCCAACACCACAGTTCAAAAGCATCAATTCTTCAGTGCTCAGCCTTCTTCACAGTCCAACTCTCACATCCATACATGACCACAGGAAAAACCATAGCCTTGACTAGACAGACCTTAGTCGGCAAAGTAACGTCTCTGCTTTTGAATATGCTATCTAGGTTGGTCATAACTTTTCTTCCAAGGAGTAAGTGTCTTTTAATTTCATGGCTGCAGTCACCATCTGCAGTGATTTTGGAGCCCCCAAAAATAAAGTCTGACACTGTTTCCACTGTTTCCCCATCTATTTCCCATGAAGTGATGGGACCAGATGCCATGATCTTCGTTTTCTGAATGTTGAGCTTTAAGCCAACTTTTTCGCTCTCCTCTTTCACTTTCATCAAGAGGTTTTTTAGTTCCTCTTCACTTTCTGCCATAAGGGTGGTGTCATATAAGTTAGTGGAAGCATCAAGACCTCCTGAGTTTAAATAATAGATTTTATACTATGGCATAAACATCAATGTAATTATTTCTATTTCTAAATTCCCAGGTCCAGGTTTTAAGCCATAAACTTTTTGATTGCTGATCCCACAAATTACTTAAAAGTTGCATGGAAGAAGGTCATTCACTGTGGGCCAAGGGCCATTGATGGCAATCAGATGATGGATCCAAATTCAGGCCTCCCAGTAACCATTTTCAGAACCATGTTGGTTTCCTTGCTCAGTGAACAGATTTAATCAAATTGGGTGTGGGGAGGGTATTATCTGAGGGTTAGTCTCTGGAGAAAGCCCAGGTTTTGCTTTGTCTGTTGCTGTTGAATACTGCATGTGGTACTGTCACTTACAAGAGTCATTTGATGATCAGATTGCCTGTCTCCCTCGTTTAGATGGTTCTGCAGATGGATTGGCAGTTGCTCACACACAGCTGTGCGCATCTGGCATGCAGGTGTGTTTTCTGATAGGTGACTTGCTTACAAAATGATTTCTTCTGGGAATGAAGACAAGAAATTGCCCAAGGCCTTAGACAAAACTGTCCATGAGCTGGGGCACTGATTTGTTTCTAACAACGGTTTTCTGAGATGGATCATCTGGCCTAGAGGATGAAATACCCGTGCTAAAACACTGAGGTGGGTCACAGGATCTCCATCCTCAAAGACAGGTGTATGCCAAGGCCTGAGCTGCTTTCTGAGGCTTGACACAGTCTGGAGGGTTAGCAGTTGTGTCCAACTGCTCCCATGAAGATTTATGGATGAAATTACACGAACAATTAGAATTTCTTAAAAAAAAAAAATCCCACATGGGTGTGGGGGTGTGGGGAGTGAGGGTTATGGATGGAACGAGAGAGGTGGAGAGTTGGTGATTTTTATAGCCGAGTGATTGGTACGTAGAGCTCTTTATTTTGACAACTCTTTTTATTTTTATGAACTTAAAAAATTTTCTGTAATAAAAAGTTAAAAAACAAAATCTGTTCCTACATATGGGCCTTCAGAAGTCCAGTCCATATTATGAGGCTTTTTATGAAGTTCAGGGAGCAGATGACTGTTGGAGTGCCGGAATGGACATAGGCCGTAGGAGCAGCAGGAGATGGGTTGATGGTCACTCCCAGAGCAAGGAGGACAGGAGGACAAGAGAGGCTGAGATGGAGAAGAAAGTGCCAATGCACGGAGAAGGGGAGAATGAACTTGGCACACTGCCCCAGTGACATGTTATTCTCCACCAGCAACACCCCCATAGAAAGCAGGAGCCTCATCCTCATCCCGGTGGCTGTCCCCTCCCTCCATCCCCCCAAACTTGCCAATATCTTCAAGGAAGGGAGCTTGGGGCTTCTTAGGGCCTACAGATGTGACCAGTAAAGGGGCTGGTAGGAATTAATGTCTGTTGGAGCTACAGTCAAAGATCCAACCCTGATCTCTAAGGTGTAACCTAAGAAGAGGAGAAAGGTGAAGGAGACAGATGACAGAGGAAACAGAAAACCGAGGCTGTGTTAGGAGGAGTGTTCCTCTTCTGGGGAAAGGCTACCCCGGGCAGCCAGCGGCCTGCTTATTCAAGAGGCAGGCGCCTGGAAGAGTGAGCCTCTGTGACTCCGGCATCCGAGGAGGCCTGGCCCCTCTGATCAGCTGGCTCTGTCCTCACCAGGTGAAGGCCATGGCTGACTTTTACAGTCTTAGCAGGAGAAGGGATGGCTACCCTTCCAGCCAGGACAGCCCCCTCCCTGACCCTTCCAAAGTCACAGATACTCTGAACTAAGCTTGTGGATGACCCTTATCCCATTGTCAGCTCCCAGTCGGGTTCCAGGGCTGCCCTCCCTCCTTCCCTACTGAAGGAGACAGGCTTGGGGTTGAAGCCCTGGTGTCGGGCGGTCCTGGGGACCAAGCCATGGGGGGCGGGGGGGCCAGTGCCTGGCAGGAGCTGAGACCATGTTGTCCTCCAGGGGTCCATATGGCTGCGTGGCCACAAATAGCTGCACCGACTTGCAGGAGACACCCACTCCTCTGAAACCGGCTCCGCCCGCTAGAGTCAGACACATGCTGTCCCTTTCTCCCTCCTGACAGGATGATGTTCAGTTCAGCCCAGGGGACCGCCCGCTAACCTCAGTTTCTCTTGGTCCCCAGGCGCTCTTCCTGACTCTTCCTCCCTCCTTCCTCTGGGTCTGGGCCTCCCCTTTCTAATTCCTTCTCCTTCACCCCTCCCTGCAGCCCGCCCCCTCCTCCCTCCAGCCATCCGCACAGCTGGGCTCTCCCCCAGGGGAGGCACTTGCTTGTTTGGGCCGCAGTTCTCTGGGCCCAGGTGGCACTGGCAGATGCAAGTTCTTTCCATTCACGCGGGTAAACAGTAAACACTGTGTTAAAATATTCATCACCGGGGCCTCTGCCTGAATGTTAATCTGGGGTGGGAGCTAATTCCTCCTCCCCAGCTGGCCGGACAGTGCTTCTGAAACTGGGTGGAGGGAACTGGGTGCTGGAGCTGCTGGGGCAGGGTGGTCAGGAAAGGTCGACCCCAGTGGAAAAGTGTGGATTTTGCGTTGGCTCTGGGGGAGGACAGATGGTGGAGCTTTCTAGCCTGTGGGCCTGGGAGGAACACTTTGGGTAGGACATCATTGCCGCTGAGCGACGGCTGGCTGCCACCCATCCCCAGACCTGAGGAACAAGCCTATATCTGACACTGGTCTCCTGGCGCCTGTTTATCACCTTTGTATTTATCTGTGTGGCTCTGTACTGAATGCTAACAAGTCCTGGGGCTCTTTACACACCTGCTGGTGATCCATTTGGTCTCTGCTGTTAAGGATTACATGCCATGTATCTGCTCTACCTTTGCTGTTGAAGCCAAGGTATCCTAATGGGTCTGGACAATGCCTCAGTGATTTCAGACAGAGGGAAACCTAGCCTCTTTCTAAAGGATAAATTATTAGAGGATTGGACACACTGTTCCCAGTGTCTAAACATTTCAGCAAGTTCCTACTTGTAATGTATCTAAATCCCTCCTACTTTGGAGGAGCTAAAAACCAGTGGGACATGGGGCTCCAGGTGCGTATCTTCACGGCTTTGACACTCTTAGGTCACAATCATTTCTGCAGGCACGGCTACATGCATCCTTGCACCCTTCCTTTCTTCTGAACCCTTGCGTGCATTTGCTCACCTCTGCAGTGTCTGTTTATGGATTGCCTGCTTGGTGACACACACTGGGCCAGGCCAGGGGAAGATGAGTCGTCTTCCCTGCCTGCCCTTGACAATTCACAGACCAGTGCAGAGAGAGGTAACTACAGCATGTGCTATGCTAATTAGTCAGGTCAGAGAGCTATTGGAACACAGAGGAGGGCGTGACAACATCGCCTAGAACAGATGACGTTCTAAGTGATATTTGAGTAGAAATAACATTTCATAAGATGCAATACTTATCCAGCACTTACTGAATACAAAGTACTCTTTGAAACACTTTCCAGACGTTAATGTAATTATTGCATGTGGCTGCTCTATTTGGTTCGTATTATTATTATCCCCACGTTATAAAGGGAAGAATTGAGGCACAGGATAAATGACTTGGCTAAGAATCGCACTAGTAAGTGTCTGAACTTGGATTTGAGTGCAGGCAGGCTGGCTTTTAACCATGTGCCTCTGGATTCCCATGGTATAATTGGGGGCTCCACAAATGACTCAGTATAGCTGGGGTCTATTGATTATGTGTAAGAGTGGTTGTCAAGCTGGAGATGGAGTGGGGCCAGATGATAAATACCTGAACGTTATATCACATGTTGAGATCTCATCCTATAGGAAATGGGGAGCCGGTGGGGACTGTTTTCTTCCAAATAGCCCTATGCCCTGCAGACTCAGCATGTTCTTACTCGTCAGTTCTCAGTGGCTCTTGGCTGAGTCCTCTGTGCACTTTCCACACTCCTCGCTGGGGAAACTGCCTATGATGTGTGACTCTAGAGAAGGGCTCTCAACAACGCTGACCACCTGAAGAGAGAACAACATTCTCCCTGTTCCCAGAGTCTACTCTTTTTCATGCACCCAGCAATGGCACTCCTCCTTTGTAGCAGTCAGCCTGTGCTGCCAGAACCAAATATCACAGACTCAGTGGCTTAAATAACAGAAATTGATTTTCTCCCAGTGCTGGAGGTTCAAGATCAAGGTGCCAGTCTGGTTGGTTTCTGGTGAGAGCTCTCTCTTCGAGCTGTAGATGGCTGCCTTCTTGGTATGTGTGCACGTGACTTCTCTGCGTGAGCAGGGGAGGAAGTGTGGTACATGCCTCTCTAGTATCTCTTCTCATAAGGGCACGAATCCCATCATGAGGACCCCATCCCCATGACCTCATCTAACCCTGGTCACATCCCAAAGGCCCCATCTAATGTCATTGCATTGGAGGTTGGTGCTTCAGTATATAAATTTTGAGAGGACACATTAAGTCTGTGATATCCATGGAGACCCAGACCCATTACCTGTATCACCCAGTTGCAGAAAAGCCCTACATTGCTGAAGCAAAGGCTAGCAAATCCCTGAATGGCCTGTAGTTTCCCAGCTTATCAATCACTCCTCCCCCTTCTTCCTCTGCTCCCCCTCCTACTCCGCCTCTTGCTTCTCTCTCCACCACCCCTTCCATCTCTCACACACATATAAGGACATTTGATTTCAAGAAAACAATCGTACAAGCAAACTTCCTTTCATCATTCTCTACACAGATCAAAGTAATCTCCTCATTTAGTGCTTCTGAACCTACCTTCTGTTTAACCCCTCAGCACACACAAAACATTACTGAATACGTGTCTTTT
Source organism: Capricornis sumatraensis (assembly GCF_032405125.1). Classification (NCBI taxonomy): domain Eukaryota; kingdom Metazoa; phylum Chordata; class Mammalia; order Artiodactyla; family Bovidae; genus Capricornis; species Capricornis sumatraensis. The sequence continues at coordinate 63,938,165 of NC_091082.1, forward strand.
GTCTGCCTTTCTGGCTGGACTATGAGCTTCTCATGGGCAAAGATCCCATCATACTCATATTTTTAAATTTAGAGCCTGCACAGTGCCTGGCTCATTGCTAAGTGCTGTTGAGATATTTATTGGGTGAATGAGTGAAGTTATTATTAGGCCACAAATATGTGAAAGACGATTCCTGCTATCTAGGAGCTTAGACTCATTGTAAGTGGAATATGGAGAACATAATGCTATGGAGTCACTGAGGATGCTCCTCAGCACTGAATCAGGACTGGCTGCTGCCATGCCCATGACACACTCCATGACCACTACAAGCTGGCTAACCGAACTCAGATAGGGAGACCACGTAACGGTCAAAATGTGGGTCTCCAGGTGGTGCAGTGGTAGAGAATCCACCTGCCAATGCAGGAGATGCAGAAGATGATCCCTAGGTCAGGAAGATTCCCTGAAGGAAATGGCAACCCACTCCAATATTCTTGCCTGGAAAATTCCATGGACAGAAGAGCCTGGTGGGCTGCAGTCCATGGGGTCACGATGAGTTGAGTGCAACTGAGAGCGAGCATGAATGAGCGCAATAGCATGTGCGCCGTTATGCCGACCGTGACCCGGGTCCAGCATCAGGCATTTTATGTAGAAGTCATGTCAATCCTCACACAGCTAAACCGCCTTTGTAAAACACGTTCAGGAAGAGGAACAGAATTAAGAAATCTTGCTACAGTCCCTGAGTATTACCTATGTCACTTCCCCGGATCCCATCGATGTACCACAGAGAGACACTGGATTATACTTCGGGGAGAGTAGAGGGTTGATTGATAGGATGCTGGCTGATCCTACCCTCTCAAGGCATTTGAGAATTGATTTTCAGGAAGTCCTTTCATTGTTTTTCTACACGGTGAACTTCACATTCTTGTATATTTTCCTCTTATTAAACTAGAAAGGCTCATCACTCTTTTTTTCTAAGTGCCTGACTCACAGAGTCCTATGTCTCTGTGCTGTTTTAATTCTCCGGTCTATTTGCCACTGAGTCTGCTGGAGCCAGATCCATCTCATTTGTTTAAATACCTTTCACTAGGTATTCCCTCACTTCTCCTTGTTTTCCCACCCTGCCAATCTGTCTGGATGTGCTGCGAATGTCTCTCTAATAACCTGGGTGGGAGCTCAGCATGCACATGGCTCCTTATTCTGTGAAATAAGGAAAAATTAAAGTGCTGGCTGGCACACACTCTTCTTGGTGACTCGGGGCTGCCGTATGCAACAGGAGCTTCCCTGGCACTGTTTACCGACGTCTCTCATTTTCTGTCTTGCTGGGATCTGGGAATACTTTAAACACTCAGCCCGAGGTAGCACTTAGCATTTATTAACTGCCAATTCTGTGCCAGGCGCCCGTCAAACACGTCCGCATGCGCCGTCTCAGCTAATCTCACCACCTGTGAGATGCTTCTGTGAGGCCATGAAACGAGCCTCATTTTACCAACCAAGAACGGAGGTTCAGGGTTTAAACGAAGGGGATCAAGGTCTCCTATTTAACAGGGGAACAGAGGTTTTCACGGAGCTTTTAAATTTTATTCACATCTGCGCAGGGCTTACCGTGTTCTAGGTGCCACTCTAAACATCTTATAAAGGGTAATGTATTTAATCCTTACCACATCCCTTCAGGTAGTTACTATCTGACATTAAAATGTGAGGAAACTGAGGCACAGAGGGGCTAAGTAAAGTGCCTGCATTTATCCCACTGGTAAGCAATGGATCCACAGCATCTGCTGCCTCACAGAGTTCTTGGACTTCAGGTCAAGCTTGATCAAGTTCAGTTTTAGGTGGGAAACTCTAATAGAGTCAAGTCCACCAGAAGGACTTTTCTCCCCTCAACTTCTTAATTGTGACCCTAATTACACATTGTCTAGGCTTTCTCCTTTTCCTCCTCGGTTCCTTTCAAGAGAACTTCAGGGGAAAAAATAGTGGTTAAAATCAAATTTTCAGGCCACACACTTGACAGCCAGCCCTCCATTTCCTCTTCCTGTGCCTCGCCTCATTTCAGGCCTGTGCAAGCTGAAGGCACTAACTCCCAGAACCATGGACTCCTCCACCTGCCAGCTCACCCTCCCTCTCACCGTCAATTTCAGTGAATGTCATTAATTTGAAAGGCAAGGGACCAGGAAGAATGGATTTTGAGTTAACTAGTTCAGATAATCTGATGTTTCCACTGGAGCATGACTGGGTATCCAGTTAGCTGGGGAACAATTGCTTCCAATTGTGCGTTCTCCTGGATAAACCAATATCTGCTTAGCAAAGTTTTGCTGTAAAGAATGATCAAATAGGCATGGACTGAGGTTCTGAACCTGGATCCGGCTTCCTCAGGGTGCTGCTGCTGAAGGAGGTTGGCGGTCGGGGCATGTCTTATGGCGAAAGAGACTTCCACTTTAGTAAGACTACATGCTTCTGGAGCTCATGTGTGTTCTCTGCCCGAGTTCCTGGTCAGTACCATTAGCTCATCCCTCTGAATCTTCAGGGCTTGTGTTAGGGAATAATCGTTAGTGCTTAAATCGGACAGATCGTGCTTGAGTCCTGCCAAATGCTTTGTAACAGAGATGCCATGCATGCATCCTAAGTCGCTTCAGTCATGTCCGACTCTGTGACCTTATGGTCTCTGGATCCCCAGGCTTCTCTGTCCATGGGGATTCTCCAGGCAAGAATACTAGGGTGGGTTGCCATGCCCTCCTCCAGGGGATCTTCCTGACCCAGGGATCGAACCCGTATCTCTTACACCTCCTGCATTGGCAGGAGGTTCTTTATCACTAGCACCACTTGGGAAGCCCAACAGAGATGCCAACTACCCACCAAAAACATATACAACCCTTGTGAGGAGCAGCTGCCTTTCCTTCTCCCTCATCCATGATGAGTTCTCGATGACGGGATATGAGCCTGAGTCACGTTGCTTCCAGACCTAAGAGGGTGTGTAGGTGTGTCTTTCCCCCGTCTTCTCTCTCTGGGTCCAGAGAACCCTGAGGACCAAGGGATGATGGAGCGGTGAGATGAAGGATCCTCAGTCACCCAAGGAGAAAAATTTTCCCCTGATGAGGAACTGGCTGCTAAGAGAGTATGAAATAGACTTCTATCATGGGGTGTCTGTTTCAGCACCCTGACTTATGTATCCTATTCAGTCCTTCTTAAGTTTTTCTCCCTCATTAAGGCAGAGAAGTTGCGTGTCCTCATTGGCATCTAGGCAGAGAAGGGAGATGGTCTCAGAGAAATCACCACAGAGGGAGTGTATAGATGCTGGTGGGCCAGCCGAGTGCGGGAGGAAGGGACTGAAATACCAGCTACATTCAAGTCATCCTCTGAGTAATAACCTAAGTTCACTGCCTACCTGGTGCAACCAGTGACCATAATTCATAGCAGCAGCATCTATCAATAATACGGGCTGTAAGAATGTGGTCATAGGTTGCATTTGATTACAGTATTAAACTCTGTTTACCCAACCTTCCATTGCTCTATTTGAGCCACACTTTATACAACAAGATCATTTGATCGTAACTGAAAAGAAAAACAACAGCAGAGGAAACACAAACCAGAAACAAAGAGCCAGCATTCCGCCGGCCCATGCCTAGGACTCTGGCTGCTTGGAGGGTTGAACTGTGTAGGATCTCTCCAAGCACAGGTTTCATTTCTGTATTTCTGTTTCATTTTGGGGGGCTGATTTTTCCTTTCCAAATATATATAATAGAGGCAGAAAAAATATTTCACTGGAGTAGAAATGGGGAATGACACTGTCCTCCCTCCAATTAAAAATAACAAAGAAAAGCATGTCTTATGAGTAGTAACAATAATTATGGTAACAATAACTGACATTTTGGAGTGGTTAATAGGGGCCTGGCATAGCTCTGAGAGCTACACTTGTCAAATGCAGGTTGGTGGAGGCGTGCTACCCCTGCCGGGACCATGGAAGCTGAAGGGGTGATGCTGACCCGTCGTCTCCCGGATCCCTGGCCTGTCTCCTGTGTTTCCTCTGTTCCCCTAGCTGATGCTGAAACCTGGTCTGTTTTGTATTCGATGCCCCAGTTTGCCTCCCTTCACACCCTCCCTTCTGGGAGCCCTCAAGCCCAGTGCCCTAGTCTCAGCTGGCATGGTTGGCTTCCCTCACATCCCCGTGGCCTGTGCTCTGAGGGGCTTCCTCCATGCTAGGCTCTTCTGGGGACAAATGAGCTAGTCAACTAATCCCTCTCCCCCACAGTTGGTTAATCCAAGTGTTTCCTCTTCCTCCATCAGATGGCTTCAGTGTCCTGGTTAATGTGCCCTCAGAGTCCTTTGGAAGTAGGGGGATAAAGATGTGGAGTTAGGGTGAAGGAGGAACCCACATTTTTTTGTAAGCATGCCTATCTTACTGCCTACCTCCCACTTCCACTACAAAGCTACTGAGATCATATTTTTATTTATTTTTTATTTTTTAAAAGTAGGTATTTATTTTTGGCTATACCAGGTCTTAGTAGCAGCCTGTGGGAACCTTTTTTTTTTTTAGTTATGGCATGTGAATTCTTAGTTGTGGAATGTAGGATCTAGTTCCCCGATCAGGGATCAAACCCGGGCCCCCTGCCCTGGGAGCACAGAGTCTTAGCCACTGGACCACCAGGGAAATCCCTGTGAGCACATTTTTAGAACTAAGGTTGAACTGGTTTGACAAATACAATCATGGTACAGCACAAAAGAATGGTTGAAAGGGAAAGCATCGCAGGAAATACATAACACCTAGGGTCACGGTCACCATGAGGCAACCAGAACCTTTTCTACCATCTGCAGAGAGGTTTGACTGCACAAATGACTCACCACGTTTCTCTCCTGCCCCCTACATGGTGATGATGTTTGCTCCATGATAGCCTCAATCTTACTGAGACTTGAACCAAATGGGAACAATGGCAAAATCAGAACAACAGCCCTGGTGGAGCCCAAAGGCTGAGTTCTCAGCACTGGGGCTACATGAAGGAGTCAATACTTCCTGGAAGACTGGGGAGGGGGTGCAGTTTAGTTTTTGAGACACACCAGTCACTTGGGTTTCTGGACATGGAATATTGAGCCCGAGGAGTTGCAGGCAGGTTCTTCACTTGCCAGAAAGCTGAAAAGTAGAGCTCAAGCCTCACAAGTCGCATTCTCCTTTTCTGTTTCTGTTTTCTTGAGATGGATGTAGAATTTCTGAGTTGATCTGGGGTTTAGAGGGCCTCTGAAGCCCAGTGGCCCTGACCTAGCTGTAGATTCCATAAGCCCGGGAACCTGTAATAGACCCAGATGAATTGAAGTTGTATATTGGCAACAAAGGATTCTGGGAGAAGGCAGGAGAGAACCAAGTCTGTGCTGTTGCCGGGTGACCTTGGGGACAAGCACGCATTTGACTTCTATGCTTCTCTGCCAGAGTTTGTTTTAAAACCAGAACCAGATGCTGCCTCTGAGTTCAGCTTCAGGGCTGAAAATAAATTAGGAAAAGAGGGTTCCATGCAGGGAGACAGCAGGGCAAGGAAGACAGCATGGCCTAGAAAAGCCTGATTAAGACCATGGCGCAGAAGGGGAGTCGCCCTGTTCAAAGGGGTTGGACAGAAGAGGCATGGGGCAGAAGGCTCTCTAGCCCCTTGCCTGGCTTTCCCCTTTTAGCAGTTGTGCTGCTAGTTAAATGAGGCCTTGGCGAAGAAATAGTTGCCCAGTCCTGATGGGCAAGGAAGAAAAGCAGGGCCAGGGAGGCTGGAGATGGCTTGTGTTCCAGTGAACTAGGCAGGGTTCCAAAGTGGCCTTCAACGTCCCCATCCTCTGGTGCAATGCACACTGGGAACTGCTGGTATAGGGAATTCTGGGATGCCCTGTTCAGATATCCCTCTTAGAGCAGACACGATGAACTCCCACACTGGGAGTATTGGTTGCTGAAGGCTCACACCTGTGTCCCTCACTGAGAATTGCCCTGGGCCCCAGGGAACTTCCATACTTGAGGGATCCTGTTAGACTTCTGCAGGGAGAGAAAGGCCTGGGCTCAACTTGGGACAACTCTTAGGGGTCACCCCAGCTCCAGAGCTCCCAGGAGGGTTGACTAATTTCTCAGTTAGAACCACACTGTCAGTCACCTGCTCCCACTGCTCAAGCCTACCTTCCTCACCCTCTGATAGATCTACTTCCCAAGAGTTCTCCCTGGTGAACCTTCCCCATGCAACTCCCCTGCCCTTACTCCCAGTCAGTTTACTCCCTGGTTCAGAGACTTTTTGGGAAGACTAATCTAAACCCACGAATGTGCTGTGCTGTGCTTAGTCTCTCAATTGTGTCCAACTCTTTGCAACCCCATGGACTGTAGCCTGCCAGGCTCCTCTGTTCATGGGGATTCCCCAGGCAAGAATGCTGGAGTGGGTTGCCATGCCCTTCTCCAAGGGATCTTCCTGACCCAGGGATCAAACCCAGGTCTCTCACATTGCAGGTGATTCTTTACCATCTGAGCCACCAGGGAAGCCCAAGAATACTGGAGTGGGTAGCCTATCCCTTCTCCAGGGAATCTTCCCAACCCAAGAGTCGAACCAGTGTCTCCTGCATTGCAGGCAGATTCTTTATCAGCCGAGCTACCAGGGAAGGCCAAAGCCACAGATGAGAGTTAGCACGACAGGTATTCTGCATCACCAATCATCATGGAAACACAAACCAAAACCATGATGAAGTATCACCTCACATCTCTTAGGACGGCTATTACCAAAAAGACAGGAGATAACAAGTGCTGGCAAAGACTTGGAAGAGTTGAGGGTGGCAAAGGGTAAAAGAGGGGAATGGAAGACATGATCAAAGATGCCCTTGATGAAGATTACTGAGGCTTCAGGATGCATTGGACCTACTGGACCTACTTACTGGATGAGTCATCCCACTTCAGATCCATGGGATAGAGTGACCACCTGAGAGGGTTAGAGAGAGCAGGGTGCCCCTCCACAGCTGTGCACGAATGAACACGGGGCCCTTATGAGCAGGCTCAGTCATTTTGCTCAGGATGACTGGGAGACCAGAGCCCTGAACAGAGAGACACTGGGGCCGTGGCTGAAGAAATGGATGGCCCTCCAAGAGGATAAGAGACAGCTCAAGGGGCATCAGCAGGCTGCTTTCCCACAATATGGGCCACAAGGATGGGTCCCAACCAAGCACAGGGCCTACACCTACAGCACTCAGTGTGTAAGGAACTGGCCCGCCCATGCTCTTTCTCTGTAATGGAATGTAATAGCTCTCTTCGTATGGAAGGAGTCAATATATTCCTAGAGTATTATATTATCATATATTATCTATAAATTAGGTAATATATATGAGCGCACTGGGTAAATGGAAAAAGAGCTGTACAGATGAAAGGTATTCTGTCTTCTTCTGTGGTATTTATGTAAATGAGCTGACAGGGATGACTGTGTTCTGGAAACTGTAAATCCCTGTATAGATGAGGAGCCGCTCCATGTGTCTCATGGGGTACGCGTGGGCCCAGGGCAGGCGTGCCCTGGCTTCCCTCCTGCGAGGGCAGCTCTCCCACAGCGGAACACCCGCAAGCGTGCAGAGCGAGTGGGCCGAGGTCTCATAACGCTCTGTTCACAGAGCCCTGGAATAACAGTCTTCAAGCCGAGCAATTTGCAGAGAGTAAATTAAGGGGAATAAAATTCCTGTAACAGATCCTAGGAGGAGGGAGGAGATGAGAAGGAAGGAGGAGGTAGAAATTTTTAGCGATGCCTGCCATTTGCTATAGTTCATGCATGATGAAAGGCATACTAGAAATCAGAACCAGGTAGAATTGGGCCTGTGCGGAGTGCCAAGTTGACAAGGGGCTTCTAGTTTCAAAAGAGCCTTATCCTAAGGTGTAGCCCTAATGGCCAATGCTGTGACGGGTCAGAGGTCGGATGTCCTGAGAGGGCTGATGCCCAGCAACTCTTTAAATATTCATGCTTGTTTTGCCCAGGGTGAGGCTGGTCCTGGAAGACTTTGGGGTTTGAAGGGGGTCTCACTTGCTGGGGTGAAAAATCTCCCTTGGGTTGGAGATTCAACAGGTGCTTTTAACATCTCATATTATTATTATTGTGATTATGGCTGTCACTTTCCATTTGACCAGTGTTGCCTAACCGGCCCTTTAACAGGCCCTGGGCTAGATACTGTACATGCATCTCCTCTTTATCTCTTCCTCACTAAAGTAGGTGCTGCTGATACCTGTTTTATAGATGCAGGCACTGAGGCTTCAAGGGAGTGGATGACTCATCCAACCAAGAGGACACAGCTCAGGTCTGCTCTGAACACAGCTCATCAGAATCAACACTGCACACAGCTGCCACCGTCTTGCAGCCCCTGATCCTACCTCCTGGCCCCTCTGCTGTGACTCCAGTGCTCACTCATGCCTCACTCTGAGTTTGAGCACCGGCTCTCACCTTGGCTGCTGGTCTGCAAGTCTATTCAAGATCTAGAGAGTACAGCGTGGACGCAGACAGTGGACCCCCAGGTCCTGGGGGGTCAGGCCCTACTCCCCCAAACCAGGTCAAGTGAGCCAGACCTGGGGACTCCCACTCCTCAGAAAGGAGAAGGTTCTGTCAGGGGAGTTTTCAAGCTTCTCTGAAGCTGTCAGTGTGTGGGGACTGACCTGTGTCCTTCCAGGAATTCACATGGAGGGGGTGCATTGAAGTTCACAGCCCAGCGCCTCAGAATGTAACTGTCATTGGAGATAAGCTCTTCAAAGAAATGACTAAATTCAAATGAGGTCAGGGTGCATGCTCAGTCACTTCAGTCATGTCCAATTCTTTGCAACCCCATGGACCATTGCCAGCCAGGCTCCTCTGTCCATGGAATTCTTCAGGCAAGAATACTGGACTGGGTGGCGATGTCCTTCTCCAGGGGATCTTCCCAACTCAGGGATCAAACCCGCATCTCCTGCATTGCAGGCAGATTCTTTACTGCTGAGCCACTGGAGAAATCAAATGAGGAAATTAAAATGAGGTCAGGAGCTGGACCCTAATCCGATATGGCTGGTGTCCTTAGAAGAAGAAGATGTTAGAACACAGATGTGTACAACGGAAGACAGTATGGAGACCCAGGGAGGAAATGACCGTCCTTAAGCTGAGGAGAGAGGCCTGGATCAGGCCCTTTCCTCAGATGCCTCAGAAAGAATGGACCCTACTGACATCTTGATCTTGGAGCTCCAGCCTGCAGGACAGTGAGGTGAATCTCTGTGTTGAAGCCGCGCAGGTGTGGTGTTCTGTTTCAGAGACCCCAGCTGACTAATAGCAGCATCACCGCCAGCCAGCCCCCACTGTCCCTCCATTCCCACCACAACTCACGTACCCTCGCTGCCTCTGCTTGGCGGTCACCTGCACCTCTGGCTGACAGGCTGGATCCTTGCTCCCTGTCACAGAGGAGTCTCCCTCCTCCAGAACTCTTGCCTGCTGTGTTACCTCCGGGGTCTCCAGGCAGGAGGAGGGACTGACTGAGAGGCAGCTGAGTGGTCCCAAATGCAAAAGGTGTCAGGGCATTCTTGGGTTGCCGCAGAAATTTACATACAGTAAAGGTGACACCCACACCGGGGTGGGCAGTGTGCTGTGCTGTAAATGCCTGGGTTTGAATCAGGCTCTGCCATTAATGGGCTGTGTGAGTTTAGGTGAGTTACTTAACTTCTCTGGACCCACTTTTTCCCATCTGTAAAAATTCCAATTTCTGCCTAATAGGATTGTTGTGGAGAGCATGTTAAGATAGAATAGGCGAAATGTATTCTGTAAACGATGGGTGAGATAACCAGCTCCTGGTAAGATGGAATGGAGGCCGTGCTTACTGCAGCCAGGCTTCCCTGAAAGGATGGTCCTACACAGGAATACTGAGTGATAAAACTTTTTCTGACTTTCTGAGCAAGCCTCAAAACTCTAAAAACTTTTAAAAAGGAGCTGAGTCTAGAGTGTCCATCTGTAAGATTAGTTCAGAAACCAACACTCAGTTTTCTCCATGTTCCTTCCAAACCATGGATGGTGACCCTGAGCACTTTGGTGGCATTCTATTCTGGGAAACATTCTAAATACTCTTATTCGCTCATTTAATCCTGGCACGGACTGAATTGTGTCCTCACCTTCAAATCTGTAGGTTGAAGCCCTAAGCCCCAGTGCCTCAGAATGTGACTGTATTTGGAGAATTGGCGATGAAAAAGCTAAGGTAAAATGAGGCCACTGGGGTGGATTCTAATCCAATCTGACTGGTGTCCTTACAAGGAAAGGAGATAAGGATGCACAGAGAGACACCAGGAGTGCATGTGGACGTAGAGAAGACCGTATGAGACAGTGAGAACGCGGCTGTCTGCCAGCCAAGGAGAGAGGCCTCTGAGGACACCAGCCCTGCCGACAACTTGACCTGGGACCTCCAGCTTTCCAAAGTGTGAGAAAATAGGGGGTTCTATCATTCGAGTCACCCAAGGTGTGGTCACTTGTTATGGCAACCCTGGCAAACCAATGCAATCCTCATGACAATCAATGAGCTAGGAAATATCATCAGCCTTGTTGTCATTCACGTGCTCATTTGATGCAGATCTTCCAGTTGCCCACTCTGCCCAGGACTGGGTTAGGAGCCAAAGGTGCAGTAGTGAATGAGACGCAGTCTCTGACCTTGGAAAGCTTAAGGACAGGTGGACCTGTCTGAGAAGGAGACAGACAAGTCAGCAAATCATCACAGCACATTAGGGGTGTATGTGTCCCAAGATGGGGTATGTGTAGCCCATAGGACCCTCATGGTGCTAATGGGGTTGGAGCCAAGCCTGAATGGGATAAATGTAAAGTCTCCATGTAGATTCACTACTCTGTGGCTGCAAAGACCTCACCAGGGCTTCGTGGACAAGGACAGCCGTGTTAGCTGAGCAGTGGCGTCCTCTGCAGCAGCAGGGGTGCCCTATTGAGAGAGGGTAGGGCCGGTGTGTAGGAACACAAGCCAGTGAGGATGGACATGCTAGGCTGATGTCCATGTGTCCAAGTGTCACGGGAGCTTCAGTGGGTTGCCTGGGAATCCTGCTTTCAGGGATTCTGAAAATTAACTCACCTGCAGGCCAGATGAAAGGTGATCCTCACTCTTTCTGTTTTCTCAGATATGAAGCCCTCCACATTGCCACCAGACTTTCTAAAACAGAACCACAACTGGTGGTATCTGAGCACTGCTATGTGCCAGGAAGGCTAGGTGAGTTATCGTATATCAGCACTTAATGGAATCTGAGAGTATCTGAGGTCATTGGCAGACTTTCTCTGCCTGTCTGTCCAGCCTCATGTCTGGCCCCTACCTTTTCCCCTTTGGGGCCCCTTTTGTCCCCTCACTTACACACATGCCATGCCTCAGGCCTGTATAACTTCTACCTAGTCCACGCCCTTTCTTGTCTCTGTACTGTTCCTTAGTCTCAAATGTTTTCTCCATCTATCCAGCATAATGAACTCAGCACGCATCCTTCAAGACCCAATTCCTTGTCTTTGTTTTCCTGTAGTACTAGGTCTGTATCTCTATTAAAATACATATCACAGTGTGTCACGTTTAATGTGTCTGCCTGTCTCTCCATCATCAGCCTGAGTGATAAGGAGGGACCATCTATTCATTTTGTATCCCCAGCACTTAGCATATCAATGACGCAAAGTGGGTGCTGAACAAATGTCCATGTAGATTTCTTTTTCTTTTTCAATTCTGGTGTATTTGTTGGGTAAACAATTATAGTCTGATCCTTTATTTTAAATAAAAGATTCTGTATCTTGAAATAAGAAGAGCTAAAACTATATTGTTTTCTCCATTGCCTCAAGGCTAAGTGTTGCTCTCTATACATTCTCTTCACAGGGAATATATGGCTCTGTTCCAGATAGCCCGATCTTATTCTTATCCCCAAAGCCATGGCTTTTTCCTTTCTCATCTTTTCTCATGCCATTTCCCCCTAGTTGGAAGGTCCTCCACACCTACCCAAAACCTTCTCATCTCTCAAGTTTCATAAGCTTTGCTATTCAAAGTGTGCTCTGTGGTTAGCATCAGCATCACCTGGGAGCTTATTAGAAATGCAGAACCCCAAGCCCCACTCAGAAACCACATTTTGAATCAGAAACCACATTTTAACAAGATCTCCCGATGATTCATGGATGCATTAGTCACTCAGTTGTGTCCAGCTCTTTGTGACTCCATAGACTGTAGCCCACCAGGCTCCTCTGTCCACGGAATTCTCCAGGCAAGAATACTAGAATGGGTTGCCATGCCCTTCTCCAGGAGATCTTCCCAATCCATGGATCGAACCCAGGTCTCTGGCATTGCAGGCAGACTCTTTACCACCTGAACCACTAGGGAAGCCCTATGATGATTCATAGGCACATACATTTTGAGAAGTACTCATCTAGAGTAGGGCTCAGCAGAACTTTTCTGTAAAGGTTCAGACAGTGAATACTTTAAGCCTGCAGACTATAGGGTCTTTGTCCCAACGACTCAACTCTGCAATTGTTGGCACAAACGCAGCCAGAGACCATAGGTAAACAAATGGGTATGTTGTGGGCCAATAAAACTTTATTTACAAGAGTTTGTGGCAGGGCCTCTAGTTGTAGTTTATTGAAACCCTTCTAGAGTTCAACACCTTTGCTTACTGTAGTGGAAAGCCTTTGGGTACCCACCTGTGATGCCACCTCCTGGTGTTCACACCCTTGGGTAATTCCCTCCCCTGGAGTATGTGCTGGATTTCTTGACTCACTTGTAACAAACAGAATATGGCAATATTATGGTGTGTCGCCTCCAAGGTTAGGTCATAAAAAGTCTGTGGCTTTTGTCTTGGGGCTTTCTCTCTCTCTGTTGCTCTGTCTCTCGTATTGCTAGCTCCGGCAGAAGCCAGCTGACATGTTGGAAAGCACCCCATGGAGAGGCCCACACGACTTCCGATGACCACATGGTAAACAGGGAAGCACATCCTCCTCCAGTGAGACCTTGAGCTGACGCCGCCAAAGCTGAAAGCTCGATTGCAAGCTCACAAGAGACCCCGAATGTAAACCAAGGAACTAAGCTGATTCCAGATTCCAGACCCTCAGCAACTATGAGACAATAACTGATTCTTCCGTTCAGTCCCTACATTTGGGGTAACCTGTTATCAGCAATAGATAATTAACACTGTTTATGTGGTGGGCTGCTGTCTATGGGGTCGCACTGAGTCAGACACGACTGAAGCGACTTAGCAGCAGCAGCAGCAGTAGCACGTGTTCCAAACTGCTGCCTCATATCTCTCCCTTCTGATTCCTACAGCATCATTTCGGTGAGTCCTTAAGGAGAAATCATCTTCTATTGTTTCCTAATGACATGAGTCAGTCCAGAAGTAGATTACAGATTCTTTAAAGGTAGGGACTGTATCTTTTAAAGTAAATAGACATTTTTTACAGAGTATTTATTGAACTAACTTCATAGAGTTTTTCTTGTTTTCTGTTGGAAAGGCAGGAGCCATTACTTGCTGGAGCAGTTGTTTCTGTTCCCTGACATCTAGTTTTCTTTGACCCTGCATAGGAACTATGATTTTTCCTTCTACTAGGACAGTTTTTATTTGACAACAGTAAAAAAAAAAAGTTAACCAAACACCTGAAAGCTTTTTTCAATTACCTAGTAAGTTTACTTAAGCTGAACTTTGCTGTAGAACTGATCTTTTTCACTTTTTAAATTCCTGGATGGAAGAGGAAATGGTCTTTGGACGATAAAGCCTGTTCCTAGGTTATCTTTGAGAAAAATGTAATCCACTGTATTCTTCTGCTTTCAGTTTTTCTCCTACCTCTTGATTTTGTTGGCTCTTATCTCCTTTTTGTTATTTCACAGTTTCCTGGGCACTTAAAGAACTTCTCCCCCATCACTCCCATTTTCAAAAGCCTGTTCATGGTACCTCCACACTGCCTCACCTCTGCTGACTGACTCTGGGAGTAAGAAAATGGTGGGCACAGAGGGCAAGCTTTTAGAAAGGGATCTTTTCCAGTTGATTCAATGACTTGGCCCAACAGTAACCTGAAAGAGCAAATAAGTCAATGTCTAATGTTGGCTTGAAAAAACTCTGACCAACAAAGAATGGATGCTTTGTTCAATGTAGAGATCCCTGGATCAGGGCCCATCTTATACTGCATTTTTAAATTTTCTAATTTTTCCTGTGAATGGAATTAAAGCTTTCCAAATAGGGGACACAGGCTCTATGATATGTGTGCATGTGTGTGTGAAATTTCTTTCGAAAATGTGTTTAGTTTTCTCCCCTAAGTCCACTTTCTTTATTTCATCTATAAATTGTATCCTCATCTCCAAAATGCACTTGATCCTAACAACTCTGAAGACCTTTGTCACAAAACTAAAAAGACACAAGTTACCATTCATAAACACAAGTCAGATATTAATATTTTTGGTCATGATCCATAACCAGTTCACCACATCTGTCCTGTGATAACTGTTACCTGCCCATGGTGGTCATCCACATCACCAAATCCCCATTCTGGCATAGAGGTCATTGTGCTAGGTTGGTGGTCATAGAAAGTAAGCAATAACTGCAGTCACATACAGTTTCTGTAACTATAAACTGACGGGAAACTCTTAATTGGATCTACAAATTACTGATCCAGGAAGCTATAAAAAGAGGAAATTGGTTTAATGTCTAGGACTCCAAATTAAAACCAATATTATTTGGTCATTCCAAGTCATTTATTCTATAAATCTAGGGGTTGGCACGCTTTTTCATCAATGGCCAGGTAGTAACTTAATAAACATATCTATGACTTAGTTTCCCCTGAACTGTTAGTATTAGCATCTGAGAATTAGAAGACTGTTTTTCTAGAAAGTTTAGGAAGGGATGGTGTTTACAATGCACTCAAAAAATTGTTCAGCTTAGAATTTATATAGAATGAACGTTGAGACTGATTTAGGATTACTAAAAGTAACTTTCTATGGCAAAAATGTCACCAGGGTGGAGGTGAATATCTCATCCTTGCTTTGCAAGAGCACATGTGTGGGCTTTCCCAGTGGTCCAGTGGTTAAGAATCTGTCTTGCAATGCTGGGGATGCTGGTTCGATCCCTGGCCTGGGAAGACCTCGCATGCTGCTGAGCAAATAAGCCCAAGTGCAACAGCTACTGAAGCCTGTGTGCCTAGGGCCTGAGCTCTACAACAGGAGAAGCCACCACAGGGAGAAGCCTGCACACTGCACCAAGGAGTAACCCCAGCTTGCCACAACTAGAGAAAGCCTGCGCACAGCAGCAAAGGCCCGCCACAGGCAAAGTGAAAAATAAATCAAATAAGTAAGTCTTTAAAACAAATTAAAGAGTGAATATGAGAGCTTTGTTAAAACAACTTCCTACTCAAACCCAGCCAATTTTCAGGGCCAGTGGAGCCAGAGTGTGGGCCTGTGGGACCGTTAGAATTGGGTCCCCTTGGATCCCACAACTTGCTTCTTCACCAGCAAGTCTCAGAGCCCAGTACAGTTGACATATGATGTGGCAAAGCTCGCCTGCTATCAAAACAGAGCACGCAGAGAAAATTAATTCAAATAAAGCATGACAAATATTTGCTTCAATTTAAATTCATAAAATGCCATTTCATTACATCGCGTTTTCATGTATGTCATGCCAAAGCTATTTTTTTAAATTACTTTAGAAGTTAGAACATGTAGGAAAACACATTTTTTTAATAAACTACACTGTCATGATATAGATATTTGAAGCTTGTAATATTGATTTCATAGCAGAATGATGGATCTGAAGTCTAAGAATTTCTTAAACTGCAATTAAAGTAAACATTCATGAGGGGTACCTACACCCTCCTCCCTGTGATGACCCTACAGCTGCCAGGTGGCACTTCTGAGAAGTAACACTTCTTGTTCTCATGACTCAAGCACATCTTGGAGTGAAGGGTATGGATTGGAATAGACTGACACAGAGCAGGAAGGCCATGTCCTTAGAAGGAAAAGAAGGTGCCTTTCTCCTAAGGGAAAGGAGGCCTGGGGGAAAACTTATCTTGTGAGCCATGGGGCCACCAGCCCTGACTCCTGGGCCTGCTTCTCATACAATTCTCCGACAGTTTCCCTTTCCTTCCTCAAAACTCCCATTGATGTGGTCATGAACTCTCCTCCTAGAAGAGCACCGCAAACCTGACTTTTGGAGCTGTCTCCTGGCATATGTTGCTATCTCTTTAAGCATGATGTTTTTATATTACTCTTTGAAGAATGATGACTCTCATTCATTCCTAAAGGCAATAAAGACATATTGAGTAGTCACTCTGAGCTAGACACTGTAATAGACCCTACAGATAGAGGATGAACAAGGTGAAATCATAACACTGAAGATTTTGTGGATCTGGAAGTCACTCCTAGGAAAGGTCTTCTGGGAGAAGAACCCTCTTCACCAGAAGGGAGCTTGAGGAAGAGCTCTGAACTATCTGGGGAAGTGGACTCACTTAGAATGAGAAGCATCCTCTCCAAAGGAGTTAAGATCTCTGACCATTTCCAACAAGAGGGGAGTCATCATCCTGAGGATTTCATTGGAATTGAAGGTGTTAGTCACTCAGTTGTGTCTGACTCTTTGTAACCCCATGGACTGTAGCCCACCAGGCTCCTCTGTCCATGAATTCTCCAGGCCAGAATACTGGGGTGGGTAGCCATTCCCTTCTCCAAGGGATCTTCCCAACCCTGGGATCAAACCTGGGTCTTTTGCATTGCGGGCAGAGATTCTTTACCATCTGGGCCACCCAGGAAGCCCTGGTGGATTTCACTAGCACTCATATTTCAGTGAGGTTGACTCTAAATATAAATTCAAAATATTATTTAAAAAATTATCAGACACCCAAAGTAAAAAGGTTTTCTGTTTTTTTATTGGGTTGACCAAAAGGTGTCTTCAGGGTTTTCCTGTAAGATCTTATGGAAAAAGTGAACAAACCTTTTGGCTAACCCAGTATTTGAGGGAGGGATTACTGAGGGACTCCAAAAAAAAAAAAAAAAAAAAAAGACATAGCAGCTTTCTGTAGATTCTACTGCGTATCTACCAAGCTTGCAATGACTTGTTCTGTCTGAGAATTGCCCTCCCTCCAAAGTATCCCTACAAAAATGGAAAGATGAGCCTTATGACTTCAAGCTGCTGTACCCAGTGAGGGTAGCTGACCTGACTTGAGTCAGTCAGATTCTCTCTCCTAGGGATTTAGCACTGGGACTAAAAGAGAGCCAATCGGTCTGCAGTGTCCAGGGACAAAGGACTTTCAAGAGCTGTGGAGAGTCTGTCTTCTGCTCACCTCATACATACTTGCAAACACAGAGAGAAGATGGCATTTGTTATAGAGAGAAGCAGAAATGAGGGAGGAAGAGAGAGCACTAACAGGTGCCTGAAGGTGTCTAGTTCCTGGGGCCTTTTTCTCTCGAGTTCAGTAAGACACCATGGTCCTGAGACACTTTCCCTCTTCTGGGTAAGCCAGCTCAAGTTGGTTTCTGTAACCCATAACCAAAGGAGTCTTGCCTATACTTACTCTCTCTGGTTTCGGTAGAGTCCTGCCTAAGTGACTGAAAGCTTCTCTTACTTACGTGCTGTCAGGATTCTGGGTTTGTGACTCCCAAGCCCCGCATCATACCTGTTGAATCTGGCCCTCTAGGGTGAGATCCAGGAATCTACATTTTAGTAACAGATCATTAGGCCATTCTGATGGGTTACCAAGTTGTGAAACTGTGGGATAACATGATGCTCCTTGTAACTGAACTGTGATGTACCACATATGCTATAGCACTTTCCTCGCAATGACCCTGTGACATAGACATTATTTATTATGGGGAATATTGAGTCCCTCTTCTAATGTTTCCTTCCATGTTGGGGCAGCTCTACTGGCTGGAACAATTCTGTCTAATCCCTAGT
Source organism: Capricornis sumatraensis (assembly GCF_032405125.1). Lineage (NCBI taxonomy): Eukaryota > Metazoa > Chordata > Mammalia > Artiodactyla > Bovidae > Capricornis > Capricornis sumatraensis. The sequence continues at coordinate 63,955,998 of NC_091082.1, forward strand.
CCCTTACTCACTGGTGACCTAGCTGGATGCTGAGTGTTTGGAAGGAGAAAACAGACATGTATAGCCCAGCTTCTTGCTTTTCCTTTTTTTGGGGTGCTGGCCTGCCTGCAGAAAGCATGTGATCTCAGATGCTTGCTCCTTGGTGAAGATCCTCCTACATAAGCTCTGCCCCTGCAACAGGGGCTATGGTGAGGGAGACCCTCCCCAGTCTGATGCAGTCATGATGGGGTGGGAAATTCTCCTCATCATTATGAGATTCAATGCTCTATCTGCAGGTAAAACTCTATGACCAGATTCTGGCTTACCAATGTGCTGTTTTGGCTCCCATCTGGCCCCACTTTTATGTCTTATGTCTCTGTTCATTCAGAGCTCTAACAGGGAAGGGGAGTTCTTAATGGGATCCTCAAGATTCCTCTATAATTACATACATGGTTCCAGGTAAAACCAACTGTCTGTCCAACCCCAAGTCCAAGGGCCTCTCACGGCCCCATGGGGAACTTCTGGAGTGATGCCTCTCAGTATAGATAAGCTATATATTCCCCTGGGAGTTGGTGAAAAATGTAGATTATTATTCTGAAGGTCTTAGGATAGGGCTTGTGAGCCTGCGTTTCTAACAAGCTTTCAGGTGACACCAATGCTCTTGGTGGGAAGTTCACACTGGATCCACACAATTATATAAAGGATAAATTTCCGGAGGCCCATAGCCATATAAGTGTAGCAGGCAGTATGACAGCCCTCCCCACCCCACCCCTCAAAGATATCATGCCTGAATCCTTGGAACCTGTGTATATGTTACTTTATATAGCAAAGGGAAATTGAGGTTACAGATGAAGGGAAGGTTGCTGATGAACTGTCCTTAAAATAGGGAGATTATCCTGGACTTGAGAGATGAGCCTAGTATTATCATGAGGGTCTGTAAAATTGGAAGAGAGAACCTGAAGAGGAGGCCAGAGGGATATGATATGAGAAAGACTCTACCAGCTATGGCTGCCTTAGAAGATGGAGGGAGGGAGCATGAACCAAGGGGTGTGGGCAGCCTCTAGGAGGTGGAAAAGACAAGGAAACAGGTTCTCTCCTCAAACCTCTAAAAGGAATACAACTCTGCTGCCTCTTTGATTTTTGCCCAATAAAACGCATGTCAGACTTCCGACCAACAGAACCATAAGATAATAAACATGTACTGTTTCAAGCTTCCAAGTCTGTTGTCATTCATCATGGCACCCATAGGAGACGGATGCACAGATACTTCCTTCACGGCAGTCTCATCCCTAAGGCTGAGGTATTCCAACCAGGGAACCAGCCTGAGAGGTTTATAAGAGATGCTTGGTTAAAAAAAAAAAAAAAAAAAAGACATACAGTGTCCCTTGATGAAAAATTCCAAAGTTTTAAATGCCAAAACTACCAGACTGAGTGAATAGGACTGACTAATGCTCTGAACAGGCTTGATTTTAAGTTAAGTGAGCATGACGAGCACGTTGTTAAAAACTCAAACCTGATTAAATCTCTGATGAAGCACAGCTTGATAAATGCCAGGCGACCACAGCTCTGTGAAAGCAAAAGCAGAGGGCAGAGACGGGAGATTTCCTGTGGGGGCTGGAAGCCTTGGCCCAAAGAAGGCGATATTGGTCACCACGTGGTTTGTCCTGACAATGGTGTCCTGCCACGGGGAGGCATCCTACCCACGCCGTGGAGTCTTTTTTTCAGGTATTTACTGAAGAGCGGGAGGATGAAGTTGTGATGGTATCACTCACTGTAGGGAAACTCACATGTTCTGGGCCAAATCTTCACTGACTGAATTTCAGATTACAAAAATAAACTTTTCAAACACTTCTGCCCAGAATAGGTAAATGGAAGTGTGGCTTCTAGAACTCGTATAAATCGTGTCATTGGGTTCATTCATTTGTTTGGCCGTGAAGTCATTTATTTTATCACGGTGCATTCACTCACCAAATATTTATTCTATATCTACCATATGCCCCGCCTTGAAAATGCAAGGTTAAACACTATGGAATCAAGATGTAGGTCTAGCTGGGGAGACAGACTTGTGCTTTCAACTATTATTGTGATGCCATGTTTACTGAGCTGAGCTCCCGGGTGCTAAGGAAGCCTGGGGGAAGGGCACTAACTTAGTCTGGGACTGGATCAGAGAGGGACTGAGGAGGCGGCACCACTCAAGGTAAATTTTAAAAGGTGAGGATTACGTTGGAGGAGGTACTCTGACGGGAGAAGCAGCATGGTGCTATGAAGGAGCATAGAACTTTCAGAAATGATGAGAACGTGGGCGCTGGAATTCAGGATGTGTTCCTATAGGGAACAATAGCAGAAGAAGCTGTAAAGATAGCCGGGGGCCTGGTTATGAAGTCTCATGTAACGTGCTAAGAAGAGGAGGATGGTGAAAATGAGTGGAGGATGAGACGCAGGAATATGATGTAGTCAGATTTGTATTTAGGGAAGAGCGCCTGGCAGCTCTGAGGAGAGTGTCCTGGAGAGAAGGGAGGCTGGATGCAAGATGGGACGGGGAGGAAGCCAGAGAAGATGACCTTAACGTCTGAATGGGGCTATGGACAAAGATGCTGTTTTCCTTTTCTTGTTTTAAATCGAAGTGTAGTTGCTGTGGGCTTCCCTGGTGGCTCAGCGGTAAAGAATCCGCTTGCAGTGCAGAAGATGCACGTTCAATCCCTCAGTCAGGAAGGTCCTCTGGAGAAGCAAATAGCAACCCACTCCAGTATTCTTTCTTGGAAAATCCCATGGAGAGAGGAGCCTGGTAGGGTCGCAAAAGAGTAGGACACAACTTAGTGACTAAACAACAGCAATAGTTGCTGTACGATATTATGTGTTACAGGGGGACAATATATTGATACACAATTTTAAAGTTTATACCCCATTTATCATTATAAAATATGGGCTATATTCACTGTGTTGCACAATATAACCTTGAACCTTACTTTCTACCTAGAAGTTTGTACCTCTTAATCCCCTACCTCTATATTGGCTTTCTCTGCTCCTCTCTCCCCACTTGGCAACCACTGGTTTCTTGTCTATGAAAGACGCTCTTTTGAAGAACAGACTAGCTTTGGGGAAAAACTAAGGTTTATTCTAAATTGCGTGGCAGCATTTCATAAATTCAGAATTCATTCAGTTCACCTGAAACAGTGTTAAGGAAATACTAGGAAAGCAGTAAACGTGGATGGCTGGTGGTGGTGGCCGCAACACGTTCTCTTGGCTCCAAAAGAGTTTGTGGATTGAGAATCGATGGAAGCTAGGACTGCATTTAATATGCAGTTTTGTATTGTTGTCATCTGCTGTGATTATAGGCTTGGCTCCTGGTTTTTCATTCAGAGCCATTTATTCAGAAAATCTCTTATTCAGAATTTGAGTTCATTCCTCGTTAATTCACTGGCAATTTTCTGTAGCCCAGTGATTGAATTACCTAATCGCACCTGCCTGAAATGATTAACATAAGAGGAAGCCGTGGGGTTGTATTTGATATAAATGATTCGTTTCCTGAAGTTGTAATTTTATTAAAGGGGGACCCAGTGAACCCACCACTGGGTTTCACAAACAAAGGCGAGGTCCTGGCTTCTGGGAGGTTAATGAACAATTAGCAGCTGACAAATGGCAACATGGTGGGGGGATGGAGGTGAGGCTTGAGGAGGATGGAGGCACTCCTCAGGTGGTAGATCAGCAGCCCTAGGAAAGTGGACCAGAGAGAGAGAGCGAAGCGCGGAGAAGACCCACGTGGGGCTCAGGAACTCATGTTCCAACTCAGCCTCAATCCTACTGCTTGGGTTATTCCCAAGTGGGTCTAGTAGTGGTGGAAGTGAAAGTCGCTCAGTTGTGTCCGACTCTTTGCGACTCCGTGGACTATACAGTCCATGGAATTCTCCAGGCCAGAATACTGGAGTGGGTAGCCTTTCCCTTCTCCAGGGGATCTTCCCGACCCAGGGATCAAACCCAGGTCTCCCACATCGCAGGTGGATTCTTTACCAGTTGAGCCACAAGGGAAGCCCAAGAATACTGGAGAGGGTAGCCTATCCCTTCTCCAGTGGATCTTCCGACCCAGGAATCAAACCAGGGTCTCCTGCGTTGCATGTGGATTCCTTACCAGCTGAGCTATCAGGGAAGCCTTAGTAGAGGTGAAACTCCACTAACTCCCCTAAGGGGAGTTGGGATGATGCTCTGGGTTTCTGAGACAGAGTCAGGCAAGGCGGTGCTAACAGGACCTGAGGTTTTCTTCTGAAGTGAACTGTGGCCTTTGTACTAGGATCTTTCAGTAACTTTAAGAGTTACTGGTCTCTTAAAGAGCCAAACAGGAAGAATGAGGAGATGGACTACTGTGAAATATCATTTCATTTTGTTCAGCAATTGGGAAAAAAATGCATGCTCTTTATCATTTATTGTTTACTCATTATACCCACTTTCTAACATAGGTTTAGTGTAGACATAAGTATATACACACAATTTACATGCCATTTAAGGACGGAAATAATTTGTCCTTCTCCAGATATAAGTTGAATATTTCCATGGTATTAATGCTTTTTAATCCTGGAGAATCCTGGGATGGTCCACCAAGGGCTGGTCAGGGCAGACCTTCAAAAGACAGCACGGTGGTGCCAACCCTCATCCCTAGATCCACACTTATTCCCATAACTAAGGCACTAGAAACATCTTTTCTGGACATTTTCCTTTCTCCTTCTGCTCCCCTCACAGAGACTTCAGTTCCTGTACTGCTTTATTCCTTCTGAAGTGAAAGTGAAGGTGTTAGTTTCTTAGTCGTATACAACTCTTCGGACGATAATCCACCAGGCTCCTCTGTCTGTGGAATTCTCCAGGCAAGAATACTAGAGTGGGTGGCCATTCCCTTCTCCAGGGGAATCTTCCCAGCCCAGGGACTGAACCCACATCTCCTGCATTGTAGGCAGATTGTTTACCGTCTGACGCACCAGGGAAGCCCTGCGTATTCTCTCTATTCTAGAGGAAATTGGGTCTCGGTGGCTCAGTGCTGCCCGTCACCATAGGGCCATTCTAGGAGTCCTCTCCTGGGACACTGCCTCAGTCACTTATGTGACTCTTCATTGAGGGACGGGTACATGTGCAGGCAGAGGGGCAGACAGGTCAAGGATAATTTTCTATTGAGAAGAAAAGTCTTCCAAGTGCTAGTCAAATCCCACTGTTAGGACAAGTGTACTGAAAAGAATGGTTTGGCCTCCACTCATGAAATAATCTTTCCCCACCTCTGACCTAACCTTCTCCATATAAGGTCCGTTGGCTGACACTAAGGGTGCCTACATCAGACACATGGGAAATTTTCTGGGGGAGTTTTTACAGTGCAGATTCACAGGCTCCACCCCTCGCCAACAGAAGTCGATTCCCCATGAGGCGATAGGAGATTCCCAGTGGTTTGGATGTAGTTGGTCTGAGAGGTGGTCCTTCCCCTCTCCCCGCCCTGCACCCCCCTACCCCCACCGCCTCCCTTCTGACCTTCCGGGCTGAAGGAAGTTGGGAACTGGGGAGTTGAATGAGAGGCCGAATGCCCTCTGCTGTGACCACTTCTTGCCCTGGCCCCACAGCCTGGCCACTAGAGCCCAGACTTGCGGCCTGTGTGCCTCCATACCCACGGTTCCCTGGAGGGAACCCCACTGCAGTTCTGCATGTGCAGGCTTGGGGTCAGAGCAGAGAACTCTGCAAGGCCTGGGAAGGGGGTTCAGCTTCCACCCGAAGCCTTTCAGAGACCTGCCCTGCCGGCTTCCACCTTGAGACCCTTGGAGTCACTTTGCTAAGCTGACTGGTGGGGGCAGGGATGTCATAAGAGGACCCATTTCGTGAACAGAGAATATTCTAGAGAGCAGAGGTCTATTCAGGGACCTGTGGGACTTCTACTTCTGGTGAGATCCTGGGCTGAGTCGAGTGGGTACCAGAGGCAGAGCAGAGGGACCCGTGTCTGTGGGTCTCCTTGTATAGACGAGGAATCCGCATGGCTGTCTCTGCTCCGCTCAGGGGCTCCACATCTTGGCCAGGTCCCCTAATCCTTAATGGGTCTGGGACCATCTGTTTGTTTTCAGGCACATCGTCTGCACTCTGCGTACATCTCTAGGCTGCTTGATGAGGAACTAAATGCAGCATTGGGAGGCTTTTGTGAATGCCAGTTCCCAGGTTCCTTCGCAGAGCCCATGTCAGGACCTTCCTGATCAGAACATCAGTACCAGTGACTTTAGACTCTCTTCCCAACTAAAGGTCCCTAAAGTTAAACAGTGAGCTCAGAAGATTAATTTCCCACTTTCCCACTTGGAAGCAGCATCCACGGCTACAAATGTGAAAAAGAAATAAGTAACCCTCTGTATACATTCACTTCTGCTGCAAACTCATGCATTTCCCAGACATTTTGTTTACACGTCTGCTCACGGAAGTACTGTGTCTGAGCTAGGGTGCTGGCATGCCTAATTTAAGAACAAAATGTAGATTGTAAGCTGGAATTGTTGCTGCAGCCATATCTGTTCATCCTGAACTTGCTTCACACACGACAAATGCCTTGTACAAGCAGGAGCAGGCTGCACTAAGGCCAAATAACCCACAGGGACATGTCTAGTGAAGAGCCCTCAGTAACCTCAGTCTAGGGACATACAGGTATGTACGTGTACCCCGGGCCACCCTCAGTCCCACCCGCTGCCTCCCCTGGTCTCTCTCACTAAATCATTTTAAATACCATCACAAGGCTCCTAATTTTCCTGGCCATCACCATCTTTTCCATTAACATCATTATCCTATTCCAGGGCCCATTAGAACTCCTTCTGTAATGAGAACTTTGGGTGTAGCTGTTCATTACGGCCCTGGTCACCCACAGCTCCCTCCAGCTGTCGTGATGAACGCTCTGCGTACCATTCTCACCTGTTTCGCATTGTCCCCTTTGCTTCCATTAAGATGATCATCTTCTCCCCTCCCCGCTCTGTAGTCATCACCTCATTACAACTCCATTACCTTTAGCATCATCTACATTATAACTCCATTACCTTTCCCATCCCCACCATTACCTGCCTTATCACCCCCTCCACATTTCGGTTGCCCTCACCTTCTCCTTTACAGCCACCAGCTTTGCAATTACAGGTCCATTATCTTTATTATTACCTCGGTTACAATCATAATTGTCCCCATAACAATTTCCACGTCTTTCTCCACCCTTCTGCAATGCAAGACCCTGGCCACCTTTGAAAAAGCTATTACATACGAGACACTCCAACATCTCAACAAATGTTAGAAGCCCCTTCCTTTCCTCCATCAGATCACCTGTGATAATGTTAAACACAAAAGATCTGCTCCTTTTCCATGGCAATCTCACTAATGTCTTTGTTCCTCTTATTTACAGCTCACAGCTCCATCCTCATTTCTCTTTCAGGAACTGCCAAATGGTAATAATCCTCTTCTGAAGAGACATCAACATCTCATCTGTTCAGCCCTCTGTTACATTGCTTCTCTCCCATCCAAGTACTAACCAGGCCTGACCCTGCTTAGCCTCTGAGATCAGATGAGATCGGGCACGTTAAGGGTGGTAGGGCTATAGACTATAGTTGCCTCTCTGACTCCACGCATCCTAACTACCAAGTTCTTCTTCAAAGTAGTTCAAGGCCCTGTTAGCATAACCAGCCAGGCATATTGCATTTCTGATATCCCAGTGTGTGTATTAGGGGGGAGTCAAGTTGTTTACTTTTGTTTTATCCGTGCAGTGGTAAGCTCACCGTGGACTAGACCTCATTTCCTTTCCAGAGCACACAGCAGCTGGTCAGAGTTAGCATTCAAGAGAGCGTGGTTGATCGAATGGCTCTTCTCTTATCTTTACACCCAGAGTCTATTGCTGTCGCATTGATCACTATCAAAACCTCATCAATACATTCCTTATGGTTTCATTACCTCAAGCTCCTCCTCTTTGAGAACAGCTACATTTGCTCGTCCAGATCTGGCCATTATCTCAGCAATTATTATGGCCTCAACGGCAGTAGCCCCATTACAACTCCATTACCTCTTCTTGATCATGGAGAGATAGGTCACTCCACCACGATGCCCTGCGCCCCTTCCAGAACAGCCCTCAGCCCCTCAAGAAATTACCGAGTCTGAGCAGCCTCTCTTCCCGGTAGTCATCCATCACTGCACAAGTGATGCTTACAGTCTTGCCTGAATGTGCCAAGGTTTGAATGACAAAAGGTGGATTTCCTTCCTGGTGTCTTGCTGTGTGATTTCAGACACACCTTTCAGGGTAGTGCTTATGTGAGGAACTCTGGATTCAGACTCCCTGGGTTCAAACCCCTAGTCTGCCACTTACTGAGCTGTTTGACCTTGTGTGTGTGTTATTCTCTCAGTCGTCCGACTCTGCGACCCCATGGACTATAGCCTGGCTGTCCATGGAATTCTCCAGGCAAGAATACTGGACTGGGTTGCCATTTCCTTCTCCAGGGGATTTTCCCAACCCAGAGATCAAACACAGGTCTCTCGCACTGCAGGCAGATTCTTTACCATTCTAGCCACCAGAGAAGCCCGATTGTTTGACCCTGGGCAACTTAATTTAGCTTTCCTGTAGCTCAATTTCCTTATTTGTAGAGTGGAGTTAGTAATAATGCCTCAAGAACTGTGGTGCTGGAGAAGACTCTTGAGAGTCCCTTGGACAACAAGGAGATCAAACCAGTCAATCTTAAAGGAAATCAACCCTGAATACTCATTGGAAGGACTGATGCTGAAGCTGAAGCTCCAATACTTTGGCCACATGATGCCAAGAGCCAACTCACTGGAAAAGTCCTTGATGCTGGAAAAGATTGAGGGCAGGAGGAGAAGGGGGTGACAGAGGATGAGATGGTTGGATGGTATCATCAGCTCAATGGACATGAGTCTGAGCAAACTCCAGGAAATTATGAAGGACAGGGAAGCCTGGCATGCTGCAGTCCATGGTGTCACCAACAGTTGGACACAACTGAGCAACTCAGCATAAATAACAACAACAATGCCTATTGTTACTGGCTGTTAGTAACCATACCTATTTATTAGGAGTAAATGAGTTAATGCCTAGAAAGTAATCAAAGCAGCACTTAGCAGATAGAAAGCACTCCATGAATCTTAACTCTTCTCAGGGATCCATTTTCTCCTTGCCAGTAGAGGAGGGTTAGGTTAGTTCAGTTCATTTCAGTCACTCAGTCGTGTCCGACTCTTTGCGACCCCATGAATCGCAGCACGCCAGGCCTCCCTGTCCATCACCAACTCCCGGAGTTCACTCAGATTCACGTCCATCGAGTCAGTGATGCCATCCAGCCATCTCATCCTCTGTCATCCCCTTCTCCTCCTGCCCTCAATCCCTCCCAGCATCAAAGTCTTTTCCAGTAAGTCACCTCTTCGCATGAGGTGACCAAAGTACTGGAGTTTCAGCTTTAGCATCATTCCTTCCAAAGAAATCCCGGGACTGAATCTCCTTCAGAATTGACTGGTTGGATCTCCTTGCAGTCCACTAGAATAATCTCTAAAGTCCTATGCCAAACATTTGATGTGTCTGTGTTTCTGGTACCAGATCATCAGAGTCCTTGCAGAGTTTCAGCATCATGGTTCTTCAATCATTTCCCAGGTTTGCTGTTGTCTGCTGACTCAGCTGGGGAGCGTGGCACTGCCTTGGCCCATGGCCACAGAGGTTCTGCAAGGGGAGTGATCTCTAGGCATTTTCTTCTCTGTGCTTAATGAAAGACTTGTTGCGGTTTTGCTGTGGCTGAACTAGACGTAGCGGCACACACATAGGTTCAGCTACACGGCCTCCCAAGCCACCCTGCCTGCTAGTCTTGTCCTCCTGTCTGTCTCTCTCCTCTTTGATCTCCTAAGCAATGGTGAGGGTTCGCAGATGGCATCTGGATGCACCCGTCTTTTGCGTGGGAACTCTCTAATCAGCATGGGCTTCTCCAGGCCACACCACGAAGGAGACAAAGTTTGTTTCTAGCTTTCTTCCATCATGATTTTCTCTCTGTCTCTCTCCTGGCTCGATGCTCTACCCCTCCTCTGCTCATCAGCTAGCCAGACCATCTGCCGCTTGCACGGGATACCCTCCTCAATCCTGCCCTTCCTAGCAGGGCCCTGTATTCTAAAATTATTTTTTCATCTTCTTCCACCATCATTTCTCCTTCTCTGCTCTGTGCTTCCCTCCTCTAGTGACTTTTAGAGAGAACACATGCCTTGGGACACATGCCTGTCAGAAGGGACATTTGAGAAACGCTGTGCCTTAATAAGACTATAGCTTAGATGGTAGAATTTCAGACACACGGCAGAACTGAGGATTTTATATTTCATTTTATATTCTTAAAATCTAAGATGGGGTGAAGGTAGGGTTGGGGAGTAATTTTCAGGGCAAGGAGATTTCACAGTGCCAGTTAAAATACATTTTGCAGGCAATTTCTGCTCTCTCTCTCAAACCCACTTGAAATACATCCAATAAATTATACTTAATTTACCAAGCTCTTTATTTCTCAGAGCCTGCTGGAACCTTCGGCTAATGAAGCCATCTCATCTCTCATGATGTTTCGGTGGGTTCTTTGCACCCTATTGCTAGTAATGCGAGAATTCAGTTGTCAAGATCAGTCTGAAGTGTGCGAGGCTTTCTGTGTAAACAACATTCCTCTCAAGCAAACACAGGGAAAAAGATGCTTCACTTTGTGATTACAGAGACAACAAAAATTGGCTGGCTCTAGTCCAATTCTATAGAGATGTCTGGGATTACAGAAACATGTTCTGCCTCTAAATCGTTGGTCTTTGGCCAAGGCAATCCAAAGGTTGGCACAGGTGCCCAGAGAGATGTGAGGCAGCCGTGATAGCTCTGCCGCCACCATCAGCAGCAACTTTCCCGTCTCCTGTTCTCTTTTCCCCTCTTCTCTTGGTCTGACTTTTTTCCCTAGTCCAAGGAGTCACGTTTATCTTGACTCCTGGCTTTGAACCACCTTTACTTAAGACTAAACTTAAGGACTTCCCTGGTGGTACAGTGGATAAGAATCCACTTGCCAATGCAGGGGGGACATGGGTTCAACCCTTGGTCCAAGAAGATTCCACATGACTTGGGACAACTAATCCTATGAGCCGCAACTACCGAGCCTGTGCCCCGGGGCCTGTGCTGTGCAGCTGGAGAAGCACCACAGTGAGAAGCCCAGGCACCACAATAGAGAGTACCTTACATTCACTACAATTAGAGAAAAGCCCGGTTTACATTCCCACCACCAGTGCAAGAGGGCTCTCTTTTCTTCACACCCTCTCCAGCATTTATTGCTGGTTGATTTTTTGGTGATGGCCATTGGGACTGCTGTGAGGTGATAGATACCTCATTGTAGTCTTGATTTGGATTTCTCTAACAATGAGTGATGTCGAGCAGTGTTTCATGTGTTTATTACCACCTGTGTGTCTTCTTTGGAGAAATGTCTGTTTAGGTCTTCTGCTCATTTTCTGATTGGGCTGTTTGTTTTTTCTGATAGTGAGCTGTATGAGCCCGCACACAGCAAAGAAAACCCAATAAGGCCAAAAAAAAAAAAAGTAGAATTTGCTTAAAAAGACCTCCCAAAGCCCTCTACCCCTTCCCTGAGGTCTTCTTTGCTCATCTCCACTTCCCTGAGCCCCGTGACACTCATTCTCTCTTGGTTCTCAGTAACTAACACAGTCGATGCCGGGGTGTTCTATTTAGTACTTGCTGTATTGTTGTGCCTTGGTGTTTCACTGGTTTTCTGAGTTTATAACTGTCCTCCTGACTCAATCCCAAAGAGCTTGAGGGTGGGAACCAGTATAGGTGCTTTTGTGTGGCCCTTGTGCATATTTTTATACTTGACACACACACAGATTACTCAGTAAAAAATCACTAACTGGGTCTTCTGACCCTTTCTCTTTTTTCCTTATCTTCCTGGCTGGTCCTCTTAGCCACCGCATTTCACTTCTGTTTTTCCCAGCTGCCTAAGTGCCCCAGGCTGGTGGTGCTTGCACCACTGTGTAAGTATGTTGGATATATCCAGGTTTAGGAGATTTCTGATTCCTAGTTTCCTAGGAGCTGTGTGTGCTCTGTGCTCAGTAGCTTCAGTCATGTCCAACTCTTTGTGACCCTTGTGGATCATAGCCCACCAGGCTCCTCTGTCCATGGGATTCCCCAAGCAAGAATACTGGAGTAGGTTGCCATGCCCTCCTCTAGGGGATCTTCCTGACCCAGGAATCAAACCCATGTCTCCTGCTTTGCAGGCAGATTCTCTACTGCTGAGTCACCAGGGAAGGTGACTAAGAGCCAGAAATTTACTGAGTGACCGTCTGGATACCACACCTGATAGGACTAACTCTGGGCCAGTCCAAATCCTTTGGTTTGATGTGAGATGGCAAGAAAGAGGAGCTAATCTCTGGGTTATAAACAGTTGCCCCAGCAAAAGCTGTTATGGGGCCAATTGGATCCACACATAAAAAATTCAATCACGAAATCGTAAGTGCTGGTTAACTTCCTACAACATAGCTGTTAACAGTACTGTTGATGCTTTCATTTGGGGAGAAATCTGAACCATTTAAATGTGCTTTGATGACATACCAAAGGGTAACTTTACATAAATGTTGTCGCTATAAATATGGGTCCTGCTTAGGATCAATTCTCATCAGTGTGTTGGAAAGCAATTTCAGTAAGTACTTTGCTTAATCAACTCGTATCTACTCATTGACCTTCGGGAGTCTGTGCAAGTCACTTCATGCAGTGTGCTCTGCAATTCTGTGCCTCCTCAGATGCATGTTTCACCATATTCGTCCATGGGATTGATACTCCATCAGTGCAATCATCTGTTCCCTCCTTTCAACTGCTTCCCTTGCCTGGGGAGGTGAGGGCCGAGTGGCACCTCTGCCACATGTGTGTTAGAGAACACTTGTTTACTATGTCCCTAAAAACCCAGAGAACTAAGAAGACAGCGGGCATTCTGGGATAATAAAAATAATGAGGAAAAAAAAATTATCAGCTTGTTTATACAATTATGTAAATGATGAGCACTTATACATGGCTGATTCCTCAATTATTCATGGTTTGAAGCTGTTGAAAATTCAATTAAACTAAATAACCTTTGCTTCAGCACTTATTCTGGGCAAGGTAGTGTAATTTGAGGAAGGGGAGACAAAGGCACAATTTGATCAGGAAAAGCAGAGAAATACACAGATGCCTGTAGCACAAGTTGAGTGAGGACAGTAAGAGAAGGACAGTAGGTGCCCTGAGGGTTTCAAGCAGGAAGAGCGAACATCTGTTTGGGTGGATCCAAAACGGGATTCAGGAGGAGGGAGGACCTTGCGCTACCATCTCTCCTCCATCACCAGCGCCACTCTTTAAGTTCAGGTCTCTCTCCTGCTTCTCTGGATGATGAGAGCAGCTTCATGTCTGATTTTCCCCTTCTAATTGCTGCTTCCAGTGATCTTCCTAAAAGGCAGTCTGAGTACTACATCACTCCCTGGCTTCCACCCCAGCATGGTCCACTAGAAAGAGTTATAGTTTCTCAGGATCGCACATCTAAGACTAAGTGTCTGTCACGCTCTGTAGCCTCAACACAGAGCCTGTCTGGCTGCTGTCCGCCTGTCGTGCCGCCTCAGTGCCTTCAGTGACCTTGCCCATGGTGCTCCTTCTATCTGGATGGTCCCCCCACTTTTCTCATTTTCTCTTCTCCCTGCCTGGGCTCCTCATTTGTTTAGAGAGCGCCTATGGCACATTCTTTGCCACTGCCTGCCCCCAAGACACGGCTGATGATTCCCACCCCGCCTGACTGTGGTACCAAGCACTTTTACACTCTGTAATTTGGCAGGGAGGGATAGCCTGCTTGCCTGCCTTGTAAGAGTGTGTCTTTCTTGTGGTCAGGATCCAGACTGGGTGTGGCACATAGTATGTACTCCATGCTCATTTACTGAATTCACTTGAATCTGTTGCACGGTGGGGTAGGATGCACCAGTTTCCATGAGATTAAAGAGTGACAGTATGGTGAGACGTGAAGGTAGAACATTTTTTTCTCAGAGTCTGGGATAAAAGAAAAGATAATCATGAAATCAAGGAAAAGCTGCCTTTGTTTGCTGATTTGACTGCAGACCGAGTCTGGTTTATAAGCAGAAGGGGAAGAAAGTGAGAGGAAATATGATTGAGGCAATGACTGGATGGAGGCTCTGGAGGAGGTGGTAGAAAGGGACTAAGGGTTCCATGGAAGAGTTAGCCTTGGCAAGGAGCAAGGAGACTCTCTGTCCAGAGACACAGGGCAAAGCAAGTCAGGGAGGATGACCTGCAGAGGCCTTCTAGGAAGGAGAGGAGCAAAAGCAAGTGATGCTCTTTTTATGTGGCCCCAGTGGTCTTGCCTGGAGAATCCCAGGGACGGGGGAGCCTGGGGGGCTGCCGTCTATGAGGTCGCACAGAGTCGGACACGACTGAAGTGACTTAGCAGCAGCAGGATTAGCATGGGCCCACATGTATGGATGTGAGAGTTGGACCATGAAGAAGACTAAGCACCGAAGAATTGATGCTTTTGAACTGTGGTGCTGGAGAAGACTCTTGAGAGACCCCCTGGACAGTAAGGAGATCCAACCGGTCAGTCCTAAAGGATATCAACCCTGAATATTCATTGGAAGGACTGATGCTGAAGCTGATGCTCCAGTATTTTGCCTATGTGATGGGAAGAGCCGACTCATTGGAAAAGACCCTGCTGCTGGGAAAGATTGAGGGCAAGAAGAGAAGGGGGCAGCAGAAGATGAGATGTTTGGATGGCATCACTGATATGATGGACATGAGTTCAAGCAAACTCCAGAAGATGGTGAAGGACAGGGAAACCTGGCGTGCTACAGTCCATGAGGTTGCCAAGAACTGGACATGACTCAGCAACTGAACAACAGCAGCAGCCTTAGCAAAAGGAGAGGTGAGCTGGAGGATAAAAGGCCAGTGGACACACCCAACGTCAGTACATTTTGCCCACGTAAACAGCAAGACTTTGAGAGAAAGCACAAATATTCAAAGTACGTTAATGAGCAGTGGCCTTTTAGATACTACGCTCTTTATTAAAGTTTATCACCATTGAATGGGGTGCTTGGTTTGCTCTGGAGCAGCACTGAAGGTGGAGGCTCAGTGGTGACTCCTCTGACACGACACTCTGCCCTCCCCTAGGTAGAGCAGCATGGAAGCCCAGGTGAGCTCTGTCCTGTGCGAGGCTGGTCCAAGGTTTAGAGAGAAATACACGCCTGGAGCTCTACTTAGCTGCTCCTCTTCATCTGCATTTTGATGAGGCAGTTGGAGCAGCCATTTGTGTTCAAACTGTAGTTTCTGTTTGAATCCACTCAAGCCACAGTTTACATGGATTACAGATCTTTTCCTCCTGAAACTCCCTCATGGCCCCTAAAGGCTGGGTGAGTTTGGGATTCTTCAGACCTGAGCTGGAGAAGTGGGTGAACCCACAGCTGTGGCTGGGCCCAAGTTCTTGCATCCACTCTTAGCTGGCCCTTTGAAATTCTTAGCTTCACTTGGGAACCGTGTGTGTCCATGCTAACTTGCTTCAGTCATGTCCAACTCTTTGCAACCCCATGAACTATAGCCCACCAGGCTCCTCTGTCCATGGAATTCTCCAGGCAAGAATACTGGAGTGGGTTGCCATGCCCTCCTCCAGGGAATCTTCCCAACTCAGGGATCAAACCCACATCTCTTATGCGTCCTGCATTGGCAGG
The DNA here is from genome assembly GCF_032405125.1 of Capricornis sumatraensis. Classification (NCBI taxonomy): domain Eukaryota; kingdom Metazoa; phylum Chordata; class Mammalia; order Artiodactyla; family Bovidae; genus Capricornis; species Capricornis sumatraensis. The sequence continues at coordinate 63,971,688 of NC_091082.1, forward strand.
TGGATTCTTTACCACTAGCACCACCAGGGAAGCCCTCAGGGAAACATGGAAGAAGGTTTTTTTCCACTGGAATGCAAATGCAAGGTTTAAGCTCAAGGTTTGGCTTCTTTAGAGAGGCCGTAAGAGCAGAAGGAAGCTTACTGTCAGGCACTTCTGGGTTGACTACCTCTATCAAAAGTGCAAGCTGTGATTTTAAGAACCTCCAGCTTTCATCCTAAGGCCACCCATGGGTCTGGTTTGGTTGGGGAAAGATGAGTGGGAGAAGACAACTCAGTTGTTGTTTATCTGTTTATAAGAATACACTTATCTCAGGACTTCCCTAGTGGCCCAGTGGCAGGGACTCCATGCTCCCAGCGCAGGGGACCCAGGGTTTGATCCCTGCTCAGGGAACACGTCGCAGCTAAAGATCCTGCATGCCACAGCTAAAAAGAAAGAAAGAAAAAGATTCCAAGTGCTGCAATTAAGACCCTGCACAACCACCTAAATAAATAATTTTTTTTTAAAAAGAAGAATACAATTATTTCAACACAGAGCCATCTGTTCCTGTTCACCTTGGGTTAGTTTCCCACTCCACTCGCTCCCATTCTGTTTTTAACTTTTTCTAAAACTTACAGAAGAGTGTTAAATTGGAAGGCAATCATGTCCTTCCCAGCAATAAACCCACCTAAGAGAGTTACGGGGGGTGCCGGACATGAGAACCAAGATGAAACATTTATACCTCTGACCATTTTATATCAGTCTCAGCAGAAAGTCAGGTATTAACATCAGTATTGACTTAAATGGCCAAATAGTGGTTACTCAATAAAGCTTTGTTACCTGGAATTGGAAGCTATCAAAGATCCCATGGAAGAGGGCCTGGCAACTCACTCTAGTATTCTGGCCTGGAGCATCCGCATGGACAGAGGAGACTGGCGGGCTACGGTCCATAGGGTCACACAGAGTCAGACTAATCACAGCACAAGTCCCTAACTCTCCTTTCCTTGAAAATGCATAATCACGGACATGTATCTGCACACAGAATCCTAGACCTTTAGAGACGAAAGAGACCTCACAGATGCATGTGGGCATATGGGATCTTAGTTCCCTGGACAAGGATTGAACCTGAGTCCCCTGCATTGGAAGGCGGGCTTCTTAACCACTGGACCACCAGGGAAGTCCCCTGTTTATATGACTGACCTCACAGGAGAGCATGGATTGTCCAGATTAGCCTCACAACCCAGGATCAGTTTGCCAGGAAACAGGGGAGAATGTGGTTCTTCAAATCCTGACTGCGGTCGGGAGCCGTCATGAAGCTGGAAGCTCAGTTCCCCAAATATCACATTTATCTCAATTTGGTGAGAAGCTGAAAGCCTATCTGGGGCCATTTAAATTCTAATGTTATTAAGGGCTCATCTAATCAGCTTTTAAAATAAGCTGCTTTCAGACGCATGGGGAATGAAGGTGGGGCGGGCGTAGGCTGAGTAAGACAGTTCACATCAGCCTGGTGAAGGCACCTCTGTTCCAGCTGACCTTCCTGCTTGGTAACTTCAGCAATTCCAACACCAAACCTTGCTGGTGAGCAGCTATTTGGAAGTACATGGGGGAGGGGGCTAATCTGAACAATCCATGCTCTCCTGTGAGGCCAGTCGTATAAATGAGGGACTTCCCTGGTGGTCCAGTGGTTAAGAAATCCACCTTCCAATGGAGGGGACTCAGGTTTGATCCCTGTTCAGGGAGCTAAGATCCCACACGCCCGCATGGGGGCAACTAAGCCCTCGGGTACCACTGAGCCCGCACACCACAACTAGGGAGAAGCCTGGGTGCCACAACAAAAATTCTGCGTGCTGCAACTAAGACCCGATGCAGCCAAATAAATGAATAAATAAATATTTTAAAACTCGTGTACATATAACAAGTCTTGGCAGAGAGAGACTGGCCTCTGTGTCGGGAGACCGCTTTCAGATTTAATCGACAGAGCAGCCAGTGCTTCTGAGAACTGGATACTGCTTCCCATAGACTTCTGAGAAGTCCCACCCTCAGGGTCCAGGAGGATCCAGCTCCTCTGCCTGGAACCATCGCACTCAGCTGGCCCTCACACCCAGCTGTGGCTTGACTCTCCCTGAACCTGGGAGAAACTGAGTTTAACCCTGCATGTTTATGGCTCCGATGTAGTTTGGGATTACAGTTCTGATTCTGATGTAGTTTGGGATTACAGTTCTGATTCTGACACCAATTGTGATGTGTGGTTTCTCCCCCGACCCCCACACACTAAGGAGTTCTCTGTGACACCAGCTGGGTGTCCTTCTATTCAACTCAATTCCCACTCCACCTATTCAGAGACAGCATCAGACTCCACAGCATGAGGGCTTAGTTCCTCAAGACTACCCCCCACTTCAGATGCTAATCACAAACACAGGTTGTCATCTGTGCTTCTGACCTACTGCTACAAATTGGAGGTTCCCACACATCCTCCTCCGGTTCTATTAACTTGCTATTAGAATGACTGACGGAACTTGGAAAACCACTTGACTCACTAGATTACTGGCTTATTATGAAGGATATTGAAGGATACAAATGCATCAACAGCCAGATGAAGGGACACACAGGGGAGGTTCTGAACAATGAGTTTCAAAGGAGCTTCTTTCCCCAGCATGGTGGCACATGGAAGCATCCTAGTTCACCAACCCAGGAGATCCCAGACCCCCTCCTGGTGGGTTTTTATGGAAGCTTCATTACACTGGCTTGATTGAATCACTGGCCATTGGTGATTGAACTCAATCTCCAGTCCCTCTCCTCTCCCCTCCGCAGAGGTTGTGCAGGGTGGGACTGAAAGTTCCAACCCTCTAATCACATGATTGGTTGCCCTGGCAACCAGCCCCCATCCTCAGGAGATTTCCAAAAATCACCTCTTTTAATAAACTCGAGTGTGACTAAAACCAAGAAACACGTATTTCGCTCTTATAGCCTGGGAAAGTTTTAGGAGTTTTGTGCCAGAAATGGCATGAAAACCAAATAAATCTTAATATTTCTCGTTATAAATCACATTATTACAGGAATCATCCCCTGGCCCTGCTTTAAACTTCAGTCTGATCCTTGCTTTTCCTGCGTATTCTCTGATTTGGCAGAGTCCTCCTTGCTTCCGTAAGGCTGCCTCCAGACAGGATGTGGTGTTTGTCTCTGTTCCCTCTCCCACAATCCTGCACACAGGCTTCTTAGATCCCCCCCAGAGTCTCATTCAGGCTGGTGAGATCCTGGGCTCCCTCTTTCATCCCTCCAACCCTTCCATCAGATATCATCATCAGATATCAGAAATGAGTGAAAATATGTGACTGTTCTTGCCAAGCTCATAATTTGTCTCACCTTTAAACCAATATTCTTTCAATATTTATTCAACATCGATTTAGAGGAGGATAGCATCCCAGATTCTACTGAAGCCACGTTATTCAGAAGTCAGTTCAGAGACCATCTATTTTTATTTAAGCAAGTTTCTCTGAGAGAGGATGGGGGTTGGGAGAGTTTAATTGCAAATAGTTCATCAAATGTTCTATACAAATACTGTCTCCAAATAGAGAGCTGGTAATTTAAAAAGTCTTCATCTTAATAGTTGCCCCTCTTTGCTATCCAGATGGTCCACCCTATTCCAGCTCTGCTTAGTTGTAGAGAACTTGATCTCAACTAGCTGTTAGCCTAAGAGCGTCAAATTAACCAGTTCACTCTTAAGTGTGAATGGCTGATAGCCCGCTTAGTGCAATGATGTCTCTTGTGAGTTTGTACATTCAAAGGTGTTTTAAATGGCCTGAGGTACTTTGTGGTCAAGTGTCCCCTAAGTAAGACAAGATGTCGCTGAGGATATGCTGGGTTAATTCTAATGCAGGGCTTCATAAAGATGTGTCTTGCCACTGTAGAGTGCCATGGTAGATAATGAGAGCACCATGAATCTGAGGAATGAAATGAGTTTTTCCTGAACAGACATTAGCAGTTTTGTGAATGAATAGAGAAGAGAAGGCGGGTGGGTATATTGTCATTGTTTTGCATAATAATAAAAAAAAAAGAGCCACCCCTCTATGAAAAGTTCCCAGTTCGGTGTACCAAGTCTGAGTGCCAAGAAAAGTTATTAAAGGAGCGAAATATTCATCGTACCTGTCAACTCTGAATCCTGAGAGCCTTCTCCCATGGACCATTTTTTAGAGGTTATTATTTCAACCTGAAAATTCTTTAGACATATATATGTGGTATGAAAAAGGAATTAGGAAAGCTTTTAAATTAAAAGAAATAAAATGACAGATTTTTCCTCTAGCTATATAAATAGTTATGGATAGAGATAAAGAGATGGATATTCTTTCATAATACTTTATTAGAGGTTTTGGAACTCCAGAAATTTTAGAGTCAGCCTGGTGAATAATTTAGCACTGATTCCTGCAGGCTCAGAGCATGCATGGCTGGGTTGGGGAGCAAGTCTAGCCTCTTGGAGGGGCTGAGTGCAGTCACACACTTTTATGACCAACTATGTTTGGAAATGCATTTCTGAAATATTTTATAAGATGTCAAAACCTTGGTGCCTAGTTTCTCCAGCTTTTTCTGAGGTAGCGTAAAGCCCAGAGGAGCTGGTGCTCTTGACCACCTCACGGCAGGGAGTCTGTGCCTCAGGCTGTTGTTGCAGTGACAAGGAGTCTCAAATCCTGGGAATACGCAGTCACAGCTGAAAGCCTCAGACTGGCCATTGCAATGATGGATGGTTAAAGGTTCACAGAAAACGGTACCTTTAGTGATGCTGTCCTGGGTGTTTTCTCTTTTCCACACGTTCTTTAATCCTAATGCCCAAAGAGACCTGGTCTATGCAGTAATGATGATGCGGCCACCTGAAACAGAGACAGGAGGGAAGAAATACATTTATGGCTTTAAAATAAGGAACTTGTGTTTCCCTTTCCATCTCAACTGCCACATCTCCATTTCAAAAAACTTGGAGGTATAATGTGGGTTTCTAAAGAAAATTGTTATTTATTGTTATTTTTTTCCTCTTCAGAGAGTTTGCTTTACTTCATTAGTTTTCTCTCATTCGTTCTCATAGCTTTGCAAGGAAGTAGCAAATATTTAAGGTCAAAATTCTACAGAAGGATCATATATCCAGCTATGTGTTTTATGTAGCAAATCCCTTCTGAGATCTTTAAAGATGGCTGTGGTTACATACTTAGATGATCTGATTATGAAAAATGCTTGACGCTTCTTCTAGGAAACCTCTCATCCCCTCTAAAGCTGAGCCCCCCTCATGTTCTTCATGTCCAGGACACTCAGCGCCTTGCTAGGTCACAGAAGTCACCCCTCATCGTAAGTTTCTTCATTTGTGTTGTACTCACTCTGAACTCTCAAATCCTCAAGGGCAAATTCTCTGTCCCTAACACAAAGCTAGCACAGAAACTTTCAATCAGTACTCTTTAAGGAAATGAATGCATAACAGCCATTTTCTCAGGTTCGAACCACAACCAATAGAGCAGCAACACCTCTTGCAAGTGGGAAGCTTCTGTGTCAGCAATTTGTCAGTTTCTTTCAACAGGGTTGGGGGAATTCCCTAGTGGTCCAGTGGTTAAGACTGTGCTCTCGCTGCCAGGGACCTGGGTTCAATTCTTGGTTGGAGAATTAAAGTCCCACAAGTTCTGTTGCACAGTCAAAAAAATTTTTTAATTTAATTTAAAAAATAAACAGATTCCCTCTGCAAAACTTAGACCGGTCACTCCCTGCCCCCTACACAGTCCCATGCATTATCCCACAGCCCATCAGTTCAGTTCATTTGCTCAGTCATGTCCAACTCTTTGTGACCCTATGGACTGCAGCATGCCAGGATTCCCTGTCCATCACCAACTCCTGGAGTTTACTCAAACTCATGTCCATTGAGTCCGTGATGCTATCCAGCAATCTCATCCTCTGTCGTCCCCTTCTCCACCACTCCAAATCTTTCCCAGCATCAGGGTCTTTTCCAGTGAGTCAGCTCTTTGCATCAGGTGACCAAGGTATTGGAGTTTTAGCTTCAGCATCAGTCCTTCCAATGAATATTCAGGACTGATTTCCTTTAGGATGGACTGATTGGATCTCCTTGCAGTCCAAAGGACACTCAAGAGTCTCCTCCAACACCACAGTTCAAAAGCATCAATTCTTCGGCACTCAGCTTTCTTTATAGTCCAATTCTCACAACCATGCATGACTACTGGAAAAACCATAGCTTCGACTAGGTGGACCTTTGTCAGCAAAGTAATGTTTCTGCTTTACAACATGCTATCTAGGTTGGTCATAACTTTCCTTCCAAGGAGCAAGGGTCTTTTAATTTCATGGCTTCAGTGATTTTGGAGCCCCAAAATTACGTCTGTCATTGTTCCCATTGTTTCCCTACCTATTTGCCATGAAGTGATGGGACCAGATGCCATGATCTTAGTTTTCTGAATGTTGAGTTTTAAGCCAAATTTTTCACTCTCCTCTTTCACTTTCATCAAGAGGCTCTTTAGTTCTTCTTTGCTTTCTGCCATAAGGGTGGTGTCATCTGCATATCTGAGGTTACTGATGTTTCTCCCAGCAATCTTGATTCCAGCTTGTGCTTCTTCCAGCCCAGTGTTTCTCATGATGTACCCTGCATATAAGTTAAATTAGCAGGATGATAATATACAGCCTTGACATACTTCTTTCCGAATTTGGAACCAGTCTGTTGTTCCATGTACAGTTCTAACTGTTGCTTCCTGACCTGCATATAGGTTTCTCAAGAGGCAGGTTAGGTGGTCTAGTATTACCATCTCTTTAAGAATTTGTCACAGTTTGTTGTGATCCACGAAGTCAAAGGCTTTGGCATAGTCAATAAAGCAGAAGTAGATGTTTTTCTGGAATTCTCTTGCTTTTTTGATGATCCGAGCGATGTTGGCAATTTGATCTCTGGTTCTTCTGCCTTTTCTAAATCCAGCTTGAACATCTGGAAGCTCACGGTTCATGTACTGTTGAAACCTAGCTTGCAGAATTTTGAGCATTACTTTGCTAGTGTGTGACATGAGTGCAATTGTGTGGTAGTCTGAGCATTCTTTGGCATTGCCTTTCTTTGGAATTGAAATGAAAACTAATCTTTTCCAGTCCTGTGGCCACTGCTGAGTTTCCCAAATTTGCTGGCATATTGAGTGCAGCACTTTCACAGCATCATCTTTCAGGATTTGAAATAGCTCAACTGGAATTCCATCACCTATACTAGCTTTGTTCATAGTGATGCTTCCTAGGATCCACTTGACTTTGTGTTCCAGGATGTCTGGCTCTAGGTGAGTGATCACACCATCGTGGTTATCTGAGTCATGAAATATTTTTTGTATAATTCTTCTGTGTACTCTTGCCACCTCTTCTTAATATCTTCTGCTTCTGTTAGGTCCTTACCATTTCTGTCCTTTATTGTGCCCATCTTTTCATAAAATGTTCCCTTGGTATCTCTTAATTTACTTGAACAGATCTCTAGTCTTTCCCATTCTATTGTTTTCCTCTATTTCTTTGCACTGATTGCTGAAGAAGGCTTTCTGATCTCTCCTTGCTATTCTTTGGAACTCCATTCAGATGCTTATATCTTTCCTTTTCTCCTTTACTTTAGGCTTCTCTTCTTTTCACAGCTATTTGTAAGGCCTTCCCAGACAGCCATTTTGCTTTTTTGCATTTCTTTTTCTTGGAGATGGTCTTGATCCGTGACTCCTGTACAATGTTAGAAACTCTCATCCATAGTTCATCAGGCACTCTGTCTATCAGATCTAGTCCATTAAATCTATTTCTCACTTCCACTGTATAATCATAAGGGATTTGATTTAAGTCATACCTGAATGGTCTAGTGGTTTCCCTACTTTTTTCAATTTCAGTCTGATTTTGGTAATAAGAAGTTCATGATCTGAGCCACAGTCAGTTCCTAGTCTTGTTTTTGCTGACTGTATAGAGATTCTCCATCTTTGCCCGCAAAGAATATAATCAATCTGATTTCGGTGTTGACCATCTGGTGATGTCCATGTGTAGAGTCTTCTCTTGTGTTGTTGGAAGAGGGTGTTTGCTATGACTAGTGCATTCTCTTAGCAAAACTCTATTAGCGTTAGTCCTGCTTCATTCTGTACTCCAAGGCCAAATTTGCCTGTTACTCCAGGTAATTATTGACTTCCTACTTTTGCATTCCAGTCCCCTATAATGAAAAGGACATCTTTTTTGGGTGTTAGTTCTAGAAGGTCTTGTAGCCACAGTCCATAGCCGGATGATTATGCCTTCAAGGACATGCTTCCCACAAAACCCTTGTGAGCCTTCTCTAAAGTGGACATTGAGCTTCCAGGATTTCATTTACAGGCGCCTAGAGAGACTACTTCTGCAGTCCATGGGGTCACTAGGAGTCGCACACGACTGAAGCGACTTAGCAGCAGCAGCAAAGACTACTTAAAACTCAAGTAGCACTGGGGGAGGAAGGAGCAGACCTGTGACTAAGGTGCAGGCTTGCTCATCCAAGTTGCTCCTGAATGAATGAGCCTTCTCTGGATGACTCCGTGGAGCTTTAGAATTGGAGGAAAGATAATTTAGCCCTGGAAGGCCAGAAAGGTTTCATCTCTGGAGAATCCTCCAGAATATCAGCAGGGAAGTGGCTGCCTGGAGAGTGGAGCTGGGATGGATTCTGAGCTGCATCACTGGGGAAAACAGTGGTCATCAAGAGATCACCAGCGCCCAGGGTGGGGAACTGTTGGAGGTGACATGAATACCAGGTACTTTTCTTCCTCTGATTCAAATAAGCTGCTCACCAAATGGAAGCACTGCAGAGCCTTAGGACAGAGTAATTTGGACAGTGGCTGTTCTAAATCCGAAAGATCAGTCCTGGGTGTTCATTGGAAGGACTGATGTTGAAGCTGAAACTGCAATACTTCGGCCACCTGATGCGAAGAGCTGAGTCATTTAAAAAGACCCTGATGTTGGGAAAGATTGAGGGCAGGAGGAGAAGGGGATGACAGAGGATGAGATGGTTGGATGGCATCACCAATTCAATGGACATGAGTTTGGGTAAACTCTGGAAGTTGGTGATGGACAGGGAGGCCTGGTGTGGGTTCATAGAATCGCAAAGAGTCAGACCTGAGTGAGCAACTGAACTGTCCCAAATGTGCAGGCTACTTCATTGGCAGATAGCTCGGATGTTAGGAAAATCTCTGCTTCCGTGGAATTAAACTCCCTCTCCTTTTTACTTCTACCCTTGACTCTTTATTTCTCATCCTGTCTGTGAGGTGGTGATGTCACTCTTAGAAGGAATACAGTCTCTTTTGAACCAACTATGTCAAAAGTCATGATAAACGTTGGCGAAATCCTCTTCAGTCTAGTTCATTCACATTGATACCTTCAATTCAGCTTCCATTTTATCAGTATTATTCCTTGACTAGATACAGGCACAGTCATTCATTCATAAAACTCACATATATTTGTTTATTGTATTTTAAATATCTTTATTTGATATTCTTGAAATTATGAAAATGATAATTGCTCATTGTAATAAGTGAATCCATATGAAGATGTATACAGAGAAAGTTAATAATTTACCCCGAGCCTCAGCCCCTTGATGTAACATATTATTTTACTTTTTTAAAGTTTTTTCTTTTTAAAAAAGTTGATTTATTTTTTAATTGAAGGATAATTGCTTTACAGAATTTTGTTGTTTTCTGTCAAATCTCAACATGAATCAGCCATAGGTATACATACATCCTCTCCCTTTTGAACCTGTCTCCCATCTCCCTCCCCATCCCGCCCCTCTAGGTAGATACAGAGCCTCTGTTTGAGTTTCCTGAGCCATACAGCAAATTCCCATCTTCTACTGAAGTACATTTGACTTACCATGTTTCAGGTGTATAGCAAAGTGATTCAGTTATACATATATGTGTGTGTATATATAGATATATATCTTTCGGATTATTTTTCATTATAGGTTATTACATGATATTAAATATAGTTCCCTGTGCTATAAAGCAGGTCCTTGTTCTTTATCTACTTTATATATATTAGTATGCATCTATTAATCCCCAATTCCCAGTCTATCTCTTCCCCATTTTTCCCCTTTGATAACCATAAGTTTGTTTTCTATGTCTGTGAGCCAGTTTCTGTTTTGTAAATAAGTGCATTTGTATCATAGTTTTAGATTCCACGGATAAGTAATATGATATTTGTCTTTGACTTACTTCACTTAGTATGATCCTGTCTAGGTCCACCCGTGTTGCTACAAATGGCATCATTGCTTGATGTAACCTTTTAATAGACTAGCACGTATCCTTCCGCACTGTCAATCAGTCCAGTTTCCAAGAAACAGGCTGAGACAGGATAAACACTCTGCAGGTTTATCCGCACAACTCTTATGAGGAGCACAGGAAGTCAAATTGGCCACAGGGACCTCTGGAGCTGTCCTGTATTGAGAAGGGACAGGCCTTTGGGCCCCACTGGTCTTTGGAGGTGGACTGCTCCAATGGAGAGGGCTGGCACAACGTTGGGCAAAGCAGCTCCCTTTGGTGGAGGTCAGCGCTGGAGAGGAACTCAGCTGTGAGCCGTCAGCAGCCAAAGCTCCCATCAGCTGCGGGGCTGAGTGTCTCAGCTGGGTGGTGCCTCGCAGCACCCACAATATACGTCTTCCCTGTGCTTATTTAAACCCACTTATGCATATTCATACAGACAGATGGGATGCTTTTGTTTATAGTTTTTAACTGAAATACTCTGCAACTTGTTTTGACTTAAGAAGATCATCAGTTTCCCCCTAATTTATCCACACATATAGGTCCCTGGTGGCTCAGATGGTAAAAGCGTCTGCCGACAACTCAGGAGACCCGGGTTTGATCCCTGGGTTGGGAAGATCCCCAGGAGAAGGAAATGGCAACCCACTCCAGCACTCTTGCCTTGAAAATCCCATGGACGGAGGAGCCTGATAGGCTACAGTCCATGGGGTTGCAAAGAGTCGGACACGGCTGAGTGACTTCACTTCACCTTATAGGTACTTTTACAAGAAGATCTGAGTCTACATCTAGCTTTTTAGTGCAGCCCCCTTGTTTTTTCCCTCAGGTCTTTACCTCTCTCTACCTCTTTTTCTTCCCCCACTGTCCATACTACCTCACCCCTCTAGGCTGACAGCAGGGAATGCAGACTTCTGTGCTTTCCTTCATGTGTGTAACCACATGTATACATGTGTGAATAGGGACAGACGGGCTGATATGGTGTTTTGGTCATTGGCAGCAACTATTTATTAAGAGCCTTTTGGGCGCTTCCCCGGTGGTCCAGTGGTTAAGAATCTGCCTGCCAGCACAGGGGACAAGGGTTTGATCCTTAGTCTGGAAAGATCCCACATGCCTCAGGGTTACTAAGCTCATGTGCTTTAGTAATCATGAGTACTGAAGCCCACGCACCTATAGCCCACGCTCCAAAATAAGAGAAGCCATCACAATGAGAAGCCTTTGCACTGCAGTGAAGAGCAGCAACTAAGACCCAGAGCAGCCAAAAACAAAACAAAACAAAACAAACAAACAAAAAAAAAACCGGAGCCTTCTGAATGCCTGGGCCTGCACCAGGCACTGGAGATACAAGGCGACAGATCCTCTGCTCTCAAAGAGGTCCTGCCCATCGGGGACAGAGACCCAGAACTGTCAGTTACAACAGAGGGGAGTTCACTTATGGAGACAGGCACTAATCACAGAGTTATTTGGAGAATTAGAACTAGAAGGTGGGGCTCCTATGTTCTAGTCCCGTGTTCTTTTCCTTTTAAAAAATGGCACTTAAAAAAAAATGTTTTAAACTGTGGGCTGAGCAATGGCCGCATTGAATTCCCGCCAGTGTGTGCTGATCTTCCTGAAGCCGTGTTGAAACCTGCTCTGTTGGAGAAGCTCTAGTGAGCCTAACATATTGGCCCCTTTGATGGAATTATATATGACCTCACAAATAGATCCATTTGATTGACAAGTGGTACAGCCCTGAAAGGATTGCACAAAGACCTTCTCTTGGAGTAGATTTTCATATAAGTGGTGATTAAAAAAAGGATTCTTATAACAGAAATTCGTGCTGGCGTGTCGCCATGTGGACCATCATTCCTATGCTCACAAGTTGCAGAGACAAAGCTGTGAGCAGAGACAAATATCCACACAGGAATCGTGGTCCCAGTTCCTTTTAGTCTACACACTTCCAGGAAGGCCTGAGGACAGTGGCGGTGGAACCACAGGAGATGCACGGAAGACGAAAGAGCACGATGACCTGCCCCGTGCTGGGAGCACTGCACTGGGAGCATGGTGGCCGTGGGGACAGCCGCTTCAGCAAACTGATGTGTTCTTCCTGCCCATTCTCTCTGCCCATCATTCACCTGCACTTACCCTCTTAGCGCCCAGCGTTTCTCCCACAGCCATTCTCTGAGGTCAACTTGTAACAGCTCATCTTTGAAAAAACAAAAACAACCATTTTTCCTACGAAATATGTCCCCAAAATGTGCATTATAAAGATTTTTCCTCCTCAAATTCTGACCCCTCTAACACTCGATGTGAGTCCAGGAACCCAAGAGGCTAGGCTTTGACTTCATTTCGTGGGCTCCAGCCCCTGATGGTACAGTCAGGACCTGTGGGCCAGACAGTCCAGAGAGTGCAGCTAGGAGACCCTGTTGACCCCAATCACAGACTTTTCCCAAAGCCCCGTGTTTTTCTTCTTTTGGCAGAGGTGAATCATGGGCAGAAGGAAGATACCACCAGGCCAGGTGAGACAGAGTTCCAAAACCTGCAGAGGTTTCAGACTTCACAGCAAAAGTCCATTTTGTCTTATTTATTTATTTGTTTGACTGTGCCAGGTCTTAGTTGCAGCATGTGGGATCTAGTTCCCTGACCAGGGATTGAACCAGGACCCCCTGCCCTGGAGTCTTAACCACTGGACCATCAGGGAAGCCCCCAAAAGTCCATTTTGATATTCAGCATAAACCCTCTTATTTGAGTGGTTTTTGTTTGTTTATTGCAGATTGCTGGAGATGTTACAGGAATAACCACGAGATTGCAAGGATGCTGATCAGCTCTAGACAGACTAGCCAGTATGCTAAAGCATTGTTATTTCATGTCTTTTCTCAGTTCTCACAACAGTCAGTTGCTGAAAATGGATCAGATTATGATAGACCAACAAACTGTTCTTAGTCATTTTAATGAGAAAATGAAAAATTGGGGCAACTAATGGTGATCTGTGTGTGTGCTGTTACTTCAGTTGAGTCCAACTCTGCGACTTTGTGGACCGTAGACTGCCAGGGTCCTCTGTCCATGGGATTCTCCAGGCAAGAATAATGGAGCGGGTTGCCATGCCCTCCAGCAGGGGATCCTCCTAAACCCAAGGATCGAACCCACATCTCCGGTATTGAAGGTAGGCTCTTTACTGCTGAGTCACCAAGAAGCCCACTGGCAATCTGAACTATATTTAACTCTTAAACTCACAAGATCCCCTAACAGAAGGCACCTTGAATGACTATTATTTGGGGCTCTTACATTCAGGCATACATACAAATGTGAATATTTCTTAGAAGGATTTTTCTGGCCCATTGTTAATGGCAAATTCAGTGAGATGTGAAAAGTTCATGCTTGCTCAATTCATTGTCTATTACCTCATAACAAATTACCCCCAAATGCAGTGGCTGAACAACAATGAACATTTACTATCTTTGGGTTTCTGTGGATCAGGGACTCAGAAGTGACTTATCTGGCTTGTTCTGGCCCAGAGTCTTTCATGAAGCTTTCTTTAGGATGCTGACCAGGGCTGTAGGCATCTGAAGACTCGCTAGGGCTGGAGGACTGGATTCTAAGATGGTTCGCGGATGTGATCTGATTGTTGCAGAAGGCCTCCCCACTGAAGCGTCTGCTGGGCTGCTTGAGTATCCTCACAACATGGTGGCTAGCTGCCCCCAGATAAAGCTACCCAAGAGAAAGCCAAGTGGGAGGAGCAGGGTCTTTGGTGACCTGCCTTATTAGCATCTCTGCACCATCCTACTGTTTACATGGATCAGCCCTATTTAATGTGGGAGGAGACAGCACATGGGTTATGAATGCTAGAAAGCAAGGATGAATTGGGGGCCATCCTGAAGATTAGCAACCACAAATGCCTTTTGCCTTCATTATGGTAAAGACCTGGAAGCAAACAATTCTGTTTCTTGGGACTTCCCTGGTGGACAGTGGTTAGGAATCCGCCTGCCAATGCAGAAGACATGGGTTTTATCCCTGGTCTGGAAGACTGCACATGCCTCGGGGCAACTAAATCCATTTGCCACGACTACTGAGTCCACGTGCCACAACTCTACTGAAGCCCTTGAGCCCATGCTCTGCAGCAAGAGAAGCCACTTCAACGAGAAGTCAGCTTACTGCAACAAAGAGTAGGCCCTGCTCTCTGCAACTAGAGGAAGTCCGCTCACAGCAACAAAGACCCAGCACAGCCAAAAATAAATAAATAAAAAATTTTAAAAGCATTACAAATTTTTTGTGTGTTTCTTGTATCTCCACAGAACAACAAATGAAAGGGCATGAAATTCAGCTTAAATTCTAGCTCTCACCTGCTCCACACTTTTGGAAAAGATATGTGTATAATCCCTCTAAACACACTTTTTCTGATCTGTAAAATGGGAATAATGATATTCCCCGCTGTGAGAATTAACATAGATAATATGTGTCAAGGGCTGAGCTTGGAGGAATTCAAACTTATTCTCATTCTTGCTTTCCACTTTATCCTCTCTCCCAGGGCTCTCATGTACCACCTAAATGATGTGATTAAATGACTCCATCTCAGAGTCAGCCGTCTCGCCCCCAACCCCCTTGCATCCATGGTTTCCAAACCAACGGAGGAGCTGGAGGTTTCTTCTTCCCTGAGGAAGATTTGCTGAGGTTTCATAAAGTCAGGATGTATGAGAGACACTGCAGTTCTTTCATATCTTAATTAGCAATTAATTAAGTGGAGGTGTGGGTGTCTGGAATATCTGACAGACAGGCTCCATAATTATCTTTTATCATTATTACTAATGGAAAATATGGTCAGGGTGGTTCAAGTTTCCCCAGAATTTCAGTTTTAATTGAATGACCCAGTGGAGAATCGAAATGAACAAGCTGCCCTTTCCACATTGTTTTATTAAAAACATTTTGAAATTTGGCAGTGCCTTGCACTCAGGAGCTTTGCCGGCCTGTTATCTTGGGCTGTGATCTTTAACTAGGCTTAGAGGAAGGAGGGTGTGCCCCCTCAGGGTTGCAGGGTCCCTGCAGGGAAGCACACAATCGCATTCTGAAGACTATGCAGGTAGCGTTTGTTCAGACCCTCCTCTCCTCCCCTAGGGAAGGTCTCTGTCTGAAAGTCAGAAAAGGATGCTGTCTAAGGACTGAGCTGGAGAATAGAAGAGAAATGCTTTTCTAAGAGAACCTCTAGAGATGTTGACCCCGGGGTCCCAAAGGCTCCACCTAAGAGGGACTGCAAGACCCTAATTTGGTGATGCTGTCACAACCTCATGGTCACATGGGAGGGCTGGCAAGTCGGGTGACCAGAAACTGGTCCCTGCTTGGAGGGCTTGTGGGGCTGAGTTCTCTGGGGGATCTGGGAAAAAGTAAGCTAAGGCCTGACTTCCTCTGTGTTCTGACCCCACACGTGGTGGATTCTCCACGGGTATTGTTTTCACCAAGTCCAGGCAAGCCATTCCAAGGCTTCAGTCTTCTCAGGTTAACCTGGGTCAGCTGGACGTGTGTCAGGCTACTCTTTCATCCCAGAGAGAGCTGGGCGGCATTGCCACAGGGCATCATCTGAGGCGACAGAACATCCTTCTCTGGCCACACGTGTGTGTTTCTGTGGATTGTGTAATATCTCCCAGATTCAGTGCCACCTCATTATCATTATTTCTCAATAAGCTGTTTGGATGAGCCCTCGAGCTCTGCCTGCATGTGTCAGGGATCTGATCTGAACATCTGGCAGCTTTTGAGTAGAGTCGGTTGGTATCCTTCATCAAGTGGGTAATTTCCATTACAATTCACGGTTCTGACGCGAGATAATTCATCAGGTCTAACAAGAGATCTGAGATTAGTGGGACAGCTCCTCTGAGTGGGGCTGGAAGGTTCTAGCATGTCCTCTTAGCTTCCAGGGCCCCCAGCTCTGTTTCTTGATACTTTGCTCCATCTTTGGGTGATTGTGCTGCAAAGATCAAGGGCTCCTTTGCCATCACTGGGCTTCATATAGTTCTGGACTGCAACTGTGATGCTTTGGGTTGTTTCTTTACTGACCAGTTATTAGACTGAGTGAAATAGCAACTCTCAGTGGGGCAGATTCAGTGCATGAAACATGGATTAGCAATGAGTTCCACTGTCTTGAAAGTCAAATTACTGGGACTTTCCTGGTGGTCCAGTGGTTAAGAATCCACCTTTCAATGTAGGGGATGTGGGTTTGATCCCTGATTGGGGAGCTGAGATTCCACATGCCTTGGGGCAACTAAGCCTGGGCATCTCAACCACTGAGCCCACGCACCATGACTAGAGAGAGAAGCCCGGGCTTTTCACGAAGATTCTGTGTGCCACAACTAAGACCCACGGCAGCAAAAATAAAATAATTAGTTAATTTGGAGAAAAACAAAAAACGTCAAACTACTACATCAAGTGTTAGCATATTTTGATCCCTGGGTCATATTTTTAAATGTCCTCTGTCTTTTCCCATTTCATCTATATTTCTTAACTTTTCATCTATGTTTACATTTGTCTTTGGTAATGAGAAAACCAATGTTATTTTAAAATTTTAGAAAATATGCATATAAATTACTTGATCAAGTGTTACAGCAATGGTTCTTAGCCTGGGGTCCACAGAGAGTCCATGTAACTTAGATGGAAAGAAATTACCTCTTTATTTCCACCAACTGCTAACAAAAATATAACAGTTCCTCTAATTTTGAATGTAGGCAACCAGTCATAGCAGTATTAACAGTAGCTGCAGTTTTGTCACCAATAGAAATCACAGATTTTTTTGTATCTCATTACAGTTGTTGCAGATATGTTGAAATATTGTTTAGGTTTATTACTACTTCAAAATTACAATAGTTATTTGACTTGCCAGCAGATCTTGTTATTTACTGTGCTAATAAAGACGCACATATATTACCATACAGCAAATTTGTTTTTTTAGTATTTTGATAACTGCATTTCAATAAAAATGCAGTTTCCTCCATAATCCTATGTGTTTTATTTTCTACAGTTAGACCATAATTCTGAGAAGGAGTTCATATGCATCACCAGACTGCCAAGGAGGTCTATGACCAAAAAGTAGAAAATAAAAAGGATGTTAATTAGCCCAGGCTTAGAAGCAGAACTGGGAAACTGGCTTGCATTGACATCACTGCAGTCCAGGCCTAGGGCTTTCTGTGCATTGCCTACTGAATTTTCCCTAAAAGCCTATGATACCAATTTTACAGACAAGAAATTGCAAAATTAACAGGTAACTGACTTGCTTAAGGTCTCTCAGCTTTTAAGTGGCAGAGCTGATTTGAGTTCAGAAAAGCAGGATGTACCTGATTGGCTTTATCTTGCCTCAAGTGACCCAAAGGGTCCATATTGAATGCACTACCTCTCGTGTTTGTGTGCCTTTCCTCCCACACCTGAGCCAAATGGAAATTTGTTGCCTGGAAGGTTGATAGAGTATGTTTGACCTTCCCTGCTGCTGCTGCTGCTAAGTTGCTTCAGTTGTGTCCAACCCTGTGCGACCCCATAGACGGCAGCCCACCAGGCTCCCCTGTCCCTGGGATTCTCCAGGCAAGAACACTGGAGTGGGTTGCCATTTCCTTCTCCAATGCATGAAAGTGAAAAGTGAAAGTGAAGTCGCTCAGTAGTGTCCAACTCTTAGCGACCCCATGGACTGCAGCCTACCAGGCTCCTCCATCCATGGGATTTTCCAGGCAAGAGGACTGGAGTGGGTACCTCAAGGGCAGGGGCAGGGTCACTTTATTTATTCCTCCAAAGTCCCCAGGGTAGTGGAATTAAAGAATAATATTCCAGGGACTTCTCTGGTGGTCCAGTGATTAAGACTCTGTACTTCCACTGTAGGGGGCCCTCCTGGTCGAAAAATTGAAAAAAAAAAAAAATTCCAAGCAGTGAATTGATTAGCAAATATTATAGAATTACAGCCATTGAAGGCAACGGGTGCCCCTCAACTCACGTTGCAACCTCACTCTAGTTGTTGTTTAGTTCCTAAGTCATGTCTGACTCTTTTGTAACCCCATGGACTGTAACCAACCAGGTTCCTCTGTCCATAGGATTTCCCAGGCAAGAATACTGGAGTGGGTTGCCATTTCCTTCTCCAGGGGCTCTTTCTGACCCAGGGATCAAACTCATATCTTCTACCTTGGCAGGTGGATTCTTTACCATGGAGCCACCAGGGAAGCCCATAACCAGGGCATATCCTTGGCCAAGCTGGCTGTTCTTGTTCTGAGGTCTCCTCTCCAGCATATGCTCTGCCTCTTCCCTGCTCTACCTTCCATCCCCACCTCTTCTGCATCATAAGGGCACTGGAAGTTCCATTGCTCAAACCCTGACAGAGACAAATGCTTCATTACCTGAAGGACCCAAATGCATGGTCATTAAGTGATCACCAAACTTGGAATGCCACACTGGAAGGGTGCCCCTTGGAGAATGCTTAACTAGGACCTAATTGCATTTTCTAGAGATCAATCACCAGGGCAATTTCCTGTCTTAAGACATGTGCTCTCCTCCACAAAAGAAACCAAAAATGGGGTCAAAAAAGGAAAGAGAAAGCTTTAGATCTAAGGGGAGCCCTGGCCCTTTCTTCACCTGATAGATAGCACTGCCTAACCTGGGTATGAACAGAGGTGAATATTTCTTTTCTCCTCTAAATGGCTCCTGTGGGACAGGTAATTGGCTATGCTGGTGCTTGGCAGGCAAAGGCCAAACACTCAGGGCCAGAGGCTGAGTATATTTTTTCTGATGGCGGCCGGCTCTCAGGTCGTTCTCAAAGATCACCAGTTTCCTCTCAAAGGATCTGACCCCAGGGACACATCTTCACAACCAGCCCAGGAATCCCTGTCTTCTCTGTACGTGTTCAGTTTTAATTTGGTCGGTACCATCATCTCCCTTGGATCTGCAGTTAAGGGGGATTGGTTGCTAGAGCTATAAAAGATCAATTTCACAGGCATTTGATGAAGGGCTCTCCTCTAGGTCTGGTTGGGCTGCAAGCCAAACCCCAGAGGCTTCCCCATCAGCCAACACGAGGGAGGAGGGCACAGACGTAGACTCTGAGTAGAAGACACAGCTGGTACCCAAGTCCCTCTCCCAGGCAGGGACTCATTCAGGCATCTCAGTGGACAAGGGCCAGCTGCTATAGCCTGTGTGCTGGGCAGGGGAGCAGCTGGGGAATCACCCAGTCAGACAGGAAGTGGATTAAACTAAGGGTCAGTGTAAATCCGGCAAAGACATCATTGTCATTTGGGGTGGGATAATCGTTTTGGCTGGGGCAGGGGATGAAACTGTCCAAGGTCACAATCTGGAGAAGTATGATATTTAAGAAATCTGTTCCAGAGCAAAATAGGAGAGGCAAAGCCAGAGGTCAAGAGCTTAGTGCATGCAGGAACAACCCAGGAGGTTGGGTACAAGGCCAGAACAATGCAAATGGGACCCATGGGGCCACATGGGGCAGGAGTGTCCAATCTTGCTGTGCGCAGATGCTGGTCCTGTGGGAACTGGAAAGAGGGCTATAGAATTGAAGCAGAGTGAGTGGCCCTGTGTGTGATGACTAGGCCACTGTCCCTTGTAGCTTGCGTAGAACATCCACCTTAGCATGACCTGTAGAGGTAATGTGGTTTAAACTAGTATAGAGGAATGAATCTTAATGGTGGGTTACCATGAGGTGGTGTTGGTTTAGTCATTAAGTCGTGTTCAACCCTTTGCGACCCCATGGACTGTAGCCTGCCAGGCTCCTCTGTCCATGGGATTCTTCAGGCAAGAATACTGGAGTGGGTTGCCATTTCCTTCTCCAGGAGATCTTCCTAACCCAGGGATTGAACCCAGATCTCCTGTACTGCAGGCAGACTCTTTACCAACTGAGCTACAAGGGAAGCCCTGGAAAATGAAGGTTTATTTTCTTTCATTGGCATCTGAGTCTTCAAAACATAAATGTCTATCCTGGTACAACCAAAGGTCATTGTCTAGTTAGAGCACACTGCTACCATTTTGGATTAGTGGGTTCTTCTTTGGGTGAGACTGTCCATGGTACTGTAGCCTCCCTGTATCCTCAGCCTCTGTGCACCCCCAGCCTCCATGCACCCCCATCCTCCTTGCACCCCCAGTCTCCATGCACCCCCAGCCTCCATGCACCCTAAGTTGGCATGCCCTCCACCCAGCACTGTGACCACCAGACACACAGTTCCAAAAATCCCTGAGATAGAAGAGATGGGAAGCTGGAAAGCAGAGGCAGGACCACTTCTGGTTAACCCAGTTTCTCTGGGCCAGCAGGGAGGTAACTGATCTCTGAGACATTGGACTTATACTGAAAAGCCTGAGGCAAAGTCTTGGGAGCCTCCTCAAACCCTCAGGTTTCAGCTTCGTCAGAGCTGGCCTATCCCAAGTTGTGTTTTTCAAGGCAAGGCCATTTTCACGGGCCAAGAGAAAAGAATGCTTTCATCATTGTCAGCCACTAAAATCTATGTTCAAACTGACACTGAGATCCTTGAAGGCACAGAGAGTGACTGTTTTATCTCATCTCCCCAAGGAGGGCCTGAGGAATATGACGGTCTAGCTTTAAGAAGGCAACGGAGATGCTCCGAAACAAAATCCCACTCAGCTTTCCATATTGTACTCATCTTCTTGTACCCTGCCTTGCGAAAAGAAATAAAAAAAGAATTACTGATCATTTATTATCTGCCAGAATTAAAAGTCACTGAATAAGAAATGGTTCCTGCTTTCCAGAAAGCGGCTCACAGTCCATGGGGGAGACACACTCGTGCATATAAAGAGCTATTCCCACAGGGCTTCCATGTCTGGAGTCTAAAGGAGGCGTGCACCTGAGCAAAGCACCCGGGTACCAAGCATGGAGTCAGAGAAGGCTCACAGCCAAGAGGAATTAGATGAAGACGGGAGCACCAAACCTCAGAAATGGGAAAGAGCATCCCTTTCTGGAGACGGAGAACCAGTCGTTTAGAGACCCGGTGCTTCCTAAATCTTTGAGTGAGATCCATTTCCTCAGAGTGAGGCTGAAGAGAAGCACAGGTCCTCTCAAACTCACACCACTGAAGTCTTATAGAAACCTCACAGTTCTTTCAGAATGTGTCAGAGCCAAGAAGGCCCATCCTTAGGCTGGGCAGTTGTTTATTAAATATGATCGGGAGGTCTTCACAAAACCCACCCTATTTCCCAAACTCAGATTTCCACCACTAGATTGATACCATTGTGTTACTATTTGCTCTTCCTCAGATATATCAGCACTTCAAATGAGAGCATAAGTCACTCACATTATAGTATGAATTAATCTCATCAGCTGTTGGTCCAGGACACCAACAGAAGAAAGACTTAAAGATTGCCATGTGTGCCAGGTACTTAGTTGTTCAGTCATGTCCAACTCTTTGCGACTCCATGAACTGTAGCCTGCCAGGCTCCTCTGACAATGGGGATTCTGCAGGCAAGAATATTGGACTGGGTTGCCATGCCCTCCTCCAGGGGATCTTCCCAACCAGGGATCGAACCCAGGTCTCCTGCACTGCAGGCAGATTCTTTACCATCTGAGCCACCAGGGAAGCCCAAAGATGGCCACAGAGGACATCGAAAGGATAATAGGAGTATGGCAAGGCCGTCAAAGGCAGAGACGAAGGCGAGAAATGACATCTACTTGGCACGTTCAGTGCTCTGATGAAAACAACGGCAGAGGAGGCACCATCTGGTGAATGGATCTCTTACACAGAGTGGGGAGTGAGCAGGAACTGTTTGGTTTTTGCTTTTTGCTTTTGTGGTCAGAGCACATTATTGGCATGGCAATTTCCTCATCATCTAGGCCTCCTCCTCATCACACTGAGCAGTGCCACCTTGATAACAGAGGCTCCGTGTGACCTTCCTCATGCAGAAGGTGGGGGCCATTCCAGACAGCCTGTGGAAGAAATCTCAGGTGGTCTTCACCTCTCCCTGCACAGGGGTTGCCCTTCTGAGGCATCATTGATCACATCCCTGTATCGCAGGAAGGAGGGCCCCTTCCAGGGTCCAAGAGTGGGCTCTTGTCTGGCTTGGAAATGTATTGTCTGAGGAGACACACATGGTAACAAAGCGAGAGCTCTTACGAGGAAGGGGTGGAGAGCAGCAGCTTACTGGAAAGCAGAGGACGGCTCTGCCATGCCACTCACAGTCTCACGCTTGATGGTGACGGGGTTAGTTTCCGGGTTGTCTCTGGCCCATCATTCTGACTCAGAGTCCTTCCTGTTGGCACGTGCATCTCTCAGCCAGATGGACCCCAGTGCAAGCGTTTCTGGGAGTTTGGCAGGACATATCATCTTTCCTCCTTCCTCCTTTTGGCCCCTTCCAAATTCTGCTGGGTTAGTTTTAGTCATACAATGGACTGGCATGTCGTCACTCCTTTTGGGCCCTCCCAAATTCTCCCAGTTTGTTTTTGGTAGAAGTACCACATTCTTTATTGGTACTTCCCTCCTATTGTGAGGCAACTCAGACAAGCGATTATCATCATGCCTGGCCAAGGTGGGTGGTTTTTTTTCACCAATAGTTCTCTAACTGGAGAAGAGAATGGCACCCCACTCCAGTACTCTTGCCTGGACAATCCCATGGACGGAGGAGCCTGGTGGGCTGCAGTCCATGGGGTCGCTACGAGTCAGTTACGACTGAGCAACTTCACTTTCACTTTTCACTTTCATGCACTGGAGAAGGAAATGGCAACCCACTCCAGTGTTCTTGCCTGGAGAATCCCAGGGACAGGGGAGCCTGGTGGGCTGCAGTCTATGGGGTCGCACAGGGTCGGACACAACTGAAGCAACTTAGCAGCAGCAGCAGCAGGGTGTTTCGTGATCTGATCCTGCCCTGACCTCTACTCTTGTTGCCACCCTCCCCTGCCTGCTCCCTGTCCTCCAACCAAGCTCGACTACTTGCGCTTTCCCAATTTCCAAGCTCTCACTCTCTGGGCCTTTGCATCTATTGGCCTACCTGCTTGGTTAATAGTTATCTCCCTGGATCATCTCCTCCAGGACGACCTCCTGACACTCCAGGGATGGTTTAGGTAACATTCCATCCATCCCCTCTCCCCTATACCGTGAATGCTCATAATAATCTTTACATATAAATCGGCATGTTCTCAGCACCCGGCTTTGTGCTTGGTGTGCAGAGGAGTGTCAGTTAGCATCAAACCACAGCGTGAACCCTCAGAGGTCCCTACAGCTTCCTGCACCTACAGCTTGGAGAACTCGATTCACTAAGTAAAGGGGAAATGCCCATGTTAAACACTGCTGTATGCTGCTGGAAACTGCATGCAGAGGGAAAACAAACAAGTGATTAAGTAATGGCAGGCAAGTATTTCACTAAGAGTCCTATCCAAATAAAATAACAGGAAAAGTGCTTTTAGTACTGATTAACCGCAGCTGAGAATTAAAGATCATTTGTAACAAATGATTACAGTTGACTGATTAAAAATGAATGAGTTTGTACAACGAACCATTACTGAATCTGGAAAAAAAAAAAAAAGACAGTTAAAGCACATTAACTCAAGACTTCCAACCTGTGTGTTGCTGCCTAAGGCTGATTTGCTATTTACACCAAAGTGGCACTAGATGTGGAGAAAGAGCAGGAATCTGAGTGTGGGTTCACAAACCCCACACCTGGCTCTGTGAGGTCAGTGAAATCTCTCTGAGCTTCTGGTTTGGCTACTGAGAAAATGGAGATGATTAGACCGTATATGTGGTGTGAAACTGAACCATATGGAATTGCCAACAGTTGACTGTATTTAACCTACGGAAATGGTAATTTCATATGGTTCAACCTATTATTTTTGTGAAGATCAAAATGAAATAAATAGGAAGATACTCTACACATGCAAGGTTTGCTGGAAGTATCTCCCAGCACTAGTGCAGGACTGTGACAACTGGCAGTAGCGTGATGTTCACCTGGGGCAAATCCCAGAAACAGGGAGCCTCCTCGTTTGCATTCATAGTATTAGGCTGGAGAAAGAGGGAAGGGAAGGACTAAAAGAGATGAAAAAACTCCTCCAATTCCCAACCCAGGCCCTCTCTTCCTCCCACAAGAACACTATGCCCCATCCCTGCTATTATTTCATTTGTAAGTGTAAACATTATTTCACTGTAAGTTTACAGTGAGTGCAGAGAAGGCTGCTGTGTGATATTTGATCCGGCTAGCTGTCAGTCTCCAAAGTTAATCCCCTGTTTCCCAGGTGGCGCTAGCAGTGAAGAACCTGCCTACCAATGTAGGAGACATAGGAGATGTTGATTTGGTCCCTGGGTCATGAAGATCCCCCGGAGGAAGGCACGGCAACCCATTCCAATATTCTCCCCTGGAGAATCCCATGGACAGAAAAGTCTGGTGGGATACAGTCCATAGGGTTGCAAAGAGTCAGACATGACTGAAGCGACTTAGTATGCATGTCCTTGTATTGGAAAAACCTCTGCACCTAAGTCATGGACAAGAAATGGGTGCTAATATATGTTTAGTTGAGTAAACAGTCGAACAAATGAATGAGTTCTCAAAGCCCACCAGGCCTATTGCCTGTCCTTCTGTCATCTCTGGCAGAGCCCTAGTAGAAGGTGTGAAATAAAATTAATATTTTATGGTGAGACAAGAAAACTTTCTCTGTCCTTTGGCCTGCTCTCTCCCAATGCTATGCATTGTGAAACTGCAGGATGCATTGATCCAACCACCCCCATCAGCAGGAATACCTGCTCAGTCATAAAGAGCAGCATTCTCCTAGCATCAAGAAGACAACTCCTTCAAGATAACATTCCTTCTTGATCTTGTATGGGGTCATGTGACCTACCACGGTGACCCTTAAATCTGGATCATGTAAACTGTCAGTAATACGTCATTTGATGTACAGTCCTCTGTCTCAAAAAAGATTTATATAACCATGCTTTGACTTCTAATGAGAACAGTTCTGAGAGCTTTCTGAGACACTCTTTCTTTCAGGGTTGTAATCGTCAAATTTGGCTCAAATAAAATTTCCCATTTCTTTCTTAGATCCACTGATTAATTTTTTGTCCACCAAGATAAAGGCACTCAGTGCTCACACCCTGAAGCCAAGGAATTAACATCACTCTACATCTCCTGAATTGATGCAAACAGTGACAAGCAATTTCTTCATAATTACAAAGTGCTTCTAATGAGATAGCTTAGTCTTACTTTTAAAATAACTTCTACATGGCATTAGGCCAAACCCTTTACTTAACCAAATAATCATATATATTAATCACACACACATATACACAATTTTTAAAACTCTCTTTTTCAACTGCATTAATTAAAGACCTTATTCAGAATTAATTTATCTTACCAGATTATGTCTAATGCTTTTGTCCTCATGCAGGCAAAAATGCATTCTCTCTTCACCCTTGCTAATTCGTTTTCCTGAAGAATTAGTATGTTCCTACCTTGACCTCTGATATGTGACTTCTGCTTGGACTGGGATGTACTGCTGACATCCAGCTTCCTGAACATGAGAACCCTGTGACTGCACAGGGCCCTATACTTAGAAGGAACCAGTGCTTGACTTACCGCTGTGCTGTCGCCATTGTGAATTCCTTAATCATGTTGGGACAAGGAATCCCACATTTTCATTTTGCATTGGGTCCTTCAAAGTCCTTAGCTAGTCTTGGTGGAGATGCACAGGCAACAGTGAGGAAACACTGGCGACAGCAAGAATGACAATGTAATCCAGGTTTAGGGGCTCCTGGAAAGTCTCAGGAGTGCCTAAACTGGCCAGAGGGGGCGTTTCTCCTCGGAAAGCTGGAGACCAGGGAGTCCACCTGCAGAGGAGCCTTGTTAGATGGAGCAACAGGCTCTGGGAAGGGGAGGTTTGCTAACAAGTTCTATGAGGTTAGAACAATCAGATTCATGCTAGGGAAGCTGCCCAAGAGACCATGTTTAACACAAAGGCAGCGACGAAGGAGACTGTGTCTCCTGGAGCCAGCAAGCAGCCAGAGAGTAAAACCAATAACTGGGAAAATCTGCCCATTGTGTTCATGTGCCATGGACTGGACTATGTCATTCCCTCATTTATTCTTTCCCTCAACAAACATTTACTGAGTATCCAACATGCACATACTGTGTTTTGTTCCTGAGCGATTTCAAAGATGACAATAATTCAGTCCCTGCTGTGGAGACCACTAAAGGCATGAGTGACATAACAGGATTCATGTTATAAAATAGGATGCTGTTACTTGTTGTGAGGTAGGGGCCGAGGGAATGGGCAAGGTTTTGGGGGATGGTCTTATGAAAGGTGTTAAGACTAGATCTTGAAGGGTCAGTAGGAGTTCAGCAAAGAAAGCTGCTGAGAAGAGCATCTGGACAGAGAGAATGGCACGAGTAAGCACCTGGGAGTGAGAAGCACCGGGAGGCATTTTGACAAATAATAAATCCAATACAGCAAAGCAGAGGGTGCGAGATGGTGAGTAACAGGATAGGGTGATGAAAAGAAAAGTAGGGTCCTGGCTGTGAAGAGCCTCGAATGCCATCACCTGGAGCCCGAATTTTACTGCAGGTTAAGGGGACAGCCTCTGAAGTTTATTAAGCAGAGAAGATCAAAGTGGAATGGATCCCACTCTAGAAATCGGAGTGGAGGAGATTAGAGTGGAGGGGCTAGCGTTTGCTACAATCCAGGCATGGGTCTGAGTGAAGAGTGACAGAAGCAGGCAAGCAGTTAAAGAATCACTAATATTTAAGCAAGAAACAGTTAGGGCCCAAGCTCAGGTAATAATGTAAATAGCGGGGGAAGAGATTGGAGAGTTATATTAAAGGTGGAATGGATTGTAGTTGATTCCCTAGATAGGATGAAAAGGGGGAGTAATTCATCCTTGCCAGTTTTCTGATTTGGATTATTGTCGTTAACAATATTGTCAACAACAATATTGTCATTAACCATTTTGGAGAATAAAGGAATAGGAAGGTAAGAAAATGAGTTGAATTTTGGACAGGTTAAATTCCAGGGACTGCTTCCAGTGGTGGTCTGTGTTACAAATTTGGAAGCAAGTCATAAGAATATAGATGCTTACTGGAGTTAAAAGCATGGATAGAATTACTTATAGAGGATTTGGACAGCAAGAAGCTCTGAAGAGCATCAGCATTTAAGAAGTGAGTAGATCAGCATGATCCAGTGAGAGAGGCTAAGCAGGAACAAACTGTTAGAAAGGTAGAAGGGGAACCAGTGTGGCGGGTCAGCAGTCCCCAGCCTTTAGGGCACCAGGGACCAGCTTCATGGAAGACAGTTTTCCCATGGACTGCAGAGGGGCAGAATGGTTTCGGGGTGATTGAAGCACATTACATTTATTGAGTTCACAGAGCAGAAGGTGGAGCTCAGGCAGTAATGTGAGTGATGGGGAGCAGCTGTAAATATAGATGAAGCTTTGCTTGCTTGCTCGCTGCTCATCTCCTTCTGTGTGGCCCAGGTCCTAACAGGCTGCAGACTGGTACTGGTCCGTGGCCTGGGGGTTGGGGACCCCTGTGGTCGATTGTATTATTGTTCCCTTTTATTTGCTATCTTTCCTGGAAGATCACTGTGCTGTGCTTAGTTGCTCAGTTATGTCTGACTCCTTGCATCCCCATGGACTGCAGCCTGCCAGGCTCCTCTGTCCGTGGGGATTCTCCAGGCAATAACACTGGAGTGGATTACCATTTCCTACTCCAGGGGATCTTCCCAACTCGGGAATCAAACCCAGGACTTCCACATTGCGGGCAGACTCTTTAAGCACTGAACCACCAGGGAAGCCCAGAAGATCATTGGCCCATCTCATTTCAAGTGGGAAGAGTGGGCTCCTTTGATTTCTTGATATCAGGCTTGGACCACATGACTCGCTTTGGCCAAGGGCACATGAGGAAAGGTGAGGCACACAGCATCCAAGCAGAGGATTTAGGGGTCACTATGTGGTTTGTCTGTTCCCTCCACCTGGACCCCCGGATGAAGAACAGACAAGGGCAGAGCTACATTCAGCCCTCAGCTGCTGCAGGCTGTGAACAGAAAGGAGACCTTTATGAGTGTAAACTACTGAGATTCGGGCATTATTACCTTAAGGTAACATAGCAAAAGCCGACTGTTAAAACCAGAAAAGAAGAGAGTCTCGGAAATGAAAGAAACACTTCAAGAAAAAGTGAGCGGTCAAGATGGTCAAAAGTGACAGAGAGGTAATTAGAAATAGCAAGAGGGAGGTTATGGGTGATCCTGGTGAGAACACTGTTAGTGGTGTGGCAGCAGCTGAAGCCAGATGGCTATGGATTGATTCCTGAACGGGAGGTGAGGAGGTGAAGATTCTAAGTGTAGATTACTCACTTAACGATGCTGACTGAAGGGAAGGAAAGAGAGAGAGAGAGAAACAGCTTAAGGTAGAGACAGAGTGGGAGGAGAGTTTTATTTAGGATAGAGGGGATTTGAAACTGTTTGCAGACTGAGGAGGAAGATTTGCTGGAAATGGAGAGATTGAGGATGTAAGTATAGCCAGCCATCTGGATCCACAGGTTCTGCACCTGAGTGTTCAACCAACTGCAGGTCAAAATTATTTAGGAAAAAAATTCCAGATGTTCCCCAAAGCAAAAATTGAATTTGCTGCTCATCAGCAACTACTTACAAAGCATTTACATTGTATTAAATAAGTAGTCTAGAGATGATATAAAGTATGTGGGAGGGTGTACTTGGATATATTCAAACACCAAGGCATTTTATATAAAGGAATTGAGGTTCTGAAACAACCCTCCTTCCCCCCAGTCGTGGATACCGATGGGCAACTGTATTGAGGCTATATGCCTGAAAATATATGTATCTGTGACTACCCCATAGTATTAAAAACAATAATAACAAACACTTGCATGGTGCTCACCAAGTGCTCAGCACAGTTTTGAATGTCTTGTATGTATTGATCTGCAAGGCAACTCTCTGAGGGATGTAGTGTTATCATTCCCATTACATAGTTGAGTAAACTGAGGCATGAAGATTTTTATTAACTCACTGCAGTTAGCATAGCTAATAAAGTGGCAGAGCCAGGGTTCAAACTAAGGCCATCCATCTGCAGGTGTGAGGGTCCTTAACCACCACGCTGTATTGTCTCTCATGGAGGAGCAGAAGGATTTTAAGCTGTAAGCTCTGCCTGGGAAGATGATGTGCCAGAGAGGGCCATATACCTCGTGAAAGAGGGATACGGCAGAGATGTACACAGGAGGGGGCCTGGAAAGGAGAAAGGTCTCGTTTCTCAGAGAGTAGAATTGGAAAGTTATGGGCACCAATTGAGTGAAGGTACCAGCCTGGTCTCTTCACAGGCTCTGCCAGCCTGACTGTGATTTGGTTGTGAGAAAAGATGAAAAAGAAGAGGGAAAATTAGGTAAAAGAAGGGCAGAAGAGTTGAGAGAAAGAGAGGAAGCCAAGTTCACTTTTGTGGTGCACTCAGTACTCACTATGTGCCAAGCTCTGTTCTGGGCTGGGGGTTCCAGAAGGAAGACTTAGTCCTTTCTCCAAGGAACTCCCCCAGATAATGGGAGGACAGACATAGGCGGTTTCTCTGACTCTGGGGTGAGGCTCAGTGTGATATGTGCAAAAAGCTAAAGAAGAGCAGGCTACGGAGGGACAGAATCCCTGGGCACAGATTCCACCGAGCAGAATTGCTAGTCATCTCTCATCCTAAGGATACCCCTCCTTTGGTGGGCTCTTTGTGAAGATCAGGGCATGGCTGGCTAATGGAATGTGGAACTCCCCTCCAACCTGGACTAAAGGCATAAAGGCCACAAGGGCAGATCTGCTTTCAGAGTTCAAAGTTGGAGAAATCTAAAACGGTACCCCACATCTAAGTAGCCCAGCTCAGCCGGCCTTTTAGGAGGCATTTCAAAGTGTGAGTGGCCTTTCATCACTGTGGAGTCGGCAGGATGTGTTGTGAGTTGTCAGGTCACGCTGTGTCACCTCAGTGTGTGGCGGATGCTCTGAACTGGAGAGGATTCCTATGGACTCTTGGGAAGTCTGGAGACTTCCCTCAGTAAGTGCGCACAGGGAAGCAAGTGAATTTCCCAAGATGGCAGTGTGGGCAAATGCGCAGGGGCTCATTTCAAGTCAGCAGCGTGTTTCCCAAATCAGTGAAACTGAGCTGCAGTGACATGGGAAACTGGCTCTGCTCTGCAAAGAGTTTGCCCTTCTCTCCCTTCCTTCCATTGCATTGTACTTTGTCTTCCTAGCTCATCCCTGACTCTCTTTTTAAGAGCAACTACTGGGCAAATAGACACACCACAAATATTAGCTGTCTTATGTGTGCCAGGAGACTTCTGTCTCCCAGGTAAGTCAGCCTGCCTTCTACAAATCTGCTTTGCAGAGTCCTGACCCGGAGCACTGCATACAGCCCATTTGAGTGTCTCTGATACCAGTGTCTTCTACCCAGCATCCTCCCCAACAGACTGACACTTCCAACCAGAGTCATGTTAAAGTCACCTGCCCCTGAATTTTTTTCATGTGGGTTTCATCCTCTTTGAGGGAGTCCACAATTCTGCCAATCCCTCACTTGCAACTTTGAGCCTGCATAATCTTTACTTCTCCTTTAAAATTTTTTATTACATTTTAATTAATTTTTATTGGAGTATAGTTTCTTTAGAATGTTGTGTTAGTTTCTGCCATACAGCAAAATGAATCAGCCCTACATATACACTCATCCTCTCCCTTTTGGACTTCCTTTCCATTCAGGTCACCCCAGTGCATTAAGAAGAGTTCCTTGCGCTATACAGTATATTCTCATTAGTTATGTGTTATACACAGTATCAAGTGCACATGTGCCAATCCTGATCTCCCAGTTCCTTCCCCCTACCTGTTTCCCCCTTGGTATCCATATATTTATTCTCTATGCCTCTATTTCTGCTTTTGCAAATAAGATCATCTATACCATATTTCTGGGCTTCCCTGGTGGCTCGGACAGTAAAGAAGCTGCCTGCAATGCAAAAGAACCAGGTTCAATCCCTGGTTCCAGAAGATCCCCTGAAGAACAGAATGGCAACTCACTCCAGTATTCTTGCCCGGAAAATCCCCATGGACAGAGGAGACTGGCGGGCTACAGTCCATGGGATCACAAAGAGTCAAACATGACTGAAGTGACTTAGCACACAGGCATACCATTTTTCTAGATTCCACATACATTCATTGCTATACAATATTTGTTTTTCTCTTTCTGACTTACTTCACTCTGCATGAGACTTCCTAGGTCCATCCATGTTTCTAAAAATGACCCATTCCGTTCCTTTTCATGGCCGAGTAATATTCCATTGTATATATGTACCGCAGCTCTACCCATTCCTCTGCTGACGGACATTTGCATTGCTTCCATGTCTTGGCTCAGGTAAATAGTGCTTCAGTGAATGCACCTTTTGAATTATGGTTTTCTCTGGGTATGTGCCCAGTAATGGGATTACCGGGTCAGAGGGCAGGTCTAGTTTTAGTTTTTTAAAGAAACTCCATACTGTTTTCTAAAGTGGCTGTATCAGTTTACACTTCCACCAACAGGGCATGAGGGTTTACTTCTCCTTAATTAAATGGTTAGCTTCTTAATTAACTCTCCTGATCCTTGTGTCCCGTGAAGTGGAAAAGATGAAGGACAAATCAGTGGTAAGAACTTCAGAGAAAGAGAAATTGGGGCTGGTACTTTAAGGACAATTAACAGCCTCTTTCGACAAATAGACAAAGAAGGGGAGTGTGCTGTAGGTAGAAAGAACAGAGGGTGTGCCAGAGCCCCAAGGCGGGACAGGACGGAGTGCGTTCAGGGAAAGGGGCGGTGCAGGAGGGTTAAAGTGCATACATACGTGTGCAGTGTCGCAGCTACGAATGGCACTGCTGAAACATGTAAAAAGCATTGACTGTACTGCTAAGAAATCTGGCTTTGGGCTTGGCTCTGTAGATAACTGAAGTCCACCGAGAGTTTTTTAGCAGAAGACACATATTTGATTCCTGGGTTGGGAAGATCCCCTGGAGAAGGAAATGGCAACCCACTCCAATATTCTTACCTGGGTAATCCCAAGGACAGAAAAGCCTGGGAAGGCTACAGTCCATAGGGTCACAAAGACTTAAATAGCAACAATGGATTTTTAAGTAGGGAATCCAACATGATTAGACTGGGGTTTTAGAAATCCGAGAGTAGCTATATGAAAGGTCGATCTGAAGGGCCAAGACTTGAGACAGAGAGACTTTCCCACCTGAAGCCACTGAACCTCTACCAGCCCAGGGGTACCACCCCAGGTACCACAGGCCAGGTTATCAGCACTGATCTCCATGGTAGACCAGGCACAACCAAGGCAGGGACTCAGCCTTTTTGCAGGGTGCCATTTCATATCCTCTGTGGGTTATAGTCTCAGAGCAGTGTCTCTCCACCCTTCCCTTCCACATGAAGGTAGAGAATGTAGATTTTCTGAAAGGGAAGCCCAGAGACCCTTGCTAGGAATGAAGCCCGGCTGAATGGGTAGAGAGCAATGTCTGTCTTGCTGCCTTTCCATTTAGTAGCAGCAAGAGAAGCCATCTCTGTAAATTTCCTCCAAACATTGCACACATTTTCCTGGCTTGCTGATGCCCAGTTGGCTATCATGAGAAATGCAGCGCATCAGGAAGATACTGAAATCAGACGATTTTTCACCTTGTCAATCACTCTATCTGTTTCTGCCTCCCCACTTTCTCTCTTCTTTCTCTTTAGTCTAAGATCAAACTGTGTGTGACCTTTTCATCCTTTTGGGGCCCTTTCTCTCTGCTGGTTACCTGCCAGGGGCTTCCCACCAATTTCACTCTAAGCTAAAATTAAGGGAAAAAAAAGAAAGTGAGATGAGAGGGGAGCCTCTTCACGAGGGAGTGCCTGACAGTAAAGGTTAGGAGACATGAGGCTAATGAACTACAGAATATTGGTTACATCTCACTTGATTACACTCAGAAAATGTAAAACCATCTTTTAGTCACAACTGGTCATTTATCTGCTGAAATGTTCACAGCAACACCCCCACTCATATTTATCTCCCCCTTCCACTTCTAGTCAAGGTTTCTAGAAATCAGTGATTCATCACTGAATACAACAACTACCATGGGATCTACCAGGCCAGGAAAAATCACCTCGTTTCCGTGCCAAGGTGCTGTCTCTCATTAGTAATATCTTCATGCAGCTGGGTACTCCTGGGGCACAGCAAAGCAGGTGTCAGAACAGCACCATCACCCGAGTGTGTGTATCTGGACCACTGAGGATAGATCAGAACCACAGCTCTTAGGCTGTCTTCCGGGGTCCTAATTAGCTTCGATTTGGAATGGAGGGTGGAAGTCCACTCAGAGTCAGCTTTGGGTTCCTAGGCACCCAAGGCTCACTCATTTGGATGAAAGGAGAAAGTCTCATTCTTCCTGAGCCATCACTCAAGAGGGCCCCACTCACATGTGAAAAGTTAGGGGTCAAGTCTGCTGTTAGCTCTAGAGCACAGATATTAGCCTTTATACAGTAACAATGTGTTAATGGAGACATACAAGACTTCTAATTAAACTTACATAATAAAAAACGTACATAATTATTTCTGTTCCCTCCTACAAATCTTACCACAGTAGGCAGAATTCTAAGATGGCTCCCAAGATTTCCAACCCCTGGTATATATGCCTTGCCTGATTTCCAGGACTGTGCACAGGAGCATTTACTCCTGTTACTAGGTATGTGATATGCAACAGTTGAACTTATGATAGGGAAATTGTCTAGGTGAGCCTGTCCTAAGCACATGAGCCATTTAAAGGCTTTGAGGGTGGGAGTGGGTGGGTGGGGCGGCTGGTTAAAAAATGGGAGGGCAGAAAGATTTGAAATACAAGAGGAATTCAATGCAAGTGAGATTCCCTATAGCTGCATTGGAGGAGGTCCTATGGCAAGGACCTGAGACTCGTCAACAGCCAGCAAAACAATGCGGACCTCAGACCTGTAATGGCAAAGAGACAAATTCTGCCAACAACCTCATACTGCTTGGAAGTGGGTCTTTTCCTGGTCAAGCTTCCACATGAGGATGAAGCTGGCCAACATTGTTATTTCAGCATTATGGGATCCTGGATCAAAGACTCAGCCAAAATATGCTGAATACCTGAGCCACAAAAACTGTGAGATAATAAATTTGTGTTGTTTTTAGCAGCTACATTTGTGGTAGTTTGTTATGTAGCGATGGATAACTAATACACTCTCTTAAAGGAATAAAGACTTAAACCCATCAAGGGGGGCACTTGGAGAAGGCAATGGCACCCCACTCCAGTACTGTTGCCTGGAAAATCTCATAGACGAAAGAGCCTGGTAGGCTGCAGTCCATGGGGTCGCTAAGAGTCGGACACGACTGAAGCGACTTAGCAGCAGCAGCAGCAGCAGGGGGCACTCAGAGCAGAGAAGTGGCAAACAAGTTGTGAAAGGTCAGAAGCAGATGGACTTAGGTCACCGATTTAGAAGAGCAGAGAAAGTATTAATACCCGCAGAAGAGGAAGCCAAAAAGTCATAACCTAATTTGGAGCTCAGGAAGGACTCTGAAACTAGATATACAGGTGCCTCTGGAGACTGACATACAAGAAGCTTGTGCTTCTTTGTTGTCAAACATGAAGACGGGGTGAAAGCCCATGTAAGGAGCTGATAGACATCCCCAGATTCTCTCTTCTCCCCCACCAAGTCAGACAACTTTCCTACATTCAACACTATAGAAGGCAAGAGGTATAATTTCTGGAGACACTGAACCATGTAGTCTGTGAACTTGACACTAGTCACAACTGATAGCAGATGAAAATGAAGGTATTAAGATTCATATACTGAACTGTAAGACTGTCCCCACTCCCTAGTTCTGTCCCTCTCTCACTTAAACATGTATTACTCTCAACCACTGAAAAGGAGACAGGAATCATGTTCCTGGAGGAATGAAATGTCTCTTAATTAAGTGACTCAGACTAACTCATTGCTCTAATTATTCTATAGTCATATAGGCACCCCCCTCCCACAGTATATGTGCACATACATATGTGTATGCTTATAACATCTAATTAGGTTTCTAGTGGCTCATTTGTATTTCAGATATGAATAGACAAAAAAGAATTAGCAGACATTTGAGAAAAGACTTTAGTATAGAAAAGATAAAAACAGGAAAGAGAGATTCAAATAGAACAGAAAATGCAAGGAACAAAAAAAACCCTGATGAAACAATATTTCAACCATGAAGCAACAAGATAATATCCTATTTACAAAGAGACATTCAGAAAATAAGAAAAAATACTCATGCATATTAAAGATTAAGAAAACAGAAAATAATTAAAGAATCAAAAGAATATGTAGAAGGTTAAAAAGTGACGCAATCTCCCAGACAATCATACACAAAAAGTTGGATTAAAGCTCAACATTCAGAAAATGAAGATCATGTCATCCAGTCCCATTACTTAATGGCAAATAGATGGGGAAACAGTGGAAACAGTGACTGACTTTATTTTTTTGGGCTCCAAAATCATTGCAGATGGTGACAGCAGCCATGAAATTAAAAGACGCTTACTCCTTAGAAGGAAAGTTATGACCAACCTAGACAGCGTATTAAAAAGCAAAGACATTACTTTGCCAACAAAGGTCCATCTAGTCAAGGCTATGGTTTTTCCTGTGGTCATGTATGGATATGAGAGTTGGACTATAAAGAAAGCTGAGCCCAGAAGAATTGATGCTTTTGAACTGTGATGTTGGAGAAGACTCTTGAGAGTCCCTTGGACTGCAAGGAGATCCAACCAGTCCATCCTAAAGAAGATCAGTCCTAGGTGTTCACTGAAAGGACTGATGTTGAAGCTGAAACTCCAATACTTTGGCCACCTTATACGAAGAGCTGACTCATTTGAAAAGGCCCTGATGCTGGGAAAGATTGAGGGCAGGAGGAGAAGGGGATGACAGAGGATGAGATGGCTGGATGGCATCACCAACTCAATGGACATGAGTTTGGGTGAACTCCTGGAGTTGGTGATGGACAGAGAGGCCTGGTGTGCTGAGGTTCAGGGGGTTGCAAAGAGTCAGACACAACTCAGTGACTGAACTGAAATGATAGAAACTAGGAAAGAAAAGATAAGAAAATTAGGTGATTTATTCCTGGAGGTACAACTTCTAACTAACAGGAGTCAGGCAAAGAGAGAACAAAGAAAATAGAGGAATGAAAATTATTATGGAAATATATAAGAAACATTTCTTCTTTTGAAAGACATAACTTTACAGATTGAAAGGACTTATTAAGTGCTTAGTACAACAAAGGAAAATAAGGACCACCTCAAGGCATGCTGCCATAAAATTTCACACCAGAAAGAGATCTTAATATCTCTTTTAAAAGAGTTTAGAGATAAAAAGGCAAGGGACATGCAAGATATCAGAAATCAGAATGGTATCAGCTTTCTAAGAGCAAAACTAGATTAAAAGACAATGGAGTTGTTTCTTCAAAATTTCAGGGTAAAAATCATTCTCAACCCCAAATTTTATACCAAGTCAAGTTGCCAATCAAGAATGAGGGAAGAATAAATGCATTTTCATACATCTAAATTTTCAGTCTCAATTTATCTCTGATGCACTGTTTCTTAGGAAAGCAGTAAAGGGCATATGCCACAAAACAAAGGAGTAAATAAAAAAAGCAGAAGATATCGCACTGGGTGCAGGAAACAGAGGATCTTACAGAGAAGTGAGTAAAAAGGAATTCCTAAGATCCAAGGGAAGGAAGATGCATGAGGACCAGTCTGTTGAAGAGCTGGAGGCCACCAGTCAACAGGGCAAGAAGACTGAAGACTCTAGAAGGAGTATCTCCTAGGAAAACACAGAAATGACACCACATTGGATGTGCCTGTCTGTTTTATGTCTCATGGATCTGTCAAAGAGTTTGCTAAGAATTTTAATTAGTCACAAAGATGAAAAGTTGAACTCATTGGACAACTAAGAGGTGTGCAAGAGATTGGCTGTGATAATCATATATGCAGAGTACATCATGAGAAACGCTGGGCTGGAAGAAACACAAGCTGGAATCAAGATTGCCGGGAGAATTATCAATAACCTCAGATATGCAGATGACACCACCCTTATGGCAGAAAGTGAAGAGGAGCTAAAAAGCCTCTTGATGAAAGTGAAAGAGGAGAGTGAAAAAGTTGGCTTAAAGCTCAACATTCAGAAAACGAAGATCATGGCCTCTGGTCCCATGACTTCATGGGAAACAGATGTGGAAACAGTGTCAGACTTTATTTTTTGGGGCTCCAAAATCACTGAAGATGGTGACTGCAGCCATGAAACTTTCTCCTTGGAAGAAAAGTTATGACCAACCTAGATAGTATATTCAAAAGCAGAGACATTACTTTGCCGACTAAGGTCCGCCTAGTCAAGGCTATGGTTTTTCCTGTGGTCATGTATGGATATGAGAGTTGGACTGTGAAGAAGGCTGAGCGCCGAAGAATTGATGCTTTTGAACTGTGGTGTTGGAGAAGACTCTTGAGGGTCCCTTAGACTGCAAGGAGATCCAACCAGTCCATTCTGAAGGAGATCAACCCTGGGATTTCTTTTGAAGGAATGATGCTGAAGCTGAAGCTCCAGTACTTTGGCCACCTCATGCGAAGAGTTGACTCATTGGAAAAGACTCTGATGCTGGGAGGGATTGGGGGCAGGAGGAGAAGGGGACGACCCAGGATGAGATGGCTGGATGGCACCACGGACTCAATGGACGTGAGTCTGAGTGAACTCCGGGAGTTGGTGATGGACAGGGAGGCCTGGCGTGCTGCCATTCATGGGGTCGCAAAAAGTCGGACACGACTGAGCGACTGAACTGAGCTGACTGACACCAGCTGTGTTGTGAATAATATTTACAAAGGCAAAATAATGTAAATACTAAATATTGTGATTTTAGTGATTGTGATATGTGATTACATATGCAAAATAATGTAAACACGAAACAACAGTTGTGATAAACTACATTGGAAGGATGGGTTGAGGAAATGTCTGTGTGCATATGTAGTAGGTGGAATGGGGCCAGGGCTGTGCAAGAGCTAAATCCTTAACTTCCACGAGAGTAAATCAATATATGATTTCTAAAATTTCAAATAAAAAATAGTCCCAAGAAATAGTACTCTAAATGTGTGGTCTAAATTTATTAAGTTAAATACAAAAATAAATGGCTAAAAGTAGTTCCCTCTGAAGAAGAGACCCAGTGTTGGGACAAAGTAGCCAAGAAATTGCTTTTTTTTTGTGATAAGTCTCATAGTATTGTTTGAGTTTTTAAGCTCTGTGTCAGCAAGCAAAAGCCCATAGAAAACCTATTTTAGCTTACATAGTACCTGGGCAATATAAATATTCTTTCATGCCATGTTTGGGGTGAGAGGTGGAAAAGGATTGTTTCTGATAACTTTAACCTGGCTTGAAAACCAGGTTTTTGTATATGAGGATATATTCCTGTACTAAGTTGAGTTTTGAATGGCAAAGTCTATCTGTCTAGTGTTGAGACCCAAATATAACCATGCCTATTAACAATACAGTATTGTTGAATCTACAAAGCCACGGCACACCTATACCTTTGCTTGATCCTAGTAGCAATCTTGTGAGGTAGTCAGGGCAGGGAAGAGTATACAGACAAGGGAACTGAAATCCAGAGAGGTTGGGTGACTTTCCATGGTCACACAGCCTAGATTCGAAAGCAGCTTTCTCTGCAGCCCTGCTGAAGCCATTGACCTAAAGCTAGGGGCAATATAGCATAATTTTGGAAGAAGTCATTATCTATCTATCTTCAGACTCCTAATTTAGGGACTTTGAGTCATTCTATTCTTTACTTTCCCTGTCTTTCCTCCATGCCAGTTCCTAATTTTTTCCTTCCCATTCCTGAGCTGCTCATTTGTTGTGATTGTTTTTCTTTTTTAAAGATTTATTTTTTATTTATTTTTGGCTGTGCTGAGTCTTCATTGCTGCATGTGGGCTTTCTCTAGTTGCAGTGAACGGGGGCTACTCTTCACTGCGGTGTGTAGCCTTCTCATTGCGGCTTCTCTTGTTGGGGAGCACAGGCTCTGGGTGTGCCGACTTCAGCAGGTGTGGCTCTAAGGCTCTGGAGCACAGGATCAGTGGTTGTTGTGCACGGGGTTAGTTGCTTCAGGGCTTGTGGGATCTTCCCAGACCAATGATTAAACCCATGTCCCCTGCACTGGCAGGTGGATTCTTAATCACTAGACCACCAGGGAAGCCCCCTGAGTTGCTCTTATCAATTGCTTGGATCTT
Organism: Capricornis sumatraensis; assembly: GCF_032405125.1. Taxonomy (NCBI): domain Eukaryota; kingdom Metazoa; phylum Chordata; class Mammalia; order Artiodactyla; family Bovidae; genus Capricornis; species Capricornis sumatraensis. The sequence continues at coordinate 64,011,073 of NC_091082.1, forward strand.
ACTCTGCCCCTTTCTTTTTGCCTCCAGATTTAATTCTTGGCTTTGGGAATTGAAACATTTGAAACACTGAGAGTGACTAGATACATCATGATCGTCGTGATACTACCTTCATGGTTAAAGGTAGCCAGGAAAGCCTGTCCCAGCCTTGGAATCTGAATTAGACCTGGAGTTCATTTGATGAAAACCACAATGCACCCAGTTCATCACATGTTATCTCCTCAACACTCTGCTCATCTTTCCACAAACATAGTGGTCTTGGCATATGGAATAGACCTCAAAAGATGGTCTTTCAGTCTTTTGATTTATTTTTCAAGCACGCACACAGTTCGAGGCTAAAGAAACGGTGAAAAAAGTGAGAGAAAGTGGCAGGGGTAGAAGAAAGATTTGCACGTCTGTGCCCACTATCAACGTCAGCTGAGTTATGATAAGGTAGTTGAAGAGGTGCCTGTTTAAGCCACCAATACTTTTTCCGCCCTCAGGTTCCTTGGAGATCTCTTGATCCGGTTTTGTGTTTGAGGTAGATAGGATCACAGCTTCCAGTGTTATGGCTGCAGGCATAATTCCAACATCTGAGAGCATTTTCCTCCCAGATATTTAATTTCCCCTTCCAGCCGTTTTACCACTGGGGCCCTAGACATACTTCACAACTCTATCTACCACATCATCTTAGCCTCTTTTGCAAGTCTTTTAATATCTATCAGAAAATAATGCTGTCTTTGATTCTGAGGCAAATCCCTAACACTTCTTCCCTTGTTTCTAATTAGCAAGATTTCTGTGGTAATTAAGACAAGAGCAATTCCTCACTTCTGCAGCATTTTTGATTGAGAGAAAGAAAAATACAATAACACAAAGTGGGTCTAAGACTGACTCCATTAGCTGACTTGACTATTTTAAATAATTTCAGCACCTTGGTGCATGTGTGTGCGCACACACACAAACACACATGTCTATAAACACACATACACAGTACATGGTATGCATGTATCTACACATACATACTTGCTCACATGCATACACACACATACACACACACACTCATGCACAAACAGGAACATTAAGCCATTTCAAAAAGAAGCAGAATCTGGACTTCCTTCATGGCACAGTGGATGAGAATCTGCCCACCAAGTCAGAGGACACAGATTCAATCCCTGGTCTGGGAAGATTCCACATGGCCCAGAGCAGCTAAGCCTCTGAGCCACAACTACTGAGCCTGCATGCTGCAACTACTGAATCCCAAGCACCCTAGAGCCTGTGCTCTAAAACAAGAGAAGCCGCTGCAATGAGAAGCTCATGCACCACAACTCGAGAGTAGCCCCCACTCGCTGCAAGTGGAGAAAGACTGTGCAGCAACAAAGACCCAGCGCAGCCAAAAATAAAATAAGTAAATAAGCTTTAAAAAAAAGAAGAAGAAGAGAAAGAAACAGGATCCAAATGCACTAATGGAAATACTGTCATTCTGTGGGCAGAAAAAATGCCCCATCTTAAACCCTGGGCATCCCACGAAACAAGGCATCTCAATGGACAGAATGCTGGATGGCTGAAGATGGGCACATTTCCTCTCTGGTCAAACACCCAGGGACTTGGCATTTACAAGACTCTAGAAATGCCCATTGCATATGTTTGCCCTGCGTTAGCTTTTGCTCTTGCTTAGCAGAGAGGGTAGGTTGAAACTGCATTGCCGGACAAAATCTAGTTTTGTCAGCTGAGCCCAGAGAACTAACAGTGCTGTAATTTCCATTTTAGAGATGGTATTCTAAAATGGGTCCACATTCTGGGTGTGTGTATGTGGGCACAAACATGTACTTCTATGTACTCCTAAGGGATTAACAAAAAGGTGTTCTGCATCTCTAAAGCTAAAGAAAAATATCCTCTCTGCATGTATGACTTTTTAAAACCAAGGCTCTTTATAGCATTGGACCTTGCTTCTATCACCAGTCACATCCACAACTGGGTGTTGTTTTTGCTTTGGCTCCATCCCTTCATTCTTTCTGGAGTTATTTCTCCACTGATCTCCAGTAGCATATGGGCACCTACCAACCTGGGGAGTTCCTCTTTCAGTGTCCTATCTTTTTGCCTTTTCATGCTGTTCATGGGGCTCTCAAGGCAAGAATACTGAAATAACTCCAGGAAGAATGAAGGGATGGAGCCAAAGCAAAAACAACACCCAGTTGTGGATGTGACTGGTGATAGAAGCAAGGTCCGATGCTGTAAAGAGCAATATTGCACAGGAACCTCGAATGTTAGGTCCATGAATCAAGGCAAATTGAAAGTGGTCAAACAGGAGATGGCACGAGTGAACGTCGACATTCTAGGAATCAGTGAACTAAAATGGATTGGAATGGGTGAATTTAACTCAGATGACCATTATATCTACTGCTGCAGGCAGGAATCCCGTAGAAGAAATGGAGTAGCCATCACAGGCAACCAAAGAGTCTGAAATGTAGTACTTGGATGCAATCTCAAAAATAACAGAATGATCTCTGTTCATTTCCAAGGCAAACCATTCAATATCACAGTTATCCAAGTCTATGCCCTGACCAGTAATGCTGAAGAAGCTGAAGTTGAATGGTTCTATGAAGACCTACAAGACCTTTTAGAACCAACACCAAAGATGTCCTTTTCATTCTAGGGGACTGGAATGCAAAAGTAGGAAGTCAAGAAACACCTGGGGTAACAGGCAAATTTGGCTTTGGAGTACAGAATGAAGCAGGGCAAAGACTAATAGAGTTTTGGCAACAGAACGCACTGGTCACAGCAAACACCCTCTTCCAGCAACACAAGAGAAGACTCTACACGTGGACATCACCAGATAGCCAACACCAAAATCAGATTGATTATATTCTTTGCAGCCAAAGATGGAGAGGCTCTATACAGTCAATAAAAACAAGATGGGGAGCTGACTGTAGCTCAGATCATGAACTCCTTATTGCCAAATTCAGACTTAAGTTGAAGAAAGTAGGGAAAACCACTAGACCATTCAGATATGACCTAAATCAAATCCCTGATGATTATACAGTGGAAGTGAGAAATAGATTTCACGGATTAGATCTGATAGACAGAGTGCCTGATGAACTATGGACGCAGATTCGCGACATTGTACAGAAGACAAGGATCAAGACCATCCCCAAGAAAAAGAAATCAAAAAAGCAAAATGGCTGTCTGAAGAGGCCTTACAAATAGTTGTAAAAAGAAGAGAAGCAAAAAGCAAAGAAGAAAAGGAAAGATATAAGCATCTGAATGCAGAGTTCCAAAGAACAGCAAGGAGAGATAAGAAAGAGGTAAGAAAGCCTTCCTCAGAGATCAATGCAAAGAAATAGAGGAAAACGATAGAATGGGAAAGACTAGAGATCTCTTCAAGAAAATTAGAGATACCAAGGGAATATTTCATGCAAGGACGGGCTCAATAAATGGCAGAGATGGTATGGACCTAACCGAAGCAGAAAATATTAGGAGGAGGTGGCAAGAATACACAAAGAAACTGTACGAAAGGGATCTTCATGACCTGGATGATCACAATGGTGTGATCACTCACTTGGAGCCAGACATTCTGGAATGTGAAGTCAAGTGCACCTTAGGAAGCATCACTACAAACAAAGCTAGTGGAGGTGATGGAATTTCAGTTCAATTTCAAATACTAAAAGATGATGCTGTGAAAGTGCTGCACTCAATATGCCAGCAAATCTGGAAAACTCAGCAGTGGCCACAGGACTGGAAAAGGTCAGTTTTCATTCCAATCCCAAAGAAAGGCAATGCCAAAGAATGTTCAAACTACTGCACAATTGCACTCATCTAATGTACTAGTAAAGTAATGCTCAAAATTCTCCAAGCCAAGCTTCAGCAATACATGAACCATGAACTTCCAGATTTTCAAGCTGGTTTTAGAAAAGGCAGAGGAGCCAGAGATCAAATTGCCAAAATCTGCTGGATCATGGAAAAGGAAGAGAGTTCCAGAAAAACATCTATTCCTGCTTTATAGACTATGCCAAAGCCCTTGACTGTGTGGATCACAACAAACTGTGGAAAAATCTTCAAGAGATGGGAATACCAGACCACCTGACCTGCCTCTTGAGAAACCTGTATGCAGGTCAGGAAGCAACAGTTAGAAATAGACATGGAATAACAGACTGGTTCCAAATATGAAAAGGAGTACATCAAGGCTGTATATTGTCACCTTGCTTATTTATGCTTACTTATGCAGAGTATATCATGAGAAATGCTGGGCTGGAAGAAGCAGAAGCTGTAATCAAAATTGCTGGGAGAAATATCAATAACCTCAGATATGCAGATGACATCTCCCTTATGGCAGAAAGTGAAGAACTAAAGAGCCTCCTGATGAAAGTGAAAGAGGAGAGTGAAAACATTGGCTTTAAGCTCAACATTCAGAAAACTAAGATCATGGCATCCAGTCCCATCACTTAATGGCAAATAGATGGGGAAACAGTGGCTGACTTTATTTTTTTGGGCTCCAAAATCACTGCAGATGGTGACTGCAGCCATGAAATTAAAAGACACTTACTCCTTGGAAAGAAAGTTATGACCAACCTAGACAGCATATTAAAAAGCAAAGACATTACTTTGTCAACAAAGGTCTGTCTAGCCAAGGCTATGGTTTTTCCAATAGTCATGTAAGGATGTCAGAGTTGGACTATAAAGAAAGCTGAGCACCAAAGAATTGATGCTTTTGAACTGTGGTTTTGGAGAAGACTCTTGAGAGTCCCTTGGACTGCAAGGAGATCCAATCAGTCTATCATAAAGGAAATCTGATGTTGAAGCTGAAACTCCAGTACTTTGGCCACCTGATGCAACGAGCTGACTCATTTGAAAAGACCCTGATGCTGGGAAAGATTGAGGGCAGGAGGAGGAGGGGATGACAGAGGATAAGATGGTTGGATGGCATCACCAACACAATGGACATGAGTTTGGGTGAACTCTGGGAGTTGGTGATGGACAGGGAGGCCTGGCTTGCTGTGGTTCATGGGGTCGCAAAGAGTCGGACCCGACTGAGCGACTGAACTGAACTGAAAACCAAGGCATATTTTGAGGCTGGTGCTCATCAGAGTTCAGGCAAAGAGCTCTCATAGTTGTTTATATGTGCATGTGTGTGTGTTTGTTTCAAGGCAATGACACATACCAAAGGGCTTTGTTTGGAAATTGTAATTTTTTCAGACAATTTCATAATTCAGTTTAGTTCAGTTCAGTCGCTCAGTCGTGTCTGACTCTTTGCGACCCCATGAACTGCAGCACACCAGGCCTCCCTGTCCATCACCAACTCCCAGAGTCCACCCAAGCCCATGTTCATTGAGTCAGTGATGCCATCTAACCATCTCATCCTCTGTTGTCCCCTTCTCCTCCTGCCCTCAGTCTTTCCCAGCATCAGGGTCTTTTCAAATGAGTCAACTCTTCATATAAGGTGGCCAAAGTATTGGAGTTTCAGCTTCAAATCAGTTCTTCCAGTGAACACCCAGGACTGATCTCCTTTAGGATGGACTGGTTGGATCTCCTTGCAGACCAAGGGACTTTCAAGAGTTTCTCCAACATGACAGTTCAAAAGCATCGATTATTTTGTGCTCAGCTTTCTTTATAGTCCAAGTCCCACATCCATACGTGACCACTGGAAAAACCATAGCCTTTACTAGACGGACTTTTGTTGACAAAGTAATGTCTCTGCTTTTTAATACGCTGTCTAGGTTGGTCATAATTATTTATCCCATAGTTAGTTACTTTGTTTCTTAAGGCAGAGCTGTGCTTGCCAAGAGCTGGTGCTGCGCCCTTTGGGATAGCTAAGGTTGTGGGCATGGCCCATGCGATCTGCAGGCCCTGCCGAAGACAGTCTCCTGGCTCCGTATGTCTCCAGCCCCACCCTGAGCAAGCTCCTATCTGGGGAAGCTGAACTAAGGAGCAAGATGCCTCTCTTTGTGTTGGTTCTTTTCCTTCACTGTGAAATCCAGTATCCTTCCATTCTGTGCCTGTCAAATCATTAGGCCACAGGGACTTGCCATTGGTTGGGCCTCATGGATACCTTTTTCAAACTTCTCATTTTATAAATGAAGAATTTGAGGCTCAGAGTGAAAGGTTACCCCAAGGTCACACAGCAGCTGGGCACACAGGTCCCCTTACTCTGAAGCTAGTGCTCCATCCATCTCCTTGTAGTGATTTAATTTCTTTAGCTGAGCAACTATTATTGAATTTCTGGTAGGAATTCACACTAGGTGCTGCAAGTTCAAAGGAGCTACAAAACAGAGGACACAACAGATGTCAAATGCGACAACATACAGAGGGAAGCTCACACAGTGCCTGGCTCAGAGGAGGTATTCAAGGTCCCCTCTTCCTTTCCCTTTGCCCCTCTTTTCCCTAACAAGGCACCTAGAAAGGGGGAAATCTCAGATATTTGAATTTGTCAAGTTCTTGCAGGTTTGATTGAGAAGCTGATGAGCAACTCCCATTACCTCTTCAAAAGCACATTTTCCTGTTCTATGATGAGGCCTCCTAGACCAAGTCCACGCGTGGAAGAACTCTAGGGGTTTTATAAAGGCTTTGGTTCCTCCCGCTGCCCCTCTGTTCCAGGGTGTTGGGTGAACACATGGCTCCCCTACGCTGGTCTGACTCACAGACACAGTCATGCTGACTCACTGACACCTACAGAGCAGAAAAAGCCATCTCCTCAGGTTTTGACTGGAGATGGAAGCCTTCACAGGATGCAAAAATCAGCTCATCTCAGGGAAGGATCACTGAAGGACACTATGGGCTGGTTGCCTGGGAAAAATATTGTCAAAGCCGTTTGGCCTGGAACCCAAGTTACTCTGTTTCCTGAACTCATAACAGACTCTCATATGCCAGAGATTAAAAGTCCCCTTGCTTTACACTTACCCAGAGAACCAGAGGCATAAAACTATGCAAAGTCTGTAATAGCTGAGCCAAGTCATCTCTGCTTTGAGCCTTGAATGGGAGGAGTCGAGGTTCCTTCCAACCCTAGCATTTTATCTAAGACCACCACAGTCACCACGCTATAGGCTTTATTAATCAAAACTGTATCTAGAGTCTCTGGGTTCCTTTGCAAATAGACTTCCCTTGCTGGCATGTGATGAGACTCAGGGCCATCTTTCAGGTAGATTCCCTGGCCAATGTAGCCACCATCCTGGGGCTTTATCCTCAGCTCTTTGCCCTTTGCTTCTTTTCTGCCTCCTCTTCAGAGGGCCAGTGATCTGTAGCACAAAGCTGAGCACACCCAGATTGGTGGCAGGCAGCCTTATTAGTCACAGATAGCAAAGCACAGAATAACTAATTCCCAAGGAGGATGAAGTGGACACCAGCGAACAAAGAACTGATATACTGCCTGGTAGAGAACCAAGCTGAATCTTAGCACACATTGCTTCTTTTTTTCTAAATCTACCTTGTACCTAAACACAAAAACTGTATGTTCCATGGAAACCAGCCCTTTTCTGGCATGACTTCCAGGCACAACCTGTCCTCACCACAATATTTGTCTTGCTTGGTCAAAACGCTAGCTACATCAGCCTGGGGATTCTCACATACACTCACCTCCTGAGTTCTGTTTGCTGGTTGTTTTGCCCATCAGCTTTCCTGACTATCTCCCTCTTGTTTTTTCTTGATCTCATTCATCCTCTCCTGTGCTCACACGTCGATGTCTGCCTTCAGAGGGAGGCACTGGTACTCTCGTTTCCTCACTTAGTTCCCTGCCTATGGCAGAAAGACTCCAAAACGACTCTCAGTTATCCTTGCCTCACAAAGTCACACCCTTGTGTAATCCCCTCACCTTGACCACAGGCAGGATATGTGATGCATTTCTAACAGAACATGCCAGAAATGATGGGCTGTCGCTTCCATGATGATGTTACATGAGACTGTAAAATCTTCTTGTTGGCAGACTCCTTCCCTTACTAGTTTTCTTGGAGCAAGCTGCTGTGTTGGGTAGGCTTGTGTGTGACAAGGAGTTGAGGATGGCTCCCCAACACTCCCAGGAGCTCCCAACAATCACCAGGAACTGAGGATGACTTTCAGCAAGATGCTGTAGAGAATGAGGCCTCTATCCAAAGTCTAGAAGGGGCTGAATTCTAATAATAAGAATGTGAGATTGGGAACAGACCAAACCTTGAGAATAGACCACAGCCTTGGTCAGCAACTTGATTGCACCTCTCAGATTAGACCCTTGGTAGGGGATCCAGCTAATCATGATCCAGCTAATCACAGAATCTATTAGATGTTAAGTGTGTTGTTCTAAGCTAGAACACTACTCACAGGAATAAAAAAAATATATATGACAATTTTCTCTTAGAAGCACCTACTAATATGACTCCCCTTTGAAACAAAGACATTTTACATGCAACAGTGTGTGAGAAGGACAATAGAGAACATTTCCTGTAGCCTCCCTGGAAAAGTCCCCCTCTCCAGTGCTTAGACAGTTCATCATCCAGCCCTCTAACCTGAACTCTGATACACCAGGGAAGCTCTGTGTCTTATAAGATAATCATTCTATCTATGGACAGTTCTTTATTTTTCATAATTATTTTTTTATATATGCAGCACTAATTTTGTGCTTTTTACTATGCTTTTATCTATATACATTCCTTAAATTATTCCTTATAATGATTCTATTGTCAACACTATTATCTACTCTATAAATATTAGGAAATGAAAACCCAGAGAAATCAAGCAGTTTTCTCAAGACCCATAAGCATCAAACAGACTTTCACCTAAGTCTATCCAACTCAAAGTCCATATTCTGAGCCACTGTGGTGTACTACTCCAGTCCTCTTAGAAATCTCTTACTTATGCTAAACCAAACACTTCCTTCTTCTGATAGCCACTTCATTGATCTCTTGGGAGATTTACAAGACAGAAATTGGATTTCTCTTCTCTGGGAAAAAATTTAAGATAGTTAAAGATCGTCATCATGTATCCCTTGTCTTTCTTAGGAGTTTTTTTTTTTTTTTTAAGGACACTCTTTAAAATGTATTATGAATAGGGATGAATACGTGGAGCTCAGAGAAATTTTAGGGCAGTGAAACTACTCTGTATGATACTATCATGGTGGACACAAGTCATTATACATCTGTCCGAGCCCCTAGGATGTACAAAACCATGAATGAACCCTCCTATAAACTATGGCGATAGTGATGTGTCAATGTGTTTTCATCATTGTAACAAATCCACTACTCTGATGAGGGATAATGACGAGAGAGACAATGCATACATGAGGGCAGGGGCATGTGGGAAACTTCTGTTCCTTCCTTTTAATTTTGTTGTGAACCTAAAATGTCTCTGAAAAACACAGACTATAGGTTATTTTTTTTTTTTTCAGTTCTCCCTATCCAAAAAAAAAAACCAGAAAAAACATTCAGTGGGAAATGGAAGGACATTGCTTAATGGATATGGAGTTTTATTTGGAGGGATGGAAATATTTTGGAAATTAATAAAGGCAACCCTGGGGCTTCCCCAGTGACTCAGTGGAAAAGAATCTGCCTGCCAATGAGGAGACACAGATTCAATCCCTGGGTCGGAAAGATGGAGGAGGGCATGGCAGCCCACTCCAGTATTCTTGCCTGGAGAATCCCATGGACAGAAAAGCCTGGCGGGCTACAGTCCACAGGGTCGCAAAGAGTCAGACACGACTGAAGCGACTTAGCACACAGGAATGCAACAATAGCATGACATTGTAAATGTTCTAAATTCCCCTGACTTGTTGACTTTAAAATGGTTAATTTTATGTTATGTGAAATTCACCTAAGTATATTATAAAAAGTAAATAAAATATATTTTGAATGTTTTAATGATAGAAATGGGATAAAAATTGAAATATTATAGACCCAGGACTTTCCTGGCAGTCCAGTGGGTGGTCCAAGTTGCACTGGTTGCCTTCCAATGCAAGGAGTGCAGGTTTGATCCTTGGTTGGAGAGCTAAGATCTCACATGTCTCATGGGCAAAAAACACAAAAATCACTAAATAAAAATAACGTAAAAAATTCAGCAAATACTTTAAAAATGGTCCACATCAAAAACATTCTTTAAAAAATTAATGTAGAGACTTATAACCAATATCCAGTTTAAAAATGAAATAGTATGAATGGAAGTAAGGCTCTTCTTTTCCACTACCTCCTTGCCCTCCCTTTTCACTGAGAAGTAAACACTGTTCTGGATTTTGTAGTCCTCACTGCCATGTATTTCTTTATTGTTTTATTTCATGTGTCTGTATCACTGAACAATAAATAACACTGTTGTGCACATTTCAAAATGTAAATAAATGCTCTCATTCTATAGGAATTCTTATTTAACTTCCTTTTCCCGTTCTGATTATGTTTGTGAGATTTATGAATGCAGCATTTTTTCTTTAGCCATTCTCCTGTTGATGGACAGTTAGATTATTTCTATTTTTAGCCATCATGATCAATTCTGTTAGGAAAGTTCTCATAATATGTTTTTTTGTGTACAGATGCAAGAACATTTCTAGGTATATCTAGGAATATCTTTAGTTCCACCAGCTATCACAAGTGACTCTCATAGTAAGGTTTTGAGATGCCTCACCATTGTATGTGCCCTTCTTGGAGATGCTCTGGTTTGTAGGAACACTTCTCCAGTGCAATGGGATATTTGCCTCCTTCATCTTGGACAGAATACCTCTACCAGGGATCTGAGATTGCAGGAAACATTTCATAAGCTTTATATACTGTTACTTGCTTTGATATTTTATAGTTAGTAATCCCTAAGTATTTTTTTCCCATAAGAATCACTTTCAAATCAAGTATCCCCAGTTTGTAACTGCACAGCCAATGTTTATTCTAAGCCTAATTACAGGATTTTAATTCTATCCCTATTGAATTTCTCCTTGTTAGTTTTAGCCATTCCTAGACTGTATAGCGGCGGAGAAGGCAATGGCACCCCACTCCAGTACTCTTGCCTGGAAAATCCCATGGACGGAGGAGCCTGGTAGGCTGCAGTCCATGGGGTCGCTGAGAGTTGGACAAGACTCAGTGACTTCACTTTCACTTTTCACTTTCATGCATTGGAGAAGGAAATGGCAACCCACTCCAGTGTTCTTGCCTGGAGAATCCCAGGGACAGCGGAGCCTGGTCGGCTGCCGTCTATGGGGTCGCACAGAGTCGGACACGACTGAAGCGACTTAGCAGCAGCAGCAGCAGACTGTATAGTGGAGAAGGCAATGACAACCGACTCCAGTATTCTTGCCTGGAAAATCCCATTGATGGAGGACCCTGGTGGGCTACAGCACATGGGGTAGCTAAGAGTCGGACACGACTGAGTGACTTCACTTTCACTTTTCACTTTCATGCATTGGAGAAGAAAATGGCAACCCACTCCAGTGTTCTTGCCTTGAGAATCCCAGGGACAGGGGAGCCTGATGGGCTGCCATCTATGGGGTCGCACAGAGTCGGATACGACTGAAGTGACTTAGCAGCAGCAGCCGCAGACTGTATAGGGATAGTCTGAGTCCTGGTTCTGCTATTTTGTCCATAAACTTGATAAGCAAGCTTTCTGCATCTTTATCTAAGTCTTGATAAAATAGAGACAATAGAGCCAAATATGAAAACTTTCAACATACTACAAGATGTTTTCACAATATTGATGTAATCCAATCCTAGGTATGGTTGGCCAACTCACCAGGATGCTAGCTAAAAATATTATGCGGTCCTCAATTTTCCATTCAATCCACAAGAGTATCAAGGCAAATGTTGTCTAGGACCTTGCTCTATCTACAGTATTGATCTGACTAATGTTACCTTACCATTTGGAAACTGAAGAAGGAAATGGCAACCCACTGCAGTATTCTTGCCAGAAAAATCCCATGGACAGAGGAGCCTGGTGGGCTATAGTCCATGGGGTCACAAAAGAATCAGATATAACTTCACGATTAAACAACAACCACCACCTGGAAACAGGGCCCTACTTAATATGCTTTGTTCTCAGAGAACCTATGCTAGCTTCCAGTAATTTCTACCTCCCATCTGAGACCTCATGGAAGATTTGAATGGCAAATGATCTTAGAATTTCTATGGTAATCAGTACCAAATTCACCAGACTATACAAACTGGAACCCACTTTCTTCTATGAAAATCCAGGTTTTTATCATCTCTAATTTTCTGGTTTCTCCCCTTAATCATTTTTAAATTGTAGTTTTTATGAACATTTCTAAAAGTTTCTTCAAAATCCTGGTGTGAAGTATGTCAGGTTTGGAAACTTTTAAAGCCTCCAAGTGACTGCTTACTTTTTGTTTGTTCAGTGTGAGTCTCAAGATCATTTTAACAATATTGATTCTATTCTCTTCTGCTGAAAGATCCTGTCTTTTTGGTAAAGAAACAAAATACTTCAGTGGTTCTCTTTTCTTTTCTCGTCTTTAACCTTGCACAAAGTTCCTCAAGCAGTGAGCCTGTCTTTTTAATTCTGAGCATAGCTACTAAAAGCTTTTGTGTTGTCTCTAGCATTTTTCTGAAGCCTCTGCTCATTCTGAGCTTTCGTCTTCCTGGCACTTTTCCTACAGGTTTGTGATCCTCTTCTGTATTTGTCCTTGGCTTGTTTTTCTCCTTTCATCTTTTATAGATGATCTTTTAATAAATGAGTTAATCAAAGAGCTTTCTGGGCAGCCTCACTGCTACTTCAGGGTACAACTTCATTTTCCTCTTCTTTCCTCAGAAACAATGCTATCGCTTGTCCACTTCTAGAGAGGAAGAATGAGGTCCACAGACAAGCAGAAAGCAGTGAAATCATCACCTTAGCAAAAATCTCCTTCCAGAGAGCTCCGCTTCCTATGGTGGTTTCTGCTTCTTCTCTTCTATTCCCTTCATCTTTGGGGAGGTGGGATATGTCAGAGAATAGCAGGAAACTGAACTCACAGATACACAGGACTTTCCAGCTTCCTTCAGCATTTCAGTCCTATGATCTGCAGAGTTTTATTGGGCTTCCCTGGTGGCTCAGATGGTAAAGCGTCTGCCTGCAAATGTGGGAGACCCGGGTTCAATTCCTGGGTCAGGAAGATCCCCTGGAAAAGGAAATGGCAATCCACTCCAGCACTCTAGCCTGGAAAATCCCATGGATGGAGGAGCCTGACAGGCTACAGTCTATGGGGTCACAAAGAGTCGGACATGATTGAGCGACTTCACTTCATAGGACTAAAGGGGAGAAGGAAATGGCAACCCACTCCAGTGTTCTTGCCTGGAGAATCCCAGGGATGGCAGAGCCTGGTGGGCTGCCGTCAATGGGGTTGCACAGATTCAGACAGGACTGACGCGGCTTAGCAGCATAAGACTAAAGATACTTACTGGATCCCAGAGGGGGAAACCATAGAGGCCCTCAAACTGCTGCATTCAGACCTTAGAGAGATGACAAAACCTGAATTCCAAAATGTGTGTGTGTTGCAGGGTAGGGAGCGGGGAACTGGTTGAAACTGTCTGTTTTTCATTTCCTCCCATGTTAAACCTGAGATTTTTTTTTTATGATTGCTTGGTATGTAGAATGGCACAATTTAGAGCAACCTCACTCTGGAGACCCTCATCCTAAGTGTCTGTTTTTTCTGTTTTTCAATGACTGTGATCCATTGTGCAAACGATCTATTGGCAAGAAAATGAGAATAGACCAACTGAGTTGCGTGCTATGCCCAGCATACTAGAAGTTCTTTTGCTCTCCTGAACCACTCTTCAAACCTTGAAATATGAGAAAATTCTTATGACTTCCTGCCATCAACAGTGGGAGAGCAACAAGAGAGCTAATGATATAGTACACTGTAAATCTCTTGGATAAAGAAAAGGCGGCATTATATTTTATATGTCTAACAGTGCTCATATCCGGTAGCTACTTGCAATTTGCTAGCTGTTCTTTTACTCAAAGCCTATATTGTTATTTTTATTTCTCTAAATAATATCTCTAGTCCACTCCCCCTTAGTACTGAGGAAGCCTGATGGAGATTTTATAAATTCAGTGGCTCCCAGGCTCCCACCCAAGATGACTGCTTTCACCATCATTAAAGCATGCCCCATTTAGACACATTTATATGCCCAGGCCCCTCATATAGCCAGTGAACCCTAAGTGCTAAACAGATTTGTCCTGGACTTGGAGCCTGAGCCTGTGGAGCGAGGCTCAGATAATTTAAGTGCCTCTTGTAACAGAAGGCAACTGGAATTCAATAGAGATAAATGTAAAATATTGAACTAGGGAGTTGAACCATCAGCAGGGCAGGATTCTAAATGGAAAGGTTATGGCTGAATGACTAAGCAGAAGAGAATACACAACACACCCAAGGATTCTTGCAAAAATACAAGTCCCTGGTTGATCCTGCAGAGAAGAAGAGAGAAGATGCTGCAGAAGAGTACAGCCAAAGGAGAGCCACCTGGACTCAACAGGTGCTGCGGCTGGGGAGTACCCTTCTTGGTGTACACTGGCTGCCGGGGGCTGGACGAATTTGGCCGGTGGTGTGAATCTGCCAGGTTTTAGTTGTTATTGTGAAGAGTCAATATTGCTTTTTCTCTGCCAGGCCCCAAACACCAGAAGTAAAATGTCTAATGATAGCCTGAGGCATTGGTTGTGTCTACTAAAAAAACAGCCACTCAGGTTGGTTAATTCAATCAAATGTTTGGCCAAGTTCCACAAAGAGGTCGATAGAATTCATTGTTTGACCAAATGGACAGGCCAAATCAGGGCGCATGATCGATCCCATTGCCCCACAGAGCATTAGCCCAACGAGGCACTGTATTAGAGCACCAAGGGCTGTCCTGGGTGTCTGTGAATTTTCCTTGTGAGAGCCTGTGACATTGTCCATGAGCCTCATATACATCCAACATGGCTTCCCCTTTCCCTTCCTTTAAAGTATGTTTTCATAGAATTCACTGAAGGACAGGGACTTGCTCTTTTTCGACTGGCCATGCCAGGAAAAGAAAGATGGAATGGGGGAAACCAGTTAAAAGGCATGGGTGGACATAAGCTGGGATTAAAAAATTTTCAAGTTGGCCCCCAAATCTCTTGGGACTCCAAAATCACTTGCACTGCTTTCTAACCAAGGTCCCCCAACTCTTAACATATTAGCGGACCCTTGGGTAATTACTACAGGCCTTACCTAATATCTATTTAAGGCTCCTCAAGTAGCTCACCAAAGGGTATTGTAGACATACCAATTATTAACCTTGATGATAAAAGGGGCTACATGTCTATTTCTTCCTTTGTCAGACTCCTCTGACCCCATTTTGAGAGCTCCCAGTCCCCAATGAAGAGAGAATCCATCAGTGAAACGAGGGCAGCTTTACAAAGCTCTGTACAGTGTTGACATGTATACTAAGCCCTTTTGGTCCAATTTCCAGATTCATTGCTTAGTTTTGGCAGGAAACAACATGCAGGCTTCTGCTAGGAGGATGCTTTGCTGCTTGAATGCGTGAGAAAGAGGAGCCTAGACTCCAGCACCGTCCACAAGAGCTCTGCCCTGCCTACTCACAGGAAAGGATCTCTTGTTTTCTAATAATCAAGAGCAAGGGGACCCTTTCTGACGTGTTGACCAGGCTGTAGAGTGTCTCTCTTACATCCATGTATTGCAGCAAAGGGTTTTCTCATGTCATCCAAGGTCTGCAAAATGTTCTGAAAGAACTGGGCTCATCTGCTTTCCTCTGTCACTTTAGAGGGAGATGTGCACCAAATACTCATTCTTAAGACCAGAGTCACATAAACCTTTCCAACTAAAGAACCAGTTGTTGATTTAGACAAAGATTAGCAAAAGCACAGTGTTTCCCCAGTGGCTCAGCTGGTAAAGAACCTGCCTGCCAGTGCAGGAGATGCAGAAGAGATGGGTTGGATCCCTAGGTCTGGAAGAGCCACTGGAGGAGGGCACAGCAACCCGCTCCTGGATTCTGGCCAGGAAAACCCTACAGACAGAGTAGCCTGGCAGGCTATGATCCATAGGGTCGCAAAGAGTCAGACACAACAAAAGTAACTGAGCATACATGTAGCAAAAGTACAGTTATTATCATTAAAGGACCCTCAAGGAGGCCTGTAAATAATAAGGGAAGGAACAGGAATCTGACTGCTCACTGAGGTCCTGACTTCCTCAAGGCACTTGAAAGGTACCTATGGCTTCCCCATCAGAGACCCTTGGTCTCCCTCCTGCCCTGCCTCCCAGCTCATGGCTCATCTTCCCACTGCAGGAGGGGGTGGGTGGCTGAGAAGTGCATCCCTGGATTCAAACCCGGGAGACCAGGGGCTTTCCCATCAGCATTCAGCTGTTAGACTTTCTTGAGCTTGACAGGAGTAAAGAGAAACGTTATTTTCAAGAGCTTTAGAAAATCTCAAAAATCTCGAGAGTAGTGGTTCTTTATTAATTTGCTTAATCAGTAAATTGCATAATTAATATATTAAGTGGTACCTAGAGGCCCAGAATATTTTAAAGGAATTTTTTATTGGTTGCATATTTTGCTGGTGATTTTAGATACCACCCGTAACAGCTCTAGAATTTCTGTGTAGGAGGGGCTTAATGATGCAGTTAGGCTTGAAGCAGAGGTTTAGGGAACAAAACTGAGACTGAATGTTTATTTGGGGTGGTTTGTGGCTCAGACAGTTAAGAACCCACCTGCAGTAAGGGAGACCTAGGTTTGATCCCTGGGTTGGGAAGATCCCCTGGAGAAGGGAATGGCAACCCACTCCAGGATTCATACCTGGAGAATCCTATGGACAGAGGAGCCTTACGGGCTACAGTCCACGGGGTTGCAAAGAGTCGGACACGACTGAGCAACTAACACTTTGAGAGGGGAGATAGGATGAGATTGAGGTCACTCCCAAATCCCTGTGGTCTGAGCCCTCCTGCTTCCATGCTGCTCTGTACCACACCTGCAAGTCCAGATGGCTTTGCGCGAGCACCCAGCTCTTCCCTTCTTCCCCACTGCCCCCACCCTCCTCCTCTTCCTCTCTTGATTCCCTGTGTGGCCTTTTGCCTCTTCAGCTCTACGCCTGCAACTTTGCCCTTTCCCTTATCACTAGCTTCACTTCAAAATCTATCTTCTCTTGATCTCAATCTAGTAATGACCAGCCGGAAGGCAGAAATGCCCAGGGGACTGCCATAAAACCAGAATTATGATGTAAGAGCCTAGGCTAGAAGCTGAGATCACTCTTCTATTTTGAGAGCCTTTGTTTTAGGTGGTTCAGCTCATAAAGAATTCTGGATCTTAGAGGAATCACAAAAGTTTTCATTTCTTTTCCTTTTCACGAGCAGGAATAAACAGGGTGATGCTGTGAAACCTGACATTGGGTTTCTGAGGTCCCTGCCTTTCTAAGGAGGAGCTGGGACCGCTTACATTTTTCTGGAACTCTCTTGACTTGTTAGTCTTCCCCTCCCTACAGTGGAGGTGGAAATGGTGAGTCTGCAACCAAGGTCAGACACACCAGTGGAGGATGAAAACGGTAGACTGACCTTTATAAATACACAGTATTGGATTTGAAAGGGCTCGAACTTGGACAGCAGTCACAAAGGGTAAAGGCATTGAATGGTAATGCAACTCCATGGAAGTTATTTTTCCCTGTTATCTGACACTGGAAATTTTTCTCCCCAGAACCACTGAGTGAGCGTGCAAGGGAATAAAAACTCTCATATGCTGTTTGCACGATGTTTCTGGAGAGTAATTTGGTATCATGTGTCAAAGCACACATCCCTTTGACCCAGCCTTTTCTTCCAGGATTTTACCTTTGTAAAGCAATTAAGAAAATGCACAAAGTTTATTTATAAAGTTTTGGTAGAGATACTGAAAAATAAAAATAATCTAAGTGTTTATAGAATCCCATTAAGTAGATGATGGTGCCACATGCAATGAAATATTGCAATACTTGCTGCTCTGTATCACACCTGCAAATCCAGATGGCTTTGTGAGAGCACCCAGCCCTTCCCATCTTATTTTAAATGGTTATCCATTTAAAATATAGCAGTTTGTACATGTCGATTTCCCCGTCCTTCCCCTCAGCAACCATAAGTTCATTCTCTAAGTCTGTGAGTCTGTGTCTGTTTTGTAAACAGGTTCACTGGTACCATTTCTTTTCAGATTCTGCACATAAGGAATACCATAGGTATTTCTTCTCTGACTTACCTCACTCAGTGTGACAATCTCTAGGTCCATCCATGTTGCTGCAAATGGCATTATTTCATTCTTTTTAGTGGCTGAGTAATAGTTACAATGGAATACTGTTAAACCATTGGAACGAATTGTATATGTTGACATGAAAAATATGTATAAGAAATTGTTGAGCAGGGTCAGAAGGCAGAAAAGATATGACTATAAACTCAACCTTGGTCCTCAAAAAGGGTGCAGTTTAATCACCAATGGATGACAAGGAGAATCTTGAATAGGCTTTGAAAATGAAATAAAATTAGAGCATGGTTGGTTGTTTTGTTTTTTATCCTCCAAGAATGCTTGTTTTATACAAGTTCCAAATTACTCAGCATCAAGCAGAGCAAGAGGAAAATAAAGAAGACTATATTAGGTTGGGAGCATCTCCCTGAATAATTGAGAGTTCATTATGGACTCTGAGTACATCAAAATCCAATTAATTCATTAGCTCGGCACTTGCGTTTTCCTTCTCCCCCACCTCGGCTACCAGCCTTTTACCCGATGATGGAGTTTATTAACAACCCCAACATGGAGGTGACAGGGGAAATAAAAAGGAGATAAAATCCCAATAAATCCATTTTGTTGCTTATTAACCAGAGACTCAGGTGGGTGGTAGAGGCAGGTGGCACTCAGAACACCGTGTCTGGGTGGCTCTGATTAGATGAACAGTGTCTGACACACAGTAGGGCCTCTGTGATGGGCATCCCATGGATTCTGAATGAGGGAATCTGCTCTTAGACCTTGGAGCCATAGGCCCCCAAACAACATGCTCTATTCTGCCCATTATCTGGGATTTCCTACAAGAAAGCCTGTTCAGCCAGAAGGGGTTCATGCTCTACGGCCCCCCTACTCCAGACTTCTCTCCAGGGACAGGACTCCTCCTGTCCCTTTGGAATCTCTGAATGACATTAAGGCTCCATGTAAATGGCCTGATGCAGGCATGTGAAGGGAGTGTTCTCATGATCCGAATACCCCAAACCAACACTGCACCTACTGTCTATGCCATTCCTCCATAATCCTTTTCCTGCTTGAATATCATAAATCGAAATATTTTCGTTGTCCACAAGGAGAAAACAACTCTGATAACTGTGGTCTCAAAAACGGCCATTTTTCAAACTATCTTTAGAGAATAAAAATACAAAAGGAGACATCACGCATCACACTGTGAAATCATATTTGCGGCTACAGTCCCTATTTGAAATGTGGTACATCTTGCCTGCCATCAGCACCCATGGTCTTATTTTCTTTCCCACACAGTCATTACGAAAGTTTTTATTTTCTCCTGTTTCTCTCAGCCAGAGCTGCATTCTTTCAAGATCTTTAAGATAGCCACATACATCCTGCTACTTTTCCTCTTCAACAAATAATGTGAAAAATGCAAAACCGCAGATCTCCCAGCAATTGTGCATGTGTGTAATGATGTTTAATGATGTTTAGAACAATATCAAGTTGAAATTCCTTCAGAGGAAAGGAGAGACTTGCATGTGTGTTGTAGAATGGGAAAGGTGTCCTAGGATGAAATAATCATCTATTGGATAATTCACCATATGAGCGACTCAGTGGTGACTGGACTTCTGGCTGATGTGCACAACCAAGGTCTCTGTGGACAGGAACGTGCCTCTCAGGAAGTTGTGGAGGGCTGTAACCCTCACCCAGGAGCTCTCTCTGTCGTTTACCAACAAGGGATATTGTGCCATTCCTCAGAGCTGTCGGGTCCTGTGTATCGAAAAAGCACCTCAGAGCACAGCAAGGAGAAACAATGGTTGAAGCATCAGCCAGCTTCAACCAGGGTCTACAACAGCCATGTGGAAACATACCTGTGTGATGTTTCCACCCCTGTCTAAGGGGTGGAAACTGTGATCTCATGAAGGAAGGGTGGTCCTTCATTTCCTGGGACCTAGACCCCTGTGTGCCTTGGATGAACACCTCTGGCTCAGGGACTCCTTTGCCCCCATTATAAATAATAGTGGAACAGGGGCCCTTCCAGCTGATCTTTCGAGGACCTTCGATTCTTTCATCTAAATGGAATGGGGTAGGTATTCTTGTTGGGTTGTTTTCAGTCTCATAGTTCTTGTATTCTTATGATTTAACTAAAAATAATAATTGAAATGAAATGTATTTTATCCATATGCCCTAAACCAGGGATGATAAAAAGTTAGCAAGTATATTTATAATAACATGCAAGCATGCATGCTTAGTTGCTCAGTCATGTCCAACTCTTTGTGACCCCATGGACTGTAGCCCATAAGGCTCCTCTGTCCATGGGATTCTTCAGACAAGAATACTGGAGTGGGTTGCCATTTCCTTCTCCATTACAATAGCATGAGCCTACCCTAAACTTGTGTGAACTAGCTGGAGGTGACCTAAGACTCCACACCTGACCTGTGCTTTCAAGGTCAAGGCTCAGTGGCCCAGAGCCAAGTCCCACCAAAGTCCAGCTACAGAAAGAGACACCTTCTCAAGGACGATTTATAGATTCTGTTGCACATACTGTTACCCTCAGTTTGTAAATGTTTATCTAGCTGTGATGATGCATTTATTTAGTATGATGATGAATCTCTCTCTTTAAACAAACAAGCCTGACTTCGTTTTCTTTTCCTTGTTAATAGCTAGTTTCTACCTATTTCGTATAATTGTCTGAAGAGCTTTGGGTCCGTGGAACTAGCTTGGTGGGTCTTGCTCAGCAATCAATTCATCCTTTTAATAGCTCCCACCTTTCCCACAGAGCTAATGCCTTCATGTTACTGAAGGCGCTCAGGTTTGAAACAGTTCCTATCTCTCTCCATCATCCATCAGCCTTATTTATGCCGTTTGTCTCTGCTGGTTCGTGTACTTAAACATGCCTTCCCTTCTCATTGGTCCTTTGGCTTTGATTTTCGCCATCTGAGTGTCTGGAACTAGTTATCTGATGTATCCAGCCCTCTTCTTCCTGCCTGGTCCTGGATCAATTGCCAGAGCCCCGAGTAAGTTAACCGCATTTTCGATCAGTTTCCGCTGTGAAGCACAATGCGGAGAAGAGCAGTGCGTGGGGGGTGGAGTTCATGGCAACGCTCTTCCTGGGAACTTGAGGCTCTTGAAAGGAGCCATAAAGGCTTCTCTGTAACGAAATGGAGGGGGGGCAATTCCACTTTCCTCAGGGCTGGCCTCACAGAGAAGAAAGGGCTAGCCTGCATTTTGATCCTGGGACTAAAAGTTCCTTTTAAAGGTTCTCTCTCTTGCCCTAGCTGCTCACTTACGTTTTTTTTTTTTAGTAAAAGGCTTTCCTCCCAATCTCGGTATTTTTCTTCTAATTCCAGGCCAAGGACTGCCCAATGAAGGGCTCTTAGCCGGCCAGGAAGAAGAGAAAGCACAGCACTTAGAAGGGGGAGAAGAGAAGTCAGGGCCAGACACTTAGTCCTCTCAGGAGATAGTGAAACATCACCCAGAAGGCTCAGAGAAAATTGCAGCTTAGGAGCTTTCCTGGTGGCCCAGTGGTTAGGACTCCATGCTCCCAATGCGGGGCACGGATTTGATCCCTTGTCAGGGAACAAAGACCCCACATGTTGTAGGGTGCAACCTAAAACAATTTTAAAAAAGGAAAAAAAAATTGCAGCTTAATTTGACTTGCTGCCAACATCTCTTTTTTCTCTTATTTAATTCCTTGCACACTGTATTTATATGAGAGATGAAGACTGCAGAGGTCTGCAAGAATACCCCCCAACTAGCTCTGTCTCTCCCCACTTTCTGGTCTATCCAGCAGAGAGTTGTCCCATAAATGTGCACACTCACAGCATCCCAAATCCAGTCCAAGAACGATCCAAGATTCAAGCCCCCTGTATCACTGATATCAGCCATCACACCTCGCTGATGCTGGGCAAACTACATGTGACCAGATCTCTGCATTCAAGCAGCTTACCGTATAATTGGAGGGACAAGACAGAGACAAATGAAACAAAGAAAACCAGTATAAAGCTATATATCACTCGTTGATGAAATTTGTGGTTTTTGCAGTTCCGTTTTGACCGGTACTCATAGACCTGTCATCAATCGATAAAATACTTGCTAGTGATATCAATATGTCATCAAAATTAATAGCACACCATGACTGAATGTCATTTACTTGCTCATTCAACAAGTACTTATTATGTACTTATTCTAAGTCTGTTTCAGTTTGCAAAACACTTTCACACATACACACTCATTTGATTTTTATTCGGCAGACAGGTTTGTAGGAGATAGACAGTGAGGCACAGGAAGGGTACATGGTTTTCCCAAGGTCACTGGGTCATTAAATCTGGGACCCAGGATTGTAATTTCCTCTATCATCCATGTGCCCTCCACCAGCCTACCTTAATAGCCATTGACAATGAACATGAGTGTGAGTCTGTGGTTAGTGAGTGTCAAGGTGGGGGCAGCTATGACCTTATGCATCCTACCCACCCCAGCCTCACACTCAGTGATGGATCAAGAGGCTCTTCTGCCAGTACTAAAAATAGGAATCTTAGAAATTCCCTGAGTTTCATATAGATCTGCGCACACACACTGTACTAGCCCTTAAATTCAGTTTCTTTCAGCTCTGATCCTTTGGTATGGAGAAGACCAAACTCCTGATCTGTGATCTTTGTGAAAGTCTCCAGAGGCCTGGAATGAACTTTCCAAAGTCACCTCAATTTCAGACTGAGGGTTTTGGTTGTCTACACAACCTTCCTCATCATCCTCAAACCCTGATTAAAATGATGATTGAGGGCAGCTGGTGTGGGAGGAGAAAGAAGAAAGTGTTGGGCTTCATACAGGACATTAGAGGAGGGTGAGTGTGTGTGTGTGTGTGTGTGTGTTTAGGGTATGGTAGACATGCTGACTTCATTCTATGTTGCAGCTGACTGCACTGAAAGGACTAGGCTCCAGAAACTTATGTAACAATTCCTTTCCCCATCCCTAAAATCAGGAAGTCTAAAGTCAACATCACTTTAGTTGAATGTCTTCAGAAGCCAAGTTGCAAAGAAAAGCATCAAGCAGCAGATGGATCATCAAAGATAAGGTGAAAGTAAAGTTGCTCAGTCATGTCCGACTCTTTGCGACCCCGTGGACTGTTGCCTACCAGGCTTCTACGTCCGTGGGATTCTCCAGGCAAGAGTACTGGAGTGGGTTACCATTTCCTTCTCCAGGGGATCTTCCTGACCCAGGGATCGAACCCAGGTCTCCTGCACTGGAGGCAGACACTTTAACCTCTGAGCCACCAGGGAAGCCCTCATCACAGATAACCCTGGCACAATACGGGAGTCCAAGAGATAGCAATACACTGCTTATGGTATCTGCTGGAACATCCATGCCTTCCACTGAATATTTCTGATTAAAAACAAACAAACCTGCAAATGAATGCCCTGAGGTGAGCTGTGAATTGGGTGGGAGATCTTGGTGAGCATGCAGCCCTAATATGGAAAATGCCCTCACTGTGTACTGTATCCACACTATCCCCACCCTGACTGGACACAGCACGTCCTGTGGCTGCTGCTACCCCCGACACTGAGGCTAATGAGCTTGTACCGGAACAGCAAAATGACCTCAGTCTGAACATACTGCCTCAGTTGCCTCTGTGCAGGCAAAGTTGCTTCAGTTGTGTCCAACTCTTTGCAATCCCATAGATAGCCTGCCAGACTCCTCTGTCCATGGGATTCTCCAGACAAGAATACTGGAGGGAGTTGCCATGCCCTCCTTCAGGGGGTCTTCCTGACCCAGGAATCAAACCCATGTCTCTTATGTCTCCTGCATTGGCAGGCAATCTTTACCACTAGTGCCCCCTGGGAAGCCCATATTGCCTCAGTTGGCTTGTTCCAAATGAACAGCAGCCCTTGCCACTTCAT
Source organism: Capricornis sumatraensis (assembly GCF_032405125.1). NCBI lineage: Eukaryota > Metazoa > Chordata > Mammalia > Artiodactyla > Bovidae > Capricornis > Capricornis sumatraensis. The sequence continues at coordinate 64,035,008 of NC_091082.1, forward strand.
TCATTCTGTCAGTCAACAAGCATTGCTTGAGTACCCTGAGCTAATCAAAGTATACCATAAAGAATATGACATTTGAATCAGAAAATAAATTATTCAGTAATCAAGAGTTCCTTCCTATATTTACTGTCAGAAAATAGAATATCCAACCAGAATAGGTTCGGGGTACTGTAGAGAATGGATCCAAGGGAAAGAAATGGGAAAGTAATGTTCCTCCTGATCTTCTCTGGGTCCTAGAAGTGTACAGGAGAGGGATGAATAACTTTGATGTGAGTCATAACAATCAATAGGTCAATCAAAATGAGTATTGTCTTTCATTTGTGATGTTTGTGTTTATTCCAAGTATAAAGCAGCATGCCCATTGTAAGAAATTTATAAAATATGGAAAAGTAATAAATTGAGGTATGTGTATAATATGTACAAATCATATATAATAAATATAACATGAATGTGTATGCTAAGTTGCTTCTTTGCAACCCTATGGATTGTAGCCCATCAGGATACATGGGATGGCGGGGTGGGATTGTCCATGGGATTCTCCAGGCAAGAATACTGGAGCGGGTTGCTGTGCCCTCCTCCAAGGGATCTTTCTGACTCAGGGGTCAAACCTGCATCTCCTGCGACTCCTGCACTGCAGGTGGATTCTTTACCGCTGAGCCATCAGGGAATATGTGTATGTAATTGTATGTAGGTGTGTGTATGTGTGTGAGTCTGTATATCTCTCCCAATATCTGAATTTTACCTTTTTATCATTTGGCGTATTCTTTTCCAGTGTGTCTCACTCCATCTTTCTCCAGCACATGAAACAATTTTTAAAATTCATCCATATATAGATGCCGTATGATCACAGTCCATATCCTTTCACCACACCTGCACTTCCGCATGTGATTTAGAATTTCTCAAGCACCTCCTCTTTTACCAGGCAAGGAGCGGGTGGGAGGATATATATACCTTAAGAACAGGAGACTTAATTTTAATGCTGAAATAGCTCAACTTAAAAGCGTTGGCTGTAAGATACTGTGTGATTCATCCTGGAGCCAAACGCATTTATGTGGCATTGTGTTTGCCTTTGTTGAAGATTTTCAATGGTCCAGACTGATTGTTTCATTAGCATGCCTAAGCCAGGATTGACCACAGAAGTATTTCCTCCCCCCGTACTTGTGTACAAGTGTGTACATGCACCCTTGGGACACACTCCCTCCAGACCCTCAATGACATTGAATGAGGAGGGAGCAAGTCCGTGTTGCCTGGGACCCACTCTCTCTTGTATAGCAGTGCAAGGTTCTGGTTTTGCTGGGACTGTAAGCCCACCCCGCCATCAGCACCCCCAATGCCTTCCAGAGAGTGAGCAGGTTAGGCACAGAGCTGCCGCTGGAGCAGTAACAGAGGAGAGCAGAGGGGTAGTGGAGTAATGAAGATCCTTGCTGTTATTTTCTGGAGGGAGAAAGCCCGGCTCCCCTAAGCAAAGTAAGATAGAAAGAAGTTACTAAAGAGTAGCTTGTCTCACCCACCCAGCCTGACAGCCAGACAGGTGAGTTAGCAAATGCTACATTGTAAGGAATTGCAAGCTATTTTCTGCAAAGTGGGCAAAGACTCTGGGATTAACAACTGTACAGCGTGATAGATGTTGCTAAAGAAGGCCATAAATTACCAGCCATAAACCTGGCAAAGCTTATCCGATTGTATGATGCAGTCGGGTGCTGGCAGATTCCCAGCACAGGCTGGGGGTGGGGGGCTGGGGGCGGGGGCTGATGCAGGAGCTGGCGATGCCTACCACCGGCCGGAGGGTACAGATGGTGAGCTTGGCAGACGACCAGTGTTGGAGGCTGCGGAGGCAGCCAAGCTGCTGGACCGGCTTTGCCTTCTCTGAACCCCAGTCCCCCGTCAGAGATTCTGGAAAAGCCCAGACAAGCTTGGACATGATCAGTGCAAGATCCTAGGCTCCTGCTCCACCCCTAGTTGGGGGACAGATGGCTAAGTGGGCCTTTCCCTGGACATGATCTCAGTTGTGTTTCATCTTAGCCCTTGAGGAGGAGGAGGAGGGGTGGTGGGGAGAGGGGTGGAGAGAGGACCTCAAATGACTTCTGCTCCCGACTTTCTCTGCCACGGCTCCCACATCTAATCAAGCATATCTAAAACTGTGACCGTGACAGGGACGTTCAGACCATGACCGGGGCCTCGGATGCCGATCAGTTTGCAGTCAGACCCTGGTCCTGTGCTCACACGCCTGACCCAAGGCTGGTCTCCTCCCCATCCTCTTTTCTCATCTGCCTTTGAGATTTTGAAGAAAGGAGGAAGGCAATCAAAGCAGAAGAGAAAACAGAAGAGAGGGAAGGAAAACGAGGATAAAATGGAAGAAAAGATGTGAGTATGAGTGAAACAGACAGCGCTGCCGAGGGAAGGGTGGCACCCGCCCTTCAGAGGTTCTCTCTCCCCGGACCCCCACCACCAAGTACTGTGTCAAACTGAAAGTTGATTAACTACTAGTGGGAGATATGCAGTGATAAACTATGGAGCTACAACCTGCCTTCTTCCCCTTTGGTGTTACCTGTTATACATACACACACACAGACCTTTATACACACATTTCAAAAAGTGTCTGCTTGCCAATTAATAAAGAGCAGTCTCAGTGGGATGCCATTGTGCAGCACAGAGGGCTCAGCTCAGCGCTGTGTGATGACCTAGAGGGGTGGGATGAGGGGAGGGAGATCTAAGAGGGAGGGGGTATGTGTGTACACAGAGCAGGTTCATGTTGTTTTACAGCAGAAACAAATACAACATTGTAAAGCAATTATACTCCAAGAGAAAAAAGAAAGAAAGGAAGGAAGAAAGAAAGAACAGTCTACACAGGTAACGGTGCCCTGCCCTCCCTGCCTCTCCTCTGGTGCAGAGAAGATTGTCCAAGCAACACTGACTCTTGTGTGTAAGGCCTACAAAGCTGCCCCCTCCCGACGGCTTGGGGTCTAGAGGCACAGAAGGCAGGTTCAAGGCCAATAAAGCACAAAGCTCAACTCTGGACTGAGATAAAGGGTCGGAGCCAATGCTCTCCATCAACCTAAGTATTTATTGAGTCTCTATCAGGTACCAAGCACCGTGCCAGCCACCAGGGGTTTAGTGGTGGATAGATCAGACACAGCTCACTCCCCATGAAATTTAGTAACTAAGCCCTTTAGAGAAGGCTTTGGAGCGATTCACCAAGTATTTCTAGCTCTCTGCCTTCTGGACACATGGCAGGACTGCACTTTCCGGCCCCTTTATGTTTGGTGGGGCCATGGGAATTGTGAGCGGAGACAATCTGGGTCACCTTCAGAAGAGAGCTTTATTTCCTTGCCAAATGTAAGATGCTCCTGGGCAGTGATCAAGGTTCAAGTTTCAGTGGCAGCTGCTATTACCATTCTGGATCACTGAGTGACTTCAATGAGCCTATCTGCTAGCTGACCACAGCGGACACGCAACACGAACTAGGAAGAAACTTTTGTTGCTTTGAGTCACTGAGATTTGGGGATCCTTTGTTGCTTTAGCATAACCCAGCCTATCCTGGTTGATACGTGCCTCTTAGCAACCAACACCAACCATTGATTGAGAATCTACTCTGTGCTTTGAGTGATGGTTGGTTTCTTCATGTGCATAACTTCGCTCCTCAAGGAGGTGGTGAGTAGGTGGAGGATAGAGATTGTGACCCATGAGACAGGGGCCTGGCTCATAGCAGACTCCACAGCAGAAGTCAATCATCACTGGGAGAATGATGCCAAAAACTCAGCTTCTCTGTGCACTAGTGCCAAATCAAATTTCGGAGACAGCGTTTTGAGTGAAGTAGAAAAGAGTAGCTTTATCGCTTTGCCAGGCAAAGGGGGAGACAGTGGGCTAATGCTCTTAAAACCAAGTGCCCCGATTTGGGGAAGAGAGTGACGAAGTGTGTAGTGAAAGAGGGTGTGATCAGCTCGCAGACATTCTTCTGATGTGCTGGTTAGGTAAGTAGGAAGCAACATCATCAACTTTCAGGCTTAACTGGTCTGGGGGTCTACACATTTGTGGGGAGCATACTATAAGTTTCTCCCACCTGGAGGAGGTTTCAGGTGGGAAATCTGGAAAATAGCTCAAAGATATTGTTGTGTGTATCCACTGATGGGGAAGCTGGACCTTTCACCAAAGCTGCTCTTAACTGTTTCTCCCTGGTCTCACCCCCACCCCCCTTCCCTAATTAACCACAGCTTGACTCTGTGGAACTCAGGGAAGTTCATGCAGGCTGAATGAAGGCTATTTCCTGTAATCAAAGAAATGGGGGACATGGAAAGACTCTGTGCGCAGGGGCCCTACAGGGCCCTGCACAGTGTAAACCACGTGATTGATTCTCAATCAGTGTGTTGGTAGCTGGTTGGAGTGTACAAATCAGGCTAGGCTGGGCGATGGGACAAAGGTGTTCAGTTCAGTTCAGTTCAGTCGCTCAGTCATGTCCGACTCTTTGCGACCCCATGAATCGCAGCACGCCAGGCCTCCCTGTCCATCACCATCTCCCGGAGTTCACTCAGACTCACGTCCATCAAGTCCGTGATGCCATCCAGCCATCCCATCCTCGGTCGTCCCCTTCTCCTACTGCCCCCAATCCCTCCCAGCATGAGTCTTTTCCAATGAGTCAACTCTTCGCATGAGGTGGCCAAAGTACTGGAGTTTCAGCTTCAGCATCATTCCTTCCAAAGAAATCCCAGGTTTGATCTCCTTCAGAATGGACTGGTTGGATCTCCTTGCAGTCCAAGGGACCCTCAAGAGTCTTCTCCAACACCGCAGTTCAAAAGCATCAATTCTTCGGTGCTCAGCCTTCTTCACAGTCCAGCTCTCACATCCATACATGACCACTGGAAAAACCATAGCCTTGACTAGACGGACCTTAGTCGGCAAAGTAATGTGTCTGCTTTTGAATATGCTATCTAGGTTGGTCATAACTTTTCTTCCAAGGAATAAGTGTCTTTTAATTTCATGGCTGCAGTCACCATCTGTGGTGAATTTAGAGCCCAAAAAAACAAAGTCTGACCCTGTTTCCACTGTTTCCCTATCTATTTCCCATGAAGTGATGTAGGATGAACAAAACTCCACGGAGAGAGAGTGCCTCTGGCTGGCAGGCGAGGAGAGACTTCATGGAGGTTTTGGACTTAAGTTGAGCTTGAAGGATAAATTAAATTCAGCAAGGAGAACAGAAGCACGTAGAGGGTTCTGGGTATGAGAGGGTCCATGCCGCAGTGCACCAGAGGGCTAAGCCATGCTTGGGCACAGTTGGTCTAGAAGATGTCCCCATGCAAGCAGTGAGAAGGCCTAACACCAGAGACAGTACTGCTAGCTGGGACCAACTGGGAGAGGGCAGATGCTGGTGGAAAAGCCCATGGAAGCTGCTGGGATGGAGGAAGGAGGTGGGGGAAAGGGCAGGTGACCCTGGCTGGCACAGCTGTAGGCTGCTATTGGAAACATCCTCATGTGGGGACCTGTGTCTTCAGTCAACAGCCATTTTTTCCCCCCTTCATTCCCTGCCGAAGGTAATAACCTGTCACCAGAGCAAATAAAGTCTGATTTACATGAAATTTAATGCTAAGCATTTTCCTTTATTCCCCAGCACTGCAGTGGCAGAATGGTAGTGCTGGCATACACGGCCTGCTGTGTGCAGCAGCGGGGTTTCACCGGAAAGAAGTTTAAAAAGAAATTACTTTCCTGTGACAGGGTCTATCACTCTGGGCAGGGGGTCCCAGTCAACTTGGCAACTTCCCACCTGTTTTTCCAGAAAAAGAAGCAAAGTCAGATGGAGAGAGCTGGAGGAGGAATGGGGGAGGGAGGAAGAGCAGGGAGAAACTAACTCAGCTTTCCCAAACTCTGGGTCCTGACCCCCAGCCTCGAAGTGACAGTGGCTCGAGTCCCTAAACAGCATCATGGTGACACACACCATCGCCATTGGCATCACACCACCCATGACTAGAGATACCTCTTGAGCATCAGACGTGACCGTGCCAGGCACAGAGCTACAAAAGATGGCCACTGCCCCACAGGATTTGCAGTCCACAAGCAGTCACATCTTTATAGAAAAGCATCATTTTCTCTTGACTTCCATCAACACCCCACCTGATCACCCCACGCTTGTAAACACTCCATGAATTTTCCTGCTTTTTGTTAATTGGAATCTTTCCACTTAAAATATCTGCATGAATTCTTTCAAGACTCAGCTTAAATGCCACCTCTTCCATGAGGACTTCCTCAATTCGCCATACCGGAATGTCTCCCCTTCCTCTGTGCTCCCAGTTCATACTAATTACCTTTATTTAAGGCTTCCCTGGTGGTTCAGTTGGTCAAGAATCCACCTGCTTAAGCAAGACACCTGGGTTTGACCCCTGGGTCAGAAAGACCCCCTGGAGAAAGGAATGGCAAACCAATCTAGTATTCTTGCCTGGAGAATTTCATGGACAGAGGAGCCTAAGGGGTTACAGTCCATGGGGTTGCAAAGAGCTGGACAAGGCTGAGCAACTAACACTTGCACACATTCTTTCACCTTTATTTTAGTGCTCAACACCTCTCTACTGTAGATACGGTAATCAGCTTGCATGTTCCCCACCTCTGGATGCTATAAAATCCTTAAGGGCCAGTTATTTAAAAACTTAGTAGTTAGCCAAAGAAAAGGCCACCCATCCTTTCTCAAGCATGCCTCCTAGGGGTCTCAGTTCATTTCCCCACACTGAACATCTCAGGTGAGGACCTTGTGTTATACTGATGTGGCAGGCAGGAAAGTACACGCAGAGAGGTAAGGGTGGATGATGCATACGTGAAACAGAGCAGGAGCCTACGTTCCTTCCGCCCCTTTTCCTTAGCTTGCCTTTTGTCTGTGAAAAACATTAGCCAAAGAATTGTTCAATCAGAGAAGTGAGAAACTATGGCAGCAAAGAAAAGCTGATCAACAAGATTAAATAATAGTAGTTTTGTCAGTAAGCAAAGTTAAGGATCTTCAGTATCTCTTCATGGGCTATAGATAATACTCTGAGCCTTACCCTGTGAGCTGTCTTGTAGATGCTGAAACCCCCACCAGGTGGAAGAAGTTAACTGTGTGATGAACTGACTGTAGCCATGACATAAACTGCCACAGTTCCGAGAACCAGTCTTAAGGAAATGGAAGCAAACCAACTGTGCTACTGAAGACTGAAATGATCAAGATGGTGTTGGCCAAGCCACCACATGACCAATTTCAAGAAGACTGTCAGAGCCGACTGTGCCCTCTCCTTCCATCTATAAAACATTTTGCCCACTGATTGTCAGTGGGAAGGAGTCAGCTTTTAGACACCTGCCCCCCAGTTGCCAGCATCTGAAAAGCAAACTCCTTTCCACCAACCTCGCCTCTTTAATGGCTTTTGAGTGGCTCAGACCGCACTTTTGCTTCCACAAGAGATAGACTAGGGAGTATGGGTTGACTTTAGAGGCAAGAAGGACCCAGGAAAGAATTCAAGGAAGCTGCCTTGATGGAGTTTAATAATGTTCCCTGCAGTTCGCCTGGCTCCAAGATCACTGCAGTTGGTGACTGCAGCCATGAAATTAAAAGACGCTTACTCCTTGGAAGAAAAGTTATGACCAACCTAGACAGCATATTAAAAAGCAGAGACATTACTTTGCCAACAAAGGTCTGTCTAGTCAAGGCTATCGTTTTTCCAATAGTCATGTATGGATGTGATGAGTTGGACTATAAAGAAAGCTGAGCGCTGAAGAATTGATGCTTTTGAACTGTAGTGTTGGAGAAGACTCTTGAGAGTCCCTTGGACTGCAAGGAGATCCAACCAGTCCATTCTAAAGGAGATCAGTCCTTTGTGTTCATTGGAAGGACTGATGTTGAAGCTGAAACTCCAATACTTTGGCCATCTGATGCAAAGAACTGACTCATTGGAAAAGCCCCTGATGCTGGGAAAGATTGAAGGTGGGAGGAGAAGGAGACCACAGAGAATGAGGTGGTTGGATGGCATCACTGACTCAATGGACATGAGTCTGAGTGAAATCCGGGAGTTGGTGATGGAAGGGAGGCCTGGCGTGCAGCAGTTCATGGGGTCGCAAAGAGTTGGACTGAGCGACTGAACTGAACTGAGCTGAACGAGAGGGGGTCAGGGGATGTTGGTGGGGAGTGGGGGTTCTGTTTGGTTGTTGCTTTTCTCTGAACTGGGGATTCCTATTTTAGGACTTCACCTGATTGGGAGTGAAGTCACTTCTTTTTTCTTGAGCAAGAGGCTTGAGGCTTCACTTGTTTCTATCTTATCCCCAGATGGCTCTATTTCAGGGACGTTCCTATTGCTTAACTCTCTGGGAGCAATCAGTCACTCTCTCCATCGTGTATCCCAGACCATCCTGGAAGCCGTGGTGGCTTTCCTTTGGTTTCCACTAGGCATCTGACACCACTCCACACAACTCTTGGTCACTATGGGTGAGTGGGGAGCAGAAATGGCTTATCGGGCAGGGATGAGGGGTTGGGAGGGAGGGTCTGGGGACGAGGGTGGCAGCCAAGACACTGGCTTTCTCCATTACAGGGGACAGTGCTGCCTTTACATTGTCACTCCTGTGGGGACTCTGCAGCATAGTCCCGTTCCATCAGTTGGCCTTTCCTGCACTGTACTTTGACGATCAGCCACAGCAGAACTGCACCGGGAGGGAAATCCACCATCCCAAACTCAACATTCCAGAGCCTGTTAGAAATGAGGTCTCCGTTTTTCTGGAGGGGGAGATTATCCACGCCATTGCTCATGCAGATAACTAAGGGTAGGTTGTCTATATTCTACATATTAACTGTGTGACCTTGAGCAAGTGGCTTCACCTCCCCGAGCCTCAGCTTCCTCACCTAATACAAGGGGAAATTGCCTTGAAAAGTTGTAAAATCAAGTGAGGAATGAGCACCTATCTCAGGGTGGCCACGGGCTGGATGCTCTGTATACCTTATCTCTGTCGGAGAGGACCTCATGGGCACATGTTGTGGGAGCCTGGCTGCACTAGTCTGGCCCCAGAGGAGAGCTGAATTGGGCTCCCTTGTCAAGTGCAGGAAGTCAGAGTGGGAGTGGTGTCAGCAGCCCTGCCTGGGTACCTGGAGTGGATTCAGGTAAAAGCTGAGACAGAGAGCAAGGGGCCCGGGCCACTTAACTAAATAGATAACTAGGTAATAGCAAGATGAAGGGGTTATGGAGAAGGTAAACAAGATTGATGAAAGAGATTAAAAAGGAGTGGGGAGCCTGAGCACCACAAGGGGATATAAATAGATCAGAATATCAACAGGATAGATGCTATGAATGGAAAGAAGCCAGAAAACAGAAGAGACAGGAAACATAAACAGAGTAAATAGCACAACAGATAGAATTTGAAAATGACATGAGCAGATAGACGGGAAGCATTACTAGACAGATGCCACGGAATGGCAGGAAGAGAAGAGATGAATGCATTGCCGTGGGGCAGCGGATGAATGAAAAGAGGAAGTGTGGTGTCGTGGTGGGAGAGAGGAAGGGGACCCTGGCCCCCAACCCCACCTGGGTTTGCGAAATCTGGCTCTGGCCTCTAAGGGTTTCAGTGATACAGCTTAATGCGGAGACCCCTGGAGCTGAATTGGAATTAAACCAAACGAGAATCCTATTGGGATTTTGTCAACTTTTCTGCACTTACGACTGAGGGGAATTTAAATGAGAGCCCGCCTGGCCATTGGTGTGTCAGCCTGTGGCTGGCTGCGAGGAGAAAGGACTTCTGAGGGCTCTGTTCTTGAGCCAGGTGGCAGGGATCCCCTCTCAGGATAGTTGGGGTCTGTCTGGGCAGGTCCCCCCTCTTCCTCTTCTGCCAGGAACCACTGCTGACCCCTGAGGCTCTGGCTCAGCTCACCCTAAGGTCAGGTAGTCTTTGCCTTTACCAATTAGGATGACCAAGTGTCTAGGAGCAGCCCCCTCACCACCACCATGAGCTCGGTCCACATAAGTCTCTCAACTAAGCGAGAATAACTGACTCAGAACCCTGTACATTTCCCATCATGATGCTGCAGTTTTCTAATCACTCAGTCACTTCTGACTGTTTTCGTGACCCCACGGACTATAGCCCACCAGGCTCCTCTGTCTTGGGATTTCCCAGGCAAGAATACTGGAGTGGGTTGCCATTTCCCTCTCCAGGGGATCTTCCCAACCCAGGCTCGAACCCGCATCTCCTGCATTGGCTAGTGGATTCTTTACCACTGAGCCATCAGGAAAGCCCATTTCCCATCATACTGCTGCTGCTGTTGCTAAGTCGCTTCAGTCGTGTCCGACTCTGTCCGACCCTATAGATGGCAGCCCACCAGGCTCTGCCATCCCTGGGATTCTCCAGTCAAGAACACTGGGGTGGGTTGCCATTTCCTTATCCAATGCATGAAAGTGAAAAGTGAAAGTGAAGTCCCTCAGTAAGTGTCTGACTCTTTGTGACCCCATGGACTGCAGCCTACTAGGCTCCTCTGTCCATGGTATTTTCCAGGCAGGAGTACTGGAGTGGGTTGCCATTGCCTTCTGCATCATAAGTCCTGTTTATTCAAGTCAAAGGATGAAAGGAGGCTTTCCTCCCTCCCTCCCTTCTTTTCTTCCTTCCTTCCTCCCTCCCTTCCATCCCCCTGTCCTGCATTTAAGATACATTAACCATAGGGCCATCATTCTCTAATACAAGACATCAGATGAGGACTACTGAGTGCTTCAGGCAGCAGGAACAATGAGGATTCAAAGGCAGGCAGGGACACTTCTATATGAGCTGATGAGCTTTGAAGGGGGCCTGAAGGATGGGTAGGTTCAAGAGGGCAAGGAGGTGAGAAGGCATTCCAGGCAGAGGGAGAAGTCTGAGCCAGAAAACACCCTGTGTGTTTGGGCAACGACAGGTAGTTCAATGTGGCAGAAGCAAAGGATTCTGGGAAAGAGTGGTGGGACTGTGGCTTGGATTGATGAGTTGTCCGAGTCAGGAATTTGGACTTCCTCCAGCATCAGTGAAAATCCAGGGAAGATTTTGAGGGAGTAGAAAGAAAGTCAGAGTTTTGGGTGGTGTTGGATAAAATGACAGGGGAGACATGGGGGAGGGGACAGAGAGGCCACTGCAGGGATCTACCTCAAAATAGAGAGGTGAAGTGAAGTCGCTCAGTCATGTCCGACTCTTTGCGACCCTGTGGACTGTAGCCCACCAGGCTCCTCCGTCCATGGGATTCTCCAGGCAAGAACACTGGAGTGGGTTGCCACTTCCTTCTCCAGGGGTCTTCCTGACCAAGGGATCGAACCCAGGCCTCCCGCATTGCGGGCAGATGCTTTAACCTCTGAGCCACCTGGGAAGCCCAATGAGAGAGGTGAAGGTCAGAGGAAATGCCACTCACGCTTCCTTCTTGCCAGCAGCAGTCTCCAAGCCCTCTTCTTCCCAACAATCCTTTCTCCTTGGGTTGCTCAAATTGTGTTCTTATCCCCCTGCATGCCCTGCCTTTTAGTTTGCCATTCCTTTCCTCCCTGCACCCCGCCCCTGCCCATGAGGCCAGTACAGTGTTTTAAGAGGATATCCGTCCCCATGGCAACTCAGACATCAGAAATCCCTTAAAGATACTGACAACAACCTAAGGAAAGGAAAGGAAAACTGTCCCAGGAAGGGGGACCCCTTCCAGGGCCTGAGAATGGGCTCTTGTCTAACACTTGGAAGTGAATTATCTGACAAAGCAAGAGACTTTGTTGTGGAGTGGTGCCTGGACAGAGAGCAGGAGGGTAAAGGAAACTGGGAAAACTCTGTCACGTGGCTGGCAGTCTTGGGTTTTATGGTGATGCGTTGCGTTTGCAGGTTCTCTGGCCAATCACTCTGACTCCAGGTCCTTCCTGGTGGTGTGTGCCTCTCTCAGCCAAGATGGATCCCTGTAAGAAGGATTTTGGAGGCTGGTCATCTCCTCCCTCCTTTCAGGCTCTCCCGAATTTTCCTGGTTAGTTTTTGACAGCAGCACTTTGTTCCTTATTGGGACCTCCTGTTGTGAGATAACTCAGGCAAGCGGGTATCATCGCCTGGCCAAGGTGGGTGGTTTTGGTAATGGTTCCCTAACCTTGGAGAAGGGAGTGGCTACCCACTTCAGTATACTGGCCTGGAGAATTCCATGGACAGAGGAGTCTGGCAGGCTACAGTCCATGGGGTTGCAAAAAGTTGGACATGACTGAGCGACTTTCACTTTCACTTTTCACTAACAAAAGTAGAAACCAAGATCCCACTGTCAAGTCTTCAACTCAGAGTTGACCCCAAGAATTCCACCCACTGGCATTTAGACATTGGTTCAAGGATGAGCTTCTAGGGAGGAAGTGCGGGGTGGTGGTTCTAGCAGCTGACGCAAGACAGCTCATTGCCTTCATTGGAGATGTGATCAATTAATTTTGACAATTCTGTCGTGGCATGGAAGTTAAACATTTTGTTCTGCATGACCTAACTTCTCCCCAGGGAGTGTGTGGGTAGGAGAGCCAGGCCTACCTTTTCTGTTTGGCCCTCAGCACCTGGCACAGTGCTGCACCCAAGGTAACCCACTCAGAAATACACTGAATAAAAGAAGGAAGCCCAACCCTACACCTGGTGGGGGTGGGGGGGCAGGTATCTATTTGCATATGAAATGTGATTAACTTTTCCAGAGCTCCAAGGGAGGGCTGTCATTCAAAGTAATGCCTTCATTGATTCTCCCACAGCTCAAAATATCCTTTGAACTTCTCTTAGAATTATCTTTAAGGCTAGCTAACGAGCCACACAAGAATAGCAGTCTTATTACATTATAATCATCCTGCATGCATGGAATAAATCCTCTCTCCTCCCAGGACTTTCAGCAAAGGAAAGCTGTGGGTCTCTTTTTACCCCCATTTGAAGAAACCCTTTTGTGAGTTTCTTTTTTATTTTCAAGGCTGTCCAGCAAGTTTATTTTCGCCTGATCTTGTTTGCATAAGGGGTAGAGGGGAGTGCTCTGTGCGTGCGTGGCGTGTATGTTTGGATCATAACAAGGAGATCTCGCTCACATTGTCCCAGCACCCCATCGTTTTATGGCACATAGATCTCTTTGCCCCATTTGCTTTTACATTCTCACTACTGTCTTTCCATACTGAGGTAGGGAGCTCTGCATATGTTCTTACAGAAAGAAGAATGGAGAGTTTCAAGTCCTAAGGAGGTCTTTGCTCTGAAAATGAAAATCCAGCTAAAAGAGGCATAGTTATGATTGACTACACTCTGTTTTCCTTCCAGGGTTTCCATGTCGGAAGCCTGCCAGTCTAGCCACCAGGACTGAAAGCTCAGTGAGGCAAGCTTGAGCTGACAGCTGCTTTTTAAAAATCCACGGAAATGTCTGCATGGTGTTGTGATCAAGTCAGGGTTTGCAGAGCCGGCCACCTACTGCGGTGGCGGCGACTGAAGACTGGAGATGAGGGCCCCTCGTTTACCATCTGTCTATGTCTGTCCAGGGCTGCCTCCTCCAGATCAGGGGCCGTGGATGCATCAAGAGCATCCTCCACTGTAATCTCCACGCCCCCAGACTGGGTTCATCTGAGCAGAGAACTGACCCTTCCTTGGCAAGCCGGCTGAAGTCTCTTGGCAAAGAAACCAAGATTCCAGCTCATCAGAAGTTCTGTCTTCAGTGGCCACTGGCAGATGGATGGGGGCTTCTCAGGGTCAGGCATTTGCACTTGTCCACCTCCACCTCCAAAATGGATATTTATAGTTGAAAAACAATCTGCAAGTTGGGAAGAGTAAGGAAAACTCGTCGCAGCATGAGATGGTGGAAAGAAATTGCGTGAGTTTGTATCTCCACAGAGCTCATCTGCACACAGGTCTCCTCGTCTTCCCTTCACTCCAACAAAGTTTTGGAATGTTTGGGGCAATTTTTCTCACCTTTCTAGAGTTCCAGTTCTACATTTGTAAAATGACAGACTGGACAAGATGGTCGGGTTTATAGCTTGGATGGCAGATGTATAGTGGCAGGTCTCAGTGACAAGTCACTATATTCCATCATATTCCACTATATTCCATGGACGATTTTGTACTAATCCATCTACACCCACATTTGGGGGACTGGCAGCATGTGTTTGAACTGTGAAGAGTCAGAATGAGAGAGAGATTATCTCTGGCCCTGGACTAGAGCAAACCCAATCAACTCCTACAGGCTAGAATCTCAGACTCATTAAAAAGATACGTCGACCAACTGAACTCACAAATTCTGAGAGGTGCCAGAAAAAGTATGCTCTTCTTGGCTGCACAATCTCGACGCTAAAACAAAAGTAGGGCAGTGTTCTAAAATGTCACCTAGTGGATTTTCCTGGATAGGCCATTCCTTTCTATGTTGCAACTCTTTTACCTTTTAAACTAGACCTGCAGGCTGAAGCCAATTGCCCCCTGACACCCAGGAACCACCTGAGAACCAGGACTTGGACTGTTTAGCCTTGCATCCTTGGAAGCCTAGGCTTGCTATTGTAGGAGTCGGAACTCCTTGTGACAGTTTTACACTGTTGTTTTAATATCAAATGTCTAGCTTTGATTGTCAAGTGAAAAGAATTTATGCCGCGGTCCAGAGAAGGAGGGAATGCGTAAAGTGGTAGAGGCAGTTTTCCCATCACATGGAGGTGAGATAAGAACTTTTTGCAGTGTGCGGGCAGGAAGGATTGGTACTAAAGAAAAAGAAAAGTATAAAAAGTTGCAGCATGAATGAGCTGGAGTGAGCTATGCTCCATGGTTTACCTTGAAGCTGAAACTCTAGGAGACGGGGTAGTAGGGAGCGCCACATAACAGCAGAGGGCTTTACCATCCTTCTGTTAGGGGAAGCATTGAGCACCAACTGAAACACCACCCTCGCTGGCCAGACAAGACAGCAGCCACTTGCATGAACTGTCTTAACAATAGGAGGCCTGGTAAGTAATGAGAAAATAACAGGCTACCATGAACTGGAAGAATTCAGGAAAGGTCAAAGGGAGAGAGCAAGCACGAGTCCATATGTCCTACCAACCTCCCAGAATCCTCGTTGGGATCCATCTTGACTGAGTGATGTGTGTGCCACTGGGAAGGACCCTGACTAAGAATGATTGGCCAGAGACAACCTGGAAACAAACCCTATTCCCACGAAATATGAGGCTGTGAGCCACGTGGCAGAGCAGTTCTCCTTGGTTTCCTTACCCTGCTGCTCTCCACCAACACCCTTTCCAGTAAAGTCTCTTGCTTTGTCAGCATGTGTCTCCCTGGACAACTCATTCCTGAGTGTTAGACAAAAGCCACGCCACTCTTGGGCTGTACGAACATTCTCCTGTTCTGCAATGCTTGCTTCTTCCACTGGACACAGAGGCTCACACCATCACTAGGGTGGATTGTGTAGATGGAGGGGATGGCAAGATAAGTCTGGACATGGAGAGGTCCTCCCCATCCCACCACCCTCTCTGAGACTCAGCTGGCTCCGACTGGGCAAGGAGGAGATCCTGCATGCCTGAGTGGGACACGGAGGCTGGATTCAACACGAGAGCCAGGACCTGTTTGTTAGAGCCTGCAGGAGCAAGAGGCCCAGGCAGGAGCTGAGCCACAAAGAAACCTAAGAAAGTCTTGAGCCTGGAGGTCGGGGCCCAGCTGGCTGAAGGGGAGCCCCTGCTGAGCCAGCCCAGAGCAATAACAGACGTGTTCCAAGAGGAGCACAATGCTAAGTGGAGGAGAGACCCTGGGCCGTAAGTGCTTCCCCTGATGCCAAGACCACACAAAACCCCCACCCCTGCCCACACCCAGGGGTCTAGGGCACCCCGAGGAGGGTGAGAAGGGGACCAATGGAGCCTTGTTGGTCAGGACACAAGTAGATTGCATGAACTAGATGGTGGTGGAAGATGGTCAGCTAAGAACACACAGCAGAGATGGAGGCTGATGTTCAGTGACCAGGAGGAACAAGCAAACCCTGATGGAAACGAGCCCTCTACCCATCTATTCCATCCCACTCATTCCCGCAACATCTCAGGGTGTCCTCGGTCTGTACCTGTGCTGCCATAGTGAGGATCTGTTGCAGCTCCAGATCCAGAAAGTAGGGAAAGACATCTCCAACAACAACAACCAGAATCTATAAGAGACAAGGAAGTCTCTCCCTTTGAGATGTTAGGGAGCACGTGGGCCTGCTGACACCCTGCTTATGAACTTCTGACTTCCAGAACTGTGAACCAATAAATTCCTGTTGCTGTAAGCCATCCAGGTTTTGGTACTTTGTTACAGCAGCCCTAGAAAATGAACACAGATGGCTTGCAAAGTTTGAATGCATGGTGTATGGAAAGTGTCTGCCACACAGCAGACTCAAAAAAACCCAGAAAGTTACAATAGTAAATGTGTGTGTGCTTAGTTGCTTAGCGTGTCTGACTCTTTGTGACCACATGACTGTAGCCCACCAGGCTCCTCTGGCCTTGGGATTCCCCAGGCAAGAATGCTGTAGTGGATTGCCATTTCCTTTCCAATAGTAAATGCTTGCTATCTTACCCTCACACCCCAAAAGATACTTGCTCTCTTATCTGGCGGGGTGTCTCTGATGGTTCAGATGGTAAAGAATCTGCCTGCAATGCAGGAGACCTGGGTTCACACCCTGGGTTGGGAAGATCCCCTGAAGAAGAGAATGGCAACCTACTCCAGAAGAGAAGGGCAACCTACTCCAGTATTCAACATTTTAGAAATAAGTGAACTAAAATGGACTGGAATGGGTGAATTTAACTCAGATTACCATTATATCTACTACTGTGGGCAAGAATCCCTTAGAAGAAATGGAGTAGCCATCATAATTAACAAAGAGTTCAAAATGCAGTACTTGGATAAAATCTCAAAAATAATAGAATGATCTGTGTCATTTCCAAGGCAAACCATTCAATATCACAGTAATCCAAGTCTATGCCCTGACTAGTAATGCAGAAGAAGCTGATGTTTAACCATTCTACGAAGACCTATAAGACTTCTTAAAACTAACACCCAAAAAAGATGTCTTTTTCATTATGGGGGACTGGAATGCAAAAGTAGGAAGTCAAGAAATACCTGGAGTAACAGGCAAATTTGGCCTTGCAGTACAGAATGAAGCAGGGCTAAGGCTAATAGAGTTTTGCCAAGAGAATGCACTGGACACAGCAAACAGCCTCTTTCAACAACACAAGAGAAGACTCTCAGTTCAGTTCAGTTCAGTTCAGTTGCTCAGTCATGTCCGAATCTTTGTGACCCCATGAATTGCAGCACACCAGGCCTCCCTGTCCATCACCAACTCCTAGAGTCCACTCAGACTCACGTCCATCGAGTCCGTGATGCCATCCAGCCATCTCATCCTCTGTCATCCCCTTCTCCTCCTGCCCCCAATCCCTCCCAGCATCAAAGTCTTTTCCAATGAGTCAACTCTTTGCATGAGGTGGCCAGAGTACTGGAGTTTCAGCTTTGGCATCATTCCTTCCAAAGAAATCCCAGGGTTGATCTCCTTCAGAATGGACTGATTGGATCTCCTTGCAGTCCAAGGGACTCTCAAGAGTCTTCTCCAACACCATCAATTCCTCTGTGCTCAGCCTTCGTCACAGTCCAAATCTTGCATCCATACATGACTATTGGAAAAACCATAGCCTTGACTAGATGGACCTTAGTTGGCAAAGTAATCTCTGCTTTTGAATTTGCTGTCTAGGTTGGTCATAACTTTTCTTCCAAGGAGTAAACGTCTTTTAATTTCATGGCTGCAGTCACCATCTGCAGTGATTTTGGAGCCCCCCAAAATAAAGTCTGTCACTGTTTCCACTGTTTCCCCATCTATTTCCCATGAAGTCATGGGACCAGAGGCCATGATCTTCATTTTCTGAATGTTGAGCTTTAAGCCATCTTTTTCACTCTCTTCTTTCACTTTCATCAAGAGGCTTTTTAGTTCCTCTTCACTTTCTGCCATAAGGGTGGTGTCATCTGCATATCTGGGGTTATTGATATTTCTCCCGGCAATCTTGATTCCAGCTTGTGTTTCTTCCAGTCCAGCATTTCTCATGATGTACTCTGCATATATGTTAACAAAGATGGGCTTGATAAAGGACAGAAATGGTATGGACCTAACAGAAGCAGAAGATATTAAGAAGAGGTGGCAAGAATACACAGAACTGTACAAAAAAGATCTTCACAACCCAGATAATCATGATGATGTGATCACTAATCTAGAGCCAGACATCTTGGAATGTGAACTCAAGTGGGCCTTAGAAAGCATCACTATGAACAAAGCTAGTGGAGGTGATGGAATTCCAGTTGAGCTGTTTCAAATCCTGAAAGTTGATGCTGTGAAAGTGCTGCACTCAATATGCCAGCAAATCTGGAAAACTCAGCAGTGGCCACAGGACTGGAAAAGGTTAGTTTTCATTTCAATCCCAAAGAAAGGCAATGCCAAAGAATGCTCAAACTACCGGACAATTGCACCCATCTCACATGCTAGGAAAGTAATGCTCAAAATTCTCCAAGCCAGGCTTCAGCAATACGTGAACCATGAACTCCCTGATGTTCAAGCTGGTTTTAGACAAGGCAGAGGAACCAGAGATCAAATTGCCAACATCTGCTGGATCATGGAAAAAGCAAGAGAGTTCAAGAAAAACATCTATTTCTGCTTTATTGACTATGCCAAAGCCTTTGACTGTGTGGATCACAGTAAACTGTGGAAAATTCTGAAAGAGATGGGAATACGAGATCACCTAACCTGCCTCTTGAGAAATCTGTATGCAGGTCAGGAAGCAACAGTTAGAACTGGACATGGAACAACAGACTGGTTCCAAATAGGAAAAGGAATACATCAAGGCTGTATATTGTCACCCTGCTTATTTAACTTATATGCAGAGTACATCATGAGAAACGCTGGACTGGAAGAAACACAAGCTGGAATCAAGATTGCCGGGAGAAATATCAATAACCTCAGATATGCAGATGACACCACCCTTATGGCAGAAAGTGAAGAGAAGCTAAAAAGCCTCTTGATGAAAGTGAAAGAGGAGAGCGAAAAAGTTGGCTTAAAGCTCAACATTCAGAAAACGAAGATCATGGCCTCTGGTCCCATCACTTCATGGGAAATAGATGGAGAAACAGTGGAAACAGTAACAGACTTTATTTTGGGGGGCTCCATAATCACTGCAGATGGTGACTGCAGCCATGAAATTTAAAGATGCTTACTCCTTGGAAGAAAAGTTATGACCAACCTAGATAGTATATTCAAAAGCAGAGACATTACTTTGCCGACTAAGGTCTGTCTAGTCAAGGCTATGGTTTTTCCTGTGGTCATGTATGGATGTGAGAGTTGGACTGTGAAGAAGGCTGAGCGCCGAAGAATTGATGCTTTGGAAGTGTGGTGTTGAAGAAGACTCTTGAGAGTCCCTTGGACTGCAAGGAGATCCAACCAGTCCATTCTGAAGGAGATCAACCCTGGGATTTCTTTGGAAGGAATGGTGCTGAAGCTGAAGCTCCAGTACTTTGACCACCTCATGCGAAGAGTTGACTCATTGGAAAAGACTCTGATGCTGGGAGGGATTGGGGGCAGGAGGAGAAGGGAACGACAGAGGATGAGATGGCTGGATGGCATCACGGACTCGGTGGACGTGAGTCTGAGTGAACTCCAGGAGATGGTGATGAACAGGGAGGCCTGGCGTGCTGCGATTCATGGTGTCACAAAGAGTCGGACACAACTGAGCGACTGAACTGAACTGAACTGAACTGAAGCAGGGTGACAATATACAGCCTTGACGTACTCCTTTTCCTATTTGGATCCAGTCTGTTGTTCCATGTCCAGTTCTAACTTTGCTTCCTGGCCTGCATACAGATTTCTCAAGAGGCAGGTCAGGTGGTCTGGTATTCCCATCTCTTTCACATGGACATCACCAGATGGTCAACACCAAAATCAGATTGATTATATTCTTTGCAGCCAAAGATGGAGAAGCTCTATACAGTCAACAAAAACAAGACCAGGAGCTGACTGTGGCTCAGATCATGAACTTCTTATTGCCAAATTCAGACTTAAATTGAGGAAAGTAGGGAAAACCATCAGACCACTCAGATATGACCTAAATCAAATCCCTTACCATTATACAGTAGAAGTGACAAATAGATTCAAGGGATTAGACCTGATAGACAGAGTGCCTGAAGAACTATGGACAGAAGTTCGTGACATTGTACAGGAGACAGGGATCAAGACCATCCCTGTGGAAAAGAAATGCAAAAAAGCAAAATGGCTGTCTGGGGAGGCCTTACAGATAGCTGTGAAAAGAAGAGAAGTTAAAGGCAAAGGAGAAAGAAAGATATACCCATTTGAATGCAGAGTTCCAAAGGATAACAGGAGAGATAAGAAAGCCTTCCTCAGTGATCAATGCAAAGAAATAGAGGAAAACAACAGAATGGGAAAGACTAGAGATCTCTTCAAGAAAATTAGAGATACCAAGGGAATATTTCATGAAAAGATAGGCACAATAAAGGACAGAAGTGGTAAGAACCTAACAGAAGCAAAAGATATTAAGAAGAGGTGGCAAGAATACACAGAAGATGTATACAAAAAAGATCTTCGTGACCTAGATAATCACTATTGTGTGATCACTCACCTAGAGCCAGATATCCTGAAATGTGAAGTCAAGTGGGCCTTAGGAAGCATCCCTATGAACAAAGCTAGTGGAGGTTTAGGAACTCCAGTTGAGCTATTTCAAATCCTAAAAGATGATGCTGTGAAAGTGCTGCACTCAATATGCCAGCAAATCCGGAAAACTCAGCAGTTGGCCTCAGGACTGGAAAAGGTCAGTTTTCATTCCAATACCAAAGAAAGGCAATGCCAAAGAATGCTGAAACTACCGCACAATTGCACTCATGTCACACGCTAGCAAGGTAATGCTCAAAATTCTCTAAGCCAGGCTTCAACAGTACATGAACTGTGAACTTCCAGTTGTTCAAGCTGGATTTAGAAAAACCAGAGGAACCAGAGGTCAAATTGCCAACATCCATTGGATTACCAAAAAAGTGAGAGAGTTCCAGAAAAACATCTTCTTCTGCTTTATTGACTATGCCAAAGCCTTTGACTGTGTGGATCACAACAAACTATGGAAACATCTTCAAGAGATGGGAATATCAGATCACCTAACCTGCCTCTTGAGAAATCTGTATGCAAGTCAAGATGCAACAGTTAGAATTGGACATGGAACAACAGACTGGATCCAAATCGGGAAAAGAATATGTCAAGGCTGTATATTATCACCCTGCTTATTTAACTTAGATGCAGAGTACATCATGAGAAATGCTGGGTTGGATGAAGCACAAGTTGGAATCAAGATTGCCAGGAGAAATATCAATAACCTCAGATATGCAGATGACATCACCCTTATGGCAGAAAACAAAGAGGAACTAAAGAGCCTCTTGATGAAAGTGAAAGAGGAGAGTGAAAAAATTGGCTTACAACTCAACATTCAGAAATCTATGATCATGGCATCTGGTCCCATTACTCCATGGCAGATAGATAGGGAAACAATAGAAACAGTGAGAGACTTTATTTTTTTGGTCTCCAAAATCACTGCAGATGGTGACCGCAGCCATGAAATTAAAAGACGCTTACTCCTGGAAGAAAAGTTATGACCAGCCTAGACAGCATATTAAAAAGCAGACATGTTACTTTGCCAACAAAGGTCCGTCCAGTCAAAGTTATATTTTTTCCTGTAGTCATGTATGTGATGAGTAGGACTATAAAGAAAGCCGAGCACGGAAGAATTGATGCTTTTGAACTGTGGTTTTGGAGAAGACTCTTGAGAGTCCCTTGGACTGCGAGGAGATCCAATCAGTCCATCCTAAAGGGGATCAATCCTGAGTGTTCATTGGAAGGACTGATGTTGAAGCTGAAACTCCAATACTTTGGCCATCTGATGGGAAGAGCTGACTCACTTGGAAAAGACCCTGATGCTGGGAAAGACTGAAAGCAGGAGGAGAAGGGGACCACAGAGGATGAGGTGGCTGGATGGCATCACTGACTCAATGGACATGAGTTTGAGTAAGCTCAGGGAGTTGATGATGGACAGGGAAGTCTGGTGTCCTGCAGTCCATGGGGTCGCAAAGAGCTGGACATGACTGAGCCACTGAACTGAACTGATCTTATCTGGACACAGGGACCTGGGGTCATCTGGTTCACAGACAACCTAGGTCTGTATCAACATTTTCATTCTTAGAACAATTGTTATTTAGTTGATAAGTCATGTCCTACTCTTTCGCAACTCCATGGACTGTAGCCCACCAGGCTCCGCTGTCCATGTGATTTCCCAGGCAGGAACACTGGAGTGGGTTGCTATTTCCTCATTTCCTGCATTGGCAGGTGGGTTCTTTACCAATGAGCCGCTCTGGAAGCCTTATAACAGTTAGGACAATAATAATAAAAGGAAACTCTCAGCATTCTTACTAGTCTACAGCCTCATTTTTTAAAGACTTGCTTAATTTATTTTAGGCTTTGGGGCTGTGCTAATTCGTGCAGTTGAATATATATTAACTACAAGTGAGCCTTCCTTCATCTCTCGCCCTGGTGTCAGACCGTGGCCCCAGTTGTAGATGTTTTGGTATTTCTTCCCTGGTGGCTCAGACGGTCTGCAATGCAGGAGACTGGGTTCGATCCCTGGGTCAGGAAGATCCCCTGGAGAAGGAAATGGCAGCCCACTGCAGTACTCTTGCCTGGAAAATCCCATGGACAGAGGAGCCTGGTAAGCTACAGTCCATGAGGTTGCAAAGAGTCGGACATGACTGAGTGATGTCACTTCCTTTCCACAATTGCACAGTTCCAGTCTGGCCCCGGGCGCATACGCCCATGTCATCAGTTTCCTGGCTACCTTCAGCTGCCTTCTACTGGGTAATATTGATAAGAGCAAAAAGAAACATGAGTTTTCATGATGTGCAGGCATGTTTTCTGGACTTTTTGCTCTATAATCCCCTGAACAAAAAATGGTGAGATAGGTGCCGTTATCCACATTTTACAGATTTAAAAAACAGAAGCCAAGAAGCTGAGGGAGGGTTAAGTCATTTGCCTGAGGTCATATAACTACTAAATACAGAACCAGGATTTGAAATAACCGACTTAAACCTGAGCATTAAGCCATGTGAACTGTCATTGCCGCAAAAGTTGTTTCTCAAATGGTTCTGGAACCACATTTTTTAAAATCTTAGGAAAAACGTTGCATGTCTACTGAAGGCCAAGAATATTGCAAAGATATTGCTTCATTAGTTCTCATAATAGCATAGAAACAAAACTGTTATTATTCCCACTTTATGAATGAGAAAGCTGAAGTGGAGAGAAATTAAAGAACTTGAGCAAGATCTTATAGATTGTGTCCAGAGCTGGGATTTAAACTTATATCTTTCTGATTCCAAAGCACATGTCCTTCCCACCAGGTCAGTCTGGCTCAAAAGACAGAAAAGACCTTAAATGTCCTGTATTATAACCTCCTACCTATAGAGAAACTACTTGCAAAATGGCCTATTAAGGATTATTCTTGAGTATCTTATTGCTGAAAAGCAATTCCCACTTGGGTTGCCTGTATCCCCTCCCTCCCTCCCTCCCTTCCTTCTTTCTCACTCCCTCCCTTCCTACCTCCTTTCTTGTTACTTATGAAGCAATCTAGAATAGTGTATCCTAACACAGTCAATATCAAGGCACACAAAGAATAGTTTGGCCACAAATGGCTGAACAGGCTAGGCTGTTCAGGCTTCTGACAGCCTTGATACTGTAAGTGCTGAGGTGGGTTAATGTTTCCCTGGTGGCTCAGATGGTAAAGAATCTGCCTGCAATGCAGGAGACCCGGGTTCTATCCCTGGGTCGGGAAGATCCCCTGGAGGAGGGGAAGGCTACCCATTCTAGTATTCTTGCCTGGAGAATTTCATGGACAGAAGAGTCTGATAGGCTAAAGTCCATGGGATCACAAATAGTCAGACACTACTGAAGCAACTTAGCATGCATACACGTGTAAAAGCTTGGGTATACCTGTAACATGACTGGAGGTCAAAAGTAAGTTATTCTTCACTGAGCCTCTTAACATATTAGATCTGAAAGAGAAGACCACTGTGTGTCCCAGGAAGAGTAAGGACAGAACTGGGAAGACAAGGGAGGGATAGGGACCCAGTCAGTCTTAGGTGAGCAGGGATAAGGGGCTTTCTAGGCTAGCATCTGAAGGACAGGTTGATTTCACCCTGGGAAAGAGACGTCTATTGGGTAAGAGGGCTTTTATGGCTGGGAGCTGGGGGTTGGTGGATCCCATCTCGAGTTGTTGGGGCTCCATACATGCCTCTGTCTTATTACTTCTCTGTTCTCCATTTCACTTTTGTTTCTTCTATCTCCTTCTGTCTGGACCGTGTTCTTCTTTCTTCCCAGGCAAGTCCCTTCAGCCTATAAATAGCCCCCACAAATGTCCCTACAGAGTCAATCTAAAGTGAAAAAAGTAACCAACATCTTCATTAGAGTATGTTTCAGAAATTTTGGTGAAAAGAGTTACAGAGCCTCTGGTCACTAGTCTGTCACTCAACTGAATTGCATGGTCTTTAAAGTCCGGGATAAACTTTGTGACTAAAACAAAGTGAAGCAGCTCTTGGGTCACTCCTGGCAGACAGTCCTACCCCAGGGAACAGCAGCCTCTGGGGTCCAGCAGCGCCTTCCTTGGGTACCAAATTTACCTTAAGTAATGAAACACCAGCAACGGTCCATCAGTATTCTATAGCTCTGTAGGTAGTGATTTCATATACAGCTCTTTATTTTCTCAAACATTTTATTCTGACATTTATTTTACAACCAAATACCAAAGACTTATTTCTCTACAAAGCCTACATTACACCAACATGATTTTTCCTTCAAAAAAACATACCCATAAACAAATCATTGAATAAGAAGAGAAAACGTTCTGTGTCCTAGCACAGCTTGGCAGATTACCACAAAAACTCCAGGTTACAACAGCTGCTGGCCTAGTCTACGGTAGGTCCTGATTCTTCATAAAGAATTGCTAAACTAATTAAATGAAGGAAAGCAAAGTGGCATGATAAAAGGAAGGTGGGCTCAAACAGATCTGGGTTGGAGTCTCAATTTGGCCACTGTCTAGCTGAGTGACTTTGAGTGAACTGGTAAGTCTCACTGATCCTCAGTTTTCTCCTTTGTAAAACTGGGGCAAAAACACCTGACTCGCAGATAAAGATTAAGGAATAATGTACTTAAAGTTCGAGCTCAGTACTTGAGTATGTGCCCTTTGCTTAGTCACTCAGTTGTGTCCAACTTTCTGCGACCCCGCAGACTGTAGCCCACCAGGCTCCTCTGTCCATGGGGATTCTCCAAAAAAGAATACTGGAGTGGATTGCCATGCCCTCCTCCAGGGGATCTTCCCAACCCAGGGTTCAAACCCAAGTCTCGAACATCACAGGCGGATTCTTTACCATCTGAGCCACCAGGAAAGCACATGTATGAAAGATCCTCAAACATTAGTTCTTTCTGCCTCTTCCCTCAACTTCAGTTCCCGACGATATGTACATTCCAATAGATCACTTACCAATCAGAGCAAACATCAAGACTACCTGTACTGAGTGTCAAAAGCAGTGGTTCTTAATTCTAGACACACAAAAGAATTACTTGAACATTCTTTTTTTAATGTTCCAGTACTTGCATTATGTATTATTATTCTACAAGCTATAGCCTTTTAAATTAACTGATTTGACTGCATACGGTCTTAGTTGCAGCACACAAGATCTTTGTAGCAGCACATTGATTCTCTAATTGTGGTTCACCTGCTTAGTTGCTCTGAGACACAAGCAGGGTTGTTAGTTCCCTGATCACGGATTGAACCTGTATCCGCTGAATTGCAAGGCAGATTCCTTAAACACTGGAAGTCCCTATTTGGACATTAAAAAAAAAAAAATGTCTGAGTCGAGAGCAGAGGAGCCAGAGACCAAATTGCCATCATCCATCGGATCATCCAAAAAGCAAGAGAGTTCCAGAAAAACATCTATTTCTGCTTTATTGACTACACCAAAGCCTTTAACTGTGTGCATCACAACAAACAGTGGAAAATTATTAAAGAGATGGGGATACCACCACCTTACCTGCCTCCTGAGAAATCTGTATACAGGTCAAGAAGCAACAGTTAGAACTGGACATGGAACCACAGACTGGTTCCAAATCGGGAAAGGAGAATGTCAAGGCTATATATTGTCACCTTGCTTATTTAGCTTATATGCAGAGTACATCATGCGAAATGCCAGGCTGCATGAAACACAAGCTGGAATAAAGATTGCCAGGAAAAATATCAATAACCTCAGATATGCAGATAATACCATCCTTATGGCAGAAAGAGAAGAAGAACTAAAGAACCTCTTAAAAGTGAGAGGGGAGAGTGAATGGGAGGAGATACATGTATACGTATGGCCGGTTCACTTTGCTGTACAGTAGAGACTAACAGAACATTGTACAGCAACTCTATTCCAATAAAAATTAAAAATAAAAAAAAGAAGAGAGTGAAAAAGTTGGCTTAAAACTCAACATTCAGAAAACGAAGATCGTGACATCCAGTCCCATCACTTCATGGCAAATAGACGGGGAAACAATGGAAATAGTGAGAGACTTTATTTTGGGGAGCTCCAAAATCACTGCAGATGGTGATTGCAGCCATGAAATTAAAAGATGCTTGCTCCTTGGAAGTAAAGCTATGACCAACCTAGACAGCATATTGAAAACCAGAGACATTACTTTATCAGCAAAGATCCGTCTAGTCAAAGCTATGGTTTTTCCAGTGGTCATGTATGGATGTGAGAGTTGGACCATAAAGAAAGCTGAATGATGAAAAAATGATACTTTTGAAGTATAGTGTCGGAGAATACTCTTGAGAGTCCCTTGGACTGCAAGGAGATCCAACCTATCAATCCTAAAGGATATCTTTAGTCCTGAATATTCATTGGAAGGGCTGATACTGAAGCTGAAACTCCAATACTTTGGCCACCTGATGCAAAGAACTGATTCATTGGAAAAGAACCTAATGCTGGGAAAGATTGGAGGCAGGAGGAGAAGAGGATGACAGAGAAGGAGATGTTCGGATGGCACCACCAACTCGATGGACATGAGTTTGAGTAAGCTCCAGGAATTGGTGATGGACAGGGAAGCCTGGCGTGCTGCTGTCCATGGGGTCGCAAAGAGTCGGACACAACTGAGTGACTGCACTGAACTGAGCCAAGAGCCCAACCCCAGAGTTTCTGATTTAATTGTGCAGGGATGAAGCCTGGAAAGCAATATTTTTTCAGAAGTTGTCCATGTTGATTCTATTGTGCAGGAGGGTTGAAAAGTGCTGGACTGAGAAAAGAATTAGCTCTCCTTACTCTGATCAGCAGAGTTAGGTCTCCTTACTCTGATCAGAAGAGCAGGATGTTACTGTCCATCCTGGTGCATTTCCTCTAGAGCAGAAACACAAATGGAAGGAACACTTGCCTGGGGAGAGGAATTAAACCTATATCATAAAGAAAGAAGCTCAATGGTGCAATGATTAGCCTGGCTAATTAAAGACAGTGAGGAGCCAACAGTCACTCTCTTCTATTATCTGAAGGGTTTTTCTGTGAAGAGGGATTGCATCTGTCTTGCATGGCCCCAAGAGATGAAGCTCTATGAATCAGGGGTTCAAGTCAGATATGACTACAGATGGTGAGTTCACAGTCACTGGGGGAATTCAAGACATTGCATGATCGCTAAATGGGGATGGAGAGAAGGGGATTCAAGTGTTGAATAAGTGGTCTGCTTCTTAATGGCCTCTATCAACACTTTGTGGCAATAGCTATAATGAATTTTGAGTGATTTCATAGGAAAAACAAGTTTGTAAAGTGAAAGGGGAACATACCAAGCCATCGTGCTTTGTACAACACTTGAGTCTTCCTATTCCATGGGCTTAAGTGTCCTCAGACACAACTGAAGCAGACTCGGTACTCCTGAAAGCTGTGGGGAGAGAATTACATGGTACAGCCGGTGGAATCATCTAGTCCAGGGCTTTGCATCATTTTTAAAATTATTTATTTGTTTATTTTTGGCTGCATCAGGAATAGCTGTGGCATGCAGGCACATGAGCATGAAGGATCATCGTTGAGGCACTCGGGCTCAGTGCTTGTGGTGTGCAGGCTTAGTTGCCCCAAGGCGTGTGAGATTTTAGTTCACCAACCAAGAATCGAAGCTGTGTCCCCTGCATTGGAAGGTGGATTCTTAACCACTGGACCACCAGGAAAGTTCTTATGTCACTTTTTAAGATATTGGAACCCCTCACCTTCTTTAAAAAAAAAAAAAAATTCTACATGGGAATCTAATAAATGGCAAAGGTGGAGCTCTCTGGGTGAAGTGGGGTGGCTGTCTCAGTCTCCCTCAGTGGCTGCCAAGAAACCTGCTCACAGCCCTGGGGCTCCACAGTGTGAGTGTGTTAGTTGCTCAGTTGTGTCCGACTCTTTGCAAACCCATGGACCGTAGCTTCTGTCCATGGAATTCTCCAGGCAAGAGTACTGGAGCAGGTTGCCATTCCCTTCTCCAGGGGATCTTCCTGACGCCAGGAGAGAACCCAGGTCTCCCGCATTGCAGATAGATTCGTTACCATCCGAGCCATCAGGGAAACCCCAGGGCTCCATAGCACAGGGGTTGAAAGCCATATCAATCCTCTCTTTTTACACATGAATAAACTGAAGCTCAGAGTGACTGTGACTTGGTCAGGGTCATGCAGAGAATGAGAGCAGAGCTGGACCCAAACTTAAGCTCTTCATTCTTGGCCCCAGGGACTGTTCCACTTGCCTACACTAATGCCTTTAACTGCAGATGAGAATGTCTCCAGACCAGGCTGTCTGACCCATTCTTTGGCCTTTGTCTGTGACAACAATGATACATAAAAGACTCAAGACCTCATTTCAACTAAAATGTCAATCTTTTCCCTAGGGCTGCCCATTCTGTGTGGCTGGTGGTGGAGATGGATTTAGGCGAATAGCTGGCTTCTTACTCAGTGCCCCGGAAACCAAGGCCTTCTATTTGCATAGCGACCAGATTGGACTGGGGCCGGGGAAGGAGGCACTGTCGTCGCACCCAAGCAAGCCCCTGGCCCATGCAGATGGGATCTCAGATCTTGGTCCCATCACAAGGGTGCTTCAACTAACAGAGTAAAGCACATATAACTGACTTGAATTTGGATGTTGTATTTCTTTTCTTCCCTTTCTCTAAATTTGAAAAGGATTTAGAGAACTTACACCAAAAGGCAAGTAATAGAATGAAAAGGGAATTGGTGAGGACACAGGGGTAATTCTAAAAGCAAATACGAATAAACTGGGAGACTGGGATTGACACATACATGCTACTATATATAAAGCAGATAACTAAAAGGACCTACTGTGTAACACAAGGAGCTCTACTCAGTGCTCTGCAGTGACGTATATGGGAAAATATTCTAAAAAAGAGTGGGTATGTGTATGTGTATAACTGATTCACTTTGCTGTACACCTGAAACTAATGGGGCCTCCTTGGTAGTTCAGCTGGTAAAGAATCTATCTGCAATGCAGGAGACGCTGGTTCAATTCCTGGGTGGGAAAAATCCACTGGAGAATGGATAGGCTACCCACTCCAGTATTCTTGGGCTTCCCTGGTGGTTCAAGTGGTAAAGAATCTGCCTGCAATGCGGGAGACCTGGATTTAAGCCCTTGGTTTGGAAGGTCCCCTGAAGAAGGGAAAGGATGCCCACTCCAGAATTCTGGACTGGAGACTTCCATGGGCTATCCGTGGAGTCGCAAAGAGTCAGACACGACTGAGGGACTTGCACTTTCACTTTGAAACTAACACAGCATTCTAAATGAACTATACTTCAATAAAAATTAAAAAAAAAAAAGTAAATCCAAAATGTTGGATAGTTGAAGGTGTAATCGTAGTCTTTCCAGCCATTCACTCACATAATCAATCACTTACTGACTCCCTCATTCAGTACATTGTTATAGAGCACCTATCGGTTCTAGACTATATTTCTAAGAATAAACATTAATGTAAAATTGATGCAAAAATTAGTGCTAAAAATCAGATGACCAAAATATCAAAATTTTAAATAAAGACAAAATCAGTATTTAAAAAAAAATTTCCCTTCTGCCTCAGGCTCCAGTAAACAGCATGGCACTGTTACAGAACTCATTTTTATTTAAAATTTTGATGTTTTGTTTATCTTGGATTCTTTTGCATTAATTTTTATTTTTAAAAACATTACATTAAATAGTATCTATTTTGATTATTGCATTTGTTTGGTACCCTCTTAAATTTTGTGCCCCAGGCAAGTGCCTCCTGCTAATTCCTCCTGTCCAGGCTTTGTAAAAGTGAAAAATACAAAAAAATAAATAAGATCTGTATGTATTCTCAAGGAGTTCTCAGCCTAGAAAGACAGACAGGGAAACACATAATTGAAATACAATTATTTCTGTAATGGAAATATGTGCAAGAGGTAGTGTTGGCACAAAGAAGGGAGGAATCCTCCTCATTGGGATGGATAGTTGGCATCAAAAAAAGGTGAAGAAATCGTGTGCTCAGGCAAGGAGGAGTGCAGTGGCAAGATGAGCCATTCATTCCAACTGGCAGAAGTGCAAAGCAAAAGCTTGGGATGACAGCACGGTAGAAGGGGAACTTGGATGGGTAGGCAGGAGCCAGGGGCTGCAAACACTGATTGAATACTTGGCATGTGCTTGGTGCTCTGAGAATCCCACGAAGCATTATAATCTTTGTTATAGTGTGTGCTCTGAGGAACTCACTTTAATTACAGCAGACAGCACACGTCATAAGGAAAAAGAAACAATAAAAGCAGGTAATTAGTAAGGGGTGCAGGGACAGACTGCAAGAAGACAGTGGCTTCCAGGACAGTGGCAGGCAGTCACTCGGGACTAGGGAGGACACAGAGGAAGTGGCCCTTCAGTTTAGAACTGAGGGGTTTAGCCAAGTGCCAAGACTCCACATCTTCCTGGCTATCTCCTCTCTGTCATGATGCTCTGTCTGCATCTCTCTGACTGAACGGCTTCCATTCATTCTTCTTTGTGAATGCAGCCTAGGAGCCTTCTGGCTGAGAAGGAAGCACCCTCCGCAGCCCTGGTTTGGAAGGCAGCCAGAGCTCTGTGTCCCTGGAACAAAATCCCAGCTGACTCCCCTTGCTGGATGAGCACCGCAAAAGGTATAAATAACAGCAGCAGTGAACCCCTCCCAGGACTGCTGTGGGATTAATAACCCCTTGAGACCCTGGCACTCCACGTCCTGCAGAAACTAGTGCTTCAGTTGCTATTATGAGCAGGCTCCCAGCCATGGCTCCTTCAGCACATGCTGTTAGATTATCTCTCCTGACTATTGCTGGGAGCCATCAATCACTCAGTGTCTATCTCCTAACCCAGGCGCTGGGAAGAGAAGGCGAGGGACTCTGCGAGGATAATGTAGGGTAGGACATGAAGGGGGCAACAGTCCCCATCTGGGTGACTTTCTCAAGAATAAAGTGAGTTAGATCACAGGCACAGGCAACTCGGTTTCCCCACCTACTGAGTGGCCCAATTAGGCTGTTGATAAATATCATAAATATCCCCATTCTCTAACTGGGCACAGGGTGGAAGTGCATTTCTCTTCCTCCTTTGGGGGCTTCCCAGGTGTCTCTAGTGGTAAAGAACCCATCTGCCAATGCAGGAGACGTAAGACACGAGTTCAATCCCTGGGTTGGGAAGATCCCCTGGAGGAGGGTATGGCAACCCACTCCAGTATTCTTGCCTGGAGAATCCCATGGTCAGAGGAGACAGGCAGCCACAGTCCACACAGCTGCAAAGAGCTGGACACGATCAAATGGACTTAGCACAGACACACCCTCTTTGGAATCGAGTATAGCCATGTATCTCGCTTTAGCCATGAGTGTGAGTGGAAGCTTGAGGGAGGGGTGATTAAAAGCTAGTGCAAAATTCACCATTCTTCCTGCTGTATAACAATTGAAGAAGAATATGTCAATATTGATTTAGCTTGGGAATCTAAATGACCAGGAAAAGCAGAGATCCCCCTGATTTGCCTTCCACATGAATGAGAAATAAACTTCTGTTCTTTTAAGTTACTGAGACTTGGGAGATTTTTGTTACTGCAGCCTAGCATAGGTGAGCCTGATTGGGTCAGGACAAGCTATCCAACCTCTTGAAGGCTCTGTTCCCTCACTTGCAAAATGGGGATAATCATATCTGTCCATAGAGTTCGAGGAAGATTTATAAGAGATAATTCATGTAAATTCATTAGCAAGTTCTCAGCCCATTATAAGGACTCAATCACTTTAGCTCAGAGGCTATTAATATTCTTGTCATAGTATTCTCACACTTGGTTTTATATCTCTCTTCTTAGCTGCTACCCCTCAGTTTCTATACCTCTTTACCATCCCTGATGGAGACATTTGTCCTCCGTGTGTAGCCTGAGTCCTACTCTCGAGCTCGAAGATCAGGTCCAGCTGAGGCGGGAGGGTTTGAAGCTGCTCTAATCCAGCTGCCTGGAGGTGGTACCAAGTTATTCCCCCGCACAGAGCTGCCCTTGTATGCCTGAGTTCCAATGGCTGGGCCTCTGCCAACTGCCTTCTCCCGTATCATACCCCAGGAAATGGTAACTAAATTTTCATGGCATTTCCAAGGTCTGGTGTCTTGTTCTTGGCACCTTACATTTACATCCTTGGTATCTTACTCCACACCCTTAGCTGGGGATTCTGACCTTGAAACCTGCTGAGGCCTCGTCTTCTGCAGACATACTTGTTCAGAGTCCTTGTCACGCTTTGGTCGCTCTATGGCCATGCACTGACCCCTGGCTGCTGAGCCTCTGATAAACTGTGACTGCAGCATCTTTGCTTTGCTTCCCAGAGCAGTTTTTATTTCCCACCTCCCACCCCCCCAGCATCTGCGGCTGTATTTTTTATTGGCTATCTTTTCTAGAGTCTGTGAATGAACTATGACTTGTTCATGCTTGTAATTCCAAAGCTGGGCATGCAGTAGGTGCTTAGAAGATATCTGTTGAAAGGTGAAAGAATGATGAATGAATGAATGGGATGATGGAATCAGAGACCCTGAACCCCAGAAATGATATTAAAGCCCTTTTAGACTCTGCTCTTTTTCAGATTTAAAAACTGAAATCCAGAACCACATAACCCCCTTAGAGGCAAACTGGACTCAGTAACCATGCATTCCACCCCGGGAAAACCAAGGGAACACATACCCTGCCTCAGATTGCCCATGCCAGGGTGGGCATAAAATCCCTTACTGTTCTCCCAGACCAGGAGTAAATGTAATCTACTAATAGGTGACTATGCAATATGCCTTCTCATCTCTTAAAAAAAAAAAAAAAGGCAAAACAAAAATAGAAAATCAGTCAGTATGACAATAGGGAGAATTATCTAGGGAAATATTTTCCTTTCCCCCCTCTCAGTTTATTACAGTCCACAAAGGGGAGATGTGTTTGAATAAACAAGGCAGATACTGAGTAGGAGAAGAGGGAAATGACCTTGACTTCCTTCACGCTGACCAGCGTGCAAGCCCCAGAGCTGCAGCTGGCCTCCAGGCCTTTGCTCTGCTGGGGTGCCCTGTGCACCTGCCTTCTGCACCTCCCCAGGCCTCATTCATGCAACATTCTGTGGCAGTCTTGCCTTCTCCAGGGCACCCAACAACTCCTTCAGTGCCCATGAGCTGCTCTGTCCTCTGACATCTATGTGATAGCCCCTAAGCTCACACCACGTGCTGTAGTGTGTGAATGTACAGTACATAGCTATTTCAAATTCCCTGGCCACTGATGTCCACAAGTGCCCTCAACTCCAATCTTCCTAATTCCTCGCCCCCATTGTTTGCCACTCGAAGGCAGAGACTTTTTACAAATGCTTCTGCTGTAGACCCGCAGAGCCTTGGGCCATGCAATATCCATCATCAGTATGGAGATTTGGTTGAGAGGGGAAACTCAGAAGCACAGGCCTCTGTCTCCCAGGAAAAGAGATGATGAGCAAAAAAGTGAGAAAGAGAGTATCTCTGCTTCAGGGTTCTCTAGCTTCTGCTAGAATGATGAGCTCAGGAATGAGGCTGGAGCAGGAAGGAGCTGCTCATCCTTCCAGATCTCTACACACCAGATAAGGCCTCAGCTGGCAGATATGCTCTTGGCTCAGCTATGGTCCAAACCCTAACTTTGGTTGGATTCTCCTCCAGGCTGCAGCATACCTCCCTGACTCAAGTCCTTGCAGTTCATAGTGGTAGACAGCTAAGAAGCTCCATTATCTCAGTGTTCTGGGGGTGGTGCCACTATATGTCTGTGGCTGGTGTGGTTGTTAATGGCACCCCCTGGATGACCCTCCATGTGGACAACCTGAGGGATGCCGGGCTGGAGGAGCTGATGGCTCTCTCCCTTTCCTGCTGGGGCTATGTCAGGTGGTCTTTGTGCTCACTCATCACTCATCTGGGAAGCGCTTTCCTGAGGGTCAATCACTTTTGCCCTTTATATCCCCATTTCACTTTGCTATTAACCATCACTCAGTTGAGAGCATCACGTGTATTACAGATAAGGCAATTGAAGTTACCAAGGTTAAGTGACTCCCTCAAGGTCACACAGCTTGGGGCTAGATCCTGAAGAGAACCCAGCCTTTTTTTTCTCTTGTGCTTTGTCTCTAAGATTGGGGGAATAAAAATTTCCTGTTCTTTTCAGGCTGAGTGTGATTTTAAAAGCCCAACATTTTCCTTCTCTTCTATCTGTTCCACATTAATGGCCAAACAAACAATTCTTGCGGGGGTTGGGGGGCAGAATTGGGGGCCATTGTTTCTTCTTCTGGGAACTTCTGGCTGCTGTTTAACCGGTATCTACCTACATATGGTGCTGAAAGATATATCCATGTTCTCCTTGGCCGCGGCAAAAAGGAAACATTTATACATTGTACCTCTCCAACTGTGGGTTCTCCTTTGATTCCCCCTGTTGAACCTCTTCTAAAGAATATCAAGAGGGGCAGAATTTCTCTACAGGTGAGAATTAAAAGTGGTAGTCTGATGGTAAGGCAGAAGAGAGAGACCTTACTCATGCCAGGACCTCCTGAGATCTACCAAGTGGCTTTATGAGCAACTAACTGCCCTGGAAATAGAGACTAATGGAAGAAATTCAGCACCTCTGTCAGCTCAAGTTTCAGAGGCTACAAGTTTCAGGAACTAGCGTTGTTTGATCTGTTCTCAATTCCCTTATCCTCACAACGTTCCTTTACTGGCTGAATGGAAATCAATAAAATTACATTTTCAAAGAGTCTGTTTCATGGATCCAGTCCATGGGAAACCCAGGGACTTTCTTGGACTCTATCTCCTCTTCCTCTGTCTGCACAGAGGACATGAGCGTGGACATCTTCTGCATGGCAAGCAGGGCTCACAATCTTTTGTTTCCTCTGTGCTGGAGAAATGTCTCTGAGTCCCCTCCTCCCCTCCACCCAGCACCAAGTGTCCTCCCAGACAGATGAAGTACAGACAGAATATGGATGACTCCAGAACTTGGGGCTGGCAGTGGTGCTGAATTTCTTTTATTAAACTTTATTTCTGTAATAATTATTTACTCAGTAAGTCACATGGTAGATTTGGAGGAGGGTCCAGCATAAGAGAGGTATATGTTTGCTCACATATCTCCCAACCGTGTTGCCTCAGCATCTGTTAGGAGGTTCCTGTTTCTTGATGTGAACTTTTAAATTTATATGTATTATTTATTTTTGGCTACCCTGGGTCTTCATTGCTTTTACACAGACTTTCTCTAGTTGTGGTGAACGGGGCTTATACTTCCTTGCAGTGTGAGGGCTTCTCACCGGGGTGCCCTCTCTTCCTGGGGACCACAGGCTCTAGGCATGTGTTCTAGCTTCAGTAGTTGAAACTCACAGACTCTAGAGCACGGGCGCAGCATGTGGGATCTTCCTGGACCCGAGATCAAACCCATGTCCCTGGATCTCATCCACTGCACCACCAGGGAAGTCTGATGTGATTTTTTTTTTAATCTTCCCAGAGTTCTCGAGCCTCATGTCTCACTTTCTAAAGAGACAGGGAAAAGCTGAGTGTGTCAATTAAGTAATGTAATTTTCTAGAGTCTTCCTGGTGGCGATAGGAAATATTATTCTGGGGCTTGTAGAAATTATGCCTCTTTGATTTTTTGTTTCATTCCTCTGAATTTAAATATCTGTAGAGAAAAATCAAAGGCTTCCGGGACATTTAGAAATACTCTTTCCACCTTTTAGTCTCTTGCTATTATTTCCTCTTGGTATTCCCTCTCTCTTCCCCCCTTTTCTCTTGATCATCAGAAACACACCCATTCTTCAGTCTTTCCCTTATTATTCCTTTATTACTGGTCTAATTTATGATTGCTTTTCTCCTAAAACATTTCTTTGTACCACTTATTCTTATTTAATCATACTATCATGTATTGTTATCTGTTTCAGTTCAATTCAGTTCAATTGTTCAGTCATGTCTGACTCTCTGCAATCCCATGGACTGCAGCATGCCAGGCTTCCCTGTCCATCACCAACTCCAAGAACATGCTCAAACTAATGTGCATCAAGTTGGTGATGTCATCCAACCATCTCATCCTCCTGCCTTCAATCTTTCCCAGCATCAGGGTCTTTTCCAGTGAGTTAGTTCTTTGCATCAGTGGCCAAAGTATTGGAGATTCAGTTTCAGTATCAGTCTTTCCAATGAATATTCAGGACTGATTTCCTTTAGGATTGACTGGTTGGATCTCCTTGCAGTCCAAGGGACTCTCAAGAGTCTTCTCCATCACCACAGTTCAAAAGCAATCAATTCTTTGGCACTCAGTTTTCTTTATGGTCCAACTCTCACATTCATACATGATTACTAGAAACACCATAGGTTTGACTAGATGAAGCTTTGTCGGCAAAGTAATATCTCTGCTTTTTAATTTGCTGTCTAGGTTGGTCATATCTTTTCTTCCAAGGAGCAAGTGTCCTTTAATTTCATTGTTATCTGTTTCAGGTATATAATATCTTTCTAAGTGAGATACAAACACTCTCAGGATAAGAACTAATATCAACAATAGATATTTGAATTACCCAGTATTGATACAAAACATGTTAGGTGGAAGAAGATAAAAAGAGAAAATGAAAACTCAGAAAAATAAAGCTGAGTTTGTTCAGGCTAACTTGTTCATTTTATAAATGAGATGTGAAAGCAAATACAAAAGGAATCTTTTACATTCCCAAGCGTATACCTAAACTGAAATCCAGACTTAACCCCATTTCAGAAATTTCTCCTCTGTCTCATGCTTCCCACTCCATAGGAGTTTAGCATCAAAGATTATATTCTGGAAAGAAATAGATGGCTGGAGAAGCTGAACTTCCCAGGTTTCTTTTAGAAGCTGACTGTGAGGGTAAAATTGAAATATTTTGCATGAATTCAGTTGACTTTGCTACTATTTCCCATTTTCCGACTCCCAAGAGTGCTGGCTTTCAAAAACTGGTGCCATACTTTTTAAGCCCACGGTAGGCATGCAGTATTATTGGGTTGAATTGGACTGAGGTGAATTAAGCAATGGTGACAGTATTTGTTAAGGAAGGAAGGGCAGTGTACTTGATTCCCAGGTCATAGTCTAGCTAGTTACAAAATGAACCAATGATAACGGTGGTTGAAATCCAGTGAGCTAACATTTCATATACATTCTCTTATTTATTACTCACAGCATCCCTATGATACACATGGGATTATTATGCTGATTTTATCAATGAGGAGACAGAGGCACAGAGAGAGAAATTAAACAAAATGTGATGGAGGACAGAGAGCACCAAAATGGATAAGGAGACACTGTCAGGATTCTACGAGTCTTCTGCTATTAGAAGACTCAATGGCAACCACTCTGGTGTTCTTGCCTGGAGAATCCCAGGGACGGGAGAGCCTGGTGGGCTGCCATCTATAGGGTCCCACAGAGTCGGACACGACTGAAGCGACTTAGCAGTAGCAGCAGCATTGGTCTCATAGAGAAAGAAAACATATTTTCCTCCACTATAGTTATATCAATGGCACCCCACTCCAGTACTCTTGCCTGGAAAATCCGGTGGATAGAGGAGCCTGGTAAGCTGCAGTCCATGGGGTCGCTAAGAGTCGGACATGACTGAGTGACTTCACTTTCACTTTTCACTTTCATGCGCCGGAGAAGGAAATGGCAACCCACTCCAGTGTTCTTGCCTGGAGAATCCCAGGGATGGGGGAGCTGGTGGGCTGCCGTCTATGGGGTTGCACAGAGTCGGACATGACTGAAGCGACTTAGCAGCAGCAGCAGCATAGTTATATCAGAAAATTCACATTAGTTTAAATCTAAGGTTGAAAATAATATCCCATGGGCCAGATATCTGGTTTGGCTACACAGTGTTAAAAAAAAAGAATTTGTGAATAACATTTAAAATTGGGAGCTTGTATATAGAATTATTGATTTTTGGCTTCCCTTGAAAAACTGGAAGAATTGTGTTTTTGTGCCACACAAGTGGTAGCTGGAGCTGAAGACTGATAGACTGCTCTGGCAGATTCTTCAATTCCCCGTGACCCCCCTCTACTTCCCACCACTCCCCAACATGGAGGTGAAGGGGTTCAGAGTATACTGCACCAAAATATGCCACTCTGACATAAGGACTGTTCTGAGCTGAAGGTGCTTAAGAAAAAGCAGACACAGGAGGAGCTCACTGCCTTCTCCCACCAGCCTGGAGGCAGAACAGAAGTCCTCCTTGTAAAGGTGTCTCCATCTCCCTCACTTCCCACAACAGGAAGTGGAGGCAACCTTATCACTGAAGACTAGATGTCATCATCAGACTAGGTGGCACCAAGGAGTCTACGAAAACAGCTTACTAACCAAACCTTATCTTCCATTTCCTCCTCTCAACACTTTCTCCTAATGTGCTCAGTCGTGCCCATGGGATTCTCCAGGCAAGAAAACTAGAGTGGGGAGACACCTGGGGAGACACCATTTCCTACTCCACGGGGTCATCCCGACCTAGGGGTCAAACCTGTGTCCCTTGCATCTCCTGCACTGGCAGGCGGATTGTATACCACTGGCACCACCTGGGAAGCCCTATCTTCCATAAGTTTCCTCCATACATTTAGCTTCCCCCAGTTTGCTGCCCTGAAAAACCTAAATCCTTTTTTTTTTCTTTTTTTGTTTGTGGTGGTGTCATTTCTCTAAAAAATTATTGTTCTTCTTTCAGATGCTATACAAACCTGAAGTCTTAGCCCCTTTTTTGAGTTTCTCATCAGTGAAAGTGAAAGGGTTAGTCACACCGTTGTGTCCGACTCTTTGTGATCCCATGGATTCTAGCCCACCAGGCTCCTCTGTCCATGGAATTCTCTAGGCAAGAATACTGGAGTGGGTTGCCATTTCCTTCTCCAGGGGGTCTTCCCGACCCAGAGACGGAACCTAAGTCTCCCAAATTGGAGGTTGATTCTTTACCATTTGAGCCACCAGGGAAGTCCTCTCATCAGCGTGTCCTCCCATAAAGTGAAAGTGAAGTCGCTCGGTCGTGTCTGATTCTTTGTGACCCCGTGGACTGTAGCCTACCAGGCTCCTCCATCCATGGGATTCTCCAGGCAAGAATACTGGAGTGGGTTGCCATTGCCTTCTCCAAGGGATCTTTCTGACCCAGGGATCGGACCCAGGTCTCCCGCATTGGAGGCAGACACTTTAACCTCTGAGCCACCTATATATGCGCTATTAATAGTCTTGTTAATCCATCTTTTGTCAATCTAATTGGCAGGCCCCAGCCAAGAACCTAGGAGGTAAAACCAAGCAGTGCCCCACCCCTAAATAGGATCCTGTGGGCCTCCTGGCAACAAAAGCCTTTCCTTGTCCTCTGTTTCTAGTTTGAGGGGAACAGACTTCAACCTCCATGGCCTCCCCTGAGTTCCAAAGAGCTGATTCCAACACTTGCTAAGCAGGGGAAGGAGAGGAGGCAGAGGCAAAGGAGAGACAGTCAGGAAACAATAGTGCAGCCTTGGGGCGCGGCCTTGGTTCCGCCTCAAAGGGCACAAACATCTGTGAGCTCTTTATAGAACTAAAAGTGAAAGTGAAAGTGATGTCACTCAGTCA
Source organism: Capricornis sumatraensis (assembly GCF_032405125.1). NCBI lineage: Eukaryota > Metazoa > Chordata > Mammalia > Artiodactyla > Bovidae > Capricornis > Capricornis sumatraensis. Next base: position 64,075,056 of record NC_091082.1, read on the forward strand.
TGTCCGACTCTTTGTGACCCCATGGACTGTAGCCTACCAGGCTCCTCCATCCATGGGATTTTCCAGGCAAGCGTACTGGAGTGGGGTGCCATTTCCTTCTCCTTTATAGAACTAAAACCCCCAACAAATGGAAAATGTTAGCATTCTTCATTCCAGATGAAAGGAACCAGAGAAGTTCTTCCAGAAGACCACCTGGGGCAAGATTAAAGGAACCACAGAAACTCATCAGATTACTTTACCTAATCCTCTCAGCAACCCCACCCTTGAACTATTGCTATTAAAGTGAAGTGAAGTCGCTCAGTCATGTCTGACTCTTTGTAACCCCATGGAATGTAGCCTACCACGCTCCTCCATCCATGGGATTTTCCAGGCAAGAGTACTGGAGTGGGTTGCCATTTCCTTCTCCAGAGGATCTTCCTGACCCAGGGATCAAACCCAGGTCTCCCACATTGTAGGCACAGACGCTTTACTGTCTGAGCCACACAGAGGAAACTCCTATTAAACAGTCTAATTGCTATAAACTCTTCATTAAATCCTCTCAGGTTGAGACACAGTTTTTCAGAGGCAAAAATCTGCTGTGTCCCTCTTTGTCTGGCAAAGCAATCTGTATGCATGCTAAGTCGCTTCAGACTCTTTGTGACCCCATGGAAGTAACCCACTAAGTTCCTCTGTCCATGGGGATTCTCTAGGTAAAGATATCAGAGTGGGTTGCCATCTCCTCCTCCAGGGAATCTTCCCAACCCAGGGATCGAACCCATGTCTCTTATGTCTCCTGCATTGACAGGCAGGTTCTTTACCACTAGTGCCACCTGGGAAACCAGCCAAAACAATAAATCTATTCGAACACTTCCACCCAAAACTCTGTCTCTGAGATTCCATTCAGCACCGGCACACAGAGGTTGAGATTCGGCATCAGCGTGTAGAAGGAAAAAGTTTCTCCTCCTCTCCAGAGGCCACAGTGGGTTGTCAGGATTCCTGACCTACTTCCCTCCCTTTCTGCCTGGCCCTCAGAATCATTTCAGTTTGAGATACCTACTGTGCGCATCTACTCTGTATTTACCTACAGTGGTCTCTCTGCTACTCAGGGACTGCTTCTAAGTGAGAAAAAGTACTTTAAGAGTCTTGTGAAAATCAATGCTCTTTCTAAATTGGAAGAATGAATTATTGTCAAAATAACAAGCCTCATTTTCCAGTGTGGGAAAATCGCTGGAATAATTTCTCTAGAAAGAAACAATTTCGTTATATGGAAAAATCAGCCTCTGTTCAGCAACCCTTGAATGGCAGCTTCAAACATTAGAACCTTGCCAAACCAATTTTTCCCCTTTCAGATTTAACACTGCTCCATTTATCTCAGTGGGGACTAAGGACCAGCTAAATCTGAAGTCATAAAGCTCAGCCTTTTTGAATGATTTTGGTCAAAACAGCTTTTTTGTAAGCAGGCGAAGTGTGTTTATTTAATGTTCTTCCTTCTCAAAGAGACTAAAGAGAAATTTCTAAAATTTTCCCCAAACATTTCACCTCTGAGCGGATTATAAAGGTAGAGAATTTCAGTTGGAAAAGGGACACGTATTTCAGCAGTGTTATCAGTTGGCAGAAAATAGGAGATTATAAGGGAATCAGAGTTCCTCCCCCCTTGCCTTTAACTAGAGTGAATGCTTCTGTGATCACTGTAATAATGACGTTTTGCATTTATATAGCACCATTCATTCTTCTGAGGAGTTCAAAAAGCTTTATAAACATTATCTCATTAAATCCTCTCAACCTCCCTGTGAGGCAGGTAATGACAAGAGAGATTATCCCTGAGGTACAAAGTTCCCTCGGTGGGGGGTAGGGGGCAGGGGAAGAGGTGAGATGAGCCTCCTCCCATAATCCCAGGTCCAGTCCCCACCAGGCTGGAAATAAAGCTCTGGTCTGCAGAATGCTGATGGGGCCTCATGTGAGGAACACTGTTTCCTGGGGGCCGTCAGGAGGGACTCCGTCTCCCACATGTCTTGCGTGGCTTCCAGAGCCTCACGCACAGGGAAACCATGTCTGGGTCCTCCCATCTGGAAACTGAGGACACAGTGGACAGAGGAGGCATTCAGCGAGTATTACTGAATGCATGAATGCCACGTTAGTTTCAAGACGTCCAGCTGCACTTGGTTGTGCTCAAGTTCAAATTGTACCCAAGAGCTGAATCTTCAGAGATTGTCCTTTACTTTTGAGACACTGGGGCCCTTTTCAAAGGAGTGTGTGTGCTAAGTCTCTTCAGTTGTGTCTGATTCTTTGTGACTCCATGGACTGTGGCCCGCCAGGCTCCTCTGTCCATGGGATTCTCCAGGCAAGGATACTGGAGCGGGTTGCTATGCCCTCCAGTGGATCTTCCTGACCCAGGGATCAAACTTGCGTCTCTTATGTCTCCTGCATTGGCAGGCAGGTTCTTTACCACTAGCGCCACCACTAGTAGGGTATCTATACCTGGTGATGATTTTATTTTATGTATTTTTTAAATTTATTTTTAATTAGAGGATAATTGCTTTACAGTGCTGTATTGGTTTCTGCTGTACAACAATATGAATCAGCTGGGTCATGCCTGACCCTTTGCAACCTCATGAACTGTAGCCCACCAGGCTCCTCTGTCCATAGGATTTCCCAGGCAAGAATACTGGAGTGGATTACCATTTCCTCCTCCAGGGGATCTTTCCAAACCAAGGATCAAACCCAGGTCATTGCAGGCAGATGCTGAGTCACGTGGTAAGCCAGCAAGTGCTATAGTGCTAAGTAGCTTCAGTCATATCTGACTCTTTGTAACCCCATGGACTGTAGTCTGCCAGGCTCCTCTGTCCTCGGAATTCTCCAGGAAAGAATACCGGAGTGGGTTGCCATGTCCTTCTCCAGGGGATCTTCCCAACCCAGGGATGGAACCCACGTCTTTAATGTCTCCTGCACTGGCAGGTGGGTTCTTTACCACTAGTGCTACCTGGGAAGGAGGGTAGTTAACTGGATCAGTCTCATAAATTAGCAATGATACATGGACCTCCAGAGCAACTGGCCTGGCCCTAAAGGGCAGAAAGCAGATGGCAGTGGATGGGAGAAGAAATTTAATAAGAATGGAAACTACTGACTCTTCTGCAGTAGCATTATTCTTCTAGACTCAGAATCCTCATTTCCATTCTAAGTGTCCTCACTAGAGAAGAGAAAGAAGATTTAGTTAAAACCAAACAGGACATTGGGCTCACCAGTGTCTTCACACTCATCTTCTCAAGGAGTTCTCAAGGAACCAGATAATCTTTGTTCATCTCTTCTGGATCTCACATTTATCTATCTGGGCAGAGGAACCTGGTGGGCTAGAGTTCATGGAGTTGCAAAGAGTCTGACATGACTTAGCTGATTCACATTGTTGTACAACAGAAACCAATATAACCAATATAATACATTGAGTCTCATTTAGTGTATTAATGAAGTTCAGTGCCTTACTACAGTTCAATTTAATTATTATTTTTAACTATTTCGTATATTGCAGTATAGTTGCTTTAAAATGTTGTGTTAGTTTCTGCTGTACAACAAAGTGAATCAGCTATACGTATACATATATCCCCTCCCTCTTGGGCCTACCTCCTGCCTCCATCCCACCCATCTAGGTCACCATGGAGCACTGAGCAGAGCTCCCCGTGCTACACAGCAGTTTTCCACTAGCTATTATACACACGGCAGTGTGTATATGTCAAGGATACTCTCCATTCATCCCACTCTCCCCTTCTCCCTGTGTCCACAAGTATATTTTCTACATCTGTATCTTTATTCCTGCTCTGCAAACAGGTAGAGCACCTATCAAAACTAAAAGCCAAACAGGTTGAGTTACTTGGTCAAGATCATATCATCAGTGATATCACTGAAAAAAAAAAGAACAAATCAATTCAGTGGGATTAAGCTGCTATTTTTCATGGGACCCAAATAAAGGTTATATTAAGCACTGCATGCATTTATGCTAATGAAATACAGTTATGGTTTTCAGGAAGCATGTTTTCTTTGTCTTCAAAGCCTTGGGCATGAGCATAATAAAGTATATGCTGGAAACAGGGCATGGTGACTGTTAGAACTGAAATTTTAAAGAATCATGAGAGTCTAATACTATAGGTTAAATGAATAAAGACACATTTTAAAAGAAGCATAAACTGCATTTTGTTACTAGGTCAGTTGTACAAGGACAGATATGGGTTTCATATGACCCATATGACATTGGATTTCAATACAGTGTATCATTTACTCTAAGGAAGATATTCAAGCAGTCAAGGCCCTAGTAAGACCACATTAATCCAGGAAAACAACCACTCAGTGGTGTGTGTGAATCACTGTCACTCTGTAAAATCCCAAGGTCCTCAAACTTCACATTTTCTGGAATGCTTTAATGAACTGGAAGTTCCAGGAAGGCAGACATGCACCACAGGAAGTGCTGTTGGGCAGAAAGGAGACGCTTCTTTAAACCTAATGCTCTCTACACACCCAGCTCTAGAGGAGCTGAATGCCTTCCCTGGATTTCCCAGGTAGCTCAGTGGGTAAAGAATCTGCCTGCAAAGTAGGGGACGCAGGAGACAGGTTCAGTCCCTAGGTTGGGAAGATTCCTTGGAGAAGGGAATGGCTACCCACTCTAGTATTCTTGCCTGGAGAATCCCACAGACAGAAGAGCCTGACAGGCTACCATCCATGGAGTGGCAGAGAGTCAGACACGACTGACGCAACTGAACACACACACAAAGGCCTTCCCTAAGGTGACACATTAGGAAGTAGGGAGACAGGACCGGCCTCCAGACTCCACCCCAGGACCCTTTCCTTGACCTGGAGGGAACCCTCTCTTCCCCTGGAGATGAGAGAGGGCCTGGGGATCATGGAACAGGAGGTGAGGGAGCAGACGCTCCCCAGGCCATGCACTACAGCCAGGTAGCAGGGGCATCAGACAATAGGAAGAGGCTCAGTTTGTCCAGCTGGAGCCCCGGGGATCTGCACAGCCTTAGACGAGCCCACCACAGCAATGCCAACATGGCCAGACCCGCCGAGGCAAGCATGTCCCTTTTGCTTTCACCTCAGGTCCTTAGAGGGCTCCGTGGAGCTGTGTCAGTATTGCCATGGCAACAGAAGCAGGCCATTAGAGCATTATGGAGAAATGTGGAAACTCGGGGGCCTGTAATTCATCTGTGAGGCTGAGCGGCTGGGAGATGGATTAATAGGGGTCTCAGCCCACGCTTGGCTGGCCCACTGTTGTGCTTTAGTGGTAACGGGACCCCGCCACCTGTGTGCTGGTGGGGGCAAGTGCAGGTGACAATGGCCATGTCCAGAGGCCTGTGGCTGGCTCTTCACGGGACCCAGGATGGGACCCTGGTGGGGAGATTGAGGAGGGTCTGCAGACAACGCAGGCTTCCTCAAAGTCCCTGTTGGCAGGTTCTCTGCCATCCTTTGTGGGTCTCACAACTGTTTTCCATCTTACTTGAAACCAGAAAATGCTCTTCCCAGATAGCAAGGGAGATCTGGATTTATGGTGAGAAGATGATACTTGTGAAAAAAGCACCCCTTTAGCCTGGAGAGATTGACCCAGCCTGGGTGTGTGCTAAGTTGCTTAAGTTGTATCCAATTCTTTGCAACCCTGTCGACCAGAGCCTGCCAGGCTCCTCTATCCATGGGATTCTCCAGGCAAGAATCCTGGAGTGGGTTGCCATGCACTTCTCCAAGAGATCTCCTGACCCACGCATCAAACTCCCCTCTCTTTTATCTCTTGCATTGACAGATGGGTTCTTTACCACTAGCGCTGCCTCGGAAGCCCAGGCTGGGTGATGAGGATGCTTCTCCAGGAGGTTGAGGGTTAGCCAGTTGAGAGAGTAGGACTTTGGTTTGGCTGCGTACCTGCCTACCCTGGCCTCCTTTACGTCTCTAGCATTTTACACAAGCATCTCAGTGCTTAAGAGCACAGACTCTGGAGCTGGAGTTGGGTAGGAATCACAGCTTTACTACTAAAGGCTAATAATAATAACTACCTTATAGAGGTGTTATGAGGATTACGTGAGTTAATACGTGCGGTATTTAGACTAATGCCTGGCATTTGGTAAGCATTAAATATATGTTAGCTAGCTTTGGTAGTATCATTAATGTTATTAATATCACTCTGGATTTGTCTAATAAGATGTCTTATAATGGAGAAGGAAATGGCAACCCACTACAATATTCTTGCCTGGAAAAATCCCATGGACAGAGAACCCTGGGGAGTGTACAGTCCATGGGAATGCAAAGAGTAGGGCATGCCTGAATGACTGAACACATCTTAAAATAAGGGAGTTGGAGGAAGTTGATAATTCAGCAAACACGCCCTCATACATCACTCTTGGCTACCAATATCTATTTGATTTAAAGGTGGTTTGGTTTAGCAGAAAGCAAAGTTGCTGTTAATGCCCCATGTGAGCTGTACCCCGAATGCTAACCTTATTGGATTGGATGGCCCCACAGCTGTAGTACACACAGGGCTTGCACATAAAGACAGGGCGGCCCTGTATAGTTGCCTTGGTTGTGCCGTGAGCAAGAGAGTGGCCAGCTGACCAGTGAGTGAGAATTGAAGTTCATTCCATGCACCATTCTCCAAGCCACACTCCCAAGCTGGGGCTAAGTCTGACTGAATGAAGGACGGCCTTTTCTTATTTTTCACCAAGGTACCCTATGGGCTATCAGCAGCCTTGTGACCTTTGGGAATGTCATGGGAAATGCTAACCTGAACCCTCCCCACCACTCCCGCAAAAGAAAAAAAAACATTTCACTCAGGCGCAGGTAGTGAATTAAAAACTTATGCTAAGGAAATCTCTGAGTCTGTGTTTATGGTCTTGAATGACAGTTTCTTGCATTTCTTCAGTCTGACATCTTGCCTTCCTATTTCTGCTACCTAATGTAGCATTTGGTTAGATTTATTTTGCTGAGGCGATCACGTCACTTTGCCTTGATGAGAAATGACATGCAGTCCCTTCATATTTACCCATATTTGTATGTGTGCAGAAATATGGCCACAAATGTAGAAACATGAAAATGTGGAAATGCCTTTTCATCCTTCATCTTCATTTGTGTCCAGCTGATTTGGATAGTCCAGTAGCTACACCTTTCAGAGAAGTCTGGTAACAACCACCGCTCCCTGAATTACGTCTGCCGCAGGTGGAGTTTTGGTGAGGTCACACCGCCAGCCCCGACTCAGAGGCACAGGTGTGGGGAAGCTGTCTTGAGTCCTGAAAAAGCCAGAGCCCTTGCGTTTGTCTCCTGGAGTTAACTGGCATTGGCCATGGCCTCTGTTACATAGAAGTGAGCCATTTGGTTTGATACATGTCTAGATACCTTTAGAGAGGAGAGGGCACCATTCTGGGCCCTATGGGGAGATGGCACATGGTGGAAGGAAAAGACTAAAATGTCAAAAGTGAGGTGTCCTGGATTCCAGCCTGGATGCGTAATAGTAAAAGCTATGAAACTTTAATAAGCATCCACCTGCTCAAACTTTAGATTCTTCATCCCAAAATTGGGGATAATAAGACTTAACAAGTGTTGGTGGGGAGAAAATGCTACAAGGCATGTGAAAATTATGAAACATGACTTAGTAGATTCAGCTAAGAGTCACCAAGAATGTGCCAGGTATTGAGCGAAGCAATGCACACCGGGAAATTGTTCGTGCTCACGACTCGCTTCTGATCTGCAATACGACGAGGTTGTATTACATTATCTCTATAGTCCCTTTCAGCTTTAGGGCTCTTTTTTATTCTACTCTTATCTAATGGAATAATTGTAGAATTTTAGAGCTGGGAGGGACGGTGGGGAAGAAAGAAGAAATAGGCATGCAACACACATGAAAACAATTTAAAAGAAGCCAGAAGGAAATGCACACAGCATGGGAAGGGCACCTTTGAAGGAAACCTCCACCCCACCGCCATCATCCCACTGGCTCTGCCACTGGCTTCTTCTGACACCTCTCTGTGCAGAGCAGGGAGGTCAGAGGACCTCTGGAGAGACTCGGCACTGAAAAGAGGGAGGAAGTCAACCAGACTTCCCTTTGAGTGGTTTTGAAAGTTTACGGATCTGCTTTTAGTTTTAAATGATTTATTATTTATTTATACTCGGCTGTGCAGGCTCTTCATTGCTGTGCGGACTTTCTCCATTTGTGGTAAGCAGGGGCTACCCTTTGCTGAGCTCACTGGCGTCTCTTTGCAGTGGCTTCTCTTGTTGCACAGCATGGGCTCTAGGACACGTGGTATTCAGTAGTTGCGTCTCGCGGGCTCCAGAGCTTGGGCTCAGTTGTGGCACACGGGCTTAGATGCTCCGTGGCATGTGGGAACTTCTGGGACCAGGAATCGAACCTGTGTCTCCTGCATTGGAAGTGGATTCTTACCCACTGTGCCACCAGAGAAGTCCATGAATCTAGTTTTAATTGATAACATAAATATGTGCTCTTTGGGCCCTTGCCAAAAATGTGTATCCTCAAACTACTTGCTGCCCAACACTAATCAATGGATCAGAGGCAAAAAAAAAAGTGTTCCTACAGTTGTGAGAGGGTCATGCAGTCCACTCCTTGCTCTGTGTCACTGGTCCTCAAATTGAATAAAAGTTTGTTAAAACCTAGATTCCCTGGCCCCAGCCTTAGAGTTTCTGATTCAGTTTCTGATTCTGGAAGAATCTCAAAAATTTGTGTGTCTAATAAGTTCTCAAGTGATATACTGATGCCACAGGGTTACACTGTGAGAAAAATTAGTCTAAAAATCTTAAATTTATCAACAGGTTAAGCCTAAAGCAGCGTGATGCATACTTGTACCAAACTGTTTTATAAAGATTCTTTTCTTGGATGTGGACCATGTTTTAAACTCTTCATTGAATATGTTACAATACTGCTTCTGTTTTTATTTATTTATTTTATGTTTCTTTCTCTTTTTTTTTTTTGGCCACGAGGCATGTGGCACCTTAGCTCCCTGGCCAGGGATCTAACACATGCCCCGTGCATGGGACTGGACTGCCAGGGAAGTCCTTAGCATGCTGTTTTGATTCCTGACTTACAGGGTATCTTTTACTGAATTCCCTGCTGACCCTAAGCCATTCTTTAGCACTGAGGAATAACACAAGTAACAGCCTCAAGAAATTACCGATGTCTTCACTTTTACAAAGACGTTGAGGATGTCAGCTACTATGTCGCCCATTGTTCTTTTATTAGGATTGAAGAAAGAGATCTGTTAGTTCTCAGAAGCAGGAGAAATTGCTAACTGGTTTTTATAGACCGGTTGGGATGCTTTCCCTTTTCAGGTTCTATGACTTCATTTGACCACAGCAAGCTCTGAGATCAAGATATAGCCTTTTTCTCATACATAGAACCTATGGCACGTATTTTAGAGTACTAATTTTCCCTGTCATGCATTTTAAATCAAACTCTTCTTCCTTTTGCTTCTTTTTCTCTCTAGTAAGCTTTCTCAAATCCTTCCTGGAATTGCGGGAGAAATAAATATATACATAAATAATGAAACAAAGAAATGGTGAAAATTATGTGCCCTGGCTCCGAGGGGACAAGAAACAGTGCAGTAATAGAAGGAGGTGTCACTAAATGTGTGTTGTTTGTCTGTTTTAGAGCGGTAGGTAACAAAAGTGATTTACCCAAGATCCACCGGCTCTACGCTAGAGACCTGGCACTAAAGGATAAATCTTCTTGCTCCAGTGACAGAGATCTTTTTCTAGCCTTCCTTGCTTCCTGTACATAAAGCATCAAGATAACTGGGCTCCCGCCTCGGTGCTTGGTGTCAAGTTAGCCGGCCCGAGAAATCAATGAAATGAGTTCACTTCAAGCCCAGTCACTCCCACTCCCAAGGGGTCAGCAAGAATTTATAAAAACTTTAAAAGATGCCCTAATCATTAATGAAGAGTTTATCCAATGTGAGAGAGGGTTGGTCACTCCCACTTCTCAGCAGACCCTGGAGCCATGATTACATGGACACCAGGAGGGGCAAAAAGTATTAGATCTTTACAGAATTCTAAGAATGATGCTTGGAAGAATTCAGACTAAAAATCACAGGGGTGATGAAGGGTGAGTCTAATGATTAAGTGACAGCCATTGCTGATGTAGCCCACATCACAGGAGTTAAAATGGCTGGGCAGTCTGTGTGGATCACTCTGGACTCAGCATCCGTGAGTGCCAAGGTATGGGGAACCCTCTAACCAACCCAGTGTCTACCTCTTCACCGTTGGTATGAGCTGCTCATCTGGCCGCCCACTGCATTCTGTGCTCCACACACACACTGTACGTGCATGCGTGCCAAGTCACTTCAGCTGTGCCCAACTCTGTGCGATCCCATAGACTGTAGCCCACCAGGCTCCTCTGTCCATGGTGTTCTCCAGGCAAGAATACTGGAGTGGGCTGCCATGCCCTCCTCCAGGGGATCTTTCAGACCCAGGGATGAAACCCACGTCTCTTGCATCTCCTGCATTGGCCGGCAGGTTCTTTATCACTAGCACCACCTGAGAAGCCCCCGTGCACTCATAACTCAAGTTATCTATTCTGGTGTCTGCGTCTAGACTACAGATTCCTTCAGGGGACAGACAGCCAGAGAAGATTCCAGCAGGGTCAGCACAGAGGACCAAGCCCCCTTTTATTCTTATGTAAACAGATTAAAGGAGCATATTCCAAACCTCATCACCTTGCCACGTGGTTTGGAGGATGATACACAGAGCACTGATTATCTCTTGCTCCCACCTTGAGGACCTAGGGAACCCTGATCAACCTTGACTGTCTTGGCTGCAGAAGCCAGACTGGGCAGGGGAGAGGAGATTAGCATGGTGCAACTCCCCTTCCGCCTTCCCTGCTGCCTTCTCCTAATGAATTCTTCAAACAACATCCAGAGGAGGAGGTGGACCGGGGAGGGCCAGACCACTAACCAGCTGCATTAATCATGCTCCAAGCCTGCAGATCAGCTGAGATGGATTGCCCTTCAAGCCGGCCAGTGTTCAGGTGTGGTTCTCTAGTCATGAGCTTAATCCAGCACTTCTTGATCTAAACAGGAGTTCTCTTCTCTCGTGCATTGCCCTGTGAAGTCACAGTTACAACAGGGTCCTGACAGAGGGTTCCCAGGAGCTCTGGGTTGGAGCCTGGCACCCCTATTACAGTCCGGAAGTCTCAGGCTGGAAAAGGTCACTCAGGATCACAGGAGGATGGCAGGGAAGTAACAACAACAACAACAACAAAACCACTGTTCCATGCCCGATGCTGTCTGGCTGCCTAGAGGGGAGAGGGAGTTAGAGACAGACTGGCTGACTCCACTGGGCTCCAGTTTTTTTTGAGAACCTGTGTTTATGCATCCTCTTCTCTCCTCTCCCTTTCAGTCCTGTCTGCCCTTCGAGAACTAGCTGCTTTGTGCACCCCTGATAGATGGATTCTGCTTTCAGTGGGGCTTTCAAAGGCAGCTCCTATGCACTTCCTGTTTATGTATCACAACCCTGCTTCCGCCAAGTCCCTGGCACCCTCATTCTGTCACCTTCTTCTGTGACACCAACCAGGTGGACATGGCCACCTTTAACCCACATCATACCTACACGTGCCTAGAGGAGGCGCAGCCGGAGACCTAAGCGATGTGGCTTCTTCCCCTCAGAAGAGTGTGCAGCCAGAGGGGAGAAGAAACACGCTCAGATGAAACATCCAGAGGGAAGAGCCTGACAAGGTATAATTAATGGGTTGGCTTGGATTTCGCCTCTTTTCTTTCTCTGGTGTACCAAAAGGAGGAAGTGTAGGCGAAGGGGAGAATGACAAAACGGAGGGCAGATCAGGGAGGAGGATAACCGCTCATTCTCAGGTGGAGCAGCCAGACCTCACATCCTAAAGAACTGTCTGGACATAAATAGTAAATCCAACAAGCATCATCGACTTCAGAGTCGCATAGACCTTGCCCTGAATCCCAGTTCTTCCATTTATTAGCTGTCTGGCCTCAGGAAAGTTATTTAACCTCTCTGAATTTCCACATTCTTATCTGCAAAATGCCTATGATAATATCTATCTCAGGGCTGAAAGATTTAGATGAGTCAAGGAGGTCAAGTGTCTAGAAGTGTGCTTTGGTCAATAGTGACCCTTCAAAAAACACCAGATCCTCCATTTAGTTTCTTAGTCATTCAAGAAATATAGAAAGAACATATTATGTACCAGACATTTTGCTAGGCCTGGCATACATCAAGGGTGAACAAAAAAGACAGAATCCTTATCGTCAGGAAGATGGCACTGAAGCCAGGGAGACAGACAGGCAAGTGGGCAATGATAATTCAGTCTGCTTAATACAAGGATGAAGGAAGCACAGAAGGTGTCATGGGAGGCCAAGGAAAACATCCCTACTTTATTCTTAAAATTTCCCTCCCTGTCCCTTTGGTCACTTGCATTATTTTTTTCTCTTTCCTTCTTCTAAGATTATCTGGCCAACTGACTATTTCTTTTCATTTTGCTGATAAATCTTTCATGCTCTAAGGAATTGCTGGCCACTTCATGTGCCCAACCAGCAAGCATGACAGCTTTCTCATCTTTCAGCAGTTCTTTCCTCCCTGCCTGGCTATCTTCACCATTTTTCAAAAGTAGACTTAACCCCTTGACTGCTCTCCACTGTCTGGCCCAGACATCTATCAGGAGAGCTGGCAGGGAAGATCTGGTATTGGGAAGAGTTACCCAGAGCTCTGATACTGAGCTGAGGGGAAAAAGAGGCAGAAGCAGATTGTGAGCTCTTCGCTTCCTCCGCTCTTTCGTTTTTAAACAGACAATAATTTATTTGATGCAGGTGGAGATTTATTTCATGACTTACAGGACTGGAGATTTGGGGGCAATAAAAATTTGTCAGACTATTCAGACCTGTCATCTTCTGAGTGCCTTCTTCAGGCGCCAAGGTTTCCTTAACTACGCAGATAAGTCTTCCAGAGGACTGCTGGGTCCTCTGTCAAGGGAATAGTCTGTTTTCTACTGGGCTGCCCAGCAGGGCTCCATGGGCCCACGGGGGCCAGCAAGGATGGACGCTGAGCCTAGAAGAAGGCGAATGCTAGGCAGAGAATGGTGTGCATGAAACGAAAAATCTGATCTACTCTGTTGGCACATGTTCCTTCAAGCTCGAAGGGCTGTGCTCATCACAAGGAGGCCAGGTGGTGAGACGCACTTGAAAGAAACCTGCACTTGAATTTAGAAGCCCCCAGATTGAAATTTCTCTGGGCAAGTACTTTAACCTATCTATGCCTCAGCTTTCTCTTCTGCAAACTGCGGGGGACTCCTAGGCACCCTGGGAATGGCAACAAGCTGGCAGAATTTCTGAACTTGTTAGAGGCGTGTTGCAGACCCTTGTTCACAGCGGCAGCATAGATGCTTTGCCTGGGCCCCGCTGCGAGCCTTTACTTCTCAGTGCTCAGTCCTCTTCTGGGGACGGCCTTTGGACCACTGGAGCTACCCCGGAGTTCACTTTCATCACCGCATCTCCCTCTGGCCCTTAGACAATGCCTGGTTTATGTTGGGGGGTGGAAGCTCCAGCAACACTGACTCAAGTCTGAACAGACTCTGAGATGTCTGTACACACCAGAGCTCCCCTGCAGGATCAGGCTGAGCCCAACACTGTGCCTGGAATATCACCTTTGCTTGGCTTTGTCCTTCCCCTGGTCCTGCTTTTCTCTCTCACGCACTAGCTTTCCCTTAACTACTTTCATATGAATATTCATCCTGGCGCCTGCCTCTAGGGAACTACCCTATGACACTTTTCAAACCTGAAAAGTTAGTAGAGTTTATTCTGTTAATAAAATATCTACCTATCCTTTTCCTTCCTGTCCCTTCCTTTCTACACCTCCTATATTGCCGACCTACAAGTAAACTTTCCTTTGGCCAATGATGGAGAATTGTTGAGATGAGAGGCTTTAGGTGGTAGGGGAAGTACCAAACTTGCAATGGTTCCAGTTAGAGGGGCATTTCTTGCAAGATCATCTTTAATTCCTAAAAGCCTAGAATGACTCTCTGTCACTACAGTTTTGCTAAGCATTTATTCAATCCAATAGTTAACATCCAAACTTGCTGTGACTACAAGATGCATGGAAGTCTAATGGGATGAGTACTTTTGCTTTTTTAAGTAAGTTTAGAACTTAAATCTTTGTTTGTGCTATAAAGGGGAAGAAAAATGATTAGTAATCACATGCATGACTCATTAAGACTGGTTCTTACCATACACAGCAACATATAAGTACTTTTATGCCATCTAGTTTTACAATTTCAATTTCACAAGGGCGTACCTGAGCAATTTCCCCCAATACAAGCACGACTAGTGTTCTTGAAATTCCAACCAAAGGCAGTAACTGTATCATGCTCAAGTGAGATGGGTACTTCTTTTAAAAAAAAGTGGAAGGGGGAGGATTGGAAACATCCCTGCAAGAGCAACTTTAAAACTCAGTGGTCCCCTAAGCCACCACTTCTTTTCCAAACTATATTGTACTTGTTATGGACACATGTTATCTTCCGGACTAGACTGAATATTCCTTGTGGGCAGAATTCTCATCAGATGAATCTTTTGGCACCAAGCACACTGTCTTACAATTCTTACAGAACTCAGGAGACATTGTCTGAAAGAACAGGAATGGATGTGAAGAACAGTAACATGGAAGGGTCATCAGTGATGGAGCTAAGGTTCAAATTGAACTCTGGGACTTATATCTGCTAGGCAGACAGACGTAAGTTAACCTCTTTGCAACCCTCTTTTCTCATCTGTAAAATGGAAATAGTACTAATTAACAATTTTGTGAGATTTTTCCTAAGGTAAGTGAGGTGTTATACTTGGAGGGATTGCGAACGTTTCAAACACACTGCAGCCAATTAACTAAAACTGATGGCTATAGCACTCAGTCAGCTCCACAGTCAGAGGAAAGACAGCCCAAGCCCTCATCCCAGCCACGATGCCTCCCTGGGAAGTGCCAAGGAGCTTTGCTGTCTGCAGAAGCTTTCCCTTAGATAACAGCTCACTCTGAAGTTTTAGAAGCCTTTGTCATTCCTATTTTCAAGACATCTTCTGAAGTCTTATTACTCTCTCACAAGTGAATCTAATCAGTAAACTTTCTGAGAGTACACAGTGCTATGGAAATGTACTGTATGATAAAGATGACACTAGAGATCAGTGGGGAGATGATAGATTGCTTAGAAGATGGTGTTGAAAAACTAGCAGATTTCAGGAACTTATTAACTCAGACATTTGCTGCAGATATCTTTCTGGAGAAAAACACAACTGGGTTCCTTTAAGTGAGCAGCACACACAGAACACAATGTGCACAGACTAAAGAAGCAAATGCTGTGACTGACAGCAGGTTAGCAGAAGAAAATGCAAGAAAATCACTTCGTGACCTTGGGGCGGGGAGAGACTGCTTAAATGAAACTTCAAAAGCCTAAAGCATAATGTAAAAAAAAGTTGAATTTGATTGAAAACTAAGGATTTATGGACAATGTGGATAAATTTGACAGATGATATTGGAAGGAAATATCTGTAATATCAAAAGTTGGCAACAAACTGATATATAGAATGTATAAGGAGTGCCTATAAATCAACAGCAAAAAGGCAGATAATCTAACAGAAAAATGGGCAAAGGATCAGAATAGAAAGTAAGAAGACTAAATTCCAAAGCATAATAACATAAGAGCTGCTCAAACACATGAGTAATCAGAAATGGGCAAAATAAAATAATGAGGCATCAGTTTAACCTGTGAGCTTCCCTGGTAGCTCAGACAGTAAATAATCTGACGGCAATGCAGAAGATCCAGGTTTGATCCCTGGGTCAGGAAGATCCCCTGCAGAACAGAATGGCTACCCACTCCAGTATTCTTGACTGGAGAATTCCATGGACAGAGGAGCCTGGCAGGCTACTGTCTACAGGTTCAAAAGAGTCAAACATGGCTTAGAGACTATACCACCACCACCAACCACATCAAACATGTTGGAATCATAGGCTAAGTGATAAGAGAATGGGAGTGGGGAATGAGAATAAAAGGTAATAATAAATCAACAACAAGAAGGGGAAAAAATCCCTTTGGGAGCGGGGTCCACATTTCCTCTTTTTCAGAGGCTGCTGAGGTCCAACTGCTCTGGGGGATAGATCTATCAGTTGCCTTTGGTTCAAGAGATCTGAGAGTTTTAGAAAGTGGTAGATGGACATAGTTGGCGTATGACCCAAGGTATCATCCTCAGGGGACTTCCTGCAGATGTTCCCACACTCTTAGCTCTGGCATTTACTTTGCAGGCTTAGAGACAGTCTCTGTCATTAGTCAAGTGACACTGGGTCCTGGGGACTGGCAACTGAGATTTCATGTGAGAGAGAGTTAAATCAGAAAGCCAAATGATTACATTACAATGAGAGGTAATTGTCATACAACCGAAGTGATAGACACCACATGATTAGTGCATTCTCTCCACAGTCAAACGACAGGAGAAGCCAAATCCTACTCAGAAGGTTTCTTTGATAGCAACAGAGATAGAGAAAAAAGAATTTAATTGAGGGATTATCCTGTGACAGGGATAGTTCTGCTAATGGGAACATATGTAATTTGGGTACACATATTAATATGTAATTAGATGCTGGAGATTGAGACCTAAACAATTTTGAACCTAAGCAGAAGCTTGACTCCAGACAAATAGTATAGCCTACCACCTTAGGCTATAGTTGTAGCATCATCCAAGGTATCATCCTCAGGAGACATCCTGAAGATGTCCCCACACTCTTGGATTTGGCTTTTGCTTTGCAGATTTAAAGACAGTCTCTGTCATTGATCAAACTACTGCTTAATTGCACTCATCTCACATGCTAGCCAAGTAATGCTCAAAATTCTCCAAGCAAGGCTTCAACAGTACGTGAACCAGGAACTTCCAGATGTTGAACCTGTATTCAGGTTCAGAGGAATCCGAGATCAAATTGCCAATGTCCGTTGGATCATAGAAAACGCAAGAGAGTTCCAGGAAAATAGCTACTTCTGCTTTATTGACTATGCCAAAACCTTTGACTGTGTGTACCACAATAAACTGTGGAAAATTCTGAAAGAGATGGGAATACCAGACCACCTGACCTGCCTCTTGAGAAACCTATATGCAGGTCAGGAAGCAACAGTTAGAACTGGACATGGAACAACGGACTGGTTCCAAAGCACGAAAGGAGTACGTCAAGGCTGTATATTGTCACCCTGCCTTTTAAACTTATATTCAGAGTACATCACGCTTAATGCTGTGTTGGATGAAGCACAAGCTGGAATCAAGGTTGCAGGGAGAAATATCAATAATCTGAGATATGCAGATGACACCACCCTATGGCAGAAAGCAAGGGGAACTGAAGAGCCTCGTGATAAAAGTGAAAGAGGAGAGTGAAAAAGCTGGTTTAAAACTCAACATTCAAAAAAGTAAGATCATGACATCCAGTCCCATCACTTTATGGCAAATAGATGGGGAAACAATGGAAACGGTGACAGACTTCATTTTCTTGGGCTCCAAAATCACTGTAGATGATGACTGCAGCCATGAAATTAAAAGATGCTTGTTCCTTGGAAGAAAAGTTATGACCAACCTAGACAGCATATTAAGAAGCAGAGACACTACTTTGCCAACAAAGGTCCATCTAGTCAAAGCTATGGATTTCCCAGTAGTCATGTATGGGTGTGAAATTTGGATCTTAAAGAAAGCTGAACCATAAAGAATTGACGCTTTTGAACTGTGGTGTTGAAGAATAATCTTGAGAGTCCCTTGGACTGCAAGGAGATCCAATCAGTTAATCCTAGGAAATCAGTCCTGAATATTCATTGGAAGGACTAATGTTGAAGCTGAAACTCCAATACTTAGGCCACCTGATGCAAAGAACTGACTCATTGGAAAAGACCCTGATGCTGGGAAAGATTGAAGGCAGGAGGAGAAGGGGACGACAAAGGATGAAATGGTTGGATGGCATCACGGACTCGATGGACATAAGATTCAGCAAGCTCTGGGAGTTGGTAATAGACAGGGAAGCCTGGCATGCTGCAGTCCATGGGGTTGCAAAGAGCAGGAGGCGACTGAGCAACTGAACCACCTTAGGAAAAACCTTTCTGTGATAACAAAACTTCCCCAGTCTCTGAAAACTGGAATAAAAGCAAAAAAAGCATCTTACACTGAGCAATGTTGATTTTTTACCTGAGCCCCATGATCCTGGAAGAGAGTGAATGTAAGAAATGCCGGCATCCCTTCCTGTCCTGAGAAAGACCCACCTTCTCCAGACGACTGAGATATGAATCAAGGGTGCTTCCCCCACCACCCATGCCTGTTCACCTATGAAAAGCTACACGTGGTCAAAAAAAAAAAGAAAGAAAGAAAAGAAAAATTCTTCTTGTCTGCTATTAGGTGCTTGCAGGTCTACAGTCCCAGTGCTCTCCCTGTTTAAATTGTCCCTTTCTGCATCCTTGAAATAATCCTTTTTAATAAAGTCCAGCTGGGATAGTATAAATTTTCCCTATTTCATAGACAATCCCCTCCAGCTTCTCTGAATGCCCTGGAGGAGATGCCACCATCACCACTCTAAGTCTGGCAGAATAGGAGAGGAGGAGGGGCAAAGGACGAGATTCCCGAGTACTTTCTATGAGTTGGATGCCTCAGTGGAGTTGCCCTTTTTGTGGACAAGACGATTACACTACTTTGTCACCTAGTCTGTCTGCTCGATGTTCCTGGTATGGAAGTTCCTTAGAAACTAAAAGTGGGGACTTCTCTGGTGGTCTAGTGGCTAAGACCCCTCCCTGATCCCAATGCAGGAGGCCTGGGTTCAATCCCCAGTCAGGGAACTAGATCCCACATGTTGCAGCTAAAAGTTCGCATGCCGCAACTAAAGATACCGGGCGCCCCTATTAAGACCCAGGGCAGCCAAATAAATAATTAAAAAAAAACCTGATTGAAATATAGCTACCATGCAATCCAGCAATTCCACTCTTCAGCATATATCTAGAAAAAATAAAGATTTGTTCAAAATGATACATGCAATCTAATGTTCATAGCAGCACTATTTACAAAAGCTAAGATATAGAAGCAACCTAAATATCCATCAACAGGTGAATGGATAAAGAAGATGTGCTATATATACACAGTGGAATACTAATCAGCCACAGAAAAGAATGAAATAGTGCCATTTACAGCGCCATGGATGGACCTAGAGAATATCATACTAAGTGAAGAAAGTCAGAGAAAGACAGATATCATGTGATATCACTTATATGCCGAATCTAAAAAATAATACAAATGATTTTATTTACAAAACATAAACTGACTCACAGATGTAGAAAACAGACTTACGGTTACCAAAGGGAAAAGGTGAGGGCAGAGATAAATTAGGGGTAATGGGACTAACAGGATACATATATACACAATAAATAAACAACAATGATTTTTTGTTTAGCACAGAGAACTATATTCAATATCTTGTAAAAACCTATAATGGAGAAGAATCTGAAATACATTTATATAAATATATATAGGTACATGTATAACTGAATCACTTTGTGGAAACTTCAAAAATAACACACTATTGTAGAGCAACCGTAATTCAGTTTTTTAAAAAGTCACCCTTTGATGTTTCTGTCAAAAATGTTCTCTTCCCTCCTCTCCCTTTCCTTGGTTCTTCACTTATACTCTTCTCTTAAACTTAAAAGTTGCAGAGTAACGTAACTGGGTCCTGCATTTGGGAAGAAAGAGCCTTGTGGTCATCTGAGGATTGGTCTTTATTTTTTTTCATGTGGTGTGGACTGATGTCCACCCAGGGCCCTTCTCTAAGGTGAATTTTTTTTTCCTTTTAAAGCACCTATCCTGGTCTCCATTCCCTTCCCTTCTTTCTCTTTGCCCTGACCCATTAACAAATGAATTAACTGGTTCACTGACTACGCAAGTGTATGTAGGACACAGTCTGTATCTCAGGATTGTTCCAGCTACTGGAAACAAGAGACTCACAGGCTCTGCCACCGAGAAGCTGGCTGAGAGCAGGGAAGACAGACGAAATAAAGTAATATAGCACAACACGACTCATCCCATAATAGAGATATGAAAAAATAATAAACTGCTGTATATTGAGTTTAAATCAATGTGGCAGGGGTGGGGAGAATGACAAAGAACAGACAAGTACCAGTTGAAATTGTTTCATGTTTTATATCTAATATGCAACCTTCCTTGAGGCCCTTTAGATGATTCTTTCCTTAGAGGTCACAGACTGGGTAATGTAGTTCTTTACTTGTTAGGCGTTGGCTACAGAATCCTTGCCAGGAAGGAGCTTGTAAACCCACCCAGTGTTGACTGTGGAGAAGCGGCTCACAGTGGGTTTTGTGAGGGAAGTAGGGGGAACTCTGGGGCGTCCCAGGTGGTAAAGAATCCTCCTGTCAATGCAGGAGACCCAGGTTTGATCCATGGGTCAAAAGGATCCCATGGCGAAGGAAATGGCAACCCGCTCCAGTATTCTTGCTTGGAAAATCCCGTGGACAGAGGAGCTTGGCGGCCTACCGTCCATGGGGTCACAGTCAGACACGACTTAGGGATAAACCACCACCAGGGGGAGCTCTGGCCTGGATGCCCTGACCACACCCTCTAGCCCTTCCTACCTAGATTTCAGAGAGATGACTGAGCAAGGTCACCTCAGGGCCCCATCCCACCAGTCATTGTCTTGTACACAGCCTTGGACTAAACGGGGTTCCAGCAAAGGCAGCCCTACAGACTTTCAATGATCCACGAGGTTTTGCACAGAGATCTAAGTATCTTTCTTCCATGTCCTATCTTTGCACATCTGGTGACTTTTATAGGAACATCACTCAACTGCAGAGGCAATTCAGTTTCTAGGCAATGGCCTCTTTCATCAGACCTTTGCTCTGTTATTCAAAGCCTGGGCCCACAGGCAGAGCTAAATGTTAGGATGTTCCACCCCTCTGAGCCCTGCACTGCTGCTGGCACTGGTAGGTTTTTTTTTTCCCAACTAGAAAAAAAAATCAACTTTTCAAAATATATAAAATAATTCAGCTGCTTCACAAGTGAATTAAAGACCTTCTAACCTTGACAAATGTACCCTTAATCTTTTTGTGATATCTTTAAAGTACCAATCCACTTAGATGAGAAAAGAGCTGAGTAAGAGAGAATCAGATAGTGTGAAAACGATATAAACTCTTCCTAGTTTGCTGAAGATATGTTTTCCTTTAAAATGTGTGTGTGTTTTTTGTTTTTTTTTTTCCATGAAGGAGCTGGATTCCAATCATTTACTCAACAAATATACACGCTGTGTGAACATGCCTGGCACAGTGCTACGTGCTGGGGTGTGAGGACGACTGCTTCTCTCAATATAGTCAAGAGAGACAAGAGGCTTTATGGGTCCAGCACAGTGCCTGACACTTTGGAAATCAAAACTATATTTGACAAATGAATGGATTAATCAATAATTTGTGTCTAGGCATTCAGTTCAGATACTTAGAGCTGTATGTTCATGAGAGTTGGAAACAAGTAAAAGGATTGTCAGGCGAGACCTTGCAGGAAGGGACTCTCCTCTGGGATTGTTTAAATCAGAGCTATTTTTCTAGAATGGTGCTCCAATCAGGAAATACCATCGTGCAAGGGCATGAGTCCTCCAATTTCCTGTGAACCCCTCCAGACAGCTGAGTCTCTGTTGTTATGTTTAGTTGCTAAGTTGTGCCTGACTTTTTGCAATCCCATGGACTGTGGTCCACCAGGCTCCTCTGTCCTTGGGATTCTCCAGGCAAGAATACTGGAGTGAGTTGCCATTCCCTTTTCCAGGGGATCTTCCTGAACAAGGGATCCAACCTGTGGCTCCTGCTTTGGCAGGTGGCTTCTTTACCACTGAACCACCAAGGAAGGCCTGTCATGAGGGCTTACTCAGAAAAATCTGGTCTCATCCTGGCTGGGCAAGAGTACAGACAGGTATTCAGCATGCAGTTTCTCCTGCACAACTGCAGGTTATGTGTGCAATGATAACAGGGCAATGAGCAAAAGTTTATTGATGCAAATGAGCAAAAGTTGATCAAAGAGCAAAAGTTGATCTTCATGATGCTGGGAAAGATTGAAGGCAGGAGGGGAAGGGGAAGACAGAGAATCAGGTGATTGAATGGCATCACGGACTCGATGGACATGAGTTTGAGCAAGCTCTGGGAGCTGGTGATGGGCAGGGAAGCCTGGCATGCTGCCGTCCATGGGGTTGCAAAGAGTTGGACACAACTGAGCGACTGAACAGAACTGAGCAAAAGTATTGCAAAGAAAGGGCCCACAGGGCTCCCTTTCTTTAGCAGACAGCCTGAAGGGTGGCTGCTACAAGCCATCTGGTCTCATTGGAGATCCTGCCACCTAGCCAGTGAAAATAGCCTCATTCCTGACCCCGAAGGTGAAGAAGGATGGGAAATGGCTTAATTATGTTCATGGAGATAAGGAAAGGATAGAAGGGATCAATATGGGCCAAGAGAGCACCTTATCAAATTGTGAACCTTTCATCTCCAGATGAGGCTGGTGTGACCTGGAGCCTAAATGGACTGCAGCCAAATTCTATTTCCATCTGGTTGACATCTCCCAGCTGTACAGGAGAGGGGATTCTAGGACCTTCCTTCCTTTGATAAGTTTGCTCTATGAGCTTCCACTCAAAGAAACCCTGCGCACCAAGCCTGGATATCAGGCCTGGGCAGGTGATTAAACAATAAGTGGCCTTTACTCAGAATATCTGCTTTTAAATCTTGAGCCTGGGACAGGAGAGGCTGGACTTAGTCTGCAGGCCTGGAGACGTCCTGGTGGTGTTTAGGTCACCAAGTCTTGCCCACTAATGCAGGCAGGAACCCCATGCCTGGAGGGGGTCACCTCTGAGGTCCACACTCAGGCCCCGATGGCTGCTGCAAACTGAGAGGTTTGTGAGCTCTGGGCCAGGACAGCTGTCTTACTGAGTCACCCCAGGCAGCTTCCTGATCTGCCTGATCACCAGCATCTTCCTATGTGAGCAGTTGACAGTGAAGCTGGTGTAGAGAGAGGAGCTGGAAGATAAAAGAGTTGGCTTTCTCCATAATGACATGTTTGGTGGGACTGAATAGAGATAAGAAACAAACTTGAAACTTTAAACACTCTTATTTACAGTCTATACTACAATCAAAGTATGCACCCTTCAGTTAGGCTTCTAAAATAGCCACAGTTAGGTATATTTATATTTTCTTCTACATAGTCATTAGGGATCTCACCAGAGTCTTTGCAAAAAGGATATTTAATCACTTTCCATGCTCAACACCAGGAGTTTCGAAAGTAATGTTGTAATATGAGCTTCTATTAGATTTGCTCACCTATTGCACATATTATAGGACATAGATTAAAGTTATTTTTTAAAATGCCTTAAACAACGGATGTGGAGATGCTCTGCTGTGCTCTGCTCCACCACAGGGTCCCTGACTCTTCCTACATAGGACGAGGAGCCCCTCAGAGGTGAGTCACAGGCCAAACTGGCATCCCAGTCCATATCCTGGAAGAGGTGGTCCTTCCCCACGCCATTCTGAAAGGCATTTCTGAATTCTAAGTGTTCTGCTCAGAAGTGTTCTCTGAGAGCTGCAGCTTTTATCCGGTCACTTTGTCCTTCACTGCGACCACACCCTCAGGTTCACTGCCAAAGCACTCCTTCTCCTGGTCTGCCTGTGCATCCCACCACCTGGCACGGATGCCTTGCCAGAGACGTGCTGCAGCACTTCAGGGACAGACAGATGTCTCCCTGAGAAAGTGGCACTGTGTTTCATCCCTCTCCGTGAGCCCACACCTCCGGCTGCTGGCAGGTGATGCTAGTGCGCTGAGGGGCCCAGGCATGTGAAAGGCAGCACCAGTCTAAGCAGAACTTCGAGGGTGTGGGGCTCAGGGGTGGCCAGCTTCTCTCTGCTGTAAGATGGGGCCAGAAGGAGCACAATACCTTCCCTCGGAAATCAAATTGGTGGTGTTCAGAGCTGAGGGAACCAAGAGACTTAGCAGGGAGGCAAGGAGGGGAGTGGTCCTTGGTGGTGCCGGCTGGACTCCAGCTGCCATTCTTTCTACGTTCTGGGTGTGTATGGTCATTCCATGAAGCAAGTTTCATTTGGTCTGGATGAGGAGCATGAGAAATAAAGCAGGGTTGAAAGCTGGGAAAATGGGGATAGCCCCAGCTTGACCACCAACTCCCTGTGCGACAGCAGGAAAAAGCACTTAGTGCTTGGGGCTGAAATGAAGTGTTGAAAGAGATGACTTCAAAGACAGCTGTCAGCTTCAACCATCCATAATTCTGGGGTTTGCGGTGCTGACCATTAACAGGAGTGTGAAGTAGGCAAAGTCTGTTCTTTCCACCACTCCCAAAATAATTACCTTCCTCCCTCTCTCCCCTCTTCCTCCTTTCCACCATCTTTCCTTCCTTCTCTTCTTCTTCTGCAGAGTAACTGAGCCTCTTGCATGGTCAGACTCTGAGGATAGAGTGGCCCCTCTGGAGCCCCTGGCCAAGATCACCATGCTGTCGCATCCACTGAGAGTTTTCTGATATGGGGACACCTTGGCCAGTCATCAGCCATCTTTCCTTCAGAACCTTCTTGGTGTCCTCTCTCCATGGAGATTTACCCTTTCAGATGCAGGGCCCCTGACACTGAGGATCTGACCCGGGTCAGGTGTGAGTGCTGGGGTCCCGCATGTGTTGATTTTCCGAGACAACACTACTGGCCTCACCGGGAAGAGAGGCCACTGCAGGCGCTAGCGCCCTCCAGGGACTATTGGATCACTCTGCCCTCCCTTTCATGGTTCATAGCTGGTCCACTCAGGATGGCTTGGAGCTTCTACTCATAGTGTGGTTCACAGACCGACAGCATAAGCACCACTCAGGAGCTCATAGGATGAGGAATCTCAGCATCCCCCAGACCAGCTGCATCAGAATCCAAAATTCCCCAGGACGTTTGCACGCACATTAAAGTCTGAGAAGCACCAGCTGAAGGCTTCAAAATAATGGCTTCACATTCTTACATTATCAAAGAATGTCCCTCACCCTGGAAATAATAGTAATAATTAACAACACAACCTTTTTTTTTTTAATTTCACAGAGCTTTGTCACAAACATGATCTTTTTTTCTTCTTTACCTTTGCAAGGTAGTTTTTATTTTACCCATCTTAGATCAGGAAATTGATACCCAGAAAGATTTAGTGCTTGTCAAAGATCACAGGTGGCTCAGACGGTAAAGAAGCTGCCTGCCACGCAGGAGAACTGGGTTCTATCCCTGGGTGGGGGAGATCCCCCAGAGAAGGGATTGGCTACCCACTCCAGTATCCTTGCCTTCTTGTTTTTACCATGGTTTCCAGCTGCAACCGGATGCTATTGGGCCTGCTTAGTTGCATTTGTTCCATGTTATTAAACCACATCTCTGTGTCAAAAGGGGTCTCAGTCTTAGCTGGCTAAGAGGAAGCCATTTATTTGTTCCTGCCACCCTGTGGGAACAATTTTCTCAAGCCCTAGAGCTCTGCCTTGGGCAAGAATTCCGTAGACAGAGGAACCTGGTGGGCTATGGTCCACAAAGAGTCCCACATGACTGAGTGATTAATGCTTTTCAAAGATCGCAGAGCCTGTGACTAGAGTTAGAATCTGAATTCAAGACTCTGGGCTCCAATCCTCAACTTTCTGCATTATCATTCAAACGTTCTTTACAATAATTATCGGGGCAGACTCCCCGCAGTCATCCAATTTATATGTTTGCATTCCTTCTCTTAAGCCGCAGTAGGCTTTATGGAAATAGATCTTGGACCCTGTTTGTGCATGTTTATTGCCCACTAATCAGAAGTGAGTTGCAATTTGACTGGAGTTAGAAAGTAATGGCCTGGTAGTTACCATGTAATTAAGGAGTAATGGCAGGCGATTATATCTCTGGCCTGGAGATTGAAAATGATATGAGAGCCCACCTCCTCCTCTACAGAGAAACCACGAATACAAATGCGGTGTCCAGGCAGACACTATGCATCAACCAGGCAGGGCTGGTCATTTTTTCCCTTGCCTCCTTTTTTTTTTTTTAACCGTGGTTTCCAGATGCAATTGGCAGCTAGCTTAGCTGCTTTTGTTTCGTGTCATTAAACCACAGCTCTGTGTCACAAGGGGTCTCAGTTCCAGCTGGCTAAGAGGAAGCCATTTATTCGCTCTTGCCCACCCTGTAGGGACAGCTTTCTCAAGCCAGGGAGCTCTACTTGGGGAGAGCTCTCACAGAAAGCCCCGGGGTCATTGCTTTCTGCAGGAAATGGGAACCTCCAACCTGGTTGTCCTGAATGCACCTGCTTTGTTATCTACTGAGGATCCCAAAGCTGCTTGTCCCCTCCAGGGACATATTGCCTGGGGTGGGGGGGGTGGAGGAACAGCTGACCTGGATACAAAGACTATTTGAGGTTTCATGTTGGGCATTCATCAAACACTGCCCTCACCTTCTGCCTGGGAGCACCTGGTGCACAAGTGGTGATTCATTTCAGAGAGCTGAAGATTCTGTTGGGCACCGGTGTGCCTATTTGGTTTTCCATCTGGCCGATCATTATTGCACAGTTGTGCCTCACCAGCCTCGTTGCCCAGCTGGCTTAGGCTGGAAGGGCAACTTCTCTGGCAACTAGGGAGGAAGTGGACTCCATGAAAAGAGACTTTGCTGCCCTGGGATGCTGGGAGGGGCTGTTCATGACCAAGGGCCCATTTCCTTCAGTCCCCTCCTCCATCACAGACTACTACTCCACATCCCTCCTGGGCCATCTCAGGCTGTCCAGCTTCCTAGTAGAAGATGATACAATGCTCAGGCATGAGAGCATCCCCACTGGCAGCCTCTGCTCTTGTTCCCACCATCCTTTTCTGCTCAAGGGTCCAAAGGGAACATCTAGTATTTGTAAAGCTTTTACCAATTTGCAGAACACAAAATGCTGTGAAGTGTTCTAGCCCAGGAATGGCCTTTAAGGACTTTGTCTAGAGGAGCAAGTACATCATAGGGTCCTATTACTACACCGCCATTTTTAATTTCAAGAGACCAGAAAAGTATCATGGATAACCCATGTATGGGCTAAAGCAGAGCTAACTGGGTTCATCAGTCTATTGTGTGCTGGCCTGACTGGAGAAAAAACAAGTACTGCCTGCAGCTAGCTTTGGCCTAAAAGGAATGAACGAATGCAAACCGTGGAAGCATACACTTTAGAACCTGAAGAGCCTTGGGAAATGATCCAATTCAAAGCCACCATCCTACAGATGAGGAAACAAGTCCTACAGACTTGGTCTCAAGATCCCACTTGAGATCTAGAGATCTAGCTGGGGCTGCACCAGGAAGAGTACCCAGGACTGTGATGCCCGGGAAAATGGTGGTAGTCAGTATATGTCCCTGTTCTTCGCCTTGAGAAAAAATGTAATAACAAAGCCAATCACCATTAAAACAGGACAAACACGAAAGCTGTGTATGAGAATGGAAACAACGGTGGCTTTGGAATAAGAAAACATTAACTCATTTCTACCCTAGTAGCTCAGTTGTCTTGCATAAGTCATTGAACTGCAATTTGCCCCTCTATAAAATGGGACTAATAAATCCTCACCAGTTAAATAGTAAGGGAAATTAAATGGAAAGTACAGTGCTATCTGGGCTTCCCCGGTAGTTCAGTGGTAAAGAATCCACCTGCAGTGCAGGTGATGCAGGAGACACTGGTTCAGTCCCTGAACTGGGAAGACCCCCTGGAGAAGGAAATGGCAACCCACTCCAGTATGCTTCCCTGGTAAACCCTGTGGACAGAGGAGCTCGGCAGGCTATAGTCCATGGAGCTGCTAAAGAGCCGGACACAACTCAGTGACCAAAGAACGACAACGAAGTGATACCTGATTTCACATAGAGAGAGTCATCTTTGCTAATAAGTCTTCCTTTGGTTACATGAGCATGGAAGTCCAAAAATGTGATTTCAGGGCCCCGGAGGTAAGTTCTGGCATAGAGCCCTTCCCCTGGCTTGCAAGAGAGTAATAAGTAAACGTATACAAAGAGCCTAGGAATCTCAGTGCAATGAGTGTGAAATTGCAACTCGAAGGACAACTTACTCTCAGCTTCATCACCAATCCCACAGTTATAGAGCCTCTGCTGGATGGGAGCTAGGCTCTCTAAACCCTGATTCAATTGGGGTAGGCAGGGAGAGCTGGGCGGAGGATATAAAATACCCAGATCGGAGTAACGATGGGGAAAAGTTGACCCAGGAACCTCACCCCATCCCATCCTCTTCCTCCCACCTGGCTTTCGTCAGAGAGGCTGAGTTCTGGAGTATTTCTTCCCCCCACCCCCACCTCCAGCAGAGCAGCCAATGAGCAGAAATGCAGCCCGAAGTCCACAGTGGGCAGAGAGGCTGAATGAGCCAAACTCTCCCGATCAGGCAGAGAGCGAGGGTGAGTACATGGTGCAGACACTAAGTGCTCAGAATGTGCTCATAAAATTTGATCACACAGGTCATGCAATGCACGAGACTGGCCTCTGGTGTCAGCGCACCCTTGCGGTGGAGCCCCTTGCCCAGGTGGGCAGGTATGTGAGCTTCCCTTTCATGGAAGCTTAACCTCACACAAATGTAAATAAAAGAACATGCTGTCTAAACTCCAACTTGCTTTATCAGTTGAATTGGTTTTAGTCTCTTTCCAGTGGCATTGGCCCATAACCCACAGGCAAATTCATTTTTCCAACTGCTGAGAGCAGTCTGGATATCTCAGTTGCTGTGTCTTGTTTATTCTAAGTGTGAAATACTGTCATGACCCACCCCTTTTCCGTCTGCCATTGCTCTGCCTTGCTTCAGGCCTTCATTGCCATTGTCCTTGACTGTCAACTGTCAGGAGGCAGAGAACTGGCTGACCACTCTATTCTGGCCCACTGTAGCTACTCAGTATATATTGTGGATCAAAAGGTGAGTGTGATTTACCTTAACAGGCTCCTCACTCGATTCGCTGCCTACATGTGAGCCTGTCCTCGCTTCAGCCTGAATTCTGCTGCCAGAGTAATCTTCCTGACTAAAATTTTCTAATGCCTCCTCACGGCCTCCGGAATTAAATTCAAACCCTCAGCTTGAAATTCCTATTGACCGTAATCTGGCCCCATCTGACTTTTCCTGTTTCCCTTCACGGATCTGACACTTACACCAACCCTAGCTTCTACTGCCCTCAAACTCACCCTTGAGGTTCCCACTTCTGTGCATTTAGGGATGTTTTCTCCCTCCAGCCATTGCCCCTCTTCTCAGATGCATCTATCGAAACAATCCTCAACATTTCTGCGCTTTCAGTTTCGCCATCTAGTGAATGAGTTAGCAATAGTCATAAGGCTGTGATATAAAACACTGACTCAATATGTGACGCATGGAGAGCGTTTGATAAGCTTCTGTGAATACGTATTACCTACTCTTCAACGTCTGGTTCAAACCTGACCTCATTCAAAACTTCCGTTCTCTTTTGTTGCTCTCCACCTTATATCCGGGCTCAGGGGTAAAGAATCCACCCACAGAGCAGGAGACGAAGGAGATGGAGGAGACCTGGGTTGGGAGGATCCCCAGAGGAGGAAATGGCAACCCACTCCAATATTCTTGCCTGGGAAAATCCCATAAAAGGAGGAGCCTGGCGGGCTAGGGTCCATGGGATAGCAAGAGTCGTATACAAATAAAGCAACTGAGCATGCGCACAAGAAACATATCCAGTCCACCTTACGTTTTCTCTAAGCATTTAGAAACTCTGACATACTCTGAGTCATGGTAGTCTTATGTTTCCCGCTAGGTCATAAGCACCTTGGAGACACAGATTTGTATGACCCAGAGGTTAACAGTGTGGTCCTGGACTGAGTTCACCTTGGTTCAAATGCCAGATCCACAACTTCCTGGATGAAACACTTCGGGCAAGTTATTTAATAGTCTCTTCGGGCTTGGATTCCTTCTCTGTGAAATAGGGATAATAATGTTATTCAGCTCCCGAAGTTGTTAAGAGCATTGAGTGAGATAATCCACGGAAAACACTAAGCACAGTGCTTTGTACATAATGTGTGTTGGGTAAATGTTAAGAATTATTGTTACTATACATTTCTGTAGCTTACATACCTAGTGGAGAACTTCGAACACTAAACAAATATTTGGAGAATAAATGAGTCTTGAAGACTCTGTCAGGAAGAAGAAGGTTAGGCAGACAAGCTTTCCACGCTCTCCGTTCTTTGCTGAATGCTCGCCTGTATCCATGGAACAGGTATTTGCAGGTGCATGGCCCAGCTAGGACAGGGGGCATCCTCAGGACTCATTCATGTTTAGGAGACCCTCCTAGACAGGAGTGCGGCTAGTGGGGTAAGCAGGGGTCAGGTCTTTGCGACCTCAGCCACAGGAAACTCACACAGAAAGCTGAAGGGTAGGTTTCTGGGGTGGGAGGTGGGGAGCCGCCGAGAGGCACATGGGGAAAATCACAAAGGAAATAGCAATCAAAGACACTTGTGTGCCATTTCACAGTCACAGTGTGGGGCCTCCTACTGTAGCATCCCAAAGGGGAGAGCAGCGTTCAGCTGAGCACTTCCTGCCTCCGAGTTATCCCCAGCTCCAGAAACTGTGGGGCTTCTCCCTGATGGCTCAGTGATAAAGAAGCCATCTGCCAATGCAGGAGACTCAGGTTCAATCCCTGGATCAGGAAGATCTCCTGGAGTAGGAAATGGCAAGCCACTCCAGGATTCTTGCCTGGAAAATTCTGTGGACAGAGGAGCCTGGCAGACAACAGTCCATGGGTCTTTTCCAACAAGTCTGTTCTTCGTATCAGGTGGCCAAAGTATTGGAGCTTCAGCTTCAGCATCAGTTCTTCCAGTGAATATTCAGGGTTGATTTCATTTAGGGTTGATGGCTTTGATCTCCTTGCTGTCCAAGGGACTCTCAAGAGTCTTCTCTAGCACCACAGTTCGAAAACATCAATTCTTTGGCATCAGCCTTATTTATGGCCCAACTCTCACATCCATACATGACTACTGGAAAAACCATAGCTTTGACTATACAGCGCTTGCCAGTGAAGTGATGTCTCTGCTTTTTAATGAACTGTCTCTGTTTGTCATAGCTTTCCTGGAGCTAAAAAGAGCAAGCATCTTTTAATTTTATGGTTGCAATCACCTTCCACAGTGATTTTGGAGCCCCCCAAAAATAAAATCTTTTTTTCCTCTTCCATTTGCCATGAAGTGAAGCAACTGGATGCCATGATCTTAGTTTTATTTAATGTTGGGCTTTAAGCCAGCTTTTTCACTCCCTGTAGGGAACATATAAATGCTGATAAAGGAGGACACAGGGTGGCCCGTCTCTGGAGATGGGTAGGGAATGCTCTCTGTGGAGGCTCTAACTGCATCTGCCAGTCTCACTGGGGGAAAAAAAGAGAGTTTTATTGGCCCATAGGTCATCCTCATTCCTTGCAAGAGCCCAAAGTAGGGAGTTCCCAGAGGCCCAAGCACAGCCCTCCCCGGCCAGGCTCACTGGTTCCTCTGATTAGAGCCTCCCCAAGGGAGTGGCAATCCCACACTCCCCCAGAGAATGTTCCCACTGCTGTGAAGGCGCTCCCCACCACTTCCAGCCTTCCCACCTTCCCAGAATGGGTGTTGGAAGAGTCACAGGAGACTCCAAGCAGCTCTCAGCTGACTGTCTGCCCTCTGCAGAGAGCCTGGCTCTGTGGTCAGCGCAGGCTGCTGGGATCTTGACATCACCCCTACTCCTGGGACATCCCCTGTGGGATGCTGTGATCTGAAACTGGAACAAGAGTAAGATGGTGGCATTTGTCTTCTTGCTGTTCCACCCTCTTCCAGTCCAGACATAGACCTCACTAACCAGAGCTATGGGAAAGCTCCTGGAATCCCACCCAGGCAGGGCATGGCAGTGAGCTAGCCCATCCTGCCTACACCCAGCTCCTCTCTACTGCTCCGTCAGCACTGAGATAGCATCATCTCTCCTCTGCCCTCTAGTTGGCCTCTGACCTTTTGAGCCACTTACCCAGGTTGCTCTAACCTTAAGACTCTTTTGTGCCAAAAGAATCCTTCTCTGTTCCCAAAGCTCATCAAAAATCATTCTCCAGGGACTTCCCTAGTGGTCCAGTGGTTAAGAATCTGCCTTACAATGCAGGGCATGTGGGTTCAATCCCTGGTCAGGGAACTGGGATTCCACATGCTGCGGGGCAAAGTCCATTCACCGTAGCTACCAAAGCTTGCATGCTCTAGAGCCCACACACCAAAACTAGAGAGTTCCTGCCCCCCAACAAAGATCCCAAGCGACACAAGTGAGACACGACGAAGCCAAATAAACAAATATATATATTTTCAATTGTTCTCCATGGCAGCCCTTACTTGGCACTTGGGAAAAAAACTGGCAGATGAATCAGCTCAGCATATTCATGCTTCCTAGAGTACATGTGCCATAGAATACTAATTAAGTGTAGTAGACGGAATGGGGGCCCTCCAAAAAACATGCCCATGTCTGAAACCCTGAAACCTATGAGCACGACCTTACTTAGAAAAGAGTGTCTTTCCAGAAGTAATTAAGGATCTTGAGATGAGATTATCCTGGACTATCCAGGTGGACCCTAAATCCAATGACAAGTGTCCTTGTAAGAGAGACGAGGGGAGAAAACACAAACACAGAGGAGAAGAGAGGCGTGTGAAGGTAGACGCAGAGCTTGGAGTTATGCAGCCACAACCAGGAAAGGCCGGAGCCCACAGAAGCTGGAGGAGGCGAGGAAGAATTCTTCTCTAGAGTCTCCAGAGAAAACAGAATCCATCGCTTTGATTCTGGGACTTCTGGCCTCCAGAGCTGCGAGAAAATTAAATTCTGTTGTTTTAAGCCACAGAGTTTGTGGCAATTTGTTATGACAGCCCAAGGAAACTCACACATTTGATAATCGAAAGCAATAGTATTGCTGCCTCTTTGATGTAACTTGAGATGCATGAAGCGGGAGAATAGAGAAGAGTGTCATGAAAGAAAAGACCCTGAATGGAGAGTTAATGCCCTGAGTTCAAATTCCAACCATGCTTCTTCCCAGTACCTGGCCAGGAATGATTGAACTCCTCCAATCCCCAGCTTTCCCATTTGTAAAACTTGCTGTCTGCCTCCCAGGCTTGGCATAAAGCTCAAAACAGGAATGTGTACAAGAAAGGGCTTTGGCTGTATACATTTGTGTATACCTAGAAGGGATTATTATATTCAGACAGAGCTGAGTTGATGCTTTTGAACGGTGTTGTTGGAGAAGACTCTTGAGAGTCACTTGGAACTCAAGGAGATCAAACCAGTCAATCCTAAAGGAAATCAGTCCTGAATATTCATGTGAAGGACTGATGCTGAAGCTAAAACTCCAATACTTTGGCCACCTGATGGGAAGAACTGACTCATTGGAAAACACCCTGATGCTGGGAAAGATTGAAGGCAGGAGGAGAAGGAGATGACAGAGGATGAGATGGTTGGATGGCATCACCGACTTGATGGACATGAGTTTGAGCAAGCTCCAGGAGTTGGTGATGGACAGGTAAGCCTGGCATGCTGTAGTCCATGGGGTTGCAAAGAGTCAGACACAACTGAGTGACTGAACTGAACTGAGTTCAAATTCTACTATTGTACAGTCACTAGGTATGTGACTTTGAGCCACAATTTCCTCATCTGTAAAAAAAGAAATAAAGCATGATAATACTCACTGTGTAGGAACATCATGAGGATTAAATGAAGTTATAACTATGAATGGGCTTCCCTGGTGGCTCAGATGGTAAAGAATCCACCCACAAGGTGGAAGACCTGGGTTCAATCCCTGGGTTGGGAAAATCTCCTGGAGGAGGGCATAGCAACCCACTCCAGTATTCTTGCCTGGAGAATTGCCATGGACAAAGGAACCTGGGAGGCTGCAGTCCATGGGGTTTCAAGGAGTCAGACATGACTGAGCGACTAAGCACATCAATATGAATGGTCTGTACGTGGCCTAGAACTTGATAGGCTTTAAATAGTCATTGTAGGGACTTCCCTGGTGGTCCAGTGGCTAAGACTTCATGCTCTCAATGCAGGAGGACCAGGTTAGATCTCTGGTCAGGGAACTAGATCCCACATGCTACAGCTAAAGGTCCTGCATGACTCAATGAAGAAAAGACCCCCCCTCCCCCGCCCAGTGCCTCAATTAAGACCTGGCAGAACCAAAAAAATAAATTAAATGAAATGAAAATATAATTATAAAAGAAATGGTCATTGTAATTGTATCATCAGCACTGCTGCTGCTGTTGCTGCTGCTAAGTCGCTTCCGTCGTGTCCGACTCTGTGCGACCCCATAGACGGCAGCCCACCAGGCTCCCCCGTCCCTGGGATTCTCCAGGCAAGAACACCAGAGTGGGTTGCCATTTCCTTCTCCAGTGCATGAAAGTGAAAAGTGAAAGTGAAGTCACTCTGTCGTGTCTGACTCTTCGTGACCCCATGGACTGCAGCCTACCAGGCGCCTCCAGCCATGGGGTTTTCCAGGTAAGAGTACTGGAGTGGGTTGCCATTGCCTTCTCCATCATCAGCACTGCCCACCTATAAATAAGATCAGTCCTATATTTCAAGTTAACCTGCTCTCATAACATTTTTACCCATCTAGATACATTCTCTGGAAATACTCCATTTCTCTTCTTGGAGAGAGTCTCAAAAGACTGGTTGAGTGGAAACTGCAGGTTTCTAAGAAGTCCCTGGCCCTTTCCATAGTAGCCACTGGGAATAATGGGAGACCTCTAAGGACCAAAGGAGCAAGCTATCTCTGACACTCTTGAAATAATTCATTATGTAGGTGATGGTCTGAAAGAGCCAATGGACTTCCCTGGTGACTCAGATGGTTAGGAATCTGCCTGTAATGTAGGAGACCTGGGGTTGATCCCTGGGTGGGGAAGATCCCATGAGAATGGCAGCCTACTCCAGTATTCTTGGTTAATCCCATGGACGGAGGACCCTGGTGGCTACTACCACCCTGGTGGCTAGCCTAGGGTTACAAAGAGTTGGACATAACTGAGTGACTAACACTACCACTTGCTACTGAAAGACTCAGATCACTGGGAGAAGGGCCTCCAGCTCTGTAGCCAGTGACTCTCGAAATGTGCCTCCGAATCTCACAGATGACAGATTTAAAAGGTTACTGTCTTGAAAGCCATGGCTGAGATTCTGAATTACTCTGGGCAGGGGACAGAAAAAATGCACCTTACCAGCATCACAGGAGCCTCTGATGCAGCTTGCCTGTAGCCCACACTCAGAAGCGAAAGCATGCATTCAGGGCTTATCTCTCCCCCTAGAGGAGGGGGCTCAAGTGTTGTGACTTGGGCTGAGGGAAACCTCTCCCACTGGTTCCTAGAGTTTTGTCAGGATCTTTGAAATCTGTGACTTAGATATCCCTTGCTTGAAGGCCTCTTAAAAAGACTTACAGTGAAGAGGTAAAGAGCTAACCCTTATTTTCATGCCACTGTTAATATTTTTGCTCGAATGACCTGAGCTGATACAGTCAGGTCTAGCTGAAAACTAGTGAAAAGTAGCCCTGGGATTGGAGCTTGCAGCTGCATTTGGTCACTGAGGAGCAGGGATTGACAAGGGAGGGAGGAGGAGCCACAAGGAAGGGATAGAGACAAATGTCCTCTGTAGTTCTTTGCAATTTTGCCCAGATCTGGCCTAGAAGGAGATGGAAAGAGAAAGCTGTTGTCCCCAGTGGTAGTGCCAAGCATGCAAGCAAAGGAATCACCAATTCATTCCATTTGTCTATCAGATCCCTCTGGGCCTGCAACGCGGCTTCTGCAGCCATCAAGGTCAAGTCGTGGAGAACACTTATCTATGCGACTCTGCAGAAAACAAAAGGAATCTCATTTTCTCTCAAATTTAATTTTACCCTGTGCTGTGAGAGTGTGATCCTATCAGGGCTGGAGTGTAATAGCCCCGTTGGAGTGGATCAGATTGGATTTTCGATAGCGCCCGCAAGCTCCTACATGGTGCATACATCCGGCCCCAGCTGTCCGCGCAGCTTGGGGACTCTGAGACCGAAGATGATTTGCCTCTCCTCCCTCTCCAGCAGCTGATCTTGTGGTCCTGCAGCTTTAGTGTGTGGTCAGCTCGACCGAGTCACCAGAAAGGTCCTATAGACGCAGGCTAAGATGTTTCTCTTACTGATTCTCAGGGGTAACTGGGTTGTTTTCAAGTTTCTAACTGCTGGAAATGATGCCAGGCTTACAGCCCTCATCCCTGGGCTTCCAGAAGCAGACAGGATGTCAGGTCATGATGGTGCCAGTAAGAGATCCCTGGCAAACAGTCCATGGACACAGGAAACTCAGAAATATGGAGGAAGGATGGCAGAGACAAAATGGAGTGACCTGGCCAATGCATTTTATCACTGAGAAAAATTTTCCTTCCTCTAAACAGATGGCAGTGTGTCCCATGGCTGGGCTCAGCCACTGAGCATCAGAGGGTTAGGGCTAAGGGGCTACAGGGGCCTGGGGGCCTGGGGGCCTGAGGAAACTTCACTATCTGCACTGGGAGGCCAAGCCAACACTATGGTTAAAGGGCCAGTGTTGAGACTGGGAAGCTAAGACATTTTATGGGTTGAAAATAAAGTTAGAAGCAAGAACCAGATGATTGCTGAAAAATAGCTTTGGAGTGCTGGAAGCTCACCTTTATTCTTGCAGGGTCCTAAAAGCTAAATCAGAGCAGATACAATTATTAGTAGGGTAAGTAAATGGAAATGTATGCACAATATGTATATAAAAAGTTAAAAAGGGTGTATACAAAACAAAAGTTGCAGTCGTTGAGCACATGATTCCTCACTGTGTAGATACGTTATCAGCTCTTTGGAATGAACTTCAGGTGCATAGTAAGTCCTGGGGTGGGACTTTCTGATAGGACCTCTGCCCAGGGGTCATTCCCCAGGACACCCTGAATATACAGAGCCCTTCGGGTCCTGGTGGCATCATTGCTGAGGCTGCCAAACAACATGCCCGTCTCAGAACAAGGGGCTTTCAGCTAGAAGAACTAGGGATTCTGTAACTAAACAATAATAATAGTAATAATCAGGAGTGAAAGGTAACGTGGACTTGAAGGACAGATCTGACAAGTAGCAAGAGTCCCTTCTGCTTTATGGAGAAGAGCCTTTGGTTGAAGCATGCAGGAAAGAGAGACAGACTCTTATCCTATCTCTAGAAACCACAAATCAATAAAACCTTTTAATAGAAACTGTCCTGAAATCATAGCTGATTGAGGAAGTGTCTATGAGTAGCAAATCACAAACTGAAAATGTTATGTTGTTTTTATTATTTAGTAATAATAATAGCCATCACAATTTACAAAGTGTTGACCATGTAGCAGGCCTGGAAATTGAAAGTTGCTCAGTCGTGTCCGACTCTTTGTGACCACCGCCCCGCCTGCCCTGCCGAGAACTACACAGTCTATGGAGTTCTCCAGGTCAGAATACTGGAGTGGGTTGCCATTGCCTTCTCCAGGGGATCTTCCCAACCCAGGGATCGAACCCAGGTCTCCCGCATTGCAGGCGGATTCTTTATCAGCTGAGCCACCAGAAAAGCCCTAGCAGGTCTGAAGTTAGGTGATTTTTACGGCCCTGAGGGTCTGACGATCCTACAAGGAGGGCTCAGGACAGGATTTCAGACTCATCCCTTCTCTCTCCCTCCTCCTCTCTTTCATCTTCAGCAGATAAGAGGCTTTGGCAGATAAGGGAGTTTTGGCCTCTGTTTCAAATGTCTCCTGAGGTGTTTAGGGAATCCTTCCCTACCACGGTATTTAGCTTCACTGTTAGGCCTCCTTTTAATGAATAAAACACAACCTTTTAGAGCGGTCAGGGCTATTTCACACTAAATGTACTTGTGCTTCTAACTCTTCCTGAGAACTCCGCTGAGCCTTGCCAGCAAAGCAAAGGTGAGCGGAACAGCTTGTGAATAACGGGCTGAATTCACGTCAAGCAGGAGAGTCAGGACAGGACCCGGCTTCTGCATGATCTACTCATGCTCAGACAGTGGTCATCTGACTACCCTGGAGGGAGGACAGTGGGGGAAAGAAGATTAATTTCATGAATGTCTAGTTCTGCCGATTTGCAAAAAATAAAAAACTGATACTATCCAGGACCAGGAAGGAAGTGGGGCAAGGGGTCTCCTCTAATGTTGGTGCAGTCTTTGTGGAACAGGACCTGGGATGTCCTGTACAAATTGCACAGCAACCCCTCATTATGAATCACTATCCCAGAAATATGTGTGAATATAATATATAGTATATATAGGTTTATGAGTTATAACTCTAGGGCTAAAGCTTGGGGGCAAATTATAGGGTTATATGTAGTGAATTATCCTACTAACCAAATCAAACAAATAGGAAAAAGTGTGTGTGTGTGTTTGTGTGTGCATGAGTGTGTGTTTTAGTGAACACAGAGAGAGATGTGGAAGGACAGAGGCACTGAACCATGATCTCAGCTGAGTGGAACCAGAAAGATCAGAAGGATATTAACTTTCTGTTTATACAGCTCTACACTGTTTTACACATTATGAAAAGCACAGAATGATTTTTGATTAAAAGTGAAATTTTAAAATTGTGCTTAAACCTATTTAGAAAAACCAGGAGGCATGTATGGCCTTTACTGCCCCATCTCTGCTAACAGTATCAATACATGATCTGCACTGTTACAGTTTTGCTCTAGAAGAAACGGGTGGGGTGACATAAATAATACTGTGAGGAGGAATCTCGGGTTTTTGAAAGTTTCTCAGCCTGGACCTCCAAGGATAACATCACCTGAGCTCAACAAAGCCCTTGGAGAGCTGGCTGGTTAGCAAACATACTCATGCAGCTTCATCATCAATGGAGCCTCTTCACTTGATCAACTCTGCAAACAAAAGAAAAGCCGGCTTCACAACAAGGCATGAGCAGCTTTGGCAAAAGTGCTCAGCAAATCACATCCTTATAGAGGACGTGAGCAGAGCTGGTTTCTCTGTTTCCAAGACTCATCAGTTTGCTGTGAAGGATACCGCCACTTGGGTGGGTTGAGAAAGTGGGAGATTCGGGCTCTCACAACATGATCATTGACCATGCCCCCACTCTAACACAAATTTCTATTTCAACATTAAATTGTTTGATTTTACTTGGGAAATAGGGTCTGTAGGATTACACAAGGTCAAACCATAAGACTAGCTAAAATCTAAAAATGCTGGTACCCATGAATTTAGGGTTGACATTTGGGAAGATTGTGCAGAGATTACGCAGTTCTTTATATTGCTGAAGCACTTAATTGTTCACAAAGGTTTTATTAAAAATAAAGGTAACTTTAATATTAACTTTGGTTAAATGCTGTTTAGTGCCGTGCATCTTATCTCATTTAGTCCCGAGAATAACTCTGCAAGATCAGATTGGTCTGTTGTATAAGTGACAAAAATGAGATGGGAAATTTGAGCATACAGATGGTACATGGCAAAGCTAGAATTCAAACCCAGAGCATCTGGTGTCTGCAACACAAATCCAGAACTTTTAATACTAAATTGGGACTTGTCACTGTTCCATGCTGCTTTTCCCATACAAGGTTATGATGACCCTCTCAGAGAGACAAATAGTCTTGGATCTAGTTCTTGGCCATATAACTTCTTTTAGGGAAGAAACTCCCACCCCTCCCCAAGCTCCTGTCACCATGCCTTTGCACAAGCTGTTCCCTCTATCTAGAATGTTCAGTTCCTCTTCTCTGCTTTACAATAATGTATTACTCATCTCAAGACTTGGCTCTGCTCCCCAGACTGAGTTAGACATATCTTCCGTCATCCTGTATTGTGGAACTTAGCTTACCCTGAGTTGTGTGATTTTTCCCATGTGGTAAACTCCATTTATCTCCAAAGATTTTGAGAACAGAGCCGTGTATTCATTTATGTCCCACGAAGCCCAGCACAGTACCTGACACACAGAAGCTGCTTGACACATGGTTTATGGACAAATGAATGGGTCAATGAAATAAAGCAATGATAGTCACCACGCTCAGGTCCTCGTTCACAATGAAACCAGAATTCCTTCTGATAGGAGGATATAGAGAGGAAATCAGAAAAATATAGATGCCCCAGAGCTAATTCAGAGTCTGATTTTGAGATGAGGTTCATGCCAGATAACATAGGATGTCAAGTCTTAGCCTTCCAGACAAAGCACCTCAGGGAGTCTCCCAAGGCCCTGGAACATCAGAGCCCAAGAAAGATGCTCAGTTAGCAGAGTAGAAGAAAGCCTGTGGACCCACTCAGTAGTTTCCCCTCCTGCGGTCCTTATACAGTTGTAAGCTAAGCCACATTCCTTAGGCAGGATTCTGCCTCAGTCAGGTGGGGGCACACCGACGACAAACACAGCTGGCAGTGGACAACTCAGCTCGCTGCAATGGCAGGGGGGCTGGGAGGCACTGGGCCTGCCAGAGACTCCTGGAGAGCAGGGCATGGCGGGGCTGCACCCATTGAGCCCAGATGGGAAGACCCAGAGCATGGCAGGGAGTTTCCTTGGGTTCAAGACAGACATTTTAGTGACCACTGTCTGGTCACTCATTTGTTGAGTGAATGAGTAAGTGAATCAGCGAAGAAGAGGGTAAAAAGAAAAGAAATACAAATCATATGTTCTAAATCAAAACCCTCCTCTTCCTAGGAACTATTGTTCCTGATTCTGTCTATCTGTACAAATGCTACACACATCTCAAAGGAGGTTCAAAACCACCTCCAGCTTCTTCAGCACACTGGACATGGAATTATCATCCATGGGGCCCTTTATGTTCTCCACATTTTTATGCATTTATGGGTTGTGTCCTCCATTGGATCATATGCATCTGGTAAGCCAAGATTATGACTTATGTTCTTTTGTGGTTTCCATTACCCCTCATATGCAAAACTTGAGTATGACTGGTATCCTTTGACTGCCTGTGCCTCCAAATACAAGGAAAGAAGGAAGTAAAGATTTCAGGGTTAAGAGGAATGGTAAGAAAGATGGGAAGAAACAGACAGGTTTTGGTGGCAAAAAAGAAAAAAAAATGTTTTGTACAATCCGGTTTGTGCTAAAATTAAAATAGAAATGAATTTCAAGATGGCATGTGTAATTGCAATTAATTAAATATTCTGTTATCCAAATTATTTAACTACCAAAGCTTCCCACAGCCTCTGAGTTGATTTAATCACAATTGCCAGAAAAATTAGGAAAGTGGTGAATGGATGTTTTCTTGGTGCATTCTATGTTATAAATGGGACCCTCGGCCAGAAAAGGGAAGGAGGGAGGCAGAGAAGAAGAAGAAAAAGTGAAACAAAAATCTCCTTATGCTCCAATCTGCTGGGACCTGTGTCTCAGAAAAGGGGAGAAAAGGAAGAGAGAGAGACGGGAACGCACCAGAGCTCACAGGCCATAGACCGGAAGTGTGCTGGTTGCAGGAGGGGACAGTGAGAAGGACATGGGCTTAAGAGTCAGCCAAGGTCAGTTCGGGGGACTTTCCTGGAGGCCCAGTGGTTAAGAATTGGCCTTCCAATTCAGGGGACTCGGGTTTAATCCCTGACCAGGGAACAAAGATCCCACACACCACAGGGGAACTAAGCCTGTGTGCCACAGCTATGACCCAACGATGTAAAAAACAAATTGAGCCCAGTAACGGCAGTTACTAGCTGAGTGGAGCTTTTTTTTTTTCCATTCCTAGAACTGGAATAATAATAATAATAGAAATAAGGCCAATCCATGAGGTCACTGGGAAGATGAAATAGCTAATAGATGTAAACCACTTGACGCAGTGAACAACGGTACCCTCAGTGATTGGCAATGCCCCATTTTGATTTTGAAAACCGCTTGCTGTTTCAATTGGGGGCAGGGAAGAAGCCAGGGAGGAGGGCAGGGCTGTATGCTCCTATGTTCTGATTGCCCTGAATGACTGTCTCTCTGTGTGAGATGATACTGGTGCTGATGATCCCCTTGTTGCACTTGTCGCTGCTGTGCTTCCTTCCTCCACTCCATCCATCTACCCTCCCGACACCTCTTATCCGCTTCCCCATCAGCTTTGCCCTCTGTCTCACCTGTGGGTCTCTCTGCCTTGTGTGCAGAGCCATCTGTTCTGCTGATGGGTCTTCATCTTCTTTCCCATTTCGCTTTCTTGGCTAAATGATTGTCTGTCTCAGGCAAGTGTTTTATCTCCATGGCTCAAGTGTGTGTGAAGAATAGAATGTATCAGAGGAAATCTAAGTGTTCAGTGGAGTGAAAAGTGGGGTGTTGTTGGGACTTTATATATGGGGCAAGGGACAGGACTCAGGGACTTGAACTGTTACAGTCAGAACGGTCCCGACACGTCCTCTGTCCTCCCCGTCTCCACTGCTCCAAGGTGCAGGTGTGGAACCCGCGGCAGAGAGATGGAAAGTGCCTCACTTGTGCTCAATGACTCCTCCAGCACCAGGAGTCAGTCCAACATTTTCTCTTCTTTTCTGATGTTCTTGCTATGATAAGCCACTTTTCAGGGCAGGTTATAATTTTATACAGTATTCATTGTTGTTTAGTTGCCGAGTTATGTTCGAGTCTTCTGTGACCCTATGGACTGTAGCCCGCCAGACTCCTCTGTCCGTGGGATTTCCCTGGACAGAATACTGGAGTGGGTTGTCATTTCCTTCTCAAGGGGATCTACCCAGCCCAGGGTTTGAACCTGCATCTCCTGCATCGGCAGGCAGATTCTGTTCTTTCTTGCCCCCTGAGCCACCAGGGAGTGGTACTTATTACCACAAAATTCCCCAAGACAAAAACACTCAAAAAGAGGTTTCTGGGCTTTTCTGGTAGCCCAGTGGTAAAGAATCCACCTGCCAATGCCGGAGACACAGGTTTGATCCCTGGTCCGGGAAGATCCCACATGCCTCAGAGCAACCAAACCCGTGCTCCACAACTACTGAGCCTGTGCTCTGGAGCCTGGAAACCACAAGTCCTGAGCTCATGTGCCACAACTACTGAAGCCCCCGAGCCCCAGAGCCCGTGATCCGCAACAAGAGAAGCCACCTCAATGAGAAGCCTGCCCATCACCACTAGAGAGTAGCCCCAGCTCACTGCAACTAGAGAAAAGCCCTCACCGCAACCAAGACCCAGCTCGGCCAAAAAATATTTTAAAAATAAATCAATAAATGAAAAGGTTGCCACAGCTGTTCCAGGTTGCCCAGCCCTCCTCACTCCCTCAAAGGCAAGTAAACGCTCCCCTGCCAATCCCCTATTGTCACTACTCCTTAGCACTGTTACTGCTTCCTACTCGGTTACTCCTCTGCCCCTCTGTAGGCGCTGGCGTGGCTGTAGGATCCTAGCCTTATTCCTCTGTTAACACAACGTATCCACAGAAAACAAGAGATCCCCCGCCTGCTGATGCTAAAGGTATGCAAGAAGGTTCATCCTGCAGGAAGCCCATCCTAGCTCAAGGGGGCTGATTCAGAGGCCAGCGCCAACTCAGAGGTCTTGATTAGACCTGACATATTTGGAAGTCATCCAGTTTTGAGCAGCCTGGGTTCACCAGCACGTGAGTAAACTGAAGGGTCTCTCATTTTTCCCTTCAAACTTTGCCCCAGGACGATGGATGACCTCTAACTGTTTGAGAATTCTCCAGCGGAGATTTGTCCTGGTTTTCACGTTTGCCAGCCGCATCAGCCGGATAATTCCAATATTCAGCAGGAGTGAGTTTTCTTATCATGACTTCTTATCTACATTTGTAGAACACACTTTATCAAGTACTTGGCAGGAGATATGGAGTGGTAAGGAGGTAATTCTCTTGTACAGAACTGATTTGAGAATTTTTAATAAAAACTCCTCCAAACCCAGTTGCACCGATACAGATGGAACTGGCCATGTGGGCTTCAGACTGAATTAACTCTATAGAGTTGGAATTAATCACAGGAGCCCTCAGTAATCATCCCATTGTTCCTGCTCCCATGAGATGCTGTGCCCACCCAGGCTGCAGGAGGGCGTCAATCAAACAATAGATCTATTCATCTTGGACCATTACAGTCCACGGAAGCCTGTAGATTACTGGGAAGAGAGTTAGCATGATCCACATTTGAATCCCTGAACGTTTATTTTAGAAAAACAAAAAAAATCAATTTCGATACAAGAAGATTTATGTTTCCCCACGCAGAAAGCAAGCATGCTCTGTGCTTGAGAGCGGCTTATTACATGTTACTGCCTGGGAGTCATCCATTTAGGCTATTCTCAGTCCACCTCATGGGTCCCAGCCCTACCTCTTACCTGTCTATCCAGCTTCTCACAAGCTGACCTCCTCTTCCCTCCACCTGATGGATCATTCTTATTCCAAATCCTGGATCAGCACAGAGATGGGAAAGGCAGGAGCTAAAGAGCCGCACACACAACAGCGGGGGTTAGCATTCCATTGCCCAGTACTGAACTGAGATCTAGGTACTTCTTATTA
Source organism: Capricornis sumatraensis (assembly GCF_032405125.1). Taxonomy (NCBI): domain Eukaryota; kingdom Metazoa; phylum Chordata; class Mammalia; order Artiodactyla; family Bovidae; genus Capricornis; species Capricornis sumatraensis. Next base: position 64,119,426 of record NC_091082.1, read on the forward strand.
ACCACTGCCTCCTCTGTCATCAGAAATAGGATGTGGCATTCCTGGCATCAGTTCAGTTCAGTCGCTCAGTCGTGTGCGACTCTTTGCGACCCCATGAATCGCAGCACGCCAGGCCTCCCTGTCCATCACCAACTCCCAGAGCTCACTCAGACTCGCATCCCTCGAGTCAGTGATGCCATCCAGCCATCTCATCCTCGGTCGTCCCCTTCTCCTCCTGCCCCCAATCCCTCCCAGCATCAGAAAATAATAATGGTTGTGATACTAATACTTTATTATGTATTGCTATGCTTAGTCACTCAGTCGTGGCTGATTCTTTGCAACCCCATGGACTGTAGCCCACGAGGCTCCTCTGTTCATGGGGATTCTCCAGGCCAGAATACTGGAGTGCGTTGCCATGCACTTCTCCAGGGGATCTTCCCCACCCAGGAATCAAACTGGGGTCTCCCACATTACAGGCGAATTCTTTACCAGCTGAGCTACCAGGAATGCCTTATTACTCATCCATTATTACTATGTTCTAAGCACTTTATCTCCCAGGTGGCTCAGCAGTAAAGAATTCACCTGCAATGTAGGAAACATGGGTTCAGTTCCTGGGTCAGGAAGATCCCCTGGAGAAGGAAATTGTAACCCACTCTAGTATTCTTGCCTGGAGAATCCCATGGACAGAGGAGCCTGGCAGGTTATAGTACGTGGAGTTGCTCAGAGCTGGATGCGACTGGGCACGCAAGCATGCACACAAGCACCTTCTACTTAGAGGCACATTTAAACTCTTCCACTAATAGCTGAGTCACAATTTAGGTCTGAGAGCTCCTGCTCTCTTTCCCAGGCTCCAGGTCCCAGCACTGAATGCCAGTTTAATTTTTGCCATCTGCCCAATTCCCTTGCTATTTCTTATCCTCTCCTAGGACTAGAAATGTGCCCCTGCAACCCCAATTTCAAAGCCAGGACAAGTCACCCAGAGACAGGATTCCCACATAATAATTATACTGTCTTCTGCCTGATTTCTAAAACTCCTTCATGCGAGGTCTTTTCTGGAGCCCCGCCCTCTGTTTTTGGAACCACAACACTTTGTGCTGTGTGACTCTTCACTGGGGTGGCCTCTCTGTTTGGACTCTGAGCCTCATCAGCCCTGACAAACCCACATTTGCTTGGAACAGGTCTCAGCCCAGGTCTTTGCTTGATGCTTCAGACCAGGGTCTGGAAAAAGTAATCACAAGATGGAGACTGTCCAACAATGAACTCCTTCTGGAACTTCCATAGCTAACATGCACTGTGGCTGTTCAGTAGCTCAGTTGCATCTGACTCTGTGACCCCATGCATCGAGTATAGCTTACAACCAACCTAATTTATTTCAATCTGAAGAGGGTGAAAGTGTGGTTCCATAGTGGATCTTACAGATTGGATTCTGAACTTTCAAAAGATAAAGAGGAGACTTAGTCTGCATGGAGTCAGATTTTAAGAAAATGGTAATGAAAAATGCCTGGGACATTTAAGAAAGCACTCTGAGCTTGTCTTTAGTTTACTTCTGCTACTCCCCAGCATTCTGAGTTCTAATGGTCCCTGATAAATGGCACACGGGAATATGATTACAGAGCAGACATCGTGATTACATGCTGCAGTTATCAACTGTGCAGCCGTTACTGTAACGTTCAGGGATCCATAATAATGAAAGCAGAGATAACATGGATAATTAAAACTTAAAGAGAATCCAATATCATTTTTAAGCCATTTAGTTTCTGCCACACCAAATCCTTTCTCCTAACTCCCAAACACAGGGACAATACATTGAGCTGTACCTCTTCTTTCAACTCATACTCACCCTGTGGTGGAGGAAGGTTAGACTGATTTATGAAATCATCAAAGACAGAGAAAAACAAAAAAAGAAATAGAGAAGCCCTGGATAATCCATTGCCTGATTAATCATGCTTGAGAGACAATGAGTGAGAAACAACACAATTGTATTTTCGTGATAGGTTCATCTTTAGGGGCCAGAGGAAGCCAGGTATCAGTTAATCAGTGCCTGGATAATGAAATATTGCCTGAACTTTGGTGTGGCTCCAAGATGAAATCTTCCACTAAGGAGGAAATGTCAAATCTAATGTCATCTGGGCTCCTTTTCATTGTCTAAAGCTTGTCTCAGCTGTGACTTTGGATTAGATCTCTTTGCGGAGGTTTCTTATCTGTACATGTGGTCTCATGATCACCATCAGAAACTGCTCCGCAGAGGAGATGCTGACTATAATGAGGGGGAATGAGTGTCACTCCCCCAGAGGTGACAAGCTCCTTTCCCCACCCTCATCTCCAAAGAATCTCAGAAGGGACTCTCGGATTTCTAGGGTTCCTCTGTCACTTGTCAGGTTGCATGCAAGCATCTAATTGCTCTTTGTGGAAGCAGAACTCTTGTAGCCAGGTTGCTATGAATCAGGTTCTTGTGAAACAGGGAGAGCAGACCTTTTGGTAATGTACCTGGGCCCCTGATGCTGAGATCTCGAGACATGGTAGAGACAGAACAAACTTCCTTTTATGCAGAGTCCTGCTGGAAGAGATGCCTCACAGAAGTGCTCTTGTTCAACTGGACAGGATAATGAATTACACAGGGTCTCTCAGTCATTAACAGTGGGAACAACTGTGACACTCTTGGTCAGGGACACTCCTCAATGACTTCCAGAGAAGGTCCAAGCCCCTTCCTGGGGTTATGTTGAGCTCTGTCTCTCTCTCTCTTGTCCTCGTATTAAGACCCCCAAAGCCACTTGGACCAATTCTCCTTCAGATGGCTTCACATTGAATCAGCTATTATTCATGTGACCTCAGGCTAGCTCTTAGCACAGAAGGACCACTTAGAAAACTCCCAGCCCTGTACCTCAGCCCCAGGGCTGGCAGAGAGACAAAAACTGTCATTGAGCTAGTTGGTAGCAGGTCACAAAAGCCCACACACTGGAATGTTGGAAGAAGGGAAAATAAGGGCATTACAACCCTCTAGCTGAGATTAGACTGTAACCCAATCATCTTGTATATTTTAGCCGGATTCCACATTTGATTGGAAGGGTAACAAACAATTATGACTGAATCCGTCTTCCAACAAAGCACTCACTCACAAGGCTGAACTAGGCATAACCCCTGCTAGTTTGCATCTAGAATATTGTTTTTCTAAACAGAAGTATCAGTTCTCCTTACGTTGTTTTCTTTCAACTCTTACTCTTTCTATGGGAACATAGGGCTTTATTAAAGGAAATATTTTCTTCTTGACTTCTTTCTCTCAACACCTGTATCTAATCCATCAGCAAATGCTACCAACTTTACCTTCAATATACATCCAGAACCTGATCACTTCTCCACCTCCACTGCACATACTCGGGCCTGAGCCACTAGCATCTCTCCTGGAAACTGACGTCCTTGTTTGCAACTTTGCCTCATGATCATCTATTCTCAGTTTAGCAGCTGGAGTGACTGTTCTAAATCCCAAGTCACGTCATATCACTCCTCTACTGGCTTTCCAGCTCATACAGAGCAAAAACCAAGGACTTCAGAATAACCCGCAAGACCTTTTGTGATCTCATTTCAGCTAACTAACCTTCCAACCTCACTCGGGATCCCAGGCCGGGAAGCTACACTGGCCTCCAGGCTCACTCCCATCTCGGGAACCCTAAACTTGCTCTTCTTTCAGCCGGGCGTGTTCTTCTACTAGCTTCTTCTTCTACTAGCTGTTCACACAGTTCCTCCCCTCATTTTATTTTAGTTTCTGTTCAGATGTCCTCTATGAGAGAAAGGGACCCAGAAAAAGAAACACACGCATATTCTTGGCCCTTCACCTGTAAGGAGGCTATTTTTTAGATACATATTGGCCCTGGGTATGCAATTCCATAATCACTCTTGACATCTTGGAGATATACTCTAAGTTTTGACAGGAATGATCTCCCACCACATCATCCTGTAGTCAGACAGCAGTGCTACTGAGTGGGAAGTGTTTGGCAGTAGGCACCAAGAGTTCTTGGTCTCCCCTATCACTGAGTAATAACGATATTAGTCACCATAAGTCACCAACATCCTGTGCCTTAGTTTTTTTTCATACATAAATAAATGTTTGATAAGCCCACTCATTTTACAGTAAAGACCAAACACCATACTTGACTGGGTGACCTTTTTGAAATATGTGTACTATGCAAAATATTATTATTATTAAGGGGGAAAACAAAACAAAGAATGAGAAGAAAGATACAGAAATGCAAGGGCAATTCCATAGAACCCAGGGAACGTTAACCATTTTCCTCCTTCTTTTCATTTTCTTTTCAGTTGGCAATGAAAAATGCATCGAAATATGACTGCAGAAGTGCTGCCAAATTCAATACTCATAATATCTATTCAATATTCAGCTGTACACATGCAATATTGCAGATGGTTGTGGGATGTGATGGTCTCTTTCCAATAGTTCCAAAGGGGAAAACAAAATGTTATAAGACAACAGTCAGTCGTTGGATGCATCCTGATTGTTTAAGTGATATGAGAGTCAGCAATCATGTGCAAATTAAAACATAATTATGCACACAGACTACCCAAGATTAAGTAACATTTCACAGATGTATGCTAAATGACTAAACACCCTCTGAAATAAATTGTGGCCATCCTTTGCTTTTTTCCCAAGAATATTATTATTACTAAAAAAAAATCAAAGTCAGAGATATGTATTGCCTAGTGAGTTAACAGCATCCGTGTTATAAGAGATTGTTACCGCAAATTTGGGGGTGTGTTAGCAACTAAGCAGTCATGGTACTCCACAGGGTCAGTAAACAATTTATGTAAATGGGCACTAAAAGACATACTGCCCAAGAAAATAGTGTTCCTCCCTGGGCAATGCAGACTGTTTGGCTTTGAGGTAGCTGGTGAGTTTATTGCAGATCTAATCAGTGCCTCGTCACCATAATCCCCAGCTCCAAGTGAGCATACAATCCTGTCTCTGGTGTGAGCTGTGCCTCTGCTCAGCCCAGCCAGGTCATGGCTGTAGGCAGAAGGGTCCAGAATATGGCAGGCTTGGACTTACTGGTCCAACAACTGGAAGATGGAGCGAGCCTGAGCTGCAAGTGGACATTCATTGTAAAGTAGACTGGTGGTTGGTTTTCCGTCACCATTACTCTGCATCTCTCTCCTGGTTCCAGGAAGCTAGGCAAGTCCAAGAGAGAGATGATCCTAATGGCAGCGTTCTGGGTCTATTCTGTGAATCGTGGCCCTGAGGTGAGTGCTTTTCTGGGCAACCCCAGAGACTAGGCCATCTCTAGTCTCCCTCATCTCTGCCTTCCCCCAACTGGGATGGTGCCAGGCACAGGGTAAATACTCAACGCATGTTTGCAAAATATGGGAAAATCTTGTTTTATTATTATTTTTTTAATTTATTTTTGGCTGTACTGGGTCTTCATCACTGCACTTGGCTTTCTCTAATCATGGTGAGTGGGGTCTACTCTCAGCTGCGGTGCGCCGGCTTCTCATTGTGGTGGCTTCTCTTGTTTCAGAGCACAGCTTCAGTAGTTGTGGCACACGGGTTTAGCTGCCCCGTGCCATGTGGAATCTTCCCGAACCAGGGATCAAACCCATGTTCCCTGCATTAGCAGGCTGATTCTTAACCACTATACCACCAGGGAAGTCCAGGAAATCTTTATGTAAGTAGGAGGTCATTCTCTGATCTTGAAGTACTCTTGCCCATTGGGAATCCCTCCCAGCATCTAGGCCTTCTCTAGGTAAGACAGTTCTTGCTGTGTCAGATGCCCTACTCATTTACAGAGGAGGGAGAAAATGTATGAAACCTGTCTTTTCTCTCACTTTACATTGATGAATAAACTTTCATTCTTTACATGATATAAGCTTTCTTCCTTCTTTCAGTGGCTTGGGAATGAGCCATTAGTCAAGGGTGAAGTGAACAAATTAGCAAGTATTTATTGAGTGCTAACTGAGTGTGAAGCTCGTGTTAAATACAATTGAAAGATTTTGTACAAAAAAAAAAAAAAGAAATTCCAATTCCAGCTGAGAAGATTAAAGAGATACAAATGAACAAATTTGAAAACAATAATAAAATAACATATGTTTTTAACTGATCATGAAATATATGAATAATTTATGTACTGCTTACTTCCAAAACTACATTGATCAATATATAATAAAACACATATATGCAGAAAACAAGTAAGACAAAAATCGGTCAACACCAAGAAAATGAAGCAGTAAGATAATTCTGAGCCCAATTTGGAAACTTATGGTCTCTGCCAGCATAAATGCAGGCTTTAAGATTCCCAGCAGCCAAGGCAATAAAAGAAAGGGAGTCCTAACATACAGCAGCTTCAAGATTGCTTAGGAAGAAGCATTCTATGGTGCCAAGAGAAGCAAACATTTGCCTGATATTAAATTCTAAGAGGGATTTATGACGTGGATCATTGTGTCAGGAACATTAAGCAACATAATGGACAATATCTTCCGCAATAGTTTTTAGAGAAAATGGGAAAATGTACTTCATTTGACTGATTCTTAAAATGGCCTTCCATAAAAGTCATGGGTATGATAACCAACACGACTCAGTGAAGATATTTCTGCAGGGAACAAAGTTATTGCAGTCCAGGAATACAGCTTCCTGAACAAGCCAACATGAGTCAGGGAGAGAGCTTAATAAACAATAAACGACTGGTGTATACTTTGATCTAACTTAAAAGTTAGCAGTTATTTCAACTTGGCTTTTGTCTGGAACTAAAAGGCAGTCATTTTCATACTGAAGACTGGCAAATACTAGAATGCTGAATGAACAGAGTCCTATGTCTTAGACATCAGACATGAATATATGACAAAATTGATATTTTGTTATGAAAGTTAAGAAACTTAACTATTATTCTTATCTGGACTAAATAAAGGCTGCAAGAAGCTCCTTGGGCAGTGCTAAATTTTCCCTAATTCCAGAGTGCCAAGGCAAGAAGGTGAGTTTTCAGTAGTATATGGAATGGTGAATGGGTTTGGGGCAGGGAGTTAAAATAAAGATATTCTAGTTGGGTACAATTATGTAGTCAAAGACTCACCCTACAGTTGTCCCCTCATAACTCAGATCTCTATGAACTCCCCATTTCAGGGCCACTAAGTGGGCTCCCATCTGATTCAGACAGTTATTCTGTTAAAATGTAACTCTGGACTTAAAAGCCAACTCTGCATGTGAACTTGACTGCACTGACTGGATCATTTTTACACATAAATAGTGCTGGTCTTATGTGTGGGGAGAGCGCCAAACTGCCAAGGTGGCATAATCTGTTAGGGGAACAGGCACAGAGCTGCAAATAATCTTCCCAAGGACCGTCATAAAACATCCAGCTCCAACATTAGGACACTCACCCTCAGAGCTTTCTTAGTGTAAGAGGTTGCAGTTCAAATACTCAGTGGACACAGCAGAACCTTTCTCCCAGTTACTGATGGAGCCAGAGATATCTCCACTGATAGACTACTAGCCCAGTGATCACACAGCTAGCACTGCGGGCCAGATACAGCCTGGAGATGCACTTTTTGGTTTGTTTTGCCTTAATTTTACTGGAGTATAGTTGATTTACAATGTTAATTTTAGGCATATAGCAAAGTGATTCAGTTGCACATATACATATATTCATTCTTTTTCAGATTCTTTTCTCATATAGATTAACAGAATATTGAGTAGAATTCCCTGTGCTGCACAGTAGGTCCTTGTTGGTTATCTGTTTTATATATAATAGTGTGTTATGTTAATACCAAGCTCCTGATTTATCCTTCCCTCCCCACATTCCCCTTTTGGTAACTCTAAGTTTGTTTCATATGTCTACGTGTCTATTTCTATTTTGTAAATAAGCTCATTTGAATCACTTTTTAATTAGATTCCACATATGAGTGATACCATCTGATATTTGTCTTTCTCTGACTGACTGACTTCACTTAGTGTGATAATTGCTAGGTCCATCCATGTTGGTGCAAATGGTACTATTTTTTATGGCTGAGTAATATTCCATTATACATAACAGAATATTTTAGGTATGCTGCTAAGTCGCTTCAGTCGTGTCCAACTTTGTGTGACCACATAGACGGTAGCCCACCAGGCTCCCCTGTCCCTGGGATTCTTCAGGCAAGACCACTGGAGTGGATTGCCATTTCCTTCTCCAATGCATGAAAGTGAAAAGTGAAAGTGAAGTCACTGAGTCATGTCTGACTCTTAGCGACCCCATGGTATACGTATATTTATGTGTGTGTGTATATATATATATGTATATATATATGCCAATGCATAGCAAAGTAGACGGGCTTCCTTTGTGGCTCAGTGGTAAAGAATCTGCCTTCAATGCTGGAGATCCAGGTTCGATCCCTGGGTTGAGAAGATCCCCTGGAGAAGGAAATGGCAAGCCACTCCAGTATTCTTGCCTGGAAAATCCCATGGATGGAAGAACCTGCCAGGCTATAGTCCATGGGGTCATAAGAGTCGGACACAACAGAGATGTGGGTTTGACCCCAGGGTTGGGATGATTCCCTGGAGAAGGAAATGACAACCCATTCCAATATTCTTACCTGGGAAATCCCATGGACAGAGGAGCCTGGTGGGCTAGAGTCCATAGGGTCACAAAGAGTCAGACACAACTGAAGAAATTTAGCATATATATCTATACACCACATACACACACACACACACACACACACATATATATACACCACATCTTTATCCATTCCTGTGTTGATGGACATTTAGGATGTAAATAGTGCTGCAAAGAACACTGGGGTGCATATATTTTTTTGGATAATGGCTTTCTGGTCTGGAGATATATTTTGTGTTGGCTGAAGAGTGGTTAGATGTGAAACTTACATAAAATTCATATTTTTGGTTCTCTTGAAAAATGAGAGGTGCTGACAACGCCAGGGTTGCCTACCTATGGCAACAGTTGGCTGGAGTGAGCCAGCCCTTGGCCTAAGTCATGGCAGGTTTTCTCTACTCTGCCCCAGTCTCTACCATTTCCTAGTGTCTTCTGCCAGGACTGCTTCATCCATTTACACAACCTCCTTTGTCCTGGGGTTATTTGACTTCTTAATCCTTTGTGATTCAGTACCCTCATTTTATGTCCCAAAGAGGGGAAGGGACTTGCTCAAGGTTGTAGTTGGTTAGGGGATGAGTCAGGGGTGACCCCATCTTCCCAGACTCCAGGCAAAGATCTGAATCCTTGGCGGGGAGGATAAGACCAGTGCTGATGGAGGTCAGCCTCTGAACAGAGAAGAGGAGTCAGGAAAACACCAAAGTCAAGCTTCCCTCAGTTCACACTGTTTTGCCCCAGGCAGGCTCTGCCTGCAATAATATTTTTACAGCATCCTCCAGAAAAATCGATTTGTTTAAAATAGCAACTGATTTTGCCCTGGGTGAAAATGTTTGGCATATGCAAAAAAGGGAGCATTGTGTGTCTGTGTGTTTTTCTAAAGCTCTTTCTAACTTATGAACAAGTAGAATTGTTCCTTGCGCACACAAAAAAAATCGCTCAAGTGTATTTTCTCAGGGGAGGGACTGATTTAAAATTTAGGAATGTGGGATCTTATCTAATTCTTTAAGAGCCTTTCATTCAGCCACATAATGCCTTTCTTTGTTATAATATTTGCAAATATGCTTGCCATTAGTTTGTGCTAAATTAAAAAATAGTTCATGGTCGTGAGCTCTCTTTTAGGAGAGAGCAGCAAAGTATAGGGAAGAGGGGAAGTTGGAGTAAATGGTTCTGCCTAGATGAAAAAATCACAGGCAGAACATTTCCAATCTACTAAATACCAGAAGGAGATAACAGGCAGTGGTGAAATGCCAATTATTATGGTAACAATAATGAAAACAGTTCAACCTGTAGTCCCCACTGCACTTTGGAAAGCCTCCAGTCCTAGGCAGACCGGAGTCTTCCAGTGTTCAGCTGTTCTCAGCAGTGAGATCACCCTTACCTAGAAGGTGTGTGATCTCAGGGTTACGGGACAGGAATGGGAAGCTCCAAGCTGGCCCCCCCAAGAGATTGTGCCCCATCCGTCCTTTGGGTAGCTTCTTTTCTAAAGCAGAACACTTGGTTTTCCTGCCCTTTTCACTTGAATTCCTGGCAGTTTCCTCTCCCCAGCTGTGTGCAGTGAGGATGGCCTGGGGAGTCAGCTTTTGCTCCCCTTGTTCTCCCTTCTATCATGCCTCGCCCCATCCGTCACCTCTAGGCAACATTCCAGTGACCTTCTCCTTTCCCCAAGTCCACCCTTTGCCCATGGGAATTATATGTAACTTTCTTTCCTGTTAGCTGTTCCTGATAACTCCTACTTAGCTTTTCCCCCCGCCCCCTGCCTGGTTTTAGAGTTTTCGTTCAGCTATCACCATTCCTAACTAGGTTGTGAACTGAAATAATACCTCAGCTATGTTTGTATCCTCCAACCTTCAGAGTTCTTGGTCTATAGTAAGCACTCAAAAATATTTAATGAATGGGAGGCTCCACTTTGAAAAAACTGAGCTGCTTTGCTGGAATGAGAAAGCCCCGCATGGCACCAGGTAGGATGTAAGGTGATCATGGAAACATAGGCTCAGTTACCCAGTCATTTTCAGACGACTTAAAGGAGTAAATTGGTCTTCACTCCAACCCCTCACTCCATCACATGACAGCAAATGGCTTGGCATCCTAAGAAGACTGGGCACAATTTCAGTTCTCACTCTCACAAATAGCCTCCCATTCCTTCTCTTTCACAGCTCGCTTCCCGGTCCAAGCACCCTGTGTTCCCCTTGGCCAGAAGCTCTCCCCTCTCATACTTGTCTGTTCAACTTGCCTAGTCCAGTGGTCCTTTCTCCCCCTATTGCAAGCAAACTCTCTCTTCTCCGTCATAATAAAACAACCTTCCTCTTCCTTAAAGTCACTGTCTCCTCTTTACCACCAGCAGGCTCTACTGCCCATCTGTCTTCCCCCAACCCCGCTGAATCCTTCACCTTCCCATCTCGGCAAAGGCCACTTCATCTACCCAGTTGCTCAACCTACAGCCTCAGGAGTCATCCTTGATTTCTCCCTTTGCTTCATGTCTGTCCAAGTCCCATGCTGGGCCATCCTTGTCATCTCCGCCTCCAGAATACCTCCCCAGTCTGCCCACTTCTCTCCCCATCATCTCCTGCCTGGAGAACCACAGTGGCATGCAAACTGGGCTCCAGCTTCTTCTCACACCCCTCGGCTTCCAAGTCTCCTCATTGCCAGAAGGAGTGTGAAGCATGCTTAGAGGTCTTCCTCCCTGCTTGAAGCCCTCCCAGGTCTCCCCACCATGCCAAGATGAATCTGAGCACCCCCTACCCTATGGTCAGCAGCCCCTAGACCACACACACATTTTTCCAGCTGTTCGTGCCTCCCTGCTTTTCCTTGAGCATGCCCATCAACTCTCCCTCTCAGAATTATTTTTGCTTTGCTGTTCCTTCTACCTCAGAAGTTCTTTCCCAAGCCTTCCCTCTCTGTCTCCAGTCTCAGCTAAGAGTCACCTCTGAAAACAGTTTCTTTGACCCCCTTGTAAATGACCTGCGTCTGCAGTTAGAATCATGACACCCCTCGGCTTCTTTCTTCCTCAGCACTCCAAGCTTATTTGTCATGATCATGATTATGTCATGATTATCTCACTGCACCGCTTGCTTATGCAATGTCCAGCCCACCATTAGCTCCACGAGGGCAGACATTGTCTTCCAGGTGGTGCTAGTGGTAAAGCAACCGCCTACCAAGGCAGGAGATACAGGCTCCATCCCTGGGTGGGGAAGATCTCTTGGAGGAGGAAATGGCAACCCGTTCTAGCGTTCTTGCCTGGAGAATCCTATGGACAGAGAAGCCTGGTGGGCTACAGTCCATAGGGTCGCAAAGAGTCGGTCACGACTGAACATGCATGCGTGTAGGAGGCAGCTACAGCATTGGCACAGAGTCCAGCAGGCAGATGGGAGCAAAACAAAAATGACCACCCAAAAGGAAGCATTCCACCCCAGGTGTCTCTTCTCTACAACCCAGCCCTCAGTTCCATGCAGACAGACCTCCCCCCACCAACCCCCATTCTCCTGATACTGCTCCTAACTGGCCATCCAGTGACCCTGCTGTAGCCCTCACCTTCTTCTATGTCTCTGGAGCCCTTCATTCATTCACAACTCCGTTTTCCACCCTTGCTGCCCACTTTTCATGCACTTGTCTTCTAGAAACCTCCATGAGCTGTTCCTCATGTTCACCCCTGCCCTTTCTTCCCTCCATATTTTGGCAAGTGTCATCTTCTCTGCCTGGATAACCTTCCCCCCTTTTTTCAAGCTGGTAATGTATGATTAGATTAGCATGTGTTAAGATGATAAAGGATGAATATTAAAAATAAGTAGAGGAAAGCATACATACAAGTAGAAATCTTTTAAGACAGCTTTTCAAACCGAGGTCAACCGAACCCTAGGGAATTTCAAAGTGACATCTCTTTCACTTTGAAGTTAACCTTTAAAAGGTAGTCAGTAGAAGCATAATCTGGATTATCATGTTGGTCGCTTCATAACCAAGTACTCGAATGTGACTACAATGTCTGTGTTTGCACTGTTGTTTGCATTTACCTTGGCAGCAAGGAGGGCTGGCTTAATTGACACAGACTGATGAGAAACTAACTGTGGGGACGCTGCAACAATCACTCCTCCCCTACTTGGCTACCACCCTCCCTCTCCTCATGACTAACTCCTCCTCCAGCATCATCTTCACAACGACCAGGGCTAGACCCTTGAAAGCAAAAGATAAAGCCACTGGAAAAGAGCCTTGTTCAGCACATTTTCTGGTGGGAAGGATCACACTGGGGTGAGAGAAAGAATGAACAGCAAATGTGGAAGGTCAAACCCAGAGAGGAACATTCATCCTTCTTTTTGCCCAAGCAGGATGAATGAATGAATGAAGTAAATAATTTTTGGAGAAAAATTTAATCACAACAGATAGTTTAAAAAAATAACATGAAAATATCATAACTAGCTATGTTTCAATAAAACTGAAAAACTGAAAGAGATAAACCTTAAAATACATAAAATACAGTATTTCACACAGATACTGAAAAGGTCATTCAAGAAATCTGTCCAGAGAATCCCAGGCCTGGTCATTGATATAGGTGCATTCTGATGAGTGGTCCAGCAATAGATAATGTCTACATTATGTACATTGTTCCAGAAAACTAGAAAAAGAAAGATGCCCACCTTACTTCATAAGGCTAATATTACTGTAAGTCTAGTGACAGATTTTATTTTCTTGGGCTCCAGAATTACTGTGGGCAGTGACTGCAGCCACGAAATTGAAACATGCTTGCTCCATGGAAGAAAAAGTATGACAAGCCTAGACAACATATTAAAAAACAAAGATATCACTTTGTCGAAAAAGGTCCATATAGTCAAAGCTGTGGTTTTTCCAGTAGTCATGTACTGATGTGAGAGTTGGACCATAAAGAAGGCTGTGTGCCAAAGAATTGATGCTTTTGAACTGTGGTGCTGGAGAAGACTCTTGAGGGTAAATTTGGACTGCGAGGAGATCAAAGCAATCAATCCTAAAGGAAATCAACCCTGAACATTCATTGAAAGGACTGAGGTTGAAGCTGAAGCTCCAATCCTTTGGCCACCTGATGTGAAGAACTTACTCACTGAAAAAGACCCTGATGCTGGGAAAGATTGAGGGCAAGAGGAGAAGGGGGCAACAGAGGATAAGATGGTTGGATGGCACCACCGACTCAATGGAAATGAATTTGAGCAAACTCTGGGAGATGGTGAAGGACAGGGAAGCCTGACGTGCCACAGATTATGAAGTTACAAAGAGTCGGACATGACTGAGTGCCTGAACAACAACAACAACAACTGCATAAGAACAGAATAAGAACAAAAATCACTTGTTTTACTTATGCACTGAAAAACACAAGTTCTAGATAAAATGTTACCTACCTAAACATAAAAATGAGTTAAAATACTAAAGATTACAGTCAAGTAAGATTTATCCCAGGAAATAAAAGCTAGTTTAACATGGAAATTTATTCTAAATCACTATGTTCATGCAGTGATTATATTATTATTCTGATACACTCAGAAAAAGCATTTAATTGAGTACAAACCTATATATGACTTAAAATAACTTTCAAAAAGCAAAGAAAGAACTTTATTAATCTGATAAAGGTTATATACCAAAAGCCTCATACCTTTAATGATACATTTTTTTAAAATATGAGAATATATTTGTCACTTTGAGTTGGGACAACATTTTTTAAATAACACTTAAGCACAAATAACAAAGTAAAAAATTAATAAATTTAACTACATCAAAATGAAAGATTAGAAATCAATGGTGATTCCATAGAACAAAATTAACTGATAAATCACAGACTTGGAGGTGATGTCTCAAAGTATAAAACCAATAAGAAATTTAATATCTATGATATAAAAAAATCTACAAGAAAGAAAAGAGTTTAAAAGTGGATAAAAGTTACAGATAGAAAATTCACAGCAGAGGAAAGAAACTAGCTTAGAAATATTTAAAGACATGATTAACTGACTTTTAATTAGAAAAAGTATTAATTAATTAAAACAATGATATATTACTTTATACCTATCAGCTGGCAAACTTTAAATTCAGATACTATCAAGGACTGACAAGTAAGAAGAGAAATCTAATACATTCCCACTGGGACATAAACTGGCATATTCACTCTAGAGAATCATCTTATTAAAATTATCTCTGTACAAGTATTTTATCACCCCCTAGGCCCATTCCTAGAGATACACTCCAGAGGAACTTTCCCATGAATGGATAAGATTTACTGCAACTCTTTTTTGTGGCTGCTGGAAATTAAAGGGGATCTGATCTAGGTATTTTCCTTAGGCAACAAGCTGATGAAAATGTAGCCAACGCAGAGCACGGTGCTGTATGCATAGTTTGAAGGTCTATTTTGAAGTTCACTCAGCAGCCTGGGTGAACTAAGTCTATTGCTCAATCTGGTGTACAATTACTAAGTCGTGTTTGACTCTTTGCAACCCCATGTACTGCCGCACACCAGGCTTCCTTGTCCTTCACCATCACCCAGAGCTTGCTCAAGCTCATGTCCATTGAGTCGGTGATACTATCTAACCATCTCATCCTCTGCCAGCTCTTTCTCCTTTTGCATTCAATCTTTCTCAGCAACAGGATCTTTTCCAGTGAGTTGGCTCTTCACATCAGGTGGCCAAAGGATTGGAGCTTCAGCTTCAGCATCAGTCCTTCCAATGAATTCTCAGGGTTGATTTTAGGATTGACTTGTTTGATCTCCTTGCTGTCCAAGGTTGTTACTCTTGAGAGTCTTCTCCAGCACCATAGTTTGAAGCCATCAATTCTTCAGTGCTCAGCCTTCTTTATGGTCCAACTCTCACATCTGTACATGATTACTGGAAAAACCATAGCTTTGACTATACGGACTTCTGTCCACAAAGTGATGCCTCTGCTTTTTAATATACTGTCTCATTTACATAAATTAAAACCAAGCCACAAAGAAACTGTATATTTCGCAAGCAAACAGATATCCAAAGACACACACCACGTACATTCAAAATACCCACTTGATTATGGGCATAGGAAGGGACTAAAAGGTGGGAGGAAGGAAGAAGAAGTTGGAATAATACAAGAGAGAAATAATACAAGCTTCTCTTTATAAGAAGTTATGCTATTTTGCTATAACTTCATGGATGTAATTAATTTGGCTTTCTGTGTCTTGAGTTTAACAACAACAAAAAAGAGACAAGTGTGGAAACACTGGTTATTATACAATATATACAGATATCTTCAAGTCAGAAGAATTGGCACTGTATTACAGTAATCAGACTTGCTCTTTATTCTGAGCAAAACAACAGTATATCATATTAAATCAATGTGATTCATTTGAAATTGGATTCTTTTTAGTTTTAGTAGGTTTGTAAATTTATTTTTATTTTATAATTATGTAAGGTTTCCAAGTGTTGAGAATCTATGGTTAGTTTTATGTTTGTATAAATTTAAGTATCATTATAATAGAAAGAATTTAACGTTGTAGAGTCCTTGAGAACATGTATCTCTACAAGACAATAGTTTCCTCTCTATTATGTGAAATACTGCTTGAAGGGTGTGAATTTTCCCCACAGATTTGTTCTCTTTCCCTTTCTCTTTTCTGTTTTAATTTGACCATGCACCACAGCTTGCAAGATCTAAGTTTCCCCACAAAGGGATCGAACCTGGGTCCCAGCAATGAAAGCGCTGAGTTCTAACCACTGGACTGCTGGGGAATTCCCAGAAGGTTTATTATCTTCAGGCACAATGGCATGATGACCCGACACAGCTAGGTATTCCTTTTGTATCTTCCCTAAGCTGAGCGCCGAAGAATTGATGCTTTTGACCTGTGGTGTTGGAGAAGAATCTCGAGAGTCCCTTGGACTGCAAGGAGATCCAACCAGTCCATTCTAAAGGAGATCAGTCCTGGGATTTCTTTGGAAGGAATGATGCTAAAGCTGAAACTCCAGTACTTTGGCCACCTCATGCGAAAAGTTGACTCATTGGAAAAGACTCTGATACTGGGAGGGATTAGGGGCAGGAAAAGAAGGGGATGACAGAGGATGAGATGGCTGGATGGCGTCACCGACTCGATGGACATGAGTTTGGGTGAACTCCGGGAGTTGGTGATGGACAGGGAGGCCTGGCGTGCTGTGATTCATGGAGTCACAAAGAGTTGGACACGACTGAGCGACTGAACTGAACTGAACTAACTGCTTTAGAGCATTTCTGTGAAGCCCCCAAATCCTTCTGGCTCATTGCCTTTTGTAACACTGAGGTCCCCAACTACCCCCTGATGTGAGCCGTAAAAGATGTTTTATGTGAAACTATTCAGGAACAAGACCCTGATTTTAGCTCCAGAAAGTCTTTGATGTTTGGGAAGTATCTAAAACTGATAAATATAAAAGTGGATATTATAGAGAAAGCACAAATACAGAAAAAGGTGAGCCCCACTCTGTCCTGGAGAGAAGGGGATTTGGGGGTCTATATTAATACAAACTAAGTCAGAATGTTGTCATTTGTTATCATCTTGAGAGGGAACTATGCCCTCTCCAACCCAGTCTCTTATGAGGACCTCACAGTTTCCAGGTCACTGACTTGAGGGCCATGACTTGGTGTATATATCCCAAGGATTTCTTCACTCCTCCACATTTGGTACTTGCATCAGAGTTCTACCCTCTTCTTGGAATGCTACCTCCTTCCTTCCATCCAGTCTCCATCTGTCAAACACTTTTAAGATGTATCTCAATCAGTCTCTTCTACCGTTTCCAACAGAGGTTTCCAGCCAGTGGCTGTGGTCTCTTCCTGCTCTGGTTCCATGCCTCTGTTTAGATGCTGATGACTGGCTTTGGGTTAGAGTTCATTGGGATTGTCGTCACTAAGACCCTGCAGGGCAGGCAAGGTAGCTTGCCCAGTGTTGCAGCCCATGCCCGACAGAATGCTTGATGGGCAGCCTGTGCCTCACAGATGTTCCATGAAGTGAATCAGAGCACAGTTCAGCCTCTTTTAGACCCACCCTGGTATATCTCTGCTTCCAGAAAGTAAATTCCTCATTTGGGCTCCAAAATTTTTCTGATTAATTCATCGTATGTCCAATCCCAGCAGCAAAAATTTTTTATTTCATTTTCCCAATAAGCCTATAAAGCAAGTTGCATTGTGCCCATTTTGCAATTAAACTAAGACTCAGAGAAGCTATTAAACTGTCACTTAGGTAGTAATAAGCAAAAGTCGGGATTCAAACCCAGATCATCCTGATTTTTAACTCCATTCTCACCACCACACTAGGCTGCCCCTCAAAACAGAAAGATGCCAGAGAGGGCTATGAGATATCCGCTCATTATCATGGTTCCTCTCAAGGAGGATGGGGCATGTGTGCTAAAGCACTTGGGAAATCCAGACAGGTTTTTTGCCATTTAACTATTATGAGGACTGTTCTTCCTGCTGTTCCTTCCACTGGTGTTAGCACAGAGCCATCTGTAACCTTACATGAGTGTTTCACTCTGGTCACTCCCTGAGTAGGGACACCTCAGGCATCCCATCTCACCAATGTCCTTACCTGGGAGTAGAAAGTAACAGAAAATCCTAGGAGAGGTTGTCCCCTTTGGTTCTGAGCTGTCATTGGAAAGCACTGTGATGAGGCTCTTTGGGGCTGGGTGAGAAACGGTATGGGGGTTCCGGCTCAGGGCTGCCATGTACCCTAACCCTAACTTGGTCTGCAAGTTGTGTTATCCATATTGCCAGCCCCAGGGATCAAAGATGCTGGGATCCAGCCAGTGTTCTGCTCACCAACCCATGTGTCCTGTGCAGGAGGGTGACTCCCAGAGACAGACGTAGAATCATATTAAAACATGAAGCTGTGAGGAATCTGCCCAGATAGGGCACCTTTTAAAATTGGTTCTTACAGGGGGAGGGGAGGAAGAAGGTCACAGGGCATGAGTGTGCATGTGTGTGTATCTTTTTCTAATTTCTCCCAAGCCTCCATCAGCTCACCAAGCTCCAAGCCAGTCCTGCATAAGCCCCAAGGTGCCACACAGACAATTCAACAGTGACTTTGCCTGCACGGTGGGGCAGGCCAGAGACCCCTCTCCAGCTAATGCAGGAAGGCCATCAGCTGTTAGATAAAACCATTTTTCAGTTCCTGCTGACCACAGCTGAGTCAGAACCAGTGACCTCTCAATAAAAATCTCTCAACTCCATTAACTCAGCCACCCAAGAGCCCAGCTCCTGGTTGCAGTTTAGTCCTGAACTTGGAGTCGCTGCTCGAGGGTCCTGCGTTCACCGAGGTACTCAGTTCAAGCACCCACCTGAGTGGGCCTCAAGTTGACTCACCTGTGCCAGTTAGCCCACTCTGGAGTGGAGGGGTCCCTGGAGGAGAGGTGACTGACCCTCTGACAGTGACAGCCGCTCAGAGCAGAGCTGTCTGTGATGTCAGCCGGAAGCGAGAAGATATGGGCTCTGTGGGTGTGCGGCATTTGTGAGGGAGGGTGCACGTGATTGCTTCCGTGAGCCTGAAGCTGTGTGTGTGGTGCGTGCATGTAGTCATGTGTAAAAGGGTGTGAACGAGGTTATGGATTAATGTAACTGTGAAGGAGGATGTGTGTGCGGTTGTGTGTATTGTGTTTGTTGTCGGAGGCTGCTTATACTGAACGCAAGAGTGAGACAGAGAGAGAGGGAGCCTTTGAGGAAGGCGATGAGAAGGAGGAAGATACAGGAGGTGGGAGGAGGAAGAAGAAAAGACGAAGATGAGAGAGATGGAGGGCTTGGAAGGAGAAGAGACTGCCCTGTAGCATGGCTGGTTCTCAAACGCAGAGGGCTGGACCATCCTTATCAGATGCACGGTCTCAGGTCCCAGGATCACAAGGGGATGGAGAGAAGCAGAAGCAACAGCCAAGCAACTGCCTCCCCTCGTGTCCCCGCAGCTTGCAGATGGCTGGCCTTTGATGACCGAGTCACGTCACAAGCCCCCAGGTTCCAAGGCCCCCTGCACCCTGCTCCACAGCTCTGGCTCTCGGTCAGCACCTCCACACTTCCAGGTTTGGAGCCAAGACCACGGCATTCTCACCGGCAAAGTGGCAGGTGATGGCTCTCACCTCCCCACAGTCTGCCTCTGCCCCTCCAGGCTCAGCTCTTAGCTGTCGTGGAGTCAAGGCGAGATGTGACTTGCCTCCAACCTTCCAAGGGGAGAACTGAGACAAGGAGCCATGAAGCCGGTCCACCAGTGTCCATTCACGCCTCCTCCTCCCTGAGGACACAAGAGGATGAGAGGGGCTGGAGCTCAGACTTTTATGGTGGAGACAGCTCTGAAAGTGGGTCAGTCGGAGCTGTGTGCTCTGTGGGGACCTCCAGGAGGGCCCAGAGTGACCCGAGCTGAGGAGAGAGTAAAAGCCACCTCTGCCCCCCGGCTGCACAGCTGTTAAATCCCCAGAGGGAAAGACCTGGCTGAGAAACGGCCATTTGTGTGGGGAGGCGCCGAGCAGCTTCTGAAACCTTCCATCAGATAAAGACAACATTCTCAAGTGGTCTCAGCAGTTAGGACATTTTTGGAGCCCCAGGATCTGACCAGACCGCTTCCTTTTCCTTCCTCCTCCACTGGTTTCCATCACTCAAACCCTGCCTGGGTCAGGCTGATTTTCTTTTCTCTTCTTTTCCTTTCATTTCTGTTCTTCTTTCTTCACTGAAGTAACCTTACTTTATAATGTTATATACATTTCATGTGTACAACATTGTATCTGGACTTCTGCGTACAGTACAGCATCCTTACCGCCGCCAGTATAGGGGCAGCCCTGGTGAGTGTAGCTGACTTCCAACTCTGATAAACACATTTCCAGTGATTCCTTGAAAGCAGAGGCTCACAAATAGGGAATTCTCTTTAGTCCAAAATCGATAACGGGAGGCGGAATTTCTCCTTCACTTTCCTGCCAATCCCTGGAGCCCGTTTCAAGAAACAGACTACACTGAGGAAGAAGAGGAGGAGCAACAAGTCTAAAGCACCAGCTATGCGTAGGGTGCTGTGCTGGGTGCTCGCAAATGCATTTTCCAGGCACCATGAGCTGAGCTGGACCAGAGGAAGCTGGCAAATGTTCAGTGAGGGATTCTCAATCTAAGTGATGTTTGTTAAGTTGGGAAAGAGGCTTTTTTTTAATCACCACTCTAATTTTTTTTTTTCTAAGTAGAAATTTTGAAGCTAGGCCTGGAGTCCCATCTTAATAGGAGAGAAAGCTAGAAAACTGGTGACTCCTGACCCAAATGCATAGTGTGTAGGGGACCTGGGTGCCTCTAAATCAGTGCTGTCCCCTCTCTGGACTCAATTTCCACACCTCTAAAATGAGGGGGTTGAACAAGCAAGGGGCTGTGATGAAGAGCCATGTGAGGTCAGCCTGGGGAGTAAAGCATGATTGGGAGACAGGCACACAGTGAAACAAATCAATGCTCTGTCATTTGGTGGTGAGCTGTTTGATCAGCTCCTGCAGTGCCCCAGCCAGCACCGTGAACAGGGAACAGCTCCCGAGGCAGCCGTGAGCCCCGGGGGAAGGTCACCCACTCCGCCAGCCCACATGGTATCTCACCAAGGATCGATCTTAGTGTCATTGACCTTGAGGTTGTGTAACCTTGAGCAAATCCTTTCACCTTTCTGCGTGCCTTGGTCTCTCCATTAGTAAAGTGCCCTGTATTCCTCCCAGACTTAGATCAAGGAGGATTAAGTGGTTATGAACGAACTTTAAATACCAAATGCCAAGTTTCTGTTCATTCGATATTTATGGGGATCTAAAAAGAAAAACAACCCAGTATTATCATACCCATCAAGGAGGTAGTTAGAAGTAGGTGAGAAAGAAGCCGAAGAACACAGCTTCTTGGGTTCATGGAAGTGAGGGAGAGTTCATTCCCTTCTCTGCTGACTCAGTGGTGGCTTCTAGAAGAAGCAGAACCAGAGACGGGGCCTGGAGATAGGGGAGGAGACTCCAAGTGATGCAAGGGCCCTGGTGTGAGAGGCAGGCTCCCGGGAGCGGCCTTGAGGCTGGTCACTCCACGGCTTGCCCCAAAGACACTGGGCTTCCTCTCCTCATGCCCAGTCAGAGGCCAGCTGGCAGAGCCTGTGCCAGGGGGTGCTGCCATTCCCACAATGCTCAGAGCCCTTGGATCTGGGCGTTAGCTTACATAGTCAGCATTCTTTCAATCCATTCTTTTTTTGTTTAAGTCTTTATTGAATTTGTTACAATATTGCTTCTGCTTCGGTGTTTTGGCCATGAGGCATGTGGGGTCTTAGATCCCCGATCAGGGATCGAACCTGCACTCCTTGCATTGAAAGGTGAAGTGTTAGCCACTGGACCACCAGGGAAGTCCCTCAGCCCATTCTTTAGAAACATACTCATTCCTGCAACATTCGTTTCCTGAGCTCCTGCTACCCCGCTCACTGCCTGGAGGGGAGCCAGGGAAGGAGTCAACAGTGGGAATGACATTCCAACACAAACAGCCCAGCAGGGCCATCCTCATCTGAACCCTAAGCATGCCAATGAAGAAGCTCCTCGGGCATTCCAATGCCCTCTGACATCATGAGCCATCCCACCAACCTGTCTGAATTCGTGATCCTAGGACTCATGAGAATTGATCAAGTAGTCATTCTTTCAAGCTACTACATTTTGGAAATTATAGGATAACCAGATATTGAAATGGGAGCTCGGAGCAGGGTGGGGGCACTGGAGGAGTGCTTTCTTTCAGGGACGGCAAGGGAGGCTTCCCTGTTGAGATGGATTGGGGTGCATTGGGCAAGAAGGAGGGTTCCAAGACCTCCTCCTCATCCTGCTCTGCTCTGCTCAGCCAGCCCCACCCAGAGAGCGGCCTCCCTCATCTGACAGCAGAGCAGGAGTAAAGCAAATGTCTTCCCAGAGAGGGATTTTGCTGCAAATCCCTAATCAATGAGGGAAAATTTAAAGAGATTAAGGCAGCTGCCACACTGCACGCGTCTCCCGTCCCTTCCCCCTACTGGACCTCTGCTTCCTCTGACTTTTTTCTGCCCCTCTATTTCTGCCCCTTCCGCACGCACACACCTACCTGTTCTTCTGCCTCTTTCCTCCCCTCTGCATCCTTCCCCTCTTCCCTCCAGGTTCCCCTCCTCTCCTGTGCCTCTTTGCCCCTCTCTTGCTCCTGCTTGTCTATCTTCCCTGCCAGCCTCTTTCCCACCCCCACACTCCACCTGCTGCCGAGGCTTTTTTTTTTTCTGACAGTCACTCTCTGGTCTTGAGGGGATGCTTTCACTGTGTATAAATTTAGGACCAGAAAAAGTATCCTTTTTGGCAAGCCCAGAGGGAGACGTGTCTGCTTCCATCCCCAGCCCCGATCCTACCCACCCCTGGAAGTAAATGTCCTGAAGAACTTGGTCTCCTGAGATCAACTCTCTCCATGTTTTAGGAGCAGGAGAGCCTGTTTCAAGCAGAGGGGTGGGATCAGAAACCACAGGAGAGTGAGAAGGGGTGGTGGGCTCAGGATCGTGCATATTAGGGTGGTTGTCAGAGATCCAGATTTGGGTAAGAATAACCATGATATTGGACACGACTTAGCGACCAAACAGCAGCCATGATATTATGTAACATTTGAGAACACCTTGCACTTGCGGCATGACTCTCTAGGCTTCCAAAGCACGCTCACATATGTCTTGTTTCCCTTTCTGCAGACTCTCCTCCCAGTTGCAGCCCTCATGTCATAACCCATTCACCCATGAGTCCCACGTATTGCACAAAACCTGGTGAACTAATTCCTATAGTACTGAGCATTCACTTCTCAGAATTTGGCTCCTGATTATTCACGGTCCTATTTCTTTCTTTCTCTGTTTCTGGTGTATAAGTCTGTTCCCCCTACGAGGACCCTGCAGGGCTCAGACCAGACTGGATGCTTCTGCTACCTGGTTCAGGGGCTGACTTGGTGCTGAGTATCTCGTAGGGGGTCAATAGTATATGATTGATGCATTGGCTATGTCTCATACAATTTATTATATCTCGTACAAACCTGTGAAGCAGGCAGGAATAGCCATTCTTGTTTTTCTCACTATGACGCCTAATGGAATTGGGTTGGAGAGTATCTCTTATCTGTCCTCTGGATCCAAGGAATGCACTTATTCCATTAATCCTGCAAGGCTTGCCACAGTCTGGGTGCAGGGGGCAAGGGAGAGAGAGCTGAGAGGGTCTATGATGGGCTTCTTATAGCATGCTTGTACACCTCAGGGGCTCACCTTGCTCAGCTGCTTAGAATAGAGCTCATATCTACAAAGTGAACACTTTCAGTGTTCCAAGTAGAATGGCTAAGATTTGAGGTTTGCTTTCAGACAGAACTGTGTTCAAATCCCAGCTAGACTAGCACTATCTTCAAAGCTCACTTTTCTCATCTGTGAAGTGGGTTTTAATTTTTGCCTAGTTGATTTGTAAAAAGGATTAAATGATTTAGCTTATGGAAAGCCATGAGCATAATATCCCGGCCTTGGTAACTGCTCAGAAAATGACAGACACTCTTATTCTTTGACATTACAGTCTCCAGTGTTGCCTGGGCCTTCTTATCAAGGAGATATGAGAGTCCAGGAGTCAGAGGGCCTCCTTTGGCTGCCCAAGCAGTCATGTTCACAGAGGCTCTGTCCCCCTGAACTCTGGCTCCTCAGTCAGGGCATTACCCTGTTCCCTCACCCTAGAGAATCAAAAGTGAGACTCCAGTACCAATGAGACCAGTTCAAAGCTAGGGCTTGCTCCAAAAAGGAGTATGGAGAAGAGAAGACTATAGAAGCAAGAGATGAGGGGACTCTACTAACGAAGCCTCCTTTGGGACATGCACAGGTTGCCCTGAACAGATAATTTACTAGCAATACAGAAAAGGTGACGCAAACTGTTCAAGTAAAAGAACAGGGAGGTTAGAAAAGCAACAAAGATTTACTGCATAGCACAGGAAAATATGTTCAATATTTTGTAATAACCTATAATGGAAAAGAATCTGAAAAAGTATTTATATATTCATATATGTATGTATATATGAATCACTTTGCTAAACACCAGAAACTAACACAACACTGTAAATCAACTATACCTCAGTAAGAAATAAAAACTAACAGCAAAAATACAGATAAGGGAGGGATGGCTTGTTGGCAGTGCATATAGAAATTGCATAAGGGTTTTCACTGACTTCGAGTTCACTATAAACCAATGATGTGATGGCAAACACACACACAGCGTCAGGAAAAAGCTTGAATGGGTTCTAGATTGGACATTATATAGTGGCTAAAAGAAGGAATGTGACAATTCTACAGTATTTGGTGTTGGACTGTGGTGTTCAAGCCTGGATCTCACTCTAAAGCAGCACGGGAGACAAAAGATATGTTCAGAAAAGAATGCCCGGGATGGCAAAGAATTGAGAACTCTGAGTTACAGGGACCAGCTGAAAGAATAAAATGCTTTTAGTCTAAGGAACTGAAGACTCAGAGTCCAAGGGCACCCATGCTAAATAATTGAAGGGAAGCCTTGAGAGAGGGATTTCGTTCTTCTGTGGGATCCCAGGGGACACGCTGACTTCAGGAGGTGTGTCTGTATGGAGATGGACTCCTGTCCAAAGTAAAGATGAACTCACGCTTGTTTAGAACCGTCCAAGGATGGGCCTCTGAGGAAGGGGGTGGGCTCATGTGGGTGGCATGTGAGTCGACACTGAATCTCACCAGGGTAAGGATGAAGCTGTCATCAGTCCTGTATTTGGAAAAAGGTTTTGTTTTTTAAACTTTAAACTTTGTTTTGTATTGGGGTATAGCCAATTAACAATGTTGTAGTCGTTTCAGATGAACAGTGTAGGGACTCAGCCATATATACAAACATGTATCCATTCTCCTCCAAACCCGTCTAGGCAGCCACATAACACTGAACAGAGTTCCCTCTGTTAAACCTTCTTCTGAGTCCTTGTTGGTTATCCATTTTGAATATAGCACAGGGTACATGGCCTTCCCAAACTCTCTAAATATCCCTTACAGCCCCGCAACCATAAGTTCATTTTCTAAGTCTGTGAGTCTCTTTCTGTTTGTGTGTCGTTTGTATCATTTATTTTTAGACTCCACATATAAGGGATGCCATACGGTATTTCTCCTTCTCTGTCTGACGTAATATACTCAGTATGACACTCTCTAGGTCCACCCATCTTGCTGCAAATGGCATTATTTCTTTTGACCGTGTGGGCCGAGAGGTCCCTCCATAGCTAGGTGTTGAATAGCTCATCCTTTCAGTTTTTCTCCTTGACCAATCGCAGCCTGCCTGCCTCTGGGCAAAAACCTGAACCTAGACTTCCAGCATGTGTGGGGTGGCCAGGCTGGCTCTGGGACAAGAGCCTGGCTTGGATATACCCTCCTCCTGCCCCCGCGGGGTTAGCTCCCATCAGAAAGGGGCAGGGAGGTGGAGGTGCCATGTCCAGGAGGAGGCTGGAGGGGCCTCTCTGTCAAACACCCACAGCTGCAGTTATAACATTACCGGTTGGAGTATGGATGAAAGAGAGGAAGGAGAGAGTGGCAGGAGCAGGCTGATTTAACAGCTGATGTGAGCATTTCTGAGACAGGGAGGTGGGGAGAGGGGTAGCTGAGGTGGTTAGGACAGAATGCCTTTGACCCGTGGCAGGCTGTTCTGAGGAAAGAGAAGCCTTCAGAATTTCTAAGACCATCTGCAGCCTTCGTGAGTCTTCTATTTCCTACAGTTATCAAGGCTCCCTGCAATCGAGTGACTCTTTCCCCAGCAAACTGTCTATTCTAATGAGCACAGGAGATGGGTGTCCACATTTCAGTGAACAACTAATGAAAAGATTCAGGCTACCCTAAATCTATGTCCTCTGTTTATTGCATCCAGAATATAATTTTGCAAATCTGATTGGTACAGACCACCAGAAAGCAAAGGCGAAAGCAAAGAAGCTGGAGTGTGAGGTTGACAGGCGGCAAGCCCTAAAACATCAAAACCAAGAGAATGTAACAGGAAGGAAGATACTTCAACGATGGCCCAAAGATAACATACTTGAGCTGGTTTGCTCAGTGAAGGTAAATGAAACTTCTCGACAGAAATATAAAACTGTTGAAAGGATAGAATTTGAAGAGGATGGATAAAACTTCCGCACCTAAGAGTGTGAATGACATAGCTAATAGTCACACTAGCAGAAACATTAGCCAGTTTGATCTGCTAAATGCTGGAGGTCGCTTTGAAACAAAGAAAACATCGTGACAAAGAAAACATTGTGACACAGTTCTTCCTCCTGACGCTGGGGAGCATCCCCAGTGCTGTTACGTTTGCCCTTTGAGGCTTCTGTTTAACATTAGGATGTTAACATGGGGCTGGGGAAAGTGGAAACAGTGTCAGACTTTATTTTTGTGGGGCTCCAAAATCACTGCAGATGGTGATTGCAGCCATGAAATTAAAAGACACTTACTCCTTGGAAGAAAAGTTATGACCAACCTAGATAGCATATTGAAAAGCAGAGACAATACTTTGCCGACTAAGGTCGGTCTAGTCAAGGCTATGGTTTTTCCTGTGGTCATGTATGGATGTGAGAGTTGGACTGTGAAGAAGGCTGAGCACCGAAGAATTGATGCTTTTGAACTGTGGTTTGGAGAAGACTCTTGAGAGTCCCTTGAACTGTAAGGAGATCCAACCAGTCCATTCTGAAGGAGATTAGCCCTGGGATTTCTTTGGAAGGAAAGATGCTAAAGCTGAAACTTCAATGCTTTGGCCACCTCATGTGAAGAGTTGACTCATTGGAAAAGACCCTGGTGCTGGGAGGGATTGGGGGCAAGAGGAGAAGGGGACGACAGAGGATGAGATGGCTGGTAGCATCACCGACTCGATGCACATGAGTTTGGGTAAACTCCGGGAGTTAGTGATGGACAGGGAGGCCTGGCGTGCTGCGATTCATGGGGTCGCAAAGAGTCGGACATGACTGAGCGACTGAACTGAACTGAACTGACTTGACTTCTATGGGCTTCCCAGTCGGCTCAGTGGTTAAAGAATCCACCTGCTGATGCAGGAGGCATAAAAGACACGGGTTTGATCCCTGAGTTGGGAAAATGCCCTGGATTAGGAAATGACAACCCACTCCAGTATTATTGCCTGGAAAATTCCATGGACAGAGGAGCCTAGCAGGCTACAATCCATAGGGTCACAAAGAGTTGGACATGACTGAGTGCACACACACACACACACACACACACACACACACACACACACACACACACTTGACCTCTATAGTTTGAGTTCCGGTGTTTTAATTCTATGACCCAAATCTCAGCTCTCTGTTAGCTGGTTCCCTCTGTGTGTAAGACACCATTGTCTTTGGGTGGGGAACTCCAGGACTGTTGTGTTGTTCTTTGGGATCCAGGTGGCAGGTGGAGTGTGTGAAGATGAGGAAGAAGCTGGCACTTCCCCCACCTTGTCTATTCATGTCCTAGAAGGGCCTTCAGAGAACTGCTACTGGAGAACAAGGAACACAGAAGGGCGCCCTGCTCTCCAGCCAGGTGGGAATGAAGTTAACTTAGAGTGTTGATGTCACATCATGTTTGGAAGCAACAAGAATGATTCTATTGGTCAAAAAAAAAAAAAAAAGAATATCTCACTCGTTTATTTCTTCATCAAGCATTTATTCAGTGTCTCCTGTGTGCCAGGCACTATGTCAGTCACTGAACATGACGGGTAAAGTGTTCCCTTCACCTCTTTCTGTCGTGAGCACTTTATAGACCAGGGGGAAAGCAGGTTGTGAATGGAAGTGCCCAGTCATCATTACCCTGATGGTGCGGTGGAACCGGGAGATGGGTGCCTAAGCCTGCAGAAGAAAGCCCAGATAGCTGACCTTAGACTCTCCTGTTCACCCAGTACCTACCACGTGCCAGAACTCCACTATTGACAATGTCATTTCTCCCTCTGGGAAAGTACCAGTCTTTTGGGACCGGGTTTACCAGGAGTGGATAAAATAATTTAAATGGTCAGATATTACATTTCTATCTTAAGGCTTTATAGGGATAATTTAACTCAAGCTTCATATACCCATATATCATAAACATATGATAATATATATCATACCCATTTACAGATAAGGACACTAAGACTCGGAGAGGCTATGTGACTTGCCCAAAGTAGACTGGGGCAATTCTTGTCTGCAGTGCCACTTGTAAGGTGGGGCATTGGGCAATTCCACCTGTCTCTCTGACCAATAGTCCAAATAAACTGGTTCTTTGCCTCCCTGCTTCTTTTTTCCTAGGGACCTGCCAGAAGTGGCCAGGAATACTGCCAAGGGAAGCTGGTCTTGCACAGCTGTATGGAGGAGCTTTTGAGATGTGCTGTCAAGGAACTAGGGTCCCTTCCTGCCCTAGGCTCCTCCCAGCTTCCAAACCCCAGTGCTCTAGGGCAACCTTGGGTCCTTGAAGGAGGTCCACAGTGCGAAGCCAGTCATGCTTCTCATTCCCCTCCATCCTCACCTCTGGTCCTGATGGCTCCAGAGAATGCCTCATGGCTGCCTGGTATGCCATCTAATATCCCCAGGAAATAGGATATCAAGGTGCTTACTGTCAAGTATGTCATCAGTAAATCCTGCTTCCTCACTCCTAGCAGGATGGGGGTCTGGCTGGCTGAGCCTGAGGTTGTCCTTAACAAAATACAGTAAGTCCCCTACATATGAACCTTCAAGTTGCAAACTTTCAAAGATGCGAGTCTGCGTCTGGTTCCAGCAGGGAACCAGAACCTGTGCCATTAACATCAGGCCTGAATGAAACTGCAGCTCGCCCTCTGTCTCCTATCGCTGACGACCCTGCAGCTCTGGCATCTCCCACTTTGTCTCCCTCCTCCAGCCAGTAACTCTGCTTGTCTCTTCACAGGATGCCAGCCCCGGTATGCCAGCTGCTGTACTGTGCTACTCTACTTTTCAAGGTACTGTACTGCAAGATTAAAACTGTTTTCTTATTTTTTGTTTTCATTTGTTTGTTATGTATTATTTGTTTGAAAAGTATTATAAACCTGTTACAGTACAGTAATATATAGCCAATTGTGTCTGTTGGGTCCCTAGGCTAACTCTGTTGGACTTAGGAACTTGCTCCCAGAAATGAACTCATTCATATGTTGGGGGCTTACTGTATTCAGTTCTCACACCTTTGGAAGCCCACCCTGGATACTTCAGGGCCCTGCTTTTGAATCATGCTTTGGCCACATTGTTCCTGCTTCCTGAATGCTTCTTCACCATTGAAAACCTCCCCCTCCTTCAAGGCCTAGACCAGACACCACCTTCTCCATGCCGTCTTCCCCACTCCTCAAGCCAGATCTTGTCTCTCCATCCTCTGCACTCTCCCAAGCCAAGGATCCCACAAAACAACGCAGCACAGTCTGCACTATGTGACCTCTCATGACAGACAGCAGGTCTCCCTGTGCCTGGAAACTCTGTGGCAGCAAGGACCAAGTGTTAGCCTTTACTTTTTTCCCCAGCCCACAACTGTTGCTTTATAAAAGCTTACAGAGTATAAGTGCATGAAGAGCCAGACAGCAAAGCTCATCCCGCTTGTATGTGGATAAGTCATCCAGGATTAATCCATGGGCATTTCTTAAGTGTCTACTATGTGCCAAACATTTCATGTGCTCAGAACACAAAGTTGAATAAGGTCCTTCTTTGAGAGTGTTCAGTCTACCTGGCGAGACATACAAGTGAACAGACAATTCCAGTGCAGAGGCACTGAGGAGGCAAACCTAACTCAAAGTGGGAGACAAGGCGGAGAGGGAAGAGAACGGTACTGAGGGGACTGTTCAGAGCAGATGCTGTGAGAGCTGCTCCAGCAGAGAGTGCTCTGGGTCCCGCCTGCCTCCCTGATACCCCTGCCTGACTGTCCCTGTAGCCTGCTTGCCTCTCCCTTTCTGCCCACATACTCTTGACCAGATACCTTTCTTGTGTGTTGCAAAGGGATCTGGTCACCCTTCACTACTGGGAATGGAAGGACAAACTGGAGGAATTTATGAGAGAGCGCCGGTCAGCAGAAGGCCAGTCAAAGAGACCCAGTCCACCCTCCCCCAGCCACTCAAAGTATGGTCGTGGGTCAGTATCATCAGCATCACCAGGGAGATGATTAAAAATGCGGAATCTCAGGCGCCACCTTGAACATACTGGATCCAGAAGTCTCCCTTTAAACAAGAGTCCCAAGTGATTCATAAAAGACTAAAAGTGGCTCAGAGGGTAAAGAATTTGCCTGCAATGCAGGAGACTCAGGTTTAATCCCAGGGTTGGGATCCCCTGGAGAAGGAAATGGCAATCCACTCCAGTATTCTTGCTTGAAAAATCCCATAGACCGAGGAACCAGACAGACTACAGTCCATGGGGGTTATTATTGACACTTGAAAGACAGTGGTGAAATCCACACCTTTATTTGTTTATCTATTTGGCCACACAGCACAGCATTCGAAATTTTAATTCCCTCAGACCAGGAATCAAACCTGCGACCCCGGGAGTAGAAGGGAGGAGTGTTAACCACAGAACTGCCAGAAAGTCCCTAACCCATAGCTTTAAATTAGCCTTCTCTGGACCAGATTCAGGGTCCTTTCTCATAGGAATGGGGGCTGGGGACCTCTCTTGTGTACTGGCTACTGAAGAGGTTTATATAAGTGAAATTGACATGTAAAGCTGCTTACCAGAGAAGAATGAGAAGGAGAGACACACAGGAGGAAAACGGGAGCTCTCACCCTTTGCTGGACCTCAGTTTAAGTGATCTGATGAATTTCAGGTTAGTTGTTGGAGGAAAGATGTCTCCTGTCACCCTTGGCCCCAGTGTCTGCCTCCTGCTGACGGCTGCATCTCAGCACTGTTGCCCTTGCCTGCAGGGCCGCAACCCCAGGAGGCCTGAGACTTTTGCTCTGCCAAGACTTGCCTACTGGGTCTGCGGATTCCATTCACCCTGGAGGAGTGACTCAACTGCCTTGGGACAAGGTGAACAGGAGAAGCAAGCCTCACTGTCAGTCACAGACGCTGCCACCTGGCATCTCAGAAAAAGTCAGGCCTGACAGTGGACACAGCTGTAATAAGCAGGGTAATTGCATTTATTGAACACTTCCTGTGACCAGCACCATGCTAACATTACACACATTCTCTCTAATGATCTCAACAACTCTTCAAAGCAAGCAGCATCACCTCCCTTTTAAAATAGAACAAAGGAGGCCGAAAGAAACAAGTCACTTACACAAGCTCCCACAGATGGCAAGAGATAGGCTGGAACTGGAACTCAGAGCTGTTTACACCAGAGCCTGCAGTCTTTCCACTGCCCCAGCTTCCTTGGCACAGTGAGCATCGCCTGCCAGGGATGGCAAGTCCTTTTGCTGAGTCCCTGACTGTGGGATCTCTACAGTGGAGGCGGTACCTAGGACTGAGTGAGAGCTGCGTGGGAGCCATCATCTCACAGGAGCTGCCCATCAGTTCCCATGGCTTCCTCCTAGGTCAGAGCCAGCCCACCAGCTTCTACCTCAGTTTCCCTGTATTTTCGAAGCAGGCCGCCATACATGATAATTAATTATCTCACCAGTGCTGAAGGGATAATAACAGTATAGTACTTGCGAGACAAAATGCAGTGTCCATTAGTATTATTTCTTCTGCTAGAAATCCCTTCTTCCCTGTAATGGAGAGGAGGAAACATTCTCTGGGAAGGTATATTGCCAAGTGCTGTGTTTGGCACTAGGCATGCTTCCTGAATGAACACACGAATGAAAACTCCAGAGCTTGTTTGACCCCACTCCAAGTTGCCCTCCGTATACACACTCTGTCACTCACATAAAATAGGGCAGCTATGCAGTGAAAAACACTGAGGGATCACTTCCCACTCCTCCACAGAGCACACTGTGCTCCCATTCAGGGATAAAACAATTCATTACTTTTTAATTTTTTTAAAGTAAAACAGTAGGTGTGTCTGTTGTAGGACATGTAATTACCCAGTTGGATTTTTATCAAGTAGAAACCCAAGTCAAGTTTTTGAAAAACGTCTCTACAAGAGTGTTAATGTTAATGACATCAACTGAGCTGGGGTTTCCAGAGGGCATAACCTGTGAAGGTGGAGAAGAAACCTCTTTAAGATCTTCCACGTGGAGTCTTTGCGTTGGTTTCGGGGAGGCAACTCTGGGTGGTGGGTGGGAAAAGAGGAGGAAGGGCTGGACCCCTTAGAATACAGAGATATGAGTCTGGGGGCTTTATGCCCCCAGAAATGAAGAACACCTTTGGTTCTCACCTGTCTGACATCTGAGCATCTCAACTCAGGAACTCAGGGGCAGGGACTCTCCCAGCATCTGTCTTCTTCCAGCACTTGGCAGAGAGAGACTCTCGGAGGCTGAATTGGATCTCCTGTGCGCATGTCATTATGCTGCTCACATGCCTCCTGGTCCCTCCAGCCTGACCCATAGCCCCACCTCCTGCTTTATCCTCTCCTGTCTCCTGAGCCCAGTCAGCCAACAATAATAGCATCAGGCGACTCAGAGTGTGTGGAGTACAGGGAAATCTACATAGGTACCAGATGGAGGTCAAGAAGTTCAGCTCACTGATACTGTGACCTCTGCCCCAGCAATATTTCCTGTCTCCAGGTGCACAAAGTTGGTTATTTCATTAACCCCTGAGACCTGTCACAGCCCATTTGGGAATTTCTTTTTTTCTAATTATAAAAATATGATAACTCATTTACAGGAGACTTGGAAAGTACAGAACAAATTTACGTGTGTGCTGTGTGCTGTGCTTAGCCACTCAGTCGTGTCCGACTCTTTGCAACCCCATGGACTGTAGCCCACCAGGCTGCTCTGTCCATGGGGATTCTCCAGGTAAGAGTACTGGAGTGGGTTGACATGCCCTCTTCCACGGTATCTTCCCAACCCAGGGATCAAACCCAGGTTTCCCACATTGCAGGCAGATTCTTTTCCATCTGAGCCACCAGGGAAGCCCCACTGTATATTACAAGTGTTTGTTTGGAGTAGGTAAGACTTTTAGTTGGAGTTTCAATATCAAACTCTCAGAAATTAACTGAATATACAGAGAAGTAGAAGAATATAGTAGACCTGAAAAGCATCATGAACCAATTTGACGTAATTAAGATTTCTCCATTTTTACACAACAGTAGGGCACAAATTCTATTCAAATTCCCATAGACTATAAACTAGGAGACACTGCAACACACCCAGAGACATAAGACCGGGTGCAGAAATTTAATGGCCTAGAGGTATTGAAATCATACAGAGCCTGTTATCTTATTCTGCCCACCGGGACCCAGGAGAAAGGAGCAGGGACCTCACAAGAGATTCAGGCAGACTCACCTGTAAGTGGGAGTCTCTGGCAGGGGTGTGGGTTGACAGTGGCCTGCCGCGTGGTCAGGGGCACTGGCAGCTGCAGTCCTGGGAGATGTGGTGGTGGTTTAGTTGCTAAGTCGTGTTCAACTCTTGCGATCCCATGAATTGTAGCCTGCCAGGCTCCTCTGTCCATGGGATTCTCCAGGCAAGAATAGTAGAATGGATAGCCATTTCCTTCTCCAGAGGATCTTTCCGACCCAGGAATCAAACCCGGGTCTCCTGCATTGCAAGCATATTTTTACCAACTGAGGGAAGACCTTAAAAGTTTAAAAAAGTAAAGAGGTATTGAAATCATACAGAGTCTTTTATTTTATTATGGGGATTTCTATAACTTTAGGATCTTGGTATTCCAGGTCCAAGAGTCAAATCCAGGACATGAAGCCTGGCATGTGCTGCTGATCCTACCATCTCACACGGAAGGGAGGGAAAGAAGAGAGAGAGGGCTTGCATCTGAACAAATGGAGGGAAATGGAAGTGGTTTTAGCCTAGGTTGGCATTTTGTGAACCCAGAGAGTTGGTAAAGAAATACATTTTCAATCTTATAATTGTTTATTTTATTATTCAGTTATGGTTTACTGAGCACCTACTAGGTACATATACAGTGCTTCCTACAAGAATAAACAGTCAAATACAAAAGTGTGATAAGTGATTATCTGAGCATGCCCAAAGTGTTGGGGAAACCCAGAGAAACTTCTGTGTAATCGCTGAACCAGGGAAGACTTCCTGGAGGAGATGACAGTTGAGTCAAATTTCGAACGACAAAGTCAGGAAAGAGCGTGATAAGTTCAGAAAGTGCAATGAAGAGAGGGATGAAGATGGGAGAAGAGGAAGAGGGGTCTAAAGATGTACAGAGGGTGCAAATCAGTAGAAGCTCATATACTAAGCCAAGGGTGTTAACATGACTTTAACAGGGGACCAGTGAGAATCTGAATATGGGCAAGTGTACAATCAGGTTTATATCTTGAAAGAAGTCACCCTGAGCATGTACCATGAAAGCTGGATTGGAAAAAGAATGAATTAAATGTTACTCAAATAATTCAGATGAAGATTGAAGATGGCTGGAACTTAGGTAATGACCTGGAAATGAGGAGAGGAGGACAGAATGGAAAGAAGTGAAGAGGGAAAGAGATAGCACGTGGTTACTGAATAACTGGGGTGTTTCTAGAAAGAGAGAATGGCCGAGAGAAGTTTCCAGTTTCAGTGACCCATCCACCACTATAAGGAACAAGGTGAGAGGTGCAACTGTGAGGAAAAGATGGCCGATCAGGACCTACTGAGTCTGTAGTTTGAGGCGTCTGGCCATCCAGATGGAGGTGTCCACCAAGCTCCCCCATCATCCCGTGCCCAGTTCTCAGGAGCCGTGAGAAGCAGAAACAGAGCCCCTCCCAGTAGCTGACACTGCACAGCTGGACAGATTTGCTGTCTTTTGTGTGGAAAAGCTGGCTGTGCTGAGGGGTATGGGACCACTCTGACTCCTGCAGAGTGGGCAGAGGCTGTTTATTACCCAAGGCACTTCTGCCCCCTTGCCCGGACTCCTGAATGAATACGGAGATTCTGTCCTTCATTCAGCACTGTGGCAATGACAGGTGGCAAGGAGGTAAGATTGCTGGATAAAAGGACACCCAGTTACATTTGAATCTTGGATAAACAGCAATTTTTGTTTAGAATACGTGTGTCCCAGATGGGCTTCCTGGGTGGCTCAGTGGTAAAGAATCTACCTGCCAGTGTAGGAGATGTGGGTTCAATCCCTGGGTCGGGAAGATCCCCTGGAGTAGGAAATGGCAATCCACTCTAGTATTCTCACCTGGAGAATCCCATGAACAGAGGAGCCTGATGGGTTACAGTCCACGGGGTCACAAAAAGTCAGGCATGACTGAACGACTGTGTATGCACGCATGTCCTAAATATTGCATGGGACTTACTAAAATTTTCTTCATTGTATATCTGAACTTCAAATTTAACTAGGGATCCTGTGTTTCTATTTGCTAAACCTGGCAACCCCGCAGGCAGGATTCATGTCCACATTCTGATCCTACTAGGCTCAGAAGCTTAGACTTGTCCTAGTAGCAAAATAAGCACTCGGGGTAGCCCCGGCCAGATCTGCTGGCCCCG
Organism: Capricornis sumatraensis; assembly: GCF_032405125.1. Taxonomy (NCBI): domain Eukaryota; kingdom Metazoa; phylum Chordata; class Mammalia; order Artiodactyla; family Bovidae; genus Capricornis; species Capricornis sumatraensis. Next base: position 64,155,388 of record NC_091082.1, read on the forward strand.
TCGTGTGCTCTTCTTACCCAAGGAAGCCCAAGAGCTGTGCCTTTGCTTGTGCGTGCTGGGGGATATTGACCTTCCACTAAAGGGCATCAGTACAGTGGACAAGCACGGTTGAGGGCTCCTAGCGGATCCTCAGTCTATATCTGGAGAAAGAGATGGATGGAAAGATCCACACACAGTCACCTTGGGCAAGTTACTTATCTCACTGCTTCAATTTCCTCCTTAGGAAAATGGAGATAATAAAATCCTTGCAGACTTGTGAAGACCCAATGCGATGACTCAGGTAGAGTGTCAAGTGCAAAGTGAAAGTCGCTCAGTCGTGTCCGACTCTTTGTGACTCCAGAGACTGTAGCCACCCAGGCTCCTCTGTCCATGGAATTCTCCAGGCAAGAATACTGGAGTGGGTTGCCATTTCCTTCTCCAGGGGATCTTTCTGACCCAGGGATCAAACCCGGGTCTCTTGCATTGCAGGTGGATTTTTTTTCACCATCTGAGCCCCAAGTTCATGTCCTCCACAAATGCTCCTTGCCTGCCCCGCCCACCTGGTCTGCAGGTGGCCATCCCCACCCAGCCTTATCTACCTGTGGCCGACATGGACAGGGAGGAGACTCTCCGGGTCTGGCATCCTTATTCAGCAGTCACCCTGACTTTGACCTCTGAGTCAGCACAGAGACCGGTGCTGCAATAGGAAAAGAGATGTGCTGACTTCAATAACTGACTGTGTTTTTAGAGCTGTGAGTCAAAGGAGGGGTTGTCCTAAGTGTTGCTCTTCTCCCAGAGTGAGGATAAGCTTTGTCACTTAATATCCATTGGCTGATAGCCTGTCACTCAACCACAAAAGGAAGTTTCTACACACCTTCTCAGGGAGGTCAGTGGGTATCCAGGCCAAAACCCCATGAATTCAGAGACATGGATTCTAACCAACTCAGAAGACACCCCAGAAATCCTTTTGCTGGTACCACCTGAGAACCTTTTGAATGTTTCCCTGTGCCAAGTGACCCTGGGCTCCCAGCTGGCTCGGGGCTTTGCGACAGAGGAGGAAGACGGTGCGTCCTGCAGAGTTTGGATCTGATTTGTCATTGTCATCAGCTCCCATTCATATTCCCTTTCAGTTCTGAAATGCTGCTTCCCGCCAGGCTAGTCACCACTCTTTTCCTGCAATCAACACACTTACTTCTGATTCCATGTCTGCATATCTCCTGCAGGCTCCCATCTCCTGAGAGCCAGCACAGGCTGTGAGGCATCCGCTGAGCCTTGGTACCCTGAGGTCCTCACCTGTCTGAATTCCTGAAGCCCCGCATCATCCACCAGGAGCCCTTAAGTAAAATCTGCCTTGACTCACTACTTCACTATTTCCCGCAAATGTCTTGTCCCCGGATTGTGAGCTCTTGGAAGGAAAGTCAGGATATGACATTTCTTTTCAGTTCTCTTTAAGCCTGCACTTGTTCTGGCTCAGGATGTTAGCACATGACAGATGATTAAAGAACAAATGAAAGAATAGAGTCAGCACCAAGGACTTCCATTTGTCCAGAGACTTCATGGGGCAACAATTAAGCATAAAGGAGTCCTGCTCTGTGAGATTTGTTAGCTGAGACAGACAAGGTGAGTCTCATAGGAAAAGTAGGTGCTTTCAGAAGGATAAGTAGGTGCTGGACCAATGTTTAAATGTTTACTTTATGCAGAAGCAGAGGGGCAAGCATATTTGAGACCCTGGAAGAATAAATAAAGAAGAGAGTCTTGAATGTGAGCTTGTTCGTTTAGTCAGTCAACAAACACTTTTAATTGCCTCCTATGAACCTCCTCTCCAGGCCCAGAGCTGAGGGCATTCAGACAAATGAGTCAGGCTTCCTGCCCCACAGGGCCTCACAACTGAGTGAGTAAAGACTTTTCCTTGGTGGGATTAATCTAGACGGTCTTCCCAGGAGGTTAAATGTCAAGATTTGCTGGTATAGGTGAGGGGAGTGGAAATGGAAAGAATGGGGAGTGGAATTGGAAGAACTGAGAGTGAAAAGCTGTTTTGGGCATGCTAGTCATAAGAAGCACCAATTGTATAGTTATCATTGGTTAACAGAGTTACAAAAGAGGCACCCAAAGAAGAAGAAACCCAGAAAATGCATCAGGAGACTTGACGTTGCAAAGCATGAGGCATGATTAAGGCTGGGAAGTGCAGAGGCACCTCGCCCTCTCACTATCTCACCCTGGGGCCCAGCTCTGTGGATTAACAATGCTGTATGCCTCCCCTCTTCTCCATCCTGGCTCCAAGAGGGAGTGGGAGGGGTGGTGTGATGTGTGGGACCTAAGGGATGCTAAAATGGGCCCTCCATTCAACGGCCAGGGAGCTGGGGGATTTGTGTGTCCAGCCTGGCCAGGGAGAAGGTGGAGAGGGAGGGCTCCCACCTAGAGAACATTTAAGGAAAAGGAGAAATGGTCAAGGAAGAAAGGCTGTGGACCCAGGGATGAAGGCTCATTGTCTTTTCTTTATACCACCAGACAGTTCTCCTCCTGAGCGCATCTCTTTAAAATGGAATAGATGGCATAGTTTGGAATGGCAGCTCTGGCCTAGAGCTGGACCCCTGGAAACCACATCCCCAACTCCATCAGATTCCATTCTTTATGCTTGAGCCAGTAGCCTTCCCATCAGACTGAAGCCATCAATCTTGCCTTTCTCCATCACAGTACACCCAGTCCCCATATGTGGGTCATGCATACACACACACACACCCCGCTGGCCTTACCCCATTGCCCTTGAAATTAGGGGAAACTGTGATGCTGCAGATCAGGTGACCAACCAGCCCCTTTGAGACAGTCCCATGCAACCTGGGATGGCTGATCCCCCTAAATCTGGTCACCCCAAGGCTGAGTACTCCAGGCACTGGGGATGCTCAGACTGTGATGTCCTTGCATGACAGCAGGCAGCCTCCCTGAGCAGCCCTTCCTGTGGCTGTCCCTGCCTTGTGAGGCTGCCTGCCGCCCTGGTCTTCTGGGACCTGGAGGAAAGCACCCGGACACCCGGCATCAATTTGCTGGGCCTCGGAGAACCTGTCCTTCTATGATGGATGTTTTAATTGGATTGTGACAAACATTTAATACCTAATAGAGCTCTTACCAGCACAGTTAATTAAGAATGTGACTAATCTAATTCAGTTGGAGCTCAGAAAGAGAGAAAAGAAGGGAACGGGGAATGGGGGGCAGGATGTGGGGAGACGGGGGTGGAAAAAGACTGTTGAGCCTGCTTTTCCTTCTGCTGGGTGAGGGGATTCTAGACACGTAGTGCAGGGAGATAGCACCAAGTTTGCCAAGGAGAAGCGAAGCATCACCCAGAGTGGCCAGGAGAACAAGGACCCTCTTCTCAGCTTCTTGCTCTGTCCCACTGTGCACATTGGCTTGTCAGCACAGACTTGTTAGCAATGCGTGTGCAAACGGATCTCTGTGGATCCCCTAAAGTGATACCGGCAACTACAGAGTGTTCCAAGCCTCCTTCCTGAACCTGCCTCACTGAGGGTGGCCCGGCTTGGCACCGCCCACTCAGAGTCATGGACCTTTCACCTTTCCTGAACCCCAGTGTCACGCAAATAGCAGTTGGAACACAAAGACTGTGTTCATAACTCCTTTGAACTACACTGGTACATTCACAAATGTGCAGCATACCCATGCTCCCACGCGCACGCTGTCTACACAGGCACGCAGGTGTCACTGTGAGTATACACAGCAGAGATGCACACATACACACACACAGCACAGATGAAATCGCCAGTGCTGATGTGCAAACACAGCACAACCACAAACACCCGGGGGATCAGGACTGGCATGTGGGTGCCCTTCTGTCTAAAACAGAAGCTTGTCTCCTGCCGGGCCTTGCTGCTATCTAAGCAGTGATACCCCACCATCCTTCTAAGGTCTAAGTGCCTGCTTCCTTGAGAAGACCCGGCCATAGCTGTTAGACAGCTGTCACTTGCATTCTGGCAGGTGGCCTCATGTGCAGGAGCGTGGAGGGGGGCTGGGTTCCTGGGTGAGTGGTGTCACTCCGGGGGATGACAGGTGTCCTGGAAACCCTAGATGCTGTCGACATCACGTCCGATTGTGGGCAGATGCCAAAGGGAAGGCTGAACGTCAGGGTTAATGCTCAAGAGTGGTGTGGGGGTATTCATCTCGAAGTGCGTGGTGCCATAGTAACTGCTGGGAAGGAGAACTATTTCCAGTGTCTCTGCAGCAGCACAGCAGCAGGTACCGTGCTGGGCTTTACAAATGTGAGCCTTTCATATTCTGGTCTTTAATGGCAGGTGATAAGATTAGGGTAAGAGAGCTGTGATTTAGCCATACTTGATATCTCACTGAGGGCTCAGCATCGTCTTCTGCATTAATCCCCACGGGAATCCTGCGAGGAGGGTGGGCTAGGCTGAACTACCTTTGACTCCAGAGAGAAAGCCAAGCCTCTTAAACATCCCCTGGAGGGCAGGACGCAGACCTCACCCCTTGACGCTCAGCTGCAGCCTGCTTGATGACCGCTGATGGAGACGCCCGGGCAGCTCCTAACTAACCTGTTGAGTGGCCAGCCCATGCACACCTGGCTCTGTGCAGAGGGGGGGACAGCTGGCAGGTCACTCTGGGACTGAAACGATGATGAGTCCCCTAATAGCACTTGAAAGAGACTGAGAAAGGCCAGAGGAGGCATCAGCTACAAACGAAAAGAGCTAAATAGAAGAAGCCACCAGGAATTGAGAGGAAGCTCTCTCTCCCTCTCTCCTTCACTTGCTACTCCTCTTATATATGAATTATTCCTTGTATTTGTATGGCATTTTCCATCCTCAGAAACTCTCATGTAGATAGCGCTATTCAGTGCTCATATCAGAAGGAACCTGGGACTTCCTTACACAAGGAGTTATGCTGTGGCTAGAGATGGAGCCCCAAGGAGGACCCAGATCTCCTAGATCTCTATCAAGCACCAGCTCCTCTGTACACAAGCTCACACTACAGCCACCACAGCACTGAGAGGCGTCTACTACTGTCCCCATTTTACAGGTGAGGAGACTGAGGCTCTGCAAGAAAGTGTCCAGTTACGCCTGAAGCCACTCAGGTAAGAAGCAGCAGAGACAGACCTCGGGGTTAGGCATGCGGATTCCCAGTGGCATGATTTCCCACTTCCCACCTTGTGCTTTTTCATTAAAAATCACACTGTGCTTTCTTTCTGGAGACCCAGAAAGAGGAGGTGAAATGTGGATGGGAATCTACCGGCACTGATTCCTCAACTGCCAGAAGGCATATGGAGCTGGAATGCAAAGTCAGGGGGACGGTGTCCACAATGTGGCCAGAGGACACTCATTGAGGCTCTCTCATGGGTTTTTTCTATTCCCTCTTGGGCTTCTGGGTGCCTTTCTTTCTTTCTTTCTTTTTTGCGTTAGCAATATTCAGATTTTAATAATTTTATATAATAACATTTAGCTGTGCAGTATAACCCAAGAAGGTTTATCATCACTCATTTGACAATGTTTACCATGTAACTTAGCATGGTAAATAAGCCTAATTAGTTTAATATCTCTCTTTGAGTTGTTTCAGGGGCCCTCAGAAGCATTCCAGAGTTAGCTAGAGGTCAAAAAACCTTCATTCAGGATATCATTAGAGAAAGATTTTCAAAGCTATTAAAAGATTTTAAAGTACTTTGTCAAGTAGGATCATAGTCACTGTGGAACAATACTTAACCAAAGTGACAATAGAAGATTTTTAAAGCAAATAATCATTATAACAGATTGCTAAAAAAGGTAAAGAAACATTAAGATCTATTCTCAAAAGCAGACCAATAAATATTCAAGAAAAGTTTGTCCTTTCTTTTTAAAAAATACTGATTTATTTATTTTTGGCTGTGCCTCACAGACTTTTCTCTAGATGTGGGGAGCGGGGGCTACTCTTTGCTGCAGTGCAAGGGATTCTCATTGTGGTGGCTTCTCTTGTTGCAGAGAACGGGTTCTAGGGTGCTTGAGCTTCAGTAGTTGCGGCTCCTGAGCTCAATAGTTGTGGCTCACAGGCTTAGTTGCTCCGAAGTATGTGGGATCTTCCTGAACCAGGGATCAAACCCATGTCTCCTGCCTTGGCAGGCAGATTCTTTACTACTGAGCCACCAGGGGAAACCTGTCCTTCTTTCTTGATTTGCCTCCTTTGTCCCACCATGCTTCTGCCCTGTAGCTGGGCAGGCAAGTGGTCCTCTGCCATCATGGTCTTAGTTCTTTGCAGCAGCAGCAGGAGAAACATCCCCTTGAGAGGAGGAGGGTGTGTCAGAGCTCATCCTTCCTTCCCAGCTCTGGGCCACCAGGGCAGACCTTTCCACCCCAGTGCACACAGGCCTTTCAGTGCAGCAGAAAATGTCTGACCAATTGTTTGTCTGACAACTTTATCCTGGGAGGAAAAGCCAAAGTGGTGGGGAGGGGGTGGAGTTCCAGGAAAAGACCTAAGATAGGGCACCGGTCTGAGCCTCGGTCGAGGAGAACAAAACCCATATTTACTACTTACTGCTAAAGCGACCTTACCCGAGTCATTGAATGTTTTTGAACTTCATCTATTTACTGGGAATTAAAAATCTCTGCACGCCTCGCTGGATTCTTGTTGGGGAGAAATAATACATAGGAAAGAGGTTTGAAAGCTGTAAAGGGCTACAGAAATGAAAGGTAAATGAAAGGTGTTTTCTATTAAGTAGAATAAGGAAGATCAAGAGTGACAGAGAAAGAGGAGGGAAGAAATCAGAGAACTAGGAGTAAGTGCCAGCGGAAATGAATGCTTTCCCACAGAGAAATGCATTAGGCACCTTCAAATGTTCGTTCTTTTCTAGAGGATTATAAAGAAAGAGCTATTCCTAATGGGCATCAATTATACAACTTAAGAGTTAGCTCATGGCACCTGTGATTCGTTGCTAGCTATCATGGTGACTCTTTCAATTATTTCCCCAATCCAGCCTGATACACAAAATCTCTTCTTTCCTACCCTCGGCCATTCTAGAAAGGACAGTACTAAGGACAAGGGAGGTAGAAATGAGGAAGGAGAAAAGTGGTGCCCATCTCCCTTCTCCAGGGAGATGAACTGGGGTAGATCATTGTGCCTCGCAGACTTGGGTCAACCTGCTGGTGGGAGATATTGGACCTTTTAAATATCAGATTTCCTTTCCTTCCCTTGAATCTGTCGTTGCTTAGTCATTAAGTTGTGTGCAACTCTTTTGCAACCCCATGGACTGTAGCCCGCCAGGCTCCTCTGTCCTTGGGATTTCCCAGGCCAGAATACTGGAGTGGGTTGCCATTTCCTTCTCCAGGGGATCTTCCCAACCCAGGGATTGAACCTGCGTCTCCTGCATTGCAGGTGAACTCTTTACTGCTCAACCACCGGGGAAGCTATACCTTGGATCTACCGAATTAAAATCCCCAAGGCGGGGCCCTGGCATCTGTATTTTTTAAAATAGGCCCCATGTCATTCTTATTTACGGCCAGGTTTGAAAACCACTGTTCTGTCTTCTGCTCTCCCAGCCACAGAAACCAGTCTACAGGCTTGGCCACCTTCCTGCCACTCTTCAATTCACACAGGGGTCCCTTCTGGGGAATGTGGTGTTGGAATGATCTTGCCTCCCTGCTTGCCTACCTCTCTTGCTGCTTTCTTTTTTATACGTAATTTTATTTATTTATTTGTTTTGGGCTGAACTGGGTCTTCACTGCTGCATGAGATTTTCTTTGGTTGTGGCAAGTGGGGGCTACTCTCTAGTTGCAGTGGGTGGGTTTCTTGCTGTGGTGGCTTCTCCTGTTGTGGGGTATGGGCTCTGGGGCATGCACGCTTCAGTAGTTGTGGCCCATGGGCTTAGCTGCCCCACAACATGTGGGATCTTCCTGGACCAGGGCTTGAACTCATGTCTACTGCGTTGGCAAGCAGATTCTTTACCCCTGAGCCACCAGGGAAGCCTCTCTTGCTGCTTTCTCTCTCTCTCCATTCTTCTCCCAACCCAGAGACAGTCCTGGGAGAAGCACCTGGAAATGGGCTAGCTTGTAGCTGCAGGGCATTGAGCAAAGGGTGATCTCAAAGACAGCATCCAGGGGGCAAAGACGGCACTGATGATAAAATAAACGCAATTAAACACAATCAGCCTGCAACCTAGGGCCTGGCAGAGACAGGGAGACCATGTAGGACACCACAGTGGTTTGGGTTGGAGAGACAGACAGGAAATCCTTGTGGGTCCATGGCCTTGCCCTTCTGGGAAGCCAGAGAGACTAGGAAGCACCATTAAGGCAAAAGCATCCATAGTACCTGAGTGCGATGGAAAGCTGTGGTCGGCCGGAGTGACTAGCTGTGCTGCCTCCTGTTTCCAGGTTGGCTAGGGGTGCCCCTTCTCCCCATGACTGTGTCTCTCCATGTTCCCAGTGAATATTCAAGTAAGGTGGGCAGTGATCTGGGGCTCAAGAAAAGAGAACTCTTCCAGCTCATTCTGTTTATTTTGCTATTGATAAAATGTATCCTTAAGGGTCAGGGTCAAATAAGGCGGCCCTTCTGGCAGTCTTGCTTAAACAGCCCCAGCCTCCATTGCTAGTGTCTGCGAAGCAAGCTGCAGCACTACTGAGGTGGGCTGAAGCTTGCTGGACATCACGCATCCTCCCTGTCCTGTGGGACAGCGTGCTGGACCTGTCAGCAAGGACACTGGCAAGAGGTCTCCAAATTTCTGGCCAGATGCCAGCCGTCTGGACCATCAACAGTGTTAACTGAACACCTACTGGGTGCTGGATGCTAGGCCAACTGCAGGGGAAGGGGGAGGGACCACAGTAACGGAAGTCACGATCCCACCATAAAAATACCCAAGTCCAATTATGCTGGGCCAAATGCCCAGTTATAGGAGCATTCTAGCACAAGGTGCTATCCCCAGCCCTGAAGGCAATGTCACAGACTGTTACTGACAAGACATGGACTAAGAACAAAGGACTGCATGGGGGTACAGGGTGGTACTGAGGAAAGGAAAGATTGGAGTGAGGCTGGAAGAGCCGAAGTTTCTTTGGAAGGGGCCAGGGTCGAGCAAGTAAGTGTGAATGAGTTCCACGGAAGGCCGAAGGACATCCCTGTGAGGACCGGGAGGAAACAAGCAGAGGAGCAGAGAATTCTTCAGAGGGAGGAGCAAGGCCGGGACTCTGTTTCCAGCTTGAGTTGTTTCTTGCTCTGGTTCCAGCGCTTGCCTGCAAGACGTAGGGGGATTCAGGTACCAGTCACTGCCCCTCCATTAAATCCATAGCTCCTCCACCATCCTGCCTGTGGGCACAGAGCCGGAGATGAAGCTCCCCCGGGACTGTGTAGCCTCCTCCTAAACACAGCCTGGCCTTAGCTTTGAGAGGAAGTCCTGGCCGGGAACCACATAGGTCCCCAACTGAACCCCATTGCCAGCCAGCCAGCTGCTCGACCTGAATGCGGGCCACTCCTCAGCCCCAGAGTTTATAAATAAACCAAGAGAAGTCATTTTGTCCCAAGAGACGGGGATGTCTCTTGAAATACAGAGATGTTCTGTCTTGTGCCTCCGTGCTTCCTGAGCTGTTATTCTTTGGCGAGGAACAGGGCTTGGCTTGAAGCTGGTTCCCGTTTACAGCTGAGAGTCTCAGCGGGGGCAAAGAGGGTGGAGCAGGGGAGGCAGGAGACACGGACAGAAGTGCTTTTGGTTGCGCCCTGATATAATAAATGGGACCGCTAAATGAACAAGAGGGGAAGACAGAAGAGAAGCATGACAGAGAAGGCAGGAGGGTGTTGAGATGGGAAAGGGGCAGTGAGAGAAAGAGATGTTGACAGAGATGCAGAGGAGAGATGCTGGCAGACTGTCAACTAAACGTCCATGCCGAGACAGGAGAGGGAGATGGGAAGATTAGGGGAAATGTACAAAGGCAGACAGCTTGCAGCAAAGCGCCCCGACTCCTTGCCTCCGTCCCTTTTGCATTTCCAAAGCCCGCGCACACACTGAGACACAGAGAGCTGCAGTGAAGGAGCACGGAGGAGGGCAGGGGGCAGGCACAGGGAGGACCGGGTGGGAGGAGGAGTGGAATAAAGGGACACTGTGCACATGGGGTCTGAGTGTGAGGACTAGATACCAGCGCGTGTCTAAACACAAAATAGCAGCATTATCTGTCTCGTATGCATCCTTGTGTAGATAAACGGCTTTGAGAGGACCCTGGGACAAGACTGTCTGGGTCTAAATGCTGGCGATACCAGCTTCCGGTGGTGCGAATTTGGTGAGTTAGGGAACGGATCTGAACTTCTCTCTGGGATGGGGATCACGTTAGTACTTCTTTATGGGGCTGTCATGAAGATTGAAGCTTCATAGATAGGACGGTATGCACTTGGTACAGTGCACAGAGCAAGACCTCTGGGGGGCTCTGGTGCGGCTGGGGCGCTGCAGCTGTGGACGGAGTGAGGGTGCACACAGACAAAGGGGGACAGGAAGGATGGGGGCAGGGAGGAGCAATGGCTGAGGTGAGCCCTCCTTTTTTAGTACAAATCTCTTATTTGGAGTCAATATACTTTTTGTCGTGAGCAATGAGGCTGAGGAGTGAAGAATGCCTTCCAGCAATGGATCAGCCCAGCAGACAGCATGTAAGCCAAGAAAGAAGAGGAGGAAGGAGACACAGGCCAGTATCAAATGAGACTCTGAAGCTGCAAGTGAGTGAGTGGCTGGCTGGGGATGCCACAGGACCCAGAGGAGGCTGAAGCCAAAAACAGCCAAGGTCAAGCTGGCTCTCCTGGTGGGCTGCTCCACTAAGAGGGAGCGGGAGGGGTGAGGTGCAGGGGAACAGTCAAAGCAAGACCTTTAAGGAAACACTGCAGGTCACCCCACGGCTCATCCGTCAGAAAGCCCAGGAAGGGGAGCTGGGTAAAATCTGCCATCTCTCAGGCAGCATGCTCCTCTCTCCTGCCATCCAGAGGACGGGCTTTTAAAATTCCTCCTATGATGATGTGAAGGCTTCCCTGGTGGCTCAGTGGTAAAGAATCTGCCTGCCAATGCAAGAGACTCAGGAGATGCAGGTTCGATCCCTGGGTCAGGAAGATCCCCTGGAGAAGGAAGTGGACTCTCACTCCAGAATTCTTGCCTGGGAAATCCCACGGACAGAGAAGAGCCTGGCAGGCTACAGTCCATGGGGTCACAAAGAGCCGGACACGACTCAGTGATTAAATAACAACAAAAGAGACTTAAGATTGAGATGTGAGACTTAAGAAATGCCCTCCTCTGGAAAAGACGTCGCACTCCACTAACTGGATTCAGGAAAGGCACTGAGGCAGAGTCACTGACCGGAAGTGCTTTTTCTGAGAGGAAAGGCAAGGATATAAGAAGCACAGTGAAAGAGACTGAAGCTTATTCTGCTGCAGGGCCTTGCCCTCGACCTGAGGTTGGCTCACCTGAGCTCAGGGTGGGCCAGGGATAAGGAACCAAGAGTGGAGAGAAGGTTAGGGAACCTTCTTCCATGCTGCCTCACTGACCAGAACTGGCACTAACACAAAGGTCCCAGCACACCTGAGCATAATCGTTGCTCTTAGTAGGTGCTGCTCTCTGGGTTTTGGTCACCAGAGATGGTTCCTGAATCACACAAGACCCTCAAAGATGGTTTTAATCCCGAGGGGGAAGAAATGCAGGAATTCAGGATCTTAAATCCCCACTTTGCTAAATTAGGCTCTTGGTGCTGGAATTAAGCCTGCAGCAACAAACAGAAAAACACTTCGAAAAAGTGAAAACATATTAATTACTGCCAACGCTCATTTGTGATTATGAATATTATAATCATAGCTATCACTTACTGCGAGCCTCCCCAGGGGCCAGTTGCTTCTACACATAAGCTCATAAATCCTCACAATGACCTTACAGAGTGAAAATTAGAATTCCCTGTTCTAGACAAAGACACAGGCTCATAGAGGTGAGGAATGCTCACACTCAGAGTGGCTCAGAGCCTCCACTCTTCCCACATCTAAATCTACCTTGGGTGTCCTTAAGGAGAGGGGATTTCCTTTAATTTCAGATTCTACTTTAAATGTACTTTCACTGAAAAGCAGTACTGCCCTCTCCTGATTCCCACCATCTCCCATGTAGGATGCAGTGAGAGGCTCCGTGGAAAGTGTCTTCTGTGAACCAGACGTGACCCCAGAACTCTGGCAGAGAGGCTAACCCTTCCAAAAGGTGCTCGCCCAGAGAGCACAGTTCTCCTCCCATGCAGACTGCTGGGACTGCTGAGGGGAGCAGGAAGAGGGTGTAGCAGGGAACCATCCTTTCAAACTCTTGTGCAATAGGAGGGGTGTAGAGCCTGCTGCCCTCCGCCTCTGGAGACCTGCACATTCTATGAGGGTAATACAATGATACGACTTTCCGCTTCTAATTGTCCTAAAGTTTAAGACCTTATTGCTCCAAGAAGCATTCTCTGTGTGGCTAGAGAGAAAGCCCACAAAATAACAAAGCCACCATTTCTCTGTTTGCAACAAGATTCAGGCTCCTCCAAACTCCCGTTCCCATAAACAATGGATGGGTGTGTGGTTGGCACCACCTGGGCCGGGGTCTGTGGGCCTGTGATCTGACCCTACTTCTCCTTTTCTCCATTCACTTGAGTGACTTCTTGTAGCGCTCATAGCATCCAGAAGAAGGTGTCTTAGTCTCTGCAGGCTGCTGTAACAGGATCCCATAGATGAGGTGCCTTTTATAGACAGATTTACTTTGCACAGTTTTGGAGGCTGGGAATTCCAAGATCAAGGTGCTGGCAGATTCGGTTTCTTGTGGGAGCTGGCTTCCTGATTCATGGATGATCATTTTCTCACTGTGTCTCTGCATGATAGAAGGGGTGAGGGAAGTCTCTGGGGTTTCTTTCATAAGGGCAGTAATCTCACATAGTAGAGTTCTATCCTTATGACAGCACCAACACCCTAAGGCCCCACCTCCTAATATAATCACCTCAGGAGTTAGGATTCAACATATGAATTTCAGGATGTGAACATTCAGTGTGCAGATGGTTTGCTAGAGAGCAAGCTTCCATGCTCTTCTGTCCTTATCTCCTTACTAATCACACACACACACACACACACACACACACACACACACACACACACACAGAGCTTATTCCCATAAGAGAGCAAGAAGCCCACAGAGGTCTAATAGAGAAAGATAATAAAGTCTTGTCCTAGAAAAATCAGGTTAATACCCAGCTCCTTACAGGCAATAAGTGGCAATGTGCTACCAATACTGATCAAATTCAGTCCAGAAGTGACCAACCTCATAATCTCCAGGGCAGAGTGGCTTTCAGTGGAACAATTTTCCTAACGGAGTGACTCTGCTGCCACCACCCTTCTCCAGAAAAGACCCCAAAGACACTTATATTGGCCAAAGGTGAGCCAGCGGAAGGAGCTGAGCTGCCCTTCTCTGTCCTAATCCCTCCAGCACGAGGCAGGCAGTCACACCCCATCGTCTGGACATTCACACAGAGACCGCTGCGGGTGCTGGGCCAGCACCTCTCTGCCCATCTCCCCCCTGAGCCCAAATGCCTGCAGTGGGAGGGGAGGTGTGAGGACGGGATTGGGAGGCAAAGAGGGAACGGAGGAGGGGGAATGGAAAGGCCAGGCCAGACCGAGTGAGAGCAGTGTGAGAATGCATGGTGGTGTGGGTTTGGGGAAACCCCAGGAAACCAGCTTCCAATGGTGATTAATTTAGTGAGAGAAAATAGATGCTCACTGCCAGCCACCAAGTCTGCGGAAGTTGACAATGAAGCGATCAGCTCCACGTTCAGGCGGCTCTGGTCTTGTGAGAAGGCAATCTCTGAGCTTCGAGCTGCTCCACCAACAGGAGCGTGACTATGGGGAAGGAGCCACCCAGTTCCTGGAGAGGAAGACACTAACTCTTCCTACAGCCTGCCTCTGGACTCTGTGGGACACAGGAACCCAGAGATGGAAGGGTGTCCATAGAGATACTGGTGCCCCGCCAGCCCCATCCAGGAGAGTGTCCACATGGCATCTCTCTGCTGGATGTGCGTGTCAACCTGACTCTGCTATTGGAGGAAGGCTGAACATTCATCTTCCTTTCTGATAGACATGATATGCGGGCTCCCAAAATATGAAGCCACTCACTCATTCATTCAACCAAATGTACTTCTACTGTGTTTCCATCCTTTGTTAGGCACTACAGCTCCAACAGTGTGGATAAAATAGAAGCAGTCCCTGCCTTCCCAGAACTTACAGTTTAGTGAGGGAGACAGAAAATCAATCAAGTGATGAATGGATTTCACTCATCCAACCCTTTAGACGCTCATGGTTCCAAATAATCGAAGGGAACTGATTAGAATGATAAAGCCTGAGGCAGCATAAGACTTCAGTATCATCTAGAGCATCATCATTAGACATGCGAGGGAGCCCAGAGGGGTTGCATGATGTCCAAAGTCACACAGGTAGCAAGTGGCAAGGACAAGGACCAGAACTTTAATTAAGCATTTGGCTTAATGTTTTTCTTGTCACAACACACACCACAGTCCAAAGAGACCCAACATAAATGAAGCGTGTTCAACTTTTTCTGATGTTCTTCAAATACCCACTCTGTTGAATGAAAGTGAAAGTGAAAATTGCTCAGACGTGTCCAACTTTTGCCACCCCATGGACTGTCCATGGAATTCTCCAGGCCAGAATACCGGAGTGGATAGCCATTCCCTTCTCCAGGGGATCTTTCCAACCCAGGGATCAAACCCAGATCTCCCACTTTGCAGGTGGTTTCTTTACCGACCAAGCTATCAGGGAAGCCGTCCTCTGTCTAATGCTCTGAGAAAAAAGTGTTCCATCATCAACTAAGCTTGGGAAATGCCAGCACTGTGTCTTCCTTATAGAGGCTGACAGTGTACATGATCGTATTAAAGACTCTGAGGTCTGTGGATTTATCATTGTCTAGCTCAGTGTTTCACAAACTGCTTTGACCGCAGAAGCCCTTTTATTTATGTAGCACATCTTAACTGCACACTGGGATTCCTCAGGAGCTTTGCAAATGCCAAATAATTTAAAGTTCTGTGGATTTTAGATAGTTGATCTTCCTTTGCTGGCTTTCCCCCCTGTTTTCTTGTACCAAACAGCCTTGGTTCCTTCCCTCTAAGTTACATTACATCTGAGTCTTCATTCTCCATCAGCTCTCTGAGACTCCACATTTCTGAATATCCTTTTCCCCCTAGAATACTAGAGTTCATCTTTTCTTGAATTTCTTCAATTTGCTCTCGCTGACAAGTTACTTCTTTCTGTCCCTTGGTAATTGATATTCAATCTACTACAAACTTGCTCTTTTCCTAGGTGATCAAGGAAAGCACTTGAAACATCACTACTCATCTTCTTACGTATAAATCACAAATCCAATAACTGACCTGTGACCTTTCTCCACCACAATGTGCTTCTCCACCTAACAGTTCATTCGTCTATTTGAACTATACTTATTGAATGCTGATCATAGGTCACACTGAAAGTTACTTGCCCAGCAATTTCTGTCTAGTTAATTCCACTGGTTAGGGAACTTTGGACCATAAAGCAGGCTGAGGTTTTGATGCCTTCGAGCTGTGGTGTTTGAGAAGACTCTTGAAAGTCCCTGGGACTGCAAGGAGATCAAACCAGTCAATCCCAAAGAAATCAACCCTGAATATTCATTGGAAGGACTGATGCCGAAGCTGAAGTTCCAATACTTCGGCCACTTGATGCAAAGAGCCGACTCATTAGAAAAGACCCTGATGCTGAGACAGATTGAAGGCAGGAGGAGAAAGGAGTGACAGGACAAGTCAGTTGGATGGCATCACTGACTCAATGGACATGAGTTTGAGCAAGTTCTGAGAGATGCTGAAAGACAGGGAAGCCTGGCATGCTGCAGTTCATGGGGTCCCCAAAAGCCAGACATGACTGAGTGACTGAACAACAACAACCCAAGGGAACTTTGGGAATAAGGTTAGGTTCATAAGTTGACCACTTTGGGGCCCGTGAGTTTCATTCTGCCCATGACCTGAATCCTGGCCAATATTCTCTCAAATAGGTGTCCTTGGACATGAAGAGAACAGGAAAAGATAGTGTAGCTGACCCAGTTCGATTTTTGACCTCTGCAGGGAAAACAAAACAAAACCAAAAGTCCATGCCCTGGGACTGGAGGCATCACCACATAAGCGTGTCTGAGTGTCAGTCTCTCCCAATATTAGCCATCCACTGAGTTCTCCCAGGTTCCTAAGCATCTCTGAAGCCATCTCCCTCTGCTAAATTGTGTCATTAATTCATCAGGGAAAGCTAACATGTGTCTTTGATTTCTTTTTACTCAAACAAACCTAATGTTTGTTTCTATTAATGGACTTATCTCTTAATTTTCCTGGACACTGTGGTTCATTTGTGTGGCTTAGAGATTTCATTTGGACCCAAAAGAATGAGGCAAGTGGCCTTAAAAAATTCTCATTGTTTGGCAGTAGGATTATAAGCAATATGATCCCTTTTGGGAGAAATGGGCTACCACCAGCTGTGTGACTGGGTCTGAATTTTGACAGCATACAGGCATGCACATAACACACACACACATGAGTATTTTACCATAGGAAGAAAAAAACTAGAAATTGATTTTTTTTATGCACTTAAGTTTTCATGGAATCCTTTGGGGATTATTTTCATGGAATACAGCTTATTACTCCTGCTTTCCCAATACACTTGGAAATATCTAAAATATAAGACCAATAACACTCTTACCATACAGTCAAGAAGTGTCATAGAAAGCTCTACCCATACTTACACACAAGCATTAATTTTAAAGCCCATGTATAGACACAGAGACTTCATAGCCAATTTTAGATCACAAAGCTCACGGCCTTCACCTACCGCCAGGGCTCTTGATTCTTTACCCTGAGTGGGTGGCAGAGACTACTCGGTGCTCAGCCCTGCCTGCCCTGGTTGCTCTCTCTCCTCTCCACCACACCCTTCTCTTGCCTCTGGCAGCCCCATTCAAACCCCGAGTCCTTCCAGAACCCCTCTGCCCACTCTGGCCTCCACCACCCTGCCTCCATCCCTCTATTACCATCTTGTTACAAACACTTGTTTTTCCAAAAGCTTCATCTACATTTGTCTTGTCAATTCCTTACACCCACCAGAAAGGAAACATGCTGTAATAGGAAGAACATAGCATCCAAAATAAATCAACATGTTCTTTCCCTTGCTTTCTTTTATTTCCCTTGTTTTCTCCCAGGCCACTTCCAGCTCACCTCCTCCCCCAACTTGGAATCTGTCTCAACACTGGCAGGTCATGGTTAAGCCCCGGGTGAACAAGACACAAGACACACCAAGATTCGTCCTTCCCAGGCATATCTTTCATGCCCTTCCTTTCTTTTCAGAAGCCAACAGTGAGGACTGAATCCCTGATCAAGTCCCTCTGCACCGAGAAAACGTGAGCCACAGACAATGAGAGACAGATGCCCCTGTCAGAATCCCATGCTTCAAGCAAGATGTAGCCCAGATGGCTCAGGCTAAGGACTCCCTGGCCCTCCCCATCTTCTGCTGTCAGTCCCCCCGACACAGCTTCCCCTCCCCCAGAACACTCAAACCTTTCAACAAGTCAGGCGTGCATACACCAGCCATCTCAAGCACCCAGGGATTTGGGCAAAGTGTTAAGAAGGAATGTAAACAATACCTACTAATTGCTGCTGTGACGTAAGTTATAAATTAAATTAGATGGACCAGAGTGCTGAGCTGTCCTCCCCCAGCTTCCACCGTGAGCATCATGGTAGACCAGGCATCTCAGAGAACGGAAGCCAATGTCTCATGAGCATCTTTGGATGGGTTTCCCCAGTAGCTCTAGTGATAAAGAACCTGCCTGCCTGGAGACCCTGGTTTGATCCCTGGGCCGGGAAGATCCCCTGGAGGAGGGCAAGGCAACCCACTCCAGTATTCTTGCCTGGAGAATCCCATGGACAGAGGAGCCTGGTGGGCTAAAGCCCACAGGGTCACAAAGCGTCAGATGTGACTGAAGCGACTTAGCATGCGCGTGCACACCTTTTGATATTTCAGTAACTGGACCCCAGGATGCTTTGGGCCAAGGTCACTCCTAGCTCTGCTATGTTCCACGTATGCTGGGGTTCCAGGCATCCCAGGTTGGTGCAGAGAGAAGCCCTTATGCAGGGGCGGACAAGCACCCCTGCAGCTCCCATGCTTTCCGTTGGAGTTGCAGCCTCAGAGATCAAGCACTTCAGAATCAGCCCTGCCTTGAAAGAGTGGCCTGGGGGAAAAGCTCTCTAAGTACCTATGGCAAGCTTGTTGTTCCCTCTTGTGGGACTGCTTGGGAAAGCCCTGGACCTGAAGCAAAGCAGATGCTAAAGGAAGATTAGTTGAGTAGATGAATGAATGAACAATGAATAAGAGAATGAGTGAATCTATTGGAGACCCCAAACACCTTTGCTTTACTCACCCACGTTTTGTTCAGTTTTGTTCTCTGAGTAGAGGGAGGTGGGACCAGTTGAAGGGGGAGGAAATGACAGCCCATTGGATGAGCCTGGAAGCCCTTGCCTTTGCCACGGACAATGCTTAAAGCTGGCTCAATTCAACAAAATCCAGAGGCAGCCATGAGGGTTTGCTGTTCTGTTAAATCACAATGGGGTGGGGACCGGGCCTGGGATTCTATTAGTTTTTTTCCAAGAATTCCCCACCCACAGGACAGTGCTCTCCACATCGCTGGCATCCTCGCCTTTTTGCCCCTCAGAGAGTGATCTCCATGCTACAAGGCCAAGTCTGCATCTTCTATACAGAAGCCAGAGAGGTATGGTCAAAGTCTATGCATTTAGCCAACCAACATCTACCAGCGACCTGTGGGTGTCTGGCACCATGCTGGGCTCTGAGGATCCAGAGGTGAATGAAACACAGTTGCTGAATTCAGGGGTCTCACAGTCTAGTAGAGAGCTGGCAGCCAAACAGATAACAACAGTTCTGGCCCCTGTGGGCCTCATGGTCTGGGATGTCCCCACGATATGCCAGGTACCTTGTTACTGATGGGAGATAAAGCCCAGAGACAACCAGAGGCTTGAGCCGGGTTCACTGCTTTTCTGGTTCCCTCCTGGGGCTCTTTGCCCTCCACCAGATGACACAGCAGCCTGTCCACCCAGAGCACACCGGGCAGCACTCCAGCGCCTTTCTGTACATCCCCTCTATGGAAAGCTTGTTGCAAAGAGCACTTGTTTCCCCAGGGACACCTGCAGCATAGCCAAATACCTTTCCCTACCTCGGTCTTTCGTCTATTGTTTTCATCAGTAGAAATCCCAAGCGCCAACTACCTTTTAGATTGGAGGCCTGCAGGCTGGCAGGGAAAGAGACACGTTGGGAAACAGTCCTGTCTATGTGCTTTCATTAAAGCAGGCAGTTGCTTGCCAGACTGCCAGTGCCCCTGAATACGTGTCTTCCTGGGGTGATAGAGAATCAATTGGCTTGATGCAACTTTTGGATCCTTGCTAAAACCCTGGCTTGGGTCCCATGGAGGCCCTGAGACAGACATCAATAACCTTGTCTCTCATTGCCTTTATCAGCCGCCATCCAATGCCATTAGAATGCGCCAATATTCATGTACAGTTGAACGGCACTGCCAGCAGCTGCATTATAACAGAGTGGCCAGCCACGGGGAGTAAACGATGGCTGCAGGTTGAGTTTTCACTCCCTCACTCTGCTTTTGTCAGTCTTGGGCCGGAGGGCTTGTCTTTTCCCAAGTCCTTCTCTCCATCACCTGGGGCCAGTTTCCATTGCCACTCAGAGGCTCAACATTAATAAAAATATGTAGTACTTGTTGGTATATAATGGTCAAGGCGTACTATTTTACATGCCTTCACTATCTCATGCAATAATCTCAAAATTCAGCATAGTAAGTGGCATTGCTATGGAAGCAATGAACAAATCAAGGCTCAGAATGGCTGAGAAGGAAACTCAAGGTCACACAGCTGTAACAGGGTTGCAGGCAGGTTAACAAGTTCAGATAGAATCGGGTTTTAGCTTATATCTGGACCCGATCACTATGTGCTTTTACTCAATTATACTGCCTTGTGTTTTTGAAATTCAATAAATAAATAATTATTGAGGACCTACTATGTGCCAGATACTGTCATAGGTGGATATTGAAGGGACTAAGATAGACGAGGTCTCTGTTCTAGTGTGGGGACATTGTAAAAGAATAAACACTCTCACAAGAAAATATTGCCTGGTGGTAAGTCTGTGCAGAGAGTTAACACAAGCCGATGTGAGAGTGAATGACTGGATGGCTACTTTCAGATGGAGTGACCGGAAGTCCTCTTGAGGTGGTGACATTCAGAATGAGTCATGAAAGGCAAGGAGGAGCTGGCCACATGACCTTCAGGGGCACAGCTAGTAGTCCCAGGGTGGGTTTGAGGAAAGGAAGAAGGACCAGTGTGGAAGAAACTCAGCAGGTGAGTGGGAGAGAGGTGGGAGAGGTAGGCAGCACTGGCTTCTCCTGGCTTATATGCCAGAGGAAGCCATGCGTATTTAAGTTTGTTAGTGATAAGAAGTCGCTGAAGTGATAAGAAGTTTGATAGTGATAAGACTATCAGATGTAATTAAATTTCCCTCTGCTTTTGTGTGGAGAAGGGTTGGTGGTGGTGGTTTAGTCGCTGTTTTGTCCGACTCTTGTGACCCCGTGGACTGTAGCCTGCAGGCTCCTCTGTCCATGGGATTCTCCAGGCAAGAATACCAGAGTGGACTGCCGTCTCCTTAGAGGAGAACAAAAGGAGAAACAGGAGTTAGGAGACTGCTGCGGCGGCGGCTAAAGGAGGGGTGGGGTCACCGAGGGAATGAGAGGCGTGAACTCGGACTGGATATGTTTCAGGAGTAGGTTAACTGGACTGGCTGATGGATTGCATACGAGGCATAAGGGAGAGAGAATCAAGAATGTCTTCAAGGTTTGGAGCAACCTGAAACAGAGCAACTTGGTGAATCATGATGTTATTTATAGAAAGGGGGAGGGTTGGATGAGGAATTGATAGGAAAGCTTGGGGTTAAAACATCAAGATTGTGTTTGGGCCATTTTAAAGTTCTAGATGTTAGTTAAATAGCTGCATAAAAAAAAAACTAGATATCATCCTGGAGAAAGTACAGATATTGATAAGGAAGAAGTCCAGGACTATCCCTGACACATGCTAACATTCAGAGGTAGAGCAGAGGCAGAGAAAGCCAAGAAAGATCAGAGGGCAAGTAAAAACCTGGGGGATGTGATGTCCAGGAAACAGAGAGATGAAAAGTTTTCAGAATAAGCATAATGATGATGATGATAATGATAGTGGTGGTGATGATGATTGAAGGAGAAGAAGGAGGAAAAGAAAGGGAAGAAGGAAGAGAAGAGGAAGAAGGGAAAAGGGAAGGAGAAGAAGACAAAGAAAAGAGGGAGACACTGTCATTCTCCCTGCTTCATAGACGAGACCACCAAGGCCCAGAGGGGCCACTGAACGTGAAATCACCGGTCTTCCTTCCCTGCATTCGCTGAATCAGTGATGCCCAGTTCTTTCTTTTCACACCCTACAAATCAGCTTCTGAGCCTCAAACAGGCCCTGACTGAGTTCTCCGGAGGTCCTGTCCTTTTGCAGCCCTGAACTCGGTTTATTAATCTCTTTGTCGGTTTTAATGCCCAGATCAGGGGAAATCTGATAGCTTAGTTGACAGACAAGCAGACTGCAGTGTGGAGAGTAATCAGGTTTCCTATGGCTCTAGCCTCCAACAGAAACCTTTTTTTTTTTCGGTCTTATCCCCTTGCTACCCCAAACTGCTCCAAATCCTTTCTCAAGACCTCATCCAACTCTTATCTCCTCTGAGAGGGCTTCCCTGAGACAGCTACCCTATTCCTCTCTACAGTCCCTTAGAAATTATTTCATATCTAATTAATTTTCATTTCTAATTAGGCTCAATTTTGCACTTTGTGTTGGCAAAGTAGTTGGGTTCCCGTGACATACTTCACAGTTGAAAATGTTATTATCAGAGGTGAAAATAACATTGAAGGGAGAGAAATGTATCCCTGGGTGTTAGAAAAAGGGCTCAGAGAGAAAACCTATTCTGAGATGCCAATTAACCTTGGAGAAGAGGCATGCGAGAGCAGGAGGGCACCAAGCAGGGTCTGCAGGAAGGGGCGAGGGTGAACGTGGTCTGGGGCAGGACTTTCGAATCCCTAGAAAAAACCTGGGCTCTCTGCTACCAGAAGCTCTCAGAACATGACCCTGTGCAGCTAGACACGGCCCTGGCTGGCCCTCCAGGGAGCAGGGCCATCTGGGAACTGAGTCTGGTTGCAGCATCCCTTCTGACGTGGCTGTTATCACATCCACCTGAAAGGGACCAAATATGTCTGTACATGGAACATGCCCTAGCAATGGTCAGTATAATTGAAGAGTGCTCCAAGTTCCTTCCCCCAATATTTCTATCTGCTTAGAGTGTGAAATTTGTATGTTTGAAGAAAAAAGCTTTGAATTTTGCAGCTATAATAATAAGAGGGCTCCTTTCCAAGAGCACAGCTGAGGGAGAGGTGAGCCACCCAAGGGATAGACAGGTGTGGAAATGAGATTCTGCCCTAAATGGGGTCATCAGTGGAGGAGTGAAGATGAAGCTCTCATTAAAAGGGCAGTGCAAGGCATGGGGAAAATAGTCATGAATTTCATAAGCCCCTAGGATAGGCCCTATTTTCCTCCAACATATGCAGACAAATAAGACAAATAGGGTAAAGAGAGACACTTTATCATGCACCATTCTGTGCACAAGTGAGGCCCTGCAGTGCCATCCCCACATGTAGGGAGACCCACCTCGGTCCTGCTTCACAGAAGTCCAAAGAATGCTCATTCAGTCGTTCCACATACGTTCACTGAACACCTATTAAGTGCAGGCCCCATTCTAGGTGCTTGCAATACATCACTGAACAAAACATAGACCCCTCCATTTGTGAAGCAAATGTTCAAATGATGGGACTCAGATAACAAGCTATAAACATGATAGATGGTAACGTAAATTGGATGCTAGAGTTGATGCAAGTCAGATCTTTGAAATAGCCCATCTCTCTCAAAGCTTGGGCTCTCCTAAATACTACATTCTCCTGTACAACACTGTTCTCTGTTATCTCATCAGAAACCTCCGAGGCCAAAGTAGCCACACTTCCCACTTCACTCTTCTTTCCTCAAGTACCCTCCCCTACCCAGACCTTGTCCTAACACACACAGTAGACACAGAGAGGGTGCTCAGTCCCATGTGTGAAATTGAATCGGTCATCTTTGTCTGGGAGCACAGATTCTATCCCCTGGCAAAACCCTCTTTTAACATGATCTGTTTACCCTAGAGTCCCTTTTCTACAGACCTTTCCCTGTGACACATATGGTTATCTAAGGAGGGTAGATCTAATTTGGGGGAAAAGAGAAAAATCTGATTCCTATCAGGATTGATTTCCCTTCCTCTCCGGCTTATGTCTCCCAGGATCCCCATCTCCACTCGTGACCCACTACTCCTCCCCTCCTGCATAATTCCTGACCCAGAGGAGAGATGGGGATGAGGCAAATGCTGTATCCTTACCTGCGGGCTACAGGTGACTGCTCAAAAATTTTCCACAGTGAAGGTCTAAGAACACTTTGATTTCATCTCATTTTTAGCACATATGCGTACATGCATGAAAGGGAGAAAATGCCATCCTTCCATGTGCCCAGCGCTAGGAGAGAGATGCATAAACGTTCTTGGGTAATAGATCATGGCAATAGTATATCCCGACTGTTCTCTTCTTGGGCTTCCCTGGTGGTCCAGTGGTTAAGAATCTGCTCTGCAGTGAAGGGGACACTGGTTCAATCCCTGGTCCAGGAAGATCCCTCATGCCATGGGGCAACTGAGCCCGTGCCCCACAACTACTGACGCCCATGTGCCCTAGAGCCCATGCTCCATCCGCAACAAGAGGAGCCACCCAATAGGAGGAGGAGTCACACAGCAGCCTCCCTGACGCTCAGATGTAAAGGATCTGCCTGCAAGGGCAGGAGACCCCGGTTCAGTTTCTGGGTTGGGAAGGTCCCCTGGAGAAGGGAAAGGCTGCCCACTCCAGTATTCTGGCCTGGAGAATTCCATGGGCTGTATAGTCCATGGGGTCACAAAGAGTCAGATACGACTGAGCAACTTTCACTTTCACATTGCAACTTGAGACTAGTCCCCCTTCACCACAACTAGAAAAAGCCCAAGCAGCAATGAAGAACCAGCGCAGTCAAATATAGTAAATAATTAAATTTAAATTACTCTCTGGTCCTTCACCTCTTCTCCTATGTATCATATCAAGTTCCATAAAGACACAGTTAAGCTGTACTTTCAAATTCAGTGTATGTGAAAAATAGAAAAACAAGACCTAAAAATGCAGTAGTTGGATGCACCAGAGTTCTTTGAGATCACTCCTAGGCCCTTTATTCTTCTCATTCATACTTTAGTCCTGTCCGGCCTCATTCATGTCATTTCTTCAGATACCACCTCTCTGCCTACGACTTACAGGCTTATATTTGCAGTCAGAGGTCTCTGAGTCTTAGAACCGAACAGCTCACACATGCCAAGGGATATTTCTTCTTGGTTTACTACCAGGTTCCTCAACAACACACAGTCATCACAATCTCATAATCTTCCTACCACCACCTTCAAGCCTGGACCTCTTCCATTGTCTCTTATGTCAGCAATAGCTTCACCCCATCCAGGGGTAGAAGCCAAAACTCCAAGCATCACTGTTGACTCTCCCTAGCTCTAACTCTCATGCTCATCGTCAGTCTAGCCACAATCCCAACAATTTTGCCTCCTAAGTACCTCTTTCATCTATTTACCTCCCTTTGTCTCTGTTGCCACCACCTTCATCCCCAAACTCATCCCCTCTCATCTGGATCACTTTAAGGTTTCCAGTCAATCTGCACCTGACTCTGTCTCTAATCAGATCTTCGTGCTGCAACCTGAGGAATTTCTAAATGCAAATCTGAAAGCGACTCCACCCTCCCCACACCTTCATTTGCAATGGGTTTTCAGTCATGTCCGACTCTTTGCGACCCCATGGACTGTAGCCTGTCACGCTCCTCTGTCTGTAAGATAATACAGGCAAGAATACTGGAGTAGATTTTCATTTCCCTTTTCCAGGGGATCTTCCCAATCCAGGGATCAAACAAACACTTCCCGCATTTCCTGCACTGGCAGGCAGATTCTTTACCACTGAGCTACCTGGGAAGCCTGTCCATGAAATT
Organism: Capricornis sumatraensis; assembly: GCF_032405125.1. Taxonomy (NCBI): domain Eukaryota; kingdom Metazoa; phylum Chordata; class Mammalia; order Artiodactyla; family Bovidae; genus Capricornis; species Capricornis sumatraensis. The sequence continues at coordinate 64,180,590 of NC_091082.1, forward strand.
TTCCAGGCAAGAATACTGGAGTGGGTTGCCCTTTCCTACTCCAGATATCTACAGTTACTTCATTGATTTCCTGTTGCTCCAGGAAAAGATAAAAAAAAATCTTTGTGTTGAGCTTCCCTTGTGGCTCAGTGGTAAAGAATCTGCCTGCCAATGCAGGAGATGCGGGTTCAATCCCTGGTCTAGGAAGATCCCACATGCAGCAGGGCAACTAAGCCTGTGTGGCACAACTACTGAGCCTGTGCTCTAGAGCCTGGCAGCCGCAACTACTGAGCCCACCTGCCCCAACTACTGAAGCCTGTGTGCCCTAGAGCCCAGGCTTGGCAACAAGAGAAGCCACTGCAATGAGAAGCCCGTGCATGGCAACTAGAGAGTAGCCTCTACTCGCTGCAACTAGAAAAAGGCCCAGGCAGCATGAAGACCCAGCACAGCCAAAAATAAGTAAATAAATTATTCTTAAAAATCTTTGTGTTGTGAACTGAAATGTGTCCTCCTGCAAAATTCACATGCTGAAGTCGAACGCCGCTGGTACCTGAGAACGTGACTGTCTTTGGACGTAGAGTCTTTAAAGAAGTATTTCAGTTAAAATGAGGTCTTAGGGTGGATCCTAAGTCAATATGACTTGTGTCCTTATAAAAAGAGGAAATTTGGACCCAGACAGGCAGAGGGCCAACCAGGAAGAAGACTCAGGGAGAAGAGGACCATCCACGAGCCAAGGAGAGCCCCAGATGTGAACCCTGCCGACACCTTGATCCCAGACTTCTAGCCTCCAAAACTGTGAGACAAAACATTTCTACTGTTCAAGCTGCAGAATCTGTGGTGCTTTTGTTATGGCAGACCTAGCAAATGAATGCTTCTTAATAGGGCTGCAAAGTCCTCCATGGTTCAGAGACGATTTTAAAACAAGCCACAGAATTTTTGATCATCTCCCTTCCAAAGGTAGCACCTAATTCTCCTCCTTTTAGGTGTGAGCTACACTTAGTGGGTCGCCTATAATAAATAGAACAGGAAGTGGCAGTGAGTGACTTCCTAGATTAGGACTTAAAAGGCATCATGGCTTCCTTCTTGCATCACTTCCTCTTGAATCACTGCTCTGCAGGAAGCCAGCTGCCATGTCATGAGGACCCTCAGGGAGACCTATGTGGAGGTCACTCAGGGAAGTCTGAGGTCTTCTGCCAATAGCCATGTACATGAGCTATCTTACAAGCAGACCCCACAGTCCAGACAGACTTTCAGATGACTGCAGTGCTTGTGATATCTTGACTGTGACTTCATGAGAGACCAGAACCAATAAGCTAAGCTGCTCCAGAATTCCTGTCCCAGTGAAACTAAGATAATAAATGTTTGTTGTTTTCAGATGCTGTTTGGGGACTATTTGTTATGGATCTTCCTGACCCAGGGACTGAACCTGGGTCTCCTGCATTGCAGGCAGATTCTTTACTGTCTGAGCCACCAGAGAAGCCCCATTTGTTATGCAGCAATAGACAACAAGAACAGCTTGACTTGAACTCCTTTTCTAGGCTTGCCTCTTACCACTCTTGCCTAGTCTCTGAGCCCCAGCCCCATTGGCTTGCTTGCTAAGTCTCAGATTTCCCATGCTTTCCAAGCCCCTTTTTCTAGAATGCACTCCTACATTCTTCCTTAGTTGAGTTCTATTAATCCTTTGGATCACATTTCAAGCATTAATTTTTCATGGAAAACTTTCCTGACCCCATAGTCTAGAAATATGCTTTCATTAAACCGTATTCCTCTCCTTCAGAACACTTTGCTCTTATTATAATTTGTTCATTGGGGTGATTATTGAGTTGATGTCTATCAAAGAATTTGTCTGCAACGTCGGAGACCTGGGTTTGGTCCCTGGAAGGTCTTCTGGAGAAAGGAATGGCAACCTGCTCCAGTATTCTTGCCTGGAGAATCCCATGGACAGAGGAACCTGGTGGGCTACAGTTCATGGGGTCACAAAGAGTCCAACACGACTGTTTAAGTCCAACAGTTTCACTTTCACTTTTTTCTACTAGACTTCAAGCACCATGAGGCCAGAGATGGTAGTATTTTTGCTTACCTCTATGTCCTATGCAAGTTAGTCAGTCAATACATATCAATAATTATTGGATGGATGGATGGATGGAGGTAAGCCAGTATCTGTAGACGCAAAAGTCTTACATTTCAGAATTGTCCTCTGTTAGGTCTCCCAGTTACAGAAACATCTGTGAACCTACAAACAAATTAATCAACCTGTAGCTACACATGACTTAACTAGAGCTCAGACATCGTACGTTGTTTGCTTATTCATTTGATACCATTAAAAATTCTTTTGACTTCCTTTAGTATCTTTATGAAATTTCTTTTCAAATTCCCAGTCCTTTATGTCACAATTTATGAGTGAGGAGAGAATAAGGATTCTCTTCTAAATCTGGAGCAGATAAAGGAGAGAAGCCCCCAGGTACATGGGTGGGGACAGCTGGGGTGGTTGGCACTCCTCTTTACAAATGTGGGACATGATTAAAGAGGTGTAATATGGCGGTGCACTGGGCAAGGCCAGGTCTTCTAGAGTAAAGAGATAGCAGCTCTCCAAATGGTGCAGTGCACAGCTTGTCTTAATTGTTGAGCCTTGGGGGAAGAAAGCCAAGGAGAAATGTTCATTGGTTATGAATTGGGTAATCCTTCCTGGTATAGACAATAACATGAGCAGCTCAGTACCTGACTGATATAGTGACCCTACAGAAGCAAGTTCCAACCCATTTTTATAAGTAAATACCATAATTTTCAATAAAAATACATGCTTTTAAGTCCAAGAGCTTTATTAAATCAAACTATTTAGCTGCACTTAGGCTGCTTTGCCCTAGTTCGTATCTGTGTTGTTTGTAAGTGTATTTTATGAATGACACTTCTTTAAAAGAAAAAAGAAAAGACACCAGAAACCTATTTATCTTGAGCCTCTTTATCTCAGGCTACTTTGCATGTATATATATGTACATATATCTGTAATTTCTCCGGAGCACCAGGAAGGCCAGACTTGGGAAGAGCTTTTATTCATTATTTAATCAAGGAAAGAGCTTTAACTCAAACAAGAGCAGGGAAGGGGGGGAGCTGGGGGGAACGTCCAGGCAGGAGCAAAAGAGTCTGGGCAAGAGAGAACATTTTTATAAACAGACTCTCAAGATAAAAACCTGAACAAAGAGCAACAAACAGCTCCTTTCTACATCTTTTTTTTTTTTTTTTTCCCTTTTCTTGAAGCTTCTGACAGACTCAATTCTCTTCCTGCATAATCTCCTCTCATTTCTTTCTGGAGCAATGTCAGTGTTCTGAATACAGAAGCACATCACCATTTGTTTCCCTTAAGGTGGCTCCTTCCTCTGGCTACAAACAGAGGAGGGAAAGACCCAGCCTAGCCCCCACATCACTCTCTGCTATAGTGATTTCAGATCCTGCAACCCTCTCCACCCTGGGGATGCTTCCCCTCACCCAAGAAGGTTTTCCCTGGTTTCATTACCTTTGCAAGAAGCAGGTGGTAGCTGATAGTCAGCCTCAGTTCCACCTTGGGTAGGTCAAGGGGACTTTGCCCACAACAACCCAGAGAGGTAGGTTTCTTCCTCTCACTTCTTACAGATAAGGGGACTGAGGTTTAGAAAGACAGTTTCATGCTCATAAAAAGAATCGTGACTTTAGAGTCCGTGATGAAATCTGACTCTTTATCCTCATGTTTCTTGTTTTCCCCATCAAAATATTTTCCTAGGAGATATTTCTTTGTGGTCTAAGTCTCCCTTCTCTTGTATTTCTCCCATCAGCTAAATCCCTTTACCTTGTTCAACTTTCACTAATTTATTATTTCAACAATGGAGCATCTCCCACGTGAAGCAATCGAACTACGCTTGTGGAGTCTACATTCTAGTTAAGGAAGACAGATAGCGAATGAGAAAACATGTCCCATGTCAATGGTGATCGGTGCCAAGTAAGGAGAAAAGACCACACAGGATATAGGGCGTGGAGGTGACAGGGAGGGAGGGAGAGAGAGGACTTGGCCTTCTATAACCGGTGGTCAAGGAGGCCTCACGGAAAGGTGACCCTTAAGAGCAGACACAAAGAAACGGAGAGATTCGGTTTGAGTGAGAGAGGGTTTCTAAGAGGAAGGAACAGGGAGCCCAAAGATGTGACTCTTTTGGTGTGTCTAAGGAAGAGTGAGAAGGCCAGTGTGGCTAGAGTGAAGTGTCAAGGAGGCGTGGCAGATGAAGCTAGAGAAGAAAGGACAAAGTGGACCAGGAGCAAGAGATCAGGTCAGTGACCTGGGGAGGGGAGCACAAGGGCCTTCTGCTGTACCAGCTTTGCTTTTTCACTCTAAGTGAGCTGGAAAGTTATTGGAGGATTGTCAGCAGATCTAACTTGACCACTCTGCTCAGTGTGCTAAGAATACACTGGGGGTGGGAAGGCAAGGTTGGAGGAAGGAACTAGACCCATTAGGAGGCACTGCAGGAATCCACGTGCAAGTTGATGGAGACAGACAAAGAGATGAGACTGGAGTTTGGAGACATGTAGAAAGCGGAACCAATGGGGTTTGCCAATAGCTTGATGGAGGATGTGGACAAAGAGGGAAATCAAGGATGACTTCAAGGTTTGGCCACAGTAACTAGAGGAATGGAGCTGACAGAACTGAGAAGGAGAAGACTGTGAGAGGAGAAAAATCAGATGACAGTAAAGAGGAAGGAGGGAGTTTTGCAAAAAGAGAAGTTAAGAGATCGCCATGCCGGAGAGGAGAGTGAATGGACTAGGAAAATGCAGTAGTATTCCCCAGCAGAGCTAAGAGCTAACTTGAGGTTGGTGGCCATGAATGTAAAGTGACATTATGGTTAGGTTTGTTTTTTTTTTTTTTTTCTCAGCCATTTTCAGCTGTATTTATATAAACATGGAATAGGCAGAGAGTTGGATCTAACCAAGGTTAGGGATTTGCCACCCAGGACACTGGGAGGACAAGATGTGGGAGGGAATCAATGAAGATTGTGCATGGGCAAAATGAAGACCAAAGGCACCCAAGCAGGAGAGGAAAAGGGTAGGGCAGGAGGGGTGAGCACAGTACAAAGTTGGCAAGATCAATGGGTTTTATGTTTTGGAAAGGTGGAAGAATTGTTAGGGTAGGGATGAAAAAGGGAGTGAGCTGGGAAGTCAGGAGGTGGTAGTTAGAGATGGGAAGCCTTAAAATGGAGATTATGGGTGGGGGTAGAAATCAGAGGTTCCAGGAAATAAGAATGGAGTGGGTAACTCCCAGAATCATCTCCCCTGGTATCTCCCATGTCTTGGCTCCCCTTCCTCTCTTCCACTTGTGTGCTTTTCCAAGAACCCTTTCTGATATTTATAGCATTAACAGATACAGATCTGACCCATTTCCTCTGCCCTTCCTTGTCCCTTCTTGTGTATTAGTGTGGGTCTTCGGAGAAGCAGAAGTCACAGGACTAAGCACAGAAGAATTTCACCCAAGAGAGGGAATGGGGAAGGATGTGGGGTGAGGCTGGGAGAATTGTCCAACCACCATGAAAGAGCAGGTTGGGTGGAAGCATCTAGATAGCTGGGCAATTGAATAAGATTTAAAGTCGGCAGTGCTCTCTGGGAGTCCTCTAGCTGGAGACACCCATCAGAGACCTGAAGGAACTGGAGCTGGTCTGCCTTGGTGTCCCCAGCATAGTCATTGGCTGGGAGCAGTCCATGGGAAGCATGGGATCCAGCTAATGCAGCCACAGATTTCAGAACACATCATCTGGGGCCCTTGGTCAATTTCACTGCCCATAATTGGGATTCTAGGAAGCACATTCCCACCAATAGTTCCCCAATCCAGCATCAGAACCAAGCTCAGGAGTGAAGTCACTGCACCTTTGAGCCTTTGCTAAGGTCTGGGTGCTGCCAGCTTCCCGAGAAGTGCACGTGGGCAAAGTGCAGGTTCCCTGTTTCCTCCACACATAGGGACCTTCCAGAGAAGAGACTCAGCTCCAGAGAAGCGTCTATGCCCTCAGGAAGGCTGTACTGTGGGGCTAGGAGAACTGGGCTTGGAGATCATTGGGGAGAGCAGACCACGGAGGTGGAAGCTGGGTCTCCTTGGATCCCATTCATTGCTCCTCTTCTGACCCCAGCAGGCTCTGCATCGCCGCTAAAGGGCCCCCCCTTTTCTTCCCCTATCCATTTGGCATTCCTCACATTCTGCCTGATTCTCTGCCCCACTCATTGATACCTGAAAATTTAGCCCTTACGAAATATCACCTCAAAGGCTTTGTCCTCTTCCCCCTGCCCGAATTCTCAGGCTTTCCGCCCAAATAAACACCATCTTCAGCCCCTGAGTTTGCTCTTTTGATTTTTCTTTTTCCCTCTACAGTTCCTTTCACTCCGCATCACTTCGTAAAACCCGATACGTCATCCGTGCACTTTATCTGCAGTCTATTCCTATACTTCTCTGCTTCTGCCAAAACACTGGCTCATGCTCCAGTTATCATCACCCTGAACCTCCAACAGCTTTTCCTTTCTGCTCTTGCAGCTCCTTTTCCCCATCTTTTCCCTTGCTCCTTCCTCTCTGTGCTCTTGCCTCATCCCTGTCTGACAGCTCCCCCTCCCCGCTCCTCTCTCCACCAGGAAGAGGGATCTCCCAGACCCACTCACCCCACCCACACTTCTTCTCGCCCTGGTCTTGAGCGCTCACCCAATGCCTACTTTTTGAAATGGTTTCTCCTAAAATAGAAACTAAAAACAAAACAAAAATACTTCTTCCAATGGCCCCTAAGTGGGGCCATTTAGAGAAAAGCCTTTCTTACAAGCAGTCCAGCATCCCCAGTCCCCAGCTGGCTAGCAGGTACCCCACTGGATACACCCACAAGAACTGAGGATTTATTCTTTTTTTTTGGCTGTTGGAGCCAGCATGTGCGTTTCCTGACCAGGGGTACAACCAGCGCCTCCTGCAGTAGAAGCTCAGAGTCTTAACCACCAAGGAAATCCCAAGGTGGGGATTTTAGAGGGAAGGGTTGAGGCCGGAGTTAGAGTAATAATGAAGCTCGGAGCAGGGTTTCTCCAGATGGTCTCCTCAAGGTTACTCACTAGTGAGTGGTAAAGCTAGAACGCTTGTACAGTGACCCTCAATCCAATATTCTTTCAACTTTATCTTAATGGCACTCCCAACTAAGAAGAAATTTCAACATGGGGTGAGAGCCTGGACTCCTCATGCACAGTGGGAGAGCAGTGTTGCAGGGCTCAGCAGGAAGCTTGTTGGGCAAAAAAGCAGAATCTGGGCCCCAGAGACCCGTGGAGTTACTCTCTGCACTTTCACGGGATCCCGGGATGACTCCTCTACATATTAAAATAGGAGAAGCACTGATCCCAGGACCTTCAGGCCTGTCTCCCAACTGCAAGGCTGTGAGTTCACTTGCCAGACTAGAGGCTCCAGAGCACAGGTATTTGGCAGTCAACCTACAGTGCAGCACAGTGAGCTCTCTGTAACACAAAAGATGTGAAATCAATTTTGTTTACTGACAGACTGATTAAACAGTCCTTCCCCTTAATTATTTTTGTCTTCTAAAAATGGCAAGTCAAGCGGCTCACCTTCCAGGGAAATTTTCAAAGGAAGACACACTAGGGGTGACTTCAAAGCACCCTTTGTGGCTATGACATCTTCCATGTGCGCTAAATGGCCCGGCACTGGGACCCCACGGTGCAGGTCAGGAGGCGCCCGCAGAGAGAAGAATAAATCCAGGCGCCTCACAGACCCTGTTCTCAGCGCCACTCCACCCACTGACGCCAGCACAGTGCCTCAGGCGATTCTCAGCCTGACGTGCCACCTCTGGGTTGTCACCCAGCCAGCTTTCTTTGTACTCAAAAGAAAGGGAGTCCCTGGAAACATTGATTTGAAGACCCTTGAGCACCATCCTTCCTCCAGATCTGCAGACAGGAAGAAGGGTATCTTTGGCAAAAGACCAGGCAGCCTGGACCGAGCCTCTTGGTAGATGAGGGGGCGGGAAACGAAAACAGAGAGGGAGGGGGTGTCTGGCTTAGCTCATGCTGAAATGAGGTAAAGGGTCAGAAATACACTTGCTATAATCCTACCTCTAGGCACAGCAGGTGCGTGCGCACGCAGAGTGCTTACTGAAAAAGAGCTTCCAGGAAAAAAAAAAAAAATCCTATATGAATGGCAGCGTGTGCGCCACAGTCCCAGAAGATTGCAGGTTTGAATTTGGATGCACCTGCCCAATACACATAGATAAACATCTGGAGCCGTTAAATGTTCTGCATTTCAGGGCTGTTCTGGATCAATCCCAAATGAGGGTGTCGCTTTCTTCTTTCTTCTTGGGATTAAAAACATGCTTAAAAGATGTAGACTTCTTTGGATCTGCTCTCATTTAAAAAGCACAGTTATCCCTAAAGTTTTCAGTTTACTACCACAGACAGTTTCCTGCTCAAATATAGTAATTCAAAATATACATCCAGAATTCTTAGCATCTGCTCTGTAGAGAGCAACATATTTTGACATTCCCGGAAAGTTTTTTAAAATAATAAGGCAGGAAAAAAAAAAAAAAGGAAAAAGGAAGGAAAGAAGAGAGAGAGGCTTAAAATATATATTCTCTGAGAATAATTTCCTCTCTGAAAGGCTAATAATATATAAACTTTAATATTTACATTGACAGGTTCTTATTTGGCTAATTGACAGTCTCTGTATTTTTAGTAGAGGGCCATTGGTAAAAGTAGGTGAAAACAATTAGTAATACATTCACTATAGATCAATTTACTGAAAAAGGTTAATAGCTCCTTGTTTTGAATAAGATCTCTACAAAACCTTCTGTGATATGTGTTTTTCCTTTGTACAGTGCAATTTAAAAAGTTAGTCAATGAAAGAATAATTGAATGTTCATGTTTGTACGGAAATTTCTTGAGTGTCTATAGGAGTATTTGAATTTCACTTACCCTGCCTTTCACTCAGGTTATAATGTCTAGGCTCAGTTAACACTTGGCTTTCTGATCATTTTAATTAAGGTACAAATAATAATCCTTCACCAAAGATATCAGACAGAACAATTTCTTAAACTACAATAAACCACTCAATAGAAAAAAGCAACAGGAGCAGGCCACACACAAAAAGAGAAAATTCAGCTGGCTAATAAGCATATGAAAAGACCGTCCCTCTAATGAGCAATCAGGAAGGTGCAAATAAAAGCACCCAGGAGACGCCATGTCTAATCCATCAGATGGGCAGCAGTCAGGTAAAGTGACCTAATGGGTAAGGGCATGGGCTCAGAAGGCAGGATCTACCACTTGCCAATGTGTGCCCCAGGACTAGATTCTTAGCTTCTCTGGGTCTTTAAAAGGGCAATAATATCAACATCTATCTCACTGGGTTGTTGTAAACATCAAACAATTTCACACACATAAAGCATTCAAAACTATGCCTGGCAGAAAGTATCCACTTGATACATGTATCTATTTTTGGCATCAACTGTTGAAGAATGCAGGGAAGCCAATACTTCTGTATATTGTTGGTTGGAGCATAAATGATCACAGCCACTTTGGAAGGCAATCCAGTGGCTTTTATGAAAAGTAAGGGTATGTCAATCCTATGATCCTGCTGTTGTTTCTGTGGACCTGCTCTTGAGAAAAAAAAATATCTGTTTCATTCTCATGTTCATTGCAACATTATATGTAATGAACAATATCTGGAAAGAGTTGCTCAGTCATGCAAAGGAACAATACTGGAAACAAATAGTTGCCCAGTCGTGCCCAACTCTTTGCGACCCTATGGACTGTAGCCCACCAGGCTCCTCTGTCCATGGGATTCTCCAGGCAAGAATACTGGAGTGGGCTGCCATTCCCTTCTCCAAGGGATCTTCTTGACCTGGGGATCGAACCCAGTTCTCCTGAGTTGGAGGCAGATTTCTTTACCATCTGAGCCACCAGGGAAACAAATAGGGAAATGGCTAATTATGGTATAACTCTAATTACTATGTAGCTGTTAAAAATAATGAAGTAGGTTTCCAGGTACTGACATGGAATGATCTCCAAGGTTTGGCTGAATGGAAACAGCAAGTATCAGAACAGTGACATGATATCACTGTGAATAGCATTGCTGTGATATGAAGCGACATTTGTGTATATATCACTTGTATAAAAGCTACATACAAAACCTTTATTATATTAATGTATTTAGGTCAGTGCAGTCATTAACTCTAAGGGAGGTATTGGCATGAGATGTGATAGTCAAAAGAGGATTTACTGTATTTGTACTATTTTTAGTACAAACATTAGTTTGTATTTATTTTTACAGTGCATTCCTCTGCTGCTGCTGCTAAGTCGCTTCAGTCGTGTCCACCTCTGTGCGACCCCATAGACGGACGCCATAGACGGCAGCCCACCAGGCTCCCCCATCCCTGAGATTCTCCAGGCAAGAACACTGGAGTGGGTTGCCATTTCCTTCTCCAATGCATGAAAGTGAAAAGTGAAAGTGAAGTCGCTCAGTCGTGTCCGACTCTTAGCGACCCCACAGACTGCAGCCTACCAGGCTCCTCCATCCATGGGATTTTCCAGGCAAGAGTACTGGAGTGGGGTGCCATTGCCTTCTCCGGTGCATTCCTCTACTATGTATATAATTAAAATTTAGGGAAGGGGGAATAGGGAGTCATTGTTTAACAGGTACAGGGTTTCCGTTCGGGATGAAGAAAATGTTCTATAGGTGAATAAAGGTGATGGTTGCACACTAGTGTGATTGTACTTGATGTCTCAGAGCTATATGTTAAAAAATGGTAAATTGTCTGTTATGTCTATTTTATTACAATGACAAATTTAACTTAATTTAAAAAGTCTTTATACCGTAACATGACACAACAGGACGGCCCTAGTCAAGGAGTACAGAAGTTGAGCCTCTCAAGAACCCTGGGACGTGGTGGGGGTGAGTTGGAGAGTGGCAGAGACTTGGAAAGGAGAGGCAATGGGGAGGTCAGTCCTCCCGGAGAAGCAAAGTCTTAAATTTGACATTCGGTGGAAAGTCAAGCAGTGCCCAATTGATGGAACTTGGCCTTGATCTGCTGGGAAGAAAAGAATTCATTCCCCTAGTTCCCTGTTTCCCTCTCTCTCCAGTCAAAAGCCCTCCAGAGATAGATTAACAGATGGGGAGGGGCAGGGAAGGTGGCAGGAAAGGAAGAAAAGAAAGGGGTCTTGAAAAGCAGAATCTCATAATGGCTTATATTTTTGCTGCAGCAGCTCCTCTTTCAAAGAGCTTCCACGCACCTGGAGGGAACTTGATTTCCTTCTGAGACTATGCCTTTCAAGTAGATTAAAAACTATTTTCATGAGTTGCGGCTGTTTACACGCAAACCTGTCATTCAGATGATATGTGCTTTCACAGATGCCCATGCAGGCTTATCAACAGCTCCCTTCTGTTTTGGGATAATTTTCTGTATGCAGTGTGTCTAGGCAAAAGGAGGGAGGTGAAGGGACCTGAGGGCATTTTACTTCCTTGACAAGATGAAAACAAAAATGCCAAGAACTGAAGGAGGGTGGGGCTGGAGCCAGAGTCCAGAGTCTCCCCCAGTTGGAATGAGGGCTGGATGGTGTTGGAAGCTGGTCATTCAGTGCTGAGCTCGTCCAGTGTTTGAGATGGACAAGGTCCACCCTTGCCTACCGATTTAGCAATTTCCCACCCATCAAACTCCCAACTTTCAAGATTTTTGCCACCCATTCCCCAGGAGAGCCTAATACCAAGTCCACACACTAGGAGAGAGAAGGTCTACCTGGTGAAGGGCTCATTGACTTTGGGAAGTATGAAGAAGCACAATTAAGCCTTGACCTCAACTATTGTAGATTCCCAAATTCTAGGACAAAGCTTAAAACATATTCTGAATTGAATTTATGCTTGCTTATTTGCCAAATTTTTAAAAGCAATTATTAAGCCATTTTAATGAAGAATCTATAGTGTTTTTTTTTGATTCTCCACACTGAGAATCAATCTAAATTCTAGAAGGATACAACAGTGGCTTCTGAGCCTTTGGAAACAAAAAGTTGATCCACTCAAGCCAACATAAGGCAAAATAGATAACAAACCAGTGTGCATGTATGGATCCATATGTGTGTATGTGTGTGTGTGTGTGTGTCTTTTTGAAAGATTGGCAAGATTTTTAATAAGGTTTCAAGGACAAGGTGGAAAAAATTGGCCAAGATATTAACAAATATAGGTTGATGTAACTGACCAAACAACATTGTCCTAAGATTCTTCATTTTGTAAATCTAGATTTTTTTATCTGTAAAAGGAAAAAGTTGAAATATACATCCACTGTGATTCATGGGGTCACAAAGAGTCGGACACGACTGAGTGACTGAAATGAACTGAACTGAACTGAAGGTTTCCTCCAACTCTTCAGTCTTAAGTGTTTTACTTGGAGGAAGGTCCCAAGAGAGGTTTCACAAGATTTGCCAAACCTTGTCCTAACTTGGGATGAAAATGTAGCAACATGCTTACAAAATCAGAGGAGGCACAAAGGAAAGAGCATTTGTTGCCTTCGAGGATAGAATCAGCGCTGATCTTACCCATTGCCCTCTCCCAAGCCAATAACATCATAGTTTGAAGTCTGAAGCTAGCATCATAGTTTGAGATAAAATATAACTGTATAAACATGATTTTTGAAAACCTATTCTACAAGGTCAATATTTTGGAGCAACCCAGTTAAGGAAATTGCAGGAATCTGGTTGATTTTAAATTCAGTATCAAACATCAAAATGGCATATTTAAGGCCTGGGTGCAACGAAGGACTTAGTATGGACTAAGCTCTATATAAACTCTGGGGTCCAAATCAAAAGGCAGCATTATCTACTCTATACTGTGCCCTGAACCTGGAGAACCAAGTGCAGTACTAGGCACCATCCATTAAGAAGGACATGAAACCAACAAGGACTATAAAGCATAGAGAGCTCTGCTCAATATTATGTGCGAGCCTGGATGGGAGGGGAGCTGGAGAGAGAATGGATACACGTACATGTATGGCTGAGCCCTTTCACTATTCACCTGAAACTATCACAACATTGTTAATCAACTATACCCCACTGCAAAATAAAAAGTTTTTTAAAAAAGAAAGAAGGACATGAACAAGCAGTAAGACATTTTAAAGGGTATAGTAATGGCAACCTACTCCAGTATTCTTGCCTAGAGAATCCCCTGGACAGAGGAGCCTGGTGGGCTGCCGTCCGTAGGGTCGCACAGAGTCGGACACGACTGAAGCGACTTAGCAGCAGCAGCAAGGACCAGAGCGCTCCTCTAGCTACCCCACCCCCTGAGCAGCTTGCCATCACCCCACCACACCTGACTTAGCTCTTTAGCAGCACCATTGCCCTCTAGTTGTCAGTCCTCACTTGAACATGTTAGCATGAGAACACACCATTTCCTAGTGTGCTAAGAAATTTCATCCCTACCCTGAGTGGAGATCTCCTTATCTACAAATCTTCCACTCACTGCTCCAGATTCTGGAACTCTGGGCCCACACAGGTCAATTTTGATCCCTCTTCTACATACACAGTCCTTCAGATGAGTCAAGAAGATGACTGGTCACCTCCAAGAAACTTTTTAAAGTAAAGCCAGGCTGTTTTCAAAGATTAATCCTTAAGATCCTTTTTGTGGCTATTTGCCCCCAGGGTTAAAAGATAGTCTATTCCAGAGATGAAGCCTCTAGTGCTCTTCTTTCTTCCTTGCAGTGTTCAGAAGCAAACACAACTAGTGAGGCATTTCTGCTGGCTTCGCCTCACTAGTATGGCTTCCAGCTAATGCCTAGACATGCTCAAAAATTGGAGCAGTGATCCCCGCTTGTGACTTTTCAATACTTGAGGGTATTTCCAGTTTACACAAAATTCATAGAACACTTGTAGCTCACATTAATTGTAAAAATAAACAGATGCCCTAGGGCATTGTAGGAACACACAAAATTCCAGGTTGCAATTCCAGACAAGTTGAAAATCACTGGCTCATTTAGATATTTGTCTTCTACTTCCCAAATACTTTAGCTACCTTGCCTTTAAAAAAAATTCTCTGAATGCTATTGATTTCTATTCTGTATTTGACAGACATGGTCTTGTTTTATTTATTTATTTATTTTTAGACAGTACGGTGCAGCATGCTGAATCTTAGTTCCTTAATTAGGGATTGAATCCAGCCGTCCCCCCCTCCATTGGGAGAATGAAGTCTTAACCACTAGACCACCAGGGAAGCCCTGAGACATGAATATTTTTGTAAGAGCTACTGATGACATCACTGACACAGCGGACATGAGTTTGAGCAAACTCAGGGAGACCGTGATGGACAGAGAAGCCTGGCGTGCTGCAGTTCATGGAGTCACAAAGAATCGGACACAACTTGGTGACTAAACAACAGCTGGTATTGCTACATATTTCCGTTTATCTCTTATTTACTCGAGTGCCTGCTATGTATGTGACACCTAAAAGCATGTGGCAAACAAGAACCAAAGCAAAAAACAGGAGATGAGCTTGTCCATACCACAGTATGCAACAAAATCCCTCACTTTGAAGAAACACTAAGATACAGGACTGTGTGGGTGACTTGCCTTCGGAAGGGGGCAGAATTGGAACCCCATCCCCCATTTTCACAGACCTGAAAAAGACCACTGATAGTTTAAAACCTCATTTTGCAACCCAACTTGTTCAAAGTAAATAAAATGTTATTTGCATAAGTAATTAATCAAGAATTACATGGAAGGTTTATTACGAGGCCAATAGCAAGCAGTCTCCTGAGGCAAGCAGTCTCCTGAGGCATTCAGCAACTCTCTCTTTCCGTAAATATTTACTTAAGTTAAAATTATTTACTAAATTAAGTCATTCCTTTTGTGATATCTCCAAGACTTCAAGTAATTGGTTGGATTCACTTTAGTTTGGTGTTTTATAAAGGAAAAAAATAGTGCTACATAATGAATTAATGGTGCAATTAACTATAAATTTAGCACTTCAGAAACACATTTTTAATGACTAAGAACAGGTACAAAGAGCGCTGCATGGTTTCTTTGGTTGATTTTTTTTAAACCTAGGCATCATTTTCCATCTTGTTTAATGCAGCAATGCTGGGGAAGTGTTAGCACAGCATAACATTATTTTCCATTTACCAAGAGTCAGCAACATGAAAAGCCCATTTCAAGCAGAGCGATAGCCACAGGTCCCTGCCCAGGGATCACTGCGGGAACCACTTCGGCCTCAAGGCAAGTCCGACTCTGTCCTTTCTCTCCTCTGCTCCCACTGTAGCGCCAAGGTCTCCTGGCAGTAGCGCCTGCCCTGGGCCCTCCGGGGGGGGGGGGGGGGGCAGGAAGGGTAATGAGCAGCCTCCTAGAGCTTCCTCCCTGCAAGCCACACATCCCTGTTCTAACCATGAGAAAATAGCGAAGAGTAAAACCCGGGCTAACTAACACCTTTAATGAACTATTTTGCGGTGTTCTTAATTCTTAGGAATAAAATGCAAATCATTGGGTTTTAAGAGCAAGAAAGAAAGCCAGATTCTCCTCATTAAATATCATTGACACAATGGACATGAGTTTGAGCAAACTTCAGGAGATAGGGAAGGACAGGGAAGCCTGGTGCGTGGCAGTCCGTGGGGTCACAAAGGATCAGACATGACTTGGGGACTGGACAGCAGCAGCAGAAGGTTGATATCTTGCAAGGATGGGTCCTATCACTGTATATTTCCCCCACATTTGGGAGTTCTTAGCCACAGCATAGGAAGTGAGCATCCATCAAATGCCAGGCTGTGGGGTCTTTCAAGGATGTCATCTTGCTCCATTCTCGTGACTCCGTGACATTGGTGTGGCGAGTGTCAGCTAACCACTACTTCTCCAATGCCATGTAGCTTCTTTGCAACGCGTCCAAAATGGTACCCCCTCCCTCACCTTCACCCACAACATACACTCTCTCCAAGAAGAGATCAAGAATTTCTTTTTTTTTTTTTTGATGTGGACCATTTTAAAAGTCTTTATTGAAATTGTTACAAAATAGCTTCTGCTTTATGTTTTGGTTTTTTGGCTGTGAAGCATGTGAGATCTTAGCTCTCCAACCAGGGGTTGAAACTGCACCCTCTGCATTGGAAGTGCAGAGTCTTAATCACTGGACTGTGAGAAAAGTCCCAAGAATTTCTTTTAAATGCTCTCTAGGATACATCCTCCACCTTTGCTTCAGACATAATGATGGAAGTCCAAATGACCCTAAAACGCAAGAAAATCCGTTATTTTTTACTTAGTTGGATTTCTGTAGTTAGTATAGTCTCTAAAGGCAGGAAAGTAAACATATTTGTTGTAGAAAGAAATAATTTTCCCAGTAAGCATTGAAAAAAAAAATGTACTTGGAACTTCACCATTAGTAAACATAATATTCATCAATCTCTCTCCCGTTGGTTCTGTTTCTCTGGAGAACAATGACTAATACACCCTCCCCCTATGCTTGCTGTCCAGACGTGACCCCCACTTTCAGAGAGTTCAAGAGTTATTGGGTGACATCAACATCTCTGCAATTCGCTCTAATGCAAAATAAGGAAGAGATAGAGGTAGGCTGAGATGCTTTGAATCCATATTAAGGATCTAGCAGATTATTCTAAGGACAATGAGAAACTATTGATGCATTTTATTAGTAAAAAAAAAGGGTATGGCTAGGTTTGCTTTGTTGAAAGATCATATTAAAAAATTATATTAAAAAACACATAAATAAGGACTTCCCTGGTGGTCCAGTGGTTAAGAATCTGCCTGCCAATGCAGGGGACAGAGGTTCAATCCCTGGTCCAGGAAAATTCCACATGCCTTGGAGCAACTAAGCTCGTACCCCACAACTACTGAGCCCATGCTCTAGAGCCCATGAGTCCGTGCACCTAGAGCTTGGGCTCTGCAACAAGAGAAGCCACAGCAATGAGGAGCCCACACACAACAACGAGAGACAGCCTGCGTACAGCATCAACCCAGCACAACCAAAAATAAATTTTAAAAAAAATTTTAAAGAAACAGATACTTAAAAAAAATACAAAAATAGCACATCGCTAGAGTGAATGGACTGGAAGATGTCAAGAGTAGGAAGAGCACGTAGGCGGTCACTGCAATTGTCTAGTGAAGAGAGAGTGGTTGCAGGCCTCCAGTGGTGGCAGGAGAGACAAAGAAGCGGGTAGATGGCGTAGACTGGCAGGACTTGGCGAGTGAATGGAGGTAGGAAGGGAGGGACACAGGATGACTTCCTAGACCCTGGCTGGACAACCTTCCCTGAGACATAGGGGTGGAAGGGATGGAGAGGGCATGTTCTGTCCTGCACATGCTGAGCATGAGGGCCCTGTGAGGTCTCCCAGGGAGCTGCTTATGAAACGTCCATGGGTCCCGGGGCGGGGGTGGGGGGCAGAACAGAGCTGGAGTGACAGATGTGAGTTGTGGCAATATGGCTGCCCGCCAAAGTCATAGGAGTGGCTGAGACCCTGCTAGGAGGATGTGCAGTGATAAACGAAGAGCACTCCAGATAGGCCTCCTCCGACTCGCCGATCACCCAGCCCTCTCAGCGATCATGAGCTGGAGCAGGGCCCTCACCCTGCCCTCTTTGCATTCCTTCACCCCAACCTCAGGCCCTATCCACTTCTCAGAGACCACGGCATTAACCTAATCTCATACTCTCTTCCTTTAGTTTACTTTTCCTTTTTTTTTTTTTTTTTTTTTTTGGCATGCCACACGCTTTCATAGCTTAGTTACCTGACCAGGGATTGAACCCAGGTTCACTGCAGTAGAAGCATGGAGTCTGAAACTCTGGACCACCAGGGAAGTCCCTGATTTACCTTTCTTATCTTTGCCACACTAATTTTCGTAAGGCATGGACTCCTGTTTTCAGCATTTCCCCATTCCCTGCCAAATAAGGTATAATCACTTCCTCCCAAGACTCAGGCTTGCTGTACGATGCTCTCAGATGACCCAGGCATAGCTTTGCTGCTGTTGTCTATTTTCTCTGCTCTCCATCAAAGGTGATACACAGAACATGACCTTGCATAAGTCATTTAATCTTCTTCTCCTCCACTTTTCCATCTTTTGCATCCTATGGGGGATGACAAAGGGATTCACAGCCCTGAACAGAAAGGGCATGCCTCAGGGCTCAGAGACAGATGTCTACCTCTGACATTGGTTTCCCCCAGGCTTCAGGATCTGTTGCTGTGATGTCAGTAGGCAAATAAACTGTGGACCTGGTGGGGAAGGAAGGCGGGGAGCCCTTCAGCCCTTGAGAGGGAAGCATCTCTGTGGTCAGCCAACCATTTCAGACAAATGGAGCCTTAGTCCATTCAGAGGGAACTTTAGGAAGGAACATTCTATTTGCATCTTTAATTGCAGGAGTTACCTAAAACAATGTATCAATATATTCGAGTTTCCCTGGTGGCTCAGACAGTAAAGAATCTGCCTGCACTGAAGGAAATTTGCGTTTGATTCCTGGGTCGGGATCTATAGTAGTGTGAGGCAGCCCTGGAGGGGGAATGGAACTTGCCGTCTTAGAGAAACAGATATAAACAGAGATCCCAAGGTGCATGAAAGAGAGCTCCTTGGAATAGACTGCTTCTGCTGGAGCATGGTATGAATGGCAGAAAACTCCTCGGACAAGATTTGTTGAGCATCTACTGTGTGCTAGACACTGTTATATATGCTGAGTCAAACAGTGAACAAACTAGACAAAAATCAAGGCTCTCATGGAACTTACCCTACAGGAAGGAGATAGATTTTTTAAAATAGTAACTAAGTAGATTGCACACTATGTTAGAAGGTGTGTTAAGTGCTGTACAGAAAAGAGAACCAAGAGAGATGGAGAGTGATGGAAGGGGTTGAAT
Organism: Capricornis sumatraensis; assembly: GCF_032405125.1. Classification (NCBI taxonomy): domain Eukaryota; kingdom Metazoa; phylum Chordata; class Mammalia; order Artiodactyla; family Bovidae; genus Capricornis; species Capricornis sumatraensis. The sequence goes on from NC_091082.1 coordinate 64,199,407, forward strand.
TTTTTTGTAAGGCCACCAGAGCAGGCATCATAGAGAAGGTGTCATTTGAGCCAAAGAGTTGAAGGAGATGAGAATGAGGCATATGGACATCTGGGGAAAGGGTGTTTCAGGCAGAAGGAGGAGTGACCAGAGCAGAACCCTAGGCCTGACACACTGGAGAAAGAGGAAGGAGACCAGCTTGGCTGGAACAGAGTGACCAGGGGGGCAGAGCAGTAGGAGGCGAAGTTAGGGGTGAAGAGTCACTCTGAGAAGTGCCTTGGAAAGGCCCCACTGGAGGCTTTGGGGGCAGAGGAATGATTCCACTTCTGTTGTAAAAGCAGCCCTCTGATGGCTGGGAAGAGAGTACATCATGAAGGGAGCAGGACCAGAACAGCAGGGCTGGGTGGGAGGTCATTGCCACCATCCAGGCAGGAAGATGGTGCCTGGGACCAGACTGTCAGTGGTAGAGGGGCTGAGAGGGAATGGATTCCAGACAGACTCCAAAGATACACGTGTGCTAGGTCACTTCAGTAGCGTCCACTCTTTACAGCCCTATTCACTGTAGCCCGCCAGGTTCCTCTCCCCTTGGGATTCTCCAGGCAAGCATACTGGAGTGGATTGCCATGCCCTCCTCCAGAGCACCTTCCGTCTGAAGATACAGACAAGATTTACTGATGGGCTGGATATGGAGGATGAGAGAAAGACTGCCATCAAGGCTTTTGCTCTGAACTACTAGAAGGAAGGAATTGTCATTTTCTAAGATAGAGTCTGGGGAGGTAGACTCTAAGGAGTTACACACACACACACACACACACACACACACACACACACACACACCTGAATCTGGAGTTCAGAAAGAAAAGTTGAAGCTGAAAAAGTAGATTTGGGTCCAGATCATAAAGACTTTCCTCCTTGATAATAACAGTGAAAACCAGCCCCTCCTCTTCTCTCCATCACCGCCATCTCCTCCTCCCACTGTTGGGAATGTCCACGTGCCCAGCTGTGTGCTCACATCACTCACATCACCTCATTCACTTCTCACAGTGGCCGCGGGAGGCAACCAGGACAATCTCCATTTTGCAGATGGGGAATCCTAGGCTTAGGCTCACACAGCTGGAAAGAACTTCATTCTACAGGCAGTGAGGAGCCATTAAAAATGGAGAATAACATGGTCAGATATTTATTTCGGATACATTGCTCAGAGGATGGCACAGAAGGTAAAACAGGAGGGGACGAGAGCAGTGGGGCTTGGGGGGCACTACAACAACTCAAGAGTCCAAAAAAGAGACGATGTGGGAGGGAGGGTCTACGAGTGACCAGGTAGCATGACAAGGCTGGGCAACCCGTTGAGTGGGGATGTGAGGGGAAGATCCATGACGTCAGTGGGCTTCTGGAGGAAGAGGGGTGCCACTTGCTCAGGTGGGGAACCGAGCGGGATGATTGGGGCCTGGCAGGTGGATGCAAAAGCATCATATCAGGAGTTAGGTAGGGGGATGCTGGGACAGCTGGGATCAACCAGGATAGGTGTTCCCTGGGAGGCTTTGGAACTTAACTGCAGACTAGAGAGCCATTGAGATTAGAGTCGAATAAATGTGGTCACATTTAGTACAGTTCTCTGTGCTTTGCAAGGGCTGAATCGGAGCCTCTGTGTGCAGCACACAGTTACAGCCATCTGCACACAGCAGCTACTTAACACAAGAATCCACACTCTCACCCCCTTCCCACCCCCCTCTTTTGGCCAATTTATTGGGCATACTTGCAGATTTTTTTTTTCGATGCAAGCACATTGTGCAAAGAGGTTGAATACGCTGAATAAATCCATTCAGTATTTCTATAGAATTTTTTTTAATCCAACTCATAACAAGTAACAGCCCACTTACTTCTCCACAACTCACGACTCCCCACCACCCCACTGTCTGCCCTTACTGGGATAATGAGTAATTGTGTTCCAACATGCATTAGGCTAAAATGCTTCTCTTCACCCAGCTTCAATCATTCTCAAAACCCAGATCCTAATCTGACTTCATCATCATTAAGCAGCCAAAGCAGCTGCCGCAGTGAAGATGGGGGGAAAGGAACAGGCTGGGGAGAAGAGCAACGCTTCTCGTTTCTCGGAGAAACAAAAGAATCTCTTCTCTGATCAAGGGACCCGGCGCGAGAGGAGGAAGGGAGCGCGCACAGAGCTGACTAAAATAAAATTGCCAGTTAGGCCTTCTTCTCATTAGTTTCTCTTTCACATTTCACATTAGCACAGAGAAAAGAAGATGAATTAAGAGTTAAATGCTCCAAAATAACTGAAGCAATCTTTAAATAAGACTTCAATGTGCTCTACGTTTCCACCGAAACCTCCCTGTTTCTTGTGCCCCTTTCGCTCTCTTTGACCTCTGGGCCTCTCTTCCTTTCTTTTTTTAAACTGTTATTGGAGTCTATGCTTTACAATGCTGTGTTAGTTTCTGCTGTATAACAAGGAGAATCAGCTATGCATATACACATATCACCTCTTTCTTGAGGGGATATATTTCCTTCCCATTTCCATCACCATGGAGCCCTGGATAGAGTTCCCTGTGCTACACAGTAGGTTCTCATTCGTATCTGTCTTATGCATGGGAGTGTATATATGTCAATCTCAATCTCCCAACTCATGCCACCTCCTCTTTTTCCTCCCCCAACTTCGGGTTCATACATTTGTTCTCTACGTCTGAGCCTTTATTTCTGCTTTGCAAACAGGTTCATCTGTACCGCAGTGCTATTTACAATATCCAGGATATGGAAGCAACCTAAATGGCCATCAGCAGAGGAATGGAAAAGATGTGGTATATGTACACCGTGGAGTATCACTTGGCCATACAAAAGAATGAAATAATGCCACTTGCAGAGACATGGATGGACCTAGAGACTGTCATACAGAGTGGAGTTTTTACTTTTCGAGGCGAGCACATTGTGCAAAGAGATCGAATGCCTCTTTCTCTTGCCCTCGTGGCCCTTTTCTCCCATCTTCTCTCTAGGTTCTGCCATGTCCTCTGCTTGTACACTTTCCTTTCCCCAATGGCTGGCTTGATCTTCTCTTTGAGACTCCTCCTAACCTCTGGAGCTGGTCAGCCTCTGGGACCCTCTTTGTATCCAGGTCCTTTCCAGCTTCCATTCCTTGACCCCAGAACTTCATCTGTGACCTTCCTTCCCCATCTTCCCCCGTCCCAAGCCCAAGCTTCCTGGTGTCTGGCCTCAGAGGCCACCAGAAACCAGATTTCTAGCAATAGAAAGCCTATTGTTGTCAGATGGAAACAGATGATATAAATGAAACAAATGCTTCAACTCATAATTAAAATAAGCCAAGTGAAGCAGCAAAACAAGACAGATTCATGGTTTGGAGAGCTGAGGATGAACACCCCCTCCTCCCACTTCTCTGCTGGCACAACGCCCCAGAAGTATATTGACTGGCTGATCAATTCTCAGATTCTAGGTAGATGGGCTGGTGATAAATGATTAGTCCACGGCTCCTCCTTGGAGGCTGCAGGCCCGGCTAATGCACCTAGAACAGTCCCCTGTTTCCAAATACCTTGCCCGAATTGTTTATCTCGCTTCCCACCCGACTTTCGTTTCCAGCTACAGGGAACTCCTAAGTAGAAAATCAATAGGCACTTTAATTACTGCCCCCCAATTCATCAGGGCCTCAACTGTAATTACTCTGCTTGAGCCGGGAGTCACAGGAGCCAATAGACTGAGACGGCCAAGCACTGGGTACACAATGACGAGAGGCTGAAGACTGTGACTCAGCCTGGGTGGAGCCTCCTTAGACCCCCTGCCCACTTTCCCGCTGCCCCCTTCCCAGGTCCCTTTCCCTGGTGGGAGGGAGGTTCCCAAAAGGGCAGGTGGGGTTCAAAGCTGGTGGGGGACATAGTTGAACACAATGACAACTCTTTTTCTCTCTGTGTGTCTTTTATCCCATCAACCTCCTCTAAGATCTTGCTACTCAAAGTGTAGCCCATGGACCAATGTCTTCAGCATCCTCTGGGAAAATGTTAGTGGTACAGATGCTTAAGCCCCACTTAGATGTATTGAATCCGTAGTAGTAGTACTGTTAGTTGCTTAGTCGAGTCCGACTCTTTGCAACTCTTGCCAGGCTCCTCTGTCCATGGAATTCTCCAGGCAAGAATTCTGGAGTGGGTTGCCATTCCCTTCTCCAGGAAATCTTTCCAACCCAGGGGTTGAACCCAGGTCTCCTGCACTGGAGGCAGATTCTTTACCATCGAACTCACCAGGGAAACCCTAAATACTGAATCAGATGTTGTGCTTAACAAGATGCCCACATTAAAGGATAAGACACCTGCTTTAGAATCACACTGTCATGTGTTTGCTTGGCTAGGGCTGGTGGGGAGGTTGAGCAGTACTTTCAGTACCCATTCCATGGCCTGTCAGACTTCATGCCACCCACAAAGTCGTCCCCAAGCTCTTTTTAGGTTACAAGGGGCTCATAGATGCTATAAAGTTCTTTTCCCCTTCATTCTTTTCCTTCCATCTCTTCCCAAAGGCAGGTAATCTGAGGGTCTGAGAGTTGGAAGTCTGCCTGGGAATCCTGCCTCTGTTGTCCCCTAAAGGAAGCCTGAAAGCCCATCTGCCTAGACTTAGGGTCCTGTTCCCTCGCCCCAAGTGCCCTAAGGCTGACATACTCCTGACTAGTTCCCTCCTCATCTTTGCTGCCAAGATTCATTCATCCTCAAAGGATGGATCTCAGGGACATCCTCAGGATTCCTTCCAGGGACTACGCTATTCTCATAAGATGATGCTGGAATAAGAATTGATCTCATGGGATCCCTTTAAAACAGCCAGGGCTGATGAATTGCCTCCCCCAGGAAAACAGGAATTCATCTTTGGGACAGCTCAGAATGAAGGACTTCCTTGTGATGGGTGAATTCATAATCCATGTGGGTCAGGAATTGATTCGTCTTTCATGCTACTCTGGCTTAGAGGCCAATTATGGTGGCAAAGTGAGCCAGATACCTGAGCAGGCTGTGTTTCTCATGAGAAAAAGCTGGGCTGTACCTGCCCTATTTCCTGCACACACATCAGCTAGGGCTTTGAGTCTGAGCACGGAGCCTATTGACTCAACTGATCAATTTTTCCAGTCGCAGACAGCCAGGCCGATGAAAAATGACTTTGTTGCCCATCACCCCACCCCACCCAGACACTGGCTCATGCAAATGGAACAATTCTCCATTGAGGAATGGCTTCTAAGCTTCTCTCTGTCCTTCTGCCTCCCAGCTGAGCCCTCTGCTCTTCTCTCTCTGCTTTCTCTCCAAGCCAGTGCACTCCCTCCATCTCAACCATCCCTTCTACAGAGGGGCATTCTCAAGATGCCCCATATCTGGGTCTGTGCCCAAGCTTTATACTCACATGGCTCTAGCTGGGTGTTCCTATCTGATAGCCCAGTAATTAGTATCCTTAAACTTGAGGTATCTCAAAGTAAAACTATCTTCCTCCCACATTCTGTCCATGCCAACCTCAATTTCCACCCACTAACTATCATTCTTGTGACTGGTGCCCAGGCTCCCACCTCGTCCATCATGACTTATACAATCCCTTGGACAATCAATCCCAGGGGCACTCAATGCCTTTCAAGGGGCTCTCCCCTGTTTATCCCATTCTTTTCCCATTGTCACCACCTTTATTCAAAACCTGTTCCTATTGAACCTGGGTGCTTGCAATAGCCCCAGTTTGGAAGCTCCAAGTCCTTCCCCCGTGCCCATGAGTCTCAATCCATGCTACACAATAGAATCACCCAGGGTGTTTTTAGGGAACATTAATGATGAGACCAAAGTCTAAGACCAATGAAACCAGAATGGCCGGATGGGGGGCCCAGGTGCTCGCCATTTGAAAGGCTACTATAGTGACTCCAATATAGAGCCAGGGTTGAGGACCATTCCTCCGGCCAACCTCAACTACTTGCTTTGTACAACCACCCTGTCTAGTCTTTCCTCTGTTATTAAGTCACACCCTTCTGCCTGCCTAAGATGACCTCAATTTTTCCCTCCAGTGATGGAAACCCTATCTTTTGAGACTCAGTCCAAATGTGACTTACATGGAATTTCTCTGGACCCCTCCCCAGAACTCCAATAGCATTTACTCACAGAAGCTCAATATTCAGAAAACTAAGATCATGGCATCTGGTCCCATCACTTCATGGCAAATGGATAGGGAAACAGTGGAAACAGTGTCAGACTTTAATTTTTTGGGCTCCAAGATCACTGCAGATGGTGACTGCAGCCATGAAATTAAAAGATGCTTACTCCTTGGAAGAAAAGTTATGACCAACCTAGATAGCATATTCAAAAGCAGAGACATTACTTTGCCGACTAAGGTCCATCTAGTCAAGGCTATGGTTTTTCCAATAGTCATGTATGGACGCAAGATTTGGACTGTGACGAAGGCTGCTGAGTGCCAAAGAATTGATGCTTTTGAACTGTGGTGTTGGAGAAGACTCTTGACAGTCCCTTGGACTGCAAGGAGATCCAACCAGTCCATTCTAGAGGAGATCAGTCCTGGGTGTTCTTAGGAAGGAATGATGCTAAAGCTGAAACTCCAGTACTCTGGCCACCTCATGCGAAGAGTTGACTCATTGAAAAAGACTCTGATGCTGGGAGGGATTGGGGGCAGGAGGAGAAGGGGACGACAGAGGATGAGATGGCTGGATGGTATCACCCACTCGATGGATGTGAGTTTGAGTGAACTCTGGGAGTTGGTGATGGACAGGGAGGCCTGGCGTGCTGCAATTCATGGGGTTGCAAAGAGTCAGACATGACTGAGCGACTGAACTGAACTGAACTGATTCATGATATACAACCTGGTCTTCCTTGTGTTGTGGTCTGCAGTCTTTGCATCCTTTATCTAATTGTCAGCTCCTTGAAAGACAGAACTGAACTGAACTGAACTGAACTGAAAGACAGAAACCATTCCTTGGAGAATCTGACTTGGAACCAGGAGAGCTAAGTTTGCATTCTGACACCTCTTGAATAAAATTTTAGCTATTAAATTTGGATAGGTTATTTAAAATCTCAGTTTTCTATTCTGCAGAATGGCAACCTATTTCATGGAAGTGCTAATTATTATTATTAGTAGTAGTCTAACAATTTTTACCCTTCATGTTACTCATGTGGCTTGGAACAATTAGCTACTTAATAAGTGAATGTTGAATAAAGGACTGAGTATATCAAGATTTTTTATCATAGGCTATTTTTTACTACTCCTAAAAATACTTCCAAATTAAAAAATCAATTCACTAAGAAGTGTGACACTTAGCGTCATGGGCCCAGCGCCTCCTACAGTGTAGTCAAACACAGAGACATCTGTTTTCCTAAGTACCCTTGTCACAGGCCCTTGCTGTGACATTTAAACCATGTCCCTTTTGTCAGGTGTTAAAGCCAAGAGCATGGATGTCACAGTTTCACTGTCTTCATACGGCTGGCCTCATGGGTGAACATGAGTGCTCATGTGTGCACATGTGTATGCATGTGAGCACACACACACACACACACACACATACACACACACACATACACACACACACACACACACACAGCTAATGAAGCATGCTGCCCTCTCATGGTCACCTGCATAGTCAAGAAAACCAGAGTCCCCAGTGAACATTCTCAGAGCCAGCACTCCAAGGACAGCCAGGGCCTAGAAATCCTCTCTACAGCTCTCTGTAATACCTGGCAGAGCACGATGTCCCTTAAGTACCAAAGGTTCCTATTGTCTGTGTGCAGCAGCTGGTCTCTTCTAGGACAGCCACCTAATGAATTAACAAAATATATTTTGCAAAAGAGGAGATGAACCTGGGGAATTCTAGAGCAAAATAAATAAATAAAGGGATGGGGGAGAAGTTCAAGGATTTTGAGATCATGGGTCAAAAAGGCATCTTTTTGCCTTTGTAGACCAGAAGGCATTTGCCAAGCTCCCCCGCTCCGCAGAGAAGAGACTTTTCTTCTCTCTTTGATGGGGGCATTAACACTCTTGCCCCATCCTGAATAAGATGAAAAATTGAGATTCGAGTACTCAAGGGGTCAAACAAACCCAGAACCTTGTAAGAGTTAGAAGGGGCTAACCCTGCCCCAGCCCCTCCCCAGCCACCCCCCTGCTAGAGCCTTCTCTGGCCTGAGTCCCCCAGGCTCTGTGCTCATCTAAATGCTCATTTGTGTTTCTGGATGAATAATCTCTGAAAGCAACTAAAATAGACGAGTCCTTTATCCTGACTCACAGCACTTGCACTCCAAGGAGCACCAAGTAATTAGAAAACATTATCCTGTTCATCCCATAAAACCCCCAGGAGAGTAAAGCAGGTGGCAAAGACTGCCACTGCCCCTTTGAAGTGCAGATACTAAAGGCTTGGGTTGGGGATGAGGTGGCCAAGGTCACAGGCAAAAGCAAGGGGCAGAGCAGACAGAATCTGCAGTGCTGGTCAGTTTTTCAAATCTGGGCAGTTTAGTAAGCTAAGGTGGTCTGGGAGCTTGGCAAAGTCTTGGAGACTTTTCTTCTCTCTTTGATGGGTGCAATAACACTCTCACCCCATCCTGCGTAAGATGATAAACTGAGATTTCAGTACTTGAAAGGTCAAACAAATCCAGAACCTTATAAGAGTTAGAAGATCTGACGGGCTTCCCTGGTAGCTCAGAATCCACCTGCAATGCAGGAGACCCTGGTTCGATCCCTGAGTTGGAAAGATCCCCTGGAGAAGGGATAGGCTACCCACTCCAGTATTCAGTATTCCTGGGCTTCCCTGGTGGCTCTGTCATTAAAGAATTCACCTGCAACGTGGGAGACCTGGGTTTAATCCCTGGGTTGGGAAGATCCCCTGGAGAAGGGAACAGCAACCCACTCTAGTATTCTTGCCTGGAGAATTCCATGGACAGAGGAGCCTGACAGGCTACAGTCCATGGGGTCACAAAGAGTTGGACACGACCGACTGACTGTCATTTTTACTTTCACTTGGAGATCTGTCATGTGGCTGCTTCATTTAAACTGAAGCCCAGGAAGATGATTTATCCAAGGCTACATCGGTTGTTCAAGACCAAGGTAGGTCTAGAATTCAGGCCTCCTGAGTCTATCCAGTGTGTCTTCAGGATGTAAACATCACCCTACAATGGAGTCCACGTCTCCATTCCCATCACAGGTAGGAAGGATATTACTGACCAAGGGCTTCCCTGAATTTTACTATCAGGGACACGTATTTGCGCCTCCCATCAAGGCCTGCAACCTGCTCAACTGCAGATAAGGAGGTCACAAGATTCCGTAGTTGTTTGTTGCTGAGGTCACCCAGGCCTTTCTGTGGCCTCATTTCCCTGTCCTCTCTTTCCCTGTATGTCTCTCTCCATTCTCCTCCAGTCCCCTCTTGTCTCCAGCCCTCACCCTACAGAAGCTTGGGTGAGGAAAAGCCCAAAGGAGAGCAGGTGGTGCAGACACCAGCCCACCTGCCCAGCGCCCCCAGCATCAGAAGAGGTGGCAGCACTGTGCAGGCTGTGGCCTACCTCTTGAGTTGCAGACAGGGGTAGACAGGGGAGTCGAGGCATGATCTAAAAAGACCAGGCTACACTCCCATGGGAGGGTCTGCTTAATAGCAGATGCCCGAAACTGAGGCAGCATGGCACAGTGGTCAGGGTCTTGCCTGCAAAATTCCAGTCTGATATTCACAGCTGTCATTACCAGCTGTGAGAATGAAGATGGATTACTTTACCTCCCTTAGTTTTCCCATCAACATGAGGCAACCAATATGAGGATGCAATACGTTAACATACGGAAAGTACATAGACTAGTCCTGCAACAAAGCCAGCATTCAAAAAAGTGTTCATTAATTTTGCTGTTCTTCCTGCCTTGCCCCTGGCAGCTTATCTGGAATAACTAGCCTTGCAGTAAAGATGTCCGAGCGCCAGCCTCCCTCATCAGAAAAGCTGTGATGGGAATGAATGGCCTCAGGAGCCCTGCTGGAAGATCGACTGACTTTTCCTTCCTCTCCCATCTCCCAACGCCCTCTCTATCACGGCAACCAGTGCTCAGACCAGGTCCATGGTGGACTCCAGTGGAGTCAAATTTGTTTTCCTCCTAAGTCTTTTCATTTTTAAAAGGTCATAGGGAAAAAACAAACAAAACCACTGCTGAAAATGCCCCAGTCTTAACAAAGGGGACCAGCGCATGGAGAGGAAGGGCTTGCCCAGTAAGTGAGGTCCTTTCCAGGACCACCCTGCTCATTTCTGCCCCAGAAGGGAGATTTGGGCTTTTTCTAGAATTTTCCCACCTACAGTTTTGAACCAAATTGTGTCATCTTCAAATTCATGTTGAAGCCCCCAGTTGACTCTGTGGGAGCCTGGGCCCTTATGGAGTTAATGAGGGATCAGTGAAGTCATAGTCCATGGACAGAGGAGCCTGGTAAGCTACAGTCCATGGGGTTGCAAAGAGTCCAACACAACTGAATGACACTTTTTTCAAGGTAGTCATAAGCGTGGGTCTTGATCCACAAGATCAGTGTCCTTGTAAGAGGAAAAGAGGCCAGAGCTATCTTTCTCTCTCTCCCCACCATGTGCAAGAAGACAGCCGTCTATGAGTAGGAAAGGAATCTTCACCAGGAATGGAATCAGCCAACCCCCTGATCTTGGACACGCAACCTCTAAACTGTGATATAAATTCTTCTTGGTTAGGCTATCCAGTCTGTGGCATTTTGTCTGCAGTCTGGGCAGATGAACTCACCTCCCATCCACAAGTCATTGTCTTTCAGCCTCCATGGGACACCTGCCCAAGCCAGACACCATGCTCCAGGCTCAGACCTTGCCAAGGTATTTACAAATAAATAAAGGAAGTAGGCATATAAATGGAGCTTCCCAGGTGACCCAGTGGTAAAGAATCTGCTTGCCAATACAAGAGAAACTAGCAACAGTTTCCATCCCTGAGTCAGGAAGATTTCCTAGAGTAGGAAATGACAATGCACTCCAGTATTCTTGCCTGAAAAATTCCATGGACAGAGGAGCCTTGGAGGACTACAATCCATAGGGTTGCAAAGAATCGGACAAGGCCAAGTACTCACAGGCAATCACGCAGATGTATAAATAGGCTGGTATCTCATTAACGATCTCAAAAGGCATAAAGAAATAAGTGGCCAAATTGAGGTATTGCAATGAAAACAGGAAGTGGTAGATTTTAGTTTCCACAAAGCTTCTGGAAGCAGTGGACTTTGAGCATGGCCTGGAGGAAGGAGGACCATGTGTCAATCAGAGGGAAAGCAGACATTCTTGTTTGGTCTTATTAGAGGTTTCGGAAAACTATAAACCTCCGCTACTGGTTTAAATGACCTGACTAGTGCTTTCAGATCCTTTCTTCAAGATCCAGGTCAAGTTTCTCCTTTTCCATGAAAATTTCCCAAGAAACTTTCCAAGACCCCATGCTACACTGTGTTGGACTTGGCCGTCCACCTGTCTGACCCTCTCAGTTTACAGATTGAGGAAACCAGGGCTCAGGGAGGTGTGGGAGCTGGATTTTGAGTTGTCTTCTTGGTTGCATGTATCTTCTTTGCTGGGTGACATTCTGAGTCCTTTGCTTTATACTTCTCCTGGACATGTACACGCTTGACTTCTGCTCAGCCTTCAAGGCTCAACTCAAATGTCACCTCTTAGAGACAGTCGCCCCTCTCTGCCTCCCCACACGCCAGTTGTCTTTAACACCTGACCCTATTCCATTGTCTTCATAGATAGCACTTTTCAGTCTAGAATAATCTTATTTAATTATTTGTTTACATGTTTATTATCTGTCTCCTTGAATGAGAGTGTCAGCTCTTTGAGAGCAGGCCTATTCTTGCGCACGCAGCCTGACACATAGTAAGCACTCAGTAAATACTTGGGACACACTGAGCTGTGCTCTTAGTGACTTGGACAGGCTGTGTTTGCCCCACCCAGGTCTCAAAACCAGGTGGAGCTGCCCACTCACCAGCCGGCTGCCCCTTGGCTGACTCACCCTTAAAACAATGTAACTGCAGTCCTTATTCCTGAATGAAGCTAGCTTGGCTTCTTGCTCATTCCACCCCTGCATTTCCTGGGCTCCTGACGCTCAGCTTCACCTTGTCCTCCAGGTCTCTTACTCATGGTGGGCTCTGCCCCACCTCAACACAGCCCTGAATTTTGCTTTATGTTGAGGAACAAGCCTCGTCTTTCCACCTCATACATCCACACACAGCCAAAGGGAAAAGCAGTGCTTCCCAGAGGGGATGCCCCCTCCCCCTCCTCACCTTTCTGGACCCCTACTCTCACCCCCCACCCCCCATTTCCCCACTCTGCCTAGCAGGCTGCCTTTCCTTTTCTTTGTAATTATAGGAGAGCCGTGGGACTGGCACCCAGATTTATGTTCAAACACAACCATGGGTGCCAGGCTGCCACGCCCCGACTTCCAGAGACTCTCTTACAGTTCACCCACTTCAGGACTGAAAAGCCGCTTTCATACTGGCCAGGTGTTCTGGCTCACCTGCGGGACAAGGTGCCTTTCTCCTCTGTCACTCTTGGTTCAGCCCTCGTGTTAGGCTGCTCCCGTGCCACGCTTCTGGCTTCTCCCTGGCTGTGGAGAGCATCATTTTTTTGATGTGTGTTTCCTGGTCATTCCTTCCTCCTCTTTCCCCTTAGCCAGTTTGAATTGTGAATAATTCATGTGTTTCCATGATCTTGCCACAGCGTTTCTCCTTCATGAATCAAATCCCTGAGACACAGTTTATTTTCTCGCCATCTTTTGGTCAGGGACAGGGTTTATTCCTGTAGGTCATGAATGGAGGCTAATATTTATGCCTGCTTATAAGATAGGTATGTTTTTTACCACTTTGTTCTTCTGTGATGGCCTATATTTCTAGTATGTTTTAATGGGTGCATATTTGTATAATACTACATGCTTGGATAGATGGATTAATGAATGGATAGTTAGATAAATAGATAGATGCACAAATAGACAGACTGATATAATTCCTTCCCCAGATAGCTTACTCAGTCACGTTCCTTATTTATTTAAAGTTTTTGGTAGGAGAGTGGTGGATGCTTTTGAACATGTTTCTCATATGCAGTGGATGCCCTAATCCTCAATTTGTAGCCCCACTTCTAAAGAGCAGTCCTCATAAGGACCCTCATAATAGTTCAGCCCTTGTCCAGAGTCCACTTGGGGGTCATCTCCATTCACTTAGTCTCCAAGTATCTACTGAGGACTTACTGTGCACCAAGGACCAGGCAATACTCTGGGAATAGAAAGTGAACAAAATAGGTACTACATGTGACTTTTGCAGCTTACCAACTACGGGGAAACTAGGTATTAATTAAATAATTCTATGTACATATATCAGTGTATATGTATGTATGTATTTCTACACTGACAGACTTGATGTGCTCACCTGAAATTTGATATTTTTAATATTTTGATGAAATTTGATAAAACTGACATTAGATATATAAATTATAAATATAGATAAAGATTTCTAAGCTGATAAATTCTTTAACCTTTTAAAAAATTTATTGGACTAAGTATAGTTGTCAGGCATACTAAGCTGGCTGATAAATTCTAAACCTGCTAAAAGTAAGTAAATTATGACCATAAAGTCAGGAAAAACAGTGAAAGCTGCTATTTCTGGAGGAGGGTGGTATTTGTGATCAGAAAGAGACATATAAGGGTGTCCTTGAAGTTCTAGGATAGTGATGTTCTATTGTTTCACCTGGAAGGTTGTTACAGGGAACTTGAATAATTATTATTGATTAAATTTTACTTTCAGGTTTTATGTACACCTGTGTGTATATGTTACATCTTACAACTTAACAATTTTAAATGATAAAGAGAAATTCAGAGTTTCCTATGAGAGCACATTACAAGGGCATCTGGCTCCCTGGAGGAAGCGGCATCTGACATGAAATTTACAGATGAGATAAATTAGGCAGAGAAAGAAAGGTGTGGGGAGAGAGGATGGAGGAAAGGAAAGGAGGCAGAGAGGGAAGATCATAGCACAGTACAGAGCCCAAAGTGCCTGGGGAACCCTGAAAGCAGTCTAGTAGCTGGAGCCCAGAGAGGGAGGAAGAGCAAGGCTAGAGAGAGAGGCAGGAAGGGGACCATGCCGAGCCTCGTTAAGGATTTTTGTTTATGTCTTAAGATCAATGGAAAGTGCTTGGAGGTGTTAAGTGGGAGAATGACATGATCAGATATACATATTGATGAGATCTCTGACTAAAGTGTACAGAATAAATTAGAGTGAGGCAAGAGAAGATGAGGGAAGATTATTGAGGGGCTCATTTTACCCATAGAAGAGAAAGATGATGTAGGTTTAAATAAAGTAGTAACAGGTTAGAGATGGAGAGAAACAGACAGATGTAAGAGATATTGAGAAAGTAAAGTCAACAGAACTTGGCGATGGATTTGTTGCCTGTCTCCCGTCAAACGCATGTTTCATGAGCTCCGAGTCACCATCACTGTTGGATGTTCAGAACCTAGGACAGTTCCTGGATCGGTCAGGCTCTCCTCGAAGACTCTTCACTGTGGTTGTTTCTGCGTCCAGAATGTGTCGTAGTAATGGAAGTGGAATGATGGGAGAAAGCTTCTGGGGTTCCAAGTACATAAAAAACGCAGTGAGGACAAACAGCTTAGAACATTTAGGAGCCACCCTGGGGATTCCAGCACTTCCTTCACAGAATGGGGAAGTAAATTCAACAGAAAATGCATTATTTCAATGGTAGTAAACATGATGAAAGAAGAAAATACAGTTACTAGTGCTATTGGGTATGCCAAAACACTAATCTTCACACACATCTCAAAGATCACCCAGACAAGGAATAAATGGCCAAACTAACACCAGCCAACTACCCTTTACTCAAACAGATTGTCTGGTCATCCACTCCATGTTACATCCTGCAGGACTATAGAAGGCCAAGAAATAGAGAGCAGGAAGGTAACTGGTAGACTCTTTAAAGCTATGGAATAAAGCTCAGATGGTTGCTATTTAGTATACTTTTAAGTTTAAAAATTTGACTGGAGAGATTCTTCACAATTTGAGCCTGAACCTCAAGATGAAAATAAAATGACACCCCAGCTACCCCAACCCCGCCCATCTTCTAAAGTGCAAGTAGGCAATTAAGAGTTAGAAGCTGTTGTTCAGGCAGTTTGCACAGGAAGGACAATTCTTCTCTCTGTGGTCAAAGAAAGTGACATAAACAAAGCTGAATATGTTCTAGGACTAAGTAAACACCATTGTTGTTGATAGTAAGTCAGCAAATGCCTAGGCAAGGTCTGCATTTGAGGTGTAGACTTTTAAAGCCCAAAGTCAGGCCCGTTATTTAAGAGGAGAAGCAGAAACCGGAAAAATGTAATCATAAATTATGACAAAGCCTAAGCGTTTTTAAAAGTCTTATTTTTTTCAAAATAATTTGTGTGACTGCATGACATGAAACTCTTCAAAGCAATGTCTGTTTTTCAGTGGAGTAAATCTGATATACAAATAACGTTTGATTATAGGCAAATCAAAAGAGAGGTGGAAGAGGGCGGGACTGGGGAAATCAGCTTGAATGAGCCCCAATGTGGCATGTAAAGAGTGACAGCCAAGTGAAAACAAGGGCATGAAGAGGCCACAGATCTATGCTAGACTGAAATGAGGATCCTCTTTACCAACATACTTGAGGATGACTGCAGAGAAAGGAGCCAAGCTATAATAAGGGACTTGCTTAAGGGATGACAAGGGAATTCTAATGACAGCTTGGCCTTGTTGTCTATTGAGCAGTCTATGGTGGGGCCAAAAAATGATGACCCTTTTCCCAAGGAATCATCCATTGCCCCCCAAAATTGAATTTATGAGGTCTTTGTTAAAAACCCCAAAATCTGTCTATGGAAACTGTCAGGGACTATAATTCCAACAATAGTGCTTAAGGTCAATCTGCTTAAAATCACAACCAAAACTGAACCAAATCCAAGATCCGTGTTTCTACCAAGGTGAAGGTCTCTGCGGCTCACAAGATGAGACCCCGAGGAAGCATTCAGACAGCAGCGATCACCCAGCACACTCTAGTGGGAAGAGCATCAGGCTGGCAATCAAGAGAACTGGCCCTGGCTTTGCCACTGATTTTCTATGAGATTTCTTTTTTCTGTCCTAAGTCTCCTTGTTTATAAAATAAGAGAACTGAATTAGATGTTTCCGTTTAAGGAACAAGTGTGGCAAAAGTCCTGAAGGGCTGAAATTGACTTTTCTGATAAGCCAGTATAAGTGTGACAGAGTGAATAGTAGAGAGAGAAATGAAACAGAGGTCAAAAATATATGGAAGATGTTGTTGATGATGTAAGACATTGCAGTTTTATTTTTAACTGAAAGGAAAATCATCAGATTATTTTAAAAGTATGATAATTTTAGTGTTATAGATTGGCTATAGTGTTATAGGTTGGCTCCGAGGGGAGACTGGAATCAGGGATAACAGCTGGGGGCTTTGGCACTGGTCCAAGTGAGACCTCGGGGCATTCATAGTAGAGGAAGGATCTGGAAAGTGCTTAAAGGTAGAGCCAACTTGCTGATTGATTGATACGGAGTGGTATGTGAGGAAGAGAGGAATTAATAATGACTTCTAGGGTTTTTAGTTGAGTGACTAGGTAGATATAGTGCCTTCTACCGAGAAGAGAAACACCAAGAGGAGCAAGTTTAGGACGTCGATGAATCAGAAATCTCTTCAGACACATTAAGTTGGAAGACTTTATTAAATATCAGAGTAGAGACACTAGGTAGAATGTTGGATTCTCTAAGCTGGGTTCCAGAACGACGTTCAGAGCTAGAGGCAGGGACTTGGTAGCCATTGACGTACAAGTGGTATGTGGTCCCTAGGTGAGGTTAGACCCTTTTTTCCAGCCTCATGATTGAATTCTAGAGTATTCTAAGTTTTAAAGCGTAAAAAGAGAAGCCAGGAAAGTAGTGGTCCCTGAGACAGAAGGAAAACCTAAAAAGTGCATGTCACCAAAGCTGAGGGAAGGTAGTGGTCTAAGGAAACAGGTAACTGCCCAGTGATGCTGAGAGATCAAGCACAAAGGTAGCAGAGAAATGACCATGAGATCTGGCTACATGAGACTGCTCTTGGGCAGTGTCTAAGGAGTTGTCAGGATAGACTGGGTGAAGAGAGAATGGAAGGGAGAATCGGGAACAGTGACATGTTCCATGAGATTTGCCATTGATGAAAGCTGAGATATAGGGTAGAAATTAGAAGGAGAGTAGAATCAGGAGAGGCTTTCATGTATTTTAAGGCAGGAGATATCAGAGAACATGTATATACTAATAGAAAATGAAGTGGTGAGGGAGAAATGGAAGATTCAAGAGAGGAGTGGTGAGGGACTTCCCTGGAGCACCAGTGGTTAAGAATTTGCCTTCCAGTGCAGGGGACATGGGTTCTATGCCTGGCTGGGGAACTAAGATCCCACATGCCATGGAGAAACTAAGCCTTCATGCATGACTAGGGAGCCCGTGTGCTCCAATTACTGAAGCTCAAGTGCTCTAGAGTCTGTCCTCTGCAACAAGAGAAGCCCCGGCGATGAGAAACCTGCCCATTGCAACAATAAAGCCACACATCGCAATGAAGACCCCAGCACAGCCAAAATAAGAAAAGCAAGGAAAAGGAGCGGTGATCACTGCAGGAATGAAGTCCTTAGGAAGCGTGAGAGTCTAAGGTCACAAGACAAGAGGAGAGGTTAGCCCTTAGGGAGGAGCAGGGGCCCAACACCCCTGCATAAGGAGGGAAGACAGAGAGGATGGCCTCTGTGACAGTGAAAGGTGTGATGTTAGTAGCAGGAGGGCAAGGGAGAATCTGTCTGCTAAAATACCAAGTAAGGTCATCCAGGGGAAGAGATTAAAAAGGGAGGGCCGGTAGTCTCTGAAGAAAGGAGGGGTAAACTTGTGATTTTGGAGAGTGGGAAGTAAAGGTGCTAAAGAAGTGTCGTGGAATTGCCAGACTGTTTCCAGTACTCACTTGGGTCATGATTGTAAAGCAATAACAATCCGCACGGCTATCTATTTCTCTCTAGTAGTGAGTACTTGTTCAGAGGTAAGCATGACCCAGAGTTTAATGAGGTGGGGTTCTGCCAGGTGAATAAGGACCGGAAGTCCTCAGAGGCTTTGTGAGGGATTAATGCTATAGGTGGAGGACAGAATCCAAGCCTGGTAACGCCAAGCAACAGAAAGTGAAGAAAAAGGAAAAGGTCGGGGGCTTGAAGAGAAGTCAGTGCAACTGTGTAACTGGTGGAGCTGAAGCACGAGAGTGGAAGAGAGAGAACAGTGGCCAGAATCGGGAAACTAGACCTCAGGACTGTGAAGAAGATGCAGTTAAAGGCACTGTGGAGGGCAAGGATACGGTCATGGGAGTAGGTGAACCCTCTGGTGCTGTCACTAAAGTCTGAGAGACCCACACTCTGCTCCCCTGACCTGTGTGTCTCCTGTCCTTATGTGTGACCAGAGAGGGACTTTCCTAATAAGCATGATTTAAAGGATGCTGCGGGAGCCTCACAGCCCTACAGAGGCTTGTAACTGGTTTCTGACATTCTCCTATTAAAGCTTCCTTCATTTCTTTCCTTCTGCTTTCCATTAGTGCCACCACCTAACTTATTAATTCATTATCAATCATTTATACTTAGGTGTGATTTAGTGACTCTCAGTCTTTCAACTGAGAAGTGGTTGGCTGCATCAGCTTTTAATAGGCTACAGCGCATGGTTTTTAAGGAAGAACCTGAATTAGGGAGGGGATCCCCCAAAGGGGGGAAAGGGGATAGGATATAAACACTTGTTGAGCACCTACTATGTGCCAGGCTCTGCTCCAAGGGTTTTGAATATGCGTTATCATTTGAGACACCATTGCTTCCTCTTATTTATGCAACAGGATGGCTCAGAGAAAAACATCTGTCCTTTGCCTAAGCACCACAGCCAATGAGTGATGAAGCCAGGGTCTGAGGTCAGAGCTACAGAGCCTAGAAGGTGTTCAGGTGGGAGGGAGAGGCATTTAAAAGGAGAAATACAACCAGTCTGAGACACATCTTGGCAAACCTCACAATCCTAGTCTCCGGCTCCCTTCCTGAGGACCTCGAATCTGTGTGTGGCCTTTTTTTTTCCCCCACTGTCTTTATGAGGTTGTTCCTTGATGAGTTTTTCTCTCCCTTCCTTTTTTTTTTTTTTTAACGATAATTTAAATTTTTATTAGGTGCTCAGCCGCAGCATAAATACCCCTATTTGAATTGCTGACACACAAATCAATAGGAAAGCACTTTCCTGGACTGGAGCCTTGGCATGTGAACCTCCCAGCCGCGTCCTCTTCCCCGAAGAGAAGGAGTTGAAGAAAAAGAACAAACCATTTTCTTAAACAAGCCACAGTTAAAGCAAACAGAACGAGCCATTCAAGGTTTCTGGTCTCAGGGCTTTTCTTTCATTCTCGATCCCTCATTCTCACCAAGCAGTCTCACCTTTAACCTCTGTATTACCAATCAGAGCGGTGTCATTTTTACAGGAGGAAGTGAAGGAAGCAATGTGGGTGAGTGAGAACCAGCTTCACGTTTTTTCAAATGAGAGCAAACCAGCGTCCCCCAGTATTCCATCAGAGAGGAAAGATCCGGAGTTTCTGCAGGTCCTACCCACCCACCTCGGAGACCCCACCGACACTCTCTGGCTTGGAGAACTTGCAGTAGGAGATGATCTGGTTAATATAATGGAAGGTCTCAATAGGAAATAAAATTCAGTTAGGCTGTGCTTCTAATGCCCTGATGAAAAAGGCAACAAGCTTGTATCCTGCTGCACAGCTTAGGATTCCACACCTAAAGAACCCAGTTCAGTTCAGTTCAGTCGCTCAGTCGTGTCCGATTCTTTGCGACCCCATGAATCGCAGCACGCCAGGCCTCCCTGTCCATCACCATCTCCCGGAGTTCACTCAGACTCACGTCCATCGAGTCCGTGATGCCATCCAGCCATCTCATCCTGGGTCATCCCCTTCTCCTCCTGCCCCCAATCCCTCCCAGCATCAGAGTCTTTTCCAATGAGTCAGCTCTTCGCATGAGACGGTTGATAATTCTCCCCATGGGTATCCTAAAACGAAGGTCCGAATTCTCATCTTCTTCTTGCGTATTATCCCCCACTCTTACCACTCCACCACCATGACTCAGTGACCCTGTGCTTCAGCTATACCACGTTTCTCAGTTACCTTCTGACGCGCCCTTGCTTTCTGACTCTGGGTCTTTGTAGATACTGTTTCCTCTCTGAATAATGGAGTGACCAAGCAATGTGAGCCACCTTGCCCCTCACCCCACCTCCAAGCAGTTGGTTTCTAGACATTAACACTTTCTTATGCTGTGGGGTAGTTACCTACCTGTGTGAATACATACAGATGGTCAACAGGCACACGAAAGGATGCTCAGCATCACCAATAATTAGGAAAATGGAAATCAAAACCACAAGGAGATATCACCTCACATCTGTCCGAATGGTTATTATCAAAAAGTATGTGTGTGCTCAGTGGTGTTTGACTCTTTCGGACCCTATGAACCCCGCCAGGCTACTCTGTCCATGCAATTTTCCAGACAAGAATACTGGATTGGGTTGCTATTTCCTTTTCCAGGGAATCTTCTCGACCCAGAAAGACCCATGTGTCTTTCGTCTCCTGCATTGGTAGGCAGATTCTTTTACCACTGCACCACCTGAGAAGCCCCATTATCAAAAAGAGAAGATATCAAGTGCTGAAGGGTGGGGGAGAAAAGGGAACCTTTGTGGACTGTTGGTGGGAATGCAAAAACTGGTGCAGCCACTTGGTGGCTTTGTGGCTTCTCCTCTACCACACACAGATTGGGAGATCCTCGAAGCAGGGAGCCACATCTCACTCAATCCCACATCCATTAACAGAATGCCTTGAAGTAGGTCTTTAGTAACAATTTGTTGAAATAGAGGCTACTGGCTGAAGATTCATTCATTCGTTCATTCATTCACCCAACCAGAATTTACTAAATACTGCATGCCAGTTTAGAAATCCAACTGTGAATAAGACGAAGTTCTTACTCTCAGGGAGTTTATATTCTATGGGGAGAAGACAGACAATAAGAAAGAAATCAAATATATATATATATATATATATATATATATATATAAAATATTGGTTGATGATAAAAGAAATAAATAAAAATAAAGTGGGAGAGTGACAAGGAAAGCTATTTTATTTACTATTTAACCTCTCTCTATTTCCCCTACACCCCTAGTCCCTGACAACTACTTTCTACTCTGTTTCTATGACCTCAGCTTGAAAGCATGCAATATTTATCTTTTTCTGTCTGGCTTACTTCACTTAGGATAATGCCCTCCATGTTCCATTTTGTCACAAGTGACAGGATTTCCATTTTTTATGGCTGAATGATATTCTATTGTTTATACATGATGTTACATCTTCTCTATCCTTTCATCCACTGATGGAGGACACTTAGGTTGTTTTGATACCTTGGTTATTGTGAATAATGTTGCTATGAACATGAGAATGCAAATATCTCTTCAAGATGGTGGTTTCATTTCCTTTGGATACATACCCAGAAATGGGGTCGCTGGATCATATGTAACAGTTCGACTGTGAAGAAAGCTGAGCGCCAAAGAACTGATGCTTTTGAACTGTGGTATTGGGGAAGACTCTTGAGAGTCCCTTGGACTGCAAGGAGATCCAACCAGTCCATCCTAAAGGAAATCAGAAGAACTAATGCTGAAGCTGAAGCTCCAACACTTTGGCCACCTGATGCAAAAAACTGACTCGTTGGGAAAGACCTAGATGCTGAGAAAGAGTGAAGGCAGGAGGAGAAGGGGATGACAGAGGATGAGATGGTTGGACAGCATCACCGACTCGATAGACATGAGATTGCTGGATCACATGGTAGTTCTAGTTTTAATTTTTTGAGGAACCATAGTGGCTGCGCCAGTTTGCATTTCCCATCAACAGGGCACAGGGGTTCTCTTCTCCACACCCTCCCCAACACTTGTTATCTTTTTGATAACAGCCATTCTGGCAGGTGTGAGGTGATATCTCCTCATGGTTCTGATTTGCATTTCCTGCTTATTGGTGATGCTGAATATCTTTTCATGCCCCTGTTGGCCATTTGTATCTTCTTTGAAAAAATGTCTGTTCAGGTCCTTTGCCCATTATTAATTATTTAGGTTTTGGAACATTTATTGTTATTGAGCTGTATGAGTTCTTCATATATTTTGCATATTAACCTCTTATCATCTACGTGGTTTGCAAATACTTTCTCCCATTCCATAGGCTGCCTTTTCATTTCACTGATGGTCTTCTTTTCTGTGCAAAAGGTTTTCAGTTGGTTCCAGTTCCACTTGTTTATTTTTTCTTTTGTTGCCTTTACTTCTGGTGTCAAGGAGAGCTATTAAAGATAAGATTAATAGGGTGGGCTTCTCTGTGGAGTTTACATTTAAGGCTCCTGGCCTGCTGGACACAGGCTCTATGTTCTTTAGCTACTTGTGGAGTGAGGTGGGAGCTGGCCCTGTATAGTGGCTGTGATGAGTGGCTCAGGTTCCCAAGATGGCTGACTGGGGGAGACAGGAAAGCCAAGGCTATCTGGCCATAGGAAACCTGGCTGCTGCAGCATTCAGCACTGATCTACTGAGGCAGCTATTTTGAAAAATACGGTGGAAATGAAAGAGCTTGAGATCCTTATGCCAGAGGCCTTAAAGGAAACCCTGGGCTCTGCCCATCCCCCCACATATGCTGCAGTGGCCACAAGAGCTGATCCTGTCTTCTGGGCATCTGGGCAGAGGATCTTCTTAACCTTTGTGATTTCAACTATCAGCCCAATCCCAACACAACAATAAGGGCTGTAAAATGAGTAAGCCCAAAGCCGCAAGATCTTGATCTCAGTTTTGTGACTTACTACCTATGCTATCTTGGACAAGCCACAGAAACACTATAGTAATTCCTCCATCTATAGAATGAGAGCAATTAATGTGTCGTTTTGCCCACCTTCACACATAGTTTTGTAGATCAAACGTGATAAATGTAATAGCACTATGAACATTATGAAGCACAACAAAAATGCAAGAAATTATTATTGCCAACAATCAGGGAATCAACATTCATTGACTATTAAGTGCTAGAAGCCCCATAGATACTATCTTACTCAATTTTCACAAAATGTTAAAAGCTACCATCTTCCTCATCTTAGAGTCAAGGAAACAGAGGTTCAGGAAGGTTAAGTGAGCTCACCAAGAGTGTAGAACTGGGCAGAACCAGGATCAAAGCTCAAGTCCACTGTCTTCAGAACTGATAAGATTTCTCCCTGACTCTGTGCCCTCCTGCCTGTGGGTGGTTGGCTCAAGCTTGGGATGGATTCTCAGCCCTGAATAACCTCGTTCAGAGCTGGGTTTGCATTTCCCCTGAGTTGCGCCTCTCAGCCCCAATGCAAGAACTAAACACACCTCTAACCCAGCCTGCATTGGGGTGCCCAGGTCTCCTGGTACCCAGTCCCTCTACCCTGGGATAAACCTGTCTCTTGGCTTGGTGGGCCACTGTGTCAGGAACATCGAGGGTCAGTTCTAAGGCACTGCACAGCCCCCCTGCTCCTTTGTCTGATAGTCTACCATAACTATCTCCATCTCTGACCTCAGAGCAGGGTAGGCTTAAGGTACACGGAACTTCCCTTTGGCCCCAACCAACAGTACTGTGTCCCCTGAAATCTTCTGGTGGTCCTGGCTGCCCTGGTGTTCAATTTATGTCCTCACAGCTGAACAAGAACCCTGCCTAGGAGCAAATTGAGCTTTACTGCATTTTCCTACCATATTCCTCCCAGCTGGACCAAGCATTTGAGAATCCATCACAGGAATTTTATTTTGCATGGTGGCATATTCGAGTTAAAAGAAGTGGCCCCCAAGTGAATGGGTAGTTTTAACTGTGGCCCAGATAATCCACAAAGTAGATAAACCACAAAGTGAATGAGGCTTTTGTGGGTACATGAGAATTGACACCACCTTGTGAGATTGCAGGAAGGAAAATCCAGTTAAGAAAACTCACTTGAATGGAGCTGGATTCTTTTCTCATCCTGAAAGAGTTAGATGTGGCTTTGTTGAAAACACAGAAGGACTCCCCAAAGGAGTGGTAGTGCAACAAGTGACAGCACTAAGCCCCCGAGAGAAATGGTGACTGATCTGATCTTATTTTTAGACTCATCTTTCTGATTCAAACCAACCTTGTGAGAGCTATTGATTCTCCAGTCTTTGCATCTCTCTCTAGCCACCAGGAACTTGGGTAGTTTCTGAGTGATGCTCAGGACAACATGGTAATTTAGTACACAGAGTTCCTGGGTTGGCTCTGACATTTATTATTTGTCTTCTGGCACTTTAAACGATCTCTTTGTGCCTTAGTTTTTTCATCTGTAAAATGGGGACAATAATAGTTCCTCCCTCAAAAGGTGGTTGTATAGAGTTAGTAAGTTTCTGTGTGTGGAGTACTTAGATCATTGCCTAGCAATCATGTTTATAAAGTAGGTGTTAGTGATTATCAAGCTGCTAAAAAATAGACATGGAACTATTTTTAAATCTATCTGGTGACTTAGGAAACCCAGGCTGTTAGAGCCTAACACGCTGGTAGCCGATCTCCAGTAACCACTCCCCATGGTTGCTACCTGGCAGGCTTGGTCAGGCCAGTGGCTGAGCTTAACTCCAGGGAGGAGACCCAAAGCTTCAAAAATGAAAGAGCTGTTTACTCTTTCTAGCAGGCTTTTGCCTTTGGCAAATAGTCCCCTTAGCAACATTTGACCTTAAGAACTTAGCAGGAAAAGGGCAAAACATTTCAAGGAACAGCAGCTGGGTCTCTTCCCAGGTTTCATGTCACAGCAAGGCGAGGGGATGTCAGGTGGGACCCCTTGGCCACTCTGTCAAATGTAGCTGCCTAAGGCCCCCAGGAACCTGCCTGGGAAGTACGGAAGCTGTAGAAGGATGTGTGTGTGTGCAGAGAAAGAGAAAACTCTGAACTGGTCCCTGTCTCCTCCACTCCAGCCGCAGTGAAGAGGTACTTGTGGAACAGAGAGAGCTGGGAGGTGACCCCTATGGAGTTGGAGGGAAGACACTGCCAGGGAACCCCTCTGGCCCTCTCAGGTGGTGTCATTCCTTTTTCCTCCTAGGTCTCCAAGGATGGCTGCCTGAGCTTTTCACTCTCTCTAAGTTAAGCTGATAAAATACAAATGAAAAAGGAGCAGGGGAGGGGAAGAGGATAAGGCACACTCTGCCTTTGCATTTTAATATGAGCCTCAGACCATTTTCAATAAGAGATTGACAGAACGTGGTCAGCTCCCCACCCCCACTCATTACCTATCAAGATCCAGATCAATAGCACCCTTTCCTCTCCTCTGGAATATTCCGCCTATCCCCTCTGTGGATGGAGGATGGGTGGAGGATGCCATACCCTTGACATGGTTGGCTGGCCTCTTGAATGTCGGGTCTAGAAGGGCATCCCTTCCAGACCTACTCCCCTGGGACCTGTGCTCCAACTGGGCAGCACTGAGTCCCTGATCTTTCCAGGGAGCCAGGTGTGGGGATACAGCCGGGACTCACCACAGGGACAACCCCGGGGGATAACGACCATGTTGACTCGATAGTCTGCCTTCCCTCGGGTAGCTGTCCCAGGTGCTGCCCGGAGGCTCTTGTAGGACTGCGGAGCGCTCCTAGTTAAGATGAAAAGAAGGCAGGGTTCAAGTCCACTGCCTATCCCCTGAATAGACTTGCTCCAGCAGCCAAGCTCAGGCCACAGGGGGCACCCCCAGCCCATGGGGGAAATATATGGCAAAGTCTCCATGTGACCTCTAACCTCCACCCTCAAAATGCCCTTCTTCCACCTTAGACATTGCCATCAAGAGAGAACTCCACTAACTGAAGACTCTGTGAGTGCTACAGGCCATTTGGAGCCTTCATTCCGAACATGATATTTCACTGAACCCACAACAGCAATTTCTAGAGGTAGAAGCTATTTATTTAATACTTCATTTCAGAGGTGAGGCGACTGAGGCTCAGAAAAGTCAAGTGACTTTCCCAAGGCCACACAGCCAGTAAGTGGCAAAGCCAGAATTCAAACCCTTGCTGGGCAGGGTTTCACCAGAGCATTTCTGCAGGCCCAGCAAGGGCCAGAGGGGAGACCAAGCAGGGGTGGGGGCTGGTCAGCACCGGCTCTGCCGTCTCATTGCCGGATCCCATCTGGAGCCAGGAGGCACAGAAACCTGGCGGCTTCCGAGGCAGATGAAAAGCCAACCTTCCTCAAATTGTTTTATTTAAAGCCAGACTCCTGACTGTTTGAAGCCGCTTGATTTTGGCAGTCCTTGTTCCTTTTCCTTTTAAACAGCCCTCGGAGATGCAGGGAACGCATTGCTGCCGGCGCCTCACTTGCAGATGCTCAGAAGACCTTCGGCATCCCCCGCCCCTGCCGGCTGCTCCCCGCTGCAGCTGAGCGGTGAGTGTGAGTGCGTGTGAGCACGTGGGCACGTGCACGCGACTGGGTTGGAGAGAGGCAGGGAGCCCGGAACCCATTAACACCCCAAGTATAGATACAGATGAAGTCTTCTGCTTTTATACAGAATCTCACCAGCGTTAAACTTCATTTATATCTCTATAAATGCATACGGCTTTAAACATGAGACTTTACGGCTGGGTTTATAAGTTTCGTCTCCCTGCAGGCACAGCCTGGGTCACCGGGAGGAGAAGCCCCCTGTCCCGACTGTGTGGCCTCTGTTCTTTGCAACATAACCTTGTATAGGGCTCTCATCTGGTCCTCGGGGTCTTGTCCTTTCTGCTGCCTGGCCTCCCTGGGTCCTGCCCTCTCCCTGTCTGCACTCTGCCCTCTCACCCCTGGCTCACAGCTGGCTGGACTGTGGGGAGGAGTGGGGAGGACCCCAGGGCTGTCAGCTGACTACCGCTCCACATCTGTCCCTGGGCCAGAGCCCCACTGCTGACCTTGGTATTAACAAGTTCACCAGAGACGGAAGGACAGGCTGGCAAAACCTGGTTTATGAACGTATCTGCTTTACAGAATCCATTTAGGCAAACAGAACATCCACACAGATGCTGGTGCGCAGTGGCTACAGGGTTTACAATACTTCAGGAGGCAGGCAGCTGCTTCTCCCCTGATGCGCTTATGGAGATAAATTCAAGGTAATCTATATAAACCCAAGCCTTTGAAATTGCACACCGTCAAAAAATTCCCACAATTACTCTAGCCCAGCCAGGAGGTGGCTGTTATGTTCTTCTTATGGAAAACATAATTATAAAGGAAGGGAAAATGTTTCATAAATAAAACTCAGAGTGGCAGAAGAACCTGGAGGGAGGGGAAGGCTAGAGAAAAGAACCCCAAAGATTCACGGTATCCAGCTGAGTGTGGAGAGGGGATGCAAAACCCAGCATCCCCTTTAAGGTTCAGATTAATTTCAGTCCAGGACAATTTCCAGGTAATTAATTGACAAGAGGCATCTTTCAGATATTTTTAAATATCAGCCTTCCAGGCTCTTGGTGCTAAAGGAGAAGAAAAAATAGCCAACACATGCTCCTAAAATCAAGGTGATGTAAAACAAGGGCCTGCCCAGCCTATTAGCCCTTGAGGAGAATATAAAATCCAGGTCAGCCCAGATAATTGTTAGCTTGTTAAAATGCCAAGTCCCCTAGTCTGTCCCCAGTCCCCAGGCCACAGGAAATAGCTAGTGGCACATTGGTTCACGCTTCATGCCAGATGCTGTCCTAGGCACTGTGTACTTGTGTCCCCATTTGATTCTCATAAAAACCCTTTAAAGGCGTGATGATCTTTATAGGCTTTTGGGGAGCAGTGAAGAAGCCCTGATGAGGAACCTCAGATTCAGACAGGTAAGTCATGGCCCCAGGGGACAAGGTCAGGATGTGGTAGAGTGGGAATCTGAAGCTTCCTGTAATTAAGCCCCAGTCCTCGCTTCTTGCTGCACATGGCCGCAGGATGGGAAAGGGAAATGCAGAGAAGAGTGAAAGAGCTTGGGCTCTGTTTCAGACAGATAGAGATCAAAAATAGCCCTGCCGCCTGTGAGCTGTGCTGCCCTGAGCAAGTTATTTAGCCTCTCTGAATTCAGGAGCTTTGGTTCTGTCCTCTGTGGTCTTCATAAGAAAAAGCAACTATTTCAGTTCAAGTTGCACCGTGACCAGGGTTTCCCCTTTTTGTTGGACTGTAGAAGGTTTTCATTGCAAAACCTTGCTTCTGGGTTGTCATAAGGATTAAACACCTAGCTCAGCACCTTCTACCTAGCTACTTCCAGTAAATGAGAGCTCCTTCTGTTATAGTGAAAATCAAGTGCAATACTCTGTTGCCCAGCCTGGTACAGTGCCTGATGCATCAAGAACATAGCATAAATAATATCCATAATCATCATCCTCCTTATAACAAAGGAAACAAGTTAGGAACTCCTGTACTAAAGTTGAGCAGAATGTTAATCACTCAGTCGGGTCTGACTCTTTGCGACCCCATGGACTATATCTTGCCAGGCTCCTCTGTGGGATTCTTCAGACTAGAATACTGGAGTGGGTTGCCATTACCTTCTCCAGGGGATCGTCCCCAGCCAGGGATGGAACCTGGGTCTTCCGCATTACAGGCAGATTTTTACCATCTAAACCTCCAGGGAAGCCCAGGTTGAGCAGAACCAACAGCAAAATGAGAACGTTTTTCTTAGGCCCTCCTGTGGGCCAGGCCCTGCGCTGGACTCTCCTAGCCTTCATAGGATTGGTTATCTAGGCAGAGCGGCACCTAGATTTTCACATATAAGATTAATAATAATGCAAGATATAAAATCCTTCTAAAGATATATGAAAGGAATCACAGTAGAACCATCATTAATCACCAAATGGGTGATACAAGCAAGAAAAGAAGGCAGTTAAGGCACAAACTTCAAACCTGGGTTTGAATTTCCGTTGTATCACTGAAGTGAAGTCACTCAGTCATGTCCGACTCTTTGTGACCCCATGGACTGTAGCCTACCAGGCTCCTCCATCCATGGGATTCTCCAGGCCAGAGTACTGGAGTGGGTTGCCTTTCCCTTCTCTAGAGGATCTTCCTGACCCAGGGATCGAACCCAGGTCTCCCGCACTGTAGGCAGACGCTTTACCGTCTGAGCCACCAGGGAAGTCCCTGTTGTATCACTACTTGGCTGTAAAAAGTTGAACAAATCACATAAATCATAATCCATCTGTTTTCTCACCTGTAAAATGGGCATAATAATATATGTCATGAGTTTTAGCCCCTAAATGACATAAAGCATTTATTAACAGTGACAACAGCAAATGTTTATTAAGGGCATTCTATGTGCCGTGCACTTGGCTAAAGCCCATAGCAAGCGCTCAGTCAACATAAGCTGGTATTATCACTAAACAATAGAAAGATCCAAGCTACCAGGGCCTAGGCATGTGAATTTCTTGGGTGGACTCAGATTAAAGACTAAACTCCAGCCCACAGATATTGCCAAGCTGTTGTCAAACATTAGTCATCATGAATTGATACTGTCCTGGGATCAATATTCCAGACTTTTTCCTCTTTATCCCCATACCATGTAGTATGATGAGAACTCATCCAGATTAAATAAATTCCTCCTGGGTCCTGGTAATAACTTTTTATTGAATTGTCTACAGCCAGAGAATAAGATGTTTTTATAGCAGCCAAGTGGAGGTGAGTTTGGCAATGCCTGCTCTAAGGACAGAGGTCCCAGGGTTGTAAAACTGTAATGAGTCTGTTGGCTTATTTGCCCCTGGCTCCAGGACTCCATCTCTCATTATGTAATCTCACCTTAAAATGCATAAGCCAGGAGGGACCCAGAGATGTGCCCACCAAGGGTGAGGCCTGACCTCTCTGTCTCCTGGCAACTCTCTGAGCTAAGCAGCAATAGAAGAGTTTAAGATATCAGTTTACTGGAACTGTGTCTATCGTACACTTACCAATGAGGGTCAGACTACAGGAAGCAGACCTAGCTCCCAGGGTTGGTGGGGAATGCATCACCCCCACTTCTTCTCTTTGATTTGCCTCCAGGAAGCCACCTGCCTGGTTTTCATAGGGAAAGGGAAGAATTTCAACCCAGCTGAGACCTATGACCAGAGAGTCTCCCTTTTCCATTTGGTTGGAAGTAGAGGGAACTTGCCAAAATTAGAGTAGAGACAAAGCAACCCAAGTGTGTCCATCAGCAGATGAATAAACAAAATGTGAGCCATACGTACAAAGGAATATTACTCAGCCTTGAAAGGGAGTGAAATCCTGACGCGTGCTACAATATGGAAGAGACTTAAAGACATGAGGCCGAATGAAATAAACCAGACACCAGCGGACAAATGTGGTTTGATTTCACATACAGGAGGGGTCAAGAGTATTCACGTTCATGGAGATGTAAAGAAAAACGGTGGTTGCCAGGGGCTGGGCCGGTGGGGGAATGGAGAGTTGTTGTTGAAAACTACAGAGAGTCAGTTTGGGAAAATGGAAACATTCTGAACATGGATGGTGGTGATGGTTCGATTGACCATGTGAATGTACTTAATGTCACTGAACTATATACACTTGAAAATGGTTAAAGTGGTACATTTTATGTTATGTATGCTTTAGCACAAGAAAACAAAAGAGGAAAAGGGAAGAGGCCAAACTGCTTCAATTCCCTTTGCCAACTGACCTATTGGTTACTTGCTATGTTCAAAAATGTGTCAATACAGTCCTAGTCCAAAATCATATTCCTAGGTAAAGATGTGGTGATTCTTATACACAGTTGGAAACATCACTTAAACACCTGAATTCCAATTTTCTCCTCTCAGTGGCCCTGCTGTTAAGAAGTTGAGACTCCAGTTAGGTGGAGAATCTCATCTGATCTTTATTAATATTGCTATAATTGAGATGAGGCAAAGGTGTGTCTCTGCACTTTTCCCATCACTTACTGGGATTGGCGTTGTGGAGATGATTCAGATTTTTTGTTTCTGCACAAACCTAGACATTGGGGAATTCTCATCGTGACTGTCTTCTAACTTGTCATGTTGCAAGGGCTTAGCAATCATGTTCCATTCCGTGGGATCTCAGCTGGGGGCGCTGATTGAGGAAGAAGCCTTCTCAAAATTGAGCTGACTGGTGCCTTCTCTGAGATAGGTCCACCCAGAACAGGGCAGAGCCTGGCAAGAAGGTGCTTATAATGTCTCTGAGTGGAGGAAGGCGAAGGACATGTTTACCCACTAAGCATGTAAACACCTCTGTGACTCACTTGGCCCCAGTTTGAGATCTACTAAAGACGTATCCACTTATTCTACTTGGGCTTGATTGTTGCCTGCTACACACACCACGTGATTTTCCAACACCACGACTACAAACCTGGACAAGGAGGAAACTCCTCCCCCACCTTTGTGTTACCCACCCAGTAACAGTAGCATCAAACCTCCAAAATGTTCTCTGAGAAGTCTAGTGTCTATATGAAACACTAAGCCATACATTTCCTCTGCAAAATGTAGCAATCAGAGCTATGGTGATAAACGTCCGGAAGTGAAGAAAGTGATGGGGTTGAAGGAGGGAAATACTGATTGGAAAGAAGAACAAGGGAACGTTTGTGTATCCTGTTTGGGGGAGTGGTTAAACCGGTGTACATAGTTGTCAAAAAGACTCACTAATCTTGACACTTAAGACCAGGATAGTTTTATTATATGTGAATTATTCCTAAAAAAAAAAAATTTTTTTTAAGTAATAGTGGAGATCTCTGGGTAAGAAAGGGTAACTCATGACTGTGGAGAACAGGACAGGATAGCAACGTTTTCCTTCTCTCCACCTTTTCCTATATCTTTTATCCCCCCACATCTCAGAGACAGCCCAGCTGAGTCTCTACTGCTCAGTGAATGAGGCCTGGGTATGAAAATAGGCTGTCTTCCTCTCCAAAATGCTGGCCTGATGAGACAGCTAGAGCTGCTGTGGGAGTGGAGGTCCTACTGAGGGGTGGATTTGTGCCCAGCTCCCTACTCCTCTCCACGGCTTTCTGCAGGTGCTCAGAGCCCAGGCTTCTCCTGCTGCTTAGTCACCCTCCCACATTTTGAGCCACAAAGGACTCGGTGGAGGTGTTCCCAGAGGAGGCTCATAGGAGAGGAAAGTCATCAGACACTTTGGTGGTGTCATTACCATGACACTCACGGTAATCTTGGAAGGGTGCCTTCAACTGGGATTTCTGGGGCGAGGTGAGCATGGCAGTTGGCTGCAGGACATCATTTCATCCTTGAGTCCGCCAGTCTGGGGTTCCCTCTTCACAGTAAGTCCAGAAAACTCCTCACCTTTCTGGCCATGGGTCATGACCATCTTTTTGGCTGAGAGCTAAAGACCAGCAACACCTTGAGACTCCTAGTCGATTCTCATTCTTTGCCAGGGAGGAGCCATCACACCACACTGAATTCACTGAAAGGCTCTGGTTGAAAAATATGTCCACTGGGAAGCAATTCATCCTTGCTCTTTCCCACATGTGAGTATTTCTGCATTTCACAGGAGATGAGCTATTAGGAGACCCAAAGTTCTCTTTCTGCTTGTGCTACCCTCTGGCTTAGCGCTTTAAACTCCCATGTCTCCCCATTTATTAAATGGGTCCAGTAATGGCACCAAGTACTTCTTTCAGAGAGAATTTGAGGTCATTAATAAAACAATGACCACTAAGTACAGTGATTTCAGTAATAAATGGTGGCTTTGGATAGGGTCCACTGCAAGGGCATGAATTTTTTTAAACCTTCAGGGACTTGTCATGCAGAAATCCATCTACTCTCTTGTTCAAGCAGGGAGAGTTTGAGAATGGAAGGAGTTGGGAGAGTTGAAATATGAATGAGTCAGTGTTGGTTTCTGATACTCTGCCTTGTCTATTTCAATCTTTTTTCCCTATCCTTACAAGCTCTGACTACTCTTTCCTCATTGCATTCTACTTCCAGACAGTCTAAGGAGATGCTGAGGTTTCTGGATCTAATCATAAGAATAGTTTTAAAAAATAATGATACCATTTCACTCAGGGCTATGTCTTTCATCCAGGAGCCTCTCAAAGCGGAGGCAGAGTATTTTGTTCAGCTTGGAGGAGGAACCCAGCGTACTGAATTAAAAGCAAGACAGAGAGTCATCACCCTAGAGTTTATCGGCAACTGGAAGGAGTGAAACCTCTCCCCGCCTCTGACTCTCTTCTGCTCCAGCATACTTGAAGAAAATGACCAGAACTTTATACAGATAGGGGTTAATTCAAGGCAAGGTTTGCCCTTACAAGAAACCACATATGTTTAAAAATACCCCCTTGAGCTGCTCTCCGTGGAGATTCAGATGATTGAAAGAAGTCCCTGATGCCACTTGTTGAATAGCCCCACCCAAGCAGGTGTGGGCAAGACTGAAGGGCAGGGACCAGCAGATAGGGTCTCCAAGGCAAAGCCAAGGCAGCTTCTGGGAATTAATTGGACATATTTCAGAGGGGCAAAAGGCAGAGGAGGCAGAGCAGTACCTTGCAAAAAACAGTCATAGCCACGAAGTCTAAAGTAATGATTCCATTTGTGGAATGTTTCAGTGCTGGGGGACATACATTACTTCAAGCCTTCCTGAGTTAGGACCTGCAGCAGATTCGCTTCTGCTTCCCCCGACATATGGAGACAAACCTAGCTCCTGGGCTGTCTCAATGACAGAAATCAAAGCAGAACAGACTTTGTCCTCTTTCCAACCATACATAGTCAAGTATGACAGAAAAGTGGAGGGCAGGTCCTGCCTCCTTGCAAATATAGTTTGATCTGCATGGGCCAACCTCTGCAGAGCTCCAGCTACGGACACTTCCTTATCACCATGAAGGCAGGGGGATCCTGGCCCCCAAACCACCCAGCCCGATGCCCACCTGTTGCCCCTGCCCACTTGCCATGGATTCACACCAGGAAAGAAAGTAATGAAAGGTCAGATTGGGCTCTCTTCACAGCAAGAACCCAGAGATTCCTGGGGAAATCGACATTTTAAAAACCACATCCTCCAGCCTCTCTCAGAGGAGCATAACTTTTAACTCTAGCTCCACTCTCAGCCCCCTCCCAGCTTCCTTTGTAGCACTTTCCCTCCATGGATGGCTTGTCAGGAAAGAGTTAAAGGAGCACAACTAATTCCCCACCTCTTATCTACATAAAAGAAAAAAGAAAAACAGCCCTACCCAGAGACAGACACGAAGGAACCCGCTGGCAATTTAGCTCAGACCTCACCTGTCTTATGCAACAGCACGCAGGCACACACACACACACCCTCATAAGACCAGAGCCCACATCCCCCTTTAATTTGGTAGACGTAGTTTGGCACCCTTTTTACCCCTGCCCAAAACCCGGCTTGATTGGCAGCAGGGAGATAGATGTAACCTTACTGCCAAACGCCTTGTAGGAACACAGGGAGACACACAGAGGAACCAAAAATGCATCTCATAGCTCTCCGTGGTGCTGAAATCACTCCGGCGAGGAAATCGAAAGGAGCGAGTGCGCTGGACTTACCCGGGCTGGGGGTGGGCAGCAGGGGAGCTAGAGGAGCTTCCTGCGAAGAGAATTCTTGAATGTGCGGGCTGGAGCCAGATGCTGCGCTCACCTAGAGAGCCCACCTCTCTCTTCTCTTCCCTTCCTCCTTTCCTGGGAAGACCAGAGGAGGCTCCGCGAAAGAAATGAAACCCAAGCTGGCAGGGCTAGAGTGGAAGGAGAAAGAGAAGGCAACCAACATAAGCTGGAAAAGTCAGGTGGCTTTACTCCACTAGTGGTAATTCCTCGGGTCAAGGAGGACCCCTCTTCTCTCACTGCGTGTCTGAGCCCTTCTCCGTCTCTGCGTGCAGAGCCAACAGCCTGAGTACAGTCAGTTCCTGCCTCTGACGTGAAAGAGACGAGGAAGCCTGGGACTGCTTTGCTGTCTCTCTCTCTCTCACGCGCTCTCTCTTTTCCCCTCTTGCTGAAATTTCAGCAGCATGATATATTTTTTTTAAGCCTCTGTTTTTTCCATCCCCCTCCAAGCAGCCCCCTAGTGGACAGAAAAGGAAATCATCCTGAGTCCTCTTTCAGACACAGGAACACTTGCCTTACCCACACAAACTCTTAGGTGATGCTTCCACGCAGACAAGGTCCTGTAGAGCCAGGGTCTGCCCTCTGGTCAAGCCGGATAGGAAGGGAAGGGGAGGTGGAGGGAGACAGAGAGGACAGGAGCTTTTTCAGATCCTCTCCCCATGTTATCGTTCAGTCACTCAGTCGTAGCTGACTCTTCGCAACCCCTTGGACTGAAGCATATCCCTGAGTTTGCTCCAACTCACGTCCATTGAGCCAGTGATGCCATCCAACCATCTCATCCTTTGTCGTCCCCTTCTCCTCCTGCCTTCAATCTTCTCCCTGCATCAGGGTCTTATCCAACAAGTCAGCTCTTCACATCAGGTGGCCAAAGTATTGCAGCTTCAGCATCAGTCCTTCCAATGAATCATGGGATTCTAGTGAATCCCATGGTTGCAGAAATTTAAAAAGTGAAATGGGTTGGCAGGAGGTGGCTGGGGAATGATGTTTTGGAGGAAAATCAGTTGTGAGATTCCCAAGTAGTTTAAGGTCCTGACTCAGCAGAAAGACACCTCCAAAGAGTGAGGGTCTGCAGCCAATTGAGCTATGTCTGTACACAGGACTATCCAAGAATGGAGTGTCTAAAGAGTCAGGGGATACAGGAAACCAAAGAGAAAGTATCTAGCCAGCACCTCATTTAATGCCCTTATATGACTTTTTTGAAAGCAGGTAAGGAAAATATCTGAAAAGGGATGGTCTGAGATCAACTCAGAGATGGAGAGAGAATTGACCTTGTTGAGCATCCATGGAGAACCACTGCACAGAAAAGTCATCAAGGGGGTCACTGCTCCCAGGCTCCCAGGGATGTCTTATACTCCTTTTTAAATGTACAATCTCACTGTCTTCTGGAAAGAGCCCTAGTACTTACATCGAGAAAACTGAGTCCTAGGTTCATGCTGCCACTCAATTACTGGACATCTTGCTTCTTTATGGCTCAATTTCAGTGTTTGTAAAATGTGGATAATGCTGCCCCCTCCCTACTGAATAGGAATGCTGAGGAACTAGAATGATACAGAGACACGGAACTGCGGTGTTGGCAGGGAATTTAAAAGTATCATATCCAAACACTTCCTTATGTTAGATTCTCCCCTAGCAAATAATAATAGCTAGCACTTATGGAGTATTTGGCAGGTATTAGCACTGTTATTGGGCTTCCCTGGTGGCTCAGCTGGTAAAGAATCTTTCTGCAAGGCAGGAGGAAAAGTGAAAGTGAAAGTGAAGTCGCTCAATCGTGTCCGACTCTTTGCGACCCCATGGACTGTAGGCTACAACACTCCTCCATCCATGGGATTTTCCAGGCAAGACTGCTGGAGTGGGTTGCCATTTCCTTCTCCAGAGGATCTTCCCAACCCAGGAATTGAACCTGGGTCTCCCACATTGTAGGCAGATGCTTTACCATCTGAGCCACCAAGGCAGGAGACCAGGGTTCAATCTCTGGGTCAGGAAGATCTCCTGAAGAAGGAAATGGCAATCCACTCCAGTACGCTTGCCTGGAGAACTCCATGGACAGAGGAGCCTGGTGGGCTACTGTTCATGAGATCACAAAGAGTCGGAAACAACTGAGCAACTAACAATTAACTTAACAAGGCGCTGTTATAAGCCCTTACAGGTATTAGCTCATTCAATGCCTGCAATAACCATATAAGGCAGATACTACTATTGCTGTCTCACAGACCAGGAAACTGGGGTGCAAAGGGATGAAATGACTTCTCCAAGATCACATAGCTAGTGAATAGTAGGGGTGGTTTTGGAATGAAAGCCATCTGACTCCAGAGCTTGTGTTATTAACCAATATATTTACAATATATATACACTTCAGAAGCAACAGCATCTATACTAAACAGAAGGTAACACCATAGCTATCATTATTTTTGTTTATGATAAAGTGTTTAGATTGTTATAATAATTTTATATGTGGCTTGAGTTTCTCAAATTATTTATAACTATGGATGCCAAACTGGAAATTGCTATTACTGATGAGAATCCTCTAAGAAAACTAATTCTCTTGGTGATTTGAATAGTTTCATATATACAAAACTGACTGTAAATCTCAAAATTGGAAACTAGCTTCAACATCAGTTTAGAGGACACTTTATTCTATTTCTGTACGAAAAGCAGACCGTTGCCTAGTGCCTAAATCAGGGCTAAGAGGCAGCCAGCAATCTGATGACCTGAACTGTCGTAATGCACTCAGCTAATAAAAACTCAGGAGCTGTTGACATTTTCTTCAGAATTTCAGGATTACAAATTTCTTACCTAACGTGGCTTACTTTTTTCTGACTTTGGATCAAAAGTGAATGGAGCAGGACCAAGATGGGATGTGAAGATTAACAAAGAATGGTCCCTGTCCTTGTGGAGTTTCTGGTTCCTCAAAGGGAGGGGGAGGGGTAGGAAAGACCATTCAGTTCCAGGGTCGGGGAGTGGGGAGAAAGTGCTGAGACCTGGGTAGATGCAGTGTAATAAATAAGCACATTTAAAAAGACAATCACCTGATCTTTGAGAACTGGGGTACTTCTTGAGAAGTGTGGCATCGAAGCTGAGGCTTGAAGAATGAGCAGTTATCTCAGCAAAGGGGAGGGAGGGGAAATTAAGCAGAAGGCACAGCATGTGCAAGCTGGGAGGTGAGAGCACCATGTGAAACTTTCAAGGTAAGCGTTACCCTTCTATTTATAAATGGGGAAACTGCACCTAAGGACACATATCTAGTAGGTGTAAAACCCAGATTAAATGTGCATCTGTTTGACTCTAACGTCATCCTCTTTGTGAAGCTCCATGTTGTCTTCTGTCATTCCTGGGAAGTGCACACACACTTTCACGAAGATGCTTATAGTAACTGAGTGCTGTGGTGGCATCTATAAGGAAGCTAGAAGTGTGATCCATTACTATTCAATGAGAAGGCCACAAGAAGGCACTAGTCAGTACTGAAGAAAGAGGAAATTCAGAATGACAGAACTGTTCCTGGTGGATGTGAGATTACTAAATGTACAGAGAAGTAGGAATATTTCATAGACACGGAGACATTAGAAGCTTGTATTTGAAAGGGAGGAGAAAAGCAGGAACGCAGGCAGCAGCAGATGAGATGGTTAGATGGCAACACCGGCTCAGTGGCATGAATTTGAGCAAATTCTAGGAGGTGATGGAGGACAGGGAAACCAGGCATGCTACAGGCCATGGAGTCACAAAGAGTCAGACATGACTAAGCGACTGAACAAGAACAACAATGAGGAATTCAGGAAGGACTAAAAGAGAGCTTTAGATTAAGTACTATGGGAGCCCAGAGAAGGGAGAAGTCCTTCTTCTTGGCAGGGATTAGGAGAGACTTCACATGGAAAGTGGATTTTCATCAGGACCTTAAAGATCGGGGGTTCTGGAAACAGAGCCTGCCCAGACCATGCTGTGGTCTATGGCACTTGGGCATTTCATACATAGAAAACAGAAGAGTTGTTTGCAGAATAGGAGGGCGCAGGGAGAAGAGAGTAGGAGATCCCGTTAGGTAGAAGAATGTCAAACTCTGGGAAATGGACAGGTTTGTGAGGGGTGGAGGGGAAGTGAGGTTGATAGATACATTTGGTTCTGGACATGTCAAGCTTAGGGAGGATGTTAGTATGTATCATCATGGATGCGTTAAGGCAGTGGTTGGAGCATGTCTCTGGAGTTCAGATTCGAGACCTCGGGTTGGTAATGTAGATCTGGAGCTATTTGCATGAATGTGACAGCTGCTGAACAGAGACCATCAGTAGGAGATGGAGGACAGAATCCCAGCTCTATTTCTTTGTCTCTGGAGCAAGTTTTGTAGCCTTAGTGCTTGTGGCTAAACTGCTTGGTATCCAGTAGATACACAAAACACTTAACTCATAGCAACTCAAGTCAGGTGTTAGTGGAAGATCATAAGGGGACTGAGATCAGTTGTTGGTTCCTTAACTTCTGATCCTCTCTTAGAGACAAAGCCACTCCATCACAGTCTCCTCCTCCGGAAGCTGGTAACCACTGGCCCCTGGGGTCTATTTTCTACCCAGAACTCCAGCTCACAAGTCCTCCTTCGTTAATTGGTGGTAGCTCTTCATCCATCACAGAGTTCTACTTCCCTGCTTGTGGAGTATCCACCTGGATAAGAATGGCAATCCCTGACAGGTACACACTGCTATCTGTAAAATAGATATCTAATAAGGTATAAAGCTACCATAAAGCTCAGAGAACTCTACTCAACACTCTAAAATGACCTATATATGGGAAAGGACTCTAAAATAGACTGGTGGTGGTGGTTCAGGCCTTAAGTCAAGTCCGACTCTTGAGACCCCATGGGCTGTAGCCTGGCAGGCTCCTCTGTCCACGGAATTCTCCAGGCAAGAATACTGGAGTGGATTGCCATTTCCTTCTCCAAGGAATCTTCCTGACCCAGGAATCGAACCCGGGTCTCCTACATTGCAGGCAGATATTTTACCAACTGAGCTACAAGGGAAGCCTAAAATACACTGGGGACACACACACACACACACACACACACACACACACACACACACTTGTATTAAATGCTTCAGTTGTGTCCAACTCTTTGTGACCCCATGGACTCCGGACCCACCAGGCTCCTCTGTCCATGGGATTTCCCAGGCAAGAATACTGGAGTGGGTTTCCATGCACTCCTCCAGGGAATCTTTCCAACTGGGGGATTGAACCCAAGTCTCTTACATCTCCTTCATCTCCAGCAGGTGGGTTCTTTACCACTAGAACCACCTGGGAAGTTTATACATACACACACACACACACATATATATATATATACAGAGTTCACTTTGTTGTTGTACACCTGAAATTAATATAACATAAATCAACTATATGCCAATAAAAATTTTTTTAATTAAAAAAATAAGAATGGCAATGCCAAGGCCCATGTCCATCCTTGACAAATCTGCTCTTCCCCTCACCTCCTCATGCCCAACCCTCCAGACCACCAGCCTGGAACGTTTTCTTCAAACACCTCCCACTCCCTTGGCTCCTGTCTGGGCACAGCTGAGTCCTCCGATGTTGGGAGGCTGCAGCCCTGAGCCTGTGGGAGGCGGGAACGCTGCCCACCCTCCTGCCTGATGTGTCGACTTTTGCGTCTAGGGTGCCTGGCCCCCTGCCGCCTGCTTGGGTGATGCAATGCCAGCCAAGGAGGGAGGCGGCTAGGCCCCGGGATCTGCAGCAGCCTGCCTGCCAGCCAGCGGGGATGTTATCTACACCCCAGAGCGAGCCAGGCTTCCCGAACTAAATTAGCAAGAGTGGAGCAGATGTCTCCTTTCAGTGCAGCAAAGGATTAGATGGGAGAGAGCCAGCTTCTCTCCCTCCCTTAGAGACAGAGACAGGTTCAGGGACCCAGGGCAGGTGACTTCCTTGCTTCAGGACCACAGTACCTGCCCTCGTGGGGCAGCCCGAGGTCAAAACCACCTCCCAGCCCATCGCCTAACTCGTCCCCCCCACTGTACTTAGTCACTCAGTCGTGTCCAACTCTGTGACCTCATGGACTATAGCCCACCAGGCTCCTCTGTCCACGGGATTCTCCAGGCAGGATTACTAGAGCGGGTTCCATTCCCTCCTCTGGGGGATCTTCCCAACCCAGGGATCGAACCCAGGCCTCCTGCATCACAGGAGGGTTCTTTGCCGTCTTGAGCCACCAGGGAAGTCCACCACTGGCTGCCCTGATTTCCTTCTTCACCAACTTCTCTCTCTCATTATGTTCTCAGAGCCCTGGCATTCATTTTTTTTGGTCTCCGAAGAGGAACATGAAGGCCTTATTTTAGGTTTCATTTTCTTTCATGTTGGCCGTATTAGAGACTTCACGTCCTTGGCCCCTACGTTTCCCGCCGCCCCCCCTTCCTCCCTGGGTCCTCTATCTTGTGGGAAAGCTCCAGCCTGAGGGTAGGCCTGCCTTCTCCCGATGCCTGCTGCCTGCTCTGTTGCACCCGGGGTCCCTCTGCCCCGTTGCCCTCTACCCTCCTCTGACTTGGAAGCAGCTGAAAGCTTCCCACCTCTGATGACCCAGCTCACAGCTCCCTCTCTGCAGCTCTTCCCTGCTCTGAGGACTGTGGAAAGCAACAGTGAAAGCTGCTTCCCACCCTGGCCTGCCTGGGCTTGAATCCTTGCTCCAGCACTTCTGCTGTCTCTATTGGACTCTCTCAGGTGTAAGTTGGGGATCATCCTTCTGCCTTCATCCCAGGGTGACTATACAGGTGTATAAGTTAACTCATGGAAAGCACTAGAACAGCATTTGCTGTCCAGTGAGCACTCTATCATGCTAGCTATTATTTAGCAAGCATTTTTGAATACACACATAAAAGAAAAAAAGAATCCCTCGAGGTCTTTGCTTTGGTGGGTCCTGGCTTTAGGGACAAATACCCTTTCCGGGTTTAGCACCTGCCCCTGGGCTCCTGCTCCATTGAATGTTGATGGGATCCTATGGGGTTGGTTCTGGGAGCCTCGTCAGGTTCTGTCTTGAGATGGAGAAGCCTCTGTGATCTGAAGGTGAGAGTCGAGACTTAGGGTCAGACAGACCTACTACTTCTTCTTTTTTTAAAGATTTATTTCATTTATGTGGCTGTGTCAGGTATTAGTTGCAGCATGTAGGGACTTTGTAGCATCATGCAGGATTCTCTAGCTGTGGCATGAGAGCTCAGTCGTTGCGCACATAGGCTTAGTTGCTCCACAGTATGTGAGATCTCAGATCCCCGATGAAGGATCGAACCCATGTTCCCTGAATTGCAAGGTGGATTCTTAACTACTAGACCACCAGGGAGGGAAGTGCCCAGATGGACCTACTTCTGCTAAACTGCTTATAAGGTATGTGGCCTCTGGTCACTTAACTCTCCACATTTCAATTCCTTCATTAAAAAAAAAAAAAAGGCATAATGACAGCTTCCTCCCCACGGTATTGTAGGTATTGATCAGATGAAATAATGGATGAAAGTTTCTGAAAGCATCTGAAAGCATGGCAGAAACTCAACAGCTGTCTCACCTGCCCAGCTGGTCCTGCACCTCCCAGCTCACAGCCCACCACTCAGAGAGGCTTCCCTGATGCCACCTCTCAAATGGCCAGTGGTGTTGCCTCCTTCCCCTGCCCGCTCCCAGCATTACATGCTTCATACCCCATAATACCACCTGGTACGTTTAAAAATTCCTTCTAGTCTTTTTTTTTTTTTAATAATTTATGTATTTGGCTGTGTGGGGTCTTTGTGACAGGCAGGATTTTTAGTTATGGCATTCAAACTCTTGGTTGCAGATGTGGGGTCTAGTTCCCTAACCAGGAATACAACCCTGGGCCCCCTGCGCTGGGAGCTTGGAGTCTCAGCCACTGGACCACTAGGGAAGCCCCAGCTGACGTTTTATAATCCATGTTTCTGTTTGCTTATTGTCTGATCCCCTACTATACCTGTCAGTCTCCTGGAGGGCAGGGCCTCTGCCACCTTCGTTGTACCCCAAAGCCTAGAATAGTACCTGGCTCTTGCAAATGTGTTCAATAAATATTGCCACTTCAGAGCATATTTTATATCCTAGTCATTTAACTCCCTCGTAGCATGTTTTATTGCAAGCAGTAAGGTTTTGAATCAGGCAGAACAAAATTTAAACCTTCCCTTTTCTGCCTTCAGGAATGTACCCTGAGCTCCTGTTTTTTCATCTGTAAAGTAGAGAAAATAATATTTGTACTATAGGGTTATAGTGAAGACGAAGTGAGGTAATGGCACCTAAAACAGTGATTGACATACGGAAAGAGCTCATCAAATCCTTGGCGAAGGAGTCAATGAAGGAAAGACTGCACGAACCAGCCTTTGATCTGACCTCCCGACTTCCAACCCATCTCTCCCCCCGCTTTTGCCCCTCCCAGAGGCTGGCATGCTGGGACTTCTGCTAATCCCTCAGCCACAGGGCTCCCTGTGCCCGAAGCCCCTCTGGCAGAAACAGTCTGGATGAGCCTTAGAAGTTATTACCCTTTAAAGCAAGGGTGAGCCACTAGTTTAGCTCAAAGGCCACAAATACGGAACAGATTTTTCCAGAGGCACCAGACTGGCCAATAGAGCATTTTCCAGTTTTCAGAAAGGTATTGCCAGCACCCACTGGTGCTTCAACTTCTTGCCTGGTTTTCCTGTGGGGTCTTTCATATCCATTATCCAGATTTCTTTTCATTTTTCTCATCTATCAGTCACTCTTAAGTAAAGAGCTATTCTCTTCTCTGCTGATCGGTTTTGGCCTCTCCTTTCGGTGGCTCTTGTCCTCTTCTCTCTGCTTTAGGAAGCAAGCCTCCCCCCGACCCTGGGCTATTTCCAGTTCCGTTTCTTCAGTGTTCTCTTCTCCCTTACTCTGCTTTCTTTGACTTCCTCTCTCCAAGTGGCCAGAGTATGAGAAGGTTCCAAGATTCAGATGGGGAGGACAGAGAAGGTGCTTGTCTTAGGGCCGGTGGACACTTTCCCCCCTCATCCTTCCCTGGGTCTGCCTTGCCATGGCATTTTCTAGATGCTTATGTTAATACGTAGAAAAGCTGCCATGGTGAGAAGAAACACAAAGGCAGTGTGCTCTCTTTGTGGGGTTTCTGAAGAAGGGGGTCAGGCTGGTTGTGACCAGGCTGGTTTATTTCATAGTCTTTCTACCCCTTCCAGGAGTCAGTCTGTAAGACCCTTGTACGTCACACACTGGGCATGACTTCTGACCTTGATCCACCCAGGGACCTGCCATTCTCCCCAGGGTGAGTTGCCTTCCCCTTCACCATCTGTTTATAGCCTCGTGAGTCTACATTTCCTCTTCCAAAAAAATGAGAACAATAATCTTTCCTCTGGGCTCTGCACCCCTTAGAATGTGTTCTGAGGATTGAAAGTGAGGCTGCAGGGAAGGGTCTGAGCATTTAGGGAGGAAAGGCCCCCAGTCAATTCAGTTCAGTCGCCCAGTCGGGTCCCACTCTTTGCAACCCCATGGACTGCAGCACACCAGGCTTCCCTGTCCATCACCAATTCCTGGAGCCTACTCAAACTCATGTCCATTGAGTCAGTGATGCCATCCAACCATCTCATCCTCTGTCGTCCCCTTCTCCTCCTGCCTTCAATCTTTCCCAGCACCCGGGTCTTTTCCAATGAGTCAGTTCTTCGCATCAGGTGGCCAAAGTA
The DNA here is from genome assembly GCF_032405125.1 of Capricornis sumatraensis. NCBI lineage: Eukaryota > Metazoa > Chordata > Mammalia > Artiodactyla > Bovidae > Capricornis > Capricornis sumatraensis. The sequence continues at coordinate 64,243,591 of NC_091082.1, forward strand.
TTGGAGTTCCAGCTTTAGCATCATTCCTTCCAACGAATATTCAGGACTGATTTCCTTTAGGATGGATTGGTTGAATCTCCTTGCAGTCCAAGGGACTCTCAAGAGTCTTCTCCAACACCACAGTTCCAAAGTATCAATTCCTCAGCTCTCAACTTTATTTATGGTCTAAATCTCACATCCTTACATGACTAGTGGAAAAACCATAGCCTTGACTAGACGGACCTTTGTTGGTAATGTCTCTGCTTTTCAGTATGCTTCACAATATGTGAACCTCTTTGGAACCTCAGAGTCAACTTTGTTGACTGTGATGGCTACTCCATTTCTTCTAAGGGATTCTTGCCCACAGTAGTAGATATAATGGTTATCTGAGTTAAATTCACCCATTCCAGTCCATTTTATGTCACTGATTCCTAAAATGTTGACATTCACTCTTGCCATCTCCTGTTTGACCACTTCCAATTTGCCTTGATTCATGGACCTAACATTCCAGGTCCCTATACAATATTGCTGTTTATAGCATCAGAATTTACTTCCATTACCAGTCACATCCACAGCTGGGTGTTGTTTTTGCTTTGGCTCCATCTCTTTGTTCTTTCTGGAGTTATTTCTCCACTGATCTCCAGTAGCATACTGGGCACCTACCATCCTGGGGAGTTCATCTTTCAGTGTCCTATCTTTTTGCCTTTTCATACTGTTCATGGGGTTCTCAAGGCAAGAATACTGAAGTGGTTTGCCATTCTCTTCTCCAGAAGGGCCTCAGAAATAGTCTATAGAGGTATCTTGCTTTCTTCGCTGTTCATATGAGTGAACTGAAGTCCAGATCTCTGGGCGGGGGCGGGTTGTTTTTTTATTTTGCACATTTGAGGGTAGCTCAGAATCAGAGAATTGGAGAAGGAAATGGCAGCCCACTCCAGTGTTCTTGCCTGGAGAATCCCAGGGATGGTGGAGCCTGGTGGGCTGCCATCTATGGGGTCGCAGAGTCGGACACAACTGAAGCGACTTAGCAGCCACAGAATCAGAGAAGCTAGCTGCAACTCCAAGATGGAGTTCTATTTTCTCACTTGGACTAACCTTGTTGGAAAGCATTCACTCAACAGCTCAAAGTCAGATTTTGAGTCTCTTTGGCCTCACAGGCAGGCCACTCCTTCCTGTATCAGCATCCCTACTTCACACCTTTCACCTAAACTGAGCCAGGGCTACATCTCGAGAAAGCATGTGCTTTTGGAAACTTTGTCAGATCTGAAGACAGGGCCTTGCCTTTGTCAGGATTGGACCCAGTCCTGGGCACCTGGAAGTGACTGGGACCCACCATGCTGTGAGCGTAAATGTAGCAGCTGCTTTCAAAAGAGACCTTTTGATTGCAAAGGACAAGCTAAGTAGACTGAGTTTAAAAAAATAAAAAATATTTTAAATGACGCAGAAATTTAGGTTAGAGGAAAAAGTTAGAAGAAGCCATGTCTTAGGAGAATCTATATATGTACGTACATATGAATACATTGTTATGAACCAAGGCATTGTGTTAAGCACTTTGCATACTAGATTTCATTTATTTAAATGCTTAAGAATAAAAATGGAGGAAAAGAGTTTTCTAAGTAGTTAAAAGCATGCATTTATCCTGCACCAGAGAATGAAGATGAATGAAAAGGCTGGTTAAGAAAGTAGGCAAAAAAAAAAAATTCTACACAGAGACCAGCTTTAGTCTGGGCTGCCAGCCAGAGGTTTCTAGAAGAAAGGAAATAATGAACTTGTAGGTTGTCAGAGCTGGAAAGAGCCTCAGGACTGATCTTTCCAACCAGTGATTGTTCCATTTTACAGATGGGACAAGTGACAAGAAGGGAAGTGATACAGCCATCCTGGCACATCTGGTCATATCGTGTCCTTTCCTTGGCCAGGAATCTCTCAGGGGAATCTAACAGCATTCCCCGTACCCCAGTGAGACTAAGTCTCTGTATTCCACGGACAGTCATCATTAACCCTTTTGTGGTCCTTGTGGCCCACTGCCTGGCAAGGGCTCTGGCTGAACACCAGGCTATCCATCCAGCCCTCGGAGGACGTGCTTGCCCCAGTTTTCATGTACATCTTCTCATGCAGACGGGGGCTTCATCCTGGCTTATAGCCTCTGGGTCATTATTAAAGACTAGTCCCCAGATTAAGCATCTGAATTTGAATCTGTTTGTGCTCTTTGGAACCTCAGAGTCACAGAATATTCGAGCTGGCAGAGCCCACGTGTTACCTGGTTCAACCCCACCAACTAGAGAGTAGTTAGAAGACTTACCCAAAGTGACACAACTAAATGAAAATTGCCGATGCCGATGTCCATCCTCGCTTCCCATAGGAAAGCCCTGGCATTGATGGCAGTAGTGACCAATTCTCATAGGTCCCTGGCCCTGATGGGTCCTGGGGGAGTGCCGCTGCCAGGACAGAGGGGCATGGGGCAAATGGGAGGCCTGGTGTGGGGACGTGCCACGTCCACACAGCCAATGTGTGTCCCTCACACACCTGCTGGGAGCCGTGCTAGCTGCATCTGTCCAGACCCTCACTTTGTTGCACACACATGGATGTCTCATGTGACCCTGGGAAGAATGCGGGCAGCCACCTTCCACCCCACTTCCTGGGAAGAGTGTGTGGGCTGAGAGATAAAACCTAACTGATAATAAGGAATAATGTGGTAAAAATAAAAGTTTAGTATAGATAATAAATGATAGCAAAATAGTATTAAATGATGGGCTATATTCACACAAAAAATAAATTATGGAACCTGAGGACCTATGTCTCTATGGCCATATTTCCTATGCAATCAGAGTCAGGATGGTAAATGCTAAACAAAAGCATTCATGTAACAGAAGTTGTTCATGTAAATATATATATATAGAGAAAAAGTCCAAAAAAGTATATATCTATATATGTGTATTCATATACGTGGGCTTCCCTGGTAGCTCAGCTGGTGAGGAATCTGCCTGCAATGCAGGAGACCTCGGTTTGATTCCTGGGTAGGGAAGATCCCCTGGAGAAGGGAATGGCAACCCACTCCAGTATTCTTGGTCTTCCCTGGTGTTTCAGATGGTAAAGAATCCGCCTGCAATGAGGGAGACCTGGGTTTGATTCCAGGGTCAGAAAGATCCCCTGGAGGAGGGCATGGCGACCCACTCCAGTATTCTTACCTGGAGAATCCCCATGGACAGAGGAGCTGGTGAGCTACAGTCCACAGGGTCTCAAAGAGTCAGACGTGACTGAGTGACTAAGCACAGCATACATATACATACATACATATATATATATATTCTCATTCATTCTTCACAACAGCCTCATTAGGCACTATTATCCCCATTTCATAGATCAAAATACTGATGGATGAAGAGGCTGAAACATAGCTCAAAACAAAACCATATTTAATTAGCAATACTTTGTTCTGGGTTTTCAGATCATGGAGTCTGACCACAGCTCAGTTTATCAAGTGACTTCATCAAATGATAAGCAGAAGGCTCCTTCCCTCACCACATCCCCATCACCCCCACCCCCAACCACCCACACACATATACTTTCTTTATTCCAAAGGGAGCTGGACCAAAGCCCAGAAGAGGTTCCATGAACCTTTTTTTTAATTCTCCTGAGTCATCGAGCATATCTCTTCTTAAGCTTAATAATAAGAAGAGGAAAGAAAACTCAGCTTGAGGAAGGAGCAAACCATGAGCGGGAGGCAGTGCTTCTTCCCCGTGCCATGGAGGTGAGCAGGCAGCAGCCTAGCGCTCTGGGTGAAATGCCTGAAGCGACTGGGGGGCCAGGCAGCCCCAAGGGCGCCCCCAGAGGACAAGTGGGGAAGTGTCAGGGCCCAAGGTTCCCATAGGCCGGGCGGAAAGGGGTAGTGCCCTTAAACAACAGTGGTATTAAGAGGGTTTGACAGCAATCTAGAAAGCAATGAAAAGATATCTTTAAAATCCATCTTATGCCCTACCATCAAAAACCAAATTATCTAGTATCAAGAGCAACTGAGTAGATGGAAAGTACAGGCAAGCAAAGGGGTGGGCGGTAGAGTGAGAAATCCAAGGCAGAAAGAACATGCCAGTCAACAGGTGGGACAGAGAAAGAGCAGGTTAAACAGAATTAGCAAGAAGGGCCCAGGAGAGAAAACAAGGTGTTTGAACAGAGCTGGGCTGCGGGATGGGGCTGGAAACCGCACTGGCTTCCTTAGCACAGCGTGGCTGGGGGCGTCAGCTCTCCCGGCAGATCAGCCGATGGGGACCCCCGAGTCTTCAGGATGATGGACTGCGTGCTCTGTTTCTCCAGCTCTGGGACTCTGTGCCTGGGGGAAGGGCTGTCTCGGGGCCACAGTATCCTGAGATCCGTGACACGAGCGTGACACTCCCCTTGGGAGTGGAGGTAGAAATGACAGTTTAAAAAAAATTATTTTTGCTTCTCTCCCACCCCAGGTCCCTATGTCTAACAACTGGATCACCCATTTCTCAAATATGCTGGACGCCAGGTGTCTGCTCAGTTCTGAGGCTTGCAGAGTGGACGAGATATGCAACCTGAAGCTAGATTTTTAAGTCTTCTCCTCCGAAGGGCTCACATTCCAAATCTGTCACTGACTATTTTTTGTCATATAAATTGCTTATGTTGTAAGAGGCTCAGGGCTCCAACAAGTGAAGCGAGCACCACGTATGTAATTCAGGCAGAGCCCCAAGCCAGGAGCTTGCCACTCTTAATTGAGAGAACACAGGGGCTCTGAGGATTACTATGTGTATGTGTGTCTCATGGGTGTGTGTGTGCTGAGGCATTTCAGTCATGTCCAACTCTTTGCACCCCCATGGACTGTAGTGCACCGGGTCCCCCTCTGTTCATGGGATTCTCCAGGCAAGAATACTGGAGTGGGTTTCCACGCCCTCCTCCAGGGGATCTTCCTGACCCAGGGATGGAACTCACGTTCCCCTGCATTACAGGTGGATCCTTCACCCCCTCAGCCACCAGGGAAGCCCATTTTAGAGGGAAATGATCCGTGTGTGTGTGTGTGTGTGTGTGTGTGTGGTTGACATGAGTGCACTCGTCTTATTCCACCTCCATCCCCATAGATATTATAAACCTCTTGGGAATAAGAATAGTCTCTGGCTTCTATGTGTATCTTCTGCATCCCCAAGACTGCTTCACTCAATAAATATTTGTCGAACTGAACTGAATGGAACAAAATTGAGTTGTTGGGGAAAATCATATCAATACTATTTTGGCCTTGGAAGTGAAAGGAGAGGAATTTGTTAAGAGAAGAGCAAGGACTTGGGATGAAGAGAAAGCAACTCCTCTTTTCTGATAAGGCCACCAGTTGGGTATTGAGGGGACATGCTCAGCTCTTCTTCTAGGACATTACTGTCTTTGCAAGCGCCCCACAGCTCCTTGTCCTCTTAATAAGGATATACAGCCTGCACCTTCTTTATATTTTCAGAAGTATTCGGCCTTTTTAAAAGGCATCTCCAGGACTTCCCTGGTGATCCAGTGGCTAACAGTGTGGGCTCCCAGGGCAGGCGGCCTGAGTTTGATCCCTGGTCAGGAAACTAGATCTCATATGCCACAACTGAAAAATATCCCGTATGCCACAGTAAAGACGTGGCACAGCCCAATAAATTTGAAAACAAAAAACTAGTTGAAATTCCTGGCATCTGCTTTGGTTGAAACCTGTCTCTGTCCACTCAAGCTGAGTGCTGAAATGCTCCAGCTCTGCAGAGTATAGCACCAGCCTTCACAGGTAACACAGCAGCCACAGGCATAAACAGGGCTCTCTTCACCCCACTCCCTTCCACCCCTCCATTCATGGGAACTCTGGTTCCCTTTATCCTCCTTCCAAGCATTGCCAGATGGTGTCTCACGGATTCAGAGAAAACATCTTAGCTCTATGTACCAATGCCATGTCCCTAGGCTTCACATTTGGCTCATTGAGGTGGTGTCTCTAGTTGCCCCCAAATGCCAGCAGTGTCACTGATGCCCACTCTGGCACCCTATGATGTCACTCTATGATGCCTGGTGTCCCAAGGGATACATCTGTCAGTCTGGGACTAGAGAGCCAAAGAGCTGCTACCAACATTGGACCCACCCTCTGCTGCACTACTGACCCTGACAGGCAGGGCTGCCCCAGCCAAGCCACAAGGCCAAGGTCATGACCGCTGTCACTAGCGGTGCTTTCTACAGAGCCAGCACCTTGCTGCAGACCTCCAACTCTGCCAGCAAAGCTTCTGCCAAAGCAGCCGTCACCAGCCCCGAGGCTAGTATCAGGCTGGGCTCTTCCTGCCTCTTGGAGGATCTAGAAATAACTCTGGGTGTTTGCAGTGCTGGCTTGGCAGCCTCATCCCCCTGAATTGCAGGTGTGAGACCATAGGGGCCGAATGATGCGATCTGAGTGGAAGAACACTGCTATTTTTCAAGTGGCCTCTCCTTTCTGGGGACAGATCACTGTGCTTGAACCTAGTGCAGGTGTCTGCATTCTCGCTCTGCTCAGCGTCAGTCCGCAGCCTTCCTGCCTCAGGTCCCTCAGAGCTCGGCTTTACTGGACATCCCAGCATGCCAGAGTACTAGCCCAAACTCAGATAAAACAGAGGCTGCAAACCCAGATGCAGACTTAGAGGATGGGCTTGTGGAGACAGTCGGGGAAGGAGAGGGAGGGGTATGACTTGAGAGATTAGGGACATATACTACCATGTGTAAAATAGCTAGCTAAAGGGAAGCTGCTGTATAGCACAGGGAGCTCGGCCTGGGGCGCTGTGATGACCTAGAGGGGTGGGATGCAGGCGGGGGAGGGAGGCCCAGCAGGCAGGGGATGTATGTATACTGTGGTGATTCACTTTGTTGTACAGCAGAAACTCACACAACAGTGTAAAGCAATTATACCCCAATTTTTAATTGATAAATTAATTTTTAAATTGCAAAATAGATAACTGATAAAGACATACTATATAGCACAGGGAACACTAATAAATACTTAGTAATGACCTATATAGGAAAAGAATATGAAAGAGAGAGTGTGTGTATGTGTATATATACATACATATATATATATAACTGATTCACTTTGCTGCTCCGTGGAAACTAACACTAAATTTATGAATCAACTATACACTAATAAAAATTTTTTAGAAAAAAAAAAAAAAGCCTAAGGCTACAAATTCAAATATGCCAATTAAAACTTAATTTTTGCCTCAAATATGTTTTTGTGGGAATGAGTAAAGCATAATGGCAGGGCCTAAAGCAAATGGGACAGAGTCTCACAGCAGGTCTGACAAAGACCAAGAAAAGGGCAAGAAAACAAACCCTGCGGCTCCCTTTCCTTCTCCTCACTCAGCTTTTCCAGGAATTCTAAATGTGTTTGCTACAGCTTTCTCAATGTGTTTACTCTGAATATATCTCCTTGCTTTGGGAAATTGTTTAAGAACAACAGCCTCGGCTTTGATAAAATCAGAAATGCCCCAAATTGTATGGGATGAGATAAAGGTTATAGTGCAGGTAGCCTGCTAGCTTTGTCAAAACCATTCCCCAAGCGAATAAAATTGGCTTTATCAGATTCTATTTACTTTTTTCCCCATGAGGAAGCTCCAATATCCTACAAGTCCCCACCGCACTTCCGTTTACGATCTTAAGGCCACAGCAGGTCCTTGGATGAAAGCAAACATCTCCTGGGATGGCCTTGCCTGGAACTCACTGAGGACTGATGAGGATTCTGATAACCACCCAGGGTTCTTTGCCTTCTGCAATCAATAGAAATTGACTAGAGGTCAGAAAAGAAATTCAGGTGAGGCTTTATTGGGGTCCCTGTTACAGCTTCCCTGATAGCTCAGATGGTAAAGAATGCACCCACAATGGAGGAGACCCTGGTTCCATTCCTGGGTCAGGAAGATCCCCTGGAGAAGGGATAGGCTACCCACTCCAGTATTCTTGGGCTTCCCTTGTGGCTCAGCTGGTAAACAATCTGCCTGCAACGTGGGAGACCTGGGTTCGATCCCTGGGTTGGGAAGATCCCCTGGAGAAGGGAAAGGTTACCCACTCCAGTATTCTGGCCTGGAGAGTTCCACTGTATAGTCCATGGGGTCGCAGAGTCGGCCGTGACTGAGCGGCCGACTGTAGCAAACACTTTCAGTAACAGGCCTCCTTGCTCCTCTTGGAGGTGGGCCAAGCCGGTTTCTTATATGGGACGAGGGTAGGGGCGGGTTCAAGGACCGAGCTGGAGGGGTGGCTTAGGCGTTTGCCCATCCTTTAGTGGTGCTGAGGGCAGGGGGCACAAACAGTACACGTTTTTTTGCTCTGGACACCCAGATTTTTGCCCCTGGCTCTTCAGAAGTAGCAATTGGGTGGGGTTTTTCTAATATTTTTGTATCTTTTTGTCCGGAATATGCCCCAAGTGCACGTGCTTGCAGTTATTTTTAGTCCCCATGTAGTTTCTTTGTATTTTTGCTAGATGAGAGGTTTGTCCAGGTGCAGGCACAGCAGCAGGGCAGCAAAGGGTCCCAGGTCCCAGTCTATCAGACACTGAGCACAACATGAGTGATGGGCTCTAAGGAGACTGGAAGAACAGGGAACTCTACTCAGTACTCTGTAATGACCCTATATGGGAAAAGAGCATAAAAAAGAGTGGATATCTGTATAACTGATTCACTTTGCTGTAAGCAGAAACTAAAACGACATTGTTAATCAACTATATGCCGATAAAAATTTTTAGAAAAAAGGAAAAAAAACCCGAGGCTACAAATTCAAATATGTCAAGTAAAATTTAATTTTTGCCTCAAATATGTGATACTTTTTGAGGAGTGCAGCATCATATTAATAATGGGACCTGATTCAAACCATCCCCTCCCATAGCTCCCCTTGGCCCAGGGGTCATGCACAGGAAGGACTTGGATGTGGCTTGGAGACTCCAGAACCTTTATCCTTCACTCAGAGAGAAGAGAATGACTCCATAGGCACAATGGGAACGGGCGTGCCAAGAACTGGAAATAAATCTATCCTTTCACAGGCATGGAGAATCCATCCTGTGTCTATCAAGCACTAGGTTATGTATGTGCTTCAGAAATGCAGGAAATTTGAGACTTGGCTCTCGTCTTCAGGGACCAGATTCTTTTTGAGCAAATGTCATGATCAACAGTAGGCCATGAAATACCGGAGAGAATGAAGGAAAAATGGACATATAGAAGGGCCAGCCACTCACCTTTCAGTTCTTACTCATGAGAATTTTCTTCAGCAAACAACAACAACAACCAGGAGAGTAGCTTCCTCTCTGACTTTTCTAGCTCCTGATTCATTTTGAATGACTCCTTGAGGAAAGAGATATGGAGAGTTGTCACCAGGAAATTGTTGGCTCTTAACACCTATGTGAAATAAAAGATCAGCCGGTCAGGTTCCACCTTATTCAAAGGATTTAACTGGTGAGAACCCTGCTTAAGTAGGCACCTTCCTACTTAAGTGAATGTGGATTGAATTGTATCCTCCTCCCCAAATATGTTTCAATCCTGACCCTTGCTACCTGTGAATGTGACCTTATTTGGAAGTAGGATCTTTGTAGATATAACCAAATTAAGATGATTGGAAATTACAGGATTAGTGTGGGTGGTCTCTAATCTAATGACTAGAGTCCTTATAAAAAGAAGGAAAATTAAACATAGGCCCTTCACAGCATGTGAAGATGGCGGCAGAGATTGGTGTGACATGTCTGCAAGCCAAGAACACCAAGGAGTGCCGGCAACCACCAAGGGACTAGAAGGATCCTCCCCTACAGCCTTCGGAGAAAGCACTCCTTGTCAAACCCTTCATTTTGGATGTCCAGCCTCCCGCACTGTGAGAGAATGCATGCCTATTGTACCCAGCTTGTGGTTCTTTATGACAGTAGCCCTAGAGAAAGAATACCCTTCCCTGACCTCTGCTTCTCCCAGCTGCCACTGCTCTTCTCATGCCCCTGCTTTCCAGTACACACACACACACACACACACACACACACATATACACTTCTAAAATCAGAAAATTATTTTGAAAGCCGAGACTTGGAGTTGCTTCCTGCCTGACCAAGATTCACGCATTCTTAGCCTTTTATCCCATAGCAAAATCTCCTGTGGCAGAATAACCCTAAAACTAACAAAGAAGCCGGAAGAGATACCTCAACAGTGCCTGAGAATAAACACAGTAAGACAATGCTGAGGAGAGAAGCCCTGAGAGAACAAACTGCTACTGGCTGGGAGGGGGAAGACACGGAAGACAAAGACTCTTGAGAGAACAGCAGTTTCTTTGCTTCAGGCTGGCACAGTCCCAGGATGGGCTTCCCAGGACCACTTCAGCCCCTTGTATGTCGGGAGATTTGAGGGGTGGTACCACCCTACTCTGTAGCAAGCCAAATGACCTGGGAAGGTGGGTGGCATTAAAGTGGGAGACTTTTTGATTCCTTCTCAGCTCCTGTACCCGTCCTAACTCAACAGCGGAGGCCTCTCAGCTCTCTCCCATCCATCTGTGCCCATTCCTGAAAGCACAGGCTCAGTTGCAGTAAGGATGCCTTAGAGCACAAAAAACTCAGCAATCAAAACCTCAGCCACCTGCAGACTTGATTAGACCCAGAAGGTTTGGTTTTTCCTTGTGGAATTTATTTACATCATTATCCCCCACCCCCTAAATTGGCATATTCATAAATACCAATCCATTTCCTAACCCATTAAGGCACAATTAGGCATCAAGAGATTCACATCCAATTCAAGCTCTTCTAAGACAAATTTGCCTCCCTCTTCTGCAATTCCCCACGTGCCCAGGGGGAAAGCTCAGGAATGCTGCCAAATGGAAGGTTTGGGGACCCAAGTTCTGGGGCAGCATGGATCATTGCATCCAAGGAGGACTGCACAGGACCGGTACTTGCCTATTTACCTCCCTGGGACAGAGTTCTGCATCATGTTTAGGAATCCATCTTGGCAGAATGATAGAATGGGAAGGAAAAAGTCACTGAGCATCCATCTGGCCCAGCACCTTCATATTACAGCTCAGAGATGTGAAAACACTCCCTCTAGCCATACAATCATTGTGACAGAACAAGGACTTGACCCCAGTTTCCCTGACTCACGGTCCAGTCCTCTTTCTGTAACTGTGATCAAAGAAGCACAAATAATATGCATACGGAATCCTAGGCCATTGGGGAGCTGGCACATTCTAAAGCATCACCTTGATGGCCCTGACCAGTGGCCCCTTTTCACCCTCTTGGGGTCAACCCCAAGTTGTCAAATCAAATGAATGAATTGCTGATATTCTCGCTTGCCTAAGAGAGGCACCTCTTGGAGGGTTAATAAAAGCTGTCTGGGCTTCCCTGGTGGTCCAGTGGTTAAGAATCCACTTGCCAATGCAGGGGGCATAGGTTTGATCCCTGGTCCTGGGACATCCCATATGCCTTGCACTAACCCCATGTGCCACAACTACTGAGCCAGAGCCGGTGCTCTAGAGCCTGCAAACTGCAGCTACTGAAGCCCTTGCACCTAAGTCCGTGCTCCATAAAGAGAGAAGCCACTGCTATGAGAAGGCTGCGCTTCACAACTAGACAGTAGCCCCACTCACCACAACTAGAGAAAGCCCGTGCACAGCAGCAAAGACCCAGACAGCCAAAAATTAACAAATAAGCACATCTTTTATATATATATAAGTTTTTAAAATTAAAGCTGTCTCAGCCATCCTACAGGAGGCCACCTTATCTTCAGAGAGCACTGCTATTCTGACGATTGGTGTTATGATGCCCAAAGAGGATCCAAATCCTTATGCTTACCCCTGGATATCTAGGCCTTCAAGGCCTTCTACAGTCTAATTGATATCAACCACCCTTATAGACCTTGCTTCTCTTCCAGGTGGAGATGTATAAATTGTTTTACTGTCTGACTTCCCTGTTTCTTCCTAATAGCACCCTACATTTATTTAAAGTAATGTCAGCTATAACAGTGAAACCTCAAAACTTCAACGACTTAACATAATGAGCATGCTTCTTTTCCACCTAACAGTCATTATAGGCACCTCTCCTCCAGGAGGTAATTCAGAGATCTAAGCTCCTTTCCTCTTGTGATCTACTATCCTTCTAATATATGGCTCTCAATATGATATCGGGTGACCTCCACTGTGGCCACCAGATGGGAAAGGAAGAAGCACGTGCCTGGAAGTGATAAATGCAGGATAGCATCACTCCTCCCTCATACTCACTGGTTAGAGGCTGCACCCAACTGCAAAGGAGGTTGGAAAACACAGTCCGATTCTGCCCAGGAATAAGAGGAAAGAATTCTGTTGATTAGCTAGTGTTTTCTGTTGCATGTCTCAAATGACTTAGGTGGACTTTCCTTTTCCTTACCTTGTGAAATCATAACAGAGGATGATGTTTAAGTTCCCTTTTCATTGGCCACCTCCCAAGGAAAGCCAAGGGGCTAAGAGTCCCTGGTTGTAGACTACCTGCACAGACATTAACTTAAACTCACCCTATCATGTATTTTCCATCAGGATTTTGAGTCTTGAATGAGATAAAAGATGCAAAAAGAGATGGAGAAAGTGCTATGAGGTCATTTTTATTGCCCTGTGGTGGGACTCAGTGGTGGTGATGACCTCTGGTGGGCATTCAGATGTCCAGTTAAGCAGAGCCCGGGCTGATGTCTTCATTTCCACCTCTCACACCCACTCCACTGATCCTTCTTTTCCCAGTGCCAGAGGGTTACCTCCCACATCTCAATATCACCACTATACTCATGGGAAATAAAGAGATTATCCTTAGACGTCATCTAACACTCCTCAGGCTTCCGTGGTAGCTCAGGCAGTAGAATCTGCCTGCAATTCAGGAGACCTGGGTTCAATCCTGGCTCAAGAAGATCCTCTGGAGAAGGGAATGGCAACCCACTCCAGTATTCTTGCCTGAAAATCCCATGGACAGAGGAGCCAGCGGGCTACAGTCCATGAGGTCGCAAAGAATCAGACATGACTTAGCGACTAAATAACAACGAAAGCTCCTCTAGAGTAAGGAAAGTGTATTCTGTGATGCTCCCTCAGCATTCCTCTCGTTCCTGCTGAAATACACCCCCTTCACGTGCGCAAAGGGATGTTGAGCATCTGGAGTTAAAGACCAGGCTTACCATATGAGGCTCCCCATAAAGAGGGTCCCCAACTCTAGATGCAGAGGGTGGGTAGGTCCTTCAGAAGTGAGACTCAATGCCCCTAAAAAAGGCATGGCATCTGAGAAGTCTCTGCCCCACTGTCAGAATGTCTCCTTGCTATTTAAAAAGAAGCTTTCAGGTTCTCAGGAAATTCTCAGAAGCCCAGTTTCCTTCCTGTTCGGCTGTAAGGCACTGTATTAAGTACCTCAGGGATGCCTGCTTAGCTCTCAGCCCCCTCCATAAAGCATTACCTTTATATCTCACCGTTTTGCCTCCCAGGAAGATGCGCAGATACTTTACTAGCCCAGGGCTTTAATTAGCCCTGGATGGGAGCAGCTCTGTAAGCATCAGCCCTCCGCTTCTTGGGGATAGGGGATGCGGGGAGGGGGGAGGCACCTTCCTGGTGGAGAGGAGTGAGCTCTGAACACTGTGGTCTCGGCCTCAGGGCTGGGGGTGAGCAGAAGGATCAGGACAGATTCCTCCCTTCACATATCTGGTGATGAGGGTGTCTCAGAGGGTCCAGGTGCTCTATTGGATGCCTCCCACCTTCAGCTCCAGAGACTCCCATGCAAGAGAGGGACAGAGAGGGGGGCAGGAGTTCAGAAGATGGAATTGAAACTGTCAAATCAAGCCCATTGTCCCAGCAGCCCACACCACGTGGATTGCCCTACCTGAACACTAGCCTTCTGTAGGCACATTCTGGATCCATCAAATTCCAATGAGAATCATGCAGCAAGGGTATTATCAGCTCCCCAACACATGAGCAAAAGATGCTGACCAAGGATAAGGCTTTGACCTGCATGGCACATGGGGATTTTGGCAGACATGGTAATAGGTGGCACTAATGGTAAAGAGGAAAAGGCAATGGCACCCCACTCCAGTACTCTTGCCTGGAAAATCCCATGGACGGAGGAGGCTGCTAGGCTGCAATCCATGGGGTCACTAAGAGTCGGACACGACTGAGCGACTTCACTTTCACTTTTCACTTTCATGCACTGGGGAAGGAAATGGCAACCCACTCCAGTGTTCTTGTCTGGAGAATCCCAAGGATGGGGGAGCCTGGTGGGCTGCCATCTATGGGGTCGCACAGAGTCGGACACGACTGAAGCAACTTAGCAGCAGCAATGGTAAAGAACCTGCCTGCCAAGGCAGGAGACGTGAGAGACGGGGTTCAGTCCCTGGGTAGGAAGATCCCCTGCAGGAGGAAGTGGCAACCCACTCCAATATTCTTACCTGGAAAATTCCATGGACAGAGGAGCCTGGCCGGCTATAGTCTATAGGGTCACAAAGAGTAGGACACGACTGAAGCAATTGAGTGTGCACACAGGTGCTAACTGGGGCTTTGGCACCCTAATTTAGGCAGCTAATCTACCTGATGGAATCCTGCTCCCTCCTCACTCTGCAGGGACACTCATCTGACACTGCAAAGAGCTCTGCTGAGAAGCCAAGCATGGGATGAGAGGACTGGGAGAGGGTTCAGGGGCTCTTAGAGGCACTAAGCCAGGGTTTCCCATACCAGCTATACTTGACACATTCTAGTGAATCAGAGACAAGCATCAGATTCAACAGAGTAGAAAGGAGGTTACATTGAGGGTCTCAGCTCTAGACTTCCCTGAAGCTGTGAAGAGGTAGCCCTCAGTGGGAAGATTAAATGTCTGTGCTAGAGAACACGCTTACCTCACATTGGGAAGGATTTAGGCTAGATAGAAGAAAGAATTTCAAACATCAAATGTTTCAAAATGGTATCCAAATCTTTAAGGCTTGATAATTTCTCTTAAAGGTTTAATTGGCCCTCTTTTCTCCAAGGTCAAGGACACATCCGCTTTCACCTACACAGCAGAGTTAGTCCTCACTGCTTCTTGTGTTACTTACTTTTAAACCATTTTCCACTCCTCCACATTGCAGACAGAAGTATCAGTAAATGAAGTCTGACCATGCCACCCCCTTCCCCAGTTAAAGGCCAGGACGCTTGCGTGTGGTCTCACACTTTACCTTCCAGCAACATCAGTCTAGTCTCATTTTGTGCCTCATCCCAGGCTATTTGCAGCTCTGTGACTTTGCATATTTCTAGTCCCCTTGCCTTGAATGGCCTTCTGTCCTCTGCTTCGCTCCATCCTCTTCCTCACCGGGAAACTCTTCCTCTCCCTCCAACACTCAGTCCAGGTGTTTCCACTTCCAGAAAGTATGTTCCAGCCACAGTGGATTCCGTACCCGCCTCCTGGCAGCCTGGGCCCATCTTTAGCCTTGCCTGGACCATTCTTTACCATCATGGTCCGTATTCTCTGTTTTTCCAACTCTACAGTGTTCCTTGAAGACAGCAGACCATATCTGGGCCACTCATCATTGCATACGCAGGGAAAGGCATGAAAGGGGTGTAGCAAATCCTGGTTGATCTAACTGGAACTGAATTTGCCTAGTTTGGGGTAGTACTGGGCTTAAAAAAAGCCAAAATGATGTTTCTAGGTGAGAGCTCACTCATCAGAGCTTTGAAAGAAGAAATAAACACACTCGTCCGTGATCAAGGTTGCTGGTAGCCTTCAGTCTGGCTCCATCCTCGGCCAGGTGAGTTCTCTGTGCAGCACGCAGGACTCGACTCTGCCCGTAGCCTCCTTGACTCTCCGCCAGCAGCCAGGGACTTCCTGATGGGCTTGTCCCGAGGCTCTTAGGCCATGGAAGTTGTGCAGGGGCTTGGAGGTACACCAATAAGTTAGATATCTTGTTCTTTGCTTTCTGATCAAGATGGGAAGAGCTGGGCTTCCCTGGTAGCTCAGTGGTGAAGAATCCACCGGCCAATGTGGGGGACACAGGTTCGATCCCTGATCTGAGCAGATCCCACATGCCACTGAGCAGCTAAGCTCGTACCCCACAGTGATTGAGCCTGTGCTCTAGAGCCTGGGAGCTGCAACTCCTGAAGCCCACGTGTCCTAGACATCTGCAAAAGAGAAGCCCGCACAGTGAGAAGTCTGCTCCCTGCAACAAAGTGTAGCCTTCACTTGCTACAACTAGAGAAAAGCCCACGCAGCTTCGAAGATCCAGCGTAGCCAAAAATAAATAGATAATTTATTTAAAAAAGAAAGGTGTGAGGGGCCCTTGCTTCAAGTCTACTGTAGCACAGCTGATTTCATCTGGAGAGAAGACTTGAGGGCAAGGACTCCAGAGGGTCTGGCCTCTGCACTCACTTCCTCTCTGCACGTGGGGCCTGCGTGCCCATCGGCCACCTTGTCCCAGTCATGAACCAGCCCCCAGTGGGAATGACCTAACTACCCCCATCCCCAGAGAAGTAGCCACAAGAAAGGAGCCCCCAGGTTCACATTTAAGAGGGACTGCTCTGCCTCGGCCTCATGGGAGAACTCATTCTCGAAACTCTGGGTGTAATTTTAGGGTAAAATATCGTGGTTTAGTTTTGCTTTTGGAAAAAGACAGAGGACTAAATTTAGCGGCCTGTCTGGAATACACTCCCCAGGGAGTCTCTACCCTTTAGAAAGAACTGGAAAGAAATGTCTCCCAAGCAGGAGCAATCCACTCATGAGGGACAGAGGCCTCAGGGTTCATTCCCCTCTTTCTCAGAGAGGAGCACTCTCCTCAGGGTCTTGACATCCCATCCGTTTCTGCTCTAGGTCCTGCAATGGCACCCCACTGCCTTTAGGATAAAACTCAACCTACTTCAAAGGGTCCTCGGGGGCTCTATAATTTGACCTCCACTGATACATTCATTGAACAAGTAGCAATTGAGTGCCTGCCTAGTGGCAGCTTGATGCCAGCCCTGTGAGTGAGAGATGGCATCGTGGCCCCTGCCTTCAGGAATTCGCAGTTTCGTGGATATGACAGTTGGTTTTATGTGTCACACTTGGCTAGACAACAATATCCAGTTATTCACTCAAACACTAGCCTGCATGTTGCTGCAAAGACATTTTGTAAATGAGATTGAAGTCCACAATCAGCTAACTTTGAGCAAGGAAGGTTATCCTCGATGATCTGGGTGGGCCTGATTCCATCATTTGCAAGACCTGAAAAGCAGACCTGGGACTTCCTGGTTGAAGACATTCCATCTGTGGCCAGAACTCCAACCCACGTCTGAGAGTTCTGGCCTGCCGACCAGACAGCCCACCCTGTGGATTTCTCACTTGAGTGGCCAGTCCCTATGGAATTGCACAAGCCAATTCTATGCAATAAATTTCTGATACAGTAGCAGTGCCCTGGCTTCCCTGGTGCCTCAGCAGTAAAGAATCCACCTGCAATTCAGGAGATACTGGTTCAATCCCTGGGTTAGGAAGATCTTCTTCAGAGAAGAATAAGGTCCTTCTTCTTATACCTGGAAATTAAACGGCATCAGACTCTAAGGAAGGGGAGGCTTCTCTGAGGGTGGAAGTGGGGCTAGGAGGCCTCAGAGATAGGGGGTGAGACAGGGAGTGGGAAAGCATGGGGAGAAAAAGGGAGCCTAGAAATGGCAGGGCTGTTTGGCCCAGTGACACTGTCCAAGGTCTGTAGAACAACCCACCCAAAGCACAATAATTAAAAAGAGTGACATTTTTTTAGCTGGAGGAAAAGGACTTTTAAAAGATCCAAGTTTCACATTGGCATTAACATGGAGAGAGACGAAGATGACCTTCAAGGAAAATAGAATCCAAGAGGCAAAGGAAGTGAGGACGATACAGATTTCACTTTGCCAAAAGTCTATCCAGCCACTGCTTTAGAGATTAGTCAGAATCTTGGCAAAAACTTTCACTTTAATAATCAATGGAATTAGGAGCCTTTTCAAAGCAATTTCATCTACATGTCAAGGGGCTTGAAGGCCTTAAACCGACAGCTGGTTGACAGAAGCGAAGTGCTATGATCCCAGGGGTCATCTGCACCCTTCATGCCAGAGCTGGCTCCACCCCCAGGCACTCAAGTGCTGACGGCAGCTCACCCCCGTGTAGGGTTCATGGCCTAGTGGATTTTGTTGGACTTTGTCTATTAGCGAGTCTGACTGGTCTTTTCCGGTAGGCTGAATATTCCTGATGTGCTGACGTAAGGATGAAATCTCATGCTCCTCGGTGGCCCCCGGGATTCCTGACTCAGAGTCTGGCTCATGGACAGAGGGAACCCTGCATCTGTGGGTTGACTCCAGCCCTGCATTCCTAAGGAGAAGGACAAGAGTCGGTAGCAGGGACTAAAGAGTGTTGTCCTCCGTGGTGATCTGGCTCCTGAACCCAGAAAGCCCACTGCTGGGACCAGGGGCCCCACCTCAGCAGCCGGAGCAGAACGTAGAGCAGGATTGTGCTCAGGACCAGGTGTCCAACCACTGCAGCC
This sequence comes from Capricornis sumatraensis, assembly GCF_032405125.1. Lineage (NCBI taxonomy): Eukaryota > Metazoa > Chordata > Mammalia > Artiodactyla > Bovidae > Capricornis > Capricornis sumatraensis. The sequence continues at coordinate 64,261,995 of NC_091082.1, forward strand.
CTTCCAGGGAACATGTTCCCACACCAGGGAACTCAAGTCCTGACAGGGGGACAAGGATTCTGCAGTCCTGCGGCTGGCGAAGGATCCCTGGCCATCCCCCAAATAATGCAGGTAGGAGAAATCCAGCATCAGAAGGAGGAAAGAGGGTTTCCCTGGTGGTCCAGTGGTTAAGAATTCACTTGCCAATACAGGAGACACAAGCTCAATCCCTGGTCCGAGAAGACACCACATGCCACGGGGCAGCTAAACCCATGTGCCACAACTACTGAGCCTTCGCTCTAGAGCCTTCAAGCTGCAACTACTGAAGCCTGAATGCCTAGAGCCCGTGCTCTGAAACAAGAGAAACCACCACAATGAGAAGCCCTCACACTGCAGCTAGAGAGCAGCCCCTGCTCGCCGCAGCTAGTGAAAGCCCGTGAGCAGCAGCGAAGACCCAGCATGGTCAGAAATAAATAAATACACATTTTTAAAAAGAAGGAGGAGGAAGTAACCTTGGGTGTTCTCTGTGTGGGATCACACGCCCAGGACCCCCAAGAGAAATGAAAATCCCCCTGATCTTTCTAGACCCTGGGATGACCACATGGTCAGTGACCACAAGGCCACCTCCTGCCCTTGCAGAATCCCTGCCTCTCATCTAAACTGTCTCCACCAGGCTTCAGAGCTCTCATTTCAGGAGCAGAGGGAAGGCAGCCCACCTGTGTTCTACTTTAGGGGAAGGCTGTTTCGGGAACCTCTGGAGAGGCCACATGCCTCACTGCTGACACAGTTGACCTTGGCCTTTTCCCCTTCTGCCTGCTGTTCCTTCCCTAGTGACAACTGTGTCATTTGCTGATGACAGCAAGAGACACAGAGAAAGTCCACCTGGAAGGCAAGGGAGAGAAAGAGCAAAGGGCTCTAGGAAGACAGGACTGGTCAGATGCAGACATAAATAGATGGGATCTCTCCTTCCCCGTGTCAGTGATGCACTTTCTCAACAGCAATGAGCTCAGGTGGCAGAGCCACTGACCACACGCTTGGTTGCACAGACTTCTTTGATTACAGAGCCGACACAGGACCCCACATCTCATCATTGTGTTCTGGCTCCCAGTGGGCTCACTGGACACAGAGGCAGGTGAAGAAGTGAGAAGGGGAAGGGAAGACTCTGGAGGGAAGATTTGTACAGACTCATCTCTGGCCTACTCACTCTCTGTCTTTCCACCCATTTCTGCTTACTGCTTCCGTGATTCCTCAAATGCTTTCCCCTCCTTTGGATCTAAACTGTTCTCCTGTCTCCTGTCCAGTTTGGCTGCTGACTCCATTTGGGCTCTCCTCCTCTCACCAGGATTTTCAGCCCCTTCAAGACTCGCCTTCTCCTCTTGCTCCTTGGTATTCAACATGTTCGCCATGAACCAACTGTCTGGGCTGGGCATCACCTCAGAGCTTGTTAGAGATTCAGGGTCTCAGGCTCAATTCAGACCTACTGAGTCAGAATCCTCATCACAGCAAGACGCCCAGATGATCTGTGTGCCCATCAAAAATTGTTACTCCGCTCTAAATTAGAAGACACATTCCTAGGAATCCCCTGGTGGCTCAGCAGTTAGGACTCAGAGCTTTCACTGCCCAGACCTGGGTTCAGTCCCTGGTTGGGGAACTAAGATCCTGAAAGTCATGTGGCTTGGCCAAAAACCAAACAAACAAAAAGACAAAATCTTGACAGCAGGATTGTTTTTGCCCCATTGTATTTCCAGAGCTGACCACAATGTCTGGCAAATAGTAAATCCTCAGTAAATAGTAACTGAATGGGTGGATTTCTGGGCTTTTTCTCTCTGACCTCGTGTACGTTGTCCTCTTCTAAGAGGGCTTCTGACTCATTTGTACCCCCTGCACCACCCTTCCCCTTGACCCTCCACACTCACATTTTTCCCTCCTCCTCTGCCACAGGGGACAGGAGCAGATGACATATAGAAGTGTTTGCTGAAGGTGGCTCAGAGGCCCCAGCAGAAGATGGTAGCAGATTTTGCTGGTGTATGAGCCGCAGAGAGGAGCCACACGTGGAACAGGAATGGTGTCACCCTCCTATCACTGACTTCTTCGCTCATCAACCAGCAAAACCTCTGACATGATGAGGGGCCCAAGAATGATTTAGAGACAGTGCTCTTAGGGACAACAAATGCAGGTTCTGAATGACACAAAACCTGAGCTCCGGTTTGCTTCTGTGTTCACCCTTTCATTAAATGCACACATTTGAAATATTAATACTAGTAACAGGGGAGGGGATGAAGAAAATGTAAAAAGTACTAAGAAATATAACATGCCCTTAAGGAGCTTGCAGAAGCCCAGGCAATGTGTCCTAAGATAACTGAGTTGTTTCTGATGCTTTTCTTTCATCATAGCGTAACCTCTCACGGGAACAGCAGGAAATCAAATTGAACTCCTGGCCAGATTACACAAGGATCCTAGGATTGTCAAAGTGTAATTAAAAGGAAGAGGAAGGGAGAGAAAGCTCAGAAATGGAAGCTGAATGAACTGTCAAAGAAGAGGATAAAATGTAAAAATAAGGGAGAAGGGAGAGAAGAACCAAGAAAAAAGAATGTTTCTTACAGCCATAAAATAGTCACACTGTAAACCTTTTATATATATATATTTTTAATTGAGGTATAATTGCTTTACTATGTTCTACTAGTTTCTGCTGTACAAAGAAGTGAATCAGCTAAATATATAAATGCTTTTGAATTGTGCTGTTAGAGAAGACTCTTGAGAGTCCCTTGGACTGCAAGGAGATCAAACCAATCCATCCTAAAGGAAATCAGTCCTGAATATTCATTGGAAGGACTGATGCTGAAACAAAGCTCCAGTAGTTTGGCCACCTGATGGGAAGAACTGACTCATTGGAAAAGACCCTGATGCTGGGAAAGATTGAAGGCAGGAGGAGAAGGGGACAAGAGAGGATGAGATGTCCACCGACTCGATGGACATGAGTTTGGGTGAACTCCGGGAGTTGGTGATGGACATGGAGGCCTGCTACGCTGCAGTCCGTGGGGAGGCAAAGAGTTGAACATCACTGAGCAATTGATACATATATCCCCTCCCTCCTAAGCCTCCCTCCCATGCCAGCCCTCATCCCACCCCTCTAGGTCATCACAGTGCACTGAACCAACCTCCCTGTGTTATACAGCAGCTTCCCACTAGCTCTCTGTATTACACACTGGAGTGTATGTACGTGAGTGCTACTCTCCCAGTTCACTCCACCCCACCCCGCTCTGCTTTGCCCACATGCCCCTTCTCCACGTCTGGGTCTCTATTCCACATATATGCCGTAGTGAACATTTGTTTTTCTCTGACTTACTTCACTGTGCATGACAGACTCTCGGGTCATCCACATCACTACAAATGACCTAATTTCATTCCTTTTCGTGGCTGAGTGATATTCCATTGTACCACGTCTCCTTTATCCAATCACCTGTCAGTGGACATGGAGGTTGCTTCCACGTCCTGGTTATTAAAGCCACCTTGCAGTTACTTAGTAAGCAGGTGAGAAATTTCAGCTGTGAACTGCAGACTGTGTGTTCAACCACCTTCTGAATGTCCTGGGTAGAAGGCTGGTAAGTCTTCTCCCAGAGGCCTACTCTCAGTTGGTACCATATATTCTCCAGTGCTTCATTCCCAACAGAGTGAGTTCTGCAAGGAGATGCCAATGTGAGCCCTACATGCTGAACTCCTCCTGGATGGGAACAGGAGACAGCTGTCCCTACCCCCACATCCAGTGGGTACAAGCAGATCATGACAAAATCTACAAAGCGTGCCTTCCTGGGAAAAAGCTGCAGGTCACAGTCATCCTGGCTGGGCCATGCAGGGGAGCTGCATCTGAGGGCACTTTGCTTGAGCTGGCTGCAAAGCCAGGGGTTTCTAGGCAATCAGTGTGTGTGCTGGGCGACATTCTGACTAGAAGGCATAGAGCCAAAGATCGAGGGACTTTTGCCAGCTGAAACTGTGAATAATCACTGAGAAAAAGCTGATTGCTTAATTACGAGGTGGAGTATAAACACAGAGACAGGAAGACAACAAACAGGGGTGGGCGGGCGGGGGATCATGGGAAGCTGAGGGTCCCTGGATCACTCTCCATGGTTGCAATGGCTTTCCAGCCCACTGCTGCCACCCACCAAGCCCTGCACCATTTCTCCATCACACAGGCAACCACTGGGTTAATCAGCTCATCCTTCCAGGAGGCAGGAAAGAGATGTGAGTGGTTGACCTGGAATTACAGCAGAGAGACCAGGAACCCCAGAAAGATAGGTGCCCTGGTTGGCATTACAGAGGGACTTGAGTCAGGAACAGTTACTTGAAAGTTCCTTAACCTTGTTGATCATCATCTGTGAAGTGGGGTAATAATATAGACGTCATGAGTCCTCAGAAGAGAATAAAAGGGTAATTCTTCTAAGCCAAGGAAGTTGAGTTAGGAGGGAAGAAAGGCCATCCTGAAAAATATGGAAATGCAGAAGCAATGAGAATTCCTTTTTCCTTCCACTACTAGCTCCAAGTTTATGCTCAACTTCCCCAGCCTCCAGCCAGCTCTGCTACACCTGACTTTGTGACCAAAGGTAACCTCTCGGTTGTCCCATCTAGAAATAAGAACGATGTCCTCTCTACTATGAGTAACAAAACCTGATCATGGCCGCCTCTTCAGGCTTGTCTTCTGCAGCCATCTAAACGCTTATGCTTCCAAACTTTCATATTGCGATGACTCTTGCCATTGCTTCTTGGCGATCAAACTACTGTTCATAAAACTCAGCTCAAGCATCAGCTCACCAGGAAGCCTTCCTTGAATGCTTGGTTTCATTTGGATGCTCCGTCCCCACACACAGTTTCTCATAGCACCCATTATAGGAACCTGCCATTCTCTTCTTTTTAAAATTCGTTAATTAATTAGGCTGTGCCAGGTCTTAGTTGTGGCATGTAGGGATCTTTTAATAGTTCTCTGTCTAAGGACGGAACCTGGGTCTCCTACCCTGGGAGTGTGGAGTCTTAGCCACTGGACCACCAGGGAAGCCCCCTAGTCATTGTCTTCTGTATCTGTTGCCTTTGCTGTCTCCTATGAGATTCTGAATAAGGACTGCCATATTCACCTCTGTGTTTCCACCTTTTAGCACAATACCTGGCCCATTACAGGCTTTCCTGGTGGCACTAGTGGTAAATAATCCACCTGCCAATGCAAGAGATGTAGGTTTGATCCCTGGATGGGGATATCCCCTGGGGGAGGAAATGGCAACCCACTCCAGTATTCTTGCCTGAAAAATCCCATGAGCAGAGGAGCCTGGTGGGCTACAGTCCATGGAGTCACAAAGATTCAAACACAACTGAACTACTGAGCACGCCTGCTGGCCCATTACAGGTTATCAACAAGGGCTCAAATAATTAACTGATTAATTGGAAATAAAATGGATGGGGAGTAAGCTTCCTGGATATGTGACGGGCAGGGGGAGTGAGAGGCAAAAACAAGATGTACAATTGCCCAAGTTTGTATATACTCGAGCTTTAACTCCTGGAAAAGGAAAAGCGAAATAAATTACCAAGTGCACTAAAAGATTTTTAACAGCCCTGCTCTGTGGCCCTAATAAGAAAGTGAGTTAGAAAAGGATGTAGGGCATCTTTCCTGGATAGATTTAGAGTAGAAATGAAATATCTTTATGCAGCTACAGGCAAAAGTCAATACCAAAACAATAAGTGAGAAAAAGGAAATTTCCAGTCAGAAAACTCCTTAAAGGGAGGATTTGGGTTACAAGATCCCGATGGGAGTTTAAGCCAAGATTTCTTCAACTGTAGGCGTGCCCTGTTGAACTTACTTCCCAGTGAAATGCAAGCAGGCCTGGCCTGGCAGAGCTCGAAAGTCCTTGGATATGACATCAGGGAAATTGCCTTACACATTGAGCTATATACTTGTTCCTCTTTAATAGTTTTCTGGGTATAAATTGCCCTAAGAAAACTGTGGGTTATTGAGGGAAGGGCTTGTGCCTTTAAATTGATCTGTGCCTTCTCCTTACACACACACCCACACACACACACACCCCCACACACACCATCTAAAATGGGTCCAGGCAGCTACATGGGCTGGGAAAATACTCAGTTGAAACAGATTTGAGTAAATAACTACCCATCTCCTTGGGTTTAGATTGTTGACAAACATTTACAGATTATTTACCACATGCCCTTCCCTGTCCTAATAGCTCCATATGCCTTATTTCACACAATTTACACAATTAGTTACTGAGGCTGGAATGTCTCTATCCTCATTTCACTGATAAGGAAACTTGAAGCCAAAGAGGTTAAGAAACATGCCCATGTTCATGCAGAGAGTAAGGGTTGGGTGAGGCCGGGATACAAATCCAGGCAGTCTGACCTCAGAGTGCCCACTCTTAACCACGACTTTCTTTTTTTTGACTGTACGACAAGCATGTGGAATCCAGCTCCCCGACAAGGGATCGGGATCACACCTGCATTTCTGCGTCGGAAGCACAGTTTTAACCAGTGGACCGCCAGGAAGGTACACCACTGCTTTCTGTCTGAAGAAGTAAAGCACAGGTACATGCTGACTGCTGATCTGTCTCTGGCACCACCAGGTGTGATGGGCTGAATGTCTGTGTCCCCCCAAATGTGTATGCTGAAACCCTAATGCCCCATGTGACTGCGCTTGGAGACAGGGTCTTTAAGGAGGTACATGTGTGATCATGTGTGCTCATGCATGCTCAGTAGCTTCAGTCGTGTCCACACTTTGCGACCCCATGGACTGTAGTCCACCAGGCTCCTCTGTCCTTGAGATTTTCCAGGCAAGAATACTGGAGTGGTTGCTATTTCCTCCTCCAGAGAATCTCCCCAATCCAGGGACTGAACCTGCAGCTCCTACATTGCAGGCAAATTCATTACCACCGTTCATCGGGGAAGTCCTCTTTAAGGACATAATTAAGATTAAAGGAGGGCATAGAGGTAGGACCCTGATCCAACAGGCATGCTGCATGCTAAGCTGCTTCAGTCGTGTCTGACTCTGCGATTCCATGGACTGTAGCCCACCAGGCTCCTCTGTCCATGGGATTCTCCAAGCAAAGACTGGAGTGGGTTGCATGCCCTCCTCCAGGGGATCTTCCTGACCCAGGGATCGAACCCACATCTCTTATGTCTCCTGCATTGGCAGGCAGGTTCTTTACCACTAGTGCCACCTGGGAAGCCTGTTCCAGTAGGACAGGGGTCCTTATAAGAAGAGATGCAGAGAAGAAAAGCAGTATCAAGACGCAGTGAGACGGCAGCCATCTGCAAGCCAGGAAGAGAATTCCCACCAGAAACCAACACTGCCTGTACCTTGATCTTGAACTTCTGACCTCCAGAGTGTGAGAAAAAAGGTATGCTGTTCCTAAATGGGAAAATATATAATGAAAATACATATGCTGTACACCTGAAACTATCACAACATTGTTAACCAACTATACTCCAATATAAATAAAAAGTTAAAAATTAAAGTGTGCTGTTTGAGCCACCCAACCATGGTATTTTGCTATGGCAGTCAGAGAAGACTGATAAACCAAGCCAGTATCTTCCAACACAGGCAAAGTACACACTGAGCGCCTCCTCAGAGCCCAGTTGAGCACAGCCTCCTCCTCCAATTCCCACCCTCTGCTCCAGGGTCTTGGAGCTGACCCCAGCACCCCAGGCTCCAGTGGCAACTCATCCTATGACCACCGTCAGAGTTTTCCCATCTCATGTTCCACTAATGGTGCAAAGGCTAGCTGGGTTTGCCATGGTTTTGCAGGCACTATGTTGGTCTTCTTAGCATTGCAAACGTTAATCCCCATCACTGCACAGGGAAACCAGTGCTGTGGTATCTGCCCAGTTGGTTGTTTGGTGGATGAAATGCAAAGGTTTGTGTACAGGGCTTTGAACAGTGGTCATCACCTGGTCAATGTTCACTTGGGAGGGTTATTAACTCTCCCTGCATCCCAACTGGTAATTTGGTAAAAGCTGGACTTTGACCCTTGATCTTTCTGCCTCCAAAGACCAAGCTATAAGCTTTCCAAGGTGACAACCAGTTCATGTGATAAATCAATTTGACATCATATCAGTGTGACTCTCTCCACTATTCATTAAGCAGGATTTCTTTCTAGTTCTACTCATTTTGGTTGAGAAAAAAAAGAATATATGTGTCTGTTGTATGCATGTGTGTGTATACACACATATATTTTTCAACTAAAAGTCAAGTCATGCTGTCACAGAAGGGAGTGGCCTAAGTGAAGTCTGGTGGAATAAAGCTTTTTACCTTTACCCTGGGGAACAAGCTGCAAATAGTTCAGATAAACCAGAGATGGACTGGAGTGGCCAAGTCTTGTTTTCTCATCCACACAAGGGTCTCCAAAACATTCCCAAAGTTGCATTTATAGTAATTCATATGCATACAAAAGGGTCACAAAGGAGGGAGGGATGGATGCAGAAACTCAGGTATTCTGGGCTTGCCATGGGACCTTCAGAAAGAATCTAGTCAGAGTGAGGACTGTGGTAGAAGTGTGCTGGTCGTAAATCTGTACTCAATTCCAGACCTAGTTGTCAGATCTTTTGATTTTTCAAGAAAAGTTAGATACACCTGAAACTACCACAGCATCGTAAATCAACTATACTCCAATAAAAATTAGAAAACAAAAGTCATGCCCTAGGCCTTCAAAACCGTACTCTGTCAGTGTTTCAGGCTGTGAAATGAAGGGCAGATTCTGGTGGACCCGACATTCAGTGCTTCTGACAGCTGACTCTATTTCTTAAAATGCAAAGAATGAGATGCACATTTTTAGCACCAGCCCACAACACATAGTGGGTTCTTAGTAAGCTCTTGTTCTTTATTGAATTCTATCGAATTGCTCTGGGGGTAAAGGGAGACAGGTAGGGGGAGGAGCTGGCATGGGGCACACAGAGGTCCAATCCAGTGTAAAAAGCCAAGAAGCAGGTTGTCCGTTTGTTCCAAGCAGGCCTCTAGCTCATATCTTGGACCTACTGATTAAGCACTCAGCAGAATAGCTGTGTAAGTGTTAGGATGGGAGCAGAATTTTAAGAAGTCATTCAAAATAAGCACAGCCCATGACGTCATTGTCTGTTTCACAGTGACGTTGAGGGAGCCTCAGTGGCCAACCGGGAATTGGGTCACAAAGACAGCAGGAACAGAATACGGATCCACGTGTGAGGGACTGGGAGAAAAGGGCCTCCATCCTATTCCTAGCGTGGGGAGCCTGGGAAGACAACAGACTAACTGTGCACACAACTGCTATTCATTAGGCTTCCCCACCAGCAGTCATGAGCCAAGGAAGACGAAGGAGGGGCTCCGAATCCCCGTCACTGGCTCCCAGTTGAGTGCAGAGGCCGTGATCTGCCTGCAGCTAGAGGCTAGACTTTCAGCTTATGCTCGCTGTGCAATTTGTAAGCCCCCACTTTGCAAAACCAGCACCAGTTTCTAAATTTAGGCCGCTAGAAATGTTCATTTTAAGGCCAAGGATCTGGAGTTGGTGTAAGCAGGGAAAATACCACAGTCCCCACTGGCTCCCACTCTGTCACTGTGACAGTGTCGGCAATGAATGGTAAAGCTGCAGCTTGCCTTCCAAACTGTGGCAGTCATTTTTTAAATGAGATCATCCAAATAAATGGCTATTTTAAGTCCAAGGCAAAGACGTACACTTATGTCATAGGAACACTCTGAAAGAAGCCAGTCCACCAAGTTCCCAGGTCCCCAAAGAGCTTAATTCACTGGGTCTTGCTGGGGACGTCACTGCCAGGGACTCAGAGGTGAGAACCCATGTTCTAAACCCATTGCCAGGGATACAAGCATGTCAAGTGCCAGAGGCAGGAAGCCAAATTGCTCTCGACCTTCACGAAATTAATCTAGGGGAGCTCTGCCTGCAGATTGGGAGGAATGCTCCCCTCCACCAGCCAGCTTGCCTCAGAAGGATGCAGGGCTCCAGATCAGGTCCAGATTAGGGAGGCCAAATTCCTAGATCTACACAGAAGATTTGAACTTGAAGAACATTCTGACAGTTGATGGCAGCAGATAATTCTCAGAACCATAGTGGCAGCCAGCCTGGAATGATCAGGAATGGGATTAGCAGGGAAGGGGCTAGAAGGATCAGTGAAAGTGGTAGCCCCTCAGTTGCATTCAACTTTTTGAGACCCCATGGGCTGTAGTCCACCAGGCTTCTCTGTCCATGGGATTCTCCAGGCAAGAATACTGGAGTAGAAAGCTATTCCCTTTACCAGGGGATATTCCAACCCAGATATCAAACCTAGGTCTCCCACATTGCAGGTGTATTCTTTACTCTCTGAGCCACCAGGGAAGCCCCAGAAGGAGCAGAGTAAACTTCAAATTTGGGAAAGAACTGAGGCATGGCAGTGAGAGAATGGAAGGAGAATTAAACCACAGCAGCTTTCCAAGGAGGGTTCAGATCAGTTCAGTTCAGTTCAGTCGCTCAGTCGCGTCCAACTCCTTGCAATCCCATGAATTGCAGCACGCCAGGCCTCCCTGTCCATCACCATCTCCCGGAGTTCACTCAGACTCACGTCCATCGAGTCAGTGATGCCATCCAGCCATCTCATCCTCGGTCATCCCCTTCTCCTCCTGCCCCCAATCCCTCCCAGCATCAGAGTCTTTTCCAATGAGTCAACTCTTTGCATGAGGTGGCCATAGTACTGCAGTTTCAGCTTTAGTATCATTCCCTCCAAAGAAATCCCAGGGCTGATCTCCTTCAGAATGGACTGGTTGGATCTCCTTGCAGTCCAAGGGACTCTCAAGAGTCTTCTCCAACACCACAGTTCAAAAGCATCAATTCTTGTGTGGTTAAAAAAAAGCTCTCTGTTTTGCTGAGCCTCTGATGGATATGGATAAACCAAGGACGAGCCTTTCTTCTCTAGCATCTTCTATTAGCCTCTATTTAAACAGAGTGAGAAGAGTTCAAGGTCCAGGGGCCCAGCCTGGAGTAAGGGCTGAGGATGGGTGCCCTGGCGAGGCAAAGAAACTTGCAAAAATGCCTGAAGGGCAGATGGCCAACCATCTTTTCAGAACAGGAAATATCTACTGTTTCATTTAAAGATGTGGATGCTGCCGTGTAAATAAGCACCTTCCAAATTGACATTGAAGTCTGCTCTACACTCAAAGATCATGAATCAAAGAAAATAGACGCGTTTCCCAGCGGGGTCAATGTGGGGCAGAGCGAAGCAGCTGATGCCTTGGGACGACGTGACAATTCATAAAATGAGCTCATTCCATAGAGGCGGGCGCTCAGAGCGAGGCAGTGATGAGAGTGTACACATTCTGGGAAGGAGGGCCATTTTGATGCAGGCATTGCAATTCCACAGGGCCTGCGGTGGCAGGCAGAAGAAATAAGAGCTAGATCTTAAGGGCTGGGGTGATCTATCCATCATGCAGGCAGATTATGGGGAAAGGGAGAAGTTAGACCAGAATGTAGACAAAGTGGGACACATGGGGGGTCCTGCACGAAGGAACCTCATTATCAGAGAAGGACGTCACAGAGGGCAGGGGTCTGTGGCTCAGAGGTCACCACTGAGACCCTCATTGTGGGATTCGGATTCCAGAGTTAGTTTAATAGGATGAAAGCTTCAGAATCTGAACTCATGTAAAGGAGGAGCTGGGGCAGCTTACATCTTTAGGCATCTCCCTCTCCCAAGTGGGGGACCCCAATAGCTTAGTTCTGAATAGCTCTCCAAAGAGGTGTCCTGGCATATTCAGTGGAGAAAGAAAAATAGGTGCCATGGAAGGTTTTAAAGAAGAAGAATGATACAATGAAATAGATGTTATAGGAGGATAATTTGGCCAGGATGTCAGGGTGAGTTGCTGGTCAAGAGATGAGATGTAGAGAGAGGAGATGAATGGCCCCTGTGGTGGCTGGCCCAGAAATTATAACCTTCTGAATGAGCAAGGTGGCTGTGCTGATGGTGGACAAAACAAAACTGAGTGCATTTCCGTGAAGACTACACAGACTGTGCGGCTGAGAGCAGGGGAGAAATCAAAGACTTCAAGCTTTTCTGAGATGGAAAATGATAGTGAAAGTGGTGCAAATAAAGGGGATGTAACTTTAAAAGGAGAAAGCAAGAGCATCTCAGAAATGCTGACTCTGAAGTGACAGCCAGACAGCCAAGTGAAAGTGTCTAATTAGACCTTGAAAATTACAAGATGGAAATTAAGGCCAGGGCTTGAGACTGTGTTTGTGAGTCATTTGCCTAAAGTAAATGAAACTGCAAGAGGGAAGCATGTGATGGAAAATTGGAGATGTCTGCAGTTACAGAAATGGGAAGGAACAGGGTGGTCAGAGAAGGCCTCACTCAGGATGAAGGGTGAAGGACAGGAGAGGGCCTTGCAGTGGAGACTGGGTGTGAGACAATGGCCACAGAGAGGCCTTCAAATATGGACTCTGAAAGTGACCTTGAGTGATGCTCTGGAAAGAAAGTGGCCTGGTCAGTGGCCACTGGGGGCCCATTTTGAGGGACAACCTCAAAGGAAGACACTGAGGAGGGAGACCTCTCTGCTAGAGATCAGAAGAAATCACCACCTTCTCACAAAATCTGGCAGAAGGAAGGCAGAAGTTGGAAAGAGGTGGGGTGCTGTCCCCCAAGGCACACAAAGAGGAGGCAGCTAGTAGGGGAAAGGCTCTTGGAAAAAGGAACAGTAAGGGAACCAGAATCTTCCAGAGATGGAAAAGGAAGAGACTGGGAACAAATTAGGCCCATAAAGGAAATTCTTCTCTGTATCAGTTAGCTCTTGCTGCATAACAAGCATCTAAAAACTCAGTAACTTAAAACATTCATCTGTTTCATCAGTGGGCTACATGTAGTTTGGTCAGTTCTGTTTTCTGGACCAGGCCTGACTGATATCAGCTAAGTTTGCTCACATACAGGTAGTCAGCTGCTGAGCTGCCTAGGAGCTTGACTGGTCTGAGATTACTCTGCTGGGGCACCTTCACTTTCCTTCTTCCTGCTTCCGCATCTTCCAGCAGGTTCTCCTGGGGTTATTCTCACTGCAGTAGAGGGATTCTGAGAGAGCGAGTAGAGGTCCATGAGAGTTCTTCAGGCGTGATCCTCAAACTAGCATGAGATCCAAGCAAGTCACAAAACCATTCCTGATTCAAGGGGAGCAGGGGTGGTTCCACAAAGTCACATTGCAAGAGGCACAGATATCAGATAAAAAGACTTCAGGCCATTTTTCCAATCAATATCCCAGGACCTCCTCACCTTCATCTTCTCTGAATCATGGAGATGCGATGCATCAGTAAAGAGGAAAAAGGTAAATAAAGTCTTTTTTTTTTTTCAAGGTCTTTAAAAAAAAAGAACAAGGTCTTAGTTTGCCCAAGTTCCACAGAAACAGAATAGACCCGGAGGGTATGAAGAATGAGAAAAACTTGGAACAGCCACCCTAAAACTCGTGGAGGGAGCTTGCATGCAAAAGAGGATGGGTTGCCAAGGAATACAGTGAGGACCAGCTGAGAGCAGGAGGCAGGGACTGCAATGCCATCCCCAGCCACCTAGAGCCACCCAGGGCCACCCAGGGCCACCTAGAGCCTGGGCATGGGAAAAAACATGCACAGTGGAGGCCTACGGGGAAATAACGAGACAGAGCAGGAGCAGCAGCAAAGCCAAAGCTGGGACAGAAGCCAGTGGTTCAATGTCTGTGTCTCCCGCTCACAAGGGCAGAGTGGAGGGCTTTTGGCCAGCACACCCACTTGCCTGGTTAGCCACTGGAGCCTTGTCTGGGGAGAAGTCCTAGGCCCCTGGTGTCTCTGAGGTGCCCTCCATGTTGATGGAACTCCCCATGAGGAGCCCCCAAAAGTGTAAAAAGTAACTGAGTGAGTGGATGTGACTCTGAAGGGCAACAAAATCAATGAATGGAAAATAGTTCATTTCTGTTCCATTGATTTTTTTTTTTTAATGCGCATTGAGGACACGGCTACCCATTGTCATTAAACTAACCACTTTTCAGTGAAATACTTTAATTCTCTCTAAGATCAACTCCTGCATAACCAATTCCTAAAATAAATTATTTATAACACAGCTCATTCTCAAAAGAGTGCATTTTTAGATTGCATAACCACAGTAAGACAGTCAACCCAAAAGTTTTTTCCCACCTGACATAGCCTCACCCCATCGCCCTGTCCAGGTGTCACTATTTCAGCCCCGCCCTCAAGTGTGAGACTCCCCTGCCCTCTGCTTTCATTCCAGACCAGGGCTTCCCACACTGAGACCCTGCGTCCTTGGTTCCTCCTGCTCTGAACACTTGAATGTCTCTTCACTCATCACTCAGCCTCTAGGCCTCCAGTGGTTGAAACCTTGAACCCACCCAGCACATCAGACAGCCCACTCCCTCAGTTCAGTAGCCTTAAGCTCACCTTCAGTTCAGTTCCGTTCAGTCGCTCAGTCATGTTCAACTCTTTGCAACCCCATGAATTGCAGCACGCCAAGCCTCCCTGTCCATCACCAACTCCCGGAGTTCACTCAAACTCATGTCCATCAAGCTGGTGATGCCATCCAGCCATCTCATCCTCTGTCGTCCCCTTTTCCTCCTGCCCCCAATCCCTCTCAGCATCAAAGTCTTTTCCAATGAGTCAACTCTTCACATGAGGTGGCCAAAGTTTCAGCTTTAGCATCATTCCTTCCAAAGAACACCCAGGACTGATCTTTAGAATGGACTGTCTGGATCTCCTTGAAGTCCATGGGACTCTCAAGAGTCTTCTCCAACACCACAGTTCAAGAGCATCAATTCTTCGGTGCTCAGCTTTCTTCACAGTTCAATTCTCACATCCATACATGACTACTGGAAAAACCATAGCCTTGACTAGATGGACCTTTGTTGGCAAAGTAATGTCTCTGCTTTTTAATATGCTATCTAGGTTGGTCATAACTTTCCTTCCAAGAAGTAAGCGTCCTTTAATTTCATGGCTGCAATCACCATCTGCAGTGATTTTGGAGCCCAAAAAAATAAAGTTGGGAGGGGCATAACTGTTGATCTTTAAATTCCCCCAGTCTGTGGTTCAAATAAGCATCTCCCTCCCCTGAATCCTTGTTAAGATTCAGGCCTCCCACCCACCTCTCTGGTCTCTGTGAGAATGCTTGCTGGCACAGAGCCTGGGAGTGGAATAAGTCTCCTGTTTGCCAGGAAATCTGACCACCCACCTAGCAGGCTGGCTCTCCTCTGCTGGACCCTGCAGAGGGGTACAGATTGCCCTAGAATGGGTGTAGAGGTGAGCGTGGTAACTCTCAAAAGGGCCTGGAGTTGTTTAGCTTTTATTTTGAACTGGCCTAGAAATTACTTGATATACAAAATAACTTAAAATATTCCCCTTGGGCCTGATCCCATGGTCCTGTGGTTAAGATAATGTGCAATGCAGGGGATGTGAGTTTGAGCCCTGTTTCAGAGAACTAGGATCCCACATATCCACTGTGTAGCAACAAAGCCTGCATGCTGCAACTCAGACCCAACACAGCCAAGTAAATAAAAATAAAATAAATAAATATTTAAATAAAACAAAATATTTCCCTTGGAATTTTTTTTTTAAGGTGGTGATGATTTTCAGACTTTCACAGGTAGAAAGCACACTTGTTCCCATACATCTGTCACCTTCCAGAAGGATCCTGCCCACTGTCCATTTTCAAGATTAATCTTTCTCCTGAGTGTTTTACCTCCCACCACCTATGAGACTCTTCCAGTGGGGTCCAATATTAAAACTCAAAATGCCTCGTTTTGTATTTTATGGCTTGTTCCGCAAATTCCAGGCCACCTAGTTTCTAGAAATTAGAAACTCCCTATTTTCTATTAATGAACCATTAGTAGAGGTTAAAAAAAAAATTTTGTCGAAAGAACAGACTGATGGTTTGCCCAGGCCCCTGGGTCCACCATCACCTAGGGAGAAGGATGGGGAAGAAGTTGTAGCACTGCTGGGCTCCTGACACAGCAGAAAAAGCACTGGCTGGTGGGGAGGTGAGGGTGCAATCTCAATGTTGCTTTTCATTAGTCCTTTGACTTGGTAAATTCTCCCAAATGGTAGGAAAGTTGCAGCTGAGACTCAAGGGGTAAACAATGAAAATAAACATAGTTTTACTAATACTAAAAAAAATTCTTCAAATTTTTCAAATAAAGAATCACAGATTATTACTAAATTAACCCGATTTCACCTGCATAGTACAGAGTGGTAATGGGGTTCAGTACACACAATCTGTGTGTACAGTGGCATATTAAATATCTTAAGCTGAAAACATTTAAGAAAACAGCAGATTCAAGTCATTCTAACAGATACTCAACCTTTCTTTTCTGAAACAGGTTTTTAAATTCCCATATGAAAAGTACTCTCCCTGTCCCAGGAGGAAGGAAGATACTCTTACGACCAGAAATGGGGAATTGAGGTCTCAGAAACCTGCACAAATAAGCCTTGTCAAACTAACTCTTATCTTCCTGGTTACTTCTTCACCACTTACTAACCCTACCCAAACCCCTCTGTCTTGTCAATACTTCACAAATTTATTGTTTCTCTGTCTAAAAGGTATAAAATCTTCTTACTCTGATCACTTATTCAGGTCTTCATTTTCTTGTGACAGCTCCCATGTACCTGTAAAAATTCGCTAAAATGTGTATACTTTTCTCCCATTAATCTGTCTTAGTTTAACTTTCAGACTCAGCCAGGGACCCTGAAAGAATTAAGCTCAGTTCAGTTCAGTCGCTCAGTCGTGTCCGACTCTTTGCGACCCCATGAATCGCAGCACGCCAGGCCTCCCTGTCCACCACCATCTCCCAGAGTTCACTCAGACTCACGTCCATCGAGTCCGTGATGCCATCCATCCATCTCATCCTGGGTCGTCCCTTCTCCTCCTGCCCCCAATCTCTCCCAGCATCAGAGTCTTTTCCAATGAGTCAACTCTTCGCATGAGGTGGCCAAAGTACTGGAACTTCAGCTTTAGCATCATTCCTTCCAAAGAAATCCCAGGGCTGATCTTCAGAATGGACTGGTTGGATCTCCTTGCAGTCCAAGGGACCCTCAAGAGTGGCTGTGCTTTGCTGGAGCAGCTGTGAAGAGATACCCCAGCCCAAGGTAAGGGAAACCCAAGTAAGATGGTAAGTGTTGCAAGAGGGCATCAGAGGGCAGACATACTGAAACCATACTCACAGAAAACTAGTCAATCTAATCACACTAGGACCACAGCCTTGTCTAACTTAATGAAACCAAGCCATGCCTGCGGGGCAACCCAAGACGGGCGGGTCATGGTGGAGAGGCCTGACAGAATGTGGTCCACTGGAGAAGGGAATGGCAAGCCACTTCAGTATTCTTGCCTTGAGAACCCCATGAACAGTAGGAAAAGGCAAAATGATAGGACACCAAAAGAGGAACTCCCCAGGTCATTAGGTGCCCAATATGCTACTGGAGATCAATGGAGAAATAACTCCAGAAAGAATGAAGGGATGGAGCCAAAGCAAAAACAATACCCAGTTGTGGATGTGACTGGTGATAGAAGCAAGATCCGGTGCTGTAAAGAGCAATATTGCATAGGAACCTGGAATGTCAGGTCCATGAATCAAGGCAAATTGGAAGTGGTCAAACAAGAGATGGCAAGGGTGAACGTCGACATTCTAGGAATCAGCGAACTAAAATGGACTGGAATGGGTGAATTTAACTCAGATGACCATTATATCTACTACTGCGGGCAGGAATCCCTCAGAAGAAAGAATTAAAGAAAGCCCTTTTCTCCCCTGCAGTGGACTAAGGGAAAATAGATTTCCACAGTGGGGTTTTTCAGGGCTTCTGATTCCCTTAGATTACCTGCCCATAGGGTTACCTGAAATAATAACCTGAATTAACATCCCAGTGTTGTTACTTCATTCATTCAGGAAACATTTCTGACTACTATACCCCAGGCATATTGTAGGGATATGGCAGTAAGTATAACAAAGACCCTGCCCTCTTGGAACTTACCTCCAGTAAGGGAACCTGATCCACCCCCACTAAATTAACAACAACCAAGAAAACGCCACACACATAAAATCTCAGGTGAATAAAGTCAAGTAAGAAGGAAAGGGAGTCCCTGGAAGTGGACAAGGAGTTGATCTTTATACGATAGAGTCAGTGTGGGCTTAGAAAGCTGGCACTGAGGGGAGACCCGGAAGAAGTGAGGACTGACTTCAAATGAGCAGTCTACAGCTGGCCTGCCCTGGTTTGGAATGGTTCAGATCTGGCCACTGTGCCAGGGGAGGGGTTCTCAGAGGTGGTGTGGTTGGTCTCCACAAGAGTCAACTGAAGGACCTCTGGGCCCCACTGAATGCACCGTCTTGTTTCCCTGCTCCAGCTGGTGGAGAAGTTGTAAAGGGGGAACGTCACACTTGGGTGAACCCAAATCCTCTCATCCCTTTCTGCCCCCTCTTGAGATACACCAAGAGCAAGCGCATCATTGATACAGAAAGGTCCAGAGAAAAGTGGGGCTAGCGGAGGAGTGACTGCTCTGATTGACAGGAGCATCTCTATTGTTTTAACCTGGCTTGGTACCTCCAAACGCCATTTGCTACCAATGCAGCTCCAAGCTAGATGAGAGAAATGGGCTGCCATTTGTGGGGTCGCACAGAGTCAGGCATGACTGAAGTGACTTAGCAGCAGCAGCAGCATGAAGAATAGATCAGTTTTCTGAATCTCTGTCAACATGTGTGCTGCTGCTGCTGCTAAGTCACTTCAGTCGTGTCCAACTCTGTGCGACCCCAAAGACAGAAGCCCACCAGGCTCCCCCGTCCCTGGGATTCTCCAGGCAAGAACACTGGAGTAGGTGGCCATTTCCTTCTCCAAGGCATGAAAGTGAAAAGTGAAAGTGAAGTCGTTCAGTCGTGTCCGACTCTTAGCGACCCCATGGACTGCAACCTACCAGGCTCCTCTGTCCATGTGATTTTCCAGGCAAGAGTACTGGAGTGGGGTGCCATTGCCTTCCCTGCAACACGTATACTCCAATATCAAAGTAGAGACATTGGTAATAAAAAGGAGAGAGTGGCAAAGGAAGAAATAGCAGGAGACAGGAAAGAAGAAAAGCTGCTATAACAAAGAAAAGACTACAAACAGAGCAGTAATGGATAGCTTGATGATGCTCCTCAGTTTCACCAACCCCTCCAGGTTCCCACAGCCTCAACTCTTGTATTAGTCTGCTTGGGCTGCCAGAACAGAGGACCACAGGCTGGGCCACTTAAACAACCGAAATTTATTGCGTCGCATTTCTGGAAACTAGAAGTATGAGATCAAGGTGTCAGCAGGGCTGGTTTCTCCTGAGTCCCTTCTCTTGTGCTTGTATATGATGGTCATCTTCTCCCTGAGTCTCCACACGGTCTTCTCTGTGTGTACGTGAGTGCTTGGTTGGTCAGTTGTGTCTGACTCTTTGTGACCCCATGGACTGTCACCCTCCAGGCTCCTCTGTCCATGGGATTTCCCAGGCAAGAATACTGGAGTGGGTTGCCAATTTCTTCTCCAGGGGACCTTCCTGATCCAGGGGTCAAAACCCCATCTCCTATATCTCCTGCATTGCAGGTGGATTCTTTACTCTCTGAGCCATCAGTTTGCCTGTATCCAAATTCCCTCTTCTCATCAGTATACCAATCACTGCATTAGGCCCCACTTTAATGACTTGTTGCATGCGACTCTATGGACTGTATCCCTCCAGGCTCCTCTGTCCATGGAGATTCTCCAGGCAAGAATACTGGAGCGGGTTGCCATGCCCTTCTCCAGGGGATCTTCCCCACTCAGGGATCAAACCCAGGTCTCCTGCGTCTGATCCATCACAGAAGATTCTTTACCACTGAGCCACAGAGGAAAATTTCATTTCACCTGAATTACCTCCTTAAAGACCCAATTTCCAAATAGAGTCATATTCTGAGGTTCTAGATATTAGAACTTCAACAATGGATTTTGTAGGAACTCAACTCAGCCTGTCCCAGCCCTGAAGCTTCAGGATCTCTGGACTTCTGTTTCCTTTGCTTTCTTCCTTCCTCCTTTCTGATGTTTATTCTGGATTGGAGGAGCAAGGAAGAGGGCATTCAGAGCCAATGCCACCTGGAGACTGGCTCCACCACAGTGCTGGCCGTAGCGTGGATGCCCTGTCAGCTCCTCCCACTCAGAACTGGCCCCAACAAGCAGGGGCTCCACAGCCCCACCTCAGTCCCAGCGAGCAGAGCAGCAGCCCAAAACTCCTGGAACAAGGGACTAGAATTTCACTGTAACAAAAGGTGAGCGAGATGGGTTTCCTTGTGGTGAACCACTAGGAAAATGAATGTCTCCTTCTCTAGGGGTAGTCATGAGTCCACGAACAGAAGTCAAGCTTCTAACCATCCCTGCTCCCTTCATCCACACCCTTACCTGTCCCTGCTCCCCAGATCTGAACATTCTGGAAAAGAACCTCCATCCCGTAGTCCTCAGAAGTGAAGAAAATTTCTTAGTTCCATCAGCCATCACTAGTCACGCCCTCAAGACTTCTAAGAAGTTCTCAGGTCTCATCCTAAGACCCCACTCCTCACGGCTTGAACTTTTGCCAGAATCTCCCTGTCGGGGTAAAGTTGAGAACCCTAAGGAAGCTTCAAGCTCACAGCCCAGGGAAGCAATTGGTTGTCGTCCCAAAGACAGGACTGTTTCCTCATTTTTCTCCCTCAGACTCAGCCAGCTTTGTGGGGAAGCCAGACTTGAGCACCAACACTGTGCCTGGAAGACACAGTTACACACCTGGAGGACACAGTTACACAAAGGCTTTCTCCTCAGACAATGGAAGGCTCGCCCTGGGCTAGAGCACATGGCGCCATGCTGATAGTTGGATTCCCACACAGAGCTGTCAAAGGATGGCAGCACTTTTGGCAAGGCTTTAACAATTATGCAGAAATGGACCCTCAGGCTTCCCATCTCACCAAGGACACAAGCGAAAGCTCCAGATATTGGCTGAGCCCTGAGTCCCTGCTGTGCACTCCTCCCAACCCAACCCTACCCCACTTCCGCTTCTCAAGAATCCAGGAGAAATGGGCTGTTCACAGGGGTGTCAAGTGCCCCTCAGGGCCCATCAGACAAAAATGTTGAACAAACAGTTATTTCAGAAAGAAGAGCACCATCTTTCAGGGTCTTAGCAGTGTTCCAAAAGAGGAGCAATCAAGAGGAATATTTCTAGCACTTTGGGGTCTAGGCTTAAAGAATTTAAGGTGTATACTTGAAGGGAATAACTTAGACAAAATTAAGCAGGGTTCCTAATCTAATAAAGTTTAGTGGACATAGTAAAAATAGGGCCTTCCTGTGAATCTTGGTAGGCACACTCTTGTTTGATAAGCAAGTTCTTTATTTAGGTGAACAAGTTATTAGTATAATAAAAGAGCTGTTTGTGCACATAAGAAAACCATTGCTGCATAAATTGGTCTTCCCTGGTGGCTCAGTGGTAAAGAATCCACCTGCCAATGCAGGAGACACAGAAGACACGAGTTCGATCCCTGGGTCAGGAAGATCCCTTGGCATAGGAAATGGCAACACACTCCAGTATTCTTGCCTGGAAAATTCCATGGACAGAGGAGCTTGTCAGGATACAATCTATGGGGTCACAAAGAACCGGACATGACTGAGCACGCACGCACGCTGTATAAACTGGTTTGCAGTGAGCCTGTGGTCATGGGTGTCTCAATTCTTAGTCGTCCCTCATGGCCATTCTCCAGTCTAAAGTGGAAAATAAACCATTACCTTCTAAGGTTGTGATCAACCCAGATCTGCAGTGCTGTTTAAGGTGTCATGATCACGTGTCAAATTCTGATTGTAGCTATTTTTACCTCTGTAAGTATCAGGTTTTCCTGTTTCTGGTAGGCAGAATAATGGCTTTCCAATGCATGGCCATACCCTAATTCCTGGAACCTGTATGTTAGATCATGTGGCAAGGGAAACTTTGCAACTATAGTTAAGGTTACTGATATCAAAGTAGGAAGATTATCAGGGATTATGTAGTGGGCCTGGTCTAATCACAAGAGCCCTAAAAAGCTAAAAACTCTCTCCAGCTGGAAGCAGAAGAGATGCACCAGCCAGCGAAGTAAGAAAGATTACAAATGTGAGAAGGGTTTGACATGCCTATGCAGGCTCTGAGATGTAGGGCCCCATGTGCAAGGACCAAAGAGAGGCCCATAGGAGTTCAGGGTAGTCTCTGGGGACAGTTAGAAAGAAAACGGGACCTTCTGGTTTATAGCTATAAGGAATTCGATTTTGGCAACAACTTGAATGTTCTTAGAAGCAGGTTCTTCCCAAAGCCTCACAATAAGAGTCCAGACAGCCAATACCTTGATTTCAGTCTTTTGAAAACTGAGCAGGAGAAACAATCAGAGCAGCCCAGGCTTCTGACCTACATAGTAGTGACATGATAAAGTTGGCTTGTTTTGACCCACTGAATGAGTGGCGATTTATAACGGTGGTAGTGCTGGAAAACTGATACACTGCTTTTTGCTGGATGGTCATCTGTTGGGTCTTTTGATGGAAATGAAAGAATTTCCAGAATTTGAGGGCCTTTATTTAAGACATGAAATAAGGAGGCTGGAAGAAAAAAAGGAAATAGTTCAGAATTTTCCTTAATGATTACGATTTGGGCTATCAAACCAAGGCTTAGTTTTTTGAGTTATCTAAATGTCTCTTTTTCCAAGTAGGAAAATGGATGGGCAGATGCAAATTCTGGGTGATATTGGAGACTATTGGAAGGCAGGCAACAGTTTTTCAGGATAACAAATCCCCATCTGGTTTGTGAGTTGTAGATTTTTTGCTCACAAATCCAATCCTAGCTATTGGGAGTCTCCCAATGATCAGAAATCAGCCAAAATATCCCTATGAAATTATTGGATCTTGTTTTGGCAGTACTTGACAAGAGTGATTTGGCATGAGCCAGTGAGATTCATAGAAAAGAGATCATTAAGTTGATTTGAAACAGAAAAGCAAGAAACTGGGCTTAAGTCATGAGCCTTTCTGGAAGGGTCTACAAATGTAAGGCAGCTCCCAAATGCTTATGGTACCCTGCCCATATGTTTCAGAGTCCGTTTCCAATGTCTGTTTTTGGGAACATTCAGTTACATAGGGCAGTTCCCATAGAAAGTTCCCAGGTCTTGTTTCCATGGAAATAGGAAATTTCCTTCCAAGGTATGATATAACAGCAAGTCTTAGATTTTTAGCTCTTTGGCCATTTTTGATGTTTGCCATCTAAAACGTCAAAAAATGATTGAGGAAACAAAGTGATTCATTACAAAGGGCTGGTGCTGAAGAAAGATGGATGGTAACCAAAGAAAAATGAGTATAAAGTCAACTGTTGGTTTTATTGTATATTTTGGCAAATCTTGAGCCAGATACTAGACTATAAAATGCAAAGAGCATATGAAGACAGGGGCCTATGAGCACCACAGTTAAGGGTTAACAAGTAACTGTGAGCAGACTTTTTAATTAGTTAAGAGGAAAGAATAAGGTGCTAAGGAAAAAAAAAGAATACGAAATACAAATTAAAACCTGATCACGTGTGGCTCTGGAAATCTAGATTTTGTTCTGTGAATGTTGGCTGGAAGTTTGCAGGAACACTGCATGCTGCTGTTTACTTGATCCAAATATTGGTTGATGCTGTCCCCTCCTTTCTGAAGATTGTCAGAAAAGTGTAAAGCCCCCAGGTGGGGCAGTCTTACAGTGATCTTTATTTGAGAGAGATAAATCCAGGGGTCAACCCTTCAGAGTTTTGCTGCTGTTCTAGTGATTTCCTGACTTTTTTTTTCCTATCCCAGAAAACCATGTTAGCATAATATCTCTTTCTTCATCCATTTACTTTTCTTTAAATATTTATTCATTTGGCTGCATTGTGTCTCATTTGCAGTTCAAAGGCGTCTCCATTGCCGTATGCGGGCTTAGTTGCCCCGCAGCATGCGGGATCATAGTTCCCCAACCAGGATTTGAACTTGCATCCCCTGCATTGGAAGGCAGGTTCTTAACCACTTAACCACCAGGGAAGTCCCTTCACTGTTTACCTTTAATCTGTATATGTCATTATATATAAAGTGGATTTCTTATATACAATATGTAGTGGGATCTTGCTTTTTGATCCATTCTAACAATATCTGATTTTCAGTTGTGCATTTAGACCACTGATGTTCAAAGTGAAAGTGAAAGTGAAAATGAAGTCACTCAGTCGTGTCCGACTCTTTGCCCCATGGGCTGTAGCCTACCAGGCTCCTCTGTCCATGGGATTTTCCAGGCAATAGTCCTGGAGTGGATTGCCGTTTCCTTCTCCAGAGGATCTTCCCAACCCAGGGATCGAACCTGGGTCTCCCGCATTGTAGACAGACAATTTACTGTCTGAGCCACCAGAGATGTTCAAAGTGATTATTAATATAACTACCATGTTTTTTACCATTTTCTACTTGTTGCCCTTGTTGAATGTTTTCTTTGTATTTCTGTCTTCCACTTTCTATCTGCCTTTCATGGTTTTAATTGAGCGTTTGATACAATACTACTTTCTCTCCTCTCAGCATATCTAGTAGAGAAATGATCTGGTTTTCTCAACAAATAAATAACATACTAAAAACACAAGTGGGAGAGATGTTACAGTTTTAAAGAAGTATCAACCAAATGCCATGTATGAATCTTGATTGGATTCTGAAACAAACAGAAAAGAAAACTTTTGAGGTAACTAGGGATATTTGAACACAGTTTAGGCACTAGTTATATTATTGGATTATTGTTAATTTTGTTAGTTGGAATAATGGTTTTGGTGTTTGTTTTTTTTTTTAAGAAGTGACATTTATTACACAAGCTTTCTAAAGATTATCACATAACTCCCATCAATGCCATCTTAACAAATCATGCATACAAAATATGTAAACTTCACATTTCTCCAGGGAACATCTCTAACTAACTGAGACAAAGAAAGTTTTGGTGTTTAATTACATTAAAAAATGACAAGAGGACAGGTAGATAGATGAAACCAGCTTGGTAAATGCTAGCGATCTAGGTAGTGGATACATAGGATTTCCTTATATTTTTCTTTCTACTTTGTTTTGTGCCAAATTTTTCATTATAAAGATTTTTTTAAGCTGATAAAAGTGATCTTTATAAGATTGGAGCATATAAGGAATACTACTTGGCCATTAAAAAGAGTGAAATAATGCCATTTGCAGCAACATGGATGAACCTAGAGATTATCACACTAAGCAAAGTCAAACAGAGAAAGACAAATATCATATGATGTAACTTATATGCAGAATCTAAAAATATGGTACAAATAAGCTTATTTACAAAACAGAAAAAAATTCACAGACTTAGAAAACAAACTTACCAGGAGAGAAGTATCGGGGGGAGGAATAGATTGGGAGTTTGAGATTGACATGTACACACTGCTATATTTAACATAAATAATCAACCAGGACCTACTGTATAGCACAGGGAAGGCCACTCAATATTCTGTAATAACCCAAATGGGAAAATAATTTGAAAAAGAGAATAAATATATGCACATGTAATTTTTAAAGTAGTCTTTGTACTTGAAAAACTCAGCAATCACTTTCATAGAAATGATCCAAATAAGTAATTCACAACTCTTTGCTACCACATGGACTGTAGTCCGCCAAGCTCCTCTGTCCATGGAGTTCTCCAGGCAGGAATACTACCGTGGGTGGCCATTCCCTTCTCCAGGGAATCTTCCTGACCCAGGAAACCCAGGTCTCCTGCCTTATATGCAGATTCTTTACCATTTGGGCCACCAGGAAAACCCCACATTAGGTGAGAGAATGCTAAAAACCTGTCTCCAATTCAGCGTGGTGTGATTCCTTTGCTTATAGCTTATTCACGTTGTACACGTTTCTGCTGTTTTGTTGAACAGAAGAAACCAACACAAAAATTGTAAAGCAATTATCTGCCAGTTAAACATAAATAATTTTTTAAACAATGAAAAAAGAAGGAAAAAAAGAAATAAAACCAAAATAAGGAACCATAAAACATGGCTTCCGATATTAACTGGAATACTCACTTTAACCTTCCTGGACCTCAAATGATTCCTGCTCCGTGAAGCAGAATAATGACTTCCCACTTATTTAAATTAAATAGGCATTTAAAAACCTATAACATTAAATAAGATAATTCACATTAAAACTATCTAAAATATGTAATGCTACATAAATGGATGGGATTGTTATTTTTGTGATTATTTTCATTAGCATCGTCATCATTATTCAAATGTATTTAGTTATAGGAGAGCAAAGGTGAATAGATCAAGATATTTCCTGTGAGGGTAAGTCTGTGTAATGGACCTGAGTGCTTGATAGAGAGGAGATGATGAAATAGACCAGAACGAGGTGGATTCTCCATACCTGGCTTGAGAGATCTAGATATGGCCAGGAAGGAGGTGGGGCCTCTTAGATCAAGACAGCTTTTTATTTATTCGTTCATTTACTCATTCAACAGACACATATCAGGTACTTGCTACTACATGCCAGGCACTGTGCTGGATGCTGAGGGATAGCCATCTAAGAAGATGATCATAACAGTATGTGGGATTGCAGGAACATGGAATAGAGACACCCAGCGCAGCCTTGGAGTAGGAAGGAGAGACCCCAGGTAGGCTTCTTCGAGCCGTGTTGGTCAAATAGAAAGAGGGGGAAGGAATGTTCCAGCAGAGGGATAGTGTGACCAAAGACATGGAAGATGTGCTTTAGGAAAGCACAGAGCGGCAGCAGTGGCGGTTTTCTGCCAGAGGCAGGAAGATGTGAAACTGGAGAGCTGCGATGGGACAGGATGGCAGAGGCAAGAAGCCAGGCATGGGGCATGCAGTCCTGAAGCCGGAAGATCTGTGGACCCGGGGACCAGACTGCAGTGGCAACTAGGAGGCCCCTGGGAGCTGGAAGAGGTAGGGAGGGAGCTGTGGGCTTTTTCTTGCATTCTGGCTCAGTTCCGCTTACCGGGCCTTCAGAGTGGCGCACCCGACCTTAGGCTGAGGAAGCCGAGGGCACTTCTCAGGTGTGAGCAAGCCTGGATTAGGGTGGTATAAACAACAGCTAACTTTAACCAGAGATGCCACAGAGGAATGTGTGGTGCTGAGTGCACGTTAATTAGGGCCACCCAGGCGATCAAACAGAAGTACCACTTCCAGCTCAGTTAAGAAAAATGTTAATTAAAAAAAAGCAAATACAAAAAAGTTCAGATGCCTCTATGCTGCCTCTTCAAGTCAAAACTCCATCTGTTCTTTGATTTGGGGGTGGTGAGTGAAGATACCCCTCTCATCTATGCAGCTGCAGAGCAAATGGTATCCTTTGACATCTGGGTCCGTTAGATGCGCCCTGGAGATGCTGCCAGCCTTCATCTCCCAGCTCCTGTCTAACTCACATAGCACTCCTCCTGGCTTCCTTATCCAGGGGTGAAACTCAGTGTTGCTGCTCTCCCAGTAAAGGAGAAAGACGTAGAGTATGTAGATACAGAAGCTTTTTCTCATCTCTTTCCATTGAGCTGGGTTCAGTCCATCATTCAGAAAGCTAACACTCAAGGGAACAGTGTGAACCACATGCTTCTCAAACCAGAATCTTAGGATATCTAGGTGTGGAGCTGTCCCTGGATGTTTATTCCCAGTATTTCCCCCAAATGTCTACGTTACTTTTAAATTCTGTGTTAATCCATAACCTTAAAAATAATGAAATCACATCCCAGAATCATCATACAAGTGGCATAGTGAGACTCAATGCTCAGGTTTACCTTCCTGCCACCAGAAGGCCAAATTGTTTCAAGCCACACCATAGGAACAAAGGTTTCCAAACCGTTTACATCAAAACAGTTGTTGGACTTCCCTAGTGGTCCAGTGGTTAAGACTCCAAGCTGTCAATGCAAATGGCCCAGGTTCGATCCCTAGTCGGGGAACTAGATCCCATGTGCTGCAACTGTTTGTATGCTGTAACTAAGTCCCCACACAGCCAAATAAAAAACCATTGTTGTCTCCAATCCCTTAGCGTCAACCCCTCCCTCAGTGGTATACATGTCAGAATTTGCAGCATTAATGATTGCAGGTAACTTGTATATGAAGGATATACGGTAACAAATTCTGGTTCAGAAAGCAGGGAATGCAATTCTCACATTAGAGGCGTGATGCCACACTCACAGTAGTTTGCTATCACTGTAACCCGTTGATGCCAAAAGAATGGTTTTATAATAATAAAAAAAGTATAGATGTATCCTAAAAAAAAACCAAAAAATTGTCGTAAGAACACAGTCATCACATCTACTCTCTCGCAATAGTGTATTTAGTTTGCATTTAATTTCTGCCTTAAATAAAATCTTTAATATGGATACTTCCTTCAAGCAAATAGGATACCTTTGAAGAATTTTTAAATCACATCTCATTAGAACTGGCGTTTGAGATTGACGTGCTGGCCTTCTTCATCAATTTTTAGATTTGATTGTCCTGAAATAGCATACACAGCCCTCAATTTACCCAACATTGTAAATATATTTATAAGCATTTAAGACCCAATATATTTTAAAGCATTCTTGTCTTGGTTATTATTACTGAAGTCAAAATAAGGAAATAATGTGAAAGTGAATGTGATGCTGCATATTTCTTCTCTTTTGTTGTTGGTTTTTGTTTTTTGGCCATGGCACATGGCATATGGGGTCTTAGTACCCCCACCCGGGATGGATCCAAGACCTCTGGCATTGGAAGCACAGGGTCTTAACCACAGATTTCTTGTCTTAAGCCCAACAAGTTGCCTTCAGGAAGCCCCATCATCTGTCAGTGTGGACTCATGGTTCTACGGACAGGCTTTGGAGGTAGTCTACAGGGGTAGACTACAAGGTAAATCCCTGCTCTGTCGCTGCCCAGCTATGTGTCTTCTCTATCTTTGCCCCTTCAACTCTAAAATGGGAATAATAATGGTAATACCTGTTAAACAAAGTTGTTTTAAGAACTAAATGAGTAACTGCATGCGTGCTAAGTCGCTTCAGTCTTGTCAGACTTTTGGCAACCCCATGGACCATAGCCCACCAGGCTTCTCCGTCCATGGGACTCTCCAGGTAAGAATACTGGAGTGGGTTGCCGTCTCTTTCCCCAAGGGATCTTCCCAACCTGAGTATCATATTGTGATCCTGGGTACTGGGGATACTGTGGCTCCTGTATTACAGGCAAATTCTTTACCACTCAGCCAGCACAGAAGACGTAAATTAGTGATTAAATAAATGTAAAGTTATTGAAGCCTTGACGTACTCCTTTTCCTATTTGGAACCAGTCTGTTGCTCCATGTCCAGTTCTAACTGTTGCTTGCTGACCTGCATACAGATTTCTCAAGAGGCAGGTTAGGTGGTCTGGTATTCCCATCTCTTTCAGAATTTTCCACAGTTTATTGTGATCCACACAGTCAAAGGCTTTGGCATAGTCAATAAAGCAGAAATAGATGTTTTTCTGGAACTCTCTTGCTCTTTCCATGATCCAGCGGATGTTGGCAATTTGATCTCTGGTTCCTCTACCTTTTCTAAAACCAGCTTGAACATCAGGAAGTTCACGGTTCACGTATTGCTGAAGCCTGGCTTGGAGAATTTTGAGCATTACTTTACTAGCATGTGAGATGAGTGCAATTGTGCAGTAGTTTGAACATTCCTTGGCATTGCCTTTCTTTGGAATTGGAATGAAAACTGACCTTTTCCAGTCCTGTGGCCACTGCTGAGTTTTCCACCTTGCTGGCATATTGAATGCAGCACTTTCACAGCATCATCTTTCAGGATTTGAAACAGCTCAACTGGAATTCCATCACCTATACTAGCTTTGTTCATAGTGATGCTTTCTAATGCCCACTTGACTTCACATTCTGGCTCTAGATTAGTGATCACGTCATCATGATTATCTGGGTCATGAAGATCTTTTTTGTACAGTTCTTCCATGTATTCTTGCCACCTCTTCTTAATATCTTCTACTTCTGTTAGGTCCAGACCATTTCTGTCCTTTATCGAGCCCATCTTTGCATGAAGTGTTCCCTTGGTATCTCTAATTTTCTTGAAGAAATCTCTAGTCATTCCCATTCTGTTGTTTTCCTCTATCTCTTTGCATTGATTGTTGAGGAAGGCTTTCTTATCTCTTCTTGCTCTTCTTTGGAACTCTGCATTCAGATGCTTATATCTTTCCTTTTCTCCTTTGCTTTTCGCCTCTCTTCTTTTCACAGCTATTTGTAAGGCCTCCCCAGACAGCCATTTTGCTTGAGTACATCATGAGAAATGCTGGACTGGAAGAAACACAAGCTGGAATCAAGATTGCTGGGAGAAATATCAATAACCTCAGATATGCAGATGACACCACCCTTATGGAAGTTAAGAGGAACTAAAAAGCCTCTTGATGAAAGTGAAAGAGGAGAGTGAAAAGGTTTTCTTAAAGCTCAACATTCAGAAAACAAAGATCATGGCATCTGGTCCCATCACTTCATGGGAAATAGATGGGGAAACAGTAGAAACAGTGTCAGACTTTATTTTGGGGGGCTCCAAAATCACTGCAGATGGTGACTGCAGCCATGAAATTAAAAGACGCTTACTCTTTGAAAGAAAAGTTATGACCAACCTAGATAGTATATTCAAAAGCAGAGATATTACTTTGCCGACTAAGGTGCGCCTAGTCAGGGCTATGGTTTTTCCTGTGGTCATGTATGGATGTGAGAGTTGGACTGTGAAGAAGGCTGAGCACCAAAGAATTGATGCGTTTGAACTGTGGTGTTGGAGAAGACTCTTGAGAGTCCCTTGGACTGCAAGGAGATCCAACCAGTCCATTCTGAAGGAGATCAACCCTGGGATTTCTTTGGAAGGAATGATGCTAAAGCTGAAGCTCCAGTACTTTGGCCACCTCATGCAAAGAGTTGACTCATTGGAAAAAACTCTGATGCTGGGAGAGATTGGGGGCAGGAGGAGAAGGGACGACCCAGGATGAGACGGCTGAATGGCATCACCGACTCGATGGACGTGAGTCTGAGTGAACTCCAGGAGATGGTGATGGACAGGGAGGCCTGGCGTGCTGCAATTCATGGGGTCGCAAAGAGTCAGACACGACTGAGCAACTGAACTGAACTGAACTGAAAGTTATTAAAGCAGTGCCTGGCACTTAGAGAGAGATTTTAAAAATTCAGTCATGAAACGGTAATGTTTTCAGTATAGCTATGGGCAACTTCTTCAAATCAAGGTGGGGCAATAGAATCTTATTCATGACTACCCTTTGTGTGCCCTCACTGGCTTCAGAGCTGCGCACGCAGCTGGAAGACCCCTGGAAGAGAGGGGTCTTTGTGGACCAAGTGGCTTGCACACGTTTCAGGGGGGGTTCCACCTGTGCTCCTTAGAACCCAAGGGCATGCTGAGTTGAATGACATGTTTTGGGTTCCACGAATGTTCTGATTCAAATTTATAATATGAATTTTTTTAATTCTAGTAAGACTCAGTGAAAGTGAAATTCGCTCAGTTGTGTCCAACTCTTTCCAACCCCATGGACGGTACAGTCCATGGAATACTCCAGGACAGAATACTGGAGTGGGTGGCCTTTCCCTTCTCCAGGGGATCTTCCCAACCCAGGGATCGAACCCAGGTCTCCCACACTGCAGGTGGATTCTTTACCAACTGAGCTATGAGGGAAGCCGCTAATAAGACTCAGTACAATCTCAAACGTGCTCTGTGCTAACTTTGATAGTGAGGACAGCCAACCAATGGGTTAGCTTTGTTCTGTCACATTGACTTGTTTTCATGCAGACCTTGGAGAAAAATGTCTACTGAGAGATCTGGGGATATATTTGAAGGACTTGTCAATGAGTCATTGATTACGATGGCTGTAGCTCTGTACTGATCTTTTTAAAACTCAAATATGCACAAGTGAAAAATCAAAAAGTAAAAATAAAAATGTATATATAATCCAGCATTCTGTGAGAGATCAAGCAAGTTCAGTTTGGTCATTCATTCATTCAACAAACATTGATTTTTATGGCTGCTAGGAGGTTGGTTCTTCTCTGAGCTCTTTATATAGCTATGAACAATGTTCAGGCACATTTATTCAACTTGTTCTGAGTCATAATTAATATGCAATAACAAGTAAAATCAGAACACTTTTTGTCTCATTACTGTCATAAAATTTGTAGGCTAAGCATTTATTGTTAAATGTGGAATATCTACTGAATGACTTTTATATTGACAATAAGAAATTGAGTTTGTTGTTAGTTGTTGGTGATTTAACTTTGAAAGAAAAAAGTCCTACAAATCCTCCCTAATGCTTTTGGATCAGTTTGATTGAAGAGAATCTTGAGATTGCAAGGTAAGCTACTTGTCTGTTTGAATCAGGATTTTCTTGATACTGTATATCCAAAATGGATTACAGAAATCAATTGGACGTTGAGTCTTGTATAATACTGCAAACGTCAACCACTATGATTATTTTCAAATTCTGTGTTCCTCAAAATAGATTCAATGTCCTTTTTGACTGACTTTGTAATCATTAATAAAAGGTATAAGTATGAATTTAGTAAATAAGCTTATACCCATAAAATGCTGCCATTGTATATTTTATATATTAGGATACTGAGCAAAATTTTGTCTGGAAAAAATATGCCTCTGACATTTTTAAATTGCTGGTGTAAAAATTCAGTGGACTGAAGGAGAGAGAAGGTTTGATGAGGTCTGCCTTCATACACAGAAAATTAGAACAGAGAATTATCAGGCCTTCCAGTTACTAACACAAGAGAAAAGGCAAAAACAGGATAATTGCCTGAAGAATGCTGTAAGTTTCCAGAGTCTTTATATTTCTTACAGTTTTGGTGTGGTTTTTTTTTTTTTTAATACCTCCAACCTCTTAAGTATTGGCAATAGAGCCCATAAAGCATAAAGGTTCTGTAGTTCTATTTTAAGGGACCACAAAGAAAACAGCCACTAGGGAGACTGGTCCCATAACATTCTAGAAATATGGCCAGCCTTGAAAGCTCCGGTTTGGAAAGCTCCACTGCACTACCAACCCCAGCTCTCCAGCCTCTCCTGTGCTCTCAGTGTGGATAGCAATCTTTTCCCCTTTCCCTAGTGAACTTTCTCTGTCTCCTTACTTAGAGCAGTTATTCCAAACATTCAACATCTTCCCAAGTTCCCTGCTCTACCCTAACCTACCTCACAATGCACATAAAACTAGGCTCTACGGTTAGAGGGATAATCTGTGTAGTGGTTAAGAACATGTACTCTTGAGCCAGAATAACTGGGTTTGAATCTCAACTCCATCACTCAGTAGCTGTGTAAGCTTGAGTTAATTAACCCCTCATGTGCTTTGGTTTCCTCATCTCTAAAATAAGATTAAAATGTGGTGGTTAATTCTATGTGTCTACATGCCTGGGCCACAGGGTGCCCAGCTCTATGGTGAAATACTATTCTGTGTGTTTCTGTGAGTGTATTTTTGAGCAGGATTAACATTTGAATTATGGGGAATTATTGAATTTATGGGGAATTATTTCCCCAAATAGTTGGGGCAACAATGGAAATAGTGACAGACTTTATTTTCTTCCCTGGTGGCTCAGATAGTAAAGCATCTGCCTGCAATACAGGAGACCCAGTGTTCAATCCTTGGGTTGGGAAGATCCCCTGGAGAAGGAAATGGCAACCCATTCCAGTACTCTTGCCTGGAAAATCCCATGGACAGAGGACCCTGGTAGGTTACAGTCCATGGGGTTGCAAAGAGTCGGACATGACTGAGCGACTTCACTTCACTTATTTTCTTGGGCTCCAAAATCCAAAATCACAGATGAAATTAATAGGCTGCAGCCATGAAAGTAATAGATGCTTGCTCCTTGGAAGAAAAGCTATGACCAACATAGACAGCATATTAAAAATCAGTGACATTACTTTGCCAACAAAGTTCTGTCTAGTCAAAGCTATGGTTTTTCCAGTAGTCATGTATGGATGTGAGAGTTGGACTATAAAGAAAGCTGAGCGCTGAAGAACTGATGCTTTTGAACTGTGGTGTTGGAGAAGATTCTTCAGAGTCCCTTGGACAGCAAGGAGATCAAACCAGTCAGTCCTGAAGGAAATCACTCCTGAATATTCATTGGAAGGACTAATGCTGAAGCTGAAACTCCAATATTTTGGCCACCTGATGCGAAGAACTGACTCATTGGAAAAGACCCTGATGCTGGGAAAGACTGAAGGCAGGAGGAGAAGGGGATGTCAGAGGATGAGATGGTTGGATGGCACCACTGACTCGATGCACATGAATTTGAGCAAGCTCTGGGAGTTGGTGATGGACAGGGAAGCCTGGCGTGCTACAGTCCATGGGGTTGCAAAGAGTTAGACACAGCTGAGCGATTGAACTGAACTGAATATTTGAATTGGTAGACTGACTAAACCAAATGGCCCTCCTTAATGTTAGGTGGGCCTCATTCCCTGGTGGCTCAGACGGTAAATAATCCACAAGCAATGCAGGAGACCCAGGTTCGATTCCTGGGTCAGGAAGATTCCCTCGAGAAGAGAATGGCTACTCACTCCAGTATTCTTGCCTGGAGAACCCCAAGAACAGGGGAGGCTGACGGGCTACGGTCTATGAGAGTAGACCATACTGTCTCAAAGAGTCAAGAAAGCAGTGAGAGGCTAAGCATCCATCCAACTGGTTGAAGGCCTGAGTTGAACAAAAGGGCTGACTTGTCCTGAGTAAGAGAGAATGCCTCCTGCCTCGCTGCCTCTGAACTGGAACATTACTTTTACTTTGCCTTAGAACTCAGATTGACACATTGGCTCTTCCTGGTCTCAAGCCTGGTGGCTTTTGGACTGGAACTTATGCTATTTGGCTCTCTTAGTTTGGGCCTTTATACTTGGGCTAGAACTATGCCGTCAGTTCTGGGTTATACTTCTGGGTCTCCAGCTCACCAATTGCAAATCTTGGGACTTGTCAGTCCCCATAGTCCTTTGAGCCAATTCTTTACAATTAAGCTAATGATCTGATAGAGATAGGGCTCTGAGAAAAGAAGATGGCACATAGTAAGTGCTCAGTTCAGTTCAGTTCAGTCACTCAGTCGTGTCTGACTCTTTGCGACCCCATGAATCGCAGCACGCCAGGCCTCCCTGTCCATCACCAACTCCCGGAGTTCACTCAGACTCACGTCCATCGAGTCGGTGATGCCATCCAGCCATCTCATCCTCTGTCATCCCCTTCTCCTGCCCCCAATCCCTCCCAGCATCAGAGTCTTTTCCAATGAGTCAACTCTTCGCATGAGGTGGCCAAAGTACTGGAGTTTCAGCTTTAGCATCATTCCTTCCAAAGAAATCCCAGTAAGTGCTCAGTAAGTGTTAATTGTCTGGACACAGAACACTGCCTCCCTTCTCTTCCATAATCACGTAATGACAAAAGAAATAGAGAAATAAATCCATAGCAGCACTGGAAAGTCAAGAGAGAAGCCAACGAGTAGCCCACACCAGAAGAATCTTCTGAAAACTAAAACAGAGAAAATTGACAACAAAGCCCACAAAGCAGAAGAAGTCACAGATCCAACAGGTGAAAAAAGGAAAGCTTTAAAAAAAAAATGAATTTTCCACTAGTCCTCCAGAGAACCCTCAGAATCACAGGCACTAGCGGACAAAGTAAGGGAAATTAATCAATCACTGAGTGATGGAACAGCTGTTCTAATTTCTCACTTTCAGAACAACTTATTCTGGAGTTTATCTCAGTTGACTTTTAAATACTGCTCTCTAAAATGGGAGTTCTAACATTAAAGTTGTCCCAGATAATTTAAGGCTACAGTGACATTTAGATAGCCCTCTCCCAGAAAACTAGCTACATTCATACCCTAAAGCCATGGTTCTCAAACTTGGCCACAAATTGGAATCATCATTGGCACTTTTGAAACCTGAGTTAAACTTCCAGTGGGTCTCATCTAATTGCTCTAAGGAGCAATCTGAGTGTCATGATTTTTCAAATCTCACCATGGTGACTCCAGTTTGCAGGCAAGGTTGAGACCATGCTAAATAGAAGCCAACTGTCAGTAACCCCTCCCACTTGAAAATCTAACTGAAGTGAGTTAGCTATTGGATCAACTATACGAAATTCCCAACATTCAACCTTTCTTTTTTTTTTTTTACCTATACACATGGCAATTTCACATAGTTCATTGAGCATTGCAACCTGGAGGAAAGGGAATCTTTGTTATGATAGAAAGTTTAGCAATACCGTCATTTGCAGTAATGTGGACAATAAAAAAATATAT
This sequence comes from Capricornis sumatraensis, assembly GCF_032405125.1. Classification (NCBI taxonomy): domain Eukaryota; kingdom Metazoa; phylum Chordata; class Mammalia; order Artiodactyla; family Bovidae; genus Capricornis; species Capricornis sumatraensis. The sequence continues at coordinate 64,298,200 of NC_091082.1, forward strand.
GCCCAATGAACTGGATAATTTAGCTGGAAATGTTTATAGGCAAAATGTCTATAGTGTTGATAGGAAATGTAAAAACTAAAAGATATACTAAAGAAAAGACTGCTATACATGAAGGAGCTGGTCATTTATGGTTTTGAAAATTCTCAGCCTCTCTAGACAACAAAGGATGTCAAAAGTAAGAAATGGATCCTAAGCACAGATCAAGTGCAGGGCATTTCCAGGAATCTAAAGATGAGCTGAGGGCATGGCTATAATATTCTTTGTTAGAGCTTCAGAAATATCAAAGATGCTACCTCAGCATAGCATTCCATTTTTTAAAACAGCAGTCCCCAACATTTTTAGCACCAGGGACTGATTTTGTGGAAGACAAGTGTTCCACTGCCCAGGGTTGGAGGGGATGGTTTCAGGATGAATGAAACATGTTACATTTATTGTGTACTTTATTTCTAATCTAAAGCTGCCACTGATCTGACAGGAGGTGTCAGTCCATGGCCTAGAGTTTGGGGACCCCTGTTTTAAAAGATTCTTTAAAAATTTCAAGAGTATGCCTAACAGTAATAGGGCTTCTAGGAAACTTAAAGGTGTTGTCCCTTAGCAAATTTCCAAGATAGACAAGGGTGTATCTCAAAAAATTTTTGTGGGAGTAGCTTTTGTCTAATGGAGCTGGCCTCAATAAGATTCCCAGGAGGTGTACAAAGCTTTCAAAAGAATTATACCAACAGAAAAACACTACCAGCTTCAAGGAGAAAGAGATAATACAAAAGGAAAAGAGGGATCTTTGCATTCTTAAAATTCTACTGAAAGGAAGCAGGCTAAGATAACTACTTAGCTAAACACACATGCTACTGTTTATAACAAAGGCCCAGAAAGAAAATCTGTGAGCCACAGAAAATAAGTTTCTGAATGAGTAGGACCGAGTCCTGATCAAGGAACTTCAAACATTCTCTTGGCTGACTACGTGAAGTTTAAGAAGAGAAAAAGTTACTGTAAAGCAATAGGAATCAGGCCAGCAGTTGTGAATGGTGGAATGGATGGTGGAAATTGACTGGAAGGCTGGAAATTCCCTATATATACATGTCTGCAGGCATTTATCAGAACCTATCTAAGTGTACCCTAAAGATCTTTTAATTTCAGTGTATGTACATTTTACTTGAGTTAATAAAACATAAAAAGAAATTTAAAAATTAAATATAGGCTGCTGAGCTAAGGCTAAAAGTTAAATGAAAAATCTAATTCAAATTAAATAATGAGGGAGCTAGAAGTTCAAAAAGAGCAAAATAATTTTTAATAGAAGGAAGGAGTTAATAAAGATAATTGAAAAATAATGAATTATGTAAAATAGACCTAATAAATTCTGGTTCCTTAAAAAAAGACAACTTTTGACATAATGATCAAGAAAGATAAGAAAACATAAATGAGGTTAAGGATATGACTGTAGCTATTTAGGAAATTCTAAAGGTTATAACAGTTTATTATGTACAACATTTGCCACTAAATTTGAAAGTCTAGGTCAAAATATTATTTGCTAAGAAAATAGATAAACTACTAAAAAAACTTTTTTAAAGGATGTAAACCCAGATTAGATCAATCGTCATGGAAGAAACAGAAAAATGCTGTTGAAAAAAAAAGTCTCCCTTCTGAGAAAATCAATACAGTCAGATCAATTTAAAGATGAATTCTGCAAAATCACAAGACACTTTCTTTAATATTTGAGTGCTTTAAGGGCTGCAAAGAGATGTGACGCCATCCAGTTCACTTCATAAAGCAAGTAAGCTTATGATACTAAAGACGGACATGGTAGCATTAAAAAGGGAAATCTTAAACTATAGATAAATTTGACTTTTGACAGAATTTTAATGAAATAAAATAATAAAATATTTAACCCATTATATTCATACACAGTGCCAATTATGATTATGTTGGCTTTATTTGAAATCACAAAGATGGCTGAAACTGGAAATTTAGTAACACAAATTATTGCATTAATAAGGAGAAGCACATGTCATTCTGATAGTAAAAGGCATTAATAATATTCCACACTCATTTTTTAATGTAAATATTCTTTGAAAAGTGGAAATGTAAGTAAACTTCTTTGTTATATGAAGTATATCTACCAGAAATCTACCCAAATATCAAACTTACTGGTAAACCTTTGAAGATTTCCCACTCAAGTCAAAAACTGTTTCAGTCTCATTAGAAATGTTCTTATTCAACACTTGATTGATAAGAATAACTTCCATTCTTACACCCTTGCCAGTGCAGTAAGAAAAAGATTTGAGTATAAACGCTGACTAACCTGACACCAAATTTTAATTACCCAAGGGCAATATGATTCTTTATCTAAAAAATCCAAAGGAATTAACTGAAAAACTTTTATAGCTACTAAAAAAGAAATTCAGTAAATTGACCAGATAAAACTTTTATCAAAAACTAAAGAGTATTAATCAGAACTCTTTCAACTTCCAGTTCCTACCACATCTACAAACTTCTTAAAACTTCCCTACCACAGCTTCATTCTTCTTATAGCTCCTGTGTCTCCTATATTTACTTAATTGCCTCAGAAACTTTGAAATCTCCTTCAATTACTTCTTCCAGTTTATTAGTCACCAGGCTCTGATTACTTGATTACTAAGTACCTTTCTGAACCCTCTCCTCCTCTCCAACCCCACTACTCCACCCCTGTTTCAAGCCTTCACTGTCTCTCCTATGGTTTTATGATAGCATTTTGTCTGATCTCCCTGTATTTGGTCTAACATAGTCAGTTTCTGGACAGAAATCTCTCAGTTGATAATTATCATTTCCTTCTTCTTCCTATAGACCAGTGATTGGTTCTCCCAAGTAAGTAGCACCAGTGTTGCTGTTGTTAACCACTCAGTCATGCCCAACTCTTTGTGGCCCCATGGACCATAGCCTGCCAGATTCCTCTGTTCATGGTATTCTCCAGGCAAGAATAATGGAGTGGGCTGCCATGCCCTCTTCCAGGGGATCTTTCTGACCCAGGAATGAACACAGGTCTCCCTCATTGCAGGCATATTCCTTACCATCTGAGCCAGCAGGGAAGCCCAAGTAGCTCCAGCTCCACATTCAAAGTCACCATAAAAGAAAATAGCCACGTGGCAACTATGTACCCCAGGCATGCAATGGAATGAGAGTCTGGAAATAGAAACAAGAAGACTTGAAGCACTGCTGATGCCAAAGAAGGTTGAAGCATTACTTCTAGGCCAGAAAATGCACTTGGGAAAGTTCCCCGGACTGATCTCTCTTTATTCTAGTTATCTTTTGCATTGCCAAACCATAATGGTAGCCATTCTTAATTAAATTCTCATTTCCCATTTACACTTTGGGACTCAATGACACTAATTCAGTAGATCCTTGGTATCCAAGAAGCTAACATCACCTACCATTTACCAGCAGACCCAAGGAACCTGACATACGGAAATGTGTGATTTTGTAGAGGCACAAATCTCAACCTCACAGACTATGAGACTGCTGTTTGTGAGTGAATCATTTAGTAGTGAGAGAACCAGCCATCCTGGGGTTTGTCGAGTCATACACTCAAGAATGGAAACCGAAGGCCAAAGCTCTGGATTTGTAGTAAATGGTTTGGGGCAAAGAGGACTTGGGTATTTGTCATTCTTGAGGCAAAAAAGAGGGAGAAAGCTGAGATGCCCTTTACAACGAACCTCAGCAGGGGAAGAACCCCAGGAGCAGAGTGGCTGATGGTAGAAAGCTGAGTTCCTGGGAACTTTGACAAAGAGAAAAGTGGGAGACAAATTGGTCTGAGCCTGAGATGGAGACCCAGAGCTGGGCTGAGTTCAGCAGGCCCGTATGCAGCTTACAAGAACCAACCTAAAGAGACAATCTAACATTCTTTCTTTCCCATCAGCATGAAGAGTCATCACTTTTATTATCCTAAGTAGAAATGACTTAGAGCATAGCATGTCAGCCAGGATGTGATAGCTGGAAGAGGCTGGTATGTAAGACACAAGCAGGAGTGACACAGAATCCTCAGCTACCTTGCCCAGAAGGGCAATCCTTCAAAAAAATGAGTCTTACTTGGGCAAAGATGTCAGACTCCAGTACCCATTTATATGACTTGTTTCTGCTCCATCTTGCACTCCGAGATGTCTGGAGAACTCTACCCAGTGAATAATAAGACCATCTTATGTCCTTAGGGGATTCTGTACCTTTGGGGGATACATCATCCTGGAAATCAAATTAAATGCCCTTTCGTATTGAGCTCATCTTGCTTGTCGCCAAGGGCCAGGTGCATCAGCCCAGGGAAACAATGCTGCTGGGAAATGGGTTTAAGCATCTAGTTCAGTAGCAACATTTGGAAATCGTCCATCTTGACGAGGAAATGAAATCAGATGATCTTCTCCTTAGCTTATTTGAAGGCTACGAGACATTTCTCTGCATCAGACAATGGGCTTGTGACCCTGAAGGACACTTGTTCTCTTTACTTTGCCTTGGTAGCTGTAAGCTCTGAGCATGAAGGAAAGGGGCTTCCTTAAGGTGCACAGTCATAGATGGATAGTCTGAGCCAAGAGTGAGGTCAGGGATACAGGGAACCCCAAATGACAGTTAATTTTAATTTTCATTGGTCTTGGCATACCATAAATGACTTCCTGCACAATAAATCCATCTTTTTAATTATTATCTTAATTAACCTAATTATTGGTTGGGCTAATATTTAAGTTAGTTGGTATTCTCAAAGTCACTCACAGTGTGCAAGGGTGCCTAACCATGCAGAACCAAGAGGACTGGGTTGAGATAACACTGTTGGGTAATTGGAAATTGACAGGCATTCCCACTGAGGATATCAGGTGCACTGTTGACCCAGTGAAAACCGGTTATACAGTGTTCTGGGTCAGCCAGGGTCCCCAAACTTTCTAGTCATCCTTCAGGGTGATTTCTCACAATGGTGCTGAGATGGGAAAAGTGGCCCCAAATCACCATGTTAGTGCTCACCTCCATGCCTTGATGCACCTCACCAATAGTACCCTAACCTTAAATTTCCCTGGACTCGCTCCTCCTCAAACTTTATGATCGAGCTCAACGACACTGCCTCCTGGCAGTCTTTTCAGTGGGCTTCCTAATCACTGTTTCTGTATCAATAGCATCGAGCACATTGTCTTGTGGGGAAAGGCACTCAATAAATGTTTGATGAAGAAAGGAATCAATTACCCTGTGCTTAGCACTTTTTACATTCTACAGCTATTGCCTGTTTTCTTATTTATAGCTCCAAGTACTGTGAACCCCTTGAGGACAAGAAACCTATTTTATTCATTTGTATGTCCCCACTCCTAATAAGTTATGGCACCAAAAAGGCACTTAACAAACAAGAAAAGAGCCCATCTTGGGAAGCTGACTTTTCTGTTTAGAGAATATACTTCAATAAGCTAACTTTCACATAAACTTTCTGAATTATAAAATGTTTTTGATGTCTTCTTAATGCTTTCCCTCATTAAGGATGGGGGCAGGGCAAACTATGAATTAAATGCTTGTATCATTCCCATTGGACAGATGGGAAAACGAAGGCCCATGAGGTCACATAACTTGACTGTGACCACACAGCTTGTATATGAAGCAAGAACTCAAGCAGTTTGTCTGACTTGAGTCTCTACTCAGTTATTTTCTAATCAGCAGCAAAAGTTTGTTCCCATCTCTTATTCACAAGTCCTGTCTCCCTGGAGCACCTTCCTCTCAGACTACGAATTAATGTTCATTCAGAGGTTAGCTCAGTGCAGTTTAAGGGTTAAGATAAAAACATATTCAGAGGTTTTTGTCTTTTAAGATGACACTCCTGAAAATTAATGTCCAGAAGAGAATGACTTTCAAGTGCAAGAATTTCAGACAGGACACCAGACAAGCAGAAGGTAGTGAATAACTATAGGCAGTAACCTGGGTGACCCAATAGTCGTTTATTATGTATGGTATGTAAAGTGGTGATATTCGTCATTTATTGCTGCATAACAAATTGATCCCAAACTTGGCGACTTACAACAACATAAATATTTACTTTCACACACAATTTTTTAATGTCAGGAATCTAGAAGTAGCTTCACTTGATGGTTTTTGCTCAGGAGTGCCTGCAAGATTGCTGTAAAGCTGTCAGGTGGAGCTACAGTCAATTGCAGGCTTGACTGGGGCTGGAGGATCCACTTCCAAAGTGGTGCACTCACATCATGCTAATTATTGGTAGGAGGCCTCAGGTCATCCCCCACTGAGCTTCCATTTCCATGGGCTACTTGAGTGTTCTTGGAATACAGGGGCTGGCTTCAATCAGAGTGAGGACTCTAAAAGCAAGCAAGACAGAAGTCAGTGTCTTCACCAGCCCAGCTTTGGCAGTCACACTTCCTCCTATCCGTAGTACCCACTGGTGACACAGTCTGTCCTCCTCAAAGTAGGAGGGTCAGTAGGAGGTGAGGATCACTGGGGACCATCTTGGAAGTGGCTGCCACCAGCCAGTAGGTTGCTGTGGCCAGGATCTTTACTCTGACCCCTCGGTTTGCTTCACTGATGGCTCCAGCATTAAAGTTTTTTTTGTTTTTTTTTAATGTGTTTTAAACAGGTAGACCTTTAGTAATATATTTAACCAAAGAAAGCCAAAAACACAAAATTAAGTCTCCTAACCTGATGAAGATGAGATGGTCAAGATCGGTCAGGTAGTTTCTGGAAGAACTCAGAAGAGACAAGAGGACAGGAGAGCTGGTTGGCGTCTACACTGACCATGTCCTAATATTAGACTTTTGACCTTCTCTCAAAGTTATGCACACGGTCCTAAAGATAGGCAGGTGGAACTGAAGGAAGAAGACACTCACCATTCAACCTTAGACTTGCTTTTGTGACCATACAACACTGCCTGTAGTGCAGGATGACTGTGAATTCATATTTTTCTAGATTTTTTGACTATTAAATTATATTGCATTGATTTTTTTCTATAAAGAGCTCTAATTTATAAAGTATAATAAACAGTTGAGATATTCTACAATTTTTACAACTTTTATTTTTGTTTCTTTTATCTTAATATAAAAGGATCCTCGAAAAATTAAAGTGCCTTAGGTCTTACTTAACATCTAAGAGGCTCTGCTCTCAACACCCTCCATTCTTGCTCCATTTGAGAAAGCACGGGGGTTAAGTAAATGATCGCTAAGTTCCTTCTAGGTCTGAAAGTTCTTTAGGCCACTAGACCCACAGTTGTCAAAGTGTGTCTGTCAGTGTCCCTGGATGATCGTTTAGTAAAAAGGAGGAAGCAGGAAAGGAAATGTAAAGGATAAATTCTGGCCATCAGACTGGTACTCTCTTCACGACATAGTGAGCAAGGAGAGAGGTAGGGCTATGAAGTGGGAGAAAAACATAGGGATCATTTTACAGGGCTTTTCCCTGATTCATAAAGTCACATTGAGATTGGCTATTGGTTTCAAGTAAAATGGGAGTCCAGAATATTCCACTGAGAGTTCATCTCTCCTCTGTGGTCTGAGTTGGCCAGGGCCTCTGACTGCCCCTGCAGCAAACCTGCTCTGGAAGGGCTATATATACATGTTCTGCCTCAGAAATAGGGCCATTTGTTTCTGTTTGCTTCTTGTCCCCACTCGCATCTCTGAAACAAATAATGATTGTAGCCATAGGCCAGGGCACAGGGCTGGGACAGTGCGGGGAGGCAGGTAACACAGCAAGGATTCCTGGTGCCCACAGGTGGTCAGGCTGCCAATGGTGCTGCTGGTGTGCTGCTACAAAAACACATTCTGGATGCGTAGGACTGATAAATGGACTTCTTTGGATTGAAAGGGTAGATGTGGCTGGGTGAATGAATGAGGAAGGAAACCTCTGCTCACCCACCACCAACTTCTGTGCCATCTCCTGACCTTGGGAAAGGCTAGTAACTTTGACTTGGTTTGATCAGGACCCTCCCTCCTCCCCTTCCTTTCCAATCATCCCTCATTGACAAAATGTCCCTGTCCCATAGCAAGGACGCTCTGCTCTCCTCATCTCCTGGCATTCAGCAAAATCCCCAGGAGGATACAAGCATCTCCCCCAAACTTCCCATCATGCCTGACACCAGGTAGAGCTATAGAGTCCAGTCTCCCAAGAATTTGCCTTATTTCTGAGCAGTTAAGGTGCAGAGTATAAATTCAGCTCTTCTTTTAAATGCCATTGCAGCTGAGGTCTTTTGCCCTGGGGTGACTTCCCTCCAACTCTAAGGATACTCTTCTGGCCCCTGCTTTTCCTTTGGTCTTTCTTTTTGGAGGAGTATCTGCATAAGAAAGAGAACCACCTGGCTTTCAGGAATGGAGATGTTCTCTTGTGGATCATCTATCGACACTATGATGCCACCAGAAACCAGCTGGAGTGATGGGACTCAGTGGAACTTTTTAATGTTACTGTGTGATTGGGGGAAAAGAAAACCAGAACATCACTGTAGAAACATGCAAAGAGCTGCCACAAAGAAGAGAGGGTTAGGCTATTCATTAATCCCACAAGAAGGGCTAAAACCTTGGGAGAGGTTAGTGGGAGGCAGATTCTAGCCTAAAGTAGCATATCCTGCCTCAAGGCATGGTGAGCTCCGTCACCGGGGGTGTTCAAGAAACCACCTTTCTTAAATATCAGACACATTTCAAAATGAAAAATAAATCTGAGGAGACTCCAAATCCAATTGAGATTTTTTTTTAATGGATTTAAAGGAATGGATGGATAAGAGTGGAAACGGAGGGAGACTTGAGCACAGGGATTTCTTGTTATTTTTTCAGAGTTCCAGGTCTCTGTCCTCTGGTTCTTCCCAACTTTCAGAAAGCATGGGGCTCCAGAAGGATTAAGACAGTGTGCCCATGCCAGTGCCCTGAGGGAAGATGAACTGAGGAAGACTGGGGCCTCTTAAGCATCTGTGAATCTGTCGAGAAAAAAAAAAAAAGTCACCCAAGAGATAAGGAAAATACTCCAAATCATTCCCAGACTGAATATTTAACAAAATTGGGTTTTGATTTTTTTAAATAAGGCATCAGTGGCTCTTTGTAAGTAACAAAGAGACTGTTTTATGCACATTTCCCCTCAGGGCTTTCATTAAGATGTTAACATCTTTCTTGTCACAATATCTCCTTTAGCACAATGAGTCATGGTGCTTCTCTATTCTCTTGTTGAGACATCTTTGTAAGATAAACTTTCTGGACTGAGAAGCCTTGCTTGAAAGGGGCTTCTCTAGTTGTGGTGCACGGGCTTAGCTGCTCCATGGCGTGGTGGATTTCAGTTTCCCAGCCAGGGATCGAACCCCTGCATTGGAAGCCAGAATCTTAACCACTGGACCACCAGGGAAATCCTCTATATGACATTTTTCCCCTGTGACCTTGAAAGGGTTGGGAGACAGGAGATTAAAAAATGGCCTCTAGTGTGGGTGACACTCCTCTAGTGTGGGCTACTGGGCACAAAAGCCATTTTGTCCTCCATATCTTGTAGGCAAGACTCCAGCATCCATGACCTTCCCTGACTTCCAAAGGGCAGATTTGAATAGTTCCTAGTCAAGGAAGGAGCAGCCAAGCAACCACCTGAACCGAGATTTAAAGCGACCAGAGAAGATCATCAAGATCAGGAAAGGAGATGAGTGTGCTCTGCACACATCCTAGTCTTGTCAGCAGCCCCACCCTTGAACGATTGCTCTAAAACTTAGTGAAAGTGTCAGTTGCTCAGTCATGTAAGGCTCTTTGTGACCCCATGGACTGTATCCCACCAGGTTCCTGTGTCCCTGGAATCAGGAAAGAATACTGGAGTGGGCAGCCATTCCCTTCTCGAGGGGATCCTCCCCACCCAGGGACTGAACTCAGGTCTCATGCACTGTGGGCAGATTCTTTATCGTCTCAGCCACCAGGGAGGCCCTCATCAAATCCTTCCAAGTGAGGACACAGAGTTTTCGAGGGTGGAAGTCAGCTGTGTGCCCCTTTTCCTGGCAAAGCTATAAAGCTATTTTTTTATGTTCCACCCAAAACTCTGTCTCTGAGATTCAATTCAGCACCAGTGCACAGAGGTGAAGCTTTTGCATCAAGACCAGTGGGAAAATCTGGACACCATCCTGATGAAGAAAATGGGCTAGCTTCACTGATGGTTAGGGTTCAACTCCCATTGGACATCAAGCTTGTGTCTCTTGGGCTGGAACATTTGAATCATTCTGCTTCTACCAACAAGGCGACATCGAAGCTCTCTGAGGACAGCCTTCACCTCTCCATCCAAGCCCCTTCTCTGGGCCATGGGTAAGTGGTTGTTGGGTCACATATTATTTTTCCTCTGCTGGGACTCATTCCATGACCCTAGAATGAAAAAAAAAGGTCACAGGGGAAAAATGTCATATAGAGGATTTCCCTGGTGGTCCAGTGGTTAAGATTCTGGCTTCCAATGCAGGGGTTCGATCCCTGGCTGGGAAACTGAAATCCACCACGCCATGGAGCAGCTAAGCCCGTGCACCACAACTAGAGAAGCCCCATATGCTACAACGAAGACCCAGGGCAGCCAAATAAGTAAATGAATAAATATTAAAAATAAAAATAATACAGGGCTGTGCTGTATTCTAAAAGTAAAAAGAAAAAGAAAAAAAAATCAATGCCATATATAACTCCATGGTTATGTGGATGGGAAGTCTTTTGAATCATGAGGTCCCAAAGAAAGAGAATGGGAGTGCTTTCCACTGAGACTTAGACAGGAGAGCTAAGACCAGGGGCACAAGCTCTCAGGCTCCTTCTGCCCTACAGAGGCAGGAGCTGAGCGGGCAGGTCAGGGTGTGGGGCAGCCTTCAAGGAGAACACACATTCCTATAGACTGGGAGTCGACCAAGGTCTGTGAATGGACAGAAAGTAAACATCCTAGGATTTGAGGGCCATGTAGACCATATGGGGCCACAGAGAGTGTGGCCGTGTTCACAATTAGGCTTTATTTATGGATACTGAATTTGAATTTCATATTAGCTTCAGGTCACAGACAAAAATATATTCATTTTGCTTTTTTCCCCCAACTATTTAAAAACATGCACTTCCCTGGTAGCTCAGCTGGTAAAGAATCTGCCTGCAATGCAGGAGACCTGGGTCCAGTCCCTGGGGTGGGACGATCCCCTGGAGAAGGGAACAGCTACTTATTCCAGTATTCTGGCCTGGAGAATTCCATGGACTGTATAGTCCATGGGGCCGCAAAGAGTGGGACACCTGGAGCAACTTTTGCTTTCACTTAGAAACATAAAAGCTGTCTTAGCTCACAGATTGCATAAGAACAGGCAGAAGGCCTTCATTTTTCAACCCCTGATGTTGTCTGAACCCTGGGTGGAGTCTTTCCCGCACTTGCATGTGAGGCCCAGATGTGCTTCACAGCAGGACAGGAGCTCCCCAAACCCTGGAGTGGGACAGCTGCCTCCCAGTTCATGCTTCCTTTGCCATCTGACCTCAAACATGATATTCCTGTGACGAAAACTTGTCTATGGGTTCAAAAGCACTTCTATCCTGCCTGTTGGAATGTGATTAAAGCATGCAAGAGGCAAGCAGGGAGGCCAAGGACCTTCTAGGAGACTTTTGGTTCAGACAGATTATAAAGAGTTCTTTTAGAATCATTTTAAAGAAGGTTGGTGCTAAATATCAGGAAAGAGGAGGCTGTGTGAAAGTGAGTTAGAAGAGAAGGCCATGGAGCCCAATCTTTTGGAAATGGCTTTGCTGGAAAATTGGGTTACAGGAAAGTAAAGACAGCAGACAGTTTTAGGGAAAGGGGGCTGGGGACTTGTATATACGGAAGGAGCGGGGCAGGGCTGATATTCTATGTCGTCTAAACCATAGGGCTGAGGGGGAGTTTGAAGATCAGGTTCCCTGTGAGGATGATTCTCCAGGCCTTTAGCTGAGGAAACCCCCACACTCACCCCACCCCCTTGGGCAAGTTATCTTGGGCAGGGTATCTTCCCAACTCAGAGTCTGAGCCATCAGGGAGGCAACACTCCCATGAATAACAAGCTTGACTTTCTCAGAAGGTGAAACACAGCCTGAAGATGGACTCATATATGGATTTCTTAAGGTCTGTCCTCCAGAATATTAACATTGACTCTGATAATAGGAGAGAATCGCTGTCTGCAGAGAGCTGCACCAGCCTTGGGTTTTATTATTTTAGTTTATTTTTGCTAATAAATGTGAAATGGGAGCTCACAATTGCATTATTGTTCTTTTTTAAAAATGATTTACATATGAGAGGGGTCACCTCCCTTGCTAACTTTATTAACTGCAATTGATATTTGTTTACATTCTCCAGCTACAGGGTCAATAGACATGTGGTTCTATCCCTTATAGATGGGTGTAGGCTCTTTGTTTACATTGAATGCAAAACTTTTCCACAGATTTTTTTCTATATTGTTATCTGTTACCCATTTCCTATTTGTTTCCTCCATATATGGCTTTTCATTGTTTTTCATGAAGCTTTAAATCTATATGGATCTTAACCTGTCATCCTTATTAATGAAAATGTTATGAGTCAAGCAAAGGAGAAATCAGCTCCCCTTCACAGTAAAGAAGGGTAAGATTCTGTTTTATTCACTTCTTTTTTTTTTCAACATTGTGTCTCTAATCCACTCAGACTTACAATGCTATAGGGTATAAGTTATGGACCTGGATTTTTCTCCATGTTGCTTTTAGTGATCCCAACAAAATATACAATTATGTGTTTCCTCATGGTTCCTTATACTTCTCTTGTCACATATTTTAAAAATATTTCCTCTTTAGAGTCTATTTCTAGAATCTGTTATTGCCCAGTGAAGTGACCTATATTCTGTTCTTAAGTCAGTGCTATAGCATCTTAATAATTGTCACTGTGAAATAAAAAATACCTGAAAGAGCAAGTTTCTAGCAAACAGCATGACATACAGTAGAAGCTCATTAAATGTTTATGGAAGACATGAACAAAGTTTTCCAAATTATTTTTATTGTTAAGCATCATCATTTACAGTAGTTTCCATTTATTTCTATGAAGTATCTTCACTATTTAATAGGGTCAAACCTGTAAGTTAACTTGGAAGATACTGTCATACTGTACTTGTCTTGTCATTCAAGAGTGGCTTTGAGTGAAGCTATATGAGATTGTAATTAAGAATCTTATATTCCTTCCTATTTTCTGTTGATGGGTGGAGGTGTGTTCCCTCCCTGCTATTTACCTGGGGCCAAACTACGGTGGAGGTAATGAAGATAATGATGACCTCCCTCAAAAGATCCCATGCATGTACTGCTACACTCCGTGCCCCAAGCCCTGCAGCAGGCCACCACCGACCCACGCCCCTGCTGGAGACTCCTGGACACTCACAAGCTAGTCTGGGTCAGACTCTGGTGGGGTCACTGCTCCTTTCTTCTGAGTCCTGATGCACAAGGTTCTGTTTGCACCCTCCAAGAGTCTGTTTCCCAGTCCTGTGCAAGTTCTGGCAGCTCTATAGCGGGGTTAATGGCGACCTCCTCCAAGGGCTCATACCATACCCAAGTCTGCTGCACCCAGAGCCCCATCCCTGCGGCAGTCCACTGCTGACCCCTACTTCCACAAGAGATGCTGAAACACAGTTCTGTCTCTGTCTCTGTGAGGTCCCTGGGCCCTGGTATGCACAAAGTTTGTTTGAGCCCTCTGAGTGTCTCTGGAGGGAATGGGATTTGAATCTAAAGGCAAATTTACCCCTCCTGCCATTTTGCTGTGCAGAAGGCAATGGCACCCAGTACTCTTGCCTGGAAAATCCCATGGATGGAGGAGCCTGATAGGCTGCGGTCCATGGGGTCGCTAAGAGTCGGATACGACTGAGCGACTTCACTTTCCCTTTTCACTTTCCTGCATTGGAGAAGGAAATGGCAACCCACTCCAGTGTTCTTGCCCGGAGAATCTCAGGGATGGGGGAGCCTGATGGGCTGCCATCTATGGGGTCGCACAGAGTCGGACACGACCGAAGTGACTTAGCAGTAGCAGCAGAAGCCATTTTGCTAGGGCTTCTCCTTTGTGCTTGGACATGCAGTATCTCCTCACAGCTGCTCCAGTGCTTACCTTCTTACTCTGATCTTGCTCCTGACCTTGGACACACCCACCAAAGAAAAATTGGATTAAGATTTACTGCGCATGGCCCTGCCCATCAGAACAAGACCCAGTTTCCCCCTCAGTCAGTCTCTCCCATCAGGAAGCTTCCATAAACTTCTTATCCTTCTCCAACAGAGGGTAGACATACTGAAAACCAGTCACAGAAAACAAACCAATCTAATGACATGGACCACTGCCTTCTCTAACTCTGTGAAACTATGAGCCACGCCATGTAGGGCCACCCAAGACAAGGTCATGGTGGAGAGATCTCACAAAATGTGGCCCACTGGAAAAGGGGATGACAAACCACTTCAGTGCTCTTGCCTTGAGAACCCCATGAACAGTATGAAAAGGCAAAAAGATAGGACACTGAAAGATGAACTCCCCAGATCGGTAGGTGCCCAGTATGCTACTGGAGATCAGTGGAGAAATAACTCCAGAAAGAATGAAGGGATGGAGCCAAAGCAAAAACAACACCCAGCTGTGGATGTGACTGGTGATGGAAGCAAGGTCTGACACTGTAAAGAGCAATATTGCATAGGAACCTGGAATGTCAAGTCCATGAATCAAGGCAAATTGGAAGTGGTCAGACAGGAGATGGCAAGAGTGAACATCAACATTTTAGGAATCAGCAAACTAAAATGGACTAGAAAGGGTGAATTTAACTCAGATGACCATTATATCTACTACTGGGGGCAGGAATCCCTCAGAAGAAATGGAGTAGCCATCATGGTCAACAAAAGAGTCTGAAATGCAGTACTTGCATGCAATCTCAAAAACGACAGAATGATCTCTGTTCGTTTACAAGGCAAACCATTCAATATCATGGTAATCCAAGTCTATGCCTTCATCAGTAATGCTGAAGAAGCTGGAGTTGATTGGTTCTATGAAAACCTATAAGACCTTTCAGAACTAACACACAAAAAGATGTTCTTTTCATTATAGGGGACTGGAATGCAAAAGTAGGAAGTTAAGAAACACCTGGAGTAACAGGCAAATTTGGCCTTGGAGTACAGAATGAAGCAGGTCAAAGGCTAATAGAGTTTAGCCAAGAGAACACACTGATCATAGAAACACCCTCTTCCAACAACACAAGAGAAGACTCTACACATGGACATCACCAGATGGTTAACACCAAAATCAGATTGATTATAGTCTTTGCAGCCAAAGGTGGAGAAGCTCTATACAGTCAGCAAAAGCAAGAGCTGACTGTGGCTCAGATCATGAACTCCTTATTGCCAAATCAAAGTTAAATTGAAGAAAGTAGGGAAAACCACTAGACCATTCAGGTATGATCTAAATCAAACCTTTACGATTATACAGTGGAAGTGAGAAGTAGATTTAAGGGACTAGAGCTGATAGAGTGCCTGACGATCTATGAATGGAGTTTCGTGACAGCGTACAGGAAACAAGGATCAAGATCATCCTCAAGAAAAAGAAATGCACAAAAGCAAAATGGCTGTCTGAGGAGGCCTTACAAATAGCTGTGAAAAGAAGAGAAGCAAAAAGCAAAGGAGAAAAGGAAAGATATAAGCATCTGAATCCAAAGTTCCAAAGAATAGCAAGGAAAGATAAAGCCTTCCTCAATGATCAGTGCAAAGAAATAGAGGAAAACAATAGAATGGAAAAGACTAGAGATCTCTTCAAGAAAGTCAGAGATACCAAGGAAACATTTTATACAAAGATCGGCTCAATAAAGGACAGAAATGGTAGGGACCTAACGGAAGCAGAAGATATTAAGAAGAGGTGGCAAGAATACACAGAAGAACTGTACAAAAAAGATCTTTGACCCAGATAATCATGATGATGTGATCAGTCACCTAGAGCCAGACATCTTGGAATGTGAAGTCAAGTGGGCCTTAGAAAGCATCAGTACAAACAAAGCTAGTGGAGGTGATGGAATTCCAGTTGAGCTATTTCAAATCTTGAAAGTTGATGCTGTGAAAGTGCTGCACTCAATATGCCAGCAAATTTGGAAAACTCAGCAGCGGCCACAGGACCGGAAAAGGTCAGTTTTCATTCCAATCCCAAAGAAAGGCAATACCAAAGAATGCTCAAACTACCCAACAATTGCGCTCATCTCACACGCTAGTAAAGTAGTGCTCAACATTCTGCCAGCCAGGTTTTAGCAATACGTGAACCATGAACTTCCTGATGATCAAGCTGGTTTTAGAAAAGGCAGAGGAACCAGAGATCAAATTGCCAACATCCACTGGATCATCAAAAAGGAAGAGAGTTCCAGGAAAACATCTATTTCTGCTTTATTGACTATGCCAAAGCCTTTGACTGTGTTGATCATAAACTATGGAACATTCTTAAAGAGATGGGAATACCAGACCACCTGACCTGCCTCTTGAGAAACCTGTATGCAAGTCAGGAAGCAACAGCTAGGACTGGATATGGAACAACAGACTGGTTCCAAATCAGGAAAGGAGTATGTCAAGGCTGTATATTGTCACTCTGCTTATTTAACTTATATGCAGAGTACATCATGAGAAACGCT
Source organism: Capricornis sumatraensis (assembly GCF_032405125.1). Lineage (NCBI taxonomy): Eukaryota > Metazoa > Chordata > Mammalia > Artiodactyla > Bovidae > Capricornis > Capricornis sumatraensis. Next base: position 64,314,752 of record NC_091082.1, read on the forward strand.
GGGCTGGAAGAAGCACAAACTGGAGTCAAGATTGCCAGAAGAAACATCAATAACCTCAGATATGCAGATGACACTACCCTTATGGCAGAAAGTGAAGAACTAAAGAGCCTCTTTGTGAAAGTGAAAGAGGAGAGTGAAAAAGTTGGCTTAAAGCTCAACATTGAGAAAACAAAGATCATGGCATCTGGTCCCATCACTTCATGGCAAATAGATGGGGAAACAGTGGAAACAGTGTCAGACTTTATTTTGGGGGGCTCCAAAATCACTGCAGATGGTGATTGCAGCCATGAAATTGAAAGATGCTTACTCTTTGGAAGGAAAGTTATGACAAACCTAGATAGCATATTAAAAAGCAGGATATTATTTTGCCAAAAAAGGTCCATCTAGTCAAGGCTATGGTTTATCCAGTGGTCATGTATGGATGTGAGAGTTGGACTATGAAGAAAGCTGAGCACTGAGGAATTGATGCTGTTGAACTGTAGTGTTGGAAAAGACTCTTGAGAGTCCCTTGGACTGAAAGGAGATCCAACCAGTCCATCATAAAGGAAATCAGTCCCGATTATTCATTGAAAGGACTGATGTTGAAGCTGAAACTCTAATACTTTGGCCACCTGATGGGAAGAGCTGACTCATTTGAAAAGACCCTGATGCTGAGACAGATTGAAGTCAGGAGGAGAAGGGGACGACAGAAGATGAGGTATTTGGATGGCCTCACTGACTCAATAGACAGGAGTTTGAGTAAACTCCAGGAGTTTGTGATGGACAGGGAGTCCTGACAGGCTGCAGTCCATGGGGTGGCAAAGAGTCAGACGCAACTGAGCAACTGAACTGAACTGATGCTTTCCTAATTGCCTTTGCTTCTATCATTTAGGTTGCAAGTTCCCAGAGACTTTTATTCTGTTTCTCTCCTTTTTATATACTTGATATATCCTTTATCTTTGAAGCTATACAATGATATTTTCTGATCATCTTTCTCCGGTAATTAATCCTAGAAGGGACTCTGTACAGGTTAATTCCTTTACTAAAACACCCTGGGAAACTTTCTACTATTATGTCTTTATTTACTGTTTTCTTGTTTGTTAAACTTTCCTAATTCCCATTTTCTATAGAATTGCTCTTCCTATACAGCTAATCCTATTTTTTTCCATGTATTGTAATTATTTATTTTTCATTCTAATTTTTGGTTTAATTTTCCAACTTATCCTGTATCTCACACTTTTGTCACCCAGAGTCAATTCTAGTATTTTTTTCATTTCTAAGAATATTCCATTTTTGATATCTATTATGAAACTATAGTCTCCACCTCCACACAAGGTGGAGACTATATTATTTATTTATTTATTATAATCACTTATAATTATTATTATTAAGCCTTAAATTTTCTTTTTTTTTTTTTTTCTAGTCATATTTTCCCTGTTTCCTGATCCCTGGCTTGGGGGCATGTTATTTTCATTAATGGTTTTTCCTGAGATTTTACAGCTTTATTTATTTCTGCTGCAAAACTTGTATTAATAAGTTTGGGTGGGACTTCCCTGGTGGTCCAGTGATTAAGCCCAGGCACCACAAATAGAGTCCACGCACAACAGTGAAAGAGCCCCCATGCTAAAACTAGGACCTGACACAGCCAAATAAATATATATTTTTAAACATTATTTTTAAAAATAAGTTTGGGTTACTTTAGGAGAGAGTAAGACACAGGATCCTTTGAATAAGGTTGACATACATCATTGCCCAGCTGAGGAAAGGTCCAAGCAATGAGAGTCATAGGAGGAGAATGGTTCATTGACTGAGAGATGCTTGAAGAAGAGGAAACCAGTGGAATGATTCAGGCAGTAAATTGATGGGACACAGGGGAGACTGGGAGCATCTCCAGGTTGGACAAGAGGAAGAGAGAAGAGCAGACTCATATGCTCTGTGCTTGTAGTTCAGGAAGTCAGGCTTCAAATAGACCTGCAAGACAAACAGGAAAATAATTGGCTCCAGAGAAAGAGGCAGAAATTGGAGAAGTTTCTGGAAGATTGATGAGCTGAATTTATGGTGCTATGTAAACATGAAAGCTTAATGGGAAGAGTTTAGTAAGAGGTCATGATCTCACACTACTGTACAGCCAATTAAAAGTTAGAATTGGAGCCTAACTGCTGCTTGTATCTGAGCTGATAAATCAGATAATTAGATTGGTTGCAGAATTTTAAAGCAGAGAACAGCACTGCAACTCTCAGATCTCATGGGCTCACCCTTCACCCGCCAATAGGAGGGAGCAGTCCACAGGAACAAACAAGGTCCGGTGGATCATTTTGTCCATCACAGGGAGCAGAGGAGGGGAGATATTGGGTGTGCAATCCAGAAATCCAGGAGTTTAGAGTGTGCAGTGTTTCATTAAAGTGTCTCCTTCACTCCCCAGATGACCAGAGCCCACACCCAGCAATAGGGGTGGCTCAGTCAAGTGACTGCTGTTCGAAGGTAACCCACCCACCCTCCAAACATCTGCTATTTGATGCTTGACACATGGTTGCACTCATATTCTTCTCCCAGGTAGATCTGGTTCTGGGAGGAGAACTCACTGTCCATTAGGAGCTTTCCAATCTACTGCTTGTTGTGTTTTACTTGTTTTTCGTGACCTCCAAACTGGAACTAACAATAATTGGGCAGAATCTGTTTGGAGACTGATTTGGGTATAGTTTTAGAAGGAAGCTCTCGAAGGATAGAGTGGGCAGCCAAGGCGGTGTAAGTGAGAAGACTGCAGATAGGGTTGGAATGATGTTAACTGTTGCAGGAGACCGCCTTTAAGACCACCTTCCAGTCCTGAGTTTCTGTGAGGTTAGGTACCGTGAGGCAACCTCCGAGTCTTCATCTGCAGGGAGAGACAGCCTCTTCCAAGCTGTGAGAAGAATCCTCAGAGGAAAGCCAAGGAGCGAAGTTGTATATTGATCTGCCAGCCCTTACAGACTGCAGGATCTGACATAGATCCTCGAACTTTCTCCTAAGAGAAGGGGCTTAAACTTGTTTTACCCTCAACCTTTAAGTCCTACTGATGGAACCTTCAAAACATACCTCGTGTACCCTCTCCATACCCAGTGCCTCAGCCTCTGCTGGACCCTAGTCCTTTCTCAGCCAGGCTATTTCCAGCGTTTTCTAATGAAGTCTCTGGTGTCCTCTGGTATCCCACTCCCAATGTCTCTTCCTCCTGGCCTACAGAGTGATCCAAAATGCAAAATGGATCACATCACTCCCCTGCTTAAAACTGTTCAGAAGCTTCCTGGCGCCTTCATAACAAAGGTCAGCTTCCTTAGTAGGGACCCCCCCCAGGCTTCCCAGTCAGCCAGCTGTAGGGACCACATGCAGCTCATTCCAGCATCCCCAGGACCTAGATCCGTGCCTGGAACATGAAAGAGCCCCACAAACATTAGTATACATGCATGCATGCTCAGTCATGTCCAGCACTTTGGGACCCTATGAACTGTAGCCCACCAGGCTCCTCAGTCCGTGGGATTATCCAGGCAAAAATACTGGAGTGAGTTGTCATGCCTTCTCCAGGGGATCTTCCCAACCCAGGGATCGAAATCAGGTCTCCTGTATTGCAGGCAGATTCTTTACCATCTGAGCCATCAGGGAAACCCAATGTTAGCAAAGTAAATGAATAAACAAATGCCCTGCCAACCCTGTTACTAATCCCCTGCGTCAGCCCCAGCTGACAATGTCTCTAAAGTTCAAGCCTCGCACATCTCTGTATTCTCAAGTGTTCACTACCATCTCCCCCGCCCCAGTCATTCCACTACTTATCCCTCAATATCCCACCCTGCCTTTTCTAGAGGTTTCTGAACACCGAAGTATCCAGAATGAAGCTTGGCTTTTGAAAGTGCATGCTTTGACTGCATCTGCAAAAAAGCCTCAGGATACCCTCAAGGAGACAAAGGTCACTACACCTACAGGAAGCAATTAACAGCCTACCGGTGCCCTTGTAGTCTCAGAGCCCTAGGTCTTTGAGAAACAGTGAGAGGCCAGCTTTTCTTGGTGGGGAGGAATCAGAACCTACTCAAGCCTCACTCTCCCCCTCATACACCCACCAGAAAGGAATACATAAGACGAAAAGGGGAAAAGGGTGGGGAGGGCACATTATAAGCCAAGGTCAGGCCGAGGGGTTGGCTCTGCTCTTAATGAGCAAGGAAAGCCCCACCAGGTAAGCAGTGGGGAGAGGAAGGCAGCATGAAGCTGGTAATTTTCAGCAGGCAGGGAAACCGCTGAATTTGACTCTGACGAAGGGAAGATGTCAGTTGGACATCCATTCTCGACACTGCAGCTACTAATTATTTCTCTGTGCTGCGGTCGGTTGGGGTAGAAAAGACCAGAGGCTGGCTGAGTCCTGTCAATAAACTGGAGTTTGACTGGCAAAATAAATCAGTAAATGAATAAACACACTCATGGCCATCAGAAACGATAACACCCAAGCAGCCTTCCTTGCCTGTAGGAGCGATTGACCTTTGCGCCTGGCGGGCAGGCGTGGGAAAGACTGAGGGCATCACACCCCCATCTACCCCAACACCATCTGGTGTTCTTGGGCTCTCTCTCCCTACGTGGCCTCAAGGAGCACTGGCCCCCATTTCTGAGCCTCTTATTCCATAGCTGCTGAAAATGTCATCCTCTGTCAGCCCACATCTTCCTTGTTATCACAATCTGGGGGACTGGAAGGACCAAGAACATTTTTTAAGAGGATTTTCCTATGCAGTGTTTCCTATTGGATTAGACTTCAGCCACGTTGCAAGTTTCTTTTTATTTCATTTACTTTTATTTATTTTTTGACCTTGCAGTGTAGTATGCGGGATCTTAGTTCCCTGACTAGGGATCGAACCCACATCCTCTGCAAGGAAACAAGGATTCTTAACCACTGGACCACAGGGAAGTCCCCAAGTTGCAAGATTTTTTGGGAAGCTCTTCCTGCATCCTTTCCCTCTTTTGGCCCAATCCTGCCTCCCTCCACAGCTCTTACCTTCCCTTGGCTCTCTGACAAGAGAAATACCTGGCCAACTTATTCACACACCATTAACAATTTAATCTGTGTCACCTGGTTTTCATAGCTCTTTCTCCAACCTGGGCAAGAATTATTTCTGTAAACCTGATCCCCGGTGCATAGACAGAGTCCAGTAAAAGTTTGAGGGAAAGAGGAAGGGGAAGCGAGACAGATGATGGTAGCAGGAATTAATGAATGTTAGTAACAGCATGTTATCCCTGCTGGACTCCATGAAAAAAAAAAACACTTCATTCCAAAATGCAAATTGGGGCAGGAAAATGAAGACCACACCTGCATCCTTGGAATTTTCTAGTACAGAGAAAGAAGTCAAAGCCCTGAAAAGACAGAAAGGGACATAGTGATGCCCAGTCTGAGAAGGAACAGGTAGAAATAACCATAATTGTCACTACTGAGTGCTTGGGCCAAGGGTTGGGGGTGATGCTATGGAGGGGTGGGAAAGGGGGAGTAAAGGCAAATGAATACAAAGGGCTGTGGCTCTGGACCCCAGAGTCAGCCATCTTGTTGTGGGCCCCAACAAGTGCCATCAGCTGTCTGCGACTCAGTTTTCTTGTCTGTAAAATGGGTATAGGAGAACCTTCATCGGGGACGAATGTCAGTAAAAAAATCGAGCTTCTTTCATCCTACAATTGGAAACTTTTCCAAGACACACATTTGACCAGGCTGCTTCTGCTGAAATTCCTTCCATGACTTCTGACAACCCTTAGAAAACAGACCAAGGTTCTGCAAGAGGCTCGCACAGTCCCACAAGGTCTATTCTGCCCATCTTTCCAGCCTCCCCTTCCCTCTCATCTTTGCCTAGGCAGCCAGATCTTCTTTCAATGCCTCAACCTTGACTTTCTCCCCCACAGGGTATGCATTTTTATATTTTGGAATATTCTGTCCTTTTATCTTCACTTGAGGAAATGGCAACCCACTCCAGTATTTTTGCCTGGAGGAGCCTGGCGGGCTACCATCTATACTGCTGCAAAGAGTTGGACATGACCGAAGCGACTTAGCATAGCACAGCACAGCTACTTCTACTCAGCACAAATGTTGCTTCTTCTGAAAACAGAGAAGATTCCACCTCCCTAACCAGGTGGAATCCCTTTATGACAGAGGGAATTCCTAAACCCACACCATCTCACCTCCTCCCCCACCCCCACCAATCCAGCCCAAGCACCATCATTACCTCCGGGCTCCTGCAGCAGCCTCCTGCTGATCACCTCCCCACCACCGTTGCCTGCCTATGGTCTGTTTCCATTTGCAGCCTATGTCCTTCCAGCCTCAGGACCTTTGTATGTGCTGCTCTTTCCACCTGGAACAATCTTCCTCCAGATTTCTGCGGGAGTCTTTGTCAGCTCTTCCGTTTCGCTGCTCAAGAGTCATCCTTTCAGAGGGGCCCCACAGTACCATCCTGCCTAAAGCCACACTCTAACCTCTTCCTCTCCTTTGTTTTATTATGGCACTTACACAGCACACTGAACTTCCATTATATGTTTATTTTTACATTTTATCTTCAGGAGTCTCCTGTTGTTGTTGTTATGCATTCGCTCAGTTGTGTCTGACTCTTTGCAACCCCATGGACTGCAGTGCTCCAGGCTTCCCTGTCCTTCACTGTCTCCCAGAGTTTGCTCAAGTCCATGTCCACTGAGTCTGTGATGCTGTCCCAACCGTCTCATCCTCCATTGCCCTCTTCTCCTTTTGCCTTCAATCTTTCCTGGCATCAAGGTCTTTTCCAACGAGTCCGCTCTTGTCTCGTCTCCTGTACTAGGACATAAAATTAAAGGGGGTAGGATTTTACTCTGTTTACTGCCATATTCTCAGCTCTTAGAACAGTTCCCAACACATAGAAAAGACCTCCACAATACCATGAACTCTTGGTAGGAATCTCACAGTGGCTTTTGACTGCTTTAACGTGTGCCTCTTCCGCTGATTTATAAGCTCCGTTAGGGTGGGAACAGTATCAGTGTTTCCTTGTCATAGACTCCACAGTCTCAGTAGCCTGCCTGATACATAGTAGGCACTCAATAAACACTTACTGAATAAATGCATACATAAGAGGAGGAGTGCAGGGAAATGGAAAATTATAAACACAAACATCAGGTCCTATGATTAGCTTCAGTCATATCTCCTAATCATACTTGCTAATACTGGGAAGCAGTGAGGTGGAGAATTTAAGTCTGTACTCTCTTGGCTCAATTCCCTCTATTGCTTTTCTCAAGGCTTTTTGGAAGGAGGGGCAGGCTCCTGGGAACATATTCTCTGCCTCTCTGATTTCTCCTATATTTGAAAAAAGTTCAGGCCCACAAACTTAGTTATAAGATATTCCAACTTGTTTCCATCACATTTTATGCCTTTCTCCAGTTCAGTGTTCAGAGTAACCTCACATAAACATCATCTTCTACATCAAGAACACTTGTGAAATCTCCATCTTCCTTGTGGGCAGCTTGCAAAGTCAGCTTATAGCAAATACTCTGCCTGTCTTATGCCCTCTGTTCTACGGGAGAGGCTGACAAGGCAGAAGAAAAGAGCTGTGGCTGCACACAGGTTGGTGGTGTGTGATGGCATGAACTTCATTGCCACATATTTGCAGAGACAGAAATAAGTTGCTGTATCTCTGCCACTCAGATGAAACATAGTTATTCCCAACTCAGGGATATAAACTTCATAGCACCCAGCTCTCTCAGAGAATGATAACTCGCATTCCAAGGGAATTCATCAAAATCCAGTTTATTTCAGCGCAGCTTTCATTGACCTGCTTTCTCTCGTATATGTGAGCAGTGTTAATCTTACGTGCTATACAAATAATTGAAGGTTAATTAGTAGTAAAACTAAATAGAAATGCTGCCAGTCTCCTTCAGACAAATAAAAAATCCACTTTATTTCACAACAGCATTTAGTGTGGTGGTTCAAATTACTATAAGCTCTGCAGAATTAGTCTAGCTATGATATAGCTCATGGAAGTTAGGGATAGACGTCAAGACAGACTAACAAAAATGCCAGCAGTCATAGTTCTGAACTCTTTTCCTATTCTACTAAGACTTTGATCAATATCTTTTGCTCCATCTATTGTCTCTTGGAAAATACAGGAAAAAAACTGATGGAAAATGTTGCAGTGTAGTCCTTTTAGAGTAAGATTGCTGCAATGTTCTTAGAAATTTGCATTTTGTTTTAAAACGTTACCTGTATCATTTGACCTCCCTCCCCAGCATTTCCCAGCACTAACTAACCAGCACTGGTCTATGGTTTAGTGAAAGGAGTATGGAATTAGAAGACTATTGATTAATCCTGTGATATACAGCAAGACGTCTAATAATTCTGAGCCTCAATTTCCTCCTCAGTCATTCCTCCAAATCAAGATGACCAGTCCTACCTCATAAAACTGTAATGAGAATTAAGTGAGGTCATCAAGGGGGCTTATGATGGATGACCAGTAAATACTGGTTTCTTGTGTGCAACACCATCTCAATCCACTTTCCCCAATATCAGACTCAGCCTAATTGGTCAGCCCTGGCTCCTGCTGCTTCTTTAAAAAATCCCCATTTTTTTTTTTTTTCCTTGTTTTTGTTCTGACTTCAAACTAGATTATAAACTTTTTCGAGACAGGAACGGCCTCTTCTCTTTCCTTTGTAAATCACAGTTTTACAACAGCTAACTACCTTGACCTGTGTACAAGACAATGTTCTATTGACTGGGTGCATTTACCGGTGATGAGCACAGTAACATCAGAGAGAAGGAGAGCTGAAGAAGGGCTGAGCCTTGAGCACTGGTCTTTTACATGTTGTAAGCAGCAGAAAGTGCCCACCAGAGAAGAGCAAATTCTCATTTCTCATGTAGCAAGAATTTTCTCTGTGGTTCTGAAAAGGCAGCTGTTTTGTTTTATTCTATTTATTAATTTTTAATGATCTAAATATCATATGGAGGGGTAGCCAAAATCCCCATAATAAAATCTGGTTCTGGATAGGGGTATAGAATGACAGGAATAAGGGTGCCAGATATAGCAGCATAGAGATTTCCTGATGGTCTGTGACTACGACTACGCACTCCCAGTGCACGGGGCCCAGGTTGGATCCCTGGTCAGGGAGCTAGATCCCACATGCTGCAACTAAGACCCAGTGCAGCCAAGTAAACAAATAATTTTTAAATGCAGCATATCCAGTTAGATTTAAATTTCAGCTAAGCAAAAAATTTTATAAGTACCTCTGATTCAATATTTGAGACACCCTTACACTAAAAAACCATCTGTTATTTAGCTCAAATTCAAATTTAATGGGACATCCTGTATTTCACTTGACAGCTCTAGTCAGGTAAAGTGAAAGTGAAGTCGCTCAGTCATGTCCGACTCTTTGCGACCATGTCGACTGTAGCCTACCAGGCTTCTCTGTCCATGGGATTCTCTAGGCAAGAACACTGGAGTAGGTTACCATTTCCTTCTCCAGGGGATCTTCCCGACCCAGGGACCAAACCCGGGTCTCCCGCATCGGAGGCAGAAGCTTTAACTTCTGAGCTACCAGGGAAGCTTACTCAGGTAAAGGCAACCGTAAAACGTCTGGGTAGAGGAGGCTAAGAGGAAGAGAGGAAAAACAAAAAACCAAAAACTTCCCGCTCAGAATGAAGCTTCAAACCAAAATTCCAATATACATTAAGAAAGTAAAGGCTAATACATGTACAGCAACTATCAGTTCAGTTCAGTCGCTCAGTCATGTCTGACTCTTTGTGACCCCATGAATTGCAGCACACCAAGCCTCCCTGTCCATCACCAACTCCTAGAGTTCACCCAACTCATGTGCATCGAGTCGGTAATGCCGTCTAGCCATCTCATCCTCTGTCGTCCCCTTCTCCTCCTGCCCCCACTCCCTCCCAGCATCAGGGTCTTTTCCAATGAGTCAGCTCTTCGCATGAGGTGGCCGAAGTAGTTGAGTTTCAGCCTCAGCGTCAGTTCTTCCAATGAACACCCAGGACTGATCTCCTTTAGGATGGACTGGTTGGATCTCCTTGCAGCCCAAGGGACTTGCAAGAGTTTTCTCCACCACCACAGTTCAAAAGCATCAATTCTTCGGCGCTCAGCTTTCTTCACAGTCCAACTCTCACATCCATACATGACCACTGGAAAAACCATAGCCTTGACTAGACGGACCTTTGTTGGTAAAGTAATATCTCTGCTTTTTAATATGCTGTCTAGGTTGGTCACAACTTTCCTGTCTAGGAGTAAGCATCTTTTAATTTCATGGCTGCAATCACTGTCTGCAGTGATTTTGGAGCCCCCAAAATAATAAAGTCTGACACTGTTTCCACTGTTTCCCCATTACTTTCCCATGAAGTGATGGGACCAGATGCCATGATCTTCGTTTTCTGAATGTTGAGCTTTAAGCCAGCTTTTTCACTTTCCTCTTTCATTTTCATCAAGAGGCTCTTTAGTTCTTCTTCACTTTCTGCCATAAGGGTGGTGTCATCTGCACATCTGCTGCTAAGTCACTTCAGTCGTGTCTGACTCTGTGTGACCCCATAGACGGCAGCCCACCAGGCTCTGCCATCCCTGGGATTCTCCAGGCAAGAACACTGGAGTGGGCTGCCATTTCCTTCTCCAATACATGACAGTGAAAAATGAAAGGGAAGTCGCTCAGTCATATCTGACTCTTAGTGACCCCATGGACTGCAGCCAACCAGGCTCCTTTGTTCATAGGATTTTCCAGGCAAAAGTACTGGAGTGGGGTGCCATTGCCTTCTCCCGGCAATCTTAATTCCAGCTTGTGCTTCTTCCAGCCCAGCATTTCTCATGATGTACTCTGCATATAAGTTAAATAAACAAAGTAACAATATGTAGCCTTGACGTACTCCTTTTCCTATTTGGAACCAGTCTATTGTTCCATGTCCAGTTCTAACTGTTGCTTCCTGACCCGCATATAGGTTTCTCAAGAGGCGGGTCAGGTGATATGGTATTCCCATCTCTTTCAGAATTTTCCACAGTTTATTGTGATCCACACAGTCAAAGGCTTTGGCATAGTCAATAAAGCAGAAATAGATGTTTTCCTGGAACTCTCTTGCTTTTTCGATGATCCAGCGGATGTTGGCAATTTGATCTCTGGTTCCTCTGCCTTTTCTAAAACCAGCTTGAACATCTGGAAGTTCACAGCTCACATATTGCTGAAGCCTGGCTTGGAGTATTTTGAGCATTACTTTACTAGTGTGTGAGATGAGTGCAATTGTGCGGTAGTTTGAGCATTCCTTGGCATTGCCTTTCTTTGGAATTGGGATGAAAACTGACCTTTTCCAGTCCTGTGGCCACTGCTGAGTTTTCCAAATTTGCTGGGAAATTGAGTGCAGCACTTTCACAGCATCATCTTTCAGGATTTGAAATAGCTCAACCAGAATTCCATCACCTCCACCAGTTTTGTTCGTAGTGATGCTTTCTAAGGCCCACTTGACTTCACATTCCAGGATGTTTGGCTCTAGGTGAGTGATAACACCATCATGATTATCTGGGTCATGAAGATCTTTTTTGTACAGTTCTTCTGTGCATTCTTGCCACGTCTTCTTAATATCTTCTGCTTCTGTTAGGTCCATACAATTTCTGTCCTTTATTGAGCCCATCTTTGCATGAAATGTTCCCTTGGTATCTCTAAATTTCTTGAAGAGATCTCCAGTCTTTCCCATTCTGTTGTTTTCCTCTATTTCTTTGCATTGATTGCTGAGGAAGGCTTTCTTATGTCTCTTTGCTATTCTTTGGAACTCTGCATTCAAATGGGAATATCTTTCCTTTTTTCCTTTGCTTTTCTCTTCTCTTCTTTTCACAGCTATTTGTAAGGCCTCTTCAAACAGCCATTTTGCTTTTTTGCATTTCTTTTCCATGGGGATGGTTTTGATCCCTGTCTCCTGTACAATGTCACGAACCTCTGTCTATAGTTCATCAGGTACTCTGTCTATCAGATCTAGCCCTTTAAATCTATTTCTCATTTATTCTGACAGAATATGGTCCACTCTAAAAGGGAATGGCAAACCACTTCAGTATTCTTGCCTTGAGAACTCCATGAACAGTATGAAAAGGCAAAATGATAGGATACTGAAAGGGGAACTCCTCAGGTCGGTAGGTGCCCAGTATGCTACTGGAGATCAGTGGAGAAATAACTCCAGAAAGAATGAAGAGATGGAGCCAAAGCAAAAACAACACCCAGCTGTGGATGTGACTAGTGACAGAAGCAAGGTCTGACACTGTAAAGAACAATATTGCATAGGAACCTGGAATGTCAAGTCCATGAATCAAGGCAAATTGGAAGTGGTCAAACAGGAGACGGCAAGAGTGAACATCAACTTTTTAGGAATCAGTGAACTAAAATGGACTGGAATGGGTGAATTTAACTCAGATGACCATTATATCTACTACTGTGGGCAGGAATCCTTTAGAAGAAATGGAGTAGCCATCATGGTCAACAGAAGAGTCTGAAATGCAGAACTTGGATGCAATCTCAAAAACGACAGAATGATCTCTGTTCGTTTCCAAGGCAAACCATTCAATATCACAGTGATCCAAGTCTATGCCCCAACCAGTAACACTGAAGAAGCTGAAGTTGAACATTTCTATGAAGACCTACAAGACCTTTTAGAACAAACACCCAAAAAAGATGTTCTTTTCATTATAGGGTACTGGAATGCAAACGTAGGAAGTCAAGAAACACCTGGAGTAATAGGAAATTTGGCCTTGGAGTACAGAATGAAACAGGATAAAGGCTAATAGAGTTTTGCCAAGAGAACGCACTGGTCATAGCAAACACCCTCTTCCAACAACACAAGAGAAGACTCTACACATGGACATCACCAGATGGTCAACACTGAAATCAGATTGATTATATTCTTTGCAGCCAAAGATGGAGAAGCTCTATACGGTCAGCAAAAACAAGACTGGGAGCTGACTGTGGCTCAGATCATGAACTCCTTATTACCAAATTCAGATGTAAATTGAAGAAAGTAGGGAAAACCACTAGACCATTCAGGTATGACCTAAATCAAATCCCTTATGATTATACAGCAACTATACTTTAATTTAAAAAGAAAAAAAGTTAATACAGACAGCCTGATAAGCAGCACAAATCCACTGTAGATGAAATTATCATTTTTTAAATAAATAGCATTAGGGAGAACTGTAATATCAATACTTTATTCCTTCCTATGTATACTTCAACCATACTAAAGATTAAAATAATTTGTGTCTTTCTTCCTTTTTAAAACATAATGTATATGAAGTAAAATTTTAAAAAGCCAGACCAAAAAAATTAATAAAAAGGAAATATAAATAAATTATATCAAATTCTACCATGTAGAGATAATCACTGCTCTCATTTTGGTGTCTTTTTAATTAAGACATAAAGGATGAAAAAAGCCAGTCTTGTCAAGCACTGGGCAGAAAGAAAGGCACACTCAAAGGCCCTGAAGTAGGCAAGTCTCATGTTTATGGAACTAAATATGGGCCTGAATGGCCAGAGTGAAGAGGATATCGCTGAGATATGTGGTTGTGTAGTAACCACTGGCCAGTTCATGCAAACCTTGCTTAGGTGTATAATTTTTTCATATGTGCAGCAAAAAGCTATAGTTTTAAGCAAAAGTAGATGTTTATATTTAGTAATTATCCTTCTATTTGTATTTTTCCAATAGTATTTTATTAGCTGTGGTTTTTCTTTCTCTGGTACAGCTTTTTTAAAATTGAGATATAATTTACATATAGCATTGTACTAGTTTCAAATGTACAGTATATAGATTTGATATATGTAGATATTGTGAAGTTATTACAACAGTAAGTCTTATTAACATCCATCACCATACATAATTACAATTTTTCATTTTTTAACAAATAAAAGTTTATTGTACAAAATTAAGGCCTTCACAATTCATAATTCATTAAGGCAATTCAGCTGGTAAAAATTCACCTGCAATGCTAGAGACCTGGGTTCAGTCCCTGGGTTGTGAAGATCCCCTGGAGAAGGGAATGTCTACCCACTCCAGTATTCTGGCCCGGAGAATTCCATGGACTGTATAGTCCATGGGGTCACAAAGAGTCAGACGTGACTGGTCAGCTTTCACTTTCACAAACACAGACTAGGTAATTTTTTTAAATCCTTCATGAAAATTTCACAAACACTTCCCCTCTACCCCCAACTATTAAAGTGGCTTGACCAAATGTTATTAAAGTGAAGATATAAATAATATCAAATATTTTAAAGACAGTTATCCTAGGGACTTTCGCTGGTGGTCCAGTGATTAAGAATCTGCCTGCCAACAGAGGGAATGGGGACTCAGTCCCTGGTCAGGGAACTATGATCCCACATGCAACAGGCAACTAAGACTCAAAACAGCCAAATAAATTTAAAAAAAATTTTTTTAAAAGACAGCTATCCTAAATATTACTTCTTTGATTAGGTGATCTTCATGGATAAGACAGTATCTTAAGTCCCTATAAAGCATCCCTGGTAGCTTCAGCCTATCCATCATTTCAAATTCAACAAAAGCAATGTCATGCCTCCTGAAAGTACTCCCAGAAGTGCCAAACATACTTCTTTGAAACCAGGAAACTGATTAAACAACATGGACAACATCATTTCGCTAGTCTCTTCCAGTAAATTATTAAGAAATAAAATATAATTTGGAGGGTGATCAAGGACCTGAGAACTCGGTATTGCATTTCCTTCGTATCAGCTTAATTTGGTGTTCCCTGACCAGGCTTTTTGTTCACGATTGTTGCCATTTGTTCCACAGTTTTATCTTCTTTTCTTTATCAGCAAAAGTGCCATGCATTTTAGATATTCTATCACAATCTGTTCTTACATACTGAATTTGCTTCTTTTTTAATGTTGCCATTCATCTGGTTGATATAAATTGTATGATTTGGTCTGATATCCATGTTCTGGGTTAAATTTTGTTCAAATAGATAGAGGCATCTGCCACATCCTCAATTTTTTGTGATTTGAGTGTTTTAGATGAAATTAATTTTGTATAATTGGACAAAGACGTTTAATTACAGTATATTTAGTATGTTCTTAGAGAAAAGCGAAACTGTAACTTCCGTACTGAAAAGAGTAAAATATCATTAAACAAAACTAGGCAGCAATAAAGTGAGGATAGCAAAGTAAGAGAGAACTCATTAGAAATCCTTGAAATTGAAAAAAAAGTCAGTAAATTTTACAAGTTTAATAGATGATAAAAATTTCATAGTCTAAATTATGGAACTGAGGAATTCACCCAGAAACACACACACACACACACACACACACTATATAATGCAGTTAAGCAACAAGAAGCAAGAACTGAGAGAGAAGTCTTAACATTCATCTAATTCCAGAAAAGAGAGAGAATAAAAGAATGACAGGAACTCGATATTTTAAGAGATAATTATTAAAAATCTTTCCAAAATTGGATAAAGGCATGAGTCATTAAACAGAAAGCACATTCTAAGAATCTAGTGAGATAAATACAAATAAATCCAGTCACAGATGCATTAAAAAATAATAATAATAAGGGCCATGGGGAAATCTTTAAAAGGATCAGAAAAGAAGATAGAACAGTTAGACTAACAGCAGATCTCTGATCCAAGATATAAGATTGCTAAGTACAATAAAATATCATCCTCAAAGGTTGAGAGGAAAACAAACATCACCCTAAAATTGAATTTTGCTGTTAGCATCAGAGACCTAAAAAGAGGCTTACACAAATTAAATGAGGGTTTCATTGTGTCATATCAAAGGAACATGGAAGCCACAGCCCAGGAGTGGGTGGGGCATCACAAAACCCAACCCATTCCTGTGCTTCTCCTGTGCTTTCCTAAGCCTGTGGCTTCTCTCTTCATTGTCCAACCAAGGCTCCTGTGTTCCGCAAAAAAAGGACAAGGATGAAAGTGTGCTCCTCTTGGCTAAGGCAGCTCTCTTTAGGATGCTCTCCCCCGACTCAGTTTTTCTGCTTACATCTAATTAGCCACTCATGGCTATGAGCATCTAGAAAACATAGGCTTTCTGCTGAGCATACAGCAACCCTAAATAAAATGTGTTCCAATTCTGTTTCCTAGGAAGGAGGAAGACAAGTTGTGGGCTGGGCAGCTAGCAGTCTCTACCCCAGCTACTATTTAGGAGTTCAGGCAGAATAAAGACACATTACTAACCATAAAAAATACTAAAGGAACTTAACACCCACAGCCTCTCACTAAAAGCACTATCAAAGATGTACTTCATTTAGAAATAAAGTAAACCCAGAGGGAAGATCTGGACCACAAGAAGCAATGAGGAGCACAGAAATTTATAAAATATGTCAGTAAATGCAATTGCAATTTATTGGAAAATTAAATATCATTTTTTGCTTTTTTAAAAAGGATAAAACTGCAAATGAAATTACAAGATGCTGGGGATATGTAAATGCTGTTGTTTTGTCACTAAGTCATGTTCGACACTTTGCAAATCCAGGGATTGCAGCTTGCCAGGCTTCCCTGTCCTTCACTATCTCCTCAAATTTGCTCACCCTCATGTCCATTGAGTCAGTGATGCCATCTAACCACCTCATCCTCTGCTACACCCTTATTCTTTCGTCTTCAATCTTTCCTAGCTTTGGGGTCTTTTCCAATGAGTCAGCTCTTCCCATTAGGTGGCCAAATCATTGGAACTTCAGCTTCAGCATCAGTCCTTCCAATGAATATTCAGAACTGATTTCCTTTAGGATGGACTGGTTGGATCTCCTTGCTGTCCAAGGAACTTTCAAGAGTCTTTGCCAACACCATAGTTCAACAGTATCAATTCTTTGGCACTCAGCTTTCTTTACAGTCCAACTCTCAACATCCATACATAACTACTGGAAAAATGATAGCCTTGACTAGACAGACCTTTGTTGGCAAAGTAATGTCTCTGTTTTTTAATATGCTGTCCAGGTTGGTCATAACTTTCCTTCCAAAGAGTAAGCGTCTTTTAATTTCATGGCTGCAGTCACCATCTACAGTGATTTTGGAGCCCCCAAAAATTAAGTCTCTCACTGTTTCCATTGTTGCCCCATCTGTTTGCCATGAACTGATGGGACCAGATGCCATGATCCTCAAATTTTGAACATTGAGTTTTCAGCCAGCTTTTTCACTCTTCTTTTTCACTCTCAAGAGGCTCTTTAGTTCTTCTTTGCTTTCCTCCATAATGGTGGTGTTGTTTGCGTATCTGAGGTTATTTATGTTTTTCCTAGCAATCTTGATTCCAGCTTGTGCTTCATCCAGCCTAGCATTTTGAATGATGGACACTGTGTAAAAGCAGGGTGACAATATACAGACTTATTGTATTCCTTTCCCAATTTGAAACCTGTCCACTGCTCCATGTCTGGTTCTAACTATTGTTTCTTGACCTGAAAACAGGTTTCTCAGGAGGCAGGTCAGGTGGTCTGGTATTCCCATCTCTCAGAATTTTCCACAGCCCACCAGGATCCTCAGTCAGCAGGGATTCTCCAGGCAAGAATACTGGAGTGGGTTGCCATGTCCTCCTCCAGGGGATTTTCCCAACCCAGGGATCAAACCCAGGTGTCCTGCATTGCAGGTGGATTCTTTACAGTCTGAGCCACCAGAAAAGCCCAAGAATACTAGAGTGGATAGTCTATCCCTTCTCTAGCAGATCTTCCTGACATAGGAATTGAACTGGGGTCTCCTGCATTGCTGGCAGATTCTTTACCAGCTGAGCTACCAGGAAAGCCCACAACTGCTGTCTCAGTTGCCTAAGATATCAACAGCACTGTGGAAGCCTGAGAAACGATCATGCTGTTTTAAAATTGCATACAATAGCCCATATCAACACTTAGTTAAACTTTAAAAAACAAAACAGGTTGAAAAACAGCTTAAAGGAGGCAAACACAGTATCTGCTGTATCAACTCAGAATAGTCCTAGCCTCACTCTCACACTTGCTAATTCCACAATTGCTTTTTTTTAACCTTAACATTTTTATTTAGCTGCAACCAGAGAGTGTGTACTTCTTTATAATTCTGCCGTTTTCATAAAGTTCCATTTTCTTACATTTCTGCAGTCCCTGGTGGCTCAGAGGTTAAAGCGTCTGCCTCCAATGCAGGAAACCTGGGTTCGATCCCTGGGTCGGGAAGATCTCCTGCAGAAGGAAATGGCAACCCACTCCAGTATTCTTGCCTGGAGAATCCTATGGATGGAGGAGCTTAGTAGGCTACAGTCCACGGGGTCACAAAGAGTCGAACACAACTGAGTGACTTCACTTTCACTTTCCTAATCATCATTACAGTGACCACATAGCACAGCATGTTTTATCCTGAGTTCAAATCCCCACCTTAGCCAGCCTGCTGCGGGTGCCTGCAGGCCACCGCTCCTACCCTGTTCCCTGATCACGTCTCCATGTGCCCAGTCCTTATATCTGGTCCCTTGTACTGTCCTCCAGCTCTTGTGCTCTTAACCATGCTGCATCCCTGCCACTTGGGGCAGCGATAGGGTGTCACAGCCTTTATGACCTGTCCATGGGGGCTCCCAAGGACAGCTATTTGAGTGTTACCTTTGCCAATAACCACCATTGCTTATGGAGCTAGGCTGCCAGGGGCTGGGTACCTTGTTTACATTATTGCAGGCAATTCTCAAGGCAACCATAAGATAGCCACGCATAGCTCTACTTTACAGATGAAGAAAGTGGCACTCAGGGAGGTTTAGCAGTGATTTGGAAATCCAAGAAAATAAAATCTGTCGCTGTTTCCACTTTTCCCCTTCTATTTGCCATGAAGTGATGGGACTAAATGCCATGATCTTAGTTTTTTGAATGCTGAGTTTTAAGTCAGCTTTTTCACTCTCCTCTTTCATTCTTATCAAGAAGCTCCTTAGTTCCTCTTCTCTTTCTGCCACTAAAGTGGTATCATCTGCATATCTGAAGTTGTTGATATTGCTCCTGGCAATGTTGATTCCAACTTATGATTCATCCAGCCTGGCATTTCACATGATGTACTCTCATTTAAGCTAAATAAACAGGTAACAATATACAGCCTTCAAGTACTTCTTTCCCAATTTTAAACAAGTTCACTGTTCCATGTCTGGTTCTAACTGATGCTTCTTGAACCACATATAAGTTTTCTCAGGAGGGTGGTAAGGTGGTCTGGTATTCCTATCTTTTTAAGAATTTTCCTCAGTTTGGCATAGTCAATGAAGCAGAAGTAGATGTTTTTCTGAAATTCCCTTGCTTTCTCTGTGATCCAAGGAAGCTTGGCAATTTGATCTATGGTTCCTCTGTCTTTCCCAGCTTGTACATTTGAAAGTTCTCAGTTCATGTACTACTGAAGCGGACTTAAAAGATTTTCAGCATAACCTTGCTATTGTGTGAAATGAGCACAATTGTATGGTTGTTTGAACACTCTTTGGCATTGCCCTTCTTTGGGACTGGAATTTAAATGTACCAAGATGTTAAGTACAAAACTGATGTTGAGTATATAGATTGTACATTATCCTTTATATTTGTCTATGAACTTGGAACATCTCATAATTTGAAAAAATGAGAGATAATACATACTTAGAATTTTAAAACATCTTTGCATCAAAAGACACCACCAAGTTAAAAGACAAGCGAGAGATGCTAGAGGGAAAATGCTTGCAATATATGCAATAACAACAAAAAAATCAATGTCTAGAAGATAGAGCATTACTTTACATCAGTAGAGAAAAGCCAAAATCCAATGGAAGAAGAGGGAGAGAATACAAAGGAGATTTTATAGAAGAAGAAATACAAATGGAATGATGCTAAAGCTGAAACTCCAGTACTGTGGCCACCTCATGCGAAGAGTTGACTCATTGGAAAAGACTTTGATGCTGGGAGGGATTAGGGGCAGGAGGAGAAGGGGATGACAGAGGATGAGATGGCTGGATGGCATCATGGACTCGATGGACGTGAGTCTGAGTGAACTCCGGGAGTAGGTGATGGACAGGGAGGCCTGGCGTGCTGCGATTTATGGGGTCGCAAAGAGTCGGACACGACTGAGTGACTGAACTGAACTGAACTGAACTGAATAAGTATATTAAAAGGATATTCAACCTTGTAATTGGGGGAATTCAATTTAAAACCATAGGGTATTATTTTTCACCCACTAGAGAAATAAAAACTTAAAAAATTGAAAATACTTAGTTTTGACAAAAAAATAAAGAATGACTACTCTAGGACCCTGTATGAACATGTCATTTGGCAAAACTTGTTTGATTTAATTATTTGGTAGAACTTAAAAATTTTTTAAATATTCATACCATTAGACCCAGAGTTACACCTCTAGAAATTCATTTTACAAAAACCACATGGTATAGTCAAGCTGCCTTCTCAGAGGTCCTGTATGTTCAGTGTTGAGTGGTTTTTAAAAATCACTGTTTCTGGATGGACCTAGAGTCTCTCATATTTCCCTGGTGGCTCAGCAGTAAAGAGTCCACCTGCCAATGCAGGAGACACAGGTTCTATCCCTGGGTCAGGAAGATCCCCTGGAGAAGGAAAGGGCAACCCACTCCAGTATTCTTGCCTGGAAAATTCCATGGATAGAGGAGGCTGGTGGGCAACAGTCCATGGGCCACAGAAGAGTCAGACACGACCAAACAACAATAACAAGAGTCTGCCTTACAGAGTGAAGTCAGAAAGAGAAAAACAAATATCGTATATTCATTCATGTATGTGGAAGTTAGAAAAACGGTACAGATGAACCCATTTTCAGGGCAGGAATAGAGATGCAGATGTAAAGAGTAGCCTTGTGAACACAGTGGGAAAGAGGAGGGTGGGATAAACTGGGAGATTAGGATTGACATACATACACTACCATGTGCAAAACAGCTAGCTAGCGGGAGCCTGTTATACCACACGGGGAGCTCGGCTGGCTGCTCTGTGATGACCTACATGGGTGGCATGGGAGTGGGCTGGGAGGAAGGTTCAAGGTGGAGGGGGGATATATACACAGCTGACTCACTTCATTCAACAGCAGAAACTAACACTACATTGCAAAGTAATTATATTCCAATAAATTAAAATAAACTGTTTTTTGACTAGCTTAAAGATGGATTTGAAAATGGTTTTGGATGCAGTTAAGTTATGCTATTTAGACTATAAACTCATCTTGACCTAAAAAAACAAACAAACAAAAAAACACATGAACACCAAAATGTATAAGAATAATCATTACAGCATTTACTATAGTCGTAAAAATTGGGACTAACCTAAGTGACCAATTTAGGTTAGGACAATTGGAGAGGGGATAAATAAGCGATAATACATCTATGCTGTAGAATATCATGGAGCCATTTTTAAAATGGAGCAGAACTCTGGTCAGTGATATATATTTTGTGAGGTGCACAAACCAAGCAATGACTACCGCATGATCATATGTGCACTCCTTCAAAATCATTCGTGAGTATGCTCTACACTTAGAAAAAAGGCTGAAATGATACTAAAATACCAATAGACGTCAATTCTAAGGAAGAGTATGGGAAAGCTGCTCAACTCGATTCTGTACTGTTGAAATCATTTAAAAGATTTGATGTTTAAAAGGCAAGAAAGAGACATAGGAGAATGTTCTCAGAGCAGTTCAGGAAATATGATAGACTTCATTTCTCTCACATATAAAGTGAGGATAATTACATCTGGGCTTGCTTTTCACTGGAGATTTTGAGGGTCAAACGAAGGGGCAATGAACACCTGTTTGGAAAAGAAAGCAAGACCATATCCAAAAGTAATGAATTATCATTGAATAAGTGGGGTCAGGCATTTTACATAAGAAATAGTTTTTAACATTTTAATTATCTTAATGATAAAACCAGTCTAGTGAGGGACAAAGCAAGTGAGGGATTGAACCAAAGCGATTCTGCTTCCTTGCTTTCCCAGAACCCCAATGTTCAGCATCTTTTGAGAAGCAGTGTCAGTCATGGGTAAGAACACAAACTGTTCTCCTCCCTGTGATTTTGGGCAAATTACTAAACTTCTCTGTTCCTCACTGTTGTCTTTTATTAAATGGGTATACAGAGCCTACTACAGAAAGTTATTAAATGAGTTAACACATGTGAAACACACCTGTGCCTGACACAGCAGATGGTCTGTAATGGACAGCTATTGTCCCTACTGGTTTGAATTGCCTGGTTAATCACTGGGAAAAAGAATTTTCCCCTGGTTCCCTGATTTGGGGTTGAGAAAAGAGTGAAAAACTCAATAGGAACCTCCTTTCTCCCTTCAGAAATCTTTATATACAAGTAAAGAAATATCTTTATTATATTCTAAGTTCCCCATTCTTGAGGACATCTCCACCACTCTCTCCCTGCCATGTGGCAACTCAGACCCAACCAGGTCCAAGAATGGGACATGCCCCTAGCATGCTGTAGACTCCAGCTCCTCTCCTGGGGGCTCTCTTAGGTTGCCCCTGTCTGACATAGCACTCTGGAATCCATCCTGCCCAAGCAGAGACCAACATGCAACGTTTTCTGAAATCCATGGATGGATCAGAGATGTCAAAAACCGCATATCCATTTCAAAGCCTCATTTTTTAAAATTATTTTTAAACTTTTTATTTTGTACTTGGGTACAGCTGATTAACAAACAATGCTGTGACGGTTTCAGAACAGCGAAAGGACTCAGCCATCCTGGACATGTACACACTGCACTGCCGTATTTAAAATGGATAAGCAACAAGGACCTACTGTATAGCACAGGGAACTCTGTTCATAACTTCATTTTGAGGGATATTAGAGAAATCTGGCATTTCCTTCTTACACTGTGCGTTTTCCCGGAAAAGTTTACTCCTCTTTCTGCCACAAAGGACCTGGGTCCTGACTGACCCCAGCTCAAGGCTCTCTGCCATCCTACTTCCAACTTCCCACGGACTGCCAAGAAGTTCATGCCTATATGTCCACTCCTTTTACATGCATGTAGATGGGAGAAGTTGACTGGAGACAGGAAGACAAGTCCTCTACTGCCCGCAACGCTGGGGAATGAGGGCTGTGAACCCCCAGAAGGAGCTCCAAGGAGGGGCTGGCTCTGCCTCCCTTCTGCAAGGGACACGTGAAGGCAGGGGCGGTCACTGTCCTATTCTGCACAGGCCCGTTCCGGGACCCAGGGCTGCCAAGCAGTAGTCTCCCACTGGTAGGTAAAAAGACTTGGAGAAGTGCTGAACAGCAGAAGGACTAAGGGCAAAGAGGAAGGAGAAGTAGAAAGGAAAGCCAGGGAGATGAAAAGAGCCCTCAGGAAATGGCAGCTCCAAAAAACAGCAAGGTGCTTCAGTCTTCAGGCCAAAGAAGAACATCATCTGATTCTTGACTGTTTTGTTCGTGAATCTTTGCCAACTGAAAATCATTTAGGAACGTCCTCTTTCAGGATATGTGACCGTAGCCCATTCAACTTAAAGAGGTGGCTTTGAGCAAGTCTCTTAACTTTGCTCAGCAGCAGTCTCCCCCTTTGAAAGACAGGATAAGCGTACCTACCAGAAGAAGATGGATTGCATTGATTTAAACAAGACAGAGGTTTATAATCCTCTCATGTAGCAAAAATCTAGAAGAGGACATTCCATCGTCCCATGGCAGTTTCATAGTCATTGGAGGCTCTGGGCTGTCCCTGTCTTCCTTTATCACCATCTATAGTTGGTATATGGCTTCCAACTCCAAGTTCACGTCATAGTCCAGGAAGGCTATCAGAGCACCATACATCAAGTCTGAAATCTAGGTAGAAATTAGAAGGAAGAAGGGATGGACATAATCCCAGCGGAGTCAGTCTCCTAAAGCAGGGGTCCCCGGCCTCTGGGATGTAATGCCTGCTGATTTGAGGTGGAGCTGCTGCACAATAACAGAAAACCAGTGCACAATACATGTGTTGTACTCGAATCAACCTGAAACCATCTCCCCACCCATCCCATTCCAGGGGAAAACTGTCTTCTGGTCCCTTGGTGCCAAAACGGATGGGGACCGCTGCCCTAAAGGGTTTTCCCAGGACCCTCAGCCCCTGCAACAACTTTTGCTTACATCTCATCGACCATCTGTAGCTGTAAGGAAAGCTGGGGCACGTCTTTTACCTGTGCACATGGCCCCAGGAGCAAAAGGAGGGGAAGTAGATGAGCAGAGATACCGGGCAGGCAGTCTCTGCTGTAAAACCTCAGAGAGGTCTTAAAGAACTGCAGGAAATAATGCATGCAAGTAAGCACTTTGTGAACTCAGACTAAGGGCTTGGCAGCTGTTCTCAGCCATCTTCGCTGCAACACTGTGAAGCAGAAACTGAGGTGCGGAGAGACCACCAAGGTCAATAGCCATTAAACGGTAGACCTGGGATTCCGAGGGAGGCCTGGCTATGACTTTCCTGTACCTCCCCTTCCCAAAGAAGAGGGCCTATCTTAGGAGTCTGTTGTGAGTCTGTGGAGGGGGCTTGGCAGCCATGTGTACATGACTGACCTCTCATTCTGCTGAGCCTAGGTACTGGGGGTAGGGGGCAGTTCTTCTGCAAGCTGAGAGCCTGGGCTTCTGTCCACTAAGTGTGGAGCACCAGAGAACCTCAATAATTTTCAGCCTCCATGAACTCTGGTCACGTTGTCTTCTTTGAGATTATGGATGCTTTTAATTTTGCCTTTTACCAAGGGCCTTGGGACCAAAGGCCTTCAGGCATGAGTGCCTATAAATTGCATCTTATTACATTATTAATTACCATGTTATCTGGAGTCAAATAACTGATTAATTCTTTGGCAAGCAATGCTGTGAAATAGAAATTCTTCCTATTCCCTTCCTCCCTGCCCCTCCCCAGCTCTCAGGGAGGAGGTAAGGGATCAGATTTCTATCTGTTTTGAACTCTTTGAAAGAACCGCCTGTGACCATGAGAGGCAGCTGTGCAGCCGGTGTCTGGAATACCGTGAAAAACAAGGAAGAAGTTAACCCACTGGAAACAGAATGATAAAAACAGACATCCTTGGACTTCCCTGGTGGCTCAGTGGTAAAGAATCCTTCTGCCAATGCAAGAGAAACAAGTTCTATCTCTGATCTGGGAAGATCTCATATGCCATGCAGCAACTAAGCCCATGTGCCTCAACTACGGAAGCCCAAGAGCCCTGGAGCCCATCCTCTGCAATAAGAGAAGCCACCTCAAGGAGAAGCCAGCTCATCACAACTGGAGAGTAGGCCCCACTCACCACAACTAGAGAAAGCCCATGTGCAGCAAAGAAGACCCAGCACAGCCAAAAATAAATAAACAAATCAATAAATAATTTTTTAAAAAAGAAATAGACGTCCTGGGACACCTGAAATTCAAGATCACATAGGGTTGGGACCAAGAGGAGATGAACCAGTCTGAAGTTTGGATGCAGCTAATGGAGGAGATGGGAAGTAAAAAAGGTACATGTTAGTACGTGGGGACAGAGAAGCTAAAAGAAGGAAGCTGCTGGACCTGGAGTAGGCTGGGAGCCTCCAGCAAAGAGAAAGAGGCACTCTGAAATACAGGATTTGCCTGGCGTGTCAGCAGGAAGGGCCTTGGGTTCCTCGAGACTTCTGAGAGGGATCCCTGCTGGTTCAGAGCATGAAACCTAGAAGTCACGGAGGGCTGGGAATCATTAGTGCTACCTAGCTTAGGGACCTGCTGTGCAGAAAGGGACCCATTTTTGCTTCTTGGTCCACCAGTGCATGGAACCTCTTAACTAGGGCCAGGATCCTCTGGTTTGGTGGCAACCTGGAAGTTTCTCACAAGCTTTTATATTCCAGGACAATAAGGTAGGGCTACCAGTGGGGGGCAGATTTTTAAGGAGCTGTGACCTTCTGGGGTTTCCCAGGTGGCTCAATGGGTAAAGAATCTACCTGCCAATGCAGGAGACGTGGGTTCCATTCCTGGGTCGGGAAGATCCCCTAGAGGAGGAAATGCCAACCCACTCCTGTACTCCTCCTGTGCCTGGGGAATCACGTGGACAGAGGAGCCTGGCAGGCTACAGTCCACAGGGTAGCAAAGACTCGGACACAACTTAGTGACTGAGTGCATGTGCACGACCTTCCTAAGCTGCAGCTGATAGCTGATAGAAGCATCCTCTTCTCATCTCCTGCCATCTCACACGTGGTCAGACATGCTGCATCGGTGAGAGTCTTAATGGACTCTTCATGTGGGAGGCGAATTCTTGGCATCTTCCAGCTGCATCTGTGCAGTTGGCAAAACCCCTGCCTGCAGAACTGCTGAGAGGGTTAAGTCCCATCTGTCAAACCCTCATGCCAGGCCTGATGCAGAATCGCTGCTGAACAAATCTTAGTGACATATCATGGCACAGGGCCCTCCCCTACATACTGCAACTAAGAACACAAGTAGGAGGGCAGATGCAGGCAGGTCAGGGCTCCAGGGAGGAGGGGTTCTAATTTCCTAGAGGGTAGCTCCTGGGATAGGGTCATCACCCACAGTGAAAGTTTCCTCTTGGGAAACTGCAGACTTCAAAGGGAGGCAACCCATCACACAGGGTTTAGCCCAAGTCAAATTCAGGTTTGGTCCAGACTCTGCTATGTACGGGGCTTCCCTGATAGCTCAAGTGGTAAAGTATCTTGCCTGCTATGCAGGAGACCCAGGTTCAACCCTGGGTCAGGAAAATCCCCTGGAGGACAGAATGGCAACCCACTCCAGTATTCTTGCCTGGGAAATCCCATGGACAGAGGAGCCTGGGGGGCTACAGTCCATGGGGTCACAAAGAGTCAGACAGACTGAGCAACTAACACACACACACTGCTCTGTACTAGTTAGATGTTCTAGGCCAAGCTGCCTAACCTCTGAGCTGCCTAACCCCTCTGAGACTCAGAAGATTCATCACACCTCCCTCAGAAGGCTGACAGTCTCTGAGGAAACCACACCTCTCCACCGCCGCAGCTGGACTGGAAGACATAGGCAGGCGGGGAGGCCGAGTCAGCATACAAACCCCCGTGGCCCCCACGAGTTGTCTCCCAGAGCCTCTGCCAGAGAAAGGTCAAAGCAGAAGCAGCTGGAAGATTTCTCCTCCCTGGGAGAAAATGAGCCCGCAGAAGACCACCAGGATTACGACACCATCTGTGGGCTTTTCACCCTGAATCTGAGGAACCTAGCTAACAGCGTTAGACATGACCCCACCCAGCTTCCCAGCCCTCTGAAAGCAGAGAAAGGGGACAGGAAACTCAGGTCCAGAGAAAGAGAGGCTGGAAGGGAATTGCAGGCCAAGGAAGAGTGAGGACTCGGGCCTCTTGTAACCAGCACTCGGGGTGAATCCAGACAGCCCACGGATTGCTTAGCCTCTCTCTCTGCTACACATACGCACATGGATTCCCACAAATTCAGACTTTCAAAACTGGACATACACTTTAAAAACTGTGTGAAACTTGTACATGAAGCTGATGGAAAATAGAGCCACTTCACGTAGGAATCAAACACCTGACCTCTTCCCCGCTGCATCTGTGACAGGGGGCAGCGACTGTTTGTCCATTTGGTATGAGGATCAAGTCACGTACGTAATCTCCTTACCAGGTGTCCGACACAGGGTGGCTGCTTGACACGTGTTAGCTTTATGTTACCGCCTTTGGACCCCTCCCAGATCCACTCACACACTCGAGTTGTGCACTGCCCAACTCCAGGAGACACTGTTCCTGTAGACTACGCTGTGTGCAGTCGTTCCTGGATTTGGGCAGTGCGCATCCTGCACCACTGTGCGTGGTATGCCTGCTGACAGCCCGCCCCTTCCTCAGAACAGACACACAGCACCCTCGGACATCCCTGCTGACTTTGACTCTCTGCTGGCCTTCCTAGCCTTTCACTTGCTCTTTCCTCAGCTTTGAATCCCTCAGCTGATGGAGAACCAAAGTGCGGTAGCCACCAGGAAGGCAGTGTGGGCAAAACTGAGGGCAGTCTGAGTTTCCTTCCTTCTTTTCTCAAGGTTTACCTAGATCTTGAGTCTCTTATCTTTTAGGGCTAGTGGATGATTTTTGAGACTAAGTGTGCTGCGTTCCCTGATCCTAGTCCTGGCTCTCCAACCTGGGTCCTGGGGCAGGGGGCCTGGCTGGGCTACAGCAGTCACCTGGTAGAAAAAGAGTATTGGGGGATCATGAGGTATTTTACTCACAGCAAACGTGGAGCAGGAAACCTGGGAGGCTGCAGCTGCTGCTGCTATTTCCATTTAACTGTTGTTGAGTCCCAATCCCCAAGTCATTTATCCAGTGAACCAGCCAGGCAAGGACAGAGCCTGGCTCTCAAGGCCGGCCTGGTTCCCAATGCACTAATGACACTTGACAGACACCAAATTCTAGCAATTTCCAAACAAAACCTTGAAGCTCCAATCCCAGGGCCCTCGGGAAACACTCCATTGCTTCCCCAGGCTTTGCTCAGCTGGTCCTTACTGATTGCCAGCAATCCCCAGCTGAGAAGTCACCTGCCCTCCAGCCCCTCCCTGCCCTCCAGCCCCTCCCTGCCCTCCAGCCCCTCCCTCCCTTCCCAGCTCTTCCCTCCCCTCCCAGCTCTCTCCTCCCCTCCCAGCTCTTCCCTACCCACTCCCTGTCCACTTCCCTGTCCCTGCTTGAGCAGGGGAAGCTGAGTTAAGCTCCAAGAGCCCTCTGAGAAGGTGGCCAGACGGTGCAGCAGGCCCTGATTTATGTTGCTTATAAGAGCATCACCTGTTTGCAAGAGCTTTATCCAGTTGCTGAAATGACGCTACCCGTGGACCTGGCTGGGATCTTCAGATCTGCCATGTGAATACTACAGAGTTCCAGGGCTACTGCAGATGATGTCTGCCAAATAGCAGACGCCAGAGCTTTTCACTCAAAAAAGACTTTACATAAGACACAAGACCAGACAGACTTTCAACCGGATTTGAATCCTTTTTTACTCTGCTTCTGTTCTTGTTCTTAAAACACAGAGAATTTCTAAAATTCCGTTATTATTTTAATGCTGGGATAATTCACTTGAAAAAATGTCAAATATGTCATAAGCAACCACTCCACATAAAGAAGGAAATAACTGTGTTGAAAACTACCCATGTAAACCTATCCCACCCGCTTGCCTCCTGCTCAGTTGTCACCATCCTAAGTTAGGTCTTTATTATCTCCCTGTGTCTTCATATATTGCATCCTTTTATTTTTTACCTTTGAGATACTTGTGGATTCACATGCAGTGGTTAAGATAATAGAGACAGAGTCTGTATACTCTTCACCCACTCCCTACTGTGGCAGCACCTTAAAAAACTATAGCACAATATCACAACCAGCTAATTGACATTGAAACAACCCACTGACTCTATTCAGATTTCATCATGTGACATACACCTGTGTGTATGTGTGTGTAGCTATACATGTGTATGTGTGTGCATTTAGTTACATGCAATTTTCCCTCCTGTGAGGATTTGCATGACCACAACCACGGTCAAATATAGAATAGTTTTATCACAAGGACACCTGCCACAACCAACTTCTCTCTTCCCCTCCCTAGCTCCTGGCAACTACCAATCTCTTCTCCACTTCTATTATTTCACCATTTATCATATAAATGGAATTATACAGTATGTAACCATATATAAGATTGCCTTGTTTCCCCCCTAAATGAAATGCCCTTAAAATCCATCTCGGTTGTTGCATCTATCACTCATCTGTTCCCTGTTATTACTGAGAACTATTCCATTGAATGGACATAACATAGTGTTTAACCATTCGCCTCCTGAAGGATCTTTGGGTTACTTCGAGGGATGTTACAAATAAAGCTGCTGTGAGCATTTTTGTAGAATCTTTTATGTAAACTGAAGTATTCATTCTTCTGATGCAAATGGCTAAGACTGCACTTGCTGAGGTGTATGATAAGCACATACTATTATGTGGAACTGACCCCTTTCTTTTAAATACATATTGGTATCACACTTTGTGCTTATTTTTCTGCAACTCACTTCCCTCTCAACATATGTTCCCTCAAACTTATCTACGTTTATACAGGTAGTTGTAGCTTATTTGTACTGATATATAGTATTCCACTGGCTTCCCTGGTGGCTCAGATGGTAAAGAATCTGCCTGCAATGCAGGAGACCTGGGTTTGATCCCTGGGTTGGGAAGATCCCCTGGAGGAGGGCATGGCAACCCACTCCAGTATTCTAGCCTGGATAATCCCCGTGGACAGAGGATCCTGGAGGGCTACAGTCCATAGCGTCGCAAAGAGTTCGACACAACTGAGAGACTAAGGACACAGAACATAGCGTTCCATAGTGTGAATATACTTCTATTTACTATCTTTTCTAACTCCACTTCTGGAAGGGATAAAACTGTTACAAGAGAATGGATTTGGTACATATGGAGGCAATTTATCTTCCCAGTTTTAGAATGGAGTGATATGAAATAAGCCTTAACTAGCCAAGAAGACAATTGATGATTTATCCTTGGTTCTGCCCACTAGATTACTTTGGTAAAGTCACTTAACTTTTCTGAGCTCAGTTTTGTCATTTGTAAAATGGGAATCTCAATAATAATACCTGCCCTAATACTTGTGGGAATTAAATAAAAATATATAAACTAAAATAAAGCATGCAGAATTAATGGTAATTACATTTATTAATAAATATAATTAAGTGCCTATTCTCACCAAAGGAAAGAAGAACCAAACTATGCACTCAAGATTTTTCATGGAAAATCCAGTTTCAAATCATCTCCCCCACTGTTCTAAGTTGCCTTGTCAGGCCTGACCTGCCTTGGGGATCCAAAGATGCCATCAGCAGCAAGGTCAGGGTTACTGTGGAGAGGCTAGTGCTGATCTCCCTTTAAGATTGCTATCCCATTTTGTAGATGAGGAAACAGAGGCTCAGAGGTTGAGTAGCTGGCCTAGAATCACACAAGAGCTGGACTCCACTGTCTTTAGTCTTGGATTCAACTTCCTCACTGACCCGGAGGGTCCCTGCCCACACTTGGTGTCCAGACTGAGAGTGGAGGGTGTGGGCTTTGGTCCTCCTCAGAGGTGGCAGAGGCTCTTCCCTGTTCGTAGCAACCTTGAGAACCACCTACCCGCTCTCTCTCTTTCTCTCTCTCTCTCTCTCTCACACACACACACACACACACTTCTCCAGAGGCCAGCCCACCCGCTTGCCCGCTCCCCCAGCCCAGGCTTCTGGAGCGGGAGGTCCGAGATCAGCTGGGCCACCACAGGATGGGAGGAAGGGAGAGAGAACGCTGCGTCAGACCCAAAATCAAGTCTTTAAATATGCATTGCTGAATTGCTGGGCTGAGCATCAGCCAGGGTGACATGACAACACTCTCCAAATATTTAGAATGTGTGAGTCCTCCGGAAGGAGAACTGGTTTTTTGTCTGAAATGAGGAGGGGAGGCTGGGGAAGGGGCTGCTGAGGAGCAATGGCACAGGATGCAGAAGAAGGAACTTGGATGTCGGGCCCAGAACCCTTTTCCCTGGCTCTGCCTCAGTTCCTCCCTCGTAAAATTGAGGGGTGGGTGGGAGCTGAATCTCTGAAGTTGGCCCAACTCTGGAAAAAAAAATTAAGGCTTTTACATCGGACACCCAGGTGCCCCCTGTCCCTCAGGGGAAGCAGAGAAAAGAATGGTCCCTGAGGAATCCCCGTTGCCCTGAGGGTTCCAGACCTCAGGTGTCACATCCACCACTGAAGTGCTTCCTGTTTTTCCTGGCTCTCCTACCGCATAGGCTGTGTGAGCTGGAATGTGTCCTAGGAATGCAGGTGAGGGAATTCTCCTAGAGAGGGAGCAGGTAGGATGGGGAGACGGTGAGAGCTTTCAGGGAGGGTTTCATCCTGGTTCTGGAAATGCCATTGCCTGAAGCCCAGTTTTCTGAACTGAGACTCACTGATTGCAAGCCCGGGG
This sequence comes from Capricornis sumatraensis, assembly GCF_032405125.1. NCBI lineage: Eukaryota > Metazoa > Chordata > Mammalia > Artiodactyla > Bovidae > Capricornis > Capricornis sumatraensis. The sequence goes on from NC_091082.1 coordinate 64,346,525, forward strand.
CCCCAGCCTCTGTGACTCCCCAAGGAGGGAGGGCCTGGGGGCTCCTCCGTCTGATTCTGATGTGTTTTCCTCACAGCCTCACCGCAGGGAGCATCCTTATCGCACCAGAGAGAGACCAAGAAGAGGCTTGCACAGGGCACCCTAGACACAGACCAGCCACCCCGAGCTCTCATTCAACATTCAGGACCCCTGCAGCTCTGTCCAAGCCTCTTCTCCTACAGTCTAAGCCTGCTTTCACAGGGGAGACAGCCCATCCTGGCAGCCCCCTCCTTAAGAGTTCTGGTAGAAAAATATCTAATATCACCATCCCAAGAAAAAATAGGAAGGACCTCCCACCTCCACCCTCTGGTGATCCACTGAGCTCTGCTCTCCACCCTTCATGTCCCCATGTGGTCCACCCCATCCTCTCACTCTCTGGCCAACCAGGCCTCCTTCAAAATGCTGCCCTACACGTCCCTGTCCCTGTGTGCCCAGTGCCACCGCCTCATGCCCACAGCGTGCTCTCGCATACATCACAGGCCCACTCCCCTCATCCCAAGCCCAGGGGACCTGATGTGCTTCAGAATTCAGGTTTCTGATTTTAAGGAGGTGACATGATGCTTATCCCCTCTGGTGTCTCAGATCCCTGCAAGGTCTGGACCAGCTCTCTGCAATCAAACACATTAATACTTCCGCCAGGAGACCCATGAATATTCACGCCAAGCGGGGATAAATAAAAGACTATAAATAGCTTTTCAGGACAGCTTTTGCCTCCAAATGAGTTCCATGAAGACTCCTCTGTTTTCTGGCTTCTGTAGATAAGACAGTGAGAGCCTGACTTTAACCTGAGCTGTTTCCCGCTCACCTGATTGTCACCTCATACTTTGTCCTGAGTGTCTGCTATACCCGGGTGGTCTCCTGTTGTCCCCTGGTCTTATTGGATCTCCAATGGCCTCAGCCTGCAGTGGCTTGAAGAAAAATTTCACTTCCCCAGCCAGAGACTGAAGTTAGGGCATGGCAGTGAGAACGCTGAATCCTAGCCACTACACCAACAGGGGCCAGCGGTCAGTAACAAGGCTCTGGTCCATCAGCTGTGTAGAAATGAATTTCCACAGAAAGGCGGAAAGTAGTGAAAAAAGTAAAGTGTTTATTAGAAGAAAAATGTCCATGTGGATATACACACAAGCAGTTCCCTGATAGCTCAGTTGGTAAAGAATCTGCCTGCAATGCAGGAGACCTGGGTTCTATCCCTGGGTTGGGAAGAGCCCCTGGAGAAGGGAAAGGTCCCCATTCCAGTATTCTGGCCTAGAGAATCCCATGGACTGTATATCACTTTCACTTTTATTCCAGGTTTCCTTGAGCCAATCATCTTGCTTTGCCTGGTTCTGAGTCTGTGTTTGGTTTGTCTCAAGGAGAAGGAAATGGCAACTCACTCCAGTGTTCTTGCCTGGAGTATTCCACGGACGGGGGAGCCTGGTGGGCTGCCGTCTATGAGGTCTCACAGAGTCGGACATGACTGAAGTGACTTAGCAGCAGCAGCAGGGTCCTCCCATGTGTGTGCACACATTTCTCAGCCAAGGTGGATTCTAGCAAAGAGGCCTATGGGTAGGTTGACACTGCTCCCTTTTTGACTTTGAAGGAGCCTTTCTTCCCACATACAACCAGGAATGTCTCCTTGACCTGAGAGTGAGAAATATGTGATCGCTCACCCAGGCAGGGCTTAGCTCCTCCTTCTCTTCATCTTAGAGAGTCTGTCCACAGAGGACAAACTCCAGCTGTTCACCCTGGGCCCATCTGCCCCCGCCTCACCATCCTGCAGCTCATCTGCTCCAGATCTTCCAGACTGCCCTTGAGAACAAGAGTCCCTTCCCCTCCCTGGGCTGCTCTTCCCCTGGTCAGCCCTAAGCTCATGGGCCTCCCTGACCAGCAGAGCAACCTCTTATTTCACAAGTTCCTCTGAGGTGCAGCTGGATGATTACTTGTCCTGTTGCACAAGGGGTTTACACTGATGGTGCGAAGGGCATAGACGGGGTACTGGTTAAGATGAAGGAAACACTAAAGGAGACAGAGTGGAGATGTTGGGGTGGTATTTGCCTGGGCACCGCCTGCTCAGTGGACAAGAGTCTGCAGCCCTAGCCTGAAGCCTGAGGGTAGGTGCCGAAGGAGTAACTTTCCCAACGGATGTTCTGAGCCACAAGCACCGGCAAGGTCACCATGGGGCCCAGGACACAGTGTGCAAACTAGAATGGGGCTGAGGGCAGCGCCAAGCCTGCCCTTATGATGCTTTTATGCAAATTATAAAAGGTTCCCCCTTTAGACAGGCACCACCAGAGGTTCACGGTCCAGCCCATCCCTTGCTCAGCAACCAGCTCTGTGCAGGTCACCAGCTGTATAATTGTACACAAGATCCCCAAGGATTGGTCTTCCCAACTTTCACCTAGAACACTGTGGGGCTTTGAGGAGGGCAGGCTGAGGACATGGCTGGGGGTGGGAGGTGAGGGGGAGCAGTGAATGCGATTCTAGAGGTACCTCTCTCAAGCTAGACAGCGGGAGTCCTCTTCCAGTGGCCTTGATGGGCAGCCAACATTGGGGATCCTGATGAAATGATGGTGAGCTTGCCAGACTCCCTAGAAGGACTGGTGGGTGTATTTTGCAGGGAGGTGTCCTTTGGTATTATGCAGATGAGTCGCAACCCTCCAAACAGTGAACTCTTATCACTTCCTTCAACCCAGGGACAGGGGACGTCTGGGGTTTAAAGATTCCTTGGGGCCCTTGGGTAGTCAGACTTAGTTTTCTAGAACTGGCTGGCCCCTGAGGAGTCAGAAATCTTCGTGCTGCTATAAAGAGAGGGACCACTCTTCGAGGTCAGGAAGGAAAGAGGAGAGAGAGAGCCGGGGGGACTGCCTCTCACCTCCATGCTGGATTCTGCAGTGGCCCTTCTTGCTTCCTGGGCAGAACCCCAGACACACTAAGGAAGTATGGGGGGTCAGAGAGCAGTAAGCAGGGAAAAAAAAAAAAAAACAATGACAAATAAAGACAAATGGAGAGAAACAAACTATGAGAAGCGCTCGCTTCAGCTCACCTACCCCCTCCCCACTTTCCCTAGAAGATCAAATTATGACCTGAAATCACTGGATACATATTTTATTATGTGGATAATTTAAAAGATTAGAGTGAGACAAAGAATTCATAAGCTGTAGTCACATTAGAAGACAAATTGTTTCCATTAATCTCTGAAGAAGGGAGGGAAAGTGAGAAATGAGAAAATGTACGTGAGCGGGAGAAAGGCGGGGGAGAAAGCAGGGGGAAAATGTACGTGAGGGGGAGAGGGACAATGAGGCTTCTTTTCTTCCTGTCTCTGGCAGCAACCCCCTAACCGCCCCCCCACCACCACCACACCCCCCCCCCCCCGCCCCCCGCCAAAACAGGCTGAGGCTCTGCTCCAGAGAAGGCTGATTTGCATTGCAGATTTGTCTCAGCTGCTTTTTGCTTCTGTTGCCAACCAGAGATGGTTTAAATAACATGTATTGTTCTGCGTGATTCCTTATGCAAATGTTTCCGGCCTGTTTGTTATTCCTGAATAATTTCCAATGCCTGCTGTCTGGGCAGAAGAAGCAGCTCACTCTCCCAGCTGTGCTAGGTGTCACCTGCTGGCGGCAGGGTTTTAATGGCCCCAGCCCCACTCCGGAAGTCCAGCAATGGTGTTCCAGGAGCCCAGTAGGCAAGTCCCGGCCCTGGACTGGAGAATGTCATAGCTGGGAGAACTGCCAAGAATCTGGTCTAACCGCAGGATTTTATGTAGAGGAAACTGAGGTCCAGAGGAGGGAAGTCACCTCCGTGACTGGGCCCAACCTGTCTCTCTCTGAGGAGGAGGCTTGCTGAGTGCTGGTGACATGGAGTTGTCCGCAAACACAGGCTGTGAAGTTGAGGACCAGCCTCTCATGTACAAGCTAGTGAATAAAATGAATGACCTTCGATTTAATGAATGAATTGTGTGGGTACCTACTTTTTTTTTTCTAGAAATGGGGTTTAGAAAAATAAGAATGTTATTGAATCAATCCTGGTCCACTCACCCGATGTGCAACAAAGCCTTCACATGGGTTGTAGTGAAGCAAAGTCTAGGGTGCCATGCAAGGAGAATGGGCCACTCATCCTCAAAAGACCAGAAATCATCAATGGCTTTCAGTGTTGGGTTTTCTAGTGTAAGGGAGAGGATTGTAGGGTATAGATCAGCTAGAGCACAGTTCTCAGATTGGTTGGTGGAGAGTCCCTTGGACTGCAAGGAAATCAAACCAGTCAATCCTAAAGGAAATTAGTCCTGAATACTCATTGGAAGGACTGATGCTGAAGCTGAAGTTCCAACGCTTTGGCCACCTGATGCGAAGAACTGACTCATCGGAAAAGACCCTGATGCTGGGAAAAATTGAAGGCAGGAGGAGAAGCGGACGACAGAAGATGAGAAGGTTGGATGGCATCACCAACTCAATGGACATGAATTTGAGCAGGCTTCAGGAGTTGATGATGGACAGAGAAGCCTGGTGTGCTGCAGTCCATGGGGTCACAAAGAGCTGGACACGACTGAGTGACTGAACTGACTGACTGAAGGTAGCAGCTTCACTGATGGCTCAGATGGTCAAGAATCCACCTGCAATGCAGTAGACCTGGGTTCGATTCCTGGCTTGAGAAGATTCCGTGGAGAAGGGCATGGCAATCCACTCCAGTATTCTTGCCTGGAGAATCCCATAGACAGAGGAGGCTGGCAGGCTACTGTCCATGGGATTGTAAACAGTTGGATACAACTGAGTTAACACTTGAGGTTACATAGTGAAATTTCAGAAATCTCAGTCAACCTCAGTTCCAACCAGTCTGGGTCTATATGCTGGTGCTCAGCATGCAGTTAACTTCTTCCACCTGATGAGAGTTTTAGCATCTGTAAAACAGCTCAAGGATCTGGATCAGGATATGATCTAGAACCCTTGAGGAAGAACTGGAGGTCCTGACTTTGTGTTATGGCTACTCATTATTATTATTATTTTCTCTTGCATGGCTGTTTTCCTTTATTTCTTCAATTTCTTATTTCTCTGAAAACATTTTCTCTTTGGAACTGGGGAAGACCTCTACAGAAAAGAGGCAGGGGACATGGGGGCTATCCCTAGAAAGGTCCCATGGGATCTTGCTCAGTTTCAAAACTACAAAGAGATCCTTTTCTCAAGAAGCTCCAGGGCCCAGGCTGGAGTTGGTACATGAAGGGACGACACCTTCAAGATTTACCTCCTCCTCGCTTCTACCAGATCACACTTTGCCAAGGTTGTCCTGGTGTTGTTTGGGAAAGAGAAGACCTGGAGGGTCTCTGAGAATTCTCTTCCAGAACCTGGAGGCTGCCCAGGGACCAAGTCCAGAGGCCAGGTGTCAGTACCAGACACCAGAGATATTTTTCTACTCAAAGAGAGGAAAAATGTTAAAATGCTTAGGGCTGTCTCATCAAGGAATGGGCAGCCCTGAGGGGTGAAGAATCAAGCAGAGGATGGAAGGATGGACTCTGCAGGATGATGGAGAAGGACTTCCGGAGCTGGCTGGGAGAGTGGACATTGCTCTGCAAAGTTCATTGACCTTATAGTTCCAGAATGTGTAGCGCACACAACATAGAGAAAGAGAAAGGGAGAAAGGAATTTTCCAGAAGGGGCCTCAGACAGGCCCTTGAAGAGAAGTGGAGTGTGGTCCTCAGAAAGCACAGATTATAGAACATTCTCACTAGGGAAGCTGAAGGACCAATTCCCTTTCTCATGGGTGGTCCTTCCACCCTGGCCTCCTGCTCCTGACTTCCCAGAAGCACCAAGACAGCACATAGAGGTCAGGCACTCAAAGCCTCAAGAGAGCTCCCAGTCCTGGAGAGGGGCAGGCCTCCAGCCACCCACGGTAGCAGCCCTGGCCACTCAGCTGCATATTCAGACTCCAAGGAGTCTGATGTCCCCCCAGGCCTGAGCTGGAGAGCATCATGTGCTTGGGATGGGGACAAGCGGACTTCAGCTCAGTTGAGTGGGGGTCACCTTAACCATCCAATCCCATTACCCACTACACAGGCGATGCTGTCAGGCAGGAACCGGTCGATCAGGAAGCGATGAAAACCGGCTCTGCTGGATGTGACTGCCGTGCCCACATGCTGCTGGAGCCAGGAAATCAATGGATCCTAACTGGAGCAGATGGTCCACAGGTGGGCATCCCAGCTGGGCTTTTTACCATCTGTGGGGACACTGAGCAAGTGACCTCACCTCTCCAAACCCTAACTTCTTCATCTACCTCCAAAGAGAAAACACTTATGTCACAGGGTTGCCAGGAGGACAGGAGCAGATGGATCAACATGTGTTCTCTTGGGACAGAGATGGTGTCCAGCACACAGGGCAAGAAAAGTCAAAGTGTTAGTAACTCAGTTGTGTCCAACCCTTTGCGACCCTGTGGACTGTAGCCCCCCGCCCTCCAGGCTCCTCTGTCCACAGAATTCTCCAGGCAAGAATACTAAAGTGGGTTGACATTCCCTTCTCCAGGGGATCTTCCCAATCCAGGAATTGAACCCCAGTCTCCCTCATGGCAGGCAGATTTTTTACCATCTGAGCCACCAGGGAAGTGGGTGCTCAACAAATATCCATCCATTTGTTTTATATCTTCATTTCTTTCAATGATGATGGACAGGTGGCAGGATGCGGGCTTTTTATATGATACCTGGAAGTGCCCCATCTGGGATAAGAGGAGGATCTGTCACCCCTAGAAGCTGTGGTCCACCAGGCTTGGTTTGTCCTCACTTTAGGGCAAAAGATGAGAGAGAAGAGCAGTCACACAACACAGCCTTGAAGCCCACTAGCTTTGGGGATAAGGATTTCAAGTGCGCAGCTAAAACATGTAAACAAGTGACACTGTATTCTCCTCCCTTCCTCCTGAGGGTCCTAGGCTGAATGGGATGACAGCATCTTAACTCCACCAACTCAGAGCAATTTCAAGCAGTCCTTAGTGTGAGCCTTAGTTTCTCCATTGGAACAGAGATGGTGCAACGATTAGATGTCAGAGTGCGTGCAACACCCAGCACAGTGCTCGCAAAGAACAACAAAGAAATGTGAGTTGCCCTCCCCTTTCATCCCCTGCTGTTGATTTTCACCATCCTAAGCAAGGCACTCACACCTATCAACCCTCAGTCTCCCTGACAGCAGACCAGCATCCACCGATGAAGGAGACTAGCGGCAGGACCAAGCCGAGGGGCGGAGGGAGAAAGGAGCAGCAGCATTGAGAAAAGTGGTCAGCATTTATTAGAAAATTCTTGGTGGACTTACAAGGAATTAGTGTACCTTGTCTCATACCAGATGCCACACCACTCTATCTTTAGAAACCTCAGGGCGAGGGAAGGTTCCAGGCCTGTGAGCATCCTGGCTCTCCAAGGCTGGCTCTATAAATACCCACCCAGCCGGACTCAGCAGCTCTGTTCTCCGATCTGGAAACAGCCCCTCCTGGCAGCAGCCCTGGAAGCCAGCAGCCCAGAGCGCGGAGCAGCCCTGGACACGGAGCATGTCCACCAGGCGCCCACCGCCTGCTGTGTCCCAAAGGGCCATGCCACCGCCCACAAGCTTTCTCTGGTGCCCAGTGGCCAGGGAGGACGGAGGTAAAGACAGAAGATAAGACGGCTGGCCCTGAGATGGGGCGAGAGGGCGCGGGGCACACGGCGGGGAGGGCGGAGGAGGCCAAGCGAGGGCTCAAGTTCCTTCTCCCTGAAGCGTGTTCTGAGCTGCTGCTCCAGCAGGGCAGGGCAGGGCACCAGGCCGGAGGAATGCAGAGAGGACAGACTCAGGCCTCCCTCGGGGAGCTCAGAGTCCACTAAGCGCTCGGAACAGGAAGCCAGCCATCACTCAGAACCCTCTGCCTGAGTGAAGAATAGAAACCGAATATTTGAAAGGCTTGGGGAGTTGAAGCCTAAGGAGAGAAGGGACTCTACTTAATACTCTGTAAAGGCCAATATGGGAAAAGAATCTAAACAAGGGTGGAGGGATGTCCTTGGTGGTCCAGTGGCCAAGACTCCAAACTCTCCCAGTGCGGGGGTCCCAGGGTCAGTCCCTGATCAGGGAACTAGATCCGGTATGCTGTAGCTAAGATCCAGTGCAGCCAGATAAATGAAAGTACATAAAAAAATAAAAAGGAGTGGATATATGTTTAACTGATTCACTTTGCTGTACACCTGAAACTAACACAAGATGGTAAATCAAGTATATGTATGTGTGTATATATATATATATATATATATATATGATATGTTAGTCACTCAGTCATATCTGACTCTGTGACCCCACGGATTATAGCCCGCCAGTCTCCTTTATCCGTGGGATTTCCCAGACAACAAGAATACTGAAGTGGGTAGCCATCTCCTTCTCCACTGGATCTGGGAACCAGATCTCTTGCATTCCAGGCATATTCTTTACCATCTGAGCCATCAGGGAAGCCCCATCAACTATACTCCAATAAAAATTAAAAACTAAAAAAAAAAAAAAAAATTTTTTTTTTAAAGAGAGAAGTGGGGAGGAATCCACAGAAAAGCAAAGAAACCAATGTAGCTCCTGAGCTGTCTCCTCCTATGGGTGCCTCCCCCAGCACCTTTGCACATGTGTATATGGATGGAATGTCCATCATCTGAGTGAAGTGGATTATTGAAGTATAGTTGATTTACAATATTAATTTCAGGTGTACAGCAAAGTGATTCAGTATTTTGCAGATCCTTTTCCATTATAAGTTATTAGAGGATACTGAATACAATTTTCTGTGCTATGCAGTAAATCCTTGTTTCTCTTTACATACAGTAGTTTGTACCTGTTACTTCCATTCTCCTAATTTATCCCTCCTCTTCTTCCCCTTTGGTAATCATAAGTGTGTTTTCTAGGCCTGTGAGTTTCTGTTTTGCATATACATCCATTTGTATTGTTTTTTAGATTCTACATATAGGCAACATCACACAGTATTTGTCTTTGTCTGGCTTATTTAACTAAGCATAATATTCTCTAAGTCCATTCAAGTCGTTGCAAATGGCAGAATTTCCTTCTTCTTTAAGACTGAGTAATATTCCACTCTGTCTGTATATATCATATCTTCTTAATCTTATCACTTGAGTCTTGTTTTAAATGCACCAGTGGCTCCATATTTAAGGTCACCCACAAGAACTTGTCTGAGATGGAGCTAATTGTGCCCCCTGTACACACATGCACACAAACACACTCATGGAGGCATCACACTTTGCCTGCTTCATCAGCCTGAAAGATTCTCAGTGAGTTTCTAGAAGTTGGCCTCCCCAGGCCTGGATGTCTTTGAAGAAGGGAGCCCCTCTCCTCAGCACATCCCAAGTGACTTCTGCGCCCTGTATGCTGGCCACAGAGACGTGTCTTCATACCGTTCTAACTGCTGTCAGGCAGGGGCTGGAAGGGCAGCAGCTAGGGATGGAGAGGGGGTGAGGGGAAAAGGAGAGGGGAGGGGAGAGGGAGGTCTGAGACAAGGAATCAAGAACTGGGACTCAAGGGAGACGGATGGGGAAGGAGGGAGGTCAGTGGTCCTCACTTCTCTTCCCTTCCACCTGCTTCCTCAGTCCCCTCTCCTCTCTTCCTGCTCTTTACCCCACAGCCCCAGCTCTCTCTCTCTCTCTCTCTCTCTCTCTCTCTCTCACACACACACACACACACACACACACACACACACTCTACTCTCCATCCCCACATCCCAGAATCCGACCTCCCCAACACAGATGTAAAAACAAAATTGGGTCATTTGTAGAGATGTGGATGGGGCTAGAGAGTATCATACAGTATGAAGTCAAAAAGAGAAAGACAAATATCATATATTAACGCGTGTATGGGGAATCTAGAAAAATGGTACAGATGATCCATGTTGCAGAGCAGAAATAGAGACTCAATGCAGAGAACAGATGTATGGACACAGAGTGGGGTGGGATGAATTGGGAGACTGGGATTGACGTATGTGCACTTGCTGTTTTTAGTCGCTAAAGTCATGTCTGACTCTTTGTAACCCCATGGACCGTAGCCCGCCAGGCTCCTCTGTCCATGGGATTTCCCCGGCAAGGATACTGGAGTGGGTTGCCACTCCCTTCTACAGGGAATCTTTCCAACCCAGGGATCGATTCCATGTCTCCTGCATTGCAGGCAGATTCTTTACCACTGAGCCACCAGGGAAGCCCTTCAGATATACACTGCTGCTGCTGCTGCTAAGTCGCTTCAGTCATGTCTGACTCTGTGCGACCCCATAGACGGCAGCACGCCAGGCTCCCCCGTCCCTGGGATTCTCCAGGCAAGAACACTGGAGCGGGGTGCCATTGCCTTCTCCAGTGCATGAAAGTGAAAAGTGAAAGTGAAGTCGTCCAGTCGTGTCCGACTCTTCGCGACCCCGTGGACTGCAGCCCACTAGGCTGCTCCGTCCATGGGATTTTCCAGGCAAGAGTGCTGGAGTGGGGCGCCACTGCCTTCTCCCATGTGTAAAACAGATAGCAAGTGGGAAGCTGCTGTATGGCACAGGGAGCTCAGCTCAGTGCTCTGTGATGACCTGGAGGGTGGGATGGGGGAAGCGAGGTCTAAGAGGGAGGGGATATATGTATAAATATAGCTGATCCACTTTGTTGTACAGCAGAAACTAGCACAATATTGTAAAAGCAACTATACCTCAATTAAAAAAAAAAAGTAAAACCAAAAATATAAAAGCACATGGACCAGGCTCTCCAGTGGTCACAGGTGGGGTCTTATATCTCCAGTGAACTAATTCCTAGGACTGGAGTCACAGGTGGATGGAGAACTATGTGGCCTAAGCCTAAGCCTGCCTTTACCTCAGTGTTGGCCTTGTTAGTGGGGCTCACAAGACATCTCCACACCACTGTGAGCCTCAGGATTATGCTGTGATGGTACAGGGCAGCCGTTCAATAAAGGATGCTATGCAATTGCACAGAATAACCTTGGAGACACCCTGGGTTTCATTTGCACCTGGAAACTGGCATGGGGACATAGCTTCCATCACAGACTCATCTTCCCAGGAAAGGCCTTCCAAGTGCCCAGTGCCAGACTGACATGGGAGTTATGAAGGTGATTCCTGTAGGGGCCGGGTTGCCCACATACCCATGGCTGATGACCTTCCTTCTCTAACTGGGTTTATTTTGTGACTGGCACCAGCAGAACCGAGCCACTCTTTGGCAAGGTAGATGGTTTGTTTTGAAACCCCTGTGTCATGCTGAAGCAATCGCAAGCTTGTTCCTGAGCCACTGCAAGTGGAATTCAATTGTCAGCAAGACTGCAGGGTTAAAAGTCAGGAAAGCAATTTTTTAAAAAACCGACCTCGACTCATTCTGTAATATTTCCTATTTACATTGAAGAAATGTCAATTCTTGGCTTTAGGCCTCACAAGAGACCAAGGATTTAAAAATACCTATGAGACAGATATAAATCTTTGATAAGACAATAACCGCAGAGAGAGATATGCCTGGAAATGTTAAGTGGGTTGGATTCGGTCACTGCTCTTTCCAGTTTCCTCGACTTGACTTACACACATCTGGGTGCTCCACTTACTCCTGTTTGCTGTATCTAGTGCAGAGTGTGTGTGTGTGTAACTTGGGCACTTGGTGCCTGGGCCTGTTGTTCACAGGAGGGAAGAGCAATTAGAAATGTGCTAATTATCCTTTTATTTGGACTGTGGTCCCCAAAGCTTAAATGTACAGCTTGCATCTATCTTGGTCTGATGCAGCTGTGATGGTTCCTAGTCCGGGTGGGGCGGGGGGTGCTGGCTGTCTACAGCTCCCCTGCCAGGAAGGCCAGGTACAAAGCAGAACAGGTCACCTGGCAAGCATCTGGGCGGAGTCTGGGAATCAGGGCAAGAGCCTGGAGCGGGAGCTGGACATCAGCAAGGATTCTGAAGCCTTGACTGGACTCTTTGTTTCTTTTTTTTTTTATTTGCCTTTTAAATTGTATAAAAGTCACCTAATCTAAAAAATACTATTTTAACCATATTTAACTGTACAGGTCAGTGGCACTGAGTACATTCACAGGGTTGTGCAACTCACAGTCATCCATCTCCCGAATTTCTCATCTTCCTAAACTGAAACTCTGTCCCCATTAAACACGAGCTCCCCATCTCCCCTTCTTACTCCATCCCAACCCCCTGGCCCCTGGCATCTACCAGTGTACTTTCTGACTCTAGGAATTTGACTAGTCTAGATATTTCATAGAAGTGGAATCAAATAATATTTGCTGGACTCTTTGTTTCTTGAGCCACACATCAAGTTTCAAGAAATAGCATGCCCAATATCCCAGAACTGTGATGGGCTGGGTGGGGTGGGAGGCCAGGCTGCCCTGCTCCTAAGGTTCATGCCTCCACTTTACTTGCCTACCCGGAGGCCTGCCCCAGGCTAGCCTCCTCCACACCTGCCTGTAACCCTGCTCCTTCCCGGCTCCATGCCCAGCCTGGCCGCCTCTCCCAGACTCAGTTCAGCTGGCGGTCTTGCGCAGGTTGTGCCGCTTCACGCTTCGGTTGGATTCCCTTTCATTCTCCACCCAGAAGCCGCTGGGCTTATCCATCTGGTTTTCCTGGCTCCTGCAGCAGCCACACGCTCAGCCCTGAGGTGTTTGGCAGTCCCTGCATCGTCTGTCACTAGGGGCCCCTCCTGTGCCTGCCCCTGACCTCTCGGCCCAGCAGCCAGTGTTGACAGATGCTTCAGAGGTCATCCCGTCCGTGGCCCGATCTCCGGTTGGCACAGCACACACACGATTCTAGTCCCTGGCAAGCACCTAGCTAAGGTGAGCCTCCGGTTGGCACAGGACACACACGATTCTAGTCCCTGGCAAGCACCTAGCTAAGGTGAGCCTGAAGGGAGACTGCAATTCATCTCGTTGTTGCCACCTGGAAGCTCCTGTCTTCCTCAGGAAGCGGAGACTCCCACACTCACTGTCCAACCCAAGGCTTTCCGGCAAAGGAGGAAGCTGGCCATTTTAAAATTCTGCCTGTGAGTCCTTCCTTCACAGCGACCTAAGCAGAGGTTCCTCGGGGACATCGGAGCCACTGGGTGTTTTCTCATCCAGGGGCACTGCCTGCAGGCCATGTGGCCCACCTTGCAGAGACCCTACCCGCCCACAGCAGGCGTGAGGCACCTGCTCTCTGACCGAACAATGTACGGGTCCCCTCCCTCCTTCTGCCCCAACTCCCAGGAACAAGATGCTCCAAGAACCCTGGGCTCAGCCAGATAAAGGGGAGTCTCCTTCAGTCTCTTTGATTCCGGCTACTAAAGGATAAGAATGAATGGGAGACACCCCCAGGGGCTCTAAACGAAGGCCCACAGGAGCCGCTCTTGCAGGGTCAATCATTCTTTCTGCTTTATTGCAGATTAGGAATGAGGGGGTCGGGGCTTTCCTCCCTCGGAAGGTCTGGAGGTCATGGCCTGGTGGGCGGGTGGGATGGGGCCTAAGAGGATTCCTGGCTCAGCCTGAGGTGATCCTGTGTTTGGGAAACAGGAGGATGGGGGGCGGGGTGTCAGGAGAAGCTGGGGGCCTCTCCTTAGCTGTGCTGTAAAAACCATCAGGAACCGCCACCCACTTCAGTAAAGCAGAGGGGCAGCCGGGATCCTGGGACTTAGCTTGCATCCACCCCTTTGAAAGTCTCCTAAACACTAGGGACCACTAGCACAAAATTTGCCCACAGTTTTGGGGATGTGGTGGAACTCCCAGGCCTGGTGGACCTAGCTCTGCCTGGTGGGCTTCCCCGGTTCCCTCTGGCTTGTCACCCCCTGTCTGGCTGCACAGTGCAGCCTGGGTGGGCACAAGTCCTCTCCCTCCTTCTGCCCCAACTCCCAGGAACAGGACGCTCCAAGAACCCTGGGCTCAGCCAAACAAAGGGGAGTTTCCTTCAGTCTCTCTGACTCCGCTACCAAGGGAAAAGAATGGGCGGGAGACATCACTTCTGTGGTTGCGGTCTTCCAGCTTACTGAAAGATCTGCTCTTTTCTGCTGTAGAAGAAAATCAGCGCTGTGACTGGTGTCTCCAGGATTTGGGGCTGAAGTCACGCACTTTGGAGGGTCTGTCATATTTCTCACAGCTGCGCACTCGTTCCTTCTCAGCAGGTTGTGGGTGGCAGGGGCCCAGCCCTCCCCACAGTCCAGCTAAATCTCTTGGGGGAGCTCTTGGAGTCTTGCCCAGGAGAGAGAATACAGGATGGGGGGCCCCTCTGGGAAGGCTGGAGGGACCCTGATAATCGATAGCACAGCCCTCATCCATCTCAGATCCTCATCAGTCTGTGGCCTATTAAACGCTCCTGGTCTGTCGATAACCCAGTATTTTTGCTCTCTCGCTGAGCCTGCCAAGGCCAGCTTCCATTTGGCCAGAGAAAAATAATGATTGTTTGTTTATTAGTTGGGAAAAAATGTCCAGCCACAAACGTGCCTTTGGGCCACAGCCAGATTCCATCAAGCCCTCCCTGGGCTCAGTCCCTACCCTCTAGTTCTCCTGTGTGGGTAGATCTATGGGCTGGGGTCGTCTGTCATGTGTGGGTGGCCCCGGGGGCCACAGGGGTCCCTGTGGAAGTCTCCACACAGCCAAGAACACTCGAGGACCTTGGCTCATCTTGGCTGCTGCGTGGGAAGTGGGGGCCTGGCCGGGGAAGACTCTGATCAAGCCACACAGGCTAGTGTGACTCAGGAGTCCAGGCTGCTCCAGCCATGGGTTTGAGCCCCTCCAGGTGAGCTCCAGGGTATCTCAGCTGGAGGCTGCTGGCTGAAAGCTCAGGCAACTGTTTTGAGCTGGGGCTACCAGGCCCCAGGGGGCCTGGGCAGCAAGAACCATTTCCTCCCATTCTGTCTCTCACCTTACCCTCCTTTGACCACCTTTCTTCAGCAGGATCTTTGGATCATAGTGACCTGGTTTCAAACCCCAGCTCTGCCACTCATGAACTCTGAGATCCTGGTGAGTGATTTAACTTCCCTGAGCCTCAAATGACTCCTATAATTATTGAGCATCTTCTGACTGTGTGAGATGAAATACAGTAAGTGGGTGAGCCAAGGCCTGTGGGTTCCAGGCTCTCAACACCAGCTCACTGAGCTGCTCCTTTCCTCCTGGAGAGCCCACACCTTAGATGCACTTGGTGGCTGGACCTGGTTGCCTAGCTCCCTAATTTGTCTCCCCAGAAGTTCCCTTTCCCAGTGGACTGGGGGACCCCAATCCCCAGCTCCCACCTTCCTTGTCCTTCAAATCAAATGATTGCCCATTTCTTTGGAAAGAATCTGCCTGAAATACAGGAGACCTGGGTTCAATCCCTGGATTGGGAGGATGCCCTGGAGAAGGAAATGGCAACCCACTCCAGTCTTCTTGCCTGGAGAATTCGATGGACAGAGAAGCCCAGTGGGCTATAGTCCATGAGGTCGCAAAGAGTCAGACACGACTGAGCGACTAACACTTCCTGATTTCCTTTCTTTGGAAAAGTTTCACTGTTAATCATTAAAGAGAAGCCAGAAGGATGCCACCAGAACGAGACTGATCAGACTCCAGCTGAGTCCCAGCTCCGATAGCCACTCACACAGTGTGACCTGGGACAAGCCATCTAGCCCCGTAGGTCCTCAGTCTTCTCACCTGTCAAACAAGAGAACAGTCCTAAATAAGCTAAGGTCCCCTCTACCTAAAAATACTGTTTCCTCTTAGAAATAAGAGAAATATCTTGCAACATCCTCATAAGTGCTGTCTCATCTATTTCCTGCGTTTGCTGAACTCACACCCTCTTACTATATTGCTCCACTGATCCTGGGATGTGGCGTCCCTTCCCACCTTTGGTGCTGTCTGTCTGTCCCACAGTCTTTGGACACCCTGTCCTGGAAGATTAGTGGGAGTTCAGGTGACTCAGTGAGCCATTTACATCCCACAGGAAGTCCTAGGCACTTCCCTTCCCTCCATGGCTCCCAAGTTTTCTCAAGCAACGTCAGCGTCAGTCAGTCCCCAGGTCACTGGCCTCCCTTTCCTCCTCCTTTCCTCATGTAATCACTATAGTTAAGCTAAGTCCACCAATGGTGACAAACGGCCCCAGATCTCAGTGGCTCAAGCAGCCAGGAGTTCTTTCTTGTGCACACTCGTGTTCCTGGTGGGTCTGCAGAGCTCAGCTCCACACCCTCTCCCTGCCAGGACCACGGCTGATGCAGAGCAGCCCCACCGGGCTGAGGAAGAAGCCCTGATGCCACGTGCAATGGCTCTCCAGGCTTCTGCTTTGACCTGGTCACCGTGACTTCCATTAATATTTCATGGGCTTACGGATGGCTAACAAACACATGAAAAGATGCTCAACATCGCTCATTATTAGAGAACTGAAAATCAAAACTACAATGAGGTATCACCTCACACCGGTCAGAATGGCCAACATCAAAAAGTCTTTTATTTATTTATTACATAAATAAATTTAGTATTTTATTTATTTATTTATTTATTACAAACAATAAATGCTGGAGAGGGTGTGGAGAAAAGGGAACCCTCTTGCACTGTTGGTGGAAATGTAAATTGTCTCTGTGGAAGACCATATAGAGATTCCTTTAAAAATTAGGAATAAAACTACTATATGACCCGGCAATCCCACTCCTAGGCAAATACCCTGAGGAAACCAAAATTGAAAAAGACGCATGTACCCCAGTGTTCATTACAGCACTATTTACAACAGCTAGAACATGGAAGCAGCCTAGATGTCCACTGACAGATGACCGGATAAAAAAGCAGTGGTACATATACACAATGGAATATTATTCAGCCACAAAAAGGAATGTATTTGAGTCAGTTCTAATGAGGAGGGTGAACCTAAAGCCTATTACACAGAGTGAAGTAAGTGAGAAAGACAAAGAGAAATATAATATACTAATGCATATATATGGAATCTAGAAAGATGGCACCAATGAACTTATCTGCAGGGCAACAGTGGAGAAACAGACATCGAGAGCAGACTTATGGACACAGGAGAGAGGCGAGGAGAGGATGAGATGTATGGCGAGAGCAACATGGAAACTTACATTACCGTATGCAAAATAGATAGTCAAAGGGAATTTTCTGTATGACTCAGGGAACTCAAATAGTGGCTCTGTAACAACCTAGAGGGGTGGGATGGGGAGGGAGATGGGAGGGAGGTTCAGGAGGAAGGGGACAAGGGTTTACCTATGGCTGATGCACGCTGATGTTTAACAGAAAACAACAAAATTCTGTGAAGCAATTATCCTTCAATTAAAAAATACAATACTATATATATATATATATATATATATATATTTCATGGGCTAAAGCAAGTCACATGGTCAAGCCTGCCTCAGCAAGGGGGGAGTCACAAGTTCTCCACTGGGTCAGACAGTGAGCATCGTGAAAGTAGCACAGTCCTCACTGGGAAGCCTTACAGGGTCTTCGAGCCCACTCCCCCCATTTGACAGGTGTGGGGAAGCCTTACGGGGTCCTCGAGCCCACTCCCCCCATTTGACAGGTGTGGGGAAGCCTTACAGGGTCCTCGAGCCCACTCACCCCATTTTACAGGTGCGGGGAGGAAAGCTCAGAGACCTGAGGCGATATACCCGAGGCCCCACAGCAGTCAGTGGGTGAGGAGGGGTTAGAATCCAGGTGTGCTGATGACCTTTCGGTTCAGATGCAGGAGGCAGGTTTGAATCAAATCCCACCTCCATATTTCTCAAGGAGGTACTTCAGCTCTGAGCCTTGGCTTGCCTCTGTGGACTATGAGGAAAGGCTGTCAGTCTCCCTACAGGGAGGTTGGGAGCTCGGGTGATGTTTAATAAAGCATCACGCTCAGTGTTTGACACAAAGGAGTCTCTAAACACACGTTTGTTCTGGTCCCGTTGTTTCTTGTCATCAGCCCCAAAACTCCTTCCTCTCATTCCCCTCCACTCTTTTTTTTTTTTTTTAATATTCATTTATTTACTTGGCTGTGTTGGGTATTAACTGAGGCATGCCGGATCTTGTTGCATCATAGGGGAGCTTTCATTTCAGCACACAGACTCTGTGGTTGTGGTGCGAGGGCTTAGCTGCCCCACAGCATGTGGGACTTTAGTTCCCTGAACAGGGATCGAACCTGCATCCCTTGAATTGCAAGGCGGATTCCTAGCCATTGGACCTCCAGGGAAGTCCCTCATTCCCTTCCACTCTTTTTCTTTACCTGCCTCCAAGCCTATCTTTATTTTATTTTATTTTTTTGTCAAAAAGTTGAGCCAGAAAAGCCTCTGACTGCAAAGCCTCCTTGTGTTGCCTCCGAGTTTAGGAAGCAAAAGATCCTCACACCAAAGTCCTTCTCAAGGATCTGAGGACTCACAGCCCCTTTACACCCACTATTTCTCAAAGCCTCATCTTAGCCCTGGGCATCAT
Source organism: Capricornis sumatraensis (assembly GCF_032405125.1). Taxonomy (NCBI): domain Eukaryota; kingdom Metazoa; phylum Chordata; class Mammalia; order Artiodactyla; family Bovidae; genus Capricornis; species Capricornis sumatraensis. The sequence continues at coordinate 64,364,890 of NC_091082.1, forward strand.
TCCCATTACACAGATGAGAAGGCTGAGGCCCAAGGAAGTTAGGGAAGTGTTCGCCTGCCTGCAGGAACCAGGACTTTCAGTCACTGCTGTACATGTCTACACTCTTCTACAGCACCTGACATTGGACCCGTCCCCACAATTGCCTCCCCCTCCTCCTCCCTCACCCCTAGTAATGAGAAGAATGCCTTTGAGCTTCCGGAAGAGCCATGGTGGCTTTTGGCATGAAAGAAATGTGGCTGGTGTTTTAAAAAAAAAAAAACAGTCTTCAAGAACAATTGTCACCCGTTCTGTTTGGCTTTGCCTTATAAAAATTCTGTTTTCAACAGTCATGAAATGAAGGTCCAGGGAAGTCTGTTCAAGCAGAGCCATTTCTTGAGAGCTCTGACAGTTAACATTTCAGGGATGTGTGTATGTATCTGTATATATATATATATATTTCCAACATCCCCCCCAAAGATAGCTCTGGAGCCTGTTTGGAATATGTTTTTATGATTAGAGGAGGGGGGTGTGTGTGTGTGTTTGCGCATGCATGTGTGTGTGTGTGTGTAGGTTGTTTGCTGCTGTGTTTGTGTTTCTCTCTCTCCTCTCTCTAAAGAGCTGTTTCCTTTGTTCTGGGAATCTGGCTCTTCTCAGAATGTCTAACAACAGCACAGATGGTCCCAATTTATTGCCACCTAACCTGTCTGGGGAGACATCATGCCCTGTCCCGCCTCCCCACACCTGTTTCCCTGAGCATCCCAGGAGGCCCCTTTGGCAGCCGGCCTCAGCTTCCTCCTCCAGGCCACCCTCTCAAGAGCCCTCCCACTCAGACACGGCGGCTCACGCCACCCCTACCCTGAGGGGGATGCCCCTACCCTGGGGCACAGACATCTCCGCTCTGAGCTCCAACTGAACTAGGTAAACCCCCTGGTCTCTCCAATCTCCAGCCTCCACCAAGGGTGCAGAGCTGCCCAGCCTGGAGAGAGGCCTCCTTTGCAGGGTTTGTTAACAGAGAATAAGACAGAGATGCTGTTTTACTGATTTTGAACTGACTGTGCTGGAAGGGGAGGATGAGATGGAAGGCTCAGGGTTTCAGAAGCAGCAGGCTGGGTCTTCCCTGTAGCAGGGGCCTCCCTCCCAGTGCTGCAGGGTACACTTATCGCCCCCTCACACACACACACACACCACCCCCTTGTACACTCGCACACACCACACCACCCCCCTCCCCGGCCCGCCTGGGGTGAGGGAGGGGCTCAGTCACTCATTCATCCAGCATTTTCTGAGAGCCTACCACATCCAGACACTGTTCTAAAAATCAGGGATATGGCACGGCGGGTAAAAAAAAAGAAATCCTTAGCCAGTGTGCTGTGGGGGAGGAGTTGGATGGCAGGGAAAGAATGAAGTTGCATATGGTAAGGGAAGTGTCCCGTGTTCTGAGGGAAAGGAAAGCAGGTGGGGAGGATAGGGAGTCCTGGGACTGGAGTTTGTGTGAAAGTCTAAGTATGACTTGAGGTGAAAACTCAAGTGGTGCAGGTGTCTGGGGACAGAGCAATGCAGAAAGAGAGACCAGCAAGCGTGCAGCCAGAAGTGGGGCGCTTCAGGAGTAGTGGCTAGGAGAGAGTGTCTGAGGGGAGACAGGCCAAGGGGTAGGAGGCGAGGCGGGGAGGTGCTGGGGGACTGGACTGTAGCCGAGGGCCTGGCCATTATCTGAGTGCAGTGGGGGCATGGGGTCATTCGAGGAGGTCCAGGATCTGACGCCCCCTGCTGTGCTGACTGTGGCTGCAGGGAGGTGAGGCTAGGAGCTGAGAGGTGAACTGGGAAACCGCACCAGGATCCTAGGGAGGACTGCCCCGGCAGCTCAGGCCACGGTGGCGGCAGTGGCTGCTTCTGAGTGTATTTTGAAGGCAGGGGCCAGTAGGATTTGTTAGTGGGTCAGCAAGGGGGTGAGAATTCCAGGGACCTGGCTTCAGCAACTAGGAAGTGGGAACAGGTTTGGAGGCGACCCTCATGGTTTAATTTTGGGTAAATTATGTTAAGTTTCATATGCCTGGGACTTCCCTGGTGGTGCAGTGTCTAAAAATCCATACTCCCAATGCAGGGGACCCGGGTTCAAACCCTGGCCAAGGGAACTAGATCTCGCGTGCTGCAACTAAGAGTTTGCATGCCGCAGCCAAGATGTGGCGTAGCCAAATACACAAATGAAAATAAATAAATATGTGTTTAAAAGATGCCTGTTAGATATCAAGGCCAGAGAAACGCATTTGGGAGGAGATAGTCTCTGCTCCCATTCACCGCATCCTCTCGTCTTCACTGACGCATGTAGAGCTGGGAGGATACAAAGTACAGTCCAGCAAGTTTCCTGAGCTCACTCACAGTCAGAAGGGCTAGAAAAGAGCGCATCTTCTTGGAGGTCTTGACTCTTGACCCTGGGCATGTTATTCCCCGAATCCTCAGTGTTCCTCACCCATGACTCATCAGTCATCACACATCAAGCAATAACATCCACCATCATTGTCCTCTCAGGATCACAAGAGGCAAGGGGCTCTAAAGAGATGCCTCTTCTCTTCTCTCCAGACTCCACTTCCTGGCTTTCTCCAGAGCCTGCCTTCCAGTTAAGAAGCTTCCTAATCACCCAGGGCCCCCAGGCTGTGTGTTATTTTGATGATTTTCTTGCAGAGACTCATTTAAGATGCCTCAACGTCACCCTGACTCTAAGAAACAAGCGGCTGGATTTTTCTCATCTCTTTAACCCGTTAACTTCTGGAACAGTGTTTTAGATTTTGTAGATGGCAACCAGACGGATTGGAGACCCAGAAATGTCTTTTTTTGGACCCGTTTTCCTTTCTTTCTCCCATCCACCCACTCATTTTTCTCTCCCTATAGGTCAAAGCCAGGCTCCATGCAGTCCTTTAATTCCTGTAACCTTGCTCAAGGGGTGGAGAGATGGAATAAAGTCTGTAACAGCACACCTTCCCCTCAGCCAGTCAGCCTCCCAGGGGCCACAGGGTCTGAGCAGCAGTGTCCAACAAAAATATCCTGTGAGCCACTTATGCACTTTCTAGTAAAAAGGTAAATAATGAGAAGAAGTGAAAGCAATTTTAACAATGTATTTTATTTAGCTCTGTATAACCCAGGTGGTGCTAATGGCAAAGAACTTGCCTGCTAATGCAGGAGACGGAAGAGACATGGGTTCAATCCCTGGGTAAGGAAGATACCTTGCAGGAGGAACTGGCAACTCACTCCAGTATTCCTGTCTGGAGAATCCTGTGGCTACAGGAGCCTGGAGAGCTACAGTCCCTAGGGTCGCAAAGAGTCAGACAAGACTACAGCGACTTAGCACAGTGCCGCAACTTAAATATAATTCATTGCTACATATAATATAAAAGTAATGATGAAATATGGTACTTTGTCTTATACCAAATCTTTGAAATCTGGCATATATTTTACACTTAAAACACATAATTCTAAAAGCCACATTCCAAGGACTGAGTTAGCTAGAAGCTACATGTAACCACAGGCTACTATGCTGGATCCTGAAGGTGTTGGGGTTAGGTATCTTTCCTAGTTCATCAGCTGTTTCCAGGTCTTAGCTGGTCCTGATTCCCTGGGCATCTCACTTGGCCATCCATCTCCTGGGGCAGGAGGGAGGCTCCTCCAGGGCCCCTCCTTCTCCTTTCAAGTCCTCTCCCTCATTTTAACCCCTTTTTTTCCTCTTCAAGTTCCCATCTGCCCCTGTCCAGCCCCTGGCACGTTGTTGCAGTTCCTGTCTGCCGGCCTGGTTAGGTGGCTGCATTTGGGGAAGGGAAAACAGGGCATTTCCAATTTGGGGGCCATGGAGGGCAGAGGGGGAAGGAGGTGAGATGCTGGTCTGAGTGCTGTGAGGGTATCTGAAAAGGCCGCAGGTGACCTTCTTACGCATGCAACTCCCACACTTGATTAGGCTACAAAGAAGGAGAACGCCCTTCCTGCCCCAAAGGCTGTGACAGTGGCTCTTCCAGGCCTTGTCTATAGGAGGATCTGGGTTTCAAAAGGGATACAAGTGGAAAAAACTGTCTCTGGCCTCCTGTCTCTCATTTCACTCTCCCTGGAACATTGTGACCCAACTTCGGATTGCTCCTCTCGTCCCTGGTCAAGCTTATCTCGAGCAAATGCATTGATCTTGGAGTCTGATGAAGCCTGGGACATTCCCCACTGTCACCCTTTACTACATATACCAGACGTGAAACCTGGAAACTTCTAAGGAGCATTCAGACATCACCCCTCACCCAGTCCCTGCTCCCATCCACTGCTCCTTCCAAATATCTTTTCCCCGCCAACACCCAGACACCCACAGGCATGGAAAAACATCCTGCACTGTTATTCTTGCTAGGCCTTCCCTGTGTTCCCCAGAGCACCCCTGCTATGCTCCTTCTGCCCCCTCAACACTGAATGTCTTTGTGTAAAATGGAAACAATAACAAAATCCACTTCATAAGCGTTACCGTGAAGATGAAAGGGGCTGTGTTCGTAAGGCTCTTAGAATGCACAGAGTGCTAGTGGGTTTCAGGATTCCTGCAACAAGAGCACGAGATAGGCATTTTCAGACCATCATAGAGATGAAGAAACTGAGGCAGAGCGAAGTGAAGTAAGTCTCCAGGCTTCCAGACAGGAGTGGCAGAACCCAGACCCCAGTCTGGGACTCTTTTCCCCACTTTCAGAGTCCGTCACATCACGTTTCACCGTCTCAGTGAGAATAAATGAATGGAGCCTGCCCAGAGGAAATGTAACGCAGTCAAGGAGACTGTAAGTGCATGGAAAATTCCCGAGACTGTTTCATAACAGAGGAATCCGGAGGGGAGGAGACTGAGGGGCACAAGGAGTTGTCTAGCTCTCTCAGAAGCTGCTGTCAGGAGTGTCCTGACTCTGTGCCCCCATCGCCCTCTCAGTGAGGATCCCAGCTCACCCTCTTCACCCCCACCGCTCAGTGTGGGCCTCTAGCGTCTCCTCCTGGTTTGATTGACTGCCGGGAAATAAACAACCAAAAAGCCCGACTAGATTAGCAAGGCAGCATATGCTGCTCATGGGAACTTAAACAATTGCGCTTCTAAATAACAGCTCAACACGGGATAGAAGAGATGTTGCAAGGCAGGATATGATTAATTGCCAAATGAATTATTGAAATTATAATTGCAGAGGAGTTCAGAGGAGCGTGTGATTGCTGTGGGTGGGTTGGGTCAGGAGAGGATGGGGCGGAGGGTTGTGCGAGCTGGGCCTGCAGGGGAGTCAGAGATGGGTGGGGCACAGCCCGAGTGGAGGGCATTTCTGACACAGAGCAGGGAGAGGACAGCCTGACTCTGGTGCCTGGAGTGCCCAGGGGTTGAACTGCAGACAGGCCTGCCCACCGTTGTCATCCTCTCCCCAACGATCCCATGCTCACCTTGACCTTCCACCTGCTCTCTGAGCCTGTGGGGTCTGAGTGCTGGTCTTCAACTCCTCTCTGGTCTATCAGCCTCCTGTGTCCATGCCTCAACAGTTCCATCTGTACAGTGGGTTGAGAGGCATGTCTTCACACACCATAAGAGGAAAAACACACATCTCTAAGCCTGGAAGGGAGAACAAAGTCAGCAAGGTCTGCTGCAGCTCTGTTTTATTGAGGTTCATTTTCACAAGTGCTCAAACATCCAGTGAGCTAGATCACATCTCCTGGAACCTGCTCCGTAGAACAATGGCAGAGGCATAAACTTAGAAGTAATCGGACCTGCATTTCAAGCCCTGCTCTGTCTTGTAATGGCTGTGTGATCTTGGATCACTTGCTGAACCTTTCTGAGCTCCACTTTTCTCATCTGTAAAGTAGAGCTATGTGTGGCTATCTCATGGTTGTCTTGAGAATGGATGTCATCAGCCCCTGGATGACTCATGGTAACCTTGCTCCATGAGCAATGGTGGTTATTGGCAAAGGCAACATCTCAAACGGCTGTTCTTGGGGTCCCCCATGGACAGTGTCATAAAGGCTGTGACACCCTATCTCTGCCCCAAGAGGCAGGCATGAAGTATGGTTAAGAGCACAGGTGCCGGAAGACAGAACAAGGGACGAGCTATAAGGGGCAGTCACGTGGAGATGTGATCAGGGAACAGGTTAGGAGTGGTGGCCTGCAGGCGCCCGCAGCAGGCGGGCTAAGGCGGGGATTTGAACTCAGGCTAAAAGATGCTGTGCTGTGTGGCCATTGTAATGATAATAGGAAGACTCTGCAGGGATGTAAGAAAATGGTACTTTACGAAAACGGCAGAATCATAAAGCAGTACATACACAGTGGTTGCAATTAAATAAAATGTTAAGGTAAAAAAAGCAACTGTGGAATTAGCGAGTGTGAGAGTGAGGCTAGGACTATTCTGAGTTGATACAGCAGATGCTGTGTTTGCCTCCTTTAAGCTGTTTTTCAACTCCCTCCCACCCTTTTTTTTAAGGCTTCACTAAGTGTTGATATGTGCTATTGTATGGGGCAATTGTAAGTCAGCATGATCATTTCCCAGACTTCCACTGCGCTGTTGACATCTTAGGCAACTGATACAGCAGTTGTGATCAATAGGACATTTCATCTAGGAAAAAAAGTTTTATTAGCTTTTCAACATAAAGGGGCCTGCCTCATCGGAAGGGTGATGTCTGTACAGGGATCTCTGCCGCTTCTCTTAAACAGACCGTTTGGAGGGTAAGGCTCCCATTTGGCTGCAGGTGTATTTTACAGGGATGGAAAGAAATATGTCCAGTGAACACATCCCCCAAGTGGTAGTCTGGGAGTGCCTGCGGGAGGTGGTGACCCGCATTGGTCCTCCCAGGTGAAGAGTTGTCAAGGGAAGAGGTGCTAGAAGGCAGCGCAGCCTGGCCCTCAAAAGTCGGGATCAGGGTGGGGGAATATATATGGGGTGTCAAAAGGAGGCCAAGAAGGAACTTTCGAGCATTCAGAACCTCCCATGAAGCAATGGATGGATGACCTGCCGTCAGAGGGCTGGGACTGGGGAGGACTGGAAGGAGCTGGCAGGAGGTAGGCCTGGATCTCTGGCTCATCAGAATCAATAAGGAGTGAGGTTGGAAAACATAGATTCCTGGGGCTCTGCCCCAGGCCCAGTGATTGAGAATCTCCCTCCAGCCTTGTATCAGAATCTGTATGTTCTAAAAAAATCCCCTTGGGATTCTCAGGCAGGGAGCGAGGCTGGCCCTGGGAACCAAAGGCTGACGTTGCCCCTAGTGGCCTTGAAGACACAGTGCTCAGAGCCCTCCTGGGGAGAAGCAACATTAGGCCCTGGACTCTGCTGGGTATGTGTGTGGGGGCTCAGTTCTGTCTGACTCTATGCGAGCCCATGGACTATAGCCCTCCAGGCTCCTCTATCCATGGGATTTTCCAGGCAGGAAAACTGGAGTGGGTTGTCATTTCCTCCTCCGGGGGATCTTCCTGACCCAGGGATCGAAGCCGTGTCTTCTGTGTCTCCTGCGCTGGCTGGTGGATTCTTTCCCACTAGAGCCACCGGGGTGCTTGCCTGTGAGCAGCTGCTCCCCTCCCGCTACACCAGCACCACCCCCTTCTCCCCTCTCTCCCACCCAGGATGCTCTGATGGAGAACCCCTCCCAGCAACCCTCTCTGGGGAGGGTGGAAGAAGCAGTCCTGAGGCTCCAGAATTCTCCCGCCTAGCACTTGCCGTGCCAGATCAGACCCAGACCAAGCGAAGTCAAAAACACGTAATCGTGACGAATGTACAGAGTTGGAATTTCAGCTGACGAACAGAACACCACTTTTTTTTCTTTTCTTAAATAGAGTGACATTCAAGTCTCCATTTCCTCCAGCTTGAATAAATTTACCCTCAGTCACCATAAAAGCTGCTCATCTCACCCAGGATCATGCACAAGCTGAGGCTTCAATAAAGACCTTCTGGTGGTTCCTAAGTGGGACAGCCTGCCCCTCGGCTTCCTCGTGGGAGCAGAAGCTGCTGGGAGGAGACGGTGATATCTGTAAGGCATGGGAAACCGGGCCAGGTACAGAGCAGTCGGTAACCATGGTCGTTGTGGTTGGGCTGTCTGTGCTGTTTACTACCGAAACACCCATTTTCCTGCCCTTATGCTCACTCCAGGCCCACATCACTCTCAGGCCCAGGAACCTTCCAGAAGAAGCCAGAAAGCTCCTCTAAGCTCTTGTTATGTTCCCAGTTCTCTTTAACCAAGTAGTCCCCAGCTCCTCATGCTGCCCTGGGCCATTCGAGAGGAGCCCCTTCCCTCTCCTCCCCCAGCGCCCTGCATGGTGTTTGGCATAAGCTCATGTTTAGTCTTGAATCGGGCGTGCAGCAACTTTGGAGGCTGCCAGGCGGAAATGGGAGATGGGAAAAGAGAGGAAGAATTAACAGTGAGTGGAGCTGGGGCTTACATCCCCGAGGCTGGAGGGTCTGGACTTAAATCTCTGACCCAGAGCCCTGAAAGCACCCCCTGGCTAACTACACCCCCTGAGGTTCACAGAGCCTGCCAACGTGGTGCTGGCTGATTGTGGCTTGGTAGGCGTGTGCAGGGCCACCCTCCAGGGCTGCTTCACTTTGAAGGAGGCTCCTAGGGACAGAAAGACGGGTCCTCTGGTAGAAAGTCTGCAGGTCTCCAGGGAAACATGAGCTGGAAAAGTTGGGGAATACAGCTTTCCATCCTAAGTCACTTCAGTCGAGTCTGACTCTTTCTGACTCTATGGCCATAGCCCACCAGGCTCCTCTGTCCATGGAGTTCTCTAGGTAAGAATACGGGTTGCCACTTCCTCCTCCAGGGGATCTTCCCTGGGATCGAAGGTCAAAGATTGAAGAGCCAGGGGTCAAACCTCCATCTCTTAAGCCTCCTGCATTAGCAGGCAGGTTCTTTACCACTAGCGCCATCTGGGAGGAGCCTTCCAAGGCCCCCCAGATCATACCCACAAGCCTCAGGCCCACTGGATCATTTGTCGGTCACTCAAGGAATCCATCAGAACACTGGGGGGACACAGGGAGGCGTCCTGGCCAAGGCCTGAGGCCGTGAGAGGCCATCCTTAGAGACTCCGGGATGGGCCATCCGGTTTACACTCCTGTCTCTTCCTCCACTTGGGCATCACCACAGGCCATCAGGTTCAGAGGGCAAGGCCCTGAGAATACCCCGCCCTCAGTGTTGCTTTTTCAGTACAAATATATGGAATATTGCATGGACATATGTGTACTGAAAAATTACTTGCCACTTATCTGAAATTAAAATCTAACTACGTACCCTGCATGTTGACCCGCTCCATCTGGCAGCCCTACCTCCCAGGGGTGCCCAACTCTAATCCACGGCCCCCAGGAAACCATCAGGTTGCATTTTTCAGATCCTGTAAGGAGTGTTCGCACATGTACAGAGAGAATCACAAATGCCCCACATCACAGAGTGGAGAAAGCACAGTCACAGCTAACACTTGGTGCTTTCTAGGTCTTTCTATGGGCTGGGCACTGTTGTCAGTGCAGACCTGTATTAATTACCCCTATTAATTCATTTCATGCTCACACCAAGCTGACATGGGAAATGCTATTGCTATGCATCCTTCTACAGGTGAGGGGGGCCCGAGGCTTAGAGAATTAAGATGACACAGCTAGGAAGAGCAAAGCCAGGCTGATCTGGAGCGTGAACGTAGCTCCGCAGCCTGTCACACAGACTTTATTTTGGATAAAAAGGGGCGCAGAGAAGAAGCTAGCACAAGTGCGTTTGCTGATGCTGGAGCTGCCAGATGGGCTGTGCCATCAGGCAGGTCCCTTCTCGGGTGTCACATAGAAGAGTCGAGTCGTGTATTTATCATACAAACACAGCTCCATCTACATTCAGAATACTGACGGAGCATTAACCAGCTGCCGGCGCTGTCTGTCCTAGGGAACGTTTGGTGCACTGCCACCAACTGGCAGCTTCGTAGACATGTGGGGTCGTCACTGCCGGAGCAGGAACAGGCTGGGCTGCTGCACTGGGACCGCTCCTCTGCCCACCCCAGGCCTGGGTAAGATCCACACCACTTGGGCCATTCTACACTTATTCATAATGGTGTGTGTACCAGTTGTCTCTTCCAATAAAAGGCAAGCCCCTAAAGCAGAGAGCAGGCCTTCCACTGATCCCTGTACTGAATGTTTTTTGAGCACTTACTGCATGCCAGGAGCAGGGCTAGGGACTGCCCAGTGATGGCAGGGCTGGGTGGATGGCGCGATGAAAGAAACTAGTATCACAGGCTATGATGTATTCTAGGGGGCATGCTGGATATACAGAGAGGAGGCCCCGGGGGTGGGGTTGGGGTGGGGTGGGGAAGGGTGTGCAGGCAGCTGAGCCATGTCAGGAAGAGCTTTCCAGAAGGTCAGAGGCTGGGGAGGCCAGCCTGCTAGGGATCTGGTAGATGTGACCACATCGTTCCACTGTCCATGCTGCCTGTGGCCAGGTTTGCGGGGGGCGGGAATGTCGCACAGGGGACAGGCGACATTTCCCCTGTTCCTCTCTTTTCCCGTGCTGCTGCTGCTGCTGCTGCTAAGTCGCTTCAGTCGTGTCCGACTCTGTGCAACCCCAGAGACAGCAGCCCACTAGGCTCCCCCGTCCCTGGGATTCTCCAGGCAAGAACACTGGAGTGGGTTGCCATTTCCTTCTCCAATGCAGGAAAGTGAAAAGTGAAAGTGAAGTCGTTCAGTCATGTCCGACTCGTAGGGGAAGGGAAACAGAACAGAGGCTAAAAGTGCGGTGATTCTGTTATTGCTTTGCTTTTCTGGGTGAGAGATGTTTCAGGAGAATTAAATAGAGGGAAAGGATGCTGTGCAGATGGTGAGGTGGAGGACGGAGGAGGGAGGAGGGAGAGTGACCAGGATTGGGGGATGGGGGGGCCGCAGGCATGGGGGGAAGGGAGGGGAGGACTCACCCTCACTACGTGGAGGGAGCGAGGGATGTGACCCCACGCAGCTAGAGAGTCTCAGCCATCCACTTCTGTCTTCCCTGGGATGGAGACAGTAATCTCCCCCATGGGTGCTGACTCAGGCAGAAGCTGAGGGCAGAGAGGTTCACGGCCCTGCTTCTAGCTCAGATCATGGCCCAAGATTGGTGCCTGAAAATGTTTGCTGACCTTGACTGAACTGACTCTGGGACCCCTCCCGCCCTCTGCCTCCCCCACAGGGTTTCCACCAACTTAGCCCAGGTCTCACTATGGTCTGCAAGGAGCTGCCCACACCCCCTCATCTGCAAGGCTCCCCCTGCTCCCAGGCCTGCTGGGGCCCTCTCTCTGTCTCTCCTGCCCCGCCCTTCCCTGCCCCGCCCCGCCCCTCCGTGCCCCGCCCCGCCCCGCCCTTCCCTGCCCCGCCCCGCCCCGCCCTTCCCTGCCCCGCCCCCGCCCCGCCCCGCCCCGCCCTGCCCTGGGAAAGCCAGTTTATCTGCCCGTCATCTGGTTCTGTGCAGTGGCTCCCGCAGGCTCATTCCTGCCCTGGCACCTGCCCTTTCCTCTGCCTGGAAAGCTCTTCCCCTAGGCCTCCCCAAGCCCACTCTTCTCTTTCAGCTCTGGTTCCTCCAGGCATCATCCTCAGAAAAGCCTGGCCTCTTAAGTAGCTGGAGCTTCCCACACCTATCTACCCAGACATCACCAGTGACTGCCTCGTGGCATGAAGGACTGAGGGTATTGGCATCTCTCATCTATTTAGTGTTTCCTCTCTGGAGGATATGACCTCTCTGAGGATCTAAACCAGTCTGCCTTGTCCCCTGTCTGGCACCTCGAAAGCACCTAATGACTGTGGAATGAACGCACCTAATGAGTGAATGAACCCACAGACCCTGCCCCAGGCACTGCTGACCTCAGTTGCACAGAGAGAGCAGCTGAGGCTCCCGGGAACCCCGTTGGTCCTCCTCTTCCTGTCTATTATTTTCCTACTATATCGTCTTCTGGGAATTGTGATGAGCTGGATTAGATGGCATAATCAAGATAAACTGGTTATTTAAACAAGACCCCCGTGGATCACCCTATGGCTTTTCTGACACGCTTTTTCATCAGGCATTTTCTCTTCAAGGGATTAGGGCTTGTGTGGCAGGCCTTTAAAATGTGTTTTGTTTTTTAACAGCGATTTCCTATCCCTGGCCTGTCAGATGCACTCAGCTCACTTCATCCATATTGAGTAGACCACTTCTCAGTCCTGTGGCTCCTGAAGACTGGAGAAGGCCCAGCATCTTTCCTCCTTTCCAGAGAAGCTGCTGGGGACCCGAGAGCCCTGGCCCTCAGGTGGAACGGGGAGGACAACATCCGCTGATAATCCCTGGACCTGGGGCTGAGAGAGGTTGGCAGAGCACCCGACACTGCTCTCCACGCTTTTCCACGTCACATTCCGCAAGAATGCCACCAGAGAGGCGTGTCTCGATTTTATAATGGCGATGATGATGATGATGATGGCTGAAACACAGAGAAGGAGCTTGGACACTAAGGAACTTGCCGTAAAGTCCACACAGGGAGTGGAGGGGCCAGGACTTGGCCCCACGGAGTCCAGCACCAAGGCCAGCACCATACGGCCTCTTTCACTTTGCCCAGCCTGTCCTAAGAACTCTGGACAGGATGAACAAGTGAGTGCAGGCGCGGCCCTCTCTACCCCTCGCTCCCTCCCTCACAGGCCAACAGACAGGTTGGTGCCCTGAAGAGGGCGCGAGAGCCCACTGGGAACCTGAAGCAGCATGAGGCAGGGGAGCAGCCCAGCGGTTGGCAGCAGACAACCGGCTCGGATCCCAGCTCCGCCGCCTTCTCACTGCTCTCCGTTTCCGGGGATAACACCCTGTGCTTCTCAAAGATACATTTCGTGTATGGCTTTGGGATTCCTTGGAGATGCTAAAAAGCCAAAAGAGATCAAGTAGGCATACACCCCCATGGCATAAATCCAGACACTGAAATGTCAGAAAGGGCCCTCAGACAGGAGCCTGGCTAAATACCAGGTTTTAGGGACAGAAGATAGAGGCCCGCAGTGGGGAGCGGGCTCAGGATGTCAGTGGAGGAGCAGAGCCCACTCTCTCCTCCCCTTCTCCTCTCTTGGCTCTCTTTCCTTGTAGTGAGTGGAGGTGTGCCCTGGGCCACACAGAGTATTTCTCTTCCTCCCTTGGAGAAAGGTCAGCCCTGCCTGGCAGCTGGGATATGGAGAAGAGGGGCCTATTGGGGCAGAGATGACAGCCACGCTCAGGGGTCACTGTTCCCCTGCCCCTTGAGAGATAAGGGCATGAGAATATGAACCAGATTGATTCATATCGATTCATATTGCCTCACATGATTGCTGAGGGAATCAGTTATGAGAGGAAAGGAAGGCCTTTCAGAACTTTTGCTGTGGTCTACCTATCTCCCTTCAAGACAGTCAAGAAAAGTTCTAAGTGACACACCAGTTGTTAAATAAGGTGCTACTTGGGTCATAAACAGTTTGTCTTTGAGCACGAACTATGTTCTTGCACTCAGAACAACAAGCTGTCCTGGAAATCGTGACTCAAAGTAGGGATCTGAGTCACTCAGGATCCTGCTCTTTATCCAACAGGTCTGAAGCTAAAAGCTACTCTGGGAACGACTGTTTTCAGTCCCTGTAGAATCATGGCTACGGTAGTGGTTCCCCCACTTTCCATGTGTCTCTGTATATTTGTCAAAGAGCTTTGGCTGAAAATAATGGAAAGTGCAAGGCAGAGACTGAAAGAAGGATTTATTCTTCTCACTTTACAAGAAGTCTGGAGGCAGATAATTGCTGCTGGTGCTAATTAGGTGGCTCCATTCAGTCAGGGTTAGTGACTCTAAGGGTCTTTTTATCATTCCCTCATGACTGCAATATGGCTGCTGAAGCACCAGCCATCAAATTCTCATTCACAACAGGAAGAATGGAGAAAGGATCAGCAATCTCACAGTAGAGTTCCATCTATGTCTTATTAGCTAGAATTATGCCTCATGGCTACACCATAGGAAAGGACACTGGTAGGAAATAGGTTGGGAATGGGGTTTGGATCAGGCAACTTGTGTTATCTGTCATACTCTCCTAAGCTACTTTTACTCCTGCCAAAGTCAGCAGAAGTTACTGTTATCTAAAGTGTAAGTTGACAAGAGCTTAACGGCCTGACCTTTTAGGAGGAGACTTCAGTGGTCCAGAACCTTCAAGACACAAAGATACAAAGCCACAAATAGTATGAAAGCAGGTTGGTGGACAAAGACATTGAATCCGGTCCTGCCTCAAATTGTACTCAGTGGGACTTCCCTCGTGGTCCAGTGGCTAAGACTCCATGCTTCCACTACAGGAGGTGTGGGTTTGGTCGCTGGTCTGGGAACTAAGATCCTGCATGCCACACGGCACAGCCAATAAAAAAGAAACTGTGCTCAGTGGTGAGCCCAGCTGTGTCATCCCTTGATGAGGCGTCCAGCAAATGTGCCAATGAGCGGTGAGTTATAGATGGGAGCATGTCTGCAACTGCCCACTCTCTCAGGTCCCCTCAGTACTTCCAGAGATGAGCAAAAAGTTATTTCAGATGGGAAAGGGGTTTCTCAGACCATTTCCCCTCCAGTATCAATATAATCACCCAGGAACAGTTAGTTCAGCTCTATTCACAGAGATGTAGGAAGCACATGGTACCCAGGTCCTGGGCAAAGACACCTGGGATATTGTCACCCCTGTCTTGTCCTCAGGAAGCCTACAGTTTAGATCAGCACTGGATTAACCAACAAAGAAGACAAGACGTGTATCTAGGAAAGCCAGAGCTCTAATCCAGGAAGCTATTTGATTTTTAGCATAGAAATAGGTTTCTGATGTTTGTTGTTTTCAGATGTAGCATCACTTAACTTGAATTGCCTATTATGGGAGGTGGGAGATACCTCTCACTACACGTCCCCTCAGTGGGGCACTCCCCGAGGGCAGCCACTATATTTACTCTCTTTTAGTCACCAGCACCTAGGATGTAAGTGTCAGGACTCAAACTTTTTTTAAAAAAATAGATATTTATTCATTTGCTTAAAAGCTACCTATAGATAGCTGGGGGCTTCCCAGGTACTAGTAGTAAAGAACCCACTTGCCAATGCAGGAGACGTAAGAGAAGCAGGTCCGGTCCCTGGATCAGGGAGATCCCCTGGAGAAGGGCACGGTAACCCACTCCAGTATTCTTGCCTGGAGAATCCCATGGACAGAGGAGCCTGGTGGGCTACAGTCCCTAGAGTAGTAAAGAGTCGGACATGACTAAAGCGACTTAGCACGCATGCACGTATAGATAGCTGGAGGAATACAGGAAGGAAGGTTATCCTAGAGACTCAGAGAGTTTTTATTTTTTGTAGCTACACCTCATAACCCATGCCCACTGTAGTGAAAGCACAGATTCTTAACCACTGGACTGCCAGGGAAGTCCCCAAGGGCTCAAACATCTTAATGCAGCCCTGCAACATCTTGTCTGTCCTCCAGGCACAGAAATGCTTTACACATCTTTCTTAACCAAGTTGTGAGGTGTCAGGTTTGCCTATTTTGTCACAAATGAGCAGCTATGAAAAACGGTTTCAGAACCTAAGTTAGCAATGAGGTTTGAAAAATGATGAATTAGTTCAGACATACACATATTGAGACATTAGAGCCCATTCAGGCTGGTCTGTGTAATAAGGTCATGTCAGCCACTCTTGCCTGATACATTTTCGAGGCCAGAGGGAAGGAGGTCCAGGGCGTGTGGGGAGAGGCTGTAAGTCACAGGCTTTGTCCAGGGAAGAGTCCGAGTCCCCTGTGATGTGAGACCATGGGCATATGGGGAGAGGTGGATCAAGAGGGCGGTGAATAGAGTGCTGGGATTACAAGCAGAGGGGCTCCAGGTGAGTCCCCAGGAGCCTGCTCAGGGCCCTGGTGAAAGGTGGAAAGTGGGCAGCAGGGAGCCCCCAGATGCAGAGAAAAGTGGACCTCTCCCAGCCTGGCTTCTGTGCTCCTAACAAGAACCGATGGTTCTCCAAGGCGGTCATGCATTCCTGGATGTAATGGCCCTAACGATGGGTCTGTGTCCAAGGCATGTAAACTATGCTGCTCCCAGACACCTTGGAAGCTGCATATTTAAGCCAGACCTAAATGAATATTAATCATCTGAGTCAGGAGTGGTTTGTGCTTTGTTTTGCTTTCAGATGCCTCTTTCTCTGCTTTGAAGTCCCGAATACAAGCTCTACTTGCAGAGATCCTGGCCAGGCATGAGCTCCGAGCCTCTCTCCCTAGTCTCTAGGGCAGGAAGGAGGATGGGAGCAGACATGGTAAGGAGCGGGCCTAGGACCCAGAGGGCATGGGCAGGTCTGGGCTGGAGTCTGCCCTCTGCCTTTTCTGCAGGAAGAAAGAAAGGAAAGGAAACCAGTCCCCGTGGAACAGGTCGCTGGGCAGTCATGGCCACTGACGGCTCATCTCCATTCTCACCCTCACCCTCAACCACAGGTGACTGAAGCGGGGTGGGCAGCTAGCTCAAGGGGAATCAAACCACAGTTTGGTTGGTGGTCTGAACAAGGACATGGAGGTTAGTTTTTAATCAGATCAGTAATTCTCCCACTTCAAACTTGAACTCAGAAATTCTCTCTCTAACCACTTAAAAAAAAAAAAAAAGGTTAGTGGGCAGGGTATGCATGCATGCTTGCTCATCTGTTTCAGTTGTGTCTGACTCTGTATGACCCCATGGACTGTAGCCTGCCAGGCTCCTCTGTCCATGGGATTCCCCAGGCAAGAATATTGGAGGGGGTAGCACTTCCTTCTCCAGGGGATCGTCCCGACCCAGGGATCAAACCCACATCTTCTGCATCTCCTGCACTCAGGTGGATTCTTTATCACTGAGCCACCAGGGAAGCCCAGTGAGCAGGGTAAGCTGCAGCGAGAAGGACGGCTACATGAGAGTGTGGCCAGCTCCTTTCTCCCCCTGCCTCCCCACCCCCGTCACCATCGTGGAACTCCTGAGCCCTCTAGGTAGATGGAGGGCTGAGGACTGGGGAGACAGGAGGCCGCATGCTTCTCACTTCATCCTGCTGGGCTGCCCGAGGAACTGCCCTCACCAGACGTGAACTACTTCACAGCTCTCTTTCCAGGAAGCTGAGAGAAGCCAGCGAGGGGGTCTGAGGGTGTGGAGGAAGGAGACTCTCCTGGCAGGCAGGTTTTCAACTTCTCCCTCCTCTGCCAGCCGCCAGCTGTCATCTGGAGGCAAATGCATGTTAACCTGCCCTGGTTTTATCTGAGAAATGGACTAGCTGATCTTGAAGATCTTATTTGACAATCTCAATAGGTGAAAGGTGTTCTGAGAGAATAGCCAGGAGAAAAGAGTATGTGTGCGTGTGTTGGTGGGTAAGCAGTTCCTTCGGTGGCTGGTTGAGGGGACTCTCCTGAGAATGCCACATTCGTGCTGCAAGCGGGTGAGAGAGGAGAGAGTGGTGAGTCTCTGGGGCTCCATCAGTCTGGAAGGAACACATCTCTCGATGTGTGGGTACGAGGAGACTTCGTTCCCAGTCGCAAAGTTGTCTTGTGTGCCAAGGACCACAGTAGATGCTGGGGCGGAAAACAAAACAAAACTATAAATACAGTGCCTGCCTGTAGGGGGCGCTCTACTGACAGTGTGAAATAACGGCAGGAAGACCGGTTGTTTCTCAGAGGTGGTGCCTCCCCGACTCTGGTGGAATCAGGCACTGACACCTTCCATCTTTTTCTTTATGGAAACGGGCAGCGCCTCTGACTTCCCAAGTGACATAAAGAGGATGATGCAGACAGCCCGGGTGGGGACAGGCCAAAACTTAGTTGAAGCACGCAGGTACCTGTGAGAACAGGACAGGTGGAGCTCTGGACAGGAAAAACCTATCTTGGAAGCAACTATTTCTTCAACACATTTTACGGAACACCTGCTATTGCCTTGGTCCTGTTCTGAACCTAAGAGGGCTGGGACGTGGTGACTGGCCAGGTGAGGTCACATGTACCCGCGATCCCCAGATAAACCTCCGGCTCTGCAGACCCCCCGCAGCCTCACAACCATCTCAAGCGTCCAATACTCAGAGCCAGAGAGGTCAACGCCAGAGGTGGAGCTTGTCCACAGCCTCTCTGCTTGTCTGGGGACCCCAAAGGTGGGAGGGCTGCCTGGCTACCTTGCACCGTGTGGCTAAAGGGAGGAAAACGGAGGCAGAATTGCCAGACTCCTCTGGTCTATAAACAAGCCCAGCCTGTAAACGCATGTGTCTCGGTGCTGTGACGCTGTCGTCTCTCATTTCCTTCCGTCTGAAGAATAGCTGCGGCAGGGCCAGAGGAGAGAGGGGTGTGATGAGGAGATGCTGAGGGACTCAGGAGGACTCTGCGTGTTCCTCTCCTGCAGAAAGGGCAGATTCCGCACGTCAGTTCAAACACGCCCCCATCGCCTGCTACGCACAGGCAGATGGAGATTTAGGAGGAAATCAGCGGCAGGTGGAGCCCTTGTGACGCTCCCCGTATGGAGGGGACACGTGTGCCTACCGAAATCACAGATCCAGGCTAGCGACGCCTTACTCGTGGCCCCATCACAGAGCACTGGGGATGCACGCAGCAGAGGTTGGTTCTCTTGGTGGATGGGATGGGGGTAGGGGTGGAGGGGGCAGGGGCAGGGAGAGGGGACTGGGAAGTCATGGAAGGTTTCCACAGGCAAAGGGCATTCCTGGTAGAGGGCTTAGCTTGTGAGCAGGCTGGGTAATAGGAGATTCAAGGGTGGTAAATACAGAGGCTAGCAATCCTTTATTTATTCAGCAAATATCTGCATGCCCCTTATGCGTCACTGCTGGGTGCTAGAAGCTTAAATGTCAGGGCCAGGGGAGGAAGTAGAATCAGGCAGAAAGGTAGGGCTGGCTCATTTTATGAGGGTTTTGAAAATCAAGCTGAGAAAGCCAGTGGGAAATTCTCTGGCTGTCCCGTGGTTAAGACTTCATGCTTTCATTGAAAGGAACACAGGTTCAGTCCCTGGTTGGGGAATTAAGATCCTGTGTGCAGTGCAGCCAAAAGGAAAAAAAAAAAAAACAGCTAAGAAAGCAAGTATCTTTGAAAAAACTGGGAAGGATAGGGCAAAGATCATCAGCGAGGGATGACTAAGGTCATGACCCTTTCTTTCCTGCAGAGTCCTTGCTGCTGCTGCTGCTGCTGCTGCTGCTGCTGCTAAGTCACTTCAGTCGTGTCTGACTCTGTGCGACCTGAGACGGCAGCCCACCAGGCTCCCCCGTCCCTGGGATTCTCCAGGCAAGAACACTGGAGTGGGTTGCCATTTCCTTCTCCAATGCATGAAAGTGAAACGTGAAAGTGAAGTCGCTCAGTCGTGTCCAACTCTTGGTGGCCCCATGGACGGCAGCCTACTAGGCGCCTCCGTCCCTGGGATTTTCCAGGCAAGAGTACTGGAGTGGGGTGCCATTGCCTTCTCCCGCAGAGTCCTTAGCCTGATCCTTTGAAGAAAAGTCCCTAAATGAGGAAAGGAAGTGGACACCCACATATAGAGTTTCACTGAAGTTGGAGCTGTTACAGTTCTATGAAAACCCAGCTTAGTGGAAGGCAAAGGACGCTGGGGCTGCAGCAGTGCTCAGGGGAGGCACAGGGAGCCTGCTACCTGCCAGGTCTTTGGGGATCTGGTCCTGCTGCAGGAAAGATACAGGCCTCACACTTAAGGCTGGTGGGAGGAGCTGGACAAGTCTCTTCTTGTCCAGCTTAACAGAATCTGAACATACAGAGAGAGAAAGAGAATAATGGCAACAGCCCAGCACTCCCTTGCTTTAAAGTCACCTGAAGGCTGGGAGGTGGTGGGGTTGGTGGTTGTTAAAGCCACACCATCATAGGGCTGTTTGGAGAGGAATTCGTGCCTTTTCTGTATGAAAATGTAAGAATATAGTGATATCACCAGTAACGTTTGGTGATGCTTTTGGTGAGTGTGTGGAGAAATAGAATTATAACACAATATAGTATCATTAAAAACAAGATGCCCTGGATTTCCCTGGTGGTGCAGTGCATAAGAATCCATCTGTCAATGCAGGGGACACGGGTTCGATCCTTGGACTGAGAAGATCCCACCTGCCACGGAGCAATTAAGTCTGTGCTCCACAGTTGCTGTGCCACAACAGAAGCCCGTGCCTGGAGCTGTGTTCTGCAATGAGAGGCCACCACCATGAGAAACCCAAGCACCGCAATGAAGAGTAGCCCCTTCTTGCGGCAACTAGAGAAAGCCTGCGGACGGCAACAGAGACACAGAGCAACAGGAAAAATAAAAGAACAAACAGTATGTGCCAACTCAGATATCCTCTCCACAAAGAGAGTAGAAAAAGAAACCCCTGTGATGATTTAACGAGCATGAAGCCAGAATATGATGTGCGTCACAGGCAATCACTAAGAGACTGCAGAGACAGAAAGGAATCTCCCCCTTATCTAGCCAAGCAGACATAGGCCATTACATGCATGTTTCCAAGGTGATCAATCACTAGTCTTCAAGGGAGAGGACTTGAAAACACCTCTATCATGCATGGTTTCTCCTAACTTTATCTTGGTAACTTGGGAGACTGCTTGTGTTGACCTGATCCGGAGGTGAAAGAAACTTCTCGTATCATTAGAACAAAAGGTAGTTTTGCAGACTGGAGCATGGTGCCCACCAAAGGCTATTACCTTCCGACACGAAGTGGGAGATGGGGGAGCTGGCTCCCTGGATGTTTGTGTTTCTAAAAAGGTCTTCCAGGAAGTCCTAGGTCCAGGAGAAAACATTTCTGAATTGGGACACTGGCAAGAGGCTTATTTAGCCATTATGAAAATTTAAACACATTTGAAAAGGACAGAAAAGGCGTTCTGAAAGAAAAAGGGAGCTGTCTTTTCCCTTAGTTTCAACATGAAGACTTAAGTCTTATTTTAATTTCTGTTTGTCCTTACAATCTCTTCCCTGTGTTACTACAACATAATAATCTTATAATCTTCTAGTTATTTCCTTTGTGGTATCTACCTTTCTCTGAGCTGCTTACAGTTGTCTAAATATCCAGTAAGTTCATAGTAAGATAGGAACAAAGCAATTACCAGAATTACAATTAAACATAAAGATGAATCTAAATAATCAGTGTGACATATACAGAATAACCCAGTGTTAACCTGGTGACATCAGACCAGTCTTTGCAGTCTTTCTGTTTGTCTATTAATTAGATGCTCCTCTTTCCCACATTATCTTTCTAAACAAAGCAGTTAACATTTTTTTGTGTGTGTCAAATTTAGAGCTTGAGCACCTGGGTACATACTACTTATTTTTACTTTGTTATCATCAAAACCTCTAGTGAAGATGGTTCTAATTGTATTCTGCTAATAATAGGGTTGCTGGACTAAAGTCCAGCCCATATCCATACTGAGAACACTATGTAGAGCTGACAAGAAATATTTGGTTGTGGGGACCATTACTGGGAGTACAGAAAGAGAGAGTAGGGTGACAAAAAATATTGCTTGTTTTCTCATAAATGTGATTTTCAAAGTAAATGGAATAATTATGGCTGTGAATAGGATAGCTAGGCAGCCTGGGAGAGTAGTAATACATTTTCCAGACTATTTCTTTGCAGTTGAGGTCAATGCCAGTTGCCTCCTCTGGAAAAGTTAAGTGTTAAGTCCTTTGAAGGACCCACAATCCAGTCTCCCATGGTACTAGCTTCACACAGGAAGCATGTCCTTCACTTTGGTGGCATATGGCTGGACAGCAGCAGAAAGCATCCCTCTCCACTCAATGAGAGCCATCTTTCTTCTGTAGGCGTAGATGAAGTCTCCCAGTTGACAGGGGTGGTTGACTTCCTGAGGCAGATCCTTCCAGATGTTTGTGACTTTAACTCTCAAGGTTTCTGGAAAAAGACAAGTCTTGAACACAGTTTTAAGTATTGAACATATGCCACTGCTGCTGCTGCTGCTAAGGCTCTTCAGTCGTGTCCAACTCTGTGCGACCCCATAGATGGCAGCCCACCAGGCTCTTCTGTCCCTGGGATTCTCCAGGCAAGAACACTGGAGTGGGTGGCCATTTCCTTCTCCAGTGCACACATGCATGCTAAGGTGCTTCAGTCGTGTCCAACTCTGTGCGACGCTATGGACAGCAGCCCATCAGGCTCTTCTGTCCACAGGATCCTCTAGGCAAGAATACTGGAGTCGTTTGCCATTTCCTTCTCCATTGAACATATAAGTGGATTCCATTAAATTGGACACAGGATACGGCTTCAGACCCCCAGTTCATAGGCCTGACAAACATACGTTCAAAAGAAGACAATCCATGCTTGCTTGTAGGGGACATTCTAATTTCTAACAAGACTAGTGATAAAGCTCTAGGCCAGTGTTGACCTGCCAGATGCTGAACTTTATTCAAGACATGGTGGCACCAGTGGTAAAGAACCCACCTGCCAATGCTAGAAGACATAAGAGACATGGGTTCGATCCCTGGGTTGGGAAGATCCCCTGGAGGAGGGCGTGGCAACCCACTCCAGTATTCTTGCCTGGAGAATCCCATGGACAGAGGAGCCTGGCGGGTTACAGTCCACAAGGTCGCGAAGAGTCGGACACGACTGAAGCGACTTAGCACGCACACAAAGTTTGATTCACTTGTTCTCCTTGCCCAGAGGACTGGGGCTTATGGGAGTCTGTAAACATTTGCGTAATTTCTGGAGAACAGTAGAAGTAAAGTGACTTTCTCTGATTCAGTATAGTAAGAGAGCCTCTACCACTGCCTGGGCATCAGCTTTTGAAAAGGAGATGACTTCAGGCCACCCAAACATGGTACACAACATAAGTAGACACAATCTACCCACCCTTCCTCAGACATTACTTCTGTGAAATCCAATGGCTTCCAGGTTCCTGGTAAAGCTGGTCAGGGAGAACTTTCTGAACTTGCTTTCAGAATGGCCTGTAAAGAATTCTGCTGACAAATAATACATCTCTTCTCCACATGTTTTGAATTATTTTACCTTTTTGGTAAGTGTAGTGTGAGCTTAGTGTATTTAAATTCTTCTTTGATTCAGGTGACTTTGTTGATGACACAACATCAACCAAGCAAAAGAGCACTAGTTTGTGTTAGGTAATTTCCGTGGTCCATTTTCTTTTGCAAAGCATGGCATTACTGTTGGTAGGAATGTAAATTGATACAGCCACTATGGAGACCAGTCTGGAGGTTCCTTTAAAAACTAAAAATTGAACTACACTAGCTGAGTGCCGAAGAATTGATGCTTTTGAACTGTGGTGTTGGAGAAGACTCTTGAGAGTCCCTTGGACTGCAAGGAGGTCCAACCAGTCCATTCTGAAGGAGATCAGCCCTGGGATTTCTTTGGAAGGAATGATGCTAAAGCTGAAGCTCCAGTACTTTGGCCACCTGATGCGAAGAGTTGACTCATTGGAAAAGACTCTGATGCTGGGAGGGATTGGGGCCAGGAGGAGAAGGGGACGACAGAGGATGAGATGGCTGGATGGCATCACTGACTCGATGGACGTGAGTCTGAGTGAACTCCGGGAGCTGGTGACGGACAGGGATGCCTGGCGTGCTGCGATTCATGGGGTCGCAAAGAGTCGGACATGACTGAGTGACTGAACTGAACCGAACTGAAGTCCAAGGTCGGCCCGCATTAAGACCTAGCAATCTTACTTCTAAACATATATCCAGAGAAAAACATGGCCAAGAAGGATACATGCACCCCGGTGTACATTGCAGCCCTGTTTACAATAGCCAAGACATGGAAGCAACCCAGATGTCCACCAACAGAGGAGTGGACAAAGAGGATGTGGTACATACATACAATGGAATAAACTCAGCCATAGAAAAGACCAAAACTGCGCCATTTGCAGAGATATGGATGGACCTAGAGACTGCCATGGTGGCTCAGATGGTAAAGCGTCTGCCTACAATGTCGGAGACCCAGGTTCAATCCCTGGGTCAGGAAGATCCCCTGGAGAAGGAAATGGCAACCCACTCCAGTACTCTTGCCTAAAAAATTCCATGGACAGAGGAGCCTGGTGGGCTACAGTCCATGGGGTCACAAAGAGTTGGGCACGACTGAGTGACTTCACACAGAGACTGCCATACAGAGTGAAGTAAGTCAGAAAGAGAAAAACAAATAGTATGTATTAATGCATTTATGTGGAATCTAGAAAAATGGTACAGATGAACCTATTTGCAGAGCAGAATTAGAGATTTAGACATAGAGGACAAACATATGAATACCTGGGCTGGGGAGAAGGTAGTGGGATAAACTGGCAGGTTGGGACTGACATCTATATGCTTCTATGTATAGAATAAATAACTAATGCATAGCACAGGGGACACGAAGAAGGTAGAATCTGTTTATGGGACATGTATTAGGTTAACCTTAAAAATGCATTCTAATATACATCCAGTTCACTTCAGTTCAGTCACTCAGTCGTGTCCGTCTCTTTGCAACCCCATGAATCGCAGCACGCCAGGCCTCCCTGTCCATCACCATCTCCCGGATTTCACCCAGACTCACGTCCATTGAGTCAGTGATGCCATCCAGCCATCTCATCCTCGGTCATCCCCTTCTCCTCCTGCCCCCAATCCCTCCCAGCATCAGAGTCTTTTCCAATGAGTCAGGTCTTCACATGAGGTGGCCAAAGTACTGGAGTTTCAGCTTTAGCATCATTCCTTCCAAAGAAATCCCAGGGCTGATCTCCTTCAGAATGGACTGGTTGTATCTCCTTGCAGTCCAAGGGACCCTCAAGAGTCTTCTCCAACACCACCGTTCAAAAGCATCAATTCTTTGGCGCTCAGCCTTCTTCACAGTCCAGCTCTCACATCCATACATGACTACTGGAAAAACCGTAGCCTTGACTAGACGAACCTTAGTCGGCAAAGTAATATCTCTGCTTCTGAATATGCTATCTAGGTTGGTCATAA
This sequence comes from Capricornis sumatraensis, assembly GCF_032405125.1. Lineage (NCBI taxonomy): Eukaryota > Metazoa > Chordata > Mammalia > Artiodactyla > Bovidae > Capricornis > Capricornis sumatraensis. The sequence goes on from NC_091082.1 coordinate 64,389,700, forward strand.
CTTTTCTTCCAAGGAGTAAGCGTCTTTTAATTTCATGGCTGCAGTCACCATCTGCAGTGATTTTGGAGCCCCAAAATAGGTACAGACAAATAATGTTTGATTCCACTTATGTGAGGTACATAGAATAGTCAAATTCAGAGTCAGAAAGTACATAGGTAGTTGCCAGAGGCCCTGGGGCTGGGGCGGGGGGCGGGGGCTGGTAGGGAGGGGTGATGGCTTGTGAGTATTTAGTGGGGACAGAGTTTCTGTTCAGGAAGGTGAAAGATTTGGGGGATGGATGATGGTGAGAACTGCACAAAGATGTGAATGTCCTTAGTGCCGCTGAACTACACTGTTAGATATGGTTAAATAGTATGTTTTATATTATGTGACTTTTACCACAATAAAAAGTTTTTTTTTAAAAATGAACAAACATTTCTTCTTGTCTTGAAAGTAGAGCTCTGCCATGTTTTGACAGCAGCTTTTGCAGTTCTGTCAGCAAAATGAATTGCTGATATGTGAGCTGGCAGTCGCAAGGTGCTTAACAGATCAGCTTTCAATTTGACATGAGATTTCTTTCATTCTCATTGAAGTCAAAAGTCCTCTATTTTTTAAAAATTTTGCATGACAGACAGCAAACACATATTTACTACAAATACATATTTTTCATTGTAAGTCCAGAACCAAAAATTGCAGCTCTAGTAACCATTAACTCAGCAGCTTGTACCAATTTAATTTTAGATGGAACATAAGCCTCCAAGATTTCATGAGAAGTAATGACAGCATAGGAAACCTTAAAGTTGGCCATTCTTACTCTGGGTACACGACCCATCAGCAAACATTATCAAATCTGCTTTTTGATCTGAGACATCTGATAAATCACATCGAGGCCTAGTATCTTCTTTTATTACTATTGTATAATCACAATCATCTACTTGATCAGGATCTTAAAAGAGGGTAGCAGTTTAGGAGACTGTACCCCCCAAGCACAATATTAGGACTGGATACCAATGCCCGCTCATAGCTGGCCTGAAGGCACGCTGACACATGCTGGGCTTATGCACTTGAAAGATTGCTGTCATAGCAGGTGGGCATGCACACAAGTCGAATGACCCAAGGTAAGAGACGGGGCCTTTTCAATAACAGTGGCTGAGGCTCCTGCCCCTGCTCGGAGGCACCCTGGCATTACCAGTACTCCAACATCCAGAAAATCTGAGAAATCAGCTATTGGTCTATGGCCTAGTCCCAGTTTAGGGTTAATACTTTCCTAAGCAGTACTTCATCATCAAACAAGTGGGAAGGTTTTTTGTTTTGTTTTGTTTTGTGTTTTTCAAAATCTGGAATCCCTAAAGCTGAGGGAGAGGCTATAGCCAATTTCAGTACTGCAAAACCTTAGATTCTAAGGAGCAGACAAGGGGGTCTGGAGAGTTATGGAATTGCTCTGTCAGAGGTTATGCACATTTGGCAACACCTGGGATCCATTATTGATAGCACCTAGTCCCCCATACTGTCTATGTTTATTTGTAGCAGGCTGCTTTATATGCAAACTTGGCTGACTCTCAGACTGTGACACTTTTTGGCCTCGTCTGACAGCTGAGGTTGTTGTTTAGTCACTACGTCGTCCCTGACTTGCTGCTGCTGCTGCTGCTGCTAAGTTGCTTCAGTCATGTCTGACTCTGTGCGACCCCATAGATGGCAGCCTACCAGGCTCCTCCATCCCTGGGATTCTCCAGGCAAGAGTACTGGAGTGGGGTGCCATTTCCTTCTCCAATGCATGAAAATGAAAAGTGAAAGTGAAGTCACTCAGTTGTGTCCAACTCTTAGCGACCCCATGGACTGAAGCCCACCAGGCTCCTCTGTCCATGGGATTTTCCAGGCAAGAGTACTGGAGTGGGGTGCAATTGCCTTCTCTGCCTGACTTGATCTTGAGTTAAATTAATTCCTTCGGCCCAAAGCAATGCCTCAATTTGTTCCAGGGTGCTTTTCCAGCATGGTGTGAGATTGCCATTCTGCCATCCCCCTTTTCTTCTGGTGGGCACATAGCAAACAATTCAAGTGTTTGGTTTTTTTTTTTCTATTTTAGGGAGCTCCATGAACACTCCATCCAGGGTAGAGAATATAGTGGCCTTCAATTAGTAGAGCAGGCCTCTCCCAAATAGGTTTACTGGAGAATTAGGGGAAAGTAAAGCACATGTGGTGTTGGAGAAGACCCTTGAGAGTCCCTTGGACTGCAAGGAGATCCAACCAGTCCATTCTAAAGGAGATCAGCCCTGGGTGTTCTTTGGAAGGACTGATACTAAAGCTGAAACTCCAGTACTTTGGCCACCTCATGCGAAAGTTGAGGTTGACTCATTGGAAAAGTTAAGAGTTGAGAGTTGACTCGTTGGAAAAGACTCTGATGCTGGGAGGGATTGGGGACAGGAGGAAAAGGGGACGACAGAGGATGAGATGGCTGGATGGCATCACAGACTCGATGGATGTGAGTTTGAGTGAACTCCGGGAGATGGCGATGGACAGGGAGGCCTGGCGTGCTGCGATTCATGGGGTCGCAAAGAGTCGGACACGACTGAGCGACTGAACTGAACTGAACTGAACTGAAAGCACATGTGCGCCTCAGTGAGGGCGACTGCCTGTATAGGAATCACAGAGGAAAAGGAACAAGAGGGCTGACCCCAAATACCAACAGTTTGTACTATCTCTTGTAACATGGAAGGCAAGAAATTTCTGAGAAAATTGCATGATAAGTAGCACACCTCTCTACCATAAAAGGCAAGAATAAATTAACCTGAATAAAATTGATCAACACATTCCACCTCTGAGAGTCCCTCAATCTGTTCATTCTGAGCCATTTGTCAAATATTTCCTAGCAAAGGTTTTTTCCTGTTAGACCGTCCTGATTCGCCCACCTCTGCAGTCTCCTCATGTTCCCATCTCTCTTCGCAGTCCTTCCATGGCTTGGTGCTTTGCAGTGACGATGTATAGTTTTCTCCACTTCCTTTCCTCTCTTCATTGGTTGGCCAGAGTTGGGATTATTCCCTTTAGTGAAGAGCTCAAAGTAGCCAACACAGCAGTCTTTAATCTCTCCTTTTCTCTGTCCTCTGGATTATCCCCAAACTGAGTAGCAGCTGCTAAGGTTTGAACACTAGTCTGTGCTTGCCATCCTGCCACCTTCTCCTTAATCCGGGTTTGGAGAATTGGCAAGCTACATGGTGTGTGTATGAAAAGGGACTCCAGGAGGTGGAGTCTGGTCTAGGACATGAAGAAGACTCAGGGCTAGTCCAGCAGGCACACCATTCTGCATCCTCCATCAGCAGGTAACACATTACCAGCTAGCAAAGTCACATCTTTCTCAGGGAAACCCCCTCCTCGAGGGAATCACCGTCTACAACGTCATCATCTACTCATCCCCAGGAGTCAGTGTAAGACAGGGAGGGGAAAGTGAGACAGCAGGAGCAGAGGGGGTGAGACAGCAGACGAAGGTGGAGAAGAAAGAGAAAGCACCTCTGACTCCCACATTCCTGAGCTGTGAGACTGGGGATTTCCCTGGTGGTCAAGCGGTGAAGAATCTGCCTTCTGGCCACTGAGCCCAAGCACTCTGGAGCCTGCTCACGACCACGAGAGATGACTTTCTGCCATGATGAAGGCTAAGCACAGCCGAAACAATCAAACAAGAACAAAACAAAAAATATCACTTCCCTGAGCTGTGAGGCTGGTAAGAGGCTTATTTAGCCATGATGAAGATTTATTTGTATGTATTTGAAAAGGAAAGAAGTTCTGAAAGAAAAAGGAGAGGAAGTCTTTCCCCTTAATTTCAATAATTAAGCCTCTTCTTTCTAATTCATAGTTGCCCCTGCAGTAGGCAGGCAAGTCTTCCACCCTGCTTTCCTCGCCCTCTGCGTCAATGAATTAGGATCATATTTTCAGATTTGAAACAGGTCTGAAAGGATGACTCCAGGCCTCTGCCTTCTGGCTGCTGAGTGTCTGAATCATTTAGAACCAATAGTTGTGATCACCTCTGATGGATAGGTCACCCACTAACGTTGCTAGAGGCTTTTGGTGTTTCAGCAATCTGAAAGGTACAGAGTTTTATTTTGCCTGTTTGAAGTCTTTTCTGCTACACATCAATGATCATCACTAGATAATTAATTTATCATCAAACTAGAAGATTCCTCGCCATCTTGACAGTCACGTGTACCTGCCCTCATCTTCGAAGATAACTCTCACCCATGTCATTTGGCAGCTCTTTGGTCAGAATTAAACTGGACATATGACTCTATATTTTTAGAATGTCACTGAAATCCTATATCCTCTACGGTTGGTTTAGTCCCTAAGTCATATTCAGCTGTTTGTGAGTGTTAGGTAGGTAAAATAGGGAAAAGGAGTCCAAGATGGCGGTGGCTAAAAGACAAGGAAGGGAAAAGCCCGCGAAAATAGAATAAAGGACAGTCCGAGGACTGGAGTGGGGACCTCAGGTAAAACAAACAACACTCCTGGCTGGCCCAATTTACATAGGACAGGCCCAGGGAGAGATAAACATATAAAAAGAGGAGCCAAAGCTAGCTCTCTCTCTTTCTCCCCTGCGCACTGGGGCGCTCTCTCCCCATGTCTTTGGATTGACGTGCCCTCACGCCTCACAGATGGATTTTCCTGCTGTCTTCTAAATAAAATAGAGCTGTAACACTGAGCTGCAGCACTGGTTTGTCTAAGAGCTATAACACGGTCTTTTCGCGACCTGAGAGCTATAACATGGTCTATCCAAGACCCAAGAGCTGTGACACGCCGAGGGGGCTTTAATCTTCCAGCATGCCTGGCAGTAAGATCTAGGCCTAGTGGGGTGGGTAAGGGGTATTCCAAGGAGACAGAATTCAGCTCAATCTAAGAAAAAACCCACCTAGCAATTAAAACCATCCAGGCAGGATGTTTCAGCAAACAGCAAGCTCTCTCAAGTGCTAGATGTACTTCAGTGGACACTACAAGACTACTAATCACAGTGCCCTATGAAGAATTCCAACACTGAGTACGGTGTTCAATTCACTGGTTGCATTGGAGAGAGGACTGGCTTTTTGACCCTGAGAGCAAAAAAGAAGGGATTCCTTTATGAAATGTACTGAGATTAGATGGTCAGAAGGGCTGGATTTCTGCTCAAATGGCCTTCTCTCCCCATCCCTCAGCTCAAAAAAGGTGAAAACTAACGTCGAGGTTCTCTGCAGATTCCCAGATAATGTAGAAACAAGAATAAATAGTTAAAAATACTTGGCGTCACTAGACTGCTTACCCTCATATACCAGGGAGAGGTGAGGAGAGGGAGAGACAGAGACATTCCTCTCCTGTCCTAAAGATTTGTTATGACCAGAAAGGGCGGCTAGATGCTAGGAAGTAAGAACACTTCCCAGGGAAAGAAACCTTGGGAAACATCTTTGGCCTCCACTTGCAGCACTATGGATGTCACTCTTTTCCACGATAATCGATCTCTTCTCTTGCCTGCGGTCATAATTCCCCCTCCCTCCCTCCCTCCCTCCCTCTGGTTGCCTGTGCAGAGCAACAAGACAAAGGTGTTCCAGGTTTGTAGCCTGTAGGCACTTAAATCCTACTCTAAATCTTCTCTAAGGAGAGAATGCACTGGGCATGTAGTAGGAAAAGGGACATTTCAGAAATTCCACTCTGGGCATTTTCCTAACTTTTCATGGCAGCTATGATGGTGGACTTTTGGCAGGTCATCTCAGAAGTAGATGTTCAGAGAGTACAGGGATAAAGCCATTATACAGACATACTGAAACTTCCAGAACAGCTAATCTAAACTTTTGCTATTCCATTCTTCTGTGTCTGATGGCAATTTTTATAATTTATACTTCATTATTCTTCATAATGGAAAGAAACTGAAAAGTAACTACAATTTTAATATGCATATGCTAATACTACCTTGTATTCAAGGAATGCTTTTTAATTTCCAAAAGTGCCAGAGGCCTTTCCAGAGAAGATATGTTATTGAAACTGCAAAGCTTTGCAATTCAGAAACATAGGAATACCACATCCCAGTTCTAAGAATAGCAGGGTGTCCTTCCCAAGAGAACCACAGAGCTCATGAGAAGTTTCTCCTGGGACTGGTCAAAGAGAATTCGAAAAGTGGGAATGAGGACTCTTTCTTGTAGTACAACAGTGGCCAGAGTTTGGTTTTTAAACATGAAAAATATTGAAAAAGTATAAAGTGCCTGCTAACTGGGCTGGCATTTAACAGTGGTTAATTTGCTTAATTAAGGGAAAAAAAGCATTTTCTTTCATTTTTCAAAATTCAACCTTTGAAACTGAATGCTTCTAAGAGACTCAGTCTTTCCAAGAAAATATCTGTCAGGTTCCAATTCTCCATGAAAGTGCTATGAGCTGGAAAAGCTTTTGTATTCAGAAAAGAAATTTCAATAGCACAGGAATGAAAGCCCCATAAAGGAAAGGAATGGGGCGGGGGAGCCAGCTTTGCAAAATACTCTTGGCTTTCACACAGAAAACAGGCTGCCTTCTGCAAAAATCTTTCAGAGTATTCAGTGAAAATAATCTCAATCCTAGGCCTCTCAGCCCTCTCTGTCCAAGGCGTGCTGCTGCTGCTGCTGCTGCTGCTAAGTCGCTTCAGTCGTGTCTGACTCTGTGCGACCCCATCGACGGCAGCACACCAGGCTCCCTTGTCCCTGGGATTCTCCAGGCAAGAACACTGGAGTGGGTAGCCATTTCCTTCTCCAATGCATGAAAGTGAAAAGTGAAAGTGAAGTCGTCCAGTAGTGTCTGACTCTTAGCAACCTCATGGACTTCAGCTCACTAGGCTCCTCTGTCCATGGGATTTTCCAGGCAACAGTACTGGAGTGGGGTGCCATTGCCTTCTCTGGGTTCAAGGCATAGTTCAAGGCATAGAGATCTTCACATTCCATTCCAACAGCAAATGTCTAAAGTGTCTTACTGTTTATTGAGCTTTGATGGAAAAGAGTATCCCTTGGTTCTGTGCAAATGCAATACCAAGGGGCATCCACACTGCTTGAGTGCAATCCTGTGGAACTGCCATCAGTACAGCAACAAAAAAGCTTTAGTCATGTCGTGTGCCCTTCAAAGCCACGTCCCGGGTTCCTGTGCTAGAGACACACCATTATGGCAAGAGAACCCCATTACTGTAGAAATACTTTTATCCTCTTGAATGCAGGCTCTAGACTGATTGGATTTTTCATGGTTTCCCTTTTTCTCTGTCACTGCTGTTTGGTGAGCTCTTTAGAACACAGGTCATCAAATCTGGGCCTGCAAGCCAAATTCAGTTGGTGGGATTTTGGATGGCTCATGAACAATGCATGGTTACTACATTTCAAAATGCTTGGAAAATAATTTTGAAAAATATTGCTGACACTTGATAATTAAATGAAATTCAGGGACTTCCCTGGTGGTCCAATGGCTGAGTCCATGCTCCCAATGCAGGGGGCCTGGGTTCAATCCTTGGTCAGGGAACTAGATCCCACATGCCGAAACTAAGAGTATGCATGCTGCAATTAAAGATCCCACATGCTGCACTGAAGACACCATGTTCCTCAAGGAAGACAGATCCTGGATGCCACAAACAGTACCTACCCGGTGCAGCCAAAGAGAGAGTCACATCTCAGTGTCCATGCATAAAGTTTCATTAAAACCCAGGCACACTCATTCGTTTACACTTTGTCTAAGGCTGCCTTCACATGCTAAAACTGCAGAGTGACGTCATGAGAGGGACAATATGGCCCACAAAGCCTAAATTATTTATAATCTGACCCTTTACAGAAAAGAATTCTGCTCACCCCTAGCATGGAAGAGACCTCTTCATAAAAGGGACTTCAATTTTTGTTGAATGAATAGAGTGGCCATTGGACCTTACTCATCTCTTTTGAGCAATAGCCCATATCCATTATGGACCACTAGCTGAGGATACCAAACATGGGAGTAAACTGAGTTATGGCGTATGTGCTCAGCCTTGTCTGACTCTTTTGTGACCCCAGAGACTGTAGGCTCTCTTTTCATGGAATTTTCCAGGCAAGAATACTGGAGTGGGTTGCCATTTCCTCTTCCAGAGGATCTTGCCCACCCAGGGAGTCAACCCACATTGCCTGCATTGCAGGTGGATTCTTTACCACTGAGCCACCAGGGAAGTCTGAACTGAGTGGCTATTAGGTTGCGATTTCACTGAAGCTCACTTACAAAAAGATTCTGGAATAGAATAGATTCTTTCAGGTGTATAAAACTAAAGGTAAATCTTTATACAAGTAATTACTTGTGTTTGCCTTGGTTCTTCCTCTGGAAAATCCTGAAGACTATTTTTATATGTTTTTCTCCAAAAGGCTCCTAAACCTCTGGTCACAGATTAGTACTGACAGTAGGGCAAAAGCAGTACAGGTAGGAAAATCCATAAAATCACTTTCAGAGAGATTGCAAAATATACTACACAATAATTGATTAACCCAGACTACTACCATCTTCTGGAATTTTAACGTAGAATTCATGAGCATCCCTACCAAGTTCCAATGCAAGATCTCCTTCAGAACTTGGGCACTAGGGAGTTTGATTTGAAAACTGAGGTCAAGGACACAGAGAAACAGGAAGACATTAAAACCACAAACAAATGGGAAGATTTCTTCATTGTCATATTGAGAAGCTGCAGTGATCTCAGATGAAAAGAAGAAACAAATGACTGTAGGCACTTAGATATCTTAGTGACTAAGTCACAAGAATGGCAATGGACTTTCCATAGTAAAATCTAATTTACTGTCAGAGATGAGCGTATTGCTCTCAGTAAGTAGAATCTAGAGATAAATATGGAGTGTAGAGGTTTACTTTTGCAAAATCCAAGGACGCTTACTCCTTGGAAGGAAAGTTATGACCAACCTAGATAGCATACTGAAAAGCAGAGACATTACTTTGCCAGCAAAGGTCCATCTAGTCAAGGCTATGGTTTTTCCTGTGGTCATGTATGGATGAGAGGTGGACTGTGAAGAAGGCTGAGTGCCGAAGAATTGATGCTTTTGAACTGTGGTGTTGGAGAAGACTCTTGAGAGTCCCTTGGACTGCAAGGAGATCCAACCAGTCCATTCTGAAGATCAGCCCTGGGATTTCTTTGGAAGGAATGATGCTAAAGCTGAAACTCCAGTACTTTTGCCACCTCATGTGAAGACCTGACTCATTGGAAAAGACTCTGATACTGGGAGGGATTGGAGGCAGGAGGAGAAGGGGACGACCGAGGATGAGATGGCTGGATGGCATCACTGACTCGATGGATGTGAGTCTGAGTGAACTCCAGGAGTTGGTGTCGGACAGGGCAGCCTGGCGTGCTGTGATTCATGGGGTCGCAAAGAGTCGGACACGACTGAGCGACTGAACTGAACAGTTTCTTAGTGATGAAGTTGAGACTTCACTTAAATCTCCTCTAAACTCCATGGTTGCCGCCATTTTTTTTTCATTAAAGTGGTAGCTGTGACAGATCACTGTGGTTTATCACGTACTCCTCCAGCTTTAAATCACACTACTGTCTTGCCCTTCATTTTGAAACTATCCTCATACCTTTTGTTTCTGACAACCTTACCTTAGATCAGTACTTTTAGATTTACAGAAAAATTGTGAAGAGTTCTTCATATAGCCTATACTCAATTCCCCTATTATTAACATCTTACATTAGCATGATACATTTTTTACAATTAATGAATTAATATCAACTAAAGTCCATACTTTGTGTAGATTTCCTTAGCTTTTATGTAACATCCTTTTCTGTTTCAGGATCCCGTTTAGGACATCACATTACATTCAGTCATGTCTCCTTAGGCTGCTAACTTCTCAGTTTCCTTGTTTTGATGACCTTGACGGTTTTGAGGAATACTGATTGTTTAGTAGAATGCCATTCATTACGGATTAATAGATTTTTATCATCGGACTGGATTTATAAATTTGGAGGAAGATCACAGAGTTAAAGTGTCATTTTTATTAGGTCATATCCAGGGTACACAGTATCAACAAGATATAACTTTTGATGTTGACCCAGATCACTTGGCTAAGGTAGTTATTTGTCAGGTTTCTCCACTGTAATCTTTTTTTTTTTCCTCTCTTTCCACATTTGGACTCTTTGGAAGGAAGTCACTATGCACAGCCCATACTTAAGGAGTAGGGAATTATGTTTCATCTCCTTGAAGGTTGAATAGCTATATAGTGTGGAATTTTGCATGGGAAACTTTTCATTTATTCAATTATTTATATAAGCATGGACTCAAATATATTTAAATTTTGAGTTATAATCTATATTCCAACACTAATTTATTTTGTTGCTCAAATTGTTCCAATTTTGGCTGCTAGAAGCTACTCGAGCCATTTTCTTTACTTCCCTTGGTCTTGAATGTTTAGTCTTCAGCTGACATGAAAAATATTCCTGATATAACCCTTACCCTGATCCTTAATCCCTAAATGTATTTTCCAGTACATCTAAAATTTACAGCTACTAGGGTACTTACATACTTTTGCTTATCTGTTTCTCCCAGTGGATGATAAACTTTTTGAGGTAGGATTACATCTTTTAAAAATTTTATTTACTTATTTGTGGCTGTGCTGGGACTTTGCTGCTGCCCAAAGGCTTTTCGGCAGTTGTGCTGAGCGGGGCCTAGCACAGCAGTGGTGCTCTGCCTTCTCACTTTGGTGGCTTCCCCTGTTGCAGAGCACAAGGTCTAGAGTGTGCAGGTTTCAGCAGCTGTGGCACAGTTAGTCCTCAGCGTGTGGGACTAAGGAGAGAGCCCATGTCCCCTGCGTTAGCCGGTGGATTCTTTTCCTCTTATTTGTGGCTTCGCTGCTGTGTACAGATGTTCTCTAGTTGTGGTGAGCAGGGGCTACTCTTTGTTGAGGGCTGCTCCTTGTGGTGGCTTCTCATACTTGGGAGCACAGGCTGTAAAGAGGCTGGGCTTCAGCAGTTATGGCATACGGGCATAGCTGCTCTGTGGTATGTGGGATCTTCCTGGACCAGGGATTGAACTGATGCCCCTTGCATTGCAAGGGGACCTTTTAATCACTGGACCACCAGGGAAGTCTCAGGGATTACACCTTATTTATTTAACACATCTAGTAAACAGTATCAATACATAATGCCTCGCTCGTACAAAGAAGGAACTCAACAAATATTTCTAGAATGATCACTAATGGTTTTCTCTTTAGTCTGAGAATCCAGGGTACCTAATATGTTAACCAGAAGCCATACAGGAGTTGGTTATTAACTGTTCTGGTAGGAGCTACAAAGTGCTACTATTACAAGTGTCAAAGTCAGTCATGTGACGCAATAAGCTCGGGATCTAAGATAGCACTTATGTCTCATTTCTAAGTAAGGAGACTTTTCCTGACTATTAATTTGTTAAATGTACACAATTACATTAAGGGTTAATAACCAATTACTTTTCTATTTAGAACCAAAGCTAGGCAGCTTCTAGTTTTGCTTAGCTTAGACAAGTGGTGTTCCCAAAACAGGACACGGGAATTTCAGTCATGAGGTTCCCAAGAGACTGACTGCTGGGTGAGGACTGCATATTCACTGAAGGAAAAAAATGTGCTGAGCTGCACCCGTTGTCAATACTTATGAGAAAATGACTTTAAAATTAATCAAGAATCTCTCAAGATATAGGAATAAGATGATCTCTTATAAGATGAAACAGATTTTTAGGTTGGATCATGCTCCACCACCCTAGTCCAAGCCACCATTAACTCTTGACAGATCACCTTTCCTAAACGCACTCTTGCCTCCATCTATCCATTTACCATAAATGAGATCATGTCATTCCATTTAACACAACCACTTAACTGCTTCTATAACAAAATTCAAAATTTTACGCATGCCCTAGAAGGTTCCATACTTTTTGGGCTCCTTTATCTCTGCAGACATTCCACACTCATCTCTTCCTTATAGTAATGCTCTAGCCACACTTGTCTTTCTAAGGTCATGGCACGGGCCCATAAATTTTTTGATGTCTAGTAGCTCAATATTCTTATAAGAATTTTTCAAAGTTTTTCAATCCTTAATGTTTCTTGTGCATGAGTTGTGTACCTAAGAACAAAGGCAACTTGTCTAAGAAACCCTCACAAACACACTGAAATAAAGACTAGATTAAAACATAAAAACTCATATTCTGCTTGAGTTAGAAGCTTTTCTGGTGTTAAAAATGTACATCATCTTTGAGCTTTAATGAACTAATGTTATTTTTCTGAGAAATAGTAATATTTGTTTGATTTTGACTAATTCAAATTTTAAAATATTTTCTATTTACAAGAAAGAGTTAAACACAAATTTAAAGAAAACACCACCTTCTTAATAAGTTATTAAAAAATTGAGTCCCTTTGATAACTATTGGTATCCTACTGCAATTTTCCAAATGTATGGAAATTAACATAATCTTATAATGCTGACAGCTTGAAACAAAACAACAAAAAATAGTCAGACCAAACAAAAATCTTAATAACCTGCTTCTATTTAAATGCATTCAAAGAAGATTAACTCTCTGCTCCTTACTATGATGACTTTCTGGACATACGTGCCTGAGGAAAATTCTTTAAGTGAAGAATCTACATGTGAATCTTCTTTCTCTATTTTTGCAAAAGGTCATTCATTAATCTCAGAAAAGAATCCCAACCAACAGGTGTAACTTTTGAATGACAGTGATCCTTCCTTTCAGAATTCCGTCTAAAAATTTATCAGGTTCTTAACTCCCAGAAATTAGTTAACATGAAACTGTCTTGAAGCTTTAAAAACTGAAAAATTTCACTTAGGTTTCAGGGTTACTCATTTGGCAGTAAAAACTGACCTGAACTGATCAAGACTATTTTTAGTCTTTATTAATCTCACATAACATGAACATTGATACATTTTGCTGCAGAAATATTAATGTGTTTAAAAACCTCCAGACTCTGTCAGAGGGTGTTATATAATACATAGTATATGTACTCGAGTGCTTCTCTAGTGGCTCAGCAGTCATGAATCCACCCAGATACAGGAGACTCAAGTTCAATCCCTGGGTCAGGAAGATCCCCAGGAGAAGGAAATGGCAACCCACTCCAGTATTTTTGCCTGGGAAATCCCATGGACAGAGGAGCCTGGCGGGCTACAGTCCATGGGGTTTCAAGAGTCGGACACAACTTAGTGACTAAACCACCACCACCACCACTCTATTGCTTTCCTAAAAGTCAAAAAGTTCTAAATTCCAAAATATATTTGGCCCAAGGGTTTCAGATAATAAAATGTGGACCTGTAGTAGGTTTCAATAATTTTAAATAGAGGGATACATGGGATAGTCTGATCACCTTTATCAACTACATACTTATTCATACTAAACTATTCCAGGTGTCTATTTCTATAAAATACATGTGGTATATAATTCTGATTATCTTTATCTAAAATGTGTTCAGACTTAAAGTAGCTCAAATAGAAAGCTTCTGTTTTTTTTTTTTTCACTTTTGCTTAACCTGCTACTCTAAGTTTTTTCCTTTTACAAACTGAAATCAATGTGCAAAATTAACCAGACAGTCTAAGAGATTATATGGCTTGAACATTTGGGAAATAGGGCTTCAATTTCTTTTCTTCTAAGTGAGAGGCTGGCAAATGATGGTCTGTGGGCTTCCGCCTATTTCACAGCTATGCCCACTTATTTATATATGGTCTGTGGCTGCTTTTCAGCCACAGTGGCAGAGCTGTGTAGCTGTGGCAGAGACCACATGACCTGCAAAGCCTAAAATATTTATTATCTGGCCCTTTACTGAAAAAAGGTTTGCTGAGCTTTGATCCAAGTCGATCACCCCACAAGGGTACTAATACCTATGACTACTTTATAGCCATGACTTCATAAAATAAGTTGGTTTGTCTGCAGTTAGGGCTTATTTAGGGCTTCCCTGGTAGCTCAGCTGGTAAAGAATCTGCCTGCAGTGCAGGAGATCCTGGTTCATTTGCTTCCTGGGTCAGGAAGATCCACTGGAGAAGGAATAGGCTATCCACTCCAGTATTCTGGGGCTTTCCTGGTGGCTCAGCTTGTAAAGAATCTGCCTGAAATGTGGGAGACCTGGGTTCAGTCCCTGAGTTGAGAAGATCCCCTGGACAAGGGAACGGCTACCCACTCCAGTATTCTGGTCTGGAGAATTCCATTGACTGTATAGTCCATGGGGTTGCATAGAGTCAGACATGACTGAGTGACTTTCACTTTCACTTTAAGGCCTTATGGGTGACATTTCAAAGGCAAAGACAGAGACAGCTGTCACAGACTGATATTCCCTTTCTGTCTGAATGTGGCCTCAACAGGTCAACATGTTAGACCGTTGGCCAGATCCAGAGGGACTGAGGAATATACTACTTGTTGATGATATAACTCTGGTCAGAGGATGAAGACAGAACTTCATAAGGTGAAGTAAATAATGTTCCCATCAATTGTAAACATTAAATTCACTGAAAAGAATCCATATGCTTTACATTTATGTTGATATGCACAATTCCAAAGAGGTAGGGAAATATGGATCTCACAGATTATTCATCAGTATATTGAAATTCAGGTGTGCTCTGCTTCTTGAAAAGACAAAATTATCTTTTGCCACATTTTGACAAAAAGGTTCCCAGCTCAGCTGTGGCTCAATAAACTTTTATTATTTTTTTGTTATTTATTTTATTCAAAAGAATTTGTTTCCCTATCACAAAAATTAGATAAGCATACCACCAACAGCAGCAAAGTCCATAGAGTTACATTGATGGTGGAGAGTTCACTGGGTATTCCCAATGTCCCGAAGGTCAAAAGGAGGAAAAACAGGGAAAAAAAAAATACTCAAAACAAATCCAAAACCCATGGTGACTTTGGGGAGAGACATTGCAGGATCTGTCTTCTCGTATTGTCGGCTGCAGATGTATTTCAGCAGGATCTAGTACAATGTAACTTGAGCAAACCCTTCATACCAACTCTAGCACCTAATAGGGAGAAAAAAGAATCAGTATAATGAAACAGTTTTACAATATGGAAAAAGTTTAATCAGTCTTTATTACATTGTAAATAAGAACCAAACCCAGTAATCGTTTTCCAATTGCTAAAATGCCAACAAATTCGAAGGGTTTAGACATTAATCCATTCTTACTTTCAATCTGATAGCTGCATGAACTCTTTCAAGTTAGTTATCTCTACAGTTAGCTAGGGTGCCTTTGAGATAAACTACATAAAAAATAAAGATAAATGACTGATGATGCACAGCGTGAATATGATGTTTTTAGAATATTATGTTGGTATCTTTCCACAATCATAAGAAAAATTTTAACTATTACTGTTTAGAATTTTAATCTATTTCTTGCATTAACAAGCATCTCATAGTGATCAAGGTATTCAAGACCTAAAATCCAATCTTTCCCTATTGCTTCTTTTATTTTCTAGTCAACTGTCTGGGTGTCAAGATATTTTGTTAGCTATTAGAGTAGCACCTTACCATACAAAAAAAATTGTGATATTGCTAAGACTACAAATAAGAAAAAGCAATGATCAGTTATAAAAAGAGTAGGAGAAATGGCTGCGAAAGGACACTGAATGTGAGGACAATTATGAGTACCGTCAAAAAGGATCACGTCAGATGGAGCCTGTAATTCTAGGTGGCTAAGCATTAAAGGAGCAACTGATAGCCTGCTGTGCTAAGGCTTGAGTTATACCTGTGCTGCCCTAACACTTTTTGTCTTTACATTTGGCAAGCACGTTACTTTACATAAGAGGTCAGGGCTGCTGAACAGAAATCTTAGATTTATCACTGAGATTCTATAAGTATGTATGTAGCTTTGAGCTTTCTGTAGATACATTAGCAATCCCAATTGCCTCAAAGGCCAAACATGTAGAAGAATAAAGTACAGCTTTTTCAACACAAGCCTTGCCATGAGAATAAAGAGAAACTGAGAGACTACGGAATCACTTAAAATGGAGATTCTAAGATCTTCTACCATCTTGTATGAGGCTTCCATAACAGAGCACTGGCTTTGTCCATGACTCTCTAACAAGGTTTCCCAAATAAAAGAAACCAGATATGTAAAAAGAAGTATACCACGTAAATTAATCTGACCAGCTAACAGTGCTGTTCTGCTTTGCCTTCGCTCCTTTCATCTCTGTAGGACAGTGTGTGAGGCTTGGATTTGCTCTCTTGATTACTGGGTCATTCTCCACTCAGGATGAATGGAAGGAAGCCATGGCAAAATTAATGTTAAGTGGCAGAGAAATAGATACATCTTATTTTAAAAAATGCATTCTGATACTTCTATATCAGCAGAGAATATGTGGAAGAACTGGTACCCACAGTCAAACCCATGTAGTAAAAACCCTCTCCAAGACGATGTTTTGCTTAAAAGCTCACTGCTTAGCTCAGGATTTATTTATCCAATGTACTGTGCCTAAGTGCTGAGCATCCCTGGTGTAATTAGATAAATTTTTTTACTTCCTTGAACCCCTAACTACCAAGAAAAGTATCTGGAATACTATATCTGAATTTGGGAATGAGACTGTGAATGAAGAGACTAAATCGAAGTTTTCAGATTATACCAATAGCATGATCACATGACCAGTCAACTTTCAACAGAAAGGTACAATTCCTTTTCTTCCTCTAGCAACTGAGGAAAAATCTGTTTGTCAAGATAAAGGAAGAAAAACATGAGGAAGAGAAGAATACAGTAAGGGTTAAAGACATTTTGAAATTTGCTAAGTGTCTAAGCATCTGTTGCTGTATCTTGGATCCTGTCCCCTGAATACCCAGAGGGATAGCTGCACTGGCGTAACAGAAGCTGAGCGGTGAATGGCCCATGGTGAGTGCTGAATAGTCTTCATCTGGTTGTCATTCTGACCGCCTTTCAGACCCTTCAGCATTTGTATAACCTCTAACAAGTACCATCATCTTCTCCAAAGTTTCAAGCTACCTATTCTTTTCCCCTTCAATCAAAGCCATTTCCAAGCAGATAGAGACTCATGATTTGGCATGTTCTCTAAGGCTTAGTACAACTCTATATTTCCATGTTATAGTTATAGTCTGCTACAGCCTAAAAATGGAGATGTATAAAATAGCTTACCTTAATTGTACCCTGACTGTTAGCAGCAATCAGCACATTGGACTCCTAGAAAAGAACAAGAACTTTTAGAGTACAGAGAAGGATTTCCTGCAGGGCAGCCCAGGAGAATAATTTCCTCTTCATCCTTCTTTCTTTCACTTTACCCAAAGAAACCAATACAATCTAAACTGGAGAACCAACTTTAGCATGCTTTTAACTATGAATTATAAATTCAAAATCCCATATTTTGAGGATTAGATTTAATAAAGAAAAATACAGTTGGAAGCAGCGTAGGAAACTTTCAAATGTAAAGAAAAGTAAAAGAGAAACAGACTGCCATTAGGAGGAAAGCCAAGAGAAACAAAGACTGAAGCAAAGCACAAATAATAACCTGAGAAAAGCAAAGCACACAATTCTTTCCATAGACAACTTCCCCTTCATTCATTTTATCCCTTAAGAAACCAGTAATTGGTATACATCTCTATGTATAGCTATTTGGTATTAGGAAAACAAAATAAAACAGAATGTGAATATTCTTCTGGAGACAGATGGCTATCTTTCTTTTCAACTATTTTATCACTCACTATATGCATTTTAAAAACCTTGGTGATTACTTCAAATAGAATGCATGTGGCAACACATTGTTTACATATTCTAAGCCTTAAGAAAAAAAACTATTTCTCTGGAAAGCAGAAAGGATGGAAAAGGAAATAGACAAGACTGAGTTTACCAGAGAGAATCTCACTGAGTAGGAAGAGCTGGGACATGCCTTCTGTTGTAAACAGTCTAATAGGCTTTGAGCTTTGGAGTATATACAGGTCTTTTTGTTTTTCAGAGGAGACAGTCAGAAAGAAGTAAACAGATTCAAAACGGCCATAGAGACCATTTGACTGATGTGAAGTCCAAGTCCAAATAATAGCTCTCAGAAACAGATAAAGTGGTCAAACTTCATTGAAGGATGGGAATCTGCCTGAATATCCTACAGGTGTCATCAGAAAGTGATAAAAAGAAAGAACACTTTTGATTTGTATTCTGGGAAAGTTATTGCAACCAATCTTGAGTTACACCTTAGTTTCTTTGATGCAAAGCATCTGTGCTCTACAAACGTCTATATTTCTATCATTTAACTTTCTCTTGGATTGAAAGTAAAGTTACCTTTGAAAACTGTTCACCTTGCTGCTATTGGTGTAGGAGGAAAACAATTATCTCTTCCGCTAATCCCAAATTTGGGGGATCAGACTATTTCTTGGATGCAGTCGGTGGTGACAGAATCAATGGTCAGTGGTATCAAGAAGGAATAAAGAGGACTTCCCTTGGATAGGAATCCGCCTGCCAAAGCAGGGGATGTGGGTTCAATGCCCAGTCCAGGAAGATTTCACATACCTCAGGGCAACTAAGCCCGTGAGCCACAACTCCTGAGCCCACATGCTGCAGCTACTGAGCCCTGTGCCCCTAGAGCCTGTGGTGCGCAGCAAGAGAAGCCACAGCAATGAGAAGCCAACACATGACAACTAGAGCGCAGTCCCCACGTGCCGTAACTAGAGAAAACCCGAGCAGCACTGAAGACCTAGCACAGCCAAATACAAAAAACAAGACATAAAAAAGGAAGGACTAAAGACACGCTTTTTCTGGAAGTGGGCATGGGAATTGCTGATGATAGGGTTTGGAACACAAAACCCTCAAATATGGCACGCGGGCATATTGGATATTTCAAGCGAAAGGATTTCAAGAAAATGGCAGAAGCAGGAAGGTTACTCTGCCCTTCCACACCTCCTTCCCTTCTCCCCTAAAACAAAATTCTCATGTGGGAAGTGTCCTCCCTATACCAAGTAAAGGAACATCCTTATCTCCAACAACAAAGGAACGCTAAGAACAATCCGAGTTTCCTGCAGCTTACTATTCCTGAGTACAATCACTTCATACTCCCTAACCCATCACATTGCTTCATGACCCCTCACTCTTCAAAACACGGCAGAGAATACACAGGTCTACTTCCCGGGGTCTTCATTTCCTTATGGAGGCTTTCATGTCATGTAAAACATATTAAATAAATCTATATGCTTTCCTCCTGTTAACTTGTCTGTCAGAATTTACAGACCCAGTCAAGGACCCTAAGAGAGTAATGAAAAACTTTTTCCTTCCCTGTTGTTCAGTTGCTAAGTTGTGTCTGACTCTTTATGACCCCATGGACTGCAGCACACCAGGCTTCCCTGTCCTTCATCATCTCCTGGAGTTTGCTCAAATTCATGTCCATTGAGTCGGTGATGCTATCTAACCATCTCATCCTCTGTCACCCCCTTCTCCTCCTGCCCTCAATCTTTCTCAGCATCAGGGGCTTTTCCAATGAATTGGCTCTTCACATCAGGTGTCCAAAGGACTGGAGCTTGGGCTTATTTCCTAGCTGAGCTTTTCCCTTAAATCAGCACATGAGAGTTGGACCATAAAGAAAGCTGAGCGCTGAAGAATTGATGCTTTTGAACTGTGGTGTTGGAGAAGACTCTTGAGAGTCCCTTGGATTGCAAGGAGATCCAACCAGTCAGTCCTAAAGGAAATCAGTCCTGGATATTCACTGGAAGGACTGATGCTGAAGCTCCAATCATTTGGTCACCTGATGCAAAGACCTGACTCATTGGAAAAGACCCTGAGGCTGGGAAAGATTGAAAGCAGGAAGAGAAGAGAACAACAGAGGATGAGGTGGTTGAATGGCATCACCGAATCAATGGACATGAGTTTGAGCAAGCTCCAGGAGTTGGTGATGGACAGGGAAGCCTGGAGTGCTGCAGTCCATGGGGTGACAAAGAGTCGGACATGACTGAGTGACTGAACTGAACTGAACAGCACATATATTCTTGAAAACAGTAACATAGGAAAATAGCACTCACTATCAGAACTAGTTTCAATACCCACTTTGGGGAATTATGGGCTATCACTGGGACTGAATGTGCACAGAGTTAATACATCCATATTGGGGGGTGGTTGCGATAGGGGGTATTCCCAAATCCCTCTTACTTATCTACTCTTTTAGTAATCTAAGTTCAGAAATTGGCTGGAGTGAGTTTTAGGCATCTTTAGGGAATACAAGAAGTCACTGTGAGCTTCTCACGCGGCGGAATTTCTGCATGTGCAGCAGAAAACAACCAAAAGAGGCACTGCAGTATAATGCGGTTTCTTCCTAGCAAGAACTTTAAACAAGCTGCTTAAAGCTAGATGCGGCAGTCACCAAGAACTGCTCCCTCTGCTACGGGAACACACAACTTCAGGATAATGAGAAATTTATGGCCCAAAGCTGCCTCTCTTTCTGCCATTTTGGTCTGAGTCATCTTCCAATACAGAAGAAAGTAGAAAAACCTGGTGGAGATGAAGACTCATCCTGAGGGGAATCCACCTCCGCCAATTACAGAGATTATTAATTACACAACATAAATTGGTAATTCTCCAAAGGTTGGAAGAATCTCTGAAAAAACATGGTATATTACCATACAGTATGAAATTGTATTTTCAATATAAGAAAGTTAACTTGAAACACTTTTTCCTGTGGAGACAGATGAAATATCTCATTTACAAATAAGCTAACACAGAGAGTGATTCCCCAGTTGGAACTGTCTTTCAGGACTAATATATAGGTAACTGAGTCCTAAGAACTTTTAGAAACACTCAAAATTATTAAACATGACAAAAAATAAAAGACATATAACAGGTTCACTTCTCACTATGCCCCTCCCTCCAAAGCAAACAAACGCATTAAAAAGGGATTTAGGATTAAACTGTCTTTCAGAAAGGCAGATATTAGCTTAAGATAAATGAATTTTTACATGCAAAAGAAAAATAAAACCAGGTAAAACCTCTTCAGCATAGAGGTACAGAGGTGATAAGTACAAGGTTATTACTATAGCTTTTGAGTAATTCTTGTTTGCATTTTGAATGACTAGTAATTCTTGGCTGTAGCCTGCCAGAGCGCTAATGTAAATAAATAAGTTCCGGCTCAATGTGTTATTTTTACTCGCTAAATAAAATAAAAATGCCAGTCACTAGTTCTCATTATTTTCTCCCTCTTAAAAACTGGCAGTTTTCCTACAAAGACTTCCTCAAGGTTAAGACAATAATGCTCCTACTATTTTCTTCTTAAGATAAAGAGATTAAAAAAGACAATGGAAAAATCAGCAGCAAGTCTTTCACAAAAGTAGAAGACAAATACATAAGCATATACCAACTTACTGAGAAAGCCAGAGATAGATACCACAGTAACTTACGCTGAAACAAAACTAGCGTCCACTGGAGCTGTTTCTTCTTTGCCAGCTTGCCTATGAAAGAGCTACCATAGCTACTACATTAAAATCCTGAGCAAGTTGAGAATTGACAATTACTCATTTAGCTTGAAACTGGAGGATATAGTCCTAGAGATAGTCATAATTGATTTTAAATGTGAAGTTGCTTCACTGGATGTATAAATATGTGATTAAGAAACTTCTATTTCTGGCTGGTAACAGAATAAATGGAATGGATTTGCCCTCCTACCGTAAACAGGTAGAAAACTGAACAAAATATAAAAGACAGCACCGGACAACAGGCAGAACAGGACTGTGATTACAAGAGGAGAAACAAAAAAGTCATCCTACAGCCACCTCAGCTTCCTGTCTGGAGGCCGTTTCTGGACCACAGAGCAAGGGAGGGGGATCCAAACAGAACAGAGAGGGACCTGCGAAGACCACAGCAGAGCAAGGTGAGGAGGCAGAGGTGTACGCACGGGGTGTCTGTGGGACAGCTGGAATTTGTAGGGCGCAGTGCCACAGAGGGGAAAGCTACTTAAAAGCACAGCTCCAGGAATCTGTACTGGGGTGCCCTTGACTGTACATCAGAATAACACACCGTGTGCTCACAGGGTGAAACTACACAAAGCCAGAAAAATAACAATGAAAAGGGAAAGTACAGCTAGTGAGAATATAAAACATTATCAAATGCTAGAATTCACACAGGGTTAGGAGATGTCGGGGTTTAGACAAACCAGAGTGAAGATAACATTCAATGCCCTCATTTAATGGAGTCCTCAGAGGGTCAGGCCTTATCAGCAGGCCTAACCTAGCCTGAAAACAAAATGTTCCTCTAGACCAGGGATTAGCAAACAGATCCTACGGACTAAATCCAGCCCAACCTGCCTGCGTTTTAACCTTCACTTTTAGTAGAACCCAGCCACAGGCATCAGTTTACAGTTGACTCTGGTTCCACATCTGTGGATTTAACCAACAGTGGATCAGAAATATTTTGGGGGAAAAAAATCTAGATACTTCCAAAATGCTAAACTGAATTTGCTATTTGTGGCAACATTTGATTTACAACTATTTACACAGCATTTACATTGCATGAGATATTATAAATAATACAGAGATGACAAAGTATAAAGGAGGATGTGCTAGATTACATGTAAATACTACGCCATTTTATACAAAGACTTGAGTGTCTATGGATTTTGGTATCTGTTGGAGGTCTTGGAAGCAGTCTCCTGTGAATACCAAGGATTGTAGGTAAGTACTGTCTATGGCTGTTCTTGCACTACAGTAGCAGAATTGAGGAACGGCAACAGAGACCATATGGCCTGTAAAGGCTAGAATATTTGTGATGTGGTCCTTTAAGAAAGAGTTTTGCTAACTGCTCCTTTAGTTATCCTAATAAAGTTTAAAAACCAAGTGTCAAAAGAATCAACTCTGTCTCCAAAAACTCAACTTTCTGTCAAAACAAACTTCAATACTCTTAAAAGAATTAAACAAAATCTAGACACTCAACAATAAAGCATTCACAATATATAGCATTTTAGAGGCAAAAATAATCATGAAAAAATTTCAATGAGTAGAACCAGACGTAGAAATGAAAATATAATAGAAGTGACAAATGAAGACTTTAAAGTAAGTATGCTGCTGCTGCTGCTATTTATACTTGTATTAAAATATTTAAAGGAAACAATGGTTTTAATGAGAAAAGAAATGGAAGATATAAAAATCAAATGGAATTTCTTCACTTGAAAAGGATAGTATCCTAAATGAAAAATTAATTGGATGGGCATGACAATAGATAAGACAGTGAAGAATAAAGTAACAATAAATGTGGCACCACAGGAAAAAAAATTCAAAACTGACACAAAGGCTGGAAAGAAAGAAAGAAAAAAAATATTAGTATTTACATAAACAATAGGACAATATGCAATCTAATAAATGTTAATTGGAATTTCAAACACAGGAGTAGAGACAGAAAAGGTATATGAAGACATAAAACTAAAATTTTTCCAAATGTGAAAACCCATCATCTTAGAAGCTTAATATTCAAGTAGAAAAAGGTACAACACTAATATATTAAGATACATCGTAAACTACTGAAAATGAGTAAGACAGAGAAAATGTTGAAAACTGCGAGAAGAAAAAAAGGACACATTGTGTAAAAGAAACAGAGTAGAGAGATCAGAAGGGGGAGCGCCCACATCCTATCAAGATTCACGCAGATCCCGCGGAGCCTCTTCCCCAAATTAAAATGATGACAGCATTCTGACGGGTGTGAGGTGGGATGTCTCACTGTAGTTTTGATTTGCATTTCTCTAATAATGAGCAATGTTGAGCATCTTCTCACGTGTTTGTTAGCCATCTGTATGTCTTCTTTGGAGAAATGTCTGTTTAGGTCTTTTTCCCACTTTTTGATTGGGTTGTTTGTTTTTCTGGCATTGAGTTGAATGAGCTACTTGTATATATTGGAAACTAATCCTCTGTCCGTTGTTTCATTTGCTATAATTTTCCCCCATTCTTAGGGTTGTCTTTTCACCTTGCTTATAGTTTCCTTTGCTGTGCAAAAGCATTTAAGTTTAATCAGGTCAGGTCCCACTTGTTTACTTTGTTTTTATTTCCATTACTATAGGAGGTGGGTCATAGAGGATCTTGCTTTGATTTATGTCATCAAGTGTTCTGCCTATGTTTTCCTCTAAGAGTTTTATAGTTTCTGGTCTTACATTTAGATCTTAAATCCATTTTGAGTTTATCTTTGTGTATGGTGTTAGGAAGTGTTCTAATTTCATTCTTTTACATGTAGCTGTCTAGTTTTCCCAGCACCATTTACTGAAGAGGCTGTCTTTGCTCCATTGTACCTTCTTGCCTCCTTTGTCAAAAATAAGGTACCCATAGGTTCATGGATTTATTTCTGGGCTTTCTATCTTGTTCCACTGGTCTATATTTCTGTTTGTGTGCCAGTACCATAATGTCTTGAAGACTGTAGCTTTGGAGTAAAATCTGAAGTCAGAAAAGTTGATTCCTCCAGCTCCATTCTTCTTTTGCAAGACTGCTTTGGCTATTCAGGGTCTTTTGTGTTTCCATAAAAATGGACACTGGTCAGAATGGCCATTAACAAAAAGTTTACAAACAATAAATGCTGGAGACGGTGTGGAGAAAAGGGAACACTCTTGCACTGTTGGTGGGAATGTAAATTGATACAGCTACTATGGAAGATAGTATGGCAATTCCTTAAAAAACTAGGAATAAAGCCACCATAAGACCCAGCAATCCCACTCCTAGGCATATACCCTGAAGAAACCAAAATGGAAAAAGACACATGTATCCCACTGTTCACTGCAGCACTATTTACAACAGCTAGAACATGGAAGCAGCCTAGATGTCCATCGATAGATGAATGGATAAAGAAGTTGTGGTACATATACACAATAGAATATTACTCAGCCATAAAAATGAATGCATTTGAGTCAGTTCTGATGAGGTGGATGAACCTAGAACCTATTATACAGAGTGAAGTGAGTCAGAATGAGAAAGGTAAATATTGTATTCTAATGAATATATACAGACTTTAAAAAATGGTACTGGAGAATTTATTTACAGGAGAGCAATGAAGAAACAGACATAGAGAACAGACTTATGGACATCAGGAGAGGGGAGGAAAGGGTGAGATGTATAAAGAGTAACATGGAAACTTACATTACCATATGTAAAATAGATAGCCAACGGGAATTTGCTGTATGGCTCAGGAAACTCAAACAGGGGCTCTGTATCATCCAGAGGGGTGGGATGGCGTGGGAGATGGGAGGGAGGTTCAAAAGGAGGGGACATATGTATACCTATGGCTGATTCATGTTGAGGTTTGGCAGAAAACAACAAAATTCTGTAAAGTAATTATCCTTCAATAAAAAAATAAATTAAAAAAAAATGATGACAGCAAAGCCACGGGAAGACACTCTCTTCTTGCCTGGTAAGAGCTCAGCCAATGAGAGACAGGCATAACTCAGCTAAGAAAAAGTCATGGATTCTTTTGGCTGCTGTAGCTCTCCCAACTTCCTTTCCCCCTCTACAAGAGCTCTCCTCTCCATTTTGCTGGAGACTTGCACATGACTCAACATAGCTGCAGACTCTGAATTGCAATTCTTTGATGATGCTGAAGAACTCATTTTTGTTGGAGAAATAGCTGTTTTATGTTAACAATTACATATAGAAGTACAAGGTCACCAACTGTCATCAGAGGTAATTTAAGCCAATAAGACATAGCTTTTTTAAGAGGATGAGGAAAAAAACCTATCAACCTAGAAATATTATATAAAAAGAAAGATATTTTGACAACTAAAGCTAAGAGAGCAGCACAGATGCACTGTAAGAACTGTTTCAGGAAGTTCTTATAAAACATGAAACCTTAAATCTAAACAAAATGATGGAGAGTGCTAGAAATGATTGATATGTGGTAAACAGAAAAGACGTTTGCTTTCTTGTTTTTTAATTTTCTTAACAGATAATCACCAATTAAAGCATAAATAATAACAATATATTATGTTATTAAAAACAGAAGCAACATGTCAGCAAAAGTATACAGGATAAAAGGGGTAAAAAACAGAAGAACATTGGAATGGTCTGTGATATAAGTGGTATATCTGATAACAGATTGCGATAAGTTAAACATGAATATTGTAAACCTTAGAGAAACCACTAGAAAAGGAAAAGAAACAGTACAGCTACTAAACTACTAAAGGAGATAAAATGAATTATAAAATAATCAATTAAAAAATGAGAAACATGGGCACAAAGAACAGATAGGCCAAACAGACAACAAATAGCAAGATGGGAGACGATACCTAATTAGACTGACAAGTAAATGCAGATGGTTTAAATACTACAATTAAAAGGCAGAGATGATAAGACTTGATAAAACAGCAAGTTTATGTTGCCCACAAGAAACACACTTTAAAGAAAAACAGATATTTTTAAAAAGAGAAAAAAATACACTATGCAAACATTAATCATAAGAAAGTTGGGATGGTTCTACTAATATCAAAAGTAGACTTCTGGGAATTTGCTGGTGGTTCAGCGGTTAGAATTCAGTGCTTTCATTGCCACGGCCCACATTCAACCCCTGGTCAGGGAACTAAGATCCTGCAAGTCACAATGAACAGCCAAAAGCAGAGGGGGGAAAAAAAAAAAAAGCAAAAAACCCATAGAAAGTAGACTTCAGGACACGAATATGACCAGGAATTAGAGGAACATTCTATAATTAAATAAGGGTCCATTGAAAAAAAATCCTAAATGTGACTATATAAATAAAATACAGCTTCAAGACATATGAAGCAAAAACTGATAGAACTGAATTGAGAACAGGTAGCTCCACACTTGAGTGTGCAGATTTCAATACTCATCTGTCAATAATTCAAAGAACAGGTGGAAAATTAAAAAAGATATATAAAAGACTTGAATAATACTATAGGAAACAAATTGAACAGATTAATATTTACATAAAATCTTAAATGGTAAAAATACACATTCTTAAGCTAACTAAAAAGTATATACCGAGACAGACCATGAGCCCAGACTATTAAACATATCTCAGTTCATTTAAAAGAATGAAACCATTTAAGTCTGGACTCTGACCAAACAGACCTAAAGTAGAAATCAGTAACAAGATACACCTGGAATATCTGGAGATTTTAAACACTCTTATATGACATAGGGCTCATAAAAGAAATCACAAGGAAATAAGCAATATACTGAAAGATACTGAAAAAGCAATATATTAAAATTTGTGTAATACACCTAAGGGCTTCCCTGGTGGCTCAGTGGTAAAGAACCTGCCTACAGTGCAGGAAACACAGGTCTAATCCCTGGATCAGGAAGATCCCCTGGAGAAGGAAATAGCAACTTGCTCCAGTATTCTTGACTTAGCGACCAAACAACAACAAATACACCTAAAAGAGTGCTTAGATAGAATTATCTCTCTTAATGCTTATATTGGTAAAGCAGAAAGTTTAATATAAATGGTGTAATAGCTTTCAGCTTAAGAAGCTAGGAAAAAAAGCAAAGTATAAATATGGTAGTAATAAAAAGCAGAAACCAAATAAAATAAAAAGACAAAAATGGGCAAAAATTATTAAAAACAAAAGGTAGTTCTGGAAATAAAATTGAAAAATCTCTACAAAAGGAGAGAAAGGGTAAGGTAATAATATCTGGAATGAGGGGTATCACTGGACATCCTACAGATATTTAAAGAAAAAGACAGGATGAGTAGAAAAAACTTAATGCCAATAAAATTGACACACAATGAAATAAACGAATTATATGAAAGACAATTCAATTCCAAAATATGATAGAAGACCAAGAAAACAGAGGAAGGAACACTTCTAAATTCAGTTTAAGTCAAACAAAGCAAAAGATATTATTAAAAAATTATAGACTGATTATCTTTATAAATAGATGTAAAAACTCTTTAAAAATTCCAGTAAAGAGAATTCACCCATGTATAAAAAGAATAATACATCATGCCCAAGTGGTTTTAATCCAGATATTCTAGTAGGCTTAACTTTTTAAGACAATGAATGTAATTAACATTTTTAACAGAAGAGAAAATCATATAATTACAACAGACATGGAAAATGCATTCAACAGAATTCAATACATATTCATAATAAAAGCTCTCAGAAAACTAAGAATAGAAGAGAATTCCTCAAGGTGATAAGGAATACCTAGGAAAATCTTCCAGCTAATGTCATACATAATGGTGAAATGTTGAACTAATTCTCAGACTGAGAGCAAAGGCAGGATGCTTGCTATCACCACTTGTATCTAACCCTGTATCAAAGGTCCTACCCAATGGGCAATAGTCAAAGAAAAGAAAGGAAAAGTATACATATCAGAAATAAAGAAGTAAAGCTGTCTTTATTTGTAAATGACAGGGCTGCCTATGTAGAAAGTCTTTAAAAATCTTTAAAACAGCTGCTACAACAGCTAGCATTTTGACCTAGTAGGGCTAACAGATCCAAGGTCATTATATTAAAATTTATTTCTATAAACCAGCAATGAATACTTAGCAAAGGGATTTTTCTAAAAATATCACTTATAATAACTGCTTGCTGCTGCTGCTGCTAAGTCGCTTCAGTCGTGTCCGACTTTGTGCGACCCCATAGATGGCAGCCCACCAGGCTCCGCTGTCCCTGGGATTCTCCAGGCAAGAACACTAGAGTGGGTTGCCATTTCCTTCTCCAATGCATGAAAGTGAAAAGTGAAAGTGAAGT
The DNA here is from genome assembly GCF_032405125.1 of Capricornis sumatraensis. Lineage (NCBI taxonomy): Eukaryota > Metazoa > Chordata > Mammalia > Artiodactyla > Bovidae > Capricornis > Capricornis sumatraensis. The sequence continues at coordinate 64,418,256 of NC_091082.1, forward strand.
CGTTCAGTCGTGTCCGACTCTTAGCGACCCCATGGACTGCAGCCTACCAGGCTCCTCTGTCCCTGGGATTTTCCAGGCAAGAGTACTGGAGTGGGGTGCCATTGCCTTCTCCGATAATAACTGCTTAGAGACGACCAAAATATATGTAAGATCTACATGTTGAAAATTAGAAACTAACACGGAGAGATATTAAGGAACACTTTAAAGATTTTAAAATTAAATAAAAAAAATTAATTAAAAAAAAATAAATAAAAAAAAAATAAAGGAAAAAAAAAAAAAAGGAACACCTAAATAAACTGACAGAGATACCATGTTCATGGAGAGATACTCCCATAAAATAAGGATGGATTTATGTGCAAGTCTTGGCACACAGGATGATGAACAATTTCTTTTTAACCTGAAGACATAGGTCCCTATTAAACAAAATCAGAATATATCCCTTTCCTTATTTAGTCTCCAAATGTTAAGCATGTTAAACGGATTTCTCCTTCTCTCAGAATAATAATTTTGCAGAAAAAATAGAAGATTTATATTAATAAACCAAATATTTAAACCAAGTAAAAAAGTTCCTATTAAAACTTGACCAAGAAGAAATAGAAAACATGAATCATCCTGTAATGTAAAACAGGCATTACATTAAAAAAAAAAAAAAAGAAAACTGAATCAACTGTCAAAAATTTTTTCTACCTCAGGTGCATATGATTTCACCTACAAGTTCATTCAAATATTCAAGAAAGGAGCAATTCCAATTTTACACATTTTTCCCCACAGGAAAGGAACACTTCTTAACTTGTATTATGAAGCTAATGCAAAAAGCAAAATGGCTGTCTGAGGAGGCCTTACAAATAGCTGTGAAAAGAAGAGAAGCAAAAAGCAAAGGAGAAAAGGAAAGATATAAGCATCTGAATGCAGAGTTCCAAAAAATAGCAAAGAGAGATAAGAAGCCTTCCTCAGCAAAGAAATGCAAAGAAATAGAGGAAAACAACAGAATGGGAAAGACTCGAAATCTCTTCAAGAAAATCAGAGATACCAAGGGAACAATTCATGAAAAGATGGGCTCGATAAAGGACAGAAATGGTATGGACCTAACAGAAGCAGAAGGTATTAAGAAGAGGTGGCAAAAATACACAGAAGAACTGTACAAAAAAGAGCTTCATGACCCAGATAACCATGATGGTGTGATCACTCACCTAGAACCAGACATCCTGGAATGTGAAGTCAAGTGGGCCTTAGAAAGCATCACTACGAACAAAGCTAGTAGAGGTGATGGAACTCCAGTGGAGCTATTTCAAATTCTGAAAGATGATGCTGTGAAAGTGCTGCACTCAATATGCCAGCACATTTGGAAACCTCAGCAGTGGCCACAGGACTGGAAAAGGTCAGTTTTCATTCCAATCTCAAAGAAAGGCAATGCCAAAGAATGCTCAAACTCCCGCACAATTGCACTCATCTCACATGCTAGTAAAGTAATGCTCAAAATTCTCCAAGCCAAAATTCTCTTCAGCAATACGTGAACCGTGAACTTCCAGATGTTCAAGCTGGTCTTAGAAAAGGCAGAGGAACCAGAGATCAAATTGCCAACATCCGCTGGATCATGGAAAAAGCAAGAAAGTTCCAGAAAAACATCTATTTCTGCTTTATTGACTATGCAAAGCCTTTGACTGTGTGGACCACAATAAACTGGAAAATTCTAAGAGAGATGGGAATACCAGACCACCTAACCTGCCTCTTGAGAAACCTATATGCAGGTCAGGAAGCAACAGTCAGAAGTGGACATGGAACAACAGGCTGTTTCCAAATAGGAAAAGGAGTACGTCAAGGCTGTATATTGTCACCCTGCTTATTTAACTTATATGCAGAGTACCTCATGAGAAATGCTGGGTTGGAAGAATTGATGCTTTTGAACTGTGGTGTTGGAGAACACTCTTGAGAGTCCCTTGGACGGCAAGGAGATCCAACCAGTCCATTCTAAAGGAGATCAGTCCTGGGTGTTCTTTGGAAGGAATGATGCTAAAGCTGAAACTCCAATACTTTGGCCATCTCATGTGAAGAGCTGACTCATCAGAAAAGACTCTGATGCTGGGAGGGATAGGAGGCAGGAGGAAAAGGGGATGACAGAGGATGAGATGGCTGGATGACATCACTGACTTGATGGACATGAGTCTGAGTGAACTCCAGGAGTTGGTGATGGACAGGGAGGCCTGGCATGCTGCAATTCATGGGGTCACTAAGAGTCGGACACGACTGAGCGACTGAACTGAACTGAACTGAATGACAAGAAAACTTGACAACTGAAAATGAAACTTCTTAATAAGGGTATCTACAAAAATCCTAAAGTAGAAATCAGATGTAATAGTGACATAATCAAGTTTTCCCTCTGGCAAGTAACAGGATAAGGATGCCAGATATCAAAACCTCTATTTAATATTCTACTGAAGTACCTGGCCATTGGAATAAGCCTAAATGAACAAAATGTACCAAGGTACCAAAACTGGGAGGGTAGATTAAACTTTCTTTACTTGTGGATCATATTGTATACATAAAAAAATCCGTAACTGTAGAAGTGCATAGTTAAAACTGGTAAGATCTAGCGAGTCTGCTGGATTGAGAAATGGGGACAGTAACGTGCTATTCTTTAGGCACTGTTGATTCTTTCTTAAAATAAGAAATTTGTTTACTTGAACAGGTAGAATGTGTGGTAAGAATCCAAACAAACAGTACAGAAGAAAAGAGGAAAAGTGAGTGTCTCCAACCTCTCTGTTCTGAGAAATTACTATGATTAGAAATGATTAGATGTGAAATTTTTCCAGATAAGTTAGTACCATTACTGTGAAGTTTCATTGTATGGCAAAGCTTTCTTAAGATGTAAGGAAATGTGAATTTTCTATCAGCTGATTCTTTTCTTGTTTGATTTCAGGATATCAAACAACTCTACCCCCAATTTGGGATCTCATGTTTGTAAAAGTGACAAACTGTACTTTATACTCAATTCTAAGTCCCCTGATCACCTCAGAGAGGTCTTTGAGCTTCTCTTATAAAATAAAGCACCTCCACAGAATTCACTTCTGATTTCTGGGACATGTTAGTGATTGGCCTTCTGAGTGAAATGGACCTAAATCTCTATCTCTAAAACCAAGTCAACAAAATATGCAGGCAAATTATGCTATATAGAGTGAAAGTGGCAGAGTGGAATAAACATGGTCATTGTGGTCAGAAACGCTTGAATTCAAAGCTCTAACATTTCCAAACTATGTCATCCTGGACAAGTTACCAAACCTCTCTGACTCTCAGTCTCTTCAAATATCAAATAAAACTAAGCTAATGAAAACTGAGCTCACAGAGGTAATGGAAGGAAAAAGCAAAGGGGAGGGGTGGAGTGGGAAGAAAACTGAGCTAAGTGAGTTGTTTTTATGACCAAATGAGACACTTAATGTATCTGGCATATAGTATACATCCTATAAGGAACTGCTTCTAAGTGAGCGAGGTTTTTTTTTTCCCAAAAAGAAAAGATAGTCAGAAGTGTCCAAAATCATGAGAAAATGAAGAAATTGTTCAATAGTATGTTATTAGATTTAGGCATTAGATGGTATTGGTGAATTCTTGCTTCCCAGGTGGCTCAGTGGTAAGGAATCCGCCTGCCCAAGCAGAAGACTTGGGTTTGATCTCTGGGTCAGGAAGATTCCATGGAGGAGGAAATGGCAGTCTACTCCAGTATTCTTGCCTGGAAAATCCCATGGACAGGGGAGCCTGGTGGGCTACAGTCCATGGGGTCCCAAAGATTGGGAAAGGAGTATAACAAGGCTGTATATTGCCACCCTGCTTATTTAACTTATATGCAGAGTACATCATACAAAACGCCATACTGGATGAATCACAAGCTGGAATCAAGATGGCTGGGAGAAATACCAACAACCTCAGATACGCAGACGATATCACTCTAAAGGCAGAGAGTGAAGAGGAACTAACAGCCTCTTGATGAGGGTGAAAGGGCAGAGTGAAAACGCTGGCTTGAAGCTTAATATTCAGAAAACTAAGATCATGGCATCAGGTCCCATCACTTCATGGCAAACAGAAGTGGAAAAGTGCAAGCAGTGAAAGATTTTATTTTGTTGGGCTCCAAAAATCACTGCGGATGGTGACTGCAATCATGAAATGAAAAGACACTTGCTCCTTGGAAAGAAAGCTATGACAGACCTAGACAGTGTATTTAGAAGCAGAGACATCACTTTGCCCACAAAGGTCTGTATGCTCAAAGCTATGGTTTTATCAGTTGTTGTGTATGGATGCGAGAATTGGACCGCAAAGAAGGCTGAGCACCAAAGAATTGATGCTTTCGAATTGTGGTGCTAGAGAAGACTCTTGAGAGTCCCTTGGGCTTGAAAGGAAATCAAACCAGTCAATCCTAGAGGAAATCAATCCTGAATATTCACTGGAAGGACTGTTGTTAAAGTTCCAATACTCTAACCACTTGATGTGAAGAGCTGATTCATTGGAACAGACACTGAGGCTGGGGAAGTTTGAAGGCAAAAGGAGAAGGGGGAAGCAGAGGATGAGATGGTTAGACAGCATCACCCACTTAATGGACAAGAAAATGAGCAAACTCATGTCTGTTGAGTTGGTGACGCCATCCAGCCATCTCATCCTTTGTCATCCCCTTCTCCTCCTGTCCTGGGGTTACACAGAGTTGGACATAACTTAGCAACTGAACAACACAACAGTACTGGTGACCTCAGAAACAGCTCTACCTAATGTTCAAAACCTCTGCAAAAGTCCCTGGAGCTACCTCAGCTTCTAGAACTTCATTTAAACAGAAGCTTCTGGAAAAAGTTTTCCCTCATCTCCTAGGTGACAGGGGACCTCACCAAATTGCTTCCACAGAGAGAAAAAATGTCCATTATCCCACTCTCAGAATATGATAGTGGCTTCACCATAATGTTTATTATTTTCATACCATTTGTAGTCATCTATCACTATCCATTTACCATCTTTAGGTGGGAGATAATAACTGTATCTTCAGAACAGCTCAAAAGATTTTTTTGAAGTGAATTATATTGAAATATCTTTAAATAAACAAGCTTATAATATGTGAGGGCAACTTTATCATTTTTAAAAGGAAATTAAATGTAGGAAAATAGTGATTAAATTATTTAATAAACTAACTGAACTCTCTACTTCTAATCTCCTCTCATTACAATGCATTCTATACAGTGCTACAAAAATATTCTCATGGGATAAGCTCATCTCCTGGTACACAGGGCTTTAGGAGCTTACTAATCCCTACAGAAGAGAGCCCAAACTTCTTTTCCTTGTGTTACTCTAGACTGTGTACTCTGGTACCTCTCTGGCCTCATTCCCCAATAGAGTTTCTAATCCCATGGACAGAGGAGACTGAAGGGTACAGTCCATGGAGTCGCAAGAGTCAGATACGATTTAGAGACTAAACCACAACCACCACCCACCTTTTTATGTGTACTACTCTATTAAAACTGTTCCACACTTGCATTGCAGTTTCCCTCATCAACATCTTTGTTCACACTTTCCTCTAACTACATGGAAGGCAGTGTAGCAGAAAGAATATGCATTTTGGAGTCAGGTAGACGTGGGTTCAATTTCCAACTCTAGTACTCTTTATTTGGTTGTGTTGTCTTGGGTAAATCAGAACCTCTCTGAACCTCAATTTCATTTTATTTTATTTATTTTTTTTTCTTTTTCTTATTTATTTATTTATTTTTTTATTTTTTATTTTTTTAAATTTTTTTTAAATTTTAAAATCTTTAATTCTTACATGTGTTCCCAAACATGAACCCCCCTCCCACCTCCCTCCCCATAACATCTCAGTGGGTCATCCCCATGCACCAACCCCAAGCATGCTGTATCCTGCGTCAGACATAGACTGGCGATTGAATTCTTACATGATAGTATACATGATAGAATGCCATTCTCCCAAATCATCCCACCCTCTCCCTCTCCCTCTGAGTCCAAAAGTCCGTTATACACAGCTGTGTCCTTTTTCCTGTCTTGCATACAGGGTCATCATTGCCATCTTTCTATATTCCATATATATGTGTTAGTATACTGTATTGGTGTTTTTCTTTCACTTTAAACAGACATCAGACAGACCTCAAAAGTATGTAACTTAAAAAGATTTCTAAGTGATGATTTTTTTTTTTTGAAACATTCAGTAAATTTTATTGAAGCACCACACAGACTGAAACCATTGACGACAGGGAATAACAACACTGGGATCTTGTGATGATTTTGAATTCAGATAAAACTTATTGCATAATGCCTGGGTGGTGGTAACCAGATGCAGGTTCACAGTCTTCTGTCCAGGTATGGGCTTTCCATTGTCTTAGCTTTCTGAAACTCTTTTAGTATTTATGAAGACCAGCACAGAAGCCAATATCTTCAAAAAGTCTTTAAAAATTCTCCCTATTAGAAGTAATCTCTCCCTTCAAGGGCCAATATTTTCTGGGATAATTCTTTTTTAAGGATTTCTTTCATTCAAGCTTCTACCACAGTTATTTGTTTATAAATATTTTGTGTTTACTAGGTTATAAATCACTTAAATGCAGAGAATATGTTTTGCATGTTGCAAAATTAATATCTGATCAATGAAAAACAAATAGTTGTCTAGCTATGTCAATTAATGTATACAATATTTAAGATGACAGAACATTTATTATTTATTGATCATTTACCTTGAGTTTCCCACCTATCTCAATACTTTCCATGTATTTTCTAATCTTATTCCTAAATATTATGTAGAAGATACCATATTCTGATTTCATAGAAGAGGAAACTGAGGCATAAAAAGTTAGTTACCCACCCCCCCCATCCCTACCCAAAGCTTTGGGGCTTCCTTCACTGCTCAGTTGGTAAAGAAAATGCCTACAATGCAGGAGACCCTGGTTCAACTCCTGGGTTGGGAAGATCCCCTGGAGAAGGAAATGGCAACTCACTCCAGTATTCTTGCCTAGAGAATCCCATGGACAGAGGAGCTTGGCAGGCAGTCTATGAGGTCACAAGAGTTGGACACAACTTAGTGACTAAACCGACCAACCAACCAAGCTTTGGAGCTAATATTTACAGTCTCAAGGAAGGAAACCTAGTAACCTGATTCCACTAATCCAAATCAGAACACTACCCTAAGACAGAAGTTAGAAATGACACACACTGCCACCCACCCTTTAGATGTTTAAATTAAAAGCACAACCTTGCCAAATTAAGGATCTCAAAAATTTCAGAAACATTTTCTCCCCACAAACAACTTTATGGTCTGTGTTGTAAAACTAAGGAAAGAAAGTTCCTCAAAGATCTTTTCTAGGGGCAAAAAATGCCCAGACACAGTATCTTTAAAATCGAGTCTCGATAGAACACTATTAGTGACCCAGCAAATGTGAAGTACACTGAAATACTATCACATCTGTCCTCCAAAACAAGAGGTGCCATTGAGATCACCAGCAAAAATTATTGTAAGTGGTCTGTCCTACGAGCACTGAATCTTCTTACTGAAGTGTTCACTAAGTTAAAACTGAACATTCATTTAAGTCCTTTAGATAAGCACCTGACATAATGACAAAGATAAATCCCTATGTACAACGTACAGTACCTGCAAATACAGTTTCCTAGGGGACAGAACAGTGCGGAGGATGGCTGAATAGTCTACCTTAAAGATAGAGAGATATATATACAAATATATATCTTTAAGACAAATATTAAATATATATACGAAGAAAGAAGTATATAAAAATTTGAGATAGGTAGGCTTTAAACAATAACAACCACAAAACAATAAAAACAATCTGCCACACTACAATCTTCATTGTATCTGTCAATTCCTTAATATTCTTTCCATAGAGGCTCATGTCTTATTTGGTGTTTTCTTTTTTATAAACAGAGATATCTTTTTTCAGTTCAGTTCAGTCACTCAGTCATGTCCAACTCTTTGCAACCCCATGAATCACAGCACGCCAGGCTTCCCTGTCCATCACCAACTCCCAGAGCCTACTCAAACTCATGTCCATCGAGTCAGTGATGCCATCCAACCATCTCATCCTCTGTCATCCCCTTCTCCTCCTGCCTTCAATCCTTCCCAGCATCAGGGTCTTTTCCAATGAGTCAGTTCTTCGCATCAGGTTCAGCATCAGTCCTTCCAATGAATATTTAGAACTGATTTCCTTTAGGATGGACTGGTTGGATCTCCTTGCTGTTCAGGGAACTCTCAAGAGTCTTCTCCAACACCACAGTTCAAAAGCATCAATTCTTTGGCGCTCAGCTTTCTTTATAGTCCAACTCTTACATCCATCCATGACTACTGGAAAAACCATAGCTTTGACAAGACGGACCTTTGTTGGCAAAGTAATGTCTCTGCTTTTCATCTTGTTTCTTGTTGCTCAAAGAGTGTTAATTTCAAGTATGACTGCAGTGTCATGGCAAATAAAAGACCACTCACACTCCAGGCTCTTTTCATACCAAGCTTATAAACACAGAAATAAAAGTTAGGGGTTTTTGCCTCATTTTTTTTGTTTCTTTGAGGTGGGGTGAGAGGGTGGTTAATATCTGTATTCAAAATGCATCTTGAAAATTAAAATGGCTTTCCCTGGTCAGGGAACTGAGAACCCACATGGTGTAGGTGCAGCCAAAATACATTAAAAAAAAAAAAATTAAAATGGCTTTTGTCCTCATGCAGGAGTTCATGGACTCTGTGTGTAGCTGAATTTGATTTTCATTCAGGATCCTACAGCCCATGTGCAGTATTGATCAGTATCTCATGTTAAGGTAAATGATCACTCTGGGCAAACTGCGAGACTCTTGATGAATCAGATCAAACAAAAGTGAAATGGATATAATTCTGAGATCCAAAAACAATAGAAACTTGATAGAAGAGAACCTCTATAAGTGGGTTTACTAGAAAAACAGTTTCAAATGAATTTGCCCTTTCAGTTTTTCTGTTTAAGCATGACCCATAGTTGCCTTATGAACATCCCCTTCCTGTCCTGTGAGATGAAATGCAAATATGATGATATGCAGAGATTCTGAGGAGGCTCTCTTCCATCAATGTTCTGTTAAGTGGTATTATTCAATTCTCCAATCTTTGCACTCTTTTATTATTTCCTTCATATCATCCCAAGGCAGTTATATACTTTCCTGTGGTAGCTTCTGATTTAAATACAATGAGAGAAAATACTCAAAGTGCTAACACTTCATTGCTTCGTCTTATTGAGCTGTAGTGGATTTCTTGACAGGCACAATCATTCTTCCATTAAAACCCGCTTACAGAGGTTCTCTTTTATTAAGTTTCTACTGTTTTTGGATTTGGGAGTTATACCCATTTCACTTTTGTTTGGATCTGATTCATCAAGAGAGTCTCCCAATTTGCCCAGAGTGATCACTTATCTTAATATAGACATTTGTCTATGCTGCATGTGGGTAGCATGTGAGAGCCCACACAAATATAGGCAAACACCGGCTCCAAGATGATCTCCAGTGGTTTTTAAATAAGTGCCATTGGTAAATCAAACAGTTTCTTTTGACCCTGACCTTTCTTTCAGCCTGTGGTTTTTCAGAAATGACTTAGTAAAAAATATGTAAATATGTCTAAGAGAGAATTAATACAAAAACACAATCTATCAATAAGAGGTCCTGCTCTTTAAATGAAAATGTTAACAGTCAGCCTTCCCTGCATTCTATAAAGGATCTAAAACTGAGTGAATTAATTGTTTGAACTGTGTTTTCAAGACAGACAATTAATAAAATTTGTTTTCTTAGACCCAAAAGTTCTCATTTTACAACTGTCTTACTGTCTCATTTTACTATCTTACAGAGACAATGAAAAAAAAAATTCTATCATCATCACATAACTAATTGTTGAGAACTACAGGAGAAGGCGATGGCATCCCACTCCAGTACTCTAGCCTGGAAAATCTCCTGGACGGAAAAGCCTGGTAGGCTACAGTCCATGGGGTCACGAAGAGTCGGAGACGACTGAGCAACCTCACTTTCACTTTTCACTTTCATGCACTGGAGAAGGAAATAGCAACCCACTCCAGTGTTCTTGCCTGGAGAATCCCAGGGATGTTGGAGCCTGGTGGGCTGCCGTCTACGGGGTCGCACAGAGTCAGACACGACTGAAGCGACTTAGCAGCAGCAGCAGCACAGGCCAGTTACTGTATTAAGGACTATGTATTTCACTTAATCCAAATACCAATCCACAGAGGAATATAAGAGATAATACTTTTATCCTCAATTTAAAAAGAATAAAACATGGTCTTAGAGACACTTAATAACTTGTTCAAAGCTATACACACATTTAGGAAATAGGAAAGCCATGAGTCAGTACGTGGAGACTCGTAAAATATGGTAATCTGGGGTTTAGGCATATTGGTTTGTTAAGTTTATCACATGACTGGCCATGACTTGAATCTACTAACTTAGGAGGAGAAAAGGGTCTTAGGTGAGCATTTGATATGTATGGGAGAACCTCAGCTCTCAGACATTATATACGGATATTACACCTCAAATCTCATATGCCTAGATTCCTATCCATAAGTATAATTTCAAGTATAATAATACATAAAATTATTATATTTATATATATATTATATATTTATATATTTTTAATAATATACAAAATTTCAAGTAAAATACCATCTGAGAGAAGGACTTGGCCACAGAAATAAGGTGGAAGGAAGTATACCATAGTCAGCATATGCAGTGGCTGTGCCAGGCTATAACCACCCTGCCAACCCAATTTAAGATCTTGGAGATTAGAGTTTATCTGTCATAAAGGAATGCTTTCAAGACTACTCAGTTAAACACAAGTCCTCTCTTTCCTCCCCACTGGTATCCTTGCGTAGGATGATACTGGGTCCCTTTTTAATCCCAAACTATAAGGACTATTATGAATAGAAAAATATAGTCATAATGTATGATTAACAGAAAAAAGGGTTATTGTTTTAATAAAATATATTACCTTCATCACACTTTAACTTTTTTTGATTCATTCAAACAAATACCTACTCTTACAACTAATTTACCTAATAGGAGGAAATGAATTACACTGCTAATCAAAAGAACTTCTTCATTGGTTGGCTTATTACATTTTCAAATCTAAAATTCTTAAGCTTTATAAATGAGTTTCCTAAATAAATAATGAAAGTATTCATTAATGTTGAAAATTCTTTACTATCATTCTAAGACAAGATGTACCCTATATTTTTAGGGCAAGGAGATGGTATTCTAGGTGCTAGAAATCCCTATACTTCATGATTAGATTTAAGAAAAAGTAGCATTAATCACAGTGAGAGCAGCATCAGACATAAGTGTGTGTGAAATTCAGATTTTACCTAATGATAAAAGAGCCTAAGGTGATCATGAATATCAATACAAAATAGTAGCTCACTAAATTTTTACCACTGGAATCTGTCTCTACCAAACAAATATGAAAATTAGCATTCTTTAAACATAATTTGGTATAACCTGCTTCTCTCTCTGGGAATATGGCCATGCACATATATATATTGGTCTAGTAGTATAATTTCTTTATAGGGTTTAAGATGTTTTGCCATTTTGAAAGTCTAACTTAATACAGTAAGAAATTACTCAAATTTCAAAGTAGTAAAAAGTCATGTCTCATGTCTGTTTGGAAAAATATGTGTGTACAGGCAGAAACACACACACACACACCAGGAAGGCAGGAATCACCTACCTACCTATACCAGAGTCACCAGATTATCGTATTTGCTCCCTACCTTCAACTTACTTGCTTTCTATTAAGACCTAGTCTTTATATTATACAACACAACACTGAAAAAAATACCAAACAACTTGATTAAGAAATGGACAGCATACTTGAATTTACATTTTTCCAAAGATGACATAAAAATGGCAAACAGACACATAAAAAGATATAAACACTAGTCATCAAGAAACTAAAAATAAAAATCACAGTGAAATATCACCTCATACCTATCAGAATAGCTATTATTAAAAAGAGAGCAAATAATAGGACTTCCCTGGTGGTCCAATGGCTAAGACTCTGCTCTTCCAATACAGGGGACCCATGTTCAGTCCTGGTCAGGGAACTAGATTCCACATGCCACAAGTAAGACCCAGTGCAAAACAAATAATAATTGTTGGCAAGGATGTGAAAGAATGGGAACCCTCCTACACAGTTGATGGGGATGTAAACTGGTCTAGGTACTATGGAAAACAGTACAGAGGTTCCTCAAAAAAAAAAAATTAACAATTTAATTATCATATGATTTAGCAATTCCACTTCTAAGTATATTTCTGAAGGACAAAAAAACACATATGACCCCCCCCCCCGACCATGTTCAATGCAGCATTTACAATAGTCAAGATATGGAAGCAACCTAAGTGTCCATCAAGAGATGAATGAATAAAGAAGATGTGACATGCATACACACACTCACACACATACACAATGGCCTTGGCTGAGATATCCTAGAAAGTAAATAAAGAGTGGTGGGGATACCTCTCAAATATATGTGTAAACATATGTTTAGACAGGTTCAGTCATAAGGCATTCTTTTCCCTTTTGAATTAGATCTGAATAATATTTGTGCTCATGATTCTTAGTTATAGATTATTTTAATGAAAGGTCTTGAATCTAGATTTGAATTTATCATGCAAAGAAACAGAGCAAAAATAAGTGAGTTAAAAAATCATGAAATGGTTCATTGAACTGTAGACTGAGGACTTCTAAAGAGCCTACAAAAATAAGACTCCTTATTCAATAATGGTCTGATTCAAGAATCAGTTAGAATAACAGATTTGGGATTTCAGAGCCACAAACAAGGGTTCTCACACAATTAGTTACAAATAAACCCAACAGTGGGTTGAATACCCTGATGCTATATATCACACCTCAATGTATTAGAAATGCCACCACAGTTCTTTCCCCTGTTCCCATACCCCTCCCCACAACTTATTGCAGAACACACACAATGAAAAATTTAGTATTAAAAATTTAGATTTCAAGTTAAGTACTAAGCTAATACTCAGTAGCAAGCTCTCCCATGAAACAGTCATTCCTGAAATCTAGTTATAGACTTACAAGATTACATAAACTGTATTTTGGAAAAATCACTTTCTTAATGACAAATCAATTCTTAATGATTCATGGAAGCTAACTCTGAATAGTTTCTTCATATCCAAAATATTGACTGACCTTTACTGATAATCCTGGATTAGTTAAGCCAATATAGTCCCTCAGAAAAATCACATTTCTGTGTTCATTCTATTTCCTGGTTGTAGTTTTCTTAATCAAACAAAAAAGAATCTATCTTTAAAACTGTAATATACCTCCATCACAGGTTAAGATGGCTGCAGAAGTAATCTCACCTGGTAGTCTACTAATAATCTAGTGCACTTAATTAGCAGATAGAAACAAAATGGCAAGGAAAGCAGTGCTTAGAAGTGCTGGTTTTAAAGGCTGTATGGAGGGGAACGATCAGACTCAGCCAGCTGTGCTAAGTCAGACAGAGACCTCCATGTTAATGTAGGATCACTGCAATTTGTAGACAAAAGGCATTTTTTCATTTGTCCACAGGGTTGGTTGCTGCAGGTTCCATTTTTACTGTGTCTCATTATTAAGAAGACTTTTGTTACCCAGTCTTTTCTATATCAACTTCCAACTGCATCAAATCCCCATTTAAATACACTTCAATACATTGAAACGAGTTATAGAACAAACAACCATGATTCAGAGAACAGAAAAAGAACAATTAAGAAGGTATACTTAGCACACAAGTTCAAAATGACCCTTACTCAGCAAGAAAAGGTTATAAAAAACATGTACAAGGGAGAGAGAAGTGAGATACACAAAAATATCACATCATTTTCACTACCCTTCCTGCATTCCAAAGGCGTTCCAAAGTCTTCTCCCTTCTCGCCAAGGAGCTCTTATCAACTTAATTTTCCTAGCCACACTAGACAACTTCTCTCGCATATCAATACCTCTTGACAGCTCTTCTGAATAAAGTCTGAGAACAATGTGCTTACAGTGGCATATCTGACAGGGAAAAATGACTCTTTATTGCTGATTAATATAAAGGAGAGCTTCTGAGCATGGAACATTTCTAAGGGTGCTATTGGATAAATTCCTCCAGGGTACTCTGGCAAAGCTGTTCCAAGAGTTCTGCATTACTTTAGGGCTACCATGTAACGAAGTAGGAACAGTAGTTAATTTAAGACAAGGAGAACTAGACCTGCATTTCGGTTCTGCCATAGTACTGGTCAATCCTCCTAGAAATTCAGTTTCTTCAACTATAAAACAGATAATCTTAAGAATTTCAGAGAATTTTTATGGTGATTCAAAGAAAACACAGTAACCTACCTAACCAAAAAAGAACTTGCATATTTTAGGCACCAAAAAAATAAGTGGTAGTTATTCTCACTGAAACACTATAACTGGGACTTCTCACGTGGTCCAGTGGTTAAGCCTCTGAACTTCAAATGCAGGGGCCAAGGGTTCAATCCCTGGTCAGCGAACTAAGATCCCATATGCTGTGTGCAGTGTGGCCAAGATAATAGAAAAAGACACTGTAACCTAAATTTCTTTATAATTAAAGGGCAGTTTTCTCAAATATGAGTATACTACTGTATTATTTTCAGCATCCGATTTATGATTTTATAAAACTGATTAAAAATATAATGCAGGCTTTTCAGATTAAGACTAAATTTTACCTTAACTATAACTTCCTTAGAAAATGAAGTAGCTTTTATAATGGCAGTTGCTGGTGTTGATACTTTTTGCTCTCAAACTAGAAGCAAGAAATATAACTAAGGCAACACTAACAAAATACAACCTTGGAGAAAAATATACTTGAAAGGTGGCTGGTACAGTGACACCACCTATGGCAGAAAGTGAAGAACTAAAGAGTCTCTTGATGAAAGTGAAAGAGGAGAGTGAAAAAGTTGGCTTAAAGCTCCATTCAGACAACTAAGATCATGGCATCTGGTCTCATCACTTCATGGCAAATAGATGGGGAAACAGTGGAAATAGTGGCTGACTTTATTTTGGGGGGCTCCAAAATCACTGCAGATGGTGACTGCAGCCATGAAATTGAAAGTCGCTTATTCCTTGGAAGGAAAGTTATGACCAACCTAGATGGCATATTCAAAAGCAGAGACATTACTTTGCCAACAAAAAAGTCCGTCTAGTCAAGGTGGTCATGTATGGATGTGAGAGTTGGACTATAAGAAAAGCTGAGTGCTGAAGAATTGATGCTTTTGAACTGTGGTGTTGGAGAAGACTCTTGAGAGTCACTCAGACTGCAAGGAGATCCAACCAGTCCATCCTAAAGGAGATCAGTCCTGGGTGTTCATTGGAAGGACTGATGTTGAAGCTGAAACTCCAATACTTTGGCCACCTGATGTGAAGAGCTGACTCATTTGAAAAGACCCTGATGCTGGGAAAGATTGAGGGCAGGAGGAGAAGGAATCGACAGAGGATGAGATGGTTGGATGACATCAATGACTTGACGGACGTGGGTGTGGGTGAACTCTGGGAGTTGGTGATGGACAGGGAGGCCTGGCATGCTGCAGTTCATGGGATCGCAAAGAGTCGGACACGACTGAGCAACTGAACAACTGAACTGAACTGAACAGTGCATTCAGTATGGACCATCACAGAAACCAGAAACCAGGGAGATGAAATGGATAGGAGAGGGATAGAAAAACAGGGGTTGGAGCTGGGACAGGATGAAAGGATTTAGATAAATGGCAGAGGCAATATGGAAGACAAGGCAATACAGACACACAGGAACAATGTCAACACAAGTCTAGAGGTTAAAAACGGGAATAGTCTGGGACAATGAAGAAACCTTCCCAACAGATGCTTTGTGCTAAAACACAAACAAAAACAACAAGAGAAATAAGGTTGGACAAGCAGAATTATTCTAGATTCTTGAAAACCTTGAACAGAAGTAGCAGTTTAGATAGGATGCCTAAGATCAAACACTTGAGGAAATAGGACTCATTAAAGAAGCAGAGGAGGAGTAACAATTAAAAACCAGGTCTACCATTCCTCTATACTATTTTAAAGGCTGACTCCCTAACTAATTACTACTAAATTTGGATTTGAGCTGCCTTTGAATCAGTTCCTCTACTATACTTTTTCTATAATTAGAACTGGATTTTTTAAGGACATATTTAATAGTGAGGGTAAAATATAATCTTTAAATTAGATAAAGGTATTTGAAGTGAAAAAGATAAAATAATGGACAAGTTCATATAATATATTTATCAAATTTTCCTCTAATTTTTAATGATGGCCAAATATGCAAGCTGGAGTTACACACAAATACTGAGTTTGAAAGAAACTTTTCTGGGTTAATTAAAGGTAACAAGCAATGTTTAACTCCGTCTGAATTCCTCTGTGAAATGATTATAAAGATATAACAGGATCAGAAGTAATCTATGGTGGGGAGAGGGAGTGAGAAGAAACAGGAATGAGGAGACTAAATGCAGAGATGAATGAAACAAATATATGACATCGAAAGACAGCTTTTCTTCGATGAATAATTGGAACAAAAAAGATTAGATACAATTTAATTTGTGAAATTCAACAAATACTTACAAGGAAAATAAAGAGAAACAAACCTCAAAACTCGGTGTCTCACAGCACTCAGACGCTTGCCCAGAGGGTATGGAGGAAGCCCCTTGCCTCACCACTCCTGCCTCTGCCTTTCCCCCATTTGGCTGTTTCTGAGTTGCATCTTTCATAATAAATTGGTAAGCACTGAGTCAAACCAGGCTGATTAAACATAAGGGTGCCTTTGGGAGTCAGATCTTTGACTCCAGCTTTAAGATCCTGATTTACCACAAGCAATACAAGAATGTTCTAGCCTTTATTTTTGCAATGAGATCAACTAGAACCTCAATACCCAATGTTCCTCTCACAGTTGGTCTTTATAGCTTCTGAAGTAACCAACTTCCAAAGGAACCTCAGAAGGCCTCCTAATGTGGCTCCTTGGAAGGGTGTGAGATGTACCTACTTACTCCTGGGAGATGAAGAAGAGGTCCCTGGTGGCCATTGTCAGAAACACTTTAAAAACACTTTTTCCCTGTTTCCCAGATGAGAACACTGTTGGAGCTCTATACATTTCCACAGGTGAGAGCAAGACTGATTAAAAGAAGGAATGGAAAATCTTTCTCCCTATAATTCTAGGTTTTTTTTGATAAAATGAAAGAGAATTATGCATCCCATAAGAAAAAACAACAACTAGTAATGGAGGTTCCTGGGTCTCTCCCTCAAATTCTGGCTTAATAAGTCTGCGGTTTAGAAATTTGCATGTTAAATACATACACCAGGTTATTAGTAATTCTGAAGCAGATGATCAGTAGACCATACCTTGAAAAACACTAGTACAGATACTGGAACCTGTCTATAAATGTTGAACTCAAGGGAAAGGAGAAATCGGCATCTTTCTACTTTTGGTCAGGGGGCTGGGGAGAGGGAAGTAGAGAGGAAAGACTTCCTTGTTTGTCTGTCTGTTTTCATTTACTGAGTGCAAGGCCAACATAATACCAAGGTAAACAGGACAAGACTTTTTTAGCCTATGACAGCTTTTGAGTTCAATAAGCATGATTATACATGTAAAGGTTATTGGTGCTATTTTTACCCATATTATATACATTTATTTGGTTAAAAGATATTATGTTCCATACTGGTATTTGAATTACACTAGTGGCTCACAGAAATTTAGTTAGTTCTAAGTTAACTTCACAAGTGGAAATCTATAAGAATTTAAAATAAGCAAAATGTAATGGAAAACTGAATATGTAAAACACTAGTGTAGCTGACATATACTAGTAATTGCCTTATTCTTCTCTTTTCTTTCAGTCTCCTATTCCCATATTTTAAACTAGTTCATGAAAGTGTAAGTAGTACATGAAATCAGCAGTTTTGACCTGTCTACATATTCAAGTAATATTATACCCCCAGAGGAGTCAAGTAAATTGGAACTAAAGAGCAAGTTAACACAATGAAAATTAATAAAGAAAATGTTGATCTTTGCTCTAAGCAGAGCCACAAGTTCTTGAACATTACACATTTAGAGATATTTACTGTTTATGAGGTGATGGGGCAAAAAGAGCTGCTCTTTTACCAAACTTGTTCTTTTACCCAGTTTTACCAAAGTCAACTTGGTGAGACTTTGAGTTAAGGGAAAACATAATAGACTTCCTTGTGACTCAGTAGCTCCCTGTCATCAAGTGTTCAAAAAGCCTGAAGGATGTTAAATATGGTATAAATCATTTCACCAATGGGCAAAACGTAGGGCTAGGCAGTTATCAATCAAATGGCTGTTATCCACTCAATGAACACTCTACTACTTCTGTGATTACAAAACCCAGCACTTTAGTGAAAGGACCTCTAATCTAATGACATTACAATATAGAATAAAAAGAGGTATATGAAAGAATACCTGGGCTCAGTGAACTGCAAGGTCAAAGGCACAAAGGTTAAATGCAGAGAAACAAATGTAAAAACCCATCAGAAGTGTTGGAGGATTTACAAGCAATTCAATGTTGCTGAAGTATAAAATATGCCTATGCAAGTGGCAGGTGACCATACTGGAAAGGTAGGTGGGAAGTCTGAAGAAGGAGGGTGTTGTTAGACATCACACCAAGCTTAGAGTTTATTTTATAACCACTGGGACACTACTGAAGGATTTTAAGCAGCACAGGTACTACTGAGAAGTAATTGCAGGGAACAACGAAAGCTTGAACTAGTGATAAGTGGGAGAGTAAAAGGAGTAGAAATGGATGATGGATTCAAGATACATTAAAAAGAAAATGAGCTCATATTTGTGCTGAGATTACATACCAAAACCTGATTTTACATTTGTAAGACTCCAGTTTTAATGGTTAAAACTTTATATGTGAATAAATTTGATTTTAAATTTACAAAATGCCAAAGAACAGAACTGTGCTTAATAAAACATAAAAATTAATCCAACATTTTCTATGATATAGTAAATCACAGCAATAGCCTATATATTGGAATTTCTACAGCAATTCATAAGTAGAATGCCAAACTGGCATATCTTCATAACTGCCAGCTACATATGAGAAATCTGGCAAAATTTTAGAAAAACTCAATATTTGAGACTAAATAATTAGAAAGTCCCTAACTGTTAAGATCAGGTCATGTTACAATTTCTGGATAGCCTAAATATTTTACTCACACTTTTAAAATTCCTGCCCTTGGCTAAATTTATATTGAGACTTTCATTAGAAAAATAATTTCAAATAGATGATTTTATTTCCACTACCGATTCAGATACTAAATTATCTTTTTCAATTGAGATACTTAAAGTCAGACTGACTTTCTATACAAAATCTATCCCTAAAGCTTCCTACTTTCATTAGAGTCAAAGATCTTGAAGACAAATACAAAGATAACTAACCACCTATTTAATTGTCAACAATATGTACATACTCTGTCATTAAAAACAAATGATTTAGATTTATTTTCTGCCTCGTCTTCATTTTTGGCTTGGCTATCACAGTTCAAACAAAAAAAAATCTATTTTCATCGAAGCTGATCTTCTTATATACATTAAAAAAAAAGACTAATATAAACAGGCACAAAATTACATGGCTTCTTTACAGCAATTATAATGAATGACTTTTCTACATAATCAAATTATTCCTATGTTCAGCAGTTAATTATTTTTCTACCATCCTGGGACTAGCCAATGTCAACTTCTGATAGCTTTACTTGGAAGAAATGCTGCCTAAAATGGGATTTAAGATATAAGAGAGTAAGAGATATGGAAGGCACAAACCTTCACAAGGATCACATCAGTATAGAAGATTGTCATAAGAACAATAGAAATTAACGTGGGACTGTGGAAGTAAGATACAAAATCACATTTCTTTTCCTCGGATAGACTGCAGGAAACAGTTTTCTCTCAAACAGTTGCTGTCTTTGGTTAACTCTGCTTTAAGTAATTGTTAAATATATTTTTATTCAGTTAGAAAAGAATAAATATTTTTTAATATACTGTCTACACTTCAGCATATGAAACCAATTCAAGCAGTATTTGTTAAAAATGTTTAAGTCAAGGAAATGATATCCAACATTCACTCTCTTTCCTTCTACTGCTGCTGCTGTTGCTAAGTCGCTTCAGTCGTGTCTGACTCTGTACGACCCCATAGACGGCAGCCCACCAGGCTCCACCATCCCTGGGATTCTCCAGGCAAGAACACTGGAGTGGGTTGTCATTTCCTTCTCCAGTGCATGAAAGTGAAAAGTGAAAGTGAAGACACTCAGTCGTGTTTGACTCTTCGTTACCCCATGGACCGCAGCCTACCAGGCTTTTCCGTCCATGGGATTTTCCAGGCAAGAGTACTCTAGTGGGGTGCTACTAATATTACAGAAATTTATAGGAAATAAAAGATAAACATTCAGAAACCAAAGTTAAATTTTTTCCCATCTCAAAATATTTTGGACACTTTAAAACATGGTGGGGTAATAATGAAAATTATTAATAGGCTAATGGCATCATTCAGAATGCACTCTGAAATTAACATCAATAAATTTCTTTTAAAAAAGCAAAATAAAACCCATAATCAAGTCACTTAAAAATTTCTGTGATTCTACTCTTCAAAACTGGTATATTTTAGAAGGAAAAACACTATTTTTAAAGAAGGATTTAATGAGAAAAAGAAATTATAATAATCATTCTAATATAGGTCAAATTCCATTACAGTGCATATAAACAGGAAAATAAAATATTTAAAATGTCACCATACATACCCACCAAATCATTTTGTTGATTTCATTACATTTTCACCATGAAATACCTAATGCAACAAATGTTTTCATAGAAACTGTCCATACAGCAGTGGACATTAAGGTTAAGGGATACTGACACTTAATGTAATTTAGAGAAGAAATAAACTACAGGTTTGCTTCCGTTTTCCACAGCCTTCTGGTCTCCTCTGTTTTCTACTTTCCCACCCAAATCTAGTTTGGACATTAAGGGATAAATGGGGCACTTAGGAGAGATGGAAGCCATAGTCTTCCTGGAAGGCAGGGTCCGTGTTCAGAGTCTCCTTTCCTTCCGTGCCCAAGACAGACAAGAGATCATTCAGATTGGCCCTCTTCCAGTCAGGAAAAATTTTTTAAAGTGTTATAAACCATCTGGCTAGAGGAAAGAAGAAAGGAAAGATAAAAGGGAAGGAAAGAAACAGAAATGAAGGAAGGAAAGAAGAAAGAAAAAAAAGATCTATGTTGTCTTCTCAGTGTTCATTGAAGAATTTAGGATGAGAAATAGTTTGTAAAGGTGGGAAATCAATATATATTAAATGTAGCTTTTAAAAATTGAATAAAAGAAAAAAGACATCTTATTCTTTTGTGTGTTTCTTCCTGAGAAGCATAAGAAGTAGCAAAATCTAACAGACATTAGGTATTCATAATTACAATTATTCCCTCTTTAACAGATGCTTGAGAACCATTAATGCCTCCTGGTTACTATGCATACAAATCTCCAGTGGTAACATACATCATCTGTTTCCAAACCTGACTGTTCATATAATTCTCTATAGAGACCTGGGGAACTTTCCAAAATATGAATCTTTACTCTCTTTCCCACCTCCCCCAAGGTACAGACTCAGGGGTCTAAGAAGAGAGCTGTTCTGTTATATACATTTTTTGAAAAGATTCCAAGGTGATTCTGATGATCAGTCAGGTCTGAGAATCACAGTGATAAATAAATTTTTATCATAGATGCCTTCTGCATTTTAATGGACATAGACTGGCTTTTCATACATGCTTTAGCTTCCCAAGTTTAGTGGAATCTGATGCTCTATACACAGTGTTGACTAAATCAGAGAGTGAATGCCTATCTCTTGGATAAAAGCATATATAAACTGGAAAATAGATATATTATGTAAGGCTTTTTTAGAGAAGACTGAATTGTAAAACACTACAAATGCAGTGGAGAAAGGGAAGGACAAATAATAAATACCTATTCCTCCATAGCTGCACACACTCTACTGTGTTCATTGTTTTGAAAATGTGCAAGAGCCTGGAGATTATATCCCAAGGACAAAATGGTAACTATGAAATAATTACATAGGTATCCAAAATGTTAATGTCAAGAAAACTATTTTTCTTAAATTGATATAGTCTTCATACTACCACTGAGTTTCATGTATTAGAAATCTCTCTCCCCTGTACTCCAGTATCTCCTTGGTTTCAAAAAACAGTATTTAATTAATTATACAACAATTAAGTGAAAGGACAAGGCTGAAGAACTGTATCATTCATTACAAAAATTGTATATTAATTATACATTATGTGCACACCATCTGTTCAGGGCTAGTGGTTTTAAAAAAAAATTTTAATTGGAGGATAACTGCTTTACAATGTGGTGTTGCTTTCTGCCAGCATCAACATGAATCAGCCATAAGTATACATATATTCTCTTCCTCTTAAGTCCCCCTCTCACTCTGCCCCTCATCCCATCCCTTCCCTCTAGGTTATCACAGAACACTTAAGCTGAGCTTCGTGTGCTATACAGCAACTTTCTACCAGCTAGCTACTTTACACATGCTACTGAACACATGTCAATGCTACTCTCTCAGTTGGCTCTGCCCTCTCCCTCCCCTCCTGTGTCCAAAAGTCCATTGTCTCTGTCTCTACTCCAGCCCTGTAAGTAGGTTCATCAGTACCATTTTTCTAGACTTCATATACATGCATTAATAAATAATATTTGTTTTTCTGACTCACTTCACTTTGTATAACAGGCTCTAGATTAATCCACCTCACTAGAACTGAATCAGATAAATTCCTTCCTATAGCTAAGTAATTTCATTGTACATATGTACCACAACTTCATCCATTCATTGGTCAATGGACATATTAGTGATAGTTTAGAAAACGAAAGTTACTACTAGCAAACACTCATATAATTTGCACTATTTAAAACCCTTTATATACATTAACTTATTTTAACATTATAATAACCCTAGTTCAGTTCAGTCGCTCAGTCATGTCCAACACCTTGTGATCTCATCAACCGCAGCACGCCAGGCCTTCCTGTCCATCAACAACTCCCAGAGCTTACTCAATTTCATGTCCATTGAGTCAGTGATACCATCCAACCATCTCATTCTCTGTTGTCCCCTTCTCCTCCCACCCTCAATCTTTCGCAGCATCAGGGTCTTTTCAAATGAGTCAGCTCTTCGCATCAGGTGGCCAAAGTACTGAAGTTTCAGCTTCAACATCAGTCCTTCCAATGAACCCCCAGGACTGGTCTCCTTTAGGATGGACTGGTTGGATCTTCTTGCAGTCCAAGGGACTCTCAGGAGTCTTCTCCAACACCACAGCTCAAAACCATCAATTCTTCGGCGCTCAACCCTCTTTATAGTCCAACTCTCACATCCATACATGACTACTGGAAAAACCATAGCCTTGACTAGACAGATCTTTGTTGGCAAAGTAATGCCTCTGCTTTTTAATATGCTGTCCAGGTTGGTCGTAACTTTACTTCCAAGGAGTAAGCGTCTTTTAATTTCATGGCTGCAATCACCATCTGCAGTGATTTTGGAGCCCCCCAAAATAAAGTCTCTCACTGTTTTCATTGTTTCCCCATCTATTTGCATGAAGTGATGGGATGGGATGCCATGATCTTCGTTTTCTCGAAGTTGAGCTTTAAGCCAACTTTTTCACTCTCCTCTTTCCCCTTTCATCAAGAGGCTTTTTAGTTCCTCTTCACTTTCTGCCATAAGGGTGGTGTTATCTGCATATCTGACGATACTGAAATTTCTCCTGGAAATCTTGATTCCAGCTTGTGTTTCTCCTAGCCCAGCATTTCACATGATGTACTCTGCATATAAGTTAAATAAGCAGGGTGACAATATACAGCCTTGACATACTGTTTTTCCTATTTGGAACCAGTCTGTTGTTCCATGTCCAGTTCTAACTGTTGCTTCCTGACCTGCATATAGATTTCTCATGAGGCAGGTCAGGTGGTCTGGTATTCCCATCTCTTTCAGAATGTTCCATAGTTTATTGTGATCCACACAGTCAAAGGCTTTGGCATAGTCCATAAAGTAGAAATAGATGTTTTTCTGGAACTCTCTTGCCTTTTCAATGATCCAGCAGATGTTGGCAATTTGATCTCTGGTTCCTCTGCCTTTTCTAAAACCAGCCTGAACATCAGGAAGTTCATGGTTCATGTATTGCTGAAGCCTGGCTTGGAGAATTTTGAGCATTACTTTACTAGCGTGTAAGATGAGTGCAATTGTGCGGTAGTTTGAACATTCTTTGGCATTGCCTTTCTTTGGGATTGGAATGGACACTGACCTTTTCCAGTTCTTTGGCCATTGCTGGGTTTTCCAAATTTGGTGGCATATTGAGTGCAGCACTTTCACAGCATTATCTTTTAGGATTTCAAATAGCTCCACTGGAATTCCATTACCACCACTAGCTTTGTACGTAGTGATGTTTCCTAAGGCTCACTTGACTTCACATTCAAGGATGTCTGGCTCTAGATGAATGATCAAACCATCATTATTATCTGGGTCGTGAAGTTTTTTGTATAGTTCTTCTGTGTATTCTTGCCACCTCTTCTTAATATCTTCTGCTTCTGGTTAGGTCCATACCATTCTGTCCTTTATTGAACCCATCTCTGCATGAATTGTTCCCTTGGTATCTCTAATTTTATGGAAGAGATCTCTAGTCTTTCCCATTCTGTTGTTTTCCTCTATTTCTTTGTATTGATCATTGAGGAAGGCTTTCTTATCTCTCCTTGCTACTCTTCGGAACTCTACATTTAAATAGGCATATCCTGCGCAGGCGGCTGCGAGGGCCGGCCGGCGCACTGAGCGCAGGCGGCTGCGAGGGCCGGCCGGCGCACTGAGCGCAGGCGGCTGCGAGGGCCGGCCGGCGCACTGAGCGCAGGCGGCTGCGAGGGCCGGCCGGCGCACTGAGCGCAGGCGGCTGCGAGGGCCGGCCGGCGCACTGAGCGCAGGCGGCTGCGAGGGCCGGCCGGCGCACTGAGCGCAGGCGGCTGCGAGGGCCGGCCGGCGCACTGAGCGCAGGCGGCTGCGAGGGCCGGCCGGCGCACTGAGCGCAGGCGGCTGCGAGGGCCGGCCGGCGCACTGAGCGCAGGCGGCTGCGAGGGCCGGCCGGCGCACTGAGCGCAGGCGGCTGCGAGGGCCGGCCGGCGCACTGAGCGCAGGCGGCTGCGAGGGCCGGCCGGCGCACTGAGCGCAGGCGGCTGCGAGGGCCGGCCGGCGCACTGAGCGCAGGCGGCTGCGAGGGCCGGCCGGCGCACTGAGCGCAGGCGGCTGCGAGGGCCGGCCGGCGCACTGAGCGCAGGCGAGAGGAGCTACCCCACGTCCCAAGTCAGGAGCAGCGGGCTAGAGTGCCAGGCTGCTACAGCGCAGGAACGGCCGAGAGGAGCTACCCTGCATCCGAGGTCAGTGGCGGCCGGGAGGAGCTACCCCGCGTCCGAGGTCAGGGGCGGCCGGGAGGAGACACCCCGCGTCCGAGGACAGGGGCGGCCGGGAGGAGACACCCCGCGTCCGAGGTCAGGGGCGGCCGGGAGGAGACACCACGCGTCCGAGGTCAGGGGCGGCCGGGAGGAGACACCCCACGTCCGAGGTCAGGGGCGGCCGGGAGGAGACACCCCGCGTCCGAGATCGGGGCGGCCGGGTGGAGACACCCCGCGTCTGAGGTCAGGGGCGGCCGGGAGGAGACACCCCGCGTCCGAGGTCGGGGCGGCCGGGTGGAGACACCCCGCGTCCAAGGTCAGGGGCGGCCGGGAGGAGACACCCCGCGTCCGAGGTCGGGGCGGCCGGGTGGAGCCACCTTGCATCCGAGGTCAGGGGCGGCCGGGAGGAGACACCCCGCGTCCGAGGTCGGGGCGGCCGGGAGGAGACACCCCGCGTCCGAGGTCGGGGCGGCCGGGTGGAGACACCTTGCATCCGAGGTCAGGGGCGGCCGGGAGGAGACACCCCGCGTCTGAGGTCAGGGGCGGCCGGGAGGAGACACCCCGCGTCCGAGGTCGGGGCGGCCGGGAGGAGACACCCCGCGTCCGAGGTCAGGGGCGGCCGGGTGGAGACACCCTGCGTCCGAGGTCAGGGGCGGCCGGGAGGAGACACCCCGCGTCCGGGGTCAGGGGCGGTGACCCTGAGGAGCCACCCTGAGCCCAAGGCCAGCGGCGGCAACTGGGAGGAGTCACCCACACCCGAGGCCAGGGCCGGCTGCCTGGAGGAGCCACCCAGGAGCGGTGGCTGCTCAGGCGCAGGAAGGCCTAGAGGAGCTATCCCACGTTGAAGGTCAGGAACCGCGGCGGTAATGAGATACCCCTCGTCCAAAGTAAGGAGCAGCGGCTGTGCTTTGCTGGAGCAGCCGTGAAGAGATACCCCACGCCCAAGGTAAGGGAAACCCAAATAAGGTGGTAGGTTGTTGCAAGAGGGCATCAGAGGGCAGACACATTGAAACCATACTCACAGAAAACTAGTCAATCTAATCACACGAGGACCACAGCCTTGTCTAACTCAATGAAACCAAGCCATGCCTGCGGGGCGACCCAAGACGGGAGGGTCATGGTAGAGAGGTCTGACAGAACATGGTCCACTGGAGAAGGGAATGGCAAGCCACTTCATTGAGAACTCCATGTATAGATTGAAAAGGCAAAATGATAGGACACCAAAAGAGGAACTCCCCAGGTCATTAGGTGCCCAATATGCTACTGGAGATCAGTGGAGAAGTAACTCCAGAAAGAATGAAGGGATGGAGCCAAAACAAAAACAATACCCAGTTGTGCATGTGACTGGTGATAGAAGCAAGATCCGATGCTGTAAAGAGCAATATTGCATAGGAACCTGGAATGTCAGGTCCATGAATCAAGGCAAATTGGAAGTGGTCAAATAAGAGATGGCAAGGGTGAACGTCAACATTCTAGGAATCAGTGAACTAAAATGGACTGGAATGGGTGAACTTAACTGAGATGACCATTACATCTACTACTGCAGGCAGGAATCTCTCAGAAGAAATGGAGTAGCCATCATGGTCAACAAGAGAGTCTGAAATGCAGTACTTGGATGCAATCTAAAAAACGACAGAATGACCTGTTCGTCTCCAAGGCAAACCATTCAATATCACAGTTATCCAGTCTATGCCCCAACCAGTAATGCTGAAGAAGCTGAAGTTGAACGGTTTTATGAAGACCTACAAGATCTTTTAGAACTAACACCCCAAAAAGACGTCCTTTTCATTATAGGGGACTGGAATGCAAAAGTAGGAAGTCAAGAAACACCTGGAGTAACAGGCAAATTTGGCCTTGGAATGCAGAATGAAGCAGGGCAAAGACTAGTAAGAGTTTTGCCAAGAAAATGCACTGGTCATAGCAAACACCCTCTTGCAACAACACAAGAGAAGACTCTACACATGGACATCACCAGATGGTCAACATCGAAATCAGATTGATTATATTCTCTGCAGCTAAAGATGGAGAAGCTGTATACAGTCAACAAAAACAAGACCAGGAGCTGACTGTGGCTCAGATCATGAACTCCTTATTACCAAATTCAGAATTAAATTGAAGAAAGTAGGGAAAACCGCTAGACCATTAGATATGACATAAATCAAATCCCTTATGATTATACAGTGGAAGTGAGAAATAGATTTAAGGACCTAGATCTGATAGATAGAGTGCCTGATGAACTATGGAATGAGGTTCGTGACATTGTACAGGGGACAGGGATCAAGACCATCCCCATGGAAAAGAAATGCAAAAAAGCAAAATGGCTGTCTGGGGAGGCCTTACAAATAGCTGTGAAAAGAAGAGAAGCAAAAAGCAAAGGAGAAAAGGAAAGATATAAGCATCTGAACGCAGAATTCCAAAGAATAGCAAGAAGAGATAAGAAAGCCTTCTTCAGCGATCAATGTAAAGAAATCGAGGAAAACAACAGAATGAGAAAGACTAGAGATCTCTTCAAGAAAATTAGAGATACCAAGGGAACAATTCATGCAGAGATGGGCCCAATAAAGGACAGAAATGGTATGGACCTAACCAGAAGCAGAAGATATTAAGAAGAGGTGGCAAGAATACATGGAAGAACTGTACAAAAAAGATCTTCACGACCCAGATAATCATGATGATGTGATCACTCATCTAGAGCCAGACATCCTGGAATGTGAAGTCAAGTGGGCCTTAGAAAGCATCACTACAAACAAAGCTAGTGGAGGTGATGGAATTCCAGTTGAGCTATTTCAAATCCTGAAAGATGATGCTGTGAAAGTGTGGCACTCAATATGCCAACAAATTTGGAAAACTCAGCAGTGGCCACAGGACTGGAAAAGGTCAGTTTCCATTCCAATCCCAAAGAAAGGCAACACCAAAGAATGCTCAAACTCCTGCACAATTGCACTCATCTCATACGCTAGTAAAGTAATGCTCAAAATTCTCCAAGCCAGGCTTCAGCAATACGTGAACCTTGAACTTCCTGATGTTCAAGCTGGTTTTAGAAAAGGCAGAGGAACCAGAGATCAAATTGCCAACATCCGCTGGATCATGGAAAAAGCAAGAGAGTTCCAGAAAGACATCTATTTCTGCTTTATTGACTATGCCAAAGCCTTTGACTGTGTGGATCACAATAAAATGTGGAAAATTCTGAAAGAGATGGCAATACCAGACCACCTGACCTGCCTCTTGAGAAGTCTGTATGCAGGTCAGAAAGCAACAGTTAGAACTGGACATGGAACAATAGACTGGTTCCAAATAGGAAAAGCAGTATGTCAAGCCTGTATATTGTCACCCTGCTTATTTAACTTATATGAAGAGTACATCATGAGAAATTCTGGACTGGAAGAAACACAAGCTGGAATCAAGATTGCCGGGAGAAATATCAATAACCTCAGATATGCAGATGACACCACCCTTATGGCAGAAAGTGAAGAGGAGCTAAAAAGCCTCTTGATGAAAGTGAAAGAGGAGAGTGAAAAAGCTGGCTTAAAGCTCAACATTCAGAAAATGAAGATCATGGCATCCGGTCCCATCACTTCATGGGAAATAGATAGGGAAACAGTGGAAACAGTGTCAGACTTTATTTTTTGGGGCTCCAAAATCACCGCAGATGGTGACTGCAGCCATGAAATTAAAAGACGCTTACTGCTTGGAAGAAAAGTTACGACCAACCTAGACAGCATATTCAAAAACAGGGACATTACTTTGCTGACTAAGGTCCGTCTAGTCAAGGCTATGGTTTTTCCAGTAGTCATGTATGGATGTGAGAGTTGGACTATAAAGAGGGTTGAGCGCCGAAGAATTGATGGTTTTGAGCTGTGGTGTTGGAGAAGACTCTTGAGAGTCCCTTGGACTGCAAGGAGATCCAACCAGTCCATTCTGAAGGAGATCAACCCTGGGATTTCTTTGGAGGGAATGATGCTGAAGCTGAAACTCCAGTACTTTGGCCATCTGTTGCGAAGAGTTGAGTCACTGGAAAAGACTTTGATGCTGGGAGGGATTGGGGGCAGTAGGAGAAGGGGACGACTGAGGATAGGATGGCTGGATGGCATCACGGAGTCGATGGACATGAGTCTGAGTGAACTCCGGGAGATGGTGATGGACAGGGAGGCCTGGCGTGCTGCAATTCATGGGGTCACAAAGAGTCGGACACGATGAGCGACTGAACTGAACTGAACTGCTCCTTCCTTTTCTCCTTTGCTTTTGGCTTCTCTTCTTTTCACAGCTATCTGTAAGGCCTCCTCAGACAGCGATTTTGCCTTGTTGCATTTCTTTTTCTTGGGTATGGTCTTGATCCCTGTCTCATGTACAATGTCACGAACCTCATTCCATAGTTCGTCAGGCACTGTCTATCAGATCTAGTCCCTTAAATCTATTTCTTACTTCCACTATATAATCATAAGGGATTTGATTTAGGTCATACCTGAATGGTCTAGTGGTTTTCCTCACTTTCTTCAATTTAAGTCTAAAGGTAGGTCATTATTATCATTAGCATTTTAAAGATGAAGAAATTGATGCACAGTGAAGTTAAGGCACTTGAGCAAGGTCAGAGATCTCGTAAGTGTAAAATCTGACTTGAACCTGAGTGCTCTGACTCCATAGTCTTTGCCCTTGTTCTCTACACTATGTTTGTTTCCAATGAGGTTACAGACTAGCAGAGGACAGGAGACATGAACACAAATAACAGTACAAAGCAGTGTATTTGTTCATTCAGGAAATATTTTTAATGGATAGGAATTATGACAGATTTAGGTAAAGAAAAAATTTCCGTAAGAACACAAAGTTTTAGTTAAAAACATTTTATAATAAATGTTTCATTATATAAAGTTTTATTTGGAAGAAGAATATATTTTATTATATGACTAAAAAAAGATGCCCCTGCCTAATATAGTTATAACTTTGCACAGTATGGGTGGTTAACACTGTTAACAAATTTCTATGCCAAGTCTTGCTGGACTTGGTTTCAGGAAGGGAAATTAGGGATATCATTAGTCTGACATCCTTTACTACTGAGTTATAAAAAGTTTCAATATGACTCCTGGTGTTTCAAGCCACGAGAGGAAAATCCACCCTTAATAACCCTTCAATAACTAGCTAAAGCTTTTTCTGAGGATATAGTATATATATACACATTTGTCCCTTTTGAAGACCTACGAGAGTCTTTAAGTATCCTTCACAAGCTGTCTTTCATTAGCAGATATCTGTTTGTAATTGGTGACTCAGGACTAGATGATTATGTATGACGTACAGCCTCAGGAGAGGAGTCATCATGGACTCAAGGTCGGCCTTGAGGCAAGGTCTGCCAAGGTCAACAGGAATATACTGTCCCTTTACACAGATACGATTATTTAGCAGAAAGTTATTTGCCTTCTGTTAAATTATATTCAATATAAATTTGAAACAATTTATATTTCATACCAATAGTTTCAGATAAGAGATATGCCACGAAATTGATCCACAGATATAGAACATATATAGGCTCCTTTACCTAACTTTCAGTGTCTGAATAAAGCAGTGATGATAAAAAAAGATACAACAGAAATAAACAATATCATTCCAAATTTACTTTCGCTCTATAGCATTACTTTTAAGGTAGAGGTGGGATGTATAGGATAATGGAATAGATATAAATTACTAACATCAAATTGCCAAAGGACTATAATTATAAAATATCTTAGTTGCATTGAATTTCCTGTTCAAGCAAGAATTTCTTAAAAAAAAAAAAACTTTTCAGTACATAAACATGCGATTTGTAAAAAATCAGAAGTTAATGTTTTAGAAAACTGTTTATGGAAACAACTAATAAAGATTCTTTTACTAACAAGATTATTTTCTAACTGGCAAAGATACTGGCATTATAGTCCATGTTTTATGGGTATGGTCAAACTGAAATATCTGAACTTTCTCTGTGTAGGACCAAATGGAAATCGACGGTACTATAAGGCAATCTACCAATTTTAATCAAAAGCCTTAAAGCTATCCATTTCCTTCAAATGAATAAATCTCTAAAGTTCTCTCCTAAAGAATTAATTAGAAATTTAAAGATTTACTAAAAAATATTCAAGCATTATTTACAGTAGTAAAAAGTAAAGTATCTTGAGCAAAATAATAGTATACCAGGTATGGTAAATCCTTAGACTAGAATAATATGGAACCACTAAAAACTCTTTTCAAAATATATTTATATCTGGGAAATGTTCATGACAAAGGCAAAAGGTAAAGAATACATGATAACATACAAAATGTTCACTGCTATTGGGGGAAAAAGTTCCTATGAATGGAAAAAATTACATGTTGACTATATTTAAATGCCCGTATTAGTTATTTCTGGGAAAAGTGATAACAGATTTTTTTTTTGTTGTTGTTATTCTAAATTCTCTAAAATATACATGTATTCATTACTAATGGTTTCTTTCAATAATAAGCTACTGTAACTATTTGGGGAAGAAAACAAAAATCAAAACCTATGCAATGTTTCAAGATGATGACAGTATTCTCTACTGATACGCTTGCCAAGGAAATTCACTCTGACTCCCCACTCACCTAATAAACAGCTGCAAAAGAACTTTCTTTGGAATCAACTCTTAATTAGTTTAAGGATAATTACTTAAACTAATCATATCACTAATGTCTTTTAGGAGGAAGGAAGGGAACAAAGAAATAAACTTTATGTTAGTCCATATGAATACTTACTAGAAATTGTGAGTAAATAGAATATTTTAGAAGAAAGGCTGAAATTAGAACTAACATGAACAGATCCAGGTAATGGCTTGTCCAATAAGTATCAGACAGCAAACATCACTACACTGGGATACAAGAGGTTAAAATAAATTATGTGGTACTTTTCAAGGAAGAAGAGTCACAAAATGAATTGAAATTATAGTCCACTAGCCCACCATTCTCTATGATCAAATGTACATAGCTGACTGCTATACATGGAAATAAAGTAAACCACACTATTTCATAGATTGTGTAATTATTCAAAGGAATGTATTTGGATGTTCAATCATATATAGATATACTACATTCAAGTACACAGTTTTTGACTTTACAATTGCTTTTTCAAATAAATGGATAGTAATTTTTTTTTATTATAGCAAGTTAAACATATGATCAAGCTCACTTCATTTATATTTAAAAACCAACTAATGGGGAAAATTAAATTTCAAAGCCTAAATAAAAGTAGAGTGGTAGCTGGTATTCCAAGCAGTTATTTCATACAAATTCCCCTCTTTTAAAAAAATCATGACATTAATACTGAAATAGGCAATACAAATAAGATTAACTCTTGGGGGTTAAAATCCTCAGAATCTGGCAATAACAGAATATTCATACGTCAATAATTCTAAATTACTAAAGTTTAATTAAAATATATTCACATGAATTAAAATTATAAAGTAAAAACAAAATATAAAATGAAGAATTCTGCATTCTTCATTAGTATAAATATTACCATTTCTAAGTATCCTAGAGAGGAGCTATGTTGTATAATAAAAAATTCTTCTTCTAAAAAAAAGAAAAAAGTATTTTTGATACAGTTCAAACTTACAACCCTTTTGAAGATTAAATGCGGTACAAGAGGTTGTGGCACTTTAACAATAGAAATGCTAAAGCCACTAACAGAAGAACAAAGGACAGAAGACTCTGATGTGCTTTTAGACATAGGGAAGGTATTAGAAAGATAGAAAAAGAGAAAGGACAAAGTACTGTCCCTCAGATTAAAACAAACAATTTTAGACATATTCTGACTTTAAATGGAAGGAATTAAAAGCAAATATTATAAGCCTAGAAGAAAAAGTAGACTTTAAGAACCTACTTTGGAGGTTATCCTATGAACTATAATATGCACCCTTTCTGTCTAATATTAGTTCTTTTGCCACCTTCCTTGACAAAGCAAGGGCTTGAGAGACTTTAATCACATTTATTATTCTGACTTATTACTGTCAAGTACTTAATTCTCTGTGTGTATCATGTCCAACAGACATCATTGCTTTATACAGTCAACATGCGTCTAGATTTACTGCACGTTCACCATTTCTACTGCTTTCCATTCCTTTCTGCAACTCTGACCTTCCATCTTCTGCATTGTTTTTTCCTTCTGCTCTAAGAATATCCTTTAAGATTTTCTTTAGTGTAGAAAATTTTCTGCTGGTGGCAAATGCTTCATTCTTATTTGTCTAAGTCTTCATTTACTGGACACGGAATGCTAGATTGGCAGGTATTTTTCCTTCACACACTGAATATCTGGCTCCACTGTCTTTTGATTTCTATTGTTTCATTGAGATGTTGTCAGTTCAGTTACCCATTCTTTGAAGACAGCTTTTCTTTGCTTTAAGAATCTCTCATTTTATTTTTTCAGGAGTTTTAATAAGATGTGTCCCACCACCAGCAAGGGTCACAGGATTAGACACAATTAGTTTTAAATCTAGCACTTTGTTAGCTTTATAGAAGGATATAAGATGGGATATTCAGTGTGCACAGCATCTTCAAAACCATGCATAGCTTCTTGGATCTCTCCCCAAACCACAGAAAGTGAGCACAGTTGCCAAGGACAGCTGAGATGCAGGTGGTTCACTTCAACACAGAGAGGTACCTTGGTTTCCTGCCAGTCTTATATTGTTCACACTGCACAGATGTAAGGCCAGTATGTCAACTCACAGTTCTCTCAGTTCAGAAGCAATGTGATAGATGAGGTTTCAGAGTAAAATTAAGAGATAACTAGCTCCTAACACATAACATTCCCTATTTGTCTCAATACAGCTTATTTCCACAGCAAGGTGCTATGAGAAGGCGGACCCAAGGTCAGATTTTCATGCCCATCTATGTATGTTCAGGGTCTAGATCTGATATTAAATCTCTACTCACAATGTAGGTTTCAAGTCATTTATTCTCTGGGGTAAGAAAGTTTACTGAATCTCTGCCTTAATGTCTTTCATCAATGATGTAAAGCTTTATCAACAATAATCCTTTCTAATATCTGCTTTGGGGTTTCCCACATAGCACAGTGGTAAATAATCCACCTGTCAATGTAGGAGGTGCAAGAGATGTGGGTTTGAATTCTGAGTGGGGAATTTCCCCTGTAGGAGGAAATGGCAACCCACTCCAGTATTGTCTGGAAAATTCCATGGGCAGGAGCCTAGCGGGCTGCAGTCAATGAGGTCGCAGAGTCCAACACGACTGAGCGTCAACTTTCTTACTTCAACTTCTACCTCCTTTTTTTCCATCGTTTTTTGTCTCTCCATGCGTGCTTTTGTATATTTTCCTCTAACTATGCTACAAGTTCACTACTTCTCTTTTCAACTGTGCCTCATCTTCCATTCAACCCATCCACTAAGTTCCTAATTTTGGTAAATATATTTTCTTAGTTCTAGAATTTTCATTTTAAAACTACTTTTTATTTCCCAATTGAAATTTTCAACCTTGTCTTTCATTTTGTCAGTATGGTTATTCCAGGCTATGTCTGATAATACCCAGAGTTGCTGTGATTTTGTTTCTCTTGTCCAATTCCTATGCTAAATTTATTCATGTCATCTTGCCTCTCCTATGTCTGTTTACATTTTATTGTGCCTAGTTATTGTATTTGCAAGTTTGAAAAAGAATAAAATTCTTAGGTGATCTTCTTTTGAAAGCCTTCTTAAAGAGAGGATTTAATTTTACATCCTGTGAACCCCAGCAATCCATGATAGCCTCAATTTATTCAGGATTGATGTGACCTGAAATTGAGTTGCAAAATCACTGGGGGCTTATCTTCGACTGGTTTACTCTAGACTAGAGCCCTTTGGGTACCAAGACCAAAGTGAGTTCACCCATACGGTGTTGAGTACTAGACTGCATTCCCTGTGATCCCATGAAGCTACCAAGTATTCTCAGACATTCCACCAAAACTGGCAAATGCACCCAGCGGAGAAAGAATATTCAAAAGTCAGGCTCACATTCCTAGACTGCTAATTCTTTTCTATCTTGTTTATTTTCCAATGACTTAAAACAGGTTTTGGTTTTAAAATACATATACTTCGTCTAACTTTCTAGTTCTACTGAGAGGAAGGGTTGGTCCAAATCATCTTGCCTGCCACTACCAAAACTGAAGCTGAGTTACAGAACTTTAAACAAGATAGCTTGAATACATCTATGTAAACTATACAAGAACAAAGAAGTCTTAAAGTACCTATCAAGTAGAATTTTTTGTGTCAAAAATAAAAATAAGTATATACCTAAAAAGTTATTTTAAAAAAGAGACATTAACAGATGACTAACATTTACAAAATCAAGACAATAAAAACGATTACTTCTTCATAGAACTTATGAGAAAGCTTGTACTTTAAAATGCATAACTGAATGATAAGTTTGAGGAAACTTTTTTGGGCAACCTGGAAATTCAACTTTCTTGTTAAGAATAAAATGTGTTTAAATATTCTCATATAAATGTATTTTGCATAGAGAAATTCTGCCCTGAAATAGTACTTAACTAGGTATGCATATAGGCCACTCTCCTTTATCCACATCAAACTTTTTCCTCCTAATATAATACCAGGTTCAGCTGAATGTTTATTTAGCCTATACTGCAAGTGATTAAAAAGGGAAATAAGACACAGTATGTTTCCTGGATAAGTTTCCAGTCCTGTAGGAGAGATACAGAGATAATCTGATAATGATGTAACAGAGGTATGCATATGATGCTGTGGGTACACAGGAGAGACATCATGTAAGCATGATGTAACATTTCAATTACTGTTCCTTTAGTGACAATTCAATTACTACTTTCTAAAATGGTGACGTAATACTGAGCAAAAAAGAACATATATGCAACAATTTATATTTTAAACTTAAAAGGCTCACCTGTGTATATATAAACATAATGTATCATATGAGAAACCAAGGTAGAAAAACTGATACACAAACTCACCCCATCTGGAAGTGCCCTCCAGCACACGGCACTAACAAATTCATTTGTGTCATCTTCTTTTCGGTCTTTGTCCAGAACACTTTTGACTGTGTCAAACTTAAAAGTTAGCAAAGTCTTAGAAAGTCCTTTATAGTACAGGTAAAGAGAGTTGTTCTCGCTTCCTAAAAAAGAAATTTAATAATTATTTTAAAATATCTTTTTTGGTTTAGAATGGAAGAACTTAGTATTAGGACTTCATAAGTTCACTATTACTCAACATTTAAGTTCAGAGACTAATAATCTTTTATGGTAAAATATGAAAGACCAGAGCACAGGACTTAAAAAATGTATATTTTCCTAACCTAAAGGCATAATCATTGTGAAATGATTTAACAATATTGATATAAAAATCATTTTTAACAGAGATCTAGAGAAGAACCAGAAATTTGTTATTACAATATAATCTTCAAAGTATGTTTAAAAAGATTTGTGTCTAGGGGGGGAAAATGTTGTAGCACTTATAAACGCAGATTTTAATAATCTACAAAACTCATCTCCGATTTCCTAACAAAAGTTGAGTGGTCTACAAACCTATAGTTTGAACAGTCTGTCAAAGTAAGAGATTTGCTTTGACAAGGTTTAGGTTCATATACATGTTCAGTTCAGTTCGCTCGCTCAGTCGTGTCTGACTCTGCGATTCGCAGAACGCCAGGCCTCCCTGTCCATCACCAACTCCCGGAGTTCACTCAGACTCACGTCCATTGACTTGGTGATGCAATCCAGCCATTTCATCCTCTGTCATCCCCTTCTCTTCCTGCCCCCAATCCCTCCCAGCATCAGTCTTTTCCAGTGAGTCAACTCTTCACATGAGGTGGCCAAAGTATTGGAGTTTCAGCCTCAGCATCAGTCCTTCCAGTGAACACCCAGGACTGATCTCCTTTAGGATGGAGTGGTTGGATCTCCTTGCAGTCCAAGGGACTCTCAAGAGTCTTCTCCAACACCACAGCTCAAAAGTATCAATTCTTCAGTGCTCAGCTCTCTTCACAGTACAACTCACAGTTTCATCCACACATGACCACTGGAGAAACCATAGCCTTGACTAGATGGACCTCTGTTGGCAAAGTAGTGTCTCTGCTTTTTTAATATGCTATCTAGGTTGGTCATAACTTTACTTCCAAGGAGTAAGTGTCTTTCAATTTCATGGCTGCAGTCACCATCTGCAGTGATTTTGGAGCCCAAAAAATAAAGTCTGACACTGTTTCCACATCTATTTCCCATGAAGTGATGGGACCAGATGCCATGAGCTTAGTTGCCTGAATGTTGAGCTTTAAGCCAACTTTTTCACTCTCTTTCACTTTCATCAAGAGGCTTTTTAGTTCCTCTTCACTTTCTGCCATAAGGGTGGTGTCATCTGCATATCTGAGGTTATTGAGATTTCTCCTGGAAATCTTGATTCCAGCTTGTGCTTCTTCCAGCCGAGTTTCTCATGATGTACTCTGCATAGAAGTTAAATAAGCAGGGTGACAGTATACAGCCTTGATGTACTCCTTTTCCTATTTGGAACCAGTCTGTTGTTCCATGTCCAGTTCTAACTGTTGCTTTCTGACCTGCATATAGGTTTCTCAAGAGGCGGGTCAGGTGGTCTGGTATTCCCATCTCTTTCAGAATTTTTCACAGTTTATTGTGATCCACACAGTCAAAGGCTTTGGCATAGTCAATGAAGCAGAAATAGACATTTTTTTCTGGAACTCTCTTGCTTTTTCCATGATCCCGCGGATGTTGGCACTTTGGTCTCTGGTTCCTCTGCCTTTTCTAAAACCAACTTGAACATATGGAAGTTCATGGTTCACGTATATATGTGTAGAGATAGTTAATTTTACTGAATAAAGGCCAAGTCATTTTAAACCACTAATGGAAGTTCATATACTCAGGAATCAAATGTATTAAAAGCATTTCAACAGTACCAAATTTGATTTTCATATTTCTAATTTAAATTTGTACAAATTATCAACAATGAGAGTCCTAGAATAACAGATTGAGACTACCCAAACAGACTGTTTATTGAAGGGAACATTCAGTTCAGTTCAGTTGCTCAGTTGTGTCCGACTCTGCGACCCCATGAATCGCAGCACGCCAGGCCTCCCTGTTCATCACCATCTCCCGGAGTTCACTCAGACTCACGTCCATTGAGTCTGTGATGCCATCCAGCCATCTCATCCTCTGTCGTCCCCTTCTCCTCCTGCCCCCAATACCTCCCAGCATCAGAGTCTTTTCCAACGAATCAACTCTTCACATGAGGTGGCCAAAGTACTGGAGTTTCAGCTTTAGCATCATTCCTTCCAAAGAAATCCCAGGGTTGATATCCTTCAGAATGGACTGGTTGGATCTCCTTGCAGTCCAAGGGACTCTCAAAGAGTCTTCTCCAACACCACAGTTCAAAAGCATCAATTCTTCGGCGCTCAGCCTTCTTCACAGTCCAACTCTCACATCCATACATGACTACTGGAAAAACCATAGCCTTGACTAGACGGACCTTAGTCAACAAAGTAATGTCTTTGCTTTTCAATATGCTGTCTAGGTTGGTCATAAGTTTTCTTCCAAGGAGTAAGCGTCTTTTAATGTCATGGCTGCAGTCACCATCTGCAGTGATTCTGGAGCCCAAAAAAATAAAGTCTGACACTGTTTCCACTGTTTCCCCGTCTATTTTCCATCAAGTGATGGGACCAGATGCCATGATCTTCGTTTTCTGAATGTTGAGCTTTAGGCCAACTTCTTCACTCTCCTCTTTCACTTTCATCAAGAGGCTTTTTAGTTCCTCTTCACTTTCTGCCATAAGGGTGGTGTCATCTGCATATCTAGGTTATTGATATTTCTCCCAGCAATCTTGATTCCAGCTTGTGTTTCTTCCATTCCAGCATTTCTCATGATGTACTCTGCTTATAAGCAGGGTGACAATATACAGCCTTGATGTCCTCCTTTCCTATTTGGAACCAGTCTGTTACTCCATGTCCAGTTCTAACTGTTGCTTTCTGACCTGCATACAGACTTCTCAAGAGGCAGGTCAGGTGGTCTGGTATTGCCATCTCTTTCAGAATTTTCCATATTTTATTGTGATCCACACAGTCAAAGGCTTTGGTATAGTCAATAAAGCAGAAATAGATGTCTTTCTGGAACTCTCTTGCTTTTTCCATGATCCAGCGGATGTTGGCAATTTGATCTGTGGTTCCTCTGCCTTTTCTAAAACCAGCTTGAACATTATATAGGGGGAAATGAACATCAGACTTAAGACACAGCTGTCTCTAAAATTAAGATATCAGCAGAAATGTCTTCTCATAATACAGTTAACAATTTTATGCTGTTTCACATGGTTGGGGCTTGGGCTCAGTGAAGGAGAGGACTAATGCTTTTTCTAATCCAAAGAAAATTCAGCATGCTACCTTCTGAATATACAGATCATTTCCTGAATTGGTATGTCGTCTATTTTACTGAATGCAATTTTGGTGAAAGATACCTATTTAAAAGTTCAGGAGAAAGTAGTTTCACTTACCACAAGCTATA
Source organism: Capricornis sumatraensis (assembly GCF_032405125.1). NCBI lineage: Eukaryota > Metazoa > Chordata > Mammalia > Artiodactyla > Bovidae > Capricornis > Capricornis sumatraensis. The sequence goes on from NC_091082.1 coordinate 64,458,216, forward strand.
TAATCTCCATTGGAAGCAAGGCCTACAAAGTTTTTTTCATTGATATGACCCTTGAAGGAGCGTAGGCAGTATGGCTTCCCTACATTCCACAGCTTTAGCTGGCTGTCTGTTGAACTGAGAGAAACACAAAAAGTTAGAACACCTCTAAGATTTCATGACATGAAACTTATCACTACTACTAATCGGAGGCAATCCAGTTTGCTGGTAGGAAATGCAGACTCTGGAGCCAGACTGTCTGAGTCAGAATGCTCAGTATGCTATTATTTGCTTTTGACCTTAGGAAAGTTAATACAAACTCTTTGGCTTCAATTTTTTCATCAGTTAAATATGAAATATAATGATTCCTATTTTACATGATTAGACGAATCCTAGAAGAGATTGAAAAAAAAATTAATTTATTTAAATGCTTTCAATAGTCCCTGGGCACATAGGAAGTATAACCATTAGCCATCAATACCACCATACGACCACCATCAAACAATAAGAAAGCTCTATTGGGAGTTGTGCTCCCAATTTCAGTTGATTTATTTTTTCAACTGTTCAATTATATTAGTATATTAAATATAAACTATTTTTACAGGCAAAGAATACTATGAATGTTTGGTCTATACAGTTTACCTTGCTAATATGCAAATGCAGCTGTTAATCAAAAAATAATTGAATATAAAAATCAATGCTAATCCTATCATGCAAAGACAGTCTGAGGATTTGAATAAAATACTCAATACTTCTGATTTTTTATTATAAAAATTGAATCATACAGCATATTATTTTGCAAAGTGCTTCTTCCTCATTCAACAATTTGGTTTACATTTGATGTGAAATAAACACATTTCTCTACTAATGACTACAGAATAAATCATCTTTTCTCTAACAGTCACAGAATAAGGCACCATGCTAAATGTTTGACATACAATATTTTATTCAAAGAATCACAACGTATAAGTAGTATTCTCAGTTCCATTTCAGAGGTGAGGAAACAGCTATAGAAGGTTAAGAATATTTTTAAGGTACCACTGCTAGTAAATAGTAGAACCAAGACTCAAACTCTTCTTCCACAGGCCACATTCCAAACTTCCAAAATTCTATTGCTTCTCATTATTTTTCAACATAGCATTTATTCTCAGACATTTATGTTGTTTTTTGGTTTTGTGGTTTTCTGGCCATGCCATGCAGCTTGCGATAATCTTCGTTCCCTGACCAGCAATCGAACCTGGGCCCTGGCAATGGAAGCGCAGAGCTATAACCACTGGACCGCCAGGGAATTTCTGACATTTATGTTGTTTTACATTTTTTTTTCTGCTCAACAATATTACATTGATAATTCCTTTGTGTGTGTGTGTGTTGTGTGTGCATACAGTCAAAGAATTCAGAGGTTGCAGCAACATGTATGCATAGGATTGTTTTAATATTACTTTTTTCATATTTCCAAATATACTTTTGGGTAAACTCGTCTCACATACTTCTAAACACCAAATATGTTCAAGAGGAAAATCATCATGATTTATAAACACCAAAAAGGAAAAAAGACTGGTGAATATATATACCACAAATCTACATTAAAAAAGGCCAACTAAGATTTTGAATTTATACAGTTAAGCATACATATACTTCAACTTTCTGGCTTCCCTGGTGGCTCAGACAGTAAAGAATCTGCCAATCTGCCTGCAGTGCGGAGACCTGGGTTCAATCCCCGGGTAGGGGAGATCCCTTGGAGAAGGAAATGGCTACCCACTCCAGTATTCTCTCTTGCCTGGAAAATCCGATGGACAGAGGGCTATAGCTGTAGCCCATCGGGTCACAAAGAGTTGCACATGACTGAGCAACTAATACTTCACTTCTTACTTCAACTAGTCGAAATCAAACAAACTGATTCAACACTTATAAGTCTGAAATTTAAGAGAAAATATTTTTGCCATATAATACATCATTCATATTTCAATCTGAATAAAGTTTTCATTATTTACTGCCCAGTATTACTCCTAAAGAAGAGAGACTTTTTGACTGGTCATCACTTTTAATATACATTTGTGAACCAATTTTCCATGTTAACTCCCCTTAGAAATTCAGCTCTCATTTTCTTTTTTCTCTTTGTTCTTTTTTTTAAATAGCAATCAAATTACCTTGTTAAATCAACTCAAATTACCAAGTTCTTATCTAGAGCAACCAGTATGGAGACAGATGTGGTGGGAGATCCCAAGTATAAGGCCCTGGTGTTAATAATCTCCTAGGATATATTAGAAACTATGTGAAAGAAAGAAAACAATGTATGATTAAGTTTGAGAAGAAATATATATGAAAAAAGGAGACTGAGAATGGGCTTTTACTAGGGTAGAATAAAATAAAGAGAACGATAAAATGGATAACAGAAGGGACTGTCCCTGTTAGTAGAAAAGCTTAATCAACAGTATTTTAGCAACCGAGATGTACTTTTCTGGTTGCCACCTTTTTTACCTTCAACAAAATAAAAGATAACTAAAAGCTTATTTATGGCTCTCTAGTTCAGAAGGCTTCTTAATATTTGTCAGGTATAAGCAGTCATATTTAGAAAGTTCTCTTCAAAATATATTTAAAACTCACTATGAAATCATAGGGATATCAAGTAACATGGAATCATAAAAGTCAATCAAATATTGCTTTAAACCCAAAATTATACTACTAAAATACAGATAATATATAAAAACATATTAGTGCTCTTTAGTAAATGAAACACTTCTCATTCTTATATTGTATCAACTGTTGTTTCTCTGTTTTTAAGGAGCAAGGGCTGAAATTCAATCTGAAGCTCAAATGTTTAAGGGGGCAACTTTAAAAAATAAAGCATCATCTGGATTTTCTTCACAAAGAACATATAAAAGAGAGCAATACAGACTAAAATATACATGTGTTTTAATTAAACGTTAGAAAATTCTACTATTGTAAGAAAAAGTGCATATACCAGTGTTACTCTTCACAAAACCCATGGTGACATTACAGACCAGTACATGATGACATGTGAAACTCAGTTTCTGAAAAGAGTAATACTCACGCAGAGACGATTTCCTCACCACTCACAAACTTTGCATAAGAGACAGCTTTTCGGTGTCCTTTGAATACCATGATTGGCTGTTTAGTGTTACGAAGATCATAGTAGTGAACACAGTGATCTAGAAGAAAAACAAACGGAACAGAAAAAGAAAAAAATGCAGTAAATGAGGAAATGGAAAGCAAAGCTAATTGTAACTGGTTTGAGGGTTTTTTTTATCAAATGTTTCAGAAACAATATCCAACCTATAATACTCAGAAAACTAAGGGTAATGACTCATTTTCAAAGATAAGCAAATACAGTAAGCTTTGTTTTGCAGCTAGGAGAATATGGTTAGTATAAAACAGTGTATACACATAGCCAATGTGAGTCTGAAAAGGAGTTCCACTGATATTTCTTGAGATCCTGGCCCCAGAAATAGTATTAAGAGTTCCAAAACACTGGAAACTTTTTAATGTATCCTTATATTCTGATGGCTTTAGAAAAGTAATGTAAACATTTTGGGCTTCAAGTTAAACAAAATGCAATACAATTTTGCTTCCCACATTTGCTTTTTAAAATATACTTTCTTGAGACACATTGTCCATATGGTAAAAATCTACTCACTGCAAGTATATGATTCAATGATTTTTACTAACTTTATCCAGTGGTGCAAGCATCATCATAAATCAGTTTTAGAACATTTTCTTCATTTCAATAAGACCCCTCACGCATATTTACCACCCTCCTGTGGTCATGTATGGATGTGAGAGTTGGACTGTGAAGAAGGCTGAGCGCCGAAGAATTGATGCTTTTGAACTGTGATGTTGGAGAAGACTCTTGAGAGCCCCTTGGACTGCAAGGAGATCCAACCGGTCCATTCTGAAGGAGATCAGCTGTGGGATTTCTTTGGAAGGAATGATGCTAATGCTGAAACTCCAGTACTTTGGCCACCTCATGCGAAGAGTTGACTCACTGGAAAAGACTCTGATGCTGGGAGGGATTGGGGGCAGGAGGAGAAGGGGATGACAGAGAATGAGATGGCTGGATGGCATCACTGACTCAATGGACGTGAGTCTGAGTGAACTCCGGGAGATGGTGATGGACAGGGAGTCCTGGCGTGCTGCGATTCATGGGGTTGCAAAGAGTCAGACACGACTGAGCGACTGAACTGAACTGACCCTAGGCAACTGCAATATTTTACCTCTATATATTTGCCTTTTCTGAAAACTTTTATACAAATGGAATCATAATATAAGTAACTTTTATGTATGGATGGCTTCTTTACCTAATGTTTCTACAGTCCATTCACATGTTTAAATGTGTTAGCAGTTCATTCTTTTCTGTTGCTAAGTAGTATCCATTGTGTGGATATACGGGCTTCCCTGGTGGCTCAGATGATAAAGTGTCTGCCTACAATGTGGAAGACCACGGTTCGATCCCTGGGCTGGGAAGATCCCCTGGAGAAGGGTCCAACTCTCACATCCATACATGACCACAGGAGGGTGGTAAATATGCGTGAGGGGTCTTATTGAAATGAAGAAAATGTTCTAAAACTGATTTATGATGATGCTTGCACCACTGGATAAAGTTAGTAAAAATCACTGAATTATATACTTGCAGTGAGTAGATTTTTACCATATGGACAATGTGTCTCAAGAAAGTATATTTTAAAAAGCAAATATGGGAAGCAAAATTGTACTGCATTTTGTTTAACTTGAAGCCCAAAATGTTTACATTACTTTTCTAAAGCCATCAGAATGTAAGGATACATTAAAAAGTTTCCAGTGTTTTGGAACTCTTAATACTATTTCTGGTGTGGAAATACCACATTTTGTCCACCCACTCACCAGTTTATGTATATTCGTTTCAATTTTTTTGAATTTATTGTAAATAATGTTGCTATTAAACACTCACATTCAAATCTTTGAATGGATATTTATTTAGGTCTTAGGCAAATACCTGAAAAGTGCAAATACTGTATCATGTTACAATCTTGCGTTTAACTCTGAGAAACTCACAAAAGGTACAGGATATCATTTCGCACTCCACCAACAATACATGATGGTTCCAATCCCATTATTGAGTTCTTTGAAACTTTTGGATACACACTGGAAATGTGTTTTGCAAATATTTTCAACCATTCTGTTGCTTATCTTTTTAGATAAGTACATAAGTTTTTGTACTTTGATAAGTTTTTAACTTTATAAGGTTCAATTTATCTTTTTTTATAGAACACTCGGTATCATAAATAGAAAAACTGACTAATCCAAGTTCTTAAAGATTTTTCTATTTTTTTTCTAAGTTTTACTGTTTGGGTTCTTAAAGTCTGTGATCAGTTTTAAGTTAATTTCTGTGTATGGTGTGAAGAAAAGGCCTTAGTAAATCTTTTTGCATGTGGATGGATATGAATCCAGATGTCCCAGTATCATTTGAGACAGACTACTTTTTCCCCAGTGAATTGCTTGGCACCTTTACTGAAAATGAATGGACTATATATAAGGATTTATTTTTGGATTCTTAATTCTTAATCAATTGATCCATACATATCTACTCTTCTGCTAGTACACCAATGTCTTAATAACTGCTGCTAAGTCGCTTCAGTCGTGTCCGACTCTGTGCGACCCCAGAGACGACAGCTCACCAGGCTCCCCCATTCCTGGGATTCTCCAGGCAAGAACACTGGAGTGGGTTGCCATTTCCTTCTCCGTCTTAATAACTAGAGCGTTATAAATCTGAAATAGGGAAGAAAAAGTCCTCAAACCTTATTCCTTCTCAAAATTGTTTTGGTAGTTCCTGGCCTTTTCCATTTTGAGTTTATCTTTGAGTTCATTGAGCGTCCTGGACGTGTAAAGTGATGTTTATTAAGCAACTGGGAAAGATCTAGGCTATTCTTTCCTCAAATTTTTCCTGGCTCTTTCTCTCTCACCTTACTTTCTGTGAGTCTGCACTGTATGTACTGGTATGTTTGATAGTGTCTCACAGGCTTCTGAAGCTTCATTCATTTTTCTCTTCATTCTTTTTTCTCCCTGTTACTTAGACTGAATAATCACTACTGATCTGCCTCTTGAGTTCACTGATTCTTTTGCCAGCTCAAATTTGCTCATGAGTCCCTCCAGTTATTTTTTGTTTTCAGTTACTATACTTTTCAACTACAGAGTTCTGATTTGTTTTTTACTTCTATTTTTAATACTATTTGAAAAGATATATTTATCATATTTCCCCTTAATTCCTTAATTATGGTTTAATTCATTGAATATTATCTATAAAAGCTGACTAGTCTCTATTAGTAAGCCCAACATATGGGATAGTTTTTATTGACTGAACTTTTCTTGCTTCTTGGTGTATATCATAAACTTTTTTGTCAAAAACTAGATATTTCAGAGAAATGGATAAAGAAGATGTGGTACAAATATATAATGGAATATTACTCAAGCCATTAAAGAGAATGAAATAATGCCAGTTGCAGCAACATGAATGGCCCTAGAGACTGTCATACTGAGTGAAGTCCAAGTCAAACAGAGATGGAGAAAGATTCTATGACCTCCTTTATATGTGGAATCTAAAAAGAAAGGATACAAATGAACTTACTTATAAAACAGACTCATAGACTTAGAGACTTAACGATTGCTGGGGGGAATAACCCGGAGATGGGATAGTTAGGGAGTTTGGGATGGACATGGATACACTGCTATATTTAAAATGAGTAACAAGGACCTACTGAACAGCACAGGGAACTCTGCTCAATGCTATAAGGCAGCCTGGATGGGAGGGGACCTGGGGGGATTATGGCTTCACTGTGAATGATGACGGCAGCCATGAAATTAAAAGACACTTGCTCACTGGAAGGAAGGCTATGTCAAAACCAGACAGTATATTAAAAAGTAGAGACATCACTTTGCCAACAGAGGTCCACATAGTCAAAGCTATGGTTTTTCCAGTAGTCGGATATGGATGTGAGAGTTAGACCATAAAGAAGGCTGAGCACCAAAGAACTGATGTTTTCTAACTGTGGTCCTGGGGAAGACACTTGAGAGACCCTTAGACTGCAAGGAGATCAAATCAATCAATCCTAATGGAAACCAACCCGGAATATTCATTGGAAGGACTAATGCTGAAGTGCTAATACCTTAGCCACCTGATGTGAAGAGTCGACTCACTAGAAAAGAATCTGAAGCTGGCAAAGATTGAAGGCAAAAGGAGAAGGGTGTGGCAGAGGATGAGATGGTTAGATAACATCACTGACTCAAAGGATATGAATTTGACCAAACTCCAGAAGATAGTGAAGGACAGGGAAACCTGATGTGCTGCAGTCCATGGGGTCACAAAGAGTTGGACACGACTTAGCAATTGAACAACAATGTTGTTGGCTGAGTCCCTTTGCTGTTCACTTGACACTGTCACAACATTGTTAATCAGCTATACCTCAATACAAAATTAAAAATGAAAACAAACAAAAAAAAAAACCCTAGACATTTCAGATAGCAAAATGTGACAATTCCAGAATCAGTTCCTATCTTCTCTCTTCCCAGGTTTATTGTGGCTGGGCTTTTGTGGATGGTGTTATTTATTTGTTCAGTGACTTTTCCAGAACTAAATTCTATAGTCTGTAATTCCTGCTGTATAGAATCACTGAAGTCTTTGATCAGTTCTGTTGTCTTTTTTGTAAATCTAGCAGAGTAAAGGCTGCTACTGGGTCACTTAGAAGTCACGAGATTTCCTTAAATGGTTTGGTTCATTGTCTTCTACCCTTTGCCAAGGGGATCTCTGTGTGTAGTAGGGCATGCTTTCAAAACTCAGGCAACTTATCCATCTGTCTTACCTTTGACTTCTAGCTTATATAGAGCCTTACGGTCAGCCAGAGGTAATAGACTAGATTTCTCTGCAGTTTTTCTGAGAGAGGACACTGGCCTGGACATGCAAAACACATTCTCATCCCAGGAACATGAGAGATTTTTCAGAAAGTTGTGGCCCTTTGCCCAGATCTTCCTTTCAAATTTTTGACAGGGCTCCTGTTTGTCCCACCTGGCATCACAGCCTTCAATAGTTGTGGTACTACATTTGATTGTTTTCAACAACACCCTGGGGTCCAGGTCTTCTCCCATGGAGACTCTGAATCAGGTCAAACAGAAAAAACATCTTGCCAAAAGTCAGGTCAAATAGTGACAATGACCTGGAAATGAGGATTTTTGAGAAGTTCCAAAACTAGTTTTGGCCCCAGTGTTGACAACAACGTTGCTGGTTTTCAAAGCTTCCATAACCATAATGATAGTTCATTTTTATAAATTTGCCAGTATTTCTGTTGTTTATATGGAAGGGTATTTCGACATTCTACTTTATGTTTATCATTGTAATTACATTAAGTGATCACCTCAAATGACAGCATTCAGCTTATACTATGGAAGTACAAATGTATAGCTGTAGTTTGTTTGGCATATGCTAGAGTAAAAATAGAAGAAAAAAAATTCTGGCTTCATTTTCTATGTTTATGTTAAATTTATTGGTAAAAAAGATTAAACTTTTCTTTTGCAGTCAATAATTCAAAACCAAAAAAAAATTTAGTAAAATAAGTCTTTAATTTCTCAAGTTATTTTATGAGCTGAAAATAAGATACTATAAAACAGCATACTACAGTATAGTGAAATAGTACTTCATTCTCAGGCTAGTAAGCAAAACGGGGTATAATATGTAAAGGATATTAGGGTGTAAGTAAAGGTTATGTCATTGTGTACTGCAAAAAGATTTTTCAGTAGTGGGAATGAGAAAAGTAGTGTGGAGACTTGAGTATAAAATGGCAGATGTTTCTGTAGACACGGCAGCATCAAAAGAAATTGCACACAGTGTGGACAAGTCTGAGAGTTAAAAATTCCAGAAGAATACAGTCACAGGAGTTCTCCATAATTTTGTCAGAAGCTCCATCAAGTTGTTCCAGGTAGAGCACAAAGGATTTTTACAGCAGAGTTACCATGATGAAAGGCATGCAAGCATGCCAAGTCACTTCAGTAGTGTCCGACTCTCTGTGACCCCATGGATTATAGCCCACCAGGCTTCTCCGTCCACTGGATTTTCTAGGCAAGAACACTGGAGTGAGTTGCCATGTCCTCCTCCAGGGGCCCTTCCAGACCCACCCAGGGATTGAACCTACGTCTCTACTGTCTCCTGTGCTGGCAGGTGGGTTCTTCAGCACTAGGGCCACCTGAGAAGCCCATTATGATGAGTGTATTTGTCCAAATCCATAGAATATTAACACCACAACTGAATTCATGATTATGATGCATCAATATATGTTCATCAATTGTAACAGAGATACCACTCTGGAGAGAGATGTTGATAACGGGAGATTATACATGAGTAGGGACAGAAGGCACAGGGGAATTCTCTGTATCTCCCTCTCAATATTGCTGTGAACCTAAAACTACACATACACCAAAAAAAGTTTAAAAAGACCCAGAAATCTCAGCATCTCACTTGTGTATACTTTCCCAAATTAAAAATAAAAACAAAAATCTCAGTTAAGAGAAAGTACCAGAAACATTTATCATAAAGTCTTCCCCAACCTAACTTGTTAGAACACCAGAATATAAAACAGACTGAATTAAGAGCTGCTCTGGCTAGAGCCCAAGGAGGAGCAAGGAGCCCTTTTTTCAGCCTCTTCTCTCCCTACATTTGGCTTTCTTCCTACCTGCCAACTCTTGAGAAATCTAAAGGATAGAATTTGAAAAATAGCAACTGTATTACTGATTACTATGAATAAAGTCATTTATTTTTTCCCAAATTCATCTCTTTCTATGCTAGGGAGAAAGTATATTAATGAATTTTATATGTTAATTCCAAAATTTATGGGCAAATAAAAACTTACAAATCATTACTGTGACTATGACTTGGGCTTCAAAATCACTGTGGACAGTGACTGTAACCATGGAATTAAAAGATGCTTGCTCCTTGGAAGGAAAGCTATGACAAACCTAGACAGTGTATTAAAAAAAAAAAAAACAGAGATATCACTTTGCTGACAAAGGTCTGTATAGTCAAAACTACACTTTTTCTGGTACTCATGTACAGATGTGAGAGTTGGACCATAAAGAAGGCTTAGAACCAAAGAATTGATGCTTTGAAATTGTGGTGCTGGAGAAGACTCTTGAGAGTCCCTTGACTGCAAGAAGATCAAACCAGTTAATCCTAAAGGAAATCAACCCTAAATATTCATTGAAAGAACTGGTACTGAAGCTGAAGCTCCAGTATTTTGGCCACATCTTTGATGTGAAGAGCTGACTCACTGGAAAAGACCCCAGTGCTGGGAAAGATTGAGGGTAGGAGAAGGGGGTGACAGAGGAAGAGATGGTTGGATGGCATCACTGACTCAATGGATGTGAGTCTGAGCAAACACCAGGAGATAGTGTAGGGCAGGACCCTAGCACCCAAGAGTCCATGGGGCTGCAAAGAGTTGGACAGGAACAAGCAACTGAACAACAACAACATGATCTGTTGGTTTTAATTACCTCTGGTGGAAGAAATGTGTTTTCCTTAAACTCTTTCCCCTAAAAGTGTTTCTCAGACTGGCAACAGGGAAAATAGTGTTTAAATTTTCATACTCACTAAGACTCCTGAGAATCCCTTGGACTGCAAGGAGATCCAACCAGTCCATTCTGAAGGAGATTAGCCCTGGGATTTCTTTGGAAGGAATGATGCTAAAGCTGAAACTCCAGTACTTTGGCCACCTCATGCGAAGAGCTGACTCATTGGAAAAGACTCTGATGCTGGGAGGTATTGGGGGCAGGAGGAGAAGGGGACGACCGAGGATGAGATGGCTGGATGGCATCACTGACTTAATGGACGTGAGTCTGAGTGAACTCTGGGAGATAGTGATGTACAGGGAGGCCTGGAGTGCTGCGATTCACGGTGTCGCAAAGAGTCAGACACGACTGAGCGACTGAACTGAACTGAACTGAACTGAATAGGACCCAGATCTATGCATAGACAATGCATAGACAGTGTTCTAGGACAATGTTCTATGCACAGATATTAGTGGCTAAACAGTGATAACACTGTTTAAGTTTTATCATTGGAAAACAAAAAAATTTGTATCAAATATAGAAGTTTTAAAATTTGTTTCTGTCATTTGAATTCATTTGAAAGTATACACAACAAATTACTTGTGGAATATATAGTTTTATTATTATTATACTACTATAATATGGCATAACACACAATCTAGAATATTCAGTGGCTTATAAGATACTAAATAAGCATAAAATGCTAGCAAAGTTTCCTGGTTTCACAGTTTCCCTGCTTTGGAATCAGTTTCTGTGCAATAAACTGTGTGTTAATCACCAGGGAAATTCAAGGATCCGTTTTCCTCTTCAACTTAGTAGGTGACTTTTTTTAAAATTAAATTTTTATAAAATTATTCAATCATAAATCTAAATTCAGAGGCAATGCCCTGCAAATCTTAATGGCTTTAGAAATACAAACTCAGCACTGCCACAAGAGAAATAAAATGGACTAGTAATCTATTTCCTAGATTGCTAAGTTTACACACAGCCAAATAAACACCTGCAAAAATATGTTGTTTATTCTTTGAGAATGAATTTGCTTGTCTTCACTGATCTGCTTTACTTCAATCTCTTTTCAAACACTTTTGCTTTAAGGAATCAATGTAAACAATGCTTGAGTAATAACTAATAAACACTGGGGATACTTTAAACTATTTTCATTACTAGAAAGGCAATAAAGCCAAAGTAAAAATAAACCATGTGGACAAGTAAAGATTGTAAATAAATTTATTTCAAATATCTAGAAAATAGTTGTCTAAATTAGTGATAGTAGGAAAGAACCAAAAAAGCCTAGACAGGGTTCTTATACATACAGCATTTAGCTGATCATTTTTAAATTTTTAATAAAATAACCCAATCAGGGGATTTGGTTTTTCAAATGGTAAATTCAATCTGTTTAAATTTACTGTGATCAGATTAGTTAAATGTTTGGATTAATTCTCATCATTATTTAGTTTTTTACTTTTTTTATCCTGGCTTTTTCTGTGGTTCTTCATTTCCTGCCTTGTAGAGTTATTTTTAATACAAACTGAGTTTTCTCTCTTACTGTAGGTTTGAAAGTAGAGTTTCTACTTCTATTCTTTAATGATTTAAAATTTGAGAATGCAGGCATGACTTTAAGGACAAAGTTAATTAATACTGTTACACAGATTATATAAAAACCTAACACTGTTTCCATTTCATGAATACTCCTCCAAAACCTGGGTTACATGTTAATTGTCCAAATTTTTACTTCCACCTTTAAAAAAACCCCAAACTAGTCTTATTTTTCTATTATTGTTGTTTTATATACTCAATACTTGCTAAGATTTACCCACATTTATGAATCTCTTTGCTCACAGGATTTCATTCCTTACATTTTATTCAATTCTTGATTTTATTCTCTTCTTTTGTTTATTTCTCTGTGGTGGAGTAGGAAGAAGCAGTATCCCATACCATGAAGGCAGTGGTTAGAATTCTCAGGGAGTCAATTCCTCTCCACCACTCAGAGGCCAGGCTAAGACCAAGTTTCTAGAACTGTCGCCTTGCAGACAGGCAATTGCAGCACTCTCGGTACACACTTCCAAGGTCCACACCATCTGTTCCCTCCCCACTAACTCTTCAACATCCAGATCCCTGGATTACTGAGGCCAGTGACTTCTCATCACCAGCAGGGAACAGAACTTCAGCTCACATGTCTAATTCTCCGGTTTTTATATTCTGCTTTGTTTGTGACCCTTCACTATTTCAATACTCCACAAGCTATGTATCTAAAAGAGTATTTTATATATTTTACCTAAAGTAGTGTTTAAAATTTAAATGTTCATTGAGCAAGGATTTTCAGTTTATCTAGTTTATCACACTGTTAGAACCAGAACTCTCTCTTGAGAACCTTATTGCTTATATTGGTAAAACTATGAAGCAAGTTTCAAAATAAAAGACTGCGTGTGTGAGGGCTCAGCTGTGTCCTACTCTTTGCCACCCTTGGGACTGTAGCTCCTCTGTCCATGTGATTTATTAGGCAAGAGTACTGGAGCAGAGCCTTTTCCTCGGCTTGGTGATCTTCCTGACCCAGGGACTGAATTCCCATCTCCTGCCTTGCAGGATTCTCTATCACCAAGCCGTCGGGAAGCCCCCAAGACTGAGAAGCCTGCATGTTATGCATGTCAGGTAACTACTTTTCTGGTGTATTTCACACTGTCCCTCCACTTCCAGAGGCACTTTCATCCAATCCAAAGTATTTTTATTAACATAAGGTATATTTCTATATTAAATATCTTTCTATATTAGTAATATGGTAAATTCCATGCAAGAAAAACTAATCCAAAATGGAGAATTTAACTACAAAAGATAATGCAGATTTGGAGTTCAATCTATTTAATGACCTTGAGGGAGGAGCCTGTTAGGCTATAGTCCATGGGATCGCAAAGAGTCAGACACCACTGAGCGACTTCACTTTCACTTTCATGCTATTTTTAAAAAGACAAAATGAATCATATTATCTCAATAATAATAGTTCATAAGAAATAATAACAGTTCATAAGAAAAAAACAATTTGGTTTTTCTCTTTTACTAGACAGATTTGGTCCTTATGTTTTGCTAAATGCTATTAAAACAGAGACAATATTTTAATGCAATGAGGTTCATCAAACAAAGAAAGCTTTCTTACTATGACATATAAAATATCTTCATTATTTAGCCTTTATCTGCATTTCCATATTCTTGTTTCACCAACTGAGGAACCTGTAAATACTTTTAGCAAGAATAGTTATTCCTGTCCCAGGAGAAGTCAGAGGGGTACACATGAAAATGATCTGAGGAGCAATTCTGAAATGCAAATGCTTGGTCTCCTCTCTTAAGAGTCTAATTCAGTAGGTCTATAATAGGGCCCAGACATGAATAATGCTTCAGCTTTTTAAAAAAGATTGATATATTTCAGATTTTTAAAAACACTATTTTAATAGTATTTTTTACGACATATTATAAAATTTATTTACTTGTCTACCTTTCTGTGATTTCCTGAATTTTATTAATTATTTTCGTATTTTATAGATGGCAACAAATACAAAGTTATTTTACAAATAAGTGTTCCCGTGCCTTGTGACCTCAGCTCTCTGAGGGGATCAGGAAAAGTTATAATTTGGTTTCTCATACAGTGTTTTTTGCTTTTAAGATGAAGGTAACATTTTCTGGTAGCTTTCTACACACTAAGCCAAAGTGCTATGTTTTGACAGTATTTCCTCATCACATCTATAGAGCACACATTCTTGCATACTTGTAAGAAAACTACACTGACTTGGCCTAGTGTACTGTTTCTTCTCACTCACACCAGCCTGCCAGAGTAACAGCTCAGTCTTTCCTTATTCACTTTGCAGTAGCATCTATTAAGTATCTCGGCTAGAAAATTTTAATATGTAGAAAAATTTAATATATTTAATAAAAATTTAATATAATTTAGTATACTGGCAACCTTGGTCTCACAATCAGTTGTCTCTGTGACATCAGTATCACTATATACCCAGTTAGAAATAAAGTCTGATAAAATGACTCATGAAAAGGATTAATATAGGGAAGTCAATTCTAAGTGGATAGAAGACTACTAATTTATTATTTTGTCAGCAAAACCTCAGATTTTTGCTTGATTAGTAATCTGAAAAAGGCATTTACTCAATTTTTCTGGCATGGCAGAAGAACTGTGAAACAAAGAGATAACCAGAACTGAAGAATGAACTGGTGGTAATGAAACGGCATCAGGAAATGTGTATGTAGAACTGTGGGGAAGAGACTCAGCATGGGCTTGGGAGCCACGGTAGAGGCAGCCTAACACATTAAGACCAGAGGGAATGGGGGAAGGAAGAGGATCAGGACGCAGGGGAGAAGGACTAGGGCACCGACAGAAGAAAGGAAGTAGGCTGGCAAGGGAGGCGAGGGGAAAGGAGAATCACAGACTGAAAGATCAGGGAAGAAGGGCAGAACGGAAAAGGGAAAGATGGAGGGGAAGAACACAGAGGAAGGAGACCAGGAAACAAAAGAGAGGGAGAGAAAAGGAAGGAAAAGGAAGGGGAGCTGAGAGAGAGCACCAGAGAACATGAACAAGCAAGAGGCAACACACAGGCAAGAAACAATTTTCTCCGATTCTGAACTACAACCACAGACAGTTCTATAATGGCAGTGTTCTTTTCACACTCATGTGTGAACTTATGAAAAAACTCACATCTTACTAAAACTCCTTCATTTATATCATAAAAATACATATTTCTTAACTACAAATTTTTTTCCATTTAATGTTGTGTGATAACTAACTGAACAATTAGTTAGCTTCCCTAGTGGCTCAGAGAGGAAAGAATCTGTATGCAATGCAGGAGACCTGGGTTTGATCCTTGGGTTGGGAAGATTTTTGCCAGGAGAATTCCATGGAGAGAGGAGCCTGGTGGACTACAATGCATGGGGTCACAAAGAGATGGACACAACTGAGACTTTCATTTCACTTTTTAATCTAACAATTTTAAAGCATTTAGCAACTGTTTTTTGACAGGTAATAGCTATGAGTAATAGCTACTCATTGATTCTCTGCTGACTACAACTATCTACCTACATCTGTCCCCAAATTAACTAACCAAGTAGACTTCTATTTGTTTCCTAAATGAATACTGAAAAACCATAGCCTCATAAATTTTAAAATCAGTGTCTGAAATTTTTCATCATAAATTTTCAAGAGCTGCTGTTTACAACATATTTAAATAATAACATTTAAAAATATGAATTAAGTGTATCTAAACCTATATTCAGGTCAGGAAGCAACAGTTAGAACTAGACACAGAACAACAGACTGGTTCCAAACAGGAAAAGGAGTACGTCAAAGCTAAATATTGTCATCCTGCTTATTTAACTTATATGCAGAGTACATCATGAGAAACACTGGGTTGGAAGAAGCACAAGCTGGAATCAAGATTGCTGGGAGAAATATCAATAACCTCATATATGCAGATGACACCACCCTTATGGCAGAAAGTGAAGAGGAACTAAAAAGCCTCTTGATGAAAGGGAAAGAGGAGAGTGAAGAAGTTGGCTTAAAGCTCAGCATTCAGATAACAAAGATCATGGCATCTGGTCCCATCACTTCATGGGAAATAGATGGGGAAACAGTGGAAACACTGTCAGACTTTATTTTTTGGGCTCCAAAATCACTGCAGATGGTTACTGCAGCCATGAAATTAAAAGACGCTTACTCCTTGGAAGAAAAGTTATGACCAACCTAGATAGCATATTGAAAAGCAAAGACATTACTTTGCCAACAAAAGTCTGCCTAGTCAAGGCTATGGTTTTTCCAGTGGTCATGTATGGATGCGAGAGTTGGACTGTGAAGAAAGCTGAGCGCTGAAGAATTGATGCTTTTGAACTGTGGTGTTGGAGAAGACTCTTGAGGGTCCCTTGGACTGCAAGGAGATCCAACCAGTCCATTCTGAAGGAGATTAGCCCTGGGATTTCTTTGGAAGGAATGATGCTAAAGCTGAAACTCCAGTACTTTGGCCACCTCATGCGAAGAGTTGACTCATTGGAAAAGACTCTGATGCTGGGAGGGATTGGGGGCAGGAGGACAAGGGGACGACAGAGGATGAGATGGCTGGATGGCATCACTGACTCGATGGACGTGAGTCTGAGTGAACTCCGGGAGTTGGTGATGGACAGGGAGGCCTGGCGTGCTGCAATTCATGGGGTCGCAAAGAGTCAGACACGACTGAGCGACTGAACTGAACTGAATGAAATCTAAACATCACAATAGTTTGATGTTGAACATCACCCATTAAAAATATACATAAATTATTATTTAATAATGGAAAACTTTATGTAATCTTTTCTTTGAATTTTGTTTCATTTCCCTTGCAAAATAAAATGTACCCAATTGATTTTATACTGTCTTTTTAGACTGTCTTACTGAGCATTCTCTCCTTTGAAAAAGAAAAATGTACACAATACAAACATTAATTTTCTGTGACCAAGATGCTCTAATGGTAAGACATTTTTTCCACTTGAGTTACTATTAATCAGTAAGCAATTCATAAAAAACAATAAATTTTGATAATTATTAAATGAAAGTAGCACTTTATTAGGGCTTCCCAGGTGGCACAGTGGTCAGAAACCACCTGCTAACGCAGGCAACGCGAGACGTGGGCTTGATCCCTGGCTTGGAAAGATCCCCAGGAGTGGGAAATGGCACCCTGCTCCAGTTTTCTTGCCTGGAAAATTCCATGGACAGAGGAGCCTCATGGGCTACAGTCCATGGGTTCACTAAAGAATTCCGCCCGACTGAGTGACTAAGCACACAGCACACAATATTTTATTAGAAATACATGTCTTCGTAAGACGGTTGTAGCACAGCCTCTCCCTCTGCTTTCTGTCCTGGTAACTACAAATGGGTTTACCTACTCTTAGAATGCCATTCTTATTGTTGGTATTAATTTTATTCCTATAGTTTCATTTATGTATTTATACAGATACAGTCATAAAAAATGGAAAATGTCATAGTAATGTCATTCAGTTTTTAAAATCCCATGTCTGTGCCCCAGATTACGTAGTCATCTATTATTAAAAATATTTTTAATGATTTGACATCTTGATTGGACTGTGCCTTAATTTTTTATTTAACACGAGGAACTAGAATCTACCTTGTCACCTTGTAATTGAGAGTATTTTACAAATCACAATTTTTGCAAAGTAATAAAATGATTTTAACAACATCAAACCAATGTGCAGAAACACAATACCTTATTCAAAGCACTTGGGACAGATAAGCTTCATAATTCTAAACTTTTCACTTTTTGAAAGGAAATATGAAACACTCCAAATAAGGGTTGTGTCTGCACTCTGTAATCAAATATTCATATTTCTATTGGAAAACTTGTGAACAACTACACAAAGTGGGATATATAAAGATAAGCAGATATCTAATCATGCCATCAAATGAAATGAATTTTTGGTATTCATAACTTTCAGGATTTTCAAATTGCAGATAATGTACCACTGACCAGTATTAACTGTATCTGTTTATTATCCAACTGAAGTAAGAAGATCTACATCAATACTTGGTGCGAATGGCGTCTTTGATTTACTCCCATGGAACTTGAAAATAAGGAACAATGTATATACTTTTTGACAAAACTCAAGAAAGAAGTCCTTTAAAGAAAAACATTAAAAAAAAAACCTCACTTTCACTGTTTCAAGAAATATCTAAAGTAAAAGAACTAAAACAAAGTACAAAATACACTTTTTCTAACACAATGTTTCACTCTTAACAGAAATATTTTTAAGACAAAGGATGACAGCAAGTTACTGAGTAACAACATTTAGAAGAAAGAGTCCTTTGTTAGATAATCCTGAGGTTTTTACAACCTGGCAAAATGTATCATCGTAAGACTCATAATAATGAGTGTGCCTTTCTTCTGTAAAACAGAAAAAAGCTTTTATAAAAGCTGAAGAAGACAAGGAGGCACTGGCACGGTATCTCAGGCTTCACTGCCAGGCACATCAACTTATATAAGAACTCAGAGGATCTACATACATCCTGAATACCTTCTACACAAACCCTGAATACTTTCAGTGTTCCATCAGGGTTTTCTTACTTCAGTTTGGATAACTTTGCTTCAGATTACATGTCACGTATTTAAGTATGCATTTTTACATGTGAAGATTATAAAGTATACGCACAAAGGTAGTAGAGTATTTTCATGTAAAATTTTGCCTGTGATTTCACACAAGGGGAAGCCAGTAAAGGTAATATAATTAGCTAACATATATTGACACTCAATAAATAGCAATTCTTTCATAAATAGATGATTAGAGCCTTGATAATTACATAGCCTTTATTCACTCAGTATCATAAAATTTCTGAGAACAGGGCATTAATTAGTCATTACCACAAAATTGCGGTATAATAAACTATTCTAAAATTTAGTAGCTTAGAGCCATCATTTATTTCCACAGATCTGAAAGACAGCTTAGTGTTGGCTAATTTCAGTAGCACTTCTTTGTGAGGCTGAAGGTTGAATGATTTGGCTGGGGCAAATCAGTGCCACTCCAAGTGGCTTTCCTCCTCTCACTGGGACCAGCAGCTGGCTGGATCATGTTCTTTTCCTGGTGATGGCAAAGGGGCAAAAGTAAGCAAGCCCAACTGGGAAAGTGATTTCAAACTTTTCGTCAATTTTATATCTAACATAACTGGAGCCAAAGCAAATCTCATGGCCAAGTTCAAAGTCAGGGTGGGGTCGGTTCTGACAGTGGGAAAAAACTGTTTCATATCAAAGCACATAAGTACACAGAGGAGTAAAGAACTAAAACCACTAATGCAATTTAATATAAATATTAAAATCTGAAACAAATCTTTCAGCATTAACAATAGCTTAATATTTAAAGAGGCCAATTAAATTGGCTGTGTTGTTAAAGTACAATTTGTAGAGTTTAAAACACAGTTTATACAGCTTAAGAGTAATTCAGAACCACCAGAGGAAGAAATAACACTTGAAAGATTAAGAGGTACAAGCACTACACATTCATATGTTGAATGGTCACAAAAAAGATGAAATAATAATCACTAAACAGAAAGAAAGCTAGCTTAGTGAAACTTTTGTGCTCATGGCTTGTAATACTGACATGGCAATCTATATATGTTTTAAACTAAGATCTCTAGGGGGAAGAAAGAACAGTCACATTTTATGTAATTCTATTATGTCCTTTAAGATAATATGTTAACCATGGTCTCTGTCTAATGAAACTTGTAACTCAGATCCTAGTAGCTAAATTTTAGATTGTCTAGAGCAGTCTTCTATAATATAGCCTCTTCTCCAAAACTTATCCAAATCTTCCCACTAAAGAAATAATATGTAAATTATATGATTCATCACTCTACTGTATTTAATATATCTAAAAAAACTAACCTTACAAAATGTGAAAACACCAAATAAATGTTCAAGTTCAGAAAAATGATTTCAATTTTTAACATAAATATTTCAAAAATATTTAAAGTACTTCATCTGACAGAATAATCTGCAACAGTAAGCCCTATTCAGAAATAACTTAAAAAAAAAAAAAAACTTCAGGAAAACAAACTTTCTGGAACCCATTAAGTAAATCACAAGTAACAGGATGTGAAAATCTTTTCTTATTGAGTGAATATTTGAATAAACAATGATACTCATATTTAATCCAGAACTGTTGCTGTTTAGTCACTAAGTTGTTTCTGACCCTTTGCGACTCCATGAACTGTAGCCCATCAGGCTCCTTTGTGTGTGGGATTTCACAGGCAAGATTACTGAAGTGAGTTGCTACTTCCTTCTCCAGGGGATCTGCCCAACCCAGGGATGAAACCTGTGTCTCCTTCTTGGCAGACAGACTGTTTACCATTGAGCCACCTGGGAAGCCCCATTCTTGCATTAAGCTTATTCTAACAATTCCCTTAAACATAAATGATCATGTCTTTGATGGTGGTTTAGTCACTAAGTCCTGTCTGACTCTTGTGACTCCATGGACTACAGTCTGCAAGGCTCCTCTATCCATGGGATTCTCCAGGTGAGAATATTGGAGTGGGCTGCCATTCCCTTCTCCAGGGGATTTTTCTGACCCAGGGATTGAACCAGGTCTTTCTAGTCAAGAGATACCTGGAGTAACAGGTAAATTTGGCCGTGAAATACAAAACAAAGCAGGTCAAAGGCTAACAGAGTTTTACCAAGAGAACACACTGGTCATGATAGCAAGCATGCTCTTCCAACAACACAAGAGAAGACTCTACACATGGACATCACCAGATAGTCAATACTGAAATCAGATTGATTATATTCTTTGCAGCCAAAGGTGGGGAGGATCTATACAGCTAGCAAAAACAAGACTGGGAGCTGACTGTGGCTCAGATCATGAACTCCTTATTGCCAAATTCAGACTTAAATTGAAGAAAGTAGGGAAAACCACTAGACCATTCAGGAATAACCTAAATCAAATCCCTTACGATTATACAGTGGAAGTGACAAATAGATTCAAGGGATTCAATCTAATAGACAGAGTGCCTGAAGAACTATGGATGGAGGTTCATGACTTTGTACAGGAGGCAGTGATTAAGACAATCCCCAAGAAAAAGAAATGTAAAAAGGGAAAACGGTTGTCTGACAAGGCCTTACAAATAGCTGAGAAAAGAGGAGAAGCTAAAGGCAAAGGAGAAAAGGAAAGATACATCTATTTGAATGCAGAGTTCCAAAGAATAGCAAGGAGAGATAAGATAGCCTTCCTACACGATCAATGCAAAGAAATAGGTGAAAACAATAGAACGGGAAAGACTAGAGATCTCTTCAAGAAAATTAGAGATACTAAGGGAATGTTTCATGCACAGATGGGCACAATTAATGACAGAAATGGTATGGACCTAACAGAAGCAGAAGATATTAAGAGGTGGCAAAAATACACAGAAGAACTATACAAAAAAGATCTTCATGACCCAGATAACCACGATGCTGTGATCACTCACCTAGAGCCAGATATCTCAGAATGCGAAGTCAAGTGGGCCTTAGGAAGCATCACTACCAACAAAGCTAGTGGAGGTGATGGAATTCCAGTTGAGCTATTTCAAATCCTGAAAGATGATGCTGTGAAAGTGCTGCGCTCAATATGCCAACAAATTTGGAAAATTCAGCAGTGGCCACAGGACTGGAAAAGGTCAGTTTTCATTCCAATCCCAATGAATGGCAATGCCAAAGAATGTTCAAACTATGGCACAATTGCACTCATCTCACATGCTAGCAAAGTAATGCTCAAAATTCTCCAAGCCAGGCTTTAACAATATCTGAACCGTGAAGTTCCAGATGTTCAAGCTGGGTTTAGAAAAGGCAGAGGAACCAGAGATCTAATTGCCAACATCTGCTGGGTCATTGAAAAAGCAAGAGAGTTCCAGAAAAACATCTATTTCTGCTTTATGGACTATGCCAACACCTTTGACTCTGTGGATCACAATAAAATGTAGAAAATTCTGAAAGAGATGGGAATACCAGACCACCTTACTTGCCTCCTGAGAAATCTGTATGCTGGTCAAGAAGCAATAGTTAGAACCAGACATGGAACAACAGACTGGTTCCAAATCGGGAAAGGAATGTGTCAAGGCTGTATATTGTCACCCTGCTTATTTAACTTATATGCAGAGTACATCATGTGATATGCCAGGCTGGATGAAGCACAAGCTGAAATCAAGACTGCCAGGAGAAATATCAATAACCTCAGATATGCAGATTATACCACCCTTATGGCAGAATTAAAGAGCCTCTGAATGAAAGTGCAAGGGAAGAGTGAAAAAGTTGGCTTAAAACTCAAGATTAAGAAAACTAAGATCACGGCATCTGGTCCCATCACTTCACAGATGGGGAAATAATAGAAACAGTGAGAAACTTCATTTCAGGGGGCTCCAAAATCACTGCAGATGGTGACTGTGGCCATGAAATTAAAAGACACTTGCTCCTTGGAAGAAAAGCTATGACAAAGCTAGACAGCATATTAAAAAGCAGAGCCATTACTTTGCCAACCAAAGTCCGTCTAGTGAAAGCTATGGTTTTTTCAGTAGTCATGGATGGATGTGAGAATTGAACTGTAAAGAAAGCTGAGCGCCGAAGAATTGATGCTTTTGAACTGTGGTGTTGGAGAAGACTCTTGAGAGTCCCTTGGACTGCAAGGAGATCCAACCAGTCCATCCTAAAGGAAGTCAGTCCTTACTATTCATTGGAAGGACTGATGCTGAAGTTGAAATTGCAATACTTTGGCCACCTGATGTGAAGAACTGACTCATTTGAAAAGACCCTGATGCTGGGGAAAATTGAAGGCAGGAGGAAAAGGGGATAACAGAGGATGCGATGGTTGGAATGGTATCACCAATTCAATGCACATGAGTTTGAGTAAGCTTTGGGAGTTGGTGATGGACAGGGAAGCCTGGAGTGCTACAGTCCATGGGGTTGCAAAGAGTCAGACACGACGGAGCGACTGAACTGAACCCCTTTTTTAATGGTCTGCTCACATATTCCTATGTCAATGTACATATTCCTAAACAGTGTAGTCTGTTTTGCATGCTCATAAATAGAATTTCACTGTGTTTTTCTGACACTCTTTCATTCACATTTATGCTTGTTATTCATCCACATCATTTCATGGAGATGCAGTTCCTTCATTTTCACTGCTGAAAATGTTCCACAATGTGAATATGCAAACAATACAACTATGTATATTCATTAAATACATGTTTCCCTAGGGTGAGGTTTCTCAAACTTCAGAGTGGGTAAGAATTATAAGGGGAGCCTGTTAAAAAAGCTGGTTGCTGGGGTCTACCTCCGGAAACTCTATTCAGTAGGTGTTGGTCAGAGTGTTAGAATTTGCAATTTTTTACAAGCTCTTAGGTGATGCTAATGTTTATACTTTGAGAAGCAAAGCTGTAGGATATATTTATTATTTCATTATTTATTTGTAAGAGTTTTTCATGTAATATAGACATGAAGATTTTATTACTTATATGTGTTCTAAATATCTTCTCCCAATTAATAACTTGTAAAGAAATTATGTTTTTAGGTATATTTGGTAAACAGAGGTTTTTAATTTTGCTGCAGCCAAATTTATCCACCAAACATTTCATACTTCTCAGTGTTTGCAGTGATTGCTCAATTAGTTTCATAAAATGAATGATCATGTGCATTATATTAGTAACAGCTGAATAATAAATGCCTGACTTTAAAATATTTCTGCATTTAATATGAATATAAAATTTCTTATGAAGTCTGTTTTTAATAAAAACCTAGCTAAATGCCACTTACAGGCTGGAAGGCAAGACAGATATAAAGAGGTGAAAGATTTACTAGGTGCCTCAAAATTGCTCTTAAATTCTAGACTATCAAAGGTAGATTTTATGACAAAACAACAGTTTGTTTCTTGAATATTGGTGTTAATGCATGCCACTTCCATTTGCATTCACAGAAATTACTTAGAAACTTGAAAACAAAATGTCCTTGACATAGTATAAATAACTGAAACACGTTTATGAATGCTGTGATGCTAATTAAGATTCATTAAGTAAATATTCAGACACTTAATTTATTTAAATGTGAAGGAAAAGACAGTCCCACTGGCAACCACTATATAAAATAAAACAGACAGTCTTCAAAAGCAAAAAATAACCTTTTTGTTATTTTGTCCAAATTACAAAAATTAGAAAATACTGAAAATGAGGAAACAAATGGTGCATGTTTATATGTGTGAAGTGTTTAGTTTGCTGACAGTAACAAATTGTTTACAGCAACCAAAACTGAAAAGTCTGTTGAAAACACAGTTTAAGTAGAATATTTCAGAATTGCTATCTGTTCTAGAAACATTACTCTTTCCCTGTGAATATGTTTGTGAGTATAAATATCACTCTTGAATCAGAATAATATGAATTTTACCTTTGACTTACATTAATACCAGTAATCTCTTGGGGTGGGGGCAACACAACTTTAAAGAGTATTACTCAGGAGTACCCAAATTTCCCACCTGTTACCAAAATTACAGCTTTAAAATTTGCAAAATGCTTCAAGTTAGTAGGAAGAAAGCATGTCTACCATTCTATTAAAACCACAGACTGTTAGGAGTTCTATTTACTTTAGTGTAACAGTGCTCTCTCAAACTGGCTTTGCTGCTGCTAAGTTGCTTCAGTTGTGTCTGACTCAGTGCGACCCCATAGATGGCAGCCCACCAGGCTCCCCCGTTCCTGGGATTCTCCAGGCAAGAATACTAGAGTGGGTTGCCATTTCCTTCTCCAATGCATGAAAGTGAAAAGTGAAAGTGAAGTCACTCAGTCGTGTCCGACTCTTAGTGACCCCATGGACTGCAGCCTACCAGGCTTCTCCATCCATGGGATTTTCCAGGCAAGAGTACTGGAGTGGGGTGCCATTGCCTTCTCCCCAAACTGGCTTTAGAGAGGATGAATTGGAGAAAAAATAGTTTTCCTTTTTCTATGCAATAAGAAAACACCATGTAGTAATCTAGTAAAAAGACAACTAATAAATGCCTTTACCCTTATGTCAAAAATTTTGTTCTCTCCTCTGGCAAATGCTTCAGAAAATCTCAGGGCTTAAAAACAGATTTTAAATGGTTTAAAATAAAATTTAAAGCCTTTTTCTCAATATTTAATACAAAAAAGATAGTTTAAAACTCTGTAGTCTACTTTTTACAAGGGGATCATGACCTAGAATTCAATATTTTAAAAGAAGTACTTGCAAACATTCAGTCCACCTTAAGAAATTTTTCATGCTATAAGTTCTAGTAAAAAAAAAAAAATCTAACCAACCAATCAATGCCCCCCAAAACCATATTTTTATATTATGTTAAAAGGTGAAAGAGCAAAATAATGAGCACAAAGACAGAGATGAACTCATTGTTATCAAATGGAAATATAAGATCTAAAAAGCTTAGAATTACCATTAGGCATCATTACCCAAGTAGGATCCACAGAGCCCTTTCAACCACAAGTCAATTGGTAATTGGGGAGTTCACATACTAATTATGTATTATCATAACTCCAAAAGCAGTGTTTTTAAAATGTACAGCCCGTTCCCAACATTGAATTCATCATCACAAATGATATTTAATAAGCAACCTGATGGTTATGATTCTGTAAGTCTCTCAGTGGCAAAATAAATGGTCCAGCTAAAGAGGGGCTGATGTTTTATAGTTTAAGAAGCAACATCTAGATAATAGCCTATATTCTAAGAAATATTTCAATTCTAAATGAAGATGATTCAGTATCAGTCACTGTCTTCCAGTAACACAGTTTTTTTTTTTTTTTAAACTATGATTAAAGGCATTGATTCTAACTGCTATTTCAAAGCCAGGAAAAATAAGTCTTTAACTCACATCAACTATTCAGCTTTATGAAGGATAGGGCAGATGACATTTAGTATCTGTTCTCAGCACCTTATAGAATTTACAGCCAATCGAAGATGGAAAGTAAAAACTATATTGCCCAGATTCTCATGTAGCTATGCTTCTAGATGTGAATCAGATTTCACAATGGGATGCACTTATGTATGATTTGAATGGTTGGAATTTTGTGGTCATTCTGCCTTGGAAATATCTGTTGCAAGCATGTTGTGAAGATGTGGATGTTCTCTGGAACAGATACAGTACTGTTCCAGTGTCCAGTCTGCAGCTCTGTGGCAATTACAGTGCATTTCTGATCCTTTGATTACAGCCATGGCATCACATTCTTGATCTCAACAAATGTTGATCACAACAGTTCCAATGGCCGAGAAAGAAATAACAGCGCTCCTGGCTTACCTATACTGAGAGTGAGTTAAGAGTTATTCTAGAAGGTTCAGTTTACATATCTCCAACTCTTCTAATAATCAAATTTGCATAAGAACATTAAAAACAGTGGGAACGTGTGGTGTTCTGGCCCCAGAAGCACCACCTACCACACACACCCCAACATAAACACACACACATACCTGCACTTTGAAGAAGGTAACAAATATTTAGCTAGAACAACGAAGAAAAAAGAAGACAGAAATGACCAATCAAGAATGAAAGAAGGAATACTACAACTGAAACTCCTGAACACTAAAGAAAGAGGAAATTTAAAGGAATTAAATCACAAGAGAACGTTATGAACAACTTTATGCCCACTAATTAGAAAAATTAAATTTACAAATTCCTAGAAAGACAATGACTACCAAAAAGAACTTCAAGAAGAAATAGAAAATCTGAATAGACTTATAAAAAGTAAAGAAAGTGAAAGTGAAGTCACTCAGTCATGTCCAACTCTTTGCGACCCGTGGACTGTAGCCCACCAAGCTCCTCCGTCCATGGGATTCTCCAGGCAAGAATATTGGAGAAATGGAAAATGGGTTGCCATTTCCTTCTCCAGGAAAAAGAAACTGAACTAGGTAATATAAAATTTTTCCACAAAGAAAAGTCCAAGTCCAGATAGTTTCACTGATACACTCTGCCAAATATTTAAAGAAGAAATAATAATAATCCTTTATAAACTCATTCAGTAAGTAAATGAGGAAACAATTCCCAAGTCATTCTATGAGGCCAGTAGTACTTTAGCAAACTAAATCCAGCAACAAGGAAAAAGAATTTCACAATATGGTCAAGACAGATTTTTCCCAGGAGTGGAAAGTTGCTTTAACATTAAAACAACAACCCACCCCCCAAGAAACACCTCATATTATTATCATAAATAACATAAATCACAAGATCATCTCAATATAGGTAGAAAAATATAATAATACATACTTTTCGCAACTAGGAATAGAAGGAAACTTAACCTGATAAAGGATATCTACAAAAAGTCACAGCTAACATCACACTTCATTGTGAATGAATGAATACTTTCCTCCTAAGATAAAGAGATCCTTTCTGCCAGTTTCATTATTATATAAGAGATTTTAATTCATGCAATAAAGCAAAAAAGCATTAACACAGTAAAAGAAGAATTAAAATTATTTTTATTCTCAGAACAGATGATATAATCCTAAATGTAGAAAACTCAAGAAATTCACCTTAAAACTATAAGGAGGAAAAAAAAAAAAACACGAGTACCAAGATCACACGATGCAAAATCAATATGCAAAAAATTGATTGTATTTCTGAAGCCTAGCAACAAACAATCCAAAAATAAAATTAAGACAACAATTCCATTCAGTAATAAAACACTTAGGAATAAATTTAACAAGAGACGTTCAAGACTTACATACTGAAAGTTATAAAACACAGATGTTAAAAATGGTTAAAAAGGAGACAGACCAATTTATGTTTATAGGTATTAAAAATATAAGCCAAAAAGTCTAGCAATTTATCAAAAGAATTCCACATTAACGCTAAACCTAAATTCTAGGTTTACTCTAGAAACACAAATAAGCTATCAGAAAATATATAAGCATATCTCAACAAATTAAACCATGATTATATAAAGTGATGCTGAAAAGGCACCTGATAAAATACTGAAATTGCTCTTAACTAAGACACAGTTAAATAAATTATTTGAATTTAATGAACGGTATTCTTCAGGGAATTCCCTGGCAGTCCAGTGGTTAGGACTCTGCACTTCTACTGTCAAAGGCCTGGGTTAAGTTCCTGCTCAGGGAAGTAAGATCCTGCAAGGCATGAAGCAAGGCCAAAAAATTTTTAAAAACCCACAAAACTATTCTTCAAAAGGGGATAGCATGAACAGCAAACCACTAAAGCTGATTCAACTAAAGGAAATACATGGGAAAAGTATCTATAATTAGTATAATATAACATGCCTTTTAACAAAAGAGAATGTAAAAAATCATTAGAAAAGAAAAAAATACAACCATCATTTCTAGCTACTATCAAATATACACAGATAGCCCAAAGGCTATCTGGTAATAAGTTACCAGATTTAATAAGAACAATGCCTAGATATAATACAAATATTCAAATATCAACAGTTTTTTGTTTTTTACTCTCAGCAAACAGTAGGTAAAGGAATGGAAAAAAACAGAACAAAATTAATAGAAACACAGAAAAAAATTAACCAGAGACCTAAAACCTAAGTGAAAAAAACTAAAACTAAAAATCTCTTTGAAAGATAGAAAATAATCCAAAGAAGCAAAAAGATATCCCATGTAACTGTAGTAAGATGAACTATCTTAATGTCACTGGTTCCAAAATTAAGTAATAAATATAAGGTAATTTAGATGAGAATTCCAAAAGAATTTTTCTAGAACTGGAAAAATATAAATCTTAAAGCTTACATGGAAATGTAAAAATTAACTAAGAAATTTATGAAAATTTAACACAGTGAGGACAAAACTGCCTGCCAGATAGTTGAGGCATTTTTAAAGTAGATCCTTTCCAGGAAAGAGAAATTTTAAAGATGCTCATGTCTAGCATTTGTACATATTTCATATTGATTATAAATATGATCATCATTTTTCTATTAAAAATGATGACTAATAGTGTGTTTATAACATTAAAAAACTCAAAAAACTACTTTATCTAAATGACTGCTAAGTATTAATTCATAAAAATACCTTAGCAATCATTGAGCATCATATTATAAGAGCTTTACAAATAGCATCTTCCTTTCATAGTCCTCATAAGAGCCCCAAAAGATGTATCTCTATTTTAGGGATAAGGAACTTGGGGAGAGAATTTAATCAACTTGCCCAAAGTAACATTTCTAGTCAGTGACAAAGAAGGATTTAAATAAGAGAATACTAGTTCCCAATGGAAAAGAGCAGCATACTGGGGGGAAAATGTATCTGCTAATGAAAAGGAATTCTACCCACATATATATGTTCTCCTGGAATTTAACTATGAAAGTGTGTTAGTATCCAAGTGAAATACACAGAAAGTTGGAATAAGGAAAAGATGTAATGACAAATTAAGATTTAAATTTACCTTTTAAAGAAGTAACTATTGTGTTCGTGATATTATGCTAGATTATCTTTATTTTTTTAACCAAGATTATCAATTAAAAAAAAAAGAATCAAGAATCAAAGAGACTTAGCAATGCAAAAGTTAAAATACAAGTGTTCACTGCTTTAGTAAACACTCTGAAGGAGATTTAGCAATGCAAAAGTTAAAATACAAGTGTTCACTGCTTCAGTAAACACTCAAGGTAGGAAATGGGATAAGAAGACAAAGGAATTAAGAGTAGAGTGATCAAATAACCATTCAACCCAGAACACTTTTGAGAATGAAAGAAGGGCCTAATAGTTATTATAATGGTAAGAGAAATACAAAATAGGACTTCCCCAGGCAAATGCAGACATTCGGTCACCCTAGTTAAGAAAAATACTTTAACAAAAAATTCTTTGGTATGATTTTTTTTAGTACTTACTATGTTAGCACGTACTCCACAATATAAGATTTAATCTTATTCACTGTCCCTAGATGGGTGCTTTGTACACAGTAGGCACTCAATAACTGTTCAAGGTTTTATAGTAAGTTTCCTTTAATTTAAAATCAAAAAGTTTCATGTGTCTATACAATATTTAAGCATCATTATGACCTAAATGTGTAAACAAGCATAAATCCAGGTATGCAAAGACTTAGAGGAACAAAAACGAAAATAATCAACAAACACACATTTATGTATTAAACATGGGAGATGGAATGCTAAAATGAAAGCACAGCAATTAATGAGTAAAAATGGTATATTACATGCTTCTAATTTAGAGTGCAATAATGAAAACAAAGTTTAAACCTACAAAGAAATTTATTCTTTTTAAAATGTTTTTTTAACCTTAGTCATGAAAATTGACACCAAAAGAAGACAAATCTTTCATTTCTTACCTGCACAGCCGAAAGCCAAATGGTATCTAGAAGAGGGGCTGAATTTAACACAGCACACATTAGCCTTCGCCTCAATGCTTGCCACTGAGTTATCCAGGTTGGTAGACCATAGCTTCACTAAGAAGAAGTAACAATAAAAACGAAAATAAACAATACATTAGCCAGTACTTCTACAAACTACAAACTTCTACAAACTTCTTGCTACAGCTGTCTTTTCATGCTAAGTATTTTGATTTAGTAGGATCAAAAATACTTAAACTGTATGAATAATGTTCAATAGAACAGTATATTTAAACCAACAGAGCTTAGTTTCAAAGTCAGAAAACAACATAGATAATCAATATATAATGAGAGAAAATATGATCTCTTAACCAAGGCATACAAGACAGGTTAAAAAAGCAGTCTGGAAACACATGTGTATTTGTTTTAGCATTCTTTAAGTTGTGTGTGTGTATGTATATGAGCAGGGAAACTAGATGGCTTATCTTCCAACCTATCAAACTTTTGAGAACTTCACATACACACACATTTTCACATGTACGATATCTATATCTATATCTCTATATATGTGTATCTCACATTGTATATATCATATATACACAAATGTCACTTAAAGTACCTGGAAGCAGTTCTTATTTTATCTTTCACTTAAGAATTCCATGATTTTAAAATTTTATGTGGGAAACAGAAAGAGACTCACAGACTTAGAGAATGAACTTATGGTTGCTGGGAGGAAGGGAAACTTAGGGATTTGGGAATGGACATGTACATACTGCTATGTTTGAAATGGATAACCAATAAGGGCCTACAGTATAGCATATGGAACTCTGCTCGATGTTATGTGACAGCCTGAATGGAGAGGAGTTTGGGGAAGAATGGATGCATGGATATGTATGACTGAGTTCCTCTGCTGTACACCTGAAACTATCACAACATTGCTAATTGGTTATGTGTGCGTGCTCAGTTGCTCAGTCATGTCCGACTCTTTACAATCTCATGGACTGTAGCCTGTCAGTCTCTTCTGTCCATGGGATTTTCCAGGCAAGAATAGTGGAGTGGGTTGCCATTTCCTATTCCAGGGAATCTTCCCAACCCAGGGATTGAACCTGTGTCTCCTGCATTGTCTGGTGGATTCTTTACCACTGAGCCATCTGAGAAGCTTTTAAAGTCAATACTATCTCAATCAAAATCCCAGCAAAAGTGTCTACAGATACTAGTAACTTGATCCTAAAATGTTTGTGGAAAAACAGAGAAACTGAAGAGCTAAAATAATGTTCAAGAATAAAGATGAAGGGCTCACATTAAATGATTCCAAGACTTAAGCCTCAAAGCAAGACAATACGGTACAGTAAAAGAAGAAATACAAAGATCAATGTAGAATCAAAAAAGTGCCACACTCCTGTATCAGAAATGGACAGATCCAGGAAGCAGAAAATCAGTAAGAATGTAGTTGAACTCAATAATAAATCAAACTGGATATAACTGATATCTACATATTACAACAGGAGGATACACATTCTTCCCAAACTCACATGGATAATTCATGAAGACAGATCACACTCTGGGCCATAAAACACCTTAACAAATTAAAAAAGAAAAAGGAAACCATACAATGTATTGCTCAGACTACAATGGATTATATTTGGAGATCAAACAACATACTTCTAAGTAATACATAAGTCAAATAAGAAACCTAAAGCAAAAATTAAGAATATTTTGAACTAAATGAGAATGAAAATATAATTTAAAAAAGAAATCTGTGGGATGTATCACTCAGAGGAAAATTTATAGCACTGAATGCATCTATTAGCAAGAAAAATGATCTAAAATCAATAATCCAAGCTTCCAATTTAGGAAACTAGAAAGAGAAGAGCAAATTAAATCCAAATAAGCAGAAGAGAAGTTATAAAAATCTGAAGAAAAATAAGTAAGTTAAGATCAGAAAGTTAATAGAGAAAATCAACAAAACCAAAAGCTCATTTAAAAAGACTAAACTGACAAGCCTCAAGGCAATCCTTAACAAAATCTCAATGAAGTTTTTTGTAGAAATAGAATAAAATGCTCTCTAAAATTTACATGGAATCTCAGTAGGCCTAAAATAGCCAAAACAATCTTGAAAAAGAAAAAATAATAATGGAAGACTCACTTCCCAACCTCACCACAATGCTACAGTAATCAAAACAGTGTGGCAGTGGCATAAAGACAAACAATGGAAGAGAAGAAAGTTCAAAAATGAACCCTCACAGATATGATCAAATGATTTTTAACAAAGGTGCTAAGATCTTTCAATGGGGAAAGGATAATCTTTTCAACAAGTGGTGTTGGGAAGACTGGATATTCACATGTGAAAAATGAAGTCAGACCATTACTTTATACCTCACACAAAAGTTAACCCAAAACAGATGAAGACCACAAATGTCAGAGCTAAAACTATAAAACCTCCAAAGAAAAAGCTTTATTACACTGGATTCAGCAGTGCCTTTCTGAACATGACGCGAAAAGCATAGGCAATAAAAGAAAAAATAGGCAATCTGCATTTCATCAATATGAAACAGCTGTGTGCATAAGCACACTGTCAACAAATAATATATCTGATGAGGAATTAATATGTAGGATACAGAGAGTATGCCTGAAATTCAATAGCAGTGAGAAAAAAATACAATCAAAATGGCACAGGTCTTCAATAAACTTTTCTTCCCTGGTGGCTCAGACAGTAAAAGCATCTGCCTACAATGTGGGAGACCCAGGTTCGATCCCTGGATTGGGAAGATCCTCTGAGAAGGAAATGGAAGCCCACTCCAGTATTGTTGCCTGGAAAATCCCATGGACAGAGGAGGCTGGCAGGCTGCAGTCCATGGGGTTGCAAAGAGTGAGACACAACTGAGTGACTTCACTTTCACTTTCTCAGAAGATATACAAATAGCCAATAAGCACATGAAAAAATGCTTGACATCACTATCACTGAAGAAATGAAAGCAAAGCAAAACCACAATAAAGTACCACTTCACATCCATTAAAATGATTATTTTTTAAAAAGAGGGGGAAGAACAGGTATTGGCAAGGATGTGGAGAAACAGAAATAGTTGGGTACTACTGGTGGGGATATAAAATGGTGTAGCCATTTTGGGAAACAGAAGGGCAGTTTCTAAAAAAATTAAGTATATATCATATGACCCAGTAATTTCATTTCTGAGAATATGCCCATAAGAACTTAATACAGGGATATGAAGAGATATTCTGCCATTCATGTTGATAGCAACATTATTCATAATACCCCAAAAGTGGAAGCAACCCAAGATCCATCCACCAATCAACAAATGAAACAAAATGTGATATATCTATACAATAGATTATTTTTCAGTCTTATTAGAGATGGAAATTCTAACATAAGCTACAACATGGAAAAATCTAGAAGATATTATGCTGAGTGAAATACAACAGTCACAAAGGACAAATACTCATATATGACACCGAAGAGTGCTAGTAAATTTTATAGAGGCAGAAAGGAGAAGGGAGACTGCAGGGAGCTGGTGAAGGAGGAATGAGGAGTTACTGTTTCAGTAACACAGAAACAGTTTCTGAAACAGAGTTTCAGGTCTGCGATATGAAAAAAGTTCTATAGATTGATAACGATGAAGACAAATTGAATATAAATAATGCCACTAAATAGTACACTTTAAATGGTTAATTATATGTGTATTTTAAAACAACTTAAAATCAATAAGTAATTTTTAAAAATCTCTTCCTAATTAAAATTGTTCTACTAAAATTACTTATATTTTCCTGAGGAAACTAGCCAGTCACCACCTTTGAACAAATGTTAATCTTTAGTACAAAAACACAAGTACTCTCAATAAAGGCTACCCCATTACATTATTTTTAAAAAGTATTTAACATTGATTAGTGAAGCTCTGTATTACAACATTAAAAAAAATCAATTATAACACAATGTTCTATTTTAGAAATTCAAAGATAATTTTTTACAGCAATCATGAAGGAAAACGTTCCAATCCATATATACTGTGGATAAACAACTTGCTACTTCTCTTTGATCCGAAACTTTTTGGAGGGCAATCCAGTCATGTCATTTCTCTTTTATAGAAGAGGACAGCTCTATCATTCTAACTACTGCACAATTGCACTCATTTCACATGCTAGCAAAAGTAATGCTCAAAATTCTCCATGCTAGGCTTCAATAGTACCTGAACTGAGAACTCCCAAATGTTCAAGCTGGATTTACAAGAGGCAGAGGAACCAGAGATCAAATTGCCAACATGCGCTGGATCACAGAAAAAGCAAGAGAATTGCAGAAAAACATCTACTTCTGCTTCACTGACTATGCTAAAGCCTTTGACTGTGTAGATCAGAACAAACCATGGAAAATTCTTAAAGAGATGGGAATACCAGACCGTCTCGTCTGCCTTCTGAGAAACCTGTATGCAGGTCAAGAAGCAACAGTTAAAACTGGACATAGAACAAAGGACTGGTTCCAAACTGGGAAAGGAGTACGTCAAGGCTATAGACGGTCACTCTACTTATTTAACTTACATGCAGAATACATCATGTGAAATGCTGGGTTTGATGAAGCACAAGCTGGAATCAAGATTGCGGGGAGAAATACCAATAACCTCAGATATGCAGATGACACCATCCTTACGGCAGAAAGCGAAGAGGAACTAAAGGTGAAACAAGAGAGTGAAAAAGCTGACTTAAAACTCAACACTCCTAAAACAAAGATCATGGCATCCAGTCACAGATGGGTAAACAATGCAAACAGTGACAGATTTTTATTTTCTCAGACCCCCAAATCACTGCAGATGGTGACTGCAGCCATGAAATTAAAAGACCCTTTCTCCCTAGAAGAAAAGCTATGACAAACATAGACAGCATATTAAAAAGCAGAGATATTACTTTGCCAACAAAGGTCTGTCTAGTAAAAGCTCTGGTTTTTCCAGTAGTCATGTGTGGATGTGAGAGTTGGACCATAAAGAAAGCAGAGCTGAAGAATTGATGCTTTTGAACTGTGGTGTTGGAGAAGACTCCTGAGAGTCTCTCAGTCAATCCTAAAGGAAATCAGTCCTGAATATTCAATGGAAGGACTCATGCTGAAGCTGAAGCTCCAATACTTGGGCCACATGATGTGAAGAGCCGACTCATTAGAAAAGACCCTGATTACTGGGAAAGATTGAAGGCAGGAGGAGAAGGGGACAACTGAGAATGAGATGGTTGGATGGCATCACCAACCCAATGGACATGAGTTTGGGCAAGCTCCAGGAGATGGTGAAACACAGGGAAGCCTCGTGTGCTGCAGGCCAAGGGGTCGCAAAGAGTCGGACACAACTGAGAGACTGAACAACAACAACAACAATCATTGTGAAATAAAGTTTCCAACGCTAGAGCTACCCCTGCCTATCTATTCACTAGTCTGCAAGTTACATATGGAAAGGAAGGAGAGGGCCAAGATAAAAGAAATCTGTTAACAGGGCTTTATAAATCTAATCTTGAGAAGAAACAGGCCAAAAGAAGACAGTAACAGGAAAGAACAAACAGAAAAGACAGATACACACACCACACACACACACATACACAAAAATGGAAAGATCAATGAAATTGGCAGAAAGAAATATAGAATTTCTGCCTTGAAACATGATAAACTTCATTCAAAGATTTTGGTATACACTCAGAATTTAATACAATTTAGAATACAGTGATGTCTAAATAGTTCAACAAAAAAGTTCATTTCACAGTATATATAAAGGAACTGGTTATAAATACATCACAGGCATGAATTCAGAAAAAATTATTATAATGAAGATGTAGAATATTCATTTTTCTTTCACTCCAAGAAATATAGATTTTTGTGCTTATTAGACTATTTTTAGAATAATCAGTAATTGCAAAGGATCACTATGGGTTTCAATAAATATGTGTATTTCTGTTAGGTTTTAAAAGGAATTAAGTCAGGGGGGGAGACCCAAAGAGTACCTTTTGCATCATCAGAACCTGAAGCCAAGAGTTTAGGATCCATCAAATTAAAGTCAACACTCCAACATCTCTTCTCATGCTCCTAGATGTAGAAGGAAGACAAAGTAGTCTCAGAATATAGATCTTAAATAAAGCAAAACAAATAAACATAGTTGATACCAATTTATCACTATGGTGGGAGGGAGAAAGAACTAGCTATGAAAATAAAGGAGATGCAAAGTAGCTCCATAAACTTTTTAAATATACATTTATAAAATTACCACTTTTGGAAATTCATCCTACAAATGCAAAGAGCATTACTGGAATTACATAGGTAGACAGTTGGATGGCATCCCTGACTCGATGGACATGAGTTTGAGCAAGCTCTGGGAGTTGGTGATGGACAGGGAAGCCTGGGGTGCTGCAGTCCATGGGGTTGCAAAGTGTCAGATATGAATGAGCGGCTGACCTGAGGAACTGCTGCTGCTGCTGCTGCTGCTAAGTTACTTCAGTTGTGTCCGATTCTGTGCGACCCCATTGACGGCAGCCCACCAGGCTCACCCGTCCCTGGGATTCCCCAGGCAAGAATACTGGAGTGGGTTGCCATTTGAACTGAGGAACTGAGGAAATGCTAAACAATGATTTTAAATTTGTAATTATAAAATGCATGAAGCTCTATAATTATTAAAAAGTACAAATGTGATTCTTGCAACAAGCTCCAATATTTTGGCTACCGGCTGCCAAGAGCCGACTCATTGGAAAAGACCCTGATGCTGGGAAAGATTGAGGGCAAAAGGCAAACGGGATGACAGAAGATAAGATTGTTGGATGGCATTATCGACTCAATGGACATGAGTTTGAACAAACTCTGGAGACAGTGATGGACAGGGAATCTGGTGTGCTGCAGTCCATGGGATCGCAAAGAGTTGGACATGACTGAGCGACTGAATAGTAACAACAACCATAAGTAACTAGTATTCTTATTTACCTGATAGACTTTTGACCTCTGTCCTGTGAATCCATCCCATAGGATGACGGTGCCTTCATAATCACTGCTGGCTAATAGATTCTTGTGATAACTACTCCAACTGATACAGCTGAAAGAAAGGGATATTAAGTTAAGCCTTATTTTACATAAAAATAAACAGCAATGGATACAAAGAATTTGGATGTGTTAAAAAAGATTAGAACCCTTTCAAAATGGTCTATATAAGTTCACAATAATTATTTTGCCCACAGTCCATAAAGGAAGAAGGCATCAAATAATTCCCATATCATTCAATTGAAACTACCAA
The DNA here is from genome assembly GCF_032405125.1 of Capricornis sumatraensis. Lineage (NCBI taxonomy): Eukaryota > Metazoa > Chordata > Mammalia > Artiodactyla > Bovidae > Capricornis > Capricornis sumatraensis. The sequence goes on from NC_091082.1 coordinate 64,495,826, forward strand.
ATCACACACCATAACCACTCTTCACTCTCATCATCAGCTAGAAGACAGATATGGTGTGCCTAAAGTTGCTACTGGCCATCCTTGACACATGAGGAATACACGTCTGTAGGTGGAGATAACAGAGGCCAGGGGGACACACGTATGTCATGGCGGAGACACATGAGGAATACATGTCTGTAGGTGGAGATAACAGGGGCCGGGGGGACACACGTATGTCATGGTGGAGACACATGAGGAATACATGTCTGTAGGTGGAGATAACAGGGGCCGGGGGGACACACGTATGTCATGGCGGAGACCAAATCAGACCCTTCAGGGCCCTACTTCCAGTTGTGTCAGATCATATAAGCCACTAAACTGGTCTGAATTGAGTCTCTGTGTTCACAGGCAAATGTTGACTAATGTAAGTGCATGACTCAAATTTCAATAAAATGCATTTAACAGAATTAAACTTCTAACATTTACGGTTTTGGCTATTCTCAAATGTTCCAATACTGAGAATGCAACATCTAAAAATATATGCTTTTGGTTAGACATATATGTGCATCACACATATAGTAAAGCTAATGTATATTAAAGAAAAAAGTCACTTAGAAAGCAAAGCAGCTAACCTAGGTGATTTCCAAGCATTTGAACACAAAGCCTTTTTGCTGTCTTCTAGCTGTATTTGTGCTACATTTTAGGGTTTGAAGAGTTTATTTGCAACTTTAGACGTACTTATTAGAATTCTTGGGAGAAATGACATGGAACAGTCAAGAGCCTTGGATTTAGTCAGACCTGAGCTTAAATTCCAGATCTGCAACTTACTAGTTGTGGCTTTGGGTAATTCAGTTCACTTTCACAACTGGTGTGCTCCAAATGGGTTTCAGGGGAGCTTACATATTGACCCTTTTAGCCCCAAGTCCATTGTTTCCAGATTTGAACAGTTTCCTTCTCTTTATTCCAAGGTGCATAAAATACTACCATATTGCTTTGTATCTGTCAAGACAGACAAGGTAAACCCTCCAATCCATATTTTCATTATGGTAACATTTATTATGAATTCTTAATATGGGTCAAGTATTGTGCTGAGGGCATCATGTAGCTTTATTTAAAGTATAACCCTATGAAATTGGAGAAGGAATTGGGAACCCACTCCAGCGTTCTTGCCTGGAGAATCCCAGGGACGGGGGAGCCTGTGGGCTGCCGTCTATGGGGTCGCACAGAGTCGGACACGACTGAAGTAGGTATTACTATTAGAGCCTCTATTTTACAAATTAGTAGCATGAAACGGTTAAGAGCAAGATTCTGTCTGAATCTTGTCTACTCCAGAGACTAGCTGTACAACCATCAACAAGTTAATGAACCCTTTCTGTGCTTCAGCTTCCTTGTATAAAACAAGGTAATGATGGTCTGCTTAAGACACAGAACTTATGATAATGCCTGCCACTGAAGAATTCAATAAAATTATGTCTCACTCATGCTGCGTTCCTTTCACTTAGGAATAAAGTATATAAACTAAGTAGATAATCATTACACATTCTCAATGATGAGCACCAGTTAGTTCAGTCTAGCATTTTTATATGAATTAGGAAACAGAAAAGAAAGTTATACAAATAAAGCCTACAGTACTTGCTATATTATTAACATTATTAAAGTGACCACATATATTATATGTGTCATTTATCCAAATAAAAAAGGGATAAGAATGACTAGAAAATGTTCAAAGTTTTAAATTTACTATTAGTTTCTTGATGTCACTCCCTTTGAAGCCAGTGCCTATGAAAACAGCTTAGGAAGTTTGTTTTAAACATGAAGACTCTAGCATTCCTTTTAGATTTTTGGGGCAGATCAGAAGCTGGGTCTAGTTTCTGCAGTTTGAACAGTATTCCAGGTTTAAAAAGCACTCGTTATAAACTCCAACCCTTAATATATGAAACTTAAACACTATGCCCTCACAAAAAGACATACCATTCTTGTGAAAAGAATTCTTAAAATTATAAACAATTATAATAGTTAGAGATATGTGCATGCTAGAGGAAAAATTCCAGACTTTGAGATACTATTCACTGGGCTACAGTAATCCTTCATTCAATACCCCATGAAAGGTCATCTACAGTAAAGACACTTATTTGATTAAATGCAAGAAGATTTTCATTTGGCAAATAGAAAAACTACTAACCCTCACAGGGAAAAAGTGATCGATATCTATAAAAAAAGATATTCTGACGTATCTTCTATATATAATTAATAATGTTCACCACGAACGAGTAAGATGTCACATGAAAAGGTAAAAATAACAAACATACTAATCACAGATACTGTTATATACACACTACATTATGCCAAGTAAATAATGTAAATACCTGATTTTGGAATTGCAGGTCATTTCATTTTCAGGGTAATGAATATCCACCGCATCCTGAATGACTGTGCCATATTCATAGACTTTAATCTTCTTTGTAACCCCAGCAATTGCAAAGTAGTCACAATCCCGGTCAAACTCAATACTAAGAAATGAAGTACATACTTGGGTCAGTAAGACTATTTACCTATCCTTGTGATGTTACGATGACAACATTTCAGAATTTGGTTTTTTTCCTCCCCGATTTCTAAAGTGATTCTATCTACAATGATAACAGATCTACTTGAAATGCCTTCAAACTGTATTAGGCCTTATGGAGATTAAGTCATTATCAAGACATGTAAAATTAAGAGTGGTGGAGAACTGCATAGCTATACAATTCTGAACCACAGATGGTTTTTTGGTTCCTAGAAACTTGACATGATTTTCAATTCATCTTTAGTAACAATATTACAACATACCAAACTGTCAAAGCTAACAAGCTACACTGTAAAAGTAGTGAGGGAAGATTTAATGGTTTGGTATATTAAAAATACATCAAAACAGAATAGTCAATAAGCCTTTTCCTTAATTTTAGCTTTTTCTCTACCTACCATTCTGTGTAGATGACAGAATTTCACAATATTTAATGTTATTTTAATAAATTAATGAGTACACAAGCTGAATTATGACACAACTTAAGGAAGGTATAACAATAAGGATAAAATATACATATGAATGGAATAATTAAACAATCATTACGTTTCCTCCAATCATTTCTCACCTTCCAATCTAATATGATCTCTCTGACTTATGAACCACAAGCAAACAGAGGAAAACCTAAGTAAAAATTTTTCCTTCTTTTCAAGTTACTTAAGAGAATTCACCTCTCTCTTACTGACTTTTTACACAAGTTTCAAAATAAGTAACTCCAAAGGACAACACAAGGTTTTATTCATCTTTAAGGACCGTAACTTGGAGTCCTAAAAAAGTTGTTATATAATCAACAAGAATGTTAAGTAACCTAATGGAATTAAGAGCAAAATGAATCATCACACACATTATTTCTTAATGAGTTAAATATCCTTTCTAGAAGCTCAGTCATAAAGTTAGAGAATACATAAGAATTACTGATCTTTAATTACATAATAATACCAATAATAGATAATATTCATTGATCGCTCACTCACTATAACCACCACACAAACTCACTCATTAAATTCTCATAATAACCCTATGAGTTAGGTATTAATTTTGATAGGTATTATTAATTTATCCACATTTTATATATGAGAAAACTAAGGACTGGAGTTGAGTAACTTGCCCAGAGCATCTTATAAGTGGCTAAAATGATATGGTAGTGCTCTGCATATATTAAGCATTCACCAAGTGTATACAAATAACTATAAGACATATTTTTCTTTATACATTAACTGTGACATCTTTTTACCAAAAAGTATATGGTTAATTAATAATATAGTAAGAAGCTTTGCTAAGCTGACAATGAATTAGGAAAATAAGTACACATCAAGAGTATTTCCCATAAAAATACATGTTGAGATGCTCACTTTTCATTACAACTTTAAATCCTTGCTCAATTTTATGCAATTTTTAAAGAAATTTCATGAAATGTCATTGACTATTGCAAAATTCAGCAAATGTTCCCTTCAATACTGTATGACTATGTAGCAATGCAAAAGACTGACTTGTACAACAGTTTCAGCGTCACTGCTGTCTCAGCTAAGGTCATCTGCCCTGTGCACCCTAATGGAATATAACTGTATCGATGGCAACTATTCATCTATCCCAACTCAATTTATACTCCCAACCTCACACCACTGAAGGTGAAATATTACTGTGTCTGGTAAAGGACAGAGTTATCAGAACTGAAATTCTATCCTTAACTTAGGAAATTTTGTTATGGCTGAGATATAAAAAGAAAACCAGTTGTATTATCTCTAAATATTTTTTCTTCACCTACAAACACACATGACTAATAAAAATATTCCAAAGGTTGTACTAGGAAAAGTTAACACGCTACTTCCAAACTACTTGTTTTTAATATAAAAAAGTTTAAACACTAACTTATTAAAGATACTACAGGAAGAAAACTGGCATATAAATTAAAATATTGTCAAAAGAATAGATTTGATGATATAAACAAGTAATTAAATCTGTTTCCTCTGTTGCTACGCTGTTATTCAACACAGCTCTCTTTTTTCAACAAAGGTTATTATTTAGCTATATCAGATCATTATTAACTCTTATACATTTTGTTTTGTATAAGAGTGGTTAACTTTTTGTTAGTGACAGTTTCACCTCATTATTAACTTTTTGTTTTGACTTTACTGCTATTCTTTTCTTACATTCTGGTTATGTTCTCTTCTTAATACATTAGTATAACAAGGACCTAGATAGTATCCTTATTTTAATATTCTAAGATATAGAGGCTCTAGTTTAAAAACAAGATTTTAATAGAAATACTGATCAAAAAGTATAAAGAATAGCATTATTTCTGATTAAAAGGGAAAGGAAGAAAAACAGCTACCTTAAAAAAAAATGCAAGTACTTTCACATAATTAAGACTCAGAATTTAAGTAGTTCCAAACATGAGTCATTTGTTCCCAATTTCAAACAGATGTAATCATATCTGTTCCCAGAAACAAAGTCAGACTCTAGAAACCAATCATGGAATAACTCAAAAGAATAATGTAGTTTTCAGACAGAGAGCTAATTTCAGGGCTAATACAAAATAGATGGTCTCTCATTTCACAATATTTCAGCTGCTTTAATTTCTGAAATCTGATAAAACAAACAAAAGTAATAAACAATGACTAGTTAGGCTGAAATAAAAACAAAATAAAAGGTAAACAAATTAAAACACACTTGATGGTGCAATTAAATTCAAAAAAGAACTTCAAGAAGTCTTGCAATACAAAATTCATTTCTGCTATCCACTATCACTGGTAATAAAACAAGTAGTTTATGAAAGTTAACTGCAATAAAACAAATTCAGTTTCACAGAATTTTTTAAATTTAAAAAATAAACATTGAAAAATTATCGGAATGGGGACTTTCATGAAAATAAACTGCATTTTTCTTTCACACTTGGAACATTTCAACTGTTTTTAAAAGTGATTTATTTAAGAAGCTGTAAAATGAAACTCAGCTGTTTGAAATTGGCTATATTCTTTGTCAAAAGGGCCATCAGTCAAATGATTAAGCATCAAGGCAATAGACCACACAGGACACTTGATTAATGCAGACATCTAGTACGGAGTAGCACAAAGCAACGTAAACACATCAGTATCTCAAGAGGGGAATTTTGTCAGGGTTCCCACTGTCTGCCATATTTTTTTTGTAATTATAAAATGTATTAGTGAACAAGGTGGATTAACATCCCCGAACAACAGAATCCAATTTATCAAAAGAAAATGTAAAGTAAACAAAATTGTTAAAGGTCCAATTCATTACCATGCTAGTTTGCCCCAGGAGATAGGGGCTGCTATAATTTCAAGGAAACAAAGAAAGGCTCAGAAACAGCCTTTTTTAAAATGAAAACAGAAGAGGAGCGCTTTACATAATACAAAAAGGATAAGTAAATAATAACTGAGGATATTCAACTATGACTTTCTTTCAACTCGATCAATAGTATTGGCAAAAACTTCCATAACATACTGAACACGATGTGTCAAGCATTGTTTTAAGCTCTTTACATTAAATACATTTAATCTTCAAATCTCCACTGCATAGATAAAGAAACTGAGGTATACTAATGTTAAGTAATTTGCTCAAGGTTTACTGGAAAATTCCAAGTCATCAAGTTTCAGAGTCTACGCTCTCAGTCACTATGCAAAGCTTTTATTTTAATGAGAACAGAAGGGTTAGTCTATGAGAAACACATACAAAGGCAAAATAAACAACAATAACATAAAAATGGTATCTACTCATGGCATACATATGATAGTAGAAGTAATAACATCATAATTCATCCTGTACAACAATTTAAACAGAGAAAAAAGAGAGTACAGTAGCCTGGTAGGGTTTATAATTAGTGGGCAAGGTCATTTATTACTAAAATAAGCAAATGCCAAACAACAGGAACAAAACATGACACAGGAATTCAAGAGTCAATGATTACTAAGACTCACTGGAAGAAAATGTATGATGCTTGGATATTCTCATCCATATGAGAATATTCGTATGGGTGTGCCTGCTATCTGCCAAACACTGACCAAGCTGATGGAAAACCAGGATGTTAAACCAAGATACATTTCAGAAATGTGCAGAAATACGCATTAATACAAATCTGGGCTACTGCAACAGCCTCCTTACAAGTCTGCCGGTCCTGACTTTTATCTTTTCTAATCCATTTGAAGGGTGGATATTAGGGAAAATTTCCAAAATTACAGCTCTGTTCACATAATTATCATCACTTTGTTGTTGATGTTGTTGTTCAGTGGCTAAGTCATTTCTGACTCTTCGTGCTGCTGTGAACTGTAGCATGCCAACACTTACTACCATGTAAAAGTCAAACTTCAACCATTAAGAAAGGTTTGTCACAACCCGGCTTGAAGCTTTTCTTAAAACTTTTTTTTTTTAAACTACATATATAGGCAACGGTTCAAAAAGTGTATAGACAAAAGCTAGACTCCCTCCCAATTTTACCAAATAAGCACCTGATCAGCCTCCCTAAAGACAATCAACAGTTACAGTTCGTGCATCCTGCTAGACATGAACAAACATATGGGTATTCACAGTCTTTTTTATTTTTTAACACATGGGATGATATAATAGTATCTTGACAATCATGCAATATCAGTACATATTAGGGATACCTCATTTTTTTTCCTCAGTGGTTGCACAGATTTCCAACATATGGGTATATCATAAATTATTTAATAAGTCTAATGAGGAACATTTGCTTTCTAGTTTTTTTTTCTTTTTACTGTTAACAACAATACTACAATGAAATAAATACCTTTCTATCCATGTCATCTTTCACATATGCCAGAATACCCCTAAATATACCTGGATTATGAAGTGCTACGTCAAAAATCATACCTTGTTAATATAGTTAAATAAAGCTAAACCTCTCTCCATCCAGATCAACACCACTAATAATTTCAATTTTGTCTCCAAATGTTTCATTATCTTCTAAATCTAACTAAAACCCAGCTCCTCCCTGAAAATGCTGATTCCTCTGAGGTCCTCTCACGTTCCACATTAAAACACACTTAGATATAATGTCAGGGTCCTCCTTGCTATGCACAACTTCCCCAGGTATTCTTTCTCCTCCCTAAAACCTCCCAGGTCAAAATATCCTGTTAACTTGTATCACACAATACTGCTCATTACTCTTACCAATCCATGAGTTCTCGGAAATTTTAACTTTTAGCACAATATCACTCTCTCCAAATCTGCCCTTGTCATAATTCTTGGTAATTTCAACAATCCCACAGATTCTAATATCCTGGTCTATCAGTTGGACTTTCCTGTCTCCAAAGATCTTTTATTCTGCTCACCTCCACCTCGCACAACCATGATTAGGCTTTTTCATTACCAATAATGTCATTTCTCCATAATTGCACTTTCACTTTCTGACATATTGCTTTTTGACAACCACTTCCATTCGCTCCACCTAACTCACTGTTAGCAACAATCCTTCAGGCCTTCAGGCCCATGAGGAATCTAAAAGCTCACTGATCTTATCACTACTGTCCCTCCCCTGCCTTGTATATTCACTTTTCCTTTACCCATCATAGGTTACACAGTGAATAATTAAGATGCCCTCACATATAACTCTATTCCTTTAACATTTTTACATCACTTTTTCCTTATACCTAACTTCCTTGGTAAAACTCTAGTTAATCTAACTCTCTACTCTCTCTACACTTGAAATGGCATGGCTGAACATGGCTAGAGGAAAAAAACAAAAAACAAAAAACATGTTCTGATCATGACCACTATCCTCAAGTGGAGCTCTCACACTGCTCAGGTTTATGATAAATATCCCCGGTCCCATAAAATTTGCTAAAAATTTGTCCCACACTATTTGCTTTTAAAAAAAGGTACATAATTTTTCTATTCTTCTCAAATTTCTCATATCTCTTTCCTCTTAATCACTCTCAGCAGATTATTTTGCTCTCCATAGTTTATCATACACACACACACACACACACACACACACACACACACACAGAATAAGCAGGTAACTTACAATGGCTACCACCATCACATCCTCCACTTACCAGCATATACCCACATACGTTGATATACTGTGCCACCTCTCTGGCCACTGAGTGAAGGACACACCCCTAGATGGAGCCAAGAGGTCTACTTGTACACTGGATCCCAGCTTTGCTTGCCTACTCTAGGACTGCTTCCTAGACTGACCTCCACTGCTCTCCTATATCATTCATTTCTTCCATTCTCCTGGATCTTTTCCGTGAGCCTTTCAATTTCAATGTTTTCTTCCTTTAGGTGAAACACAAACAAAACAAAACTCCTCTTAGAACCCTAATTCTGCTTTAGCTATCATGCTATTCCTTTCCATTCTGATCACAGAACTTCACTAAAAAAGTGGTCCAAACACATCAATTCCTAATTCCTCTCCTCCCTTTCTCTTTAACCCAATCGAATCAAGCTTTCACCTTCACCACTGAAAATGCTGTACTAAGGTCAACAATGACCTGCTGTCTGCTAAATCTAAGAGTCAAATCTGAATTTTTATCTTAACCGAATATCAACAAGAGCTGGCTTAAGCTCATATTGCTCAATATCAGCAACCCAACAACCCAATCAAAAAATGGGTGGAAGACTGAAACAAACATTTTTTTTTCCAAAGAAGACATACAGATGGCCAACAAACGCATGAAAAGATGCTCAACATTGCTTATTATTAGAGAAATGCAAATCAAAACTACAGTGAGGCATCACTTTATACCAGTCAGAATGGACATCATCAAAAAACCTATACAGTAAATGCTGGAGAGGACATGGAGCAAAGGGAACTCTCTTGCACTGTCAGTGGGACTATAAACTGATACAGCCTCTATGGAGAACAGTCTGGAGATTCCTTAAAAAACTAGGAATAAAACTACCATATCATGCAGCAATCCCACTACTGGGCATATACCCTAAGAGAACCATAATGCAAAAAGACACATGTACCCCAATGTTCACTGCAGCACCATTTACAACAGTCAGGACATGGAAGTAACCTGGATGTCTCTTAAGAGATGAATGGATAAAGAAGTTATGGTACATATATACAATGGAATATTACTCAGCCATTAAAAGGAACAAATTTGAGTTAGTTGAACTGAGATAGATAAACCTAGAGCCTGATATACACAGTGAACTAAGTCAGAAACAGAAAAACAAATATCATATATTCACATGTACATATGGAATCTGGTTTCCCAGGTGACCTATGCAGCACACCCCAGAGACTTGGGTTTGATCCCTGGGTTGGCAAGATCCCCTGGAGAAGAGACTTGCAACCTAATCCAGTATTCTGGCCTGGAAAATCCCATGGACAGAGGAGCATGGTGGGCCACAGCCCATGGGGGCTGCAAAGAATCAGACACAACTGAGTACTTATGTGCATGTGTGTGTACACACACACACGGAATCTAGAAAAATGGTACTAATGAACCTATTTCCAGGGCAGGAATAGAGATGCAGACACAGAGAATGGACTTATGGACACAGTGAGGCAAGGGGGGAGGGTACAAACTGGGAGAACAGCATTGACATACGTATACACTGCTGCTGCTGCTAAGTCGCTTCAGTCGTGTCTGACTCTGTACGACCCCATAGACAGCAGCCCACCAGGCTCCCCTGACCCTGGGATTCTCCAGGCAAGAACACTGGAAATGGGTTGCCATTTCCTTCTCCAATGCATGAAAGTGAAAAGTGAGTGTGAAGTTGCACAGTTGTGTCTGACTCTTCGTGACCGCATGGACTGCAGCCTACCAGGCTCCTCCGTCCATGGGATTTTCCAGGCAAGAGTACTGGAGTGGGTGCCATTGCCTTCTCCGTATGTATAAACCACTGTGTGTAAATAGATAGCTAGCAGGAAGCAGTTGTATAGCACAAGGAACACAGCTCAGTGCTCTGCAATGACCTACAGATGTGGGATGGCGGGGTGGGAGGAAGGCTCATGAGGGAGGCTCACAAGGAAGCAGACATATGTATACTTAGAGCTGATCCATGCTGCTGTACAGCAGAAACCAACACAGCATTGTAAAGTAATTACCTTCTGATTAAAAATAAATAAAAAAGAAACAACAAGAGCTGACTAAAATGATCACTCCTTCCTCCTCAACACTATTTTTCTCCTACCTCACTAGTGGCTCCATCATAGCATACATTGTTCATCCCTCCTCCTGGGTCCACTGTCATACTAAAGTATCCCCTAATTCAGTTCTGGCCCCTCATCTCCTTTGAATCTCCATGGACTTCTTTGGGAATCTCATCTAATCTTTAGGTTTTAATCTATACACTAAAATTAAAAGACGCTTACTCCTTGGAAGAAAAGTTATGACCAACCTAGATAGCATATTCAAAAGCAGAGACATTACTTTTCCAACAAAGGTCCATCTAGTAAAGGCTATGGTTTTTCCAGTGGTCATATATGGATGCGAGAGTTGGACTGTGAAGAAGGCTGAGCGCCAAAGAATTGATGCGTTTGAACTGTGATGTTGGGGAAGACTCTTGAGAGTCCCTTGGACTGCAAGGAGATCCAACCAGTCTATTCGGAAGGAGATCAGTCCTGGGTGTTCTTTGGAGGCAATGATGCTAAGGCTGAAGCTCCAGTACTTTGGCCACCTCATGCGAAGAGTTGACTCACTGGAAAAGACTCTGATGCTGGGAGGGATTGGGGGCAGGAGGAGAAGGGGACGACAGAGGACGAGATGGCTGGATGGCATCACCAACTTGATGGACATGAGTTCGAGTGAACTCCAGGAGTTGGTGATGGACAGGGAGGCCTGGCGTGCTGCGATTCATGGGGTGGCAGAGTCAGACACGACTGAGCGACTGAACTGAACTGAATGACCACCAAATGCTATCTCACCTAGCAGCCCTCTCTCTGTACTACTGGCTCACGCCTATTTGACAGCTCAATTTTAATCTAACAGGCATCTTAATTCATACTACATTGAGTTTCTGAATCGCCTATCATACACTTTCCTCATCTTATTTACTAACCTCATTTCTCTTTTAATTAACTTTAACATCAACTCTTTCAGCTCAACCTTCAAAATACATATAGACTGTAACCACTTTTCACTAACTCACTGCCACCACTCTCATCCAAGCTACCATTATTCCATGTCTATATTATCAAATAGGCTCCTTACTGGCTCCCTGCTTCCATATTGGACCCTTACAGTCTGTTTGCAAACAGGTCAAATCACCATTCCTTTGGTTCAAAATGGCTTCTGACTTGGTCTCATGAAAAAGGCAAAGTGATTATAAAACAGTGCAAGTGATTTCCTCTCCCTCTCCCTTGTTTTGGTTACACTGGCCTCACGGTAAAACTAGGAAATTCCAAACCTAATCCCACTTCAGAGGCAGTGCACCTGACAAGTCTCTGATCCTGAAGTGGTCTAATCTTTTTCAAAAGGAAGCTTTCTACTCTCTGTCCCCTACTTCCCTGAACTATCTCCCTCTGCTCTATTTTTCTTTCATAGGATTTAAAGAACTTATATCCTATACTTTCTTCTCATATGTTATCAGTTTTCTTTTTTTATTTAAATATTCATCCCACTTGGAATTTATTTAAAACTATCAGAAGAAATGTAAATTTGTACTTTTCTACATTATTACTGAGGAAACCCATTTATTTAATAATCTCTTCCCCACATTTATTAGAAGTGCAGAAAATGAAGAGGAACTAAAGAGCCTCTTGATGAAGTCTGTCATGTACTGAGATCTGAGCTGATTTAAAGTCTCATACAACTTGTGTTTTTATTTTGTCTTACAGCTAACAAAGGAATTTTCCAAATATAATGATATTTATAACTACTTTAACTTCATCATGGACTGAACCCTAACCATTATGAAGTGCCAGGGCAGGAGGAAATATGAAGAGAAAATGAAATTTAACGCTTCTAGCTGAAATTAAACCTTACTTTAAACACTTACAGCTCCAAATTTTAAGAACTCTTATATACAGAACAAATCTATGCTTCATACTGTGATCTAATGCGAAAATATCTCCCTTTTGATGGGAAGTTTAGCCTATTTACAGTTATTTATCAAGGATACATTTGCTTTCAATTCTCTTTTATGTTGTGGTATGCATTTTTAACTGCATTTTTAATTAAAAATATTTTTCACCATTTGATTTCTTTCTGCTTTCTATGTGCTAGTTTTATAAATGGGAACTGTAGTATTTCTGTCTAATGGCTATTTTTATGACTTTAAGAGTTATGATAGAAAGAAAGAAAGGATTAAATGCATCTATTAAGTCTCTTGAGGAAAACAACAGAATGGGAAAGACTGGAGATCTCTTCAAGAAAATTAAGAGATAACAAGGGAACATTTCATGCAAAGATGGGCTCAATAAAGGACAGAAATGGTATGGACCTAACAGAAGCAGAAGATAAATATTTTTAAAATTTAAATTTATTTTAATTGGAGGCTAATTACTTTACAGTATTGTATTGGTTTTGCCATACATCAACATGAATCTGACACAGGTGTACACGTGTTCCCAATCCTGAACCCCCCTCCCACCTCCCTCCCCATACCATCCCTCTGGGTCAACCCAGTGCACCAGCCCCAAGCATCCTATATCCTGCTGCAATGAACATTGGGGTGCACGTGTCTCTTTCAATTCTTGTTTCCTTGGTGTGTATGCCCAGCAGTGGGATTGCTGGGTCATAAGGCAGTTCTATTTCCAGTTTTGTAAGGAATCTCCACACTGTTCTCCATAGTGACTGTACTAGTTTGCATTCCCATCAACAGAGTAAGAGAGTTCCCTTTTCTCCACACCCTCTCTAGCATTTATTACTTGTAGACTTTTGGATCACAGCCACTCTGACTGGCATGAAATGGTATCTCACTGTGGTTTTGATTTGCATTTCTCTGATAATAGCGATGTTGAGCATTTTTTCATGTGTTTGTTAGCCATCTGTATATCTTCTCTGGAGAAATCTCTATTTAGTTCTTTGGCCCATTTTTTGATTGGGTCATTTATTTTTCCAGAATTGAGCTGCAGGAGTTGCTTGTATATTTTTTGAGATTAGTTGTTTGTCAGTTGCTTCATTTGCTATTATTTTCTCTTATTCCGAAGGCTGTCTTTTCACCTTGCTTATAGTTTCCTTTGTTGTGCAGATATAAAAGAAGCAGAAGATATTAAGAAGAGGTGGCAAGAATACACAGAAGAACTATACAAAAAGAGCTTCACGACCAAGATAATCACGATGTTGTAATCACTCACCTAGAGCCAGACATCTTAGAATATGAAGTCAAGTGGGCCTTAGAAAGCATCACTATGAACAAAGCTAGTGGAAGTGATGGAATTCCAGTAGAGCTATTTCAAATCCTGAAAGATGATGCTGAGAAAGTGCTGCACTCAATATGCCAGCAAATTTAGAAAACTCAACAGTGGCCACAGGACTGGAAAAGGTCAATTTTCATTCCAACCCCAAAGAAAGATTATGCCAAAGAATGCTCAAACTACCACACAATTGCACTTATCTCACACGCTAGTAAAGTAATGCTCACAATTTTCCAAGCCAGGCTTCAGCAATACATGAATTGTGAACTTCCAGATGTTCAAGCTGGTTTTAGAAAAGGCAGAGGAACCACAGATCAAACTGCCAACATCCAGTGAGTCGGACATGACTGAGCGACTGAACTGAACTGAACTGGTTAAGTCTCTAATCTGAGCAAAGAACAAAATTATTTTTGCCTTTCTTCTTCCTAGTCTATTGATTACATTGAGTATCTTAAAATTTACTTTATACATTCAAAGATATTTTTACCACTCATTTCTGTGCAAGTGAAAAACCTACAAATAATTATCTGAGCATAGAAATGAATCTCATTATACATATAAAGACAAACTAGCCATGGCATTTCTGAGGGCTCTACTTATTCATTATAAATAGGTTCAAGTATCTGACTACTTCATTGTATCGTCTAATGCAGCCATATCAAATATTACATACTAAAATATACATTACATTTTAAATTATTTTCCTTTTATTTCTCTCATACTATAGCAGCTGCTAAGTCGCTTCAGTCGTGTCTGACTCTGTGTGACCCCAGAGACGGCAGCCCACCAGGCTCTCCCATCCCTGGGATTCTCCAGGCAAGAACACTGGAGTGGGTTGCCATTTTCTTCTCCAATGCATGAAAGTGAAAAGTGAAAGTGAAGTTGCTCAGTCGTGTCCGACTCTTAGCGACCTCATGGACTTCAGCCTCCCAGGCTCCTCCGTCCATGGGATTTTCCAGGCAAGAGTACTGGAGTGGGTTGCCACTGCCTTCTCCATATTACAGCTAGGGCACTATAATTTTTTAATGTGTATATAGACTGTAATATCTATTACTTTTACTTCAGAATAGCATCAATGTTCAGTTGAAGTTTATTTGTGGATGTTGAACTTTGAATTTCATATAATTTTCATGTCACAAAATGTTATTCTTTATATTTTTTACATATTATTTATTTATATTTTTTATATTTTCATTTTAAAAATATAAAGACTATTCTTAGCTTTTTGCTGTACAAAATTAGACAATGAATCAGAACTGGCTTGCAGGTCTTAATTTACTGACCCTTGTCTTGAATGAATGGATAAATTTGATTTTATTCTACATGCACTAAAGTGAAGCCACATTTAAATTCTGTGTATATATTTGTACGATTATTTATATTAACTGGCTTTTTTGGTTTTAATTCCACAAAGATATAAGATGTTGCTTTAAAACAACTACTTTAAAAAATTTTATTTTTCTGTTCCCTCTGGCTATCAAGGAACAGCTAGGACAAATATGTATACTATCTGACATATATTCTGTAACACTTGTGTGAATGCCAAGTGTTTCACACTGTGATAACATTTCTTTCTGGGCTTCCCAGGTGGCACGGTTGTAGAGAATCTGCCTGCTAATGCAGGAGATGCAAGTTCGATTCCTGGGTCAGGAAGATCCCCTAGAGTAGGAAATGGCAACTCACTCCAGTATTCCTGCCTAGAAAATTCCATGGACAGAGGAGCCTGGCAGGTTACAGTCCATGGGGCTGTAAAGAGTCTGACATGAATGAATAGAAAAATACCTTTCTATTCAAAGGATTTAAAATTAAAGATACAACTGGAGGCCCTTTACAATCAATGTGCTGATTATCAAATTTTTCTCATTTACGTCTATAGCAAGTTATAATTTATACTCACTTAAATTAACTTAGTTGTAGATTCTTCATCTGTCTTAAAAGAGCTTTTATGTACAATATAACAATATCTTATAATAGATGGTGTTTATTAGAGAACTTTGGAAAACTAAGAATAACTTCTGAAGCAAAGATTAACAGAAAGATAGTATAAAAACATCTACTAGAGAAAAAAAAGAAGAGATAAAAAGCGAAATATCTTTTGTTCCAAAAGTTACTATGACACTGTGTCTTCTTTGGAACATGTCTGTATTTAGGAAAGTGGAGGGAACTATAGGTAAAGAAAAAGTTTCAATTTTTACTTTTGAAATACAAGTAGAAGATACATCTATCTAACTGTTTAGTATCCTCAGGTAGCATTTACAAGCAACAAATAAGAATACAATATTAAATCATTAATGTTATTAATGCTGTGATGCTTCATCAGAAAACAACAAAAGTATGATACAAAGAAACTATTCAACACTACAGAGAGGTAATCTAAAGTGAAAATGTATAATCTAGGAAATTTTTCATATATAAAATATATGAAAGTATGTTCCCAAAATAAGTTAGCAAGATAGACTTTAATAAATCAGAAACCCACCTCATATTTCTTACAGAAACAAGTGGACAAAACTACTGAGAAAAACCTAAAAGAGAAAACGTGACTTTTATCAGATTAACCCTCTCAATTAAAGAGGGGAGGGGAGTCAGCCTGCCTTTGGACTGATGTCCACTACCCTCCCCCTCAGTTGCCAGCATCTGAAATAAAGCAAACTTTCCTTTCCCCCAACCTGGCCTGCTTAGTAGCTTCTGAGCAGCGAACAGCTAGACCTCCCGTGCATACCTTTTGGTAACAGATTTGGCACCCAAAATGGGGCTGGCTACTGCTGGCTCTCCTGGGTCTTCCAGGGGAGAGCTGTGTCTATGATAGTGTATTAGCCTGCTGTTTATGGCTAGCTAGCCGCAGGCAGGGGATTTGGGGACATTCCTGCTGCTGCTGCTGCTAAGTTACTTCAGTTGTGTCCGACTCTGTGCGACCCCACAGATGGCCACCTACCAGGCTCCTCTGTCCCTGGGATTCTCCAGGCAAAGAACACTGGAGTGGGTTGCCATTTCCTTCTCCAATGCATGAAAGTGAAAAGTCAAAGTGAAGTCGCTCAGTCGTGTCCAACTCTTAGCGACCTCATGGACTGCAGCCTACCAGGCTCCTCCGTCCATGGGATTTTCCAGGTCTTCCAGGGGAGAGCTGTGGCTGTGATAGTGTATTAGCCTGCTGCTTATGGCTAGCTAGCCGCAGGCAGGGGATTTGGGGACATTCCTAGCAGCTGCCAAAACTATTTGAGGATCCTTCCTGTTTCTCCCCTGCTCAGCACTGGCTGCCAACTCACGCTTTTCCTTGGCGGGATGGAAACTTGCATTTGGGACGAACCGATGAGCTCCAAGACTGGGTAAGTCCCCCAGTGTGCATACAGGCAACTTTCCCATTTGTGAGTGGCTAGTGCTATTTGGGCATTTTGCCAATGGGTTCTGACTGCCGCTGAGGATTGTTTGTGAGTGCTCATGCTATTTGGGTATTTTTGCCAGTTGGTTCTGATGTGTGTCTGATGTGGAGAACTGTTTGGGAAACGGGATGCTTCCCTGGTGGCTCAGATGGTAAAGAATCTGCCTTCAATGTGGGAGACCTGGGTTCAGTCCTTGGGTTAGGAAGATCCCCTGGAGAAAGGAATGGCTACCCACTCCAGTATTCCTGCCTGGAAAATTCCACGACAGAGGAGCCATGGAATGTTGTGGGGTCGGGGGGAAGGGAAGAAAAACAGAGCTCTTGTTCTAAAATTTTTAGAGAAATGCAAAGAATTTAGAATAACAAACAACTATGAAAAAGCGTATCAAAGTTGTAGGATTTACATTACCTGTTTTGAAGGCTTATTATGAAACTACAAGAAATAACCAAGAGAGTGTAGTACCAGTCAAAGAGCAGATATACAGATAAATGCAACAAAACAGAGTGTCAGGAGGCACATTTATATATACTTGCTCAATTGGTTCTAAAGACAGAAAGAAGCCAATGGGAAAGGTTCACTTTTTAAACAAATAATGTTTGGAATAAGTGGATATCCATACTGGGGGAAAAACCGATTTTCAACTTTTACTTCAAAATCTAAACAAAAATTAACTTGAAATGGATTACAGATTTATACATAAAAGCTGAAACTATTAAAATTATAGTAGAAAACAGGGGATAAAAATCTTTATACTTCGGGACAGGCAAACATTTCTAAAGGAAAGAGCCTAAATCATTTAAAAAAACTAACTGGAATTCATAAAAATTAAATACTTATGTTATTTGAAAGACACCATTAATTAAAAGGCAAGTCACAGACTGGGAGAAAATACTATCAATACATATTTCTAGTATATAAAAAATTCTCACTACTCAATGACAGTAAAGGCTGATTTTTAAAAAATGGGCAAAAAATTTGAATAGGTGCTTCATAAAAGAAGTGAAGTGAAGTGAAGTCGCTCAGTCGTGTCCGACTCTTTGCGACCCCATAGACTGTAGCCTATCAGGCTCCTCCGTCCATGGGATTTTCCAGGCAAGAGTGCTGGAGTGGATTGCCATTCACTTCTCCAGGGGATCTTCCCAACCCAGGAATCGAACCCGGGTCTCCCGCATTGCAGGCAGACGCTTTACCATCTGAGCCACCAGGGAAACACACAAAATGGCCAATATGCACATTAAAAAGCACTAGTCACAAGGGAAACACATAATAAAGCAAGCAAACATCTATATGTCCACAAATAAAGAGACTGACAATGCCAAGAGTTATTCAGGGTTTGAGGCAAATGGAACTCTTACACTGCTGACTGGAATGTTAAAATAACTCAATCATTTGGAAAACAGTTTGGCAGTTATTTAAAATGTTAAGCACTAATCATACATAGGTCCGTCTAGTCAAGGCTATGGTTTTTCCTGTGGTCATGTATGGATGTGAGAGTTGGACTGCAAAGAAAGCTGAGTGCTGAAGAATTAATGCTTTTGAACTGTGGTGTTGAAGACTCTTGAGAGTCCCTTGGACCGCAAGGAGATCCAACCAGTCCATTCTAAAGGATATCTGTCCTGGGTGTTCTTTGGAAGGAATGATGCTAAAGCTGACACTCCAGTACTTTGGCCACCTCATGCGAAGAGTTGACTCATTGCAAAAGATTCTGATACTGGGAGGGATTGGGGGCAGGAGGAGAAGGGGACAACAGAGGACGAGATGGCTGGATGGCATCACTGACTCAATGGACGTGAGTCTGGGTGAACTCTGGGAGATGGTGATGAACAGGGAGGTCTGGCGTGCTCCGATTCATGGGGTCGCAAAGAGTTGGACACAACTGAGTGACTGAACTGAACTGAACAGCCCAGCAATTTCAATCCCAGGTATTTACCCAAGAGAAATAAATATGAAAATGATATCCAAATAACTAGTATGTGAATATTCATAGGAGCTTTATTCATAATAGTCAAAAATTAGAAAGAACTCAGATGTCTATCAACATATGAAGGATAAACCAACTGTGGAATATTCATTAAATGCAATACTGCTAAATAATTAACTAACAACTGATGCAGAAAACATGGATGAATCTCAAAACATGCTGAGCTAAACAAGCTATACACAAAGGAGTACATTCGGTATGGTTCTATTTATAATAAGCTCCAGAATGACTAAACTACTGTATGATGACAGAAAACAGATAGCCAGTGGCCTGGGACAGGAATCTGGAGTATTAAAAGCAAAGTGGCAGGAAATAAAATTTTTGGAAATGTTCTCTATTTAGATTGTGGTTTATACAATTGCCAAAATTAAACACTTTATTGTAAAGTGGACTTCAACAAAGGTGATTTTTAAAACTACCCAGTTTGTGATCCTACATATATTAAACTTAAATTATGTAAATAATAGAACAACAAATTTATTCCTCTCAAGGATGGATCAAAGAACAATGTTTTATAACTTTAAGTGCTATCAACAAAAATTACCTAAGAATGTGGGAGAGCAAAGGGGACGAGAAAGACAACAACGACCAGCAGTAGGAAAGCAGCCATGTGTAAAGATGAGTATGATATAGCTAGTAAGAGTGCAAGCTTTGGTCTTATTTCAAGGCATTTTCCAGCTCCACTCAATAAATAATTTTTAAAAGACACAAATAGGAAACTTTCTGCTGAACAAATCAGAACTGGTTATTCAGTTCAGTTCAGTTCAGTCGCTCAGTCATGTCCGACTCTTTGCGACCCCATGAATCGCAGCACACCAGGCCTCCCTGTCCATCACCAAGTCCCAGAGTTCATTCAGACTCACATCCATCGAGTCAGTGATGCCATCCAGCCATCTCATCCTCTGTCGTCCCCTTCTCCTCCTGCCCCCAATTCCACACAGCATCAGAGTCTTTTGCAATGAGTCAACTCTTCGCATAGGTGGCTAAAGTACTGGAGTTTCACCTTTAGCATCATTCCCTCCAAAGAAATATCAGGGCTGATCTCCTTCAAAATGGACTGGTTGGATCTCCTTGCAGCCCAAGGGACTCTCAAGAGTCTTCTCCAACACTACAGTTCAAACGCATCAATTCTTCGGCACTTAGCTTTCTTCGCAATCCAACTCTCACATCCATACATGACCACTGGAAAAACCATAGCCTTGACTAGACGGACCTTTGTTGGCAAAGTAATGTCCCTGCTTTTCAATATGCTATCTAGGTTGGTCATAACTTTTCTTCCAAGGAGTAAGGGTCTTTTAATTTCATGGCTGCAGTCACCATCTGCAGTGATTTTGGAGCCCCCCAAAATAAAGTCTGACACTGTTTCCACTGTTTCCCCATCTATACAAGAGTAATAAAAACTGGTGAGGAAGCAACAGCTAGAACTGGATATGTAACAACAGACTGGTTCCAAATAGGAAAAGGAGTATGTCAAGGCTGTATATCGTCACCCTGCTTATTTAACTTATATGCAGAGTACATCATGAGAAACGCTGGGCTGGAGGAAGCACAGGCTGGAATCAAGATTGCCAGGAGAAGTATCAATAACCTCAGATATGCAGATGACACCACCCTTATGGCAGAAAGTGAAGAAGAACTAAAGAGTCTCTTGAAAGTGAACAAGGAGAGTGAAAAAATTGGCTTAAAGCTCAACATTCAGAAAACAAAGATCATGGCATCTGGTCCCATCACTTCATGGGAAATAGATGGGGAAACAGTGTCAGACTTATTTTTCTGGGTTCAAAAATCACTGCAGATGGTGACTGCAGCAATGAAATTATAAGACCCTTACCCCTTGGAAGGAAAGTTATGACCAACCTAGATAGCATATTAAAAAGCAGACACATCACCTTGCCAACAAAGGTCCGTCTAGTCAAGGCTATGGTCTTTCCAGTGGTCATGTATGGATATGAGAGTTGGACTATAAACAAAGCTGAGCACCGAAGAACTGATGTTTTTGAACTGTGGTGTTGGAGAAGACTCTTGAGAGTCCCCTGGACTGCAGGGAGATCCAACCAGTCCATTCTAAAGGGGATCACTCCTGGGTATTCACTGGAAGGACTGATGTTGAAGCTGAAGCTCCAATATTTTGGCCACCTGATGTGAAGAGCTGACTCTCTGAAAAGACCCTAATGCTGGGAAAGATTGAGGGCAGGAGGAGAAAGGGACGACAGAGGATGAGATGGTTGGATGGCATCACTGACTCGGTGGACGTGGGTTTGGGTGGACTCCAGGAATTGGTGATGGACATGGAGGCCTGGTGTGTTGCGGTTCATGGGGCCACAAAGAGTCGGACACGACTGAGCAACTGAACTGAAAAACTATAGTTATCACTCAACCCATGATGGAGTGCTTACAGGCTGAGCAATAGGTCATTTAGGTTGTCATTTAGGTTAAGTAACGATGAAGCATATAAAATAGTCAGCCAGTCACCACTAGGAGATCAGAAAATCTGACACAAACCCCTTTTCTTTCATAGACACTAAGGCCCCCAAAATGTGACAGAGCTTTAATCAAGTGGAGTAGTACATCTTTAGAGCCTACGCAAACCCACGAGTTCAAGAGTCAGCAAAACTCTTCTGTAAAAGAGTCAGAGAAGCTGTGTGGGTCTCCCTTCAAACTACTCCACTCTGCTGCTGCAGTTCAAAATCAGCCAGAGACAATATGGAAAGGAATGAGCAAAACTGTGTTCCAATAAAATCTACTTATGGACACTGAAATTTAAATGTCATATAATTTTCATGTCATTATGCTACGTCATGTTAGTGTACATCACTAAGTTATTATTTTCCTTGCTTTTCCCAACCAATTAAAAATATAAACACCATGCTTAGTTCCTGCGTCATTCAAAAATAGATGATGGCCACTGCTATATCTAAAATGGATAACCAACAAGGACCTACCTACAAGGACCTTTGCCTTGCCATGGGAAGGAAAACTTCCCATTGGAAGTTTCTACAGAAACTCTGGAAGGAAACTCTGCCCAACGTTATGAGGCAGAATGGATGAAAGGGGAGTTTGCGGGGGAATGGATACATGTATATATGGCTGAGTCCCTTGGATGTTCACCTAAAACTACCACAGTATTGTTAATCGGCTATTCCCCAACACAAAATAAAAAGTTAGAAAAGAAAATAGGTGATGGACCAACTTTGACTCCCATGGGTCACAGTTTGCTGATTCCTGTACTAAGCATAAAAGTCAGTATTTTTCCTATTCATAACATCTTCTTTTATATAAATAAAATCAATGCAAAGCTTGAAACTAAAATTTTTAAAGCAATTATAAAGAAATATGAAATTTCGTATTACACTTATGCCAATGGCAGTATGTATATTTAAAATTATTTTTAAAGGATGACAGAATAGTATTATCTGAACATATCAGTCTATTGCTCTAAGTCAGAGTATGTGTCCAATAAACATTCGTTAAATAAATTTTAGAACCAACTTTTGATCCTTTATGAATACAATCTATCAAATATAATATATCCCTTACTATCTTTATACAAACACACTGAGCATAGTAAGGTGAACAGCCCTGATGACATTAGCTACCACATTCTATTACACCTCAATGATCTCTCATGATCTCAATGAATCTATTAAAATATGGCAAACCACTTACACTCATATTAAATAGAAAACAACCTGCTTTACTTTTTAGCTCCTATTTGCAGTTTCATTGTTTCTTCCCCTTGTCAAGCTGGGTAGCTATCACTTCTTGCTGCTATCACTGAACCTATCTGGAGAAGCTGCAAACCAAGCTTTATTTTCCCCCTAATCTTAATCAAGTACCATGACAGACAGACTTCAACAACAATTACCACTTCCACCGCAATCTGCAGCAACACATTACAAAGAGAGGATTTTGAACACAGTGAAGAAAATAGAAGTATATTAATGTTACTTCCTATCTTAAAGACCAAGTAGAGAAAGAATAATCTATAGAAATTCAGAAGAAAAAAATTAAAAGAACCACCTTCAATACCTTCAGGAACTTGAAAGTCACAGCCTAAAGTGAACTTCGTCTTTAGCATTCTATCAGATTCCTACAAGCATTTATTATTTACTTTTTACCTTGCATTTTAGTTTATTCTATGACTGGGTCAACAATCAGGACAGCCCATTAGATATCAGGCAAATTACCCAGTGTTACGAGCACAGAGATGAAAAAGAATTTCTTGCCAAAAATGCAAATAATTCTCACCACAATTTCCATACCAACACTCCCTTACTTGCTGTCTATTCTCACAGTCCTTTATTTTCAGCCTCCATACGGCTGATTCCACCACTTCTGCCTCTTTCTCAACACCTTGCCTATCTTTATTTCCCTCAGTATGCCTTTTAAGTTCCATGGCCCATAAATTTAATCATTTAAGTCATCTAATATCTTTTTCTTTCACAGCGAAACATATACGCTAACCACCCTTTCTATGTGTCACTCTGAGATGACATATGAAAAAAACATAAACTCTTAAAAGAAGAACTCTTTTTCTCTCCTTGTCACTAAATATACAAGCAAACCTGTCTTTGAACCCATTCTCTTCTTTCTCCCTACTATTATGGAGGAAGTGTCCTCCCTTCTAATGAAAGCGAAGTCTCACGTTGCTTTGGATGCAGTCCTGCACATGATCTGCTGCTGCCAAGTCGCTTCAGTCGTGTCCGACTCTGTGTGACCCCACAGACGGCAGCCCACCAGGCTTCGCCGTCCCTGGGATTCTCCAGGCAAGAACACTGGAGTGGGTTGCCATTTCCTTCTCCAATGCATGAAAGTGAAAACTGAAAGTGAAGTCGCTCAGTCGTGCCTGACTCTTAGCGACCCCATGGACTGCAGCCTTCCAGGCTCCTCTGTCCATGGGATTTTCCAGGCAAGAGTACTAGAGTGGTTGCCATTGCCTTCTCCGGCACATGATCTAATCCTATAAATTATCTCACCTTTCTTCATTCATTGCTTTGCATGGCAATAAACTCTCCTAGTTTTTGTTTTCACCTTGTTTTGATCTGCTTTACTGGTTCCTCTTTGTCTACCTGAGCTTTAAATGTTGGAGCTCTACGAGTTTACAACCACAAAGTCCATTACCAACTGTACAAATCCCCACATTCACAGATCTCGTCTCTGTATAACCGTAGAGCCTAAGCATAAGATCCCATGTGCTTCATTACCTTTAAACCTATCCTTCTTCCAGGATCCCTGTCTTTGTAAATGACACCCAGATTTTTCTGCCCCACTACTGAAGCCTAAAACCTGGAAGTTATCATCTGCTTCAAAGACAACATCGTCCATCAGTCATCAAGTTCTGTCTACCCTAGTGCCCACATATTTTTAAAACACTTTTTCACCCAAGCCTCACTGACCTCACCCACAAAAGCAAGCATCATGTATTATGCCTGGCCAATTTCAACAACTATCTACATGTTAGATATCCCTACTTCCTACTCTTCTTTCTATTCTCCATAGTGTACCCAGTAAAGCTTTCTTAGCATTTACTACACTTTATTCTATATATTTGCTTATAAGTTTGCCACTATGCTGTATATCACTCTTATCTGTACTCTCAACATTATAGTATTTGTTATAAATATGTACAATTAAAATTAAAACAAAAACAATACCGTAAAAAGTACAGATAAATATGTATGACTGATCTAAGGACTGTGGAAAATTTTTCTAGATTTATAAAAAAAAAAAAACCTAGAGCTTAGTTTTAAAAAAATTCAGAAGAGCAAATCTTCCTTGTATTAATATTAAAATGTGGCTTCCAGTGGGTTACACTGCAGTGGGTTGCAAAGAGTCAGACAGGACCGAATGACTAACACTTTCACTTTTACTTTCCAGCCATTAGTCCTACTTTTGTCTCTTGGTACCAAACAGAATCATTCTAATTCCTTATCTACTTTGATTATTTGAAAAGAGTCATTAGTTTAACAAACTCTAGTCTTTTCCAGGTAAGTAATTTTATCATGAATAGCAGGTGGCATTAGTCTTTGTTGTTGGCTTTTTGTTCTGATTACTGACAAAGTTTCATTAGCCTATTAAAATCTCAAATGCTAGCCTAATCAATACTTTGTGGTAATAAGCATAAAATGATTTGAGTTTATTGTTTCACTGTACTACTGACAAGCCTCAGCCTAAGCAAGGGCAAGAGAAAATAAACAGGAAAACCAAGAGGAATTGAGATGAAGAGGAAAAAGTTAGGACAGAGGCTTATGGGGTAGGGAGGGTATGTAGCAATTTCTAAAGCTTAAATGTAGACTGTTCCTTATTTCATCTTTAGACTGTGTCTTGAATTGTCACAGAAGTAGGAAACTCATTAACACTTGCTGACAAGCTTGGATGTCTCTATTTTAAGTTGTTAACATTAACTTATTTTTCTGTCATATGTCATTGGTGATTTAAAGCTGTCTTTTTTAGCCTAGGGATACTGTATTCAAAGGAATACTTATCAGCAAGCAAATATGTAAAAGCAGGTGAAGGTTGACAACTGCTAGACCCTTGGCTGCTCTGGGCTCTTCCAGGGCTTGCAGACAGTTTTCCATTCATGCATGCATTCATTCAACAACTATTTACTAACGAGTACCTACCATGTGCCAGACATGGAGATGCAGCAGGGAATAAGGCAGATAAGATCCCCTCCCTGATGAAGCTTCTAGCCTAGAACACAATGTTTTAAATTACTGCTTCAAAAAACTGGCCCTGGGCCAAATTCTGAAGGAAAAAAAAAAAATCCTTTGCTCTGCATTTCCACTCCTCTCATTTCTCACCAACCCCAGATGGCCCACTAACTCTTAAGACAGTAACAGAAATATGGTCTGAAAAACAGAGGAATGCATAAGCAGCCCTAAAAATCATACTTCTTCCCCAGAAAACAAGTCACTAATTACCTGGAGACAACCTATTTTTAAGCACAAATTTAAAATTCACAGTATTCTGCAATAAAGAATATATTAAAAGGTATCCTAAATCTGGATCTGCACTGACTGTCATTAAAAATGGAAATTAAAGCAATCCTTGTAACTGGCTACTACAAAAAAAAATAAGTATTTAATTTGAATATTTTCAAACTATGGCAAAAGTGACATTGACGTCATATCTACATTAAATTAAAATAAGTTTTCATTATTAAAGCCAAGTTAGACGTAATTGGGATACAAAGTATCAGAAGCTCACAAGAACTACTTCTTCTGGCTGTCTCAAAAGTAAAGGGCTTTCAGAAACCTTCCCAAGGTTTCAACAGATCTTGAAGGAACACGAGAATAGCAGAGCCCAGGGCCCAGAACATCTTAGTTCTGTCATTTTGTAGCACTGTGTTGACCTTGGACAAGTTAGAAAATTTCTATCTCAGTTCCTCCAGTGTAGAATGAGATTAATGACAATGTCTTACTCCAGAGGGCTGACAGAAAGATTAAAAGAATTAGTGAAACGCAATGGCAGGTAAAATACTTACAATGGTGTCTGGAGAAAAGTAATCAAACACTACATTGCCAGCAGCGAAAACATGCCACAATATATAACCATTTTCTTATGAATTTACTAATGCCTAATGTAATTCTATTTCAAGAATTTGAGAAAATATAAACAAAAATATTAAAATAATCTCCCAACTACAGATGGACAGTATAACAATTTTAACCCAAACAACCTAGGTATGCATAATTCAAACCAAGAATTCAACAAACAGCCACTGCCACTAAGTATTCGGTAAGTTTAAACAATGCAGCATCAAAGCATTTGTCTCTCGTGGCCACTGAATACCTAATTTAAGAGAAAATGCAAAATGCACCATTATTGCTAAGTGTCAGAAAAGTTCTCTATCCTTTCTATTAACTGTTGATGTTAACCGAGGACTATCTAGTATTCATGAGAATGAACTTCACTTATAAGTAACTAATTTCCAGACCTTGTCTATTGTCTAACAGTTGAGATATTGTCAAAGTAAACAAATGCTGCCACCTTGTGGACTTATGAACATGATGTTACTTTAAATAACCCAGTGTGATCCATAAGCAAAGGATGACAAATTTTAAAAGCAAAAGCTTCTGGTTCAGCTTTTATTCTCAGTGAGATTCTCACTGCAATAAATGACCAAACACTGGACGCATTTCATGTAATTTTACAGAATAATTTCTTCTATAATGCAATGAATTAATGTACCAAATTAACATTATTCGTCATCTCTAACATGTCTCACCTCTCTTTCCCAAAGAAATTCATTAAATGTCCTAATTAGCAAGGAACTGAAAGCTTTTAAAATGAATCTGTTATCAAAATGAATCTGTTATCAATGATGTGTTTGAATGTGAGAAACTAAAAAAATCCAAAAACCGCCAGTGTTGTGAAAGTTTCAAAATCCCTTGAATACTATGGATTGTATGTTTCTTTGTATGGATTGTATGTTTCTTGTATGGACTGTATGTATAGTCTTCATCAGTTCTGCCTTATGCACTTTTAAAACTGGAAATTTTTCCTTCAGAAACATTAATTCAATGTAAATAAGAGAAAAAAATGGATGTTTACATGCAAGATGAAACAATTAAAGGCAGCTTTAAGCTTTTTTGCTTGAAATATTTTGATTGAAATATTCTGATACAACTAATCTCACTTTTAGTAAGTGAGATATTTCCAAACTGAAATCTTAAATTTTCCTATGACAGTAAATGTCTGCCTCAGAAAACACAGCATTCTGATGTAAGTGTCTTTCTATGATCAAGGTTTACTTATTTTTAAAAAAACAGAATTAAATTAAATCAAGCTAAAATGGCTTTCAGGAATGATGAAGAAAGAATAGCTCTTATTCTTTTTTGAATACCTACGCAGGTTCAATCCCTGGGTTGGGAAGATGCCCACGATGCCCTGGAGGAAGGCATGGCAACCCACTCCAGCATTCTTGCCTGGAGAATCCCGTGGACAGAGAAGCCTGGTGGGCTATATAATCCATAAGGTCGAAAAGAGTTGGACACAACCAAAGCGATTTAGCATGCATGCACGCAGAAGTGTAAAACCAGTCCTACATTTTCTAACTAGAAATGCTGCTTCTGTAATATGGAGTTAAGAAGGAAATTTTTATTTTGTTTTTGGTTTTTTGTTCATTTTTAAATGGAGAAGAAAGTATAATTCAGGATGAATTCACAATGGTCTGGGACACTAGTCAATATTACAACAGATTTCTAACCTGCATTACATTTCAGTTGGGTAGAGCCATATAATTATAGGTAAATGTATACATGGCAGGTCAATATGTTTATTGTATAAAAGCACTGAAATAAAACTGAGAGTTCTCCTGAATCCAAGCATCAAAGCTGACCTGTTCATGGCTATATGCCTAGCCTCGCCTACACTAGGTGGGCAATGAATTTTTGTTAAATAGGTTAATTACTACTTTAATTAATTAGTTAAGCAAAACCCACAAACTTCTGCATTTTTAAACTTTAATCATACCAGGGCATGATTAGGAATGCTTCTATATTCAACCTATAAAAATAAATATCTATTATTTTTGTCTTATTTGTTACCAAGTTAAGCTTGAATACAGTAAGATTTAATGCAATCGTCTTTTTAGCTAATGCCCTGAATTTCAAGATGAATATTCATTACATAAATAAAAATCTTAGTCAGGTAAATGAAAAAGCACGTGTAGTTTTACTAATTTCTAAAAAGTTAAAACGTCAAATTCCTGAACTGAATCAAAAATATCTTTTTTAAGGCTTTTCTATTCTATCAAGAAAATTTGAACATATACTGGCAATTTGATGCTTCCTAGGGGCTACTGCTAATTGTGTTAGACGAGATACAGCCCTGTAGTTATATAATGTTCATATTTTAAGACATAGAGATTCTTAGGACTGTACGGTTGAAATGACAAGATACCTGGCATTTGCTTCAAAATACTTAACCCAAGAGAGTAAGAATAAAGAGTATAAATAAAGCAAGTATAACAAAATTTGGATCACTGATGAGTCTGGGAGATGACTGTTATAAAGGATTCCATTCTCTCCCATCTTAAGTATATTAGAAACTTGCTAGAAAAAAATTTAAAGAATGGTCACCGAGATGATGAAGACAAAAATAATATAAAATAATAACAAAAAGATAACTAGAAAAACCCAATATTTGAAAACCAGTCTCAATAATCCATGAGTCAAAATAAAATCAAGTTTGAAATTAAAATGTCTTTTGAACTGAGTAAAAATAAAAAATATCATATCTTTGATACAATTACAACGAACAATCTAAGAAAAACACCAGCATCAAAAAAATACGTAGCAATTAACAAAGGCGATGACTTGTACAATAGAACTACGAAACACTGCTGAAAGAAACGAGAAAAGACATAAATGAAAACACATCCCAGGTTCATGGATAGGAAGGTCGAATATCGTTATGATGTCAGTACTACCCAAAGTGATGTACAGATTTAATGCAATTCCTATCAAAATCCCAATAACTTTTTTTACAGATATATAAAAACCCATCCTAAAATTCACATGGATTTCCAAAGGACCTGAAGTAGCTAGAGAATTCACACTTCCTGATTTCAAAACTTACTGCAGGTCTATGGGAGTCAAAAAATATAAATAAAAACAGACATATACACTAGTGGAATAGAAGAGAGAATATAGAAATAAACCTTTGCATATATGATCGAAGAATTTTTGACAAGAGTACCAAGCCCATTCAATGGAGAAAGGACAATTTTTTCAATATATGATCCTGAGAAAACTAGATATTCACATGCAAAAGAATGAATTTAGATCCTTCCTTAAAACTATATATAAAAATTAACTCAAAATGGATCAAAAACTGAAATCTAAAACCATAAAACTCTTTTTACAACTTAAGATTGGCAATGATTTCTTGTATGCCACCACAGGCACAAGCAACACAAAAGAAAAAAATACATGACAAATAAGACTGTAAAATTTTTAAAATTATGTGTATCAACAGAGAATATCAACAGAGTAAAAAGGCAACTCACAAAATGAGAGAAAATATTTATAAATCTGATAAAGGATTAATATTCAGATTAGACTGATTTGTGCTGCTGTAGAGCAGAAACGAATACAACATTGGAAAGCAATTATCCTCTAATTGAGAAAAAAATTCAGAATGTATTGGAAATTCCTAAAACTCAACAACAAAAAATTCAATTCAAAAATGGAAGAAGCACTTGAACAGACATTTCCTCGAAGAAGATATACAAATGACTAGTGAAGGTGAAAAGTGAAAGTGAAGTCACTCAGTCATGTCCGACTCTTTGCGGTCCCATGGACTGTATAGCCGACCAGGCTCCTCTGTCTGCAGGATTTTCCAGACAAGAATGACTAGCAGGCATATGAAAAGACCATCACTAATCATTAGGGAATTCAAATCAAATCTAACTTCACACACAATAAATAGCTATGATCAAAAGAACAGAAAACAAGTCCTAGCAAGGATGTGGAGAAGTTGGAACCCTTATGCACCGCTGGTGAGAATTCTAAGTGGTATAGCCCCAGTAGAAAATAGTATGGCAGTTCTTCGAAAAATTAAAAATAAAATTACCATGTGATCCAGCAATTCCAACACAAATTATATTAGAAAAGAAGAAATGTTTCAACTCACTCACTTTAGTTTCTACCTTAAGAGACTAGAAAGATAAGAGCAAAGTACACATAAAGAAAGAAGAAAATGGGAAATAATAAAGTTAAGAGTAGAAAATCAATGAAACAGAGAACAGAAAAATAGAGAGTATCAATAAACCAGAAGCTGGCTCTTTGAGAAGATAAAAATTGCTAAGCCAGACTATTAGGTTGGGAAAAAAAAAAAAAGAAACAAATTTCTAAAACCAAGGATGAAAAAGGGAAAATCACTATAGAATATAAAGATATTAAAAGGATAATAAAAGAATACTGTGAATACTAGTATGCCACTAAATTAAACAACCTAGATGAAATGGACAAATTTCTTTAAAGGCACAAACTAATGTTTAATCAAAAAGAAATGGATAACTCCATTAGCCTTAAATCTCTTTTAAAAATTAGATTTGTATTTAAAAATCTTCCCTCATAGAAATCTCAAGACCAAGACAGCTTCAATGGAGAACTGCACCAAATACGTAAAGAAGAAATAATACTAATTCTTTACAAATTTTTCTAAAAAACTGAAAGGGAGAAATATATATATATATATAAGTATATTCTTATATATTCTTATAAGGATATAAGCTTATATAAGAGTTATAAATTATAATATTACAAGACTATAAGAACTGTATTCTTGTAAGAATTTAAGAGTTCTTATATTCTTATATTTATCTTAATTCTTATATCTTAATATAAGAATTCTTATATAATAATTATAAGCTTATAGTATATAAGAATATACCTTGTTATCAAAACCAGACAAAAGAATTATAAGAAAACAAACTGCAGCCCTATGAGGTGGATACTAACCAACATTCCATTTTACAGATAAATCAAGGACTAAAGAGATTCAGAAACTTGCCAAAGACCACAGAGATAAAAATTGGCAGGCAATCTAGATTTCAGAACAAAGGCTCTTAACCGTATCACTACTGTTTCTCAAATTTAATTAAATTCTAGATGCTTCTGCAAAAGAAAATAGTAAAGAGTGCTGCCCAATACTTACCTGGAAACTATGCTGGAACCATTATAGAGATCACTAGCATATGACAATGTAGCCAAAGGTCGTACTGAATTATATCGAGTAAACTTGGACAAGCATTCCTGAAATTCATCCAACTGGCTTGCAGTTCGACTGTCATCTATACGAAGAAAACAAAATAAACAAATCGAAGTGCAACGTAAGTCAAAGAGCAATAACCACAGATTAACAATTATATTCTAAATATAAACAACAACTCATATTTAGAGAGGACTAATACCGAAGAGTTGATGCTTTTGAACTGTGGTGCTGGAGAAGACTCCTGAGAGTCCCTGGGACTGCAAGGAGATCCAACCAGTCCACTCTGAAGATCAGCCCTGGGATTTCTTTGGAAGGAATGATGCTAAAGCTGAAACTCCAGTACTTTGGCCACCTCATGCGAAGAGTTGACTCATTGGAAAAGACTCTGATGCTGGGAGGGATTGGGGGCAGGAGGAGAAGGGGACAACAGAGGACGAGATGGCTGGATGGCATCACCGACTCAATGCACATGAGTTTGGGTGAACTCCGGGAGCTGGTGATGGACAGGGAGACCTGGCGTGCTGCGATTCATGGGGTCGCAAAGAGTCGGACACAACTGAGCGACTGAACTGAACTGAATGTACACAAATTAATTAGCTGATCTTTCAGCTTTCATAAAAATTTCTCAGTCGTTCTTGAAAGATACTGTCTCTTTGAACACCAATAAGACCATACTATGAATTCTCTTTCTTTTTTAAGCATTAATTTTTTGCAAAACAAAGGAAAAAAAGTACCTATGATCAAGAAAGGTTAAATCATTTATTAAAATAAAATCCTTTATCAATGAAGAAAGTGAGAGTTTTGTTAGTTTGAAGGAACATATTTACAGGGATACATTATCATGTTCCTATTTACTTGTCAAAACACAATTTAGATTTTAAAATGAATTTTTAAATAAAAAGCAAATGAAATATTTGTTCACATAATACTTTGAAGTGTTTCCAAGCCAATTATGGGATGGGAGAAAAAAATCTGCAATGTATTAATCATTAATTTTCAAAGTCAAATTTAAAATAGGTTCATGCAAATATCTTGGTGGAACATGGAAAACAGTTAATTCCATCCAACAGAATTCTTTACAAATACTTTGAGTAAAATCCAGTTCAGTAAACTATTCATAATTAAATGAGGTAGAACTTAAATCAAAGTCAAGTTATGAAAGATCTAATCTACTCATCTAATGAAGAGAGCTAATCTACTCTCCAATGTAGAAACAGGCTACAACAAAAAAGCATAAATAAAAAACATTGTTTTCTAAAATTGCTTAAAGTTTGGATTTGCATTTTCCTTCCCAAAGAAAGAAAAGTAAAGCACACAATTACGTTAGTCAGCCTCCTATCTTGAAACTTGAGCCTGTTACAACAATGTTTTTTTTCATAACCTCCTTCTTATTCTTAGCTCATATACATACCTAAACACACATACAACTTTTTAAAGTTTCATGATTTTCCTTCTCAAATGTTCTCTGAAAATAACAGTAGGCTAAAAGAAATTACACTATAAGAATCATTACGTCAAAAGAATTACTTTACTTTTACTATACTATGTGATATATAATTAAAAATTTATTTATCTGCAGATTTCCAGTTATCTTAAATTGTTGACATGAAGAAATTTATCTAACAATTATTATAAAGGAAAACAATTGAGGAAACTAAGTCAGCTTCTGTCTGCAATATTTTAAATTTTAAAGATTTAAAAGCTAACTGGTGTGCTGCGATTCATGGGGTCACAAAGAGTCAGACACGACTGAGCGACTGAACTGAACTGAAAAGCTAATTTAACACAGTCATCTAATGACCTACATTAAAAGAGTTCAATTTTGTAGTCTTTCCATTGTGGAAAAGTAAAAGGAACAAACCTACTTAGCATGCAATATCAAAATATTATTGGGCTAAAGCTCTTAGTTGACAAAAATTATTCTCAGGAAGTTCAACAAATTATAAATAAAACATAGGTTATTACAGGGAAAAAAAAGGCAGAGGGGGGAAGATATCTACTGTACTACAAAGTAGTTTGGATACAATAGCTAACTGGTTCCTTTTATAAATTAAGACAACCCTATTACTGTGAGCTACTTAATATAACAAATACTGAAAAGACAGTTACTTTAGATATCTATTTAAAATTCGGTTTAATGTTAATCTATTCTTTCAACATTTTGACATCAATTTCTAAGTACATAAAATTCACCAGCATTCAAAAATGTATATTCTGTAGAAGATTATAATCTTTTTCTAAGGTAGCTAAACTTCTGGTCATCATACCCAACAGTTTAACACCAACTTTCAACAGAAACTATAAAAAAAAAAAAAAAATTAAAAACAATTATTTCAGTATCTGAAAGCATAGGGATTAGATTTCACTTATCTGGTTGTGAAAAGGTAGGATTCTGTTTGCTTGGTTGGTTTTTGATCAACATCCATACATATCTTCTGGCAAATCACCTCAACATCCATACATATCTTCTGGCAAATCACCTCTCCTATTCTAATTACAGATTATTCTGTAAAAGTGTATTCGGTATCTCTTTTCCATCTTCTAATGCTTTATAATTTAGCTTCTTTTTCAATTACAATTAAGGATTCAAGATATTAATCTCTTAGTTATCTCTCATTTTCATAGATGAAAATAGAAGCGGGGATAGGGAGTGGGTTCTCAATTGAAAATTGACTGAAGGACAATCAAACTCTTAGGTACCCGTTACAAAGAAGTTTCAAGGTCTTATTTACAGCCAAGAAAACTAGGAGAAACTTCATATTCAGCAATATGTGTAGCCAGTGTACAAATTTGATAAGTTAAATTCGAGATGCCTAAAAACTAAGACAACCATGTGTTGAGTACAATACAACCATATCTATTAAGTATAAAACTAAATTAATCTTCCTTCTGGTTTTAACTTACTAGTCTATCTTCCTATAAAGCTATGTCACCAAAATAAATTGGTTTGTGATTACCTTTACTATCCCATAGCATGCCTATGTTATAGTTACTTAAAAATTATGAATCACTAGCCTTTTTCAATCTCTCTTTACTATCTCTCTCTCTCTTTTTAATATCTGCCATTTACCTGTGGTTGTATTTCAACATCATACCAACAAATAAAATCTGAAAGGCTTAACATGCACCCTCTGCCAGTCAGAATGTAAGTCTCAGACCACTTTCAAAGTTACAGCTTCATACTATAGTGTATAGATTATTACAGAAGTTTAATAAGGGGCTTAATTCTCAGACAATACAAAGAAAACTTTCCATCTGAATGAAAACTATTCACTGTTGACTTTTAATTTTAAACACACTTATAAACAAAGCTTGGCTTTCTTCTAGCCCTCACAGGAAAAATGCCATATGAATCTATATATTTTGCTTTTCTCCACCTCTAAACCTGAGGCAAATGTGTCCAAAGGTTCTCTCTCTATAATGTGTAGATTATAATACAACCATGCTTATTCAAGAGAAATTCAAGGCCAAATTTTTAACAACTAAGAAAATATCATACATTTCTTTCCTTGGTAATGCTCATTTTGGGCAGGTGTATTAAAAATAACATCAACTAACTGAGAATCTTATACAAAGCACTGTATTTTATATGCATCATCTACAAACCATAAAAAAAAAAAAAAAAAAGACAAACACTGAGCAGGGTTGGTATAAATGTCCCTTCCTCAATGGTGAGCAGAGACACCAAGAAAGGCTAAAGATCAGAGAACTAACAAAAAGGGCACAGAACTATCCTACAGCAATAAAACTATTCTATCCTATAGTATACAAACCTGTGCATAAGTTATTTCCTCTGCTTTGAACATGTTTTTATCATCCTTTTTTCAGTTAATTAATACTAGCTTTGACTAAATACAACTTCTCTGAAATCCCTACAGGAATCTTCTCTTACATTTCCCCATTTTCAGCTTGGCATGGCTTTTTCACCTCCAGTTATATTAGTCAATATTCTTCTCTATTCCCTTAATGCCCTTGGCATATTTATATAACATATAATACCATGCAGCATTATTTACCTGCTGCTTCCCTTCACTAAATTTATAATACTCCTTGACAGTAAAATAAGTTCTTTCATCTTTTGATTCTTAGCACAGATGATACTGCTTAGAACTTAACAAACATTGAAAAATAGAAGGCAACTGAATGGAATTATTTTTGCTAGCTACATATTCATGGCTGATTTGTTTTTAACTTTATACAGCTCAGTATATACAGATTAAAAATTCCCAAATAGAGAAAGAGAACAAAAATAGTTATAGAAAAGCAAAGTAATCCAAGATGTCTAAGAACCTCCAAAATGCTGTGCTAGACTATGTTGAAAATAGACAATTTTGCTTTATGAATAGGACTTTTCATAAATCCAGCATAAGCTAGACATGAAACAAGAATCTGTGATATTTTAAGAATTCTTAAATATGTACCTGAGATACGAGACATCCTTGTAGAAAAGTAACATTGCTCTAAGTCTTCAAAATGAGCAGTGAGTCGTTTTCGTCTTGATGCTAATGTGCTGTTATACCAGGGCTGTTTCTTTGTCTAAGGTGATAACAAGAAAAAGACACTTGTAATTCTGAACAAAGCATACTATTTTTTCCAGAGAATATACAGATGTTTGAATAATTTCAAAAGTTCACATTAAAATAATTACAAATGGCAAAATCCTGTAGCTCTTAAGACCATATTTTTCAATTCTTATTTTAAAGGGAAAATAGGCCAGTTCTGTAAGAATAAAATGAGAAGCATCTTTCAACTCTCCAAATTAAATGAAGATAGAGTCCATTATAAACACCAAACTAAGAAGTTTAAGAATTTGAATATGCATCAATTGTTAGGAAACAATTACCAAAAGGAAACTAATTACTTTTCAGCATTATAGTGCAGCCCTATACATTTTGAGTAATAGGAACAGTGCTTAATTGTACAGAATAGGTATTTAAATTAGTATTTATTATTAGGTTAAGGGATAGTCAACACGTGTATACTAAATAGTTTGATATATACATTAGAGAACCAAAATAACTAAATCATGCATATATATTTAGACAACAAAAGCAAATCTGAAATATACTAGCATATGAACTCTATTAAAGTCTATAATCCTAAATATATATCACCAACACTGCTACTTCTACTGCTAAATCACTTCAGTCATGTCTGACTCTGTGCGATCCCAGAGACGGCAGCCCACCAGGCTCCCCTGTCCCTGGGATTCTCCAGGCAAGAACACTGGAGCGGGTTGCCATGTCCTTCTCCAATGCATGAAAGTGAAAAGTGAAAGTGAAGTCGCTCAGTCGTATCTGACTCTTAGCGACCCCATGGACTACAGCCTACCAAGCTCCTCCATCAATGGGATTTTCCAGGCAAGAGTACTGGATGTTAACTAGAAGGGTATGAAAACTCTTCCATAAATGGTTTCTATCTATTATGCTTGCAGCACATTAACAGACACAGAAATAAGCTACATAATGAGATCTTTAGATGACACAAGTTAACCAATACAACTAACTGCTAATGTATTAAGAAACACAAAGTTACTACCATGAACAAAACACTTATCTAAGTGAACTCCTGATACAAGTAGATGGTTATTGTCCTCCAACTAAAAATAAATAATTTTTTTAAAGAAGAAGTATATTTTAAAGCAGTGCTTGGATCACAAGAAAAAAAGACTGTTTACTAAAAGATTAACAGCCAAACAGGAAGCTGAACTCAGAGAAGTACAGGTAAACAAAAAAGAACAATGTAGAAAGAGGGCAAGGAGAGGACAATCTGAGGACAAATATGAAAAAAGGGCAAGCACTAGATCTGGAAAATAAAAAGAGAACTTGAAAACTGGAAGACAAATCTAAAATAATTACCCAAAATGAAGGATAAAGGCCAGGAAGACACAAAAACTTGAAAGAAAAGAAACAAACAAACAAACAAACAAAAAAGAAACAGGAAGGACAGAATAATAAGGTTTAAATGTGGGCACCCAGAGACCCAGAAGGGAGTAACAGACGGAAGAAGACACATTTGAAGAGCTAATGTTGATAATTTTCCAAAACTGAAAACATACATGAATACAGAGAAACTATTCCTATCAAGGAAGAACAAAAAGAAACCCCCAATTACATATACTAAAGCAAAACTGTGTTTCTGTCCAAGAGAGAAAGATTTTAAAATCACACAAACAGAAAAGATAATTCACTTAATAGGAACAATTAAAGAAGCAAAACACTTCTCAAAAGCAATAATAGCAGCTAGAACATCCTAAGCTTTGGTTATACTTAAAAAATTGAAAGAAAATAACCTCAATCTAAAATTCAGATCCAACAAAACTATCCTACAACAACAGAATGCTGAGCAAAATGCTTTTTCATGTGAATGAAAGCAAGGATTATCATCAATAAGCCATTTCTTTAAAAATTTCTGAAATTTTATAATTGAAAAGTTCAGTAAAACAAACTAGAAAACTGGAGACACAAAATGAAAGAGAAGCAAGGATATAGTAACCAAGCAAGTGATTTCAAATACTGTTTGTATACATTAGCTATAATATCTCACTTATGGAGTTTAAGAATAAGATAGAATAAGTACACCAAAACCCAGCATATAATTCTAAAGAGAGGGCCCAGATACTTTTACTTGAAAATCCTACCAAATATTCATGGAAGATATAACATCAGTCTTGCAAAAACCTTTCAGAAAACACCTCCCCATTTTTTTCATGAGGCCAGCATAACTGTAATACCCATACCCAATGAGGATACTGGAGGAAGGGAAGGAAAAAAGAAGGGGAATAAGAACCTTCATGAAAACAAGCACCCACAGCAAAATAATAGCAAATTGATTCCCAAAACATATAAAAAGAATAACTCATCATAACTAAATGAAGTTTAGTCCAAGAATGCAGAGTTGTTTTCATATTTGAAAATCACTCAGTGCAATTCACCAAAAACCTTTCAGAAAACACCTCCCCATTTGTTTCATGAGGCCAGCATAACTGTAATACCCATACCCAATGAGGATACTGGAGGAAGGGAAGGAAAAAAGAAGGGGAATAAGAACCTTCATGAAAACAAGCATCCACAGCAAAATAATAGCAAATTGATTCCAAAAACATATAAAAAGAATAACTCATCATAACTAAATGAAGTTTAGTCCAAGAATGCAGAGTTGTTTTCATATTTGAAAATCACTCAGTGCAATTCACCAAGTGGGCAAAATAAAGGAAAATAACCATATAATAATTTCAAGAGATGCATAAAAGACAAAATCCAACACCTATACATGTTAAAATTTCTCAAAAAATTAGGAATAGAAGGATACTTTCTCAACTTTATCAAGGGCATCTACAAAAATGTAGAGCTAACATATAAGTTGAAGTATTAGGAAAGGGAGGGTAAAAGGAAAAAGAGGAGAGATGGGAAGGAAAGGATAAGAAGGGAGAAGGAGTGGAGGGGAGAAGAAGTGAGGGGAGGAAAAGAGAAGACACACAAAAAGATTAGAAAAGGCAAAAATATTTTTGCTGATCACATGATTTTACACAGAATTTCATGAGAATCTACAAAACAACTAGAATTAATAAGTTTAGCAAGGACTTCCCTGGTGGTCCAGTGGTTAAGAATCTACCTGTCAATGCAGGGGACATGGATCTGATCCCTGATCCAGGAAGGTTCCACGTGCCATGGAGCAGCTAAGCCTGTGCACCCTAGAGCCCAAGCTCTGCAACGAGAGAAGCCACTGCAATAAGAAACCCGGGCGCCGCAACTAAAGAGGGGCCCCCACTTGCCTCAACGAGAGAAAGCCCAGTGGGAAAGCCCAGAAGACCCAGTGCAGCCAAAAACAGATAAGTGAAAATGGTTTCAAAAATTTAGCAAGATAATAAGAAATAAGGTTAACATACAAAAATCAATCGTATGTTTATATATTTACAACAAAGTAGAAAATTTTAAAACAACTGCATCAATAACAGCATCAAAAAAGAATTAGAAATTAATTTAACAGAAGCATGGAAGGCTTCTATATTACAAACACAAACACTGCCAAGAGAAATTTTTAAAAGACCAAAATAAATGGAAAGATATTCATGGACTAGAAAGTTCAATATTATTAAGGTGTTATCATTAGGGTAACTGGGCAAATGCTGCATAGGCTCTCTCTTTGTTTTTGTTTGTTGATGCTTGTTTTGTTCTGACCACACAGCTTTTGGGATCTTAGTTCCCTGACCAGGAATTGAACCCAAGCCTCCATCAATGCAAGCACAGAGTCCTAACCACTGTATCACCAGGGGATTCTCATGGGCTATCTCTGAATTATTTTTTAAAACTGCATGTGAATCTACAATTATCTCAAAATTTAAAAATCTTTACAACTGTTAAAAAAAAAAAAACAACTTAGGAATAAACTTAAACAGAAATAAATAAAACCTAGACTCAACTCAGTATCATAATATGTCAATTCTCCATAAGGTAATTTATGAGTTAAAGGCAGTTTGAATAAAGATGCCAAGAAGCTTTTTTACGCAGCTAGAAAAATTGATACTAAAGTTCATGTGAAGAAACAAAATAGGAAAGAATTTCTGTAAAACACTGAAAAAGAGAAGCTAGGGGGCTGGGGGAATTAATTTCTATCAGACATTAAAACATAAAGAGGTGACAGTGAAAGATGAAGAGAGAAATATGTCAGTAGACAGAGGAGAAAGACCAGAAATAAATCCATATACACACAATTTTTGATATAAGAAAGGCTGCATGTCAGAACACACAGGGGACTTCCCTTGTGGTACAGTGGATAAGAAATCTACCTGCCAATGCTGGGGACACAGGTTCAATCTCTTGTCCAGGAAGATTCCACATGCCTAGAGCAACTAAGCCTGTGCACCACAACCGTTGAGCCCATGCTCCAGAGCCCACAAGCTGCAAATACTGAGCCCACGTGAGCAACAAAGAGTAGCCCCTGGTTGCCACAACTAGAGAAAGCCTGAGTAGCAACAGAGACCCAATGCAACCTAAAATAAAAATAAATAACAAGTGATCTGGGACAACTAACTAGACATTTGGATAAAGATAAAATTAGGTCCACACCTCAAAACATATACCAGAATAAACTCCAAAGAGAACAAGAGTCCAAATGTAACAAATGAAATGAGACAAGAAAACGTGGATAAATCTCTACATCCTAGTTAGAGGTAGACGTTTAGAACTATGACTCAAAACCCAGAGGCAACAAAAGATTGCTAACTTTAAAATAATGATTTAGAAATTCTGAACAGTTTAAAAAAAAAACAGAAGAAAATATAAGCAACATTTACCAAAGATAAAGTGCTAATTTTCCTAATATACCGATTGCCAAGTCTTAAAAATTGAAAACAGATAAAAAACTTTATAGAAAAAAAATAGGCCAGAAATATGAATATATAATCCACTAATAAGTATATTAATATACCAGCAGTCATATGATATTTGTTCAATCTAACTCATAATTACAGAAACACAAAACTATTCTGAGATATATTTCT
The DNA here is from genome assembly GCF_032405125.1 of Capricornis sumatraensis. Lineage (NCBI taxonomy): Eukaryota > Metazoa > Chordata > Mammalia > Artiodactyla > Bovidae > Capricornis > Capricornis sumatraensis. Next base: position 64,537,250 of record NC_091082.1, read on the forward strand.
CTCTTGAAAGATAAGCAAAAATTTTAGGGTAAAACTCATTCTACTAGAGAAGCTCTGAGAAAGATTCTAGGAAAGCAGACCCATTCATCTAATGCTGGGGAAAGTATTCTGAGATATATTTCTCTCTTGACAGATTAGCAAAAATTTTAAAGTAAAACTCATTCCACTAGAGAAGCTCTGAGAAAGATTCTAGGAGAGCAGACAAATATACTGCTGGGGAAAGTGCAAACTGGTACAATCCTTTGGGGAAGAAGATGATTTGGAAATACCAATCTGTCTGTCTGTCCATCTATCTATCCATCCACCCATCTATTCATCCATCTTTGACCCAGAAATCCCACATCTAGGAATTTACACTGAAGATACACCATCCAATGATATGAAAATATATATGTACAAATTAATCACTGCAGCACTACTTTGTAATTACAAAATAATGTAAACTATCTCTTTAAGTAACAAATTGATTAAATAATCTTTTGCAGCTATAAAAATAACGAAGAATTCAATGCACTTCTATAGATTTGTTTTCATGATAAACTGTTAAAAGAGCAAAGCACTGAAGAGAATCACCAGGAAACCCACCCTTTGTATAAAAAAGAAGACATAAGAGTATGCATATGCATCATGAAAACTTGACTAATACAACTGGTTACCAACAAAGGGTAAGAAACAATGTAGTGGGAAAAGATGAAGGCTATGGAAATTGGTAGAAAGGCTGGAGGAGGGGTGGTATTATATTGAGTACGACTTTCTGTATAGCTATGACCTTCAAAATCAGGTTAATATTTCATATTTTCAGAGAAAGTTTGTATGTCATAAAGGTAAGGGTTGGTGATGGAACACAAACAGAAGCAAATGAACTAAATTGTATTTCAAAGAAATATTGCAGCTAATACCGATGAAAAATTAACAATCAAATCCAAGTAATTTTTGAACACACTATATTTTTGTAATGATATTCTCAGAGTAAAGATATAAAGGAATTTAAATAAATATTCACCACTAGTTAGTAGATTTGCTTTCTTAGTAATTTCCATACTAGTTTATGTATGTGTATAAATATATATATACACACACACATATATATATATACACACACTAATTAAGACTATGACAATAAGTAAAATGTATATTTTGATAATGAGAACTAGGTTTCTGTCAGAACAGGGAATTAAAGATATGGAAAAGTTCACTAAAGCTACAGTGAACCCTGCAATAGTGAACTGTAATGGGAGGTCATCAGCATGAATCCACAGCTTTTATGACAGATACAAAAACACAGATATGTTACATAGATGATTATATAAATGATGTTCATCAACTGAATAGTAGAAAGCAATCTCAGCTGGTATGGGTTGCCCACATGGTTATCTACAGAGCTACTGACTCTTAACCTATACTGCAAAATGTATTAAATAAAGATAAATGGTATTTCATAACCATAGGCCTGAGAGTTGTTTGGGAACAGATTGCATCACTCTGTCAATATTGTTTAGTAATAATAATTGAATTTATGATTCACCTATTTCAGTGAAGTCTATAAGTCAATAACTGGTCACATAACTATAATGCACTGCCTATGGGACTAGCTTAAAATAAGAGATCTGACTACAAGCCAAATTTGCACTTCCCATTACTAAGGTACTTGAGAATGTAAGCAAGTAGTCATTCTGAACCTGGAGACAAAGCAGTTCCTCTGTGACTCAGTGGTACAAGGACAAAGAGGACTGCTTGAAATCACATCCTTTTCAATGAGTACTCTTCTTCTGCTTGGTTGTACTGTATCTATTGCCTATAATCAAGTTCCACAAGTATAAACTCCTTGATTCCTGTGAGTCCTTTCATCAAACACTTAAGGTGATTAACATGTAATTAATAAATAAATAATGTGCTATATATACAGATATGCATGTTTCCTAGCTCTGTCGACCAAGAAGGCCTACAAGCAATGACACTCTATGAGCAATGAGCATACTTAAAATCCAAATCTTTGTTTTGAAGTATCATTCGCCATTAAAAGAAAACAGGACTTCTTGGATACATGGCTGATTACAGAACTGGGGCAAGGTAAGTACAAGATAATACTGGTATATCTTACTAACTAAGAATGTAGGAAGGTACTTAAAAAATGATAAGAGCTTGAAGATCAGTTTGAAGGATTTCCAACCAGCCAAACAGGGAACAGACTGAGCTTCAAAATGATTAACAGAAAAACTTTTAAATCCATGATTTCATAACCATATAAACAAAAGAGATGGAAGGAAAGATCTCCCTTAGAATGGAAGTCCTAACTAATAAATGAGGAATTATTACTCAGGCATTAAAAAAAAATGAAATAATGCAATTTGAAGCAACATGGATGGATCAAGAGATTATATTAAGTGAAGTAAATTAGAGAAAGAAAAATATCATATGATATCACTTACACATGGAATTTTTAAAATGGCACAAATGAACATATTTACAAAACAGAAACAGACTCCCAGACTAGAAAGCAAACTTATAGTTACCAAAGAGGACAGCACAGATGTGGAGGGTGTTAAATTAGAAGTTCGGGGATTAACATACACACATCACTGTATATAAAAAAGGCAAACAACAAGGACATACTGTATAGCACAAGGAACTATGCTCAAAATATTCAAAATAACCTATAATACAAACATATATATATATCCATACATATGCGTCTTTTGCTATACACTTGAAACAAAAACACTGTAAATTAACTATACTTCAATAAAAAATTTAAAAATTAATGTAGAAATTAAAAATTATTGTTTGGGCAAAAAAAATTATTATTATTTCAAGTAAGATTCATTAATACATGCTCAAATAGGAGAAAATGGTAAATTTATAGCAAACAAATTTGGCAGGCACCACCTTAATCAAATGATCAGAGGTAATATCACCAAAATCGAGCAGATACACCATATCCAGATGTGACAAACTAACAAAGGATACCACACTGGTGGCTGTAGCATTTATGATAAAAATGGGCACTCAGAATCCAGTTATAGGGAAATATCAGACAAAATCAAACTGAGGAATAGTCTACAAAATTATGAACTTACACTTCAAAAATGTCAACCTCATGTACAACTGAGGAACTAAAACAATTTAGAGGAGATTAAAGAAACATGACAACTAAATATAACCAGTGATTCTGGATTCATTCTGGACAAAGAAAATTTTCCTTTTGTTATAAAAGAATATTAGTGGCAAAACTGCTGAAATTTAAATACATTGTCTCAGATAATGATATTATATTAATATTAACTTCCTGATTTTACTAATTGTACTAAAGTTATATAAAAACTCTAAGGTAAAAACAGGCAATTATAAAAATTCAGAGGTATAAAATAATTACTTCTGGCTTCACCTACATTATATTAACTTTTTATCAATTCCATTTCAACTATAAACATTATTTTTAAGAGTAGCAAAATAGTATATTCAACAGTTGTACCAGTCTCTGAAGCTATTCTACTATGACTGGGCATATTTATTTTTCGAATTTTTGCTTGTATAAATAATATTGGTATATAACTTTTAGATAGTACTTTTAATCATTCTTATAAGAAATTTATGTTTATCACTACCAAATCACACAGTTGAGTATTATTTTACATGTGAGTGGACCATTTGGATTTATCTTTTTTCCCCATGTTCTTAATCTACTTTTTGCCTGTTGGTGCTTTCATCAAAAACATGGAATGGATATAAGAAACTTTTTTTATTTTGAAGCAATTAAACAATTAGCCTAACATATTGATAATACCTTTCCCAGTTTGGGTATAAAATTTTGTTTGTGGTACTTTCTTATACATTGTCCCCTTTCTTAATTTCTACAATTCTATCATTATCTAAATCATTATTTAGCTGATCTGAACTCTTACAGTAAGAGATAAAATAGAAAGCCCAAGTTCCAGCAAATGGTTTCCAGGGTATCGCAACATAATTTACTTAATCTTCCTTTTTATCACTGATTGCGTAACCACCTTCACCATAGGGTAAACTGTTAATTACCTTTCAGTTATATTTAAAATTTTTATTGTGTCCCATTTGTTAGAGCAGTCTTAGAATACATTAAAATAACCTATTGGGTAAATGCCCTTGTTATATACTTCTGAAGCATTCATTCTACAAATAACCATTTAAAGTCAGTTCGTCACACTCTCTACAAACCCTTAAAAAATTTTCTTGAGATTTTTTTTTTTTAAATTGGAATCATATCCAATTATGGTTATTGGTCTATTCAAATTGTTCCATTTATTAAGAGCTCTATTTTTATTAGTATGCACCAGCACCAAGTTTCCTAATCTACTCAATACTATAATAGTCAATTTCAATTATATATTGAAACATCTTATATATAATCTTCTTTTCTAATCTCTCTACATTTACCATCTTAAGTTTTTCCCAGTTTCTTGAGTTCAATGCCTGGTTCATTTAGTTTTATTCTCATCTGAAAATGAATCCATTTAATGATTTTATTTTTAGGATAATTCTGACCAAAATTTCATAAATTTTGATATATAACATTTTCAACACCAGATTTTTTAAAGTTGTTTGTAGCAACATTTGTATACTCTTTGACACAAAGTTATTCAGAGGAGTCTTTGGTTTATTCTCTTCCAGATTGTCAAAGTAGCTGTTTACTCGAGGTTCTGATTCTGAGAATGTAGATGGTACAATTTATCTTGGTTTAGAATCAATCCAGTTTTCTCAATGCTCCAAGATTACTAACAATATGTATATCCCTTGATACAAAGTATAAAGTGACGCAAGTACCCATTAAGCTAAGTTTGACTCATTCAACCAAAGAAGAAAATCCAGAGTCTTTATAATGACTGAGAAAGTTACACACTAAGTGGCCTCTGTTACTTACATTTCTTACCTCATTTCTATTTTTCTCCCCCTTGCTCATTCCTCTCCAGTCATAACAGATATCTGGGCTATGTCAGGCAGGCTTCCAGTGCGGGTCTTATGTACTTCCTTTCTTTCACTGAGCTTAGATCTGCCCAGATATTCACATAGCTTGCTCCCTTACCTCCTCTTTGTCAAAGATAACCTATCTTTATTACTATTAGTATATCTCCAACTAGACTGAAAGCTGGAGAAGGCAATGGCACCCCATTCCAGTACTCTTGCCTGGAAAATCCTATGGACGGAGAAGCCTGGTAGGCTGCAGTCCATGGGGTCGTGAAGACTCGGACAAGACTGAGCGACTTCACTTTCACTTTTCACTTTCACGCATTGGAGAAGGAAACGGCAACCCACTCCAGTGTTCTTGCCTGGAAAATCCCAGGGACGGTGGAACCTGGTGGGCTGACATCTATGGGGTTGCACAGAGTTGGACACGACTGAAGCGACTTAGCAGCAGCAGCAGCAGCAGCAGACTGAAAGCTGGGTTACAGCAGGAATTTTTGTCTGCCTTGTTTTTGTTCAATAACCCAAGCCTATCATAGTGTCTGGTAAATAGAAAGTACTGAAAAAAACAAAACAAAACTGTTGGCATTATAAGTTAATATTTAAAAGCACAGGTTCTGAAGCCATAATGCCTGCATTAGGATATCTTAACTTCTCCTTAACTTCTTTGCCCTAGTTTCCTCCTTAGTAAAATAGAAAATAATAATAATAATAGTATGTATCTCAAGTTCTAAGAATTAAAGTAGTTAATGCTTGTAAATCACACTGAGCAATGTACATGCAATGCACAGTAGGTGGAAAATAAATGTTACCTAAATACTAATATTACTACTTTAATTATTTCTTGAGCTATACAGTAGGCCTTCCATATCCACAGATTCTATAAATACAAATTTAATCACACACAGACAGAAAATATCCACCCCCATCAAAAGAAATTCTGGAAAATTTCAAAACACAAATGAATTTGCAGCTGCACTGGCAACTATTTATGTAGTTAGTATTCACATTGTATTTAAATTTTTTTATATAGCATTTATGTAATACTAGTTATTGTAAGTCATCATAGAGATGATAAAGTATACAGGATGATGTGCTGCAGAGGTTGTATGCGAACACACCACAATTCATATAAGAAACCTGAGCATCTTTGGACCTTGGCATCTGCCACAGCTCCTGGAACCAGTCCCTCATAGATGCTGAGGGATGAGTATACTTTAAAAGTCTCCTACCATGTTTAAATTTTAATCAATTTTTTAAAATTTCTAATAAAGTTTTGCTTTATATAAATACCAATCCTTTATATTATGTCACACAAATTACTACTAGCTTGTGGGATTATACCTTTTATTATGTGAAAACATGTATCTGTCTTCTAATGATTTTTTCCTTGAATTCTATTTTGATCTGTACTTTACTTTGCCATTGTTTTTGTCATCTTCCTTACCATTCTTACATTTGCCAGGCTTATCCTCATCTACTCCTTTGTTTTCAATTATTTTTATGTCAATTTGTTTTAAGTCTGTGTTTTATAAAGAGTATTCCTAGAAACGAAGGGTAAGGACTTCGACACAATATGTCGTATTAGTTCCTGTCCCAGAAGCCCTAGCAGGCTTTCCTCCTCAACAACTTCCCCTTCCTCCAGCAGATGCTAAGGTTGGAGTCTCCTGGGAGACCCAGATGACTTCACCAAAAGCACTCTTTTACTCTGCACATGGTGACTCACGTTAGGCAGACTTCTTAAGTATTCTTTTTATCGTTTATAAATTCTTTTTAAATTTTCTGTATGAGGACAGCTATATGTCAATGGGATTTCTAGTGGGTGGAGGTTGGAGAGACCACAGGCTTATTGTACCATCTCAAACTAAGTCTCCTTTATTACATGCAAAGAGTAAAAATTAAAAAATGAAAAAAAAAAAACCCACACAGACAAAAACACTATTCTGAATGTCTTTTTTTTCCCCCACCTAGATTCAGTTTCTATAATTTCTAACTCACGGAATTTGCTAGAAATTCCAAATCAACGTCCTATAAATGGCAATAGGAGAAAGGCTTTCCTTGTTCCTCTATGTAGAATTTGTCAAAGCCCTGCAACCAAAGACCAATAGGAATACACCTGTAGCTGAACAAGTTTTATTACTCCTCATTGCAATGAAGAATACAGCATACTATGGGTTAAGGTAGGAAGATGTTACATACTACTTATAGGATACAGGCTCATGTTAAGTGATTTGGGGCAGGGTTCAAGGAAGTAAGGCTTTGCTCTGGATTGGATACTGTCAAGAAGGGGGATAATCCTGTGACCGGGCATCTTGATAAATCATACCTGGGCAAACAGAAAACTACAGTGAGATAAAAGCCACAATTAGCAGAGATGCAGCAACTGCTTGTATTAGTCAGGATACAGGTGTGTTTGGTATTTTACGTATTTTGCATAGCGATTTTTTAAATGTGCTCAGGTAAGTTTATGAACTGATCTTGATTTTTGTTTCATTTCTTCCTAGTCCCAGAGTGACTGTGTCTGATGCGGATGTTCTGTGAGATTATGTTTGAGAGGAGAACATCAAGGCCCAGCTATGAATGCCAAGCCTGCTTTCCCTCTTCAAGTTCTTAAAGATGTTTCCATTCAATTCTTAAAAATTTCTTCTGAGGGACTTCCCCGGTGGTCCAGTGGTTAAGAATTCTCCTTGCAACGCAGGGGACATGGGTTCCATACTTGGTTGGGGAACTAAGAGCCCACAGGCCACAGGGCAACTAAGTCCACGCGCTGCAACTAGAGAAATTTGTGCACAACAAGAAACATGAGTTCACTCCTTGGTTGGGGAACTAAGAACCCACAGGCCAGTTGGCAGCTAAGTCTGTGTACTGCAGCTAGAAAATCCGTGCACCACGACAGAAGACTCCACATGACACAAAGACCCGACACAGCCAAATAAATAAATATTAAAATGAGAGAGAGAATGAGAAGCCCACACACTGCAATGAAGAGTAGCCCCTGCTCAGCACAGCTAGAGAAAGCCTGTGTGCAGCAACAAAGACCCACCACAGTCAAAAAATAAAATAAATAAAACTTAAAAAAATTTTCTGCTGATATATCGCATTATGTCTTACAAAGACACCTAGATCTAGTGCATTCGTGGCTGTTCAGGAAGAGATAGAAACTTGCCAAATCCAAGCACACAACTGAAGGTAACACAGATAACACAGGATTGAAGATAACACAGGATATGCAGAGGAGTTATGCAATCTAATCATAACAGTCAAAGAGGCAGTCATCTAAGCAGTGGGAAAAGAAAAACACAAATAAAAGCTGTATGATATGAAAGATTTTTTCCACTTTGATAAAAATAACTGCACTTTCATAAAAAATGAATATACAAAAAGACAAGCCTTACTTAAATGCCTTAATTTTTTCTTTTATGGAACAAAGGAAGTAAGGGATAATTGTAAGAACAATTTAAAAAATCTGAATAAGATATAGGAATTATATAAAGCACATCAATGTTAACTTCTTGAATTTTAAAATTATCCTGTGATTATACAGGATAATATTTTTGTTTTTAAAGAAACACAAATTGAAGTACATAGATAAAGGAACATTATGTCTGTACCTTACTTAAACAATCCAAAGAAAAAATTTTATGTGCATATATGCAAAAGAGAGACAGAATGAGAATGATAAAGCAAATATGATCAAATGTGAACACCTGGATTTCCTGCATATAGAATATAAAGGAATTATTGTTAACATTCTTGTAACTTTTCTCGAAGTCAGAAGTTATTTCAATGTGAAAAGTTAAAAAAAACACAGTCTGGCCTCAAAATTAGACTTGTCAAATACCAGCATCCCCAAGTCAGAGGTGAAGAGAGTAAAAATCAAAATAATCATACAATTAATTAAAGAAAAGGAGAAGCCAGAGTTGATTTTAATAAAGCCTGTAGTTTACCTTCCAGAAAAAAGCTTCATGTTTCAAGAGAGTAATAGGCAATCCATCAATAAACTATAACTGTCTTATCTCCAAGGGAAACAATGTCCTGATTACTCATAATTTGCTCTTCCACTATTTCCTTCCTCTCAAGGCCTAATGTTGCTAGCATGCTAAAAAAAAATTTTTAACTCAATCAGTAGTGAGCAGATATACAGCTGATTATTTACCAGAGCTATTCAAGCCCTAATCAATGCTAGAGCACACCAAACAGCTGTCTCTAGGATAGGACTCATCTGTGATTTTACAACTCAGGTGATAAGATTTATGGCACCACTAGAACAGATTGTTAGATACATCATTTACCTGAGAACTGCCACTGAAACCTGGAGGTTGGCTGTATTCTGTGGAATCAATAATACTACTGCAAAATGAAGAAAAAAAAATGTGATTTCAGTTTTTACATTCTTTTCAGCAACAGAAAAAGTAAATCTAAACTATATCATATATAAATCCAATATTTATTGTCAATAATTTGTCAGTCAAATAAATACGTATTCCATAAATTAAAAAATTAGGAAATAAACAATCTACCCCTTCATCCCACCACCTTAAATATATCCATCTTAAAAATGTCAATAGGGAATAATCACAAGACAGGCATACACAATCGAAGTATTTGCTACAACTTCATTTTCAGATAGCTGTTTCATTTCCATTTAAGTTGTTTGAACTCTAAGGAAGAGAGTACTCAGAATACTGTAAAAAGAGCACAAGTACACGATCAAAAGCTGTGATGAACAGATCCTGTCATGACACTAGAGCTATATGCCCTTGGACACAACCTCACAATCACTCAGTTTCCTTATCTGCAAGATGAGATGAGTGGAGCAAGTAGCTCTATCTACACTCACTTCAAGCTCTAAAAGCAATGATAATCATCTCATGTGAAAGAAAACTATCAAAGGAATGGAATAAAAATGGTAGAATACTAATAATTTTTCTTTTATAACTCAAAATCTATATACTAATTTCCTCTGCTCTCAGTTCAGTTCAGTTGCTCAGTTGTGTCCGACTCTTTGCGACCCCATGAACTGCACCACGCCAGGCCTCCCTGTCCATCACCAGCTCCCGGAGTTCACTCAGATTCACATCCACTGAGTCAGTGATGCCATCCAGCCATCTCATCCTCTGTCGTCCCCTTCTCCTCCTGCCCCTAATCCCTCCCAGCATCAGAGTCTTTTCCAATAATTTGCCTTCTCTATTGGTTGTTTCTATTTGATTATATTCTCTGTGCATTCTCCTACTTACCTTAGTAAACCCTTTTTAAGTACAGACTACCTTTTCTTCCTAAGAGTACTACCTTACCATATCTATCTTTTCACTTCATTCTTCTTCCCCTCCCATCTTTAAATAAATTAGCCTATGAGGACTACTAACATCTGAAAATGGCATTAACATATACATCAACAATGATAGATCAACAGCTACCTACATTTTAAAAAACTCTTCCCTCTTTCTACTATGGAAATGTCTGTATTTGTCCACCTTAATGAAATTAAAGCAATTGAGAGCACTAATTTCAGTGTATCTCTTTACATAAATATACAAAGTCATTATTCACTTTAGTCCAATAATCACAAAGGTTATAATTAAGAGGCACTCTGAACAGAGTACAGAGTGAGTATGAATTTCACCTGTTAGCAGCTAAATGACTCTGGGCAGCTATTGATATTATTTGGCCTCTACCTTCTCCATCTATTAAGTGAGCAAGATATTTCAGAAAGGTGTAAGATTTATTGTGTTAATATTCCTCAGGACAATGGCAAAAAATGATGGGCAGTCAATAAATTTTATTCTATTAATAAAATCTGTCAATAACATTCAAACTTATGTTTTCAAAAATTTAGCAAATCAGAAGGAACTGTCCTCACAGTGCTCCAACACGTAATAACAGACACTCATTGGCTGTGTTCTTAACCATTCCTATAAGACTCACTTATCAGACTCTCAAAGCATCTACACCACAAATTACAGAATTAACAGGATCTGGTAATTAATTTTCTCTGGAGAAATATAACCAATGCCTACTTTCCTTGAACAGGGTCATGAACTGATATGACAAGATCACATGCTATTTTCAGAATACTCTACACAGGGACTAATACGGCTAAAAATGAGGAGATGCCAGGTATTTAAAATCTGTGCTCCTTCCATTGATGAAACCCAATCCCCTATTTGTATAAACATTAATGAAATTATGAAGCTTCACATTTAGAGGATGATAGAACAGAACTTTTTCTAGATAATATTTTATGGGAATGTAATTCAGACTTCTTTGATTGCCAGCTGGAACATGATACTGATATCTTAAGTGTGCATAGTGAAAAACGCTACATTTCAAATACATGTCTAAAACTAGTACTGATCAGGGTTTCCCTGGTGTCTCAGAGGTAAAGAATCAGTCTGCCAATGCAGGAGACATGGGTTCAACCCCTGATCCAGGAGCAAAGAAAACTAGGTCCATGTGCCACAGATACTAAGCCTTGCTCTAGAGCCCAGGAACCACAGCGACTGGGCCCCTGTGCCACAGTTACTGAAATCCATGTGCCCCAGAGCACATGCTCCGCAAGAAGAGAAGCCGTGCATGAGAAGCCCACACACCACAGCCAGAGAGGAGCCCCCACTCGCTGCAAGCAGAGGAAAGCCCACCGAGCACTGAAGGCCTAACACAGCCAAACATAAATGAACAAAGTGAAAAAAATAATAGTACTCATCAGAAAGAACTGAAACTATAGGGTTTAAGTGATATGTCGGTATAATCACTGCAGAATTTGATTTTTAGTTTCTATTAGATCTTAATTTTATTCACTAAGAAAAATGTATTAATGCATGCAAAACTGCAACAAGCAATCTGAAGAAATAAATCCCTTTAATTTTGCTTTTTAAATGTGTCTGTGTGTATGTGTGTATAAAGTAAACGTGATTAGACGATAATATCAGAAAGCATTGACTGGGCTGGTTCCTCTTGATTCTGGTGCAATTCTGCTTCTCACCTCCAAGTTAGCCACAATCTACAGATGGTGATAAAAACAACAATATTTCAAATCCCTTATGATTATACAGTGGCAGTGAGAAATAGATTTAAGGGACTAGATGTGATAGACAGAGTACCTGATGAACTATGGATGGAGGTTTGTGACATTGTACAGGAGACAGGGATCAAGACCATCTCCATGGAAAAGAAATGCAAAAAAGCAAAATGGCTGTCTGAAGAGGCCTTACAAATAGCTGTGAAAAGAAGAGAAGCAAAAAGCAAAGGAGAAGAGAAAAAATATTCCCATTTGACTGCCGAGTTCCAAAGAATAGCAAGGAGAGATAAGAAAGCCTTCCTCAGCAATCAATGTAAAGAAATAGAGGAAAAGAACAGAATGGGAAAGACTAGAGATCTCTTCAAGAAAATTAGAGATACCAAGGGAACATTTCATGCAAAGATGGGCTCAATAAAGGACAGAAATGGTATGGACCTAACAGAAGCAGAAGATATTAAGAAGAGGTGGCAAGAATACACAGAAGAACTGTACAAAAAAGATCTTCATGACCAAGATAATCATGATGGTGTGATCACTCACCTAGAGCCAGACAACCTGGAATGTGAAGTCAAGTGGGCCTTAGAAAGCATCACTATGAACAAAGGTAGGGGAGGTGATGGAATTCCAGTGGAGCTATTTCAAATCCTAAAAGATGATGCTGTGAAAGTGCTGCACTCAATATGTCAGCAAATTTGGAAAACTCAGCAGTGGCCACAGGACTGGAAAAGGTCAGTTTTCATTCCAATCTCAAAGAAAAGCAATGCGAAAGAATTCTCAAACTACCGCACAACTGCACTCATCTCACATGCTAGTAAAGTAATGCTTAAAATTCTCCAAGCCAGGCTTCAGTAATACGTGAACCATGCACTTCCAGATGCTCAAGCTGGTTTTAGGAAAGGCAGAGGAACCAGAGATCAAACTGCCAACATTCGCTGGATCATGGAAAAAGCAAGAGAGTTCCAGAAAAACATTTATTTCTGCTTTATTGACTATGTCAAAGCCTTTGACTGTGTGGATCACAATAAACTGTGGAACATCCTTCAAGAGATGGGAATACCAGACCACCTGACCTGCCTCTTGAGAAACCTATATGCAGGTCAGGAAGCAACACTTAGAACTGGACATGGAACAACAGACTGGTTCCAAATAGGAAAAGGAGTACGTCAAGGCTGTATATTGTCACCCTGCTTATTTAACTTCTATGCAGAGTACATCATGAGAAACGCTGGGTTGGAAGAAGCAAGCACAAGCTGGAATCAAGATTTGGGGAGAAATATCAATAACCTCAGATATGCAGATGACACCATCCTTACGGCAGAAGGTGAAGAGGAACTCAAAAGCCTCTTGATGAAAGTGAAAGAGGAGAGTGAAAAAGTTGGCTTAAAGCTCAACATTCAGAAAATGAAGATTATGGCATCTGGTCCCGTCACTTCATGGGAAATAGATGGGGAAAGAGTGGAAACAGTGTCAGACTTTATTTTGGGGGGCTCCAAAATCACTGCAGATGGTGACTGCAGCCATGAAATTAAAAGATGCTTACTCCTTGGAAGGAAAGTTAAGACCAACCTAGATAGCGTATTCAAAAGCAGAGACATTACTTTGCCAACAAAAGTCTGTTTAGTCAAGGCTATGGATTTTCCAGTGGCCATATATGGATATGAGAGTTGGACTGTGAAGAAGGCTGAGTGCTGAAGAATTGATGCTTTTGAACTGTGGTGTTGGAGAAGACTCTTGAGATTCCCTTGGACTGCAAGGAGATCCAACCAGTCCATCCTAAAGGAAACCAGTCCTGGGTGTTCACTGGAGGACTGATGCTAAAGCTGAAACTCCAATACTTTGGCCACCTCATGCAAAGAGTTGACTCACTGGAAAAGACTCTGATGCTGGGAGGGATTGAGGGCAGAAGGAGAAGGAGACGACAGAGGATGAGATGGTTGATCACCGACTCGATGCACATGAGTTTGGGTGAACTCAGGGAGTTGGTGATGGACAGGGAGGCCTGGTGTGCTGCAATTCATTGGGTTGCAAAGAGTCGGACACGACTGAGCGATTGAACTGCACTGATTAAGCATTCACCATGCTCTAGGCACTAATCTAACAATTTAAACTTCATAACACAGGTAGCTATTATCATTCCCATTTCTCAAATGAGGAAACAAAGCTGCATTTGGCTCAAGTTAAAAAGTTAGAAAACAGGAGAGTTAGAATGCAAAACCATGCAGTCAGGTTCTAGAATCTACACTGAATCAAGGCATATAATATTCTACAAATAGAGTGAAGAAATCCTGGACTATTCCAACCCACTTCACAGACACAGTTTAAAGAGAAAAGTTAAAAAACAGCAACCTAAAAATGGAAAGTCAGCAATTACTTCAATTAATGTTAAATAAATAATCTGAAACTATTTTGAATAAATTATAAAAATAAATCCATCAAACTATGGCAAAAACAAGAAGAAAATTTCAAAGCAGATATGATAGACAGAATGCCAGAATATGGACAGAGGTCATGACATTGTACAGGAGGAGGTGATCAAAACCATCCCCAAGAAAAAGAAATGCAGAAAGGCAAAATGGTTGTCTGGCGAGGCGTTACAAATAGATGAGAAAAGAAGAGAAGCTAAAGTCAAAGCAGAAAAGGAAAGAATACCCATCTGAATGCAGAGTTCCAAAGAATAGCAAGGAGAGATAAGAAAGCCTTCCTCAGTGATCAATGCAAAGAAATAGAAGAAAACAACAGAATGGGAAAGACTAGAGATCTGTTCAAGAAAATGAGAGATACCAAGGGAACATTTCATGCAAAACAGTATGGACCTAACAAAAGCAGAAGCTATTGGGAAAAGGTGGCAAGAATATACCGAAGAACTATAGAAAAAGGATCTTAATGACCCAGATAACCATGATGGTGTGATCACTCACCTAGAGCCAGACATCCCAGAGTGTGAAGTCAAGTGGGCCTTAGGAAGCATATCTATGAACAAAGCTTTTCTCCTTTGCCTTTCGCTTCTCTTCTTTTCTCAGCTATTTGTAAGGTCTCCTCAGACAACCATTTTGCCTTTTGGCATATCATTTTCTTGGGGATGGTTTTCATCATCTCCTCCTGTACAATGTCATGAACCTCCGTCCATAGTTGTTCTGGCATTCTGTCTGTCAGATCTACTTCAAAATTTTCTTCTTGCTCCTGCCATAGTTTGATGGATTTATTTTTATAATTTATTTGAAATAGTTTCAGATTATTTATTTAACATTTATTGAAGCAATTGCTGACTTCCATATTTTCAGGTTGCTGTTATTTTTTACTGTTTTAGTGGAGGTGATGAAGTTTTACCTGAGTTATTTCAAATCCTAAAAGATGATGCTGTTAAAGTGCTGCATTCAGTATGCCAGTAAATTTGGAAGTATCACTAGGAACAAAGCTAGTGGAGGTGATGGAATACCAGTTGAGCTATTTCAAATCCTGAAAGATGACACTGTGAAAGTGCTGCACTCAATATATCAGCAAATTTGGAAAACTCAGCAGTGGCCACAGGACTGGAAAAGGTCAGTTTCATTCCAATCTCAAAGAAAGACAATGCGAAAGAATTCTCAAACTACCACACAGTTTCACTCATCTCACATGCTAGTAAAGTAATGCTTAAAATTCTCCAAGCCAGGCTTCAGCAATACATGAACCATGAACTTCCAGATGTTCAAGCTGGTTTTAGGAAAAGCAGAAAACTGGAGATCAAATTGCCAACGTTTGCTGGATTATGGAAAAGGAAGAGAGTTCCAGAAAAACATCTGTTTTTGCTTTATTGACTATGCCAAAGCCTCTGACTGTGTGGATCACAATAAACTGTGGGAAATTATTCAAGAGATGGGAATACCAGACCACCTGACCTGCCCCTTGAGAAATCTGTATGCAGGTCAGGAAGCAACACTTAGAACTGGATATGGAACAACAGACTGGTTCCAAACAGGAATGGGAGTACATTAAGGCTGTATATTGTCACCCTGCTTATTTAACTTCTATGCAGAGTACATCATGAGAAATGCTGGGCTGGAAGAAGCAAGCACAAGCTGGAATCAAGACTGCTGGGAGAAATATCAATAACCTCAGATTTGCAGATGATACCACCCTTATGGCAGAAGGTGAAGAGGAACTCAAAAGCCTCTTGAAGAAAGTGAAAGAGGAGAGTGAAAAAGTTGGCTTAAAGCTCAACATTCAGAAAACAAAGATCATGGCATCTGGTCCCATCACTTCATGGGAAATAGATGGAGAAACAGTGTCAGACTTTATTTTTTGAGGCTCCAAAATCACTGCAGATGGTGACTGCAGCCATGAATTTTTTAAAAGATGCTTGCTCCTTGGAAGAAAAACTATGACCAACCTAGAGAGCATATTAAAAAGCAGAGACACTACTTTGCCAACAAAGGTCCGTCTAGTCAGAGCTATGGTTTTTCTAGTAGTCTTGTATGGATGTGAAAGTTGTACAATAAAGAAAGCTGAGTGCCAAAGAATCTGCAGTCAATGAGACTGCAGATGTATGAAGAGTATCTTTTACATTAGTGCCAAGCAAATCTGCTTTCTGTGTTTTCCGTTTCTTTGTTCAAGGTGAAAATTCCTTAAGATTCTTCAATGCCCTCCATTGCCTATGGCATCAAGTTCAACTCCTCTGCATGTTACAGGCCAGAGTTAACACATGCAATCCTTAGTAATTACAACAATAAATGCCAAGTGTAGCAGAGATTTCTTAAGATCTGTTCATAACCATCTAACTTTGAAGATACGGAAAATAGAGTCAGGCTGTGTATGGAGAATTTTCTATACTGTAGAATTCTCCTCCTGGATAAACGGAAATGTTACATTAAAAACTCTTTAGATGCAGCTGGAAAAGCTGCCGCCCCCTCACTTGTCACGCACCGCATGTTCATGGGAACCCTAGTGCTAAACCATCCAGAGACGACCTGCTTTTGGGTCAGGCTTTTGTATACAGCACAGCAGCTCCCTAGCTGTGATCTGTTGAAAATCAGCCCTCAAAACAAGGGTTTGTAAAAGAAAAAAAAAAATTTTTTTAAAGAAAAAGGAAAAATAATAAGAAGAAATATAAAAAATTAAAAGAAACCTCTAGGTTTATGTAGAAGATTTGTTTAAAATATATAATAAATTAGCAGCCAATCTGTAAGGCATAGAGTTAGACTTGACCATAAAAACATTTTAACTCCTACATTTTAATAAAAAGTTTTCTTGGGGAATTCCCCGGCAGTTTAGTGGTTAGGAATCCATGCATTCACTGCCAAGGGCCCAGGTTCAAACCTATTTGGGGAACTATTTATATCTCACAGGCTGTGTGGCACAGCCAAAATAAATAAATAAATAAAAATTAAAGTAAATACAATTTTAAAAAGTTAGCATCCCAAGTAAAATAAAGCAGTTGAACCAATAATAATTGCCAAAAAATACCAAAAGTGTAAGCATTATTATGTGAAGAAGCCACTGACACTACTCTGGTTGTGGGTCATCATCCAGCCAAAGACCCAATATGCAGTAATACAGAAGATGAGATCATTTTCATTCATTACACCAAAGAGCCATTATAACCACCATCTACCCTTTCCCCACCACACACATTTTTCTTTTTTAAGACCCTGGAGAAGGCAGGGTGTCACTGGGGTAAGCATAACTGCATAGAGTTCTGTGTGAGTTAAAGAGTAATTTCTTATCCTACTCCAGGAGCCATTACATAATACCAAATTCCTTGAACTTTATCAGTTTATTCAATCAAATTATAAAATTTACAAATTCACAAGGTACTGACCCACTAGTGTGTGTGTCTGTGTGTGTACACCTATATATATATACACACACGGATGTAAGAATATTCTTAATAATAGTTAAATAATTCTAGCATCCCTAAAGTGACCCCTTGGTTTTCCCTTCATTTTGATTTATCTGGACCTTTGTCAAAAATGACAGACAAATGAAAAGTTTAAGTCTCAAATATATCTAATTAGAGTAGTGAAATAAAAGCAAAAGTGTCTTATATAAAAGTCTTACCCATAAATTTTATTTATAAATAACCCTGTTCTATACCACAGAAAACATATAAGCAATTCACAATTTAAACTTACGAATGTGTCTTTAAAAAATGAATTAAATATGATCAATAGCAAGTCTATTACCGGCAAAAGCATTTGAAAGATCAGAGATTCAAGACGAATCTTATTTACTATTTGTTTGGTATTTATTTACTACTTTACCACAAGAAATCAAGAGTTATCCTGCAAATTTAACTCTAGTAACTATCTGGGTCATATTAAAGCATATTCACCTCCAAGCAAACAGAGAAGCTTCAACTAATACATTATCTTTAAACCAGGTTCTTCAGAGTTCTAAAACCAGAGGTTAGCAAATAATAAATAACTGTTCTGAAATACTTGCTTGATTTAAAGACAAAGAATGAAGCAATTATGAGACAATTATTTCTAAGACAGAAATCACGTCAATGAGATGCATTTTAAAAATTACAAGCAAAACCACTGGCAATAAATGGCTTTGAGGAAGACTAAAATCTAAACTTTAGACTTTAGGTTTTTTCAGTCTAAGAATATTTTAATCTAAACCAAATTGTCACTGTCATTGTTGAGAAGAAGATTTGACTAAAATGTTTCATACTCTCAGATTTAAAAAAAAATGTCATTTGGCAAAAGCTAAAAAGGACTGTACTTGCCTATCACTCTCTAATTTACTCATAATACAAAGAGCCACGTAACAAAGAAGTATAAGCTATAGTTTATCCTCTGAATTGTGAAGACTTCCTTCCTCAGAATCTAAAGAACTAAAAATGCCCTAAAAGCAGCAATCTTCAGGTTTGAACTAATTCTAGTAAGAAAAATTTGCAATGAATGAAGGCTTAAAAGTTCTACTAAATTTAAACTGATTTTATTAAGGAGATAATCACATACTCACCTCCAACTTCACTTACCCCAATGAAGCCTGAGTGTTTTTTGGTTTTGTTTTGGGGATTGATTAGTTTACTTATTAAGTATACTAAAGGTCATGCTTCAATCAAGTTCTCACAAGCTATGAAAATTAAACTACATTCTAGGTGACACATACATTTACTCAAAAACCTATTTTAAGTTCTATTATGTATAAATGCTCATATAAAAATGTGGGAGTGTAAGAAAACCCCAGTATTAACAGGATTATAGTACAGCATGGGAAATCTACCCGAACTAGAACACATAGTATAGAACAGGAAAAAAGAAAATAGAAAATGGTTTAAAAACTGGTAGCTAATTCTATCTTGCACTTCCTTCCTCCACTTCATTTTCTAAGGGAACTGGTGTATCAAAAAAGAATAAAGCTCATTCTTGGCTGGATTCTTGGGGATGGCTAGAGGGTGGGTAGCTACTTAAGAGAGGAACAGAGGGGTTTCTCAGCAAAAAAAATAATATATAAGTAAAGTTACCCTAATACCCCATTTGGGGAGTTAAATTCAATGCTAAAGCACAAAAATAATAGGCAAGGTAAAGGGGATTATGGAAGGCCATACAAAAGCGATCCAAGTCAATTTAAATACAATGGAAAGTCACTGAATGATTTTAAGGAAAGTAACATGATGAGATTCCTCACAATACACTGTAGGAGTATAGTTAAAAGACTATTGCATGACTTTATGAGATACTTGGGGTCTAAACAAGGTAGCTGGAAGAGAACAGACAGGATATGACAATTACAGCCAATTATGGTATACAGAAGACAAATTCCTGGGGAGGGAGGTATAATATCAATAATTATATGTCTTCTGTTTCTCTTTACAATAAGCACATAACCCTCACCATAAACCCAAAATCAATGTAAGGGATTTACCCTGAATCCACAAAAACATGAATGAATCCACAAAAACTCTTTTGTAAAGTAAACCTCTTAAAAAGAGACCAAAACATGACAATGAGGAATAAGAACAAAATCTGGTATTTACAGAATGATGATAATAATTATGGGGGGATTATATTTCAACTATATACTATTTCTTGAAAATAAAACAAACTTCAATATTGAGAGCATAACATTCTTCCCATGTTTAATTTCACATCTTAATCTTAAGGGTCATTTCCCAAGAATATTCAAAGCTAGCATAATTTTCCCAAGTGTCTCTCTCAAATCTTGTGATAAAGAATGTATTTCAAGAAAAAATCAAAACACTCTTTTGAAGAAAATATCACGTTTGCCTGTTTTTCCATCTTCAACTGTGAACCAGTCTAACTGACCACATCATCTTGACAATAGTGTTCCATACGATTTTAGTAATTCAACAAAGTTTTCACAGACATCATGAATTCCTACATCTCTCATGAGACTGGCCACTTTATTATACAACCACTTCTCTTCTCTTCCACCAATAAAATCCTATAAAATCCAATAAAAAGTCCACCATTTCCTCTTTACAGATTCTTGCAATATTCCTAACATTCCTCCTAGCTTCCAATTGCAGGGGATTGGGAGAGACAGAAAGTCTCGTCTCTATCCTCTACATGTGAACCCCTGTAAGTATTTTATAATCTAAAAAGACCCTACTCAAAACTACCCTGTGACTTTTTATTATCTCTTCTCTTCTCTTCATTCATGTGTCAGCTTCCTAATATATCTAACTTCCTTCCTGCTGCTGCTGCTGCTAAGTCGCTTCAGTTGTGTCCTACTCTGTGCGACCCCACAGACGGCAGCCCACCAGGCTCCCCCGTCCCTGGGATTCTCCAGGCAAGAGTACTGGAGTGAGTGGGGTGCCACTGCCTTCTCCAATGCTTCTTTCCTAGGATACTACTTATATGTCATATACAAATATTATATTTTATTTTTTCTTATTTAGCATCTCCCTCCACCTACACACACACACACACACACACACCCCACCCCCCCCAAACGGAAGTTCCATAAAGGGAGGGACTCTCCAGTTACATTCAACACTTAAAACAGTGCCCAGTGCATCAGAGGCATTAAATTTTAAAAAGCCAGTTAAATGAACATAATACTATATTGTTAATATGTTATTAAAAGTCACCAGTGAGAGATTAACAAAGATCAGTGAGAGATTAACAAAGACCAGGGGCTTCCCTGGTAGCTCACATGGTAACAAAGACCTGGCCACAACAGATAGAAAGAAAGAAAGTGATATGACAGAGAGTGATATGATAATGAGAATTATCAGTTTATTAGAGAAGACATTGTGATATGACAACTTTTATTTGCCTGGATGCACTCACATAATAAATATTCCATTTACACAGATCCCACATATGTCAGGAAGTGAATGCTAAGCTAAAGATAATATCCCACAGACTGAATCATTCCCAAGTATTTTAAAGAAAATAAAATATGGACAAAAACAAGCTGAATTACACAGGTAAAGTGACCCCAGAATCACTCAGCACTCATGCAGATTCTCTATAAAACGGTTAATGAAATATATTAAACACCCCAGGAATGTTATTTTACCAGAATATTCTTTGTGTCCCTTCCCCACATATCATCCCAAACTAGAAGTAAAATGGCTTTCCTGATCTGGCACTGGCCGTAAAGTTAGTGTAATCTCCTGTACTGTCACTGGACCGCTTGAAAATCCATGTGTTATACTAAAACTATCTGTCTAAAAACCTTCTGTTGGACCACAATCGTGAATGGATTAGCAATGGATTAGAAACATGTAAAATTTCTCTTGCTCTGAACACAACAAAAAAGTTCAAATTCAAATGTTAGGTAGTAGATATTTCATCAACAGAACTTTAAATTTACATAGGGACCATAGACATTCACCATATTTCACAAAAACATACTGAAGGAGGCCAGTCACTACCAGTACTTAAAATCTAGGGAAACAGTCATGAGCAAGATATATGCAATTCCTGCTCTATAGAGAATACAGAAGGGAAGACTTAATTAAATTAATAATGGGGAGTTATAAAGAAACTAGCAGAGATGTCTAAACAAACAGATCTACCTAATTCAACAGGATAGTGGCAAAAGTCAAAGGTATTAGTTTAACTAATATTACCATTTCATTTTCTCAAATTATAGATTTTTAATGTCATCTGATTTTAATTTACAATATATTCAAAGCTATCATTATTTTGAGAAATCCACCAAACTTTTAATTCATTACTGAATTCACAGTATTATAATATTCTACTAACTGTCCCTGGCATGAAATTTAAAGCATAAAGGAAATGGATGGGCAATCTGAATCTCATTTCTACATCATGACTAAAAGTAATTTCTCAGGAGTTGTGTTCATCACATGGAAAAGGCTACCAAGGACTAATACCATATCTGCACTTTATAACATAAATCCAAAGCAATTACAGGTTTCAACTTTGTACCTGTGTGATGGAGAAGGAGCTTCAAATTGAGGCACTGTGCTATCCTCACTGACAGGAGAATATAAGCCGCTCATTTCCTGGAAGCACAATTATTAGAATTATAGCCACTCCAAAGAGAAGATGTATAAGTCAAAAGGAGCTATTTCTTTCTTTCCAATCCCAGGTTTTATCAGTTCCTTTTTGTCTCAACATCCAAATTTCTCAACGTTTCCTCTCCTTAGAATACAAAAGCAAGGATATCTGAAACTTACGAGACAAGTCTTTTTTATGACATACATACTTAAAGAACTAGAAATTCTTTAATAAATATTATTCATTACTAATGAAGCCATCAAATGCAGAAAAAGACAAATGTAAATATTTTTAATGAGACATTATGTGAACAGTGTACACATATGTCTGTACATTATGTGAACAGTGAACTAGCTTAATCATTTTTAATCTAGGTGAGAACTTACTGATAAATATTAAGATAAGTATTGCAACTGACTAAACAGACCTTTGTTGGCAAAGGAATGACTCTGCTTTTTAATACACTATCTAGGTGTGTGTTAGTGTTAGTCAATCAGTCATGTCCAACTCTCTGCAACCACACAAACTGTAGCTCTCTAAGCAAGAATAGTGGAGGGGATTGCCATTCCCTTCTGCAGAGGATCTTCCCAACCCAAGGATTGAACCTGGGTTAGTCATAGCTTTTCTTCCAGGAGTAAGCATCTTTTAATTTCTGTGCACCATCTGCAGAGAGTTTGGAGCCTAAGTAAATAAAATCTGTTACTGTTTCCATTTTTTCTTCATCTATTTGCCATGAAGTGATGGGACTAGATAGCATGATCTTCGTTTTTTGAGCTGAGTTTTAAACCAGCTTTTTCACTCTACTATTTCACCTTCATCAAGAGGCTCTTTAGTTCCTCTTTGCTTTCTGCTATAAAGGTGGTGTCATCTGCATCTCTGAGGTTATTGATATTTCTCCTGGCAATCTTGACTCCTGCTTGTGCTTCATCCAGCCCTGCATTTCGCATGATGTACCCTACATATAAGTTAAATAAGCAGGGTGACAATATGCAGCCTTGAAGTACTCCTTTCCCAATTTTAAACCAGTCCATTGTTCCATGTCCAGTTCTAACTGTTCTGTCTTGACCTGCATAGAGGTTTCGCAGGAGGCAGGTAAGGTGGTCTGGTATTCCCATCTTGAAGAGTTTTCAGTTTTTCATTATCCACACAAAGGCTTTAGAGTTGTCAATGAAACAGAAGATGTTTTTGTGGAATTCTCTTGCTTTTTCTATGATCCAACACATGTTGGCAATTTGATCTCTGGTTCCTCTGTCTTTTCTAAATCCAGCCTGAACATCTGGAAGTGCTTGGTTTGCGTACTGTTGTAGCCTAGCTTGGAGAATTTTGAGCATTCCTTTGCTAGCATGTGAAATGAGGGCAACTGTGTAGTAGTCTGAACATTCATTGGCATTGCTCTTCCTGGGGACTGGAATGAAAACTGAACTTTTCCAGTCTTGTGGCCCTTGCTGAGTTTTCCAAATTTGCTGGCATATTGAGTGCAGCACTTTCACAGCACCATCTTTCAGGATCTGAAATAGCTAAGCTGGAATTCCATCACCTCCACTAGCTTTGTACTTTGTAGTGATGCTTCCTAAGGCCCACTTGACTTCACACTCTGAGACGTCTGGGTCTAAGTGAGTGATCCATCGTGGTTATCTGGGTCATTAAGATCCTTTTTGGATAGTTCTTCTGTGTATTCTTGCCACCTTTTCTTAATAGCTTCTGCTTCTGTTAGGTCCATACTGTTTTTGTCCTTTATTGAGCCCATCTTTGCATGAAATGTTCCCTTGATGTCTCTAATTTTCTTGAAGAGATCTCTAGTCTTTCCCATTCTACTGTTTTCCTCTATTTCTTTGCATTGATCACTTAGGAAGGGTTTCTTATCTCTCCATGCAATTCTTTGGAACTCTGCACGCAGATGGGTGTATCTTTCCTTTACTCCCTTGCCTTTCGCTTCTCTTCTTTTCTCAGCTATTTCTAAGGCCTCGCCAGAAAACCATTTTGCCTTTCTGCATTTCTTTTTCTTGGGGATGGTTTTGATCACCACCTCATGTACTGTATTATGAAACTCTGTCCATAGTTCTTCAGGCACTTTGTCAGATCTAATCCATTGAATCTATTCATTACCTCCACTGTATAATCATAAGAGATTTGATTTAGGTCATACTTGAATGGTCTAGTGGTGTTCCCTACTTTCTTTAGTTTAAGTATGAATTTTGCAATAAGGAGTTTGTGATCTGAGCCACAGTCAGTACCCAGTCTTGTTTTTGCTGAATGTATAGAGCTTCTCCATCTTTAGCTGCAAAGAATATAATCAATCTAATTTTGGTATTGACCATCTGGTGATGTCCATGTGTAGAGTATTCTCTTGTGTTGTTGGAAGAGGGTGTTTGCTATGACAAGTACATTCTTTTGGCAAAACTCTGTTAGCCTTTCCCCTGCTTCATTTTGTACTACAAGGTGAAACTTGCCTGTTACTCCAGGTATCTCTTGATTTCCTACTTTTCATTCCAGTACTCTATGACGAAAAGGACATCTTTTTGGGGTTCTATCAAGTTCTATAAAGTCTTGTAGGTCTTCATAGAATTGTTCTACTTCACCTTCTTTGGCATTAGTCAAAGTTAACGGTTTTTCTAGCAGTCATGTACTAATGTGAAAGTTGGACCATAAAGAAGGCTAAGCACTGAAGAATTGATGCTTTAGAACTGCGGCGTTGGAGAAGACCTTTGAGAGTTCCTTGGACTGCAAGGGGATCAAACCACTCAATCCTAAGGAAATCAACCTTGAATACTCATTGGAGGGACTGATGCTGATGCTGAAACTCCAATACTTTGGCCACCTGATACAAAGAGCAGATTCACTGGAAAAGACCCTGATGCTGGGAAAGATTGAAAGCAGGAGGAGAAGCAGAAGACAGAGGACAAGATGGTTGGATGGCATCACCAACTCAATAGTTATGAGTCTGGGCAAGCTTTGGGAGATGGTGAAGGACAGGGAAGCCTGATGTGCTGTAGTCCATGGGGCCACAAAGAGCTGGACACGACTGAGCGACTAAATGGCAACTGGATCATTACTGTTCAACTCACCGAAGTATAGAAAAACAGGATATATCAGTCTCTACTTTGAAAATATTCTTTGCAAACAATAAGAAAAGTAACATCCCTCTTGATGCAAATATTAGCTTTGTTTACTAACTGCTTAAACTCTAACTTTTGATCATTAACTCAGAGGAAAAGGGGTCCTAATAAATTATTGCAGAAATTATGCCTGTTACTTTCTATATAATGGAGACTAATCCCATTAATTTAATGCAGCAATTTAAAGGAAAAGCAAAATTTTCATGAAATTGAAAAGCTACTTGAGATGTAAGAAATTCTTGGTCTTACTTCCACTCTTTTGATGTCCTCTTCCAAAACACCTAACTCCTTCTGAATCTGCTCCAGTTGCTGTGGATTAGAGAGGGGGGAAAAAAAAAGCCTAAACCAAACCACACTGGCATCACCACAATCATAAAGTAATTTTACATTTGGAATATGATTTTTAGGAAATTGTATACTAATGGTAAATTGTAGGGGTGAAAAACTGCAGCTAAAAAGTACTGCAAGTTCCTATGTTAAAAAGTAAATGTAAAGACTTAATATTTAAGAAAATAGTACTTTCTTTAATACAATAATTGACTTTATAATAAAAATGTTAAAGATGAACAATAAAAATATGATTTAATAAAAACAAGATATCCAAAGAACTTTTAAATCACCTCATTTAACTGTCAGCAATTAATATCAGCATGTCAATTGTTAACCTCACTTTAAAAATAAAAATAAGTCTCAAAGATTAAATTCTACCACCCAAAGCAATCACAAGTTACCCTCTTATGCAATTTTTAAAACATATTTAAGATTATGCTTCATCTTTGACATTTTACCTATTGCACCATAACTTTTCTCTATGCCTTTAAAATGCAAAAATTTTAATGATCATATTTAATGATATATTTGACAATCAAGTAATTCTGAACCATGAGTCTACATTTTAGATTATATGAGTTTACATTCCAAATTTTATTGAGATTATTAAAATGAAATTATTTGATCAAGAGAAATAGCAACTCTTCACTACATGAAACAAAACTACTTTCCAAACACTATCAAATTTAAATTTCTATAATTATTATATATAAGTGGCTGTCTTAATATAAGCCAAATATATTGAAGCCAATTTTATTTTTCGCCCATGTGGTGCAGCATGCAGGATCTCAGTTCCCCAAATAGGAATCGAACCCATGTCCCATGTTTTGGGAGTTCTGAGTCTTAACCACTGAACTTTCAGGGAAAACCCCTGAGCCAGTTTTTAGAATATAAAATAATGATAATGAATATATTTATGTAATACTTATTGCCAGATGTGCAATAAGGAAGTATTACACAGGAAAATAAATCACAGAAAGATTAAGCGACTTGCCCAAGAATCGCAGTAAGTACACAGCAGAACTAGAGTTGAAATCAAGGCAGCTCCAGGATTCATGCCGTTAACTACTATGCTATAACACTACTACTTGAAAACAGTACCTTATTATTTAACTTTATTTTACCTAGTAACTAGTAGGGGTAAACCGATTTTTACGCATGTTTTCTTCTGAGGCAATATATAGACAGTTGATAATATATTAACTCAAATATTAACCAATCTTAAACATTTTGCTAAGTACTGTGAAGAATGGGATTTAGAAAACTCTAGCCCTTGGCCTCATGGAATTCAGTCTAGGGAAGAGCTTCTGGGTTGGTGAACATGTAGGTTGGTGAGTGCATGAAGATGCTGGGAGAACAGCACACCTGGAGAGGGCTTCCCACATATCTCAGTTCTATTCTTCTACAATAAATTGATAATCCAGTAAGTAAACTGTTTTCCTGTTATGTGATCCATTTTAGCAAATTATCAAATCCTTGGAGGGGAACATGGGAACTGCCAATTTATAGCTAGTAGATTAAATATACAAGTGACTTCTTGGACATGCAATTATGATCTGAAGGGGCAGCTCAGTCTTGTGGGATTGAATCCTCAACCAGTGGAATCTAGGGCCAACTCCAAGTAGAGAGTGTTAGATAGAATTGACCTGAATTGATTTCCAGGACACTCTGCTTATATCTACAGAGAACTGGAGAACTAGTTGGTGTAAGAAATCACCTACACATTTGGTGGCCAGAAATATGGAGAGAGGTAATGAGTAAAGGAAATAAGTGTTCTCCTTTCAGGCATCAATATAAGACATTATAGTATGAGGAAATAGAAGAAAGACAAAGGATAACTATTTTAAAAAGCAGAAAGAACAACTAGGCTAAATTCACTCTGCAAATGCGTTTCATAAACCAGACAGGCAGAATCTAGAATAAAAGCATAAAGCAGAGACCAAGAACGTTTTGGAAACACATGAAGAAAGTTCATAAAGCTGAACTGTCATTATCTAAATGAAAACAGACCACAAATGGGAATGAAAATTGACAAATTTCTGGATCAAATCTGCATTAACACTATTGTGAGTTTGGGGGGTACTAAAAATAATAATTATAATAATATACATAAGATGGAGGAATGCTACTTAAGAGCACAGTCCAAAGTCATCAATAGCAAGCACTCTCAACACAGTATACTGTATTACAACCCAAAGAAATTATTTTAAAATTTGAAAAGTGAAGAACAGAAGTCTCTGAATCCCTTAAGACTAAAACATAAAAGAATTCAAAAATAGAACCCCCTTTAACTGACATTAGCTTTGGTGAAGTTAGGTATCATTGGCACTCATTTATTTGACCTTCACTATGATTGAATAAGTACTTTCGCCTGGAAAATCCCATGGACGGAGGAGCCTGGTAGGCTGCAGTCCATGGGGTCACACAGAGTCGGACACGAATGAAGCCACTTAGCAGCAGCAGCATGACTGAATAAAAACATGCTGAAGTATTAAATTCAGTATCTTAATTTTAGTTTTTAGAGCTAATATAATTAGAATAAATTACAGTTGCCAAGACCTCGTCAATTATCTAAAATATTCAAAACTGAACAAAGGAATACTGATAAACTTCCAGGAAAAAGAAAAGCTGGTTAAAAAAAAAGTAGCAAAATTAATAATACTATATATATATATAAACAAAAAAGCACTAAAAATAAATTTTTTAAAAAAGCACTGTATATTGATTAGAATATCCAATATTCAGAACACTGACAACACCAAAAGCTGAAAAAGATGTGTAGCAAAAAGAACTCTCATTTATTCTTGGTAGGAATGAAAAATTGTACAGCCACTCTGAAAGGCAGATTGGCAGTTTCTTTAAAAATTATACATATTCTTATATAAGCCAGTAACCACACTCCTTAGTATTTACCCAAGCGAGCTGAAAACATCGATTCCAAAAAAACACATTGATAGCAGCTTTAGTAATTAACAATACTTGAAACAACCAAGATGTCCTTCAGATGAATGGATAAACAGTGGTTCATGAAGACAATGGAATCATATTCAGTGCTAAGAAGAAATGAGCTTTCAAGTCATAAAAAAAATGAGGAAATTTAAATGTGCATTACTATGGGGTATATGGAAAATCTCTGTGCCATCTTTTCAATTCTTCTGTGAACTTAAAACTGCTCTAAAAAATGTCTTCAAAAAAATATAAATATAGTGAAGTAACTCTTAAAGAAAAAACATAATAACAAAAAATCAAAAGAGAAAAGAAACAAAAACAGAATAAAATGGCAGGCTTAAACTCTTTTACATTAAATGTAAATGATTTAAATACAAAATTATAAGACTGAGTCTGGCAGAGTGAATGAAAAACCTCTGCTGTATATAAGAAATTCACCTCAAATAAGTTAGTGATACAACAAAGAACCCAAGATTCGGTAGGATGCAAAACATTCTTACCACACTGTGCAAACTGCAGGAAACACATTCTTTACAAGCACGAATATTTCAAAATTTAATGAACTAACATGTGACAGTCCAAATATCATACTATAAAAACCAAATTATTTTCTGATAACAATGCAATTGTAACAGAAATCCATAATTGTTTTAAAAAAAGGTCTCCATTGGTAGTACAGTAGATAGGAATCCACCTGCAAATGCAGGGGACATGGGTTTGATCCCTGGTCCAGGAAGATTCCACATGCCATGGGGCAATTAAGTCCATGTACCACAACTACTGAGCCGGCTCTCTAGAGCCCATGAGCCACAGCTACTGAAGCCTGTGTGCCTAGAACCTGTGCTCGGCAACAAGAGAAGCCACCACAATGAGAAGCCTGTGCACAGCAACGAAGAATAGCCCCCACTTGACACAACTAGAGAAAGCCCACAGGCAGCAACGAAGACCCAACACAATCAAAAATAAAATAAGCAACTTCTTTTTAAATGAAAGAATCCCAATAGCCAAGTAATAAATTTATCTATAAATAACCCACATGCCTAAGAAAAAGTATAACAAAAATTAGAGACTACTTTGAACTAAGGAATAACAAACAAAATGCCATAACAAAATTATTAGATACAACTAAAAGAACTATGGCCTGAAATGTGTATATTATTAAAAATAAAGTCTGCCTGCTAATATGCATATCCAAGTTAACAAATTAGAACAGAAACAACAAAATAAAACCAAAAAAAGTAGAAGGATGGACAATGTAATTATAAGGAGATTAATTAGAAAATGGAAAACAAAAATAAAATAAAGGACATAAACAAAGCCAAAAAGTTGGTTCCTGGATAAAACTCATAAAATTGATACAACCCTGAATCCCTGACATGACCTGATCAAAACAAACAAACAGAAAAAGGTACAGCACCAATAAGCAGAGTCAGGAATGAAAGACATAGCTAAAAACTCTAGCGGTATTAAAAGCTTAGTATTAAGACCAATCTAACACTAAAAAATCTGAAAACTAAGAAGAAACAGACAACTCTTGGAAAAAACATAACGTGTCAAAAATGATATCTAAAACAAAAATCTGAATAAGCAGTAAATGAATCAACAAAATTTCTGCAAACAACAGGTCCATATAGCTTTTCCAGCAAAATCCTTAAACATTCAGCAAAGATATTCATCCTGGATTATACAAATTCTTCCAGCAAACAGAAAAAGAGGATACATTCTCCAACCAATTTGATAAAACCAACTTTATAACAAAACCGGACAAGATCAGTGTGTAAAAAGTTAAAGAACAATCTTATTAGTGAATATAGATGCAATAAGGGAGCCAAAGAGGGCAAACAACTGTCCTACTTATCTAGAATGCAGAACATTCAGTGATAAAACTGGAACACTCCTGGGCAAATCAGGACAGTTGATCGCCCTAGGTGCAAAGTTGATTGAGTTTTTAATGTTAAACAAATAATGATCCATTTTAATATAATGAAAAAAAATTATATCATCTCAACTGCACAAAAATTCTGGAGAATACTCAACCCCCACTTACAATTAAAAAAAAATTCTCTTAGGAAACTGGGAATAGAAACTTAGCTCCTTGAATGATTAGAAAAAATACCTACCAAAAGCCTACAGAAAACATCATACCTAATGGTGACACGTCGAAAGCTTTCACTTTGAGATCAGCACCAAGACTAGGATGCCCCGCTATCACTTCTATTCACCATTGTACCGGATATCCTAGCCAGCAGAGTAAGACAAGAAAAATAAATAAAGGATGTAAGGATCATAAGGAAAGAAACTAAACTGTTATTATTTGCAGATGATGATGTGTGCAAAGAAAATACAAAGTAATCTACAAATAAATTATTAGAATTAATGATTTTAACAAACTTGCTGGATACAACAAAAAAGTATGTGTCAAAATCAACTGCATTTCTATATGCCAGCAATAAATAGTAAGAAACTGAAATTAAAGACACAGACATCACTTAGAATAGCATAAAAATGATTGAGGACCTAAGGACAACTCTAAAATAGATATATAAGAATAATATCCTGAAAAATATCAAAATTTTGGAGGCCATTTTTAAGGACCTATATATACAGAGAGAAATACAATGTTCAACGGCTAGAGGGCTCAATACTGTAAAGAGAGCCTCCCAAATCGATCTATGGAGTCAAAGTAATCCCAATAAAAATCACAGCAGGTATACAATGGAAATGTATCAGCTGGTTTTAAAATTTATAGAGAAATACAAAGAGCTATGAATAGCTGCAACTTTCCTAAAAAAGAATAGTAACTTACTTCAAAATTCTAGTATTTAATACAATGTGGTATTGCCAGAAAGACAGACAAACAGACCAGTGGAGCAAAAGAGAGCCTGGAAACAGACCCATGTACGTATGGACACATGATGTATGACAGATGTGGTATTTCAAAGCAATGGGAAAAGGATGAACTTTTTAATCAAGGATGCTTGGACATATGGATATTCATATGAAAAATTCCCAAGTAGATATATGTATGGGGAAAAAAAAAAAAAGAATAAAAGATTCAAGCAGATAATATAGCAAAACGTCTTCATGACTTCAGGTGGAGAAGAATTCTTTACCTAATAGAAAAGGCACTAATTATAACAGGCAAGATTAATAAATTTGACTCCATTATAGACAGAAACTTTTCTTCATCAAATAGCATCATTAAGACAATGAAAAAAGCAGCCCAATTACAGGGGGAGAAAGATCTGCTATAGATAAGTAGGTAGATAGAACAAAGAATTTTTATCTAGAATATATAAGCAAACCAGAAGGAAAATCAATGAAACAGAAAAGATGCACCAAGCTTAAACCAGGTACTTCATAGATACACAAAAATCCAAATGGCCAATTCATAGTACTGAGTACTCAACCTCATCATCATCCATCAGGGAAATGCAACTTAAAACCACAAAGAGATACCAATACATATCCCAAAATGAGGTAAACTGAAAAAAGTCTACTGATATCAAGTACTGGCAAGAATATAGTACAACAGGAACATTCCTACAATTCCTGTAGGAAGAGTAACCAATTCAGCCACTCAGGCATTGTTTGGCATTATCTACTAAATTTGAAGATGCACATATCCTATGACTTAACAATTCCATTTCTACACATGAAGCACTGATATATATATACCTTGATAAGATCTATAAATATGATAGTAATAACAAAAGTGGTGTGTATTCAATTAATAGAACACTAAACAACAACAAAAGGGAATCAAGTATAGCCATATACAACACTAGGGATGAACCTTAACACTGAGCCAAAGAGAAGAACAAAACATTACATAAGGCAGAAGTGCATTTGTATTAATTCAAAAGAAGAGACTTATAAATTAAAAATACTTAAGACTTTAAAATAAAGAAAAACAGAGACATCAGAATACTGACTACCTAAAGGCAAAGGAGAAGACTATAATCTGGAAAGGGTAGGCAGAGAGCTTTACTGCTGCTGCTGCTAAGTCGCTTCAGTCGTGTTCGACTCTGTGTGACCCCATAAACGGGGGCCCACTGTGTCTGGGATTCTCCAGGCAAGAACACTGGAGTGGGTTGCCATTTCCTTCTCCAATGCATGAAAGTGAAAAGCGAAAGTGAAGGCGGTCAGTCGTTCCCAACTCTTAGCGATCCATGGACTGCAGCCTACCAGGCTCCTCCATCCATGGGATTTTCCAGGCAAGAGTACTGGAGTGGGGTGTCATTGCCTTCTCCGAGGGAGCTTTACAAGTCCTA
The DNA here is from genome assembly GCF_032405125.1 of Capricornis sumatraensis. NCBI lineage: Eukaryota > Metazoa > Chordata > Mammalia > Artiodactyla > Bovidae > Capricornis > Capricornis sumatraensis. The sequence continues at coordinate 64,570,302 of NC_091082.1, forward strand.
GCAAAAATCTATCATTGGATCAGAATGGTGGTTACATGGATGATCGTGCTGTGAATTTTTAAACTGTAATTTGTTTTACAAACTTTTCTATGCTCTATTTTGTATAAAAATATTAAAATGCAATATATTTATATTCAAAATAAAACTTCAAACAAAACCAAAAGGAAACCAAGGTCCCTCAAAACTGTCCTATTATAAGGAATTAAAAAGGTACTACAAACGAACAAAAGTAAATTTAAAATTAAATTGAATGAAATGTAAGGCAAATTGTTCAAATGCTGGTACAAATTTGCACCAAGGAGACTGGCTTTTACATAGAAATTGGAGCCCTCTTGTTCAATCTATCTTTGAACAAAGAACAGCATGTTCATTTAAAAACATATTTGTTAAGTGCTGTGGTAGGCTGGCTCTAAGACAGCCTCCAAAGAGTCCCACCTCAGAATCCATAACCTGTATAATTTCCTATTTGTGTGGGCTAGACCGAAAAATTTGCTTCTAATAGAAAAAACAAAACATCTGTTGAGATGTAACTTTCAAGATTAAGCTACAGAAAGCATGTGACTGCCGTCTATGAAACTCTCTCATTTTCTTACTTTCTCACTCTGAGGAAGTCAGCTGCCATGGAGTAAGTTATCCTATGGAGAAGCCCATGTGGTAAGAATTTGGTATCTCTTCCCAACAGCCAATGAGTTAATTTGGATGCATTCCTATCCCCGTAGAACCTTAAGATACCTGCTGCCCTGGCCAACACCCGGATTGCTTCGCTTGGTGAGAAACCCTGAGCCAAGGCACTCAGTTATTCTACACCAGGATTCCTGACACTAGATAGTAAATGTTTGCTGTTTTTAAGCCATTCATTTTGAGGGTACCTTGTTACACAGTAATAAATAATTAATGAAAATGCCTACTCTGTGCCTTGCACATTCCCTTCTCTTAATACTCAAAAGAGAGTCAATAGAAAAAAATAAAAAACAAAAATTAAATCTACAATTCTAAAAGCAAGATGTGACACTTGAACAAGTAAGTATGTTAACTCTGAAAAGTAGATTCAACTGCCCTATTAGAAGTTCTGCATAAAATCACAAAGCTAATTTCCAGAGTCTGAAAGCTAATCTTGAGGAAAAAAAAAAAATCAAAAGCAGTAACTGAACCCCTGGTCAATCTGTATTACTTTATAGTTATATGCTATATCCTTCTTGCCTGAAACGATTTCAAATCTAAATATGTTGCAAACATTAAGACACTCTAGAGAAGTGTGAAAAATCTCAGAGAGAAAAGAAAACCTTAATAATTCAGATCATAGATAATAATCAGCCATTTCATTTAATCCCCAGTTATCCTTATGTTTGGACTGTTCACTTAATTGATTCATTATGAAGTAATTTCCTATGTCTTAATTTCATTCAATGAGTTCAAAGTCTAATATAAAAAGAACCACACAAAACTACTGCAAAACAATCTGACGTTGTTTTAGGAGGGGAGAAAGTATGTAGGAAATAGAAAAAAACTATCACTTTTCCAAAGAATTTGCTATAGCAATGATGGTTGGGTAATGAATTAATAATTTTGCTTCCATATGTCATAAAATGTTCAGCTTTATTACTTAAACTATGGTTCAAGGACCAAGAGCATTATCATCTGGAGCTTGCTAGAAATGCAGATTTTTAGGCTCCAACACACACCCTCTTCATCAGAACTTGGATTCTAAGAAGATCTTCAGGTGATTCTTAAATTGAAGTTGAAGATAAAGTACCCACCAAAAAAAAAAAGTCATTTAAGTATATATAAACCTTTAATTTATAATGGAAATAATTTTAATAGTTATTAAAACATATTAAAATCACAACTGCTACCTCAGCAAAAGTTGAAGGAAAATACAATCATAAACCATGTGAACAACATTTAGCTATAAACAGAAGCATAACATGGAAAAAATCCAATCTGAACAAAGTAAAAAAAAAAGTTAAAAATAGACATCATGAATAGTCAAAAAAAAGTGGAAATATCTAACTAAGATAATATAAAGTTCTGGCAATGCACAGTTATCAAAATAAGTTCTCATCTTTTTACTTTCAAAAAATAATAAAGACTGCCTGAAGCCTAAAATACATGGTTATATTTTTTGAGTGAAAATGACCTAATTAGACAATTGAAAGTAAAAATGTAAGTAAGATTTGAGTCAGTTAGGAATTTAAATATAAAAGAGTTTTCGAAGTTATTTTAGCATGCTACTGAGAATATAGGATTTTATCTTTGGTTTTCCCATATTTTGTACTACTGTGAAATGACTTTGACATGTTTAAATGCTTAGTTAGCACACAATGGTTATAAAATTGCTAATAAAAAGTTATTTTTTAGTTATCTTGCATGGCTTATGCTTTCCAAGTTCTAAATAGGTAGCTATATTTTTATTTGTTTTTCCTCTCCAGCATTCATTTTAATCATAGGAAAACTGGAACTCATATGTTTTCTTTTCAGGGTGAAAGCTTGAGCCTAACTGTCATTTGAGCCTAACTTTTCATTCTTTGTACCTATTCTTTATAGCTTTGAGGTAATGTCATTATTTTCAAATCTACAGAAAACGTTTTAACTCATCTCTAAACAGGGATTTTTAACATATCAAGTTGCAAAGGTAAAAGAAGTTAAATAACAAAGCTTAAAAAAAAAAACAAACACAACTCCTGAAAACTCAAATGCTTTCAAATATTTAAATAAAAAGTTAAGCCTGAAGTGCTTTCACAAAAATGGGGACAAGAATCAACAACAGTAAAGAAACATTATGTAAAACACACAAAATAATATACCTCTCTCTTATTTCTTCTTGCAACCTTGAGGAATTCCATAAGGATCTGTAGCTGGGCTGCATGTGATTCCTATAATAGAAAATTATAATTGTTCTTTTAAAATACAACTTTGAGTTCACAGTCTTCTTTAACACCACAGTATAATCAGTATGAAGCAACTTTATTCATCCATTTAAGTTAGTCTCACTTCTATTTTGCCAGTTTCTTACTTGCTAATTGGCATTTTTAAAAGCAAGCCATTACGGGCTTCCCCAGTCGCTCAGTGGTAAAGAATCTGCCTGCCAATGCAGTAGACACGGGTTCAGTCCCTGGTCCAGGAAGATCCCACATGCCATGGAGCCACTAAGCCTGAGAGTCACAGCTACAGAGCCCGGGAGCCACAACTACTGAGCCCACACAGCACAGAGCCCATCTCCGTGACCAGGGAAGTCACCAGAATGAGAAGCCCTCAGGCCACAGCTAGAGGGTGGCCCTTACTAGCCAGTCAAAATCTGAAGCATCACTGAGGTATTATACATACTACAAAAAAGCACGGCCACTTTGGCTTGCAGGATCTTAGTGCCCAGACCAGGGGCTACTCAGCCCCTTGGCAGTGAAAGCAGAGTCCTAACCACTGGACAGGCAGGAACTCCCCACTTCACTTTCAATGAACTGAAACTAGCTCAAGCAACAAATGAGTTCCAACTCAGCTGAATTCCTGATCAGACCAAAGAGGTCAACCTCTTATCCTGGCTTCCTGACAAAGGAGAAGACAAGACCATTCAGGAAAAAAGTATTAACCACTTTATCTATACTGCTCTTGAATACAGAACATCTAAGACATAATTTTAAAATTACAAGACATGAAAAGAAGTAGGAAAGTCAAGAGAAATAAACAGGCTAAAAGAACAAAATTCACAGAAGACTCACATGCTGGGATGAGCAAAAAACGACTGTAAAATATTTCTATATATTATTACAGAATTAAAAGAAAAAATGGACATGAGTGAAAAAAACAGACAATTAGAAAAGAACTGGAAAATCAAAGTGTAAATCCTAGAAATGAAGAATATAGTCTGAAATAAAAAAAATTAAAATGACTTCAGATAAAGTTAGGAACAGATGGACAGAGCAGAGGAAAGAAATAACAAATTCAAAGACAGATCAAAAAAAAAAAGAAGCACCAGAAAAATGAGGGATAATATGAAAAATAAAACATATGATTGGAACCCTAAGGAAAAGCAGAGAGCGCAGGGCTGAATAACGTTCACATGTTCAATAAACAGATTCTCTTGTTCTGTGAAACACAACCAGAATAAACATCTTTTAAATGAAACCTAGGAATAGCATAGTCAAACTACTGAAAACCAATGTCAAAAAGAACATCTTAAGAGCAGCTAAAAAGGATACACTATCTTAAGGGGAAGAACAGTAAGAATGACTGAAAACTTCGTCAGAATCAAAGAAGCAAACAGAAAATGAAAATATATCAATAAGGTGCTAAAAGAAAAACAAAAAACTAGACTTCTATGAAGATCAAACCTATCAGCTCCACAAGAAACAGAAAAGAAATCATACAGACAGAAGGGAAATGACTCGGAAGGAACCTCATCTACAAGAGAAAATAAAGACATCTCAAAGGGTAAATACATTGGTTCAAAAGGGTCCTTTTCTCTCCTTTATTGCAACATATCTTCAAAAGACTAGTGACTTTTCAAAGCAAACATAGGTGGAGTTTATAACATTTATAATTTGAATCACAAAAGGCAGGAGCTTGGTAAATTGAAATACTATAAGGTCTTACATTTTCCAGAAAATGGTATATAGTTCACCCTTAAACAACTCAGGTTAGAACTGCATGGGTCCACTTATACACAGCATTTTTTCAATAAATACAGACTACAGTACTACACGATTCACAGTTGGCTGAATACAGACGGTGAATTGTGGATATGGAGGGCATATTATAAAGTTAGATTCAGATTTTCAAATTCACAGGGGTCAGCATGTCTACTTACTGCACTGCTTAAAGATCAACTGTATATATAATGCTGGTTTGAATAACAATGTCCTGGAACTGTTATACTATAAACTCAAGGTTGAGTGTGAAAAGTGAAAGAGGAATTCTGTAATCCTTAGAGAAACCACTAGAAATATAATAATTATAAGCAACATGCAAAAAATAGAGACAATAACATGCTAAAATGAAATCCTGGAAATACAATGCTCTCTAAAGAGAAGAATAAAGAAGAAACAGAAAATAAGGAATATATGGAAAACCAAAAAACAAATACAAATGTGGTGAGCTCAAACCCAACCACACCAATGACCGTATTACATTTAAATGAACTTCAGCATTTGAATTAATGAGCTTACTAGATATCATTAAAAATTCAACTACATAAAGAGACACACTTTTTATTTTTTTTTACTATACAAAAAGCTTTTATTTTTTTAATATATATTTATTTATTTTAATTGGAGGCTAATTACTTTACAATATTGTATTGGTTTTGCCATACACTGACATGAATTCACCACAGGTGTACATGTGTTTCTCATCCTGAACCCCCCTCCCACCTCCCTCCCCATCCCATCCCTCTGGGTCATCCCAGTGCACCAGCCCTGAGCACGCTGTATCATGCATCGAACCTGGACTGGTGATTCGTTTCACATATGATAATATACATGTTTCAATGCCATTCTCCCAAATCATCCCACCCTCGTCCTCTCCCACAGAGTCCAAAAGATTGCTCTAAACATCTGAAGAGACACACTTTTAAAATATAAAGGCAACAATAAAATGGAAGTACAAAGATACAGAAGAATATACCATAGAAATGCTAGTCATAACTAAACTACTTAAGCTATATTATCAATAACATAAGAAAATATAAAAACAGACTTCAGAACACAGTCTATTTCCAGCATTAAATGTATACAATCCATAGTGACACAGGGGATGATTCATCCAGAAAACAACACAATCCTAAACACGTATGTACCTAATAATGAGCTTCAAAATACATGATGCAAGAATCATAGAAACCAATGAAAAACAAATAATCAAAAATAGTTTTAACAAATCCCTGGCAAACCACTCCAGTATTATTGTCTGGAGAATCCCACTGACAGAGGAGCCTAGTGGGCTACAGTCCACAGGGTTGCAGAGTTGGATACAACTGAAATGACTTAGCACACATCAATAACTGATGCAGCAAGGAAAAAAAAAATCTGAAAAAGAGTTCCAAAGAATAGCAAGGAGAGATAAGAAAGCCTTCCTCAGTGATCAATGCAAAGAAATAGAGGAAACTAATAGAACACAAAAGTCTAGAGATCTCTTCAAGAAAATTAGAGATACCAAGGGAACATTTCATGCAAAGATGGGCACAATAAAGGACAGAAATGGTAGGGACCTAACAGAAGCAGAAGATATTAAGAAGAGGTGGCAAGAATACACAGATAACTACACAAAAAAGATCTTCACAACCCAGATAATCACAATGCTGTGATCACTCACCTAGAGCCAGACATCCTTGAATGTGAAGTCAAGTGGGCCTTAGAAGTATCACTACGAACAAAGCTAGTGGAGGTTATGGAATTCCAGGTGAGCTATTTCAAATCCTAAAAGATGATGCTGTGAAAGTGCTGCACTCAATATGTCAGACAATTTGGAAAACATAGCTGTGGCCACAAGACTGGAAAAGGTCAGGTTTCATTCCAATCCCAAAGAAAGGCAATGCCAAAGAATGCTCAAACTACCACACAGTGGCACTCATCTCACACACTAGTAAATTAATGCTCAAAATTCTGCAAGCCAGGCTTCAGCAATACGTGAACCATGAACTTCCAGACGTTCAAGCTGGTTTTAGAAAAGTCAGAGGAACCAGAAATCAAATTGCCAACATATGCTGGATCATCAAAAAAGCAAGAGAGTTCCAGAAAAACATCTATTTCTGCTTTATTGACTATGCCAAAGCCTTCGTGTGGATCACAATAAACTGTGGAACATTCTTGAAGAGATGGGAATACCAGACGACCTGACCCGCCCCTTGAGAAACTTGTATGCAGGTCAGGAAGCAACACTTAGAATTGGACATGGAACAACATACTGGTTCCAAATAGGAAAACGAATATGTCAAGGCTGTATCCTGTCACCTTGCTTATTTAATTTATATGCAGAGTACATCATGAGAAACGCTGGGCTGGATGAAGCACAAGCTGGAATCAAGATTGCTGGGAGAAATATCAATAACCTCAGATATGCAGATGACACCACCCTTATAGAAGAAAGTGAAGAAGAATTAAAGAGCCCCTTGGTGAAAGGGAAAGAAGAGAGTGAAAAAGCTGGCTTAAAACTCAACACTCGAAGAACTAAAATCATGGCATCTGGTCCCATCACTTCATGGGAAATAGATGGGGAAACAATGGAAACAGTGTCAGACTTTATTATCTGGGGCTCCAAAATCACTGCAGATGGTGACTGCAGCCATGAAATTAAAAGACGCTTACTCCTTGGAAGGAAAGTTATGACCAACCTAGACAGCATGTTAAAAAGCAGAGACATTACTTTGTCAACAAAGGTCTATCTAGTCAAAGCTATGGTTTTTCCAGTAGTCATGTATGGATGTGAGAGTTGAACTATAAAGAAAGCTGAGCGCAGAAGAATTGAGCGCTTTCGAACTGTGGTGTTGGAGAAGACTCTTGAGAGTCTCTTGGACTGCAAGGAAATCCAACCAGTCCGTCCTAAAGGAAATCAGTCCTGGGCGTTCATTGGAAGGACTGAGGTTGAAGCTGAAACTCCAATATTTTGGCGACCTGATGCAAAGAGTTGACTTATTTGAAAAGACCCTGATGTTGGGAAAGACTGAAGGCAGGAGGAAAAGGGGACGACAGAGGATGAGATAGTTAGATGGCATCACCAACTCAATGGACATGAGTCTGAGTAAACTCTGGGAGTTGGTGATGGACAGGGAGGCCTGGCATGCTGCAGTTCATGGGGTCTCAAAGAGTCGGACACGACTGAGCAGCTGAACTGAACTGAATATTAACAAATGCTCCATTCATAAAGCACAGCAAGTAACACTGTTTTTAAATGAAGGTGAACATTTAACAAAACATAGACCATATATTGAGCTATAATAAAAATCACAATAAATTTCAATGGACCAAAAGCAAACAAATTGAACTTACAGGCTAAAATGCAGTGAGAAAGATAAGAATTCTTATTTCAAACAACAAAACATCAGGCTAGTTATATGAGTGGATTCATTTCAGACAAAGGACCAGAAATAATACATTATCCAAGGAGCTAGGTGGAAAAATAAACTCAAAATACAGAGGCATCAGGAGAAATACTCTCAAAAGACTGCCTCAGCCTTGAGGCAAAATTAGACAAAAATCTATTCTAGTTCTCCCTAATAGAACTTAAAACACAAGCTTCAAGAGAATCAAGCTATTTTGAAAACACTTAACTACACGCCAGAACAAAGCTTAGGAATGTGTAGAGGAATACAAAATTAACAATATTAAACAGGGTAAAACGTACAATTTCTGGCATCCAATCACAAAATCAGTAAGCATGCAAATAAGGAAATGCTGCCCAAAATAAGGGGGGGAAATTCATCACTTAAAACAGAAACAACAATGACACAAAAGCCACAAAAGACATAAAAAAGTCCTACAAGTTAGTACAAAGCATAAGTATAAGGAGAGACAATGGAATATAGAAAAAAGCAGTGAACTTGACAACAGAAATAGAAAGTATACAAGATGAACTAGATGGGGTAAAAGATAAAAAATAAGTAAGCAGAGCTCTTTATCCATGAGCTGTGATACAACTTCAGTCAGCCTAAGAGATGTGTAACAGGAGTTCCCCAAAGTAGAGAAGGTGACAGAAAAATATTTGAAGAAATAATAACTGAAATTTTTCCAAATCTGGTGTAAACTATAATATCACCATCCAAGAATCTTAAAGAACCTCAAGAAGAAGAAACATGAGGGAAAAAAAAAAAAAATATATATATATATATATATATATGAAGGTATATACCAAATTCAAAATACTTAAAACCATAAACAGAGCATACACTGAGAGAAATACAGTTCATTTCGAGGATCAAGATTTCTCATCTGAAACAATGCAAGACACTGGATGATGGAGCAACAGCCTTAAAATACTCAAAGAAAAATATTAAATCTATAATTCTATACTTATTTGGAAGTCTCTTTCAGATACAAAGGATAAATAAAGACATTCTCAGATATAAATGGTGAAAGAATTTATCACCAGCAGATCTACACTAAAGAAATAATAAAGGCTGTCTTTCAGGCAGAAGGAAAGTTACTGATGGAATTCAAAAGAATGAATGAAAGAGTGAAGTGAATGGAAAACAAAAGAATGAAGTACACCAGAAATGATCAACGTATGGGCATATACAGAACTTTAAAAATATATCCATAGAGTACAATTTACTCTTCAAAATTAATAATTTACTAGGGAGTTATGACATATACAGAAGTAAAACAATTGACAAACACAGTACAAAGGCTGAGAGAGAAGAAATGTAAGGATATTGGTGCAAGGTTCTTATGCTACCAATGAAGAAGGATAATATTACTTACAGGTACAATGTAATGTAATGTAATATAATGTATAATTATGTAAAAAACCCAAAAGCAATCACTAAGAAACCAAACAAAATGTTATATCTGACATATAAAAGTCAACAAAACAAAATAAAATCATAAAAAATACTTAATCTAAAATCATATAAATCATTGTCTGACCATGATACAATTCAACTGGAATTCAATTATCAAAATACCATTTGACAAAGTAGCAATATTCAAAACACACACACACATTTCTTACAGATCAATAAAAAAAGACAATCTATTAGGAAAACTGGTATAGGCTATGAATAAGCAATTCAAATAAGAAACCAAGATAGTCAAACAAATGAAGAAATTGTCCTCACTAGTAATTAAAGATATACAAAAAACACAAAACAACAGAACCCACACACACAAGCATTTGGCAACTATCAAATCAGCAGAAACTAAAAAACAATACCAAAGGTTGATATGGTACAAACTCACAGAAGAGCAATTCAGCAATATTTAATATGGTTAAAATGTACTTGTAAACCCTATGAAGAGCAATTACACTTCTTAAATCACTAAGTATTTATATATGAGCACAAGAAGACATGAATAACAACACTAAATGCATTGCTGACAATCTTGAATACAGAATAACTTAAATGTCCAGCAACAGAATAGAAATGTTCATGCAATGGATAACTGTAGAGAAGTTAAACATACTAGATCTATCTTCATCAGTGGAAACCTCAAAAAGTAAACAAAAAAGGCATATGTCAAAAGATAAACACAGTTTGAAACTTCTAAATCATATAAACAACACTTACCCTCTTTTAGTTTTAATAAATAATAACACTTTTTCTTAGATTTGCCTTTTGAGAATTACATTTTTTTTTTATACTTAACACCCTCTCATCTCATTCCATTCTCCCAGAGTAATCACCATTTGAAGTTTGCAAGGATCCTTCTGAAGTGTGTATAACCCTTTTTAAATAAAATATATTTTATTAAAATATATTTAAGTAAGTGTTGTTTATATGATTTAGAAGTTTCAAACTGTTTATTATTTGACATATGCCTTTTTTGTTTACTTTTTGAGGTTTCCACTGATGAATATAGATAAATAAAATATATTTTATTAAAAAAGGGTTATACACACTTCAGAAGGATCCTTGCAAACTTCAAATGGTGATTACTCTGGGAGAATGGAATGAGATGAAAGAGTGTTAAGTATAAAATAAAATGTAATTCCCAAAAGGCAAATCTAAGAAAAAGTGTTACTATTTATTAAAACTAAAAGAGGGTAAGTCAAAAGTTGCATTATTTACTGTATTGTTCTGTATGTTGGAAACATTCATCAAATTTCAGTTCAGTTGGTCATTTGTGTCCGATTCTTTGTGACCCCATGGACTACAGCATGCCAGGCTTTCCTGCCCATCACCAACTCCCGGAGCTTGCTTAAACTCATGTCCATTGAGTCGGTGATGCCATCCAACCATCTCATCCTCTGTCGTCCCCTTGTCCTCCTGCCTTCAATCTTTACTAGCAACAAGGTCTTTCCTAAGGGGGCACCTCTTCGCATCAGGTGGCCAAAGTATGGGAAATTCAGGGTCAGCATCAGTCCTTGCAATGAATATTCAGGATTGATTTCCTTTAGGATTGACTGGTTTGATTTCCTTGCTGTCCAAGGGACTCTTAAAAGTCTTCTCCAACACCACAATTCAAAAGCATCAGTTCTTTGGCACTCAGCTTTCTTTATGGTCCAACTTTCACATTCATACATGACTACTGGAAAAACCATAGCTTTGACTACACAGACCTTTGTCGATAAAGTAATGTCTATGCTTTTTAATATGCTGTCGAGGCTGGTCATAGTTTTTCTTCTCTCTTAAATGAGCAAGTGTTTTTTAATTTCATACCTGCAGAGACTGTTTGCAGTGATTTTGGAGCCCAAGAAAATAAAATCTCACTGTTTTCATTATTTCCCCATCTATCCACCAGGAAGTGATAGGACTGGATGCCATGATCTTGGTTCTCTGAATGCTGAATTTTAAGCCAGCTTTTTCACTCTCCTCTTTCACGTTCATCGAGAGGCTCTTCAGTTCCTCTTCACTGTCTACAATAGCAGTGGTATCATCTGCACATCTCACGTTGTTGATATTTCTCCCAGCAATCTTGATTCCAGCTTGTGCTTCATCCAGCCCGGCATTTCGCATGATGTACTCTGCACGCAAGTTAAATAAGCAGGGTGATGAAACACAGCCTAGACGTACTCCTTTCCCAATTTGGAACCAGTTTGTTGTTCCATGTCCGGTTCTACTGTTGCTTCTTGACCTGCATACAGATTTCTCAGGACGTAGGTAAGGTGGTCTGGAATTCCCATCTCTTTAAGAGTGTTCCACAGATTGTCATGATCCACATACTCAAAGGCTTTGGCGTAGTCAGTAAAGAAGTAGATGTTTTTCTGGAATTCTCTTGTTTTTCTATGATCCAACAGATGTTGGCAATTTGACTTCTGGTTTCTCTGCCTTTTCTAAATCCAGCTTGAACATTTGGAAGTTCTCAGTTCATGCACTGTTGAAGCTCAGCTTGGAGAATTTTGAGCATTAATTTGCTGGCATGTGAAACGAGTGCAACTGTGCAGTAGTTCGAACATTCTTTGGCACTGCCTTGGGATTGGAATGAAAACTGACCTTTTCATTCAAAACAGTCCAGGGGCCACTGTTGAGCTTTTCAAATTTTCTGGCATATTGAGTGCAGCACTTCCATAGCATCATCTTTGAGGATTTGAAATAGCCCAACTGGAATTCCATCACCTCCATTAGCTTTGTTCATAGTGATGCTTCCTAAGGCCCACTTGACTTCTCACTCCAGGATATCTGGCTCTAGGTGAGTGATCACACCATTGTGGTTATACGGGTCATTAAGATCCTTTTTGTGTGAGGGTGCGTGAGCACGATGGCTGCATTTGTATAGTCCTTCTGTGTATTCTTGCCACCTCTGCTTAATATTGGAGAAGGCAATGGCACCCCACTCCAGTACTCTTGCCTGGAAAATCCCATGGATGGAGGAGCCTGGTAGGCTGCAGTCCATGGGGTCGCTAAGAGTCGAGTCGGACACGACTTCACTTTTGCCTTTCTCTTTCATGCACTAGAGAAGGAAATGGCAACCCACTCCAGTGTTCTTGCCTGGAGAATCCCAGGGACGAGGGAGCCTGGTGGGCTGCCATCTATGGGGTTGCACAGAGTCGGATACGACTGAAATGACTTAGCAGCTGCTTAATATCTTCTGCTTCTGTTAGGCCCATCCCATTTCTGTCCTTTATTGTGCCCATCTTTGCAAGAAATTTTCCCTTGGTATCTTTAATTTTCCTGAAGAGACCTCTAGTCTTTCCCATTCTATTGTTTTCTTCTATTTCTTTGCATTGATCACTGAGGAAGGCTTTCTTATGTCTCCATGCAATTCTTTGGAACTCTGTATTCAGATAAGCATAGCTTTCCTTTCCTCCTTTGCCTTTTGCGTCTCTTCTTTTCTCAGCTATTTGTAAGGCCTCCTCAGACAAGTCTGCCTTTCTGCGTTTATTTTTCTTGGGGATGGTTTTGATCACCATCTCCTGTACAATGTCACGAAACTCCATCCATAGTTCTTCAGGCACTCCATCAGATCTAATCCCTTGAATCTATTCGCCACTTCCACTGTATAATCATAAGGGATCTGATTTAAGTCATACTTGAATGGCCTAGTGGTTTTCCCACTTTCTTCAATTTAAGTCTGAATTGGCAGCAAGGAATTCATGATCTGAGCCACAGTCAGCTCGTAGTCTTGTTTTTGCTGACTGTATAGAGCTTCTCCAATTCTGGCTGCAAAGAATATAATCAATCTGATTTGGGTATTGACCATCTGGTGATGTCCGTGTGTAGTCATCTCTTGTGTTATTGGAAGAGAGTGTTTGCTATGACCAGTGCGTTCTCTTGGCAAAACTGTATTAGCCTTTGCCCTGGTTCATCTTATACACCGAGGCCAAACTTGCCTATTACTCGTGGTATCTCTTGACTTCCTACTTTTGCATTCCAATCCCCTATAATCAAAAGGACATTTTTTTTTTTTTTTGGTGTTAGTTCTAGAAGGTCACGTAGGTCTTCATAGAACCATTCAACTTCAGATTCTTCAGCATTAGTGGTTGGGGCAAAGACTTGGTTCCTGTGCTATTGATTAGTTTGCTTTGGAAACAAATAGAGATCATTCTGTCATTTTTGAGATTGTACCCAAGTACCACATTTTGGACTCTTTTGTTGACTATGAGGGCTACTCCATTTCTTCTAAGGAATTCTTGCCCACAGTAGTAGATATAAAGGTCATCTGAATTAAATTCCCCCATTCCAGTCCATTTTAGTTCACAGATTTCTAAAATGTCGATGTTCACTCTTGCCATCTCCTGTTTGACCACTTTCGTTTTACCTTGATATATGGAAATAACATTCCAGGTTCCTATGCAATATTGTTCTTTATAGTACTGGACTTTACTTCTATGAGCAATCACATCTACAGGTGGGAGTTGTTTTTGCTTTGGCTTTGTCTCTTCATTCCTTCTGGAACTATTTCTCCACTCTTCTCCAGTAGCATACTGAGCACCTACTGACCAGGGAAGTTCATCTTTCAATATCATATCTTTTCGCCTTTTCCTAATCTTCATGGAGTTCTCAAGGCAAGAATACTGAAGTGGTTTGTCATTCCCTTCTCCAGGGGACCACATTTTGTCAGAACTCTCCACCATGACCTGTCCATCTTGGGTGGCCTATATGGCAGGGCTCATAGTTTCACTGAGTTAGACAAGGCTGTGATCCATGTGATCATTTGGTTAGTTTTCTGTGATTGTCAGAATGCAAAGTAAAATAAGAAAACAATAATGTAAAAATGCTGTAATACCTATGATACCTTTGTTTCTGAAGTGTCTCCCTCTTCAAAAAGATCTGAGTTCTAAAACTAAGATACCTGTATTTCTTCAATTCTAAGAGTGCACAAAGATTAATACTGACAAGTCAAATGGGGAATAAAGTTAACAGCTCTCACATTCAGTATGTAAACTTGTCTATCTTCAGTACAGAAGCCCCCACACACCCTTAAATGTGCCTGCAATGTGATAGTCCAGAAAGTCTCTCTTTTACCACCACCAGGGGAAAACTTCTAGTGTTCTCTTAAGGTCAACAGCTATAGTTGTACACGAAGGGATCATGCTCCCAAATCCAAGAAAGGCCTTTTTTCCATAATCTACATAGGGTTGCTGCTGCTACTTCTGCTAAGTCACTTCAGTCATGTCCGACTCTGTGCAACCCCACAGACGGCAGCCCACCAGGCTCCCCTGTCCCTGGGATTCTCCAGGCAGGTTGGTTCCCACCAATTCCCTACTGCCGGCTCAATCTTCTCAGATCTAATCTATCACTTTTCATCCATCTATTTTATAGCTTAGAAAAGTAGATACTGTCTCTCCTCCAATTCTTTCGCCTTTTAAAAATCACTTTGCTGTCATTTTCATGACATTAAGGGAGCAAGATAACTATACATATTCAGTCTATCATTAAAAAGTGTTTTTATATCATTTACCACTGTGTGAAAATATTTATTAGTTTATTTAGTTTATCGCCTCAGCTATTGTGCCCTGTTCCCCTCAACACAACACACAGAGCAGAATTCTCTTTTCCACTACCTTTAACACAGCATCTAGCACACAGTAGATACTAATAGAAAACTATGTTAAAAAGCACAGAAGAGTTTTGGCAACAATTTCTGGGATATGACACCTAACACAAAAGCAACAAAATAAAAAACAAGTACAACTATATCAAATGTACAAGCTTCTGCAAACCAAAGACATGATCAACAAAATGAAAAGGCAACCAACAGAATGGGTGAAAATATTTACAGATCACATATCTGATATGAAGTTAATATATAAAATACTGTACATAAAGAATTAGTATAATTCAATAGCAATTTTTAAAAAAATGAAATTTTAAAATGGGCAAGGGATTTTCCAAAAAAGATATTCAAATAATCAACAGGTATATGAAAAGGTGTTCAACATCACAAATCATTAGGGAAATACAGGTTAAAACCACAAGAAGACATCACTTCACGCTAGTCAGCATGGTCACAGTCAAAAGGACAAGAAAGAACACATGCTGGTGAGGACGTGGAGAAAAAGGAACCCTTGTGCCCTGCTGGTAGGAAAGCAAACTGGTATAGCCACTATGGAAAACAGAATGGAGGTTCCTCAAAAAAATTAAGAATAAAACTATCATGTGATCCAACAATCCCACTTCTGGGTATATATCCAAAGGAAATTAAACCACTATGTCAGAGAAACATCTGCACTGTCACACCCAATGCAGCATTACTTATAACTGCCAAGATACGTTGATAACCTAAGTGTCCATCAGCGCGTGACTGGATAAAGATCTGGTGTGAAAGTGAAAGTCACTCAGTCGTGTAGGACTCTGAGACCCCATGAACTATACAGTCCATGGAATTCTCCAAGCCAGAATACTGGAGTGGGTAGCCTTTCCCTTTTTCAGGGGATCTTCCCAACCCAGGGATTGAAACCAGATCTCCTGCGTTGCAGGCAGATTCTTTATCAACTGAGCCACAAGGGTGGTATATATACATATAATGAAATGCTATTCAGCCACAAAAAGGAAGGAAATTCGGCCATTTGTGACAACATGGATGGACCTCATGAGCAGTATAATGAAATAAGTCAGAAACAGAGATAAGCACCATATGATCTCACGTACATATGAATCTTAAAAGAACACACAAAAACACCAAGCTTACAGAAAAAGATCAGATGCGTGGTTACCAAAAGCAGGGAACAGGGGAAATTGAATAAAGGTCAAAAAGTACAATTTCCACAACCTAAATGTCCACTAACAGAGCAATGGATAAAGAAGAGGTGATAAATACACACAATGGAATATTACGCAGCCACAAAAAGGAACAAAATGAAGCCATTTGTAGAGACATGGATGGACCTAGGATGTCATACAAAGTAAAGTTTAAGTCAGAAAGAGAAAAGCAAATATCAAATATTAAAACATATACATGGAATCTGGAAAAATGGTATAGATGATCTTATTTGCAAAGCAGAAATAAAGACAGACGTAGGGAACAAATATATGGACACCAAGGGTGAGGGGTGAGGGGGAGAAATTGGGAGAATGGAACTGACACATATATTCTATTGATACTGTGTTTAAAATAGATAACTAGAACTTCCCTGATGGCTTAGAGATAAAGAATCCACCTACCAATGCAGGAGACATGGGTTTGACCCCTGATCCAGGAGGATCCCTCAGGCTGCAGAGCAACTAGGCCACAACTACTGAGCCTGTGTTCTGGAGCCCAGGAACCGTGACTTCTAAAGTCCATGCCCCACGAGAGCAGCCACCACAATGAGAAGTCCTCTCACTGCAACTGGAGAGCAGCCCCCACTCACCACAACTAGAGAAAAATTTGGGCAGCAATGAAGACCCAGCACAGCCAAAAGCAGACAAATGAAATCATATTAAAAATGTTTAAATAAATAGACAAACCAGATAACTGTGAGAACGCACTGTGTAGCACAGGCAACTCTGCTTAATGCGCTATGGTGACCGGAATGGGAACGAAGTCCAAAAGGGAGGGGTTATATGAATATGCATAGCTGGTTCATTTTGCTGTGCAGCAGAAACAAATACAACATTATAAAGCAACTATACTCCAATACAAACAGTTTTAAAAAAATAAAAAGGGAAAAAACAAACAAAAAAGTACAAACTTACAATTTTAAGATAAGTAATGAGGATACAATGTATAACAAGATAACTATAGTTAACCCTAGTGGATGGTATATCTGAAAGTTGCTAAGCAAGTAAATCCTAAAAAAGCTCTCATCATGAAAAAAAACCTTTTCTTTTTTCTTTTATCTATATGAGATGATGTTAACTAAATTTATTGTAATAATCATTTTACAGTATATGTGTATCAAGTCATTATGCTATACACCTTAAACTTATGCAGTGCTATACATCAGTTTTCGCTTCCCAGGTGGCACCAGTGGTAAAGAATCCTCCTGCCAATGCAGGAGACACAAGAGACACAGGTTTGACCTCTGGGGAGGGAAGATCCCCTGAAGACAGGAATGGCAACCCACTCTGGTATTTCTCGCCTATAAAATCCCATGGACAAAGGAGCCTGATAGGTTACAGTGCATGGGGTCCCAAAGAATCAGACACGACTGAACAATTAAGCAATGATATATCAGTTACATCTCAACAAATCTGAAGGAAACGAAAGCAAATAAAAGATAAAGCCATCCCACTCCCCCCGCCCCCCCAAAGAAACCACAGGAGAAATTCCCACCATGAAAAAAGACACAATAGGGAGCCTCGTTTTAGGCAGGTCAACCTCAACTACTCCTTTCTTCCACTAAGAGAGTCCCATTCTACTCAGTTTCATCCAGATCTAAGCTATGTTAATCAGAATCAATCCACAGAATTTCTTAAAAATCAAGCTGAGAGGCTCTTTTTCTTCTTTTATCAAAAAACATAAACTCGCAAGTACAGGTGACCACATTATCTGCCATGGGATAAAAATCCAATAAAAGAAAATCAAACCTGTCCCAAAGAAACAGTCATGAAAAGTAAAACAGAAACTCCTGACAACATTCAAATGCCTGATTTCATTTCCTTTATAGTCACCAGAGAAGTGATGGCTGCTAACACTTGCTCGTTAAGCTCTTCCTTTTTATGTGTGTGAGCTTCTCACTCCCTTATTCTGTCAATTTATATCCCCTTTTTGTTCAAGGTAGTTAAGGGTGGGTATCTGCTTATATTAACGTATACAGTCTTTATTCAAATGGAGCATACTCAATTCCTAACTAATACACGCAAATTCTCATTTTATATGTTTTACGTTTATTTACCTGAAATAAATGTAACTGTTCACTTATTTAGATTCCATTACATGAAAACAGGACATAATTTTGTTTCAGTTCCCATCTTTCTAAATGCCCTTAGTTAAGCCATCGACTACTGCTACTGCTAACCAACACCTGCTAGAAGGATTTTATGTAAATTAAAATAATCCCTATTTTCTCCTCCAAATCCCACGTGAAGAGGTGAAGATTCATTAGAAGAAAAAAGATCAATAATAATTGTTCCCTATTAAAATGAAGCTGTACTTTCTCATGATCTGAACACTCAGCTTTTGTTAATGAAAACTGGACACCGCTAAGTTGTATTATAAGGAATTTGTTCTTTTTTTGAATTGAAAAAGGGAAATCTTATAAGTGGTAGCTTGCAGATGACTCCTGCTGAATAAAACTGGACTGACTGAGTAACACTACCCTATTATTATAAATATTTCTGTTATCTTATTAAAATAAACATTTTTAAAGTTCAAGGGCCACTTACTGCTTCCAGTTGTTTCTTCTTCTGCACTAGTAACTCCAGCATGAGGTTGACATTGGCCAAATCAAGGTTATCTTGGTCAGTTCCCAACAAATCCTGAAATATTTGCCACCTGTGGCCATTCTAAAAACAAAGAAGAAACCCAACTTAACAAAACTGTTTTAGAGAATCAAAAACAAATGTTTGCTATTTTCTAATATGTTTATTACATATCAAAAATAAACTATAATGTTCCAACCTATTCCTTCCCAGCTAGTGGCTCCCCAATGCCTTCTAATTATAATTTAATCACTATTTCTCCCTTAAATAAATTTAAATGATATGAAAGGCACATTCAAGATATGTCAAGTCATCTTCTCTAAAGGTGTAATTCCCTTCAAAACAAGTGCCCAGATTTTAATTACCTGTCTAACCATATTTTCCACTTTGTATTTGATAAGGTAATAATTTAAGTTCACTTGCTTCAGTAATTTGAGGTTAATCCTCTTAAACTGAGTCTTTTAAGTTTTTTTTCCCTCAAATGACCACCCACAGTTTCATCCTGCCATATAATTCTTTAAATGCAATGTGTTACAAGACAACTGACTCAGTATTACCCCACCAGACCTTTCGAAAGAGTAAATTCTAGACAATTCAGACAAAAGAAAGCTGTTTATTGAATAAGATAATCCTAGATCTCCTTTAAGAAAAGCCAGTAATATGCTAAGCTTGAATACCCATTAATATTAAACCAATGAACAAAGCAAAATGAAATTTATTAAAAATAGTAATAAAAAAGTTGAAACATACGGTGCTACTCACTGAGTGGTCCAATTTGAACCTCTTTTCCTCAAATCTTTGCTTCTGTTTGAGAATGAGCTCATTCACTGAAAACAAAAACAAAACAAAAAGCACATATAATCTGTATTTTTATTAAATGATCTAACTGTTCTATTTAAATGGATTCTATTTAACTTTAAAAAGTCTAAAATCTCAGGAAAAAAAATGCTAAGCAGACATGCTTTTTTTTTTTCATATTAGAAACAGTTTTGCCACAGCTACTACTACAACTACCACTATTATTACCATTACTATTACTGCAGAAGGGAGATTCTTCAGAATATGTACTTTCTCTTTCATGTGTCAGTGATGCCACTAGCGGCATTTGGAAACAGTTCTTGACAGTAAGAGACCATTCCACACTCTACACGGTAACTGGCAGATTCTATGAGGGAGGCACTAAAGGTTTTCATTTGTTGTTCTTTTTGCTTGTGACTTTTCTATAAATATCATGGCAAACACAGTCAGTTACCTATCCAAAAGCCATTCTAACCCTTTTTAAAAAAATAAGAACATGAGGGGCTTCCCTGGCCCTCCAGTGGTTAAAACTCCACATTTCCACTGCAGTGGGCACCAGCCTGATCTTCCAGTGGTTAAAACTTCGCACTTCCAATGCAGAGGGCGCCAGCTTGATCCCTGGTCGGGGAACTAATATTCCACATAGCGCTCAGTGTGGTCAAAAAATTAAAACAAATAAAGAAAAATAATAAATAAAGAAAAATAAGAATATTATTTTTTCCCAAATGTCAGAATGCCAACTGTCATATGCTTTCAGAGAGCCTAGATCCCTCCCTGGCCCTATGGAATGAAGCTTAACTTAACCTAAATCCATCTAGTCATATCCTCTTGACAGTGACTGACAAAATGGTTAACTACTAAGACCTCGTTTTGCCCAATAAAGGGCATGCTGTCTTTCAGAAGAGAAGGCTTGAACGAGTTCTTTGTCTGCCTTCATCTAGGGATGGTACCTGGAGTCACTTTGAGCCACCCTGCATCTCTCTCGAGGGGAGCTAGCCAAAGGACCAACACATCTGCTGGGGAAGGAAGGCCAGAAGGACGGAAAGAACTTGATCATATCACTGAGATATCAAATTAACTCAATATAGAAATTCTGTGTAAATCAATACATTTCCCTTAATGTTCCAGCCACTTTTAATAGATTTTTCATCTTTAATACCCAATTGATTAAAGAAAAAAAAAACTGAAAAAGAAAAGAGCAACCAGCACTAAGCTAGTTTAACGTCCTAGCCTTTAATTTACAGACGCTATCCTATGGGTTATTCCTTTCATTTCAGAGGTGAGGAAATACTAGAAAGAGCACAAGAAAGGTACTCAGTGACATATAATATATGACAAAGCTAGGATATAAGCCTATCTAATACTTCCCACCATACCACAATTTATTACAAATATTTTCTAAAAAATCAGAGAGATACCAGGGCCACGCTAGAAACCAAGGTTTAAAGGTAAGACTCAACCTAAGTAAGACTTAAAGATGCAAGCAACTAGGAGTAAGCAGACAAACACATACAATGCATCAGTTATAACAGGACAGTCAGGACCACCACTGATACGGATTTAAAAACACAGGACAAGGAGCTATTAAAATGTTAACGAGACTTCACACATAAGGTGACATTGGAACTGGGCCATAATAAGCACACAGAGACTCACTAAACAGGAAGAGAAGTGGAAAAGAATTCAAATAAGGGTGTGTGAGAAACTCCCTGGTGATCCAGTGGTTAGGACCCACTGCCCTGGGTCTGCAGTCAATCTCTAGTCAGGGAACCAACGCCCAACAAGCCACATGGTGTGCCCCCAAAACAGGGTGGGGTAGCGGTGGGAGGGAGCAGTAGGGTAAAAATCTCATTTAAGAAATCTCATTTAACATTGGCCATGAATGTTCCAAACCCTTATTTGTAATTCACTGAATCCTTATGATAACCACAGTACTAAGAACAAATAATGCCTTTCTCAGACGTCCCTGGTGGTCCAGTAGTCAAGAGTCCACCATGCAATGCAGGGGACACAGGTTTGATCCTTGGTTGGGGAGCTAAGTTCCCACATGCCATGGGGCAATTGAGCCCGCATGCCACAACCAGGGAAGATTACATGTTGCAATGGAAAGCCCACACTCCATCACAAGGACAGCACAGCCAAAAAAAAACCAAACAAACAAAATGTCTTTCTACTGCTAAAGATTTCATTCTAGCAACTGTCATTTCAGAGGCAAGATAGCAAAGTAAAAGCACATACTCAAGTCAGGACCAAATCCCAATTCCATCATTTACTGGGGCTGTTGAACTTTACACAAGTTACTTGCCTTCTCTGTGCCTTAGTTCCCCCACGGGAGGAATACAGATGACAACTACCTATGTCATAGGACTGAGAATGTAAAAAGTGCCTGGAAAAGTACTTGGCAGTAGTAAAGACATTATATGTGTTGGTGACTTTTTGTAAAGCAGAGATTTTAAATTTTGCATGTATGTTGTCTTTTACATTAAAGAGTAAGAAGGTCATTCATTAGGGAGCTCAGACCATTCAATTTACAAATTTTATCCACAGAGAACACTAGAAAACAGATTGCTGGAGGGGGGGTGGTAGGGGTAGGGGGGTAGCTGGAGGTCGATCATGCATCACGGAAGGACAGGGCGAGCTAGACCAAGCCCTCGTAGGAGTGCAGGAGAGCAACTGCAGAGATTGCAGGAGACACACCCCCTCACCCTGCATGAGCCTCCCAGCAACAGCAGAGAAAGAGAGCCCAGTTTCCGCAACCCCCAGTCTCACTTGCCCACAGCCCCACTCTGTAATTTCACGTTCTCAGGCTTCAACACTGCTTCCCAGTCCTAGCTGGTGGCCTGGAACAGCTTCAGGCTTAACAAGGGACCTAACAGGTCCCCATTACTGAACACACTGGGACAAAGAACAGCCTGGTAAGGGGAAGGGTCCCCAGAACTCCCTACATGTGAGAGGAAGAAGCCTCTTGATGAAAGTGAAAGAGGAGAGTAAAACAGCTGGCTTAAAACTCAACATTCAAAAACAAAGACCATGGCATCCGGTCCCATCACTTCATGGCAAATAGATGGGGAAACAATGGAAACAGTGGGCTCCAAAATCACTGCAGATGGTGACCGCAGCCATGAAATTAAAAGACACTTGCTCCTTGGAAGAAAAGTTATGACCAACCTAGACAGAATATTAAAAAGCAGAGACATTACTTTGCCAACAAAGATCCGTCTAGTCAAAGCTACGATTTATCCAGTAGTCATGGATGGATGTGAGAGTTGGACCATAAAGAAGGCTGAATGCCAAAGAATTGATAGTTTTGAACTATGGTGCTAGAAAGGACTCTTAAGAGTCCCTTGGACAGCAAGGAGATCAAACCAGTCCATCCTAAAGGAAACTGGTCCTGAATATTCATTGGAATGCTGAAGCTGAAGCTCCAGTACTTTGGCCACCTGATGAGAAGAACTGACTCACTGAAAAAGCCCCTGATGCTGGGAAAGATTGAAGACAGGAGGAGAAGGGGATGACAGAGGATGAGATGGTTAGATGCCATCACCGACTCGATCCACATGAGTTTGAGCAAACCCCAGGAGCTGGTGATGGACAGGGAAACCTGGCATGCTACAGTCCATGGGGTCACAAAGAGCCAGGACACGACTGAGTGACTGAACTGAACTGAAGAACAAAGAGGATAGAAAGGCAAAAAGTGAGATTTGTGCCCCTTTTGGGGGAAAGGGGAAGGAAAGAAGAAAGACAGAGGAAGAAGAAAAAGGAGGAACTGTAGTGTAGGGCTTAGGGCATGCAAGGAAAAAATCAAAATACCTATCTTGACAAAAAAAATGCATGAGTCTAAAGACCAGAAAACCAAATCTGCTTGTGTTTGGAGTGTATGACTTCCAATTCTTTTCTTTCATTAAAACTGAAGAAAGAAGTGGATTTGTTAATGATTATGGAAGATTGTGACTGGTGATAGAAACAAAGTCCGATGCAGTAAAGAGCAATAATGCATAGGAACCTGGAATGTCAGGTCCATGAATCAAGGCAAATTGGAAGTGGTCAAACAAGAGATGGCAAGAGTAAATGTCAACATTCTAGGAATCAGCGAACTAAAATGGACTGGAATGGGTGAATTTAACTCAGATGACCATTGTATCTACTACTGTGGGCAGGAAATCCTCAGAAGAAATGGAGTAGCCATTATGGTCAACAAAAGAGTCCAGAATACAGTACTTGGATGCAATCTCAAAAAAGACAGAATGATCTCTGTTCATTTCCACGGCAAACCATTTAATATCACCGTAATCCAAGTCTATGCCACAACCAGTACTGCTGAAGAAGCTGAAGTTGAACGGTTCTATGAAGACCTACAAGACCTTTTAGAACTAACATCCAAAAAAGATGTCCTTTTCATTATAGGGGACTGGAATGCAAAAGTAGGAAGTCAAGAAACACCTGGAGTAACAGGCAAATTTGGCCTTGGAATACGGAATGAAGCAGGGCAAAGACTAATAGAGTTTTGCCAAGAAAATGCACTGGTCATAGCAAACACCCTCTTCCAACAACCAAGAGAAGACTCTCTACACATGGACATCACCAGATGGTCAACACCGAAATCAGACTGATTATATTCTTTGCGGCCAAAGATAGAGAAGCTCTGTACAGTCAGCAAAAACAGGACCGGGAGCTGACTGTGGCTCAGATCATGAACTCCTTATTACCAAATTCAGACTTAAATTGAAGAAAGTAGGGAAAACCGCTAGACCATTTAGGTATGATCTAAACCAAATCCTTTATGATTATACAGTGGAAGTGAGAAATAGATTTAAGGGCCTAGATCTGATAGATAGAGTACCTGATGAACTATGGAATGAGGTTTGTGACATTGTACAGGAGACAGGGATCAAGACCATCCCCATAGAAAAGAAATGCAAAAGAGAAAAATGGCTGTCTGGGGAGGGCTTACAAATAGCTGTGAAAAGAAGAGAAGCAAAAAGCAAAGGAGAAAAGGAAAGATATAAGCATCTGAATGCAGAGTTCCAAAGAATAGCAAGAAGAGATAAGAAAGCCTTCTTCAGCGATCTATGCAAAGAAATAGAGGAAAGCAACAGAATGGGAAAGACTAGAGATGTCTTCAAGAAAATTAGAGATACCAAGGGAACATTTCATGCAAAGATGGGCTCAATAAAGGACAGAAATGGTATGGATCTAACAGAAGCAGAAGATATTAAGAAGAGATGGCAAGAATACACAGAAGAACTGTACAAAAAAGATGATCTTCACGACCAGGATAATCACAATGGTGTGATCACTCACCTAGAGCCAGACATCCTTGAATGTGAAGTCAAGTGGGCCTTAGAAAGCATCACTATGAACAAAGCTAGGGGAAGTGATGGAATTCCAGTTGGGCTCTTTCAAATCCTGAAAGATGATGCTGTGAAAGTGCTGCACTCGATATGCCAGCACATTTGGAAAACTCAGCAGTGGCCACAGGACTGGAAAAGGTCAGTTTTCATTCCAATCCCAAAGAAAGGCAATGCCAAAGAATGCTCAAACTACCACACAATTGCACTCATCTCACAAGCTAGTAAAGTAATGCTCAAAATTCTCCAAGCCAGGCTTCAACAGTATGTGAACCATGAACTTCCTGATGTTCAAGCTGGTTTTAGAAAAGGCAGAGGAACCAGAGATCAAATTGCCAACATCTGCTGGATCATCGAAAAAGCAAGAGAGTTCCAGAAAGACATCTATTTCTGCTTTACTGACTATGTCAAAGCCTTTGACTGTGTGGATCACAATAAACTGTGGAAAATTCTGAGAGAGA
Source organism: Capricornis sumatraensis (assembly GCF_032405125.1). NCBI lineage: Eukaryota > Metazoa > Chordata > Mammalia > Artiodactyla > Bovidae > Capricornis > Capricornis sumatraensis. The sequence continues at coordinate 64,595,780 of NC_091082.1, forward strand.
TGGGAATACCAGACCACCTGACTTGCCTCTTGAGAAATCTGTATGCAGGTCAGGAAGCAACAGTTAGAACTGGATGTGGAACAACAGACTGGTTCCAAATAGGAAAAGGAGTGCGTCAAGGCTGTATATTGTCACCCTGCTTATTTAACTTCTATGCAGAGTACATCATGAGAAACACTGGACTGGAAGAAACACAAGCTGGAATCAAGATTGCCAGGAGAAATATCAATAACCTCAGATATGCCGATGACACCACCCTTATGGCAGAAAGTGAAGAGGAACTAAAAAGCCTCTTGATGAAAGTGAAAGAGGAGAGGGAAAAAGTTGGCTTAAAGCTCAACATTGATCATGGCATCCGGTCCCATCACTTCATGGGAAATAAATGGAGAAACACTGGAAATAGTGTCAGACTTTATTTTGGAGGGCTCCAAAATCACCACAGATGGTGACTGCAGCCATGAAATTAAAAGACGCTTACTCCTTGGAAGAAAAGTTATGACCAACCTAGATAGCATATTCAAAAGCAGAGACATTACTTTGCCGACTAAGGTCCGTCTAGTCAAGGCTATGGTTTTTCCAGTGGTCATGTATGGATGTGAGAGTTGGACTGTGAAGAAGGCTGAGCGCCAAAGAATTGATGCTTTTGAACTGTGGTGTTGGAGAAGACTCTTGAGGGTTCCTTGTACTGCAAGGAGATCCAGCCAGTCCATTCTGAAGGAGATCAACCCTGGGATTTCTTTGGAAGGAATGATGCTAAAGCTGAAACTCCAGTACTTCAGCCACCTCATGCAAAGAGTTGACTCATTGGAAAAGACTCTGATGCGGGGAGGGATTGGGGGCAGGAGGACAAGGGGACGACAGAGGATGAGATGGCTGGATGGCATCACCGACTCGATGGACGCGAGTCTGAGTGAACTCCGGGAGTTGGTGATGGACAGGGAGGCCTGGCGTGCTGCGATTCATGGGGTCCCAAAGAGTCGGACACGACTGAGTGACTGAACTGAACTGAACTGAACTGATGGCACGTTAAAAAATTTTTTTTTTTACTAAATGAGTGCTTCTTTTTTTGAAGTATGTAATTCACAAGAAGGTCAAAGAAATAAGTGACAGTGCTGGAACAAAGTTCCTTCAATCCCCATCAAAGTATTTATGTACACTGAGTTTCTCATGAGTTTCCCTTTCAAAATAAAAAGGAAAAGTCTTAAACTTACACAATGTTATATGTTAATTATATCTCAATTTTTTTAAAAAACTGTGATGATCCTAAATAAATAAAAAAAATATAAATGAAACTGAATCCCTGTCCTAGTAATAACTATCAGTGGCAATGGAACTAATTGAGAAGAACACCATCACACATTAAGCAGCCACTTTCAATAAATTTTTATGTCTAATACTTTATAAAATTTGTACATATTTATTTGATCAAATGCATATAGAATAATTACAAATCAGAAAAAACACATTCAAAAGTTCAAAAGAAACTTCAAAGTCTGTAATTTCTATTTTCTGTTACAGAAAAGTATGACAGATAAATCAGTAAGAATTTCAAACATGTATATGCGTGTGTGTGTGCGTGTGTGTGTATTTTTTGGCCACACTGTGCAGCATGTGGGATCCTAATTTCCCAACCAATGATTGAACCTGTGCCCCCTTGCATTGGAAGCGTGGAGTCTTAACCAGGGAAGTCCCAAAAATACATAATGACAAAATTATGTGGGCAATTTGCAATTTAAGCAGAAATTCAAAGGGACAAAACACAAAATTTCTCATTGTTAATGCAAAGTCTTTATTTTTGAAACAATGATAAGTATCAAATCACTATACTATTCAGTTTCCACTAGATACATTTTAAAAAGAGATAAACGTTTATTTTTAAATAATCATATTTATAATACTTTTTAAACTATATTCTTTACAAGCACTGAAACTTACAAAGAAAAATCTGGATGCTAATTTAAATATGGCATCAATGTGGGAAATACATCATTTTTCAGAATTTTTATGTGTCATCCAAGCAAAAAGGTTTGAAGATCTTTTTGAAAATATGTAGCCCAGCCCTCTAGCCATGACTCAAGTAAATGTAAAGCATTAAAAGTGAAGGATCCTAATCTATCAATAAAAATATTAGAATACCTCAGAATCATATAACTTACACTTATTTTATGATGCTCAAGAGGAAATCTGATATTACTTTTAGAAGGCTCAGCATTTTTCTAGTCCAGCAAAGAACTACAGGCATTATATATATCATGTGATCTCAAACTAAATCAATGGGAATAAATTTTTTTTTTCTCCAGTACAGAAAAAAAAACAAGTGATATACCATTTTCAGAAACAGATCTCAGTAGCTTCCTGAGTGCACAGGAACCTAAGGATTTGACTGTCACTGTACAAAGGTAAAGACTGGAAAGGGTGACAGGCAGTGAGACAGAATAAATATATCAGGATGAAATGTTATTTCTATGGCTGACATAAATACTCATACTGGAAGCTGCATTATAACTTAGACTTCAAATCTGGGCATAAAATACTTAACGCTTAAATTACCTAAAACCAAAATTCTTTACCCATATAAAGAGAAGATTAAAAACTAGATCATAATGAAGATAATGTCTAGCTAAGGAAATCAGTAATTATGACTTTTACTATTCACTCAATGTATATATTTGAGAATATATAAACTATGAAATTACATCTTAGTGTTAATATTTTCACATTCCTTCCGTATGGTGTTCTCACCCTATTTAGAAATTTACATAAGAGAATTTCTAACTTATGGTCTCATTAAGGAATACTGCCTGAAATTTTTGGTAAATACCAAAATCTTAAGACCACTGATTTCCTTGCTGCATTTAACCATTCCAAAAGAAGGAGTAGTTTTCTAGAGTTATAAGAACTCAAAGAAACGTGATTCTAAAACTCATAAACTAGCATCTATCCATGTTTGTACGTTCAAGGACAAAGGCTTCTGCTCTGCAGGACTTCGGTTTCCCTAACTCAGCTCATGAAGTCCAGTCCCACAGAGCATCAGCAGTCAGTATTTCTTCTTTTCCTAAGTTCACTCTCCTAGTTTGTCACAAGACTTTCTCTATCTAGAAGAGTTTGGTATTTCACCAGAAAATCATCAAAATATTTTCTTCAGGGTTCCTTTCTGCTATGCAATCATCCAATAATTTATTTTCCTTTATGAAAAGATATTGGAGTGCAGTGAAGAATCAAAGAGAAGAAAGGGTAGAAGTCAACGGAATTTCAGAACAGAAATAAAAAATGGAAAGCCGTGGCTAAACAGGTTCCATGTCATGATTTAATATTATAAAACACCAAACAAATCAAACTGCAACTGAAGCACAGGGCGGTCAGAATCTATATATCCTTACCTCTAAGTATGTTACACTTAAGAAAGAAGAATTATCCTTTCTGATATATAAAACCAATAGTGCCCTACTTCGTGCCTATCCACATCTGAAAATTAATCTTCCTTCACAAAAACTCAAACTGAAGACTTTCCACACAACCTAAGGCTTTTCAACATGTAAAATTTCTAGACTTTCATAACTGGTCTCTGACTAGGTATTATTCCCAACTACTTGCCATTCACCCTAAGGGTTCCCTATTTGTGTTCGTCTGCTCCAGGCACCATTCCTCCCTCAAATGCTCCATATCCATGCCTTCCTTTCCCCAGTTTTCTTTTCAGTTGTCTCCCTAGACTCCTGTTCCCTCATCCAGGAGTCCTCATACTCAACTTTCCCCCCCCTTCCCATTCTCCGTTAACTTTTCCCTCCACTGCTTCTGCCCCAAAACAGAATCAAGAATGCAGAACAAGATACAGAGACAGGGGTCTGGAACTCTGGTATTCTCCTACAGCCTCACATTCTACCTAGCTATCAATGTAATCAATGTCACAACCCAAGAAGACAGGGAAAGCACTCTGGTGACTAGGACAGAGAGATATGCTTACCTCTACGTTATGTTCTCTAAATAAATTAGTGCTAGCACAACCTTTTGGGGACTGAATATTTTCAAAAATTAAAAATCATTCCAAAGACTCACCCAAGAAATTAGGATACAGATGGTCAATATTATCCACAACATAGTTACACTTGGGACATCTATTATTATCCTCCAAACTCTGATGAATACACTTGTAGCTATTAACAAAGAAAAAATAAAATAGGCTTCATTAAGTCAGTGACTAATTAGCAAACTGGTCACAAAATAATGCCTATTAGTTTTCTATTCCTCATTTTCAACATAAGTAATCTAGCAGTTATCAAGTTTATTTCAGCTTATACTTCTATATCATAAAAAGGTACATAGGACATTTATTAGATAATAGTATATGAAAGTTATTTAAAAATAAACTCAAGTAACAAGCCTACAGGATATAAAATATAAAATGTAAGTTTATGCAATTTAAATGGTACATAACAATAGGAAAAAAAACAAAAGCCTACAATTTAGTTAAGCAAACAAACTGTGTTCTTGGAGTGCTGATATCCTTAATATAAGGAGAGCTCATTCAAATAAAAAGAAAATCAGAGAACAGAAAAATCAACAAACCAAAAATTAGTCAATAAACATGGGAAACACCACCTTCACTAGGATGATAAAGTGACTTAAAATTACATACTTCCTTTTACCAATCAGAATAGAAAAATAAACAAAAGGCTATCAGAGTTAGGAGTACATGTACAAATGAATAATTTCATATGCTGTTGCAGGAAATTTAACTACCATAACTTTCTAGAAGACAAATTGTATGGAAAATTCTTAAGGCTGTGAAACCTCTTTGATGCAGTGATATTACTTCCTGGAATTTATCTTTAGGAAATAAGCAAATATATATAAGTAGAAAAATTTTCAATTCAAAGTTATTTGTAAACAGCAAAATAAATTAGAAGCAACCAAAACATTAGGAAATTGACTACATAAATTTGTAAACATCAATCCAATGTATAGAGCCAATAAAAATCATAATATATAACTATAAACCATGAAAAATAATAACTATTACAGGCCTGGCTAGAGAAATAAGATTATGATAAATTTTTCCCTTCTCAGATTATTTATTTCTGTAATGCTTGGCTTTTGACAATTGTATATTGCCTTATAATAAAAACTTTGAAAATGTCATTCAACTAAATAGAAAAGAAATATCAAATTGACATTATGAAAATAATCATTACATTACTAGGGTTTCCCTGATAGCTCAGTTGGTAAAGAATCCACCTGCAATGCAGGAGACCCCAGATCGACTCCTGGGTCAGGAAGATCCACTGGAAAAGGGTAGGCTACACTTCAGTATTCTTGGGCTTCCCTTGTGGCTCAGCTGGTAAAGAATCCGCCTGCAATGCAGGAGACGCTGGGTTCGATTCCTGGGTTGGAAAGAACCCCTGGAGAAGGGATCACTACCCACTCTAGTATTCTGGCCTGGAGAATTCCATGGACTATATAGTCCATGGGGTCGCAAAGAGTCAAACACAACTGAGCGACTTTCACTATGTCACTGAATAAAAATAATCTTTAACACAGTGGATACAATTCCATTTCTGTTTTAAAAAATTGTGTATGTGTATATTTCTTTAAATTTTTAAATTTCATTTAATTGTAGTTGATTTACAATATTTTGTTAGTTTCACATGAGCAGCTTCAGATTCTTTTCCATTACAGGTTATTACAAGGTACTGAATATAGTTCTGTGAACTAAACAATGGTAAATCCTTGTTGTCTATTTTATATACAATGCTGTGTATCTATTAATCCCACACTCAATTTATCCCTCCCATCCCTTTTCCCTTTTGGTAACCGTAAGTTGTTTTTTAGGTCTGTCTGTTTCTGTCTTATAAGTAAGTTGTGTTATTTTTCTAGATTCAGCTTATAAGTGATATTTGTCTTTCTCTGCCTGACTTACTTCACTTGATCTCTAGGTCCACCCATGTTGCTAAAATGCCAATGTTTTATTTGAATGGCTGAGTAATATTCCACTGAATATATACCACATCTTCTTTATCCACTTATCATTGGTTGATGGATATTTCCGGTGCTTCCCTGTCTCAACTACTGTAAATAGTGCTGCTATGGACATTTGAGTGCATGTACCTTTTTGAAGTAGCATTTTCTCAGGATATGTGCCAAGGAGTACGACTGTAGGATCATATGGTAACTCTGTTTTTAGTGTTTTCAGGAATCTCCAGACTGTTTTCCACAAGGGCTGCACCCATTTACCTTTCTACCAATAGTGCAGAAGGGTTCCTTTTTCTCCACACCCTCTCCAGCAATTACTTATTTGTAGACTTTTTAATAATGGCCATTCTGACCAATGTGAGATGATACTTACTGTAGTTCTGATTTTCATTTCTCTACTAATTAGCAATGTGGAATATCTTTCCACCCAACTGATGGCCCTCTATATGTCTTTTTGGAGAAATGTTTATTCAGGTATTCTGCCCATTTTTTAATTGGGCTGTGTTTTTTTTTTTGACACTGAGATTCATGACCTGCCTGTTTATTTTGGAAGTTAAGCCCTTGTTGGTCACATCATTTGCAAATATTTTCTCCCAGTCTGTACATTGTTTTTCATGTTGTTTATGGTTTCCTTTGCTGTGCAAAAGCATATGTTTGATTAGGTCCCATCTATTGATGCTTGCTTTTATTTTTTTATCTTTTGCCTTGGTAGATTGAACTAAGATAACATTAGTGTAACTTAGGTCAAAGAATGTTTGCCTATGCTTTCCTCTATAACTTTTATGGTACCATCTCTTATATTTAAGTCCGTAAGTCATTTTGAGTTTATTTTTGTGTATGGTATAAGGGAGTGTTCTAATTTCATAGATTTATATGCAGATGTCCAGCTTTCCCAACACCACCTGCTGAAGAGACTGTCTTTTCTCCATTGTATATATTCTTGCTTCCTTTGTTGGGATTAATTGACCAAATGCATGTGGGTTTATTTCTGGGCTCTCTATGCTGTTCCATTGATCCATACATCTGTTTTTGGCCACCAGGCTGTTTTGATTACTCTAACTTTGTAGTACTGTTCAAAGCCTGGGAGGGTTATGCTTCTAGCTTTGCTATTTTTCCTCAGAATTGCTTTGGCAAGTCTAGGTCTTTTATGGTTCCATATAAATTTTAGGATTATTTGTCCTAGCTCTGTGAAAAGTACCATGGATAATTTGATGGGGATCACATTAAATATGTAGATTGCTTTGGGCAGTGTGGCCATTTTAGCAGTATTAATTCTTCCAATCCAAAAGCAGGGGATATCTTTCCACTTCTTTGTATCGTCTTTCCTTCATCAATGCTTTATCAGTCTCAGCACACAGATCTTTCATTATCCTTTGTTGTTGCTGTTCAGTCATGTCTGACTCTATGACCCCATGCACTACAGTTTGGTTAAGTTTATTCCTAGGTATTTTAATTTCTTTAATGCAATTTTAAATGGGATTGTCTTGTTTTTACTTTCTCTTTCTGACATTTCATTGTTAGTGTAAAGAAACACAACAGATTCCTGAATACTGATCTACCCTGCTACTTTGCTGACTTCATTCACTAGTTCTAGTGGTTTTAGTCGTAGCAATCAGACAAGAAAAAGAAATAAAAGGCAAAAGTAAAGGAAAGAGGCAAAACTGTCACTGTACGCAGATGACACGATACTCTGTAAACAAAAAATCCTAAAGACTCCACACCAAAACTATGTGCATTTAAATGTGTACATGTAAAATAAATCAAAAAAGACGTTCACCACAATGTTAACAGTATGTGCCTCTGGGTCATACAATTATGGGAAACTTTTTCTTTGGCAGTGTCTACAAGTTTCTACAGTAAACATGTACTGCTCCTAATAATCAGGAAAAAAAGTTACTTCTAAAATTTTATTAGAGTGATTTATGTATATAAAGACGATGCCTAAAAAAAGACAATATCTTTTTTTAACATTTCATTTTACGTTGGAGTATAGTTGATTAACACTGTTGTGTTAGTTTTGGGTGAACAACAAAATAATTCAATTACACATATATACGCATCTACTCTTTTTCAAATTCTTTTCTCATTTAGCTTGTTATATAATATTGAGCAGAGTTCCCTCTGCTATATGGTAGGTCCCTGTTGGTTATCCACTGACAGTACCTGTTTTATTCTGGGTCCAAATTGCTATAAATTTACTTCACCTTCATAAACTGAAGGAGATTTTTGTATCTGCCTACTTTCTTCCACCTTATCAAAACAAAAACCTACAACTATCAGGTTGCTCTGTTCTCGTTATTATCTACTTTCTCATCTCACATTTGTTACTGGAAGACAAGCAAAAGAGGAGGATGTGACAGAGAATCACTGTAACGGTGGTCTTTGGCACAGCACAGGGACCTAGAGATTAAACATCTGGCATATAAAAGGTACTCACACCGTGAACAAATGACTTGCACAGTGTTCCAGAAACAATTTCATCACCCCGCCCCCTGCAACTATGACCAAGCTAGGAATACCATATTACCACAAGATAGATTCCATATAGGAGAAAAAATTTCCTACATGGAAATTTCAATGAAAGAAATAGTATTTTTTTTTCATTTTAATGTTAAATTGCTTTTATTCTTATTGCAAGGGAAAAGCATAAAGAAGATATGCGAATACAATAGATTAAAAGTTCCAACATGGAAACATTTATAGTCTGCTTAGGGGAAAAGGAAATGAATTAATATTACCAGAATACTTGCCCACATGACAAGACTTAATCCTTACAAAAAAAAAAATAACAAAACTGCAGGGAATTCCCTGGAGGTCCAGTGATAAGAACTCTGCACTTTACTGCTGTGTCCCAGGTTAGATCCCTGGTTGGGGAACTAAGATCCCACAGGCCACTCTGTGTGACCATCAAGAAATAAAAGACACCTACATGTTCAAATAAAGCAAGTCAAAAAGGAGAGAATCTGAGAAAGTTATTAAAGGTGGGAGACAGGGGCTGACAGATAAGCAGAAGAAGGACATTTGGGGTTATAGCAAATAGCTTTTGAAAAGAAATGCTAGTTAGAAAATGAGCAAATAATAAACTAAATTGTTAAGACAGAGAGTTTATCAATATAAAAATTGTTTCTGAATCTAGTAGAATATTCCCCTTTCCTTTCTTCAACCCCCAGATCATATCTCTTGTCATTAAGCTTATTATCATTCCATCCTCTCCCAGAAGGAAAAAAAGAAGTCTCGGACACACCAGAAACAGAAGCTCAAATGACTTTTCTGCACTGTACTTCTTAATACCCAACTAAACTGTAAAATTTAAATGTATCAAATTACATCCCACTATACAAAAGTGCAGTGATGACAAGATGCATCAAATTTATTTTATAACATCTACCACCTCAGTACCACCTCAGGTAGATCCTCTCTAGTTTGAGAAACAGTAACTGTCTTATTCTGTACTTAATCTGTGTTTATGTCTCAGAGCAGCTCTATTTGCTAATTAAAAGCAGAGATTTGTTTCATTTATCTCTCTACCCTCAATATCTAGCCTAATATCCCACTGAAGGGTTGGAACTCAATAAATGATGAATACATGAAAAAACAGATATAAACAAAAAAGAGACATACTTCTGTTGCCTTCCAGGTCATATAAAATACTCCAAGAAAGTTTCAGTATTTCTTATCACATGCATTCATGCTAAGTCACTTGAGTCGTGTTCAACTCTTTGCAACCCTTTGGACTGTAGGCGCTGGGCTTCTCTGACCGTGGGGATTCTCCAGGCAAGAATACTGCAGTGGGTAGCCATGCCCTCCTCCTGGGAATCTTCCCAACCCAGAGGCTGAACTTGCAACTGCTATCTACTGCACTGGCAGGCAGGTTCTTTACCACTAGCATTGCCTGAGAAGCCCTATCACAGTAACTCTAATTCATTCTCATTCATCTATCTACCTGACCAACACAAGTCCAAATGCAATGCTGTGGATTCCAAAAGAAGAGAAAATACCTCAACTAGCAATCAAAATAGGTGAGCATGAAGAGATAAGAAGGATATATGCATTTGGGGTCCATCTGAGAAGTTTTCAATAGCTACTCACACTGCAACTCTTAAAAAAACTTAGTACCACAGTGTGCTGACATAAATGGGTAGTACCTGTGTTCCCTAATAAGTGTAGATCCGATCACAAAGAATGACTATTTCTCCACAGATGTATATAGTTGTTCTGTTTCTCCTATTAAGTGCTTACCTACCTACAAAATACAATAGATTTTTCTGTCTGAGTCAACAGGGATGAATAGATAAAGAAAACTGAGTAATTAGAAAATTCTCAAAAAACAAGGGGGTACAGAAAGAACAGATCAGTACCAGTGGTTGTATATAACAACCTGGTACTAGTAAAGTACAAGATGGTCGATTAGTCAAAAGTCCCAACAGGCAAAGTGACCCTCAGGCTTGATCACAGGTATGCTGTGATGACAAGACTGAGGGACGCTATTAATTGCAACTAATTTTTAATAAAGCAAAATAGTAAATCAGCCATTGGTATACATGAGGTCAAAGAAGCAGGGGACAGTGGACAACCTGGAGGCCGCAAGGGGGAAAGAGAAAGAACAAGCCTTATCTCTACACCATATAGAAGCCAGTTTTTAAAAATGACATCACTAAGTTTAAGTTAGACTATAGCTAACGTTAATAGCAGATTCACTGTGAAGTGGGAATGAATAAAGAGAAAGAACTTCCTGCTTTATGGTCTCCAACATGTTACTAGGAAAGGCTTATCATTTATAAGTGGGACCAGAAATAAATAGTTAATGTGACTCAATTTGATTTAGTGTTAATAATCTGGATTGAGCCTTCAAGTGGCATACAGCTTGACTCCAGGTTACCAGCCCCAGGATTCAAGTTAGCAAAGAGATGATACAATAGGCTACTTACTGTTCATGACTGAAGTTCTGTAGGCCTCACATAATAGATAAGATAAATAATTATGAGCTTTTGCTTTAAACAAAAGTGCAAAATATTTAGGGGCTTCCCTTGTGGCTCAGTTGGTAAAGAATCTGCTTACAATGCAGGATACCCAGGTTCAGTTTCTGGGTTGGGAAGATCCCTTGGAGAAGAAAATGGCAACCTACTCTAGTATTCTTGCCTGGAGAATCCCATGGACTATAGCCTGCTAGGCTCCTCTGTCCATGGCATTGCAAGAGGTGGACATGACTTAGCAACTAAACCACCATCACCACAAAATATTTCATAGTTTATCAAGCCTGGGACTGGGATTGTCAGACTCCAGGTTTACTGGCTCCTGCCAATGTTATTATCTCTACCCTACCAAAAACTGCTCTCTGGTAGGTACTTTAAAACATAATCACATCAGAGTATAACACAGTAACTTGAACTGTAACAAGGATCTAAACTTTATTTTTATTTGAAACACAAAAAGGGTATTTAAGAAACCAATGGGGCTTCCCAACAATGACCTAAAGACATCATGAAGATTACAGGACTCACTGAAAAGAGTAGGACTGTCTAGTTACAAAGTCAATCAGTAATTTATTATATTTCACAACTTAGTGAAACAAGATCTCTGAACTGATTCAGCAGACTCTTAGGCTTTTTTTAAATGCCACAGTAAATTATAAGTTAGAGGAGGGCAATTAGGAAAAATGAAAACCTCACCTTACAACCTGTTTTCACACTTCCCTTTCAAATCTATGAAAGAAGAAGAGGTGACAAGACACGAAGACAATGGGGTTGAGGGTTGGAGAGCAGCAGTAGAAGATAGGCTGAATGACTTGAAAAAGGTAAATTTTAGACCCAGAACCCAGAACTAGATTCCTGGCCCATCAACTTCAAGACGTTGCTCTTTCAGCTTTACATCAGGATGCTCAACTAAGGGCAATTTTGTCTCCTAAGGGATATCTGGCAATGGCTGAAGACATTTTTGCTTGCTATAACTGGGAGCAAAACGGTTGCTACTGGGTTGTTAAAGAAGCAGGTATACCTGCTGGGTATATGAGAACACAACAGAAATATTAAATAAACAGTGTAAATAATTTAGGGAGATGATTGCAAGTAGAATATGTCATCTTGAATCAAATAGGTAAATAAATAAACTAAAGGAATTAAACATACAGAAATTATATACTCATTAGGATGACCACTATTTAAAAAAAAAAGAAAAAGAACCAAAACAGAAAATAACAAGTACAGAGAGGATGCGGACAAACTGGAACCCTTGTGCACTGTTGAGGGGAATGTAAAATTGTACTGCAGGCAGGAAGAACATTGCGGCGGTTCCACAGAAGATTAAACACAGATTCATCACATGATCCAGTAATTCTGCTTCCAGGTAAACACCTGAAAGAACTGAAAGCAGGATTTCAAAAAGCTAGTAATACATCAGTGTTCCAAGCAGCATTATTAACCACGGTTTTCACAGATGAAAGCAACGCCACTGTCCACAGAGAGATGAACGCACAAAGTATGATACGTGCAGTCATCCCTCGGTATCCATAGGAAATTGCTTCCAGGACCTCCAAGGATCCAAAATCCAAGGATGCTCAAGTCCCGTACACAAAGTAGAACAGTATTAGCATATAGCTTACTGCACATCCTCCTGTGTACTTTAAATCATCTCTAGATCACTTATAATATCTAATATGATGTAAATACTATGGAAATAGTTGCCAGTGAGCTGCAAATTCAAGTTTCTCTTTTTAGAATTTTCTGGAATCTTTTTTCCGAATACTTCTGAACCCTAGTTGGTTGAACCCACAGATGCTGAACCTGCAGATATGTAGGGCCAACTGTACATGCAGTTACATGTCATTCGGCCTCAGAAAGGAAGGAGACTGTGACACAGGCCACAACATGGATGAGGCCGGAGCGACTGTGCTGAGTGCTGGGAGCCAGTCACAAAACAGGTGCTGGTGGACTCCACTTACTTGTGATATCCAGCGTAGCCAAAACACACAGAAGTAGTACGGTGGCTGGCAGAGGTTGCGGGGAGAGGGGCATGGGGACTTGTTTAATAAGGACAGTTTCTGTTTTGCAAGATGAAAACATTCTGGAGACTGCGCAGCAATGTGAACAATATTCAACATTACTCACTTAGAAACGATTAAGATGGTAAATTTTATGATATGTGTATTTCATCACAACTGAAATTCTTTCAAAATACACAAATTTATGTGACATTCAACCTAAAGTAGCACTGAGCACAGTGTTAAAGGACCAGAAAATTTTAATCCTCTAATATCCTTTTTCAGTGACCTGCTAGCCTGCTTTAATGACCCTCACATCTGACCCTCAGGAGTGAGTTAAGTGTTTCATGCTCCATTCTGATACCCAGCAGCCTCCAGTTTCCTAAAACAGCAGTCAAAGCTCTTTAAACAATTAATAAACCTAGAAGTTTATTAATTATAATTTCACATTTGATTTCATGGTAAATCAAAGTATTTCTCAGAAACTATACCATTAACCATGTTTGCCCTGAGACATCAAATCTATAAAGACGTATCAGTCAAAGAAATATGATTCAAAATAACCAACAGTAACTATAAAAATGCAACTTCTCACTGGCTATATTTACACACAAGTTAAAAACTCCCAGAAGACAATTTCACTAAATAAAATCATCTTACCAAAAGCTGTGACCACACTTCGTCATGTATGCTTCCTCAATCATATCAAAGCAGATGGGGCTAAAAACAAACAGAAAAATAATTAATACACTTAAATAATTACAAATTGGAAAAAGTCATAACAGAATCAACAAAATCGTATTTCAGTACACAGATAAATCTTCAAACTTTTTACTGATGAGAGATGAAATTTCTATTGGGCTGAATGAACTTCAGTGGATTGCTGATAATAATAATTTGTGGGCCATCAAGTTCTAAGATGAATGAAATGAATAATTTAACTGACCCCAATATTTTAACTTGCCCGTAACTTTTTACGGTGTGGTGCAATCACAAAAGTAATTAAGTTCTACCATCTTTTTGATCATCCCTGGTACCAGACACAAGACCTACTCATCTAAATGCACTTTTATTTTCTATCCCAAAGAAAACTAATTTCCTGAGTGACAAATTTACAGTTACAATTTCAATATCTCTTCCAAGCAGTGAAGATGCTAATGATAACTAATACTTAACACAAGCTATGCATATCCACTTAAATAATGACATATATTAACTCAATCCTTTATAGATAAGGAAATCAACACAAGTGATGTTAAAAGTCACAGAGCTAGAAGTAACACAGCCAAATTTTCAAACTCAAGTGCATGTTCTCAACCACTATTCTATTCTACTTTCAAATATGATAAGTTAAATATCAAGACACACCAACTATGCCATATGTTCTGGCCAAGGAAAGGTGGTTATCAATCTCTTGAGAGGATAGTCTACCAAAAATACGCAAAGCCTTACAAAAAGCAATTTCCCTTTATCTTTCCCCGCTCTTCCTTCCAAAAACTCCATGAAGTGGCCGAGATACAACAGCCATCTTGTGATCATAAAGACAACAACTATAGGCTAAGAACACAGGATATGAGCTCCTTGGTAACATTCTTCAGCAGTTGCATCAGCCATAAATTGTCTCTCTCTGGACTTCACATTACACGAGAAAAGCAAATCCTCACTTGCTTAAACCAATATTTATTGAGTTTTCTGTCACTGGTATACAAATTCAGTCCTTACTGATGATACATGACAATTAAACTGCAAATGAAAATTTATCCAGTCCCTTCAATAGAAGTTTCCTGGGCATAAGTACTATCTTAGAATGTGAGATTTTAAGTAAGTTATAAAGAAAGTCTCAGTGTCACACAACCTCGGCGTTTCATCACCTATTGTATCCTGGCAAAGACTGCACCGGATTTGTCAAGTCTTTACTGTTCCAGACTCAGAAGAAGGAGAAATCTCTTATATGTGGGGATTCGGTAGTTTTTAGTTTGGAACGAAGTCCACCTTGCTCCATCTAATGAAGAAGAAGGAGGGGTGGGAGTCCCTCCCGAGGACACATGGATGAGCTGCCCAGGGTGCTCTGTGATCCCAGTCTGTTACTGAAGGATGCCAAAGAGCAGATCTGGGATAGACAAATTTTATTTTACAGCTGGTCACTGGGTGCTCAAGCAGGTATCAAGGCCATTTTTTTTTTTACAGATAGAAATATTTACTCATTATATATGAACAGTATATAGCTTTCAAATTTTAACATTTTTTAAATTAATTAATTAGGGTCTTCATGGCTGCACACAGACCTCTCCTTGTGGTGGCTTCTCTTCTTGCAGAGCACAGGCTCTGGAGTCCAGGCTCGGTAGTTGTGGCAGACAGGCCCACTAGTCCCACAGTATGCAGAATCTTCCTGGACTAGGGATCAAACCCATGTCTCCTGCGTTGGTAGGCTGACTCTTATCCACTGTATCACCAGGAAAGTCCTAAAATTTTAACATTTTGAATACTTCCTTCAAACCTCACGATTATTAAGATAACCTATTATGAATCATATTCTACTTTTTAATCTTCCAGTTTTCTAAGCCCATCTCTTAGCATTCAAACTCCAAAAGGAGTGAAAATTATCTTTCTTGAGTCGACTATATATATAGTTTTATTAGTAAGAAAAAGGAAGAGTTGCAAGTAATTCTCTTAATCTTAGAAAAGGCTGAGTCAAAGAATTATAGAATGACTTTGAAGAACAGATCTTCCTTTTGTTTATAAAGCTCTCTTGAGGTCTACCTCAGCCCCTGAGCCTGGAATCTTCAAATCACTTGTGTTCTACCCTTTCTCACAACTACCACTTACTCCTTGATTTCTCTGGTCACTAAGGCATACCTTTTCTTTTCTCCTTTTTTCTTTTTCTTTTTGTTTCTTTTCCCCCATTTTTTTTTCTTTTCTCTTGGTTACGCTACGCGGCAAGCGGGATCTTAGTTCCCTGACCAGAGGGCAAAACTGTGGCTCCTGCAATGGAAGCAGGACTGGACTGCCAGGGAGTTCCCAACTCTCAGCTCTGCCCAATTGCAAAGGGCAAAAACATACTCAGGGTAGATTTTGGGGAAAACTGTAAACAAACAGCTTAAAACTCCTTCTACTCTGCCTATCAACAGCATCCAAAGACAATGAGCTAGAAGACCTAAGCATAAGTACAAACATAGCAGGTATACGAACTGGCAGACAAGCTAAACATTATACCGATATCTGAAATTTTATGCAGCCCCCAAATCCTTATACAGACCCCCCAAAATGTTTAGGAACCCTCTCAAACTTTTTATGGACATCTGACACAGTGGCAACATCAAAAACAAGGAAGAAATCACAAATGGATTAAAGCCCTTGCTGTCACCATTCATGCCTCCTGTACCACCATAAAACAGCAATTCTTGTAAATCAACATGGAAGACAGAAATCCCAACAGAAAAAATGGGAAAGGATATCAATTCCTAATTCACATGAAGGGAAGATACACTATTTTTCAAGTATATAGAAAGATGTTCTGATTCAGTAGTAATCCAAATATGCAAATTAAGTTAACATGTTACATCCATTAAATCATTAGAAAATTAGAATACCAAGTATATTAGGGAGGATATGGAAAAACAAGAGTTTTCATGAAGAGACATCTGGCAAAGCAACCTACTTTGAATTTTCATATACTTATTACCCAGTAATCCCACTCCTGTGATTTGTACATAGGTACACAACATAAAAGAAAGCTGAGCGCCGAAGAATTGATGCTTTTGAACTTTGGTGCTGAGGAAGACACTTGAGAGTCCCTTGGACTGCAAGGAGATCCAACCAGTCCATTCTAAAGGAGATCAGTCCTGGGTGTTCTTTGGAAGGAATGATGCTAAAGCTGAAACTCCAGTTCTTTGGCCACCTCATGCAAAGAGTTGACTCATTGGAAAAGACTCTGATGTTGGGAGGGATTGGGGGCAGGAGGAGGAGGGGATGACAGAGGATGAGATGGCTGGATGGCATCACCGACTCGATGGACGTGAGTCTGAGTGAACTCCTGGAGTAGGTGATGGACAGGGAGGCCTGGCATGCTGCCCTTTATGGGGTCACAACGAGTCGGACACAACTGAGCGACTGAACTGAACTGAACACAACATAAAAATACACACATTCAGCATGTGTGTACATATATGTAAATACATATATACATGTGTTTACATTTGTGTGTGTGTGTGTGTGTGTGTGTGTGTGTTTACGAAGCTAAGAGAAAAACACCCACATCTGTCAATAGGGAATACCTTTGAGGATATTTTTCCAATTCCAAAGAAAGGCAATGCCAAAGAATGCTCAAACTACCGCACAGTTGCACTCATCTCACATGCTAGTAAAGTAATGCTTAAAATTAAGCAAGCCAGGCTTCAGAAATACATGAACCGTGAACTTCCAGATGTTCAAGCTGGGTTTAGAAAAGGCAGAGGAACCAGAGATCAAATTCCCAAAACCCACTGGATCATCAAAAATGCAAGAGAGTTTCAGAAAAACATCTAATTCTGCTTTATTGACTATGCCAAAGCCTTTGACTATGTGGATCACAATAAACTGTGGAAAATTCTGAAAGAGATGGGAACACCAGACCACCTGACCTGCCCCTTCAGAAACCTGTATGCAGGTCAGGAAGCAACAGTTAGAACTGGACATGGAACAACAGACTGGTTCCAAATAGAAAAAGGAGTACATCAAGGCTGTATATTGTCACCCTGCTTATTTAACTTATATGCAGAGTACATCATGAGAAATGCTGGGCTGGAAGAAGCACAAGCTGGAACCAAGATTGCCAGGAAAAATCTCAATAACCTCAGATATGCAGATGACACCACCCTTATGGCAGAAAGTGAAGAGGAACTAAAAAGCCTCTTGATGAAAGTGAAAGAGGAGAGGGGAAAAGTTGGCTTAAAGCTCAACATTCAGAAAACAAATATCATGGCATCTGGTCCCATCACTTCATGGGAAATAGATGGGGAAACAGTGGAAACAGAGACAGACTTTATCTCTTTGGGCTCCAAAATCACTGCAGATGGTGACTGCAGCCATGAAATTAAAAGATGCTTACTCCTTGGAAGAAAAGTTATGACCAACCTAGATAGCATATTCAAAAGCAGAGACATTACTTTGCCAACAAAGGTCCGTTTAGTCAAGGCTATGGTTTTTCCAGTGGTCACATATGGATGCAAGAGTTGGACTGTGAAGAAAGCTGAGCGCTGAAGAATTGATGCTTTTGAACTGTGGTGTTGGAGAAGACTCTTGAGAGTCCCTTGGACTGCAAGGAGATCCAATCAGGCCATTCTGAAGGAGATCAGCCCTGGGTTTCTTTGGAAGGAATGATGCTAAAGCTGAAACTCCAATACTCTGGCCACCTCATGAGAAGAGCTGACTCACTGGAAAAGACTCTGATGCTGGGAGGGATTGGGGGCAGGAGGAGAAGGGGAAGACAGAGGATGAGATGGCTGGATGGCATCACTGACTTGATGGATGTGAGTCTGGGTGAACTCCAGGAGATGGTGATGGACAGGGAGGCCTCGCATGCTGCAATTCATGGGGTTGCAAAGAGTTGGACACGACTGAGCGACCTAACTGAACTTGATACTTGCAACAAACTGGATACTTGTTACAGTAGGGAATTAGAGGCAGCCTTTACAATCAAAATTACTAGAATGGAGAAATTAAAATGTGCTTAGATATATACTAGGAAACATCACGAAACCGTCAAAAGGAACAAATCAAAGGTACAGGGAGCACCATGACTGGATACTGTGTCAAGTGAAAACAGAAATGAAAATAAGATCTGTAACACAATATGATTCACATAAAATTAAAACACAAAAAATATGTTTCACAGGTACACATAGATTCAAAAACACATATAAATCACAACAGAAAACCAAGAGAAGAGGTTAGAAAAATAGGAAATTAAGTAGGGAGAGGAATATATAATCTTATTCAACAGTATCTAAAAATGACATCAGTAGTAAGACGTACCATTATATGCAACTAAAAAAGAAACAACTCTGCTAATTAAACTAAACTTCTTTATCAGTTAGGAATTTTACCCTTTTCTAAAAAGCTCTTTTAGATTTAAGTTTTATCATACATCACTCTTGTGGAAAACACACACACACACTTATAATTAGGTTTTCCAACAAATTCTCATTCTTCAGGGTTTAACCTTTCTGAATCACTTTTTTACTAAGTCACTGATATCCAGATTTTTCCACATAATACTTTCCATTTCTGTGGTGCAGTATCATTTACTAGGAGAATTCATAATGGAACTAAAAGCTGTTGTTCCTGGGACTGTAAGCCAAGCTTACGTTCAGTCAGATCACCTACACCTGACTCCAGCTTTAGGAATGTTGCTAAACGTGTCTAATTCACCAAATTCTAATCTGTTGAGGCAGGCATTTTCTCTGTTGACATTTCCGTGTGAAATGACAGCTACCTCCAAGAATTTTTTTTTTTAATTCCATCATCTACAACACATAACCCAATTTTCAAATACGCCAAAGAATAAATGAAGGAAAAACTAGAATCAAAGAATATGACCAAGTGAAACACAGCAAAAGAGGAGCCTTGGGCTGGTTAATGAACAAGGTGAAACACGATTACTCTGGACTTGAGGCCAACATTTAAATGAAGCAGGCTTACCCTCTTACTATACACACTTAGAAACTGGCTGGTGGTCGGGGAGGTTGCGGCGGGTCGGGGGCGGGATGGGCAGCAGGGAGAATAAACAAACCAACTGCTTTTAGACCCTGGACACTAAGCAACACAGTACTGAGATCTCTGAGGAAAGCGGACAAATGAAACGAACGCTACCATAGATTCAGCTTGTTGCCTTAAAGAGAAAGTTTCCCAGGCCCAAGGAGGGAGAACACAAGCAGAGCACGACAATCTTGCTGGAATGAGAAAAAGGAAAGAATTTACAAGACAGGACACCCAAGAAAGAGCTACAAGAAAAATCGGAAAAAAATCTATATAGGATTCTCATCAGATTCACTGTTGAAGACTAGTCACATGTGCCCAAGGTGAAAACTCCACAAGACCACAATCCTAGAGACAAAGGATAATTTCCATGGGCTGATTAACACATGAAATACAGGTTGAGAAAAGAAGCCGCCAATCAGATGTCAACAGACATTCAGTTCAGTTGCTCAGTCATGTCCAACTCTCCGACCCCATGAATTGCAGCACGCCAGGCCTCCCTGTCCATCACCAACTCCCAGAGTTCACTCAAACTCACGTCCATTGAGTTCGTGATGCCATCCAGCCATCTCATCCTCTGTCATCCCCTTCTCCTCCTGCCCCCAATCCTTCCCAGCATCAGAGTCTTTTCTAGTGAGTCAACTCTTCGCATGAGGTGGCCAAAATACTGGAGTATCAGCTTTAGCATCATTCCTTCCAAAGAAATCCCAGGGTTGATCTCCTTCAGAATGGACTGGTTGGATCTCCTTGCAGTCCAAGGGACTCTCAAGAGTCTTCTCCAAAACCACAGTTCAAAAGCATCAATTCTTCAGCGCTCAGCTTTCTTCACAGTCCAACTCTAACATCCATACATGACCACTGGAAAAGCCAAGTTAAAAAAGAAAGAGAAAAAGAAAACAGCATCTATGGGCTGTGGATCAGTATCAAATCAATCAAAATAAATATAAGATGCTGGCTGAAGTTCATTTTAAAATAACAATTAACAACAACAAAAAAAAGACACCACACCACATATCCAAGAAGTTCAGAAAACTCCAAGAAGAATTAAAAAAAACAGAAAAACACCCTGATACATACACTGCATTTAAACCAATAAAAGCAAAATGAAGAGGAAATCTTGAAGGCAGTCACAGAGAAAAGACACACCACATACAAAGGAACAAAACTAAGAGTACAGCAGAGTTCTCATCAGAAACTATACCAGCCAAGAGAGTCTGGAGAGCTTCTGGACTGGTGGCGACCTGGGGAGAATGGCACTCTTGGAGAGGGCATGAAAGCTCTGCACCCTTTCCCTGTACCTTGTTCTATGCATCTTTCCCATCTGGCTGTTTCTGAGTTATATCCTTTAATATTAAACCAATAATATGGTCATTATTCCAACTTTTAGAGGTGATAGATCATCTACATAGTGGGAACTGGTTGGTTGCTGCAGTACTCCATACAGGAAGCATCTGTTCAAGTCTTTTGACCATTTAAAAACTGGGTTGGGGAAAACAGCCAAGATGGTGGAGTAGAAAGATACTGAGCTCACCTCATCGCATGTGCACACCAAAATCACAACAATATGCAGAACAATTATCACTGAAAATGACTGAAATCTACCAGAAAAAAAAAAAATCTACAACTAAAGACATAAAGAAGTAACCACTTTGAGACCATTAGGAGGGACAGACCTGCAATATAATCAAATCCCATACCTCCCAGGTGGATGACTCACAAACTGGAGACTAATTATATAACAGAGGTTCTCCCACGGGAGGAGTAAGAGCTCTGAGCCCCATGTCAGCCCCTGCAGCGCAGGGGTCCAACACTAGGAAAAAGACCCCCACAGGATCTGGCTTGAAGGCCAGCAGGGCTTGGCTGCAGGAGGTCCACTAGACCGGGGACAATGGAGACACCACTCTTAAAGAGCAGTGTAGTGAAGTCGTTCAGTCGCATCCGACTCTGCGATCCCATGGACTGTAGCCTGCAAGGCCTCTGTCCATGGGATTTTCCAGGCAAGAATACTGGAGTGGGTTGCCGTTTCCTTCTCCAGGGGGAACTCTTAAAGGGTGCACACAAAATCATACACCCAACAGGACCACGGGTAAAAGCAATAATCTGACAGGAACCTGGGCCAGACCAACCTGCTGATCTCAGACGGTCTTCAGGAGAAGCAGGGGGCCACAGCAGCACACCCTGGGGGCTCTGGAGACATTCTGGCATCAAGACCTTGCCCTGCTTAACATCTGTAGGCTCCAGTGCCGGGATTCCTCAGGCCAAACAGCAAACTGGGTAGGGACACAGGCCCACCAATCAGCAGACAAGCTGCCTAAGACTTCCTGCCTCGACATACCCCTAGACACTACACTGCAAACAGAGGGCCAAGTCCCACCCAGTTCTACCCATGAGAGGTCAGGCATTGGACCCTCCCGCCATAATGGGGCACAAGCCTTTAGACCAGCCTCACCCTTCAGGGGGCAGACACCATAAACAAGAAAACTGTATTTCCACAGACCAAGTCTGCAAAGGCAGGTCAGACACTACCTGGGACCCAGTGACAAGAAGGGAGGGCACAACACATTTCCTACAAAGAGCCACTTCTCCAAGATGGAGAATATGGTTAAAATGACCATACTACTCAAGATAATCTGAATTCAGTGCATACCCCTATTAAATTATCAATGACATTTTTCATAGAGAAAAATTTACATTTGTATGGAAACACAAAAGACCCTAAATACCCAAAACAATCTTGAGAAAGAAGAACGGAGCTGGAGGACTCATGCTCTCTGACTTCAGGCTGTACTATACAGCGACAGTAATCAAAACAGTATGGTACAGGCACTAAAACAGACACACAGATCAATGAAACAGGACAGAAGGCCCAGAAATAAACCCACGACCTTATGATCATTCAATCCATGACAAAGGAGGTAAGAACATACAATGAAAAATACAGTCTCTGCAATAATTGTTGCTAGGAAAATTGTACATGTGAAAGAATGAAAGCAGAACATTCTCTTAACATTATAAACAAAAATAAACTCAAAATGGATTAAAGACTGAAATGTGAGACAGAATACTAAAAAACTCTTAAAGGAAAACACTCTTTGACATAAACTGTAGCAAGATTTTTTTTTGGATCTGTCTCTGAGGAAAACTGAAAATCAAAACAAGAATAAAGAAATAGGACTTAAGCCAAACTTATATGATTTTGCACAGCAAAGAAAACCATACAAAACGAAAAGACAACCTACAGACTGGAAGAAAATATTTGCAAAGGATGCTATCGACAGGGGATTAATTTCCAAAACAGACAACTCATGCAATTCAATATTTTCAAAAAATTTTAAAAATGGGCAGAAGACCTAAATAGACATTTCTCCAAAGAAGACATACAGGTGGCCAAGAGGCACATCAAAAGATGAAAAGATGCTCAATACTGCTAATTATTAAGAGAAACGTAAATCAGAACTACTATGAGGTATCACAACAGTTAGAATGGCCATCATTAAACAGTCCACAAATAACAAATGCTGCTAAAAGGAACCCTCCTACACTGTAGGTGGGAATGTAAATTTTGCAGCCACTACGGTAAACAGTCTGAAAGTTCCTTAAAAACTAAAAATAGTTACCACATGATCCTGCAATCCCACTCCTGGGCATATATTCAGATAAAACTCTAATTCAAAAAGATATATACACCCCAATTTTTACAGTAGTACTATTTACAACAGCCAAGTCATGGAAACAACGCAAATGTCCATCAACAGATGAATGGATAAACATGTGGTATATATATACAATGGAATATTACTCAGCCATAAAAAAGAACGAAATAATGCCATTTGCAGCAACATGGACATACCCAAATAGCCTATGATAACACTTACAATGTGGAATCTTAAAAAAAAAAAAAAAGCTACAAATAAACTTATTTACAAAGCATAAAACAGACTCACAGACATAGAAAACAAACTTACAATTATTAAAGCAGATAGCAGGGAAGGGGCCAGGGCAAACCAGGGTGAGATAAACTAGGAGTCTGGAATTAGCACATACAATCTACTATATATAAAATAGGTAAACAACAAGAACACTCAGTATAGCACAGGGAACTATAATCCATCCCTTATAATAACCTAATATGGGAAAGAATCTGAAAAAGGATACATACATGTATAAGTGAATCACTTTGCTACACACCTGATACTAAAACATTATAAATTAACTATACTTCAACTTTTTAATGGTTTTAAAAAAAACTATATAGCAAAAGACAATGGACTGATATCTTCAAAATACTAAAAAGAAAAAAAAACTTTAAACTTAGAATTTTATATCCAGCCAAAAAAAAAATTCAAATATAAAGACAAAACAAGTAATTTCCAAAATAAACAGATAATTTAGAGAATTCATTGCATACAGACTTCACTACCTGATATATTCACGAAGTTCTATGAGGCACAAGCTGGAATCTAGATTCCCAGGAGAAATATCAATAACCTCAGATATGCGGATGATACCACACTTATGGCAGAAAGTGAAGAGGAACTAAAGAGCCTCTTGATGAAAGTGAAAGAGGAGAGTGAAAAAGCTGGCTTAAAACTCAACACTCAAAGAACTAAAATCATGGCATCTGGTCCCATTGCTTCATGGCAAACAGATGGGGAAACAATGGAAACAGTGACAGACTTTATTTCCCTGGGCTCCAAAATCACTGCAGATGGTTACTGCAGCCATGAAATTAAAAGACGCTTGCTCCTTGGAAGAAAAGCTATGACAAACTTAGACAGCATATTAAAAAGCAGAGGCATTATTTTGTCGACAAAGGTCTATATAGTCAAAGCTGTGGCTTTTCCAGTAGTCATGTATGGATGTAAGAGTGGGACCATAAAGAAAGCTGAGCACTGAAGAATTGATGCTTTTGAACTGTGGTGTTGGAGAAGACTCGAGAGTCTGCAAGGAGATCAATCAATCCTAAAGGAAATCAGTCCTGAATATTCATTGTAAGGACTGATGCTGAAGATGAAGCTCCAATACTGTGGCCTCCCGATGTGAAGAACTGATTCACTGGAAAATAGCCAGATGCTGGGAAAGATTGAAGGCAGGAGGAGATGGGGACGACAAAGGGCCAAAGATTGGATGGCATCACCGAATCAACGGACGTGAGTTTGAACAAGCTCCAGGAGTTGGTGATTCACAGGGAAGGAAGCCTGGCGTGCTACAGTCCATGGGATCGCAAAGAGTCCAACACAACTAAGCAACTGAACTGAACTGGAATGAGGAATACAAAGACAGCAAATATACACAAAGACAGAAAGAACTCTAAAAGTGGAACAATGAATATAAATATGAAACATTTTATGTTTAATCACTCTAAAATATAAGCAGCAGGAAGAGTTCACAATTGAATATAAAGCATAATACCATCCCTAGAAACAATGCAAGCACAAGAGGAAAACAGTAAGACAAATGAAATTATAACCTAATATTTTAAGATGGACCAAAAGAAATAAAGAAAATTACAAAGCATTGAAAGATAGAGAAAATTCTCAATTAGGCAACCTCAGAAATCAATTATTAGGAAGAAAAACTTATTTTAAAAGAAGTTAAAGAACTCAGGAAAACTTAGATATAAAGAAAAAGACATAAGAGCAAATAAGCATAATGGATACTATTTAAGAGAAAACCAGATGGCCATTTTAGGTATCTGATTTTGCAACCTTACCACAAAACTTTTGATAGACCATGGAGTGAACCACACTAGTAGTGATTATCTGGTATTTTCATCTTACCATTGTTTTTTAAAATAATGATCTTCAGTTGAATCTTGTGAAGAAGATAAATTCATAGCAGCTGCCAAAACTAAAGGTAGATATTCTACTGCACAGTCCTTAAGCTTGCCGAAAGGTTATGTGTGTCGTTTAACTACATTAAGGACCAACAGAGCAGAACAGATATAGATACAGAAAATTATTTTTTAGTTCACTATTTTGTATTTATAATGCACATCATCTTAGTTAAGCAAGGGTTTCATAACAACTGGCTTGACACTCAAGTTAAATTTTCAATCAGTGCCTTATTTATACTCTTCCTTTTATATGTTTTATCTGCTTCAAAACCAGCATCCAAACTTACCAAATGATAATAAATGGTACAGTAATAAGGCCATTGCTTAATCCATACATATTTTGATAGCAACACTAATTCTATCATGCTTCCACAAAATGTGTCAACTGATTCTAGTAGCACTGATTCTAACTAACCAAGCATTCGGTTTTTCAAATGTTAAGTATTATACAAAAAAACATTACCAAGATAATCAGACCCAGGCACAATTAAGAGTCATTTAGGAAAATACGGAGTGGTTACATCTTACCTTACCTAACAGGATCAAAGAACCACTTTCATATTTTGGCACCAAATGTGAAATCCTGGCAAACACCACCTGATTCCTTTCGGTGATTTTATAAGTTACAGTGTCTTCAGACATCTATTATATAATCTACTGCTACTGCTGCTAAGTCACTTCAGTCGTGTCCGACTCTGTGCAACCCCACAGACGGCAGCCCACCAGGCTCCCCCGTCCCTGGGATTCTCCAGGCAAGAACACTGGAGTGGGTTGCCATTTCCTTCTCCAATGCATCAAAGTGAAACGTGGAAGTGAAGTTGCTCGGTTGTATCCAACCCTCAGCGACCCCATAGACTGCAGCCTTCCAGGCTCCTCCGTCCATGGGATTTTCCAGGCAAGAGTACTGGAGTGGGGTGCCATTGCCTTCTCCGATTATATAATCTAAACCTCACAATCCTACAATGGGATACCATTACATCTCAATTTATAAATTAAAAAAAAAAAAAAAAAACTCAAACATTCATTTGCCCAAAGTTAAATCTCAGGGCTTTTAATTCCAAGTCCAGTGCCCTCTGCATCAGAAGATAAAGGAAACAAATACATGTATCACTGTGACCATGAAATTTCCAATCACTATCAGCATTGAGAAAACCTTGGAAAAAATTATTTTGAATATGTTGAAATTTATATACATCCTTCAAGAGTGAAAGACAGCCAACAAAAGTCAGCCACAGAAATGTTTCTTTCTTCCCCTCAAAATGTCCAAAACTTGACACTTCCCTAGCTTCCTCCTTCCCCTTAAACCAGCTGCTTTGTGACCATCCTCAAGCTACCCTTCATTCTCAATTGGCCCTAAGTGGATTCAGGACTGAAAGACAAGGAAATAAAGGAAAAGGAAAATAGTAATAGCTTCAAATCATTTTTAACACCTATACAGATAATGCTAGATCCCAAGCACCAATCTTCACAGAGAGCAGTTAAGTTCCAGCCTCTGTCCATTCATCTCACTCCTTCCTAACTTCATTTGATATGATAAAAGCCGTAGAAAACTTAAATGTCCCTTTAAATAGAGATTAAATTTATCCTGTATTTTATAAAAAAGATCCCTTTCCTATCTCCATGTTTAACTTTGTCTTATATCACAGGATTCTCTGAATAAGGACAGGAAAGGTAAAGAAGAAAAGAAAGACAAGGCAAAATTTTTAGACTCTGTAATTTAACAATGAAATTAAAAAAAAAAAAAAAAAAAGAGCCGGGTAGGGCATTCAAAATAGCTCTGGTAGAGTCTCAGGAGTAGAGTTTTCGTTTTTTGCTTTTTTTTCTTTTTTAAATGAGACCACGTAGGCTGGGGGGGAAAGGACACCGTTATTAACACAAGTGATAGGCATGAAAAGAGAAGCAAGGGAGCCAAGCTCTGGTGTTCCGTCCACCGCAATCCCCTAAAAAAAGTAAACAGATCGGGAAAACAAATACGGCCAAAGAGTGTCACTATTGATTCCTCCCAGTATGAAATCACCCCAATACACTCTTAATTTCCTCCTGGATCTTATTTTATTCACACATTCCCAAGATTCCACTACTCAGAGTAGCAGTTCTAACCACGAAAGGCTTACAGTTAGAGAAGAATTTCAATTAGGATTGTGAGTTATAAGTGGAACAATTAAGAGAATTATTTCATAGCAAACAGCATCATCAGGGCTCACAGGATCTGGTGTTAGATTTAAGGTGGATCTAGGGACTTCAGTGCACTTACATGGAATACAGATTTTCACCAGAGCTCTGCTATTAATGTGACTAATGTTTCTTTTTCTGCATCTCAAGGATATCTCAGCTTGCAATATACAACTGACCCTTGAACAACACAGGTTTGAATTATGGGGGTCCACTTACACACAGATTTTTTTCAATAATAAATACTACAGTACAACACAATCTCCATTTGGTTGAATGCACAGATGTGGAGGGACTGTGGATATGAAAGGTTGACTTAAGTTAAAGAGGATTTTCAACTGGGCAGAGGGTGGGCATCCCAACTCCTGTGCTGGTTCAAGGGTCAACTGTATAGCCCTTCAAGCATCAGCACTACTTTAAGAACTTCAATATTTTTTAAAAATAGGCCAATTCAAGTGTTTTCCTTTTTAAATTCAAATTCCTGAGACAGAAAATATGATTGATACAAAATAAATACTGTTTTATGCCAATACCAACAAAATGTAACTGTTATATTTTAGTCATTAATTCAGAAAAGCAACCATCACAGACCAATGAGCTAGGAAAGATAGCAAGTTCACACATTAGAAAAACACGGATGCATATGCAGGAGGGGCTACAAAAGTATGGACACGAAGATACCATACCTACTATGTTCATTAGACAGTGAAAGAAAGTGAAAATGATTCAGTCCTGTCCCACTCTTTGCAGCCCCATGGACTATATAATCCATGGAATTCTCCAGGCCAGAATACTGGAGTGGGTAGCCTTTCCCTTCTCCAGGGGATCTTCCCAACCCAGGGATCGAACCCATGTCTCCCATATTGCAGGTGGACTCTTTACCAGCTGAGCCACAAGGGAAGCCCAAGAATACTGAAGTGAGTAGCCTATCCCTTCTCCAGCAGATCTTCCAAACCCAGGGATTGAACCCACATCTCCTGCATCACAGGCAGATTCTATACCAGCTGAGCCACCAGAGAAGCCCTGATACTGTCAGTCCCATCATCAGGAGAAAGAACACCCATCCACGCGGAAGATGTACTCCTCATAGCCATGTAGAAGATGTGCTTCTTGTATTTCCACCTGGAGTTCTTAAAGTAACTTTTGAAAAAATATTGCTTTGGGGACTTCCATGGTGGTCCACTGGTTGAAAATCTCCTTCCAATGCAGGGAACGCAGGTTTGATCTCTGGCCAGGGAACTAAAATCCCACGTGCCGCAGGGCAACTACCAGTGGTGATGGCTGCACAACACTGCAAATGTGCTGAACTGTACACTTTAAATGGTGACTCTTATATGGTATGCATTTTACTTCAATTTTTTTTTTTTTTTTTAGAAAAAGAAAACAGAACTTATGACTTCCCAGGTGGTGCAGTGGTAAAGAGTCTGCCTGCCAGTGCAGGAGACACAAGAGATGCCGGTTCTATCCCTGGGTCGGGAAGATGCCCTGGGGGAGGAAATGGCAACCCACTCCAGTATTCTTGCTTGAAAAAATTCCACAGAGGAGCTTAGTGGGCTACTGTCCATGGAATCACAAAGAGTCAGACACAACTGAGCGCGCATGCACGCGCGCACACACGCACACATAGAACTTACACTTCTGGCCATGAGGGAGTAACTGGGATGGATCCTACAGAATGGAGGCATACTATTACAAAATTCTTACACTGTTTACGAAGTGACATAACATTATTTGAAGGTAGACTATAAAAAATTAAAAGTGAGTATTATAAACCCTAGGGCAAGCACTTCCCCCCAAACACACACACACACACACACACACACACATCCCATACAAGTAGTACTAATAAGTCAACAGTAGAAACAAAAGAGAAATCTTAAAAATACACAATTAATCCAAAAGAAGGCAGGGAAAGAAGGGGAAAAAAAGAGAGAAAAGGAATAGAAGAATAGAAAGGACAAATAGAAAACAAAGAGCAAGCAAGATGTATACATAAAACCAAGCATATAATTATGTTAAAATGCAAAAAGTCTAACCAAGCCAATTAAAAGGCAAATTGTCATAGTAAGTAAAAAAGACTCAACCATAAGCTATCTACAAGTATCCTACTTTGAAACAGACATAGAAGTAGTGAAGGACAAAAACACATACCCTGTAAACATTTAAGAAAATAAAGCTGGAGAAGCTATGTTAACAGACTAAATGGATTTCAGACCAACAGACATTCCCAGTAATAAGGACATTTCAAAATGATAAGGAGATGAACCTACCAACCCTAAATGTGTGTGCCCTACTACTAAAGTTTCAAAATACATGAAACAAAAATTGACAGAATTGCAAGGAAACATAGTAAAACCCACAATTACACATGGCATGGTTAAAGATTTTAACACCTCTTTCAGTAACTGACAGAACAAGTATTCAGAAAATCAGTATGGGTGTACAGAGCTTAACACATCAACAAACTTGACATTTATAGAATATACTAGTCTACACACAGGAGAATACTCATTTTTTTCCAAATGCATATGGAACATTAACCAAGATAAAGCCTATGGTAGAAAATGAAAGAAGTCAGTAAATTTAAAAGGATTGAATTCATACAAATCCTATTCTCTGAACAAAGCTACATTGTATTAGGAGTCAATAACAAAATGATATCCAGAGAATTCTCATTTAGAAATTAAAATACATCTAAGTAGCCCATTCTTCCAATCACAATGGAAAGGATAAAAAAAGTTTATGGAACTGAATGAAAATTAGTGCAGGATTACCAAGAGAAACTACTAGAATTAAATTTTTCTCAGAAAAAAATGTAAGCTTCTGTATTCAAGGCTAGAAAAAGAAGATAAAACTCAAAGTAGAATTTAAAAAACAAAGCCAAATATCAGTGAAATAGTTATTTGAAAAGATTAATAAAACTGACAATCCTCTGGCTAAACTGTTCCAGGCAAAAAAAAAAAAAAAAAAAGAGAGAGAGAGAGAAAACACAAATTATCAGCATCAGGAATGAAAGAAAGAAGGGACATCCTTCCAAATCCTACAAACATTTAAAGCATAAAGAAGTGCTAATATTTATGAACCTATGTCAACAAAGTCAATATCTTGGGTGAAATGGAGAAATCCCTTAGCAGGCAAATTACCAAAACTCACTTGCTCACTTAAATAAAAAACCTGAACAGTCCTTTATCAGTTAAAGAAACTGGTAGTAAATAAAACCTTTCCACAAAAACTATGGCTTTGCTGATGAATTCTACCAGACACCTAAGAAGAAATACACCGATTTCATAAACTCTTTCAGAAAATAGACAACATTTCTCATCCCCTTTTAGAAATCCAGTATAACTCTATGTGATGGGCTAGACTGTGTCCTCTCCCAAATCCATACATTGAAATCCTGACCCTCAGTACCTCAGGAGACTGTATTTGGAGACTGGACATTAAAGAGGTAACTACGGTAAAGGTTATATATGCAGGACCTAAACCCATGGTGTTCTTACATGAGATTAGGATACAGACAACACACAGACCAAAGCACAACTACGTGAAGACACAACAAGAGGTGGCCATCGGCAAGTTACGGAGGGAAGAACCCAAATCTGAAGACACCTTGATCTTAAACTTCTAGCCTCTAAAACTGTGAGAAAATAACTTTCTGCTTTTTAAGCTGCCCAGTCTGTGATTATGTTTCAACAGCCCTAGAAACTAATAACTCTGATACCAAAACTTATATATAAATACAAAAAGTAAATACATGTGTGCATTACATGAAAACAATAGATTAATGTCACTCATAAATAAAAATGAAAAATACAGCTTTAAAAAATTAGTGTATGAAAGTTGCTCAGTCATGTCCAGCTCTTTGTGAGACCATGGACTGCCAGGTTCCTCTGTCCATGGAACTCTCCAGGCTAGAACACTAGAGTGGGTAGACGTTCCCTTCTCCAGGGGATCTTCCCAACCCAGGGATCAAATTCAGGTCTCCCACATTGCAGGTGGATTCTTTACTGTCTGATCTACCAGGGAAGCCAAAGAATACTGCAGTGGGCAGCCTAACCCTTCTCCAGCAAATCTTCCCAAACCAGAAATTGAACCAGCGTCTCCTACATTGTGGGTGGATTCTTCACCCTCTGAGCCACCAGGGAAGATCCCAAAATAAGACATAAAATTCAAAAAGAAAGAAGTAAAACTATATTGATTTTCAGATGACATGATTGTTATCTTAGAAAATCACATGGTTCTACCAAAAAACTGTTACAAATAATAAGTGAACTTAACAATTTGAAGAACAAAGTCAATACACAAAAATAATTTGTATTTCTACATATTAGCAACATTAGGAAACCGAAATTAACACAAGAGCATCAAAAACATGAACCACTTAGGAGTAAGTTTAACAAAATATGTGCAAGATCCAAACATGGAGAACCATAAAACTCTGCTAAGAGAAGTTCAAGACCTAAATAACTGGAGAAACATATTATGTTTATGGCTCAAAGATTCAATATTGTTAAGATGTCAAATCTCCCCAAATTGAGTCATCGATTCAAAGTAACCCAAATTAAAATTCCAGAAACCTTTCTAGAATATAAAGCTAAAATATATGTGGAAATGCAAACTTCCTAAATAACTAAAAAGAGGAACAAAACTACACTATCTGATTTTAAGATTTACAACAATGATACAGAAATTAAGATTGCAGTATAGGCATAAGGATAAACACTTAGATCAATGGAACAGAATAAAGATTTCAGAAATAAACTTAAACATATTAATTTTTGAGAAATACTCCAAGAAAATTTAATGAAAAAAGATGGTCTTTTCAACAAACGGGTGCTTCAATAACTGGACATCTACAGTGGAGGGGAAAAATCTTCGAATCTTACCAAATACAGTATATAAAAACTAACATGAAATGATTGTACCTAAGTACAAAAAAGCTATAAAGTTTCTAGAATATACAAGAAGATTTAGACAACAATTTTGATAGAACATATAAGTCACAGACCATAAAAGAAAAAAGTCCAATAAACTGGACTTAAGTTTTAAACTTTTGCACTTCAAAAGACTGCTCAGAAAACTAAAAAGTAAACAATAGACTGGGAGAAAACATCACAATATACAGACTGACAAAAGACTTGCAGCCATAAGCCTTACAACTTAACACAAATGTCAGAAATATACACGAGAGATTAGAAGATACACAATGGAAGATACTGCTGCTGCTAAGTCACTTCAGTCATGTCCAATTCTGTGTGACCCCATAGACGGCAGCCAACCAGGCTCCCCCGTCCCTGGGATTCTCCAGATATGCAAGTGGAAATAAGCACATGGAAGTATGCTCAACATCATCAGTCATTAAGAACATGCAAATTATGGCAATAAGATACGACTAAACATACCACTAGAATGACTGAAATTTCAAAGACTGAAAGCAAGCGTTGGTAAGAATGTGGAACTGAAACTCAAACATTGCTGGTAGAAATGCTAAATGACAGTCACTTTAGAAAACCATTCTGCAGTTTCTTATCATGTTAAACATACAGTTGGCCTCACAACCCAAGAATACACTCCTATATATTTACCCAAGAGACATGAAGATGGGTCTGTACAGAAACCTGAATGTGAATGTTTACAACAGCTTTCTTCACAATCACTGAAAACTTCAGAAACAAAGAAACTCAGTATCTTTCAACTGATGAATATATAAAGAAGTCATGTTATATACCTGGTGGCTCAGATGGTAAAGTGTCTGCCTGTAGTGCGGGAGACCCAGGTTCGATCCCTGGGTTGGGAGGATTCCCCTGGAGAAGGAAATGGCAACCCACTGCAGTGCTCTTGCCTGGAAAATTCCATGGACTGAGGAGCCTGGTAGGCTACAGTCCATGGGGTCCCAAAGAGTCGGACATGACTGAGCAACTTCACTTTCACTTTCATGTTATATCCATGTAATGGAATACTACTCAGAAGAAAGCTAAAGAAGAAAATTAGTGAAACATTCACCATTATTAAGGGCTTCCCTGGTAGCTCAGCTGGTAAAAGAATCTGCCTGCAATGCAGGAGACCCCAGTTCGATCCATGCACGGGTAAGATCCCCTGGAGAAGGGTATGGCAACAACCCACTCCAGTACTCTTACCTGGAGAATCCCCACGGACAGAGGAGCCTGGCGGGCTACAGTCCATGGGTCGCACAGAGTCGGACACGACTGAGTGACTAAGCACACACAGCACAGCACTCACCATTATCGAATCTCAAAAACACTACTCCAAGGGAAAGAAGTCAAGCACAAAAGACTACATACTGAATGACTTCCATTTATACAAAAGCCTAGAAAAGGCAAAACTATATAGAAGGAAAACAGATGGCCAGGTTATCAGAGGTGAGAGAAGACTGAGTGCAAAGCTGTGGCACAGTAAACTCATGAGCGTGATGGAAACACTCTGTACCTCACAGGGTAGTAACACAGATGTATTCATTTGTCAGGCTCACTGAACTGTACACTTAAATCTGGTGACTTCTATTGCATGCAAATTATATCTTAATAAGGCTGATTGTAAACAAAATCACTGGTCTCTGAAAGGCAAGGTAATACAATGGTTAAGCACTTGAGCTTTGAGCCAAAACATCTGCATATAAACACTGATACCACCATTATTAACTATATGAATTGAGACAAGTTACATAACCTCTCTGACCTTCACTTCCTCATCTATAAAACAGGAATTAGGGACTTTCTGCTGGTACAGTGGGTAAGAATCTGCCTGCCAATGCAGGGGACATGGGTTCAGTTTCTGGTCTGAAGATTCCACATGCAGTGGAGAAACTAAAGCCCACGTACTGCAACTGCTGAACCTGTGTGCTACAATTACTGAAGCCTGTGCACCTAGAGCCCACGCTCTAAAGCAAGCGAACTGCAATTAATTTTTCTCAATGGGAATTATCTGCATCAAATAGCTGTTGTAAAGATTAAGTCATGTCAAACTCTTAGAATAGTGCCTGGCAAATAATTTATATTGGAACTCAGTCGGTAAAGAATCTGCCTGCAGTGCAGGAGACCTGGGTTCAATCCCTGGGTTGGGAAGGTCCCCTGGAGAAGGAAATGACAACCCACTCCAGCATCCTTGCCTGGAAAATCTCATGGACAGAGGAGCCTGGTGGGCTGCAGTTCATGGGGTCGCAAAGAGTCAGGCAGGACTGAGCGACTAACACTTACTTACTTAATTATACTGGAACACATATTATTATTATGTGGGCATCCCTGATAGCTCAGTTGGTAAAGAATCCACCTGCAATGCAGGAGACTCCAGTTCGATTCCTGGGTCAGGAAGATCTGCTGGAGAAGGGATAGGCTACCCACACCAGTATTCCTGGGCTTCCCTTGTGGCTCAGCTAGTAAAGAATCAGCTTGCAATGTGGGAGACCTGGGTTGGGAAGATCCCCTGTAGAAGGGAACAGCTGTCCACTCTGGTATTCTGGCCTGGAGAATTCCATGGAGTGTATAGTCCATGGGGTTGCAAAGAGTGGGACACGACTGAGCGACTTTCACATTATTATTATGTATACCGAACCAACTATTAGTACTTTTTAGTGAACTTGGCATTTATGAACTTTGAGTTTCAAGCATCTACATGAGCCTCTAACACAGTTATCTGAAATTTTTACTAAACCCACTTTGCTTCATTATCTCTATCTGAGCCAAAAGTCCATCCTTAAACTAAACTGAGGTCTCATACTCAATAAAACATGGGCAACAGGTCTCATCTTTAGCGCTGCTGCTGCCGCTGCTAAGTCACTTCAGTCATGTCCGAATGGGTGCGACCCCATAGACGTCAGCCCACCAGAAATACGATTAATAGGTAGTGGCTGCCTAGACTGCTATGTTGAGGACTGTGAGACAAGATTTGAATTCCAAAAGAGTACTTAACATCTGCCATGACACTAAGAGAAGCAGCGATGCCAGGGTGTGATATTATAATTATGTGATTAAAAGCTTTTCTTCACATAAATCGTGAACTCCTTCAGGACAGTCTGTTATTAACAGTTTGACACAAGAGGCTGTCTCTCACATTTATAAAATGGTAGATGGACTTAACATAGATTCTACCTACATTTGATCAGGCAGAGTAAATTTTCCCATAAGGGCTTACTATCAACTTAAAAATACTTATTTCTGCTACAACTTAGAGAATATCTGGGACTTAAAGAGGTAGAAAAGGTCATTTCAGGGAGCTGGAAAGGCTAACACAGAGACAGTCATAATGTGAAACAGTGTAAAAGAAAGATATTGTCTTCCAAACATGGGACAGACTCATAATTTAACAGACCATGTAAGAAAATTTTGAAAAGTAAGGCAACACAGACTTCCTTTGAATGTCAGAGACTTATCCAACTTCAAGCTATATATACCACTCTCTACTGTACTACAGACCCTTCATCTATACAATCAGAATTTACAACTTGATGGTACTTTCAATCCTTTGAAAGAAATACTAAAGTCAAGACTATAAATCCCTAAAATGTCCATCAATTCTACAATAAGATATAAACTTACTTTCAAATATAAGTAAGGAGAGACCAATACGTGTTACTGACAATTCAGCACTTGACTTAAATCAACTGTTCTCAAACAGGGTGAAAGGACAAGTCATTATCACCAAGGGAGCTTTTGCAAACTACACTGCCCACTCCAGCACCCAATTCTGTTAAGTCCTCTTAGGATGTGGGCAGACAGACAGGCAAGGGGAGGGAGTAAGAATAAAAACATGCGTCTCCTAGACTTCCCTGGGGGTCCAGTGGTTAAGACTCTGAGCTTCCACTGCAGACCTCAGGTTGGATTCCTGGTCAGAGAAATTCCACATGCCACAGGGTGTGGTCAAAAAAAAAAAAAAAAGGTTATCTCCTGTGATTATGAAACAGCTCTTTTCCTCCAATCCACCACATTTAAGAACCCTGAGGCTAAATGCATATAAGTGATCTTATAGATCTGAAATTTTTAAATTCCATAAAAGAAAGCACTAAACTGAGAATTGGGAGATGTGAGTTGTAATTTTGTTCCTGAACAGTCCAATCTGAAACAGTTACTTAACTTCTCTCTATGAGAATACAATTATATAACCATTACATTAAAATTGGAAGTTCTATACAACTTAACAGAGTTGTTCTAGGATAAAATGAAACACGAAGCATAAACATCTTTAAAATGTGAATGAGGAATTATTATCATTATTCAAACTTAAGTCTCATTAAGATGTAAAAGCTTAGAATAATGTGGACTGGTTCACAATTTAACCTTGAAGCAGACAAGACCAACCACCCAGGGCCAATTAGAAATGAAAAGGATTCCTTGGGCTTTGCCTAGTCCTTTATCTTCCTAACCTAAACACTTGGCCAAATCAAATCTAGCTTGAGAATCAGGAAAACTGATTCCCATTATTGAATTCTTCTGAAAAGTCAACCTCACCAGCAAGAGACCAAGGACTATGACATTCTTAGAAAGTGAAATATTCAGAATTTTTAACTAAAGACTCTCACTGGACACTTCCACTTAGAATATAAAAGAAAACAAAAAGAATCTAAGCAACATAGTTAAGATTCAGACACTGGATTTAAATTTTTTTTAAGTTAGGTGACAGACTAACAAAAATTTTAGTAATTTTACCCCTAAAAAATAAAAATTAGTGCCAGTGGCTTATATTCCCCTACCCCTCCTCCAAATCTCTATAAACTGGCTTACAGTAAGTATAACTGCATACGGTGCCTGGCAGACAGTGAGTGTCAAATAAATATCTGTTGGATGAATGATTAATTCCCTTCTTTCACCTTGTATTTTAGTGCACCTGCATGGATACTAGCATGTTTGTTTCCTTTAATCCACTTATAGTGAAATGGAAATGGTGGCCAAAAAGACAAATTCTAAAAATCCTCACTTTGTTTCATTAGTTTCTACTTTTATCACATGGCATTCTCTCCCAGGTACGAACACTTAGACTTAAAAATAAGCTGCTTAAGTTATTTATAAAAAAAAAAATTACAATTCTAGTCCAGGTTCAGTGAAAAATGAATCAATTCTCAATACAGAATAATGTATGACAAAAACAAAAATATAAAACCATTTTCACTGCAAGAACTAGAAACTGTAAGTCTAATCAATAACTTTCTTATACTCCCAACTTCTAGCCCTATTGTATTTAATGACAACTTATCATCTGCAACCCCGACATGAATCAATTTACCCTCTAATGACAGTGTAAGCCAATTTCCCGTATCACTAATATACTAAGTCTATCAACAATTTCCTCTAGAAGAAAAGCACAAGATCCTACCAGTTCTCACTCAGCTAACAGCAATTCTTTCTTCTAATCTTACCATCTGAATTGGACAAAACCCAGTGAAAACTCAAAACACTCTCAAGCAAGACAATCAACTCCATCTTTCACTTAATATGAATAAGCCCTTTATGCCAAATGTCATAACTGAGTACTACTGTATACTATCCACGATGACAAGTCTAACTCCAAGCGTTTCTCAAATCAGAAGTTCTAAATAACTCTGATGTGTTAACACAAGTGCCAAGTGCAGTGCAATTACATCTGACCCACGGATGGTATTTTAAAATGTGGCCCTCTCTTTCAAGACATTCAACTTAGAGGTGCAATTTTTTTTGTGAACAGACTTTCTGGACTACAGGAGCCTCAACAGCAGATTTAAAAGTAAATGACCCAGTCTTTGAAGTAGGAGGCGATATTTACACGTACACACGACGGATATTGACAGCAAATACTACTTCTCCTTAAAACAGTCATACCCATGTTTAGAGTACCATCTACCACACTTTAAATAAACAAACTGTGACCAACAACTCCCTCCCTCAGCATACCAGGAAGCTTAATTCTCTCCCTTAAAAGTTTAATTCACCTCCACGAGCAATCCGGACTGACAGGGTACCTAATTCACCAGACGGCCAGAAAATTCAAGGCCCAACCTCCGTGCCCACCTTTCCCCTTTTATGCACAGCCACTTATTTGACCTTCCATCTCGCCTTCTTATTTATCATTGCCTCAACTCCCTTCACGTCTCCCCCCCAACACTGCCCTCTCCAGTACCCTCACCCTGCGTCGGGATGCCAACATTTCCCCATCCCACCCCACCAACCCCTGCAAACGCTCGAATCCCTCTGCAGACACCGCTACAGCGCCCCACAGACCGCCCTCACCCCGGAGCCCAGCAGCCCCAACAGCAGAAACTCCTAATGCAGAGATTGGGGGGTGGGGGGAGTTGCTGGAGGCTGCTCGTCCAACCCACCAGACGAAGTCGTTGCTTTTGTCCTCGTAGGAGTTGATGAGCCCGTTGCACAGGGGGGCGAGCAGAGGTCGCTTCCTGCTGCCGCTGCTTAGGCTGGAGCTGCTCCCTCCTACGCCGGCGCTGGGCCTGGCCGCGCAGCTGAGCCGGGACAGGCCCGCGGACACCGCCCCGCCGCCGCTCCCGCCGCCGCTGCCGGACACCGCGGCCGCCACCAGCACAGGCCTCGCCGGGCCCCCGAGACCGCCGGAGCCCGCGGCCTGGGCCGCCCCGCCGGACCCCAGCGCCGCCGCCGAAGCCGCTACGGAAGGGGGCGACGGGGAAGAGGATAAGGACGAGGAGGCGGAAGTCACCGAGGAGGCCGCCGAGGAGCCTGGGCTGGTGCCGGCGGAGCCCGATCCGGCCTGGCGGCTCCCAGACATCGTGACTCCCTCCCCTCCGGCTGGGAGCTCGGAGGAGAGGGGCCGCGACCGCGACCCGCCGCCGCCGCCGCCGCCGCCGCCGCCACCGCCGCCACCGCCACCGCCGCCACCGCCGCCTCCCTCCCCTCCGCCTTCAGTGCATCCTGAGGACGCGCGCCGCGTCGGGAGGTGGGGCTGAGGAACAATAAAGTTGATTTTTGTAAAGGCAAAACCACAGAGCAGCGTCCGACGGGAGGGGGCGGAGGGAAACTATTACAGCAGAGCAGGAAGCACTGCCGCTCTCGGGACCGCCGCCGCAGCCAACCCGAGCGCGCCGTGGGCCGGCCGTGCGCGCGCGCGAGCGGCGGAAGGGGCGGGAGCGGCGGGGGATACAACTTCAGACGCGGCCCGGGCGGCGCTCGGACGTGCCGAGCGCGCCCTGGGAGACGGCGGCGGCCTAGCAACGACCGCCGCCCTAGTGGAGAGCCGGTTTTCCTTGGTAACGTGCCCGAGGGTAGGGCCGTCTGAGGGAACGAAAGGGCAGCGGAGAGAGAAACGGATGGTCGGGGTGGCGGAGGGGTTTGGGGCCGGGGGACCGGGGAGAAAAAGTGCTCTGAAAGCAACTGCGCACGCGCAACCGGGGCGCAGACCCTCCTGCTTTACCCAGGGTCCCGACTCCCGGCGGAGGGGAGCGGCGCCGGCGCGCGGGCTTCCGCGCCGGCGCGCGGGCTTCCGCACCGCGCATGCGTGGGAGTGAGCCGCATTCCTGAACGTGAACTGGGAGCGGCGGCTGGTGGCTTGGGAGGCAGGCAGTTTGACCCAGTGGCGAGGGTACGACCGGTACTTCGATTCGGGTATTGAAGGCTCTGAAGGCTGGGACACAGGGAAAGAACCTGGAAGCCCCGAGCCGCTGAGAAGAGTTCTGGACTGACAGGACTCCAGGCGCTGCTGCTGTTAGCCATTCCACAGTACTGAAATCAGTGAACAGTACTGTATACCTTGCAAGCGTGGTAGCAGGTGTTTCCAATTGTACGTTCTCTACCGTGATCTCACCCGTTTCAAAAGTTATTTACCAAGTTAAGCATCATCATAATGAGAAAACAAGTTATATTTAATCGGAACATAGCTCAGTTAAAATCTCCATCTGATGTGTGTGTGATAAGATTTTTTAGCACAAAACAAGGAAAATCTGGCAGTTAATGCTACCAGAAGTTGCAGTTTCTGGTAGGCTTTTTGAAATACTGAAATTTGTTTACAGATTTTCATTTGCCATTTTGAGACACCCCCCCCCCCCGCCCCGATTCTGGGTGATGTAAATTAGAAACAACTAACTCTGATTGTCAGTATACTTTCCAATACTCGTGCTATGATTCTTACAGGGAAGGATCTCAGGTAATTCTCTGAGGGGAAATTTTAGAGGGCCTTTCCCTAGGAATACCTGTCCATGGTGAGGGGACAGGGCCAGGCGAGGGCCTCGACGCAGGCCCAACAGCAATACCTAGCCATTCACCTGGCCGTGAACCACCCATCCATCTTAAGGCCGCCATCCGACTGAAGTCTGCCTTAGCTGCTCACCCTCATATTCCCAGCTCAGGTTTCTGCTCAGAATAATGATACAGGGATGGACATATCAGATTTCTAACAACCCTCTTCTTTTCCTGATTATTATGTTATACAACCCTTTGTTTAAATTTATTTTCCAGACCCAATTAAAATATCAAGCCTTATTGACTTCTCAGCAGAAAGAGTTGCACCCTCATTAGCTTCCCTAGAATATTTTGTTTGCACTTACAACATAGTATTTTATACTTTACAATTCTACTCCATTAACCTATCAACTTCAACTTTATATTCCCAGCCAATTTGTGTAACTCAATACCTGGCCTATGATCGGTGCTTATTAAGTATTTCCGGGCAAACAAAGCAATTGATCTCATTTTTATTTTAATTATTTGCTTAAAGTCTGTCTTTCCAACTAAAATTTAAGCTCCATGAAAGAAAGGACCATACGAGTTCTCAGTGGGCATTCAAATAATTTTTTATGAAGGAATCCATAAATAAATGAATGTAAATAATTTGATGAATATCCCCCCTTTTTTTTTAATTGCTTGACAATATTATGTTGGTTTCTGCCACACATCAGTGTGAATCAGCCATAGGTATATGTCCCCTCCCCATCCCACCTCTCTAGGTTGTCACAGAGCCCCAGTTTGAGTTCCCTGAGTCATACAGCAAATTCCCACTGGCTATCTATTTTACACATGGTAGTATATATGTTTCCATTCTACTCATCCCACCCTCTCCTTCCCACCCTACCCATCTTGTCCATAAGTCTGTTCTCTATGTCTGCATCTCCATTGTTGTTCAGTCTCCCAGTTGTGTCTGACTCTTTTTAATCTGATGGACTGAAGCATGCTGTGCCTCCCTACCCCTCACCATCTGCCAGAGTTTGCCCAAGTTCATGTCCATTGCAATCCATGCTGCCCTGTAAATAGGATCATCAGTACCACCTTTCTAGATTCCGTATATATGCGTATATAACGTATATATGCGTTACTATACGACATTTGTTTTTCTCTTTCTGACTTACTGCATTCTGTATAATAGGCTCTAGGTTCATCCACCTTGTTAGCACTGACTCAAATGTGTTCCTTTTATGGCTAAGTAATATTCCATTGTATATATGTACCACAGCTTTATCCATTCAGCCATCAGGGGACATCCAGGCTCCTTCCATTTCCTAGCTAAAGTGAATAGAGCTGCAATGAACATTGAAGTACATGTGTGTTTTTGAATTATGGTTCTCTCAGGGTATATGCCCAGTAGTGGGATTGTTGGGTCATATGGTAGTTTTATTCCTAGTTTTCTTAAGGAATCTCCATACTGTCTTCTATAGTGGCTGTATCAATTTACATTCCCACCAACAGTGCAAGAGGGTTCACTTTTCTCCACACCCTCTCTAGCATTTATTGTTCATAGAATTTTTTAATGATGGCCATTCTGACTCGTGTGACGTGATATCTCATTGTAGTTTTGAGTTGCAGTTCTCTACTAATGAGTGATGTAGAGCATCTTTTCATGTGTTTATTAGCCAAGGGATCTGATGAATATTTATTAAACATTTATTACACATAGCCCCGGACTAGGCAAGGAAGAGATAAATATATGTTCATGGAATAATTGAAGAGTTAGAAAAATACATAAAAATAAGTAATGTTACCAAGGTGTACGTTCAGTTCAGTTCAGTCACTCAGTCTTGTCCAGCTCTTTGCAACCCCATGGACTGCAGCACGCCAGGCCTCCCTGTCCATCACCAACTCCCGAAGCTTACTCAAACTCATGTCCATTGAGTCGGTAATGCCATCCAACCATCTCATCCTCTATCATCCCCTTCTCCTCCTGTCTTCAATCTTTCCCAGCATAAGGGTCTTTTCCAATGAGTCAGTTCTTTGCATCAGGTGGCCAAGGTATTGGAGCTGCAGCATCAGTCCTTCCAGTGAACACTCAGGACTGATTTCCTTTAGGATGGACTGGTTGATCTCCTTGTGGTCCAAGGGACTCTCAAGAGCCTTCTCCAACACCACAGTTCAAAAGCATCAGTTCTTCAGTGCTCAACTTTCTTTATAGTCCAACTCTCACATCCATATATGACTACTGATGTATGTGCTAAATGCTTAATCAGTAAAGCAGAGAATCAACATAGGAACTGAAGCAAGAGCAAGTGCTTAGGGCCAGCCATGTTGATGGTGGTGGGGGTGGGGGCAGGGGTAGGGAGTTGTTAGGCCGGAAGAGAAAAGTATGTCTTGGTCAGTTAAAGTATAATTAAAGTCATGGGCCCAGAAAATAAATAAGTAAAAATGCTTACATCAAGTTCAGATATCTATTTGATAGAATTCAAAGAGTTTATTTGACAAAAATTCATTTGGGGAATAGGCTACCAGCAGTTGGAAATAATGAAGAGATTAAGTAGGGATAAAATATATTTGAAGTGGTGTTTTGAAGATTACGTTTTCAGCAGATTAATCTTTGAGGAGAGGTGGGAGATTAGGAGCAAAGAGACTAATTGGAAAAACATTAGAGCAGTCCAAGCATAAGTGATGAGATTCTAGGTTAGGATGTGTGTGTGCGTGTGCATGCTCAGTCATATCTGACTCTTTGGGACCCTGTAGACCAGGCACCAGGCTCCTCTGTCCATGGGATTCTCCAGGCAAGAATACTGGAGTGGGTTGCTGTTTCCTAGTCCAGGAGATCTT
Source organism: Capricornis sumatraensis (assembly GCF_032405125.1). Lineage (NCBI taxonomy): Eukaryota > Metazoa > Chordata > Mammalia > Artiodactyla > Bovidae > Capricornis > Capricornis sumatraensis. The sequence continues at coordinate 64,639,419 of NC_091082.1, forward strand.
CCTGAATGAGGGATCACACCCATGTCTCCCGCACTGGCAGGCAGATTTTTATCACGTAGCCACCAGGGTAGCCCTCTAGGTTAGTATACTGATAAGGAAAGTAAAAGGGTATTCTGAAACACGCACACACACAAGAATCTACAGGATTCAGTTACTCTCTGTAAAAGGATCTTCATTGGACTTCCCTGGTGGCACAGTGGATCGGAATCTGCCTTGTAACAAGGACCATGAGTTTGATGCCTGATCTGGAAGATTCCCCATGCTGCAGAGCAGCTAAGCCCGTATACCACAACTAAGGAGCCAGAGCTCTAGAGCTCATGAGCCGCAACTAACGAGCCTGAGCCCTACAACTACCGAAGCCAGCTCACCTAGAGCCCATGCTCCACAGCAAGAGAAACCACCACGATGAGAAGCCCGGGTACTGCAGTGAAGAGTAGCCCCCATCGCCACAACTAGAGAAAGCATGCTTACAGCAACAAAGACTTGGCACGACCAAAGAATAGAATCTTCAGGATCCTAGAAGGCATGACCCATGTCTGTCTTAAGGTCATCACTGTCATTCCGCATGCTTGGCACAAAGGCCAATTAGATGATTAAGTAAAAATTAGGAAACACAAGGATGAAGGACTGTAATGATGACTTCAGGTATACCAGCATGACAGAGTTAGATAGACAGTGATGATTTGATTATGGATATGTTAAGTGTTCATGAGGTGAAAATACATTCAAGTAAAAGATGCTTACTCCTTGGAAGGAAAGTTATGACCAACCTAGATAGCATATTCAAAAGCAGAGACATTAGTTTGCCGACTAAGGTCCGTCTAGTCAAGGCTATGGTTTTCGGTCATGTATGGATGTGAGAGTTGGACTGTGAAGAAGGCTGAGCGCTGAAGAATTGATGCTTTTAAACTGTGGTGTTGGAGAAGACTCTTGAGAGATCTGCAAGGAGAGCTGCAAGGAGATCAGCCCTGGGATTTCTTCGGAAGGAATGATGCTAAAGCTGAAACTCCAGTGCTTTGGCCACCTCATGCGAAGAGCTGACTCATTGGAAAAGACATGCTGGGAGGGATTGGGGGCAGGAGGAGAAGGGGACGACAGAGGATGAGATGGCTGGATGGCATCACTGACTCTATGGCCGTGAGTCTGAGTGAACTCCGGGAGTTGGTGATGGACAGGGAGGCCTGGCGTGCTGTGATTCATGGGGTTGCAAAGAGTCGGACATGACTGAGCGACTGAACTGAACGGAACTGAAGCATATCTAGCCAGTGACTGAAAATTCAGGCAAGACACAGGAGAAGATTCAGCACATAACAAAAATAAAGCTGCTGATTTCTGAGCTCTCTCCAGAGATTCTGAACGTATGGTTCCAGGCTAGGACCTATCAGTATGCATTCTTATCCTCACCCAGCTGAACTTGACACAGGTAACCTTTTAAGAAATACTGTGATTAATATTATAGGCAGTTCAGGAGAAATATGTAAAACAGTCTCTTCCTTTCAGGTATCTTATTCAGAGGACAGAAAGTGCTATGACCCTGGCTGAGAAATCTCCTGGGGGGAAAAAAAAATCAGCTCTTAGTATTATCTCTTTGAAACCTATCTTCAGTATAATCTGAACTCACAAAAGGAAGCTGAGGCAATGTGATGCAATAGAATTTCCCTTTAATACCAGATAAATGTATAAAGACTATTCTGAAAGTACACAGTCCTTTCTAGTTTCTGGCGGCAAGATCTTCTGGGAAAGCAGAAGAGAAAAGAGGAAGAATGGCAAACACAGACAAACAGGAAGTCAGCCAATTCAGAAGTAGCTAATAGGAAAAGAGAACATTAATGAAAGATAAAAGTAAACATGAAATAAAAATTAAGCCCTAGTAATTGAAAATAATTTTATCATGTTTGAAAATATTAGTCCTGACAAAAGTGGATGACAAAAGTGACAAAATGAAATCCAAAGTCTTCTGCAAAAACACTCTGAAGTAAAATCTCATGTGCGTGCACACGCAAAGTCAGGCGTGTCTGACTCTTTGCAACCCCATGAACTATAGCCCTCCAAGACTCCTCTGTCCGTGGGATTCTCCAGGCAAGAAAACTGGAGTGGGTTGCCATGCTCTCCTCTAGGGGCTCTTCCTCCAGGGGATCTTCCCAACCCTGAGGTTTAACCTGTGTCTTTTGTGGTCCTGCATTGCAGGCAGATTCTTTACTGCTGACTCACCAGGAAGGCCCAAAATCTCATGTAGTTAAAGTAGAATGGAATTGTCAACAGGACTGAACTTCCCAAATATATTTCTAAGGTGTCTTAGCTAAATATGACATTTTAGGGAAATAAGGCCAGTGGTTTCCATCTTCCACTAACCCTGCCCTTTGGTAACCAATCTCCCGAAAAGATCCTCCCTGAAAAACTTTTCTGCCTGACTCATCTGGTGGGTTTGCTTCCCTTTAGCCCTGTCTGCTGTCTCAATCAAACCTGTGAGTGAATTGCCTTTTTCTGTTAATTTTTTTTTAATGTGGTTGCCCTGTTATAACAACATAAGGAATGTGAAATAAACACATTACTGAAAAGCTAAATTGAGAAGGAAAAGGAGTCAAATATTTTCTGTCCAAGTGAATGGACAGGAAAAAGTAGAAAAATTTTTGAAACTCAATAGCATTGTAATATATCTAGCAGAAAATAATCCATAATCTACTGGCAAAATTTAAAGCTCCAATTTATACATTAAAACCAGAGGAGCACTGTAATTTCTTATAATTTGAGGGCAGCTCTTTTCTGAAAATGTCTACCACGCTGTTTTCATTGCTAGAATTGCATCATTAGCTTTGATTCCCTTCTAGTCTTTCTATATGAAGTTACAAGAATTTTTTAGAGAAGGTAAACTTATAGTATTAATACCTTAGTAAGTCACTCATCCTATTAAGAGGAGTTAATTTCCTTTTCAACCTACTGCTAGCAATTTTAGTCAAAGTCCTTGTGAAATAACGCCCAAGCCAACAGAAGCATTGTTAACAATGAAGAATTATAGGTGTGGCTGTATGAATGTGAATGCAAGTTACTGAATAGGGTTAGTCAGCTTAATGAAAAGAAACCCAAGTGCTTCCCTGGTGGTTCAGTGGTTAAGAATTTGCTTTGCAATACAGGGAACGCTGACTTGACCCCTGGTTCCGGAAGACCCCACATGCCTTGGAGCAACTAAGCCCACCTGTCACGATTACTGAGCCCATGCTCCAGGGCCCACAAGCCGCACCTACTGAAACCAGCACGCTCGAGAGCCTGTGCTCTGAAACAAGAAAAGCCACCACAGGGAGAAACCCACACACCACAACTAGAGAGTAGCCCTGACTCGCTGCAGCTAGAGAAAGCTCAGGCTCAGCGATGGAAACCCAGCACAGCCAAAAATAAATAAATAAAACCTAAAAGATCCAAGGCAGACAAATAAATACTACAGAAAGAAAAGAAACCAAACATTAGGAAACGCTGACATCGAGTGGAGAAACATATACTTGTTTTATATGTGATGAGTGTGTACAGATTTCATGTATATATGGGTGGATTTAGATCTACTTAAAGACCATGAGCCAAAATGAGATGAGGTATAAAGCATTCCACAAAAACAGAACAATCGAGGTCAGCAAGAGGTGGAGACCAGGTAATAAAGATCCAGCGAAAAACACTTCACCCTGAAATGGAAGCAGATAACCCTACAAGTCATTTGCCCCTTGGAATTTGACCAGCCATGCGTGTGGCATTGCATACCTAAGTGATCTGGGAAAGTGTGTACAGAATCAAGAAACGTTTAAAGCCGTTCATTGTCCATTGTAATTTGCATCAAGTCTCTTCCTAGATCATGAGTGATATTTCTGTCTGCGGGGTACCCTGAATGTACTAGGATGTAATTGCTGGCAAATCATGCTACCATATTGTCTCCAATACCTATTCCTGTCATCCATTGAATTCTGCAAGAATTTAAAATGCTTGCAGAATTCTGGGACTGCAAAAGTGGCACTAAATTATGAATTTGTGTAACAACCTAGAATGAAGGAGGAAGAGCATTTGGATATGATCATTATAATTAGACTTACATCAGGTTGGAAGAGAAGTTAGTTTGGGAGCCTATTCTTAACATTTGAAGAGGATATCAAGTAAAACAAATATCCCATCTGCCAATATGTTTCCTCTTTTTCCTGAGTTTGTATGGTGATTTTTATATTCTAAATGTGAATACTGTGCTCAGATAGAGCAGGTTTTCCCTTTCTCACCCCACACTGAGTCCTCCCACACAGATCCCTGGGCATCTCCCATTAAAACCAATTCATCAACTGCATTTGCACTTATCAATTTATTGTAAAATAGTAGAAACTGATACTATCTTACCTTCTGTTTAGAAAAATTAGGTCAAAGCAATAAAGCTGCTGGCCAAAATCTCAGGACTCCACCCTATGTTCAACAGCTAAATTTTGCTAAATCTGGATTATCTCTATCTGACAATAGTTCACCTGATACCAGAGCATATAATGGTTTTGAGTTAGTTAAATCCAAGTCATAAAGTAAAATTAAGTATCATGCTATTCTTCATTCTTCCTTTGCTGTGTACTAATACTTAACTCTCAAACTCTTGGTTGGTACCAAGATGAACCAGTGTTAATAATTTGTTCATTTGCTCAGTTGTGTCCGCTTCTTTGTGACCCCATGGACTGCAGCAAGCCAGGCTCCCCCTTCTCCTCCTGCCCGCAATCTTTCCCAGCATCAGGGTCTTTTCCAATGAGTCAGTTCTTCACATCAGGTGGTCAAAGTATTGAAGCTTCAGCTTCAGTAGCAGTCCTTCCAGTGAATATTCAGTTTTGATTTCCTTTAGGATTGACTGGTTTGATCTCCTCACTGTCCGAGGGGCTCTCAAGGGTCTTCACCAACACCACAGTTCAAAAGCATCAAGTCTTCAGTGCTCAGTTTTCTTTGAAGTCCAGCTCTCACATCTGTACATGGGAAAACCATGTACTGGGAAAACCATAGCCTTGACTAGACGGACCATTGTCAGCAAGCAAAGCGATGTCTCTGTCTTTTAATATACCGTCTAGGTTTGTGGTTGTTTTTCTTACAAGGAGCAATCATCTTTTCATATGGAGTAACATGAAGCAAGTTTGTCCTTCCACATGAAACAGCTGACAAAATGTGCACACTACATGAAGCAACACTTTTAGATATTGGACGTCAGGTAGCACAGAACAGTGATCCCTGAGAACGGGGAAAGAAATGAGGCAAGCCCTACAACTGCCCCAGCTTAACGCCTGAAGAACGTCTGCAAGCCACACTACAGGGAGGAGGACCTAGGTCTCAGATACGGAAACATATGTGAGAGGCTGAGAAGTGGCTGAGAATCCAGTGGCTAGAGTTTTCAGGGTAGAGTTGCAGAGAGGAAGGAGGTCTACAAAGAGAGAACTCCATAGATCTCAAGAGCTTTTTCCTCAAGTCAGCTCAATACCGAATAGGGCATGATGAGTGTGAAGAAACTGCCTGAGGATCGTCTGCCTGCAATGCAAGAGACTGGGTTTGATTCCTGGGTCAGGAAGATCCCCTGGAGAAGGAAATGGCAACCCACTCCAGTATTCTTGCCTGGAGAATTCCATGGAGAGAGGAGCCTGGCAGGTTACAGTCCATGACGTCACAATAGTCAGACACAACTTAGCGACGAAACCACCACGACATAGTTAGGGAAAAAACCACCCAAAGTTGCAGGTGTGGGGAGGTGAGGGTAACCACTCCCAAAGCTCACACAAAACTAGAAGAGTTATTGATATGTGAAAATGTGTTTGTTGCAGCAGCTAATAATTAGCTAATAATAATTAGCTAATAATTATCTAGCTAATAATTCTCAAGAATTTCAACATCCTTTTCAAATTCTTAGCAAGCACTTAAAAAAAAGATATATAAATATTAGAAACAGTACTAATATTATTCAATAAATCATGCTGGGGAAATTGTCCATTTAGAAAGATTATAAATCAAATCCTTACTTGACACTATGCAAAAAAATTTCCACATAAATTTAAGTTTAAATATAATTACCAAAATATCAAAAATATAGTGTACTGTAGCTTTTTTCATAACCTTATGGTATCAGTATACATTTAGGTCATAATGAATGGGATTCAGACTTTTTAGAATAAAACTGCCTGCATTTGCATCATTCTTACCTTCCTCTCTTAGTTCCCTGACCAGGGATTGAACCTGGGCCCTGGCAGTGAAAAGTGCCAAGTCCTAAATACTGGGCCACTAGGGAATTTCTCTCACCCTATTTTAGTATTTAAATCTGAGATCACATCCTTTTTTCTTATCTCTTTGTTTGCCACTCTATGGACCTTATCTGGAGAAGGCAATGGCACCCCACTCCAGTACTCTTGCCTGGAAAATCCCATGGATGGAGGAGCCTGGTGGGCTGCAGTACATGGAGTCACTAACAGTCAGACATGACTGAGCGACTTCACTTTCACTTTTCACTTTCATGCATTGGAGAAGGAAATGGCAACCCACTCCAGTGTTCTTGCCTGGAGAATCCCAGGGACGGGGGAGCCTGGTGGGCTGCCGTCTCTGGGGTCACACAGAGTCGGACACGACTGAAGTGACTTAGCAGCATCAGCAGCATGGACCTTATCAGTGTGAGTTATTTTATTTTTCCTTAATTCTGGGAAATTAATCATTGCATATTTCATCATATTATTTCACCATGTATTTCCTCCTTTTCTCTCCTGAGATTTCACTTAGTTGAAATTTCAATTAAATACTTTAATTTCTATCCTTTCTATATCTATATCTTATATATATATATAATTTTATGTTTATAGTCTCTTCATTTTTTTACCTTCTAGTAGAGTTTCTCTAACTCTCACTAATATGTCTTATGGCTTCACCCATCTGCTACTATCTGTCAATTATTATACTTTTCCTACCAAATATTTTCTTGGTTCTCTTTTTATTTTTTTGTAACTTTTGTTCCCTGAGATGGATATAATTAGAAGATAACATCCGATCATAAATTAACTACTCATTTGTAGGAGGTCAGCGGATCAGTCTCTTGATATTGATATTCTTCAGTAGTTAACATACGTTGATTCAATAGACATTCACTGGACACTTGCCATGTACCAACAACTGTTCTGAGGATATAGTACATACACAAGCTTCCTTCCTCATTTGTTTTATGTGCTAATAGGAAAAGAATGGTCAAGTCAGTAGGTAAGTTCTTAAGGCTTCCCAGATCATTCAAGATTCTGCCTGTAAAGCAGGAGATGCTGGTTTGATCCCTGGTTCAGGAAGATCCCCTGGAGAAGGAAATGGCAACCCACTCCAGTATTCTTGCCTGGGAAATCCCATGGACAGAGGAGCCTGGAAGGCTACAGTCCCTGGGATTGCACAAGAGTCAGATGCTCCGACATGAATTAGCAACTAAACAACAACAACAGCAAGTTCTATGAAACAAAGTTGACTAATAGAGGTTGCTATTTTGATTGAGTTGGTCAAACCATCTATGAGACTATTGTTAGAGCAGAGACCTGAATGAAAGGAGAAGTGGGCCAGAGCAGGAGGATCATTCTAGGCAGAGTATCAGAGGATGTGCAAAGGCTCTGATCAGGGAAAATGCTTAGTATTTGAAGCTCAAAAGTCAATATGCTGGAGCAGCATATTAGGGTGGGATAAGAGAGTGTGTGAGAGAGAAAGAGTGGGAAGAAAGGAGGTCAGAAAGGAAATATTATAGGCTACATTGTATTCCTCCCCAGTCCAATTCATATGTTAAAGCCCTAATCTGTCAAAATATGACATTTGGAGACAGGGTCTTCAAAGAGGTAATTAAGTTAAAATGAGGCCTTGAGGGGGTACCCCAATCCAGTTTGACTAGTGTTCTTATGATGTGGTGAGAATTATGAAGAATCTGGCTGACGGTCCTAGGTCCTCTGTAATCTATATTGATTATGCTTTGATTACCACCACTGATTTGCCCTGGTGTCTCAGTCAGTAAAGAATCCGCCTTCAATGTGAAAGACTGGGTTTGATCCCTAGGTTTGGAAGATTCCCTGGAAGAGGGTATGACAACCCACTCCAGTAGAATTGCCTGGAGAATCCCCATGGACAGAGGAGCCTGGTGGGCTACAGTGCATGGGATCGCAGAGTCTGACATGACTGAGAGACTTAAGCACACCCATCCCTTTGCCCTGCCTCTGGTGACCTGTGGGGATCTGTGCCGTTTCTCCTCTTCAGTCCATAAGAGACTCCACTGGGGAGAACCAAACCTCGAAACTTCAACAAATTTAACATATAACCCAGACTTAAATCAGTGAATCATATTCTCAGTGCCCTCCCCCGCCTTCCCACCAGAGTTATTGGTTCAGGAATGGATAGATTACTCAAAAAAAAGGAGCTTTTCCTGGGACATTTAGGAAGGAGAGCTTGTTTGTTTTCCCCCTTTGGATCTGAAAGCAAAGAAGTCATAGCTATTACCACCATGTTGGTACCATCTTGCTGCCGTGTGGAATCCAAGAATGAGACCAACTTAGAGGAAAGTAATACATAGAAATGAAATTCTAACCACATCATTTCAGCCCTAAATCTTGCCATTTTTGATATCAGCACTAGCCCAAAATATTTGGTCACACAGGCAATAAATTTCTTACTGCTCTCATTGCACTTAACATTGTAATCATCAGTATCTTTTGACTAGACTGTCACATTGATTGCAATGACTGTATCTTCTCTGGTCTGTTCCCGGAATCTGGCAAAATGCTTGGTATACAGAGTATGAGGTTCATATATTTTTATTAAATAGATATTGAATTAAGATGCTCCCATATTTTAAAGATGCCTTAAAGATTAATCCACTTCCTTTGTAATTTTGAGTTTTTACAAAATCATGAAGATATTTTCTAGTCTAGGGTGAATGACTCACAGAGAACTCACTAATATCCTCTTAGTACTGTCACTCCATATTTTTGGTGGGTGATGTATTTGATACACTTCCAAACACCCCCATAGCAACTGAAGTTTCAAAAATATGCTCAGAAGTAATATTTTCATCCTTGTCAGTTCATATACCGTATATCATCTCAGACCAGAAGCCCCAGTTGCAATCTGTTTGGGAAGTCCTTGTTTGCCTTCTGCCTACTTGGGAAGAAAATCAATCTCCAGAATGATGCTATTCATTTGTTTGTTCATTCTTTCATTCATGTGTTCAGCCAACCTATCATCAATCTACTACTGCGTAACAAATGCCTACAAACCTAGAGGCTTAAAGCAATACCACTAATAGTCACTTGAGTCCATGACTCTTCAGGTTGGCAATCTCTACTGAGCTCCACTGGGAAGCTCTTTGGATCTCACTCAGACTCTCTGTGGCTGCTGGATTGGCTGGAGGCTAGATGGTCTATGATGCCCTTAGCTGGGACAGCAACCATCTGCTCTACCCCATGAGGTATGTCATTATTTGATACCAAGTATTAACTCAAAGTTAACCCTAAAACATAAAGCCATATGTTTGGGATGTCATAGGGTAGGCAATACCAAGAGAAATCACTGACCAGACTAGAATAAAAATCAGATTTGGATTTAGTGAAGTTGAGACTGTATTCAAAAGGATTATTGCAACACAGGGAAGTGAGCTATTGCAAATTAGGGAGGAAGATTATTGCTACAGGGAGAATGCTTTGACCACAAGCTCTGTAGCAGCAGCTCCAGAGTTAGGCAAAAAGAGTAAACAAAGCTAGAAAGAACTAGATGTGGGGAGAGGGTGTGTGTGAATGGGTGGCACATTCAAATGGTAGACCAGAGAATATTTTATTTTACACTGTGGCCTGTTTACTCTCAGAAGGGGATCTATGCTGGCTTATACTGAGGGTAAGCCAAAGTTTATGGGGCCAGGCCTGAAGTAAGGTGACAGATTAACAGGAGGAAAAATAATGATTTTAATAATATACTTATGGGACTCCCTCAGAAATATGAGACTCAAAAGTCAGCCAGAGGATGGAGGTTTATATACCATCATGAGCTCAGGAAAGGTTTAGGGAGGGATCTGGGGCTTCAACTATGGGGCTTGATCAGTTCCAAAGATTTTTATCCTGTGACCCTGGTATATAGCTCCACACCTGTGACGTTGGTATAGGGCTCCACAATAATCAGTTCAAAATAATTCTTATGCCAGAGAGGTATATTTTGGGATGGCATATTCTGCTACCCTTCAAAATATTAACTTGCTTTTATTGTAATAAATCTCAGAAAGTCCTGTTATTGTTAATCACAAGTTCGTAAGTCCAACACACAGTGAGGCCAAACAAACGGAAACACCAGAGTTTGGATTATTGTAAAAGCCAAACAAGGAGAATGAATGGCATGTGTGCAAAGATCTGAACTCCCAAATAGATTTCATAGAAGCGTTTTTAAAGGCAAAATTTGGGGTGAGGGCTACGGAATGTCTGGCTTTCTTCTGATTGGTTGATGATGAAGTAACAGGGTGGTGTTCCAGAAATCTTGTCCTTGGCCTGAAGTTAACCTTCGTTTGGGTGGAGGCCTCAGTTCTTATAGAACTCAGAGATTCATTGATGTGTATAATCCCTGAGAAGGAACTAGCATTCTCTTTCACCGCCACACTATTTTTTCTTGACTGCTTTTCCTTTGCTCCTGCATTCTCTCACTTACCTAATGAGTAACTGTTTGAATCTGCCCTTCAGAACTCAGGGAAGGTCTGGGAGGCTGAAGCCTATACACAGGAAACCTGGGGACATGGAAAAGCTTTTGTATCCAGGAGGGCCCCACAGGGTCCTGCTCAGTTTCACCATCTTTTAACAATGGGTAAGTATAATAGAGTCTGGGGAGAAAGTGATCCATCATTCTGGTAAGAAGTCTTTCATGTCAGGGAAGATTATTTCATACTTTCTGATGGAAATGTTGGGGCAGTGTGTAATTTCCTCAACTCTGTCTCGCCGCAGTAAAAATTTGAAGTGACGGACGGACCAGTGTTACAGCTCTGTGTGACAGCTCAGTTTTATTAGAAAGCAAAGGAAAATACATCCTTGAGGCGTGAGGGTGGGTTGACCCAAAAGATGCAACGAGAAGAGAAGCCCCAATCCTCTAGGCTTCCTCCTTTTATATATTTGCCTCTTCTCCCCTGAGCCTGCCCTATGTAAACTGGGCTAGCCAGGAGGGCTGTTTGTTTTACCTGAGGTCCTCACTTGGGTCCTTGGGCCTTCCTTTGTTCTATTTTCATGGGCTTTCCCCTTCTCTGTCTTTTAGCCACCACCATTCTGGACTCCTTTTTCCTATTCTAACTACCTAACAGAAAGAAGCAGGAAAGACAACTTCCCGCAATTTACACTAACGTAACTGAAGAATTTTTGGTTGTTAGGAGGGAAAAAATTTATAAATGTGGACATCCTGATGGCAGTAGGCAGAAAGAGAATGATCTGAGACATTCTATTAATATCAAAGGAACATGTGTAGGTGTCTGTGGTACTGCTTGCCAATGACGTATTAATGACTTAAATGACTGCTGACTTAGGAAGTAGTGGCTATTGTGTAAGTGAAGAGCAATCCAGGACCTTGGTCACAGCATGCTGAGAAGACTGGGGACCAATTGTCCTTGCCACAGCTTGGGAGCAATAGTTCCATGCCAAGCGAGGCAAGCTGAGAATCAGGCTGCTGCCTTCTCCAGCCCCCCACCCCCACTTCACTGAGTATTCAGCTTTTATAGCTGGGGTATCACTCAGAGAGAAACTTGCCACTGAGGCTGAAGATAGATGGGCCCCCTGAGCAAATAGTTGGAGCTCATTCTCTGTGGACCTGTAGACAAGACAAAAATAGCAGGACAATGAAGGGAGGAGGCTGAGTCCTGCAAAGACAGAAGATAAGAGACTACCTAGTTCTCATTCTCAAAGTTGGGAGACCTCCTCAACTACACATGCACAGTGTAGAAAGGATCCTTAGAGGTGAAAAGGCAAGTGATGCTAACTATCCATAGGCTTCTCAGGTAAAATCTGTGTTTGCTAAGATACGTGTGCACATACGGGAGGATCCTGAGATATACCAAATATGGATTCGGAGCCAGGTAAATAAAAACGATTGGCCAAAGGAAACCTGGAAGAAATGGTCCATAAAAGTCATTCAAACTACTGCGATTCTGAAACACTCTCTCGCTCTCTGAGTCTGCCCTTGTGTTTTATACTCTTTTTTCCTCCTAATCAATACTTTACTTGTTTTACTACGTTCTGTCTTTGTGAAAATTCTGTGAAGTCAAGGAGCCAGGGCTTGTTGTTGACCACCGGGTTAGTGGTTAGGAGTTGGTGCTCTCACCCCTGGGACCCAACCTCAGTCTCTGGCTGAGAACCCAATCCCTGCTTCAAGCCACTGCAGGCAGAGGCCACCCAAGATCATTCCCAACCCCAGCTCCAGAGCTTGGGCTCCAAAACTTTTCTTGGAGAGAGAAATGGGCAATACAAAAGATAATATCTAATCTTTTCCCAAAGGACTGACCTCATGGGTATGAGTGTGGAGAAGTTCAAGCCAAAGAGCCTGAACAATAGACACTGTGGTGAGAAGCAACGAGAAAGAGTTTTGTGGATTTGATAAAGATACGGACTAGACTACAGGCTGGGTAGTTTCTGAGAGAGGACTGAGGAATGGGATGGCTGGGAGGATTCTTTATGGGATCAGAAAAATACGCAGAACACTAAGTTCAGACACTATTCTTTAAGGGAGGTATAGTTTGACTGGATTAGTTTATAGAGCAATTAGGCACCAGGACACTGATGGAAAAAAAATAAAGCAACTGACCAGCAGTTAGTGAAGTTGAGCATCTGGGTATGGTTAGGGAAAGAGGAGGAGAGCACTGTCATCTCAGGGTGACTGTGGACATACCCATAACTGTCACTTCTTAAGGAGCAATATGAGTGTGAGTGTGTCTCTGTGTGTGTGTATGTGCGTGTGCACGCATGCATGTCCCTTCACATGTGAGCTGGCAAGGAGACTGCTGCTGCTGCTGCTGCTAAGTCGCTTCAGTCGTGTCTGACTCTGTGTGACCCCAGAGACGGCGCCCACCAGGCTCCCCCGTCCCTGGGATTCTCCAGGCAAGAACGCTGGAGTGGGTTGCCATTTCCTTCTCCAATGCATCAAAGTGAAAAGTGAAAGTGAAGTCACTCAGTCGTGTCCAACTCCTAGTGACCCCATGGACTGCACCCCACCAGGCTCCTCCGTCCATGGGATTTGCCAGGCAAGAGTACTGGAGTGGGGTGCCATTGCCTTCTCTGGGCAAGGAGACTAGACTTCACTAAAATAATCCAACCAATCACGAACAAGTTGAGGGGGAGGCACTTACGAGACTACTGTTGCTGCTAGCAATCTGGACCAGCACAGTGACCGAACTTAACGTCCCGTCCAAATGTGGAAAAGTTTGGGTAAAAGTAAATGACAGATGAGAGGAGAAATGATAGAGGAGTGTAAAGAAGTGTATAGGTGGGTTATGTGATGAAAGAAATCCAACCTTAGGAGAGGTTTAGAGCAAGGGAATAATATTATCTCTTAGTATGATTATACCAGGTGCCCAGAAGGGGCAAAACTATGTTTGCCAAGACCACACCTGCTTTTGTTCCCTGAAGTGCTGCCAGTTTGTTTGGGCAAACTTCAGCATTTGCTACAGTGTTTATGCCTTCCTTCTGAAGACTCCTCTCTCAATTTCTTTATCTATAACCTGAGGTTAATAAGAATGTGTACCTTCAGAAGGTATACGAGGAGTTAATATATGTGAAGCTCTCAGAAGAACACAAAATTGCCTCACTCTCCACCCCCAGCCATAACGATTAGTCTAGGGATGGTCAGTTGGCCCAAGCATGGCCAATTACAGTCCTTCCCTGGACATTTGGGAATTTGAATTGAGAGGGACCAGCCTTTCTTCGAGAACTTGGACTGTGAGACGTAACATGCAAGTTGTTTCAGCAGCCATGTTTCCCCTCATTTGGAGCAGAGAAGAACAGGGAATTGATATACAGGGAGAAAAGCAAGCATTTATATTTATAATCTATTTTTTGCTTAAACTAGTTTGAGTTGTTTTCTGAGAACTGCTTCCTACTGGGATTTAGGCCAGTGATGCGTGGCTCCCAGCAGACCGATTACCATGTAGCTGTAAGCCTTGACAAGCAAATGCTTTTTGCTGGTTATAGTGGACAGAATACAATGGCAACATGCCCAACATGCCACCGTGTGCTATGTGCAAACACAATCACCCTGGTTTTTGTGGATGGAAATCTATAAGCAGGATGGGAAAAGACAATGGCTTCCTGTTGGAGTTAAAGCAGTAGGCATCATGTGATGGATTTGAGATTCCCTGCGGAATAGCCCCATCCTTAGAGAGGAAGGCTGTGAGAGGTCTTATGAAATACTTAACCTAAATTACAGCTGACTTTGACCAACCAACCCTAGTAGAAGGTGCCTAACACTTTTGGGTACAAACTATGTACCCTAACTGCACTCAGGCTATTAGTCCATGATGGCAACAACATGTATAGTGGATTAAACAACAATGACTCACAAGACAGAAAAGGGCCTCGGGGGAGATAGATGCCAGTAGATATTCTGGGACAAGTGGTGTTTGCTTTTAATGAGGAGCAGCATTCAGAGGAAGACATATTCACTAGAACAGACAGAGTAGAGGGAGTTCTCTTCCTAGATGAAGGTGAAGGGTAAGAGGCAGCTTGGAGAGATAAAGAAGCACTGGCAAACTGAAGCAGGCAGATTCAACTGCTCTGCAATGCTAGAACCCAGAGTTGGGAAACGTCTGCACCCTGACCTCTGGAAATTTTAATGCAGATGGAGACTAAACTGGATGGGAAGCAATGACCCTCTACCCTATTCCTGAGGCTTAAGAGAGCACACCTATGGAAATCTTAATGCCTCCAAGCTTATGGAAGTTTTCTGTGGGTACTTGTAATTTACACCAATGTACAATGACTGAAAGCTGAAATAAAACGTATCCTGCAGTATAGTTCATAGGAATAGGAACTGTGCTAAATACTGCTGAAATCCTCTTTGGAGGGAAATGGGCTCTGCTATATTTTTACACAACAAAATGCATTCTCAGTACAAGCCTACAAGGTGGGGATGGTGAATGACGATTCCCTCCAATTAACTTGAATTAACCCAGAGAAAACCAAGCCAAGGCCAGTTGTAATGACACCTGTCTTTTAATTAATACCTGTTACAGGAGCAAGGGTAGAACATAGATCCGGAGAAGGCAATGGCACCCTACTCCAGTACTCATGCCTGGAAACTCCCATGGACAGGGGAGCCTACAGTCCATGGGGTCGCTAAGAGTCAGGCGCGACTGAGCGACTTCACTTTCACTTTTCACTTTCATGCATTGGAGAAGGAAATAGCAACCCACTCCAGTGTTCTTGCCTGGAGAATCCGAGGGACGGGGGAGCCTGATGGGCTGCCGTCTATGGGGTCGCACAGGGTCGGACACGACAGACGCGACTTAGCAGCAGCAGCAGCAGCAGAACATAGATCATGTATGTGTGCGTGTAGTTGCTCTGTTGTGTTTGACTCTTTGAGACCCCATGGACTGTAGCTTGCCAGGCGCCTCTGTTCATGGAATTCTCCAGGCAAGAATAGTGGAATAGGTTGCCATTTCCTATTCCAGGGGATCTTCCTGATCCAGAGATTGTCTCTTGTGTCTCCTGCCATAGGCAGGCAGATTCTTTACTATTGTGCCACCTAGGAAGTCTGTATATATGAGTCCATCGTTCAAAAAATAAAAATACCATGGAGAAAGGCATCTAATAGGCCATTCCATCTTGAGAGCACATCTGGGAGGTTTCAACCTCAGTCGTGCCTCTAACCAGCAAGTGACTGATTTGTCCTGTACTGTAATGAAGCTGACTCGCACTGACAATGACGATGTGGTATTGTTGGAAAGATTCAACTGCCTCATGTCAAGGAGTCCTATAATACTGTAATACACTGATGATCAGTGTATTGGGAGATTGAGTTATAGCCTCCTCAGGATGTAATATCTAAGGAAAATGACTGGCCTGAGGAGGAACTGGATCTAGCTAACCATCAGTTGATTTCTGAGCTAAATAGTTATCATAAGGTATAAATAGTAGTAGATCAAGGGGAAAAAAAGAATAATCAAACTAATGCCAGAATATGAAAATGTCTGTAATGACTTCATAGGACAAATTGGTTGTTTCTTTAAATCTGTCCCTGCCCCACACTGGCTTCTTCAAATGTTAGGCATATCTGTGTCGGTTCTGTTCCAAAATGGAGTCACTTGTGTTAGGCCCCGCATCAGCAAACCAAGACTTAATACCTAACCTAATTGCAGTTACAGCCTCCCCCAGTATTGTAACCTTTCATGAGTCAACCAGGAATTACCTGGTTAGCACTGAGATACTTGGCCAATAGGCTCCTTCTGTTCCCATTAGGAGAGTGGCCTTACCTAAAACCATGCAATTCTTCACTAATAATTTTCTTTCTCCTGCTTACTCTCTGCTTTAAAATTACTAAAATCCAAGACTTCCCTGGTGGTCCAGTGGCTAAGACTCCATGCTCCCAATGGAGGGGGCCTGGGTTCGATCCCTGGTCAGGGAGCTAAGATCCCATATGCTGCAACTAAGACCTGGCACAGCCAAATAAATTCATTAAATAAATAAAAAGATTTTCTAAAAACATGAAAATCTTTTCCTTTTTTGCAGCTAGAAAGTGAAGTTGCTCAGTTGTGTCTGACTCTTTGCAACCCAATGTACTGTAACCTACCAGGCTCCTGCATCCATGGAATTTTCCAGGCAAGAGTACTGGAGTGGATTGCCATTTCTTTCTCCAGAGGATCTTCCCAGGGATTGAACCCAGGTCTCCCGCATTGCAGGCAGATGCTTTACCATCTGAGTCACCAGGGAAGCACTAGACAGAGCTCTTTTCTATTCACTAGGTTGGATGCTGCTCATTTCATGAGTCACTTTATGAAGCTAATTAGATCTTCACATTTCGTCATTTGAATTTTTGTTATTTAACAGTATTATTTCGGAGAAGGCAATGGCACCCCACTCCAGTACTCCTGCCTGGAAAATCCCATGGACGGAGGAGCCTGGTAGGCTGCAGTTCATGAGGTCGCTAAGAGTCAGACACGACTGAGCGACTTCACTTTAACTTTCCACTTTCATGCATTGGAGAAGGAAATGGCAACCCACTCCAGTGTTCTTGCCTGGAGAATCCCAGGGACGGAGGAGCCTGGTGGGCTGCCATCTATGGGGTCACACAGAGTCGGATACGACTGAAGTGACGCAGCAGCAGCAGCAGCAGCAGCAGCAGTATTATTTCTAGATCTGTTCCTTAAATGCTACACAAAATGTATGTACTTTGATAGGTATGATCATTTTGCTCTAAGGGTTCTGTGTTCAAAAAACGGGGTGGCCTGTGATAGAATACAAAATTTGGTCTCATTTATCAGTTCCTGCTTCTTGGCTCTCAAAACCCTTTTCATTTCCTATGTAATTAGAGTGGTAGGGGCATCTTTTCATTTCCTATGTGATTAGAGTGGTAGGGGCCTCTTTTATGTTTGCTTGTTTTTGATTCCTGCAATAGTTTTAGAGTGATAAAGGTAAAATGGGTGCATTTGGTTATTTATAGCAAACCCTTTCAATCACACCTGAGTCCATATTAGTGAGGAAATTTTTGGAAAACCTCTAGATCAGGAGCCCCCAGCCTCCAGGATCTAATGCCTATTGGAGTGTGTGTTTGTAGTCTCTCAGTCCTGTCCAACTCTTTGCGACCCTATGGACTATAGCCTACCAGGTTCCTCCATCCATGGGATTTTCCAGGCAAGAATACTGGAGTGGGTGCCATTTCCTTCTCCAGGGGATCTTCCAGACCCAGGGATTGAACTCGGGTGCATGACAGGCAGACTCTTTACCCCATGAGCCACCAATAATAGAAATAAAGTTCACATAATAAATGTAATGATCTTGAATCTTCCTGAAACCATTCACCCAACCCTGGTCCATAAAAAAACTGTCTTCCATGAAATCGATCCCTTGGGCCAAAAAGGTTAGGGACTACTCCTCTAGATAAGTAGAGCATCACCTGAGGATGGGGGCTGGTTGCCAGGGGAACCAACTAGGGTGATTAGAGGGTTGAAAAGCAGGTTGATGAACAAGAACCCATCCATGTGTCACATACTCTGTGAGTAGTGAGTAAAGGAGAGGAGACTTCTCTTTATGTCTTCACTTATTTATTCACTTGACTGCACAGGGTCTTATTTGCAGCATCCGGGCCTTCAGTCTTCCTTGTCACATGTCAAATCTTTAGTCCTGGCATTGGGATCTAGTTCCCTGACCAGGGATTGAATCCAGGACCCCTGCATTGGGAGCCCCAAGTCCTAGCCACCGGAAGTCCCCAAAAGACTTTTCTTTGCATAAATTAAAAAAACAAATTACAGTCTTTCCTGGACAGGCACCTCGATTTCCTACTTCAACAGTGCTTGGAGGGAACCTACCTCCTCAAATCCACTCCAGCACCGTGCAGCCCCAGGTCTCAACTCATTGTGAGGATAGTGGCCATCTCGCTGGTGCACCAGAACTACCACAGGGACTCGAAAACTGCCATCAACCACCAGCCTGGAGCTCTTCACCTTCTATGGCTACCTGTCCATGTCATATGGCTTTGACCTTGATGATGCGGCTTTGGAGAACTTTGCCAAATATGTTCCTCTCCAATTTCATGATGCGAGGGCACTTACTGAGAAGCTGGAGAAGCTTGATATCCTTCAGGATATCAAGAAACCCAGTCCCGAAGAGTGGGTTAACTGCAATGGAATGTGCGATACTCTACAGAAAAGTTATAGATCCGTCTCCACTGGAATGGGCACAAAATGCCCACTGACAATAATGACACCCCCTCCCCCCACCATGTGACTTCTCTGGTGGCACAAATGGCAAAGAGTCTGCCTGAAATGCAGGAGAAGCAAGTTTGATCCTTGGATTGGGAAGATCCCCTGGAGAAGGGCATGGCAATCCACCCCAGTATTCTTGCCTGAAGAATTCCAGAGATGAAGGAGCTTGGCAGGCTGCAGTCCATGGGGTCACAAAGAGTCAGACATGACTGAGTGACTAATGTTTCTGTGTGACTTACCTGAATGAGTAGATGAAATCCGTCTAAGATTTGAGTGACTATATAACCAACTTGTGCCAAGATAGGGGTCCCATGAATCTAGCATGACTGACGAAATATCTCTTTGACAAGCACGTCCTGGCGAGCAGTGACAACAAGCTAGCCTTAGGCTGGCTTCCTGTAACCATGAGGATGACTTCCTTGGTGACCAAGGCAGGCTGTGCATGTTTGGCTTATCTCTGCCTTTTCTATAAGTTGTACCAAAACATCTACTTAAGTTCTTTCTTGGTACCATTCAAATAAAGTAATTTGATACCCCTCTCCCCCTTTCCCCTCAAAAAAAACAAATAGCAAAAACATCCTTGGAAAGTGGGTGGGAGGATAATTATACCAGTTGCTGCAATATATAGGAAAAATGTCTATTTTCTAACAAAAGACTTTGAGGCTTGCACAGAAACAGGAAATTGTGACCTATACATATGACTGAAACTGTGAGAGTAAGCAAGTAGATGTCAGATTTAAGAAAAAAAGACTTCAAAGTAGCCATTATAAATATGCTCACAGAACTAAAGGAAAGCCTGATTAAAGATGTATAGGAGATAGTATGACAGTGTGGCATCAGATAGAACGTCAATGCAGAGATAGAAATACAAAGAAAAGTCAATATGCAAATTCTGTTGAAGTTGAAAGTGTTGATAGAAAAACACAGAAGCAAAATCTAGAAGTTTAGAATTATGCTTTATTTGGCTGACTTGCTGAGGACTTAACTCCTCTGAGGGACTATTCTAAAGAGATAAGGGAGGAGCCAGGATACATAGGAGTTCGAACAAACCTGGTAGTCCAACATCAAAAGATTACTGCTAATTAAAGAAAAGCAGACACCTGAAGTGAATGGATTTTGTACTTTTCTGTATATGGGAAGGTGCAAAAGTCTGGGCTCACTGAAATCATCCCTTTGATATGCAGCTTAATTATTAGGGCTAGCATCCTGTTTTTCTCCATCCTGAATCCCCTCAAGGGTGCACAGAGCAGGGCAGCTGCCTTGGCTGACAGCAACAACATCCTTTGTTTATTAATGTGGCAAGTTCAGTTCGGTTCAGTTGCTCAGTCATGTCCGACTCTTTACAACCCCATGGACTGCAGCACGCCAGGCTTCCCTGTCCATCACCAACTCCCGGAGCTTGCTCAAACTCATGTCCAATGAGTCTGTGATGCCATCCAACCATCTTACCCTCTGATGTGGCAAGTGATGTCCATAAAATGTATAATAACTAGAATTTAAAAATTCACTGGAGGGATTTGATAGTAGATTTGGATGGCAGAGTACAAAGAATTAGCAGACTTGAAGAGAGATTGACAAACTTCCGGTAAGTACACATTACCTCCCTCCAAAATATTTTGATGTATTTTTATTTAGTGTTAAATATTTATTAATTTTTAATGGTTTCTTTGGTTATTTAGAAGTTTAATTGTTTGAGGCTTTTCTAAATATCTAATTGTTATTGATTTATGATTTAATTTTGTTGTGTTTAGAAAACATATGCTGTAGAATTTAAGATTTTAAGTAGAGATTTATTTTATGCCCCAGCATGAGATCTGTCTTTGTTAATGCTCCGTATGAACATGGAAAGAGTGTGAATGCTGCAGTTTATTGGATAAATTGTTCTGTAAAGGTCAGGTTAGGTTAAAGTGGTTAATATTTTTAGATCTTCCACATCCTTCTAGATTTTTATCTCGTTATTAAAGAGGAAATTGATATTTCTACTTATAAATTTGTCTATTTGTCTCTTTATTTCAGCCAGCCTTTGCTTCATCTATTTTTAAGATCAGTTATTAACCACCTACATTTTAGGTTTGCTATGTCTTCTTCATGGATTGACCCATTAATCATTATAAATGTCTTTCTCTATCTGTGATAATTCTTCTTGTCTTGAGGTTCATTAAGTCTAATATTAATAAAACTCTTTTCAGCTTTCTTTTACATTTACATGGTGTATGTGTTTCATTCTTTTCATGTCAACCAATTTTTTAAAATTTAAAGAAATTAAAAAAAAATTAAAGAAATTAGTGATATGGTTGAATTTAGCTCTGTCCTTTCTGTTACTTGCTTTTCTTAGATTGAAGTATAGTAGATTCACAATATTGTGTTAGCTGTGGTGTATAGCAAAGTGATCGATGTATGTGTACATATGTGTATATATATTATTTTTTAATGATTTTTTTCAACTACCTTAAAGTCTTTTTAAATTTATTGTTGGCTGCACTGGGCCTTTGTTGTGTTGTGGTGCAAGGGCTTCTTACTGCAGTGGTTTCTCTTGTTGTGCAGCACAGGCTTGAGGGCATGCAGCCTTCAGTAGCTGTGGCACAAGGATTTAGTTGCCCCAAGGCACGTGGAATCATCCTGAACCGGGAATTGAGCCTCTGTGCCCTGCATTGGCAGGTGGATTGGACCACCCACAAGGTCCCTGTATATATTCTTTTTCATTATAGGTTTTATGATAAGATATTGAATATAGCTGCTGGTGCCATACAAGAGAACTTTATCTATTTTATATACAGTAGTTTGTATTTGCTAATCTCAAACTCCTAATTCATCCCTTCCCCTCTTCCCCCTTTGGTAACCGTAGGTCTGTTTTCTGTGTCACTCAGTGTGTTTCTGTTTTGTAAATAAGTTTATTTGTACTATAGTTTAGGTGATAATAAACTATAAATAAACTATGATACTAGATTTTCTCTGATTTAGTTCCCTTAGTACAGTAATCTCTAGGTCCATCCATGTTTCTGTAAATAGCATTATTCATCCTTTTTTATGGCTTTGTGGTATTCCATTGTGCGTGTGAAAGTGTAGGCTTCCCTGATGGCTCAGACAGCAAAGAATCTGCCTGCAATGAAAGAGACCCGGGTTCGATCCCGCTGTCGGGAAGATTCCCCTGGGGAAGGGGAATGACTACCTCCTCCAGTATTCTTGCCTGCAGGATTCCATTGACAGAGGAGCCTGGCAGGCTACAGTCCATGGGGTCACAAAGAGTTGAACACAACTGAGTGACAATACACACACACACACACATACATATATATATATATGTATATATATATATGAATGGACATTTAGGTTGCTTCCATGTCTGGGCTATTGTAAATAGAGCTACTATGAACACTAGGGTGCATGTATCTTTTTAAATTAGAGTTTTCTTAGGACATATGCCCAGGAGTGGGATTGTAGGGTCGCATGGTAACTCTAGTTTTTTAAGGAACCTCCCTACTGTTTTCCATAGCTGCTGCACCAGTTACATTCTTACCAACAGTATAGGTAGGAAGGAAGATTCCTTTTTCCCCACACCCTCTCCAGCATTATTGCTTGTGGACTTTTTAATGATGGCCATTCTGACTGGTGTGAGGTGGTACTTCCATGTAGTTTTGATTTGCATTTATCTCATAATTAGTGATACTGAGCATCTTTTCATGTGCCTATTAGCCACCTGCCTATCGTCTTTGGAAAAATGCCTATTTAGGTCTTCTGTCCATTTTTCGTTTGGGTTGTTTGATTTTTCTGATGAAGTTTGTATATTTTAGAAATTAAGCCCTTGTCAGTTGTACTGCTTGCAGTTTTTTTCTCTCAGTCCATAGATTGTCTGCATTTTGTTTATGGATCTCTTTGCTGTGCAAAAGCTTATAATTTTGATTAGATCCCACATGGGATCTTTTATTTCTTTTACCTTGGGAGACTGATCTAAGAAAATATTACTAGGATTTATGTCAGAAAATGGTTTGCCTATGATCTCTTCTGGGGTTTTTATGATGTCATGTCTTATATTAAGTCTTTAAACCATTTTGAGTTTATTTTTGTTTAGACGTGAGGAAGTATTCTAACTAGCTGATTTATATGTAGCTGTCCAGCTTTCCCAAAACCACTTGCTGAAGAGATAACATACTCTCTTGACTGTTGCAGCTTTATACTAAGTTTTGAAACTGGGTAATGGGAGTCTTCCAACTTTGTTTTACAGTATTATGTTGGCTCTTCTAAGTACGTTGTCTTTCTTTGTATATTTTATAATCATTTTGTCGGCATCTACAAAATAATTTGGGGCTTCCCAGGTGGTACTATGGTAAAGAACCTGCCTGCTAATGCAGGAGATATATGAGGAGTGAGTTTGATTCCCTGGATCGGAAAGATCCCCTGGGGGAGAGCATGGCAACCCACTCCAGTATTCTTGCCTGGAGAATCCCATGGTCAAAGGAGCCTGATGGGCTACAGTTCATAAGGTCGCAGGGTCAGATACAACTGAAGTTACTTCGCATGCACACACAAAATAGCTTACAGGGATTTTAATTGGGATTACATTGAATCTATAGATCATGATGGGGAAAACTGACATCTTAATAATATTGAATCTTATAATACATAGACGTGGAATCTCTCTCTGTTTGTTTAGAGCCTCTTTTAATTTTTTTAAAGTAAGATTACTTTTAATTAGTTAATTTTTGGCCAAGCCTGGGCTTTCTCTGGTTGTGGCGAGCAGGGTCTACCCTCCAGTTGTGCTGCGTGGACTTCTCATTGTGGTGGCTTCTCTTGCTGCCGAGCATGGACTCTAGGTCCACAGACTTCAATAGCTGCAGCGTGCAGGTTCAGTAGTTGTGACTCTGGGGCTCTAGAGCACAGGCTTAGTAGTCGTGGCACATGGGCTTAATTGCTCTGCGGCATGTGGAATCTTCCCAGACCAGGAATTAAACCATGTCGCCCGCATTGGCAGGCTGATTCTTACCCACTGTACCTCTGTGATTTTTTCTTAGAATTTTGTTGTTTCTATGTATATATTTTGAGCATATTTTGTTAGATTTATATCCAAAAATTTTATCTTGGTGTGGGTGTTATATGTGGTTTAATTTAAAAAAAAAATTCCAGTTGTTGATTGCTGGTATATAAGAAAGCTATTGACTTCTGTTTATTAGCAGGTTATTATATACCCTGCAGCTTTGCTATGATTGCTTTCTAATTCCAGAAATATTTTTTGTCAGCTTTTTTTATGTAATTTTCTATGTAAGCAATCATGTCATTTGCAAACAAAAATCATTCTGTTTCTTTCTTTCCAATCTTGTGCCTTTTGTTCCTTCTCTGGTCTTATTGTAGTAGCTAGAAACTCCAATATAATATTGCTAAGGAATGAATATTTGTGCTACTCCCAAATTTGTATGTTGAGACCCTAATCCTCAATGTAATGGTATTTGGAGGTAAGGGCTTTGAGAAATAATAAGGTTATATTAGATTATAAGAATGGAGTCCTCATGATAGGACTAACGTTCTTATAATGAGGAAAAGACAAAAGATATCTCTTTCTGCCTGCTTACACCAAGGAAATTAAAATAAATCAAATTAATATTGAACTCTGATGTTGGAAAAATAACTAAGTAAACCTAACAAAAACAGAAGGAACAAATAAAAATACTAATTGCTAAATTAGAAACAACAGAGTAAATATATAATCCAAGAACTAGTTTCTTGAAAACAAACTTTATTAACTGGAAAGCTCACTAGTTTAGCCTCTCAAGTTATGAGGATGAAAATGCAAATGATAAAACTCAAGATGAAGATGGAGAAATGATAGCTGTGGGAAAAAATGATATTTTAGGCAAATACTTTGTAACTTAATAAATTTGAAAAACGTGGAATGATATTATAATTTATATACTGTGCTTCAAGTTTTATAAAACTTGGAAATTATAGTTTCTTTATTTTCTGTAAGTGGTCTGAGCATTTTCATGAACTCATATGCCAGTGAGTGATGGAAAAATAAAATGTGTATTTGCATTTAGAAATATCTTAATAGCTTCAAGATAAGAGTCTCTTTTCTTTAAAACTGTCCATTTCGGAAAAGACTGAGTCTTCCCGCGTTTCTTACCTCTGTTCTTCCCAAAGGCAGTGTCTAGATATAGTGGACTGGGAAACTATGCTTTGTGATGATGGAGCAGGGAGGGCCCTGCCTTGGCTCTTCAAGGGACTCTGCTGTTGAGCTCTGCTTCTGGTGAAACTCTGTCAGTGTGAGGATTATCTGCGGGGATTTCTTCAGGCCTTTTTTCAGCCTTTACTGGTGCTGCTGGCCCTCTGAGATCTGGCCAGGACTTTCATGTGATTCCTCTTGGAATCTGCCCGCAGGTTCTCAAACCACATCTGTTGCTCGTCTTTTCCGTTAGCAATCCCCTGTCAACTTCACTATCAGCTACATTTTAAAACTTTCTACATGGCACATAGGCATCTCTGGATTCTTTAGGATATTAGCACTATCTCTGGCTTTCTATCAATATGGTGAATTCACTCTGCAGATTTCACTCTGAACTGGCTGTCCCATTTTGATGTGGAAACATCTGGAAACATTTCCCATCTGCTACTGCACTCCTGGAGGACAATTCAGCTTTCCACTGAATCCAGAGCTGATGTTTTGGGAGGAGGAGCAGAAAAAGGTAAATGACCTGTTTAAGCTGAAAGAAAAAGTGTTAAGGGAGTTCTCTGGTGGCTTAGTGGTCAGGACTCTGGGCTTTCCTTGCCATGGCCTGGGTTCAATTCCTTATTGGGGAACTGAGATCCCACAGTCATGAAACGCAGCCAAAAAAGATTTTAAAGAGAATGAGCTACTCTGAACTGGCTAGTTTATCTTCTCTCTGCTTTCCTGCACTGCTCAGCAGAATGGGTACCCAAGAGCAACATTGGATTAGTTATGGAAAAGAAAAGAAACTTGCATGTTTTTTTTTGCACATCTCAGTGGTAGTTATTCCATTTTTTGAGCTTACTACATTTGAGGTATTTTCAGATGTAATCTTACTGATTGTAAACCTTGTTGCTTAGAAACTGTTTCTATTCAGAAACAGGGAAGTTCCATCTAAAACGAAGTCAATCAGCTTGAAGATCCAGAGCTGGGTTTTTTTTGAGTCTCTGGCAAAACACTAATCTGATGGCAAGAATTTATTGTGTCGAAAGAGATTTCTAAACAAACAAGCAAATACTTCTCTTTTTACATCAAAAGGAAAGCTTGGAGCACTGGGTAGGAAGTCTTATCCAAAGGGTAAGATGGAAAAAAGGATTTAAGGCTAGAAGCATACAACAGTCAGGAGGAGCAGGAATGTTTCCACTTAAGAGATTTGGAGAGGTAAAAAGGGGTGAGTGAGGCCAGAAGTCAGCATCATCATATATCCTTCCAGGTCAAATCTTGGGAATCAGAAAACAGGGTGGTACATCTAGGTGGGCATAGGGAAATCAGAAGACATCAGAGCTAGTGACTAGCTTTTCTAGTCATATGCAGTAGATGAGGGATACCTCTTCAATTTGACCCACAGTCAGATAGGGCCACACCTGAATCGATTCAGGAGCAAGAGAGCTATACTGGAAAAGACAGGGGCTCCATGACTTGTGTGTAGTACAGAAATGTGAGAAAGCCCAGTGTACTTCATGTAGGAAATACAGAAGATAGCCAAGTAGGGAACAGGTGGCCCTGGTATGGGGCCATCTTGACAAGGAACAGGGTAATGTTACAGCGGAGGCTCCTGGTTTAGTGATCGAATCTGAGGGCAAGATGGAGGATGTGGCTGAGAACCAAGAGCATCTCCAGCCCCCAAAAGAGCTAAGGTGGGGCCATCAGACCCCAACTATGTCTAGAAAAGATACCAACTGATTCATTACCCAGGGATTTTAGTAAGTTTTGGAATCTAACCGAAAAGTCACACATGTCAACTTAAGGCCCTTCCCTCATTTCTTTTATAAGGATTTATAATCTTCCAAACATACCTGACTATCTTGGGTGGAAAGGGTGATGAGAAATCTTAAAGCATTCAATATTTACCCCCCAAGATAAATTTTTTTCTAAAAGAGACTGAATTTACTGTTTTAAAGCCAGAAACTAAGATGCCTTTAGCTGGAAAGTTTAAATTACTTCCCCTCACTACCTAGTATGACAGAGGCTCAAAATCAAGATGAGTTTAATCACAGACAAGAAAGGCCAATGCTAGACTAGATGATTTGGAAAAACCCTCCCACTGAAGACAACTAAATATATATAGGATATATGCATATATGAATAAAAGCATCATCTAGAAATATAAAACTAGCAACTTTGAAAAGTGGCATTTTATAACTTCTCTATGAAAAGTCTAGATGTGTATTTCATTAGCTAGCATGGGATTCATCGAACTTCTGTGTATTCACGTCTTTCATCAGTTCTAGAAAATCTCGGCCGTTATCTTTTCAAATATTTGCGTCAAACAGAAAATCTTCTAAGGCAGCTAGAGAAAAGAGAGATTAACTGAAGGCATAACAGAATTGTAGCTAATTTCTCAAAAGCAAAAATAGAAACCAGAAAATAGTGGGAGGATATCTTCAAGGTGATGAAAAATATGACACCCAACCTAGAAGACTCTACAGAGTGAAAGAATTCTTTGGATCTGAGGGAAAAATGTAGAAAATTTTGAATAAACAGAAACTGAGTTAATCGTGCACAAAGGAAATTCTAATGGGTTTTCTTCAGATGGAAGGAAAGTGACCATGGATGGGAGGCCAGAGGTTTAGAAAGAAAGTATGTGTTGGTCTCTCAGTCATGTCCAACTCTGTGACCCCGTGGACTGTAGCCCACCAGGCTCCTCTGTCCATGGAATTCTCCAGGCAAGAATACTGGAGTGGGTTGCCATTTCCTCCTCTAGGGGATCTTCCCAATCCAGGGATCAAACCCACGTCTCTTATATCTGCTGCATTGGCAGGGGAGTTCTTTACCACTAGCACCACCTGAAATGAAGAGCAATAACATGTTCATTAAATGAACATTGCATAAAATAATAATAAAGCTATCTTGTTTTTTGGTTTGAGTGAGCTATCTAGAGAAATGAAATATATGCAGAAATAAGCTGATACATTGAAATGAAGATAAATATAGTTTAAGTTTCTCAGGCCTTTGCTTTGTCCTGGAAGAGGTTAAAATGATGAATTAAGGAGGCATGTGGTAACCTCTGGTGTAACTATTAAATATTAACAAATACAGAAGCAATATATAATTTCCAAACTAATTGGGAGGATGGAATGATAAAAAATACTGAATAATGTTCAAAAGAAGGATACACCTTTTGAAGTTTGCATTATCCTTAGATACAAACTTTTATTATTAACATAAACCTACATTCCTTGATTACACCAATGGAAGGGTGTGTTTCATGACCACAAAGGAAAAAGGTCTTCAAAGACATTGGGAAGTAAGGAGAACATAAATTCTACACATGATTTAGGGGACTGTGGGGTGTTACAAGCACCCATTTGGGGAAGATTCAAGAGAAGAAATGTCCACGAGGAACATTCACTGTTGATAATGTAAAAAAGGTTGTTTTCCATGGTGTGGAGATTTCAGAGGGCACCACTGAAAGGATAGCAACAGGCATTGGATTAGCGGAGAGCAGTGTAGTAGGAAGGCATAGATGAACCAGAGCAGCTTCAAGACAGAATAAGAATAAGCATAACAATAGGAGAAGGCATGCTGAATTTAGCTGACCCATAGATTTTCTAGTTAATTAGTCTCATAAGTCTTCTGGCATATCTAAGGCCTGACAGAGGCATCAGCCACGGGTAGGGTGATTGAGTTTCTGAAAGATCCCTGATCTTGAAAAAACGACCTTCAGACAGTCTAGTTGGTTCCCATGACTCATATTGAGGAAAGGACAGCAACTGTTTGACGTTTAGGTGACTTCAATAATATCTGCCTTGAAAGCTGGCAAAATTGTAATTGTTTTCTAAAACGATGTCTGTTAAATTGAGTTTACCCTTTCTCAAAAGCTAGATATTTTGGGGCCATGTAAATTAAAAAAACTCAAGGTCATCTTTTCAGAAAGAACTGAAGAGTTCAGTAACCAACCAGCTGAATTATGTGGCTCAGGACAGCCATATAAATCAATACAGAATCCTGAAAGTAGGTCTGCAGAGTAGTAAGTATCTTATCATCTCTTTCTTCCTCTTGAAATTCTGGTTTGTGCTCTGTGTTCAGTTATGATGGACTTACCCTGACTTCCCACAAGTCATCTAATAACGCAGTATTTTAATAAATTCATCAACGTGGTTCATTTTAGAACATACATATTCAATTCTGTATATATTCTATATTCTATCAGTGGCAAAAAGTAGACTGTGAACTTTATTCCTTTCAAGTTTGACTCTATTGGAATAAATGGTAAGACTCTAAGGTAATAAGGGAAACAAGAAACTTACTCCTCTGGTCATTAAATGAATTGGATGTGGCGGGAGTGTTGCCTTGAGAGTAATGGCTCTTACTTCAGTGATCAGTCATTATCACCAGCTCTGCAGTGAAAACCTCTGAAGAATTTTAATGGTTTAAAATCCCTATTCTATGATAAAAAATCTAATTTGAATTCTAGAATCAGAAATGGCTTTGGAAATACTTGATACAGTATTAAGGGTCTGGTTTATCCTGGTGTATTACATCTTCTAAGCAGAAATGGAACCAAGAGGTGATGCATGGGAAAATCATTGATCATACTGCTCCTTTCGGAGAAGGCAATGGCACCCCACTCCAGTACTCTTGCCTGGACAATCCCATGGATGGAGGAGCCTGGTGGGCTGCAGTCCATGGGGTCGCTAAGAGTCGGACATGACTGAAGCGACTTAGCAGCAGCAGCAATAACTGCTCCTTTAATGCAGTCTTTATTTTCTGCCTTTTGTGAATCCTAAAATAGAGGCTTCCCAAAGGCAAAAAATCATGGGTTAGTGACAGGATTTATCTCAAATTAGTAAAAAAGGTTATGTATGCATAAAAGAAGCATATATTTGTTCTCTCTATCTATATACCTGCATCTATGTTATTTATCTATTGATCTGTAATTTTTGGAATGGCTCAGTAAATTAATCTAATTCCATTGTCTGAACCAATGGAGGAACAAACACAGAAGCAGGCAGCTGTTAATCCATAAACCGGAGCGTGGTGAAGAGATGTTTCTATTTGAAGGCAAAGATTTAGTCTCTCAGGTAACTTGTTTTACTCTGAGCTGCTTTTCTGGCTCTATTGGTCTAACGAGCTTGAATTATTTCCTCGTCCTCCTTTAATATCCTTTAAAAATTATTTTGTAGAGTGTTAAAAATAATAACATGTCATAGAAAATTGCAAAAGTACATAAAAATATATAATGCATTGGAATGGATATAACTTTCTTAACATTTAATGATAGCTTTCTTAGCATTTTAGCGTTCTTATATGTTAAAACACACACACACACACACACACACACACACACACACCCCTACGCAGTATACTGATAATTCTCAGTCCTGGCTTCACATTAAACGTTATCATCAATACCACTATATATGTAATGATAATAATGAAAGTTAAAACAATTATCAGTTTGTTCTATGGAAGAGGAATTGAAGCTCCAGTCATTTGAACAGTGCTTAAAGAAGGATCTTTACCCCTACCTCAAAAGATTGATTAATAATATACACTTATTTTTAAGTTAAATTTTAAAGATTATATACATATGTGAATATATGTTTCTAATTTTTGTTATTTCACTTAATATTATAATTATTTCCATGCCCTCAAAATTCTTAGTAGTCATCATCCTTAACGACCAGAAAAATTCCATCTTGAGAAAACATCAAAAGTGTTTATTATTTTTATTTATTCTCCAGTAATTAAACATTAAGGTTATTTCCAAAAAAATACACAATGATGAACAACATGAGCTGAATCTTTATATATACATATGATTATTTTCTTAGGATAGACTCCCAAGATATGGACTCACTAGATTGAAGAAAGGAAAGTGACAGCGCTTGGACTAAGATAACAATTCCTTGGAATCCCACAACAGATTTCCACTAGCTAGAAGTGTCAAATGGCCACTCCCAACTAGAAGTCAGGAGGAGAGAAAAAGTCTGCTGAGCCAACAAATGGAGTCCACTCCTCTGGTTTTACAATTTTTGTACACACCTTTTATTTTTTTCCATGGAACATAGTCATCTTTTCTCCAAGTTCAACAACCCCAAAGTCTTATGCAATTATTACTTCCAGCCTGAAAACATTAATCTCTGTGTGATAAACAGTTCTTTCTATCTGGAATATGGTTTCCAGGGGTTCAGCAACATATAAACAAAAGCAATGGCTATTGATCTTTCACATTCATCTAAATCAGCTAAGAGCTTATTAAACACTTGGTTGCTCCCACACCAGTGTTTTTGATTCAGTAGCTTTAGCTTTAGCTGCTGCTGCTGCTAAGTCGCTTCAGAGTTGACCCCAAAATTTGTGTTTTTGACAAGTTCTTGATAATGCTACTAGTCCAAGGGTCACGTGTATTACCTATAGTATGATATCACAACCAGAAAGCTGATATTAATATAATCTATCTTATTCAGATTTCACCAATTTAATATGCAGTCATTTGCATGCATATGTGTGTGTCATGAGTCATGCAGTTTTATTACATGTGTAGACTTGTGTGATTACTACCCGTAGTCAAGATACAAAATAGTTCCATCCATGAATCCCTTGTATATCCTTTATAGTCACCAACACCTCTCTCCTTCACTTGATCATTCAAAATCTGGCAACTGCTAATCTGTTCTCCATCTCTGTAATTTTGTCATTTCAAAATGATTTGTAAATGATAGCCTTTTGAGATTGCTTCTTTCACTCAGCAAAATTCCCTTGAGATCCATCCAAATCATTGTGTATATATCAATAATTAACTCTTTTTTATTGCTCAGTAATATTCCTTAGCACAGATATACCAGAATTTGTCTAACTGCATGTCTTACAGAATAGTTGTTTTTTTTTCAGCTTTGAACTTTTACAAGTAAAACTACTATAAACACCCATGTACAATACGTGTCTGTGAATATAATTTTATGTTTACTTAGGATCCATTCCTGAGAGTGAAATTGCTGGAGTGTACAATAATCATGTATTTAGTTTTATAAGAAACCTATACAATTTTTTCCAGAGCAGCTTTACCATTGTACAGTCTCACCAGCTATGTATGAGTGACCCAGGTTTTTCACATCCCTACTATCATTTGCTATTGTGACTCTTTAATATTTTCATTTTTCTGATAGATAATACAAGATATCTCATTGTACCTTTAATCTTCATTTCTTTTATACCTAAGGTGTTATCAAACATATGATTTACAAATATTTTCTCCCATTCTGTGGATTGCTTTTTCACTGTCTTGATAGTATCCTTTAATGCACATAAATATTAAATTTTTAATTTATTAAAAATTTTTTTGTGTGATCATTTCTTTAAGTTTTTATTGAATTTGTTAGAGTATTGTTTCTGTATTATGTTTTGGTTTTTTGGCTGTGAGGCATGTAGGATTTTAGTTCCCTGATCAGGGATCAAATTTGCACCCCTGCACTACAGGCAAAGTTTTAACCACTGAACTGCAAGAGAAATCTCCATAAGTTTAAATTCTGACAAAGTTCATTTATCTATTTTTTTCTTTTGTTGTTTATTTTTTTGGTGTCATATCTAAGAAACCATTGCCATTCAAGGTCATAAAGATTTATCTCCATGGTTTCTTCTAATAGTTGTATAATTTTGACTTTTATGTCTAAATTTTTAGTCTATCATTTGGTATGTTTGAACCTAGTTTTTGTGTGTTCAAAAAATTTTTTCATTACCTTAAAATACAGATAACATAAAATTTCCCATCTTAATCTTTTTAAAGAGTAAAGTTCAATAGTGTTAAATATATTTGCATAGTTGTGCAACCAATTCCTGGAATTCTCTTCATCTTGTAAAACCAACATTTATATGCTTATTAAACAACTCTTCATTTCCCCCTTTTCCCAACCCTTGGTATCTGCCACTGTAATTCCTGTTTCTGTGAATTTGACTATAAATATTTCATATAAATGGCATCGCATTTGCCATTTTGTAATCAGTTTAGTTCTCTAGCATAATGTCCTTTCATTTCACCTACATTGTAGTGTCAATATATGTCAGGATTTCTTTCCTTTTTAAAGTTGAATATACTGTATTATATACCATATTTTGCTTGTCTATCAGTATGTCAACAGAAAATTTGGTTCCTCCATGTCTTGGCTATTGTGAATAATGCTGCTGTGAACATGTGTGTTAGTCGCTCAGTTGTGTCTGACTCTGCGAACCCATGGACAGTAGCCTACCAGGCTCCTTGGTCCATGGGATTTTCCAGGCAAGAATACTGGAGTGGGTTGCCATTTCCTTCTCCAGGGGATCTTTCCAACCCAGGGATTGAACCTGGGTTTCCCGCACTATAGGCAGATGCTTTACCATCTGAGCTATAGGTGTACAAATAATCTCTTTGAGACTCTGGTTTCATGGCTTTGGGGACATACATGCAGAAGTTGAATTGTCAGGTCATATGGTAATTCTACTTTTAATTTTTTGAGGAAACACCATAGTGGCTGCATCATTCCCAATAACTGTGAACAGGGTTCCAGTTTCTGCACATCCTCCTCAATACTTGATAGTTTCTGGGTTTGTTGTTGTTGTTGTTATTGTTTTGTTTTTTGAAAGTAGCCATTCTAATAGGTATGAAATGGTATCTCACTGTAGTTTTGAGTTAGATTTTCCTAATAATTAGCATATTAAAAAGCAGAGATATTACTTTGCCTACAAAGGTCCGTCTAGTCAAGGCTATGGGTTTTCCAGTGGTCATGTATGGATGTGAAAGTTGGACTGTGAAGAAAGCTGAGCACCGAAGAATTGATGCTTTTGAACTGTGGTGTTGGAGAAGACTCTTGAGAGTCTCTTGGACTGCAAGACCCAACCAGTCCATCCTAAAGGAGATCAGTCCTGGGTGTTCATTGGAAGGACTGATGCTGAGGCTGAAACTCCAATACTTTGGCTACCTCATGCAAAGAATTGACTCATTTGAAAAGACCCTGATGCTGGGAAGGATTAGGGGCAGGAGGAGAAGGGGATGACAGAGGATGAGATGGCTGGATGGCATCACAGACTTGATGCACGTGAGTTTGAGTGAACTCCGGGAGTTGGTGATGGACAGGGAGGCCTGGTGTGCTGCAGTTCATGGGGTTGCAAAGAGTCAGACACGACTGAGCGACTGAACTGAACTGAACTGAACTGAATAATTAGTGATGTTCACATTTTTTTCATGTGCTTGTTAGCTATTTATATATCTTTGGAGAAATGTTTATTCTAGTCCTTTGACAATTTTAAAATCAGATTGTTCGGTTTTTTTATTGTTGAGTTGTATGAGTTCTTGATATATTCTGGATCTTAATCCTTTATGAGATAGATAATCTGCAAATATTCTCTCCCATTTTGTAGGTTGCCTTTTTTACTCTATTGATTGTATCTTTCACTGCACAGCAATTTTTAATTTTGATGCGGTCCAATTTGTTTTTAATTTTGTTGTCTGTGTTTCTGCTATCCTATCTAAGAAATCATTGCCAAATTCAATATTATGAAGATTTCCCCCTATGATTCTTTCTAAGAGTGTTATTGTTTTAGCTCTTATATTTAGGTTCTTTAATCCTTCATATAGTATCTTTGATATGTGAATGCATCACCTCTAAAAAAGTCAAACAAGGAAACTAATAAATTAACAACTTTATGGCTTTTATTGGGTTAGAATTAAACTCATACAGTTATTTGGGGAAAATTGACAGCTTTGTAATATTCAAACTTCAAATATAGGACATTATTTTGTAAAGTCATTTATTTACAGAATTTTTAATGTCTGATTTAATATTAGACATTTTCTTTAGTAGGCTTTTCAGGTTTCACATATTATTTCTGGGTACATTATATTTTAATGCTTACTCTAAATATCATATGTTCCTACTATTATTTTTTCACTGTTTATTATTGACTTTGAAGAAAACTGGATTAATTGTATATTTCACTTTGTTCTTTTGTATGGCATGTTGCCTTTCCATAAGAAAGGGAGAAATAATACATATTTTTATTTTCTTTAGAAAACAATGGAAGATTTTCACTTAAACAATGGAAGATTTCACTTAAATTCCCTTTTTGTTATACTAGTTCTAGTGCATTTTCTAGTTGTTTCTCTAGAACCGTCTGTGTGGGAAAAAAATGCATGCACTCATCTCTATTTCTAGATGTGTTTATCTATCATTATAACCCTAGAACATCAGCTTAAAATTATTGGAGACATCAGTAAGATGGTTATCTCTAAATTAAAAATGCATTGTTTTCCTTTATGTCTAGAAAATACATTAGAAAAATTCCCTTCAAGTTGCCAAAAAAAAATAATGTGTAATAATCAAAAATAAAATATTGTCCCTCTAATGGAAGGAATGTAATGCAGGAAAGATTAATGATTTTATTCACTTATCTTACCTGCATTAAAAGGATAAAGAAAATGTATTTTAACACAGACCTGACATTTACTAGCCATACAACTTTGGGCAATTAACAACCACTATAAGCTGCAGTTTCTACAGCTGAAGAGTATTATTATAGTCCCTACTTTGTGAGCTTGTTACAATAATCCAGATGAAATGCTTGGAACAATCCCGGTGAAATGCTTAGTGTCATGCATGATACATAATAAATGTTTAATTACTGACATTATTGTTACTTTTTGGATAAGACATCTAGGGCAAAGTTATCCTGCCTGGTTTTACCTAATTGAGCACTAAAGATTTTAGTTTTTGAATAGATACAAAGAGGAAGTAATAAAGTAGAAGAATAAAAGAACATGGCTATTTGTGATTTTGGCTTTGGCTGATATCACTGAGGAACGATCATTTGTTTTGCCACTTATCATATTCACTGTGTCTCAGAATTGGAGATAAATAGAAGGGAGAGGTGAAGGTTTGTCTCCCTTTTGACGTGGGAGGGGGTGTTTCTATGCCATTTTATTTTGGTTGTAGAAATGTGATTTGTAGTCTAAAAATGTTTCTTAATCCATTTTGATTGACAATACAGGTGTTGGAAATCTTCCTTGGATTTGTCATACGGCCTTCTCACTTGACAAAGCTGTAACTAGTTTTTGTCATTTTGTATATTGTCATAGATTTTTAATGGTGAGTTGGGTGTGTTGAGTTGTATTAGGCAATGCTGTTATGTTGCTATGCAGGGAAGCATCCCGAGGTTTGTAGAGCAACTCATGTAAAGTCACAGGGCGTGTAAATGTGAACATTTGCATTTAAATTTAGATTTGTTAACTTTAGTGTGTAAGGTTCAAGAGTCATAATGAAGTTTAAGAAAGGGGTCAGTAAAAGTGAGGGAATAGAAGCCATGTAGAGGAAACTAGATTTTATGAACTTGAAGGTGGAGCATTGCTGTATGATAAAATCCAAAATATGCCTCTATCATCTTGTAACTCAAGTGAAGCATTAGTAGATGTCATTGGAATTGAGGAATTCTATGGTCAGGGTACTAGGCGTTAAGTCAATAAGCATGGGGTGGGATTGGGTAGGGGAGTGGATGAATAGGAAGATTAGCTCATTGATTGAAGTCATCAAGAATGGTGGCATGATCTGCAAGTGTAATGACCTGTAGTAAGAGTGGTAAAAAGCTGTCTTGAATTGATAGAGGAGATTGGAACAAGGAGCATTAAGAACTATATAACTCCTCATGCCCACTTAATGAGAGGGACTTCCATTGGTCGAAAAAATTCATGAGGTAGTTGTATTATCACAGCAAAGCCATGTTTCAGTTGAGGCAACAGCTGTGGAAAATTCTGAGATGATATAGACTAGTTTGTCTCACACTTTGAGTATTTTCTTGTGGTGTCTTGGGTCCTTGTGGGAGTGTACCCCCTTGGCTTCAGATTAAAGCTGTCTCTGTGTCAATGGAATTCAGCTCTCATTTCCTGTCCTCGCATGATTCTGTCAACACAGATTAAATTTCTTTCCATTTCCTTGATATGAAAAAGCTTGGATCCCAAGAATTCCTCTATTTTTGTTCACTCTGCTATTTGTTTTCCCTAGCAAGCTTTCTTTTTCTGAATTATCTTGAAATTCTCTCATTTTTTTCTTGGAAGCAACTTTCCCTAGCCTTTGATTCTTTTTAGATTAACGTACCATAAAATATATCCATCTTCAAAGTCAATTACAGATAGATATTACAAACTTTGAAAACTGTGAATTTACAGTCTTCATTCTACAAGAGGAGAAAGTGCATTTTCTCTCCTTCCAGAATGAATAATACCCTCCCAATTTACAAAAAATTTGGTGGAGGGTATTTTTTTTTAATTCTTGTATATTTAATTAAAACTTAACCATACCTCTTGTCTTCTATCCAGGAAAGAAAAGAGGAGAATAAAAATCCATCTGTTTTGCCTTCTAATTAGTTGAGAATTCACATAGTGATATACTTTGAAAATATTTTTCCAGCTTTATTTATGAGTATGTCCTTTAATACCAGGATTAAAGTCTTTTTTTCCTTCCCTTTCTAGCAATAATGCCTGGCATTCTGTCATGGAATGATATTACATAGGTCCAACTGATTTATCCTTTCCAAAGTCCTGCTTACGATTCTCTGGTATCTTGTGATCTTTTAGTATTTTATAAATGGAATGATTGATTAATTTGGTCTATTCAGGTATCGAAGTTAAGGTGACCAGGTTATAACTTTTAGGGCTATCACTTTATTTTCTGCTTTAGAAGTAGGCCCTACCCATGTTCTTTCTGTGTTTTTAAGCTTCGTAGCTGTCCACCATGTGTTCAGAAAGATTGTTTACATGATAAATTCGGGACATGCCTTAAATATTCCTGGATCTACCTACCAGGGCATGCTGATCTGAAAACATCCACTATATTTAATCTCTGACTCGTTTATCTCCTATTGTGGATGAACTTTGTGTCCTATTGCAAAGGTGGTAGAAACTTGTTTATCTGACCACAGTTAAACCTTTTTACAAGCTTCCTACTCAAGGTCAGCTTTAAAAAAAAAATAAAAACAATTATTCACACGGGAACTCTATAGTTCACAGGTCACAATCTCCCTGTCCTGAGATTAAATGATAGAAAAAAAATTAGTGGTATATGGAGAAACTCAGGAAGATGCCCAATAGTGGAGTACATATTATTACTTTCCTATGAATCTCTAATCTTTTATTGCTGTAGAGTATTTGGAAATTGGCCAAGGAGGCTTTGTTTAGCTTCACTTTTCATATCAAAAGAGTTGACAGTTATGTTACTTTGTTCTCCCAGTAAGTCTCAGAAGTTTTCCTAACTGGGATTTCTTCCTAATATGACAAGTTATGCTTATTTAATTGGTTTATTAAATGAGCTGCACTCAGTAGAATGAAGCAGCGAGCACCTTTATTTTTTTCCCTTGTTCTTTGGGTTATAACACATATTTCTAGCCCCTGGAATAAAATCTCAGTCAGGTCCCAAGCTTTCTCTATCTCACTAAATAATTAACATCACAGTATAGTCAAATATCAAAAGTTCAAAATCCCATTCAGTTTAAAATCTTTCCTTCCTCAGTTTAGGTGTACATCAGGCTTAGAGGAGGGGTTCCCTGACAGCTCTGTCAGTAAAGAATCTGCCTGCAATGCAGGTAGACGGGGGTTCAATCTCCAGGGAAGATCCGCTGGAGAAGGAAATAGAACCCACTCCGATATTCTTGCCTGGGAAATCTCATGGACAAAGGAGCCTGATGAGGTACAGTTCATGTGATTGCAAAGAGCTGGACACGAACAGTGACTAAACCACCACCACCACCAAGCTTAGAGGACTGAAGGGATGACAAAGGGAACGGCTTTCACCTTTTTCCTTTCCTTACTTCATTGCATTCTCCATTTAATAGTTGCTATTTTGAGGCTCTTTAATATTAAAATAGGGGAAAGAAAAGGGGCAGAAAAGTCCTTAACTTTTAACAAAGTGACACTGCTTCTCTGTGGCTGGTTTCATCTCTCCTCCACGTCTACATCCACGAGGCACCTTTATCCTCTCACTGTTGAGGCTGCCTCATTCTAGCAGTGGATTTTGGTAGGACTCCTGGCCAGCTAATCAACTTGACCTTGTCACTCAACTTCGTGGGCTTTGTATCTGATCCAAGGAAGACAGACCCCCTGCCCTGCTGTCAGTAGATGTATAGCTTACAATTAATGCATTTTTTTTCTTCTTTAGGCAACTCTAGTTGCCAGCAAAATCCCATGGACAGAGGAACCTAGCCCACTACAGTCCATGGGGTTGCAAGGAGTCAGACACGACTGAGTGACTGAGCACACGCAAACACACACACACACACACACACACAATAATAATCCAAATTGCTTTAATTACCTTTTAGACAAGGCAAATTAATAATTCACCCAAGGTCACACAACCAGTAAGAACAGAGCCTGGATTTGAATCTAGACAGGGTGGCTCAGCAGTAAAGAATTCACCTGCCAATGTAGGAGACACAGGTTTGATTCCTGGGTGAGGAATATCCTCTGGAGAAGAAATGGCAACCCACTCCAGTATTCTTGCCTGGAGAATCCCATGGACAGAGGAGCTTGGTAGGCTAGAGCCTAGGGGGTCACAAAAAGTTGGACATGACTTACTGACTAAGCAACAACAAACATTTTATCCAGAGATCACTGCAGCCTGTTCTGCTGCCAACGGCCCTGCTTCCCAGTCTTCCTCATGTTCTGGTTCACAGAGAAACTGAAAAGTATTTTTATGGCATGATGAGAAATCAAAACAAGGCTGCTTGCAGACCAGCAGATTTTGGGCTGCATCAGACTTGACTAAGGTGCCCCAGGGACTGAGGGGACTAATGTTTTGGTACATCTGTAACTCATGGAGGTCTGCCTACCCTATATTACCTCTAGACAAGAGCATAGTCTGCATATAGGTTTTTTAATAATATGGGAATTTGATGGGTGCTAAAGGTAATATTTCAAATTAGTGAAAATTATATTATTTAGTAGCTTCCCTCATAGCTCAGTTGGTAAAGAATCTGCCTGCAATGCAGGAGACCTGGGTTTGATTCCTGGGTCAGGAAGATTCCCTGGAGAAGGAACTGGCAACCCACTCCAGTATTCTTGCCTAGAGAATCCCCATGGACAGAGGAGGCTGGCAGGCTACAGTCCACGGGGTCACAAGAGTCTGACATGACTTAGCAACTAAACCACCACCACCAATGATATAATATTAAAATATTTTATTTTATAACATTATAGGTTTCACATAACTATATGTATTTTAATATATAATATATTTTATAAGTAA
This sequence comes from Capricornis sumatraensis, assembly GCF_032405125.1. NCBI lineage: Eukaryota > Metazoa > Chordata > Mammalia > Artiodactyla > Bovidae > Capricornis > Capricornis sumatraensis. The sequence continues at coordinate 64,679,725 of NC_091082.1, forward strand.
TAAAAATAAATTATTTATTGATGTATTGAAACAACTGAATTTCCATTTGGGGAAAATATAGTCATATACACATGTGAGAGTTGGACCACAGAGAAGACTGAGTACCAAAGAATTGATGCATTTCAACTGCGATGCTGGAGAAGATTTTTGAGATCCATTGGACAGCAAGGAGATCAAACCAGTCAATCCTAAAGGAAATCAACCCTGAATATTCATTGAAAGGACTGATGCTGAAGCTGAGGCTCCAATGTGAAGCCACCTGATGTGAAGAGCCAACTCATTGGAAAAGACCCTGATCCTGGGAAAGATTGAAGGCAGGAGGAGAAGGGGGTGACAAACAATGAGACGGTTAGATGGCATCACTAACTCAATGGACATGAGTCTGAGAAAGCTCTGGGAGATAGTGAAGGACAGGGAAGCCTCGTGTACTGCAGTCCATGGAGTCACAAAAAGTTGGACATAACTTAGCGACTCAACAACAACAATACTTCCTCCCAACACCCACGACATCCTTAACCTGAATTTTCTAATTAGTATACAAAAACAAACAGAAAAAGACTGATAAATGCCTATAGATCAAAGAGAAAGAAGCTTTCTGTACAACAAATATTCTAAACAAATTCAAAAGACAATTGGAAGATTGTCTATGAAATATATATATATGTATATATATAACATCAGGCAAAATACTCATTTTCTTCAGTTCAGTTCAGTTGCTCAGTTGTGTCCGACTCTTTGCGACCCCATGAATCGCAGCATGCCAGGCCTCCCTGTCCATCACCAATTCCCGGAGTTCACTCAGACTCACGTCCATCGAGTCTGTGATGCCATCCAGCCATCTCATCCTCTGTCGTCCCCTTCTCCTCCTGTCTCCAGTCCCTCCCAGCATCAAAGTCTTTTCCAATGAGTCATCTCTTCACATGAGGTGGCCAAAGTACTGGAGTTTCAGCTTTAGCATCATTCCTTCCAAAGAAATTTCCAGGGTTGATCTCCTTCAGAATGGACTGGTTGGATCTCCTTGCAGTCCAAGGGACTCTCAAGAGTCTTCTCCAACACCACAGTTCAAAAGCATTAATTCTTCAGTGCTCAGCCTTCTTCACAGTCCAACTCTCACATCCATACATGACTACTGGAAAAACCATAGCCTTGATTAGACGGACCTTAGTCGGCAGAGTAATGTCTGTGCTTTTGAATATGCTATCTAGGTTGCTCATAACTTTTCTTCCAAGGAGTAAGCATCTTTTAATTTCATGACTGCAATCACCATCTGCAGTGATTTTGGAGCCCCCCCAAAATAAAGTCTGACACTGTTTCCACTGTTTCTCCATCTATTTCCCATGAAGAATGGGACCGGATGCCATGATCTTCTTTTTCTGAATGTTGAGCTTTAAGCCAACTTTTTCACTCTCCTCTTTTACTTTCATCAAGAGGCTTTTTAGTTCCTCTTCACTTTCTGCCATAAGCGTGGTGTCATCTGCATATCTGAGGTAATTGATATTTCTCCCGGCAATCTTGATTTCAGCTTGTGTTTCTTCCAGTCCAATGTTTCTCATGATGTACTCTGCATATAAGTTAAATAAGCAGGGTGACAATATACAGCCTTGACGTACTCCTTTTCCTATTTGGATGCAGTCTGTTGTTCCATGTCCAGTTCTAACTGTTGCTTCCTGACCTGCATACAAATTTCTCAAGAGGCAGGTTAGGTGGCATGGTATTCCCATCTCTTGAAGAATTTTCCACAGTTTATTGTGATCCACACAGTCAAAAGCTTTGGCATAGTCAATAAAGCAGAAATAGATATTTTTCTGGAACTCTCTTGGGTTTTCTATAATCCAGCGGATGTTGGCAATTTGATCTCTGGTTCCTCTGCCTTTTCTAAAACCAGCTTGAATGTCAGGAAGTTCAAGGTTCACGTACTACTGAAGCCTGGCTTGGAGAATTTTGAGCATTACTTTACTAGCGTGTGAGATGAGTGCAATTGTGCAGTAGTTTGAGCATTCTTTGGCATTACCTTTCTTTGGGATTGGAATGAAGACTGACCTTTTCCAGTCCTGTGGCCACTGCTGAGTTTTCCAAATGTGCTGGCATATTGAGTGCAGCACTTTCACAGCATCATCTTTCAGGATTTGTAATAGCTCTACTGGAATTCCATCACCTCCACTAGCTTTGTTCATAGTGATGCTTTCTAAGGCCCACTTGACGTCACATTCCAGGATGTCTGGCTCTAGATGAGTGATCACACCATCGTGATTATCCGGGTCATGAAGATCCTTTTTGTACAGTTCTTCTGTGTATTCTTGCCACCTCTTCTTAATATCTTCTGCTTCTGTTAGGTCCATACTATTTCTGTCCTTTATTGAGCCCATCTTTGCATGAAATGTTCCCTTGATATCTCTAATTTTCTTGAAGAGATCTCTAGTCATTCCCATTCTGTTGTTTTCCTCTATCTCTTTGCATTGATTGCTGAAGAAGGCTTTCGTATCTCTCCTTGCTATTCTTTGGAACTCTGCATTCAGATGCTTATATCTTTCCTTTTCTCCTTTGCTTTTTGCTTCTCTTCTTTTCACAGCTATTTGTAAGGCTTCCCCAGACAGCCATTTTGCTTTTTTGCATTTCTTTTCCATGGGGATAATCTTGATCCCTGTCTCCTGTAAAGTGTCACGAACCTCATTCCATAGTTCATCAGGCACTCTATGCAGTTTTCCCTGTTTTCTTCAATTTCAGTCTGAATTTGGTAATAAGGAGTTCATGATCTGAGCCACAGTCAGCTCCTGGTCTTGTTTTTGTTGACTGTATAGAGCTTCTCCATCTTTTGCTGCAGAGAATATAATCAATCTGATTTCAGTGTTGACCGGTGTTAATTATGACAAGAATTAACAAAAAAAAAATGCAAGCTTATAAAAAAAAGAAAAAATAATTATCAAAAAATATAAATAGGTATTTTGCAGAAAAAAGTGCAGATAGATTATAAACATATCAAAATATGGTCTACCTTGTTTTAAATGAAAAAAATGCACATTGAGTGAATTCCCTAGGATTCTAGTGGCGAGGACTTGGTATTTTCATAACCATGGCCTGGGCTTAGTCCCTGATCAGGAAACTCAGATCCTGCCAGCCACATGGCATAGGGCTCCCCCTACCACCTTCCCCAAATTTATTGGAACAAGCAAAGAAAAGAACACAAAAGAGGTTATTTTCTACCTATCAGATTATTTAAAAAGGTTAAAATTGGATAATATAATACAGACAAATTTGTACAAATTACTCTGTGGAGGACATTTTAGCAATATCCATTAAAATTCAATATACACAAAGCTTCTCATCCAGGTATTCCACTTTTAGGAATTTATCCAGTTTTATACAGGTCTGAAAACATGCACATACATGTTCTTGCAGCATTATTTATAAGGAGAAAAAAATTGGGTGGGGGACAACCTAACCATATAGTAATGGGGAAATATTACACAGTTCTTAAAAAGATGGATGTATTATTAACAAATACAGGATAAATCATATTCCTCCATTTGTGTACAACAGTAGAATTAGATATATTGCTATTAAAGCACATATACATATATAAATACATGGAAACTCTGCAAAGGTAAGTAAGAAACTCCAGATGGAGGAAATGTTGTGTTGCAGAACTGGCCAAGGCTTTGGAATAGAGAGGAGCTTCCTTTTGTTCTGTTTGAAGTTATTTCCCCTTGCATGTGTGCTATTTTATTTTTTTCAAGGAATAATAACAAATTATTCCATGTCCAAGGCAAGAGAAACCCAAGTAAGATGGTAGGTGTTGCGAGAGGGCATCAGAGGGCAGACACACTGAAACCATAATCACAGAAAACTAGCCAATCTGATCACATGGACCACAGCCTGGTCTAACTGAATGAAACTAAGCCATGTCGTGTGGGGCCACCCAAGATGGGCGGGTCATGGTGGAGGGGTCTGACAGAATGTGGTCCACTGGAGAAGGGAATGGCAAACCACTTCAGTTTTCTTGCCTTGAGAACCCCATGAACAGTATGAAAAGGCAATGATAGGACACTGAAAGAGGAACTCCTCAGGTCGGTAGGTGCCCAATATGCTACTGGAGATCAGTGGATAAATAACTCCAGAAAGAATGAAGGGATGAAGCCAAAGCAAAAACAATACCCAGTTGTGGATGGGACTGGTGATAGAAGCAAGGTCCGATGCTGTAAAGAGCAATATTGCATAGGAACCTGGAATGTCAGGTCCATGAATCAAGGCAAATTGGTAGTGGTCAAACAGGAGATGGCAAGAGTGAACGTCAACATTCTAGGAATCAGCGAACTAAAATGGACTGGAATGGGTGAATTTAACTCAGATGACCGTTATATCTACTACTGCGAGCAGGAATCCCTAGAAGAAATGGAGTAGCCAACATGGTCAACAAAAGAGTCCGGAATACAGTACTTGGATGCAGTCTCAAAAACAACAGAATGATCTCTGTTCGTCTCCAAGGCAAACCATTCAATATCACAGTGATCCAAGTCTATGCCCCAACCAGTAACGCTGAAGAAGCTGAACTTGAAAGGTTCTATGAAGACCTACAAGACCTTTTAGAACTAACACCCAAAAAAGATGTCCTTTTCATTATAGGGGACTGGAATGCAAAAGTAGGAAGTCAAGAAACACCTGGAGTAACGGGCAAATTTGGCCTTGGAATACGGAATGAAGCAGGGCAAAGGCTAATAGAGTTTTGCCAAGAGAACGCACTGGTCATAGCAAACACCCTTTTCCAACAACACAAGAGAAGACTCTACACATGGACATCACCAGATGGTCAACACCAAAATCAGATTGACTATATTCTTTGCAGCCAAAGATGGAGAAGCTCTATACAGTCAGCAAAAACAAGACTGGGAGCTGACTGTGGCTCAGATCATGAACTCCTTATTACCAAATTCAGACTCAAATTGAAGAAAGTAGGGAAACCGCTAGACCATTCTGGTATGACCTAAATCAAATCCCTTATGATTATACAGTGGAAGTGAGAAATAGATTTAAAGGCCTAGATCTGATAGATAGAGTGCCTGATGAACTATGGAATGAGGTTCATGACACTTTACAGGAGACAGGGATCAAGATTATCCCCATGGAAAAGAAATGCAAAAAAGCAAAATGGCTGTCTGGGGAAGCCTTACAAATAGCTGTGAAAAGAAGAGAAGCAAAAAGCAAAGGAGAAAAGGAAAGATATAAGCATCTGAATGCAGAGTTCCAAAGAATAGCAAGGAGAGATAAGAAAGCCTTCTTCAGCGATCAATGCAAAGAAATAAAGGAAAACAACAGAATGGGAAAGACTAGAGATCTCTTCAAGAAAATTAGAGATACCAAGGGAACTTTTCATGCAAAGATGGGCTCAATAAAGGACAGAAATAGTATGGACCTAACAGAAGCAGAAGATATTAAGAAGAGGTGGCAAGAATACACAGAAGAACTGTACAAAAAAGAGCTTCATGACCCAGATAATCATGATGGTGTGATCACTCACCTAGAGCCAGACATCTTGGAATGTGAAGTCAAGTGGGCCTTAGAAAGCATCACTATGAACAAAGCTAGTGGAGGTGATGGAATTCCAGTAGAGCTATTACAAATCCTGAAAGATGATGCTGTGAAAGTGCTGCACTCAATATGCCAGCACATTTGGAAACCCAGCAGTGGCCACAGGACTGGAAAAGGTCAGTTTTCATTCCAATCCCAAAGAAAGGCAATGCCAAAGAATGCTCAAACTACTGCACAGTTGCACTTATCTCACACGCTAGTAAATTAATGCTCAAAATTCAGGAAGCCAGGCTTCAGTAGTACTGAACCTTGAACTTCCTGACATTCAAGCTGGTTTTAGAAAAGGCAGAGGAACCAGAGATCAAATTGCCAACATCCGCTGGATCATGGAAAAACCAAGAGAGTTCCAGAAAAACATCTATTATTGACTATGCCAAAGCCTTTGACTTTGTGGAACACAATAAACTGTGGAAAATTCTTCAAGAGATGGGAATATCAGACCACCTGACCTGCTCTTGAGAAATCTGTATGCAGGTCAGGAAGCAACAGTTAGAACTGGACATGGAACAATAGACTGGTTCCAAATAGGAAAAGGAGTATGTCGAGGCTGTATATTGTCACCCTGCTTATTTAACTTATATGCAGAGTACATCATGAGAAGTGCTTGGCTGGAAGAAGCACAAGCTGGAATCAAGACTGCCGGGAGAAATCTCAATAACCTCAGATATGCAGATGACACCACCCTTATGGCAGAAAGTGAAGAGGAACTAAAAAGCCTCTTGATGAAAGTAAAAGAGGAGAGTGAAAAAGTTGGCTTAAAGCTCAACATTCAGAAAACGAAGATCATGGCATCCGGTCCCATCACTTCATGGGAAATAGATGGGGAAACAGTGGAAACAGTGTCAAACTTTATTTTTGGGGGGCTCCAAAATCACTGCAGATGGTGATTGCAGCCATGAAATTAAAGACTCTTACTACTTTAAAGGAAATATGACCAACCTAGATAGCATATTGAAAAGCAGAGATATTACTTTGCCAACAAAGGTCCATCTAGTCACGGCTATGGTTTTTCCAGCGGTCATGTATGGATGCGAGAGTTGGACTGTGCAGAAAGCTGAGCACAGAAGAATTAATGCTTTTGAACTGTGGTGTTGGAAAAGACTCTTGAGAGTCCCTTGGACTGCAAGGAGATCCAACCAGTCCATCCTAAAAGAGATCAGTCCTGGGTGTTCATTGGAAGGACTGATGCTGAAGCTGAAACTCCAATACTTTGACCACCTCATGCGAAGAGTTGACTCATTGGAAAGGACCCTGATGCTGGGAGGGATTGGGGGCAGGAGAAGAAGGAGACGACAGAGGATGACATGGCTGGATGGCATGACCAACACGATGGACATGAGTTTGAGTGAACTCTGGGAGTTGGTGATGGACAGGGAGGCCTGGCATGCAGTGATCATGGAGTTGCAAAGAGTCAGATGTGACTGAGCGACAGAACTGAACTGAATGACAAATTATTCTTTTCATTAAAGTTTACTTATATTTATGGCTTTGCTGGGTCTTCGTTGCTGTGCACAGGATTTTCTCTAGTTGTGGTGAATGGGGTGGGGGGCTCCTTTCTAGTTTCGGTGTATGGGCTTCTCCATGTCACCACGTGGCTCAGATGGTAAAGAATCTGCTTGCAATGCAGGGAACCTGGGTTTGATTCCTAGGTTGGGGAGATCCCCTGGAGAAAGGAATGGCTGCCCACTGAAGTATTCTTGCCTGGGAAATCCCATGGCTTGCATAGAGTCGGGGATAAGACTGAGTGACTTTCACTTTCATCCTACCCTAGAATTATTTACACAGAAGAGATTATTTATGGTGAGGTCACTGCCTAGAGTTTGGAGTTTAAAATCCCAGGCACACTCTTTGTTCATTTTGTGGCTTTAGGTAGGGTAGAAACCAGCTAGAACTAATATCTCCTTGAAGCCCAAAGGTGGCTACATCTAGGAGGGTAGGGTTGATCCACAGATGTGAAGCTAAATAATCTCTATCAAGGCGCTTTTACTTCAGTAGGGGGCTAGGAGTGGGCAGGGAGCATTACTGGAGCTGGGTGGAGTTATTGCAAATGGAGGAGTTATTAGCAGGTTTCAGAGAAATGAGGGGCATTAGCCTCCTCGCCATCTGCAGAGACAGCAGAGCCTACTCTGTGTCTTTGCTGTCACAAAGGAAAGGTGGAGTAGCCATCAGAGCCTACCGTGGGTTTGGGCAACCAGGCAATGATTTTGGACAGGTTCCCTTTTTTAACCAGGCTAGGGATGGAAATGATCAGGTAGAGTTCACCACCGTGAGGATTCAGAACAGAGCACCCCAGGGCTAGTTGATGAACTGCATCTTAGAAAGAAACATGGACCTTCTCAACTTGCATCAACAGGAAGAAGTACCCTGGGTGCTGACTGTGCCATAGCACTGAAGCAGATGAGAATGGCCAGTCGCAATATAATCTCAGCAAAAAGGAGAGTTCTTTTTGCACGTGCAAAACTGTGGTGCAGAGAGACTCTGCAAATTCATCTTAGTGCTGGGAAGGCTAGGCATCTGCTGGCTTGCTCAAGGTTCAGTCTCGGCAGTCTAGCAGCAGTGCTCACATTCTGGCCAGGATATCCGTGTCTCTATCTCTGTTCACGTCTGCCTCTATGCTTTTTGTCTTTCTTATCTATCTATCTATCTATCAGTCTGCCTGTCTATCTGTCTGCCTGTCTATCATAATTTGGGCCATTGTTCATGCACACATAACAAACTATCATGGGTGCTTGCGCTCAGTGGTGTCTGACTCTTTGCGACCCCATGGACTGTAGCCCGGCCAGGCTTCTCTGTCCATGGGATTTGCCAGGCAAGAACACTGGAATAGTTTGCCATTCCCTTCTCTAAGGGATCTTCTCAACCCAAGGATCGAACCCATGTCTTCTATGCCTCCTGCATGGCAGGTGGATTCTTTACCACTGAGCTACGTGGGAAGCAACAAACTATATTGGGATGTAAAATACTTAGAACATCTTCCCAATTACCAAATAACTAATGTTGTTGTTAAAAAAAAATTCTTTGTTTACATGCTCTACCATAAACTTTATAGTCACAACAAATACTACACAACTATAAACGGGTTATAAAATGCAGACATAGTGAAAAACAAGGCAGTTTTTTATAATGAACTGTTACATTTCGAGTAGATATCTGAAGCTTATAAAAAGTGAGAAGATGAAATGGAAGGAGAGTTGAAATAGTCATCATTTGTCCCTGGTCACAGAAGGTGATGATGTGAATGTTCTTAGTGACAAAGGGACAACTGCAAGCAAATTGCACTGATTCAGTAAAGTCAGTCTATTCTTGGAGGCATTATTTTTTCCTCCTCCTGCTGGATAAACATACAGGATCATATGTGCTTCCAAAATAACCCAGTCTCATCTCACTTCTTTGAAAATTGTTTTAGTGAAATAGCTTCCTTAACCCACAATTTTATGGATGAGATGGATGAGTTGACAGATTCAAGATTGTATGCCTTTAAAATAACAGGGGAGAATGCGTACACATATATGAGTAGCTGATTCCCTTTTCTGTACACCTGAAACTATCACAACATTGTTAATTGCCCATGTATGTGTGCTATGTCACTTTAGTTGTGTCTGACTGTGCAACCCTATGGACTGTAGCCCCCCCAGAATCCTCTGTCCATGGGGATTCTCCAGGCAAGAATACTGGAGTGAGTTATCTGCCCTCTGTCTCCTGCATTGGTGGGTAGCATTGGCAGGTGGGTTCTTTACCACTAGCATCGCTTGGGAAGCCCATTAATTGGCCATACTTCAATAGAAAATAAAAGGTTTAATAAAAAAGAAAAAAATAACAGGGGAAATAGCACATTAATGGAAAACCCACAACTTCTTTTTAAAAATGTAGCGAAGGTATTTCATCGCACTGTCTAGGACTTCCAATACAGTGTTGAATAGAAGGGATGAGAGATGTCTTTGTCTTATTCCTGAGCTTATGAGGAAAGCGTTTAACATATCCTTATTGGATTTTAGCCAATGTCCTTTTTTTCAGACTGAGACAATTATTTGTGATTCCTAGTTTCTGGGATTTTTATCAGGGATGAGTATTGAATTTTGTCAAATGTTGCTCTGCTTTTTATTGAGAATATTATGCTTTTTTCCTTTCTTATAGTGTCAGTGTGGTAAATTACATTGATTGATTTTCTCATGTTGACCTAACTTGCATTCCTAAGACAAAACCCCACTTGGTCACTGTTATGTTGTCCTTGTTCTGTGTTTTTGGATTCCATTGGCCAGTACCTTGTGAGGATTTTTGAATCTGTGTTCATGAAAAATATTGGCCTATAATTTTCTTTTTTTTAAAGTTTGATTTCAGGTTTTGGTATCAGAGTTATGCTGGCCTCGTAAAACAAGATGGTAGGTTTTTCTTCCTCCCGTGAAAGAGTTTATGCAAGATTGGTATTCCTTTTTCCTTGAATACTTGGTAGAATTCAAGAGAGTTAAGCCATCTGAATCTAGAGTATGTGATTTCTGTGTGTGTGTGTTGGGGGGAACAGTTTTAAATTACGTATTTAATTTCTTTCCAAGAGTTCTGCCTCCCCTTCTTACTCTCTGTTCTACATAGGTCTTATTTGTTTACTCAGCATTTTTCTTTTCTCGGGGAATCATCCTTTCTTATTCTATGGGGTCATAGAAGAACTGTCAATCACCGTATTTTAGACCTCTGCTTTCTTGGAGGTTGTCAGTATGTTAGCCAAACTGACATAGCAAATTGAGACATTTCTGCTAGAGAAAGCAGGCAAAGACTCTTTCCTTTACTGTAAAGGTGCTAGGATACTGTGAGTTTAGGGCTGTCAGTGGCCATTTCCCCCAGTCACAGGGAGGAAGAGTGTCTGTGGTTAGAAGAGAGGACCAGCTCATGGAAGGAAGTAAAGTTAAAGATGGAAAGAAGCCTGAACGCATCACTTAGATGCCCAGGGAAAATCATGTCTAAAACTAGTTCTATTTTTAGGCTTTTCAGATACATAAGCAAATAGATTCTTAAATTTTTTAAATTTTAAATTAAGTTAATTTGAGTTGGGTGTCTGACATTTGTAATGAAAAGAAACTAGACTGATACAGTCAGAAGAATCTGCACTCTTGGGCTTTCAATCTTAATCTGTGGTTTGGTGTTAAGGCACTTCCTTCTCTCTTTGCTCATTAGGTAGGAGGTAAAGAAAGGAGGAGCAGGTGTATGGATGGTTGAGAAATATTCCTTAAAATAAAGTGCACTGAAAGACTGACTCTGATCTTATTTTGGAGTGGGGAAACATGTGACCTCAAAATACTAAATGATTGCTAAGAATGTATTTTACATGAAACAGACCACTTTCACCTTCTGAGTTGGCCCACCCTCTGTCTGTGGAGTGTGTTTCTCTGTAAATAAATTCACTTCCTACCTGTCACTTTGTCTGTCACCGAATTCTTTCTGCAATGAGACACCAAGAACCAGAGCTTCATTGTCTTTAAACTAGGTGTGTGATTTCAGTTAAAAAACTATGGGTTCAAGTTCTGATTTGGGTTTTGGCTGGGTTTAAGTCCCAGTTTCAGTATCTTTTCACACCAGTAGACTACACTGTAGCCACTCTGATCTACCTGGGTCATATGGGGCTTAAGGATTTTTCCTCCCAGGGATCTTGAGATTCTTGAAAAAAAAATGGTCAGCTTCTCTTGAGTGCTACATACAAAGGGGTCTAACCTGGAAGGGACTTTATAAAGCTTCACCAGTTTCCCCCAGGACTTGGCTGCCTGCCTGCCTTTTGCTTGCATACATAAAAAAATGCTACCATTCAAATGATAACCCACTTAACAAGAGTCTGCTCCTAAATAAATTATGCTTCAATCTCGGATGAGGAGACAGTTGCCATAATTTAAATTTTTCCTCATCTGAGGCACCAAACACCTTGGCCATGTGCCACCACTAATAGGGGAATTGAGGACATACAAAAGGAGGTATGAACTTTTGATTCTGTGTGTTCATGTTGAGTAGGATTTTCCCCCAGTTCACCCCAAAGCAAATTGGACCTCTGTCCTCTACCCTCTCCTGTTTAGTTCTGAAGATGTTCAAATCACACTGACAAGCAACACATTAGCAAAAGAAAACAAAAATACATACTCACTCATGGCAGTGCTCAGAATGAATAACTGAAACGGGTAGTTAGAAATTTGGGCTTATATACCATGTTGATAGGGGAAGGGGAAAAAAAGAGAAAATATTGTAGTAGAGCAACTAGATTTCCTGGAAGCATTTGCCCTTGGCTTCAGGAATGTTATATATTTCCCAGGTAGCATTTGTGGACTGACTTGTCCTGTTATGGATCTCATTCTTATGTAAAAGAGCATTTCAGATTCCAAAATACTGACTTAGCTGTGACTTCTTTTTTTCAAGGCTACTGGAAAGTCTAGAAATTGTTTTATTTTTCTATCTTAGTGATTGTTTCCCACAATATGATGAAATTTGACATAATACGAGGTGTCAAAGGTAGACTTTGTTCTGAGAATAAATGAGCGATACACTTATCTCCTGCAATGTGAAGTCAAGTGGGCCTTAGGAAGTATCACGGTGAACAAAGCTAGTGGAGGTGATGAAATTCCAGTAGAGCTATTTCAAATCCTAAAAGATGATGCTATGAAAGTGCTGCACTCAATATGTCAGCAAATTTGGAAAACTCAGCAGTAGCCACAGGACTGGAAAAGGTCAGTTTTCATTCCAATCCCAAAGAAAGACAATGCCAAAGAATGATCAAACTACCATACAACTGCACTCATCTCACACGCTAGTAAAGTAATGCTCAAAATTCTCCAAGCCAGGCTTCAGCAATATGTGAACTGTGAACTTCCAGATGTTCAAGCTCGTTTTAGAAAAGACAGAGGAACCAGAGATCTAACTGCCAACATTTGCTGGATCATGGAAAAAGCAAGAGAGTTCCAGAAAAACATCTATTTCTGCTTTATTGACTATGCCAAAGCCTTTGACTGTGTGGACCACAATAAACTATGGAACATTCTTCAAGAGATGGGAATACCAGACCACCTGACCTGCCCCTTTAGAAACCTGTATGCAGGTCAGGAAGCAACAGTTAGAACTGGACATGGAACAACAGACTGCTTCTGAATAGGAAAAGGAGTACGTCAAGGCTGTATATTGTCACTGTTTATTTAACTTATATGCAGAGTGCATCATGAGAAACGCTGGGCTGGAAGAAGCACAAGCTGGAATCAAGATTGCTGAGAGAAATATCAATAACCTCAGATATGCAGATGACACCACCCTTATGGCAGAAAGTGAAGAAGAACTAAAGAGCCTCTTGATGAAAGTAAAAGAGGAGAGTGAAAAAGTTGGCTTAAAGCTCAACATTCAAAAAACTAAGATCATGGCATCTGGTCCCATCATTTTATGGCAGATAGATGGGGAAACTGTGGAACAGTGTCAGCCTATATTATTTGGGGCTCCAAAATCACTGCAGATAGTGATTGCAGCCATGAAATTAAAAGACGCTTACTCCTTGGGAGAAAAGTTATGACCAACCTAGACAGCATATTAAAAAGCAGAGACATTACTTTGCCAACAAAGGTCCGTCTACTCAAGGCTATAGTTTTTCCAGTAGTCATGTATGGATGTGAGAGTTGGACTATAAAGAAAGCTGAGCACAGAGGAATTAATGCTTTTGAACTGTGGTGTTGAAGAAGACTCTTGAGAGTGCCTTGGACTGCAAGGAGATCCAACCAGTCCATCCTAAAGGAAATCAGTCCTAGATGTTCATTGGAGGGACTGATGTTGAAGCTGAAACTCCAGTACTTTGGCCACTTGATGTGAAGAGCTGACTCATTTGAAAAGACCCTGATGTTGGGAAAGATTGAAGGCAGGAGGAGAAGGGGACGACAGAGAATGAGATGGCTAGATGGCATCACCGACTCAATGGACATGAGTTTGGGTAAACTCCGGGAGTGGGTGATGGACAGGGAGGCCTGGTATGCTGTGGTTCATGGATCGCAAAGAGTCGGACACGACTGAGCGACTGAAGTGAACTGCACACTTAACTCTCTTGGTAAATAAAGAAGTCGGTAGCATCATGCTTTATGAGTTTATGGACCATATTGCATACGTAAATCCCTTAGCCACTGAAGAATTGAAGAAACTCTACCAAGGCAGTCTATTTAATTGTTTGAAGAACTTATGCTTGAAATCCCTTTATAACTTAAAGGTTATGGAAATAAGTTACTTTCAGTGAACTTATAATTTGAAATAGAGAACATTTAAAAAATTAATCGATTGGGGAAATTGTTATACAATGAATCTGAGTGGATGATTTTTATTTTACATTATGCTATAAATACATTTGATAATTCATTTTTAGGAAAGATTTTTTTTTCACTTTTTTTTGGTCACACCACAGATGCTTATGGGATCTTAGTTCCCTGACTTGGGATTGAACCCATGCCCGCTGCAGTGGAAGTGAGGGAAGCAAGCAATCTTAACCACTGGACTGCCAGGGAAGTCCTGGGAAGATTTTCTGTGAATTTCCTTTGGACTTTTGTGTTCCATATAGCAAAAAGAAATTCATAGGTAATAGACTGAGCATTAAGATGGCTCCATGACACTGATCCTGAAATAAGTTGTACCCTTACTCATTCTTATACATCAGTAAAGATTCTATTTTCAGACATAATGATATTTACTGGTTTGGAAACTATTTCCACTTAATATAAAGAATATTACTTAAAAAAAATCTCTTGGAGGTCTGATGACATTTGCTGATTGAATTTGGAGGCTTAGGTACAATAAGATGTTCCCTCTCATCCATACTATAGTATGAATTTTAAAGTTGGACAGACCTGGCTTCAAATGTCAGTCCTGCAACTAACTAGTTGGAAAGTTACTCAACTGCTTTGGGTCTAGCACACTAATCTTAAAGAGCAATGTCAGCAATAATATTGATGTGTCCTGAGCATTTAGTGTCTGGCACATGGCAGTGTCTGGCATACTGTCTGGCATGTAGTATTTCCTCAATAAACAGTGAACTTCTAAATATGATGGTGCAAACTGTCGGGTCCACATAAAGGTCTGAAATGGAATGGCTTCTGAGAGAAACCTGTGTCACAGATACTAGTGCACAATCCCACCACATTTTGCTTTTCTATGATGACATGGCTAAAATAGAGGAATGTACTTGAGAAAAATACCAAGGAGTAGGTGAAGAGCACAGCCTTAAGAGAGACCGAAGTTGACTCTCTGGGGAGAAAAGTAAAAGGGACTTTGTAGGGCGGGTGGTCTTTGTGTGTTGGGAGAAGAGGTTGGAGGGTATGAAGCCAACAGATTATGGGAAGAGAAGTCAAGTTTTCTTCCTTCTTAGAAAACCAGAGCATTTCATATGTGGTCAGGATATTGTGTCGGAGAAGGCAATGGCACCCCACTCTAGTACTCTTTTGCCTGGAAAATCCCATGGACAGAGGAGCCTGGTAGGCTGCAGTCCATGGGGTTGATAAAAGCTGGACTAAGTACTATGCGACTTCACTTTCCCTTTTCACTTTCGTGCATTGGAAAAGGAAATGGCAACCCACTCCAGTGTTCTTGCCTGGAGAATCCCAGGGACGGGGGAGCCTGGTGGGCCGCTGTCTCTGGGGTTGCACAGAGTCGGACACGACTGAAGCAACTTAGCAGCAGCAGCAGTAGCAGGATATTTTGTGTGTGTGTGTGCATGCACGCATGTGTGTGTATGTGTGCACACGCATGTGTGTGTATGTGTGCACGCGCTTGTGTGTTTTCTTTGGTCAACACATGCTCAAACTACCTGGGAATTTCCAGAGACTAGAAAGGAAAGCATCTAGAAGGTGGCCTCAGCAGCAAGAAAGCCGTCCCGGTGGCCAGAGAGGGATAAGGAAAGGTGAAAGGAGGGGGAGATTTGCTTATATTCTGTTCCAACCAGGCTGCTGCTGCTGCTAAGTCGCTTCCGTCGTGTCCGACTGTGTGTGACCCCATAGACAGCAGATGTAAATCTTGTTTTTAAGAAGTGAAGACTGTTAGTGTAATTCTATGTTAGGAGTGCTTCCAGGGTCTGTGTGTGGAGAGAGGTGTTATGGCGGTTATCTTTCTACCCTTCCCTTTTTCTTCACTGCCTACAAAACTCTTACTTTGAATGGAGCTGTCATGTGAAAATCACTTACTTCCTAAGGCTCTTGTGAAGCTGGGGGTAGCCATGGGACGTAGTTCTCAGCAAATGAGATAGAAGTGGGAGTCAGCCAGTTATGTCTTTGAAAGCTTTGCTTTCTTGATAATAGGACAGAAGTAAGTATTACTGCCCTCTTCCTATTGTTCCTGGTTTGATTGGGTATTTGGAGGTACAGCATCCTTCTTGTAACCATCAGGTGTCAAAGAGCAGGACCCATGAATCCCAGAACCTGGATTCATGAGGGTGCCGTAGAGCAGCAGAGAGCCAAGAGTCGTTTCCTGCCTCTAGACTATCACCCTGATGGTGATGCTCAAATGCATTTCTAACCAACACTATTGATAAACAAGCTTTGTGTACTGGCTTCTTTTTTCTCTCTCTCCCTTTTAAAGAAATTGAGATTTATTGAGTTATGATTAGTATGCTATGCAATTCATCCATTTAAAGGGTGAATTCAGTGTGGCTGTAAATGTATTCACATGGTTGTGTCATCATCACCACAATCTAATTTTAGAGCTTCTTTGTTTCCTCTCCACAAAACCCTTATCCATTCACATGTTTGGAATCCATTCACATGTCACTTCAGTTGTGTTCACTCTTTGTGACCCCATGGACTGTAAAGCAGCCAGGCTCCTCTGTCCATGGGGATTCTCAAGGGAAGAATAGTGGAGTGGGTTGCTGTGCCCTCCTCCAGGGGATCTTCCCAACCCAGGGATCAAACCCATGTCTCTTATGTCTCCTACGTTGGCAGGCAGGGTCTTTGCCACTAGTGCTGCCTGTTAAGCCCATATCCATCCACAGTCATTTCCTATCTCCTCCCTCCCCCAATCACTCTTGAGCCATAGGCAACCACAAATCTACTTGCTGTTTCCACAGATATGTGTATTTCACATGAATGGTATCATACAATATGTGGACTTTTGTGTCTGACTTCTGTTACTTAGTGATGATAAGTAATTAGAAATGAAAAAGAAATCTTGTTTTCAAGGTTCATATGTGTTTTCATATGTGTTGGACTGAGGAGCCTGGTGGGCTGCAGTCCACGGGGTCACAAAGGGTCGGACACGACTGAGTGACTTTACTTACTTACTTATGTGTTGTAGTACATAAACTATTCTGTTTTATGCCTGAATAATATTCTACTACATAGATTTATCACATTTTATTTCTCCATTAATCAGTTGATAAACATTTGGGTTGTTTCTACTTTTGGCTCTTATAAATGTTGCTGTGAAAATTTGTGTACAAGTTTTTTTTGTGTGTAGATGTGTTTTCATTTCTCTTGTGTATATCCATTGAAGTGAAGTTGCTGAGTGATGATAGTATTTTGAGGAACTGTTTTCCAAAGAAGTTGCACTATTTAACATGCCCACCAGCAATATATGAGGGTTCCAATTTCTATATCCTCACCAACACTTATTAGTGTGCTTTTTTTTTTTATGATGGCCACCTTAGTGGGTATGAAGTGGGTATCTCATTGTAGTTTTAATTTGCATTTCTTTCCTAATAATGTTGAACATATTTTCATGGACTTTTTTCTGTATATTCTTTGGGGAATGTCTATTCAGATCCTTTGTCTATTTTTTAATAGGATTGTCTTTTTATTATTGAGTGGTAACTATTATTTACTTAGTAACTATTTCTAAAAGCTAATATACTTTAAACAAAGTAGGATATTTATAGAATTATCATTTTGATGCTTTCAAGTTAGTCACAAGAGGCATAGGCATAGTATTTTAATTAATATGAAAGCCCAATCATTAATAGTATTACCATTTTATTATAAATATATTTAGCCCTAAATCTCTTAAACAGTTAAATCTTAACTGTTAGTATTTTCAGTTTAACCAGCTGGACCAAGTAGAATCAGATTGGTTAAATTTCTTTTTTTTTTTTTTTTGATCTTGTATAGTGTCACTTAGTTATTAAGTCAGTGTCCCTGAAGGATAAATGCTTTTATTTTCTGCTTTAGCATGAATTAATATAGAAATCTTATCAAGACTATTAGTCTCTGATTCCCAAAAAAAGGCCTTTTGAGGTACTTTCACCTTCCCTGAGAGCCAGAAACCACTAGAGTAAAACATTAATTTACTCCAAATACTTGAAGTTGCTCATTAACTCTTTCTTATAGTAGTGCCACAAATTTAAGCATCTGTTCTCTAGGGGTGATCCAGGACAGAGGTGATCTTTTCCCATGAACAAGGGCACCGACAGTGAGAGTGAAGGAACATGGACAGATCTGAGAGACACACAGGAGGAAGCCGTGACAAGATTTGGTGACTGGGCTTCCCAGGGGGCGCTAGTGGTAAAGACCCGCCTGCCAATTCAGGAGACATAAGAGACGCAGGTTCAATCCCTGGGTCGGGAAGATCCCCTGGAGAAGGGCATGGCAACCCACCCCAGTATTCTTGCCTGGAGAATCCTCAGGGACAGAGGAGCCTGGCAGGCTGTAGTCCATAGGGTCGCACAGAGTTGGACACAACTGAAGTGACTGAGGACACAGAGAATGGAAGGGTGAAGGTGAGAATGAGGCAGAGGAAGAAGCAGGGTTATGAAGTGGGTGATGGGAATGGGTCAAAGTGCCTTCGTTAGCACAGGAAGCAAGAGCATCTCAGGCTGTGTGATGAAAATGCAAAGTTCTGGTTTAGACACGATTCATCTGAAGTCTCTCTGGAAAATTTACATGATGGTATCAAATAGATAGTCGTAAAACTGTATCTTCCCTTTAAGAGAGAACTTAAAGCTAAGTTGGTACATTGGATGTCTAAGCCTGAGAGTGGGTGATAGCATTGAGAAAGGATGGAGAGTGAGGAGATAAAAGGGCCTCATTCAGATTCGTGAGGAACATAAATATTTGAAAGATGAAGGAGGAGGAGTCTGCAAAGGTGGCTGACATGGAGCAGCTAAAAATGTAAAAAGAAAACAAAATTTCTGGGAAAAAGAAAAGTTATCTTTATCAACGATTGCGTGAACCAATCATGTAAGAACCAAAAAGTGTCTATTAGATCAAATCAAAAGAAGGTTTCTGGTGATTTTAGTGAGAATTGTTTGATTATGCTCACATAGCTAGTTAGCTGCAGACCTGAGATCTGAAGCCAGGTCTGTCTGTCTTTAAAACTGACATTCATAGTGCCTGGGAGGCGTACTTGACTTTCAAATTCAATCAGCAAATGTCATCAGACCTTCAAGAGATTTTTTAACAAAAGTAATATTCTTTAATATTAAGATGAAAATAGTTTTCAAACCAGTAAATGTCACTGTGTCTGAAAATAGAATCTTTATTCATGTATAAGGATGAGTAATGCTATAATTTGTTTCAGGATCCATGTCATGGAGCCATCTTAATGCTGAGTCTATTACACATGAATTTCTTTTTTGTTATTTGAAGCACAGAGGCCCAAAGCAGATTCAAGTAACAGTCTACTGCAGCCGGGAAAAGGATGGAGAGTGATGGAGGAAGGTACTGCCAGAGGAGATGATGTTTGAGCCAGGACCCGAGTGCAGTGAGGAACAAAGCCATGGACATAATCAGGGATTTCTAGCAGTGGGAATGCAAGCACAGAGGCCCGGAAGCGGAAAAGGATTTATCAAGTGGAAGGCAGAGCAAGACGCTTAGAGCCTTAAGGCTTGATTCTACAGTAAAACTACTCCAAAGTCTCAAAGAATGCAATCTCTAGCCTGTCTTTTATCTTTTATCCATATTTAAAAAAAATCTATTTTGAAAAAGAAATCTCACAGAGAAAAGTTCAAGTATAGCATGGTAATTTTTTTCTTTGAAACATTTGGGAGCAAGGAAATTGATGTGGCCCATTGCCCTGAATTTTTCTTTTGCCACACTCTGTGGCTTACAGTTCCCCAACAAAGGATCAAACCTGGACAGTTGGCAGTGAAAGCACAGTCTTAACCACTGGACCATCAGGGAATTCCTACCTCAAATTTTTTAATGTGTATTTTTACAAAGAAAAATTGGTCCCAGAGACATTTTGAGAGAACTATATGGGATTTTTTCAGAGTTTCATAATTAAATTTATTAAATATATTTAAGAAGAACAATGTTTATCATACTTACCATAGACTATATACATAAAAATATAATAAATTAACATTAATACTCATCCAAAGTTGATAGTATAACATATTTTACTTTTATAGGTACTCAATTTAAATATTTGTAGAGTAGGGCTTCTCTGGTGGCTCAGGCAGTAAGTATTTGTTGAATGAATGAAATGCATTTATTTCTTCAGAAAGATTTTATAACATAACATTTTAGGTCAGGCAGTTTAATCTGGATGCACTGTTCCTCCTGTCCTAATTGTAATATCCTATAATTCAGCATTATTATTACCTTTAAATTATTTTTGGAAAGAACTATATATCAGAATAATGGCATATAATCGTAATGAATTTTAATAATAAATTTTATTGTTTAATACTTTTATTAGTTTATATAATCACTGACAGGAGCAACTTAGTAAATGCTGCACACTGCAGCTGAAGCTTTATTAAAAATAATAAAGAAATGTAATTAAAAATATTTTTATTGAAGTATAGTTGATTTATAATGTTGTGTTAATGTCTGCTATACATGAAAGTGACTTAGTTTTACATATATCCTTTTTCATATTTCTTTCCATTAGGGTTTATCATGGGATATTAAATATAGTTCCCTGTGCTATACAGTTCAAAAGCATCGATTCTTCAGCGCTCAGCTTTCTTCACAGTCCAACTCTCACATCCATACATGACCACTGGAAAAACCATAGCTTTGACTAGACGGACCTTTGTTGGCAAAGCAGTATCTCTGCTTTTCAATATCCTATCTAGGTTGGTCATAACTTTCCTTCCAAGGAGTAAGCATCTGTTAATTGCATGGCTGCAATTTTTGGAGCCCCCCAAAATAAAGTCTGACACTGTTTCCACTGTTTCCCCATCTGTTTCCCATGAAGTGATGGGACCAGATGCCATGATCTTCGTTTTCTGAATGTTGAACTTTAAGCCAACTTTTTCACTCTCCTCTTTCACTTTCATCAAGAGGCTTTTGAGTTCCTCTTCACTTTCTGCCATAAGGGTGGTGTCATCTGCATATCTAAGGTTATTGATATTTCTCCCAGAAATCTTGATTCTAGAGAGTCCCTTGGACTGCATGGAGATCCAACCAGTCCATCCTAAAGGAGATCAGTCCTGGCTGTTCATTGGAAGGACTGATGCTGAAGCTGAACCTCCAATACTTTGGCCACCTCATGCGAAGAGTTGACTCATTGGAAAAGGCCCTGATGCTGGGAGGGATTGGGGGAAGGAGGAGAAGGGGACGACAGAGGATGAGATGGCTGGATCGCATCACCAACTCGATGGACATGAGTTTGAGTGAACTCTGGGAGTTGGTGATGGACAGGGAGGCCTGGCACACTGTGATTCATGTGGTCACAAAGAGTCAGACATGACTGAGCGACTGAACTGAACTGAACTGTGCTATACAGCAGGACCTAGTCCTTTATTATTATAAATATAATAGTTTGCATCTGCTAATCACAAACTTCCAATCCTTCCCTCATCCACCTCTCATCCCCCTTGGCAACCAGAAGTCTGTTCTCTATATCTGTGAGTCAGTCTCTGTTTTGTAGATATGTTCATTTGTGTTGTATTTTAGATTCCACATATAAATGATATCATATATTTGTCTTTATCATTCTGATGTTGCTTAGTATGGTAACCTCTAGGTCCATCCATGTTCCTGCAAATGGTATTATTTCATTCTTTTTTTAGGCTGAGTAATATTCCATTGTATATATGCATATATATATATGCAGAAACAGATGTCATTTTCATCATAGGGGAGTGGAATGCAAAAGTAGGAAGCCAAGAGATCCCAAGAGTAACAGGCAAGTTTAGGCAAGTTTGGCCTTGGAATAGAAAATAAAGCAGGGCAAAGGCTAACAGAGTTTTGCTAAGAGAATGAAGTGGTCATAGCAAACATCCTCTTCCAAAAACGCAAGAGACAACTATACACATGGGCATAACCCAATGGTCAATACTGAAATCAGATTGATTATATTCTTTGCAGCCAAAGATGAAGAAGCTCTATACAGTCAGCAAAAGCAAGACCAGGAGCTGACTGTGGCTCAGATCATGAACTCCTTATTGCAAAACTCATACTAAAACTGAAGAAAGTAGGGAAAACCACTAGACCATTCAGGTATGACCTAAATCAAATCCCTTATGATTATACAGTGGAAGTGACAAATAGATTCAAGAGATTAGATCTGATAGAGTGCCTGAAGAACTATGGATGGAGGTTTGTAACATTGTACAGGAGGATGTGATCAAAACCGTCCCCAAGGAAAAAAAAAAGCACAAAGACAAAATGGCTGCATGAGGAGGCCTTATAAATACCTGAGAAAAGAAGAGAAGTGAAAAGCAAAGGAGAAAAGGAAAGATATAAGCATCTGAATGCAGAGTTCCAAAGAATAGCAAGGAGAGAGAAGAAAGCCTTCCTCAGTGATCAATGTAAAGAAAAAGTGGGAAACAATAGAATGGGAAAGACTAGAGATCTCTTCAAGAAAATTAGAAACACCAAGGGAACATTTCATGCAAAGATGGGCACAATAAAGAATAGAAGCAAATAAGACTAACAAAAGCAGAAGATATTAAAAAGAGGTGACAAGAATACACAGAAGAACTATACAAAAAAGATCTTAATGACCCAGATTAACACGATGGTGTGATCACTCACCTAGAGCCAGATATCCTGGAATGCTAAGTCAAGTGGGTCTTAGGAAGCATCACTATGAACAAAGCTAGAGGAGGTGATGGAATTCCAGGTGAGCTATTTCAAATCCTAAAAGATGATGCTGTGAAAGTGCTGCACTGAATACACCAGCAAATTTGGAAAACTCAGCACTGGCCACAGGACTGGAAAAGGTCAATTTTCATTCCAATCCCAAAGAAAGGCAATGCCAAAGAATGCTCAGACTACCACACAATTGCAGTCATTTCACACTCTAGCAAAGTAATGCTCAAAATTCTCCGGGCTAGACTTCAACAGTATGTGAACCGAGAAATTTTAGATGTTCAAGCCGGATTTAGAAAAGGCAGAGGAACCAGAGATCAAATTGCCAACATTCGTTGGATTGTTGAAAAAGCAAGAGAATTCCAGAAAAACATCTACTTCTGCTTCATTGGCTATGCTAAAGCCTTTGACTGTGTGGATCACAACAAACTGTGAGAGATGGGACTACCAGACCACCTGACCTGCCTCCTGCGAAATCTGTATGCTGGTCAAAAAACAACAGTTAGAAGTGGACATGGAACATTGGACTGGTACAAAATTGGAAAGGAGAACATCAAGTCTGTATATTGTCACTCTGCTTATTTACTTATATATATGCAGAGTTCATCATGTGAAACACCAGGCTGGATGAAGCACAAGCTGGAATCAAGATTGCTGGGAGAAATATCAATAGCCTCAGATATGCAAATGACACCACCCTTATGGCAGAAAGTGAAGAGGGACTAAAGAGCCTCTTGATAAAAATGAAAGAGGAAAGTGAAATAGCTTAAAACTCAACATTCATAAAACTAAGATCATGGCATCTGGTCCCATCACTTCATCGCAAATAGATGGGAAAACAGTGGAAACAGTGAGAGACTTTATTTTCTTGGGCTCTAAAATCACTGCAGATGGTGACTGCAGCCATGAAATTAAAAGACACTTGCTCCTTGGAAGAAAAGCTATAACAATCCTAGACAGCGTATTAAAAAGCAGAGATATTACTTGGCCAACAAACATCCATATAGTCAAAGCTATTGTTTTTCCAGTAGTCATGCATGGATGTGAGAGTTGGACCATAAAGAAGGCTAAGCGTGGAAAAATTGTCACTTTTGAACTGTGGTGTTGGAGAACACTCTTGAGAGTTCCTTGGATTGCAAGAAGATCAAACCAGTCAATCCTGAAGGATATCAGTCCTGAATATTCATTGGAAAGACTGATACTGAAGCTGAAACTCCAATACTTTGGCCACATGATGAGAAGCGCCAACTCATTAGGAAATGTCCTGATGATGAAATGATTGAAAATAGAAGGAGACAACAGAGGACGAGATGGTTGAATGGCATCACTGTCTCAATGGATATGAGTCTGAGCAAATTCCAGGAGATGGTGAAGGACAGGGAAGTCTGGTGTACTGCAGTCCATGGGGTCACAAAGAGTCGGACATGACTGAGTGGCTGAACAGCGACAATATAATACGTAGGATAGACAACCCACTCCAATATTCTTGCCTGGAAAATTCCATGGACAGAGGAGCTTGTCAGTCTACAGTCCATGGGATCACAAACAGTTGGATATAACGGGACTGAGCACACATGTACACACACACACACACACACACACACACACACACACATATATGTATATATATGGCTATAGTCCATGAGGTTGCAAAAGAGTTGGACACGGCTTAGCAACTAAACAGTTATATATATATATATAAACACACACACACACACGCACACATACACACACACATCTTTATCCATTCATATTTTGATGAAAAATTTTTGAAACGTAATTTTTAGTAGCAACTCATGGGCCATGGGCAAGGAAGTTATTTGAAATTATTATTAAATGTTCTCTATATCTCCAGGTGTCATAATATTGCTTCTAGATGAATAAATATGTTTATATCATTTATTTTCTCATTTGCAGGTTTACTTCAATTTTTACTTTGTGTTTTTTTAATAAAAATAAATCAATATTAATGATATATTTGTAATTCTTAGGTGGCAGAATTTTAATTAAGGCTATGTAATTGTCCAAGTGATCTAAGTAATTGAATAGATTAGAAATGGTGCCTTTTATATGATCTTTTCATTGACCACAATATCAAATCTGTATCTTATCAGGCAAGCATTTCACTTCATTCATTTTACTTGACACAGTACAAAAACAAAGAATGTAATTAACTAGTAACAGAGCTTTACTCTTCCTTATAGCCTCTCACATTGACTGATGGAGGTTTCGTGGTAGACTTGTGGTAGGACTTTATTCTTAAGAAATAAATGACTTTGAAGGATTAATGAAGATACTTCAAAAGACCTCTGTTGCCTTCATTGTGACATTTGTTCAGTGATACCTAATGGTAATACTTGACATTTGTTCATTTTCTTTCTAGCATACTTGTTTGCAGCTGACATACTGAGAAGGGTGTATCTAACTCCCCCTTAAATATAACTGAGGAAAATTCATCATTATAGTATTTACCGAGTTTCTTAGTAATTTGATTTGTCCACAACAAATGCATGTTTTTTTCTGCATGGTTTTATATGGCTTCTTATTTTGGCAATTGTGGAACGTCTTCCTTCAGTGATGAGGCAGGTATTGTACTCTTCTTGCTAACATTAGTTTGGTCTAGATTAGTCTCCTGCATCTTTGAGGCTGTTAGAAAAAATGCAACCTCTCATGTATAGGGGCAAGTTACTTATTCTTTTTGTGTCTGTTTCTTTATTTGTAAAATGTTGAAAGCAATAAAAGTAGCCTAGCCCCTACTATCTGCTGGGAGACTTAAAGGATTAACATGTTAAATGACTTTAACAATTTCTGGCACATGCTAAGTACTGAATAAATACTAAGTAATAAGTTCTAAATATCATTAATCAACAATCTCAGATATGCAGATAGCACTCTAATGACAGAAAGTGAAGAGGAACTAAAGAGTCTCTTGATGAGGGTTAAAGAGGAGACTGAAAAAGCTGGCTTAAAACTCAGCAATAAAAAACTAAGATCATGGCATCCAGTCCCATCACTTCATGGTAAATAAAAGGGTAAAAATGGAAGCATGACAGATTTTTTTTCTTGGGCTCCAAAATCTCTGCAAATGGTGACTGCAGCCATGAAATTAAAAGATGTTTACTCCTTGGAAGAAAAGCTATGACAAAGCTAGACAGCATATTAAAAAGCAGAGATATCACTTTGCCAACAAAGGTCCATATAGTCAAAGCTATGGTTTTTCCAGTAGTCATGTATGGATGGATGTGAGAGGTGGACCATAAAGAAGGCTTGAGTGCCAAAGAATTGATGCTTTCAAACTTGGTGCTGGAGAAGACTCTTGAGATTCCCTTGGAAAGCAAGGAGATATAACCAGTCAATCTTAAAGGAAGTCAACCCTAAATATTCATTGAAAGAACTGATGCTAAAGCTCCAGTACTTTGGCCACCTGATGTGAAAAGCTGATTCATTGGAAAAGATGCTGATGCTGGGAAGGATTGAGGGCAGGAGGAGAAAAGGGTGACTGATGATGAGATGGTTAGATAGCATCACTGACTCAATAGATGTGAATGTGAGCAAACTCTGGGACATAGTGACGGACGGGAGCCTGGAGTGCCTAAAGTTTATGGGGTCACAAAGAGTCAGACATGACTTAGCAACTGAATAACAACAACAGCAAGTGTAATTTGTGTTGAGTGTACTGGTACCAAGCAAAATACTTCCCGACTCTATGCATGTGCATTTGGGACTGAGGCTGTGCAAATAACCTTTCCCTATCTCCTCTTGTTTCTAATTCATGTCCCAATTTGTATAGGATGTTTTCAACCATGTTTAAAGGCAGTCTTGTGAGTAAGGCATAGTCATGTCTCACTCTCACCAGCATGAGTAAAATGGATTGGTTTCAATAAATATGTATCTCTCTATCTTGACTATAAGGTAATTCTTGTACTGTTTTTTAATGTTAGAAAGCCAGCTTAAAGCCTGGGAGTAACTTGGTGCAACTCCTAATCATTGTCCATGTAGCCTTCCCACACACATCAGGTTTCTAATTCTAAAGTCTTAAAGATGAGTAAATATTTTGACATAAAAAAGACTTTGAATGTAACAAACATGAATTCAGTTATTGTCATCAGAACACATCTAAACTTTGTGTTCAGTAACCAATATTCATGAAATGAACTGAATCTGTCTCTGAGAACAATAAATAGTTCTTAATCTGTTTGGAGATAGAACGACTTTGTTATGTTTTGTGTCAAGAAATGCTATTGTTCCGTATTTACTTCAGAAATTTAATGGTAAATCCAAATTAATTTAGCTTTGAGAGTTTTATGGTACCTTTTGGGATATTACAACTGGGATATCACAAAATGAATCTTGGGAATCACTGGCAATTTGTAACACACACGTCAAAAACCGAAATATACTCTGTTAACATCTGCATATTACATTTACCTCTATACCCAGCCAGAGATCTCACACAGCAAATAAATAAAAAGGACATATTTCTGTGTTATAAGGCAAAGAATGAGCATAGAGGTAAGAGAAAAAGATGCGATTAAACACTGACTTTCTCATAGTCAGAGTACTCACTGTCATTATAAATCCTGATAGTTCTTAGAGTGTAGTTGAAAAAGCTTATTATTGAATAGGCTGCTAGACTGTGCATGAAGAGAGGGGAATGAGCAAAGAGAATCTGGTGGCTGGAAAAATGAGTGGGACTAGCATGGCTGACCTGGGAAGATCCTTCAGTCCAAGAGATGAACACATGCGTTTCTCTTTCTGCCTTCACAAATCACGACTGACCCATTCAAGCTGGATTCTCTAAGCAGGGCAAAACAGAGGTCAGCCTGACATAAACCCCTGACAGTAGACCCCTGAAGATTTATGTAGATTTGGGAGGATTCTGTTTTTTCTTCTTTCCAAACTCACATGCAATGCCATGGGAAATCCTGGATATGTCCCACGAGCTGGGCAGGGGACAACTGAGCAAAGGTTTATTAACTGATGATCTGAATTTATGTCAGAATTTCGCCTGCCTTGCTGTTTCTGTGTGGATCAAACATATATAATTGATATATTTCTCCTGCCATGCCACAGCACTAACCAAACGATGGCTTCACTTTCCTTGTTCTATTTCTAGCTAAGATAAAATCACATTTAGAGCTTGAATGTTACTTTAGTCTCATTAATTAATGTAACAAATGCTTCCTAAGTGATGCTGTGCTAGTTGTGTGTGTGTGTATGTGTGTGCATGTGTGCTGGTGGGTCTGCGCACGTGAAAAGAACACATCAATTGGTGATTCCTTAAATATCTTCCACTCTTTGAAGAGAGCTGAAGCTTGCACACTGTCACCTCCCACCCAGGCCTGAGTGCTCTAAGACTTTAATTGGAGCATGAAGATGTATAGTGGAAGAAAAGTACAGATAGATATTCTTGATGGAGAAAGTTTTACATGCTAAGACACAGGCAACGAAGTTCAGATGTTTGTAAGAAGTATTTCATTCATTCATTCTATAACTATTTATAGAGTACGTACTGTGTGACCAACACTGTCCTAGTCCCTGGATACTCAGCGCTAAACAAGGAAAAATCCTTGTTCTCATGCAACATTCATTCTGAGAGACAAGGGACAGATCATAAATAAATTAGGTAACTGCAGATAGTGTTAAGTATTATGAAGGAAACAAGATAATATAAAGCATAAGTTGGGTGGAAGACATTAGATAGTGTGGTCAGGGAGAGGTTTAGTTTTGCTGGAGAGTAGGTTCTGTGATAGGACTGTGAGATAGTCAACTAGCAAGATCTGTATGTGGCAGTCCTTGGAACACCATGCATGTCAGGCCTGGTAAGTTCTTTCAAGATATTTCTAGAAAACACTAAGTACTTTAATTCTTAAAGAAGTGAGATCTGTGCCCACTCTCCTGAACAACAGTCTTTTTTAGTACCCCATCTGCATGCTAAGTCATCACTTCAGTCATGTCTCTTTGCAACCCTATTGACTGTAGCCCACCAGCTTCCACTGTCCATGGGATTCTCCAGGCAAGACTGGGAACTGGTTGCCATGCCCTGCTGCAGGGGATCTACCTGACCCAGGGATCAAACTTGCATCTCTTATGTCTCCTGCATTGGCATGCGGGTTCTTTACCATTGGCACCACCTGGGAAGCCCAGTACCCTGTACAGAGGAACACTTGATATCCATGCTTGGCAGCTAAGTGGAAATGCTCATTCTCTAGTTATTCACTATTACATCTTGAGTCAATTAACTTTATTCAATGTCTAAATGCCTAGGAGGTTAATCTTGACAAGTGTATCTGAGAGAGCTGTAAGAATTTTTCTTAGTTGTTCATAAAATATTTCCAAATCACATTTAACCTCAGCTTATTATTTTTCCTGTTTTTCATTAAAATTATCTCACACTGAAGTCTATCCACACAGAAATCAACAAAGTTCCACCACTTGTATAAAAATGACCAACTACAATTTTGAAAACATAAATGTTATTTCTTTACTTCCTCACCTAAGGAAGAAAAAAGGTCTAAGTGGATTTTTCTCAAATATTCCGGTAATTCAAATTTTCATTCAGTACAAATACAAAATATTTTAACTTATAGAGATAATCAATTTTTTTTTCTTGAACACCCAGGACTGATCTTACTACAACTGAGTAATAAATTTGACTCTGAGCTTCCTGGCAAATAAGGCAGAAAGGGAAACATAATAGACAGTGAATTTAAGTCAGTGGTAATTCCTTTTGACATCTTAAGACTATTCTCTCTTGTTACGTGTTTCTGTTTGATATAGCAGTTTCAGATATTTACTGATAAGGGCAGGGGGTGGGAAAGGAAGCATTTTGGGGGTTAGAGATTCTGTTGCACTTCATATCACACTATAGACTTTTTTCTACATAGAAGGCTAAATTTCAAGCACTGTTTTTATCTCTTGGAGACTGGGTGGAAGATGTCAAGAAGTACAAATTCAGACTAAAGTTGAATTTATTGCCACTGGAATTAAAGACTGGGCTTTTGAACCATCAATATATATGCAGGAGTGATCGGAAACAAATGGAAAAGTCACAAATCCTGCGAACAGATTGTTTCAAATCTGAGGGGGATTTGTAAACCCTCTTGCTAGTTTTAGTTAATAAAATACTTTTTAGCAAACATTCTAAAGAAGATCACTTATGTTAATTGTTAATTGTTTTGTATTGAAGTGAATTTAAAATAATTTTATCCTAAATGTTTACAGAATAATTAAAGGCTCTTTACTGGTTACAAACTAAAGTGCCCATCTTTATTTTAGATGCTTGGGGTTGGTCAATATAATATACACACTGAAAAGGGTCACAAAATCATTTGAATGATGATTGTATTAATAATTAGTCATGCCACATTATCTTTTTTTGACGTCCCAACTTTTTATTTTGTATTGGAGTAGAGTTGATTAACAATGTTGTGTTAGTTTCAGCTGTACAAAAAAGTGATTCAGTTATACATATACATGTATCTATTCTCTTTCAAATTCTTTTCCCATTTAGGTTGTTACATAGTACTGAACAGAATTCCCCTTGCCACATAGCAGGTCCCTGCTGGTTCTCCATTTTATTTTATTTTTAATTTGTTTTTTTAATTTTGAAAATGTGGTAACACATTTACAGGAGACTTGGAAAATACAGAACAAGGTTACATATGGTTCCACTATATAGTACAGTTATTTTTTAAGTAGATAAATTTTTAGTTTTAGTTTCAATATCAAACTCAAAAATTAATAGAATAAATATACAGAGAAGTAGAAGGATATAGTAGACCTGAAAAGAACTGATTCAACAGAACTAAGATTTATGCAAATTTCACACAACAGCCGGATACAAATTCTATTCCAGTTTCCATAGACTGTAAGCTGGGAGACATATCCAGACACATAAAACAAGGTGCACAAATTTCATGGTCTAAAGGTATTGTAGTCACATAGAGTCTGTTCTCTTTTCACTGTGGAATTATTATAGGTTTCAATTATCCAAAGACACTTGAAAATAACCCACATATTTTCAAATCAAACCATATTACCTTCAATTAAGTATAAAGATCTTTCCAATCACGTAACCTAGAGATCACTTCAGCCTGTTGACTGCCAGTCTTTTATTTCTCTCATCCAGCAAAGGTGGGATGGATCCCTTTTCCTTAGGGAAGAGATGTCTGTGGTTTGTTGCCTTTGCCAATAACACAAATGTTAGTGAACCGGATGGCAAAGCTGTGGCCTTTGGCATCTTTCACACAAACCATATCAAAAGAACCAGGAGGTCCCTTTCTGTTGGTGATCACACCAATTCTTCCCAGCTTAGCACCTCTGGTCACCATATACAGGTTACCAGTGTTCAACTTGGTGGAATGGGGACATCTTGTTTGTCTCCAAATCAATCTGAACGGTGTCATTCACTTTGATGAGGGTATCAGAGAGGTAGGTGGTATGAGCATCATGAGTTACCAGATGAGGGATTCCTTTTGTGTTCAAAAAGGTCTTTCTCACTTGGTACAACTTGTGCTTAGCTTCCTCAGGTGGACTACAATGAACAGCAAAGGGACCCTTGGTGTCATAAAAGAGAGGGGAATTCTCTCAGGTCTTGTTAAGGCTGATGACATCTATTAATCCAGCAGGGTAGGTTAGGGTACATCAGTTTGGATCTCTGCCATCAATCTTTTTTTTCTCTCTTGTATTTATTTATTTATTTGGTTGCACTGGGTTTTAGTGGTAGCATGTGGGGTCTAGTTCCCTGACCAGGGATGGAACCAGGGCCCCATGTGTTGGGAGCACGGAGTCTTAGCCACTGGACCACCAGGGGAGTCCCTGCCATCAATCTTAATAAACTGTCACACATGCAGATCTTCTTCATCTCCTGTCAGAGCACACTCAAGTCTGTTCCTTAGAAAGTGAACTTGGAGGCATGTGGGGACTGGTAGATGGACAAGGAACAAGCACCTGGATCAGTTTTTCAGCATCCAGTGCTTTGGAGTTGCTACATGCTTCAGATACTTCCTGGGACACTGAGTCATGGCAGTGCTAACCATGAAAAGAGGATTCTTTAACCCTTTTCAGCTCAACTAAACTTTGAAGTCAACTTGGTTCTTAAACTGACGTCTTCTCAAAGTGTTAAAACAGAAAAAATAATTCCTGATAATTGACATCCATTCAAAATTGCAAATTCAAGATTTCAGTGTCTCCAAGTATAACCAGAAAAAGTAAGCCCCTAAATTTTATTCCTTCATTCATCCTTTTGCTCATAATTTGATCAGTTTTCATTGAGTACCATCTACCTGCCGGGATATTTGTTAAACTCAGGATAAACTGTGGTCTCTTGGGACTTCCATGTCATTAAAATGCAATGCTGTGTGATAGCTGTCATCCTGAAGATAGGCACAAGTGTTACTGGAACACTTGTGGAGGTCACCCTTGCTAGATGAACAAATTTGCGTTGATTTTTGGAGAAAGTGGCCTATGAGCTGTAAGCCATGGAAAGAGCAGGGAGTTACTGTAGTGACATTATATGTTTGGGAGCAGCTGGTTCAATGGTAGAGAGGCACAGCTGAGTGAAAATTCAAGCGAGTAGCATATATACAGTGGAATATTGAGTAAGAATAGCGTGCGGCAAATGGAACACTAGGATAGAGCTTTGTATGCCTCACTAATTTGGCATTCTCTCCTAAAAGTACCCCTAAAACCTTTGAAGGGTTTTGACCGTTGGATTGGGGTGATCAGATCTGTTTTTTGAATGACAGTGCCAGTAGGAGTGTGGCAAATAGATTGAGAATAGGGTATGAGAACTGTGGTCTGGAATCAAGTTAGAATTGTTACAGTAATCCAGGCAAGAAGTGATGAGGTCCTGAGCTATAACTGTTAACTATTTCCCAAAGACATAAAAATAATTTTTTTTAACTCAATTCTGGGCCAGATATTTAAAACAGTTACAGGAAAGCAGAAAACCAATTTATAGGCAAGGCTAGTTCTTTTTATTTTCTTTTTCATTAAAAAAAAATTAGTGCATTAATGCAATTTCAAAGCATATGGTAGTTTAGAACTTCCTAAGGAAAAAAAAATAGACAAGTTGATATTAAATCATCCATGCTTACAAATGGACTACTCTCTTTTCAGACAGGCCTCTGCAGATTAGAGTGAAACGGCTTCCCTGTAGCTCAGCTGGTACAGAATCCGCCTGCAATGCAGGAGACCCTGGTTTGATTCCTGGCTTGGGAAAATCCTTTGGAGAAGGGATAGGCTACCCACTCTAGTATTCTGGCCTGGAGAATCCCATGGACACTGGCAGACTACAGTCCATAGGGTCGCAAAGGGTTGGACATGACTGAAGCAACTTAGTAGAGCAATCTGTAGATTAATTAGAACCAAACCTATACATTTCAATAGTAACATATGTTCTGTTATCTGCCAATCTATTTTCAAGGCTATATGAGTATGACTGTATGCCACTGTGAACGAATGAACAGGAAAGATCAAAGTCATTTGATCTGGTTCTGTGGTTTATAAAATTCAAATCAATATGAAGAGAAAATAGCAGGCATCAGACATCCATCTATGCTTGTACCAGGTCATAGACTGTAATTCTATCCAAGTACAAGTTTCCATGGTAAACAGGGCAAGACTTGCCAACACTTCACAGGCTTCCAAAAAGAAGCTATGTCCTCTTGGGAGAACTTTGTAACTGGAAAAGAAAATCTTCACAGATGAAATCTTCAGCAAAATCAAGTCACAGACTGCGTTTCTGCAGCAGGCCTTTTGCAAACACCTCATCAACAAATATGGCACTGGCAGTGACCCGTCCTAGGGTAAAGGTGGTTTATAAAATGCTCCTGCCAAACCTTGTTTTTATTTGCACACAGCTTCCTAGGGGAAAAAAACCCCCAAATATCTAACTTTGAGTTGAAATTTTCCACGTTTCATCCCAATCCAAAGGTTACTTTAAAAAGTTTTTTTTTTTTTTTGGAAAGTTGAATTAAAGTCAAGTGAAATTTGTAAAGTTTAGTCATCTGAGGAGGTATGTGTACACAAAGATCTCAGTGAGTAACACAAAAAAATTACATTTTCCTTTTGCTTGTGACTTTTGAAAGACTAAATCCTTTTGGCTCTTTCTTTTGAAACCCTGTCTCAGTTACAAGGACAGGAAACCAACCTTTTTTTTTTTCAATTTATTCAAACAGATTTTTGCCTAGGAAGAACTAATAAAATTTGTGGTTGTTTGTCGTGCTCAGACCCTCAGTCGTGTCTGCCTCTGTGACCCCATTGACTGTAGCTGCCAGGCTCCTCTGTCCACGGGGTTTCCCCAGGCAAGAATACTGGAGTCGGGTGCCATTTCCTCCTCCAGGGATCTTCCTGACCCAGGGATGGAACTCTTACGTCTCTAACATCTCACATCTCTTATGTCTCCTGCATTGGCAAGCAGATTCTTTACCTCTAGGGACACCTGGGAAGCCCCATTAAAATAAGACTTTACATATTAAATCCACTAGTAGCAAAAAAAATTTGGAATGTCCTCACATACACATACATTTGATATAAAAATATATTTACAAATCATGAGCATAATTCAAATGAATTCGACAAATCTACTAAGTAGCAGGCACTGAGAGTTCAGTGTTCCAGGTATATAAAGCTGAATAAGGCAAGTCCTGGCCTCCAGAAATATATTATTTGGTAGTAGAGCTAAGAGTAATAACAATGGCAATACTGTAAGGCAGAATACAGTAAGTGTGGAGGTATAAGCAGTGATGTAGGAACACAAAAATGGAGAAATTAATGTTGATTGGAGGATGGGGATAGTTTATTCTGAGTTTTGAAGAACTGAGAATGGCAAAGATCAGTGAGTTGGGAAGGACATTTCAGACTAGAGACCAGTGTGAGCACATGAATGGAGGTTAGAGATGGGACTAGTCAAGGTGGCTGCCAAGTTGGAAATGACAGAGGACGGAGTAGAAAATCAAGTTACGAAAAGTTAAAAAGTTAGGCTCAGAGTTTCTCAGTGGGTGTGCTACTGGTTTTGGGGGGTGAATGGGTCTTTGCTGTCTTAGGGAGTGTGTGTCTTCTAAAAGTCATCAGTGCTCCATGGCATTTTGACCAATGAAAAGAATTCTCAAATATTTTCAAACCCGTCCTGGGGACAGGCAGTATCAACCCTGCAGAAAATGACTGAAGGTGGCGTGGGTTCCAAATCTGGGGGCAGTCCTTAATTCTGTAGGTGGTGAGTATCTACTAAAACCATTCTGACTAGAGCATGGGCCTGAGCAGCCTTGGGATTCAGGACAATGATCTCTGGAGATTGAATCAAAGGGAAAGAATGGGATAATCAAGTCAGTCTATTGCAATAGTCTAGAGAAGAGTCAACGTGGACCTGAAGTTAAGACGCTCATCACTTTCATGCTTGAAAACATTAATGTACATTATTATGATTAAAATCTTCATTGAATTTGTTGCAACATTGCTCCTGTTTTATGTTTTGGCTTTTTAGCCACAAGGCACATGGGATCTTAGCTTCCCAACCAGGGGTGGAACCCACATCCTCCGAATTGGAAGGCGAAGTCTTAACCAGCGGACCACCAGGGAAGTCCCTATTATTATTTTTGCCTCTGCTACGCCATAGCACTGCCTTGTAGAATTCTTTGTGCTGTAGCTGCTTTCCTGTTATTTTTCTTTCCCCAAATTAATATCATATGGTAAAGTCAGTATTACAAAAACAAGATTTTTAGAGGGTGATCAAAACACCCTCTCTACAACACACTTTCTAATTATAGCATAAACACGTGTGGGTGTGGAAAGCTCTATTTAAAAAACAAGACAGAAAGAATGCTGTTTCTCTGTTTTGTTTTAGATAGTGTTTGGATTCTTTCACTGCTTGAGAGGTTTTTTTTTGTTGTTGTTGTTTTTTCTTTTTCTTTCCCTCTCTCTTTTTAAAAGAAAGGCTCTGTTGACAGTAGACTGAAAAGTTTTGAATCCCAGATGTCAGTTCAATGGAAACTCGAAGTGGATAGGCAGATGGAGTCTTTCAGAAGCACCACCAGTTGCCAGAACAGAAGACAGTGCCCAAGGCAAGGGAGGCAAGTAGCTTGTGTTGCTGCTCGGATGTGTGCTGGTGATGGCGAGGGGTGGGGAGCACGGCTGCCCCCACGGAAGCCCAGTCTGCACATCTCTAAAGGGCGTCCCAGGTCAGCACCGTGGCTGAAATCACATCCTCTAATGGGCCCTCTCTCATCTACATTGCTGCCTTCTTGTTTCCCCAAGGGACTTCGGAAGGGACCCACTCCAGTATTCTTGCCTAGGAAATCCCACGGGCAGAGGAGCCTGGCGGGCTATACAGTCCATGGGCTTGCAAAGAGTTGGACACAACTTACTGACTAAATAAAAACAACAAATATTGACAGAGGATCAACCACAGATATGTTATGCTTAACTTTTTTTTTTTTTTGTAAAAAACCCTCTTCACGAAACTTTCAGGTGTTTTTCCGTGGGAAACAAAATGGGATTTCAGGCCTCATTAAGCAACTGAAAACTTGTACCACATCTACGGAGAGGCTCAAGGACTTGAAATCACAAATTCGAATCTGATCTGAGTCATTAGTGAGGCTCTCATTCTCCAAACCTCATCTCAACTTTCAATGAGGTTCCTGTAAAGGGTCTCTGAAATGGGCTTGGGCCCCCACTCATATATTCCAGGGCTCTATTCCCTTCAGTTTTTTCTTGTGCAAAATTGTTAATTATTCTCTTCATTGAAGAACATACTGAAAAAAAATGATTATACGTTTTCAAAATTTTCCTGAAACTTTCTATGTTATAAAGGATTTATATATATATTAACCCATTAAATACTTTGAAGCTCAGAGGATTAAGGGCCTTACCCAAGGTCACAGGATGGAAATCCCAGAACTCACATCCAGGTCTTTTTGACTCTGAGCTCATGTGTTCCCTCAACAGTTTGCTACTCAGTTACCAGCACTTTGACCCCTGAACTGATGGTAAGGAGGGCCAGAATTTCTGAGCAATATGATCTCCCAGTTCTGACCCAGGAATCAGTTGCTTCAAATAATGAGAATTGGTTCAATTGGCAGTTTCCAAAACTGTCTTTTAGACATTGCTATTATGGCAACAGCTTTTGTGGTTCATGACCCTCAGTGGCAGGAGAGGCCAGTGGCCCGGCTCCTGGTGCCCCTTCCTCCCTACGTGGTTGCACTCAGTGACTCCCAGCAGCATTTTCTCCTGGCTGTGGTAAACTCCCAGTTGCTCCTGTCAGCAGCTTTTGAAAGGTCCTCTGGGTCATTCCAGAGTTTCTTGCTTCCTGGCATAGCTCCTTGCAGCATCACCACCTCAGCACCACCTCTAAGGGCAGACCTCAGTTCTGGTGTTTGACAGCAACTTGTGTCTTCAAATGAGCCCTCAAAGTGACTTAGGGGAAGCAAGGTTCCATAAGGGTCCACAATGTCATGCCGGGATTTGCTGGACTCTGAGACAGATTTAGGTCTCCTGAGTCTCCACTGGTTCAGAGTGAGTGCCTTGACCTTCTTTCAGAAGTCACGTGTGTTGCCTGTAAAATTTTTCTCTACATGATCAGTCCTCCCTTATTGTGTGGTGAAATGAGCCCCGGAAACCGCCCTAGGCATTTCCAAATGCTTTAGCCCTCATAATTTTTCAACAGTGACCCTGGGTTATGTAGAAACTCAAAATTTGTCTTCATAACCACTTAGCAATATGAGTAGGGTGAGGTTTATTTAGGGCTCGCACCATGCCAAACCCTAAAGAAAGTTAGTTTAGTTCAGTCACTCAGTTGTGTCTGACTCTTTGCAACCCCATGGACTGTAGCCTACCAGGCTCCTCCATCCATGGGATTTTCCAGGCAAGAGTACTGAAGTGTGTAGCCATTTCCTTCTCTAGAGGATCTTCCCGACCCAGGGATTGAACTCAGGTCTCTCACACTGTAGGCAGACGCTTTACCGTCTGAGCCACCAGGGACATCCCTAAAGAGCTGGACCACAAAGAAGGCTGAGTGCCGAAGAATTGATACTTTCAAATTGTGGTGTTAGAGAAGACTCTTGAGAGTCCCTTGGACTGCAAGGAGATCAAACCATCCTAAAGCAAATCAACCCTGAATATTCACTGGAAGGACTGATGCTGAAGCTGAAGCTACAGTACTTTGGCCACCTGATGCGAAAAGCCAGCTCTTTAGAAAAGACCCTGATACCGGAAAGACTGAAAGCAATAGGAGAAGGGGGCTGCAGAAGATGAGATGGTTAGATAGCATCACTGACTCAATGGACAGGAATCTGAGCAAAAGCTGGGAGACAGTAGAGGACAGAGGAGCCTGGCAGCCTACAGTCCATGGGGCTGCAAAGAGTCGGACAAAACTTAGCAAATGAACAACAACAAATCCACGCCAAGCACGTAAGTGCTTTCTATTAACTTTTAAAATCCTCATAGCACATTCCTGAGGAAAGTCCTGTTTTAAGCCCCATTCATTTACTATTTTTTAATTTATTAAAAAGACTTATTTGGCAGAATGGGGCCTTGTTTGTGGCATGCAGGATCTTTGATCTTTGCTGCGGTATGCAGGGTCTCTTGGCTGCAGAATGTGACTTCTTAGTTGCAGCAAGTGGGATCTGGTTCCCTGACCAGGGATGGAACCTGGGCCTTCTGCTTTGGGAGTGTGGAGTCTTAGCCACTGGACCACCAGGGAAGGCCCACCCCTTTTAAAAACAGGAAAAAGGAGACTTACAAAGTTAAAAAATCTGCTCAGGAGGTAATGCCTCCTGGTTCTTTCTGAATTCCAGAAATTTTTCGTGAATAAAGAAGAGTATATCACATTAAAGAATTTGAGTGCCTCCTTTATCCTTGCAGAATGTCACATTTTCCCCAAGGACTGATATCTTTAAGCCTCACGTGGTCTGAGCAGAAAACTTCTGTGGCAGATACTTCTTTTCTCACCTAACAGTCCTTCCTGGTTCTTCCTTGCCAAAATGAAAAGTTAGTCGCTCAGTCATGTCTGACTCTTTGTGTTCCCATGGGCTGTAGCCCACCAGCCTCCTCTGTCCATGGGATTCTCCAGGCAAGAATACTGGAATGGGTATTCCAGTATTCCCAGATTCCCCTTCTCCAGGGGATCTTCTCAACCCAGGGATTGAACCTGGGTCTCCTGCATTGTAGGCAGATTCCTTACCACCTGAGGCACCAGGGAAACCCCCTCTTTGCCAAAGTCTCTGGTTTTGTTCAAATGGCAATGTGCTGTGGAGGTTCAAGGGATTGGATCCTTGTTGGCCTCACTCAACCACAGAGATCCCAATTCTTCTTTGCATATTGGGTATAAGAGCAGGTCTGGATGAGTTGGGGGATCTTTGAGGCTCTTCTAGACAAGATGTTCCTGTTTGAGTGAATACAGAACCACGTGAGGAGAAAGCACCTTGTCCTCATTCTTCCCTTCCTGCTTTGGATAATGTTGAGCGAGGAGGTGATGCCTGGGGCTCAGAGAGCTTGTGGCCATTAGATTACAAGCCTAAGGATAGAGAGCAATGACCTGTGGCTGGCAAAATGGGATAATAATAATAAAAGCCTGGTTCTTTTTAAATGACATGGAGCCTTCAAACTGATCTTGGAATCACTTCTGAATTTCTCATGAAGTTGACAATAAATGTCCTTTTACTTGTGCCAAGGCTTCACAAAATGTGAGAAGTATGTGCCAGTCTGCAAACCGTTCTTACTGCTCTGTAAAGAGATAAGAACAGAAAATTGAGAAGAAGGGCTTCAATACTACTATACCTCATTGTTGTTACGCTGGTGACAGTAGATTTGTTGAACGAGCTATTGACCAGCCCGAGATGGACTGGAGATTAAAACAACAGCAATGCCACAGGGAACTTAGTTGATAATTCAGTGGACTTTTTTTTTTTTTCTTACTGTTAGCTAAGAGTATTCTTAACTCTTAAGAAGTTTGTGCTCACATGACTGACATACTCTCGAATTTAAACCGATTTATGTCACGTGGTAGAGACCTAGATACAGTTGAACTTTTTGCTTAGGGGCTGTCTTAACAAATGTGGTGTTCTGTTTGATCTGATTCTTCTGTGGTCATCAAGCCACTTCAGGTAAAGCAGGGTGGTATGGACTGGTCACTTACTAAGTATAGCAAAAGTATAATGCTGACAGCGTTTAGCTCAGGGCTCTGTCATGTGGTCCCTCAGGGGTCCCTCCCATCCAACCAGCCTGTCATGCCTCTTCTTCTCTCTCCTATTCTTGCTTTTACTCTCAGCCTGACATGAAGTCATCTTTAAGAAGTGTTTGAAATATTTTTATTTTTTCCTGAAGTATAATTGATTTATAATATTACATTATTTTTAGGTAATCACTATAGCATAGTAATCCAGTATTTTTATAGATTATACTCCATTAAAAGTTATTATACCTAAGGTCATATCCATGAAATATAGTCTAAAATCAATTATACGGATGCTAAATCAACTCTAAGATTTAATGCTCAACCATTGTATAAAAGAAGTTAGAAAATAAAGAATTTCCATATTAAAAAGTTATTACAAGATAATGTCTATAATTCCCCATGCTATACCATGTTTTCTCATTGCTTATGCATTTTGTACATAGTAGTTTGTGTCTCTTAATCCCTTACCCCTAATTTGTTCCTCCCTCATCCTTCTCCCCTAGTAACCACTAGTTTGTTTTCTTTGTGTGTGAATCTATTTCTGTTTTGCATTTATGTTCATTTGTATTTTCATTTTAAAAACATATTTATTTATTTATTTGACTGCTTTGTTGCAGCATACAGGATCTTTCATTGTGGCAATCAGGCTCTCTAGTTGTGGCTCACAGGCTTAGTTGTCTTGCGGTATGTGGGATTTTAGTTCCTCAACCAGGGATTGAACCCACGTCTCTTGCATTGCAAAGTGGATTCTTTACCACTGGACCATCAGATAAGTCTCTATATTGTCCTTATTTTAAAATTTTTGTTTGTATAATTTAAACAAAATTGTATGCAATTTTAAAGGTAACTTTCCGTTTAGTGCTTACAAAATATCATTATATTCCCTGCATTGGACAATACATCCTTGAATCTGTCTTATATCCAATAGTTTGAACCCTCCATTTTATCTCCCCTCTGTTCCCCACCCCCCTGCAGCTGGTAACCACTAATTTGTTCTCTAAATCTGTGAGTCTGCTTTGTTTTTGCTTTATTCACAAGTTTTTTGTATTTTTTAGATTCCACATATAAGTGATATCATGATATTGTACAGTATTTGTCATTCTCTGACATTTCATTGAGCATGATATTCTTTAGGCCCATCCATATTGCTACAAATGGCAGCATCTCATTTTTCATGGCTGAATAATATTCTGCCACACGTATATGTTAGTCACTCAGTCATGTCTGACTCTAAGACTTCATGGACTGTAGCCTGCCAGGTCCCTCAACCCATGGAATTCTCCAGGTAAGAATACTGGAGTGGTTGTCATTCCCTTTTCCAGGGGATCTTCCTGATCCAGGGATTGAACCTGGGTCTCCTGCATTGCAGGCAGATTCTTTACCATCTGAGCCACCAGGGAAATCCCTTATACATATATACCACAATCTTTATCCATTTGTCTGTTCATGGGCCCTTGGGTTGCTTCCATATCTTGCCTATTGTAAATAGTGCTGTTATGAACATTGTGGTGCGTGTATCTTTTCAAATTAGAGTTTAATGAGATTTTAGCAAATAAATTTCCATAAAGCCACTTAAAACTTTGCAACTTTAGGAAAATCACTGACTTCTTTGAATCTCAGTTTGTAAAATGAGAATAATATGACACTCCCACTATATAAATAATGATAATAACTAGCACTTATTGTGTGCTTGGTACAGTTTCAAGCCCTATATGGGTATTACCACATTTAGTTCTCTTAATGACTTTACGATGTATGTGCTACAACTTTATCCCGCTATACAAAGGAGAACTGTGATGAGGTGACAGGGCCATGGTTTGAATCCTGATGTGCCCACGAGAGCCCTCCTGCTTGACCACTATGCTGTAGCTCCTTATTGTAAGAAATTGTTAATATTATCTGATGAAAATATTTGGATCAAAAAAATAGCTCATCTAGCAATTTTGTCTGCGTGAACCACCCATTCATGTAATTGCATATTAATATGATTAAATGTTTAGAAATGAACCATTTCAGAGAATCAAAAAAGGAAAAAAAAAAAAAAGAAAAAAAGAATCAGCTGGAATATCTGGTTTCTGATTGATTTCCTGTTCAGAAGTTTCCTAAAAGTAAACTTAATTATAGTGTTGATCTTGGTAGATTAGAACATGTGAATAGCTTGGAGTATTTTGCCAACTGGACCAACCTTTTTCAGGTTGATCCCTCAGTCGCCAGAGGCAGTGGAAAGATCTACTTCATTCCTTGGTAATCAGCCTGTTTGATGGAAGGCAGGGCTAAGTCCAGGAAACATATAAGACCTGAATCAGAGGAGCTGGCCTTCAAGGCTGACTCTTTCACTGCCTGGCTAAGTGACATTGGGCAAATCACTTAACCCTTTCAAGTCTTTCTTTGCAGTGAGGTTCAAATTGAAATAATAGAGGTGTAAGTTGCTCGTCAACCATAAAGCCTTGAGAACGTATTTTTATATTTTCTATTTATATCGGTGCCTAATCCCTCATATTGACACTGTGGTATATTTGGAAGCAGTAGTATTCTTCAGTGAAAATTCCACTCTCTCCAAGACAAGTGATCTGGGTTCCAGTCTTACTCTATACCCAACCTTCTGCAGCAATATTTTCTTACCTGGAAAATGAGGGATGTGTGTGGATGGAGGGTTTCCAACTTGTGCCATTTCATCATCAAAAGTACTGAGATATTTTCTCTTCCTTCTTCTTTTTTTTAATAATTTTATATATTTTTTGGCTGCACTGGGTCTTTGTTGGTGTGCACAGGCTTTCTACAGTTGTGGAGAGCAGTGGCTACTCTTCCTTGCGGTGCCTGGTTGTCTCGTTGTGGTGGCTTCTCTTGTTACAGTGCATGGACTCTAGGCGCATGGGCTCAGTAATTGTGGATGCCTGCAATGGCACCCCACTCCAGTACTCTTGCCTGGAAAATCCCATGGATGGAGGAGCCTGGTAGGCTGCAGTCCATGGGGTCGCTAAGAGTCAGACACAACTGAGGGACTTCTCTTTCACTTTTCACTTTCATGCATTGGAGAAGGAAATGGCAAACTACTCCAGTGTTCTTGCCTGAAGCATCCCAGGGACGGGGGATCCTGGTGGGCTGCTGTCTCTGGGGTAGCAGAGAGTTGGACACGACTGAAGCGACTTAGCAGCAGCAGCAGCAGCAGCAACCTCTAAAGCACAGGCTCAGTAGTTGTGCTGCCCAGGCTTAGTTGCTCCTCGGCATGTGGGATCT
This sequence comes from Capricornis sumatraensis, assembly GCF_032405125.1. Classification (NCBI taxonomy): domain Eukaryota; kingdom Metazoa; phylum Chordata; class Mammalia; order Artiodactyla; family Bovidae; genus Capricornis; species Capricornis sumatraensis. The sequence goes on from NC_091082.1 coordinate 64,722,673, forward strand.
TCCTGGACCAAGGATCAAACCTGTAACTCCTGCATTGACAGGTGGATTCTTTAGCACTGAGCCACCAGGGAAGTCCTGAGATATTTTCTTCAGCTATTTATTAACAGAGGTTGCTACTGTTGCATTTCCACATAGCTGAAGCACATCTAGGAAAGACACCAGAAACTGTTCTTTTGACTCATAGGAACAGACAGCACAGCTATGAATCGAAAGGGAACCACACAGACACCCTTCAGACGTAGTCTGCCAAGGGAGGGAGCTTGTGTGTGTGTCTGTGTGCTTGGAGAACACCCCAAGTGCCGCACTAGGGCGGACACTGCAAGAACACAGAGCTGTGAAGAGATGTTCAAATCCCAGGATGCAACTAAGGTTGGTAAAATGTGCCCTGCTTAGACTATCAGAGCTGCAAAGGTCAGTGTGGACAAGGAGGAAACTGAAATTCAGAAGGAACACATCAATTGCCTGAGGCTCCACAGAAGATCAGCAGTTAGCAGGCTAGAACCCACTTCACCTAATTCCCAGGCCAGGGGTCTTTCTATTGTGCCATGCAGCCTTATTTACAAAGATGACATTGACAAAATTATCCTAAGGAATCACTCAAAGAAATCATTGCAAAACACCCAAAGAAGACAAAACCCTTGACACAGTCAGATGATTTATGTTTTTCACTCATCTGAGACATGTGGATATTTTAGCAACACCTTCTTTTGACTGACTTAAAATAGGCACACATAATCAATAACATTCCCTGCATCATTGCTGAGAGTTACACATTATCGTAAAGAAAATATTGTGATATCAAGCTGATGAAACTTTATATTTGAAAGATCTCTCTTTTTGATGATCTGATTCATAGATATCTGCAGCAGTTCTCTAAAAGAAGTCTTCTATTTTGTGTGAAACATAATATAAACATTTACTCCAGATCAACCAGAAGGAAAGGCATAGTGGTGAAAAAAATAATTGAAGGGTAATGGCATGTTTAGACCCAGTGAGACCTGAGGTTCATGGTGAGCTATTAGCCAAATATGAGTCTACAATAGTTTATTATAAAAGCAAGTATTATACTTGGACATTTCCAATGGAGTAAGCTGTATTATAGCCAGAATTATAGTATTATACTCAGGAGTATAATAGGACTGTTATAATACTGCTATTATACTCCTATTATATCCAGTGTTTGTCAGTCCTTTAATTTAGCATTGAGACTACTTTTGTACTTCTCTTCAAGTAAATTCAATAAATGGCAAAGGAACAGTAGAAAAGAAGAAGCTCAGTGATTAAAGCATTGAGAATAAAACCTTTGAATTATGTGATAGATTATTAGGGAAGATGTTATTAGCTGCTAGAAGAAGAGGGACAGTCATAGGAGGTATCAGAAAGAATACCTAATTACAAGATTCAGTGAGAATTAGATGGTAAACCAATAGCTAACATTTATTGAGTACTTATGTTTCAGGCACTGTGCTAAGTACTATTCATGAACAATCCCATTTAATCCTCATAAAAACATAAATGGGAGTATTGCCCAGAAGTATGATGGGTTTTAATTATAGAATTTGTCTTTATGACCAGTCATAGAGATAGGAGGATTAGAAACTTCAGGCTTTTGTTTTAGCTATTTAAATAAAGTGAAAATCTGGTTGTATTTCAGTTTATTAGGAGCTTGCCAATGGCATTGGATGCTGTAGGTATAATTTCTTCCTATACCAAGTGGCCAAACTGGACTTCTTTACAAAGGACCTTTCAGCTGAAGGACTTTTATTCTTTATTGTAATGTTTTCAAAGCAAGGATTCCTTACTTTTGAATGCCAGATGCACAAAAACTTTGTGAAAATGAATGGTTGACTACGAACTCAAGCTTACTATTGCTATTTTTAAACTTTTTATTTTATACTGGAGTATAGCCAATTAATAATGTTGTGACAGTTTCGGATGCACGGCAGAGGGACTCAGCCATACATGTATATGTGTCCACTTTACCCTAAACTCCCCTCCCATCTAGGCTGCTGCTGCTAAGTCGCCTCAGTCGTGTCCGACTCTGTGTGACCCCAGAGACGGCAGCCCACCAGGCTCCCCTGTCCCTGGGATTCTCCAGGCAAGAACACTGGAGTGGGTTGCCCTTTCCTTCTCCAACGCATGGAAGTGAAAAGTGAAAGCGAAGTCGCTCAGTCGCGTCCGTCTCTTAGCGACCCCATGGACTGCAGCCTACCAGGCTCCTCCCTCCATGGGATTTTCCAGGCAAGAGTACTGGAGTGGGGTGCCATTGCCTTCTCTGCCCATGTAGGCTAGGCACTCCTAAATTGAGAGAACAGGATATAAATTATTTAGGGCCTCATAGCTGGCAGAAGAAAATGCAAAACCTTTCTCAAGAAACACTTTTTCAACCTAGGGTACACAAGATTTCCATAGATAAATCCACAATGAAGAGAAGTTCACAACCCAAAATTATAAACACTAGAGATCCTTATGAGTGACAGTGCAGCAATTAATAGAACTATCAGGTGGAGACTATCAAATCCATATGCTTAAAGTGACACAAAAGAAGGACTAATATCATAAAGCATAAGATTCTGAAAAAAAAAATAGGCATATCTTAAAACTATTAGAGATGGAAGTGTATAGACACTGAAGTGAGTTGATAGGTTAACTATGCTGGCTTATAACTAAAGAGAGAGTTAGTATACCAAAAGATAAATCTGAGGAAATTAAAAAAAAGAAAATGTTGGAAAATATGAGACATCAAGAGACCTTGAAGATATAAGAAGATGAAACATATATCTACTAGGGGTTTCAGTGCTAAAGAATAAAGAGAATGGTGTATAGGTAATATTCAAAGATAGAGAAACTAAGAATTTTTTCATTGATTTTTGTTGTTGTTGTTGTGGTTGACTAAAAACATTAGTCCTAAGACTCAAGAAGCTTAACAAAATTCTTGACAAAATAAGTAAAATAAATCCACATCGAGACCCATCTTAATGAAATTACAGAATATCAAAGACAGAAAAATATAAAGGCCAATTTAGGAAAAAACACAAGTTAACAACAAAGGAATGATAGTTTAACTAGCTGGAGATTTCTCAACAGACAATGATGGAAGTCAAAGGACAGTGGAAAAATATCTTCAAAGTCTTAAGAGAAAATAAATATTAACCTAAATTCTATAGCAAATTAAACTTTAAGAAGAAAATCTCCTCTCCCTCTAAAACAATATCTTCAGACAAAATAAAGCTGAAAGAATTTAGCACCAAAGAACCTCACTGAAGGAACTACTGAAAGACTGAAAGATGTAATTCAGAAGAAATAAAATTGAACTAAAAAGTGTAAGGAACGGTGAGCAAATGATTCTGTTTCCTCTAACTGCTGCTGGATGTCCAGTGGCTTCCATAGGCTAGGCACTCCTAAATTGAGAGAACAGGATATAAATTATTTATTGACAGCACCTAAGTGTGAAGATAGGATAAGGAGATAGGATGCTATTGCTGTGCATGTATTTTTGTCTAAGTGTAACACATTTCCCTATAGGCACAGAATTGCAGAGAGTGATGAGGTTCCCATGCGGGCCTTTCAAAGCCCATTGAACTCAAATGCTACCAATATGGAACACTGTCTGAAGAAAGAAATCCTTGAGTCCAGAAGGAATGAAGCAAAGAGCTTAAGATCCTTAAATTACAGAGTCTAAAGCCCTAGAGTGATGGCAGTCAGTTATGGGGATAGGAGCAGTGAGTCCATGAATATCAGATTCCTAATGGAAATTCTAGATTCTTTCCATGAGGAAACATGCATTCTTCCCTGGACTCGAATTAGAATTTGCTTTTTCTTTAGTGTTTATGGACAATAAAAATGGAGGAACAAGAACTTTGGGGGAAAAAACATCACCAAGGATGACATGATTGCTAATAAGCCTTTGGATTTCACATAAAGGGTCCTTTTAGGCAAATACTTTTTTAAAGGCGTAGCTGAGTTGCCTGAAACACACTTTAGTGCCCAATCGTTTTTCTGGAAAGAAACTCACCCTTGGACTGATGATTGGGTGGTTATGCAAATATGCAAAGCCCAGAAACCCTCTGGATGGGAGGAATGCCTGAACCCAGCAGGAGGTGGGCACTGCCAGTCTTGAGAAAGGCAAGGAAACAACAGGTGTTCTTGGTTGGCACCAAGGGTCGCTGCTGACAGTCTCATAAAACATTTACAAGGTTGGCCAGTGCTGGGGTAGAGCCCGAGCCAGGGCAGGTGCAGTGAAAAGGCAAATTCCAGGGCGGCTGAAAATGGAGAGATGGTAGCAAAGAGACAGCCAAGTAGGAAAAATAAGTTATCCTGTATCCGCCTCCACACCCACATAGGCATGAAATACGTGGGCTCAAGTTTCTGCAGGGCAAAATGGAAGCATGAGAGCAGTAAGTTAACTTGTTTGGTGTGAAAAAGACTAGAAAACAGCAAAGGAACACAGAACCAAGAGCTATAATGTTAGTGTAGTTCTAACAGAAGCTTTTAACAGAAATGCAGTTACTTGACCATAGAAAAATTAACTTTTTGATCAGATTAAAGCTATTGTTTAGCATGGTGTCATCAAATGGAATAAAAGAGCAAGAAATCATTAGAGGGAATTCCCAGTGGTTAGGAGTCCACACTACGGGCTCCATCCCCGGTTGGGGATCTAAGATTCCACAAGCTGCACGACTGGGCTGGAAAAAAAAAAAAAATCATTACGGCATGCTTTTCCATAAAGGATTTCAATTGAAAAAAGCCTAGCTTTCTAAAGAATAAAATAGTTAATATTCTAGAAAGATGTCGACAAGCCTAATGAGCCTTTAATTGAGAAATAGAATGAGGATATTATAACTAAGGAGCATAGCAGAATGAGAGCTGAAATTCTGGCTAGAAGGGTTATGTTAGCTTGAAAAGTAATTTATGCCACATGATAATCTTACCTACTGAACTCCATATTTTCTTTTTGTTTCTTTTTGACTCAGAAAATATGGACAATTGACTACTATCCCCTGACTTTTTTCTTCCTTTCTATCTTAATCATCACAACTATCACATGAAGATAGTTTAATTATTTCCCCCACTCTGAGTCCTTCATTCCAGCAGGAGTGTTTGCCTGAAAATCCACGGAGCTACATCAATTCAGTTTGACAAATATTTACTGAATGTCTGTCATGTCCAGTGAGGTACCAGAGACTGCAGCTATAAAGACAGGATGGTATAAAGGTGAGTGACAGAGGCAGGCAGGTAATTCTTATGAGCTGGATGACAGACGTGGCTGACGGGAGTACTGTGTGCAGCCTGGGATTTATTATTAACAGGGGCCTAGTGCTTAGGACTCGGAGAAGGCAATGGCACCCTACTCCAGTACTCTTGCCTGGAAAATCCCATGGACGGAGGAGCCTGGTAGGCTGCAGTCCATGGGGTCACTGAGAGTCAGGGACGACTTCACTTTCACTTTTCACTTTCATGCATTGGAGAAGGACATGGCAGCCCACTCCAGTGTTCTTGCCTGGAGAATCCCAGGGACGGGGGAGCCTGGTGGGCTGCTGTCCTGGGGTCACACAGAGTTGGACACGACTGAAGCGACTTGGCAGCTGCAGCAGCAGTGCTTAGGACAGGAGTTTTCAATACTGACTGCTTTCTAATATTTCTAATGTTCAAACCACCTGAGGAGATAAAAAAAAAATATGTTCTCCAGTTTTTACTACCTGAATAATGGTCTAATTATCTGGATGAGGCTCAGGCCCAGTCCTTTCCAAAGGTTTCTCAGCTTAACAGCTATTGCTTTAACAATGGGCAGTCTTGGGAATTCCCTGGAGGTCCAGTGGTTAGGACTTTGCACTCCCCCTGCAGGGGCTGCGGGGTCTATCCTTGGTCAGGGAACTAAGATCTCACATTTCAAGGGGCAGGGCCCACCTCCCTCCCCCGTGCCCCACCTCTCCTGAACCAAAACAAAACAACAAAATGGGCAGTCTTACTCCCAAAGCCTGGTTTCAAATTCAATCAGCCAAGGCCTCAATTTTCTCATTGCCAAATAGGGATAATGTTAGTTTTCACCAGTGGTGGACACTTGCCGGGCAGCTTGCTTTCCACTGGGAATGCCCCTCCCTGACTCATAAGGTGCCCATGGGGCTGCCAATCCCATTACCTGCTGACCTCTGATGGAAAGGGATGTCTACAGGACTCAAGGCCCTTGGAGTATTTGGTCTGCGTGTTGTGCATTTAATCCACTGGCGCCATCCAAAGCCTTCCATGATGGAAAGGAAGAGAGGGAGAGGCAGGGAGGGCAAGAGAGGAGTGAGCAAGCCAGGAAGATCTGTTCCTTTGGACCTCTGAGTGTACACACGGAGGCAGTTAATCTCCCCAGGTACACCAGGAGTGTCCAGCTGCACACGAAGCCTACCGTCAGAGTGAAACAGAGCTGAGAGATGAGAACAGTGACCGAATCCTGATAACCTCACCTGGCCCTCTGGATTCACCTATTTCTGAAGCTAGGAATACCTGTCCCTGGGCTTTCCAGTTGTGCCAGACAATTAATTCTCCAATGCTCAGCTATTTGGGGTCAGTTTTACATTATTTGTTACCAAAAAAATGTCATGAGGCTTCTGTGGGGATAAAGTGAAATAATGTAGGGAAAACACAAATCCCAAGATATTATAAACACTCCTCAGCCTCGTCACCATCGCAACATTGTCCTCGTTGCTACCAGCACCTGTTTTTCTTCTTAAGTGGACTGTAGAATGGGCTGCAGTTTTGATATTTTCTGACTTCTGTACTGTTATTAGAAAGAACTCAGAAATTTTTGACATGCTGTACAATGTTTTTTCTTTGAGGTTATTCTAGCCATTGCTCTCAGTTCCATGAAGGAATGACGATGCTTCAAGCTTTGGGTCCTTTGAATATACCCAACCTTCAGAGTTTCATACTGTAATAGGCAGAGGAATAGATGCTACTTAGAAGACATCTGTTCTTTATTTTTTAATATTTTTTTTCTTATTTGGCTGTGCCAGGTCTCAGTTGTGACACTCAGGGGAGTTTTGATCTTTGTTTCAATCTTTTTTTTTTTTTTTTAATATGCTATCTTTTAATTGTGGCATGCAAACTCTTAGTTGCAGCATGTGGAATCAAACCCAAGTCCCCTGCATTGGGAGTGTGGCGTCTTAGCCACTGGACTACCAGGGAAATTCCCAACTGTTTTTTACATTTTCACCATTAGAAAAATAAGCCCCAGAGTCCACTCTGAGGTTTATTTAATGCTCCTCATGTGCCCATGGCATGTTCCACTTCTGCACGTTTTGCGCTTCCACTTCTGCGCCAATTTGATTCAAAGTCCTTCCTCACCTTTACTTTGTCCATCTAATCCAGTTGTCCCACAAGACCCAGATCAGGTTCCTTGGTTCTTACCTTGAACACTGTCTCTGAATTCACTCCCCTTTCCTTAAACTTTTAATGTCATATTTTGGTTTGTTTTAAATGTATATTGCTTTATCTCCTCAACAAGATGGTGTTTTCATTGAAAACAAGGGAATTCTCTGTACTTTTCCGAGTTTCCCTGCACATACCAGATTCCTTATGACTGCTGGTTCAAAGAGCATACTTCATATAAGGCAATTCTTTCAGAGGCAGATGAGGAATTGCGTTGGTTGGTTGTAAAGCTGCTTAGTAGACTGAGATGCAAAAAAGTCGTAGCAATCTTTATAAGCCATAGTTCCAACGGTAGGGAATTCTAGGTACCGATTCCTAACTGCCTTTGCAGTTTGAAGTCAAGTCAAGAATTTCTTTCCCTACTGTCTTTTCTTCTACTTCTGCCACAATTCTGCCTTGGAGACTGGCATGGAAATTTAAGCTCCATTGAGTTAAACATGCAATCTCGTTATTTATACTATAATCTAGTCATATTCTAAGAGTCTTTGTCAATTTAAGAAAAAAAAAGTTTTCTCCTGGCCTTTTTCCTTATTGTTACGCTGAGCAGCTATCCAGTGAGGTCATCACACCCTTCTTGTGTGTGATGAGATTTTTGTTGCTTTAGACTAATATTGATGATTATTTAATAAATAAGTGAACATATCTGGCTCTTCTCCCCAGCATAATTAGACTTGCTTTGTTAAAGCCAAGGTTGAAATGGATAACCAGTCCCATTCTTTCCTTCCATTTTGAATTCTTAGTGTTGGCTTTTGTGTTCTTTTGGCAGCTCTTCTACTAACATGCTGGAACATGCTAATAAAGGCTGCTGCACCTTGGATTCAAGATTATACATTGGCCAGTGTCCACTAGAAGATACAAAGCTTTTAAAAGCCCTTTGAAAACTGTAAAACCCGGTAAAAGCAAGGGCTGCTGTTACAATGAGAAGGTTCTTGATTCTGGTAGCTGCAGAAGAGACGTGTTTAACTTTAGTTCATCAGCTTAACTTCCTCAGGAATTTGGCTAACAACATCATAGCATGCCAACATAGAAATGGCTTACTGCACATTCAGATCTGGATTCTTTACTGATTAAAGAAAAAAGCAAGAGAAACCCCAACACACACACAACATGCATGTACCCCTATATGTACAATTCAAGGAAAATACTGAACATATGAAGAAAAATTGCAAAAAAGCAACTCTACCAGGAAACTAACTATATATTACTACACTACATCAAAAACTATGAAATAAGTGATTATTATTCAATAATCTTAGCCACCTACAAAGAAAAGGCTGTTTACTTTAAGGACCATTAAAACGAGCACAAATGGATATGTTTTTTCAGTTATATCCATTGAATCGAAACTTAAGCATGGGGAATCAAGAGTATTTTGTCATGTAGAATTAACACATATTATAAAATACATGGTATAAATAAATAAGTAATTAATAAAATTCATAAGGAATGGACACACCAACCTTTCAAGAACAGCTTTATCGACTAGACAGTAAAGCCCTTTCTCTCCATCATTACATACATGAGTGTCAATTATGAAATCAGAAAAGAAGTTGTATCTTTTTTTAATTAAGATTTTCCAGCACAGCAGCATACCACTGAGATCCAATCATAAGTGAGTGTCAACAAATCACAACGTTCTGATGTTTCTCATAATTACTGGTACTATTTAAAGTTGTAAAAATCTCTGCCAGGTATTTGAAAAATTGTGCAGATAGTTTAATAATAAAACAAAGCTCTTCTCACCCAGAGATTACATCCAAAGGGACACAGGCCAATGTTGTTGCCAAGTCATGTTCCACTCTTTGCGACCCCATGGATGGCAGCATGCTAGGCTTCCCTGTCCTTCACTATCTCCGAGAGTTTGCTCAAGTTCATGTCCATTGAGTCAGTTATGCTGTATACCCATTTTATCTTCTGCTACCCTCTTCTCCTTTTGCCTTCCATCTTTCCCAGTGTCAGGGTCAGATGCACACAAAATAATCTCAGTAGATATGGTGCTCCATAAACCTCAGTTCAGTTCAGTCGCTCAGTCATGTCTGACTCTTTGTGACCCCTTGGACTGCAGCACCCCAGGCTTCCCTGTCCATCATCAACTCCTGGAGCTTGCTCAAACTCATGTCCATTGAGTCAGTGATGCCATCCAACCATCTCATCCTCTGTCATCCCCTTATCCTCCTGCCCTCAATCTTTCCCAGCATCAGGGTCCTTTCCAATGAGTCAGTTCTTTGCATCAGGTGGCCAAACTATTGAAGCTTCAGCTTCATCATCAGTCCTTCCAATGAATATTCAGGATTAATTTCCTTTAGGATTGACTGGTTTGATCACCTTGCAGTCCAAGGGACTATCAAGAGTCTTCTCCAACACTTTAGTTCAAAAGCATCAAATTTTTGGTGCTCAGCTTTCTTTATAGTCCAAACCCATGTCTCTTACATCCCCTGCACTGGCAGGCAGGCTCTTTACCACTAGTGTCATCTGGGAAGCCCCAGTGAATGCTAAAACTAATGGAGCAAAAAGTGAGATTTTACAGCGTCTCAACTTATTTTCTCATCTGTCAAACCTAAAAAGTAACTTTACTATAAACTTGGAAAGCACCATCTCCATCAGTTGATCAAAATTAGCACCACCATCTGTTTGCGTTTTGACTTGAACATCTGGGTGGATGCAGGGGCCGTGTACTGAAATCAGAAAGTTTGAGACAAAAGTTAGCTGGGAGAAGCGACTGGAAATTGAGAGTTCTGTTTAGACCACACTGACTTTAAGATCTATACGTAGTGAAATTTATTGAAGCTATCTAATAGGCATTTGGATATATGAGCATAGAGTTGCTGGGAAAGGTAAGAGCTGGAAACACACAGGCTAGTTGTCACCAACATGTTGGTGGAATAAAATAGGTCACCTGGGGAAAGCATGAATTCAGGAAAGAATGGGGACTCAAGGCAAAGTGCTGGATACTCCAGCATATGGGATTCCAGTGGAAGAGTCTGAGCAGGGAGAAAACCAGAAGGATTTGGTATCATAAAATTCAAGAGAAGAAGTAGGGTAGTCAGCCAGTGCTGTTGCGAGAACGGGTAAGATTAGAACAAAGAATTGGAGATAAAACCAGTCAATCTTAAAGGAACTCAACCTTGAATATTCATTGGAATGACTGATGCTGATGCTGAAGCTCCAATACTTTGGCTACCTGATTGGAAAAGACCCTCATGCTGGGAAAGTTTGAGGGCAAGAGGAGAAGGGGACAGCAGAGGATGAGATGATTAGATAGCATCACTGACTCAATGGACATGAGTTTGAGCAAACTCTGGGAGATAGTGAAGGACAGGGGAGCCTGCTGTGCTACAGTTCATGGGGTTGCAAGGAAGTGAAATGAAGTGAAAGTCGTTCAGTTGTGTCCGACTCTTTGCGACCCCATGGACTGCATAGTACATGGAATTCTCCAAGCCAGAATACTGGAGTGAGTAGCCTTTCCCTTCTCCAGGGGTTCTTCCCAACCCAGGGATTGAACCCAGGTCTCCCGCGTTGCAGGTGGATTCTTTACCAACTTAGCCACAAGGGAAGCCCGGGATTGCAAAGAGTCAGACACGATTTAGCGACTGAACAAGAACATTCACCAAATTATACCAAGTTTCTACTGAATGCCAAGCATTATGATTGGCCAAAGGAGAAGAGACACAGTAAGAGAAAATTAGTATATGGTGTGATGACAACCACAGGGACCCATAGGGGAGGTGGAGGTAAGGAGTGAATGGAGGCATTCAGGAGGAATACGTGCTGGTGTTAACCACTGAAGTGTGGGTAAGGATTAACCAGAAGTGTGATGAATTCATTTAGGCAAAGGAAACCCATGCACAAAGTTACGGAAGCAATCAGAGAACTACAGGTAAATTGATTTGAATGGACTGAATGTATATATACATACATATGTTGTTTAGTTGCTAAGTCATGTCCAACTCTTTGTGACCCTATGGACTGTAGCCCACCAGGTTCCTCTGTCCGTGGGATTTCCCAGGTAAGAATACTGGAGTGGATTGCCATTTCCTTCTGCAGGGGATCTTCCCAACCCAGGGATCAAACTCTTACCTCCTGCATTAGCAAACGGATTCTTTACCACTGGGCCACCATAGGGCTTACACACACACACACACACACACACACACACACACACACACACACACACACACACTTACATACATACATACACAAATATGAAGGAGCAAAGTCAGATATGGCAGGAGAGGTAGCCAAGGGCCAGATGATGAAAGCCCCGGGTCCCTTACCAGGAACTGCCTGGTCGTCTACAGAAAAGGACAGGAAGTATCCTGTCACGTCAGAGATGCCAGGGAGATGCCAGGGAGATGCCAGGCTGATTCTGGCCATGTTGTGGAAGGTCTGTTTGTTCGAGTGGTTCAAACGGCTCTTGCAGATCCCTGCTTGAGGCCATGGGAAATTGTCTTTGGTTCCAAAGTTGGGAAGTGACCTGATGAACATAGCTGTTGGGATTAACAGGAGAGCAGGTGGCAAACATAAGAATGCACTATTGAGAACTTTTTATTTGGGTATAAGATCTGCATACATCTGGTAACCGTAATGGCTTCTCTTAACTATATAGTACCTTACTGAGTTCCCTGGTAGCTCAGCTGGTAAAGAATCCACCTGCAATGCAGGAGAGTTCAATTCGATTTCTGGGTCAGGAAGATCCCCTGAAGAAGGGATAGACTACCCATTCCAGCATTCTTGGGCTTCCCTGATGGCTCAGATGGTAAAGAATCTGCCTGCAATGTGGGAGACCTGGCTTCGATCCCTGGGTTGGGAAGATGCCCTGGAGGAGGGCATGGGAACCCACTCCAACATTCTTGCCTGGAGAATCCCCATGGACAGAGGAGCCCATTGTGCTACAGTCTATGGGGTCACAAATAGTCAGACATGACTGAACAACTACTCACAGCACAAGCATTTTCATCTGATCCCCCTGTTGGCACTGTTTTCCTACTTTTAGTAGTGGAAGTGAGGCTGAGATAGGTGACTAGGCCAGAATCACACACTGGGAATAATAGTGGAAGGCCCTGGACCAAGACCTTATAACTATGATAACTTGGGTTGTTATGCTATCAAGAGAGATCTTGGGACACCTTCCATCTGGAAGAATTTATGGTTGAGCCCTGTTAGGAGACAGTGTACCTCCAGAGATGAGTGGCTAGGCCACAATACAGATATTTACCAGCAGAGGGTGCTCTTGCCCAAGAGAAAATTGGCAGTTCTTGCAGTTCAAGGACCTTTGCTAATGTTTCTTTTCTGAGGTTCTTCAGAAAGGGCAGTATGAAGACTCTGACAGTAGTAGCCTGTGAATTGAAGGGTTGACCTGTAGCCTTCCATAGCTTGTGTCAAGAAAGACTGGTAGAAAAATGCTTGATTCTCTCTAAGAGAATTCTATACCTTATCTGTGTGGAAGGGAGGAACAGATAGTTCATAAATAAAGCTGTTACAGTGACTGACGATGGATGGAGTACTTCGTGCTGTTCTAATGCAGGATTTAGTTCCTCCAGCTGTACTGTGCTTCCCAGGGATGATTCCTAGTTAAGGGGTTGTAAGCACTTTGATATGGTGAAGCTATACAGATGACCCATCATTTTCCTCTCTGTGCCCAGGAAGGCTTGGGGCATGTTATGGGTTGAATTGTTCCCTCCTCCCCCACAAAAAAAGATAGGTTGATGTCCAAACTCCTCATACCTGTGAATGTGACCTTATTTGGAAATAAGTTGTTTCCAGATGTAATCAAGTTATGAGGAGGTCTTACGGAATTAGAGCGGGCCCTAATCTAAAGGCTGGTATCCTTATAAGAAGAGGGAATTTGGACACGGAGACACAAGAACAACATGTGATGACAAAGCAGAGATTAGGGTGAAGCATCGTCAGGCCAGGAAATGCCAAGAATTGCTGGCAGGACCAGAGGCTGAGAGAAAGGCATGGAACAGGCTCTCCCTCAGACGGAGCCTTCCCGACACCTTGACTTTGGAATGTTGCCCTCCACACTGTAAGAGAATAAATTTCTGTTGTACTAAGGCACCCAGTTTGTGGCAGTTTCTTACGGCAAGCCTAAGACACTAGTACAGAGGTCAAGGGTCTGTCCTTGCAAAATAGTGAAGCAGGTACCTCTGGGAACTGAAACTCGTGCCTAACTTATCGTACTAACTTCATTCCGTCTTGCTTATCTTCCTTCCACCCTCCATACTGATGCCAGAATCATAACTGTTGTTTGTTGTTCCGTTACCAAGTCACGTCAGACTCTTCGAGATCCCATGGACTGCAGCACACCAGGCTTACCTGTCCCTCTCCATCTCCCGGAGTTTGCCCAGAACTCACGTCCATTGCATCGGTGATACCATTCAACCATCTCATCCTCTGTCACCCTCTTCTCCTTCTGCCTTCAATCTTTCCCAGCACCAGGGTCTTTTCCAATGAGTCAGCTGTTCGCATCAGGTGGCCAAAACATTGAAGCTTCGGCTTCAGCATCGGTCCTTCCAGTGAGTATTCAGGGTTGATTTCCTTTATACTAAAATCCAAATCCTCCAGTGGCGTGCCATAGTTTGTCCACAATAGAAGCAGACCTGCAAAGCACTGCCAGACATGGACACTGTCCAGCTTCATAGCCCTTTCTTGTCTCACTCATTGTACTCGTGTGTGTGTGTGTGTGTGTGTGTGTGTGTGTTTGTGTGGTGTTAAGATGCTAAGTTATGTCTGAGTCTTTGTGACCCTGTGGACTGTAGTCTGACAGGCTCCTCTGTCCATAGGATTCTCTAGGCAAGAAAACTGGAGTGGGTTGCCATGCCCTCCTCCAGGGAATCTTCCCAACCCAGGGATCAAACCCTCATCTCTTATGTCATTAGCAAACAGGTTCTTTACCACTAGTGCTGCCTGGGAAGCCACAGTGTACTGATAGTTCCTTACAACTGCACTTCTTTTTTACCCCTTGGTGATTTCATTCAGATGTGTCTTTGCCAATGTAAAGATTCAACTCAAATATCACCTCTCTAGGAAGCCTTCTTTCACCTCTGTAAGTGAAGAATTTGTCTGATTTCAGCACAGAGCCTCAAAAACTCTTGGACTTTCCCGAGTGACAGAAGTGTCTTTGTTATGCTAATATTGTGACTCTAGGTAGGTCCCAGATAGCTCCAGGTCACCAGAAGGTTGGAACTTTTAGTCACCAGATCTTCAGGGAGTGAAGCAGGACTGGAGATTGAGTTCAGTCACGTGGCCAATGACTTAATCGTGTCTATGTAACCCCAATAAAGACGCTGGGTACAGGACTTCCTCGTTGGCCCAGAGGTTAAGAGTCTGCCATCCAATGCAGGGGATGTGGGTTGGATTCCTGGGTGGGGAACTAAGATCTCACATGCCACAGGGCAACTAGAGAGCCCTTGAGATTTAGAGCCCATGCTCTGCCACAACGGAAGCTGGTGCACCCAAACAAGAGGCCCTTACACCATAACAAATGCCCATGCACTATGGCTAGAGACTCTCCCACACACCGAAAACATAGAAAGCCCACGCACCACAACAAAGACCCAGCGCAGCCAAAAAATAAACAAACCCCAAAACCTTGGATCCCAAGCTCGTGGAGCTCCCTGGTTGGTGAAGATGCTGATGTGCTGGAAGGCGATGTTCCCTGACTCCTCCAGGACAGGGCGTGGAACCTCTGTACCACCTCCTAGAACCCATTTCCAGTGTGTATTTGTGTGTGTGTGTGTGTGTGTAATAAAACTACAGTAAATATAGCACTTTGATGAGTTCTTCTAGCAAATTCTCATACTCGACGGGACAATGGAGACCCATGAATTTATAGCCAGTCAAAAGATCAGGTGAGCTGGAACCCCTCAAAATGCAGCTTGCCTGTGAAGTAAAAGCAGTCTTGTGGAGGACTGACCCTTTAACTTGTAGAGTCTGACACTGCCTCCTAGTGATTGGTTTCAGAATTGCATTGTAGTATGCCTGGACACAACTGAGCAACTGAACTGACTGATGATGCCCGGACAGTTAGTTCAGTGGCTCAGTCTTGTCCGACTCTTGTGACACCATGGACTGCAGCACACCAGGCTTCCCTGTCCATCACCAATTCCTGGAGCTTGCTCAAACTCATGTACATGAAGTCGGTGATGCCATCCACCCATCTCATCCTCTGTAGTCCCCTTCTCTTCCGTCCTTCAATCTTTCCCAGCATGAGTCTTTTCTAATGAGACATTTCTTTGCATCAGGTGGCCAAAGTATTGAAGTTTCAGCCCCAGCATCATCCCTTCCAATGAATATTCCGGACTGATTTCCTTTAGGATGGACTAGTTGGATCTCCTTGCAGTCCAAGGGACTCTTGGAGACTCTTCTCCAACACCTTAGTTCAAAAGCATCAATTTTTTTGGTGCTCAGCTTTCTTTATAGTCCAACTCTCACATCCACCCATGACTACTGGAAAAACCATAGCTTTGATGGACTTTTGTTGGTAAAGTAATGTCTCTGCTTTTTAATACACTGTCTAGGTTGGTCATAGCTTTTCTTCCAAGGAGAAAACATCTGTTAATTTCATGGCTCCAGTCACCATCTACAGTGATTTAGAACCCCCTCAAAATAAAGTCTCTCACTGATTCCAATGTTTCCCCATCTATTTGCCATGAAGTGATGGGACTGGATGCCATGATCTTAGTTTTCTGAATGCTGATTTTTGAGCCAAGTTTTTCACTCTCCTCTTTCATTTTCATCAACAGGCTCTTTAGTTCTTCTTCACTTTCTGCCATAAAGATGATGTCATCTGCATATCTGAGGTTATTGAGATTTCTCCTGGCAATCTTGATTCCAGCTTGTGCTTCTTCCAGCTCAGCATTTCTCATGATGTACTCTGCATAGAAGTTAAATAAGCAGGGTGACAATATACAGCCTTGACGTACTCCTTTTCCTATTTGGAACCAGTCTGTTGTTCCATGTCCAGTTCTGACTGTTGCTGCCTGACCTGCATACAGAGTTTTCAAGAGGCAGGTCAGGTGGTCTGGTATTCCCATCTCTTTCAGAATTTTCCACAGTTTGTCGTGATCCACACAGTCAAAGGCTTTGGCGTAGTCAGTAAAGCAGAAGTAGATGTTTTTCTGGAACTCTCTTGCTTTTTCGATGATCCAGTGGATGTTGGCAATTTGATCTCTGGTTCCTCTGCCTTTTCTGAAACCAGCTTGAACATCAGGGAGTTCACGGTTCACATATTGCTGAAGCCTGGCTTGGAGAATTTTGAGCATTACTTTGCTAGCATGTGAGATGAGTGCAATTGTGCAGTAGTTTGAACATCCATTGGCATTGCCTTTCTTTGGGACTGGAATGAAAACTGATTTTTCCAGTCCTGTGGCCACTGCTGAGTTTTCCAAAGTTGCTGGCATATTGAGAGCAGCACTTTCACAGCATCATCTTTTAGGATTTGAAATAGCTCTACTGGAATTCCATCACCTCCACTAGCTTTGTTCGTAGTGATACTTCCTAAGGCCCACTTGACTTTGCATTCCAGGATGTCTGGCTCTAGGTGAGTGATCACACCATCGTGGTTATCTGGGTCATAAAGATCTTTTTGGTATAGTTCTTCTGTGTATTCTTGCCACCTCTTCTTAATACCTTCTGCTTCTGCTAGGTCCATACCATTTCTATCCTTTATTGTGCCCATCTTTGCATGAAATTTTCCCTTGGTATCTCTAATTTTCTTGAAGAGATCTCTAGTCTTTCCCATTCTATTGTTTTCCTCTATTTCTTTGCACTGATTGCTGAGGAAGGCTTTCTTATATCTCCTTGCTGTTCTTTGGAACTCTGCATTCAAATGGGTTATCTTTCCTTTTCTCCTTTGCCTTTGCTTCTCTTCTTTTCTCAGCTATTTGTAAGGCCTCGTGAGACAACCATTTTGCCTTTTGTTTTCTTGGGATGGTCTTAATGACTGCCTCCTGTACAATGTCACTAACCTCTGCCCATAGTTCTTCAGGCACTCTGTCTATCAGATCTAATCCCTTGAATCTATTTGTCACTTCCACTGTATAATTGTAAGGGATTTGATTTACGTCATTCCAGAATGGTCTAGTGGTTTTGCTTGCTTTCTTCATGGTCTAGCGGTTTTGCCTACTTTCTTCATTTTAAGGCAATTAAATTCTTCAATTTTAGGCAATAAGGAGTTCATGATCTGAGCCACAGTCAGCTCCCAGTCTTGTTTTTGCTGACTGTATAGAACTTCTACATCTTCAGCTGCAAAGAATATAATCAATCTGATTTTTATTTTGACCATCTGGTGATGTCCATGTGTCGAGTCTTCTTTTGTGGGTTTTAAAGACAGTCTCGTAGAGGTCTTTCCGGGTGGCTCAGTTGGTAAAGAATCTACCTGCAATGAGGGAGACCTGGGTTTCATCCCTGGGTTGGGAAGATCCCCTGGAGAAGGCAAAGGCTACCCTCTCCAGTATTCTGGCCTGGAGAATTTAATTCCATGGACTGTATAGGCCACGGAGTTGCAAAGAGTGGGAGGGACTGAGCGACTTTCACTTTTGTAGAGGACTATTTAACTTGTAGAGTCTGACACTGTCACCTAGTGGTTGGTGTCAGAATTGCATGGTAGTATGCCCAGTTGGGTTTTGACAGCACAACCTCCTAGTCCTCTCCACCTCTTCTCCAGTTGGTGTTAGAACCTGTGTTGTTTTTGCCTGTC
Organism: Capricornis sumatraensis; assembly: GCF_032405125.1. Lineage (NCBI taxonomy): Eukaryota > Metazoa > Chordata > Mammalia > Artiodactyla > Bovidae > Capricornis > Capricornis sumatraensis. The sequence goes on from NC_091082.1 coordinate 64,740,791, forward strand.
CGCAAGAAACCCTCCTCCACAATTAATCTATGCTGTCTGAGTGGAGCTAATCTCATTTCTTCAGCTCTAGAATAAGCATTTGATCCAGATCTGGCTGATAAGGGTACTCCGTTTCACCTCGTTGCTTTAGATCAGGCATGGAACCCAAGTCAACGCCATAAGATCAGTTTGACAGAGGAAAACCCTCTTTCCATTAGGGTTGTTAAGCTGATAATAAGCAAGACCAGAGCTTCTTAATCCATCCTTGGCACCATTTGCAGAGAATCTGCCTGAGAATGATGTCAACACACATAAAAAAGAAAAGCTGAGAGACGATTGTCGTAATAGACTTTTGGAAACCCTGAAATGTGGCTGTATTTGAAACCAGAAATAACCTTCTGAGCCTCTGAGTTATGTTAATCAGTAAATTTTCTCTCTTATGTTTTTTTAAATAATAATAAAACTATTGGGTTTCAATACTTTTATTTATTTATATCTGGCTGCATTATGTCTTGGTTGTGGCACGTGGGGCCTTTGTTGCATCATGCAGGAACTCTTGTTGTGGCGCACAGACTCTCCAGTTGAGGTACACAGACTTAGTTGCTCCATAGCATGGGGGGATCTTAGCTCCCTGACGAGGGGTTGAACTCAAGTTCCCTGCATTGCAAGGCAGATTGTTAACCACTGGACCACCAAGGAAGGCCATAGTAAATTCTTTTATTCAAGCTATTTTCAGGTAAGCTTTCTGTCACTTGCAACCAAAAGAACTGATGATAGACCATCCTTCCAGAGCCACCTATGACTCTCATTTCTGCCATCACATGCATTATAATTGTTTGTCTGTCTAGATCAATAGAAGGGTGATGTTTTGTTTGTCTTCAAAGTCTACAATACCTAACTCAATGCCTAGAATTTGCTCAGTCACTCTCTTGTGGCTGACTCTTTGCCTGCCAGACTCCTGTCCATAGGATTTCCCAGGCAAGAATACTGGAGTGGGTTGCCATTTCTTTCTCCAGGGGATCTTCCCTACCCAGGGATCAATTCTGTGTCTCCTGCACTGGCAAGAGGATTCTTTACCACTGAGCCACCTGGGAAGCTCAATGCCTAGAATGGTAATGTCCAACACATATTTTTTAAGTGAGAGTTGGGTAGCTAACCACCTCTTTCACAAGTGCTCATTTCCTCCCTACTGGCCTTCCTCTCTCCCTCTCACCTTCACCCCCAGCGTAGTCTCCTTCACAAAATAACAGAGGGGGAAAAAGGCACCCGTCTAGACATGGAAAGAACAGGCTCATAGCACTAGTTCTTCTTTTTCGAGATATGTAACCTTAGCGAATCATAGATAACTAGTGGGAACCTACTGTGTGGCACAGGGGCTCAGATTGGTGCTCTTTGATAACGAAGAGGGGTGGGAAATGGTTGTGAGGGAGGTCTAAGAGGGAGGGTAGATATGTACACATAAAGATGATTCACTTCACTGTACAGCAGAAGCTAACACAACATTGTAAAGTAGCTATACTCCAATTAAAAAAAGTAAATTAAAAAAAAGATTCTCATTTCTCTGTCTAGCCTCAATAAACTGAGCGATATATGAAGATTCTCTGAGAGGAAACTTGCATGACTCCAATATCTGCTAAACTATTAATAAGAAGTCAGGCAAAACCTGGCTTCCATGGCAGCTGAGATGGTAAAGAATCTGCCTGCAATGTGGGAGACCTAGGTTCAATCCCTGGGTCAGAAAGAGCCCCTGGAGAAAGGAATGGCAACCCACTCCAGTATTCTTGCTTGGAGAATCCCATGGACAGAGGAGCCAGGTGGGCTACAGTCCAGGGGGTCACAATGAGTCAGACACGACTGAGCAACCAACACAAGACAAAACCTGTTAAGGACTAAGCTGTGAGCTTTTGCTGGAATTGTTTATTTTAATAGATGATTCCTGAAGATTGAGAATTTTTAAAGGATTTAAGAGGTGAAACTGCCAAGGTAGAATGGTAAGTTACAGATAAAATGATCTGATAGGTGTGCCCAGCTTAGTAGCCCCATACATCACATCTTTCTTGGGTTTTGCTATTGAAACCACTATTGGAAAGATACAGGACAGGACTAACTGCAAAAGATGGAACTTGATAAAATCTCTTCAATATATGCACTACCCCACTTGCAACTCACATCATCAGAACCAGATCATAATCCAGAACTTGCCCAAAACCCACCGACAGGATAAATGTCTCATTCCATGATATTGACACCGTGTCCCCAATCTCAAAAGGAAAACATCGGCTATAAGAAAAAGATAGAAGTACTCAATGAAGAAAACAGGCTAAACTGAATCTCTCAACTCTTACCAAACAAGAACAAGAGAGTCTTGAAAACTGTCCTAGCCTCTGGGTTTTTATGGACAGCAATGTCTTTTTCTCCTGTGGGTATGAACTTATATGTCTTTATTTGGGGCCCAATTCCCCTCAAGGGGAAAGCGAGAAGAATTTCAAGAGCAGAACCATTGAAAAGGACATATGCAATGAATCTGGTGTTCCCCACCCCCACCTGCCCACAGACTTGAGCCTTGACAAGGCATTAAGAAAGAGAGCTTGACTGGATGGAGTCCACTTTTGTTCCCACCAAGCCCGAGGCCATGCCTGGAAGAGCAGAAGAAAGTGGAGGCAAAGGGGATCATCTCAATTATTCAGAAAGGCCCTAGATTACTCCCAATACCTTCCTCAGGGTTGAAAGAGAATAGCTATTGTAAGTGTCTTCTCTGGTACCTCAGCTGATAAAGAATCCGCCTGCAGTACAGGAAACTGCAGTTCGATTCCTGGGTCGGGAAGATCCCCTGAAAGAGGGCATGGTGACCCACTCTAGCATTCTTGCCTGGAGAATCCCCATGGACAGAGGAGCCTGGTGGGCAACATTCCATGGGGTAGAAAAGTCGGCTGAGCAACCGAGCACAGCACAGCTATTGTACAGGAAGGGGGAGGATGATGGGGGGCAGACACAGAGGAAAGAAGATGTTATCAAATTATCCAGACCAGATTATTACACAATTTTTACTCTCCTCCTGAATAGACAGCAAATGACTCTACTAGGAGATTCCCACTCCAGTATTCATGGGGGTAAATAACCTGCCTGCTATGAGGGAGACCTGGGTTCGATTCCTGGGTTGGGAAGATCCCCTGGAGGAGGGCTTGGCAACCCACTCCAGTATTCTTGCCAGGAGAATCCCCATGGACAGAGGAGCCAGGTGGGCTACAGTTCATAGGGTTGCAAAGAATCGAATATGGCTGAATGACTAAGCACAGCATGGTACATTGGCAAAATACAAGACTGATCATGGAAAAAAAAATGACTTTTTAAAACTCCAGGGAGAAATTACTATCTACTTATTCAGTTTAGTTCAGTCGCTCAGTCATGTCTGACTCTTTGTGACCCCATGATAGCAGCACGCCAGGCCTCCCTGTCCATCACCAACTTCTGGAGTTCACTCAGACTCGCATCCATTTACTCAGTGATGCCATCCAGCCATCTCATCCTCTGTCGTTCCCTTTTCCTCCTGCCCCCAATCCCTCCCAGCATCAGAGTCTTTTCCAATGAGTCAACTCTTCGCATGAGGTGGCCAGAGTACTGGAGTTTCAGCTTTAGCATCATTCCTTCCAAAGAAATTCCAGGGCTGATCTCCTTCAGAATGGACTGGTTGGATCTCCTTGCAGTCCAAGGGACTCTCAAGAGTCTTCTCCAACACCACAGTTCAAAAGCATCAGTTCTTCGGTGCTCAGCCTTCTTCACAGTCCAACTCCCACATCCATACATGACCACAGGAAAAACCATAGCCTTGACTAGACGGACCTTAGTTGGCAAAGTAATGTCTCTGCTTTTGAATATGCTATCTAGGTTGGTCATAACTTTTCTTCCAAGGAGTAAGCGTCTTTTAATTTCATGGCTGCAGTCACCATCTGCAGTGATTTTGGAGCCCCAAAAAATAAAGTCTGACACTGTTTCCACTGTTTCCCCAACTATTTCCCATGAAGTGATGGGACCAGATGCCATGATCTTTGTTTTCTGAATGTTGAGGTTTAAGCCAACTTTTTCACTCTCCACTTCCACTTTCATCAAGAGGCTTTTTAGTTCCTCTTCACTTTCTGCCATAAGAGTGGTGTCATCTGCATATCTGAGGTTATTGATATTTCTCCCGGCAGTCTTGATTCCAGCTTGTGTTTCTTCCAGTCCAGCGTTTCTCATGATGTACTCTGCATATAAGTTAAATAAGCAGGGTGACAATATACAGCCTTGACGTACTCCTTTTCCTATTTGGAACCAGTCTGTTGTTCCATGTCCAGTTCTAACTGTTGCTTCCTGACCTGCATATAGGTTTCTCAAGAGGCAGGTCAGGTGGTCTGGTATTCCCATCTCTTGAAGAATTTTCCACAGTTTATTGTGATCCACACAGTCAAAGGCTTTGGCATAGTCAATAAAGCAGAAATAGATGTGTTTTTGGAACTCTCTTGCTTTTTCGATGATTCAGCAGATGTTGGCAATTTGATCTCTGGTTCCTCTGCCTTTTCTGAAACCAGCTTGAACTTCAGGAAGTTCACGGTTCATGTATCGCTGAAGTCTGGCTTGGAGAATTTTGAGCATTACTTTACTAGCATGTGAGATGAGTGCAATTGTGCGGTAGTCTGAGCATTCTTTGGCATTGCCTTTCTTTGGGATTGGAATAAAAACTGACCTTTTCCAGTCCTGTGGCCACTGCTGAGTTTTCCAAATTTGCTGCCATATTGAGTGCAGCACTTTCACAGCATCATCTTTCAGGATTTGAAACAGCTCAGCTGGAATTCCATCACCTCCACTAGCTTTGTTCATACTGATGCTTTCCAATTGACTTCACATTCCAGGATGTCTGGCTCTAGATGAGTGATCACACCATCGTGATTATCCGGGTCATGAAGATCTTTTTTGTACTGTTCTTCCGTGTATTCTTGCCACCTCTTAATATCTTCTTCTTCTGTTAGGTCCATACTATTTCTCTCCTTTATCGAGCCCATCTTCCCATGAAATGCTCCCTTGGTATCTCTAATTTTCTTGAAGAGATCTCTAGTCTTTCCCATTCTGTTCTTTTCCTCTATTTCTTTGCACTGATTGCTGAAGAAGGCTTTCTTAACTCTTCTTGCTATTCTTTGGAACTCTGCATTCAGATGCTTATATCTTTCTTTTCTCCTTTGTTTTTTGCCTCTCTTCTTTTCACAGCTATTTGTAAGGCCTCCCCAGACAGCCATTTTGCTTTTTTGAGTTTATGTATCTGGAAGAAACACAAGCTGGAATTAAGATTGCCGGGAGAAATATCAATAACCTCAGATATGCAGATGACACCACCCTTATGGCAGAAAGTGAAGAGGAACTAAAAAGCCTCTTGATGAAAGTGGAAGTGGAGAGTGAAAAAGTTGGCTTAAACCTCAACATTCAGAAAACAAAGATCATGGCATCTGGTCCCATCACTTCATGGGAAATAGATGGGGAAACAGTGGAAACAGTGTCAGACTTTATCTTTTGGGGCTCCAAAATCACTGCAGATGGTGACTGCAGCCATGAAATTAAAAGACGCTTACTCCTTGGAAGAAAAGTTATGACCAACCTAGATAGAATATTCAAAAGCAGAGACATTACTTTGCCAACTAAGGTCCGTCTAGTCAAGGCTATGGTTTTTCCTGTGGTCATGTATGGATGTGGGAGTTGGACTGTGAAGAAGGCTGAGCACTGAAGAACTGATGCTTTTGAACTGTGGTGTTGGAGAAGACTGTTGCGAGTCCCTTGGACTGCAAGGAGTCCATTCAGTCCAATCAGTCCATTCTGAAGGAGATCAGCCCTGGAATTTCTTTGGAAGGAATGATGCTAAAGCTGAAACTCCAGTACTCTGGCCACCTCATGCGAAGAGTTGACTTATTGGAAAAGACTCTGATGCTGGGAGGGATTGGGGGCAGGAGGAAAAGGGAACGACAGAGGATGAGATGGCTGGATGGCATCACTGAATAAATGGATGCGAGTCTGAGTGAACTCCAGGAGTTGGTGATGGACAGGGAGGCCTGGCATGCTGCGATTCATGGGGTCGCAAAGAGTCGAACACGTCTGAGTGACTGAACTGAACTGATATGGACTCTGCGGCTGCGACCGGCACACTAAGCACGGCCGAGAGGAGCTACCCCACGTCTAAGGTCAGGGTCAGAAGCCAGGAGGACCCCATGCCCAAAGGTGGTGGCCAAGAGGAATTACCCCACGTCCGAGGTCAGGGGCAGTGGCCGAGAGTGCCAGATTGCGATGGCGCAGGAACGCCCGAGAGGAGCTACCCCGCCTCCGAGGCCAGGGGTGGGGGCTGGGAGGAGCAACCCCATATCCAAGCAGTGGTGGCTGCGTGGGCGCAGGAGGGCCTAGAGGAGCTATCCCACGTTGAAGGTCAGGAAGGGCGGTGGTGAGGAGATACCCTTCATCCAAGGTAAAGAGCAGCAGCTGCGCTTTGCTGGAGCCTCCATGAAGAGATACCCACACTCAAGGTAAGAGAAACCCAAGTAAGATGGTAGGTGTTGCAAGAGGGCATCAGAGGACAGACACACTGAAACCATACTCACAGAAAACTAGTCAATCTAATCACACTAGGACCACAGGCTTGTCTAAGTCAATGAAACTAAGCCATGCCTGCGGGGCAACCCAAGACGGGCGGGTCATGGTGGAGAGGTCTGACAGAATGTGGTCCACTGGAGAAGGGAATGGCAAACCACTTCAGTATTCTTGCCTTGAGAACCCCATGAACAGTAGGAAAAGGCAAAATGATAGGATACTGCAAGGGGAACTCCTCAGGTCAGTAGGTGCCCAATACGCTACTGGAGATCAGTGGAGAAATAACTCCAGAAAGAATGAAGGGATGGAGCCAAAGCAAAACAATACCCAGCTGTGGATGGGACTGGTGATAGAAGCAAGGTCCGATGCTGTAAAGAGCAATATTGCATAGGAACCTGGAATGTCAGGTCCATGAATCAAGGCAAATTGGAAGTGGTCAAACAAGGGATGGCAAGAGTGAATGTCAACATTCTAGGAATCAGCAAACTAAAATGGACTGGAATGGGTGAATTTAACTCAGATGACCATTATATCTACTACTGAGGGCAGGAATCCCTCAGAAGAAATGGAGTAGCCATCATGGTCAACAAAAGAGTCTGAAATGCAGTACTTGGATGCAGTCTCAAAAATGACAGAATGATCTCTGTTCATTTCCAAGGCAAACCGTTCAATATCACAGTAATCCAAGTCTATACCCCAACCAGTAACGCTGAAGAAGCTGAAGTTGAACGGTTCTATGAAGACCTATAAGACCTTTTAGAACTAACACCCAAAAAAGATGTCCTTTTCATTATAGGGGACTGGAATGCAAAAGTAGGAAGTCAAGAAACACCTGGAGTAACAGGCAAATTTGGCCTTGGAATGCAGAATGAAGCAGGGCAAAGACTAATAGAGTTTTGCCAAGAGAACGCACTGGTCATAGCAAACACCCTCTTCCAACAACACAAGAGAAGACTCTACATATGGGCATCACCAGATGGTCAACACTGAAATCAGATTGATTATATTCTTTGCAGCCAAAGATGGAGAAGCTCTATACAGTCAACAAAAACAAGACCAGGAGCTGATTGTGGCTCAGATCATGAACTCCTTATTACCAAATTCAGAGTTAAATTGAAGAAAGTAGGGAAAACCGCTAGAGCATTCAGGTATGACCTAAATCAAATCTACTTATTACACCTCTGCAAAAAAGCAAAAAACAAAAAACCTTCCCAACCTGCTCCATGTATCTTTAAAGCATCCAATTCCCTTGGGTTAAGACCTTAATCTCTGTTATAATGCATGTTCTCCTAGGAAGATAACATTTTAAGTCAGTCAGTTCAGTTCAGTTGCTCAGTCATGTCCAATTCTTTGCAATCCCAAGGACTTCAGCATGCCAGGCTTCCCTATCCATCACCAACTCCTGGAACTTGCTCAAACTCAAGTCCATCATGTCTGTGATGCCATCCAACCAGCTCATCCTCTGTTGTCCCCTTTTTCTCCTGCCTTCAATCTTTCTCAGCATCAGGGTCTTTTCCAGTGAGTCAGTTCTTTGCATCAGGTGGTCAGAGTACTGGAGCTTCATCTTCAGCATCAGTCCTTCTAATGAATATTCAGTACTGTTTTCCTTTAGGATTGACAGGTTTGATTTCTTTGCAGTCCAAGGGACTCTCAAGAGTCTTCTACCAACACCACAGTTCAAAAGCATCAATTTTTCAGTATTTAGATTTGTTTATGGTCCAACTTTCACATCCACCCATGACTACTGGAAAAACCATAGCTTTGACTAGATAAACCTTTGTTGGCAAATTAATGTCTCTGCTTTTTAATATGCTCCCTAGGTTTGTCATAGTTTATTTTCCAAGGAGCAAGCATCTTTTAATTTCACGGTTCCGTCACCACCTGCAGCCCAAGAAAATAAAATCTGTCAGGGTTTCCATTATTTCCCCATCTATTTGCCATGAAGTGATGGGACTGGATGCCACGACCTTATTTTTGAATGCTGAGTTTTAAGCCAGCTTTTTCACTATCCTTTCTCACTTTTATCAAGAGGCTCTTTAGTTCCTCTTTGCTTTCTGCCATAAAGATGGTGTCATCTACATATCTGAGTTTGTTGATATTTCTCCTGGCAATCTTGATTCCAGCTTGTGCTTCATCCAGCCCAGCATTTTACATAATGTATACTGCATATAAGTTAAATAACCAGAGTGACAATATACCAACTACCTTAACCTTAAGCTGAATGAGTTCCTGGTTGCTCAATATTTGTTAAACTAGGCTCTTTCAGTGTGTAAGCTATTATATACCCTGGGATCACTAGACACCTTCAGGGAGTCAATTTGTTAAATGGTACCCTATTGCTTCAAAGAGGCCAGGTGTACCCCAGAGAGAAACTAAGTTTTTAAGATCATGAACATTGATGTGTTTTACCCAAGATACCAAATTTCCTGTCTCTCTGAGCCAATGCTCTGGGATCAAACATAAATGACATCTTTATATTCTTTTTGAAAGATTTCATGCATTTTTTCCCCTCCTATTGGATATGGATTACTGTGAATTAAAGCAAATAAGTTAAAATTTAAAATTATGTTTAGAGTTGGTAGAAATGAGTTCTATGTAGATGAAGTGAATTTCCCAGACTCACTGCATATAGTGGCTAACTCCTCCTGGTTTGCCCTGGATTTTCCTGATTATAAAATTCAAGGTCTTAAACTAAAAATCCTAAACTAAACCTGAATCCTTTCAGTCATCCTACCGTTTAGACAAGACCACAAATTCCTCAAGTATGTATCCACTGTCTTCCCCCTTCTTTTCCCGCATCACAGTATCCAGTATAAACTTTACCAAATATCTGCAGTCCAAAGGAATGGCACCTAAGAAGCCAGAGCTCAAAGCAGCAAAGGAAGATCACCTAGTTTTCTAGTATTTGGCTTTATTCTCTTAACGTCCTGAATTCTGGAGGGACTGAGTGAGACCAGGAGAGGGAGAGTAAGGAAGATGGAGGGTGCAAACTTAGGATGCTATTTATGGTCTAGAGAGAAGCTTTGGTTAAGTTACTGGCTTTTCTCCAAGGGTCAAACAGCTCCAAATTTCCAGAGGAAGCCCCTGGAAGGAACTTTTCCAGGAGAAATCACCAAGTAAGCTTCCTCAATGAGATCAAAGCAAGTGTCCATCTGGTGATTTCCTGTTCCATCTCCCTTCACCCCTGGAGATCATCTCTATGGTGCAATTTACGGACTGTGATCAACCAAATACTTGTCAGAGTTTCAAAGCTAAGTATAGTCACATGCTTATTGTTATAGTAACCATCAATAATATTAATAAAATCCTGTCTGGTTGAACCAGATGAATGGGACATGTAAACACAGACAAGAATAGCCATATCAGATGTCAACACAGAACAACATAAGCATAACTGTCTGTATGTTGGTTATCATATTCCACCCTACCCCAGCAGCTACATTTGTCTTGCTTGTGCTCGAAACACCAGACAGATGACTTCTGGGTAAGGGCTATATAAATAGGTATACAGCAGAAAAAAGTCTTCTTTGACCTCTAAAATAAGACAAAGAGAAAGAATTTACCACGAGTTTAGTATTCCATGAGACTAGGAGTTCCCTGTGTAATATTCGTACATTGTTCACCAGTTATTGTCATCATAAAACACATTGTCCATGAAGCTTGTTCTTATTAAATATTCACTTTGCACATGTAAGTTACTGAAATAGTGGTTGATTTTAGCTGGAGGGTCAATAGACAATAGCTTGATGATTAGTGCATTCTTGTTTTGCAAAATGGCATTAATCTAATCAAACCTTACTGGCTGTTGTGATAATCTAATGAAATGAGGTAAGCAAAGCTTGTAGCACACTGATAGCATATAGGCACTTGGCAAATGAAATACCATCGAGAACTATCTAATATAGTGGTCATGGGCTTTGAAGTTTGTTCAAATTCCAGGCTTTTCATTTTCCAGCTGTGCGTCTTTCGACAAGTTTCGTAAATCTCCTTCAGCCTTAGATGACGTTCTTCATTTACTGAATGGAGAACTTAATAGTACCTACATTGTAGGTTGTTATGAGAATTAGGTGATGTTATGTACCAAAGGTACTTCATTGGTTAAGACTTGGCCAGTACTCAATAAATAGTAGCAATTGCTGACATTACTAGTGATGGTGGTATTATAACTGTGAGTTGCTTAATAATGTGATAGAACAGTGTTGCCACAAAGACTTGGGGAAAAAAAAAATTCTTGGTTGTGGTTGGGGAGACAGGATGGGATTATGCAGCTAATGATTACAATCTTTTGCTGTCCCTGCTTACCTGGGTACATACTGGAAGCGCTACTCTTTGAACTTCTATTTCTAACTTTTAAAATTCACTTTCAAAATCCTAGGTATAAATTTGTGCTATAAATATGTTCTGTATTGTTTCTCTATTATGTTTTCTATTGTTTCTAGACCCATTTCTGACCTATTCCTACGTTTTTTTCTCCCACCTCTTTGTACTGTCATTCCTCATCTTTGCTAGTTCCCTTCTGATTTTTGTAGTCTATGAGACCAGAATTTTGGTAATATATAGTCTTTATCAGTTGGAAGGCTTTGGTATCAGGAATAAGAATGAGAAGTTCATTTCCTGACATCATCCAACCATGATGTTTCTGGTCTCAGAGCGATATTTAGCCCTTAATAATCCTCTTTCCAACATCTTTTTTTTTCCTTCTTCTTTTCTTGTTCAGTCATAACAAGACAGCTATTTTTAAGAAGATTCACTGGAGCAGTCATGCCATGTAGGGCAGTAACATTTTAGAGATTTTCTTTCAATCATAGAGGAGCATTTGTTTGCTAGTATGACACTTACTTTCCTCCTTTTCTTTTTATGTCAGCAAACAATACAATAAATTGATTGTTTTCTCAGCACTCAGCTCAACAACTAGCTTAATGGATAAAAAAAAAAACACAAAACTAGCAAACAAAGTAATTCTAGTGACAGAACTTCCTGGCTTTCTTGGAGTCACATTAGGCAAAGCCCTAGACTGTTTGAGGCGGTAGGGTCTTGAGGCCTGTAGTTAATCTTTTATTGTCCTCAGCAGTCTTTGTTTACTGCAGCTGTTTCATCTTCCCAACTAGATGTGGATTTCCTTTACAGAGAAACCTTTTCCTGGTTTGCTTTCTTTTCTCTAAGAACTGATCTCTACTCATAGTACCAAAACTCTGTGGCTATAATTGTACCAAGCAACTATATTTTCTCCACGGCCATAGCAGTTTGTACCAATGGTAGACAGCCAAACCAGTCTCTGCCAATCAGAATCTTTCTCTTGGGAATTTGGAAACCAGATTCTGGGACAATTATTAGTTGATGGTACCAGAGCAATAGGTTCAGGGCTGCAGGGCTGGGCCACTGTATTAGTTTACTTATTTCTGTCTAACCAATCACCCCAAAGTTAACATTTTTAAACAAGGAACATTGATTATCTCATGGTTTCTGTGGGTCAGAAATCTAATGGCTTAGATATCCACCTCTACCGTATTGTCTCTCACAAGCCTGCAATCCAAGTTCTGTATATTGATACGTTGATTGACGAGGGCTGTGGTCTTATCTGAAGGACTGACTGTGGTACAGTCTGTTTCCACTATTAATCATATGGTTGTTGGTAGGGTTCAGTTCCTCATGGACTGCTGGACAGGTGGTCTCAGTTCCTTCCTGGTTGTCAATTAGGGGCTTGCTTAATTCCCTTGCTTGACGGGGCTCTTCCTAGGGAAGCTGGCTTTCACTAGAGGACGAGAGCATGAAAGAGAGAGAAGCAGAAAACGGAAGCCACAATCTCTTTGTAACCTAATGTTGGAAGTGCCATTTCATAACTTCTGCCATATTCTACCCATTTGAAGGAGGTGACTAGCTCTGCTCCAGACCAAAGCGTAGATGATTACACAAGGATGTACATATTAGGAGGCAGACATTGCCAATCATCTTGGACGTTGCCTGCCTCTAAGATGTAGGGTCATCTATGTCAGAGCATAGACTGACGTAGGGTCAGTCTATGCTCTGACCCCCAGTGATTCTTGTTTCTCCTATGTGCAAAATAGACTTATGCCTACCCAGAAGTATGGCATTACAGTATCAGTTCAAAGTCTAGAATCTCACTGTCTAAGTCAGTTCCAGGTTTGGATGAGGAACCTTAAGAATTGTTTCTTAAATACTGCTCTTTGAATATCTTTTCTCTCAATCAGTAGACATGTAAGGCTAAAAAGAAATTATCTGCCTTCAGTATGTATAATACATAATTATGATACAGGCATGGATTAACTAGTCCATTCCAATTCAAAAAGACATGAGAAGCCATGAAAGATTTACTAGTTAATAGCGACTCTGAAATTTGGACAATCAAATGTTGGAAATTCCTTGATTGTGTCTCAAGGCCTGAGAATAAAACTTCATGGCTCTTGGCCCTGCCCTCTGGGTATCTTGGATGCAACCTGTGAGTCATCCTTTTTTTTTTTTTTTTGTATGAAAGGTAACAAGTTTCAGCTGAGAGGTTTTCTTAGCCTAGTTCCTACTTGTTGAATTTTGGGGTCAAACTCCCTCTTTTAATTTGTACTGCCTCTGCTCCATTTAGATGGCAGTGTTTCTGCTGATTTAATTCTCTCAGAAATATTGTGTGCTTCTTATGAGTGTCATTGGAGTTAGGATTGCCATTAGATAAAGTCCATACTCATAAATCTCTTTGGGAAAAGCCCTTCTTCACATTGAGCTGGTGCTTAAATAAATGAGGGATGATGCATTTAAGCTTTTTAGAGCACATGCTGTTTGAGAGACTCCTTAATCTCTGTAAAGGGACTTTTGTGTGACTGAATAATAATATTAGGCATCACCTTTTTTTTTCTTTTTCCTGAGGTCTGAACAAAAAGTTTTACAGTCATACCCTGAACTTTATCTTTCAACCATGTTCTCCCAGCCAACTTCTTTATTTGCTCCTTACTTGAAAACCATTCTTTAATTTTAGAATTGTTTGCCATTTGAAGTGGCTATGACTTTTTTTAAAAAGCTGTTGATTCCTGGTTTCTTTTTGTTAAACAGTCCTATTTATGTCTCTTCTTTCACATCTGTAAGAAGAAAACCAGGAAGCACCTTCAACATTCTACTTGGAAATATTCTTAACCAGATCATACCTTTTATTAGGAACATTTTCTGCTTTCCACACAACTATAGATGACAGTGTTGCTAAGCTTTCTGCCGCCACATAATAAAGATCCTCCTTTTTTCAGTTTTTGATAACATGCACCTAAATTCTTTTTTTGAGCCATCACTGGCAGCATCCCTGAAGTCCAGATTTTGACTAAAAATGTGCTCAAGGCAATTTAGGCTTTCTCTATGCATTGCTCCTTATAACCCTGTAACCTTCATCCACCTTCTGGCCCTAAAGACATTCCTATATTTTTAGGTATTTGTTATGGTACCAGAATCTGTATTACTTATCTGTATGCAAACATACCCCAGCACCCCTGAAATTTAATGGCTTTTAACAATAAGCATTTATTATCTCCATTTTTGTGGGTCAGGAAGCTCTGAGTTATTTAGATGTCTCTGCCTTATGATCACTCACAAAGTTTCCATTGGAGTTTTGGCTGTGGCTGCAATCTCATCTGAAAGCTTGCCTGAGGTCAAATCCATTTCCAATCACTGTCACTCAGGTGGTCCTTCACAGGCTTCTCTTCCTCTTGAGCTGTTGGACAGAAGTTCTCACGTTCTTAGTGGCTGTGATTTGGAGGCCTCCCTCAGGTCCTTTCTCTGTGGGACCCTTCATGAATCAAATCATAAAATAGCAGCTGATGCCACTCACAGTGAACAAAGAGTGAGAGTTTGAAGGTTAGATCTCTTTAACCTAATCTTGGAAGTGACGTGCTATTGTTTTTGTTGTATTCTATATTGGAAATGAGTTACAGGGTCCAATCTACACTCAGGTCTAATAGATTACACACGAGTGTCAAGGCGAAGATGTGGAGATCACTGAGGGTCATTTTGGAGGTCACCTATCACAAGCTATAAGCAGGGACAAAGAAGAAACAAAATGTACAAGAAAGGCAGAGATAAGGACCACATTCTGCCTTGACTCTAATATCTTTCCAGTTACTAACTATAGCCTTCACAAGGACCAATTGCATTACTTGCTCTTGGCTTCCGTAATATATCCCTATAATCTGTGCAGCAAATTCTCCTTTTTTTCTTCCCCTTAAGATAGTTTAAATGACTTCTGTTACTTGACACTGAAAAAGCCTTGAGTAAGGTAGGATTGTACTTAATCACTATAGGTCTAGACCCTTATTAGGTTTACAAACCACATTTGTGCTAATTAAACAAAATGTTGATCTTTTCTAGAATGTTCCCTGTAGGACTTTGGTGTCATCTTAAACATAAACCATCACCAGCAAGAATGACTCTTATTTCAGTGTTTGGTGTCAAGCATAACTCTAAGGGATAGAATTTCATACAGACTAAGGGGTTAGATCAGGGCCTGGTGGGGTGAGTTGTTTGTCATAGCTGTTTTTATTCAGTTTTACAATATTTGTGTGAGGATCAAACTTCCCGTCTTAGGCCCTTGCGTTCCACGCATAGACGATAGTGCTGAGGGGAGATGCTAAGACTGTAATAACTGGGAAAGGAGAATCGAAAGTTGCCCACAATACATTCCTTGCTCCAAATAGCCTGAGGCAGGGACCTTTATCATTAGTCTTAGCGTGGTCCAATGTGTTTTAGAGTTTCATTCTTTCAGCTTTTCACCACTAACCCCATGCAAAGGGCTTGGCTCTGTGGTAACGTGGACTGACTGTGAAGTGTTCAAAATGTCATGTTTTGGCAAAACGTGGAAATTCCTTTGAGGACGACTGGCTCATTGTCAGAGATAATCCTTTTAGGAATTCCATGTCTGGCAAATGTGGCCTTCAATTTGTGGACTTGTGTGGTAAATTGGTATTGTTCAAGCTTTCCAGTCCTGAGATTTTTATTGTCGTTATGCTCTTTAATGATATATTCTCTGTTACTTTTTCTTCCAGATAAACATATTGGTGCCAATGTTCTGCTGTGGTCTGGTTGAACCTGGGATATCATTAATTAAAAAAAGAAAAAAATATATATACATATATACTATACACCTTTCAAGTGAGATTGGACTTTGCTCATGAGTCAGTTTATTTACTATTGAAACTACTGGACTGAAAAAAAATAGGCTCTTGATGGCATTTCATATTCTTGCTGGGACCATGACAGAATTTGAAAACTTTTCAAGAGACCATAGGGATTGTCTACTTCACAACTCTCAGTTCAGAAGCAGCCTTAACTGATCCTGGGCTTGAAACCGGAGATCTTGACTCTTTCCTTTCACTGTGCTATTTTTAACGTGATCAAGTCTCTTATTGTTCAACAGCTTTATACAGCCAAGAGAAATGGAGCTTAACTTTTTAATGAACATCTTATGTCATTATCTCTTTCTTTCTACGGTTATTCTACTTTTAGAAAATTTTCAGGGATAGTAAACTCACATTTACCTAGAAGCCAAATGTAATTTAACATTCCTAAATTTTCTAGACTCTGCAATCTTTGGATTTCTTTGACATTGAATGACAATAATTGGATACCCTGAGTTATGTGGCTGTAGGAAGTCCAATTCTCTCTCTAAGTATTCTGAGAATGCTCGGTTTGCAACAGGAATGATAGAATATCATCTGGTTACTCATTTGCTTTATCCCACAATACACACACACAACAGTCCTGGAATAATAATACCAGTCCTTTCACCAACAATATGATTTGGAGTCTGTTTTTAAAGTTCCTTTGGTCTTTCTCTCTATGTGGTTATGTGACCAGCTGGATACACACTTAGGTTCTTTAGTTTCATTTTAACTTTTTTGGGAATGAATTTTTTAATTTAACTTTTTACAGCCATGTAAAATATGTACACAAGTTCAAAGTTAAATTTACAAAACAAAATATAGAGAAGTCTTGAATTTTTCTGTGCATTCCACAATAGTCTTGACTTACAGTTAACTATTTTTTAAATTATGACTTATCTTTTCATTTTGTGTTTGCTATACAAATCTTTTATATGAATAATATTTCACTATATGGTCTTTTATTTTTAATCTCTCTTTCTTCTTATAGTGTACATATATGTTAATATTTGATATTTGGAAATGTTTGCTTTTCATTGTAATCATGAATAAATGCATTTCATATTTTCCTTTCAAATATAAATATTGTTTCTTATCTAATTGTAGTGGCCAGAACTTTCAATACAATATTGAATAAAAGTGAGGATATACATTATGTTCTTATTTCTAATCTTAAGGAGAGCTTATTTAGGTTTTTCCATAGATGCCCTGTATCAGGTTGAGGGAATTCCCTTCTATTTCTAGTTTGTTGAGTTTTTGTGTTTTTTTTTTTTTTTGGTCAGAAAGTAACTTTGGTGTTTGTTAAGTATTTTTATGCTTTCACTGAGCTAATATATGGTTTTAAAATTTTAGAATGTTAATGTGATATCAATAATATGATGCTGATTTTAAAACGCTAAAAACATTACATTCTGGGTTATGCTATAATATCATTTTTATATATTGTAAGAGTCAATTTGCTAAAGTTTTGTTTAGTCTTTAGGCATCCATGTTCATAACAGATATTTGTTTGCAATTTACTTTTCTTTTAATATCTCAGTCTAGGCATTTGGAATCAGGAAAATCTTGGCTTTTATAGAGTATGTTGGGAAGTATTCTCTTCTCTTCAGCTTTCTATAATGGTTTGTGTAAAACTGGTGTTATTTCTTTCTTAAATATTTGGTAGAATTCACCAGTGAAGCTATGTGGATTGAAGTTTTCTTCGTGGAAAGGCTATCGATTCAATTTAAAAAGAGCTACAGGGATATTCAGTTTTCCTACATCTTCTCTTTTAAAATTTATTTATTTTTAATTGGAGGAGAATTGCTTTATAATATTGTGTTGGTTTCTGACATATATCGACATGAATCAGCCATAAGCATTCATATGTCCCCTCCCTTTTGAAGTTCCCTCACACTTCCCACCCCCACCCCACCCATCCCTCGAAGGTGTCAATTTGCAGGGCAGCAGTGGACACGACTGAAGCAATTAGCAGCAGCAGCAGCAGCAGTGGAGACACTGGCGGCCGAGATGGTAAAGAATCAGCATACGATGCGGGAGACCTGGGTTCGATCCCTGGATTGGGAAGATCTCCTGGAGAAGGAAACAGTTACCCACTCCAGTATTCTCACCTGGAGAATTTCATGGACAGAGGAGCCTGGCAGGCTATAGACCATGGGGCTGCAAAGAGTCGGACATGACTGAGCGACTTTCACTTCAAAATGGAGACACAGACACAGAGGAGACTTGTGGACACAGTGGGGAAAGGAGAATACGGGACAAATAGAGAGAGTAGCATTGAAACAGGTACATTACCATATGTAAAATAGATAGCTGCTGGGAAGGCTATCTGCATCTTAGTGAACTTCGAGTTCGTGTCTCTCAAAAAATTAGCCCATTTCATCTAACTTGTCAAACTTATTGGCAGAAAGTTATTTGTGCATGTGTGTGCTCAGTTGTGTCAGACTCTTTGCAAACCTATGGGCTGTAGCCCACCAGGGTCCTCTGTCCATTGGATTCTCCAGACAAGAATACTGGAGTGGGTTGCCATGCCCTCCTCTAGGGAATCCTTCCAACCCAGGGATCAAACCTGTGTCTCCTGCGGCTTCTGCATTGCAGGCAGATTCTTTACTGCTGAGGCCTCCAGGAAGCCCAAAAGTTGTTTGTAATATTTCTTTATTATTCTTTAAATATTTATCAATTTTGGAATGATGTTACCTCTCTCATTTCTGATACTAATAATTTTTTCCTTTTCTCTTTAATCACTATGGCTAGAAGGTTATCAGTTTTATTCATTTTCTCAAATAAATTGCTTTTCATTTAATTGAATTTCTGTGTTGTTTTTCTTTTATTTCCCTGGTTTTCATTCTAATCTCTATTATTTATTTTATTTTGTATACAATGGGTTTAGTTAATTCCTTTTTTTCCCCAGTTCCTTCAGATGGAAAAGTGAAAGTCGCTCAGTTGTGTCTGACTCTCTGTGACCCCATGGACTATACAGTCCATGGAATTCTCTGGGGCAGAATACTGGAGTGGGTAGACATTCCCTTCTCCAGGGGATCTTCCCAACCCAGGGATTGAACCCAGCTCTCCCACATTGCAGGCAGATTCTTTTCCAACTGAACCCCCAAGGAACCACCAGGGAAGCCTAAGAATACTGAGTGGTAGCCTATGCTTTCTCCGGTAGATCTTCCTGACCCAGGAATCGAACCCAGAGCTCCCTCATTGCAGGCGGGTTCTTTACCAGCTGAGCCACCAGCTGAGACGGTGGGAGCTCATTTAATTGAAACCTTTATTACTTTCTGGTAAAGGAATTTTATTAAAAAGCAGAGACATTGTTTTGCCAACAAAGGTCTGTCTAGTCAAGGCTATGGTTTTTCCAGTGGTCATGTATGGATGTGAGAGTTGGACTGTGAAGAAGGCTGAGTGCCGAAGAATTGATGCTTTTGAGCTGTGGTGTTGGAGAAGGCTCTTCAGAGTCTCTTGGACTGCAAGGAGATCCAACCAGTCCATCCTAAAGGAGATCAGTCCTGGGTGTTCATTGGAGGGATTGATGCTAAAGCTGAAGCTCCAATACTTTGGCCACCTCGTGCAAAGAGTTGACTCATTGGAAAAGACCCTGATGCTGGGAGAGATTGGGGGTAGGAGGAGAAGGGGATGACAGAGGATGAGATGGCTGGATGGCATCACCGACTCGATGGACATGAGTTTGAGTGGACTCCGGGAGTTGGTGATGGACAGGGAGGCCTGGTGTGCTGCCATTCATGGGGTCTCAAAGAGTCGGACATGATTGAGCGACTGAACTGAAGTGAACTGAAAGGAATTTATTACTATAAATTTCCCTTTAATCCCTGTTTAGCTGCAACTCACAAATTTTGAGATATTTTTTCATTGTCATACAGTTTAAATACTTCTTAACCTCCCTTTTGATTTCTTCTTTTACCCATAGGTTACTTAGATATTTTCTGTTATATATTTTCTGTGTTTTTTCTAATATAGCTCCATTGTTGTTTGAAAAAATAGTTTGAGTAGTTTTAAATTCACTGAGATTAGTTTAATAGCTTAGAATATGATTTATACAATGTTTTTTTTTTCCCCTTTCCCTGCCATCTTTTGGACTGATTATTTTTTTATAATTCTGTTTAATCTTCTTTTGTTGTTGATTTCTTATCCATATTCTTTGTTTTCTTTTCTTTCTTTTTATTTTGGAGATTAATTTAGAGTTTGTAGTACTTATTTTAAAATTATAACTGTTTACCTTCAAGTCATTTTATACCTTTCAAGTATACTGTAAGAAACTTATATAGAGCTCCATTTCTCTAGATTCAGTCATTAGTTTCATTAGTTTCCTTTGGTGGTGTCATGTTTCCTTGATTTTTCCTGATCTTTATGATCTTGGACTTGTTTCTGTGCATTTGGAGAAGTAGGTACCTCTTCTAGGCTCTGCAGGCTCCTTTGGAAGGCAAAGTCCTTCACCAGTCAGCCCCTCCAGAGATTCTGGGTGGGCTGGCTGGTGGTGTCTGTGGGCCAGTGGTGTCTAGGGACTGCTGGAGTCCACAGGTGGGCAGGTCTAGTGCTGTGGTCAACAGGTGAGCCAGCCTGGTGCTTGGGTCCATCGGGACCTGCCTTGTGCTCAGGTCCTTAGGGGTCATCCTGGAGCCTGGGTTCCCTAAAGCAGGCCTGGGGCTTGAATTTGAGGGACTGGGTCTGGGACCTGGGTCTTTGTGAGTACAGCTGGCTCCTGGCTCCACACGGGCCATTCAGGTGCTGGGGACCACTAGGGTGGGCCCCCGTGTCTTAGTCTGTGGGAGTTGGTCTGGTACTAGCACAGTCTTGGGAACCTGGTTTCACTGGAGTTGACCTGGAAGCTGTTGCCATGTGAGGTGACCAGGCACTAGGACAAGCCTGGTTTGGAGTCAGCCTGTAACCTGGGATTTGTGTGTGGCGGGATATTAGCCTGGAGGTTGAGTCTGGGGGGCTGGCCTGCTAGAGTTGGTTTGAAATTTGGGTCTATGGGACCCTGTCTGGAGTCAGGGGCCAGCTTGGCACGGGGATGGGCTGGGACTTGTGCTCCTGGGAATCCACTGGGAGCTATCTAGGGCTGCAGGTGGGGGCCTGCTGCTCTGGTAGCCGTGGTGAAGGGTGTTGATTTCACTCTCTTTTTCCCACAGAGAGGGACAGTGCCTCTGTCTGTGCAGACTCGCCGGGAAAGGGACAGTGGGCGTAATGTGAATCTATCTTTCCTACTCTCTCCAACGCCTCTTTCCTTCTTTCTATGCTTGATCCATGTTCTGTAAGCCCTCACCTGGCATCCTTAGCTCTTGTGAAGGTATTTTCACATGTGAATAGTTGTTCAAACTGATATTTTCTTTTGGGAAGGAGAGCAAGAAATTCCTATGGCACCATTTTCTGATGTCACTCCAAAAGTCTGTCACCTCTTCCTTTGAAAGATATTTCTACTTATTAATAGAATTCTAGGTTGAAAGGTTTCTTCCCTCAGTTACATTGGTCCATTGTCATTTGAATTGCATTATTTCTGACACGACTCTCTTCCTCTGTATATAATGTGCCAATTCTCTTTGACCACTTTTAAGATTTTACTGTTATCATGAGATTTAAGCAATTGATCCGGAGAAGGCGATGGCACCCCACTCCAGTACTCTTGCCTGGAAAATCCCATGGACGGAGGAGCCTGGTAGGCTGCAGTCCATGGGGTCGCCAAGAGTCGGACACGACTGAGCGACTTGACTTTCACTTTTCACTTTCATGCATTGGAGGAGGAAATGGCAACCCACTCCAATGTTCTTGCCTGGAGAATCCCAGGGACAGTGGAGCCTGGTGGGCTGCTGTCTATGGGGTCGCACAGAGTCGGACACGACTGAAGCGACTTAGCAGCAGCAGCAGCAAGCAATTGATCATGATGTCCTTTGCTGTGTTTTTCTTAATATTTTATGTACTCATGGTTCTATGAGGTTCCCTGGCCTGTGAATTTCAGTTTATATAGAATGTGGACAATACTTTGGCCACTATTTCCTAAAAGATGGTTTCTTTCCTTTATGCTGCCACTTTAAGACTTGAATTACACATACATTAGGTCACTTGCAAGTTGTCCTTTAGCTTACTGATGATGTACTTATTTATTTATTTAAAGCTCTCTTTTTCTCTGTGTGTTCTATTTTTAATAGTTTATATTGTTGTTTTCCAGATCACTAATCTTTTCTTCTTTGAAATCTAATCTACTTCTATTTTTATCCAGTATGCTTTTTATCTCTAAAATATCTGTATTTTATCTATCTGTCTTATCTTTACATCTTCTGTGTCTCTACTGAACATGTTCCATATTTTCTCTAGCCTCTTGAACATAGGGTATACAGTTAAAATTTATATGTGGTGGCAAATATTTAACAACTGGCTTTTTGGCCAAAACAAAAAAACAAAAACCTTACAACATCTCAGCCTTTATTTGTCAATTTTCAAATTTTTGTGCTTTAAAATCCCACTCTGGCTAATTTCAAACTACCAACATATAGTCACTGAATGTAGAGTTGAGAAGAGATGCAAAATAAGAACACACTACTCCATAATATCTTTACCACATGAATATAATAACCTTAACCTCAGAACCATGCTGCTGCTGCTGCTAAGTCGCTTCAGTCATGTCCGACTCTGTGCGACCCCATAGATGGCAGCCCACCAGGCTCTGCCATCCTTGGGATTTTCCAGGCAAGAACACTGGAGTGGGTTGCCATTTCCTTCTCCAATGCTTGAAAGTGAAAAGTGAAAGTGAAGTCGCTCAGTCATGTCTGACTCTTAGCGACCCCATGGACTGCAGCCCACCAGGCTCCGCTGTCCATGGGATTTTCCAGGCATAGAGCATACTAAAATGTAAGAAAATAATTAGCAAGATGAGTTTTGGTATCTATTACCTTTGCTTTAACTATAAATTATTTAATTGTGAGTCTATATAAGTTTAACAATGGTCATATTTAACAACTGACTTGTAAAATTCCCAGTAATTGAGAATAATTGAAAAATTGGCTCTTCTGAGCCAGTATGACCTGATTTCAGTACACCATTGGATAATAATTCTCTTAATATCTTTATCTATTAATTCTATCTGTGTCATTGCTGGGTCAGTTTGTTTGAGTTTTCCCCTCACCATAGGTCATACTTTCTTTTGTTGTGTGATGTCTAGTAATTTTTAATTATAAATTTTACCTTGTTGGATACTGGATATTTTTGTATTATTATAAATATTATTGCCTTTTTTGGTGACACCATTTGATTTCTTGGAAACAGTTTCATATTATATGCTTGATTTTAAGTTTTTGTTTGTTTGTTTTTGGTGGGACATAGCAGCATTTAGCATAGGGTTACTTTTTCTACAATACTGTGGCAAAGACTCTTTTAAAGAGTACTGTACCCAATGCCCTGTGTTGAATTCTGCACTCTGACTGGTGGGAATAGAAACCATTCCCCAAGAGCCCCCAAGAACTGTTTCTTCTAATCCTTTCAGGTGTCTCTTTCCCTGCTTACGTAGTTTTCTTACATGGAGGAACTGATCAATATTCAGATGAAGACTCAAGGAGGACACTTTACTGATCTCACTCTCTTCCTCTTTCCGTCTTCATCCTCCTTCTCTCTCCATCTCTCTCCCCTGCCACTCACTCCAGCTCTCTCCCTCTCTCTTTCCCTCCCTCCTGTCTCGTATTTTCCCCTGTGAACTCTGGCTGCCTCGACCTCCCTAGATTTCCAGCTCTTATCTACCCACGCCCATGAGAGGAACTCTGAGATCTCCCTGGGTCCTCCACACCTGCCCTGTGGTCTGGATACTGTTTCTGAGCAGTACACTGGGACAGTAGTAGGGCTACTGTTGGTTCTTTTTCAGATAAAAAAAGATGCTAGATGTCTTTCATTGCTAGATGTCAATGCCCTTCATTGCTAGATGTCTAATGTCTTGCTTATCATTGTTTATGTATTTTTTTTTTCTTTTACTTGTTCATATGAGATGGTACATTTGGCCTCTGTTAATCCGTCTAGGCTGGCACTGAAGTTTCTAAACTTATTTTTTAGTTTAAAAAGTTCACTCTTTTAATTTTCTGTTTATCTTAAGGCATTATCTATTTTATCTATTCATTTGCCCCTTTTCATTTAGTTGTAATTACTGATATTATATATTGTTTTATTTATATTCTTTTCTGAGTTCTATTTTTTTTTCCCTAAGGATTCTACTTAACGATGTATGTGTTCTTTCAATACTTTGATCATTTTCTTAATGGATTTTTATCTCATTTTGAAACATTAGGTTACAGTTTTTATGTTTTGTACACATAACCTTTTGAAGCACTTTATTGTTTAAAAGGATGTTATTCTGCTCTGTATTTCTTTTTAAAATGATCTTATATGGGTTTTCATTATGATCCTTGCTTGGGTCTTATTTTAAGTAAAATGAATATTTCTCTGTCTTCAGGATCGTGGGATGGGCCAAGATAACTTCTCAAATTTCATTACTCGAGCTTCCACATCTGTTTTTTCACAAAGAAATTGACAAATAGACTCATGTTTTCTGTTATTGTCTTTCCCTAAACCCCCTCCCCTTTCACTTTTGTTTCTCTTTCATTCTGTATGTGAATAGTCTTAGGAATTTCTCCTTTCTGTTGAGATTTGTCCTGGGTAAGTATTTTAGATTGTTAATTTCAAGATTTCAGGCAGCTTAGATGGATCCAGGTTCTTCATACTTTGCTGTGTACTCGCTGTACTCAGTCTGAACAGTGAACCTCTCCCAGTTCAGCTACTGACCTTAAGCTGGCCCATCGCCCTTTCCAGTGCGTGTCAGTTGGGGATTTTGGAGTTCTCACATTCTCAAGTGCACCAGACACTCTGCTATTTTCCTCTGTGTAGATCCTGATGCCATGCAGACTTTGTAGCTGTTGTTAGTTCTCTCTCTCTCTCTCATTTCTTATTTAGTGATTTGTGATGTTCCCTGTCTTCTAGTTTTCTGATGGATTTATCCAGGGACACATTTGTAGCTACGTGCCTGGAGAGTCCCAGTGACAGTGGAGCCTGGGGGGGCTGCCGTCTATGGGGTCGCACAGAGTCGGACACGACTGAAGTGACTTAGCAGCAGCAGCAGCACGAGGTAGAATAATAGTCCCACTCTCCCCACCCCTAAGATATCTCCATCCTAATCTTGGAACCTGTGAATCTGTTACTTTACATGGTAAAAAGTGCTTCACAGATGAAGTTAAGGATCCTGAGATAGGGGGGTTATACTTTATTATCTGGATGGGCCCAGTGAAATCATACAAGCACCTGAAAGTGAAAGAGGGAGGTAGAAGAGTCAGAAAAGAAAATACTGATGGAAGCTGGGGTTTAGAGCAATGTGATATAAAAAAGACTTGACTGCTGGTTCTGATGATGGAGGAAGGGGATTGTCCTGGGTAGAAAGGAAAGGAAGACTTGAATCTTTGAAACTTGCCTAATCCAACGCTAAACTGGTATATTAGCTTCAACTATCACAAACTTTGTGGTTTAAAACAATAGAAATTGATTCTCTAACATTTTTGCAGCCTAGATGTCTGAAATCCAGGTGTTGGGGGGGGGGGGTTGTGCCCTTTCCAAAGCTCTAGGAAAGAATCCTTGCTGACCTCTCCCAGTTTCTGATCACTCCAGATGCTCCTTAGTTTCTGGCTGCATAATTCCAACCTCTGCCTCTGTCTTCACCTGGCATTTTCATCTGTGTCTTCTCCTCTTCTGTCTCTTGTAAGGGTACCTGTCATTGGATTTAGGGCTCACCTGGATAATCTAGGGTGAACTCCACTTGAGATCATTAACTTAGTTTTATCTGCAAAAACCCTTTCCCTAAGTAAATTTACATTTAAAAGTTCCATAGTTTAAAATGTGGAAATTTAATATATATATAATATATATAATTTTATTTCTTTTAAAAACAGACTTTATTTTTTAGAGTAGTTTTGGATTCACAGCAAAACCAAACAGATACAGACATTTCCCGTTTATCTCCTGCTTCACATACACATAGCCTCCCCTATTATCAACATTCCCCACGATACACAGACATTTGTTACAACTGATGAGCCTATATTGGCACATCTTTATCGCCTAAAGTCCATGGTTGACATTAGGGTTCATCCTTGGTGTTATGTTTTATATGGATTTAGATCAATTTATAGTAATGTAGCCACCATTATAGTGATACAGAGTGGTTTCATTGCCCTAAAAATCCTGTGTTCCACCTATTCATCCTTCTTTTTCCCTTAATGATTGGGAACTACATATCTTTTTATGGTCTCCACAGGTTTGCCTTTTCCAGAATGTCATGAAGTTAGAGTCCTATAGTAGCCTTTTCTGATTGGCATCTCTCACTTCGTAATATACATTTCTATTTCTTCCATGTCTTTTCATGGCTTGATAGTTCACTTCTTTTATATATGATCTTTAAAAAATTTATTTATTTATTTATTTAGTTTTGGTTGCACCGGGTCTTCATTGCTGTATATGGGCTTTCTCTAATTGTGGCCAGTGAGGGCTAGCCTTCGTTGCAGCACGCAGGCCTCTCATTTCAGCGACTTCTCTTGCAGAGCACAGGCTCTAGAGCACATGGGAGTCAGTAGCTGTGGCCTGTGGGCTCTAGAGGAGGGCTCTGTGGTTGTGGTGTGTGGGCTTAGATGCTCCACAATGCATGGAATCCTCCTGGACCAGCAATTGAACCCACGTCCTCTACACAGTCAGGTGAATTCTCATCCACTGCACCACAAGGGAAGCCCTCATTTGTTTTTTTTTGGTACTAAATAACATCTCATTGTGTGATATACCACAATTTACTTATCCATTCACCTTCCAAGGGACATCTTGATTGCTTCCAAGTTTTGGCAGTTATGAATAAAGTGCTATAAACATCTGTATACAGGCTTTTTTTGTGGACATGAGTTTTCAATTCCTTTAGACAAATATCAAGGAGTGTGACTGCTGGACTCTATGGTAAGACTATATTTCGTTTTATAAGAAACCACCAAATGACCAAACTGTCTTCCAAAGTGACTGTGCCAATTAATATTCTTCCCAGCAATGAATGAGAGTTTGTGTCACTGTATAATCTTCTCAATATTTAGTGCCACTTGGTTATAATAATTTATTAGTTCCAGGAGTCTTTTCTTATTTTATTTTATTTTTTGGTTGATTCTTCTGGGTTTTTTACATTTATAAATGTTCTCGTCATCTGTGTGAAAAAAGATACTTTTCTTTCTTTTTTCCTAATGTGTTATTTTTATTTATCTCCTAATATATGTTCTTTTTTTGGTCTTATTTCATTACTCAGGACTCCAGCATGATGTTGAGAAGCACTGGTGAGGGAGGGCATCCTTGCTTTGTTCCTGATATCAGTGGGAAACTTCAAGTTTTGCATCATTAAGTATGATGCTAGCTCTAAGATTTGTGTAGATATTCTTTATCAAGTTGAGGAAGTTCCTCTTGATTCCTGTTAGTGGTATATCCTTTGAGGGTCCACAAAAACTGAGCACAATTGTATAAAATAGTTTTGTGGAAGAAGGAAATCCCTTTTGTCAGACTGTAATTTTTCTACTCTGTAAGAAGATAATTTATTAGAAATCCAGGTTCCTCTTTTATGGTTATTGCTAAAGATGATGAACTTGGGCCTTTATTTGTATATTTTTTATAGGTTATTTGTATAACAATGGGTTTTGATTAATAATTAACAAAGCTATTTCTCCCACTTTGGGAGCAGTGTAAGAAAAATCAGTATCACTTCAGTTCAGTTCAGTTGCTCAGTCTTGTCCGACTCCTTGCGACCACTCAGCAGTGGCCACGGGACTGGAAAAGGTCAGTTTTCATTCCAATCCCAAAGAAAGGCAATGACAAAAAAATGCTCAAACTACCACACAATTGCACTCATCTCACATGCTAGTATAATTCTCCAAGCCAGGCTTCAGCAATATATGAACTGTGAACTTCCAGATGTTCAAGCTGGCTTTAGAAAAGGCAGAGAAACCAGAGATCAAATTGCCAACATCTGCTGGATCATCGAAAAAGCAAGAGAGTTTCAGAAAAATATCCATTTCTGCTTTTTTTATTTATTTTTTCTTCATGTTTTTATTTTCCTCACCAGTCATCTCATGAAATCCACTTAAAATTTTGTCACTTTTATGTAGAAATCTTTTGCTTCTCTTGAGACTCTTTTGCTGTTTTTGAAGACAATGGTCTGCTTTTCTGGTTGCCTGATGTCATCTGCCAGCCTACAGAAGTTGTTTTGTGGAGTTTGCTCAGCGTTGAAATGTTCTTTTGAGGAATTTGTGAGGGAGAAAGTGGTCTTCCCATCCTATTCCTCCGCCATCTTTGACCATCCCATTTCTGCTTTATTGACTATGCCAAAGCCTTTGACTGTGTGGATCACAATAAACTGTGGAAAAATCAGTATAAACTAGCAATACTGGTGGCAGCCTGGGTGGGAGGGGAGCTTGGGGGAGAATGGATACATGTATATGTATGGCTGAGTCCCTTTGCTTTTCACCTGAAACTATCACAACATTGCTTGTTAATTGGCTATACAAGGGGCTCAGCCATACATATACATGTATCCATTCTCCCCCAAGCTCCCCTCCCACCCAGGCTGCCACCAATTTTCACCTGAAACTGTCACAACATTGCTTGTTAATTGGCTACACTCCAGCACAAAAAGATAAAAAAAAAATGAACTAGCTATATTGTTCCTCTTGGGTTGAGGGAAAATATTTAAAATTTGGAGGTCTTTGAATAAAATATTATACCTCTTCACTTTCTACACAGCTAAGTCGTCCAGAAAAATAATGAGTCACTTTAGAAGTAAAAAAATCTGGCATCAGGCTGAAACTCTCTATTGTGTTGCTGTTCAGTTGTGTCTGACTCTTTGCGACCCCATGGACTGCAGCACGCCAGGCTTCTCTGTCCTTCACCATCTCCTGGAGTTGCTCAAATTCATATCCATTGAGTCGGTGATGCCATCCAACCATCTTGCCCTTTGTCGTCCCCTTCTCCTCCTGCCTTCAATATTCCCCAGCATCAGGGTCTTTTCCAATGAGTTGTCTCTTCACATCAGGTGGCCAAAGTATTGGAGCTTCAGCCTCAGCATCAGTCCCTCCAATGTATATTCAGGATTGATTTCCTTTATGATGGACTGGTTTGATCTCCTTTCAGTCCAAGGGACTCTCGAGAATCTTCTCCAATACCACAGTTCAAAAACATCAATTCTTTGACACTCAGCCTTCTCTCTAATCACAGGTATCTAGGATCAGAGTGAAAAAAATATACCTTGTAGATGACTGCAATTATTTCCCAGGTGGCGCTAGTATTAAAGAACCCGCCTGACAATGCAGAAGACTTAAAAGAAGCAGGTTCGATCCTTGGGTCGGGAAGATCCCTGGAGGAGGACGTGGCAACCCACTTCAGTATTCTTGCCTGGCGAATCCCATGGACAGAGGAGTCTGGCAGGCTAAAATCCACAGGGTTACAAAGAATTGGACACGACTGAAGTGACTTAGCATGGCACAGCATAACTGCAATTATGGTGCTTCAAGAAGAAGAAGACAGTAAGAAAATACAACCAAAATCTAAGTTTTTGTGTCTTCTTTTGGTTTCACTGCTATCTAATCTTTTGGTTACCAAATAGGAATCTCACACTCTACATAGTTAACTTCTTTGTGACAGTGAACTCTTTAGAAAATGAACTTCTCTTGGGAATTATGCTTGCTTTTTGCACTGTTACAATAGATGATTTATTTTTAAAAATGATTTATTGATTTACTTTTGGTTGCACTGGGTCTTTGTTGCTCCACTCGGTCTTTCTCTAGTTGCAGCTACAGGGGGTTTATCTCCCTTGTGGTGCATGGGCTTTGCATTGTGGTGACCTCTCTTGTTGTGGAGCACAGGCTCCAGGTACATGGGCTTCAGTGGTTGCAGCATGTGGGCTCAGCAGTTGCAGCGTATGGGCTCTGGGACATGTGGGCTTCAGTACTTGTGGTGGGCAGGCTCAGCAATTGTGGCCCCTGGGCTTTAGTTGCTCTGCAACATGTGTGATCTTCCCAGAACAGGGATCAAACCCATGCCCCCTGCATTGGCAGGCAGATTCTTAGCCACTGTACCACTGGGGAAGTCCTAGATTATTAATGGAGCTTGTTGAAAGTAGGCTAAGCTCTGTGCAGATCTTTAGAAATGAGTAATAGAGAGCCAGGCGTACAACAGTAGATTGTATCATCCTGTGGTTTTTATTTTATATTAAGATATCTTTGTTAAATAAATGATGCATAATTTGATTTTATTTGCCCTTATAAATAAAAAAAAAAATCTCAGAGCACAGATGAAATGAAACATGAATCTGGTTGTTTTTCAAAAGAAAGGACTAAATTGCTTTTTAAATGCCTGCCCGCCTGTGAGAACTTAAGTGGATTTAATTTCTGGTAGCCACATGTCTTTATTGGTCTGCCCTCTGAAGCTCAGTGCCTCTGCGTGGTTTAATCTCCTGGGAGCTTCTCTGAGGACTCGGAAATGGCCTTCTCAAACAGCTGCTGGTCCTAATGCTTAGAGTTCCTCCTTTCTGCCTGATGGCTCCTCTGCTTTTCAACTTGGCATCTGCAAAGTTACAGTCTTTTTCTCACGCACATCACCAAACAAAAGATCAGCCTATCACAAAGGACCTGAAAGGGTAGCATGAAGATTGAAAAAATGGAGTTTGGGAGCAAGAAATATATTAAAAGATTATTCGAGTGTTTAAAAGTAGGTGAGGCAATGTTAATACAGGATATTGACAGAGAATAATACAGACCTGCCTAACTCTTATTTTCCTCATTTTTCTCTTTTAAAGAAAATGATTAAAAAATTGAAAGATAGAATGAAGAATTAAAGAGTGAGATGAATCCAAAAGGGCATCTGACTACTTTAGGCCAAGAGGAGATAAATCATGAACTTGGAAATGTGTGCATGTAACTGCTTCTAATGATCTTTGAGAAAAAAATGGCAAAGCAGAGCATTGCCAGACACTTGAGGGAGGCAAACATTTAACTTTTATAATGGAACATATAGACATCAGAAATTGCAAATGGGAGGCTTTGATGTTGATTCACATGATTACCTATGCTAAGATCTGTCCATGCCCATATCCAGGGCTTGGCAGGTAAGTGGCCCAATCCCTAGGCCAACTCCCAGAATTCTTGAACTTCAGACCGATATCAGAGTCTCTTGATTTCCATCTGCCATTGAGAGGAGATAGGACTGCAAGCAAATAGCTTTCGGAAATTAGAAAAGTATGGTGTTTTCACTGGAAACCAGTAGAAGTGTGCTGGCAACAACTAATGCCAAAGCAATATCTTTTACTTTCTGAGGGTTTAGAGTGTTGAAAGCAGTATATTTTACCAAGATACCAGGAACTGTGGCATTGTAGAGCTAGTAGGGATCTTAGAGATCACTTAGTTCAAATTCCTCATTTGTTTGAGTGAAAAAAAGACCAGAAAGAAAGACTATGTTGCCTAATTTCACACAGTAAGATCAAGGCAGCTAGAACTTGGAACAAACTCAAATTTCCCAGACTGAGTTCTTTCTAGAACATCAGGTTCTTCTCGTTGTGTCTTGTTGACAAGAAGTAAGGACTGAATGAAGCACAGTTACGTGGATTTATAATTGGTACAATAGCCATAACTCAAAAAAAGAGTTTAAGAGCTTTGTGTCATTTGAAGAGAAGTCTCTAATGATATACTTCAGATTTCTGGCTCTGTCACTGTTGTTTTTAATATTTTATTTATTAAATTGGAGATGAAGACACAGAAAATCTCTTACTAAATTTTCAGATGACAAAGATGGAAGGAATAGCTAAGACACTGGATGACAGAATCAAGATTGAAGAGGCTTTTGACAGACTGGAACAATGAGCTGAAAATAATCAGATGAAGCTTAATACTAGTAGGAGAAAAGTACTACTATTCATTTAAAAAAGCAACTGCTTCTGTTCAAGGCAGAGTGGTTTGTAGAAGTTTCAGTTGAATGTAAGTGCAGCGGAGGCCAACCCATGACTGTCTTAGAAGCATTCTCATATTCTGCTCAAGGGAGGTAGTTGTTCCCTGCACTGACCACACATGGAAGATGAACTGGACTTTAGATACCACTTATTTAGTAAAAATTTATTTACTGATTTATTTATTTTTGGCCATGTTGGGTCTTCATTGCTGTATGCAGGCTTTCTTTCTAGAAAGAAAGAAGGTTTCTATAGTCTAGAAACTAAATGGGACCAATTTTCAACTCAGGATGATGAAGAACTTTCTAACAATAAGGGATGTCAGTAACAGAATAGGTTTCTTACTGCACAGTGCACCTCTCATTCTGCAGATGATTAAAAAGTGTCTTGACAAGCAACTGTGCACAGGCTTCTCAGTGCAGTGGCTTGTCTTGTTGTAGAGCAGGGCTCTGGACAAAAAATATTGACAACTGTAGTGTGTTAGAGGAGAGTGACAGGATTATGAAGGGTCTGTTGTAAAGAAAACTAGATACCTTTATTCTGAAAAGGGAAAGACTTACAGATAATTTGTCAATGATAGCTATCTTTAAAATTCTTCATTCACTTTTTTTTTCATGTTCAGTTTTTTCATTCATTCAATAAAGGTTTATTCAGAACCCTCTACTAAGTGCTAGAGATGCACAAGCAAATATGAAAAGATCTCTGCTCTTAAGAAGCTCATAGTCTAAATCTGTGTTTCTAGAAGTAGGTTCTTTGGATACCTGGATATCTGTCAAATAGAGTCCTAGACTTCACATCAGATCTACCATGGAGTGAGGTCTAGAAAACAACATTTTTAGAACCACACATATTAGCAGCATAATCAGATAGATATTGTCATGGAGATTTATCCAATGTGCTTAGGCAGTGTATGGGAAGGAGAATCAGAGTCTGTTTGGTAGAAGCTGCCAGATAGTAGAGGGAACACAGATAGTCTCAGATATCCTAGAGAGCAGAATTAGCACAAGTGAGAAGTAGAAACTAAATGGGACCAATTTTCAACTCAGGATGATGAAGAACTTTCTAACAATAAGGGATGTCAATAACAGAATAAGTTTCTTACTGAACAGTGCACCTCTCATTCTGTAGATGATTAAAAAGTGGCTTGACAAGCAACTGTCCTGGGGTTTGGGGAAGTCCATGCCTCCCATCTATGACCCATGTTAGCATAAAGAGGGACATTTCTACCAATACTTCTATCCCTTTTCTCTTAATTTGCTTACCTCTCCTCATGGAAGAGACTAGTCTGCTTTGTGCTGCGATTCATGGGGTCGCAAAGAGTCGCACACGACTGAGCGACTGAACTGAACTGAACTGAACTGAGGGTATTTTTGAGGCCTTGCTTTACTAGGGGCAGGTCATCATGTAAAACTTTTTGAAAGAGGCTGGTGATTACCATATGTGTCAGACATGCAGGTTCTTTGTCCAGATGGGTTTGGGACTCCAGGGTCTGCTCTGTGGGACCCCATGGCACATGTGAGTGTGTAGATTCTAAGGTATATATTGAAGACAGAAAATACAGGCCCCAGTAAGCCTCAGGAATAAGCTATCTTCTCTGGCACAGTTATCAAGACCCCTGCTTTGCAAATCACTGAAATGTTTTCCAGGCCATTAAGGAGCTGATATTTGGATCTCTGTTGGGTTAAAAGTTCCATTATCAGAGAGAGTCCTGAGATGGAGAGCAGGTGAGTCATAGACCCATGAATCCATACTTTTTTTTTTTTCTACGGAATGATGTAAGAAAACTAGCAGTTGGGCTCTTCTGGCACTCAGACATCTAGTCTCTAGAGGTGGAAGGTTGGACTAAATGACTCTTTTAACCTTTCAGAGTCTTAATGGAGCCTGGATGCTTTAAGTCCCCATTTGTTTATAGACTCTAGCTGATATTACTTGAACAATTTGTCCCACTAGTGCCAGCTGGGAAGCCCATAAAGGCCCACCCCTTGCCCCAATTCGGGATCACTCATTGGGTCATCCTAGTTCCAAAACTCCCCATGTGATCAGCTGAGGATTTTGTTGTGACTTCCCACAAGCTCATTTTTCTCTCTGTTCAATGTCGCTATCATCATCTGTCCCGTAGATATCTACAGTCCCAGGAGAACTCCGCAGCAAAGATCCCGCACACAACTTGCTGTCACAGGAGTCTTCTTCCTCCTAGAGAACCCAACTGGCAAAGTTAACACTTGCTGTCTTATTTTAAGTATCAAGGAAGTGCTAAGTGTGTGGAATACGGCAGCAAGAATGCTTGCAATTAAGTAGTATATCTGCTCCAGTTACTGTTGTTCCCTAATCTGGGCTATGACTCGGTTAAAACATCTTGCTGCTCTCACAGGGCAGTCTTGCTGCTAATATGGACAGAGTGCTGCTGCCGCCCATCCCTTAAGCCCTGTAGTTTGGGTGTGCCTAGTCACCTTGATGCTATTGGCTTGGCTCTGCCACGCCAGCTATGCTAGACGCTAGATGACTTCGCACAGTTATGACCTGTCCTCAACCTCCACTTCCCTCAAAACGTCTATTTTTACTGCTGTGTGATGGAAGTTCTCCATCTCTGCTCATGTTTGTTCTCTGAGTCTTTTGCTGGTGAGGAAACCTGTTCCCCTTCCTGTGTCTTTCCCCTTTAGAAGGGTCTTTCCCCTTTAGAGGGGTCTTTCCCTCATGGTAAAATCTTGGGTTTTCATCATCCAGCCCTCCGGAGAGGTCATTTTCTTGTCAGAAATGCAGATGCCTTTGAGTGATTGATTTCTCTTGTGTATTTGTTTTCATGTAGTTCTCTTCTGCCTTGGATATATAGACATCCCAGGGGGCTGGTTGGGGTTAGATGGAGAGTGTTTTAAGGATAGTCTCATATTGTACCCAGAATAACAGCTCCCTTTTCTACACTCGGGCCTTGATACTAAGTCTGTCCCTCCCAAGACTCCTCCTCACTTAGGGTAACTTTTCCTTCAGTGGCCTGGTTGTCCCTGTTTGGAGCATAGCTTCCCTTGGGACCTCCCCAATCTATCAGAAATGTCTGTATTTGTCTAGACCTCAATTATGAACACAGTTCAAGTTCTTTCCCATGGGGGTCCTAGGCCCATACCAGTAAAAGGATGCAGCAAGATTCTTATCTAAGTGTCCACAAACATTCCATGACAGTTACCCTTAATAGCCTGGTGCACATAGATGACCTCTGGACAGGAGGGCGCCTAGTTCCACATGCTAGCATATCTGAAACTCAGCCAGAGTGCATTGCTATGTACAGCTCTGGGATCCCATGAAATGATAACGTGCAATAGGAAGAGAACTGAGCCCGGAGCCAGGAGATCTGAAGTCTTGTTAGTGCTACCAATCCAGGGCTTTTTTCTTCCTTTTTTTTAAGCTCTTTCAGTCTCAGTTTCCATCATTAAAAATGAAGGCATTGGAATAGATCATGTCTAATCACTCTTTCAGTTCTAACACTTTGTGATTTTTTTTTTTCTGGCCATTTGTGTCATCTTTCCACTCTTCATTATGATGACTTTAATTGGCTCTGGCATGAACTCCTCTGAGGGATGACATTTCCAAAACAGTTTGCTGCTGGAATGCAGATGATACTTCTGCAGGGTTGACACATATGCATTTCTTTGTATGACCTCCAAAACTCGGCACAGAATTTTCCATCACAGTCTGCCTGGGATTAATCAAAGGCTTCAGGAGAGGCCCATCCAGGATAACTCCTTTGTAACAGATTTTTGGATAAAATCATTAGGTTCACTTTGTGACCAGATAATATTGAACGCTGGAAGGAAAAATCAATTGGTTGGAAGTTTTTTAAACATGGGTTTACTCCCCTAATATGAAATCCCCAAATTTGGTATGCAATAAAAAGTAAGGAGTAATAAGGAGAAAGTCAATGATGAGAATGCCCATAAACCAGTTTTACAGCATCAAATGCTGTCAGTACATAATGTGAATGTTTTAATGTAGGGTGTAAATCCCAAAGACAGAATCACAAGACTAGAAAGAACTGTATGAAGTTACGTACATTTCCTTTTCTGAAGGGTAAATGGGCCTCAATTAAGCCAACTTCAGTGAAAAATGATCAGTGTTGCATCTAATCCAAAGCCAACAGAGAATCTACAACCCTCAGGAAGAAACAATATCTCTTCTTCTTCATAGTAATTCAGTGTCTGGAAAGCCTTCCTGTCACCACTGTTTCCATTTAATGCAGGTATTAGGCACATGGCTTCCCAGGTGGTGCAGTGGTAAAGAATCTGCCTGCTAATGCAGGAGATGCAAGAGATATGGGTTTGATCCCTGGCTGGGGAAGATCCCCTGGAGGAAGGCATTGCAACCTACTCCAGTATTCTTACCTGGAGAATCCCATGGAAAGGGGAGCCTGGCGGGCTACAGTCCATAGCATCACACGGAGCAGTTATGCACTGCTGATCCGTTAGGCAGGTGGTATCTACAAAGTCAGCCTTCTTCTTCAGTTTCTGTTACCCACGAGTTTTGCCAGTTCTTTCCTTAAAATGCCACTTTAATCTGTTCTCTGTCTTTGTCACAGCTAATCTGCCTTGATTTAGGCCCTTGTTGTTTCTAATCTGAATTCCTGTGATTGTCTCTTCATTCAGAAAACTCCAGATACACGATAAAAGTAGAAAAATGGGATCCAATGCAAGACTGATGTTCTTGCAACTACACAATTTCACATTCTCTTGTACGCATAGGAGGTAAGATTGACCAGCAGTGATCTAGCAGACACGTACAAGGGAATTGAGAGTGGGGGTGGGAATGTCTAGTGCTGGGAATATCTGTACCAAAGACTTGAAGGAAGATACCTTTGTACTGTGAAAGATATCGCTTCTGTATTCCTGGGCACTTGTATGGACTTACCGGAATGTGTGAAGTTAACTGGGTTCTGATCAGAGGCTGTGACCCGTCGTGCCGGCTCCTACACTGGCCAGGTGTTGCTGCTTCCTTTCCTGTCTATTTTTCAGGATTTTGCCTTGGCTCTGGGCTTGAGCTCACACAGTCCTGCCATACTTTCTACATCAGATGCATTAGAAGCTTAGTTTTTCTACTACTACGGTCTCACACTCCTTTAGTCCAGCCTTTATGCTATGTTGAAGCCATTTCTTTTTTTTTTCTGACATGCAAACATTTTCAAGTATTCTTCCACTCAGCATCCTTCAATGGTTCCCCACTGTCCTCAGGGTACCATATAATCTTGTTGTTGGAAGGGACACGGCCTTTTATTATCTGATTCTTGCCTACTTCTCCTGTTCTTCCTTCCTTATGCCTTCTTGCTCTTGTGCTTGGTGGCATCTCTGCCTTGTATACCTGTTAACCTCCTAGGATTGGCTCAGTTCCTCCCAAGAGTCTCCTGTACTGGAAATCCATTTCTAATCTCACTTCTTACTCTTAAGTATGCTGATCTCAGTGAGGTTCCATTCTTTACTCCTGTGAGTTCCCACAGAGTCCTGTGCTTATTTCTATCACAACACTCATCACACAGTGTTATAATTATTTGTCTCATGTCTGTCCCTGGCCTGATTGGGAGCTTCTTGAGGCCTAGATCTTTGCTTCATTTTTATAGTTCTTGCTATAGCACTAAACCTGGCCCATAGTTGATGATCAGTAAGTGTGGGTTGGATAAATGAGGTTGAAGAGCTTCCTAAAGAAGGGTGATCTACTACAGATTTCTTCTTCTTCTATTTTTTTTTTAAACTGAGTATGGGTTTAATTAGACAACCTCTGAAAGTCTTCCAAGTTCTTATATACATGATTTTATGTTACATTGGGACATCAAGATTAAAATGCTCAGAACATAGCTGGTTCTACATAACACACATTTTCCCTATTTGGGTATTAAATTTGGTGATTTTGACCTTTTATGTGGTTCAATTCACAGGATGGATCCTTTTTTCAAAAGAGGATCCTCAGTCATTTAACTGACAGAAATAATTTAATTATCTCTGCTCAGATAACTTGATTAGATTTATTGCTCAGTGATTTATTCTGTACCTCTAAGATCCTACCAACGTGCCTGAAATGTCAAAGAGTCTGACAGGGAGCAGGGATTGGGTGTGGGTTGAAAAGACTTAGGCAGACGTAAGTGTAAACTAGATCTAAGGATCAAGTGTCAAGAGCCAGAATCCAGATAAGCATGTTATCATATGTCACAGACATGTTATCATATGTCACAACCTGGCAATGGAAGAAACTTGGGCAGAGGAACAGAAATCAAGAGGTCATAGAACCAGTAGGGTAGAGTGAAGCAGGACCAACAGCCTAAAGTCTTGGCAGGTAGAGAGAAAGAGAGGAGGGCCTGGGAAAGGGCCAGAGGCAAGAAGGAGGACCAAAGCAGGAGGGGGAACAGGCTCAAAGAAGAGAACCTTGATTCCGAGGTAGAATCTGACCTAGTCAGAAGATTCTTGATGCTCCTTTTTATAGTAGACATTAACATCAACTTTTTTGGAGGTAATCTGAGGGTAGAAAATAGGAGCAGAAATTGACTGTTGGAGTCCTGTGACATTTCTTGCGGTACTTTCATTTGTTTTATAGTCTCTTATAAGCATATCTGCTGTCTCTTGTTACACAGTGAACTCCTTGAGAGCAGGGACCGTGGTTTTCTCTCTATTACACTTAGTGTAGCACTTTGCATATATCTGGTGCTCAGTAGTATGTAATGAATTAAATTACAGCAGTTAGGAATTATGTTATTAATGCCCTCTGGAGAATATTGAGTGGCTCTAGCAATTCCCAGAATGTTCATTTAAGCCATCTGTAGAGTCAGTGTTTCTAATGCCAGTCGCTGTTTTGTTTTTTTTTTTCTTTCTGGGTAATTGAATATTTAAGGTCTGTGTGACCCTGGAAAATAAGTAATGCTCTTAGGAGAGGTATTGAGATCTCTAATGAGTCAAAAAAAAAAAAAAAAAAAGAGCAAGTTTTCTTGGGACAAGATTCCTGTCAGAGTGCTTCCCTTTTGAGTGAGAATATCAGATTGTTTGTTCATAAATGGATCAACAGCTGACACCAATGGAATAAGTTTAAGATTCAAATTTATCTCAATGTCACACAATTGAAAAAGAATCAAGTGTTGAAAACTTTGTAAAATTCAGGAATTCAATATGGTGCATTGGTTTCTGCTTTCTTGATAAAGGATCCTTCTGCTTTTAGGACTGTATATCTCTGTAGCCAGAAAGATATTCTAGAAGGAATCGCCATCTTGGAAACTCTGAGTTTTCAGAATCTTATGTAATACACACTTAAGATCTGATATCAGATTTAACCCTGACAAATGAATACTGGAGCCTCACAAGGGAGGGCTCACATCTGATTTTTTTCTGCATCTATTTCTACACCAGCTGGAGTCAAAACATCCTTCTACTTGCTTGATCTCTTATTGTTTTTAGTTTTTTTTTTTTTTCCTCTTTGCTAAGTGATGAAAATGATCCAGCTCTACAGTTTCCCAAGGTCAATATGGTAGCCCTATATGGAGAGTGAATTTGAGGTTAAGAATTCAGTTTTAACTCTGGGAGCTTGACACAAAAATGATTTAGCAATCTATTTGATTCTAGTTCCTTAGTTTCCTCATAAAGGAAATTTAATTTTCACCTGCTGGATTTTGCTGATTATCCTTTGCCCTTCCTTGTGCTAGGCATGATTCCAAATGGATTTAGAGCCCAAAGTGTTGGATTGAGTCTCAGTTCCACCATTCATTAGCTGTGTGAGTGTGAGTATCATCAGAGGCTTAGTATTCTCACTTGTAAAATAAGAATTAAAAACTCTTTGCCCTAGGTGGATTAGATGAAAGACTGCATGTCAAGATATTTTGACAGTACTATTATCATTACCTAAATTTTTGCTTTATTTCTCTATAAATGAAAACTCTCAGAAAGTTAGTTCCTCTACTGTCTTAAAATTTAACCTGCAATCCTTAAGGTAAAATTCAATATTAACTAAAGACAAATAGAAAATAAAAATCGTCAGCACCATCACCACCATCAATATCATAGTACAAGGTATACAGGGATGAAAACAATATCAGGCCGAGAGAAAGGCCCTCTACTGCCTGAAAGAACAAGTAGGATGCAGTGGTTTTTGCTATGCAGAATTGATTCAGTAGAAAACCACTTACTTTGGTATGATTTGAGAGGCAGTGAAAAGCATTTCTGTCCTAAAATAGAATCCTGTTGATGATCCACAGTGGAAAGTGGAAAACACATGGAAACTGGGTTAGTTTCACATACTCTGTAGGACTTCCATTTGCCAGGGATCTATGGGGTCTGAAGACAATGTCAGAGCTGAGTTTCAATGATCAGCATCATTTTGAAAATGAGATTTAAATTTTCTGGTTTTTCTTTTCTTTTCTTTTTTTTTTTGCATTTACGTGGAGGAGGTGAAAGATGTGGGGGAAAGCTACAAGAAGAAAACAGAACTTTAGAAACTGTGTGATCAAAACACTCTTCTCTACATGTTCCATTGATTAGGGATTGATTGTAGATGAGTAATATGATAAGATGGAGAGTAACCTGGCCTGGGGTCAAGAGATCTGGGTTCCAAGCTTGTGTTTATTGTCTTTTAGTCCTTCATAACTCTGAGGCTCAGTTTCCATGCTTTAAAATAAAGGGTTTGAATAAATAGCTTCTTAGTTGCTTCCTTCAGAAAGCTTATTGAGCTCTTGTTTCTTGCTTAGTAGTATAAGTGAGTAAGTGAAGTAAGTAAGTGAAGTTGCTCAGTCGTGTCTGACTCTTTGCAACCCCGTGGACTGTAGCCCACCAGACTCCTCCATCCATAGGATTCTTCAGGCAAGAATACTGGAGTGGGTTGTTATTTCCTTCTCCAGGGGATCTTCCTGACCCAGGGATCGAATCCAGAGGCTTTAACCTCTGAGCCACCAGGGAAGTGCTTAGTAGTAAGATTCAAAATAAATAAGACACAGGCCCTAATCTCAAAGAGCTTACAGACTAATAGGGAAGATAGAAGGGTGGACAAATATGCGTAGTAAAGTAATGCTAATATTAAGTTAGATGTCTGTCTTGTCATTGTTTAGTCACTCAGTCATGTCCAGTTCTTTTGTGACCCCTTGGACTATAGCTTGCCAGGCTCCTCTGTCCATGGATTCTCTAGGCAAGAATACTGGAGTGGGTTGCCATTCCCTTTCTCCAGGGGATCTTCCTGACCCAGGGATCGAACGTATGTCTCCCATGTTGCAGGTGGATTCTTTACCACTGGGCCACCAGGGAAGCCCAGATGTCTGTCTATGTCCCTTCCAATTCTAATGTTTTAATTATTTTAAACTCTCTTATAAAATACCACACAATCCCTGAAAGAGTCAATTATTCACAATTACCAGCACAGTTTGACTTTCTTGTAATTTTTTTCAGGAATTCTGTTGTCTGGTGATCTTCCTGTTCATTGAAAATCATTTTTGACAATTCTTTACTGCCTGTTTCAGGTATTTTTACATAATGCAATGAATTTTCTAACCTAAAAAGGGAGTATTTTAATGTATTTGACCCATATTATTCATAACATTATGTGTCAACCCAGATTCACCAGGGTACAACATAACAATAATGATTGTTGCTAATGTCATATTAATTATTCATGTTAGTGTCATCCACTAAAGTCATTCCAGAATTCCCCAGGTGGATTTAGGCAGTTTCTTTACCCTACTACAATTTCATTCTTTATCTTCCTCTTCCTTCTTTCCTTCCTTCTGTCTTTGAAATTTTATTACATTTCTTTATTATCTTATCTCCTCCACTAAAATGTAAGCTCCTCCAGGGTGCAGGCTACTAACCTATGTGAATATCCTGGCCTTTAGCTAGTCTCTGGGCACAGAGTAGATATTCAAGGCAGGTCACTTGAATGAAAGAATGAATTTGATTATCTTAATTATAGCTCAGTAACAATGCAATGGACTTAAGAAGCATCACTACGAACAAAGCTAGTGGAGGTGATGGAATTCCAGTTGAGCTATTTCAAATCATAAAAGATGATGCTGTGAAAGTGCTGCACTCAATATGCCAGCACATTTGGAAAACTCAGCAGTGGCCACAGGACTGGAAAAGATCAGTTTTCATTCCAATACCACAGAAAGGTAATGCCAAAGAATGCTCAAGTTTAGTTCAGTTCAGTTCAGTCGCTCAGTTGTGTCCTACTCTTTGCGACCCCATGAATTGCAGCATGCCAGGCCTCCTTGTCCATCACCATCTCCCGGAGTTCACCCAGACTCACATCTATCGTGTCCGTGATGCCATCCAGCCATCTCATCCTCGGTCGTCCCCTTCTCCTCCTGGCCCCAATCCCTCCCAGCATCAGAATTTTTTCCAATGAGTCAACTCTTCACATAAGGTGGCCAAAGTACTGGAGTTTCAGCTTTAGCATCATTCCCTCCAAAGAAATCCCAGGATTGATCTCCTTCAGAATGGACTGGTTGGATCTCCTTGCAGTCCAAGGGACTCGCAA
Organism: Capricornis sumatraensis; assembly: GCF_032405125.1. Lineage (NCBI taxonomy): Eukaryota > Metazoa > Chordata > Mammalia > Artiodactyla > Bovidae > Capricornis > Capricornis sumatraensis. The sequence continues at coordinate 64,782,983 of NC_091082.1, forward strand.
CAGTCTTCTCCAACACCACAGGTCAAAAGCATCAATTCTTCAGCACTCAGCCTTCTTCACAGTCCAACTCTCACATCCATACATGACCACAGGAAAAACCATAGCCTTGACTAGACAGACCTTAGTCAGCAAAGTAATGTCTCTGCTTTTGAATATGCTATCTAGGTTGATCATAACTTTTCTTCCAAGGAGTAAGCGTCTTTTAATTTCATGGCTGCAGTCACCATCTGCAGTGATTCTGGAGCCCCCCAAAATAAAGTCTGACACTGTTTCCACTGTTTCCCCATCTATTTCCCATGAAGTGATGGGACCGGATGCCATGATCTTCGTTTTCCGAATGTTGAGCTTTAGGCCAACTTTTTCACTCTCCTCTTTCACTTTCATCAAGAGGCTTTTTAGCTCCTCTTCACTTTCTGCCATAAGGGTGGTGTCATCTGCATATCTGAGGTTATTGATGTTTCTCCTGGCAATCTTGATTCCAGCTTGTGTTTCTTCCAGTCCAGCGTTTCTCATGATGTACTCTGCATATAAGTTAAATAAGCAGGGTGACAATATACAACCTTGACGTACTCCTTTTCCTATTTGGAACCAGTCTGTTGTTCCATGTCCAGTTCTAACTGTTGCTTCCTGACCTGCATACAGATTTCTCAAGAGGTAGGTCAGGTGGTCTGGTATTGCCATCTCTTTCAGAATTTTCCACAGTTTATTGTGATCCACACAGTCAAAAGCTTTGGCATAGTCAATAAAGCAGAAATAGATGTTTTTCTGGAACTCTCTTGCTTTTTCCATGATCCAGCAGATGTTGGCAATTTGATCTCTGAATGCTCAAACTACCGCACAATTGCACTCGTCTCACAGGCTAGTAAAGTAAAGCTCAAAATTCAGCAAGCCAGGCTTCAGCAATATGTGAACCGTGAACTTCCAGACGTACAAGCTGGTTTTAGGAAAGGCAGAGGAACCAGAGATCAAATTGCCAACATCCACTGGATCATTAAAAAAACAAGAGAGTTCCAGAAAAACATCTATTTCTGCTTTATTGACTATGCCAAAGCCTTTGACTGTGTGGATCACAACAAACTGTGGAAAATTCTGAAAGAGATGGGAATACCAGACCACCTGACCTGCCTCTTGAGAAACCTGTATACAGGTCAGGAAGCAACAGTTAGAACTGGACATGGAACAATAAGCTGGTTCCAAAGGCGTACGTTAAGGAAAAGGAGCACCTCAAGGCTGTATATTGTCACCCTGCTTATTTAACTTATATGAAGAGTACATCATGAGAAACACTGGGCTGGAGGAAGCACAAGCTGGAATCAGGATTGCTGGGAGAAATATCAATAACCTCAGATATACAGATGACACCACCTTTATGGCAGAAAGTGAAGAAGAACTAAAGAGCCTCTTGATGAAAGTGAAAGTGGAGAGTGAAAAAGTTGGCTTAAAGCTCAACATTCAGAAAACGAAGATCATGGCCTCCGTTCCCATCACTTCATGGCAAATAGATGGGGAAACAGTGGAAACAATGGCTGACTTTACTTTTTTGGGCTCCAAAATCACTGCAGATGGTGATTGCAGCCATGAAATTAAAAGACACTTGTTCCTTGGAAGAAAAGTTATGACTAACCTAGACAGCATATTAAAAAGCAGAGATATTACTTTGCCAACAAAGGTCCATATAGTCAAGGCTATGGTTTTTCCAGTGGTCATGTATAGATGTGAGAGTTTGACTGTGAAGAAAGCTGAGTGCTGAAGAATTGATGCTTTTGAACTGTGGTGTTGGAGAAGACTCCTGCGAGTCCCTTGGAATGCAAGGAAATCCAACCAGTCCATCCTAAAGGAGATCAGTCCTGGGTGTTCATTGGAGGGACTGATGTTGAAGCTGAAACTCCAATAATTTGGCCACCTGATGGGAAGAGCTGACTCATTTGAAAAGACCCTGATGCTGGGAAAGATTGAGGGCCAGAGGAGAAGGGGATGACAAAGGATTAGATGGTTGGATGGCATCACCAATACAATGGACATGGGTTTGGGTGGACTCTGGGAGTTGGTGATTGACAGGGAGGCCTGGTGTGCTGCGGTTCATGGGGTCGTAAAGAGTTGGACACGACTGAGCAATTGAACTGAACTGAACTGAATGTTTAAAATCACAATTTCTCATTGAATATCCAGCCACATTCTGCCTTTAGGTACTTAGGCATTATTCCATTGGAGGATTTGTGGACATTATACATCTGTTTATGTTTAAAGAAAGGGACTTCAGTTGAATGTCATTTAACAGAGCTGGCTTTTTTTTTTTTTTTAAAGCATTTCTTTCTCTTTTTGAAGGAACCCATTGTCTCCATAACCTGAACCATCCACCCTGAACTCTCCTCTTTCCCACCCTCACGCTCCTTTCACCAGCACAGATGTGGTGCAGCACCATTTTAGGGCAGAATTTTATAAAGAAAAGGGATGCTGGATCTATTTGGGTGGTAGAGAGGTGAAAGAAGAGCTCATGTATCCTTTATTTTCTGTCATTTCCCCATTAAGGACTGTAAAGACAGCTCTTATGAAAGAATCTGAAGGCTAAATATGACAGCATGGCATACCCAAGTAGTAAAGCAGTGGCAAGGACGGGGTTGGATGTGAAAATGTGAGGAAACAATTTGGATCCAGAACCAGCTTCCGCTCAGTTGCCAACTGATCAAATGTCCCTTTGGTTCCCTGAACTTATCCATGAAATTTGTACCTTGGAAAAACTGCATTTGAAGTTGGCAGGACACAAGTTTTATGTTTCCCAGAGTTGAGTTTTAAGTGTTTGGTGTTCTCTTCCCCCTAGTGCTCTGTGTGTTCTGAATAACCCTACCTTCTCTCCAATCCACAGTAGTGAAGAAATGCCACTCGGAGTATGAAAAGATCAAAACACATTCACTTTCAGAACTTGCCTAATTTTTTCTCCGTTGCCCAGGGGCAGTGCCAGATTTCCCATCCATTCTGAATACCGACAGGCTAGTAACATCCACATTAATCAAGATTATGTTGACTTCGTCCTGTTCTGACAACACGTAATATGATGTGTCTTGTTTAATCACACAACAGAAGGACACTTCTCACTGAGTTATTCACTCACCATATTCCAACTGTGGAACATTTGATCATGCTCTTAATATTTATTTGGTGCTATGAATGTACATGGCAGGGAAATCACACTTGGAGGAAAAAAAAAGGTTGTGCTCTCAGGAGACCAGTGTGAAGGAAAGAACTCTTTCAAGCAAGTAGAAAAGTTTGACATCAACTCAGAAGAGTGAGTAGGCAAATTTAAAATTCACCTTGGTGCAAGGTGTAGTTGAGATTCATTTAATCATGTAAAACATATTTATTAACTGTCTGTCTTTGTGGGCACTGTGCTAGGGTCTGAGGCATGAATTCTATGCCCTTATAGAACTTAAGAGAAATAGTGAATAAGTGACTATGAGTGTGAAAAGGGTCATAAAATACATGATATATAGGGAGCATATGGGATATACAGAAGTATAGATTAGGAAGAGCTAACCTCCACCATGAGGTTGGTATCTTTCTGGAAGTGATATTTAAACTGAAGCCTGAAGGGCAAATAGGACTTATCCAAGGTTTGAGGGCACGATGTGTGCATGTGTGTGTATGTGTGCTTGTCTACCTGCGTGTGTGTTAATGCAGGGGAGTGGTTCTGGAGAGGGGTTTTTAGGCAACAAGTTTAGAGGTTGCAAATGACTTGAAGCAATGAGAATGGCTCATTTGAGGAACTAGAGTCCAATTTAGCTGAAGTACAGCAAGTGAGAAGAGATAGGTAAAATGATGGGCAGTGCTTCTTTTTTTTTTAAGATAGAGAGACGTTTTCCACTGACTAAGAAACTGTTTCCAGTGGCAAGAAAGAAATCTTATGCCTGAGAGCACGGTCATGGTAGTAATAAAAAGGGTGGGCAGAACAGAACTCCTGGTAGAAAGGAAATGAACTCACATGGTTGGAAGATTTCAGTGAGCATTTACATTGCTTTAGGTATCAGGACAAGGTGTTGAGAAGCCATCAAGAAGTACCCTAGAAAGTATGTGATTGGGGTAAGTTATTTCCCATATTCATGGAAACTAGACAATAAAGCTCCCTGAAGGAAGAATCAGGTCTTTCTGCTAACCCATGAAGCCCCCAAGCTGATTGAGTACGTACCTCATACTTGACTTTTAATAAGAGGATGAATGATTATCCTGAAAATTATCTTGGTTGTGCCTTGGCCAGATTTGCTTTGCCATTCCCCCCAAAGTTGCGTGGAGACCCTTGGAAGCTCTGTAAGTAGCCCTGCTTGGCTCAGTTTGGTCCTAGAACTGATCTCCTGAAGCAGTTCTGAACTTTCTGGGTCTCTTTCCATTCTGACCCAAGTCTTTGGAACATATTGAGTGCACATGTCTAATCATGGAATAGCAAAAAGTTCTGTGGTTTAGGGCTTAATGCGACAGCAGTGAAGAGGTTTGCTGTCATGATTGGTCCCTTGTGAGTTCTCTAAATTTTATTTCCAAGGGTGACCTTTTCAATCCTATAGATCTTCTTAGATTATAAAGACTCTTTCTTTCAAGGGGATCATGATGGTGTAACTCATTATGATGGTTGAGAACTAACATTTTTGTGGTAACTTTCCATTTTCAGAGTGTACTAATAGACAGTTTCAATACTTTGTTTCATTTTGATGTTGTTACTTTGTCTCTTGGACTGGTAAGGAAACTGATGTTCAAAGGTGATTTGCCCAAGATCCGGCATGCCTGCTAAGTCGCTTCAGTCATGTCTGACTCTTTGGGACCCTATGAACTATAGAACTGCCAGGCTCCTTTGTACATGGGATTCTCCAGGCAAGAATACTGGAATGGGTTGCCATGCCCTCCTCCAGGGGATCTTCCCGAACCAGGGATTGAACCCATGTCTTTTATGTCTCCTGCATTGGCAGGCAGGTTCTTTACCACTAGTCCACCTGGGAAGCCCTTGCCCAAGATCACGAAGTATTAAGTCATGAAGACAGGACACACACTTTGTTCTTCAAGGACCTTTTCTTCCCCCCACTAGTGTTTAAATAAACTTCTACTTTGGGACCTCAGGTGATTTACATCTGAATCTTAAGCTTTCTTGTTTGTAGCTAATCAAAGATAACAATCAGCCATGTTAGAACTATTTCTCATGATTATGCCTTTATGTTTTATTTCTGGTAACATAATACTTAAATTTAAAGAAATGGATAATTCTACCATAGCATAATTTCAGGTGTTACAGTACAGTTCTTAAAGGAACGTCCTTGTGCAAGAGGGTCTTTTATGCTCCTCAAGTTTTATGAGAACATAATACAGTGGAAAAAACACCAACTAGAAACCCAGAATAATCCACTGAACTTTCTGAGTGTTTTCCTTCATAAAATAAACTCACTATTGTCCCATTTCATCACAGGGTGGTTGTAAGGATTAAGGGGAGAAGTTTTTCTGAAAGTAAATACTTTATAATACAATGTATATTACAATGCCATACTATCATACCCTACAGTTGTTTAAGTAGTATAAAAATGCATTAAAATGTGTCAACCTACCTGAGTAAACATTTGTTGAGAATAAAGAGTTTAATTCAGAAGTATTGACAACATGGTTTCTCATTTTCCTGCTGGCTAACTGGTCCTGTTATCCAAACTGTTCTTCTCTCTGTCTACATAAATGGTTAAAAAGAAATGATCCCTGTAACTTTCATGCACAATTTATGGACAAATGGGAACAAAAGCTGGAAAAGGCTTTGAGGAAGTCTGTGTTGTGGGATTATGACTGGTCTTTCCAGGTTGCTTTTGGTGTACACAAAATGATTCTGCAACATTTAAGGAAACTTTTCTACCTTCTTTCCAAGGACAAGGGGCAATGAATGTAGTCCCTTTTCTTCTAGGGATCAGAAAGGTAAATAGGATAGATATTCTAGAAGATGACATTCCTAAGGAGGGACAGAAAGTACGTGGATAGAGGGAGGTGGCATTTAGAGAACAGTTTGGTCTTCCTACAGGCTAGGATGGTAGAATTTAAGGAGTAAAGCAGAAAGGAGAATGAAAACATAGTTACATAGGAGAGAAAGTTGGGACAGGAAAGGAAATGCAGTTAGAAACTAAGCGGGGTAGGGCCTTCACAGGGAGGATAAGTAGTTTAAATTGTTTCCGGAAAACACCGAGGAGCCAGGGAAGGGGCTGATTCAATTAGCATAATAGAATAAGAGTATAATAAGCATAATAGAATGTCCCTATGGTAAAGGGTGGGGAGCAGCAAGTGTTAAGTGTAACACAGTCTTATAAAGCTTCAATTTGGTGTCTTTGTTTTATAAAGAACTTATTTTTCTTCTCCGTGCTCTCTTTGACTAAACCTCCTTGAAGAACAAAACTCACAAATACACCACCAAGATGGAATTTAGAAAAACTGGACATGAGGGACCAGATGTTATTAATAAGTGCTGTTGTAGGTACATTTTTTGTTTTTGTTTTTAAATCAGATTAATGTCAAAGGAAATGATATCCTTATAACTGGAACGTTGATCCGTCAAAGGGTATTTTCTCAGTGCCTGCCCACCACACGTCCAGTTGAAAACCAACCCAGAGCTGAAACAGAGGCTGTTTGGGAGGCAGGGGCTGCATGTAAAGTTCGGTTCCTGTGACCTCGGACCTCCAAGAGGTGTTGAGAATTACTTGTCTACACGTCCGCGGAAGCCTTCTTTGTTAGGTCCTGTGTGTCAACGCTGGCCGCCAACTGTGGGCCCCCTCCTCCTTCCTGGGAAGCAGATCCAAGGGGGCGGCTCCTCGCTGAGGCCGTGGGCGAGCTGCGCCGCACCCGCCCCACCCCTCCCTCCTGCGGCGGGAAGTCCTTTAGAAGAATGCTGAGGTTTGGGGCCTCCACCCCGAGGTACCCAACAGTAACTTCAAGGAGCTCATGAGCAATATACGGTAACAAGAATAAATCCCAATGAGCTTATTAAAGAAAAACAAAACAAAAATAACACGAACCACAACTTTGGCAAGGGCAGGGACTATTGTCTGGGCTTGTTAGTCGATTTGGAGAGTGTTGCACGCCTTCGTATATCCCTCCCCCAACCCTTTCAGAAAGGAGAGATTAGCAACAAAAGATAGATCTTCAAAGCGCCACACAGCTCTGATTTATGCTCCACTTTGGAGACCTTAGGAAGGCTTCTCATTGGGATTGAAAAGGGTTCCAACCAATCTCTGTTCCAGTGGTCCTCCCGGGACTTCTGCTGTGGTGTATGTGGAAAGCGGAAGCACGCTGCTCCAACCCCCATCTCTTTTGCAAAAGCTTCTTTGTAATTACTTTGGAGTTTATGAAACTCTCCCCTCACCAAAAGCAACAAAACACAAAACAAAACGGTTTCAAGGGGTGTAACTCTTGTATCGTGGGAATAGCTATCACAAACAGCATGGGATTACTGTCAAATTGCCTTTTTCCCTCCCTGGGGGAAAACCGTGTTTTCAGAGCTCTCCAGGGATTAAGGTAACTTTGAGAATGCTGAAGTATTCGTGCACTTCATGGGCTACCCTCAGGAGGGGTGGTTGCGCAGTCCTTAATTGGCAGGTTCTGGTCAAGTGCCATGTTAAAGAGGCCAGTGTTGGAGGGTGAAAAATCACGGGCGAAAAATACATAGAAGAAAATCACAGATGAAATACCCTCTTGGAGAAATATTTGGTGGTATCTCCTGAAGCTGGACACATGCCCACAATGTGATCCAGCAGCTGCTCTTTCAGGTGTTACCCAACAAAAAAGCACCAAAAGTCTTAGTTGAGAATATTCATAGCTGCATTAGTCATAACAGCCAAATCCTGGAAACTACACGAATGCCTGTTGACAGTAGAAAGGGTAAATAAATTGTGGCATTTTTTACACAATGGAATAATATACAGCAATTAGAATAAATGATCTACAACTAAATGCAATAACATGGATGAATCCCAACAAGTAATGTTGAGTAAAAGAAACAGCGCAGAAGAATACACACTGTAGGATTCCAGTTATGTAAAGTATAAAACAAGCTAAAGTGATCAATGGTTTTAGAAGTTAGGAAAATTTTTACACACCCTTCCACCCCAGGTGTGAATTTATTATAATTCCACAAAAGGTAAAATAAATTACTGGGCTGGTTAGTTTCACTCTGTTATGTGATCACTTGGTTAAACTCCAACGTTGAAAGTAAACTAGGTAAGGTAGTGCTGTTGATTGCAAGAGAGAATGGAATTGGGCAATATCTCACAGCAAACCTACGAGCACAGTTCAAGATGAACAAACAAACCAAAAACTAAAACAGAAGGTTTTGAAGTCCCTATTGATTGGTATCTGTATCCGCCTCACCTGACCCATCTGGTCTCCAGACCTTTTACCTCTGTGTAATCAGAGGGCTTCAAGTGTATTCCAGTGACCCAGGAGAAAGACTGTGGTGTTTGCTCAACGTGGCATCACAGGTGCATCAATGAAACCAAATGAGGATATCTGTACTTTGCAGAAAAAGGCTTGTTGGCTGAATTTGGTGATCTCCATATATCCTCTCCATCATCACCTTTGATAAAACCTAATTCTCATCTTCTCTTGAAACCCAAAGTACTTTCCCTGGAACTGTCTCTACAAATTCACTTGAGTTCTACCGAAAGGAGAAATAAGCCTGAAAGCTTTTGGTTTGGGTTTTTTCCCCACACTTCTGTGGAACAATAAGCAGATATTCCATCATGGAAAGCATTTTATTGGACCACTCCAGAGCAGACATAAAATCTCTTTTATTCCCATCTTTTCAGCATCTTGGGACTTAGATTTGTTTGCACCCAATCTATAAATCCCCATCATGGATCACAGCCTTCTTGTGGTGAAAGGGCTTGTATAACTCAATAAAGCTATGAGCCATGCTGTGAACCTTGTTGGGATAACCATGATATCAAACATCAGATATCTAGGTTCTATTCACCTAGAACCAGACAACCTGGAGTGTGAAGTTAAGTGGGCCTTAGGAAGCATTACTACAAACAAAGCTAGTGTAGGTGATGGAATGCCAGTTGAGCTATTTAAAATCATAAAAGGTAATGCTGTTTAAGTACTGTACTTAATATGTCAGCGAATTTGAAAAACTCAGCAATGTCCACAGGACTGGAAAAAGTCAGTTTTCATTCCAATCTCAAAGAAGGGCAGTGCCAAAGAATGTTCAAACTAACAAATAATTGTGCTCATTTTGCCTGCTAGTAAGGTTATGCTCAAAATCCTTCAAGCTATAGGCTTCAGCAGTTTGTGAACTGAGAGCTTTCAGATGTACAAGCTGGGTATAGAAAAGGCAGAGGAACCAGAGATTAAATTGCCAGCATTCACTGGATCATAGAGAATGCAAGAGAATTCCAGAAAAATATCTACTTCTGCTTCACTGACTATGTAAAAGCCTTTGACTGTGTGGATCACAACAAATTGGAAAATTCTTAAAGAGATGGGAATATGAGACCACCTTACCTGTCTCTTGAGGAACCTGTATGCAGGTTAAGAAGGAACAGTAGGAACGTTACTTAGAACAACTGACTGGTTCAAGATTTGGAAAGGAGTATAACAAGCCTGTATATTGTTATCCTGTTTATTTAACTTCTGTGCACAGCACATCATGCAAAATGCCAGGCTGGATAAATCACAAGCTGGAATCAAGATTGTCAGGAGAAATATCAACAATCTCAGATATGCAGATGATACCACTCTAATGGCAGAAAGGGAAGAGGAACTAAAGAGCCTCTTGATGAAGGTGAGAGAGGAGAGTGAAAAAGCTGGCTTAAAACTCAACTTTCAGAAAACCAAGATCATGACATCTGGTCCCATCACTTCATGTCAAATAGAAGGAGAAGAAGTGGAAGCAGTGACAGATTTTATTTTCTTGGGCTCCAAAATCATGCAGATGGAGACTGCAGCCATGAAATTAAAGGACCCTTGCTCCCTGGAAGGAAAACTATGACAAACCTAGATAGCATATGAAAAAGCAGAGACATCACTCTGCCAACAGATGTCCGTACAGGCAAAGTTATGGTTTTTCCAGTAATCATGTATGGATGTGAGAGTTGAACCATAAAAAAGGCTATGTGCCAGAGAACAGATGTTTTTGAATTGTGGTGCTGGAGAGGACTCTTGAGAGTCCCTCGAACAGCAAGGAGATCAGACCAGTCCACCCTAAAGGAAAGAAATCAACCCTGAATATTCACTGGAAGGACTGATGCTGAAGGTGAAGCTCCAACACTTTGGCCACCTAATGTGAAGAGCCGACTCATTGGAAAATATCCTGATGCTGGGAAAGATTGAAAGCAAAAGAAGAGGGCAGCAGAGGCTGAGATGGTTAGAGAGGATCACTGACTCAATGGACATGAGTTTGAGCAAACTCTGAGAGGTGGTAAAGGTTAGGGAAGCCTGGCATGCTGCAGTCTGTGGGGTTGCAAATAGTGGGACATGACTTAGTGACTGAACAACAACAACAAATCTATAAATATCTGAAGACTGCTGTATGGAGAAGGCCCCTGCATTATAGTCACTTCTTCACTCATTAAATGGATATTTACTGAGTATCGACAGTGCTAGAGGCAAAAGGGGATGAGTACACTTGGGCAATCAATCCCCTTTCTATCAATGTCTATCTGTTTAGCCTAGTCTCTTCTCCATCATGCTAGTAAAATTAAAAGAATAAATAAATATTAAATTATAGAATAGCATTCAGAAGCTTGGACTCTGAGAAAGATAAACCAGAGTTCGAATCCTGGCTCACACACTTAAAAGCTATATTCTCAGGCAAGTACCGTAATTTCTTTAAGCTTTGGTTAAGATTGAAATAATAGTTGCAACCACCTCACAGGTTTTTTTGGGCAAGGATTAAATGTGATCAGATCAGATGATAGTCCTCATCCTAAATTAGAGGCATGGTTGTATTTGAAGGAGCCAGAGGCTTTTTAAAATTTTATTTTTGAAAATAATTATTTATTTCCTCATTTGGACATGCTGGATCTTAGTTGCAGCACATGGGATCTTTAATTGCAGCATGTGGGATTTTTTAGCTGCAGCATAGGCACTTGTCATTGTGGCATGTGGGATCTAGTTCCCCGACCAGTGATCAAATCCCAGGCTCCCTGCATTGGGAACACAGAGTCTTAGCCACTGGACCACCAGGGAAGTACCTATGTTTTTAAAAAATTTACTTATCTTTAATTGGAGTATAATGGCTTTACAATGTTGTGCTGGTTTTTGCCGTACATCACCATGATCAGCCATAGGAATACATGGGTCCCCTCCTTCTTGAACCTCCTTCCCACTTCCTACCTCATCCAGCCCCTTTAGAATGTCCCTGAGCAGAGTTGAGCTCCCTGCATCATACAACAAATTCCCACTGGCTCTCTAGTTTGCATATGGTGATGTATATGTTTCCGTGCTACTCTCTCAGTTCGTCCCACTCTCTCTTCCCCTACTGTGTCCACAAATATGTGATGGTGTTGCTGCAGAGGCTTGTTTCTTAACTGTACATGCAGTGAAACCAGCATTTCTTCAGAATCTCAGGTCTTCCTACTGATTCTTTGTGGCCTGTGTGCTTTGCATCTAATGACTCACAGCTCCACCTCCTTCATAGGACTGTCCTTGGCTTTCTAGAGCTTCTTGGTCTATATACCAGTTAGCCAATGGCTGACTTAATGGAAGAGGGTGTTTGCTATGACCAGTGCATTTTCTTAGCAAAACTCTATTAGTCTTTGCCCTGCTTCATTCTGCATTCCAAGGCCAAATTTGCCTGTTACTCCAGGTGTTTCTTGACTTCCTACTTTTGGATTCCAGTCCCCTATAATGAAAAGGACATCTTTTTTGGGTGTTAGTTCTAAAAGGTCTTGTAGGTCTTCATAAAACCGTTCAACTTCAGCTTCTTCAGTGTTACTGGTTGGGGCATAGACTTGGATAACTGTGATATTGAATGGTTTGCCTTGGAGACGAACAGAGATCATTCTGTCGTTTTTGAGATTGCATCCAAGTACTGCATTTCAGACTCTTTTGTTGACCATGATGGCTACTCCATGTCTTCTGAGGGATTCTTGCCCACAGTAGTAGATATAATGGTCATCTGAGTTAAATTCACCCATTCCAGTCCATTTTAGTTTGCTGATTCCTAGAATGTCGACGTTCACCCTTGCCATCTCTTGTTTGACCACTTCCAATTTGCCTTGATTCGTGGACCTAACATTCCAGGTTCCTATGCAATATTGCTCTTTACAGCATTGGATCTTGCTTCTATCACCAGTCACATCCACAACTGGGTATTGTTTTTGCTTTGGCTCCATCCCTTCATTCTTTCTGGAGTTATTTCTCCACTGATCTCCAGTACGTATTGGGCACCTAATGACCTGGGGAGTTCCTCTTTTGGTATCCTATCATTTTGCCTTTTCATACTTATTTAACTTATATGCAGAGTACATCATGAGAAACGCTGGACTGGAAGAAACACAAGCTGGAATCAAGATTGCCGGGAGAAATAACAATAACCTCAGATATGCAGATGACACCACCCTTATGGCAGAAAGTGAAGAGGAGCTAAAAAGCCTCTTGATGAAAGTGAAAGTGGAGAGTGAAAAAGTTGGCTTAAAGCTCAACATTCAGAAAACGAAGATCATGGCATCCGGTCCCATCACTTCATGGGAAATAGATGGGGAAACAGTGGAAACAGTGTCAGACTTTATTTTGTGGGGCTCCAAAATCACTGCAGATGGTGATTGCAGCCATGAAATTAAAAGATGCTTACTCTTTGGAAGAAAAGTTATGACCAACCTAGATAGTACATTCAAAAGCAGAGACATTACTTTGCCAACTAAGGTCTGTCTAGTCAAGGCTATGGTTTTTCCTGTGGTCATGTATGGATGCAAGAGTTGGACTGTGAAGAAGGCTGAGCGCTGACGAATTGATGCTTTTGAAATGCGGTGTTGGAGAAGACTCTTGAGATTCCCTTGAACTGCAAGGAGATCCAACCAGTCCATTCTGAAGGAGATCAACCCTGGGATTTCTTTGGAAGGAATGATGCTAAAGCTGAAACTCCAGTACTTTGGCCACCTCATGAGAAGAGTTGACTCATTGGAAAAGACTGTGATGCTGGGAGGGATTGGGGGCAGGAGCAGAAGAGGACGACAGAGGATGAGATGGCTGGATGGCATCACGGACTCTATGTACGTGAGTCTGAGTGAACTCCGGGAGTTGGTGATGAACAAGGAGGCCTGGCGTGCTGCGATTCATGGGTTTGCAAATAGTCGGACACGACTGAGCGACTGGACTGAACTGAACTGAACTGAACTGACTTCATGGAGTATGAAAGCCGAGATTTCTGGTCTTGAAAAGGGACAAACTTTGAAGCTGTAATTCATGCTCCTAATTTCCCTTTGGGTTTAGATTGAGGCTGGGACTTTTTCTGGTTACACTCTTGCTTAACTACTGTTGATTCTCTTTCCATACAGAAAAGAAATTTGCAATGGTTCTCAAGAAAGATTAATATTTGTATAACTTTCACAATTATAATGACATATTATTAATGTCCATTAACACCTATTATGCTCTATAGGGTAACCCTTTTTCCTCTCAAGAAAACCTTTATTGGTATTCCCACATATAGTCCTTGATTTCCAAATTGTCAGTGTGTTTTATTTGGTCTTAGAGGATTCATCAAGGACCTGGCATAGTCAAACAATGCTGTGGTCTAGATCTGGAGAGCATTTGAAAGAAACAACTGATGTTAACTATAAATTCAGATCAAAGGAATTGGAAAAATAATGAAGAGATCTATGAATAGAGTTAAGCATCTTGCCCAAATAGCCAACTCATTGGAAAAGACCCTAATGTTGGGAAAGATTGAAGGCAGAAGGAGAGGGTGGCAGAGGATGAGATGGTTGGATAGCATCATGAATTCAATGGACATGAACTCTGACAAACTCCGGGAGAGAGTAAGGGACAGGGAGGCCTGGAATGCTTCAATCCATGGGGTCACAAAATGTCAGACCCAACTTGGCGACTGAAGAACAACAACCCTGCCTGACACTTAATAGGTGATTGAGAAATCTGTTGCAGCTGTGTTGGAGGAGGTCATTGAGACGAGATAACCTCTGGTTGGCCTGTGAGCTGGACCTGGGCAAGCAGAGGCTCCTCATCCCTTCCTCTGTCCTTAAAATAGATGTCCACTTACTCTTCCCATACTATCATTGTCTCAAGGACAGCCTTAAGAGAGTAAGATGTTGTTGAAACCATCTGGACAGAATATGTAACTGACTCCAGTGAAGGCCTCGGTATAAACTTTTGAGATTCTGGCAGGTGGGGGCCAAGATCTGCTTACCTTGCAGCCACCCAAGATAAGCTTCATATGTATGTCCCCTTGGTCATTAAAGCTTCCATGTACCAATCTGGAGTGGTTTACCTCTTTGGTCTCTCTTTGCCCTCAGTGTATGGGGACCCGTTTTGAATCTTGCCCAGGGAACTCCCAAGGTTGCACACCAGAAGGTAAAGATTTTCTTACAGCCCACTGCAGACACTGGTTGAATTCCTTACATAATTCTCTTTGAAAATATTATAACAACTCTCCAAAGTACCTATTAGTCCCATTGTGCAGAAAAAGAAATTGTGGCCCCAAATGGCTAAATGCATCAAGTTTTAATAAGTTGCAGAATTAGGATGGGAGTTAAGACTGTCAGTCTCTAATCAAAACTTTGAACCACTGCCTTAGACTTCCTCTTACAGGATGTATTAGGTCACTGGGAAAGTTGGTGGAATTAACTGTTAGATTTTATATCTATGTGACAAGAGGAGGCATGACTCCATTTCTGAGGTTGGCATCTTGGCTTTTTAAATCCTAATTTAAAGGGTTTGGTGCAGTCACAGTTGTTTCTTCTCCCTGCTTAAGATGCAGCCTAGCCCTAGCTGCTGTTCCTGGCATCCTTTCATTCATTCACTTTCTCAAATTCCATAGATGTTTGTTGAGTGCCCACTATATAAAGACACTTGACTAGGTACTCAGGCCTCTAAGATGAAGAGACACACGACATGCCCTCAAGGAGCTTATGTTCTGGCAGGAGGAGTCAGGTAGAAAAAAAAAATTCGTGCAATGGATTGTCACAGTGGATAGTTAACCTTCATAGGTTCTACCAGCCCTTGTGGATAGCATTTCAGTTTTTGTTCATGGAAATACTCTTTCCCTTCTAGTTCACTTGTCATATGGGGCTGATCCAGTGGTTGGCAGGCAAGAGACACAGGCTTGACCAAACAGAACCTTCTCAAGTCTGGTCACATCTGTTGTTTGAGGATGGAGCATGTTTCAGGACAGGAAAGGATGGGGCATGAGAACTCCATTCAAAACTCTGATGAAACTCTCAGGGAGGACCCATCTTCTTTCTGCTTGGGTGGCTAGCAAAGTAAGATGTAGCTAGGGACCTACTCCTGGAGAAATTTTGTCCGTGATGGAAGCCAACTAAGAAGAAAGTAGAGTCAAGAGGCAGAAGAAAAGACAAAGTCCTGATGATATTGTTTGAACATTATTATGTGCATTATTATTATTATTAATAACTTATTAATTTAAGTCATTAAATAATATTAAGTCATTATTATTGACTTACTGCATTATTATTATTGACTTAAATTGCTTTCAGTTGGGTTTTTATTAACTGCAGTATAAAGAGGCATGACATAAAGGGCTAGAGTGGAGGAAATGAAAGCTCCTGTGGTCTTTCAAGATAACAGAAATGACTTGGAGCTTATTGTACAGTTTGTATAGATTAACAAATGTCCATGGGATGCAAAGTCAAATTTGAAAAGAAGAGCAAAGAAGATTTATTCCACCAGATATGGAAACATATTAAGCCATAGTAGTAAAAGCAATAAGTAGTAAAAGCAAGAAAAAGCAAAAATTGTGTGAGGAAAAGAATAGGACAATAAATCCAGGTTAAAGGAAACAAGAATTAAAAGTAGACTCATGTTTCCAAATAATTTGACATACAAAAGATAGGGCCCTACAAATGTGTAATATACATCATTGGATTGTTAAATATATGATACTAAGGAAATAAAGTCATTATATGGAAACCATTAAGACATTCTTATATGACACTAAAAATTTATCTTCTAGAAGGATTAAAGACCTAAATTTGAATCGAATTATAAAACTAGTGGAAAAGTATGTCTTTGTGAATTTGGAGTGAGGGAGGCCTTTTAAAATAAGACCAGCAAAGCACAATTGATAAGGCAAATAGTTGATGTATTTGACTACAACACATTAGAGGAGTTCTCTTCAATGAATGTACATGGATCAAGTTAATAGACCGATAATGACTGGGAGAAGATATTTTCATTCACCAATATAGCAATAAAGGATAGATATCTAGGGTAGAACAGGAATTCTTACAATTCAGTAAGACAGATTGGGGAACTCAATGAACAGGAATAGGTAATTTACCCAAAGGGTGATCTGAATAGTTAACAATTATATGACAATTTGCTCAAACTCTGAAATCAGAGATATAATAATGAAATATGATTTTACACTCAACTAGAATAGCAAAATTTAGAAGTTATTGATGAGGACCTGGGGACACTAGAACTCTTGTGCTGGTGAAATGTACATTGGTATAGTCATTCTAGAGAATAACCTGGACGCCACTAGCTAAAGTGATGTTTATGGGTACACCTTATGACCCAGGAATCCCAGGCCTGAGCATACAGCCCAGAGAAGTGTTCACACATTACTAGGAAGGGGAATATACAAAGATAGTCATAAAGGATCTTTGTTTGTGAAGGCAGAGAGCCATAGACATGAAAGAGGAGAATGAAAGAAAATAAGAAACACAATGAAATTTCCAGCAAATACCACCTAAGTCAATTTAAAACATAAATACACACCTCATACTGTACATTTTTCAAAGATAACCCTCCGCATATGTATATATACAGAATATACGCTCAGTCATGTCCTACTCTTTGCGAGCCGTGGACTGTAGCCCACCAAGCTCCTCCGTCCATGGGATTCTCCAGACAAGAATACTGGAGTGGGTTGCCATTTCCTCCTCCAGGATATATATACACACACACACACATAAATGCATGTGCATATGTGCTCGTATCTCTACCTCTGCCTATCTAGATCAAACACATCAGTGTGGGTGCCTTTAGGGTGGGGAAGGGGCTAAGAAGTAAGAGAAAGAGAGGGAAATGTGACTGAAATCAGGTATAAAAGAAGAATAATAAAATATGGCAGAAGCTCTGCACATGCTGATAATGATGGTGTGCTATGAACTGGAGAGTATAATAATCAGCTCACCTGTCTAAGTATACCAAGTTGAAAATAAAATTATAATTAAAATTAAAAAGTTAAAATGCCTTAGGTTAGGAGACGGTCAAGAATATTTCATATGAGCTCTAGTCTGATCCTACCTTGGAGTATCATGTGACCTTAGCTGTTCTTAAAGGGACATGGAGTAGATATTGTACTCTTCCACCTATCTCTCTTTGGAGCAAGAGTGAAATTAGATTTCAGTTGCAAATCATTTTCCATGCTTTAAAAAGTAACATAATATGAATTTGGGGTTTTTGCTACTAAGATTAGATAGAAAGCAATTTCTGTTAGAGAAATGTAAATTAAAACCACAATGAAGTATCATCTCATGCTGGTCAGAATAGCTATCATCCAAAATCTACAAAGAATAAATGCTGGAGAGAGTGTGGAGAAAAGGGAATCCTCTTACACTGTTGGTGGGAATGCAAACTGGTACAGCCAATATAAAGAACAGTGTGGAGATTCCTTAAAAAACTGGGACTAGAACTGCCATACAACCCAGCAATCCCACTGCAGGGCATGCATCCCAAGGAAACCAGAATTGAAAGAGAAACATGAACCCCAATGTTTGTTGCAGCACTATTTATAATAGCTAGAAGATGAAAGCAACCTAGATATCCATCTGCAGATGAAGGAATAAAGAAGCTGTGGTACATATACACAATGGAATATTCAGCTCAGTTCAGTTCAGTTGCTCAGTCGTGAATGCAGCACGCCAGGCCTCCCTGTCCATCACCAACTCCCGGAGTTCACTCAGACTCACGTCTATCGAGAAGGTGATGTCATCCAGCCATCTCATCCTCTGTTGTCCCCTTTTTCTCCTGCCCCCAATCCTCCCCGCATCAGAGTCTTTTCCAGTGAGTCAACCCTTCGCATCAGGTGGCCAAAGTACTGGAGTTTCAGCTTTAGCATCATTTCTTCCATAGAACACCCAGGGCTGATCTCCTTCAGAATGGACTGGTTGGATCTCCTTGCAGTCCAAGGGACTCTCAAGAGTCTTCTCCAACACCACAGTTCAAAAGCATCAATTCTTTGGCGCTCAGCTTTCTTCACAGTCCAACTTTCACATCCATACATGACCACTGGAAAAACCATAGCCTTGACTAGACAGACCTTTGTTGGCAAAGCAATGTCTCTGCTTTTGAATATGCTATCTAGGTTGGTCATAACTTATTACTCAGCTATAAGAAAGAACACATTTGAGTCAATTCTAATGAGGTGGATGAACCTGGAGCCTCTTATACAGAGTGAAGTAAGTCAGAAAGAGAAAGACAAATACCATATATTAACTTATTTACATAGAATTTAGAAAGATGATGCTGATGATCCTATATGCAGGGCAGCAAAGGAGCCACAGATGTAAGAGAGATGTAAAGAATAGACCCAGTGGGGGAAGGTGAGGGTGGGATAATTTAAGAGAACAGCACTGAGACATGTGCATTACCATATGTAAAATAGATGGCCAATGCAAGCCTGATGCATGAGACAGGGCACCCAAAGCCAGTGCTCTGGGATAATCCAGAGGGATAGGGTGGGGAGGGAGGTGGGAGGGGTGTTCAGGATGCGGGGGACACATGTATACCTGTGGCCAATTCATGCTGATGTATGGCAAAACCATCACAATATTGTCAAGTAATTATCCCCCAATTAAAATAAATTAATTAATTGAAAAAAGAAGGGGACATATATCTCCTATGGCTAATTCTTATTGCTGTGTTGCAAAGTAATCATCGATCAATTATAAATAAATGTAATTTAAAAAAATTAAAAAGCAAACAACTTGTTGGAAATCATTGTGTTTATTGTCTAAAATCTTTGGCCTGAAATCAATACTTCTGATTGAGTAGTAACCTGCAGTTTGGGGTTTCCTAAAACATTCAGTTCAGTTCAGTTCAGTTGCTCAGTCGTGTCCGACTCTTTGCGACCCCATGAATTGCAGCATGCCAGGCCTCCCGGTCCATCACCAACTCCTGGAGTTACCCAAACTCATGTGCATCGAGTCAGTGATGCCATCCAGCCAGGTCATCCTCTGTTGTCACCATTTCCTCCTCCCCCTAATCCCTCCCAGCATCAGAGTCTTTTCCAATGGTCAGCTCTTCGCATGAGGTGGCCAAAGTATTGGAGTTTCAGCTTTAGCATCAGTCCTTCCAAAGAACATCCAGGACTGATCTCCTTTGAATGGACTGGTTGGATCTCCTTGCAGTCCAAGGGACTCTCAAGAGTCTTCTCCAACACCACAGTTCAAAAGCATCAATTCTTCGGTGCTCAGCTTTCTTCACAGTTCAACTTTCACAATATTCAGTGGTACACAAGTGTTGACTGTCCTCATTAGCATATGTAAATTGCACTGTTTTCCTCCAGGTTTGAGATAAAAGTCACACATCACGAAGGAAAGTATCGGGTTCTAAATTATATCTAACATTCTTTTCTGGTTTTTGTAACCTGAATCTAAATCAAACATATTCTCATAGGACACACACCTTTACTTTACATGAAACAAAGCCAAACACACCATCCCTTTTTAGCCACAAATTAAACTGTACAAACACACAAACGGTATGAGGCTCAAGGACCAGGCAAACTACACTGAATGGAGTCCTTGGACTTCCCTGGTGTTCCAGTGGGTAAGAGTCCACCTGCCAGTGCAGGGGACATGGGTTCTATCCCTGGTCTGGGAAGATTCCACATGCTAAGGGATGACTGAACCTGTGTGCCACAACTGCTGAGTGCAGATGCTGCCACTGCTGACGCCCACGGGACTAGAGTCTGTGCTCTGCAACAAGGGAAGCCGCTGCAGTGAGAAGCCCACACACCGCAACTAGACTGCAGCTCACACACAGCAACATGACCCAGCAGAGCCCAAAGTAAGGTAAAGAAGTCCAAGGAAGTGCTGTTCTGGGAGCTCAAGGACTTTTATTTCTCTTGTTCTTTGCTGTATCCCTATGCCTATCACAACACCTGGAACGTAGTAGGTGTTCAACAAATACTTATGGAATGAGTGACCATACAAATGAACTCACACTCACATGCAAACATACACCTCTTTGTCTTTGTTCTATCACAGTTCACTTTTTGTTTTGTTTCTCCCTTTGAAAAAATTATCCAGTCAACCAGCTCTTTACAAAAACATCTTAATGTACTGACATCTGTGAAAGTTGATGGGGAGAATAGAAAGGAATTACAGAATATAGTTCTTATGGCTGAGAAACTTATGATCTAATAGGGCGAATACATACGAGAAACACATGGAATAAGCACAGGAAGTCTTTTAGCGCTACAGAACACTGTTGGAAATTTATGAGAAAGAGACAGAGCGGGTGGAGGGCTGGGAATTGGGGAAACCACCTCCCAGCTGGCCTATACAAAGCACTGGCTTCCCAGCACAGTCTGGGCCTTTTCTAGGCGGATGGGTGGAGAAGGTTGTTGGGAGAGCTGGCCTGGGGCAGAATCTTCACAAAGGTTTCTTGGAGAACTAGAGTTTGAACAAGTCACTGGTGGAGGCCTTGCTGTTCTAACCAGCTGCTAATGAGAAACTGACTCTCTGATGCCAGGAGGGGCTGCTGAGGAGGCGTAAGTACTTAATGGGTTTTGAGAGCTTCTGCAGATACATCCTCTAAGGAGCGGAAAACTCCATTCCAGACCTGAGGGAGGCCGACATGGTGCCCATATATGTGAACAGGAAAACTGTGGCAGAAAAAGCCAACAACTCAAGGATGGATATCCTCAGCTTTGCGTCCAGGGAAAGCTTGGTTTAGCAATCATTGTGAGTGAGTGGAACCAGCTCAACCAACGTCAGCAATTTGAAGACATCTGGTCTTTATTTTTGGACTTTTGTATACTGAAGAGGATTATGGTTATATGATGTAGAGGCCATTTAGCTTTGTCAATCTACAGAATTTCTTAGAATAGGAATCCCTCATACTTAGAATAGAAACTCGATGTTCTCCAAAGTCTCCTTGAGATTTTCAAATATTAACTCTTTATCCCCCAGAAGGATGTTCTGAGGGACATTATTTGAAAGAGATGCTTTTTAATCAGGAAACTGAATCATGGAGTAGACATGTATTTTGCCGAAAGGTAACCTCATAGTCAGTGGAGCCCCCAGTAACTTCAGCATCCCATGACTGCCAAAAATAATGCTTCTGTCTCATTGGCCTTCATTTCTTCTGTGTCTGCTTTGCCTTCTCTTCTGACTCTTCTGTATCTTTAATCATCCCCTAGCTGGACCTGAACTTCCCTGGTGGCTCAGATGGTAAAGCGTCTGTCTACAATGCGGGAGAGCCGGATTCGATCCCTGGGTCGGGAAGATCCCCTGGAGAAGGAAATGGCAATCCACTCCAGTACTAGTGCCTGGAAAATCCCATGGACAGAGGAGCCTGGTAGGCTATAGTCCATGGGGTCGCAAAGAGTCGGACGCGACTGAGCGACTTCAGTTCACTTCACTTAGCCAGACCTGGTCTAGAAAAAGTTATTAGCATGAAAAGCTGATGGTCTAGTATTCACTTTCCACCCGTTGTCCTTCATATCTTTTGGCCAAGGACCTTGTGTCTCCCCCAAGCCCAGGGAGGTCTCTCCTCCTCCTCCACTTCTTGTACCCTCCTGCCCCCTTCATTCCTGACCTTCCTTACTTCTGAGATTAGTACCTGTGTTGAGCTCCATTGCCTCTAGCTGTAATGGGTGATCGGCTATTTTAGACAATTTGCAACAAAGCTGCTAATGGCCTAAAAATGGCTCAGAGGCTTCCTCTACCAGATAACATTTATATTTTCATTGGGGATTTCAATGTCAAAGAAGCCAGTGGCACATTCCTGCACCTTGGCAGCCTTCTCTCCTGATTTTCTCCCTTCTGGCTGCCCCCTTAACCCAACTACCACACGCTGGTAACTGCTCTCAAACTGGTGGCTCCTGCAAGCTGGTTGGGCTTCTCTTTTTCTCATTCCAGTGTTTTCAGTTTAAGGGGTATTTTTCAATATCCTAGGAGCAAAGGACACAAGAAAAGCCAGGTAGCCTCAAGCAGGAGAAGGAATGTCCCACACTGAATAAAGGGCCAGGCCCCGGGGCTGAGGTATTTTGTCTATGGAAAGGCCCACTGGCTTCCAATGATATTGTTGTCCATTAAAAAAAATCCATAGGCCTTTTAAAATGCATTTTCAACTTAATATAGCAGGAGCAGCCACTCTGCCGTGAAATTCCTGAGGATTTATGGCTGGTTGGGGTTAATGGTTTGAGGTGTTATTCCTTTCTGTGCCTCATTAATCCCCAGGAAGTGCCTGTGCTGAGGAGGCTGTTTGGCTCAGGCTGGCCGCAGAGGCGCCCCAGTGCCCTCTCCAGCTCTGCGATGGTGGCCAGCTCTCAGCCCTGCTCAGCTTGTTGTCCCTTCTAGCCTGGACTATTGACCCCACAAAGGCCTGGGCTCTAGACTACTTCTGGGACAGATGGCAGACATCCTTCTTAGATACTGGCTTCCCTGGTATGATTCAACCTTGGCCTCACCATCCTCCTACATTGCAGAAAGTTTGAAAAAGACAAATTATCCCTGTCTGAAAAAGAGGAGGGTGAATGTGGCCTTCCTCATGTTGTCAGTGACGGAGGGTCAATGGTCAATGGAAGGGAAAGAACCAGGAACTGGGCAGAGCCTCTCAGCAACACAACATGCTTTCTGATGACCAGAACTTATTATACTTCGAGGGGAAAAAAAAAATCATATCTTTTCAATCAAAGGTCATGCGTTTATAAAGTATACTGTGTATACTTCAGGCTCGGGCTTCCCTGGTGGCTCAGTGGTAAAGAATCTGCCTGCCAATGCAGGAGACCCAGGTTCGATCTCTGGGTCGGGAAGATCCCCTGGGGAAAGGAATAGCAACCCACTTCAGTATTCTTGCCTGGGGAATCCCATGGACAGGGAAGCCTGGCAGGCTACAGTTCTTGGGGTCATAAGCAGTCAGACATGACTTGGTGATTAGCAACAACACCAACAATCCTCTGTCCCACCTCTCTTCCTTCCACCAGTGTTAACTGGGCACTTCCTAATGTAGATATTGGGATGCACCAGGAACAAGAGTGACTGGGCTCCTGTCTGCGGGTTTTCTACCTTTTAGTGTGTGTTTAGGAGTTGTGTAAGAGGGCCTGACAACGAAACAAACATTTGGTCATTTTACATCCTTGTGATTCAGTCAGGACTGGTGTGCCTACACCTATTATCACAAATGGGACAGCTGAACCTTGGAAGAGGTCATGTGACCTGTTTCAGGTGAACTGGTTTTTGCATTCATTTGCTTATCTATCAGATAGATTTGTTGAGGGGCTTCTATGTTCCAAATCATCTCCTAGACTTTTGAGATGTAAAGTTGACTAGGCAATGAGCCTTGCTTTCTGGGAGTCAAAATATAATGGGGAAAGAGCCCAGAAATGGCTTGGAATCTAGTGACTGCTCTGATGAAGCCTGCACTTGCAAAGTTGGGGGCTTTGCGTGAAGAAGCCCGAGGTCTGCCTGAGGAAGTCAGGGAAGCAAGAGACAGAACTGGGCTCAGATACAGTCAAGGGCCCCTTCCTGGTGGCATTGAACTGAGCCAGCTCCTCAAGGTCTAGCTTCACTCCCTGGTTTAAAGAGTTCCAGGCCAGTGGACACAGAAGGGGGAGGGGAGGGTGAAATGAATTGAGACAGTGACATTGAAATATATATACAGCACCATGTGTAAAGTAGGTAGCTAGTGGGAAGCTGCTGTATAGCACAGGGAACTCAGCCTGATGTTCTGTGATGACCCAGAGGGGTGGGATGTGGGGGGTCGAGGGGAGATGGGAGTGGATGTGCGTATACGTATAGCTGATTCACTTTGTTGTACAGCAGCAAACAATACAACATGGTAAAGCAATTATACTCCAGTTAAAATTAAAAGGGCCCCAGGGCATTGGAAATCCTTTACTCACATTTAGCAAAATGCCCTCTTCTCATTCTAAACTGAAACAGAAATTCCTCGTTCTACTTTTGATCAGGCTTCCTTCTTTTATGGGATTAATTAAAAGCTGAGTAGCTGCTAACTTGCCAGACAAATGGCACAGTATTTCTATCTTATTTATCAAGGCAAAATGTTCAGAAATTCTGGTGAGAATCTGCTGCACCTTCCCTCATCTTTCCTGTGTCCCTCCCCTGTCTCTGTTAGACTGCTGCTGCTGCTGCTGCTAAGTTGCTTCAGTCATGTCCGACCCTGTGCGACCCCAGAGATGGCAGCCCACCAGGCTCCGCCATCCCTGGGATTCTCCAGGCAAGAACACTGGAGTGGGTTGCAATTTCCTTCTCCAGTGCATGAAACTGATAAGTGACTGGTCTCTGTTCAAAGGACTTCTACCCAACCCCCACCAGAGCAGTACAGAGGGAACTAGAGAGCAGACACAGGAAACCTGGGCTTGAGTCCTGGCCCCACCATCAGCTAAACTTCTGAGCATGGGTAGATCATTTAATCTCTTGGTTTCTCAGTTTCCTAAGCCAAAAGTGGTCATATAATACCTGTCCTACCTCATACATGAGTTCTTCTGGGGATCAAAATGGATTCCAACACGTGGCAGTGATTAGAAGGGACAAAACCACTCTTAGGGCACTTAAAGGGACAGCAATACTATTGCTACAGCGCGTCTATTGATGGAGGAGATGCTAGACATTTGCAAACTCGGCCTGTTTTCTGATGTGAGCGAAGGGGTGTTAGACTTCTCGTATTTCTTTAATGTTCGAGGGCTGGCATGGGGCCCTGGCAACTGAGGCCAGGCATCCTTCTTTAGCACTGTCCCTGCGCAAAGGTCAGGTTCCCACTCAAGCAGCTCAGTTTCCCCAGTCTAATCAGCTGTAGCAAATTGTCTCATTTCTCCTTGATAAGTGACAACCCCTGGCTGCCATGACTCCTTTTAGGCTGCAGCGGCTTCCACGAGCTGGCAGCTCCAGTTCTTCTGGGCTTGGGCCAGGCCTGGGCGGGAAGACCGTGGAGGAGATTAGGAGCGGGTTATCCACACCCTCTGCAGACACCCTCTCAGGCTCACTGTCTGCTTGGATGGCATTAAAGGCAGAGGGAGTGCTGAGGATGGGTGTGTAGGGGGTGCAGGAAGGAAAAGATGGGTCAGGAGAGTTCTGCTGCCAAGCTTAAAGGGTTATAAGAGGAAAAGTGAGTTGAGGGGAAAAACAGTGAGGGAGGTTGTAATAGCCAGAGCCAAATATCTTATTTGAACAGATAAAAGAGAGACTATTCATTTCTTTTGTAGACAGAGTGATCATGTCATCCAAATACAAAATTGTGACTACAGATTACCATCAAACAGTTATGTTTACAACAAGAGGAAGCGTAGTTCAAATATAGGCTGTCTGGGAAAATTCTGAAAGTCTGCTTCCTTCTTTCTATGACTGCATACCCTCCTATAACTTCAAAATCGTATTGTTTGTAGTTTTGCCATGAGGCACCTTCGAGAAGTTTGTATTTGGGATCCTCCTAGCTTTACTTTCAACAAATATTTATTGAGTACCTGCAGTGCATGGTGTGGGGCCAGCTTCATGAATTTTGAGATTTAGCTGCACAGGGCCTCCACTTAGGAAGCTTCTGTGCTGGGTTTAAGGTACCACTGATGTTGTTTTGAAATTCTTAGTATTTCTTGAACAAGTGGTCCTTGTGCAAGGAGTTTTATTTTGCACTATTCCCATAGAGTGCCATATTATGTGCTGGAGAAGCAAAGATGAAGAGATACAGGCTTTCCCCCCAATTTCTCCCTGGCTGTGACCAGCTCCCTGCCTAAGCAACACCTCAGGTGTTAGAGATGGCTTTTCATATGGTCATCAGCTAAATACTGTCTTAGCTAACTGATACTTTGAAAAGTTCCTTCATAATTAATTCACTATAAAACATTATTAATAACATAAACATTTTTCTAGATATAACAGTGGTGGAAATCACTGTATAGAATTTGAACTCTGCAGAAAGATATAAGGAAGAAAACATGAAACAATCCACAGCTTATCACCCATAAAGCAAAGGTCATCTCTGGGTGTTGGGTAGTAGATACTTTCAATTTTAATTATTCCTATTTATATTTTTAAATATAAGTAGGAGCCTACTGCACTTGCATTTTTATAATCCTGTTCTTTTCAGTTGAAATTTCATTTTTGCCATTTCCCATGTCATTAAATAATGTCTCAAAATACAGTGTTTTATGGGCTTCCCTGGTGGCTCAGTGGTAAAGAACCATTTGTCCATTTAGGAGATGTGGGTTCAGTCCCTGGGTCAGGAAGATGCCCTGGAGAAGGAAATAGCAACCTACTCCAGTATTCTTGCCTGGGAAATCCCAAGGACAGAGGCGTTTGGTAAGCTACAGTCCATAGGGCTGAAAGGAGTCAGACACAAATTAGCGACTACACAACAATAACGATAAAAATTGTTTCTTTATGTTGGTAGCATTCTGCCACACGGATGTGTCATGGCATATTTTCTGCTTTTTGGGGATACGTAGGGTTATTTCCAGTTTTTTGCCAAGGTGAAATATCACATGGATGAACATCCTTGCATATAAATCTTTGTCTGCTTCTTTGGTTATTTTCTTGGGATAAATTTCCAAAAGCAGAATTACTGGTTAAAGGGTATGGAGAGTCACATATGCAAATTATTGGCAATTTTCCCTCTCACCAGTAAGTAACTGAGAGAACTTATTTCACAAATCTCCCTATATTGGCTATTTTTATTTTCTAAAACTTTATTTGTCCTAGTTTGCAGGTAAATGCATTTCTTTGATTACTCATTAGACTGAATATATTTTTCATATATTTATTGGACACATATATATATATATATCTTTTATAAATTATCTAATAACATCTTTATTTGCTGTTTTATCAAAGTGCTTTTTTTTCTGGTATCTGTAAGTTAGTTATCTATTAACTATCTTAGTTTTTTAAAAATATAGAGAACATGCAGAATTAGATACAAGTGGTTGATAAATGCATATTTAACAGGTTATCTCTGCTGAAAGTTACATTTAATAATCCTTTGAAATTTATTGTTTTCTCTCTAAAAACTTCAGTAATGTTCATAATGAGAATGAGTTACTGCAAAGGAAATGAAATTCTTATAACTGCAAGAATTTCTGCAAAGGCTGAATGAACATCCAGCAAGAGTGATGTGGAGGGGATTCCTGTACTAAGGTGAGAGGTTGGACTGATTAGGTGATGACCAATCATTTTTGATTTTTTCCTCTGATTTTAATGGTAAAATTTTAAGGATCATTGCCTGTCAGGCTAGAGCCCTTCCAATTCTAATTTATGTGTAGTTGCCTCTAGGTACATTCAGGCTTTCCTGGATCAAATAAGTTATCTCAGTAAATAACAGTACAGTATCTGAGATAAAGTGAGATTAAGTTCCCAATAGTATGATCAAGAGGACCACAATTTACTATTATGAGGTGCCAAAAAGGACTCTTTATAGCACTATAGAAATCAGGGAAGTCCCCATAGAGGGAGGCAGACTTGAAAGAACCAGTCTGCAGCAGTAGAGAGGGATGTGATGGTTTTTCAGGTGCAGAAAGAAGCAATATGGTTGAAGGGTTATGAACCTGGCCTTATGTTTATTACCAGTCAAGCCATGGCAAAAGGGGATTGGTCATCTTGCGAACATGAACTGAGAATATTTTTTTTCCCCAGAGCTAAGGGCAACTCTAGCTGGGGATTCCACCATAAAATTCTGGTGTTAGGTTCAATGTTTTGCTTAGAAATTCTAGGTTAAATCTTGTAGCTCTGAGGCCTTGGAGGTCTCAGCATTCTGGAAGAAGTCCAAGAGGGCTGAGGGTTTTTCTGTTCTTTTCCTTCCCCAGTGGTTTCCTCCTAGTCTTCTATTCACATTTTAAAAACTGCTGGCTGGTTCGAGACTGCAAATGGAGAGTAGCAATTGCCTTGTAGGAGATCATCTTCAGCTTCTCCATCTGAACTTTGAGAAGCTGCTTGTACAGTTGGAGAACTATCTCACTATCACAAAGATGGGTGCTGTTGCAAAAGGAGGGAGGCTTGGCATGTGGGCTACCTGGTGAATCAGAGGCAGCCTGTACCTTGCTAACTCAACTGAGTTAACAGTGGAGCAAGGTGCTGGGTTCAATTCTCACTCAAGCCAGTTGACTTTAGTCTGTTCCACAAGTGGTCCTAATTTATCCTCCCCGATCAGATCTGTCAGTTTACAAAGCCTCTAGTTTGTGGGAGAGGTGCAGGTGCTTCAGCACACACCACGTTCTCAGCTGTGCTTCATGTAGTCGATGCGCCGTGAGTCCATCAGGTGAGTGTTTATGGAGCCACTGCAGTGTGCCAGGAACTGTGCTAAATGCTGCAAAGGCAGGCTTGATTAAGGCGCTCTCTATCTAGTTGTTGTTTAGTTACTAAGTCATGTCCGACTCTTTTGTGATCCGATGGAGTGTAGTTCACCAGGCTCCACGGACTATGGGATTTCCCAAGCAAGAATTCTGGAGTGGGTTGCCATTTCCTGCTCGAGGGGATCTTCCCCACCTAGGGACTGCACCCATGTCTCCTGCACTGGCAGGCACTGGCAAGCGGATTCTTTACCACTGAGCCACTGGTGAGGCCCTTGCTGTCCAGTGGGTTTGACAAATATGTGAAAGACAGCATTACACATGAATGGTGGCTGGGAAGGATAAGTGGCAGAAAAGGGTGTGAGATCAAAGGTAGCCATTTTAAAGTGGACAGAAAGCAATAGATAGCGATGATCTGAAAGGTCCAAACTTCATTTATCTCAAGGTTTGTGGATTCAGGTGACTTCCGAATTAGTGTCGCTGACTTCACTTTTTGGAATATCTGAAAGCACCAGAAAAGTGATGTTTAATATAAGCCTCTGAGATTTTCCCATCCTGAAAATCTCTGGGCCATCACATTCCTCCCTTAAAATACCCTGTATGCAGACCTTCAGGCTAAGGTTTTCCATTGCACTCAGAGTTTTTTTTTTAAATTTTATTAAATAACTTTTATTTTTTTAAATTGAAGTATAGTTGATTTACAATGTTATGTTAGTTTCTAGTGCACACCAAAGCGATTCAGTTATACATGTATATATTCTTTCTCATATTACTTTCCATTATAGTTTATTACAACATATTGAATATTATATTATGGATTATATAGTAGATTATATAGTAGATCCTTGTCAGTTATCTGTTTTATGTATAGTAGTTTGTACCTGCTAATCCCAAACTTCTAATTTATCCCTATCCTGCTTTCCTCTTTGGTAACCATAAATTTGTCTTCCATGTCTGTGAGTCTGTTTCTATTTTGTAAATAAGTTCTCTTGTATTATAGTTTAGATTCCACATATAAGTGATATCATGATATTTGCCTTTTTCTGGCTTACTTTACCTAGTATCCTAATCTCTAGGTCCATCCATATTGCTGCAAATGTCATTTCATTCTTTTTTTATGGTCGAGTAGTATTCCACTGTGTGTGTGTGTGTGTGTGTGTGTGTGTGTGTATGCCACATCTTCTTTATCCACTCATCTGTCAGTGGGCATTTACATTGCTTCCATGTCTTGGCTATTGTAAATAGTGCTTCTATGCACATTGGAGTGTGTTTATCTCTTTGAGTTAGAGTTTTGTCTTTCCTGGTTGCTCCACCAGTAAATAGTCCATCTGCCCACGCAGGAGATGTGGGTTCATTCCCTGGCTGGGGAAGATCCCCTGGAGAAGGAAATGGCCACCCACTCCTGGAAAATCTCATGGACAGAACAGTTTGGCAGTCTACAGTGCATGGGGTTGCAAAGACTCAGATATGACTTAGTGACTAAACAACAAATCAGATACACACCCAGAAGCAGGACTGCTGGATCACATGCTAACTTTCAGTTTTTAAAGTAACCTCTGCACAGTTTTTCATCGTGACTGCACCACTTTACATTCCTCAGGGGCTTTGTTGATGCAGGAAGAACATTTGGTTGTTTCACCAACACCAGAAAAAGCAAATCTCCTTATTAGTCCCTATGGTTTCTAGGTCTGGCTTAAAACTCAACATTCAAAAAAATAAGATCATGGCATCTTGTTCCATCACTTCATGGTAAATAGATGGGGGGAAAATGACATATTTTATTTTCATGGGCTCCAGAATCACTGTGGACAGTGACTGCAGCTGTGAAATTAAAAGATGCTTGCTCCTTGGAAGAAAAGCTATGACAAACCTAGACGGTGTATTAAAAAAACAGAGACATCAGTTTACTGACAAAGGTCCATATAGTCAAAGCTAGGTTTTTCTGGTAGTAATGGATAAATATGAGAGTTGAACCATAAAGAGAGCTGAGTGCCGAAGGATTGATGGTTTCAAATTGTGGTCCTGGAGAAGACTCTTGAGAGTTCCTTGGAGATCAAACCAGTCAATCCTAAAAGAAATCAACCCTGAATATTCATTGGAAGGACTCACGATGAAGCTGAAACTCCAATACTTTGGTCACGTGAAGCGAAGAGCCGACTCATTGGAAGATTCTGATGCTGGGAAAGATTGAAGGCAAGAGCAGAGGGGGGCGACAGAGGATGAGATGGTTGGATGGCATCACTGACTCAATGGACATGAGTTTGACCAAACTCTTGAAGGACAGGGAAGCCTAGCGTGTTGCACTCCATGGGGTTGCAAGGAACCCCATGGACACATGAAGTTGTGTCTGAACAACAACAACAGCTAGCGAAGTGTCCATTTAGAAGGTGGCCTCTTTAACTCAGCAAATTCTCACTGGATCTTGCTGTGGCTCATACACCTGCATCTTCCAGGTGTATGAGTCCATCTCTTTTTTCTTCCTCCTGGCTAAACATTAGGGGTTCAGCCAAAGAGTTTCACTCACCTAGTCCAGCTCCAGCCCTTGGGTAGGTTAAGTGGGCTTAGAAAGAATTAGGAGTTTCAGCAGCAACATCTGCATAGGGCCCTTTCCATGTTCTCTTGTTTCTTCTCATCCTTTATGTCTCAAGTAAAAAGGCAAACTGATTTTAAAATCTGTTACCCATCATATTCATTGAGTCACCAACTCAATGGACATGAGTTTGTCCAAACTCTTAAAGGACAGGGAAGCTTGGTGTGCTGCAGTCTGTGGAGTTGCAAGGAGTCAGAGACGACTGAGCAACTGAACAACAATAACACCCATTCATCACAAGGGTTTGGTTGACCACTTTCATGCCTGTTTCTCTTTTTCTCTCCTGCTTTCAGGTATGACCTGGAAGGAAAAGTTTCCCTGATGGTGGGATATATGAAGAATGTGGACCTCCAGCTAATGCTTATCTTTATCCCTCGTGGGGACATATGATGTTCTTTAAAAAGCTTTGCCCTAGTAAATGATAATAATGATAATGTTGTATTTATGGAACATAAGCCACCTATTAGGTACTCTGCTTGGTAATTTAAGCACACCATCTCATTAAAACACACCAGTCCCACAGAGTAGGAAGAGTTATTAATATTATCCTGTTTGTCTCTGTGTTGTGCACTCAGTCATGTCTGACTCTTTGCAACCTCTTGGACTGTAGCCCACCAGGATCCTCTGTCCAGGGGATTTTCCTGGCAAGAATACTAGAGTGAGTTGCCATTTCCTCCTCTAGGGGATCGTCCTACCAGGAATCAAACCCGTTTCTCCTGTGTCCCCTGCATTACAGGCAGATTTTTTACCGCTGAGCCTTTGGGGAGGTGAGTAAAGTGAATTCTAAAGAAATTAATAACTTTTAGTAGCTGGTAAGTGAAACAATCCAGATTTAAGTCTAGGTTTTTCACTTCAAACTCTGTTTCTAACCACTATACCATCCCATCTGCAAATACTTTAAGGTTATATGTACTCAGCAGCTTTCTGGGCAGCACACCCTGGAAAGAACAGTGTTGGTCTCAAGGGCAAATATTTCTGCTTTAATTTCTGTGATAAATCCAGATCTTTCGGACCAGAAAATGCCTCTCTTTCCTCAACTCCCTGTGACTTTTTAAAGAAACAGCCCAACTACTGAAAGAGTTCTTTTCTATCAGAAGAGAAGTAG
This sequence comes from Capricornis sumatraensis, assembly GCF_032405125.1. NCBI lineage: Eukaryota > Metazoa > Chordata > Mammalia > Artiodactyla > Bovidae > Capricornis > Capricornis sumatraensis. The sequence continues at coordinate 64,815,347 of NC_091082.1, forward strand.
TTTGTTACTTCCTTCTGACTTCCAGCAAATGTGCTGGTTCCCTTCTCTTTTTCTCTCTCTTCTCTTTTATTTCTCTGAGTGTGAGTGTTAAGCTCTTGGGGTATCCAAACACACACTATAACTCCCACATCCCTCTAGTACCCCTATGAACACATCTCTGATGATAAGTGGAGGATGGAAGACCCAAGATTAATTGCCTAGTGGGAAGAAGTGGATAGAGCAGCTATCCACTTCTGGACTGGGCTCTTACTGTGGGTGGCACCTTGGGGAGTGCTGTCTTTTCAGGATTACGTTAGCAGTTGCGTACTTCCGGCTGAGTCTGGGAGAACAGCTCCCACTAGAAGAGGAAATGAAAAGCTGACTATTGAAATTTCTTGGGAACTGGCCCCAGCGTGACTGCTGGTGACAACATCCACTGGGCCAAAAGTCCTGAACTGTTTCACGGTGAGACTCTGCTCTCTCCCCTCCCTAGAGCTGGAGGGCCCCCCAGACACTTCAGGCATCCCCCAGCTGTCCCCCAGAGCCTGAAATCCTGGGGTGCATCAGAGGCCCCACCACTACAGCCCGCAGTATACATTCCCCTGCCACAGACACGCGCTCTGGGCGCTCCCTGCTGTTCTCTCTAGTTAGTCCTGGTTTGAGTCCGTTCACGTTACATACCTTTGCAGGGGAAGCTGCCAACTACTTAAAGAGTTTTATGTGCTGGAGAAAGAAGGGACTTTGCCCTCCAAAATGCCTTCCAGAAAACACGATGGAATTTCTCTAAGGAGAAGCACAACTTTCAGTTTAAATTCCCAGATACAAGTGCTAAGCGAAATTCACTGTAACCGTGTCATTGAGGACCACCCCACTCCACCACCACCCAGGAAGGTCCTGGATTTTGGAGGTTGAGGTGCAGGTGTAGGGGGCTGCTGAGTGGGGCTGGCTCACATCACCACAGCTTTAAGGGAGAGACCCAGCACACAGAATTAACTTGCACTGACTTCTCTTCTTGTCCCACGGTGGACATCTGTTTCCATCTCTTTCCTCTGCTTACCAAGTGGCCCCAGCGAATTTGTTCTGTCGCTCAGTCATGTCCGACTCTTTGCAACCCCATGGACTGCAGCACTCCAGGCTTCCCTGTCCTTCACTATCTCCTGGAGTTTGCTCAAACATGTGTCCATTGAGTTGGTGATGCCATCCAATGATCTCGTCCCCTTCTCCTCCTGCCTTCAATCTTTTCCAGCATCAGCATATTTTCTAATGAGTCAGCTCTTCACATCAGGTGACCAAAGTGTTGGGAGTTTCAGCTTCTGCATCAGTCCTTCCAATGAATATTCAGGATTGATATCCTTTAGGATTGATTGGTTTGATCTCCTTGCAGTCCAAGGACTCTCAAGAGTCTTCTCCAACACCAGAGTTCAAAAGCATCAATTCTTTGGTACTCAGTGAGTTAGGGATAAGAATCCTCACTTAGGTCCTCCCTTCAATGGACATCTGTATAGAAGTCGCCGTCCCTTGGACTGCAAGGAGATCCGACTAGTCCATTGTGAAGGAGATTAGTCCTGGGTATTCTTTGGAAGGAATAATGCTAAAGCTGAAACTCCAGTACTTTGGCCACCTGATGTGAAGAGTTGACTCATTGGAAAAGACTCTGATGCTGGGAGGGATTAGGGGCAGGAGCAGAAGGGGATGACAGAGGATGAGGTGGCTGGATGGCATCACAGACTAGATGGAAATGAGTCTGAGTGAACTCTGGGAATTGGTGAGGGACAGGGAGGCCTGGTGTGCTGCAACTCATGGGGTTGCAGAGTCGGACATGACTGAGCGACTGAACTGAACTGAACTGAAGGAAGATATCTAGACATCTACGCTTTTCACCTGGCCTTTTCTAGACCTGAAAGCAGGAGAGACAAACCAGAGCAACAGGTTCTAGATCCAAAAGGGTGATCAGGTTGAAGACAGTCAACAGAAATGAGACTGGCTCAGGCTACATGGAATACTTGGAGAGAAGGAAAAGAGAACTGAATTGAGGAACGAATGCTTTCCTGAAAGAAGACTTAATGTCCCTGACAAAACGGAAAATCCAGAGAAATATTCAACCCCTAATGAAAATGGCCCAGAAGCAACAAAAAATGTGAAATGAAAACACAATCATTTTAAAAAAAGCACAACAATTCCAAGAATACTTTATGCTTATCAGCTTAGCGCCAGCCTTCCTCATGTGGCGTCTCCCCTAATCTTGGCTAGATCTGATTTCTAATCTGGAGACCACTACTTTGGGTCAGTGAATTAAAAAAAAAAGTTAAAAAAAATTTTTTTTTCGGCTTTGGGTTGGAAGAAAGAAGAGCCGCTCCCCTGGTTTCTCTCTGGTCAAATGGCACACCCTCAGAATGTGAGGAAGCTATTGATTCTAGCATCCCAAGTTTGTCTTCTCTAGCTTTTACAGATAGTTGGCTATAGCTGATGAATGTGCCTATTTGGGTGGAGTTTATGCCTAAGCCAAGAAGAACATAGGAAGGGAGGTGTTTTTTACTTGGCACAATAAGAACCATGTGGGGCAGTGAAAATGAGCAACACTTAGGAAGGAGGATTATGCCTGGTTCCAAGCTTGCTTGGTTTGGGTTTGAGGGATTTGAGGTGTTCCCCTCAAGGGGATGAGGGGCTCAAGCAGTGTTCTGGGAGACTTATTTTCTTCTAAGCCAATTAGATTTTCATTCCTAACTTTCATTTGCCTTGTCTTCTAAGACTCAGTTCAAGATATCTTACCTCTGGAATGCCTTCTCTAGATACCTCAGCTCATTGTGTGTGTGTGTGTGTGTGTGTGTGTGTGTGTGTATGTGTGTTAAAGTCTTTTTAAAATTATAAAATAAAACACAAATTCAGAAAACCAAACCAAACCAATTCAAGGCTTAGTGGATTGTTAAGACAAGCACCTATTTACTTGTCACCCAGATAAAGAAAGAGCACATTGTCAGTCATGTCAGAAGCCCTCCAAGGGCTCTGTCCTGCGCCTCCCTGCCCCTGAAAGTAACTACTGTACTGACTTCTATAGCAATCACTTTCTTCTGTTTTTTTTTTTTTGGGGGGGGGGGGCGGGGGCAGGGGGAAGTGGTTACCGTAAAGAAAAATGTTGATATGTGTTTTAAATCTCTTTAGTTCTCCAGGTCAAAGTTGCCTCTTTCATACCACTGATCTGTTGAAGAACTTAAGTCATTTCACCTGCAAAAATTCCTGGGGTCCATTTTAATTGCATACTCCAGTTCAACAGGTTCCTCTGCCCTCTGTAGCTGCAGCTGGATTTGGAGGCTTGAAACTCAAGCTCAGTCTCTTAGGCAAGATGATGGGTGATTCATCAGGAAGCATATACTGTAATGACTAGTTGTCTCTGTTACTTTAGCGGAAAGCACACACTTTAATGACTAGTTGACTCTCTCGATGTATGCTGCTGCTAAGTCGCTTCAATTGTGTCGGACTCTGCGCGACCCCATAGACGGCAGCCCACCAGGCTCCCCCGTCCCTGGGATTCTCCAGGCAAGAACACTCCATGTTTATTGTGAACTACAGAGTATTATAATTCTATTATTTTATTAATATTCATTAGTTAGAATATTTCTATAAAAGACATTTTCCCTCATCCCTTATTTGTATCATTGGTGGTATAATTCAGATAGAAAAGGCAAAGTAAATGCTTAATTCTTTTCTTTTTCAGTTGTCAAAATAATGAATGTTCTCTATTATCCTCCAAAGATTATTTTTCATTTTAATTATCATGAACTGGTGTATCCATGTGTTCATACATGTATTCAACATCCTGGATAGGTTTCAAGCAGCTACCATAATTACCTTAATTTTAATCCATCCCATCTTTGACCAGTGAGAGCCTCTTCCATTGGCACCAGAAGATATGACCCTGGTAGTCTTTGATGGCTTCCTTACTATTTGATATAACAAAATATTCTAGGTTCATCTTGTACGTTTCCTGCCCTAGATCTGGAATCTGCCATTTCTTCAAGAATCCCTGGTTTCTTTTATTTGTTGTTGTTTAGTTGCTAAGTTGTGCCCCACTCTTTTGCAACCCCATGAACTACAGCCTGCCAGACTCCTCTGTCCATGGGATTTCCCAGGCAAGAATACTGGAGTGGACTGCCATTTCCTTCTCCAGGGGATCTTCCCAATACAGAGATTGAACCCTTGTCTCCTGCATTGGCAGGTGAATTCTTTCCACTGAGCCACCTGGGAAGCCCAGTTTCTTTTAGCAAGCAATGGTATTTTGAAACGACAACCCAGGCACAAAGTATGTTCATCACTACTGGGTTGGTTATTGTTTTTAGGCCTTTTCAGCAGATGGAACTAGGAAATATCCATATATTTTTAAAGATAAAATGCCTCATAAGTTCATTTTGATATTTTCAGTTCAAATTTGGTGCTGTAGGTTTTTTTTCTGCTTTTAAACACGATAGTCTCAGAACAATTATACTATTACTAAGGCCACCAATATGACAATTAAGAGACCTTTTAAAATTTGTTCTCTGCTTTTGCCTCTATTTTTATATGTATGTGCTTTATTTTTAAATTTTTTAAATAGATTTTATTTTCTAGAGCAGTTTTAGGCTCACAGCAAAATTGAGCAGAAGGTACAGAGATTTCCCCTTAATTTTCTGCTCCAACGTACACACATTCCCCCACTATCAACATTCTCTACCAGAGTGCTACAGTTATGACAATTTGGTGAATCTATATTGACATACCATTATCACTTGGAGTCCACAGTTTACATTAGAATTTATTTCTGATGATATATATTATCTGGATGTGGACAAATACATAATGTCATGTATTCTTCTTTCTGTCATACTGAGTAGTTTCATAGCTCTGAAATATCCTCTCTGTTCTGCCTCCTCACCCCTCCTTTTTCCTCCCCTTGATCTTCTTACTGTCTTATTTTTCCTTTCCCAGAATTTACATGGTTGAAATCGTGTCTTATGTGGCCTTTTTAGGCTGGCTTCTTTAACTTAGTAATGTGCCCTTGTTTCCTCCAGGTCTTTCTGTGGCTTGGCAGCTCGTTTACTCGTCTACCTGTTACCGTAATTCTAAGTATGGTAGCTCTTTCTTTTTACCACAGAATAATATTCCATTGTCTAGATGTAACACAGTTTATTCATCCATTGTCTTTCTGCAGAACATCTTAATTACTTCCAAGTTCTGTCAGTTATGAATAAAGCTGCTATAAACATCTATATACAGATTTTTGTGTGTGGACATAAGTTTTGAACTCCTTTTGGTAAATACCGAGACTCATGATTGCTGGGTCATATAGTAAGAGTACGATTAATTTTATAAGGAGCTACTGACTTGTCTTTCTGGCTATACCATTTTGCATTCCTATCAGCCATGAATGAGAGTTCCTGTTGCTCCATATCCTTATCAGCATTTGATGTTTTTGGTGTTTTGGAGTTTGGCCATTCTAATAGGTGTGTATCTCACTGTTCTTTTAATTTCCAGTTTCCTAATGACATACAACATTGGGCATCTTTTCATATGCTTATTTGCCACTTGCTTATCTGTTTTTGGTTAGGCATCTGTTCAGGTCTTTGGCCCCTTTTCTAACTTAGTTGCATTCTACCCACTTTTGAGTGTGCCATACTTAGAATTAGGGTAACAAGTAGATGAGTTATTCAGCATGAGCCTAACATGTATCCACTATGAGTTTCTGATATTTGATGAATTGGAAGAGCAGATAGGTAGAAGGTTATTTGCATGTAGAGTTTCTTGGAGATGAATCTATTAGGAGCAATTCTGAAGGCAGTAAAATGTATATTACTCCTACTTACCTCATGCCTGATTACTATGGATGTGGTTGGCTATAGATAAAAACTAAAAGAATGATTTCACTAAAATCTATGTCCGGTAGTAAGAATAGGCTAGGTAATGATGTAGTAACAACCAAGTGTGGAATCCCAGGGGCTTGATAGCTCAATAATTAATTTATTCCTCATTCTACATGGTCAGTGCAGATTGGTGGGGGGTTCAATACCCCAGTCACTGGGAACCCAGATTGATGAATGCTCTATCATTTTAAGTTTGTACTGAGTAGAACACATGACCTTCTTGGTTAGAAGGACAGACTCAGGAAAGGTTCTGTATTGGCTCTTCTACATTGAGGCCTGAAAATGACACACGTCTTTTCTATTCATAGTCCACTGACCAGCACTAGTCACGTGGATGCCTAACTGCCAGGGGGCTGGAAAATGTGGGAAATCAGCTGGAATGTTTGGTGAATTCCACTGTTTCTCCCATACTCTGTTAGCCATTGTATGGACTCCATGAGGGTGATGGAAATGCCCACTTGGAGACAGAGTCCAGCAGGAAATAGTGGTACCCAGTGAGAATTAGAAGTGATGCTTATCAGGAGACTTCAGGAAATAGAAGGAAATAAGGATATCTAGTTCTTATCCAAGGCTTACACACTTATTACAAGCTCCATAATTGTATTACTGCTTCATATAAAACCTGAAATTACCAACCCTCTTAATCTGCATAGTACAAAAATGAGAGGAAGTTGCTACGAGAAAATATGATAGTTTTCAAACCTGAGCTGTGAAACAAGTCATAGGAAGAGGAAATACTTGTAACTCACCATGGTTCTTAAAGTACTGTGACTTCAAGTTCCAGGATTTTTTTTTTCCCATTTTTAAAATTGTTCTAAAATACACATAGTATAAAATGTATCACTGTAACTATTTTTAGGTATATAGAAAAGTGGTATAAGATGCATTCATAATGTTGTGCAACCATAATCACCATCTAACTCCCTAAGTCTTTTATCTTGTAAAACTGAAACTCCATACCAATTAAACAATACCTGCCCATTCCTCTCTCACCCCAAGTCCCTGGCAACCACCATTCTACTTCCTAATCTCTATGATTCTGACTATGCTAAGTACCTTATATAAATTGAATCATAAAGTATTTGTCTTTTTTTGTTACTGGCTTATTTCACAATAATGTCCTCAAGGTTCATTCATGTTGTAGGACACATAGATTTTTCTTTCGTTTTAAAGTTGAACAATTTTCCGTTGTATATTTATATCACATTTTGCTTTGGATAAGCATAGATCATTTGTTAATAGATTCTTGGATTGCTTCCATATTTTAGCTATTGTGAATAATGCTGCTAAAAACATAGGTATACAAATATCTCTTGGGTATACATAATAATGCTGCTAAGAACATAGGTATACATGTATGAGATCCTGTTTTCAATAACTTGGGGTATATACACAAAAATGGAATTGATAGATCATGTGGTAATTTCATTTTTAAATTTTTGAGGAAATACCATACTGGTTTCCACAGAGATTGTATCATTTTACATTACCAACAGTGCACAAGAGTTCTAATTTCTCCACACCCTCACTAACACTTATCTTCTGCTTTTATCTTATTTTTAAATAGTAACCATCCTAAAGCGTGTGAGGTGGTATCTCATTTTAGATTTGATTTGAATTTCCCCAAATATTAGTGATGTTGAGCATCTTTTTGTATGCTTATTGTCCATTTATTTATTTTCTATAGAGAAATAAAGTTCTTTGCTCATTTTAAAATCAGGTTGTTTCATGTAGTTGATGTTAGGAGTTTTTTTTTTTTTAATATATTCTGGATATTAACCCCTTATCAGATGTGTGATTTATCAATATTTTCTTCCATTCTGTGGATTGCCTTTTTACTCTGTTGATATCATCTACTGATGCACAAAAATTATAAAATTTTGCAAAGTCTGATTTTTTTCCTTGGTTACTTGTGCCTTTCAAGTCATGTTCTAAAAATCATTGTCAAATACAGTGTCATGAAGTTTTGTTGTATTTTTCCATAAGGGTTTTAAGGTTTTAGCTCTTACAATATGTTCTTGATCCATTTTGTGTTAATTTTTGTATATGGTGTTAATTTAGGGTCCCCTTTCATTTTTTGCATGTGAATATCTAGTTTTCCCAAGACCATTTATCGAAAAAAACTGTCCTTTCCTCACTGAATGATGTTGGTTGCCTTGTCAAAATCATTTGGCCATATTTTCAAGGGTTTATTATGGGCTTTCTTCTATTTGTTGATGTATCTGTCTATTTTTATGCCAGTACCACATTGTTTTGATTACTGTAGCTTTTTAGTAAGTTTTAAAATTAAGAAGTGTGAGTCTTCCAGTTTTGTTCTTTCTTTTGAAGATTGTTCTGGTATTCTGGGTCCCTTGATATTTCATGTGAATTTTAGGATAAGTTTTTCTCTTTTTTTAAAAAAAATATCATTGGGATTTTGATAGGGATTACATTGAACCTGTAGCTTGCTTTGTGTAGAACTGACACTTGAACAATATGAAGTCTTCCAATCTATATACATGGGATATGTTTCCATTTATTTATGCTGTTTAAAATTTCTTTCAACAATGTTCCATCATTACACAACTCTTCTACCCCCCTGGTTTAGGCAATTTCTAAGTGTTTTATTCTTTTTGATGCTATTGTGAATGGAGTTGTTTTTGTAATTTCTTTTTTCAGATTGTTAATTCTTCATGTATAGAAATGTAACTGATTTTTGTGTGTTGACTTTGACTGTTACTTTATTAAATTAATTAATTCTAACTAACTAAATATATATATAGTTGCCTGTGAAAGCTTTAGAGCTTTAGAGTTTTCTACATGTAAGATCACATTATCTGCAACTGGAGATAATTTTATTTCCTTTCTGGTTTGGATGCTTTTTATTTCTTTTTCTTGGCTAATTGTTCTGGCTGGATCAATACTATGTTGAATAGAAGTGGTGAAAGCAGGCATCTTTGCCCTGTTTTTGAACTTAGAGGAAATGCTTTCAGCGCTTTACCATTGAGTTTGATGTTTACTATAGATTTTTTGTATGTGGCTTTTATTATGATAAGGTAGTTTTTGTGAAGTCCTATTTTTTGTATTTTTATCATGAGTTTTGTCAAATGCTTTTGCTGCATCAACTAAGATGATCATGTGATTTTTTTTTCCCATTTACATTCTGTTGATGTAGCATATTACATTAATTAGTTTATGTATGTTGAATCATTCTTGCATTCCAGGAACAAATCCCACTTGGTCATGGTGTATAATCCTTTTAATATGCCACTGAATTCAGTTGCTAGTATATTTTGTGGAGGATTTTTTGCATCAGTGTTGATAAGAGATATTTGTCTGTAGTTTTCTTATGGTGTTTTTGTCTGGCTTTGCTGTCAGGGTCGGAGAAGGCAATGGCAACCCACTCCAGTACTCTTGCCTGGAAAATCCCATGGATGGAAAAGCCTAGTGGGCTACGGTCCATGGGGTCTCTGGGAGCTGGACACAACTGAGCGACTTCACTTTCACTTTTCACTTTCATGCATTGGAGAAGGAAATGGCAACCCACTCCAGTGTTCTTGCCTGGGGAATCCCAGGGATGGGGGAGCCTGGTGGGCTGCTGTCTCTGGGGTTGCACAGAGTCAGACACGACTGAAGCGACTTAGCAGCAGCAGCAGCTATCAGGGTAATGCTGGCCTCATAGAATGAGTTAAAAACTGTTCACTTTTCTTAATTTTGTTTTGGAAAAGCTTGAGAGAGATTGGTGTTAGTTCTTTAAATATTTGGCAGAATTCATCACTGAGTCATTATCAGGTCCACAACTTTTATTTTTGGGGGAGATATTTTGATTACTGACTCAAAATCCTTTTAGGAATAGGATTATTAAGATTTTCTGTTTCTTCCTGATTTAGTCTCTATAGGTTTTATGTTTCTAGAAGTTCATCCATTTCACATAACTTACCCATTCTTTACTCTACAATTGATCATAGTATTCTCATACAATCTTTTGTATTTCTGTAGAATTGGTAGTAGTGTTCCCACTTTAATTTCTGATTTTAGTAATTTGAATCTTCTCTCTTTTTTTCTTAGTCCATCTAGGTAAAGTTTTGTCAATTGTGCTGACCTTTACAAAGAACCAACTTTTGGTTTTATTGTTTTTTTTTCTATTATTTTCCTGTTTTCTGCTTTGTTGATCTCTGGTCTAGTCTCTATTATTTCCTTCCTTCTGCTAGTTTTGTGTTGTTTGTTCTTATTAGCACTTTAGGCTGTAAAGTTCAGTTGTTGATTTGAGATTTTTTTCTTTTTAATGTAAGCATTTAAAACTATAAATTTCCCCTTAGTATTGCTTTTGCTGTGTCATATAAATTTTGGTGCATTGTATTTTTATTTTCATTCATTGCTAAGATTTTCTAAGTTTTTTGTGACTTTTTTCTTTAATTAACTGGTTGTTTAAGAGTGTGCTATTTAGTTTCCAAAGAGTTATGGATTTTCTAGTTTTACTTCTATTATTGATTTTTAACTTCATCCTGTTGTGGTCAAAGAAGATACTTTGTTTAGCACTTGTCTTCAGAAACCTATTAATACTTAATTTTTGACCTAAAATATGGTCTATCCTAGTAAATGTCCCATGTGCACTTGAGAAAAATGTGTATAGTATTGTGAGTTGGACTATGAAGAAGGCTGAGTGCCGAAGAATTGGTGCTTTTGAACTGTGGTGTTGGAGAAGACTCTTGAGAGTCCCTTGGACTGCAAGGAGATCCAACCAGTCCATTCTGAAGGAGATCAACCCTGGGATTTCTTTGGAAGGAATGATGCTAAAGCTGAAACTCCAATACTTTGGCCACCTCATGCGAAGAGCTGACTCATTGGAAAAGACTGTGATGCTGGGAGGGATTGGAGGCAGGACGAGAAGGGGACGACCGAGGATGAGATGGCTGGATGGCATCACGGACTCGATGGACATGAGCCTGAGTGAACTCCAGGAGTTGGTGATGGACAGGGAGGCCTGGCGTGCTGCGATTCATGGGGTCGCAGAGTCGGACTCGACTGAGCAACTGAACTGAACTGAACTGTGTTAAGTCCTCTATTTCATTACTTATATTCTGTCTGATTGTTCTATTCATTATTGAGAATGGGATACTGAAATATCCAGCTATGATTGTAAAAATAGTTTTCCTTTCTATATTTTTTATGATCATTAGGTGCATACATGTTTATAATTATTTTATCTTCTTGCTTTGTTGAAACTTTTATTAATATACAATGCACTACTTTGTATCTTGTGACTGTAAAAGCAACTTAAAGTCTATTTTGTCTGATATTAGTATAGCCACCTCTGTTCTCTTTTGTTTATTATTTTCATGGAATAGTTTTTTCCTTCCTTTCACTTTCAGTCTCTAAAGTGAGCCTCTTATAGACAGCGTATTGTTGGATCATGTTTTTAAAATTCTGCCAACCTCTGTATTTTGGTTAGAGTTTAATCTATTTACATTCAAGTGATCCCTGAGGATTTGTCGTTTTGGTATTTGTTCTATATATGCCTTGTAGTTTTTTTGTCCCTCATTTCCTGCATTACTGTCTTATTTTGTGTTTAGTTGATTTTTATAGTGAGACATATAAGTATCTTCCTAATTTTCTTTTGTGTATATTCTATAGCTATTTTCTTTGTCATTGTCAAAAGAGATAACATTTAATATCCTAAAATTATAGCAATGTAATTTGAATTTATACTCACTTAACTTCAATAACATACAAAATTTCTACCTCTTTAACATCTCTGTTGAAGACGACCCTCTCAGTTATTGATGTCACAAAATTACATCTTAATATATTGTTCCAAAATATAAACCAACACTTCTTTTAAATGCATTAATATCTTAAATTATTTAAAAACCAAAATGTGTAGTTGCAAACTAATGCTTACAATCATACTAGCTTTTAGACTAATGATTGTTTTTAAAACATGAATTAGTCTCTTAAGTCATATTTAAAACAAGAAGTTTGTTATAACGAATGATTGTTATAACAATATTAACTTTTATAATTGTCCACCTGTTTTTCTTTATTAAGATATTTATTTCTTTATATGGCTTTTTTAGTGTCCTTTCATTTCAGCTTGCAAGAGTCCCTTTGTTGTAGCCATGCATTCTGGGAAACGCACTCACTCAGAAGGACAATGCAGACAGTGGAGTGCAGTTTATTACACCGGCGGGCCCAAGGCAGTCTCCTCTTAGCCAAGGACCCCGACCAGTTTTTCTGAAAACCTTATATACCCTAAGTGTACATGTCCAAACCCACCTCCCCAAATTCCCTGAAACCAGTCTGAAGAAAGGAAAAGAAAGATACAATCAAAGTTAACCTGTGATTCATGGCCTTAAGCCTACATAGCTGTGGTCATACCCCAATAAGCATAATAGAGTTTATGATTCTATTTGGTTACACAGATAATTAGAGTATTCTTTTAGGCAACAGAGAGTCTAGGCACGAGCCCTGGGGCTCTTCCATCCGGGGGTCTGGTTTTCCAGTTGGTGTGTCGTTTCCATAGATACTGGACATATAGCTCAAAGTCCACAGTCCGGCCCAAGATGGAGTCCTGCTTTAAGATGGAGCCCTGCTTTCAAGATGGAGCCTGTTATGTCTGTTTCCTCCTTCATCCCCCCCTCTTGATGCTCTTAACCCATAGCATGAGCATCATTCATAGGGATATATTGCACTCTGACTCTCTGACCTCCAATTTGGGAGAACAACATCAACCTTTGGGTTACAAATTTCATAATACATTGTAAAATAAAGGGTCCACAAAGCAGAACTATCAAGGCAACTATAACAATGGTAAATATAGTCTTCCACCAATCACCCTTCACCCAAGATAGGACACAAGTCCAAAAAGGAAGATATCATCAGACATAACTTTAACCTGACTTTTCATGTCATCTAGGGTGGCTGATATATAGCCAGATAAATCAGGAATATATGCACAGCATTCAACTTTGATTATAGCACAGGTCCCTCTTTGTACTGAAACTCTGGTTAGTCTCAAGATGACACCAGCAAGTCCTTGTATCAGCAGAGCTTCACCTCTTGTTCTTCTTTAAGATGATCTTGGTTTCACGGGGATCAGAGGGGTCCTTTGTGTAGTCCACTCGGTGTCCTCCGGGTCTGTGTGGTATGCTCTCTTTACCCTCATGTGGTGGATCCAGGGAGTGACACCTGCAACTTTAACTGCAGTAGGGCTGGTTAGAACAGCATATGGACCCTTCCACTATGGGGCCAAGGAGTCGTGTTTCCAGTCCTTGACCACACCTGATACCCGGGCACAAATTCGTGAATCTGTTCCCCAAGGGGGAATGGCACCCTTTCTTGTACAAACTTAGTTACCTGATTTATTACCTTACCCAGTTCTTCCATCTGCTGTGATATCTCATCTCCCTTACCAAGGCAAATTTGTTCACACCTGTTTTATTATGGGAGGGGGCCTCCCATATACAATCTTATATGGAGAAGAGCCATGGGACTGTGGGGTCATCCTGAGTCTGAGCAGAGCCGTTGGAAACAAGTCCACCCGGGAACCGTCAGTCTCTAAGATCCACTTGGAGAGTGTCTCTTTAAGTGTCCGGTTGGTTCCTTCCACCATCCCAGAACTCTGGGGCCTGTATGCTGTATGTAATTTCCACCTGATGTTTGAAGTTTTGCTTCCCTTGTTATACAAAATCAGCTATGAAAGCCAGGCCATTGTCCAATCCAATGCCAGTCAATTCAGTTCAGTTCCGTTGCTCAGTTGTGTCCGACTCTTTGCGACCCCATGAATCGGCAGCACGCCAGGCCTCCCAGTCCATCACCAACTCCCGGAGTTCACTCAGACTCATGTCCGTCGAGTCCGTGATGCCATCCAGGCATCTCATCCTCGGTTGTCCCCTTTTCCTCCTGCCCCCAATCCCTCCCAGCATCACATTCTTTTCCAACGAGTCAATACTTCCCATGAGGTGGCCAAACAACTGGAACTTCAGCTTTAGCATCATTCCTTCCAAAGAAATCCCAGGGTTGATCTCCTTCAGAATGGACTGGTTGGATCTCCTTGCAGTCCAAGGGAATCTCAAGAGTCTTCTCCAACACCACAGTTCAAAAGGATCAATTCTTCTGCACTCAGCCTTCTTCACAGTCCAACTCTCACATCCATACATGACCACAGGAAAAACCATAGCCTTGACTAGACGGACCTTACTTGGCAAAGTAATGTCTCTGCTTTTGAATATACTATCTATTTGGTCATAACTTTTCTTCCAAGGAGTAAGCGTCTTTTAATTTCATGGCTGCAGTCACCATCTGCAGTGATTTTGGAGCCCCCCAAAATGAAGTCTGACACTGTTTCTACTGTTTCCCCATCTATTTCCCATGAAGTGATGGCACCAGATGCCATGATCTTCATTTTCTGAATGTTGAGCTTTAAGCCAACTTTTTCGCTCTCCAATGCCAGTAGGAAATCCATATCTGGGAATATCTCCCTAAGCAGGGACTAGGCTACTTTTGATGCTCTTTCAGTGGGGGTAGGAAAAGCTTCTACCCATCCCGAGGACGTACATACTATGACCAGCAGGTAATGGTAGTGTAGGTGAGGTTTCATTTCAGGGAAGTCCACTTCCATGTGTTCAAAGGGCAGCGTGCCTTTTACCTGAATCCCTGAAGGTTTCTGTCTGTGCAGAGAGGCAGCATTGACCTGTGAGCAGGCAGTGCAGTTCTGAGATTTTGTCCTGCGTGGGGAAGAGAGGCAGGGAACCAAGAAATATTTTCAAATTAGCTCTTCCAGTTTATCATGGCCTAGAAGGGTCGCTTGGAGTGTTTGGCTTATCAGAGTGAGGGCCAGCTCCTCTGGTACCAATAATTTGCCACTTGGCAATTCCCACCATCCCTTTTCAGTCTTGATGGCCCTTTCTGGTTTGGCTAGTTGGTTTTGGGCTTCAGTTTATTTTTGAGAGTCTAGTGTTAGCTCAGGTAGCTCCACCAATATGAGAGCTTTAAAGGGGGCTTCACTTGTCACCCCCAAGTCCTCAGCTGCTTGTTTAGCGGTCTTATCTGCCAGTCTGTTCCCTGAGCCAGGGAGGTATCCTCTTTTTGACGTCCTCAGCAGTGTATGACTGCAACCCTTTCTGGTTCCCATGCAGCATCTAATAGGGTCTTAATTTCTTCCTTATTTTTAATATCTTTTTCACAAGCTTTCAAGGCCTGTCTCCTTATAGAGAGCCCTTCAGTGTGGCAAAAGCATACCAAGTCTGTGTAACTGTTTGTCTTCTTAGCTTTTGACAGCTGGAGGGCCTGGATTAGAGCATATAGTTTGGCCTGTTGAGTGGACCAGTGTGATGGCAGAGAGCAAGCCTCAACGATGGGTTCTTCCATGACTATTTCATATCCTGACAGTCATTGTCCTTGCTTCACCAGGCTGGTGGCATTGGTGTACAGGAACAAATCTGGGTCCGGGATTGGCTGGTCTCTCAAGTCAGGTCTGCTGGCATATTTCCTTGCAATCATGTGAGGGCCCACATTCTCCCACAAGAAAGAGAGCGGCCAGATTCAGGGCCTGACAAGGCTCAGTAGTAACATGGGGTTCTCACATAATAGGCCCTGGTATTGAGTAATCTGGGACATTGACAGCCATTTATGGGGGTCTCCTCCCAGGAGAGTGTTGACCTCATGCAGGACTTTTACAAACAAATCTTGGACCAAATCAGCTTGGTTGCCTCCCAGACCAGTAAGGCAACTGCAGCGACTGCCCGTAGGCATCCTAGCCACCCAGTGGCAACACTGTCCAGCTGATTAGAGATAAGTCACTGGTCTGTTCCATGTCCCCGTAGTCTGGGACAACACTCCAATAGCCACCTTGTCCTTTTCAGTCACGTAAAGAGTAAACAGCTAAGCAAGGTCTGGCAGGCCCAAGGCGGGTGCTGACATAATTGTACCTGGTTTGAGTTCTATTACCAGTGGGACTTGTTTTGCAAGCCTGGGGTGAGTTGTCTTCTGCCCAGACCTCAGGGAATTGTTGAGTTAACTCTCTCTTCTCTCTCGACTGTTTAGACTGTGCTGTTTCCCTTCCAGGAGATCATGCAACCTCCATTCATCTTAAGGGGTTGCTGAGAGGAGGAGTCAATAGGTGGTTGAGCTCACTCGAACAGTGGATCTTCCGTGGAAGAAAAGGCCACTTGTGCCCCCAAATTAGACAGCAAGTCTCTTCCTAACAAAGGTACTGGATATTCAAGGATGTATAAAAGTTCATGAGTCACTTGGTGTCCCCCCATCTGACATTTTCAGGGTAAGCTAGAGACACAAAGGCTACATTTATCACCGTCTGAGACCCAGTAGCCTCTGGCTGGGTCTATTGGTGTATAAATTCTATAGGCCTCGCACAATCTTTCGCAGAACTCAGAGGGTGATTCGCTTTCCCTTTGAATCACTTCGGAGGGTTTTGCAATACTCGTAGCTTTTTGAGCCCCATCTTGAGACCTTGTAAAGAGTCCCCCGATACCTCTCCAGGTGGTCCCTCCCGTCCTCTGTGTTACAGTCCCCATTGGGCCTCTCATCGGGGGTGGCAAGCTCTGCCCACTGCTGGAGGTTTGCAGTACCCTCAGGTGCCATTTCTCTTAACCATTTTCTGGCCTCAGTTCGGATCCTGTGTCTTTCCTTAGTGCTGAAAAAGGAGACTAGTAGTTGGGTTATGTCATCCTACATAGGGCGGTGGGTTCAAAAAATAGTCTCCATTAGCCTAATCACGGCTTGTGGCTCCCCTGAGTATGGTGGAGCATGTTTCTGCCAGTCTAATATATCCGTAGAGGAAAATGGCTGGTAATAATAAGCTACAGGGGCTGATGGTCGTGCCCCATGCGTCTTGAACCAGAGGCTGTCATATCTGCCTGAGGGGCATCTGTAGTGGGGTTCTTTCTCCCTGTTCCTTGGCAGAGCACACCCTCTCACTAATGACTGTGTTTTCTTCCCCCACCCCATCAGTACTCACCAGGAGAGGTGGATACAATCTAGGAGGTCCAGCTGAGGTGGAAGTCTGGGGGCATTGACCAGAGGTCTCCATTGCTGCAATTGGAGCCTGCCGAAACGGCGGCTCTTTGAACTCCTGGAGAGCTGGTGGAAGAGCAGTGGCTGCTGCAGGAGCTTCACCTGGCCCTGGATTGGGCAGTAAGGTGGCCTCCGGTCCTGGTGGAGCACTGGGAGGCAGGCCCGTCATTATCCAGTATGGGGGAGGGGTCAGGTCATCCCTGTCCAAATCCTGCAGAATTTCCTTTTGTATTATCAGTCAATTTTTGTGCCATTGATATTTTCCCCTTTCCCTTCTGGATACAGAACCTTGTGGAAGTAGGAGTGTCTTGAGCTAAGCCTAGCCATGAGTCAGTATATGGATATTGATCCAGGTGTCCTGGCCCTCCTGTGACTACTGTATAGACTGCTTCCAGTATTTTTAAGTTTGTGGTGTTCTCTGGTGGCCATCCTACTCCCATAGGGGGCCATTTGACCTCACAGAGTATGTGGAGGTGGTTAGGCTTCATCTTCACCCCACAGTCTCCTCCAAATCCCTTCTTTAAGTGTTTAATCATGCACTGCAATACAGTTGCCTTAGATTCACTTCCCCTCATCTTGCTTACCTTCTAAGAGCTTCTTCTACTTTTCCTTTGCGTTCTGTCTACGAAGTTCTCAGTACCCTGTGTACTTCTGATCTTTCCACTCAATGACAGTTCAATTGCCATTCTGCCTCCTTCCTAACTGGGGTGAGAAGAGCCTTACCATCCAGATCCCAGAGGGCGAAGGGGGATCAGCCTGTCTTCACTTGCCGGTCAGCACAGCCGAACCAGAACACCACGTGATCCAAGACTGTTTCTCCCTTAACTTTTGAAGTCCATTCTGCCTTGGTGGGCTTGATCAGGTGCGGATGAAAATAGAGAAGGGTTAAGTATCCATGTCCCAGGCCGTCTCCAGAAAAGCCAATTCATACTGACTTATGTATCCCCCTCCTTCTATGCTGAGAATTCCGAGGGGGTCAAGAATTTCATAGTAATGGGACTCCTTCTTGTGGAGGGCAGAATATGAGCACATAAAAACCAAGTTTCTTCTCCTAAAAATCCCCTGCCAATAGGCTTGGTAATAATTTTCCCCAAGACGTCGTGGACACTACCTCCTAAATGCCCTTCACAAGTTTCCTTTCTAAGCCCTAACATGCTCGTCAACCTGTGTACCAAGCAATCATTGCCACTTGCCTATTCCAGGCTCCTGTGGGTCTGTGCCCCTTCTAATCCCTCCCAGGGGGGTGATCAGGCCCCTTCTTCCGCCCAACCAGGTGGGTTCCTCCTCATTTAGCGCTCAGTTCCCCTGCTGCCGTCCACTACCTGCTCACATGAAAGGTCCGGTCATTGAGAAGCAGAATGCTTCCAGATGGGCAAGGTGCCTTCCATCTCTAGAAGATTTGAGCTGCAAGGCCTCGGAGTAGTTCCCAATGGGACTTGCCTCCTCAAAGTGAGGAGTTTTCTGGCCCATGCACCAAATGTTGGGGCCATGTGTTCTGGGAAGCAAACTCACTCAGAAGGACAATGCAGATAGTGGAGTGCAGTTTATTACACCGGCGGGCCCAAGGCAGAGTCTCCTCTTAGCCAAGGACCCCGACCAGTTTTTCTGATAACCTTATATACCCTAAGTGTACGTGCCCAAACCCACCTCCCCAAATTCCCTGAAACTAGTCTGAAGAAAGGAAAAGAAAGATACAATCGAAGTTAACCCGTGATTCATATGCCTTAAGCCTACATAGTTAACTGTGGACAATTATCAATACACCTGTGGTCATATCCCAATAAGCATAATAAAGGTTATGATTCTATTCAGTTACACAGAAAACTAGGATATTCTTTTAGGCAACAGAGAGTCTAGGCACGAGCCCTGGGACTCTTCCATCCAGGGGGCCCAGGTTTTCCAGTTGGTGTGTCGTTTCCATAGATACTGGACATATAGCTCAAAGTCCACAGTCCGGCCCAAGATGGAGTCCTGCTTTCAGGATGGAGCCTGTTCTGTCTGTTTCCTCATTCGTCCCCCCCTCTTGATGCTCTTAACCCATAGCATGAGCATCATTCATAGGGATATATTGCACTCTGACTCTCCGACCTCCAATTTGGGAGAACAACATCAACCTTTGGGTTACAAAGTTCATAATACATTGTAAAATAAAGGGTCCACAAAGCAGAACTATCAAGGCAATTATAACAGTAGTAAATATAGTTTTCCACCAATCACCCTTCAGTCAAGATAGGACACAAGTCCCAAAAGGAAGATATCATCAGACATAACTTTAACCTGACTTTTCATGTCATCTAGGGTGGCTGATATATAGCCAGATAAATCAGGAATATATGCACAGCATTCAACTTTGATTATAGCACAGGTCCCTCTTTGTACTGAAACTCTGGTTAGTCTCAAGATGACACCAGCAAGTCCTTGTATCAGCAGAGCTTCACCTCTTGTTCTTCTTTAAGATGATCTTGGTTTCACGGGGATCAGAGGGGTCCTTTGTGTAGTCCACTCGGTGTCCTCCGGGTCTGTGTGGTATGCTCTCTTCACCCTCATGTGGTGGATCCAGGGAGTGACACCTGTAACTTTAACTGAGGTAGGGCTGGTTAGAACAGCATATGGACCCTTCCATTGTGGGCCCAAGGAGTCGTGTTTCCAGTCCTTGACCCCACCTGATACCCGGGCACAAATTCGTGAATCTGTTCCCCAAGGGGGAATGGCACCCTTTCTTGTACAAACTTAGTTACCTGATTTATTACCTTACCCAGTTCTTCCATCTGCTGTGATATCTCATCTCCCTTACCAAGGTAAACTTGTTCACACCTGTTTTATTATGGGAGGGGGCCTCCCATACACAATCTTATATGGAGAAGAGCCATGGGACTGTGGGGTCATCCTGAGTCTGAGGAGAGCCGCTGGAAACAAGTCCACCCAGGAACAGTCAGTCTCTAAGATCCGATTGGAGCGTGTCTCTTTAAGTGTCCGGTTGGTTCCTTCCACCATCCCAGAACTCTGGGGCCTGTATGCTGTATGTAATTTCCACCTGATGTTTAAGTTTTGCTTCCCTTGTTATACTAAATCAGCTACGAAAGCCAGGCCATTGTCCGATCCAATGCCAGCAGGAAATCCAAATCTGGGAACCATCTCCCTAAGCAGGCACCAGGCTAATTTTGATGCTCTTTAGTGCGGGTAGGAAAAGCTTCTACCCATCCCAAGAACGTACATACTCTGACCAGCAGCTAATGGTAGTGTAGGTGAGGTTTCATTTCAGGGAAGTCCACTTCCGGGTGTTCAAAGGGCAGCATGCCTTTTACCTGAATCCCTGGAGGTTTCTGTCTGTGCGGAGAAGCAGCATTGACCTGTGAGCAGGCAGTGCAGTTCTGAGATTTTGTCCTGCTTAAGAAAAAGAGTTGATCTTTTCCCTTTTAGGGGATAGAGTTTAGGGCAAATTGGGGATCTATTCTTGGGTCTTAGTGGTTCCTCGTTATGGTGTTTATTGATATAAATGAATCAGTGAATGCATGAATGAATAAATAAATATGTAAGTGAATGAAGACAAAAAGGGTCACACGTGGGTATCCATGTTGGCATTTAAAGTTGGTGGGAGGATGATAGAGTCATATATTTATAAGCCTGGTGGCAACTGTTAGCATTTTTGGTATTCATGTATACAGTGTGTAGATTCCCAGGTAATTGAGATAATATGATTTATCTTGAATGATTATTTTAAAAAGGCAAACTATGAACAAAGATGGAGTATGTGTTCTGAAGTAAGGTTTATAGCTAATACTGATCTATCCTACTGATGTTCATATGAAGAAAATAGGACCTAGTTTCTTTCTTCTAAGTCATATAGAGACTTATGCATGTGAAAATATTGTTTCAGAACTGGGTTTTAATACTTCATATATATATGCATATATATGTAACTTTACTATAGTTTATATTTACAGTATATGGTTTATTATATTTGATATTTATACAATATATTTTATATCTTACTATAAGTGAGGGAGAAGGCAATGGCAACCCACTCCAGTACTCTTGCCTGGAAAATCCCATGGATGGAAGAGCCTCGTAGGCTGCAGGCATGGAGTTGCTAAGACTTTGGCAGTACTGAGTAACTTCACTTTCACTTTTCACTTTCATGCATTGGAGAAGGAATGGCAACCCACTCCAGTATTCTTGCCTGGAGAATCCCAGGGACGGGACAGCCTAGTGGGCTGCCGTCTATGGGATCGCACAGAGTCGGACACAACTGAAGCGACTTAGAAGCAGCATAAGTGATATATTTTTTATGAAAATAAAACGATGGTCAATTATTCCATCACAAATAAAATAATTAAATGAAAGGCTTTGTAAAGTCGTAGAGTAAGATAAAGCTAGGATTATCTGTGAGAATGTGCCATGGCAGTCAGAGAAGGCAATGGCACCCCACTGCAGTGCTCTTGCCTGGAAAATCCCATAGACAGAGGAGCGTGGAAGGCTGCAGTCCATGGGGTCGCTGAGGGTCAGACACTACTGAACGACTTCACTTCACTTAGGGAAGGGAAGAGGGAAACCAAGAAATAGTTTCAAATTAGCTCTTCCAGTTTATCATGGCCTAGAAGGGTCGCTTGGTGTGATTGGCTTACCAGAGTGGGTGCTAGCTCCTCCGGTCCCAATAATTTGCCACTTGGCAATTCCCACCATCCCTTTTCAGTCTTGATGGCCCCTTCTGCTTTGGCTAGTTGGTTTTGGGCTTCAGTGTATTTTCGAGAGTCTAGTGTTACTCAGGTAGCTCCACCAATATGAGAGCTTTAATAGGGGCTTCACTTGCCACCCCCAAGCCCTCGGCTGCTTGTTTAGTGGTCTTATCTGCCAGTCTGTTCCCTGAGCCTAGGGGGTATCCTCTTTTTGACATCCTCAGCAGTGTATGACTGCAACCGTTTCTGGTTCCCATGCAGCATCTAATAGGGTCTTAATTTCTTCCTTATTTTCAATATCTTTTTCACAAGCTCTCAAGGCCTGTCTCCTTATACAGAGGACTGTATTATGGCAAAAGCATACCGAGTCTGTGTAACTGTTTGTATTCTTACCTTTTGACTGCTGGAGGGCCTGGATTAGAGCATATAGTTCGGCCTGTTGAGTGGACCAGTGTGATGGCAGAGAGCAAGCCTCAACGATGGGTTCTTCCATGACTATTTCATATCCTGGCAGTCATTGTCCTTGCTTCAGCAGGCTGGTGGCATTGGTGTACAGGAACAAATCTGGGTCCGGGATTGGCTGGTCTCTCAAGTCAGGTCTGCTGGCATATTTCCTTGCAATCATGTGAGGGCCCACATTCTCCCACAAGAAAGAGAGTGGCCAGATTTGGGGCCTGACAAGGCTCAGTAGTAACATGGGGTTCTCACATAACAGGCCCTGGTGTTGGTAATCTGGGATGTTGACAGCCATTTATGGGAATCCCCTCACAGGAGAGTGTTGACCTCATGCAGGACTTTTACAAACAAATCTTGGACCAAATCAGCTTGGTTGCCTCCCAGACCAGTAAGGCAACTGCAGCGACTGCCCGTAAGTGTCCCAGCTGCCCAGTGGCAACACTGTCCAGCTGATTAGAGATAAGTCACTGGTCTGTTCCATGTCCCCATAGTCTGGGACAACACTCCCATAGCCACCTTGTCCTTCTCAGTCATGTAAAGTGTAAATGGCTGAGCAAGGTCTGGCAGGTCCAAGGCAGGTGCTGATATAATTGTACCTGGTTTGAGTTCTATTACCAGTGGGATTTGTTTTGCAAGGCTGGGGTGAGTTGTCTTCTGCCCAGACCTCAGGGAATTGTTGAGTTAACTCTCTCTCTCGACTGTTTAGCCTGTCCTGTTTCCCTTCCAGGAGATCATGCAACCTCCATGCATCTTGAGGGGTTACTGAGTGGAAGAGTAATAGGTGGTTGGGTCTTTCATGGGGGAAAAGGTCACTTGTGCCCCCAATTTAGACAGCAAGTCTTTTCCTAACAAAGGTACTGGATATTCAGGGATGTAGAAAAATTCATAAGTTACTTGGTGTCCCCCCATCTGACATTTTCAGGGTAAGCTAGAGACACAAAGGCTGCATTTATCACTGTCTTAAACCCAGTAGCCTCTGGCTGGGTCTATTGGCGTATAAATTCTATAGGCCTCGCACAATCTTTCGCAGAACTCAGAGGGTGATTCGTTTTCCCTTTGAATCACTTCGGAGGGTTATGCAATACTCGTAGCTTTTTGAGCCCCGTCTTGAGACCTTGTAAAGAGTCCCCTGATAACTCTCCAGGTGGTCCCTCCCGTCCTCTGTGTTACAGTCCCCATTGGGCCTCTCATCGGGGGTGGCAAGCTCTGCCCACTACTCGAGGTTTGCAGTACCCTCAGGTGCCATTTCTCTTAACCATTTTCTGGCCTCAGTTCGGATCCTGTGGCTTTCCTTAGTGCTGAAAAAGGAGACTAGTAGTTGGGTTATGTCATCCTACATAGGGCGGTGGGTTCAAAAAATAGTCTCCATTAGCCTAATCATGGCTTGTGGCTTCCCTGAATACGGTGGAGCATGTTTCTGCCAGTCTAATATATCCGTAGAGGAAAATGGCTGGTAATAATAGGCTACAGGGGCTATGGTAGTGCCCCATGCGTCTTGAACCAGAGGCTGTCATATCTGCCTGAGGGGCATCTGTAATGGGGTTCTTTCTCCCTGTTCCTTGGCAGAGCACACCCTCTCACTAATGACTGTTTTCTTCCCCCACCCCATCAGTACTCACCAGGAGAGGTGGATACAATCTAGGAGGTCCAGCTGAGGTGGAAGTCTGGGGGCATTGACCAGAGGTCTCCATTGCTGCAATTGGAGCCTGCCGAAACGGCGGCTCTTTGAACTCCTGGAGAGCTGGTGGAAGAGCAGTGGCTGCTGCAGGAGCTTCACCTGGCCCTGGATTGGGCAGTAAGGTGGCCTCCGGTCCTGGTGGAGCACTGGGAGGCAGGCGTGTCATTATCCAGTATGGGGGAGGGGTCAGGTCATCCCCGTCCAAATCCTGCAGAATTTCCTTTTGTATTATCAGCCAATTTTTGTGCCATTGATATTTTTCCCTTTCCCTTCTGGATACAGAACCTTGTGGAAGTAGGAGGGTCTTGAGCTAAGCCTAGCCATGAGTCAGTATATGGATATTGATCCAGGTGTCCTGGCCCTCCTGTGACTACTGTATAGACTGCTTCCAGTATTTTTAAGTTCATGGTGTTCTGGTGGCCATCCTACTCCCATAGGGGGCCATTCGACCTCACAGAGTATGTGGAGGTGGTTAGGCTTCATCTTCACCCCACAGTCTCCTCCAAATCCCTTCTTTAAGTTTTTAATCATGCACTGCAATACAGTTGCCTTAGATTCAGTTCCCTCATCTTGCTTACCTTCTCAGACCTTCTTCTACTTTTCCTTTTTGTTCTGTCTATGAAGTTCTCAGTACCCTATGTACTTCTGATCTTTCCACTCAATGACAGTTAAATTGCCATTTTGCCTCCTTCCTAACTGGGGTGAGAAGAGCCTTACCATCCAGATCCCAGAGGGCAAAGGGGGATCAGCCTGTCTTCACTTGCCGGTCAGCACAGCCGAACCAGAACACCACGTGATCCAAGACTGTTTCTCCCTTAACTTTTGAAGTCCATTCTGCCTTGGTGGAGTTGATCAGGTGAGGATGAAAATACAGATGGGTTAAATATCCCATGTCCCAGGCCGTCTCCGGAAAAGCCAATTCATACTGACTTATGTATCCCCCTCCTTCTATGCTGAGAATTCCGAGGGGAGGATTCCAAGAGTTTTCTCCAAATTCTTGGAGAATTCCAAGAATTTCATAGCAGATGGCACTCCTTCTTGTGGAGGGCAGAATACAAGCACATAAAAACCAAATTTCTTCTCCTAAAAATCCCCTGGCAATTGCTTGGTAATTATTTGCCCAAGACGGCATGGATACCACCTCCTAAATTCTCTTCACAAGTTGCCTTCCTAAGCCCTAACACGCTCGTCAACCTGTGTACCAAGCAATCATTGCCACTTGCCTATTCCAGGCTCCTGTGGGTCTGTGCCCCTTCTAATCCCTCCCAGGGGGGTGATCAGGCCCCTTCTTCCACCCTACCACGTGGGTTCCTCCTCGTTTAGCACTCAATTCCCCTGCTGCCGTCCACTACCTGCTCACATGAAAGGTCCAGGCATTGGAAGCAGAATCCTTCCAGATGGGTGAGTCGCCTTCCCACCACTAGAAGATTTGAGCCGCAAGGCCTCGGAGTAGTCCCCAATGGGACTTGCCTCCTCAAAGTAGGAGTTTTCTGGCCCATGCACCAAATGTTGAGGCCATGCGTTCTGGGAAACAAACTCACTCAGAAGGACAATGCAGATAGTGGAGTGCAGTTTATTACACCGGCGGGCCCAAGGCAGAGTCTCCTCTTAGCCAAGGACCCCGACCAGTTTTTCTGAAAACCTTATTACCCTAAGTGTACGTGCCCAAACCCACCTCCCCAAATTCCCTGAAACTAGTCTGAAGAAAGGAAAAGAAAGATACAATCAAAGTTAACCCGTGATTCATATGCCTTAAGCCTACACAGTTAACTGTGGACAATTATCAATACACCTGTGGTCATATCCCAATAAGCATAATAAAGGTTATGATTCTATTCAGTTACACAGAAAACTAGGGTATTCTTTTAGGCAACAGAGAGTCTAGGCACGAGCCCTGGGACTCTTCCTTCCGGGGGCCAGGTTTTCCAGTTGGTATGTCGTTTCCATAGACACTGGGCATATAGCTCAAAGTCCACAGTCTGGCCCAAGATTGAGTCCTGCTTCCAAGACGGAGCCTGTTCTGTCTGTTTCCTCGTTCATCCCTCCTTCTTGATCCTCTTAACTCATAGTATGATTATCATTCATAGGGAAATATTGCACCCTGACTCTCCGACCTCCAATTTGGGAGAATGATATCAACCTTTGTGTTACAAAGTTCATAACACATTGCAAAATAAAGGGTCCACAAAGCAGAACAATCAAGGCAACTATAACAATGGTAAATATAGTTTTCCACCAATCACCCTTCACCCAAGATAGGACACAAGTCCAAAAAGGAAGATATCATCAGACATAACTTTTACCTGACCTTTCATGTCATCTCGGGTGGCTGATATATAGCCAGATAAATCAGGAATATATGCCCAGCATTCAACTTTGATTATAGCACAAGTCCCTCTTTGTACTGAATCTCTGGTTAGTCTCAAGATGACACCAGCAAGTCCTTGCAGCAGCAGTGGATTGTAGAGCTTCACCTCTTGTTCTTCTTTAAGATGATCTTGGTTTCATAGGGATCAGTGGGGTCTTTTTGTGTAGTCCACTCAGACTACACAAAGAACTTTAAGATCTTTCTTCCACATGC
The DNA here is from genome assembly GCF_032405125.1 of Capricornis sumatraensis. Taxonomy (NCBI): domain Eukaryota; kingdom Metazoa; phylum Chordata; class Mammalia; order Artiodactyla; family Bovidae; genus Capricornis; species Capricornis sumatraensis. The sequence goes on from NC_091082.1 coordinate 64,841,621, forward strand.
TCAAATATGTTTTTGAATCTCTCTTTTGAATTTTAAATTTCAGGTATTATACTTTGTAGATCCAGAATTGCTTTTTGATTTCTCTTTTAGGTGTTCTAGCTCTTCATTGATATTTCTATTTTGTTGGTACACCACATCTTGACTTTACATATCCCTTTAGTTCTTTAGTTTTCTGTAAGACAGTTGTTTTAAAGTCTTTGTCTAGTAGATCTATCATCAAATCTTTTCAGGGACAATTTCTGTTGATTTATTAATTTCCCTTTGAATGGGCTGTAGTTTCCTAGTTTTATTTGTATGCTTTGTGTTTTGTGTGTATGTGTTGAAAACTAAACATTTAAATCTAATATGGTTGTTCTGGAGATCAGATTTTCTTCCCTGAGAAAGAGTTTGACATTTTTGCTATTGTTTTGGTTATATTTTTTTATTTTTAAATTGTTGTATAATGTCGTTTTGCCAAGGATAATCCTGAGGTCTAAATTTAAGGTCTTCTTGGGCTTTTTCCTGAGCTTGCATTCTTTCCCTGGGTTTTCCTGGTCATTTTCTAATTTTTCTATATATCCAGTTGCTTTTGAATATCTTAGTCTTTAATGTCTAGCTCCCAAAAAGGGAAAAAGAGAGAAATGAAGAGAAGAAACAAAAGAGCACTATCTCTTTAAATCTCCTGGAAGTCACTGCAGACAGTGGGCACGGGCTTGTCAGAAAGAGCGGAAGTACAAGAAAGGCAGCCCATTTCTTTATCTACATCTCAGTGATTAGACACAGAATGCAGAGATCAAAGCACAGACCCCTGATATTTTGAGGAGGGAGTTCTTAATTTCTATCCTGACTTGTGCAAACTGTGTGCACAGGAACACATATATTGCTGCCTGCCATGGGGCTAGGAGTGAGGGATAGACAGCTTCAACTGTTTGAAAAGCTGAAATTGCACAAAAATTAACCACAATTTACCATCCAAACCTTCTCCTGGAAGTTGCAAGCCTCAATAGACTCTGAAGTTCCAAAATGGTTACATCAGACAGATTCTGTCAGTGCAATTATTGTCTAGGTCAGGAGACAGGTTCCTGGTGCTTCCTACTCCATCTTCTTAGAATTTTTTTCCAAGCCGCAGGATTTTGCACTTGGAAAAACCATGTGTTATATCAATAGGAGGGCAAAACAAGCAAGATAGAAAATTATATGTGTAGTACACACACATCTACGTTAAACAACTACAACAGAAGCTCAACACAGAAAAAAATGGAAAGAAAATAAATCAAATGTGTAAATGTAGTAGTCATCTTCGGTAGGTGGTCTTAAGCAAAATATCTTTTTATTTTACTTTTCTGTATTTTCCATACTTTCTATGTTGAAAAGAAAAACAGAATGAATTGACATCATAAATAAGTGCCTAAGTTTTATGCTGTTCCTGGGGCACGTGACTCATTTGAAACATGTGCAATAGAAAGCCACACTGTCATTAACTCTGGGCTGGCACAGAGTGGGTGCTCAATAAATATTTGTTGACTGAATGACTACATGTGTGCGTGTATGTGTGTGTCTGTGTGTATGACTTGGCTCACAAATAACCAAACACCTAGTATAGGTGAGGAGTTTTTAATGGAGTGTTACTGAAAATGAAAAGCCCAGATTCTCCATTCCTGGCCCAGCATCAGTTGTTACTGGCCTCGGTGCATCCTTACAGGAGGAAGGCCTACACTGGGAAGGATGGTTGCCTCTTTTAGTAAGCAGCAAGAACCGTGTGTGCTGTCATTTTGTCCTCCCGATACCAGGAATAGCCCTGGCCGAGAAGTTCCTGTCATTATGGACCTTCCAGGATGGGAACTGGGGGAAAAAAAAGCCAGACAATCTTACTTTCTAAAAATCTCACCAGAAAGGTTGAATGATTGAAAGAGGTCATTTGGCAATATCTTGGGTGAGACAAGAAAATAACTCAGCAGCTTACATTCCTTTTAATAGAGATTAGCAACTTTAGTGTGTTCTTTTACTTTGTTTTTTTGGAGGATGGGAGAGGGCAGTGGTTTGAGAAGGTGGGAAAGAGTGATAGCCATCTGTCACTTAGTTAGGAAATTCTGAAAAATTGGGATGGTAAAATGTTAAAAGAGAAGTCACCTATCTTGAGACATCTAAGTGGTACCTATAATGGAAATGGGAAACAGAAACCAAAAGTAATTGCTAGACTTGCAGAGGGTGCAATTTTGCAATGTTAGTAAGGTATTGGATTTTCTGAGTTACTGTAGTTATTTGGTGCTGTGACTTTAAAAGACTTCTGTAAAATTTCACAGCAAAGGCTGTTTCATAAAGTTTTGATCATTTCTCATCTGCCCTAATATCTTTCCTGATGACCAGGCCAGTATCCTTTTAAAACAGAAAAGGGAAAATATTGAAAACACATTGTCAAGAAGGCTTTCATCTCAGTCTTGCCAACATCTGAATCTCTTAATGATATAAAAATGTGGTTCAAAAAATGCCAAAAAACCCTTGTATTTCATGTCTATAACATATGTTCCTTGAGAGCAAGGAACTTGCCCATCTTATTCCCTGTGACCCAACACCTAGCACAGGGCCAGCACACAGACGATTCCCAATGATTATTTGTTGACTGAATGTCATTTGTTCTTTGCCATACTCATGGTTCTGAGAATCTAAGAGTAGAAGCTCAAGTCCCCATCATAATAAGGAAGACGGATGATGACTGTCATTGTTTTCTAAAATCAGTGATCTGGTCTCCAAGTGGCATGCTTTCTTGTGACGGGATGTGACAGAGATGAAGTTGGAGTGGGCCAGGTCATTAGCAGCAGAGTATGGAGGCCATTGGCTTTGTCTGAGGAGACCCCCAAAGTGGCATTTGGAGTTGGTATCAGGGTGGTAATGAGTAGTCTCTTACAGCTATGGCAAGGAAGTATCAGACATTCTCATTCCACCAGCAGCAACAATTAGAAACCAAAATAGCCAGTTGGGTATGGGAGACAAGAACTGGAAATCAGAAATTTGGTGGTTCAGATGAATTTCAATGACTGTTTTTAATGGAATAGCCCTGTGTGTTCTGGATGCCATTGTGGGGACCATTTACTGGCACCATGTGGCTTCTGTGCCCAGGCTAGCCAGAATGAGCATCTGTGTTATTATTCAGGGCAGAATAGCCCTCCTGTCCTTCCTGGTTTCAGACTTTTCAGGCATATAGAACTTAATGCATGAGAAAAAGAAATATTTCTCTACCTCAGGGAGAATAGACTCCCAGCAGGAAATTTTATTCCTCATCCACACCTGAGAATCAGACTATTCAGAATTATCTGAACACTAGCCTTTGGACGGTATTCACCTCATTCTTGACTTTGGAGATCTTATTTAGAGGAAAGATAAGAAGTGTTCCGCTGCCCTGAAGCCTTAATACCAGGTCCAATTCCTTGTACTGACTTCTTCCAGTAACTCTTGTTGAACAAAATATGGTGCCTGGAACAAAGAACTCCTGGCAACCAAAGCATCCTTAAAGCTTGCCAAGACTAATGTGTGGGATTCAGGGACTCTGGAGTGGTTTAAAACATGCCTGGGGCCTTGGGTACCTTCAGACCTCCTGGAAGCAGAGCCATAAACAGGATGCTAGCTTAGGCACCCAGAGTCAGTGAGCTAGTGCTCCCGCATGTGTGGCCTTAAGTGGGGCTCCAGGAGGAAGACTGACCTGTCCCTCACTGATACTTAGACTCAAGAACTCCCTCCCAACAATGTGATTGCTCAAGATTTGTTTCTGTGGGTACACTGCAAAGCCAAGAAGGCCCCTGAACTCTCACTTTAATGACACTTTTTATTTTAGTTGATCTGTTTGCCCAGTTGTCACTTTGGGAACCATGGCTGAGCTGACTGTATCAGGATCATTTGGAAAGATTTTACCAATGACAGACTCCTGAGTTCTTCCTTGGAGGTTATAACTATATATCTATAAGATGGAAGCCCTGGAATGTGTATTTTTAGAAAAGATTCTGATGTGAAGTCAGTCTGCAATCAAGTTGTCTATTGCCCCTCCTTTGGCTCTGGCTTCCCTTGTGGCTCAGCGGATACAATTCAGGAGACCTCGGTTTGATCCCTGGGTTGGAAAGATCCTCTGGAGAAGGGAAAGGCTACTCACTCCAGTATTCTGGCCTGGAGAATTCTGTGGACTATCCATTCCATAAGGTTGCAAAGAGTTGGACACGACTGAATGACTTTCACTTTCACTTTCTCTTTCAGTTCATGGGTATTTGTTGGGGAAAGCTCTCAGCCCCTGTTGCCATGTTGGTGAGGCACTGGGAACCTCAAAATCCTCCAAATGGTTTGATTAGAACTTTAAGTTGGTCAAAGTCATCATCCTTAAGAAATCTCAACACCCCCCTCCAATGTCATAACTATCCTCTTCCTCTTTAGCTTTCAAGAGCAGTTCCAAAGAAACACCCTCTCAATCCCATCTAATTGCTCTCAAGAAGAGAAATTAGATCTGTCTGAGAAAGACAGATTTTGATTCCTTTATTCTTCCTAACAGAATCTCCGCCCCCCCCCCCCCCCCATCCTATCCTTCCTCTTAGGATCTTGGCCCTGTCAGTATTCCCTGTGACAGACTTGCGGAATGTGTTTAGAATTTTAAAATCATGGCTTTCTCAATAAGAAATGCATTTTATATTGTGACTCATTATAAACATTTGTTGTTGTTTAGTTGCTAAGTCATGTCTCACTCACTGTGACTCTGTAGACTATAGCTCAACAGGTTCCTCTGTCCATGAGATTTCCCAAGCAAGAATATAGAAGTGGGTTGCCATTTCCTTCTCCCGAGGATCTTCCCAGACCAGGGATCAAACCCACGTCTCCTGCATTGGTAGGCGAATTCTCTATCCCTGATCCACCAGGGAAGCCCCATTGCAAGTACATAAACCTAAAGAAAGGTTACATGCAACACTATGACCTCTTGCTACATGTGATACACTCCAGTCTCTAACGCATATACTATTCTGTTTAATTTTAAAAAGTAAAGTGGCTTAGATCTACAAAGTTATTTTTATGATCCACTGAGGAGATCAGTTCTGTGGTGTTCTTTGGAAGGACTGATGCTAAAGCTGAAACTCCAGTACTTTGGCTACCTCATGCGAAGAGTTGACTCATTGGAAAAGATTCTGATGCTGGGAGGGATTGGGGGCAGGAAGAGAAGGGGATGACAGAGGATGAGATGGCTGGATGGCATCACTGACTCGATGCACGTGAGTTTGAGTGAACTCCAGGAATCGGTGATGGACACGGAGGCCTGGTGTGCTGCGGTTCATGGGGTCGCAGAGAGTCGGACACGACTGAGCGGCTGAACTGAACTGACTGAACTGAAGGGGGTTCAACCCAGTTTTTAAAAACACTACTGTCAGGATTCCCAGACTGACCTATGTCTTATATATGGGTGTGAAGAGAGTGAACAACAGAGAATTCAAGTTATCCACAGATTATCAGCCTAGTTATTTGCTCTTTAAGACATGGGTCAATTATGTGGATTCAATATATAGTAGTTAGAGCTTATAGGTAATACCTAAAGCAATATTATCTGGAAACTGCTGGCATGCTAGCCTTGGCTAGGGTCTATAGCTGAATATTCTGAGTGGGATCAGCTCCTGAAAAGACTCTAAAGGAAGAAGCACTTGCCAGACTGTGGAGCACAAGCCATCAGAGGCACTTCGTTTTCAGCAAAAGGAGACTGAGGGATCTTTGCTAAGAATCGATATTGATTTCGAACAGCGTTCCAGTGGACTATAGTCCTATACGGTTGTTGTTGGTGTTCAGTTGCCAAGTCATGCTGGACTCTGTGACCCTATAGACTGCAGCATGCCAGGCTTCCCATCCTTCACTATCTCCCAGAGTTTCCTCAAACTCACACCCATTGATTTGGTGATGCCATCCAACTCTATGATAGATTCCTTTTAAAAACATTTTGAATGTACTAAGAGTACAGGCTCATGGCTAAGATTGCAGGCTCAGGAATCAGATAAACTCTGATTTGGTTTCTAGCTCTTCAACTTATTAGCTGTGTGCCCTGGGGTAAATTACCTAACCTCTCTGAGTTTCAGTAAAATAGGGAGGTAAGTAGAATCAACTTACCAATAGGGATATTATGAGGATCAAATGAAGGAACATCAAATCTTAGGGTGCTCTACACAGCAATAAGCACAGCCTGTCAGTAATGATCTGCATCACATCAAACGCTAAAGTAGGTTCAGATAGTGGATTTATTTTTACCTCAGAATATGTGGACCTCAGCTTGAGAATGTGTGGGCAGAGACCTTATCTAAGCTAGGAGTATTGTGCTGCAGTATTCTTGAGCAACTGGTTAGGTGGAGCAGAGAATGGCCTGCAAGACTGGTCAGGCTTCTTTGTGCTCTGTCAATCCTGGGCTCAGAGATACCGTGCAGTCTTGCTGAGTTCCCTGTGAAGCCTCTCCAGCCAGTTCCTCATCCTATTTATAGTTATAAATATAAATATTTGTATTTATCCTGTTTATATTACAGTCATCTATTTAAATTATTGCAAAGAGTTGGACCCAACTTAGTGACTGAACAACGACAGGTTCATATTCTAGGAATTAAACTCTGCTCCCCCTTTGGTGGAGCTGAATCAAGCAGTATTGAGATGAAATTTAAGTTACGTAAGACCTTAAGGGCTGACGGGCTGTTTAGTATTTCTACATTAATTAACAAATGAGGACATTTCCTCCATGAGAATTTGACAAGAATCCTACTCAATGAATATTTGGGGGGCACTGATAATAATTATTAAAGTAATCATATCAGCTAACACATCTATAAGCACTTACTATGTGTTCTAGAAATCTTTACATATATTGTCTCACTTATTTATCACAGCAACCCATGGGATAGGTACGATTATTATCTCCATTTTGAAGATGAAACGAAGGCACAGATAGGTGAAGTAGTTTTCCTCAGGTCGCACAGCAAGTAAACTAAACCACACAAGGTGGTGACATGTGGACCCAGCCAGTTTCGGCTTTTTGCTTTCTCGTGTGAAGGTTGTGGTGGGTGGATGGTGGGGAGTAGCATCTCGGAAGTACTGAGGAGAGTCACTCCAAAATAGGAAGCAGTGATTCTCTGGCCTTTGCAATTACAGGATAATTGTACAACAGAATCTGAACAATAAGAAAGTCTCCCGAAGAAACAGCACCCCTTAACTTAGATATGGGTTAAGGGCTTCCCTGGTGGCTTAGATATAGCTGGAGAGGGACAAGTGTTAGACGGCAGGTGACGTGACTCAGGGTGAGCAGTCTGTGAGGACCCTCGGGAATTCCTGTAGGTGTTTGCTGAGTAATCGTAGACGGAGCCAACTCAGCGAAACGTCATGAACCAGGAGTGTCCTCTCACGGCCTCTTCATTCCTGGCGCTTTTCTCTTTACTGTTCATCAATCTGTGTTACTTAGTACCTAGTAAGTTTCAAGCTTCTCTAGAGAAAATCCAAATATGCTGCTTTGACTCGAGGCATTTCCCTTTTTCCAAATTCTGCGTCAAGAAGCCTCAGCATGTGAGATGAAAACAGTGAGTTGATTTGTAAAATTGACTGTCACTGCGTTATTCTCTGAGTTTACAGCGCATCAGCACAGAAGGTTAAAAAAAAAAAATGTTATTTTCTCAGGCCTGGATTTGAAGATTTATCTTTCGGAAGAGCAATATACAGGGAAGTGCCCATGGCCCGGGGCCCCTCTCCACCTCCTCTTGGCCCCAGGGTAGCGTTTCCAGCTGACTGACAACCTCTGAGGCCATGCACTGAACACTGCTGCTCACTGATTCTTGCTGGAGAGAAGCCAGCTGGTGGAAGAGGGGGTGTGTGCGGAGAGCAGCCTTCTCCCCCTAGGCCTGCTGTCCACACCTACCTCCCTCGACCAGGCCTGTAACTGGGCTTCCTCAGTTCCCAGCTTGGCTTGGCAGTACTGCTCTGAGCACCAGTCTCCAAGAAGTCTTTCTGCCTCCCCGGCTCCTGGGGCACCCGCAAGGGCAGTGCTGGATAAGTCTCAGGAACACAGAGCAGCCCCGGGGACCAGCCTGCTCCAAGGTTTCTGGGCGGGCAGACCTGAAATGAGCTGGCAGGCTTTATTCCAGTCCTGAGGGACAGGTACCCACATCAGGAAACCACCATCCGAACTGGCCCCTTTCTTGGCAGTCTGAACTGAGAGGCCGAGAAGGGAAAAGGCGAAGGTAGAATTCCACCCTACCTTAAGGGCAGGCATGTGGTTGGCGGGGAATGGAGATGGGCAGGCCTGAAGGACCAGGTGGGATCGGGGACAGGCAGGGGTCACTGGGTAGCACACGAGTCGTCTGCTGGGTAAGGTCTGTCTTTGTAGACATCCATCCTGTACATCTTTCTGTGCTCACTGGGGCACCCAGATGCGACAGAGAATGGATGAAGGAAAATATTTTCTTTTTCCAGCAGTAATTTCCTTCCATGACACTGGTTAGGACCTCCTTCTCTCCCTCTCCGTACCCCTCCCTTTGGCCCTTGCCAGGAAGGAAAATCCTACGTACACACCTGGAATCGTAGACTAGACGAAAACACTGAAGCCAGTCACCCGACTGTGCACACTTTCTCCAGCTTCCCAGGGTGTCCGTACTAAACATCTCTCCTGGAAATACCTGTGACTGCGTGTGGGAGGGAAGCCCCTTCTCTGCCCCGGCCCCCCACCCACACCCCCTGGTGCCTTCTTCTTGTTGTCTTGCTCTGACCTCAGCCCATCCGCCACCACCCATCCTGTTAAGGCAGCAGGATTGTGAAAGGGTGGAGGGTTTCTGAAAATAAGTCTGACCCCAAAGTGACGAAGGAGGGAAGAGAAGCTTTCTGAATATTGGATTAAGACTGGCTCCAAGAATATTGATATTCCCATAAGAAAGCCGTTAGCTTGCCCACTACTTTAGATCCCCATGAATATTTCATGTGTTGATTTAAGCTCTGAGATTTTAAAAACACACAGACACAGACACAGACAGACAAAGCACCTTTTCAGCAACAGGGCCATCATGCCCTCCTCTTGTGCTAGGGCTCAGACACACACTGGGGTGATGCCATGTGGCAGCTTTGAGACAGAGCTGTCCGTCCACCTCACAGGGATCTAAATTTATATCGTACCAGGGACATCTCCTAGTGTGGCCAGGGCAAGGCTTCCAGAAGGCAAACAGTGGTTTAACACACATGTGTGACTCATCAAGGAAGCTGATGTCCCTAGCTACCCATTGCTGAGGGGGACCAGTTGTCAAGTTAGCTTATTGTGTCTGCAACTGAGTTAATAAAGGGGGCGAATCAGCTTTACTATAGAGTTTGGGGCGTAAAAGAAAAACTGAGAGAGACTATGATTTATATTGCCCTACCCCTAGACAAGAATGGATGTTCTTAAAAGGATTTTTACATATTTCCAATTAATTTCAAAATAGCTTTTTACTAGTTCCCTCAGTCACATTCCCCTCTGATACTTTGACATTCCTCCATTCTTCACTATGCCATAGAGGGAAAAGAGAAAGGCCATTCAACACAATCGAGAAAAATCTTTCAGTCATACCGAAAGGTATGACTCTCTCTCATGCCATAGAGGGAAAAGAGAAAGGCCATTCAACACAATCGAGAAAAATCTTTCAGTCATACCAAAAGGTATTAGTCCCCTTTCTTCCCTAAGCTGATTGCTGGCAGTCATAATGAATGTTGCTGCTTTCCTTCACAAAGAGTTTGGTTTAGTGGAAAGAACTGCTAGAGATAGAAAACTTGGAAAGAACTGTTAGAGACAGAAGACCTGGTGTTTATAGAGTTAACTTGACCACAGAGACTTTAGGCAAGTCAATTCTCTCATCAGTTGTTCTCCATTCTACAAGCACTAATTAAACATCAGTATTTTGCTCATGACTCTCTCAGTTGTAAGTGAAGAAAACAAACAGCATTGTCAGGAATAGAAAAGAAGGAGTTTATAATCTCATGTAACTGAAAAACCTGGAGTGGCTTCAGGCTAACTAGATCTGAGGGCTCACACACATCATTCACTCAGTCAGTCAGTTCAGTCACTCAGTGGTGTCCGACTCTTTGCGACCCATGAATGGCAGCATGCCAGGCCTCCCTGTCCATCACCAACTCCTGGAGTTCACTCAGACTCATGTCCATCGAGTCGGTGATGCCATCCAGCCATCTCGTCCTCTGTTGTCCCCTTCTCCTCCTGTCCCCAATCCCTCCCAGCATCACATTCTTTTCCAATGAGTCAACTCTTCACATAAGGTGGCCAAGTACTGGAGTTTCAGCTTTAGCATCATTCCTTCCAAAGAAATTCCAGGGCTGATCTCCTTCAGAACGGACTGGTTGGATCTCCTTGCAGTCCAAGGGAATCTCAAGAGTCTTCTCCAACACCACAGTTCAAAAGCATCAATTCTTCAGCTCTCAGCCTTCTTCACAGTCCAACTCTCACATCCATACATGACCACAGGAAAAACCATAGCCTTGACTAGACGGACCTTAGTCAGCAAAGTAATATCTCTGCTTTTGAATATGCTATCTAGGTTGGTCATAACTTTTCTTTCAAGGAGTAAGCATCTTTTAATTTCATGGCTGCAATCACCATCTGCAGTGATTTTGGGGTTTGTTTTTTCTTAGCTATGGTTTTTTTGCATTGGCTCCATTTATGTCAGACTCTCCTGTTTGGGTGGCACAGAGACTACCAGCATCTCTGGGCTTATAACCTGTCTTCTCAGCTTCATATCCAGTGGGAAAAGGATTCCTATTTCCTGGATGCTCTAGTCTTGCTGTCTGGGATGTCAGTCTCAGTGAAGCAATTTGGATTATGTGCTCATCTCTGAACCAATCATAGTAACAAATGGGTGCCTTGCTCTGGCCAGGATTATCATATGCCCAGCTGTGGGGTCAAGCCTACTCAGACAGATGTAATGAGAGAAGACAGTGGGTGGCTTCCCAACAAAAATCAGGACCTGATACCATGCACTGTGTGTGCTGGCAGAGTTGATGGACAGGTAAAATCGGTCTACACTCTTTTCAAGGTTACCGAAAGTCCTCTGCATTGCTGTATCCCAGTATCAGCTCTTCATCCTCCTCTTACATTATAATCATCACCATTTGACTCACTGGGTGGCTCTCACATTTCAGAATGTTTCCTTCCCTGGGATTCCAGACCCCACCCCCTTCTACCTGTGTTTGTTCTTCATTGACTGCTACTTTGCCGGGTCCTTCCCTCTCCTGGACTGTATCAGTTAGGACCCAATCAGAAAACACACAAGTGATTCAAACAGAAAAAGTATGATATGAAGATATTGTTTCATACTAGTGTATCATTTTCAGAGAAGGCAATGGCAACCCACTCCAGTACTCTTGCCTGGAAAATCCCATGCATGGAGGAGCCTGGTAGGCTGCAGTCCATGGGGTCACCAGGAGTCGGACACGACCGAGCGACTTCACTTTCATGCACTGGAGAAGGACATGGCAACCCACTCCAGTGTTCTTGCCTGGAGAATCCCAGGGATGGGGGAGCCTGATAGACTGCTGTCTCTGGGGTCGCACAGAGTCGGGCACGACTGAAGTGACTTAGCAGCAGCAGCAGTGTATCATTTTACACACTAGAAAAAGTGGCTAAGAGAAGGAGTAAAAGAGGACTCTAAGGGAAAAAGCAATAGCAAATGCAGAAATCCACCCCCAGCTGAGATTCAGAGCTTTTTGAGGGTACCATGTCCACTCCAAGAGCATGAAGCCTGACAGTGGTGAAGAAATGTGCCAGAGGCCATGGGCAGAAGCTGTTGGGTGTGGGCTGCAGCTGGTCCATGCAGACTACTGAGGGGGCAGCTTCCAGAGCTTGGAACCCAGTCCTCACTCAGTAAAAGGCACAGAATCCAAACCTATCTCTTAGTAAATGGCAACTCTGCGTGTGGTTGTGCAGGCTCAAACATTAGAGTCAATGTCTCTTGGTTTGCACTCTGGGCTTAATTTCTCAGCACGTCCTGTTGGGCCTGCGTATAGACTGTATCCAGACTTAGACCACCTCCACTGCTGCCTCCCAGGTCCACATCAAGGTTCTCTCTTACCTGGATAATTACATCATCTCCTAATTGGCTTCCTTGGGTTAGCCCTTTCTCAGCTGCCACAATTGCAGTTCGACACAGCAGCGAGAGGGACTTTGTGAAAAATTAAGATATAGTACATCATTCTTCTGCTCAAAAGCCTTGAGCAGAATGGTTCACATCATACTCAGAGTAAAATCCCAGAGTCCTCATAATGGTTTGGTGGTTTAGTCGCTAAATTGTGTCCAATTCTTTTGCAACCCCATGGACTGTAGCCTGCCAGGCTTCTCTGTCCATTGAATTTTCTAGGCAAGAATACTGGAGTGGGTGACCATTTCCTTTTCCAGGGGATCTTCCCAACCCAGGGATCGAACCCAGGGCTCCTACATTGCAGACAGTCTCTTACATTGAAGACAGATTCTTTACTAACTGAGCCACTGGGGAAGTTCTTAATGGTTTACAAGGTCTTAAATGATGTTTCTCCCCATTACCTCTTAGACCTCATATCTTTCTTTCTGTCTCATTCCAGCCCCACTGCCCTCCTTTCTATTCCTCAGACTCTTGAGATATATATTTTTCAGACCTTTGCAGTTGCTTGTCCTTGTGTCTAGAAGCTACATGACTCACTCTCCCATCTCCTTTAGTTCTTTGCTTCTATGTCAACGTCTTGGGGAAGTATTTTCTTATAATTTTATCTGGATACTTTAAAAGTGTTTTTTACCACACCTTATTTTGCTTCATAGAACTCACTGTGCTGACATCTGAATTTATATAGTGTCTGTTGTCCAACTCTTTCCACTGTAATACATAAATACAAGCTCCATGATAGCAGAGGTTTTTGTCTTATTTGCTCATTGATATAATTACACTGCCTGCCACACAGTAAGTGCTCAGGAGATGCTTTTTTAAAATGAGAGAGTGCATGTGTACTCTGATGATATGTATGAGAGTCTTTGTGAGGGTCTGGAATGTTCAGTTCAGTCACTCAGTCATGTCTGACTCTTTGTGACCCCATGAACCGCAGCACGCCAGGCCTCCCTGTCCATCACCAACTCCTGGAGTTCACCCAAAACCATGTCCACTGTATTGGTGATGCCATCCAACCATCTCATCCTCTGTCCTCCCCTTCTCCTCCTGCCCTCAATGTTTCCCAGCATCAGGGTCTTTTCAAATGAGTCAGCTCTTCACATCAGGTGGCCAAAGTACTGGAGTTTCACCTTCAGCATCAGTCCTTCCAATGAACACCCGGGACTGATCTCCTTTAGGATGGACTTGTTGGATCTCCTTGCAGTCCAAGGGACTCTCAAGAGTTTTCTCCAATACCACCGTTCAAAAGAATCAATTCTTCAGCGCTCAGCTTTCTTTATAGTCCAGGTCTCACATCCATACATGACCACTGGAAAAACCATAGCCTTGACTAGACTGACCTTTGTTGACAAAGTAATGTCTCTGCTTTTCAATATGCTGTCTAGGTTGGTCATAACTTTCCTTTCAAGGAGTGTCTTTTAATTTCATGGCTGCAGTCACCATCTGCAGTGATTTTAGAGCCCAGAAAAATAAAGTCAGCTGCTGTTTCCACTGTTTCACCCTCTATTTGCCATATCTGGGATGTTACGGACATATAATAACATGTAGTCCTCACCCTCAAGGAACGTATATTCTAGTAGGAATACTCGGACAGGTATGGACATATTTATAGTGCAAGGTAGAATATCAATACATACTACAAGAGAAGTTCTTATGTAGCAAGTGCTATTGGGATTGGAGCTTAGAGAGATCATGCAGAATTTAGGGAATCAGGAAAGACTTCATGAAGGAGGTGCTGTTTGAGCAGTATCTTATTTCTAGATGGAGAGCAAATGGAAGACTTCCAGATGGAGGGGCCATCACAAGCAAAGGTCTGGAAGTGGGAAAGCACAGAGTGTGTTTTGAAACTGGTGAAGGTTCCATTTGGGGTATCTCTATAGATAGGGACGGCAGCAGATCAGAATGGAAAGACACACAGGCTAGATTATACTTGGCCTTGCATGTCAGATAAGGACAGTGTACTCAAAGTTTAGGAGGCCTTGGAGAGCCACTGAGGGTTATTGAAGAAAGAGACTCTAGATAGCTTGATCAGGTTTATGGGTAGAAAGAGGAAGAAAGGTTGCCATATGGAGGGGGAGGAAGGCTGAAGAATAAGAAATACTTGAAGTGGAACCAAGTCTAGAGAAGGTGAAAGGGGATGAGATCAAGAACCAGGAGAAAACAGCCAAAAGAGCTTACAGACATCCTAAGGGAAAGCAATCTAACAAATTAAACAAGATAATCAAACATTTAAAAACATGCCTTGGAAAATAAGAATGTAGGTTATCGTTTTCTGTGTGTGGGTGTTAGTTACTCAGTTGTGTCCAACTCTTTGCGATCCCGTGGACTCAAGCCCACCAGGCTTCTCTGTCCATGGAATTCTCCAGGCAAGAATACTGGAGTGGGTTGCCATTCCCTTCTCCAGGGGATTCTCCTGACCCAGGGATCAAATCCAGGTCTCCTGTATTGTCGGAAGATTCTTTTTATTAAGAAGCAGCAAAATGAGTAGTTCTGAAAACATGGCTGTCAGTGTTATCAGTGGCTGGGTTTTTGGTCAAGACCATCTTGATTAAAAGCCACCCTGTAGCCATTACCTAACTGGAATCCCTTTGAAAATATGCTCTAACTCTAGCAGTATTCAGAAAGCCTGCAGCTGCCAAACCTCCATATCTGCCCCTGAAGCTACTGCATTAAAGTCCTCACTCCTGGAGCTGTTGGTGACCAGCTACTGCTCTCTGCTGGAAGTCCTCACTCCTGGAGCTGTTGGTGACCAGCTACTATGCTCTGCTGGTGTCCACATCTACCTTGACTGCTATGGCCAGGTAGTCAGAGTGTAACTGGGAAGCAAGTTGGTGAGATTTCAGAGAAAAAGTTCTAAACCACGACTGGTAATTCAGTTATAAGAAATCCCAGAGAGATGAAATATGCTAGAAGCTTTTATTATTCTTTTAAATTTTCATTATTTTTCTAGTTCTTCTGACTTTAGTTTTGGGCAAAAGCCTAGCAAGCTACAGTCTATGGGATTGCCAAGTGTCAGACACAACTGAGCAACTAACACTTTCACTTTCACACCAAGACATAAAGGAGTGGGCATGCCACATAGGTGGACAGGTCTGGGGTCAGTATTCACAAGAAACATGACCAGTTCCACACACTGACAGGCAGACTCTTTAGGCTGGGGTGGTTCCCCAGGAGTCATTGTTGTAACTCTTTGCAACCCCATGGACTGTGGGCCGCCAGGCTCCTCTGTCCATGGGATTCTCCAGGCAAAAGTATTGGTGTGAATTGCCATTTCTTCCTCCAGAGGGGTCCCAAAGAGTTGGATATGACTGAGTGACTAATTTTTTTTTAATATATTGCTACATATTTTCTTCCATATATTTTCATATGTGTTCATCTTCTCCACTCAGGGGTACAGAAAGACTCCATCAGTCCACGCTGATTGCTGTGGGTTCATGTTTGTCTGAAGTATCCAGAGCTCAAAGCAGCCAGTACAGGCACCAGGAATCAGTTGCTCCATCGTGGTTCAGTACTCTTAGTAAGAGCCATGCACTATGATGGATGGTGGGAAGGTTCAAAGGACCCAGGCCGCTTGACCACCCCTCCTGACAGTCACTCAGTAACTGTGGCAGGAGTCCTGCATCCTGTGTGGAACCCAAGATTTTCAACATCCTCTAAATAAGATTTTTTTTTTTTTAATTACTGCACATCTTAGTCCAAACTACAGACTATCATTACTTACTGCAGAATGTCTGGTGACCATATGCTGATCTCCTCAGTCTGAAAATTGATTTATAACGTGATCACAAGGGCCTGTGACTCACAAGGGCTGGGCCCCTAACTGGCTTTGGTGCCTGATGGAGAAGAATGAGAATTTCTTTCATAACTTTGTCCAAGGCTATAAATATTGAGGAGTCATGATAACCTTGTTTTTTGATCAGACATTTACTACATATTTGTTTGTTAAGTGCCACGCACTGTGGAAAGGCTGGGACGTCAAACATGGAGGGAAGAGTCTCTGCCCTCAAGGGGCTGACGGTCTACTGGAGAACAAATAGAACTGCGATGATATCCTGTGATACCTCCTACACTATCCATATGGATTACATGCTATGGGAGTCCTGAAGCGGGAAAGATTAGTTTTGTTTAGGGAAGATCCCCTGGAGAAGGGAATGTCAACCCACTCCAGTATTTTTGCCTGGAGAATCCCATGGCAGAGGAGCCTGGTGGGCTACAGTCCATGGGGTCACAGAGAGTTGGACACAACTGAGGAACTAACACTTTCCCGTTTTTTTTTCAGGGAGAAGTTGGGAGCTGCCTTTGCAGATAAGGTGACATTTGGGCTGGGCTTGAAGGCGAGTGTGATGTTAGGGGAGGGAACAAGATCTTTGCATGAACAAAAACATGGGATTATGAAAATGGTGGGCATGTTTGGGAAATGCTGAGGATGAGTGTGGCTACTGCATGGGGTGAGCAGAGTCAGGGAACAATGGAAAATGAAGTAAAAACTGTAAGTAGAGCCAGATTGTGACAGGGAATGAATATCAAAGGAAGCTGCTTTTTGTATAAATAGTAATGCCATACTTAGTCGCTCAATTGTGTCCGACCTTTGCACCCCCATTGACTGTAGCCCACCAGTCTTCTTTGTCCATGGAATTTCCCAGGACAAGAATACTGGAGTGGGTTGCCATTTCCTTTTCCAGGGGATCTTCTTGACCCAAAGATTGAGCCCGTGTCTCCTGTCTTCTGTATTGCAGGCAGATCGTTTAATTGGGGGAAGCCCCAGTAAATAGTAAATGCCAACTTGAAAAAAAAGAACAATATTTATTACTATTTTTATTTACTTAAAAGCATTTCTAAAATACATGTTACAGTATAACATATTGTTTTGCTTTCATTAATATTGCTCTGGGGAAGCTGAAATATTTCCAAGTGTTCATTTACTGCATTTTGATTCTTGATTTTCTCTTTGGTCTTTGTCTGATCTCATTGCAGGAAGCAAGTATGATCAGAGAGATGGAATGATTTAGCAAAGGTCATGAGAGAAAGTGGCAGAACTGAAATATGTGCTGAGGTTTCCCTTCCCTAAGACCTGCACTTGTCCAGTGTAGCTGGGGCCCAAGCTCTTCTGTTATTGGCAAGTATGTGGCTGCGTGCACAGTGGATGCTTTGGAACACTGAGTCTTGAACCCTGAGTCAAAATGCCAGTGGGTCAAAAGTGTGCGACTGGCTATAGAGCAGGATGTTAGATGTGGGGATGCAAAATGTTATACCTATGGCTGATTCATGTTGATGTTTGAAAGAAACCAACACAATTCTGTAAAGCAATTATCCTTCAATTAAAAGAATAAATGAATTTAAAATTAAAAAAGAAGAAAAGCTAGAGGGTAGAGTCGGTGGTGTTCAGAGGGCCCTGGGCGATCAAGAGCCCAGTGCAGCGTGTCTCACGGATGCCTGGCACAGGTCATGCAAGATGAAGCAGAGCCCTCTCTCCCCCTTCCCTGGCTCTGTCTCAGCTCAGGCAACATCTCTGTCTCATCAGGGGCCCTGCGGCTTCTCCAGTAAAAACAAGGAATATTTTTTCTTCATGTTTTCAGACTATAAAACAAAAATAGTTGATTTGATGATGGTGATGATAATAATGGTGATATCCTAAGACTTGGGGAAGTTAAATAATTTGGCTCAAGTTGTATAGTGAGTCAGTGGCAGAGCTAAATTTAGATCCCAGTCTGTATAACTCCAAAGTCTGCCATAGCCATTACCCTACCCTGCAGCCTAAGGATCAGTCTGACTGATCTGGAGCTTGGGCCCACACCCTACCTAGTGTTGCAAGCTTCTTAGAAGAGTGGAGGTGTGGGGTTGGGCTTGGTACTATCACTGCTTTCATGTTGAAGAGCTGTACAAAGTTGAAGATCAGACATTTTTCCCATCATCATCATCATTATCATTGAGAAATCAAAACAACACCTTAAATGTGGTTTGAGCTTTATGGTTTTCAAAGTATTTTCATAGTCACACTCTCATTTAGAACTACTTGGCTTTGTAGATAGAGTGGGTCCATAGTTAAGGAAAGTGGTTGAGGGTTAAGTGGAAAATTGGAAAAACTGAATAGATTTCAAACATTTTAATCATAATCCACAATAAAAATATGTATTTTATATTATGATCCAGATTATCATGCCCTCTGACCTATTCTGTTTATTTCATTTCATTTCAAAGTCTTGGTCACCATCCAATAAATTGATTTCATGGCATGCTAACACCAATTTTGACTTTCAATTTGAAAAACACTGGAGATCTATCAGAGTTTCTCCACTCTAATGTGTTATAGTTCTATAATATATCGATAGTAAATGTTAAATCATGAATTATTCACCAAGTGTCAAAACCAAATTGAGCTTTGAAGGAGAGTGAGGACAGTGGCTTCTTGCCCTACTCCACATCAACCCTCCTCTCCCAATCTGATTTTCAAAGGCTGCCACTTTTAAAATGTGTTTTCTCTTTGATATTTGCTCCCCTATTTTTAAGTGATGTTCTTAGAAATTAATTGATCAGTTTTAGACATTAGCTGATAATTTATTGCTTCTCTGCCAATGCCCCTTCATTAAAATGTCAAGCTGGCAGATATCAAGATGGCAGCTCTGTTGCTCCTTAAGCTGTTGGAGAAAGTGGTTGACATAAGATGGGTTTGTGAATACCAGTCTCTGAAATATAAAAGACTTCATCCTCAGTCACAGGCAGAATCTTCACAGTGACAAAATCTGCAGCACGGGTGCAAAGCAAAAAACATATTCTCTGCAGGCAGGAAGATCCCAAAGATTTGTTCTTGCTCCCAGGTTTCCCATTCATACAATCTATTTCTCCCTTAAAGAGGAGGGAGCAAGAAGTGACAAGTGGCCAAAAAGGCTTTGCTAGGTCAGGTCACCCCTAAGGAAACTTACAGTTCAAGAGACACACTCAGGTACCCATCCTAGTTCTAAACAACAGTTCAAGAGAAAGAAAGCCTGCTTCTCTGGACCCAAAGCAGGAAACAGATTTTGAGTAGCTGGATAAAGGAATCAGAAGGATTTCCACTCTCAGTTAAAGGAATTTTTTCGGTCCATTGGCCTGGCTTAATATTTCTGTTGAATCGTGTTTTACCACTTAGAAACTTACTACCAGATGCTCAGGTCTGGGAGATCCAATTGTTAACATCATTGCATAAAATTAAATTAAAATTTTTACAAAACCACACAAATATTAAGACAAAGCTATGGATATGCCTGAAAATAAATTAGACTGAAATTTAGTTAGAAAACTCCAAGAATGCTAAGCCCCTAAATTTCATTACATAATTCCCCCCGTCTAAGATGGGGAGTGGAGTCTGATCGGCACGACCATCTGATTTCAACATGGTTGTTAACCTAGATGAGAAATGGAATTCTGTAACTGACAATGAATTAGAGCTATGTATTAGAGTTTTATCTGGAGCCACAGACAAAATCTTGGAATCGTACTTAAAGGTCTTACTGCAGCGGGCAGCCACACACAACTCGTCAGCACCATACAATCAGGCGCTTCCAAGTCAGACTTGAGAAATTCAGGACTCCCTTAATGACATGGCCTGTGCAAAAGAGGAGATTGCCAACAGAACAAAATTCTGTTGCATTTTCCTGACCCTCTGGGGTTTAAATTTGCAACCTGCATCAGCAAAACATTTTGGCATTTAATTCTATTAAAATCAAAGAGCCAAACTTCTGCCTCCTGTTACATGAGCACCGTTCTTACTGACGTCAATGAAAGCTGTGCATGCATAACTGAGGGCAGATTTTGGCCTGGGCTGTAGACATATGAGAACTGGCACAACGTGCTCACATCAAAACTCTATCCCACCCGGCCTTCTGATAACACGGCCTCCTCCTTCGTTACTCTCTCTCCACACACTGGGAGCTGGGCCTTTACCCAAAACACAAATTAGAAGCATCATCTCATACAGAAATCTAAGCCAGATGCAAATTTAATTTAGATGTGGCAAAAGTCACCTGAGTGGGTAACTAACTGCAAATTTCACAAACATTATCTATGACCTCCTCTTGAAGCACAGTCAATGTAGTTTCTGATGTAGGTATTTAATCAGTTAGGAGAAAGGGGCTTGCCCCTATTCCACCCCACTGTTTAGTTTTTGTCCTTGAGAAAGCACTGCCTACACCACTCAGACTTCTGTTGCTGGTTTAGGAAATACTACAAATATCCCTGTGCCTGGTGTATTGCCTGGGACAGAGGACACACAGCCTAGTGAATGACTATGGGACAAATGGATTTTATAAAGCAAGAGATAGTCATAATAGCTTACAGTCACACAGTGCTATGTGTCAGGCACTGTCTTGCTTATATTGAATTATTTAATCCTCACCACACCCAATCATGTAAGTTTACTATTTTATAAATGAGCAAACTACAGAAGTTAAGTAACTTAACAGCTAGTAAGTGGTGGAGTTGGGATTTTAATCCAGGCAATCTTGCTTCAGAGGTCAGGTCATTATTCACTCTGCTAAACTGCCTCTCAGTAAAATGCAGGAATTGTTTATTATTAATTAGTTACCAGTCAAATAATGTTTATTAATGGCTGGGTAATTCTACTGAGAAAGATAGAAACATTTTATTAGCAACAGCTTGTCAAGAACTATTTGTGTGATCTTAATTGTCTGAGTTTGGTTTTCAACCAGTTTTTCTAAATACTAAGAGCCATAGTGTAACTTCACAGCCTAGTGAGACATATTAGTCTCATGGCATCCTTGACTTTTTTCAGCAAATAGGGAAATGAATTTTGCAGTGAATTTTGAAGACAAACTGCCTGTGTATCACATTTAAACAAAATTTAAGATTACATTGACCATTATCTCCTTCAACTAAAGTTTCTGCAGTCACTTTAAAAAAATTAAATATGTTAGGATTCACATGACTGTTTTTTAACATTGGCCATCTTTTCTCTCATGAGAGTGTATCTGAAGTGATAGCTGAGTTTGATACATATGATTTGACATGTATTCACTTTACATGGAGGTTTCAGGGATACTGCTGCAACCAGAGGATGGAACCTTCTTCCTCAGCCCAAATTCTACTGGCAAAAAATTGGAAGAGGATGGCCCTATCTAGAACTTATCAGGCCCCTATGGAGGTAATTTCTGAGCTTTGGTTTGGTTTTTATATCGCCCATGGTGTACCTTTAGAAACCCATGGCTCAGCAATAGACCCGCTTTCTTATTTTAAGCACATCATTGTCTTTGGCTTCAAGTGGAAATTCTCTGTGTTGTCCTCCTACACCTGGACGCCTAGTTTCCTTTCTTTGATGTCATCTTAGAATCTTCCTTCATGATAGTGGGCAGGGAATTTGCCACTGGAGTCTAGGAAAAGTCAAATTTTGCAACTTTCCTTGACATGAGGAAATCAAGAAAGGAACATACTCTTCTTATGAGAAGAAAAGAAAGTGAGGGGAACTGTTTTGGCAATCTTGAATTTGAAACCATGCTAGATTGTTAAGCTGTTTGGAGAGTGAGGAATGTGACTTGTCCATGGTCATGTGACTCGTGAGTAATAGACCGAGGACAAGAATCCAGAACACTTAACCCTCAAAACCACACTGCCCTCATTCCAAACATACTAAAACATGTCATGGGGCCAGGAAGACGATTTTTGCAACTAGACAGAAAGAGATTTGGATTTACGTCCATTAAAGTCCTATCCCATTGCCAGCACATGTGACATATATATCTTCAGTGTGGTCTTGCCTGCATTTAGAAATATCACGCCATGTTGGCTCTCTCCATTGTCTTTTTCAGTGATGTGTTAAACTCCAAGAGGATTATAGAGTTCTTAAATATTGTTTTCTACTTCTTCAGAATCTCTCTTGGAGAACACTTTCTGATCTCATTTCCAAAATTTCAATCTGTAGACCTTTACTGTGGACCAGTCAGGATCCCCTAATGCAAGATTCATTTCCATAGTATTCCTTAATGATAATCATTGGCTTCTACTTACCTATATCCAGGGACAGTGCACTAATTCACAAAACATCTACCACATGATTGAAGAGTTCTAGCTATTAAACTACATATAAATGATCAAAACTAAAAACCCTAAGTCTTAAGAATTTTGAGTGATGAGTCTTAGTTTTGCTTTCTTGAGCAGATATTTCCATCTGGCACCCCATGGAGGACCCCTTTCAACATAATATTTTGTTTGGCCTGCTTGTTGCTTTTTAAAAAGAATAAGCCAACATTGAAGAAATTGAGACATTTCATGTAAAAATAAGATTTTATAGCTTTTCTTTAAAAAAGAAAGATCTTGTAATATTGCAGCCACATTCTTAACAGTAACAGGTGTTTGTGTTAGTCGTTAGTTGAGTCTCACTCTTTGTGATTCTGTGGATGGCAGCTTGCCAGGCTCCCCTGTGCTGCTTCTTAAGGGCAACAGTTATCTGGACCTTCGTGGGAACTGCCTTTTTTAGAAGGAGCATAAGTTCTCCAGGTCTCCAGAGACATCTACTTCTTGCAGATTTCCACGCCTCCTGGCTGAGTGTCACTTACATTAATTATCATGCATGTACTCTTACTTTTCTAACATCTGGCCAGCTCTATTCTTTATGTTACCTTTCTGAGTCCTGTAGGCACATTTGTGACCCCAAGAATTAGGCAGCACAGAGCAAATATGCCCCTTCATGTACATGAAAAAGTTATCTTTTTTCCTGTACATGTCTTTTGTCTTCCTTACGTTTTAGTTCCTTTAACTGTACCTTGTATAGCTTCTAACGCCATCCTTCCTCTGGATATTTCTTCAGTTTGTCTCAGCCTCTTTTAAAACATGGAACCCAGAACTTAGCACAGAGGTGGAAAGCTGGAACCATAGACTTTTATTATCCTTTCCAGTTCTTATATCACGAGAATCTGGTAAGGAGTACAGGTTGAGTGAGTTCTATTCTGATTGCATGGCAGCTTCTTTCGTTCTAGACATAACCCGCTCCTCTTCTTTGGGATTTGTTCCTTGCCATGCTCTACTCTGGGAGCTGCTAGCTTGACAAGACCTTGGCCACAGAGATTCATCCCAGGATGGGCACCTGCCCCAGACCAAGACAATGAGGAATTTTCCTGATTTTTTTTCTAACCAGAGCTTGAAATTTTGCTTTCTGAAATTATAACAAGAAAATCTGAAGCTACAGGTGACCAGCCTCCATGCCTGTTGGAAATGCTGGTCAGAGAGAAACCACCACACAGAATCACAAGAAAAAAAGCACCAGTTAGTGTCACTGAAGTCCCTGGTGCCAGTCATCCCCAAGCCTGCCCTTTGTACATTGTTATTTTTTAAGCCAGTGTATTCTTTTTCCTTCTTACTATCATTCCTTTCCTCCTCTCCCCACCTCCTTCCATCTTTTTTTCATTCCTACTTTAGAAAAAAAATTAGTTATCTGTTAAAAATACCCCACAAGACTTTATTACTCCTATCACAAAGGGCAGGTTCTTGCAGGACAGGGGAGTGGTGTAAGAGGGCAGGAAGGAGACCCTTCCTTGACAGCCATGAGTGGGTTCTGCAAGACTGTGATAACCAATTTCCAGTGCAGGAACACCTTAGAGAAGTAGCAGTGCTTGGACTGTTTACCTTGCCACTCTTGGGAACGCTGGTCCCCATGTCCTTCACATTGTCCAGCACCACACTGTAGTGCCTGTCAAAGGCCTTCACGTGGCACAGGAACTTCTTGGTGCAACAGCCTTGAGCACTTGAGTGGTGGCGTTGACCAACTGCACGAGCAGAGAGAGTGGACCCACTCCTCCCTTATGCCCTGAAGGTGTCAGGAGGGGGCTTGCTGAGGGGCTCTCAGTGGTGGTGACTGCGCTCTCAGGTCTAGCCTATGCCTATCTTCTTTGTGTTGCTTCCACCTCTGAGAAGAGTCTTGTGCTAATTTAAATCGCCTTGGTCTAGCTGGCAACCAAGTAAGAAACTCTTACCTAGCAAATGAGTGACTCATAGGTGATGTGACTGTGGGGAAGAACAAATGCCTCCCTGGCTGAATGAGAAACTGGTTTCACTCTAGGATGGGCTGTGAATGGCCTATGATTTCTAGTCTGTAGCCATCAGTTCTGGACCACATATTTGGGGGGACAATTATTTACCAACTTGACTTCAACAATGTCTTGTTAATCCTTGCATTTAAGGAATAGTAAATTAATAATAAAT
Organism: Capricornis sumatraensis; assembly: GCF_032405125.1. Lineage (NCBI taxonomy): Eukaryota > Metazoa > Chordata > Mammalia > Artiodactyla > Bovidae > Capricornis > Capricornis sumatraensis. Next base: position 64,865,932 of record NC_091082.1, read on the forward strand.
AATGATTCAATTTAATGGATTAGAATTTTAGAATATGTGGCTAGTCCTGCCATGGTCCCAGAATAGATCATAACTTAATCTTTATGTATATAGGATTCTCCTCATTCTGAAAACTACAAAACTCTGCAGGGCAGTTTATCACACTCATTTTGAACTAGTGGTTTGAATTTATCTGGACCAGGAAATGTACAATTAAAATAGATCTTACTGTAGAAATGGACAGCATTGTTTCAGTTGCTGTGATCTCTGCTTCTGTGGAGCATTTGTGTCCCCAAATTTGACTTGTAGCTCAGATCTGGCTTCCAGCTGGGGAGGGGAGACAGTGATGGACAGCTCCCTTCATGAGCTCTCTTCCATTGTGATCCTCTCTACAATTCTCAGAAAGGGATTCTGAGGCTGAAAAGAACCGCTGCATAAAGGAGAACTTACCTAACATTGGCCTTATCACAGTCCATCCTTTATGGACAATTGACTAACTCATGCTTTAATTTATTTTGTTGATAACAACCATTTGAGTCTGTGAGTAGGTTACTGTCTCTCTCCTAGCTCATTGCAACTGAACAAATGCTTGCAACATCTCCCTGGGTCTCTCTGTGTGTATGTATGTATGGATTCAGAGATCATCGTGTTCTTTCAATAATAAATGAGAACATCTTGCTCTAAGCTTGAAATGTTCATACCCCTTTGCAATTTAATTATAAACAGGAATCCTACAATAAATAAGTGTGTGTGTTTAGATGCACATGGACAAATGTACTTAAATCAAAAAAAGGTGACACTTTTGAAACTTTTCATTTACAAGTATCTATATGTGTGGGAAAAGTTGTGAGATTTTGTTAACTTGATAAAAATATAGTAATATTCCAGTTATTCTGTCCTTCCTCCAACTGCTTCTCCCTCCAAAAAAAAATTGGAAAATTTTTCTATGTATTTTTTCTTTTCCAGGTATTTACATTTAAAAGATAAAAATACAACTTTAAGGACAAGCCAAATTAAAAAAGTGTATTTATATATTCCTAAACAAAAGAAAAATGTGACCCATTAAAAAGAACATTAAAAGAGAAAAAAATTCAATTTGTGATATATTTTATTTCCAAAAATATTTTGTCCTAAGTTAAATTTTAAACAAAGTTTATCTCTAAATATGTGTCCGTCTATGCATAGCCAATTGACTTAATTTACACCTGATCTGTGAGTTTCATACAGTCTTACAATAATAATTGCCATTTATGCCTCTTTATTCCAAATATCTTTGGCCAGCAATATGAATTTGGAAATGTACCTCATGGAGAGATACATTCTATAGTCATTCAATAAATCAAATATAAACAGTTCTTACTGGAATTAACCTTTGATAATGACTCAATCCCAATTTCCCCTAACCTATGTACTCAATGACATAAATCTAAACCATGGTTACTGTTGACGTCAGCAGTTTTAATTGGCTAATGCCGAAAATGTCCTTGAAAAATCATCCTAGGGCAGCTCATTTAAAATATTGACTAATATGTGCTTTACTTTGCTAACAGTCTGAACAAATTGGTTTTCCTTTATAGCATGTTAGTACTTGGAAGACTAGGTTAGCATTAGCTGACTATTGTCAGCCTTATCCATTTCCAAATGTTAATCATAAAATATATTTTAAAATATGTGTATGCATGCATATATACATATGTTACAAAATATATAAGAAAGAAAGAGATACCTACTTAATAAGACTGAATCCAAAAATCCAAAAGTTAAAAGCATAGAAATAGTAGCAGTAAAGCAAATTCCCACAGTTGATACAAAAGTCTTTTCTTACAGTTTTATTATCCCTTACAAGTTAGTTTTAATGTGGCTTCTAATAAATACCTTTCTATTTGTTTAGTTACTCTCTGTAACACTGTTTTCTATTATTTTGAATGGTAATTGCAAACAAACAATGAGTGACAGGTTTCTGTTTAAGAGAACCTAATATTACTGCAAAATTCTTATATGTGAAGGTGGCCCGTTTCCCTTTTCCCCCTCTTTATCCCTCAGGCCACTCTTCTCCAAACCGCTGAATAACATCCTAATCTCTGCTCAAGCAGATGAAACACAAAACTACAGAAACTGAAAATGGTGTAAATGAGACAAACAGACTCGTAATGAACTACTGTACCCCTTGGCATTTGTGAAACCTTTTCTCTCTCGCTAATGTAATTTTCCAGTCAGAGATGGGGAAGCCTTTCTCGAGGTTATGTCTGTACAAATGGTTGAGGAAGAGCCCAGAGACTCCATTTCGTTCTTTTCAATAGTCACAGAAGAGTGATTGCTTCCTTGACTTTGTGGCCCTGATCATTCCTTAAGTGGTTGAGTAAAAAACAACAATATGTCCCTGGAGGAGAGCTTTCTAATGGTTTTTATGTGGTTGATTACTCCAGGGATGCTCACCATCACAGTAGGTCACCATGGTGATGCCCCATTCTCTAGCCTCCCTCGGAACCTTTTGCGATAGGGACGCCAACATCACATTTATAAAATGAATGTATTGTAGTCCAGCTTCACAGTTGCTAAAACAATCTTTTGTGGACTAAATAAGCGAAATGGTGATGAACATAGACTGGCATAAAGAATAACTTCTACTCTAAGTTCTCTGTTATGTCCGGATGTAGCCGTTTTAAAAAGTAAGCAGGACTAACACGTATTGTCGAACATAGAGGTGACCTATCAAGCAATGTAAAAAAAAACCGTGCAAGTTATTTAATCCATTTTTCTCCAAACATCCGATTTAACACATTCTAGTTGTTTTGCACCATCCTTTCAGAAGTCTAACCATTTGTTTGAGAGCATTAGAACAAAGTGGTGATGCCTAGACGAGGTGCTGGCCCATTTATCTTACAGTGTACATGATATTAGTGAAAACCCATGTCTGACATATGATGTTGTACTAGCAACTATCCCATAGCTATAAAGCTCTAGATGAATTTCATTGTATTGTTGGCCATTCTTATGTACTGTTTCTCTGAAGTGGTTAATAAAATCGACATGAGAACCTGTCAATCAGTTTTTGTCTTGGAAAATATTTGTTGTTGAGTCAGCTAAGTAGGCTTATGTATATTATTCTTAATAGTCTCCTATTAGGGAAGTTGGGTCTTTCTCACACTGTATCACTCCAACATAGATATTCCTTCTGCCTCCCACATCCAGTCAGCCAACCTTACTTCCATTCATAGTCTTACTATAATTTAACATAATTTGTTTCCAGTTTGTCACGTAACATATTTATACATCCTAGAACTAGGACATAGGCATCTTCGGGTGGCCATTCTGTCTTCCACATTAATATAGAGAGAAGAATTTCAAGAGAGGTTTAGTTAGTATCTAAACTGCTTAGTATCTAAACATTAAAAATTTCAAAACACTGACACAGAGATAACTATGAAATTTATTCTCACAATAACTACAATAGTTTCTTAGTCAGAGTATTCATTGTTCTGGTGCAAAGTTGACCTTGTTTTGGAGTAAAGGGGTCACTATTCCAATACTGTGAAGTGAGAGGTTTTGGGGAAAAGTGGTGTCTGTTCTTTGTAACGTTTCAATTCAGTTCAGTTCAGTCACTCAGTCATGTCCGACTCTTTGCGACCCCATGAATCGCAGCACACCAGGCCTCCCTGTCCATCACTAACTCCCGGAGTTCACTCAAACTCATGTCCATTGAATCAGTGATGCCATCCAGCCATTTCATCCTCTGTCGGCCCCTTCTCCTCCTGTGCCCAATTCCTCCCAGCATCAGAGTCTTTTCCAATGAGTCAACTCTTCGCATGAGGTGGCCAAAGTACCGGAGTTTCAGCTTTAGCATCATTCCTTCCAAAGAACACCCAGGACTGATCTCCTTTAGAATGGACTGTTTGGATCTCCTTGCAGTCCAAGGGGCTCTCAAAAGTCTTGTCCAACACCACAGTTCAAAAGCATCAGTTCTTCGGTGCTCAGCTTTCTTCACTGTCCAACTCTCACATCCATACATGACCACTGGAAAAACTATAGCCTTGACTAGACGGACCTTTGTTGGCAAAGTAATGTCTATGCTTTTCAATATGCTGTCTAGGTTGGTCATAACTTTTCTTCCAAGGAGTAAGCATCTTTCAATTTCATGGCTGCAATCACCATCTGCAGGGATTTTGGAGCCCCAAAAAATAAAGTCTGACACTGTTTCCACTATTTCCCCATCTATTTCCCATGAAGTGATGGGACCGGATGCCATGATCTTAGTTTTCTGAATGTTGAGGGTTAAGCCAACTTTTTCACTCTCCTCTTTCACTTTCATCAGGAGGCTTTTTAGTTCCTCTTCACTTTCTGCCATAAGGGTGGTGTCATCTGCATATCTGAGGTTATTGATATTTCTACCAGCAATCTTGATTCCAGCTTGTTCTTCTTCCAGCCCAGCATTTCTCATGATGTACTCTGCATATAAATTAAATAAGCCGGGTGACAATATACAGCCTTAACGTACTCCTCTGCCTATTTGGAACCAGTCTGTTGTTCCATGTCCAGTTCTAAGTGTTGCTTTCTGACCTGCATATAGGTTTCTCAAGAGGCAGGTCAGGTGGTCTGGTATTCCCATCTCTTGAAGGATGTTCCACAGTTTATTGTGATCCACACAGTCAAAGGTTTTGGCATAGTCAATACAGCAGAAATAGATGTTCTTCTGGAACTCTCTTCCTTTTTCCGTGATCCAACAGGTGTTGGCAATTTGATCTCTGGTTCCTCTGCCTTTTCTAAAACCAGCTTGAACATCTGGAAGTTCACAGTTCACGTATTGCTGAAGCATTCTGGAAAGTTATGTATTTGTTCCTATGCTCAGAAGGCAAGGGCTATAGAAATAGCTGGAATAGTTAGTTCATAATGGCAGATGTGAAGAAGGAAAATATGGCAGAAAAGGAGTTGTATAATTAAGCAGTAAACTCTGTTTGATCTCAGGGATCAGCATACATGAACTAAATATTTCATCAGCACAAGATGAAAAACATCAGCATCAATGTCAGGACCTAAGGAGGTAACGTGAAAATTTCATTTCATAGTTATATTTTTTCATTAAGTTGATCTCCAGAATCTATGAAAGATTTCCTAAAATGGGTCTGAGAGTTCATTCTCAGTTGATTCTCTGCTTTCTCTTATCATTCTGCAACGTCATACCGTATTTTTACTTTTAGGATCCTCTAGAACGTTGCTTGGAGAAGGCGATGGCGCCCCACTCCAGTGCTCTTGCCTGGAAAATCCCACAGACAGAGGAGCCCGGTAGGCTGCAGTCCATGCGGTCGCACAGAGTCGGACACGACTGAATGACTTCACTTTCATTTTTCACTTTCATGCATTGGAGAAGGAAATGGCAACCCACTCCAGTGTTCTTGCCTGGAGAATCCCAGGGACCGGGGAGCCTGGTGGGCTGCCATCTATGAGGTCGCACAGAGTCGGACATGACTGAAGCGAGTTAGCAGCAGCAGCAGAACATTGCTGGGGAAATTGGTTGACTGATATCAAACTCATATATATATATACACACACACACACACAAATACACATTCTTTCTAAAATTATTTTCCATTATGGTTTATCACAGGATATTATTATGGTTAAATATATCTGTATCACTTTGCAGTAAAACAGAAATTAACATAACATTGTAAAGCAACTATACATCAATAAGAAAAGAAAATAATGAATACCCTTGAAAAAATGTAAGTAGTCCAAAAGGGCACACTATAAGAACATCTCTGTCAGTTGAGAAAGTAGTACTGACATATGTACACTATCATATGTAAAACAGATGATAGTGGGAAGTTGCTTTGTAACACAGGGAGCCCAGCCTGGCACTATGTGCTGACCTAGAGGGATGGAATAGGGGAAAGGAAGGAGTCTCAAGAGGGAGGTGATATATGTATACCTATGGCAGTGGCCACAGGACTGGAAAAGGTCAGTTTTCATTCCAATCCCTAAGAAAGGCAATGCCAAAAAATGCTCAAACTACTGCACAATTGCACTTATCTTACACGCTAGTAAAGTAATGCTCAAAATTCTCCAAGCCATGCTTCAGCAATATGTGAACTGTGAACTTCCAGATGTTCAAGCTGGTTTTAGAAAAGGCAAAGGAACCAGAGATCAAATTGCCAACATTTGCAGGATCATCAAAAAAGGAAGAGAGTTCCAGAAGAACATCTATTTCTGCTTTATTGACTATGCCAAAGCCTTTGATGGTATGGATCACAATAAACTGTGGAAAATTCTTCAAGAGATGGGAATACCAGACCACTTGACCTGCCTCTTGAGAAATTTGTATGCAGGTCAGGAAGGAACAGTTAGAACTGGACATGGAACAACAGACTGGTTCCAAATAGGAAAAGGAGTATGTCAAGGCTGTATATTGTCACCCTGCTTATTTAACTTATATGCAGAGTACATCATGAGAAATGCTGGGCTGGAAGAAGAACAAGCTGGAATCAAGATTGCTGGTAGAAATATCAATAACCTCAGATATGCAGATGATACCACCCTTATGGCAGACAGTGAAGAAGAACTAAAGAGCCTCTTGATGAAAGTGAAAGTGGAGAGTGAAAAAGTTGGCTTAACCCTCAACATTCAGAAAATGAAGATCATGGCATCTGGTCCCATCACTGCATGGCAAATAGATGGGGAAACATTGGAAACAGTGGCAGACTTTATTTTGGGGGGCTCCGAAATCCCTGCAGATGGTGATTGCAGCCATGAAATTGAAAGATGCTTACTCCTTGGAAGGAAAGTTATGACCAACCTAGATAGCATATTCAAAAGCAGAGACATTACTTTGCCAACAAAGGTCCTTGTAGTCAAGGCTATGGTTTTTCCAGTTGTCATGTATGGATGTGAGAGTTGGACTATGAAGAAAATTGAGCACTGAAGAATTGATGCTTTTGAACTGTGGTGTTGGACAAGACTTTTGAGAGCCCCTTGGACTGCAAGGAGATCCAAACAGTCCATTCTAAAGGAGATCAGTCCTGGGTGTTCATTGGAAGGACTGATGTTGAAGCTGAAACTCCAATACTTTGGTCTCCTGATGAGTAGAGCTGACTCATTTGAAAAGCCCCTGATGCTGGGAAAAATTGAAGGCGGGAGGAGAAGGGTCGACAGAGGATGAGATGGTTAAATGGCATCACCAACTCAATGGACATGAATTTGGGTAAACTCTGGGAGTTGGTGATGGACAGGGAGGCCTGGCATGCTGCAGTCCATGAGGTCTCAAAGAGTCGAATATGACTGAGCAACTGAACTGAACTGATGGCTGGTTCATGTTGATGTATAGCAGAAACCAGCACAATATTGTAAAATAATTATCTATCAATGAAAATTAAATACATTTAAAAAATTTTAAAAAAGATGAAGACAGAAATAAAAAAAGAGGGAGGGGATATATGCATATATATATATTTATAATTATAACTGATTTGTATTGTTGTATGGAAGAAACCAACACAACATTCTAAAGTAATTTTCTTCCAATTAAAAAAAAAGAGTAAATCCTAAGACTTCTCATCACAAGAAAAAAATTTAAAAATAGAAATAAGTAAATAAAAGACAAAAGAAAAAAGAAGAGTAAGAGAGGACACACTGAGACACAGAAAGGGGGAAAAGGCCACGTGAAGTCTGAGGCAGAGGGGGGAGTGATGCTGCCATAAGCCAAGTAACATGTAGGGCCACTAGAAGCTGGAAAATGTGATGAGGGATTCTCCTTTAGAGCTTTCAGAGGAAGTACAGCCCTGCTAACACCTTGTTTTCAGACTTCTGGTATGGAACGTGAGAATAAATTTCTGTTGTTTATGGATGCTTGGGGCTGGTGCATGGGGATGATCCAGAGAGATGATATGGGGTGAGAGGTGGGAGAGGGGTTCAGGATTGGGAACTCATGTACACCCGTGGCTGATTCATGTCAGTGTATGGCAAAACCAATACAGTATTGTAAAGCAACATAAAGTAAAAATAAAAATTTTTAAAAATAAATAAAAATAAAATAAAATAAATTTCTGTTGTTTAAAGCCAAAAACAAACAAACAAACAAACAAACCACAAAATCTCCCAGACTAGATCCTTATGTTCTACTCTAAAGAAACATTTCCTGGATATTTAGAAACATCTATTTCTTGTGCATTCTTTTAGAAGATTTTATGCATACACATGCAGATATATGCATATATATTTCTTTTTACACAAATGAAAGTATATCATAAACTAGTCTGTACCTTACATTTGTTCACTTAATATATTTTGGTAGTGTCCACATATCAGTGGATGTAGAATCCGTTTACCCTTTTGAAGGCTCATGCTGTTGCTGCTGCTGCTGCTGCTAAGTCACTTCAGTCGTGTCCAACTTTTTGTGACCCCATAGTAGTCATTTAAGTACAGATTATGTGCAGTTTCAGGATGGAAGCTACAGTCAAATACTTAGCTACATTTCTTGATGCTGTTTAGCTTTATGTTAGGAGCTAATCCAAGACAGAAGATAATAGGTATAGAGACACAGTAGGCTGTATTAACATTTACAAAGTATTTTTTCCCCTATAGGAAGATTTTATATCCTCAGCTTGTTGGAATAATGCATGGCCATGTGACTTGAGCCAATGCAATGTTGAAAATGTGTCATCTTCAAGGTAGAAGTAAACAGCTTATTAAGTTGAAAATGTGTCATCTTCAAGGTAGAACTTAACAGCTTATGGTGCAGACAGACACCACTTCTTCTGCTGGGTTACAGAATGAATATGACATGGAACTTAGCTGTAACTTGTAACTCACCTATAATGGATGGGTAACATGAGTGAAAAATAAAATTTCATTATCTTAAGTAACTGATTTCAGGAAATTGCTTGGAATCACAAAATGATTTAGTTTATCTTGCCTAATACAGGGAGCAACCTAAGAAACAATAAGAGTGTGAACATTTTTAATAAAATAGCTCTTCCTGTCATGAAATGGTTTTCCAGTGACTTTTTCCTAATTCCTTCTTTCCCAATTCATTAAATCAAGTGACCAAAAAAAAAAAACCTCACTAATAATATTTTCATTTTATGTATTCATTTTTAGACTATTTTCATTCTATTTCAAATCTTTCTAGGCTATTTTGTCCGCAGATCACAGTAATCAATATTCTTGTATTTTTAAAACAAATAATTTGGGGGAGGGGTGCAAATGTCTGCTTCTGGCCATGTGTTTTATTTTCATTTTAGGTTCGAGGGATTCCTTAACAACAGAAACCACTCACTACACACAATTAACAACTTATATTGAACAGAGAGTTATTTAACTTGATTTCAATATATAATCACTAAAAGAAAAGAAAAAAATAGAAACGATAGAGAAAGGTAATAGTACATACATTACAAAATTGAGCTGACCAACATCCAAAGCAGAATTAAACGGCACTGGGAAGTCCCTTGTTAACAATAATCTGGAGTCCCAATGGGAAAAAGATCCTGCGTGGTGCATCCACACCATGGGTGAGACTTCACATTGCAGTTTTGAAGGCTCCTGCTTATAATCCCAGGTCACGACTGATATCATCATCAGTTTGCACACAAAAATGTGGCTCTAGTGTTACTTTAATCTTTTTGCAGTGCTGTTTCACCGTGTGTCATAGGATTTCATTAAACCCCAAGGAATGGCCAGACATTCAGGGGCTCAAAAATTCCAAGACCCATTTCCTTTCTTATCTAAAGGGCTGCCTGACTTGCTGTGTTTGCAGGCAGGCATGGAACCCAGTCAATGTTCAGGCAGGGCAGAAGCAGGTCAGAGACCTGCTCTCCTGCTTCTGCAACCTGAACAAGACTTCCTCTATTTTAATTTCCCTAACAGCCTGATGGAATAACTGGGTCCAGAACATCCCACTGTAAACAACTAGAAAACTGGATAAAATACATGAAGCAACTCTTTTGGATGTTGGAAAACAGGCGGCAAAAGACTGTGGTTCCTGAAAGTAGAGAAGTAGAGAAACAAGTGAGGGAAGCTTAAGATTGTCCAACTTTATGCTTGAAGGCACTTTCCTCACCCTGATTCAAAGAGGGGGATCCTAAGCAGAGCACTGAAAATTTCTGAGTTTCTGAATCAATACTAAAGGTCAGGATGCCTGAGGTGATTGAAATTATCAGGACATAGTTGGAGAAGACTCTTGAGAGTCCCTTGGACTGCAAGAAGATCCAACCAGTCCATTCTGAAAGAGATCAGCCCTGGGATTTCTTTGGAGGGAATGATGCTAAAGCTGAAACTCCAGTACTTTGGCCACCTCATGTGAAGAATTGACTCATTGGAAAAGACTCTGATGCTGGGAGGATTGGGGGCAGGAGGAAAAGGGGATGACAGAGAATGAGATGGCTGGATGGCATCACTGACTCAATGGATGTGAGTCTGAGTGAACTCTGGGAGTTGGTGATGGACAGGGAGGCCTGGTGTGCTGCGATTCATTGGGTCGCAAAGAGTCAGACATGACTGAGCGAATGAACTGAACTGAACTGAGTATTGGCAAATAGATGGGGAAAAAGTGGAAACAGTGACAGATTTTATTTTCTTGTGCCCCAAAATCACTGCAGATGGTGACTGCAGCCATGAAATTAAAAGACGTTTGCTCCTTGGGAGCAAAGTATGACAAACCTAGTCAGTGTATTAAAAAGCAGAGACATCACTTTGCTGACAAAAGTCCATATAGTTAAGCCTATGGTTTTTCAGTAGTCATGTATGGATGTGAAAGTTGTACCATAAAGAAGATTGAGCACCAAAGAACTAATGCTTCAAACTGGAACTGGAAAAGACTCTTGAGAGTCCCTTGGACAGCAAAGAGATCAACCCAGTCAATCCTAAAGGAAATCAACCCTGAATATTCATTGGAAGGACAAATGTTGAAGCAGATGTTTCAATACTTTGGCCAGCTGATGCAAAGAGCTGACTCATTGGAAAAGACCCTGATGCTGGGAAAGATTGAAGGCAGGAGGAGATGGAGGTAACAGAGGATGAGATGGTTGAATGGCATCATTGACTCAATGGACATGAGTTTGAGCAAACTCCAAGAGACAGTGAAGAATAGGGAAGCCTGGTGGGCTGCAGTTCATGGGGTTGCAGAGTTGGACACAACTTAGCAACTGAAAAACAACAAGAAACATTGGAGAGAAGGGAATTGCAGGGGAAAAAAGATTCAGAAATATCCTAGGGATTCCCTTGAGTTTGTTGTTGAATTCTCTACTATGCCTGTATAGGGAGAAACACCCCAAAATTGGGCTATGAATGATGAAGCAGTTATATTTCACAAGGTATGGAAGATATTCAAGTTCTGGGCAACCAGGGCTCTTGCTGAAAACTTGGGACAATTGATGGTAATCTCAGAGGTGTCATGCCTAAATGGTGGGGCTGAACTTGTATTTGGTTTGTTCAACTAAACTAAACAAGGGAACATTTCATGAAAAGATGGGCAAAATAAGGAACAGAAATGGTATGGACCTAACAGAAGCCAATGATATTAAGAAGAGGTGGCAAGAATACACAGAAGAACTATACAAAAAGTATCTTCATGACCCAGATAATCACAATGGTGTGATCATGCACTTAGAGCCAGACATCCTGGAATGCGCAGTCAAATGGGCCTTAGGAAGCATCTCTATGAACAAAGCTAGTGGAGGAGATGGAATTCCAGGTGAGCCATTTCAAATCCTAAAAGATGATGCTGTGAAAGTGCTGCACTCAATATGCCAGCACATTTGGAAAACTCAGCAGTGGCCACAGGACTGGAAAAATCAGTTTTCATTCCAATCCCAAAGAAGGGCAATGCCAAAGAATGTTCAAACTGCTGCACAATTGCACTCATCTCACATGCTAGTAAAGTAATGCTCAAAATTCTCCAAGCCAGGCTTAAACAATACATGAACCATGAACTTGCAGTGTTCAAGCTGGATTTAGAAAAGGCAGTGGAACCGGAGATCAAATTGTCAACATCTGTTGGATCATCAAAAAAGCAAGAAAGTTCCAGAAACATCTACTTCTGCTTTATTGACTACACCAAACCCTTTGACTGTGTGGATAACAATAAACTGGAAAATTCTGAAAAGAGATGGAAATACCACACCACCTGACCTGCCTCTTGATAAATCTGTATGCAGGTCAAGAAGCAACAGTTAGAATTGGTCAGGGAACAACAAACTGGTTCTAAATCAGGAAAAGAGTTTGTTAAGGCTGTATATCATCTCCCTGCTTATTTAACTTATACGCAGAGTACATCATGAGAAATGCTGGGCTGGAAGAAGCACAAGCTGGAATCAAGTTTGCTGGGAGAATTATCAATAACCTCAGATATGCAGATGACACTACACTTATGGCAGAAAGTGAAGAAGAACTTTCATCTCTTGATGAAAGTGAAAGAGGAGAATGTAAAAGTAGGCTTAAAACTCAACATTCAGAAAACTAAGATCGTGGCATCCAGTCCCATCACTTCATGCAAATAGGTGGGAAAACAATGGAAACAGAGAATACTTTATTTTTGGGGGCTCCAAGATCACTGCAGGTGGTGACTGTAGCCATGAAATTAAAAGATGCTTTATCATTGGAAGAAAAGCTATGAACAACCTAGACAGCATATAAAAAGCAGAGACATTACTTTTCCAACAAATCTGTCTAGTCAGAGCTATAATTTTTCCACTAGTCATGTATGGATGTGAGAGTTGGACCATAAAGAAAGCTGAGCGCCGAAGAATTGATGCTTTTGAACTGTGGTGTTTGAGAAGACTCTTGAGAGTCCTGTGGACAACAAGGAGATCAAACCAGTGAATCTTAAAGGAAATCAGTCCTGAATATTCATTGGAAGGATGGATGCTGAAGCTGACACTCCAATACTTTGACCACCTGATGTGAAGAACTGACTCACTGGAAAAGTCCCTGATTCTGGGAAAGATTGAAGGCAGCAGGAGAAGGGGACAAAAGAGGATGAGATGGCTGGATGGCATCACTGACTCAATGGACATGAGTTTGAGGAGGGTCCAGGAGTTGGTGATGGACAGGGAAGCCTGGAGTGCTGCAGTCCATGGGGTTGCAAAGAATCAGACATGACTGAGTGACTGAACTGAAGTGAAACTAGCTGTAGAGTAAAAGTCACTTTCCAAAGCTTAAAAACAAACTGAAAATGATCAAGACAAAGTGCACCACTCTGTAAAGGAAGACCACAAAATCCAGAATTCAACAACATAAGACTAACCAAGTTCAGCATTCAATTAAAAAATTGACCATGTGATCTTGTGAAAATAGGAAAATATGATCCATATTTAATAGAAAATAAGTCAAAAGAAACATGTGAGAAGTAACAGAGATGATGGAATTAACAAACAGAATTTTTTAAACAGCTGTTACATGTGTGTGTATGTTAGTTGCTCAGTTGTGTCCAACTCTGTGACTCTGTGAACTGCAGTCCACCAGTCTCCTCTGTCCATGGGTTTCTCCAGGCAAGAATACTGGAGTGGGTTGCCATTTCCTTCTCCATGCATAAGTACTTAAAGAAGAATATGAACATAAAGAGGAGCAAAGTGAAACAGTATATAGAGCAAAGCAGAAACTCTAGTTTTGAAAAGTAGATTATCCAAAATGAAAGAGCACTGGGTGAGATTCATAGCAGATTAGACATTGCAGAAGAAAATCAGTGGACTTGAAATCATAACAATAAAAATAAAATAAAACAATAAACAAAAAACAAAAAAATAATAAGAAAAATAAACAATAAATATTATCTAAAATGAAGTGCATATAGAAAAAAAAACTGAAACAAACAAATGAACAGAGGATCAGGAACTTTGGGAAAATTTTCCAGCAGTCTAGCATTTATGTAAATGATATTCCAGGAGGATGGGAGAGGACAGAAAGATATATAAAGAAATAATGGCTGAAATGTTCTAAATTTGCTGAAAACTGTAAGCCCACAGATCTGAAAAGTTCAAGGAATTTCAAATATGATAAACACAAAGAAAACCACATTAAGACACATCACAAACAAATTGGTAAAAACCAGTGATAAAGAGAAAATCTTAAAAAGCAGCCAGAGAGGAAAAATCACATGTTATGGATGGAAGAATGAAGATAATTACCGTAGTTTTCTCATCCGAAATGGTGCAGACCAGAAGACAATGGAACAGCATGTTTAAAGTGCTGAAACTAAACACAAAACCAAAAACACAACAAGAAAAGCCAGCAACCAAAAGTACCCTGTCAAACTAGATTGCTGTATCAAGTGAGTATTTCTTTCAAAAAAATAGAGGTGAAATGTGACTTTTTAGCAAACAAAAGTTGAAAGAAGTTATATCCAGGAGATTTAAACTATGAGGAATGCTAAAAGACATTGTAGAGGCAGAAACTTAGAGCTATATGAAGAAATAAAGCCTCTACAAATTGCAAATTGTGGGTAAGGTTAAAAGAATTTTTGTTTTTTCATTTCAAAATTTCTTTGAAAGGCAACTGTTTGAAGCAAAATTAAGATTACGTTTTGAGGTGTATAATGTTTGAAGAATGAAATATTTAACCACACAAAAGTTGGGAAAGAAGAAATGGAAGCATACTAATGTAATTGGTATAATAACATTTTAAGGTAGACTTTGGTAAGTTAGAAATGTATATTTTAAACCCTAGAACAAACACACTCACAAGCCATAAACTAAAAATACAGAGACAGAGGTAATAAACCAATAGTAAAGATAAAATCCAATGATAAAAGATTTTTAATTTAATCTAGTAAAAGGCAGAACAAGACTGGAAAAAATAAAGAATCTAAGGAACAAACAGTAAACACTATCAGTCTAGTCAATTCAAGCCTAATCTTATCAATAATATTAAATGTAAACTCTAAACAATTCAACTAAAAGGCTGACATTGTCAGAATGGATAAAAATGTAGGAACCAATTGTTCTTGTTATTACATGTTGTCTTTAAAAAGCCTACATTAAACATAAGGTCACATATAGCTAAAATGTAAAAGAACTGAAAAAGATATATCATACAAACACTAATTAAAAGAAAGCTGGAATGGTTGTATTAATATCAGAAAAAATGGATTTTAGAACAAGGTATGTATGTTATCAGGAAATATAATACAGAAAAAGCAATTGAAAAAATGCAAACCCCATTCATGATCAAAACTAGGAATAGAAGTAAGTTTTCTTAACCTAATTTACAAGGCATCTATAAAAAACTACAGTGAACACTCATACTTCGTGGGGAACAACTGAATACTTTTCCACCTAAGATTATAAATAGATCAAGGATATTTGTTCTCACCACTTCTATTCAACAGTTGACTAATGGTTCTAGCTGATACAATAGGACAGGGAAAGTAAATAAAAGGCATATCATTAGAAAAGAAAAAGAAAATAGTTTTATTTGTGGATAACCTGATGATTGTTAAGGGCTGAACTATGTTCCTCCAGGTTCATGTGATCAAGCTCTCAATCCCAACACCCTAAATATGACTATATTTGGAGATAGGCCTTCGAGGGGTGATTAAATTAAAATGAGGCCTTGAAGGAAACCCTGAGGGGTGGTCCTAAGATTGCAGAGGATTAGGACGGGAGACCACTTTCTCACCCACAAATTCATCAAAAGAACATTTAAATGCTGAGTAAATTCCACAAAACAACTTCTGAATGCTGGCAGAGGACATCAGGACCCAGAAAAGCAGCCCACTCTCTTTGAAAAGAGGTAGGAAAAAATACAAGACAAAAAAAGGGACAAAAGAGGTAGGGATGGAGCTTCGTCCCGGGAAGGGAGTCTTTAAAAGAGAGAAGTTTCCAAACACCAGGAGACACTCTCACTGCCGAGTCTGTGGCGAGCCTTGGAAGCACAGGGGGCAACATAACAGGGAGGATAAATAAATAAATAATTAAAACCCACAGATTATGAGCCCAACAGTAACTCCCCCAGTGGAGAAGCAGTGCAGACGCCTGCACCCGCCACTAGCAAGCGGGTCCGGGCAGGGAGGAGCGGGCTGCATTGCTTAGAGTAAGGATCTGGCCTGAATGCCCTGAGGGCAATCTGAGCGAAATAACTTGGGCCAGCAAACCAGACTGGGGGATAACTACCACGCAAAAAGCCAGCCCTAACCTAAGACACTGCCAGGCCCATGCACAGAACAAAGGACTGAACAGAACTAGCTGGCTGCAGACCATACCCCTCTGGTGACAGGCAGCCAGAGCCGGAAGGGGGCAATCGCAGACCCAGAGAGACATTATCTACCAAACTGCAAGCAGGCTTCTTTGCTAACTAAGACTTCCTGGGGTTCTGGACAGTCAACATCTGCCTAAGAAGGTGCGCCAGTTGTACACCCAGAAAACAGAGCAGCAGGGACGGGGGCGGTGGGGGGGGAGGGGGCAATATGTCGCAGCGACCGCATTTGCCAAACACCCCATCACTTGAGCTGCTTGGACCTGGGAAGGGCACAAAACGCAGGCCCAACAGAGTCTGCGCCTCTGAGGACTACCCAAGTGCCTCAACCTGAGCAGCTTAAACCTGGGGGGTGCATGCAGCTCAGGGCTGGCCTTGGACAGTTCCTGGCGGAGCAACCTAGGGCCTGAGCAGTGTGGGCAGGGAGGGCACAGGCGCTGTGAGCGGGGCCAGGCCCAGTGTGGCTGAGGCACTGCGAGCACACGCCAGTGTTATTTGTTCGCAGCGTCCCTCCCTCCCCACAGCGCTACTGAATAAGTGAGCCTAAAAAAAGTGTCCACCGCCCCCTTTGTGTCAGGGCGGAAATCAAACACTGCAGAGACCAGCAAACAGAAGAAGCTAAAACAGAGGGAACCGCCTTGGAAGTGACAGGTGCAATAGATTAAAACCCTGTCGTTAGTATGGACTACACAGGAAGGGGCCTATAGATCTTGAGAAACATAAGCCGGACCAAAGAACTATCTAAAAATGAACGGACCCCACAATACCCACAACAGCACCAGAGAAAGTCCTAGATATATTTTTACTATCATTCTTTTTTTTTAATTAAAAAAAAATTTAAGTCCTCTATTACTACTTTAATTTTCACTTTTATAACCTACAATTACTTTGCAAAAAAAAGACCCTATTTTTTAAAACAAACTTCATATATATAGATATATTATAATTTTGTGACTTTTCTTTCTTTCTTTTTTTCCTTCTTTTCTTTAATATTGTATTTTTGAAATTCCAGACTCCACTCTAGATTCTTAATCTTTGCTTTTTGGTATTTGTTATCAATTTTTTACCTTTAAAACCCCAATCTTCAGTACCCATTTTTACTTAGGAGCGAGATTACCGGCTTGACTGCTGTCTCCCCCTTTGGACTCTCCTTTTTCTCCACCAGGTCGCCTCTGTTTCCTCCCTACCCCCTCTCTTCCCTACCCAACTCTGTGGCTCTCTGTGTTCCAGACGGTGGAGAACACTTAGGGAACTGATTACTGGCTGGATCTGTCTCACTCCTTTTGATTCCCCCCTTTTATCCTCCTGGCCAAGTTTGTCTCCTTCCTCCCTCTTCTCTTCTCTGTATAACTCTGTGAACATCTCTGAGTGGTCCAGTTGTGAAGTGCACATAAGGAAGTGATTACTGGCTAGCTTGCTCTCTCTTTTATGGATTCCACCTCATCTCATTTGGGTCACCTCTAACTCCCTCCTCCCTCTTCTCTTCTCCATGTAACTCTGTGAACCTCTCTGGGTGTCCCTCACTGTGGAGAAACTTTTCATCTTTAACCTAGATGTTTTATCAACAGTGTTGTATAGGAGAAGTCTTGAGACTACTGTAAAAATAAAACTGAAAACCAGAAGCAGGAGGCTTAAGTCCAAATCCTGAGAATACCAGAGAACTCCTGACTCCAGGGAACATTAATTGACAGGAGCTCATCAAATGCCTCCATACCTACACTGATACCAAGCAGCACCCAAGGGCCAACAAGTTCCAGAGCAAGACATACCACGCAAATTCTCCAGCAACACAAGAACACAGCCCTGAGCTCCAATATACAGCGTGCCCAAAGTTACTCCAAAACCATTGACATTTCATAACTCATTACTGGACACTTCATTGCACTCCAGAGAGAAGAAATCCAGCTCCACCCACCAGAACACCGACACAAGCTTCCCTAACCAAGAAACCTTGACAAGCCACCTGTACAACCTTACCCACAGCAAGGAAACTCCACATTAAAGAGAACTCCACAAACTGCCAGAATACAGAAAGGCCACCCCAAACACAGCAATATAACCAAGATGAAGAGACAGAGGAATACCCAGCAGGTAAAGGAACAGGAAAAATGCCCACCAAACCAAACAAAAAAGGAAGAGATACGGAATCTACCTGATAAAGAATTCCAAATAATGATAGTGAAAATGACCCAAAATCTTGAAATCAAAATGGAATCACAGATAAATAGCCTGGAGACAAGGATTGAGAAAATGCAAGAAAGTTTTAACAAGGACCTAGAAGAAATAAAAAAGAGCCAATATATAATGAGTAATGCAATAAATGAGATCAAAAACACTCTGGAGGCAACAAATAGTAGAATAACAGAGACAGAAGATAGGATTAGTGAAGTAGAAGATAGAATGGTAGAAATAAATGAATCAGAGAGGCAAAAAGAAAAACGAATTAAAAGAAATGAGGACAATCTCAGAGACCTCCAGGACAGTGTTAAACGCCCCAATATTCGAATCATAGGAGTCCCAGAAGAAGAAGACAAAAAGAAAGACCATGAGAAAATACTTGAGGAGATAATAGTTGAAAACTTCCCTAAAATGGGGAAGGAAATAATCACCCAAGTCCAAGAAACACAGAGAGTCCCAAACAGGATAAACCCAAGGTGAAACACCCCAAGACACATATTAATCAAATTAACAAAGATCAAGCACAAAGAACAAATATTAAAAGCAGCAAGGGAAAAACAACAAATAACACACAAGGGGATTCCCATAAGGATAACAGCTGATCTTTCAATAGAAACTCTTCAGGCCAGGAGGGAATGGCAAGACATACTTAAAGTGATGAAAGAAAATAACCTACAGCCCAGATTACTGTACCCAGCAAGGATTCCATTCAAATATGAAGGAGAAATCAAAAGCTTTACAAGCCAAAGCTGAGAGAATTCAGCACCACCAAACCAGCTCTCCAACAAATGCTAAAGGATATTCTCTAGATAGGAAACACAAAAAGGGTGTATAAACCTGAACCCAAAACAATAAAGTAAATGGCAACGGGATCAATAATTATCAATTATCAATACTTACCTTAAATGTAAATGGGTTGAATGCCCCAACCAAAAGACAAAGACTGGCCAAATGGATACAAAAACAAGACCCCTATATATGTTGTCTACAAGAGACCAACCTCAAAACAGGGGACACATACAGACTGAAAGTGAAGGGCTGGAAAAAAATATTCCATGCAAATAGAGACAAAAAGAAAGCAGGAGTAGCAATACTCATATCAGATAAAATAGACTTTAAAACAAAGGCTGTGAAAAGGGACAAAGAAGGACACTACATAATGATCAAAGGATTAATCCAAGAAGATATAACAATTATAAATATATATGCACCCAACATAGGAGCACCGCAATATGTAAGACAAATGCTAACAAGTATGAAAGGGGAAATTAACAATAATACAATAATAGTGGGAGACTTTAATATCCCACTCACACCTGTGGATAGATCAACTAAACAGAAAATTAACAAGGAAACACAAACTTTAAATGATACAATAGATCAGTTAGACCTAATTGATATCTATAGGACATTTCACCCCAAAACAATGAATTTCACCTTTTTCTCAAGTGCACACAGAACCTTTTTCAGGATAGATCACATCCTGGGCCATAAATCTAGCCTTGGTAAATTCAAAAAAATGAAATCATTCCAAGCATCTTTTCTGACCACAATGCAGTAAGATTAGATCTCAATTACAGGAGAAAAACTATTAAAAATTCCAACATATGGAGGCTGAACAACACACTTCTGAATAACCAACAAATCACAGAAGAAATAAAAAAGAAATCAAAATATGCATGGAAACTAATGAAAATGAAAACACAACAACCCAAAACCTGTGGGACACTATAAAAGCAGTGCTAAGGGGAAAGTTCATAGCAATACAGGCATACCTCAAGAAACAAGAAAAAAGTCAAATAAATAACCTAACTCTACACCTAAAGCAACTAGAAAAGAAAGAAATGAAGAGCCCCAGAGTTAGTAGGAGGAAAGAAATCTTAAAAATTAAGGCAGAAATAAATGCAAAAGAAACAAAAGAGACCATAGCAAAAATCAACAAAGCCAAAAGCTGGTTCTTTGAAAGGATAAATAAAATTGACAGACCATCAGCCAGATCCATCAAGAAACAAAGGGAGAAAAATTAAATCAATAAAACTAGAAATGAAAATGGAGAGATCACAACAGAAAACACAGAAACACAAAAGATCATAAGAAACTACTATCAGCAATTATACGCCAATAAAACGGACAATGTGGAAGAAACGGACAAATTCTTAGAAAAGTACAACTTTCCAAAACTGAACCAGGAAGAAATAGAACATCTTAACAGATCCATCACAAGCATGGAAATTGAAACTGTAATCAAAAATCTTCCAGCAAACAAAAGCCCAGGTCCAGACGGCTTCACAGCTGAATTCTACCAAAAATTTAGAGAAAAGCTAACACCTATCCTTCTCAAACTCTTCCAGAAAATTGCAGAGGAAGGTAAACTTCCAAACTCATTCTATGAGGCCACCATCACCACAAAAAAGAAAACTACAGGCCAATATCACTGATGAACATAGATGCAAAAATCCTTAACAAAATTCTAGCAATCAGAATCTACACAACACATTAAAAACATCATACACCATGACGAAGTGGGCTTTATCCCAGGAATGCAAGGATTCTTCAATATCTGCAAATCAATCAATATAATACACCACATTAACAAATTGAAAAATAAAAGCCATATGATTATCTCAATAGATGCAGAGAAAGCCTTTGACAAAATTCAACAACCATTCATGATAAAAACTCTCCAGAAAGCAGGAATAGAAGGAACATACCTCAACATAATAAAAGCTATATATGACAAACCCACAGCAAACATTATCCTCAATGGTGAAAAATTGAAAGCATTTCCCCTAAAGTTAGGAACAAGACAAGGATGCCCACTTTCACCACTACTATTCAACATAGTTTTGGAAGTTTTGGCCACAGCAATCAGAGCAGAAAAAGAGATAAAAGGAATCCAAATTGGAAAAGAAGTAAAACTCTCACTTTTTGCAGATGGCATGATCATCCACCTAGAAAACCCTAAAGACTCCACCAGAAAATTACTAGAGCTAATCAATGAATATAGTAAAGTTGCAGGATATAAAATCAACACACAGAAATCTCTTGCATTCCTATACACTAATAATGAGAAAATACAAAGAGAAATTAAGGAAACAATTCCATTCACCATTGCAATGATAAGAATAAAATACTTAGGAATATATCTACCTAAAGAAACTAAAGACCTATATATAGAAAACTATAAAACACTGGTGAAAGAAATCAAAGAGGACACTAATAGATGGAGAAATATACCATGTTCATGGATCAGAGGAATCAATATAGTGAAAATGAGAATACTACCCAAAGCAATCTATAGATCCAGTGCAATCCTATCAAACTACCAACGGTATTTTTCACAGAGATAGAACAAATAATTTCACAATTTGTATGGAAATACAAAAAACCTCAAATAGCCAAAGCAATCTTGAGAAAGAAGAATGGAACTGGAGAAATCAGCCTGCCTCACTTCAGGCTCTACTACAAAGCACAGTCATCAAGACAGTATGGTACTGGCACAAAGACAGAAATATAGATCAATGGAACAAAATAGAAAGCCCAGAGATAAATCCATGCACCTATGGACACCTTGTCTTTGACAAAGGAGGCAAGAATACACAGTGGAGAAAAGACAATCTCTTTAACAAGTGGTGCTGGGAAAACTGGTCTACCACTTGTAAAAGAATGAAACTAGAACACTTTCTAACACCACACACAAAAATAAACTTAAAATGGATTAAAGATCTAAAAGTAAGACCAGAAACTAAAACTCCTAGAGGAGAACATAGGCAAAACACTCTCCGACATACATCACAGCAGGATCCTCTATGACTCACCTCCCAGAATATTGGAAATAAAGCAAAAATAAACAAATGAGACCTAATTAAATTTAAAAGCTTCTGCACAACAAAGGAAACTATAATAAAGGTGAAAAGACAGACTTCAGAATGGGAGAAAACAATAGCAAATGAAGCAACTGACAAACAACTAATCTCAAAAATATACAAACAACTCCTACAGCTCAATTCCAGAAAAATAAATGACCCAGTCAAAAACTGGGCCAAAGAACCAAATAGACATTTCTCCAAAGAAGACATACGGATGGCTAACAAACACATGAAAAGATGCTCAACATCACTCATCATCAGAGAAATGCAAATCAGGACCACAATGAGGTACCATTTCATGCCAGTCAGAATGGCTATGATCCAAAAGTCTACAAGAATTAAATGTTGGAGAAAAGGGAACCCTCTTACACTGTTGGTGGGAATGCAAACTAGTACAGCCACTATGGAGAACAGTGTGGAGATTCCTTAAAAAACTGGAAATAGAACTGCCTTATGACCCAGCAATCCCACTGCTGGGCATACACACCGAGGAAACCAGAATTGAAAGAGACACGTGTACCCCAATGTTCATCGCAGCACTGTTTATAATAGCCAGGACATGGAAGCAACCTAGATGTTCATCAGCAGATGAATGGATAAGAAAGCTGTGGTACATATACACAATAGCGTATTACTCAGCCATTAAAAAGAATACATTTGAATCAGTTCTAATGAGGTGGATGAAACTGGAGCCGATTATACAGAGTGAAGTAAGCCAGAAAGAAAAACACCAATACAGTATACTAACGCATATATATGGAATTTAGAAAGATGGTAATGATAACCCTGTATGTGAGACAGCAAAAGAGACACAGATGTATAGAACAGTCTTTTGGACTCTGTGGGAGAGGGAGAGGGTGGGGTGATTTGGGAGAATGGCATTGAAACATGTGTAATATCATATATGAAACAAATCGCCAGTCCAGGTTTGATGCATGATACTGGATGCTTGGGGCTGGTGCACTGGGATGACCCAGAGGGATGGTATGGGGAGGGAGGGGGGTTCAGGATGGGGAACACGTGTATACCTGTGGCAGATTCATGTTGATGTATCACAAAACCAATACAATATTGTAAAGTAATTAACCTCCAGTTAAAATAAATGAATTTATATTAAAAAAAAAAAAGGAAATCCTGAATCCCATCTGACTGGTGTACTTATAAGAAGAGGAAATTTGGACACATAGACACGAGGAGCATGCACAGGTGAAAGCTCATGTGAAGATAGAGCAAAAAGTTCAATCTGCTAGTCAATGAAAGAGTACTCAGAAGAAAGCAAATCTGCTGACTCCTTGATCTTGGGCTTCCAGGCCCCAGAACTGTGAGAAATAAATTTCTGTTAAGTCACCCATTTTTGACATTTTGTTATGGTAGCCCTAACAAATATGATGGCATTATAGAAAGCCCTAAGTAATCTTCAGTAAAAGGGCATTAGAACTAACAAGTAAATTTAGGAAGATGATAGGGTACAAAATCAGTATACAAAAATCAACTCTGTTTCTACATAGTTACAACCAATTGGAATGGTGAAATCAACATGTAGTACCATTAGCCCAATAACAAAAACATGAAATTATAAAATACTGAGGAACAATTTAGCAAAATATTTTCAATACTTGTGCAATAAAAACTACAAAGCATTAAGTGGAAAAATTAAATAATACTTAAATAAATGGAGCAGTATATCATGCAAATCAAAAGACTCAATATTGTAAGTCAAATATTCCTTAAGTTCATCTACACTTACAACTTAGAATTTAAAAATAGCAAAATATTTTATTATCACTGCACATAAGGAAATATATAAATGGCCAATAAACACTTAAAATGTGTTCAATATTAACACTCATCAAGAAAAGTAATTAAAACCACAATGAGGTACCATCTCTTCTGGGAAAACATTTTAAAATGTTTTCCCAAAGTAATTCCAATCATAATTCCAGAGATGGTTCTATACAAACTTTATTCTAAAGTTTATATGGAAATATGAAAGACCTAGAAGAGCTAAAGCAATTTTGAAAAAGTAAAACAAAGTATGAAGATTTACATTATGGAGTTTAAGTATTTCCACAGAGCTACAGGATTCAAGACAGGGTGGTATTCACTTAAGCACAGTTTATGAAACACAACAGAATCCAGATATAGACCCCCATGCTGCTGCTGCTGCTGCTAAGTCCCTTCAGTCGTGTCCAACTCTGTGCGACCCCATAGATGGCTTCCCACCAAGCCCCCCTCCCATCCCTGGGATTCTCCAGGCAAGAACACTGGAGTGGGTTGCCATTTCCTTCTCCAATGCATGAAACTGAAAAGTGAAAGTGAAGTCTCTCAGTCGTGTCCTACTCTTAGTGACCCCATGGACTGCAGCGCACCAGGCTCCTATGGGATTTTCCAGGCAAGAGTACTGGAGTGGGGTGCCATTGCCTTCTCTGAGACCCCCATATACATGGCCAATTGATCTGAACAAAAAAATTAAGGAAGTTTAATGGGAAAGGATAGTCTTTAAACAAATGGTTCTGAAACTAATGAGTATCCATACAGAAAAAAATTAACATTTACCATTACTTTATTTCATGAACATTAATTTACTTGAAATGGATCATAGAACCTAACATAAAGTCTGAAACTATAAATCTTCTAGGGGAAAAAAATGGGAGAAAGATCTTAGCAACCTTGAAATAAAGATTTTTTGACATATAAAGCATAAAAAGAAATTATGAATTACAAATTATCAAAATTAAAATCTTTTCTTTAAAAAGTTAAGGAAATTAAAATTCAAGCCACAGATTGGGAGAAAAACACAATATCTATGTCAAACAGAGGACTTGTATCAAACATATATAAAGAACACTTACAACTTAGAATTTAAAAATAGCAAAATATTTTGTTATCACTGCACACAAGGAAATATATAAATGGCCAATAAATACTTAAAATGTGTTCAGTATTAACACTCATCAAGAGAAGTAATTAAAACCACAATGAGGTACCATCTGTTCTAGGAAAACATTTGAAAAAAAAAACAACCCCACTAAGGGTTAGTAAGAATGTGAAACAACCAGATCTTTCCTACATTATTTGTGGGAATGTGAAAGTTGTACAACCAACTTTGAAAACAGTTTGGCAGCTTAGCATACTTTTGTCCAAAGACTCAATAATCACATTTCAAGAGAAATGAAAACATGTCCACTTGAGGACTACTACATGAACATGTTCCAGTTCATAGCAACTTAAATCATTACAGTCCCAAACTGGGAATAACTCATATAGCCATCGTTATGTGGCAAACTTTTATGTTCATACACTGGAACACCACTCAGAAATAAAAAGGAAATGTAAGACTTTCCTGGTGGTGTACTGATTTAGAATCCACCTACCAGTGCAGGGACAGGGGTTAGATCTCTGGTCTGGGAAGATTCCACATGCTGCCAAGCAACAAAGCCTGTGTGCTGTAACTACTGAGCCCACACTCAAGAGCCCACAAGCTGCAACTACTAAAGCCCATGTGTCTAGAGACTGTGCTCTGCAAAAAGAGAAGCCACTGCAATGAGAAGCCTGTGCAGAGAAACAGGAGAGTAGTCCCCACTTGCTGCTACTAGAGAAAACCCATGTGTAGCAATGAAGACTCAGTGCAGCCAAAAATAAATAAACAATACATATAAGTACAGCAATGTATACATGTCAAAGCAGGTAAATAAAAAATAAGAAGGAATGTACTATTACTAACGAATGCAACAACACGATGAGATTTAGTTGCTCAGTCGTGTCCAACTCTTTGGCTCCTCTGTCCATGGGATTCTCCAGGCAAGAATACTGGAGTGGATTGTCATTTCCTTCACCAGAGGATCTTTTCCACCCAGGGATCAAACCCAGGTCTCCTGCATTGCAGGCAGATTCTTTACAGTCTGAGCTAAAGGAAAATCCTCAACAACATGAATGAATCTCAAAAGAATTATGCTAAGTAAAAGAAGTCAGACACAAAAGAGTACATATGCTGTCATTCCATTTGTAAGAATGGAAAAGATCCTGATGGAAAAGATAACACTAATCCCAAAGAATAGAAAGTAGGTCATTCATTACATGGAACAAAGGGTGGAGGAACTGACTATAAAGGAACATGATGGAGGTTTTTTAGGGTGATGGAACTATTCCATATTTTTTAATAGTACTAATTACACTGATTGACATATATATGTGTGTGTGTCAAAACTCACTGAACTATTGCCTAAAATGGGCCTTTTAGTTTATAGAATTATTCTTCAATATGCTTCATCAAAATAATTTTTAAAACTTTAATGGAACATAATGGATTATTTGACATTTCAGTCTCTGTTCAAATAAACAAAAGCAACATAAAAAGTGCCACTGGGTCATGAGGACAATATTTCTGGGTAACAGTTTGAGCACCAGTCTCACCAGATGTTTTGTGGGATGCTGATGAATTGTGACAATTTCAAATTTTAAGGATGACTTGGTTTTTCTAAAAATTGTGAATGGTTATGACCTATTCATTTTTCTCTCATATTCTGTAGTTTGTTGGATAAACTCTTACCTGCTTATATTTTTCAAAATTTTCAAATGAACATTTTAATTTTTCTTTCATTTTCTTCCTTCCTTCACTCCCTCTCTTTCCTTTTTCTCTCTTTTCCCCTCTCCCTCCTTTCCTTGTTCTTTCTTCGTATGTTTTAAAGGGAAGATCTATCTCTTCTCTCTTACCCTCACTGGTTCTCCATCTCTACTTTTCAGCTAAAGAAACATTTATCAAAGTGGAATCATAGCATGGTATCAATAAAACTTGGAAGATCTGGCTTCCCATCTTAGCTGTTCTGTGAATCAGCCACGTTATCTTGATCCAGTTGGCCATTCTCTCATTCCACAAACTCTCTGATTTTGGCCTCCAGTTCCTCATTGGTAAAATGAGAGAGCTAAATTCTGTGATATCTTCTGTTTCTCATAGTTCTTCCCTTAAGGTCCGACTGGTAGAAGCCTCACAATTACTCCCTTGTCATTTACAAACTGCATCCTCCATTATAGAGCAATCCATGTTGTCTTGCTGGCAACTGAGGAGGAAGAAGAGGAAAAACTTTAAGCATCTTACTAGGGCTTGGTTTAAAGGTAACTCACCATGGGGAAAGCATGATCATACAATTTTCCCCAAAGAGTACAACACACTCACACTCAGGGCTCTCACACACGTGCTCTCAACATGAGTGGGTGTGCAGGGTTTATCACCACAATGTTATGGACGACTATCTTAGACAGTAGGATATGCCTTGATTCTGCAGACCTTAACCAGGTCAGCTTCTGGAGTCTTTCCCTTTACCATATGGGTTTGGCATGACGAAATCAAAACCCAAGTCCCTTCAAGCTTCAAATCATTTGGACTCAACCTCTGCTTCACTGCACCTAGGCTCATCAAAAACAACATTTTGACAAAACATTAAACTTCAAAAAAGAGGTGTAAATTTGTTCCTCCACAGTCTTCTACATGGATTGAATCTGTTTCAAGGAAATCTGGGGCTTTGCATTAAATCTTGGGCATGACTAGGACCAAAAAGGAGGCTCTGTGGGAATATGGTGACAAGGATGGTGGACTGGGGAGAGCCTCTCCCTGCAGTGCGTATCTGCTGCAGGTTTGCCTACCTCAGACTGGCCCCATTGATCAGGCCTGTGCCTCCAACCATCCAACACTCCTTCTTTGGTGTAGAAATCATTCTTGAGCTCTCAGTGTGTACTCAGAATTGTTTAAAAGACAATGACGAGTCAGAATGAGGCAGCACTCTGGAGTTCGACTGCTGTTGCCCTAATCTTGTTGTAACAAGTGTGTACCATGGGCAAGATAGTCACGAAATTCACTAAACTTTAGTTTCATCATCAACAAAATGGGGAGAATAAAAATATATACTCCCTAGGATTAAGTGAGGTAGAGTCCATAAAACAATGGGCACAGTACTTGGTAGTTGGAAAGCCTTTCGATAACTGTTAGCAAATGTCACCATCATTATTATTGAGGGAGAGAGAATTACAAATGTCAACAGAGCAGAAGTATCCTTCAGGTATCCAAAGTGATGAATGACTAGTCCTGGCCAGGTTAATGAGGCTGACTTCCCTGAGTAGGGGGCAACTGTGCTGCCCTGAAGTGAGAGTGGGAGTTTGATAGCTGAAAACTGTCAAAGGGCGTTCCGGTTGGATGGATCAGCAATACAGTCCCTATATGACCTCACCCAGGAGGATGTGACTGCTCAGTCATTAAAAAAAAATAAAGAGCCCTAAGCTCACTATGGGAGGCGACACGGTGGAAGGACAATTAAGCTGCAGCCTGTTCATGGACTTCCTGCTGAACCTAAACAGATTTCTCAGACCAGTGACTCATCAACAGGGCAGACTACATGTACCTGTTGCGTAAACCCCGTGCTTTTGGTTTATTTTTATCTTGCTTCTGTAACTCCTCTTTGTTCCATTATTAATACTCAGTGCATTGGGCGATGCGATCAACTCCTTTTTGGCTTTTTGCATTCCTTTTGCATTTTGTGGCAAAGAGAGTGACTTCCTCTAGACCCATTTTCTTTCCTTTTTTCTGGAAAAATGTTCTTCTCTCTGATGTGTTACCTATATGACGTAAAGTAGCTGTCATTTCTACACTTCATTGCATAGCGTGATTGCCATGGATATTCAATTGGAATTAATATTTACTGTCTATTGTGCTAGGCACTTTGAAGGCTTTTTCCCATTTAGTTCTCATGACAGTTATGGTTTTAGCATTTTGTGGATGGGACTCAAAGAGGTGAAGTAACCTGACCAATGTCAGCAGGCCTGAATATGAGGTGTGCTGCTTGCTGACTTTCTTTTGTGGCCCTTGCTCTCACCACTGGACAACATGCCCACAAGACACCCAGGCCTGGGAAGAGCAGCTGTGTGGGGAAGGCAGAGATCATTTTCTTCCTTCTCTGATATTTAGAGCTCCCTCAAGCTCAGGTCTGTGGCTGTTGGGTGTCTCATCACAAATGTTGCCAAGATTTCCATTTCTATACATTCAGGTCAAATTTGCTCCATTGCTTTCACATATCTGAGGGTAGTTTAATTACAAATACCCTTGTTCTCATCCCCTACCAAGATGTCTTTTGTTTTTGTTTTTTTCAGGCAAAGCAGTGTCCATTTTTAAGTCTTAGTGTTAAAGCATGGCAGAGACAGAGAAAAGTAAATGACCACACTTTCATTTGTGGATGATTTTCTCATCTACTGAATAGTGGGAAGTATCTATTGCTGTACTTTTCACTTTTATATTGTTTTAAAAAATTAAAAAATATATATATTATGTGCTTCTCCAATTCTCTGTTTTGTGATTTCTGATATGAACAAAACTTTGAAGATTCTTGAACTCACTTCAGTGTGAGCAATTAATCCACAATCCCTGATCAACAGTTCCACTCTTATCAATTCCCATATCATAGAGATCCTTCTGCAACTTTCCTAATAACCGGGAGAAGATTTCCTTTATTTAATATGCTCTTTTCTCATTAGGAAGCCAACATACAATGGCATTTCTCCCTTTCTTCCCCGCCTGTCTGGCTTTGACTGGCGGTGGGATTAATTGGGCCATGATCAATCTCCTAAAAGATGGCAAATTGGGAATGGCAGGTGGAAGGAGGAAAGCATGAATATTAATTAGCTAGGATTCCAAACAGAAGCCTTTTAATTATATTAAAATGCACAGGCCTGCAGGCAGCGAGATGATTCCTGCTGTAAATCTGTCGACAGGCCATTAGCTCAGCCACGTCAATGCCTTTTAATGAATGAATATATACATTTCAAGTGGGGGAGAGAGAAATACTTTCCTGTTTATAAATATTAAAAGGAAAACTATCAACGTGAGGTGATATCTATGACAGCTCCTTTCAGGCTGGAGGTGTTTGGGGAAGGCAGGAAAGGTAGTCTCCCTGAACTGCTCATCCAGGCTGTGAAATTGAAGCCTGTGGCTGATATGGAGACTGATACAATTAATAACAGATGACTGCAGCCAGGGTGACCTAGCAGCTCAGGTTCACGGTTGGTCCATGAGAGAGGCATTTGAGGAAGTTACATTAACTTTCAGGTCACTTTCAAACCATTTGCTACAGGAAACAAGGAAGTCAGTTCTTTGGTTCTTGTTAACATGAAGAAAAGCATTTAAAGATTGAAAAGTGGCCAGTCACTATGGGGAAAGGGCCATGAACTGAGAAGTGTTAGAATCCATGGCGGTAAAGAAATGGTAGAGAATAAATACAAGGACACCAAAGGGGAAAGGGGTGAAGTGGGAGAAATTGGGAGATTAAGATGGACACATATACAATACTTGCACTATTTGTAAAATAGATAACTAATAAGAACATACTGTTATAACACAGGGAACTCTAGTTAATGCACTGTAGTGACCTGAATGGGAAGGAAGGCCAAAAGATAGGAGACAATATGTTTATGTATGGCTGATGCATTTTGCTGTACAGTAGAAACTAGCACAACATTGTAAAGCAACTGTACACCAAAAAAAAATTAATTAAATATAAAAATTACATCCATTCAACACTTTTCATACACCACCCAATACAAGGTGAATTTAACCCTATTCTCTTAATAATGTCAAACTGAACCCACACATGCCACATGGATCAGGTATATATAACCTCATTAATTGAGTTATAGAGAATGGAGACTTAAGAACCAATGGTCAAAACCTCAATGGCTGCATTTTTTTATGGTGTTTTGTAGGGGAAAAAAAAAAAAAACTATTGAAAAGTTATTGAATAAACTTTCAATCTGCTAAAAATAAATAAATAAATAAACCCCCCCCCCCCCAACAGAAATGAAGTTCAAGCAGGCAGATCTCTGTAGATCTAGTCACCTTGAGAAGATCTGTGGAAGAGCATGGCAGGGAATATGGAAACACACCAGCTGGGAATGGGAATATGGAAACACACCATGAGAATGGGAAAGTGGGATGAAGAAAAGCTGGTCACAGATGACTTCATAGATTCAAAAGGCTTGAACAGAGCTTAGTGACCCACTAGTCCAACCTCCTCATTTTAGAGAATTAGAAACAGGCCCAGAGGGGAGGAATGCCTTGGACAGAGTGCTTAGTTGGTAGAGGAATCCTCTTTACTTCCCTACCTACCTACTTACTTATGTATCCATTTCCTTAACTATCTACCTACTTACCTACTTACCTATTTGTGTACCCCTTCCTTCTGTAAAATGTTTGAGGATTCTCTTGACCCTCAGTCTGGAGGATTTTTAAAGACCTCTTGCTGGCTTCCTATTAATAACTTTAAATAAGAACACATTTGAGAGAATAAACTTATGGTTGCTGGGGTTGGGGGTGATGGGAAGAAGAGGGGAGAGGATAGTTAGGGAGTTTGGAAAGGACATGTACACACGGCTATATTTAAAATGGATAACCAAAAATACCTACTGTATAGCATGTGGAAATCTGCTCTATGTTATGTGGCAGCCTGGATGTGAGGGAGTTTGGGGGAAAATAGATACATGTATATATACAGCTGAGGCCCTTTGCTATCCACCCAAAACTATCACAACGTTAATCAACTATACTCCAATAAAAAATAAAAAATAAGAACACATTCGAGGAAACTGCATATTATGCACACTTTAATCTGAGAATATCCATTGATAGGGTCATAATAGTTCAACCCAACTGCAGAGACTCTACCTGATTCATCCCAGTCTACAGGAATGCCACCAAAAGAATGCAATGACTTTGTGGAGCTACCCTTGAATTACTCTTTTTTTTTTTTTTTTTAAATTTTTATTTTTTATTTTTTTTTTTTTTAAATTTTAAAATCTTTAATTCTTACATGTGTTCCCAAACATGAAACCCCCTCCCACCTCCCTCCCCATAACATCTCTGAATTACTCTTGATTTTGAAAGCCTTTCAGGTGAAGAAAGAAGCTCACGCGAAGATACCTGAGAACACTCAGGCCTGGAAGTTCAGTACTGGTGACTATGAAAATAATTCTTTTGAGCACAATTTAAAAAAATGCTATATAGTTGAAATCCTATCAAGAGTCCTTATGATTCTGAAAAGCTTTATGTGGACTTTTTAAGGATAAGTTCAGAAATCAGCTGTAGATGGGCACTCTCCTGTACATGTACATACACGTGAGTGAGAGTGTGTATGTATAGGTTTTGGGAGAGCAAGTCATAAGTTGGTTCTATCAGTCAATGGAACAGCATTCCCATGATGGATACACAGCTCCCAAACATCTGGCTTTAGCACAATAGGAACTCGGGAGAGAGAATGTGGATGACTTAACAAAGGACACTTCTTATTGGAAAAGCAGCTTAAAGAGTACGTCAAGAAAGTAATATGAAAGTATTGCTGCCATGGGCTTCTCTGGTGGCTCAGATGGTAAAGAATCTTCCTGCATTGCTGGAGATGCATGTTTGATCCCGGGGTTGGGAAGATCCCTGTGGAAGGTAATGTCTACCCATTTCAGTGTTCTTACCTGGAAAATTCCATGGACAGTTGCTACTGCTATGTATTCTCACACATTATTCTAGCCACAGGGATCAGGCATGCTCAAAACTTCTTTGAGATGCACTTAATTTAGCCTCAAGACTATGAAACATAGTAATGTACTTTATTTGGTAATATCAAGAAGATCAGTTCAGTTCAGTCATTCAGTCGTGTCCGACTCTTTGCAACCCCATGAATCGCAGCACGCCAGGCCTCCCTGTCCATCACCAACTCCTGGAGTTCACTCAGACTCACGTCTATCGAGAAGGTGATGTCATCCAGCCATCTCATCCTCTGTTGTCCCCTTCTCCTCCTGCCCCCAATCCCTCCCAGCATCAGAGTCTTTTCCAATGAGTCAACTCTTTGCATGAGGTAGCCAAAGTACTGTTCAGCCTTAGCATCATTCCTTCCAAAGAAATTCCAGGGCTGATCTCCTTCAGAATGGACTGGTTGGATCTCCTTGCATTCCAAGGGACTCTCAAGAGTCTTCTCCAACACCACAGTTCAAAAGCATCAATTCTTCAGCTCTCAGCCTTCTTCACAGTTCAACTCTCACATCCATACATGACCACAGGAAAAACCATATCCTTGGCTAGACACACCTTTGTTGGCAAAGTAATGTCTCTGCTTTTGAATATGCTATCTAGGTTGGTCATAACTTTTCTTCTAAGGAGATAGGGGATGATAAAAGTCACACTGCAGTATATTAGATGTCCATTCAGCTCAGTTCAATGTGGATTCAATGTTTCTTCTGTGCCAGAGAGGAGATTAGGGGCAACTGCGGTATAGTGGTGAGCATATCTGCCTTCCAGAGAGGGGATTAGGATCTAATGATGCAAAGAAGAATAAGACACAGTGCTGCTCATTTTCAGCCTACTCTTCTGGAAATACATGACCAAGTAACTGTAACACACTGGGGCAAATGCAGTAGTGGGGGTGTGCACGGGAAACAAAGGGGTGCAGAAGAACAGCACTGGCCTCACTTGTGGGGTTGGGGTGGTTCTCAGAGAAGATGGAGTCTGAGAATGAGCTTGGGTGGACAAGAGAAAGTTGGAGGGAGAGAGGGAGACAGGGAAGGGAAAAGATGTGACCTTCAGACTCAGTATCAGCAGCAAAGGTATGCTTCTTGACACTATGTTTCTTGTTAAAGAAAAACTTATTTTGCTGTTGCTGCTTTCAGATGAAGATCAAGGTTCATCTGAATTAGAAATTTGCCTCTTCATGAGATGATGATAAGAAAAACTAATAAAACAGAGCATTCAACAACCTACCATTCGCTGTCCGAGTTGTTCCTCTTTTCTGCCTAGCTATTTGGAAGATCTGAGCACTGCTTATATGGCTGAGTGACTTCACTTTCACTTTTTACTTTCATGCGTTGGAGAAGGAAATGGAAACCCACTCCAGTGTTCTTGCCTGGAAAATCCCAGGGATGGGGGAGCCTGGTGGGCTGCCATCTATGGGGTCACACAGAGTCAGACACTACTGAAGCGACTTAGCAGTAGCAGTATCTCCAGAAAGTGGAAACAACATGAATGGCTATCACCTGCTTGGATAATGAATTGCAGTTAATCAATATAAGCCAGGACAGTAATTTCTCACAAACTCCCTGTATTTGCTGCTGGTACCCTTTTCTTTTTAATATTCATAGTAAGACAATGAAGCCTAAAGTCAGTAGTTGGCTAGAAGCTACAATGGGAAGAAACTCATTGTCCCTTTGGTTGTTATTAAGTACTCTTTTTTTTAAAAAATATTTATTTGTTTGTTTGGCCATGTTGGTTCTTAGCTGCAAACACTTCTTTCTCTCTGTGACTTACAGACTTAGTTGCTCTATGGCATGGGGATCTTAGTTTTCTGACCGGGAATCAAATCCCTGACCCCTGCATTGGGAGACAAGGATTTAACCACAGGACCACCAGGGAAATCCCAAGTGCTCTACTTCTTGATGCAATTCTTCTGTAAGGTGAGGGTGAAGCACAGTCGTGTGAATCTGGAAGAGTGGACTGGGGCAAGACAGTACCTTATCTCTGGTTTAATTTGGTAATTAAGTTGGTAATTGGTAATCTAGTTGGTAATTGTCCTTGGGGCAAGATTTTAGCAGTTGATCAGGTCAGAATCTTGCCTAGAGAAGGGACAGGAGGAAAGTCATTCTTCTACAGTGTTAGCAGGTTTGTCTTCTGTGGGATAAGATAGGAATTAGAAATGTTATGCTTCTCTTTTTCCTGCTTGTCCAAATCTGTCTTCTACCTTTATCCCCTAGGATTTTTGCTTGCTTCGGAACCAGACCCAAGGTTGATCAGGGACCATACTGTTGATAAGGGACCGTACTGTGCTGGAGATTTGTTGAGGGTGAATGGGCCTGTGTGGTTTTTCACCCTCTTAGCTTCCCAGAACTCCCCCAAAATTCTGG
The DNA here is from genome assembly GCF_032405125.1 of Capricornis sumatraensis. NCBI lineage: Eukaryota > Metazoa > Chordata > Mammalia > Artiodactyla > Bovidae > Capricornis > Capricornis sumatraensis. Next base: position 64,901,052 of record NC_091082.1, read on the forward strand.
AACTGCATCTATTCAGTTAAGTTCAGGAACTTGACTCACTGGAAGCCTTTTTAAGTAGTTCAGGTTCAGGAAGTTCAGGCACACTTTCAGAGAGCTGAATTTCTGTGCTGGGTTAGATTTGGGGAACTTTCAGTGATATATGATTATCATGAACACTTTGAAGAGCCTGTCATCTCTGTGCCAATACCAGATACGTAGCAGAGACTTTCCATAGTTAGCCCCTTATCAAAGATGGCACATGCCTATCTTTCTGATTAAGGTGAACTCATGCTCTTTTGAGTAAACCAATGAAAGCAAAGCTTCGAAATGATACACAAACCCTGTGATAAATGGATTAGTCAAAGGAGGAAGTGTGGTTGACTAAAAAGGGAGTTTAGGCAGAAAGAGACTGCTTGGCAGGGAAGAATTGATTCACTAGGCTGGTCCTGCTACCAGACTCTCCTGTTCTGATGTCAAAGGCTTAGGGTGATGCCAATAGAAATAGAGTGGCTCTCATATAGACTCTGCAAGAAGTTGGAAACAGAGGGATACTCAGAAAGTCAACCAGAGAAAGTACAGCAGTAGGGTGTGTGTATGGTGTGTGTATAGTGTGTGTGTAGGTGGCAGGGGGCAGAGTAGGTGGTATAGAAGATTAAAGTTTGCTTTCTTTCCTTTCTTCCCCCCGGCAACTATTCCCCCGCATCAAGAAGTAGAATATATTTCCCCTCCCTCTGAGTGAATGAGTGAAGTCGCTCAGTCATGTCCAACTCTTTGTGACCCCATGGACTGTAGCCTACAGGCTTCTCCATCCATGGGATTCTCCAGGCAAGAATACTGGAGTGGAGGGAAACCAAAGCCTCCAGCCTCCAACCCGAAAGCTGCAGCCTGCACAGCCAGCGCTAACCACCAGCCATAGTGAACGAGGTCATTTTTGATCTTCTAGCATCCTCATGTCCCACTGAGGGCACCACATGAAGCAAAAAAAGATGCTCAGTCAATCCACAGGAACATGAGAAATAATAAATCCTTGTTTGAAAACCACCAAGTTTTGGGGTGGTTTGTTACATAGTCATATATAACTAAAACATGTGGAATCTCCATGCTTTAGAAAGGATGGCTTAACTGGGACGCAACTTTGGTCAGGAGAGAAGGGGACAGCCACTGGAAGCCACATCTGTGGTAAGAGTTAGTGCCGGAAGTGGGAAGGCATTCCCATAAGGCAAGCAGGGAAGGAGGAAAAATGATGATGACCAAGTCGTGGCAGACAGTCTTAGTCTGGGATACAAGGGCAATGTATCTGAAGAACACCTAGAAAGATTTGGGGGAGATTTTGTTGAGAGTGAAAGTGAGACCTATAAGTTCCACAAAAGCATGAACCCCAGAATGCCAATATACATGGATTTTTGTCATTAATCTATAATCTTGCTGATAGCTGGGCCTTTCTTTCTCCTTGAAATCTGGATAAGATTTGGGTGATGCACCAATTCCACATCGTGAAAGACTAAAAGACTCCCCAGGATTACTATGGATTTCTAGGGAAATTATTTTCTCCTTAGCCCTAACTCTAAACTCTGGCTCCTTTTATGGGTGGTCTCACTGTCCTCTTTATGCTTTTTCTGTTTTACATAATATCAATCTAAACATTAAATCTTCTCTTAATTTTCACAATTTCTATGCATAGAAGCATTTTTTTTGTGATTAGTAGATATGAATAAGAAATGTTGGAATCTGTGAAGAGTATTTTAAAGTGTAGCAATATAACCTTCAAATTGAACCCAAGACCATCCTCATATTTTTTTTTCTTAAAGACTCACCAAGAGCTGCATTTTTGTTTTGTTTTTGGCCTTGCAGAGTGGAATGCGGGATCTTTGTTCCCTGAGTGGGGATTGAGCCTATGTCCTCTGCAATGAAAGTGCAGTCTTAACCACTTGACTGCCAGGGAAGTCTCCTGTCCTTATTTTTAAAAATACTTTTGCCCCAGCACTGGAGAATTTTCACAAACAGTATCACTCCAAGTGCTCGCTGAACCTTATTCTATGTCATGATCCCTCTTGCCCTTACATCTTTCAGTAACGAAACAAATTTCTCTCATCTTCTCATATAGAATAGCTATCTATCTGTTTATTATACTCAGCGACTCACTCTCCAACCTGAGCTGCTTATCAAGATATTTACTCAGTAGATACGCTTGTCCTCTGGGGAACAATTATGACGTCAGTTGTTACAGGGATAACATTTCACTCTCCCATTTTCTATCCTACTAAAACGACTGCAGTTCCCTGCAAAGGCATGCCAGTGTTGTTCTTTCTCTGTCTCTCTTGAGTGTTGAGTGAAAGGAAAATCAAACCTAATGAACCTGGGTTATACCCAACTCATTGCCTTGCCTCTCTTTCCTTCCTCTTAGAGGGTGGAGATTAGGTTCTCTTCAAGGTGTTGCTTTCTTTGCATAAACTCTTCTTCATTGCCTAGGTGAGGAAGGAAGAATTTACTCTACTCGACTCTCTGAGTGGGTGCCATTCTCAGTTTTGGGGAGATTTTGATGGGAGTGAAAGTGAGATCTAGAGATTGCACAGTAAGGAATATGCATAAACCAGAGAACTCCAACCTATGCAGGATTTCTGTTATTAGCCAATTGAAGACCCTCTTACTCATGACAGTGGCATGTCAGAGATGGCGAGTGGTTTGTTTCAATTAGAAATGCATTCATTCATTCATTAAAATTTTTTTGGCATGACTTTATAGGAGACTTCAAAGGAAGTCAAATATGACTGAGACAGAATCTCTTGTTGAAAGAGCTTCTGATTCAGTAGGAGAAATAAAAGAACAAAATACCTACCCAGTTTGGCAGTATTGATGTCCCCTTGGAAAAGGGAGCTCTAACTGAGTCACTGCAATAAGAGTTATTTGTGGTACAGTTCCTGCGGAATTACATTCCCTTCTCTGTACACTGGGCAAATGGCTCTTCTCTCCCCTCCAGCTTGTCTGAGTCTATGACTGATGTGTTCCTTCAGCCTCATTCATACAATTGTCTGATAGTCCTCTAAGGCGATGGTGAGAGTTTAGGCCTCTCAGAATGTCAAAGGACTCCCATCAATCTCCTGCTTGCTGACTTTTACCCTCTCTTTTCTTATCTATGATCATTTTCTTGAAGAATTTTCAAGCTCCTACAAAGCTTACCTTTTAACATTCACCATATGACTCTTCATGTTTTCTTTCTAGTACTATCATTTGCAGACATTTTCTCAGTTATTATGGGTCAACGTGGTTGCTCTATGAACCTAAAACAAATGGAGGAATTCCCTAGCAGTTCAGCAGTTAGGACTCAGCGGTTTCACAGCTGTGGCCCAGGTTCAATCCCTGGATGGGGAACTAATATCCTACAAGCTGCATGGCAAAAAACAAAAACAAAAAGACAAATGGCAGACATAGAGTGTATGATGGATAAGCCACACCCACTGCAGAACACACTCAACTCTGATTAGCACTGGTAGGAAATGGCACCCAACTCCAGTACTCTTGCCTAGGAAATTCCATGAATGGAGGAGCCTGGTAGACTACAGCCCATGGGATCGCAAAAAGTTGGACATGACTGAGCGACTTCACTTTACTTCTTCATTTCACAGTATCCTTTTTTTTGTGGGGAGCATTTGCAATATGGTGCATAACCCTGCATGGGCAGGAGTGCAGGCATCAGACTGCCACGCTAGTTCTCATGAGCTTTCTCATAGGAAAGAAAGCTATAAGACTAGCACACTTAAACAGACTTTTTAAGCAGAGTTAACAAGTTACCTCTAGTAAAGAGAGCACAAGTATGCTCTCATGGAGCTGCACTGGCTCTTAATAAAATGTTCAGTTTGGTTCAGTTCAATTCGGTTGCTCAGTCGTGTCCGAATCTGCAACCCCATGAATTGCAGCACACCAGGCCTCCCTTTCCATCACCATTTCCTGGAGTTCACTCAAACTCTTGTCCATCGAGTCAGTGATGCCATGCAGCCATCTCATCTGTCGTCCCCTTCTCCTCCTGCCCCCAATCCCTCCCAGCATCAGTCTTTTCCAATGAGTCAACTCTTTGCATCAGGTGGCCAAAGTATTGGAGTTTCAGCTTTAGCATCAGTCCTTCCAAAGAACACCGAGGACTGATCTCCTTTAGAATGGACTGATTGGATCTCCTTGCCATCCAAGTGACTCTCAAGAGTCTTCTCCAACACCACAGTTCAAAAGCATCAGTTCTTCAGCACTCAGCTTTCTTCACAGTCCAAATTTCACATCCATACATGACCACTGGAAAAAACAGCCTAGACTAGACAGACCTTTGTTGACAAAGTAATGTCTCTGCTTTTGAATATGCTATCTAGGTTGGTCATAACTTTTCTTTCAAGGAGCAAGCGTCCTTTAATTTCATGGCTGCAATTATCATCTGCAGTGATTTTGGAGCCCAATAAAAAAAGTCTGACACTATTTCCCCATCTATTTCCCATGAAGTGATGGGACCAGATGCCATGATCTTCATTTTCTGAATGTTGAGCTTTAAGCCATCTTTTTCACTCTCCTCTTTCACTTTCATTAGGAGGCTTTTTAGTTCCTCTTCACTTTCTGCCATAAGTTTGGTGTCATCTGCATATCTGAGGTTATTGATATTTCTCCTGGCAATCTTGATTCCAGCTTGTGCTTCTTCCAGCCCAGCGCTTCTCATGATGTATTCTCCATGTAAATTAAATAAGCAGGGTGACAATATACAGCCTTGACTTTAATAAATGTTACAGGCTTCAAATTTAAGAAGCATTTTGGTGGGTACTTTTAGGAAGCAAGCTTGATTGTAGCTTTTCTTTCCTTGTCTTCTGGAAATATAGGAAATATTTATTTTTATATTCTTAGAGTCTAGCACAGTACCTGGCAAATGGCTCAATAATAATTTGCCAATTGATTTGTTGAATGAGCGAATGAATCAATCACTCAATCAAATAAAACTTTTCTGCTTTCTGATCCACTCCATGTCTTCATTTAAGCATTTGTGTGTCAAATTTAAAGTGTTTATATTAACATTATGGTGCATTTGCTTGTGTTGTTCAACACTCTAAAAGCCATAACATGTTAGAGTGGAATTCTACTTTAATAAATTATAAGGTGGAAAAATATCTATTTCTGCTTTACTGACTATGCCAAAGCTTTTGACTGTGTGAATCACAATAAACTGTGGAAAATTCTGAAAGAGTTGGGAATACAAGACCACCTCACCTGCCTCTTGAGAAACCTATATGCAGGTCAGGAAGCAACAGTTAGAACTGGACATGGAACAACCGACTGGTTCCAAATAGGAAAAGGAGTACATCAAGGCTGTATATTGTCACCCTGCTTACTTAACTTATATGCAGAGTATATCATGAGAAACGCTGGGCTAGAAGAAACACAGCTGGAATCAAGATTGCCTAGAGAAATATCAATAACCTCAGATATGCAGATGACACCACCCTTATGGCAGAAAGTGAAGAGGAACTAAAAAGCCTCCTGATGAAAGTGAAAGAGGAGAGTGAAAAAGTTGGCTTAAAGCTCAACATTAGGAAAACGAAGATCATGGCATCCGGTCCCATCACTTCATGGCAAATAAATGGGGAAACAGTGTCAGACTTTATTTTTTTGGGCTCCAAAATCACTGCAGATGGTAACTGCAGCCATGAAATTAAAAAACACTTACTCCTTGGAAGAAAAGTTATGACCAACCTAGATAGTATGTTGAAAAGCAGAGACATTATTTTGCCGACTAAGGTCCGTCTAGTCAAGGCTATGGTTTTTCCAGTGGTCATGTATGGATGTGAGAGTTGGACGGTGAAGAAAGCTGAGCGCCGAAGAATTGATGCATTTGACCTGTGGTGTTGGAGAAGACTCTTGAGAGTCCCTTGGATGGCAAGGAGATCCAACCAGTCCATTCTGAAGGAGATCAGCCTTGGGATTTCTTTGGAAGGACTGATGCTAAAGCTGAAACTCCAGTACTTTGGCCACCTCATGGGAAGAGTTGACTCATTGGAAAAGACTCTGATGCTGGGTGGGATTGAGGGCAGGAGGAGAAGGGGACGACCGAGGATGAGATGGCTGCATGGCATCACCGACCTGATGGATGTGAGTCTGAGTGAACTCTGGGAGTTGGTGATGGACAGGGAGCCTGGCGTGCTGCTTTTCTTGGGGTCGCAAAGAGTCGGACACGATTGAGTGACTGAAATGAACTGAACTGAACTGAAGGTGGATAAATAGGTATGTCAAAAAGATGGTTAGGATTTCTTTTAATAAATTAGGATAGAGGTTCCTAATGAAGTTAATAGAACAGTGCCAATCTGGCTATCTCATTATTAGCTGGGATCCTTGAAGCAGTTCAGATTTCTGGTTCTTACTTCTGTATTTTTGAAAATCTACTGATGATCCTGATACACAGTCAGGTTTGCAAAACACTTCCATATTCTTTAAAATAAGATCAAAACTTTGAAAATCATAGCTGTTGGCAATTTTCCAGAAATAGATTATGTAGTACAGGCCCACTGAGAGTTACCAAGGTAGCTTTTGGGAGGGAGGTACTGGTCTTTCTGAAAGTTATAGTTCTTAATGCAAGCATTCGCCAAGTGCTTTTCTGGTCTTTTACCAACAATGTGTTTATTGTGTGTTCACAGTCTTTTTGTCTGAATGCAAGTTGGCACCCATTATCTTGGGCTTTTGAGATAGTTCTTATTTCAAATAATCTTCCCTCTTATTCTCACGAGTATAGATGTGCTACAAGGATCCACACTTTTGAGATGGAGTTCCATGCTCACAGAGATTATAAAGCTGCTCAGTGACTTCAAGCCAGTGAGGGGAATGCAAGGTCATGTTTGCCTCATTATACCCTTTGCCTCTCCTCTGTGACTGTTGACTAAGGGCTTATACTGACCCTGGAGCTCTGTATATATTCCTCTAGTCCTTGCAATAACCTTGCAAAGAAAATACCTCTGGAGTCCTCCATTTTGTGGATGGAGTTTTTCAAGAGTTGATTATTTCCGGTACATTGTTGCCATTCAAATACTCTTTCCCACTCTGGCAAAGATTGCTCTGTGTTCACTAAACCCCATTGCCTTTTCCTCATGCATGCACACCCACACTACATTTCCCAGCACCTGTTTCATTAGATGTGACCATGTGATTGAGTTCTGGCCAGTAGAATATGGGCAAAATTGATCACTCCACTTCCAAGCTTAGCCCATTAAGAAGCCCCAGTATTATCCTTTGGACTCTTTCTCTTTTTCCCATCGGCAAGCTGAATGGAGCAGATGAAAAAAAAAAAAAAACCCTAGAAGATTCAGAAGAAAACTTGATTGTGTGGCTCCTTGTCAGAATTCTGTGGTGAGAAATAATTCTCACTGTGTTAAGATGACCATGAGCCTCCCCTGATTAATGCATCTGCCCTGTCTTTGGCCCATAGCCTCTGCAGCTATAATACCAATCTTTGACCTAAGAGCCCCAGAGCAGTGGGCAAAGTGAGCAGTCTCTCAAAGGAGCTGCCAGGAGGGCAATGTGACATAAAGAAAAGCACTTGCTTGGAGCTGGAAGAAATGGGTTCACTTCTCACTCTTGGTCTAAGTGTGTGAACTCAACTGATTGCTGTTATAGCCAGAGAGTGTTCCCCTGTGAAATGGGAATAATGAGAGATGACTTATATAAATGAATTTGGTCATGATGCCTAATAAATCTAAGAACTCTTCAGAAATGTAGCAAGAGTTTGGCAGATGCTGGGACATCCCTGGTGGTCCAGTGTTTAAGAACCTGCGTGTGCAACTGCTGAAGTCTCCAAGCCTCTAAAGGGTCTGTGCTCGGTAACAGAAGATCCTGCATGATGCAATGATCTTGTGTGTCGCAACTAAGACCCAATGAAGCCAAATAAATAAGTAAGTAAAGTTGGTGGAAACTGAAGGAAGTGTCAAAGAGGAACAGTTTGTAGCAACTCCAGAGAGTCAGAGGTACCCCCATGGTTATACTGGGCAGTGTCCTGCATGGCAGCTCTGTAGTGAGGGTTCTATGTGTATTATGACACATTGGACCCTATGATGGCTCTAGTAGGCTTGTCTAAGTCACTTGCATCTGAATAACTTTTTGAGTCTTTTTCCCCCCTGCTTCTTTCTTGTTTCAGGTAATGATAGAATGTCAGTTCAATGAGGAGAGGCCTGCCATCTTTTCCCCTGATGTACATGGAGCACCTGCCCCAAGGCCTGGTACATTGCATGTGCTATATTTGTACAGGACATATTGTATTTGGCTCAATGACTGACTCATCTCAGAGGAACAAAAGGATGATTTATTCTTTTCCTTTTATCCTCATATCTTCTTCCTCTGTCCTGCAGGTTTGAATGGTCAACCCTGTATATTTAGACTTCTCGACAACTTTGCTTCTGGGGTTGTTTGATGACTTTTTGGTTCACCTCAAAAAAAAAAGGGAAGAAGAAATTGCCAGGTATTCAGAAGAAATTCCTCACCCAGTTTAGTACTTTGGTTTAAAGAAGTAGAACTGGCTTTGAGACATAGATGGGAAGCTAGTAGCAACTTCTTCCACGTCTGTTGGCCCTGTCCTACTCCCTGATAGAGCTCTGGTTCGACCAGAGTCTCTGATGGGGTTGGGGACAGGGGAATGCCACTGATCCGGACATAGAGTGCCAGACAGGGTGGCCAGTTCATCCTAATTTGCCCTGGTCTTTCCAGGTTTGAAAACTGAAAGGTTGCATCCTGGAAACCCCTTCAGTCCTGGGTAAACCAGGACAGTTGGTCACTACTGCCATGTTTCAGGACCTATCATCAGAGATCAACATGCCAAGCTTTCAGGAAAAGTCTTGCTCAGGCTTCAGAATCAGGATTCCATGCCTGCCTGCAAGCAGGCAAGTCAGACAGCACTTTAGATAGGAAAAGGAGTGGGTTTTGGAATTCTTGAGCCTCTGGAGGTTTGGCCAAACCCAGGGTCTAACAAAATCCTGTAACTAACAAGGTGAAATGAATGCAATTGCAAAAAGTTTAAAGTAAAACCAGAGGTACAATTTTGCACACAAACTGATGATATCAGTTTGCAGCCTGGGATTTTAAGTGGGAGCCCTCAAAACTACAAGTCTCACCCATGAGGTGAATGCACTGCCCAAGACCCTTTCCCAATTGGGACCCCAATTGCTGTTAACAAGGGACTTCCCAGTGCTGTTTAATTCTGCATTGGATGTTGGTTGGCCCAATTTTGTGATGTATGTGCTGTTACTTCTCTCTATTGTTTCTATTTCTTTTCTTTTAATGACTGTATATTGAAATTAAGTCAAATAATCTTCTATAAAAAGTTGAAATTGTTTATATGTGTAGTGAGTGATTTCTTTTGTTAACAAATCCTTCAAACCTAAAATGAAAGTAAAACTTTAAGCAAAACACAAGCATCAGTTCAGTTCAGTTCAGTCGCTCAGTTGTGTCCAACTCTTTGCGACCCCATGAATTGCAGCATGCCAGGCCTCCCTGTCCATCACCATCTCCCAGAGTTCACTCAGACTCACTTCCATTGAGTCGGTGATGCCACACAGCCATCTCATCCTCTGTCATTCCCTTCTCCTTCTGCCCCCAATCCCTCCCAGCATCAGAATCTTTTCCAATGAGTCAACTCTTCACATGATGTGGCCAAATACTGGAGTTTCAGCTTTAGCATCATTCCTTCCAAAGAAATCCCAGGGTTGATTTCCTTCAGAATGGACTGGTTGGATCTCCTTGCAGTCCAAGGGACTCTCAAGAGTCTTCTCCAACACCACAGTTCAAAAGCATCAATTCTTCAGCACTCAGCCTTCTTCACAGTCCAACTCTCACATCCATACATGACCACTGGAAAAACCATAGCCTTGACTAGATGGACCTTAGTCGGCAAAGTAATGTCTCTGCTTTTGAATATGCTATCTAGGTTGGTCATAACTTTTCTCCCAAGAAGTAAGCGTCTTTTAATTTCATGGCTGCAGTCACCATCTGTAGTGATTTTGGAGCCAAATAAATAAAGTCTGACACTGTTTCCACTGTTTCCCCATCTATTTCCCATGAAGTGATGGGGCCAGATGCCATGATCTTCGTTTTCCTAATGTTGAGCTTTAGGCCAACTTTTTCACTCTCCTCTTTCACTTTCATCAAGAGGCTTTTTTAGCTCCTCTTCACTTTCTGCCATAAGGGTGGTGTCATCTGCATATCTGAGGTTATTGATATTTCTCCTGGCAATCTTGATTTCAGCTTGTGTTTCTTCCAGTCTAGCATTTCTCATGATGTACTCTGCATATAAGTTAAATAAGCAGGGTGACAATATACAGCCTGCACGTACTCCTTTTCCTATTTAGAACCAGTCTGTTGTTCCATGTCCAGTTCTAACTGTTGCTTCCTGACCTGCATATAGATTTCTCAAGAGGCAGGTGAGGTGGTCTTGTATTCCCAACTCTTTCAGAATTTTCCACAGTTTATTGTGATCCACACGGTCAAAGGCTTTGGCATAGTCAATAAAGCAGAAATAGATGCTTTTCTGGAACTTTATTGCTTTTTCCATGATCCAGCGGATGTTGGCAATTTGATCTCTGGTTCCTCTGCCTTTGTTAAAACCAGTTTGAACGTCAGGGAGTTCACAGTTCATGTATTGCTGAAGCCTGGCTTGGAGAATTTTGAGCATTACTTTACTAGCATGTGAGATGAGTGCAATTGTGCGGTAGTTTGAACATTCTTTGGCATTGCCTTTCTTTGGAATTGGAGTGAAAACTGACATTTTCCAGTCCCGTGGCCACTGCTGAGTCTTCCAAATGTGCTGGCATATTGAGTGCAGCACTTTCACAGCATCATCTTTCAGGATTTGAAACACAAGCATAGCTGGGTGAAATGGAACCTTCCACATTCAAAGGACCCTGAGGGCTCACATGTTAAGAAGTCAATATGCTGAGATGAACTAAAGAATAGAGATCTTTCCCCTTTTCTCTGGATGCACCAGTCTTCTGAGATTCTGAATGTTCCTATAAAGGGGCAGCTCTTCCACTGATCTTCATATACCTCCACCGATGATAGAGAATTCATTTCTTGTTTGCTAGCAAACATACAGAAGGAGATTTAATTTGACTTGGAAAAGGAGGGCAAAGTGTTGTTTCTTATATCTTAGGAGATGAGCAAATTCATATTAGTTACCCAAGACTTGCCCAAAGACCCGGAGCTAAATAGTGTAGAATCACTACTTGAATAGAGCTCTATCTGGCCCAAATGTTGGTTTTCTTTCCATTCTACAGCACCTTAGGAGGTATGGAATGAAACAGTGAATGAAAAGGAAAGCAACAATTTGTCCCTTCAAGTGGACTTTTAGACATGCTCTCATTTATAACTATCTTTTTCTTTGTTTCATTGGGTTGATTTGATTTAGCCTCTACAGTACCAGTTTCCCCTTCTTTCCTAGTACAAATTTCTCAGTCTGACATTCAAGACTACTGGCTTTAGCTCTCAGTTCAGTTCAGTTCAGTTCAGTTCAACTGTTCAGTCGTGTCCGACTTTGCAATCCCATGAATCTCAGCATGTCAAGCCTCCGTGTCCATCACCAACTCCCGGAGTTCACTCAGACTCACATCCATCGAGTCAGTGATGCCATCCAGCCTTCCCATCCTCTGTCGTCCCCTTCTCCTCCTGCCCCCAATCCCTCCCAGCATCAGAGTCTTTTCCAGTGAGTCAACTCTTCACATGAGGTGGCCAAAGTACTGGAGTTTCAGCTTTAGCATCATTCCTTCCAAAGAAATCCCAGGGTTGATCTCCTTCAGGATGGACTGGTTGGATCTCCTTGCAGTCCAAGGGACTCTCAAGAGTCTCCTCCAACACCACAGTTCAAAAGCATCAATTTTTCAGCACTCAGCTTTCTTCACAGTCCGACTCTCACATCCATACATGACCACTGGAAAAACCATAGCCTTGACTAGACGGACATTTGTTGGCAAAGTAAGGTCTCTGCTTTTTAATATGCTATCTAGGTTGGTCATAACTTTTCTTCCAAGGAGTAAGCGTCTTTTAATTTCATGGCTGCAATCACCATCTGCAGTGATTTTGGAGTCCCCCAAAATAAAGTCTGACACTGTTTCTCCATCTATTTCGCATGGAGTGATGGGACTGGATGCCATGATCTTCATTTTCTGAATGTTGAGCTTTAGGCCAACTTTTTCACTATCCTCTTTTACTTTCATCAAGAGGCTTTTTAGTTCTTCTTCACTTTCTGCCATAAGGGTGGTGTCATCTGCATATCTGAGGTTATTGATATTTCTCCCGGCAATCTTGATTCCAGCTTGTGTTTCTTCCAGTCCAGCGTTTCTCATGATGTACTCTTCATAGAAGTTAAATAAGCAGGGTGACAATATACAGCCTTGACTTACTCCTTTTCCTACTTGGAACCAGTCTGTTGTTCCATGTCCAGTTCTAACTGTTGCTTCCTGATCTGCATACAGATTTCTCAAGAGGCAGGTTAGGTGGTCTGGTATTCCCATCTCTTTCAGAATTTTCCTCCTTCAAATTCCCATGAAGACTTCCTTGGTCCTTCCTTTCTGATATCCTGAGTTAAAAATGCTCTCATTCACTTTCTGCTATAATAACTAATTCTGCTTACTAGAGGGTTCCTTGAAGGCAGATTATTTTTAAAATAATCTCCAAGATACCTTAGAACAGCAATCTGTACATAGTAGGCACTCTATAAATACTTGTTGAAATGCAGTCCAGAGAATTAAAGGGAATTTAGATTTTCCCTGGTGTATGACTTAGAATTGGGACAAAAGCGACTTTGCTGAAGTATGTTTGAGAAAAATCAGGTGGGGAAAAACATATAATAGAAACAAAAGTGAGAGAGTGAGGCCAACAGCCCATTTCATTTTAAGAGTGTCCCCGAAAGTCTCAGAAGAAGCCAGAGTTTGATCTCTCTGACCTTCCTCCAAGTGTCAGGACACACCTCCCTGTGGGTGAAAGCCTATCCAAGACTCTGCTTCCAGCCCGCAGTTAACCAGGGAAAGCAGTCGATCAAAGAATGCGCTGAATCGAACCTCCTGGCTGCCGAATTCACCGAGGTCTGAGCTTCAAAGTGCTGTGGATGTCAGTTATATAAAGTTATATGGCATGTTCTTCTCTCCTGTGCTCAGGGGAGGGTACTGGGGGGAGGATGAGGAAGGAGAACAGCTATCAGCCCAAGAGAACTGCCGCAACAGCTCGGGTTCTGCCTTCCCTCACCACACACATCTCCTCCAAATGTGCCCTTAAAGTTGCATTCTCCAACCCAAACAAAAAACCTGGAGAAGAAATGATTTTGTGGCTAGCTCTGTTTTCAATACCGTGGAACATTTGCCGGCATGATGATCCATCACCAGACTTTTTTTTTTTACCCTTGCAAGATGGCCACTTGTCTTTTTAATCGGCATGTTTGCATCCATGTTGCTACTTACTTTCTCTCAAGGCCAAGTTTTCTTTCTTTTTCTTTTCCCCTGATTTTTGCCATCTGTACCATATTTCTTCAGAGTTTTTTTTCTCTAATCCCCTCTTTAGTGCCCGGAGAAGTCATACCAATAGGCTGGAGAAATTTCAAAGCTTGATGCACAGAACTGGCTGAAAAATCTCAAGAATATAACACACATTCTGGAAATTTTGCTCTTTCATATTTGTAAGTGGGCACATAGCATGCACTGTGTGAAAATGTGAGGCTCACGATTCATCAGAGACTCATGAGCTACCTGCTTTTAGAACTGGATCAGTATAGTCCCTGCTGCCATCTGAAGCCCTGGAGATGAGATATCCCTGGGGATGTGAGGTGGCCAGGCCTAGGAATCACAATTCCATTTAAGAGAAATAAAATCCTCACTCTTTTCTCAGGTGTTGAACTCTTTCTTAAGGCAGCAGCTGTGAAATCTGTGAAGCTTAAGGGTCATCGCCATCTTAAGAGAGCTTCGGAGACTTCCCTTTTCCCTCTTAAACTGTCCTGTGGTAGGTAGAAAGAGGTTGAGACTGCAATACAGACTCCCACCAAGCAGCTCTGTTTTCTTGGACAAGTCACTTAAAATCTCTGGATCTTAATTTCTTTATTCATAAACCGTTAGAGTTGGAAAAGTACATGAGTCTATATTAGGAGGTCTATATTTCATGGCGTTCTCTCAGCTATTGGGATTGCACTGGGATGAAAAACAGGGTCTAAGAACCGGAATCCAAAGTCTTACAGAGCTTAAAGGAGTTTGTACATTTTTTTTTTTTCCTTTTCCTTTTCTCTGCACTTTCATGAGTTTCTACTTCTTGCTTCCAACTGGGAGAATCAATTCTATGACCACATAAAAGTCTCCTCAGGCCCAATATCTTAGGCTACTTTGGTAGTTCATAAAAGACGACTGAAGTTTTAGCTCTGTCTACATGAGGCTCCCAGGCCAGACTGGAACTGAATGTTCTAATTTGTATTGAATTATTTGCCAAGCAAATATGAAGCTCTTTTGATGTAAACAGGAATATTCACACCAACATGGTCCTAGCAGCAGGCAGGCAGACCAGATCCAACTTGGATCCTGCCTGCTTCCAGTAGCTCTGCATTACTATTGATGTAAATTAGTCCAGCTTGGTCCATGGGATGGTCGAGGTTCGCCACCATTGGTTTTCAGTGTATTGTGTCAAAGGCCAGGGCTGCAAGATGCCTGACTTTCTGAAAAAGGATGAAATCTGAAAAAGGCTCTGTCTCGGCATTAGAATGCTTAGCATGTTTTTAAGCATGATGTCAAGATGGGTGGAAGCCTGGAATTATAGTCAGAGAATCAATCAGTGTTTATTGAGAACCTTTTGTAGGTGCTGGGGATATAGCACTGATAACGTTTCTTGAAGTGCTATTTTTGCCCTTTTCAAGTTTTCCCAAAGAGTCTAGATTTTCAGTGAATTTTCTCAAGCACACTGGTTACTGTTCTACCTTTATTAAGGTAGAGGAAAGGAAAGCAGCTTTCCTTTCTAGAATTTCCAGGAGTTCCTTACAAGGATTTGCTAAGGTTGCTGTTTAACAAACAACTGATATCTGAGTTTGCTTAGGGGTTCCAGGTGTCCATGTTTCTCTTTATATAATTCCCAGGACCTGCTTTCCAGCTGAAGCGTGGGAAGTACACAAGTCCGTTTTAAAAAATCCCCAAATATAAAATGAGGTAGTCCTTGGTATATTATGGAACACCTAATAAACACAAGTTGGCCCTCTGGGGCATTTGGGAACAGATTGATGTTGATGCTAATGGTAGCATATCTATGTCTTGGGAACTGGGCTCCCTAGAGACCTCCTGACTAAGGGCTGCCTGGGCTCAGAATCTGCCCTGACATTATGGCAGAAGTGCTAAAGAGAAGCTGTCTCTCACTCTGAGGTTTTTCAGTCCATAAAGCAGCAGCAATTTTGTTGTGGAAGACCCCGGCAGAAACAACATGAGAAAACTGAAAACACATAAGCACATTTGCCAGGTTTAATAGCCCTGCTCAGGCTCTCCATCTCCGGTACCTTAGGCATAAATTGCTGACCTCTATTTAATTTTCTGAACTGCAAGAATTATGGGCCCAAAGTTCAGTGAATTGGAAGAGGTAAGCTTTTATGCCTCTGAGCCAGCTTCCCCATAAGCATTAAGTCTACAAATAAAAGCAACATTTCTATTTATACTTCCTGGGGTTTGTGTATCACAGAAGCCAAGCACATCCCTGCAGCTAGGCGAAGGTGACTGCACGGTCAATCTCTGTCCAGGTAGTGCGACGGAGCCTTCCAGTTTGGGCCAGAGGAAACAACCAGAGCAGATGGACAAGAGATATTAAAAATAACACACGCAATTTCATTCGGAAAAGGGCACCTGCTCAAACAGTGACTGATTTACTCGCAGCGGTGTTTGTTTGATTCTCCTTCTGGCCACTGGTGACAAATGTGTACTAGGGGAAGTCTTACGTCCAGACCCTTCCTGGGCACTCACTTTTAATGGTGGCCAAGGGCCCAAAGGGCAACCAGCTTCCTGTGCCCACCTGGCCGTGGGTCAACACAGCGTCACCCTCTCATTCCAGACACGCAAGAGCGTCATTCTGGCCACCGTGCACGCAGGTGATCCAAACACCCACGTCATATTTTCTTCGTGGCCTCGCCTGACTCTTCTGCTCCATGCTCCCTGGACCGATCTTAGCCTCTGTTTTTGTCTCCATCTCTGGTGCCCAGCGTCAGCATCATCACTTGACTCCACACACGTGTATTGAACACTGCCCACCAGCCAGGGGTGGGGGCTACCCCTGACAGACTAGAAGCTTTTCTGCTCACCCCAGTGCCGTCTCAACTAGGGGGATTAACTCAGATTTGTCCTTGGCAATAATAGAGGTGATTCACAGTGAAGTAAAGCTCAGCTTTGTGAAATTTATGTTTGATTTCCCACTAGTGCTTCTTTACATGTCCTCTGTCTTTCCTCAGGGT
The DNA here is from genome assembly GCF_032405125.1 of Capricornis sumatraensis. Classification (NCBI taxonomy): domain Eukaryota; kingdom Metazoa; phylum Chordata; class Mammalia; order Artiodactyla; family Bovidae; genus Capricornis; species Capricornis sumatraensis. The sequence goes on from NC_091082.1 coordinate 64,917,481, forward strand.
CATTGATTACTTGCTTCTTTCCTCAAACCTTTTCCTCCTATTCCTGTCAAGGCATCGACTTTCTGCCCCTTTCCTTCTGCATGTGTGCTACAAGCAGGTTCTCAATCCGGTTCAAGTAAACCTATATGGGGAACCCCTTTCTAGGGATGAGATTTGTATGTCACGTTGCCTAGAGTTTTCTGAAAATAACTCCTCAATTCTAAGGTGTAATTCAAATGGTAAAAATTATAGCCACCTTGGCAGGCTGCTAGGGAGTTATTTTGGGGGAAGTGGTGATTCTGCTTACAATATTCCCTGGCTTTATCCATAGGTTCTGCCTTGGCAAGGAGGTAGGTCAGGGACACCATCATCTTAAGCCATTTTATTCAAGCTGAGTGCAGGGTCCTGGACCACTAATAGGCCTGCAGCTGCGGAAGATATAATGTGGTCATCTTTTGTTTCTTTAAACCACTCGAGTTGGAGCTATTTGTTATTCGACCGTAGTGAGAGTTTCCTTGTTTTCCTCTGAGCAACCTGCCCGAGCTGAGTAAGCCCGTTTTGCACTGCTTCCCTGCCTGCTTCTCTAGTGATGCTCAGACCTTCCTAAACATTCGTCACAAAGCACTTTCTTCTAAAGACTTGTGCTTGTGTCCGTGGCAGCACTTTTCAAACTCATATGTGCCTGTCTCCTGGAGATCTGGTTAAAATGCAGGTTCCTGGATAGTTTTCACCAGACTCCCAAGTGTTTGTTGATGGTGCTGGTTCCTAGAGCTGGCTTTCAGCAGAGTAGGTCTAGACCTTTGCTGTCCAACATAGCACTCATTGGCTGTATGCGGCTACTCAGCTTTTGGATGTGACTGGTTCAAAGACGTGCCGTAAGTGTAAAATACACACCAGATTTTGAAGACATAGTATATAAAACAAGAATGTAAAGAAGTCTCAGAGACACTTTTAAAAAATAATATTGGTTTAGATTTTGAAATTATGGTATTTTGAATATATTTGATTCCATAAAACATATTCTTGTTTATTTCACCTTTAAATTTTTACTTTGTAAAAACAGACATGACTACAAGACAGTTTTAAATGACATCCAGGACTTGTGTTACGTTTCTGTGGGATGGTGTCTGACTAGAGAACCGTGCAGCAGAAGAGAGATGAATTGCCAATTTGAGCTCTGGTCATCTCCTTGCATTTCTGTCTTGCGGCCCCAGCATATTTAATTGCTATTAGCTCCCTGTCTAGCTTGCCTTGCTTCTAACATTAGGATCTAGGTTGATTTCTTATTTCTGGGTGTTCTCTGGGCCCAACCTAATTACTCACTGTTCTCACAGTTCTGACTTCCCTCTCAATCTCCATGATTCGTACTTTCCAAAGCCGCAGCAAGATGGTGGCTCAACCCTGTCCAGACTGGAAGAATCATTCCTGCTGAGAACAAGGGAAGAACAAGTTGTAAGTATAAAATTGCCTTTAGATAAGAGAAAAATCATAAAAGAAGAAACACTTTTGAATGTCCTTGATGACTTCAACAGATAGAATGGATTCACAATTAGAAGGAGGTTATTTTATTTAGGATTGTTGACTGAGAAAAGCCTGTTTCAGTGCATGCTGTGGCTTAACTGAATCCACGTTTATAGTGGGTGTGTGCACAGGAGAAGCAGTCCCCACACTGGAGCTAATCTCTGGGAGCAGCAAGTGTTCTCTAACTCAGTTGCCTTCTCCCAAACTGAGACTCCTGAAGCAGACATGCAGTGATGTGGCTTTGAGGAGGTTTAGAAAGAAGAATGAAGGAGAAGAGGGAGAGTTAACAAACAGTTGGGATGGAAATGATTTGCTCTGGGCATCCTGCTTGAAATGACAGTGAAATCTTTTGTAAATTGCTAAATTTCTTGCTTTTGGGGTGCAAAAGGATCTGAGATTGCTCTTTACCATGTTCCTCATAGTCCTGTTACCATTCTCAAGATCGGAGGGAGACTGTAGAAGGTTGTGACAAAAAGTGGAGAGGAATGGACCAGCTTGCCACAGGGTAGAGAAAAACAGGAAGAATGAAATGATAAAGAGGTAAAGCGTCAATGAATAAAATATGAGAAAAGATGTTAGGAGAAAGAAGCATGCCCTTTTCCACTTTCCTCCACATTGCTGGCTGGAATGTAGATGTGATGTCTGGAGCTCATGTAGCCATATTGGACTTTGAGGCAGAACATGTTGATATTGTGGAGCAACAAGAGAGAAGGAACCCAATTCTTTATGACGGGGGAGCTCATACTGTGCTATTTTGCTGACCTCCAGATTTCATTTTCATAAGAGCTGAATTAAAAATCTTCCATCTGGCTTAATCTACTCTTCTTCAGAATTGCTCTTTCTCATAATTAAGCTAATTCTCCTGGGCACTGAGGCATGGAATGCATATAACTTGGCGAAACTAGCACAGTGGCCTAAAGGCACATGAGAAAACTAGGGGCTAGTGCTGGGGTTTCTTAAGAGCAAAGCATGTTAGGGGAGACAGAGAAGAGCACCAGGCTGGAGAGAGAGAGTGCAATTAGGGCCAGGGAAATAGCACCCACAGCAGTAGCAAGAATGAGATCAGACAGACCAGGATTTTAGTGCCAGCTATGTCACTTACTAGCTTTGTGACCTCAGAAACATGTGTTATGTCTCTGAGTCTCAGTTTTCTCATATATACTTCAGGGATAAGAATCATCCTTGCTTTTTAGATTTTTGTGAAGAATCAATGAGAAAATGCACATAAAGTGCTTGCATAGTGCCTGGCACAGAGTGAGTGCCACCTGTTATTATTTGAAAGGGAAGGCAGGAAGCCCTGAGGACACATTCCATCTAGTGCTTTTGATTTTGAAGGTCTGCTACAAGCACTCTTAGGACCTAGGACTGTAAAGTCCCTGTGGGAACATATAAGGCTAGAATCTAAGTTGATAGAAGAAGGGCTCGTCACTAATTAAACTAATTAACCATTCATCAGAGCAGCCTGTGGGGTAATACTGTCATGGGTATCTCCACTCACAAGAAAAATAATAGCATCATTAGCAGCAACCTGTCAGGGAAATAAGGCAAAAAGTTCGGAAGCAGCAGCCACCTGCTCGGTTTGTCTAATACTTTTCTTTCTCTGGAAAGAACAGCAGGTTGTGAGAAAGATGTTTTGCCTGTGACAGTTACAGAGGGCACGGCAGTGGGGGGGCCTTCTTGTGCTCCTCTAAAGAGTAATGATTATAATAGTAACAGTAACATTAATACATTAATAATAATGGTGTATCTGTTATCTAGTGCCACAATGACGCTACGTAAGAAACAATATTGTAACAAACAAAACCTCAGTGGCACACAATGATACAGATTTATGTATCTCAGGAGTTTGTGGAATTTAGTTGATTTGACCTGGCTGATGTCTGCTAGATTAGTTCATGCCTCTGAGGTTAGCTGCAGTTTGGGTGCGTGCTCTGTGGCTCTAGGTTAGATTTGCTTATGTATGCGGAGTTGGCTAGGACTCCCTGGTCTAGAATCGGCTCAGTCAGGATGATTGAGAGCACTCTCGCTGGTTCCTAGTTCTCATCCTCCAGCAGCTCAACCTCTGTTTTGAAGGATACAGCAGAGCAGCAAGGTCAAGTACATCCAAACAGGCAAATCATCCTCTACTTGGTCTTGTTCACTAATGTCCCACCAGCCAAGCCTGGAGCCAGTCTGGGAGGGTCCCACTGAAACAAAAATAGGAAAGAATAAGGAGCTGAGGGTGTTGACCAATTGCAGCAAGTGTTATACAGTCTACAAACATGCAGTCTACATTGACACTGCTAAGCTCTGTTCATTATTATCTCATATAATCTGCCTCTACCCCTGTGAAGGAGGTACAAGTATCATCCTGATTTTGTAGATGAGCAACAGAGGCATAGAGAAATCATAGATTTAGTATTTAGTGGAGCTGGGCTTTGGGGCTTCCCTGATGGCTCAGAGTAAAGAATCTGCCTGCAATGCAGGAGACCTGAGTTTGATCCCTGGGTCTGGAAGGTCCTCTGGAGAAGGGCATGGCAACCCACTCCAGTATTCTTGTCTGGAAAATCCTCATGGACAGAGGAGCCATGTACAGGCCATGGGGTCGCAAAGAGTCAGACACGACTGCATGCACACACACACACACACACACACACACACACACACATACACACTAGAGCTAGTCGTGGACCTCATGTACCTAACTCTGAAGCCCATGCATTTAACTTCTGTACCACACTGCTTCCATTCATGACCATGTTAAGGTATAGCTCATTTTCTGGGAGTTTCTTTTTAAAGGGATCTTTATAGATTCCTCTAGATCTGGTTGAGAATGAGGGGAAAGCATGTTGTGGAAATAATTTATAGTCTGATAGCTCCTTTGCTTTGAGTTCACTTAATACAGATTCAATTCTCCTCCCCAGTGGTGACTCAATGGACTTCCACTGTCCACTTCCTCCAAGGCAGTGGGCAAGACTTAGACGTTAGAAAGTGCAGAAGTCTGAATGTTGCCATCCATGCTGTACCATCTTACACTTGGTGATTATTATCTTGGGACTTAAGTTATTCTTATGCCATTTCATCTAGCATATACTTTAAGTGGTTCTATAAATACAAGAGGTGCTCAATTCTATACTCTGACATTTTAAAGTTCTGCATATCTGCCTAGTGATCAGATATTGGCGTATAAAACTGGAAAACACCTTGCACTTTGTTCATGCGCCAAGTTCTGTGTCTTATTCTCCTTCTTTGCTCAGTACTTAAGGAGCCATATCTTTTTTTTTTTTCTCCCACTGAAAAAGATGATCATTTAAAAGCAGAGGAGGTATGTTGTGTGTATGTGTGTATGACGCTGTAATGTCTTGATATGGCTAATCAATGAATAAACGTAATTTGAGGAAGATTTAAGTTCAGCATTTCTGCAGATGTAAGAGAGAGAACTCTTCAATTTCTCTGTGAAATTACCTCCTGAGACACCTTGATAAGGGACTCTGGTTCTGTTCACCTCATGCATCTGAAAGCCTGGTCAACACAAACAGAATAAGCCGCCATGCCCTAGGGCCATTCATCCTTGGCTGTTAATGCCGTGACCTCTGAGATCCTGACCCTGCTGCTTAGACCTGTAGTGTGACCCTGATCACCCTGCCTTTTCACCTCTTGGCTGCCTGGACCTCTGCTGATTCTTTCACCTCTTCCCCTCCTCATGTTTCACGGATTCCTTCTTCCTACTTGAGTCCCATGTCCTGAATCCAACTGTTCAGCCCAGGCCTACTTTTTTCTTTCCTCCGAGGAAGGTTCTTGCCTCAGCTCTGTTTATTCTTCATCTCAACACATTGACTCAAAGCTCCGTGGTCTTGCTTGGATCTCATTATTTCTCATCCGCCCGTCCTAACACTTCACGCTACTCACATAGACTCCCAAGTGACAGGATTCCACTTCTAAATCTCCTCCCTCTTTTTCTAGCCCCAACCCATAGAGCCAGGACAAAGCCTAGGACGGTCAGTCTTCACTTGTCTGGAACATGTATTAGCTGTCAGACTGAGCCAAGCACTTTATAGTCATTCTTTTTGTTTATTTTTTAATATTAACTTATTTATTTGTTTGATTGCATGAAGTCTTAGTTGTGGCATGCGGACTTAGCTAAACTGTGGTGCGTGGGGTCTTTGTTCCCCGACCAGGGATAGAACCCACGTCCCCTGTATTGCAAGGAAGATTCTTAACCACTGGACCACCAAGGAAGTCCCAGTCATCTTTTTGTTTAATCCTCACAACAACGTATGCAGCAGGTACCGTGGTAATTTTTCCACTTTGTAAAAGTGGAAATCAAGACAGGGAGGTCAGGACATTTATCTAAGGTCACACTGGTACTGAATGATGACGCCAGGCTTCTGAACCATGTCTGATTAACTCCAGAGCCTGTGCCTTGACGCACTATGTTCTCTTCCAGATTTCTTCCTGAAGCCAAATCAAGCTGTTCACCACTCCATTTTTGGGTCAATCTTGCTTTTCTTCAGTCCCTTCCTCTACTCCCCCTCCCCATAGTCCATGCTAGTCCAAGCTCCCTAAGCAAAATTCACACCCATGAATTTCCAAAATCCTCTGCCTTATCCCTAGACAGTATTTCACAAATTTAAGCCAGCTATAAATCCTGCTTCCAGCTCTTCAATCATGAGTCTTTGAAAGAGATACAAGAGGCCAGCAGAAATTCTGGTTCTGAAAGTCTTACAGTCTGTTTTTTGCTCGGCCTCACAGGTTTAAAAGTTTTGGTTAAAATTATGGCTGTTTACATAACCTTTACAGATTATCCTTCAGATTCTTGAAGAGACTTCAGTCATCTCTGAATCCTTTTTCTTTCACCTACATCCTAATGGCTTGGTGGATCCTGAGGCTTACATGGTGATGAATGAAACTGGGATTTAATAGGTGCTAAATAAAGAACTTTTGTTTCCCTGCTGGATAAGCCCCCTACCCCACCCCCTCAGTTCAAATGCCTGTGTGCTGGTCTAACCAGGCAGAGAAGAGCCATTCTGATGGCAGAGCTAGAGGGCTCAAGCGTTGTGCCAGTTTTCTCATCTGGCTCTCTGGGTTGGTATGGAGTGCAGGGCATGCACTGAGGTTGGCTGGACTGCTCTGGGCCTAGCCAAGGAGGAGGTGGCCAGAAGCAGTGGAAGGCAGGCAGAGGGAGCTACAGGCTCAGGTCGTGGCGGCCTGACTGTGGGAGCCACAGATGCCACCACGCTCAGCAGGGCCGATCCCTCGCACATGGCTTCTATTTCTGCTCAGTTCTGCAAATGTTTACCCTGGCTCCTATTTTATTGTCTAGGCTCTGTCCTAGGTTATAAAGACACAGGGCTGAATGAGAAAAGGTCCATGAGCTTAAGCAGCTAATAGTCTGGGGCAGAAGGAAGACATAGCTAGAGAGAGAAATGTCTGGAGTGCTGTTTATGACTCTAGCCAGGTACTGTGTGGGTTTTTCTTCATAAGATATAGGGCATGTGTTGAGCCGGTGGAGCAGAGATTTGTGGAAGTGAGTGCTGCTGCTCCAATAAATCTCTCTTCCTTTACTGAACAGAGATTTATTTAGACACCTAATCTCCTACCCTTCATTCCACTTGGACTCCATGTGGGTCCTGCTCCATTCTCAGGAGACCTCATGTCAGGCAAGAAGTCAGAGAACATTCTGGTTTTGGCCTTGCTTTAAAAATTTTTTTTCCAGCTTTATTGAAGTTTAATTGACAGATAAAAATTATATATATTTAGGGTATAAAATGTAATAATTTACTGTACATGCACATTGCAAAATGATTTAAAAATCAAGTTAATTAACACATCTATCACCTCACATGTACCATTTTTTAGGGAAAGGGGGATGAGAATGCTTACCATCTACTCTCTTAGTAACTTCCAATCTACAATATAGTATTATTAATTATAGTCAACATGCCGTACATTAGATCCTGGAAAATGCTCATCTTTTTTGGTACCCTTTGACCAACATCTTCCCACGTCCCCTACCCCCAACCCCTGGCAACCACAGTTCCTCTCTCTGGTTCTACAAGTTAAACATTTTTAGATTTTGTATATAAGTTGAGATCAGACAGTATTTACTTTTCTCTCTCTGACTTCTTTCACTCAGCATAGTGTCTTCCAGGTTTATCCATCCATGTTGTTGTGAATGGAAGAGTTTCCTTCTTTCTCACAGCTGAGTTATATGTGTGTGTGTGTGTGTGTGTGTGTGTAACAATACATACGTATGTGTGTTGTTGTTTCGTTACTCAGTCATGTACAACTCTTGGCAATCCCATAGACTGTAGCCCACCAGGCTCCTCTGTCCATGGGATTCTCCTGGCAAGAGTACTGGAGTGAGTTGCTATTTCCTTCTTCGAGGGTTCTTCCTGATCCAGGGATTGAATCTGCGTTTCCTGCACTGGCAGGCAGATTCTTTACCACTGAGCCAGTAGGGAAGCCCATATATGTATATACATATATACTATATATAATATACACAATATTATATAATACATAATACATATATATAATATACATGTATATATACACACACATATATATAAAATATATATATATATGGGCTTCCCAGGTAGTGCTAGTGGCAAAGAACCCATCTGCCAGTGCAAGAGATGTAAGACATGAAGGTTCAATCCCAGGGTTGGAAAGATACCCTGGAGGAGAGCATGGCAACCAGCCTCAATATTCTTGACTGGAGAATTCCGTGGACAGAGGAGCCTGGTGGCTATAGTCCACAGGGTCGCAAAGAGTCGGACACAGATGAAGTGATTTACTGTGTGTGTGTGTGTGTGTATGTGTGTGTGTATATATATATATATACTTATATATATATTTATCAAAGATTAATCCTGTGTCAGTTGCTTCATTTGCAATTATTTTCTCCCATTCTAAGGGTTGTCTTTTCATTTGCTGTGCTTTTATTTTAAGCTCTTATTTTTTCTTTTGTTTATTTTTGTTTTTATTTCCATTACTCTAGGAGGTGGGTCAAAGAGGATCTTGCTGTGATTTATGTCAGAGTGTTCTGCAAATGTTTTCCTCTAAGAGGTTTGTAGTTTCTGCTCTTACATTTAAGTCTTTAATCCATTTTGAGTTGATTTATGTGTGTGGTGTTAGGAAGTGTTGTAATTTCATTCTTTTGCATGTAACTCTTCAGTTTTCCCAGCACCACTTATTGAAGAGGCTGTTTTTTCTCCATTGTATAGTCTTGCCTCCTTTGTCAAAAATAAGGTGTCCATAGATACATGAGTTTGTCTCTGGGCTTTCTGTCTTATTCCATTGAGCTATATTTCTGTTTTTGTGCCAGTGCCATACTGCCTTGATTACTGTAGCTTTGTAGTATAATCTGAAGCAAGGCAAGTTGATTCCTCCAGCTGTTTTTCTTCCTCAAGATTGCTTTGGCCCTTCAGGATCTTTTGTGTTTCTATACACATTGTAAAATTTTTTGTTCTAGTTCTGTGGCAAACGCCATAGGTAATTTGGTAGAGATAGTACCGGATCTGTAGATTGCCTTGGGTAGTATAGTCATTTCCACAATATTGATTCTCCCAACCTAAGACCATGACATATCTCTCCATTTGTCTGTGGCATCTTTGATTCCTTTCATCAGCGTCTTGTAGTTTTCTGCATACAGGTCTTTTGTCTCCGTAGGTAGGTTTATTCCTAGGTATTTTATTCTTTTTATTGTGATGGTGAATGGGGTTGTCGCCTTAGTTTCTCTTTCTGATTTTTTATTGTTAGTGTATAGGAATGCAAGGGATTTCTGTGTGTTGATTTTGTATCCTGTGACTTTCCTCATTTCATTGATTAGCTCTAGCAATTTTCTAGTGGTATCTTTAGGATTTTCTACGTACAGTATGATGTCATTTGCAAACAGTGAGAGTTTCACGTCTTTTTTTTCCAATCTGAATTCCTTTTATTTCTTTTTCTTCTCTGACTGCCAATGGCTAGGACTTCCAAAATGATGCTGAATAATAGTGGTGAGAGTAGGCACCATTGTCTTATTCATGATATTAAAGGAAATACTTTCAGTTTTTCACCCCTGAGGATAATGTTTGCTGTGTGTTTGCCATATATGGCCTTTGTTATGTTGAGGTAGATTCCTTCTATGTCTATTTTCTGAAGAGCTCTTTTTTTTTTTAATGTTGAATTTTATCAAAAGCTTTCTCTATATCTATTGAGACTATCATATGATTTTTATCTAATATGGTGTATCACACTGATTGATTTGCATATATTGAGGAATCTTTGCATCCCTGGGATAAACTCCATTTGATCATGGTATATGATCCTTTTAATGTGTTGTTGGATTCTGCTTGCTAGTGTTTTGTTGAAGATTTTTACATCTATGTTCATCAGTGATATTGGCCTGTAATTTTCTCTTTTTTTGTGATATCTTTGGTTTTGGTATCAGTGTGATGATGGTCTTACAGAGGAGTTTGGGAGTGTTCCTCCATCTGTAATTTTTTAGGAGAGTCTGAGAAGGATAAGCATAAGCTCTGCTCTAGACGTTTGATAGAATTTGCTTGTGAAGCCATCTGGCTCTTTGCTTTTTATTTTGGGGAGATTTTTGGTCACAGTTTCAATTTCTGTGATCTGGTCATAATTTCTGTTCCTTTCTGGTCCAGTCTTAGAAGGTTCTACTTTTCTAAGAATTTGCCCATTTCTTCAAGGTTGTCCATTTTATTGGTATATAGTTACTCATAATAGTCTCTTATGATACTTGGTATTTCTAGGTTGTCTATTGTAACCTCTCCTTTTTCATTTCTAATTTTATTGATTTGAGACTTTTTATGTTTGTTTTTTTGCTCAATCTGGCTAATGGTCTGTCAATTTTGGTTATCTTCTCAAGGATCTGCTTTTAGTTTTATTAATCTCTACTATTGTTTTCTGTATTTCTTTTTCATTTATTTCTGCTCTGAACTTTATGATTTTTTTCCTTCTACTAACTTTGGGAAGTTTTTGTTCTTTTCTAGTTGCTCTAAGTGTAAAGTGATGTTGTCCATTTGATGTTTTTCTTGGTTCTCGAGGTAGGATTGTATTGCTGTAAACTTCCCTTTTAGAACTGCTTTTTCTGTATCCCATAGGCGTTGGGTTGTCATGCTTTCATTATCATTTGTATCTAGGTGGTTTTTTATTTCCTCTTTGATTTCTTCCATGACATCTTTGTTATTTGCAAGTGTGTAATTTAACCTCCATGTGTTTGTGTTTTTAGAGTTTTTCTCCTATAATTGATATCTAATCTCATAGTATTGTGGCCAGAAAAGATGCTCGATATGATTTCAGTTTTCTTAAATATACCAAGACTTGATTTGTGACTTAAGATATGATTTATCCTGGAGAATGTTCAGTGTGCACTTGAGAAAAAGTATGTTCTGATGCTTTTGGATGGAATGCTTTGTAGATATAAAATAGGTCCATTGGGCATAATGTGTCATTTAAGGCTTGTGCTTCCTTATTAATTTTCCATCTGGATGATCTCTTGTTGCTGTCAATTTCCCCTTTTATGTTTGTTACCATTTATCTTATGTATTGAGGTGCTCCTATGTTGGGTGCATAAATATTTACAATTGTTATGTCTTCTTCTTGGTTGATCCCTTGATTATTTTGTAGTGTCTTTCAGTGCCTCTTGTTTTATTCTTTATTTTAAAGTCTATTTCATCTATGAGAATTGCTACACTGCCTTTTTTAAAATTTCCATTTGCATGGGATATCTTTTTCCATCCCCTTACTTTCAGTCTGTATGTGTCTCTAGGTCTGAAGTGGATCTCCTGTAGATAGCATATATATTTTGTATCCATTCAGTCAGTCTGTGTTTTTTGGTTGGAGTGTTTAGTCTATTTACATTTAAAGTAATTATTGACATTTATGTTCCTATTAGCATTTTCTTAATTGTTTTGGGTTTGTTTTTGTAGGTCTTTTCCTTCTGTTGCATTTCTTGCCTAGAGAAGTTCTTTTAGCATTTGCTGTTAAGATACTTTGGGGATGCTGAGTTCTCTTTAACTTTTGCTTGTTTGTAAAGCTTTTTGTTTTTCCATCAATTTTGAATGAGATAATTGTTAGATAGAGTAATCTTGATTGTAGGTTTTCCCTTTCATTACTTTAGTTGCACCCTGGCACTCTTTTCTGGCCTGCAGAGTTTTTGCTAAAAGATCAGCTGTTAATTTTATGGGGATTCCCTTGTATGTCACTTGTTGCTTTTCCTTTGCTGCTTTTAATATTTTTCTTTGTGTTTAATTTTTGTTAGTTTTATTAATATGTGACTCAGCATGTTGCACCTTGAGTTTATCCTGTATTGCACTCTCAGTGCTTCCTGGACTTGACTATTTCCTTTCCCACATTAGAGAACTTTTCAGCTATAATCTCTTCAAAATTTTTCTCAGACCCTATCTCTTCTTTTCTTCTTCTGGGTCCCGTATAATTTGAATGTTGGTGCATTCAATTTCATATTGTCCTAGAGGTCTCTGAGACTACCTGTAATTCTTTTCATTCTTTGTTTTTATTCTGCTCTTCAACAGTTATTTCCACCATTCTATCTTGCAGCTCACTTATCCATTCTTCTGCCTCAGTTATTCTGCTATTGATTCCTTCTGCTGCTACTGCTGCTAAGTTGCTTCAGTCATGTCCAACTCTGTGCGACCCCATGGAGGGCAGCCCACCAGGCTCCTCTGTCCCTGGGATTCTCCAGGCAAGAATACTGGAGTGGGTTGCCATTGATTCCTTCTAGAGTATTTTTAATTTCAGTAATTGTGTTGTTTGTCACTGTTTGCTTATTCTTTATTTCTTCTAGGCCCTTGTTAAATATGTTGAAAGATTCTTCTATTTTTTCCTTTCTGTTTTTGAGATTTTGGATCATCTTTATTATCATTACTCTGAATTCTTTTTTCAGGTAGTTTGCCTATTTCCTCTTCATTTATTTGGTCTTGTGGGGTTTTACCTTGTTCCTTCATCTGTGCAATATTTTTCTGTCTTTTCATGTTTTCTAACTTATTGTGTTTAAGATCTCCTTTTCCCAGGCTACAAGGTCATAGTTCTTCTTGCTTTTGATCTCTGCTCTCAGTGGGTGAGGATGGTCCAGGGGCTTATGGAGGCTTTGTGTTGGGAGTGACTTGTGCCTGCATTCTTGTGGGAGGAGATAAGTTTTTTCCCTCTGATGGCCAGGACCTTGTCAGGTTGTGTGTTTTGGGTGTCTATGGGCCACCTGTCTGCTTATGATTGGGTCTATTTTCTTATCTTGCTGGTTGTTTGGGTGAGGCATCCAGCAGTAGGTGCTGCAGGCAGTTGGGTGATGCCAGGTCTTGGATTCAAGTGGAGGCCTTCATGGGCATTCTCACTGATTAATACATCTGGCACTCAGGCGTTTGCTGGTAGTCTAGAATCCTGGACTCTCCACTCCCACCCCAGAGACTCAGACCCAGCATCTGATTGGGGAATCAAGATCCCACAGCTGTTTGTCATGGAAATAAAGTGGATTAAAACAAACCAAAGAAACAAAAAATGAAACCAAGACAAATGGTGAAAGAAAAATAAGGCAAATAAAAACAAAAACAAAGGAACACACACACAATAAAAGAAAAAAAAGACCAACAAAGTACAAGAGAGTGACCCAGTGAGCAAAGGAAACCAAACAATCATACTGACCAATTAAAAACAAAATTAACTAAAACAAAAGACAGAAAACAAACCAAAGCAGAGTGTCAACTGAGAAATGAAGCAAAGAAAACCAGAAAAACAAACAGAAATGGTAAAAAAATAGAAAAGCAAAATTAAAGAGCAGTAAATAAAAGAACTATGTCTATTAACGAAAAGCTACAAGAAAAGAGCCAACATAAATAAATAAATAACCACCAACAAAACAAACAAACAAAAAAATCTCAAAGACCTGCAGAAAGCCAAAGTAGAAGTAGAAATATGTAAAAGAAATAAAAAATGTGATTTAAAAATGTTCCCCAAAGCCTAAATAAAAATAGTGATAATAAAAACAACAGAGAAAAACAAGAGGAGGGAAAAAAAGCCAGAATCAACCACAGAGCAAATCAAAACATGAGAATAATAATAAATGTTTTCTTTGTGTCCCAGCTATCAGCTCCCTTTCCCCCAGCTAGAGGACAGAGCCCACCTCCGCCTCCCCAGGAGGCCCTCCAGTGCTGGGGAGGGCTGATTGCTGGACCTGTTTTGGGGACAGCTCAGACTTTAATCTGGTCCTATTCCTGTGTGTGCTTGTCTCCAGTGTCCACAGCTCGCAGAGCTCTAGAGGGTTTTCTTTTTTGGGTACACTCATTGTCCTTTTGTATATTCCAAAGACACAGAGTCTACCTAGTTGATCTTGTGAATTTAATCTGCAGCTTATTTAGCCGATGGAGTTTTTTGATTCACTCCTTTAGTTGCTCCACACCTGGAGCTCAATTGTGATTTTATGCCCACCTCTGCATGTGGGTCATCCATAGGAGTTTGCTCCTGAGGCTGCCCTGGAGGATGTGGGTCAGCCCCAGAGAGGACCAGATGAGGAGGTGGCATGGCTGCTTGGATTGCAGGGACCCTGGCAGCACCAGGAAAGCCAGAGGCCACCAGCACAGAACATATGGCTCTATTAGGATTCTTTTCTAGCCTCTGGGAGCTTACATTCAAAGGGCTTCCCTGGCTGATCCTTCTCTATTGCTCAGTGCATCAGGCACTCAAAGGGCCACTCTTACTGGGGTCTTTCCTTATTGCTCATCTGTTGGTGCCAGCATGTTGTGGGGAGAGAGGTTACAGTGATGGCTCTAGCCCCTGCCCATGACTCAGTAGCAGCAGCCTGCTTCCACACCCACTTTCCTCCAAAGGCATTGCCCACAATGGATTTCCATGCTCCCATCTCCTCAGGCCATCACCCCATAGTCAAAAACAGTCCTGGCTCCCCCCAGGGATTGCTCTCCCATCCCTGCCTCCAGCTCCCAGCCACTGTGCGCACTGGTGGGCTTGCATCCCTGTCTTGGGGTATGCAGGGCCATGGCACGGATGGTCTGTGCAGTTCTCACTCCATTCAGATTGTCACAGATCAGCTGCCTCATTCTCTGATAGTCTCAAATGTTTCCCCTCTGTCCCAACCGATTGCCCCAGATGCAGGAGTATCGCCCTGATTCAGCTTCCCAACCCTCAGCTGCAGGTCTTGTCCCCGCTTTCTCTCCTTCTCCCTTCTTTCCTTTATCCTACAGAGCTGTGTGTGGATCCACATATTTCTTTCCAGTTGTCATGGACTTCGGCTTGTATCAGCTGGGGTTTTATGAGAATGGCTGCATCTGTAGACGTGTTCTTGATGCATCCATGGAAGGAGATTTGCTCCTTGTCCACCTACCTCCACCATCTTGTCAACTCTCTGCTCCTAATTGTTATGTATTTAACCACTAACATTCTAACCCAACTGAGTTATGTCCTACAATAATACTTCCTTTGTTTAAATAAATAAAAACATGAAAGCAACATTGATTTATAACAGTATATAAGTTCCATGTTCACAACATTCTTTTTCTACTTCTCTATAGCCTACAACATGCTTACCACCGAAAGGTATTTTTCATCCATCATTGTACAGTGGTCCCCTTTACTCATTTCGCCCTCCTCCCAGACCTTTACCCTCTGCTAACCACTACTCTCTTTTTCGTACTCCCATGCTTATTTTTGTTTGATTTGGCTTGTTGTTTCATTTTGTTTGTGTTTATTAGTTTTTCATATTCCACATGTGAGTGAAATCATATGATGTCTTCCTCTGACTTATTTCACTTAGCATAATACCCTGAAGGTCTCTATTTATTTTTAAGTAGAGGGAGCTTAATGGAATGGAGTAAACTGCTACTTGAGCAAGGAGAAGTTCCCTGGAAGATATTTAGGAAGATGATCATTTGACAGAATGTGTTCTATACATCTTTGTGTGTATATGAGATACACACAGTTCAAAGCACTATTAAGGAGTATACACTTCAGCTTTATCACCAAATACCATAAAAATTGCAGTTAGAGGCCTCCGCATGATTTCATTCCTTATGAATGTTGGCAGTATGTCAAGAGTAAATATATATATAAGGTTCTGTTAGATTTGTCTGTATAGTATTTTGGCCTTGAATTAGTCGAATGGTTCTCAATGGGGGAAGTGCTGCCCCCTAGGGACATTTTGGGAAACAGCGAGGGTGGTTTTGATGTCACAATGATTGGAGGTTACTACTACTGGCATTCAGCGAGTAGGCGCCAGGGCAATGGCGCCCCACTCCAGCACTCTTGCCTGGAAAATCCCATGGATAGAGGAGCCTGGTGGGCTGCAGTCCATGGGGTCACTAAGGGTCGGACACGACTGAGCGACTTCATTTTCACGTTTCACTTTCCTGCATTGGAGAAGGAAATGGCAACCCACTCAGTGTTCTTGCCTGGAGAATGCCAGGGACAGGGGAGCCTGGTGGGCTGCTGTCTATGGGGTCGCACAGAGTCGGACACGACCGAAGCGACTTAGCAGCAGCAGCAGGAGCAGTACTGCATGAATAGTTCCACTAAATGAATCATCCTGCCTCCTGTTTGATTCTTGAATGCCTGTCAACATTCATGTAGACGAAAAACCCATTTATCGTGATCTGAGTCCAGGAGCTAATTCTATATTTAATATAAATGCTGAATCACAAAAGTATTTTTTTGTATACTTCAAATATACCCCCCAGGAACGCAACCATTATGTTTTTGAAGGAAGATTGCCTTTTGATTTGTTTGCAAATTTTACCAAGAGTTGTTTCCCATTTTGGAAAGTCATGCTGTTGATGACAGTGCTGCTTATATTATTGAGTCACCCATACATACACCTCCACTGGTCTGCATTTGGAACCACTTCAGTTATGCTGACTTTATGAATATATACTTTACTTTGAATGCAAAATTCAAAATATCAGTATAAAGAAAAACACCTGTAATGTTTGGTGACTATTTTCTTCTCTCTCTTTCATCTGAATCTATTCATAAGTAGCTTCAAGCATTTGATTGCTTCATTTTACATTACTCTTTTAATGCAGTTGTGTCAGAAACATTTATATATTGAAATTCATTTTACTTTAATGTAAAATATTTTTTTAATATAAATAGGACATTAAGTTTTTTAAAATTATGTAAGGTAGGTCATACTATGTTTGGGTTTTTAACAAGGAATGTTTGCTATAAAAATGAGACTTGTGGGACTGTCAGGAATGGGGATGATAGATTTAGATAGACAAAAGAGCAATTGGGACATATGAAAGGCTTATCTTTTGAGTACAGTGAGAAGCGGCACCAAGATGGGTCATTGGGAGTGATGGAAAGTGTAAGACTTGTGAAGGAGAACATTTGAAGGCATTGACTTCTTCAATACTACTCTTGTTTTTCTAATACTTACTCTGTGTCAGATACATTGCTGAGAAATGCTCCTTATTACAGCCTCTCACCAACGGCACAGGCATGCTCGTATCCTTAGTGGTGGCGCTGAAACCTAAACCAGACCACTCAGGCCATGCTTGTCATCCAAGTACCTACCTTCTTAACTGTATGGACCACATCAGCTAGAGTTTAGTCTGAAAAAGAGAAACCTGAACTTTTCCTGGCACCTACTGGAAAGGGTCTCTGTTGAGTGAGTTGAAGGGCATCTGACAGCTTAGGGGCTCAGCTGGTTTGTGTTCCTGCCTCCAGCTCTGACTGTGATCTATGCAAAAGCTGGGCTGGGCTGTAAGAAGGGTACACTTCCTCTCTCATACACAGGCCTGCTCTCTTTGTTGAAGACATCTGGGGGGCATATCCATTTTGAAATATTTATACACGGACTACATTTTGGCAATTAAATGACATGAATACTGCTCAGTATTTAGAATCTGGGCTAAAACCTGGAGTTCTATATCAGAGCTGACCTTAACATAGGAAGCACATATTTTGTGATAGTTAACAGACCATCAACTAATAGCTGTTATTAGTATTAAAAGTTTGTATAAGTTATAATAAATAGACAACCCAACATTTATCCATCTTGCATGATACCTCCCAGATGGAGTTAATGAGTTGGAGAAGTGACTGGTTTTCCATTTATGGCTGGATGGTTAAAAGTCCCCTAGATTTTCAATGTGAATATGATGGATAGGGTTGGGGGAGGGCAAGGGCAGTGAGAAGAGACACTCACAGGGATGTGTGAATGGTACCTTAGCACTGGCAGAGGTGCAGGCTGTATCTGGCTGCTGCTATCAGCTGGGTCATATTTCTTAGAGGCTTTAGACCCTTAACAATGAGAGACTTCAGGAGAGATCTAAGAAAAGTCTTCCCTTTACTCCAGAGAAACCACTGGGATGTCCTCAGCGGGAAAAGTCTGGTTTTGGTGTGCTGAGAGTCACAGCACGATCAGTACGTACTTGTGTCCTCCATGGAGAGGCAACACAGGATAGTGATGGAGAGCAAGGACTTTGCAGACAGGTAGTTCCTTCCCAGGTGGATAAGTTCAAATAAGTTGCTTGAACTCTATTACCTTAGTTTTTTCACCTAAAAATGGGGATCATAGTGGAGCTATCTCATAGATTAGTTGTTTGATTAAATGAGATAATTTATGTACATTGCTTAGTACATGCTACTTTGAGCACATAGTAGGTACTCAATAGGTATTAGCTGCTACTTCTCTTCATGTGAGCATGAGAATAATAAAAGTACCCCCTCAGAGAATCGTTGCAATATATATAAAGTGGCCAGAACTCTGCCTGCCATATTGTAAGTAATACATGTTAGTTATCACTATTACTATCATTAATACTATTATTATTGCCACTGTGGGAAATTAGCAGACTAAGATTCTAGCACAGTATCAAATTTAAAACTTGTTCCTCATAAGTGTTTTTATACTAAAACCATGCGTTCTAATATTTGATTTGCTAAATACATGGAATTGGCTCATATGTAGAGGACACTTATATGTATTAGAGCTTGAAAACTTCCCACACACTATCCTTGTTTCTGCCTATTGGTGTTCCAGTGGAGTTATTAATACATTTGAATATATGGTTTTCTTTAAGGACTAAAATAAGTGTCGTGTATTCATTGTTACTATACACTTGAGTCTCTGGGATATTTATAGAGGTGGGCAATGCCCCCCCCCCTTTTTTTTAAATAACTGAGCAAATAAAATCTCAGAAAAGTGTGGGGTTGAAAAATTAGAGAATGTCAAATGTGACCTGGAAGGGAACTCAGCATCTCACGTTCCAAGCTCTCATTTTACAGATGGCTCAGAGAAGTTCAACAACTTGCCCAAGGACAGGCAGCTACTGAATGGCAGAGCAGATCATTGACCAGTACTCATTTGGGGACTGCTTACTTGATGTGTTAGAATCCTTTGGGTTGATGGAGCTGGGACAAGAAGCCAGCTGTGCCCTGTTCAGCTTGGTTCCTTAGGGTCCCCTCAGCCAGTAGGCAAGGGGATCAGCAGAGAGTTGAGGCCCAGAGTGGCCCCAACCCACCAGCGAGCAGTGTTAAGCTCTCCTTTGGTCTTTGGACACCTGCAGGATATAGACAGAAGAATCCTGAATTCAGAATTAAAAAAACCTGTACTTACCTCTGGCTCCAGTTTTCTATCCCAGGTTTACTGAGGTATAATTTACATAACAGTAATCTTTTTTCTTTCAGTTTACAGTTCTTTGAGTTTTGAAAAATGCATAGAGTCACGCATTGTCACACAATCAAGATAGTGAACAGCCCAGTTACCCCAAATCCCTTTGTACGCCTTGTATTCAGTTTTCCCCCACCAGACCTGACACCCAGCTTCTGGCAACCACTAATCTAGTCTATCTCTATTGATTTGCTTCTTCTAGAATGTCACATAAGTGAAATTATACCAGATGTGGCCTTTGAGTCTTTTTTTTTTTTTCCCATGTAACACAACACATGTAAGATTTGTCCCGGCTGCATTCTTAGAGTCTGCAGGTCCTTGAGTAAGTTGCTGAACTTTCAGCTTCATTGTTCTTATCGATAAAATGGGCATAGCACTTGCCTTGCATTTTTGTTGTGGTTAGGAAGAAAGAATACACACCAATGTGCACCAGTTCAAAGGAAAAGCAAGTATATACAAGTGGACTTGTTGTTCTTGTTATGAGGCTGCCTCTTGAAGAGGTTCCAGGTACAAAGCAAACTCTAATTGAAGCAGAAACCCTGCAGAGCCTTTGTTTTTCCGATGAGCAGGGCAAGGTCTAACATCTCTGCTAAACGTTTCCCCTGCCAAAGGGCTGTGCAAACTGGCTCCAAGATTTAAAATGTGGCTGGCAACACTTCCCCAACAGGGACTATCACTAGGGGAAATAGATCTCTGGCTTGTTACCTCCAACAGGCAGTTCTCATGGGGTAGGGAAGCCTAACCTGTGGATGAACTACTCTGATCTCTTTGGATGAAACCCCTTTGCAAGGCATTACCACTCACATTGATAATAAAATGGCAATAGCTTTGTGGAAAAAAGATATGATTATCTCGCATACGGAGCAACAAACAGACAAAAAGATAGGGGCCTCTCTTGGCTTCAAATGCACAGGGGGGAGGTTGAAATTTAGATCTGCACTTTCTTCTGCATGTGATTCTGAGTTGCAGAGCACATGTGACCAACATACCTTCCCTGGGCATTGCTGCCTGAGTGTGGAATGGGAGGGGCCCGCCTTTATTACCCTCCCATCCAATGAGCATGTGACTGGCTGACAGCAAGACAGGTGTATACCAGAGGAGGGAAACCCCGGGCAGGGACTCAGGTGTCCTGGTACCCTATCTGGCCCTGCCCATTAATTGTGTGCCTTCACTCTGTTCTCACCCACGGAAAAGAGGGGTATGTTAGGTCACCCTGAAGGGATCTCAAGTGACCCCCATGAATGATGAGTAGCTGACGCCCAGCTCTGTGTATGGAAAAGGGTGTGCACGCATGCTCAGTCATGTCTGACTCTTTGCAGCCCGATGGATTGTAGCCCGCCAGATTCCTCTGTCTATAGAGTTTTCCAGGCAAAGACTACTGGAGTGGCTTGCTATTTCCTCCTCCAGAGGATCTTCTCAACCCAGGGATTGAACCCACATCTCCTGTCTCCTGCATTGGCAGGCAGATTCTTTACCACTGAAGCCACCTGGGAAGCCCGTATAGGAGGGGGTGGGTGCAGAAAGCAACAACCCTGAGCCTTTAAGTGAAATCCTTCAGAGAAGCTCACTCTTTCCAGCACTAGCTGAATAAGATTCCAATAAACATATTGCTGAAATGTTTGTTTCCGGGTGTCATTTCAGACTTCAAGTAGCTAAAACAGATCCGGTTCCTATATATAGATACTGCATTTGGTTGTGTTCTGGGAGGTTTTTATTACTACGCTCCCTGGCCGGCTCCCAGCTGAGCTTTTCCCTCAAGGGATCAGATTTTGGAATCAGAAAGTCAGAAAGGATCAGTGACCATATTAAGGGGTCTCTCTCTCTCCTTCTCTCTCTCCCCACTGTGGCTCTACACTGCAGGTGGACGCCAGCGTGGACTGGCTCCTCCCTTTCGCTCAAAGACTCTTAATAATAATGATGACAATGCTGATGGAAACTGACCAGCCCCACTATGGCAGCAAATACAAGCAAAACAGCCCTGACAGTCCTGGGCTTAAAGGAAACATAGTATAATTTGGGTTGAAATGAAGTGCAGATAGTTACAAACAGCTCAGTTTTTAGATAACAGGACCCAGGACTCTCTGAGGATAAAAGCAAAGACAGCGGGTAGTAAGGGTGGGTTTTTTTGGGGGGGGTGGGTGAATGGGTGGGTGGGTGAATTCTGAATTTTACTCCTGAATTCTCCAGGGGAGGAATACTGGGAATAAAAAGGTTCGTGAAGGAAGGTGGAGATGGGGATTGGAGGAAGAGATGTAGGCAGGGAAGCAGGAAGGGGTAAGGGGCTTGCTTAAAGAAATAAGGTTGAACCCTGGGAGTCTGATTTTTTCCAGTGTGTCCGATCACTAACAGCGAAGCCCTCCACTGTATGCCCTTTGTTTTCTGTCCAGGAAACCGAGCCTCTGCCCCACTTGACCGTGTCTGCCTTCACCTGCCCTCTGGCTCCTTTCTGTTCAGCTGCCGCGGGTCTGACTGCCTTCCTGGCCTCCACATTGCATGTGCCTTGCCACCCCTTCCCTTTTCTTCTTCCTCTCTGTCCCTTTCTCCCCTCCTCTCTTCGCTGCTTTTCTCTTTCAGTCCTTTCTCCTCCCAGACTCTGGTCTTTGCCCTTCGCTCCCCCCTCCCCGCCCCCTCCCATGTCTCCCTTTTCCTCTTCCATCCCTCCCCCCACCTCCTTTCCCCTTTGCCTTCTTCCCTCCCTCCTCATTCCCCCCTTCCTCCTCTTTTGCCCCCGCCCCCTTCTGCCCTTCTCCCCTCCCCTCCTGTCTCCTCGCCCCCACCTCCCCATCCCCTCTCCCCTCTCCCCTGCTTCCCCTTTCCCTCCCTCTCCCTCTCGGTCCTTGTTTATCTGTAAGCTCCAATTTCTTGCCTTATAGATTTACCTGCAGAACAAGACACCGCTCCTCTTGCAAAAACTGTTTAAGAAATCCATATCCTCTCCCCTTCATTCCTTGGGCATTTCAGAAATGATATTCCTCCCCAACTACCCCCGTCAAAACAAAATAAATTCAGCCAGCTCCTGCTGTGTGTCCTTAGATCCATTCCTTCTAGCTTCGCTGGTTTGAAAGCCTGTACCCTAGAAGGGGCCTCCTGCATTTGCTGGCAACCCTGCTCCAGTCTGATCGCCACAGATAGTGCTTTGGAGTGAAAAAAAGGGGGAAAAACCCTCTCGTTGGAGATTTCAAAACAGATCCTACCAGCTTTCAAATCTGTGCACTTGTGGAGTGGCAGGGCTTGGGGAAGAGGCGTAGGAGACTTGGGGTGCGGGTGTTTGTCATAAACAAATAAGCCACAGGATTTATACATATATATAAATGTGCGTTTCCCTTGGCGTGTTTGGTGTCTTTCTCCCTGGCATCCAGGGTGGGTGGTGTGCAAGTCTGACTTCTCTCACACTTTGACTGGGGTCTGGCGAGTGAGCGTGTGTAATGGAATTGAGGAGGGGGTTGCTGGGTTCTTGATCTGATTCACTTGACAGATTATTTGAATCCAGCCCACCTTTCCGCACATGTCAAACAGATGGGATCATTGTTAAAGCCTCGGGAGAGCCGTGGCTGAGCGGTGGGTAAGGCAGGGAGGGGAAGAGGGGAGGGGGACGGTGCAGAGGGGGTGCCTTCCAGTAGCTTTGTGTTTTCACACGTTGGAGCTGACAGGAGCCCCTCTTCTCCGTGGGGGGTGTTTTGGGGGCATAGGGCTGATGAGGGGTGGGATGGAAAGGAGAGAGAGAGGTGGGGTGTTGGTGGGCAGGGTTATGATGTCACAGCAAAAGTTACAACAGGAGGAAAACACAGAAATGGTTCAACATTTTTTTTTTAAACTTTGGACTGCCAAGAGCTGAAGGAGAGTGGTGAGCAAAGGAATGAAGGGGAGAGAGAGAGAAACTAAACTGGAAGCTTGAGTTTTGTGTAGCTTCTTGAAACCTTATGAATGGATTACTAGCAGCTGAGAACCAGGAGAGACCTATAGGGGATGCAAGATCATTCACACACTAGAAGGGGGGGAAACAAACGCACGGCGGAATTCTTCCTTGCTGTGTCTCCCTCCTTCCTGAAATGAATGGTAGGAAACCTTTTTCTGAGGGTCCTGGGGGTGGCAGAAGGGAGGGGCGAGTTAACTTCTCCTTTTCTTACCTAGGTATCTTCCCTTCATTTAAACGAAGGCTCCTCTCCTTCCTTCCCTCCTTTCTGCCCTGGTTTCTCTCTCTCTCTGTCTCCTCTGCTTTCTGTCTTTCTCTGCAAACCCCCTACCCCTTTCCAAAGCCCCAATCTCTATTGAGCTGCTTCGGTGGGAGGGAGGGGGAGGTGGAGGAAAGGACTGAGGCAGAAAAGTGAAGGAAGACAGGGAGACGCTAAGAGGAAAAGGCACAGTCTAGGATTGAGGGATTTCTGCTTAGTGATATCCACGTGCCTGAATGATATCTTCTTTAGGGACTTGCCTTCAAGCTTCAGTGGATGCTGCATAGGGAGACAGGGCACACCAGCGATGGGGGTTTAGGATCCAGCATTTGTAAAGCACATCAATCAGTGATTAGCTAGGGTAGAGGAATTTAGAAGATGATGACGGGACCCAAGGCAGAAGAGGCAATGTGATCTTACTCCAAAGTAATGTGGGCTGCATGTTTTATACGTGGGCAACACAAGCAGTGATTTTAGAACTGTAAATGATTTTTCTTATTATTGAATGAAGGACCCAATATATTTCTCTACCAGTTTTGTACTCACCCCTGGTCAAACACCCTTACCTGTATTGAGAATTCAGACCCGCTCAGTGTGTATGCATGTGTGTGTGTGTATGTATGTGTGTGTGTACGCACATGTTTTTAGGGGGTAGGACTCCTTGAGATAGCTTACATCTAGGCAAACAGAATTTTGGAGGTTAAATAGACATTATTTATTTCCCCATTCTATCCATTCATTTCAAATCAATGAAAAAAAGAGTTGTTTGGGTCTAGCTGCTGATATTTGTAATTTACTTATTTTGAGTGTCTCATTTGTTTATTTGCTCACTCAGCATATGGTGACTTTTAGTAACTTCAGAGTGAGAAACTTGAGCGAGAATAAGAAGACCTATATGATGCCAATCCATGGCATTTCCTCTGAATGCTTCCTACAGCAGGATAATTGATCTCTCCTTTCTCCCAATGGCTAACATGAAGTGAATTTGGGGTATTATCCTTTCAAATCCCAAATGATTGAAATAAGAAATGAATACAGGATATGTGTGGCAAAACAAACAAGCAAAAAAAGTGAGGCAAGTGGTCCCTAAAAGAGTGGTGTGGGTTTATTAGGCAGTAAGCAAGTCTGTTCACAGCACATGTGTGAGTGTGTGTATGTGAGTGTGTGTGTGTGTGTGTGAGAGAGAGAGAGAGAGAATACATACAGAAGAGAGTGCTCCAAAACAGTATTGATTGTTGGCTATTGATTGTGTAGGCTGTGGCTGCTGGAAGGGAAAGCGGGAGATGTTTACTGGGGAAACCAAGAGTAGCATCTGTCCCCTGTGCCTCAGTGAGGTGGGGGGGGGGGTTTCAGGAGGGAGGAGGGGACAGGCAGTAGGTGGAGAGATGCCCCGAACTTACTAGCTTTGACATCATCATTGTCTTTAAATGAAACAAACAAGAAGATAATTACAGGCAGAGAGAAAGGGAGAGAAGGGGAGCAGGAGGGACTGGAGAGGCCAGGTCCCCTGAAGGATATGCTTTTCTCATTCTCTTTCCCATCTTCCCAGGGACCCACAAGACTCCCCGAAGGTGAAGTCAAGGGCTCCCAGGCTCATCAGGTTATTAGGACTCCAGACTGGCAGCCCAGAGGATAACTTTACGGAGACTTGCCACACACCAACAAGTTGGAAGGGGATTAAAAGCAACCTTCAACACTCACCAACCCCAGGCACAGAGCTGAGGGACACATTCTGACCTGCACAGGCAGACTGGAGGCTGGATGGGGAACTGGCTGAGGAGAACATCTGGAAGTGAAGGCTAAGTACCGGCTGGCATTTTTTGTGCCCCCTAGGTTCTTTTTTTTTTTTTTTTTTTGCCTTTTTAGATAGTAAGCATCAAATTCTGTGTCTCTGTATACCAGTTTTTCTAGCAATTTGTTGGAAGGTGAATGTATTTGAGGTTAAAGGCAACAAAGAAAAGGTAACTCCTAGGGAAGGAAGGAGGATAAAGAAGAGAACACTGAAGGCTAAGATTCTTTTTAATAACTTCAGGTAGTGAGTGGTATGTGTGTGCACAAATGTGTGTTTGAGAAGATTTGGCTCCTGCCCACGTGTCCCCCTTCTAGTATCAACAAGGGGAGGAGCTATTGAAGAAGGGGGGAAAAAAAGAAAAAGAAAGAAACCTGAGCTCTCTGGAAGAAATTCAAAGGAACCCAGAGAAATGGACTTCATTCTTCAAGGGCTGAACTAGAGCAAGGGGAGAGAGAGAGAGGCCAAGGGACATATGTAGGGAGAGGTTGAGGGACAGAGGCTACGCAGTCACAGCACCCAGCGCAGGCAGCCAGGAGAGGTGCTCTTTGGGGGCTGCTTGAAAAGTCTGGTCCCTGAACAAAGCAATTTGCCAGGGGACAGTGAATCCACAGCTAGCTGTCTCTTCCTCTTATCCCCATCACCCCGGTGTGGTACCCAGAAGTTGACTTCTGGTGCTGTATAAAGAGCCGGGGGGAGGTATGATGTGCTTCAAGATTCTGAGGGTAAGCCTGGTAGTCCTGGCTGGGTGGGCGCTCAGTACTGTCAGCTCGGAGCTGGGCTGGACGCGCAAGAGATCTTTGGCCCAAAGAGGGTACCTGAACCAGGTGCTGTCGGAAGGAGAGCGCTGTTGGCTGGGGGCCAAGGTTCGAAGGCCCAGAGTTGCTCCTCAGCATCACCTCTTTGGGGTCTATCCCAGCCTGCCTGGGGACTACCTGAGGCCCTACCCTGCAGGAGATCAGGGAAGGGACCATGCAAGATGCAGTGAGCCGGATGCCGAGGGAATGGTTGTGAGCTCTGTGCCTCCAGACCCAACTGCAAGTGCAAGAAAGAGGAGTGAGGCTGAGCAGCCAGCTGCTCCGTGGGGAGGGGACAGTACTATTGGGCAGTCGGAGCTACTGGGAGATGATGACACTTATCTTGGCGATGGAGGATCCAAGGAGCCTCTAGGTGAGGCTGGGACTCCAGAAGGCACAGCCTCGGCTGCCACCATGATCACCAGCTTCCCATGCCCAAAGGAATCCGGACCAGACACCCAAAGGAAGGGCCGGACCAAGACCAGGCGTCGGCGCCAGGTGGTGAAGGGACAGGCAGGAAGCCTGCGGGGAGACCCCAAGTTTGCGCCCCAGCACTTCCAGCCGTGGCCTAAGCATCCCCTCACGCCTAGGGATCGAACTGGCCCATCAGAGGGTGGCATCCGGAATGGTGGAGGGGACCCTTCCTGGGAAGCAGAGACCGAGACTGTGAGCCCCCAAGGAGGACTGCCTGTCTTGTACTTCTCTGGGAGGCGGGAGCCGCTGCTGCTGCGTCCAGAAGTGCTGGCTGACATTCCCCGGGAGGCGTTCACAGTGGAAGCCTGGGTGAAACCGGAGGGAGGACAGAACAGCCCAGCCATCATCGCAGGTAATCACCCACTCCTGGGCTTTCCGTAGTCTGTGGGGTAGGGCTGGCTTCTGGTTTTGGTGAGGTTAGACATCGGGGGCAAGGAGGGGAAAGGGGCAGAGCAGAAGAGCCAGGGAGGGCTGGCCAGGCAGAGGGGGGGAAGGGCCTCTATTCATGTGCGCAGCAGAATCCCAGACATCATCTGCGTTAATGACCCTATAACCACAAGAGCACTTGCCCCTTGTATTGATCTCCTGTGCTCTAAACATTGTGATGGCACTTAGGAGACCTCCCGCTCACTTTCTCATCCCTCTTTAAAGGGGAAGATATCTGGTTCTTTGTCAGTGGGGAAGAGGTGTCACACTCGATTTCTCATAGTTCAGTGTGAGAAACCCAGGCAACTCTGAAACTACCTGAAAGTGTACAGACCTGGGCAGTGAGTCATGCCTGGGCTGGACTAGGTAGTGAGGAAACAAGGCTGCCGGGTACATAGCCAGTGGGTCCTGGTTGGTTTCCTTTTCTTTGAGTAGCCCTGGAATGTAGCAGAAAGCTACTACCTTGAGCAGGTCCTGGAGTCCCCTTTGTTTTGTCCTAAAAATCACGTGTCCAGCCTGGGACTAGCAGGTCTACTGGAAAAGGTGGGCACTCACAAGCCAGGACCCTGGTTTCTAACCCGGGCTGTTGTAAAAGGGACCAGAAATGCACCTTGTATAATTCTATGGTCTTAATCAGGAACAATATTTGGGAACACTCTCCACATTTATTTTACAGTATACCTGGATCTTGGCTTTCATGGAAAGTCACCCAGAAGGACAAAGAAAAGAGTGGGATTAGGAATAACTGTCTCCCTTGCCTTAATGGGGGTGGGGGGCAGTTGGGGGCGATTGGTTTCAAGCAAGGAGTGGGTAAGGGATTAGAAGTGATACACGATCATTCACTGTCTCTTTATCCCTTTAGAGCCCCCACCCCAGGACAGAACCTCACACAAAGCTAGGTACATAGTAGAACCACTTTCATTTTATTAATCTGGATTGTGCACAACACCCTTTGATGCTTGCCAGTCCCATGACATGGATGGGGAAACCAAAGTCGTGAGAGGTGTGCCTGGGGCAGACAGGGGGCGGAACTCCAGAACCCCTGAAGGGCTTGACAGCTCCCCATATTAAAGACTTCTCAGGCTGCTGGGTGCCTGCAAATAAGTTTTAGACCAGAGAAAGAAATCTGGAAGGAGGGAGCCTCTTGCGATGGTGTGTTGCTGGAACATCCCTTCCGGACACGCTGTCTTCCCTTCTCTTTGGCTGTAATTTCTCTTTTGGAAGCTGGGATTCCCAGACACTGAGCACTCTAGACTCTTGTGGTTTTGCTTGATTTTATTTTGGGGTGGGAAAGGGGGTGAAGGGAAAGGGGGTGAAGGGAGAGGATAGAGAAGGGGCTGGGCTGGATGATAGGTTGGGGCAGAGAAAGAGTAGAAGGAAATCCTTATTCTGAGGCCAAATGGAAGAAATAATGAGATGATTATCTGATCGGAGTTGGCAGCTTCACAGTTTTTCCCAGATGACATCTTCTTGCTGCCTAATCTCGCTTCCTAGTACCCATCTGCCAGGGAAACGTGTGCTTGCCGTCTAGACCACGACTCCACTTACCCCTCCTCTGGCAGTAGCAGCACAGGGACCTGGGATCAGTTCCCTGGCTCTGAAGAATCAGAGAAAGATCCAGCAGGAATATAGGAGGGAGGCTCTAAGAAACCAGTGGTCTGAGTTGTTAAAATTCAGACCTGAGGGATCAGTTTCTGGACAGTGGGTACCTGACCCCTGTTCCTGAACCTTCTGGATCCTTCTGTTCTCATTCTCTGAAGAGAGGAGAACAGGGTCAGGATTTGGTTCCAGTTATAGGGCTGCCCTCTATGGGGTCGCACAGAGTCGGACACGACTGAAGTGACTTAGCAGCAGCAGTAGCAGCATAAGGCTTCCTAAGTGGCTCAGTGGGTAAAAGAATCAGCCTGCAGTGCTGGAGAATCAGGAGACACGTGTTCAATCCCTGGGTTGGGAAGATCCCCTGGAGGAGGGCATGGCAACCCACTTCAGTATTCTTGTCTGGAGAATCCCATGAACAGAGAAGCCTGGTGGGCTACAGTCTATAGGGTCACAAAGAGTCAGACAAGACTGAAGCAAGTGAGCATGCACACACATAGCTTTCCTTAATGCACCACCCCTCCCCCGCCAGCCCATACATCTCCCTCTCATGCCCACCTCCATTGCCCCCCTGCCCCCCCCTCACCTTGCCACAGCGCATACTCAACTCCTTCTCCAAGGTGCCCATCTGAGCCCTTGCCACCTCCCTGCTGCTGCTGCTGCTGCTAAGTCGCTTCAGTCGTGTCTGACTCTGTGCGACCCCAGAGACGGCAGCCCACCAGGCTCCCCAGTCCCTGGGATTCTCCAGGCAAGAACGCTGGAGTGGGTTGCCATTGCCTTCTCGCATGTAAAATTAGGCAGGAAATCTTTCGCAGACAGTCTAGCCTCTGAGGTTTCTTTCTCTTCAAATCAAAGCATTCCCGGAGCTGTGCTGGCATGTCCCCTGTAGGTCCACACCGGAAAGACGGAGGGCAGAGAATACTCAGGTCTGTCTCCTCTTCACCTCTCACCCTGTATCTTTGTTCAGATTTGTGCACCTCAGAAAACATTCAGAAAAGATTTAGGGTAAAAGTCTGGGAGAGATAGAGGCTGAGAACCCAGCCTTCGTTCTTCAGGATTCTAGCAACTGGGTTTCCAGGACATAAGCATCCTTGTTGACTTGCTGTGGTCAGCTCCATATGCTCTCCCTGGGGCCCCCTGGGCTGAGAACCATGAAGGGCCAAGGGTAGTCGCCCCCAGGAATAAAAGTCTCCGATTTGCTCATCTACTCACGCCTACCAACAGATCAGCCCATCTTCACTCTCTGACCCTAGCCCTGGTCCTTTTAGCCGGTACCTGGCTGTTCCTGGTGGAGAAGGCAATGGCACCCCACTCCAGTACTCTTGCCTGGAAAATCCCATGGACGGAGGAGCCTGGAAGGCTGCAGTCCATGGGGTCGCTGAGGGTCAGACACGACTGAGTGACTTCACTTTCACTTTTCACTTTCCTGCATTGGAGAAGGAAATGGCAACCCACTCCAGTGTTCTTGCCTGGAGAATCCCAGGGATGGGGGAGCCTGGTGGGCTGCCCTCTATGGGGTCGCACAGAATCGAACACGACTGATGTGACTTAGCAGCAGCAGCAGCCTGTTCCTGGGATGGTTGGCCTTCAGCTGTTGCAGAATGACCACAGCTGAACTGTGCTCCTGAGAGGTAAACACAATTCAACCCCGGGAGTTCTGCTGCCCCACTGAGGATAACCCAAGATGCTACAACACTTGGCTCCCACACTCTTTTCTAACAGCTCTCAAACCTCAGGTTCTACCTACTTAACCTAGGCCCAGTTTCCTCCATTCTCCATCTGCCAGACTCGGGGTATTTTCTCCTCGGCAGAGATGTCAAGTGATTCAGTTGCCCTAGCCGTGGTAAAGAAACCATCCCCTACCCCTACACCGACAACCAACACCCCCTCCCCCACCCCCACCCCCCCCCCCCCCCCCCGCCCGCGGCCCGAGACAGGAGGCCTCAGAGAATACTTCCTACACAGAGCACTAGGTGGCAGTGTTGCTTCGTGCACAGGAGAGAAGGCGGTGCCTTGGAAGCCAAGTAGTGGGGAATGCAGTCTGGTTTCTTGGAGGACTGTCCCTTCCCGGGCCTCTGGGAGGTATTTGGTCATCCCCTCCCAGAGCGTGTTGGTAGGCATCCCTGAGGGTCGGCTTCATACAAGTCTCTTTGCAGGGCCCATGTGAAAGGGCTCAAGTGGCATTCTTTGGGTTTTGACTAACCGGCACTTGTAACAACTGTAAAGAAAACAAAATCAACTCGAGTTACCTCCCTCTCCTCCACCCCTAACTCCCACATGCTTCCAAAATAGGAAGGTTTTGGATTCCGGGTGGATTGCTGGAATACTTTCATTTAGGGCTGAGAGGACAATGTGGGCCTCACAGGCTGTAGGTGTTTAGCTTCTCTCTGGCCCCTGGAAGGGGAGCGACGGGCCCCCCCGCAGCTTAGATCTTCTGACGTTGCCAATCTCCTGAAGCTCTGACGCCCGGCAAGCAGGAAAGGACTGTGTGTGGCTGCTCCAGTGTCAGGTCCTCCATAAAGATCAGGGGTCTGGCAATTCAGGGATTTGTGGCCACCGAGGAGTAGCCTGGGGTCAGCAGCCCATTTGGACGGGCTGTTGGAACTCAGCTGTGGACATAAGTCAAATGCTGTCCTATCCTGGTGTGAAATCTTTAAGCTCCAGCACCCAACCCTGAGACCATCCTCTTTCCCTCCTTCTCAACTTCCTTTCCTCTCCTTCCACCCCAACACACACAGAAGAGGAACTTCTAATAGGTTCCTCCTCACCCGTAATTGATTTCAAATGTTCCCTGAAGTTGTCCAGCTGACTAACCACCTGCAACTCCAAGTGGCCGGAGGCTGAGTCAGTAAGTCCATGGCGGGATTGGAGCCCAAGCCCACGCTTCTTCATTCAACAAATATTTATTGAATGCTTTGCCATGCAAAGCAGGGCAAGGCTCTGTGGGGGAATACAAAGATGTCTAAGAAACTGTCCATGACTCGAAGATGAGTTTTCCTTCTCTGAGGATCCAGGTTGAGGAAGAGATCCCAGGGCAGAATTTGGGAGTCAGACCTGGAATCAGCTTCCATCTGACACTTATCAGTGCTGGGATCTGTGGCAATCCATTCAACTTTTCTGAGCTTTGGTTTCCTCACATGGAGAAATGAGAAAATATCTCAAAGAGTTGTTACAGTATTTAAAGAAGTCACATATGTAAACTGCCCAACATAGACTTGACTGTAAAATTCATTTATGAAGTGGTATTAACAGCAGGAGGTGATCATTGCTAACAGCAGTGCTAACCTGCCAACCTGTAATCTTTTCTTAGATAGGGTATTAATTTCTTAAGAATTTAACTTGCTCATCTGTCCAGCAGGAATGGTGGTAAATAGGGTTGGTTTTTTTTTTTTTGCAAGATGGTCTCAAGATGATTGAGAACACTATTGAGGCAGTGGCTTGAAAAGACTATTTTTTTTAATTATTATTATTTTTTTTTAGCCTTGGCTATACTATTTAGTACATTGGACAATGGTCCAAGGTTTTTTGGGGTCATGCACCCTTTTGGGAATATGATGGAAGCTCTGCTCACTTTTTAGCAATATGCTCATGTCACATACTTCGTGTAAGTTTCAAAGGTCTCTGGATTTCCTGGTAGGAAGGTCAGCATTTGCTGACCTTGTTTAAGGCATATGGATAGCTTTTTTGTTTTGAACGACCCCAGAGAAATGAGATTTCAAAGGACACTGTAACATCCCCTTCTCTCAGTAAGGGAGTAACAGCCCCAGGGTGAGGAGTTTTGTCGATGAGGGGTGTGGAGCTTCGCAGAAGGCAGATTGACACACGGAAGTATCCATAGAGAGGTAAAGAGAATTTAAAAGGAAGGCCATGTGTGCTGCCTCCCCTAGTATCCAGCAGGGCTCAGTAACATGTGAAGCACCACGTCCATACCTTTCCCAGGGCTCCTGTGAAGATAAGGTTTCCATTACCCTCCTCCTCAGCTGCCTCTTCCTACACTGCACTGGTGGTCAAGGTCAGAGTGTTTGCCCTTCTGGGACCCTGAGGAATTGCCCATTTTATTCTCACTTAGTTCTGCTCCTTGATCTTGCCCCAGACATGTGGTGAAGTCATAGTAACCCTGCGTGAAAGAACTGTGGACGCGAGGTTGTTGGTCTCTGGGGGTGGGTATGCCCACTGTGATGGGAATGAGATCTATGAGTCTGCTTGTGTGGGCAAGCCATGCGCCCTGATGGTCGTAAGTTAGCATCTGTGTGCAGAAGAGTCTATCCTGTGGAGGTGTGGTCGTCCAGAAGAGAGGCATTGTCTGGTTTTAGAAGGAAAACAGATGGTCAGGCTGCCCCCTCCTTTCACAGCTACCTGACCCTTGTCCACGGAATCTTCCGGATTCCCTGTGTGGAAATGATCTCCTCTACTTCTCCGTCTCCACAGTCCTTGACCTGTGACTTCCTGGGGTACACATTGCTCCCTGCTGCCGTAGTTCTATACAGGTCTTGTTTTTCTTTACTGAAACTTCCCGAGGAGCCAAACGCGTGTCTGATTCACTTTCTTCGTCCCTAAGTACCTAGCACAGTGTTAGACTGTCAGCTATGTTTGTAGAATGAATGAAGTAGAAAGTTAGGTCGCTGATGCCCACTAGGAATGAGAAAAGTGTGAGAGAAACTTTCTGTAACTCGAGGCTCTTTGTGGGGAACCAGAGCAATGACTTTCAGATTCTGCTTTTGTTGCCTGCAGAGGTGTCTCAGTGGTTTTTGACGGGAACTGTTGGACACGGGGCTTCCTGCCAACCATCAAGAGGGGCAGCCCCTCTCTTACCTGTTTCATGTAAAAAAAGAGTTTCTGCTGTGCTTAGCCACTCAGTCGTGTCTGACTCTTTGTGGCCTGGCGTGGGCCACAGGCCTGGCATAGCCTGCCAGGCTCCTCTATCCATGGGGATTCTCCAGGCAAGAACACTGGAGTGGGCTGCCATGCCCTCCTCCAGGGGATCTTCCCAATCCAGGGATTGAACCTAGGTCTCTCTCATTGCAGGCAGATTCTTTACCATCTGAGCCACCAGGGAAGCCCACCCTCCCTCCCCCACCCCCCAAAAGTGTTTAGTTGCTTCTAAAAAGTTTAAACCCCATAACTCTAGAGCAGAGGTTGGTGTACTCTGGCCCATGGGCCGCATCTTGTCCAAAGCAAAAGTCTGTTTTTATAAAGAAAGTTTTATTAGAACCCAGCCACACCCAATTGGTTATGTGTTCTCTGTGGCTGCTCCTACTTTGAATGGCAGAGTTGAGTAGTTGCAACAGAGAAGATATGGCCCACAGAGCCTAAAATATGTACTGTGTGGCCCTTTGTAGAAAGTTTGCTAACTCCTGCCCTTGAGTATTGCTTCTCAAACTTAAATGTGCATAGAGATCCCCTACAAGTCTTCTCAAAATGATCTCACTGCTGTGGGAATACACCTTGCTGCAGATGCAATGAGAATGCCCGGTACAGCCCATTCCCTTTCCGAAGGACCAGAGGTGCTGCGCTATGAATTTGTCACTGATGCGCACTAAGGCCAGACACCTTGGTGCAGCAGGGATAAAGGAAAACCAGTTTCTGAGAGATTCAGGGCTCCTCTGACAGCCGACTCTGCCTTGAGGATTCATGAGGGCCTTGCAGATCATGCTTTAGACCGTATAGCAGTTTACAATGCTTCCACCCGATCTTTCTCCTCTCTTTCCTTCCCTCGAGGTCAGACGTGCATCATGGACTGATGGCTCTCCTGGCCTTTTCGGGCTTCCTCCCTGTTTTCTCTCCTAGTCATCTCTCCTAATAAAGTCCATGTATATTGAACTCCATCTTGACATCTGCTTCTTTCACTAATGCAACTAACTAACACAAGGTCTGGGGGAACCTGAGATTCTGCATTTCTAACAGGCTCCTTGGTGCTGCTGCTACTAGTGTGTGGACCATGACTTAAGACTGAAGTGGACACGTGAGTCTCGAGAAGTGTCAGCAAAAAAGTGCCTTTTTCTTTAAAGGCACGAGAATTCAGTAAATAATTTAGGCTTTGCAGGTTGCAGTCTCCATTGAAACTATCCTGTTCCTAGAATGTGCAAGCAGCGCAGTACAGATAAACAATATGTAAATGAATGAGTAGAGCTGTGTTTCAATAAAACTTTATTTATGAGGACAAGTGGCAGAGCTGATTTTGGCTGTGGGCCATAGTTTGCCAGCCCCTGGTATCCAGGACTCTTCCTGCGTGCTGTGCGTCTTCCACAATCCTCTTTTGCTTTGCTTGCTATTTCTACACTATCCAGGGTAATGCCTACAGAGAGACTGACAGTATCAGGGGTAGCGAAACTCCTTTTATTGAAGCAAACACAAAACTTCCCAGAAAGTTCCTGCAAAAAACCAAATCCTGATGGTTTCTTGATACAAACATTCCAGATGGAGTTTATATTTATTTAGAGCTGACCCTTGAACAACGTGAGTTTGAGCTGTTGAATCTGAGGATGTGGACCCAGATGTGGAGGAGATGGGAATACAGAGGGCTGACTATAAGTTGCACATGGATTTTTGAATGCATGGAGTGTTGGTGACCCTAACCCTTGCATTGGGCCATGTCAGCTATATATTTTTTTCTTTTAATGGCATTTTGAGATAAAACTTTTATACTGCAAAGTTCACCTGTTCAAACTCTACAATTTACGTTTTTTAGAGTATTTACAGAGTTGTGCCACTGTCGCTACGATCTAATTTTAGAACATTTTCATTCTACCCAAAAGAAACACCTTACTCATTAGTAGTCACTCCCCATTTCTTTTCCCTTCTTCCCAAATACACAGTAACTAGAGACAAGCACTGTTTTCTGTCTCGGTAGATTTGGCTACTCTGGTCATTCCATGTAATACAGTAAGTACCCTACATATGAACCTTTAACTTGAGAACTTTCAAAGATGAGAACTTGTGTTTGAATGTCTAATCATGTAAGTTAGTTCACATGCCTGGCATATTTTTCAAGGTATTGTGCTGTGAGATTAAATATGTTCTTTTTTGTGTGTGTGTTTGTTTTTTATGTATTATTTGTGTGAAAAGTATTACAAATCTATACTATACAGCTGATTGTATTAGGTAGCTAGACTAACTTTGTTGGACTTACGTGAACAAATTGGATTTGTGAAGTCTCAGAAGGGAACTCATTCATAGGTAGCAGGCTTACTCTGTGTGGTCTTTTGAATCTGGTTTCTTTCACTTGAGGTTTGCTTTGTTTTAGTATGTATCAGAGCTTCATTCCTTTTTATTGCTGGATACTATTCCTTATATATGTCCTTTTTGTTTATTCATTCTGCAGTTGATGGACATTTTAGTGGCTTCCACTTTTGGGCTATTACAAATAGTGCTGCTATGAACACTGCCCAAGCAGGCTTATGTTTTTATTTCTGCTGGGTAGGCACCAGAGTGCAACTGTATATGGTAACTCTGTGTTACACATTTTGAAGCACTGACAGACTGTTTCCCAAAGTGGCTACACCATTTTGCACTCCTAAGCAATGCATGAGAGTTTGGTTTTATATTTTTGACCCACTGAAATGAAAAGGGCTTCTCTGGGCTCGTTGAAGGCTAGGGCTTCGCCACTGCTTACATCTGGTAGCACCTGGGTATCTTTGAGGAATGTGCTGATGTTTTGTATAATGAATAAACACATGGCCCTGAGCACGTGAGACCTCTGCAATCACAAGAAGGTCTTACTGGTTGAGAAGGAAACTGTCATCAAGCTCCTTCCTTCAGCCACTTAAGGGCATCCTAAGATGGCCCTTTCTTCCCTGAACCTATCTCTGCATGGCGGGAGTTTCCCTTCAGCCTGAACTGCGTTACTTTCTATGGCTTTCCACCCACATGAGCCCAGAATGACATACTCATGGGGAACACTCAGGCCTTGAAAAGTCACAGTGCCTCAGATTCTGATGCAGTGGCACCTTCAGGAAGCAAAAAAGAGGAGAAGCAGAAGGGAGGAGGGAAAATAAGGGCCACAGAGCTCTGCTAACACGACCTGGACTTTTCCCTGGATTCCAGCTCTGGGTGCTCAGGCATCGCCATCTCCCTGTGGCCCATTCTGTTCAGGGCCTACCTCTGACTCCCAAGGGGTTGGGATGCTGAAGTCACCCAGGTGTCGGGCACAGGTCAGGAAAGGAGACACATTTCAGGTGGTAGCACAGAGGGGCTTTCTCTGAGCATGACTGTGTGATTGTCCTCATCACATTGCAGCTGTGTTGCTTGACACCGCTCCCTGCCCTTCCTGTCTTCATCCCCTTCTTCAGTTACTGCCTCCCTTTGTGGCATCCACAATCTCAGGGTGACAGTGTAGTCAGGAGGAGCCTTGGCCAGTCCATGTGGCACCATCTGCTTCTCTCTTCTCATCGTCTGTTGGTTGTATATTCTCTCCATCCTCAGAGATGAGATGGAAACCCACAGGCACGCTCAGTGTAGTTCTTGGGTGGAGCACAGGTTGTCAGGTGGAAATATGCAGAGTAATAGGGGTGCAGCTGGAAAGCAGGCATCACCTTTGGCAGCCCAAGTAAATTCACCCCTTTGCCCTCCACTGGCAACGCTTTGTCCTTCCTCACCTTCTGCTCCCTCCTCTGCTTTATTGTTCCTCTGGAGCTGCCCATCTGAGTCATTTGGGATGTGTGTGCCAGGTGGCTTGGCTTCTTCTTGTTCCCATCCTAGCCCATGCCTTGAGGAGGCAAAATAAACAGGAGTGGAAGGTGGCACGTTAGTTTGGATTCTGAGCCTGTATACCCTGACTGTCCCTTAGCTTTGGTTCCTGCTACCATAAACAAGTGCATCAATTCCACGCTTCTGTGTTCTGAGGGTTAGTTACTCTGGGTGGTCATCAGATTCCTTCCTGCTCACATCATACACCCCATGACCCTGGCACCTTCTAGAAAACACATCTCTATGTTAAGTTTGTGTCCCAAAAATAACACCCCCTCCTTCTCATGTTCATTACCTGCCTTAAATAATCCCATGCTTTGAATTTTTCTTAAAAGAGAGCATCCAGGAAATAAAGCCCAGTGGGCAAACAAAAACATCCCAATTCTGTTTATGAGTCAGAAGTGAGTCGTGGAGAAAAGTGGTCCTGCCCAAATATACAATACGGTCATTGGAACCCAACATTTCAGAGCATTTTGAAGTTGAAACATTGCCATGGGAATGCTTGGGATATCAAGACTAGTAATCGTGGCTCATTTCTGGATTAGAAGTCCAGTGGCTGATCAGAGGGGAAGTCACAGAGCTTAAGAGTTAATCAATCAGTTAGTGAGTCATCATTCAAGCAGTGACTCAGCATTTGCTGACTTTCATACAACTTGTTGCAGTGTGTTTTGGACAGGTTAGAAAATAAATATACTTTTTTGGGGTTCTATTTATTATTTTATCCATTCATCCAACATTTATTGAGTTCCTCTTAGGTAAAGTATTAGGCATTTAGTCATGTGTTGGGGGAATCAAGAGAGCAAGGTAGAGGCCATACCTGGAAGGTTCTCTCTATCCAATGGGAGCTGATCTGTAATTAAACCATTGCAGCTCAGCCTCTGGGAGATCCCAGGCCTATCTTGATGAGACCGGGAATTCCTCAAGGCTAGAAAAGTAGAGCCAGTAACTGGAGAGACTGAACGAGGCCTGAAGGCAGGAGAATTGAGGAAAAGAGAAAAGGATGGATTTACCTTATAAATGAATGACACTTATAAATAAATGTCAGATGGTACAGAGCCACCCAATACAAGATCAGGCCTGAACCAGGCTTATTGGATGCAGCTGTTAGAAAATCATCAGGGACTTTAGAGAGAGCAGTTTCACTCTGGAGTTGGGGGTTCAGAGGGGACTCCACATTACAGCTGGTGAAGTTAGGAGTGAGATGTGAGACTCTGAAGACCCAGAACAGGGTCCAGCACAATCTGCTCAGAAAGTGGCCATGAGGGGAAGGGACAGAAGTCAGAAGAAGACACAGGGGTGTAGAGGGAATTTTTTAAGGTAAGAGAGAGCCAACGTCCTGTAATAAAGCACTAGTCATGTAAAACAGAAGACAGCGTAACATACAGGGAGGTGATATAAGACGGATACCGGAAATGGAGAGCATGCCCATGCAAGCTCCATTGTTTCAAGAAATTATCGAAAGGATTTTTATTTGACAAATACCTATGTAGTATTTACTCAACAGCACATGTAACTGTGGTCACCTTGAAAATGTTAACTCATGAACTCCTCAGAACAACTCAAGGAAGTGGACGGAGAAGCTGTAGCACGGAGAGGAGTAGGATGTTGCCCCAGGACAGGCAGCTGGGCGTGCAGCATCGAGATTTGAACCCGAGTGCTCTGTCCCTAGGATGGAAGTGAAGGTGAAAGGGTTAGTTGCTCAGTCATGTCCAGCTCTTTGCAACCTCATGGACTGTAGATCATCACGTTCCTCTGCCCATGAGATTCTCCAGGCGAAAATAGCGGAGTGGGTTGCCATGCCCTTCTCCAGAGGATCTTCCTGACTCAGGGATCAGACCCAGGTCTCCCAAATTGCAGGCTGATTCTTTACCATCTGAGCTACCAGGGAAGCCCAAGAAACTACTCCCCGAACCCACACTCACCAAACTTACTTCAAGTCACTCCCTGGGATTTTAGTTAATATGATACCTTTTCTAGAAAACCTTCCTTGGCCTCACTGACATAGATTTGTTCTCCAGTGACTTCTACTGATATCCTGTTGTTATTATTGTTGTTTAGTTGCTAAGTCGTGTCTGACTCTTGCGACCCTGTGGACCTCTGTCTGTAGGATTCTCCCGGCCAGAATCCTGGAGTGGGTTGTCATCTCCTTCTCCAGGGGATCTTCCTGATCCATGGACTGAACACATGTTTCCTACATTGCAGGTGGATTCTTTACTATTGAGTCACCTGGGAAGCCCCTGATATCCTGTACTAAGCCTTATCAAAACACTGAGGTCAACTTACTGTAATTTCCATCTTACATTTTAGTCATTAAACAGATACTCTTTGAGTTCCTACTGTGTGCCAGGCACTGTTCTGGGGACTGTTAGACAGACATGGCCCTACTACCATACTTCTTTTCTAGGCTAGCTCTGCTCCTGGGCTACTGGAGGTCAGGGCTGGGCTTTGTTCATTGCACCTCGTGCGCGATAGCAAATGAAACTCATCCAATAAATATTTGATAAGAGGATGAATGAATGAGTGAACAAACAGAAGGCATGATCTAGTCTTATAAACTGTGAAGTGAGTTTTTCTACTTGGAAGTAGGCACAGGTAA
This sequence comes from Capricornis sumatraensis, assembly GCF_032405125.1. Taxonomy (NCBI): domain Eukaryota; kingdom Metazoa; phylum Chordata; class Mammalia; order Artiodactyla; family Bovidae; genus Capricornis; species Capricornis sumatraensis. The sequence goes on from NC_091082.1 coordinate 64,957,139, forward strand.
AACCTTTACATACTGTTGACTTGGAAAGTGACTAATATGTCCAAAATTCACTAAATGATTACCCTTATCTTCCACCTCAATTCCTTTTCCTCAACCCCCCTCAATACATCTTTATTTGATAAATATTGACTGGAAACTAGTCTCCTAGAAGAATTGGATATAGTTAAAACTTGATTTAACTATGATCATTTTTGACCTTTTAGATATTATCTGTTCTATTTATTTGCTTTATGCACTGTCTCTTTTATGCTCACATTATTCCTTGTGGAAGAGGGAGAAGGCAGTGTTTGTAGAAAAAAACCTTGCCAATCCAGAAAAGAGGTCAACAGTGGTCCAGAAACTTTCCTTAGTTTCCAAGTCTTTCCTGCCTTTGCCTCTGTGGTCTTCTCAAAATCTGGAGTTATTACAAAGTTTGGGGGGTGGGGGTAGGGAGGTGAAATTCTTTTAACATAAGATACTTAAAGTTCTGAATACACCTGATCTCATCTGATAAAACACTTAGAGGAAGTACATAGCTCAATTTTCTTTTTAATCTGTTCACTCACCTACTAATTTATTTATTCAACAGCAGGACTACCTGCTCTTAAGGAGTTTATAATACAATTGAAGACATAAGCCCTATACATGTTCAAATGATAATATTAACTATGAGGGACTTCCCTGGTGGTCCAGGAGCTAAGGCACCTTGCTCTCAATGCAGGGGGCCTGGGTTTGATCCCTGGTCAGGGAGCTAGATCCTACATGCCACAGCTAAAACATCCTGCAGGCTGCAATAAAGATCAAAGATCCTGTGACCCAGCTAAGACCTAGCACAGTCAAGTAAATAAATAAATAAGAAAATAGTATTTAGCAAAGTAATGGATAATAATATTGAGTGCTTATTGTGTGTTAAGCACTGTTTTCATTTTTTTACATGTGTGAATTAATTTAATTCTCCCTCAAACCCTGTAAATTAGGTATCACTATTATCTCCATTTCATGGATGAGGAAAATGGGAGAGGATTGCTCTAGGCTGTAGAGTTATTAAGTTTGCTGGTCTGGTGGATCTCACTCCACAGTCTGCTCTATTAACTTCAGCTGAGTTTAGTTACTCAGTCATGTCCAACTCTTTGCGAACCTATGGACTGCAGCATGCCAGGCTTCACTGTCCATCACCAACTCCCAGAGCTTGCTCAAACTCACGTCCATCAAGTTGGTGATGCCATCCAACTATCTCATCCTCCGTCATCCCCTTCTCCACCTGCCTTCAATCTTTCCCAGCATCAGGATCTTATCCAATGAGTCAGTTCTTTGCAACAGGTGGCCAAAGTATTGGAGTTCCAGCTTCAGCATCAGTCCTTCCAATGAATATTCAAGACTGATTTCCTTTAGGATGGACTGGTTGGATCTTCTTGCAGTCTAAGGGACTCTCAAGAGTCTTTGCCAACACTACAGTTCAAAAGCATCAGTTCTTTGGTGCTCAGCTTTCTTTATGGTCCAACTCTCACATCCATATATAACTACTGGACAAACTATAGGTTTGACTAGATGGACCTTTGTCAGTAAAGTAATGTCTCTGCTTTTTAATATACTGTCTAGGTTGGTCATAGCTTTTCTTCCAAGAAGCAAGCATCTTTTAATTTCATGGCTGCAATCACCGTCTGCAGTGATTTTGGAACCCAAGAAAATAAAATCTGTCACGGTTTCCACTTTTCCCCATCTATTTGCCATGAAACAATGGGACCAGATGTCATGATTTTCGTTTTCTTGAATGTTGAGTTTTAAGTCAGCTTTTTCACTCTCCTCTTTCATCAAGAGGCTCTTTAGTCCCTCTTGGTTGTCTGTAAGGGCAGTGTCCTCTGCATATCTGAGATTATTTATATTTCTCCCAGCAATCTTGATTTCAGCTTGTGCTTCATCCAGCCCAGCATTTAGCATGATGTGCTCTGCATATCAGTTAAATAAGCAGGGTGACAATATACAGCCTTGACGTTCAGTTCAGTCACTCAGTTGTGTCCAACTCTTTGCAAACCCATGGACTGCAGCACTCCAGGCCTCCCTGTCCATCACCAACTCCTGAAGTTTACCCAAACTCATGTCCATTAAGTCAGTGATGCCATCCAACCATTTCATCCTCTGTTGTCCCCTTCTCCCTCTACCTTCAATCTTTCCCAGCATCAGGGTCTTTTCAAACGAGTCAGTTCTTCGCATCAGGTGGCTCAATTTTGAAACAGTCCATTGTTCCATGTCTGATTCTAACTGCTGCTTCTTGAGCTGCATACAGGTTTCTCAGGAGGCAGGTAAGGTGGTCTGGTATTCCCATCTCTTGAAGAATTTTCCACAGTTTGTTGTGATCCACACATTGAAGACTTAAGCCTAGTTAATGAAGCAGAAGTAGTTGATTTTCTGGAATTCTCTTGCTTTTTCTATGATCCAATGATGTTGGCAATTCGAGCTCTGGTTCCTTTGCCTTTTCTAAATCCAGCCTGAACATCTGGAAGTTCGTGGTTCATGTACTATTGAAGGCTAGCTTGGAGAATTTTGAGCATCACTTTGCTAGCATGTGAGATGAGTGCAATTGTGCAATAGTTCAAAGATTCTTTGGCATTGCCTTTCTTTGGGATTGGAATGAAAACTGACCTTTTCCAGTCCTGTGGCAAGTGCTGAGTTTTCCAAATTTGCTGGCATATTGTGTGTAGCACTTTGACAGCATCCTCTTTTAGAATTTGAAATAGCTCAGCTGGAATTCCCTCACCTCCACTAGCTTTGTTCGTAGTGATGCTTTTGAAGGCCCACTTGACTTCCCACTCCAGGATGTCTGGCTCTAGGTGAGTGATCACACCATGATGGTTATCTGGGTCATGAAGATCTCTTTTGTATAGTTCTTATGTGTAATCTTGCCACTTCTTCTAAGTATCTTCTGCTTCTGTTAGCTCCCTACCATTTCTATCCTTTATTGAGCCCATCTTTACATGAAATGTTCCATGGTGTCCCTAATTTTCTTGAAGAGATCTCTAGTCTTTCCCATTCTATTGTTTTCCTCTATTTCTTTGCATTGATCACTTAGCAAGCCATTCTTATCTCTCCTTGCTATTCTTTGGAACTCTGCATTCAGATGGTTATATCTTTCCTTTTCTCCTTTGCCTTTTGAGACTCTTCTTTCCTCAGCTATTTGTAAGGCCTCCTCAGACAACCATTTTGCTTTTTTGCATTTCTTTTTCTTGTGGATGGTTTTGATCACTACCTCCTGTACAATGTCATGAACCTCCATCCATAGTTCTTCAGGCACTCTGTCTATCAAATCTAATCCCTTGAACCTATTTTTCACTTTCACTGTATAGTTGTAAGGGATTTGATTTAGGTCATACCTGAATGGTCTAGCGGTTTTCCCTACTTTCTTCAATTTAAGTCTGAATTTGGCAATAAGGAGTTCATGATCTGAGCCAGAGTCAACTCCCAGTCTTGTTTTTGCTGACTGTATAGAGCTTCTCCATCTTGGCTGCAAAGAATACAATCAATCTGATTTCAGTATTGACCCTCTGGTGATGTCCATCTCTTGATGTAGAGCCATCTCTTGTGTTGTTGGAAGAGGGTGTTTGCTATGACTAGTGTGTTCTCATGGCAAAACTCTGTTACTCTTGCCCTGCTTCTTTTTGTACTCCAAGGCCAAACCTGCCTGTTACACCAGGTATCTCTTGACTTCCTACTTTTGCATTCCAGTCCCCTATGATGAAAAGGACATCTTTTTCTGGTGTTAGTTCTAGAAAGTCTTGTAGGTCATCATAGAACTGTTCCAACTTCAGCTTCTTTGGCGTTAGTGGTTGGGGCATAGATTTGGATTACTGTGATATTGAATGATTTGCCTTGGAAATGAACAAAGATCATTCTGTCGTTTTTGAGACTGCACCTAAATACTGCATTTAAGACTCTTTTGTTGATTATGAGGGCTACTCTATTTCTTCTTATAGGGATTCTTGCCCATAGTAGTAGATATAATGGTCATCTGAGTTAAATTCGCCCATTCCAGTCCATTTTAGATCACTGATTCCTAAAATGTCGAGGTTCACTGTTGCCATCTCCTGTTTGACCACTTCCAATTTACCTTGATTCATGGACCTAACCTTCCAGGTTCCCATGCAATATTGTTCTTTAAGCACTGGACTTTACTTCCATCACCAGTCGCACCCCCAGCTGGGTATTGGTTTGCTTTGGCTCAGTCTCTTCATTCTTTCTGTATCTATTTCTCCACTCTTCTCCAGTAGCATACTGGGCACCTACTGACCTAAAGCGTTCATCTTTCAGTGTCATATCTTTTGCCTTTAGATTAACCCACTACCTTTACTATATACTTACCTTTCCAATGAGATTTATTCTTTCATATGTGTTCTTGTTATTAATTAGCATCATTTCTTTTCAGCTTGAAGAAACATTTCTTGTCAGCCCTGTTTAGTGGTGATGAACTCTTTTATCATTTGCTTTTCTGAAAAGCAATTTATTCTTTCCTTCTTAGTATTAATTTTGCTGATAATATTAACTTTGGATGTTCTTCATATATGCACTAGGATCTGAGCAGCTCTGGTCTAGAGCTGGCCTTGCTGAAGGTCTCTGTGCACTTTCAGCCAGGTTTAGCAAGTAGAAAATAGTACCTCTTTTAAAGGTAGAAAGTAGTAGTGCTTTTCATTTAATTCCTCATGCCCACTCTCACCCTCATCCACAACAAGAATAATAACTTTGAGATTAGCTAACATTTAGTGATGCTTCGACTGAAGGTGGGAGGAGAAGGGGACAGCAGAGGGTGAAATGGTTGGATGGTATCACCAACTCAATGGACATGAGTTTGGGTAAACTCCGGGAGTTGCTGATGGACAGGGAGGCCTAGTGTGCTGCAGTCCATGGCGTTGCAAAGAGTCAGACACGGCTGAGGGATTGAACTGAACTGAGTGACGCTTTGTGTCAGGCAACTTGTTAACGACTTTCCATGGATGCTATGTACGGGTCAGCTCTTCTGAGGTTGTGCATGCCTTTGGATTTTTGTCCTTCATCTCATCATTCTGTGTTTCTCTGCTCTCCTCTCCCTGCCAATCTGCCTCATTCACCCTCACCCTATGCAGGCATGGCCTACAGAAAGCCTGGGACATTCTCATTCCGGTTGCTTTCATCGTAAGGCATGACTAAAATGAAGAGTGGACTGTAAAGAGGTTTAAAATTTTTTCTGGGAAGATGCTAGTGAAATATTCTCAGGAGGTTTTTTTCTTTCCCCACTCTGTAAAAACTTGAATTCATAGTTAAAAAGTGAGCCTAATCCTATCTTGAAGGAAAGTCATCTAGAACAGCTGAAAAATACCTCCCTGGGCTTTTTTCCACTTCCTCCTGCCGACACAATCCTGCTCTCTGCCAGGTTGCACGGCTTTTGATGGATGGCCTCTCTCCTCCTCCTCTTTGTTCCTTTTTGTTCCCTGCATGCTCTCCCTGGAGGGGTGTGGGGGTGGGTAGGTAAGGTACTGGGTAAGTAGTTCTGCAGAAGGCAGCAGATAGATGTGCAGAGAGGCCATAGGCATAACTTCCTGAGAAAGGACCTTGCCTTGTATCATGCTGATTTATAATCATGACCTAACCCAGCCCTATTTTTTGCTCATTTTCCTCCTGAAATCAAACTTGCACCACATAGCATGTTTTTCCATTTACCAGAACTGATGACACTGTGCGTGACTTCCTTCTTTTATTGAACCTCACCTTCCTGGAAGCCAATGGGCTTTCCAAGAGAAGCAGAACTCTCACTCCTGACTTTAACCCTCCCAGAAGTACAGAGGAGAACTAGGCTATGGTAGTTACTGGAACTGAGATTCTGCAGCCACTTCTGTGCCAAGGACAGCATTTTTACCTGGACTTTTTCTTCTTCCACCTTGACCTGTAGCTAAGTGATCTCCTCTATGAGATTCTGTCATAGGTAAATGACAGAATAGGGCTTTGCCCAAGAAAATCTTCCCATAGCTTTTGCCACATGAGCTGTAATCCAACTTTGTAGGACTCGGAAGAGGGAAAGCATATCCAACATCAGGAGAAAGTCTGAGTACCTATACCTGCACAGTAGAAGGAACAGTTGGTTCCCCTGGCATCATTCCTTTAGGTCAGATGCAATTGCAGGGTGAGTGGGCAGCCCCACCCCCTACCCAACCATTGTCCCCCCTCCCCCAGAATGGTGGGCTATCTTCCTTCCCCGAGTTAAGATTCTAATGACTTAGTTTGACTTTCAGAGAAGGTCAAAGGTAGGAACTAAAACTTGTTCCTCCCTTGGCCCTTTGCAAATTCACAGGTGTCTAAAACAGGATATTCTTCTCAAGGAACGTACAAATTGCTTGGTTGAATAAAGAAAATGTAATAGCTGCAGTACTATGAGGGTCAGCAAGCTGCAACAGAAAACTGCTTTGAAAGTATGGCCAAGCAAGGACTCATGTACAAAGTGAAGTTTAAGTTTATTTTGAAGGGCACGTCTGTAGATGGGACCCACTTCAGACAAAGGGAGCTCTTTAGCATTATTTAGGGAGTTGGGACTGTATTTGATGTTGGTTTTAGGAGAGTGGCATGTTGACTGGAGAGCAGGATTTTAATTGGGGAGTGCACAAGAATCAAGGGTCAGTGCATCTTTCTCAGAATTGCGCCTACATAGCCTCTGAAACAGGGACATATTTTTGGCTTTGCCTTTATTTCAACACTCTGAAACTCAAGTTCACATAATGTTCTTGAAATGCAGACACTTTTCTGCTTTGAGGAAGAAAAGGGTATGAACTGCACCTTTCCCCCTTTTGTTATTATCATAAAATCAGAATGCCAAGGACAGGTTGATTCCTAACAGTTCTCAGAAGATTCGTTCTGCTTTCACTTCATATTGGCTTTTGTAAGTCCTGGGGTGGATACATTCCTCCTCATTATGATGCCAAGAGCACTGTTGGAGCATAACTCCCTCTATCTGGTCTTGTGTTCAGGGGAGTCTATTCTGGCAAAACCACCTGACAGAAGCTTCTAGTTAGGGGAGCAGGGTGAGATTTCTGATGGAAAAGTATGTGAGCAGTCAGAACAGTGTGATTGCATTGTTTGAGAGCAACTCTTACCTGGACCATCTCGCTTCCCGTCTCTGATGCGCTCTCTTCCTCCACCAGTTACAAACAAACCTAGTGGGGAAATCAAGAAGGAGGAAATGCAGATGGAAGCCATAGGTTTGAAGGAGAGTTTTCAGTTGAGTATTCATATTAGCTCCCTTCCCACTTTCTCCAGCCTTCAGTCACTGTCCTGGCTTTGGGATATGAAGCTCTCCCTTTCTGTCAGAGTCCTCTAGAATTCATTACTGAGGGCCACCCAGATGTTTTATCAAATGTCAGCAAGGCAGCCTGTCAGTTTAGATATTGGCCAACCTGGAGCTATTAACTGCTATGCTAACCAGACTGTTCTCACCTCTAAACTATTTCCAGGCGTAAATGTCGGCCTATACATTTTTTTTGTTTGTTTATTTTTGAGAATCAGATCCCAGTTTTAAAGAAATGGTCTGAAATTTTGTTAATGCTATACTCACCAGCTTTTTTGCTCTTAATGCTCCAAAAGAGCAACTAACCACTTATTTTTTTTTTTTTAGTATTTGAAATGTTTTAGTGCAGTAGAAAGAGCATGGGCTTTTGGGTCAAAGAGATCTGGTTTTGATCCCCGTCTCTGGTTCTTCCTAACTGTAAGACTGCAGAAAACTGAACTTCTATGATCTTCAGTTTTTTTGGTTTCTAAGTGAAGATAATAAAATTTAGTTCATACATTTGTGGTAGAGTTTAAAAGGGATGGCATATGTCCAGTGTCTGGAGTATAGTAGATATTTAATAAAAGATAGTGTGTCTTTTTACTTCTTGGCATGACCAGATCTCCTGAGTGCAGAGAAAGAAGCCCAGGATGGAAAGAAGCAGGCTTACTCCTCCACAAGGGTTACATCTAAAAATTTCCACATTACACAGTTGTCTGTATCTCTCTGGCTTGGATGTTCACTACTATTAGACTTTTATCACCAGGGAGAGTAATTGATTCTATTAACTCTAAATTCTGGCAATTAATAATAGTAGAGAGCTGAATGTAAGTGATTTTTCCTGAAGACCCACATGAGTGTATATGCATCTCTGTTAAAGTAACCATAGTCTCTAAATGCAAACTTTGGAGTTGAGAGCAGGAATGAAATGAAAAATGTATGCTCTCTCAATTTACTTCCCTTTCAAAACTTAAGTACAGGGTGAAGTATCTGAATAATTTTAAATTTAATAAACATTAAATTTAGTAAACATTGATGAATAATGGAAGCCAGTTCCAAGGAAGAGCTGAAAGATTTTTTTTTAATTGAGGTATAACTGATATAACATTAGTTTCAGGTATATAACGTAATGTTGTGATATTTGTATATATAGAAAATGATCAACACGATGTCTAATTATCATCCATCACCATACAAATTTTACATATATATATATTTTATGGTGAGAACTTGTAAGAGTTACTTTTTTGGCAACTTTCAAGTATGTACTATAATATTATTGATTATAGTCACTATCCTATACATTACATATCCATGACTTACTTATTTTATTACTGGAAGTTTGTACGACTTGAACCCCTTTACCCATTATACCTACCCCCTCAATCTCCTACTCTTTTGGTGACCACCATTCTGTTCTCTGTATCTATGAGTTTTATTTGTTGGTTTGTTTAGTTTTTAGGATTCCACGTGTAAGTGAAATCATACAGTATTTGTTTCTCTCTGTATGACTTAAAAAAATGTTTTTATGAGAATGTGGTTGATTTACAATGTTATGTTAGTTTCTAGTATATAACAAAATGATTCAGAGAACATATTTATACATATATAAAATTTATCCATTACGATTTATTATACTATTGACTTATTTGACTTAGCATAGTACCCTCAAGATCCATCTATGTTGCCACAAATGGCAAGATTCCATTCTGTTTTATGCATGAATAGTGTTCTATTGAGTATATTTACCACACCTTTTTAGCCATTCATCCACTGATGAACACTTAGGTTGCTTACATATCTTGGCTATTATAAATAATGCTGCAGTGAACACGAAGGTGCACATGTCTTTCCAAATTACTGTTTTCATTTTCTTCAGATAAACACCCAGAAGTAGAATTGTTGGTTCATACGTTAGTTCTAGTTTTACTATTTTGAGGAAACTCCCTATTGTTCTTCGTAGTGGCTACAACAATGTTTGTGCACACTAACAATGCAGAGGGATCCCCTTTTCTCCACATCCTCACCAACATTTGTTATTTCTTATCTTCTTGTTAATAGCCATTCTGACAGATGGGAGGTGATATCTCTCTGCAATTTTGGTTTGCATTTCCCTGATGATGATTGATGTAGAACATTTTAAAAAATACCCATTGGTCATCAGTATGTCTTCATTGGAAATATGTGTGTTCACATCTTCTACCACTTTTGAAATCAGATTTTTTTTTGCTTTTGTTTTGCTATTGAATTTTTCAAGTTCTTTATACGTTTTGGATATTAGACCCTTATCACATATAAGATTCACATGTATTTTCACTATTTGGTAGGTTGCCTTTTCATTTTATTGATGGTTTTCTTTGCTGTGCAGAAGGTTTTTGTTTGTTTGTTTGATAGAATCCCATTTATTTTTGCTTGTATGGCCTTTACTTTTGGAGTCAGATCCAAAAAATCACTGCCAAGAGTAATAAGGTTGAGGAGCTTGTATTCTGTTTTTCTTTTAGGTGTTTTATGGTTGTAGGTCTTACATTCTAGTCTTTAATGTAGTCTTTAATTTTGAGGTAATTTTTGTGTGTAAGATAGTTGTTCAGTTTCATTCTTTACAAGTGGTTATCCAGATTTCTAAGAGCATTTTTTGAAAAGAAGACTTCTCTTGTGGCTCAGTGATAAATAATCTGCCTGGCAATGCAGGAAATGTGGGTTTGATCCCTGGGTCAGAAAGATCCTCTGGAGAAGGAAATGGCAACCCACTCCAGCATTCTTGCCTGGGAAACCCTAAGGACAGAGAGCCTGGCAGGCTGTAATCCATGGGGTGTGCAAAGGACACTTTTATAGCATTTCTCTTTTGATTACTATAGGTTTGTAGAACAGTTTGAAATCGGGGAGCATGAAGCCTCCAGTTTTTTTTTTTTTTTTCTCAAGATTACTTTGGCTATTTGGAGTCTTTGTGGCTTAGGACTCCTAAACCATACAAATTTTAGGGTTGTTTGTTCTATTTCTGTGAAAAATGCCCAACAATTTTGATAGGAGTCACACTGAATCTGTAGATTGTTTTGGCTAATACATACATTTTAGCAATATTAATTCTTCCAACACATAAGCATGAACTATATTGCTATTTATATGTGTCCTGTTCAATTTCTTTCATCAATTAATCTCTCACCTCCTTGGCTAAATTTATTTCTAGGTATTTTATTTTTCTTGATGCTATTCTAAATGCATTGTTGCCTTAATTTCTCCTTCTGATAGTGCATGTAAACACAAGAGATTTTTGCATATTGTTATTGTATCCTGCAACTTTACTGAATTTGTTTACTAGTCCTAACAATTTTTTGGTGTAATCTTTAGGATTTTTCTGTATATAAAAGCACGTCATTCACAAATAGTGACAGTTTACTTCTTCCTTTCCAGTTTGGATGCCTCTTATTTCATTTTCTTTCCTAATTGCTCTGGCTAGAACTTCCAATACTATGTTAAATAAAAGTGAAATAGTGAACAACCTTGCCTTGTTTCTGATATCTGAGGAAAAGCTGTTAGCCTTTCACCCTTGAATATGATTGGTGAAAAATATGGACTTGTTATATATGGCCTTTATTGTGCTGAAGTATATTTCCTCTATATTGACTTTATTGGATATTTTTATTGTAAATGGACGTCGAATTTATCAAATACTTTTTTGCATCTGTTGAGATGATCACGTGATTTTCAGCCTCCATTTTGTTAATGTGGTGTATCACATTGATTGATTTGCAGATGTTGAACCATTTTTGCATCTCTGGAATAAATCCCACTTGATCATGGTGTATGATTTTTTAAAATGTATTGTTAAATTTGTTTTGTTAATATCTTGTTGAGAATTGTTGCCTCTATTTACATCAGGGGTATTGTCCTGTAATCTTGTTTTCTGTGGTATTCTTGTCTCTTTTTGGTATCATGGTAATGTTGGCTTTATTAAATGAGTTTGGAAGTATCTCCTCCTCTTCAATTTTGTGGAAGAGTTTGAGAAAATTTGTATTAAATCTTTTTTTAATATGTGGTGTAATTAATCAGAGAAGCCATCTGGTCCCAGTCTTTTATTTGTCGGGAGGTTTTTGATTACGATTCAATATCCTTGCTAGTAGCTTGTCTACTCAAAACTGCTATTTCTTCATGAAATTTCTTCTGCTTGGAAGATCATTTGTTTCTGGAAGTTTATCCATTTCTTCTAGGTTGTCCAATGTGTTGGAGTATAATTGTTCATAAGAGTCTCTTACCACCCTTTGTATTTCTGTGGTATCAGTTGTAGCTTCTTATGTTTTAATTTCTGATTTTAACTGAGCCTTCTCTCTCTCTCTCTCTCTGTTGAGTGTAGATAAAGGTTTGTCATATTTGTTTATCTTTTCAATAAACTGCCCTTAGTTTCACTGATATTTCTATTGTCTTTTAGCTTCTATTTCGCTTACTTCCACTCTGATCTTTGTTATTTCCTTCCTCTTACTAACTCTGGACTTATTTGATTATATTTTTAATTTATTAAACAATTCCTGTAGGTGTCATGGTATGTTGTTTATTTGGGATGTTTTCCTGTTTCTTGAGGCATTTGTTACTATGAGCATCTTTATCAGTGTTTCTTTTGCTTCATGTTTTAGATTTTGGTGTGTGATATTTCCATTCTCATTTGTCATAAGGTATTTTTAAAATTTCTGCTTTGATTTCTTTGTTTACTGATTGATTATTCATAGAATGTTGTTCAATCTCCACATATTTGTGAAGAACAAAAAAATTTTTCTTCTTGTAGTTGATACCTAGTTTTATATCATTGTGGTCAGAAAAGATGCATAATATGATTTCAGTATTATATTTATTGAGACTTTTTTCATACCCATATGATTCACCCTGAAGAATGTTTCATGGGCACTTAAGAATGTATATTCTGCTGCATTTGAATGGAATGTTTTATATATAATGATTAAGTATATCTGGCTTAATGTGTCATTTAAAGCTAATGTTTCACCATTGATTTTCTGTCTGGGTGATATATCCATTGATGTAAGTGGGGAATTAAGTCTTCTACTATTATTGTATTACTGCCTATTTCTCCCTCTAGGTCTATTATTTGCTTTATATATTTAGGTGTTCCTATGTTGATTGCATAAATATTTGCAAATATAATATCCTCTTGTTGAATGGACCCCTTTATTATTATGTAATACTCTTCTTTGTCTTTTATTACAGTGTTTGTTTTAAAGTCTCTTTTGTTTGATAACAGTACATCTGCTTCAACTTTCTTTTGGTTTCCATTTGAATGGAATATCTTTGTTCATCCCTTCACTTTTAAGCTGTGAGTATCCTTATATCTGAAGCTAGTCTTTGTTGGCAGTGTATAGAAGAGTCTTCTTCTTTTTTTTATTTCACTCATCTTATCTATTAAAGAATGATTCTTAAAGTTTTAAGACGACATGACCCACATGTTTGGCTTCAGTACCACCATCATTTTTCGAGTTACGTCACTTGATCTGATTTCTCTAACTCATGTGCTTTAGTAGTTCAGTTTGGTACTGAGTGATTTTATAAATTATGTTGATGATCTGGTTCCTCTGTTCCTCCCAAGAATGTGGTTTTGATGAGTAAAGAACAGTTATAACATATTTGCTTCATCACATGTACATCCAAAGTTATAAAACCTCAATATTGCATAAGCTCAGTTTCATCAAGTATATTGTGTTGGTTTAGCCTGTGTTGGCTTTGTAAGCCTTTACTCTGCTAGACTGAGAGATCTCCTAAAGGTGGAGATTGGTAATTTCTCTTTTTATCAGAGTCCATCTTGCTTCTACTTGATAGAATTAAGGAAGCAGGGCTGAGGATCACTCCTGAGGGCATGTGGATGAGCTGTGCAGGTTTTTCTGTGATCCCAGTTTGTGGTTGAAGGATATGAAGAACAGCCCTGGTATGGGCAGATTTTATTTTATAGGTGCAGTTGGTTGCTGTGTGCTCTGATAATTTTAAGGCTCAAAACCCAGAGTGGAAGTGATATTTACCTTTCCCCCCACCCAGTGTCTTTTAAAAATACTTACACTTTTTAAAAATAGCAGTTTTAGATATGCAGTAAAATTGGAAGGAAGGTACATAGATTTCCCATGTATTCCTTGCCCATACAACATGCTTTGCCTCCTCCATTATCAACATCACTTACTAAAATAATCTTTTTTTTTAATTTTCAAGGATGAATCTGTACTGATGTATCATAATCACCCAAAGACCATAGTTCAGAGTTTAATTTTGGTTCTGTACATTCTATGGATTTGGACAAAAGTATAATGATGTATATCTGTTATTATAATATCATACAAATTATTTTCACTGTCTGAAAGATCCTCTTTGCTCTGCCTATTCATGTCTCTCCCCTCACCCCTGGCAACCACTAATCTTTTAATTGTCTTCATGGTTTTGCCCTTTCTAGAATACCATATAGTTGGGATCATGTAGTATTTAGCTCTTTTAGATTGGCTTTTTCCCTTAATTAAATGCATTGACATTTCCTTCATGCTTTTCATGGGTTGGTAGCTCATTTATTTTTAGCACTGAATAATATTGTATTGTCGGGATGGATCATAGTTAATATATCCATTCAATTACCATAGAATGTCTTAGTTGCTTTCAATATTTGGCAATTATAATAAAGTTGCTATAAATATCCATGTGCAGGCTTTTGTGTGGATAGAATTTCAATTTTTTTCTGGGTGAATACCAAGGAGAATGATTGCTGGATCATATGGTAAGAGTATGTTTAGTTTCTTAAGAAAATGCCAAATCATTTTCCAAAGAGGCTATATTATTTTGTTTTCTACCAGCAATGTATGAGAGTTTCTGTTGCCCCACATCTTCAAAGTATTTGATGTTGTCAGTGTCCTGTATTTTGACCATCCTACTAGGTGTATGAAAGTGACAGTGTTAGTAGCTCAGTGTATCCTACTCTTTGCAACCTGATTGACTGTAGCCTGCCAGGCTCCTCTGTCCATGGAATTTTCCTGGCAAGAATATTGAAGTGCATAGCCATTCCGTTCTCCAGGGGATCTTCTCAACCCAGGAACTGAACCTGAGTCTCCTGCATTGCAGGCAGATTCTTTACCATTAGTGGTTTCTTATTTTTGTTTTCTCTTCTTTGTATTGATTGCTGAGGAAGGCTTTCTTATCTCTTCTTGCTATTCTTTGGAACTCTGTATTTAAATGGGAATATCTTTCCTTTTCTCCTTTGCTTTTCACTTCTCTGCTTTACAGAGCTATTTGTAAGGCCTCCTCAGACAGCCATTTTGCTTTGCATTTCTTTTCCATGGGGATGGTCTTGATCCCTGTCTCTTGTACCATGTCACGAACCTCCATCCATAGTTCATCAGGTACTCTGTCTATCAGATCTAGTCCCTTAAATCTATTTCTCACTTCCATTGTATAATCATAAGGGATTTGATTTAGGTCATACCTGAATGGTCTAGTTTTCCCTACTTTCTTCAATTTAAGTCTGAATTTGGCAATAAGGAGTTCATGATCTGAGCCACAGTCAGCTCCCGGTCTTGTTTTTGCTGACTGTATAGAGCTTCTCCATATTTGGCTGCAAAGAATAGAATCAATCTGATTTCGGTGTTGACCATCTGGTGATATCCATGTGTAGAGTCTTCTCTTGTGTTGTTGGAAGAGGGTGTTTGCTATGACCAGTGTGTTCTCTTGGCAAAACTCTATTAGTCTTTGCCTTGCTTCATTCTGTATTCCAAGGCCAAATTTGTCTGTTACTCCAGGTGTTTCTTGACTTCCTACTTTTGCATTCCAGTCCCCTATAATGAAAAGGACATCTTTTTGGGGTGTTAGTTCTAAAACGTCTTGTAGGTCTTCATAGAACCTTTCAACTTCAGCTTCTTCAGCATTACTGGTTGGGGCATAGTCTTGGTTCAAGATTGCCGGGAGAAATATCAATAACTTCAGATATGCAGATGACACCACCCTTATGGAAGAAACTGAAGAGGAACTAAAAAGCCTTTTGATGAAAGTGAAGGAGGAGATTGAAAAAGTTGCCTTAAAGCTCAACATTCAGAAAATAAAGATCATGGCATCTGGCCCCATCACTTCATGGGAAATAGATGGGGAAATAGTGGAAACAGTGGCAGACTTTAATTTATTGGACTCCAAAATCACTGCAGATGGTGATTGCAGCCATGAAATTAAAAGACGCTTACTCCTTGGAAGGAAAGTTATGACCAACCTAGATAGCATATTCAAAAGCAGAGACATTACTTTGCCAACAAAGGTCCATCTAGTCAAGGCTATGGTTTTTCCAGTGGTCATTTATGGATGTGAAAGTTGGACTGTGAAGAAAGCTGAGCACTGAAGAATTGATGCTTCTGAACTGTGGTGTTGGAGAAGACTCTTGAGAGTCCCTTGGACTGCAAGGAGATCCAACCAGTCCATCCCAAAGGAGACCAGTCCTGGGTGTTCTTTGGAAGGACTGATGCTAAAGCTGAAACTCCAATACTTTGGCCACCTCAAGCGAAGAGTTGACTTATTGGAAAAGACCCTGATGCTGGGAGGGATTGAGGGCAGGAGGAGAAGGGTACAACAGAGGATGCGATGGCTGGATGGCATCATCGACTCGATGCACATGAGTTTGAGTGAACTCTGGGAGTTGGTGATGGACAGAGAGGCCTGGCCTGCTGTGATTCATGGTGTAGCAAGGAGTTGAACATGACTGAGCGACTGAACTGAACTGATTGTTGTTTTAATTTGGATTTCCCTGATGACATGTGACTTGGCACATTTTTTCATATGCCTTTTTGCCATCTGTGTACTTTATTTAGTGAGGTATCTGTTACAGTCTTGGGCTTGTTTTAAAAATGGACCATTTCTTTCTTATTGTTAAGTTTCAAGGTTTATTTGTATATTTTGGATAACAATCCTTTGTTAGATGTATCTTTTTGCAAATATTTTCTCCCAGGGTGTAGCTTGTCTTCTAGTTCTCTGTGAGACAATACCATGTCTTTAGAAGAAAAAATAGTATTTAATTTTAATGACATCCAGGTTATAAACTATTTCTTTTACAGATCATGTTTTGGTGTTGTATTTTAAAAGGCATCATCATACTGAAGGTTGGTTAGATTTTCTTTCATATGTTCTACAAGTTTTGCAGTTTTACATTTTACATAAGGTCAATGATCCATTTTGAGTTAATTTTGGTGAAGAATACAAGGTCTGTTTCTAGATTCTTTTTTTTTTTTTATGGGAATATCTGGTTGTTCCAACACCATTTGTCAAAGAGAGTATCTTTGCTTCATTGTACTTATTTTGCTCCTGGTCAAAGATAAATTGGTTATATTTATGGGTTCTCTATTCTGTTCCATTGATCTATTTGTCGCTCTTTCACCAATACCACAGCATCTTGATTATTGTAGCTTTATAGTAAGTCTCAAATTCACATTTACCCCTTTTTAATTATAAAAAATCAGATGGCCCACAAAGTAGCTACATCTACTTTAATAGTCATGGGGTGAAGGGGACACACAGTGGCTTGCATCTGCTTTCCTTTTGAGTCTTTCTAGTGGTGGAACTGACTGAGCCTAGCTCATCAGAGCCAACTGTACACATCTCTTCCCAAGTCCATGTTCAGTGATGTCAGTGATTTTACACCATAGAAACTAGCAAATGTTACAAATCAATATTCACTTGGTTTTCTTCAGAGAGCCAGTTGTTAAACATGTATCTGCAAAACACTAATTTTATATCTAATTTGTTCTTCCCTTTGATAGTTCATCATCAAACTCCTTTTAGTTATCACAGATGTGGTTTATTAATCACTTTGTATATGTTAGGCACTGTGCCAAGATCTTTCACATGTGTTATTTAATTCTCACAGCAATGTCTTGAAGCAGGTCTGTGATCTCCACTTGTAGTTGAAGAATGCTGAAGAGAAGAGCAGTGGCAGACAGATTTTTATTTTACAGGTATAATTTGCAAATGAGTAAGCTGAGGCTCAGCAAGAAGATGTAATTTTTTCTGAGGTCATATAGCATAAGATGGAGGCTGAGACTCCATATTCAGACTGGAGACCTAAGCTTCTGACTGACCCACGCTTGTAATCATCATGCTCTATGATCTTCCCCAGCATTGAAAACTGTTCTGGGCTCTGAATTATGACACCTTGCTTCTAGTGAACACTCTACACCCAGACTGATAACCTGACCTCTCAGAACCTCAGTGTCGTCATCTATATAAGACTGGTGATAATAATCCTGCCTAACTCACAGGAGGCTTTACCATTTAAATGATACTTGTACAAGATTGCTTTGGAAAGCTCAGGTACTGTATAAATGTGTGATATCATTACATGATAAGGAGTGAAGAGAAAAAAATATTTACCAAAAGAATACCACATCACAGTTTAGAAGATTCAGTTAAAGTAGATATTCAATATAAATATAGTTTCTATGGAATTTTACAGTGAATGTTTCTAAGTGAATTGGAAAGATGTTTGATCTGGGAATGCCTGAACTTATCTCTTGGAATTCTTTGGTTTTGGGTCTCCCTAACCTTCCCAGACAGTCTGATTGGTATTCAAGGTAACCTTAGTTTCATGGCAGATTTGACTGAAATTAAGTTATTAACACAATACGCCAGTGCTGGAAAGGTGACATTTAGTAACTTTAGGGAGAATTTTTGCCATATTATGTCCATGTTTTAATGAAGAGTTTTCTTCATTTGCTGTTCACATAGCTATTTATACTTCCAACTGTCAGCATTATTCATTTTAGCTACTTACTTAAGGTTTATATTCTTCCCTATACCCAACTCCTCTTGATGTCAAGTAACCATTTGATCATTATAGATGTCTCCAGCACTGAGTACTGACATTAGCAGCTAGTGTTGCTTCATAAATATTTATTCAGCAAGTACATAGGTGAGTTAACTACATGCAACGCTTGTTGTGTTCACGTATTCCTTGTGTTGCAATTGTCCATCTGCAGGCTTTGGAAATTTTTCTGAATTTAAGTTGGAGTAGTGTGTAAGGCAAGGTCAACCATGTGGTGTTTCATGCTAGAGTTTATCTGTGTGCTCATAGCATATCAGAGACAGCTGACAGCAATAGGCAAACCCCCAGGTGTTCTTTAACTTGTACAGTCCAAGCCCCTCGTTGTGTTTACAAGAACTACCTGACCTGTTCCACCTCTGGTGCTCTCCATCCTGCCACTGTGTGGAATGATCTGTCATTCTTTCTCCTGGCCAAGTCTTAGACATTTTTCAAGTGTAGGTTTGGGTCTTATTCCCTCAGGAAATCATCTCTGAACTATGGGTTGAAATTAGGTTCTGTTTTCACTCACCGATGTATTTATTTTAAAAAATTTTGTTGTGTTTTGCTATGCAACAATGTGAATCAGCTCTATAAATGCGTATATCCCCCCACCCCGTCCCCCCGCTGGAGCCTCCTTCCCACCCCACCGCCATCCCATCCCTCTAGGTCATCACAGAGCACCAGCCTGGGCTCCCTGTGTGATACAGCAGCTTCCCAGTGGCTGTCTGTTTCACACATTGTAGTGTACATATGTCAATGCTACTTTTTCAATTTGCTCCACCCTCTCCTTCTCCCACTGTGTTTACAAGTCTGTTCTCTACATCTGCATCTCTTTTCCTGTCCTGCAAATAGATTCATCAGTATCATTTTTCTAGATTCCATATATATTTTCTAGAATCCATATATATATATTTGTTGTTTTCTTTCTGACTTACTTCACTCTGTATTGAAGAAAGTAGGGAAAACAGCTAGACCATTCAGGTATGACCTAAATCAAATCCCTTATGATTATACATTGGAAGTGAGAAATAGATTTAAGGGCCTAGATTTGATAGAGAGAGTGCCTGATGAACTATGGAATGAAGTTCGTGACATTGTACAGGAGACAGGGATCAAGACCATCCCCATAGAAAAGAAATGCAATAAAGCAAAATGGCTGTCTGGGGAGGCCCTACAAATAGCTGTGAAAAGAAGAGAGGTGAAAAGCAAAGGAGAAAAGGAAAGATATAAGCATCTGAATGCAGAGTTCCAAAGAATAGCAAGAAGAGATAAGAAAGCCTTCCTCAGCGATCAATGCAAAGAAATAGAGGAAAACAACAGAATGGGAAAGACTAGAGATCTCTTCAAGAAAATTAGAGATACCAAGGGAACATTTCATGCAAAGAAGGGCTCGATAAAGGACAAAAACGGTATGGACCTAACAGAAGCAGAAGATATTAAGAAGAGGTGGCAAGAATACATGGAAGAAGTGTACAAAAAAGATCTTCATGACCAAGATAATCATGATGATGTGATCACTAATCTAGAGCCAGACATCTTGGAATGTGAAGTCAAGTGGGCCTTAGAAAGCATCACAAAGCTAGTGGAGGTGATGGAATTCCAGTTGAGTGTTTCAAATCCTGAAAGATGATGCTATGAAAGTGCTGCACTCAATATGCCAGCACATTTGGAAAACTCAGCAGTGGCCACAGGACTGGAAAAGGTCAGTTTTCATTCCAATCCCAAAGAAAGGCAATGCCAAAGAATGCTCAAACTACCGCACAATTGCACTCATCTCACATGCTAGTAAAGTAATGCTCAAAATTCTCCAAGCCAGGCTTCAGCAACACGTGAACCGTGAACTCCCTGATGTTCAAGCTGGTTTTAGAAAAGGCAGAAAAATCAGAGATCAAATTGCCAACATCTGCTGGATCATCGAAAAAGCAAGAGAGTTCCAGAAACACATCTATTTCTGCTTTATTGACTATGCCAAAGCCTTTGACTGTGTGGATCACAATAAACTGTGGGAAATGCTGAAAGAGATGGGAATACCAGACCACCTAACCTACCTCTTGAGAAATCTGTATGCAGGTCAGGAAGCAACAGTTAGAACTGGACATGGAACAACAGACTGGTTCCAAATAGGAAAAGGAGTACATCAAGGCTGTATATTGTCGCCCTGCTTACTTAACTTATATGCAGAGTACATCATGTGAAACGCTAGACTGGAAGAAACACAAGCTGGAATCAAGACTGCCGGGAGATATATCAATAACCTCAGATATGTGGATGACACCACCCTTATGGCAGAAAGTGAAGAGGAGCTAAAAAGCCTCTTGATGAAAGTGAAAGAGGAGAGTGAAAAAGTTGGCTTAAAGCTCAACATTCAGAAAACAAAGATCATGGCATCCGGTCCCATCACTTCATGGGAAATAGATGGGGAAACAGTGGAAATATTGTCAGACTTTATTTTTGTGGGCTCCAAAATTACTGCAGATGGTGACTGCAGCCATGAAATTAAAAGATGCTTACTCCTTGGAAGAAAAGTTATGACCACCCTAGCTAACATATTCAGAAGCTGAGACATTACTTTGCCGACTAAGGTCCGTCTAGTCAAGGCTATGGTTTTTCCAGTGGTCATGTATGGATGTGAGAGTTGGACTGTGAAAAAGGCTGAGCGCTGAAGAATTGATGCATTTGAACTGTGGTGTTGGAGAAGACTCTTGAGAGTCCCTTGGACTGCAAGGAGATCCAACCAGTCCATTCTGAAGGATATCAACCCTAGAATTTCTTTTGAAGGAATGATGCTAAAGCTGAAACTCCAGTACTTTGGCCACCTCATGTAAAGTGTTGACTCATTGGAAAAGACCCTGATGCTGGGAGGGATTGGGGGCAGGAGGAGAAGGGGACGACAGAGGATGAGATGGCTGGATGGCATCACAGACTCGATGGACGTGAGTCTGAGTGAACTCTGGGAGATGGTGATGAACAGGGAGGCCTGGCGTGCTGCGATTCATGGGGTCGCAAAGAGTTGGACATGACTGAGCGACTGAACTGAACTCACTCTGTATGACAGACTCTCGGTTCACCGACATCACTACAAATGACCCATTTTGTTCCTTTTTATGATGGAGTAATACTCCATTGTATAAATGTACCACATCTTCTTTAGCCATTCATCTGTCAATGAACATCTAGGTTGCCTCCATGTCCTGGCTATTGTAAATAGTGTTGCAATGAGCATTGGGGTACACGTGTCTTTTTGAATTATGGTTTTCTCAGGAAACTTCCCTGGTGGCTCAGACAGTAAAGCGTCTGCCTACAGTGTGGGAGACCCAGGTTTGATCCCTGGGTTGGGAAGATCCCCTGGAGAAAGAAATGGCAACCCACTACAGTACTCTTGCCTGGAATATCCCATGGATGGAGGATCCTGGTAGGCTATAGTTCATGGGATCACAAAGAGTTGGACAGGACTGAACGACTTCACTTTCATTTTTCACTTTTACTTTCAGGGTATATGCCCAGAAGTAGGATTGCTGGGTCATATGACTTCCCTGGTGGCTCAGACAATAAAGAATCTGCCTGTGATGTGGGAGACCTGCGTTTGATCCCTGAGTAGAGATGGTCCCCTGGAGAATGGAATGGCTACCCACTCCAATATTCTTGCCTGGAGAATTCCACAGACAGAGGAGCCTGGCAAGCTACAGTCCACGGGCTTGCAATAGTTGGACATAACTGAGTGACTAACACTGTCAATACCTGTGGTAGTTTTATTCCTAGTTTCTTAAGGAACTTCCATACTGTTTTCCATTGTGGTTGTATCAGTTTATATTTCCACTAACAGTGCATGAAGATTCCCTTTTCTCCACACCCTCTCCAGCAGTTTTTGTTTGTAGATTTTTTTGATGATGGCCATTCTGACCCGTGTGAGTTGATACCCCATTATAGTTTTGATTTTCATTTCTCTAATAATGGGTGATGTTGAGCATCTTTTCATGTTTGTTTAGGTTTGCTTAGGTCTTCTGCCCAATTTTTGATTGGGCTGTTCATTTTTCTGATATTGAGCTGCATGAGCTGCTTGTATATTTTGGAAATTAATCTTCTGTCAGTTGCTTCATTTGCAATTATATTCTCCCATTCTGAGGTTGTCTTTTCATCTTATTTCATCAGAGGGTTTTATGTATTTCTTGATCTTAGTTCTGATATTATATTAAAATTATCTCCTATGTTGCTCATTCTCCCATGAGTCTATAACTCCTGAAGGGCAAAAGCTACCTTTATTTCCAAACTAAGAAGAATGTATATGGCTGGCATGCGTAAGACGCTCAGTAAATGTTTGAGGAGCCAAAAGGACTAATTCCAAGTGGAATTTCTTTTTCCAGAAGGAGCAAGATAGTGAGATGAAGTGCAAATCCTTTGAGGCTTTGTGGGGTGACAGCCCCAAGCGACAAAGCAGGATCCTCTTCCCAGCACCTACAGGGGGTGAAGCAGAGCACTTCCAGGCCAGAGGTTCACTGCTGGGTAAATCTGTGTTTTTCTGAGCACAGACTGCAGTTCTGATCTAACTGTACTCTGGTTTACTCAGTCTCAAGGGAGAAGAGAACCAGATAATTTTCCATTCAATATCATACAGATTGGAGGAACAGATTTTCACCCCTACAGACTATGAGAATATAGAAAATGCAGGGGCTAGAAACATTTATCTACCCTGTCCTTGGAAATTTTGAAAATCCCCAGAAGGACACACTCGTGATCTCATGAAAGAGATTGGTGTGGCTGGCAGTGATTCTCAGAGAAATGTCAGCATACTGTTCTTCAGTGCCACAGTTCCTTCTCTGGGAATAATAGATTTTTTAGTGAGAACAGGGGGCATTTATTTCCATTTCAGCAGTCTTAAGTATGAGTTGAATTATAGATAATAAAAACTCTAATTAGTTACCAGTCCTAGACAATCAATTAACCATCTTCTCAATAGCATTATATCGGTACACTTCCTAACAGGCACCTGTCTCTTTTAGCTGCCTTTCCTTCCACTAGTTTCCTGAATTAATGAGCAACAATGTACTATGCTTATGTAGAGACCTCAGACAAACCTAAAATACTTGATCTGATATTATTGCTTAAAGAAATGGTTTAAAAGAATTTCAGATGCTATTTCTACTTTCATGTCTGACTTGACTTATTAATAACAAATTGTCTAATGCTTTTCCACTGGTGGAAATTCTAAGACCCCCAGCTTCTGTCTTCTGCATTTCTACCTAGTGAGCTGCAGTGAAAAGCTTGACTTGTTCTGTAAATATAGTATATCAGCTGCTCTCAACATGGTTTCACAGAATCTGTATTTGTGAAAGTATCACATGTGATTCTGATCCACAGCTAGTTGAGGATAGTGATGTCTTCGTTTAGGCTGCTATAACAAAAATACCATAAACTGGGTGTCTCTCTCTCTCTCTCTTTTTTTTTTTTTTTTTTGTTAAATCAGAGGATAATTGCTTTACAAGGGCTTCCCAGGTGGCGCTAGTAGTAAAGAACCTGCCTGCCAGTGCAGAAGATGTAAGAGACACAGGTTCAATCCCTGGGTCAGGAAGATCCCCTGGAGGAGGAAATGGCTACCTACTCCAGTATTCTTGCCTGGAGATTCCCCATGGACAGAGGAGCCTAGCAGCCTACACTCCATAGGGTCACACAGAGTTGGACATGACTGAAGCAATTTAGCATGCACGCACATGCTTTACAATGCTGTCTTGGTTCCTGTTAAACAACAAGGTGAATCAATCATAATTACATATGTACCCCCTCCCTTTTGAGCCTCCCTTCTTCCTCCCATCCTACCCCTTTAGGTGAATGGGTGTCTTAAACAAGAGAAATTCATTTCTCACTGTTCTGGAGGCAAGGAAATCTAAGATGAAGGCACCAGCAGATCTGGAGTCCAGTGAGAATCCTCTTCTTGGTTGGCAGATGTTTGTCTGTCTGCTTGTATCCTCAGATAGTAGAGAGCAGAAAGAGGGGCTAGCTCTGTCCTTCTTAAAAGGACACTAATCCCATCATGAGGGCACCACCCTTATGACCTAATAACCTCACAAAAGGCCCTGTCTCCAGATATTGTTACATGAGACAGGGTTCCTATAAATGAATTTGGGAGGTGGTAGGGAGTACACATGTTCAGTTCACAGTAATTGGATTAGAAAATTCTATTTGTTAAATTGTTTCTTTTTTTCCTGGAATGAGTGCAGGGCAATGCTTCACCAATTATTTGCCCTCTTCCTATAGACGAAGTATGAAAAGTTGTAATACAAGAGATAAAATGCGGTTATCCAGGTACCTAGTAAGGTTTCACATATACTGCTTGGACATCTTATTAAATGAAAGTAAAGAATCATTACTTTCATAATCATTTAAAAAGTAATACTTCTATATACTTCCTACAACTCCCAACTAGAACTATTTTAATACCCTTGGCCAATAAATCCTTTCTATTAATAATATAATTACTAAAATTTAGATTATATCAGAACTAATAAGAAAAGTCCATCTTCTGTGTAGTGTGTCAAGAAGTTAGAGACAAAATTTTAGACACACTATAATTTTAATAATTTTAATAGCTTCCTTTGGGTTAAATAGACTTCCCAGGTGGCACAGTGGTAAAGAATCCACCTGCCACTGCAGGAGATGTTCAGTCTTTCGGTCAGGAAGATCGCCTGGAGAAGGAAATGGCAGCCCACTCCAGTATTCTTGCCTGGGAAATCCTGTGGACAGAGGAGCCTGGCTGGGGTATGTCCTACAGGGTTGCAAAAGAGTCAGATACAACTCAGTGACTAAACAACAAGATAACTAAGTAGAAAGTGACTAAACAACAAGATAACTAAGTAGAAACAATTACATTGTTGCTACTAGAATTATGTTCTAAGGACAATAAGTTAAAATGTTCAGAATTGCAATTATAAGATTTTGGCAAGTGACAAGCTAATTATCTAGTAATTTATATGTCAAGCCTAATAATTTATACCCCAACTCATATATACTTGTATATATGCAACAAATATGAAATAGTCTCCTCCTCAATTCTCCTCTTAAAAACCAGCAGATATTTACTGGTTGAGAGTAATTCCATAGTTCTGATATTAAATATTGCAGCACTTTTTTTCATAGGTCAGTAGATGGACATGACTAAGGCTAAATGAATTTTCGAAAATTAGTGAACCAAGCAGAAACTGTGAAGCAGGGAATTTATTGTTGATCTCACTAGTTTTGTCTGCTCTTTTGAAAATCCACCCACATAAGAATATGTAAAGGAGTAATTCTTATACTTCATTACCATAAAAACCTCATTGTAAAAACAAGCATACAATAAAACCCAATATTGATAGCTTATGGTGAATGGTATTGGATTCGTGATACCCGAAGAAGATTTAACTTTGGGACCAGGGACCAGTCTTGATCACTGTAGAGGTTTTGTATAGCAGAGTTTTGTTAAAGTGAAAGTTCAGTTGCTCAGTCATGTCTGACTCTTTGCTACCCCATAAATCGCATGCAGCATGCCAGGCCTCTCTATCCATCACCAACTCCTGAAATTTACCTAAACTTATGTCCGTCGAGTCGGTGATGCCATCCAGCCATCTTATCCTCTGTCATCTCCTTTGCCTCCTGCTCCCAATCCCTCCCAGCATCACAGTCTTCCAATGAGTCAACTCTTTACATGAGGTGGCCAAAGTATTGGAGTTTCAGCTTCAGCATCAGTCCTTCCAATGAACACCCAGGACTGATCTCCTTTAGAATGGACTGGTTGGATCTCCTTGCAGTCCAAGGGACTCTCAAGAGTCTTCTCCAACACCACAGTTCAAAAGCATCAATTCTTCAATGCTCAGCTTTCTTCACAGTCCAACTTTCACATCCATAAATGACCACAGGAAAAATCATGGCCTTGACTAGATGGACCTTTGTTGGCAAAGTAATGTCTCTGCTTTTGAATATGCTATCTAGGTTGGTCATAACTCTTCTTCCAAGGAGTGAGTGTCTTTTAATTTCATGGCTGCAATCACCATCTGCAGTGATTTTGGAGCAATTTTGGAGTGATTTTGGACTTTATAAAATAAAGTCTGACACTATTTCCACTGTTTCCCCATCTATTTCCCATGAAGTGATGGGACCAGATGCCATGATCTTCGTTTTCTGAATGTTGAGCTTTAGGCCAACTTTTCAATCTCCTCTTTCACTTTCATCAGGAGGCTTTTTAGTTCCTCTTCAGTTTCTTCCATAAGGGTGGTGTCATCTGCATATCTGAGGTTATTGATATTTCTCCCGGCAATCTTGATTTCAGCTGTGCTTCTTCCAGCCCAGCGTTTCTCATGATGTACTCTGCATATAAGTTAAGTAAGCAGGGTGAAAATATACAGCCTTGATGTACTCCTTTTCCTATTTGGAACCAGTCTGTTGTTCCATGTCCAGTTCTAACTGTTGCTTCCTGACCTGCATATAGGTTTCTCAAGAGGCAGATGAGGTGGTCTGGTATTCCCATCTCTTTCAGAATTTTCCACAGTTTATTGTGATCCACACAGTGAAAGGCTTTGGCATAGTCAATAAAGCAGAAATAGATGTGTTTCTGGAACTCGCTTGCTTTTTGGATGATCCAGTGGATGTTGGCAATTTGATCTCTGGTTTTTCTGCCTTTTCTAAAACCAGCTTGAACATCTGGAATTTCATGGTTCATGTATAGCTGAAGCCTGGCTTGGAGAATTTTGAGCATTACTTTCCTAGCATGTGAGATGAGTGCAATTGTGTGGTAGTTTGAGCATTCTTTGGCATTGCCTTTCTTTGGGATTGGAATGAAAACTGACCTTTTCCAGTCCTGTGGCCACTGCTGAGTTTTCCAAATGTGCTGGCATATTGAGTGCAGCACTTTCATAGCATCATCTTTCAGGATTTGAAATAGCTCAACTGGAATTCCATCACCTCCACTAGCTTTGTTCATAGTGATGCTTTCTAAGGCCCACTTGACTTCACATTCCAAGATGTCTGGCTCTAGGTGAGTGATCACACCATCGTGATTATCTTGGTCATGAAGATCTTTTCTGTACAGTTCTTCTGGGTATTCTTGCCACTGCTTCTTAATATCTTCTGCTTCTGTTAGGTCCATATCATTTCTGTCCTTTATCGAGCCCATCTTTGCCTGAAATGTTCCCTGGTATCTCTAATTTTCTTGAAGAAATCTCTAGTCTTTCCCATTCTCTTGTTTTCCTCTATCTTTGCATTGATCACTGAGGAGGGCTTTCTTATCTCTCCTTGCTATTCTTTGGAACTCTGCATTCAGATGCTTACATCTTTCATTTTCTCCTTTGCTTTTCACTTCTCTTCGTTTCACAGCTATTTGTAAGGCCTCCCCAGACAGCCATTTTGCTCTTTTGCATTTCTTTTCCATGGGGATGGTCTTGATCTCTGTCTCCTGTACAATGTCACGAACCTCCATCCATAGTTCATCAGGCACTTTATCTATCAGACCTAGTCCCTTAAATCTATTTCTTACTTCCACTGTATAATCATAAGGGATTTGATTTAGGTCATACATGAATGGTCTAGTGGTTTTCCCCACTTTCTTCAATTTAAGTCTGAATTTGGCAATAAGGAGTTCATGATCTGAGCCACAGTCAGCTCCTGGTCTTGTTTTTGCTGACTGTAGAGAGCTTCTCCATATTTGGCTGCAAAGAATATAATCAATCTGATTTCAGTGTTGACCATATCTGGTGATGTTAATGTGTAGAGTCTTTTCTTGTGTTGTTGGAAGAGGGTGTTTGCTAGGACCAGTGCGTTCTCTTGGCAAAACTCTATTAGTCTTTGCCCTGCTTCATTCCATATTCCAAGGCCAAATTTGCCTGTTACTCCAGGTATTTCTTGACTTCCTACTTTTGCATTCCAGTCCCCTATAATGAAAAGGACATCTGTTTTGGGTACTAGTTCTTAAAGGTCTTGTAGGTCTTCATAGAACCGTTCAACTTCAGCTTCTTCAGCGTTAATGGTTGGGACATAGGCTTGGATTACTGTGATATTGAATGG
This sequence comes from Capricornis sumatraensis, assembly GCF_032405125.1. Lineage (NCBI taxonomy): Eukaryota > Metazoa > Chordata > Mammalia > Artiodactyla > Bovidae > Capricornis > Capricornis sumatraensis. The sequence goes on from NC_091082.1 coordinate 64,985,227, forward strand.
TTTGCCTTGGAAATGAACAGAGATCATTCTGTCATTTTTGAGATTGCATCCAAGTACTGCATTTCGGACTCTTTTGTTGACTATGATGGCTACTCCATTTCTTCTGAGAGATTCCTGCCCACAGTAGTAGATATAATGGTCATCTGAGTTAAATTCATCCTTTCCACTCCATCTTAGTTCGCTGATTCCTAGAATGTCGACATTCACTCTTGCCATTTCCTATTGGACCACTTCCAATTTACCTTGATTCATGGACCTAACATTCCAGGTTCCTATGCATTATTGCTCTTTACAGCATCGGACCTTGCTTCTATCACCAGTCACATCCACAACTGGGTGTTGTTTTTGCTTTAGCTCCATCCCTTCATTCTTTCTGGAATTATTTCTCCACTGATCTCCAGTAGCATATTGGGCACCTACTGACCTGGGGAGTTCCTCTTTCAGTATCCTATCATTTTGCCTTTTCATACTGTTCATGGGGTACTCAAGGCAAGAATACGAAGTGGTTTGCCATTCCCTTCTCCAATGGACCACTTTCTGTCAGACCTCTCCACCATGACCCTTCCATCATGGGTGGCCCCCCTCGGCATGGCTTAGTTTCACTGAGTTACACAAGGATGTGGTCTGTGTGATCAGATTGGCTAGTTTTCTGTGATTATGGTTTCAGTGTGTGTACCCTCTGATGCCCTCTCACAATACCTACCATCTTACTTGGGTTTCTCTTACCTTGGACGTGGGGTATCTCTTCACGGCTGCTCCAACAAAGCGCAGCTGCTGCTCCTTATCTTGGACAAGTTGCCCCTCCTGACCTTGAACATGGAGTAGCTCCTCTCAGCCCTCCTGCTCACTGCTGCTGCTCCTTGGAGGTTGGGTTGCTCCTCTCAGCCACTGCCCCTGACCTCTGACATGGGGTAGCTCCTCTCAGCCACTCCTGCGCTGTCACAGCCTGGCACAAGAATGGAAAAGGGACAGAAAAATCTTCTGACATAGACATCAGAAGAGGGACAGAGAATCCCCCCCTCACTAAAGTTAGCTATGGAGTCATATACTTTTTAATTAATTATTACAATAAATCAAAAGAATGTCTCAAGTTTGTGAAAATTTTACCAAACCCACTCCCACAATTTACGTTTTAGGATAACAGGTTTAGAACTTAATAACAGAAAGATCCTACCAGACCCACTCCCATAATATACATTCTAAGATATCAGGTTTCTCAAGAAGTTCAGGAAGCAAAAGTTAGACCTGGACATGGAACAACAGACTGGTTCCAAGTAGGAAAAGGAGTAAGTCAAGGCTGTATACTGTCACCCTGCTTATTTAACTTATATGTAGAGTAAATCATGAGAAATACTGGGCTGCAAGAAACACAAGCTGGAATCAAGATTGCTGGGAGAAATATCAATAACCTCAGATATGCAGATGACACCACCTTTATGACAGAAAGTGAAGAAGAACTAAAAAGCCTCTTGATGAAAGTGAAAGAGGAGATTGAAAAAGTTGGTTTAAAGCTCAACATTCAAAAAACAAAGATTGTGGCATCTGGCCCCATCACTTCATGGGAAATAGATGGGGAAATAGTGGAAACAGTGTCAGACTTTATTTTATTGGGCTCCAAAATCACTGCAGATGGTGATTGCAGCCATGAAATTAAAGGACGCTTGCTCCTTGGAAGAAAAGTTATGACCAACCTAGATAGCATATTCAAAAGCAGAGACATTACTTTGCCAACAAAGGTCCATCTAGTTAAAGCTCTGGTTTTTCAGTGGTCATGTATGGAAGTGAAAGTTGGACTGTGAAGAAAGCTGAGCATTGAAGAATTGATGCTTTTGAACTGTGGCGATGGAGAAGACTCTTGAGAGTCCCTTGGACTGCAAGGAGATCCAACCAGTCCATCCTAAAGGAGATCAGTCCTGGGTGTTCATTGGAAGGACTGATGCTGAAGCTGAAACTCCAATACTTTGGCCACCTCATGTAAAGAGTTGACTCATTGGAAAAGACCGTGATGCTGGGAGGGATTGGGGGCAGGAGGAGAAGGGGACGACCCAGGATGAGATGGCTGGATGGCATCACCGACTCGATGGACATGAATTTAAGTGAACTCCGGGAGTTGGTGATGGACAGGAAGGCCTGGCGTGCTGCGACATGGGGTCGCAAAGAGTTGGACATGACTGAGCGACTGAACTGAACTGAAGATATCAAGATTAGCCAGAAGGTTTTCAGGAAGGAGAAACTGTCCTCAGTCAGGATACATTTTTGTTATATAGTCCCTAGTACAGAGTTTAAACTGAGTTGTTTGTTGTGTAATCATCCGTTTGAGGCTTAAAAAAAAAAAATTATGTGACTAAGACTAAGAAATTTAGAGGAAAAAAAAATATTTGTCCTTTCCTCTTCCTCAAGACCCCTCTCTCCTCGGGAACCTCTAGACTTCTTATCAACCTGCCTAGGAATTGACTCTCTCAATACAAAACCAGAATATCACTATTTCATTACACCTAGTCATCACTTGTAAGTATAATTGGTAGAATTACTAGATTAGGGAGGAATTGCCTTTGTTAAAAAGAACATTTTATTTTTTTAAAATCACAATTTATTGATTTACACTAGAGATAGAAGAGAAGATAATCTATCCTTTCATGAAAGCATAGCTACTTTTGATACTTGCCTGCAATTAGAATGGGGAGACTCATGGCTTTAAAATTCAGACTCTCCATAGGATAGTACCATTTGAGTGCATTACATAGGAGTTCAGAGGAATAAGTAAAATTCTTGCCTAGGGGGTGGGTTGGGGGCTGGGGAAGAATGACTCTTGATGTTAGCCTCCTGTGTCTATCTAAAGGCCAGTCAACTTTTCTATCATCCATTCATTCTTAAAGCAGTATTTACTAAGCATTTCCTGTGTGAATGTACTACCTCTATGTAAATTACAAGACTGTGTAAATTACATAGACTCTTCCTATGTACTGGAAGAGGCACTGGGAGGAGGTGGTGGGCTCATAACTGCAGATGGCTTTGCCAGGAACATTCGAGGCCTCCATATTGTCTGAGGCTTCCTCTTTCATCTGTTACATATGACTTCTACTTCCTGCTGCCAAATTCTTAGTGATATAGTTATCTACAGGAATTCTCTGCTTTGTTTATGGGACTTGATAGCCCTGGGCCTGCAATGAATAAGATGCTACGGCAGCATGTGGTAAGGAGCTTCATTTATCTGGAAAGGTTCCACTTCTGTACTGTGGTAGGCATTATGGGTCATAAGAACAATCATTCTTATAGTTTGACTAGGTTTTTATAGTCTAGGACCATGGGTCAATGCTCCTTTGCTTACTTTGGGGAACACCTGTTCACTTCAGATGGGTGTTGTTGCCCTTAGGCATCAGAGGAAATAACATGTCTAGGATGTTACAGTCTTTTCCTTATTTTCCCACAGAAATTGTCATTTCAATATTCAATAGAAAAAAGAAAAAGATCTTTCGAGGGTGGTAGATTACTATCTTTTGTAAAAACTACAAAGGCCCTTGTGAATTCTAAGGAAGTGGAAAGAGAAGAAGGCATGGATATGGAGTCAGCATGAGAAATGTTTGTGACAAAGTAGTGAGGATATTTGTCACTTGCACTGTGACAAATCCCCTTCCAGCTTCCATTTTGGTTATTTAAAAATACTGGAATGCGTTAAATTGGATGGAATCTCAAATTAAATTCCTTTGGGGAAAGATGTTGCCAGAACATCTAATATGGGGTACTGGACAAACATCTTAGGTGGGGACTGACTCTATCAATTTTTTTTCCCATTAAAAACCTACATTCTTGCTATTTATACGGGTTTTCTTCTCCCTTTCTCCATCCCTTTTGTATCTGGTATTTCTCCCTCGACTCTTCCTTCTTTCCCAGGTGTGTTTGATAACTGCTCCCACACTATCAGTGACAAGGGCTGGGCCCTGGGGATCCGCTCAGGGAAGGATGTGGGAAGGCGAGATGCTCGCTTCTTCTTCTCTCTTCGCACCGACCGAGTGAAGAAAGCCACCACTGTGATGGGCCACAGTCGCTACCAACCGGGCAAGTGGACACATCTGGCAGCCACTTACGATGGACAGCGCATGGCCTTGTATGTGGATGGCACTCAGGTGGCTAGTAGTCGAGATCAGTCTGGTCCCTTGAACAGCCCCTTCATGGCATCTTGTCGCTCTCTCCTCCTTGGGGGGGACAGCTCGGAGGACGGGCACTCTTTCCGTGGACACCTGGGCACCCTGGTCTTCTGGTCGACAGCCCGCCCACAAAGCCACCTTCAGCACAGACCTCAGCAGCCACTGGAGGTGAAGGATTTGACCACCCTGCTACTGACTGCCAGTTTTGAGCCCCTGGAAGAACAGTGGGTCCCCTTTAGAGACGGGAAGTACCCACGGCGTGAGGTTCTCCAGGGCTTTGAGTCAAAGCCTGAGATTCTGTCCCCTCTGCAGCCCCCGCTCTGTGGGCAGACAGCATGTGACAACGTGGAACTGATCTCTCAGTACAATGGGCACTGGCCCCTCCGGGGAGAGAAGGTGATCCGCTACCGGGTGGTGAACATCTATGACGACAAGGGTCTGAACCCCACGGTGAGTGAGGAGCAGATCCGTCGGCAGCACGAGGTGCTCAATGAAGCCTTCAGCCGCTACAACATCAGCTGGCAGCTGAGCGTCCACCGCGTCCACAACTCCACCCTGCGCCACCGCATTGTGCTGGTGAACTGTGAGCCCAGCAAAATCGGCAACGACCACTGTGACCCCGAGTGCGAGCATCCACTCACGGGCTACGACGGGGGTGACTGCCGCCTGCAGGGCCGGTGCTACTCCTGGAACCGCAAGGACGGGCTCTGCCACGTGGGGTGCAACAACATGCTGAACGACTTTGACGAGGGCGACTGCTGTGACCCAGACGTGACCGAGGTGCGCAAGACCTGCTTCGACCCTGACTCACCCAGGAGGTAAGGGACCGGGGCTAGGGGGTATCCTTCTTGGAGGGTGCATTCCTGACATCATTTTATCGTTTTGGCTTCTGGAGACAAAAGAGTGTTCGCTCAACCTCCGAATAAAACGATTACTCCACCAGATATCGGTGAGCTTTCATCAAGTCCTAGATGTTGTCCTGGGTAATTAGGGACACATGGATGACTAAGATGAAAACACGACCTTTACCAAACTCAGTTTCTTTGAAGCACACAACTGTGGATGTGGTGTGAACTGTGCACGCACCAGGTACTTGAGATACAGGAAAGCTGAACGACTTTATCTGTCCAAGGAAGCCAGGGCACCTTTGCAGAGAACAAAGAGGTACACATTGATAGACACCACTCATACAGGAGTCAGGAGACTCAGGTTCAATCCCTGGGTTGGGAAGACCCACTGGAGGAGGAAATGGCAACCCACTCCAGTACTCTTGCCTGGAGAATTCCATGGACAGGCTACAGTCCATATATTGCAAAGAGTCGGACACGACTGAGCAACTAACACTTTCACTTCCGTTCTTTCCACAGTCTTAGGTTTCCAGCAAAGTAGCACAAATTCATGAGGAGGCCCCATGTGTGCGTAGTCTCTGACGTAGATTGAGCAGTTCCGCAGCCTTATGAACTTAAGATGTTTCACATCTAAGCACAAGTGCAGTCTTCCTTTTTTGCTCCATTAAATTTCATTCTCCACACAGTATTTGGAACAATCCCACTGGAAAGGTACATCAGGTCCAGTCACTTCCCTCCTTACATGTTTTCCTACTATGCTTAGAATAACATCTGAGCCCCACTCCTGTCTCCTGGATTACAACCTGACCCTGTCTACCTCTCCAGCGTCTCTCCCACCCCATCCTGGTTCTCCACACCCGCACTACACAGCCTCACAGACTCTAGTCTGTTCCATTGAACACATTAAGCTTGTCCCTGCCCCAGAGCTTTGCACTAGCTGTTTCATCTTGGAATCTTCTTTTCCTTAATCTTCCCTTGGTGAATTTTCTCTTGTCATTCCAACATCTATTTAAATGTCACCTCTTGGTAAGAGCTTTCCTGATCGCCTAATCTAAGTTGACTAGTCAATCTCTATTATGTAAACTAATTTAAATTATCTCCATAACACTTATCACTTCTGTTTTTTTTCTTGTGCACTTGTTTATTTGTCTTTCCCTGGCCTAGAATATCAGTTCTTGTTACATTCCAGTGCCTAGAGCAGCAGCTGAAACGTAGTCATCTATTTTATGTTTATTTTAATGAATAAATGAATCTGATGTGTCATCTGTTGTGAGACAGAAGCCAATAGGAGGATTTCTGCTTGATGGTTGGTCCCGGGGTTGAGGACTGTTAGAGGGAGTTAAGAAAGGATAGACGTGGTGGTAAACTTGTTAATTTGTGCATATGGACAAGGGTTCCCTACTTATAACTTGTACCTTTGTATGAAATATAAAATGCCTCACACCAGAGCTGGGGTGTTGTGTTGGTGGGAGGTGGGAGGATTGGACCTCAGTTTCCACCCAATACCTGAATGGCTGCCTTTGAATTTTTTGGACACGATTTGTGTGGTAATTCGTGGTCTTGTGTGTGGGCAGTCCTCTTGATGCCCCTATGTGTAGGTGGTTAGAACCAATTAATAGAGTCTCCTATATCTCAGACATGTGATGTCAAAAATGGTAAGATTTGCAGAGAGGGAACAGAGCTGAATTCCAGAGCCCTTGCTACTTAACCAGCTATGTAAATTGTGCAAGTCACTTTTAGAAACTCAGATGTCTTGTCTGTAAAATGAGGGTGGTTGCAATAATACTTGGCATTACCTATATCTTTGGGTTATTTTGTGAAGCAAATGAAATAAGGTACAAGAAGTGTGTTAGTCACTCAGTCGTGTCTGACTCTTTGCAACCCCATGGACTGTAGCCCATTCATGGAATTCTCCAGGCAAGAATATTGGAGTGGGTAGCCATTCCCTTTTCCAGGGGATCTCCCTGACCCAAAGATTGAACTCGGATCTCCTGCATTGCAGGCAAATTCTTTACTATCTGAGCCACCAGGGAAGCAAGGTACAGGAAAGTCCTTGGTAACTCTAAAGTTTTCAGAGTGCAAAAATAGTTCTAAACTAACATTAGTTATTATCATTATTAGAACTGACAGATGGGAAGCCTTTGTTTACATAATAATACCCAGGGAACTGATCATATTACCAGAAATATTTGCATAAGAAAGATTCTGTTTGGGTTTGGTTTTTAGATTTTGATAACCTTAAGCAGAAGCTAAACCTCACTAACAACAGTGTTTGCCAACTCAGGATCTCCAGAGAGCTCTCCAGGCAAATCTGGCTTGTTCTCATTTGTCTACTAGCTCATTACAACAACACACTGCTTTGACTGAGAGAGATGTCTTGCATGGTACCTCTGCATCTTTCTCCTTAGAGTGGCCCCTTATCTCTGAATCCTTACTGCCACTGCTCGTACCCAGGGGTTTATAACTTATTCACCTTACTGCTTCAGAGTTGCCATGGTAACTTATCCTTTTCTATCTGTGGACCCAGACGTGTTTCAAACTTTCTTATCCTTACATGCAAAACTTGCTTTGCAGAATAAAAGGAACTATTCATACTTTTTTGGTTGTTGTTGCTGTTTAGTTGTTAAGTTGTAGCTGACTCTTTTGTGACCCCATGGACTGTAGCCCACCTGGTTCCGCTGTCCATGGGGTTTCCTAGGCAAGAATGCTGGAATGGGTTGCCATTTCCTTCTCCAAGGGATGTTCCTGACCCAGGGATCAAACTCCTGCATTGGCAGTCAGATTCTTTATCACTGAGCCACAGGTAAGCCTAAATAAATGCCCCTGGTTAAAATATCAAAAGTACCAAAGACAGTTGTACCCAAAAATAAGGAATGGCAATCCTCTGCCTAACTCTTCCTCGTCCTTTTCTCTACTCTCTAGCCTTACTCCCATCTTTAATTATTTTACTTGCCTTTTTGGTAATAACCTCCATATACATATATCCAAACATTATATTTATATTACTTGATTCATCTATTTTATTTAAAAAAAAAAATCTGGGCAGGGAACATGCATATGGCTTGCATTTGTTCCCTGACCAGGGATCAAACCGACGCCTTTGGCAGTGAAAGTGCAGAGTCCAAACCACTGGATCAACTTATTTTCATCAATTTTAAACATTATGTTTAAACATTAATTTTAAATATTATGACTTGCTTTTATTATAACGATGAGAGTTTTACTTTTCTCCCACATCACATCTGCATTTTTTAATATATTTTAAAATTAATGTTTTAATTTTACTGTTTTTAGTTGACTCAGTTATATATATTTATAATATTGTGACTATAAAACATTTTTCTTTTGGTTGCAGAGCAAGGTTTTGTTCTATTACTATGCTTTCTTTCTGGCATAGCTCTTCTACTTCCCCATACACATGTACCCTATCCCTTGAGTCTCTATTTCCTCCTTCCCTTCTATCTTCCTTTCTTTCTGATGTCTTCATTTTCAAATGCTCTATCATATCTATAGAATAGGTAAATAGATCTATAGAAAGTGTCTTTTTATTTTTTTAACACTCCTCTGGAGCTCTCCCTTCCAGTTCATTCCACTTTCCCTCCTCTTCCAACTTCACCAGTTATATTTAGTTCTGCTGCAGAGTTGTTATCCTGAAATTTCTCTGATTTTTTTTGGGGGGGCGGGGATTGGAGTCACTGTGTCCTGAATTGCATGAATATCTCTTAATTTACAGCTTAATTTTTTCCTGGAAAACCTCCTTAAGTAACTTTCTAAGAAAGGATGTTTTAGGTAACTTCCAGAAAAGCATTTCTCAAAATGCTTTTATTTTGCCTTTACCCAAAATGGATAGTTTGTCCTGGTGTAAAATTTGAGTTGGGAAATATTTTCTCTTAAATTTTTGAAGGAATTCATTATATTGTCTCTAGCTTCTATTCTGATAATTATGTGTTTGAGAGGTGATTTTTTTTTTCCTATTAAAAATCATTTTGAATGTTTAGCCGTGTTACTTTAGGGATTTCATGATACTTTTTTTAAGGGCTGGCCTTTTAGTCTTCTTTTGTTGATATTCAGTGATTCTTGCAGTTTGGACTCATGCCTCCTGTTGTTGTCATTGTTGCTTATTTGTTCAGTTGCTCGGTCATGTCCAGCCCTTTGAGACCCCATGGACTACAGCATGCCAGGCTTCTCTGTCCTTCACATCTCCCAGGGCTTGCTCAGTCTCACGTCCATTGAGTTGGTGATGCCATCCTTATCTCTGGCAAATTTTCTGAAATTATTAGGTTGATATTTCTTAATTCTCTGATCTCTTTTTCCCCTCTGAAATTTCTGAGGCTTGATCTTCTGAATTTATTCTGTCCTTTTCCTCTCATATATTCTATCTCATGGTTATTTAGTTCTGTTTTTTGGAGATTTCCTTGAGTTTATCTTGTAAATCTTCTGCTGAATTTATTTTTTAATCTTAGCAATCATATATTTAAGACTTTACTCTGATTTTTCTATATTAGTCTGTTTTTAAGGATGCAGTCATTTTCTGAGGCTAAAAGTAAGATGAATTCTGAATTTTTTTCCCAGTGCAGTATATCTAATTCATTTGTAGTAAACTTTTCTTTTTCCTTTTTTCCCCCCTCTTAATTCTAATCTGTCTTTCATGCTGGTGGATTTTCTCAAGTGTACAGTGCTTATTCACAATAAGAAACACACTTTTATAGCCCTATTAATATGATTTTTTAAAAGGGTACTTATTTGTGAATTTCTTCTTTTAGGGGGAGAAACCTGAAGACAGTGGAGAGGATAGGTTTTCTTTTTCTCAGTTCCCTTATACTTATTTCATGTACAGACCTTTTATTCATACTCCATTTTCTCTGCTTTGTATTTCTTGTGCTGAATTTTTATTACTAAAAACAGTGAATGTTTTTCATAACTCTTATTGGCAGGAACCATATTTTGAAAAACAATTATTTATCAAGTTTTCTGACGTGCCAGACACAGTAAGACAAGCAATGGGACAAATATAAAGAATACATAGAGTAAGTGTTCATATTTTAGTGGAGGGGTTTAGTAATTTTATCTAAATACCCAGGTTTAAATCCAATCTGAGCCACTAAAAGCAGAACATAGAGTGTAGACTGCTTTTCTGTGCCACGGCTTAGATTGTTTGAAAGGACTTTGGTTTCACAGAGATGTAGATCTCTGGATTTCTATAAGGGCCTATGACTTAGTGGAGTTAGTGGTTGTCTCTGAACTAAATTACCATCACCTAGCATCTCTATTGGGCTTCCCTGATGGCTCAGCAAGTAAAAATTCACCTTCAGTGCAGGAGACACAGGAGACACAGGAGACATGGGTTTGATCCCTGGGTCAGGAAGATTCTCTAGAGAAGGAAATGGCAACCTGGTCCAGTATTCTTGCCTGGAAAAACCCCATGGACAGAGGAACCTGGTGGGCTATAGTCTAAAGGGTCACAGAGCGTGGACACGACTAAGCATTCAGGTACCACACGGCAAGGCATGGCATAGCATCCATATTGTTACAATTAAATCACAGTGCTCAAGTTCACAGTTCCTTTATTCTGTGACTCTGAAGAACCCAACTTCAACAAATGTTTTATCAGACATTTTTTGAGGAGCAGAGTGTGCCAGGCACAGAGTCCTTCTATTCAGGAACTCCCAGGTTAGTAGGCATTGGTTGGAAAGTGGGGGACACACCTATAGACAGATTACTAACATGCAAGTACAGTGATGGCTCTATGAAAATCCTCTTCATTTTTCCAATCCTACTTAATGTTCCCTCTTCCCCACCCACAACAAGAAACCAGAAATGTAGCCCAACAGAGTTCCTCTCCCAAAGGCTCTGAGAGGAGGAGAGAGTCTGAGGAATCTGGCACCAAACATCTGTAACCCAGATGCACCTATCAAAGGGAGAGTATTTATCAGACTCGGGAATGGTCAGAAGGAGATATGAATTATAGATAACATTACCCAGCCAGTTGAACAGAATTACCAAGATAGAGAAACTTGGCCTGTGGAAAGTGAAGGCTACATAGGCCAGATGTCTATTTCTATATCGTAGCTACCCTAAGAGAGGGTCTACAATTGCTGTGGGAACGAGGGCTTGAAAGTCCTCTTTAGGAAAATCCCAAATGTCGTTGGCTACGCCCTATGATGTATCTTAGAAAGCCAAGTCAAGGGAATGTCTATGCCCTAAGGGAAACCCAGCTTCCCTGACCTTTGCAGTCTGAAGCTTCTTTTTTGGTCATGACTTATTTTTGTTGTTTTTCTCTCTAAAACTATGTCCCAGAGATGAAGGGTGCTTTGCTGCTGAATCTACTTTCCATCCCTTGCTCTACCTCCCCTTTTCACATGAGTTTAGTATCCAACCAAATCTAGAACATTGTGTTTGCCTCTTTGCTTTGGTTTCGGTCAGATTTCATCACTCTATTAGCATGTGGAGGAGGACAATCACCAAATAAAAATAAATGACTGAGCATAGTTTAAGCGAGTCATCAGCCACCTAGTGTCACCATGCTCTGAAGCAGACAATGGGATGATGACGGCATGCATTTGTTTTCTGATGCCTGTGGTGAGCTGAGGTCTCTGTGTCTTGGTGCCTTATTGTCTCTTCTCTGCCTCATTGCCCGAGTTTTGATGGTGAGGAGTTTGAGGGCAGAAAGACTATTGTATATAGCAATGCTAGAGCATGGTCCAGGCTTGCGTTTGTGCTAAGTTGCTTTAATCATGTCTTATTCTTTTGCAACTCCATAACCTGTAGCCCACCCATCTCCTCTGTCCATGGGGATTCTCCAGGCAAGAATACTGGAGTGGGTTGCCATGCCCTCCTCCAGGGTACCTTCCTGACCCAGGGATCGAGCCCACGTCTCTTGTGTCTCCTGAATTTCCAAACAAGTTCTTTACCACTAGTACCACCTGGGAAGCCCCAGAGCATGGTCCACTTCCCTCTAAACAGGTCCTCAAGAGGGTGGACTGGGAGGTGCCCTAAAGGAGCATGCCAGAGAGTGGTACCTGCAGTTGCACGCTCTTGGATATATATCTCAGGACAGGAGGGCAGATGCACATGACATCCAAGGGAACAGGTGGAGAAATCGGTGCTGCACAGAGCTGGGTGCCCTGGTTTAGCTGTGCTTTGCTCACTCACCCTCTGTGGCTGTTGAGCCAAAGGAACGGTTGGACTGGGCCCCTGCAGCAGCAGATCTGTTAAACATCAGCCAGGCTTCATTATAGGTTTCTTTTGAAGTTGGGATTCAAAGTTCCCTGCAGCCAAAAAAAACATGGATGGGGAAAATAAGTGTAAGGGGGTAGAAGAGGGCAGAGAGAAAATAAATGAAGGAGAAACTTTAAAACCAAACAGCAAGAAAACCTCTGAACCCCTCCACTGCAATATACACAGGCCACACAAACTCTAAAGAAACAAGTCTCACCTTCTTATACGCACTTTACCTGGCAAAGGGAATAGAAGGGAAGGAATAGGAGAATAACTTGCAGGTAAGCTCAGAAAGTGTACTAACAAGTAGAAATGTCTCTCATTTGCTTTCCTACAGGCCAAATTCTCCATAGTTTCAACAGGTACTATTTTATGGAATAAATCATATCCACAATTTTTCTGTTCATCTAAATGGCTCAGTGAATCCCTCTCCCCAGGTGAGTGGGGAGAGGTTGTTTTTCTCCTTTTCGGGGCTATTTTCTAGCCAAATAGGCCGACTTGTGAGAGAGCCTTGCGGTATGTCTGGGTTAAAAATATTTCCTCTTAGAAAAATTTTAGGAGAGACCCTGGTCTCCAAACACATTCAGTTGTTCAAGATACCTGGGTATTTTCCTAGGAGCTGGGGTGCTGGCCCTAGTACCCTGGCCAGATGCCAGTCTGTCTCAGAGGATTTCACTTAAGGATCTTTTCTTAGAATTTAAGCCTAGGAATCTGAAAGACAGCTGCACACTTACACATGTTTTCCTTTTTTCCCCCCCTCTAGGAACTCTGTTTGCATTTTACTTTTGTGACTGAATAGAAGTCACAGAGAAGTAGGTTGGGGAGTGGATGGAATATGTAGTTTGGCCCTCATGGGTTTTTTTGAAGATTTGCTTCACCCTCAGGAGGAAGATGCTGACTCACTTATTTTCTGAACCCTCATGCATCTCTCACTTCTCATCAGGAGCTCTATCCGCAGCAGTAGACCTGATTTTCTTCTCTTGATGCTTGGCTAATTCCTACTTTCAAGTCTAGTTCCCATGTCATTCCCTCTTTCCTAGGAATAGTATAGAGATTGGTTTAGTTGCTAAGTCATGTCTGACTCTTGTGAGCCCATGGACTATGGCCCTCCAGGTTCCTCTGTCCATGGGATTCTCCAGGCAAGAATACTGGAGTGGGTTGCCATTTTATTTCATTTGATCCCTCATTCAGATGGGCTTCCGCGATGACTCAGTGGGTAAAGAATTTGCCTGCAATGCAGGAGACACAGGAGACGTGGGTTGGATAGCTGGGTCGGGAAGATCCCCTGGAAAAGGAAATGGCAACCTGCTCCAATATTCTTGCCTGGGAAACCCATGGACAGAGGAGCCTGGTGGGTTACAGTCCATAGGGTCTCAAAGAGGTGGACACAACTGAGCGACTAACACACACACACACACACACACACACACACACACACACACACACACAACATTTCATTTGTACCACTTTTCATCCCCTATTGCCATCACTCTGCTCTAATCCCATTGTCTCTCACCTGTGTTATTACAATAGCCTCCTAAGAGGTCTCCCCACTTTTGCTCTTGCACAACCACCCCTGCCCCGCCTGGGTTTGTTTTTAACATAGCAGCCAGGGTAACCCTAGTAGACTACACTTCAGATCAAGTCATTCTTCTGCCCAGATTCTGCAGCAGCTTCCCAGCTCACTCAGAGTCAAGGCCAGCAGCAGTGCAATGACCGACAGGGCCCTCACTGGTCTGGTACCACTTACTCTGTGGCCTCATCTCCCACCAGGCCTCCCTTGTTTGCTCCATTCCAGCCACAGTGGCCTTCTCATTGTCCCTTGGCTTAACAGACACACTCCTGCCGCATAAACTTTTCAGTGACTTTTCATTCTGCTGGAATGTTCATCCTCCAGATTCCTACATGGCTAGTGTTCCCACTTCCTTCCAGGCTTTTTTTCAAAGTCACCTTCTAGTGCAGCCTTTCCTGGTGACCTCACTTAAAATCCCAGTTCCTCTAACTCTTTATGATTTCTTCTCTGTTTTATTTTTCTTTTTAGAATCTGACACTAACGGGCTACATATTTTTAATTTTTGCTTAATGTCCATATTCTCCATTAGAATGCAAGTTCCATTAGAGAGGGAGTTTTTGTATGTTTGAGTTATTATTTTACCCTAGCACTTGGAAAAATAAATGCTATGAGTGTTCAACAAATAACTGTTGCATAAACGAATATTCTTACCCTCATATGCTGCTGCTACTGCTAAGTTGCTTCAGTCGTGTCTGACTCTGTGCAACCCCGTGGACTGCAGCCTACCAGGCTTCTCCATCCATGGGATTTTCCAGGCAAGAGTACTGGAGTGGGTTGCCATTGCCTTCTCCTTCATATAGTGGTTGGCAAATTATGTCCTGTGGACTAAATTTATCTAAGCACTTGTTTTTGTAAATGAATTTTTATCAGAATGAAGTCACATGCATTTGTTCACATATTGTCTATCACTGCTTTCATGTGGCAGAGTTGTGTAGTTACAACAGAAACTATGTGGCCCACAAAACCTGAAATATTTACTATTTGGTCTTTTACAGAGAAAGTTTGCCAACTCCTTGAGTACGTACTTACCACACAATGTTATAATTACATAAGCTTCCCAAGTGGCACTAGTGGTAAAAATCAACCTGCCAATACAGGAGACTTATGAGACTCAGGCTCAATCCCTTGGTCAGGAAGATCCCCTGGAGAAGGAAATGGCAACCCACTCCCATATTCTGCGTGGAGAATCCCATGGACAGAGGAGCCCAGCAAAATATGGTCCATAGGATGGCAAAGATTGGACACTACTGAAGGGACTTATTGGAAAAGACTCTGATGCTGGGAGGGATTGGGGGCAGGAGGTGAAGGGGACAACAGAGAATGAGATGGCCGGATGGCATCACCAACTCGATAGATGTGAGTTTGAGTGAACTCCGGGAGTTGGTGATGGACAGGGAGGCCTGTCGTGCTGCAATTCATGGGGTCGCAAAGAGTCAGACATGACTGAGCGACTGAACTGACTTAACTGAAGGGACTTAGTGTGCACACATTCATGCATTATCATTGTCCTTTGTTACTTGTCTCTTGTACAAAACTTTAGGCTATTCATAGTTCTTGTAACATAAATGAAGTCGCTCAGTCGTGTCCGACTCTTTGTGACCCGTGGACTATAGCCCACCAAGCTCCTCCGTCCATGGGATTCTCCAGGCAAGAATACTGGAGTGGGTTGCCATTTCCTTCTCCAGGGATCTTCCTGACCCAAGGATCGAACCCAGGTCTCCCACATTGCAGGCAGACGCTTTAACCTCTGCACCACCAGGGAAGGAAGTACTCAATTGATATTTTTTAAATGAATTGACATGTATATGAATGCCAAATCAGTGATATGGGGGAAATGACAGTGTTGGGCAAGGGTTTGGGAAGGGTAGAGTATGCCACTCTGTATTAAAGGAAGACAGGTATTCAGAATCTATATTCTAGCCGTCCTTCCTACTGGCTCCCTTATTGTGGTAGGATTGCCATATTCAGATGTAAGTAAAATAACTAAAGATACCTATGAAAGGTGAATATATTAGCTGAGGGAAAGGCTGTAAGCCATTTCAAAAACAGTTTTGCTTATTTATGTTATTTCTGGTTGCACGATGTCTTTGCTGCTGTTCATGGGCTTTTCCCTGGTTGCAATGCACAGACTTCCCATTGCAGTGGCTCCTCTTGTTGCAGAGCACAGGCTCTAGGCATGTGGATTCATAGTTGTAGCTCATGGGCTCAGTAGTTGTAGCTCATGGGCCCTAGAGTGTGTGGGCTTCAGTAGTTAAGGCTGCCAGGATCTAGAGCACAGGCTCAGTAGTTGTGGGGCACAGGCTTAGCTGCCCTGCAGCATATGTAGTTTTCCCAGACCACACATTGAACCAATGTCTTCTGCATTGGCAGGTGGATTCTTTAAAACTGAGACACCAGGAAAGAGCCCTGGGTAAGCCATTTTACTCATTGTCTCATTATTTGAGTGACTGAACTCCCAGATGGCTCTGAAACTATGAAACATGGAGTACAGTTGATAATCAGAGAAATAGTCAATTACAGTAGCCAGGAAGTAAGATGCATCCTCATTAGCTGGAGAGACAGTGATTGAGAGAAAGAGCAGACTCTGCAAAGGGGTGCAGGGCCCTTCAATGAGTAATGGTCTCTTTGAGGTGATGTCAGAGATTAGCCAAGTTCCTACCAAACATTTAGCTTTTGTGGTTGTAAAAAAACAGAAATTCACTCAAGTTAACTAGAAAAAAAAAGGATTTATTGTACAATTACAAATGGACTATAGCTACAAGGCTGCTAGGGACTAAGGCAGGCTTTGCACTCGTTTCTATTCAAGGTCTCCACATCTTAGTGCATCTGCACCATTCAGACCTTGTTCCTAGTTTGCTGGATTACTCATAGTTCCTATTCTCTTATGGCTTTGGTTTAAAACGACTCAGGTTTCTGTGGCTCCTGCTTTATCTCATTGAGTGTTAAGATTCATATCCAATTGCTAACTGCCTCAGCCTCTTGCAAATTGTTGCTCAAATTCTGCAGATAATCAACAGTGACTTGGCCTAACTCATCTCTACACATCAGGCTAGAGATCATAGGTTTCTGGCCAGCTTTGAATTTAAGCAACTGTGGCCAAAAAACAGGATGACAGGGAGGGCTCCTCAGGGTTCCAAGGCAACATCACTCAGCTGGTGCCAACACTCTGGGTAGAGCAAGCTGGTTTTTCATCTTTACTTCTTGGAGACTCCTGACATGCATAATTTCTTAAAGAGCATCATGACCCAGATAATCATGATGGTGTGATTACTCACCTAGAGCCAGACATCCTGGAATGTGAAGTCAAGTGGGCCTTAGAAAGTATCACTACAAACAAAGCTAGTGGAGGTGATGGAATTCCAGTTGAGCTATTTCAAATCCTGAAAGATGATGCTGTGAAAGTGCTGCACTCAATATGCCAGCACACTTGGAAAACTCAGCAGTGGCCACAGGACTGGAAAAGATCAGTTTTCATTCCAATCCCAAAGAAAAGCAATGACAAAGAATGATCAAACTACCACACAATTGCACTCATCTGACACATTAGTAAAGTAATGCTCAAAATTCTCCAAGCCAGGCTTCAGCAATATGTGAACCGTGAACTTCCAGATGTTCAAGCTGGTTTTAGAAAAGGCAGAGGAACCAGAGATCAAATTGCCAACATCTGCTGGATCATTGAAAAAGCAAGAGAGTTCCAGAAAGACATCTATTTCTGCTTTATTGACTATGCCAAAGCCTTTCACTGTGTGGATCACAATAAACTGTGACCTACCTCTTGAGAAATTTGTATGCAGGTCAGGAAGCAACAGTTAGAACTGGACATGGAACAACAGACTGGTTCCAAATAGGAAAAGGAGTACATCAAGGCTGTATATTGTCACCCTGCTTATTTAACTTCTAGCAGAGTACATCACGAGAAATGCTGGGCTGGAAGAAGCACAAGCTGGAATCAAGATTGCTGGGAGAAATATCAATAACCTCAGATATGCAGATAACACCACCCTTAATGGCAGAAAGTGAAGAGGAACTAAAAAGCCTCTTGATGAAAGTGAAAGAGGAGAGTGAAAAAGTTGGCTTAAAGCTCAACATTCAGAAAACTAAGATCATGGCATCCAGTCCCATCACTTCATGGGAAATAGATGGGGAAACAGTGGAAACCGTGGCAGACTTTATTTTTGGGGCTCCAAAATCACTGTAGATGGTGACTGCAGACATGAAATTAAAAGATGCTTACTCCTTGAAAGAAAAGTTATGACCAACCTAGACAGCATATTGAAAAGCTGAGACATTACTTTGCCAACAAAGGTCTGTCTAGTCAAGGCTATGGTTTTTCCAGTGGTCATGTATGGATGTGAGAGGTGGACTGTGAAGAAAGCTGAGCGCTGAAGAATTGATGCTTTTGAACTGTAGTGTTGGAGAAGACTCTTGAGAGTCCCTTGGACTGCAAGGAGATCCAACCAGTCCATTCTAAAGGAGATCAGTCCTGGGTATTCATTGGAAGGACTGATGCTGAAGCTGAAACTCCAATACTTTGGCCACCTCATGTGAAGAGTTGACTCATTGGAAAAGACCCTGATGCTGGGAGGGATTGGGGGCAGGAGGAGAAGAAGAGGACAGAGGGATGAGATGGCTGTGTGGCATCACCGACTCAATGGACATGAGTCTGAGTGAACTCCAGGAGTTGGTGATATACAGGGAGGCCTGGTCTGCTGTGATTCATGGGGCCGCAAAAAGTCGGACACGACTGAGCGACTGAACTGAACTGAACTGAACTGGCACTCCTAGTAATGTAATTCCCACATAATTTTAATGCCAATTTTATTCTTAGGATTTTGTGATTTGCAATTCAAATCTCAAATATGTCATAATGCAGGTAAATAACCTATTCATAGTAAGATACACACACACACACACATATATATGTATATATGGTACTATGAAAGCTTTATATTTATCTACCATGCATCTATCATCTACCTATTTTACCAATAATACAAAACCTTTGGTATAATTTATTTTATGTAATGCTCACTATAGCTCTAAGCAGCAAATATTTTGATTATCTCCATTTTATGTAAGAGAGAACTGAGATTGGGACAGTTAACAGTTATCACACAGTAACAGTACAGTGATTGAACTCTGACTCCAAAGCCTGTGTTACTACCATTCTACACTGTGTGTCAGGTATAATAATTCTTACATGCCTAGCAAAGTACTTAGCTCATAGTGATTGCATAATAAATATTAGCTTCCTTTAATTATAGAATGATTGCTCCAGAGGATGTGTATCTCAAGGGATGAGGGAGAGAAAATGGAAGTAAATGTGTGCTTAATACTTAAGAAGGATGTTATTTAAAAATATGGATTCTTAAAACATGAATAGTAAAGAGCCAGAGAAAGAGCATATTACGCAATTACAAAAATATGACCCCAAAACAAACAGTCATATGCAAACATATTCAGGCAACTATGAGTACAATAATCTGAAAGGAAAGGAAATTTCCTAGAGAAAAATAAGAAAGAGAGAATATTGGAAAATGATATTAGAAAGGCCTTAGATGTTGGGCTAAAGGTGTTTGAACAGTAAGCAATGGGTAGCCTTGAGCTGCGTATAGAGATGTCTACTGATTGTCTGGTCGATCAATAAACAGACAATTTAAAAATATATATCTGTTTTAATATCTACCATCCCTCTTAAATTTTGCATCTTTCTTCTGGAATCATTTTGCTTATCTCTGAAAGACCCTTTTTTTTTAAAGAATTTCCTGTATTAAATGTTTGTCATATGCTTTCCCTGGGTCTGGAAGATCCTCTGGAGAAGGAAATGGCAACCCACTCCAGTACTCTTGCCTGGAAAATCCCATGGACAGAGGAGCATGGTGGGCTACAGTCCACGGGGTCGCAAAGAGTTGGACACAACTGAGCGACTTCACTTTCTTAATTTTAATTTCTACAGAAATGTTTTTATATTTTGTCAAACATTTTTGGGGGGCTTCCCTGGTGTCTCAGTTGGTGAAGAATCTGCCTGCAATGCAGGAGACCACTTGCAATAAGGAGACCTGGGTTCAATCCCTGGATCAGGAAGATTCCTGGAGAAAGAAGTAGTGACCCACTCCAGTATTCTTGCCTGGGAAATCCCGTGGACAAAGGAACCTGGTGGGCTATAGTCCATGGGGTCACAAGAGTTGGACATGACTTAGCAGCAAAACCACCAGCAGCACCAAACTTTCTTTGGGGAAGTGTGTGTAATTTTTATTAGAATAAGTTGATTTACAATGTTGTGTTAGTTTCAAGTGTACAGCAAAGTGAATCAGTTTTACATTTACATATATCTGCTCTTTTTAGATTGTTTTCCTGTATAGGTCCTTACAGAGTATTTAATAGAGTTTCCCTCTATCATTAGTTATAAACATATATTAGTTACCTTATTAGTTATATATATTTTTATATAATAGTGTATATATGTCAATCCCAATCTCTCAATTTATGCCTACTCGCCTTCCCTTCCTTGGAGAAGGCAATGGCACCCCACTCCAGTACTCTTGCCTGGAAAATTCCATGGACGGAGGAGCCTGGTGCGCTGCAGTCCGTGGGGTTGCGAAGAGTCAGACACGACTGAGCGACTTCACTTTCACTTTTCACTTTCATGCATTGGAGAAGGAAATGGCAACCCACTCCAGTGTTCTTGCCTGGAGAATCCCAGGGATGGGGGAGCTTGGTGGGCTGCACAGAGTCGGACACGACTGAAGTGACTTACCAGCAGCCTTCCCTCCCTAGTAACCAAACTTCTTAAAAAATAGCTTTTCTAGGCAGACTAGTTTAGATTGGCTATTTGTTTCTCTTATCAAGACATTACACTACAGCCTCCTGGTTTCCATTAATACTGCAGAAAGGTTAGCTATCTAATTGTCCTTCATTTGTAGTGATATTTACTTTGTCATTTCTCTTCAATATATCTTTTTTCTAATTTTTCTATTATCTCCTGCTGAATTTCCTATGAAATGTATATTACTCTTCCCATTCTGGTTTTCATGTCTCTTAATAGTGCTTCAGCTTTTTAATCTTTGCCTCTCTGTGTTGTACTTTGAGTAACAATTTTTGGATTTATTTCCCAGTTGACTCTTTTTCAGGTGTGGCTAACTTGCTTTTAGAACCAACCAATAAATTTTTAATTATTATTAGTATACTTTTCATCTCCATAAGTTCTATTTAGCTCTTTATTATAACTGTCTAATCATTTAAACAATCAATTTATGCTACTTATTTACATTTTGGATATGCCTTTTTAGTTTTAAAAACAATTTAAGGTGACAGGTACATGAATTTACACATGTGATAAAATTTCATAGAACTAAAACCATACAAATTACTATGAGTAAAATGGGAAATCTGAACAAAATTGGTGTATTGTATCAATTGTCAGTATCCTAGTTGTGATACTGTATTATATTTTTACAAGATGTTGTCAGTGAGAGAAGCCACATAAAGGATATTCGCTGTTACTCTGTAATAGTTCTTATATGTGAATCAGCAGTTACCCCAAAATAAAAGTTTAATTGAGGGAGGTTCAAAAGGGAGGGAATATATGTATACCTATGGCTGACTCATGTTGAAATTTGACAGAAAACAACAAAATTCTGTAAAGCAATTATCCTTCAAAAAATAAATTAATTATAAAAAACTGGAGTTAAAAGAACATGACAAGTTAGATAACAAATAATAACCACTGCATAGCACAGTGGACAACACTGTAATGACCTGTGACAGTATTACAGTGAAAAGTATCTAAAAAAGACTGTGTGTGTGTATATATATATATATATATATATGTATGTATGTATGTATGTATGACTGATTCACTTGGCTGTATAGCAGAAACTAATACAACTTGGTATATCAGCTATACTCCAATAGAAATTGATTTATAAAAATATAAGCATACTTCTTTTGTATCATCTAGTCTGATTCTGTTGTTATTTCTTCTGGCTATTGCTCATGGTGCCTTGCCCCCTCATGTGTGCCTTATGTAGTTGGATTGTAAGCCCATGTTCCTTGCAGTTTTACTATCAAGTGTCTTTCAGGCCTAGACTGAAAATATGCTTTTACTTAAGCCAGTTGACTGGGGCACTAGGAGCATGAAACCATCTTATGTCTATAATTGGCATAAGGTTTTTTAGACCATAGGGCATTATGAATTTGGAGGGCAAACTTGTGAAGGATGACTTGTGGCTATTTCCCAGAGGTGATATTCACCTTACTTATTGGGCTGAGATTGGGAAA
Source organism: Capricornis sumatraensis (assembly GCF_032405125.1). Classification (NCBI taxonomy): domain Eukaryota; kingdom Metazoa; phylum Chordata; class Mammalia; order Artiodactyla; family Bovidae; genus Capricornis; species Capricornis sumatraensis. The sequence goes on from NC_091082.1 coordinate 65,007,291, forward strand.
CGTAAGTTTCCTTGATGTCCCCCTTGATGAAATGAGTTTTTAATTTTTTTCTTTTGATGATTTGTTTTATTGGTGGTGTAGTCCTCTAGAATCCTGGCTTTATGTGGAGCTCTTCCATAAAACTGCTTATCTTGGCTAAGCTCCATAATTTTTTCCTATCTAAGATGCTAACGATGCCCATCAAACTGAAGGTCAAGTGCACCAGAAATGAGAAGAGCCTTCAAGGTAGCCAGTTGATTCAGAGAATGTTAACTTCTCTGGATTCCTATTTTTACTTTGTTTGTGGGCTCTGGAGGTAACCTATAACTTCCTTTCATCTTTGTAACTACTTAATATTTATATATTAAAAATAAATATTTAAATTTATTTTCATATTTTATCAAGAAGGTATAGTTGTTTTGACTGGAGGGGGTGATCAGCGCTTCTAAGCTCTTTATACCAGAACTAGAAATAATTCTCCAGAAAACTAATCTGGAGACAGCATGCAGAATCAGTATTATGAACCAGGGAAACTGGAGGCAGGAAGATTATAAACTCTTCTAGTAGTCTAAGCAGAAAAGGTAACAGACTGAAAATGATTAGGGGCATTATTGTGGCATGGTGAAAGGAACTAGGAAAATAAAAATAAGGAAAAACTGGATTCTAGTCCTAGCTCCAGCCCCAGTTCAGTTCAGTTCAGTTCAGTTCAGTCACTCAGTCGTGTCCGACTTTGCGACCCCATGAATCGCAGCACACCAGGCCTCCTTGTCCATCACCAACTCCCGGAGTTCACACAAACTCATGCCCATTGAGTTGCTGATGCCATCCAGCCGTCTCATCCTCTGTCGTCCCCTTCTCCTCCTGCCCCCAATCCCTCCCAGAGTCTTTTCCAATGAGTAAACTCTTTGCATGAGGTGGCCAAAGTACTGGAGTTTCAGCTTTAGCATCAGTCCTTCCAAAGAACACCCAGGACAGGTCTCCTTTAGGATGGACTGGTTGGATCTCCTTGCAGTCCAAGGGACTCTCAAGAGTCTTCTCCAGCACCACAGTTCAGAAGCATCAATTCTTCGGCACTCAGCTTTCTTCACAGTCCAACTTTCACATCCATACATGACCACTGGAAAAACCATACCCGTGACTAGATGGACCTTTGTTGGCAAAGTAATGTCTCAGCTTTTGAATATGCTATCTAGGTTGGTCATAACTCTTCTTCCAAGGAGTAAGCGTCTTTTAATTTCATGGCTGCAGTCACCATCTACAGTGATTTTGAAGCCCCCCAAAATAAAGTCTGCCACGGTTTCCACTGTTTCCCCATCTATTTCCCATGAAGTGATGGGACCGGATGCCATGATCTTCGTTTCCTGAATGCTCAGCTTTAAGCCAACTTTTCAATCTCCTCTTTCACTTTCATCAAGAGGCTCTTTAGTTCCTCTTCACTTCCTGCCATAAGGGTGGTGTCATCTGCATATCTGAGGTTATTGATATTTCTCCCGGCAATCTTGATTCCAGCTTGTGCTTCTTCCAGCCCAGTGTTTCTCGTGATGTGCTCTGCATATAAGTTAAATAAGCAGGGTGACAATATACAGCCTTGACGTACTCCTTTTCCTATTTGGAACCAGTCTGTTGTTCCATGTCCAGTTCTAACTGTTGCTTCCTGACCTGCATATAGGTTTCTCAACAGGTAGGTCAGGTGGTCTGGTATTCCCATCTCTTTCAGAATTTTCCACAGTTTATTGTGATCCACACAGTCAAAGGCTTTGGCATAGTCAATAAAGCAGAAATAGATGTTCTTCTGGGACTCTCTTGCTTTTTCCATGATCCAGCGGATGTTGGCAATTTGATCTTCTCTGGTTCTTCTGCCTTTTCTGAAACCATCTTGAACATCTGGAAATTCATGGTTCATGTATTGCTGAAGACTGGCTTGGAGAATTTTGAGCATTAGTTTACTAGCATGTGAGATGAGTGCAATTGTGAGGTAGTTTGAGCATTCTTTGGCATTGCCTTTCTTTGGGATTGGAATGAAAACTGACCTTTTCCAGTCCTGTGGCCACTGCTGAGTTTTCCAAGTGTGCTGGCATATTGAGTGCAGCAATTTCATAGCATCATCTTTCAGGATTTGAAATAGCTCAACTGGAATTCCATCACTTCCGCTAGCTTTGTTTGTAGTGATGCTTTCTAAGGCCCACTTGACTTCACATTCCAGGATGTCTGGCTCTAGGTGAGTGATCACACCATCATGATTATTTGGTCATGAAGATCTTTTTTGTACAGTTCTGTGTATTCTTGCCACCTCTTCTTAATATCTTCTACCTCTGTTAGGTCCATATCATTTCTGTCCTTTATTGAGACCATCTTTCCATGAAATGTTTCCTTGGTATCTCTAATTTTCATGAAGAGATCTCTAGTCTTTCCCATTCTCTTGTTGTCCTCTATTTCTTTGCACTGATCGCTGAGGAAGGCTTTCTTATCTCTTCTTGCTATTCTTTGGAACTCTGCATTCAGATGGTTATATCTTTCCTTTTCGTTTTGCTTTTCACTTCTCTTCTTTTCACAGCTATTTGTAAGCCCTCCCCAGACAGCCATTTTGCTCTTTTGCATTTCTTTTCCAGGGGGATGGTCTTGATCCCTGTCTCCTGTACAGTGTCATGAACCTCATTCCATAGTTCATCAGGCACTCTGTCTATCAGATCTAGTCCTTAAGTCTATTTCTCACTTCCACTGTATAATCATAAGGGACTTGATTTAGGTCATACCTGAATGGTCTAGTGGTTTTCCCTACTTTCTTCAATTTAAGTCTGAATTTGGCAATAAGGAGTTCATGATCTGAGCTACAGTCAACTCCCAGTCTTGTTTTTGCTGACTGTTTAGAGCTTCTCCATCTTGGCTGCAAAGAATATAATCAATCTGATTTTGGTGTTGACCATCTGGTGATGATAATTTAACCATATGTTCATTCATAGTCATTGATATTCAACAAATGTTATTTGAACATGTAATCTAGGCCAGGCACTCTTTTAGACACTGCAGGTGGTAAAGAAAAAAATTCCTTCCCTCATGGAGCTTATAGTCTAGCATGAGAAGACAAGCAGTCAACAAATACCAAGTGAATACATGCTATGTCAGATGGTGATGAGTGCTGTGGAAAGAAATTCAGAAGAATGAGGGGGACAAGGAGTCCTGCTTGCTGTGTAAGGTGTCTAGGGACTGTCTTACTGAAAAGATGACCTTGATCAGATATCTGAAGGATGTATAGGAGTGAGCCACATAGAAACCACCAGAGGAGCAGCATGAACTGGAGGGGAATGAGCTAAACACAGATTAGTTGGCCAGGACAGGCCACACAGCCTATTAGGCCATGGTGTGGATTTTAGTTTTTAGGTTTGATGAGTTGGCTTCAGGAGGCTAGTAGAATGACTTAATCAGTGAAATGATGCAAAGAAGAAGCCAAGAAGCACCTACTTACTCTGACTACCTCAAAGGAATATTGTGATTTTCCAATGAGGTGATACTTATTAAAGATGCTTTTTCAGTTAAAAATACTTTATAACTGAAAGTGTTTGGTGAGACATGGCATGGGGTTCAGCAGTAAATTTGAAGAAATGGTGGACATCCTCAAGGAGATGTTGAGCATGTGATTGAAAAAGAGTTGTGAAGGAGGTATTCATCTCAGTGTGGCATTTACAGGAGCAAGATCGTGCCTTATATAGTAAGGAGTCATCATGAAATAAAAACCATGAGACGTCATTGACCCACAGAGAATGTATATCTCTCCTCCTAAGCCTCTTTCATATGTGAATGTAAAAAGGCAAAGCTAAGTACAAGGAAAATTTCCTCACTAATAAGTTCTCAAAAAGATTTATTGTTCAGGAAGGCCTATGTCTACCATCTGTGTTCAGTATACAGTAGGGACTTATAATTGCCCGCTGGATGAATGCTGCAAATTTAGGGGGATGGTCATAGCACTGAAGACTATGACAGAGTTAAGGATTCAAACTTATTGCAGGTAAGAATTGAAAGGATTGAATGGTGGTCTCAACACAACACCGTGAAAATTTACAGGGTTGAACTTAAACTTTAGGATATAAAAGCTGGGTAAACCAAGCTGATGGATACTTATGTTTATAGTAATCGATGTGAACATAATTGTAAGCATATGCTTTGTATCAATCAAAAGTGTGGTGTGGCCATTAAAAGTATGCCAGCAATTTGGGGCTCTCTTAAAATGGGATAAAGTGTTCAGATGACTGGAAGAGATGCTCTGAGTCCTGATCAGGCTTTATCTGGAGCCTAGGTTCAGTTCTGGGCAGCAGGTTTTATGAGGAACACCAGCAACCTGGAGGACATCCAAAGTTTGGGAAAGAGAGTAGTGATGAGCAAGATGGTAAAATGGCCCTGTTTCCCTTCAGATGTGGATTTTTAACTTTTCCTTGCTTGACTAAGGAATGAGCCTAAATAGTCATGTGTTTTTTTAAGAAGTCATAATGGCCTCTTTTATATCTATTCATTCTATTCATTCATCTACTTACTCATTAATTCATTGTTTCTAACAAATGTTTATTAGGTGGCTACTGTATTTTAGTGGAGAAGGAAATGGCAAACCTACTCCAGTATTCTTGATGAGAGAACTTCATGGACAGAGGAGCCTGGCAGGCTAAAGTCCATGGGGTCGCAAACAGTCAGATGCAACTTAGCAACTGAACAACTATGTTTTAGCCACAGTACCAGGCTCTAGGGATATGATTGTTGTCTGCAAATGAGTTCAAGTGGGAGAAACAAACGTATGTTAATATAATTGTAATGCTTAGTAGAATATAGCTAAGTGCTATCTCTAGTTATCTTTGGTCCCTGTAAAGCCAAACTTCTGCATCAACTAACTGACTTGTCTTTCTATTTTTGGTCTTTCTCCATCCTAACCTAAAAATTAACTCAATTAACTCTTACATCAGAGTAATCATTCTAAAATCATTTATGTGCAAGCACTCAGTTGGGTAATAGAGATCAGAGGGGGTAGTATGCTAAGCAGAGGCTCAAGGTAAACAGAGAATCAGCAACTATCATATAGTATAAGGGGATTTCCTGGTGATTCAGTGGGAAAGAATCTTCCTGCAATGCAGGAGACACAGAAGATACAGGTTTTATCCCTGGGTCAGGAAGATCCCCTGGAGGAGGGCATGGCAACTGACTCTAATATTCTTGCCAGGAAAATCCCATGGACAGAGGAGCCTGGTAGGCTACAGTCCATAGGGTCACAACAAGTCAGACACGACTGAGCTTGCATGCACATGTATAAGAAGATATAGGGTAACAACTGTAATAATAATTCCCATGTATTCAATGACCTAACCATTAATTATGAAAATGGGACATCATCATCATCAATTGATATTCACAGTATAATACTGGGAGAACAGGTTTTCAGACTGACTCCCTGTGGAGCATAATACTTTCAGTTGAATACATTTTATAATTACATCTAAATCTAATTCTTTTGTTCAATAGTTTGGTCTACTTCTTTTCCATAGATTTTAATATAATAGAAAAAAATCATCATCCCTAATTGTCATTCTGGGACCTTTTTGCATTATCATGGATCCTTTATCAGCAAACAGATACAACCACATTTTTCCTTCCCTTGGTAGCCTAGTCCATCACATGTAGCTTTGGAAAGAACACATAGTGAAAATGGCCTATGGAGTGGTGATCTGTCCTGTATTTAGAGTTCTTAGGGAACTATCACAGCATCTTTACGCAATTAATTTGATTGGATCAAGTATTTTATTTTAAATTTAATCATTTTATTTTATTTTTAATTTAATGATTTTAATTATTCTCCCAACTGCACCTAACTACTCAAGCTGCTAGGTAGCAGATGAAGGTGAATCTGCCTCAGCGTCTTCATTTCATTCCATGGTCTACTTCACCCCATAGTCTCGAAACTATCTGGGGGCTGAGAAGGAAAGATTTGAAGCCACAGATTCTTCACTGGATTCCCTTATCTATGTGGCCATGTGCTTATCTGGTCTAAATAGTTTCATATAATACAATCATTGGTGGAATATATGATGACTGGGGAAGAGAAAAATAGGGAGATTGAGAAAAAGAAGACATGAAGTAAAGTTCAGAATAAGAATAAAGCCCAGAACTACCATGACTTTGGCTAATGTGACTCCCATGAAATGAGAATGGACTGAGTCTGTGGTGTCCATGGCTGGAAGCCCTGGCAGGCGGCTGGCTTGGTGACCAAGTAGCTCTTCTCCTTGCAGTTGGCATGGAGAACAGCATGCAAATCCCATTTTAAAACGACAAAGAGCAGTGTGCCCATGCTTCACTGCAGTTGCCACAGCAGAGGTTGGGAAATAAAGGAAAAATTCCAATGATGAGTGGGCTGAGAAAACCATATCATTTTTCCAGAGCAGGCAGTATTCTTCTGCCTTGAAGAATGAGTAAATCATTAACCCAAGCCAGGGTGGGCTGCAGGGAGAAAGGGCAAGGGAGATAAAGAGGGTTGGATGGTGAAGGGAAAGAGGGGGATGAGTGGAGGAAGGAAAGAACCGGAGTATAGAGACCATTCTTGTTTTTCCTTTAATTGTGAACTTGCGTCCTAATTTTTTTTAATGTTATACTTCATTTATAGTTATTATAAAACATTGGCTATATCCCATGTGCTATATAATATGTCTTTGTGACTTGCTTCTTAATTTACCAGGATTTAATAAGAGCTAAATGGAGATCAGTTAATCCATTCATTGCCACATGAAGGGCCAACCATAGCCATTTCCCTAGAGATATGGAAGCTCCATTAATTGGGCCACATGCTATACTGTAGCAGGATCTGGTATTAGGTTAGGCTCACCTGAATATTGCTCAGTAACCTCTGTTCTTACATATGAAAACTTGAAAGGTTGGCCAGAAACAAATATTTTGAGTTTATATTTCCTTCTTAATTCACTCCCTGCCAAATGTATGTAAGGGCCTCCTCAGGCATCTTTCATTATGTCTAAGCAGGGTTTTAGGACAATAATTAGTCCTACTTCTGAGTAAACTGTGGTGTGTGGAGAAGCCCCCTAGTCAAAGTAAACTCCATAGGAGACTAAACAGGCTCTCTTTCTTAGGGAATCAGGACATCTTATTGGTTATAATGATCTGTCTGAAAATCTGACAAGTGCTAAAGACCTAAAAAGTACTCATAATTTTTCCTTTCATAGAATGTTAAGACCTATAAATAATGGCTTTGGAGCTGTGAAAACAATAGTTGGATCACAAGCTAGAATTTAAGAAACATAATGAAACTGTGTCATGAGAGACAATCCCTAGCATATTTCTAGTCCCAGTAAGTACTGATTTTTGTAGCCTCTTAGCTCTAGTCTAGCTCCTCCATTTGGAAATTTGAGATATTTTAATATCAAGTTAAACCTTGAACTCGTGGCCACTATAGAATCAAGTTGATGACCTCTGTTCTTGGATCATATTCTGAGAACCCTCTTGTCCAAGGTAATTTTTCCAAATGGGCCACCTGGATCATCAGATGTCATCAGATCCATGCCCGCTCTTCAGAAATGGGCCAATATTTACTACTGGCCGTATGAAAATACCTAGGCAAGGAGATGTTGTCATATTTCTATCAACCCACTCAGATTCACCAGGAAAGAAAAAAGGAATTCTGCCCTTTGGCAACATGTTGCTTTTGATTTGTTATTGCTGTTCAGTCACCAAGTCATGCCCAGCTCTTTGTGACCCCATGGCTATAGCACTCCAGGCTTCCCTGTGCTTCACTATCTCCCAGAATTTGCTCAAATTCATGTCCCTTGAGCCAGTGATTCTAACTATCTCATCCTTGGCTTCACTCTTCTCCTCTTGCCTTCAACCTTTCCCAGCATCAAGGTCTTTTCCAATGAGTTGACGCTCTGTATTAGGTGGCCAAAGTTTTGAAGGTTCGGCATCAGTATTAGTCTTTCCAATGAATATTCAGGGTTGATTTCCTTTAAGGTCAACTGGTTTGATCTCCTTGCAGTCCAAGGGACTCCCTGGAGTCTTATTCAGCACCACAATTTGAAAGCATCAATTCTTCAGCACTCAGCCTTCTTTATGGTCCAACTCTCACATTCATACATGACTACTGGAAAACCCATAGCTAGTATCTCAGTTAATGAACTTTGGTTAGTATAATCTTCTATAGTGTTGTAAAAAACATAATGAGAAAGATTGAATAATGTGGCCAAGAAAGTTTCCTATGAGAATTCATTGGTTTATTCATTTACACAAACAACTTTTATGGGGCATACATGATGTTCAAAGTACTATTTCTCTGTGAAGTTTACTATAAGGGGTAACTTTAACTATTAGAACTCTTATGAGCTTAAGAATTTCTTAATTCAACAAGTGATTCTTTGTGTCTAGTGTGTGTGAGTCAGTAGGGATTAAAGATTAATTGAAATTTTGTTTGCTACATGTCTATTTTAGTACCCTTGTATGGTGAAACACAGTAGCCCTCAGAGTTCATGATCTAGTCTGGGAAGTGGATTAGGGAAGCATAAATAAAAACTAAAATAATTATTATATGTGAAATAATTTGTCAACTATAAGCTATTAATTACTGAAGGAGAGTTAGGGAAAGAAGAGAGGCCTCTTCCAAATTGGATGATCAATCAGATGACTATATAATTTCTCATACAGATTGGGACACCATTGAAAAAGAAAAGGCATGGTTAATAAAATTGGACTCAGAGGGAGAGGGAGAGGGTGGGATGATTTGGGAGAATGGCATTGTAACATGTATACTATCATGTAAGAATCAAATCGCCAGTCTATGTCCGCCGCAGGATACAGCATGTTTGGGGCTGGTTCACGGTGATGACCCAGAGAGATGTTATGGGGAGGGTGGTGGGAGGGGGGTTCATGTTTGGGAACGCATGTACACCCGTGGTGGATTCATGTCAATGTACGGCAAAACCAATACAGTATTGTAAAGTAAAATAAAGTAAAAATAAAAATTAAAAAAAAATGGTAGGATAAGAGAAATAATATTTTCTGTAAGTCTAGGTGTCAGAAAACTTTTTTCTATAAAGGACAGATAATAAGTAGTTTAGACTACAGTCTCTGGCTCAACAACTCTACACTGTTGTAGTGTAGACACAGTCCTAGACTATATGAATGTATGGTTGTATTCCAGTAAAACTTTATTTACAAGAAGAGGCACTGGCCTGTCTTGTACAAGGAGGAGTTGTCATCCAATATCTATTGCTGAATAACATGTTGGTAGCTTGAAATGTGGAGAAGGCAATGGCACCCACTCCAGTACTCTTGCCTGGAAAATCCCATGGACGGAGGAGCCTGGTAGGCTGCAGTCCATGGGCTCGCTAAGAGTTGGGCACAACTGAGCGACTTCACTTTCACTTTTCACTTTCATGCATTGGAGAAGGACATGGCAACCCACTCCAGTGTTCTTGCCTGGAGAATCCCAGGGACAGGGGAGCCTGGTGGGCTGCCGTCTACGGGGTCGCACAGAGTTGGACACAACTGAAGTGACTTAGCAGCAGCAGCAGCTTGAAATGATAAAGCTTTGTGGTCTCATAGTTTCTGAGGACTGGGAATCAGGAATGACTTAGCTCTATATTTCTGGTGCTTGGTCTCTCAGGAGGCTGTAGTCAAGGTATCACACTAGGTTGTAATCACTGATGTTCGACTGAGTCAGTTTCTAAGCTCACTCATGTGGCTGTTGTAAAGAGATGTTCGTTCTTCATCGTGTGGTACTCTCCATAAGGCTGCTCCACTACATAGTTTTCATCAGAGCATGTGAGTAAAAACAACAACAATAAAAACAAAACCAAACAAACAAAAAGCCAAGATGGAATCTGCAGTCTCTTTATAGCCTAGTCTTGGAAGCACACCCTATTCCTTCTGCCTTTATCCTGTTCTTTAGAAGTGAGTCATGAAGCCCAGTGCACACTCAAGCAGAGGGGATTATACAAGGTTGTGAATACCAGGAGACAAAAATCACTCATTTGTGATGTCTATCACACTCCATTATGGTGATTCTCATTAGACAATTTTTTAGAACTTTATGAGAAATGAATTAATCATAAGGACTATTTGAGTTTAGTTTTATCTCATGTTCTGGTGACCTCAAGTAACAAGAATTAGTGTGAATATATAACTGTTGTTCCAGAAGTGGTACAGAAAATAGTACTAGAAGTGGCTCCAGAAATTCTGTTTCATGCTCGGCGTTCTCCTTCACCTTCCCCAAGCAAAGGAGATCTGATTGGGTCAATGAGTCACAACCCATTATAGAACATTGTTATTCGGTAGCTCTCAATTCACATACTAATTCCTGATCTAATCTAGTATGGCCAATAAAATAAAGCCTATCAGTTTGCAGTGCATGCAAAAATGGTGTACTTTCTCAGAAAAGAGAGATAAAACTAGCATACATTTAAGACTTCACTACCTTTGACTCAGATGATAAAGCATCTGCCTGCAATGTGGGAGACCCAGGTTCGATTCCTGGGCCGGGAAGATCCCCTGGAGAAGGAAATGGCAATCCACTCCAGCACTCTTGACTGGAAAATCCCATGGACTGAGGAGCCTGATAGGCTACAGTCCATGGGGTCGCAAAGAGTCAGACACAACTGAGCGACTTCACTTTTACCTTTCCCAGAAACAGGCTATGTATATACAGCAATGTGTATAGAAGGCCAGTTCACTCAATGAAAATGCTTTCTGATAGCCATTGCAAAGTCTCACGTTAGACATATGTTCTGGAAGATGTTTACTGACCTGTTTCTGTTAATACATCTTTTGGTAAAGAAGTGGCTCAGGCAAACATATTTACCCAATTAATTCTCAAGATGACAGGTTACTGCCTGACACAATCACATTTCTTTAGACAATGGAAGAAAAGGGGGCAACGTTGCAAGGGAGACTTGATTTATAGAAATTTATTCTAGAAGCAAATACACTCAGAAGGGATTGAATACAAACAGTAAAAAAAAGTTCAATTTGCATTATGTATACTGTCTCAAGATGGTCATTACTTAATATCTCTTTTCCCATAGTATAATAAAAGTATAATAATATCCCTACACATGCTAATTAAAGGCACACTCTGCCTTTAATTATGGAAACATAAACAAAGAGGCAAAGATTCCACATGGGCGATTGAGAGAGAGGAAGTACGGTGGGGCAATGAAGTGGCTCCTAAGTGAGAGAAGACAATAGCAACAGAAAACCCCAGGCCGAGAGGATTGTTGAAAGACAGAAAAGGCATGGCCCCCCCCTTTTTTTTAAAAATATATTTATAAGAGGGGAAAGATGTTGGTTCATGAGTATGATAATAATTCAATCTATTCTTTGGAGGTTGAGGACATCTGGTAAGTCATTGATCTGAAAGCTGCTTGGGGTCTTCTGGGATGTCTCCATATTTTTTAAACTCAACAAACATTCATTGCAATGGAAAAGTACAAGCCTGATACTAGGAAGAATATAATGGGTCCACCTAAAACACGAATGCCTTGGCTGCAGTCAGGGACAAAGCAGGGGACCTGCTACTTGTGGTCAAAGCTGCTCTTCTTATGGTCATCACCCTGGCTCCCTGACACAATGTCTGGAATGACCGGTTCCCTTAGTTTTTATTCACGTTTCCCAGTCAGACTTCACTTTTCTAAGTAATTTAGCACATGAAATCTTAATGTTAAAGAAAATGTAAAAGAGAAAAAAGTTACTTTTGACAAAGCCAACTTCTCAAGGGTGAAGATTAAAATTCCACTCAAAACACCAGGAAAGACACGTTGATGGAAGTGGTTTTTCTCTGGCATAAGCGACTCCCGTGAGGCACCTGCTCTGTCAGTAAGGACTCAGTGTTGGGGTCAATGGCCTGTCTGTTGTCATAACTGCATCTAGTGGACATAAGACCTCTTCATGCCAGGAAGCATTGCTCTCTCTTCCTTTCCCTCCTTCTCTTTAAAAAAATAGTAGTTATGAACACTTTCAACAAGTTACAAAGTATCTTGGACAAGAGCTAGTATTCAAGTCCATTGCCATTTGAGAACACTCTGGTGATGTCCTCACTAATCACTTACATTTAAACTTAAAAATATTCCATAGCTTTCTTTTAGTGCCTAAAGGGTTTGTAGAGTTAGGGTCTATAAGGCGTGCAGGAGGACGCTCCATGGGGCTCTCAGCCCAGAAGACTCAGCATTAAGTTTGACCCAGCATGGCTGCTCAAAGAGCCCAGGAAGGTGGTACTTCCAGGATGCAGGGCTGGTTTCAGGCTTGAGCTATACTCTGAGTTCCTTGAAGGAAGAGAAGTGTGCCTATGTATCTTTGCATTGCCGCAGTTGAAAGAAATGACTATGAAGCCTTGATTTTGTGCGGGCGCTGCTGCTGCTGCTAAGTCCCTTCAGTCGTAGGCACTACATGTATGCTAAGTCGCTTCAGTCATTTCCGACTCTGCGATCCCATGGATGGCAGCCAGCCAGGCTCCTCTGTCCATGGGATTCTCCAGGCCAGAATACTGAAGAGGGTTACCATTTCCTTCTCCAGGGGATCTTCCTGACCCAGGAATCAAACCCAAGTCTCTTAAGTCTCCTACATTGGCAGGCGGATTCTTTACCACTAGGCCACCTGGGAAGCCCCAGGCGCTGAGCTATTTTATGTTTATTGCATCATTTAATTACCATTCTGAGAGATGAATACTATCCTCATTTTATAGATGAAACAATCAGTCTCTCACAGTTTGCTTTATATAATCTTGCATAGAGAATATGATCGGTTCTTAATAAAATTGTGCTAAATAAATTTGCTGAAGGTATAAATACACAAACTATGATATAAGGAGATCAAGGACAATCTCTGAAGATCTAATGAGCCCTACAATAACAACTTTAGACCAAGAACTATCCTTGGAGGCCATTTACCCATGAGTTTTCCTTTTGTTTGCTATCAAGCTGTCAAAGTACTTTACTAGCAAACTTGATCATAGTAAACTCTAATAAGACTGCGAGGCTTCTTCTGAGGTGGGATTTTGAGTTTGAGCACACTTGAGATACACAGAGTTGGTAAACCATGAAGGCAGGCTCTGATATAATGGAACTTCCAAAATCATCCGCTCTCATCCACTTTCTCATCCACTCCAGTTATGCCCACCTAAGTCCATGAGGAATAAAAATGGGGTAAAACAATAAGGAAAGCCATTGGCCAGATAAATAGCTTGAGATAGCTAGTTCCTTTTATTCTTATTAGAACCATTTTACATCTGTCTCAAGAACTTCCATTTTGATTCCCACTTTCAGGCCCAATAAGTTTTCCCTTTCTCATTCTGTCCTGAACAACGTCCTCTTGGCTGGTTGGGTCACAGTGTCTCTAATTCAGAGAGGTGAACAGGTCTGTGTATGTCTGATGATTCACTATTGGCAGTGTAAATCACTGGGCAGTGAAGAGGTCCTGGCAGCCTGAAATGAACAGTGTAAACTCCAGCAGTGCCAGCAAGAGTTAGAGCCAGTCTTCATTTTGGTTGGACCCAGAAAACAGCCAGTCCTCATTTCACCTGGGACTGTCCTTGTTGAAGACCTCCCTTCCTGACCAACTGCCTTTTCTACATGGATCAGGAGAGAGAGCTGTGCTGACATTCAAAAGAATAAAATTAAGTGTATGGAACTCTGGGGGGATTTCCCAAAGGCTCAGGGTTTTATTTGCTTCAGTTTAAATGTATTCACTAACAGTTGGCTGAACACCTCTTGTTCTCCTCTATCATCTTAAAGAAGTTCATTAAAATTACTGTGCCTCTGAGCAGGTGCTATACCTGCAGCTGCTTCTACTATCTCCTTCCCAAGAAAACGGTGTGGATGTTTGAGGTTGTATTAAAAAAGCTCAGAGTTCCTTGAATGCTAAGCCTTATAAATTATGAGTGTGAGTAAGCCCACACTAATCTCCAAGAAACAGAATGCATTACTTTGGTTCAGGTCACTTCATCGTTTGTGACAGGAATGTATTAAATGCATGCCAAATAGGGCACATTTTTTAGTAGCTAGGCGCTACAGAGCTTTCTTCATTTTCTTATCTACTGCTCTGTTCTCATATCTCATCATTCCTTGAACGCACAAAACTTCTCATCATTTTCCAAACGTGTCAGACTTCTCCCCATATTTATGCCTTTGAAGAAGTTGTTCCTTTGTGCTGGAATACTCCTTTGCTCCCTCCTCTGGTACACTTCTTCTTGTGACTCAGTTCAGTTGGTCCCTCCAATCCTATTCCCTTTGTCTGAGCTTTTGTATCACTCTGTAGGCACCTCTATTGTTTTATTTATCACATTGGCATCATAGTTTCAAGGGATTGTGAGCAATGCCTACTGAGACTGCTCAGGGAAAAGGCAGAGAGAGTGAGAACTTGGCAAGTCTAGGACTGGGAGGCTTAACTGGGTTGCATGACGGATCCCCAAGAGGGTCAGAAGGCAGGCAGAAGGGTGCTTGGTGGATATGAGTGCGTGGATACCAACAAGAGGCAGCCCAGCCGTGAAGAACACTGCAGCCAAGGACGCTGAGCCTTTCAGGATACTACACGAGGGAGGTGTCTGGAGGCCACGTGCTGTTAGATCACTCAGATCAGTGGTCAGTGGCAACCCAGCCGCCTGGAGGAGTTCAAAGACTGTGCTAGGAGGAGAAACTAGACAGTGGGCCTGATCAATGTCACAGGGGTAAAAAGCCTAAGAGTCACTCTGCCCTGATGGATGCTGAGTCTGACAACATGATCAGTTCCCATAATTCACCAAGAAAAGGTTCCTGAGATTGCTGGTGAGACTGTTGTCCAGGTAGTTGGCTTGGAAATTAGAGAATGAGACAACAGGAGAGCATGAAAGCCTCCAGCTAGAAAGAGTGGGAGGGTCAGGGGATGCTTATCACTTGGAAAAACTGGAAAGGTGCTAGTCTCCTAGCAGTAGATTGTATGCTCTTGAGAATAGGGTTCACATCTTATTCATTTTTTCTCTCTACTGCCTAACACTGTGCCTGACACATATCAGGCTCTCAGTAGGTGTTGATTAAAGTAGTGAATTAATGGATAAATGAACAGTCCTCAGCTCCTATAAAATGCACACACATACACACAATCTATTATCACTTGTATGAGAATACTAAACCAATACATAGTTATATAATCCATAATTATTTGAGTATGAGTGCCCTTTCCGTGTTCTAATCCCACTGTTTAACCAAACTAAAAAGTTCAAGAAGTCAAATTTGCTTTACAACAATGTTGGTGCTAATTTGTTCATTTTTATAAAAATCTTATACTTAAAGAAGGGTTTGTAAGACATATGCACATGATTTTTAAAATAATTACAAAGTTAGCATCCACCACTCAAGTTGAGACATAGATCACTAATGCCTTCAGTTCAGTTCAGTTCAGTCGCTCAGTCATGTCCGACTCTTTGTGACCCCATGAATCGCAGCACGCCAGGCCTCCCTGTTCATCACCATCTCCCGGAGTTCACTCAGACTCACGTCCATCGAGTCCGTGATGC
Organism: Capricornis sumatraensis; assembly: GCF_032405125.1. Classification (NCBI taxonomy): domain Eukaryota; kingdom Metazoa; phylum Chordata; class Mammalia; order Artiodactyla; family Bovidae; genus Capricornis; species Capricornis sumatraensis. The sequence goes on from NC_091082.1 coordinate 65,022,781, forward strand.
CATCCAGCCATCTCATCATCGGTCGTCCCCTTCTCCTCCTGCCCCCAATCCCTCCCAGTATCAGAGTCTTTTCCAATGAGTCAACTCTTCTTTGGCCAAAGTACTGGAGTTTCAGCTTTAGCATCAGTCCTTCCAAAGAAATCCCAGGGTTGATGTCCTTCAGAATGGACTGGTTGGATCTCCTTGCAGTCCAAGGGACTCTCAAGAGTCTTCTCCAACACCACAGTTCAAAAGCATCAATTCTTTGGCGCTCAGCCTTCTTCACAGTCCGACTCTCACATCCATACATGACCACAGGAAATACCATAGCCTTGACTAGACGGACCTTAGTCGGCAAAGCAATGTCTCTGCTTTTGAATATACTATCTAGGTTGCTCATAACTTTTCTTCCAAGGAGTAAGCGTCTTTTAATGTCATGGCTGCAGTCACCATCTGCAGTGATTTTGGAGCCCCAAAAAATAAAGTCTGACACTGTTTCCACTGTTTCCCCATCTAGAAAAGCTCTATTAACCCTTCGGTCTCTGACTTCAGCCTTCCATTCCCTGATATCCTAATGTTTGTGATAATAATTTATTTACTTTTAGTTAGGGGCTTCCCAGGTGGTGCTAGTGGTAAAGAACCTGCCTGCCAGTGCAGGAGATGTAGGAGACACGGGTTCGATCCCTAGGTCAGGAAGATCCCCTGGAGGAGGGCATGGCAATCCACTCTAGTATTCTTGCCTGGAGAATCCCATGGACAGAGAAGCCTGGCGGGCTACAGTCCACAGGGTCACAAAGAGTCAGACATGACTGAAGTTACTTAGCACGCACACATAGTTTTATCACATGCCTGTATTCCTAAAATATATATTTAATTTGCCTGGTTTTGAATTTTATTTAAACAGAAGCTTCCTGCATATATTTGTGTCTGGCTTCTTCTGCTAAACCTTATTACTATATTCACTAATCCGTGTTAATTTGTTTCGAGATTTTATTTTTAACCTTTTTGTTGCTGAGATGGCTGGAGAATATGCCTGCCTTCTACCCTTTGGGTAAATGTCTGAATGAGCTATAATGTACACCCAGGACCCTCTTTCAGGAAAGCCAAACTGACAAATATTGAGAGCAGTTTGTTTTCTTTTCTTTCCTAAATGATTTACCATACCAGCCATTTAAAATTTAAAATATTATTGGATTAAAATTAAAACTTAGATAGTGTTTTGGAACTCTCTATCAATACAATTATACCTGAATTGATTTCACAGGGAGAACAAAAGTAAATCCATTTGAGGGTTGGAGAAAAGAAGAGTATACAATTATAATAAGGATTAGGGAGGATGCTGGAAGCTTTATGTCCAGACAATAGAAGGTGATAAGAAATCTCACTACATTTCTGGGCCAGGTATGTGTCTTATTCTTCCTTGGAGAATAAAATGCCGTTTTTTTTTTTGTTTTGTTTTTGTTTTTTTCAGTGAGGTTAGATATATAGTGGCCTGCAGATCACACATCTTTTCCTGTTTTGTCTGAAGAGCTTCCTGTGTTTCTTTCTGTTTCTTTAATGATTCGGGCCAATACATCCAGACCCATGCTACTGGGAACCAAGAGAAAAAAAAATTGGCACTGCTTTATGAAGGATTTAGACACAAGGAAGGTGAATTTTCCTGTTAATTATTCAGCTAACTTCAGCTGCATGGATTTGCTCTGACTTTGCCTATATGTGTTCTCTGGTTTGGCATCGAACCCAATTTGTACCAAATACCCAGTTGTTCTGATTACAGTTATTTGGATTAAGTCAGCAATTTGTTTTCCATAAATTTCACTGAAAAAAATGCAAGTGCTAGATGAGACACTAGCGCTTAGATGAGACAGCAAAGATTTATCAGTCTAATCCTTTGAGACTGAGAGGAACTTGGTGAACTGCCCAAAGGACAGTGACTAGATCCTGGTCCAGAGTTCTTTCTCCAAACTCCAGTTCTAATTTAATTTGGTTAGGGTGTATAAACTGAATTTTATTTTGATGTTATTCTTTTCAAGAGAATCTAGACACAGATGATATTTTCCTTACTTTAAATATCCAGTTTCATCCTTCCTTGTAGGGAAAACTTATGAGGAAGATACTCTTGGAAACTAGAGCATGTCATTTTGAAATTTAATTCATCTCAGGGGGAACTTCTGAGAGATATCCTAGAGACGGTGAAGAGGGATTAAAACCTAGGGCATGATAGGAGGACTAGCCTTCAGCCAGAGCCTGACTGCTTCACTCACCTAACAGTAGGAAGAACAGACATCAGTGTCCAATGGACAGGTAGGTTAAATGGCAGGAGCAGTCTGAATGGTCTTCTCCATGCTGCACACCCATGAAGGAAGCATTAAGGTAATCAACTGAGAGTGAAGATTTGAAGAGGAAGGTATTGAAGGTTTGAAGGGAGAAAATAAGTTGTGAAATAATTACCAGGTGAACAGGTCAGTGAATGGACCAGGGAAATGTGTTAGGATCTGGACAGCATAGGGACCCAGGGGAGGTTAAAGGCCATGCTTCTGAAACCAGAAGCATATTTGTGTGTTTTTCTTTGATGATCTTAAGTTACATGGAGGCAAACAGCACCTGCAACAAGATAGATTTCACTAGTTTTGGTGTTTTGCCGAGAAAGTGCACTGAAATAAGAAAAAGTCAAGGCAGAGGAGTTGAGAAGGTATGCAAGGGAGCAGTCAAAGCATGAAAAACAGTGATGTCTGTGTCTCAGAAGTCTTTGTTTCCTATGGAAACATTTGCCAAATTCAGAACTATCTTCAGACTGGGACATAGTTGGCACTTGGTATGTATTTGCTGAAGTATGACTTTCAATTAATGAAATCATTATTAATCATAAGTTTGTATTACTATGCTAAGTGCTCTGGGGACTACCTAGAGAAATATGCCATAATTTCTACCCTAAAGGGATTTATACCCTAAACAAAAAATAGAACATAATGTACAAAATGTAATAAAATATGGAATGAAACCTTTTAGAAGTGTTTATATGGTTTATAACATTATTACTTGATCACTACTGGATATTTTTTTGAATAAATGCTATCTCTTGAATGTATTCAAGCACAGACTGATCTCTGGTTGATAAATGCAAGGAACATAGAAGGAGATACAATGAGTCTGCGTAGGCTGATTTTTCAAATTTCTTTTAAAAACATAATCTTGTATTTGCCCTTTCATTTAGTGTATCATATGGAATTGAAACTCTCGGTGTTGAATAAGGATTTTCAGGCTATTTTTAAATAACTTGTATGCAGATAGAATTCAATTTTTCTTTCTGGTTCTGCTCTTCACAGGATGTATTACATTTGACATATCTTTTATATAAAAAGCTGGATATGAAATCTTAGGCTCCAGTTGCGATTTATGCTTCCCATAAAACTTAAGACCTTCACCAACAATGGAAAAGCAATCAAGAAATGGTATAAACAGGCCAACTTGACCCCTGTCTGTTGTGGTTTGTAGTATATTCCCAGCAAGAGACATTTACTCCAATAACTCCCTCTGATATTAATGGAAGGTTATACACAGTCAGAGTCAGCTTCCTTTTGAGGAGATGAATATAGGTAGACACACAAGTGGAATAAATTCAGAGTTTCTAGCAGGCAGGTGGTCCATTAGAAAGTGGTTCCTCCCACCAGCTGATAATGTCCCAAATTTCAATCAAATAAGAATTTGTTCCCTGTTAAAAGGAAAGGCAACCTTATTTATCATTTAATGACGGATCAACATGTTAAACAATGGAGTATCCAAGTGCGTAATCACAGGGATGATGGATAATATATAGACCTCCTTGAAAGTCCAGATATGCAGATAGACAGTTGGGCAACTGGTACCAAATGAAACTGTTAGAACCTCAGATATCAAGATGGAATTTAAAATTTCAGTCCCTGAAAGAGATCTGTGTAGGAATTAGGCTCAGGTTGGGATCCAATATTGGGTGAGCTTAAGCTACTCAGCAAGTAATAGGGAAATGAACCCAGGGAGAGTGACATAAGTGCAAGTTCAATTATTAGGAGTGGCAGACACTGGGTCTTATGATGAAGACTTTCATTCACGCGCTCATTTTCATTCATGTATTCCTTAATTGAGCAAGTACTCATTGAACATCTACTGTGTGCTAAGCACTGGTGATGACACTAGGGTATGTAAAGGTAATAATTATCATGCAATATGACAGATATTGTGACAGAGTGTATCAGTTAATATTCTAGAAGTACTTGGGTGAATCATGCAAAGAAGACTGGGGAGAAAGGGAAAGAAAACTTCATAGAAAATGTAAAATAAATTTTTGAACATTATTGAAGGTCAAATATATGCCAACCAAGGTACTAGGCACTCAAAGGACATAAAGTTAAATGGGAGATAAGTTCTGCCTTCAAAAACTTACAGTGTAATGTGATCAGTACTTAATTAATACCAATGAGAGTATTGGCATCAGCCAGGAATGTGTCTTAGAGGAAACTTCCCTATGTGGTGAACTTTGAGTGATAAGAAAGAGTTATTTAGGTAAAGGGCATTAAAACATGCATTAATATATATCTATCTATTGATCTTTACCTAGCTAAATATATTTCATATATTTATGTAAAATAAATGTTTGTTTTTGTAAGTAAATACATTCTAGGTAAAATGAGAAGTTTGTCAAAAGCACATGAATGTGAAATTGCAATCAAGGAATTTCAAGCTGGAGCAAAAAATATATTGGGGGAAAAGCTCTTGATGCTAGAGAATTAGGCAAGAAGCAGATAATGAAGAATCATGTGTGCTAAACTTTGGGAGGACCATTGAAGATTATTTAAGTAGATTATGTGACAAGATTAGCATTTTGCAGAAATAAGGAGACTGGATTCAGTTCAGCTCAGTTCAGTCGCTCAGTCGTGTCCAACTCTTTGTGACCCCATGAATCGCAGCACGCCAGGCCTCCCTGTTCATCACCATCTCCCAGAGTTCGCTCAGACTCACGTCCATCGAGTCAGTGATGCCATCCAGCTATCTCATCCTCTGTCGTCCCCTTCTCTTCCTGCCCCCAATCCCTCCCAGCATCAGAGTCTTTTCCAATGAGTCAACTCTTCGCATGAGGTGGCCAAAGTACTGAAGTTTCAGCTTTAACATCATTCCTTCCAAAGAAATCCCAGGGTTGATCTCCTTCAGAATGGACTGGTTGGATCTCCTTGCAGTCCAAGGGACTCTCAAGAGTCTTCTCCAACACCACAGTTCAAAAACATCAATTCTTCGGCGCTCAGCCTTCTTCACAGTCCAACTCTCACATCCATACATGACCACAGGAAAAACCATAGCCTTGACTAGACGGACCTTAGTCGGCAAAGCAATGTCTCTGCTTTTGAATATACTATCTAGGTTGGTCATAACTTTTCTTCCAAGGAGTAAGCGTCTTTTAATGTCATGGCTGCAATCACCATCTGCAGTCATTTTGGAGCCCAAAAGAATAAAGTCTGACACTGTTTCCACTGTTTCCCCATCTATTTCCCATGAAGTAATGGGACCAGATGCCATGATCTTCGTTTTCTGGTTGTTGAGCTTTAGGCCAACTTTTTCACTCTCCTCTTTCACTTTCATCAAGAGGCTTTTTAGCTCCTCTTCACTTTCTGCCATAAGGGTGGAGTCATCTGCATATCTGAGGTTATTGATGTTTCTCCTGGCAATCTAGACTCCAGTTTGTGTTTCTCCCAGTCCAGCATTTCTCATGATGTACTCTGCATATAAGTTAAATAAGCAGGGTGACAATATACAGCCTTGACGTACTCCTTTTCCTATTTGGAGAATGGATTGGGGGGCAGATATTGTAAAGGTTATTTTGGTAACATTCATAGCAAATGACAAAGGCTTAGCCTAAAAGAAGGCAGTGACAGTAAAAGCTGAGAGAAAACAATGCCATGTGTGAAGGGCATTAGGGCTTCCCTGGAGGCTCAGCAGTAAAGAATCCACCTGCACAGTAGAAGATGTGGGTTCCTATCCCTGGGTTGGGAAGATTCCCTGGAAAAGAAATGTCAATCCATTCTAGTGTTCTTGCCTGCTAAATCCCACGGACAGAGGAGCCTGTCAGGATATAGTCCATGGGGTTGCAAAAGAGTCAAGCACAACTCAGACTAAACAACAACAGTGAGGGGCATTAATGTCTATATGGGCTTTGGGAAATGATAAAAAAAAACTGAAGAGGAGCTTAGGGATGGGATGACTCAGGTATTTATGGCAGAGATAAATAAGTGGTGGGCAATTTCACCATAGTGAAGAATTGATGAGAAATAGCTGGTTAGGGATTAAGACGTGGAGGTAAGAGATAAATTCAACTTGGACTAACTGAATTTGAAACATTCAGAAAAATATACCCATGTGAAAATGTCCAGTAGAAAATTGGCTATGCAGTTTGAAACTTAGAGAATAGCCTGTGAGTCATAGGTATTGCTTAACAGTCATCAACAAATTGGTGACAGCTGATGCTATAGATTTTGATGAATACATCCATGGAAAGTCTGTAGAATGTAAACACCAGACAGTAAAATTATGAGAAGTTGGAAGAAAAAGACTTTGATGAAACTGGGGGGAAAAAACAGGTAAAGGAAACCCAGGAGGGTGTGTTGTCACAGAAATTATGGAGGAGATAATTTCTTAAAGGATTGCAAAGTTGATAATAAAATATGGTATGTCCATGTAATGGAATATTATTCAATCATAAAAAGGAATGAAGTATTGGCATACATGCCTCAGCATAAATGAAACTTGGAGTATTATGTTAAGTGAAAGAAGCCAGTCACGAAAGATCACATATTCTATGATTCCATCTATACAAAAGGTCCAGAATAGACCAGTCTATAGAGACAGAAAGCAGATTAGTGGTTGCTTAGAGCTGGGGAGGAGAAGGCAGTGACACCCCACTCCAGTACTCTTGACTGGAAAATCCCATGGATAGAGGAGCCTGGTGGGCTGCAGTCCATAGGATCGCTAAGAGTCGGACACGACTGAGCGACTTCACTTTCACTTTTCACTTTCATGCACTGGAGAAGGAAATGGCAACCCACTCCAGTGTTCTTGCCTGGAGAATCCCAGGGGTGGTGGGAGCCTGGTGGGCTGCCGTCTCTGGGGTCACACAGAGTCAGACACGACTGAAGCGACTTAGCAGCAGCAGTAGCAGCAGCAGAGTTGGGGAAGATGGGGGAAATAGGGAGATGGTAGCTAAGCAATATAAGGTTTCTCTTCATGATAATGAAAATATTCTAAAACTGTACATATTTGTGAATATACTCAAAACATTGAATTTCCCCTTCAAATGGATAAATTGTATATTATGTAAATTTTATTGCAATAAATCTGTTTAAAAGAAAAAGAATATGGAGTAAAATCATCAAGTGTAGCATAGAGGTCTAACAAAATAAGCATAGAAAAGTCTCAATTGAATTTGAGACTACAGAGAGATCACTGGCAAATTTAACGCTATGGGGGTGTAAAGCACAGATGACAGTGATAGAAGAGTGAATAGGAGGTGAAAGTGATGATCTTTTTGAAGAACCTTGACTGAGATAGCAAAAGAGAGTTGAATGCTAAGAGTAATGAAAATATTTCTCTAAAAATGGGGGAGAGCTAGGAGAACATGAATGTTTCAATATACAGGAGTGAGGAGGGGTGATTAACGAAAGGGATTATGAATAGGTAGAAAGTGATAGGATCTGTTGCCCAGGTAAAGGAGAAGTTGTCTGTGACTGAGAAGGAGGAAATTCAGTCAAGTGTTGCCATGCCGGTTCTATATTTCCATTAAGTTGGGAAGCAAATCTTTTATGGTTGAGTGGCATTTAGCCTTGGTGATGGTTTAAGTGGGGAATAAGGATTTTCAGTGGTGAAGGAAATGGAGGAAGGAGCTTACTGGGACATGTTGGATTGCTAGGCAGCAGTGAACATTCCACTGAGGCTGAAGACCAGAATTAGTAGTATATGTATGTTTTATTATCATCAGCTCTCAGGAACCTGGAGAGAAGAACAAGTGCTGGAGTTGATGCAACTTTGAACATTTATAGAGCACTGCATGCAAGGACAGAGAAGGCAATGGCACCCCACTCCAGTACTCTTGCCTGGAAAATCCCATGGACGGAGGAGCCTGGTGGGCTGCAGTCCATGGGGTCGCTAAGAGTCGGGCACGACTGAGCAACTTCACTTTCACTTTTCACTTTCATGCATTGGAGAAGGACATGGCAACCCACTCCAGTGTTCTTGCCTGGAGAACCCCAGGGACGGGGGAGCCTGGTGGGCTGCCATCTATGGGGTCGCACAGAGTCGGACACGACTGAAGCGACTTAGCAGCAGGAGCAGCATGCAAGGAGAAGCAGAGAATCAAATTTCAGGATAAATGACTGATTAACATGATGGGTAGGGGAGAAAGAAAGTGAAGTCAATGGATACTGATAGTGGTCTAGTGGTCTAAAAGTGTTGTTCAAGTCTTATTTTAGCAATGGAACTATTCTGTTTAGTGAAATCAATTTAAAAAATTAAAAAATCATTTTTTTTAGTGAAATCAATTTTAAAAAACAGCCCCCCAAAGTACACACAGAGTTTTCTTATTAGTGACCTGGAAACACACCTCTCAGCATGTTCTTCCTTTCTTCAGCAGTCCCTGAGTAGCTTCTTGGGGGCCTATGGCTCTTAGAACAGAGTTTGAAAACCACTGGTCTATGGAGGACTTCATGAAGTGGAACATGGAAAGCAAGATATATGAGATTAATGACATTAACAATAACAACCATAACCCCTAACAAGAGGAAGATGGAAGAGGTGGAGAAGGAGGAAGTAGAAAAGAAGAGAAAGAAGAAAAAACACTCAATGAGCAGTTACTTTTCACCAGGCACTCCTCACAATAACTAACTGAGTGAAGAAAAACTATTATCTCTGTGTTCACAGATGAGGACATTGATGCATAGGGAGGTAATCACTTGCTGAGGGGTAATTGGCTTAGCCGTAGCTGGAGCACTTCATGAGAGTGGCTTAATGCTTACCTCTGAGATGAATGATTTGCTGGTGAATTCTTCTACCTTGACTCTAGATGGGACTCAGTCTGAGAATCAAGAGACACCAGAAAGAAAGTGAAGTCAGTGGATACTGATAGATCAATAAAGATGATGTAGGAAGTTTGGAACTAAATTAGACCTGATAGGATCAATAGGACTTAGTAAATGATGTGAGATGAAGGGAGGGCAAGGAATCAAGAATTATTCCAATAATTCAAGTTCTGGAGAAATGTTGCATTTTGTAAAAATTTGGAAAATGAGGAGGAATTTGGTTTGAGGGGGCAGGGAAATATTAGGTATTATGAAGCACATAAGGTATTCAAAAAGCTATTATACTTAATATACATTATTATTTTAATATAATAAAATATTATTATCTATATTTGATAGATGAAGAAATTGAAGCTTTCAGAGATTTATTTCCCCAAAGTGACACAGTCAGTAGATGATGGTATCAGACTTTGGATCCAGGCGATTTTCCTTCTAGGTACATTCATTTTGGGGATTGACAGAGGAGTGCTATTCAATAGGTACCTGAGGCCAGATGATTGTAATCTGGAAAGAGAGACATTTGGGAGACAGAAATTTCTTATAGATCCTCTTGGAATTGGTAGGTGTAGTTAAAATTTCCATGGGCACAGCATATGCATAACAGAGCAAATAACTGAGGACTAAATTTTGGGGACTGCTCATGTGTCAGAAGAGAGGAGGGAAGATATGAGCTCTCTAAGAACACAGAAAATGATTCAAGAAGTAGAACAATAGCTCCTGTAGCATTATCTTTCATGTTTTTACCCTGACTCCCAGTTAGAAAGAACATTTTGTCTGGCAACCCAATATGTGTATATGTGTATATTTACGTATATGTGTAAACCCAAAGTTTCCAAATGTAACACTTACTGTTAACAATGCTGATATTTCCCCTTCTATTCTTTTTTAAAAAATACTTGTTGATTAGCAACCCACTACATTTGTTTCATAACAATAATGGTCCACAATCCAGTGTTTGAGAATTCTGCCCTATAGCTACCCTCAAACATTCAGGGTACCACGATGACGTGTAGGCACTGGGAATTCTCAAGTTTGGCTAGTCATCTTGGAATAATAGCAAATATTAATGACTCTCAATGACCACTTTGTGTAATTTATCATAGGGAATTGTGACAACTGCCCCATCTCTAAGGCCCATTCTCTTTCTGTTTCTCTGCCCCAGAGTTTGTTTTCCCCTCCTTTAATTTCCTGTTTTCCACTCAACTTTCCTTGGTCCCTTCAGTTTGGAAATTAATTCTTCCTGGGTTTGTTCTTCTTTTTATTGTTGTTTTTTCTAAATGAATTAAAATAATTTTAAGGCTGACCTTTCCATGTCATTTCCAATCGTCCCTTGTGGCCGTTTTATGCTTAAGTATACTGTACCACAGTAGGAGAATGAACCTTTTATTGTGTGGTACATAGTTTTCTTTATATAATAATTTAATTATATGACAAATGAGGTTGCAAAACTAATGTTACTCACAGCACCTCGTGCAGTGCTGCCAAATGCCCTGAGTTAACCTGACTTTGCCAGGAATGAATCTTGGAGACCCAGAATTCACAGATCCAGGAGTGCCAAGTGAAGTTTGTCATCAATTCTGAAACCAGGGAATCAGAGTAAATAACGTGAAACAGCTTTGCTTCAGTATTCTTTCTTCCTCTGTGGTACCCATATAAAAAGATTTCTTGTTGATGCACTCTGCTATTGAGACTATGAAAGGAACTCTGACAGCAAACACAATTGTAAAGTGACAGTTGTATAAATTAATGGAGAATTTCTTTGGGGGCTATCACATTTTGGAGAGGTAACCGTAGAATTTTTAAGAGGTACTGACTTTGCTTATTTCTTTGTTTCTATATTTTGTCAGGGAAACCAAGGCTTGGGGTCCTAAGTGGCTTAAACTAAGGAATGCCCAACTACGAGTTTAGACAACCTGAATTTAGAATTTAAGACTGGCAATTGGTTAAGCTCTAAATTTAAATAGCTAGCAAATATCTCCAAACAGATACTTTCTCAGAAAGGTTGGCTCTCTACTAGTTAGTTACTTGTAGTAACCAATTAGATGAAAGGTCGAATGGGGAATATTGGGCAAACAAATTAGATTTTGTTAGCATGGACTGCAGATGGGAAAGTTGGTAGAATCTGTAGGCTAATTTCAACTTCTGACTTGAACTTAAATATTTGGAATCACGAACACAATTTTTTCATCATTAAAATTTTATAGATTATGGCCTTGCAAGTTTGTAGTACACCAGAATCATGAGGTTTTTAAAAATTCTCCTGTCTACAATCTAACCAAATATATTTTTAAATAAATCTTAGAGGTGATAGTAGTGCATAGAAAAGTTTGAAAATTCTCAGTGACTCATTTTGGGTACATAAAGATCTAGATTCACTTATTTGTAAAAGTCAGTGCTGAGTGTATTCAATGAGAACCTCAGTTCTTCATGGGAGAAAAAAGAAGTAAGACACATAGTCGATGACCTCACAATGTGGCAGAGGGGTAAGTACAAATACAAACGTGAAGGAAGGTAAAATGTAGTTACAGGTTAAAATAAGGTAGCTGCTGCTGCTAAGTCGCTTCAGTTGTGTCTGACTCTGTGCGACCCCATAGACGGCAGCCCACAAGGTTCCCCTGTCCCTGGGATTCTCCAGGCAAGAACACTGGAGTGGGTTGCCATGTCCTTCTCCAATGCATGAAAGTGAAAATTGAAAGTGAACTCGCTTAGTCGTGTCCGACTCTTTGCCACCCCATGGACTACAGCCTACCAGGCTCCTCCGCCCATGGGATTTTCCAGGCAAGAGTACTGGAGTGGGGTGCCATTGCCTTCTCCGAATGGCTCCTACTTGAGCCTAAAGTAATTTTGTGTGTTCTTAGCAGTATTATTCTGATATGTATAAAAAAACCAGGGTTAACAGAGGTCTTATAGCATGGAGAATCTGAAATCAAAGAACTTTAAAATTGAATTCTATCTTGCCTACTTCTTATTCTGCAGATTACATACTTAGCATTTCTAAGGCTCAGTGTCCTCATATGTTGAATATAATGGTAATATTTTAAGTAATTCCTATTAGTTCGTTTTTATCTCTTCTAAAATATATTATCATGACAATTGAATTTGTTTATTTGAAAAAATGTAACTTCTATTACTGTCAGCATGAAACACTAAATACTCTGAAAATACCTTCCCATGAAAACAACTTAAAAATCTGGATAAAATGTAAATTGCTGTGGTTGCTATTTAAATGCTAAGTCATGTCCAGCTCTTTGCAATCCCATGGGCTTTAGCCCACCATGCTCATCTGTCCATGGGATTTCCCAGGCAAAAATACTAGAGTGGGTTTCCATTTCCTTCTCTTAAAATAAGGTAAGGATTGTACAATAGGAGTGAAGAGGTGGGAATTAGGCTCTGGTGGTTCAGGGGTAAAAGACCCACCTGCCAATGCAAGAGACACAGTTTTGATCTCTGGGTCAGGAAGATCCCCTGAAGAGGGAAATGGCAACCCACTCCAGTATTCTTGCCTGGGAAATCCCACGGACAGAGGAGCCTGACTGGCTATAGTCCATGGGGTCACAGAGTCAGGCACGACTTAGCAACTTAGAAAAAAAGCAACAAAGCAATGAGGTTTCATTGTAGATACAGTATAACAGGAGTGAAGAGGAGGGCATTCGGTCATACTTCTAAAGGAGGGCAAAAATTCAGCTGGGTGTTGATGGATTGATAAGACTTGGTAGGTGAAGTTTGGGAATTTCTGACAATGGACAAGGCACAAGTGAAAGTTTGTAGATAATCTCCAGGTGTATTTAGGGAGTAGAGAGCAATGTCATTCAATTGGATCAGGGTACTTACAGAAAGATAGAGAAAGAAGAGGCCAAAAGCAAGAGCAAAAAGACCTTCAACACAAAACTGAGGATTTTGGAACTCGTTACTGGAAAATGAAGAGCCACATTTGGTTTTCTGAGCAGAGACTGATATGATGTGAGCAGCAGGGTGCAGGATGGCTTGGTAGGGAGACAACCTGGATGCAAAGAGATAGGTTGCAAGACTTGTACATTGCTTCAGGCCAAAGCTTCCCCATGGCTTGCTCAAAATCTCTCCTCTATAAACATGTACATAACACCATTTTTGACTTGCTCCTTCCGTGATTTTTGAATTGCTGAATCAATGACAGATTCCTCCAGGCCTAAGTACCTGGATCTGAACCAGTGAAAAGTGGTACCATAATTTGTTTATATGTCACATGAATTATAATAAAAATAAGAGACTCTTGGGGTTTTAACAGAAACTATTGGATGAGAAAACCTGAAGACATGTTCCAAATAGTAGTGACAGCATTGCATTCTTTTGAAAGAATTTCATGACTTTCTCTTGAGACTTTGAAGGTGAGAGAGCATGAGATCTAATTCCAGCTGGTTTTAATTGCTTTTCTTATACAAGGGTAGAAAAGATTGGTCTAATGTACAACAGCGATTTAATGGCAGGTAGCCTTCCCTATTATGAACATCTTTATTTTCTCTTTCTTTGCCTACTCTTTTGCTTCTTTTCTCATTTTATCTTCTGGCCCTAGCTTCTTTCACTCTTTCTCATTTTTCTTTCTTTCATTATGACCAGCAAGCTCTTCTTTTGGTCTGCTCCAAAGGGTCATCATGACCCTTTTCCTTGGGAGAAGAGGGGATGGGATTTATTTGTTAATCATTGTCTAGGGTGGAGACCTTTTTTCTTAGTTAAACTATCTCAATGTCATCCCAAGTGCCTTGCACAGTGCTAGGAAATGTTAAGTTCACAAAAAAAGATTTTTGAAAGAAAATGCAACATATAACCTCAGACATGTTTTTGTCCTTAATAATGAAGGTTGACCCTATGTGAGTTTTTCAGGACATTTGTGATTTCAACTATTCTATTCTATGGTTTTATAAAGTATACTTATACTATAAAACCACATCTTCATTTTTAGTTTGAAAATATGCTCACCCTACCCATGAAAAGTAAACATTAATCTGTACCCCAAATATAATCCATATTAAAAGAGAGAACATTCTTGGGTACTTTACATGCTCCTCTTGGAAAAGGCCAAAATGAAAAAAATATATATAAATAAATGAAAGAAAGAAAAAAAAATTGAGTGGCAGGAAGGAGGAGGTGGTGGGTAGAGATTTGGTGGCTTTTGTTTAGCTCCGGTAGAAGGCTCTCTGGAACAATTTAGCCAGCATTTTCATTGGCAGGCCTTAGTAGAGCCATTAGAGCTATTAAACGAATGTATTGTTTTGGGTTTTCTTTGGCCCAAACTCCCCTATTATTTAGGGAAATGGAATTGCACATTTACAGAGAAGAGAGGAAACTGAATGCCAGCTAACTCGAACCTTCCTTCATGGTGTGCTGTGGATGAACAGCCTGTGTAGCTGAGGATTACTGAGAATTCCTAGCCCTTACAGATTTCCATGTGCCAAGTACAATACTGAATCTGATCAGGATTCTTGGAAATTTTTTTCACTTTCTGGTTAAAAAGTAATCAAAGCTTTGTGAAAGTTCCTCTAATAAATTATACAGGGGCCTTTTTATATCTGGCAAGGAAGCCCTTTTAGAATGCCTGTTCAGGAGCAGAGGGCCCTGATCTGGAACATCCAATCTCTCTAGCCTAAAAATAAACTTGGGTTTTAAGAAATTGCATGGATGTGTGTGTGCGTGTGCTTGCGCCCGTATGTGTGTGCTTGTGCCTCTGTGTGTGTGTGTGTGTGTGTGTGTGTGTGTGTGTGTGTGTGAGGGGAGACAAATGGAGAATGCTGAATGTAGAAAATACTTTGTTAATAGGTCTTGGAGTTGGAAATGGTGACTTTTTTCTTTTTAGATAAAGGATGAGGCTTAACAGATGACCTATCCACCCTTCTTCTCAGCTTGTCAAGAGTGTCTTTGAGGTGTATGCCAAGTGAAAAAAACTAGGATGAACCCAGCTGGTCCTTACTCCCTTATGTTTTTCTTTTCTCTGTTAGTCTGTTAGTTATTGTTGGTCGACCCTTTTTCTGGTTCCAAACACTGGACCAGAGTTAGAATAATAGAGATTAAGTAGCCCACACTCTGCCTAGGAAAGCTCTTACATAGGCAAGTGTTGCCTTACCTTATCTTCATTTGCAGAGCTTGGTGCACTAGCCTCTGGGTGCTGGCCTTTTAACTGTGAAGCAGCTTTTTTTTTTCTAGCATATAAAATGGTGGTATAGTATAGGGTGAATAGTCTAATAAGGTCTAATTTGTCCTTCTTCTTCTTTAGAAATTGTTTCTCGTCTAGAATAATACATTCTCCTTGTAAATTTTCAAACAGTAAAGATATAGTTATAAGTCCTGTCTTTGTTCTAGTTTCCCCATCTATTTCTTTCCATCTTTCCACAACTTTTGAAAGCATGCTTAATTCTGAGTTTAGGTCAGTTTGTGAAAGTGTGTTCCATTGGTTTTTAAATAAGCATTATTTGAAAAACAATAAAAAGTGTGCCATTTTCACATATGATTGAGGAAGGCTAAGTTAAATCAATCGCTTTTCTACATCCTCTACGTTTTGCCTTGTACTTTACATACATTGAGTTAGACAAGGCTCTGGTCCTAGTGTGATTAGATTGACTAGTTTTCTGTGAGTATGGTTTCAGTGTGTCTGCCCTCTGATGCCCTCTTGTAACACCTACCATCTTACTTGGGTTTCTCTTACCTTGGGCGTGGGGTATCTCTTCAAGGCTGCTCCAGCAAAGCGCAGCCGCTGCTCCTTACCTTGGACTAAGGGTATCTCCTCACTGCCACCCTTCCTGACCTTCAACGTGGGATAGCTCCCCTAAGCCCCCCTGCACCCACACAGCCACAGCTCCTTGGATGTGGGGTGTCTCCTCCTGGCCGCCCCTTACCTCAGACACGGGGTAGCTCCTCTCAGCCACCAGCCCTGGCCTAGGACGCAGTGGTAGAAAGATGATGCTGTGAAAGTGCTGCACTCAATATGCCAGCAAATTTGGAAAACTCAGCAGTGGCTACAGGACTGGAAAAGGTCAATTTTCATTCCAATCCCAAAGAAAGGCAATGCCAAAGAATGCTCAAACTACCAAACAATTGCCCTCATCTCACATGCTAGGAAAGCAATGCTTAAAATTCTCCAAGCCAGGCTTCAGCAATACATGAACTGTGAACTTCCTGATGTTCTAGCTGGTTTTAGAAAAGGCAGAGGAACCAGAGATCAAATTGCCAACATCCGCTGGATCATTGAAAAAGCAAGCGAGTTCCAGAAGAACATCTATTTCTGCTTTATTGACTATGCCAAAGCCTTTGACTGTGTGGATCACAATAAACTGTGGAAAATTCTGAAAGAGATGGGAATACCAGACCACCTAACCTGCCTCTTGAGAAATCTGTATGCAGTTCAGGAAGCATCAGTTAGAACTGGACATGGAACAACAGACTGGTTTCAAATAGGAAAAGGAGTACGTCAAGGCTGTATATTGTCACCCTGCTTATTTAACTTATATGCAGAGTACATCATGAGAAACACTGGGCTGGAAGAAGCACAAGCTGGAATCAAGATTGCCGGGAGAAATATCAATAACCTCAGATATGCAGATGACACCACCGTTATGGCAAAAACTGAAGAGGAACTAAAAAGCCTCTTGATGAAAGTGAAAGAGGAGAGTGAAAAAGTTGGCTTAAAGCTCAACATTCAGAAAACAAAGATCATGGCATCCGATCCCATCACTTCATGGGAAATAGATGGGGAAACAGTGGAAACAGTGTCAGACTTTATTTTGGGGGGCTCCAAAATCACTGCAGATGGTGATTGCAGCCATGAAATTAAAAGACGCTTACTCCTTGAAAGAAAAGTTATGACCAACCTAGACAGCATATTGAAAAGCAGAGACATTACTTTGCCAACTAAGGTCTGTCTAGTCAAGGCTATGGTTTTTCCAGTGGTCATGTATGGATGTGAGAGTTGGACTGTGAAGAAGGCTGAGCGCCGAAGAATTGATGCTTTTGAACTGTGGTGTTGGAGAAGACTCTTGAGAGTCCCTTGGACTGCAAGGAGATCCAACCAGTCCATTCTGAAGGAGATCAGCCCTGGGATTTCTTTGGAAGGACTAATGCTAAAGCTGAAACTCCAGTACTTTGGCCACCTCATGCGAAAAGTTGACTCATTGGAAAAGACTCTGATGCTGGGAGGGATTGGGGGCAGGAGGAGAAGGGGATGACCGAGGATGAGATGGCTGGATGGCATCACTGACTCGATGGACGTGAGTCTGAGTGAACTCTGGGAGTTGGTGATGGACAGGGAGGCTTGGCGCGCTGCAATTCATGGGGTCGCAAAGAGTCGGACACGACTGAGCGACTGAGCTGAACTGAACTTACACACATTATTTCATTTAATCTGCATAGTCAGTCTAAAGAGTCAATCTTGTTTGTATCCTCAGGCTATTATTATTCTAGCTTTCTAGGTTATTTTTAAGTTCATTTTTTAAATAATCACAATCATTTTTTCAAATTATGAAACCAAATCTTAGTAAGATTACAGAAGATGGCAAAGCCCAAATTAACCCTGGTCATCTTAATTCATAGCTGCAATCTTTATTTACTTGTGCCATCTCCTAGGAATTTGAACAGATTTTAGTTTTATTCAGTACAGAGTTCTCAGAACATTTAATAATTTGCATTTAGAATAAAGAGGACAGTCTACTCCTTTTCTTTATTTGACTGTGGTATTCCTTTCGTGAAACACATTTAAGGAGCCATTATTCCTCACAGAACAGAATTTAGTCAATCAATTTCATTGATGATGAAATGTGACCATTGATCTTAAGAGCTTCTTGGTGACAGTGATGTTACTGAGACTCATGCCAGCCTTTTCATGAACACTGAGATAAGTCAAGGAGATTTAAGTTAGTGTGCACAATTTTATAGGCTTCCCAGATAGTGCTAATGGTTAAGAACCTGCATGCCAATGCAGGAGACATAAAAGATGTGGATTTGATCCCTGGGTTGAGAAGATCCCCTGGAAGGAGGATGGCAGCCCACTCCAGTATTATTGCCTGGAGAATCCCATGGACAGAGGAGTCTGGCAGGCTGCAGTCCATAGGGTTGCACCGAGTTGGACGTGACTGAAACGACTTAGCACACACGCACGTACAATTTTATGGCAAAGTCAGTTCAAATATCCACATTACTCCCAGAATTGCCACTTAACTTCAACCAAATTGCAACTTGTCTCTATAACTAAACTTATTGTGAGGAGGAAAGATTTGATGTTCCCAGAATTTTCTTTTCATTCCATGCCCCAGTGAAAGATAATTGCTCCACTTTTCTGGGCAGTGCCCAAGGCATGCTTGCTTTTACAGAAATTCCTCTGAATGAAATGAGAAAATCTGTTGCCCAAAAGGGTAAATGGCTGAGAAAACCACGACTGTCAATTTTCTATGGTTTATTACAGTTTAAATGACAATAATTGCAAAGGATAGCTTATTGCATATTTGGTTGAACAAGATAAATTTGTGTTGATCAAAAACATAATAACAGTGAAATACCAAGAGCTTAAGATTCAAAGAGTATGTATGCCCCAAATTCTATAAATTATTGTGTGTATATGGATAAAAATAGAAACAAATACATCAAAATATTAATAGCAATTATCTCCGAGGGATTAGAATTTGGGTACTATATAATTTTCTTTTAATTCTTTTTGCATTCTTAATTGTCAGTTGTAACCATGTAGTAGTTTTATTATTAAAAAAGAAGGGGTTAGGTAGAAGGAATAACACAAGCAAAGGATAATGGCCCTGAGCGATATAGTTGAGTGTGGATGGGGAGCTGTAAGTAGTTTGATGTTGTTGTGAGTAGAGCAATGAGCTGGACAGTGACAAGAGATGAGGTGGCTGGAAGGAAGGTCACAGGCTGGTGAGAATGGTGGCTTGGGTGGATAACTCCAGCAGCAATATGAGTAAAGTCTGGGGAAGGTAGGCAAGAAGATAGGCTTCCCTGGTAGCTCAGATGGTAAAGAACCCACCTGCAATGTGGGAGACCTGGGTTCAGCCCCCGGGTTGGGAAGATCCCCCGGAGGAGGGCATGGCACCTCACTCCAGTATGCTTGCCTGGAAAGTCCCATGGATGGAGGAGCCTGCCAAGCTACAGTCGATGGCGTCACAAAGAGTTGGACGTGACTGAGCAACTAAGCACAGCACAGCACAGGCAAGAAGACAGAAGACCACTGTTTGGGCAAGAGATAATGAGAGCCCATGGCAGTGACATTAGAGTGAAGGGGAGAGATTTGAAAATAATTCATAGGTAAATTAGGTAAGCTTCAGTGATTGAATGGATATGAACGTTGAGGATAAATATGGAGGAAAAAGGATTACTCTCAGGTGTCTGCCTAGGGTGAAAAGAAGTGGAAAATATAACTCTAAGATCTTCTTCCATCAAAACAGTTTGGAACCATATATGGAAGCATTTCTTCTTTTTGAGAGTGAAGATATAGATCCAATCACAGGAGAGTTAGGAGATTTGGCGGTGGCCTAGGGGTGAGCATAGCTGCCTTCCAAGCAGTTGGCCCGGTTTTGATTCCCAGCCAACTCAGTGGGCAGACCTTAGGCTTCCGTTGTGGCTCAGCTGGTAGAGAACCTGTCTGGAATGTGGGAGATCTGGGTTGGGAAGATCCCTTGGAGAAGGGAAAGGCTATTCACTCCAGTGTTCTGGCCTGGAGAGTTCCATGGAATGTATAGTCACTAGGGTTGCAAAGAGTCAGACACCACTGAGTGACTCTCACATTTCACACTGGTCTGAAAGTGCATTGCCTTTCCTGTGTGTCACCTTTTCCTGTGTAAGCATACAAGGTGTATTAGACTTCCCCCACCAATCAAAAATAACAATAACAAAAATAGCTACTATTTATTCTACTCTTCTTACTCATAGACACTATGATAAATACTTTATATAACATGTCATTTTTGCCTTCCCATCAGTCATTGGAGTTAATTATTAATTTATGTTACAGATGAGAAAACTGAGGTTCAGCAACGTTAAATACTGTGTCCAGGGTCACATAGCTAGTAAGTGACAGAGCTTGACTATAAATTCATGTCTGTCTGATTGACTCATGGACTTCTCTGGTGGCTCAGATGGTAAAGAATCTGCCTGCAATGTGGGAGACCTGGGTTTGATCCTTGAGTTGGGAAGATCTCCCGGAGAAGGGAATGGCTCCCACTGCATTATTCTTACCTGGAGAATCCCATGGATAGAGGAGCCTGGTGGGCTACAGTCCATGCGGTCACAAAGAATTGGACACAACTGAGCGACTTTCACTCTAACTTAGAACCATACTTTAGTATAGAATAGAAGTTCAGTTCAGTTCAGTTCACTCACTCAGTCGTGTCTGACTCCTTGCAACCCCATGGACTGCAGCAAGCCAGGCCTCCCTGTCCATCACCAGCTCCCAGAGTTTACTCAAACTCATGTCCATTGAGTTGGTGATACCATTCAACCATCTCATCCTCTGTCATCCTCTTCTTCTCCCGCCTTCAATTTTCCCCAGCATCAGGGTCTTTTCCAGTGAGTCAGTTCTTTGCATTAGGTGGTCAAAGTATTGGAGTTTCAGCTTCAGCATCAGTCCTTCCAATAAATATTCGGGACTGATTTCCTTTAGGATGGACTAGTTTGATCTCTTTGCAGTCCAAGGGACTGTCAAGACTCTTCTCCAACACCACAGTTCAAAATCGTCAATTCTTCAGTGCTCTGCTTTCTTTATAGTCCACATCCATACATGACTACTGGAAAAACCATAGCTTTGACTAGACAGACCTTTGTCAGCGAAGTAATGTCTCTGCTTTTTAATATGCTGTCTAGGTTGGTCATAACGTTTCTTCCAAGGAGCAAGCGTCTTTAAATTTCATGACTACAGTCACCATCTGCAAGACAAAGTCTGTCACTGTTTCCATTGTTTCCCCATCTATTTGCCATGAAGTGATGGGACCAGATACCATGATCTTAGCTTTCTGAATATTGAGTTTTAAGAATAGAAGTTGGCAAACTTTTTTTTTTCTGTAAATGGCCAGATAGTAAATATCTTTTATCTTTCAGGTCACATATGGTTTCTCTTGTATCCTCTTCTTCTGTTTTTTTTTTTTTTAATTTAAGCAACTTTTAAACATATAAACTTGATTCTTAGTTCGTAAGCCATACAAAACTAGCCACAGGCTGAATTTGCATATCCCTGGTTTACAGCACACGACCCCATGCATATACATATACACCTTTTAGAGAGAATATTGGTGATGAAAGGGTCATATGAAGCATGCTGGGGGAAAAGGAGAAAAATGGAGAAATCACTGAGCTCTACATTTCCTGGGGAAAGGGAAATCCAGCTGGAATAGAATATCCATGGTAAACACAGGGAGACCACAAGAGTGTGAGTCATCACTCGGCCATAGTCTGAACGTGATCACTCAGCCAACAAATGATCCTCAGATGGCTTCAAAGCATTAATGTCAGGGGCGGGTGAGGAAGAGAGATTGAGGAAAAGAAATACGTTCCTTAGATAGAACACTGGCTCTGACCTTCTGGAAAAGGAAGCCCAGTACAGGGGCTGAAGAAGCGTGCCTTTCTGGGTCCCAACTCTCAGGGGAAAGGAGAGGCTGAGAGAAAAGCCAGGGGATAGGAGTGAAGAAGGGAAGGCGAGGAGGTTGCCTCCATGTGTGTATACACAACAGTCACAACACTCGCAAATTTCAAATGGACAGGAGTGGTCTGGCATCTTTCTGGAATCAAAGTCTACAAATGATAATTTTGGTTTGCAAAAGGCAAACCGAAACTCTCTGATCAAAAGAGGATACACATGTACTGGATATCCGTATGGAGTCTGTGGGCTTTCAAGAACTTCTTAGGTGAAAGGATGGAATTAGGAGCAGAAGCATCTCTGTCCCTTGAGAGGTAATGACAAGTGAGCCTAGGCTACAGGTTCATGAGACTTCTGGAGGGGGTGTGAGCACCATCAGAAGGGCCCAGAAAGCTTTGGTGGATTGGATCTTCCCATGCCATGTGTCCTTACAACCAGTAATACTTGTCCTGGAGTCTATGAGTGACAGAATTTTTTTAAACATCTATTTTATTATCTAGTTATCCTTTGTACTTCGTTGTTTCATTAAAAGGAGTTATATGGATACAGAGAAGGCTCTTTTCTGCATTGCAATGTGTATGTCCCACAGTGGGATTTGCTTTAATTCCTAAAAGGAACTCAATATTGAGAAATATTTAGTCTATCATGAGAGACAATACTGTACCATAGAAAAATTGTTGTAGAATCAAGAAACATCTCAGTTACAGTTTCGTCTCTCCACCAGTCAGCAGCATAATGGAATCAGTGCTATGTTGGAGGGACACAGACTGAGCTAAGGTGGGTTCAGCTGTTGGGACAAATGTCAGGAAATCTTCCTAGGAGAGGTGACATCTGTACCAATTTTGACAATGGGTAGTAATTGCAAAAGTACACTGGAAAAGAGCATTCTAGGCTAAAGAAATACATGTGAAATTTCATGGAACCAAGGAAGAGTCTAACAGAGGCACAGAACTGTAAGTAGTTTGTGGATTCAGAAAAAACAATGGAAGAGAAATAATGGTGAGAGATGAAGTTAGTTACATAGCAAGGGCCAGATCATGAAACGTTTGAAAATATATTAAGGCATTTGGATTTTGTCTCAAATACACTGAACACTATTGATGTGTTTTAAACAGGAACATGGTTTGCTCAGATATCCATAAGGGAGATGAAAGAAGATGGAGGAAGATGAGAGATATTCCAGGCAGTAAAGATTTTGCTTCATAAACATGAGAAAGTATGAGAGTGTAAAGCGATAGTAAACAGTGGAAGGGAGGGATTTTAGAAATATTCAGAATGTATAACTTACTGGACCTGGTAAATGATTGGATATGGGAGTGAGAAAAAGAGAAGCATTTAGGGTAACTATAGACTAAACCACCACCACCACCACCACAGGGTTCTGGATTAGATACAAAGTATTGGTGAGGTCTGTCTCCATGATTCAGTTCAGTTCAGTTCAGTTGCTCAGTCGTGTCCGACTCTTTGCAACCCCATGAATTGCAGCACGCCAGGCCTCCCTGTCCATCACCAACTCCTGGAGTTCACCCAAACTCATGTCCATCGAGTCGGTGATGCCATCCAGCCATCCTCTGTCGCCCACTTCTCCTCCTGCCCCCAATCCCTCCCAGCATCAGAGTCTTTTCCAATGAGTCAACTCTTCGCATGAGGTGGCCAAAGTATTGGAGTTTCAGCTTTAGCATCATTCCTTCCAAAGAACACCCAGGGCTGCTCTCCTTCAGAATGGACTGGTTGGATCTCCTTGCAGTCCAAGGGACTCTCAAGAGTCTTCTCCAATACCACTGTTCAAAAGCATCAATTCTTCGGTGCTCAGCTTTCTTTACAGTCCAACTTCAAAAAGTGAAAATTGAATGGAAGGATGAGTTGAATTTTAGACTTGCTGAGTTTGAGGTCTCTAAGTCTTCCCCAGTGATTCAGTGGTAAAGAATTTGCCTGTAGTGCAGGACACACAGGTTCGATCCCTGGATCAGGAAGATCCCCTGGAGTAGGAAATAGCAACCCACTTCAGTATTCTTGCCTGGAGAATCCCATGAACAGAGGAGCCTGGTGGGTAACGGTTCGCAGGGTTGCAAACAGTCA
This sequence comes from Capricornis sumatraensis, assembly GCF_032405125.1. NCBI lineage: Eukaryota > Metazoa > Chordata > Mammalia > Artiodactyla > Bovidae > Capricornis > Capricornis sumatraensis. The sequence continues at coordinate 65,046,529 of NC_091082.1, forward strand.
GACATGACTAAAGTGACTGAGCATGCACATAAGTCATGTTTAGGTGATGATTCATTTTATATATTTATATTTATATATATATCTGGAGCTCAGGAGACAAATCTAACCTAGAGATATACATTGTAGAGTGATCTTTGCAAAAAACGCTGCCAAAGTGAATGATTTCACCCTAGGAGAGTATAGAGAGTGATAAGTCAGAAAGTGGAGGAGGGGCCCTGAGGAAGTACTGCTGAAGAGACGGGGAGAAAAAGAAAAAGAGGTGTATACATGAGAGTGCATATGAAGGAATATCTTTAGAGCTAGGAGGCAAAATAGGAATATGATGACACACTGAAGCCAAGGGAAGAAGAAGTTTCAAGAAGAAAATGATCAACAAGTTCAAACGCCCCAGAAAGTTCAAGAAGATAAAGACAGAAGGTGTCCACTGCATAGAAAAACTGGGACATTATTGGTGACCTGCAAAAAGGAAATTTTACTGTGAATGTTGAAGACGAAAGCAGAAAATTTTTGAATTCAATTTATAATTAACAATTTTTCATTGTATAGTTTTTATAAATTCAAAATCTGAAAGTGTTAATTGCTCAGGCATGTCTGACCCTTTTGCAACCCCATGGACTGTAGCCCTCCAGTCTCCTTTGTCCATGGAATCCTCCAGGCATGAATACTGGAGTTTTCTAGGGGACCTTCCTGATATGGATTGAACCTGGGTCTCCTGCGTTGAAGACAGATTCTTTATCATCTGAGCTACCAGGGAAACTCAAAATCTAACAACGATCATATACTGTGAAATCATTAATAACAGCAGAATTTCCTTTTTGTCCTACTCTTTAGTTTTTTCAAAATAGGAGTTTAACTAGATTTGGGAGAAGGTGGGATCAAAGTATTTGTTACTGAACCTCATCTAATTAATCCCCCTACATCTCTCTAGTAAGTAGTTGGTTTCCTTTTCTGTCTCCTCCCACAGTTAGTATCTCACACCTTCTAAGTCTTCTCAAGTTCCTATACCCATCGCCTCACACCAGGCTAAGAGATACCCCCACCTTCCCCTTATTTCTAGAGCAGCATTAATTAGAGAAGCATTCCTCAGTGTAATGCCTGCCCTCAACCCTAGAAACCTAGTGCATTCTTTCCTCCCCTCCCTCCTCCCTTTCTAATGCATAAGCAACTTTCTCTTGATATTCCAGGAGATTCCCAGGAAGTGATGCCAGAGACAGGAATTTTTGTAATTTACTGAGGGTTTATTTTAGCAGAAAGGGATTAAGAAAACAGGAAAACAGACAGAATGAGGGGCTAAGCAAGCATGTGGTCTCATAGTCTAATCCCATAGGGAGCTCTGGAGCATAAATTGCATCATGGATTTGGTCCTATCTTGGGGCAAAGGCTGGCTTTTTGTAACTTTCTGTCAATTGGTCATTGTCTGCCAGCCGCCCTGGGAAGAGGCAGACACACCATTCTTTGATGCATCTCCTATTTGGAGAAAAGAGATTTTTCCAAAGAAAAGCACCAGCGGTACACTGTTAGCAGCCAGTACTCACCGTAGCTAGGGGTTGGTGGTTCCTGCTTGGGTGGAGCACCAACAATATCCACCATACTTCTGTGCACGATTATCTTTTCTGATGGGTTCTGCATTTAATTACACTAATTAAATCTTTCTTTCCCTTTTATATTATCTCCCCTTACTGCTGTTTTCCTATTAAACTGTTTTAGTGATGCTTAAATCTCCTTCCATATACATTTTCCATCCTCTACAGCCTCACATCTTCACTGCCGGATCCTTGTCTTGCCCATTATTGTCTCTTCCTTAAGAGCCACTCATTCTCGAACCCACTGCAGTATGGTTTCTGCCTCTACTGTTTTTCCGACATTGCTTTTGTCAAAGTTACTGACCTTCTTGTTTCTAGTTCTGGTGGAGACTTTTCTGTTCTTCTGCTATTTCAATCGCCAGGAACATTTGGATTGATCTTGACCCTGGGCTTTGGAGATGCCAACTCTCCTGGACTTCTTCCTACCTCTTCATCCCTGCTTCTCAGACCTCCTTGCCAATTTCCTTTCTTCTGCCTGTTCCTTAAAGTTACTATTCCTCAGTGTTTGATTTGGTACCTTCTCTTCTCACTCTGCAGAGAAGGCAATGGCACCCCACTCCAGTACTCTTGCCTGGAAAATCCCGTGGACAGAGGAGCCTGGTAGGCTGCAGTCCATGGGGTCGCTAAGAATCAGACACCACTGAGCGACTTCACTTTCATGCATTAGAGAAGGAAATGGCGACCTACTCCAGTGTTCTTGCCTGGAGAGTCCCAGGGACAGAGGAGCCTGGTGGGCTACCGTCTATGGGGTCGCACAGAGTCGGATGCCTTTTCCTAGACCAGTCTGAGCTTCTGAGACCATCAGAAAAGATCACCCTCTGCTGTTCCATGATATGTAATTCAAAAGTAAACACATATTTTTAAACAAAGGAGAAACAATATGGTCTCTCCAGTCTTTTAAATTGTACAGCTCTGGATATATTTTCGAAAATGAACTCCCTAGCACACGTGCTTTCTTTCTCTCTCTCCCTCTGGATCCCTAAGCAAGTATTGTGTTGAGTAAACCTATTAGGAGGTCAGGAATGCATTATCTCATTCACTCTACAGTTTTTATTATTACCAATTTCTGAATTTATATACTGCTCAGATCTAAAGAACCATATATACAAGCATCTAATAAGCATCTATAATTTGTAATTTGATTATCACAGTGACTTCAAATTGTCACCGAGATCTGTTCCTCCTATTTCCCACTCCAGTGAATTGTGTTAAGCAATTACTTAATTTAAAAACCTATTAGTCATTTTGGACTCTTCCTCTTGCTCACCCTAACCTCATCCAGTTCACCACCGATTGCTATCGGTCCTTTCCCTAACCACCTCTCATATATATCCACAGCCTCCGAATAGGCTTCTTTGCATCCAGTTTTGTGCCCCTCAAATCCATAGATACTTTCTGAATTGAGGAGTGTGTTATTCTACCTTACAAAGTCCAAGTATAAAGGATTTTCAATCATCAGCATTCTTATAGAATTCATTCACCTGCCCCATGTCAATAGAATAGAAAGTTGGGAGTTCAGTTTGGTGAACTGACTGAACTGTCAGTTCACTTCAAATCATCAAAAAGAACTGACCTCTGTAGTGTATGTGTGTGTGTGTATGTATGTGCACATGTATGACATAATATGGAAAGAATGTTTTGCTTGAAAATAAGGTTTGAAATAAACCTTTTAAAATAGTCTAAAGCAGTGTAAGACAGAACTAAAAGAGAAAAGAAGAGAAACACCAAAAAAATGACTAAAATATGGGATGACTTCATCTTTACCCGTGAAGTTGAAACACATCATGTCTGCTCCAGTCACCCACAAGGACCACTTCTCTTGGGAAAAGCTTCCTATTTTTAAACCTAGCATAATGCCTGTGGAATTACATTGCCTATTCCCACCCAGGCCCCCAGAGTTTATCATTACACACTGTTTTTGCCAAGAACCTGTTCTGTCTTTAGTTATCAACAAAGAGATGTCAAAGAGCATGCACTCGGGGCTTTGGGTGTATTTTCGTCTCTTGTTCTCTACCAGAGGCAGCAGATCCTATGTGCTACCATTTGAAGTCTAGTTCTTTTAGATGTAAACAGGCCCTGTGGTTTAAGATGGTTCTGCAGCCGGGTAGTATTAGCAAACTTGGGAGGTGGGAAGAGTTTGCACCATTCATATATTCAGCTAGTATTAAATGAGCACTTAATAATATGCAAGGTGATGGGCTAAGTTGCTCTCACACTGATGTGGTACTTGACTCCTGGGAACTTTGTCCAGCTAATGAGATAAGGAATGCTCTATAATATTAAAATAAAGAATGCTTAGTATTATATATACATAAATATGTGCACACATGTATATGTATCTGTATGTAACTGCTACTGCTGCTGCTAAGTCGCTTCAGTCGTGTCCGACTCTGTGCGACCCCATAGATGGCAGCCCACCAGGCTCCCCATTCCTGAGATTCTCCAGGCAAGAACACTGGAGTGGGTTGCCATTTCCTTCTCCAATGCATGAAAGTGAAAAGTGAAAGTGAAGTCGCTCAGTCGTGCCCAACTCTTAGCGACCCCATGGACTGCAGGCTACCAGGCTCCACTGTCCATGGGATTTTCCAGGCAAGAGTACTGGAGTGGGGTGCCATTGAAAGACCTATGCATACCTTTATGTGTAGGTTACACATATGCACACATATAAATAAATGCATGTGTGTGTGTGTATATATATATATATATATGTAAAGACCAATACAGAAGAATACAAATAAGAAAAGAGACTTACTTCAAATCCCATGACCTGTTTCATCCCCTTCTAAATATCTAGATTGACATTTGATATGGTTTAAAATAAATAGAATTACTGTTGCACAGCCAGCTTTTTCACTCAATAACATGTTGGGGACATTTTTCCATTTTAATAAAAAAATCTAAATTATTATTAATGATTTCATGTGAATATTATATATTCTTAATTTATCTTGCCAGATCCGTGCTAATGGAAGTTTGTACTATATTTTTTGCGATTATATTTGTGCCTCCTATTGTACTATTCTATGTTATTACACTATATTTTTTGCTATTATTCCATTATTTTTGGTGCATATATGCAACTCATACAAATATCTTAAGTTAAATATACTAGAGGTAAGATTTCTACTGTTGGCAAATATTACCAAAACAGGCTTCCATATCATAATTACCTATTCTAATCTATCTATTATAGACTAAACTAAATGACTTAGAAATTCAGATTTAGGGGCTTCTTTCAGTCTGGGATGATCATTGTGGGATTCATGGGAAAGGTGAGATAGAAAATGGGCCTTGAATATCAGATACATTTTTGATAATTATATATGTAAGGAAAGTACACCTTAAACAAAGCAGTGAGGCAAAAAATAAATTAATTAAAAAACCAAACGAATAAAAATGACTCACAACAAAAAACTCAGGAGCATGTTTGACATCAGTGAGTAAAACAGTTTTGCTCAATTGATGGCATAGTGGAGTTGGGGCGATCCTGGAGGGTAGGCTGAGTGTCAGATGAAGGGCAACTTTGAGTGGCAACTTATGGGACACCTGCAGGACTACCGTGTAGGACTCAGGGAACCAAGAGTGAACAGAACAGCAGTTCGAATATCATATAGCGTGGGCTGGAGTACATATATTATTAGAGCAAGAAAAATAAGACGCCATCTTAGTACATGGCAAACAAAGTAGAAATGCTCTATTCCAGATAGTGACAGCGGGAAAGGGAGTATAGGAATGTGTTCTAGAGACTTTGTGAAAGAAGAGTCTATAGAAGCTGGGACTAAACATCCCATTAATCACCGCTATAGAAGATTCTATTGAATCTGCTTTGACAAAGTCTCTGAACCCCAGCTGCCATCACCGACTCACGCCAAGTCCGCTAGATCCACACCAGCAACGAGGGTTTGCCTCACAGCCTGCTTCTCCACGCCTTCGCTGCCAGTGGCTGGGCTGGGCACTGTAACAGGGTGGTCTAGCCCTGCTTGGAGACAAAGAAAGAAGCAGTTGGTGGGAATGCAAACTAGTACAGCCACTATGGAGAACAGTGTGGAGATTCCTTAAAAAATTGCAAATAGAACTACCTTATGACCCAGCAATCCCACTGCTGGGCATACACACCGAGGAAACCAGAATTGAAAGAGACACATGTACCCCAATGTTCATCGCAGCACTGTTTATAATAGCCAGGACATGGAAACAACCTAGATGTCCATCAGCAGATGAATGGATAAGAAAGCTTTGGTACATGTACACAATGGAGTATTACTCAGCCGTTAAAAAGAATTCATTTGAATCAGTTCTGATGAGATGGATGAAACTGGAGCCGATTATACAGAGTGAAGTAAGCCAGAAAGAAAAACACCAATACAGTATACTAACACATATATATGGAATTTAGAAAGATGGCAATGATGACCCTGTATGCAAGACAGGAAAAAAGACACAGCGGTGTATAACGGACTTTTGGACTCAGAGAGAGAGGGAGAGGGTGGGATGATTTGGGAGAATGGCATTCTATCATGTATACTATCATGTAAGAATTGAATCGCCAGTCCATGTCTGACGCAGGATACAGCATGCTTGGGGCTGGTGCATGGGGATGACCCACAGAGATGTTATGGGGAGGGAGGTGGGAGGGGGTTTCATGTTTGGGAACACATGTAAGAATTAAAGATTTTAAAATTAAAAAAAAAAAAAAAAAAAAAGAAGCAGCAGTCAGAAGTGAGGTCTTATGTCAGCATCACCTGCCAACTAGAGCCCAGCTGATTGGCAGACTCTAAATCACATGCAGATCCCTAGGTGCAAGGGAGCTGGACCAATGTAGAGTTCACCGCTTCAGTTCTCCAGAACAAGAAGACACCCAGAAGGAGGAAAGAATTGATGTGCACAAACCAGATGACAGCATCCACCACAAACTTCACAAAACCTTGCTCATGTCTGCTTCTCTAAGCTGATTTTTCCCTCTGTCTCCCATTCTTGCATACAGTTCTGGGCACCCTGCTATTATAATGCCTTGCACCTTGCATTATAATCATTTGTTTCCATGACTGTTTTCTTCACTAGATTGAACTTCTTGAAAACAAGAGTCATGCCTTATGCATCTTTTCATTGCCAAGGCCCAACACAGTGACTCACAGATCCTAGGGAAACGAACTGAAGAACAGGGGAAAGAATGTGGGCTTTGGAGTTAAAGGAACTCAAGTTTAAAACTTGCCTCCAAAACTTACAAGCTGTGTGGTTTTGGGCAAGTGACTTTATCTCTGTAAGTTTTAGTTTCTGATCTGTAAAATGAAATAATACTGACTTCATAGACTTGAGAGCTTACATGAGAAAATGTATATGAAGCATCTGGCATGTATTTGAGATTCAGTTCATTGTGATCACTATTATTATTAGCGATACATAAACTATTGCCAAGTTAATGACTTATTAAGTGGGTTTCTTCATGATTATTTGTCTTGGCAGCAAGGCAGACTTTGAAGAGTTCAGTTTTTTCCCTTCTGTATTATTATACTCTATCTTGCTTACTATTCTGAACATAGATTTTATAAATATTAAAATTTATCATTCTTTGCATTTTTATGTTTATGCTGGCTTTATATTGATTTTTGACCTTATTTTTTTAAGTTTGTGCTAGTCCTCTTTCCAAAATCTACATATGTTCTGTTAAAATTTTAGCTCAGCAAAGAGTTCTTTTACAAAAGCTGGTTCTTCCTATTACTTTCTGTCTCCTTTCTGCCTTATTGGGATAACCTAGAATTATGCTGATTTTCAAGGTTTATACCCTTTCACCTACAAAGGGCCATTTTCCCCTTGAGACTATACCATATTCCCTTTAAGAAATCTGTTTTCTTGAACTCTAATCCCTGATGTTACCAGTCCTGGCCATTGCAAGAACTAAAATAGAATTTCTTTAATTAAAAGAACTCTCCTATTTCATGTCACCATCTAGTTCTTTCTTATTAATATGAATTAAAATAAATTATCATAACTCTGCTTTTTTCTTGAACGTTTTTGAGAGATACTATTAGCAAGTCATAAAAAGTATTTATCGGAAGTTCTGCCATTGCTATTAGCAACACCTGTCTTCGGGCAGAAACTTTCTCACCTGAAGTTCTGGATCATCATTGTATTTTTATTCTGTGTCAGTTTTAGAAACTGCCTTTGGAATGTATCAAAACTATCCTTTGCCTGACCATGCCCAGCAGTAGTTTATGCCTAGAAAATTTTCATTGCTATTTTATTTTCATTAAATGTTTTCCACTGTGGATTTACTTCAGGTGTCTTATTTCAGTTGTATTTCCTTCCTTTTTGCACTGTGGTATTACTTCTATTTCGGAGAATGCAATGGCACCCCACTCCAGTACCCTTGCCTGGAAAATCCCATGGATGGAGGAGCCTGGTGGGCTGCAGTCCATGGGGTCGCGAAGAGTCGGATACGACTGAGCGACTTCACTTTCACTTTTCACTTTAATGCATTGGAAAAGGAGATGGCAACCGACTCCAGTGTTCTTGCCTGAGAATCCCAGGGATGGGGGAGCCTGGTGGGCTGCTGTCTGTGAGGTCACACAGAGTCGGACATGACTGAAGTGACTTAGCAGCAACAGCAGCAGCAGCGTTACTACTATTTCACTTAACTTCATTTCTGTCAAACCAGGTATGCCTGTCCTCAGACATAGTTGTCTGCAACAAGTGACTAGCTACCCATAGAGTCTTTAAGCTGATACTTGCTTTCCTGTATTATGATTTTTGAACTTTGTTGCTGACTATGCAGACATTTGAGACCTTAGATATTGTTATTAATAATATAATGTTTATTGATGATGTCTTATGTGTGATTTTTATATATGTTACCTGATTTTTATTTCTAATAAGTATACACAGATTATACTCTCATTATTCTCATTTTACAGATAAAGAGACTGAGAAGGAATGATGATAGGCAGCTTGTCAATGCCACATGGCCAGTGAGTGGTAGAGGTGGGACATGAGACCAAGTCATTCTGGCTTAAGCGCGTGTTCTGCTCGGGGTGCTGACATGCTACCCCTGACTTTCGGTTCGACCATTTTCTCTTAAGTTCTACTGGGTACTTCTTCCCTCATGCTTTTCTTTTTTCTTATTCTGACCCAGTGAGCTATATGGGTATTTTTATGCTACCCTTCCAAGTAAATTTCAGGGCGTGACTCCCTTGGTCAAGTAAATAAAGTACTGCCAAGAACTAGAAAGGTGGAATTTACTCTCTTCTGCCTTTTGAGCCAGTTATCTAGGCAATCACAACTTCTTTTAAAACAGGTTCTTTCCTTTGAAACCATCTTTGAGGCCAGAGGTTCATTCTCTGTATGCTATTTATTTTCTAAAGATATTATATTTAAGTGAAAGAAGATATATTCATTTTCTATTCCTGCTGCAACAAGTGATCACAAGCTTAATGGCTGAAAAAGACTCATATTGATTACCTTACAACCCTGTAGGTCAGAAGTTTGACATGGGTCTGACCAAGCTAATATCAAGGTGTTAGGGTTGCGTATCTTTCTGGAGGATCTGCAGGAGAAACCACTTCTTTGCCTTTTCCAGCTTCTAAAGGCTGCCCACATTCTTTGGCTTGCAATCCCCTTCCCTTCAGCTTCAAAGCCAGCAATGTAATATTTCTCTGATTCTGCTTCCAAGGCCACCTCTTTCTGTGATCACAGATGGGAAATGTTCTCATCTAATTGGATTGGACCCACTTAGAAAATCCTCAATAGTCTCCCCTTCTCAAAGTCTGCACTCCTAAGCATCACTGCAAAGCCCCCTTTCCCATGTAAAGTAACATAGTGCCAGATTTCAGGGGTTAGAACATGGACAACTTTGGGGGCATTATTCTGCCTAGCACAGAAGACATTATGACATTAGACTTCACATCCTTTAAATTTCCAACTAACTCATATTTCAACCTCAAGTTCTTACAACACATAAACATTTCAGGAGAATAATTCCATTTTATTTCCAGTAGTACTACTCCCTCCCATATGCATTAGCAGAAGTGAGTTAGTATTTTGGGTGTAAAAAGTTTTGCCAAGTTCTCCATATTTGAATTTCAGAAAAAAAAAAAAAATGTTGCTCCCAGTTGGTTGTGTCTGAGAGGTGATGATATCTTGGCTCTTTTGTGGCATTCAGAAGAGAAACAATCATCATTTTGAGGTCTTTTCTTCCTGGGGTCATTAGTAGGTGGTTATTGAGAGAACTCGGAGGAGGCAATGGCACCTAACTCCAGTACTCTTGCCTGGAAAATCCCATGGACGGAGGAGCCTGGAAGGCTGCAGTCCATGGGGTCGCTGAGGGTCGGACACGACTGAGGGACTTCACTTTCACTTTTCACTTTCATGCATTGGAGAAGGAAATGGCAACCCACTCCAATGTTCTTGCCTGGAGAATCCTAGGCACAGGGGAGCCTGGTGGGCTGCCATCTATGGGATCGCGCAGAGTCAGACACGACTGAAGTGACTTAGCAGCAGCAGCAGCATTGAAGTGAAGGGTGAGGGAAGGGAGTATTGAGGAGGAATCCTGGCTTTTCTTCCTGTGTCACAGAGAGGGTAATAGAGGTGGCAGCAATTCAGAGAGAGGCACTGGAGGAGAAGTTAGTGTGGGGAAGAAGACTATGAGTTCAGTGTTAGAGACAAACTAAATATCCTCCAGTCCACATGCCCCCTGGGAATGAATGATGTCACACTGCTATTACCAATCAAATCACGCAAGTAGAATGTATAACTATAAAATCTTATCTTCATACATTGCCCCTCTCTTTAGTATTTCTGGGAGTCTTCAGACTGGTATGCCGTAAAAATCCATGCCCACTGGCATCTATGGTTCTGTTCCTGTTTGCTGTTGCATGCTGGCAATGGTATTTACCTTGTCTGCTGACACTCAACATTTCCAGCTGATGCTCTGCCCTCACTGTTTCTCTAGGGAAAAGCTGGCCTTATTAGTGAGCTGGCTTCTAACGCAACCCAAGGCTGTAAAACTCTGAAGTGTTAGAATAGTGCTGACATCCCTTAATTCTTTCCAGAAATAGAGAGAGTGCTCCTTATCCTCAATTGGTGCTTCATTTTGTTATTAGACCTTAAAGTATTGCTTATGTATCCTGGGTTGTACCAGTTTTCTTATGAAAAGAGTTATTTTTGTTTCTTACTAAAGAACTCAAAATCCAGGCTCTAAAATTAAGTAATGGACAGAATGTCATTGTGGTTCTTCCCTTGTTCTTGCCTTTTTGTTTTTCTGTGGACACCGTCACATACTGCTTCTGCCTTTGGCCAAAACTGAAACCCTTTTTGCAAATATATCCATGGGAAAATATCCACAGATTCATCAATTAGACCACTATTTCAGATGAATTAAAATTCAGTGTCTGAAATTTGTTTCTGCTCAGGTAGAACACCCATAACATTGACATGTTGACTTCAGGATGTCTGTGGGGCATCCAGATACACACACACATACATAGGCACTTCAAAGTTTCAAGAGTAGAAAATTTCCCAGTGGTGAACAAGGTGAATGACAAAAGAATGGATTGCAATCATGACCCAGGAGAATAACTTATAAGAATCAGAAAGGGAAAGAGAAACCCGCAATGGAGACTGAGAATCTGTGATCACAAAAGCAAGGAAAGAACTGGGAAAGAACACTGCAATAAAAGCAGAGAACGTCAAGAATCAGGAAGTAACTAACAATATAAACATGAAAGTGGTTCTCATGAAAACCAGGTTACAGTGGGATTGGGGGGGTATGTGATAAAGACAGAAACAAATGGGAGATGAAGAAATTATCCTTTCAAGAGATCTGAATTAGAAAGGAAGAACCCTTCTTTCTTCCTAGGTATGATTTTTTCAGAAGCCTCATCCTGTAGGACAAGAAGAAAGGTAATAAAAATAAGTAAAGAAATAAATGTTGGAGTGTGTTTGTGTGTGAGGGAGTGATCGGTTCAGTTCAGTCAGTCAGTCGTGTCTGACTCTTTGCAACCCCATGAACTTCAGCAAGCCAGGTTTCCCTGTTCTTCACCAACTCCTGGAGCTTGCTCAAACTCATGTTCATTGAATCAGTGATGCCATCCAACCATCTCACCCTCTGTCATCCCCTTCTACTGCTGCCTTCAATCTTTCCCAGTATCAGGATCTTTTCCTAGGAGTCTAGTCTATACATCAAGTGGCCAAAGTATTGGAGCTTCAGCTTCAGCATCATCCCTTCCAATGACTATTCAGGACCGAGTTCCTTTAGGATTGACTGATTTGATCTCCTTGCAGTCTAAGGGACTCTTGAGAGTCTTCTCCAACACCACAGTTCAAAAGCATCAATTCTTTGGTGCTAAGCTATCTTTATAGTCCAACTCTCACATCCATACATGGCTAGTGGAAAAACAATAGTTTCAACTAGATGGACCTTTGAGGGCAGAGTGATGTCTCTGCTTTTTAATATGCTGTCTAAGTTGATCATAGCTTTTCTTCTAAGGAGCAAGTGTATTTTAATTGAATGACTGCAGTCACCATCTGCAGGATTTTGGAGCCCCCCAAAATAAAGTCTCTCACTGTTTCCATTGTTTCTCCATCTATTTGCCATGATGTGATGGGACTGGATGCCATGATCTTAGTTTTCTGAATGTTGAGCTTTAAGCCAACTTTTTCACTCTCCTCTTTCACTTTCATCAAGAGGCTCTTTAGTATATTGCTGCCATAAGAGTGGTGTCATCTGCAAATCTGAGGTTATTGATATTTCTCCCCAAAATCTTGATTCCAGCTTGTGCTTCATCCAACCTGACATTTCTCATGATGTACTCTGCATATAACTTGAATAAGCAGGGTGACAATATACAGCCTTGGCGTACTCCTTTTCCTATTTGGAACCAGTCTGTTGTTCTATGTCCGGTTTTTACTGTTGCTTCTTGACCTGCATATAGATTTCTCAGGAGGCAGGTAAGGTGGTCTGGTATTCCCATCTCTTTAAGAATTTTCCAGTTGGTTGTGATCCACACAGTCAAAAGCTTTGGCATAGTCAATAAAGCAAAAGTAGATGTTTGTCTGGAACTCTCTTGCTATTTTGATGATCCTGCAGAAGTTGGCAATTTGATCTCTGGTGCCTCTGCCTTTCATAAATCCAGCTTGAACATCTGGAAGTTCACAGTTCACGTACTGTGGAAGCCTGACTTGGAGAATTTTGAGCATTACTTTGATAGTGTGTGAAATGAGTGCAATTGTATGATAGTTTGAACATTCTTTGGCAATGCCTTCTTTGGGATTGGAATTAAAACTTACCTTTTCCATTCCTGTGGCCACTGCTGAGTTTTCCAAATTTGCTGGCATATTGAGTGCAGTACTTTAACAGCATCATCTTTTAGGAATTGAAATAGCTCAACTGGAATTCCATCACCTCCACTAGCTTTGTTCAAGGAAGTGATAGAGCTCATGATAAGTGGCCTCCATTTTATCATCAAAGAAAGAGGGATACTTGCCTAAGAGTCAGAGGAGATTGAGGTTGGTGAGGGAGAAGGGGGAAGAAAGAATGGTGAAGATTTTGAAATTCTTGAAGAGGAGATGACCATAAACAATTTAGACAAGTGCCACTAAAGATCCACATTAGATCAGAAATAAAAAATCAATCTGAGTAAGGGTGACATTGAGAATGGTGTGCAAAGGTCTTTGGAAGTAAGGGAGTGAAAAATAAGACTGTTTTCAGTGGATGTTTCACATCAGTGTTGACATTTCTTCAAGTGACCCTAGGAGCTGGGCAAAGGGAAAGACTGTGAGTCAGACTGTGAAGCCTTTGATGTGTATGGGACAGCCAGAGGATGGGAAAATGAAAGAAAATAGAAAGCATACAGTGACATATTAGAGTGCCACGTGCACAGTAGCAGGAGCACTTTGACAGAGGTAGAAAAAACTAAGGTTTTGAAGTTGCCCTAAGCAGCTAGGAGAAGACGAGTTAGTACTCTGGGGACCTGTAAGCCTTATGGTGTGAGAGCAGCCCAAGGATTCGGGGAGCAGGTCAAAGGGGATAGTCGCCCAGAGGAAGAAGCAGAACTGGCAAAGTGGCTAGCAGATGAAGGTGGCAGAGGGAAATCACTCTGTGTATTTTGTGTTGAGAACCAACTGATGGACAATAATGACAGAAAGATTTAGATTTAACCAAACCCAAATATCCAAGATTCGGCCCAGGTTGTTTTCTGTGAGGGGAATTGGCTGAGGATCCTTGGGGGCATCTGGTTTTGTTCTCCTGGAGGCTGCCTGACCACCTGCGGAGTGCAGGCAGCATCTTCCTCTGGAGGGGGCTTGCTCTGCCTGTGGGGAACAGTGGCCTGGGTCCCAGCCTTAGGGCACACATGCATGCATATTTTTACGTCTCATTTCTTAACATGAGGATTTTTGATGCTCATTGAACTTCCTTTAGACAGCTCAGGATCTTTTTCTTCTTTTTAGCCTGAATTACTTCTCTCAGTTTATAAGGGAGCTGTTTGACTGACTATTAAACTGGAACACGAGAGGCATTATTGTTATATTCTTTTGCTTTTACCTAGTCGGAAACTAAGCAAGAGTTGGGACTTGCATGGACAGTTAGATACTAGAGTGTGGCTAGGGGTCAGCAGTTGTGGAGCCCAACAAAGAAATGTGGTGGGTTGGACACTGGACAATGTTTCATCTCAAATCAGTAGGTGACAGTGATAAAATAGTGAAACAAGTGTGTATTCTTCCAGGAGGCATACCAGAAATAATAGACTCAAGCTATGGCAGAACAGCTTGCTATGTCAGCCTCAAGGAAAGCTTGATCTTGAGACACTGTTTATGAAGATGACGGTTAAACTTCGCTTTGCTCTGTCTGAGCCCTCAGAGAGAAGTTCATGGCGAGTATTTCAATCTAGAGTGTGCAGAAGATGAGTAAAGGGAGGTCTTGGCAGAAATTAAGTAGATTAATACAGCTCATCCCTCTTTTCAGGCTCCTAGGTGGCATGGTGGTAAAGAATCTGCCTGCCAACGCAGGAGATGCGAGGGATGCAGGGTCAATTCCTGGGCCAGAAAGACCCCCTGGAGGAGGAACTGGCAACCCACTCCAGTATTCTTGCCTGGGAAATCCCATGGACACAGGAGCCTGGTTGGCTATAATCCATGGGGTAGCAAAGAGTCAAACACAACTGAGTGACTGAACACATCTCTCTTGTCATAACATACATAGTTCTAGTCCGTTCATGAACCTATGCTTTTTATGACATTGATGTATATTGGTCCCGGTCAGTTCATGATCCTCTGCATTTTATGACACTTATGTATGCCATTTCTTCTTTGAATATTAAGGTATTTTGGATGAAAGTATATCTCTTAATAAATTATTTCTGAAGCAAGACATTAAGGTTTGAATTTTTGAATAATGTCCATTCTCTGCACTGTAGGTCTGAGCCAGGCTCTGGTCGTATTAGTGGACAAACTAAGACATTTATGTTACTGGCTCAGATTAAATTCTGAAATGGCATACATGTATTATAATAGGTGAGGGAGTCTACATGCAAAGTGAACACCCTTTGGATATCTACACTTTTACCCTTTTTTGGTTTAGGTAGTAATCTGGACAAAAATGTTTGTCTCCAACAAAATAAGACTCTCCTCTATAGTTTTCATTAATGACCATTTCCTACTGTCTCTAGCTTTTAAAAATGTATTTTTCCTTTATACTTGCTGACTTCTACCTATGTCTTTTTGGAGTGCAGGAGTTAGAGCAACTGTGTCCAGTTCGCCACCAGCATTACATAAACACTCTCATCTGGAAGAGTAATTTATGGCTGGAGAGAGGGATGGGCAAGGAAGAAAAGGGAAATGAGTAGACCCAACTGATGAGTTGGTGGTGGAGAAGGAGGCCTCTTGGAGACTAGCTCAAAGGAAATTATTGGAACTGCTGGGTTGAGGGAGAACAGAAGGATGGTGGCCAAGGTTGGTAAGTGGCAGACAGGGAAGCCAGGAACACACAGGTAGCCCAAGTAAACTATGCCAGGAACAGGGGGATTTGGGGAAAGTGAGGGAGGAGAAAAGAGAGAAAACTGTCAAGTTCCCAATTCCTAATTTTAGTGACCTCTCTGAAAAGGGACAGCTGCTGCTGCAGCTAAGTCGCTTCAGTCATGTCCAGCTCTATGCGACCCCATAGACGGCAGCCCACCAGGCTCCCCCGTCCCTGGGATTCTCCAGGCAAGAACACTGGAGTGGGTTACCATTTCCTTCTCCAATGCATGAAAGTAAAAGTGAAGTCGCTCGGTCATGTCCAACTCTCAGCGACCCCATGGACTGCAGCCTACCAGGCTCCTCCATCCATGGGATTTTCCAGGCAAAAGTACTGGAGTGGGGTGCCATTGCCTTCTCCAAAAAGGAACAGAGGGTGCCATTTTTCTTCCTTGGTACCCTGCCTCTGTGAAGGCTCAGTCACTGGTCCCTCTTCTTTCTTTTCTAATCGTTTCTTTTTCCCTTTCCTTTTCTTTCTTATCTCTTTCCTCCTATCCACCCTGCCTCTTCTTTCATCAGACCGATTAGAACATCTCCATGTTGAAGAGTTACTTGATGTCATCATAGCTTCAAACCATTGATTTTTCAATACAGGAAATTGTAGTTGTTTTTAATAAAAGAGAAAAGGAAAGGGAATGTGACTAATGTCTGTGGAAAACCAGGCGACAATTCAAAAACCACTGAGTCTCCAGGAAAGCAGAAGAAGGAATATCCCTCTGATCACATCTGACATCACTTCATGGAATCTGGATGGTTTCTTGGGAGAGGAGAACTATTTTTCCAAGATATTATAAGTCAATAAGAAAGGATATTTTAAAGCCCCCTTTCACTTTTAAAACCCCCAAGCACTTTTGGTTTTAAAGCAAAGTCTTTTTGTGCTTCTTTATTCCTCTTTTTGGTTCTGTGCCAAAGAACACAAATACAGTCTTCTTTGGGATCTCTATTTCTTGGATACTCCTTGCCAGTATATCTCCATGTGGATTAAATAGATGGCATCAACCGTGTAGCTGGGAGGCAGAGCAAGCAAGAGAAGAGGGTCATGCTGTTCTCACATGGGCTTTGGGGTTGAGTGATTTCAGTGTCTGCAGCTTGTCTACCAGAGTAGTAAGCATAAAGCATCAATCTCTAAAGGATATTTTCAACTATGTTGAGAGAGCTGTCTGAATAGTTGAAGATGTGACAGGATCATTGCTATTTTTGGAGCAGCATTTCCAGCAAATCCAAGGGGCAACTCAGTTTTGGTTTAGTCGTTCTTTCTTAAAATAGCTCTCCATTGAGAATGATGAGGCTCTGTTTGCTCATGGTGAAGTTTTAAGTTTCACTCATGTCAAGAAAACGAAGGTCTTTGACAATATATGAGCTTTAAAAGAGATCGAATGCTTGTTTCCCCCTTTTTTTATGGGCCACGGGGCATGTGTTTTTAATAGACCTTTAAGTCTGCAAATAAGTACAAACATAGTATTACCTAGTACTTTGAAGGCCACCAATAGAGATACTCAGTGAGTATAGTCAGAATAGGGTTAGAGAGTTTATGGATTAAGGTACTAGAAAGAGAAAAAATATATATAAAACTAATATTTTCTGCAGCAGCTTTATGTTATCCTTTCCTTCCTATAACTCATCTCTTTTTCCTCTTTAACTTTGTGTTTCCTGGTTACTATTTACATTTTTTTAAGAATGCCCAAAGCAAGCATGTGCTGAAATGGAGATTCAATCAATCTTCTTATAGTAACGATCGTGCAGTGTGATAGAACCAGAGACTGAGAGTTGGAAGGCCTTATTCACCATGGACTGGAGAGTAATTCTCAGGGCATAGAATTAAAAGTATTATTGGGTTTGTCTTGAAGAAATAATCTAGGCGTTAAGTGGGGAACTGAGTATGATGTCAAATACTGAGTATTCATATAAATATTGTGGTGCCAAAAAAGGTAGGATATTATTTATCTTGGAATAAATATTCTAAATGAGTATTAGTGTCTTTTTTGAGAGCACTATGATACCTGGTCTCAGCCTCTTTGCCCTTCTCTAAAAGCAGTGATGGTTGGGAAGCCAGAGTCTGATTAGATCTGACTCTGTTCTTTTCTTGGTACTGATCCTTCGGCGTGACATTTCCTCTCTTACGTGGTCCTCAGGGCATACATGAGTGTGAAGGAGCTGAAGGAGGCACTGCAGCTCAACAGCACCCACTTCCTCAATGTCTACTTTGCCAGCTCAGTACGAGAAAACCTTGCAGGTGCTGCCACCTGGCCTTGGGACAAAGAAGCCATCAGTCACCTGGGTAAGTGAAGTTGAAGAAAACTGCAGTTGGAGAAATGAGGAGGTTGGAAGGGAATCTGTGAAAGTTAGTTGGGGGGGAGGGAATGGAGAGAAAAATAAATTTACATAATAAATTAGCTTCTTTGGGCTGATAATAGCTTTGAGCAGAATTTTTCAAAATGTTTTAATGAAGACAGGTAAGATGTACTGGGGCAACAGTGGCAAATACTCAGAATGTTCTAGACCAAATATTCAGAAGGTTCTAGACCAAATAATCTAGATGCAAATAAATTGCTGACATGAGATGAGATCCATTTTATGTCTTGATTAATCTCAAGAGGGAACCAAGCAAAAAGGTGGCTAGACTGTGAAATCTGGTTTGCATTAATCGCTGTGCCAGAAGATTGCTGGGCATCTTGCATGGATGTGTCCAAAAGATTGGGGAAGGAATAAGAAGCAATAGGTTAACAATGGATGAAAAGATAGTGTTCCCGTGCAAGAGGAAACCAGAACATAAAAATCCCTGTAGTGAATTAGGTCAGCATCCAGAAGCGCTATATATCTCAAAAAAGGAAGAGATAATAAAAAGTTAAACCTGTGGTGATCCAAACTGAATGCTTTGCTTATCCTGGGTTTCATTGGCTCTATAGTCATCTGATAGTTTTAGGGCTCTCCTTTTATCATTAAATTTTGTATTTTCAGTTGTCAGTATATGATGTCAGAAATTTGTGAGGTGAGTGGTGCTTTCCAAATCAAAACTAATGTGAGTCATTCTAGTCTTCATGGTTGTAAGAGGCAAGCTGGAAGGTTATATGCCAATAAATCATTTAGTAGTGAGTTTGAGTATCTGGAATTATCCTCATGATAAACAGTGGTAACAGAGGAACACACAAAACTTTAAGAAAGTGCCTCCAAATTGGCTCACATCTGATTCACCAAATGTTACCTTTCAGTACATATGACAGCAAGGTTTATCAATAATGGTTTCTAAGAATCCTAGGTCAGTCATCGGGAATTGAATCTACTTGTTCAAAAAACCTTAAAAAAAAAAAAAAAAAGATCTGCCTAGCCATTATGGAGACAAATCTTGACCCCTTAATAAGAATTGTTGAGCTGGAAGCAGAGCCTTGAGTATTTTCCAACTTCTCTGGCACTAGGCCATTGACAAAATTCATTTAAATTTTTTAAAAAAATGGAAAAAATACCAAAAAATTAGCTACTTGAAAACATCAGACATCAGCCACGACAGTGAGGATTTTAGAGACCCAATCCCCAATTAGAAGAAAGCTGCACTGATGTGAGCTCTACATATAA
This sequence comes from Capricornis sumatraensis, assembly GCF_032405125.1. Taxonomy (NCBI): domain Eukaryota; kingdom Metazoa; phylum Chordata; class Mammalia; order Artiodactyla; family Bovidae; genus Capricornis; species Capricornis sumatraensis. The sequence goes on from NC_091082.1 coordinate 65,065,686, forward strand.
CTCAGTTTTCATTTTTTTTCTCCTTGAGGGAAATTGCCAATACTCAGTAAAAGTAATAGAAGCAGATCAGAGAGCAGCAGTCCAGAGCATGCTTCAGTCTCACTACTGGGGAGACAAAAACTATAAGTCAAAACCTCTAAGGTATCCAGACTAGAGGGATCAAGTTCCCAGAGACATAGAAACCATGGAAAAAATAAATGTGATATTCTACTCCTAATTTTAAGATATTTTCTGATTTCTGAACTATGCATTCTCTAAGTCAGTGACCAAGAAAATAAGTATCGATATAAAATAGCTGCTATTAGATAAAAAAGCTGAAAAGTAATTTCAGGAGTCTTACAGTGGAGGGGACAAAAAAATGGAATTGAGATCCTGTCAAGGAGGGGCATTGAGACACTCTATGAAATACTCTTCATAGACATTCTGTGAAGGAAAACATAAATAGTCTAGCTTACACAAAGCATAAAATTCAGCCTGAAACACGCTTCAATACCTGTTTGTAGGAGGTCATCTTGCCTGGAGGATCCCATGGCAAGAGGAGCCTGGCAGAATACAGTCTATAGAGTCACAGAGTCAGACATGACTGAAGTGACCTAGCAGCCGCATAGCAGCATCTGCCTATATTTAACTGCCTAACAGAAGAAAGTTAAATATGCTCTGGAGGAAGACAATATCATCAAAAACCTCTACATATGTTCATGCATAATGTCCTGAAATCAGTAAAAAAAAAAATTTCCAGTTGTGCCAAGAGACAGGATCAAATGATGGGAAACTAAACAAAGAAATAAGCAATCACTCCCTAAATGCAGATTCACAGATTATCCAGATATTGGACTTGTATAATATTGGCTTGAGATAATTATGATTAATATGTTCAAGATAGATAAAAAGTTGTAGAGTGTCCTCAGAGAATTAGAATATATATTAGTGAATCAAAGGGAAATTTTAGAACAAAAATATAGTAACTGAAATTAAGAAATTAATAGATTAGTGTGTGAGCAGGAGAAAAGATTTAGAAAACTGTAGAACACATACATATTGAAGGTCAAAGAGGAAAAGTGATGTAAAAATATAGAAAACAACATGAGCCATTTGAGACCTGATGAAAAATTCCTACTGTAAATTGGAGTTCTAGAAGAAGAAGAGAAAGACTTTGAGGCAGAAGCAATGTCAAAGGGATAGAAGCTGAGAATTTTGCAAGGTTACAAAAAATATCAAACTACAGATCCAAAATGTTTTTCAAACCCTAAGAAGGATAAATAGAAAGAAAATCACAACTTGATTCATTATAGCAAACATGCTGAAAATCAAAGGCAAGGAGAAAATACTCAAAAGTAACCAGAGGAAATTTGTTACTTTAAAAGAAGCAACAGTAAATTTGGCATGCTGATTTTTCAACAGAAACTATGGAAAACAACAGATCGATGCATTTTTAAAAAATGCTAAAAGAATAATTGCCAATTTATAATTCTATATTCAGCAAAAAATCTTTTAAAGAAAAATTAAACATATTTTCAGACAAAAATAGATAGTTTAATACCAACAGTAAAGTAAATATTGAAGAAAGCTATCCAAATAGAAAGAAAACGACTCCAAATGGAAACAGAGACATACAAAAAGAAATGAACCACACTAGAAAGGATAAAAATATTAAAAACAATAAAAAAATTTTTGGTGTAAAATATATGCGGTTAAAACATAACAACAATGGCGTGAAAGACAAAAAGAAAGTAAATTAAATTAAATGATTTAAGCCCCTTCTATACCAATATCTAGAAACATTACTGATTTATTCATTTTAGACAGCCTATACATAGCTTATATAAGAATTAGCTCAAAATAGATCATAGGTTTAACTATAAAAAGTAAAACTGCATAACTTCAAAAAGAAAAAATAAGAGAAAATCTTCAGGGCAAGGTTAGGTGAAGAGCGCTTATATATGACACCCAAAGCATAGTCCATAGAAGTGAAAATGGATAAATTAAACCTAATCAAAATTAAAGCTTTTCCTCTGAGAAACACTCTATTAAGATGAACAAAGCAATGGCAGGCTTGGCAGAAGTGTTTGCAAACCGTACATCTCACAAAGGATTTGTGTCTAGAATACATAAAGAACTTTGAAAACAAGAGTAAACAGATATTCCAGTTAGAAAATGGGCCAAAGCACAGACATTTTGGCAAAGAAGATATACAGATGGAAAGTAAGCACATGAAAAGATATTTAATATCGTTAGGGAAAAACAAATTAACGCCGCAGTGAGGCTGCTGCTGCTGACACACTTCAGTCGTGTCTGACTCTGTGTGACCCCATAGAGAGTGGCTCCCCCGTCCACTTACTAAAAGACCTAAAAAGTAATAATAACCATACTAAATGCTAGTGAGGATGCAGAGAACTGGATATTGCATATATTGCTGATGAAAAAGTAAGACGGCACAGCCGGTTTGGAGAATACTTTGGCAGTTTCTTGTAAAATTAAATGTACACTTACCACATGACCCAGTAACTGGACTACTGAATATTTATCCCAGAAAAGTGAAAATGCATGTCCACTCCAAAACCTGTGTATTGATCTTCATAGTAGCTCTATCTGTGATAGAGCAAAACTGGAAATGACAAAAGTATTTTTTAGTGATAACTGAAAGCGAACTGTGATACACGCATACAGTGGAATGTGCGCGTGTACCTGCTGTGCTCATTCGCTCAGTCGTGTCCGACTCTGCAACCCCATGGACTGTGGCCCACCAGGCTCCTCTGTCCATGGGATTTTCCAGGCAAGAGTACTGGAGTGGGTTGCCATTTCCTACTCCAGGGGATCTTCCTGACCCAGGGATGGAACCTGCATCTCCTGCTTGGCAGGTGGGTTCTTTACCGCTGAGCCACCTGGGAAGCCAACGATACTACTCAGTAATAAAAAAAGAACAGAGTATTGATACATGCAACAATTTACATGGATCTCAAGGGTGTTATGGGGAGTGAAAGAAATCTCACAAGTTGCATGCTTGAGAATATATAATATTCTCAAAAATTCATGTGGTATTCTCAAAGTTGAAAAAGAAGACTAGAGGGAGAGAACAAGCTAGTGGTTGTCAGGGGTTAGGAATAGTAGAGGACTGAGGAGAGAGGTATGCATGAGAGGGGACGTGAAGGATAATAGAGGAGCAATCCTAATGGCGATTCAGTGTTTCAGTGTCTTGATTGCAGTGGTAGTACACCAAGGTATACAAACATGTGATAAAATTTCATAGAACTACACACATACACACCAGACTGCATGCAGAAACTGGTGAAATCTAAGTAAGGTCAGTAGTCTCTAAGCATAAACAGAACATATCACATATAGCTCTTTGAAAGCTCACTGAATGAAGGGATGAATGAATAAATGAATGGAGGTATTAAATTTAAATGGTTTCAAGATATGGTTGTTCAAACTAGGGTTCTGTAACAACCTAAGGGGTGGGATGGGGTGGGAAGTGGGAGGGAGTGTCAAGAGGGAGGGGACACAGGTGTCCCTATGACTGATTCATGCTCATGTATATCGGAAACCAACATAATATTATAAAGCAATTATCCTTCAATTAAAAATAAACATTTTTTTAAAAAAAGAGAAAAAAAGAAATATTTTAATTATGTCATTGGTCACTGACATAATGAATTGAAAAAGAAAATAGGGATTTTAAATTTTATTCTTAAACCTTTTAAGAATAACTAGTTCCCCACCACGTTTCCTAATTTGTTTTTAAGAAGTAGAAGACTAGACTGAACAGCTGAAATGTCTGACTCAATATGAAATTTCTCATGTTCTTATTTACTTTTTCTTGTTCAATCATATTGAATAAAGGAACTATATTGACCTAAATCAGATGTAGAGTAGTGCAGACAGCTGAAATAACATGATAGAGGAAGACGTTTATGATTTTCTAAACAGAGTCTTTACAAAACTCAAGATAAGATTATCTGTGTCAACATTCGAGACTCTGTATTTTGAGGGTCACTTGAGTGACCTGGCAGATAAGTGCACTAGTCTGAAAGTTGGAAGATGGAGGCCAATTTCTGACTACAAATGGCTTAAGTCACTATGGGGAAAAACCAAGGTAATCTGTGGTCAACCCATTTCTGACCTTAGCATGATTTTGTACTTACGATGCTGTGGTAATGCAGGGCAGAATTTCTTTAATAAGTAAATGAATAAGTGAGATCCCCTTGAGCTCAGTGGTTTGTATATCTTTACCTTTAGCGTGCAACACATAAACTGAAAACATGTCTTCAAAGGCAGAAGTCTTTTTTTTTTTTTTCCAAAGGCAGAAGTCTTAAGTTAGTGCTTGTTATTGTTGTTCAGTCGCTAAGTCCAACTCTTCACGACCCCATGGACTGCAGCATGCCAGGCTTCCCTGTCCTTCACTATTTCCTGGAGTTTGCTCAAATTCATGTCCATTGAGTCACTGATGCCCTTCAACCATCTCATCCTCTGCCACCCCTTCTTCTCCTGTCTTCAATCTTTCCCAGCTTCAGGGTCTTTTCCAATGAGTTTGCCCTTCGCATCAGGTGGCCAAAGTATTGGGGCTTCAGCTTCAGCATCAGTCCTTCCAACAAATATTCAGGATTGACTTCTTTTAGAATTGACTGGTTTGATCTCTTTACTGTCCAAGGGACTCTCAGGAGTCTTCTGCAACACCACAGTTTGAAAGCATCAGTTCTTCAATGTTCAGCCTTCTTTATAGTCCAACTCTCACGTCCACACATGACTACTGGAAAATTGAATTGAACTCATTCCATGGCATTGTCAAAGATAGAATAATTAGAAGAGGTTCACCGTAGAGACATGCACAGCAAAACTGGGAGACAGACAGGCAAACACAAACTTAGAGTAATACTGTGTGATGCTGCCATGCACGAGGGCAAGTAGGAACACGACAAGAAGTGCTTGGTTATGCTGAAAATGTCAGAGAAGAAGGGGAGAGCATGCTGAGGGGCTGAGGCTTGAGGAGAGAGTTAAGAGATAAGCAGAAGTTTGTGTCGCAGACAATGACAGGGCATTCCAGAGCGAAACAAAAGGTAGATGCCAACGTTTAGACTGTTAAAAACCTAGACTTGCTTAGAAATGGAATGTCCTTGGAATCGCTAGAACAGAGCTCTTCAAACTCATTTTTGTTTTCTTGTAACTCCTAAAAGACTTTTGAAAAACCCCTTTACCCTTTCATAGATTTAAAAAGTAACAACTAAAAATGTAGCCATAAGTTTAAATTATAGCAAAGACTATTACCTCTGGTATATTATTTAAATTATTGACATTTAAAAATGCTTTTTAAATCTCCTCTTCTAAACGTATCCTCACTAACATAACAATTTGATAATTACTATCATTCATTTAAAAATGTATGGCCATGCACTTTTTTAACACTGAGAAATTACTCATTGCTCCTTTTTTCTCTTTGGATTTGTGTTTCTATTTCATTGCTCCTATAGAACTTTGTGGGCTTCCCCGGTGTCTCAACAGTAAAGAATCTGCCTGCAATGCAGGAGACATAAGAAATGCAGGTTCGATCCCTGGGTTGGGAAGATCCCTGGAGGAGGGAATGGCAACCCACTCCAGTATTCTTGCCTGGAGAATCTTAGGAACAGAGGAGCCTGGAGGGTGACTGTCCATGAGGTTGCAAAGAGTTGGACATGACTGAAGTGACTGAGTGTGCGTGCCCGTGCACTCACACACACACACACACACACACACACACACACACACACACACACACACACAGAACTTTGCACTTAATGTAACAATGAAAGAAAGTGAAAGTGAAGTCGCTCAATCATGTCTGACTCTTTGTGACCCCATGGACTGTAGCCCACTAGGCTCCTCCATCCATGGGGTTTTCCAGGCAAGAATACTAGAGTGGGTTTAGTAAGTCACCTATTTATCTTCTAAAAACAGATTTTAAGTAAAACACCTCTTTTGTGATATCTTTTAATTAAAGTTTTTATTTTGAGATAATTGTATATTCACATGTGGTTGTAAGAAATAGTACCAAGAGATTCCACAGATCCTTTACCCATTTTTCTTCAAGGGAAGCATTTTGCAAAACTATAATACAATATCACAAACAGGATATTAATGTTGATACTGATCATAAGTTATAATGAGTGAAAAATTTCTTCTCAATTGAGTTAGCTTTTGAAATGTTTCCTTGTCCAAAATTGATCAAAACAATACTTTAAAATGTTGATTGATGACTAGTAAGCAAAGTGGAAAGTGCACATTTAATGAGTTGAGAATGGCTTTTCTCTCCAGATTAGTTCTTGTGTTAGTGAATGAAAAGTAATTACTGCTATAAGAAGACAGGATTTAGCATCAGTTATGTTGCTTTTTTTTTTTCTTTTTTAGCTCTAGGTGCTGAGAGACTTTTTTCACATAAATAAGTAGATGAGGGAAATAGAGTTGTGTTTGGCTGAGTGGATGGTGGTGCCAAGGTAGAAACTATAGGAAAAAAGAGAAGCAAAGAGCGAGGCAGTTCGATTTTGGAGGTGTTAAATTTGGGGTCTCTACCAATTTGACCATGCAAAGGATTTCCACAAAAGCAGAGGAGGAGCAGGATTCAGAAGTGTACCAGACACCAAAGGAAAGAGGGATCTGAGAGAGTCCCTTGTGGCCCACAAATATGTCTGCTTCAGAAAGATGAAGTAAGTACAAGGGCATCTTGGCTAGGTTAGAAAGGACAGTCGGTCACACTCTGGCATGGAAGTTGAACACTTCAGAGTGTTCTGGGCCAACCGTCTTTCTAATTGTCCTAGGGAATGTTGTACAGCCAAGAACATTCAGAAATACTGATCAGATCACAAGCAACATGCGCCAATGCATGGGACCTAAGAACTGTGTGGGAGGGAACTTGAACCTGGCTTACAATGGGGCTTTAGACATATAGGATCTTCTAAGGAGTCCAGGTCATACGAGCCTTGTAGGAAAAAACGTCTTTGAGTGATAGAGTGGGCTATGGCTTCCAAAAGATAGGAAAAAATCTATGTTGAGCAAGTCACCTAGTATATAAAGTGGGAATAAAGGAAGAGTGCCTGGCACATGGACTTCCCTGGTGGTCCAGTAGCTAAGGCTCTGCCCTCCCAGTGCAGGGGGCCCAGGTTCGATCCCTGGTCAGGGAACTAGATCCCACATGGTGCAACTAAGACATAGCACAGCCAAATAAATGAATGAATGAATTTTAAAAATACCTGGTGCATAGTAGGGCTTCAGTAAATATTAGCTCCACTGGTACTAGTAGTAGCAGCAACAGCAGTAGACGTTCCAAATACCATATGTCTGTGGCTGACATTCTTGGTTGTGCCCTTAGCCTCTCACCTACCTTATCTCCATCCTAGAGAATTGTAGTGCCCTAGAAAGATGTTTGCTCCTTTGTAAAAAAGTAAGCAATGTGTTTTAAGGGTCAAACTATTTGCAGAGGCAAAGCAACTTATAAGAAGCAAAGAGATTCCATATATATATGTATAATATGCAATATTTACTTTTCTCCTTCTCACTTTACTCTGTATAACAGGCTCTAGGTTAATTCACCTTAGTTCAACTGACTCCCATTCTTTTTGTTTTATGGCTGACTAATATTCCTTTGTATATATGTACCACAGTTTCTTTATCCATTCATCTGTCAGTGGACATCTAGGTTGCTTAGGGGAAGGATAGGGTGGGCCTAAATGAGAAGGTAGCCTGAACATATACACCTACCTAATGTGTTAAGTGGGTAGCTAATACATATAACACATGGAGCCCAAGGAAGCTGCTCTATAACACAGGAGCCCCGTCTGGCACTCTGTGATCACCCAGAAGGCAGGGATAGAGGATGGGGTGGGAGGGAGGCTCAAGAGGGAGGGAATATATATATATATATGCTTCCCTAGTAGCTCAGTGGTAAATAATCTGCTTGTAATACAGGAGCCACAAGAGACATGGGTTCAATTCCTGGGTCCAGAAGATCTCTGGAGGAGGGCATGGCAACCCACTCCCATATTCTTGCCTGAGAATTGCATGGACAGAGGAGCCTGGTGGAGTGTAGTCCATAGGGCTGCAAAGAGTTGGACATGGTGACTGAAGTGACTTGGCACACACACGTGCATATATATATATATATTTAGTTTTAGCTGATTCATGTTGTTATACAGCAGGAATCAGCACAGCTTTGTAAAGCAATTGTTCTTCAGGTGCTAATTCATGTCTGATTCTTTGCAACCCCATGGACTGCAGCCTGCCAGGCTTCACTGTCCTTCATTATCTCCTGGAGTTTGCTCAGACTCATGTCCATTGAGTTGGTAAAGCCATTATTCTACAATAGGAAAAAAAAAAAAAACCCAGAAAAATTAAAAGAAGCAAAAGTAGGCTCCTGTGAGTCACAGAAGGAAAGAATAAGTGATTGTTGGCAGTTTGGGGGTGGTGGGAAGTACCTAGTCAGGGTCTGTGGTTATCACAGGGCCAGATGGACTGGAAGAGAGGAGCTGCCACAGAGGTGGCGTGGGTGTGGCATATATCTGGTGGAAGGCAAAGCAGGAGCTGCACGGCTGGGTAGGGGAAGACGGAAGCAGCAGATGTGAGCTCACAGAGGATATTAATTTCCCTCACCTAGAATTTTCATAAGGGATCCCCATCCTCCCCCCCAAGACAAAGCTCGACTTCCTCCTAACCAAAAACTTGACACTGAGATTGGACTCTGACATCAGTTGTGACACATTCATGCACAGTGTGAGTGAGAAATAGCCATGGGTTTGGCAAGTGGGAAGTCTTTGGTCCTCTCAGCCCGATTGTCTCTGTGGAGTGTGGATGGAGGAACCAGAGTGGGAGGGGTCGAGGAGTCTGCAGGAGGTGAAGAGGGGCACCCTGGTGCAGCAAACCGCTAAATGATGGGGCTAGAGCAAAGCAACTTCATTCTTCTCCACTGTTTCCTCTTCACTATGCCAAAATGGAGTGATTCTTATGTGAGATGAGAAGTAAACAAGACATGTAACCTGGAGCACACCATGTTCATATGAGGACTTACAGAATCATTAATGAGAAAAGCTACAGGGCATGAACAGGATAAGGGCTTTTACTGGTCATTACCCACTGGCTGCTTTGGCAGATTATTTAATTATCAGAAGATGACATTCTGTAAATGGTGTTACTTTAGGTTGCTTGGGGTTTCAAACATAGTGGGCACTCTTAGACATTGAAACCCTGAAAAAATTATCCTCTGCTAGATGACACCACCCTATGGCAGAAAGTGGAGAGGAACTAAAAAGCCTCTTGATGAAAGTGAAAGAGGAGAGTGAAAAAGTTGGCTTAAAGCTCAACATTCAGAAAACGCAGATCATGGCATCTGGTCCCATCACTTCATGGGAAATAGATGGGGAAACAGTGGAAACAGTGTCAGAATTTATTTTGGGGGGCTCCAAAATCACTGCAGATGGTGACTGCAGCCATGAAATTAAAAGATGCTTACTCCTTGGAAGAAAAGTTATGACCAACCTAGATAGCATATTGAAAAACAGAGACATTACTTTGCCAACAAAGGTCCATCTAGTCAAGGCTATGGTTTTTCCAGTGGTCATGTATGGATGTGAGAGTTGGACTGTGAAGAAGGCTGAGCGCCAAAGAATTGATGCTTTTGAACTGTTGTGTTGAAGAAGACTCTTGAGAGTCCCTTGGACTACAAGGAGATCCAACCAGTCCATTCTGAAGGATATCAGCCCTGGGATTTCTTTGGAAGAATGATGCTAAAGCTGAAACTCTAGTACTTTGGCCACCTCATGCGAAGAGTTGACTCATTGGAAAAGACTCTGATGCTGGGAGGGATTGGGGGCAGGAGGAGAAGAGGATGACAGAGGATGAGATGGCTGGATGGCATCACGGACTCGATGGACGTGAGTCTGAGTGAACTCCGGGAGTTGGTGCTGTTCAGGGAAGCCTGGTGTGCTGTGATTCATGGGGTCGCAAAGAGTTGGAAATGACTGAGCGACTGAACTGAACTGAATTGATGAACTACATGTCCTGAAATTTGGGTGGCCCAAAGATAGGTTTGAACAAGTGGCAGGAATACACAGAAAAGCTGTACAAAAAAGATCATAATCTCCCAGATAACCACAGTGATGTGATTGCTCACCTAAAGCTAGACATCCTGAGCTTGAAGTCAAGGGGGCATTAGGAAGCAACACTACAAACAAAGCTAGTGGAGGTGATGGAATTCCAGTTGAGCTATTTCAAATCCTAAAAGATGATGCTGTTAAAGTGCTGCACTCAATATGCCATCAAATCTCTAAAACTCAGCAGTGGCCACAGAATTGGAAAAGGTCAGTTTTCATTCCAATCCCAAAGAAAGACAATGCCAAAGAAAGTTCAAACTACCTCACAATTGCACTCATTTCATGCACTAGCAAAGTAATGCCCAAAATTCTCCAAGGTAAGCTTCAACAGTATGTGAACTGAGAACTTCCAGAAGTTCAAACTGGATTTAGAAAATGCAAAGGAACCAGAGGTCAAATTGTCAACATCTGTTGGATCTTAGGAAAAACAAGAGAATTCCAGAGAAACATTTACTTCTGCTTCATTGACTACACTAAAGCCTGTGACTGTGTGGATCACAACAAACTGTGGAAAATTCTTAAAGAAATGGGAATGCCAAACCACCTTACCTTTCTTCTGAGAAACCTGTATGCAGGTCAAGAAGCAGCAGTTAGAACTGGACATGAAACAACTGACTGATTCAAAATTGGGAAAGGAGTGCATCAAGGCTGTATATTGTCAACCTGCTTATTTAACTGATATGCAGAGTACATCATGCAAAATGCTGAGCTGAATAAAGCACAACCTGGAATCAAGATTGCCAGGAGAAATATCAATAACCTCAGACATGCAGAAGACACCACTCTTATGGCAGAAAGAGAAGAGGAACTAAAGAGCCTCTTGATGAAAGTGAAAGAGGAGAGTGAAAAAGCTGGCTTAAAGCTCAACATTCAAAAAATTAAGATCTTGGCAAATCCAGTCCCATAACTTCATGGCAAATAGATGGGGAAATGATGGAAACAGTGACAGACTTTTTTTCTTGGGCTCCAAAATGACTGCAGATGGTGACTGGAGCCAAGAAATTAAAAGACACTTTCTCCTTGGAAGAAAAGCTATGACAAACCTAGACAGTGTACTGAAAAACAGAGAGATTACTTCACTGACAAAGGTCTATATAGTCAAACCTATGGTTTTTCCAGTAGTCATGTATAGATGTGAGAGTTGGACTATAAAGAAGGCTGAGTGCTGAAGAATTGATGCTTTTGAACTGTGGTGTTGGAGAAGACTTTTGAGAGTCCCTTGGACTGCAAGGAGATCAAACCAGCCAATCCTAAAAGAAATAAATCCTGAATATTCATTGGAAGGGCTGAAGCTGAAGCTCCAATAGTTTGGGCACCTGATACAAAGAGCCAACTCATTGAAAAAGAATCTGATACTGGAAAAGACTGAAGGCAGGAGGAGAAAGGGACAGAGTGTGAGATGATTGAATGGCATCACCGACTCAATGGACATGAATTTGAATAAGCTCTGGGAGTTGATGAAGAATAGGGAAACCCGGTGTGCTGCAGTCCATGGGATCACAAAAAGTATGACATGACCGAGCAACTGAATAACAAAAGACAGGTTTGAGGAGGGCATGGCAACCCACTCCAGTATTCTTGCCTGGAAAATCCCATGGAAAGAGGAGCCTGGCAGGCTGCAGTCCATAGGGTCGCACAGAGTTGGACACGACTGAAGTGACTTAGCATGTATGCATGCAAAGATAGTTTTATGCATTCGTGAGTAGGTGCAGTATTAATAAACAATCACCTTTATATGTGATACCTTGAAAGATCTCCTGTACTAGAACATATCCTAGTAATCACTGAATCCTTTGTTTCCAGAACAGTGTTGTTGGTCACTAAGTCATGCCCCATTCTTTTGCAGTCCCGTGCAATATAGCCCACAAGTCTCCTTTGTCTATGGGATTTCCCAGGCAAGAATACTGGAGTGAGTTGCCATTTCCTCCTCCAGGGAATCTTCCCTACCCAGGGACTGAACCTGTGTTTCCCAGATTGGCAGGCAGATTCTTTACTGCTGAGTTACCAGGGAAGCCCTAGAACAGGACCTGACACTGTATAGATGCGTAATAAAGGCTGAATTGATACATCAATTATAGAAAATATCTTTCCCATTCATACTCTGTAGTGCCTAAGATTTTGGCATGAGGTTGTGTGTGTGTGTGTGTGTGTGTGTGTGTGTGTGTGTGTGTGTGTGAAGCACCACCCTCATCCAATAGCAAAGAAACAATTACATCATAGGTCTCCAAAGCCTCAGTAATAACATCTCCAGTTTTCATTAATCAAATTACTTCTCTCCCATGGTATGGGAGTGGTTAGAAAGCCTGAAGCGCTTGAGAGTTGGGGGGTAGAAATGGCTGAAAGAGTGTAAAAGGAGACAAGAAACAACATCAAGCTTGGCAAAATCTTTACCCTCGACACACTCTACTCTTAGTTCGGTCTTGCCCAGAACAAGGACTTCTTTCTCATGAGACCATAGGCGGTAAAACCAAGAAGCCAGTACAGGGCTTGGAGATGAATGATGCCTGGATTGGTCCTGTTCAAAATTTGCTTCATTTTGTAAGTGCTAGTGGCTTTTTAAACTATTTTCCACTTCTTTCTCTCCCTTTGTCTGTCAGTCCACCTCCGCCACTTTCCTCCCTTGCCCTGCCCACAAGTCCTCCTTCCTTGGACCCACACACATCCTGATGGCTTTGTTCCGTATTTGCAGAGAGTGTGTTTGGAGGAGTGTGTTTCAGCCAGTAACTGGAAGTAATCACAAGGCACCTGCAGACCAGCTCTCAACTTCCTTGTTTTATGGGCATATAACATTCAGCCCTAAAAGTTTTACAGAACAGTTTTAAAGTCATTTCAACTCATGTCCTTTTCCTCAAGCCGCCAGAGGTTTTTTTTTTTTAGACAGAAGTGACTTTGGGAATCATTTCCTTCCCACACGCCACTCTGGCGGTCTTGTGCTGAAGCGGGGAAAAGTTGGAACTTGGGAATACAGCATCACTTTGGGAACTTGGCTGTCTGCTACTGAGATTTCATCTTTTAATCAGCAACTTTTCTCACTTTTCTTCCTCTGCACTGTCCTCCAGACCACACAACAACCCTGTCTTATTGTTTTAGTTCGTCTCTTATAATCAAAGCTGAAAGGTCTTCTAAGAAGGCATCTGTGCTCCCCGCCAGTCCATTAAGCAACAGCTGTGCCACACGTGGCCACCACTTGCTAAATCCAGGGAGCCTCTTTCATATTGTGTTCTGTGTACAAGTCAGTGGTACTGGTGTGTATTGAGTTCAAGTTCTAGTACCACATTCAGATATGCAAGAAATGTAATCTTTATTTATTCTTATATAATTGAATTTTATTTCTATTTTGAGCCTCTCTGTTGCTGGGTAGTAGAAATTTACTCTCAACATAATTTCCTTTGCTTGGGACTGTATCTAACTGCAGATCTGGCTTATAAATGCCAAGGTCATAGAGGGAAGGTTCATTTTATCCTTAGTATCAGGTGATGCTGATCATCTGAAATGACCCTTATTCCCATCACAGAATCCTCCACCTTCAGGGATTCTCTGGAAGGCCCTCTGTTACCCTTCCCTCTTAGCATCACTGGGCAGCTATGCTTCTTTAGAACCAGGTTCCTTAATCAGGAACCCATCACTGGAATGAGGCAAGACCCCTCCTGTTTTCAGATCATATGCACATATTTTGAATCTTTATCCCTTTATTGGGGTCTCAAAAGATGGACTACAGTCCGTTTTATCTGGACCCACCATCATCTATACATTCCCATTATGTCCTTTTTATCTCTTCTTTCTTCCTCCAGCTTAAGAGAATCTTTCCGAGGCTAAGAGGATGGTGGTGGTGTTGGTAATGTGAGGCAAGGCTTACTTTCCTGCATTTATCCACCATGCTAACTAAACCATAGTGTCCTCTCAGTGTTTCAGTGGCATAGGCTTCGGAAATCTCACAGCCAGAAAAGGACTGCTTCTTTCCTTGCTTTTCACTCTTTCATATACCTCCTATTAAGTTAATAATTGAATGCAAGAAAGTCTGGCAGTAGGGTAAGAGGGAGGGAGCCGAGGAACCACTTGGGTGAAATGCTAGTATTTACAAAATGTTGCTGAAAGTCTCCGCTGCATAGATACTCCTGTTCTGCTCATCAGTTCCTAGAAGCCCTTTGTGGGACAGGGACTGGAAGGTAAATGAGAGTAGAGGAAGTCCGATAGTGTCTTGAAGACTGAGGGGCCAAGGTATGGTTAAAACAAATATTGGTATGTCTTTCTACTCCCTGTTTCAATGTGGCAGGTGACAGCAGAGAACACAAAAGAAGGAATTCTATTGTAGAAGAAATCCCATCCCTCCCAATCTGCCACCAGATTTATCGATCAGCTGTGTTTCATTTTTATCCTCCCAGATGAGGAAAGACAAACATGAACAGTGGTTTCGATATAGGAAATGATAATTAAATTTTTTAAATTAGAGAAGTGATAAGGAAAAGGATTGACACTACAGAAAAAAGGTGCCTTGTACAAATCTGACCTACCAGTAAGGTCTCTGAAGCATTTAGCTTACTTTCCCAATCCCTTAAAATTTCCTTTCCTCTTACGATCACTAATTTTAGGCCACTGCAAATCAGTTTTGAATGCCAATATATTGTCTCTGAAGAGATTGGGCGCTTGTCTATTTGCGACTCTGTTCAATTCATTTCTGTCTTCTGGCTGCCCATGGTCTCAAGATTAGAACAACCTGGAAGCAAAGTATGAGCATTTTAGAAGCACATCAGATCTCCTCACGTGAGAGTGTTTGTCTGCCTTGCTTGGTGATGTCTGCTATCACTCTGGGAGGTTTGCCCTGTTTGTGGCCAGATCTTAGCTTTCATTTTCTAGTTGAATGAAGATGGTTAGGTGAGAGCCAGCGAAGGGTAGGGGCAAGTGAGTGCATGTGGCCAGGATGCATTATGTAATTATAATAATATTGACAAATAGTCTAATATACCTGTTCAGTTACTTTGTTCTGGAAAATAAGTGAAATGTTTATTAATCTACATTGCTACTTCAATCTTTATAACCACCCTTTCAGGTAGGAACTCTTGTGACCACTGAACAGATCTGCAAAGAGCCTAGCACTTTTAAGCAATGTCCCCCTAAATAAAGACCAATACATTCCCAGTGAATGTCCACAGCCAGAGAAGGAGCCCTGGTCACTCCAAAGTGCAGTGGTGTAAGGCCCCACTTATAACCACTCAGAGTTGGGCCCACACATGGTACTGGTAAATAAATGAAAATGGAGGAAACTGTGGGGTATAGGTATCTGCTTCAGAAAATGGTGCTGATTTGTTTGAATATTAGTGCAAAATAGTCCTGGAAAGTAGCATTTTGCACCATCTTTTCCTTGTTTCTACTAAGTTTCTCCAGGAAAAGCATTGCTCATTTCCTTGAGAGGGTGAGAATTTACAGCTCCTTGGATCCTCCCTGGTCAGACCCAAATGGCAGAGAAGGCAGGAAGGAGTTGCCATTCCGGCAACTGGACTTAGTTTTTACTTATATTTCATGTCTTGTTCCTTCTTTTTAAAAATTGAAGCATAGTGATTTACGATGTTGTGTTCGTTTCAGGTGTATGTGTATGTGTGTGTGTGTGTGTGCACGCATGCATGTGTTTGCTAAGTCACTTCAGTCACATCTGACTTTTTGCTACCCTATGGACTGCCAGGCTCCTCTGTCCATGGGATTCTCCAGGCAAGAATCCTGGCGTGGTTTGCTGTGTCCTTCTCCAGGGAATCTTCCCAACCCAGGGATCAAACCTGCATCTCCTGAAGCTCCTGCGTTGCAGGTGGATTCTTGACCACCGAGCAACCGGAGAAGTCCGTACGTGTGTGTGTGTGTGTGTGTGTGTGTACACTTTTTCAGATTCTTTTCTGTTTTAGATTATTACAAGGTACTGAATGCAGTTCTCTGTGCTCTGCAGTAGGTCCCTGTTGTTCATCTGTTTTATGGATAGTATATGTATCTGTCAATCACCAACTCCTATTTTATCCCTCCCCTACCTTTCCCCTTCGGTAATGATAAGCTTGTCTTCTATGTTTGTGAATCTATTTCTGTTTTGTAAATAAGCTCATTTGTATCTTTTTAAAATTTATATTGCACATATAAGTAATATCATATGATATTTGGTTTTCTGTGTCTGACTGACTTCACTCAGCATGACAATCTCTAGGCCCGTCCCTGTTGCTATAAATGGCATTATTTTGCTCTTTTTATGGCTGAGTAACTATATCTATATCTATATATACCACATTTTCTTTATCGACTCCGCTGTCAGTGGACATTTAGGTTGCTTCCATGTCTTGGCTATTATAAATAGTGCTGTTATGAACATTGGGATGCATATATCTTTGGAGTGAGTTTTTGTTTCTTCTGGATATATGCCCAGGAGTGGGATTGCTGGATCACATGGTAACTCTATTTTTAGTTTTTTAAGGAACCTCCATACTGTTCTCTATAGTGGCTGCACCAATGTCATTCCCCACCATTCCCAGTGTAAGAGGGTTCCCTTTTTTTATACCCTCTTCCATTTTCTTCTTAATGAAAAAAGTTGTCACCTTTTTTTTTTTCAGATTTTGGATGATAGTTCTCTTTAGATTTTGAATTTTTATGCCTCCCTCAAGTGTTGGCATAAGCCTGTGTGTGTATGTGTATATGTAATTATTATGAAAATGTGGAAGAAATTTTATAAACTAAACCATGACATAAATTAATGTCTTTCATCCCCATATGGGTGTATCAGTGTATGTGTCTCTGAGTAACTAAAATGCACTCCTCTAATAACATAACCAGTTTGCCTTGGCTGGGATAAAGAGGGGCTGAGACCAGCGTGGGGCCGCAGGGCACAGGAGGAGGAAGGACAGCACACAGGGGCAGAAAGGGTGTGAGGATGAACAGGCAGTGGTTGGACCACTTGAATGTCTGTAGCAGAGCAAGATGTATTGTCTGTGGCTGCTCATTCCCAGCCTTTCCCCTTCCCCTCAGGCTGCTTAGAGATGGGAACACAGCTTACCAAGCTGAGGTGGTGACAGTCCATAACATGAATTATCCACATGGTGTCTATGATTGTCTCACTCAGTCCTGCATGTGAGCTCTGAGGCCCTGGAGGAGAACAGGAAGGACTCTTAACCATAAGCCCATGGAGGCCCCTCACTTTAGAGATGAGGAGGCCTAGGGAAAAATTAAAGAGCAGGGCCAGCATCACATAGCTAGTCAGTGTCACATTTCAAAGTCTTTAAGTTCTGATGCATAACCTTGGAGTCCAACGGGCAGAATTACCATAAGAGGTCCAGGGTCTTATACTTTTTCCTTAACACGTATTGGTGTGCACAGCACTCACTCCTCAATGAGAATATGCACTATGCTATTTAACCCACATATAGTAACTAAGGGGCTTCCCTGTTGGCTCAGACAGTGAAGAATCTGTGTGCAATGCAGGAGACCCAGGTTCTATCCCTGGGTTGGGAAGATAGAAGAGAATAGCTACGCACTCCAGTTTTCTTGCCTGGAGAATTCCATGGACAGAGGAGCCTGGCAGGCTGCAGTCCATGGGGTTGCAAAGAATCAGAAATGACTGAGTGACTAGTAACTAAACTCATTACAAGGCATTCCATACAGATAATTTGGGGCTGGAAGTCTTTGGAATCAAAAACATGCTGCTGCTGCTGCAAAGTCGCTTCAGTCGTGTCTGACTCTATGCGACCCCATAGACGGCAGATCACCAGGCTCCCCCGTTCCTGGGATTCTCCAGGCAAGACCACTGGAGTGGGTTGCCATTTCCTTCTCCAAAGCACGAAAGTGAAAAGTGAAAGTGAAGTCGCTCAGTCGTGTCCAACTCTTCGTGACCCCATAGACTGCAGCCTAGCAGGCTCCTCCGTCCATGGGATTTTCCAGGCAAGAGTACTGGAGTGGGTTACCATTGCCTTCTCTGAATCAAAAACATAACTGTGAGTGAATACGTTCAAAGGCTTTTGCTTCACATTAAAATTTAAGTGCTGTCTGGTTAAATCTATATTCTCCTTCTTTGATAATGTATCTTAAAGGTACAGTGGAGGAGAACTCTGGCCAGTTGTCCTGAGCATGGAGGAGACTTTCTGGCAGGGTTGAAGATTTGCATTTTTACACTTCTTCCTTTATAAATAACCAAGTTGACTGAAAGGAGACTGTGAATATTTTTGGATTTGGAGAAATCTTATCTAGACTTGAGGCACAGACTTCTAGAGCTTGAGAGGTTGCTAAGAAGCCCACTGTTATCATGACCACACTCATATCCACTCGGAGTGCCCTGGGGCCTCACTGCCTGCAGCCCTATGTCACTGACACATGCTACTTTTGCCAGCCCTTCTTCCTGGCATCTTACTTCTTTCTTTCAGCTCTAGTCCCTTTCTCTACTGCTGGAGGAGATCCCAAGAGGACTTGGGCTAGACTGGCCATAGGATGAGGAGCTATTTGATATTTGCACAGGGGCAAGAATATGGATAGAAAATAACTATTGATTGGGAAGCTTTTTGGTCTTTGGATTAGTATTCCATGAATTGTGCTCCAAGTAATTCAGTACTCCAGATGACAAAAAGTATTCTGTCCCAAACAAGTTCTATGTCCAAACAAGTAAGGGGACAAAGGATTAAAGAACATTGTTGTAGGACTTCTTAGAACTCCTAATGTAACAGTTCTCAGGTACAATGTGAATCTTCAGAAGGTTGGTATGGCACATTTTTCTCAAGCACATTTAACCACTGATACTACTTTTTTTGCAAAGTATCACCCAGGACCAGAGGTTTATAAACATAATTTGGGAAAAGCTACTCAGCATAGACACTCGAAACTTACAGGCAAGTTACAGTCTTTCAAAGTTTGATATCTGGTAAATTGGTGTAGGTATTTTTCAGAGAACAGAAATGTGTTCTTTTACAATCTTCATAGATGCAAAGGTTGATATTGCTGTTGGAGAACTGAGAGCATGATGGAGTATGAACTTCAGTGATGATTATTACTAAAACTGGATATGTAAACGTGAAAGGGAAGGCATCTTGAGAAGTGAACATATTTCAGTTCACCAGGTTTATTCAAATAGTAGCCACCCTGGATTTTTTTTAAAAAAAGATCTGTTTTCAAACTGCTTTTAAACTTTATATCGACATAATAATGATGTACAAATGAATAAAATTATACAGAATACAATTTTATGAAAGACTAATGTTGATTTTTTTTCCCCTGGAAATAATAGAAATGATAAACAAGGGACTAGTTCTATTTTAGATGTGAAAGTAGACAGTATATCTGAGGACAAGTCTAAACATGCCTTGGTTGATGTCAGCATGACTGACTAGACTGGAAGAAACTAGAACTTGGATTTAGAAACTGTCCTGCAAATAAAGTAGTCACTAAAAAGGCACACTGAGCTGCCCATTACAGAAACCAATGGATGTGATGCTGGATACCCTGGTGATTGTGTTCTGCCCATAAAGCCATGTAAAGTAGTTGTCTCTTGGGTACTGGATAGAGTTCAGGGTGGATCATATGGAATATCAGCTGGCAAAAGAAAGGCAGGGGGATTCTTCTGGGGGCTCCTGCTCTACTCAGCAGACTGCTGATATACAAAGGGCTTAGATATGAGGCATAAAGCAAGCCCTGGAAACTAGGATCGGATCTAGGACACAAGGGTGGGGCCAGCCTGCAAACACAGCTAGGGTGACTTTGAAGCCTAGGGTTGGTTGGTCCAGACCTGTTGACATATGCTGTTCCAGGTCCTGGACATGAGAATTGGTCTGATCCTGATAATGTTTAGGGGTGAGAAAGGAAAGTCTTCCATGGGGAGAGGAGAAAAGCAGGGACCAGACAGAAGTTAGGACACTCAGAGACCCTAAGCCTTTTCTTTTGTAACAACAGTGATACCACTGGGTGTTTCATCCAAGTCCATATTGGATGTAATGAACTCTTCTCTGAAATACCTCTGTTGGTGTTCTTGGGGAGACTGGGAGAAATGAGGGTGGATCACATTTGGAATTTCATGATAGTTCAGCTGGACCTCCGTTTTGTCTCAGTGGTTGTCAGTTCCTTGAGAGCATGGATCATAAAATCAGAAGCAACATGTACAACTGTCACCTACCGAACTCTTTCAATATGCCAAATGCTTTTAAAAAAAGAGAAGTGTTATTATCTCTACTTTATAGACCACAGAACTGATCTAGAATGTCAGATAGCTGTTCAAGTCCTCAGAGAATTGCGTGTGCTTTCATTTAAGACCAATGACTCTCAACCTGTGAAGTTTTAAAAAATATTGAGTCATGTGCCCTATCCTCAGCTATTTGGATTCATTTCACTGGGGCTGGCATTTGGACATCTGTATTTTTCAACAGCCTAAGGTGGTTTTAATGTGCAACCAGGGCTCAGAATCTTGGCCTTCTATCACGTCGTCTTGTCGTATTGTTATCCCTGGTGTCCAGTACAACACTCACCCAAGACGAAGGTTAGAGACATGTTTATTGATTAGTTCAGAAGGTTTTTGTGGCTGAAGGGAAGAGCAGGGGCTGAATGCCACTAGAAGTTATAAACTGTTCCCCTTAGAGGCTGGAAATGAACTGTTTCCAGAAGGCAGAGGCTGGCTATTCATTATATGCTTAGAGATATTTTGCAAACCTTCCATTGCAGGTGGTGTTGTCCTCAACCCAGCCTATTATGGCATGTCTGGCCACACCAACATCATGATCCATGAGGTGGGGCATGTCCTGGGACTCTACCATGTCTTCAAAGGGGTCAGTGAGAGAGAATCCTGCGATGACCCCTGCAGGGAGACTGTGCCGTCCATGGAGACAGGAGACCTCTGCGCCGACACTGCCCCTACTCCCAAGAGTAAGCTGTGCCAGAACCCAGAGCCTGCCAATGACACCTGTGGCTTCACCTACTTCCCAGGGGCTCCATTCAACAACTACATGAGTTATACAGGTATCACCACTGTCCTGATGGATTTCTTTTCTGTTAAAATTACATGGAGGCCTTTGTGGGCTGGGAGGGTGGAGGTATGAGAATTAGAGAGTATCATCAAGAGTCATTCATGCCAGAGAATTGAAGCATATTTGTCATGGGATTTATTTTTCATGTCCTTGAAAAACTTACAGAAATATTGAAGTTTGGAGCAGTCTCATTGACTACATTCTCCTCCACTAAAAATTAAAAGAAAAACATACCTCTGACACAGATAGTTAAAGAGGGAGACAAAGTCAAACACTCTTGAGAGCCCCTTGACCTCTAGAATTTGGTTATCCTGCTTCTTTGCCACATTCTTAGGGATTTACTCTGAAGGAGAGTCCAAAAGTGATGGAGAAAGAAGATTTGGGGTCAAGGTGGCTGTTTTTACTGGTTTTGAAGTTGATCAGAAAGATGGCTCTGGTTAATGTTAGGCTCAGAGTTCCTTTTTCTTTTATGTTATTTTAAATAGTATCAGATTCTCATCTTTCAACACTAGCCAAGGGCTGATTCTTAGTCTTCCTATAAAAAGTGGTGGTGTCTCACTTAAAAATGGTACTTTCCTGGTCCTGGGCACAACCTTTGTCTGGTTTTGTTGTCTTGGATTATGCTGCTTCTTTATCCTTCCACATCTTTCCTGTTTCTGTCAAAAAGCAATACTAGTCATCATCTCCTGATAATGGACTTACATTTATCCCTAAAATTGCAGAGTGATGTGATTTGATGACTTATCCTGGTGGTGAAGGAAAGAAGTAATTTTTCTATAAGGTTCAGGGACTTGTTGGTGATAAGTTTCAGAACCACCCCCCCCCCCAAAAAAAAAAAAATAAAGGTAAATGATAAGATGCTGGCAATGCCTTTGAAGGGAATAAAGAGTGCTGGACTAGTCCTGTCCATGACCCATCAATATATTCCTGTCTAAGTCTAATCTAGGCACATGATTCAGGTACATAAAATTCATAAGGACCAGCCCTCCAGCCTCCCCCAACAAGCACAGTGTCCCTTTCCAGGGCAGAGGGACTAGACAATGGGGTGCGAAGGGCAGAGCTCTTTAGACACCACTTTTGAAGTGGAGAGAGAAAACACCTAAGAAGTAAGGAGAGTGTTGTGTGCGCTTTCATGGGAAAAGACCTGGAAACTAAGATAACTCCCTTTCTAACCTTATGAAAAATGTCCTTACTGGGGAATTTTGCCAGCTCCAAAAGGAAGTTGGGGATCACCACTCCCAGGTATGATGCTTCCTTGACGTTTTGGCTCTCTTTCCTCGAGCATCTCCACTGAATGCTCACTAACCTTGGCCAAAATCACCAGGCGTAAAGCAGGTGTCTAACTCCACACACGGTCATGGATAAAGGGTCATACGCTGAAACACTGCCATCTTGTGGTTTCCTGAATAAACAGTGTCAGCTCAGAGCAACCTGTACCGCAGGGCTTGAGTTTCTCACTGGCCCAGCCCGAGGTAAACGTCAAGCCCAGTTTGCTTTAGAGATAAGGCACTGCTCTTCTCTGCCTTCTCTTTCCCATCTCCAGCCGAGACACTTTGTGGCAAAATCTATCCCCACTTTGGTGGACCTCTCAGGGTAAAGCCTCCATCTCTCTTGCTCCCTTTTTTGTCTCCGCAGACGATGACTGCACTGACAGCTTCACCCCCAACCAAGTGGCACGAATGCACTGCTATCTGGACCTTGTGTATCAGCAGTGGAGCCAGAGCCAGAAGCCCACCCCCATCCCCATCCCCCCCATGGTCATCGGGCAGACTCAAAAGTCCCTCACTATCCACTGGCTGCCTCCGATTAGTGGCGTTATGTATGACAGGTGAGAGGGCGCTGGCTGTGGGTGAGCTGGTATCTTTCTCCGTGGTGTTTCTTATGAATGAGGGAAAGAGTGTGAAGCCGGGGGAACCCCAGTCTGTAACAATAAGTGTGCGCCGTTGCTCAGGGCTGCCTCCGCCTCCCTGCTCAGTCCTTATCTCCTGAGCAGGATTCCTGGGGCTCTCACGTAAACCAACACCGCATCATGTGGGCCTGCTCCTGGGCCAGGGGCATCTCTGATGTTTCCTTATGTCACAGCTGGCATGATCCCAGGAGCTGCGGAGAGGCTGACAAATGTGGTAACGATGGTCTGGCGAAACTGAGACGGCACTTGCTTCCTGTCCAGGTCAGCTGTTCTGCTTGGAGTAAGGATGGAGAACAGTAGTAAGGGGCTTGCTACTTGCACAGTAGTGTCTGGAAGAAGGGAAGTGCAGCGTCTTCCTCCAGGAAATTCTGGGGGTGGGTGGGTAACTGGCTATTCAAGCCATGTATCAGGGGCTTAACTGGTTCGGGTGGGTGTTTCTAATGCCTCTTTTCTATCCTGCTATACCCTGTGCCTGCCTCAGTTATGGCTATGATAGCTCGTGCGATTATTTGTGCATTCTCTTGTGTGTTCCACTGCTCAACTGGCAGTTCCGAGAGGGCAGAACTGCTTTCTGTTATCTTGGTCTCTTGGCCTGCCACAATACACCTAATTCATATTGAGTGAAGAGAATCATTCTGGCTAAAGTTGGTTTTTATTCATCCTCTGCATATTGCTGTAATGATTACCAGGAACATTTCTGTGGCAAAGAGAGACGGAAGGAAAAGGGTGACCTCTGACAATTGGTGGGAAGATGGGAGACGTGGTTTAATGGGGAAGGGTCGGAACCGCATCCACGACCTGCTCTCCATTTTCCTGAAACCTGCCACTCTCTTCTAAATAGCCAGTGGTTGTGGTTTACTGGGGCCTTCTGTGTGAGAGGCATTCACTATGTGAGATATTTTACCTGAACTTATTTTCTTTGGTCCTTGCAGTGAGCCCAATCCCTGCTGTATCAGTGAGGAATCCAAGGCAGGGTAGAGGTGAATTGGGTACATCCCCGGGAATTTCAGAAATGGAGGATGTGGAATAGATTGTGTCTGTGAATTTGGGTCTCTCTCATTGAGCAGGTGGATAGCCCCTCATCTGTGTGTCACACTTCCTTTCTGGGTGCCAGATCCCTGCTGAGGAGACGAGTGTCCCTGAAGCATATTCCCATGTACTCCAGCTTTTCCGAAAACCCAGGAGAGAGAACAGGCAGAGACAGGGATGGGAGGAAGCAGGTGAATCATTTTGCAAAGTGGCTTTCCCAGCCTTCCGAGATCTTGGTACTTTGCTAGCCCAATGTGCACTTACTGCATGATGGTACTTAGACCCACAAGCCTATAAAGCAGTTTAAATTTTCATCAGCCCCCAAGCTCCCACAGACCCCTTTTGTGAGTTGACCTATATCTCTATGATGTGTGGAAGAAACCTCTTCTGGCGAGTGTGACCTTGGGTGGCTCTGGCTGAACAGTAGGTCCTCCGTGGGTATGTGCAAACCCACATTTTTACATCAGTTTATGTAACACGTGTAAACAATTTAATCTTTCAATTCTCTCTCTGGTACAAATGTTACGATAAAGCAGACATCACTGCTGGCTGGCTGTGAGGCTGTTGGCAGAAAAGGCTGCAGTTGGCGTCCTTTTCTCAGCGAGGTGGGCCACAGCACCGAGGCCTCACGACACGTGTGTCGGGGAAACTCACGTCACGTTCCCAGGGATTTGTGTCATGCTTGGAGTTGTGTTTACTCCTCCCCAGTAGGTATTTGGAATCCTTATGTCAGAGAGGAGCCCAACCACGCACTCAGCGGCAGCCCCGGAAGAGCCAAGTGCATCAGGGAACTGTGGTTTGGAATTGTGTCCGCAGTGGCCGTGAGTGCTGACTGCAGTCAGGGGTTGCAGTTAATGACACCTTTTCGTTGCCAAAGTCATGGACACTTGATGGGATTTGGAAACTTGCTCAGAGGAATTAAGAAATTTCTGACTGTAGGCAGTTCATCTCTCTGAGCCTAAGTATCCTCACTCGTAAACAGGGATGGGAAATAATTTATGAAAAGTATCTCATGGGGCAATGTCAGGTATTAGGCACACAATAGTGTGCTTAATACACAGCAGCTAGTAACAGATAGGAAGGCCAGAGGTCCCCAAGCGGCAGGAGGGAATAGACTGCAAGTGGCAGACGTTTATTTCCTTCTCTATACAAAGTTGAAAGAGGCTTCTTTTAATTCTGGGTTGAAGACACCTAGTTCTGCCTTGAGCTAACCAATGTGTTTTTCTTAGGGAAATATTTTCCTTAAGCTATGTTAATGAAACTATGTTATCTGCTTTGGAATCTGCCTTTCTTCAAAATGAAGAAAGACTAAGACTAACTTTTTCACTTTTCTCAAGCCCTGGGTCCATAATGGCTCAACAAACCAGTATTCGTGTCAACTGTTTTATGGCCAGGGGATGACACACCTCCTGCCATCCTATCTCAAAAATGTATATTGTGGAAGAGCAGCCTGGAGAAACTCCCTCGGGCTTAAGGTGTTTCTTTTATCTGATTAGAAGCTAACAGACAATTGCTCAGCTAGTAAAGAATCTGCCTGCAATGTAGGAGACCTGGGTTTGATCCCTGGGTTGGGGAGACCCCCTGGAGGAGGGAAAGGCTACCCACTCCAATATTCTGGCCTGGAGAATTCCATGGACTGTGTAGTCCATGGGGTCGCAAAGAGTTGGGTACGACTGAGTGACTTTCACTTTCACTTTGAACAAACATAAAACACCTTGTTAAAAACTAGCAAGCAGGCACTCTGTCTGTCACCTTCTGATGTTTATGTCAGAAGCTTTTCCAATCTCTGTTAAACTTTAATAAAACTTTGCTATACAAAAGGGTCCAAGTAGTCAAGCCTCGTCTCTGACCCCACATCAAAATCCTCTCTTCCGGAGGTCATGAATCCCGGCGTAATACACAGCTCACAGCAGCCACCTTTCAGTAGCACAATCATTACCCTTATTTGACAATACTGTTTTTCTACCATATTATCGGATTTTATTTTTCTCTTGCTGCTTCTTGAGAGACCTTGATTTGGTACCTCCATTTGCAGATGGATTATTCACAATGGGGTTTCCACAAACTATTATGTGTAAAATAAGCTACAAGGATATGGTGTACATCATGGGGAATATGGCCAGTATCTCATAATAGCTGTAAATGGAGTATCCTTTTAAAATTGAATCACTGTATTATATATCTAGAACTTATATGATATTATATAACAACTGGCCTGGCATGCTGCAATTCATGGGGTCGCAAAGAGTTGGCCATGACTGAGCAACTGAACTGAACTGAACTGAACTGAGACTTCAATAAATTAAAAAAAAATTCTAAGTATCAGAAACAGGCTTCATCAAGTGATTTACCCTTGCTATTTAGCTATCAACATTACTCTTCAAGCTATGGTGCTTGAAGAGCTCTTCATAGTCTTATTAATAGTCTTAAGGATGCCCACAGAATAAGCTCTCACTGAGGGACCGTTTAGACCAGTCTCTGTCCTAATTGCTAGGCACAGAAAAAGTAGAGCTCGGCCTGGAACCCCTCCAGAAGAAGGAATGGGAATGAGGATTGTTAATACTAAATATCAGTGTCCCAAGATGGGAGCTCGAAGATGCAGTGGGTGCCCAGAGGGGAGAGTGCTGGTCATCCAGAGGAATCAGGCTAAGTACCATTGCAGAGGATACACTTGCATGGGTTTTGAGGGATGAATAGGAGCTTGCTAAATAAAGAAGCTTGGAAAGTCGACTTAGCAGGGGAGAGTACATCATGTTTCATGAACTGTGTGATGGGCAGGATGTTTTTGTAAAGCGGTGATTTGTTATTCTGATAGGAACATAAAATTCATGAAGAAACTGACGGAGGTAAGGATAGAGCTCTTCTCTGAAGGATCTTGGGTCATAATCAGGAATTTAGGTGTACCTCCATAGATGTTGGAGAACCAAGAGGCATTACATTTCATATGACCCTTACATGTGTGATTAAAAAGTAGAGTGTTAAAACATAAGACCACATATAGCTAGTCAGTTTACTGTGAAAACTGCTGTTTGTTTTACTCAGGGGAATGCAAGGAGCCTTTGGCTGACTTACTGAGAGTCAGCATAGAAGCTGTTTTATGCTGAAGGATTCAGATTGTAATTATTTTGTGTTGACCATTGCTGGGATAGAAGTCCTCTTTCATCTCCACAGGCCTCCTTTATGACTTAGTTAAATTCTTCTGCTTCATAACCTTGAGATTTTCATGTCACTCTGAATTTTGCAAAGGTGAGGTCTATACAAGAAGGGAGTGAGTTGCGAAAGAGTTGTGTTCCCAGTTACCCCCAGGGCCTCCATACCCACTGTCACTTCCCTGCCCCCAAAAGTGGTCTGAATTTTGTTATCCCAGTTCATCTGACCTATTCTTCCCGTCTCCACCCCCCGCGCTGTTTTTGCAGGGTCCCGGGCAGCATGTGTGGCGCCTGCACTGAAGATGGGACGTTCCGTCAGTACGTGCACACAGCTTCCTCCCAGCGCGTGTGTGACTCCTCAGGTTACTGGACTCCGGAGGAGGCTGTGGGTAAAGGACCATGGCTTTTTCATTTACACCTCGGTGGCCACTGAGAATGGGGGTGGAGGTAAAGGGTGAAGTGGTGGTAGTGAGAATAAGACAGTGTACGTGCGTGTGTCTGTGTGTAGGGTTTGCTGGAAACCTCCAGGGGTCTGCAAGTGACTCTGGCTGGGATCTTTGTGCGGATGGCCCACCGGTGCTCAAGGTGGTGGTGGCTGTGCTGAGTCAGAGGATAGATGAGGGACAGAAGGAGGAGAACTCTGGGGACGACTTCAGGATGAGCTGGCTCAGGCACGTCATGTTACTTGTGCCCGCCAGCCCATGGAACAGCCTTGCCACAGGATGACGTAAGCTGATCTTGCCCACCCCCGCATCAGGGAACACTCATGCATACTTACTGAGTCAGCCGGGGTGGGGGTGGGGTAGACTAGGTGTTCCAAACTCATCGTTCTCATCTATGCTGTTTTATGAGTTTATTAACTTCTGGTTCTGGTTGTGCTTTGGATGTGATCTAAGCTAGGCTCTGGGAGGGGAAAATGTTTTTAGCTATCCCCTTTCCTGTCCCTCCTTCCAGCTTCTCAGTTACATATTCACTCACATATGTATATCAGTGCCTTACAGCAAATTAGAGTATGACTGCTATCCCAATTCGAGTCCCAAATATGCTGTTGACATGAGTTTCAGCATCTTCTGATGAATGGCTTGACTTCTTCCATCATCACTGTCCTGTTTGGTCCATCAAACCATCAGTGTTTACCTAGTCATCATCTTCTCTTTTTTCTTTTATTAAGATTGTAAAAACAACTCAATCAGATGTGTTGGGCATGGTCCTATTTGAGTTAGTTTGCAGTTTTGACTCTGATAAGAAAAAAAGGGGAACATTGGTCTAAGAATCTACCATGTCCCCTTGGGCTCCCAGTTACGCAAACAACAGGAGCCTGAAGGAGAAATCTGGAGGCAGACAGTTGACCTGACTGATCATATAGGATGTTTTTCAAATGAGTTCTCAGGGAAGAGTGGAAAGTGACTATAAAATTTACATTGGCACTGAACAGGACTCATTTAGAGATTGGCATTTCATAAAAGGCCATTCTTGTGGCAAACAGTTTGTTCTGTGCTAGTGTTTTAATGCCTATTTGACTGTCTGGCCTTGTACTTTTTTCCTTTTTAATTCTTGGAAAAATTTAAAGTTATCTGGTAGAGGTGAAAGGAATTAGAAGTTCTGGGTTCTAACTCTTGTATTGTGTCTCCAAGCAAACCAAATTAGCTTTTAGGGCCTCCACTCCATCTTTTCACATGAGATCATAATAAAAACTTTCTGACAGACTGCTACTGTTGAGGAGGTGGCTTCCAAGGGCCTGCAGTCTGCTAGTATTTGGGGATGACTATTGGAAAATGCTGCTGGGAAATACTGGTATTTCCTTTGTTTTGAACAGGTGAAGAATCAAGTCATATTTTAAATATATAAAATGAAAGGAATTGACTCCCAAGCAGAACACACACAAACACATATAATTACAGATATGATCAAAATGTATTTAGTGACACTTATTGGACATTTATTGATCACCAACTACATTCTGAGTGCTATGAAGATTAGAAAATTGAGCCAGATATATTCCCTGCTTAAATATCGTCTTCTTGGAGAGAACTTCCCTGGCTACATGATCTGAAAAAGCCCCCAGTCTCACCCCATCATTCTCTAGTCCTTTTTCCTCCTTTATTTTTCTTCAGAGATGACGTTACCATTTGAAATTACACCTCTTTATTTACTGTTGCACCTATCACCCTTTGGTAAGATATATGTGGTCAGTATCTTTATCTTGTTCATTACTCAGTCTCTGATACCTAGATTAGTGCTAGATGTAAGAGAGGCATACAGTCCATTTTCATTGAGTTAACAAATGAATGGATTCACAATATAGGGAAAAAACAATAGGGACCGAAAGATGTAACACACACACACACACACACACACACACACACTCATTTGAACTTATTTCCTCTGGGATATGGAACATTGTTTTCCAAATCCTGAAGGGCTAAGTCATTCTATTTTTGCACATACAGTTTGCAAATATTCGTATGAAACATCATACAGATCTTCTATACTAAGTAAGTGAAAGTGAAAGTCACTCAGTCATGTCTGACTCTTTTCAACCCCATGGACTATACAGTCCACGGAATTCTCCAGGCCAGAATACTGGTGTGGGTAGCCTTTCCCTTCTCCAGGGGATCGTCCCAACCCAGGGATCAAACCCTGGTCTCATGCACTGTAGGCGGATTCTTTACCAGCTGAGCCACCAGGAAATACTAAATAAGGCAGGGCTTAAATAGGCCTTATTTTATAAAAGGACACTAAGGCTTAGAGAGACTGGCCACAGTCACACAGCTAATGCACAGCACCAAGTGGAGCCTAACTACGGTTTTTAACTTAGCAGTTTTCTTTTAATTCCCTTTGTGGGATATAAAAGGAAACCACCTTGTATACAGATTATTTCCGCAGAGATGACCTTAATATGTTAGCAATATTTGATTTTTCACCATTACATTTTTGGCTACCTGGCTACTGAATCTCCTTTTTCTTCTACTCAAGAAAAGTGTTTCTATTTCCTGTGGGCAGTTTCCTGATCTCCTGCCTTACACATATCTGAACTAAAGGGGAAATTTCAGTGTATGGTTTTAAAGTTCAACTTACAGTCCTTTGGAAGGCTTTCTAAGGTATGATCTTAGGGAATCAGTTTTGTGAAGAGCCTAGTTAAATAGTGTAGCAACAGCCTGAAAAGCACTTTGGCCTTATTAATAAAACAGGGTTTCAGAAGCATTACTTTATCATAAATTATTAATAAACTAAGTACAAATAATTCTCCTTGGCACAAGGATTCTTTTTTTTAATTTTTAAAAATGTTTTAAATTTATTCATTTATTTATTTTTGGCTGTACTGGGTCTTCAACGCTACATGCGGGATTTCTCTAGTTGCAGCGAGCAGGGGCCATTCTTCATTGTGGTGCTCAGGCTTCTCATTGCGGTGGCTTCTCTTGTTGCAGAGCTTGGGTCTAGAGTGTGGGCTGAGTAGTTGTGGTGGATGGGTTTAGTTGTGCTATAGCATATGGAATCTTCCCCAACCAGGGACTGAACCTGTGTCCCTGCATTGGCAGGCAGACTCTTAACTCCTAGACCACCAGGGAAGTCCTGCTTAAGGATTCTCTAAGGCTTACCTTATCTCCATCAGCCTCATGCTTCCACTTAGGATCGGGGTCACTCCATTCTCAGCGCCATGCAGGGTTTCTCTTGTTAAAGGGCACCAGACAGAGGTGATTTGGAGCATAAAGCTTTAGAATCGTTAGAGCTTTATCTTCAGTAAGGGCTTCCTAGGTGGCTCAAGGGGAAAAGAATCCACCTGCCCAATAAAGGAGCTGCTGGAGACACAGGTTCCATCCCTGGATCAGGAAGGTTCCGTGGAGGAGGAAATGGCAACCCACTCCGGTATTATCGCTAGGAAAATCCCCCAACCTACTAAGCTGACCACTTCCTATAAGAAGATGCTCAAAGTTCTCTTCTTCTTCACTCTCTTTCCTGACTATTGATAGGGGTGACTCATTTTCAGATTTTTATTGGTGGTTCCTGATGCATCTGTCTTTCGGCTCTTCTCCCTCAGGGCCTCCGGACGTGGATCAGCCTTGTGAGCCGAGCTTGCAGGCCTGGAGTCCCGAGCTCCACCTGCACCACACGAACATGACGGTCCCCTGCCCTGCGGAAGGCTGCAGCCTGGAGCTGCTCTTTCAGCACCCAGTCCAAGCTGACACTCTCACCCTATGGGTCACCTACCTCTCCATGGGCTCTTCCCCGGTGCTCTTTGACACAGAGATCTTGCTGGAACACCAGAAGTCTGTGCACCTGGGCCCCTTGGACACTTTCTGTGACACACCGCTCACTATCAAACTGCATGTTGATGGGAAGGTCGTGGGGGTGAAAGTCTACACCTTTGATGAGCGGATGGAGATTGACGCAGCTCTCCTGACTTCTCAGCCCCACAGTCCCCTGTGTTCTGGCTGCAGGCCTGTGAGCTACCAGATTCTCCGCGAGCCTCCGTTTGCCAGCGGCTTGCCTGCAGCGGTGATGCATCCTCACCGGAAGTTCACAGACATGTGAGTTGGGCAGCAGGGCTTTCTAACCCATGGGGCCTCCTGAGGCTTTGGGAGTGGGTTTTGCTTCCTTTTCCTTTGCTGTTTTTTTTTTTTTTTTACATCCCAACATGCCCTTATTTGGAGAAACATTCAGATCCTTGGAGGGGGTTTTATTCTAAAGTGGCGTCTCTGAGATGAACAAAAATATCTCCCAGAAAAGGGAAAGTGGATGCCCTGATTGATGATGCCATCATTATGATTATGGACAAAAGAGGTCCATGAATGATATGTTGGTGTCCCCTGGTGGCTCAGATGGTAAAGAATCCACCTGCAGTGCAGGAGACCTGGGTTCAGTCCCTGGGTCAGGAAGATCCTCTGGAGAAGGACATGGCAACCCACTTCAGTATTCTTGCCTAGAGAATCCCTTGGACAGAGGAGTCTTGCAACTCTTTGCAGGGTTGCAAAGAGTCAGATGCAACATGCATGTATGTTTCACTTGGGCTGAAAGTAATTGCCAGAAATAAGTTGATCAGAGTCACATATTCCTATCTGGTGACACCATCTGATTTTTGATCTTTGCTGCAACTTTTAAATAATCTGCCACAGCTCCTATATCATTCAAAGGTTATAGTCACCTCTTCCACAGCTAAGCAGAGAAGCCAAGGGCTCCTGAAACACTATACTTTCATGACTTTCATTTTTCATTCCTCCCTTATTTCCTCCCTCCCTCCTTCTCTCTTTCCTTCTCTTACAACCCTTCTCTTTCTCTTTCTTCTGTTCTTCCTACATTTAGTGAGTTCTTCAGTGCTCCTGGCACTGTGTGCTCAGTGGAGGGGACACAGACTAAGATCATTGGCTTAAAGAGTTCAAAAGTAGGAGGCTGGTATCTCCAAAGGCAAATTTTCCTCACCTCATAACTTTTTCAGAGGCTGCCCTGAGGGCAGAACTCTGGGTAAAACAAAAGTTGTATCAGAGGTGCTGTATTGGTTAGTTTTTGCCACATGAGAAATCATCACAAAACATAGTGGTTTAAAACAACAAACACATTTCTCATGGTTCTGTGTGTTGGCTGGGTGCACTCATCTGGACCAGCTTGACTGAGGCTGCATGGCCCTAGATGACCTCATGTACGCATGAGGCTCAGCTAAGATGCTGGCCTGGCTGGGAGGATGAAGTTCTCTTTCCACATCTGTCCTTCACTGGGAGGCTTTGCCTGGGCTTGTCCTCATGGTGCTTCACCATGCTCAATCGCTTCAGACATATCTGACTCTTTGCAGCCCTATGGACTGTAGACCACCAGGCTCCTCTGTCCATGGGATTCTCCAGGCAAGATAACTGGAGTGGGGTGCCATGTCCTCCTCCAGGGGATCTTCCTCATCCAGGGATGGAACCTGTATCTCTTATGTCTCCTGCATTGGTGGGCGGGTTCTTTACCACTCATGCCACCCGGGAAGTCCTCATGGCAGTAGAAGGCTTTCCCGAAGCAGGAAGGGCAAGTCCCCAAATTCTCGTACTTTTCAGGCCTCTGCTTGTGTCACTCATGATGCCATTTCACTAGCCAAAACAGGTCGCAAAGAATTTCAGATGCTGGTGGTGACAAAATTGGTTCTATCTCTTAATGAGAGAAACAGTAAAGCCACTTCACAGAAGGGCATACATCTGGGATGGGAAGAATCTGTGACCACTTTTCAGCCTGCCACAGTTACAAATGAGTCAAGAAAAGCGTTCACCTTGAATTTTACTGCAATTTTCTTTCCATACTTGATCTCCGAATTAGAACTAGAGGATAGTGAAATGATCAAAAAGCTCATGCAAATGGGAGGATAGATCATGGGACAGGTCTGAAAAGAAAAAAATGTTATTCAGGGGGACTTTCTTTAGTAAGCCAATTAAAATGTTATTTTTATCTTTTAAAATAATTTATTATTGTTATCTTTGTTACATTTAATAAGTCAAGTTTTGTGTTGCCTCATCATGATTTTCAAAATATAAGCTATCTAATGATATTTTTTATCTTCATGATTTTCAAAGCATGAGCTATTTAATGATATTTGTTATCTAACTTGATATACACACATTCTCACACATACACTTACACACAAAAAAATTTAAGAATAATAATATTCTATTTTATAGATGAGAGAACTAAGGCTTAACTTTAATTTTGTTGAACAGAGCTAGTAAGTGGCAAACTCGAGATTAAAATCCAATTTTCTGACTGAATCTCATTTTGGTTCCTTAGTAACACATTACTTTTACAAACTCAGCTCATTGAAGATTGGGGCTACCTGCTGCTGAGTTTTCTCCCCAAGAAGCGTAAACACGTCCTGATGCTTCTTTCCAATCCTTTCCCAGCTAGAGATCAGCATAAGACTTTTATGCATGGCTGGATGAGAAGTCAGACAGAAACCTCCCTGTGAAAGGGAAGCCATCAGAACTGATTAGGATATAAAACTTGTTTTGCTTTTGAAATACCTGGTACTCATGAAAAGAGCGCTTCCCTAAAGAAAACTAATTTGGAAATTTAAAAGTCTTTAATATTTAGGTGTCTTTCCTGTTAAAATAACTAAAAACCAGTACAGAGATGTTTAAAGGTGCTTTTGAAACCCCATGACATTTCCTGTTTGCTGTTAGCAGCATCAAGCAAAAGAGTAGAAGCTTCGTGGCTGAGTTGAAGAGTGTGTTAAAGCAGAGAGGGCTTTGGCAGGATATCTGTGGGTACCACTTGTGGGAGAACCAATAGCCCTTTGAGATCCTATTCTCCTAAGTCACTCCCATTCTAGCTTGACTCTAGCGGTACTTTCCCAATTAGGGCAAGCGTTAGATAAAAATTAAGTTGAAGGCAGAATTCATCTTTGGAACCAGCAGCTCCCCTCCAACCACCACACCACTGGCCCCTAGCCCCTTCCCCCTTGCAAACATTCAATCTCTCACCTTCTCCACTTGGTCAGTGCTCTTGGGCTCCAGATACTCCGATAAACTCCTTCCATCTCTGGTGTCAATTGATAAAACTCCATTCCTGGTGTATACATATTTTGGAGCTGGGGAGTCATTTAGTGCTTTTCCAGTTGTGGAATTTCTTGCACCCCTAAAATAAGGATGGAAGATTTCCTCATCTCCTTCTAGGAGAAAGTTGCTTTTCCTCATAAGCATTCAGTCTCCTCAAGACAAGAATTCTCTTGAGAGACAAGAAAACTGTGATTTACGGACCCAAGAAGGCCCTTGCTCAGCCCAAACTCTGAAGCTTTCATCTTCAGCTTTACAATCATTTAATGATACAGAGGAGTTTCCCAGATGGGGCTTGTGGTAAAGAACCCAGCTGCCAACGTAGGAGACATGAGATACAGGTTCAATCCCTGGGTCAGGAAGATACCCTGGAGGAGGGCACAGCAACCCACTCCAGTATTCTTGCCTGGAGAATTCCAGGGAAAGAGGAGCCTGGCCAGCTACGGTCTACAGGGTCGCAAAGAGGTGGACATGACTGAAGCAACTTAGCATGTACACACACATGCAGTGATATAGAAGACTAGGTTTTCAAAGTTGGTGGTTTTGTGTGTGTATGTTTATATAACATGATAAAGATATGCTCGAAATGCCATCCTCTTAGATTGTGTTGGACTGTTAGTTGGTTCAGCGTTGACTAAGCAACCACTTGTACATTCACTGTATAAAAGGTACTAGGAATACAGAGATGAATACGGTTTCAAATGCTCTGTCAGACTATATGCCCTGCTCTTTGTTTCAAACAACATGGCACATGTTTAACATTTATATTCCCTGTAATATTCATTTAAAATTCCTTCATACCATCTGAAAAAGACCCAGGGCCTGCTCCACTTCCTGGATGTATGGTTACGGCCCATTGGTTTCCACAGGGAGGTCATGCCTGGGCAGATGTATCGGTACCAAGTTCAAGCTGCAGCTGAAGCAGAACTGGGAGAAGCTTCGCCTCCTCTGAGCCACATCCATGGAGCTCCTTACTGTGGAGATGGGAAGGTTGCAAGGTGAGGACATACTATGTGCTTTGGACTGGGTGAGAGAGGATGTCCCGCCTTGCTTGGATCACGAGTGTTCGCCTTGAGACTGGTTTGGGAAGCAAAAGGGGCAAGGCACTGTGTGATTCTGGTATTGAACAAAATCTGGGACCTGGCAGTGATCTTGAGGGGTCATTCACATCTCTACATAGTTAAGGATGGACCCACTTTAATTTAGTACCAATATATTGGGGCTGATTCTGTGGGGGTTTTCTTCAGGTTTCAGAGAACAAGTGCTGGGCAGTGATTCAGGGAAGGAATTCATGGTGGAGAAGGTTATTGCCAAATGATGCTAAAAGAGAATGTGAGGGTATCTTTTGGATCAGTTGCCTGTCTTATGACCCAAGGAAAGTCACTATAGCTTTATGAGCTTCAGTTGCTCATTTGATCCCTGGAAGACCTCATTGCAATGCAATTTACAGCTATTCTATAAAAGCATCAAGGTAAAAATGGAATCACTCTTTTGATTTCTTAACATACCACCTTCATTTTCCTATTGCCCTTTAGTTAGTTAGTTATTTCAGTCTCTCAGTTGTGTCTGACTCTTTGCAACCCCATGGACTGTAGCATGTCAGGCTACCCTGTCCATCACAAACTCTCTGAGCTTGCTTAGACTCATTTCCATAAAGTCAGTGATGCCATCCAACCATCTCATCCTCTGTCATCCCCTTCTCCTCCTGCCTTCAATCTTTCCCAGCATCAGGGTCTTTTCCAATGAGTCAGTTCTTCACATCAGGTGGTCAAAGTATTGGAGCTTCAACTTTAGCATCAGTCCTTCCATAGGATATTCAGGACTGATTTCCTTTAGTATTGACTAGTTTGATCTCCTTGCAGTCCAGGAGACTCCCAAGAATCTTCTCTAACACCACAGTTCAAAAGCATCAATTCTTCAGTGCTCAGCTTTCTTTACGGCCTTTCTCTATGCCCTGTAGTGATATCAACTTAATTCATTCTGATTTGCCAGGCACTTGCCAAAATTTTTCACTGAATACTCCCATGTCCCAGTGACCACCCTATATTAATCTATTCTAAATGCTCAGCTCACCTAATATGTCGTTTATATAAAGCTGTTGGGAGTAAAAGACTGGAAGCCCAGGTACTGTAATTTGTTTCAGAGTCTGTATCCTAATAAGATGGCTTGTTTTTAGCTTTTCAGATCATGTAAAAATATCTTGTATCTTGAAGGCCTAATTGAAAGCAATCTATAGCCTTTCTTGGGGTTGTATCCCATTGTTTAGTAATTACTAAACATTGTTCAGGTCAGGAAGCAACAGTTAGAACTGGACATGGAACAACAGACTGGTTCCAAATAGGAAAAGGAGTACATCAAGGCTGTATATTGTCACTCTGCTTAGTTAACTTATATGCAGAGTACATCATTAGAAATGCTGGACTGGAAGAAACACAAGCTGGAATCAAGATTGCAGGGAGAAATATAAATAACCTCAGATATGCAGATGACACCACCCTTATGGCAGAAAGTGAAGAGGAGCTAAAAAGCCTCTTGATGAAAGTGAAAGTGGAGAGTGAAAAAGTTGGCTTAAAGCTCAACATTCAGAAAACAAAGATCATGGCATCCGGTCCCATCACTTCATGGGAAATAGATGGGGAAACAGTGGAAACAGTGTCAGACTTTATTTTGGGGGGCTCCAAAATCACTGCAGATGGTGATTGCAGCCATGAAATTAAAAGACGCTTACTCCTTGGAAGAAAAGTTATGAGCAACCTAGCTAGCATATTCAAAAGCAGAGACATTACTTTGCCAACTAAGGTCTGTCTAGTCAAGGCTATGGTTTTTCCAGTAGTCATGTATGGATGTGAGAGTCGGACTGTGAAGAAGGCTGAGGACTGAAGAATTGATGCTTCTGAACTGTGGTATTGGAGAAGACTCTTGAGAGTCCCTTGGACTGCAAGGAGATCCAACCAGTCCATTCTGAAGGAAATCAACCCTGGGATTACTTTGGAAGGAATGATGCTAAAGCTGAAACTCCAGTACTTTGGCCACCTCATGCGAAGAGCTGACTCATTGGAAAAGACTCTGATGCTGGGAGGGATTGGGGGCAGGAGGAGAAGGGGACAACAGAGGATGAGATGGCTGGATGGCATCACGGACTCGATGGACACGAGTCTGAGTGAACTTCGGGAGTTGGTGATGGACAGGGAGGCCTGGCATGCTGTGATTCATGGGGTCGCAAAGAGTCGGACACTACTGAGCGACTGAACTGAACTGAACTGAAATATTGTTTGTCTTCTCAATCTTCTAAGATTCTTAAGCTTTAGTGTAAGTCTACTCCTTTTCACAGTAGTGTAAACATGAAATGTTCCCAGACTTCAGAAATATATCCAAGAGACTGAGATCACTTTAATACCCAAACCTTGCTAGTTTGCTGAGGCCACCTTCTACCTCAGTCTCAGCTTACCCTTTCTCCCCCTCCATCTCAATTAAATATCTCCCTGTGAAGCCATTAGGCGTTTCAGGGGCTCAGAAGAGCTCCAGTACCACAGACCTTTATGTCTCAGCAAAGACAAGAATTCAGCGATAGGCAAAGTGATAGATAAGAAGTGATTTATTAGATCAGGATGCTTGTGAGACTTATAGGCTGGCAAGGATTGGCAGGGGGGCAGTGGTGGTGAAGGTTCTCAACCAGAGAACTTATTGGGCTACAGTTTTATAATCAAAGGAAAAGTGGGGAGGGAGAGAAGAACTTCTTTGTCTTTCTTGAGTAGACGTCATGCTTCCATCATCAGCTCTTCCTCCTGGTTGAGCAGGGGAGTTTTCTTGTCCCTACTTGATCCAGCTAGGTTGTTTTTTATGTGTGCAGAGAGCATGTCCTAGGGATAATTAACTTACTGAGCTCACTGGGCAGGATGTAGGTCTCATGACAGCACTTATTTGATCATTTGGGGGCAATGTCTCGTGCTTCTGTTGCATGATTTTGTTGCCAAGCAAGCCAGCTTGGTTTTGTGGTTAAGTAAACCTGCTCTATTGAGTAATCAGTAACTTACAGGGGTCACCCATATTTTTCTACATACAATCCCCTAGTGGAATTAACTACTTAATCACAACTTTGTCCCTATTTTGAGCTTCCCTGATGGCTCAGACAGTGTCTGCCTACAATGCAGGAGACCTGGGTTTGATCCCTGGGTCAGGAAGATCTTCTGGAGAAGGAAATGGCAAGCCACTCCAGTAGTCTTGCCTGGAAAATTCCATGGACGGAGGGGCCTGGAGGGCTACAGTCCATGGGGTCGCAAAGAGTTGGACATGACTGAGTGACTTTACTTTCACTTTTGTCCCTATCACCTAGGGATGTGGAGAAGGCAATGGCAACCCACTCCAGTGTTCTTGCCTGGAGAATCCCAGGGACGGGGGAGCCTGGTGGGCTGCCATCTATGGGGTCGCAGAGAGTCGGACATGACTGAAGCGACTTAGCAGCAGCAGCAGCAGCACCTAGGGATGACTCAACGTGTGCACAGAACGAATCTGGTTGTTGTTGATGTTTTCCATGGCAACCTCATTTTAAACCAGCTGCCCAATAATTAAGGTGTCTGCAGGACTAGGTGACCATTACTACCCAGACAGAGCCCTGCTTGAACAAAACAGTTGATCTTATGTTGTAGCATCTCCTACAGCAGTCCTCCGATGAAAGTTCTGATGTCCCAGGATGCCACGTCTGTCTGGGGTTCTGGGGCAGAACAAGATGAGGGTCGTCTTCCTAATCTGATATTGTACATTCTAGCCTGGGCTTTGAAACAGCTTCATCTGTAGTGACACCTGCTTGGCTACTGGGCTTCACAAAGCTCCTTATCAAAAAGTTCCTTTAAACTCTGCCTATATCACCTCTCTATAAAGTGTCATACTTTGTTCTTGCGACATTGGAAGGCCCTGCCTGCCAATGCAGGAGACATGGTTCATAGGTTCATGGGAGATCATGGGTTCCCGGATCCAGGAAGATCCCATATGCCTCAGAGCAACTAAGCCCATGCGCCACAACTACTGAGCCTGTGCTCTAGATCCTGGGAGCTGCAACTACGGAAGCCCTCATACCCTAGACCCTGTGCGCTACAATGAGAGAAGCCACTGCAATGAGAAACCCACACACCACAACGAGAGAGTAGCCCCTGCTCCCTGAAACTAGAGAAAAGCCAGCACAGCAACCAAAACTAACTAACTAAATATTTTTAAAATGATGTTAACTAAAAGAGAAAAATCATTTTATGTATACAAGTGTGTATGTTTGTATATCAGAATGTATACTTTTACCTTGTAGGAACCTGGGAGAAGAGTGTGATGATGGAGACCTTTTGAATGGAGACGGCTGCTCAAGGGCATGTGAGTTAGAGGAAGGTTTCAACTGTGTAGGTGAGTTTAGGAGCACCTGCCCACGCTTATGTGCTTTGTTTGGAGGTGTCTCCAATTCTTACTCTTGTGAGCTCTTGATATCTGGCAATGTGTAATTTAGTGATAATAACAATAACATTTGCTGTGTCTATTGTGTGTCTGGCACTGACTGTTTCACATATATTATCCGGTTTAATCCCTACAATAAATATAAGGAGACTAAACAGAGGCACAGAGAGCTTAAATAGCTTGCTTTCTCTTACACAGCTGGTAGTGATGAAGTCGGGATTTGAACCAAGGAAGCAAATCCACATGTTAAACTACTAAATTACCTGGCCTCCTAGATTAATGTTACCAAATATTGCTCTTGGTTCCTCATGTCTAACATCAGACTGTCAGCCAAGTAGCACAATCACAGATTCAACATAAAAATTATGGTGGGACATGTTTTAAGCCAAAGAGAGTACAAGATATCTCTTGGTGTCTGTGTTTAGTAGATAAGATTATGAAGAGTGATACACAGAATTTCTTAATCCTGGAATATCACTGGTAATGTTATTATCAGTGTTATTGCTAGGTGCTATTGACTCTAGACTCTTGCCACACAGGAACGCCCTCCAGAACACTTTTCCTGATTTTGATTAAAGCCATGAACAGGCTTCTTTGTAGATTATTTTTTCATTCCTATGAGCATGCATGCTTAGTTGCTCAGTCAGGTCCAACTCTTTTTGACCCCATGGGCTATCGCCTGCCAGGCTCCTCTGTCCATGGAACTCTCCAGGAAAGAACACTGGAGTGGGTAGCCTTTCCCTTTTCCAGGGGATCTTCCTGACCCAGGTATCAAATCTGGATCTCCTACATTGCAGGTGGATTCTTTACCATCTGAGCCATCAGGGAGGCCCTCCTATGTGCATACATTGAAGTAATTCTGTGGAACATATTTACTCAGCAAAGTTATTTTTAAAAGCAGTGCATTTAACAATATTTTAATGCTTCTAAATTTCAAGACAAAGTTGGATATGATTATAATTATGTATAGTTTATTAAGGTATTAAATACTACAAAGAACACACAAATGCTCCTGCTTTCCTGAGCAGAATAAAAAAATTATAAAATCTTAGTGGTCTTACATCTATCTGTATAACAAAATATGTTCGGTGCCCTCTGTACACAAGTCTAATAGATACCCTGATCCCTTCATATGTCCAGCCTCTTTCCCTTATAGAAATTGCTATATCAGTTCTCGAGCTTTTCTTACATGCATCTAGCAATAAAGATTGCATCTTGAAAGACCATTCTGTTTAAAAGTGGCTTTATATATTATAGAATTCTTCTCCCCCTTTCTGGTTTGGAAATTGATGTTCAGAGCATTTTAGTGACTTGTCCATGGGCATATAATGAGGTGTCTACAAAGCCAGCATTGGAACTCAGCTTTCCTAATTCTTAATCAAGTGCTTTTTCCTTGCTATGAAACTACAGAGGATACATTTTTTCCCCTGTTTTATTTGACTACCATTCAGATATTTGAAATGCCTCCCCACTATTCTCCTTTCCAGTCCAAACATACCCTCATGTGATTAGGTTTCCAGGCCCTTTCCTATTTACCCTAACTTGGCATGCTTCCTATGGTCAATGCCCAGAAAGGAATTCAATACTCCAGATGTGGTCTGGCTGTGTAAAATACACTGAACCAACTACCTCCCCTCTTCTGTACACAAGTGTTTGTTAATGCCATCTCTGTTTGCATCATTCCTTTTTCACATAATGGGCTCATGATACATGCACACACACACACACACACACATACAAACACACACATAGCCTTTGCCACTGCGGTTCATCTCATCTGTCTTAAAAGCGGACCTTACTTTGTTTTCATCACATTTAATTCCATTAAATTTGGTTCATATCCTTTTACCCTCCAACTCCAGGAAGAGATGGTAAAGCATCTGTCTACAGTGCAGGAGACCCAGGTTTGATCCCTGGGTCTGGAAGATCCCCTGGAGAAGGAAATGGCAAGCCACTCCAGGACTATTGCCTGGAAAATCCCATGGACAGAGGAGCCTGGTAGGCTACAGTCCATGGGGTGGCAAAGAGTCAGACACGACTGAGCGACTTCACTTTCACTTACATGGCAAAGTTAAAATGGTCTGTTCCACAGCTAGATATTTATTTCAGTTAGTAATATGCTCATAATATTTAGTTCTATAGCATATAGTTCTAAAGCTCATAGCATATGCTAAGCGTATAGCTCTGTTTCATCATTTCTCAAGAGACTAAGTTTGAAGGAACCATTGTGAAATGTGTTATAAAAGTGGTCTGCTATTTTTGCATTGATTTGAAGAAACAGAAGCAAAGTTTCTAAGTTGATGGTAAAAAAAAAATAGAGATGGGATGATTTGGGAGAATGGCATTGAAACATGTATACTATCATGTAAGAAACGAATCACCAGTCTACGTTCGATACAGGATACAGGATGCTTGGGGCTGGTGCACGGGGATGATCCAGAGAGATGATATGGGGTGGGAGGGGGGGGGGGGGTTCAGGATTGGGAACTCACGTACACGCATGGCGGATTCATGTCAATGTATGGCAAAACCAATACAGTATTGTAAAGTAAAATAAAGTAAAAATAAAAATTAAAAAAAAGAAGCAAGGAGAGACTGTCACTGGATTATATAGAAAAACAAGACATGTATACATATGTATATTATAAAAATATGTCATAAAATATATATTATAAAACAAACACATTCATATGTGCATATGTATATATTCAAAATATGCACAAACATACATATAAAACTCTACATGCAGGCATATATGTATATATGTATGTGTGTATATTAACTATACAAACATAAACTATACATGCATATATATGTATATGTGTGTATATGTGTTCCATATATATATATGGAACAATCATGGAAAAGTCATTCCAAATACACGTATATTGGCTTTGGGGAGTAACTTAGAAAGGCCTTGTATTTAATGGCATGCAGGAGTTAATGAAAACCCAAAATAGGCTCAGAACCAAGTCCTTGGAACAGGAGCATACTCCTAGCAAGTAGAGATAGATTTACTAGAGGAGGGTCTTTGACTTGAAGAAATTATTAAGGAAAATAATGAGTAACTACATGTCAATGAACAGCTGAAAAGTTACTGAAACAGTCCTGTGGTATTTCTGTAAAGAATTTAAAATTAAAAGAATGGAATAGTAACAGTTAATTCTAGTGATGTTACTGAGCGTGTACCTATGCAGTTGCTTTAGTTGTGTCTGACTCTT
Organism: Capricornis sumatraensis; assembly: GCF_032405125.1. Lineage (NCBI taxonomy): Eukaryota > Metazoa > Chordata > Mammalia > Artiodactyla > Bovidae > Capricornis > Capricornis sumatraensis. The sequence continues at coordinate 65,109,014 of NC_091082.1, forward strand.
TGTGACCATATGTACTCTAGCCTGCCATGCTCCTTTGTCCATGGGATTCTCTAGGGAAGAATGCTGGAGTGGGTTGCCATGTCCTTCTCCAGGGGATCTTCCCAACCCAGGGATCACATTGGTGCCTTTTATATCTCCTGCATTGGCAGGTGGGTTCTTTACCACTGGTGCCACCTGGAAAGCCCATGTACCTATGGGATGATCTATTTTAAATCTTGATCTTATTTTCATGTCCTATTATTTTAGGTAGAAATGAAGGATTAGAATTGTGTTACTAATAGGGGTAGACAGGGCAATAATAATAAATAAGTGGCTGTATAACTGCATCTCAGTTTTTTACATTTGAAGAAAGCTAAGTAACATATCAAGTGGCTCAGGGGTAAAGAATCTGCCTGCAATACAGGAGACACAGGAGACACGGGTTTGATTCCTGGGCCATGATGACGCCCTGGAGGAAGGCATGGCAACCCACTCCATATCCCTACCTGGAGAATCCCATAGACAGAGGCACCTACATGGACAGAGCAGGCTACAGTCCATGGGGTCCCCAAGAGTTGGACATGACTGAAGTGGCTGAGCACCCACGCAGTTTACATATCGATGGTTAGTACGGACTATCCACTTAGTAGAAGTTATCCTACAAGCAAGGACCTTGTCCAAGGAATTACAGCTTGCTTTACAGGCCCAGTGATCTTCTCATATATTCATTACTCACACATTTGCTCTTGAAGACAATCTCTCTGCCTTGGTTGAGGTATTGTGGAGTAAAAGAAAGCCCCTGAACCTGCTTTCTGTAAGCCTGGCTCAAAGCCAAGCAGTACTGGTTCTGCATCAAGAGAACTTTGACAAGTCACTTATAATCATGAAGTATCCTTCTTTCAGTTCAGTTTAGTTCAGTCGCTCAGTCATATCCAACTCTTTGCGACCCAATGAACCGCAGCATGCCGGGCTTCCCTGTCTATCACCAACTCCTGGAGTTCACTCAGACTCATGTCCATCGAGTCCGTGATGCCATCCAGCCATTTCATCCTCTGTCGTCCCCTTCTCCTCCTGCCCCCAATCCCTCCCAGCATCAGAGTCTTTTCCAATGAGTCAACTTTTCGCATGAGGTGGCCAAAGTACTGGAGTTTCAGCTTTAGTATCATTCCTTCCAAAGAAATCCCAGGGCTGATCTCCTTCAGAATGGACTGGTTGGATCTCCTTGCAGTCCAAGGGACTCTCAAGAGTCTTCTCCAATATCACAGTTCAAAAGCATCAATTCTTCAGTCCTCAGCCTTCTTCACAGTCCAACTCTCACATCCATACATGACCACTGGAAAAACCATAGCCTTAACTAGATGGACCTTAGTTGGCAAAGTAATGTCTCTGCTTTTGAATATGCTATCTAGGTTGGTCATAACTTTTCTTCCAAGGAGTAAGTGTCTTTTAATTTCATGGCTGCTGTCACCATCTCTGGTGATTTTGGAGCCCCCCAAAATAAAGTCTGACACTGTTTCCGCTGTTTCCCCATCTATTTCCCATGAAGTGATGGGACCAGATGCCATGATCTTTGTTTTCTGAATGTTGAGCTTTAAGCCAACTTTTTCACTCTCCACTTTCACTTTCCTCAAGAGGCTTTTGAATTCTTCTTCACTTTCTGCTATAGGGTGGTGTCATCGGCATATCTGAGGTTATTGATATTTCTCCCGGCAATCTTGATTCCAGCTTGTGTTTCTTCCAGTCCAGCGTTTCTCATGATGTACTCTGCATAGAAGTTAAATAAGCAGGGTGACAATATACAGCCTTGACGTACTCCTTTTCCTATTTGGAACCAGTCTGTTGTTCCATGTCCAGTTCTAACTGTTGCTTCCTGACCTGCATATAGGTTTCTCAAGAGGCAGGTCAGGTGCTCTGGTATTCCCATCTCTTTCAGAATTTTCCACAGTTTATTATGATCTGTATGTTTGAGGTGGGCATTAGACTGGTTGGTAGTTACAGGGTTCTCTTTAGCAGCTGGAATAAAAATGTAATTATTTTTACTGGACACATATAAAAATACCTTTTCAAATGTCAAACAATGTTTCTTGACAGGGGAACCAAGCCTGTGCTACATACATGAGGGAGATGGAATATGTGAGCCTTTTGAGAAGGAAACCAGCATTGTAGACTGTGGCCTCTATACTCCCAAAGGATACCTGGATCAGTGGGCTACCCAAGCTTTTGCTTCTCATGAAGACAAGAAGAAATGTCCCGTTTCCTTGGTAACTGGAGCACCTCATTCCATGGTAAGTTAAGACTAGTCAAGGGTAAACAAAATTGTTAAGTGATTCCCCCAGATACTGACCTTGAGCTTACATTTTTTTCTCCTAACTTTGACACCAAATTTAGTTAACAAACTCCGAATAAAATAATGTTAAATGAAAAGCTTCTAGGCTATCAATTAAATCTCATCCCCCACCCTTACCCCACTTACCTTCACTAGTTTCCATCTAGGAACCTTTGACTATGCAATAACTGACTGAAAGGTACACAAAAGCATCTCAAAATTAGCCTTATAATATACATGTCAGAAATTACACTTGGGCTTTGAATTTGGAAGAATTTATCTTGAAAGAAGATAAATGAGCAGTAAAGTCAGAATACTTGGATGACACTGTTGGACCTATCAGTATCATTATGATTATTACTAAGTGACATTTGGCAAGTCACTTAACTTCTCTGGGCCCCAATTTTCTCATATGTAAATCTTTTGCATTTAACTCAAGGTTTATTGCAAGATCAAATGAAATTTAAAATATATATTAAAGATTAAAATATAATTTGATTTTAAAATTATTATTATTAAAGACTTTTGAGAATTAGTACTAAAATCAAATCCATAGGCACACGATTTTCCATGAATTTCTACCTAAGTAAATAGAAGATCTTCTGAGAACTTTGAGGACTGACTTCTGTGAATTATAAATACCTGAAAGAAGATTAAGTGAAAAAAAGTGAAAATGTTAATTGTTCAGTTGTATCTGACTCTTTGCGATGCCATGGACTATATATAGCCCACTGGGCTCCTCTGTCCATGGGATTCTCCAGGCAAGAACACTGGAGTGGGTTGCCATCCCCTCCTCCAGGGGATCTTCCCAACCCAGGGATAGAACGTGGTTCTCTTGCATTGCAGGTGGATTCTTTGCTGTCTGAGCCATCAAGGAAACCCAAAGATTAAGGGCTTTGGTTTTTGAATGCTATTCTAGATGTTTCCATTGCCAAATATACTCTTCCATGCTTTATAACAATAAGTAATACAGTCATTTTTGACCGAAGTAAGATTTGTTAACAGCTCTCTAGGTATTTTAGGCCAGAGGCAAATCATTGGTTTTTGGTCTTGAGGAGACAGCCCATGGGACTGAGGAACTAGCCAAGGCTGGTAGTCCAGGTCAAGGAACTCATCAAGGACCCAAGTGTCTCTGAGATTTTGGCTCTTTCCACACTTGACTTGCAGTTTTCTTCCTCAAGCTCATGAGATGACTACTGCCCTCCAGGTGTGAAGTCATTATTTCAAGCAGAAAGAAGGGGGAAGGTCAAAGGGAAACAAATGCATGTGAGCTGAGTCTGTTTTTAGTGTGAAAATGGGAGCTGTTCCAGGAATATAGGCATCTACCAACATCCCATTGTTCAGATCCAGGTCACTTCACCAGCCTTAGTTGTAAGGGACCCTGAGGAGATGAGCATTTATAGCTGGATACACTGTCACCTTGAACAAGATTAAAGTTTGTTAATAAGAAGGAGGGAGGTATGGATATGGACAGCCAATTAGCCATGCCTGTCTCGCTCCTTTAGCCAATTCTGAAGGCATCTTTCTCAAGACTTCTGATGCCCAATGGTAGGAAGTTAGGAAAGTTAGGTGACTTTGAGTTAGTAACAGCTCTCTAAAGCAGCTTTTAGTCTAGCTTGTCTGTCTTCCCCAGTGGGAAAATTTTTCTGGAATTTCTCTTTCCTGGTTCCTTTTCCCAACTTAGTGTTTCCTTGAGTCGCTTGTCTCACTCCTGGGCCAGTAGAGCCTAGAATCATCATCGTGGACAGATTTCCCTAACTAGTCCTAGGAGCAGTTGTCTGAAACGTGCCAGGAGAATTCGTTGAGTAAGGCCCCTGGACCACCGATGGGCTGTAAGTTGTCACATGTGTTCTTTCTCAGTGATAAGTTGGATATTGAGGCTAAGAGAGAGCACTGAGACATTCTACCTTGAGAAAAGTTTTCTGCCAATAATGTCATCATGAGGCATTCAGAAAGAGGAAAACATTGGTTTTGAGCTGGTAGTTTCATTATCTTTACTTATCTCTCACCCTTCATGTTTAATTTTTGGTTGAAATTGCATTTCAGGTTTGTACATCATACCGTCCAGATTTACCAGAGCACCAACCCCTAATTGGCTGGTTTCCCTGTGTCCCCAGTGGAAATAGATCTCAAGATGAAGGGAGTAAGCAGCCAAAAGGTAGCCTGAAGAGAGAGGATGATGTTTGGCTCAAAGTAAGTAACTCAAATTTTTTTTGTGAAAACTGGATAGATTGTGTGTGTGTGTGTGTGTGTGTGTGTGTGTGTGTGTGTGTGTAAATGATACATTGGAATGTCAGGAAATTTCCTTTTGTCATCTAAACGCTTTTATGTTTTGAATTTATTTTCATTTCTTTTTGAATGTTGGACTTTTCTTTATAAGCAATCACTCTATCAAAGTGTAATATACATATAGAAAAGTACAAAAATCAGAAATGATTGATAAATTTTTACAAAGTAAACATCCTCTCCAACCACCACAGAGATTAAAAAAAAAAAACAGAAAATTAACATTACCCCCAAAAGGCTCTGTCATTCTCCCCCTCATTATACTACAGAGGTATCTACTATTTTTCCTTTTATCACCAAAGAATAGTTTTGCCTGTTTGTATTTTAGGTGAAAAATTTGACAGTCTGTAGTATTTGTGTCTGATTCTTTCTTACTCAGCATTCTATCTCTGGGATTCATTCAGGCTGCTATACTTAGCAATAGTGTTCATGTCCACTGTGGTGCAGAATTCTAGTGCATCAATGGGCCATACTTTAATTAATCATAGTAATGGAACTTTTGTTTATTTCTAATTTTTCTCTATTATATATTACAAATAGTTCTGCTATAAACACTTCTGTACATTTCTTTTGGTGAATGTATACAGATAGTTGGGTATATTTGGAACGGCTAGATAGTAATTAGGCAGATGCTCAGCTTTAGTAGATAATAGCAAATGGTGTTCTACTTGGTTAGACTAGTTTATACTCCCAACAGAGGCTTATGAAGCAATTGCTTTATAGTTTTACTGATTACTTGGTATTTTAAGTCTTAATTTTAACCATTAAGTATGTAAATGTACCTCCCTATGGTTTCAATTTACATTTACATTTTGACTAATGAAGCTGTAATGTTTATATGTATATCGGCCATTTCTATTGATATATCCTTTTTCCCTCTTTTTTTCTGAAGGGTTTATTCAAGTCTTTTGCTCAATTTTCTATTGGAATGTCATTTTCATCTTAATTTATATGATTTCATTGCAATTTTTGGAATATATAAATCATATTTCAGTTGTATATTGTTTAATATTTTCCAGCATTCCATGGCTTACTTTTTTTTTACTCTTAATGGTATATTTGATGAAGAGTTCTAAATTTTACCACAATCCAGTTTATTTTTATTTTTCTTTATGGTTAGTGCTAATCATGTACTGTATTAGAAGTCTTTGCTTACCACAAAGACATACTTCCCTATGTTATCTTCTAGAAATGTTATTGTTTCACCTTTTATATACAGATCTACAATCCTCTGGAATTTTTACATATTGTGTGAGGTAGGGATCAAGATTTTTTTCTCCCTAGAACTAGAACCACCATTGAAAATGAAAGTGTTAGTTGCTCAATCATGTCTGATTCTTTGTGACCCCATGGACTGTAGCCCACCAGGCTCTTCTGTCCATGAAATTCTGCAGGCAAGAATACTGAAGTGGGTAGCCATTTTCTTCTCTAGGGATCTTCCTGACCCAGGGATCAAACCTGGGTCTCCTGCATTGCAAGCAGATTCTTTATCATCTGAGCCACCAAAATAACAACTTGAAGGCAATGTATAATCCTTTGCCAATAGTTTTGGATCCTTTCTGTGAATATATTAAGTGTTTTTTCATTTATATTCATTAGAGCTTGGTCCCTACATTAAAAAAGAAAAATTTTGCTATCTTGTCAGGTTTATGATGAAGGCCAGGTTGGACTCCTAGAGTAAGTTTCCTTTATTCCCCAGTTTTCTGAAATATTTTGTGAAAGGTTGGTGTTAAATTTTCATGGACTTCATCAGTAAAGCTATCTGAGTCTGGCATTTTCTTTGAGGAAAATATTTAAATATATGTTAAAATCTTAAACTAAATATTACAGAATTGGGGCTTTCTATTTCTTCTTAGGTTAACTTTGGAAAAAGTTGTTTTTTCTTTTTAATAATTTGTCCATTTTTTTTCCTAAAAGTTTGAATTTATTGGCATTAAGTTTTTCATAATGCTCTCTTATTTTGTCTATTTCTATACTCCCTAGGACTTTTTTTAGTTATTCTATTGCTAATTTTTGTCTTCTCTCTTTTATTTTTTTGCTTAGTATTGCTAAAGACTTAACAGTTATATTAATCTTTCATTAATGTTTTTATAGAACCAAAGATTATACATGTGTGTATATATGTATGCTTATATATATGTACATAAATATACATGTGTAAACATAAAAGAAAGGAAATAATGAAAGTAGCATACATGTGTGCTCTTATTTTCATTATTGCCTCTTTTTATGTTTACATTTAATTTGCTCTTGCGATGATGCTTAGATCATTAATTTTTAGCTTCTTTCTTTTTAAAATATAAACATTAAGGTGACAAGTTTCCTTCTGAATGTGACTTTTGCAACATGTTACATTTCACATGTCTTATTTGTATTATCATTCAGTTCAAACATATTTTCCAATTTTTATTTGACTACTTTTGTGATCTCTGAGTTATATATAAATATGCTGATGAATGTCCAAACATTTTTTGGAAATTGTTTATTTTTTGTTTTTGATTTATAGCTAGAGTCTTCTGTGCTCAAAGATTGTATTTGGTATGATGTCAAGCCTTTTTAATTTGTTGACCTTTGAATTATGGAAAAACATATGGTTAATTGGGCTTCCCTGGTGGCTCAGTGGTAAAGAATCTGCCTGCCAAATAGGAGATGCAGGTTCGATCCCAGGTTTGGGAAGATTCCCAGAGAAGGAAATGGCAACCCTTTCCGGTATTCTTGCCTGGAAAATCCCATGGATAGAGGAGCCTGGCAGGTTACAGTCTATGGGGTAACAAAAGAGTTGGATACAACTTACTGACTAAACAACAATATGGTTAATATTGACAAATATTGCATGTACTTTCAAAGAAATATGTAGTCTGAAATAGTTGGATATAGCATTCTATATTTTTAACATAGATCAAGTTCATCCATCATGTTGTTAAAATTTCCCATATTGTATATTTTCCTTGAAATTCTTCCCACCAGTTACTGAGATACATGTTAGACTTTCTTACCATAATCTTAAACTTGCCTGTTTCACTTTTATTTTTGCCAGTTGTTGATCTACGCATTGATTTATTTACATTTTGAGACTATTATTAAATATTCAGGCAATTCTCACTTTGTAGCATAGAAACACAAAATGACCATGTATCCTAAAAGTGTACAAAGCAAGCTAAATAATCAATGGTGAAAATTACAATTGTTACATGATATTTTTGTCACAACATTAAAACCTTTTATTTTTAGAAGTATATGTGAAATGAAATGAAAAAATAGTAAAATTTAGCTCATTATAACTTAAAACATTACAGAGAATTAAAGTGTTTAATTTCTTTGTAAAAAAATTTACAAGCATAGTTTTAACAGTTCTTGCCCTTTTTTTTTTGCATCATATGACTTATATTACAAAGCAAGCGATTTTTCTTTGCCATTGTGGATTGTAATATTCCTTTCCAAGTTTGATCATCTTCCAACACTTTATGGTATTTTACACTTTCAATGTTATGAAACATCGCTGAGAGTTCTTTTAATATGAATATTTTCTTGGCATCATTTCCTCCGGGACATCTTTATCCTTTTTATCACAACCACTTTTCTCCTTTTTGCTGATAATTTCATTTTCACTAAGTTCCTCTGGCTGCAAATACAGAGTCTCTCAAATGGCAGCAGTAGCAGCATTCCTGTACTCAATTATTTCATCTATAATTCTATTTACCTTTCATTCAAATTTCACCTCCAGCATTATAATATTTTATTTCTTTGCTGCACTTTCATCTTTCCTAGAGGATCCCTTCCTATGATTATCCATTTCTGTAAAATGTCATGTGGATAATATGTCAGTGGGAGATGAGACAATGCAGCTGCACATTTTTCTGTCTCTGTGTGAACAGAATAACAGGTACACGGGGACCAATCAATGACAATTTGAAAGAAGAGATGTAATTGGTCACTTTATCATGATCCTCATTGGTTATTTATATGGTGATTTATATGGTGATATGGAAGGACTATTCATGGAGTTTATACTTTCCGCAGTTACAATTAATACTTTTTGCTAATTGAAATTTGAATCACATATTCTGGTATTATATAACTAAATTGTGATAACTGATATTTGTGTATATGGAAACTACATAAAATGAAACTACTGTCAGTAGATAATTTTAGAACTTACTATACCTTTCTCATTCTGTTGTTTTCCTCTATTTCTTTGCATTGATCACTGAGGAAGGCTTTCTTATCTCTCCTTGCTATTCTTTGGAACTCTGCATTCAGATGCTTATATCTTTCCTTTTCTCCTTTGCTTTTTGCTTCTCTCCTTTTCACAGCTATTTGTAAGATCCCCCCAGACAGCCATTTTGCTTTTTTGCATTTCTTTTCCATGGGGATGGTCTTGATCCCTGTCTCCTGTACAATGTCATGAACCTCAGGCACTCTATCTATCAGATCTAGTCTCTTAAATCTATTTCTCACTTCCACTGTATAATCATAAGGATTTGATTTAGGTTATACCTGAATGGCCTAGTGGTTTTCCCCACTTTCTTCAATTTTAGTCTGAATTTGGCAATAAGGAGTTCATGATCGGAGCCACAGTCAGCTCCCAGTCTTGTTTTTGCTGACTGTATAGAGCTTCTCCATCTTTGGCTGCAAAGAATATAATCTGTCTGATTTCAGTGTTGACCATCTGGTGATGTCCATGTGTAGAGTCTTCTCTTGTGTTGTTGGAAGAGGGTGTTTGATATGACCAGTGTGTTCTTTCAGCAAAACTCTATTAGCCTTTGCCTTGCTTCATGCTGTACTCCAAGGCCAAATTTGTCTGTTACTCCAGGTGTTTCTTGACTTCCTATTTTTGCATTCCAGTCCTGTATAATGAAAAGGCCATCTTTTTGGGGTGCTAGTTCTAAAAGGTCTTGTAAGTCTTCATAGAACTGTTCAACTTCAGCTTCTTCCGTGTTACTGGTTGGGGCATAGGTTTGGATTACTGTGATATTGAATGGTTTGCCTTGGAGATGAACATAGATCGTTCTGTTGTTTTTGAGATTGCCTCCAAGTACTGCATTTCAGACTCTTTTCTTGACCATGATGGCTACTCCATTTCTTCTGAGGGATTCCTGGCCCACAGTAGTAGATATAATGGTCATCTGAGTTAAATTCACCCATTCCAGTCCATTTTAGTTCGCTGATTCCTAAAATGTCGATGTTCACTCTTGCCGTCTCTTGTTTGACCACTTTCTATTTGCCTTGAGGATCTAACACTCCAGGTTCCTATGCAATATTGCTCTTTACAGCATTGGACCTTACTTCTATCACCAGTCACATCCACAGCTGGGTATTGTTTTTGCTTTGGCTCCATCCCTTCATTCTTTCTGGAGTTATTTCTCCACTGATCTCCAATAGCATACTGGGCACCTACCAACCCAGGGAGTTCCTCTTTCAGTATCCTATCATTTTGCCCTTATACTGTTCATGGGGTTCTCAAGGCAAGAATACTGAAGTGGTTTTCCATTCCCTTCTCCAGTGGACCACATTCTGTCAGACCTCTCCACCATGACCCACCCGTCTTGGGTGGCCCCACATGGCATGGCTTAGTTTCACTGAGTTACATAAGGCTGTGGTCCATGTGATCAGATTGGTTAGTTTTCTGTGATTATGGTTTCAGTGTCTGCCCTCTGATGCTGTCTCACAACACCTACCGTCTTACTTGGGCTTCTCTTACCTTGGACGAGGGGTATCTCCTCACTGCCGCCCCTCCTGACCTTGAATGTGGAGTAGCTCCTCTCAGCCCTCCTGTGCCCATGCAGCTGCAGCTCTTTGGACGTGGGGTTGCTCCTATGGCATGGACCTAACAGAAGCAAAAGATATTAAGAAGAGGTGGCAAGAATACACAGAAGAACTGTACAAAAAAGATCTTCATGACCAAGATAATTATGATGGTGTGATCACTCACCTAGAGCCAGACATCCTGGAATGTGAAGTCAAGTGGGCCTTAGAAAGCATCACTACGAACAAAGCTAGTGGAAGTGATGGAATTCCAGTTGAGCTATTTCAAATCCTGGGGGATGATGCTATGAAAGTGCTGCACTCAATATGCCAGCAATTTTGGAAAACTCAGCAGTGGCCACAGGACTGGAAAAGGTCGGTTTTCATTCCAGTCCTAAGGAAGGGCAATGCCAAAGAATGCTCAAACTACCGCACAATTGCACTCATCTCACATGCTAGTAAAGTAATGCTCAAAATTCTCCAAGCCAGGCTTCAGCAATACATGAACTGTGAACTTCCAGATGTTCAAGCTGGTTTTAGAAAAGGCAGAGCAACCAGAGATCAAATTGCCAACATCTGCTGGATCATGGAAAAAGCAAGAGAGTTCTAGAAAAACATCTATTTCTGCTTTGTTGACTATGCCAAGGCCTTTGACTTTGTGGATCACAATAAACTGTGGAAAACTCTGAAAGAGATGGGAATACCAGACCACCTGACCTGTCTTTTGAGAAATCTGTATGCAGGTCAGGAAGCAACAGTTAGAACTGGACATGGAACAATAGACTGGTTCCAAATAGGAAAAGGAGTACGTCAAGGCTGTATATTGTCACCCTGCTTACTTAACTTCTATGCTGAGTACATCATGAAAAACGCTGGACTGGAAGAAGCACAAGCTGGAATCAAGATTGCCGGGAGAAATATCAATAACCTCAGATATGCAGATGACACCACCCTTATGGCAGAAAGTGAAGAGGAACTAAGAAGCCTCTTGATGAAATTGAAAGAGGAGAGTGAAAAAGTTGGCTTAAAGCTCAGCATTCAGAAAACGAAGATCATGACATCTGGTCCTATCACTTCATGGGAAATAGACGGGGAAACAGTGGAAACCATGGCAGACTTTATTTTGGGGGGCTCCTTCCAGTGGACACCCAGCTTTCTTTATAGTCCAACTCTCACATCTATACATGATGACTGGAAAAACCATAGCTTTGACTAGATGGAACTTTGTCAGCAAAGTAATGTCTCTGCTTTCGAATATGCTGTCTAGGTTGGTCGTGGCTTTTCTTCCACGAGCATTACTTTACTAGCATGTGAGATGAGTGCAATTGTGTGGTAGTTTGAGCATTCTTTGGCATTGCCCTTCTTTGGGATTGGAATGAAAACTGACCTTTTCCAGTCCTATGGCCACTGCTGAGTTTTCCAAAATTTCTTTCATGGCTGCAGTCACCATTTGCAGTGATTTTGGAGCCCAAGAAAATACAGTCTGTCACTGTTTCCACTGTTTCCCCATCTATTTCCCATGAAATGATGGGACCAGATGCCATGATCCTTGTTTTTTGAATGTTGAGTTTTAAGCCAGCTTTTTCACTCTCCTCTTTCACTTTCAACAAGAGGCTCTTTAGTTCTTTGCTTTCTGCCATAAAGGTGGTGTTATCTGCGTATCTGAGGTTATCGATATTTCTCCTGGCAATCTTGATTCCAGCTTGTGCTTCATCCAGCCTGGCATTCCACATGATGTACTCTGCATATAAGTTAAATAAGCAGGATGACAATATACAGCCTTGACATACTCCTTTCCCAGTTCCCTCCTTTTTGAGCCACTAGGGAACCCCTTCCAGTGTTCTTGCCTGGAGAATCCCAGGGACGGGGGAGCCTGGTGGGCTGCCGTCTATGGGGTCGCACAGAGTTGGACATGACTGAAGTGACTTAGCAGCAGCAGCAGCAGGGAAGCCCTTAGATTAAATAAGTGGTTTTATTATTTTATTTTCCATTCTATCAATTTGTTGGCTATACTTTTATTCTCTATCTTTGTTATCCTATAGATCGCAAGCTGTGTACTTAAATGGTTAGAGTCTACTATGAATTAGTATTCTCACAGTTTCATAATCAACAAGTAACTTAGAATGCTTTGTCTCTATTTTCTGTTTTCTGGCTTTTTAAAGATAAAATGATTTAATGTTTCCTAATATTGACCTTCTCAGTGGCTTTGGTCCTTTCTGTATTTCTATGTTTTTCATTTTTATTTAGAAGAAATTCATTTATATTATTTTTTTAAATGTGAATCTGCTGGCAGTGAATTCTTCCGGTTTTTGTGTAGCTGAAGATATCCTTGACATTTATTTTCAAAGGATATCTTTGCCTGGTATAGAATTCTAGGTGGCCAGTTGCAGTTTTCACTGGTTTAAAGATGTTATTTCATCGCCTTTTTACCTACATACTTTCTCTGGAAAGTTAGCTGAACATCTGATATATATTACCTTGAACGCAATGTCTTTTATTCTCTGGTGTTTTAACATAATCTTCTTATATTTTGTCTTCAACAGTTTTACTGTAATGTTCCTAAGTCTGTTTTTCTTTGCATATATCTGGCTAAGAGTTCATCAAGCTTCTTGAATCTATAGCTTAATGTCCTTGCTTGCGCTTTCGTTTTTTGAACACCAAATTACTTTCTGCTGTATATCTTTTGTTCCTTTTTTCTTTGTTCTATTTTCCATTCCTTTTGTTCCCCATGCTGCAGCCGGGTTATTTTATGCTGAATTATCTTCTGTTTCATTAAACCCAACTTTCCCTCCATACAATCAGTTGTTAAACTATTATTAATTTCAGTCATTTAATTCTAGAACACCTATTTAATTTTTCCTACAGGTTCTCTTTTTCTTTGAAATTCCCCATCCTGTTGTTTATTTTCAAAATATACTAATCACAATCATTTTAAAGCCTGTGTTTGATAATAGTAATGTATTGGTGAGTGGAGGTCTGTGCATGTTAGTTTTTTTTCTTAATTTTCATTCATTTAGGCATATCTACTATCGTACTGAATAGTGTCTTAATTGAATATCAGACACAAAAAAATACATAGGCTCTAGCCAATAATCCCTTCAAGATTATTTTCTTTAGGAAAATGTATAATAAGATTTCGGAAACAGCACCTTAATTTAATCAGTACTGAAGTTGACTCAACCTGTGCTTCTGTATTAATGAGCCTTGATACATTTTATATTTCCTTTTCTGCTGAGGCCCATCCCTTCAAGGGTCTCAACTAAAAGTGTGGACTGAGCCTCTCATCTTGGTAGTATCTGAAGCACCATTTCTGTTTCCTGAGCACTATGTGACTGTTTTTTTGGCCTTTAATCTGCCTGCTTCTTATACTCTTAATCTTCATAGCTTAGAATCTGAAAAATACCTCCGTGGCAACAGTGGCACAGAATGTTAGGTTACCTTCAATGTGATTTCTTTTTGAGTCTCGACTGCCTTAGTTGCTCTCAAATGCTTTTAAACTTTCTTTTTTACTTTATTCATACTTTAAAACTGTTCTTACCAAGGGTATGTGTTTTGCTGTATGTTACTTCATTGTAATTGGAAGCAAAAATCTACAACTGGAATTTTATTAATGTATAATAGTTAGCTACCATATGTATTTTAGGTTCTTATTACAAGTGATATAAGAGTAATAATACTTGTATAAGGAAAAAGTAACTAATATCATTGAAAATTAATATATAAAAGCTATTTTAAAAATTTAGTTTTCACAAATTCACAAAATACCAAATAAATTAGAAAGTGATTTTTAAAAATAATCTGATTAAGTTTTTTTCAAAGTTCTTTTGAGGACTGAATGATTTTTGATTCTTCATTATTTCTTTAATCTCACTTTAATCTTTATTTGATATACAAGTATGATTTGTATTCTGTGGATCACAGACAAATTTATTACAGTGAGAAACAACTATACTGGAAAATATTAGCCTTGAAAATGCCTTTCCAAAATCTTTTCTTGCTACTTGCCCAACAAAATGTCTTTCATTTTAGTCCATATTTACTAAGGTAACTTGTCTCTTTTAGTTTTCCTTATCATTATTTCTTTACATCTTGGGTCAATAGACAAAATTATGAGATCTCTTACATAGCATAAAATGTAGATTATTTTTATTATTTACAATAATAAGTACATTTTAAAACCACTCATAGTTTACAATGTGCATTCTCACACACTCTTTTATTTGAACTCCTTAATAGTCCTATGAGTTTGGCATGTTTTCCTATTTTATAGATGGGGAAAATCAGAATCAAATACTCAGAGTGCTTTTTCCTACATCACCCAAGAATAAAAGGGTAAATCTGAAGTTCAGACTCATGCCTCTTGATCTAATCCCATGTTTATTTCTTTACACTATGTTGCATCATTCAATCAAAATTCATTATGCACCTGTGATATGCCAAACCCATAAATAATCACTGGGAATAAACAGGGAAATATGACATGAGCAAGAAAAAAAGTTAAACCATGTGTGGACTTGGAAGAAAAGGTTCCCTTTTTTCTTTTGTTGGATTTCTTCTGAATTCTTCAAAGACAATATCTGTGGGTCTAGTTCACAGGATTTATTAAGTGCATATTGGAAACTCTAGGTGCCATTAGGGAATAGAGAAAGAAACAGAAGGCATGATCCTTCTCAGAAAGTCCATTGACATTAAGCAATATAGACAACCAATGAAACAATCTGAAAAGCAAATATGCAGTGAATTACTTGTTTGGCTTTACATGGAACCCATCATCATATGCAAAAGTCACATGTTCGTGTTTATTTTCATTGCTGTTCTAAAAGCAAAAGTTAAGAATGGCCTCACTCAGGCTAGACTGGTTAGCATTCCTAACGGAAGCCGTCAGGTGGTTGGTCAAAGTATCTGAAATACTAGGGTTCTCCACCTTGGTTATAAATTACAGACCACTGCCTGGAAACCCTCGCTACATAAAACCTAAAGCCTGTTACATGATTTCCTTCTTTTCTTTGAGTTTAACTAGCCAGACTCTGCATATGAATCCTCAACAGAAATGTAGTGTATATTTAATTGATTAGATTTCAAAGATCAGAATCCGTAAAACTAGGCATTAAGAGCATAAAAAGTGACACATTTATTGTGATTTAGTCTGTTCCAAATATCTTATTATCAATTCTTATACAAATTTTTATCAGAGATATGACTTTTCTGATTCTAAAAATGATTATCTGAAAACTCAGAGATGCTAAGCATTTCAGATAATACAGCAGCGGTACAAATTCAAATTCAAATCCAGCTTATTCCAAAGTCCATGTTTTTCCCTCCATGTTTTCCCAGGAGTTGGGAAATATTTTCTTTGAAGAGCCAGGTAACACGTATTTTAGGGTGTGTGGGCCATTTGGTCTCTGTTACAGTTATAGCTTCCCAGGTGGCACTAGTAGTAAAGAACCCACCTGCCAATGCAGAAGATGTAAGAGATGCAGGTTTGATTTCTGGGTTGGGAAGATCCCCTGGAGGAGGGCATGGCAGTCAACTCCAGTATTCCTGCCTGGAGAAGCCCATGGACAGAGGAGCCTGGCGGGCTACAGTCCACAGGGTCGCACAGAGTCAGACATGACTGAAGTGACTTAACACAGTTACTTAACACTGCTGTTACAGAGTAAAAGTAGCCTAGACAATACAGAAACGAGTGAGCATGGTTGTGCTATAATAAAATTATATTTATGAACACAAAAATTTCAATTGCATATAATTTTCACATTATTCACATTATTTTTCTTTGAATTTTTTTTCAACCATTTCAAAATGCAAAAGTCATTCTTAGCTCACAGACCATAAAAAACAGGCAGTGGATCAGCTTTGGCCCATGGACTATAGAGTCTGACCTCTGCTGTATTTCTAGTTTTCCAGTCCACTACCTAAAATGAACAGAATATTGTACTGTAGAGGGATTCGATGATGAATGAATCTTCACCCTTAAGGTACATACTCCTCAGCGTTCATGTTTACACAACTACCGCAGAAGATGAAATGCTATGCTACAAATACAGTTAAGTGTAAAATAGACTCAAAAGGACCTAGTGAGTGATTGGACATAGAGAGACAGAGATAGCTTTATCTCAAGTGGAATTTCCCCATGTATATAATCTTCCACACCCCTCTATACCCCTCCCCCCTCCACACACATATACACACTCTACGATTTAGAAATTTTAGTCATAACAGATTGCTTTCATTGATGGAAAACACCAAAGTTTTTATATTTCCATAGCCTTTCAGGTAAGGAGTTCATGTTTTCCTTCTTGGTAAGTGCTTTCTCCACTTTGACTTTCCAAAAAACACATGCTAATCTAAGATTTAGCCCAAGGATTACTTCTATTATAATGCCTAGACTTTTCTGAATTTCTCTGCCAAACCCTACTTACTCTGTGTAATTAATCTCTTCCTCCTCTGTGCTTCCTCAATAAACATTTCTGTCACAGTTCCTATACACTTGCAAATAATCCATAGTTCAAAGAAGACTTTATAGGGAAATTAGAAAATATTTTGAGTTGAATGAAAATAATATGTCAAATTTTATGGGATGCAATTAAAGCAATGTTACAGGGAAATTTATAGCTTTAAATGTCTATGTTTGGCATGAGTAGGGGGGTGGGGAGGTAGTTAGGGTTGGGGGAAAGCATTATAAAAAAAGGGCTTCCCCGGTGGTTCAGATGGTAAAGAATCTGCCTGGAATGCAAAAGACTCACGTTCGATCCTTGGATTGGGAATATCCCCTGGAGAAGACAATGGCTACCAATCTATTTTTGCCTGGAGAATTCCATGGACAGAGGAGCCTGGCAGGGTAAGGTCCGTGGAGTCACAAAGAGTCAGACACAACTGAGTGACTAAGACTTCTACTTTTTTCAAGCATTATAAAATCAATAATCAATTTTCACCTGAAGTAATTGGAAAAAGAGCAAATAAAAACCAAAGTAAAAATAAAAAGGAAATAACAAAGAGCAAAAGTCAGTCAAGTAGAAAAAAAAATTCCCGTATCATCACTGTTATTTTATTTTCTCTAGAAATAGCAGCAGTGCAATTAGACTTTTAGTTTTATACTTTATGAGATATAAAATAAATGAAATATAAAACATGAACAAAAGATTTAAAATTTAAATCATTTTCTCATAAACTGAATTAACATCTAAAGAGAAAAACAACCTGAAAATTATTTCACTTATCTATTTTTTATAGTTTTGCCCTTAAAATTTAGTTTTTAACATATTTAAAATTCATTTTCATATGTAGACTACAATAGAGTCCCATTTTGTTTTCTAAATATAATAAGCCAGTTTTTCTAACTCTATCCATTAAAACTTTAATCCTTACCCTGATAATTTGTGGTACTATATTAACTATATACTAGTTTCTGGAATATTCAAGAGCCAGTTTTTAAACACTCTGTTCTATTCTATTGATCTATTTTTCTACTCCTTATACCAGAAATACAATACACTGTTTCTATTACTATAACTGTTTACTATGTAAAACATTTCTGGTGGAGCATATACTCCCCCCTTTCCACCTTTTTGCACATCTTTTTCAAAATTGAATTAGCTATTCATTACTCACTTATTTCATATTATTCACTTATTTCACATTATTCACTTATTTTCCAATTTTAGAAGAAGATTTGGATAGTTTCTTCCACTTCTTGAAAAGCATACTGGTACATACGAGCTGAATTTAATCAAATACTTGATTTTCACTGTTTAATATGATCTTGTAATTTCTCTTCTTTGATCCATCATTATGTTGAATCACATTGATGGATTTCTTTTCTAAGATATCAAATCATGTTTGCCTTTGTGGAGTGAACCTGCTAGTTTATTATATGTAATATTTAAGCATACTCTTGGATTTTATTGATTTTTAATCTTGGATTCTTACTTTTACATTTATATGTGAAATTAGTTTATAGATTTCTTTTTTGAATATTCAGAATATACAACTCTCATAAAATTGTTTGGGCAAGTTTTCCTCTTTTCTATTTTTTGAAGCCACTTGTATAAAATAAGAATTATCTGTTCCTTCAAAATTTGTCAGAACCCACCTGTAAAACCAACTGAGCCTGGGGCTTTTTTGAGGAAACATTTATAATTTCTATTTAAAGGTTTTTGATTGTTATTAATATATTCAATTTTTCTTTTCCAATTTTGGATTACTTGATAGTTCCAGAATTTTATTTGAATATGTAAAAGTTCTTCTACATATTCAAATTTTAATACGGATAGTTGTTCATAATATATTTATGAACAACTCTGTTTTAGGTATAGTTAGGTTTAGGTATAGTTATCATTCCCTTTATATTGTAATTTTTTGAACCTTCCTTTTCTCTTGTTTTCTTAATTACACATGCCTGGTACTTCTTCAAAGAACAAATTTTAGTTTGATTCATTTCTGTTTTTATTCTAGTTGCTGTTCTCCAATTCACTGATTTCTGTCCTTCTCTTTATTATTTCCTCCCTTCCTGTTTCTCTGGATTTACACTGATGTTCTTTTTTAGATTCTTGTGTTGGACACTTGGATAATTTGTTTTCACTGTTTCATAAATATTCCCTCTAGATGTTATTTTAACTGTAGTCCATAAGTACTGATATATAGTTCTTTTATTGTCAATGAGTCCTAAGTATTTTTTATACCTCATAATTTCTTTCTGAAGTTGTGAAATTTTAATAGCATTTTGTTTCTAGCCCTGATTTTTCAGAGCATAACAACTTTAATTGTGCCAGTTATGTCAATATTAGAGTTTTACTCCTCTTCCACTTGGCCCAACAGTTTCTTAGGAAGTACTTAAACAGTGAGCCTTTATTCATTCAGAAATTAAGGACCAGTCAGTACTAGAGATGTATTAGAGATTCTCCTAGCTGGTCCAAAAGTGTTTACCAGTACTCTTACCATTTCTCTCTCTCTCTCTTTTTTTAACATACAGAAATATTTACAAAATCCTTTTTCCTTTCCTCTTTTCTTATTTTAAAATTTTGTGTTCTTTGCTCTTCTTTCTTTTATTCTTTATTTTCAAATTATTTATTGTTTAATTGAGGCATAACTGATATACAAGATTATTTTAGTTTTAGGTGTAAAACATAATGATTCAGTATTTGTATATATTGGGAAATGATCACCAGAGTGAGTCTAGTTAACATCCATCATCATACTTAGCTACAGTTTTTTTCTTGTGATGAGAGCTTTTAAGAGTGACTCTTGTAGCAACTTTCAAATATGTAGTACATTATTAACCGCAGTTGCCATGCTGCACAGTACATCCCCTTGACTGTGTTTTATAACTGAAAGTTTGTACATTTTGACTCTCTTCATCTATTTTGTCTACTTCCTAATCCCCACCTCTGGCAAACACTAATCTATTCTCTGTATCTATGAGCTTGCTTTTTCCCCCTTTAAAAGCAATCCCATATCGAAGTGAGATCATAGCCTATTTGTCTGTCTCTGTTATTTTACTTAGCATAAAGCCCTCAAGTTCTGTTCATGTTGTCACAAATGGTAAGATCTCCTTTTTTATGACTGAATATATGTGTATACACACACACACACCCCACATTTTCTTTATATATTCGTCCATTGTTAGACACTTAGGTTGTCTCCATATATTGCCTATTGTAAGTGACATTACATTGAACATGAGCCATAGCCATAGGTCGCTCAGTCGTGTCCGACTCTGCGACCCCAGGGACTGTAGCCTGTCAGGCTCCTCTGTCCATGGGATTTTCCAGGCCAGAGTGCTGGAGTGGATTGCCATTTCCTTCTCCATTGAAGATGAGGGTACATATATAATTTTGAGTTAGTCTTTTCATTTTCTTTGGCTAAATACCCAGAAGTGGAATTGCTGGATCACATGGTGGTTCTATTTTCAAAATGTTTTGAGGAAACTCTGTACTACTTTCCTTAGCGCTGCTGCTGCTGCTAAATCGCTGCAGTCATGTCCGACTCTGTGTGACCCCAAAGAGGGCAGCCCACCAGGCTCCCCCGTCCCTGGGATTCTCCAGGCAAGAACACTGGAGTGGGTTGCCATTTCCTTCTCCATTTATTTTATTTTGCTAGATCTGACAATTCTTTTTTTCATTTCATAAATTGGAAGATTTCATAAATTCAAAGATTCATCCAGAAAACTATAACCATCCAGAAAACTTTCCAGATATCATAATTTAGCAAAAAAAAATTCATGTGTAGAAGTTACCTAGTCTAGCCACAACTTCTTTGACTTTATTTGTAGAAAAGTTTCAAGGTCTTTTGTCAGAATCTATTAACTTAATATAGATTTCTAAAAATACTAGTTATCTGAATTTCAATCTTTTATGGGAAAGGTGCAACAAATTAGTCAGGGATTTAGAAACTGACAAAAATGTATGCTCAGAGGAATACTGTAAGCTCTATTTTTACCATTTATTGTTCATGACCTTATATAATCATATATCCTTCTTCGGCATCATTTTCCTTTGAATTAAAATGAGGTGTTTGGGCTAGGTGATTCCTTTCAGCTCTGGTTGTATTTCAAGCTTGATGGTGAATTTTAGAAAAGATAATATAATAAATAAGTATGATCAATCAAGTAATTGTAGTCTTAGGCTATTAAATGATAAGGACAGAGATAATCCTATCTATTGATTCTTTTTGAGTTTTGCTACTTAAAACCTGATTGGCTTCCAAAAGCATCAGTGTCACCTGCAAGCTAGGTAGAAATACAAATCTCAGCTGTATTAAATCAGAATCTTTATTTTAACATGATTCTCAGGTGATTTGTATGCACGTTAAGGTTAAAGGAGCTCTACAGGTTTATTATCTCATCAGTAAAATAACTGATGTCCAAAATGATGCCTCCAATTATGAAAATTCACTTAAGTACAGGATCCTGTTTTTAAGAGGGAAGAAAATTTTCTAATATATATTTTGGGATTATTTCTATGCACATGATTTAACTTCTGAAAAGTTCTTGCTTTCCAAAATAAAATTTTCTCCTTGGGAAATTAACCTAGGTGAATTCCTACAGTCCTTGGGAATCCTAAAAAAAACCACATATGACTATGCATATGTAATTTTCACTTCCATAAAAAATTAGCCAAATGCATTGAAAGAATAATTTCATCTCTCCTTGTTAAGCAGTTTAGCCCCAGAGATAAAGGACTCATTTTCCATTTTCCTATCTGATTGCTACTAACACAACTTGATTGATTTTACACGGAAACTTTTGCAGGCCCTAGATATGACAACTTGGCAAACTCTAAGTTTCATAAATACTTGGAATAGCAATTTTCTTTTAATCAGAAGGAAAGATTTCTTGGCTCCACAGTGAATCCCTCATCCCCTCACTTACGCAGTCTAGTTCCCAAGAGACCCTTCATTATCAATATTTCTTAATATGTTTTCACATTTTCAGATTTTTTCTTAAGTGGAGTTTTCCCAGGATTCAGACTATGAGATAAAGATTTGCATGCAGAAAGTTTATCAAGAACTTTCTTTGGGATCAATACCTAGAGGAGAATGAAAGATCCAGGAGTTGGCAGAGAGGGAAGTAGGACTGTGAAACATTTACACAAAGGTTTCTGCATCCTACAGGGAACTAGGATGGCCCTTCAGAGTTGTCCCACTTTGTATACCACACAATCCTATCAATAGGTCTTTAGACATGGCGTTCTCCTTTCCCCCTACTCCAGGGAAGTGGCATGACCTTGTGGAGGCTTTCTTTCTCTGAAGGCAGAGACTTGATGTGAGCTGAATGCTCAGTCATGAAGAAGGGGATTTTGGTGGCACACCACAGTATTTACTATAGATTTGATTTTTGCCTTTATGATCCCCCTCTGAGCCTCACAAGTTCTTCTGACACAAAGTTTCTGAAGACTTGGTCCTGGTATCTAAAATCACAGCTGAGGAGATGCTATTAGAAGAAACTAAGCAATAAACTGATTTTGGTCTGAGCCCTTCCACTGACCTGCCAAATCATACCCTGTCATATGCCTCCTCCTGGATAATTGAGATCATAATGGAGATTTCTTCTTCATTTTATAAAATTTACAAGTGGACCTCACTCTTCTGAAAAAAGGACTACATAAGCTCATGGTATTTATAACCTTACTTGTATGATGGTGGGGTAATGCTAGAAATCAACTGGACTTTAACCAATATCCAGAGAGACAGGGGTCTGGGCACCAGAAGGAAGTCAAACTCTGTTGAAAACTCCTCCCACATTCTGACCCACACCCTCAAGTAGAGAGGCCACCAAGAGATCTCAAGCTCAGAGGCAAGATGCTAGTTTCCTCTCACCTTCCCTTCATCTGTTCAACTTGGACTTCAGGGTAGATACCTTGAAAGTTTCAGGGTTAGTCTCTCTATTCTCAAATTTCTGAAGTCTACGTGGACAGTAATATTATTAGGGTAAACCATATAAAATTGCCAGTATTTGATAATTTTTCACCTACAAAAAAAAAGCATATGGTTCAACCAACAGTGTAAGCATTCTTAATCTTTTCTATTGACCCTACTTGAACTGTGAATGGCTTTCAAAGGGCTCTCTTAGCTCCCTGAAATAGTATCATGTTTTTATACCTAAATATTTATGTAACTTCACTTTTTGTGGAGAGAGAGGGCACACATGTCAACAGATTTTCTAAGAACTTTGTGATTTTCTGCTCACCAAAATTAGGAACCCTTGGGCAGTAAAAATAATACAGAAAACCCAAATTCCTAACTGTCTAACATTCACGTTGGAGAAAGTCACTTAAGCGCTCAGAATCCTACCTTGCACTTCTATAATATAACCTTTGTATCCTAGGGACATTATAGTAAAAAAAAAAAAAAAAAAAATAGTGTCCCAAATGGGAACAAAAACCTAATGAGCTTAATGGAGGCTCCAGTAAAGCATGGTTGGGGAACTGTAAAGTACTTAAAAACTGAAAGTAGTATGTGCCCACTTTCTCCTGTTCAAGGGCCTTCCCTTTCTCTCTGAAATCAGGAAGTGCCATAGACGAATGAAAATGGAAAGGCACACAGAAAAAAATAACATCTCAGTAACCAAAAACATTTTAAAACCTCAGAGAAGATTCTTTTCAAGTTTGTGGTATAGTTTCAGGATTTGCTGTCCAGGGACCACCGCAAAGGATGACCTGAACGTCAAGATGCTTGGTTTAGGAGTCAATTAAGTGTGTTTGTACCCAGCAGGCAGACTGAAGAGAGATTTCTTAAGCCCAAAAAAGTTCTACACCAGGGACGCATTCTTTCAGTCTTACCCTTTAGCAGTGGCCAGAAGTCAGATCCAGGAGTTAATGTGCAGACTTTGGATGGAAAGCAACTGAGTGCATGGGACTGGCTTTCAATTTCTTTCTGTCAGTCAGTTTCTATCTATCTATCTGCCTGTTATCTATGTAATCCATCAAAGTATTTTGCTAGAGAGTCACTGAGCTAATTTTACTGGCTATCATTCTATCTTTAGGCCATTCTTCAGTTCTCTTTGAGAATCAATTGCTTTTCTAAAAGATCTTGCCTTCTTTTGATATCTAACTATAGTTTGTCTTCTTCATAAAAGCCACATTCAAATTAATTTTATATTACCCTGTAATACATAAATGCAATTTTCTAAACAAGCAATAAAATATTACAAATAAAGCTAACAATTCCCTTGACCTCTTAGCATCTTGGACTTTTCTCTTGGGGCATGCCTGGTGCTCATTTCAGATTTGTGTAATCCCCAATTAGTTGCCTCTAGTGTATTTTGTTTAGAAGAGGGCAGCTGTTCGCATTGTGCATTTGGTGTGGTGATTAGAGGAGTGTCTTACTTATGTAGTGACAAAGGTAGCATGAAGTAAGAATAAGCAGAATTTTGTGTTGCCAGATTTTCTCCTCTAGCCATTACCTACTTTTGTTTAAGAGTACAAATTTCAGTGTTTATTTCAGATAAAGTAAAAATAACCTAGACTGTTATATAAATTAAAATAGATGTGACTTGGCTGTAGAAAGAGCAGCTTTGAAAAATATAATGTTTGTTCAAATAAAGAATGCATTTTAGTATTCTAATTATACTGTCAATTCTAGAAATGTCCTTATTTATACGTATAGCAAAAGTAGATTTTTAATAAACACATATTGAACTGAATTTTTTTTAAATCTCTATTAAAAGTTATGTATACAGAATGTATTTTTCATAGATTCCATACATAAAGTAGAGATGCCTTCTATACCAAGAGCCTCAAATACTGCCAGTTTCTATGGAAGCAGAACCTGCAGTACCAATTCACATCTACAAGTACCATTTTAAAACAGCATATGTGAGATTCTTTAGCCTATAAATTTCAGAAAAGCATAATTCTCTATATACCAAAACACTAGTTGTGTTTAATTTAAATGTTTCTTCTTTATCCTGGTCTTCCTGAAGTGTAAACAGAATTTTTAAAAAATATTCCATTTTGGAAATAAAAATTCTTGAGCACTGAGTCTTTACTAGATCGTAGGCGTTATCTTTGTGCTTTCACATGATTTCATTTCATCCTCATAGTAGCCAAGTGAGGTGGGTAGTATGTTGGCTCCTCAGGTGTGGAAAAGAAGAACCCTAGGCTCAGAGAGGAGAAATGGATTGTCAAATTTAGTTTACCCAGCTAGTAAAGACAGGGCTAGGACTCTTCCAGGTGGCACAGTGGTAAAGCATCCACCTGCCAATGCTGGAGACGTGGGTTCGATCCCTAGGTTGAGAAGATCCCACTAAGAAGGAAATGGCAATCCACTCCAGTTGTCCTTGCCTGGGAAATCCCATGGACAGAGGAGCCTGGCAGGCTATATATAGTCCATGGGGTCCCAAAAGAGTCAGACATGACTGAGAGACTAAACAACAATAATAAAGATGGGCTAAGAGTTAAACCCCAATGGTGCACTTACTAGATTCCCTTTACCGTGGTTGGCATTCATTGTGCAGACTTGAACTGGTCTCTGGTTTGAGGTTCCAATAGTTATACGACAGAGTTCTACTTTTTTGCATTGAGTTGCTCCTGTGGGGGCATATTCGGTATTCAGGTGAGAATCAAGTGTGGCTACCACTCTTATGTCACTGTGAGAGGAAATGCCCAAGACTCGGCATCCTGTATCGTGATCAGACTTTCCTCTGCCAGTGTCTCACTTGTGGTTTTCCTACTGAAGCCATGGCCGGGAAATCCTGGCATAACCACTTCCCACAAATCACAAATCAAGGCACAGAGACACTACCACTGC
The DNA here is from genome assembly GCF_032405125.1 of Capricornis sumatraensis. Lineage (NCBI taxonomy): Eukaryota > Metazoa > Chordata > Mammalia > Artiodactyla > Bovidae > Capricornis > Capricornis sumatraensis. The sequence goes on from NC_091082.1 coordinate 65,134,596, forward strand.
CACAGGAACAGGCTTTAAGGTTCAAAGTGATTTGGGATTCAAAGACCCTTAGAGCAAGGCGATGCAAAATGGGTCAGAGGTTTTGGGCACGGGCCCTCAAGACAGAGAAATCCACAGCATAAGGCGTACTAATTAGTTTCAGGTGGGTGGTGTCTATTTGGGGACCCAACAGAAAGTGGGAAAACGGAGCCCCCCTGTTCTTCACTGAAGCCACCCCACTCTTCCTGAGACCTATTCGAGTAAAGCCACCAGGTACTTGTTTGGGCTCTGTTTGTTCCTGGCTCAGGAAACAACCCAGAGCTTTCTTCCAGTACTTGGGTCTCTTTTGTGGTGTATGAAAAGGAAGAGGTTGTGGGCATTCCCAGGGGACTTTGATGCTGTCTGGGGGCTGGAGTTGAGGGCTTTGAGTTAGGCTCCTGGTTAACTTATGGTGTGTTTCATGTCTAGCCCTCATCTAGCAAGGAACAAAGGACCTCATACTGCAAGCTGTAACCTATGGGTCTGGAAGTTTTTTAAGTTACAAAGAAATATTTACTACTTCAAAGAGGGGAAATGAAAAGGTGGGTGGGGGGGAAATGACACTGTAAAAAAATAGAGCATGGCTGGTCTTTCCCTCAAAGGTGGAGAGCAAGAAGGGAGAGTTGTGCTACACTGACCACTGAAAACCATAAAATCACCCTAATTAAGCCAGCAGTGCAAACGGACACTCTGTAAACATACCACCAAGGCTCAGGGAGAGTAGGTCTGTGGACAAGGAAAAATTCTCGTTAAAATAGAAAACATGTTTGACTCTCATGCTCCCCCTTTTAAGAAAAGCCCTCCGCCTTTAGATGTCATACCCTGCTCTGACACTGAGGACAGTGTTTGGCGGGCTCTATCCCTTTCAGAAGGCTTCCCTGGTACCTCAGCTGGTAAAGAACCTGCCTGCAATGCAGGAGACCCCAGTTCAATTCCTGGGTCCACAAGATCCCCTGGAGAAGAACGAGGCTACCCACTCCAGTATTCTTGAGCTTCCTTCATGGCTCAGACAGTAAATAATCCACCTGCAATGTGGGACACCTGGGTTCGATCCTTGGGTTGGGAAGATCCCCTGGAGGAGGGCATGACAACCCACTCCAGTATTCTTGCCTGGAGAATCCCCATGGATGGAGGAGCCAGGCGGGCTACAGTCCATAGGGTTGCAAAGAGTCAGATACAAGTGAGAGACTAAGCATAGCACAGCACATCCCTTTCAGAACCTGAAACAAAGCTAGAGAAATATATACAGACTGATGTACGTTCTAGCCCTAGACTCTAATAAAGCAGCAACCACGCAACACCAGGGAAGATGGGAGATGACTCTCAATGTCTCCGTGTTAAGAATAACATTGAGCTCTAGGAAATAAGATTAAAGTAGAATTGCAACATCAGATAATGGAAGATAGGTTCTTCAGGTCATTCCCCAATCTCTGAAATGTTTTATTTTAAAGGATTTCTAGGGACAAGACTGCTTCATTGTTAATTAGTCTAGCCATCTAGAATATTTCTTACAGATAACTGAATTTTCTTGTGAATTTTCAGCACTGGCTTATTTTCCAGCCACAGATAGGGTAAATGTTGTGCTTGGGGCACCAGAAGAATAAGAATAAGCAGTTTGGCAGCATCTAGTTTCTGAAGCAACAGACTCTGCAGTGACCTTTCTCCTGTGTCACAGTTGAAATGCCAAGTGAGAGGTTCTGATAACAATTTTAAGGGGGAGACAAGGAGACAGGGAGGGTCTCTCTGGTAGCTCAGTGGTAAAGAATCCGCCTGCCAATGCAGGAGACACAAGTTCAATCCCTGGGTCAGGAAGATTCCCCTGGAGAAGAAAATGGCTACTGACTCCAGTATTCTTGCCTGGGAAATCCCATGGATAGAGGAACTGGCGGGCAACAGTCCATGGGGTTGCAAAAGAGTCAGATGTGACTGAGAGACTAAACAACAGCAACAAAGGAGATAGGGAAGGATAATTAGCTATGCCAGTTGAGAACAAAGCGTTAGCTTGGTGATCATCTTGTCCACGTCTCTCACATTGGAGATAGGGAGGTATTGGCTGGCTATGCAGTGGTTTAACGTCTCCAGCAATGGTCTTCTTGAGTGACCTTTTAGAGAAGTGTTAAGAAAGATTCAAGTATAAAAGAACTGGTTGAAGTAAAAAGTCTCAAAAAAAGATGGGACACTCAGTAGCTGAAAGTTAGCTACTTTCCAGCTAATTTTTACTTTTGATAAGACCGTGGCTACCTTTCTGTGCCTACTCCATGTTTTTTTCCCATTTGTAAAGGAGGGAGTTCTTATCTTGTAAGTGGCGAGCTATTTGGGAAGGATAAAAGTAGTGTGACATGTGCCTTGAGAGCCCACTGGAAATAATGGCTCGTACATATATGTGCTTGTGCCTAGGTTTGTTTCAGTAGACCAGGAGTGGCCACAGCAATTTTCATTTTCTTGACATCTGATGGCCTGGTATCTGGGAAACGTCAGCGGCCAACAGTGACCCTTTACCTGACCGATGTCAGTGGAAACAACCACTCTCTTGGTGAGTCTGACAGTTATCACTTTAGGGCCACCAGAGGACAATCCAGTAGACCCAGGATTCTGCTCGATGTCTGTCTCTGATATTATTTGAGACCTTGTTACATCATATAGCTATTGAGAAGATAAAATGAACGCTAGGTTTGGAAACTTGATGCTACACAAATGGCTTAAAATATTATTCAATCCCGTTGTTTCTCTTCAGGAACCTATGAACTGTCATGCCAGCATAACCCGCTGGTTATCAACATAACTCATCACTCAAATATCCTCTTCCACCATGCCACATCAGTGCTGCTGAATTTCTCAACCCCGTTGGTGGGCATCTCGGCAGTGGCTCTAAGGACATCCTCCGACACAAGTCCTTCAGCTCCCAACAGCTGCATCATCCCAGAGCAAAAGGGGCAAAATCATCAGGGACAAAGGTATAAAGTCCCCTTACTTGCTTTCCCCTTTCTTTTTCAACAACTGCTATCATTTTCATGCATACTATTGTATATAAAGTAGGAGTTTGTTTGCTAACTAAAAATGGGTCTCAGTTCAGTTCAGTCACTCAGTCGTATCCGACTCTTTGCGAACCCATGAATTGCAGCAAGCCAGGCCTCCCTGTCCATCACAAACTCCCAGAGTTCACTCATCATGTCCATCAAGTCGGTGATGCCATCCAGCCATCTCATCCTCTGTCGTCCCCTTCTCCTTCTGGCCCCAATCCCTCCCAGCATCAAAGTCTTTTCCAGTGAGTCAGCTCTTCGCATCAGGTGGCCAAAGTACTGGAGTTTCAGCTTTAGCATCAGTCCTTCCAGTGAACACCCAGTACTGATCTCCTTTAGAATGGACTGGTTGGATCTCCTTGCAGTCCAAAGGACTCTCAAGAGTCTTCTCCAACACCACAGTTCAAAAGCATCAATTCTTCAGCGCTCAGCTTTCTTCACAGTCCAACTCTCAAATCCATACATGACCACTGGAAAAAACCATAGCCTTGACTAGATGGACCTTTGTTGGCAAAGTAATGTCTCTGCTTTTGAATATGCTATCTCGGTTGGTCATAACTTTTCTTCCAAGGATTAAGCATCTTTTAATTTCATGGCTGCAGTCACCATCTGCAGTGATTTTGGAACCCAAAAAAATAAAGTTTGACACTGTTTCGCCATCTATTTCCCATGAAGTGATGGGACCGGATGCCATGATCTTCGTTTTCTGAATGTTGAGCTTTAAGCCAACTTTTTTCGCTCTCCTCTTTCACTTTCATCAAGAGACTCTTTAGTTCCTCTTTACTTTCTGCCATAAGGGTGGTGTCATCTGCATATCTGAGGTTATTGATATTTCTCCCGGCAGTCTTGATTCCAGCTTGTGCTTCTTTCAGTCCAGCATTTCTCATGATGTACTCTGCCTATAAGTTAAACAAGCAGGGTGACAATATACAGCCTTGACGTACTCCTTTTCCTATTTGGAACCAGTCCATTGTTCCATGTCCAGTTCTAACTGTTGCTTCCTGACCTGCATACAGATTTCTCAAGAGGCAGGTTAGGTGGTCTGGTATTCCCATCTCTCTCAGAATTTTCCACAGTTTATTGTGATCCACAAAGTCAAAGACCTTGGCATAGTCAATGAAGCAGAAATAGTTATTTTTCTGGAACTCTCTTGCTTTTCCAATGATCCAGCGGATGTTGGCAATTTGATCTCTGGTTCCTCTGCCTTTTCTAAAACCAGCTTGAACATCTGAAAGTTCACAGTTCACGTATTGCTGAAGCCTGGCTTGGAGAATTTTGAGCATTACTTTACTAGCATGTGAGATGAATACAATTGTGCGGTAGTTTGAGCATTCTTTGGCATTGCCTTTCTTTGGGATTGGAATGAAAACTGACCTTTTCCAGTCCTGTGGCCACTGCTGAGTTTTCCAAATGTGCTGGCATACTGAGTGCAGCACTTTCACAGCATCATCTTTCAGGATTTGAAGCAGCTCAACTGGAACTCCATCACCTCCACTAGCTTTGTTTGTAGTGATGCTTTCTAAGGCCCACTTGACTTCACATTCCAAGATGTCTGGCTCTAGGTGAGAGATCACACCATCATGATTATCTTGGTTGTGAAGATCTTTTTTCTATAGTTCTTCTGTGTATTCTTGCCACCTCTTTTTAGTATCTTCTGCTTCTGTTAGGTCCATACCATTTCTGTCCTTTATTGAGCCCATCTTTGCATGAAATGTTCCCTTGGTATCTCTAAATTTCTTGAAGAGATCTCTAGTCTTTCCCATTCTGTTGTTTTCTTCTATCTTTGCATTGATCGCTGAGGAAGGCTTTCTTATCTCTCCTTGCTATTCTTTGTAACTCTGCATTCAGATGCTTATATCTTTCCTTTTCTCTTTTGCTTTTTGCTTCTCTCCTTTTCACAGCTATTTGTGAGGCCTCCCCACACAGCCATTTTGCTTTTTTGCATTTCTTTTCCATGGGGATGGTCTTAATCCCTGTCTCCTGTACAACGTCTCGAACCTCAGTCCATAGTTCATCAGGCACTCTGTCTATCAGATCTAGTCCCTTACATCTGTTTCTCACTTCCACTGTATAATCATAAGGGATTTGATGTAGGTCATACTTGAATGGTCTAGTGGTTTTCCCTACTTTCTTCAATTTAATTCTGAGTTTGGCAATAAGGAGTTCATGATCTGAGCCACAGTCAGCTCCCGGTCTTGTTTTAGCTGACTGTATAGAGCTTATCCATCTTTGGCTACAAAGAATATAATCAATCTGATTTCAGTGTTGACCATCTGGTGATGTCCATATGTAGAGTCTTCTCTTGTGTTGTTGGAAGAGGGTGTTTGCTATGACCAGTGCATCCTCTTGGCAAAACTCTATTAGCCTCTGCCCTGCTACATGCCAGTCTAAGAACTACTAAAAAAGACATAAGAAGCAAGCAAAGAACAATTCATAGAAGGCACACTTGCATTTTATATTTTGCTCTTCTTTCCTTAGCTGAGAATAATTTTTATGTAAATATTTATCATCTTTACTAGGTCTGAAAATCTCTTGTACATATAAAACCACTGCCTTCAAATCAACGTTGCTATGTAAACTGCCAAATTTCCCTGCCAAAAACTCAATGTTCCCTAGGTGATGTACATTTTTCCACTTGTTCCCACATGGACAGTGTAAATAGTGAGTTTAACAATTAGTCTCTAAGGCGTGCTATGTAATCAATTAGACTTACATATGGAAGTCAGGACTATATGAGCTATGTGTGCCATTCTGTAGATAGCTGTGACTGTCACCATGTAGATAGTGTTTCCTGGACTCTCAGCCACAGCTAGTATGGAATGTTGGTGTGGCCAAGGTTGGCCCTGATGAGGCAAGGAGCAAGTCAGACACAGTTATCTGTGCTGTACTTGTGCTGAATTCGTTCTCTGAAAGGTCTAATCAGTTAGGTAGGACTACAGGTAACAGCGTTTGTTTCCTCAAGGAGTGAAGTGTCAGGCAATTGGGATCCTAGTCACAAAAGCTGGGGTTGCAGACAGTGCTCTGTCACCAAGCAGGGACTCCGATACCACCATGCCCAACCTAGGTATCCCAGAAACCCAATCTTGATTAGGAAGTAGACAGTACTAATATAGTATTTTAGTTATCTTTTGCTCTGTAGCTAATTGTATTAATACCAACATTTAGTGGTTTATCACAGTTTCTGTTGGTAAGAAATCTGGATGCAACTCAGCTAGGTGCCTCTGGCTTCGTGTCCCTTATGAGGTTGTCATTAGCTCTTGGCCAAGGCTGCAGTAACCTAGGCTCAAGTGGAGCCTTGCAGAATTTACTTCCAAGCTCACTCATGTGGCTATTGGCAAGCCTCGGGAGATCTGTGGCCAAATTCATTCGCATAGGTACTGGTGTGGGCACAGTCACATAAGCATGGCTCAGTTCCTTGCCACACGAGCATCTCCATAAGCTGCCTGAATGTCTTTGTGACATGGTGGCTAATAATCCAAAAACATAAAGAGAGCCAGAAAGGGTGAGTACATGAGAATCTGCCCCAAACGGAAGCCAGTCTTTTTATAACATAATGTTGGAATTGACAACCCATTACTTCTGGCATATTCTATTCATTAGAAATGAGTCAATTAGTCCTGCCCATACTCAAGAGGAAGGACGAGCATCAGAGCACAAATTATTAGTGGTCATTTACCACCTGCAATGATAGTAGTTTATGTTAATTGAGTACTACCCATGTGCCAGACATTGTTGTAAGTGCTAGAAAGGAATAGGGTCTCGGTAATGGACATTGCAACATTAGCTAGTTCATCTGTGACTTTTAAGTCTCCTGAGTGAGCAAACATCTTCAAATATGAATGCAGAAATGTAGGCTGTTAAAGTAACATTGTTTACTAGAATGATTGCCTCTCTCTCATGTGTTTTCCAATTATTTTCTCTACTGGTTCTACCTCTGGCCTCAAGCCATACAGAATTTCTTTCAGGTCCCTGAACCATGTGTTCTCGATGAGCTCCGTGTCTTTGCACATAATGTTCCTGCTTTCCTGAATGCTGTCCAGTACTTCTTCACTTCAACTCACACTTGACCATCAGGATTCACCTTCTTCTATGAAGTTTTGGCAAGCCCCCTCCTTGTTTCCATAGGACATTGCACACAACCTACACTCTACAAAAGCAGCTATCTCATTGGGTGGTAGCTTATTTATTTTCTTGTTCTTTCCCACTCTGAACTCCCTACAGTAGGCATTCTGCTCAGTATCTCTCAATACCTTGCAGAGGCCCTGACATATCAAAGATGTCAGAAACTGTACATCTTATGACAGTTACAGGCCTTACTTCTAAATCCTCCATGGGACAGAACTGAACAAGCAAACCAAAAAAGAAGTCACAACCTCTCTAGACCCAAGGGACAAAATTCCCTTACGCCATCACAGCTGTGAAATTTTGACAAAGAAGTTGATTAATTATGATCACTGCTGTTAATTCTTTGCTTATTTTCATTTGGCACTGTGGGAAAACAAGTTTTCTTACATGCATGCATGCAAACCAGTAGAAATAGGATATGATTCTCCAGTTTACACAGAATGTATCTGGAATGCATAAGCATTTCCAAACCACATGTGACTGACAGGAGCCATGCAAATTGGCTTTTCCTTCTCAGCCAGCAAATCAGTGCAATATAGTAAATTTTGATACGTAGGGGACCTAATAGAGCCCACGTATTTTCTTTGTGGACAGATTTAAAATCTGAACCCCTATATATTCTCAAAGGATGGAAGTCTTTTAGCCTCTTTGTATCAATCACTGTTGTAAATGTAGATAGACCATAATATGAAAGCCTCAAATTCTGGGCATAGGAAGAGGGATTCCTGGCTACCGCCTTCTTACCCCTTATGACCTGAATTCCATTAATACTAAAATGGGCAAGGGAGAGCTGACAGATGCCTGGCAGTAGAAGATGTGTTCTCCATTTTGTATTTAACCATTAATAACCAATGGCCTGACTTCCTACATCACTGCACCTCTATTTATTTTTTGAAATAGCCTCTATTTCTTAGAGCAGTTTTGGATTTACAGCAAAACTGACTGGAAAGTACAGCAATTTCCCATAACCCCCCCCCCCCACATACACACAGTCACAGTCTCCCCCACACCTTCATCAGATGCACAATCAATGAACCTACAAGGACACATGATCATCACCCAGAGTCACAGTTTACATTAGGTTCCTTCTTGGCTTTGCATGTTCTATAGGTTTGAACAAATATTTAATGACATGTATCTGTTACAGTGTCATAGAGTAGTTTCATGGCCCTGAAAATTCTCTGTGCTCTGCCTTATAATACTGCATCTTTAAACCAGTGTGACTGGCCCACAGAATCTCAGCGGAGGTTCCAGTAAACCTAAGCCTGGGTTCCCAGTGACATTCATGATGCTTAGTTTGGACTCTTTGGCTTTGATCTGTCTCTTCATCTTGTTTCCCATTTTGCCATGATGGCTACCCAGTTTATGACCCGTTGGGCTTAGTCTTTTGATAATGGATCCTTAGTCTTGAAAACCAAGTTTAGTGTTCCTGGATTTGGTCTCCTCGTGCCCGCCTGTGGTCAGTCGTGTCTGACTCTTTGCGATCCTATGGACTGTAGCCCACCAGGCTCCTCTTTCCATGGAATTTTCCAGGCAAGAATACGGGAGTGGGTTGACATTTCCTCCTCCAGGGAATCTTCCCAACCCAGGGAAAAAACCCACTTCTCCTGTGTCTCCTGCATTGGCAGGTGGATTCTTTACCACTGTGCCACCTGGGAAGCCCCACCAGTGCCCAATAACAGTTAACTGCATTTTTTACTCTCTATTTCCCGCTCTAGCCATCTTTGGGAAAGGCCTTGCATAACCTTCCACAGTATCCCAGGAGTTGGAGTGTCAGGCAGATTCCCAACCATCTCAGGGTTGTGTTGATAGCTTTGGAAAGTGAGAAACATCTTTTTGATTAATACAGTGGGGTTTTGAATGTTTCCAAAATAGGATCCATGAACTAACAGGTTAATTTTCCTAAATGAGTAGATTTTCAGTTCAGTTCAGTTCAGTTCAGTCGCTCAGTCGTGTCCGACTCTGCGACCCCATGAATCGCAGCACACCAGGCCTCCCTGTCCATCGCCAACTCCCGGAGTTCACTCAGACTCACGTCCATCGAGTCAGTGATGCCATCCAGCCATCTCATCCTCTGTCGTCCCCTTCTCCTCCTGCCCCCAATCCCTCCCAGCATCAGAGTCTTTTCCAATAAGTCAACTCTTCGCATGAGGTGTCCAAAGTACTGGAGCTTCAGCTTTAGCATCATTCCTTCCAAAAACTCATATAATCTACTTTGGAAATTCACAAGGTCAAGTCTAGCAGAATTTACTAATAGACAAGAATTTCTCATGGGCGTGTGTTTCTCCTACAACAAGATTCTGTTCTTTCAGTCATATGAACACAATTAAAAAATATTAGTCGCAACTTCTCTGACCCTGCCTGATGGTATAGCCATTAAATGCCCCAGTGTTGAATCTTCTGAAGTTGAAGAACAGTATCTCCTTTTCCAGGGCCTGGGCTGATAGCAATGGTTGAAACTTCTGATCACCTGTTTCTTTTCAGCATGTATACTTTCCTTTTATTGATTTTTTTTCTACCTACCTGCCTTATAAAAGGTTGAGAATATAACCTCCCAAACAATTGTGATTGTTTCAATTTATCCTTATATTTCAAACAGTTCTGGCTTTTTACAATTTGTGTTACATAATTAGGTGTAGAAGTACTTGTGACTGTTTTATCTTTATTGGGATCATACCTCTTGCCAACCCTTTTGCCCCTTTAAAAGGATTTGGCTTTGTATTACTATTTGTCTGGAATTAAAATTTCCATCCCTGCTTTCTCTTTGTTTGTATTTGTTTGATAAATATTTGCCTTTCTTTTATTTTTAACCTTTCTCTATCTTCACTGCCAATGAGCCCAGGGCTATTGCTTCATTGCACTGTTTACAAAGACAGTAGGATTTCATTGTGTAAAACTACTCCAAGCTTGTATTCTGAAATTTCATCTTATGCTCCCTAAGCCCATAATATTCTTTAGGATTCTGTAGCATCATTACCTTTGGGATGTTTATCTCCCAGGACTCAGTGGCCTTTGTCAATCGTTCTCCCTTCCCCTCACTCACTCCTACCTCCCTCCACCAAGACCCTTATACTTTCTGACTGGAAATTGTGAAATGAGTAAAGAAAGAGTACTGCTGAAGACTGATGGGTAGAGGACAGATCTGTGGCCCCTGAAAGTAGTGCCCAGTTTCCTGGTCTTTACAGGGGCCAGGGAATGAAGCAAGACTGAGTCATTCCTTCTCTTTTAGTGAGGCTCTATTCTTTATTTGCTTTGTGCCTTTTTTTCTTTTTTTCAGGAAATAAACAACAGCAACAACAAAAATCACGTTTTGGCTTCCAGTGATGTTTCTCAATTCAATTCCAATACATTTTGAAATCGGGGGGGGGGGGGCGGGGGGCAGGGAATCCTCAGAGTCCAGCTATCCACCTTGGTTTTTGGTGTTAATCAGAGTTTTCCTATGTTTCTGTGTTGTTGATATTTAAGGAGAAGGCAATGGCACCTCACTCCAGTACTCCTGCCTGGAAAATCCCATGGACAGAGGAGCCTGGTAGGCTGCAGTCCATGGGGTCGCTAAGAGTCGGGCTCGACTGAGCGACTTCACTTTCACTTTTCACTTTCATGCATTGGAGAAGGAAATGGCAACCCACTCCAGTGTTCTTGCCTGGAGAATCCCAGGCGCAGGGGAGCCTGGTGAGCTGTCATCTATGGGGTTGCACAGAGTCGGACACGACGGAAGCAACTTAGCAGCAGTAGCAGCAGCAAGTGGGAAGCAGGGAAAAACTACCTGTGAGGATTCTTGTGAGACTGCTTGAGAATGATCCATGTGGAGTTTGTAACCCATTCAAGCACCAGGTGGGACCAGTTCCATACCATTTCCCATCCTTATCTTTTTTCACCACCCTCCTTTTACAGAATGTGACAGTTATCCATCAGTTTACTGCTTCTCATCTCTAAAGTCACCCTCATCACCCAAACTCGTGGTACCAAGAATAGGATTCTGTTAATATTCACCCTTTGCTGCCTGGCACAGTGTTAACTCTTGTCAACAGAGAGTTCTGGAGACACACTGCAGGAGCAAGGGGCTTCTCTTCCTGTTTCATATATGCCATCTTCTCTCTGGCTGCTGTGACATGCTCACCAGTGATGTGCAGGACACCTGTGGTCAAGGATGGCGGCCTTTGTGTTCCAGGTGGCTCTTCACCACAGTAGTTAGAGGTGGTAGCTTAGTAATTGTGATCCCACAGCGTGTCATTGATTATCAGCATCCCATTTCCCACTAGAAAGTAGCTGAGCACTGTACAGGCACAACCAAACTGATTCCCTCTATCTATGTGACTCTATCTTCTACCATCATTTCCAGTTCCATTCTGTGTCAGTTGGTCAAGCAGGACACCATAATTAGAATGCGGAAGATTAATCTAAGTAACTAGTAACAGGAAATGAACTCTTAAGGGGTAAGGAGAACACCTTGGCAGTTAATTTTAGAGAAGAATGGTGGATCCAGGGGGCAACCATTACTTTTAGGGATGGGGGGAGAGTATCTTGAGGAAGAGCACTCCCCTCCCTCCAAGGCTGTGATTTTTATCTCATTGGACAGGGTGGAGCACACTGGGTGACGGAGAAGGGTGCTGAGGTTTCGTAGGCTGAGACTGGCAATCAAGACACCACCCACTGGGGTGCTGATCAAGGCTCATTAGGAAGCTTTCTGTTGAGGTTCTATTGGGACTTTCTGAAAAGCTGTCATAGCAAATGCTACTGAAACTGTCTGGGAGGTCACCTGCTGGGCACTGATGAGCTTGATGGAAAGCCACCCATTGGGGTACCAATGAGACTTTCTGGGAAGTCATTCAGTGGGGTACCTTTGCTGGGAAGCCAGCTAGGGTGCTGGTAAGACTTCTGGGACATGCAGGGTGTCACTGAAACTCTGATGCTGTGTCAGACATCAAATGCTGCTGAAGCAAGGAGAGAAAAGCACACGGGAATCAAGAAGAGACAACCCCTTCCTCCTACAATGTCTCCCCAGTTATATCTACTGGGCAAACATGACGTTATACTAACTCTCCAAAGAGCAATATTTGCATGGCCCCTCTTTAGTATCTCAAAGCAGGGCATTTGGAAATGACAGGCCATAAATTGATTGCTGGCAGAAAATATTTTGTCAAATAACCATGAAGAAACCCCTTTTCTCTCTGCCTTTGATGTTCCAGATTAAGATTTTCCTGGCTTTAATTCTAAGACCAATTTTCTTCTTTCTTTCTTTTTTTAATTGAAGGGTAATTGCTTTACAGAATCTTGTTATTTTCTGCCAAATATCAACATGGATCAGCCACAGGTATACATATGTCCCCTCCCTCTTGAACCTCCCTCACCATCCCACCCCTCTAGGTTATTACAGAGCCCCAGTTTGAGTTCCCTGAGTCATACAGCAAATTCCCATTGACTATCTGTCTGACTGACTACTTACCTGGTAATGTAAGTTTTCATGTTACACTCTCCATACATCTCACCCTCTCCTTCCTCCCCCCACATCCCATGTCCACAAGTCTGTTCTCTATGTCTGTATCTCCACTGCTGCCCTACAAACAATTTCATCAGTACCATCTTTCTAGATTCCATATATATGTGTTAGTATATGATATTAGTTATTCTCTTTCTGACTTACTTCACTCTATAATAGGCTCTAGGTTCATCCACCTCATTAGAACTGACTCAAATGCATTCCTTTTTATGGCTGAGTAATATTCCATTGTGGGCTTCCCCGCTAGCTCAGCTGGTAAAGAATCCAACTGCAATGCAGGAGACTCCGGTTCAATTTCTGGGTCGATAAGATCCCCTGGAGATGGGATAGGCTACCCTCATGGGCTTCCCTGAAAGGAAAGAATCAGACAGTAAAGAATCCACCTGTAATGTGATAAACCTAGGCTCTATCCCTGGGTTGAGAAGATCCCTTGGAGGAGGGCATGGCAACCCACTCCGGTATTCTTGCCTAGAGAATCCCCATAGACAAAAGAGCCTGGTGGGCTACATTTCATGGGGTCACAAAGAGTCGGACACAACAGAGTGAGTGACTAAGCACAGCACAGCACACAACATTCCATTGTATATATGAAACACAATTTCTTTATCCACTCATCTGCCGGTGGACATCTAGGTTCCTTCCTGTTCTCAGTTCTAGCTATTGTAAATAGTGCTGGAATGAACATGGGGGTACCTGTGTTTTTTTTCAATTTTGGTTTCTTCAGGGTATATGCCTAGTAGTGGGATTTCTGGGTCACATGGTGGTTTTCTTCCTGGTTTTTTAAAGAGTCTCCATATTGTCTTCCATAGTGGCTGTATTAATTTGCAGTCCCACCAACAGTGCAAGAGGGTTGCCTTTTCTCTACACCCTCTCTAGCATTTATTGTTTGTAGACTTTTTGATAATGACCATTCTGACTCCTATGAGATGGTATCTCATTGTAGTTTTGATTTGCTTTTCTCTAATAATGAGCAATGTTGAGCATCTTTTCATTTGTTTGCTAGCCATCTTTATGCTAAGACCAGTTTTCAATACAACTTCTAAGTAGACTGAACTAACTGGACATTTATATTTTCTCTTTTTAATGTTTGGAACTTATTTTAAGTCCAAGGCAAACATAAGGTAAAAATATCACTTTAACTTATTCAGTATAAGTGCACATTCTGATTGAGATGGAAAACAAGTAATAGATACTTATAAAATTGTAGTGGGTTCTGAGGTTTACCTTAAACTGTAGCTTATTAAAACCAAGTATTCTACTATAAAACTGAATAAGACATTTATCTTTTAAAATGAATATCCATGTGGAAACCAGAGTTATTTCTTCTCTTTCTCTCTTGTTCTCACTCGCATTCTTTTTCACTCACTATATATAATCATGTCTTATCCTTTTTATCATTATGGATAATTGAGAGCAGAATTGTATAACAATTTAGGTCTAAAACAGTGAATGTGTGTGTGTACACATTGTATTTATATTGCTGTGTTTTATTTCACATAGAAAAAAGACTTCTGAAAAATTTAATGTAGAGTGATTTGTAAAACTAATTATTCTATATGGTGTGTGTGTGTGTCTGTATAGAGAAAGAGGCAGACTATATTTTAATATAGAAATATTCAAAAAATATTTATTAAGTATCTACAATATGCCAGGAATCATTTTTCAGTTGAGGAAACTGAGACTCAGTGTGTACAAATTCACCTTATTTGAAATTAGCAAAACTAAGACTAGAATAAAATTAATTTGTTTTTATGTAAAGAAAGTTTCTATTTTATGAATGAAAAACTATTTTATAAATATACTCATGTCTATTACTACCCAGGAAATCCTACCCTCTCCCTCAAACCATATTCAGATTAGGATAACAAGAGGTTAACTGGCATAATTAAAGAACACCTGTATTTTAGATATATTTATGCAAATGGCATATTTCTTTTGTGGAATCCATGAAATTAAGAAATATAGATGTGGGCTCCAAGTAATGCAGGTGAGCTTGTGACATTTGATGGAGTAGGGGATAAGAGATGGAACTGTAAAGATACTTTGGGGGCTTCCCTGGTGGTCCAGCGGTTAAGAATTCACCTGCCAGTGTAGGAGATACTGGTCAGATCCCTGCTCCGGGAAGATCCCACATGCCTCAGGGCAACTCAACCCATGTGCCACGACTTCTGAGCCCGTGCTCCAGAGCCCAGGAGCTGCGGCTGCAGAAGCCCGAGTGCCCTAGAGCTTGTGCTCAGCAACAAAGGACACCATTGCAATGGGAAGCCTGGTCACCAAGACCAGAGAGTAACCCCCTCTCGCCGCAACTAGAGAAAAGACCAAGTATGAAGCAGTCAAAACCCAGCATAGCCAAAGATAAACAAAGCAAATAAATCTTAAAAAAATACTTTGAACTTTTGGGAAAGCTCAGGAAATGAATTATCTGCAGTGGAGCAATTTTATGGACAGAATCCAGAGGATTTGGGGTCGTTAGAAAAAGAGATTTTGACCCAGCTCCTATGGGGTCCTTGTTGTTTCTGTTCAGTCACTCAGTAGTGTCCAACTCTTTGCAACCCCATGGACTGCAGCACAGGCTTCCCTGACCTTCACCATCTCCCAGAGCCTGCTCAAATTCATGTCCATCAAGTCAGTGCTGCCATCCAAGCATCTCATCCTCTGTCATCCCCTTCTCCTGCCTTCAATCTCTCCCTGCATCGGAGTCTTTTCTAATGAATCAGTCCTTCGCATCAGGTGGCCAAAGTATTAGAGCTTCAGCTTCAGCTCAGGCAAAAAGAATCTCAGTCCCCAGAGGAGAGAATATCAGAGAAAAAAATATACATGTAAGCCAGAAACAAGAACTACAATTTAAAGCCAGGTTTATGTGTGTATTCGTTTTCTATTGCCATGCAGCAATAC
This sequence comes from Capricornis sumatraensis, assembly GCF_032405125.1. Lineage (NCBI taxonomy): Eukaryota > Metazoa > Chordata > Mammalia > Artiodactyla > Bovidae > Capricornis > Capricornis sumatraensis. Next base: position 65,150,154 of record NC_091082.1, read on the forward strand.
TGCTACATACTGAGCAGCTTAAACCAATACACATCTACACTCTCACAGTTTCTGAGACTCAAGATTCTAGGCCAGATTTGCAGCAACTTGGATGACCTAGGGATTGTCATACTGAGTGAAGCTGGTCAGACAGGGAAGGAGAAATACCATATGACATCCCTTATATGTGGAATTGAAAAAGAAATGATACAAGTGAACTTACAAAACAGAAAGAGATTCATGGACTTAGAGAATGAATTTATAGTTGCTGAGAGGAAGGGGTAGTTAGGGAGTTTGGAACAGACGTGTACACACTGCTATATTTAAAATCGATAACCAGCAAGGACCTACTGTATAGCACATGGAACTCTGTTCCATGTTGTGGGGCAGCTTGGCTGGGAGAGAAGTTTGGGGGAGAATGGATACATGTATATGTATGACTGAGTCCCTTCCCTGTTCATCTGAAACTATTACAACATTGTTAATCAGCTGTCAGTCAGTCAGTTCAGTCACTCAGTCATGTCCGACTCTGCGACCCCATGAATCGCAGCATGCCAGGCCTCCCTGTCCATCAGCAACTCCCAGAGTTCACTCAAACTCATGTCCATCGTGTCGGTGATGCCACCCAGCCATCTCATCCTTGGTCGTCCCCTTCTCCTCCTGCCCCCAATCCCTCCCAGCATCAGTCTTTTCCAATGAGTCAGCTCTTCACATGAGGTGGCCAAAGTACTGGATCATTAGCATCATTCCTTCCAAAGAACACCTAGGGCTGATCTCCTTGAGAATAATCAGCTGTACCCAAATACAAAATAAGAAGTTTAAAATAATAATAATTTTAAAAAGATTCTAGGCCAGGCTCAACTGGATCCTCTATAAGGCTATAATAAGGTGTCAGCAAGGTCAGGTCATTTGAAAGCTCCTGTGGGGAACGTCAGTTTCTAAGCTCACACAGTTGTTGACATTTGGTCCCAGAAGGCTGCCCGACGGCTCCGTTTCCTGCTGGCTGTTGCACAGGTCCTGTCCTTAGTTCCTTGCCCTATAGCCCTCTCCACTGGGCAGCTCACGCATGGCAGCTTGTTTCTTTAAAGCTGGCAAAGGGAGAGTTTCTCAGCAAGAGTACCTTTCAGTCTTGGATCATGTATAATGATCAGAAGGGACACTGTCACCTTTGCCATATTCATTGGTTAGAAGGTCCCACCTGCACTCAGGTTGAGGGAATTACACAAGACTGTGGATTCCAACAAGCTGGAATCATGTGCGCCAAAATGTGTGAGCCTGGACTAGCTGGCTGTGTTCTTAGACCTTGGAGTTACAAGGACCTCATTCCTGATAGAGCCACATACGTTACTGATGCAATTTTAACTTACATGACAGCTTGGCTCACAAGGACATGCAAGGAATTTGCATGCAGAAATAAATCGGAAGGGAAGAACAATGATTCTAAAAGGATGGTCTTTCTTTATAGGAATTCCCCAGTTCTTGGTAGGTGGATTATCTAGGCAGCCTTTTACCAGAGAATGTCCTCTTTATGCTCCATTATCTAGATACTTCACATCCATTTTATGACTGATCCATTTTTACTTTTTATTCCCAAGTTCATTTTCCCTTTTGTCTAAGCCTAAGCCACCTTCTCGATAGCTCAGCTGCAATTGTTCATAGTATTCATTAAAGTGAAAAATAATCAGTAATATCAACTGGGTTTCCTAGAAAGTCATAAAATTATTAAAAATCTTTAAAAATGGGATTATTATTAAAATAACCTGCATTCTGACTCCTCACAATATAGGAAAATTGAGAGTTAATTGCTTTTAGCAATTTTGGTCCAGTAAAATGTAGTTATATGTGTGTAAATGTGTGTGTGAATATTTCACTATACACAAAGCAGTCTTTTGGAAAAGATTAATGTTCACCAAATTATATACCTAAATTTTGAAGTGGCTTAACTTTTAAAATGATAGTGCCTTTCAAGAGGGTACTATTTTTTAAGTAAAAAACCAAATATTTTTGTAAAGAGCAGTGTCATCCTCAGATTTTCTCCTCTTTCTTTCCTTTTTTTCTTATCTGCATAAATCTTCATTTTCCTATTTGCTTAAAGCAAACTGAACATGAACACATAAAGTTTAAGTCAAGAGAAAATAATGGACATACATTGTATTCTTGTACCATTCTATATTCAAGACAACAATTTTTAAGCAGATTTTATCTTCTGCATTAAAAACATTTTCCTATTAGTCTGTTCTTGTGGACAGTTGGAGTTCAGCCCCAACTTCTGTGTACTTGACGTAAAAATGCCTTAACATACGTACCATACTTTGTTAATCATGCTTGTGTAAAGAAAAGAATCAGATAATCAAACAGTGAGTCATCAAAGAATAGTGTGTAGCTGGTTTGTTTTCAAATGCCCCAGGATGCACAGAGACTCGCCAGTTAGTGTGCATGTATAATAGTGAGGTCAGCAGCAGTCCTTCCAGTGAATATTCAGGGCTGATCTCCGTTAGAATTGACTGGTTGGAACTCCTTGCAGTCCAAGGGACTCTCAAGAGTCTTCTCCAGCACCACAGTTAAAAAACATTAATTCTTCGGCACTCAGCCTTCTTTACAGTCCAACTCTCCATCCATACATTACTACTGAAAAAATTATAACTTTGACTATATGGACCTTTGTTGGCAAAGTGATATCTCTGCTTCTTAATACATTGTCTAGATTTATCAAAGCTTTTCTTCTGAGGATCAAGCTATCTTTTAATTTCATGACTGCAGTCATGGTCCACAGTGATTTTGGAGCCCAGGAAAATAAAATCTGTCTTTGCTTCCACTTTTTTCCCTTCTATTTGCCATAAAATGATTGGACTGAATGTCATGATCTTAGTTTTTAATGGTGAGTTTCAAGCCAGCTTTTCACATTCCTCCTCAAGATGTTTTTAAGTTCCTCTGCACTTTCTGCCTTTAGAGTGGTATCATCTGCATATCTGAGGTTGTTCATATTTCTCCCAGCAATCTTGATTCCAGCTTGTGCTTCATGCAGCCTGACATTTTGCATGATGTACTCTGCATATAAGTTAAATAAGCAGATGAAAATATACAGGCCTGTTGTACTCCTTTCCCAATTTTGAACCAGTCAGTTGTTCCATGTCTGGTTCTAATTATTGCTTCTTGACCTGCATACAGGTTTCTCAGGAGACACATAAGGTAGTCTGGTGCAAAGAGCCAATCCATTGGAAAAGACTCTGATGCTGGGAAAGACTGAGGACAAAAGGAGAAGGGGGCAGCAGAGGATGAGAGAGTTAGATAGCATCACCCACTCTATGGACATGAATTTGAGCAAACTCTGGGGGCTAATGCTGCAGTCCCTGGGGTTGCAAAGCATCGGATATGACTTTGTGACTGAACAGCAGCAACAAATACTAGTTCAGTCACCTTTGTTGTCTCTGTGAAGCTTCTATTCTTCAGATCCTGTCTCCTGAACCAGAGACTGCAACAATAATCAAAAGAGAAAAACCAACAATCAACTACCACCAAATCACTTATAACATTCCACTTGCAATTTGTGAACCTTGGTAACATGCAGGGTTAAAGCTGCCTCAGGCTATCTCCCTCCGCTGCATCACATCTTCAGATCCCTTTCCATGGCATCCCTGTACTGTGACACAAAAGATGTCTTTAGCCTTAGAAAGCAAATCCTGAAAGGGTGGATCTGCTGACAGTGAGATAGGGCCTTCATCAGTAAGTCAAATATAGAAGATTTCAGGGTCACCCTCCATTGTCCCTGGAGAATTTTCTGTAGACATGGGATTTTGAGTGGGGTGGGGGGAGGTTGGAGGAATATGGTAGAAAGGAAAGCACTTTTTCCATAGAATTCACTTGACCTGAATAATCCCCAGATCATTTCTGGGAGGAAGTGGCTATGTTTTTCCATTTGGAAGATGTTGTGACTCGGGTGTGGAAAGGTGTCTTCTTGGCTGCACCGTAGATTGTGGGTAGAGCTGAAGCTACATTATGGGAGTCCTGAGCCCTCGAAGCCCTGAGGGTTCTGAGTCCAGGGACACGCAGCTAGAGCACAGCTCAGCACCTTGCACTCCATCGCTGCTATAACCAGTGTGTGATCCTGGTCTTGGTAACAGGATCATTCCGTCTCTATTGTCCATCATTCTGCTTCATGCTCTATTATTCCCTGGAACCCTCATTGCTGCTGCTTTACCAGTTCCTATTGTACTTCAGTTATTTGAAGCTCAATTTAAAATGCTGACTCTTTCCCTTCCTTCTCTGCCTGGACTGGGCTCCTATACCTTGCCAGGCCTTTTCTTCCCCTACTCAGTCCTATGTAAACCATTCCAATCACTTCCCTTCTGATAGCCTCACAAAGTAAAGGACTACTTCCTTTTTTTGTGCTGGGGCTGCAGGTTAAAGCATCAATTTATCCTTTGACTCTTCATCTTTTCTATTTAGCAGAGAGTTTCCTTTTAATGTTTCAGGATAATGGGAAGTGTCATCTCTTGCTGCTGGGAAAGGCACTTTTGAAAATGAAATATGTATTGTATTTCTATTCATTTGATTATCTTCTTCCCCAAAACAGCTTAGCAAATTAACATTGAATCTATTTTCTCTTCTTAAGCAAGAAAAGAATTATAACTGCTCAGTTGTTCCCTAGATTTCTTGCTCAACTTCCTCTTCCCAGAATGATTTGTCCATAAAATAAGAGGGAAGCAGGAGAATCCACTGGCGAGGATTCTGGTTATGGCTGATGACAGAAGGCCTGGTGAACCACAGATCTGCTTTGGGAGCTGTAGAGTCTTTTCAACTGTTTGCTGTCATGGGGTTATAGAGGAAAAATGGAAAGGTCATGGACATGGTCTCACTTAGGTGTTTATTGGAGCATGGTTAGACTATTCTAGAAAAAGCCTTTATTAAAATATTACGTGGTCTGAGATGGTTCCTAGTGGGATACATTCTTAGAACCAGTTGGGTGGCAGCTTTCAGATTTTGAGTTTCAGTGCTAGGGATAGGCTCAGGCAACTTAGGATGACCTGAGGCTGGAGACTACTGCTAAAAATGGCTTCAAAACGGCGACTTCAGGACACTAACTCCCAATGTCTTATCATAGTGTCTAAAACTCCACAGTTAGGAATTATTTTGTTCTAGTCCTGATAATCTCCAGCAGTCTCTTTAAAATAGTCAATAACCACTTAATAGAAGTAGAAATGTTTTAAGTCATTATCAGCTATTTATGTCAAAGATATTCTCTTATAGACCTTGCTAGTTGGAAATCAGGCCAGAGCCCTGCCGAAATGCAACCTAGGGTAGGCATCTGGAAGTTTGGGGGAGTAAGAGAAGCAGGAAAAGTGGTGCCAAAATGAGAAGTTAGTTTAAAATATCACCTGCTTCCCCATTTTGCTCAGGGCTAGCCCTATGCTAACGGTCTGTATTATTGGCAGCTGATGGAGAAAGCACAGAAAATAAAACAAACCAATATTTCCAGGGTTCTGTTGTTTTGCCAGCCTGCCAAACAGGCTGTTGATAGATATGACCCGGCATTCTGGTTGGAATGACTCTCAGGCCATGTCTGGTTCTATGTAGCCATAACCGCAAGAGCAGCAGAAGCCCGGTGATTTGAATGGCAGCAAACCTATTGTCCAGACCTCTGCTTCTCACATCTGGCCACATCATCTAGTCTCACCACACAGTTTTAGGAAGTCTCTTTGCTCCTTTGGGCCTTCCTGTCTCCATAAGCAAATGAGCCCTTGATGTTGCAAGGCTTGGGAATGCAAAGAAGAGCAACAGGACAGAAGGGAGTAATATTCCAAACCTGATGTCAACCCAGGACTGATAAATTCCTGAATTACAAGATGATAGGAACAATGCGAGGCTTCTGTTGGGGAGTCGAGAAACTTTATAGGCAAAAGAAGCCAAGGGGAAGAGTCCTGGGCTGACATATGTTTTATGTTCTACTTCTGTATATGAATTCGGGACTCATTCAAGGTTGTAGCTTGTGACTCCTTAAGACCTCAGTCAACACAAAGCTTGTATAGTATAGCATGCAGAAGGCATGCTACCCTTTCTTCGTGCCTTTTAGATTCTGTTCTAGGATTGCCATATGTGAAAGCTCATGTGCATTAAACTTTATTCACAGTACTATGCTGTTCCCTCACTTACCTCTGCCTGTTTCACAGTTCCTCAGCACTGGCTTATGAGTATGTCTGGGGAAGTGTCACTCCTGAATTAATAGTTTAATTGAGGCCCAAGGATACTTTTATTGTTTATTTTTTAACCGGAGGAGTGCCTAAGGGTAAGTGGTGGTGCAGTGGGAGTCAGCAGTGCGGTCATTTGGGGGTTCCATTGATCACTCTTCATTAGGAAATGCACCACGTGGAGGTCGTTCCTGCCTTTGCAAGTGGGAAAAAAATGTTTATATATATTTATTATATAGATAGATATGTGTTCTATATATTATGTTTGTTGTTATTATTATCGTTATTTCTGATGAGTGATTATGCTTCTTTGGTGCTGTTCTAGGGTGCACATTCTTTGCTGCTTAGCCAGAAATTGCTTTGACTCTTTTTTTGGTGTTTTACATATTTTATAACTATATTAAAATTGTCAGTTCTGAAACTTGGTGAGATGGCTTTGGAAAGGCAGTACATATTGGCTGTGTGATGGAAATCTGTTTTACTTTAGAAGAAAGTGAAAATGAAATTCGCTCAGTCGTGTCCGACTCTGTGACCCCCATGAACTGTAGCCCGCCAGGTTCCTCTGTCTATGGAATTCTCCAGGCCAGATGACTGGAGTGGATAGCCATTCCCTTCTCCAGAGGATCTTCCCAACCCAGGGATCACAACCAGGTCTCTCACATTGCAGGTGGATTCTTTACCGTCTGAACCACCAGGGAAGAAGAGGGGGCCTTTGGATGGGACTTCTAGCATTACAGTCAGGCATGGCAAAAGTTGTGCCCAGAACTAGAAATGAACAAAGCAAATTACCCAGTACTGGGGCTACTGGAGTCCAGTCCTGAACTTATCAAGAGGTCACATTCTAGAGGAGATGGATGTCTCCTGACAGAGGTCTTTTCAGGGGCCAACTTTGGGTCAGAGACTTCAACTGAAGGACAGAGAACACCTCTGCTTTCCCAGCATACAGGAAGGAAGGAGAAGTCTACTTAGTCCAATATTAATTTCTTTGTCACGGGATGGAAGAATCAGAATTATTACTGAGACTCCCCTGTTTCTGTCAGATGAGATTCTTTAGAGGAGAAAAATTTGAATCAATTTTCTCTTCTTGGTCCATATGTTCTTTCAGTAAAACCCTCAAAGTACTGGCTTTGTTCCGTCCAAGAAGGCCAATGGAAATGTACTTGACGTTTAGTCTGGTTCTTGTCCTACAGAGCGAAGATGGAACCAGTAGAGAGGAAGAGGTAAAATGGGGAGCCAAAAGGAGGCCATATCTTTTTGTATTTGTTTGGCAAAACAGCAGAGCTCTCTAAGAATGGATGCTATTATTATTATTTGGTTTTCCTATTGGTGGTGGGATGATTAATGAGGACTCCATCTCTTCCAGTCCATTCTACACTCTGTACATTCTTCTCCCATCTGCTGCCAAATCCAGAGCATACATTCCTTCTTAGCCCATAGCCTCTTATTTCAATAAGAATCAGTAAAACAGTGAAGGAATGCAGAGGTATCGGATCCTCTTTTACTATTTACCCTTCAAAGAGTTGTTTCTACAGAAACCACTGGGATTGCTATTTTGTCAATGGTGACACTTCCTGGATAAATGAATTGCAATATTTTGTTTAACTTAACAACTTAAAGGTTGGAACATTAAGCAAAAACTTGCACTGGGCAAGGAAGATTGTAAGTAACTCTTTTTTTTGGTTCTCTACCACATCCTTCCCATTCATGGGTTTTCTCTACTCCCACCCCAATACCACCATCACTTCATCTAGGATATTAAATACCATGTTAAAGCTGGGAGAGACCTTTAAGAGAACATAGTTCAATTTCATCATTTTATAAATTTGCACACAAAAGGCCAGAGTGATTAAGAGACTTACCCAATGTGATGGAGCTAAGAAGGGACATGCCAAGACCTGAACCCAAGTCATGTGGGCCTTAAGCTACTACTTTCTCCATCATATTATGCTATTTCTCAAAAACTGTGGTACAGAAACCAGAATGTTTCTCCTAAACTAACCTGGATTCCAGGTATCAAATTGGATGCCTGAGAGAAGGTGGGACATTGACTTTAGAAAAGTTCACAAGCTGATGTCATCTTGATTTTGAGTTTGAGCTAAAGTTTAATTTGATGTTTGTTATTATATTGTAGCCTGAGTATGGCAGGAAGTTCTGAAATATCCCATCATTTCTGTTAGGGTGTTTCCTCATCTCTAAAATGGGAAACTAAGGTTGAATTATCTTTAAGGTCACTTAAATTAAGGTCACTTGAATTATCCTCTAAGATCACTTTTAAAGGTCTTCTCCACTCTCCAGCAATAACATGCAAGAAATGGGGTCTTTGGTGCATAATTTCTCATTAACTCTTACATGGAAGAAATAAGGTTTCACTATTGAGTCTGATTGACTCTGCAATAGTGTCACAGCCTCCTAAAATTCCTCATGGGTAGCTCAGACCCTCAGGGGAACCTTACACCAAAGCTGTGAGGAAGCTGTGGACAGGACAGCCAGGACTTTGCCCATTCCTAAGGAACTACCCAGCTTTCCAAGTATGGCCCTTGGCTGGAAGTGTGGCCAGCTTCCCTTTAGTGGCCTCATGCAATGGAAAAATTTTTAATGTGCCTTATTTGGCCTACCTTGGGAGACAGCTCATGGCAGATTTGTTAATGAGTCTGTCTGCTTTTTGCTGAGAATGATGTCTGCTTTCTGGTGTTAGCCATGCTCTTTCCTTACCAACCTTTGAAAGGTAGGAGAAGATTTGGGAAACTTGCCTCTAAGCCTATCATCAAATATTGATGTTGATGCTTTTCCATATCAGTTCAGTTCAGTTCAGTTGCTCAGTTGTGTCTGACTCTTTGCAACGCCATGGACTGCAGCACACCAGGCTTCCCTGTCCATCAGCAACCCCCAGAGCTTGCTCAAACTCATGTCCATTGAGTTGGTGATGCCATCCAACCATCTCATCTTCTGTCATCCCCATCTCCTCCTGCTCTCAATCTTTTCCAGCATCAGGGTCTTTTCCAATGAGTCAGTTCTTTGAATCAGGTGGCCAATTCTAAGTATTGGAATTTCAGCTTCAACATCAGTCCTTCCAATGAATACTCAGGACTTTCCATATAGGTTCTCTAAATTTGTTAGTCAGAATTTAAGAGACCCACGCCTACTGAATTTTCTTTAGTTCTCAGTGGATCAAATATTGATGATGACTCTTCTTCTTATAAGTTCTCTGAATTTGTTAGTCAGAATTAGAGACCCACACCTACTGAATTTTCTTTAGCTCTCAGTGGAAAGGAAATGGTGATTTTTGTCTGTGTTTTTAGAGTGTTGCTTTGTGCTGTGTTCTGTCCGGTCTGGAAAGCATTGGAGATAACTTACTGGCATATCTCTTTTGCCTTTCCAAATCCTATTAATTTATTGAGGTCAAATCCTATTCAATGATAAAATTTCTCTGGAACAGCCATGGATTTATAATCGGTACCACATGATTTAATTATTTTCTGTCTTTGACTATATTGAAAGCTTCTTCAGAATTAGGGAAATGTTTTATACTTTTGATCTGTCTTATGGCTCCCATGTGATAATTTGTGCTGAAAACATTAAAGCATAATGATGAAACAGTGGGACCAGTTTCTCCTGCTGGAATCAGTATTATTATTTTATAGTCTTGGCCTATGGAATTTGTTGACTTATCTTTCAGGTTACACATATCCGAATCTTTGTGGTACTGAGTTTCACTCCTGATGAGCATCAGGAACTTTGAAATGTAAAATAAAATCACCACTGTGAGGATCCCACCTCAGCCCTACAGAATCAAACTCTCCAGGGGGAAAAGCCTGGGTATCTATGTTTTTTAAATGCTGCCTAAGTGAGTCAAAAACACAATGATGATTGACAATGTCTGTCTTGCGACAGATGAGGGCCATTCTTTTATGGAACTCTGCCAACAGAGATTTCCCAAGGCATCATTCGGAGGCCCAAACATAAAGGAAACACACACATCATTTTGGTAGGATGGTGCTAGAAGTGTGCCTGGATACCCATGAGCAGATTTTATGCAAGAGGATAGTCCAGGGATAACATACATTTTGAAACAGAATTTTTCTATTGAAAGCGTTTTTTAAAACCCTCAAAAGCAATTACTTTGGGGAGTGAGAACAGAAGAGAGACAGAGAATAGAGGCTTACTGGGGAAGTAGAGAGACAGAGAGCAAAGCTGGAAGGATGGGTAAGGGGACCATCTACATAGTGTAATCTCTAAGGACCTATTGACTTAAAATTCCACCATGAAAAACTCATTCTTCAGTCTGCAAATGTTGTCTCCCATTAAAATGGAAATAGCTGTGAATCATGTCTGACTGGGTGTATCATATCCTTACCTGAGAACACATTGTGATGGGGTGTCAGGAAAGGTCTGGAAAAAATGGGTGAAAGGGTAAGGTTGCCCAAGGAGGAAGCAGGCTTAACAGAGCATCTTGCAGGCAAAGGCAGCTGGACAGAGATCGTTAATTTGACTTGCTATCACTTGAAAGTAAACTGCTCAAAACTAAGAACGACCATGAAATATATCCATGGTTTCCCCCCAGCCACCCTGCTAAGGAACTTCTTGGCTCATCCTGGCCAATGATGTTAGCTCCTGAATGGAGAAGAAAGCAACAGGAGACCCACCGCATCTTCAGGGAGATGGCCTGGTGGTCTAAGCTGGCCTGGAGAGTGAGAGCTCTGCATTCCAGTTTGAGGGTTTTCCTCTGACTCTCTGTGTGGCCTTTAGCCAGACTGCAAACAGCTTTAGTTTCTTTGTATGTCAAACCAAGATAAATACCTAACTTCCCATCTCTCTGGGGCATGGTAAGGCTTTGTTGCTGCCACTTTCATTGACATGTGTCCAAAGACCATAAGAAGAAAGCTTTTGAAAAGTTTGAAGGCTAATTATGTTTACTAGCAACATTATCATTATGACATTGGGGCTTCATGTAGTAGTAGCCAAAAAGAAGAATGTATCAGGAGCATGGGAAAACGGAGAACACAGTACTTCACTCAGAGAAGCAGTGTATTTGTAGTGGAAGAGAAACGCAAAAGGGGTTTTGGGGATAGGGTGCAAGGCAGAGAAGTCTACAATTGGTACCAGATGCCATCAGAAGCTAACGACCTGACAAACACCGTCCTCATAAAAAAAAAAATCCTTAAAAAGGAAGCAAATGGAAATATAAGCTAGTGAAAGAATTTGCAGCAGCTGCCCTAAAACCATTTCTCACTTCATAAACAGGTCTGGGTTTGATGCTTTCTCTTTTTTTTATCTTGGTCTTATTTCATGCCACTTTCCCCCTCTTCTAAGATCCCCTGTCCTGTTCTGCCTCCCTTGCTGCCAGTGCTGATGGACTCCTCACACAGGTAGTCATAGCAACCGAAGTTAACAGAACACCATCTTGATGGAAGGAGGCTCATTCAGAGTATTTGTTTTGGGTCTTATCTCAGCACGTATTTGTCCTCAGTGATGACACTGAGGATGAATTGGATGGAGTCATGGAGTCACTGGAAATTAGCATGTGCTATTTCACATTAATTTCCTGGCAGTGAGCTGACATGAACCAGAACTGTTAATGACTCTCTGTTTTCCAGTCCTCTCTGCTTAACACACTGAAGAGATATTACATCTTATGCATATCAAGGGCATGTAGTATCTATGGAACTTGGAGATGTTTAGCATCACTAATGAGAGGGTCTCATCTCATTCCATGAAGGATGGTCAGGTTTCAGATTCCTTATGCCACTAGGCTGAATGAAGGCTCAGAGACAAAGCTTTATTTCCTATATTGCAGACCTAATTAGCAGTGTTGAATTTGAAGAATCCATCTCCCCCAACTCATACCCTTCATCAGGCTCTGTGTAGTGAGTCTGAGGAAATACTACATGATCCTGGAGAATAATCAGGGTTTACAGGAGAAAAACATTTACTGCATACCACTCAACTCCAATTCCTCCATCCTATGCCTGATAAGCATGGGTAAAAAAAATGAGAATGTCACTGACATAGTTCAAATCCCATGGGTACAAGATCAGAGGCAGCAACTTTAGCATATTCAAATCAAATCCATACTTCTTGGACTAGTGCTTTTTAAATCAATTCTCAATTATTTCAAGTGCAATTCAATGACATTTTATTTTCCACTTTCTTATACTGTTGCCCAGTTCCTTGATAAAAGTATTTGGCCTCTAACAGAATTCAAGAGCAAATAAAACAAATGAATGATGACGAGCTTCATAGAAGTCATTTTGATTAAGATTTACCACCACTGGCAAAAACATCATGAGCAAGAAAGTATAAAAAGTATCATGCTGTTTTCCCACACTAGACTATGACTTCTTTAAGGGCATACTTATTTTATCCCAATACTGAGACCAATGTGCTAATTGCTTGGGAAATGTTTATGAATGAATGAAGCAGTAGGGCAAGACGGTTGAATCATTGTTTGATAATGATTTTTTTAACTTTGTATCCCCATCTATCACTATAAAATTTAACAAATTTACCATTTTGATAGCTATTGACTTACTTTGATGTCTATGACATGGAAATATTTAATTCAGCAAACATTTGTTGCATCTCCCACAACGAGGTGTACGGTAAATACAAAAGTGGGTAGAAGTCAGTATTTGTCTTCAAGGAGATCATAGTCTAGTTGGGAGATTCAGCAGCATTTAGGAGACACTTGTGTACCCATTGCCTTGTGGATCAAAGAATGGATGAATTAACTAAAAACTGTGGCAATAATACAGATCGAGTAAAAGAAATGTTAGAAAAGTTACTTTTTAAATTTCCCTTTAAGATTCAAAGAAGGAAGATATCTGGAGGGGCTTCTTGGAGTGGGAAGGCCTTTTAAAAGGTTCAGTAAATTGAGCAAAGGCACAGACATGGGAAAACCAAAACATGTGGGTGACTCACAGAAAACAGGCCACTGAATGTGGCATGGGGGCCATTTACAGTGGAGCAGTAGAGAGAATGAACCTAGGAACAGTGGCTGCATATGGGCACACACCGTTATTGTCCTCATCTCATGGGGGAAGGACTTGAAACCCCGGGGAATAAATAACTCAACCATATCACCCAGGTAGTAAATGGTGAAGCCAGGATTCAAATTCACACAGCCTGGGGGCAGTTCTCTAAATTTTAATCTCTGTGGCTCTGCCTTGATAAAAGAGTAACCGTCTTTTGAATCTGTTACATCCCTGATGCTGTCATGGTCCTGACAAGATCCCCTCAAACCTCAGGGAGTTTAACTGTCTCTCCTATTCCTACATGACTAGCTTTAGAGACCCAGACAGCAATTCTCTGATGAGGTAATGTCCTAGAAGCATCTACCACATTAGGCATGTGGCAGGGGCTTGATATGTGTGAGTTTTTTCTTTTTTCTGTCATGGGCTCAATTTCTGATTTGTTGTTCAGTCGCTCAGTTGTGTCCAACTCTTTGTGATCCTGTGGACTGCAGCACACCTGGTTTCCCTGTCCTCCACTATCTCCTGGAGTTTTCTCAATCTCATGTGCATTGAGTCAGTGATGCCATCCAACCATCCAGTCCTCTGTCACCCTCTTCTGCCCTCAGTCTTTCCCAGCATCATCTTTTCCAATGAGTCAGCTCTTTGCATCAAGCTGCCAAAGTATTGGAGCTTTAGCTATAGCATTAGTCCTTCCAATGAGTATTCATAAGTTGATTTCCTTTAGGATTAATTGGTTTGACCTCCTTGCTATCCAAGGGACTCTCAAGACTCTTCCCCAGCACCATAGTTTGAAAGCATCAATTCTTCAGCATGAGACTTCTTTATGGTCCAACTCTCACATCTGTAAATGACTACTGGAAAAACCATAGCTTTGACTATATGGACCTTTGTTGGCAAAGTGATGTCTCTGCTTTTTAATATGCTGTCTAGATTTGTCATAGCTTTTCTTCCAAGCCAGTGTTGATATTCAGTGGTATATGTGTGCATCTGTGCTAAGTAACTTCAGTCATGTCCAACTCTTTGTGACCCTATGGACTGTAGCCTGCCAGGCTCCTCTGTCCATGGAATTCTCCAGGCAAGAATACTAGAGTAGGTTGTCATGCCCTTCTCCAGGGAGTCTTCCTAACCCAAGGATTGAACCCATGTCTCTTAAAAACTCCTGTATTGGCAGGCAGCTTCTTTACCACTAGTGCCACATGACTGCTATATTCAAAGTGTATAACCATCAAGGTCCTACTGTATAGCACATAGAACTCTGCTCAGTGTTATTTGGCAGCCTGGATGGGAGGGGATTTTTGGGGAGACTGGATACATGTATATGTATGGCTGAGTCCCTTCGCTCTTCATCTGAACTATCGCAACGTTGGCTGTTAATTATTGTTAAATGTTGGTTGTTAATACTCCAAAACTAAATAAAAAGTTTAGAAAAATACTCCATTCCAATCAGTAAATAAATGTTGCCTTTTCTGCCAGCTCAAACACCTGTTCTACAGGGCCGCCTGAGACCAACCCATGATGGAAAAACAAAAAGGTTTCTGCCTGACTCCAGAATTCACTCCTGATCTTTGCCCTGCATCTGTTCTGATTGTTTGGGTCTCAGAAGTACTGACTGTGAAATATTCTGAGGATTACCCTCTGATCTATTTACTTCTATGCCATCCAGAGCTCTGGGGACACTCTCCCCACCTGTCATCATCATTTTCTCTTCCTGGAAGATCCATAGAAAGCTGGTTCATAATCGCTTGGTAGCTGATATTGGTCCTGTTTACTTTATGTTGCTGGGTTCCAGGTCACAAGAAGGAAGTGATGAGTTGAATGTAGGCTTTCAAGAAAGTGTTCTCTTTGGTTTAGAGACCCTTCTCAAAGGGAGAGGCAAAGCCTTTGCTGCTGCCTAGCAAGTCAATGTAAGATATTTCTGCTTCTGTCATCTCCAGCTGTGTCCATCGGCCCTGTGGGGAGCAGGGCAGCTGTGTGCCATTGCTGCTTGATCACGCGGATATGGTGAACTGTACCTCTGGTGGCCCGGGTCACATGAAGTGCTCTATCACCTGTCAGAGGGGGTCTGCCCTTCAGGCCAGCAATGGGCAGTACCTCAGGCCCATGCAGGTGAGTTGGAAATCTGCAGTCATCAGGACCAAGCCCCTGGGGAGGGACAGTATGCATGCTCCTCTCCTGGCTGGATGGGGGAAAGGCCTGTGTTTTTAAATCATCTGAAAGGAAAAATGAGGACTCTAACAATCAAGGAAAAGCATGGATTTATAGAAATGTAAGGTATATGCAGAAATATATAAGAAGTGTACGAAATTATGATCCTGACTTTTGGCTTCAAAATGAGAATGTTACAGTTTAGACCTGTCCAAAATTTACAGGCAAGATAGGATGCAATCAGCCTTTTTGTGGTCCATTTTTTGCCTGTTCCCCCAAGTCCAACCCTCCTTATAAGAATACTGAAGGAAAAATTATGATTTTCTTTCTTCTGCTACTGAAGTAGGACTTATATCAAGATTCTAGTTTTGACTGAATTTTTTCAAATTTCTGTAAGCTACCATGGTACCACTTCCAGGGTTTCAAGGTGGTCTGAAGGTACTAGAATATATTAGTGAAGAACATGGCTTGGGAGACAGACTTGGAATGAAATTTGACTCCTCTGTTTATTGTGTAATTTTAGGTAAAGACAAGCAAAACATGCCAACCTCTTTAAGGTCGTTTCCAAACTTGTAAAATAGTTAGATCAGAGGTATTTATGTCCTTGGGCTGTTTTGATGACTGAGTAGAAATAATTCATAAGCTTCTATCAAAGTGATAGGCACCTAGCTCTCTGCAAAGCTGCCATTATGATGACCATGATGATGTATTGTCGACTAAGAATTTTGTTTTCCCTCTTTCCTTTAGAAAGCTTTCCATATTCTACAGAGGAATTTGAAATTTGAGAACACATGAGCACAATATGATAGAGAGACAGGATGCATTAGGCAAAAGGTAAATGGTGCTTGAGAAGAATATGAGGGAGATGAGGTATGATGAAGGACGAGTGGAAGCATGATTGGTAGTCAGGTATCAATGGCTTGGAAGATTCGAATTGTTTTTCATCTGGTACCAGTTGACTGCTCAGCAGATTATGGATCCGTGGAGGAATTTCACTTGCTTAGACACAGAATTTAAAGATACAATCTTTTGTTTCAGATGGCTGAAAGAGACTTCTGTGTAGAGATACTGTTTTAACATACCTTGAAGCATCAGCTCCTTGGTTTGTGATGCTCTGGTCAGAAGAGCAGAACTCTTATCACCTACCTGTCCTTAACTCAGCTTACCTCATACTAGAAAAGAGATGGAAAGAAGGAAAAAGAACAAAAACAATGTAGGAACTGAATGCATTTGTGTGCTAGGTAAAGAAGGAGAGAGAAGAAAAGATGGTTTTTGCAATTCATTAAAATTAGGAGCAAATTCAAAACAGAACAGTCAATACTTACTGGAGCCAGGAGAAAACCCAGACAATATATGCAGTGTTTCAGAGACATTCTTTAAGTGATCGCTGTGATTGGAGCCAGTCTTCTAGGCTGTGAGCATTGCAGTTGGGTCCAAGTTGGGAGAAGGAAGGTGGGAGCTCACCCTTTGCCAGTCATATGATGGAATCATCAAGCACAGCTCTCCAGCTGACTGCTCCCATCACCCGAGCCTGGCCCCACTAAAGAAATGATATGATCCCAGCTTGTGATCACAAGACAGCAGGGATATCTGCTTTTTGTTGACATAAGAACTGAAACTAACCAGAAAAGTGTGTCTGGCTTTGAATTGGGGCCTTCTGGCAGGCAACCTGGGAACATTGGGAAGGATGGAGGGGCAGCCAGGCAGGAGTGGGTGTCAGAGGTGACAGGTGCTTTCATCAGTCATTTTACCTTTGACTTTGGTGCCACTGTGGTCTCCTGATGGGATGCTGGCTGAGCCCCAGAATCTCCCTTCTCTCTTTTTGACTTTTGGTAACCTACTATGGTGACACTTTTCACCCAACAAGCCATGAGTGTCCAGGTCTCTGAGTGCCTGCCCATCCTGTTCCTCTCACTCTGAAACTTTCTTCTCCTTGCTTCTGCTTTGCTGCTGGGAAGTCTTGCTCATCTTTCAAAGACCAGTTCCTGAGTTATCTGCTATGTGAATCTCCCTGGAAACACTCTCCCTTCTCCAGCCTCTGTAGTGCTATCTCACCACCACAAAACAAGCATGCATATATGATGTTGCTGCTACTTAGTAGAACAGTTTATATTCTCTTTCTTCCTGGTCCGTGTTTTCTCCTTTATGATTTGTGTTCTTTGCATTACATTCTCACAGATCATCATAGAAGGGAGTAAATATAACCAAAGGGCATCTCCCACACTTTCCTTTTTAACCTCTTCCCCTTCCTTCTTCTCTCTCTTTCTTCTTCCTTCCGTTCTCCCCACTTCAGATGTTGTCTGATTCACTGCTTCAACCTGTGATGAGCTCTGCTGGTAGCTCCTTAAGGGTCTTGTTTATCCAAACTTGAAAGTACCTGGCCCTTCTAAGTGCTCAAAAAAAAGTCTCCTCATTTGTCTCTTGGTGATGAATTCTAGGACCCCCTACATAGGCCATAGCCCCAAGGAAATGGCTGGACTCTCTTAGATTTAACTACAGGGTTTGGAAGATGCCTCGTGTGCATTAATTCTCAGGTGTTCTTAAAGACTAGGCACCATTCTCAGAGAATATGATTCTGTTTATTATGTACCATTATCAGTCAGCTTATCAGTAAAGGTCCCAGCAGGAAACCGATGAATGCTCAAAGGGGGGCAATTTCAGGAACTTCAGTAAAGGGACTGCTGATAAAAGTGGGGGCAGGATCTAGGAAATGACAAAGAGATGGTCCAGAATCCCAGGGTGAAAGGGTAATATCCCCTCTAGACCTAAAGAGTTGACTGTAAGGGGCAGTTAGCAGAACCCATGAGAAAGAGTGCAGCAGGCGTGTGAAGAGCTCTGCCAAAGGCGGAGCCAGCCTACAGCGACCCAAGGGAAGGAGTAGCGAGAATCGACCCCCGACCTCCCTTGCTTCACTGCCTCTTCCGTCTCCTACCAGTGCTACCCTGGGTGCTCCAGCAGACACAAGTCAAAAGCATGAAGCCCACAAGGGCCAGGGTCCCAGAGCACACAGCAGGGCAGAGTAGGGTGGAGAGCCACCTGGAGAAGCGTGTGAGCAGAGCCGAGAGTTGCCCTGGAGGAGCGTCTTCATTTCATGACTCCCTTATGCTCACATGCACCTTTCATCAGCAGTGTACCTGGGTATTGTGAAATTGCACATTAAGACAAGAGGGAGGGAGGCAAAATCATTTTGCCTGTTGTGAATATTTGTACAAATAATCATCAGGACTCTGCCAGATCCTGGGAACTATTTCGATAAGCCTTTTTGTGCGACTTTGATAACAGAAAACTTTCTGTTTCTAGAAGAAAATTCTGCTCACATGTTCCTCTGGGCACTGGGACCGGGCTGTGAGCTGCCAACCCCTTGACTGTGGTGTCCCCGATGCATCTTTGGTGAACTACGCAAACTTCTCCTGCTCGGAGGGAACCAACTTTCTGAAACGCTGCTCTATCTCCTGTATCCCACCAGCCAAGCTTCAAGGTATTGTCTGGCCAAGCAGGAGTTACATGCAAGTTCTCTTCAGGTTCTCTCTCTTTGGCGGCGGGGAGGGGGGTAATGGGGGTGGGGGTGGGGCGTACTTTGGGGATGTTTTCTTTACTCCAGTGAGCTTCCCACCTGACTCTGCTAAAGCACCTTCTTTTGACAAGCAAGAGGCAACACATTCCTTGTCTCAACCACTTGGAAAGATGCCCCTAACTCAAGATCTCTTTAATGAAAGAAATTGAGACCTTTCTATTTTTATTTGAGTTTATGTTCTCTGGAGTCAAGCCAACTAACAGTTTTCTGAGAGTATTAATAATTCAGATACCCTTTATCATGCACATTTTGAAATGTAATATTTACAACCCTTCTGTGAGTTAGGTGCCTTTAGTCCTATATTAGCAATGAGAGCACAGTTGTATGAGCTGTACTGCTAGGGAGAGATGAGAATGTGGTGGAACTTCTTCTGACCCCACATCTTTTTGTTGTTGTTGATTAAGAGAGCATGGGAATAGGCTATTTTATTTGTTTGTTTTTTATTCATTTTGGCCGCACCCCAAAGCATGTAGGTCTAGTTTCCCAACCAGGGATCGAACCCATGCCCACTGCCTCGGAAACACAGATTCTTAACCACTGAATTGCCAGGGAGGTCCCTCTGACCCCACATCTTGCTCTTCCTCGTGAACTTAGGTGTGCCCAACAGTGACCCAGCAGACTTGTTATAAATGCAGATTTTTAGGCTCATGCTGACAGAGTCTGCTTTAGTAAACCTAAAGTGGGTTGGTGATACTACTCTATGGGGCGTCCATAGATTGAACTTGGAGAAACTGCTGAGGCATATGGTGTATGGTATTTAAGTACAGAAGTTTGCATCAAACTGCAAGTTCAAACCCTGCCTCTGCCCTTACTAGCTTGGACAAATTACTTAAACTCAATTTCCTCATGTGCAAAATAGGGGATAATGATGGTATCTATTTCACAGGGTTGTTTGAGGTTTGACGTTTACCCAAGTGATACGTGTAAAATGCTTACAGCAGTGCCTGGCATGTAATGAGCCCTATAAAAGTGTCATCTAGTATTATTATAATCCTTTCCACAATACTGTCACGACTTTATTTTTATTATTTGTAGTGAGGAGTGAGGTAAGGATTTGGTTGGTAGTCCGACTTTCATTCAGGTCAAGAACTAGCTTTCTGACCTCAATGCTACATGAGAGAGCACAATAGACGCTCTGTGGGTAGAAAGATACAGGATAAACATTTGACTTGAAGTTTTAGAGAAGCTGCTCCATGAAAAATACTGTGACTTTCCAAGAATGACTGCCTGTTGACAGGTCTTCATTCTTTCTGTTTGTTATTTTATTTTTGGACTCTCTGTTCTGAGCGTTCTGTGCTTCTCTTTCTTGGAGTTAGGACTGAGCCCATGGCTGACCTGTCTTGAAGATGGGCTCTGGTCTCTCCCTGAAGCTTACTGCAAGCTGGAGTGTGATGCTCCTCCTGTTATCCCGAATGCCAACCTGCTCCAGCCTCGCTGCCTCCAGGGGAACCATGACGTGGGCTCTACCTGCAGATATGAATGCAAACCGGGCTACTATGTGCTGGGAAGCACGGAGAATAAAGTCAGGAAGTAAGTTGGAACGTTCCTGGTCTTTGCCATTCTCTCTACACTTGTACCTTGCTCCTGTTGTTTCACTTGCAAATCCAAGACCGTTGTTTTGGAAATAACATTAAGACCTTCTGGGTTGTCCACTGTTTGTTGTGTTTGTTTTCCTACATAATCTCTCTTCGACTGCACAAGGGTGTTCCCCAGTCATGACAGGCAGGCTGGCCAGATTTGCTTCCTGTAAAGATATGCTTTCCCATAGCAGATTCCAGAGTCTCATCTTGGTGTGTTTTAAAAGATTCTCTGCCCAAATTATTATTTTCCTTGAAAGTAAGTGTTAGGAGCTTCTTAAGTGGTAAACACATCACCCAAATCCAACTCTGTCCTAGAACGTCATCATCAGGCCCATTGGAAGTTTAAAATTGTGCCTGTGGCAGAAATTGCCAGTTGTGGCTGTGGCAGAAATTGCCTAGGGTGGTCTCCAACTCAGATTCTTATTAGGTATGTGACGCTGGGAAGTTTCTCTGTCTCAGTCTCTCATCTGTAAAATGAGGATAATGATAATAATAATATAGGAACTAAGTAAATTAATATGTATAAAATGAGTCAGTGAATTAATTTTTTTTAATTTTAGTTTTATTTTTGGCTGTGCTGGGTCTTCAGTGCTGTGCTCAGGCTTTCTCTAGTTGCAGCAAGTAGGGGCTACTCTCTGTTGCAGTGACTTCTGTTGCAGAGCATGGGCTCAGTAGTTGAGGCTCATGGACTTTGTTGCTCTGAAACATATGGAATCTTCCTGGACCAGGAATTGAACTCATGTTCCCTTGATTGGCAAGCAGATTCTTAACCACTGGACCACCAGGGAAATCTAGTAAATCTATTTTTAAAACATAGAACTCAACACATATTATCTATTACTATTGTAATTATAGTCTTTCTGGTTTACCCTTCCTGGACTTTGTGTGTATACATTCCTAGACCCAGAAATCAAGAGGACCTTTCTTCAAAATTCATGGTGAACCAGAAAGAATAAAAGCTTTGCTGCATAATTTAAGAGAAACTGTTTTTAAGACACTTGTGCTGGGGTTCAAATCCCAGTTATCACCCATTTTATTAGCTGAGTAACCTCAGGCAAGTTACTGAACTCTTTGGGTCTCCTCTCCTTTGTAAACTGGGCATAATGCCCACATCAAAGTGCTCAGTTGAGGATTAAACAAGATAATACAAATTCAGCCCCAATAGCTCAGCAGGCAAAGAATTTGCCTGCAATACAGGAGGTGTGGGTTCAGTCCCTGGGTTGGAAAGATCCGATGGAGGAAGGCATGGCAACCCACTCCAGTATTCTTGCCTGGGAAATCCCATGGACAGAGGAACCTGGTGGGCTACATTCTATGGAGTTGGATACGACAGAGCTCACATGCAATACAATAATGTACAGCTCAGTGCCTGACTTGTGCTAAATGATCAATAAATTGTTTCAAAAAAAAAAAGAAAGAAAGAAAGAAACATTTTCTGAACAAACAAAACAAGGAAAAAACTTTCAGAAGAAGAAACTCCTTGTACTCAGTAAATTGTAACTATTATTTTCCTACCATAGATTATGTCTTATTACTTATCTAGGACTTAGTTGAAAATCTGACCACAGTAG
The DNA here is from genome assembly GCF_032405125.1 of Capricornis sumatraensis. Classification (NCBI taxonomy): domain Eukaryota; kingdom Metazoa; phylum Chordata; class Mammalia; order Artiodactyla; family Bovidae; genus Capricornis; species Capricornis sumatraensis. The sequence goes on from NC_091082.1 coordinate 65,172,159, forward strand.
GTATTCTTTTAAAAAAAAATTTTTTTTTGAACTGACAAAATCCTAGCCATGGCATTACCAGTGATTCCAGAAGATATCAACTTCTACTGTAAACTAGAATTTTCTAAGGGAGCAGAAGAAAATCAGGAAGCTTACTTTCTGGCTTGCATTTGCCCTTCTTTAGTCTACATCCAGCCATCTCAATATGGGATGGATTGAGTCTGGCTTCACCCAGAGCCTTTCACTCCTGAGAAAACCCAAGATAATATTTGGGGTGGGGGGTAGCCTCCTCCTCATTATCTCAGCCCAAGGCAAGAGCCAGACTAATTAGAACATGAATAATACTGATGAAAAATTCATAGGCAGCAGCATTCTGGTTCAGTGACTCTAGCAGGTACAGTCTACAGTTTTTGACAACCAAGAACACATTTGCATGTTCTGGTCATGAGGTCTAGATCAATTTGCATCAGCATACATTGATGGGCAGGGAGGACCCAGGTCATCTTCCAGTGAGAATGACATTACAACCAGCCCCGAAGGCTGTTGTTTTCTTGCCTTTTTTTCTTTTCTTCTTGCCTCCCTTCTCTCACACCTGCAGCCAACTCAGGGGTCTACAGAACAGTGCAATGAAGACTAGAGGGAGAGAGAACAGTCTCGGGACCAGGAGGAATTCAGGGCAGAGGGGTTTTTTCTAGCTCTCCAGGCCCATGGCTGAGCTTTGCATTGGGAGGAGTGAGGCTGCATCCAGGTCTCCACCAGCTTCCCCACCCCAGCAGGGGCAAACAGGGGCCATTTGCTGGCACGACTTTCTTTTCTGGTTGAGAAACTGGAAGCTTACATCACAACGTCAGTATGGGTTTGAGCTTAAACATTTACATTTGCAAGCACCATCCTGAGGAGAGATTAAATTATTTACCACACTGTGTAAACTGATTTCAGCCTTAGTTTACACCTGTTTACATACGGCAGTAGATTGGTAATCAGAAGTTTGCAAGTCAGGAGTAAATCACTGTCACTTGCTGCTTGTGTTTACCCAACAAACTATGTCAGCCTTGTCCCTTGCTTGGAGCCCAGCGTTGTACTAATGGAGCCCTGAAATTCTTTCTAGGGCATGCAGGCAGGGGGAGAAGAGGCTGAGAGAAGTTGGCAGGAAATCAGCTCAGACAGAGTGGGCATGTGCTAGTCTTCTGCACTTCTTTGAGAAGTGGAAAAAGCCCCTTGATGGTCAAGTTCGCCCCTTGTTCTCTACATGACCCTGAACAAGGTACTCCACAATCATAGCCATGTGTCTCAGACTTTGCATTCTTAAGGTGAGGGGCAGTAATGACTTCTACCGAACAGTATTGTTTTGATGCCCAAAGTAGGTAATGTCCTGAAAGTGTTTTATAAACTATGAAGTTCAATACATGTGCTAGATATAACTTTTTGTTCATTTCTTTTTGGAAGAAGGAAACAACTACCAAAATATCAGCCAAGTACATTGCCTTCCTGCTTCTTCTCAAGTCTGTTGAACATTGTTTCAAGAGAGAAAAAGAGAAGCGCTGCGTCTGACTTTTCTCTTCCATCCAGCTTATTTAAGTTTTGTCCCATTGCACTTGGAGGTTAGCGTGGAAGGCGCAGCTGCAGCTGGCACTTTCTCACGTGCGTGGGGTTAGGAGCAAAGACACCTGCAAGAGTAGGACCGAGGCTCTGGCCTCCAGGAGCACCGAGCCTCCATGCTCCCTGTTTCATGGGCATCATTTCTTCTTGCAAGAGAGCATAGGAGTGGACACGGACCACACTAGGCCCTTTCTCTTGGCCCTTGGATCCCTTGCCCCTTCTTTCTGGGATTTGAAGATGGCACTGTTCACACTGAATCTAGTCCCTGAGGACAGGGAAATGCAATGGTTTGGCCTGGGTAGTGCACTCTGACCTTGAAGTCCTGAGTAGAGTCAGCATTACCCAAACCATATAAATTCTATAGGGGGAAAAACTGAGAAGGAGGTTAAGTGGATGTTAGGGTAACAAAAATTCAGTGAAACAAATGTCCATTATATGGTACAATCATAGGCTGGTACAGACATATTGTGAAGTATCCTTCTAAACATTAAAGATGTTTAGAAGAATATTACAGACATGGGAAAATATTCACAATATGGTAAATCGATAAAAGCAAGAATATAATTATTATAAATGACACAATCCCTATTTTCCACATTAAGGGTATATTTTTAGCCTTCTTTTTCAGTAGCTAGAAGTGATAATGATATTAACAGTCATAATCTTTATAAAGGAGGTTTATAGGGAATATAGCTTTTATTTTTCTGCTGTTTATATATGCTAAATTTTCTAGACTTTAGAATGAGATAAATAGTTTAAAAATGAAGTGAGCGAGAAAGAGGGGATCATAGCCATTTGTGGAGGTAGAGAGTGATAAAAGGAGAACTAGCCACATCTTTCTAAACAGGCAAACCATACAGAGACCAGCAGTCCAAGATGGCATTATGACAGGGACTTGCCACTGGCACCTTGCTCCCAGACTCGTCTGTATTTTTTAAGTTGGAGTATAATTGCTTTACTCTGTTGTGTTAGCTTCTGCTGTGCAGTAATGTGAGTCAGCTCTAAGTATACATATATCGCCTCCCTCCTGAGCCTCCCTCCCACCCCTCTCCCTCCCACCCCTCTAGATCATCACAGGGCGCTGAGCTGAGCTTCCTGTGCTACCCAGCAGCTTCCCACTAGCTGTCTATTTCACAAGCGGCAGTGTGCATACGTCAGTACCACTCTCCCGATTCATCTCACCCCCCATCCCCCTCATGTCACGTGTCCGTTCTCTGCATCTGCATCTCTGTTCCTGCCCTGCAGATAGATTCATCTGTACCATTTCTCTAGATTCCACATATATACCTTAGTATACAAGCACCATCTCTGTTCTTGAAGGCTGTCTCAGACCTCATCTCTTCCAGTCCTAAAACCTCTTCCCTGACTTTCAGCAGATCATCCTACTCCCAAAGTGCAAAGGTCTGCCCACAGGTGTGCCAGCCAAATGACACCTCCAAACAGGCTTTCCCCCTTCTTACTGTCTAAAATGAATTATGACCAACAAGGACCTACTGTAGAGCACAGGGAACTTACTCTGTTTTGTAATAACCTATAAGGGAAACAAATCTGAAAAAGAATATATATATATATATATATATGTATATATACATATACACTTTATGTATTTTATATATATATATATAACTGAATCACTGTTCTGTACACCTGAAACTAACATAGCATTGTAAATCAACTGTAGTTCAAAAAAAAAAAAAAAAAAACCCTCAAATATATATTTATTTATTTACTAGAAAGAAAAAAATCCCAGCAAAATGTCAAGACCATGGGCAAGTGACAGGACTCTGGGAGATTTTTTGGTCTTCTGATTTGAGGTTCTTTTAATAAATAATCATATTTTATAATAAATAAGATAAAAGGAACTCCTCCACCTTTACCCTGGATCCATAACCCTTCTCAAACATTTCCCTCAACCTCTTCACCTTCCTCTTTCCTGCAGCTGAAGCCTCTCTCTTCCTCATGCCAGGTTACTTCTCTTTAATTGTGCTCAGGTCTCTCCTACATTAAAACTCAAACAAGCAGAGCCTTTTCTTGACCCATGTTTCTCTCCAGCTATCACAGCTTCCCCCTCCCTCATGAAATGTGTCAAAAAAGTCATTTGTATTCACCGTCCCCATCTTATAGTTTTCTCTCTCCTTCACATTTTGACACTCAGGTTTCCATTCCCATCTCTCCACTAAAGCTGAGGGTGCCATGAACATCGCTGCCAAATGCAGGGACTCTTCTTGGACCTAATGTGGTATTAGTTGCCCCAACTAACACCTGTCCAACTCTTTGTGACCCCATGGACTGTAGCCCATCAGGCTTCTCTGTCCATGGAATTCTCCAGGCTAGAACACTGGAGTGGGTCGCCGTTCCCTTCTCTAGGGGATCTTCCTGACCCAGAGACTGAAACTGGGTCTCCTGTATTACTGGCAGATTCTTTACCATCTGAGACACCAGGGACCTAACGTTATGTGGGAATATTTGGCTTATGTTGTAATCACCCTGTGAGACAAAATGGATCCTCCCACCCAAATTTGGTTTGGCTTTGGAAAGTAATGATGCCACACATACATAGACCAAGAGAGTATTAAGAGATTTGTTAGTCACATAACGAGATGTTTGGAGAGAAGGGGAAAATCCCAAGTTGGTCTTCAAATTGCTTGAGTAATCAGGTAAAAGAGGCTGGTTGGGAGTTGGATGGTAGTTAGGGTGTGGGGCTTGAGTGAAGGTGTACATGTGAGGGCTTCCCTAATAGCTCAGTTGGTAAAGAATCTGCCTGTGATGCAGGAGACCCTGATTTGATTCCTGGGTCAGGAAGATCCCCTGGAGGAGGGACAGGCTACCCACTCCAGTATTCTTGGGCTTCCCTGGCAGCTCAGCTGGTAAAGAACCTGCCTGCTATGTGGGAGACCTGGGTTCAGTCCCTGGGTTGGGAGGATCCCCTGGAGAAGGGAAAGGCTACCCACTCCAGTATTTTGGCCTGGAGAGTTCCATGGACGGTATAGTCCCTGGGGTCACAGACTTGCACATGACTGAGTGACTTCCACTTTCACTTGTGCTTGTGAACAGGACCTGGTATGGTTTGAACTTTATGCTGAGGCCAAAAGAGGAGGCGCCCAGGCTTTCTTATAGGCTTGCTCGGAGGTGGGAGATGGTAGGGCTCGGATGCTGTCAAGAGTCAAACATCAAAGATGGAGTGTGGCTCTTCAGTAAAACACACTTGTCTGAGCCCTCCTTGAGTCTTCTTCCTTGATTCTGCTCTATGTCACTCGCTTGATTTTCCTCTTCTCAATTTCCTTTTCTGGCTTTTCCTCCACTGCCCATGGCGTCAATGTTGGTGTTTCTCTGAACTCACTCTCCTCTTGTGTTCTGCATACTTGTCTGACCTGAAGCTCATTTACCCCAATGGCCTCCACTACCTTCCACATACTCATGACCCTTAAACCCACATCTGCTATCTAATCTCTTCCCATAAGGGCTATAAGACTCATTGGGACAATTGCCTGCAGATAAAGCCACTTGCATATCTGAAATGCATTTCAAACTCTCCCTATATAAAACAGAGCCTATTATAAACTCTTTCAAATCTGTACATCCTTCTGTGTTCCTCGTGGTTGGATAGGTCAGGTGAGAGATCTGCATATAACCTGAGACACATTTTTTTTAATCCATATATGGCTTTATTTTTTTTTTATTTATAAAGTGTTATGGAAAGAACACATCTGAATATCATTCTATTGGTGATGACACTTGAACAATATTCACAAAACATAACTCTTCTTGAGTAAATAATAATGATCAGAGACTATAATTGTACACTGTTGAGAAATATCGAGCAACTAGAGGACAATTGCTCTACAACATTGTGTGGCCTCTGCCGTATGGCAACACAAATTGGCCTGAGACTCTTAAACATCTTTCTCCCTCGGTCAAATCAGTCATCAGCTTCCATCAAATGGCATTTTCTTATTGACTCTCGGCCATTTCTCCTCACCCTGTTGCCACTTCTGTATGACAAATCACTATCCTTTGTCATGCATGAACTGAGCTTTCTGACTCCAGTCTTTCCCCCTTCAATACATTCACTACTTTGCAGTAATAGCAATCTTCAACAAATTTCAACCCAGTTATAGTATTCCCCTTATATAAAACTAAATGAAAAATAAAAACTAAAAAAAATAAATGACCAGCCTTTCTGCTATTTCATCTAAAACACTAAAAAAGCTTAAAATTAAAAATATTTTCAGTGTCTTGCATGATCTTGCTGGGCCCGGCTTACCTCTCCAGGGTCATAACTATCTTCCCTGGGAGATCACTTCCCTCCAACTATTACACACAAAACCTTCTGTAGTGTGGGTTCTAATGATCTGGGTTTCTTTTACTTCTTTATATGCACCATAGCTTACATGCCTCTGGGCTTTCAAATGTGCTATTCCTTCTGGTCTGAGCTCTCCCCAACAGTGGCCTTTTGCTTGACTACCTCTTGCATGCGTGTGTGCATGGTAAGTCACTTCAGTTGTGTCCAACTCTTTGCAACTCTATGGACCATAGCACACCAGGCTCCTCTGTCCGTGGGACTCTCCAGTAGGAATACTGGAGTGAGTTGCCATGCCCTTCTCCAGGGGATCTTCCTGTCCCAGGGATCGAACTTGTGTCTCTCCGTCTCCTGCATTGGCAGGGAGATTCTCCACCACTAGCCTTACTGTCCCATTTTTAAGATCGGTGCGATTTTTATTTCCAGAGCCTTCCAGATCTCCCCAGTCTGTAGGAAGTGTCCCTCCCGTGGCTTCCCACTGCAGAGAAGACTTCACTGACAGCATCATTTATTTCACTGAGTAAAAGTGGTTTGATTACCTGTTCATTAGACCATGGATATTTGTTTAGCGTCATGTGGCCAGTGGCTTCTACATTTATTGATGGTTACTCAGTAAACACTTTCTAAATGGATGAAAAGACTGCCTTATTAGAAATTCATGGTAGAATTTTAATGTTAAATTTGATGCTAAAATGGTGAAGGGAAGTTTTTTTTTTTTTTTTTTTCTTATGAGGGGTGGAAATTTCTATTTCAAGTGCTTTAGAGTGAAAGAAACCCTTAAAACTATTGTCTGTTTTTTTTTTTTCCCTAGCAATTTGTCTCAGCAACATAGAAGGAATAATCATTCTTTAGAGATAGTTTTAATTTCATTCATTTAACTAACATTTAAACTTGTTTGGCAAACTCTGCAGAAGGGGTTGGTGGTAACAGAAAAGGGGTTAGATCTCTCAACAAGCTCACCAGAACAGTGGTTCTCATACCTGGCTGTACGTTAGCATCAGCTGGGGCAAGTTCAAACACCTCAGTGCTTTGCATTAATCTTCTGCAAAGCGCCTAAGTCACTCCAACGTGCAGCCAAAATGATGAAGCACAATCTAGAAGCAAGAACCTTTCTTCATGTAAGAACAATATCAGTCATGGGACTTATACTTTCCTAAAAATATCCAGAGTAACACTTTCTTTTCTCAAAATTATTGTAGCAGCACTTTTGCATGCTAGATTTCACATGTCTCTTTGGGTTTATTTATTTTTGGAGTTAATAGAGAAAATACAAACTATGGTAACTCCAAAGAAATGGTCAAGTTAGATAGTTTGGGGAGTTCTTTCTTGCTCATATTTTATAACATACACACACACACACACACACACACACACACACATCCTTCTTTTCATCCCATGCAATTTGCTTTCACATACATATTATCATTAATCACATTTATCAGGTTAATGTTTCATTAACCCAACTTCCCAGGAAGTTAAAATAAATGTACTTGACTTATATTTTATCAAAAAGACCATATTCTATTCTCCCTTATCTTTCGCTTCAGTGGTTACCTTTTTCTCATTAGTTGCTATCTTTATGTGTGAAGTTTAGATTAACCCCATTAGGGCCCACCATTAATTGAAATTAGAAATTATCCCAGCCTTCTAAGTTAGACAGCCTTACCCTCTATAAGTTAGTCATTCATCAAGATGCCATCTGAAAGGCAGTGTCATAGTAAGATCTTTTTAAGAGTAATTGTAAATAACCATCTTTCTGAGGGTCACTTTTCCAGTGAACATAAATCTATTGAAGGTCTATAAACACAAACACAGGTTCAGACTCAATACTGTAAAAAGGCCTCATGTTGTGCTTACGCATTGTTTGACAGTGTTTGGTTGTTAATACCTTCAGTGAGGTTTGTCTGATCTGATTTGGGAGAAGAGTGGGAGAGGGCTTTATAGTTACATATGTGTACTTGACCCATCTCTACACACATAGGGAGATTGTTTAGTGTGGCAGAGAGTTAAAAAGCATAAGGTCTTGACTCTGTTCTATTGGGTTAATGATGATGATGACAGTGATAATTCATCACTGTATGCTACATGAAGCACTTTACATACATTACCTCATTTATTTCTTATAATACTGATAAATCTTATTATATAATAAAATAATAGTATAATGTAGGATGACATACTATGATATAATATACAACTTGAAATAATAATAGTAATACATTTAATTTAATAATTTATATTAATACTTATACTCAATATAATACTTAATATAGTATTATAATACTATAATTTAATAATAAATACATTATTATCCCCTCTTTCAGAGACTCAGAGTATTGTTAATCAGCCATCCCATGATCACTCAACCAATATATGATGTTAAGCTCACTCTAATTCCAAAGCCCATGCATGCTTTTGGCTAACAACACTTTTGATCTTGAGTAAATTACTACATTTCTCTGAGGCTCTTTTTTCCACCTCTGCAAAATAATCGAAAATCTTGAGTGACTTTAAGCTCTATGAGTCTCCCTCAACAGAATCAATGAGGAGAGTTAAAACTCTGGTACAATACCAGTGAGAGAAGTGGTACATGAAATTTGTTACCACCAGGAAAAAGGAAGCAGGGTTATATATAAACACAGACACTACACAGACATGACCTTAGTATGCATACTTAAGGTACTACTTGGAGAGATTCTGATCTAGATGAATAGCCAAGGTTTTATTCTCTTTCTTTTGGTGGGTTTTGGTGAATTGTTCTCCATTCACACCCAAGAGGGTGAGTTCTAGATCTTTTTTGAAGGCAGAATATTGCAAACATTTATTAAGATTTCTAGAATTGAGTTTAAAGATTAAGCAAGTCTCTAAAACTTCTAAAGAAGAAAATTTAGTCAAATTCTTAGGAAGATTTTCCCTTGTGCAAGATTTCTCTCTTGGCTTAGTGCATGCATGCATGCCAAGTGACTTCAGTTGTATCTGACTCTTTGCAACCCTATGGACTGTAGCCCTCCAGGCTCCTCTGTCCATGGGGATTCTCCAGGAAAGATTGTATTAGAGTGGGTTGCCATGCCCTCCTCCAGGGGTTCTTCCCAACCCAGGGCTTGAACCTGCATCTCTTACGTCTCCTGCATTGGCCGGCGTGTTCTTTACCACTAGCACCACTTGGGAAGTCCCTTGGCTTAGTATTAATAGTTAATTACACAGGTTCTGAGGTTAGTGAGATCTAAATGTGCACCCCCACTCTTCTATTTATTAGCTCTTTGATCTTGGGAAAGTCATTGATCTCTATCAAACATGACTATTTTTATTTACCAAATGATAATAAGAAAGAAGGATACTTACAAATTTTTACAAGGATTGAAGAGACAATAGACAGATGAACTGAGCACAGTTCTTAGTCTTGTTCAGCTTCAAGTCAGCAATGATGCTGTTTATCAGCATCATCATCTCCAACAGGTTACTGCTCCTTGTAAAATGACTGTTGCTTTTGGTGTGTTTAGTGGGTAATCTTCTTTAGCCAGGAATCTACTCAGCTACCTTTTTTATCAGGGGCTATCATCTCCCATTCTGTGGTTGGTTTCTATGCCCCAGAAAAACAAGATAGAGACCAGAAAGACTGAAAGTGGCATTCCAAATGGGAAGTAGAGGTCTTCAGTTACAGGGTGGTAAGGGAGTACATTGACCCTGCATGAAGGAAAAAACACACATCAAAACAGAATGTTCATTAAATTAAGAAAAGTGCTTGTACTTCCCTCCACCAGCCAGAACCCCCTCTGAATGTTTCATCTCATCCCACTATGAGTTATCCAAACACTACAGTGGCTTCAAGTGGACCATGAAAAGGAAAAAGGGGGATGTGGTAAAAAGGAAACGGAAATTAGATCAACGAAATACAGGTGGACACACTTCAAGAATTAGGGTGGGCAAATACAGTCAAGCTGGTCTCAGAGGAGAAGGGAAGGGCATGTCCTTAGAAATATTGCCTAAATTTTTAGGCTCTTTTGATCTTATTGAACCATAGCTTGATTCTCTGAGGTTCAATTGATTTTATTCTGCCATTGGAAGGGAGAGAAAGTCTTGGCAAATGAAATGAAATGCTCAGTTGAGGCAAATGCTAGAAACCTTAAGTACCCTGGATTTGTAATTTTTAAAATTCAGTAAAATAATATACTTAAGTTTTTAAGCTCTTTGTCATAACATCTTGCATATACATACATGACTAGATACTGAAGTGAAAAAACCTATGTATATAAAGACACACATGCTAGCCGTGATTTGCCAATTAATGGGTCACACTGTAATCTTTGTGCACAACCATGCATCTGTGAGAAACAGAAATTTGTTTTCTTTCCATTAAGACATTGTCTGGCTTTTTAATTAGTGTTTATAGTAAATACATTCAAAGTTTATCCTTGGAATGCTCAATTCTTTTGCCATTGTAGGATATTGTGAGCTTCAGGCTAATTTATTACAGCCTCCTTTGGCACAAAAGTGACTGAACCTCTGGTCCAAGCCTTGGACACTCTCATACACACCTGGGTACAGGCCAGCTCGCTGCTGTAGGCTTCACAGGCTCAGGCAATTGGCATGCAGTCTTCACTTTGAACACAGCATTTGTTGAACTTAAAAATTTCCCTGTGACCTTCAATCCCAGACTAGGGAGAGTCTTATTGTAAAAAGCTGCCCTTTCTCTTCTGATATTATATTGACCACTGATTCCTCTATTCATCAGGAAAAATAACTTTAAAAATCTAGTAAGAATAAGTGCTGGTTTGTTAACTAGAAGCCAATAGGTTCTTCAACCCAGAATTTCTCTCCCCGATGCCCTTGCTATGCTTCTTTTTTGCTTCTCCATCCAGTCTCGGGCTCCTGCCAAGTCCTTCTTCAGCATAGTGGGTGAGCATTTTGATTGTGAGCTTGGCTTTGTTCTTAAGGGTCAGGTCAGGCCCAGCTAATTTATGAACTGTCTCCTGAAGGATTCTGGGTGGGACAAAAATCTGAAGAATTAAGTAGGGTGGAAAGACTGAGCAGAATGTTAACATTCCACATTTTTAATCACATACACACAGGGAAAGGGTGGAGAGCTTGGTCATCCGAGCTAATAATTTCCCTGGCTTGTTGAGCCTTGTATGTGCCAGTCATTGGACTACATGCTATCTATACACTAACTTATAAAATCTTCTAGTGACCCTGTAAGGAAGCTCTTATCCCCATTTTTCAGATAGGAAAACTGAGAGAAGAAAATGTGAGCAAGTCAGGAAGGGCCACAGCTGGGCTTTGAGCATTAGTTTCCTGACTTTGTTGTCTGCTCTTAACCACGCTGCACACCATCTTTCTGATGGGAATTACTCAGTGTGGTCACTAACAGCCTGCTGCAGGCCACTATGGCCTCTGACTCCTTCTCTTCAGTCAGGAAAAGCTGGCCAATGTTAATCAGCCTTTCCATTCCAGCCCACATCAGATGGATGAGGCAAATTCAGGGTCTACCTGTGTGAATTCTGAAGTCATGACGTAGGTCACAACTTGCCAGACATTCTGATAACTCCCTAGTACACTCAGTCTCATCACTGCCGTGGCTTCTGGGCAAGAGCCCTGTCAGGAACTTTGCTTTCTGGGAGACCAACAGGGATGGGCAGAGATGGGGTCATGAACTCCCAGGTGAGGGTGTGGATGTGTGTACATTCTGTGAGCACTTTTCATCAGGCCTGTCTGTGTGCTGGACTGACCAGGAATAGGAATAGAACGACACCTAGAAGGAGAATGCTTCAACGAGAAGCATTATGAAGACAGCTGAAGGGTTTCTTATGGATGAGAGAACCCACCCTCTGAAAGGGAATCCATATAGTTTGCAGCTCTTTTCTGCCAGACTTTTATCCCACCCAGGCTCTCTTCTTCCTGCCCTGCCTCTTCCCCACAGAGGCTGCATATATGCCTTCTTTTCCATTTACACATTAGACCCACACTTGAAACACAAACTGCCTTTCACATCACCGGCTCCTGCGTGTACTGCTCCTTCTGTGTGCCAGGCCTTTCTCCTTCTCTAACAAACCCATCTTTAAGTGATCCCTTCCTGAGAGCCTTCCTTCTGTTCCTCTTCGGGGTCCCACAGTTTAGTCTTCTGGCCTTATTATAGTATTAATATTTGTTTCTGCAATAGCAGGACCTAATGCAATACATAGCGCATACTAGTCCTTAATGAATATTTGTTGACTTAACATCAGTTCAGTTCAGTTGCTCAGTCGTGTCCGACTCTTTGCGACCCCATGAATCGCAGCACGCCAGGCCTCCCTGTCCATCACCAACTCCCAGAGTTCACCCAAACTCATGTGCATCAAGTCAGTGATACCATCCAGCCATCTCATCCTCTGTCATCCCCTTCTCCTCCTGCCCCCAATCCCTCCCAGCATCAAGGTCTTTTCCAATGAGTCAACTCTTTGCATGAGGTGGCCAAAGTATTGGAATTTCAGCCTCAGCATCAGTCCTTCTAATGAACACCCAGGACTGATCTCCTTTAGGATAGACTTGTTGGATCTCCTTGCAGTCCAAGGGACTCTCAAGAGTCTTCTCCAGCACCACAGTTCAAAAGCATCAATTCTTCAGCACTCAGCTTTCTTCACAGACTGAACATATGAATGGACAAATACAGGCATACCTCATTGTGTTGCTGTTTGCTTTATTATGCTTTGTAGATAATTCTGTTTGTGTTACAAATTTAATGTTTGTGATAACCCTGTATTGAGCATTGAGCAAGTTTATTGGTACCATTTTTCTAACAGCATTTCCTCATTTCATGTCTCTACATCACATTTTAGTAATTCTTGCAATGTTTCAAGTCTTCCACCAGCAAAAGATTATGACTCACTAAAGGTTTTGATGATGGTTAGTATTTTTTAGCAATAAAGCATTTTTAAATTAATATATGTACATTTTTAAATATAAAGCTATTGCACACTTAATAGATTACAGTATAGTGTAAACATAACTTTCATATGCACTAGGAAAACAACAAATGCCTACGACTTATTTTACTGTGATATTCACTTTATTGCAGTGGTCTGGAACTAAACCCACAACATCTTCAAGGTATGCCTGTGACTGAATGACAAAAAACAATGAAATCAAGAGATTCCTATTTAATGTTCCCATGTTTTAGACTCAGTTCATCACTGCATTTCAGTGTAATCACTAACTCTTCAAACACACACTGAAGGGAATAGATACAGAATTCTGAGGAATAATTTTAATAGTTATTAGAAATGTTTGGCTTTAAATTGCATGCATTGGAGAAACCTCAGGATGTTTTTAGATCTGGAGGTAACCTGAGGAGATTTAGTAGGAAGATAGCTGTCAGCTGTGTGAAGAATGCATGCGAGGCGCCAAGAAACTCGTAGAAAAGAGGTTAAGTGGGGGCCATTGAACTTGATCCCTGGGTCAGGAAGATCCCCTGGAGTAGGAAATGGCAAACCATTCCTGTATTCTTGCCTGGAAAACCTTATGGACAGAGGAGCCTGGCAGGCTACAGTCCATGGGGTCAGAAAGAGTCAGAGATGACCGATCCGCACACACACACACACACACACACACACACACACACACACACACACACACACACACACACACACTGAACTTGAAGTGAGAGAGGCCAAAGGTTGGACAGTTTAGGCAGTGGTAGTGAGGGATGAAGAAGGGGCCCCAAATTTGAGGTAGGGGATCAGACTTAGGGGCAGGACATTATTGCATCTGCTAATTTGGAGACCTGAGAATTCACAGCAGGAAATCCAAAGATACAAGTGAGGGGTGGGACTTCAAAGGAGACTGGTGACCATATGATTGTAGGGGTCAGCAGATTGCTCATTCTCTCAGAGAGGCTCTATTTTATGTGGAAGAGGAGCTTTGTAAGTTACAGGCACTTTTATGAGTCAGGGAAGAATGAAAGGTCAAAGCCCATGTGTCCAGTGTGCTGGCTCTGCTGAACTGTTTCTCATCTAGTCGCCTGGGCTGGGGCTGGATTTCAGGCGGCCTGGTGTGAGAGAGGACAGGACAACTGTGATCGGCTGTGGACTAGCTATGCCTGGAGCTGCTGCTCTCCGTTTAGGATGTTGGCTTGAGAAACCAGGTCTGCGGTTTGTTAATAAAGCTGGCCTGGTGTTTGGAAGCACTGATGGTTCTGTCTGGGGTGGGACAGAGGACCAGAGGACCATGTCTTTTGAAATGGTCTAGAAGGCTAATTATTAAACTTTAATGAGAATAGAAATCACGTGGAGACTTTGTTAAAATGCAGATACTGAGTGAGTCTGAATGGAGCCGGAGATTCTGCATTTGCAAAAAGGCTCCCCTGGTGATTTCAGTTCTGCTGTTCTGCAACCACACTCAGACAGGCAAGGATATTCTCAGTGAAGACTCTTTCTAATTTTAACCCCCAAATGGACCATGTGCCGTGTAAAACATTGGGCCAATTAACACTTCGGTTTCCTAACCTATGTAATGCAAAGAGTGACCCGGTTACTCCTCGCTCTTACATTTCCTTTTTCGGGATATTCTGCGTGGGGGGACTTTGAGATACTTGGTGCAAAGGCACAAAGGAAAGGGTGGTAATTTATGTGCAGCTCCAATTCTAGTAACACTAGTGCTTCCATATTATGACTTAAGGATTGGCCTCAGACAGACCCTGGTATGGGCATACCTCAGAAATAGTTGGGATTTGGTTCTAGACCACTGCAATAAATCAAATATTGTAATAAAGCAAGTCACACAAATTTTTTTGGTTTCCCAATGCACATAAAAGTTGTGTTTACACAATACTGTAGTCTGTGCCATAGCATTATGTCTTAAAAACCAATGTACATAATTTAAAAATACTTTATTGCTAAAAAATAAAAAAAGCTAACCCTCATTTGCCAACATAGAGTTGCCAGAAACCTTCAGTTTGTAAAAACTGTAATATTTGTGAAGTGCAGTAAACAAAGTACAACAAAATGAGGTTCACCTGTACTGACCCCTGCTCTGCCTTTAACCAGCTAGGTAACCTCAAGCCGGTTATTTTACTTTTCTAAACCTGCTTACTTAAGCTATAAAATAAACATCTATACATTCACTGAACCTATGTTTATTGGCATCTGTTCCATACCAGACATTTTGCTGAAAGCTGAGGATATAACACTAAATGAGATTTTGCCCTCACCAAGCTCACAACCCAAAGGGGGAGATAGGAAAAAAAATGAAATAATTACACAGTATGCATTCGTGTAAAAATGTACAGGTGTTTTGATGAAAAGCCCAAAACATTAGAGGTATAAAATAAGGATGCTCTTGGGTGGCAAACATTCTGCTTAGATAGGAAGACAAGCCCGCCATGGAAAGAAAAAAAAAGAAAAGCATCAGAAGCAGAGAGAATGGTACTAACTTCCTTTGGCAGGAAAGAGCTTGAGTTGTGCTTAGGATTCTAAGTTCATTGTGGACAAAGTAAGTGATTTGACTGGGGCATAGGATCAGTTCAGTTCAGCTGCTCAGTCGTGTTCAACTCTTTGAGATCCCATGGACTGCAGCACGCCAGGCTTCCCTGTCCATCACCAACTCCTGGAACTTGCTCAAATGCATGTCCATTGAGTCAGTGATGCCATCCAACCATCTCATCCTCTGTCGTCCACTGCTCCTCCTACCTTTACTCTTTCCCAGCATCAGGGTCTTTTCTAGTGAGTCAGTTCTTCGCATCAGGTGCCCAAAGTATTGGAGCTTCAGCTTCAGCATCAGTCCTTCCAGTGAATATTCAGGGTTGATTTCCTTTAAGATTGACTGGTTTGATCTCCTTGGTGTCCAAGGGACTCTCAAGAGTTTTCCCCAGCACCACAGTTCAAAAGCATCAATTCTTTGGCGCTCAGCTTTCTATATGGTCCAACTCTCACATCCATACATGACTCTGGAAAAACCATAGCTTCAACTATAAGGACCTTTGTTGGTAATGTCTTTGCTTTTTAATATGCTGTCTAGGTTTGTCATAGCTTTTCTTCGAAGGACATAGGATGAGATCAGAAAAAGTGGAGCTAGATCATGTGGGACCACATGAACAAAAAAGTTTGGATTTTATTTTTCATGTAATAGAAGGCAATTGGAATGTCCTAAGGAGGAAAATGACATATTCTGATTTATTTATTTGTTTTTACAAAGTATCCCTCTGGCTGGTGTTTCTGGACCAGGCAGGCAGGGATCCAGAGGAGGAGTGAAGACTCTAGTTGGGAGATGAGCTAGCTAAGAAAGTGGACTAGTGCTCATGGCAGTAGAGATGCAAGGGATGTGTGGACAGATGGAGATATTTGGGAGGTAAAACTAAGAGGCCCTACTGATGGAACATGATCAAATGGGAGATTGGGGAAAATATAAGATTGAGATGAAGAGTGAAATCAAGGATGTCTCCTACATATCAAGTTTGGGCAACAGCATAGATGGTGGTATCATTTGTTGAGCTAGGAATGATTGGAGAAGAGCATGTGTGGAGAGAAGGGAATCAAGAATTCATGCAATGATAGATCTTATCACACAGAATGGGTCTGAGGGGAAATGCTATAGATATATATCCTTCAGTACAATGCCTAGCACTTCAATACTCAGTATTTTATTGTTTTTCTGTTAATATTATTATTACTCATGAAGGACTACTCATTGGAGACACCAGATGCCCTTGATCAGTAAAGACATGATAATTCCCTTGGACTCAATAATCATACTTTTATTTTCTCCAATGGAAAATAAATATTACTTTTGAAAACCCTGCAGTGGTGATAGAAGGATGGAATAGACTCACGTGTGCCTCGAGCAACATCAGTCAAACTTTCAGCCAAGTTTTGATTACAAGATCTTTCTGGCAATGATGTAAGAAGCAGAAAGAGCACAGCTGGATTTTCAGTACTAGGTGGATACCACATGTTCTGAAAATTGGAAAAAAGCATCTTCTGACTTGGAAATTGTGGTAATTTGTCTGGAGTAGTTAGAGGGAAAATAAATACAAACCTTCCCCTACCCCCAGCCCCTCATGGTACCATTTACAGAGTAAGTTGTCTGGCTGTAACTGTCCTGTTTGGTCTTTGCTAAACGTCCAGTCTTTTGGCCAGTGTTGTTAGGTGGGTGATTTTGCGCTCTGATTTCTATACCTATGGTTTATTTTTACTAGCATAGGAAAGTAGCATAGATTTTAGTAGTTTGGCAACCTAACTACATATTAGACTGCTGACAAATTAAAAAATAAGGGGTGTGAGGCCAATTCCATGAAACTTAGACAATCTAGTTTTTATACAGTTCCTACATGAGTTTGATGGGCTGGTCTACAAATGTCATTTGGAAACCATTGTTCTAATGGTTGGGGTGTTACGTTATGATTGCAAAACTCTAAATTCTATCCTTGCTTTTGCTAGTGACTAGCTTGCTGTGTGGCATTTGAGCAAGTCACCTCATAGTTATTAATGTGCAGTTTCCTGCCTTAAAATGAGATGTTTTAGCCTCTCTTACTCCATCAGGATAAAGAAAATACAGAGAGCTTTGAGTCAGTAGGATATCTCAGTTGAAAGGCACTTGCACTAGATTATCAAAAAAGTCTTGGAATCTGTCCTGGTGAGGACCTGTCTGTGTGCTTTGTCTAATATCCAATACCATCCTTCTTTGAAATGCAAACTGATTCACTTCATGACGTAAGAAATCTTTTTTTTTTTTTAATTCATACACATTATACAAAGGAGGTGGACCATTCTGAAAAAACCAATGTTTTCATAATGATTTTATAAGTGTCAGAGACTACCCCTCAAGATCACCAAACTAGAAGAAACACAGAGGCAGTTTGGGTATCACTCGGGATTAAAGTTCTGCCTTTGCTATATAGGCTTTAGTCCTCTTCAGGGACCTACGTGGAAATAAAATTTTCTGGAGCTGGGAGAAATACAACACGCCCTGAATCCCTGCTGCAATCACAGTACCTTTCTGAACAAAATGAAAAGAACCAGCCCATGGCACTCAGGTGTCAACCTCCACACCAGGGGCTCTCATTTCATAAGCCCGTGTAGATATGCCCCGTGGAGCTGCGAGACAGCCGGGGCTATGAAGAACGGACCAATCAAATGCTTTGTGAGAAGTCTGTGGGCGGAGCCTGAGTTGTGGCATCTGCTTGGGTGGCATGCAGAAGCCAGCCCCTGTATAAGGGAGGTGAAACTGTGAGGAGAATCCTTGAGGCTGAGGGGGCATAGGAATTCTTACAAGAAGGAAAAGGTATTTCCTAGGGAATCAGGACTCTACCAGTCTGTCCCTTGTCCTGCCTGCAGTGCCTCCTCTGGGGCACCAGTGTGAACTGTGCTGCTTCCGGCCACCACACAGCCTTCTTCCTCCCTCATCACCGATAGGACAGGTGGTTTGCAGCACAGGGCTCGTCACGTTGCCTGGGTACCACCCACAACATCCAACTCACTCTTCCCCAGCCAAGTTTGATCTGTCTGCCCTCACCTCTGAGACTATTAAACTGGCAAAGAGATATATGAAATCGACATTCTTGAATGGCTCTTCACTCCGGGCAAGGAAAAGCAGGACTGTTTCCATGGTTGAAGTGTTCCAACCAATTCAGAGAAAAATACCACATGAAGTCAAAATATTGTCGTCCTAGCCAACAAAGGGTTTTCCTTCATAGCCATGCTGACATGCAAGGTTTACAGCCTTGCCTCTCCCCTGGTGTCAATGGTATCGCTTGCTCTCTGCAGCCCGGGGATGTCAGTTCAGCCGAGGTGGGGGGCGGATTTAATCTGTGGGACGTGGTAGCAAGGAGAGAATCTCTGGGAGGATGTAAACTCTGTAGTGTGAAAAAGGAGTCGAATATCCAGTCTTGTAGAGAGACAAACAAGAGCTTCATTATAGTAAAAAGAACTGCCTGATTTCATTTATATCAAGTTCAAGAACAGGCAAAATAAATCCACGCTGATGAAAGTCAGAAGAGTATGGATTGCAGGGGTATTCAGTTGTGAAGGGAGATTTTTAGGGGGACTGGAAATTCTCTCTGTGTCTTGATCTGAGTGATGAGTACCCAGGTTATTCGCATGTAAAAATGTCTTGAGCTGTATACCGAGTTATGCATTTTCTATATGTAATTTATTGCTCAATGCAAAAATTTCAAATGAATCTTCTTCTTTCCTTTCTTTTTTTGGGGGTCACACTTACAAATGTGGCATCCAAATAAAGGACTGTTCAGTAGAGAAGAGATGTTATGGATACTCAAAGTGGATTGTAGAGCATAACATACAGGAAAACCTGACCCAGGAAGGACCATAGGATTCAGTGGCAGGCTGACGTGGGTCCAAATCCTGTCTGCAGCTTTAACTGTGGATCTTTGAGCTAGCTTTAAGTCTCTCAGGCTCAGTTTTCTTCTCTGAAATGTGGCTAATAATATTGACCTTTAACTGTTATTTGGGGGATTCGATGAAATAATGTGTGTAGGTATTTTGCCAAATACCTGAAATATAGCTCAAAAATAATATTTATTATTGACAGATACTAGATATATGTCCACATAAACTATGATGCTAAAGAATTCCAGTCATAAAATCAGGCTTCTTTTCTATAATACTACTGGGGATGAAGGTATGAATATGAATCTAAATAACTGTTTAACCATAAATCAAGTACTCCTTCATGAATAGCTAAATGGATATTGTTAAAATATGTTAAACTATTGTGGTGGATTAGTAGCTAAGTCATGTTCGACTCTTGAGACCCCATGCACTGTAGCACTCTAGGCTCCTCTGTCCATGGGGTTTTCCAGGCAAGAATACTGGAGGGCTGCCATTTCCTTCTATAGGGGATCTTCCAGACCCAGGAACTGAACCCAGGTCTCCTGCATTGCAGGTGGATTCTTTACTGACTGAGATATGAGAGAAGCCCTTTAAACTATTAAAATGTATAATGTTAAACTATTAAAATTTATAATGTTAATCTATTAAAATTTATTTAAATTACTCAAAATCAACTACATTCTAGGCTGTAGGATCTTGGTAAAATTACTGAACATCTTGGAGTAGTTTCTTTATCTATGAAATGGGAATGATAATACTACTTCAGTAGAAATATCCTGGTGATTTGGTTTACTAAAATATTTAGTGTACTCTGCAGTGTGCTTAATGCACTGTGAGTTTTGGTTAAATAATTCAGTTTGGTAAATATTTCATTAATGCCTAATGTAAGACAGATTTTTTGTTGTTTTGGGGAATCGAAATTAAAAATAAATTTCAATTTATTCACAATCCTTGCCTTCAGGCAGCTTCCAGCCTAGTGGGAAAGACAAACATATACACATTTATAAAATAATTTGATAAATGTTATACTAATATAATATTAGAATACTGGCAAAGCATACAGGAGGCATTGTACAGAAGTCCATTAAAAGTGTGTGAGTGAGGGCCACATTTAAATTTTCAAAGGGCATTATGATACTGGAAAATAACAATTCAAGGTCATCATGTAATTGAATCAGTGGTTGTTGTTGTTTAGTTGCTAAGGCGTGTCTGACTCTGTAACCTCATGGACTGTAGCCGGGCAGGCTCCTCTGTCCATGCGATTTCCCAGGCAAGAATACTGGAGTGGGTTGCCATTTCCTCCTCCATGGGATCTTCCTGACCCAGGGATTGAGCCTGCTTCTCCTGCATTGGCAGGCAGGTTCTTTACCACTGAGCCACCAGGGAAGCCCTTGAATCAATGGACAAAGGATTATTTCTATTTTAGAATCACAAGATTATCTGACTGGGAATGTTCTGAATCAGAACTGGATGTGTTAAAACAGCAAATGGAAAGCACTTTCAGTTTGGCAATGAGTTAGGAAGGAAATGGGATGGAGTTTGAAGTGGTAAGCCCTAATCCTACTGACTGTCGACTACCTCAAATGCAGTTCCTCTGGGTGCATGGGAAGGAAGGGCAGTTATTCCAGGACAGTATTGAGTCATTTCTACATTGAGAATCTGATGAAAGCTATGAATACTTTCCAAGAAAAAAAAAAAAAAAAAAAAGGTGTCAGCAAACAAAATGGCCATAGTCATTTCCAGCAATACTCTTGCCCTTATGAAATTCAGGGTAAGACCTTCTGTTTTAAGAAGGCCCCCCACTGCTGTATCTTTTCTCCTCTCTGGAGAACCAATAAATATTGGCAGCTTCATTGATTCCATTACCGTATTCATACTGATGATCCTCAGATGATTTCTGGGTAATCCCCTGAGTGTGTGATAACCTTTGCTGTACGCCATCCTACCTGGTATTTCCCAGTGCACTTAAGTGTGAGACTGCTCCAAGATGACAACCTTAGAGAAAACCCAACTGCAAAATCTAGATGCTGCATACGTAGTTAACAAGGTCTCTGGAGAGGAATATACCAATATTACTACATAGCAGCTAATGCAATCACTACCGTAAAGTGCATTATTACTATTTTTCCTTCCATGGCTTAGAAATTAGGATAAAGAGGTAAGACACTGGGTTAACAAGAACCCACTGCTCCCATCT
This sequence comes from Capricornis sumatraensis, assembly GCF_032405125.1. NCBI lineage: Eukaryota > Metazoa > Chordata > Mammalia > Artiodactyla > Bovidae > Capricornis > Capricornis sumatraensis. The sequence continues at coordinate 65,193,550 of NC_091082.1, forward strand.
ATTGGCTAATCCCGGTCCATGTTGCTGAGGGTCCTGACTTCTCTCATAACCTCCTTGAGGATTCTGATGGACCTTTTTGTTTTGTCTTGTTAGCAAGTCCCTGAAGATCCAGTGCCTGGAGAGTGGAATCTGGGAGCAAGGCAGCTGTGTCCCAGTGGTGTGCGAGCCCCCCTCCCCTGTCTTTGAAGGCATGTATGAATGCACCAATGGCTTTGAGCTCGACAGCCAGTGTTTTATCAACTGTAACCAGGAAAGTAAAAGGGTAAGGATGACTTGAACTTTATTTTGGATCAGGCCGTGCTTCAATCTTGGTGACCAATCCGAGAATGTTGAATAAAATAAATGAATGGCAACAGGCAGGGCCTAAGTTGGGATTCTAACCAGAGATGTTGATATCATTTAATAGGAAATTAAGAAGATACTACATTCTTGGAAGAGTCTCTCCTCTTGGACAAGAAGAACAACCTGATAGGTTAGATACCTGGGTAAACTGCAAAAAGGCTCAGATTCTGATTTGGCAATATGATTTCCCCCAAACTAACTTGGCTAGAAATGCTGGTATCATACTTTTTAATAGAAAACAGTCTTGAACAGAAACACAAATTCCTCAGCAAAGGCAAAGCTGAAAGCACTGTTGGACTGTTGTTCTCCCTAGGATTTTGGCGCAAGAGGTCTCAAACAAAAACCACAGTCTTATCTTGGTTATGCAACTAAAATCAATTTTATTTTAGAAGCTTTTCAAGTACCCTACACAAACCCAAGACAGGAAGTTAAGCAGACTTTCTAAGCAGAGATCAGTGACCTTGCCTTCTCTCCTGGCACATGCCTTTATCTCAATGTTCAGTACTCCAAGGTAAAGGCCACAGGACACATGTGAAAAGAATATGCCATGAAATGAATGTCCTGGGAAATCAAGCACGCCTGCTTGCACTAATTGTTTAAGGGCTCAAGGAGTTTGCCAGATGAAGGGAGAGTTTATCTGTAATTCTAAAATCTTATTTTCTTGGGCTTTGTGAGTTAGTGCTGTTCTCTATGTTCTGCATATAAGATACTTGGTGATTACTGGGGACATGAAGCCAAGAGTTACGCAAACAAGCACACATGTAGAGAAAGGGAATAGAACTTTGATGAGATGAAAAGCAGCTATGACGTGTCCATTCAAGCAGACAGAAAAGCAAAAAGCACCTTCAGAAAAATTATAAATTAGTCCCACTGGCTCAAACTCATCTTGCAAAAAATCTGACATTTGCCACAAGCAGCATTTGTGGGAGAGTATGAATGGTTCAATGCAAAAACGACACTATCTGGGAAAAAAATTTCCCAAAGCTATCTCAGAATACATGAGTCACATTTGGTAGCTTACTGTAGCCTTATATCCAAAGGAAAACACACTGTTAATGATTTTCTAATGACAAAATTATTCATGATTCCTTCACATCAAAACAGCAAAAAACTTGGCTTGACATTTTTGGGGAAAAGTCAACAGCAACATAGTTTATTATCTCAATAGTGTCTTTTAGTCTAGGTTCTACAATCGGAGAACACTACCATTTAAGCAGACCACTTTTGCCCACACCCTAAAATAAGTTAGCAAAACTATAATGTCCATGTTTTCAACTTTTGATATTCTAGCTTCCCATCCGCTGCACAAAGGAGGGACGGTGGAGCGAGGAGTTCAAGTTATGTGAGAACCTACGAGGGGAATGCCCACCACCCACCTCAGACCCAAAATTTGTGGAGTACAAGTGTGAACAAGGACACGGGATAGGTATGTTTGGAAAGAGATGCTGATTTCTGCTCCCAAGTAGTCCTTCTATTAGGCCTGGCTGAGTCTTAGATCAGCTCCATCATTCTGCCTGAGGAGTGGACAGAAATTCAAGTTGACTTTTAGCTGCTTCAGTTAAAGTGAAATTTATGACATTTTTCCCCCCACTCCTCCACACACATGTAATGCTGGTGGTGCTGCTGAGCGATTTGTGTAGTGTTTGGTCATGTTACCCAGTACAGCCTGAAAATGGATTGATTTTTTGGTAGGAGTTGCAGTTCAAAGAGGAAAGGTGGGAATGTGTAGCCGCATCCCACACATGCACTGGACACCTGCTTCATACTCTCTGATGCTGTACCTTGAGCAGAGAGTTCCCACAAGGAGCAATTTGAGATTGTCTTTGCTTGCCTGGGTCAGCAGCCATTCTTTCTCTATGGTGAACCTGGCTCCAGAACCTAGGGACAACTTTTCTTTTTTAACTGGGGGATAGTTGTTTTACAATGTGTTAGTTTCTGCTGCACAGTGAAGTGAATAAGCTATATGTATGCATATATTCGCCCCCTCTTGGACCTCCTCCCACCCCTCACCCCACCTATCTAGGTCATCACAGAGCACCAAGCTGAACTCCCTGTGTTATGCAGCAGGTTCCCACTAGCTATCTGTTTTACACATGGTAGTGTATAAATGTCAATGCTCCTCTCTCAACTCATCCCACCATTCATTTGCCCCTTGTGTCTACATGTATATTCTCTATGTCTGTGTCTCTATTCCTGCCCTGCAAATAGGTTCATCTGTACCATTTTTCTAGATTCCATATATACGTATTCAGTTCAGTTCAGTTCAGTCACTCAGTTGTGTCCAGCTCTTCACAACCCCATGAACTGCAGCACGCCAGGCCTCCCTGTCCATCACCAACTCCTGGAGTCCACCCAAACCCACGTCCATTGAGTCGGTAATGCCATCCAACCATCTCATCCTCTGTTGTCCCCTTCTCCTCCTGCCCTTAATCTCTCCCAGCATCAGGGTCTTTTCCAGTGATATATGTATTAATATACAATATTTGTTTTTCTCTTTCTGACTTCTACACTCTGTATGACAGTCTCTAGGTAGATCCATGTCTCTACAAATGACTCAATTTCTTTCCTTTCTATGGCTAAATAATATTCCATTGTATATACGTGCTACATCTTCTTTATCCATTCATCTGTTGATAGATATTTAGGTTGCTTCCATGCCCTGGATATTGTAAATAGTGCTGTATGAACATCGGGGCGCATATGTCTTTTGAATTATGAAGTAAGTGAAGTTAAAAGTCTGTGTGGCCAGGGATAATTTAAAGTGAAATTAACTCAAATTGGCACTGTCTGAACTTAAGCATCATAGAAAAGAGATCCTGTTTGTGAAAAAACTGTTGAGACTAACCCTAGGTTTTTAATTGCATGAGCAAGGAGTAATTTTCCAAGTCATTCTAACATGTGTAATGTCAGTAAATAAAACTTGAATTAATGAGAATGCTTGTTAGTTTCTGAGACTGTTCTTGACCATCTTCAATTTGCTGTTTGCACTGAGAAATCTTGTGGCCAGACAAGGAGTAGTAGGATGCTGAGACTGCTTCTCACGTGGTGCCTCAGGAGAAAATTCTTATATCCCCACCCTCTAATTTCTACATTAATGTATCATACACTCACATGTGTAGAGTCCTTAAGATTCATGTAATTCTTCGAGTTATACAAGTCAGTGTGAAACAGGAATAGAGATAACACTGTGAAGAAACTTGGAGATCATAAAATCTTTAGATGAGGAAATTGAGAACCTTGAGAGTCTGCTTTCTTTGAATAGAATTTTAGAAGATACTCAGGCTTCATGTACAAAGAAATAGAGTGGGATTTTCCTTTGAAAGGCCACCACAGGACCAAAATCTCTGCTTTTGATTTCTCCTCATTTCCTCTTTTAAGCAGTAGGTTTCTTGGCTATCAGAGTAATGATCCTCAGTGTTGCAGGCATTATAAATCCACCTTCATGATTTGTGGGTCATTTTCTCCCCAGTTAATAAAGTTTTTAGATAATAGATCCTGCAATTATCAGCTTCAGGAAATCATATAAGCAGAAATGCTATTAAAAATACTTAAAAGGCATCAACCAATCAGTATAGACCTTAGCTGGCCAGAGTCCTGGAGTGGGGTCTCAGAGGTCTGCAGAGCAGGAATTAAATCTTTTATTGCTGGGTCATACAGAGATTTCAGGGATTCTAGAGGAAGGGGTATATGTGACCAGAAAGGGAAAGAGCACTTCCAAGTGCAGTGGTTCTTTACTGGTGAGTGTAGGAGCATCCCGACAGGTGCATAGTCAAAGAGTATCAGCCTTGCCGGTGACCATGTTAATGAGGTGATCTACAATGTAGAATGATGGACTCTGTGGACATGAATTTGAGTAGACTCCCAGGAGACACTGGAGGACAGGGAAGCGTGGTGTGCTGCAGTCTATGATGTTGCAAAGAGTCAGACATGACTTAGCGACTGAACAACAACACAATGTAGAAAGCAATTGTTTTTTTGAAAAACAAAGCTAATGATTCCAAGATGTGAAGTTCAAGTGTCTGTTGTAAATTTCTGTTCCTTCAGGTGCAGTGTGTTCCCCATTGTGTATCGTCCTCCCTAGTGATCCTGTAATCCTTCCTGAGAATGTCACTACTGACACTCTGGAGCACTGGATGGAACCCGTCAGAGTACAGGTGAGGAAAGAGTCATTTTTATATGCTAAGGAGGTAAGACACTAAGCAATTCTCAACTGGCGGCATATTCCCAGGTGTAATTTCAGAGGCTTTCAAAGCATCCTTAGAACGAACAACAACATGGATCATTCCTAGAGAGAAGAACTGAAAATAAATAAGAAAAGAGAAAAGCTTGAAAAAAGATGACCCATATCCAAAGGAAAGTTTAAAAGAATATAGAAGGATGACCAAGAGGCATAAACTATGATAATACAGGAAGGAAATTTAAAGAGAAAATTACCACTAATAAAAAAAAAGATTGTAAATCAATTCTATTCCTATAAAAAGCTTTTTAAAAAATAGAACAGCAAAAATATAAGATAAACCACAATTATGAATAAAGAGAAGAGTAGAGAGGAAAGGATAAAACAATGAAAAAAAACTGAAAACAGGGAAAGAATGATGAAAGGAAGCAAGAGAAGTTGACTTTATTTATTTAATTCATTTTATTTTTTAATGGCTGTGCTGGGTCTTCAGTGCTGTGCACGGGCTTTCTCTAGTTGTGGTTCGTGGACTCCAAGGTGCACAGGATTAAGCAATGACGCACAAGCTTAGTTGACCTGAGGCATGTGGGATCGTCCCACACCAGGGATCGAACCCATGTCCTCTAATTGGCAGACAGATTCTTAGCCACTGGACCACCATGGATGTCCCTCCTCTGGTTTCTTAACTACTTTAGCTCCTGACTCATAGTTTCATACCTAATACTACTGGCATAACTCTTACTGAATTCAACATCCACACATCTGGTCCTTCTGAAACCTTGGTCCTCAGTTCCATAGCCTCCTCTGATCACCTTTGCCTCCCTAACTTCCTCTCTCACACGCCTTCCTTGGCTCACTCTAATCTTGCTACAGTAGCTCTTGGCTGATTCTTGAACATGCCTGACACATCCCACCTCAGGACCTTTGCCCCGTGGTTCCCTCTGCCTGGTATGCTCTTCTCCTGGGTATCTTCATGTTCTGCTCCTCAGCTTCCTTCAGAAATTTACTCAAATGTCAGGAAGGCCTCCCTTGACTACGCTATCTAAAATGTTAACTCCCCTACTCTTTTGTCTCTTTTCCCTCTTTTATCTTTTTCTCCTTAGGACTTATCATGACCACGCATAGTATATATTTAACTCATTTATCTTATATATTAATCAGTCTCTTTCTGCCACTAGAATAAAAAGATCAGTGAAGAATTATGGTTCACTACTATATCCCAGATCCTAGAATACTACCTACTATGTAGTAAGTGTTCAATAAATACTTGTGTGAAATGAATAAATGAAAAAGAGAAAGATGGAGAAGATGGTAATACATTATTTCTTCTTAGAATGGGAGGATGGGGATATCAGAAAGCCTGGGAGATGGCTTGTTTTATTAAACTAACAAACAAAAACCTTAGAAGTTTGTTCTTGCAGAGTGACCAAGACATAGACTCTAGAGAGGTACCACATTTCATTTGGAAATCATTCTCAGATTGCTCCCTTTAACTCACAGGCTAATTGTGCTGTGTTATTGGCGAGGATGTGTGTTAAAGCAGGAGGATAAGGGACAAATACTTAAGTGTGATTCAGGGGTGGGGGATAGGAGGAATGTGACCCTATCAATTCAGTCACTCAGCAAACACTTATTGGGGTTTACTGTGTGCCCTAGAACTATGCTAAGTGCTGGGAATATGAAGAGGGAAAAATGAGAGTCCCTCTGTTTTCAAGAGTTACAATCTGGCCATAAAAATGAACGTTTATAATAATGCAACATGAGAAGTGCCTTGTTTGTGGTAGAGAACTATAGGAACACCCAAGAGGAAGCAACTAATTCTTCTGCTCAGGAACTCTGGGTGGGTTGGGGGTGGGGGGGGTTTTGCATTGTCGTTCAATCATGTCAGACTCTTCGGGACCCCATGAAGTGTCATCTGTCAGATTCTTCTGTCCATGGCGTTCTCCAGGCAAAAATACCAGAATGGGTTGCCATTCCCTTCTCCAGGGGATCTTTCCAACCCTGGTCTCTGCAACCCCTGCATTGCAGACAGATTCTTTATCATCTGAGCCACCAGGGAAGACCTTGGAGTTGGGGAAGGAGCAGTAGACCAGGAAGCTTTTTCTTTGGGTCAGAAACTATGATCGAAGGGAACAGTCTAGTGGGTAAGAAGTTCTGTGTGTCTGCAACCAGAGTATGTGCTGTGGTGAGGGAGAGAGGAGATGGGAGCTAGGTAGATGGGATAGGACAGAGGCAGGTGGACGAGACCCTGTAGTGCCTGGTGAACTCCTCTGAGGATGTTGAACCCAAAGAGAAAACTGCACCAGTGGGAGGGACGCTGGGAAGTCCAGTTGGAAGTGGAAAGGAGAAAGCCAGAAAAAACACCTTGCCTGGTTCTCCCATCCCCTGGCCTTTCCAGACTTTCTGTACTATTTCCCACAATCTGTTGTGAAGGTTTAGCTGGAATTAGAATACCTGAAGAAAGGACTTCTGCCTCGTGTTCCTGGGGTGCCAGACAGAGTAGCCCCTGTCAGTCCCTCTAACTCAACGTATGTGAAAGACTTCTCTTTCTCTATAAACAGCTAAAGGGGGAAAGGCTTGGAACTTTTACAATCCATTTTCTCCACCTGAGAGATGAACTGCTTCAGGAACCCTTCTACACCTACTGTAGCATCTGCCCAACAAGGTATTTGATGAGCATAGTCGGTGGATTCAGGGTTTTTGAGACCAGAGTGCAGGCCTCTGAGTGATAGGGGTTCTTCCACTTCCACTTTCTGAATGGGACTTCAGAAAGAGCAGTTCACTTTTCTTCATAAAGACAGCAGAGACTTGACTATTTCCCAACTGGAAAACAGTATCTTCTGTTTTATTAAAACCTCTCCTTTCTCCACTGTCCTACAGGGGAGTCACTATTATTTATTTACCTCTATTCCAAAGCATTTTGTTCATGTTTATATTCCTACTTCCTTTTTCAGCACTGGGCAAATTGTAGGTGTCTTATAAATGTTGGTTGAGTAAGCAAAGAAATTGCTATGGCATCATTTTCTACTTTGGAAGTAAATACATATTTTCTCCTCAAACTGGGTATGTTGCTGCAGCTTCCTACAGTTATATATAATTATATCCTTGTCAATTGCAAGTTGCAAACCCCAGAGAGAAAATGCAGAATTTATTTTCTTCTTAAGCCAAACATCGAACGTTATCATTTGTATCACTGCATTTATCATGACTATGGTCTAGTAAGTAAATTCCTGGTTTTGGAAAATAGGTTATCCAAGCACAATTTTGAGGATGATAACATCTAAGGAACACTGTAGATCTTGGGATAAAAAAAATTGTGTTTAAAAGAAAAGTTCAGTTTTTATTCATAATCTCTGTTCTTCACGAGCTACATAATTTTAGGCTGCTTAACTGTTCGGTGACTCCATTTCCTTATGTGTAAAATAGGTATAATACTTGACTCAAAAGGTTAGTATGAGTATGAGATGAGAAGCATATGACTAGAATTTAATTTTGTGATTGATGCATAATAATCTTTCTTGGTTGGTTGTCATTCCTACTGGAGACAAGCTGCTTCCCCTCACTTCTGCCTGCCTCTTCTCATCTGTAATGACACACCATGCTTTTTATAATTTGGAGACGCAAGTAAATAATGTAGTGGTGGGTCACAGTGTGCAGTATGGCAGGCAGCACCATTACTTTAGTGGCATCCTTGAGACTTGCGTCGTATTTCTGTGTGAAAATAAAGTGAAATAATTAAATTAGCTGCTTCCAACACTGTAGTGGAAGAATTGAAGTAACTCACCAAATGAACTTCATTCTTACCTTGAAAGAGTAATTTGTTCCTTAAAAAACCCAAAAGTCAGAAGTTCAAAGGTTGAAAGCATAATTGACATTTCCTGAATCCCCAAATCAGTATTTTTTATGCCAAAAGGAAGCCAAGGGTTAATCCAATGTTAATATTCATTATCGTACAGTCGCTAACCACCATGCTGTTACCTGTACTCTCTCAGCTCTTTTATAGATATAATGAAATTAACAAGGATTGCTTACAAATGAAGCTTACATGGGATGCTTCACCTTTAGGGAATTGAAACAGAAAAACAAGAAAAAGTCAATGGAAGCACAGGAGACAATGATGAGGTTATTACGCTTGTGTTCCCAGATCCTCAGAAATGAGATTATGCACTAACCACAGATGACCCATGGTGTCTGCCATTTTGTGGCATTCAATGGCTCTTGAGGGGTGGGAGATCTAAGCCTGTCCTCACGTCATGCGAGTGTATGTTCCTCGGTTCTTGGTCTCGTCACAACAAAGTTTTGGAGTGATGGACATTAAAGCCCCCTGGGCGAGTCACAGCTCTCAGGTCTTGGATAGACTGTGTTATAGTTCTCAGGTCTCGAAAGGACCATGTGATAGCTCTTAGACAAATCAGTGTTACAGCTCAGTGTTACAGCTCTATTTTATTTAGAAGATAGCAGGAAAATCCATCTCTGAGGCGTGAGGGCACGTCGATCCAAAGACGCGAAGAGAAGAGCACCCCAGCGCAGGGGTTGGGGGGAGAGAGAGCTAGCTTTGGCTCCTCTTTTTATATGTTTTTTCTCTCCCTGGGCCTGTCCAATGTAGATTGGGCCAGCCAGGAGTGTTGGTTGTTTTATCTGAGGTCCTCACTCCAGTCCTCAAATCTTCTTTTGTTCTATTTTCGCGGGCTTTTCCCTTCCTTGTCTTTTAGCCGCCGCCATCTTGGACTCCTTTAACACTCACAAAGAAGTGCCTATTACACCAAAGCAGTTGTATTAAATGAAAATCTTCCTCAAGCATCGATTTATCTTGAAGGATGTTCCACATTACGCTCAGTCTTAAGTTTTGGTGTCCTTTAGAATCACTTCGGCAGTTTGTAAAGGGAGCAGAACTGTCTTCCCCTCTTCAGAGAGGCTCACAATGCCTTGGGGTATGTATTTTTTAACAGGCACCCCAAGTAACTCCCGTGTAAAACTTTGCAAAACACTGCTATTATAAAATAAAATTCTGGCAACATAAACGTTTTAAGTAAAAGCACACCTATTTGGAGCCTGGCTCATTTGTTTAGTAAATGATGATCTCCTATTACATGTAAACCCCTGCTATCTCCCATACTTCAAATACCTGGTATCTGGCAAGACAACAGAGCAGTGGATTAAATTGCATCATTTTCTCTAGTCTGCTTCCAATGATTTCATTCTTTGTAATAAAAATGATGTCTTACATTTGGATAACACTTTATTGCCTGCAAAGTTGTATATATAAAATATATATTTTAGATATTTATAATTTCATTTGAATCTTCTCATAAACCAATAAACTAGGGGGGAAAGATTTTATTATCCTTATTTCACAGACAAATTAGATATTGTCGGATTATCTGTCCAAGTTTGCACAGCTTTCAAGAATTGGAGAGAGCAGTGCAACAAACTTTTCTGACTTCAAGTTCAGTGATTTCCCCTGAATCACCATGTTTTCTGTAGTCTGGTGTACATTTGGGTTACTTTCCCCATCAAATAAAAAAGAAGTCCCTTGTCACAACCATGAGAGCCTCCTCGTTCCCACACTTTCCTTCCCTCCCTGTGAAGTCTAATAAAATAATTGAGAAGTATTTCCCTATAGTACTGCTTTTCCTTATTGTGAGTTTGTTTTTAAAGAACAATCAAGTAAACTTTTCAGGTAGCTATAAAATTTGTTTACCTGTCTTTGGGGATTCTGCTGGATTTTACTCCTGAAAATGATACCTGAGTCCTAGAATAATATACTTTTCATTAAAGGAAGAATTTCCAAGAACTTGGGTAGTAAGGGATTTTGACGAAAAACAACTCCAAGTGGCAACTGTCATAAAAGGAAGAGTGAGCCTCTCCTGGGTTCAAATACTATTTGACTTACCCCTTGGAGCCTCTTCCTGCTCAGCGGCAAGAATGGGGATGGTATCCTGTCTTGAAGGTGAAAGGTTGCTGCTGAGAGCAATGGCAATGGCAATGGCACCCCACTCCAGCACTCTCGCCTGGAAAATCCCACGGGTGGAGGAGCCTGGTGGGCTGCAGTCCATGGGGTCGCAGAGTCGGACACGACTGAGTGACTTCACTTTCACTTTTCACTTTCATGCATTGGAGAAGGAAATGGCAACCCACTCCAGTGTTCTTGCCTGGAGAATCCCAGGGACGGGGGAGCCTGGTGGGCTGCCGTCTATGGGGTCGCACAGAGTCGGACACGACTGAAGCGACTTAGCAGCAGCAGCAGCAGTGACTCTGGAGGAGAGGATTTCGATCCGGGGTCAGAGACAAGGTTTGACTACTTGGAGCTTTTTGTGTAGCAAAGTTTTATTAAAGTGTAATAAAGATAGGGAAAGCTTCTGACATAGACATCATAAGGGGACAGAAAGAGTGCCCCCTTGCTAGTTTTAGCAAGGTGTTTTATGTCTATTGGTGCTGCTAATCAGATAAGAGAGACACCTCAAGGCTGAGGGAGTTTCACCAGGCCCCTCTCCTATCATATGCATTTTTGAGATAGGATGGCACAAGGTGTGTCATCTGCACCCCTCCCCCCCCACAATAAGATTGACATGAATACTGGTTTATTGAGCAGCCAACTGTGCAGTCAGTGTCGCCGCTCATATCTAGGGGGCCTGTGCTGAGGGTATGGGAAGAGCACCACGTGGACTTCCACTGAGAGCACTTTGTGCTTTTCTCATGCCTGCTTTTCATCTTCTTCCTTTCCCCTTCTTCCTCTTCTCTGTCCCTCTAAACTGTAAGACCAAACTGTAAGAGTCTTAGAGGTAAGAATGATGTCTTACCTTCATCCCCATGTGTGCGTGCCAAGTTGTTTCAGTCGCGTTGGCTCCTTTGCGACCCTATAGACCCGTAGCCCACCAGGTTCCCCTGTCCACGGGATTCTCCAGGCAAGAATACTGGAGTGGGTTACCACATCCTCCTCCAGGGGATCTTCCTGACCCAGTGTCTCTTACCTCTCCTGCATTGGCGGGCGGGTTCTCTACCACTCATGCCGCCTGAGAAGCCCCACCTTCATCTCTAGACCTCCTCCTCAATGCAAGATTCATTTCACTTGCTGCTCAGAAGGCCGTTGCTGTGTGAAACCAAAGAGCTGGAAAAAGAATGGCTCCCACCCCTCCAGAGCCATTTCTCATGGCAAACCTTTGGGTTTTTCCAAAAAGATACCCACTCCAGTCTTCTTGGGCTTCCCTTGTAGCTCAGCTGGTAAAGAATCTGCCTGCAATGCAGGAGACCTGGGTTCAATCCCTGAGTTGAGTAGATCCCCTGGAGAAGGGAAAGGCTACCCACTCCAGTATTCTGGCCTGGAGAATTCCATGGACTGTATAGTCCATGGGGTCGTGAAGAGTCAAACACAACTGACCAACTTTCACTGAGCAACAAAAAAATAATAAGATTAATTTTTTTTATTGTCCTTAATCACTGTGTCTAGGGAATGTTTTATTACATCTTGTGACTTTCCTTTCTAAAATAGGAAAATTGGCATTTTGACTTACCTTATAAAGAAGTGGTCTTTTGAGAACCAGATTTCATGGAGAGATTTTTTTAAAAAACACATAGTATGGCAATTGTTTGCATGTAAATGAATTTTTAAAAAAAATGTTTCTTTCTGAAATACAAAATAATCCATCACAACAGCTCATTTTCACTATTGGTTTGTATCATAAATTCAGTTCTCTCAGATTGGATAATACTTTTTTCCAGTCTATCATAATTAGGAATTATTTAATATATCATAATTTAGTATATCATAATTAGGAAGTCCAAGTTAATGACATTTTCCTGGGGCTACACTCATTAGGTTTGCAAAAATTCTCAGCACTGAGGAATTCCTCTCTCAACTTCTCAGCTCATCAACAGAATTGCTCAGTCAAAACAAATCTTATAATTTCTGACTTTGTTTTCCCAAGTTGGTCCCAGAAGGATTAATAACATCTTAAATAAAACCAAACTGTTTTAAGAGAAAGAAAAAAGCAGGAAGAAAAAAAGACAGAACCCTTCAGTGGCATAGCTCCCTACTATTTGGTATCACCCTCCTGGGGTCCCCTTGTCTCCTAATCCTTGCCCTCCCCCCACCTCGAGTGTCCTCTTGAGAGGTGCAGTTATGAGTAACAGCCCTAGTGACGCTTGCCACACACCGTGAGAGAGCAAATCCTTCAGATGTGAGTCATGCAAAGACCTTTGTTCATCTGTTTTAAGCATGGAATTGTTCCCTCTCTGCTTGAGTAAGTCTCAAGCATCAATTTCCTCTTCTCTGGAGAAGAACAGACAAGGGGGTCTTGGAAGATGAGGGAAGAGGAACCAAAAGCCTATTACAGAGTAATGTGCCATGGTCCAAATAGATATTCAGAATAACACTGCATTTTATTTAGGGCTGCATACATATATAGTATTGATGATAAGGAAATCATCACAAACCTGGGCAGGAGCAGAACTTTGTGGCCTGATGTGATTAGTTGCCCATTCTGTTAAGTAACTATTCCTGATAAAAAAAACAATTGAGCAATTTTTTGTTAGACCTTAATGTTGGCTAACCATCAGTCTTGTGACTTTCAGCAACAAATTTAAACACGCAACAGCCTTCAAACAGCCCTATGACCTTCTGAATAACCCTAACCAGTTTCCCTTCCCCTCCTCCCTCCCTCCCCTTCCTCTCTCTCCCTCCTTCTCTCTCCCCCTCCCTCTCCCTCTCTCTTCCCCCTTTTCTTCTCTCCCATCTGCTCTCCCTTTGTTCTTCCTTTCTCTCTCCTCTTTTTTTCCCTTGATTTTTTAAAAAATTAAAGTAGCTCAATCAAAAGAAAATCTTTAAACTGGTTTTCTCATGAATCTTTTCCTTTTGAAAAGTTCAAAACAAATCCTTGGCACTCAATTGTTCACAATTGACTCGCCTGAGAAGTGGCTTGCTAATAGTGTAACAGCTATATAATCATATACTAATGTGTAGACATAATCATTTAAAATGTCAGAATAGTTGTTACCAGAAGGGAGAAAGGAAGGAAAATGATGTTAGAGGGACACATATAGGGGACTTTAACTGAACCTCTAATGACTTAAACTCCAGAAGCACATAACGTGAAATGCTATATAATTTGATAAAGCTGGGCAGAGGGCATAAGGTTATTTTTTCAATTATTCTCCATAACTTTTCAAATATAATATATAGGATTATAATTTGTCAAAAAAATATTCCAGGAAGAAAATCATATTGAACTGTTAAAAGATAAATTGAGACATATTATGAAAGGTTTTAAGAGTTTATAGGAACAAATCTCAATTTGAATTAGACAATGCCAAACTGAAACTGGTTAGGAGTACTCCACCAGGAGGTGTTGGGGAGAGATTTGATTATAGAAAATAGGCAAAGAAAGTAAGGAAATCATTGATTGGTTATTGCTTAAAGCCTAATTGATTGTCCTTTGTTTTCAGTTTCATAACCTTGAGGCACTGATGGGCTGAGATTCCGGTTTGATTCCATAGCCCACCATGGCATTTAGAGCCATCTTAGCATAATGACCTTCTTGTTTAGTTAATTTAATATACCTCACCAGGAGCTGGCCCTTCTCTGCCAGCTTCTCCCTCATTTCCCTCCTGTTTCACATTCGTCTTTCAGCTCACCACCACAAATGTGCACATAAAAATATAGGACCTGGAAAACATTTGAAATTTTCCGCCAGTTTTAATTAGTAAGTAGTTATTAAATTAATTCTGTATGCAGATCTTTTCTTATGAGATGAATGCTTTTCATAGGCCAGAAGATAAAAACAAATCCTAAAAATACAGCATCTTATTTAGTGGTTGACAAATACTTAATAAACATTGTCTCTCTCTAAGTCACTGAGATAAGATTATAAGTCGGATACAGTCTCTATTCACAAGGCTTTGCAGTCTACAAAGCATGAGACACAAGTACCGGAAACTATGCAGTTTTTACAGAGATTAAAGAGGTTGCCAGTCTTAAGAAGGTTCAGTGTTAAAAGAGATTCAGTCTTAAGACTGAATCATAGAATATTTTACATCATTAAATATTTTAAAAATCATTGAAATGGTTATTGTCAATTCCACTATCATGAGTTTATTCTATAGATGTGGTTGCACATGTATGAAATGATTTATACATAAGCCTTGTTTGTTAGAGCAAAAGACTGAAAATAACTTAAATATCCATTAATATGAGTGTAATTAAACTAGGGTACATCCATGAAATGGAATAATATGCGATCAATAGAATGCAGGATCCCATATACCATAAAATGAACAGAACACCAAGAAACATTATAAAGTGGAATCAAGTAGGACAATCAGACAATAATAAAAATAAAGCACTAAATAAAATTGCAGTATTTTATAATCTGTGTGAGGAAATAATTTAATATACATATGTATATTCATAGACTATCTCTGTAATGATATAAAAAAGAATGAAAAATAGGATGGAAGAAATTGGGTAGTTGAGGAACAGATGTAGGAGGGAGATGTGTATCCTTTAATGCCTTGTATATTTTATACAGTGAACATGTATCACATAGTAATAAAATTAAGTTATGTAAAAATACTAAGATGTAGGGGAGTTCCATGGTTAGGATTCTAGGCTTTCAATGTCATAGCCTGGGTTCAATCCCTGATCAGGGAACTGAGATCCCACAAGCCACATGGCACAGCCAAAAAAAAACCCAAAAAAAAACAAAGAGGTAAAAAATAAATTGGAAGTAATAAGAGAAAAGAGCACTGGGGAAAAAGAATTAAAAGTAAAGACAGACTCTTTTCCTTCCTTTTTTTTTTTCCTTTGCAAAATATGGTTAGAATTTTTCTGTTTAGAAGATCAGTGCTCCAGCCTTTATGAAGGTGATGGATGGAGTAGAAGGTATGAAGGGCATAAGAGAAACTGATCCAGTCAGAGGCTTCTGGCAAGTTCTAGCTATAGTCATCATGCGAGGATGCTAAGGCTGAGTCTCCCTTCGTTTAGAGAAATTGATGGACTTCCAGCTGCTTCCACCCCCATAGACTCTGAGCTCTCTGAAGCAGCGAGGGGACTGATGAATTTTCAGATCTCTTGTGTTCCCTGGGGAATCTGGACCCTAGCTACTGATAACGTTTGATACGAATGACTGACTGACTAAGGTGTGACCTGGGGATCCTTAGTGAATTCAATGAACAAAAAGGAACAGAGTTGCCATGTATTTGCTGTTCAAATTATTGTGTTTTGCCATTACCATTATCTGATGATAAAACATTGGGGAAAAATTCAAAAAGTTCAAAAAAACCTTGAATTTGCTGCCTTTAGGCAACTATTTTCATAGAATCGACATTATTTTAGGTATTATAAGTAATCCAGAGATGATTTAAAGTATACATAGGATGTTATATGCAAATAGTATGTCATTTTATATAAGGGACTTTCACATCCTTGGATTTTGGTATCTGTGGAGGTCCTGGAACCAATCCCCTGTGGATATCAAGTTATGACTGTATACATTTAATAATCCTTTTTTTTTAGCACAATGATAAGTTAAGCAAAGTCATCTTCTATATTATTACAGTATAGAGTTTTGAATATCAAGGGTTTTTTTTAAGATTTATAGTATTTATTTCCTCTCTTGGGAAACTGTGAAGGAGGACTTTTAGTTTATAGTAACATAACTCCAGAAAAATACTGCAGATTCCCATTTTCATAACTGTGAGGTATATATTCATATACCTGCAGGTTAATATATGAAAATGTCTTCAATCTGATTGCTGTACAGTCTTAGCATTCTAGAATGTATAGTTTTCAATTACTAAAGGTACTATTTAATGTAAAACTCACGTCTCACAGTGCATTTTTTTTGTATGGTTTCCCTGAATTTCTGTTGTACTGAATTTAAAATGTGCGTACGAAGGTCTGCAAATGGGTGGATCCATAGCCGGTTATAGAGAGAATCTCTTTTTCTCTTTGAAACTTCTCATGGGACTTCTTTTCCTGAAGCGTATCTTTTGAAAGTGTAAAATGCAAAAATTAGAAGGAAAAAAACCTCCATGAAGATGAGTTGTTATTATTCACAAAGAGCAGATGACTGTTTGTTTAAAGTCACATTAGAAAATGTCCATTGGGATTTAGAGGGAGTCAGCAGTGTTTTAACAGGAACACATTTTTACACTCTCACCAGTTAATGCTGGTGCCATTTTGAGTCCCAGTGTTGGGTTGTTGTTGTTGTTCAATCACTAAGTCATGTTTGACTCTGTGACCCCATGGACTGCAGCACGCCAGGATTCCCTGTCCTTCACTATCTCCCAAAGTGTCCCCATGCTGGTGGTGTCACGTTAAACCTCTATGTCCAGTGTGTAGACCCTCTTTCATTTCTCACAGGGAGGGGATAAATGGTGCTAAAGAGTTGCCAAGTGCTGTTTGGCCTCTGCTCCTCTCTTGGGCACTCACATCTAGAGATCTAGGATTTCTGAAATCCACTTTTAGTTCAAGGCTCTTCTTATGAAGCTCTATTTCTCAGCCTTTAAAACTCCATTGGTGCTTCCTGATCAACACAGCTATCTCACAATTTCTTGCAACATTAAAATTTCAAAACAAGTGGGACCAATATTGTGCCTAGAGCCAAAATAAAGTCATTTTAGTATTGAGGATGCTTTTTTAAATTTTTTATGTATTTTTTAATTGAAAGATCATTGCTTTACGGAATTTTGTTGTTTTCTGTCAAACCTCAACATGAGGATGCTTTTTTTAACCACACCGACACCACTCTGGAAATTTTAATAGCTCTGGGAGGGTGAAGACAATGAAGAGGATGAAAACTTCCCTTCGCTAAGAGTTTCTACCTTGGCTCCATCCAGTTGGATTAGCAGTTTCAAGGGAAGGACTGGACAGCTGCCTTTGACCTCTTCATACAGCCCGACTGGGGCTCATCCCTCTGGGAGGGGTTGGGCTGAAGGAGTAAGTTCAGAATCCGCCCCTCCTCTCACTGGCCAGGTGTCTCAGCTTCGGTTTTCTGTTCTTTCCCTCTTCCCTTTCAGAGTGTCATGTGTACCGGACGGCGTCAGTGGCACCCAGACCCCCTCCTGATCCTCTGCATTCAGTCCTGCGAGGTAAGGTACTCCCCCTCCCTCAAACCCAGACCAGCGCTCTCTGCTCTCTGCTCTGCTCAACTCACAGAGATTTGAGTCCTTCTGGTTCAGTATCTCGCCCTTTCTCTGCTCCGACGCCCTCTGCTCAGTCTCTTACACGTAGCTCCATAACCCCCAAGTTACAGATATTAGGATTTCTGATTTTGCCTTTTTTTTTTTTTAAAGCAAAATCTCCAGGGTTCCATTTTAAATGACTTAATAAAAAATAAAGTTAAAAGCAAGTCAGAATGATTTATGGTTTGGGGATTCTCTAACTGGGCCTCACTGGAGCTTAGTTAGATCAGAGTTTTGCAGCTCAGTGGCCCACAGACAGGGGTTTGGCCAGGGCAGTGTCTTAAAAACAATTTTGTTTTGGTTGCTAATGCTTAAAAATTGGGATTTCCACATAAAATTCATATATGTATAGGTAACATTTTACATACACCAAATAAAAATAAATATAAAATCTGTGCAAAGATTTTTCTCTTAAAAACAAGAATATCTGGCAACTATGGCAACAGTTAACTGGATCTGAGTGGCAGCTAGAATGCCAGAAGGGCCGCTGCCCTCCAGTTCAGCACTGTCCTTAGCAGTCCCTGTAGCTTCCCATCTCCTGGGCTTCTCTCATTGACATCAGCTGCCGGGGTCACGCAGGCATCTGTTTGCAACCTCTGAGGAGGACCTGTAGTCCACTGGTGATTAACCCAAACTAGATTTTTACCAACTCAAGAAATCCTGTTTACTTCTTCATACAGGGCATCCCCCTACCAGTGGCGAAGTTAGGGGTTTGTGAATTCCTTCACCAGATTAAGAGAAGTTATTACGAGGAAGAGTCAAGAATGAGCCAGAGCCTTGCTTACAGACCATGACAAAGGAATCCTGACATGGATACACACACACACACACACACACACACGTCCTCTCACCCAGGGAATAGCCAGTAACAAATACAAGTACTCTAGTCTCAGTCACAACAGCCTTTGTTATCCAGACCTCTCACTGGAAGTAATTCTGCCACTTAGCAGCAACGCTAGCTAATTCTGGCTGCACCTCGAGCGCCAGAGGGAGCTGTTTAACTGCCCTTGACTTCAGCACCCTCCCGCCATACACACCCAACTCTCCATGCTTCTGTATCTCTGTTTCTCTGGATCTAATTCTGGGAAACTGGGATCTATGTGAGGCCAAAGAGGGGAAAAGGGTGGGGTTTGAGACAAAGAGAAAACTGGGTGGAGAAATGATGCCAGTAAACTAGCGTCGGGAGAGTGCATCAGGAGAAACGCTAGCTCGGAGTGTGCTTTGTCACGGTGTCCGCCAGCAAAACAGCTCATCTCCTGCCATCATTAGAAAAACAGATGGCAGTGGGGTGGGGAGGAGGGGGAGTGACTCATCCCCCAAGCAGGGGGGAAGAAGGGGGAAGAAGGGGCCAGGGAAGGAGGGAGATAAACAGACAGAAGACTCGAGAACTGGGACGAGATCAAAGGTATCCTGAGAATTCCCTTCTGGTGCTTCCACGCATGATCGCAAGAGGGAGGGTAGACAGCAGGCCCTGGAGCTGGCTTCGGTGTTTCCCAGAAGGTTACAGCACAGAGCTTTCCCCATTTGTCCTCCCTCCACACTGAACCCAGCACATGCTCTGGTATCCAGAGCATCCCAGGCTGCTCTCAGCTCCTTTGCTGATACGATGAGGAACAAAACTGTGTTCCCTCTTATGACCCCGCACCACCCAACTGCTATAATGCACAGCTGAGGATTGACCATCACACACCTGTTGGTACCCCCACTCCAGGGGTTCTCAAAGTGTGACCCATGGACCAGCACAATTGGTATCATCTAGGAACCTTCACTTTCACTTTTCACTTTCTTGCATTGGAGAAGGCAATGGCAACCCACTCCAGTGTTCTTGCCTGGAGAATCCCAGGGACGGGGGAGCCTAGTGGGCTGCCGTCTATGGGGTTGCACAGAATCAGACACGACTGAAGCGACTTAGCAGCAGCAGCAGCAGCAGCAGCAGGAACCTGTTAAAAATATCTATTCTCAGGCCCCATCCCAGACTTAGTGAATCAGACGCTCTGGGGGTGGGGCCCATCAATCTGTGCTTTTTATTCTTTATTTTTTTAATTACTTTCTAATTTATTTTTTAATTGGAGGAAAATTGCTTTTCAATGTTGTCTTGGTTTTTGCTGTACAATAATGTAAATAAATTATAATTATGTGTACATATATATATGTACTATGCTTAGCCATTCAGTCATGTCAGACTCTTTGCAACCCCATGGACTGTAAACCTCCAAGCTTCTTTGTCCATGGGAATTGTCCAGGCAAGAATACTGGAGTGGGTTGCCATGCCCTCCTCCAGGGGATCTTCCCAATCCAGAAATTGAACCCATGTCTCCCACATTCCAAGCAGATTCTTTACCATCTGAGCCACCAGGACAGCCCAAGAATACTGGAGTGGGTAGCCTATCCCTTTTCCAGAGGACCTTCCTGACCTATT
The DNA here is from genome assembly GCF_032405125.1 of Capricornis sumatraensis. Lineage (NCBI taxonomy): Eukaryota > Metazoa > Chordata > Mammalia > Artiodactyla > Bovidae > Capricornis > Capricornis sumatraensis. Next base: position 65,213,667 of record NC_091082.1, read on the forward strand.
GTAGCAGGGAGGGTTTTCCTCATTTTGTGGGCTGATGATTGAAGTGAGTGGTCACTGCATCCATGAACACATAATACTGTCAGATCATATAAGTGTTATCTTCTGTCTTTTTTCCCTTCCTACTTCCCTCCCTCCCTCCCTCCCTTCCTTCCTTTTCTTCTTTCCTTCCCAAAAGTCATATTTATGAATTCTAACAAAATGTACAGTCCTAGGTTCCACTAAGAACATCTTGTTCTCTAGGGAATGCAAAGGAAATAAAGGCCACACTTCCAGCCTCCTTTTGGATAGAAATAACTAACTTACTTCCTGTAGGATAATTAACATTGAGTGCCCATTGACCTAGATTTTGGCTCTACTTTTTCTTTGAGCATGTATCTCTTGCAAGTTCATTGTGCTTCCCAGCAGCACCCGTTTTGGCTTACAATTTCTAATAGTCTCTCTTCAACCTTTTGCTAGTTCTTGTAGAGTTGTGCTCTTTCTTTTTGGACAAAAAGGGAGCCATCCAGGAGAACAGAAAAGCAGAATGATGTCAGAATTAGGTTCAAATTGAACTGTGTACAGTATCTGTCTGGCTTTGTCTCAAAACTTCTGTGAGAATCAAGTGAAATAACTGATTTTAAGGTGCTCTTAAGTTGCATGTAATGTAATGTAACATATTTGTTGCAGTATTGGCTAAGGAACAATATACATCAACGTGTAAGGATGGGATCTTATTGAAACAATATATAAATATTAAGACTCAAGAAACAGTTCACACACCCATAGTCTTATGAGTATTATTATATACTGAAGATGGCCATGGTTAATTGATGTTCTAGAGGCTTCCAATAAACTGTAGAAAACTTATAGAGTTTTGGGGATATTTGAAGTAAGTTTCTCTGGTCATGCTACTGTTTCTCCTATAAATTCTTATACATACTCTTGTAAATGACTGTCATCTCACTCATCACATTATTTCAAGATTATATGACAGGTCCATCCTTCCAACAATCGGTGAGCTCCTAGTGATGGATGTGTGTTATTCCCTTGAAAAGTACAGGCCTAATTCTTCAGTGACTGCTGCTTCTTCCCCTTTACAGGCAAGCAGAGAGAGTTGAAGATAGAATTTGACTTTGAGAGTCTCAAATTGAGAACGATAGTATCAGTTTTCTGAAGAGCAGCATAGTGGAGAGAAAGATGGGGGAAGGAGGAGAAGGAGAAGGAGAGAATACAACCCTGTGATGCTTAGAATCAGAAAGTCTTGCAACGAGGGCAGCCTGGAGGAGCCGAAGGAGGCTGTCAGGGGTCTGGAGGCAAGCTTCAACTTCAGTTTCATCCCTTAGTACATGCTTCTTGGACAAGTCCATTAACTTTTCGGAATTGTTTCCTCAGCTTTACAATTAGATGGATACAGTTTATCTTTTAAACTTGTTGGTCAGATACCAGGTTCAGTAAACAATGAAGATGGACCCCGGGCCAGGTGTCATTTGGGGCCTTCAAAGTGGCCCCAGAAGAATGTAGATCATGCTGATTTTTCAGAAATAACTGCAAATCTCCCTTGTTACTGGGGACCTTTCCCTTCTGTATACATTTTGATCTTGATTATACCCATGAGCCTTTCTCTTAAAGAACTCCTGTTCAGATTTGTGGCCTTCTTGGTTAGCCTTGATTTCTTATTCACTGGCTGCATTTACTTAAATGTAGGTGGGCAGTTGTATTGTTTTTACACATTTGGTAGCTGATATCAACAATGCTTCCATCACTAATTCATTCCATCTGCTCCACCATTCCTCAGATTCTTTCTTCTGTGTTGTCTTGGCCTTCTCTCTCCCTTTCTTTTGTTATTCGTATTCCAGATGATAGCCCTGTTAGCTGTGTCAATGTGCTTCAGAATCACTCATGGGCACTGTCTGGGTTTCCTGCTGTACCTCTCGGATGTGGGGGCCTATATATAATACATGGGGTAGAAATAATGGCATGAAAATCAAGTGTTTATTGCACCTTTTCTTCTTTCCCAAACTTTAAGCCCAGAGGGGTAGAGAGGAGCTAGAATCAGACTAAAATGCCCCTTTAAGGAGATGTGCAATGCCCCTTTAAGGAGATGTGCAATGCCCCTTTAAGGAGATGTGTTTTATACTTGGGTGCAGAATGCCTGCCTGCAGATCTGAATGAGATGATCAGAGAGGGGGGTGGGAGAGGGTCACAGGTTAGACTGCATGTGATAAATACCCAAGAAATAAGTGATTGTTATGGGCTTCTATCTGATGTGTGGTCCTTTTGGACTAAGGTTTAAAAATATAAGCCTTCACTCGGTCCCATAGTAACCCCCATTCAGCCATTTTTTTCTTGAACTTTTATCCTTTCTATCTGTATGGTTTATCTCTATTACTGTGCTTTAGTAATGCCTTTTTCATCACTAGATAGTCACAACATTTTTTTTTTTTTAATACATGCCCAAAACTTGATCTTTGAAGTGTGAACTCATGGAATTGCTACTAATCTTTCTGACAAAAAAAGAAAGAAAAAGAAAGAAAAATAGTCAACTGAGTATGTCTTTATAAATTCCTTATTAAAAAGAGAAAAGTGAGTCTTTTGGAGGATACCTGTATTCAGAAAACCAAATGTTCCAACCCAAAGTTTATCAGTCTAGGCACTGTGTGATTGCAAAGTTGTTTAACTTCTCTTTATTTCCTTTTCATTGATATTTTGTTATTTAAATAACAGCCAACAATTAAACTTCTCTTCGCCACATTTTAGCTGTTTACAAACCAGACATAATAATCAACCCCTCCCTTGCTTCTCAGAAGACAAATCATATGAGCTTACTTTTCTTTTACATTCTTGCCAAGTTCTTCAGTATCTGAGTGGAAAGGAGTTAATTAGGGTAGAAATAATAATGACCTAGCCGCCAATAATGAGTATAGCTACTCCACTTCTGGTAGGAATTGTGTGGGTTCACACAAATCTAAATCTAAATATGTGTTAGACGTGCTAAAATCCAGAGAAAAAAATGAAAATTAGCTTACACTGGAACTGTCTTCCAGGCTTGCTGGCTGCCAAACTCCAGTCCCCTTGAGATTTATTTGTGAATGTCTCTGCCAGTTTTGTGCAATCCCTGCACCAGGCTGGAGATCTGGGCATGACTTTAGGTTTGTCCAGAGTCCCCTTTGGGTCCAGGGCTTGACTTTAGATCCTCCAGCTGAAATCTCTGAAAATTGGACTTCAAATGTTAATTAGGACTAGGTTTTCATATTGAAAACTAAAACCATTGTGTTTTCCCCCCTCTGCTTTCCAAAAACAAACAAAAAAAGAAACATTAAAAGCACAACCATGCAAATTATAAAACCTCCTCTGGATTAGCAACATTCATGAGAATTTATGTTTGTCTAAGTCTCCTGCAGAACTACGCGGTGACAGTCTGATGGGCTTTCTACATTTTGCTCCTTTTGTCTTCTCCAGCTTCCTGAGTGGGCCACTTTCTCACTCTGTTGTGACAGAGGCTTTCCCTTTATCTCTTCCAACCACACCCGTTTTCTGATTTACTTTCTGCTTTTCCTTATTGTACTGCTCTTTTGAGTTTTTATTTGTAATCCAGGTTTGCAGACAATTGAAATATTACTTGCCTGTAAAAGTAACATTATGGAAATACTAAAGGTTCTTTCATCTGTCCAGGTGCTTTCTAATCATGCTGAGATTATAACAATTCAGTTCAGTTCAGTCACTCAGTCCTGTACGACTCTTTGTGACCCCATGAATTGCAGCACGCCAGGCCTCCCTGTCCATCACCAACTCCCGGAGTTCACTCAAACTCATGTCCATTGAGTCGGTGATGCCATCCAGCCATCTCATCCTCTGTCATCCCCTTCTCCTCCTGCCCCCAATCCCTCCCAGCCTCAGAGTCTTTTTCCAATGAGTCGACTCTTCACATCAGGTGGCCAAAGTATTGGAGTTTCAGCTTTAGCATCAGTCCTTCCAGTGAACACCCAGGACTGGTCTCCTTTAGGATGGACTGGTTGGATCTCCTTGCAGTCCAAGGGACTCTCAAGAGTCTTCTCCAACACCACAGTTCAAAAGCATCAATTCTTCAACACTCAGCTTTCTTCACAGTCCAACTCTCACATCCATACATGACCACTGGAAAAACCATAGCCTTGGCTAGACAGACCTTTGTTAGCAAAGTAATGTCTCTGCTTTTGAATATGCCAACTAGGTTGGTCATAACTTTCCTTCCAAGGAGTAAGTGTCTTTTAATTTCATGGCTGCAATCACCATCTGCAGTGATTTTGGAGACCCCCAAAATAAAGTCTGACACTGTTATAAGAATTAGCGATGAGCAAATAAAATCTGATTCTATCCATAAATAATTATATCCCTTTCCTCTTTTCATAAGGCCTTTCTCCACTAAGATTTCTAATACTTATCCATCGAAAATACACATACAACCTAAAAGTTCAGAGTTATGTTTTATTATGTGGAAATTTTTAGAACTTCAAGCCTGGGAGGCAGATCTCAAATAACCCTGATAGAACTGTTCCGAGGAGGCAAAGGGAGGAACCAGGTTATATAAAAGTTCTGCAACAAAGGACAGGTAGCTTGAATGTCAGAAGTTTTTGAATTATTTTTTGTACATTAAAGAGAACCAGATATCCTAAGCCAAGGAACTTAGAGCTTTTCTATGTATGGGGAGATGTAAGAGTCTAGGCTCACTGAAGTCATTCCTTTGATATCCATCTCAGATCTGGGACCAGTGTCCTGTGTTTTCCCTTAGTCTTGTCCGACTCTTTGTGACCCCACGGACTACAGCACGCCAGGCTTCCCCGTCCATCAACAACTCCCAGAGCTTACTCAAACTCATGTCCATCAAGTCGGTGATGCCATCCAGTCATCTCATCCTCTGCCATCTCCATCTCCTCCTTCGCTCTTCAATCCCTCCCAGCATCAGGGTCTTTTCCAACGAGTCAGCTCTTCACATCAGGTGGCCAAAGTACTGAAGTTTCAGCTTCAGCATCAATCCTTCCAATGAACATTCAGAACTGATTTCCTTCAGGATTGACTAGTTGGATCTCCTTGCAGTCCAAGGGACTCTCAAGAGTCTTCTCCAACACCACCGTTCAAACGCATCAATTCTTCGGTTCTCAGCTTTATTTATTGTCCAACTCTCACATCCATACATGACTACTGGAAAAACCATAGCTTTGACTGGACCTTTGCTGGCAAAGTAATGTCTCTGCTTTTCAATATGCTGTCTAGGTTTCTCATAGTTTTTCTTCCAAGGAGCAAGCGTCTTTTGATTTCATAGCTGCAGTCACCATCTGCAGTGATTTTGGAGCCCAAGAAAATACAGTCTGTCACTAATTCCATTGTTTCCCCATTTTTTGACATGAAGTGATTGGAATGGATGTCATGATTTTAGTTTTTTGAATGTTGAGTTTTAAGCCAGTTTTTTCACTCTCCTCTTTCACTTTCATCAAGAGGCTCTTAGTTCTTCTTCACTTTCTGCCATAAGGGTAGTGTCATCTGCGTATCTGAGGTTATTGATATTTTTCCTGACAATCTTGATTCCAGCTTGTGCTTCATCCAGCCTGGCATTTCACATGATGTACTCTGCATAGAAGTTAAATAATCAGGGTGACAATATACAGCCTTGACGTACTCCTTTTCTTATTTGGAACCAGTCCACTGCTTCATGTCTGGTTCTAACTGTTGCTTCTTGACCTGCATACAGATTTCTCAGGAGGCAGGTAAGGTGGTCTGGTATTCCCATCTCTTGAAGAATTTTCCACAGCTTGTTGTGATCCACACAGTCAAAGGCTTTAGTGTAGTCAAAGATGGCAGGTATTCTTCTCCTTTCTAAATTCCCTCAGGGTTTACTACTCACAGTGGAGGGCTGCAATCACTAGTAACTGTGATTCTGATAACTGGTAACTGGTACTTTTCGCTTTTAAACTGTGCTATTGGAGAACACTCTTGAGAGTTCCTTCGACTGCAAGAAGATCAAACCAGTCAATCCTGAAGGAAATCAGTCCTGAATATTCATTGGAAGGATTGATGCTGAAGCTGAAACTCCAATACTTTGGCCACCTGATGTGAAGAATTGACTCATTGGAAAAGACCCTGATGCTTGGAAAGATTAAAGGCAGGAGAAGGGGATGACAGAGGATGAGATGGTTGGATGGCATCACTGACTCAATGGACATGATTTTGAGCAAGCTCCAGAAGTTGTTGATGGACAGGGAAGCCTGTTGTGCTGCAGCCCGTGGGATTACAAAGAGTCAGACATGACTGAGCAACTGTACTGAACTGTGACATTCTTGTTTACTGATATGACAGGAAAGATTCCATTTCTCACCGTGCTCCTAAAATATATTTTAAATGCAATCTAAGCATGACTCAAATATGTTCACTGAGACTGTTCTTAAAGTTCATAAAATGTTGATTAGTTTACTATTTACCTTCATAGTCGTTTGCATATTCTTTATCAAATAGTCATATTGACAAGCTCTTTCAGAAAATTCATATAATTTGAGTTATTTCTAATTTATCCTACTAAGATAGATATTCCTTTAGGTGAAATTATTTTGTTCAGTTCAGTTCAGTTCAGTTGCTCAGTCACGTCTGACTCTTTGTGACCCCATGAATCGCAGCACGCCAGGCCTCCCTGTCCATCACCAACTCCCGGAGTTCACTCAAACTCATGTCCATCGAGTTGATGATGCCATCCAGCCATCTCATCCTCTGTCATCCCCTTCTCCTCCTGCCCCCAATCCTTCCCAGCATCATGAGTCAACTCTTCACATCAGGTGGCCAAAGTATTGGAGTTTCAGCTTCAGCATCAGTCCTTCCAAAGAACACCCAGGACTGATCTCCTTTAGAATGGACTAGTTGGATCTCCTTGCAGTCCACGGGACTCTCAAGAGTCTTCTCCAACACCACAGTTCAAAAGCATCAATTCTTTGACACTCAGCTTTCTTCACAGTCCAACTCTCACATCCATACATGATCACTGGAAAAGCCATAGCCTTGACTAGATGGACCTTTGTTGACAAGGTAATATCTCTGCTTTCCAATACTTGCTTTTTTTTTTTTTTTTTAATAATAAAATAAAAATTTTATTTTCTTATACTATTCCAGCTCAAATATCTTCTTCTTTGATTGACTCTTCTTTGATCTTTCCTATCTGATTTAATATCACTCATTTAATTTTGTTTTTTTTTAATTTAATTTTAAAATCTTTAATTCTTACATGTGTTCCCAAACATGAACCCCTCTCCCACCTCCCTCCCCATAACATCTCTGTGGGTCATCCCCATGCACCAGCCCCAAGCATGCTGTATCTTGCGTCAGACATAGACTGGCGATTCAATTCTTACATGATAGTATACATGATAGAATGCCATTCTCCCAAATCATCCCTCTCCCTCTCCCTCTGAGTCCAAAAGTCCGTTATACACCGCTGTGTCTTTTTTCCTGTCTTGCATACAGGGTCGTCATTGCTATCTTTCTAAATTCCATATATATGTGTTAGTATACTGTATTGGTGTTTTTCTTTCTGGCTTACTTCACTCTGTATAATCGGCTCCAGTTTCATCCATCTCATCAGAACTGATTCAAATGTATTCTTTTTAACGGCTGAGTAATACTCCATTGTGTACATGTACCAAAGCTTTCTTATCCATTCATCTGCTGATGGACATCTAGGTTGTTTCCATGTCCTGGCTATTATAAACAGTGTTGCGATGAACATTGGGGTACATGTGTCTCTTTCAATTCTGGTTTCCTCTGTGTGTATGCCCAGCAGTGGGATTGCTGGGTCATAAGGTAGTTCTATTTTCAATTTTTTAAAGAATCTCCACACTGTTCTCCATAGTGGCTGTACTAGTTTGCATTCCCACCAACAGTGTAGGAGGGTTCCCTTTTCTCCACACCCTCTCCAGCATTTATTGCTTGCAGATTTTTGGATCGCAGCCATTCTGACTGGTGTGAAGTGGTACCTCATTGTGGTTTTGATTTGCATTTCTCTGATAATGAGTGATGTTGAGCATCTTTTCATGTGTTTGTTAGCCATCTGTATGTCTTCTTTGGAGAAATGTCTATTTAGTTCTTTGGCCCATTTTTTGATTGGGTCGTTTATTTTTCTGGAATTGAGCTGCATGAGTTGCTTGTATATTTTTGAGATTAGTTGTTTGTCAGTTGCTTCGTTTGCTATTATTTTCTCCCATTCTCAATACTTGCTTTTGGTAGCAACTGAATGAAAGAAAGTTTTTTTAAGTCTCACACTTAATTTTTTGAAACATATGAAGTAATGTGTGTGTTTGCTCAGTCACTCCAGTTGGTTCCAGCTCATTGTGACCTATGAACTGTAGCCTGCCAAGCTCTTCTCTCCATGGGATTTTTCAGGCAAAAATTCTGAGTGGGCTGCCATGCCTTCCTCTAGATCTTCCAGACCCATGGATCAAATCCACGTCTCTTATGTCTCCTGCATTGGCAGGCAGGTTCTTTACTGCTAGCACCGTCTAGGAAGCCAGTACATGAAGTACATATGTATACCTATATACATGTATGTGTATGTGGTTGTGTATGTTTATAAGTTTGCTGTGATTAACCCTATAATGACATAGTGAACAATAAAAGGGTAACACTCCCAATCTAATTGTAATTATTGGCAAATTGGAGCAAATAGTGTGCATAGCAAAAAGCATACACATTTTAGAAAGTGAAAGTAAGTCATGTCCCACTCTTCGTGACCCCATGGACTATAGTCCATGGAATTCTCCAGGCCAGAATACTGGAGTAGGTAGCCTTTCCCTTCTCCAGGGGATCTTCCCAACCCAGGGATCGGACCCAGGTCTCCTGCATTGCAGGCAGATTCTTTACCAGCTGAGCCATAAGGGAAACCCAAGAATACTGGAATGGGTAGCCTATCCCTTCTCCAGGGAATCTTCCCAGCCATTAATGGGTTTAAATCTCAGCTCTGCCCTTATTAGCCATATTTTCATGTAATATTGTTTTAATTTCATTTTAATTCTATAAAAGTAATACATGTACCTAGTATAGAAAGCCAATTGGCTCCCTGGTTTTTTTGGAAAACTGGCAGTGTCTGCCCCTCTCTGGCTAACCTCGCCTCCCATGGCAGAGACAACTCTTTCATGTCTTTTTTGCTTCTCCTCTTTAATTCTTTAATTTCATCAGGAAATTATGTCTATAAATATCTATATCTACGTGTGCATGCGTGCATGCTCAGTCACTTCAGTTATGTCCAATTTTCTGTGACTCTGTAGACTGTAACTCGTCAGGCTTTTCTGTTCATGGGATTTTCCAGGCAAGAATACTGGAGTGGGTTGCCATTTGCTTCTCCAGGGGATCTTCCCTGATCCAGGGATAGAACGCTCATCTCCTGTGTCTCGTGCATTGCAAGTGGATTCTTTACCACTGAGCCACTGATGGGAAGCCCATGTATATCTGTGTCTATATATACCTACATATACATATATATACATGCACACACATATATCTGTTTAATAATGCTTGTACTGCCAATCTTGATTTTTCTTTTCATTTGTGGCATTACATACGGACTTCTTAATATAGGAGGTGGGGTTTGAGCGCTCTGACACACTCTCTTGTTCTCTCACTTTCTCTCACAGACGCACACACACACACACACTCACCTGTATAGCTGCCTGCGGAGGTGCTTGACCATCCTAGCTCTTGAGTTTTCTGGTTCTCTGTGCATCTCAGGCACTTAGGGTTCCGTTCTCGCAGGTCTGCTCTGTCATGCATGCTACTCATGTGTTTCCCACTTCCTTAGACTTTGTTGGATCCTCCATTGGCTGCCATGGCCTTGCCTGTCCTCTTTTCCCTTGTGGTTTCACGCCTTCTTTACTCCTTTATCCCCGTATTAGGGGACTTCCAGAAGAGAGCAGATATAAACACAAATTCAACTCATCTGTTTTACCAGCACTAAGCCTGAAATGTAGTAGATATGCAGTGATCAATATACAGTCACTCCTCACTATTCCCTTCAACCGGGTTTATGCTGATATAGAAGAAAACAGAGGCACTTGATAGAGACAATGATTCTTATTTTGGTATTTGTCCCTCTATTGTCTCTTCTAATTTCTTATTTTAACCTAGAGTTAAGAAGAAATCTCTTTAAGGTGCTCAACTCTTGAAAATGTAGGTTTTAGATGAAGAAACACTCATTCACAGAACATACATTTATTGTCCATGTATAGTCTACGACTCTTAGGATATTAAAAGAATCAAGATGAAACTCCTGTCTCTGGTAATCCAGTCTGACTTGAGGGAGGTACATTTTCAAAGTTCTTTGGGAATAAAGGAAAGATACTATATTTACTTACTGAACAGGCAGAGAGTGGATGTGGGACATACAATTTGGGGAAGATTTCAGAGCAAAGTGGCACTCTTATAGGATTTAATGGTTTTATTAGTTGGTGTTAAAGTTGAAAGCCCTATGGGCAGAGAGGATGGTATGTGCACAAGGAACAAGGATTTGAAACACAGGGAAAATTTGGAGAACCCTTTGGAGACTACAGATGAGGCTGATGGGGCTCAGGTTAGATGAAGACGTGGCTTGAATGTTGCCATAGTTGGACGATCAGCTTTATTCCAATGGTATTGAAGAGCATCTCCAGGAAACCACGAGATCAGATAAGGTAGAAAAAATGTTGAAGATGAAGCCCTTGAAGAAGAGACAGGTGATAAGTAGAATGGTTAAGAGACAACACTTGCATCTCAAGAGAGAGATGTTGAGAACCCAGACTCAGCCCCACCCAGTAAGGATGGAAAGAAGTTATGACTGAGGGCTTTCCTTTTAAGATATGAAATTGATTCTAAAATCTCAGGCAGTGGGGAAGAAGAAGATCTATATCTGACTCCCTGGTGCCTGGATGGATAGTGGATGCCATTCATCTCTGTAAAGAAAAAGAAGCAGGCTAGTAGGAGAAGAAAATAAGAAAATGAGCTTCGCTTTAGATGGAGTGAGTTTAGTAGAGTTGGAAATAAAAAGTCTAGAGTTCAGTCACACAGTCTCAGTTGACGACCTGTTGAGAAATGAGGGAAATATGGATGATAATTAAAGGTAGGTGAGGGGATAAGATCCATGCCAGAAATGTGAATGGGAGAAGGTAGAGAAAAGAGGCACGGGAGGATGGAAGTGATACAGGAAAGAACAGAGGAAGTAAAGCTGGTCAAGGAAATAGAGAATGATTAGAGAAGTAGAAAGACATACAGGAGAGAATGCTTGTATTAATAGGAAAACCATGGAAGAAGAGAGAGATGGTAAATGGTGTGCAATGCTAAAGAGTGGACAGATGAATTGAGTATTTACAAGAGACAATTAGGCTTATGACTTCAACACTCGTTGTAATCCCAGACACAGTGGTAACAGTGGAATGGGAGAGAGGGAAGTAGGTTGAGAAATAGATAAGAACATGGATTCAGCGAATAAAAATATTGTTTCCAAAAGTTGGCCAGTACAAGGAGTGAGATGAACGGTAACTTAAGTGGAAAACAGTGTTTATGGAAAGACTTTTGATATGAATGAAACTTTAATATATTTATTATCTGTGGAAAATAAACTGATTAAAAGTCTGGACACCCAAGGTAAAGAGGAGATAGAAGGGATTACAAACACTGTTGGCTCTGAGTCAGATGGGAAGGAGGGAACAATGACTGAAAACAAAGTTTATAGTGCTGACTTAAAAAATATTCACAGCCTAAAAGTTGAGAGTTATGTTTTATTCTGTGGGGACTTTTAGAACTTCAAGCCTAAGAGACAGCTTCTCAAGTAACCTTGAGAGAAGTGCTCTGAGACTGGGGGAGGAGCCCGGTTATATAGAAATTTTGAAAAAAATAAATTAAAGGGTAGGTAGTCTGAACATCAAAAGATTGTTGTTAATTAAAGAAAACCAGATAACCCCAGACAAGGAATTTAACCCTTTTCTATGTATTGGAAAATGCAAGAGTCTGGGCTCATTGAAGCCATTCCTTTGATAGGCACCTCAGCTATCTGGGGCCAGTATCCTGTGTTTTTACAACATCCTAAGTTCCTTGGGCAGAGAAGGCAATGGCGACCCACTCCAGTACTCTTGCCTGGAAAATCCCATGGGCGGAGGACCCTGGTAGGCAGGAGTCCATGGCGGAGGAGCCTGGTAGGCTGCAGTCCAAGAGTCGGACAAGACTGAGTGACTTCACTTTCCCTTTTCACTTTCATGCATTGGAGAAGGAACTGGCAACCCACTCCAGTGTTCTTGCCTGGAGAATCCCAGGGATGGGGGAGCCTGGTGGGCTGCCGTCTATGGGGTCGCACAGAGTCGGACACGACTGAAGCAACTTAGCAGCAGCAGCAGCAGCAGCAAGTTCCTTGGGACTCAACACCCTAGGGAGTGGCTGTAGTCTAATGGCTGCTAGATGGCAGGTATCCTTCCCTTTCCTGAGTTCTTCACTGGCTCACATTGGTAGGCTGCAATAGACTCTGACACCCTTGTTTATTGATATGGCAGTAAATATGTACACGTGGTAGTATTTTTCCACTTCGTAGTAAGTAGCAAACAGCATTTAAGAATTCAAGGAGTTCATATGCAACAGTTTATCATTTCTCTGTGCAGACTTTCCCATCTTAGTTGATGGCAACTTCATCCTTCCTGTTGCTCAGGACAAAGTCCTAGGTGTCATCTTAAACCCCCTCTCTAATTCTCCACATCCAGTTCATCAATTCATCCCACTAGTTCTGCCTTGAAAATCCATCTGCAGTTCAATCACTTTTCACCATCTCATCTGCTGCCACCCTGCTTTGAGCTATCATCCTCTACTACCTGGATTCCCATAACAGCCTCCAGACTGGTCTCACTCCTACCCCTGTTTCAGCGTTTTTTATTCTCAACACAGCAGCCAAAGGGGCCTGTTAAAATGTATGCAACGTAAAGGACTTTTCTGCCAAAACCGTCCTAGGATTCCTCAGTTCATTCGGGGTAAAATCCAGAGGCCTCACTGTGGTGTACACAGCCCTCCAAATTTCCCTTCTCTGATCATTTGATTGTAAATGACAACTGTCCTTCTCTCATTCTCTGCCCATCCCTCAACCTAGAGCACTCCCTTGCTGTACTGTGCTTAGTCGCTCAGTCATGTCTAATTCTGCAACCCCATGGACTGTAGCCCTCTAGGATCCTCTGTCCATGGAGATTCACCAGGCAAGAATACTGGCGTGGGTTGCCATGCCCTTCTCCAGGGGATCTTCCTGACCCAGGAATCGAATTGGGATCTCCTGCATTTCAGACAGATTCTTTATCAGCTGAGCTACCACGGAAGCCCCAGAGCACTCCCTTGTGAAGTCACTCAGTCGTGTTCGACTCTTTGCAACTCCATGGACTGTAGCCTTTCTGTCTCCTTTGTCTATGGGATTTTCCAGGCAAAAATACTGGAGTGGGTTGCCATTTCCTTCTCCAGGGGATCTTCCTGACCCAGGGATCGAACCCAGTTCTCCCGTACTGCAGGCAGGCTCTTTACCATCTGAGCCATCAGGGAAGCCCAGGCAGCATTCCCTCACATTGCCCTATTTTTTTTTTTTTAATAAGGCTGTTACTCTCTAATTCCCTAAATAATGTTGTTCACTTACTAAGTCATGTCTGACTCTTTTCAACCCCATGGACTGTAGCATGCCAGGCTTCCCTGCCCTTCACTATCTCCTGGAGTTTCCTCAAACTTATGTCCATTGAGTCAGTGATACTATCTGACCATCTTGTTCTCTGTCATCCACTTCTCCTGCCTCCAGTCTTTCCCAGCATCAGGGTCTTTTCCGATGAGTCAGCTCTATGCATCAGGTGCCCAAAGTATTGGAGCTTCAGCATCAGTCCTTCTAATGAATATTCAGGGTTGATTTCCTTTAGAGTTGATTGGTTTGATCTCCTTGCTGTCCAAGGGACTCTCAGGAGTTTTCTCAAGCACCACAGTTCGAAAGCCTCAGTTCTTCAGCACTCAGCCTTCTTTATTTGTTACACTTAATGTCAATATTCCTTACTGGGATATAAGCTCTACAGGGAAGGATTTTATGTTTATTTTATTCACTGATAAACCTCAAGTGCTTAGTACAGGGGTGCAGTGATTGGCACAGGGTAAATGTTCAATAAATATGTCTTGAGTGGATGAATGAGGTAGGAATTAAGGGCAGCCACAGATTGGGAAGAAGATTGGCAGTCGGGTAAAGATCTGGAGAAGAAACTTAATTACTATGGGGAAAAGGAAAATTTTGCTAACTTGTGAAGAATAAAAAGGTTGCCAAGAGACCCTGAGTTTTATGACTCCTTTAAGACTCTTTTTTAATGGGTACTCTTTTTTTGTTGAGAGAAGCCTGTAGTTAGCATGGCCCTGTCTTGGGACTTGGGGGGTGAGTGATGACATTTAGATTCCCTTCAACTCTTTGAAGGCTGTTTGTGCAATGGGTAGAGAAAGCTTGGTTCCATGGATTGCTTTCCTTCTCCTTAGCTATGTGATCTTAAACAAAGTCATTTCTCTCCTATGGGAAAATAACGTCTCCCTTGGTTGACTTTGGATTTTTTTTTTTTGGCTGTCTGATGTTTATGAAAGCGTTGACTGACACTCAGATGCTACACACGTATACAGGATTATCATCATTGTTATCATCCCTGTGTGAGAAGCCATCTGAAGCAAGACCAGGCTGAAGCATGGCAACAGGGACAGGTGGCATGTGCTATATGTTGCACGCTGGAGGCCCTGGCTGAGGGAGCCAAATGTCTACCATGAGGTGAACGCAGAAAGCTTCAGCAGGAATCAATCCATAGAAGCAGAACCTCTGCTTACTTCTTTTCAACTCAGTCTGATTTTTTTTTTCAGGCCTGCAGCTTTGAGCTAAGTTTTTGTGTCTCTTTCCATCTACCTTTCCAGGTGTAGGCACCCTACTTGGGCACCATAACCTGATTTAAAGGGCTAAAAACAGTTCAGATCTGAGTCTTGCTGGCAGCATACCAGCTCCAGCCTATCAACTGGGGGTAAATTTCCTTAGACACTTGCCTTGAGAGGGTGCTCATTATCCATAGAGGATATAAGGCCTCCACCTTATTTTGCCTCTATTTCATTGCACAGAGTAACAAGAATAAGAGAGAAAACAAGCCTTTGAATGTCAAACAACAACAACAATGGAGCAGAACAACAACAGAAAAAAACCACCCCAAACCATGCACTAATTTGAAAACAGACTCATTGCCTCTTTCCTGTCTGACACCTCTAGCCCAGTGATCCTAAGTAAGCCTTTTTTCCCCAGTGAATTCTCCATAGCCTCTTCAGCCTTATACATTGTTTTCCTTCCTATTTGAGATCAGTAATGAGGACTTGGCAGGAGAAAGATTCAAATGGGTCAGGAGGCCCTTGTGGCTTTTCTTGGGCTTGTTTTCCGCAGCCCATTCTAGCCTGCAACATACTTCGCAAGAATAAGTTGGCTGCCGATCTAGCTCACGGTGAGAGGCCGCCACGGAGGGTAGCATTTCAGACTAGTGAGCCTGGAGCCACGAGCAGGCTTCCTGAAGCCCAAAGCCTGGGTGTTTCCTTACACGTGCACATGCACACACACGTGTACACTCAGCAGCACACACTGGGGGTCCTTATCTAGACCAGATGTTGCTGCCCACTGTGCCAGCCATGTGTCGTGCATGGCATTTTCTTCTGTTAAGCTCCTGGCAACTGTTTTTCCTTTCTTCTTTCCTCCCTCCACCTCCCGCCCCTTATATCCACTGCATGTCCAGATTGTCTCCTGATTCATACTGGGCCAGCCTCATATTTTGTTGTTGTTATTGCAAACATTAGATGCTTCCAAAGCTGGAAAAAAATAAAAAGGAAAGAAAAGAAAAAAGAAAGAAACCACAACAACCCCCAAAGAAAACATGTTCTAACCAGGAATGTACAATACTTCATGCATGGGAAGCATCTTCCCACCTCTCCAAGCTTAGCTACAGAATCTAGGGCTCCCAATTCCAACACATGAAAAAACAAATTCTTCTGGCTCTTTTTTTTTTTTTAGTATGAGCTTCATACCATTTCTCAATCTAAAAGCTTGCTGCTCCCCCCGATGGCTAGGATTTGCACAAGTTGCATAGCCTCTTCTCCCAACTTACACCGTGGTTACTAAACTATGATCATTCTTTCAGTTTCCTTTATTCATTTCTTCACTTAAAATAGTATTTTCTGAGTGCCAAGTATGTGTAAGATTACAAAAATGAATAAGGAATTTCCAACATAGCATAGGCAGCAGAGGCAAAAAGATCAAATTGCTACTCAATGAGTAATGATACAAAGATATGAACAAAGTCACATAGGGGCACAGAGAATAAAGCAAATAACTTGCCTCAGTTGTTACGAAGATCTTACAGAGGGGTAACCACCTGAGGTGAATTTGAAGGGAAAATAGAAACATATGGAAAGGCAAAAATGTGAAAGGAAATTGTATGATGCCGTGATCCAGTTTTTTCTATGATGTGTATGTGTGTGTGTTAGTCACTCGGTCATGTCTGACTCTGCGACCCCATGGACTGTAACCCACCAGGCTCCATTGTCCATGGGATTCTCCAGACAAGAATACTGGAGTGGGTAGCCATTCCTTTCTCCAGGGGATCATCTTCCTGGCCCAGGGATAGAACCTGGGTCTCCTGTATTGCAGGCAGATTCTTTACCATCTGAACCACCAGGGAAGCCCCTTTTGCATAACAAATCATCCTCAAATATCAATGTCCTGTATCAAGAACATTTATTTCTCACTCATTCATCTGCTGGTTGGCTAAAGTGGTTCTGCCTTAGGTTTGGGGTTGGATTACTCCACCTGACTCTCACTCAAGGACCCAGGCTTCAAAGTTTCAGGGTCAGGAGATAGCCAGTATATGTTCTTCACATGGTAGGTTGCATGAGTAGGAAAAAACCAGGAAAGGCATACCAAGACATTCATAACCTCTTGTCAAATGTAGCACTTGTTATACATATTCATGTTGCATTGGCCAAGGCAAATCACATGGCTCCATTTAAAATTTTTAGGAAGGGAAACTATATTCTACTGATACTGAATTCCTGGCAAAGGAAGAGAGATCAGAAGGAGCTATGGGCATGTAACAATATCTTCCAGTCAGTCTCTTTGGTCACAGACATTTGTTATATTCAAATTTATTTCACCCTACCCCAAGATACTCTAAATGTCTTATCCAGTCTAGTATTAGGCTTAAAAATCTCAAATAACATGATTTACATTGGGTACAAGATAGCTTCTCTTAATCTCGAGTCTGATGTGATAAAATCACAGATTCTCTTCCTTCCTCAGACTTGATGGCAAAGTAGAGTAGAAACAAGAAAACCACAGTAACTGTCCCCTTTCAAGGAGAAAAAAGGAAGAACCACATAACACAACAATTCTGAAATCCCTCCAAGAAGAGTGGCAAAAATTATACTCTATGAATAGGGAGCTCTGCTTGTTTAATGGCTATTGATTACCCCCTAGGTAAAACTCCCAGGTTCATTCTGATTCACGGCTTTTGGTTCGGCTCTCTTGGACATCCTTCCTTTTCTATTATCTGCTTGGGTCACAAGAAGAGAGCCCTAGAGAACATCCTTCTATTGGAAACTAAGTAGTTTTCTCAGTCTTCTTTCTTCTGGTATAGAATATGGGGAATCCAAAAATCTATCCAAATTCTCTAGCAGCAGGTCTCTTTTAACACAAGCTGATGTTACTTTTGGAAATTGAATTCTCACAGACTTTTTTGGCTTTGCATATATTTAATTTCAGTCAAATCCATATTAGAAGAGCTAGCCTCACAGTCTTTTCAAGATGTGCCTCTTCCTATCTATTTGATTATAGATATTCTGAGCTTATGAGGCTTGTCTTTGATAAAGTCCTTAGTCTCTTTTCTAGAAGACGCTTTGTTCAGCTACAAGGATCTTCTAGGTACCACTGAACTCCAATTAAAAGTGTGAACAAATGATGAAATAGACCTTGATTTGGTCTTTGCCTGAGATTAGGCTTTAACTTCACTCTTAGAAGGCATTTCTAATACAAAGTATTACTTAGTTTCATCTTTTGCTCATTGGAAATGAGAAATAAGTTTGTTTTCCACTGCAAATCCGGGAATTTTTAGTACTTTATGTTACCTGTCAATTTTGCTAGCAAAGCAGCAGCCTTTTCTGAGCTCATCTCTTCTTGCAGCACCTTATCAGATGAAGCTAGCCAACACTAAGTCTGGTAATATTCTTCTTTAAATCTTCCTTTCCCAAAGCCAATAGGCTATTAAGTAAATTTTCTGATGTTCGAGTTATAACAGTTAACTTTTCTCACAACTACAGGAAAACATTTAATTTTTTTTTCCCCACTACGTGGTGAAGTAATTGATTTTTCCAGCTTCTTAAAACAGCTCCTTTGCTTCCTGATTCACCATTCTGGAACCAGTGCCACACATTTTAGATTTTTGTTATGGCAGCACCCCACTTCTAATACCAATCTCTATAGTATTTAAATGTTGCTACAGTCATATCCTATAACAGACAACCCCCAAATACCAGTGGCATATCACAGAAAATATATTCATCTGCCCTACAGATGATCTTGGGGAACATGAAGGAATGTAGAATGATTGGGGGTTAAAGAGCTCAGTTAGGGCTAGATCACTCAAGTTTTTGTGTGCTGAGCTAATGAGTTTGGATTTTATCCTGGAGCCAGTGTTGAGGTTTATAAATAGAACATGAATTAATTGGGATAGGCTATGGTCCCCAATGAACCTAGAAATCTCAAGTGACTGAACGTGACAAAGGATTTGTTTCTTACTCCCATGAAGTCTGGTGTAACTCTCTGGAGCACGCATTTATTTCTTCCATCTCACACCTCTGTCTTCTCAAAATGTGGTCTCCATGGTTTCTTCCAAAAGGGCAGACAAGAAATATATAGAGAGGCCAATAACTCTTGAGTCCCTTGGGCGAAAAGTAGTGCATCACATCTGCTTGCCATCCCATTTGCCAGAACATGGTCTTGTAGACTCAGCTGAGTTCAGGGAAACACATGGATATCAGGTGAGCATTAAACATCTCAGCCACAGAGAAAAGATGATAAGATTTCTATTTAAGGGAGAAAATCATGGTGGCAAATTTGAACCACAGAAGTCAGAACCTTATCCTCTCTCACCTAAAGTAATGTAACAGCCACCTCACTGAACAGGGGAAGCAGAAAGAGAAGAGTGAAAAGAGGCTGCATACAAAATTATTTCTTCAGTAGAAGGGTGTGATGGATTATGAGAGAGAGATTGAAGATGAAATAACTGAATGGGAAGGAGGGGAGGTATATGATGATACTATGAACTTGCCTCTCACACTAGTAATACATCAATTTGATCTGGAATAAGCTCAGCCAATAGTTAATCAACACATGGTGCTTAAACATCTACTTTGGGGAACAAAGAAAAGAGCTGGTTCCTGTCTACACGGCTAGTGGTGGTGGTTTAGTTGTTAAGTTGTGTCAGACTCTTGCGACCCCATGGACTGTAGCCTACCAGGCTTCTCTGTCCAGGGGATTCTCCAGGCAAGAATACTGGAGTGGGTTGCCCTTTCCTTCTCCAAGGAATCTTCCCAACCCAGGAATCAAACCTGGGTCTCCTGCATTGCAGGCAGAGTCTTTAATGATTGAGCTGGGTAGCTAGAGGTGTGTACTATTTGTATTGGTTACTATTTTGAATGTTCAGTTAGATCAATTAGACCAGCTTCTAGCAGACAGAAATCATGTTTTAGTCTTCTGTGTTTGTATCCAACCCCTACAATGTAGGATAATATTGAACATTCTGTAAATAGTCAATGTTGTTGTTGTTTAGTCATTAAGTCATATCCGACTCTTTGCAACACCCGTGGACAGTAGCCTGCCAGGCTCCTCTGTTCATGGGATTTCCCAGGCAAGAATACTTTAGTGGTTGCCATTTCCTTATCCAGAGGATCTTACTGACCAGAGATTGAACACATGTCGCCTGCATTGGATAGTCAATATATATTCACATTTGTCTAAGTAATACTCATTTTATTACCTTTCTTTGGGGCTGCTCCTGGCATAGAATACTTGGTAAATTCCTTATGCATTGAAAATTGAATATTGGAGTTCAGAAGCAGAATGGGTCCTTTATTTTTTAATTAGAGAAACCAAGTAGTAAATTGAATATGCATTACCCAGATGTGAAAGATTCTGAACAAAAGGAGATGAAATCAACTCCCCACTGTCCTCTCCCTTGTGTGCTAGTTGGGAAATTTAAGATGCTTAATTTTCGCTTCTATTGCTCATTCCCTAAGTGACCTTGAGGCATGGCCCTTTGTCTCATTTTCCCCATCAGTGGAATATGGATAATCATATTAATCTGCCTCACCAGGCGATGTGAGGACTAATTAAAAATGAGATTAGATTCAGTGGAAGTCTTTCTAATGTGGGAAATATTAAACTTGGTGGTGCATGTCTGCAATGCCGTTAGGTCTCTGGGAATGGTCTCTGGCCTTGGAACCACTTAAGACCCTGAGGACACTAGAGCTGAGTTGGAGTGGCTACAGCTTGCGCAACTTATTGGCTTTGCTCACCTGTCCTGGTTTCATGCCCTGCATGCCTAGCTCATGGGTCAAACCCATTCAAAACTGCCTCGTTACTGCATAGCAGAAACCAACAGTCTTTTTAACATCTTTAGGTTCCCTCTGAGAGCTGCTTCCTGCCTGTTTGTCCTCTTCTTACCTCTTTTTCATGCTCCCTTTTTTCAGACAAAATTTCTAGGAATTCTTTAGGTTGACAAATCAGTAAAGGAAAAAAAAAAGCTAAAGTAATAAATTCACTAAATAAATCTTGAGTGTCTGTCTGCTCAGTCTGCTGTTTACAATATGCATTGGCTAGCTGGCTTAAACAATAGACACTTAATTCTCACAGTTCTGGAGGCCAGGAAATCCCAAGTCAAGGTGCTGACTGATCCAATTTCTTAGTGAGGGCTCTCCTCCTGGTGTGCAGATGGTCACCTTCTCACTGTGTCTTCAGCTGGCAGAGAGAGATAGAAAGTTCTGGTGTCTCTTCTAGTAAGGGTAATAATTCCATTATGAGAGCCCTCTGCGCTATGTGCTAAAACTCTTCAGTCATATCCAACTCTGCGACCCTATGGGCTGTAGCCCATCAGGTTCCTCTGTACATGGGATTCTCCAGGCCAGAATACTGGAGTGGGTAGCCATTCCTTTCTCCAAGGGATCCTCCTGGCCCAGGGATTGACTGGGTCTCCTACATTGCTGGCAGATTTGTTACCATCTGAGCCACCAGGGAAGCTATCCAACAGAACCTGAGACAGGACTTGTATTTCAGATAGCTTTGCTTAATTTGCCTGCCTTAAGGCTGTGTTGCAGTGGTAAAGAATCTACCTTCCAATGCAGGAGACACAGGAGATGCAGGTTTGATCCCTGGGTTGGGAAGATCCCCTCCCCGGAGAAATAAATGGCAACCCACCCAGTATTCTTGCCTGGAGAATCCCTTGGACAGAGGAGCCTGGTGAGCTACAGTCCATGGGGTCGCAGAGAGTTGGACATGATGAGCAACTGATCACAGAGCGAAAGCTGTGTTATGTATGTAGAGTCATTCTGTCCCTAGAGTTGGGCAAGATTAATGGTAAGATCCCTGGTATTACTGGTCATAGTTACAAGAGAAGAATAACCAGGCTTTCTGGTAGCCACCGCTGGGAGAACTACTTTCCACCTTCACTGATAGGGAAGCATGGATACCCAGAGTATGCAGGCTTGCTGTACTCAGGAAACAGAAAAATAACTCCTGGTTCCATGGTATAATTAATAACATTATTGGATGTTTATTGAATGCCAGGTGCATTCTATGAGAAATTATTACCATTCCTTCCTGTTTTTGTGAAGAGGAAACTAGGGGGCTAGGGATTCAATTACATTTCCAAATCCCCACAGCTAGAGCAACGTGAGGCTGTAAATGAACCCAGGCAGCCCATTCCAGAGTCCCTGCCCTGTTCTTAAACTGGTAGGAACATTAAGAACAAATAAACAAATAGAGAACACACAAACTGGCAATGCAGGATTTGTAGGGAACTCAGGTGAGAGATGAACGTGGCGTGCTGGTCACCTGTTAGGACCTCTCCCTGGGCTTTGCAGGCTTGCCCCCAGAAGAAGAGGAGGGCTGCTTAGCAAGGATCAGAGACCAACGAAGTGAGCCTGGAGAACATGTTGTGAAACAGATGCAGCTGATCAGCGGATGAGTGAATAAGATACACAGACAAGCATCCCGTAGATAAAGGGAATGTAAACAAGACACTTGCACAGAGAATAGGTTCCATATGGGTGAAAGTGAGACTGGATGGATGGACCAATTAACGGAGAACAGAACAGCCAGGCTGTCAACCCAGGATGGCGTGACAGGTTGAGGACGGGAACCACAGTAATCAGCCACACAAACTGAGCTCCTTGCAGACCCAGGAACTAAAAATTAGATCGGGGCTAAAAGAAATGACTATTGGCAAGAAAGCATTCCAGAATAAACATGCCACCTCCCTCCTGCCATTCCTCAACTCAGCTGGACCTGAATATTACTAGGGGTGATAAAATAGTCACGGCCAAGTTGTGGGGAAAGCCTAGCAGAAATTGGGCAGGAGAGACCCTCTGGGCCTTTGTTTAAATGGACAAAGAAGATGTGTGGAGCTTCACACTGTGAGGTAGTAGAGTTTGCTGATGGATCAGGTTCTGTTTCCACTCAACCCTTAGATTTAGTGAGGAGTCTTTCTAGCTGTTTTCTCAAGGAGCTAATTTTTTGAGAAAAGCTCATCATGATTTGAGTAAAATGTCACAGACAGGCCTTCATTACCATGGTCTTCTAACCAAATGTGGCCATTTGCCGAGTCCTGACAATTTTCCTTCATAAGACCCCTCCCTTCTTTTTTCCTGTTGCATATTATGACCAGACAATTCTGTTCTTCTCAGTTCCTATCTGCTTGCGATCACCTTCTACCTACTGTGGAGCCCTCCAGATCTCTCCTAAACATTCCCCGCGCTGTCCCCAGATCCAATTTACTGTTTTCTTCTACACACACACAAATACACACACACACTCCCAGATTTCATTGCTCCCTACTTTTTTCAGGGATAAGAACTAGATTCCTCTAGATGGAGATTTTGACCTAGTTCCAAACTTAGGCCATTAATAATCCAGGCAGAAAACCACAGATATATCTTTTCTTTTTCCATTTGAAATCTTGGCATATATTGCCCTCCTGCTGGGATTTTTCTCCCCATTTCTCTGCCCAAATCCTCCATCCTCAAAGATTAAGTCTAATCCCATTTACTCCATTAAGCCTTTCTGAAATGCCCCAGCCCCTTTCCTATTCTGAACTTCTATAGGTCTTATTGTTGCCACTAACTTCTTCGGCAATTAATCCTCCATTGGCTTGTGATTTTTTTCCCCTGTTGTCTCAGATTCTGCCTTATTCAATGCTAATGCCTCCAAAGCTTCTTTAAGGCAGATACTCAGTCATAGCTTGTATATAGGAGACACACTTAAGTATCTATCAAATAGACATTCCAGAATTCCATCAAATAGCTCCATGCCTGGCTCATCATATGTTTTAAAGATAATAACACTTCTCAGGAACCTCTGTGACACTGACTTTCCATCCAGAAAGTGGCTACTTCACGCCCATAATTATGGTAGAGATTGAACCAGATATGCGGTTCTGAGAAGTGAAGTGAGGGGTAGCATTATTTTATGGTGAATGATGTTAGAGGCAGAGTAAGCCTCTCAAGATGTTTATAGCACAGACTTGGGTGTCAGATGGTAGTTCTGCGTCTTTTCTAGAGACAGATTTCTTAACAGCTCTGATCCCCGGTTTTTCTCATTTATAAAATGGGTTGTTATGAAGGTTCAATACAGTCATGAATACAAACCTTATAGCACAGTTCCTGATACACAGAAAATGTCACATATAAAATAGAAATTGTATCTTGTTTCTATATGTTGATTTCTAGTTTGTAAAAATATTTTTACCTTTAAAGTCACTGTTTATGCCTGGAGCTTCCAGAGAAATTGAATGTGTGTGTGCGTATTTGTTTGTGTGTATAAAATGTAGCATATATTTAAAATTTTTATTTGTTTTTAAATTCGAGAGTAATTGCTTTACAGCATTGTGTTGGTTCCTGCCATACATCAACACGAATCAGTCACAGGTATATATATGTCCCCTCCCTCTTGAAAGCCCCTCCCACCTCCCACACCATCCCAACATTCTAAGTTGTGACAGAGCACCAGGTTTGAGCTCGCTTGTCCTATAGCAAATTCCCACTGGCTATCTGTTTTCCATATGGTAATGTATGTTTCCTTGCTACGCTCTCAATTCCTCCCACCTTCACCTTCCCTCACAGTGTCCATAAATCTCTGTGTCCGCATATTCATTGCTGCCCTGAAAATAGGTTCATCAGTCCCATTTTTCTAGATTCATGTATATGTGTCAGCGTACGATATTTATTTTTCTTTCTGACTTACTTCACTCTGTATAATAGGCTCTAGGTTTATCCACCTCATTATAACTGAGTCAAATGTGTTCCTTTTTATGGCTGAGTAGTATTCCATTGTGTATATGTACCGCAACTTCTTTATCCACTCGTCTGTTAGTGGACATCTAGGCTGCTTCCATGTCTTAGCTATTGTAACTAGTGCTACAGTGAACACTGGGGTACATGTGTCTTCAGTTATGGTTTTCTCAGGCTTGTAACACATATTTTAAGATTATATATCTGTCTTATAAACATCATATGTTAGTGATTATTATATACACATTTATCTTATACAAGAACAATATACGTCATTTATGCATGTATTTTTGTGTATATATGTGATACTCAGTCACTCAGTCATGTCCGACTCTTTGTGACCCCATGGACTGTAGCCCACCAGGCTCCTCTGTCCATGGGATCTCCCAGGCAAGAATACTGAAGTGGGTCGTCTTTTCCTACTCCAGGGGATCTTCCCAACCCAAGGATTGAACCCTTGTCTCCTGCATTGGCAGGTGGATTCTTTACCACTGAACCATCTGGAAAGCCCTATGTATATATGTGTATACATATATATATATATATATATATGTATATATGTGTATACATATATATATATACACGCACATATTACATATATATACCACTGAACCATCTGGAAAGCCCTATGTATATATGTGTATACATATATATATGTATATATGTGTACACATATATATATATACACGCACATATTACATATATATACCACTGAACCATCTGGAAAGCCCTATGTATATATGTGTATATATATATATATATACACACACACATATTACATATATATGAAAGAAGGAGCGAATGAGAGAAAACAAGCGCTATGGGTTGTATCCCATGAAGACTTATGAAAACTCAAAGCAATGTAGGTTTAGATTAATCCCAAAGTGAAATATCCTTGTGAAGAGCTGGTTATGGTACCAGAATGGCAAAAGCCTTTGTCAACTACTTTAATTTCCTTCAACAGCTCTTCCCTCCCTAGGAGTTTCTGCTTTCTCCTTGAGGTTTCTCTCAGTATGCTTGACTACTGAGGAAGAGATGAGAGGGAGAGAGAGAAGGGGAGAGAGAGGTAGAGGGAGGGAGGAGGGAAGGAAAGAGAGAATGAGAAGGGGGCGGGGCGGGGGGAAGACGCTCAGCAAACAACAGAAGGGCCAAGAAAAATATTTAATCCAAACAATGAATATTGTCATTTCCTCCCACAGTCTGCATTCCCAGTCATCTTCCACGGGCAGGCTTGGGGAGCCAAGAAATGCCGAGCTGCCTGGCATGAGAGTGTGTGTGGCGGGGGCGCCTGGGGGCGAGCACGCGTGTCGGGGGCTGCGGTGGAACATTCCCGTCGTCGGCTCAGGCTGCTTCAACCTCCCATGAACTGCAGGCTGGCTGAAAGACCAGGAGACAGGGACAGGGGGCGGCGAAGGCTGGAAGTCAGAGCAGGAACCCCACCATCAGCCCCGGGCCTTCTTCCAGGTCTCACATGTTCTGTCCCACTCTGGCGGCAGGTCTTCCACCTCTGACTTCTGCCTGTTTCCTCTGGCTTTCACGTCCTTGTCCTCCAAGAGCTTGAACAGAGCCTATAGGGCTCCATGTCTTGCTCATGTGGGCTGGGGTACTGGCACCGCAGATGGCAGATGCCCAGGGAGGAAGCGGGGATGAAGGACCACCTACAGAGGTGCCTGGAAGCCAGGCAGAAAGTCCCGCCTGCTGGGCAAGGTGCCTGTAGCAGCCTGGTGGTGTGCTCTTAGCTTTCTTCTTCTGAGTCTTTCAGTGTGGTTTCATCAGAATCTGTTGGTGAACCTCTCCCTGGAAGGTCATGCCAAGCTTATATTTCAAGTGATGTTTTAGAGAGTCCTTGATAGTGAAACAGATACCTGGGGAGGGTAGAGAGCCAGAGAGAGGAAAATACCATATCTTGGAAGAAACTCCAGAGGAGTAGAAAGCAAACACTATTCTGCTTTCTGAGCTTATAAAGTCAATTCTCACAGGTCTCCTCCACTGGATATTCAGGAATTACCTACTGTGGTGTGTTAGAGGCCTAACACGCAGGGGCCTCATTGCATGGGGACAAACTGGAAGTGTCCCTATCCCCTTGGCCCTTGTAGACTTCAAAACTTCTTGTGTTCAACATTTCTACCTCTGGCCTTGAACCACAGTAGGTTGCCTCCAGTTAGCTGGATCCAAGGCAGGAAATTCCCATGAACAAACAATTGTTAACTTATTCCTCTTTTAAAGAAGAAAGCCAAATGCCCTGTAGCAAGACTATCAGGAGAGCTTGCAGGCCACCTAAAATGTCCCTCCTACCATGAAAACAAGACAGGCAAAATTATGAGAATTAATGGGTCCACCAGCCTCGTGCTGGAGACATGGATGGGGCCTGAGGGTGTGTTGTCATCATCATGAACCTCAGCACAGCCATCAGGCCACCCGAAGGACTGCTGCTGGGTCACCTGGCAGTATCTTAAGAAGCACTACTGTGCGGTTCAGTTTGGAGATGAGACAGGTGACGCTGCCACGAAATCCTAGTTTGCCAGCGAAGGACTGGGAGCCACTGGCATCAAAACTGGACAAGCTGATTGTGCAGGATCAACTGCTCTGGAGGAAAGGAAAGCATGAGAGAGAGGAGTGAGACCAAAGGCGGAGGAGAAGAAAGGTTTAGGGGCCTTGTGTTTAGGACATGGAGTTGGGGTTTGAGGCTGAGGGCAGGCAGTGGCCTTGTGAGTGACTATGGGGATTTGAGAAAGGAGTTAAGGATTTGAGAAAGGTGTCTGATGGCTCAAAGGGTGAAGAATCTGCCTGCAGTGCAGGAGACACAAGAGACACAGGTTCAGTCCCTGAGTTGGAGAAGGAAATGGCAACCCACTCCAGTATTCTTGCCTGGAAAACCCCAGAGACAGAGGAGCCTGGTGGGCTACAGTCCAGAAGGGAGCAAAGAGTCGGACATGACTGAGCGACTAAGCACACACAAACTGGGAATGGAGTACCGGTTCTGTCACAGCCGTATTCAGTTTTGGTAAAAGGTAGAGGGAGGTAAAGGCCCAAGGCACAGAGTGTCTTACCATCTGCAAGGCTTCCCCAGGCACTTGAGGGCTAGGACACGATCCCACCAGCAGCAGTGGTTTGATTTGGTAAACATTTCTCAACAGAGGGACAGATCACAAATTTTCAGGAGGATTTTGTCATTTTATTAAGCTCCCTGAGAGAGAGTGACAAGGACCCTGGAGACATATCCTCTTCTCCTCTCTCCTGTGAGAAGCAGAGCTTTGACTTGGAGCCCATGATTTTCTGGCACAGGGAAGAACAGCCTCTCCCTGAATACCCTGCTGCCCCCAGGTCCCCATCAGGACCTTAACATCCCCTGCCCACCCCAGGTGTGGGTGAGAAGCACCAGGGCCGTGCTGAGCCAAGAGAAGGGCCACGTGGGGAAGCAGGTGGTGTATGTTTGTAAATGAAGTGGGGAGTCTGAGCTGCTGGGTCTTTTTTTTTTTTTTTTTGCAGCTAAATGGAAGGAACTGCTAGGAGGTTATTTTTGGCTGAAAAATAAGTCACTGAGTCTTCTCACCTTCCTGTTTTCCTCCAGTGCCCGTCAAGGAAGAGGTGTCTGTGATGGTTTGGGGTTTTTCAGAGGCTAAGACACCCGAGTCACCACCATGGTTTTTAGGGGAGCCCTGGTTTCCAGAAGCCAGGAAGACTTTTCCCAATCTGTTTTAATAAGCCTCAGACCCATTTCCCTTGTCATCCGACTCTCCTCTGTGACTCAGAGAGGTACATTTACGGTTGAGAGTGGTGGGAGCAGAGATGAGAGCGTCCACAGCTTTGATCCTAAAGTGTTGGTGGCAGAATCTTGATGTCTTTTTGACCAGAGTCTCTATGGAGGGAACTCAGACACCAACCCACACCCTGGTAAAAGCAATGGTACATTCCTGGCACTTTTATAAAACTAGGATTGATTGAGTACTTACTGTGGGCCAGGTACTGGGCTAAGCATTTCATCCCCATTCACTCATTTTTTCCTTGACAGAGACTCTGTAAATAGGTGTTATTCCTATTTACAAAGGAGAATATTGCTGCTTAAAATGCAGTAACTCGCTCAGGCTCTAACAGTTGCTGAGGAGCAGAGCTGGGACCTGGGTGTAGGTTTATCTCACAGTATACTTCATGTTCTGAATCACCATAGTGTACAGCCTTGAGCATCTTACCGGGCAGGAGCTTTGAAGCTCTGGGTACCTCATTGCAGATGAACGTGTTATAGCTGAAAGAAGTAATTTGACCTTATTTTGTTTGCTTTTCTTTTCCTGTCTCATTGTATCCTGTTTCTCGCAGAAGAGATTCATTTTTGCACTACTTGGTTATCCTGTCTCGCAGCAGGGATTCATTTTTGCACTACTTGGTTATTCCTGTTCTAAGACTGTATTTGGTTTTGGTATCAGATAGAGGTAACCTGGTGATAATCAGGCTTCTCTTTCTGACCTTGTCAAGGTCCCCCTTTGTTTTCTCTTGAGGGTCTAGTGACCTCATATGGACCAGTAAAGCACAATAGACCAAAGGAGTAGACCTGAGTACTGACCCCTCTCTGAGGGCCACCAAATGGGACTGCTACCCTCTGCTCATCCAACAGAATGTGTATCTTTATTGCCTTCCTCTCAATTATGTCTTGCTTATCTATTGTTTGAAGAGTCGACTGTGGCCTTCAAGAAGGTACTCTTCATGGTTTCAGTTGTTAGCTGGTGACCTAGGAGGTCTTTAATATCTTAGTGATTAGTGACTTTGCCACTCCTTGGATTAAATAATGGAGATTTCAGGTCAGGTAGGTGGGCACAGGAAAATCTCTTAGTTCCGGATGAGTTAAGCTACCTGTGCAGCGTTGCCGTATATATGTTGTTCCATGGGCTTCCCAGGTGGTGCTAGAGGTAAAGAACCCACATATATGCATGCATAGCATGCGTACAAAATACTAACAGAGCCACTGAAAAGATCCCCATTTTGCAAAGATCCAAGACCTGGGTCCCTGTTCCTGATCAACTGTTAAAACTCAACCGCTTGATTATAGATAGTATTTGCAAACATTCCGAGGGCAGTCACAGTTTCACTGCCTTCTTTCTGCTCTAGATTTTGGCCTCTGGCAATTTCGATTCTTCCCTCATTATCCCACCTATAGAACTAAGATGATGTTGATAAATCTGTTCAATATTTCTAGATTGTTCATAGAGGGAGAATTTTCAGACAGTGCATCCTATTATCTCTTCCCACTCAGAAATAAGTGTGTATCAACACTGTGCACCTTGTAGGAGAGGACTGATGAAAAGGGTGATCAGCTCATAAAGTATGCTAAGAAAATGTGGTTAGCCACCATCATGGTTATTCATTTGTTGGGAACCTGCAGTGCATCAGGCGCTGAGCTAGTACCTGGCACTACAGGTGTGATTAGACTCTGAGCCCTTGACAGTACATGCTGAATGTTAAGTCCTATAAAGCATATGTGGATAAAATATGCCATAGTACACAGGCATGGAGAGTTCTCTGGGTCTAGGACACCAGATGAGATTTTCCAGCGGACATTGTATCTAAGAAATTCTTCCTGCACAATCCATCTTAGGATATCTGTCGATTTGAATTCTGCATTTTCCAAGAAGATTGTTGCAAACCCACAAATGTGAGATCACTGGCACCCTCCCACCCCAAAGGGTGAACACAGGAAGAGTGGAATGACTCAGTTCCCTCTTTTCCTCAGATGACTGCAGTGAGCAGAAAATGCCTGGCTTTACCATCTTTCTTCTTGTTGTTCAGTTGCTAAGTCATGACCAACTCTTTGTGACTCCATGGACTGCAGCATGCCAGGCATCCCTGTCCTTCACTATCTCCTGGAGTTTCCTCAAACTCATGTCCATTGAGTTAGTGATGCTATCCAACCATCTCATCCTCTGTTGCCCCCTTTTCCTCCTGCACTCAATCTTTTCCAGTATCAGAGTCTTTTCCAATGAGTCAGCTCTTCACCCAGGTGGCCAAAGTACTGGAGCTTCAGCTTCAGCATCAGTCCTTCCAATAAATATTCAGGGTTGATTTCCTTTAGGATTGACTTGGCTTGATATCTTTGCTGTCCAAGAGACTTTCAAGGGTCTTCTCTAGCACCACAATTCAAAAACATCAATTCTTCAGTGTTCAGTCTTCTTTATGGTCCAACTCTCATATCCATACATGACTAATGGAAAAGCCATATCTTTGACTATACAGTCCTTCATCACCAAAGTGATGTCTCTGCTTTTTAATCCACTATCTAGCTTTGTCATAGCTTTGCTTCCAAGAAGCAAGCATCTTTTAATTTTGTGGCTGCAGTTACTGTCTGCAATGATTTTGAAGCCCAAGAAAATAAAATCTATCACTGTTTCCATTTTTTCCCTATCTATTTTCCATGAAGTTATGGGCCAGATGTCATGATCTTACTTTTTTGAATATTGAGTTTTAAGCCAACGTTTTCACTCCCCTCTTTCACCCTCATCAAGAGGCTCTTTAGTTCCTCTTTCACCATTAGAGTGGCATCATCTGCATATCTGAGGTTGTTGATATTGCTTCTAGCAGTTTTGATTCCAGCTTGTGACTCATCCGGCAATTCATTTGATGTCCTCTGCACACATACAGAGTATATATGCATATATACAGCCTTGATGTACTCCTTTCCCAATTGTGAACCAGTCCATTGTTCTATGTCCAATTCTAACTGTTGCTTTTTCACCTGTGTACAAGTTTCTCAGGAGACAGGTAAGGTGGTCTAGTATTCCCATTGAAGAGTTTTCCACAGTTTAATGTGATCCACACAAAGGCTTTAGCATAGTCAATAAAGCAGAAGTAGATGTTTTTCTGGAATTCCCTTGCTTTTTCCATGATCCAGTGGATGTTGGCAATTTGATTTCTGGTTCCTCTACCTTTTCTAAATCCAGCTTGTACATCTGGAAATTCTTGGTTCACATACTACTGAAACACAGCTTGAAGTTGCTGGGTGGTAACCCACAAACTGGAGAATAATAATACCAAAGAAGTTCTCACACTGTTGTGAAGGTTCTAGGTCCCACATCAGACTTCCCAACCTGAGGATCTGGCAAAAGGACTGGGAATCCCAGGGAATCTGATTTTGAAGAACAGAGAGATTTGATTACAATTCTAGGGCCCAGAAATCAATGTTTCTGGGTGGCAGTATCTGCTGATGAGATGAAAGCTCAGCACTGCTTCCTCCTGACAGAATCAGCTCCAGGGAAACATAGACCAATTGAGCCTCAAGGTCAGAAGGAGCTATAGTACCGGGTTGCTTATTGGCACAAGCCTTTAACCTACAGCCGAGAAAAACAGAAGTGAGGCTGTGGGGCCCCAGGAGAATTGAGAGTATAGGTATGACCCTTTCCTGGTTTCTGTATTAGATCACTGAGTGCACTTCATTATTAATGTTCCTACAACTCAGCCCTTCTTATAGAGGTGCCAAAGGAATTTAAGTTACTCTGTAGTCCCCCAAAATGAAAAGGTTTATGGAATAATCAGATGGTGGTAGCATGGTTTAGTAGAAAGAACATCAAAATCAAGAAATTTGGGTTCTCTTCCCAGGATTGCCATATCTAGCCTTGCAAACAAGACATTTCACCTTATTAAAGGGCCATTTCATCATTTGTAAAGTGAGAGTTTTGTACCAAATAGTCCTCAGGGATCTATCAGCCTTAGAATTTTATGTATCCGTGGTCTTTTTGAAGAAAAAGCAAGTTGTGTATGTTCATTAAGAGTCCCTGAGGGGGCTCAAAAATCTCTCAGATTTTGCCCCTGAGATTCTGAGAGGCCTTGCAGTGAAACCCAACAGTATGGACACATGGGCAGATCTAAGGGCTGAAAGAACAAGGCTGGAGATCACCATTCATTGGAGAATCAGAGAGCTTCCATCTGCTGCATGGACTTCACTGGGTGTGGTACCACAGTTGCCTTGGAAAAAGGCTTTTTTTGGCCTGATGCAGCCTGATCAATATGGAGAAACGGGTGTGGGTCTGATTTGTCATTCACAAAACGAGAAAGTTTTGAAGGGAAATGATGTAGGAGAAAGAAAATAGTGTTAGGCATGCAAAAATATGATTAGCATCTTCTCCTATTGTAAAACACCTCTTAAGATACAAAAAGAAAAAGATACAAATACAAAGGCTTTTGTCCCAGACTTTACCTTTGGGGATATAATCATTTGTGGCTAAGATCTCAGTCTTCCGGTTAGCAGAGCAGAAGGTCTGAAGTCCACCTTTCTAAAACATCAGTGAGGCCATGTATTCCATGGCATGCTATAGAGGAAAAGTGTTCTTAATCTGATTCACAGAATAGGGGCATTATCAGCCAATCAGTCAAAGTTGATGGCGCTCTTCCTGACACTGGGTTCTGTGAGAAGCTGTTTGGGACCACCTACCTGTCTATTTTCACCCTCTCCTACCACGTGTACAGTTTTCTCAGGTCCCTCTGCATGATCCAGTGCTAAGCTCTTTTTCACAAGGGTTAGATGGAGTAGCACCAACCCCTGAAAGCTCATGCAATCCTTCCCCTGCTCTCATCCACCCCAAATCCCAATTAGGTACTTCTCTTCTGTCTGTATCTCTATGCTAGCTCAGCAGCAGCAGCAGCAGCAGCAGCTGTGATTGCTAATGGGGATCTTCTTGAGGACTGGAGCCCTGTTTTATTTCTTTCTGTATCCCCATAGCAATGCCTGGCACAAATAGGTGTGGAATAAATGTTGAGTGATTGAATGAATGACTATATCCATAGGCAACAGATAGAGCTACCATTCCCATACCTAACTCCCCAGAGCAATTTAAACAGAAAATATCACCAGATAATATAACATAAAGAAGAAATTATCTTTACTCTTGAGAAGTCAAGTCATAGGGACAGGACAGACTGACAGCCTTTCCTCTTTGTATTGCATCACTTACGCATAGTCATTTATATGGCCACTTCATCTGATTGGAACCCAGCCAACTGCAACAAAAGCTTTCCTGTAGGTATCATCAAACTCATATATCGTAAGAGCAGCTCAGCCTGTCTCTCAGATTTACCTATTTACTTTAGGTTGATTCTACAAAACTAGATCCATGAGGGTGTGTGTGTGTGTGTGTGTGTGTGTGTGCGTGTGTGTGTGTGCGCGCGGTGTTATGTGTATGTTGAAGGAGGCTCGTTTAGTAAAGAAGTAACTATCCCAATGCAAAGAGCTTCCTTGTGAGTAAAAATGAAAAATATTCAAGTTAGTGACTTTGTATTCTCTAATTTATCAAAAGACAGAGAAACTGGAATTTTATAAAAGTTTTTTTTCTTCTGTGAAAATGGTTAAAATAAAAATTTAAAGTGGCTCTTAAAGAAATAAGCTTTAGGTATTTGAAAAATTCACTTGTGTGGAACACTGTGATGATACAGGAAAGTGAAGTGCCTGTGTGGGTAACGAAGATTTCACTTATGGACGTGATGTGCAGAGAAACCGATCCTGTACCCTCCCTTGGGGAAGCTTCCTGTGGGGAAGAGTGACTTCCCAAATCAGACAGCTTTCAGTTGTTGTGATTTATGTCTCCCAGTCCACATCCAGTCTTCAGATACTTTTAAAACTTTGGATCAATTAGGCATTTTTTCCTTCCTATTTTTTCCATTGTAATTTTGACTCAAGCTGTCAAGCTTCCCAGGCACATGTTGCCGTAGGAGACTCTGTTTGTTTAGGGTGGAGTAGTTTTTTGGCAGGTTAGGGGAGGAACAATTAATTCTAATAGGTATACAGTAAATTAAATACTTGGGTCTTTCCAACCTTTTCTTTGTATTTATGCTCCTCTTTATAAATTCCTTTCTCTTCTGAGATGACCTTTAAGAACATAAAAGAAGCAATTTTTAGAAATCATGTCCAGGCTATAGCCATTGTTGTTCAGTGGGATCTGCAGAACCTAGACCTAGACCATCTCTGCTCTTTTCAACATTTCTTCCCTAATGCTCTTGAGATGAGAGAGGCCATCCTTGGGGAAGAGATTGGAAAGAAAGACTCCAAAGGATCTCTTATTAACCCATTTGAATGTCTAAGTTGTTCTTGTGAAAAGGAAGATCTTTTTTAGATCTCCCTTTAATCCTCCATATTGAAGCCCATGCTTTTATAATGTGGGAAAAGTATTTTGGGTGCTCTTTGGATTTTTATAGACAATTACATGAAAGAGGAAGAAGGAACAGATTAAGTTTTGCCAGTGAGTCAGTCAGGGTTGGAGGAAAAGTAACAGATGCAGTGTTAGATGAGCAAAATATACTCCAAACACATGAAAAAGAAAAAACCTGGGGGAATCTCAGTGGGATGCACTTGGTCCTCCCAGGAGAACTCGGGGCATCTATAGGTGTTAAGGATGTGGGTAGCTGCATTTTGACTCCTCTTATTTGGCTGTAATTATAGATTCAAGTGCTCACTGTATAGTTATTCCAAGTTCTCCAGAGCCAGAGCAATGGGCTCCAGCATTGAAGACAAATGCTCATCTCAGAATCTTGTCTTTTATCCCAGTGAGGCCTGTGTTGAGAACAGAAGTCATTTGCACTTCCCACTCTCAACTGACATTGCTGTGCAGCTGTACAACAGCTGTTGAGTCCCACCCCATAAGTAGCAGCTTCTCAGGGGTTGGCAAACTGGTATACATCTGGAATGGTGTTCCAGTGACCTCTGGACCCCATAGAATAAATCAAAACATTGAAGTAATAACTTGGATGAACTTGTTCTGATGTAACGCAATTGCTGAAAATTATTATTATTTTTTTTTAGTTTAGTGATCTATCTCATCAAAGCACAGTGAAATAGGGAACAGTCGTTCTATTTGACCTTTAAGGAGGGTTGGGAAAGAGAAAGTGATTTGAACATGGGAACTGAAAGGTGGCCTCAGGATTCAAGAGTCTCCTGACTGTCTGTGGCCCCAAGAGTTTGATCACTCAGATGTTTCATGAACTTCATAATTGGGCATCCACTCAGCATGGGGAGCAGCTGATGTGATTGAGTAGGTGGGCTAGGTTGGCTGGTGTGCCTTCCAGGATGCTGCGGGACACTGTTCCCTTCCAGGAGTGGTTCGAGAGAAATGACACATTGGGCTGCTGAGCTATTTTGTAACCGCTGGTTGCTGTTCTTATCATACATTCCCTTTGGGGGTGAAACACTCCATTAACTCTGGTTTGGCCTGGGCCCCTTTCCCATTTTGGTTTCTATTAACTTGTAGCAGTAACAGGAGGAGATGGAAACCGTTTGGCTTTCTCTGCTGTAACCCTGTGTCTAGCTGTTATGCATGAAGTAGCTGTACAAGTGGGATGACTTGTGTTCCAGCATGGTATACCAAACCCTAGGACCATTGCACTCTGGACAGACATCATTTGAGTCAATATAGCAACCCAGAACTGGGTTTCTAAGTACAAATACCAGAAGAAGTGGCAGTTATGGTCCTTAATCTGTGTTGTTGTTCAGTCACTCAGTTGTGTCCAGCTCTTTGTGACCCCATGGACTGGAGCACACCAGGCTTCCTTGTCCATCACCATCTCCCAGGTTTTGCTCAAACTCATGTGTACTGAGTCAGTGATGCAATCCAACCATCTCATCCTCTGTCACCCCCTTCTCCTTCTGTATTCAGTCTTTCCCAGCATCAGGGTCTTTTCCAATCAGTCAGCTCTTTGCATCAAGTGGCCAAAGTTTTGGAGCTTCAGCATCAATCCATCCAATGAATATTCAGGGATGATTTCCTTTAGGAGTGACTGGTTTTATCACCTTGCTGTCCAAGGGACTCACGGTTTGAAAGCATCAGTTCTTCAGTGCTCAGCCTTCTTTATGGTCCAACTCAGCCTTCTTTATGGTTCGACAAGCAGCAAAAAGTCAAGATACATGACTTTTAATCCCAAATTCTACTTGTCATCTCTATTTATCTCCATTTCCTCACTGATGAAATGGGACTTTTAAAGCCAAATTTGCCTGATGCGCAGCTTTTCATGATGACCAACAGAGTTAACACATGTGAAAATATATTTTTTTAATTTTCTTGTATGTAAAAATATTCTGTAACCCACATGATATAAAGACCTACTCTTACAAGAAGGTGAAAAAGTTGATCAAGGAATTCAGTGAACCATTCTGGACCCTAGAATAGGCCAGGAACAGATGCTAGGTATGAAATTTGACAATTCCTTAGATCCAAGGGTCTTATCTTGAGACTTTTCAACTTCTTGAGTATGTTGGGTCAGTTTTGACCCTGCCCTTTGGCTTTTCTCCCATAATAATGTATCTTGAGTTCTGTGGATTATTGGTGGTGTAAGTGGGAGAAAAGGGTGAAGCAGAGTGAATTTGTACTTAGACACTGACCTGCTGCCTCCTTACCAGCCTTTCCAAGGGGACGGTTGGTGTGACACCATCAATAACCGGGCCTACTGCAACTATGATGGGGGAGACTGCTGCCCTTCTACACTCTCCTCCAAGAAGGTAAGTGAGGACACCTGGGAGTGGGGGGAGAGGGAAGTAGCCCCAGAAACAGGCAGGGGCTTCAGCTAGCTCTGCTTCGTGGCGCATCATGGTTTTTCTTCAACAGTCGAGAGGACAGAATGATAATGAGCAAACATGGGAGCCTCTATGGTGACAGGAGGAAGGACTGTAATTTTAGGATAAGTTGTTAGAAAACACTACTTCTCTCACTGTCAGTCCTGCAACTGATTCAGAAAAGCCGTGCTTCTGCTCCTCAGAGAGTCACACCTGCTTGTCATTGTCCAGGAGATGTTTCTATGAGCAGAGAATAATGGCTTCCACTCCTTGGGGGAGGCAGGATTACCCATGAAGTGATATCTGTGCCTGCTCAGTCTCTCAGTCATATCTGATTCTTTGCAACCCCATGGACTGTAGCCTGCCAGGCTCTTCTGTCCATGGGAGTTCTCAGGCAAGGATGCTGGAGTGGGTTGCCATTTCCTACTTCAGAGCAGGGCTTCCTACCTAGTGCTTTAAATGTCTCCAGTTATTATTAAATCTTCATAGCTAAATTAAAAATCATATAAAGTGTGTAGCAAGCATATTGCAGGTATTTGTTGAGCAACCATCACAAGCTCCCTGGAACACTCCCCAGACTGTATCCTGAGCAGTAGCTCTTCTCTCCTTTTATCCTGTTACTTTGGGCTCTATAAAATTAGAAGATATGCTTGAGCGAAACATATAAAATCGAGTAGGCTGAAAACTTGGAATAATATGAATGAAAACCCAAGAACTCCAAAGATATTTGATGCTAGTTGGCTGATTTGATGAATCAGAAATACACAAGAGATAATGTTTTCTTCCTCGTATGCATCTCCACAATAAAGTCACACCTATGATTACCTGTACACAGACCTGAATACTCCTTCTAAGAGACAATATTTACTGATGACTCACTCTGTGCTAGGCATTCTTCTCACTGGTGGCATGAATTAACTTACTTAGTGCAGAAAACTCAAGAGCTCATTGTATCACTGTTGAGTTTTCTCTAAAAACCATTAAATCCCAAACTATGAGAAAGAGATCAAGAGCTTGGACTGCAGATAAGAAAGCATGCCAACTAGTTCCTGGTCTCACTTGAAGAAAGTAACTGGTCATGGGTCCCTTTTCTACCCAGGAAGGCATAACCACTTGAGAAGAAAGCAGTCAATTCTCTCCTCATCTCCATCTCACATTCTGCAGTTCTAGGGTTTGCCTTAATGGACTTCAGTGGCTGTGGCCAGTATACACATAAGGGATTGAAAAATCATTTCACCCTTGTTGACTCTTAAATTAGTTAATTCAGATGTGAAAATATGCTGGGAAATTGCCTCAAACCCCACCACCCATTCTCCACCACTTGCCCAATCACCAAGACTGTCTCTTCAGTGCACTTGGACTATTACATGATACCCTGATCTATTTTTGTTTCGTTTGACCATCCATGCCCAAAGAGCAGAATTTTTGTCACTTTTATATCATGTCTCCTAAATGCCCACTTCTCTCTGAAGCTAATTATGGACACTCAAACTGTATGGTTATCTGTTGGTAGCAGTGCAAACAAGAAGAGAGAAAATGTTGCTGGGCCATCTCTGGCCTGGAGGAAGGATAATCACATAGCAGGAAAGCAATCTGGCTACAAACAATGAGTAGAGAGACGCATTGTTTCACCAAGCCTAAGTATAATCTGGGTTCAAGAAGGGCAAAACCTCAAGCTTACAAAAATAGCAGAGATGACCCTGTGGCCCCAAGAACACCAAGGGAGTAGAAAACCTAGAGCTAGGTTATAGAGGCTTGGTTTTCTGGGTAGTAGTGTCATGACCTTGAGTTAAGGCACCCTACCTTTCTTGACCTTCCCTCTAAGAAGAAAACACTAACATTCATCTTACCTACTTTATGGGGATTTTGTGCAAACATTAGCAGTAATATTAGAAGTAGTAGTAACAGGTGTTAGAGGCACTTAGAAATATGTTTTTCATATCCATCATCTTATTGAAACCATCCAAACACCCTTTGAGGTAGATGCTGTTGTCCTCCCAGCTTATATGTAAAGGAAGTGAAACAAGGTTTACCTTGCCTAAGGAGACATGGTGTGTAAGTGAAAGAACTGAGTGTTAATTTCAGTTCTGTGATACTGACATGCTATCCCACACTTCCTCTGGGACCAAGTGAGAAAAGCAAAGGCTGGTTGAAAGTGTGAAGCTTGGTGCAAAAATGGGTGATTTCAACTTCTCTTTGCTTTCCCTTAGGTCATTCCATTTGCTGCTGACTGTGATCAGGATGAATGCACCTGCCGAGACCCCAGGGCTGAAGAAAACCAGTAACTGTAGGATCAAGCCCTTCCTTCCACTGCCCTGGAGGCAGTAAGAAAGAGGGGCCTCCACAAAAGGAAAGAAAAGATGAGTGAAAAAGGCAGGGCATAAAGTGAAGGAAGAAGAACATGAAGGATCTTAAAGCAAGAGGACATTTATAGGTGCCAACTATTGTATCAAGTAGCCCAAGTAAGGAAGAATCATAGGCAAAGGTTTCTTCAGAGAGGCAGTTGATTTAAAATGGAAAGAGAAATATGACAGATATACAAGGACCCTCCTCCCCCATTTATATTCTATCCAATCCCATCCTCAACTCTTGCCTTGCTCCCTACTCTGCACCCTGCCAACTATTCAGCCCCACCCAACTTGTAAAACAATATCAAAACCCTAGGAGAGCAGTTGCCAGGGACACTCTGTTAATACTCATTTTGAATGGATTGCCATCTTTCAGGGCTCATCTAATCTAAACTGGCTCTCTCCCTTTCTTTGTGTAGTCTCCCTTAGTAATAATGAGGTTAGTTATTAATTCTTTATAAGTATTTAAACATAATGATATAAATATATTATATATATTATATTTTTTGCTGTCTACTAAGCTAAAAATTATCCATTGTTCCACACATGCTGCTGTGAAGTTCATATCCAAAATGAATGCTGAGGGTTTGAGGACTGAGTTCTTCTACCATCTTTCTATTCCTAGGGATTAGCAGGTTGAGAGAGAACTGGGGAAGCAAAGAGCGAGATTGGATGGAGTTTTTGATGATCATATGTCAGCTCATCATCTTTTTATGAGCTGAGAGCTGGGCCCAGTTTGAGGAGATGGGGACTTTGGGTAATAATAGTAAGGAGCCTGGAAATATGGTGAGGGTATCCATTGGTGAGGGGTCCAGGAAAACTAGTCTTTGAGTATCCATCCAAAAAAGTACTTCTCTTCACTTCTCAGAACTCATAACTGCAGTCAGTGAGGCCCAGGGTTTTCTGCACTTCCGCAGGTGCCTGTTCCAGGGGTGGCTCTTGGCCAGTCAACAACTCTGTATGCAGGCTCACTTTCCTGTGCCCAGGATGATAGGAACTCATGCGTTCCTCATACTCGGTGTGTGGTTTCCCTTCTTCTAAGTCCCTGAGCCTGGCCATCATTCACAGCCACATGACCTATTGTTGACTTACTGGGGGAGAAAGCATCAAGGAAATGACCTGGGGGAAAGGTGAGAGTAGATGGAAGAATAGGCCAGGATGGAGGAGCTGGCTGAGGCCATTCACAGGGTAGACACTAGGGTCAATCAGAGCCCAGGACTGGAGGACAAAAGAGTCAAGGAGATCCAATTTTGTTTCAGGTCTCCACAGCACACCACAGGGGATCCTCTGAACAATGCAGAATGGGAGATAAAGTCTATTCAAGTGCTTTGTGTCAAATCTGTGTCCCAGAGAGCTCCCTTTGAGTGAGTTCTGAAAATACATGGAGCAAGGGTGACACTCTGTGGGGAGAGAGAAGAATTTCAACTATTTAGAGTCCATTTTGTCATTGTGATCCTTTCTTGCTCAATAGATGGACAGTGTGTGAAGTGACCACGTTAACCTGCCTCTGTCTACAGCCCGGGCTGACTCTTTCTGCATGTGGTCTATTGCAGCTGTTTTGGGGTGGGGTTTTTTGGGGGTTTTTTGGTAATGATTTATGGAGTAGGCCTTGGAGAAAGAGAATAAGGAGCTAGTTTCTTTTTCAACACCCCAGCTTATCATCTCAGGAAAGGAAGAACAGGCAAAAGGTTAAGGGCAGTCTTGGTCGCTCTGGATCACCTGCTCTTTGCCTCTAACCACAGTTTTCTACTCTTCCCATCAACACTGAAGCCTTGGCTGTGCAAATAGGAAAAAGGAAATATTACCTTCCCCCCCTCCAACTTGAGCCAGACTTCATGTAGGAAAGAACAACATTCTGGAATGGAATAAAAAGGAGAAGGGGATATGCTCAGATTTATCTATGGGGATCTAAAAGGAGGGTGGCAGGGTCATGGGGAGAGGTAAAGAGCCAGAGGTTGCCCGTCCAAAATACTCTCGTCCTCTGTAGTCCCAGCCATAATAGAAACAACAGTCTAGATACGTATTCTTTCTTATCTGGCTTCACATTTAGTGCTCTCAAGAAGAGAATATTTATTTTTGGGATTCTAATAGGCTTCAGTATGGAAAAGGAGAGTAGACAAGTTTCAATTCTTCATTTTAAAACAGTTGTAAAATCATTATCCAAATTTCCTGAAGCATGTCAAACTCCATACAGGGGAATCCTGCCATGTCTGAGGATGAGGTAGCAGGAGAGTTATTCTGGGCATTGCCCAGCTCAAGAAGGCTACAGCCCTCATTGCTACC
The DNA here is from genome assembly GCF_032405125.1 of Capricornis sumatraensis. Classification (NCBI taxonomy): domain Eukaryota; kingdom Metazoa; phylum Chordata; class Mammalia; order Artiodactyla; family Bovidae; genus Capricornis; species Capricornis sumatraensis. Next base: position 65,255,388 of record NC_091082.1, read on the forward strand.
CACCCCCACCATGGGAATGTGGAACCTGTGGTTCATGATGGTGTGGGTCTGGCCTCAGTCTCCCCACAGGAGTAACCATGAGAACATTTCTCTTTTGTACTTCATTAAAAAAAAAAAATTTAGTTTCTGTTGGCAACATCTGCTCTCCATCACTTCCCTAGGAAGGTGACAGGAGGGATCTGGGGGTGCGTGGAAAGCATTTTAGACTACAGGTTGCCCAGCCTGAGTCAGCCCTGGCCATTCAGAAAGAGCAGGTTCTTCCTGCCTTTTCCCCTGGAGCCTAGTGTTTTGAGCTCCTCCAGTCACAATAAAGTTGAAGGTCTGAGATGCCACGGTCACAGATCCCCAGTGGATGTCAGCTCACACTCATTCCACATGGTGGTCTGCATTCTGCTGCTCCTCCCCATTCATGGGGTCACAGAGAGCCTCTCCCAGAGGCTCTTCCCTCTGTTTCCTTGTTCCAAAATCACTTCTCTGCTTCCTCTTTTTCCTAGTGACTAGGAGCTCTGGGGTCCAGGTTGCCCAGGGCTGGATGATTCTGGCAATTAGTATGACAGCCTCCAAGCAGACAGATGAGAGGACAGAGTGAGAACTGTCAGCTGGCAAACCTGAAAGTGAAGAGCTATTCTTGATTCTCTCCTCTTCTTCCCTCCATTGCAAGGCATTGGGTTTGGCACATCCTCTCCTCTGTGAGATCACTATTGAGTGCACATTAGCACTCCACGGGGATGGTTTGATTGGGAACACAGTGAAAGGAGCTGATCTACTGTATTGTAACGTAAAACAGCTACAGCCAGTTATTTTGTAAGATTATAAGATGTTCATTAAAAAAAATCAGCACACAAAATGGGATGCGTCTTCGGTGTCTTATTCTTTGTTTAAATCATTCCATCACTTCCAAATTGTTTTTCATTCACTCATGCCAGGTCCGGACATCCATCATTGATCAGTTGATTGATGAGTTCTTTCAGTCACTTAAAAACTATTTATTAAGTAAATAGTATGTGTAAGGAAGATAAACATAAACGTTTACAAGAAGAGATGGCATATACAAAAGCGGAGTACACAGTAGTCATGTTAAGTGCCTCATGAGTTGTAGGAATAAAATGCAAGAATCATTTATAGTTCAGGGGAAGTAACGTCACTCCTGGATGCCAAAGGGAGGGAGTATTTGAAAGTAGGTCCATGAGGGATGCACATGAGCTTGATAGGCAGAAATGGGACAGGGAAAGAGAAGAGTCCAGGCAAAGTAAAGAACAGGGATGACACTATGGAGGTAGGAAAAGAAAAGGCTGGGAGACAGTGAACATCTCTGGGGCATCTAACAGCTAGAAGGCAGAATTCAGCTCACGTGTGCCCCACATGTGGCAAACCCAAGCTGATTTAATCATCACAGACAGATCTACAACTTCCATTGTTTCATTTCACAGATGTGGACATCAAGGGTCGATGTAGAGAAAATTGTTTGTGGTCATATGGCAAGAGTCAAGCTTGGTTCTGCGAGACACCAAGACATAAGAAAGAAAAGAAAAAATGATGGCTCATAGGATGGGAAAGGGTAGAAGTGGAGAGAAATGTCAAAGACGATGTCTCTGCCTTCTCTTTTTATCCATAAAGATTATCCTCACTGGAAGAAAAGGGAAAGTGGGAGGAGGAAGCTTTTGAAGAAAGAGAATATATTTGCTTTGTGATAAACTCATTTTAAAAGCCAGATAGATAATTAGTTGGAATTTTCACGTAAAGCAGTGTTGAGCAAGCTGGAGGTGGCTTCTGCACCTGGGGGCAGCTCATCAAAGTCTCTGGCCCTGCCATGCACCACCTGGCTGCCAGAAGGGCTGGGCGGTTATCTCAGTACAGCTCTGAGCTGTTTGTGAAGTCCTGCGGAAGAGATAGTTAGATATGTGAGCTTGGAACTTGAGAGTAGGGTGTACGACTAGAAGCAGACATTTGAGAGTGAAAATTATGTTACCTGATATTTTCTTCATGGGTTGCAAAATGCCTTCATATGCTTTATTCTACCCATGGGTTAAGCAGAGAACTTCTTCTAAATTTCCATTTTACAAATAAACTGTGTATTAGAGAGGCCATTGAAGAATCTAAGTTCATATAACTAAGTGCAGGTTGGGATAGCAATCCAAGTTTTCTTTCCCAAATGTGATGTGCTTTCCACTACGTGAAGTTCAGCCCACTAGACCCAGAGTGAACCCAGACTTGACCAAATGGAATGGGAAAGTTAAATGTCTTTTGGCTTGTTTATGTTTCAAGGTGCTTGTTGGTTTCCCAGTGGCTTTCTTGGTAGCCGGTGGTAGGAAAACTGAGAGCAAACCTTCTAGAGCATCATTCCAGGGCCCTCTGCTCGTGCCAGGCCCTGAGTATAAGCAGATGCCCTGCACATGCCAGTCAGGCCAGCTGGACTGAGATGTCTGGCAAGGCTGCCTTCTCCCTGATAGCTTCCCCTGGGAGAGTCCTGGAGAAAGACACTGGACCTCTGGTTTCCACTGACAGACAAATGACATGATGAGTCACCCATCAGCTGGAAGACTCACTACTCTTCGATTCCTGCCAACCAGATAATGAGGGGCTCAGGGTGGGAAAGAGGGCAATGTGGGTTTTTTTTAAAAGCTTTTTATTTTTTATCGTAGTGTGGCCAGTTAACAATGTTGTGATAGTTTCCGGGGCACCACAGAGACTTAGTCATATACATTCTCCCCCAGACTCCCTGCCCATCCAGGTTGCCACGTAACATTGAGCTGAGTTCCCTGTGCTACGTACAGTAGAGCCTTGTTGGTTATCCACTTTAAATATAGCAGTGTGATATGGTTTTTCACTTACAAATAACTCCAGGGCATCTCTAGAGCTGTCTTTGGGTCATCTCTTTTCATGTCATCCCAAGAAGACCACTGGTTCTTTACCACTAACCTTTCAGTTTGCCCAATGGTTGGCTCAGAAAAAAGAGTAGTGATGAAAACCTTATATCTATAATATATGTCCACACCCACAAAACCTACACATGCCCTGGGTACGTGAGTTGAGAACAAAGTAAGACTCATTCATGAATAATGATTATTTTCAAGTGTGTGAGTGATTTGTTGATGATTTCAGTTTTTATTTGTTTTCCCCTTGATTCTGCCACTAGATCCTCAGGTTACATTACCAAGTGTTAGGAAGAACTGCTGGGGCAATGGCAAAGTCCATTCTTAAAAGGGTCTACAGGTCAAATCTAGTTAGCATCCCAAATCAGTATAATAAAAACATCCCCAACCTTAAAAGGTAGTCCAGACTGGCTACAGTTTGCTAATGTTCTTTAAATCAAATTTTCTTCTCAGGATAAATTAATACAGACCAGCTTCCTTCGCTTTGTCTTTGTCCACCTAAAAGTCACTTATTCAAATGCAGAAAATAAATAAGAGTGTTGGCTTTTAACGACTACCTATCATGGACAGAGTAGAGTAGCCTGATGGGTCAGAGTCCGCAGGGTTTCCAAAGTTGAACATGACTGAGTAGGCACACACACATACACATCAGTTCAGTTCAGTTCAGTTCATTTCAGTAGCCTAGTCGTGTCCAACTCTTTGCGACCCCATAAATCACAGCACTCCAGGCCTCCCTTGTCCATCACCATCTCCTGGAGTTCACTCAAACTCACGTCCATTGAGTCGGTGATGCCATCCAGCCATCTCATCCTCTGTCGTCCCCTCTTCCTCCTGCCCCTAATCCCTCCCAGCATCAGTCTTTTCCAATGAGTCAACTCTTCACATGAGGTGGCCAAAGTACTGGAGTTTCAGCTTTAGCATCATTCATCGTGTTATATCAATTTGCCTTTCCTCTCCCTGTGAGAACTGCTCTCTGAAGACAGCTGCTTTGTAAAAAAAAAAAAAAATGTACACATAGAAGTCACAAGATTTCAATCTCACAAAAGGTTATCAAAGTTTAAGAAAGTTCCCATACCACAACTCAACATGTGCCATTCAGAGTGCTTTCTGAATAGTAGAGCCAAGTGGTATTAGGATACAATTTCCAAGGAATGATTTTGTTGGGAGCAAATCAGTAACCTTTAGAATAATCTGGAAGAGAGTTCTTGCAGCTTCTTCAAATATCCTGGGAAATACTTATGAACTCAACACTGCTCTTGATGTCTCTGCTCCGCCAGGTCACCTGCTATAAGGACCCTGAGAAATCAGTGACTAAGGAGCAGAAAAACACTTAACAAAAACAAGACAGGAGAAGTATTAAGAGAAGTACAAAGACCCCCCGGGATGGCACAGCTAATAAGCGGCAGAGCCCGGATTTGGACCCTGGTTCCAGGGTCTATGCGTTGACCCTCTGTGCTTAACAGAACACTCCCTTTCTGGGACTACTTGGATCTGTAGATTTGCAGGCTTGAAAGGGTCTCCAAAAGGCTGAATTATTCACACAGTGTTTCCTATGATGGGTTGTCCTGCCTAACTGAATCAGTCTACATTGTCTCTCAGGGTTGAGCATTTTATATCTGGACTGTTCTGCCTTTGAAAGTGAAAGTTGTTCAGTCAACGTGTCTATGTACAGTCCATGGAATTCTCCAGGCCAGAATACTGGAGTGGGTAACCTTTCCCTTCTCCAGGGTATCTTCCCAACCTAGGGATTGAACCCAGGTCTCTGACATTGCAGGTGGATTCTTCACCAGCTAGTGCGTTACATCAATATTTATTGAGCAACTATTCTGTGCCAAGTGCAAGGGGTGCAGCAGTGAACAAACAAAGCTCCTTATTTGGAAAGAAGTTGGTGGAGACAGACAATGCACAATGTGTGTGTGTGTGTGTGTGTGTGTGTTGGCAGTGATGAGTGTTACAAAGAAAGCTAAGATGCAGTGAGGTAAGGAGTAGCTGGGGTAGGGAGGTGCTTGTGTCTATAGGGAAGGTCCGTGAATGCTTCTCAACAGCAGGAAGTGAGAGTGAGGCCCGTGGATACCTAGGGAAGAGTCAGCATAGGGAGCACCAGGGGTGAGGTGGGAGAGAACTTAGTGTGTCTGCAGAAGAACAAAACAAGGGAGGTAGGTGAGAGCAGAGAGGGATGGGAGATCGGGAGTGGTCACAGAGGGTCTCCTTAGCCACGGTAGTGACTCTGGCTTTTACTCGGAGGGAAATTGTTTTCCACACCAGTTTCTCTGTGTGTGCACATATTCCATCATACCTCTTTCCTAACTCTCACATCCATCCTCCTCCTTTCTGCTTGCCATCCTCTCATCCCATCTCAGGCTGCCATCAACTTCTCAACAGCCATAGTAATGTTACCTAGCCAAGTCCCTTCTCCTGCTTCTTCCCCCACAGTCCACTGGCACTCAGCTTCCACATCATTCTTCCTAAAGCACAGTTCTCGTCCCATCACCCGGGACTCAGGGAAATGAGTTCATGGTATCTGCCTGTTCTGAAGTGTCAGACCAGTCTCAGCAGAGCCAACCTGTGACACTGGCTTCCTGCTGCTTCTGAACTAGTGGTCCTCCACTCATGTCTACTCCCATGCCATCAAAGAGGATGTGTCCCCAGCCCCTGAAGATCCTGCTTCTGCTGGTGCTAATCCCTAACCTGGATGCCTCCCTGCATCTCCACATGCCCCAAACCTGCTCATTTCCCCAGTTCCTTCTCAGGTTCTCCAGTTCCATGAAGTTGTTCTTCTTCCCCCACCTGATGAGATGCACTGTATGTATGGCGCCTTATTGTCCCCTCCCAGGATAATCATCCTGATTGATGTTTTGATAGTTCTGTTCTGATCTTTCTCTCCTATTCAATGTAAACTCTTCAAAGCCAGGTGAACTCAGGGCTCTACTAGCCATTCAATACCATTTCTGAGAAGTAAAAAAAAAAAAAAAAGTACTCCTTCATCTGAACGAAAGAAAACCAGTGTCAGAAACCATGACTTGAAAAGTGTAGCCCAGGCTGGATTTCTGGTCATATTCAATACTCCTTGGACCAGGCAGGCTAGGGCAAGACACAACTTCACATCTCTACACGGTAACCCTAGAAACATTATCTTACTCAATTTTGGATCTCTGACACTGCCTTACACAGTGCCCTTCCTGAATAGAACCTTGGAATTTGCTGAATTGAATCCCAATCCTGATTTTTATAAATGTGAGAGACAAAAGGAAAAATGATGTTGTGTTTGAGGCTGGAGATGGGCAGGTGGGTCTGTGTACACTTGGGTGGTTATGCTTTGACTTGTTCTTTAACAATAGTCTAACCAGTGATTATAACACACAACACTGTGGTTGTGAGTCTATGGTATCAAAAGGACTCAGTTTGAAGTTGACCACTGAATTCAGGGTTCATCAGCCAGTTTTCCACTGAGGTGCGCTCAGCTAAGACGCGCACATTTGGGTTTTAGATGTGCTGTCTGCATGGATTAGGAAGAGGTAGCAACGGTTGATCAGGTGTGATAAGAGAATTGAGATGAAGTTAACTGACACTGAGCAAGTTACTTAATGACTTAAGATTCAACTTTCCCATCTGTAAAGTGGAATGATAATTCCTAACTTAAGAAATTTTAATGTGTATTTACTACAATAAGCACAAAGTGCCTTCCATGGAGGCACTTCTAAAAATGGTTGTTATAAGTATTATTACCCAAGATCAATAGAAGTATCCCTGTTATAGAAGGAACCAGGAAGAAACAGCATAGTGGGGATGGTGATTGGCTGGCTTTTGAGCTTCCATGCACTTTCTGGCCTAGGATGTGAACTATTCTAATGGGTATTCCACCCTCCACTCTCACAAACACACACACACACACAACCCATATACTCACTGCTACTGCTAAGTCACTTTAGTTGTGTCCGACTCTGTGCAGCCCCATAGATGGCAGCCCACCAGGCTCCCCTGTCCCTGGGATTCTCCAGGCAAGAACGTTGGAGTGGGTTGCCATTTCCCTCTCCAATGCGTGAAAGTGAAAATTGAAAATGAAGTTGCTCAGTCATGTCCGACCCTCAGCGACCCCATGAACTGCAGCCTACCAGGCTCCTCCATCCAAGGGATTTTCCAGGCAAGAGTACTAGAGTGGGTTGCCATTGCCTTCTCCACCACATACTCACGTAGGTTGCATATTCGCATGCAATTAAGTGTTCTGTGAACCTCTGGTTATGTTTTAAATATAATTTCATTTAAAACTATGTCATGTGCCAGTTTGAGGCCCCAGATTAAATAGTTAGAATGTGACCCTGATTCCAAGTATTAAGGGGAGGAAAAAATTGTTTAAACTATGTCAGCAAGACAACATCATTTATTCTCAATTTTAGAGGGTCATGTTGATGCCAGAGCATGTTCTAGGGCTCTGCCTGGGCAGTATACACAAATAAGCAATGTGTATCCACTCAAACTAATTGTAGTCTTAGACAATTCACCTTCATGAAGTAAAGAGAGCTCCAGGCAAGGGTGTTGGCTTGAGGAGAATAACAAGGTTTATTCTAGATGTAAACAAAGTTCCTGGAGGTACGAAGGCATCAAGACTTTATTGTCTCAAAGAGAACCTTGGTAGGAATTATAGGCATTCATGTAGTCATCTTGCTCATTCAGAGATTGTAGATTTCAGACTGAAAACCTAGTGTGGACTCTCAATTCAAGACGTTGGGCAACAAGTCTTTTAGGACCCATTTATAATGTAGGGATGAACTTTGCAGGGCCATTATGAGCACTCGATAGGGTAACCTTAGTAACCCTTGTAAACACTTGGCATGTGAATTGCTCCATGTGTTTCCTTCCCATAGCACAGCTGGAGCTCAATAAATACTTATTAATAATAAATATTTATTAGAGAACGGATTTCCTTCTTTCTTTTCCATTGACGTACCCAATATCTTTCTATTAGCATTTCAGTTGCACTTAAAAATCTCACCACTTGCTTCCAGTTTCCATTCATGCAATAGCTTAGACCAGAGATTCTGCTAAGCTAGTTAAGGCTTCGGGGAAGAGGAAATGGGACAGAAAAGAATTGCATCTGGAGAAGGGTTGAGTCTGGCAAGACCTGAAGGTGAAGGCAAAGTCAGATTCCTGCAACACCTTTTACAGGCTCTAGGGAGAGCTCCAGACCTCCTTCGTCATAAATACCTTGGCCACTGCCTCATTCTTAATCAGGCTTCTTACGAATCTCTTGGTTAGTAAAGCCACATTGAATCACTGGGTTTCCGACACAGACCCTGCCTTGACCTCAGACTTTTATGAGCTCCCTAACTCCAGCTTTTCAAGTCATGCCAGTCCCAGGCCTTCACTGTCCTTGTGGTCTTGTCTGTCAGGGATCCAGCATCTTTGCAGACTTGCCTCTTCAACCCACTGCCACCCACATTACTGTCGCTCACATACACCATGGATCTTCTGCTTGACCCAACTGTGAGGGTTTGGGGATCCCAAGGCCATCCCCACAGTGAGAATACCACCTTGGGGAAGGGCAGGCAACAAAGAGAACAGACAGAAGTGAACTTTTGCAGGGAAGAACTTTCAAAGTGCCTGCTCATACCTTAAAGAATGTCCGGCTCAGAGTTTTTTGGGGGGAAAAAAAAAATAATTTGTAGATCAAGTCTCTTGTGGCTCTTTGTGGACATTTCCAAATTTCTTCTGGGAGGCCCCTGGTCTGTGGCTGGGGGAAAGGAAAACCCACACCTGGGAGGTCAGCTTGTCTTTTCCAGGCTGTCTTCATCCTGAGGAGCCCTGAGAGGTAGGGCAGTCTGTGGTTGTGGCCCGGGCCCAGGCTCTGTGGGGAGGAATGAGGCTCCGCTCAGACATTCCAGTGGCTGCTGAAACCCAGTGGCACTTCGTTACGTCTCGGGCCACACCCTCTCCTCTGCATGTTTGCTGGGATTGCTATGGCAACCAATACACCCTCTCTTTATGCTCGCCTCTCCTTGCCCCACACCGGTCAGCTCCATCACCAACACCTCTACAGTGGGCCTTTGCAGATTCCTTCCTAGTTTCCAAGGGACATGGAGGCTACAGGGTGAGGATCAAAACATCTTACCCTGTCAGATACCCAAGAGTGAGACTGTAAGGTCCAGAGATCCAAAGGGCACTAGACTGACCTTCTTGTTTAGTGATGAGTGAGGGGTTACCATGGTGTAGACACAACAGATCCATGGGTGTGGTCGAAAGCTTCTATTCTAGAACTGTAGAGACATCTGCATAGCTGGAACGGTCTGCCTAAGAATATGACCAGGCTGGAGGGTGGGAATGGCTCTTAACGTCAGTATAGATCAAAAAGTCAGTGAGATCAGACGTGGGAGGAATTCCATGTCCATGCACACCAGTAAACTCATGTCATTAAGAATCCTTGAAGATGCAGAGGCCCAGCTCCCTAGTCATGCCTTCTGCACAGCAGGGACTGATGCTGTGCTGATGACCAGGAAGAAGCAGCAACACATGGGCATGTAAAGGTCATCGGGTCTCCTTTGTCAGTTTTGCTGCATCCAAGGAAACCCCTCCTCGCTTCATCAGCAAAACAAAACATAGCGAAGTAACAAGCAAAATGAGCGTTTTCAGTCAAATTGTGCTCTTGGTTAAGCCCAGTCGCCACGTTGACCATAGGCTCCAAGTGTCCCAGGGTGAAAAGCGGTGGTCTAAGTGGCACACGTGCAGCAATGGAGGGCAGTAAAAAGGGTACACTCTTATAGTTGTTGCACAGCAGAAATTAACACAACATTGTAAAGCAATGTTGGTTTTTTTTTAATACTCCAAGTAAAGTTTTTTTAAAAAATGGTCCTGTAAGAAATTTTTTTGTTAAATAAAAATTTTAAAAAGATACACTCTGGCTCCCACACTTACCTGCCTTATGGCCTTGGGAAAGTTACTGAAAGTTTCTGAGTTTCCTCATCTTTAAAATGTAGATACTAACAATATCTGTCCACAGGCTTGTTGGGACAACTGGACAAAAGAAGCCATGTCAAAGTGATGGTACCTAGCACATAATAAGCAATCAATATCATTTGTTATTAAAAACATCTTCAGTGACAAATCTCCCATAAAATGGTGAAACCTCTTAGAATTCAGTTTCAAAGATAGCACGTTGTAGCTATAATGTTGTCACATGAAACTTATATAATGTTATAAACCAATGTTTCCTCAAAAACAAAATCCAGAGGAAGAAAATAAAAGAATGTATAATATGAACTTGAAACATGTTTCCTTGCTACGCTATAATGTGGTCAAGAGAAATGAAGGTGTCAGTCACTCAGTCGTGCCTGACTCTTTGCAGCTTCCTGGACTGTAGCTGGCCAGGCTCCTCTGTCCATGGGATTCTCTAGCAAAAATACTGGAGTGGGTTGCCTTGCTCGCCTCCACATCAAGAGAAAGCAGTTTGGAAAGGATAATATCAGTGGCACGTGTGGCTCTATTTCAGTGTGTAAGAGCAGTAAAGACAGCCCAGCCAGGGAGCACCAATGTTGTGGGACATTTACTAGGTGCATTCCAAGCACTGTGCTAACGAGCTTCCAAAAGCTCCCATCATCTCATCTTCAGGCTGCTGTGTCGGTTCCTAAGCCACTGTCTCCCAGCTCAAACCCACCCCCTTGGCCTCTGCTTTGTGATGCTGCTTTTAGAATTTCAGTTCCTTTTGGTCAGTTTCATGTTAGGTTTTGTCAATAGGGGCCACGAGAGAGAGACTGGAGGAAAGAAGGGAGAAAGGAGTGGTCCCTTCTGGTTTGCTTGAGGTTCATGTCGGCGTCATCCTGCCAATGGCTCTTCACTGTGGCAGCAGCAGTTGGTTCTGGGCTCTGTTGTCTTGGTGCCCTTGAAGGACCTGCAAAGAAGCCCCATCACCAGGCAAATGGCCTCTCCCTGAGGAAACGTTCTTTTTCCTTCCTTTGTCCTCTGAGTCCAAGAGGAGTGGCTGTTTCCTGAAGGTATTCATACCTCTGTGCTATCTCAGTGTTTCAAATAGTTGTGCTTTTTTTTTTTTTTTATCCTCTACTATCTTTGAACCAATTCCCTCTATTAAATTATTTCTGTGGAAATCCTCACTGGATTTTTTTTTTTTTTTTTTTTTGCTTTACAATATTGTATTGGTTTTGCCATACATCAACATGAATCCACCACGGATGTACACGTGTTCCCAATCCTGAACCCCCCTCCCACCTCCCTCCCCATACCATCCCTCTAGGTCATCCCAGTGCACCAGCCCCGAGCATCCTGCATCATACATCAAACCTGGACTGGCGATTCATTTCTTATATGATATTATACATGTTTCAATGCCATTCTCCCAAATCATACCACCCTCTCCCTCTCCCACAGAGTCCAAAAGACTGCTCTATACATCTGTGTCTCTTTTGCTGTCTGGCATACAGGGTTATCGTTACCATCTTTCTAAATTCCATATATATGCGTTAGTATACTGTATTGGTGTTTTTCTTTCTGGCTTACTTCACTCTGTATAATTGGCTCCAGTTTCATCCACCTCATTAGAACTGATTCAAATGTATTCTTTTTAATGGCTGAGTAATACTCCATTGTGTAAATGTACCACAGCCTTCTTATCCATTCATCTGCTGATGAACATCTAAGTTGCTTCCATGTCCTGGCTATTATAAACAGTGCTGCAGTGAACATTGGGGTACATGTGTCTCTTTCAATTCCGGTTTCCTCGGTGTGTATGCCCAGCAGTGGGATTGCTGGGTCATAAGGCAGTCCTATTTCCAGTTTTTTAAGGAATCTCCACACTGTTCTCCACAGTGGCTGTACTAGTTTGCATTCCCACCAACAGTGTAAGAGGATTCCCTTTTCTCCACACCCTCTCCAGTATTTATTGCTTGTAGACTTTTGGATCGCAGCCATTCTGACTGGCGTGAAATGGTACCTCATTGTGGTTTTGATTTGCATTTCTCTGATGATGAGTGATGTTGAGAATCTTTTCATGTGTTTGTTAGCTATCTGTATGTCTTTTTGGAGAAATGTCTATTTACTTCTTTGGCCCATTTTTTGATTGGGTCATTTATTTTTCTGGAATTGAGCTGCAGGAGTTGCTTGTATATTTTTGAGATTAGTTGTTTGTCAGTTGCTTCATTTGCTATTATTTTCTCCCATTCAAAGGCTGTCTTTTCACCTTGCTTATAGTTTCCTTTGTTGTGCAGAAGCTTTTAATTTTAATTAGGTCCCATTTGTTTATTTTTGCTTTTATTTCCAGTATTCTGGGAGGTGGGTCATAGAGGATCCTGCTGTGATTTATGTCAGAGAGTGTTTTGCCTACATTCTCCTCTAGGAGTTTTATAGTTTCTGGTCTCACGTTTAGATCTCTAATCCATTTTGAGTTTATTTTTGTGTATGGTGTTAGAAAGTGATCTAGTTTCATTCTTTTACAAGTGGTTGACCAGTTTTCCCAGCACCACTTGTTAAAGAGATTGTCTTTAAACCATTATATATTCTTGCCTCCTTTGTTGAAGATAAGGTGTCCATAGGTGTGTGGATTTATCTCTGGGCTTTCTATTTTGTTCCATTGATCTATATTTCTGTCTTTGTGTCAGTACCATACTGTCTTGATGACTGTGGCTTTGCAGTAGAGCCTGAAGTCAGGCAGATTGATTCCTCCAGTTCCATTCTTCTTTCTCAAGATTGCTTTGGCTATTCGAGGTTTTTTTGTATTTCCATACAAATTGTGAAATTATTTGTTCTAGCTCTGCCTCACTGGATCTTAACTAACACTGTTCAAGAGGCAGAAACCAATGGAGACTTTGGGAATCCTTTGTTTCATGCCACTTAAGATCCCAAATGAACACCATGAAAACTATCTTAAAAGACAGATTCGGAAATGAAAAACAATGGTTCAGAAAATATAAATAAAATGCTGTGAAAGTGATCGTGTAGTAACAGGGCCAGAGATCTCAGAAATGTGTTTTCTGTTCTCACTCTATTTCCGTTATCAGTGTACAACGAATGTGCATTCACTTCTGTATATGTCATAAGTTATCTGATATTATTATATATAATATTATAGTGCACACATAAAGGATTTTCCTGGGGGACTTCCCTTGTGGTCTAGTGATTAAGAATCCCCCTGCTAAAGCAAGGGACATGGTTTAGATGCCTGGTCCAGGAGATCAGGTCCCACACCATGGGGCAACTAAGCCAATGTACGACAACTACGGACCCCAGGCAGCTCAACTGGAAAGCCTGAGTGATGCAAGCTACAGAGTCCACGTGCTCTGGAGCCTGCGTGCCACAACAAGCAGCTCACAGCTGCAACCAAGACCAGATGCAGCTAAATATCAATAAAGACAATTTTTTTTAATGATTTTTCTAGAGAGTCCTGATTTTTAGTATTCTGTGCCTATTCTTTTTCTGTAAATTAGGGAAGGCAAATGCATGGCACGTAACTTATCATTCACCATTTCCATATCCATACTAGGCATTCATCACACCTCTCACCACTCCTTCTGGCCAGATCCAGATCCAGCCTCAAATGCCTTCTCAGATCACAGGCGGAGCCACTACACTCGATCATATTTAGCACTCAAGTGAAAACCCATTTGCCAACCTCGTAATCAATCTTCGAGTTTATGGAAATTTACTTTTGGCATCAGAACTCATCTTCCAGGTTGTCACTCAGACCCTTAAAGAGTTACAAACTCTGCCAAATGATACATAATAATTTTGAGTTTAAAGTATCTATTAATTAAGATCCAGTAAGGAAAGCAGAACATATTTTAGATAATTCAATAGAAAAAAATGGGAAACCAATTAGAAAGGTTTAGGAGTAACAGAAAGGGCATGTGAAAAATCATGGGCCACCCCTAGAGACTGGGGACAGAGGAAAACTCCTGACTTGAGGAGATAAGATAGTATTACTGAAACCCAGGACTTTGAGCCACCTAAAGGGATCTGAAAGCATGGCAGCAATGTGCTGGAGGAGTTTTGAAACGAGAGTGGCAGCTGGAATCACAGAGGAGATGCTAAGGACACCATCCAGTCAGAGAGAGGAAGAAATACCCTGGCTTCTTCCCTCTCCCTGTCCTCCAGTCTTCCCCAAGTGCCTGCCATTGCCTCGCCCCACCCCCCGGGGCTGAAAGCCTGTTGGCAAAGGTGTGTGCGAAGTGCAACTTGAAAGAACCAGCTCTCTGTGACACAGAACAGAGCAGCAGAAGGCTGGGGAATGGATCTCAGGACAAACAGGCAGTAGGCTGTTGAGCAGTACTTGCTTTACCAAGTTACACTCAACAGTGTAATGGCCTGGGGCAAAATGGCCTTGAAGGTGTGTCCCACCTGGTCTTATCCACAGGCTTTTAGGTGCCAGGACATCGAAAAGAAACAGCAGGAGACAGCTTCATCTTTAAGCCAGCTGATCACAGAACACTGACTTACTAAACAGCAAAGGCCTCAGAGCCATCTGACATTTGAATCCTTCTGAATAAAGTTGCTCTTAATTATTAAGTGCAGAATACAGCTGGGGTTTTCGTCCTGGGACAGGTAGCAAGAAATCAATTAGACTAATTTGTAGCCCCGTGTGAACAGACATATTCGTAAACTCTAAGAAAAGGCAGTTAGGGTGATGAAATAAGATATCAAAACCTGTCCATCAGTTTAATTACAGCACATCCTGCAAAGTCCTGGCACAAAGAGAGGTTTCTCCCTCTCACTTTGGAACACTGAAGACACGAGTCAAATTCTGGAGTCTCACACGCATCAGAGAGGAATTGTCAGCTGTTCCATATAACCCTGAGGTTTCATTTGACACTAAGCTGCTCATTCACTGGTTCAGTTGAAATGACAATGAAATGGAAGTTGACGATGGAAATGGATAGGAGCCTGTAGGTTATCAAAATCAAGCTCTGCTATCCTGAAGGACAGGAGGCATTTGTTTCCCAAGTTCTCACTCAAGTATCAGGTGTTAACCATGGATGTATGCAGAACACCAAGAACAGAGGAAAAGCACAATTAAAGACCAGCACAAGGCTACATTTAACAGACAGAGCTGGAGTCCCAGTCTTCCTTGGCTCTCTGTTTTCCTCCTGTGACGGACAGAAACAAGCCAAACAAATCCCAGACCAAGCCAAAGAGACAAGCAAACCAGCTTGCAAACAAGCTATGAACCCTGAGTTCTTTTCCTGATCATGGTAGGTTTGCGTGGGTCCAGCCACATTCTCTTTTATGGCCTAAGGTAACCAGCAAGTGATTTGTAAAAATCTCCATGGGAGTTTTTCCCCTTTCTAGGAAACTCAATGAGAAGCCAGCTCAAGAATGGTGGAAGCCAGATGGTGTAACGGTTAGAGTCAGACAGCCTATACATATAGACAGACATATAGGAGATGCCTATATGTCTAGGCCGCTGAGAACTAGGACAAGTTACATAAAATCTCTGTGGTTTTGCTTCCTCTTCCCTAGGAGTATCCAGTTCACAGAACCGCCATGAAGACTGAGGACGAGTATGTCGTTCAAGTGTTCAGTGCAGTGCCTAGCACACTTTACGTGTGGAATGGACACACAGTTATGTCCAGGAAATTCCAAATGCAGAGACAGAAAAACGAAATAATTAAAAGAAACCCTTCCCTTCTAATATTCTTTTTTGCCCCAAATTGTCTTCTCCTTTCCTTTTCTTTTTTCTTTTGCTGGCTCTAGAAGAACCATCCCCGCCTCCTAAAGTTTCTACTAAGTTTCCGAGGCTGATGGCTCAGTTGGAAAAGAATCTGCCTGCAATGTGGGAGACCCCAGTTCAACTCCTGGGTCAGGAAGATCCGCTAGAGAAGGGATAGGCTACCCACTCCAGTATTCTTGGGCTTCCCTTGTGGCAAAGCTGGTAAAGAAGTCGCCTGCAATGTGGGAGACCTGAGTTCAATCCCTGGGTTGGGAAGATCCCCTGGAGAAGGGAAAGGCTACCCACTCCAGTATTCTGGCCTGGAGAATTCCATGGTATAGTCCATGGGGTCCCAAAGAGTCGGACATGACTGAGTGACTTTCACTTTCCTGAGGTTCACCCTCTCTGAGGTACTAGGGATGAAGCATCACCCTTCTTTTTTTATCCTCCTCTGTTAGGGCCGAGACTCACCCTACTGGTGAGTGGGACATTGTGCTTATGCAGCCCAGCCTGGGTAAACTCACCTCTCCTTTTCACGGTGAGTTCACACCCAGGACAGGAACTACTTTAATGATCGATCCCTGAATGGATGACCTAGACGCCACAGACCCCTCATCAGATTTCCTTAGTTTAGCAGACAGATCCCCAGAGTGGCTTGAAACAATAACCATTTTGTTGCGTTGCATAATTTTCTGGGCTGGGAATTCAGGTGGGGCTTGGTGGGTGATTCTATTCTTCCATGTGATGTTGATAAGAGGTTGCTGGGTGGTGTACTGCTGGCAGAAGGGCCAAGACAGCTTCATTTACGTGTCTGGGGCCTTTGCTGGAATGTCTGGGAGGCTGGGCTCCACTAGCCCAGAATGCTTACCCATGACCTCTCCAGCATGGTGGCCCCAGCCCGGTGGCCTCCGATTTCCACTCCAAGAGCAAGAGTTCCAGAGAAAAAGGTAGAAGCCTCAAGGCTTTTTATGACTCAGACTTGGAAGTCAGAGCGTTCCATGTCCATCATCATCTGTTGGTCAAAACACTCATAAACCTGCCCAGATTCCAGAGGAGAGGCAGCAGAATACCCTTCTAGACAGGAGGGGCGTTGAAGAATTTATGGCTGTCTTTTAAAACTGCCAGTCTTCATCTTCTTTTAATAATTCCCGCTTGTGCACACAGTCCAGAGCCGCTCACGGTTACTTTTCAAGAGGGCCGACAAGTGCCCAGGCACTTCATATCGGCTCTTAAAGAATTGAAAAGGATCGTGTGTGTTGGTGGCAGCACAAAGAGCATCTGTATAAAGTTACATCGTAGGGAGGGGTCGAAAGAGACTGAGGGTTTTGAGCTACAGTTCATTACAGCCAGCCTCCCCCAAGTGCCTATACAGAATGCAAGATAAGAATGTGTCAGGCAGGGCCTTCTGCAATATTATTCTTAGATGCCCAATGTATAAATATCACAACTCCTGCAGTGTCCTGTCCATCTCTGTCATAGTTCTTGTCACCCTTGTAAGGATGGGTTCAGTGTCTAACTTTTCCTATAAATGCCATACTCAGTGAGGTAGAATTAGATTGTCTAATCAGCAGCGTATTCCCTATACTGCAGTGTCTGAAATACAGCGGATGAGCAATAAATACATTTTATTGGCTAATTATTTGGAGATGGTGGTAGAAAGAAAATGAAAACTGTTAATATCTAACACTAAGCTTATAATTTGCTATGAAGTTTTAACTTTTTTCCTACTTAGGTTGATGGGCTATAAGGCCTATGTATGTAGACTCTAAAGGCTTCCCAGGTGGCACTAGTGGTAAAGAACCCACTCATCAATCAGTGCAGGAGAGGTTAGAGGTACAGGATCAATCCCTGAGTTGGAAAGATCCCCTGGAGGAGGGCATGGCAACCCACTCAGTATTCGTGCTGGGAGAATCCCATGGACAGAAAAGCCTGGCAGGCTGCAGTCCATAGGGTCCCAAACAGTTGGACATGACTGAGCGACTTAGCACTCACACATGTAGAATCTAAAGTATGACATTTCAAGCTTTAATATTAATAATTCCTCAGTTGGTCCGATCACATTACCCTGATTATTGAAAGACATAGGTAACATCCACACATCCAACACTTACTAACAGCTTAGTTTATTATTTAGTTGATTATTCCATTTGTATAATCATACAATGATTCTCTTTTAAACAATACTGCTATACCTGAAGCTGGTCACACTATGTCTCCCTTCCTTCTATAGTAGTAAAGTGGTTTTTTCCCACACTCAGGTTTTTTAACAGAACATTTTCAAATATCAAGAAGTGCGATGAACTAAAAATAATGAATGGACCAAGCTCCGTGGAAAACGATTGCACACTCAGTTAAAGGTCTAATGCTCTTACCATGGGCCATGTCCATTCAGGAGGAACCCTGGGGCGGGGGGGGGGGGGGTCTCGTGGGAGCTGGGGCTGGCAGCGTGTTGCTGGGTATAAGTGACTCCCTAAAGACCTGTTTGGCAGCTTGGAAAGTTGAGGTTTAATACTGGCCCCATCCATTACCTTTCTAGTCAAAATGGGTTCCTCCCACTGGGCAGTGTTTTCAGATTGTGACTGCGGGTGCCTTCCTCGGGCAAAATCCTCCAGTGAAATCCTCGGGGGAACCTCATGCTCTCTTGTGCTCCATTCATACTGACCTTATCTTAACTTGAAAGTAAATGGGACCCAGGCATAGGGGCTGTGTGTACAGTGTGCATGTGTGTGTACCGTGTGTATATAGTTTGTGTATATGATGTGTGTTTCTGTAGTGCATGAATAGTGTGTGTATACTGTATATATATATAGTATGTGTCTGTTGAAAGGATATACAGTGTGTGTATTCTCTGTGTAGTCTGTGTTGCGTATGTACAGTGGGTATGTAGTGTGTGTGTATATAGTGTGAGTGCCTATGTGTAGTGTGTATAATATATATATAGTGTGTGTGCACAGAGACTGTGTGTACCTATTGTTTGTATTTGTGTGGTGTGTAAATAATGTGTGTAATCTATAGTGTGTAGAATGTACATATGTACAGTGTATATAGCATGTGGATAGTGTGTGCATATGTGTAGAGTGTGTACAATGTGTATGTAGTGTGCATTGTGTTGTGCATGTAGTGTGTCTATACTGTGAAGAATTTATAATGTATGTAGTGTGTCTGCATGCGTGTAAATGCTGTGTGTTGTGTGTGGTATGTGCATGTGTATGTGTGTATATGCTGTGGAGTTTGTAGAATGTGTGTGTAGTATGTGCACATACAGTATGTGTGTTGTGTGTGTAGCGTGTGCAGTGTGTGTGTGTGTAAACACTCTGTTGAGAGTGTGTGTAGTGTGTGTGTACTGTGTGGAGTGTGTACAATGTGTGTGCAGTGTGTGTATATAATGTGTGTAGTGTGTGTTATGTGTGCATGTGTGTTGTATATAAATATATACTGTGTCGTGTGTGTGTGTAAATGCTCTCTGTTGAGAGTGTGTGTAGTGTGTGTACCGTGTAGAGTGTGTACAATGTGTATGTAGTGTGTGCAGTGTGTGTGTGTGTAAATGCTCTCTGTTGAGTGTGTGCAGTGTGTGCCATGTAGAGTGTGTACAATGTGTATGTAGTGTGTGCAGTGTGTGTATGTGTAAACACTCTGTTGAGAGTGTGTGCAGTGTGTGTGTACCCTGTGGAGTGTGTACAATGTGTGTGCAGTGCGTGTATATAATGAGTGTAGTGTGTGTTATGTGTGCATGTGTGTTGTGCATATATATACTATGTTGTGTGTGCGTGTGTGTGCAGGGCACAGGGGACACTGAAGGAGGAAGAGGCTCGCAGAGGCAGAGGAAGGGGGTGAGGAGGGTCATAGGCAGGAGAAGCAGACAAGGATAAGGAGGGACCTTGTGGGGGAGACAGGAAGAGGGAGGGGAGTGTGAGCCTGCTTCACTTCAGTGACACACAAGGAGGGGCAGGAACAAGGAATGGTGGTCCTGATGCCACTCCCTGGCCCTGCCCCAGTTCAAGATAGCAGCAGTCCGGACGGCCTCTCGTTGGCTGTGTGGAACCCCTGTGTTTTCTGCACAGACTTGAATAAAGGACCGAGACATGGCAGCAGGGGCAAACCCAGGCCTTCCCAGGCGCCACCCCAGTGGCTGGGATCCCCCCTCTGCGGCCTGTACCCCTTCCTGTCTGGTCAAGGTGAGACACTGACCCTTGAGGCGTTTCACTTGAGGGGTGTCTCAGGGTTTTCTGCCAACCCTTGTTCTGGAGGTGCATTCCAGAGCTTGATATAAAACCTCTCCATCTTCCTGTGGAAAGAGAGGGGCGTGAGGTCACCGGCTTGCTCCCAGGCACCAGCGAGGAAGACTTGTGACCCGCCCTGAGGTCCCAAAGGGCACCCAGCTGCAGGGTGAGGATGCCGTGTCCCCTCCCACTGCACCACACTGCGGGCACGTCTGTGCCAAGGAGGCAGGGGCCAAGGAGAGTGGGGCCCAGGCAATACTGAAGGCAGAGCTGAGGAGGGTGAGGGCTTATAATCCTGTGCTCTGGAGTCCAGAGCCTGAATTCATATGGTACCTCAGGCAGGTAAGAAAGAGTAGCTGTGAGAATCTGTTGTCAGTAAAGTGCTTAGAGCAGTGTCTGGCACACACTAAGCACTCAATAAATGAGCTCTGCCATTCTAACCGGGCTTCCCAGGTGGCGCTAGACCCACCTGCCAATGCAGGAGACATAAGAGACGTCAATTCCATCCCTGGGTCAGGACGATCCCTTGGAGGAGGGCATCACAACCCACTCCAGTATTCTTGCCTGGAAAATCCCATGGACAGAGGAGCCTGGCAGGCTACAGTCCATGGGATCACCAACAGTCAGACACAACTGAAGCAACTTAGCATGCATGTCATTCTAACCATTTAGAAAAACATCAATAGGGTTCAACAATGGGCTTTAAAGATTCTTGTCTCCTTCCTGACCATTCCCTTGTGTTTCTAAGTGCAGAGTCCTGGTCAAAGGCAGGGTGGCTGAAAGTGTGTGTTCAGGCCTCTGAGGTGTGTGTGTGGGGACAGTTAAGGCCGTTGCTGGTCCACAGGACCCTGCAGAGCACTTTCTGAGGGGCTATGTTTCCCTCTGGTTGGGCACCCATTCATGCCAGTGCTAACGCTCAGGGAACCGGGCAGAAACAATGACCCGATCTTTACCTGCAGTCAGGGGAGCTCACCTCCACAGGCACTGCTCATGCTTCTGCAACTAGAGGGGGGTGAAAATGGTGGACTTCTCATCCAGAGAAATGACTGGCAAAACCAGTAACATAATTAAGGAAATCTGGCAAAGGGGGTGTGGGGAGTGGATGGAAGGGTTTTTTGAGGGGGAATAACTTCAGTCCATTATAACACTGCCATGGAGGTCTTGAGCCCACCTGACCAAAGCAAGCATCAGCCAGGACTGATCTGTGCAGGATAAAGGCTGCGGACACCGCAGATTCCAGGTGTGTGATGTGTACTGCTGGTCTGGAGAAGTTCACCCTGGAGGTGCTGGAGTTTTTAAAAGAAGAAACTATACTTTTTTTTTTTTTTTCCAGAATGTGGACTGTTAACTAGACTCCCAGGTAGACTGCTCCACAGGTACATTATGTTGCCTCTTAAAGATCATATTGTTTGGAGGAGGAGAGGGCAGAGTTCTTCTGGAAGGAGATTTAATTCCAGTCCTGTCTTAAAAGGTTGTTATTGTTCAGTATTATTCAGCTCAGTCGTGCCTGACTCCTTGCGACCCCATGGACTGCAGCACACCAGGCTTCCCTGTCCTTTACCATCTCCCGGAGTCTGCTCAAACTCATGTCCATTGAGTCGGTGATGCCATCCAACCATCTCATCCTCTGTTGTCTCCCTCTCCTCCTGCCTTCAATCTTTCCTACCACCAGGGTCTTTTCCAATGAGTTGGCTCTTTGCATCAGGTGGCCAAAGTATTGGAGCTTCAGCTTCAGCATCAGTCTTTCCAATGAATATTCAGGATTGATTTCCTTTAGGACTGACTGGTTTGATCTCCTTAAAATAAGAGAGGACCCAAAAAGCCAGGAGGCCCACGGGAGCCCACGGTGGAGGCTGAGCTCACCTCTAAGGTGTGAAGAGAGCAATTGGAAGGCCTGGGGGGAAAATCACAAGACCCATAGAGCAGCCACCTTCCCAGCTTTCTTGTCGTTCTCTGTGAGCAGGGCTCAGGTTCCCAGCATGAGAGCTTCCAGAGGACACATGAGAGTAGGGCCTGAGGCTGTTCTAACAACTTTCTGGCCTCTTCTCTGTCCCTAGTTGCATGGGACTTAGGAACTCAGCAAAGCTGCACCAACCAAGTGGCCTTTTCACAAGAAACATGGCAGAACTCGAGCATTCTGATGAACTTCTTGGACAAAAAATGAACAAAACAAACTAACTGCAAAACAAGCCCCAAAGTAACCCCCTAAAGAGAAATTTTTGAAGCCCTGGCTAGCAGGCTTACTGACCACGCAGATGGAGAACATGATATCAAAGAAGTTCTGCAGGGAGCAAGGGTCACCTTCTCCCCAGTTTAGCTGTTGTTTGTGGAGGTTTGAAAGTTCCATTAAAAAATATTAAAAATCCGCACGCCAACCCAGACATTCCTCTCCTCTCTCCTGCTTCCTTTCGGCAGCCACTCTCTGGTATCATGGCACTAGATATCTTTGCTGTCCCCGTAATCGTTGTAAGGGATACTCAGGGTCTGCTCCTCGCACGTCTTCCTAAGGTCCCGGCTGAGCTCTGACCAGTCAAGTCCATAGGGCTTGATCTCGCTGTACCGGCAGCCCAGGTACTTGAGGGAGCTGCGTCGCAAGCCTATCTTGGGTTCCTGGAGGAGTCCGTTGCACCAACCGCTGAGATCTCCAAGCTGAGAAAGGATGAGGCCAGCTTTCCTATGGAGCAAGCACAGAGGATGCTTAAGTTAGAAAGGCAAGAAGGCAGGAAGGACAAATAGTATGAGATTGTATGCTTCAAGAGGGCAGAGCCCAGGCTGTTTTGCTTACTGTTCCATGTTTAGTGCTTAGAAATGGGGGCGGGCAGGTAGGGGGAACTTCCATAAATGCTTGTCAAGAATGAGTGAATGTTTGCAGCAGCACCTTTTACAATAGCTAGGACATAGACACAACCTAAATGTCCATCAACAGATGAATGGATACAGAAATTGTGGTACTTATACACAAAGGAATATTACTCGGCTATAAAAAAAGAACGCATTCCAGTCAGTCCTAATGAGGTGGATGAACCTAAAACCTATGATACAGAGAGAAGCAAGTCAAAAAGAGAAAGACAAATATTGTATATCAATGCATGCTTACTAATGGAATCTAGAAAGATGATACTGATGAACCTATTTGCAAGGCAGCAATGGAGACACAGCCCTAGAAAACACATTTATGGACCTGGGAGTGGGGGTGGAAGGAGAGGGTGGGGAGAATAAGAGAGTGGCATGGAAACATATACATTACCATATGGAAAACAGACAGCAAGTGGGAATTGGCTGTGTGACACAGGGAGCTCAACCCAGCGCTCTGTGAAATGATGCCCTAGAGGGGTGGGATGGGGTGGGAAATGGGAGGGGGGTTCAGGAGGGAGGAGGCATATGTGGCTAACTCATGTTGATGTATGGCAGACGCCAACACCATATTGTAAAGCAATTATCCTCCAATAAAAAAACATAATTAAGGAAAAAAATGAATGAGTGAAATAATTAATTAATAAGGCTGGGTGAGCAAAGTAGGGCACAGAGATGAAACGAAACAAAACGCAATGAGGACAAATAAGAAAAAAATGACTAATACTTTAGAAATCTATGCCCTCTTAAAATCATAGAGTTGTCAGTTTCAAAAGACAAGTCAGATCAATTTACTTTAAAGCCAGTAATTTATCATCATTAAATGACAAACATAATATGTTTGACTGGATATTTCCCTTTTCAAGGCTATTTCTGAACTGAGTAGAAGCAGCCAATATATTGCACTCGGGGGATATCAAGTGTAACTAATTATGCCTGTCTGAAGGTAATTATAGTGTGATAAGGGCGCCAACAATAAAGTCCTCAGTGCATACTGACACAGGGCCATTCTTTGGGAAAATGCAGGCTCTCAGTAGCACACATCACCTAATTAATCCCCAGGTGAGCTCCTGCTCTGTTTTGTAATCCCCCTCCAAAGTCAGAAGGCCCCCATCCAAAGACCAGGAAGAAACGGAGGTGACGAGATAGCACCTGAGCTGTTGCAGATCCCCAAGAAAACCAGAACCAGAGAACCAGACAGAGGAGGGCAAGGTCTTCCCAAGTTCACGCACACTAGAAAGGAGTGATCCCACAGGGCTAAGAATAGGGTGTGGGACCCTGCATGTAGCTTGGGGAAGCTGGCTGTCACCACGATCTTGCTAATCAGTATACAGCTTCTCCCTGGCCTCCACTTCTGATGTTAGGGACAGGACCCCCTGATAACCAGTTTTCAGCCCACACTGGCTTTGACTCTGAACACTTAGGAATAAGTGAAGGAATGGGGTGCCCCTCATTTAGCTCTGTTCTTTCCCTTCTTCCAAAAACCATGGGTGACCAGAGACCCACGAAGGAATAGTCTCTTATTCCAACAAGCCCATTCAAAGCTGTAAAATCTGTCTGGAAAGCTCAGGGAGCAGGACCCCTTGCAGTATTTACATGGGAGGAATCATCTCTTTTCTAATTCAGTCCACAACTCTTTCCAGAAACTGGAAGTTTACACGAATGAGCTCTCAAGAACAAGACGCACGTTCATTTCAAGCCTCTTCTTCCGTCCTGGCCCCAGCACCACAGGGGTGAGCTCACCGCATTCCTAGGAGGGCGAGCAAGGGATGGCGGGGGATGATGTTGGATGCAAGGTATTGAGCTGCGGCAGCAAAGTCAAGGGGCTGTCGGAGTGTGAGGTCATCGGGGGCCAGTTGCGTTTTCTCCCACTTCAATGGTGGGTCAGAGAAAATCAAACAAACACTCTGCCCACTAAGTCACATCTTATTCAGATTGTCTCTCCTCTGCCCATCAGCCTCTGCTGTTTGGCTAAGCAGCCTTTCCAAAAGCTGTGATTGTCTCTCCTCTGCCCATCAGCCCCTGCCGTTTGGCTAAGCAGCCTTTCCAAAAGCCGTCAGCAACAGGGTCTTTGGTGGCCTTCCTCTTAATCTGCCCTGCTGCACGTCATTAGCTGCTGACACATTCTTGGGAGGTGGATGAAGGGCGCGGGAAGGAAGAGCGAAGGGCAGCCTCTGCCTCTGCATCATCTTGAAGAGATGGATAAAGGAACACATCCCAGCTATCCTCTCAAACAAATGGATTCAATTAGCCCATGGAGTTTTGTGGCAATTATTAGCGCCCGCTTAAAAACAGAAAATATTTAATTTGGGTCTCCCCTTGACTATCTCAGAGCCTGCAGCTTTCTTCTTTCTTAAGAGCGAGGCAACCAATGCTGTTCCTCAACATAGTTCAACTCTCAACTCAATCTGGAGGCCTCCATGAATTTGGATGCAACTGGATTGAACTGAACCAATCCTTTCTCCTTGCTTGCAGGATGCATGTACCCACTAACCCTTTCCTATTCATTCTCATAGCTAACTCCAAAGTGGGTTGATGCAGCTCAAGGCAAGAGACGTGTTTCTTGTGGTTCTCCCTCGGATCCATGACACTGAAAAATAAAGCTTTATTTTCCATGAAATAATGAAACTATAATTTCCCCCTAATATATAGCCTTGAAAACCCAATATTACACGTGAGAGAATCTTCTGGGAAGAGAGTTTTGAGAAGAGTGTCAAGTCAGCAGCAGGCCTTACTTTACAGTGAGATCCACGTTTTTTTCCCCTGCTCACTTTCATTAACCAATTTTCCTTCTGACTCTTGAGTTACAAGAGAGAAATTTTAAAAGCGATCCATACTGCCTTCCATTGAGATGATGCATGCAGGGTTAGTGCTATTCAAATTGTGACATTTACGTTTCCTGACAAAGAACTGCATATATGCACACTCCATAAATGTCAGAGGGAAGGAGGCAGGGAGCAGGAAATCAAAAGGGAAGCAGCGAGCACAGAGGGAAAGGGGACAGAGCTGGAGAGAAGGGATGATACTCATTATGAGTAATAATGAGGGCAGGAGTAAGGGTAAGGTATGGAACAGGGAAGATATTTCTTAATATGTATCTACTTTCTAACCCAGGGTTTGCTTTTTACCAAAACTGAGACAAAACAAGTTAAAAGGCCCTTATATAGTTCTCTCTGCCTCCCATCCATAGCCATGGCATCTGTTTGCCCAAGGACTATCAACCTTCATAAATTTCAGGAAATAATTTATGGAATGCCAAAAGATTCTTCCTGATCGTACACATAAAATCATTTTATTTTAGGAAGATAATCCTAAATTCTCTCCTTCCTTCAAAAGTAAGAGAATAGGTGGTGGAGGACAGATGTCTTACATGAGGGTCTCCCAAGAGAGTTTATAATTTCAGGTCACAAGAGGCACCCTGAGGCCGAGTCACCCTTCAGTCTGATGAGAGGTCAGATGGTTGGGATGACCTCTGGGTGATATCTTTGTTCATCTCTTTGGCAGAGGAGCAAGAATTCTGAGTGCCAGAGGATACTACTGTGTTGATTTTCTTCATTTATTTTCTCCTCTTTTTCTTTCTCTTCCCCCTCTCTCCCCTCCTTCTTTCCCTCCTTGCCTTATTTTTGTTCGTTTATGAACTCCTACACAGTTTGGGAACATATAAGTACCAACATTCTACACAAAAAGCCTCTTCATGTGTCTATCTGAAAATTCCACTATTGCCAGGGAAATCTTCTCTTCTCAGAGCAGCAGTACACAGCCATGATGAATGGAACGGATGAAAGTGGACTCTCTACACATTCCTCCCACTCCTCTCTTTCCAAGAACTCTATCTGCGTTGCTGTTGTTTTTGTTCAGTCGCTAAATTCTGTCTAACTCTTTGCGACCCCATGGACTGCAGCATGCCTGGCTTCCCTGTCCATCACTATTTCCTGGAGTTTGCTCAAATTAATGTCCATTGAGTTGGTGATGCCATCCAACCATCTCATCCTCTATCACCCTCTTCCCCTGACCTCAATCCCAGCATCAAGGTCTTTTCCAATAAGTCGGCATCAGGTAGCCAAAATATTGGAGCTTCAGCATCAGCCCTTCAATAAATATCCAGGGTTGATTTCCTTTAGGATTGACTGGTTTGATCTCCTTGCTGTCCAAGGGTCTCTCAAGAGTCTTCTCCAGCACCACAATTCAGAAGCTTTAATTCTTCAGCACTCAGTCTTCATCACAGTTTAACTCTCACATCCATACATGACTATGGTCCAACTCTCACATACATACATGACTACTGGAAAAACCATAGCTTTGACTATATGGAGCTTTGCTAGCAAAGTGGTATCTCTGCTTTTCAATATGCCATCTAGGTTTGCCATAGCTTTCCTTTCAAGGAGCAGGCATCTTTTAATTTCATGGTTGCAGTCATCATCCACAGTGATTTTGGAGCCCAAGAAAATAAAATTTGTCACTGTTTCCACAATCCCCATCCATTTGCATGAAATGATGGGACTGGATGTCATGATCTTAGTTTTTTGAATGTTGAGTTTTAAGCTGGCTTTTCACTCTCCTCTTTCATCCTCATCAAGAGGCTCTTTAGATCCTCTTTGCTTTTTGCTATTAGAGTGGTATCATCTATATATCTAAGGTTGTTGATATTTCTTCCAGCAATCTTGGTTCCAGCTTATAAGTCATTCAGCTTGGCATTTCACATGATGTACTCTGCATAGAAGTTAAATAAGCAAGGTGACAATATACAGCCTTGACGTAATCCTTTCCCAATTAGGAACCAGTTCATTGTTCCAAGTCCAGTTCTAACAGTTGCTTCTGCATAAAGGTTTCACAGGAGACAGGTAAGGTGCTCTGGCATTCGCATTTCTTTCAGAATTTTCCAGTTTGCTATGATCCACATAGTCAAAGGCTTTAGCATAGTCAATGAAGCAGAAGTAGAGATGCTTTCCTGGAATTCCTTTGCATTTTCTATGATCCAACAGATGTTGGCAATTTGATCTCTGGTTCCCCTGCCTTTTTAAAATCCAGCTTGTACATCTGGAAGTTCTGAGTTCACGTGCTATTGAAGCCTCACTTGGAGAATTTTGAGAATTACCTTCCTAGCATGTGAGATGAGTACGATTGTGCAGTAGTTTGAACATTCTCTGGCATTGCCTTTCTTTGGGATTGGAATGAAAACTGACCTTTACCAGTCCTGTGGCCACTGCTGAATTTTCCAAATTTGCTGACATACTGAGTGCAGCACTTTAATAGCACTACCTTTCAGGATTTTAAATAACTTAGCTGGAATTCCATCACCTCCGCTAGCTTTGTTCATAGTAGTGCTTCCTAAGGCCCACTTGACTTCACACTCCAGGATGTTGGGCTCTAGGTGAGTGACCACACTATCTTGGTTATCCAAGACCTTTTTTTTATAGTTCTTTTGTGTATTCTTGCCACCTCTTCTTAATCTCCTTTGCTTCTGTTAGGTCCTTTCTGTTTCTATCCTATATTGTGCCTATCCTTGTATGAAAAGTTCCTTTGGTATTTCCAATTTTCTTGAAGAGATCTCTAGATTTTCCCTTTCTATTGTATTCCTCCATTTCTTTGTACTGTTCACATAAGAAGGCTTTCTTATCTCCACTTGCTATTCTCTGGAAGCCTGCATTTAGTGGGTATATCTTTCCCTTTCTCCTTTCCCTTCTCTTCTTTTCTCAGCTATCTGGAAGGCCTCCTCAGACACCACTTTGCCTTGCATTTCTTTTTCTTTGAGATGGGTTTGGTCACCGCCTCCTATACAATGTTGTGAACCTCCATCCATAGTTCTTTAGGCACTCTGTCTACCAGATCTAATCCCTTGAATCTATGTGTCACCTCTACTGTAAAATCACAAAGGATCTGACTTAGGTCGTGCCTGAATGGCCTAGTGGTTTTCCCTATTTTTTTCAATTCATGCCTGAATTTTGCAATAAGGAGCTGATGATCTAAGCTACAGTCAGCTTCAGGTCTTGTTTTGCTGACTGTATAGAGCTTCTCCATCTCTGGCTGCAAAGAATATAATCAATCTGATTTGGTATATATAACCTATCTCTGAGTTATATAACCTAAAAGCAGAGACATTGAGGAAGTTGTAGCCTTGGGGCCATGGTAAGTTGACAAACACTACATTATCCTAACTTTGGCCAAGTTAGATGCCAAGGTGGGTCACTGGCTATCCCTACTCTGCCTTTCAAGAGAACACAGAATTTAGCTCAAAATATACCTGTATGAACTACCCTGGTGGTCCAGTGGTTAAGAATCCGCCTGCCAATGCAGGGGGCACCAGCTGGATCCCTGGTCCAGGAAGATCCCACGTGTCACGGGGCCTCTAAGTCCTTGTGCCACAACTACTGAAGCGCATGCCCCTACAGCCCGTGCTCCACCACAGAAGAAGCCACCGCGATGAGAAGCTCGCGCACTGCAAGGAAGAATAGTCCCTGCTCTCTGCAACATGAGAAAGCCCTCTCAAAGCAACGAAGATCCAGGGCAGCCAAAACTAACAATTAACTGATCAATTAATTTAAAAAATAAAGCTGTATATGCATATAACACATGCAAAGTTCATATACAATAAATTTTTTGGATAACCCCTTCAAGAAAATTTCTAATTTTCTTTCAAAAGACTAAGCTTTTGGCTCCTACAGTTTAGCCTTTGGAATGCTGCATCAGCATGACAAGGGGTAAAACAGCTCAAGGGCAAAGGTTTTTTTCAGAGCTCAGGAAATGCATTCATGACTTGACTCCTTCATACAGCTTATCCATAATGAATCTGTATGAACTGAGCTGCCTAGAAGCACAGGACCTACTTCTCCAGGCACCTAGGCTCATCAGGATATCTGCAAATTCATGAAGGCAGTATTATGGTGGAAGAGGTACAAAGTTTCCAAGAGCTGAGGTCTATAAAAGAGACGACGAAGTTTATTGACTACCTGGGGCCCAGTTCATCCTCACACCGCCAGGTGAATTCTCCGAAACTCTCATAGTGCTGGTTATAGTGGTAGAGGACTCGATGGAGAGTCGGGGAGCCCAGATCCAGGAGCGTGTTGTAGGCCGTCTGCTGCTCCTTCCCGCTGGTATAGCCGTTGAAGAGATTGTAGATCTTGTCTGCTATTTCTGACAATGGGAGAAAAGGCACATAAATAAGATTTTATATGTGTGTGTGTGTGTTTGTGTGTGCGCGCGCACGCACGTTAAGTTGCTTCAGTTGTGTCTGACTCTTTGTGACCCTATGTACTGTAGCCCGCCAGGCTCCTCTGTCCATGGGGCTTCTCCAGGCAAGAAAACTGGAGTGGGTTGCCATACCCTTCTCCAGGGGAGTCTTCCTGAATGAGGGATTGAACCAGCAACTCTTATGTCTCCTGCATGGCCAGATGGGTTCTTTACCATTAGCACCACCTAGGAAGCCCACATATGTATATATAAGTGATTTATATGTATATGTATATATGGTTATAAATACAAGCATGTATGTGTATATATGCATGTAAATGTGTATTTGGATATACATGTATGTGTGTATGCGTGTGTGTATGATACTTAAAGAACACTGAACCTAAAGCCTGGAGAAAAGTGGTTTGAGTAATTTACTTTATTTCTGCCCCATCAAGTTTCAGTTTTCTCTTCAATAAAATGAAAGGCTTCAAACAGAATCACTCTAAGGTCAACTGCAGTGATAATTTTCTTCACCCATGTTTCCTAAAAATACAGAGCCGGAGGCAAAAGCTCATAGATTGATACTTTATTGGCAAATGCAGTCCCAGGGAAGCAGAAGGGAGGATAGAGAGAAATGAAGCAAGAAAGGAGGCAGAGTAAAATATTAGAAATTGCTCTAAGGAACTGATGGTGGTTTTGTAGGAGACGATGTATGAAGCTACCCAGTTCCCACCAGTGCTTCCACAGGGAGAAAGAAAGAAGACTTTATATCACGTTCCCATCCAGGATCAGTCCATGGGACTTTCATGCTTGCCCCTGGGAGGCATTAACTCCCCTGCCCCTCTAGGCCGCATAGCTTTGGGTACAAATGCGATTCTGCAAAAGCAGTGTGGAAGCCCTGAGCAGTGGGGAGCAGCGTGTGGCTCAGGGATGAAGTTAGGCATGGTCAGGTCATGCCTCCAGCAACATGAAGACCTGGAGTGGCTACGGTGCCAAAGGGAACCTGACCCTGTGACCACAGGAATGCAGGTCCTTCGCTAGGGCCACCCAGACAGCTGGGAAGGCAAGCTTGCGGTGCTGGATCTGTGCTGACATATACACTGAATCCAGTGCGTTCTGCAGTTCCAAACGACTGATCTTTTGGTTTAATTTATACCCCTTAGATTTCTGCCTCCAAGGTATGCATTGATAAGCCCAAAGTTGGTGATGTGGCAAAGTGGCAGTGAATTTGTGTACCTCGGCATTCTTTCTTGTGGAGCTCAAAGCACTTTATCATTAAATATTTTCTCATTAAACCTGTCGGAAAGGACATTTGTTCACACTTCCTTCCTAAACAGCTGGGAACTTAGATCTGGAAAGCAATGCTTTGTCTTGGACCCAGAGTTAAACCTGGGGATGGAGAAACTAAGTTCTACAGGCTTCTGAGTCAGACTTTGCCCGCTTGACCTCCTGTTGTCCAAAAAGCCCCGATTCCTTTTCAAATGAATTCAAGGCTGCTGGTAACAACAGAGCCATCATTGTAAGAGTTTCCTGGGTTGGAACAACTAAAATTTTTACCTCTGCCCAAACACTGCAATGATTTCATTTTTTATTCTATCCTGCTCATTGTCCAGGAGCCAGATATTACTTCTTTAGTGTCCTGAGTGGCCAGAATAAGGCTAGACATTGTAATAGCTTCAAAGATGTTAGCTCAGTGGGGGAAATTCATGACTTTGGGAGTCATTTGAATCTGCTTTGGGGGAGGGTTTCTGGTGATGTATCTCCAAACCAGGTTACACCAACCCATTAGCAGTTAAACCCTTGTAACCAGCATCTTTAGCTACAATAAAAATAATTTTAGTCCAGAAATTCATTTGGATTTTCAGGACTTTAAAATTCTCAGGTTGTTAAAATAAGATCAAGAAATAAAGTGGGCAGTGATTTAGACTATAACGATCTTGGTATTTATTATATATTGATAGAATATAAAGAATATAAATAAAATTATATAGATTTTAAAGAGCTCTGGTATTTGTTTACAGCCTATTTGACTGCCAAGAATGTTACACCTGTGAATTCTAATCCTCACACCAGCACAGCACAATGATTATGAATGTTCTTGTCCTACAAATGAGGACCGTCACAAAGGCCAGGTTATCTGCCCAAGGTCGCATAGCTGGTGTGGGCTGGAGTCAGGGTTGAAAACATTATCTATCTCCCATTGCTCTTTTGCCTCAATGCTCAGGGGATGGTAGTGTTAAACCAATTTGACATGCAGGAGGCAGGGTCTTGGGGTATGTATTCTGGAGTGACTACTTCTGGCAGAGGACATTTCCCTGGCTGACCCATAGATGCTACCCGAGAAAGAGTCCAGTCAATATGCAGGAGTCTGTCATTTCGGCAGTAGAGATGGAAAGAAGCAGAGGGACTCTCCTAAGAGCTCTGCTGTGTTCAATGGGAGACGGGGAGTGTGCACTTAGACAAGAATGACCAATAGAGCAACATGCATGTGATCAGATCAGGGCCCAGACAGGGCGGGCTGGGGTTCCTTCTCCCACCCTTGTACTGATGCCAGTCTGTTCTTATTTCTGGTGATGGGATGTAGCATCCCAGGCTCCGGCCCTGGTGGTGACATTTTGCTGAGGAACAGTGATGACTGAGAAGGTGTTTTCTGGCATATTTACTATTCTCCTAACACAACAGTAATATCCAACTAGAGAAGGCCATTAGCATCACCATTTGTGTCCAAGACCAGGTGAGATAGGCCCAGGTTCCACGATAAATCTCCTAAAACCAAGGTAACCTAACTCTAGGGTGTGCTTAAAAGCCTCCATCAGTAAATGGGATGCTGTATTCAGAAAGATCTACATGCTAGGCTTCTGGAGACTGAGTATTTCTGGCTCTTCCTAGCTCCACTGAGGGGATTTATGGATATTATTTCATTAGTTTTCATAGCATCTGAGGAATTCACTAACTCAAAGAATGTTAAAGACTCTAAGGCATTTTTGGTTATCATTTACCCAGCTTTCAGCTTCCCAGAAGTCTTGAGCTATCCAAAATACATATGGGTCTTTCCTCTCTTGACATGCAGGGTATTCAAGAACAGTTAAAATGCCAGTGAGGAGATGGCAACGTGTCAACATATGCAGCCTCATCACAAAAAGATAAAAAAGAGAGAGAGAGAGAAGGGAGTTAAGAACTCTTGAGCAGCAGAATAAACCAACAGGGTTGGGACTAAAGGCCTCAGACCCAAAGGTATGGTTTGAGAACAGGCACCATGGCACCGAATGGAGCTGGGCTCCACTGGCTGTGTGACCTTGGACAAGCTACTAACCTCTCTGGGTTTTAGTTTCCTTGTTTGTTCAGTGATGATCAATAACACATACCTTCCAAGAGTATTATGAGGCTAAAAGTGATGATGAATGTAAAGCCTTTCTTTCGCATGATGTCTGGAAGGAGCAAGTACACATTTACTGACTCATTGATTCATTCTAAAACATCTTTAACTGAGTGCTTACCACATGCTTGACATTTTTCTACATACTTGGGCTACATCAGGGAGAAACTTGGATAAAAGTTCTCATTTTATGATACAGTCTGGTGGCAGGACACATTCAGTGAAGCAATAGACATAATATATGAGTAAAATACGGTGTGTTAAAAAATAAAACAGGACCAGGAAGACTGGGAGTGCTTGATGGAGCATTGCAGTTTTAAATATGAGGAAAACGCTGGAAAGATGACAATCAAGCTGAGGCTTGGAGAAGGGGAGACAATGAGCTGGGGACGTCCAGGGCAGAGCAGGCCAGTGAGAGGAAACGTTAGCACAGAAGCTCCCTAGCGATGGTGGGCAGCAGATCTGAAACATGCGGGTCACCCAGGGTGTCTGGAAGTGAGGGAGGGAGAGAGCTGGGCAATACTAGATATTACTTTTAAAAATCACTGTTGCTGGTTTTCTACTTGATCATGTTTTTCCCAGTGCCATGAGACAGAGATTGAAACACAGGAGTCCAAGAGCAGGGCAGGGGGAAATAGTCTTATTTAAATGAAAAGGAGTGACTCCAAGGGCAGGAGGGAGCTTTCTTATCCCTCAGCAGTGGTTGCTCTTTTTACTAAGAAATAAGCATCCTGGGAAGCATCTATCCCTTCTGCAATGGCCTCCTTGGTGGCTGTGATGAAAGTCTCCTGAATGGAGGTCCTAAGTCATCAGTTTCATTATTTTGGTGGGGAACTACCTAAAACCCCAGTCTGTCCCCGCACTGATGGAACTGACCGTAGAATTCCACGTTAAAACTTGAGGACCATGAATCTCAACTGGCTTTTTATCTTTGTCATTCTTGCGTGCTGTATTTAGTCACTCAGTCATGTCTGACTCTTTGCAACCCCATGGACTAGCCCACCAGGCTCCTCTGTCCATGGGGATTCTCCAGGCGAGAATATTGAAGTGGGTTGCCATGCCCTCCCCCAGGGGATCTGCCCGGCCCAGGGCTCAAACCCAGGTCTTCTGCTTTGCATTCTTAGCACTGTCCAAACTGCAAAGTCCCTTCCCCCGCATCCTCCAAGTCTGTCTGTCCTCTCCCCGACCTTTCTCTCTCTATGCTGCCCTGTGCTTTCTTCACACCAGGGATTCTCAAACTTGAGAATTAAACTTGATTCACAGGCAGGAAGGCTTGTGAAAGCCCAGGTGTCTGGTTCCCACTGAAGTTCCTGATCCAGTAGGTCTCAGATAGAACCTGAGTGTCTACATCTCTGATGAGCTCCCAGGTGATGCTGCTGTTGCTGGTATGGACCACTCTTTGACCACCACTGCTCTATACTAATTCATTCTCTCAAAACTTTCGTACTTCCTCTGGGACCAGCACTGTTACATGGCAACCAACTCTCCCCTTGCCCTTGACCTTGGCCCACTCCTCCTTCCCTCCATATCCCTATGATGGCTGAAACCGGAGAAGGCCCCTCCCCCAGATGTCTGTGTGTCTTCCTCCCTCACCTGCTTCCCAGCCCACTCTAGCTGAAATTCTACTCTCTGCAGCTCTTAATCCATTCCCCTGCTTCTCCATAACATTTGTCGCTATCTGACACAGTATTTATTTTCCCTTTTTTTGTTGTTGTTGTTTTTTGCTCTGTCATCCCTGCTTAAACATAGTCTCCATGAGGCAAGGGATTTTTTTTCCCCCCTAAAGCCTAAGTCAGATATTTAGGAAGGGCTTGAAATAAGCTGTTTTATTTGATAAATTCAGAAATCTGATTACAGAATTCTTGAAAATAGATTCTGAGCCTTGTTCTTTTTGTTTCTTTAGCATCTAATACCAGGGTGTGTTATTAATGAGTAAATGGCTGTGGAAGTAGCAATGAAGAAATGGATAGGATTTGTGTTTGGCATCAGGAGAGGAGGATGGATGCTGGAGGAAAGATGGATCAGAACCAGCCTTTGCTTAGTGAAGAACTCCTATAAGGCCGCACCCCAAACCTAGAGACTAAGTTGATTACTTATTACTGAACATAGCCTTTCCTGCTAGGAGAAGGGTGGTTTTACTGGTAGGAACTTATTTGGTCAAAGGCTTTACAGTCATGAGGTGGTAAAATTCTTCAGAGAAGAATTCCTAGTTTAGGAAAATGATCACATAAGAAATAGAGTCTGGCTTTCTGTTAGATTAATTAGGAGCTGAGGTCATGCTCTGGGTCACTTAAAAGGTAATTCCCATTTGTTACTAGTTGTAAACTCCACTCAAATGAGTTATATTTATGATCACCATCTGGGTTTGAAGAAGGCAAAGCATGTTTTTTTTTTTTTTTGGATAACTGCTAGGCCAGTACTAATTTGCAAGGATGCCCTTAATTAGCCTAATTCATTAATCTCCACACCTGCCCTGTACAGGACTCCTTCCTGTCTGAAGGATAGCAGGACCTGGGAACATTATTTCATTCTCTCGGCGTTAAATTGCCTCTTGCGCTCCCAGCTGGGCTGCTGGGGTTTCAGAAAGTCTTCTTTGCCAGGGAGCACAAATGATCAGAAGCATATTTTGATATGCTTTGGGTACTAGAATTAACACAAAGAAGCCCCACAGAGAAATAGTATAGTGGTCTCTCCCTGGCTGATTACTCTATGTTGTGTACATGCTAAATTGCTTCAGTCATGCCCAGGTCTTTGTGACCCCATGGACTGTAACCCACCAGGCTCCTCTGTCCATGGGATTCTCCAGGCAAGAATACTGGAGTGGGTTGCCATGCCTTCCTCCAGGGGACCTTCCTGACCCAGGGGTCAAACCTGTGTCTTTAATGTCTCCTGCATTGGCAGGTGGGTTCTTGATTGCTGGTGCCACCTGGGAAGTCCTACTCTTTATTCCAAACTTGCTCTACCCATCTCTTCCTGCAGGTGGCATTATGAGGCATCTTGCCTACCTGCTTATCACCCACTGATGTCAACCAGCCCACTGCCTATTCAGCAAGGAAATCCAGGGTGCCTGCCGCTGCCAGCAAGGACATTGGCAAAGTCTCCAAAACAGAAAGAACTGGGGCACCTTCTCACCACCTGTCCCTGCTCTGGCTTGGAGTAAGAAATCAACAGATGGTAAAGTAAGGGTGCCATGTGTCCTCCCTAGTCTCTCATCTAAGGATGTTCCACCTCAGATTATGTTTTCATCATGGAGGGATTTCTCAAATGTTCAAAACTCATTCTGTCCACACCCTACACGCCAGGCAGCATTCACTCCAGAGAGAAACACATTGGTCTTATGCTTAAAGGTCTCCAGTCAGCCGTAACATCTCCACAGTCTAAGCTTTCTGGAACCAGTCAGTCAGCATGCTGCTTTCTGAGAATTAGGGACACCATTGTGAGCAAAGAGAGACCAGAACTCTGCTCTCATGGAACTCACTGACTAATGAGGTAGACAGGCATTGAATAAGGCATTATAATAACAAACTGAGATAAGTGTTCTGAAGGAAAGAAACATGGTACCATGAGGGCATCAAGCAGCGGCCCTGGACCCCTGCTCGGAGCAGGGACGCTTGCTCTGAGAACTGTAAACTGAGAGGAGTTGATCAGTGGAAGGGATGGGGCTGGAGCACACTTGAGGTCAAAAGCCCAACGTGGGCAGAGCCTCCATGTTGGAAATGATGTGCTGAGGTACTGAGAGAGGCAGTGAGGCTTCAGAAAATACAGAGATTGATGGGGAGCAGGGGCAAGAAGAAGCCGGAGAAGTGGGCAAGGGATCCTCTATTTAGGTCCTAATATGCCTGATACATATTTTTATCTTCATCAGGAAAAGAATGGAAACCCATTAAAGGGTTGTAGGAGGAGGCATTAAAATGATCAGATTTCTTTGTTGAAAATAACTATGCTTTTAGCATGCGATGCATGTTTAATGAGGTAGTAAATGAAAGTCCTTCCCTTTCAGAAGTTGTAAAGTGCTACAGCATCAGGGATCCCAATTAAGTAGATCTAGGGTTTCCCTAGAAGGCAGAAGAAGAGGGCAACAGAAGATGAGAGGGTTGGATGGCATCACCAATTCAGTGGACATGAAACTTGGGCAAATTCTGAGAGATCCTAAGGGACAGGGAGGCCTGGTGTGCTGCTGTCCATGGGGTTGCAAACAGACACGATTTGGGGACTGATCAACAACAACGGGCCTTCCCTGGTGATCCAGCGGTGAAGAATCCACCTTGCAATAGGAGACACGGGTTCGATCCCTATTCCAGGAAGATCCCACATGACTCAGGGCAGCTGAGCCCACAACTGCTGAGCCCAAGCTTTAGATCCTGAGAGCAGCAACTACTGAACCCACGTGCTGCAACCACCGAAGGCTGCAAGGCCTCGAGTCTGCTCCGCAGCCAGAGATGCCTCCACAATGACAGGCCACGCACCGCAGCTAACGAGACGCCTCCAAGTGCTTCAACCAGAGACCCAGCACAGCCAAGCAAACAGACAGATAAAACGTTTTCAAAAATAAATACAGTAGGTTTAGGTCACTCTTCCCAGTGTGACTTTGCATCACCATGGCGTCACCCCTTGAACATTGTGGGATTATATCAACTCATAACCAACTCGAGGCAGCTGGAGTTGCCTTAACTCATGTGCCACAGTTAAGGTGATTTGAGGGGTACCACAGGCCAGCTTGGCAAGAAAACTTCTCTTATCAAAACCTGTGCAGCCTAAACTTCTAATATCAGTCACCATTTCTGTTAATATGCACATGCTATTGCTAACCCTTATGGCAGAAGGAACTAAAAAGCCTTGATGAAAGTGAAAGAGGAGAGTGAAAAAGTTGGCTTAAAGGTCAACATTCAGAAAACTAAGTTCATGGCATCTGGTTCTATCACTTCATGGGAAATAGATGGGGAAACAGTGAAAACAGTGTCAGACTTTATTTTTGGGGGCTCCAAAATCACTGCAGATGGTGATTGCAGCCATGAAATTAAAAGACGCTTACTCCTTGTAAGAAAAGTTATGACCAACCTAGATAGCATATTGAAAAGCAGAAGAAAAAAAAAAAAGAAAGAAAAGCAGAGACATTACTTTGCCAACAAAGGTCAGTCTAATCAAGGCTATGGTTTTTCCAGTGGTCATGTATGGATATGAAAGTTGGGCTGTGAAGAAAGCTGGGCGCTAAAGAATTGATGCTTTTGAATGGTGGTGTTGGAGAAGACTCTTGAGAGTCCCTTGAACTGCAAGGAAATCCAACCAGTCCATTCTAAAGGAGATCAGTCCTGGGTGTTCTTTGGAAGGACTGATGCTGAAGCTGAAACTCCAGTACTTTGGCCACCTCATGCGAAGAGTTGACTCATTGGAAAAGACTCTGATGCTGGGAGGGATTGGGGGCAGGAGGAGAAGGGAATGACAGAGGATGAGATGGCTGGATGGCATCACCAACTTGATGGACACGAGTTTGGGTGAACTCTGGGAGTTGGTGATAGACAGGGAGGCCTGCTGCTGCTGTTGCTGCTGAGTCACTTCAGTCATGTCCAACTCTGAGCGACCCCATAGACGGCAGCCCACCAGGCTCCCCCATCCCTGGGATTCTCCAGGCAAGAACACTGGAGTTGGGTTGCCATTTCCTTCTCCAATGCATGAAAGTGAAAAGTGAAAGTGAAGTTACTCAGTCATGTCGGACTCTTAGTGACCCCATGGACTGCAGCCCACCAGGCTCTTCAGTCCATGGGATTTTCCAGGCAAGAGTACTGGAGTGGGGTGCCATTGCCTTCTCCAGGACAGGGAGGCCTGGCGTGCTGCAATTCATGGGGTCGCAAAGAGCTGGACACCGCTGAGCACCTGAACTGAACTGAACTGATTGCTCCGTTAGCAGTCCAGGTGCTAGTATGTATTGGTAGTTGATCAGATCACTTTAACTAGTGCCAGGGCCCTGCAGAAGGGGTGTCCAGCAGGGTGAAATCCTGGTTGTGGAGGGAATGTAATAAACCTTAGAGCAAGGGACGCTATCCAGACACCAGGAAGCTTCATGGGAAGTAGCAGTCAGAAATGCGCTATCTATATAACGGATGTTGACTGAAAACCAACTCTTCCTAATTGACAAGGGCTCATTCTGGTGCATTGAAAAAGGATAATTCTTTACCAAAGAACTGATCCATAACAATTCCAAAATACAGAATGAAGATTTTGACACATCTTTTTAGGAGGGAGTCATACAGCAATGCACTCTAAATCTGTAGTCTTCCTTTCCTGTAATTCAAAATAAACCTTCAGATGTACCAGAAAAAAAAAAAAAACAAAAACAGGAAGAGGGTAAGTGAGCTGATGGGCATCCTGAGGGCAGAGGTCACAGGTACTAAAGCACCTGGCGTCACGTCCCTAAGCACCTGGTGTACTGCCTTGTGTGTCTGGGGCCTTCACCAGTGTCTGCTACGTTCCCTGACTCACAGGCCATGTGGAATACCAGGGTGCAATGCAGATTTCCACACCAGAGGCAGAGGTTGAAGTGTTCCTGCAAAGGAGATGCTCCACTCCTGAGCCTTGAATTCTCCCCCTTCCCCACTGAACTCCAGACTGTTCTGTCTGACTCCCTGGCTCCGTCTTTCCCCATGGTGAGGGGAGGTCCCTGGAGCATCCCTCAGCAGACTCTGCTGGCCTCCGCATCTCTTACCTTGAGCTTTGACGTCATCCACCACAGGGCACGGGGTCTTCACAATCACATCACTTGGCCTGGAGCGTCGGCCTGTGTTGTCCACGCCCCACAGGGTGAACCTGGCAGGGAGAGGAGGGCATCAGCAGAGAGAACTCACCGACCCAGCCTTGCCTGGATGCACGGGTTTCCCCGGCTGCTCTCGCCACTGAGTCATACACTTACTACCATCACCCAGGTCATAAAGTATGAAGCATAGAGTCTTTTACTACTTTCTGGTGGGTTCTGGGCTGTCATTTGCTGTCTTGAGGATACTGCATGATAGCAACCATCATGGCACAGGGCAGTGTTCCTCCAAGTAGGGTCCCCACACCAGTAGTATCGCCAGGGAAGTGGATAGCAATGAAATTCCTCATACCCCATGCCAGACCTACTGAATCAGAAACTCTGGGCGAGAACAAAATCTGTGCTATGACAAGCCTTCTGGGTGACTCTGATGCCTGTTGCTGCTGCTGCTGTGCTAAGTCACTTCAGTCGTGTCCG
Organism: Capricornis sumatraensis; assembly: GCF_032405125.1. NCBI lineage: Eukaryota > Metazoa > Chordata > Mammalia > Artiodactyla > Bovidae > Capricornis > Capricornis sumatraensis. Next base: position 65,295,745 of record NC_091082.1, read on the forward strand.
ACTCTGTGCAACCCCATAGATGGCAGCCCACCAGGCTCCCCCATCCCTGGGATTCTCCAGGCAAGAACACTGGAGTCGGTCACCTGATGCCTGTTACATCCTGACAACTACTGATCTGAGGAAAAGAGCATGCATCTACGGAAACAGATGGTCTGATGTGGGTCTGAAACCTCTACTTCCTGCCATGTGGAGTTGTAGTTAACACCTCTGAGCTTTATTTTCCCTCTCTGTGAAATGGGGATGATAATAAAATTGCTTGCAGATCACTGTGAAGATGAAATGGGATAATAAAACTCAGAAACACCTAGCGTAGTACCTGGTGCTACACACACACACTCACAGACATACACACATACCCCAGAAAGAGGATAAAGACCTGGCCATCAAAGGCTGAATGTAAAATTTCCCCCTTGGGTGATGGAGCTGGATGCAAAGGAAAAAGCAACACCAGGCTCTGCTACTCAGAGAGGAATTTGAATATAACCATGAAGATAACCCCTGGTGTCAGTGCCCAGGGCCTCTAACAACTAATCTAGTGAGTCTAAGGCAAATCATTAATACTGCTTTTCTTGTCTCTCTCTGTTTTGCTGTGTCTCCCTGGGAGGCTGCGTTTATTGGCAAGTCTGCGTCTTCTTTCCTCTGGGCAGAGCTGCAGGGAGGAAGAGAGGGGAAAAGAAGAAAGAGGCCCCCAGACAGAGGGGCCCGGGCACCTGTTCAGGTAAATGAGCCTCAGACAGCTGAACTGGTGAGGCAGAAAAGAAATGGAAATTGCCTAAAGACTCTGCCAGGAAATAACACGAGTCTCTCGGCAGAGAAAAGACAGCCTTGCATCTACCCGCTGAGAAACCCCGGGAAACGGTCAGTGTTAAGAACCTGTGTGTGCTGATGTGCTGTTTTCCCTCCCTCTGCCCTCCTCAGAGTCTCATGCTGGAATCCCACCCCACTGGCTGTGCAGGACCGCCCCGCCTCTTTGCTGCCAATCAAACAAGGAGCAGGTGCTCGGCTTTTCCATCTTAGGTGTACAAGTGACTCTGTCAGTTCCACTGCCCTCTGCTTCTCGCCCTGCTCCTTAGTTCCGATCTACCGCCTTGCCTGGTATTAAACCCCTCTGCCACCCTGATCCAAAACCCAGGGGCTGGCTGCCCTTCTCCCCGGCCATCCCTCCCCTCCTAGATCCGAGCCCTTGGAATCCAGGCCCACACTCCGGGCTGCCTGGATCCCTAGCAATGGCAGCCCCCAGAATTTTTCATCATTCCTTCTAGACCCCCCAATACACAAACACTGGATCAACCTCTTGCTACTATTTCTAGAATTGGGACTGAGGCCACCACACCTGAATCTGGCACATGTGATCTGCCCTTCTGGCACCTGCTCTGCTTCCCAGTCTTATCCCCACAACCCGGTCTCAAGCCAGGTCTCACCCTCCTTCTCTGCCCTTCTGCTCCCGATCATCTTAGCTGTTTGTCAGGGCAGGCTGCAGACCTGCACCCCACCTTCAGGCACTCCCACGTGGATGCATCCCCCTCACCCTCACGTGCAGACTCTACCCTGACCCCATTTCCAGTGTCCCTTCTCTCCAGAGTCAGAAAGGAGGAAGTCCTAGTCTCCGTGAGGTCAATGCCCAGCTGCCAGCAAAGTCACAGGACTGCTGGTGTGAGCCTGGCCCTGTGCCCTGCTCTCACCACCAGGCTCTCTTCCTTCACCAGCCCCTCCCCAACTATGTGTCTGAGCCCACTTCCTGAACCCCCGCCCTGAGATCCAGCCCGATGTCCCATCCTCTGTTAGACCGCTCTGCTTCATCTTCTCCAACCCACCTCCCAGGGTCCTGAGAATCGCCTTAGGACTCCAGGTCAGGGCTGGCATCTTGCTACCTGCTGATGGGCCACGTGATGCTGTCTGCCTGAATATTTACAGGTTTAGGGCTGGCATCTTGCTACCTGCTGATGGGCCACGTGATGCTGTCTGCCTGAATATTTACAGGTTTAGGGGTCACCTGCCCTGGACTGTCAATAGTGGGTTCCAGCCACTTCTTGTAGCACGCCTATTTAATCTTGGACACTTGATTTTTAGCAGTTTCCCTGGACTGAAATGTCCTAAGTCTCAGGTAGCACAGTGGCTGTCAGATGGATGCTCTCTCTCAGTGCCTGGGATGCAGTTAATCTTCACCCCACCCCACTCGGCTCATTCCCCTGAGTTTCGCTTTGTGCTTCATCCTGCTGTGAGTTCTCACTAAGTCTACTGGATTCTGGGCTGGGATGAAATTTTGTGTGCTGTATTTAATTCTCATTACTCTGTCTGGGCAATTAGTATACAATTTAGGGTCCTAAGCCATTATCTGGAGAAGGAAATGGCATTCCACTCCAGTGCTCTTGCCTGGAAACTTCCATGGACGGAGGAGCCTGGTAGGCTGCAGTCCATGGGGTCACTAAGAGTCAGACTCAACTGAGCGACTTCACTTTCACTTTTCACTTTCATGCATTGGAGAAGGAAATGGCAACCCACTCCAGTGTTCTTGCCTGGAGAATCCCAGGGACAGCGGAGCCCAATGGGCTGCCGTCTGTGGGGTAGCACAGAGTTGGACACGACTGAAGTGACTTAGCAGCAGCAGCAGCAGCAGCAGCAGCAGCAGTAAGCCCTTATCATTTTTAATAGCAAAGCAAGGTATTAGGAAAGTCAATGCTTCCCCACATGCTTGTAAATAGAGAAGACTCTTGGCCTAAGAGACCGTCCTCAGTGGTCCTGGCTCTCTCAGTCCTGGAGGGACCTGAGGAGTAGCTAGATTGCTTTTACTGCTGAAGCAAGCCTGGGGAACACTTTACGCATTTCAAGAGGAAATGTCACCTGCAGTTACTTCAGGAAGTCTTCTCTGTTCATTGTCAGCATCATCGTTTCTATTTTTGGACACTTGCAGGACAGTAAGTAGCTGGAATCAGTGGGCAGAAGAGATAAGCTCTGCCCCCAATCCGAGGGCTGATGTGCAAGTGCGTCTACTGCCTTGTCCAGAGCTGCTGGTCCCTTCCCACCGCTGCCTGCCTGCTGGGATTGCTTGGCCTGTCGTTAGAGCCTGTGTGATGACACGTGTATCGTGAGGGTGTGTGTTTGTGAACCAACGAAATCCTGCTCTAGCTCCAGGGCTGATGTTTTAAAGGACTGAAATCTGATGTGCAAGGAGCATCCACGGGCTTCCTGCCTCAATCTGCATCTCCACCCCTGCCCGCTCCAGGTGTGGTGGTTTCTGCAGATGGCTCCAAATCCACTCCCTCTTTCTGAATTATCTGTTCACTGTCTCATCCCCCACCCTCCAAAGGCAGCGGCTCTCCTGTGGGCACACACTGTGATGTGGATGGTGGGCTACAAGGCTCAGGAGTCATCTCCCCACTCTGGCCTCAGTTTCCTCATGTGTAAAATGAAGATGTCGGACCAGACACTCCCTTTTAACCAGGGATCCTTAGCTGTTTTTGCACTGTAGGCCTTTCTCAGAATAATGCTTTTCCAATGCATCAAATAAAGTGGGTAGGATGACAAAGTGAGCCAGTTATACTGAAAGGATGTTCTACCTCTGTGGACCTCAGGTGAAGAGCCAGCTCTGTGCATTAATGCGAGTAATAAGATCATGCTCGATCCTTCCAGTAGCCTGGGCTAGCTGGGAGTGAGATGCTGTGAAGAACGTGCAAACTTGATTCAGTTCTTAACCACCCACCACTGCCAGACAACAAGCTGTGTGATCCAGAGGAAGTTACTTAGTGCTGCTGAACTCAGTTTCCTCAACTATAAAACGGGAACAGCAACCATAATCTCACAGGGTTGGAGGGTTCCCAGAAACACCTACACGTAGGGAACGTGCCATAAATAAAGGCTGCCTTCCTCTGTATTACAGATAAGGAAACAGCAACGTTGTGTCCCACTTCATCAGTCATCGGCTAGGGACAAAGCCAGGTGTGGGGCCCGTGTGTTCTCAGCTCTTAATGCAGGGCTCCCCTCCTTAAGCCAGGGACTGATGCTCTGGTTCTCTTGATAGCTCTGCAGAGGAGCCTCTCTCCCAGGCCTGCCCGCGCGCCCTCTGCATGTGATCTGCAGCGCCACCTAGTGGAAGTTGGCTGTTTCTTCTTCCCTCTGGCTCCTGCAGTCTCATCATTTCTTTTGCAATCAATTAAGAGGGAGACCCTGAAAGCTCACCTAGGATAGCAGAGTTGGAGAAGGCATCAGACTAAGGTCTTTGATCAGGAAATGTAGCCAGACCAAGGCCAACATAAGGAGGGTCCCAGGGTGGGTAAAGACTGGCACTTGTAACAGACAACCACGCCAGCTTCACGCTCATAGGAGCCTTGAAATTCCTAATTAACCGTTGTAACTTAGTGACAGGAATTATTGAGCCCTCATTATATATGGGGATTCCAGTTGCACCGAGTTTGAGGCATTTCCAGGGGGTTAGGTGTTCCATATTTCCAAACCTTTGTTCCTTGTATCGGTTCCTCTACTAATGAAGGACGAGCATGCTCAGTCACTCAGTCGTGTCCGACTCTTTGCAGTCCCATAGACTATCCCGCCAGGCTCCTCTGTCCATGAGATTCTCCAGGCAAGAAGACTGGAGTGGGTTGCCATGCCCTCCTCCAGGGGATCTTCCCAACCCAGGGATCGAACCCTTGACTCCTGCATCTCCTGCCCTGGCAGGAGGAGCCTTTAACAGCGAACCAAGGCTGCCCAAACCGCAGGCCAGCTAATGAGAATCCTGAGGAGACTTGCCTTTGTCCTACTGTTACCATTTATGTCTCTCTATTTTCCAGCTCCTCCAGAATATCGCTTGTCTTTACGTATTTTGTTTTCATCAGCCTGGCCCCTTGGTTACATCTCTCTTTCCTGTACTGAAGATATTCAGCCTGAGCGTGGAAGTTCGTTTTCAATCCATGTCACTCACATTTCCTGTGCTTTTCATCTCTGAACTCTTTCACTGTGGAAATAGAAACAATTTATTCTGGAAACCTTGACTCCATTCTCACGACCTCATCTGTAAACTGCTAAATGTTTCTCATACTGATGGGGTCAAAGGGTCCCAGAACCGCATCACTGTGAATCCTGCCTTCGTCCCCCAGTGTTGCCATCATGACTTAGATTACATCACTATCTCTCCCCTTTTGGTGTCTTTTATGTCTGCGTTGAAAATACTTCGCAGTTGTTCCCAGAGCACAGAGGGAAACAGGGAAGCGCTACCAGCAAGAATAGAGCTGGTCCAAGTGCCCCAAGATAGGAGCTCGCGGCATTTTCTTTGAATAAAGACCGTCTCTCACCTCTATAAAACTATTTCAATGTGGCTGAGGCTAGATTTTTTAAAACAGAGCTCTTAGTATTCTACTCCTTTCCTCCAGAAGAAAAAAAGTAATGATATCCTCTGACTTTCAGCATTCACTTTATTCTCCTGAGTTCACTTTCGTCTAGCCCCTTTCTTCACCGTCTGTTTCCACCCCATCGCCTCCTGGCCGCTCACCAGCACCCCTCTTCACCTCTGCCCTTGCTGTTTGCTCCATCTGGTGTGCCTTTTCTAACATGGTGCTACCTACTGCAAATCCGCACAACCCAGTTCAGATGACTTCCACTCTACTTAGAATGAATCACAGCTTTCTTTTCTCTTCTACGACATGGTCCTTGCTCTTTTATATCTAGCCTTTATTTCATTCTGCTTGATGTTAAAGCTAGCTGTTTATATGTTTCCCCTCTGTGTTGCAAATTAGGATAGGGTTATATTATCTTTTTTGATCCTCCCCATCCAGTGTTTAGAAAGTCCCCTATAATGCTAGGCCTTCCCTGGTGGCTCAGATGGTAAGGAATCTGCCTGCCACGTGGGAGACCTACCTGGGTCAGGAAGATTTCCTGAAGAAGGATACGGCAACCCCCTCCAGTCTTCTTGCCTGGAAAACCCCCTGGTGGGCTACAGTCCACGGGGTCACAAAGAGTCAGACACGACTAAGCGACTAACACACAGAACACTATAATGATGATTGAGACAAGGTTTGGAACACTTAGTTTTCCAAGTCTGTAAAGGAACTCAAGTAGTAAAAAGGAACCCGCTAAAAGTCCAGGGGCGCCCAAGGCAAGGAATAGCGAGGCGGGTGTGCGCCACTCACATGTAGATGGTGTCGGGTTCCAGGCATCGGATGATCAGAGAGATTGTGGTGAGCTGCTTGTCTGGGACCTGAGAGGGCATCGCACACGGAGACTTCGCCCCGGAGATGATGTCGTCTACGAAGCTTAGCACCGTTTCTGCCCAGAACAGCAAGGAATAGAAAAAGCATGAGAGACAGTGATGGCCAAGCAATGTCTGGTGATGATCAACTCCATGAAAACTTATTATGCAAATCCTTTGGTCCCCCGTCTTCTTTTTTTTTTTTGTAATTAATTGATAGATTCCCTTGGACTGCAAGGAGATCAAACCAGTCATTCCTAAAGGAAATCAGGACTGCAAGGAGATGAAACCAGTCGATCCTAAAGGATATCAGTCCTGAATACTCATTGGAAAGACTGATGCTGAAGCTGAAGCTCCAATACTTTGACTACCTGATGTGAAGAACTGACTCATTGGAAAAGACCCTGATGCTGGGAAAGATTGAAGGTGGGAGGAGAAGGGGACGACAGAGGATGAGATGGCTGGATGGCATCACCGACTTGATGGACATAAGTTTGAGCAGGCTCCAGGAGCTGGTGATGGACAGGGAGGTCAGGCGTGCTTCAGTCCATGGGGTCACAAAGAGTTGGACAAGGCCGTTTGACTGAACTGAGCTGAATTTATCATTTTTTAAATTTTTGGCTGCACCCAGGGGCATGTGGGATCTCAGTTCCCCAATCAGGGATAGAACTTTACATCTCTGGCATTGGAAAGTGGAGTCTTAACCCCTGGACCACCAAGGAAGTCTTGGTCCCTGATCTTAAATTCCCAGTAGGGAAAGGAGACCTAGAAGGAATGTCTTTTCTGAGTGATTCACACCTAACTAATCAGTTTGGAGCCATTTGTCCAGTTAGTTTCAGAAACAACCACGGCACGATGGACCCAGCACACCAGCGAGCGCTTTTATGACACGCTCTTGGCTCGGGCAGAGAACATCTGTTCTGGTCAGTGGTCACTGTGAGACCTTCACAATACCTGTGCACATCAGGAAAGGCCCAGAAGAAGCAGGAGCCAGCTCTCCATGCCCAAAGGCAGTGCGTATGTTCCCAAGCCTCCGTGATAGTTTCACCGCAAGTTATTTGCCCTGAGTGAGGCCACCCTGCTGGTGCCCGTGTTCATGTGTCAGTTTTAGGAATGATTTATGTTGACCTTTCTCTATGTCTAGACAGTAAATACTGAGGCATGAAACACTTTTCACAGGGTACTTCCACTCCTTTAAGACTTCCCTCTTCCAGCGGGCCCTGGCAAAAGCAGGTCCTTGCTTTAGGACAAGCAACAGGATCTTTTGCTTGCTTGCTTTAGGACCTGGCAAAAGCCTGTCCTTGCTTTAGGACAAGACACAGGGTAATAAGCACATCTGTTTCTACATGCTTTTGCCTGGATGGGATGGGGAGTGGGGGTTATAGGGATTTTATTTTTTTTGCCTGTAATCATGGCAGTGGTTAACACAGAATTGTTTCCTAATTGTGGCCTAGGATAAATAGCGTATTGTATTGTTGTTTCTTTGTAAGTGTGCCTAGAGGCAATGAAACGGACACCTCTTTCATAAACAAAGAGGAAAACAAAATCAAAACAAGACTTTGTCAGCTACTCACAATCCAAAAGCTCTTAAACGGGGAAGATGCTGCTGCTGCTCTCCCTGCTCTTCCCACGTGACCCAGGGACCCTGGGGACCGGGGGCAAAGGCAGAAGGCAGGACATTTTCCTTTTCTCTCTGCTACCTTGGATTAAGATGAGCCTGCCAAATGGGAGATGCTCACCTGTCTCCACTTTGGAGTGGTCCATCCTGTCAGTGACCTTCTCTTGACGGATGAGGTAATCTACAATCTGCACCCCGATCGGAGGCTCTGAGTGTTCCCACTCCAGGACCACAAGGGTGCTGCTGGGCTCGTGAACCGTGGACAGTCTCAGCCTGAGTGCAGACAGGAAGAAACATGAGACAAGGACCCAGCCCAGACCTGGGATGTCTCCTGATACCACCACTCGCCACCTTCCCAACTGTTACATGGTAAACTCTCTTTTCTAACTTTTCTTGACCAGCCACTAAAATGATGTCTTTGAGGGCCTGTCTCCTCGACTAAAAAGTAAAGATTCTTGAAGGTCCTTAAAGTCTATATTTTATTCATCTAAGAGCCCATTACAAATTGGGGACTCAACATTTATTGGTAAATAAATAAGCAGGTAAGTCAAAGATAAACGAATACTTATACCGCACAGGGTGAGCGGAGAGGGCCTTTGGAGTAACATATTATAGGCTTGCAAATATAACTTCTGGATTTGCTCTTGAAAAATAAGAAAACGTGCCTACAAGACTCATACCAAGGCCCACTGAAGGTAATGTCTGGGAGAACCCTTTATTAAGAAGGACAGTCGGCTCAGCTTTGAGAACATTATAAGATCTGCCCTGCTGGGGGAACCCTGGCTTCCCCTCTTGTTATGGGGACTGACATCTGCTCAGTTTGGAGGTCGTGTTCACAGGGGACTTTACTGAGCCAGAGAGAGCTGGACACAGGTCAAGTTCTCCTTAGGGCAATGGCCTGCGTCTGCAAACTCAGGCTCTGATTTCAGTTTCTGTCTTTGCTCTTGGGTTTCTATGACGATCCCGATTCCTGATTCCAGTCTTCCATCGCTTTTCCCAACTCACTGTCTCCTCATGACATGTCAGTTGTCCATTCTGACCACTCTTTGCCACCTCATCCCCTTTCGTGCCTGGCAGAGATTCAAGAAACACTGCTGACATACACTGGTATGGATTTTCTAATGATCCAAGAGGTTTCAGTTCTCTGTCTTTGTTCTGATTTCATGTGTGTGCTGTAGGTTTCTCATTTGTTTCTTGTCTTTGTTCCTTCCTAGACCACTGGCTTCGGGGAGTTTTCCCAGTTCTTGGTTACACCAGTCTCCTTCCCTTACATGTGTCTCTGCCACTCCTCTATCTCAGACCACCCATGAGCAAGGCCCTCTAGTCTCTGCTGAGCTCAAAGATGTATCACTGGTCTCAAGGATTCCCAGGCAAGGTAGTGTGGATGGATCGCACCAAAGCAATGTTCAATTTCAATTCAACAAATGTTTATTAAGCACCCATTACTTGTAAGAATATGCTTAGTGCTGAGGATGCCCAAGCCAGCTCCAGTCCCTTCTTCTATGGAGTGGTCACCAGACCAACATACAATTATACATGTAATTGTAATCACGTGTGATAAGAACTCTAACAAGAAATCATGGGAGACTCTGGGAGTGACAGCAAGGAATTCAACTGGTGGGAAAATAATACAAACCACATGCTCTTCAGTGGCTTTTACTAAGAAGGACTGCATGGTTTGCATATGACAGTAAAGACGGAGCAGACCCCAAACAGTGCAAATACTGACAAATTCATTAATCAGAATCGTATGCACAGGGCTATTTTGAAGAAAAAAAAACTAGGAAGCTTAAGTAACTAAGACTTACTGAGGATTCAGATTTTGTGACAATAGTGACTAAGTCTGTGGCCTCTACTGAAAAATAGGACTGTGTATGATTTACACAGGCTTGTGTAGAACTAGAGTGCAACTCTATATCTAACTACTGAGAAAAATTCAAGAAATTGAGGTCTTGTGATGGAAGAAGTGATTAGAGTTGACAAGGAAAGCAAAATCCTTAACAGACTTTCCTGTTTATGGAAATTTAGCCCAATTTGATTTTTTGCTGTGACATTTAGTCAATACACCTTTAGAAATGAAATCAGCTCACACTAATAACTGGATTTTGTGTCCACCTGATGATAACAATTTGGTGGCTTCCGTATTTCAAAGGTACCTGTTTTAGTTGGCGAATCAGTCTAGAAGCACCATGTTTTAGGGTCTCCCTTTCTACCAAAAGAAAGAGCTGTTACTCATAATGAGCTTGATTCCCTTTCGAGTTAAGAGGTCCACGTCATGGCTATAAAGAGCAAGAAGCCACTGGCTGGTGTGTCTAAAGTCACCCAAATAGAGCGACTTCACTTCATTTAAGGAGACGTTGGACGCGTAATGACCCTCCACCACTGCGTTCTCCTCGGTCTCGTGTCCTTCCTGCTCAGTCCTGGCCCTCTAATGCCCACCTGCACCTGCATGGAACAGACCAGAGGGCAGCGTGCGCCCAGGCCAGCCTCTCCCTCGCTCGCTTCCTCCTACCCTCTTGCTCCCAGTTGCTCAGCCCTCTAGTTAGCAGGCCCTGATCCTCCCTTTGGGCTCTCTTTGCCTGACAGTGCACAGGGCCAGGCTTCTCTAGCTTGTCCAACCAGCCCTCTTTAGTAGACACAGTATTTCTGTGCCTCGCTCGCATGGTTGAAGCCCCACTGAAGACTAATAGGGGCTCCTGCCCTTTACATGAGGAATTGGCTGGCCAACTCTGTTCAGCCTTCCTCGGAGGGGATGGAATCCAGGGATGGAAACTGGACATGTTCATTCTCACCTACCTTTGAGCCCTTTGCACTTTGTTCACCCCTCAAATGCAGATACCCCTTAACACGAGTCCTTGACCTGCCACTCTTCCTGGTTGATAGTCAGTCTGGAGCACCCTTTCTCCTAGCTCTGGTCCTGTTTCTCATTTCTTTGGGGCTGAGTTCAACCTTCTTATCTCTAGTAGTTACTTTGTTACAGAGCTCGGATCATCTTTCCTGCTGACCAGTGACCATCTCTGTAAGACTGTCCCACTATAACTCTAAGGCAGGTCCAGAGGGAGTCAACCTCCTCCTCAAACCTGCTTCTCCTGGGATGCTTGTTTTCTCAGCTGTAGCCTAGTCATCTTCCCAGCCACTCCAGTCATAAGGCTTAAGTCCATTCTCAACTTCTCCTTTCTTCTCACTCCCATACTCAACCAGTCACCAAACTCCACTGGTTTGACCCAAAGTCATCTCTCAGAGGTATCCTCTCTGTACTATGATGGCTAAGACCACTGTCTCTCATTATGGTTCTGCTTCCTGTTCTATGACTTTAGAAAAAACTATTCAGTCCATCTAAGTCCGATTCCTTGTCCATTAAAGGGGAGGGGTGATAACCACTTTACCGCTCTACACGGTGCCTGTCACCCAGTCAGTGTGCTTTTCGCCCGGGCCTTATAACTGACCTCTAACTTCACCCACTTCTAACACATTTTCCCCTCTTAGCTTTGAGCCATGTTGTCCTGATTTCTCCACCTTCAGGGAGAAATTCCAGCGCCATCTCCTTCATGAAGCCTTTATTATTCTTCAGATTCACACTTGGCCATTCCCTTTTCACATTTCTTTAAATGTCTCATATAACTCTTTTTTTTTTTTTCCCCTGGCCACACCATGTGGCAAGTGGTATCTTAGATCCCCAGACCAGGGATCAAAACCCCTGCCCCCTGCCCCCTGCCCCCTGCCCCCTGCTCCCTGCAGCGGAAACACAGAGTCTTAACCACCAGGGAAGTGCTTGTCTCATATAACTCTTATCAAACCCTTCCCCTCCCTGTTAAATTTGTGAACCTGCCTCCCCTGAAAGACTGAAAGTGCCCCGAAGGCAGGCACCATCTTTTTCTTTCTGTTCCCCAGTACCCAGCCCATTGCCTGGAAAATAGTGAACAATCTTTAATATACGTTTGCAGGATAATGCTAAGACATGCCAGCAAGAGAAAGCCCAGAAAGGCGGGACTCGTACACGGGCTGAGGGAGAGGCGCGCAGGTGGGGAGCCCGTCAGCTCCGAAAGCAGTGGAGTCACACCGACACCAGTCCTCGATGACGTCTCCGGTTCCCGAGCACCAGAGGGAGCTCATGGTGGCCTCCAGCAGGAGCTGCAAGGGAGGGCAGAGACAAGAGTGAGCGTCAGGGAGCCAGGGCCGGGTCGTCAGACTCTAGAGATGGAGCTATAGGGGCTCTGCTTGGCCCTAAATAAGTCCAGCCAGCCAGCTGCAACACCATCTCTCCGTGTATTTCTACCCCAGGGGCGTGTTTCTGCGAAAGCTGGGCCTCCGAGGACCTGTAGGGTGTCCCTGTCTCATTAGCATCGCTGCGGTGGAGGGCTGGTGCCTTGGGAGCCAGTCTCCTTCCACCTTGCCACTCCCTCCCATTCTGCACCAGCATTCTACTCTCTAGCTCTAGCGACACGACCTCATCTCCACCCACTCAGCGGGGCTACCCTTGGCCCAGAGGCACTCAGCCTTTCCTCAAATGCCTCTCAGGGCATCCTCCTCTGCCCTCTTCACCACCCCCCGCCCCACCCCCCGCCCAGGATTTCCTCTGTACTCCTCCGGCATGCCTTGTATCTCACTTACAATATGTATGCAATTCTGCCTTGGGCTGTGATTATGCATCATGCCTCTCTTTCTAATGGAAGGCAGAAGCCATGTGACACACAGGCTGAGACCCGGGCTCTGGAGCAGTCCCACTGGGTGAGAACTCCAGCTCTGCCAACACCTGCCCTGCGACCTTGGGCAAATGACATAAAGTCAGGTTCCTCAATGGTAAAATGGGATAAAAACAGCACTTTCCCTATAAGGATGTTGTGACAATTAACATTGAAACAAGTCTATGCCCAGGAGCATGGCAGAGTGCCTGTGCTAATACACACATTGAATTGAAGGAAGCGAAAGTCTCTTAGTCGTGCAGACTCTTTGCAACCCCAGGGACTGTCCTCTGTCCATGGAATTCTCCAGGCAAGAATACTGGAGTGGGTAGCCATTCTCCCGAGGATCTTCCCAACCCAGGGATCGAACCCAGGTCTCCTGCTTTGCAGGCAGATTCTTTACTATCTGAGCCACCAGGGAAGTGCAAGAATACTGGAGTGGGTAGCCTATCCCTTTTCCAGGGGATCTTTCCAACCCAGGAATTGAGCCAGGGTCCCTTGTATTGCAGGCAGAGTCTTTACCAGCTGAGCTACCAGGGAAGCCCAATGCACACAATAGTCGTATATCAATAGTACATGTTAGTCATCAATAAATACCGACAATTGTTATTGTCTTTAAAAGACAGGGTCAGGTCTTATGAGGAAGCTTGTAAATACCACAGAAGCTAGAACAATTCTTTACATACAGTGGTTTCACAGCAGATATTCACTGTTCAATGAAAGGACGATAAGATAACATTAGCTCAGTGAGGGAACAGAACTTGTGAGAGGGGCAGAAGAAGTGGGTCCTGAGGGGTCCTGACCCTTCAGTGGCCCCCCCGCCTCAATATCCCAACCCCAGCCCAGGGTTGGGGAGAGCCTGAGATGGCCGCAGGGCGAGCCCAGAGCTTTCTCAGGGAACTCACCCTCTGCAGCCTCCGCTTTCCCTGTGGTTCTCTTCCCTCAGTTCCACCCTCACTTAACCCACACATGATTGATAAGTTAGAGTAATGACACAGCTATCCCAGGAAATGTTAGGCCAAACAATTAAAGAAAGAAAGAAAGAAAAAACAGAAGAGAAGAAGTAAAAGAAGAGATAATCCTGAAAAACCAACATGTCCAAGCCCAAAGCCAGTATCCTATGTCCCATCCACCGCAGGTTAGAAGACACCAAGTCCATACTGACAATCCCCTCCCACACCACCCACCTTGGAAAGGGAGCCTCTAGGGAGCAGGGGCCAGGCCATTCTCCATTATCAGTACTGTCTGTGTTTTCAAGTTTACAAAGCCCTTTTAGATGCTGACTCCTTTGTGAACAGAGTGGAGCCCTGTAGAGCCTTCCCCTTCATCCTTTGCGCTGGCTCCTCTCTGAAGTACCGAGATGATAGTATCTGATGCACATTTCCTGAGTTGTTTTACTGATGTCAATCCCCCACCAAATGGAAGATGCGTCTACTTGATGACCAGGCTTCCTGGAACCTAAGGGCTGCATCGATAATGTTAACCCCTGAGACACTATCCTGTTCCCTCACCATCAGCCATTCAGAGAACTGCTCACCACGAATGGATCACAGACCCTCCTCCTTCACCAGGCCTTTAAAACTGTTTTGCTGAAACCTTTCCAGGAGTTTAGGGTTTTGGAGCACAAGCCACTGGCCTTGTATTGGGATCCTTCACAATACAGGCTGCATTTTCCTTCATCATGACCGGGTGTCAGTAGATTGACTTTACCACGCGCAGGTGAGTAGACCTGAGTTTGGACAGTGACACTTTCATTTGAGCTCCATGATAAACCGTTAACATGATTCACAGTGGAAGACACTTACAGAGTCCAAGAGATTAGGTCACATGAACTTGCTCATGGTCACAGGTTAGTAAATGGGCAACAGAATGGATTTGGTATCTCAGGCTAGATGGACACATCAAGCTGTCTTGATTAATGCCATATCCACTAGCTCCCAAGATGAAGCCTGGTCCATACTGAGTGCTCACTTCATGTTTTCCTGGACTGAATTATATTAATATATATATGTACATATATACATAAATATACATATATATTTGTTTTTAACTAGGAAAACAGGAAACCGTTGAGATGAGCAGAATGAAGAGGATTTCATGGCTGCTGCTTTAGAGTCTTTAATCAACTATTATTGATTAAGCACCTATAAAGACCATTTCCTGTGCTAAGCACTAAGGATACAATGCAAAGGTAAATATGGCCCTGGCCTGCATTAAGTCTTACAGTTAATAAACAAATAATAAACAAAAGTTATATAAATAACCACAGCTGTGACAAGGACTCCAGAAAAGGGTGAGATGGTGGCAGGAGGCACAAGGAGGGGGCCCGTATCACAGAAGAGTGTGGGAATGCCTTCATGAGACTGGAGGGATAGGTCAAGAGTAATCAAGTCACAAAAGTTGGAGAAGTGTTCCAGGTAGAAAAAAACCAACATTAAGAGGACTTTAGCCTGTAACATCAACTGAGAAAAAGTTCATCTGGCTGTGAGAGCGAGCAGGGGCAGAGGGATGCTTAGGAAGTGGGAGGGTGGCAGGGTTGATTACAGAGAGTCCTTGGACACTGTGTGGGAGGGTGTCATGTTCTAAGAGCAACAGGAAGTCATCAGAATGTTTCACACAAGGGAGCAACATGACCAGATTTTCCTCCAAAAGGTGTGACGACCGTCCCTTACGATGGCAAACATTCTGAATGCCATTTCAGACCATTCCCTGCAAGTTCCTCCCCTTTAAATTCTGTGCAAGAGGTAACTGCGAAGGTAGGTTGAGGGGACCAGAGAGGAATTGAGAGGGACAAAGGAAAGGGGCAAAGTAAGTGATTAAATAGTTAATCCCACTAGCGGATTGTAAGTAAAGAAAAAGTATGGGAGATCCTGTAAGTTAATAATCATTCAAGAAAGCAGCTTTGCTTAACCAAAACCAAGCAGGCTTGCTTAGCAGCAGAACCATGCTACGGAAGCATGCAACATGCCCCCAAACAAACCATGGTGGCAATAGACCCACATCCTGCCCAGTGAGCTCAGTGAGTTAGTGACTCCTAGGACATGCTCTCTGCACACACAAAAAACAACAATTTATGGGAAAGTGACATCTCAAAGTGCATGCACGCACTCATTGTGCGTGCACGCACGCTTATTTGCTTCAGTCGTGTCCGACTCTTTGTGACCCCATGGACCGTAGCTCGCCAGGCTCCTCTGTCCATGGGATTCTCCAGGCAGGAATACTGGAGTGGGTTGCCAGGGGATCTTCCTGACCCAGGGATCGAACCCTCATCTTTTACATCTCCTGCATTGGCAGGTGGGTACTTTACCACTAGCGCCACCTGGGAAGCCCGCCCTCATTGTAATGAGACCTTAAATAATTTTTCCATAGTGCCATGACAGTCGCAGCCTGCCCACATAGGAAAACTCCCCCGCTCAACCCAGAGAAGGAGCTGATAGAAGCGTGATGTCTATTCAAGAATGAGGAAAAAAAGTGTTTTTTTCCCTCCTCACTCTTCTTTTGATTATAAAACTGTAGCCTACCAAGTTCTCAGTGCCCAGCCCCCTCTAACCTGCCCATTTATAAACCTCACAAGCACCTTGTTCTAATAAGTCACTTCTTATTTATCACTTTGCCTCTCACTGAATTCTTTCTGTGTTAAGGCATAAAGGACTGGATCTCCTTGGAGCACACCCTGAAATGTCTGAAGTGATTTCAGAATCAAGAAGGTACAACTTGGGAAAGAAAGAGAAGGGAAAATTACATTTTTCTTTGTACCTCCAAGGTGCCGGGCATTGCATAGGAGTCCTGGTTTGTCATTAGATTTAATTCTGATTCTAAAAAAGAAATCTAATTTCCAATTTTTATTATTTTTTTCTAAGGAGAGCAGCTGAACTTTCAAGTTCATCTATCCATTCATTTTTTTTTATTGATCATTTTGCTTGTTCATTCTGCAGAACGACATCTGTGTGTGACTATTGTCAGGCACTGGGATTTCATTTTTTTAATATAAATGTATTTTAACTGGAGGCTAATTACTTTACAACATTGTATTGGATTTTCCATACATCAACATGAATCCGCCATGGGTATACACGTGTTCCCCATCCTGAACCCCCCTCCCACCTCCCTCCCCATCCCATCCCTCTGGGTCATCCCAGTGCACCAACCCCGAGCATCCTGTATCATGCATCGAAACTGGACCGGCAATTCGTTTCACATATGATGTTATACATGTTTCAAAGGCACTTGGATTTCATAGACGAGAAAGATCTCACAGTCTAGGGGAGAGTGACCAACTATATAATCATGAGAGTAATAGGTGATGCATGCTTTAAAAGATGCACACACCTGTACCATGGGGGCTACATGAAGGAATGCTGGGTTGGCCTGGGAGAGTAAGGGAGGGTCACGTTTGAGCTGGAACTTGGAAGTAACAATAGGAGTCTTCCAGTGGCAGTAATGTGGGAGAAAGCACTTCTGGGAGAGAGAGCTGCAAATCTGAAGGACCAGAAACATAGGAGAAAACATTCTGTATTTAAGGAGATACAAGGAGTTAAATTTTAGAGGATAAAGTATAGCGTGGGTGCAGCCTAACCATGTAAGTGAAGACAAATTGGATAGGGAACTGCCTTTGTTAATGATGTGCTAGGGACTTTAGATCGTGTCAATAGATTCTACTGAGCCACTGAATTACTTTGCTGCTATATGATCAGAAGTGCATACTAGACTAATTAGTTAGATGACTCTGACTGGTCTAACAGGAAAACCAGTAAGAAGGCGACTGTAATAAGATGGTGGCCTGATATTGCAGCGGATGACTGAAATTCAATCCATGCATGATCAGTCACTCAGTCGTGTCCAACTCTTTGCAACCCTTTGTACTGTAGCCCACCAGGCTCCTCTGTCCATGGGATTTCCTAGGCAAGAATACTGGAGTGAGTTGCCATCTCCTCCTCCAAGCAATTGTCCTGACCCAGGGATTGAATCCCTGTTTCCTATGTCTCCTGCACTGCAGGCTGATTCATTACCCACTGAGCTGCTTTCCAGGTGGCGCTCGTGGCATAGAACCCACCTGCTAATGCAGGAGATGTAAGAGTTATGGGTTCAATCAATGGGATGGGAAGATCCCCTGGAGAAGGGCATGGCAGCCCACTCCAGTATTCTTGCCTGGAGAATCCCATGGACAGAGGAGCCTGTCAGGCTACAGTCCATTGGGTCACAAAGAGTTGAATACAACTGAAGCAGCTTAACATGACTGAAATATAATAGTTAGGCTGTGACGGGGGTTTGATAAAAAGAGGATGGATTTGAGATATTTGTGGCCCTTGGTGATGGAATAGATGTCAGGGACAAGAAAAGTATAGGAAGCATCCTTGGTCTCCAGTTTGGGCAACTTGGTAGAAACTAATGTCTTTCACTGAGACAGAAGCATGGCAGGTATGGCTTAGGGTGGAAGATGGTGAGTTTGTTGGATTTGAGACACCTGGTTGGTTATATGGCTTGACTTAAATATTGAAGTTGCTCAGTTGTGTCCAACTCTCTGTGATCCCAGGGACTGCAGCCTGCCAGGCTCCTCTGTCCATAAGATTTTCCAGACCAGAATACTGGTTTGACTTACATGTTTTTAAACTGCAGTCACAGACTAGACTGAAATATGGCATTAGGGAGTATTTAGTCCAACAGACGGAAGATAATAAGGCCAAGATGTTGGAAAATTGGCTCAAAGATCCATCAAAGAGGTGGGGATAGAAACACACTGAGTTACTAATGCCAGGACTCAGCCCCCCTCCCCTGGTCCTTGGCTTTGTCACTTCTCATCTCCATCCTTTGGGAGAAAGGGTACAATTAGAAAGAAAAGCAGAGGAGCAGAGAGAATGGTGGAGACAGAATATGTCTAAGGAAGATGAGTGAGGAGAAACAGGGCACAGTGACTGAACTCCAGCTCAAGCCACCTTTCTATGTGCTTAGAAATTCAGGGTTCAAAATATGGCCAGATAGGAGAGAGGCTGAGAGACGCCTCCTAAGACCAGTGCAGGAAGACAGGAAGGGGCTAAGTTCGGGCTAGCAGGGGATCCAGAAAAGGGGGCTGCTAAAGACGAAACTTCCTCCAGCTTCCTCATTCTGCTGGTGTTGGCCATACAGGAAGCAGGGGCTCTAGCCACCCCCCACTCTCCCACAAAGCTCATCCCTGTCTGCAGCTTCGTGCACCCTGCCCGTCTCATAGGATAGTTCTGTGCCTGAGCGCCATGACTCTGCTGTTTCCAGCCAAGTGTACAGGAGCTTCTGGGTACCAGCTGAAGCAGCCTGGGGTGGGAAAGGTTGGGGAGGGCTAGGCATTGGATTAAAAGCATTGTAGCTTTGGGTTTCCATGGTGACACAAGCCCCGCCTTCTCTTCATCCTTTCAAGCCCACCTCTCCTGGTCTCTCTTCTCCCACTTCTCTTCCCACAGTCACTTCTATCAGATTGAAGAGAAATTTGTAGGCCAAAGGAACAATTCTCTTTTTGTTCCTGTGAAAAACCTTATTTTCAAACACCCAGTGAAATATCTGTGGTGGAGGCAGAGAGGTGAGAGAAACACACATGCAAAATCCTTCCTGTTGGTTTGAGCATCACCTATGAAGCAAACTGTGACACACCAGGTGTTCCTTAAAAGAGAAAAGAGAAAGCAATTAACACCCCACCTGGATAGACACACGTCTCAGGCCCGCAAGCAGCTCACTGCTGTGACTCTACGGTACCTTGTCCCCAAGGTGGGCTTTGTCTAGAGTCGCAGAAGTCCCTCACCTTGAGCTTATGTGTTTATTTTTGTGATTGCCATTGTTTTTGTTGTTGCCTGTGTTTTGACTCACCCTGTTCTTCACATCCTTGAGGAAATCAGAGAGCTAGGGAGTGAGGTAAGCCTGCCTTTACTGCACTTATTCAGCTTATCCTTAGGGGTCCATTTATTTCCTCCTAGCACCTTGGGAGAGGGATCAGCAGAAGAAAAGGAGAAGTGGTTGGGGGAAGCGTCATGACCCAGCTGCATAAGAGAAGGCAGAAAGATCTGCACTGGTTTGGAGTTTTGCTCTTAGAGTCAGTGATCACCAGGAAAGCAGCCCCTCCACGCTAAGGTGGGCAGGCCTTTCCCCTGGGGACCTGTACCCCTAAGGTGCTCCTTCTAGTCTGGCTGCAGCTGGTCCTAGGTTTGGAGCAGTTAGGAAAGCTGGTCCCCCTGCCATGCCAACGAGAAGGGGCGATATTGCTGAACCCCCTCCCACGACCATCCCCTCCTGAGGCTTTCTGAACACTGTTTTAGTGACGATGATTGCTTATGCGCTGCCCCACCACCCCCCCGCCCCATCCCCCTCCTTCCTACCAGCCTGTGTTGTTCAAAGGCTCGTACAAATGCTGAACAGTGACTCCTGAGTCATCACCATGAGTGACGAGAAGGCACTGACTGGATTTAACATGCAAATATGCAAATCTAAGCAAATTAGATGCCTGGAGTAGTTTAAAAAAATTCCCCCGCTCTCCGTGTCATAGCCTGGAGCTCAGCTGACCCCATGACCTCCTCAGGCCATTTGCAAAGCCCTCTGTTGTTGTTGATGCCACCCTGAGCCACGAGTCCCAGGCCTCTTACCCTCTGGGTCTGGTTGTTGGTCACCAGCTCATAGATGGGGGCGGCTCTGGTCACCTCCAGCAGAACTGGCTCGGCAGGGGTGTCAGGGCTGGACGTCACGTGACACAGGGGGCAGGACGAGGGGCATCGGCCCTTGCTCTGGCACTCCAGGCGGACTCCAGCTGCCACGCGCTTGGTGCCAGACTCTGACAGGCTCGCGATGTACTCTGGGAATGTCAGCACCTTGGGGTCTCTTTCCCGCTCCTCTGACTCGTCGGATGGGGAGTTGCCTGCCAGACACAGAATGAAAGGGAACAGTGAGAGAGGTGGGACAGCAGGGACTCGCGTGGGCTCCTGGCCCCTGAGTGCTGGAGTCAGGTTCTTGAGAAGTCAGAAAATGTCTGTGAGGGGTGAGAATGTGATGCTGTCATCCCACTCAGCTTGGGGAACCCATACTCTCAGAAAACTACAGAGCTGGAAATAGTCCTTCCAAATGTGAGAGTTTTTTTTCTTCCTTTCTTTCTGAGTGTCATGAGCCCCACGAATCATTTCAGAGGGATGCTTCTGCAGTATCTGTGCGGGTTTTATGGCTATCATCAATAACATAAACAATAATAGCAGTGATTATTCTATAAATCACTCTCTTCATCCCAAAATGAAGATATCAATAATACCTGCCCCTAGCATTGTGTAATAAATAAACAGCCAACCATTTTTCAAGCACGAAACGCAATGACTAGTGCATGTCAAATCACCATCGTTATAGTTTTGATCATAGCTAGAAGTAAGATTCATCAAGTCTGAACTATGAAAGTGAGAGCTGTTTAAGACCTCCCCGAACTCCTACCACAGCTCTCTGCATGCATTCTATCATCACACCCATTTTACAGACGAGGAGAGTGAATCCAAGAGCTTTAAGAAGACACAGTTATCGTGAGATCTGAATCCTAAAGCCTTTAAGTCATAGGGAAGAATAGGACTTCTCTGCTTCATTATCAATTGATGTATGGAAGATGGGGAGGGGATTTTGACTTTTTCAAAAAGAGTTGTACTCCAGAGCCTGAGAGATGGATCCATATTGCTCTTGACTGATGAGTAAAAGGTAGTTGGGGAGGCTCTTGATTTATATTTGGTGACAAACAGTGGAAATGCCTGCCAGAAAAGAAGTGTTTGCTCCCTACAGAAGAAAGCACTGCTTGGTATTTCTTTTCCAAGCCTTCATGACTTTTAAGTTATTAAGTGTAAAGGAAGATGGAAGTAGAATCTGCTGACAGAAAAACTCTGGGTTCCTTAGGTGACCCCTGGTCCTTTGTGCACAGTTGTATGCCTGAACGTAAAAAAATTTCAGGGGGACACCTGGGCTTTTGGAAACGATAGGCAGACATAATAGAACATTCCTTCTGCTCCTCAGGCTCATTCAGGGTGCCATCCTTGATGAACCGGATCTTCGGGGGAACTGTTGGGAATGATCTACAAAGTGGTTCCAGAAGGCGATCATGAGGTACGACTTATAGCTTTACAGCAGAGTCCCCTCTTACAGGGTTCAGGGAGCTCTGCTATTCCCCTTGTTTGCGATGTCATGTAAGACCATTTGAAAGAGTCCAGAGGTATTTTAGCACCATCATTTCCCATATGAGCATCGTCACTATGCAGACAAGGCATTTTTTATCAGCAGCTCCATTGACACCAGACTCCTTCTTTGTGCAAAGGCAAAGACTCACTCAGAGACTATAAATACGGAATATAATTTATTTCACACTCTCATTTTGTTTAATAACAGATCCGAGATTGAGCTTAAGCCCTTGATAAGTTATAAGAGAACTAAGTAACCGCACACACCAAAACCAAGAATGATGGCCTCAAATGGAAGATCCAGGAGCCCACAGCAGTTAACCTCAAAGTCACTCCAAGCCATGTGCAAATCTTGATTGATACTCAGGCTCACGCAACTCAGTCCACCTCACGGCTGGGAGTGTTCATAAGGCCATGACCTGGTAGGGCTCCCCACCCAGCCCTTTGGCCAGGCTTCCATTCATTTTTCTTCAACAGGCTTCGAGGACTGGGCTGCAATAAGGGGGGTGGGGTGAGAGCTTTGCATCCATGATGTGACTTCTAGAAAAGCAGGCCCTCATTCATCAAGAGAGTAAAAGAATTTAAAAAAAAATCAGTAAAGAGATCACGCTCCTTTTCAAGATAAGATATGAAACATTTCACTGTGCAAGCTTCGCTGGAGAGCCTGAGGGTCTCCTGCTGGCCCTATGCCCCTCCCTCACACGCCTTTCATTATCCATCCAACCAGGAGGTTGAGAAAGTAATTCAACAGAGGCTTGGAAAAGCAGTTCTACGAAATGCCCACTAGATGGTGATATAAAGTCTAAAATGACTTCTGTGAGGAAAGAAAAGGTGTGATAAATTCATCACCGCCACTTTGGACAGAAGAGATACTAATGGAAAAGTAATGCCTGGCTACTTAAAAAAAAAATGTGATGGTACAATTTCCATTCAATCAAATAACAAAAAGTTGAGTAAAACAAATTCCATAAAACTTATGCGGAGAAAAAAAGAGAGAGAGACATAATGGTGAGAAACACAAGATAATGAAAAGAATATAAAATTCAGAGGGAAAATTAAATCCCCCTCAATATCCTTCACATGAAGCATAAATTACTGCAAGGGGAAAATAACATGGCATCAAATTTCTTTTCTCTCAGCTTTAATTCCCAAATACCCAAAAACTCCCTCTAGATCCTACGCACACATCCGTATGCATATGACATATATATGGTGGTGGTGGTTTAGTCGCTAAGTCGTGTCCAACTCTTGCGACCCCATGGGCTGTAGCCTGCCGAGCTCCTCTGTCCATGGGATTCTCCAGGCAAGAACACTGGAGTGGGTTGCCATTTCCTTCTCCAGGGGATCTTCCCCACCCAGGAATTAAACCCGGGTCTCCTGCATTTGCAGACAAATTCTTGACTGAATGAACTAAGGGAAGCTACAATACATGACATGTAAGCCCTGCCCATTCACCACTTAGGGTGCACCAGCTAGCAGACAAATTTGGCCACTAGAGGGCACTGCACCCCAAACACAGTGGAGCTGAGTGACTGCCTCCCTGCCCTCCAGCGCGCCATCATTAAGGCTTGTAATTGCTGTAAACATTTGAGGGGTTGCTCCTCTTGCTGCTGTCTTCTGGCTTTCCCAATTAAAGCCAAGATACAACTAATCCCCTTCGATATCCTTCAGCCCTGGATTGGTGCAAGGTTAGGACACAGAGAAGCACAGGAAGCGGTTTACAGAGGAAGATGGTGGGAAGCCACCAAACTCTTGGTTTCATGAGAACTTTATTTTCCTTCTCCTGAAAATATTCAGGCCCATATAGAGCAGGTCCTGCTGGAGGCCAAGACACACTGCCCCTCTGGTCCCCTCGTCATGCAGGATGGAGCTGTCAGGAGAGGAGCGAGATTTACACAGAAGCAATGAGCAGCTAACTCCCCTAAGCCATCTATTCAGGCTCCAGCGAAGAATAGAGATGTGTGTATGAGAGAGATTTTTCAAAAAGGAAATGCATTTTCCATGCACTGTTAAAGATACAGTTGGGAAATACTCCTTAAAATGATAGAGTCTGGTGGTGAAAGCCTAGATAAATCTCCTTTTGCCCAAAGAAAGCACCAATAACCATCACGTCTGTGGTGAGTGGAAGAAGAGCTTTGAATCCTAAATGCTGCAGGACAGGCTGATCTTTGACATCTGCTTTTAACCCCATCCTGGGTGCTGGAGTGAGTGGTGGCGAGGTCTAGAAGTGGAAGGAGGAGACACTAGTGTATTTCCTCATGGCTCAATGCCTGCCTTTGTCCACTGCCCACTCCAGTTACAGTCTTTTCTTACTTTGTCCCTCTTCTACCTTCTAGGTACCGGGTAGAAGGGTAAAAATGCTCTAGTAATTCAAGAAACGATATTGTCTCTTAATAAAATGAATATTGTATTTCAGCAAACACACAGTTTCTGGACATAAATAAGTTACAGTTAAGGTCTTGGTCAGATGGCATCATCGACTCAATGGACATGAGTTTGAGGAAACTGTGGGAGACAGTGAAGGACCGGGAAGCCTGGCATGCTGTAGTCCATGGGGTCGCAAAGAGTCGGATGCAACTGAGTAACTGAACAAAATGATAATGGTCTTAAAAGATTGTAACTGACAAAGGCGCCTTCTGACTAAAAATACTCGTGTGCCCCCCCCCCCACTCACCCCAATTTGCAAAATTTACCCCTCTGCTCTCAGGGGAGGCTTTGGGGTCCTCATTACACTTAGCTTTCTTACAAGCAGAAGAACAGCCAACCTGGAAAGTCGTTTAACAACCCCAAAACTGCAAAGCATTTTGCAAATACAGTTTGCTATAAATAAATGCCATTTGCTTTAGGCTAAATCTGTATCCTACAGCACACAGCGGATGACTTTCCCCAATAGAATATCGTGGTATGAGATTATTGGCATCCTTGGTGTTCAAAATCTCTTTGAGGATGTGCCTGTGGCCTTAGGCCTGTGCGTATTGACCCACCTAGACTCAGGAGCATGGGAGGATGATAATAAAAGTGACTGACCATCCTCATGCAGGGTCTGCTCTGCTGCTGGAAATTGACAGGTCATGAGGGTGAATTAGTTGTTATGAAGTAAATTGGTACAATTCCGGTAGGATTCTGGGGCTGCCTAAGAATCTCTCTCCTGAGTTGCTGCCCAAGGCAATGAGATGCTAATGACATCACAGCTAGAACTACAGAGGCAGTTCATTAGGCAGCAAAAAAAAATCAAATGCAAACTCATCAGATCCCAGGTTTTGGAGACAGCTTAGGACCCACAGGAAAGAAGGCTTGACGTGGGGTAAATGAAGCACAGCCACAGAGAACTGTACCCTGAAGCTGACACCCCAATGCCCATGTGCCCGCCCCACCCTGGTCCACTCCTGTTCACATCAGAAGTCTTGAAATTACCAGAATTCACATTTCTGCCCACATACCCAAGCTCAAATCAGCCTCTCATGGCATTTAGTTATGTCTATAGACAGAGAGGGTCAAGTTGCTCTGGATGGCCTTAAAGTGAACTCCTAGACCTGCCATGCCAAAGCTATGTTTTTTTCCAGTAGTAATGTGCAGATGTGAGAATTGGGCCATAAAGAAGGCTGAGCACCAAAGAATTGATGTGTTTGAACTGTGGTGCTGGAGAAGACTCTTGAGAGTGCCTTGGACAGTGAGAAGATCAAACCAGTCAATCCTAAAGGAAATCAACCCTAAATATTCATTGGAAGGATTGATGCTGAAGCTGAAACTCCAATATTTGACCACTTGATATGAAGAGCCAACTCACTTGAAAAGACTCTGATGCTGGGAAAGATTGAGGGCAGGAGGAGAAGAAGGCAAAAGAGGACAAGATGGTTGAACGGCATCGCCGATTCAAAGGGCATGAGTTTCAGCAAACTCCAGGAGATGGTGAAGGACAAGGAACCCTGGCGTGCTGCCGTTCATGGGGGTCACAAAGAGTCAGATATGACTGAGCAACTGGACGGAACTGAGACCTGGACGAAATACAATAGGATGGATTCATAATCAGGGACAAGTGGCTAGGGCATAACCTGCCACTTCTCTCTACACCTGAACAGCAAGTAGTGAGTGCTTTGGGCAGAAGGATTGTGTCTTCATATTTGAAACTCCTTTCCCTAGTTTAGGTGCAAATATCTATTTCCATGTTCATATTTTTCCGTCTATGTCTATATCCATGGAAATATATATATATATGCCCATATATGTGTGTGTGTGTGTGTGTGTGTGTACATATACCATGGAGATATATATATAGGGAAAGGAGGAGTAAACATAGTAAGTCATGAGCCATGAATTTAAATCTTGAAAACAAGCCAAACATAGAGAATAAAGTCAAAGCATCTGTAAATGTCTCCAGCCTCTTATTAAAGCTTCAAGCAGTCAAGCAGAAAGAACAGCGTATCATCTGGTAACAGCCAAAGCTACATCTCTAGCCACGATTGCTTCCCCCAGTATAACAGAAACTTAAGATACTTGCTTGAAAATCCATGTGAATGTTCAATGTGCAAACTCAATGTGTCCCAGACTACTGTCCTCATGCCTCCACACCTTCCCCAGAACCACCTCCTCCTTGGGTCCTTCCCTCAGCAAAGGGCATCAGCTTCTTCGTCACTGGAGCCAGAAATCCTGGGTTCTTTGTGGGTTCTTCCTTGCTCGCCCAATCCATCTCAAGTCTACGTCATTTAGGTCCCCCAAGCCATCCACTTCTCTGGGAGGTCTGAGTCGCACTGCCTGGGTTTGATTTCTGACCTTTTGTTAGCTGTGTAACTTCAGGGTAGCTTCTTAACCTTTCTGTGCCTGGGCCTTCTCATACATTCAATAGAGATGATAATAGCTGATTTTTTAAGCCGTGATAATGATCAACTGATAAAATCCATAAAGAGAATTTAGCAGATACGGGACACAGTGAGGACTCTAAAATGAAGGATAGTCACAGTGCCTATCTACTTACCTGCACTGCCGCCAGCTACACCATCAAATGGTAGGTTCCTTGGAGGGCGAAATTAAGTCTTCTTCGCCACTGCAATATCCCACCGTGCCTAACAGGTAACGTAACTAATGCATTCAACAATTCATTAAACAAATATTTATGGGATGCATACAAATGTCTGTCCAATTAATAAATCATTTAAATGGCTTATATACGAAGTGCCTGCTCTCTGCGTTCTGCAGGTACTAACTAGACAGGCTGAGTTTAATATTACTTTTCTCCATACCTTCCTAGGTTCTTTTGAGATTTTCTAGTTTCCTTCAAGGAAGAGAGACATCAGTTCTGAGTAAGTTCCGCTGCTTTCATGTACAAACAGAAATTGGCCAGAGATAATCTAGTTGCAAAGATTTGAGATAATATTGCAAAAATACATTCTGCAAACTTTAAAGCATACACATGTAGCTCAAAGGTTACTAACGTGCATTGGGTAAATCACCTTGGGATTTAGGGATTTACACTTAGGAAAGGGAGTAGCCAAGGGTGGTGCTGAAGAGGAGACAGTGGTTCCTTCATGACTTGACAATGTGAGAAAGTTGTCGCCACTGATGTCAGTTGGCTTGTGCAGGTTCTGGGCAGCTCTGAGAGCTGAGCGATAGCATTGTACCAGGATGCATCGCATGGACCACTTCACCAGCAAACAAGGTACAGAGAGAGGCATTCTGGACCCCAAAGATGGTCACAGAGATGAAGTGTGAAAACCACGTCTTCTTCACTTTTTCTGCTCTGCCCAACCTCAGCCTGCACACAGGAGCCCATTCACCTCTCCTGCCAATCATCCGTCACTACCCATCAGCTCAGAGGAAGCACAGCTTTCTTTTGAGATTGAATACTAGGCAACTATCCAACTATCAGAAACAGTCCCAGTTCCAGAGAATGTATACTCTTGTCCTTTCTTACAAATCAATCCATGATTAAAACACAAACATCCTTTGTTAGGATGTATCCCTTGTATTCTAAAATTAAAGTTACATGAAGAGGTACCAACTACTAAATAGGAAATAAATGAGATGCAGGGATGTGATGTAGAACAACAACGACAATAAACCTAAAATTACTGTACGCATCAGTCCTAGTTCTTTGTTATTCCTTCAGAAAGCTTCTGGAAATAGCAGATGGTCTTTGTTTTAAGCATGAGCAGCATGTCTGGGTATGGTAAAATCCAGAGTAACAGTCAGGTGTCATCAAATACCCACTGGGCACCTCAGCAAAGCCCCATTAATGGGGATGTTGAAGAAAAGATGTCTTCTGGACAAGTGATTTTTTTTTTTTGTTTTTCTTAACTGGTACTTAGCCAGAAAATGCTCAGTTTTCCTCCAATCCTTGTTGACATTTTTTCCTTCTCTAAAACTGCAGTTTTCCAATTCCCTCATGAAGAATTGCCTACGAAACAGAATTAAACCTTTCCCCAAGGCGCCTCCAGGTGCTGAGTTTGTTCATCAATTATGGCCATGCAGATTTGGAAGCTGTAGGAGACAGAAAGAAAATGGTATCTAGTCCCCAAAAGGCTCTTTAAAAGCTGATCAATAACATAAAGTTACATTTCCTGAAGACTGCCCCCGTCTTAATAAGAATGTCATCAAACAAATAATTTCCTGGTTGAGGCTCCTGGTTCACGTGAAACTGAAGTTTGAGGGTAGCTGCAATGCTTTATCTTTGCCGAAAGTTGTTAAGTCACCTCTGACGTGGGAACAGGTTCAATGTCATAATAAACTGACAAGCTGGCCAAAGCCTCTGTCAGCCTCTTTTCCGGTCAGTCATAGTGATGTTCCATTTGCAATGAGAGGCTGAGTCCAAGAAATAGCAGGATAGCAGCATCTACCAAGGGATCAATAAAAACCCAACACTAACCTTTGTCTAGCAGTGACTGCAAGTGCTCAAAAAAAAAAAAAAAAAAAGACCTCTTTTTAATCTTCAACTTAGTGTGCAAAGGGAAATATGAATGCAGCCCAGTGATGCAACCAACACTTTAAAGATGCCTGAAGATGCATCTCGAAACAGCCCATATATTTCAAGAGGAACAAAAACAAAATCCAAAATTTTCTGGGAAGCCCTAAACCTCTGACCACAGAAATGAGCCCTTCTAATCACTAGATTGGTAGTCCCCAGTGGGCAAGAAGGTGTGTTCTCACCCAATGCCCCGCCCTTGATAAGCATTCAGCAAACACACAGGGATGGAAAGAAGCAAAGGCATTTAAGCTCTCTGCCTGCAATTCCTCAAGGCTGCCACCCAAAGCCTCTTGGGATGGAAAGAAGCAAAGGCATTTAAGCTCTCTGCCTGCAATTCCTCAAGGCTGCCATCCAAAGCCTCTTGAGGCTGCCACCCAAAGCCTCTTGAGGTGGCTCACAGAGATTGTCCAGAAGTACCTACTCAGTGCCCATGTCTATGGGCTATGGGAGACCACTGAGCCTGTGGTTGTCCCCACACTCTCTAAAAATGTCTTTCCCTTTTACTTTCTTTTTCTTCCTTCCTTCCTTGTTCCCTCCCTCCCTTCCTCTCACTCTTCCATCCTTCCCCATATATATACTGATGCCACTCTGCTCCCATTTCGCCCCTAATAGAAGTCATTCTGCTGGAACTTTGTGCCAAGGTCCAGAGAGGGTACCTACCACCCTGAATCAGACTGAGTTTGGTGTTATGTCTGGTCCATCCTACTCGCTTCCAGGGTGGGACCTGCTCCTCCCTGCAACCCTAGAGGCCAGCACCTGGTACTCTGAAGGTTTTCCCTATCGCACTGACACTCACATTTGTGATGTTTATAGGATTCTGGTTTTTCATTTGCCTGTTATAGTATCATTTCTTTATTCATTAAATGCCTCTCATGTGACTAAGTAGATGACCAAGCTTTTTGTTCACATCAAATCTTTCCCTTTCTGTTTCCTAAAGCTGCCATAATAAATGACATCACATGATTGACTTAAAACAATAGAAATTTATTTCTGCAGTTCTGGGGGTTGAAAGTCCCAAGCCAAGGTGTCAGCAGGGCTGCACGCCCTCTGAAGGCTCTAGGGGAGGATGCTTCCTGCCTCTTCTAGTTTCCAGTGGCTCCCTGCAATCCTTGGCATTTCTGGGCTTAAAGCTGCATCATTCCAGTCTCATCCTTGGGTGTTAAGGAGGCCATCTTCTTAGTGTGTCTTTCCTAAATCTCCCTCTCCCTCCTCTTACAAAGACACCAGGCCCACCCTAAATCCAGGATAACTTTATCTTAACCGAATTACATCAGCAAAGATGCTATTTCCAAATAAGGTCATATTCTGAGCTTCCAGAAGAGGATGGCTTTGGGGGGAGACAGTATTCAGCCCATTGGAGCATCCTGTGCTCCAGTGTGACACCGACAGTCAGCCCTCCCCTGATCGGAGGCCAGGGACGATTCATTAGCTGGCCACTTGGGAGCTGGCCGTCCATCCCCTGGACTTCCGCCCAGGACAAGAGGCCACAGGAAGGGAGGAGAAGTTTCTGGCTCCGTCAGCATCCCCGGCCCAGCCTCAGCTGTGTTCATCTTCTTGTCAACATCAAAATAAACCTGACATAGAGATTCAGAGTCACAGCCTTCTGGATGCACAGAGGTGCGCTGGATTATCCCTGCTGATTCGCTGCAGACAGAGCAGCATGGAGGGAGGGCGGGGCAGAGAGGACGAGTCTGGGAGAGAGGTGAAAACGGGGAACACCTGCGGGATTACTTATTTTCAAATCTCCACTAGCAGGAAGACCACGTGAGTGAGTGGGCATGCTCAGCGGGCCTCCAGGAGTCTCCTGTGCCCTTGCCTGGAGATTAAGGTTTTATTTTATTTTCCTAGTCTTGTTTTTCTGTCTGGGAGGCTGAGCTGAGAAGCCAAGTGTGCACTCCCAGACCACTCCGGAGCAGGAGCCGTTCCTCTTTCCTGGTCCTCCCCAAGAAGGAGGAGCCAGGAAAACACAGTCCTGGGACAGGTAGAGGGAGCTAACTAATAGAAACAGAGAGTGTAGAGGAAAGGGCGCTCCCGGAACTAGCTTCAGCCTCTGCTAACCTGGAGGGCTCGTCTGGGGCCTTTCTCAACTTCCGGCTGTACCCACAGAGTGAAATTAAATGATGCTTTCTGCCCTCTGTCAACCACAAGGCATTGTTTCTCAGCTAGGGGGCGCCCATGAGTCCCCTTCGCTTTGCCTGAACCATCGGCCCAATGACACTGTCTGTCTGTGACTCTATTCCATTTCCTCTCATCAGCTCTAGCTTCTGCCTCCGTTACCTCTTTTATTTCTGGCTTCAAACCTGGACAAGAGGAGCACAGTCTGGGACACCTCGTGACAATTCGGAAATGGGTAAAACTGATACATGACCATTTCTTGCCTTATCTCCAGATTACAAAGACTCAGCAGTACACTGTGTACTCTGTGTGTGTGTGTGTGTGTGTGTGTGTGTGTGTGTGTACATATGTCCAGGATGCTAACCTGAGTTCCATGCAGGTGGAAGTCCTTGGGGCTTGTGTGGTTCCACAGCAGGAGATTCAGTGCCTAGCTGAGATGCTGCAAGGGCTCGCTTATAAATATCTTTAACTACCAAATGGTCTAGAAATGTTTAATAAAAATATTATTCAATAATAATACTACTCCATCCAGCAAGGGAATGTTGTAACGGTCTCCATTTGCCTCTTGATACTCATCTAGCTTCTGTTTTGCAAATGAATCTGGATGTTAAATCCTTTTGCTGCCCTGACCAATTTATTCTGCAAATTAACTATATATGACAGAACTTAAAGTCCGTTGCCACTTAGCTTTGCCTCACTGAAATTTATGCTGCTTTCCTGCCCATTGGAGCCACCAGCTCAAACAGACTGTGGCTCCTGGTGGTGATTTTGGATTCCACACAAGTCCCTCACCTCTTGGTCTTCTTGAGTTTAAAATGTGCTGAGTGGACCCGGTTCTTTACACCTCTCAGTGACCCATGCCCTCTCTTCACAGACTCTCTGGTCTCTGCAGCTGCCCATCCAAACTTAATGAAAGTGTCATTATAAGACTCGGTTTCACCCAGAGCTGCAACCCACACTGGTTTGTGGGGCACACTCAGAGACTCAGCCTGGTTGCAGAACAGTTTCTAAATTGTGGAAAATCATGGGAAAGCAAAGGTTACAAGATAAAGAGGCTGGCAATGAGTGGAGCATGACTGCTAAGCCCATGCGTATAATCTTACATTTTATTAAGAGTGTGGTGGCCAAGCTGATGGAGAGAAACAGTGTCTCGTCAAGCCAAACGCCATGAGTTGGTTCAGGACTGAGAGACCCAAGTGAGACTAGGACAAACGCTGGGCAATCAGG
Source organism: Capricornis sumatraensis (assembly GCF_032405125.1). Lineage (NCBI taxonomy): Eukaryota > Metazoa > Chordata > Mammalia > Artiodactyla > Bovidae > Capricornis > Capricornis sumatraensis. The sequence continues at coordinate 65,327,675 of NC_091082.1, forward strand.
ATTTCGGGGAACCTGGAGACAGCGTCTTAAGGGCAATGGCTGAAGGAATTGAGGGAGTCAGAACAGATACAAGGAGACTTAGAAGCAGGCTTAGCAGGGCTCTCTGTAAATATGTGAAGCGTTGTCGTGTGAAAGAGGGATCACATGAATTGTGTAGATCTCAGAGGGCAAAATGAAGATCCAGGGTGGGTATTATTATTAAATGAGAGGGAGATGAGTTGACTGAACCACACATTTTCATTGAGCGCTACTGTGTGTCAGGTGGTGGCTCAGAATCCACCTGCCAATGCAGGAGACTTGGGTTCTATCCCTGGGTGGGGAAGATCTTCTGGAGAAGGAAATGGCAACCCACTCCAGTATTTCTGCCTGGAGAATTCCATGGACAGAGGAGCCTGGCAGGATACAGTCCATGGAGTTGATAAGAGTCAGAAATGGCTGCACAGCTCAACAACAATAATGTGTCTGGTAGAGTACTCAGTGCTAATGTACACAGATAAATAAGAAAAAAAAGGTCATCTTCCAGGTGCATGGTGAGGGGAGTGGATAGGAAAGGAGGCAATGATATGACAGGGGTGGGGGTGATATTAGAGGCAGCAAAGACAGGCTCTGAGCATACCTAGGAGGAAACTGAAACCCACTCTTGGGGGGGGGGAAAGGGAAAGGAAGCCTCTTGATTCCTTCAGGGACAATTTTTATATTAATTTATAACTGATTCAAATCAGGATGGGCAGCCTTGGAGATAACAAGCATTGGCTGACAGCAGGGTTCTTGTGGAAGCTAGATAGCCACTTGTCAGGGACTTCACAGCAGGGAAGGGGCATTTCAGAAGAATCAGTTCCACGTTCCTTTAAAGAGCCAAATGTCAAATGTCTATTATTCTGTGACCTGATCTTCTCAGTGTTTCCTTACATCAGTGGGGTGGAACTGGGAATATGCATGGTATCAGGCACACCAGAAGATTCTAACTTCAGATAACACTTCCCTGGTGGACTTCCCTGGTGGCTCAGACAGTAAAGCATCTGCCTACAATGCGGGAGACCCGGGTTTGACCCCTGGGTCAGGAAGATCCTCTAGAGAAGGAAATGGCAACCCACTCCAGTACTCTTTCCTGGAAAATCCCATGGACGGAGGAGCCTGGTAGGCTACAGTCCATGACGTGACTGAGCAACTTCAGTTCAGATAACACAGCAGTCTTCAGATTACATGTTGAAGATCACCAAGAGTAATTTATTTTATAAATATTGTCAGACACTTTTTAAAAATTCTATAACTAATCCAAATATGTAAAAGAGATAAAAGTCAAGAATAAGATTGCTTAGGCATTTAACATCATTACTGTTTGGTAAAAATAAACAACTCCATTGTTTATGGAGTCATTCAAGCATTTACTCAGAGCCCCAGGGTACAAGCAGCCTAATTTGAAAACTACTGATTCAGACTCTGATGACATTGGCCTGAACTTTTCCAGAAGTAACCAAGTGTGCTCTCCAGCCGAGAGGACCCCGTGCTGGCCCTAGGAAGACTATTGCCACAAAGAGCAGATTCCAACTAGACATCTATAGTAACTTTGCATCCTGGGTTTTGCTAGACAAAAAGCACCATGTGGTCAGTCTTATTTTAGATGTATAATAATGAAGGTTAGAAAACTTTTAGACTCTTGACCAAAGATAGATCTACTCAAGCATGCATGTTCATCTCATAAAGAAAGGTGTCAAGGAAAGTGAAAAGGAGGCAACATCTATGCAGACAGTTCCATTCAAGGGGGTGACAAATTGAGGGGCAATTGTGGAAGCCAAATCTAATACTCTCCTTCAGAGAGTAGTTAGGAGGTGCATATATATTAATAAATTCCACTGTTACCTCATCTCATTCAAGTGCCATAAGGAAAACTTCATCATTATATCCAACCTAGGGAAGTAACGTAAAATCACAGCACCAGTTACTTCCCTAAATTCTTGTAATAATAATAGATACTAAAACAGTTACAAATGTTAAAATGTACTTCTAGGACACTGCCAAAGGGAAGCTGTTACTTGTGTAGCAGGGCCCAGCTGGCAGTTATGATAACCGGTACACATGGCCATCTTGTAATTTCGGTCATTAAAGCCAGGGTCTTCTTTAATGTCTCACTGCCTCTCATACACACACACACACACACACACACACACACACACACACACACTCACAATTTTTGTTTTTCAATAAACTACTGGGCAATGACTGCTAGGGAGCAGCAACAGTCACAGCCCCAAATAGCCAGCCAGCCAGCTAGCCACGGCCCACTCAGCTAGTGCCAGCAGAAACTCCCAGACCCAATGGTGCATGAGGACATGGTCTATGAAGAGGCCAGAGTCTCTGAAACCCTTGAGGATGGACTACCTGTCAAAATGGGAAAGTATATGCCTGGTCCTGGAAATGAAGGGAGAGGCCAGAGACAGGTGCAGTAGCCCTTCTGGTCTCAGAGTAATCAGCAGAGGGAGATGCTGTGAGATGTCTTATCCCAGGCCCCCACCTCAACTGGCAAAGATCCATGTTCACCCAGAATTCCTTATCTGATGAATGGGGCTTTTAGGTTTGGGTTCAGATTCAGAACTCTGAGACTTGAAAACTTAACTTCTTCAGGCCGAAATTTCCTGATCTGTAAAATGGATTTCTAACAGAATTTATCTCATAAAATTGTCTGGGATTAAATGGGATAATTCATGTAGAACCCTTGGCATGACCTCGGGTATCTTAGCTTTCACTGGCAGCCAATATTCACCATCATAACTCCATTGCCCAGCACAGTCTTAACATCCAATAGGTACTCAGTAAATACATAATGATTTCTTAAAAATTTATGCTCAAAAAAACCTACAAACAACCAAGAATCTTCATGGGCTAGCAATGGCAGAAGAATACTCAAGAATACCCAGTAATAGGGACTGAACCAGCAGGGTTCAAAGGCTTTCCAGGTGGCACTAGTGGTAAAAAACCCACCTGCCAATGCAGGCAGATGTAAGAGACATGGGTTCCATCCCTGGGTCAGGAAAATCCCCTAGAGTGGAGCATGGCAACCCACCCCAGTACTCTCGCATAGAGAATCCCATGGACAGAGGATCTTGGCAGGTTGCAGTCCACAGGGTCGCAAAGAGTCCAACACAATGAAGTGACTTAGCACGCATGCACACACAGCAGGCTTCAAGTCTGCAGGAACTTAACTCACCAAGGTGGCTGTAACGCCAGTTCCCACACAGTAAAGGAATCAGAAGTCCCCCACATTGTGGGGAAATAATCCTAGGATCAAGGAAGGGCTCCAGTACCTGCATCCCAAAATGAGGCTGAGAGAGTCATGACTTAGTCCAGACCTCTGACATTACTGAGCTGGCAGAAGGGAGCAGAGAATGAGTAAGTCTGAGTTACCGCTTCAGGATTGGAGTCACAAAGTGCCCAAGAGCCCAGTGGGATGGGAAAGAGGGAAGGAATAGATGCCATTAAATTTATAATAAGTTTATGACAATGTGCTTCCATGTACAGGTCTGATGCATGACACTGATCAAAAGATGTGGCTGGTCATCTCTTAGGCATCCTTGCTGTTGATAGAAAGCTTGTTCAGAGTGACATGCTCTCTATGGTCCCAAGGGGACCCTCAAGGCTGCAGCCAACTTCTCTGGGAGCTGAGTGATTCTTTAATTAGTATTAGGGGAAATGGTAGAAAAGATGCTGTTGACCATTGTTGTTGTATAGTCGCTAATTCATGTCCAACTCTTTGCAACCCATGGCACACCAGGCTCTCCTGTCCTTCACTATCTCCCAGAATTTGCTCAAACTCATGTCCATTGAGTCGGTGATGTTATCTAACCATGCATACTCTCTCACCCCTTCTCCTTTTGCCTTCAATCTTTCCCAGCCTCAGTGTCTTTTCCAACCAGTTGGCTCTTCACATCAGGTGTTGACCACATTGAGCTTTAACTACTTCAAATAAAGATGCAACACTAGTGAAATAAGATGAAATTTTGATCTCTCAAACCAGCCTTTCTAGTTACAAAATATTTCTCCCTGAAATACAATGCTATTCAAATGGTGCTTACATGGAGTGGATGCTTTATAAATGGCAATACTGAAGGATCTCCATTCCATGTGTTAGATAACTATTTACAATACTTAGGTGTTAGTACTAAAAGAGCACTAGGATTTTTAGATTCTTTTTTATTTTCATGGAAAAGAGAAAAAGCAAATCCTTCTTAGGTATCAGCAACATCCCAGGGGTATCTTTCCCTTGTATCAATCTGGAATCAAAATCCCACAGCGAAATACAGAAAATAAGCCACTTCAGATATATTAAGTCATGAATTCTGTCTGTTTCTAAAGCTTGCAACTATAGGATCTTGTATTTAATTTTCATTCCTACGGTAACAAGTCTATTGGAAGATAATTCAGATATTTGTCTTTATTCTAGTCTAGTGCCAAACAAAAAAAGGAACAAAATTGGACAAACATCTGCCCTTTAGAATGTACATGCACGCGTACGTGCACACACACACACACACACACACACACACACACACACACACACACAATAAAACCTTTCTCCCAATGCCAGGAACTTATAGAGTGTCAAGAAAGCTGAGAGAATAGGACCCTTTAAAAATGGTAGGTAACAAAATTCATCTTTAATTTCTCAATGCCCTTGAGGCACATCTAATTTTGTACTTTCAGAAATAGTAGGAAATGAATACTGTCAACAAGTAACCGGTGCTGAAATTCTGTGTGTACAGTGCTATGTACTCATTTCAAGGTTGTTACCATTAAAAGACGCTTACTCCTTAGAAGGAAAGTTATGACCAACCTAGATAGCATATTGAAAAGCAAAGATATTACTTTGCCAACAAAGGTCTGTCTAGTCAAGGCTATGGTTTTTCCAGTGGTCATGTATGGATGTGAGAGTTGGACTGTGAAGATGGTTGAGCACTGAAGGACTGATGCTTTTGAACTGTGGTGTTGGAGAAGACTCTTGAGAGTCCCCTGGACTGCAAGGAGATCCAACCAGTCCATCCTAAAGGAAATCAGTCCTGAATATTCATTGGAAGGACTGATGCTAAAGCTGAAACTCCAATACTTTGGCCACCTCATGTGAAGAGTTGACTCATTGGAAAAGACCCTGATGCTGGGAGGGATTGGGGGCAGGAGGAGAAGGGGACAACAGAGGATAAGATGGCTGGATGGCATCACCGACTCGATACACATGAGTTTGAGTGAACTCAGGGAGTTGGTGATGGACAGGGAGGCCTGGCATGCTGTGATTCATGGGGTCACAAAGAGTCGGACGTGACTGAGCAACTGAACTGAACCATTACTCAATTTTTTTGAGTGCAAATCTTTTTAGCCCCTTCTTATGCTTCTGTTTTTAGCCTCCCAGGACTTTCCTTCCATCAAAAAGTTGGCTGACATCAAGCAAAAGTCAGAAGACCCCAGCTGGAACTCAATTCAATAGAGCAAATACTAAGTGATTGAATGTCTATTTACAAGGTACTGTGCAGGTCTTCTGAATATACCAAAATGAATTATGTGTAATCCCTACATTCAAAGGATGTACTACCTTATAGAGGAGATAAGATAGACATACAGAATTTAAGTGCTTTTTTTTTTTTAGAGGATCAAACAAGGACCAGCTGATATCAGGACAGTTAGTTCAGAAGAGGCTTTACTGAGGAGGAGGCTGTTGGGCTTGGCCTTGGGGGATGCTGTTATTGTTTAGTTGCTCAGATGTGGCCAACTTTTTTGGGACCCCATGGGTTGTAAGCCACCTGGCTTCTCTGTCCATGGGCTTCCCTAGGCAAGAATACTGGAGAGAGTTGCCCTTTCCTTCTCCAGGGGATCTTCCCAACCCAGGGATCGAACATGCGTCTCCTGCCTTGGCAGGTGGGTCCCTTACCACTTGAGCTACCAGGGAAGCCCCTTGAGGAATGCCAGCATCCTTAATAACAAGAGCTACCATTTATGGCAGGACTTGGCAATTTTTTTTTCCTGCAAAGGGCCAGATAGTAAATATTTTAGGCTTTGCAGGCTACACAACTATGCCTTTGAGCATGAAGGCAGCCACAGACAATACGTAAATGAATGTTCATGGCTCTGTGCCAATAAAACATTGTTTATGGATACTGAAATTTAAATGTTATAGAATGTTCATGTCATAAAATATTATTTTGCTTTTTATTATTATTTCCCATTCATTTAAAGCGGCAGAAACCATTCTTAGTTTGTGAGTCATCCAGTCACAGGGAGCAGGTCATATTTGTTGACCTCTGATAAAGCTCAACATTCAGAAAACTAAGATCATGGCATCTGGTCCCATCACTTCATGGCAAATAGATGGGGAAACAGTGGAAACAGTGGCAGACTTTATTTTATTGAGCTCCAAAATCACTGCAGATGGTGATTGCGGCCATGAAATTAAAAGACACTTGCTCTTTGGAAGGAAAGTTATGACCAACCTAGACAGCATATTAAAAATCAGAGATATTACTTTGCCAACAAAGGTCCATCTAGGCAAGGCTATGGTTTTTCCCGTAGTCATGTATGGATGTGAGAGTTGGACTATAAAGAAAGCTGAGTGCTGAAGAATCGATGCTTTTGACCTGCGGTGTTGGAGAAGACTCTTGAGAGTCCCTTGGACTGCAAGGAGATCCAGTCCATCCTAAAGGAGATCAGTCCTGGGTGTTCATTGGAAGTACTGATGCTGAAGCTGAAACTCCAATATTTTGGCCGCCTGATGCAAAGAGGTGACTCATTTGAAAAGACCCTGATGCTGGGAAAGATTGAGGGCAGGAGGAGAAGGGGACAACAGAGGATGGGATGGTTGGATGATCACCAACTCAATGGACATGGGTTTGGGTGGACTCAAGGAGCTGGTGATGGACAGGGAGGCCTGGGGTGCTGCGGTTCATGGGGTTGCAAAGAGTTGGACACGACTGAGCTTCTGAACTGAACTGATCTATGGAGTCCTCCCTATAAATATAATGCTTTGTTATATTTGATCTCATTGAATCCTTTCACCTTGCTCTATGAGGGGTAAGGATATTTTTCTAGCTATCCAAAGTGAAGCTTAGAGAACTGAGGTTATACAGGTTTCAGAGATCTTGCTTTTAACCACCAGGCCATACTGTCCTCCAGTAATGGTAAGGAAATCATGGGAAAGGTGAAATGAACAGGTTTCCTTCGGCAAGGGGCATTTAGTTCATCTAAAAATACTTTAAACAACAAATATGAGGTTTGCTATCATGGCTTACTCAGAGTAAACTCATTTTAAACCTCTGTTATCACCACCCTCTCTCTTTCCACAAGTCATGCAGGACACAGATATAATATTTAAGAACTTCTACTGCCAAGAATATAATATCCTCCCATACATGAAGCAAAAAGAACAGCCTTCTAGCATTTGTTCCAACCTCCCCACTCCCACTCCTCCCCACGGTTACCCAGAGCCACACACAGAAGGTGTCACTTGACCCTGCAGGTGACGGTAAGCTTAGAGACACAGTTCCCTCCGAATTGCTAACTCCTTTCTTTCTTTCCTCACTATTGTCAGCAATGATTCTCTCTTACAGGGCTTCCTCACTGTCTAACGTTTTAAAGCAATTTTATGAGCTAGAGAAGATGGAAGGGAAACAGGAGTTGCCACGGTTTCTTATCACCTGGTAAGATGACTGCTGCTGCTGCTGCTAAGTTACTTCAGTCGTGTCCGACTGTGTGCGACCCCACAGATGGCAGCCCACCAGGCTCCCCTGTCCCTGGGATTCTCCAGGCAAGAACACTGGAGTGGGTTGCCATTTCCTTCAATGCATGAAAGTGAAAAGTGAAAGTGAAGTCGCTCAGTCATGTCCACCCCTCAGTGACCCCATGGACTGCAGAGCACCAGGCTCCTCCGTCCATGGGATTTTCCAGGCAAGAGTACTGGAGTGGGGTGCCATTGCCTTCTCCGTAAGATGACTGCAGGTGGTGTCAGTCCTTCTTTGGTCACCTTCTTTTCTGAACAAAGGTCAAGTATCCTTTACACTGTCTGTAGAGTTGTTCTCAAATGTAGGGTCACACTGGGTTCCACATATGATAATGGCAAGTTCATCCATCAGTCAGTCTATGTCTATTGGGGCTTCCCCAGTGGCTCATCAATAAAGAATAGGCCTGCAAGGGACACAGGAGACGTTGGTTCGATCCTTGGATTGGGAAGATCCCCTGGAGGAGGAAATAAAAACCCACTCCAGTAGTCTTGCCTGGGAAATCCCATGGACAGAGGAGCCTGGTGGGCTACAGTCTGGCCATAGCATCACAAAGAGCTGGACACAACGGAGTGCTTGCACTACAGCTATTAAAGATGTGTTATGTGCCCAGGACTCTGTTAGGTACTGTGGGGAGCTCTAAAGTATGAGACTGACCTCAAGGAATTTGCAAGTCTACCTGGGCTAGCAAGATACGAAAACATAAGGATGATAACGGAGCTACTCTCTATTACTCTCTATTATCATGGCACTCTGTAGAACAGTCTGCATGTATTCTGTCAAGCAAAAAGCAAATCTAGACTAAGTAGGGCGTGCCTTATTTAAAAAGACTACTGCCAGACACGTCTACACTAAAGCCTTTGACTATGTGTGGTGTCTGTACATGCTCAGCCGTGTCCAGCTCTTTATGACCCCAGAGACTGTAGCCTGCCAGGCTCCTCTGTCCATGGAATTTTCCAGGGAAGAATACTAGAGTAGGTTGCCATTTTGTACTTAAAAAAAGTGGAAGTGTTAGTCGCTGAGTTGTGTTCAACTCTTTGTGAATCCATTGACTGTAGCCTGCCAGGTTCCTCTGTCTATGGAATGCTTCAGGGAAGAAACTGGAGTGGGTAGGCATTCCCTTCTCTGGGAGATCTTCCCAACCCAGGGATAGAACCCAGGTCTCCTGTACTGCAGGCAGATGCTGGGATGGATTAAGCACAAGCTGGAATCAAGATTGCTGGGAGAAATATCAACCATCTCAAATATGAAGATGATACCACTCTAATGGTAGAAAGTGAGAGAAACTAAAGAGCCTCTTGATAAAAGTGAAAGAGGAGAGTGAAAAAAACTTGCTTAAAACTCAACAGTCAGAAAACTAAGATCATGGCATCTGGTCCTATCACTTCATGGCAAATAGATGGGGGAAAAGTAGAAACAGTGACAGACTTTATTTTCTTGGGCTCCAAAATCACTGCAGATGGAGACTGCAGCCATGAAATTAAAATGTGCTTGCTCCTTGGAAGATAAGCTATGATAAACCTAGATGTGTATTAAAAAGCAGAGACATCACTTTGCCAACAAAGGTCCACCTAGTCAAGGCTGTGGTTTTTCCCATAGGAAAAACGACTCTCCTAAGTCTAAGTGGGAAGGATGGTTCTCTGCAGCAAGACATCTTGCAGAACGTGAAAGGATGACTAGATTTCTTAAATATCCAGGTAAGGGTTAATGCTGAGATCAGTCCTCCATATTGACCTTTGTGGCTGGTGCGGAAATTATCCCTCTTTTAAAGATGATAAAATTGAGCAACAGAGAGGTTAATTACTCTGCCCATGCTCACAGAGTTCTCACTAGATGAGGCAGAACTTATACCCAGGTCTGTCTGACTCCAGGGTATCCAATCAGTCCTTTATCACGTGGCCGAGATTAGTACTTGTTACAGGAGTTTGAAGAAGAGGGGTCATCAGTGAGGCCAGAGAAATCTCAGGAAGCTTCATGTTCAGTTGCTCAGTTGTATCCAACTGTTTGTGACCCCATGGGCTGTAGCCCACCAGGCTCCTCTGTCCATGGGGGTTCTCCAGGCAAAAATACTGGAGTGGGTTGCCATGCTATGTTTGGAAGAGTGGGAGGAGGTGACCAGGTAGTTAGGACCATGTGGAGTATCACGGTGGGGGCAGAAAGGTCAAAAGGAGAGGTAATGGGTGCCAAGGAGGCCATTAAAGAGTTTAACACCGTGACACTGAGGTGTTGGCTGGAAAAATAATGAGCATTAAAGTTACATAAACAAAGTAGGGCCATATTGAATGGGCTCCTGAAGAAGCAGACTAGGTTGTTTAGGCTTGAAGCAATAGTTAGAAATCAATCTTTGCTAAAACTGGGCAGGAAATAGCATACCGGATGAAAACAGCTGAGGAAGATGAGTCAGGTGGTGAAATGTAGACTGACTTCAAATGAATGAGAAACTAGAGGCAAAAATGACTAGCCAGGGGGCTGTAGTAACAATAAACACTTGGAGGTCTGGGGACTGGACTGGTGTGGCCCAGAATGAGGGGTAAACCAAGGGAGTATTTCAAAAGAAATGAGGGTTTGATGCTGGGTCTGGAGAGAGGAGTTTAAAAGGAAAGCTTCTACCTTATTAGAAACAGCATAACTATAAACTCAGGGCTTCTGGTGGCTCAGTGGTAATGAATCTGCTTGGCAATGCAGTAGACCTGGGTTCAATTCCTGGGTGGGGAAGATCCCCTGGAGAAGGAAATGGCAACCCACCCCACTACTCTTGCCTGGGAAATCCCATGGATAGAGGAGACTGGTGGGTTACAGTCCTGGGGGCCGCAAAGAGTCGGACACGACTAAGAAACTAAACAACAACGAGCTACAAACTCAGAATTTTTCTAAGTGGTTCTCATAGAACTTCTCTTAGTTAGGATCTATTAATATCATTACTCAACCTAACAGACAGAAAAAAAGATATTGAATCTCTCATGTGAGGGAGTAACCTGAGTGAAAGTTAAGCAGGTTTTTGGTAAATCTTCAAAAAGCCTTTAAAATTCTCATCTGTATTGCAAATCTCTGAGAAGGAAATAAAGCAGCCAGTGTTGTCATTTTTGACTTGAACATGAAATTCATGTCGTGCAGAAATATTGTAGGACTTGTGTGCTACGGAGCCCATCTTAGAAAATCACCTGATGGTTACATTCTTGAGGACCTACTAGGGACTGATGTTGAAGCTGAAGCTTCAATACTTTGGCCTCTTGAGGAGAACAGTGGATTCACTGGAAAAGACCCTGATGCTGGGAATGACTGAGGGCAGGAGGAGAAGAGGGAGGCAGAAAATGAGGTGGTTAAATAGCATTACCAACTCAATGGACATGAATTTGAGCAAACTCTGGGAGACGGTGGAGGACAGAGGAGCCTGTCCTGCTGGAGGTCCATGGGATAACAAAGAATTGGACATGACTTAGGGACTGAACAACAACTAGGGACCAGGGGCTCTGCCAACCTAAAGACTCTTAGTCCTGACAATCCTCTGCAAAATTCTCATTATCCCGCTTTGCAACTGAGGATTTGTTTTAAAATCACTCAGCCACTGAGTCTCTAACTCCCCAATCCTCCTCCCTTTGCATCTGGCTTCCTTCCACATCATAGATACACGAGATCTTCAGAATCAGACTTCCCTAGCTTTCTCGAGAACACCCGATCACTGCATTTTGCTGAGGTGCTTTTGACAATTTCTGAAGTCCCTTCCTGGGATGCAGGATTTCATGCATCACAGGACTGCTGATACCAGCCTCCAATCTGTTGGCATTCACCGGCCGTTACACACAGCTTCCGGTGGTATCATTCGGATTTTAGATTACTTCTCTTCCTTTGTTCCCCAGAACCTGACATCTATAAACATGACAACACCGGCAGAAAAGGGCAGGAGGAACAGTCTCCGGCTTCATCATGGGGGCTGGTGTGATGTGGGGAGGAGAGGGAGGGAGGGAGGGAGGGAGGGTGCGGATAAGGTCCTGATGTCTCATGCAGCCCTGGAATTGACACGTACCACTCTAGTGCTCGCAGTCGCCGCCATCACACACTGCTTGGTGTTAAATTTAGAATAAAAACCAATTAAAAGATAACAAGGAAACATATGCTGGGGATGGTAAGAATCTGAGTGTTTATAGAAATATGACCTCCAGCTGCTGCAAGAAAGCACTGGTGTGTTGCATAAACCTGAATCCTGCCTGCCCTACCCCTTCTCCATCTTTCACCCATGGCCCGAACTCATCTCTGCCCAGATGGCTTGCAGCAGAAAAACTGCAGTGATTTTTACTGTGGTGGATGGACTAACTTGTGTCTGAAAATCAGAGATCATGTAGATCACTGCAGAATGTTTTCTTCTGTGCTAGGCCAGATGGCTGGGTCTGGGCTGGGTTGGAGGAAGTGCTAGCATCATGCCTTGAGCTGGGTTCAAGGTGTTTCCACCTGGGGTTCCAGACAAAGCACAGGCTACTAGTGACATAAGGATGCAGGTGAGCAGTTAGGTTTTTCATTACTCCCTGCAACTCCATAAGGCATGCCTGCAGTTCACGAGCCCCGGAAACAGGAGGTATTGCTAGGATGGACACCCCAGAAAGGTGAGTTTACTACCTTTGGCATCCTCTACCATGTCAGCATTCGTAAGCAAACTGTACTATCATGAAAAGCAAAAATTCTGTTACTCTGCAATCCATGTCAGCTCAGTTTAACGTCTGGGTTAAAGAGTTTTCAACTCCTGCCATTCCATAACTGGGGAAATCACTGCAGGAGACCCAGGTTTTCCATTTCTGCCTATCTAGGACATTTCCACGGAGAAGGCAATGGCAACCCACTCCAGTACTCTTGCCTGGAAGGTCCCATGGGTGGAGGAGCCTGGTAGGCTGCAGTCCATGGGGTCGCTAAGCGTCGGACATGACTGAGCGACTTCACTTTCACTTTTCACTTTCCACTTTCATGCATTGGAGAAGGAAATGGCAACCCACTCCAGTGTTCTTGCCTGGAGAATCCCAGGGACAGGGGAGCCTGGTGGGCTGCCATCTATGGAGTCGCACAGAGTCGGACACGACTGAAACGACTTAGCAGCAGCAGCAGCAGCAGCAGGACATTTCCAGGGCTGGGCCTTGCCATGGCTGACCGTGTTCTCACCCTCCACATCCAAAAAGTCACCTATTAGTGATGTTTCCAAAATTACTGTCACATCTACCCTACACTCGACATTTCTTCCCCTTTAGTCCAGACCTTCAGCAGTTCCCATCTGGTCTTCTCCAAAATTGTCCTGACTGGCCAACCTATCTCTGGTTTTCATGTCAGTCATCCTCCTTGTTGTCCAGGTGTAAGTTTCTAAAGCATGGGGGGAACACATCCTTTCTCTGCTGGAATTCTTTAACAACTCCCAAACCACATTAAGTAGAAGTAGGTCCTTCAAACCTCTTTAAGATAGAAGTAGGAGAACAGCGCTTGGCCAGTGGGCCCTTTACACCTCCCTACCAACCCACCCTCCCTACCCACCGACCCTGCCTCCAGCTGTCCCACACATGCCGGGGGTGCTGTGTCATCTCATTCCTTGTGTTTACATGCCCTGCCTTTTCCCACTTAGAACACCTTTCCCCCAGGGGTTGCCTGTCAATGTCCACCCACCCTCCATCTTTTTGTCTAGGCAACACTCCAGGAAGGTTTCACAAATTGGCTCCAGTCTAGGCTAGGAGATTCTCTTCCCTGCTGACTGTTCTCCAGTCTCTTATAGTCCTTATCACATTATATTGTGATTTCTGGTTTACTGGAAACCCTCCCACATAATTTATGAACAGCTTGAGGGCAGAGCCTGGCTCTTATTCATCAGTGTATTCTGGACACTTGGCATAGGAACTGGCATTCAGTATATTTTTAGCAAGAGGTATTCAGTGACTGTTTCTTAAGTTATGGAAAGGAACTCTCTTCTGAGGACTGGGATGGCAAAGTTAGAAGTGTGCAGAGTAAAGATTTTATTTTGTTTGCTATTATGCTAATCATGCCTAGTAATAATAAAACTTTTTTTCAGTTTTATTATTTTTATTATTATAGTTTAGCTATCCCATGTTGAAGGTCAAGAAGGGTGGCAGTGAGGAGATACCCCTCATCCAAGGTAAGGAGCAGTGGCCGCACTTTGCTGGAGCAGCCGTGAAGAGATACCCCACGCCCAAGGTAAGAGAAATCCAAATAAGATGGTAGGTGTTGCAAGAGGGCATCAGAGGGCAGACACACTGAAATCATACAGAAAACTAGTCAATCTAATCACACTAGGACCACAGTCTTGTCTAACTCAATGAAACTAAGCCATGCCCGCGGGGCAACCCAAGACGGGCTGGTAATGGTGGAGAGGTCTGACAGAATGTGGTCCACTGGAGAAGGGAATGGCAAACCACTTCAGTATTCTTGCCTTGAGAACCCCATGAACAGTATGAAAAGGCAAAATGATAGGATACTGAAAGGGGAACTCCCCAGGTCAGTAGGTGCCCAACACGCTACTGGAGATCAGCGGAGAAATAACTCGAGAAAGAATGAAGGGATGGAGCCAAAGCAAAAACAATACCCAGTTGTGGATGTGACTGGTGATAGAAGTAAGGTCCGATGCTGCAAAGAGCAATATTGCATAGGAACTTGGAATGTCAGGTCCATGTATCAAAGCAAATTGGAAGTGGTCAAACAAGAGATGGCAAGAGTGAATGTCAACATTCTAGGAATCAGCGAACTAAAATGGACTGGAATGGGTAAATTTAACTCAGATGATCATTATATCTACTACTGCAGGCAGGAATCCCTCAGAAGAAATGGAGTAGCCATCATGCTCAACAAAAGAGTCTGAAATACAGTACTTGGATGCAATCTCAAAAATGACAGAATGATCTCTGTTCGTTTCCAAGGCAAACCATTCAATATCACGGTAATGCAAGTCTATGCCCCAACCAGTAACGCTGAAGAAGCTGAAGTTGAACGGTTTTATGAAGACCTACAAGATCTTTTAGAACTAACACCCAGAAAAGATGTCCTTTTCATTATAGGGGACTGGAATGCAAAAGTAGGAAGTCAAGAAACACCTGGAGTAACGGGCAAATTTGGCCTTGGAATGCGGAATGAAACAGGGCAAAGACTAATAGAGTTTTGCCAAGAAAATGCACTGGTCATAGCAAACACCCTCTTCCAACAACACAAGAGAAGACTCTACATATGGACATCACCAGATGGTCAACACCGAAATCAGATTGATTATATTCTATGCAGCCAAAGATGGAGAAGCTCTATACAGTCAGCAAAAACAAGACTAGGAGCTGACTGTGGGTCATATCATGAACTCCTTATTACCAAATTCAGACTCAAATTGAAGAAAGTAAGGAAAACCGCTAGACTATTCAGGTATGACCTAAATCAAATCCCTTATGATTATACAGTGAAAGTGAGAAATAGATTTAAGGGCTTATATCTGATAGATAGAGTGCCTGGTGAACTATGGAATGAGGTTCGTGACATTGTACAGGAGACAGGGATCAAGACCATCCCCATGGAAAAGAAATGCAAGAAAGCAAAATGGCTGTCTGGGGAGGCCTTAGAAATAGCTGTGAAAAGAAGAGAAGTGAAAAGCGAAGGAGAAAGTAAAAGATAAAAGCATCTGAATGCAGAGTTCCAAAGAATAGCAAAAAGAGATAAGAAAGCCTTCTTCAGTGATCAATGCAAAGAAATAGAGGAAAAGAACAGAATGGGAAAGACTAGAGATCTCTTCAAGAAAATTAGAGATACCAAGGGAACATTTCATGCAAAGATGGGCTCGATAAAGGACAGAAATGGTATGGACCTAACAGAAGCAGAAGATATTAAGAAGAGGTGGCAAGAATACACAGAAGTATAGAAAAAAGATTTTCACGACCTGGATAACCACGATGGTATGATCACTCATCTAGAGCCAGACACCCTGGAATGTGAAGTCAAGTGGGCCTTAGAAAGCATCACTACAAACATAGCTAGTGGAGGTAATGGAATTCCAGTGGAGCTCTTTCAAATTCTGAAAGATTATGCTGTGAAAGTGCTGCACTCAATATGCCAGCACATTTGGAAAACTCAGCAGTGGCCACAGGACTGGAAAAGGTCAGTTTTCATTCCAATCACAAAGAAAGGCAATGCCAAAGAATGCTCAAACTACCGCACAATTGCACTCGTCTCACACGCGAGTAAAGTAATGCTCAAAATTCTCCAAGCCAGGCTTCAGCAATACGTGAACCATGAACTTCCAGATGTTCAAGCTGGTTTTAGAAAAGGCAGAGGAACCAGAGGTCAAATTGCCAACATCTGCTGGATCATGGAAAAAGCAAGAGAGTTGCAGAAAAACATATATTTCTGCTTTATTGACTATGCTAAAGCCTTTGACTGTGTGGATCACAATAAACTGTGGAAAATTCTGAAAGAGATGGGAATACCAGACCAGCTGACCTGCCTCTTGAGAAATCTGTATGCAGGTCAGGAAGCAACAGTTAGAACTGGACATGGAACAACAGACTGGTTCCAAATAGGAAAAGGAGTATGTCAAGGCTGTATATTGTCACCCTGCTATTTAACTTCTATGCAGAGTACATCATGAGAAATGCTGGACTGGAAGAAACACAAGCTGGAATCAAGATTGCTGGGAGAAATGTCAATAACCTCAAATGTGCAGATGACACCACCCTTATGGCAGAAAGTGAAGAGGAACTAAAAAGCCTCTTGATGAAAGTGAAAGAGGAGAGTGAAAAAGTTGGCTTAAAGCTCAACATTCAGAAAACAAGATCATAGCATCCGGTCCCATCACTTCATGGGAAATAGATGGGGAAACAGTGGAAACAGTGTCAGACTTTATTTTGGGGGGCTCCAAAATCACTGCAGATGGTGACTGCAGCCATGAGATTAAAAGACACTTACTCCTTGGAAGAAAAGTTATGACCAACCTAGATAGCATATTGAAAAGCAGAGACATTACTTTGCCGACTAAGGTCCGTCTAGTCAAGGCTATGGTTTTTCCAGTGGTAATGTATGGATGTCAGAGTTGGACTGTGAAGAAGGCTGAGCGCTGAAAAATTGATGCTTTTGGACTGTGGTGTTGGAGAAGACTCTTGAGAGTCCCTTAGACTGCAAGGAGATCCAACCAGTCCATTCTGAAGGAGATCAGCCCTGGGATTTCTTTGGAATGACTGATGCTAAAGCTGAAACTCCAGTACTTTGGCCACCTCATGTGAAGAGTTGACTCATTGGAAAAGACTCTGATGCTGGGAGGGATTGGGGGCAGGAGGAGAAGGGGACGACAGAGGATGAGATGGCTGGATGGCATCACTGACTCGATGGACATGAGTCTGAACTCCGGGAGTTGGTGATGGACAGGGAGGCCTGGCGTGCTGCGATTCATGGGGTCGCAAAGAGTTGGACACGACTGAGCGACTGAACTGAACTGAACTGAATAATAAAACTGTTAAGAGTGGACCATCTCAAGTAGAATCTGGCAGCCTTATGGGAGGGGGTGTTTATCCTGGGAGAGCATTGAGGGATGATCCAAAATTCAAAGAGACACATCCAGTCAATGGTACAAGCATCCCAAGCCCTCCTGATTTTTAATACATTCAGAAAGCAATGCACAGATCTGCGAGACAAGGACAATGAATGACCAAGCTTGGACTCCACTCCTGGTTCTGCCTCTCTCTATGTGACCACAGACTAGTGTTTGCTCCTCGCCCGGAACTGGGGGTGCAGGACTGTCAGTGGGAGGGGTGGGGGCATCCTTCAAGAGCACAGGGTCTGCAGGCGGACATCCCGTGTGGGGAATGGTTCCACTGCTCAGCGCCCCGAGGATCTCTAACAAGCTCACTCTGCAGATGCCCTGAAGGACAGAGCTCTGCTTTGCAAAGCATCTTTCATGGCTTCACAATTCAAAGTGAAGCCATTGTGAGTGAGCAGGACTCACAAAGACCCTTCACCCAACAGGATCATAATAAGAACCTACCTCCTCACTTCATCATTGTGGGGAGAGGAATGAGCTATGTGAAAAATACTCATCGTTGGAAGTTCCTGTACATATTTCACCAGGGCCTTTGCAATGACAATAATTTATGATTTTCAAAGGGAACACTGCTCTAAGGCGATGTTTGACCTACAGATCTCAGTCAGCAGGACAAGACAGCCGCCCACTGTCTTCCTCACCTCAGCCTTCCTCGGATCCTCCCACCTCCCTGCTGATCCCTCACAGTCTCCTTTGCTGAACTACCCCTCCACCTGCCACCTTCACCTGGCCCCTAACCGTGCAAACGATTCAGAGTTTGGGCCAGGGCCCGCTTCGCTTCTCTATCTTCCTCCCCGGGTAAGATCATCCAGGATGCTGGTGGGACTCTGCAGGCTCCCACTTGAAACTCCAGCTCCGACCTCTCCTTTGAGCTCCAGGCCTGCACAGCTAACGGCTTACTTGACCACTCCACCTGGCTGTCTCCATGGCAACTCCAAGTCTGCATGAAGCTCTTCCCTCCCCAACCTGTTCCATCCCGTCGCCCCTCAATGTGTCAAAGGTGCTCCAGCATCATCGGTTGCCCAAGCAAATATCTAGAAATTATCTCGACTCCTCTTCCCCAGCTCCTCTCTCTCCCAGACTCACCCTGCCTTCAAGTTTCTCTATGCCATAAACAAACCTCGCTCGGTTCTTGCCTCTCCAGTGTCCACTGCCCAGGTTCCTGCTTTAGGTCCTTAATTGGTGTCCATGTGACCACTCTGACCTCCCTCGAAGCTGTTCTCTACCCAGTGCAGGATGGATCCTGACACACAGGTGTGCCTGGGGCACTTGCCTCTATGGCTCTGCCCAGCCATCCCCATCCTTTCCAGCTCCAGCCAGGCCAAGGTTTCCTCACTCTCCAGGCTGTAACCCCGCTAGGCCTCTGCACCTCAGTACTTTGCACTGGCCATTCCTCTTTCCTGGGATGGCTTTCCTCCAGCTCAGCCTCCAATCTCAACATAAACGCCACTCACATCCTCCTTGCTAAAGCGGACACTGCCTTGCCACCCTGTCACTGCACCCACCTCATAGCTCAATGTTTCTAGTATTTTGTTTATTCTTTACTGACTTGTTTATATTCTGTCTCATGCACGTCTTCTCCATGAGAGCAGGAATCAAGTTCCTTCTATAATGCTGTTTGCCCAATGCCTACACAAAGCAGAACCTCAATCAATATTCACTGAATGATAAAATAGTTTTTTTAAAACTGACTGATTGAACTATAATTGGTTCTGATTTGTTTTTGTGTCCCCTCCCTCTTCAACCTCCCTCCTACATCTCACCTGGTCCCACCCATGGCTGATTCATGTGGATGTATGGCAGAAATTAACACTATATTGTGGAGCAATTATTCTCCAATTAAAAATAAATAAATTTATTTTAAAATTTTGCTTTTATGTTTATCTGTAGATCATTAATGATCTTTACCAGCCCAATGAATGCAAGATTCATGATCCACACAAGACCCAACACATGGATTACCCTCAAAGGGAGATATAATGGAAATTCTGAAAAAATAACACTTCCTTCTACCCAGCTCTGTAAAAGAATGCAGCGACTGACCAGTAAAACTTGGGGGCTGCCATCTCTTGATTATCTACAGCCACATTACCATGATCAGTATTGAATGTGAACGCACTGTGAGCAGAGTCTGAAGTAACAGCTATGGGCAGATGCAAAGATGTGAGCAGAGTCTCTGCTCTCTTAAGAAGGCAAATCAGACTCAGTCAAAATACATAAAGCCACAAATGCCCGCAAACCCATCAATATCTATAGAACCAATTACCACAGTAATCGACTGGACTTGCAATAAGTTGACAAGAGGGACCACAGCAGTCAGGGCGGGCGACAGGGGCACACACAGAGTGACTTTATAAGCTGCCCCTGTGGAGTCAACCTGACTGAAGAAAAACCCCGAGGAAACAGGAAAATGTCAAGGGAGTCTAGGCTATTGGCTGACCCGATTAGGCTGTTTTCCCCTGTCACCGGCACTCCCATTTCACCTACAAATCACATATTTTAACTGGCAGATTTATTGAGAAATTGCACTGGAGAAATGCTTCGACCTTTCTTTTTCTTTGTTATTTTGTTGATCAGCAAAAGAAAAATATTTTCAAGTCTTTTGAACCTGCTTGCTTTTTGCAGTTGCTCTAAACCAAGGGCTTCTGTGCTATTTAGATTCTAACTCTGTGGAATGAACCCCATCCCCTGCCAGACTTGAACAACTAGATGGGCCTTGTGTGGTTAAGTCTTTGCCAAGCTCTCTATCCCTTTCCAGTCATGGCCTTAAGGGGAGACCGGTGTGACCACTTCCTGGAGCCCCAGGACATGAACTCTGTTTAGGTAGGTACCATCTCCCTCTCTGGCCTCAGTAGGAGGTTGCCAGACCACAGGTAGTCTGCACACAGTCCTGCACAAAGCAGCCAGTCAGTGGTGTGGCCATCACACATGACCAGGGAATGGTCCAACCTGGCCCAATACCCCTCTTTCCAGGAATTGTTGGCACTGCCATGGGTCTTCCATCTAAAGCTCTCTACACCTGTCCCTTTGCGTCCCATCTTTAGTGTCTCACAGATTGCTCCTGGGAGCATCAGGCACCTTGAATATGGACACTTTGGCAGTAGACAGAATACATACAGGTTGAAGAAACTTTCCAAGGAATGGGATAAACTCTCAGGGTGAGAAGTATGTTTGGGACCTTGCAACAACTTTCTCTGCCTCTTTTGTGGGTCAAAGAAAAGCCCAGAGAGGACTTCCCTGGTGTTTAGATGGTAAAGAATTCACCTGCAATGCAGGAGACTTGGGTTTGATCCCTGGATCAGAAAGATTCATTCCCCTGGAGAAGGAAATGGCACTCCAGCATTCTTGCCTGGAGAATCCCATGGACAGAGGAGCCTGGCAGGCTACAGTCCATGGGATTGCAAGGAGTTGAACATGACTGAACAACTAACCCTTTCTTTCACTTTCTTTTCAGAGAGTTCAATCATGCTGTCCCACAGATACTAACTAGCCAAACAAAAGAAGAAAAGAAATAAGATGAGGCTGGCAAAAGAAAGAGCTATGCTTGGCCTCAACATCTAGAATCCCACAGTGGGCCAGGAGCCTTCTCTTACTACCCATGTATTCCTGATGCCTAGCACAGCATTGATCTACAGCAAATGACATACATTTCTGAATGAAGGCATATACATCATTACCTTGCAGAGGAACTCACAGCCTTCCCTCATGGTGCTGCTGATCGAGGTCTATGTGTCCTTGACTCTGCTGTCACCAATGTATCAGCCATTGTGTCAAAGCCTAGTGAATTTCTTAGAGGGAAGTTGATCTAATTGGAAAACCATCTTCCTCTCATCAGTTACAGAAACAGAAATGATGTATTCTGGGGCCTTTGACTGTTGTAACATTAATCAGCTTCATTTTGTAGTGTAGCTGGCAGTTGGGGCCACATTCAAAAATGATGTCAACTATTCTCATCTTTTTCTAAATTAATTACTTACCTAATCCATTTTTTTCTGCTGATTTCCTTGACATTAGTTTTTTCTTATGTATTTTTAATTTTTTCATTTAATTCTTATCTTTTAGTAATTGAACCAACTTCCAAAGAGTTCCATGAGATTCAAGGAGACAGTCTCTGATGACAGAGGAAGGCAAACTAGTAATAAGTAGTGGCCAAATGGATAAGCTTAGATGAACGGGGTTTGTTGATTTGTTGGTTTAAGTCAATGTAGTTTTATGTCTTGTGTTGGATTCCTACACAAGTTGCATTCCTAGTTTTAAAGAAAGCAATGATAGGAAAGATAGTAAAAGAAAAACTATTGTTGGCTCCTACAGCACTAACTGGTAGCCAGAAACTTGAAATAACAATCATGTATTGGAGGTCCACACATGGCTTTGCCCCAGTTCCTAGTATATAATCCCAGTCCTACCCTGTGTTGGTCATTCAGTTTAAAGACTAGCCTATTCTTCCTGTGCCAAATCCTAGGACATGACATAAATCCCAAGACAGGGCAAATGCATGATGTCCCCCACACAAAACAATCAAACCTGGAGATAAGGAAGAGGTGATGCTGTCTTAGACAACAGGCTGCTGTTTCCCTGGAAGGGGGAAAGGAGGAGACAAAAATATGGCATTCACTCACTTATTCAACCAGAGAAGGCAATGGTGACCCACTCCAGTACTCTTGCCTGGAAAATCCCTTGGATGGAGGAGCCTGGTAGGCTGCAGTCCATGGGGTCGCTAAGAGTCAGACACGACTGAGTGATTTCACTTTCACTCTTCACTTTCATGCATTAGAGAAGGACAAGGCAACTCACTCCAGTGTTCTTGCCTGGAGAATCCCAGGGATGGGGGAGCCTGGTGGGCTGCTGTCTATGGGGTCGCACAGAGTCGGACACGACTGAAGCGACTCAGCAGCAGCAGCAGCACTTATTTGACCAACATTTACTGACTGCCTGCTAGATGCTGTGCTTGGCATTATGTGTTGCAAGAGATGGGGTAGGAGTAGGGAGTGACCTTGGAGATTCATTAGCTGTAGCCCCTACCTTTCAGAAATTGTTGACCCCCTTGTGCCTCTCAGAATACAAGAGTATTCCTCTAAAGCACATTATTAAGAGAGAACAGGAAAAGATAGGAGCCTAACAAAAACACAGAAACTATTAGTCCGTTATTGCCCAAATCCAACATCCACTTATGCTGGAACTTGGGTTGCTTACTAGAGCCAAGGTCTCACCTCTGGGGCTCAAGGGGAACCGAAGTCTGCATCTTTATGCAGCCGGTGCAACCAGACAGGGCAGGTTTCAGGTCAAAAGTAAAGGGAAGGCTGCTACAGCTGGACACCTGCTTGAATGTCCCCCTTCAGAAGAGGCACCTGACAGCTCTTCTGCACTTAAAAAGCAGCAACAGCCAGCTGCTTATCAAAGCTTCCCAGGGATGCTTTTCCATAGAGAGCACATTCTTATAGCCTCCCTTCCCCCATCCCCCCTCCCAAAATCCCTCTCATATGGGTGGGGTTTATTTCCTGGTCTTTTCTCAGCAAAAGAGCTACATAACTGGAACTGAAAATAACTCCCAAAAGATGTGATTCTGGTCTTGATTTTTGTAATGGAGGTTTGACGTCACTGTTCCACTGGGCTAGTTAGTGATTTGTGACTTCTAAAAGACACAGCAGTGTTTCTAGGAAGAACACATTTATCGTTTTACTCCCTGACATTTTGATCAGCTGCTATTTTGTTCAAAAATTAGTGAACTGAACTGAAAATTGTATTGAAATAATGCTAGTAATAATAATAGTGCTAATAATGAGTCAAAATGCATAGAACAGTTACAGGATGCTAGACACTCTGTTTCACAAATAATTATTGTATCTGATCCTTACTTGTAAGCTAAGTATCAATAGCCCTATTTTACAGAGAGGGAAAATGAGGCTCACAGCCATTAAGTAAACTTAATAAAAATTCTGACACCTATCTGCCTGACTTTAAATTCTCACTATAAACAACAGTATTAAACTCCTTCCATTGCAGTATCAGTTGAATTAGCCTATTGAACCTGATCCAGGCCTTATTAAATGCTGCATTCTATTATTATAGTATTCTATTATCTATTCTATTCTATTATTCTATCTATTATCTATTATTCTATTTCTAATATGTAGAAATAATTTGCTGTGTATATAGAGTCACAGAGAACTAAAAGTAAAAGAAGCTCTAAGTATTACCTAATTCAAATTAGTTATTATACAGATGGCAAGATGATTTTGAAGAGCGTTAAGTAATTTACCCAAGGTCAGCTGGCTGGCTAATGGCTCAACTGAGCACAATAGCCCAGTTCTCCTGATCGCTCCCCACCCCCTCTGTCCACCCCCTCCCCCCAACCAGTGCTCTTTTCCTCACCACACTGCCTTAGAGTAGGATGGACTATAATATAGATATATTGCACTTAAGACACAAGGCATCCATCCCCCAAAATGCAGAAAGCCCAAGTGATGTCAAGTTCAAATTTTCACCTTGGTGCAGAATTTCCCATTGTCTCATTACTTATCTTGCAATTTTTCCCCCCATTTTTTTTTTTTTTTGTGCAGAGATAAACTATTAGTTTTGTTATAGAGACCATAACTTAAGATCAAGATAAAAGTCTTAGTAAGTATAGGAATTGTACTCTTAAACCTGCTGCCATATGCTTATTTCTCTTGGATCAATAGCACCACGGGCAGCCCACTGAGAACTGATCTACATTTTGGATAAAAGAAGTGGGGGCTAAACAAATGGATCTCAGCCTAGCTTGCAGAATTGAGGAAACAACAAGTTTGGCTAGAAGCAGAGTTTCTTCTCTTCATAGTCCACCGGAGAATCCAGGCCTCTTTCTCCTCAGTAATAGTGGTTATGAGTCTGATATTTTCTAAGTAAATTCTACATGTGCTACATGATGCTACAAGCTATGAGAATTCAAAAACTTATGAAGCCTTTGCATTTTCTATGTCCCTGCCTGGATTGTTCGGTTCCTAGATCTTTGCATCATTAGCTCTGTCTGCCAGATCTCAGCTCAAACGCCCTGCTTCATCACTATCATTGAGGCCTTCTCTGTGCCTGCCATCTTAATCAGCACCCCTTTCCCCATCGTCCAGTCACCCTCTATTACATCCTCTGATTTTAGTTTCTTCATAGTATCTATCACTGTCTAGAATCACCACTCTCATTTATTTGTCACTTGCCACTTTCTTTCTCTCTTCACTAAGATGTGAGCTCTGTAGAAGCAGGAAGTTTTTCTGTGTCATTCTCCACTATATGCAAAGTGCCTAGACCAATATTCAGATATGGAAGGAAATAAATAAATGAATGAATGAGCCCACGCTCAGGAAGCAATCCATCAAGCTGTGAAGGCAAAAGCTTACATATTTTGAGCAGCTATATCCAGAAAGCTATATAATCAACTACTAACTTGTATATTATGGACAAGATGTCACTATTGTCAGGCTCATCATTATATGAAAGAAGTTCGATATTGCCACCAGAATTGTCATCCTATCAACTAAAATACTAGCCGGTTAAAATATGAAACTCTAATAAATTTTTATTTTGAGAGTAAAACAAGTGGGGGGACTCAAACGCTATTTTTTAAAAATAGAATCCTTGAGATAGTAAGATGAGGATAGTGTTGTCTACAGTACAAAGTGATTAAAAAAAAAAAAGCTTATCACAGTTAATCCTAATTGTTGGCATGTTTCCAATTCCTTTCAGTGTCCAAAGGCTTAAGACTGTTCAATTCTGCACACAAGCCTGATAATCAATGGCTTAATTGGAGAAAAGTCCAGGTCCAAAGTGAAAACCATTCAGGCTTGTCCTCCTCTCTGCAACAGATTGTCCTCTGCAGAGACGACACCAGGACACAGCCCTCGAGTCCACCATGCTGTGGCTCCTGTGTTGAGGTTCCTGCACCAGATAGGATAGGCAGGATGATGAAGGAACCCACACCCTGTTGGTCTCTGACGAGAGAATCTAGCTTTGCTATTTGGTGTCATCCAGAAGCTTCTTAGACATGCAGAATCTCAGGCTCCACTCAGACTTACTGAATCGGAATCGCCATTTCAAGAAGATCCCAGGTGATACACAGGCATATTAAATTTTGAGAAGCACTGCTGCACAGGAAAACAAATACTCCTCCAGAAACTGGGTTGTCACCGTTGATCATGGGCCACCACTCCTCCCCCCACACCCAAAAAGTCAACAGTTCAGTTCAGTCGCTCAGTCATGTCTGACTCTTTGCGACCCCATGAATCGCAGCACGCCAGGCCTCCCTGTCCATCAACAACTCCCGGAGTTCACTCAGACTCACGTCCATCGAGTCAGTGATGCCATCCAGCCATCTCATCCTCGGTTGTCCCCTTCTCCTCCTGCCCCCAATCCCTCCCAGCATCAGAGTCTTTTCCAATGAGTCAACTCTTCGCATGAGGTGGCCAAAGTACTGGAGTTTCAGCTTTAGTATCAGTCATTCCAAAGAAATCCCAGGGCTGATCTCCTTCAGAATGGACTGGTTGGATCTCCTTGCAGTCCAAGGGACTCTCAAGAGTCTTCTCCAACACCACAGTTCAAAAGCATCAATTCTTCAGCGCTCAGCCTTCTTCATAGCCCAACTCTCACATTCATACATGACCACAGGAAAAACCATAGCCTGACTAGATGGACCTTAATCGGCAAAGTAATGTCTCTGCTTTTCAATATGATGTCTAGGTTGGTCATAACTTTTCTTCCAAGGAGTAAGTGTCTTTTAATTTCATGGCTGCAGTCACCATCTGCAGTGATTTTGGAGCCCCCCAAAATAAAGTCTGACACTGTTTCCACTGTTTCCCCATCTATTTCCATGAAGTGATGGCACTGGATGCCATGATCTTCATTTTCCGAATGTTGAGCTTTAAGCCAACTTTTTCACTCTCCACTTTCACTTTCATCAAGAGGCTCTTTAGCTCCTCTTCACTTTCTGCCATAAGGGTGGGGTCATCTGCACATCTGAGGTTCTTGATATTTCTCCCAGCAATCTTGATTCCAGCTTTTGTTTCTTCCAGTCCAGCATTTCTCATGATGTACTCTGCATAGAAGTTAAATAGCAGGGTGACAATATACAGCCTTGACGTACTCCTTTTCCTATTTGGAACCAGTCTGTTGTTCCATGTCCAGTTCTAACTGTTGCTTCCTGACCTGCATACAGATTTCTCAAGAGGCAGCTCAGGTGGTCTGGTATTCCCATCTCTTTCAGAATTTTCCACAGTTTATTGTGATCCACACAGTCAAAGGCTTTGGCATAGTCAATAAAGCAGAAATAGATGTTTTTCTGGAACTCTCTTGCTTTTTCCATGATCCAGCAGATGTTGGCAATTTGACCTCTGGTTCCTCTGCCTTTTCTAAAACCAGCTTGAACATCAGGAAGTTCACGGTTCATGTATTGCTGAAGCCTGGCTTGGAGAATTTTGAGCATTACTTTACTAGTGTGTGAGACGAGTGCAATTGTGCGGTAGTTTGAGCATTCTTTGGCATTGCCTTTCTTTGTGATTGGAATGAAAACTGACCTTTTCCAGTCCTGTGGCCACTGCTGAGTTTTCCAAATGTGCTGGCATATTGAGTGCAGCACTTTCACAGCATCATCTTTCAGAATTTGAAAGAGCTCCACTGGAATTCCATCACCTCCACTAGCTTTGTTCGTAGTGATGCTTTCTAAGGCCCACTTGACTTCACATTCCAAGATGTCTGGCTCTAGATGAGTGATCACACCATCGTGATTATCTTGGTCATGAAGATCTTTTCTGTACAGTTCTTCTGTGTATTCTTGCCACCTCTTCTTAATATCTTCTGCTTCTGTTAGGTCCAGACCATTTCTGTCGTTTATCGAGCCCATCTTTGCATGAAATGTTCCCTTGGTATCTCTAATTTTCTTGACGAGATCTCTAGTCTTTCTCATTCTGTTCTTTTCCTCTATTTCTTTGCAGTGATCTCTGAAGAAGGCTTTCTTATCTCTTCTTGCTATTCTTTGGAACTCTGCATTCAGATGCTTATATCTTTTCTTTTCTCCTTTATTTTTCGCCTCTCTTCTTTTCACAGCTATTTGTAAGGCCTCCCCAGACAGCCATTTTGCTTTTTTGCATTTCTTTTCCATGGGGATGGTCTTGATCCCTGTCTCCTGTACAATGTCACGAACCTCATTCCATAGTTCATCAGGCACTCTGTCTATCAGATCTAAGCCCTTAAATCTATTTCTCACTTCCACTGTATAATCATAAGGGATTTGATTTAGGTCATACCTGAATGGTCTAGCAGTTTTCCTTACTTTCTTCAATTTCAGTCTGAATTTTGTAATAAGGAGTTCATGATATGACCCACAGTCAGCTCCTGGTCCTGTTTTTGTTGACTGTATAGAGCTTCTCCATCTTTGGCTGCAAAGAATATAATCAATCTGATTTCAGTGTTGACCATCTGGCGATGTCCATGTGTAGAGTCTTCTCTTGTGTTGTTGGAAGAGGGTGTTTGCTATGACCAGTGCATTTCCTGGCAAAACTCTATTAGTCTTTGAGCTGCTTCATTCCGCATTCCAAGGACAAATTTGCCTGTTACTCCAGGTGTTTCTTAACTTACTACTTTCGCATTCCAGTCCCCTATAATGAAAAGGACATCTTTTTGGGGTGTTAGTTCTAAAAGGTCTTGTAGGTCTTCATAGAACTGTTCAACTTCAGCTTCTTCAGCGTTATTGGTTGGGGCATAGACTTGGATTATGGTGATATTGAATAGTTTGCTTTGGAAACAAACAGAGATCATTCTGTCATTTTTGAGATTGCATCCAAGTACTGCATTTTGGACTCTTTTGTTGAGCATGATGGCTACTCCATTTCTTCTGAGGAATCCTTGCCCACCGTAGTAGATATAATGGTTATCTGAGTTAAATTCACCCATTCCAGTCCATTTTAGTTTGCTGTTTCCTAGAATGTTGACATTCACTCTTGTCATCTCTTGTTTGACCACTTCCAATTTCCTTTGATACATGGACCTGACATTCCAGGTTCCTATGCAATATTGCTCTTACAGCATCGGACCTTACGTCTATCACCAGTCACATCCACAGCTGGGTATTGTTTTTGCTTTGGCTCCATCCCTTCATTCTTTCTCGAGTTATTTCTCCAGTGATATCCAGTAGTGTGTTGGGCACCTACTGACCTGGGGAGTTCCCCTTTCAGTATCCTATCATTTTGCCTTTTCATACTATTTTGGGGGTTCTCAAGGCAAGAATACTGAACTGGTTTGCCATTTCCTTCTCCAGTGGACCACATTCTGTCAGACCTCTCCACCATGACCCGCATGTCTTGGGTTGCCCTGCGGGCGTGGCTTAGTTTCATTGAGTTAGACAAGGCTGTGGTCCTAGTGTGATTAGATTGACTAGTTTTCTGTCAGTATGGTCAACACCAGCAACCAAAAATCCAGAAGACTCAAGGTGAAAGGCAGTAGATCCATCATGAAGTCTAACCGTGGTTGACATCTGTGATATTGAATGTGATATGTGTGATATTGTGATATTCAATTAGACCAGTGACTCGGCTTCAATTCCATCTTGATCTCACTTCCATTTTGTCCACTAACCTTCCCACGTTCATCTCTTCTTGTGCCATTGGCAGGCAAAATAGCATGTCACCATTTGCAACGTATCTTGGTCGGTGAAGGCATTCTTCTTGTCTTCACTCAGTCACGTACTGCTTTGGTGACCACATCCAAGTTACTTAAGCTCTCTGAGGCTTTATTTTCTTATCTATAAATAGGGAAGGTAAGACTTAAGTGACGTATATGTCTGGAGCGCTTCCCAGGTGGCACAGTGGTAAAGACTCCACCTACCAATGCAGGAGACTCAGAAGACTTGAATTCAATCCTTGGTTCAGGAAGATCCCCTGGAGGAGGAAATGGCAACCTGTTCTAGTATTTTTTTTTTTTTTTTTTCCCACTCTAGCGTTATTGTTGGAGAATTTCATGGACAGAGGAGCCTGGTGAGCTACAACCCACAAGGTCACAAAAGACTCAGAGATGACTGAGTGAGTGAGCACACATGTTTGAGGACTAAATGAGAAAGGCTACATAACAGGCTGTTTGGTAATATTATTTTGATAACTTCTTCCCTCAACCTACAGATCCAGTTTACTCCAGACTCTGCACCAGAGCCTGGGGACTTGAAGACTCAAATTAAATCCTCAGACATATGTTTCAAAAAGCTTAGAGCCTCCTGGAAGCTGCTGTTTATGACACCACCCGGCTCAGCATCAGTAGCACCTTCATCAGGCCTGTCTGCCTGGGAATGCCATAGAACAGCTGTTTCCTCTAAACCCCCTCTCTGCTCACTACAGGGTTTTGCATGTAGCAGGCCCTCAGCAAACGTTTGTTGAATGAATTAATTAATCATTGAAAGAAAATAGCTATATGCTATAATTGCTTTGCCATTTGAGTGCTAACTTTGCCATTGTAAATGTACATAAAAAGAGCCTTTGCAGCTGGTTTGCAACCCTGGGGTTGTAACACATAAAGCATTATACAGACATAAGTTATTATTCTTCACTGGCTTTCTATGTTCTGCCTTTAACGTAACAGGGTTTTTTGCCATGTAGCACAGTTATGCCCGTTAGCCTATGGACCATACCAGCATCAAATACACCCGACTAGGTCTCTGCTGACCAACTCTCACAGACTGGATCAGATGCTGATGACTGATTTAGCTATTGTTTTTGCTTCAGCTATGGCCGAAATCTGATCACTGTCTTAGGAAGATGAACCAATTGAGTCTTTCCTGGCTTCTATCCACCCAAAAACTAATTGATGAAAAGTGGGAAAGGTGGCATTCTGTGTGGTAGAAATATAATGTCATTCAGGTGGTTTACTTCTTTCTTTGATTCTAACCTAACTTAAGACCTCTCAGAGCTAGAGGGTCCCCTTAAGGGAAAAACTCTCAGCTTGTGTCTTGGAAGAAGAGGAAGATATTCTTCTTGGCTTTCCCCATGGAAAGGAAGTAACTGGCTGGAAACCAGCTAATCAATGCCCCCACCACCTGACCATTGCCTAACCCCCAGTAGATTAAGGTACAGCAGAAAGGAAGAGCTTGCTGCTGCTGCTGCTGCTGCTAAGTCACTTCAGTCATGTGTGACCCCATAGATGGCAGCCCACCAGGCTCCCCCATCCCTGGGATTCTCCAGGCAAGAATACTGGAGTGGGTTGCCAGGAAAAGCTTGCTTATCACCAACTGTCACCCATATAATACCACGGATATGTCCCAAAAGCAATGGCAAGGAAGAGCTATGCCAAAGGTCAGATCTAACGTAGCAATGAAAGTGACACTGGAAAAGAAAAGGAAGAAAGACCCAAGGAAATCCACTCCCAAATGGAGTACCAAAAAGCAAAAGGAAGAAGAAAGAGAGAAAGAAAATATACTGAGCTCAAGGTGTCAGGCTAAGGATTAAAATTAAGCCTGTGGAAGTTCTTCTTTGAAGAAGGTTCAACTTTTTTGGTCACTTGTCTGAAATCTACAGATCTATGCCTCTTTTTACTGGTTTCTTCTGAAGTAAGAACAAAATTGTCGTTTGACAATAGTGATGCAAATTATATGCCAGGCACTGTGTCAGGGGTGAAGACTCGAAGATTAATAAGAAATGATCTATTGTTTTGCACTTCCTCCCAGATTTCTATCTAGGGTTCAGCTCTTTGTAAATACAACAGATGTTTTGTTCTTTTTCCAGTTAACTTTCTAAATCTTTACTCGAGATAAGAGAAAACTTTTCAGAATATATTTTTAATGTGTTAAAAAAGTTTTATTGTGGGAAAAGCAAAAGAAGGTTTTAGTATAAAAATAAAAGCCCCTACCCTATACCATATCCCTAATCTTGAAATAAACAGGTAATTTGTGTGTGTATGTACACACACACACACACACATACAAACATACATATGTAGTATGAGAGAGAATGTGCATGTGTGCGTGTTGCTCAGTCACTTCAATTGTGTCTGACTCTTTGCAACCCTAGGGGCTGTACCCCACCAGGCTCCTCTGTCCATTGGATTCTCCAGGCAAGAACACTGGAGTGGGTTGCCACGCCCTCTACCAGGGGTCTTCCCTACCCAGGCATCAAACCCGCATCTCTTGCGCCTCCTACATTGCAGAAGGATTCTTTTCTGCTGAGCCACCAGGGAAGGCCCTGAGAGAGAAGCTAAAGATTATATTTATATAGATGGGTATATGCATATTTTTATATACAGCATCTTTGAATCAGACAAGATCCTAATATATCTACTTTTCTGCAACTTGCTTTGTTCACTTCCAAATGGTTAGGAACAGAGCATCTCTGCACAGATAGATAGTAAACTGTAGTAATAGTTTCCTGGTTGCCTCTGGGGAGTGGAACTAGATTACTGAGAAATAAGAGTGAGAAGAAGATTTATTTTTCACTTTATTCTGTTTTATACATTTTGCATTTTTTAAATAAACTTTTTAAATTACAAAAGTCAGGGAAATATGGTACATGCTTTCAAGTTTATTATCACGGGAGACAGTCATACAGGGAAATGACAATACAGGGACGTGTGAAGAGCACTGCTTAATGGATATAGATAAGGAGCTCTAAGAGCATAAAGCAGGAAGCAAAGATTCTGACGAGCATCATGGAAGACTTGGTGAAAGTGGAGACGTTAGAACTGGCTCTTGAAGA
Source organism: Capricornis sumatraensis (assembly GCF_032405125.1). Taxonomy (NCBI): domain Eukaryota; kingdom Metazoa; phylum Chordata; class Mammalia; order Artiodactyla; family Bovidae; genus Capricornis; species Capricornis sumatraensis. Next base: position 65,359,672 of record NC_091082.1, read on the forward strand.
GCAGGAAGGAGGAAGCAGAATGCAGGTAGATAGAAGACAAGGTTGGGTAGGCTCAACAGTGTTGGACAGCTCGACACCCTCTTCCAAACCAGTGAGAATCTTGACCCTGGACCCAGAGTTGGGGCCTGACATTGGGTCAGGGTGTCATTTAATTGCAGATGGCAATTTATGGAGCTGAAGTTTGTGATTAAAAGACACAAGCGAGAAACAGAAATCATAACCAGGAAGACAAACCTGTAGATCCTAAGGGCCTAAGCAGAGCATAAGATCCACCCAGAAATGAGACAAAGGAACAGACACTAGAGAAGAGAGTTTCAAGGGAGGGGGCAAGAGAGGGGCCCAAGAAAAAAATTTTTGAGTGAGAAAAGTAGTTGTAGAGACTTTAGAGCGCACACCTGCGGCCTCAGACTGAAGCAAGAAGGGAGTCTCAAAGCCTAAAACTGTATGGAATCAAATGCAACCATTTTTGGATTGATGCAAGTGGTCTTGCATCATCAGAGAGGAGGAATGCTTGAGGCAGGGAATGGTCAGTGACACAATAGCTAGAGAGGCTAAACGTTTGCTCCCAAAGATGCCCTGGTCCTAATTTCTAGAACCTATGAATGTTACCAGTGATTGGCAAAAGAGATTGTGCAGATATGCTTAAATGATGAGTCTTGAGATGGGAAGAGCATCCTGCATTATCCGGTTGGGTCCAACATAATCAAAAGGCTCCTTATAAGAGAAGGCAGGAGGCGTTAGAGAGAAGACCACGTCGCTCAGGGACTGGAGTGATGCCCTTTGAAGATGGAGGAAGGAGACTCAACCAAGGAATACAGGTAGCCACTACAAGCTGGAAAGGGAGAAAAAGGCAAGGGGCGGTTTTCCCCTAGAGCTTTCAGAAGCTGGCCTCACCAATACCTTGAGCTTAGTCCACTGAAACTGATTTGGACCTCTGGTCCCAGAACTTTGGGGAATAAATGTATGATGTTTTAAGCCATCAAGTTCATAGTAATTTGTTACAGCAGCCGTAGGAAACTAAGACAGGGAGTGAAGCCAGGTTCATGCTGTAAGGCATTAGTGAAAGGCTTCAAGCTGATGGGTCAAGTCATTAAGGGGCATTTTAAAAATGATAATAGATGGTGAAATGTAGAATGGATAGACAGGCATGAAACTGAACAAAAAGAGGCACACGAGGATGCTACTTCAGTGTCTCCTATGACAGCTGATACTGTAAAGTGATGCAATTTTGAGAACTGGACAGGAGAAGACACCTGTTAAAGAAATATTTAGGTGCTAAAAAGAAGAAAACTTCATAAATGGTTGAACTTGGAGGAGGGGAGGAGAATATAAAGAAGGGCTCCTCACTTTATATTTTGGCCCATCAATGTGGTTCACAAATCTACTATGTGGTTCACAAATCTACTATGTGGTTCACGAATACAGAGAAAAGAGATGATCATGGAATATCCAGGTAGAAATGGTAAACGCTCACAGACAAATGAGGTTTTTAATTTCAGGGAGAAAGGAAGGATTTGAGATATGGGTTGAGGTAGATACAGGAGAGAATCACCCAGCATCAGTGAGGATGAGATGAACATTAAGGATGAAATCCCGAAAAACGACCAAAACTTAAGTGATTCCTTTAGAGGAATAAGGGCAAAAAAGAATAAGAAATAAAGTCCCAAGATTAACAAAGAGAATCTGAACAGAATACCATCAGGGACACCAAAGGAGAGAATTTACAAAAACGCAGACTTGGCCAACAGGAACAAGTTCTTCAGCCGAGATAACATAAAATGATAGTTCAGGTTTAGTTTAGTTTAGTTTTCTATAGAATAGAAAACAGAAACTCTGCTTAGGACGTCCTTAGTTTCCCTCTCCAGAGTGATTTCTGTAGTGTAACAGGGTTGGAGGAAATTATCTGAAGAGTGAAAAGAAGTTGAGGAAATAGAGAAAAGATGTACAAACGACTTGCTTAAGAAATCTGATTGTGATGTGTGGCGGAGCTAGTGGTGAAGAACCCGTCTGCCAGTGTAGGAGATGCAAGAGACCCAGGTTCGATCCCTGAGTGGGGAAGATGCCCACTGGAGGGCATGGCAGCCCACTCCAGTATTCCTGCCTACAGAATCCCATGGACAGAGGGGTCTGGCAGGCTACAGTCCAGAGTGGCACAGAGTCGGACACGACTGAACCGACTTAGCACAGCACATGTTGAAAGGAAACAGTGATAAAAAGTTGCATCTTTTTAAAAATTTCATTTTTTTTGAAAATAGAAACTCAGGCTGAAGAGGCTGTAGGGATTAAAAAGGAGGAGACCAGTGAGTGAGGACTAAGAGGAAGCAGAGAGGGAAGGAAGCAAGGGCACCGGGGGAGAGACTCAACTGACAAGGGAGAACTCACTACAGTTCCTGAGGCGCGAGGGCAAAGGATGATAAGGAAGAAGATGGAAGTGAGTGTAGAAGTGGAGAGATCGAGGTTGGGAAATTTCAATTCAGATAGCCTTTATATGCCCTGTAAAAAAGAAGAGAGACTAATCTTAGACCATGAGGAATGGGAAGTACCTTTTCTGACGGGAGTTCCAGTCAGACTTGTCTGAAGACAGTCAAAGTGTTAGTAGTTCAGTCATGTCTGACTCTTTGAGACCCCATGAACTGTAGCCCACCAGTCTCCTCCATCCATGGGATTCTCCAGGCAAGAATATTAGAGTGGGTTGCCATTCTCTTCTCCAGGGGATCTTCCATGACGCAGGGATCAAACCCAGGTCTCCTGCATTGCAAGTGGATTCTTTACCACTTAGCCACAAGGGAAGCCCTATCTGAAGAAAAAGTGATCCTAAATATTGGTCTGACCAAACCATATCCTGGTTGTATGACACGTAAGTGTCCACTGAAACAAAGGCTGCCCTTTGAAGATCTGGTCAAAAATATCCATCTCTAAGGACATCCCTCATGGTCCAGTGGTTGAGACTTCACCTTCCAATGTGGGCTCAATCCCTGGTCAGGGAGCTAAGAATCCACATGCCTTGTCACCAAAACATCAAAACATAAAACAGAAGCAATACTGTGATACATTTAATAAAGACTTTAAAACAGGTCCACATCCAAAAGATTTCATATCCACCTCTGAATTCTCATCAGTCAGGCATACCTAAACCATTTCATGTGTCTGTGATAAAACCCACATAGGAAGTCACCACATGAGAAGGGCCTTTACCACCACTCCCATCACTAACAGCAGCAGCAACAACAACCAACACTTGTTGAGGGATTGTCCTGTGCCCAGCTCTGTGCTGGACCCTGGGATTTTAAAGTTGAATAAGGCATAGAACCCACCCTTGAGAAGCTGCATAGTGATTTAAAGAAAGAGAAGGAAAGTCTTTAACGCAAATGCCTGACCTGAGAAAACCTCTCACATGAAGGGAGGCTCCGAGGATCCATAAAGTGTCTGAGCTGGAAGGCACCATGAGAGCTTTACAGGGAAGGTGCTGATAGTTAATTGAATAAACAAAGTCATCTGGCTGATTCTAGACTCCCAACCCTTAGTCCTATGATCTTTCCACTTCATTTCACCCCTGACAAGCCTCCTTTCCTATTCAATCCATAAGCAATTTTAGGTACCTAATCATAGGTACAAAAGCAAAGAACAGAAAACCCCTTTTCACTGGAAAGTTTTAAAAGTTAGAGCAGGCAAGAACCTATAATCAAAGGACTTGAGTCTAAAAAGGTGTCACTTTTATGTCATGGTAGGTATAGTCCTCTCAGAACACTTGTCACCACTAGTGTATAAATTCCATTTTGGAACAACAGTCCCCAGAGTGCAGAAAAGCAGAAGAAAATCTTCCTTTGTCTTATGTACTTATAATTCTTAATCAGTAGCAGGCTTCATGCTTTTGGAATAAAAAGAAATTAGTGCCTAGAGAGAAGAAAAATATTTTAGTGTAAGAATCAGACCCAAGGATAAGAGACCCAAAGTGGGTGACACAGAGGTCAGATTTAGGGGTCAGCTGAGGGGTAGGTATATGTGAACAACTACAACAGATCAAAATAGACATACTAAAGTGGTTGAATATCTTTTAATAGCAACAGCAAGCAAGGGCTGATATACATCATATTTATGGGAAAATAAAGCCAACAGTTGGACTGTGATAAAACCAGCTCCTGTGTGCAAGAATGGCATGAGATCAAGAGGGATAAGGGCATAATGCCAAGGCCATGGACAAACGTTCCTCTTGGGCTTAGTAAGGATATTACAATGCTCAGGAGAGACGCAAGGGGCAGAACCAGGAGTTCTGAGGAAGGTCAGACTTGTATCTCCCAGCAGTCCCAGAGCCTGGCAATCCTTCAACCCCTGGCAAACAGAAAGGGAGGAGGGTTTAGCCCTTCGATTCAATCAGGAGGCTCTGGCATGGAAACATAAGAAAGTTTTGCCAGCTGGAACTGGTCTTATCGAAATGTACTTACATTATACTCCTTTCTTGGCAAACTGGAATCAGAGTAATTTTAAGATGTTGACATTTGAATGGAGACAAGAAGCCTGTGGTTGTGTCTTTGAGCTTACAGGAATCAGGACCTGGTTGGGGACGGGAGAGGAAGTCTGCAGCCCAGGCACAAGCCTCTTGCCTCTTTTGGAAGAAAGCGTCCAGCGGAAGGAGAGGCTCTCGTGCCTCTACTACCTCTTAAGCAAGACAAAACAGAAATCTGTGTGGAGCTCAGAGAGCATCTAAGCCATGGGAGCACATTTTCCCCACTGAGCCCTAGTCTCAGAGGGAAGCCTGGTCATCAAATCTTAGCTTGACCTACTTCTTGAGTTTTCACTGTGCTCATTTCATCACTTGCCCTTTAACAACTCACACCCCCATAATTTGGCCTCATCAGAATGCTGTGAGGATAAGCTCAGATGAAGAAATTCCATGAATGGCAATTCTAAACCGAGTCTTGCTCAGTCAGAATACAAATTCACCAGCTAGTACTCCTCCTCCACTAGAAGGTGAATTCAAAAGGTTTGAGAAATTCCAGTTCCTTATACATACTTGGACTGAATACTAACTTGCCATCAAACACTGGACATTTGTGAGACTGTTATCCACAGCTATATAAATACCCGGGGCAATGGAGATTTTCTCATAGCACAGAGCAGCAGGAAAAAATGCTCCTAAACACAGGGCAGGATGGAATGAGAAGGGGTTTGCTATGCAGTTAGTTACTGGAAGGGGTTGCCAGCCAGCGCAGGATGGGATTGCTGGGGGCAGGAAGTGACAGGGAGGCTGCAAGGCTGTTCTTTCCTCCCTACTGCAGAAGAACAGTCTAATACATTGCCTGCCCTGTGGTAGCAGGATGAATGGTGGCTGGTAAAAACCTTTAGATTACTTTCTCTGCATTAACCAGTTCAGTGACCAGATAGCTTTGACTATATCCTGTATCTAAAGTTTCCCCAAATACCTCTGTTTTGATATTTAGCTTTAGTAACCAAACCTTGACAATTCAAAGGATGGGAAAGAGCACTGAAGCAAATTAAACCTTCACCTACAGACTCCCTACATTTGGTCCCATAGATGCATGCAGGCAGCCAGGGCTTGGACAAAACATAGAACTTGTCAATGAACATGTCACTCACCTTTGCTGATGTCTTCATATTCCAGCCAGAGTCGCCGCTGGACCTGCTTGTTTGGGTACCAGATAGAGCAGGATTCCTCAAAGCCGTAGATAGCTTCCTGGATGTAGTGGTTGCCAAACTGGTCCAACAAGGCTACAAAATCCCCACGAGATGTAGCCCCGTCCAGGGAGTGGAGGGCGTTGCTGAGGGCTATGGAGAAACATCACCCAGGATTAAGAGTGAGGATTCATAATATGGGTATCCCGGCTTCTCAGGCCCTCCAGCCTCAAATCTGCAAGTGCCACGTGGCCCAAAGTGATGCTGGAGAGCTGGCTGGGACTATCAGCTGAGTATTTCCAAGTAGCTGAGGCAGACATTTCAGTTCCTAAAAGAATATTTCTTCAAGCCAATTGGTTGTTAACTTTGTGCAAGTTGAGTAAAACATTGTCACATCTCTACCACCCACCTGCTTAAGTCAATTTTTTTTTTCAAATCACAATCATGACATTAAATCAACTTAGTGAGCTCAAATAATAGCATTAAAAATGAAGGAGAATAGCATAGTTTAAAATAGAAACACAAATACCAGCAGAGAACATTTCCCATCAGAAGATGAAATATGGCTTCATGAAACTTCTGTTGTGTGTATGTGAGTGTGTGTGTATGTACAAGGTCACGGTGTAAAATGTATTTTAACTGTGTATAGGGATCAGAAAAGTCTGCAGGATTTTGCTCTTCATGCAGAGACATTGGCAATGCAAAGACAATGGAAGACGAATAATAAGGAAAGTCACTAAAACACTGCTTATATCTATTTAGGAAAAAAGTATATAAAGACTGGGAAATGGCAAACGGAAGAAAGAACCTGTTTGCCACCTCACTCGCCTCCCCAGACAAACCTTGGATTTGCTTTCCCTGTTTAAGAGAATTATGTTGTCAGAAAGATAACCTATGGCAAATGTTTCAAACCCAGTATCTTCTCTGACCAACGTTGTACAGCCTTCCTTTTGACACACCTGTGTCCTGTCAGAGCAAGGCAGAGCATGGCTCAAGCTTAAGACCCCAAGTGCAGACACCCATATCATCCATGATGCCATGTGCAGCTTCGAAAGGCATGTGGCAGCAGAGATACCCATCTGTTATCCCCTGGTAGGCATATAGCGTCTGGGCTGAGTGCAAACTGAGTATGTGCTCAGGGTAGGGTCTCCATTGCCATGTTTTTCTAGAATGAAGAGTAGCTTATTTCATTCTAGGCGTTTTCTGCACCAGCAGATTTTACTTCACTAATAATCCCTTCTTGCCAAGAACCCTGGTGATAGAAAAGATCTAAACCCCTGTGTGTACTCTGGAGATGTTCTGTATCCTTAATGCCTCTTCTTTCTCTCCGCATCAAGCTTTACCTTTAATGAGTATATGTCTCACTGCTCTTTCTCTCTATCCCTGACCTTCCATCTCTCTCTCATTGGCCCTAAAGCTCAGCCTCCCTGGTTGCCGACCCTGAGTCCTCTCACCCTGTCTTGTCATCCTGTGTCAACAAAAGCATTCAGCTCTAGACCCCCTTTCACTCAACACGGCGAAGCCAGACTCTGGAGCATAAAGCTCAGGTTTGGAACATTCTTGTAGCCCCCGAGCAAGGAGCGGAGTCACGTTCTTCCAGTCCACGGGGCTGAGGTGAAATAGGGATGCAAACTTAGGTTAAGGCCGTTTTGTTAGATATTTCCTCTTCTGCAAACTTCTCAGTGGGATTGCTCAAATGTTAGGGAAAACTTGACTCAAGGCATTTATCACTAAGGTTTGAAGAATACTTACACAAGATGCCTCACTGTTCTGTTTTGGAATAATTTATTCTAAGTAAGTTTAGAATTCACTATTCCTTAACTTACTAGAAACAGAGACATAAGTATGTGTGTGTGTGTGTGTGTGTGTGTGTGTGTGTGTATACATACACACACACATATATAGTAGATAAATCTGTATCTATCTATCTTGTTTACTTACTGTTTAGAAATCTTTGTTGTGTTGTTTAGTTACTACATTGTGTCTAAGTGTTTGTGACCCCGTGGACTGTAGCCCACCAGGCTCCTCTGTCCATGGGATTCCCAGGCAAGAATGCTGGAGTGGGTTGTTTTCTATTTTTCTTTACCACTTCCTCTTTATTGCTCTCTTGCTCGTATTTCTTTCAGCAGATAGAACCTCTAAAGTATACTCTTTGCATTTAGAAAATTTTATTCTGTCAATTTATAAAAAGTCTGCTTTTGTATGACCCCAGGAAAAATGATAAAGTAGGTGCTCATCTTCCATGGTTCCCACAGTGCCCTTTCCATCTCTTCTATCATCCGAGATAGAACTTGCAATTTAATCTATGCTAAGAAAATGATCCCATTCCAGCCATTTGCCCTGAAGGGTGAATCGAGTGAACAGGTTATAGATCTTGTGCAGTGGCTACATTTTTGGACGGCATCTTCAACATGGATAAAAGGTTTGCGCCCTTGGGAAGGAACTCTATACCCCAGCGGTGGGTGGGAGGGACGGCTCACAGCTGCGCTCACCCTGAGAGACAGTCACTTGGTTGAGCTTGATGTGGTACATGACAGAGCGGACCTTCCAGTGCTGCAGCACGGGGTATCCGGACACCTCACTGAAGTTCACCATCCCTAGGGACAGAGGAGACGAGGGCTCAGTGTGTGCAGTTGATTCGTAAGTCCCAAGTCTTCTGGTTAGGGGGTGTAATTGTGAGAAAATGAGAAAGCGTGCTTGGATGGAGAAACTTTCTGCAGTCATAGTAACAACAGCTATAACCTTTACTTGGTGGCAGGCATTTGGCTAAGCACTTTGTAAATAGTCACATGATCCTTGTGAGCTAGGTGCTTTTGTTTGTATCTTATAAATGAGAAAACTGAAGCTTAGAGAGGGTGTTTACATAAGGGCCCTATAAAGAGCCAGATAGAGTTCCAGGTGTGTCTGAGACCAGGCCTGGGTTCTCAACCTTTCTCCTCTACTACTCCCTTAATAAACGTATATGAAACTCTAGGCTTGCTGGAGCACACAGGTTTTTACTCTCTTTAATAGCTGTAGTAATTGACTCAGCTCACGTTCCTGATAACATTGATTTTTGTGTCCTATTTAACTGATTTGTGTTCAGTATTAAGGTTTTAATTACTCTGAAGCTGATAATGCTGTTTTGTCTTTACCAGGGGCAACTGTATTAACATAAGTAAGTTAGTAAGGGGCAGGAATGGGCCCTATACCAGGGGTTCCCAACCTCCAGGATCTAACACCTGATGGTCTGAGGTGGAGCTGATATTTAACAATAGCATATGATGATTATTTTTATAATTTCATAATCATAATTCATAATTTTATAATTATTAAATTTGTTTAATACTATTATTATAATTACTATCAAACTGATATAATAATAATTAAAGTTAATAATAGTATTAACTTTATTGTGAAATAAAGCACACAATAAATGTAATGCATTTGAATCATCCCGAAAACAGCCCTCCACCCCCCGCCCCTCCCAGGTCTGTAAAAAAATTGTCTTCCATGAAACCAGTCACTGGTGCCCAAAAGGCTGGGGACCACTGCCTCATACTCAATGTCCTCAATGTGCCAGACACTTGATAGACTTTATGTGTGGTCCCTCTTTTATAAATGGGAAAACTGAGGCTCTGAGCAGCCAAGTTACTTACCCAAGGTCATTCTCAATTAATATAGCCTCTTAGTGATGCTATAATGAGCTGTTCTTGCTTGAACACCTTGGAGAAAGAGTGGCATTCTACTGGAATTCTAGTCATTACTATAAATGTAAAATGCTACAGAAACAAAATAATTAGGCCATAGGAAACAAAGAAATCACCTTGCTAACTTTAGAAAGTCAATTTTAGCTTCATTTATCTGCCTAATGTATGCATATGTGTATGTGTATATATATATGTACATATGCAAATATAATGATCACAGATATGATAAACTTAGATAGTGAATGTGTCTGCATAAATATAATGGCAATAACATACACATAGTGAATTATCTTGCCATTTTGACCCATGCTTCCTTGGAGCTAAATCAACTAATTTAGTACCTAAACTGGATGAAGAGTGGGCGGGATTAATTAGCTGCTTGTCAACTCCAATCAAATTAGCTAAGTAATTGCCAAATTTCCATTTCTGTGTGAATCATATGGGAATAATTATAGATAAGAAAAGTGGAAAAAAAGGTCAGGAGAGGTGCTTACTGAATCAATTGCTTAAATTTGATCTCAGGTAATCAAAGATAAGTTACTTGAAACTCAGAAAGGGTTTTCAGTATTCTTCCTTTCAGATGCTCTTGTTTTAGGGCATTAAGCTTTGTGATGGCAGTTATACTTCTGTATACTCCGGCTTTTAGCCTTTATGTTAATCGTAGAAGCATATAAAGGAAATTCTAACTTCACAAGTATAAGACTGCACTCACAGGCCTCCAAGGTATGTTTTCTTAGAGTTATAATGTGCATGTTTTGTAAAACTGTTCTATGAAGCACATGTTCTCTACTGATGCTGGCTCATCAGCTTGCTGTTATTTCAGAAACTCTATTAATAAAAAGACAGCAAGCCTGATAAATAAAGATTTTTTTTTTCAATATATCAGAAGACATTCCCTTTAAGGGAATTGTTTCCTAGCAGGAAAAGAAAAGGGCAGGGAATCAGGAGGTGGGACTTGGCCAGGGGACCTAGTGGTTCCCAGCATTGCATCTGTAAAGTGAGCAGCTGAGCTGAGATGACCCCTGGCTTCCTTTTCAATTCTGTAATTCCAATCAGCTGTGTGAGTTGGGGCTCGGCAACTCATTTCTTTCAGTTTTTGTATCTGAAAAATAGGGGAGAATGGAATTCATCCAGGCTACTTTATAGGTAGGTTATCAGGACAAAATAAAGTTACAGGTATAAAAACCCATGGAGAAAATATGATGCATCATAGAGATCATTACCCCTAACTGTGTGAACCTGGCATTTGTTAACTGATGTTTTTGTTATAAATTCCCAGGCCTTAGTTCAGGTCAACAGAAGGAGGAAAGCAGAAAGCAAGCTTGGATGTTGGGGGTGAGCAGGGGTGCCAGTGTCTCACACTCAGCCAGGTTGAGCCAAACATCCGAACTCCGTTACTTCACTGCTAAACAGCAATTCTACTGAGTGCATTTACCCTACACCACAGTCAGGGAAACAGTTACGTAACTGTGAATGCTCGGGAAATGATGTTCTGTGCTCACTTACAGATAATACTTCCATTAGTTAAAAAGAAAGGGATATTTTAAAGTATGTATTTTCTTGCTGAGTCATAGAGTTCTTTCTCAGTATGACCTTGCAATGCAGTGAGTTCTAGTTTTTTCTTTTATTATGATTTGGGATACTTTTGTGAATGACTTTTTTTCCAACCAAAATATCTATTTTCTCAAGAAAGGAGACTATTTTTCTGTTCATATGCTTGAAAAAAGAATGAATGAATAGACCTGTGTGAAAGAAAGAAAGGAGGAAAGGAGGAAAAGAAGGAAGGAAAGGAAGAAAAGAGAAAGGAAAGCAAGCAGGCAGGCAAGGAAGATAAGGAGGAAAGAAAACAAAGGAGACAAGGAAGGGAGGGAGGAAAAAAGAAAATAAGGAATTTCGTCTGCTCCTGTTATTGTATTGAAATGTCAAGGGGACGTTTAATCCCCAAAGTGCTGAAGATAAGAGTCCGCTTCCTTTGAATGAACTTCAAGAAATTCCAAAAAAGCCCAGAGCTCTGAATCTTCACATAGGATTTCTTGATTATGGCACCCAATATGCCCATGAATGTGGCCTCCTCTACCTCCTTGGTGCGCCGCTACACTCTCTTGTTTTTCTCAGCTGAGAGACTGAAAATCAAATGGATAATGGCCAGGCCACATGTAACACTAGAACTCTGACAATCTACAGCAACCAGCCCAAGAAGCGAGCCTATCATCTCTAAGTCAGACTCGTAGGAAGTCAGACCACTGTCTATTAAAAGTTCAGCAAGCCAAACAATAACTCCTGTAACAATCAAGCCAAAATCACCAGGACTTGATTAAGACTTGAGTAATAACTGACAGCTTCCCTAGTTTTTGTTCTTGCTTGCAAGTTAGGTTCCACCGGAGAGAGTCAAATACATCTCCTAAACATTCACCTAAGAATACCTCCCTCCTGGTGAGTTGGGTCATCTACCTGCCAACAGCCTACATGCCAGTCAGTGCCTATCTGAAGCCCTCCTTTTTTCCCACTTTACAGCTTTCCTATTTCTCTGTCTCTTGGTCTCTGCAAAAAAGCAGGTGATGGTGGCTGACTCCCTCGCTGTGTGTAAGTAGCCTTCACCTGTTTTCATTTTGTTGGTCTTCATTTATTTCCACATGCTTATAACACCCAGAAAGGCTAGTAAAGCTCCGAGTTCTTAACTGTTTTGATAAGGAGGAAAGAAGTGTGCAAGATAAAACACATACATCAGTAACTTTCCAGTACATTCTTTTATTTTTGGCTGTACTGGGTCTTTGTTGCTGTGTGCAGGTTTTCTCTAGTTGTGGAGAGCAAGGCTGAGTCTTGGCGTGTGAGTCGGTCTAGAATAGGTCCCCATTGTGGTCCAAGAATCCCTGAGGGACCCTGAGATCTTTACACGGAATATTCAAGGTCCTGCCTTTTTCAACTACAGAAAGCATGGGTTTTCTTCATATACTTTGACCCAAACAATATATTAAAATAAACTGAATGCAGAGGAGAGAATTCAGCTGTCTTCTATAAAGTCAGCCCACCAGGGCTTCCCTGGTGATTCAGACGGTAAAGCGCCTGCCTGCAATGCGGGAGACCCGGGTTTGATCGCGGGTCGGGAAGATCTTATTCACTGCGGTGTGTGGGCTTCTCATTGCAGTGGCTTTTGCTGTGGAACACAAGCTCTAGGGTACGTGGGCTCAGTAGCTGGGGCACACAGGCTTAGTTGCCCTGTGTCTTGTGGGATCTTAGTTCCTGGACCAGGGATCATACCTGTGTCCCCTGCACTGGCAGGCGGACTCTTAACCACTGGATCACCAAAGGAAATCCCTCCAGTACTTTCTTTAGGCCAATAATTCTGAAAGATGCAAACATCTGTTATGTGTAAAAGGATTCTCTAGTTAAATAGATTAGGAAATTGCTGGACTAAGTATTTCTTTAGGGCAGGACTTCTTGGAATCGCTTCCATGCTCAGGTGTTACAAATTGCTGACAGGTTGATGCTATAGTCTTTCCAAAGAAATTTGAAGACAACCGACTTATGAGTGGAGCACTGTTTTTTCATAAAAAATAAAATAAAATGCTTGAAAATGCGGATATTGAAGAATTTGAAGATCATTTTTTGCTCTAAAATCTTCTAAGCTTAAAGTTTTAAGGGGATTTAGACCTATAATAGTGCATAGTGAGGCACGCTATGACATTCTCTGTATGACTCTCAGGAAAGATATAATTAAAATGCTACCAGAACTAGAAAATAAATATGGAAGAAATGTGGTCAACAGTCTCTTTAACTGATTATTTTTTTTTTCCAAATATGTATGCATTTGGCTGGTCTTAGTTGTGGCGCACAGGGAATCTTTCTACTTTTAGTTGTGTGTGTGCGCGCTCAGTCCCTCAGTTGTGTCTGACTCTTTGCAGCCACGTGTACTGAAGGAGAAAGCAGACAGAGCCTGACTCCGTCTTAGGCCAGGCTGCGAACATTAGGCTACACGCACGGTCACCCTCCCAGTGGATTCTGAACTTTGTGCCCGGTGTCTATATAAATGGCATACCGATGGAAAACCAGACCCCCTGGATAAAAGAGCCTCAGGACTTGGACTTGGACTCCCCGTTGCCTAAAAGAATATGCTAATTATCTCTGTAACAGAACAAAGTGGTAAATTCCATTATGTTTATCAGGATATGACCACAGGCCTATTGATAAATATCCACTGTTTATCTATTCTTGTGACACAGGAATCACGGGTTAACTTTTATCGTATCTCTCCTTTACCTTGTCCAGGCTAGTTTCAAGGAATCTGGGGAGATGGGTTTGAACAAATACACTTAGGGTATATAAGGTTTTCACAAAAACTGGTTGGGGTCCTTGGCCGAGAGGAGACTCTGCTTTGGGCCCACTGGTGTAATAAGCTGCACTCCACTATCTGCATTGTCCTTCTGAGTGAGTTTGTTTCCTGGAATGCATGGCTATAACAGTACTGCAGCCCGCCAGCCAGGCTCCTCTGCCTATGGATTTTTCCAGACAAGAATCCGGGAGTGGGTTGCCATTTCCTACTTCAGAGGATCTTCCCCACCCAGGGAACAAACCTGTGTCTCTTGCATTGGCAATTGCAGCATGCAAGCTCTTAGTTGCAGGATGTGCGATCTAGTTTCCTCTCTCGGGGTGGAGCCTGGGTCCCCTGCACTGGGAGCATGGGGTCGTAGCCACTGGATCACCAGGGAAGTCCCCCTTTTAACTGGTTCTTCTAGTTATTCCGGGCTTTGAGAAAAACAAGACTGATTCCTTCTTACATCAAAGGAAATGCCTACTTTTAGTCTAACTGGTATCACTTTTTAATCAAAATAGGTTAAAAAATAAAAGGCTGGGAATAAAATTAGCAGGTCACAAAAAATTCTCTCTATACTTTTAGGAATGCCATTGCCTCAAACCATGAAAAAGAAGTGTCCCACCAGGACATCCTTCTCCTTTGGCCTCAGATATGCCAAACCAGGAGGGGTCCAAGGACATGGGGAAGAAAGATATTTCCCTTGTGGATGAGAACCAAGTTTGGATCTTTTTCTTCTTTCCAAAGATGGAGATTCAGACACATGTTTTCCTGATGTTTCTCAAACCTGTTCACCTTCCCCCACCCCCAAAGTTCAGGTAGCATCCAGGACTGTGTCCTCCAGCCTGGCATCTGAAGTCCAGCTCCCCACTTCCACGTAAATTCTAACGTGTGAGCAAGTTGTCCTGGTGACTCACTAAACAGAAGCCAGGTGGTTTAGTGGTGGTGTGGAGCCTGTCCCGCTTCTGTGTGCCATCTCACACCTCCTTTACAAGGCATTTTACACACGCTCAGGAAGTGTTTCTCAGCAAATGACATGGAAACAAGAAAACCAGATTGCCAAACACTAGCAATGTAGGCTGCAGTAATACACCCAGAGGTGCACTTTAATTTTTTCAGACGTGTGTGTGTGTGCAGGCACATATGCACGCGTGCAATATTTTAGAAGGCAGCTTATTTAGATTTATTTCCAGTACAGAAAATATCTAATTGTTTTGTCTCTTGTTCTCTTTCCTTCCGCTATAAGGGAGATACAATTTGGGAGCTTGAGTGTCCATATTTTCTTTCTCCTTTGGTATATTTATTTATTTACTAAACATTCATCTCACTATGCATCAGGAACTGCTCTAAAAACTTTACAAATATTTATTCTTTATACTAATCCTATCAGAAAGACAATGTTATAACATCCCTTTTTTACAGGTAAAAAAAACTGAGGCACAGAGAAGGTAAGTAACTTGTCCCAGATTGCACAGCCACTGAAGAGCTGAGAACTGCTGTCAGGCCCCAGAGGCTGAGCTAGTAATCACTGTGCTATGCTACGTCAGATGGACCTGCTTCTAATCCCATTCCAGTCTAAAGGAATGTTTCAGACATGATATCTGAAAAAGGCTCACATTCAGTTCAAGCCATTCTTCAGAAAAGGGGGTAATAAAGGGGATAAAGGTCTAGAATAAGGAAGACATAGAATGGAGAAGGAAGAGGAGCATGGAGAAATAACCAGAGCTGACAGCAGACGAGCTCGTGTCCAGCCTTCTAGTAAGTGATGCCGAGTTCCCAGCTGGCTGCCTCGTATGGGTCTCTGGAAACCTCTGAAGTGTCTTCTTTGGTCCAGGAAGCACTCACTGGTGTCTTCAGTGGCATAGAATGGAGAAGCATCCCCAGGTATGCCCACCTCTCCCAAGCACCCCATATCTTCATCCATAATGAGCCCAGAAGAGGAGTGCCATTGGGCTCAAAACAACATTGAGGAACAGGTGCTAGAATCTCCATTTACAATGGGGGCCATGATACCCCAAGAGGCTGTACTGTCTAATGTCACACAGCGAGAATGTAGCAGAGCTAGGACTCGTTTGACAGTCAGACTCAGGGTCGTTGACAACAAAGCTCTATCCTTTTCTATTCCCTCACACTGCTCTCTAGGCACTGGTCAGGGAAACCCAGCCATGCAGATGACAGATACTCAGCCTCAAAGCAATCCACCTTCTTTCTACCTCTACTCTTGACCCGGTCACTTCCTCTAATCCATTGAGAACTCTTAACTCTTACATATCTATTATCTCATTTGTTTTCAGAGCATCCTAATAAAGCTAGCAGGGAAAGGTATTATTATGGCCATTTTGCAGATAATTATGTAATAATATTGGCTGTTTTACTGACAAATAATCCTGCTGATGTTCAGTTTTAGGACTGAGCTTTTAGCGTGTATAAAGGAAATCACAGGCTTTGAAACCAAGATAAGCAAGGTCAAGACTCTTGAGCTCGTAAGGTCACAGGGAGCTGCTTGCTTCCGCCAGTTAAGTAAGGTGCATGGTACACTCACCAGTCAGGAAGTCGGGGTCTGGGGTGGGCTCTGAGATTTCCTCCAGGCACTGATTCTCCAGGGGGACAGTGGCCACCACAAGACCGTCTGGCAGTTGCTGGTCTAAACCTCGAGCAAAGTTGTTTTGCCTGAAAACAGAAGCAGACTTTCATCTCTGAGTATTCAGGTGAGCCCCAGTCCTCAGTGGGGGAGCTGTATCTCAACCCATGGAGGACCAAATATTCCCCTCGTGGTGAACCCCACTCAGTGTACATGTCTCAAGTAAGATTCGAGTGTGAGAAGTAAGGTGAGGGCTGGGGGGAGAGGTCTACTTACAAGATAGAGAATATTCTTCCCTCCCTTCCAGTTCTTACTCCCTGAGCCCCTCTCCACAGAGCAAATGCAGCCACCACAACATTCCCTATGAGACCTCACTGCTTACCATTGGCAAATGAGGTCCCAGGATAAGAGGAGAAATTTAATAAAGTCTACTGTCTGTAATAGAAAGCGCAGCTGACTCCAAGAACTAGCTTGAAAATTGACTATCAGATTTTTTCTTGTAAGAATCCAGACCCAGCTTGCTATCAATTGCTGGTCCATATTGTAACACTTTCATCATCACCATCACCTGAAACGCATGGGTTCTGAGGAAGATGTACTCAATAACCTAAGCTAGACGAAGGACAGGGCTCAAATGGAGAATCTCCTAGAAATAGTCTAAGTCAGTGGTTTAAGACATTTTGTTCTATGGATCCTTTTACACTCTTAAAAATAACTGAATGCTCCAAGTAGGTTTTTTTTTTTTTTGTATATCTACCAACACTTACCATTTATCAATTTCATATTATAAAATGAAAGAAAAATTTTAAAATATTTATTGATCCATTTTAAATGACAATAATAAACCCATTTAATATTAACTTGTTTTGAATAATGATGACAAGTGGCAATACTTTACATTTTTTGAAAATTTTTTAAATGTCTGACTTTATGGAAAACCTCTGCATTCAATTTATTGCAATATATTGTTTGGGTCAAAGTATATGAAGAAAACCCACGCTCTCTGTAGTTGGAAAAGGCAGGACCTTGAATATTCCCTGCAAGGATCTCAGGGTCCTTCAGGGATTCTTGGACCAAAATGGGGACTTATTCTAGATTGACTCACATGTCAAGACTCAGAGGGATGACAGAACCTGGCCACTTTGTGGTGCCTTCCATGGAAAATCTTACAGTCCCTGCCTGGACAAGTTAAAATTTACTTAACACTTTACTGTTCATGATTCTTGGGTTCTGGAAGAAGGAGTGTAAACCTAGAAAAGACCAGGGGGTAGAAAGTAACCTATCATTTTAGGGTTGCATTTACATGGATCCAAGATACAAGACTTTATGCTGGCTTTATGGCCCATCAGGGACAAGATTCATCAACAGCCCTGAATAACCAGCTCTGTGGATGTGGGGTTCACCTGAACGTTCCTTTCAGCACCTGTCCAGCCGCCACTTCCTTGGAATGGTTATTGTAACCAAAGAACATCTCCCCAAAGAGGGTCTGGTTCATGGGAAGCTCTCTGCTTTCCCCACAGTCACCTCCCTCTGGGCATGTCTCCGCGATGAGCTGGCAAGAGCGTCCGTCCACACCAAGCTTGTAATCCTCGATGCATCTAGCACAGTGGAAAACTCAAGATAAGAAGTTATTCCATCAATAAGCCATGCAGCCAACTCCTAGGTTGGGGGAAAAAAATGCCTTCAGAAGAGTGTTGGATCACCAAAGATTATGAGTATCCTGAATTGATTTTGTCCGCTTTATAACTCGGTTTCTTAGGTCTATAAACGGCGTCTCCTTGCATTATGTGATCATACAGAACCTCTCACCTTTCCTTCGCAGATAAGTGCTTTCCAGAGCTCTGTAGTTCTCTCTCCTCTACACGTATGATTTCCCAGATACGGTAAGAAACACTGGAGATAAGCTTATAAATGAATTAACATATTTATCACCCACTCCTTGGAAACCTTTTTTTTTTTTAAATTGGAGTATAGTTGTTTTACCATGTGAGTAGACACATTTAAATCCGAGATGTTCTAGAGCCTTTCTCTAGAACAATCTATACGGTCAGACCCTGCATTTGTTTGGAGGGTAATTAGGCAGCAAAAAGAATGACACTTAACAAATTAATAACCTTCTAATCTGGTCCTGTGACAAGTCAACTAAGAAATTAAAAAGATGGATCATCTTGCAGCTGTGTTCTGTTTGAATGTGTCCAAACACAAGATCAACCCGTATTAACTCCCCCTTCATTCAGAATAGCCTTCCTGAACGAAATAGTTACTAGGACATGCTGTGTGGACACCTCCTGGGTGTCCTCCCCATTAAGCATGTGCAGTTACTCTAATGGAAGAGCAATACTAATGTTGGTAAATACAGGTCAATGACCCGTAAGTCATTAATGGGGCTCTATTTGTAGTTCTAGTGAGAAGAACACAATTTGTTCCTTCAAGTAAGAAATATTTTGATAAAGCTGTCATTTTAAAAGCATATTGATTTAATTTGGGTCTCTCCTTAGAAGCATTCCAAATTTAGAATTTATAGATATTCATGACATTAAAACACATCATTTATTGCTATCTACAGTAAATATTGCAATAAGATAAAGACCTCTGTTCTAAAGAGAGGAACAAATAATCATAGTTTTAAGTGCTGAGAAGCAATTTTATCATGGCAATAATGCTGCCCTTTACTGAATGACCTTGAATCCATTGACTGACCTCTCAAAAGCTCCAGTTTCCACATCTGTAAAAGTGGGAAAAACAGTAGCTGCTTGGTTGGGTTACTGAGAAGATTAAGATAAAGAAGGTGCCTAGCTTCTAATAGGTGCTCATTAAATGTTGCTATCCTCATTAGCAGAGGTACAAATGGAGCCTATGTTAATGCAACATTGTTGCATCCCCCATTTACCATTTATATATCGTGTGAACAGGTGTAAGCAGAGCCTTTAATTATAAGCGCATGTGATTTGGTCTTCCTAAAGAACCTCAAATCAAGGACTTCTTTTGGCAGGCTATATATATAGTGGCTTGGAGAGTGCTAAATATACATGTGTACCAAATTCTGATGAAATAGGAAAGAAAAGTCCAGTTAGGGACCTACTGAATGGTCTAAGCAACAGACTTGAGACCCATGAAGGAATGAAGGTTCCCTCTCAGTCCACCCTGAGCATCTCGACAACTTGCCCTTTCCCCCGCCCCAGCTCCACCATTCTTTGTGCTCATGGCTGCACATTGTTGTTCAGCTGGCCAGCTGCATCTGATTCTGTGCAGCCCCGTGGACTGCAGCCTGCCAGGCTTCCCTGTTCTTCACTATCTCCCAGAGTTGGCTCAGACTCATGTCCATTGAGTCAATGATGCCATCCAACCATTCGTCCTCTGTGGCCCTGGCTGTGTATCCCACTGTAAACTCCTCTGAGAGGGAGGAGAACAGACCTCACATCCTGCTCTGTCTCCTACACGTGACACTTAACTAGGTTGTCTGCACAGAGTGGGTGCTCAAACACGTTTATTAAATAAATGAGTGCGATGCAACTTTGGCTACATTTACTTCATTAATTGAAGTGGGTCAATCATAATGATACCATTATAGACGCACTGAGATCAAGCTTCCATTTATGGAATGGGATTTTACAAAAAAAAAAAAAACTAAACAGGAATATTGCTCAATTTCAAAGAAAGAAAATAAAATGAAATATAATAAAATAACATTACTAGTCCACTGAATAATCTTCTCATGATTATTACTCAAGGCAGGCACTGGCTTTTAGCAACAATCCAGCATAGCTTTATTCCTATAAACACTGATTTGCATTGCAAGCCTATTGGATTGTGAGATCCTTGAGGACAAGAACTACATGTCCTTCATCTTGGCAGCCCTGTGCCCAGCAGGGCATGTGGCATAAAATCAGTGCTCTCCCTGACAGGCAGGAGAGGAGAGACAGGGAAGGAGGCAGGGGAGGTGAGCTGGAGGAAGAGGGGGAGGAAACCACGGCTGCAGAAGAACAGGCCAAATCTTTACTTGCTTTATAAATATACCATGAAAATATTTTTAAATATAATTCCAGTCAGTGGTATAAATTTAAATTTTGAGGAAACTGCAGAATTTTTGAAAAAAACCAGAGGGGGCCTGAATTCTAGTGCTCATCTTCCCACTTAGCAACTCCCCAGTCTTGAGGGTCTCAACCTCACAGGTGCATCACTGAGTTTTGTCAACTGTAAAATGGAGCGGCATCACCTGCCCTCATGGGGCGAGCCTTAGAACAAATGACGGGACCAAGCCGCTCCATGGGAAATGGCTTTTTACACTGAAGATTGTCTATGTCCAAGGGAGTATGGCTGCACCAAATGCTGGGACTTCGGTGGCAGAATTCAACCATGCCTGCACTCCCACTTCTTCCCTTCTTTGATACGTGATTAGCTTTACATAATCTTCCCCAGGCTTTTGGACCACAGCATGCTACTGCCACAAAGCAATTAACATAGCACCACAAAACACAGTTTGGAAATTCTAGCGTAAGCCGGCAATGATTTAGGGGTTTTTCTCTTATAGTCAGTGCTGACACGGACTTTCCCTGAGTCTCCTCCCAACTCTGACTTCACAAATGCTTCTCTTCAGTCCTGAAGGCAGTTTCCTCAGAAACCCTAAGGGCTCGCCTAGGTTGACCAGTTCCCTGTGATCTACTTTTCTGAAAGTTCCACATCCCAGCCAGCAGCTTGGCCTCGAGGGCAGCTCGACTCACCCACAGAACATGAGGATGTTGTACACGGCGGGGTCGTCCGGGAAGGGCGCCATCTGCTGCAGACACAGCTGCTCACAGCCCCCGTTGAAGCCATCAGAGCAGTCCACCCCAATGTGGCGGTCGTAGCAGCCGGAGCTGTCCTTCATGGGGCTGAGTCCGGAGGGACACTGGCACAATCAGAAAGCATCCACACAGGTGGGTGAGCCAGGGGCCGGGGTTATCTGGGAACCAGAGTGTAGCCACTGATGCCTATTTTTAGCACTCAGACTTGAAACCATCAACACTGATTAGTAGTGCACGAATTTCCCACTATGCTGGACTCCCTGTAAAAGCAAGGGACCTATTTTGACCTCTTGCTTCTTCTCTCTGGGCACAGATCAGACACATCTGCATTAAAGCTGATCCCTCCAAGCAGGCTGGAAGGGAGCACAGTGGCAAGACAGTGCCGAGGTGCTCCGGCCTCCCAGCTGGGCCTTAGGCTGGCAGGAGAGTGGAAGCGATGGGCCAGAATTAAAATGCATTCTCAGGGATTCCTTTGGGCAAGGGGCAGGGAGTGCTTCTGTTTGGACTTTGGATTAATAGGACTTTATTTTTTTACGTTTCAAAGCACTTTGTCAACACTGGTGACGGATGGCAGTGTTGGAGAAAGTGGACTGAGTCAGGACTGCAAGCTGGAAGAAGGAAGTGGACCTCCTCCATGACCTTGAAAGGAGGTTTGACAGCTCTCCTAGAGACAGTGGCTGCACTTGTGATGTTCAAGGGTGCCCTGGGGAAGATGCACAGTCAAGGGCATGACCTCGAAGACCCACAGGGACCACACTTGGGTTTCGGCTTTACCCCAGTTCCCTGGACACTCAGGGTAAAACTTCTCAAGAATGACAGCAAAGGAGGTGATCCAGGAAGAGGTAACTGGTCAGGTCTCAGGGAGGACAGGGAGGCTTGGGGAACAGTAGGAAGGCTCACAAGGCACCCATGGTAAGCCAGGCAGTGGCCAACATTCCTACGTCTTACTTATATAACCCTCACAGCATCTCATAAGGTAAGCAGGCTGATCATCCTCAATTTACATGTGAAGACACTGGGGCACAGAAAGCCTAACCTTCCTAATGTCACATGACTGATCACAGGAGGACCATCCTAAAACCCTGGCTGGCTGGCTGTGGAGCCCGTGACTTGGATGCACCGTCATCGCCTCACAGCAGCATCAGGCTCTCATGCAACAGTCACTGTAAACTGAACACTTACTAGTAGCTGTTGCTTTGTTATGTGCTAAGTCACTTGAGTCGTGTCTGACTCTTTGCGACGCCATGGACTGTAGCCTGCCAGGCTCCTCTGTCCATGGGATTCTCTAGGCAAGAATACTGGAGTGGGTTGCTATGCCCTCCTCCAGGGGATCTTCCTGACCCAGGGATAGAACCTGTGTCTCATGTTTACCTGCACTGGCAGGTGGATTCTTTACCACTAGCACCACCTGGGAAGCCCATATTATTCTCATTTAATAGACTTGGAAACTATTAGCATTGCCAATTAATGCATAAACTTCTCACCTCACTGGACTCCATCTAAAAGCCAATGGATATATTTTTTTGCCAACCCACTTCCTCTGTCTGTGCAATAGAGGCTGTGTGTCTGCGTTACAACTGAGTCTTTCCAACAGGATGGAAGGAGACAGATAACTTGCCCAGGGTCCAGCAGTCTGTATGGGGCAGATCTGGGCAGGTCTGTCTAGATCTGACCTACTATCAGCTAGCTAACACACTCCTTCAAAACTAGAACCAAACCAAAAAATGCCTTTAAAAACTCAGTGGAACCCTGTTAAACACTGCCCCTCCTGCCCTGCTCCCTGGCTAGCTCCTGCTCCTGGTTTCCAAGCATCCTGGCCTAGTAGCCTGGAGCTGTCGCAGGTGTGGCCCTGAAAACCCACCTCCCCACCCTCCAGGCTTCCCAGTTGAAGATCACAGCAGGATGCGCTCTGTTTGCTGACACTAATTCTGCAATTTCCCAAACAAATGCCACCCCCACCAGGGGCCTGCCACGCTTCCAGCCTGGTCCATCTCCTCTCTCCCCACGAAGCCAGCTGGAGTGCTGGAAGGTGACAGCATTTAAAGATGCTTCCAAGGGCTTCCTCGTGCCATGCAAACCCAGATGTTTCAGATGCTGGTAAACAAGCAAACGAGGCAGCCGAGGATTGTACCCCACATTCTGTTAGCCCCCCCAACTCATCCATTTTCTTGGCCACCCAGCTGTTAGGCCAGATGTGGCACCAGAAGGGAGCTGGCTTCACCGCTGTGAGGCTGCCCAGGCGTGGATGTGGGTACTGAAACATAGATGTTTGATTGGAATTAAATGGGCTGCACTGGTTGCCACGAGTTCTTTTTTTTTCCTTCTATGAAGCTTGAGAAAAGCCATCAGAGAGACAAAGCCGGTGCTCCTGTTATTCCCACCTCATGAGGTTTCAACCCTTGTACCAGCTAGCTGTCTCGGTCATCAGCCAGGACTCCCCGTCTTCTCAACCACCCGCTTTGTTTCAGAATGCCCCATCAAGTGTGATGTTTGACAAAGATGTCACCAAAGAAACCCGAGCAGGCTTTGTTCCAGAATGCCCCAAACCTAGCACATGGGCATCTTGCCAGGCCCTGGTGTCAGATAACCATCGCTGTGCCAAATTGGACCACCTGATGTTTACACTTTCTCAGGAGATTTGGAAAGAAGACAGAGTTAGTTGCCTTGTCCAAGCTGGATATTCTTTTCTCCTAAGCAGAGCTAAAAATAATAATAACAGCTATTGGGAATTAAGCAATTCTATGCGCAGAACAATCTACATAATTATCTTCAGTCCCAACTACACAATTAGACTCCCCCCCACCTCATTTCATAAAAGAACAAACTTAGACTCTGAAGGATTAAGTGGTAACTTGTTTAAAGTCACAGAGGTGGAAAATGGCAGAATCAGAATTTGGACCTAGTTCTATCTGACCCCAAAGTTCAGTTGTGTCTTTTCCACTCGGCCATGCTGCTTCTCAAGTGTGAAAAAAACCTGGATCTTGGGATCACTAGAAAATAACTCAATGTGTCAACAAAGAAATCCTGCAGATGTGTTGTTTATCTGATTGTCTTAAGCAACTCCTAGAGTACATTCTGGAATCAATTATGGATTTGTAGATTCAGTCTGATATTCTCTCTCTCTCCTCTTCTCTTCACACACAGACACACACACACACACACACACACACACACCCTGTATTATGGGTGCATATATTTATAGGACAAAACACTGCAAACCATTCAAAGCAATGACCATGAAGGCAAGACAAGATCCTCAATCACTAAAAAAGATGCAATTATCTTTACTGCACTGTAACTTACTTGGGTTGCAGTTCAAAGTAAAACATTTTTGAAAGATTTCCAGGAAAAAAAAAAAAGCTGAAACCAAAAATAGTTTTCTTCTTAACCCTTGTTGAACCAGAACTCCCATCCCCAAGGAGTCTAATCAATCCAATTTCCCATGGTATAAATTTGCTTCTGTTTTAGCCTGAATATTTTTTGTGCTGTTGTCATTACATTTTGAGATTCTTAAAATCTGTATGTATACTGTAATTAGCCTCCAATTAAAATAAATAAATCTTTTTAAATGAAAAAAAAAATCTGTATGTAAATACAATGCAACTATAGGCTCTAAATCATGGCCTTTTCCTAGAAGTCTTTGAAGCCAGAGATAAGTTGTCAGGAGAGAAATCCTGCCTCCAGGAGGAGTTTGTATTTTCCCTTTTCAAGGACTAGCTGCTCTCTTCTCCTGGCTTGTGGACAATCCCTCCACTTCTTCCGTAAAAGAGAACTGCCTGGAGACTTCCTTGGTAGTCTGGTGGCTGAGAATCCATGCTTCCAATGCAGGGGATGCAGGTTTGATCCCTGGTCAGGGAATTAAGATCCCATATGCAGTGCATCACAGAAGGACCCTGTGTTGCAGCTAGAGAAGCCTGCACACCACAATGAAGACCCCCGTAGCCAAAATAAAAACAAAAACTTTTTTTAATTAAAAAAAAAAAAAGAGAACTTTTTGATCAGGATTGACCTCCAAGGTCAGATCTTAATCTGTCTTTGTGCATAGGTTACATTCAGCAGTCCCAGGAAGAAAACTCCATTTATTATGGCAACAACCCTCCCCCATCAAGAAGGTCTAATAAATGAGCTCATATTTCAGTGACCCCTAAAATACACAAGGTTAATCATCTTTCACGAGATGCTCATGGCTTCTTGACTTATTACTGGTCTAAAGCACAATGTGCTAATGAGATTAAAATGATTTTCCCCATTCAACTCCTTTCCTTCTCTGTCTTTTCCCTCTGTTTCTACCAGTGCTTTTTGGTTGATTAATTACTTGGGAGTCTAGTCAAATCTCACTCAGCCTGAGACACACACACCTCAGTTCCAGACTATGAGACGAAGGCCCTGTTGGCAGATGAATATGACTGATGGGCACGGGGTGTCTTCAGGGTCCCTGAGAGAAGAGGAACCACTTTTCTGCAGCTGAGCCTGCCTTGCTTTACCTGGATGATTCATAAGATACACAACTATAATTCCTACTCAAAATAGGCTCTTTTTGTTTTTTACAACACAGCAGTCTTATTCCTCTCATAAATAATGATTTCCCTCGCTGTTTGATGGGGACGTGTAAGCCCAAGCCACACAGTACTTCTCCCAAGGGGGAAAAGTTTGATGATGAGATGAAATTTATATTTCAACATCCTGCCCTTACTTCTCTGAAAGCCTCTGAGGCAGACCCTTCTGCTTACTGTCCTACAGAGAGATGGTCATCTGTAATGGTCTCTGCACAGCTGCGCTCCAGTAGAGGTGAAATGACACATTTCATGGGAAACCACTGTGGACAGCAAGTGGACAGAAGGGCGGCAGGGTCGCT
This sequence comes from Capricornis sumatraensis, assembly GCF_032405125.1. Lineage (NCBI taxonomy): Eukaryota > Metazoa > Chordata > Mammalia > Artiodactyla > Bovidae > Capricornis > Capricornis sumatraensis. The sequence continues at coordinate 65,385,521 of NC_091082.1, forward strand.
GGGTAATTCAAAGCTCATTAGAGTATAATGCTCTGGCAAGGAAGGTCATGTGTTCAATACACGAGAAGCGGGACAGCAGACCTCTTCCTTCCAAGGCCACAGTCTGCTCATCTCTGCATGTGCAGACACCTCCCGAAGCAGAAGGCATTTGGGGCGGGGGGGCACTGTCAGGATGAGTGTGAAGATAAGGAAGAAGCATTAGAGCACAGATTTTCTATAGAGTGTTTTTTTTTTTTATAGTTTTATAGTGTTGGAAATAATTTTCAAACTTTCAAATAAAGTCTTACATTAAACCTCAACAGGTAGGCTTAATAAGAAGGAAGATGCTCTGGTTCAAGCTGGGAGAGAGGAGACTGGTGTTCTACCCACCAAGGCAGCCCCAGTCTCCACTGTTGTCTCCAAGGATGTCTGTGACATAATCCCCAGAACCTGTGACAAAAGGGGCTTTTTAAGGCTCCTGAGATGAGGAGATGGCCCTGGATTATCCAAGTGAGCCTAACGGAATCACAGGAGTCCTTAAAGGGGAAGGGGGAGGGCAGAAGAGAAGAAGTTCCTCAGAAGAACGGTCCGGAAAATGCAATAAAGCTGATTTAAAGATGGTGGAAGGGGACCACGAGTCCCCAAATGCTGGCGACCTCTGGAAGTGGGACAAGGCCAGGAATGGAGCCTCCACAAAGGAACGCAGCCCTGCCCGGTGTTAGCCCAGTGACACAGAACTGGATTCTCACCTACTGAGATAAGAAAACAGCTATTGTTTTAGGCCATCGAGCCTGGGGTAATTTGTCATAGTAGCCATAGGCCACTAACTCAGGGACTCTGCAGGAGGCCCCGGGGCTCCACCAAACAGGGCACCGCGCCCTTGTACTATACAGGTGGTAACCACTGCTCCCACCCACCGTGGCACAATAAGGACAATGGGAGCAGTAAGAGCCATGGTCCGGGGTGGTAGAGGGTGGATCTCTGCTCTGGGAACTATTCTTGAGTTTAGCAATCCTGCCCATGGAGTGTGGTTTGTTTTGGAACAGAGCAGACTGAGGTTGGTACAGGGCTGTGCCTTTCACGGGCATTTGTTTCCCGTCCCCAGAGACTATATAAACAACAGGGCAATTAACTGAGTAGCAATTAACCCTGTGGGAGTCCATGCATAGCAGAGAGCCGTGCCCTGCCTTCCTAGAAAGAAGGAAGGTTGAGCAGCGAACGTGGACCACCCCACCTGTCTGGCTTGAATTCAGTCGGGAAAATGTGTGGTTGAATATGGTCTCTCCCTGCATCTCTGTCCCCTTTCCAGATCCCGTCAGGGCCAGCAGGCTCTGAGTGCCTCCTCTCCTTTCATAAGCATAAGCCTTTCTGGGGAAGCCTTTCAGTTCAGTGCCCAGATAACTGAATGCCAGGGTTGCTGGAGATGGAGAGGAGGAAGGCAGCCGATTCTCCCCCAAACTGCAGGTGCTACAGCTGATGCCCTTGTCCTCGGCCCACCTCCTGATGACATAGGGCCGCTGTGCTAAGATGACGAGGCCTTAGGAGGGTGCTGCTGCTCGGTGGAGTCAGATCAGGCTCAGTGTCCTCTGTGGGGTCATGGGATTATGATGTGGTCAGCTTTCAAGTCCCAGCCTTCCTGCCTCAGGGATCCTGGGCTTCATGGCCAATGAGAAGCAGTCACTTGAATGGGCCTGGCCCCCTCCTCCCTCCAAGAGCCACGTGGACCACTGACTTCAAAGTCTCACGCTAATGCCAAGCTCCGGTGTAATTGGGTGCCTTCTCAGTGGCTCCGATTTGCAAATGCAGCAGCCCTACAGCAAATGCATATTCATCCTAACTATTCCTGCGAGCTCCGTCTCACAGATCACAGAGTCAAAGGTACAAAAATACATCAGCACGGCAGTATGCCAAGTGGAAGGGCCTAGGATCACCAACAGAAGGCAGCTGACAGGCAAACCTCGGGGGCTCCGAGAAGGGGCAGAGGAGCGGGAAGAGATGGGGAATAGGTCCATGTGCATGTGTGTGTATGCGTGGGCAAGCTCAGACTCACTTGAGGGGAGGGATGTGTACATAGGTGCATACGCAGGGTTTCAGTACTTAGAACGACCCACCTGAGAGAGCACCAAGGAAGGAAAGGTTAAAATCTGGATGAGGAAAGGCAGGTTGAATAGTTAAAAAACAAAAAACAACAACAGCTGTCCCAGCTGGGAACTCCATTAGACAGTGAAACTGTCTCCTGAGGGAGCCAGTTGGGAAGCTCATTGTTTACGTCAACTGAAGGTGGAATAGGAAGCTAGGGGAACACCCGGGACACCCACTTACTCCTGACTGCCTCTGGGAGACATGACCTATGGAGCACTTTTCTTTGTTTCCTGGTAGTCTTCTCTGCCTTCTCTTCTTTTTGATGGACTGGCCAGGTCCTCCACCTCCCTGCCCCTCAGGTCTTTCTCTTTCCTTTTTCTTCATTTTCTATCTTTCTCAGGAGAATCAGGCTCCAGTCAACTGTTGCCCAATCTATGAAGACTGGGGAGGTCTCAGGGCTCTGGACCCAGTACATATCCATCTTTGATGGAGAATAGCTCCCTGCACAGAGCAGGTGCTCAGAGACAAGGAAGTGGGGGGTATGAAGGATGGAACTGGCCCAGCATCCTCCCAGCTTGCCCCTGCTCTGGGTCCCTTTACAAGAGCACAGCTGTCAGACTGGGAAGCAAGATGAAGCTTATATCCTCCCTAGAGCTGGAAGCTCCCAGCTCTGCCTGGAAACACAGCATAACAACGTGTCTCTTAATCACCTCTTCCTCTCCGTCATGCCAACTCTGGGTACAGCTTTCCCGTCTCCCTTCTCTGCCCCATTCCCTTTCCTCTCCGTGAGGACTGCATCACTCCATCCTTAAGAGAAGGGAAGGCTGAAAACTGATAGTAGCGTTGATGGGCATGAAAATGACCAATATAAAGGCACCAGCAGGCTTGCCCACCTGCTCCTGCCTCCATTCACTTCTGCGGGTCCACCAGTATTCACATCCATGGCATGGGAGACAGCTTAGTCCACTCCAGCCCAAACAGTCTTTGTATGTCATAGCATCACACAGTTCATACATGGTCAAAGCCCATGAAGTGAAAGTGAAAGTCACTCAGTCGTGTCTGACTCTTTGCGACCCCATGGACTAGAACCAATAAAGTAGGAAACCACCTTTGGTGAAGCAAGAGTTCATTGCCATAGTTTCAAAGGGGATGTATTTTTATTGTTTCTCTGCCATTCCTGGCATAACTTGCTTCCTTTATCCTTCTGGACTTAGGAAGGTATCTTCTAAAATTTCCTATTACAGTCAATGTAATTTGACTCTAAACAAAGGTAGGCATCTTCCAAAATTTCCTATTGTAGTAAATACATTCTATTTCCCATTGGAGTCAATATTTTACCATTGAGCAGCTAATTAGTTCTCAAATTGTTTGAGGATATCGCTCATCAACTAGAGTGCAAGATATTAAGAAAGAAAGAACCATGCTACACAGTTCATGACATTTTCCTTGGATAGTTACAGCACACACAGTAGGTGCTGCATAAATACCTCTAGAGTCAATGGCTGGTAATTAGCTCCTTAGCTCTGTCCAAAGGAAATTCGGAACATAGACTAGACAGTAGTTAAAGCTAGGGAGGAATCACTCTTGACCCTCTGTTTTCCTCACACCATGTTTCCACCTCTGTCTTCATTGTGTCTTACCCTGTGGCCCCACTTTCTGATTCTAAGCTCGACAGGGCAGACGTACCACGCAGCCGGTGGAATCCAGTTTGCGATCTGAGATGCAGCGGAAGTTCTTACTGCAGCCCCCATTGTCCTTGCTGCAATCACGGACTGGTCCAAACGAGTCTAAGAGGACCTCCAGGCTGTCGAAGGAGGACGAGGTCATCAACTCCTCTCTGTGGGAAGAAGCGGCAGGAGGTGGGAGGAGGTCAGGGGACGCCAGATACAGCAGGTAGCTTCACGCCCCACATTTCTGTCTGCCCGACCAGATCATGTCTCACTCTCTCTTACAAATATTAAAGATCAACCAGACTTGGAGCCTTGAACTAACAAATTATGGACGTTTTCCATCTCTGGGAAACAAGCCAAGGCAGTAACACCTGGTCAAAGAAGGAGGTCTAAACTCAGGCAAAGAAATTAACATTTTATTGCCTGTCAGTCCTGAGGGGCCGTAGGAAGTGCTTACAAACTCTCGTTTTATGTCCTCTCTCGGTGCATGAGCCTCGGGGTGTGCAATATTGACCCAGATAGAGTAGACATTGGCACTGCGTCTGGGGAAGCGGAAGGCAGCCTGCCAGCTTCTCCTTCCAGCTTGATTCCTCTCCCAGCGCTCGGAACCTTCGGGTAGTTTATCACCCAGCCTCCCAAACCCAGTGCGCGCCTCAGGGCCCCGAGGCTGGACTCACCGGACCTCCACAGCATCTTCCATCACCGTCATGTCTGTCTTGCACTTTGCTGATGGGTTGATGGCCAGTTCAGCTGGTGGAATCACAAAGCTTTTGCTGAGTGGCAGCCACATGCCCTCCCCAAGGGTGTAGGTGAATCTGCAGGGACACCCAACACCACCTGGTTAAGGCTGCAGGATAAACACCACCAGAGGACCTGGCACCCTAACTCCAGCTGCTTCCTTTTCAACCCTTGTAGTCCTCTCCAGAAAGGAGAGAGTATTCCCATTTTATGGATGAGATAATTGAGTCTGATGGAGGCAGAGAGGCCGACCCCTGCTCACGCGTCTAGACCATTAGAGAACTCAACATGTCATCCACTCGCCAGCTGTTAAAAGTGTCTCTTCTTCAAACCATAGGACATCGAGTTCCAGCTTCCTTCAGATTTGAAGCTGGGCTTCCCTGATCTTAAGTCAGATATAACTGGAAGCATTTTAATTGAAAAGACATACCTGCCTCCCACCATTCCCATCCCTCAAATTGCACACCCACATTGGTAGCGATGCTTTCTCTCTGTGCCTGGAGGAACCCAAGGAAAGGAAAGAAGAAAACTCCCTTTTTCTGGCTTCTGTGAGATGGGAGCGGAAACAATTGAAGCCAGGAGCCTCCCAAGGGGAGAGAAGAAGATGAACAAGGTAAACCTAGATGTATTCTCTGCTCTCTCTCTACCCACACCCTTAGCTAATGGTGCTAACCCTCTGGAGGCAAGGAAGATTTTTTTTTTTTCCCCTATAACAAGGGCTAAAAGGAATAAAAGAATCAATCAGCATTTCACGGGAGAGCTTAAGGAAACCATGAGAGAGTATTTGTTTATTTATTCATTCATTTGATTTCAAAGGCACTCAAATGCTCTGTGTTCACAGTCAAAAATAGTCCCTGGGATAAAAGCCAGTGTGGGTGGGATATCATGAGGCTGTGGCAGTCTGGCGTCCCCTTTGCACTTAATGCGGAGGGTGGAACAATGGAAGGATGCGTACAATTAAAAAGAACCAGCACCGGCTGTATTAGCATGCTGGGCGCTGAGCACCACTGCAGGCCCACTCCTCTCTCTCCCCTAACCCACACGCTCCTCTCGCCACCACTGCCCCCCCCGCCCCCCGCCACTCCAGGTTGCCTGAGATGCTAGGAAAGCAGACTGATGACGTGAGATCTTTTATGAGACATGTAGCCCTGCCCAAGAGGTGGGCCACAGAGAATCCCCACGGACCAAGGCTCATGAGTTACTTAGTAACTAAGCCCCATGCTTCTTCATCCACTCCCTGAAGGACAGACCTGGGTAGCAGAGGAGCTGAAAGAAGAGAAAGCAGGGGCCCAGGGTGGGTGGGGGGCAAAAGCACCGAGCACGTGGGTTTGGGGCAGGACTGGGGAGGTTTCTCCCTGATTCCCAGCCCAACTCTCAGGGCCCTACTTCTCTGACCTGTGGGGGCACCTCTGCATTAGGCAGCACTGAAATAGCAGAGATGCGTTTGCCCTGAAGGAGGCACTCAGTTCTCCCTACGCATGGGAACCAGAGGCAATGGAGGGGGGTGATGTCTGTGCAGGGAGCTGTCTGCACGAGGTGAGGGAAGCCCATTACCAGGGGGACGAAAGAGGAGACCCACCACCCAACTCTTCTGTGAAACTGCGCCTGGTTAAGGTGAAGGCATGCCAGCTCCTTCACACACACACACACATACACACACACACCTCCTATACACACACACACATGCTCAGGAAGGGCATTTGGTGGGTGTGTGAGTGTGTGCAGGAGACCTGGGTTCAGTCCCGGGTTGGAAGATCCCCTGGAGGACGGCATGGCAACCCACTCCAGTACTCTTGCCTGGAGAATTCCATGCGCAAAGGAGCCTGGAGGGGTCATAAAGAGCCTGACGTGACTCAGCAACTAGCCCTTTCCTTTAGACCCTCAGAACTCAGTCCACATCTGCAAGATGTCAGTCTCCAGTGGCTTCTTTCACCAAAATCGCTTCAAACTTTCTGTTCCTACAATGCAGTTGGACTATGGCTCCTAAAGTTGTCCTGATTTTCTCATCTCTTTGCCTTTGCTCTTAATACTCCTTCTTTCTGAATTTTCTTTCCTCTCCTTTGCCAGACTCATTTTAAGACTCAGTTAAGGCCAAAGGAGATCAGCCCTGGGATTTCTTTGGAGGGAATGATGCTGAAGCTGAAACTCCAGTACTTTGGCCTCCTCATGAGAAGAGTTGACTCATTGGAAAAGACTCTGATGCTGGGAGGGATTGGGGGCAGGAGAAGAAGGGGACGACCCAGGATGAGATGGCTGGATGGCATCACTGACTCAATGGACGTGAGTCTGAGTGAACTCCGGGAGTTGGTGATGGACAGGGAGGCCTGGTGTGCAGTGATTCATGGGGTCGCAAAGAGTTGGACACGATTGAGTGACTGAACTGAACTGAACTGAAGGCCCCACCTCTTCCTGAAAGCTCTCCAGGGCCTTCACACTTTTAGGCTGAGTAAGGGACTCTCTTCTGCACGTGGTACCTTATCACCCAGAGATGCTGATCTATACCAACTTTTTCACATGTCCATCACCATTCATACAAACATTCTCTCTTGGATGGCAGAGGACAGTTCTTTGTCATCTTTGTATTCCCCGCTGCCAAACATAATTTCTGACCCAGGAAGGTCATTCGTTGAATATTTACTGACTGATCAACAGGAGATTTAGTTATGTTCTTTAGTTTGAACAGGCTGCTAGTGGATATAATCCCAATTTCCCAATTTAAAGATAGAGGCGGTGGTGGAAATTCTTGTTCATTTAAAATAGGATATGGGTTAATCGCTGGGTTTGAATACATTTAATGGTTAAGATGGATCTGGATTTGATAGGATAAAGATCTTCCTCAATGCACAGCAGCTTCTGAAACATGACACTCTACCAAGTTAACAAGAAAACCTCCACTCTCTGGTAGGGTCAAGGTGAAGAAGTCCTGTAGGTGAAGCAAAGTCAGGTGTGGGTAGAGACTAACGTTTACTGAGAACTTTCTAAAGCAGGTGCTCTGTAGGACTGTGTCATTTATCCTCACTGCTGCCCTCTGAGATTAGTCATTTGCTCCCATTCTACCAAGGCGACGACTAATATTTTTAAAAGTTTAGCACCCTCCCAAGGTCACCTCTCCTTAAGTGGGAAAGACAGGCGATAGCCTGATTCTCAAGTGTTGCTCACAGCCGCTTCCCAGCCCATGTTGGCTCATGCCTATGAAATTCTAAAGTTTTCTTTTATCTGCAAAATCTACTGAGTGACTCCAAAATCCAAATATAGAACAAACTGTCAGAGAAAAGCTGCTTTCTAAAATCTCACATGTCCCTCATCCACGTGGATTTGGCAGGAAGGACTTCAAAAAGCCACCAAACAGAAGTTGGGTGAACATCTGGAATGCTTTCCCAGGTTGGGTCTTCTTGCATGACAGCTGGTGGTGACCAGCACAGTTGATGGCTCAGCTGTGGACTGAGCCCTGCACATGGCCCTATTGAACGGGTGCTTGAAATTTCTGTCCAGAAGCAAATGTTTGCCAGAAAGCACTGGACGGAATAAGCCTGTGCTCTCGCTGTGGCTTGGCATGAAACAGAATGTGGGAAAACTGAAAAGTCGCTCTTAGCCTGGCATCTCCACCCTTTCCGAGAGCAGGCCATTCCAGAAGGAGGTCTTATTCCAAGGGATGCAAGTACACACTTGGGAGGATGGTCTTTGAGAGAGAAATTTGGTCTGTACTCATCTCTGCCACCAGAGAGTCTAGTGGAATGGAGTGATCCTAACTACCATAGAAAGACCATCTTCAGCACCAGGAAAGTTGTCTGAGGAGACTCATCTTGGAGGTTCAGGGTTCCCCTGGACCCTGTGAGTCTAGCTTGGACCTCTCCCAAGGCATTCTTTGGGATTACAGATTACCAAGGTTAGGTTTCAAGGTCTTTTCTCAATCTGATTAGGAAATACTTGAAATGATCATCTACAAATATTTACTGAAAACCTCCTTGCTCAAAGGGCTTCCTTTGTAGCTCAGTTGGTAAACAATCTGCCTGCATTGCAGAAAACCTGGGTTCAATTCCTGGGTCAGGAAGATCCCCTGGAGAAGGGAATGGCAGCCCACTCCAGTATTTTTGACTGGAGAATCCCATGGACAGAGGAGCCTGGTAGCCTACAGTCCATGGGGTCGCAAGAGTCAGACATGACTCAGTGACTCAACCACCACCTATATGTTCAAACGGCTTCCCAGATGGCTCAGTGGTAAAGAATCCACCTGCCAATACAGGAGATACAAGAAACGTGGTTCTTATTCCTGGCTTGGGAAGATCCCCTGGAGTAGGAAATGGCAACCCACCCCAGTATTCTTGCCTGGAAAATTCCATGGACAGAGCAGCCTGGCAGGCTACAGTCCATGGGGTTGCAAAGAATGAGACACGACTGAGTGACTGAGTGCACGTATGCTTGTTCAAAATGGTGTGCTAGATATTAAATATTTAAAACCGTAATGGGTACGTCCCTCCCTTCAGGATGACAACCATTTCATTGGAGAAGCAAATACACAAATTAAAAATAAACATGAAATAAATAATTGACAACTACATATTAAAGTCAGTATATATAGAAATTTGGAGGTGGAAAGTCTTTTGGATTGATGCAATGGATTAGAGAAGCTTCAGGCCGGTGTTTATCAATCCCAGGTACAGATCGGAATTACCATGGTGCTTTTACAAAACATTCATGCCCTGGCCCCACTGAGACTCTATATCATATATAAGGTCTATCTGTCAGGACTCTATATCATAAGTGAACAGAGTACCAAGTAAATAGTTATTTAGCTCCTTTAAGAAATTATAGTCACTGACCAGATCACAGAATTTTCCAGAGTGGCCACTGGTAGTTGGTTTACTCAGATCACAGAAGGTTCTGATTAAAATTCCAAGTATCTGAAATAAGGAGATCATGACCCAATGTTCTCATCTGAGAGCCTCGTTACTGTCATGTTAAGGATCAAAATGATTAATCACTTATGGATTAACCCACCGACTTCTGAGATAGTTGACTGCATGGGTCAAACCACATAACTGACTCTCTCTGTCGTAAGTGGGTATCACATCCAGTTGGTACCTAACAAACTTGAACAGATGGTGCTTGTGGGAATAGGAACACGATTTTTGTTCAGGTTCTTCTCCAACAGCAATTTCGTGGAGCCCCTAGTTTTTCTGACTTTTAGGGGAGTGGGAACTCATCCATGTTGATCAACCCCCACCAGACTCCCCATCTACCTTATCTTTATCACCTTTCGAAGGTCCCAACAGACAAGTGGTAGGAAAAAGGGAGGGAAAAAAGAGTTGCCCGATAATAAATTATTGTTGGAAAGTTTAAACGCTTGAGTCATAGTCTAAGGAATACAGCTGACAGCTCTTGTAGAACAAATCTTCAAAAGCCGCCTGCGGCCAAGGCCATTAATATAACCCAGCCTGTCCCAGGAGAGACACTCGGAAGAGAAAAGGGCAGGAAAGGCTCTGGGAGAAAGCGGTTCTGTGAATCTGGACTCTCAGCTAGAAAGCGCTTTAGGAGAGCGTGGTGGTGGCCAAGCCCAGTCTCTCCCAGACAGAGAGAAGGAGCAGGAGAAGCTGAGGCAGAGGAGCCAGCTCGAGGAAGCAAATACAGGAGAAAGATTACCATCAAGGCTGGGACTGGCTGATAGTGGGGGCTGGGGCAGGGAATAGGCAAGACTCTGTACACACCCTCTGACTGCAGTGAACAGGAAGCAAGTTTTCTCTTTGCGCGTCATTCCTCTAACATGCCATGCAGTAGCTTACTGCCTCCTCTGACATCAGACACTTGGGCAGGACTATTTACGCCTCTCCCAGAGGACTTGTTCATGAAGGGAGGTGCACTCATTCCACACGGGCAGCACAAGCACAATCTCTGGCACTTACTGGGTACTCAGCAGATGCACATTAAGTGAAAAATAGACTCACAGAATAAATGGAAGATACAGTCTTAGCCTGGAGATAGACTTGTGTTCCAGCTAAGGTCTGGGGGGAATTAGACTTTATGAAAATCCCATAGTTCACGGCTGGCACCCAAATTCTTCCTCTGCCTGCTGACTTGTCTAATACGTACCATTCCCAGGTACGTAGGTAGAAATTTGGGAGAGACTGGAAACATCCAATTCGATGAGGAAGGTGGTAGATTAAAGAAAATAATAATGAAGTATGGCTGAGAAAGGGCAGAGGTAGAGGTGGGAGGGATTCGTTCTAAACAACTTAAGGCTTTATGCGGAAGGTGCAAATTAGATGCAAAATGGAGAGGCAAAAACTAACATTAATTGCTTGTTCTTTGCCAGTTTCCTTGCCAGGGGCTTTCCCCACATTATCTCATGTATTCTTCACAACAATAGAGCCTGGCATGCAACACAGTTCTGTTTCACAAGTGTGGAATCTGGGGGTTCCAAGAGTGGGGGTTTCAGAGCAGGCAAGGAAGGAAGCCAGGACCTCAACAGAATCCATTCATCCTCCACACACTCCACGCTGTCACTGGATGAAGTGGGGCAAGGGTTCCTCTTACTGGGAGGGTAGAATGACTACGTGTGTTTCCCATTTTAGAAATTACCACTAGGAAAGAAAGTTCAGTGGGAAGCGGGACATGGGACCTGTACATCCCTACATAAGCACATCCCTAGACAACCACTTACCTGAATATTTTATCAGAAGGCTGTTCTCCCAAAACCAGGTCAAAGCCTCGCTGAAATATTGTGTAAGGCCAAGGCCTGAAAGCAGAAACAGCACACAATTAAAGTCAATCAACAAACATTCCCTGAATGTCCACTCTGTGCCTAGTACCACGTCAAGGTTCTTGAGACCCAAAGACAGAGGGTACCTAGTCTGGTTCCCACTATTGTGAGTTCACAAGACACAGAATGCTGGTACTCAGTTAAGAACAGTATCAATCCAAAAATCACTGACCTACCAGGAAAGTGGAATTTAATAGACATGACAATTGGAACTCCATAGAGAGAAAAATTATAATAATGTCATAGCCAGAATTTATGGCCCTTCGGTGACTTAGCAGCAGATAGAGATTTGACAGATCCTTAGCTTTGTCTCACTGAAGAAAGAGGGGGAGTATGATTTCTTGGAAAGACAAAGCCTCTGGAATCAGACAGTTCTGGGTTCAAACTCTGTTCTGCTGTTGAGTCAGCTGTTTGCCTTTGGGTGATTATTTGCCTTGTTGAATCTAATTTCATCACTTGTAAAAATAGGCTTGTTAATAGTGGCTTCATAGACACCATGAAGATGAAGCAAACCTTTTAGGCCAAAGCCATAGCTGACACGGGGCTCTCATCATGCTCCCTTTCCCTCAAAATGACTTAAAGGTCCTGGGTTTTTGACAGGTTCCAGATGGTTTCAATCATTACCATGTCACTCATTCAACCAGAAACAACCATGGTATTTTTGAAAAAGACTTAACTACCTTCCCTGGTGGCTCAGACAGTAAAGAATCTGCATGCAATGTGGGAGACTCAATCTCTGGGTTGGGACAATCCCCTGGAGAAGGAAATGGCAACCCAGTCCAGTATTCTTGCCTGGGAAAGCTCATGGATGGAGGAGCCTGGTGGGCTATAGTCCATGGGGTTGCAAAGAGTTAGACACGACTGAGCGACTAACACTTTCTTTTCACCAGTCTCTCTAGTGAGCGGACTTCCAAGGTGGAGCTTGTAGTAAAGAACTCACATGCCAAACGCAGGAGACTAAGAGAGAAGGGTTCAAACACTGAGCAAGTGAGCATGCACACGCACCCTAGCATTTGGATGTAGCGTATACTTGAAACCACCAAAACGATTTCTTTTCAGTAGCATATATCTCTTTGCTAACCCAGATGTCCAACTTCCAAATTATTTACTCCTTCAAGGAAGACTTATAAAGCCCAGCCTCGTGTGGATAAGAGGTATGGTGCTCACAGAGTGAACTGGGCCCTTGCTCTCACAGAATGTACAGTCTCCATGTATAACCAGTCATACAGTCTCCACGTTTAACCAATCACACCAACCCAATAACCTAACTACTGAGGATGTTACTGCAGACATGTCTTTGGCTTTCAAGGACTACAGAAAGTCAGGAGAATAAATTGACATAATTATTTGGGACTAAATCCAACACTAGGAATTAACCCAGTTGTTGTCAATGGTGTCAACAATAGAGGGCATTTAGGGAAAATTTAGGGCAGTCGTCACTGAATGACACAATGACTACAGGATATTACTGGCACTTAGTGCGTGAAAGTCGCTCAGTAGTGTCCGACTTTTTGCAACCCCATGGACTATACAGTCCATGGAACTCTCTAGGCCAGAATACTGGAGTGGGTAGCCTGTCCCTTCTCCAGGGGATCTTCCCAAGCCAGGGATCAAACCCAGGTCTCCCACATTGTAGACAGATTCTTTACCAGCTGAGGCATAAGGAAAGCCCAAGAATACCGGAATGGGTAGCCTATCCCTTCTCCAGGGGATCTTCCTGACCCAAGATCTTCCTGATTTAGTGGATCTCCTGACCCAGGAATCGACCCAGGGTCTCCTGTATTGCAGGCATGCAGTGTTCAGGACAGCCTTGCATGACAAAAAATTCCCCCAGGCCCTGCAAAGTTTTGAATGTCTTGCTGCACATTTGCATAGGTCAAAACCTGCTTATTATTCTCTCAGCCTAGAGGCTAACTCCATTTACCCACAAGCACAAAGCAGCTTGTACTGTTTTAGTATAAGATGAACTGTCTAGGGTATAACTACCATGTAAATTAAGAGACGATTATACAAGATTACTTGGAAATTTTACCAAGATTTGTTCATAATTTTGGACAATCACATCATATGCAGTGTTGCTCATGGTCTTTGAGTCACCAATACAGCATGTCTATATCAGCCTAATTGCTCTTATATACATTGTGTATTACATATTACTTCATATTTTATATTACGGGGATTCTACATCAGGTGCAAATGTCTGTCGACTTTATTTCTCCTATTGTAATACTGCAAAGAATTTATACCTTAAAATACCTACATTACTATAAATTATTTATTATCATTTCTCTTTTAATTACTGTTACCACTCCATATTATTTTAAATTTTTATATATTTAGACTTTATTATATATGATTTCATTTACAGATCATTTTTAAAAAAGAGTTAAATTTGTCATAAAATAGGGTGTTGGGTCTGATAGGGTTGAAACCCCAACTTAACCCAACCAGCTAACCAATTAACTACTTGAAGGAGTTGGTAGCTGCAGAGTGAGGCCACTGGGTCTCTATAAAGGAGTGGCAGGGAGGAGTGCACTCCTTTTTTATGCTCACTATTTATAAACACTTTATTCCTGGAATTCAACTTAGAAATACCCTGAGGCAACTAGAATTGGCTCCAAAAGGTATTCAGACACCATACTATGAATAACCTCTGCATCAAATAAATAGCCCACGTGTGTTTTTCATGTTTGTTTTGTTCATTGGAGGTAAACCCACAGAGGGGGGTTTGAATCTGATTCTTTTTTGCTGAACAGTAAGTGTGGCTTAAGAGCAACTAAAAAATACTAATTCAAGAAAAAGACTAAAAATTAGGAGGAAAAAAATGTCCCATCTGATCCTAGATATCTAGAGAAGGCACTAGGTATTTTGTGAATTTCCAAAAGAGAAAAGGGAGCTGCAACTTTATCTCTCCTTTGGACAAAATCATATTTTTATTTACCATCCATTGAATAATTTTATGCAACACACGTTTTGCCTTCAAGTCATCTCCAGTACTCAAAATGGGTATAGTGTGTAATTAGCGTTAATTCTTGGCATGATTCCTTGGTTTTTTGAAAATATATTTTGAGGAGCCAAATTTTAGACTAGCATTGATTACAGTGTGGACAATTAACTACATGGAATAATATAAATAAACCTGTTTTCAAGCCATAGGTAAAGAATCAGTGAGCTCAGAAACACTGATTAAGCACACGCTGACGTGCAGTCAGATAGGGTAAAGAGACTTCCTGCTCTCAAGAGTCCCGAGTGTCAAGGAAGGCAACTCAGATGCACCATCTGGACCCCACCCTGGTCACAGGGACAGGCAGCAGGACACAGTGGGTAGGACATCGGTTCTGGCCTGCCTACTCCAATTCCAGCTTAGCAATCAATTGCTGTGTGACCTTGACCAAGTCCCTTAATCACTCTGTGTCCCCATTTCCTCATCTGTGAAATGAGGCTGAGAGTAATAACTTTATCAACCTGGCAAGGCTGTCATGAGGTGGAACTAGTTACTATGATTAAAGTGTTCTGAACAGCGTCCGGCATTCAGTGAGTGCCATACAAACATCTGTTACATAAGTGAAATGTACTCGTTACCTGAATCCAATATAAATACTACAAAAAGGAGATTCCCAAGCTTTTAATGAGGAAGCAGTGTCTTCCCTTCAGAGGCAAACACAGTACCACACCAGGCTATAACTCAGCTTGTAAATGTATTTGTGTTGTCTGGAGAGGAGCCAGTGATGCGTGTGGGAGACAAACCCGGCTCCCACCTCTCACCGGGGCCCCACTTCACAGGGACTCTACAGCACTGACCTGAGATGCAGAGAGGAGAAGGGCACACTGTGAGAGGGAAGAGAAGTCAGCGAGTCTGCAAATTGCTTCAGCGAGGAAGGAAAAGAGAATTGACTTCTTTCCTTCCCATGAGTCAGGGATGATCTGTCAGGGAGATGGGGATTCTTATTTGATTTATTTAGCAAATATTTATGGAGGGCCTATTGTGTGTGAACTGTGATACTAGGCAACGGGAGCTGGCATAAAGAGATTCTTGCTCTCAAAGGAATCTACAGTCTTTCTGAAGAAACACACGCACGCCCAGACAAATAGCAGGGAGTGAGAAAAAAGGAAGAGGAATGGGACCGGAGCAGATAAGCTAAGTGGTCCTGGCAGCCCCAGATCACTCACCCTGGGTGCCGGGCGTGTCGGTGGTGCGTGGTGGGGTAGCAGAGGGGAGCCTGATGCATGTGAGTGGAGAGGCCACAGGGGGCCTCCTAGGAAAAGACAAGGTGAAGTGATGAAGTATGTGTACTCAGTCATGTCCGACTCTTTGCAACCTCACAGACTGTAGCCTGCCGGGCTCCTCTGTCCATGGGATTTTTCCAGCAAGAATACTGGAGTGGGTTGCCATTTCCTCCTCTAGGGGACCTTCTTGACTCAGGGATCGAACCCAAGTCTTCTGACTCTCCTGCATTGGCAGGCAGATTCTTTACCACTGAGCCACCTGGGAATCCCTAAGTGATGAAGAGCTAGACCTAAAAGTGCCAAAAACACTTAGAGCTGAGTTACCTGAGACCAACTGAGAGAGGAAGAGGCCTTTGCCTTGGGCTTTCTGCATGTGAGCCCAAGACACATACCCATCTCCAAGCTCAGATGGAAGCTGCCACAGGGATGCCTGGCAACAGGTCTAGAGGCCCTAGTAATCGTCCCTCTTCTGTGTTTCTCACTCTATCGGACCATTGTTTCAAAATGGCTCACGCCATGGTGGAGACTTGGCCTCTCATAGCTCCAACTCATGTCTTTACAAGCTCAGGCCACAGAGAGACACTGCCCATCCACGGAAACAATAATCCATGGAAGAACTGCTAGATCTATCTCAGATCAGATGGGGAACCCGGACCAGTCTCTGGGGCCAGGGACGCAAAGGCATCTAAACAGCTTCAACTCTCATTTGATTTCCAGAGCTAGAGCCCGGAGGACGGCAAGTGTCAAACAAAACAATCGTTTCCAGCTCAGGTTCCATCTGCTCGTGGTGGCAAGAGCTCGGCCTCCCACCGGAAATGAGTGGCATTACAGAACAGACTACGCCGACATTAGTTTTGTGGAAAGAGTACCCACCTCGGAGCCCAAGGATAGCGTCAGGCCAGATGCGGGGCAGGGGACTGAACACCGTAATTGGAAGAAAACCTGAGCCTTTTGACTCCAGCTTAGGTAATGTGGCCTGCAATATTCTCTGTCTTGCACTGGGCAACTCAGTCACATCTTGGTTTAGGAAAATTAGCAGAATTGGAAGTCAGAATAGAGCTTGTTTGTTTGTCAATATCACCAGTCTGACAAATCAAGACCCTGAAGATGGTCCTCCATGGTGGGCAGCTACAGATGGCCCAGATTCAGGGGCCTCTCAGGCCAGCACAGGAGCCATCTGGGGTCCACTACCCTGAGCAGAAACATAATCTGCACCACAGAGATGCCCCACTGTCATAGCAAGACATCAGCCACTGGGACACATGTGCAAACTGGACAGGCTGAGAGCTATTCGTAACCTCATCTTTGCCTTTTCTTCTCTGCCCTGTCTCACATAATACCAAACAGTTTATGCAGAGGTTTCATTAAGCACTGGAAATTTCTAAGCTTTCAGTTTCTCTCCTCAATTCTTGCTCCTCTTTCCCAAGACATATGAGCTATCACAGGGTTTTTTCCTTTAGTTTTTCCTTCTGGTTAGCCCAGAAGTTGGTTGTGGCCTTGACTTGACTTGACTGGTTGCTTGGGCATTCCTTCCACCACACAGCCTAGACCCAATTGCATGAGTGGAATCCAGCATGGCCAGACCGATGGGATGATCCCTTCACATCCGTTCTCCTAGGGCAGAAAGGGACCACTCCTGCTCTGGATAAGAGTATTTCAAAATTTGCTTCTGGATTAGATGCTAGCCCCAGCTTTCCAGGCTTCCCTGGTAGCTCACTTGGTAAAGAATCTGCCTGCAGCGCAGGAGACCCAGGTTCGATCCCCGAGTCGGGAAAGTCCCCTGGAGAAGGAAATGGCAATCCCCTCCAGTATTCTTGCCTGGAAAATCCTATGGACATAGGATCCTGGCAGGCTACAGTCCATGAGGTCGCAAGAGTCAGACCCGACTTAGGGATTAAACCACCACCCAGCTTTCCACCTAACAGCGGCACCTGGGAAGGGAACTTGAAAGTTTCTGGTGAGCATTGTCTGGTGATGGGTTTCCTTGTGGAGGACTTAAGACCTAGCACCTGGGAATGAACGAAGAGGAGAGATACAGATGATAGATAGATAGATGATAATAAACAGACATAAAACAGGTGAGGGGATAGAGAGTGTGAGAGAGAATACATGTATGTATATACCTATGTATGTGTGCACACACAGTTCAGTGTATGGAAAGAATATTTCACCTGGAGGCAATGATGAAAAAGGCATTTCACGATGGACTTTTAAAAACAAGGAGCTTCTTCTGAACTCATATATTCTTCTACCTATCCTTAAAGAGATCATTTTACAAATGAAAATAATGTATTCATAGTTCAATGAAAGCACATCCTTTTAAGCTTGCTTCTGGCCCACACTAGGCTAGATTTCCAGTGGAAGCATGGTTTCAAGTTTCCCCCCAGCCAGTCACAACACTTTGGGATTCTGGTATAGGTTGTCATATCCACATGCAATGTGAGGGCTTTTGAGAAAAATGTTCCTGTTCTTAAATAGTAAATGCATTTTCAAGGAAGGAACAGTGAAACAAAGAGAATAGAGGTTTATTTTTTAAAAAGTTTCTGGGCAAAGGTAGTTTGAGAGATATCCAGGAGAAAAGGTGAAGAGAAAATTGGTAAAAATGAGTTTTCCTGCTATGCAGTTGGGTGAAACATTCCACACCTCAATTTACCATGATGATAACATGAGATTATTATGTGCCACTGTCTTCACGTCGGCACCAGTTCTGGGAGGAATAAGAGCTGGAATGGCTGATTTCTCGCACATCTGGTAAAGCTATGAGTGTGAGCATGTGAAGTTGCTCAGTTGTGTCCGACTCTTTGCGACCCCGTGGACTGTAGCCCACCAGGCTCCTCTGTCCATGGGATTCTCTAGGCAAGAATATGGAGTGGGGCGCCATTTCCTTCTCCAGGGTATCTTCCTGATCCAGGGATTGAACCTGAGTCTCCTGCGTTGCAGGCAGACACTTTATCCTCTGAGCCACAGGGAAGCCCTTTATCAGAAATTAAATGATAAGAATAATGATGACTAGTGTTCTTACAGGACACTTGAGGGCCTGAAGGCCTTTGCAGATGTTGTTTCTTTACCTGGAATTGTTTTCCTCTCTCATTTGTTTGGATAACTTACACTATTCTTTAATTCTAGCCTAAAAATTACTTCCCAAAATAGACCTTCCCCTCCAAGGCTGGGTTATGTTCCCTTGCTATATAAAGCACACCCTGCACTTTCCTTTATAGAACCTATAAATATAATCAATGAGTTATGTATTTAGTTAATATGGTCCCCTCATCAGATATAAAAGGCTACCATCATCTTTGCCACATCCTCACTATCCACCGTGGAACCATCACACAGCAGGTACTTGGTAATGAACCAGACCACGCTGCAAATGAGGTTTCGGGCTGGACAGATCCTGCATGAGGCAGTCCACTGTCAGATAAGACTTAATTTTTTCAGTCTTGGTTTCTAAAGCTATAAAATGAGGATAAAATAGCACCTAGAGCTGTTAAGTGAGCGTGTATAGACTTCACACAGTGCTGGCCACACTGAACAAACTCAGTAAATATTTTTGATCATTATAATTAACATTCCCATTTGGTAAATAGAAAACCCATGTCTAACATTACATTTTAAACATAAAGTGTGATGACAGGCTGTCTTTTCCAACTGTGTTATCTTTAAGTATGTAAATCTCATGTAAAGAAAAATGAAATATTGGTGTGATTTTATTCATTATTTATTACCTATTAATAGGTAAATGAGTTTACTTAGAGGTTTTTTCCTGCAGAAAAATAACATACTTGTCAGTAACTAGCAAAGCAGCTGGAGTGTGACCGTGGAGCCAGACTGAGTAGGGTTAAAACCTACCACTGCAACTTACTAACCTCATGTCTGTGGTTAAGGTCATTGACTTTTGCCATCAGACGACCCTATCCACTTCCTCCTTTTGCCCCAGGCATGCCGACACCACCCCACCCCCACCTTCCCTCCACAGTTCAGAGGGTGGCTCCCTTCATAATTTTTGTTGACTTCCGTAGCCATTAAAACGATCTTTCCAATTCTCAAACCATTCACTGACTTGACTTTTCTCCTCAAACGATGCTGTCCCCCACTCTCACTCCCATGATCATAGCCTAGATTGCCAATATCTGCAACCTCTCCTTGGTCACAGCTTCAAGAATCCCAGTATCTGACCATCACTTCCTGCCCTCCCAGTTCATTCCTCCTATATCCACAGAATATTTTCTATCCATCTGAGCCTTAAAACCCATTCATCTAACTACCATTTTATTGACCCTCACCCACCTCACGTACCCTCTTTCCTCTTTACTCAAATTAAATGCTGTGATCCATTATTGTAATCACCCTTTCAGGGAACCTCAACTCTCTCGCCCTCCATTGCTTCATCATACTTGTCTGAAACACTCCAACACTGGTTAAACTCAGTGACCCCGTGGCTTCCATTTCTGTGTCTGCACAAATGAATGTTGCTGGCAACCATGCTGATTGGTCTCCCTTTAAATCTTACACCACTGACCTCAAGTGGGCTCTGCATACTGCCTACCGATCAAACCACATCTTCCCTGTCTCTTCTCCCTCCCACTCTCAAGATCATTATCTCATACCTTATTTTTCTCCTTACACCTCCAAAACCTCCTCCCCCATCCTCGCCCTCAGCTAATGGTCTGCTTCCTACCTAACTGGGAAAACAGAGGCAGTCAGATTAAAAGCTGGCCCCACCACATCCACCCACCCACCTGCTCCTGTGCCCAGTACTTGGCCCTCCTTCCAGTAATTAGGCAGAAATAGCTTGTGCTCCTGTCTAGAATTATCCCTTCTTGACTCACCCTTGGACTCCAAGCAATGAGATCTAAGGGGAGAAGCCCTAGATGGAAGTTACAAGTTCAACCTCCTTCTGCTATTAGGACCACAAGCAAGTGAGACTACCTTAGAGCCTCTGTTTCTTCAGATGCAGAGTGGGGATCCTGAGTTGAGCATACGTAACTTTATGCTGCTGACCAAACTGTGTATACATTTCAGACACTTAACAATCTTTGATTTTTCATTTTTAATCAACCTTATTTTTGCAATATTTTCTCTTTTGCATACATGTGCTTGAGTTTTGCATACATGAGTTTGAGTAACTTCCGGGAGTTGGTGATGGACAGGGAGGCCTGGCGTGCTGCAGTCCATGGGGTTGCAAAGAGTCAGACGTGACTGAGCAACTGAACTGAACTGAACTGAATTGATACGTGTGCTTGTGTATGTTTAACATGTTATCTCATTTAAAGATAGAATGGTGAAAACCTGACATAGATCCTGCCTCTCAGTGGCTCAGTTTTCTTACACATAAAATGGGATAACAATGTTGAGTCCTGCCCCAAAGCCACAGGTGCAAGGCAGTGTACCAAGGCCACAGAAGCAGAGTCCAGAACCAAGGTCACCTCCGAAGCTGACTGAGCCTCTTTGTAGTCTTGCCAAAATCCTTGCTGATCATCACTAACAATCTTCCTGACTTCCAATTAGGCAAAGATGCCCACTCCAGTAAACACCCTATAGTGCCCCGACCAATCACCTAACATCAACCTTCCAGCAGGAATTTTCTTTATCTTGAGGCTATAAAAATTGGTTACTAACCCACGAAAACTGTCAACTCTCCCTGGTCCTTCAGGAGGTTGGCCCACTGTGGTCACAATGCCCACTTTATATCTGCCTTTTGTTCTTAATAAACTCACTCCTTTCTGTAATATGCTATGTCTGGAAATTCTTTTCCAACCCACACTCGGACTGCCTCAACAAATAATAGTACCCACCTCATCAATTGAACAGGATTAAGCAATCAGCCCTGGGATTTCTTTGGAGGGAATGATGCTGAAGCTGAAACTCCAGTACTTTGGCCTCCTCATGCGAAGAGTTGACTCATTGGAAAAGACTCTGATGCTGGGAGGGATTGGGGGCAGGAGGAGAAGGGGACAACCGAGGATGAGATGGCTGGATGGCATCACTGACTCGATGGACGTGAGTCTGAGTGAACTCCGGGAGTTGGCGATGGACAGGGAGGCCTGGCGTGCTGCGATTCATGGGGTCGCAGAGAGTCGGACATGACTGAGCGACTGAACTGAACTGAACTGAACTGAAGCAATCTAATATCTGTAAAAACTTATAATAACCTTGGATATAGTAAGTCCTGAATAAATGTAGGCTGTTATTACTCACATCTTGTTTGGAATGTAGGTTCTAAAACTTGAAGAGGCTTTCTGCTCAAGAAAATTTGAAGTATATAAAATGAATTTGAAAATCACAATAACAAACACATGTTGTGACTTCCCCCCCAAATTTTGGAATTCAGGAATACAACCTTGACCCCCAAAAGTGGCAGTGAAGACAAATACACACAGCATGATGGTTAATTTTATGAGCCCACTTGACTGGGCCACAGGGTGCCTAGAAATTTGGTCACACATTATTCTGTGTATTGGGGTGAGGATGTTTGAATGGGATTAACATTTGAATTGGTAGACTGAGTAAAGCAGATGGCCCTCCACAATCTGGGTGGGCTTCATCCAATCAGCTGAAGGTCTGAATAGGATTAGAAGACTCACCCTCCCCAAAGTAAGAGAGAATGCCTTCTGCCTGATGGCTTCAAACTGAGACATCCATCCAATTTTTCTGCCTTTGAGCTCAAAGTTAAACACTGAATTTTCCTGGGTCTTGAGCCAACTAGGACTACACCGTTCACTTCTCCTAGATCTCAGGCCTCTGGACTCATATGCAACTACCCTATTGGGTCTCCTGGGTTTCCTGATTGCTGACTGCAAACCTTGGGACTTATCAGCCTCCATAATCACATAAGCCAGTGCCTTACATCCTTCTTTATATCCTACATCCTATTGGTTTTGTTCATTGTAGAATGCTAAAAATATACTCTGTAGAATGCTAATACACTCTGTAGAATGCTAATATACTCTGTAGAATGCTAATGAGACCCCATGGACGGTAGCCTACCAGGTTCTTCTGTCCGTGGAATTCTCCAGGCATGAATACTGGAGTGGGTAGCCATCTCCTTCTCCAGGGGATCTCTCTGACCCAGGGATAGAACATGGGTCTCCCGCACTGCAGGCAGATTCTTTATCATCTGAACCACCAGGGAAACCCATACACCCATATACACACAGATACTGTACATATAAATACAGAATCCACACTTAACCTTTTTTGTCAACACAAAGCATGTCAGAGAATTGTAGCAGTGAGGAAACATGGGCATGGGCCCCAGGTTTGCAGAAGACATTGTAACTTGATTCCTGTCACTTGCCTTATGGGGAGAAAGGATAAGCATCTGCTTCAGCAGACTCAGGGAGCACCCTAGAAGGCTGAGTCCATATGTCCTCAGTTGGGGAAAGCTGGCCTAGAGACTTGCAGTTCCCCTGTATATTCTGAGATCAAAGATTAAATAAAGCAGAAGGAGAAAATCTTGAGTGGGTCAGAAAAAGTTGGAAATAGTAGCTGACATTCATTGACCACTGGCCACATGCCAGGCAGGCACACGTTCAGTGCTGCACACACATCAGCACACGCTTTCACTACTACCCGGGGAGCCACACAGCTGTATAGTTATTACGCTCAGGTTTCCAAGGTTGAGCATGGCTAAGTCAGTTGCCTAAGGTCACTCAGCCAGCAAGGGCACAGGTGAGTGTTATCATGGATCACAGAGCCCGCACTTTGCCCTATGCCTTGCCTCCTCTTCTCACCACCATGGGCATAGGGCTACTGAGAAAATGTACAAAACTAGCGCCAGGTCAACAGACAAGGATGTTGTCTGTGTTTTGACCTGGCTTGCCCACCGCTGGCTTCTAGGGGCCAGTGGGGGCCTGGGGGCAAATATTATCTATAATGTCCAAGAATTACCTGCTCCTTTGCCTGTGTCTTCATTGGACAGTCTGTGATGTACCATGTGGTATTAAAGTCACCTGTCTTCCCCTTTGGGTGTCCTTGCACTGCTTATAGCTACTTAATCTCATTTATCCCCGCATCTCTCCTAAGTGCTGTCTGGCATAATGGTTCTCAAACTCTGTGGTACATCAGACTCACACCACACACAGGCACAATGCTTCTTAAACTTTAGTTGCTCCCATCCACCTATCTAGTGGGGCCAGGCATCAGTATTTTTTAAAAGTTAGGCAGCTGGTTCTAATGCACACAATAGCTTGAGAATTGCGGACGTAACATATGCACACTCACACTCTCTGTCAATCTTTACAAATGAGTTTGGTTTTCTATACAAAATGATTGCCATTAAAAACCAGAAATTACAATCTAGACTAAGGATTCACTGGAACCCATTTTTTAAATTTCTGAATAATAATGAGGGACAAAGCCTATTGAGTTCCTTCCTATTCCCTTTATTGATAAATTAAGATATTCCAAATTTCATTATAATTGGTGTATATTCGTTTTTTTTTTAATTGTCATTTTGATTTTAGTGGGCCACTTTCATTAAAACAGAATTATACAAAACTGTGGCTTCCCTGGTAGCTCAGCCGGTAAAGAATCCACCTGCATTGCAGGAGACCCCGGTTCTATTCCTGGGTTGGGAAGATCCCCTGGAGAAGGGAATAGGCTACCCACTCCAGTATTCTTGTCTTTCCCTGGTGGCTCAGATAGTAAAGAATCTGCCTCTGATGCGGGAGACCTGGGTTTGACCCCTGGGCTTAGGACACTTATTCCACTGGCTGCATGTATCACTTTGAATTTTGGATCATCCCACAATGCTGTCCCAGGATAAACACCCCGCTCCCATAAAGCTGCCAGATCCTACTTGAGATGGTCCACTCCTAATAGGTTATTACTAGGTATTATTAACATAATGGGCTTCCCAGGTGGCGCTAGTAGTAAAAAAGTTGCCTGACAATGCAGGAGACATAAAAGACATATGTTCAATCCCTGGGTCGGGAAGATCCCCTGGAGGAGGGCATGGCAACCCATTCCAGTATTCTTGCCTGGAGAATCACCATGGATAGAAGGGCCTGGCGGGATACAGTCTATGGGGTCACAAAGTCGGACATGACTGAGCTACTAAGCACAGCATAGCACATACAGCACTGAGATTTTCCTACGTTTATAAATTCACTCACAGATACAGATACACCCCCATACATACATGCATGCATGCATACATAAAAGTGTCTGTGTACATGACACACACACTCATTCACAAACTCACACACCTTGCCACAACTACTGCAACACTTCCTTTGGGGGCCAAGCGAGGGGTGATCAGATGGCTGGTAGGACTCAGAGTTGCTCTCTGCCACCTCTATTAACCCCCTGGCAGCTTCTATGGACACTGACAGCAGACCGGGGAGAGGAGCCCCTGCCAGCAGAGTCTCCTGCAGACACACCTGGGCCTTCAGTCGTTCACATAAATTACCCTAAAAGGCTCAGATTTTGTGGGTGGGCTCTGGAGTCAGATCCCCCTTCAAGTCCAAGGTCTGGACTTCAGTTCCTTGCCAGCGGTGTGAAACTGACCAGATATTTACCCTTTTCAGCCCTCACTTTCTTTCCCTGTGAAATTGTGATAATAGTACCTGCCTGTTTCTTCCTAGGGGTGTAAAATAATCAATGAATAAACACAGTTTCAAGGCAATGACTGACATACAGTTGTCACTTTCTAAATGTAAGTTTCCTTCCTTATTTTTCTCTGGACTCTGTATCTGCAGGCTCGGTTGATTTCTCACTCTGGGCTAATGCAGCCAGGGTCTCAAGTTCAGTCCTCCTGAAAGCCTGTTAGTCTCTCCTACTCCTGCCTATGGGCAAAGCCTGCACCAGATATCGCTAGACACCCATCTTTGCTCACAAATGCACAGGACAGGAGCTTAGTGATGGATCTGTGCAAATCCATCTCTGCACAAGAAAATCGACTCAACCCTTACTTGCTGTGGAGTGTGACCTAACGGTAAGAGAAGGGTACAAACCTGGGACTCCCTCCTCCTCCGCAGATGCACCCCTTCAATTCCAGTGAGGGGCTAGGAAAGTGAACAACACTAGCACGAAAGGAGGGCGACAGATGAGAGGCAGAGGATATACAAGAGAAGGACAGCTTCCTCCATTCCTGGGATTTTATGTGAAGGGAAACTGACAATGTAAATAAGCCAGGGAACCAGGGGAGAATCACAATAGCCACCAAGGACTTGTCTTTAGTATGAGTACAGCGCTTTTACCTTTTCCCCAAAGTCCTTTCATATCTACTAATTTGCTTCCATTCAACGTGTTACTTAGCAAATTTCATTATTGATTCAATCCCTCATTCACTCATTCCTTTATTTATTTACTTGAAAAATATGAATTAACCAATTGCATTGCTAAACACCATCAAGGGACACAGAAATGATTTAATACACATTCTCTGTCATCAAGGACTTCATTAATGAAGTGAGTCATTCCTCGAGCAGTGATTCAGCACCTCTGATGAGCCAGATGTAATGGGGAGTGCTGAGACACACAGATGAAAGGCAGGTCCCTGTCTGAGATCATGGTCAAATGGTGTAAGAATGATGGTAAACAACCCATGACATTTGGGTTGTCAATTTTTATGATAAAGCAAGTAAAAATCATCATTTACTGTACAATTACTGGCAGTCAATGAGCCAAGGGCTTTATATTTATCATTTCACTTAATTCTCATAAAAACTTTTGAGATATAGGCACTAAGGTTTGGTGGTTTAGTCGCTAAGTCGAATCTGACTCTTGTGACCCCGTGGACTGTATGTAGCCTGCCAGGTTCCTCTGTGCATGGGATTTCCCAGGCAAGAATGGGTTGCCATTTCCTTCTCTAGGAAGAGATCGAATCTGGGTCTCCAACATTGGCATGCAGCTTCTTTACCGCTGAACCATTAGGGAAGCCTATAGCATTCCCATTTGATAGATGGGGAAAGTGAGGCTTAGGAAAAATAAAGAACATGTGGCAATGTCTCACAGCTAACGCTTGGCAGAGTCTAGGCTCCAGCTCAGTGATCTCAGATGCCAAAGCCCTTGCAACAACCTCCGTGAACATCATTCTCCCTGGTGCTATGGGGGACAAAGGGGAGTTGTTGGGCTGCACTGGCTGGAAGGGTTAACGAGATGAGGACACGTCTGCACTCCCAAGCAGAGATGAGGAGGTGGGAGGGAAAAGACTGAGTTTTAACTGAGAGCATCTGGCGAGATGTGGAGTAGGCAGCGAGACAAGCAGGGCTGGCATTTAAAAGAAAAGGAAATAAGAAAGAGAATGGGAGTGAAAACAGGGGCCGTGGGAGGAGCAGAGCGAGTATTGATAATAACAAGCGACTGATCAATCATTTACTATCCCCATGTACTTCTATTTCATATTAATAGATAAGATCGCTGAGGCTCAGCGAGGTTACACTGTCGAAAATAGCACAGAAGACTGATGAGGTAGAATCATTCATTCATTCATCTGCTCAGCATATATGTGCTCAGCAGTCAGCACGGGCCAAGTTCTGTGTTCTGGGGGTACAGAGGTGAACAGAAGTGAAGATGGTGAGGTTTTGCATCATGAGTTTATACTAATGAAGATACAGTCATCACAGCTGATGTGAGTGCTCCAAAGAAAGGAGTGTGGCCTTGGGTGTGTATGCTTAAGGAGAGCCTGTCTGAGAAGGTGAGGCTTAAGCACTGGGGGAGATCTTTGCATACAAATCTGATCCTGTCTCACCCTTTAAATTCCTGATTGGCCCCTCACTGACTCTTCCCTGACCCTTCCCTACCTCACTAGCTTCTTCCACGGCCTCTCTCCCTGTTTGTTACACCAGAGTCGTGGACACTGATGGTTCCTACAGGGGCCAGGCTTTTCTCAACCCAGGAGACCATCCAGGGTATGCTAGTCCTACAAAGCCTTGTACCTCATTCTCAACTGGCTGCTGCTTTCTCATCTCTCGGTTTCAATGGGAACACAGCCGCAGAGACCTCAGATTTCAAGTTGCCCCTCTCCTCCCCTCACTTCAGTGGCTCTCTGTTAGCCGGTTCTTTTCCCAGCGGTATTTTCACAACCCATAAGTACTCTGTTTTGAGTTTGTTTTCTTGTTTGTTCTAGTGCCATCCTCGTCAGACTGTTTATACCTTGAGGGCAGGAGCCTTGCAAGTCTACTCCTCATGATATCTGCATTAATTAAAAAAATATTATTTATTTATTTTAACTGGAGGCTAATTAAGTTACAATATTGTAGTGGGATTTGCCATACATTGACATGAATCAGACATGGGTGTTCATGTGTTCCCCATCCTGGACCCCCCTCCTACCTCCCTCCCCAATGGTATATTCAATTCTTAGCAGAACCCAACACACAGTAAACTCTCAAGAAAAAAAAAAATTAACGAATGATTTTGATGATTATAAATAAGCAAGCATATGTGTGTGTGTGGTGTCCATCTGTATTAGAGAGAGGAAAAATAAAAGAATCACCAAGCCGAGTTTCAAGGTAATAATTATAACACTAGCATCAGCAGTCTTCATGAAGAAATTAACTGACAATAAAAGCAGAGACAAAATATGTAGATATTTTCCTGAAGAAATTTAGGTAGTGAAAGTAAATGAGAAAAATACAAGGGAGCAATAGTAAGGTCAAGGGATCATTTGACATTTGAATAAAGGACAGAAGGTGTCTGGATACAAATGATGCAAGAAATAGTTGATTGGACAGCAAGGGTGTCTAGAAAGTAAGAAGAGTTAGAATGACGGATTAAGGTGGGGAATTTAGCTTTAGCGCTGAGAAGAGCACAGCCATTTCAAAGACAGGAGTGAGGCAGGGTAAAGACGAGGACAGACTGAAAGTAGCTAGAAGGAAGGAAAGGGAGCCTGTGCCACACAGCTCTGATTTTGCTAAGTCAGGTCTGAGGTTAGGAGCTGAGAGCCAGGGTCTGGGACAGAACTGAGTACTCGAGGAGAGGCAAAGGTTTTCAGCTAATGACAAGGGATGAATAAGAAGACTCGATGCTGCTGTGAGTCCCTGGTTGGAATTATAGAAAGAACACCCATTAGCAGGTTTCTCCAGGATTCTCTTTAGCTCTAAGATGTGGAGCAGCAGAGAAGCAAATAGAAAGCTCTCATAAAGGCTGGAAGGGGCCAGGAAAGAGAGACAGAATATAAGGACAGGGATGACTTCGCTTGGGGTCTAGGCTGCCTGGAGCCAGGAAAGAGACAATGGATTTGATGGATATTGAAAAAAGAAGTCAAAGAGTCTTTGGGAGGTTAGAGTGGGGCAAGGAGAAGCTGGGAGGCTGTGGAGAACTTCAGAGTTCAAAAACTTAATGATGTGATGCTTTTAAAATATAATGCCTTGCTGGGAATCACCTAAAGTAGAGGAGAATTAGAAGACCTTGATGAACTGAGATGTTTAGAAGGAAAATTAACATACGTGTTTCTTTGTTCATGCAGTCAGCCAACAATTGCTAAGGATTTCCTATGTGTCAAACACTATACCCATCATTGGGAAAATAAAGTCAAGTAAGATTTAGCCCTTCTCCAAAAGGACCCACAATCTAATGAAAGAATCTGATAAATCAATGGCTTATTATCATACATTGTGTTATGGGTAGAATTGTGTCCCAACAAAAAGTTATATTAAAGCTCTAATCCTCAGGTGTGCAAGATGTTACCTTATTTGAAAATTAGGTCCTTGCAGATGTGATCAGTTAACATGAGGTCGCACAGGAGTAAAGCGGGTCCCTACTCTAATGAGATTGATGCTTTTAGAAGGTGACTAGGTGAAGACATAGACACAGATAACACCGTGTAGAGAGAGAGAGACTGGAGGAATGTAGCAGCAAGTGAAGGAACATCTAGGGCTAGGGAGAAGCTGGAAGAGGCAAGAAATAATCTTCAGGGGGAGCATGGCCCTGCAAACACCTTGATTTCAGGTTTCTGGCCTCCAGAACTAGGAGGCCATGTGTTTCTACTGTTTTCAACCACCCAGTCTGGGGCACTCGGTATGGCCACCCTAGGAAATACATACACCCCACTAGGTAAAATGTATTCAATGGAGGTACATTTGGGATGTTCTGGAGCCACAGAGAAACACTGTCTATTACTGGGGACCAAAGAATGACTTGCAGAGAAGGTGGAAAAAACCCAGTTTGAAGTATCCATATGAATTGATTTGGTAAAGACATGGGAAATGCAGTCCACAGGGAGATGAAGTCTCACCTTTAGTCATGAAGATGAGATGGGTTCCAGTGATCCCAGCAGCCAGGAGACAGGCACTGGAGCTGAGCTCAGGGATCAGGGCAGAGCAGAGCTGATAGGAGGCTTTGGGTGCCAACATAAGAATCTGGGGTTTTATCCTGAAAGGGAATGGAGAGCTTCTGCTGAAGGAATTTACACTGTGGAGATGAGAAGACGAGTTAGCAGGCTCAGGGAGGAATCTCTAAGAGAAATGAGAAGGGCGGGAATGAAAGGGAGCAGTCAGAGGAGAGGGGACCGTTGTGAGATTAAGAAAAGAGAAATTGACAGGACACAGAGAGGAATTGGGTTTAAGGGTGAAGAAGAGAGAGGAAGTGAGAATGAAACTCAGATTTCTGGCTTGAGCAGCCAGGTGGTGGCGGCTCCAGCCTCTGTGCTGGGGCATGTAAAGGAAGAAAAAGTTTGAGTTCAGTTTGGGGTGCACTGACTTCAAATCGTTCAAGCTGAGTAGGAATGAGGTCATGAGAGCTACAAGGTAAAGATCCATCACGTTCTGTTGCGTCAAATAAAGAGTCTTGAGAAGTGGTAAGTGAGAAGATAACTGGAAGGTCAGATCAGCAGAAAGATGGAAGTGGCCTGAAAGTGCAGAATTCCGTTACAGTTGACCTTGAACAACATGGGTAGTAGGTATATCAACCCTCCCCATCCAAGTCCCACGGTTGGGACTCTGCATGGAATTTAGAGTTGGTCCTCCACCCCCTCTGGATCCATGGTTCCTCCATATCTGCACTGCATTACGGATGCATGTTAAGGTCACTTCAGTCGTGTCTGACTCTGTATTACCCCATGGACCATAGCCTGCCCGGCTCCTCTGTCCATGGGATTCTCCAGACAAGAACACTAGGGTGGGTTGCCATCCCCTCCTCCAGGGCACCTTCCCAACCCAGGGATAGAACCTGTGTCTCTTACGTCTCCTGCACTGGCAGGCGTGTTGTGCCAGCTGGGAAGCCTTACTGCATCATAAGGACAACAACTGGTAAAAAAAGCTTGTCTACAAATGTTCTTGCACAGTTCAGACCTATATCGTTCAAGAGCCACTGTAGTAAAAGAGCTTTTACAACTAAATCTGCCCCAAAGAAATTGGAGGCGAAGTCTCTGCAAATTTCCCTCTCCAGGGGCTGGCCCATGTCCAGCAAAGTCCTGTGAGGTATGTGGGGTTGGTTATTCATTGACTCCTGTAGGGAAGAAATAAGAGGAAGACAGAGAACAAGATGCCAAAATCATGGGTTTATCAATTACACCTGTTATGGAAAGTAATGCAGGCCATCAAATGGAGAGAGGTTACGTTAGGGTGAATATTTCAGACATCTCATTTCAGTGATTGTTGATCTGCTTGCGCCTAGCACAACAGTTGTTCTCAACCTTCATTGTGCATCAGAACACCCTGGGGGGCTCGCCAAAGTGTGAAATCCTGGGCCCCACCTTAGAGTTTCTGATTCAGTAGGGCTGGGGTGGGCTGGAGAACGTGCATTTCTAACAAGTTTTTGGGTAATGCTGATGCTGCTGGTCTGGGAACCACACTTTGAGACCTTGTACTAGTGATGTGAACCCTCACTGGGCATAGAATCAACTAGGATCTCCTAAACTATGCAAAGGCCAGGGCTTCCCCAGTGGCTCAGTGGTAAATAATCCTCCTGCAATGTAGGAGACAAGGGTTCGATCCCTGGGTTGGGAAGATCCCCTAGAGAAGAGCATGGCAACCCACTCCAGTATTCTTGCCTGGGAAATACCATGGACAGAGGAACCTGGCAGGCTACAGCCTGAGGGGTCACAAAAGAATCAGACACAACTTATTGACTAAACAGGAACAACGAGGCCAGGTTCAATCCCCAGAGATGTCGGATTTCATGAGTCTGTTATGGCTGACAGCCATTGGTGTGTTTTAACAGACTCACCAAGATTCTACTGCTCGGCCTGGGGAGAAAACGATAGTCCTGATTTGTTCCTGACACCAAGATAGACACCAAGCAGGAAACACAGAGTTAGAAGACTGCTGCTGTTGCTGCTAAGTCGCTTCAGTCGTGTCCGACTCTGTGTGACCCCATAGACGACAGCCCACCAGGCTCCCCTGTCCCTGGGATTCTCCAGGCAAGAACATTGGAGTGGGTTGCCAGTTCCTCCAATGCATGAAAGTGAAAAGTGAAAGTGAAGTCACTCAGTCGTGTCTGACTCTTAGCGACTCCATGGACTGCAGCCCACCTGGCTTCACTGTCCATGGAATTTTCCAGGCAAGAGTACTGGAGTGGGTGGGGTGCCACTGCCTTCTCTGAGTTAGAAGACTAGCAGAGGTCAAAGGGAGTCTAGATGAAGAAACATGTATATGCAAATATTTATGTAAGGTAAGAGAAGTGAGTAGTGGAGGTTTGGAAAACAATGGTGCAAAGCTTTGGGAAAGCAGGGGAAAGCCACAGAGTTGATAACCAAGGTGGGATTTGGAAAGAGAGACTGGGAAAGAGAAGAGGTTTGACCTTCCAGGTTGGTCACTGGGAGTTGGAGGGCAGTGGTAATGCACAGACGGTGAGGCTGGCTGGTGACCGAGGTGGTGTTCCTGTCCAGGAAGGGGAGGGAGCCCAAGAATGTGGTTTGCTTGGATAACACTAGTGGCTCAATGGGGCAGAGGCACCCGGACCACAGAGGCTAAAGCCTGGGATGAGGCTGATCGGGCTTGTTCCGGGGGGCAGGTCAGGGAGCAGCATGAAAGCCAGGCTGAGACTCTGGGTCGTCTGGGGTCACAGGGAGCGTGTGAAGAACTTCCTGCAGTGGCCCGGGCTTTCCCACTGGGCTCCCGTCCTGGGCTCACGGTTACGGCCTCCCACTGAAAATCATGACAGCTCCTCGCCTTTTCTTGTTATTTCCCATGTAAAAGACAGATAGGAAAAAGCAATTCAGTGCCTCGGTCTTGTTATACTCGCAGTAGATTTCAATCCCCTTTACTTATTTATGGGCCTATTTTTCCCAAGTGCACCTTTTTCCTGGTTTATTTGTAAACATCATTTTTATTCCTCTTAATCCTTTTGGCAGCATTAACTCATTCTGTACTCACTGCCCTTATCTCTCCTGTGAAAATGTTCATAGACATGGTTAAAATTCAGATTTTAATTTTTTTTACTATTCTCTCCCAAAACTTTTTCTGATTTGGGGTTTGGGGCTGTTTTCTCTCATAGGGGAGATTTGCTGAAGGCAACTCAGTCATCAGCTTGAGATGTGCTCTCTACCTTTTGTAACTCAGTCCCCTTGAGATGCACATATGGGCCTCTTTCTCTCTCTCAAACCTGCAGAGTATTTGCTCTGACCTTGGCCTTGGGCACAGTGGTTGAGCAGCCTCAGGCCTCTGGGCTCACAAAAGATTTTGGATTCCCATGGCTGTCCCTCCTGCAGACCCCACTGGCCTCAAATGCACTCATACAAATGACAGCTGCTGGGCCTGCCACTCTTGGATTGTGCCATTGTAGAATGTTCCAGCCGGAGTCTAATCCATTCTGTCAAGCCCACTGCAAGTCCGGCGATTGTAAGGGCCCAGTCAGAGGCCAGCGAAAGACACAGCAGCGGAGGCTGTCCTCCTTACTCACTGATTCAGTGAAAGCAATTTTGCGATTCCTTGGGTCTTTTAGCATCCTCCAAGAAGGGGCATTTATTCTCCCTCCACACTGCTGCTGCAGGCGCCAGGAACAAAGGCCAGGCTCAGCGATTGTTCTGCGCAGACAGCAAGGAGAAAGGAGTGCTCATCTGTACTGTTTGGCTTTTGATTTCTTCTCCTTCCAATTTAAGTGATGGGGGATGGTCAGCATTGCACTGGGGAGAAGGAAATGGGGGGACTTTACCTTCATTAGAACCGTCCAGAAATGAAAACCACTGCCGGGTAGGCAACGAGGTCACCATCATACTGAAGGCTGAGAGGTCGGATACTTTGGGAATGTTGGCGAGATGATTACGGCCTCCAGGGAAGGGCCGGGCTTGAGGAGATCATAACATCAAAAGACTTCAAGACCATATCCCTTACGGCAAACCCACGACCATGTGTCCATTGAACCATCGTGAATCTCAGCTCGCAAATTTCAGAGATTTGAGGTGATGGGACACACTTGCTGCCTCTTAGGGCAGGACATTCTGTTTTGAGATGCTGTTACATCGTCAACATTTTTCTTATTGAAATAAAATCTGCTTCCTTCTCATCTGTACCCATTAGTCTTGGGTCTGCCTTTCTGGAGCAAAACAGCACAAATCTAACTTTTCCTGTAGCAGCTGTTACCACATCCTCCCTTCAATTTGCCGTCTCTAGACTGAACAACCCCGGGTGCTGTACCCAGCCTGCCAACTGGCTGACCAGCCTCTGGTCACAATCATCTGGGCACTGTCCAGATTGTCACTGAGCTGCCCAGACCTAAAGCTTGAAATCTATGATTAGCCAGACCAGGGTACACTAGAGAAAGATTCGTGCACGCCTCCACCACCATCCCAACACTTTCCTGCACGTCCCGATGGCACTGATTCTGTGCAAAGCTGCCTTAGACACAGGGCGGGTAACAGCTCTCACTCCCCAGGGACAGAGGCCGATGGGGACGCCCACATTCTCACCATTGTGCCACTGTTGTGGGTGCTCTGGGGCACCTTCCCTCAGGACCCAGGCCTGAAGGTGTGGCTGCAGACAGACCTCAGCTGAGGCCCTCTCTGGGAAGCTGCTTTGCCCAATGTAGCCAGCCTCTGGTGACGGGCCCATGTGGGGTCAAGGTCCGATACCCTTGCCTCGATTTGAGATACCTCTAAAGGTCTGTCCCAGCTCTAGAGTTCCCCTGGGGCTAGCCGAAGCCTCTGTTACCACTGCCTGGCATGTGACTGCCTGCTGCTGCTGCTGCTGCTGCTGTTGCTGCTGCTACTGCTGCTAAGTCACTTCAGTCGTATCTGACTCTGTGCGACCCCATAGATGGCAGCCCACCAGGCTCCCCCGTCCCTGGGATTCTCCAGGCAAGAAAGCTGGAGTGGGTTGCCATTTCCTTCTCCAATGCATGAAAGTGAAAAGTGAAAGTGAAGTTGCTCAGTCGTGTCCGACTCTTAGCGACCCCATGGACTGCAGCCTACCAGGGATTTTCCATGGGATTTTCCAGGCAAGAGTACTGGAGTGGGCCGCCTACCTCTGCCCAGCTGGTTCCTCTCACTGCCTCCCTCTGAGTTACTGCTCCCAAGGAGAACTCCCCACCACATGCAAGCCCTGCTTGGGGGTCTGTATCTGGGGAAAGCTGACCCTCTACACTCAGGTGGCAAAAGTGGTAAAGAACACGTCTACCAATGCAGGAGATGTAAGAGATGTGGTTTAGATTCCTGGGTTGGGAAGATCCCCTGGAGGAGGGCATGGAAATCCACTCCAGTATTCTTGCCTGGAGAATCCCATGGACAGAGGAGCCTGGCAGTCCATCAAGTCCACAGGGTTGCACAGAGTCAGACATGACTGCAGTGCCTTAGCATGACCTGCAGCAGGCATGCACACACCTCCTCTCCACCTAACTTTCAGGCCTTGGTAAGAAATAAACTGTGCCCTCGCCTTCTGTTAGTTCTCACCTTTGCTTCAAGTTGAGGGACTTCTGTGCTCTGAACCTCTGTCCAGCCTAGGGAAATCCCCTGTTCTGTGTACACAACAGGCCCTCTCTCACTTTCCCCTTCAAGGGGCCAGGATGTCTCAGAATGGAAGACCCAGAGCCTACTCTGCATCATCTCCCAGAATCCTGTCTTCTCTCCCCACTGTTCTGTGCCTGCTGCCTGTAGCACTGCTCTGCCTGTGGCTACACCCACTTCCTCCTGCTTCTCTCCACACACTCCATCGTCTTTCCCCCAACTCCTAGTTCCCAAGGTCATTGCAGCCTCTTCCTTCTGCTGTGAGCTCCGTGCTCTTGACTGTCACCACACCCCTGATACACCCTGGCAGTTATTAAAGAACTGGAGCTGATCCACCAGGGAGTCTGGGCTGGATGGGGAGGATGAGAAACCCTTAGGCCATCAGGAAGGCAGCATCCTGCTTTCATTATTGCCCTTCCCTGCTTGTTGACACCCAGCAGCCCTCTAGGACCAGCTCAAAGCCAAGGAAGCAGCTTGTGAGTGTTAGCTTCTTCTGTTCACTTCACCCCCCTGCCCAAAGTCCCAGGGGCCAAGAAACCCTCTACCTGGACAGGGGCTGACCACTCATCCACCCAACCATCCCCCTTGGGGAACAGTATTCAGCCCTGTCCTCCATTAGCTGAGTGACTCGGCTCCCACACTCTTACCTTGAGACCCAGCTGTTTTATTGCCATTCTCTCTCCAACACACACACACACACACACACACACACACACACACGGAGTAATTTTCTTTCCATGCGGGCCATCTTCTGAATAAAAGTGGGTCTGCCATGCCTGAGGGAGACAGGCATTTTCTCTTCTCACGACAGAGGTGGATGACCCCAACATTCATGTGGACTTTCTGATACACTCAGGAGCCTGTAGGCAGAGTATATTGGATGGCAAATTCCAGCGCTGGCTCCCAGCACTGCCTCTGAAGCTGATGCTCAGACTTGCTCTTCTGTCCCTAGAAGGACTATCTCCTTTTATACATGCCTTCCAGCTGATTTCATTTTCCCAGACTCATCGTCTGCCCATTTGTCTTCCCAGCGTTTGCACTCTCCATTTGCAGGATAACCAAGAAGGTGACAGGACAGTTGCCAGGTACAAACAAGAAATAAAGTTAAAGACAGTGCCGAACCACAGGAAAGGGGTTGTAATCGCTTTATAAGAGTGAATATGAATTCGCTACTCTAAAAACATGTGCTCTGTGATGACCTAGAGGGGTGGGATGGAGGGAGGTGGGAGGGAGTCTCAAGAGGGAAGGGATATGTGTATACTTATAAATGATTCACTTTGTTGTGTAACAGAAACTAACGCAACATTGTAAAGCAGTTATATGCTAATAAATTAAAAAAATTTAAATAAAAATGTGGTAGAATCATAAAGAATATTCACACCCAAACAAAGGCAACCGTGACCATCTTTACAGTTCAAGCCTTGTGGTCTCATGCCTGACTCGGACATTTCTATGAGTGAGGGGCAGGGAGTGGGGAGGAAAAGGGTAGCTGGGGGCTACGGCTTAAAAGTGCAGTGATACCTGAAGAGACTGTTCCACTGCTCATGGTTAGAGTGAAGTAAAAATAGCTTAGAAGTGAGGGGAAGGAACCAGTTCAATTGCCTATTTTCTAACCACTTCCATGTCCATTAAGCTATCAAAATAGATTTATTTTTCATGTCTCACTAGTCTCATGGTTAAGAATGTGAATTCAGGAGCCAGACAACCTGAGTTCAAAACCTACTGCTGCTGTTGCTAAGTCACTTCAGTCATGTCTGACTCGTGTGACCCCATAGATGGCAGCCCACCAGGCTCCTCTGTCCCTGGGATTCTCCAGGCAAGAACACTGGAGTGGGTTGCCATTTCCTTCTTCAATGCATGAAAGTGAAAAGTGAAAGTGAAGTCGCTCAGTCGTGACTGACTCTTCACGACCCCATTAGCTGGGTGACCTTGAGAAAAGCACTTTACTCCGACCTCATTTCCTTGTAGGTAAAACAATGATAGTAACTATCTAAGTTGCTTCAGTCGTGTCCGACTCTATGCGACCCCGTAGATGGCAGCCCACCAGGCTCCCCTGTCCCTGGGACTCTCCAGGCAAGAACACTGGAGTGGTTTGCCATTTCCTTCTCCAAGGCATGAAAGTGAAAAGTGAAGTCGCTCAGTCGTGTCTGACTCTTAGCGACCCCATGGACTGCAGCCCACCAGGCTCCTCTGTCCATGGCATTTTCCAGGCAAGAGTGCTGGAGTGGGGTGCCATTGCCTTCTCCATATCGCCTTACAAGAGACTAATGACAAAATAGAACCCAATTCATAGGGCTCTTGAAAAGATTAAATTAATTCATACATACAATGTATCTTTAGTGGCAGGCACATACTACATACAATGTAACAGTTTGCTGTCACTATTAAAATCATCCTTATCTGGTGTAACTACCCATTAAATTGTCTCCCATACTGCTGGCTTCACTATAATCTAATGGGGGAAGATTTTTACTCCTCTCCTGATCAGGCAATGTTTGGAGACATTTTTGATTGTCACATCTAAGGGGTTGGGGTGCTACATTTATGGAGTGGGTGGAGGTTAAGGTTAGGGTCAAGGACATTCTTAAACATCTTGCAACCCACAGGACAGCCCCCTGCAACAAGGAATGTAGATAATGTCGAGGTTGAGAAACCCTGATTTACTGCAGGAGACATCAGACTTTTCCCGTGGGGGGCCAGAGAGTGAATGAATACATTTGGCTTTGCAGCCGCACGGTCCAGTGGTCTGTACTGCAACTGCCCAACTCGGCCTTTGCGGCGAGAAGGCAGCCGTGCACAATACACACACAAATGAGCGCCACTGTGTTCCAAAGAAACTTCAGTTACGAAAACAGATGGCAGACCGGCTTTGGCTCGATGGCAGTAGTTTGCAGGTCCCTGAGCTAATGCCTCCTGTGTCTTCTTTAAACATCATGTTCATCACTTCCTCCCTTGTTCAAAATATACTCTACCAGCTTCCCATTTCCTACAGGTAAAGCCCAGACTCCTTGTCGGGAATCTAAAGCCTTCCGGCCAGTGCCTCTCTTTCCCCCTTATCCTTTGTGCCTCTCCCATCAGGCCTGCAGCCCCACCATACCCACCGTTTCCTGAACAAGCCACAAGCTTTCCCTCCTCCTTCCCTTGACTCGGCTCATAGTCACTTCCCCACCACGCATATCCTCTGATTCCTTAGGTCTTTCTTCTCTTTCTCTCTCCCTTTCAGTAGGTGAGCCTAATGGCACTGAAAGCAACGAGCAAGATGTTTAGGAAAGTTGAAGGCAATGGATTGTCCTAGAGTAAGGCAACAGCTTTGGGAATAGAGAGGAACCGCTGGGTTTGAGAGGCATTTCTGAGAAGAGCAAAAAGGATCTGGTGGCTAACCAGGTGTGCGTGAACGGGAGAGAGGAGAGAGAACTGCGGGGGACTTAGGGGGAGAATGGCCCCCAAGTTTCTCATCTGGGAGACTGAGTGATTGATTCTATTTACACAGACCCAAAAGTGTGGGAGTTGGAACTGGGTATCAGGGTGGGAGTGGGTTTCGCGTTCAATTCTGGACAAGTGAATTTGAGATACTTGTAGGACACCCATAAGAAAATGTCCAGAAAACAGTTGGAAATGGAGGTCTGAAACCAAGAGAAGAGACTCAAGCTAAAGAGCCAGATTTGGAAAACAAGCACATAGATCATGTTTGAGACAGTGGGAGAAGGGGGATGATCCAGGGGAAAAAACAAGCTGGTAAGAGAAGGGAAACAAAGACCCTGCCAAAACCTCTTCCTGGAGGTTTCAGCTTCCCCTTCAGATGCTTCAATGTTTAATCTTTGTCCAGAACAGTTTCAGTGTGGTGAAAGCTGAAGGCCAAGGCATCCCTTCAGGTTATTTGCAAATTAATACATACAAGAAAATGAACTTTCCTCCCTAGGTATAGTGAGAAAGCAATTTCCAAATTAATTCCCGACTCCTTCAAAATAACTTGGCTCTGGGTATAAATCTACATTCTATCCAAACCTCAATGTTTTTAAGAGTCTCCAACTGACGCTAGTTCTTCTCATGGCTATAAAGCTGGGAGGCAGCATTTACTCCTTGAAGGAACCTAAGAGACACAATCCCATTTGCCTCTCTGTGCTCTTCAAAGATATTCTGGTTGAAAGATTTTGCAAATTTTTCAGAGTTGCAGTTGATACTGACATGTATGTATATTTATGTGCCTGGCACCTAGTACCAGGTCACAGCTCTGAGTAAAGGGCCAAGAGGAAAAATCTGAAGAAGGAAATCAAAACGCAGCATTAGGATGTGGAGCCCAGATGCACCTCAGTGTCTACACAAACTTACACATTTATTTGTTTGTTCAGATGAGGCTAAAATGACTGATTTCATGGATAAGGAGCATTGGCTGGGATAGTCACTGTTTTATTAAAACTGCAAGGCTCTGAACAATGGGATTAGCATCACTTCTAAATGTCTGCTGTGTGGACAATTATCTGGGTTGACGTTACACCAACAGAGAGGTCTTCAGCACTTAATATGCTCAAACTCAGGGGTGAGAAGGGGTATTCTCCCGAGTTTGACTCTGCCTTGGCCCTTGGCAGAATTGGATTTGGAGAAGTAAAGTAGATTTGCCACTGTTTTACTCACATAGAGTTTTAAGTGTGAATAGGGAAAGAATTCTTTGACAAAAAGGTTCATTTTGATCTTTGGGATTCATGTTACCTTCTGATTGACTCCAGGTTTAGGCATTCAATTTATTCTTATTTAGCAACTTTTTATCCAGCTGTCAAAGGCATTAGATCTAATCACTGCCACTTTCTTTAGAGAACACTAACCTCTGCAAGGAGATATTTTTCCTCTTTTCAATGGTGGGAAAAGAGCCAATTAAGCCTCATCCTGCAGAGGTACGGTGGCCTCGCACACAAAACATAAACCTAGCAACTCCATTAAACGTTTGCATTCCTATCTCTAGACAAGTAAAATAGGGAAGGATGATGTCAGCCACTCTGAGTCTCCGTGGCTCACTTTCTTTCTAAATCAAGAATATACAGGTGGCCCCCTCCCTCCAGTTTATTCCTTCTTCCTTCCTACGGAGCGCAGGGAGAGCAGGAAGAAGAGAAAAGGAGAGAAGGAATTAGCCAGGACCATGATTTTTGCCGGTAATGGAGAAATAATGGCTCATTCCAGGAAGACAGAGGAAATGGGCTAAATTAGAAAACATTTCACAATGCCGGGCCTCGGTATCAAGTTGAGCCAAACTCAATCCAGCACAGCAATTTCCCACCTCCCAACTGTGTCTGCTTGTGCTCAAAGCTCCAATTATATCAGCCTGAATGCTTCTCCTAAAACTAGTACTTCTCTTGTCCGCCTTCTGCTGCCCCCATCCTGAGCTCTCTCTGAGTCCAAAAAGGGAGTTTTAACTGTCAGTGGATTTGGGCTTCAGCCCCTCCTTCAGCTTTCTTGAGTTGCCTTTCTCTCTCCTCCAGCTTCTTTATTAAAAATGCTAATACTAACGTTTTCTGCCTGGATTTCCAAAAAAAAAAAAAAGCAATAAAGCGGGGCTGAGGCTGGTAAGGAACAGAAGCAGAGATGATCTGAACCAAGGAGGGGCTTTTTATCTGGCTGTCCCTCAACTGATGCTCGCAGCCCAGAAAGCGGAGAAGGCGCAGTGCAGGGAGGGAGAAGAGGCTGCGATTTTCTTTTTTTTCCTTTTAAAATTAAAACTCCCTGAAAAGAGAAAATGCTGTCCTTGTAACTTTGGCAGGGACTTTCAGCTTTTGTTCCCTTTGTCAGAGGGGCAAATTTCATCTCCTCCTTGGGAAGAAGAGAGGGGAAGAGCAATGGCCCAGAAACCTGGCATGTGCCAGGGACCAGAGAAAGAGGAGGAGGAAGATGTGCAGCGGGAGGATAACCAGAGGAGAGAAAAAGAACATCAAAAGCGACTCTGAGGATGAGGGCGCAGACAGAAGTAAAAGGGGAAAAAAAAGTATGGAAAGAAGTACCTGAATTGCTGGGAAATGAACAGGAAGGGCAATACAGAAAGGGCAAAGAACACAATGGGGGGCACAAGAAAAACTACAGCTGCTAAAGGAGCATAGAAGTTGCCAACAGGAAAGACTGTCCAGGTGATTCCCAGGGGTTAGTGTGATCATCCTCTCAGGCATTTTCCACAGTGTTTATATAAATCCGGCAACGGAATCTTCCACTCCCCCCTCTCCACACTGGCTAATAAATATCAGCATATCTTCAACCTACATTTTCCTCTCTCTTTCTCACCCATTTCCTAGTTTTCTACCCTGAATAACTTCTCTGCCGTTTCTTGTGACATTTATATTGCTTAGACATTAATAGATGATGCCGCACCCCACTGACGTTTGCTTCACCCAAGTTATACATTACATGACCCTTCTTTTCCAGTTTCCATGTAAACCAAACCCTCCTCTGCCATCATGAATCTCAGGGTTGTTCCCCCAAAGTCCTTCATTTCTCCGTGCTTTAGGTAGTAAAGGAACAGTAACCGGTGGTTGCCCAAAGCCAGCCAGAGAGAGGAAATAATGCAGAAGTGAGAGTCAGGAGACTGGATCCCCAGAGTAAATTCTATTACTAATTCGTCGTATGATTGGGCCAGATTGCGAGTTGAGCTGGATTCCTGTCAAAGCCTGTTTTAGCTGACAGCCTAAGAGATTTAATCTTTATTAACTCTGTAGTAGACAACTTTGTGGAGACACTGGCCTTCCCTGGTGGCTCAGACGGTAAAGAATCCACCTGCAATGCGTGAGACCTGGGTTCGATCCCTGGGTCAGGAAGATCCCCTAAAGAAGGGTATGGCAACCCACTCCAGGATTCTTGCTTGGAGTATTCCATGGACAGAGGAGCCTGGTAGACTGTAATCCATGGAGTTGCAGAGAGTCAGACACGACTGAGCGACTAACATACACACAGGCTTTAGAATCTTGCTCCACTGTTTACTTGTAAGCCACTTGACCTTGTAGTAATTTACTTGATTCTTCTGACCCTTAGTGTTCTCAGAGGTAAACTTGAGAAAATATTGCCAACCTGATTGGGGATCTTACTGTATGAAATAAACAGAAGTTCCCAAACTTTCCCAACCCATAGCGCTCAAAGTGACTCCCCTACACCTAAAGAAATTCTACTAGCTTTATTTATTAAGTAGTCTAGTCCAAACAACTTAATAAGGTGTTCACATTCTAACAACTTAGCAGTCATTTGAAAAAAAACAATACTTTCAAAAATTGAAAGTACCTTGTGTGGTCTCTGTCAGATATGCCCATGTTTCCCTTGATAATTTAAAATATCTTCCAGTTCCCCTGTAAGACAGCTGTGGTGTCCCAAATCTTTTTTTAAAATATAAATTTATTTATTTTAATTGGAGGTTAATTACTCTACAATATTGTATTGTAAGGGTGTAGTCGAGGCATCAGGAAAGTTAAGTGTAAGTGAGGTTATGATAAGTACAGAGCAGTGACCCAACAAATGGCAGTTATTCTGCTACCAACTGGAACATTCCCTTAGCATCTAAACTGGATCTAGAAACGTGAATTGAAGTTAATCTCATTCAGATTCATTGCTTCCCCATGTGTTAAATACAGGGTCCAGAGGAGCTGGGAGAAAATGAGAGACATGAACTCCTGAGTTGAACACTGCATTTAAGAAAAAACACATATTATATTGGATACTTTGAACACTGTGAAAGAGAGTTACAAAGATGACCTTGGAGAGTAAGAATTCTACTTCCAAACTCATTAAGGACACTGAGTTGGGCCCAGTGGTTCCTGAAATGAAAAGGCTAGATGAGAAAGGATCTTCCTCAACTGTCTAGAGTGAAATAGTGAAAGAAACTCATGTCTCCCTTCTCTTTCCAATGAGACCAGACATCACTGCTAAGATGATCTTTGTTGCAGTCCCTCTCATTGGGTATTACTTTGGGGATGGATACAGGAGGAGAGAGACACTTAAACAGGTAAGAAAAAATTCCTGCTAGCCTCCCCTCTCAGAAAGTGACTATAGGGGAACTATCAACCACCTGGAGATATTTGTTCATTGATTCCATTATTGATTTAATGTCTTTTGAGCATCTACTGTACGACTAATAGAGGGCCTGGTGATACAAACACAAAAACCGACAAGGAAAGATAAAAAGGGACAGGCTCTGTCCTTAAGGAGTTTCCCCTGCTTGTACAGTCCAGTGGGAAGCCAGACCAAGCATTGTACTGAATCGGGCTCTTACTCGGCTATCTGCATGGGTTTCCCTCATAGCTCAGTTAGTAAAGAATCCACTTGCAATGCAGGAGACCCTGGTTTGATTCCTAGGTGGGGAAGATCCCCTGGAGAAGGGATAGGCTACCCACTCTAGTATTCTTGGGCTTTCCTTGTGGCTCAGCTGGTAAAGAATCCGCCTGCAATGCAGGAGACCTGGGTTCGGTCCCCAGGTTGGGAAGATACCCTGGAGAAGGGAAAGGCTACCCACTCCAGTATTGCAGCCTGGAGAATTCAATGGACTGTATAGCCCATGGGGTCGCAAAGAGACGTGACTGAGTGACTTTCACTTTCACTTTCGGCTATCTGCGGGTGCTATGGAATCTCAAGTAAGAATCTTTTAAATCTACTAAAGCAGGGAGAACACAAACAAGAGTGTTCTGGGAAGACTTTATGGAACAGGAATTGGAGGTAAATAGAGGCAGGATAATAGGTATCCTTAACCCTCCCATCCCCCCTAAATAAATCAAACTTTAAAGAAAAAAAAAATCATAAAG
Organism: Capricornis sumatraensis; assembly: GCF_032405125.1. Taxonomy (NCBI): domain Eukaryota; kingdom Metazoa; phylum Chordata; class Mammalia; order Artiodactyla; family Bovidae; genus Capricornis; species Capricornis sumatraensis. The sequence continues at coordinate 65,429,558 of NC_091082.1, forward strand.
AAGCTAGTAACTCTCCCAGGAACACTCTCTTCTGAGAACATCACCTACTATAAAATCTGGCTGCACCCATCTCATCAACACACACCGAGGCCTAACCTGGGTCAGTGGGGGCCCTGTTAGCCTGACGGATGGTTAGTGACAGCCACCATCCCACTTGTGTCCTAATGCTCTGGTTATCAGTCGGGGTATTTCAGGACGGCTCTATTTTCTTCCGTTGGAACTCTCTAAATCTTTTGTCAGGATGCTTCCTTCTCATGCTTTTATTCATCTCAACTCATTCATTCATTCATTCATTCAACAGACTCTGTATACAGTCAGCCTCCAAGTTTCCTATATTTAAATCTCCTGCAGTTTATGCTTCCTGCACAATATGCACTGTTCTATGCTGAACGTAAATGCTCATCATAATTTTGATGGAGACTCATTTTCTCGCTTGAGGCTGCCTCTATCAGAGCCTCACCTGGGTGGTAACAATGTCTGTGTGTGTGTGTGTGAGTGTGTGAGTGTGTGAGTGTGTGTGTGTGTGTGTGTGTGTGTGTGTGTGTGTGTAGGCAGTGGTAGCATAGGTTCCATACATTCTAATATTATGGATGTTGAAGTTAACATCCCTACCCATAAAGACTAGCAGATTGAAAAGAACCAGTAGACAAATTCTTCTAATCCTTCTCCATTCCTGCCTCTTCTCTGCCACTATGGACTGTTTAGAGGTATTTGTGTGCATGCTAAGTCGCTTCAGTCGTGTCCGACTCTGTGTGACCCTATAGACTGTAGCTTACCAGGCTCCTCTGTCCACAGGATTCTCCAGACATGAACCCTAGAGTAGGTTGGTGTGCTCTCCTCCAAGCAATCTTTCCGATCCAAGGATCAAACCCACATCTCTTACGTGTCTGCACTGGCAGTCAGGTTCTTTACCACTAGCGCCACCTGGGAAGCCAGTTCAGAGTTAGAGAGTTCCATAAGGCGTATCAGTGCTACATACTGTGTGTCCAAGAGCTGGCTTCTTCTAAACCTGTGGCCAGCTTACCCGTGCACTACATTGCATTTCTTTTTCTCTCTCTGCTTCAATTATCTTTACCCCTCCCTCTTGCTCCCCTGAGGTTCTGCTGTTGCTGTTTAGCCACTAAGTCACGTACGGCTCTTTTACAGCCCTCTGCACTGTAGCCTGTCAGGCCACCCTGTCCATGAGATTTCCCAGGCCAGAATGCTGGAGTAGGTTGCCATTTGTTTTTCTGGGGGATCTTCCCAACCCAGGGATTGAACCAGTGTCTCCTGCATTGGTGAGTGGATTCTTTACCACTGAGTCCCCAGGGAAGCCCTATCATGAGCACCCTAAGAAACAAACACATGCTTTGTTTTTAGGGTGCTCAGGCTAGGGCAGGCCACATTTTTCAGTTTCTTCAACTGAAAAATATGGGCGTATAGTAATAGTACCTACTTCAAAAGCTGTGAGGATTAAATGAGTTAACATTAAGTGTTTTGAACAGTGACTAGCATATAATAAGCCCTACATGATTGTTGACTATTATTATTAATCTCTTTTTTTTTCCAGTCACTTAACACGATCTCTGAGACATGGAAGCTCACTGGTAAATGTTTTTCAAATGAACAAATGATGGATGTACCCTATTTAAGTGACACTGGGTAGATAGATGAGTTAACTCAGAAATGAACACTATTCTAAACATTAACTATAACTAAACCAATTTTTCTTTTGTTCCTGGAGAGACCAAAGCACCAAGAAACACACTGATGAGAAAATCATGCAGAGGTCTGCTTAGAACTTGCATGTATAACTTCACATGCAACCATTCACTTATTCACTCAACAAACATTTATTCAGTGCTTAATACTGAACGTGGCAGAAAATGTTGGAAGGCTACAAAGACGAATAAAACAGTCTTGAACTTAGAGCACTTGTGAGTTGGGATAGTAGGGGCAGAGACAGATACAAGAACAGATGATTAGGGTTATCAGATCATGATACGGTGTGAAAACGATGGCGCAGATAGTGCCTGGGAGTCACTGGATCACAGAAGAGGGTCCCTTTGTGAAGACTAGGGAGCAACAGATAGATATCTCAGAGGGGGCTATCTGTTCTTTTGTTATATTTTAAGCAATGGCACCCCACTCCAGTACTCTTGCTTGGAAAATCCCATGGATGGAGGAGCCTGGTGGGCTGCAGTCTATGAGGTTGCGACTGAGCAACTTCACTTTCACTTTTTACTTTCCTGCATTGGAGAAGGAAATGGCAACCCACTCCAGTGTTCTTGCCTGGAGAATCCCAGGGACGGGCGAGCCTGGTGGGCAGCCGTCTATGGGGTTGCACAGAGTTGGACACGACTGAAGCGACTTAGCAGCAGCAGCAGCAGCAGCAGCACTGGGATATAGCCGATTATTAAAAAGCTCAGACATCACTTTGCCGACAGCATGTGGTATATAGCATGGTGTACACACAAGCTCTACAACAGACTCAATGTCCTCGTAATCTAAATTCCTGAGAATGACTGCAGATAATGCGGCTGAAGGAGCTGGCATGAATCAGGTCAGAAAGAGCCTGTAAGGCACCTTAGAAAGATCCAAGTTTGTTCTGTAGGGCCATAGGTTGTGTTGGCAAGCCTTAGGCGGAGTGTAAAGTGAAAACTCACTTGGACAGATCTTTCTGGTGACTGAAGGGGAAGGGTTTGAGGCCAAGTCAGAGGGCAGGGAGCCTATCATGGTGGTCCAGGTGAGAGATGAAGTGCTGGCCTGCAGGAGCAGAGTGTGTAGGTGAGACTGTGTGTGTGTGTGTGTGTGCACGCACACGTATGAGATGGGCCTCTGGATGAACACTACAGTGGTGCAGAGGAGATGCCAGAGTCCACCAGGGGCATCCTGTGGTCCTGGGTAAGGCCCTGGAGATCTGGACTCAAACACCTCCCCTCTTAAGAATCCCATGATGGAGCTCCACCTACCGACCTTCCAAAGACAGAGCAGGTCAGGTGGCCCTCAGACTTCAGTGCTGAAACCTCAGGCTGGGGTTCATGCAGAAATCTAAGATCTGGGTCTAAGTGAGTGGCTCTGTTAAACAATATTTCTTTCACAATTGTCACTGAATTTCCAGGGGATTGAGAATGAAAGTTAGACATAAAGAGGTTGTACAGGTAAATGATGAGTGAGACGCAAGGCCAGGACACAAATCCAGGTTTCTGCAGCCAAAGTCCAGGAGTGCTCTAGCTCTCTGTCTTACACACACACACACACACACACACACACACACACACACACACACACACACACAGAATTTTAACCTCAGCAGATTCCTCATAGTTGTTGTCAAGTACGTGCTGAGTGTCTAGAGCCTCAGAGCCACTCTCGCTACCTTCCCAACCCCCTTTCCTTAGGGCCTTAGATTATAGACTGAAGCCTTAACTATGTCCAACATACCATCTTCCCAGCCCTAGCAAGTGTAATTGCTAAAGTGGCTAAAACTGAAAGAATGGGGAGAGGGTTTGCGATAGCATCACCAGCCCTCTCCCTGGGCTTCAGTTCAAAGGGATCTCAGTTCAGGACCAGAGGACAGAAGGGCAGACTCTAAGCGCTCAGAGACTCCCCTCTCCCAATCTGCAGTCCGCCGGTGAGCAAGGCGCCGCATGGGGTGCTGGGAACCGGAGTCTTTGATGATGAGCTCCTCCTGCTGCGAAGACTAGTGACTTCAAAGAGGGCATCCTGCCACGAGAGGGGTTGCGTGGAAAAGTGAACAGCAGCGTAATTAGGCAAGAGACCCGAGTTTAGGCTGGTGTGCCCAACAGCACCCTCCTCTGCCCAGGGGGAAGAACAATATGGGGAAGGGAGAGACAATGCTTTTGAAGAGCAGGAGTGTGTCTTCATGTTGCTTTAATGCTGACAGAGAGAAAGAGAAATTCAAACCAAAACAAAGAGACCCAGCCTGGCCAGCGGTCAAAATGGAAAGATTTTCAATAACAGAAGCAGGACCTCCCTTCTGAAAACCACTCCCTGGCAGGTATTATGATCTTGCTACGAGATCCTCCGACTCTTGGAGGAAGGGCCGTCTGATCCCCTTGCCACCTGGCATCACCAAAACTCTCCATGAGCTAGACACTCTTCTCTCCACAGTTCTGCTCTTTAACTCTCAGATGGACATGCGTTTGAGCAAGCTCTGGGAGACGACTGAAGGACACAGAGGCCTGGCATGCTGTAGCCCGTGGGGTCACAAAGAGTCGGTCACGACTTAGCAGCCGAACAACAACAATGACCCTATGAGGTACTGTATATTATCATATTTGGTTCACAGGCGAGGAAGCTGAGGCACAGAGAACTTAAGCAATTTACCCAAGAAAAGTGGGGAAAGCCAGTAAGTGGTAAGGCTGGAGTGAGACTCAGGTGGTCCACTTGTATAGTTATTATTATTATTATTGGCTGCACTGTGCAGCATGTGGGATCTTAGTTCCCTGACCAAGGATCAAACCCACACCCCCTACACTGGAAGCACAAAGTCTTAGCCACTGGACTTCCATGGAAGTCCCCTGCTTGTATAGTTTTGACCATTATGTTCTATGGGCTCAACTACTAATGTATTTAAGCACTTGATGGGTTGGGACTTATAGAACTGTTGTGATGGTAGAATAGGGTGTCCAGCACAAAGGAAGTCTTGAGGAGAAGTGATGTGAGTCATCTTAAGATGATCCCCTTCCTGCCTCCAACATACATATCTTTTCTATTGGTTCATTTCTCTTAATGCCTGGAATCTCACAAGCAACAAGCCAGTTTCTGTAGTGTAGTGGTTATCATGCTCGCCTCACAAGCAACAATTAATTTTTACTGACCAACTATTACACGCGAAACACTGTGTACTTGAGAATAAGACTCAAAAGTAATCCCTTGTACTACAATTCTTATTGTCTACAAGGAGTCAAGACAAGCCTAGGTGTATAAACAAGGCCCAGTGTGGCAATGACGACCAGAGAAAGTTACAGGGCTGAGGCAGCCCAAAGGAGGAAGGGTTAGCTTTCAACCGGAGAACAGAGAAAGCTTTGCAAAGAAGCAAGAGTTTGGACTGGACCTGGGAGAACGGGAATGAGGAGGGGCACTGGAGGGAGAGAACCTCAGGAGAAGAGATGTCCTGAGCAAAAGTAGCCAGGAGATACAGTAACAGCGTAGCGTGATCAAGAGCAAGCAGTTCAGCTGGGCTGGAAACAAATGCTGGAGGCTTGAGAGCTGGGAGGGATCTATGGCTGAGAGGCTCTATGGCAGGGATGCCCCAGACGTTTGGATACCAGGGACTGGTTTCATGGAAGACAGTTTTTCCAAAGATGTCGGGGGGAGGTTCAGGGGATGGTTTCAGGATGATTCTCATAAGCAGTGTACAACCTAGATGCCCTGCATGCACAGTTCACAGGAGGGTTCACACTCCTATGAGAATCTAATGCCCGCACTGATCTGACAGGGGGAGGAGCTCAGGCAGGAATGGGAGTGATGCGGAGCGGCTGTAAATACACATGAAGCTTCGCTTGCTTGCTTGCTGCGCACATCCTGCTGTGAGGCCAGGTTCCTAACAGGCCACAGACCAGTTAGCTCCAGTCCATGGCCCAGGGGTTGGGGACCCCTGCTCTGAGGTGGCCAAACTCATGCACATACATCCCACCAAGTGCCTAGACTCGCAGCCAGACTGCTGGAGTCATCCCTTGTCCTCCACTTCTACTGTGTGCTCCAAGCAAGTGACTGTATCCCTCTGTGCCGTGACTTTCCCATCTGCATGGTGTGAAGAAGGGATGCTGTGAACACTCACAAAGCACCTACAGATGATGCCTTCGTGGAGAGAGCCCTCAGTAAATATTTCCTATTATTATTTAAATGAGCTAATACATATAAAACACCTGGAAGAGAGCTGGACCCATGGAAGGAGCTCATGACACCCTGACTCCCTCCGCTTGTTCAGGTGGAACACTGCGAGTATCTCCCTATGTGTACTACATTGACACAGAAAGTAGCTCACTCCCTTGGGCTAAACTCCACATCTCTGTGGGCTTTCAAAGAGCAAGTGCTTCTGGGACCTGGGAGAAACCCAAAAGTGGCTGACAGTGGAGAGAAGGTGGCTACATTAGCTCAATTCCCAAGAAGTGGAGAACTGAGAACTAAGGTGGAGGGCAATCCTGATCACTCCCTGTGCCTGCTGTCAGCTTAGCGTCCTGACTCAGGATACTTCAGAGAAGGGAGTGTGGCGGGTGGGACAAGACACAAGTCAAGGGGGCACTCACTGCCCACAGACCTGCTTGTTCACAGAGTAAATCCTTTCCTTGTCAGGCAGCACCCTGAGAGTTACATGCACGGACTCCAGACAGACTGCCTTGGTTTGAATCCCAATTATGCCACTCTATGGTCTAAGCTTTGGGCAAGCTAGTAAACCTCTCTCTGCCTCAGTCTCCCCATCTGTAAAAAGAAGGTAGCTTCAAACAGTTGTGGTAAGATTCAGATCTATTATAAGCTCTTAGAAATATGTCCGATTCAATGTAAACTCTCAGTAAATAATAGCTCTTATAGGATCTTTACTTTCACTCAGTCAGGTAGGAACCCATTGAGGGTCATATCACTAGAACTCCCTGTGAAGCAAGATTCTGAGTGAGATAAAACTTGCATGGTCTGGCGAAACAGATATCTAAGAGCCACATGGAGTGTGTGCAAGGGAATCTGCAGCAGCCTTGGGCTCTTCGGAGACAGAGGATAGATCATTATAAAAAAAATCAATAATGCCAAGATGCCTAAGGGCTAGACTGGATTCATGAACAAGGAGGAATCCCAAGCTAGGCTCATGACCATTTCTGATGGCACCTCCAGGTCGGCATTTCAAAGAGTGGCACAGAAGTCAGCTACTCTGATTTCAGAATGGCGCTCATTCCCTGGCTTAGAAAATGTACTGAGTACTCATTCTGGGACAGACACTTGACAAAATCTTTTATAAGGACTAGATGCGAATATGAAGGTTGAATGATTATACAGCTGATGAATTTCTGTGTGATGGAACAAATGTAACCTACAAGTTTTGAGTAAGGGGTCAAGGTCAACCTGCAAGAAAGTCTCTGAAGGGAACACAGCTTTGTGGTGTTCTCTTTAACAATTTTGTCAGTTACCTGGAGAATGTCACCGAAGGTATGTTAATTAAATTCATACATAACATGAAATAGCAGAGATAGCTAATACACAGGATGACAAAGTCAAGATCCAAAGGATTTCAATGGCTACAAGCAAAAATTTAATAGAGTTTTATATAAGACCTGAATTTAGGTTAAGGAAATTGACTTCAGTCTTAAATGTACTTTCCCTTTTTGACAGCGGTCCCTGTGAAAAAGATCTTTAGTTGACCATAAACTAAACATAAGCTAACACCACGCTCTTCTCTTAAAGGGCCTAACACAAAACCTGGCTTGAAATTCATTACTAGAAAGTGCAGGGGAAGAAATAGACATGATACTTTCTATAGGGTGGTTTGATTGGTCCTGGGCAATGTGTTCTGAAAGGCATTATGAAAAACTAGGGGGATGCAGAATGCAGTTGGTAGGGACTTAAAGGGATTCAGGAAAATTGCGATCTAAAGAACAGCTGAAGGGATTAGGTATATTCAGAAGAGAAGACTTGGGGGAGATTATCACAACTATTGGAAACATCAGGGACTTCTCTGGGGGTCTTGGGCTTCCCTGGTGGCTCAGAGGGTAAAGCATCTGTCTGCAATGCAGGAGACCTGGGTTCGATCCCTGGGTCAGGAAGATCCCTGGAGAAGGAAATGGAAACCCACTCCAGTACACTTGCCTGGAAAATCCCATGGACAGAGAAGCCTGGTAGACTACAGTCCATGGGATCGCAAAGAGACAGACACGACTGAGCGACTTCACTTTCTTTCTTTCTTTTCTTTCTGGTGGTCTAGTGGCTAAGACTCCGTGCTCCCCATGCAGGGGGCCGAGGTTTGATCCTGGCTGGGGAACTAGATCCCATACGTCACAACAAAAGATCCAGTATACCACAACTAAAATATCCCACATGCTACAAGGACTGGAAAAGGCCAGTTTTCATTCCAGTTCCAAAAAAAGGCAATGCCAAAGAATGCTCAAACTACCGCACAATTGCACTCATCTCACATGCTAGTAAAGTAATGCTCAAAATTCTCCAAGCCAGACTTTAGTAACACGTGAACCGTGAACTCCCTGATGTTCAAGCTGGTTTTAGAAAAGGCAGAGGAACCAGAGATCAAATTGCCAGCATCTGCTGGGTCATGGAAAAAGCAAGAGAGTTCCAGAAACACATCTATTTCTGCTTTATTGACTATGCCAAAGCCTTTGACTGTGTAGATCACAATAAATTGTGGAAAATTCCAAAAGAGATGGGAATACCAGACCACTTGACGTGCCTCTTGAGAAACCTATATGCAGGTCAGAAAGCAACAGTTAGAACTGGACATGGAACAACAGACTGGTTCCAAATAGGAAAAGGAGTACGTCAAGGCTGTATATTGTCACCCTGCTTATTTAACTTCTATGCAGAGTACATCATGAGAAACGCTGGACTGGAAGAAACAAAAGCTGGAATCAAGATTGCCGGGAGAAATATCAATCACCTCAGATGTGCAGATGACACCACCCTTATGGCAGAAAGTGAAGAAGAGCTAAAAAGCCCCTTGATGAAAGTGAAAGAGGAGAGTAAAAAAGTTGGCTTAAAGCTCAACATTCAGAAAACAAAGATCATGGCATCCGGTCCCATCACTTCATGGGAAATAGATGGGGAAACAGTGGAAATAGTGTCAGACTTTATTTTTTGGGGCTCCAAAATCACTGCAGATGGTGACTGCAGCCATGAAATTAAAAGACGCTTACTCCTTGGAAGAAAAGTTATGACCAACTAGATAGCATATTCAAAAGCAGAGACATTACTTTGCCGACTAAGGTTCGTCTAGTCAAGGCTATGGTTTTTCCAGTAGTCATGTATGGATGTGAGAGTTGGACTGTGAAGAAGGCTGAGCGCTGAAGAATTGATGCTTTTGAACTGTGGTATTGGAGAAGACTCTTGAGAGTCCCTTGGACTGCAAGGAGATCCAACCAGTCCATTCTGAAGGAGATCAGCCCTGGGATTTCTTTGGAAGGAATGATGCTAAAGCTGAAACTTCAGTACTTTAGCCACCTCATGCGAAGAGTTGACTCATTGGAAAAGACTCTGATGCTGGGAGGGACTGGGGGCAGGAGGAGAAGGGGATGACCCAGGATGAGATGGCTGGATGGCATCACGGACTCGATGGATGTGAGTCTGAGTGAACTCCGGAAGTTGGTGATAGACAGGGAGGCCTGGCGTGCTGCGATTCATGGGGTCGCAAAGAGTCAGATACCACTGAGTGACTGAACTGAACTGAACAATGATGATGGAAGATCCCATGTGCTGCAACTAAGAACTGGTGCCGCCAAATAAATAAATACTAAAAAAAGAAACATTAACATGTAGCCAGCCCATATAAGGTGGTCCTATTTGTTCACAGGCATCCACCCTACACCCTGTAATAGGTAAGCACATTTTTCTAATGCACGCAAAGGCAACATATAAGCTGGCAGCTCTCAGCATAGAAGAAGGAAATCAATATATTCTGTATTGTTTCCAAAGGACAGAGCTGACCAAATGGGTGGAAGTCACAGGAAAACACATTTTGGCTCAGCCTAAAGGAGCACTGTCTAGGAATCTGCCTTACAACAATGAAATGAGCCGCCTTTTCCAAGAACACAGTCACTGATAGTATTCAAGTGGCCATCTGTGAGAAAGGCTGTAGGAGGGATTCCCATCCCAGGCGGCAGGTGAGATGATACGACCTTGAGGTGGGCTCCCGGCTCTGAATCTGTAGAGCTGAGATTCTTACTCCTACTTCCTGAAATTAGGGAGGCGAGTCACCACTCTCATGGGAGCGTCTTAAGATCCAATTAGGTTCAGAAAAGAGGTCAGTGTACATCTTGCCCAAAGATGAACACATGTCTTTATTTATTTGACAAACGTTTATTGAGTATTATCTATGTGCCAAGCAGCGTGTTAGGGTCTGACAGTGCAATGAAGACAAGAGACTGTATTTATACCTTTGTGGAATTTACATTCTAGAGGTGGATTATTCTCAACCCCACTTGCCAAATTGATGTTAAGATCACATCATTTGGAGGCAGTTCAAAGAACATAAATGAGGCAATGGCCAATGCAAAACATCATCAGTGGGATACTTAAAGCCATCACTTATTGAGTGCTTACATATTTTATGTAACATTGAGTGCAACATTCTTTTTACCGAAAAGGAAATTGAGGCTCAAAAGAGTTATGAAGCTAGCCAACAACAAAGCGCTTTTAGTAGAATCTCAAGCCTGTCTGACTCCAACCCCGTGCTCTTCCCATTGTGCTCTGCCGCCTCCCATGGAAACAAAAACACGAGCAGGTGAACAAAACTACTCTTGGAGGTGAGGTGTCCACAGCTCCTGGTTACAAGGAGACTGACCAAGGCTGTTAAGAGAACTCTGGTTGACAATATTTAGGGCTACATCTGGAAAGAAAAATCTCTGAACATATCCCAGACTATGTTCTTTCTAGAGCCAGTAGCCTGAAGAAAATGGATGGCCCCATCCTTCAGATGTGAGGACCTCGCTTCTGACACTCTGTGCAGAGGTGCTAGAAACCTCACCAATAGCAAGGACTTGCCTTGGTGCTTTTGTCTCCCACATTTGCGCCGGTAAATGGGCAAAAGAAATGCTGCAGCAGGCCCACGATGAACAGTATGCCATGACCTCTGGTATAATGGACCATCTTGACTTGAATCCACAGTGATAATTTTCCATGAGCCATAGCACAAAGCTCCTCAGTAACAGGTGCTTGGGCCCAGCAGTTACGAGCCCCCAGTTTAGGCCTCCAGCTAGGCCCCTCGAGGGACTTGTCACTCTCCCTGGGACACTACATCATTCAGGAAGAGATGCTTAACTACAGATTGTATCCTTGTCATTGCTTTAATCAAGGCATCTACTCACAGGGATCCCCTGCCACCAGAGCCTCAAGCTTGAATGGCAGTTTCTCTCCTGCTTTCATTCTGAGACTCTCAGAGCAGTAGCCCTTGAGAGGTTTGGCAAGAAAAGTTCTCCTTTGGGACTGAGATTCTCTTTTCTTGCCCATAGACTTTGAATATTGCTGCAATATTCAATAGATTCACCAGTAAAAGGGGGGACAACAAGAGTTTCTACTCAAAGTGTTGAAATGAGAAATAAATTTGTTGTTACATGAAAAGAACTTAGAAGGCTGGTAGGTGGATCCCAAGAACTATCTAAGTGTCAGCTGTTATTGTCACCGTATTAGTATCATGACTATTTCTACTGCATCTGAAGGGTGGAGTGTGGGAAATGCCAGGCATGTTCAGCACTAAGGCTCACTGGCATTGACCACTTTTGTTTCTTAAGTTTCTCTGTTTCTGGTTGTGCTGGGTCTTTGTGCTGCACACAGGCTTTCTCTTGTTGTGGTGAGCAGGGGCTGCTCTTTGTTTTGGTGCCCAGGCTTCTCCTTTTGTGCAGAGCACTGGCCCTAGAGTGCAGGCTCAGTCACTGTGTGCACAGGCTTGGTTGCTCCATGGCCTGTGGGATCTTCTGGGACAGGGATTGAACCTGTGTCCCCTGCCCTGGCAGGCAGATTCTTAACCATGGGACCACCAGGGAAGTCCAGCACTGATGCTGATTTCCCCCCACAGAGGCTTCCCCCGGGATGAAACACGCTCCTGTCCCACCCATGGTGGGCATCCACTCCATTTAAAGTTATCCTTCTCATATGGAAGCAATATAATAAGACAGAGACAGACTCACGGATACAGAGAACTACTAGTTACCAGTGGGGAGAGGAAAGTGGGGAAGAGTGATATGAGAACAGGGGATTAAGAGGTACAAACTACTATACAAATAGGGATGTATGCCAGTGTTTTGTAGTAACTCTGAATGGAGGGTAATCTATAAAAATATTGAACCACTATGTTATGCACCTGAAACTAATATAAATCAACTATACGTCAATAAATAACACATACATAAACAAAGCCATCTTTCTCATTTGGTTGTGAGCAAGGGAGACCCTGCTGTACATCAGGATTGGAGGAAGCCCGTGCCAATCACTGTGGTCTGGGCAGCCACATGGAATCCTCCACCTCCAGGGCTAATTCGGTGAGCGTGGCATCAGGGCATTGTACAGCTGCTCATGGCCTCCTTTCACAGTCCTCAGCAACAGAAATCTGGGGACTCTGCTCCATCCAAAGATCTTCAATCCAAAAGCCAACCTTGCTGAAAAGCCTGGTTTCCAGCCTATCTCTCCTCAAGCCAACAATAATGCTTTCAGTGTGGAAAACTGTGTGGAAAGGTTAATAAACTTGGTGGGAAGGAGAGTACAAGGGAAGGAAAAGATTATCCCAACCATTGAGCTGTATCATGATTTAGTGAGAAGGGCCTACATGTTGGCATCAGGCAATTCTGTTCACCACTGTGACGCTGGTCACCACACTACTGAGCCCCACATAAAAACAGGTACTTTTCTTATTAAATATACATATATATGTGTGTGTGTGTATAAATGCATATGTGACTATATAAGACAAAGCAAGAGATATGACAATATAATGTGATCTTTGTTAAACAAATATTATCCCTAAACAAACAAAAGAGTTGAGAATGTGTTCCCTTTAGGAGATGCCACTTCAGTTGGCTTTGATTGCTTCCTTTTTACTGTTCTGTAGGTTTTTTTTTTTTTCCCTTTCTCTCCTTTTTTTTTTTTAGATTTTCCACTAATTATATGCATTCCTTTTATAAGAACAACAAAAAAGATCAAGTAAAAACCATGATGTGCAGTGACAAAATGCTTGCTCTCCAATTTCTGAAATTATATAAAGTTAAAACTTAGGGACAAAAAATTGCAGTGTGAATGTTTGAACAAGAATTCATAAATACTTATCTAGGCAGACTAAACCTTAAGATGACTTTTACTGAAATTGCTTTCACAGAAATTGTAAATGGAATAAACACTACTAACTGCTTACCTCTTAACCAGTTTGGAGGATTTTAATCAAGATTAGTGATGATATTAAAAACACACACACACACACACAGCCCACCATTACACACTTAATAAATGGCAGCAATTAATCAGCATTATCTGAGGGCTTGCTGAAAATCTCCAGTGACATTGAAGTTGTACTGCATTAAAGACTGTGCTGAATCTGAGGGTCACTTCTTGGTGTTCATCCAGCCCTTTGTTATCACAAACTTACAGCGATGTGTACTTTAGAGGAATCTGACCTGAACACTAGACTCTAGGCCATTTTCTTCTTCCTCCAAAACCAGGTTTTAAACTGAGGGTTGTCAGTTAGACATTAAGAATAACTTCCCCAGAGAAAACATTTTGAGAAAAATAATGTACCCCAATGACACTTTTAAAGCTTCCTTCTTAAATTTCCCCCAAATTTTGTGGTTACAAAAATAATACATGCTCATTCTCAAATAATGAAAGTGAACAAAATGCATTCAAAATTGAGGGAAGGGCAGTGGGAAATAAAACTTTTGATCCATAGAAAAAGAAATGGGGAAGAAAGATGCCAAAATGCTAACAGTGGTTTTCTCTGAGCATGGGATAACGAGTGGATTTTTTTCTATTTATTTTAAAGGAAAAAAAAGATAAATAGCCAAGATCTCCAAAGCCCAGGAAAATGACAGCACTCTCAAACCCAGTATTCTTAGAGCAAAACCCAAAGAAGCCAGAGGTCCGGGGAGCATTCCTAGTAGAAAACATCCATGCATTCAGTAGAATATATAAATTCAGGACACTATCTGGAAAGCCTGGGCCAGACATAAAACATTCATTTCTATAAAATTGAAACAATTTATCTTCCATTCTTGAGCAGATGGGAGGGTAAATTGAGGTTGATTTTTTTTTTCACCCTGGTGGTCATGTCGGAGGAAATATGAGTGTTCCCGCCTCCAGCGCTGTTTAAAATAAGTCTCTAGGTGCTGTGACTGGACTAGTCAGAAAGAGCACTGTGGAGGTTTCACCCTCCTCCAGGGGGCAGGCAGTACTGTAGTGGGGCTGCAGATGCTTGTCACGTGGGGGAGGGTGGGATGAAGCTGAGCCCCCTTGGTGCCTTGGGGAGAATGTAGAGAAGCAAGAGGGAACCACAGAATGCCCACCTTTCTTCTACTGCTGATGACTGACTTTCAGAATGTCATGTGCTCATCACACTGAGATCTCTTTGAAATCAGTATTTACTGGACTGATTTATCTCCAGTACCCACCTGTCACTATAAAGCTTGGCTACTGGCTATGTGACCTTGAACAAGTTTCTTCAACTCTCTGGCCCTCTATTTCCCAATCAGTAAAATGCAAGAATCCTTTAAGATGCACTAAGCCACTAGTTTACAAGCCCATTATTTTCATCAGTGGGGATGGTGTGTGGGTAAGAGGATGTCTTCCTGGGGCATGCGGGGATGTGGAGACCCCACACCTTACTCAGGAAGGGCTCTAAAGTCTAGCTGGACTGCAGAAGCTATGGGGGAGCTTTTCATATGTAGAGTCTGGGCCTTTGCTCAGACCCATGAAACTAAAATCTCATGGGGCAGCAATCGAAAGTCAGTATTTTAAATAAGCTCCCCAGATGATTCTTAAGTACCTGCTCTATGAACTGGCATCAGAGAGTCAATTATTAGGGCATATTTTGCTCTTGTATCATCCCGACTAACTAAGAAGGTTCAAGTTGCCTCTAAGAGGGGAGAAAGTGCATCACCTAAGACAATCACCACCAAGGGAGTACAAGCTCCTCAGGTGCCTTTGTGCACATTAGAAAAAGGCAGGCATCAGGACAGATGTCCCCTCCCCGCCCCACTGCCCCCATCCCTCCCGGTGTCTCAGGGTTTGCTTTGCTTGGGCCCACAGGGCCAAGGTTTTAGCCCTTAGCTGCTCTTTCTGCCAGCTGTCTACCTGCAACACACAAAGCATATGGCTGTACTTAGCCAACTGACCACACATGTGCCATGAAAATGGGTCAAATTAAACATGCTGCCACTTGAGAAAATCCCTAAGAATGAGATGCAGGGTTCCCTGAGCCGACAGGGGGGACTTGATCCCCTTAAGCCCATCTGAGGTCATCTTGGTAGGAGGAGACCCACTTTTCATTCGGTTCCTGCCTGCTAAACCAGCAGGAGTCAGTTCTCCTTCTAAGGGGCAACATTTCAGCTGGAATCAGGCTACATCAGAGCTTCTGGTGAGAGAAGGAACTAGGAACATTAGGTTGCATCCGAAAAGCTAAGATGACCTGTTTGTCGTTGAAACAGGTGGGAGAAAGGACAGTCACATTTCTACTGAGTCCTGGAGGAAGAGGAGGAGATGCAAGAAAAAAAAAAAACAAAACACAAGGGGGTAAAGAAAAGGAGAATGAGAAATAAAAGGCCAAATAAAAACACTAGAAACCCTCGCTGGGAAGAAGGGAATAAGTGAGGGTAATTAGAAGGAGTCACACACACACAGAGAAAGAAGAATAAAAAGAGAGCTAACGGGAGGGTCATCACATTTGTGCCTGGCATGGCAGTGACAGGAGCTGGGCACAGACAATGAAGCCAGGGCTGCAGGGAAGGGGAGGAGGGCGCCCACAGATAAAAGAGCAGCGGCAGGCTGGCCTGCAAATCTTGTCTGGGGTGGGGGGTGGCTGGAGGAAGGTGAATAGGGCATCGCTGACACAGACAGGGATGGGGGTGGGGACGTAAAAGCCAGATGATGAGCTAGAAATGGACAAAAGAAAGTCAGGAAATGTCATGTGTCACACAGGGCTGTCTGACTCCATCTGAGTCACTTCTGATGAGACCTCGGGCAGGTCAGAGAAGGCCAAACACTGCCCACGACCTGGGCTGGGAATCAGAGCTACCCCCCAGCATTCTAGTCGCTGCCCTACAACGGTTTCGCGTTTGCTCTTTGATGGTCAGAAAGCTGAGAGAATGTTCCTGCTCAGTTTTAGGGGGTCTGGAGGGGAGAATAGATTTTGGATCCTTTTGAATAATCTGTGTAGGTCGGTCTCTGCTAATACCTAGAACCCAGAGGGAAAGGCAGCCTCCCCGCTGGGCTGTGGTCATTTTCCTGTGAGTGGTCTCTAGGGAAATGTTTAGGATGGCATCATTCAGACAGACCTAAATAAAATTACCTTCTGTCAAGGACGTTTCTGAAAAAGACAGAGGGGCTGAGACCAACCATGACAAACACCGTCCTCCTTCCTGGCTTGAAAAGGAAACCGGATGCTTTGGTGTGGGACATTTGTTTCTTGTACACATTTAGAATCCCCAAGCAGTCAGTCCTGGGAGGGTGAGGAGCAGCGGGCAGTTGTAGAAATAGAAAGAACAGTACATACCTGAGACAACGAAGAGGCCTTATTAAGATGGCGTGGGCTATGTGAGGGTATATGTGTGTGTGCACACACATGCACACACAGGCACTAATCTGAGGGGACACCGTGGCATGTTAGTTGCCTCCTGAGCAGGCAGTAAGAGGAGTGCTCTGATGAACAGGTCTAGTTCTGACAATGGCTTTTAAAACCTTGGAGAAACACCTGTTCATTTTCCACAGCTGGTCTCTTCCCATCTCATAAATCATCGCTCCATCACCATCCTTCAGCACTGAAATCCAGTACTATGTTCTCTAGTGGGGAATCTCAGAGAAGGCAATGGCACCCCACTCCAGCACTCTTGCCTGGAAAATCCCATGGATGGAGGAGCCTGGTAGGCTGCAGTCCATGGGGTCACTAAGAGTCAGGCACGACTGAGCGACCACTTTCGCTTTTTACTTTCATGCATTGGAGAAGGAAATGGCAACCCACTCCAGTGTTCTTGCCTGGATAATCCCAGGGACGGGGGAGCCTAGTAAGCTGCCGTCTGTGGGGTCGCACAGAGTTAGACACGACTGAAGCGACTCAGCAGCAGCAGCAGCAGCAGCAGTGGGGAATCTCCTTGGTGTCATCCTCTGTATCTGAGATGCCAGAATAAGAAATCAGACTGCTCTTTACTGGGAACACCATCAAATGCATGAATGTAATCTAATGGTGGTGTTCTGAAAAACATATCGAGAGGCCGTTGGGTCCACTCTATCAAAAGACATCATTAGAGCCTTTCTTAATAACCCCCAAAGTGGCTAAATACATTTGCTTTTTCTCCTCTCATATTTTCATGTAAATCAATCTCTCTTACCTCCCCCACCCTCATCTATTGGTTTCATTTCTTGTCTTTATTGACATTATTGGTTTCAAGAATCGGCCTGCAATGCAGGAGACCCTGGTTCGATTCTGGGTCAGAAAGATCCGCTGGAGATGGGATAGGCTACCCACTCCAGTATTCTTGGGCTTCCTTTGTTGCTCAGTTGGTAAAGAATCTGCCTGCAATGCGGGAGACCTGGGTTCGATCCCTGGGTTGGGAAGATCCCCTGGAGAAGGGAAAGGCTACCCACTCCAGTATTCTGGCCTGGAGAATTCCATGGACTGTATAATCCAGGGCGCCGCAAGAGTTGGACACAACTGAGTGACTTTCACTTTCACTTTTCTTGTCTGTGAAAATTTTCGATTTGTCCCTGTTGTCCTAGCAGACAAATACCATATAGAGACCCTAAAGGCTTCTGGCTGTGTCTATGCGGCCACAGGGGTCAGAAGGCTGAGCACTTGTGAATCCACACAGGTTAGACAGAGATGTGGCGAAGCCCTGGGTCAGGGTAGGACCCTCCCATCCTGAGTTTTCTGCTGGGCACCCGGTTACCAGGGGTGCTGGGTCAGGCAGGCAGTGATTGATTTTGTTGCCAACCTCAGAGACCAAGGATGTAACCTCAAACATCCCATGTTCTTTTAATAACTCATTAGAAGTCTGTCATCCATGACTTTGTTTAAATCTTTTTGAAGCTATTTTTACTTTTAGTGAATCGGAGCCTCTTGTGTAATGAGTTCATTGATTTTACAACCTGCCACCCTTCCTGGATCCTGTCACTTGGGTGAACCACAGTGACTGACATGATTACCAAGATTCACACATGAATGTCTCAACCTGCCTCCCTTCTCCTTGGGCATTTTTGGCAAAACTGGAGTCACCAAGATGGTTGCAATGACCTCAATTTACGTATCACATACATATATGGTCCCCAGTTTTCTGAAACTCTTTGCTGTGTGGTCTTGAAAACTTTTATCTACAGGATAATTTTAAGACTATGTTTTACTTGCAGAATCCAGATAAGTAAAACTAGATAGTCTTGAGAGTCTTGTGTGCTTGTTCTGCTTTATTTTTAGGATGTCTTAACTTATTTTGAAGGGTCCAGAAAAGTAACATGCAGTGAGAGAACACTCCATCACATATACAGGCACCTCCTGCTTATCATTCAAGGGGTGTACACATGGAGCTCTAAGGTTCAAAGCCTTAGTAAGCAAGAGCTCTTCAGATCTAGTCGAATTTTTAGGCTGTGACAGGGACTCAGTTGCAGCACATAGGATCTTTAGTTGTGGCATGTGGGATCTAGTTCCCTGACCAGGGATCAAACCCAGGCCCCTGCATTGGAAGCACATAGTCTTAAGTCACTGGACCACCAGGGAAGTCCCCAAGATCTAGTGGTTATCCACCTTACCAGCCTCTTCTCCTGTCTCTGTGAATTGCATCTGTAAGCTACACTGAGCTACTTGTTTGTCATTCCTGGAAAAATTATGCTTCTTGAGTCTCCATGCCTTGGCAAATGCTGTGTTTTTCTGTTTAAAATTACCTTTGGTGCCTGTTAAACAGAACAGCTTAAGATCTAACTTCTCCATGAAATCATATTCCAGATTCTGGGATGTCTCATAAAGAACTCCTTAAACTATAGCCCTACTAAACTTTGCTCAAACCTTTATGATTACTCACCTAGAGCCAGACATCCTGGAATGTGAAGTCAAGTGGGCCTTAGGAAGCATCACTATGAACAAAGCTAGTGGAGATGATGGAATTCCACTTGAGCTATTTCAAACCCTAAAATATGATGCTGTGAAAGTGCTGCACTCAATATGCCAGCAAATTTGGAAAACTCAGCAGTAGCCACAGGACTGGAAAAAGTCATTTTTCATTACAATCCCAAAGAAAGGCAATGCCAAAAAATGTTCAAACTACCACACAATTGCACTCATCTCACATGCTAGTAAAGTAATGCTCAAAATTCTCCAAGCCAGGCTTCAACAGTACGTGAACCATGAACTTCCAGATATTCAAGCTGGTTTTAGAAAAGGTAGAGGAACCAGAGATCAAATTGCCAACATCCACTGGATCATGGAAAAAGCAAGAGAGTTCCAGAAAAACATCTATTTATGCTTTATTGACTACGCCACAGCCTTTGAATGAGTGGATCACAAAAAACTGTGGAAAATTCTGAAAGAGATGGGAATACCAGATCACCTGACCTGCCTCTTGAGAAATCTGTATGCAGGTCAGGAAGCAACAGTTAGAACTGGACATGGAAAAACAGACTAGTTTCAAATAGGGAAAGGAGTACATTAAGGCTGTATGTTGTCACCCTGCTTGTTTAACTTATATGCAGAGTACATCATGAGAAATGCTGGGCTGGATGAAGCCAAGCTGGAATCAAGATTCCCACGAGAAATATCAGTAACCTCAGATATGCAGATGATACCACCCTTATGGCAGAAAGTGAAGAACTAAAGAGCCTCTTGATGAAAGTGAAAGAGGAGAGTGAAAAAGTTGGCTTAAAGCTCAGCATTAAGAAAATTAAGATCATGGCATCTGGTCCCATCACTTCATAGCAAATAGATGGGGAAACAGTGGAAATAGTGACAGACTTTATTTCTGGAGGCTCCAAAATCACTGCAGATGGTGATTGCAGCCATGAAATTAAAAGACTCTTGCTCCTTTGAAGAAAAGTCATGACCAACTTAGACAGCATATTAAAAAGCAGAGACATTACTTTGCCAACAATGGTCCAGCTAGTCAAGGTTGTGGTTTTTCCAGTCGTCATGTATGGATGTGAGAGTTGGACTATAAAGAAAGCTGAGCACAAAAGGATTGATGCTTTTGAACTGTGGTGTTGGAGAAGACTCTTGAGATTCTGTTGGATAGGAAGGAGATCCAACCAGTCCATCCTAAAGTAAATCAGTCCAGAATAATCATTGGAAGGACTGATGTTGAAGCTGAAACTCCAATACTTTGGCCACCTGATGCGAAGAGCTGACTCACTTGAAAAGACCCTGATGCTGGGAAAGATTGAAGGCAGGAGGAGAAGGGGACAACAGGATTAGATGGCTGGATGGCATCACCGACTCGATGGACATGAGTCTGAGTGAACTCCGGGAGTTAGTGATGGACAGGGAGGCCTGGTGTGCTGCAATTTATGGGGTTGCAAAGAGTCAGACACAACTGAGCGACTGAACTGAACTGAACTGAACTGAAACCTTTCACTGGTTTTAGAATTCACTGCAATTTCCTTGTTATGTGCCCACCTATCTATCTAGACTATTCTGTTCTTCCAGAGCAGAGACAACATCTTCTTATAATTAGCAACCTAGCCTATCCTGGGCCACAATGGGAAATACAGTGAATATTTGCTGAAAACATGAATGAGTGAGAGAGTAAACAATGGAATGGCATGGTGAGAAACTGTGTGTTAATCACTTCAGCTGTGTCTGACTCTTTTCAACCCCATGGATTATAGCCCACCAGTTTCCCCTGTCCGTTCTCCAGGCAAGAATATTGGAGTAGGTTGCCATTTCCTTCTCTAGAGGATCTCCCTAAACAAGAGATCAAACCCAGGTCTCCTACACTACAGGCAGATTATTTACTGTCTGAGCCACCAGGGAATCCTGGAGCAGTGAGGGGATTTCTATAAACAAACCAGCTCACTCAGACACACACACACACACACACACACACACACACACACACACACACACCCATCACACACACATACATCACACACCACACTCACATGAACACATATAGATCCAGGTAAACTGAAGCACAATGCAGCGGCTGGATAAAGTTGCAGGTAACACCTCTGTCTCACAGAATCATCCACTGGATTATTTTTTTTTGTATTAACGTCCTTGATCAATGTTCTTCCTTGTCTGAAAGTCATGACTGCTTCATTGCTACTTTTCCTTTGGTACATTAACCTAGATTTTTCACAAGGGAATTCATCTTAGCTTTCAGTGGCCTAGGATTTGGTTGTTTGATTTCAAAAGAATGTTCAGGTATTTTAACGTATGCAATATAGGGATACTAAGTGAAAAACGTAAATTCCCATACATGCGGCTCACCTCCACCTCTTGGAACATTAAATAAATTATTCAGGAAAATCAGTCCTACCATTGATTTTTCCATAATACTCCAATACATGTCATTAGTTAGCAATCCGTCAGGTACTTTTCAATTCAAGTGACAGTTTTCATGTTGAAATCAATTTCGATTAATTTTGTAAGAATAATTTAAAGAAACATGGCATCAGACCCCTGATTTAGAGCAAGATGTATGGCGTCTTCTGCTTTTCATTTATCTTGTCATTTTAGGAGGAAAACGCAGTCCTTTGTCTGGCACTTCTTTATATACATATAAACTCATGTTGCTTATCACTCCCGGCTCCATTATTCTCCAGATAGTCACTTTCCCCCCACCTCCTAACAGTTGCTCCATTATTTTGTTAGTGTCCAAAACGAGACCTCGTAGACAGTGATGATCAGAGAATAATGGAAATTAGAGATGGAAATGACAGATTAGGTGTACTTGTCTGTTCCCTGGGGCTAATGTTCCTGTCAGTCTGTAACTTGGGGCTTTAGCCTGTCTTATTTTAAATGACACCATCGTGGGGCCTCCACCATTTCCCTGGAGGCTCTTGTCTACATCCTAAGACTGTCTCTACACACAGCCAGAGGGAATGACGAAGCCTTGTGCAATTACCCAGTGAAGTCAGGCCCATCCTTACATGATCTGTCTACAAGGCAAGGGGCACAGAGGCTTGAGCGATTAGCCCCCAGATCCAATCTCTGCAGAGAGCCAGCCCTGATCATTCAGGACACAAAGTGAAATGACTTTTTGTCATTGTTTACTTCAGCAGCAGGTAGGCAGGCTAAGAGATCTCTTTGTCGGTTATTCATCAGCTTTCCCAGTGTTTTACTCAGTAAGAATCATAGTCAACTGAGCTTCTCAGCCATCACGTAAGCTAAGATCCTGGTGCCCCAGCAACCACGCAAACATTTCAGGGGTCAGAGAGTAAGAGCACTGAACTGACTTTACACATGCACGGTGAATGGCACGCTATTCAAACTCCGCTTGGCATCTGTGAGTCAAGCTCTCCCCACCAATCTTGCAACAGCAGGCCACCTCATACGCATTCACCCTTCAAACTCCTTCCTCTACATTTTGCGGCCTGCCTCCCTGACACAATCACCAATTCAGTAGAAACGGAGTCATCCTTCATTTTCACTAACAGAGAAATTTCATGGCATTCTGACTTCCCCCAAGTTTTCTGACCTGTGACTCAGATTTCCTTTCCTCAACTTCATTCTCTCTTGTCCTTATCGCTCAACTTCAACCCGTTCCAGCACATTTGCCCTCATCGAACATCTACGGGCATCTATCATGCCTTGACTTAGTCATCAGCTGGCCAAGTTCTCTGAGTGGAGCTCTTCTATCCCTTCATCATAAATCACTCCCTTGGGCTCTTCAATCATTTTTATTGCTCTTCTCCAAACTCTCACCCATTTGTCTCCATATTTATTGCTTTGAGAGTCCAGAACTACATTCAATATTCTAGGTTTGGGCTCATCAGAAACATACAGAGGAGGCTAAGCATCGACCTCAGGGCTAAGAGTCCTCAGTGGTGCTAGGGGAAGTGATGGTGGTTTCTTTTCTCCACCTTGTCAGGCTGCAAATACATTTCAACTCTGCAGTCCAAGCAATCACTCCGAGAGGGCTTTTGCCCTGATTTCCAGTTTCCCCCACCCCACTGACTACTATTATTAGTTAGCATTTATTGACCCTTGTCTCCCCACACTCTCCTACTGAACATAGTCAAGGCAGAAAATGGGTTCTCAGCACCCCAAATAAAGTATAAAAAGATGAAAAAAGCAACAGAAAATAGATAGTGGTGATAGTGGCCCAACAGGATGAATGTACTTAATGCCGTTGAATTGTACACTTGAGAATGGGGAAAATAATCATTTTTATGTTATGTATATTTTATCACCATGAAAAATTTTTTTTAAGTAAATAGATTTAAAAATAAAGCAATGGTCATGGTAATGATTACTATTTTACCCTAGTTGTCTGTGCTCGGGGGAAAGCAAAGGTCTCACAGAGAGATGGTAACTGGGGATCAGGCAAAACTCCTTTATCGCAATCCTGCATTCCCCGAGTCTTTGTATTTCACCCTCTCTGACAGTGCTGGTGAAAACAAGCTTCTACTCATGTCAGTCTCACAAAGCTCGTGGAGCTCTGGGGGAGTGGTGCTAGAGTCTGTGTGTCTTCACGTGTCTCCAACAAAATCATCAGCTAAGAACTGTCTGTGGAATCCTCATGGTTGACGGTGGTAAGAAAAGGAAGCCTGATTCCCAGATCCCAGCTGAAGGCTCTGAACTCGTAAGCAGAGAGAAAGAAGAGATGGACGTCACTGGGATGGTGTAAATATGGAAATGCACAGTGACACGTCACCAGTTTAATGTTCAGAATAGAACCACCCTTTAGCTCTGTCCCTCTAGACGAAATTGCTCTGCATCCTGTCTGCCTGAGTGGTAATATCCAGGAACTGGCTAATTCGCCATCCCCTCACTTACCCCTGGTTGGTTCCCCATTCATTCCGAATGCAAAGATGCTTGTGCACTGGATCCTTCATGTAACCTTCGTAGCAGAGGCATTCCCCTTAGAAGCAGGGTGAGGAAGAAGGAAAAGAAACACAAAGAAATTGATTGACATGTCTGTGTTGGAGAAAATGTAATGATCAGATCAAACTCTAACAGTGGAATGGATGAGGCCATAAATCCCATTATGCCATACATTCCCATCTCCACTGACCATGCAAAGGAACACAGCACCAATCGTCCATTTTCACTACATGATGACTTTCACTAGTGGAGGAAACTAACATTTACACAGCGCCTGTTACATGGGCTCCGCAGACATAAAATCCAAGGACTGAGCTAGAGGCTTTTTCATCTTTATTTTCTCAGTGGCCAAATACTGCAAAGTATGTATTTCGTGTCCGACACTTTGCAACCCCGTGGACTGTAGCCCACCAGGCTCCTCTGTCCATGGGATTCTCCATGCAAGAATACTGGAGTGGGTTGCCATTTCCTTCTCCAGGGGATCTTCCCAACCCAGGGATTGAACCCAGGTCTCCTGCATTGCAGGCAGATGCTTTAACTGCTAAGCCAGCAAGGAAGCCCCCATTAGATGATCAGTACATGTTTAAAGACCACATAAATGAGTTATTTTATCAAATATTTCTAAGAAACTTGAGAAGTATGTATTATTAGCCATGTTACGCTGATAAGGGAAACTGAGACTCAGAAAAATTAAGGGATCCGGAGAAAGCTTTTAAATGGCAGAGTTAACATTTGAACCTATGTCTGTCTGACTATTGACCTTTTCCCCCAACAAAGCCCAAGAACAACTGCTGTATTTAGAGGAAGCCATTTATAGCTATTATGATTTTATAAGAACTCTAGGTTTTTAAATGAAAATAGCTATAATTTTTTTTAATTTCTGGCTACATCCCGAGGCATGTGAGACCCTAGTTCCCCAACCAGGGATCTAGCTCATATCCCCTGCATTGGAAGGCAGCATCTTAACCACTGGCCGTGAAGTCCAAGGCTAATTATCTTTGTGCTGATAAACAGAAGGATCACCTATGTTTGTTTATGGTATCACTGTTTCATTACCGTTAGTTACTCCGATAGGGTACCAAGAGGTCCACAGCCTCTCTGAAGTCATATGCAAAACTATAGTGTGTTTATGTGCTTCTTTCCTCAGCCGCCTTCCATAACATTCATCAGATTTACCACCCAATCCAAGACCCCTCAAAAGATCAAGAATCATTGCTCTACTTAGAATGACTTTGAAGAAAATTATAACTGTTTCCTCCTATTAATAATTCCTTAGGTGATGCTATGCATCCCTAAACTGGTGAGACCAGTTTCACTCCAGCACCAGTACTGACTCTTTCACAGGCTGCTTCTTTAACTTGTAGGTAATGAAAGAACAGGGTGTGACTCCCTAAAACTTGGAAATTGCTATAAAGGCACCAGGCCCTACAGAGACAAGGGGTATGGTTTCTTTATCTCCTTGGGAAGAGATGCTCTAAAAGGACAGAGATGGCATAATAGCTTTGAGAGCTATTTCCTCTTTTCAAAGATAAAAAACAATAAAAATGAAGTGAAGGGGCCTTACAGTTATGAGGGCAGGGATTGTGTAGGCTCTGAGCAAGAAGTTTTTGTTAAACTCTAAGCACAGACATTCTTGCAACATTGCCCTGTAAGCTACTGCCCAACAGAGTCTCACAACCAGATAATACTCATCATCCTCTCCCGCACCTACTCAGTCAAGGTGCTCAGGAGTGGAGTGAAAATGAATAACTTCCTTTGTGAGGGATACAAAGGGAGCGTTAGAGCAATGCTTTGTCTCCTGGATGACAAATTTAGGTTTCCACGCGGGCCAGATTCACAACAGGCTCCAATTTACTGGCTTCGGAAGTGCTGAGCTGAATCTAGGAATGGTCAGGGGGCTGGGAGTCAAACATAAGAAAGCACAGCTGATGATAAGGCTTCTGGTGAAGGCTGTTTCACTGATAGAAGGAAAGAAAATGGACAAGGACCAGAGGAGGGCAAGAAAGGAAATACCAGGAGCTGGGCTTCATACCGTATCAGTTCCAAAGAAAGCATGGACTCTAGATTGCAAGTTACACAAGGGCGGGAATAAGCTAGTTTTTCCTCTTTTTGAATAGACCTTGTATAAATACTGTGTAATGGACAATAATAAACAAATTAATTAAAGTGTGCCCTAAATTTATAGATAACACCACCTCTCCCCAAGATGCCAATATCAAGCCAATTAATGGGTCAAGTGTCCAGATATGATTCTCCCTTAAGCAGATCATCTTTTAATTTCCTTGTGGACATTTAGGCATGGATATGATATCACAAAACAGGAAGTAATCTCAAGAGGTTGTCAAACCCATCACTCTGACTCTTAGAAAGCTCTTAGCTGGATGCCTTGCCTGGAATTAAAGACTAACAAAAGAGTGAATCCTTCCTCCACACTTGATATCTAGTTACCACAAAATGTGTAGAAATAAATGCAGTAACAACCCAGAGTTCAAGCAGAGCTTGATTTTCCTAATGATGGCAATACCTGCCATTTGTAGAGCACGTTTACCTTCCTCAAATTGCCTTCATAGTCATTATCCCCTTATGAGATTTCCATCATTCACTACTATGTGGGGATACACTATTGACAACAAAAGCTTTTCTCCATACAATGGTACATGCAGCCCCAAATCAGAGCGACAGAGAGATGTTTCAAACATATCAGGTTAGAGTTTGAGGATTTCCAAAATTTGCCTCTTAAATCATCCTCATTTCTGGGACTCACCAAACTTTCCTCTTCTGTATTCCTCTTCAAAACCAGTTTGGCCATCTACATTGAAAGGAGTTCAGACTTGATGAGGAAAGTTGCTATGGCAACCAACTGCTAAATCTTGACTTTAAGAGGGGTTTCGTGCAAGCACAGGCTCTGACTGTTAGCTGTGAATTTTAAAGACCCCACAAGGGTGTTGGATGCCCTCCTAAGCTCGAAGTGTTACAGTCTCTGCATCTGCTGTGACAGATGGCAGGGAACACAGGACGTGCCGACTCTGGTGGTGCTCATAGGAATCCAATGGAGAGACGTGTCTCGGCCACGGAGAAGTGCCCATCCGCGATGAAGCGTGCCCTGCAGGAGGCACTCAAAGGGGCAGCCACATTGCCAGAGAGCAGAACCCCACCCAAGAGATGATCCATGTAGGGCCTGGAGATGCTTACACTTGATCTGTGCTTGACACCCTGAAGGCAGACACCTTGAGGTACCTTCTGT
This sequence comes from Capricornis sumatraensis, assembly GCF_032405125.1. Taxonomy (NCBI): domain Eukaryota; kingdom Metazoa; phylum Chordata; class Mammalia; order Artiodactyla; family Bovidae; genus Capricornis; species Capricornis sumatraensis. The sequence goes on from NC_091082.1 coordinate 65,456,680, forward strand.
GATATGCAGTGCCTTCGGTCATTTCCCACTCATTCCACAGACGGATGGAGGCACAAACCTCATTGAAGGGTTAAAGGGAGACCTTGAAGCCAGAGCTCCTCAGACATGACTGGGCTGAGCACAGGTTCTTTATGAAGTAAATACAGAGATCAATGCCAAAAAGCCCTGATCCTCTCCAACCTTCAGGTAGCTGCTGACTTTTATTTAAATGAATTGGGTATGCTTCATCCAAAAAGAGAAATCTTTGCAAGACATCTGGGAGGGAATAACATCTAATTGCCTGGTCTCCTCTTCTGGGCAGACATCAGGCTCAGAATCAAATAGCCACATGTGACTCTGGGAGGACAGACAGAGGGAAATAAGCCAAAAGTACACCCTGAAGCAAAGTGCTTTAACTGAGCCACAAAAGGAGTTTGGGGTGAGTGGGCAATCCAGTGGGCAGGAACAAAAGGGGAACTGTGGTACCCCACCAAACTGGGTTCTGAAAACTAGGGAAGACTAGAGAAAGAGAGACAGAAAGGTCTTTGTTCAGAGCAAGGAAAGGGGAAGAGGGCTAGAGTGAGTCTGGGAACTAGTCAATGCCCCTCACCAGATTTTACACATTTCTTCCAGGATGGGATTGGCCTACACAAAGGTCTGGGACAGAAGGAATTTCAGTGACCATCTTGGGTGGTGATTAAAACTTGATTTAGCTTGGAAGCCCATCCTCCTTGCAGACTCATAAAAGCTACATATCCTGAAAAGGGCAATGAAGGTCTGTGGCCAGAAATGATGGGGGCTGTGAAATCCAGCAGGTGTGTGAAGCCTCCACAGCTGCCCATATGGCAGAACAAAGGCCAGGAATGGAGCAGAGAGAGAGAAGTTGCTGAAGCTAGTCAGTCTGCATTGCCATCAGAAAACCAATCAACCAAAATATAGCTGCCAAAAAACCCTTAGAAAGTATAGAAAAAGTTGATGCCTGGCTGGATCCAGGCAGGATACAATTTCAACAGTTTGCTGTTAGCCCCATGTGATCAGAGACACACCCAGGGTCACCAACCTGGGAGGATCTGGGAGAGAAAGTCAGCATGTGGTTGCTAGAGGGCTTCCAGGCTAGGAGCTTTAGGTACACAATGTCCTGCCCAAATAGCACAGTGGGAGAATGGCAAGGGGAGGCTGGAACGGAAAATGGATCTCAAGTTTCTTCTAGCTAGGCCTTCTGCAGATTCCTGACCCATCTCTAGGTCTGTGTAGCCACTCTCCATAAACCATGCCAGGGCGACATAAAGAGGGCATAACAATGTTTATTTTTCCTCTGTCTTTTTTCTCCTTCCCCAGTGTGTTATTTTTCTATAGCCACCATAAAAAATTACCACAAACTTAGTGGTTTAAAACAAGAGAAATTTACTACCTTGCAGTTCTGCAGGTCAGAAATCTGATGTCAGTCTCACTGGGCTAAAAACAAGGTGTCCATAGGGCTGTGTTCCTTTCTAGAGGCTTGAGGGAAGAATCATTTTCCTTGCCTTTTCCACCTTCTAGAGGATGCCTGCATTCACTGGTTCCTCAGCCTTCAAACCCAGCAATGGCTGGTGGAGTCCTTTTCATGTTGTATCACTCTGGCCTCTTCTCTCTCCCTCTGCCACTGTTAAGCACTCTTGTGATTTCATTGGGCCTACTTGATTAATTCAGGATACTCCCCTTATTTTAAGATCAGATGTCCAGCAACCTTAATTTCATCAGCAACTTGAATTCATTTTTGCCAGGTAACATAACACTTTAACAGGTTCTTCAGATTAGGAAGTGAACATATTTGGGGGCCCATTACAACACCTGAGCCCTGAAGAATTGATGCTTTCAAATTGTGGTGCTGGAGAAGATTCTTTCTTGAGAGTCCTATGGACACCAGGGAGATCAAACCAGTCAATCCTGAGGGAAATCAACCCTGAATATTCACTGGAAAGACTGATGTTGAATCTGAGGCTCCAGTACTTTGTCCACCTGATGCAAAGAGCTGACTCATTGGAAAAGACCCTGATGCTGGGAAAGACTGAGGGCAGGAGGAGAAGGGGACGACAGAGAATGAGATGGTAGGACGGCATCACTGACTCAATGGACACGAGTTTGAGCAAGCTCCAGGAGACAGTGAAGGACAGGGAGGCCTGGCGTGCTGCAGTCCATGGGGTCACAAAGAGCTGGACACGACTGAGCGACTACACAACAATCTACAACACCTACCCCACCTGGTACTTCTGTGCAGGTGATGAGTAAACACACACTTAAGTTTGGAACACGTTGGAAGGATGCCTAAGGAGAGCTTCAGGCTCTAGGGGAGCCTTTGCAGTGACTAAGCACCAGTGCTTGCGTGTGTGTTTGTGTGTGTGAAAAAGTATACACGTGCACTTGCACAGTTCTACCCATCCACATGGGCAGAGCCCTCAGCATGGCTGGGAAAGCACATGTCCCAACACTATGGCATTTCCAAGTGAGTTAGCTGGAGGACTGCAAAAATAACGTGGGCTTGACTTGCAGCCAATTCCCACACTCAGCTCCTTGGAGAAAGGCTCTAGGATAGAGTGTGGGAGGCGATAAAGTTTCTTGCTGATGAGTGTGTGGGATGACCACATCATCCCCTGCACAGACAGAAGCAGGGCAGGAAGAGGGAGGATTTCCAACCCCAGCCTTGATGGAAATGGAAGTCTCTGCAGCCATCATTTCCCAGAGGCTACCCTGAATGAAGATATTGCACCTTAGTTCTGTTTTAACCTCCATCCCTGGCTTTCCAGTTGGAATTTCAATAATTGCCGTAAATACTGGGAAGCCACTGGCGGGGGAGGGGCTTCCCAAAGGCATTTGCAGTGAGGATTAGCAATGAGACATCAGGAGGGGCTGAAGAGGTGATGGGAGCTTCGCTGTGGACAAGTAGCTTTTTCAGCTTCCAGCTTGGGAAACAGGGATGTCCAGCAATGGTGACTGGTAAATAGTGTTACAGCGACAGGGGTGTTGGCTTTGACCTTTACAACCCCACTTGTGCTCCGATTTCATGGTGGATAGAACACCAACTCTGCCTGTGGCAGCCATGGGACTTCAGGCAAGACATGTACTTCTTAGGGAATTTGAGCACTGACCTAAAGTAAGGAGGGGTTTATCTCTAAGACCAACCAAGCTTAAAACATCAATCCCTCTTTCTACATGTTATTCAAAGAGCTTCCTGTTCTTTAAAACCTCAGGTGAAGCTTCCAAGACCCTCTGGAGGTCACGCTTCTCTCAGAAGTGACTTTAACAAGTGAGATTGGCCAGGGTCTCCTCATGCAGGTCAGAGGGGGCCAGAGACTACTCAGTTGCCTGGAGAGGCCCCACCACTGAGATAAGCCCGCTTTTCTCTCCTGAGCACGCTGGCTTTTGGGCATGGTGCACAGCCCATCTGTCTGGTTTGGTGTTTGCCTGACAGCGTGGGAGGAGCATGAAGTAAGCACAGTCTTAGACATCAGATGTTTAAAATGCTGTGCTTTCTCCTCCATATGGGGGCCTAGAATCTCTGTGATGGGCCCACGTAACAACAACTTTCAGACCTAAGAAGGTGAACTTTTGATGCTGCGGTTACCTGTTATTCCCCCAGAGAGCTGCAGCAATGGATTCTAACAGAAGTAAGAGCTAGGTCTCTTGGAGGCAACTTCTACTGGTATCCTTACAGCCTGGCACCTGACTGAGATGCATCTGTATGTGTGTGTTTATGTGTGTGTGTGTGTCTGTATGTGCATGCGTATAGGAGCAGGAAGAAGAGGGGGTGGTACATGAGGTACAGAGAGCTGGAGGAGCCGGCCCTAGACTCCAAGAACGTTTCACTTGGGGGTCTTGGATATCAGCACATCCCCTTCCCTGGTTCTAAGGCATCTTACCATGCCCCTGGTAAGGAGAAAAGGAAAGATATACCCATCTGAATGCAGAGTTCCAAAGAATAGCAAGGAGAGATAAGAAAGCTTTCCTAAATGATCAATGCAAAGAAATAGAGGAAAACAATAGAATGGGAAAGACTAGAGATCTCTTCAAGAGAATGAGAGATACCAAGGGAACATTTCATGCAAAGATGGGCTCAATAAAGGGCAGAAACAGTATGGACCTAACAGAAGCAGAAGATATTAAGAAAAGATGACAAGAATACACAGAAAAACCATACAAAAAATATCTTCATGATCCAGATAATCACGATGGTGTGATCACTCACCTAGAACCAGACATCCTGGGGCACAAAATCAAGTGGGCCTTAGGAAGCATCACTATGAACAAAGCTAGCGGTGGTGATGGAATTCCAGTTGCTATTTCAAATCCTAGAAGATGATGCTGTGAAAGTGCTGCACTCAATATGCAAGCAAATTTGGAAAACTCAGCAGTGGCCACAGTTGGAAAAAGTCAGTTTTCATCTCAATGCCAAAGAAAGGCAATGCCAAAGAATGTTCAAACTACCACACAATTGTACTCATCTCACATGCTAGTAAAGTAATGGTCAAAATTCTCCAAGCAAGGCTTCAACAGTATGTGAACTAAGAACTTCCAGATGTTCAAGCTAGATTTAGAAAACACAGAGTAACCAGAGATCAAATTGCCAACATGCGTTGGAAAAGAAAGGGAATTCCAGAAAAACATCTACTTCTGCTTCATTGACTACACTGGAGGCTTTGACTGTGTGTATCATAACAAACTGGAAAATTCATAAAGAGATGGGAATACCAGGCCACCTGACCTGCCTCTTGAGAAACCTATATGCAGGTAAGGAAGCAACAGTTAGAACTGGACATGGAACAACAGACTGGTTCCAAATTGGTAAAGGCGTATATCAAGGTTGCATATTGTCACTCTGCTTATTTAACTTCTATGTAGAGTACATCATGAAAAATGTCGGGCTGGGTGAAGCACAAGCTGGAATCAAGATTGCTGGGAGAAATATCAATAACCTCAGATATGCAGATGACACCACCCTTAAGGCAGAAAGACTGGCTTAAAACTCAACGTTCAAAAAATGAAGAGCATGGCATCTGGTCCCATCCTTTCATGGCAAAGAGATGGGGAAACAGTGGAAACAGTGACAGACTTTATTTTCTTGGGCTCCAAAATCACTGCAGATGGTGACTGTAGCCATTAAATTAAAAGATCCTTGCTACTTGGAAGAAAAGCTATGACCAACCTAGAGAGCATATTAAAAAGCAGAGACATTACTTTGCCAACAAAGGTCCATCTAGTCAAAGCTATGGTTTTTCCAGTAGTCATATATGGATGTGAGAGTTGGACTACAAAGAAAGTTCAGTGCTGAAGAATTGATGCTTTTGAACTGTGGTGTTGGAGAAGACTCTTGAAAGTCCCTTGGACTGCACAGAGATCAAACCAGTCAATCATAAAGGAAATCAGTCCTGAATAATCATGGGGGAACTGATGCTGAAGCTGAAACTCCAATACTTTAGCCGCCTGATGCGAAGAACTGACTCATTGGAAAAGACCCTGATGCTGAGAAAGATTGAAGGCAGGAGGAAAAGGGGATGACAGGGAATGAGAAAGTTGGATGGCATTACAGACTCAATGGATATGGGTTTGAGCAAGCTCTGGGAGTTGGTGGTGGACAGGGAGGCCTGGCATGCTGCAGTCCATGGGGTCGCAGAGCATTGGACACTAGCAACTGAACTGAACTGAACCATGCCTCTGAGAAGGAGCTATCTGTATACTGCATCTACTGGAACTTTATGCTGCTAAGTCACTTCAGTCTTGTCTGACTCTGTGCGACCCCATAGACAGCAGCCCACCAGGCTCCCCAGTCCCTGGGATTCTCCAGGCAAGAACACTGGAGTGGGTTGCCATTTCCTTCTCCAATGCATGAAGGTGAAAAGAGAAAGTGAAGTCGCTCAGTCGTGTCTGACTCTTAGCGACACCATGGACTGTAGCCTACCAGGCTCCTCCGTCCATGGGATTTTCCAGGCAAGAGCACTGGAGTGGGGTGCCATTGCCTTCTCCAAGGTCTTTATAAAGATTATCATAGATGATCTCTTTCTACAATGAAAGTGCAAAGCAACCTGGGATGAAGGCTCCGTATTCCTGGTATCTTGCAGCTCAAGAAGCACTGTGAACATCACAATGCACACTGTGTCTGAATTCAAACCCTCTCTCAGAGCAGTCCCAGCCCCACTGGATAATATAACAGCCTGAAAGATGCCTATACCCTTTGGCCCAGTAATCTCTCTTCTAAGATTTATTTGAAGAACATGACTTCAAATGTGCCCTACATTTATGTGGAAAGATATTCATTTTAGTAGTATTTGTAAAAATTAAAAATTTAATGCATCCTAAATGTCAAATAATACAGGACTATTTAAATGAGCTATGATACAGACATACAATAGAATACCAAATGGTCGTTAGAAATTACATTATTGAGGATTATTTAGCGTTTCTCGAAAATTCCCATGATAGAATGAGTGAAAAAAATCAAGAAAATTCTACAGGACTTAGTGTGCTTACAAACCTCTAAGAATCAGTCACTGTAAAAGATCAGAAGGGAGGACATTAAAATTTTTAAATGATTTCTCCAGGAGATAGAATTATAGATGAGAATCATTTTCTTCTATACACTTTTCTAAATTTTCCAAATTTTCTGCAATAAACAAGCATAATGATTTCAGACCCCATAGCTGATATCCCCTGACTGCAGGGAAATGGGCTGTGGAGGTCATCCTGAAATTATCTGTGGGGCTTATGGCTATAGTCGGGATGCTTCTGAGGCTTCTGCCAGAAGATGACCCACATTTCAAGCCAACACACTCAGGGGCCCAACCACATGCTTCCAGTCTGCACAGCCTTGGCTCCCAATGATAATGGGTCAATCAGGAGGGGTGGCCTGGATTTTGAGGGGGTGATTGCAAGAGGCATGAACTCTGACAGTTACCCGCTGCCCGATGCTCCTGCCTACCAGTTTCAGGGTCGCATTGGTGTTCACAGGGGTCCAGGAGCCGCCGGGCACAGAGGTCCATGGCCCAGGGTCCACTGGAGTTCTGCTGAGAGAAGAGAACCACTTGGGCAGGGTTCAGCCAGTCACTGGCATCCAACTGGCTCCCCTCCAGCAAGATGAAGCGGCTCCCTGCAGGGCGAGAGAGAGGACATGTGCTTGTGTGTGCACATAACACCCACCACCCACCCCTCGACATACACACACATGCATCACAGAAGACAGAATAAGGGATGCTCTGCAGATTAGCACCAACCCAAGGTCATTACCTCTGCTAATCCTGGGCCACAGTGAGTCACAGAGCAAGGAGTCAGCAGACAGACGCTCAGCCACCTCTTGGACCTCCTGCCACATCATCCCTTGCTGACTCGCCCCATCCCATCTCTACTAGGGTGGACCCAAGGGATAGAGGGACAGAGCAGCTCTGTGATGGCTGTGGCATGGCTCCATCAGATCCAGCCGCAGGTGCTGGCACTTATTCAAGGAACAGGGACCTGCTGCCTGTCGTCAGTTGCCATGAAATAGCAGGCTCTCTAACCCCCTGGACAGTCCCCACCTGTTTTCAGCCCTTAACAGCAACTGAGAGAACAGACATTAACAAGTCAATTAGGTGCTCTGGGCTTTACTAATTCAGGGACTCTCCAAACCTATATTATTCCTTCATTATATTGGGGTTCCCCTGGGTGAAAGTAAATTATTGCTTCAGCTTGCTAGGCTCATAGCAAGTTACTGCAATTAGGAATTTCTCACCAGGCATACCAATTGGAAACATGACTGATACTTCAACACTCAACTATTTCACTTAGCTTTTCCCCATTCAAAGGCTAAGAGAATCTTGGTGGCTATGCACCTATAGCCAGTAAGCTCTGTATTTATCCACCAAGTGAAGTGAAGGTGCTCAGTTGTGTCTGACTCTTTTCGATCCCATGGACTGTAGCCTACCAGGTTCCTCTGTCCATAGGATTTTCCAGGTGAGAGTACTGGAGTGGGTTGTCATTTTCTTCTCCAGGGTATCTTCCCGACCCAGGGATTGAACCCAGGTCTCCTGCATTGTAGGCAGATGCCTTACCGTCTGAGACAGGTGCTTATTGAAAAGCAAACAGAAATGGGCACAGAGAGGAGAGAGTGATCTGCTCATTTTTTTAAAAAACCTGTTTTCTGATTCCATCAGAAATGGACATGAACTTGGGCAAACTCCAGGAGATGGTGACGGACAGGGAGGCCTGGCGTGCTGCAGTCCATGAGGTCACAAAGAGTCGGACACAAATGGGCAACTGAACAACACAGCAATCTGATTTCATTGGTGGACAATCTAATTTTGTCCTCTGTCTATCTTATCTGGGTATATATTTTTTTCTCACTAATAGTAATAGCTCACAGTGGACCCTGGCTTGTCTGTATCTTTCCTGCCCACCCTGAAGCCTTCCTCTCTGGGTGGGGGTGGAGAAATGGCATCCTCAGAGGTGGGCTTACCATCAGCGATGAGGTGCTCAGGGACGTGCAGGGTGATTCTGACCACGAGGGGGCAGCTGACATGAGAGGCGCACACAAGGCCAATCACGCAGCTGGTGATGCTGATCAATGTCAAGGTCGTCTTGTTCACAGGACTTCGGGGAGAGCCCACTGAAAACAAGACAAAAGCAAAGCATTTGGTGGTAAGAATCTTGGCAGTGAAGGGCCTTTTGCTGCCCGACCTGGCAAATAGGGGAGGGAGCGTGCAAACACAGGCCAGGTGGGAGATGTGTCCAGTCCATGAGCTTCAGGGAACTCCATGGCATCGCCTGGAGTCAGAGGGGACTGGGCCACAGGTGGTCGTCAGCGTGAACAGCGGTCAGTCGCATGCAAGTTCCTGTCCATGCCTTCTGAGCCAGGTTCACAAGGGAAGTCATAGAGGAGGGCACTGCCGCCCGCTACTCGGCTGGCTGGCGGGCTCTAACCTCTTGCTCAAGGGTGGCAGGAAGGCTTTCACCCAACGCTGGAAGTCCCTGCACTTTCCATGGTTTTCCACAGAGGGTGCTCTCACAAACCAGCTCCTCCACTCCTGGAGCTCAAACCACCTCCCACCCCTAGGCAGGCGTCCTAGGGCCTGGAAGGAAGAAAGCAAGGAAAGCTGGCTCTTGTCACACCTGAATGCTCTCCCTAGTCCTGCAGTCCTTGGGGTATGGTTATAAACAGAAGCTTAGAGATAAAATAAGAAAGCTGAGGGATAAGAAACATGTCCAGGTAGGTAGGGACAGGGCTCAGAAGGGAGGTTTTGGGGGTGTGTTTGCTGTTTGGGAGTTAACAAGAGGGACCTTTCATAGATGTGGGAACTTAAGAAAGCAAGGCAAGCTGCCAATAAAATGTGTGGATCCTATGGAATTATCTTATAGTCTGTGTAAGTATTTACTACTGGCAATGTGCTCAGTGTTTTTACATACATGACGTTAAACATTTGCTTCCTGACGATACGTCTATGAGTCTGAACAGAAACTGCCCACTTTACAGATAAGGGAAATAAGGCTCGAAGGGATCAACTTAACAGCGACAGTTAACACTCAGGCAGTGTAGCTACGTGTCAGGCACCAGTGCCCAGGGTCGTCCATAGTTCACATCATTTAACAGGGATGCAGCCTAATGAGGCAGCGCCCATAGAAATACTGTAGAAAGGCCACAGGGCAAGTCTAGAGTCAAGCTGCTACTAGGGAGGGGAACCAGAATCAGCACACCCATCCAGCAAGGCTACGACCCCCAGCCAGTTCACTATTCACTCGCTGGGCCCAGTGAGGTCTTTGGAACCACTGTTCTCAGGAACACAGGGAAAGATTTGGACTCTGGATGCACACATCTTTTATGGGAGCAGGTTCCCTGAGTGTGTGTGTTGGCAATAGCTGGGAAGGAAAGATTCCAGAATCACAGGTGGCCTCTGGATCCCCTGTCCCTTGTTATCTGGAGATATTCTATTCATGTGAGTATACTTCAAGATGGAGCCTGTTTCCCACACTTACACACTCGACCTCCAGTCCACACCAGGCCCGAGCAGCAGATAGATATACTACTAGAATGGCCCTCAGGCACTCAAATGCAATACCCAGAACTAGGCTCTCCACCTTCCCTCCAGTCCTGCTCTCCTGCCCACCTCCACTGCCCAATGAATGGCACTGCCATCTCCTTGGTTTCCAAGTTCAAAATCCCCATCATGTCTACATTTTCCTTCTCTCATAAGCCACGCCCTCCCTGCCACAGGTGTGTCTGAAATTTCTCTTACTCCACCCTCTGCCTCCCTACCTGTGCCCATCATCTCTCCCAGTCTCCCTGGTCAACACCCCACCCCTCCCCTACTCTCATCTGCTCCAGCCTCCACGCTGCCCTGGAGGGATGGTTCAAAAAGCTGGGCAGACCCGCGACTTGGCTCTTTAAAAACCCTCCATGACTCCAACTGAAGTGTCAGGTCCAAGTCCTCCAGTCGAGGCAGTGGACTTTCCTGATCCTCCAGCCTTGTCTCTGAAGCAAACCACAGCCTTGCACCAGAAGCTTGATTCTAGTAAACCATTCACTGTGCTCTGACTCGACAATTATAGTTTATGTCCCTGTGACTTTGCACATATTATTTCCTCCTCCACAGAGTGCCATTTTGTCACCTTGTCAGCCTATTCTTCAGGTCTCAGCTCAAAACAATATCTCCCTGTAAACACTTCCCTGAAGCCTTCAAGAAGAGATTCTCACCCATTCCTTGCTCTCCTTCCAGCCCTCCTGCGCCCTGCTGTTACAGCCCTCCTCACACATTGCTATCACTGTTCACAGGCACTTGCCACTGCTCTCCTGCGACAGCGACGACTTGTTGCCCAGCCTCTTGTCTCTCTGGTCCTTCTGCAGCATCAACCCATCACCCAGCATCTCTACTGGACTTCACAATTTCCAGGGGTTCCCTTTGATCTACAGTGGTGGTGGCTGTTTAGTCGCTAAGTCGTGTCCGACTCTTACCACCCCATGGACAGTAGCCTGCCAGGCTTCTCTGTCCATGGTGTTCACCAGGCAAGAATACTGGAGGGGATTGCCATTTCCTTCTCCAGAGGATCTCCCCAACCCAGAAATCGAACTCAGTCTTCCTGAATTGTAGGCAGATTCTTTACCAACTGAGCTACAAGGCTTAAATGCATTTGACCTACAGAACCAAGTGCAAACCCAGTAAATGGTTTGCATGGTCCTCTGGCAGCTAGCCTGTTACCCACTCACATCCCTCATCTCCTGGTGTGCCTGTTTATTCAAATCCTAGATTACAACTGCCATACTGAACTCCTTTCCCTTGCTTGAAAATGCCATGTTCTTTTGTGCTTTCAAGGCTTTGTATCTGCTCTTTTCTTCTACTGAAATGCCCTTCCCCTAGACTTTTCTCTTTCAAGAAATTCTATACATTGTATACAAACCGAGGCTAATTATTTTCTCCTTTTTTGTCTCCTTTTGCTGCCAGGTAGAATTAACTGTTCTCTCTTCTGAGTACTCATTTTACTTTATTTATATTATTAAATTAAGCCTTATCATTGTGCCATGTTTTCATGTTTCTACTACCAATCACAAAGCCTGACCCATGGCGTGTGGGTTATAAAATTTCCTGCTGGCCTGATTGATGTATCCAGTTCAATTCAACAAAAACTGGCGAGCATCTATTACAGGCAAAATCCCTCACTAGGCACTTTGGAAAAATAAATTAGACATGCCCATCCGTAAGAAGCTTACAGTCTAGTTAATCGCAACAAACAGTTGATTCACTAGGAGAGCCTGGTATTTTAAAAGGAATAGTTTTATGCTGCAAAGAAACTCATTCTAATTCATTACTATAGATTTTCCTAAGCAGGGTTTTATTAAAGCAGAAACCTACCCTGCTTTGCTGTGGCCTAGGGTCGATGGGCCTAGGTCAACTCTTTGCTATACAGAAATATGTAATGAGGCTCAAAGGTCCATATTCTCACCTCAGGGATACTGGGACATCAGAGATTAGGTGGCCCAGAGCCCCAGTGATCTCTTAAGGAAAGTGGTGGGAAGAACTTTTGTACTGATAGCAGCAGAGCCTGCAGAAACCGGAACTAAGGAATTCACAGAGCTTCTTTCAGTCTCTGGGAAGAATTTCTCAGTATGTCATGAACTTGAGTGGAGGTGGGAGAGAGCCAAAAGATAGGTGTCTACTGGGGCGCGTTGGTTGATTACTGGTTGGGGGAAAGGTTACTGACTGTAACACAAGCTGATGTCAAACACCGTCCAATATATCTCGAGGGGCCCCTGTCTAAAATTACTTAAGATGAAATGCTGTAGAAACCCCAAGGTTCCACTGTGGAGAGTTCTAACAGCAATACAGTAGAGATCTCATAATGCCTTGTCAGTCACTGTAAGAGAACATTTTAATATAACTTAGCCCTGTGCATGAGGTATTGCTCACCCATTTAACATGGAAACAGAGGCTCAGAGAAGTTGCTGTCCTTATCCAATATCACACAGCAAGTAAATGGTGAAGCTGATTGGTGTCTGAACACAGTCCTCCCTCAGCGATGAGGATGGTGAGACTTCAAGGTCAAAGGCAGTAGCAGCCACAGCTGCAACAGCCACGCCTGAACATCAGCCTCTGAACATCAGGGTGGAGAGGCGTGGGCTGTGGCTACAACTCTATTGATGCTGAGAATGAACGAACCAAGCCAGGTCCTGCCAGGAGAAGGGAGGGGACTTGGACAGTGGGGGTCCTGTGATTCTTCTGGGTGGATGATTAAAGGCCAAAAACCATTACACATGTTTTTTCAGGCCACATGGTTCCTCAACTATCCCACACCCTAAGCCCTGTCTGTCTCACTCAATCTCAGGATAGCTGGGTAAGCACAGGTACATATGTTGTCTATTTTTCACATAACACACTTTATCAACTTTATTTCCTGAGTCTAACAGCAAAATATGACTCCTGAGGCTTCCGGAAGGAATTGAGAGTCGTCTGATCAAGAAACAGCCTTTCAAACAACCTGGAAACCTGTTTGAGAGTGCCATTATCTGGGAGAGATGATTCTCTGAAGTCTTCCACTCTGGCTCTTCCTTCCTCCTACGAGGAAACGCTAATCTTCCTGCAGAAACTGGCTTTAGTCGCCAGAGCCCCCACCTAGACTCAGCACCTCTGCAGCTCTTGGTCTCCCCTCTCCACTGCCCCTCTCTCTCCACTTTCCCCTCCAGCCCTCCTACCTCTACTGCGCCTTCGGCTCCGTGAGGGGTCGGTGTAAAAGGTTAGTTGGGGGTCATTTTCTGCCTCCGTGCTAGAATCCCCTTCAGGGTTCAGGAAGGCGGAACCAGCTGTAGTAAAAAGACAAGAGCAAAGAAACAGCGTCTTCAGTTTTGTCTTCATGACACCAAATCACTGGGCAAGCTCAAGGGAAAAACGAGAGCAGGGTGAGTGACAGTCTGGGAGGAGGAGCCACGGACACTAGAGCTTCCCGATACACAGATGTGTTGGAGAAGCGGATCTTTACGGAACGGCCATCACTGGAGCCCTACCTCCACCCAGCCCATCCTCCTACCGAGGAGGACCACCTGCCAGAGAAGGACGCAGGGGGACAAGGGAAAAAGGGAAACTGTCTTCATTACACGTCATGATTCTGGTGGATAGAGACTGGAATCAGGTCTTAAGGGGCACATGTCTATATGTCTTAATATCTATGTTTATTCTGGTTCTAGGTTCAATATATATTCAACATGACAAAGAGAGAAAAAAAGACAAAAGACCCCGAAATGCATAAAAGGAACAACCTTGATGTCCTCTAAATCAGAGAAAGACTCTTGTGAACATTTGATGAATGCAGCTTGTCTTTTTTTCTGATACAGAAGCAGATAAAGGTTTTTAAAAATTCCCCTTAGAAATGGCATCCTGCTATTTTATAGCATCATTTCCCCCACTGAATAGATGGTGGGCTACTCTCCATATTAACAGATATAGATAGGTCCACAGTGTCATCTTACGTCACTGGACGGGAGACAGGTGTGCAAGCAGTTAAGCAGTTCCCCACTGATGGACACTTAAGCTATTCCCAATTTTTCGCTCTTTTAAATAATGTTGTGATGAGCAGTCTTTTACACACATCTTTGCACACTTGTCCAATTATTTACGAAGGATAAATTCTCTCCAGTGAAATTACTTGGTCAAAAGAGTTGTATGTATTTACATTTTTGGTAAGTAGCACTCAACAGGCCTGCAGAAATACGGCTCAGGGACTTCCCTAGTGGTCCAGTAGTTAAGAATCCACCTTCCAGTGCTGGGGAGTGTGGGTTCGGTCCCTGATCAGGGAGCTGGGACCCCACAAACCATGGAGAGACTAGGTCTGTGTGCCATCAGTGAGGATCCCACATGTTGCATCTGGGACCTGACACAGCCAAATAAATATTTTTTTTTTAAAAAAGAAATACTTCCCAAATACAGTTATCCTAGCCATGCCTGAGACGGGGTCAAGGATAACAATGGCCCTGCCTCCCCTGATATTAAGGAAGCCACCGTCAAGCCCTCGAATAAGATATGGATACCTCTTGCTTTGTTGTTGATCCTCTTTCTCTGGCTACTCGAGGTGTGAGAGAGCAGAGTGGCCTGCTGGTGGTTGGAGTCCACAGGGCTGGTGGCGATGATGTTATCTTTATACTTGTTCATCAGTGACAGCTTGGCATTGTCACTTCCTGTATAAGGAAAGGTCAAGGCAGAAACTTGAAGAGAAAAAGTGGGAAGAAAGTGAGAGCAAGGAAATCTGCATGAACCAGGTAGAGAGTGTTTCATAGAAATTGAAATGGGAAAGCTTTAAAGGGAGAGACTGGAAGAGATTAAAATACTTCTCTTTGATTTCTAGGGGATGACAGAGTTATAAGAGAAGGCATGAAGAAAGGAAATCCAATTCAACCACTTCTGTATTGACAGGGTCCCCATGTGTGGCCGTTTGGTGAGAGAGAGACTGCAGATTTCTTTCCTTTGGTAAGAACAAGGTTTGACAAAAATTTGAATTTCAGTGCATTCAGACAGAACTTGCCCCCTCTCTGTCATCCCAGTCTGCACCATTCCCTATTGTCTGACAGCCGGCTCTCTCACATATTCTTGCTATCTGCCTGTTCCCCGAGTCTCTAGTCATATGGCTACTCAGTGGGCTTAGCACTATGGCAGGTGCTATGAAAAATAAGAGGTATTAAAGATATGTCCCCGTACTCTCCAGGAATTTCTGACTTTAAATCTTATAAAGTCATTCCTAGTCTTAGGGAATCTTCTCTAGATAAGCAGAATGGAAACCTCCATGATGCGATTTCACTCTTTTCAAGCCCCACTGAAAGTCCATACATTGTAAGCAAGATTCATTTCAAAAAATGTCTTCTCCAAAGATAATTGGGCAGTTCCTTGAAGGATCATTGCCTTGGGATTTTATCAACAGATAGTTGTTATTTATAGAAGTATGAGAGAAAGAGGCTATAAATGAAAAGTACAGTCTTTTCCTCTCTGCATTTTATCAACCTTGGACTTGCTCAGCCACATTAGGTCCAAGACTCTTTTATACTCAGTGTTTCACAGATACACAAAGTGTCTAAGGTCAAACGGTTTGCTTGCTTTCCTTCATTTTCTTTGAAGAAGTACATCTCTTATTAAGACCACAGAGGTTATAGGCAAGGCAGAACAACTTTCCCAGGCCAAAGTCTCAGGAGTCATAGGAAAGAACAGATATCTCTGTCCCCTCCATGTCAATGGAAAATTAAATTGCCCACGCAAACATACTACATGCAAAAATGTCATACACATCTCTCTTGCTATCGCTTATTTCTTATGAGGATTGATCATTGCATATGAAAAGCTTCTAACCCACTCTTCTGTTGGATATAAAAGTACCTCTGCTTCCTAGCCTAGATGTCCATCAACAGATGAATGGATAAAGACGTGGTAGATATGCACAAAGGAATATTACTCAGCCATTAAAAAAAAACCAAATTGAGTCAGTTCTAGTGAGTTGAATGAACCTAGGACCCAGAGTAAAGTAAGTCAGAAAGAGAAAAACAAATATCATATATTAATGCACATATATGGAATCTATAAAAATGGTATTGATGAAACTGTTTGCAGGGATGTAATGGAGACACAGATACACAGAACAAACTTGTGGACACAGTAGGGGAAGGAGAGAGTGGGATGAATGGAGAAAGTAGCATTGACATATATATACCACCATGTGTGAAACAGATAGCTGGTGAGAAGTTGTTATATAACACAGGGACAGCCTGGTGCTCTTTGACTACCTGGAGGGATGGGATGGGGGCAGGGGAGGGAGGCTCAAGAGGGAGGCAATAAATGTCTAATTATGGCTGATTCGCCTTGTTACATGGAAGAAACCAACACAACATTGTAAAGCAATTCTCTTTCTATTAAAAAACAAATTTAAAAAGTTTTTTTCAAAGTATCTCTATTTTCAGTGCCAAATGGAAATGGAGAGGGATCCAATTTATCCTTGTTCTGACTTTCTATATTAGAAGACAGCCCCCATCATCGCAGGAGAAAGCTTACTCTTCTTGCCCACTTGGGAAAGGGCCCTGGCACATCTCAATATGTATGTATGACAACCAACCATGACATTAGAGAACAGCTGTTCCCTAGCGCCCCCTAAAGCCACGAGATGAGAACGGAGTCACCCACCCGGCGTGAGGTCCATCCCTGCCTTCTCGTTGCAGCCCTGCAGGGAGTCAAGGGTGCGGGTGACCTGGCTGGCGAAGTCCTCCCCTCCGTTCATGCACTCCCGCTGCAGGTGGTGGCGCAGGTCGGTGATGTCGTACTCGTAGCCGTCCAGGATGGGCGTCTCTCGGATGCTCAGGGTGCCGCTGGAGTTGTGGCCCTGCACGCGGGCGTTGCGCAGACTCTCCCGCCCGTGCCCGCCGATGAGCACGGAAGGAATGTAATGGATCTCGTTGGCCGCCTCGGCGCTGGCACTCTTCTGGGGTTGAGGGACCCGGCGGCGCTTGCACCAGCGCCGGCGAGTGTACAGAATCATCACCAGGCACAAGATAGACAGCAGCAGTGCGATCATGCCACCCTGGGAAGGAAGACAGCAGATGAACACGCAAAACAGGTGAGCTCCTCCCGCCAAGAGGCGTCGGCCCCTCCCATTGTCACCATCCATCACTCACCCGTTCATTTATGCATTCATTCACTGAGGTGCAGTAAGTGCTTATAGCAAGCTTCACTCAGCAGCACAGGGACACGTCTGCTGTGATAGGCATTCAAGGTGAAATAAAAATGGAACTGGGGTAATCACACATCATTTCAAGTGATCCACGGTTGCTTCTGGCTTAGCAAACAATTTAAAGATGAAAGAAGTCTTTGTGATTGTGTGTATGTGTCTGTGTGTGTGATTTCAGCTGCTGAAATAAGGGAGAAGGTTTGTTAAGGCAGATCTGCTGCATGTAAAGCTGGTTTCAGGCCAATTTTTGGCAGTGGAATGGCAACGAGTTTCTTCCTCTTTCACGTCTTAAAATCAATCACGTACAGATTCTAACTCTGGCTCCACCAGTGGTCGACAAGTCCTATAAATCTGAAACCTCAGATTCCTCGTCTGTATAGTGGAGAAGGTACTGCTTACCCTCACAGGGTGGCTTAAGGAATGTTAGGTAGCTATGCAGAGTATCTAATGGAGTGTACCACAGGGCATCAAGGCTGTCAGCCCAACCTTAAATGTCTCCCAAGTGCCCAAGCAGGAGAAAACCAGCAACCTAACCAAAGAGAAGTTTACATCCATCAGAAACTCACAACCAAGTGTGCAGAGAAATCTCATTATTCGAACATGACTTTGGGGGTTACTGCTGCTTTAGGACTCCAGTACTCTTGCCTGGAAAATCCCATGGATGGAGGAGCTTGGTAGGCTGCAGTCCATGGGGTCGCCAAGAGTCGGACAAGACTGAGCGACTTCACTTTCACTTTTCACTTTCACGCATTGGAGAAGGAAATGGCAACCCACTCCAGTGTTCTTGCCTGGAGAATCCCAGGGACGGGGGAGCCTGGTGGGCTGCCGTCTATGGGGTCGCACAGAGTCGGACACGACTGAAGCGACTTAGCAGCAGTAGCAGCAGCTGCTTCAGGAGACAGCTTTCTCCCACTCCACAGTCTTGAGTGACGTTTTCATCCTTGCTCTCGCTCAAGAGAAGGGACTGAGACCCACCTCCTGGAGTCAGACGGGCAGAGGAATTTCCTTCTGAACCTTCTGGTGCCCCAAGGCCGTCCTCCGAGGCCATCACTTAAAAACCTGAACCCCACTCAGTTTTCTGTCAGAGATGAGGGTGTAGTGCTTGGTGAGACTGAACATCTCTCGCCTTGACATGCGCCCAGGGCAGGATTTGGAGGGAAGCTCGCAAGCCCATCACTGCACAGCACTCAGTGGGCATAAATCTTCCCGTGCACAATCTGTATTCACTCTCTTTATTTTGGTCAATATCCCTCCGAACCTATTTCATTTGGTGGGGGTGTGCCAAATGGTTCTGCTCTCAACCTTGGGCTTCAATCACTGCCGCCCCATTATATAGGCTAGAGATGAAAACCCTCTATTAATTCCCAGGGACCCACCCACACAATGCTGGGTCAAGATGATTTCCTCAAATGTATTAGAGGGGGCCTTTTCCAGTCTCATAATAATTATGTCTTGGATTTATAAAGTTTCTCTCCCTGTAAATATTCCCATTTATCCTCCCTCTCCCCCCACCATTACCGTGAGCAAAGGAGCGTGTGTACACATGCATACACACACATACACGATGTTGTTGCTTTCACACAGGCAGCTCAGAGGAGCCGACAAGAAGCAACCATCAGCTCCCAAATGACAGGTCATGTCAGGTGGGTTTTGGGGGACATACACTGGCCTCAAGATTTTCAAATTTTTATTTTATCTGCATAACCCTTTCTCCTGGTGCGATCTCCCAAGCAAACTCAGAGAAAGCAGGAATATGAAGCTGCTCAGGTTACAGTGGTCTTCCCTCATAGCTCAGTCAGTAGAGAATCCACCTGCAATGCAGGGGACCTGGGTTCGATCCCTGGGTTGGGAAGATACCCTGGAGAAGGGAATACACTCCAGTATCCTGGCCTGGAGAACTCCACGGCCTATATAGTCCGTGGGGTCGCAGAGTTGGACATGACTGAGCGACTTTCACTTTCACTCTCAGGTTCCAGTGGGAGTCCAGAGCCACACTACTAGGTCCTGGCTAAGCACTGAACCTGGTGCCTCCTGGCAGCCCTGCAGACGTGCGCACAGAGCCCCTGGGGCACCTCACTGGGTGTCCTCAGTGGAAGGAAGTTCTGCATCTATCTGCTGAAAATGAGTGTTTGGGTCCAATCCAACGGTTTTTTGGCAGACCCTTTATCTCAGAGTCAGACCCACTATCCTTTCCTTCACCCCACACTGAAACTGCAACTATAGGTAATTAAGCCACACAGAAGGAATAACTACCTGAGCAAGAGAAGCTGTCAGACACTGAATTAAGTTAGCAAAAGCTTGAGGTAATGTTATTCCCTAAAGAGCTGTAAGGGGAGCATAAACATCAGTCTCCCAGGAATGGTTGAAGCACCATCTAATGCCCGCAGTGAGGTCTTCAGGCACCCCTTCCTCTCTGATTCTCCTTTCAGGTGCTCACAACGGGGCTGTGATAAGATCCAGGACATAGCTTCGTGTCCTGTATTATGCAGGAATAAAGCAAGCTCAGTGGTCTGTTATGGGGCTTTTACTATGTATCAGACATTTGCCCTCAATGCTCAACACTGTAAAGGTAGGGTCAACAATTTCCCCATTTTACATTTGACAAGGCTTGAGCACAGAGGCTGAATAACTTGCCCAAGGTCACAGAGCAAATGAATCATAGGACTGGAATAGAACCAAAACAACTCCCACTCCAGAGCCTACCTTCTTAACCATGAAGCTGCAGTCACCCTGAGTGAACTCTGCTCACCAGAGACATACACAGCCTGGCATCTATCTCATGAATTGTAAGAGGACAGAGTTGGAAAGTATGGGTGATTCCACCTAGATCCACCCTAACTTCTTGAAGAAAAAACAGAAACTACTCAAAGTGCACATCTAGCTGACAAAGAGGCACTACTGCAAACAAAGGACCTTGCACCAAGCACCTGCTCAGCGTCCAACTCAAGGTTAGTCTGCAAGGTAAAGACAGCAGGTACATTTCAAAGTCTCTGTGTTAAAATAAGCCTATGCATCACACACTACTACATGCCTGGAGGATACCATTAGACTCTCAACTTAGCTGCATTTTCAACATAGAAATCTATGCTCTCTCTTAACTGCGAGATCCAGTAAAAATCTTCGGACTCAGGTCGCCTTTTCTGAAGAAATGAAGTCAGAGAAACTACAAAACTTGGGAGTGCAGAATTAGTTCTACACCCAGATCCTCTTCCACTGATCTTTTCATGGCCCTGTTTCGTTAGGGTTATCTGAAGTCCCCTCAGGGGCTTCCCTAGTGGCTCAGTGGTAAAGAATCTGCCTGCCAGTGCAGGAAACATGGGTTCAATCCCTAATCTGGGAAGAATCCACATGCCACAGAGAACTAAGCCTGTGCACCACACCTACTAAGCTAGCACTCTAGAGCCCACGTGCTGAACTACTGAGCCCACGTGCTGAACTACTAAGCCCATGTGCTGAACTACTGAGCCCACGTGCTGCAGCTACTGAGCCCACGTGCTGAACTACTGAGCCCACGTGCTGCAGCTACTGAGCCCATGTGCTGAACTACTGAGCCCACGTGCTGCAGCTACTGAGCCCACGTGCTGAACTACTGAGCCCATGTGCCCTAGAGCCCACGCTCCTCAACAGGAGAAGCCATCCCAATGAGAAGCCTGCACACTGCAACTAGGGAGGAGCCCTACTTGCTGCAAAAATAAAATAAATAAAATTATATTTTTTTAAAAAAAGGATTGCTAAAAAATAAAAAAAGTCCCCTCTACCATGAAGGAGCCTAGATACCTCAACTAGCAATATTTTATACTAATTTTTTAAAAAAAATAAGCCATAGGGAGCTAGAACACAAGTTTTCATTTAGCTAAGCCAGTTCATTTAGCATGTCTAGTACTGCTTTAGCAAAACATTCCCTCTGCGTAGAGTCACTGACTTTAGATGACCTCAGCTTTTTAAAATCTGTTACCAGTAATGATCTCCAGCCATCAGGTGAAACTTAGCACAGGCATATGAGAAAATATTCACAGTCACTCAAGCTGTGGAAAGGCCTCTCTGCATCAATAACCCAAATTGACGGCAGGTGTCACAACACTTTGCTATCACTTGCTAATTGTGACTATTACTGAAATGATAACATGCATAAGTTATATGATAATAATTTGTAATATTATTTAATAATAATAATATTTTGCAATAATAATTTGTAAAATCACCACACACAAATCCCCTGACTGTTTATCTGCTCTATCCAGTGAGGAGGGTAAAGGTAGGTGAACTGTATGTGCAGAGCCTCCTCTATTCTGGGAAAAGGCATGGATGTAGCCACTTTGATAATGTTCCTTCTGTGGTGAGGTCTCAGAAAGCTGATGCTCAAATTCCATCGCTTTTGCATTCTCATGATAAACCATAGTTCTCTGATGTTATCATTAATCCTTCTACTTCCACTGGGGATTATAAGCAGTTTCAATGTCACAGATGCTCTAAGATTTTTCTTTCAAATAATCTAATGAAACCAACAGGTGGTAGATGAGTGGAAAGAAAGCCTAGGCCAAGAAGGGCTAGGAGCTTAATAACCAAATCAAAAAGAGCAAGGTGAGTTGCACAATCTTCTTGTCTGACAAAAGACAACTTGTTGGCAAACTTATGGTTACCAAAGGGGAAAGAGGAGAGTGATAAAGTAGGAGCTTGGGATTAGCAGATACAAACTACTATATACAAAACAGACACAGACTTCCCTGGCGGTCAGTTGTTAACTTCGCCTCCCAATGCAGTGGGTGTGCGGGTTTGATTCCTGGTTGGGGCAATTAAGATCCCACATGCCTAGTGACTAAAACACCAAAACAAAAACAGAAGCAATACTGTAACAAACTCAAGACACTCATAGACATTAAAAATAGTCCACATTAAAAAAAAAACCTTTAAAAAATAAAATATATAAACAAGGTCCTACTGTGTAGCACAGGGAACTATGTCCGGTTTCTTATAATAACCTATAATGTAAAAAAAATCTGAAAAAAATATAACTCACTTATTTTGCTATATCTGAAACTAACATAACATTGTAAATCAACTATACTGTAATTTAAAGAAAGGAAGTTTGTTGAGAGGAACAAACTTCCTCCAAGCATTCAAACCCATTCGAACAGACTAGCCCATGGCTTGTGAACACGAGCACACAGATGAACGCTGTGGGCAGGGTCGTCGCTCAGGCTTCACAGAGGGTGCACAGTTCTTCATAAACCTACACCTGGCTTTGAGCTTTGGCATCACCCTAGCTGTGCTCAGAGTAGGTACTTCATTTATGTGTTAAGTTCGATTTTTTTGGCATTAAAAACAAAACAAACAGAAAAAGCATTAAGGTACACATGGACCCAACTGACAAGTAACAAATGCAAACTTTGAACATTAAAAAAAAAATAACACCAATGGCAAGATATGGAATTATTGTGCTCTTTATTCATTTTTTCATGAGATTTCTGATTATTCTATTGATCTCCCTCAAAACTGTTACAATTTTGTATCTAGAAGTTTGTTTGGGGTCTATGGGATCTCCACATCTATTAATAAGATGCTTACAAAAGATGACATTAAAAATATATTTTTCTTTTAAAAAATCAATAAATCATTTCTAGCAGCTCTAATAGAGATCAAACAAATGAAATCAGCTTTTATTTCATCATGCAACTGACATTTCTGGCACTTAGCTGAGAGAGTAGTATGAGGTTTGTCAGACAATTTGCAGATTTTGGAATATTTATGTAACAGTGTTTTATATAACATTGCTGGTGACTGCTCAGGGATAGAAAATTCTAGACAGATTTCCCTTTTATGCTCACCTCAGTCATGCAGGCCAACCACAAGACTGTCTCATTATCTGACCTGCCTATCTGTCCTGGCTCTGGGTCATTTCTCTCTCCCTAAGCTAACCCTTACTTGTCCTTCAAAGTCAGTTCAGTGACATAACTCAGCCAATTCTTCTCTATGTTACTGAACCACCCACAGAATGCTTCACGCAACTAACCACAAGTACTTTGATTTGCTTGCTGTTCTCATCTATTAGATTACAGACTTCATGGGAGCAGAGGACACCAAGCTCCACGGTCAATCGCAGCACCTTCCGTGAAGCAGCTGTTCAACAGTTGTGGAAGGAAGAGGTGGAAGAAGGGAGGGGGGAAGGAAGCAGAGAAGGAGGGAAGGAAGGAAGTGAAGGTCAACTCTGAATAACTTTCAATATGGACATCACTTCCATGCCTGCAAACAAAGCTTATATGAGTCAGTTGTTTATGGGACTCACTCATTCAACTCATCACTCAATCATTCAACAAGTATTTACTCACTTCAGCATTTTTCTGATGGTCACTGTTACGGGGATTCTGCAGTGACTAATACAGGTATAGGTCCTGATGCCACCGGGTTTACATTCGAGTTAGAGGAAGCAATCTTTATAATTTGGTTTTTAAAGGTAATTGAAAATTTGTAGGCACGAAAGGAAGACAAAAAACAGGTCACAAGGCCTATAAATACACTGCCATGACTTCTCTTATAACAGAAGACACTATGATAGGTAAAGACATCTCAGACTGAGGTGATACTCTAGGTATCATGCCAGGGGCCAGTAGAACCCCTCCATTATCCCAAATCAGTGTCCTGTGATCAGCAAACCCCATCATAAACAATCTGGATTTATCACATTTCACCAAAGTTTAGGGAGTCACCTGGGTTTTGTGGACCCTTGGCAGGGAAATGGGGAAGCTGAGATTAAGTTTCCAGCTACCATCTGTCAAGGGGCTGCAGCCAATCAATCAGTTCACATTTCAAAGCTTTGCTTGGCCCTAGGAGTAACTAGAAGAGTGAATCTGAGACATAATTAATTATCCCTCAAGGCAATTGGATACACTGAATTCAAATTATATTCCTATAGGAATTAAATGGTGGTTAAAAAAAATAAGAATCAAATAGACAAGTTTGGTGGCCTGTGTCACCTACTTTTCCCCAAAACTAAGCCCAAAGGTCTAGGGCAAAGGACCTCTTTCATATATAACAGTGATCATTCCTATCTGTCTCTAGCTTTCAAAGAAGACACACTGAGAGGAGAAAAACTGTGTGGCCCATATGGCAATGCTGGTCACTTTCTAATCTAGATCAAAATATAGGGAATGGATAAGGTGAATGTTCAAGGTCCCATCCACTCCTGCGTCTCTCTGAGTCCAGTGGAAAACCACACTGGGTTTCCAGTAGCAGGAAGGTCGCCAATAAAACAGCAGAATTAACCAGCAGCACAATTCTGGGCACCTGACAGCCTCTTTGAACCTACCCCAGCCTTCATCTATCAAAGGAGATGACTAAAAGAAATGCCCTGACTCTTCCAAATTGGAAATTTCCTTATTATAACACTGACCCCTGTCAAAATGGAAACAGTTCTAAACTGGTAAAGTGGGTGTGTGTGCTAAGTCATTTCGGTCATGTTCAACTAATTGTGACCCCATGGACTGCAGCCCGCCGGGCTCCTCTGTTCATAGGATTCTCCAGGCAAGAATACTGAAATGGGTTGCCATGTCCTCCTCCAGGGGATCTTCCCAACCCAAGGATCAAACCTGTGTCTCTTATGTCTAACTGTCCTTGGCAGGCGGGTTCTTTACCACTAGCACCACCTGGGAAGCCCTCACAAACTGGTAAACTAATGGTGGAAAAAAACATTTGAGAGCTCTTCTTGCCCAGCAATGCCAGAAACTACAGATCAAAGAACTGATCCTTCAGAGGTGGGCTATCAACTTCACCCAGCCAGTGAAGCCCTGATAAGCAGATCCACCACCTTCCCCAAAAGCACAATAAGGCCTTGGAAATCTGAAAATGTCATTGAAATTGTAGTAACACATTGAGCTTCAGGATCCCTTTACTGCCAGGAGTCCCCAAACTAGAATAGAAGGCCCCTTGGTTTGCTTTTCTGGAAGATAATCTTCTCACATTATCCTCTGTCTAGGCTTCCCTGGTGGCTCAGTGGTAAAGAATCCTCCTGCAATGCAAGACATGCAGGAGATGTGGGTTCAGTTGCTGGGTCAGGAAGATCCCTTGGAACAGGAAATGGCAACCCACTCCAATATCTTGCTGGGAAAATCCCATGGACAGAGCAGCTTTGTGGGCTACAGTCCATGGGGTCACAAAGAGTCAGATAGGACTGAAGCAACTAAGACAGATCCTCTGCCCTTCTCCTTCCCAAATGGAAGACAAGAGCTACATGTTAAGCATATTAAGTAGTGGGCTCAATTTATAAATTATTAGGAACTTTATCTCCTCTTGAGGGTTTGCTAAAGTCTTTAATTGTGTCAAAATGCTTGCCAGTTGCCATGGGCCACCACGTTAATTAAGAGGCTTCAATATTCCTCTGGGGGTTCGGATGAGAATTGCACATCCCACTGGAAGGGGACAGACCCACACCACATGGTTAGTCTCTCACTGGGTCCTGCTGCCATGAGATGCTTCAGAACCCCTTCCCCAGCTTTCTAGATCCAAGTATCTAAAACATAGGGAAAACAGAATGATGTCCCCCAAGATTTCTCATTAAAATGCCATTTGAGGGTAAAGAAAAGGACTAGACAACCTTCCATACATAAACAAGAGACAAACTCTAAGCTCAAGAGCCCCCCAGGTTAGGCAGGTTGATATCCAGGGGTTCTCCCAATGCAAGATGGCTGTGAGTATGAAGTTCTTTTCAAGAGGAAACTCAACTTTAGCACTTTTTTTTTCTTTTCCCAGGTCTAAAAGTTTTTATTCTGTTAGGTTTGATCACAGTCTTTCTTTAATCTGGTAATTTTGTCTTCAATTTCTTTATGAGGCTTCAGGAGTTTCATCTAATGAGAGCCTGAAGCTCTGCAGGGAAAGTGGCTGGAGGCTAGCGTGCTGGAGTCAGCTTGGGCTATTTCAAGTTGTCCTCTTTCAGATTCTTTTAATAGAGTTGCTTTTTTCGATCTTGGGATTTTTCTTACCTCTGAGCCTTGACTTTGCTGTCCCAAAGTGAAAGCAAGGGAGTACATTTGTTCATAAGGAGCTCGGAGCTCTCTGATCACTAGTAGCTTGGGGTATCTGCCTGGGTACATATGTACCTGCTTGGGTACATATTCATCACTATCACTCTCTAAACCAGTGAAGAGTTGAAAGGTCTTTTTCATCCCCAGCTAACAACTGAGATGGGCCATTAAAGGCTGCAGGATTCAGGAGATGCATCCTAGCGAGGGGACAGGGGACAGTTTGCCTTAACAAGGCTGAGGTCTAGTGGAGCTGGATGAAGCAGGGTGACAGACGCAGCTTGCCATGGACTGGGTTTTCCAGGCCCAAGGCTCCCCTCGTGGATCCCCTAATTCCAAAGACTGACCTAGATCACTGCAGAGTGAGGGAGCCGAGAGGAACGACCAGGTGACCGGGGCAAAGCTGAGGTCTTCCACTCCCTCTGGATGCAGACTTCGCAAATTTCTGAGAGCTGCTGCTGCTGAGTCAAACATTAATGGATGGGCCCCCAATCAGTGCTGTGTTGAGAGTCTGGCCCCATGTGTGACCCACTGTGTAGGTATGTGTGTGCATACACGTGCACTAATGTGTGCACTAATGTTTACACTGTGCATGATGGGCAGGCTGGGAGATAAAAGGGCCCACACAGAAGCAAAAACACTCCAGGTCGCTGCCTCAGCAACCCATGGGCAGAGCGGTGTGAGACAGGCTCCCAGCCTGTCCGAACTTCGCAAGCCGAGCATGACGCCAATAAATAAATATCTCCAGCTGGATAATGCTCCATGCCTATTCTTGGCCACGTTCCTTTCCCCCTTTCCTCTTTGTTTTTATGCAGTAGGTGATCTTGGTGAAATAAAATAATAACAATAATCTGTTCCATTAGGGTCAAACGTTAAGGGAGTTATTGAACAAGTAACAGAAGAGGCAGCTGGCACCTCTATGCTAATGACCACTAGACTTTAACCCTCTTTTTCTCTGACCATAACGGAGTAGTTAAATCCCTCTTCCTCCCATCTCCCCTAAACAGCAGGCAGCCCAGCCCAAGGCAAGAAGAGCAGGTCTCAGAGACCTAACAGCTCTGCGGGCAGCAGCTGGGGCTGAGCAAATGAAAATCAACATTAACAACTAGTTGCTGAGAGCAGCCCTTATGCGAGACCCCTATGGGGATTCCAGTGGCCTGTGGGAACTCCACTGACTTTAGATGAAAAAAGCTGACACGTCCAGATCTCCCTGACTTGGGTACATATTCATCACTATCACTCTCTAAACCAGTGAAGATTTGAAAGGTCTTTTTCCTCCCCAGCTAACAACTGAGATGGACCATTAAAGGCTGCAGGATTCAGGAGATGCCTCCTAGTGAGGGGGCAGGTGGAATTCCGGCCCTTCACATAGGTATGGACCTCGATCATATTTCTGTCCCACACACAGAGGTCCAACTTTATCCTCATGATTGCCATGAGGTCTGGTGTGGCAGGCAGGGTCTAGTCAAGTGTTCAGGAGCCCTGCCAGGGTTCTCTTTCACAGCAAAACACCCATTGGCTCCATGTTTGTACTCAGAGAGGTGATAATCCTACAGAGCTGATGCTTCGCTTTGTAAAGATTTCAGAAGCTACAAACCACTATAAAAGCAGTTCTCAGCTTCCTATAGCAATCCCATTGCTGCTGCTGCTGCTAAGTCGCTTCAGTCGTGTCCGACTCTGTGCGACCCCATAGACGGCAGCCCACCAGGCTCCCCAGTCGCTGGGATTCTCCAGGCAAGAACGCTGGAGGGGGTTGCCATTTCCTTCTCCAATGCATGAAAGTGAAAAGTGAAAGGGAAGTCACTCAGTTGTGCCCGACTCTTAGCGACCCCAAGGACTGCAGCCTACCAGGCTTCTCTGTCCATGGGATTTTACAGGCAAGAGTACTGGAGTGGGGTGCCATTGCCTTCTCCGAGCAATCCCATTATGCATGTGTAATTCCTTCCCTGAATTCTTGCCTTATTTTGCAATTCTACGTACACACTGCCTTATTCCTATAGTATCGGTACGATAAGGAAATAATAACAACTACCATGTGTGCAGTATTTACTGTGTGCCAAACACAGTGAATGGTGAACTACATTCATTATTTAACCCTACCAATAAATATGCTGCTGCTGCTGCTGCTAAGTCACTTCAGTTGTGTCCGACTCTGTGCGACCCCATAGACGGCAGCCCACCAGGCTCCCCCGTCCCCGGGATTCTCCAGGCAAGAACACTGGGGCGGGTGGCCGTTTCCTTCTCCAATGCATGAAAGTGAAAAGTGAAAGTGAAGTCGCTCAGTCGTGCCCATAGTAGAAATTACTATTTTCATTTTTAGATGAGGAAACAGAAGATCAGAGGGGTTAAATAATTTGCCCAAGTTTACATGGTATTATGAGGCCAAACAGAGACTCAATCACTGATCTTACTGATGCTGTTTTACGACCCTGTTGAGTAGAAAGGGGCCCAGCACTGCAGCCTGGGCCACATTTCCCCAGCTTTACATCTTCTCTCAATTAAACCCCAGAGGTCTTGCTCCTACACCTAATTCTTAGTGGTATTCAATAAGGATTCCCAAATGTCTAAAATGTCTACACTCAGTACTATCTTCACTGCCTACCCCAGATGCCCCCAATCTTCTTCAGTTAAACTGATCAGTTAATGTGATCACTGGGTTGACCAAATGCATAATTTCAAGCAATAATTTAATTGTGCCAAGAGTGGCCATACTTACTGGGCTGTCAGTTTGACATTGGAAGGGAAAACCTATGGGGACATCTATTCTTGGGTGTGTGTTTTCTAAATGAAATCAAACATCTTCAGGCTCAACAGGTACAGATGCTCAACTATTTCCTTGAGAACAGTCTACCACACTTGCACATAAGCTCAGGTCTCTCTTTACTGTCTAAAAGCCCTTGTTTTGGAGTCAGAGCCCTAAGAGGAACAGTAGACACATTCCATAATATAACAACACATGTAGAAGACAGACTGGGGAGGAAATGTGGGACTTTATCACTTTCAGAGAAATTAGAACCTGCCTCAGTCAGATCATCCAAAAGACTACTAGCCACCAGATTGGAAAAGGCAGGTGAAAGCCGGCAGGTCACGTTTTGCATTAAGACCCAAACAATGATAATGGTTACTCCCAAATGCAGATCATTTGCAGTGGTTGTTGTTGTTTAGTTGCTAAGTTGTGTCTGACTCTTTGCAACCCCATGGACTGTAGCTTGCCAGGCTCCTCTGGCAATGGAATGTCCCAAGCAAGAATACTGGAGTGCATCGCCACTTCCTTCTCCAGGGATCTTCCCAGCCCACGGACTGAGTGCACATCTCCTGCATCGGCAGGCAGGTTCTTTACCGCTGAGCTACCAGGGAAGATCCACAGCTCATTTAATGCCGATCAGATACAGAGGTTAGCAAAACTCCTATTCTTGGCTTTCTGCTCATAAAGCTCTTCTAAGCCATAACTTATTTGACCCACAACGCTGAGGAGAATAACAGGCATTCACTGTCTTATAACACTCCATGGTCTTGCTACATCTCTTGTAACACTCCAGTTGCAACTCAATCTTGGCACCAAGTGATCCGCATAATAGAGCTGAAGAACTGTAGCAAAGGAACAGGTGAGGGAATCAAAGACTCGGGGTGATGCTGACATACAAACACAACTAGTGTATCACATGTAAAATTCCTCCCAAACCCCTCACTCCTGGCCAGTGAGCTTTGTCTGACAGCAAAGAGGGAAGGGAGAGGGCAGATTGACAGTCAAAAGGGTCTCTTCTTGGACCATACAAGTGCTGTGGCTCTTGTTTCTCCCTGTTAAAAAAAATTATTATAATTCATTTTTTCTCTGGAACTAATCAAGCACAAAATCTGGAGAAGAGGCCTGGTTTGTGAAGGTAATCTCCGAGCAAGACACTGACGTTCTCATTAGGGCAGGCTTCATTAAACCACCAGTTCCAACATCAGCAGCATATTGTCTTCAGCTAATTACGTTTTTGCTGGCAAAGCCACTGTACAAGTCTCTAAATCCTTCCCATCATTAATTTAAAAAACACACAACATCAGCCCTGATCAGCCTCCTCCCTTGCTGGCATCCCACCCACCAGAGCCTCTCTGCATGCTGTCAGCTTTGTTCTTCTGGTTTCCCAGGATTTCTCTCTTGTATCAGGCTTTGGGTGGGTGGGTGGAGGGTGATGAGTGGAGTAGGGAACCTGACACCTGTAAGCTTGATTTCTTCACTAGTTGATGATCATGATTCGCTTTGGTCCTGTCCAGACACTAGTGATGCATACCAGGATGTTGGGCGCAGGCCCAGTGCTTGCCAGCAAAGACAGGCCAGAGTAAAGGGAATTTGGAAGTTGAACCCGTCTCTGTCTTACCCCACCCATGGAAAGTGACAAACGGCGGAACTCTGCAATTGTTTTGATTTACTGATCAGCAGCTTGATCACGCAGAATGAATCCACAGGTCAGCCTGATCTGGCCAGAGATGCTCACATGATACAAAGACAGTCAGGGTTTCGTGCTTCCAAGACAACTGAACGAGGCAGACTTCATCCACTGAGCAAATGCATAATTCTCTACCCTAAGTAGGCATGTTTTCCTGACCCCATGGAGGCCATTCCCAGCCAGGCTGCAACATCATTACAACTGAATCTGAATCATGGCATTCATGAGTTTTCACTTGTCTACTTTTTTAATAGTAGTGATTTATTTATTTTTTGAAATATATATCTGACTGTTCCAGGTCTTAGTTGAGGCATGAGAACTCTTGGTTTTGTCCTGTGGGATCTAGTTCTCTGATCAGGGATTGAACCTGGTTCCCCCTGCATTGGAAGTGCAGAGTCTTAGCCACTGGACCAGCAGGGAGGCCCCAACAGTAGTGATTTTTTTTTTTTTTTCCTGTTCTTAGCATTCAGTTCAACTGTAAGGGAGGGAGGGGCAGAAAAAGAACAGGACAGGGTGACAGCTTTGTCCATGCTCATCTCTGAGGCTCTGCACCCTCTCCCTTCTCTGACATGCCCCTCCCACCCTCTTCCATCTCAGTCCTTCATATCCTAATAAGTCCCAGCATAAGTTCCTCTCCTTCCTGAAACCTACTTTGATTACTCTAATCCTCAGACATGCCATTCCCTCCCAACACTGAAAACACATAAGAGCTTTTCTTAATTAATCTCCAATCCCCATTTCTGCTGTTTCCCATAACATAGCTCTGACTAGACTTGCAGGCAGAGACCGTGGCTTAAAAACTCTCTACAGCGTCAGCCTTCGCAGAGGGCCCCGCCCAGAACTGACCCTCCGTCAACAGTGCAGTGCTTGCTTCATTACAGGGAGCCACGTTCAGCTGGCTTGCGAAGCTGATAAAGCACAAATAGCATGACGTCTACACCATCAGCTCAGAATTAAGGTTTCCATCTGGAAGCCCTCTTTTCTCAGCTGGCATCTTGGCCAACCCTCAGATGCTCCCTTGGCTGGAAAGCCTCCCAGGATGGAGTCAGTTGCAGTAGGGTGTCTGCTGTCTCACTCAGGCGATATTTAAATGGGAGGTCCATGATACATCATCCAGAGGATACTAACTGTGTTTTCAGAAAGCAGGATGGCTTCTACCACCCCAGCCTCATTCTAGCTCGGATCTTTCTGTACCATTAGCAAGCCATCAGGAGATGGCAGAGGGCTTGCTGAAGCTGACAGTGATGCTTTTCTAGTAAAAGTGAACTGACCTGTGCTTGGTTCTGACTGTTCATGCTGTCCTTCACATAGCTCCACATGAATACAATCTCATCACCAGAGAGGTCAAAGACATCTGTTACCACATTTTAAAACATCTATTTAGTACCTAATCATAGGAAGAGCTATACTATGTCCTTTACAAAAAGAATAGTGTAAAAAGAATTTCCTTTTCTAGAAACTAAAGTTTTAAATTTTGTGTTTTTAATAATTATGCATTTTTTTGTATTACCAGATGGAAAAGAATAAAGAATGATAAGGAATCCACCTACCAATGGAGGAGATGTGGGTTCACTCCTTGGGTTGGGAAGATCCCCTGGAGAAGGAAATAGCAACTCACTCCTGTATTCTTGCCTGGAAAATTCTATGGACAGAGGAGCCCCATGGGCTACAGTTCATGGGGCCGTGAAAGAGTCGGACACAATTTAGTGGCAAAATGACAACATTTATATATATAAATAAAATATATATTATATACATATGTTTACATTTGTACTTCTAGTTTTGCAGAGTGACCACAGGTAAGACGGAGAAGTTCTTGCTCACTTTATTCTGCAGTTGGAGGAATTAAATTTGCCTTAGCAAGAGGGCTACACACTGTCAGGACCAACACTTTGCACCAATTCCCTCTGCCACCACACCATGACAAATGTGGGCTGCACCCTGGATAGACCCCACAGGCACACCGAGGGTTTGATGTACTCCCAGGACCAGCCGTAACTCCATTTTTTTTTTCTCTCTGTCAAGAAGCTGCACCAGAATGCAAGTTGAGTGCGAATGACCTTATTACAGGTCATTTATAACGTTGACTCCACTCTAATGGAAAAAAGGAAACCAGTCACAAATTTCAGCACTTTACCTATTATTAGTATCAAATTCACTTGCCACACTTTACAATTGATGGGGTCATGGCATTGCAAACTGCAGAGGTGTGAACACAGTCACTGAGGACAGGGGAAAAAAAAGTTGTTCCCCGCCCCCCCCCGGGAGCCTAGCTTTACCCAGAAGGCTGGATCAGGGACTATTGTATCTTTAGGTTCCAGGGGGTCGGTGCGGGGAGGCCTCTTCATCATACAACACCAGGTGATACCACCTTGGTCCTCGTGATATGCCACGTAATGCTCACGACTGCAGTTCTCACTCAGAATCTTTCACGGCAATCTTGCCTGGTCTCAGTTAAAACAAGCATTTAGTATAAATACATATAGACAGAAGGCCTAGTGACCTGGCCAGTGCTGGCATGTGTGTCAGTCTTCCCTAGTTCCTTTTCCATGACAATGGGAGGAAGGAGGAGAGGTGAGGGCTTAGTGGAGGGAAAGGAGCCCCAGAAACCAGAGAGGAGCCCTGAGGAGAACATCCCCCAAAGCTCCTGTAACACAGAGCAAGGGGCACCAACCGAGCGCCTGGGCCCAGTCCTACAGGTGCTACGTTTCAGGCATTTGGCTCTTTGGCCTCTGTGAGCCCAGCTTGCTCCGCCTTCCCCACGGGGT
Source organism: Capricornis sumatraensis (assembly GCF_032405125.1). NCBI lineage: Eukaryota > Metazoa > Chordata > Mammalia > Artiodactyla > Bovidae > Capricornis > Capricornis sumatraensis. The sequence goes on from NC_091082.1 coordinate 65,490,052, forward strand.
GGTCTCTTCATTCCCAGAGTACCTTTCGGCCAGGCCCACGGCTGGGACACAGTCGCGAGGCCATCACATTCTAGGGAGACAGACTCCCATAAGGATGGGACCAGGGCAGAATTATGCACCAGGAATTGCCCAGGCAGGGACCCATCATAGAGGGACGGGGGGCTCAGGAGCGCCTCCTAGGGGAAGTCATGGGCAAATTTTAAAAACAGTCATTAGAAGTTTGGGACCAGGTTTGGAGGAGACGAAAGACATTTTACATCAAAAGTACGGTGAAATCGTGTGCTAAGTCACTTCAGTTGTGTTGGACTTTGTGACGCCATACCGCCAGACTCCTCTGTCCATGGCATTCTCCAGGCAAGAATACTGGAGTGGATTGCTGTGCCCTCCTCCAGGGGATCTTCCCAACCAGGGATTGAACCTATGTCTCTTATGTCTTCTGCATTGGCAGTTGGGTTCTTTGACACTAGTGCCACCTGGGAATAAATGTATTAAATAGCAATAGAGTTCCAGGAAAGATGAATGAGCTGGTCAGTGTGGCTAGAAGAGAGAGTCGACACAGCGAGGAGCCGTAGGAGAGGAGGGTCAGGTCATGAGAGCTGCAGCATCTCAGAATTTACCCTCCAGAGTGGAGGAACAAACCCATGCATTTCACTGGTGGACACTGTCGAAGCTGGATTTCACTAGGGACAGCCCAGCGACAGTGAGAGGGGGATTTTGAGGGGATGGAGTCAGAATGCAGCGTGAACAGGTAGAAAACTCCTGCAGCAGTCAGGTGAGAGGTGATTGGGGACCTGTATTAGCAGTGGCAGTGGGGAGGCAAAGAAGAGAGAGATTCTAGAAACTTTCAGAAAATCAAATGAGCACAGCAATGAGGAGGGAAAGGGAGGAAAGGGGATGATGCTGGTGGTCCTTGCCCAAGAGAGGCGGAGAACACAAGAGGTGGGGAGGGTGGTGGGGAAGGTAGATGCTACATTTCACCCAATTCATGCAGTTCGGAATGCATGTGAGACACCGCATACAGATAGATCTGTAAGTCAGAAGCTTGAGGGAGAGAAGCCAGGGCTGGAGAGAGAGATAGATGGAAGGACCAAGGGGAAAACACACGATACAAACAAATAAGATTCATTCCACAAACACCAACTGGGGATGTATCTTGTGTGAAGCGTTGTGCTGGTAGCTGTAAGAAATACAAAGATGAATCAGACTCAGACCAGATCCTGCCTTTTAGGAGCCTAGTAGAGAAGAAAAGAGTCATCAAAATTCGAACACACTAGAAAGAGATAGATACCAGCCATGAGAGGCGCTCAGAGAAATTTTCCCTGGTGGTCCAGCCACAGGAAATCAAGAAGGCATGGTCTCTGGTTGAGAGATCAGGGGAGGTGGTCAGGGGGCGGTGTTTAAGGGAGGACATAAAAGAGGTATGATTTGCATACATACACATGGAAGGGAATGGAGGGCACAAGGGGACAATGCCAAGGCAGGGCCGGGAATGCTGAACCAGGATAGTGCAGAAAGGGGGATCCTGGGCCGGAGAATGAACAGGAAGATTGAGATCCTTCTGTTCCCAGACAATAAAATGTTCTGTTTCTGTGGGTGATTCACAAGCAAAATGACAATCTTTCTCCTTGTGACCCTGTTGCTGCCGCTGCTGCTGTTAAGTCGCTTCAGTCATGTCTGACTCTGTACAACCCCATAGTCAGCAGCCCACCAGGCTCCTCCATCCCTGGGATTTTCCAGGCAAGAATACTGGAGTCAGTTGCCAGTTCCTTCTCCAATGCATGCATGCATGCTAAGTTGCTTAGTCACATCCAACTCTATGAGACCCTGTGGACAGCAGCCCATTAGGCTTCTCTATACACAGGATTCTCTAGGCAAGAATACTGGAGTGGGTTGCCATTTGCTGTGACCCTAGTGACCTGAAATGATGCTACCTGGGTAAGACAGCGTTTAGCACGAATGCTGGTGAACAACGTCTGGATGTAGATACAGCCCTTTGAAAGTGCTCACAGTACCACACAGAAATAGTTGCATGGCCCACTTCCCACTCCAGCTTTTTTCATTAGATAAAACTAGGTAAAAATGCACATTGAATCCAAGCTTGAGCAAAGAGGTAAAGGAACTCACCGGCGTGTAGGAGAGGAAAGTAGGGAAGAGGAAGACAGCTGAATGTCCAGTGCCGCAGAGAGGACCTCATGCAACTTCCTGATTCCTGGTAGAAATCCAGCATTGCCTTGTCCCGGTCCCCATGCTGAGGACCAGGGAACCCACCAGGAAGGGGAGTCTGGCAGGTGCCCTGTAAGTCCCTGAACTATCAGTTGGCAAAGCAAGGTCCACCATCCTGTCAGGACTTTTCCTTCCAAAGCAGATTTTCCCCCCTAACTGCTGTCCTGAGAACAGAACTTACAGGGCAACTGAGGCCCTCAGGTGAGGAGGAAATATAAAACCACTGGCTCAGCAGTGCTCGCCAGGAATCCCGCTGCCTCCAAAGTCATTTTAGATAGGAGGATAAAGATCCTCTTCTTAGAACACCCCAAGTCCTCTGGAGGTGATTCCTCATGCTCTGTGGGACACTTCCCCTTACCAAATCCCCTAAGCTGGACACTGGGGGCCCTTCCCATGACCTGATCCCTCACATGGTCCAAAGACCACTCCATCCGGGAGCACTTTAGCCAAGATGGGGCATATCTAGGGAGACTCTCTGGGGACTGTGAGAAGCAGAGGGGGCTAAGCACAGGGGCCCTGGACCAGCAGTTCAGCAAGACTCCAGGGTGACTGCAGAGGAGTCCCAGTGGGCCACAGGAAAAGGGTCACAGTCACCAAACTCCTTTCAATGGATCAGCACTGTGGGAAGTGACAGCTCCCTGCCAGGGCAGAAGTGGGTCCATCAACCCAACCTTAGGCACAGAAGCCCACCTCTGACCCCATAGATCCTCACCTCACACTCATAAATGGAAAAAAAAAAAAGAGTAGAGTTGCTTCAGCGGATGGAATAAAGTCACTTTATCGATTACTCTGAAGACTATTTAAACCAGGGATTGCTACTGTCCCATACATCCTTCATTCTCATATTCCTAGAAGGTATGAGCTGGAGACAACTTGAAGGTCATCTAGGCTGGGCTTCCCAAGGCACAGTACCTGCAGCCCATCTAGTGTTCCTGGTTGATGGCATGCCAATGGCTGGTAAAAGTGTCAAACATTTTTATTTCATAAAAGGTTTGTTATTTTTTTCCTGGCATATTTTGAAGTAATGAACTATTACTTCAGACCCATGGTTTTGCTGTCAGTTTCATCTAAGATAAAGCTAAAATAAGTTCAAACTGAAAAAAGACAGTCAATTTAAGTAAAAGTATTCTGAAAACACTAACACAGATTGTATAAAAATTTGGCAAAAAAAAAAAAAAAATCCTGAATGCCTAAAGTTTTGAAAACATTCATTTACAGATAAGAAAATTGAAGTTCAGGATGGTGAAGGAGCTTGCCTGAGGTTTCACAAACTTTCAAAAGGGCTAGAATGGATGCCTCCTGACTTCTTATTCAGTGGTCTTACCCAGGATGGAGCTGTTGGTCTACTTGGCCTTTTTTTTTCTTAAGAGTTTTAGATGTGGACTATTTTTAAAGTCTCTTCTCCAGTAGCATATTGGGCACCTACCAACTTAGGGAGTTCATCTTTCAGTGTCATATCTTTTAGCCTTTTTGTACTGTTTATGTGGTTCTCAAGACAAGAATACTGGAGTGGTTTGCCATTCTCTTCTCCAGTGGACCATGTTTTGTCAGAACTCTCCACTATGACCTGTCCATCTTGGATGACCCTACATGGAGCGGCTCATAGTTTCATTGAGTTAGACAAGGCAGTGGTCCATGTGATCAGTTTGATTAGTTTTCTGTGATTATGGTTTTCATTCTGTCTGCCAGCTGATGGATAAGGATAAGAGGCTTATGGAAACTTCCTGATGGGAGAGACTGACTGTCGGAGAAACTGGGTCTTGTTTTGATGGGCAGGGCTGTGTTCAGTCGGTCAGTTCAGTTCAGTCAGTTCAGTTGCTCAGTCATGTCTGATTCTTTGCAACCCCATGGACTGCAGGTTGCCAGGCTTCCTTGCCCATCACCAACTCCCAGGGCTTACTCAAACTCATGTCTGTCGAGTTGGTGATGCCATCCAACCATCTCATCCTTCTTCTCCTGCCTTCAATCTTTCCCAGCATCAGGGTCTTTTCCAAGGAGTCAGTTCTTCCCATCCAGGGGCCAAAATATTATCTTTAATCCAATATTCTGTTGATGGGCAGGGCTGTGTTCCCTCTCTGTTGTTTGACCTGAGACCAAGCTATGGTAGGGGTAATGAAGATAATGGCGACCTCCTTCAAAAGGTCTTGTGCACACACTGTTATATGCAGTATCCCTGACCCTAGAGCAGGCCACTGTTGACCCACGCCTCTGGCCAGAGACTCCTGAACATTCACAGGCTAGACTGGGCCAGTCTCTTGTGGTGTCACTGCTCCTTTCTCTTGGGTCCTGGTGTGCACAAGGTTTTGTTTGTGCCCTCTAAGAGTCTGTCTCCCCAGTCCTGTGAAAGTTCTGTAATCAAATCCCACTGGCCTTCAAAGTCAAATTCCCTGGGGGTTCTCAGTCCCTTTGTCAGATCCCCAGGTTGGGAAGTCTGTTGTGGCTCCTAAAACTTTCTTAACAGTGCGAGAATTTATTTGGTATAATTGTTCTGCAGTTTGTGGGTTGTCTGCTCAGTGGCCTTATGGTGGGGTTAATGGCGACCTCTCCAAGAGGGCTTACGGAATCAAGACTGCCAGGAGAAACATCAATAACCTCAGATACACAGATGACACCACCCTTATGGCAGAAAGAAAAGAAGAACTAAAGAGCCTCTTGATGAAAGTGAAAGAGGAGAGTGAAAAAGTGGTTTTAAAACTCAACAGTCAACAAACGAAGATCATGGCATCTGGTCACATCACTTCATGGCAAATAGATGGGGAAACAATGCAAACAATGACAGAATTTATTTTTTGGGTTCCAAAATCACTGCAGATGGTGACTGCAGCCATGAAATTAAAAGACTCTTGCTCCTTGGAAGATAAGCTATGACCAACCTAGACAACATATTAAAAAGCAGAGACATTACTCTGCCAACAAAGGTCCATCTAGTCAAAGCTATGGTTTTTCCAGTAGTCATGTATGGATGTGAGAAGTGAGTGAAGTAAAGTGAAGTCGCTCAGTCGTGTCTAACTCTTTGCGAACCCATGGACTGTAACCCACCAGGATCCTCCATCCATGGGACTCTCCAGGAAAGAATACTGGAGTGGGTTGCCATTCCCTTCTCCAGGGGATCTTCCCAATCCAGGGATTGGACCCAGGTTTCCCACATTGCAGGCAGATGCTCTAACCTCTGAACCACTGGACTATAAAGAATGCTGAGCACCAAAGAATTGACACTTTTGAATTGTGGTGTTGGAGAAGACTCTTGAGAATCCCTTGAATAGCAAGGAGATCCAACCAGTGCATCCTAAAGGAAATCAGTCCTGAATATTGATTGGAAGGACTGATGCTGAAACTGAAACTCCAATATTTTGGCCACCTGATGCAAAGAACTGACCCATTGGAAAAGACCCTGACACTGGGAAAGATTGAAGGCAGGAGGAGAAGGGGACAACAGAGGATGAGATGGTTGGATGGCATAACAGACGCAATGGACATGAGCTTGAGCAAGCTCCAGGAGTTGGTGATGGACAGGGAGGCCTGGAGTCCTTCAGTCCATGGGGTCACAAAAAGTTGGACACAACTGCGCGACTGAATTGAACTGATTTTTAACATCTCTATTGAATTTGTTATGATATATTACTTTTGCTTTGTGTCTTGCCTCTTTGGCCATGAGGCATGTGGGATCCTAGCTCCCTGAACAGGGATGGAACCCACACTCTCTGCATTAGAAGGCAAAGTCTCAACCACTGGACTACGAGGGAAGTCCCTTGACCAAGTCCCCAGTCCAGTCTTATGGAGTGCAGGTGGGCTCGTGGCCTGTACCACTCTGCCATGGGAGCTCTGAACAGAGCCCCAGTTGGGACATGTGGGCACAGCCCCATCCGAACTCCAGGTGGGGTCCAAGGAAGGTGACCATGCCCTGGAGAGGCTGGAGGCTTTAGATGTTGGAGCTGCTTACTCTGATCAGCAAAGCACTGAGGTGAGTAGGGCTAGAGACTGACACAACCAGTGTAAAGCCTAAGGATGGTGACCTGGATGTATACACTCTATGAAATTTGGGGAATAAAGAGAGAATCATGGAGAAGGAAATGGCAAGCCACTCCAGTATTCTTGCCTGAGAAATCCCATAGACAGAGGAGCCTGGCAGCCTACAGCCCACAAGGTTGCAAAGAGTTGGAAATAACTTAGAGACTAAACAACTACAACAATATAATTTTTTATTCTTATATGTAATTTGATAACAAAATAGACTAACAATTGTACAAAAAAAGAGAGAGAGCGAGAATCAAAGAGAGATGCTTTACCATCACTGCTGGGATGCATAATGCTTCTGAGTTTGTTTTGTGTAGCAACTGACCTCACTCTGTATGTAATACTAAGTTTAAAGCCCATAAAGGTCAAACTATGACCTACTCACTCATAAATCCATAACACTTATACATCTTAATGCCAAAGCCTTCTGCCCTCTTCCTCAGACGAAAAGGAGGGAGGAAACAAAGGCTGAATCCTTCAACAAATGTTTGGTGTCAGAGCTCCTGTCTGGATCCCACACACCCCTGTCTCCCTCATGGTGTTGGAGCAGCAGAAGTCACCTTAAGTTCACCCTAAGCCAACTCTGGGATTGGGAGCCAGAGCCCAGAAGGTCCCAGATACTGTTCCATGAAGCCACAGTCCAATGTGTCAATAAACAGAACGGCTGATTCATCCCAAGTTAGAAGGCTCCTTGACTCATCTTTGCCGCTATTCATGGACATCAGCAGCAGCAAGAGGTGTCAGGAGAATCATAAATAGCAGGGCAGCATTAAAAGGCTCCTGACCTCCCTGGATGTACCACGGGGACCACAAAGCAATATTGGGGAGGGCTACTGACATCAGCCTCTTATGTAGTCAAGACTTTTAATAAACTTCAGCAGATACTTGAAAGACTCACAGCTGATTTTACGAAAGAAAGTGAAGTTGCTCAGTTATGTCCAACTCTTTGCAACCCCCTGGACTGTAGCCTACCATGCTCCTCCATCCATGGAATTTTCCAGGCAAGAGTACTGGAGTGGGTTGCCATTTCCTTCTCCAGGGGATATTCCCGACCCAGGGATTGAACCCAGGTCTTCTGCATTGTAGGCAGATGCTTTACCATCTGAGCCACCAGGGAAGCCCCTGTTTTGTCCATCCTCAGACTCCTCAGCAAGGCAGAGAGCCCCCATCAACTTATAAATCCTTCCATATCGACAACTTGATTGTGACATGTCTGAGAGTACAATTCTACTTCTATGTCTGAATGTACATTTATATGAGGTATTTTGCTTTAAGGTATACTCTAACGTGTCTAGGGCTCTCATACAACTCTACTATATATGGCAAAGTTGAAGCCAAGCAGGAGACACAGGGAAGAGAAGATAGCATGTTTGCTAATCAGTGTCCTGTTTATATTTCTTTTGTCAAGTTTTAAGTACATTTTTGTTTTCACCAACGTTTGTGTTCATGAAACCCAGCAGTACCACTCAGGAAAGGCTAATGTGAGTGTATTTCACCTTAATTTGTAAATACCATATGCCTGTATTATAGCAAGAGCAATCTTTATCAACGCCTTCCTTAAGTGACAATTATAATCAATCCATGGGAGTCTAACAAAAACTAGCAAACCTGCGAATAGGACCCTATCACTTCTACCAAGTTGTTAGAATCTAGTCTGTTTGGGATCTGCAGACAAAATGAGGAGAATGTACTAGATCAGGGTCACTAGACTGTGGCCTCTAGGCCAAATGTGGCCCACTGCCTGTTTTTATAAATAAAGCTTTATTGGAACACAGCCACATACACTATTCATACAGTGTGTATGGCTGCTTTGGCACTATGATGGCAAGAGTTGGATAGTTGCAACAAAGCTTAAATGGCCTTCAAAGCTGAACATGTTTACCATTCGGCCCTTTACAGATCCTTGGCCTAATTTCCTGCCTTTAGCCATGCTAGGGGTCTCTCTGTGGGCATTTCTCCAACCAAGGCCCATGGGTGTGAGTTTGTGGTCATAAATATGGGCAAACTTCAGGTCTGTGAGAGAATCCCAAAGGTTTAGGGAGGGGCAGAATGTGAGGGAAGACAGCAAGATCTAGAGGAAAGATAACATCATTAGGAATAAGAATCTGAGTTTTTCCACCAGTGCTGACCTGAATATCCCCCACCATTACGTATATGCCTTCTTTTTGCTGTTGAGAATGTAATAACAATCTTTGTATCCGTGGATACCTGGGCAGAAGAGGAATTCCCATAATGACATCATTTGGTTTGATGAAAAAAATAAATGAGTGAAGTTCTTCCAGGGAAGTTTGGAGCTGAGATTATCATGCTAAACTACAGGATAGCTGCTAGGAAACCCTGTAAACAACAAAACTGAAGCTGACTTAACAATGCCCTGGATGTACATGACCACGTCCCAGCTTTGTCACGGGCACCTCCTGTGGCCCTGATGGCCCTAATTGCCTCAGTCTTCTCCTTGAGCCAAACTCCTCGAGGACTCCTCTAAGGTGTTGCTATGATCCCACCTGCTTTCCTGGCTCCCCAAGGCAGAGGGCCCCTGGGTAACACACTGCACACAGAAATTGTTACAGCCAGTTTGTGTGGCATCGCAAGAGTTTATCTAGACGATATTTACTAGACATCTCCCAGGGGCCAGGCATATAGGAAGTGCTTAATAATCATCTCATTTAATCATCATACCAGCCGAAGAGGTAGAATCTATTATTATTCCCATTCTATAGATAAGAAAAGTGAGAATAGAGAGATTGAGCGATTTTTGCCAAGGACACTGGAAAATCTAGTCAGTGGAGGAATGAGGATTTAATTTTTTTGGTCTTTCTGATAGCAAAATCATTGTTATAAACTACCAGAGCTAGACCATAGAACTACACAGTACTACACCATAGGACTTACAGTCTTCACTGGCTTCTTGGCTTCTCAATGACTTTTGCTCAGATCCAACCTCAGGCTTCTATAATGCTTGGTCTTGTGGCCCAATCTAGTTCTTCACTCTTTGAAATGGCTTAGATACTCCAACATAACAACACCTTGCCTAATTCTCTATGTGTCTTCCTAACCTCCATTAAGTAAAGATTTTTGGTGTGCTACCCAAAAGAAGCACATTCATTCCACCTTGCAAAACTGGAGAAGCCAGCCAACCCTCATGCCACCAAGCTGCAGTCATAATGGCAGAGTCAAGTCTGAAGTCAGATGTACTTGTCTTGAAACCTGGTTCCACCTGCGTGACCTTGGGTCTCTAATTTACTTTCTGTCTCAGTGTTCATATCCAAAAAATGGGAGAATTAATATCTATTTCACAAAGCTGCTACAGAAATTGCTATTCTTCCTGAAGATAATCCCATACATTGTCTGGAACAGAATGAGTGAAGGGACAGCTTCACTACTATGAATATTACCAACTCTTAATATTGAGTTAAACCCCACAGAGATCATGATGCTTGCTTTCAAAAAGATCTTCAGGAATTTTTGAAACTAAGTATTTAAAAGTAAATTGTTGGCATCTATATCAAAACTAGGAGAAAGCAATGGCAACCCACTCCAGTACTCTTGCCTGGAAAATCCCATGGACAGAGGAGCCTGGTAGGCTGCAGTCCATGGGGTCGCTAGGACTTGGAACACGACTGAGAGACTTCACTCTCACTTTTCACTTTCCTGCATTGGAGAAGGAAATGGCAACCCACTCCAGTGTTCTTGCCTGGAGAATCCCAGGGATGGGGGAGCCTGGTGGGCTGCCATCTCTGGGGTCGCACAGAGTCGGACACAACTGAAGCGACTTAGCAGCAGCAGCATATCAAAACTAAGCTAAATTGCTGAAGAGAATATTACATCAAGTTTTTAACAGATATTAGTATCCTTAACAGATATTAGTATCCTACTGAAAATTTGGCCTCTTAGCTATTTTCCTTGCTGTCTAGAGAAATGAGGGTAACTGAAGGCCTCTGTGAGCTTCAGGAAAGAGAAGAACAGAATTACAAAGAGGGTTTAAAGAATGGGATGGAATGGGAAATCACTTGGCACACAGTTCTGCCAAAGATCATCGTCAAATGTTAAGTGTTAATGATACGATTGAATGTTCCTTGAGTAGAATCTTGTCTTATGAATTTCCTCTCTCCTTAATAATTAAAAAAAAAGTACCCGAAGCCTGCCGTGAAAGGATCAATAACTAAATGAATGAATGAGTTGATGATTTTTTTTTTAATCAATGACAGGTCAGTAATGCTTTAAGAGTGGTTTTTTTTTTTTTTTTTTTTTAGTTTCTAGAAACTAACTGCAAAAGTGTGAGAACAAATATATAAAGAAGCCTAAGTTTTTACTGTTACTTGACTTTCACAATTTTAGAGTTGGAAGTCCCCAACTTCCCTCATTCCTCCTCTGCCAATAAACCTGCTGCCAGCTGTGAGGGAGAGTGGCTGAAGCCAAGGTTAGCAGGTGGGGTCAGCAGACTGAACAGACTCTAGCTTTCAGGCTTAGCTGCCTGGAAGAGCCACAGAAAGACAGACCTGTAGCCCACCTCAGTTGTGGGTCCTAGTGCTCATAGAGTTGTTGGCTTTAGAACAAAAATGGGGACACATATCAAATGAGTTTCAGCAGACAGAACAACAAAACCCAGTAAAAGGGCATGTAATAAACATATCTCAGGCACTCACCATGGACCAGCACATGAACTGGGTACTTCTTAGAGTATATCATGATTGTGCTTCGTCCCTCAGTTGTGTCTGACTCTTTGCAACCCAATGGACTACAGCCTGCCAAGTTCCTCTGTCCATGGGATTTCCCAGGGAAGAATACTGGAATGGGTTGTCATTTCCTCCTCCAGGAGATCTTCCCGACCCAGGGATCAAACCCACGACTTCTGCATTGGCAGGCAGATTCTTTACCGCTTGAGCTCCCTCTTAGAGTATATAGATTCTGATAACTGCCTCAGTTCAAATCTTAGCTCTGCAATCTTAGAGTTGTTTCTCTTGAGGCAGTTTACTTAGCTTGTCTGTTCCTCAATCCCTTCATTTGTAAAATGAGATAATAAACTCTACCTAAGGATGTTGTGACATGAATGACAAATAAATGAATGCATTTTAAAGTACTTAGTAGTAAACACATAGTTAAGTGCAAAATACGATCATGATGATGGTGGTGGTGGTGGTGGGGAGATCTTCCGATCCTTCTAACATCTCTACAACTTAGACTGCATTGCCTACTATATTAAATGAGTGAATCAGGGACTCATGGCTTCTCAGCCTCCGATAAAGGGAACGGTTCCAAGCTGTATCTGGAGCAGAAGTCCACCATTTTCTATGTTACCTAAGCCAACCTCTTCATAATGAAAGCCAACAGAAGGAGGTTTGTTAAGGTTGCATCCATCTATGGGCTATTTGACAGGAAAGTCTTTGAAGATACAGGAACTACGGTAACTAGTGAGGTCCATTCACTTGTTTCCCTGAGTTAGAATAAGAGTGGTAGAAAGTGGGGAAGCTGGCAGCCCAGGAATACAATGAGAAACCTCGTAAGGTTGACAGGAGTCAGGGGAGGTCTGAAGTGAGGTGACCTAATGAGTGAATGGATAGTATGAACATTTAATAATGGTATGAAAATGGGGACATTTACAGTGTAGACTGGACAAGTTTCCCATTCATGGCCACAGGAACAACAGAAACAGGTGCAAAAAGCCAAACCACAAAGTGCTGAGGCTGGGGGCTCACAAGATGACTTGGACCCTGCCCAACCCACCAGTCCCAGGTTTCATGAAATTTTGCTTTTAAGATTTTTTTTTTTTAATATCAGAAGATTCCTGTCTCCCTTACCTCCCTATGAATTTCTACAGTCAAACTTCATTACAGAGATGGTCTGAGTAGATCTCCATTCTTTAAAGCTAAAAAGTTTAATCAATACATTCATGTCACAGATGAAGCCATGAAGCCTCCCAAAGGATCAGTTCAGTTTAGTCACTCAGTCGTGTCCGACTCTTTGCAACCTCATGAATTGCAGCACACCAGAGTTCACCAAAACTCATGTCTATCAACTCAGTGATGCCATCCAGCCATCTCATCCTCTGTCGTCCCCTTCTCCTCCTGCCCCCAATCCCTCCCAGCATCAGGGCCTTTTCCAATGAGTCAACTCTTCACATGAGATGGCCAAAGTATTGGAGTTTCAGCTTTAGCATCATTTCTTTCAAAGAACACCCAGGACTGATCTCCTTTAGAATGGACTGGTTGGATTTCCTTGCAGTCCAAGGGACTCTCAAAAGTCTTCTCCAACATCACAGTTCAAAAGAATCAATTCTTCGGAGCTCAGCTTTCTTCACAGTCCAGCTCTCACATCCATATATGACCACTGGAAAAACCATAGCCTTGACTAGACGGACCTTTGTTGGCAAAGTAATGTCTCTGCTTTTGAATATGTTATCTAGGTTGGTCATAACTTTTCTTCCAAGGAGTAAGCGTCTTTCAATTTCATGGCTGCAATCACCATCTGCAGTGATTTTGGAGCCCCCCCAAAATAAAGTCTGACACTGTTTCCACTGTTTCCCCATCTATTTCCCATGAAGTGATAGGACCAGATGCCATGATCTTCGTTTTCTGAATGTTGAGCTTTAAGCCAACTTTTTCACTCTCCTCTTTCACTTTCATCAAGAGGCTTTTTAGTTCCTCATCTGCCATAAGGGTGGTGTCATCTGCATATCTGAGGTTATTGATATTTCTCCCGGCAATCTTGATTCCAGCTTGTGCTTCTTCCAGCCCAGCGTTTCTCATGATATATTTTGCATAAAAGTTAAATAAGCAGGGTGACAATATACAGCCTTGACGTACTCCTTTTCCTATTTGGAACCAGTCCATTGTTCCATGTCCAGATCTAACTGTTGCTTCCTGACCTGAATATACATTTCTCAAGAGGCAGGTCAAGTGGTCTGGTATTCCCATCCCTTTCAGAATTTTCCACAGTTTATTGTGATCCACACAGTCAAAGGCTTTGGCATAGTCAATAAAGCAGAAATAGATGTTTTTCTGGAACTCTCTTGCTTTTTCCATGATCCAGCAGATGTTGGCAATTTGATCTCTGGTTTCTCTGCTTTTTCTAAAGCCAGCTTGAACATCTGGAAGTTCACAGTTCACATATTGTTGAAGCCTGGCTTGGAGAATTTTGAGCATTACTTTACTAGCATGTGAGATGAGTGTAATTGTGTGGTAGTTTGAGCATTCTTTGGCATTGCCTTTCTTTGGAACTGGAATGAAAACTGACCTTTTCCAGTCCTGTAGCCACTGCTGAGTTTTCCTAATGTGCTGGCATATTGAGTGCAGCACTTTCCCAGCATCATCTTTCAGGATTTGAAAGAGCTCAACTGGAATTTCATCACCTCCACTAGCTTTGTTCATAGTGATGCTTTCTAAGGCTCACTTGACTTCACATTCCAGGATGTCTGGCTCTAGGTGAGTGATCACACCATTGTGATTATCTTGGTCGTGAAGGTCTTTTTTGTACAGTTCTTCTGTGTATTCTTGCCACCTCTTCTTAATATCTTCTGCTTCTGTTAGGTCCAGACCATTTCTGTCCTTTATCGAGCCCATCTTTGCATGAAATGTTCCCTTGGCATCTCTAATTTTCTCGAAGAGATCTCTAGTTCTTCCCATTCTATTGTTTCCCTCTATTTCTTTGCACTGATCACTGAGGAAGGATCAATTCTTATCTCTCCTTGCTATTCTTTGGAACTCTGCATTCAGATGCTTATATCTTTCCTTTTCTCCTTTGCTTTTCACTTCTCTTCTTTTCACAGCTATTTGTAGGGCCTCCCCAAACAGTCATTTTGCTTTTTTGCATTTCTTTTCCATGGGATGGTCTTGATCCCTGTCTCCTGTACAATGTCATGAACCTCATTCCATAGTTCATCAGGCACTCTGTCTGTCAGATCTAGTCCTTTAAATCTATTTCTCACTTCCACTGTATAATCACAAGGGATTTGATTTAGGTCATACCTAAATGGTCTAGTGGTTTTTCCCTACTTTCTTCAATTTAAGTCTGAATTTCGCAATAAGGAGTTCATGATCTGAGCCACAGTCAGCTCCCAGTCTTGTTTTTGTGGACTGTATAGAGCTTCTCCATCTTTAACTGCAAAGAATATAATCAATCTGATTTTGGTGTTGACCATCTGGTGATGTCCATGTGTAGAGTCTTCTCTTGTGTTGTTGGAAGAGGGTGTTTGCTATGACCAGTGCATATGATCAGAGGGCAGACACACTGAAACCATACTCACAGAAAACTAGCCAATCTAATCACACTAGGACCACAGCCTTGTCTAACTCAGTGAAACTAAGCCATGCCATGTGGGGCCACCCAAGATGGGCGGGTCATGGTGGAGAGGTCTGAGAGAATGTGGTCCACTGGAGAAGGGAATGGCAAACCACTTCAGTATTCTTGCCTTAAGAACCCCATGAACAGTATGAAAAGGCAAAATGATAGGATACTGAAAAAGGAACTCCCCAGGTCATTCGGTACCCAATATGCTACTGGAGATCAGTGGAGAAATAACTCCAGAAAGAATGAAGGGATGGAGCCAAAGCAAAAACAATACCCAGTTGTGGATGTGACTGGTGATAGAAGCAAGATCAGATGCTGTAAAGAGCAATATTGCATAGGAACCTGGAATGTCAGGTCCATGAATCAAGGCAAATTGGAAGTGGTCAGACAGGAGATGCCAAGAGTGAACATAGACATTCTAGGAATCAGCAAACTAAAATAGACTGGAATGGGTGAATTTAACTCAGATGACCATTATATCTTCTACTGTGGGCAGGAATCCCTCAGAAGAAATGGAGTAGCCATCATGGTCAACAAGAGTCCGAAATGCAGTACTTGGATGCAATCTCAAAAATGACAGAATGATCTGTTTGTTTCCAAGGCAAACCATTCAATATCACAGTAATCCAAGTCTATGCCCCAACCAGTAATGCCGAAGAAGCTGAAGTTGAATGGTCCTATGAAGACCTACAAGACCTTTTAGAACTGACACCCCAAAAAGATGTCCTTTTCATTATAGGGGACTGGAATGCAAAAGTAGGAAGTCAAGAAACACCTGGAGTAACAGGCAAATTTGGCCTTGGAATGCGGAATGAAGCAGGGCAAAGGCTAATAGAATTTTGCCAAGAGAACGCACTGGTCATAGCAAACACCCCAAAGGATAGCAGGTTACACAAAATGGTAAAGCCAGGATCTGAATACCACCTTCCAACTAAATGCAGGGTTTCTTTCCACTATACCCCAGTTCCCACTCTACAGGAATGGGGGAGGGTAGCCAGCAAGATGGATAGCTGATCAATTGCAATGGCTAATAGATTCACAAGTTCCCAAATCTACTGCATCTCGGCAAGACATGCACAGCCAGACCATGGTGCCGGGTAGGGGAGGTTTGCAAGGCGACTCTCCCACGGCTTTTGGAATAGCCCTCAAATGGACCTGGGAAGCTCCAAGGTCTTGCACATCAGACTGTTGAGACAACCAAAAACAAAGTGTTTGTCTTATTTAGGGGTCTTGCTATTTTAGGAACTGCCCACCATTTTCCTAATGGGAGGCCAAGAACATAAAGATGGGTTTGGCAGGGGGACAGTGTGGCCTTTAGGTCAGTCTAGCCCCATCATGGATGGCTTGAGTCCCTAGATAAGCTCCTTGGACTGAATCAGAACCTGTCTTTTTGTACCTTCCAATTTATTATTCGAGTTCTGTTCTTTGTGGTAACACAAAATGTCTTAACTCCTCTATCTGGTTCTTAAAGATCAGAAGGACCAGCCCTGATAAATTAGAGTCTGCTCTCTTCAACTCAACAAATACTATCAATTGACAAGAAAGATGCAAAAGTGACTCTGATGAATGAGATTGCTAACAAATTTTTGGTAACAGGTTTGTTGAACATTAAAGGTGCTGAAAGGAAAAGCATATTGCCCTGTTTCCCTTGCCCACATACACTTAATAAGTACCTGACAGTCTCGATGGCATATAACGATGCCATGCTTACAACTGCTCTTCTCTGCCCTAGGAATGGTTGAGCTGGAGGAGGGGAATGAAGAGAGCTTCAAGCAAAGTAATATGTGACTCTAGACAGCTGAAGTGAACTTGAGTAAGGATGCTCAGGTAGGAGCAAGCATGTGTCTTCTGGCACAAGTGGGCTGCCATCCTGGAAACACAACCCTGCTGCTGCTGCTGCTGCTGCTAAGTCGCTTCAGTCGTGTCCGACTCTGTGCGACCCCAGAGACGGCAGCCCACCAGGCTCCCCCGTCCCTGGGATTCTCCAGGCAAGAACACTGGAGTGGGGTGCCATTGCCTTCTCCAATGCATGAAAGTGAAAGGTGAAAGTGAAGTCTCTCAGTCGTGTCTGACTCTTAGTGACCCCATGGGCTAAACACAACCCCAGGGCTCCCCATGTGTGTGCTCTGTGGGCTTTGTGCTAACTCAGCCTGAAGTGTGACTTCCCCAGAATGGAACTTCTACAAGCTTATTTTCTAAATTATTTCTCCCAGAAGAAAACTATGTGTCTTGGGCTCACCTGGGGCTCCCAGAAACAGGAAGCCTGGGGATCCCCGAGGAGCCAGCAGTTGAAGGCCATAGGAACTGGCCGACACTGGCCAGTGGGCTCCACACAGGGGCTAGTGGTTATGAACGGCACCCAGGCTTGATTGATGGGTTCTCCTCACAAACTCTCAGACAAATGCTCAAAGATTTTTTTCCCCTCAGTTGTGAACTGTGCCTAAGTAGAGTGAACTATAAAAGATATCATCTAACAGTGGGAGTTATCATATATATTAGCATGTATACATATAAACACAAACACACATTTATCAAACTGAAGCATTTTTGAAAGGCTACTTGCTGTTAAAAATATACTTAACCAACCCATATTCATATAGGAAGTCTATTAACACTGTCATCTTTAATTACAAACATGAAATATGTAGATAATACATTAAAATTACATTATGTACTATTAAATTCTCATGCATACTTTAAGAAGAAAAATGTAGATCACATGGTAAATTAGCAAAAGTACAACATGAAAATTTAAATTCACAGAGTCTGACTATCTAATGTAAACTTGTATTAAAACCTGGTCTTCAATGGAATAAATGATTTGCTAATAACTGAAGAATTTCTTGACTTTGGTTTAAGCTCACATGTCAGTTTACATTTGATGATTTTGTTTTCACTTGTTCAAGAGCTTGCAAAATAGTATCCTTGTATGCTTTTGTAGTTTTAAGTGTCAATTATCTGGCTAAATTCGAAATAAATCTCTTCAGCCAAGTTTGAATCAAGCAAGAGGTTAAAATACATCGTGTGACCCTCTAAGCAATAATATAAGATTTCTGGAGGGAAATCCAATTGTTCTATGTAAGGAAGAAACAGTACCTCCTTGGAAAAAATAATTCAAAAGTTTTAGGATGTGATTGAAAAATAAGAAAAGCAAAAGGTTTTTCAAAGTTTTAAATTGCCAAGTTCTCAGCTGAGGTATTGGTTTTCTGTAAGCTCAAGATTTTGCTGATGATATATTTATACTGGGCACAATGTAAGAAGGAACTTACCAATTCTCCTCCATACAGTGTCAAAAGGATACAAAAAAGGGTCTTTCTTGGCATCTCATTCTCTCATTACTTACATTTTGTGTGTAAAACAAAACACAGCCAACAGCGAATGTAAAATATAAAAATACACAGTGGTCCCTGCACTGAGGCAATATGGATGAGAAAAGTGTAAATACAATGAAAGAAATGTAAACTTTAAGGTGTTCACAGAACCATTAATTCCCTCTGCACATACTGGAAATATTTAGGATTATCAGTTAAGCTTTTATATATACATTTTCTCAACAAGAGAGAAAAGGTTGGGTATATTCATGTTTTGATAATAACCTTAACTTTTCTCTTTTTTTGAATTATGCTATTTAGATCCAACTGGAAACCTCATCAGTATTGATCGTTACAGTTAATGAAAAATAGCCCTGCTATTGTTATTTCATAACTAACAGGGTTTGGGTAATAAGATTTCATTTAAGTGCATTTTGCTGCCCAACACTGTTACTAGTCAAAGGACTTTGCTACCTTCTAATGCTTATACTGCTGTCATGCGAGGAGCCTCAAATGGCTGCCTACTTACTTCCAAAGGATACCGCACAAAGAGTATCAGATAGTCTACCAGTCCCTGAGTCTCTCAAGAAGAAACCATCAGAGACTCTGGGAACGACATCTTCAAACAGGATATCCTCAGGCTTGATTTCTAAGCTGAGGGCAGATACACAACTTCAGACTTTGAAACTGTTTCCAGAATAGAATGTAAAGGATAGGAGAGGCAGAGTCTGAGGGTGGATGGCATAGGGCTGGAGGAAGGTGGGATGGGAAGGGGGCTGCGAGAGGCTTCACTGACCACATGGTCTCTGCAAGGATGGGAGGCAGTACATACGTCTTTGGTTTGCCTGGGGAGCCCTGTGCTCCTGCAGAAGTCATAGGCTTTTCTGAATTTTCCATGGAGGTGTGGGTCTATCCACATCCAAGGGCAAGTCGGAGACACATACAAGACTTGCCCACCCTCACGCTTTGCTCAAGCCCTTCTAAGGGCTTCTCTGCCCGCTCCAGTTTAGTCGAAAATAACATGGCATAAACTAAAGTCAAGCTGAAGGAGTAATCACTCTCGTTTTATTTGGAAAGCTGAACGTCACTGTTGGTCTGTCATGGGTAACCAGTAGCATATGAAGGAAAGGGCTCAGAGTCCCAGGTTTAAGGCTGATTTTTGTTCTCTTTCTAATTCCTTGTCCACTGTCCATTAATTTCTGCCCAGGAAAACTCAACAAAAAGCATTAACAATACAGGACTTTTCCTAGGGGTTATTACATTTTAAGGACACCATCTATTTCCTCAAATTATTTGGCATCCTTGATCAGCCACCCATCCCCATAAATATGTGCACACATACGCATCTACACACTCACACTTCTCTAGTGAACCTATCAGAGCATCTCATTCTGCGGATAGAAGGCGGGGTCCTTGCTGTGGTGAAGATAGGGTGTGGCAGCCAGGACAGCTTCAGTCTGTCTTCCCTCAGAAGCTCACAGCACTCCCCCGATCCCCACGAAACACATCTTCTGACATCTCATCCGTCCTAAGCTCATACTTTGGGTCTTTCTTTCAGACACAGCCACATCCAACAGGAATTCCTGGGAATCTCTTTACAGTTCTCTTCGCCCTAAACAATTTTGTGGTGTTCTTTGAAATGGTCTTGGACCAAAAGAAACCAAACAAAAACTATCCAAGACAAAGACCACTTCCCACATTGATGGGAGGCTGTGGATGGCTGGTGGGAAGTCCACTATCGTGCCTTTCTTTTCAATCAGACCATATGATAAATACAAAATCAATGCAGCTCCTACCTCTGTCTACCAAGTCAATGCCAGGGATGACACTGACGATCTGCCCATTCTCACCACAATCTGGAAACTGCAAGCTACACTGAAGAAAACAAGCTTCCTCGAGAGAGGAAACCCTGGTCTTTAATGAAGGAAGTACAGGTACTCTAGCCCTTATGTTGTAAACCTCAATTAGCACAGTAATCTCATTTACCCACTCACTTTCTGGCATATTTGAGGTTGACTATTTGCTATGGAAAGACTCTTTTCTCAACCACATAGTTTCAACAAACTAGAGCAGCTTACACATATACAGGTAATCTATCAAATAAGTCATTCCTGGAGACACTGGCTGAGGAAGAAACGGAAGACTTGCATTTTGAGATTTTATGGGGATATCTTCCATGCCAAACATTTAGACAATGGAAATTAAATGTGAAGTAAGCCAGAAAGAAAAACACTAATACAGTATAATAACGCACATATATATATATATATATATGGAATTTAGAAAGACGGTAATGATAACGCTGTATGCAAGAGAGCAAAGGAGACACAGATGTATAGAACAGTCTTTTGGACTCTGTGGGAGAGGGCGAGGGTGGGATGATTTGGGAGAATGGCATTGAAACATGTATAATATCATATAAGAAACGAATCGCCAGTCCAGGTTTGATGCAGGATACAGGATGCTTGGGGCTGGTGCACTGGGGTGACCCAGAGGGATGGTACGGGGAGGGAAGTGGGAGGGGGGGTTCAGGATGTACACCCATGGAGGATTCATGTTGATGTGTGGCAAAACCAATACAATATTGTAAAGTAATTAGCCTCCAATTAAAATAAATAAATTTAAATTTTAAAAAAATAATAAAAAAATAAAATGTGCTCAGTTTTCCCCAATCTAATATGCAAAACTAAATAGCACATAGTGATGGTACAAGAGTAATAGGTTAATTACAGTTTAGACCAAGACCTCATTTGGTTTGAAAGCGCGCATCCTCTCCCATACACAGATAATCAGTCAAGTCTCAGCTTGCTTTCAGGCTACCCGCGGAACAGGTGATGTATCGATTTTACTAATAAAAATATTGAGTGAGTCAGGCATTTTTCGTTTCTACTGGGAAACACATTCATTTATTCCACAAATAATTATTTAGTACTCTGTGAATGCATTATTCCAGGTATTAAAGATATACCAGTGAACAAAACAATATCAAACAAAACCCATGCCTGTCACTGTAGCACTTAATGTCTGTCGAGTGAGACTCTAAAATATAGAATGTTAGAGAAAATTCTCTAATTTTCAGAAGGGATGCTGACGGGAGGTTTCCGAGCTGGACTAGTGGGAGAGGCAAGGCTCTATTTATTGGCATGTCCTTTACTGTAAGAGGATGGGAAGCCAGGACCAACTTTCTCCCAGCTGGGAGAAGATGCCTCGGTAGCAGCAAGCAGACTGGGCAATCCAGTCACTCAGCAAACATGCATGGAGAAACTATTAGAAGATATTCCGATCTAACTGAATAATCCCTTTCTAAGACAATCCAATGCACCCATCTGAGGTTGTCTCTGATTTGTAACAGTTACTCCCTATCTAGGCATGTTCCTAGAGAACCGTCAGGGAGTGGTGCCGTGGAAATAACTGCAATTTTTACTTACACCACAGGTGGAGACATTTCCCATAAATGAGAAATCAGCTTATGAACAAGATCGATGATGAGACTGTGGAGATGGATCCTCCAGGGCTGCGGCACCCACATTCTTAAGGTCAAGGTAGTATAGGCTGAGAGGCTATGGTTGCGCTGCTCTTACCATGACTGAGATGTGCAGGATTCTCAGCTCCTCTTCTGCTGACTCATGCTGCGGTTCTTCGGTTGGATCTTGCCCAGGGAGGCTTGGGGCGCCATCCTGGTGGTGGATGTGAAAAAGTAAAGTGCCATTCTCCAGCCACTGCTGCCTCCAGCGCACCAGAGGGATGTCCTCCGTGTTGCCTGAGATCTCTAGAGCACAGACACCAAAGGCACAGGTCAGAATTCCAAGTGGGCCAGTCCACATCTAGAGTTTCATCTTCTTTTAAGACACTGCCTCTGAATTAGTCAATGTCAGCTGAAGACAACAAAGGGTTTCTAACTACAGTTGAGTCAGGCTTACTGCTGCCCCAAATCTTAAGGAGGGGAAGAGGCCCTGAGAAGAACAGAATTAATCCCCCATCAGTCTTTGCACCATAAGCTAATGGCCCAGGCTCCCGCCCACTGAGAAAAATACAAAGGTAAAAATTCAAGTTTTTCACCATACTTCTATGATCAACAGCATCCTTTACTCAGCACAGTTTGAATACCCTGATGACCCACTGAGGTAAACAGAAGGTTGTTTGCCTCTTGTAAATTTGAAAGTGTGAGTTCCCTAGCAATTACTCTTAGACACCAGTGACTCTACCAAGGAGAGAGTTAGTAATTGGCACTTATGGAAGAGTCCTGGGAGGGTACTGCAGAGCAACTGGAGCTGGGAGGTCATTTCTAAAACCACCATCGTTCGCTGCTTAGTCCACTGGAGATGTCTGATACTGGCTTTTGGCAGGTAATGTTTTAATTCCCTTTAATTTTTCTCTTCATTTTTGCAGAACAAAGATGATGTACATGAGAGGATGATGAAGAAGTGGGCCCTTATCACAGACTTAAGTGCTCATCTTCTTTCTGAGCTCTAGATGCAGGCACTGAAATAACATCAACAATGAATACCAATATACACAAACCTGTTATGCACGATAGGAGCTCGGCTATGCTGCAGAAGTATACTGCTATATGTCCCTTTCTCTAATATTCCTAAGCCGTATTGTATCAAAGTTTTGAGACATCCCACTATAGAAAGAACCTGATTAACCCAGCATTCTTGAGTTTCACTTGTCCCTAACACCATTTTTTTTTCCCCTTAACAACTACTATCACCCTCGAAAGCTAATATTCTGCTGAACATACTTGGCAAAGCATTGCTTTAAAATTTTCATTTTTTTTGAAAGGCATGGCTTCTTCTCCCAAAATGTATCACCTTTGACCAAAAAATTCAATATACATAAAAATGATTTAATAAGATCCATTTAGAAGAGTATTTTCATCAAGTAGCACAATCATAAAGAGGAAAGCAATTTTAAACATTTATCGAGTTTATAAATATCTTTCACTATTTGTGGGAGTGTACAAATGATGTTCTGCTGTACTTATTTACTTATATATTTATTCTTTAATTTATTTAACCTACCTGCACTGGATATGTGCTCCATAAGCACTGGCACTGCTCTAGGCACCCAGAGACCAAACTGAATGAAATCCTCGACAAGTTCTCCAAAGCAACCCACTGTGAGGGAATGTGTTCTGTTACACCACATGCATAAAAGCTTTGTGGAGACAGAAGAAGGAAAGAGTAACCTTGCTTGGACAGAGGGTGGACGATGGAAGGAGAGCAGACTTGCCAAAAGATGTTATGGTGTTGGGCCTTGAAGAGTGGACTTTGTTAAGTAGACAGAGATGTGGGGAATGGACATTCAGACACTGATAGGAGAATACGGAGAAGAAAGAGAAGGAATATTGGCTGGTCTTCTCAGGGAAATTAAGTGAGGGGGATTCAGATCCACAGGTCATCAGCCTGTCTCTAAAAGACACTGCGATGATTCTCTGGCTCAGGGGTTCACACCCCTGGGGCCATGGGCCGGCACCGGTCTGCACTGCAGGAGGCGAGCGGTACGCAAGGGAGCAAAGCTTCATCTGCCGCTCCTCATCACTCCCCATTGCTCACATTGCACCTGAATCATCCCCTCCCCACCCCTCTATTTGGGCCCCCCCACCCCATCCATGGAAAAAGTGTCTTCCACGAAACTGGTCCCTGGTGCCAAAGAGGTTGGGGACTGCTGCTCCAGTTCATCCTACCATCCTACAGACCAGAGAGGAGAATAAACTTAGAAGCGTGCAGGAGGGTGAGGGTGTAGCAAAGACAGGGTGCTCAGAGGCCCCTTCATTCTCAGCCTCTCTCCATAATTATCTGAAGGACCCAGTTGCCCTGTTGGGCTGGTCAGAGTCTGTGCTCTCGAAGTGACCGGCACAAGCATCGAGGACACGGCAGTGGGCAGAGGGTGTGAGAATGGAACGTGCCCTGAAGCCCAGCCCTGCCTTCCCCCAGGCACAGCTCCATTTGTTAAGTGAGGAAGTGACGCGGGCTTCCCAAATCCACCCTTCCTCTAAGGGTTGTTTAAGATTTCCAGGTAAACAGAAACCCCTGGCCACACCTCCATGGGCACCTGGGTCGACCTGTGGCTACCACACCATGCTTCATCACAAGCCCTGCAATCACAAACCCCACTCCCCAGCACTTACACTTTCTAACCACGCATCAAGCCTCCACATCAAAGCCCTGAAAGACTTCTCCTGGGAGACACCCTTCCCCCTCCCAGGTCTGTTTCCTGCAGCTGCGGTAGAAACCAAACTCTATCTCCTCCTCACCACAGACATAAAAGTCACAGGCAGGGACGGACATGAACACACTGCTGTATTTTAAATGGATAACCAACAAGGTCCTACTGCATAGCACAGAGAAATCTGTTCAATGTTATGTGGCAGTCTGGATGGGGAGGGAGTTTGCGGGAGAATAGATACCTGTATACGTATGGCTGAGTCGCTTTGTGATGCACCTGAAACTATCACAACATTGTTAATGAGCTCTACTCCAATATGAAATAAAAAGTTTAAATTAAAAAATTACAAGCAGCAACAGCTCCTAATAGAGCACTTAATGGCCTAATTAAATCATCTAGAGCAACACACATTCAGCCTCTTGCCTGCACTTGCTCTAACCCACCTTGGAATTTATTCTGCACATGCCGGGTGCCTCTTTAGCCTTTCCTGTAACTATTTAAGAGGAATCCAGCACCTGATACCTCTAAAGCCCTTTTTTTATCTCCCTGGAGACCTTCATCAAGGAGGTCAGGCTCATTAGCTCTGTTTTAACTGTGGAAGCAAAGGCAAGTAAATACCCAGACCAAAGTCACCCTAGCCTGACACAGAACAGGGACTAAGACAGATGAAGGAACTTCTATCAGATCCCCTCAACCTCCAACACACATATCAGACAACATGACCTTCGAACATGCATAAAGGAGGAAGCAATTGAGTTTAAAGTCCATGGGGTCTTTTAGGAGTTTTTGTGCTGTAGTACTTTAATTCTTTGCACAAAGTCTTGGTATTCCATGAGTTATTTTACAATTGAAATATAATTGACAAACCATAAAATTCACCCTCTCAAATATATACAATTCAGTGGGTTTTAGCATATTCACAAAGTTGTGCAACCATCACCACTCTAATCCAGAAACTTTTCATCACCCCCAGAAGAAACCCTGCACCCAGAGGCAGCCAAGACTGTTTTTGAGAAGGAAGGAGTTCTGCTTCAAAATTCTAGGGGTGATGGTGCAGTGGGTATACGGAGAGGTGGGCTGAGAACACAGAATCTCTACCCTTGGCTTCCAGTTCAGCCCTCTGAACCTATCTATGAGTAGTTGATGCCAAATTCCTTTGGAAAATTATATTCTGTTTCTGTCCAGACCAGAACCATCATAGAGGGCAATGGGCGAAAGAAGGAAGTTACCATACCTGTCAGTGAAGGTGGCTGTCATTTTTTAGATTAAACATAATTACAGAATGATAGGTTCCTCCTTGGCTTTTTCCCACCTCTCCTGGCAACATCTGGCATGGGAGAGCTAAAATGCTAAACCAGGAAGTTATTTACTTATGCTCTATCTGGCCTGGGTTAACCAAAGAAAAAACACACAGGGACAGTAAATGTCTTGTGAATTTCATCACAGCGGGGCTGAGATCAGAGGCTTGGAACACCAGTGTAATCGCATTGGTCTGGATGTCAGCAAAATGGCTCAAGAATAATAAATGCTCAGAAATTGCTTGACCAATGCAAACCTGACCTGGGACTCTGAAAGAGCAAATATGGGAAGTGATCAAATAGTTACTTTAGTCCAAGGCCTCCTGAGGGCTGTGGATGAGGCTCCAACAGAGCCTTTGCCAGTGTACTGAATAAAACAAGTGCCAAGAGGAGCCCGCACTGTCATCTCAAGGTACCACCATGGCCATCTATCATACTGTGGCACTGAGATCTCCAGAGAGGCAGGACTGCCCTCACTTTTAGCGTTCCAGTCCTTCCAAGCTTCCCCTCCATAAATCTTATGGATCTCAGCACCTCCAGAATTTCTGAATACCTGAAATACACAGAAACCAGGATGCCATTTATTCTTGTATTCAACCAAGATCCTTGGAGAACACTCTGTCATTGTTGTTTAGTCGCTCAGCCATGTCTGACTCTACGACCCCATGGACCGTCACCTGCCAGGTTCCTCTGCCCATGGGATTTCCCAGGCAAGAATACTGGAGTGGGCTGCCATTTCCTCCTCCAGGGCATCTTCCTGATCCAGGAATGAAACCCACATCTCTTCCACTGGCAGGCGGATTCTTTACCACTGAGCCACCTGGAAAGTCCGCTCCATTTTCCACATTTAGCAAGCTGTGCTACAGGTTTTCTACTGTCAAGGAGGCGTTGGTCTAGTAAGAAACTGAAGACAGAGCCATGAATAGCTACTCTAAACAGTAACAGCAGTGCTGGGTGAGAGGGTGGAACTTGGCTGGGCCTGTTCCCTTGGGAAGGGATAAAATGGGAAGAAGTGTTGGGAGGCAATTTGAGATGAAGAGAACAGTGTGTATAAAGAACAGCAGGTGATGCACGCTTGCAGAGCTGCAGGAGGTCTGGTTATGCTGCAGAGTGAAGACACGCAGGGCAGCAGTGGAGGACTGGGGCTGAAAAGCCAGAGTGGGGTCAACTGTAAAAGTTGTGAACGCCAGTTGAAGGAGTTGAGCCCTAATGTAAAGTCACCCATGGCTTTATTAAACAGAAGGATGAATAAAGCCATGATTACAGAAAGAGCAGCAGACAGATGAGACTCGGCCACAGTCCCACTGTAATGCTGATTCTCTATTCCACAGAGACCACAATACTAAGAGACCTCGGTCTGGGCGAACCTTAAATGAGACACCAGGCTTTGGGTTTTCTTCTCTGTATACAGAGGAGCTGTGGCAATGAATTTTAAGATCCTTTTGTAAGTTGCCACTCCATAATTCTAAATCCAAAGGGTGTGCTTCTGGTGAGCACCTTAAAAGACAATGATTTCAATGTCCCAAGCAATGTCAAATCTTCTCTCCAGTCTAACCTCACTCTCCCTCTCCCCTTTCTCTGAGCACACAGTGGACACGTTAGGGATGATGTGATCAGAGACTTTAGGGGCCAGATCCATCTTCAGACTAGACCTCAGGTTGGTGAGAAAGGTTCTCATCCAGGCTGGTATAGATATGTAGATTCTAAGAAAGAAACCTTGGAGCTTCTGCACACAATAGAGAACCAGGAAGACAGGACCTTGGGCAAGGAAAGTCATACTACAGAATAACCTGGGATGGGCAAAGGCAGATAGGAGGAGAGTAAGATGAACTCACTCTTAAATAGGCCTTAGTCATTGTTCTAATGTTAGCCTGCGTGCTGTGAGCTTGCCACACTGTCTTTCTGAGGGGTTAGCTTAGGATACCCAAAACTCACTGCAGAAATCCCTGGTCCTTCTATAGGCATCGCTTCATGCTGAGAGTCCCTGAACTGACCTGCTAAGACGACACATCACATCAGAGTATCAGAATCTGCCCAAAGGACAACTTCATCGAGGACCAGATGCATGATGTCCTCTTTCAAAGAATCTGGCAATTTAAAGTCAAATGTGGATTTGGACCTGGGAAATTCTCAAAGATCCTTTAATTCACTGAATAACTTAAGAGTGGCTTAGAGCAGACCTGGCATTCTGGGTCCCCTTTCCCTCTCCTGGCAAGGCCGAATTTCACGCTAAATCCAGCTGAGCAGTAATGAGGTGGCTCAGGTGTTGAGGTCAAGCCAGAAGGAAGCATTAACTTGTCTATTTTAGCCCCTTGTTAAGGGCACCTGATGAACTGATCCCGCAGTCTTTCAAGATCAAGGGTGATACCCCCTGATGGCCATGACTATTAGAAGACTTTGCTTAGATCAGGATTTTTAAATTCACTGTTAATTTTAAAAACCTTGTCTCCAAACCAAATCTAATATGGCTTCAGAAGGGGCTCCCCAGAGCAGAGTTAGAAAAGGACTGGATCAATTGGAAGACAAATAAAATGCACAACCATGAAATTCCCTGCCATTAGGGGATTGGAGGGGGAGTGTCTATGGGTTATTAGTTTTGCTTGGTTGTTTTTTCAATTCTATTAAGTGTGGTATTGTGAAGAGCCTCATATTCTTTATGAAAGAATTACAAGAGAAAGGGAACATCTCTAAAAATAGAATCTAGCCACCCGTCCAACCTCTGTTATCTAAGCTGCCGTCTGGAGTTTTACTCTGCCACAAGGATTAAGCTCAGAACTTTAGTGGTGATAAGATAACTATCCCAAACTAAGGATAACGAGTGGGTCTTGTCCATCAGCGACTAACATTAAGGAGACCAAAGGTAGGCCTGTGATAGAATTACACCTTTTTCTTCCATTCTTCTTTTAATCGCCCCCACCCCCCACTTCAGAGTTTGAAAGATATTAATGGTAGGTCTGTGTTTCCCACATGGTCTCATTATGGTGTTCAGACTGAAACTGTTCACAGTGGCAGTAACTTTCAACACCTCTGTAAGAAAATAACCTGCTAAAGGTCAGGGGTTAATAACAGCAGAGGATCACTAATTATCCTGTAAATCTTTACTCTGGTATCAAACGTGACCCAAGTCTTCATTGCTTCTGGAACAGCAGCCTCTAAAGACCCCAACATGTTCCATAAACATAATGAGAGCAGGACATGAGTGTCCCGGCCATCTGTGAAGAAGGATAAGGGACAGATGAAAATCAGGCAAAGGAGAGGGATGCAGAGAAAAAGGACAAAGTCAGGAGACGCGCGGACAGGAGACCAGCCAGAGAAACAATATCCCAGGGGTTGAGTTGGCTGGGTCTCCACATCTCTCGCCGCCGGTACCATCTGGTACGGAGTTCTGAAGTGATGCAATCCCACATCCCAGAGAGAGAGCCACATGCAATAAGGTCCCCTACTAGGTCTAAAAAAATCCACCAGCACAGATGCCAGGAACACCAATGATTTGCCCGAAGTTTGTGCCTACATAGGCCTGGCTAAGTGAACAATCAAGTGAGAGATAACACAGCCAGGTAATTCTTTTGTAAAGATGTCCAGAACACAACTGGAAATGGAGCTCTCTTTGTGGTTCTTCTATTCAACTCACAGTCGACCATGGAGCTGCTGCTTATTATCTCATTCTCACTCCTCTGCCCCCACACACAACTATATGAGCAAAAAGCTTCACAGCAAAATGGCTTAAAATTTAAGAATCTCTCGCCCAACAGAAGAACAAGATGTTCCTTTTTCAAGTAACTGGAATCTTTTTGACTTTCTGAGATCTGGAATAGAAATTTCCACTTCTGACCAGGAGAGGGATAATTGAATTTCTATTTCCTCTGCTTGGTGACATTTGCTCTCAATGGCAAAAATAAGACAGCCTCAAATCATTAATGATCCCGTGATGAGAAATGGAATGGCAGGTTAAAGAGAGCTTTGCATTGGGATGGGGGTGGGGGATGCAGGAGAATCAGGTTGCTGTAATTTCCCCAGGGCCCACTTTTCTCATCTTCAAATGATGAGACTAGGAGGTCTCTGAGGACCAGCCCCTCCCAGTTCTAACCATGGTATTCAATGACACTGGCTCTAGTCACACCCCAAATCAGGTGCAGCCTGAGTAAATTTCTGCATGCCAACTAGATAAATGTCTCTGGAAGTTTTTCCAAATCAGACTTTCCTCTTGGGCTTTGGGATGCTTCCAGCTTAGTCCAGCCTATCAGTTTATAGACTGGTTACATTGAAACTCAAGACAGGGACCTATAGGGAACGATAGTGACTTAGAGGGAACTCTAATTAGTGGCCCCCCAGTAAGAAAGAATTATCTAGCCTACAGATGTCAACAAAGGGTCTCCAGTGACTTTTTACTTTTTGTGTTTATGTGGACAAGCGTAGTCTAAATAAGAAAATTGCATCTGATCTCTCTCTGCAGCCTCACCAATAGCCCTTTATAGAGCTATATTCTAAAAATCAGAAATGTCAGCTTCCTTAAAAGCCGCTTACCCATCCACTTCTCTGTTTTCTGGAGAGGTTTACAATGGACTAAAATAAACAGATATGGAAAGATGGAGTGATGGGAGAAAGAGAAGTAAGGACTCATATAGTATGTTGTCTCTGGGGGTGGGTGGGGGCAGAAGCTGCAGAAAGTGGAGGGTGGTTTTGTAAATCAGACTTGATGGAAAGCAGTGAAGCTTTCTATGGATGCTGCTGGAAGTAGGTCACTCTGTGCTACTGTGTGCTGGCATGAATAGCAATTGAGCAACTCTTCGAACAGTCTATTTACCTAGCCATGAAGATGAAAACATTCCTGTGGGGGGAAAAAGTGGCCGAAAGGTTCTGACACAACCAGAGAGATGAGGAGACATTCAAATGGCTTATGATTTCATCCAAAATGCTTTGCTTGTTCCTACAACACTGTTTCTCTGGATCTTTTCAAACCTCTGCAAAGAGTTTATCCACATGATACTCATTAAAGTCTCATTTGAAAGGGGAAAAAAAAGCCCAAAATTCTTTGAAAAAGGCAGGGTTATCTGGGCTACAGATGTACGGGTAAAAGATTTTTAAATATATCTAGTTCTATTCTCCACTGCCATCTGACTGACCTTTGTAAATTGAGATAACGGCACACATTTAACAAAATCTGACATCAAGTAAGATGGGTAATAATATTTAAACTCTGTAATATTAAAATACATATTTATGGATCATTTTGTACTTTGTAATGAGAATAAGTCATTTTCAAGCCTGCAGTCTCACAATCGGAATTCTGATTTGAGCTTTGCAAGTCCTGCGGGGCCACTTGGCTGTAGTGTGGCATTGAAAGCAATATGGACACATGGGTTTGGGAAAACCAGGACACTGGTTACAGGGTGATTGCAAGGAAGCTGTCTGGTAGATCCAGTGAGAGCTATGTTCACTCTCAGTCCTCCCTCTTGTACTCCTGTCTTTTATTGACAAAGAGTTTAGTATTTGCTATAATTCTCTGATCTCAAACAGTGACGTTCCCTCACTAGCTCTCACCTTATAAAATGGATCGGAAAAGAGAATGATAATGACAAAATATCACCTGCACATGACTTAGATAAGGAGACTAGCCCTCTGCTTCTCCTGAACTGTCTTCATTCATTTCCATTTCTAATTAGTTTTCATACCCTTGTATTTCTGTTCTTATCATCTGTGATTCAACTCAATAAGCAATGATGTACCTATTACGAGCTGCCTCTGCAAAGAAGCCTTTTCAACATTCATGAGCTAATTTAATCTTTAACGATGCTTTAATGGGGGTATTTATATTGAGAAACGCTGGACTGGAAGAAACACAAGCTGGAATCAAGATTGCCGGGAGAAATATCAATCACCTCAGATATGCAGATGACACCACCCTTATGGCAGAAAGTGAAGAGAAACTCAAAAGCCTCTTGATGAAAGTGAAAGAGGAGAGTGAAAAAGTTGGCTTAAAGCTCAACATTCAGAAAATGAAGATTATGGCATCTGGTCCCGTCACTTCATGGGAAATAGATGGGGAAAGAGTGGAAACAGTGTCAGACTTTATTTTGGGGGGCTCCAAAATCACTGCAGATGGTGACTGCAGCCATGAAATTAAAAGACACTTACTCCTTGGAAGAAAAGTTATGACCAACCTAGATAGCATATTAAAAAGCAGAGACATTACTTTGCTAACTAAGGGCCATCTAGTCAAGGCTATTGTTTTTCCAAGAGTCACGTATGGATGTGAGAATTGGACTGTGAAGAAGGCTGAGTGCTGAAAAATTGATGCTTTTGAACTGTGGTGTTGGAGAAGACTCTTGAGAGTCCCTTGGACTTCAAGGAGATTCAACCAGTCCATTCTGAAGGAGATCAGCCCTGGGATTTCTTTGGAAGGAATGATGCTGAAGCTGAAACTCCAGTACTTTAGCCACCTCATGCGAAGAGTTGACTCATTGGAAAAGACTCTGATGCTGGGGGCAGGAGGAGAAGGGGACAACAGAGGATGAGATGACTGGATGGCATCACTGACTCGATGGATGTGAGTCTGAGTGAACTCCGGGAGATGGTGATGGACAGGGAGGCCTGGCGTGCTGCAATTCATGGGGTCGCAAAGAGTCGGACACGACTGAGCGACTGAACTGAACTGAACTGATATTCCCATTTTACAAACAAGGAGCTCCAGAAAAGTCAACCTACTTGACCAAGTTCACCCAATTATAAATACTAAAGTTAGAGGGGAAAATTCCTATGTCTTTTGGCTTCAAGGCTATGGTTCTTTTCCACTACTTCAGTCCCCATTCCCTCATTTTACACTTCTCAGTCAGTTCAGTCGCTCAGTCGTGTCCGACTCTTTGCGACCCCATTGACTGCAGTACGCCAGGCTTCCCTGTCCATCACCAACTCCTGGAGCTTGCTGAAACTCATGTGCATCAAGTCGGTGATGGCATCCAACCATCTCATCCTCTGTCATCCCCTTCTCCTCCTGCCTTCAACTTTCCCAGCACCAGGGTCTTTTCTAACAAGTCAGAGCTTCGCATCAGGTGGCCAAAGTACTGGAGTTTCAGTTTCAGCATCAGTCCTTCCAATGAATATTCAGGACTAATTTCCTTTAGGATAGACTGGTTGGATCTCCTTGCAGTCCAAGGGACTCTCAAGAGTCTTTTCCAACACCACAGTTCTAAAGCATCAATTCTTTGGCAGTCAGCTTTCTTTATAGTCCATCTCTCACATCCATCCACGACTACTGGAAAAACCATAGCTTTGAAAAGACGAACATTTGTTGGTAAAGTAATGTCTCTGCTTTTTAATATGCTGTCTAGGTTTTTCAGTTTTTCTTCCAAGAAGCAAGTGTCTTAATTTCATGGCTGCAATTACCATCTGCAGTGATTTTGAAGCCTAAGAGAATAAAATCTGTCACTGTTTCCATTGTTTCCCCATTTATTTGCAATGAAGTGATGGGATCAGATGCCATGATCTCAGTTTTTTGAATGCTGAGTTTCAAGCCAGCTTTTTCACTCTCCTCTTTCACTTTCATCAAGAGGCTCTTTAGTTCCTCTTCACTTTCTGCCATAAGGGTGGTGTTATTTGCATATTGGGCTTCCCTGGTGGCTCAGAGGTTAAAGCATCTGCCTGGGATGCAGGAGACCCGGTTTCGATCCCTGGGTCGGGAAGATCCCCTGGAGAAGGAAATGGCAACCCACTCCAGTACTCTTGCCTGGAGAATCCCATGGAGGGAGGAGCCTGGTACGCTACAGTCCATGGGGTTGCAATGAGTCGGACACGACTGAGTGACTTCTCTTATCTGAAGTTATTGATATTTCTCCTGGCAATCTTGATTCCAGATTGTGCTTCATCCAGCCCAGCATTTCTCATGATGTACTGCATATAAGTGAAATAAGCAGTGTGAGAATATACAGCCTTGACATACTCCTTTCCCAATATTCAACCAGTCTGTTCTTCCATGTATGGTTCTAACTGTTGGTTCTTGACCTGCATACAAATTTCTCTGGAGGCAGATAAGGTGGTCTGGTATTCCCATTTCTATAAGAAATTTCCAGAAGGAAACTATAAGCAAGGTGAAAAGACAGCCTTCAGAATGGGAGGAAATAATAGCAAATGAAGCAACTGACAAATGATTAATCTCAAAAATATACAAGCAACTCTTACAACTCAATTCCAGAAAAATAAACCACCCAATCAAAAAATGGGCCAAAGAACTAAATAGACATTTCTCCAAAGAAGACATACAGATGGCTAACAAGCACATGAAAAAATGCTCAACATCACTCATTATCAGAGAAATGCAAATCAAAACCACAATGAGGTACCATTTCACACCAGTCAGAATGGCTGTGATCCAAAAGTCTACAAGCAATAAATGCTGGAGAGGGTGTGGAGAAAAGGGAACCCTCTTACACTGTTGGTGGGAATGCAAACTAGTACAGCCACTATGGAGAACAGTGTGGAGAGTCCTTCAAAACCTGGAAATAGAACTGCCTTATGACCCAGCAATCCCACCGCTGGGCATACACACCGACAAAACCAGAATTAAAAGAGACACGTGTACCCCAATATTCATCGCAGCACTGTTTATAATAGCCAGGACATGGAAGCAACCTAGATGTCCATCAGCAGATGAATGGATAAGAAAGCTGTGGTACATATACACAATGGAGTATTACTCAGCCATTAAAAAGAACACATTTGAATCAGTTCTAATGAGGTGGATGAAACTGGAGTCTATTATACAGAGTGAAGTAAGCCAGAAAGAAAAACACCAATACAGTATACTAATGCATATATATGGAATTTAGAAAGTTGCTAATGATAACCCTGTATGTGAGACAGCAAAAGAGACACAGATGTATAGAACAGTCTTTTGGACTCTGTGGGAGAGGGCGAGGGTGGGATGATTTGGGAGAATGGCAGTGAAACATGTATAATATCATATGTGAAACGAATCACCAGTCCAGGTTTGATGCATGATACAGGATGCTCGGGGCTGGTGCACTGGGATGACGCAGAGGGATGGTATGGGGAGGAAGGTGGGAGGGGGGTTCAGGATGGGGAACACGTGTACACCCATGGTAGATTCATGTTGATGTATGCCAAAACCAATACAACATTGTAAAGTAACTAGCCTCCAGTTAAAATAGATAAATTTATATTAAAAAAGGAAAAAAAAAAGAATTTTCCAGTTTGTTGTGATCCACCAGTCAAAGGCTTTAGCATAGTTAATGAAGCAGAAGTAGATGTTTTTCTGGAATTCTCTTGCTTTTTCTTTCTTTTCCGACAGATGTTGGCAATTCGATATCTGGTTCCTCTGCCTTTTCTAAACCCAGCTTGAACATCTTTTTGAAGTTATCTGTTCTGTTGAAGCATAGCTTGGAGAATGAGTGCAATTGTGTGGTAGTTTGAACATTATTTGGCATTGCCTTTCTTTGGGATTGGAATGAAAACTGACCTTTTCCAGTCCCGTGGCCACTGCTGAATTTTCCAAATTTGCTGGCATATTGAGTGCAACACTTTCACAGCATTATCTTTTAGGATTTGAAATAGCTCAGCTGGAATTCTATCACCTCCACGAGCTTTGTTCGTAGTGATGCTTCCCAAGGCCCACTTGACCTCATACTCCAGGATGTCTGGCTCCATGTGAGTGATCACACCATTGTGGCTAACTGGGCCATGAAGATCTTTTTTGAATAATTCTGTGTTTTCTTGCCACCTCTTCTTAATATCTTCTGCTTTTGTTAGGTCTATAATATTTCTGTCCTTTATTGTGCCCATCTTTGCACAAAATGTTCTCTTGGTATCTCTAATTTTCTTGAAGAGATCTCTAGTCTTTCCTATTCTATGTTTTTCCTCTATCTGTTTTCACTGATCACATAGGAAGGCTTTCTTATCTCTCTTTGCTATTCTTTGGAACTCTGCATTCAGATGGCTGTATCTTTCCTTTTCTTCTTTGCCTTGCACTTCTCTTCTTTTCTCAGCTATTTGCAAGGCTGCCTCAAACAACCAGTTTGCCTTTTTCCATTTCTTTTTTCTGGGGATGGTTCTAATCACTGCCTCCTGTACACTGTTAGAAACCTGTGTCCATAGTTCTTCAGGTGCTCTGTCTATCAGATCTAATCCCTTGAATCTGTTTGTCACTTCCACTGTATAATTGTAAGGGATTTGATTTAGGTCATACCTGAATGGCCTAGTGGTTCTTCCTACTTTCTTCAATTTAAGTCTGAATTTGGCAATAAGGAGTTCATGATCTGAGCCACAGTCAGCTCCCTGTCTTGTTTTCGCTGACTGTATAGAGCTTCTCCATCTTTGGCTGCAAAGAATATAATCAATCTGATTTTGTATAGACTATCTGGTGATGTCCACGTGTAGAGTTGTCTCTTGTGTTATTGGAAGAGAGTGTTTACACATCTCAACTCAAGATAATAGAAGTAAAGTGCTTAGCAATATGTGGCATACAATGAATACCCATCAACATCAATATTGTCATGATTAATACTGCGTTTTTTGTTTTCGTTGTTAGTGTCATTCATAGAAATTCCAAAATTGAGTAATAATCATTGGGAGAGTTAAGCCAAGTGTAACTTTAACTGTCACAAGCTTAAATGTCTTCTTAAGCCCAGAAACCATTAAGAATCAGCTCAGTTCCAGTGAGGAACTTGGCCAAGTCATACTTGTATATGTCTCTAATGCTCCTTAAAAAACTGAACATTCCTTAGATATCTCTGATGAAATCTCACTTACACTGTCTGCTTTAAGATCTGGCCACTGGGGCTTTCACAGATGATGTCAAGCTATCCATGCCCATGGATGCCCAAGCTATCCATGGCCCAAGCTCAGACAAATCCCCTGAGCTTGCTGTAAGGCAAAACACTCAGTAATTGACCCTGTGTGTTCCTGGACACAAAATCCTTAGTGACACCCTTTTTTTTTCTACAGGAAATAGGCTTCATTCAGCCTCTAAGACATTCCCTGATCAAGATCATCCCCAAGAAAAAGATATGCAAAAAGGCAAAATGGTTGTCTGAGGAGGCCTTAAAAATTGCTAAGAAAAGAAGAGAAGCAAAAGGAAAAGGTGAAAAGGAAAGATATACCCATTTGAATGCAGAGTTCCAAAGAATGACAAAGAGAGCTGGGAAAGCCTTCCTCAGCGATCAATGCAAAGAAATAGAGGAAAACATCAGAATGGGAAAGACTAGAGATCTCTTCAAGAAAATTAGAGATACCAAGGGAACATTTCATGCAAAGATGGGCTCAACAAAGGACAGAAATGGTACAGACCTAACAGAAGCAGAAGATATTAAGAAGAAGTGGCAAGAATACACAGAAAAATTATAAAAAAAGATCTTCACAACCCAGATAATCATGATGGTGTGATCACTCAGCTAGAGCCAGACCTCCTGGAATGCAAAGTCAAGTGGGTCTTAGGAAGCATCACTATGAACAAAGCTAGTGGAGGTGATGGAATTCCAGTTGAGCTATTTCAAATCCAAAAAGATGATGCTGGGAAAGCACTGCACTCAATCTACGAGCAAATTTGGAAAACCCAGCAGTGGCCACAGGACTAGAAATGGTCAGTGTTCATTCCAATCCCAAAGAATGCTCAAACTACCACACAATTGCTTATCTCACATGCTAGTAAAGTAATGCTCAGAATTTTCAAAGTCAGGCTTCAACAGTAGATGAACTGTGATCTTCCAGATGTTCAAGCTGGATTTAGAAAAGGCAGAGGAAACAGAGATCAAACTGCCAACATCTGCTGGATCATCAAAAAAACAAGAGGGTTCCAGAAAAACATCTATTTCTGCTTTATTGACTACCCCACAGCCTTTGACTGTGTGGATCACCACAAACTGTGGAAAATTCTGAAAGAGATGGGAATACCAGACCACCTTACCTGCCTCCTGAGAAATCTGTATGCAGGTCAAGAAGCAACAGTTAGAATGGGACATGGAACAACAGACTGGTTCCAAATCGGGAAAGGAGTATGTCAAGGCTGTATATTGTCATCCTGCTTATTTAAGTTACATGCAGAGTACATTATGAGAAACTCTGGGCTGGATGAGGCACAATCTGGAATCAAGATTTCCAGGAGAAATATCAATAACCTCAGATATGCAGATGACACCACCCTTATGGCAGAAAGTGAAGAAGAACTAAAGAGTCTCTTGATGAAAGTGAAAGAGGAGAGTGAAAATGTTGGCTTAAAACTCAACATTCAGAAAACTAAGATCATGTCATCTGGTTCCATCACTTCATGACAAATAGATAGGGAAACAATGGAAACAGTGACAGACTTTATTTTCTTGGGCTCCAAAATCACTGCAGGTGGTGACTGCAGCTATTAAATTAAAAGACGCTTGCTTCTTGGATGAAAAGTTATGACCAACCTAGACAGCAAATTAAAAAGCAGAGACATTACTTTACCAACAAAGGTCCATCTAGTCAAAGCGATGGTGTTTCCAGTAGTCATGTATGGATGTGAGAGTTGGACTATAAAGAAAGCTGAGCACCGAAGAATTGATGCTTTTGAACTGTGGTGTTGGAGAAGACTCTTGAGAATCCCTTGGACTGCAAGGAGATCCAACCAGTCTATCCTAAAGGAAATCAGTGCTGAATATTCACTGGAATGACTGATGCTGAAACTGAAACTCCAGTACTTTGGCCACCTGATGAGAAGAACTGACTCACTGAAAAAGACCCTGATGCTGGGAAAGATTGAAGGCAGGAGGAGTGGGAGTCTACAGAGGATGAGATGGTTGGATGGCATCACTGACTCAATGGGCATGAGTTTGATTATACTTTAGGAGTTGGTGATGCACAGGGAAGCCTGGTGTGCTGCAGTCCATGGGGTCACAAAGAGTTGGACACGACTGACTGAACTGAACTGAACTGAATTGCACTTCAAGGGTAACTTTCTATCCTCATTTTCCCCTTGGGGGACAAAGCTTTATGTTTAAATTTTTTTATTGTGGTAAATGCCATATAATATAAAACATACTATTTTAACCATGTGTATCTGTACAGTTCAGTGGCACTAAGTACATTCACATTTTTGTGTAACTCTCATCATCATCTATCTCACAAATTTTTCACCTTCCTAAACTGAAACTTTGTCCCCATTAAACACTAACTTTCCACTCCCCCTGTTCACCTCCTTAAACCCTCCTCTGCCCCTGGGCATCTACCAATGTACTTTCTGACCCTGAATTTGATTATTCTATATGCCTTGTATAAATGCAATCAAACGGTGTTTGTCTATACCCACTGTATATTGGAATGAATGCATTTTTTAAGGTTAACATGGGAGACAGGGCTTTCTAGCCCATTCCTACAGACCTGTGAGCTCACCTGGCTGACCTTGAGCACTGCCTTCTTGCACACATACATTTAGGGAGCCTTAGACAGTTGGCCAGTCATCTGTCTAAGCTCTTTTCTCTAAACCACTTTCTCCTACAGAAAAGAGGGGTCAGAGTAGCTTCCAAAGCCTCTTCTCACCCTTAGATTCTCTGATTTTATTTTTTATCTTCTTTCAACCTGCAATCACCATACTAGGGGCTGAATCATCAGTTACTATGAAGTGAAGCTGAGAAGTGGTAGCAGTCTTCTGCGTCTCTGTTGTGTTCTTCAACCCAAGAAAGGGGAGTGGGACAGCATTCTAGTGCGTATGGAAAATTCTTATTATACCACTGTGTTTCAACTTAAAAAGACCTTTCTTATAAGGCCTCTTCTCTGTTCATTCATCAGTCCTCTGAGGTGGTAGGTTTTACAGAATTAGGACTGAAGGCCAAAGAGGGTAACTGATGATCTCAAGGGTTGGAGGTGACAGAGACAAAAAGGCTCAAATCCAGCTTTCTGACTCCCACAGTGCTCTTTCTACCAACCTGAGCTGTCTACCAAAGCGATGCTGATTTTACTGAGAAATCATGAACCACTGTGCTTGTATGTCAGCTTAATGAATTAGATACACAGAAGATACACATCAATAATAAACACCATCAGGAGTTTGAAGAGTTTGGGCTTATAGACCTGGGAATGAAATTGAGTTATTAACCAATTCATACTAGTATACAAATCACACGACAAGCTGATGTGATTTCCCTGTGACAGACTCCCCTGGGGGATCAGATCTGCTTCTTCCTGGATTCCAGCTACTGGTTTAAAGACACTAGACTATCTTGGGCCCATTTCTGCAGGCTATTGTGTAAATGCTCCTTACAAAAGAGGTCAAGATGACCTCTAAGTAACCTGACAGATATCTCCAGGGAAATATTAATCTAGCCATCTAGTCTCTGCCGGATGAAAGATAATGATTTAAAGGAAATACAAGGGCACTTGATTGCTAAAATACGTTGCTGCTCAGCTGGGAATAAAGTATTGACAGTACCAGTTGCTGACATCTTTCCACTTTTCTCCTCTTTCTTATAGTGCTCTTCCTGTGTGTGCGTGTGTGAGTGTCGTGTTCGACTCTTTGCGACCTGATGGACTGTACCCGGCTGGGTTCTTCTGTCCATGGGATTTCCGAGGCAAGAATACTGGAATGGGTTGCCATTCCCTTCTCCAAGCCCTCTGCCTACTCCACCTTAATTCTACAGCCCTCCCTCCTCTACAGTCCCCCCAAAAATACCCATTATGGGATTGACAGTGAAAAGCGGGAGCCATGTATTCCTCACAAGGGGTGTATTTTAGAAAACAGGTCTGCCACTTTGCATTAGTCAACAGTACCACCCCTCACACCTCCTTCGTTCCTCCAGCTCCTCTCTGTGCCAGGTGGGTATGTGTTTGTACCTGTGGGTTCAGATAACCATATGCACATCATGGAGCCAAGGATGGTTTCTCCTTTTTTCCAGTCCCTATTACAAGAGTTTCCATTCATTCATGCTTTGCACAGGCCAAGTTTCGTGTTCATAAAGTTCTCAGTGATGTGATGATCAGGCTGAAGCTAACAAGATAAAGTACAACAATGGATAATTATTACTATTTTTCACAACAGCTACTTACACTGAGCACTAGCTCTGTGGTAGGTAATGGGCTAAATACAAACGTTCTCGTTAAGCTATTTGACCGGTGAAAGGCAGGTACTATTATTATCATCATCTCCGGCTTAGGGAAGTGAGACACAAGAGGTCAGGTAACTGGTCATGACTTTGGCATCGTGACTCTAGGAAGGGAGCACACTCTTCCTGAACCCTTACTGTTTCCACTTGCCACTGGGTAAGAGACAGGGCCAGAGCAGGATGATCAACATGCAGGCCAACACATCGAGTCCAACTCTTGCCCCCCTTGACCACTGCGGTAGAAGTGAGGCGGTGTCCTTGTTATTATCCGCATGGTCCTGAAAATGGGGAGGGCTGACACACGAACAGGACTTGATAATCTGTCTGTATATTCCCTTTTTTTGACCTTGATCAAGTCAAGAGTGGGAAAGCATTATCTGGGTACATGAAAAAGCATCAGTCCCCAGATTGTCTATTAACCCAATATACAATATAGCTAATGCCTTTGAAGTATGTATGTCAGGCGCTATCTAAGGGCTTTGGAATATATTAACTCATTTCATCTTCAGAGCAATTGTGAGTTGGATAACAACTACAAGTGAGAGGGCTGAGGTACAGAAAAGTAAAGTAACTTGTCTAGCATCATACATTTAGCAAGTGGAAGAGACTAGGTTCAAACAGGCTGTGTAGCTCCAGGGTCTGAGCTCTGAAACACCATACTTCCCTTCCTCTTCCCTATGAAAGATCTTGACATATAGTTTCTGTTATAAGACTATTTTCTAATCATCCTACTTGCTCACTATGTCTTCGTTGCCCCCTTCCTCTTGGTTTTCTGCCCTTGGATTCCATATCCTAAAAGGCATTACATTTCTTCTAGAGTTTAATTTTTAATTTTCAGTAGTACTCCACACATACTTCCACTGCAAGGTGACTTCCTATGGTTAGTTCTCCTCCATACCCTACCAGAACCAAAGATCAGGAAATTAACAGGTGGCACTGACATTTCTATTCTCTACTTAGTAGCACTAGCCCGTTAATTAGAAGATGCAACTAAAACAATGCTAGTGGAGTTTTGCATAACCAAAAAAAAGGTGCTGGGTTTTCAGCTTGTTTCTGCAAGAGCACACTCTAAAGGAATACAGCCATGTTTCACAATCAAGCCATTAAACTGTGAACACAGTGATGGTAAGTGAAATGAGTGGATGATTAGACTTCAGTCAGGACACAAAGACAAGAACTTAGGGGCAGCTGATAGCTTCTCATGTAGCTCTCAAATTGTGGCCAGAAGGGCACAGAGCTGGAAGACAATTCTGTCAGGGGCCTATACCCACTCTGACATCAGCCTTAAAAGCTGATCTCAACTCCTTAGCAACTATATCTCTTCCATTCATAAAATTTTCAGTATCTTTTTTTGTTTACTGCATCTATATTTTCTAATTGTACCACACACTGGAAAATAAGTTCCCTGGGTGAAGTGGAACTCTTCATTTGCCCTCCACTCATGAGGCAACCCACTCCAATATTCTTGCCTGGAGAATCCCATGGACAGAGGAGCTTGGTGGGCTACAGTCCACGGGTCGCAAAGAGTCGGACACGACTGAGCGACATCACTTTCCTTTCACTTTCATGATGGGGTCACAAAGAGCTGGACATGACTTATACACAGAACAGTACCACCTTTTTGGGGTTTCAAATAGAGCTTTGAGTCTTGGCAGGTGAGTCTTTGGTGAACAAGGTCACATATGCTTCATGTGATAAATATGGATCACATTCTTCTCTTAGTCTTTGTATCCACAGACTCTCTCATGTTTCTTTCATCCTTATTTGGCTGTCGTGTCTAGTATGTGTCACGCTTTTTATTCTGCCTTCACACACCACCCTGCTGACCATTACGGCTGCCTTTCTGTACACTTCTCTGGGCTCATTAAATGCATTCTCTGGAGTGGATTTATGCAGCATAGTGGAAATAGGAAGGATTTTAATATGGAAAAACCTGAGACAAGGTTCTTGCACCTAATACTTCTGAAATCTGTAGGCCTCAGTTTCTCAGTCTTTCAAAAAATGGGAATTATACAAACACCTACCTCGCAGGGCCATAAAGGTGAGAATGCACGGGGGGATGTTTTGAAATATGAGAAATAAGAGTTGTAATTATTATTAATATTATGATCATTAAAGATTGGTGACAAGAATAACTTTTTTATTCCTAGTTAAAAAAAAAAAATCAATGTGATTCTACTTTAGTGTAGAGGGCTGTTGTGTTTCCCAAACCCTTCATAATGCCATTTCATTCTTGTTTTTTCAGAGAGGATAGCATATCAGGTCAATGTTTTCAGAAAATGATTTTAATAAACCCTAGGTTATTTTCCTGAATCATTAATGGTAGGGAAAAGAATAGTTTATTTTATAACTCTAAGTAGAGTCTGTATCTGGGAGACGGTTACCTTGAAGCTGATGACATGAAACTCACCACGCTCTCTTCTGACCTCTACATTCTGACCTCTACATAGATTCTAATGTTCTTGCAGTCTGTCTCCATCAATTCAACTTCTTCGTATATAAAGTTAGTATCCTCTAAACCTTGCATGAAGACGGATTATTTACTGCTTTAATAACTGAGACTCCATGCCCAACAAATAGGATAGTAATTTACCATTTAAAAAGATACATTTCAAAGGTAGAACATGCCACAGCTTTTTGAAAATCTAAGTAGATGCCCTTGATCAACACGTATGGTACACCCCTACAGAACAAGGATCATTCAGACTTGACTTCCCTTTTTAGAGTCCCACTGTGAAGTCTCCCCTCCACCACTGTGCTTACCTCTTCCATGCCTGTTAGGTTCAATTACTGTAGAAGTGCTTACAGATCTCATCCATTAGCATCAACTTTGATGGCTTGTCCCCAGTAAGTGCTCAGAATCCTTACAAACAGGGAAGGTCTGACAGTTAAGGCTGAACTATTACTCTGTTCACTTTCCCTAACTTCATGTCTGAGGTTCTTTGGGATGCATGGGCGTGTCTCAGGCAGCACCAGTAATTTAACTGTTCTTGTTACCCAGTTTAGGGTACTCTTTGTCCTCAATATTACTGGTTTAAGTAATTAAAATGTTAGGAAGTCACATGCTTGCTGGAAATCCACAAATTCTTCAATACAAAACAAGAAAAGTCATTCCATCAGTTGATTTTAACATTTTCTCATTTATAATCATGAGAGAATCTAAGGTTTTTCTGACTGACCTTTGTGGTTTTTTTTTTTTTTTAACATTTTATTTATTTAAATTTTAAGGCTAGGTTTTATTTATACCAATACATCCAAACTCTTATTATTTCAACATGTAACTGATGTGAAAAATAAACATAATTGACTTTTTTCATTCCAAGTCATTTTATTTAACTTTATTTTGTATTAGAGTATAGTTGATTAACAATGTGAAAATTTCAGGTGAACAGTAAAGGAACTCAGTCATGCATATACATGTATCCATTCTCCTTCAAACCCCGCTCCCAGCCAGGCTGCCATGTAACACTAAGCAGAGTTCCCTGTGCTGTATAGTAATCCTTGTTAGTTATCCATTTTAAATATAGCACCGTGTACCTGTTCATCCCAAACTCCCTAACTCTCCCTCCTCTCACCTCTGCCCCGTAAGTTCATTCTCGAAGTACGTTAGTCTGTTTCTGTTTTGTATTTCCCTGGGCTGTGCTGGGTGCTGGTTCTACGCTGCGGAGCACGAGCTTAGGTGTCCGGCAGCACGTGCCTTCGCCAACCAAGGATCAGACTCGCGTTCCCTGCATTGGAAGGCTGATTCTTAACCAGGGAAGTACCTGGCATCATTTCTTTATATCTTATCCTATATCCTTATATCCTACCCCCTGATGGTTATAAAAATCTATTTTTGGTCAAAAAAATTCTATTTAGTGTGCATTTTTCCTACGTGGTAACCTATCAGAGTTTTCCAAATCCTTGACTTTTTTTTTTCAATTTTGATACTTAAGTTGTCCCTTTAATACAAAACATAGACTAGATAGCTTTGTCCTCTTGTGAGAGGTTTCGTCTATCATTATTTTCTGTGTTATCTTCGGTTTTTCATGAACAGCCAGACCTGGACTTGGAGGAAAAAAGCTTCTGGTATAAAGGCAGCTTTTCTTTTATCTGGGTAGACCTTTCAGTCTTAGGTGAGGGATCCCTAAACTGCAATGGAAACCCTTCACCACCTCCATTCTCCTTATGGGAGTGAACCAGAAAGTCTAGCTGACTGGCCTCTGAAGTGAGACGAATGGAGAGGGAAATACAGTCTTGGCCAAGATGGAGGGCCAATCATTTGGGGAGGGATGGGAGAGGGGAAGATTCTTCCCGTCTAGAGTTTCTAATATTGTGTTATAGATGATAAAACTAAGACGAAGGGGCTTCTAAAAGTAGCCAGCTCGGCCTCTTTAATTACCCCGTCTAGAGAGAGAGTCTGTCATCAGGGCTGGAGTCTGGGACTGTTCAAGAGATTGATTGGAGGAAGACACTTTTTCGTCCCATCTAGATTGCTGCGGTTTTACTGGAATTGAGGCCGGCCATAAACCTATCAGTGACTCAAGAAAATTGAAGCAATTAAGCCTGCAGGTGCGCCTATTTGTCATATTAATGATGGATCT
The DNA here is from genome assembly GCF_032405125.1 of Capricornis sumatraensis. NCBI lineage: Eukaryota > Metazoa > Chordata > Mammalia > Artiodactyla > Bovidae > Capricornis > Capricornis sumatraensis. The sequence goes on from NC_091082.1 coordinate 65,535,012, forward strand.
GTGTTAATCTAAGTCAGAAAAGGCTTCGCAGGGCGCGTTCACGGCTGTGGGGGGTGCAAGGACCTGGGGGTGGCGCTGCAGCTCCACCGCTACAACGGGGGAGTATGGGCTCCTGGCTGCTGAACCCCCCAAGCTCCTCCCCTCCATCTCAGGGGCTCCATTGCCAATCAAACTATTTCATAGATGGTTAATTTGACTCAGGTGAAGAAAACGCTAGTGGAAGAGATGTAGTTTGATGTGAAAAAAATATGATTCGCAGTCCTGATTTTGCAGTCCGACAGACCTGGTTTGAATATCAGCCTTTCTACTCAGTACTGGTTTGTCTTGAACAGGTTATTTCAGCCCAGTGAGGACTCTGATATCTACTTTAGAAAGCTGTTGTGAGCAGGGAATGAAGTCGTAAATGCAAAGCTCTTAATACGGTGTCTGGGAGCTATGGCCACATTAATGATTTCTCCTTTTCTGACCTTGAAAATATTTTAGCTCCTAGGAATTAATTTCCAGTCATTTCTTTACAGGCTGCCAACTCCTCCTGGGTGAAGAATGGTATTAGGAAAGCTGAGAAAGATGAGTAGACCAGTCACTAGGCAGGCCAATCCTAGCACCTGCCCAAGGCTCCTCCCACAGTAAGCTGCCCCTCCCCCCACCCTGCCCCTTCCTCAGGCCCTTCTTTCACCAGAGCCCGAGGACAGCCTGCAGTGTTTGGGAGATCAGGGGCCTGCAGATCTCTCAAAGGGTGACCATGATTTCTACTACTGGAAAGGTCAAGAAACATTTTGATTTTGATCCTGAATGTCTAGTCACATAAGTTGGATTTTGGCCAATTGACATCAAGCATATGCAGTCTTGGTTTTTGCATGGGAATTATTGTAATGCTTACAAATGAAAATGAAACCAACTATCTTAAGTCATACAAAAATAATAATAATAAAACAAACATACTGGCCTTAGGGGAAAAAAAAAAGGTGGGAACCTCATCAGCGAACAGCCTGTCTATAGACTTAGCTCAGCCCATGAACTTGAGCAAGCCAGATTCTCTCACTCTTAGCAATTGGAAATAATGAATGTGGAAGGGATCAGGGCTAAATCAGTGGAAACAAGCTTGGAGAGATGCATAGGAAAAGCACAGATGGATCATGGCCATAATGGCCACTTCAAGCTGGAGAGATGAAAAAACAGAAAAAAAACAGGAGTAAGCAAGGCTCCAAGGTAGAGGACAGACACAGTGCACAGAGGGAAACACTAGGCAAGATGGCAGGGGGGCAGATAGGAGCCAACGCTTGGCAGGAGCTGAGGCACATTCATGCAGGACAGCACAGGAAGGACCCCAGAGCCCCTCGCGGAGCCCTGAGTGCCATCCTGGACCTGGGTCCACCTGCCTCGAGGCCTGGGAGGTGGCTTATGTCCTGTCATTCCTTCGAGGCCACTGCCTCCTGCTGAGGTGAATGACTCTTAAGACGGACTCTCCATCATGGAGTGACATCAGTCACTGTACCTTACGATCAAAGGAACCTTACCCACTGAGCTGTGATGTACCCGTCAGAGGATCTCAGAGAATGCTCACCGAATTCCAGACGCTGGCCTCTGCTCTGAAGGCCTTGATCACAGCACTCAGCCCAGGCCTCCTCTGATCGCCTATCACAGTTTACAGAAGAGTCTCTCCCTCCCCACCCCAGAACAACAGGTAAATACATATAACTCTTCATGAGAGAAGTCATTAAAACAAATGGTTAGACAGTGATAGAGTAACGGGCACCCTGGTTATTTTCAGAAGTGTGCCTTTTCAGTCTAGCTATGGCCCTGTAGTCTCTTTGTAATTTTGTTTCCATCTGCAAAATGGGAGTCAGGGTAGCACAACGGCAAACCACGATATGCTGCATCTGTGAGGTTGTGAAACACGCAGGCAGCTAATGACAATAGAATGGCAATACATTCTCCTTTATTATAAAAGAAAAGATTTTCCTTTTCCAACCCACGTCACTTTAACAGTCAGCAATAATGAGAAAGGGAACAACAAAAACACCGTACATGACAGCTAAAATCAGAATTTGATAAAATATCCTACTTTGAAAGGGATACTGTCAAGTAAAAAAAAAAAAAATCAATTTGGGTAGAAAAAAAAAATCTGGTTTGTTTATTAGTTTTGCTTCTAATGCCACCAAATGGACCTCAATCTGAAATGGCCTTTGAAATCAAATTTGCTGCTCTCCAATTCTGCAACTTACTCTTTATGCTAATTTGTCTGCACCTGCAGGGACAAAGAAACTGGCAGCACTGAACATGAGATCCAGGAAGAAAAAGCAACACAAAGATGCAGGAAATGAAACCAGGACTAAATCATATTAGTTGTATAAAGGTTGGACTTTTTATAAAACAAGGGAAGAGTGGATTGAATAACTGAGAGAGTATTCTGACTGTAAAATGACAGATCCCTGGTGAAGGACCTGGTGTCTTTCCCAGGTCCCAGAAGAATGGCAGCGTGGGGTGTGGAGCAATTTGTAAGGCCAAGTGCTGGGCCAAGCTGGGTCTCTCCCAGCCTTCATACCCTGATCATGGAGGTTATTGTAAAAATGTCTCAAGGAGTTTTCATCCTGTGGAAAGCCTCTAGAAGCTTGGGTTAATTCTCCCTTCCAACTTAAAAAGCCTCTTTTGTCAGGGTCTATGTAGAAAGAAGTATTGCCATTTTAAGGAAGAGACCGGGTCACTATTTTCCCATTGTTTTCCATTATCTGGGCCCCATTTCCCTTCTCTTGCTTCCAGCTACATCACCCGGTATGCTCTAAAGGTGCCCGGGAACCAACTTGAGTATCCCCACCATCATAAAACCTAAAGACACATGTACTACAAAGGAACTTAGAGATGCTGTCCTCATTTTAGAGATGCCCAGTCCTTCAAGGGCATAAATGCATACACACACCCCTCATTTAAAACATCACAAAAACTTAGTTAAGTATTTTGCACAAGGTCACACAGAGCATTAGCCCATAAGAAATCCAGAGAAAGAATCTCTTCCTGTTATACTGCCTCTCAAAAAAAAAATTTGAAAAGATTTTAAAAAGTATTCTAAGATGCTTCTATTTCGCATATTCTCTCTATTGCTCTGTCCGGTATATTTAATTTTAGACTCCCTGCACTATATAAAACCACTGTCAAAATTCAAATTCTGTCAACAGCCAGTATCTGTTGAGGTCCAATGAATGCTGTGAATGTTATGTGTTTAAAGCTCAAGCAAAAATGTCAATTTCCACCTCGGAGTTATTAAACCTAGGGAAAAAATCAATTTGGCAGGTAAAACGTTCAACAGCCACACTTCTTGTGTCCTTCGTCTTCTCCTCTTAAGCATCTCTTCTCTTCTCCATTTTCTGCCCTATCACCAAGGGTAAAAGAATATTGGCATCACACATCCCAAAGAAGACTTTTTATAAAATTAAATAAAAAGGGAATCAATTTTTTTTTTATCCACTGCTTAATTTTCACTAGACCAGCTGTCTTATCTCCTTTAGACCAGTACTAGTTTCTTAGAGAAATAAGGTCACTTTTATGCTTAATAATTGCAGCAAATGCATTTCTGGAACAAATGATACAAATTCACTTATGAAGAAACTCTTTTTCATTAATTGAGTGATTGATGAGGAAAGTCTGTGTGTCCCATATTTATGAATATACAGAGATGGGAAATAAGAGGTTAATGCAAAACCAATACAATATTGTAAAGTAATTAGCCTCCAATTAAAATAAATAAATAAAAGAAATTTTTAAAAAAGAGGTTAATGGACTTTCTCAATATCATACCATGCAACAGGGTAAGAGTTAGCACTCACAGCTCCTGCCTCTTCAGTCCAATTTGTTATTGGAGTCACAAAGGAATGTCTTTTAGTGAAACTTCTTGAGATTTTATGTCCCTAATTCTGTTCTGTCTCCCTAGGGAGGAAGTGTAATGAAGGGGAAAGAGAATGGACTTTAGAATCAGACAGATGTGGTTAGACTCCCAACGCTGACATTTGCTGGTCATGTGATCCTAGGCAAGTTGCATCACCTCGGAGCTTGTGTCTTCATCTGTAAAAGGCAGATAATAATACACACTTCGAAGGGTGCATGAGGCTTAAATGAAACCATACGTGAAGTGTACGGCAGGCACTTAATACATGTGTGCACCTTTCACATCTGTATTTTTCTTGGACAACCAAACTATAATTGAGCCACAAGAGAAAGAAAACAAATCTAGAAAGTGAAGATTCATCTTCACTTACTTCCAATTAGTTTTGTGAGTTCTAACATTTTAACTTGAAAATAAGCTCACTTTTGTAGAGAAAATGCACTGATGGTACCACTTTAAATGCCAGGGTCTTCTCCCTGGGCAGCAGTTTCCATTGATCTCTCTGTTCATGCATCAGTGCCCCATTTCATTATCAAGACTATCATATGCATCGTCAGGAAAACAGGAACTAGAAAGAGGAAAACCAGGGATCTCTCTCTTGACTGAACCACTAGTGGGCTGTGTGCACTTGCATTCATTTGTTTCTTTGGAAAGTATTTTATTGAATCCTACCTTAATGCTACCTGGAGTAGGAAACCGCAACCCACTCCAGCACTCTTGCCTGGAAAATTCCATGGACAGAGAAGCCTGGCAGGCTATGGTCCACAGGGTTGCAAAGAGTCAGACACAATTTAGTGACTGAGCACACACACACAACTTAATGCCAGAGGCTAAATGTAATGTTTATTCATTACAAATATGAATAAACCTGCCTCAAAGGAGTTTACATCCCAGAATGGACAGGGAAACACCAACAACCAAGGATGCAATAAAGGGGCCATAGGAGACGTATATACAGAATGGTTGTTGTTGTTCAGTTGCCAAGTCATGTCTGACTCTTTCCAACCCCATGGGGTGCAGCATGCCAGGCTTCCTTGTCCTTCACTATCTCCTGGAGTTTGTTCAAACTCATGTCCATTGAGTCGGTGATGCCATTCAACTATATCATCCTCTGTTGCCCCCTTCTCCTCCTGCCCTCAATCTTTGCCAGCATCAAGGTCTTTTCTAATGAGTTGGCTCCCAGGATGGAGTGAGGGTATAAGGAAAGAGTAGCCCCATCTTCCTAAGGAGAGGGCATCAGAATGGTTTAAAGGAAAAGATGGTCTCTACACTAAGCTTAAAGATAACTGTGGCTATCCCAGCAGAGTGTGCGTGTTGAAGGGAAGGTGCTCCATGCTATGCATGTTAGTTGCTCAGTCGTGTCCGACTCTTTGTGACCTCATGGACTGAAGCCCACCAGGCTCCTATGTTCATGGAATTCTCCAGGCAAGAATACTGGAGTGGGTTGTCAGTCCCTTCTCCAGGGGATCTTCCTGACCCAGGGATCGAACCCAGGTCTCCTGCACTGTAGACAGATTCTTTACCATCTGAACCATAGGGAAGCCCACTCCATGTTACAGAGCTGTGTAATAATAGCAAGGCAACCTCCCAGAACATCAAGATGGCACTTGGCAGGCTGTCGTACGCTGATGAGATCACTGGAGGTCACATTACAGAGTAAACTGTGTGGCGTGCTTAAGAGTTTGAACTTTATCCTCCAGGCAGAAGGGAATGGAAAGACAAGTCCTGATTCAGGCTTTTAGAAAGGTGCTTTTGGAATGTAAAAACCAGATGGCCTGAGATCAAAGTCAGGAAGATCAACCACTACAGAGTCTTCAAGCTAAGAGGGGTTAAGGGTTTGCCCGATGGAAAGAAGCCGGAAAAGTCAGGAGACTAATGGAACAGGAGGAATTAACAGACTGGATCACTGCTTGGATGTGGGGATGAAGGGAAGGAGAACCCTGAGAGGCCAGTGTGAGGTTTGCGCCATTCATCCAAAGAGGGAGCAAGGCCTGGGGAGCAGCTTTGCTGGGCAGTGAAGGCTCAGACATGCTGACTTTGACTTACACGTTGGACCTCCAGGTAGGAAGGCCCCGTAGACGGGTGCATGGAAATAGATCCCCTGGGGTCATCTACAAGTGATGGTAAGGTGAAGCCACGGGAATGAATGAACTCACCTGCAAGTGTGCGGTGTGTAAGGGTCAGGGGCAATGATGAGAACAGGGACAACACCATCCTCTAAGGGATCAGCCTCACTGGGCCTCAATTTCCTCTCCTGTTAAGTGAGGGGGGTGGGCTTCCGGGCTCTCTTGGGTGACCTTCACCTCTACACTGTCTCATTCCACGCCTTTTTATTTGGCTCAGGCTTTCGCTCACAGACAGCTCTTTCTTCCTCGTTTGTTATTTTTGGAAAAAGGCTGTTTGAAGTTTAAGCTCCTCTGAAGTGGCCCCTTGATCTTTCTGTCATAAGGACACACATACAAAGAGTACAGCTGGGAGACTTTGGAGCAGAAGAAAAGGCAAGTGGAAACGAGGGCCAGTCTCAGGGCCAGGACGTGACCCTTATCGTCCCTTCAAAGGAGCCACAATAGCGTGTATTTCCCTCCCACTCATCAGTTGTTCAGGGTAGGTGTTTTTGATACAAACCAGAAGAAAAACACCAGCACCTTGTGTTAAATACTCCTGGCTTCCCTTCATTACTCTCTCTCCTGACACTGGAGGCAGCTCAGCCACTACAGTCTGGACGAAGGTATTGGTACTAGTAGGATTTGAAATATTAGGACCATTACATATTCATTGTCCGTCACCCCTTTTATAATTTTACCCCCTCTTCTTATCAATGCACCATATTTCCTATTTTTCCACAGCCCACCTGCTTAAAGCACATGAGGATGTTCTCTACAGAAAAATACACCCAAATTCCTATTAAACTCAAGATAAAGAGGCAGAAATTCAATTTAATTTTTGTATACTGCCCGTTTCTCATTAGCCTTGACTTCTTAAGCCCTGGGGTTATGGGCCAGTGCTTATTTTCATGGTTGCATGACTAGATTTTATTACATTTGTACTGAGAGGCAAGATAGTCTCATTTTATACTTGGAGAAATAGGTTTAGTGACCTGATGACAACAACTGGCCATGGGTCAGTATGTTTTCTTTATTATTAGTGAGTCCAGAGCCATGTCTTTTTGGCTGTCTGGGCAGAGCATAAAATATATTGCCGATCACACTCAAATTCAACGCTAGTAATAATCTATAGTCTTCTTTCTGGAACCACTCAGTATCAGGAGATGGCGACCCTCCAGATTTTCTAAAATTGCTGTAGGAAATCTGTAGGTCCGGAAGCGTCATTCTTTTCTCCACACCAAATTAAGTCAAGTGCCATTGAGAAAAATGTTTCACTTCAAAGTTAAAAATAAAAAACATTGTTTTTAGTTATTAGAAATTAAGAATTAAAGGTGTAGTCAGAAACGAACGAAAATGCAACCACTGGGCTTTCCCTGTACAAAACTGTGATGGGGTATTAGGTTTCTAAGCCCTGGAATAGAATACTTTCCTCTTGAGACAGTTATTTATACATCAGGAAAACAATAGAAGAGTTCTTTCTCCCTTGTTTATGTGTGTGTGTGTGTGTGTGTGTGTGTGTAACTCTCCTCCAAACCCTCTGTTGGGAACATGGTCTCCTTAAACTGGACCACTCTCAGCAATCACCACCTGGGGTCAGGCTATCAAGGTTATAAATGAAACATATAACTGTAAGGGAGTCTTAACCCCACTTGGGGTTAAAACCCCTGCGGGATGCTCTTCTACATCCCATGTACCCAGACAAATGAGGCCCTGGAGGTTCCTAGGGCTGGGTGTTCTACAACCTCCAAATCCTCTCTACAGCATACTTACCTTAACTTACTAAGACGTTTTTCTTTTGTCTGAGAAAATCCCTCTGTTGCTGTCATTTAAACCTGCTCCTTTCAGCTCTGTCTTCTGCGGAGATGGGAAGTAGTTAGGCTGGAGCCTCCTAATAATACCTTCAGAGACATGACCACTACCTCTGAAGCGCCATATGCCTCTGACTGCAAAGCACAGCACTGCCTCCGTTCCCAGTCACGTGGGGGAGTGAAGGTCTCCCAGTCATCCTCCTGAAACCAGCAGGGAGCGAATGGTTGCAGGGGTCACAGTTTCCACTCAGGAGCAAAGAAAGGCAAATGGACCACATGGACCAAGGATGAGAGAACCAGCTAATTAAGCTCTACCACAGTCCCACGGCCTGCACATCTCCCACTAAAGACAGAAGCTGCTATGCAAGCTCTTACATATTTTCTGTATCTTCCCAATCACAGAGGTGCCGGAGAACATACTTCCCCTCCAGATAAAAATCTGCAGAGTGGGAACATCTGAGCTCAAGTCCTGCTTTCATAACTCAAACCTGTTATCCCCATCTCTATCCATCTTCGGGAGATGAGAACTTGGTTAACTTCCCTGCCCTTCACTTCAAGACTTTTCCTACTTTCACTTTTCTTTTCATACCCCTTCCAGCCTGAAGGGATTCTTTATTCTTTTTCTTCTCAAAGTTCAACCCCTCTCCCTGGGCCCGTAACTTCTCCCTTACTTGCTACCTTGAAAGATTCTGCTTTACTCTCCTGACTCTTTTACCTTCAATCTATCTTTCCAGCATTTCTTCCTCCTTGGTCTAAAACAATGCTAAAAGTCCTTCTCACCTCTGTCTCTGCCAAAAAAAGAAAAACCTTCTGATCTTAATTCTGACTTTTCTGATTTTCTCCCTTTCATTAACTGCTCAGTCTTTCAAAAATTGAGCCTATGAATTCATTTACTCTACTCATTCTCACTTGTACTTCTTAACCCATTAACATCCAGTTTCTTCCCCAAAGATATAGGGTGTGAGCAAAAAAGCACTGGCCTGAGACTCTTGTAACTGGGCCAAGAACCCCTTGAATTCATGGCCTGGGCATAGCAAGTGATGGCTGAATGAATAATAAACACAGGAAAGGGATGGGACAGCAAAGAGGAAACATAAGTGATGAACTTTATTGAATGACTGTTACTAATCCATGCCAGGCACTGTGTTTGGTGTTACTTATACTTGCCTTCTTTGATCACAGAAAACATTGATTCTTAATTCAGTTCTGCTTTTAATCATCCAAATGATACTGAATAAATCAATGACCTTTTTCTGGAGCCTAATGTTTCATCTATAAAACAAGGTGATGTGACTAAAGGATTTCTCATGCTCCTTGACACCTAAAAAGATATGAAAGAAAAGCATCTGGTTATATATGTTGGAGGAGAGCTTAGAGATGAGAAAGTCCTGTGTTTCTGAAGCTCTCTTTCTTCACTTTTTAAAAAGAAAATTTGATTTGAAACCTTGAATCATATTTATATTCCTGTTTACCAAACATATTTATTGGGGAATTAATTTATTCTTTTTCTCTTTTTATTCAAAGACATAGATACCTGGGGTTGTGTGGCCCAGTGACAAGATTACAGATTTTGAAAACGGGCAGTATGAATTTGAATCCCACTTTGTCACTTACTAGCCCTATGACCTTGGACAGGCTACTTAACTGATATAAGCCTTAGATTCCTTGCCTGTAAAATGCAGCTAAGGCAGTAAAGGGCACCTGCAAAACCCCTGCCTCCAAGGATTTTTATGAGAGGTGGTAGAGATAAAAAGCCTGGTTCACAGAATGGTTGGCAGAGAGGAATGGAATATGTGAGTTTCCCTGCTTTTCTTTTTATCTTTTTCTTTAATAGCAGGGGCAAAGTTTCTATCAGGTTCTTAACAAACATTGAAAATATCTTGTAGGCACCCTTTACTCTCTCAGTGGCTTTTAGGTAGTCTAGCGTCTTTCTCAGGAAATGTTCTGATCTACTGGAACTCCTTCATTAAATGATAAAATAACAGAGTTTAACCCAAGTTCGTGGCAATGTCAAAATCAGCAACAAGGTTGTTTCACTCTCCAGGTGATTCTTATTCAAAGTCCTCAGGATATTGCTCAGGGGGGTTCTCCACAGCTAATTTTGTGTTCCTCAGAAATGGAATATTTTTTCACTCAATAATTATGATCTGACCCAAAGACTTTTCTGTATTATTGAGGTTGTCAGATGTTCTGGTCTTCCATAAGGGCAGAGAAACCCTCCTCTTCCTCCACACGTCTTCTCCTAGTGTTTTTCTTGCCTACTTCTTGTCTCTCTGGAGAAGGCAATGGCACCCCACTCTGGTACTCTTGCCTGGAGAATCCCATGGATGGGAAGAGCTTGGTGGGCTACAGTCCACGGGTCGCAAAGAGTCGGACATGACTGAGCGACTTCACCTTTCACTTTCTTGCCTCTCTGGTGGTATCTTCTCTGCGGTACCATGGATCATTGAACCAAGCCCTTTCTCCACCTTTAGCTTTCTTTTTATGTCAACTCATTTTAAACATAAATACAAATTTCAAGATGGGAAACAGCCATAACCTGAAATACATATATAGTGGGAAAAGAATTACTGCACACATGTTCCTCTTAGAATTTAACTTGCAGATGCTGGAATCCATCTAGATGCTCAGCAATAGAAAAAGGACGGATAAATGATGGCATGGACATGTGAACTAGGATGTGACAGTAAATACAATCAACCACCATTCGTTTCAATGAACATTTAACCTTACATTGTAAGTGATTTGCCACACAATGTTTTCAGACTTTTTAAAAACTGTGTAAAAGAGGATCTCAGCTTTTAAAAAGCAATTTTGTATGAACAGGAAGTTGGCAAAACATGTAACTAATGTTTATAGTTCATCTCTGGAGAGTGAGGTTATGGGAGATTCTAAATTTCTTCTTTATTATGTTTTGTGTGTTTCCTCTAATTTTACTATGATCGATAAATAGTTTTTAATGAAAAGAAAATAATAGCTTTTATTTTGACACCACAGATTGTTAGGTGTCTTCTCTGGCAACAAATGTGAATACACTGGGTGTTTTGTTTGTAAAACTGCCAAAGCTATTTGCATGGGTGCAGGCTATTATAGCTGGAGAGAACTACAAAATAGCAACTATTCTCCAAATTTTCTCAACAGCAAAACTCTTTCTTCAAAAGAAATCTTTATTGAGATGCTTACTATGTCAACAAAGATAAAAGCAGAGTGGTTCTCATCCCAGCAGGGATAATGGGCCCAGCGTCCCATCTTTTCCATCTCCCCGCCCTCCTGAGAGCAGCTGAAGCCTGTTAGTGAACTCCCTAGGACTCTGTGAAACACCATTCGTCAGGATCCTGATTTAATACAACCTCTCTGTGCCCCAAGTGAAGAATCAGGCACCAGGATGGGCAATGACTTGCAGGAAGTCACCAGGGTTCTGGACCAGGGCAAAACAAAAATTGCCAGTTTTCATACCCTGGAGCTGGTTGCATGAGAGACCTGCCCAGAGGAGAAAAGCACCTTTCACTGATGTTCTTGAGATACCAAAACTAGAAATAGGACCGGTGATGCTGACCACAAGGAGTCAGCCATCCTCAGCAATGCACTCAGCAAGCCATATGTGGAATTCTGCCGGTTCAGCAAAAGCCTGGACATCATTTATTATTTGGAGGTGACCATAGCCTCCTTTTCCACCTTCAGACTCTGTGAATCTCCTCTGACCCCCACCTCCACCCTCAAGCTGCCTAGGCTTACAAGAAATACTGGTAAACCCTTTCCCCTCGTTGCAATGAATCAATGTCCCTGAGGTCTGCAGCCCTCAACCGTGTTTCACACAGAGCCAGGTTTCGGATGGAAGCATAAAACCCCAAATTTTCCCAAAGCTGTTCAGAGAACCCAAGGTGCTGGTGGAAGCTAGGGAGTGTTAATCTCCACGTGCAAGGCCAGTTTCTACTCTGGTAATTGTATTTTGCTTCAAAAAACTGTCCCTGCTGCTGCTGGGAGATGCGGTCTTCATTTTCACCTCTTCGAGTGACGTTGGGAGTTAAGGTCTCTCTGAGGGTGGCTTGCTGACCCTGGAGGTGGCTTCGTTTAGGGCATGGCTGCATATCAACGCTGGCTGAGTGGGGCTCTGGGTCCTGGGGTTTGCTGAGCTGTTTGCAAAGAGTTTTGGATTAAAGAAGTTGTATACCTGTAAGGTATTATTATCACCTAATCTTTTTCAATCTTCAACTCCAGTCCTAGTGATGAGGAACCAACCTGATGTGCCTCAGAGTTTCAGTTTAGTACAAGCCTAAAGGCTTGGATTTTGAAAATATAGCTGAACCCCTCAGATGTGACAGAATTGAACTGGAAATCTACTTAAGCACCTAAAGAGAATGGAAGGCTTGCTACTGCTACCCACAGAGATGCTGGCCTGCCTGCTGCTTCTGCCACCGCTGAGAAGCCAACACAAAGTTCCATTGCCAGAGTTGAATAATACTCACTCCTAAGTGCCCAGCCAAGCTTTTAGGTGCTCACTATCTCACAAGGGATGAAACGCAGGTAGTTTTCTTGAGCTTGAGAATCAGGTCCATAAGCCAAAGACACAGATAAGCTGGCATGGCTGTGCCACCATGCGCCTGAAGAGATACTTCACTGAGTGCAGGTAGCGTCACCATCAAAAAATCAAAGAGGCAGGCAGGACATACACAGTGGAAAATACGTGTATTTTGGAGTTAACAACAAGCCAAAAGGTGATACATTCATCTTTTTTTAAAAAATTCTGTTGATATTGCTGTTGTTGTTTAGTCACTAAGTTGTGTCCAACTCTTTGTGACCCCTTGGACTGTAGCCGGCCAGGCTCCTCTGTCCATGGGCCTTCCCAGGCAAGAAGATTGTAGTGGTTGCCATTTCCTTCTCCAGAGGATCTTCCTGACCCAGGGATTGAACCTGCTGTTTCCTGTACTGGCGGGCAGATTCTTTGCCATTGACCCACCCGGGAAGACACTGTTGACAGTACTTATTTTTTAAATTATTTTACACATTTCTCTTTTAAAATGTAGCATGCTCAGTCTAAGAAAATAAACATCTGAAGTTTTTGAAGCAAAACTTCTACGCCTCTATCTTGCAATTCCACTCCTGGAGAGTAGCTAATAGAAAGTTCAAAATACATCTTTGCACACCCTCCTCTAAACTTGTAAATATATACAAACACACATAGAGTTTTTCTTCCCTCTTGCCTTTTTCCTTCTCTTTCTTCCTTTTTCAAAAAACAAAAACAAAAACAAAAGAGTAGTCAAAACATCAAAATTCTTCCATGAAGGTTTAGAAAACTCATTGGATATAAGCTGCCCTGCCTGGCCTAGAGTCAGAACTAGCCAAAAAAATATTGCATGTCTCTTGTCTCTCTCCCCCCACCACACTCCCTTCTCCTTTATGGGCAGTGAGAAAGCAAGAGAAGATGTTGGTTTTTCTTGGTTTATGTAGCCAACACAGCCAGTCCTTCTGAGCAGTGGAGGTGACCCAGGAGCCCTTGCCTAATATCATCACTGTGGAGGCATGGAGGCTTCCAGATCACTGTACTCTGTCTGATGCCAAGAGTCGTCCTGCTCAGTGGGGAGCTCATGCCACCAGGTGGTTCTTGATGGCCTCATGAGAGTTTCTGAACTGTTTCTGAATGGGACCAGACTTGACCCTTCCAATAACAAAGGCTTCTATGGTGGTTAAAGCCATTTGTGTTAGTTAATCTATCCATCTTTGTTCCATAGCTATGATGGGAAGGAAAGAGAGACAGGACAAGGCAGCATAGGGACACTACACCCTGAAAACATTTAAGGCAAATAAGATCAACAAGTACGCACTTCTCAATTTCCCGAGTCCAGAATGCTAGAAACCTTATCCGATGCCCCCCAGGATACACATACCTACCCACACCACCCTCTCTCACACACACTCATAACTCACACAAAGACAGATGAAGAATGAGTTATATCTATTCTTACTCACCCTATGGCCTCTTCCCTGAACTGCCCCAGTTCAAGCCCTGCTCTCCACTTGCACATCACACTCTCCCCAGTTCTAGCTGAGGTTCTTCCTCAACCCGACAAACCCCATCAAAACAGACCCTTAGAAAAGGGCTTGAAATCAGACACTGAAATAGAAATTAGAAGTCACCGAAAACAAGTCGCTTTTCCCAGGGTGTAAACAGTCAGTAGCTGAACAAAGCTCTGGTTTCCTTTAATAAAAATAGGGCATCCTCTTCACTTCTACCACCAAAAGCACTAGTTGTTCACGTATTAGTTTAACTCTGCTCACATGAGCATAAATGTATACATGGTGAAACACACCACTCAATCACCACCACTAGCATCAATGCAATCCAATCAACACAACTCAACACAACACATGACAAAGATCCCATCAATTTAGAAGTTGTGACCTGTACACAGTTAAACTGATAATCTCTGCAATTCATTTTTACTAGAAGAGCCAACCATCACCATATGACAAGGTCCTAGATGAAGGACACTCCCCACAATCAGTAACCTACACAATAGCACTTTGTTCATCTACTATATATGTATATATCCACACTCACATCTACTATATATATGCATATATCTGCGCATTTACTCTATTTAGTTTCTCTATCTTTCCTTATTTAAAACATCACTAACATTTAGCTGAGTTTATGCCATGTGCAAGACACAGACCTGCCTTTACAAGCATTAAATTGTTTAATCCTCAGAAGAACTCCACAGTGTTGGTATTCTTTTTAGACTGTAAGCTTCCTAAAGGATAAAGATTCCTGAGGCAGTCTTATGTTTGCAGTCTCTTGGTAGTGTGTCTAATAGATAAACCAGGAGGGCAGCTTGAGAGATAATTAATATCATGATGAAATCTTAAAACTGTAAGAGATTACAAAAGTCATCTAGATCTTATATCCACCTGATCATAAATTCCATTTAAACGGTCATCTGGCTTGTGCCAACAAAGCGCAAGCAACACTCCACCTTTGAATAAAGACCACCCATCCACAGGGAGCTCAGTTGAAATGTTCTCTACTTTGAGTCAAAACATTTCCTTCTCTGAAGCCTCAAGCCATCAATCCCTTGTATTCATTAGTCTTTTCCTACATCTACATGAAAGATCGTCAAATATTTGAAGTCTGCTCCAGTGGTTTCCAGATCTTTTTCTGATGAAATGGAACTATTTCATTCAATTGTTCCTCATCCTTTCAACATCTTTTGGGACTCCTTTACTATTCTTTTTACCTGCCTTTGTTTTCAAGAGTGGATGGAAAGAAGACTAAACTCAAATGTTAACAAGGAGCAGGTGGGTGACATAAATGTACGAGTGTGGCCCTGCTTATAGTAATGAAGGGGTCATAGGGCTGGTAGTGAAAGAAGAGGCCCATCTTACCAAAATGCCTTCAATGAGAAACAGGCTTTGTGAAAGCCAACTGTAACATGTATTTGGCCTAGAGTCACCCACTAACTAGATATTTCCTGAATCACAGCAACCAGAACTGACCTCAAAAGTCTGGGTGGCATTTGACCAGCTCAAAAGAAATGATGTTAAGTTCTCATTGGAATAACTATACTTCTATTAATGCTGCAAACATTACATTAACCTTTTAGGATGTGACATTCTGTTGACTCACATCAAGCTCTCTGTGAAGTAAAGCCTGGAATTATTTTTATAGGGCTGTTATTAGTTGTTTTTCTTGAATGCAGTTTTAAGACTCTATGTTTATTCCTATGAAATTTTACCTTGTCAGATTCATCCCATCTTTCCAATCATCAAGATTCTTCTGAGTACTGACTTTGCCATTTTTGCCATTCAATGCAAATATTCCCCTTGCTAGTTTCAAGTAACCTGTAATTATGATAAGCACGCATTTTTATTGAGATATAATTCACATACCATATAATCAACCCTTGTATATTGTACCATCAGTGATTTTTAATATATTTGCAAAGTTATACAACCAGCACTACTATCTAATTCCAGAAAGTTTTCATCATGTCAAAAAGAAACTCTATTTCCATGAACAGTCCCCATCCCTAATCCCTCCATCCTCTGGCAACCACTAATTTACTTTCTATGGAGTCTCTATGGAGTTGCCTATTATGGGCATCCCATATAAATGCAGTCACACATGGTGTTTTGTGTCTGATTTCCTGTGTCTGTAGCATAATGTTTTTTAAGATGCATCCAAGTTGTAGCACTTACCAATACTTCATTTGTATGATCAAATACTAGTATATTGTATGGATATAACACATTTTAGTTATTCATTCTTCAATTAATGTACACTTGGATTGTTTGCATTTTTGCATGTTATAAATAATGCTTCTATGAACATTTATGTGTAAATTTTCTCACTGATAGATGTTTTCAGATCTCTTGGGTATATACCTAAAAGTGGAATGGCTGGGTCATATGGTAACTCTATGTTTAACTATTTTGAAAAAATGCCAAATCATTTCCTGTATCAGCTAAACAATTTTACATTTCCATCAACAGTGTATGAAGGTTCTGATTTCTCCACATCCTTGTCAACACTTATTACTGTGTTTGATTTTAGCTATCCTAGTGGCTATGAAGTGGTATTTCTTTATAGTTTATAAGGTCCGTCTAGTCAAGGCTATGGTTTTTCCTGTGGTCATGTAAGGATGTGAGAGTTGGACTGTGAAGAAAGCTGAGCGCCAAAGAATTGATGCTTTTGACCTATGGTGTTGGAGAAGACTCTTGAGAGTCCCTTGGACTGCAAGGAGATCCAACCAGTCCATTCTGAAGGAGATCAGCCCTGGGATTTCTTTGGAAGGAATGATGCTAAAGCTGAAACTCCAGTACTTTGGCCACCTCATGCGAAGAGTTGGCTCATTGGAAAAGACTCTGATGCTGGGAGGGATTGGGGGCAGGAGGAGAAGGGGATGACAGAGGATGAGATGGCTGGATGGCATCACTGATTCGATGGACAAGAGTCTGGGTGAACTCCGGGAGTTAGTGATGGACAGGAAGGCCTGGTGTGCTGCGATTCATGGGGTCACAAAGAGTCAGACACGACTGAGCGACTGAACTGAACTGAAAGACTAATGCTGTTGAACATCTTTTTATTGGCTTATTGATCATTTGTACATTTTCTTTGGAGGATGTCTATTCAAATCTTAGCCCAATTTTTAATGGGATTACTAGTCTTTTTATTGTTGAGCTATAGTTAGTTATATCTTTTTTGGATACATGATTTTTAAAAGTATTTTGGATACTTGATATCAGATACATGATTTGCAAATATTTACTCTTACCCTGTGGGTTGTATTTTCAATTGCCCCATGTTATTCTTTGAAACACAAGAGTTCTGAATTTTGAAGTCCCATTTATCTGATATTTTTCCTTTGTTTCTTGTGGTTTCAGTGCCATAGTTAAGATGTCTAATCCAAAATCACGAAGACTTAAACCTGTGTTTTCTTCTAAAGGTTTTGTAGTTTTAGCTCTTACATTTATATATTAAATCCACTGTATTTTTTGCACTAGTGTGAGATAAGGGCTCAAGTCACTCTCGTGCATGGGATATGCAGTTTAACAGTTGTACTAGCACTCTTTCCACTGCCCCTCCACTGGACAGTCCAGGCACCCTTATCAAAAAATTGTCTATAAACATAAGGGTTTATCTCTGTCATCTCAATTACATTCAATTTTTATATATCTATCCTTATGCTAGTAGTGTGCTGTCTTTATTACGGTGGCTTTGTAAGACAAACAGGAAAGAGCCTCGTGGCATGAGAATATAAGCTCCATGAAGACAAAGTAGGAGCTTTGTCTACTTTGGTGAAGAGTACATCTTCAGGATTTAGAGAAGTGTCTGCCACATGGTGAAGCTCAGAATAAATATCCTTTGACATTGAAAAAATGATTGAATAAAAATACGATTAGAATCCACTATCAAATTTCAACCACAAATGAATCTACTTCTTGGGCCAGCATTCTGCTTTCTCCTTCCATCAAGTCTGGAAAGCTTGTGTGGAAGACCTTGCCAAATATTTTGCTGAAGTCTAAAGGACATTTATTTTAATGCTCAGTGTCAGAATACCCTATCTGACATCTATCAACTTAGAGTTACCAAGAGAACAATGACTTAGACTATTCCTAGCACAGGCAGGACAGCACCAGCTTGATTTAAGAAGGAAATTCTTTCTTACCTATTTCTTTAAAACCATTAGTACCAACTTAGAAGAACTGTGAAATCCTGTGACAACCACACTCACATCATTTCAAAGTTTAAGAACCCATCTAATAAGCTGATACTCTGAGATGTCACATTTGCCCCTTTTGGAAGGGCATGCCCAGGAAACAACAGTGAGAAACAAGCAATGACAGCTCTCAATAGTGGCTCTGTCAGAGCTCTCCCCATTTCTGAATGGGACCTGAATGACTGAAAGATTGGGTAGTGGGTAGATTTTGTCAAAAAAAAAAAAAAAGAAATATCAACAAAGAATAGGAGACATTTCCAATTTTCCCACAGATAAACAACTAACAGTTTTAATTTTTAAAGTTCTATTTTTTTCCTTAATTGTATGTGACAGTGGACTTTTCAGCTGTGTGTCTAAATACAAGACTGTTAGGTTTCCAAATTTAATTGAAGGTTTACGTTTTGCATGCAGATCTGCATACAAATACTGATACTGACATCAGCTCCCAAGAGAGCCTGACTTATAGAAATATCCCTGCCTGAAATCTCATGAACTTTCAGGCAACTTCCATAATTCAGTCATTACAGCCTTATGTACCAATGCTGCCTCCTTACTAAAAAAAAATCTTCACAATTTTCATTTGAAATTGCTACACAAATTGCCTCATTTAGTCTTCTCAATTGAAATAGATATTGTCTTCTGCTGCAGAGATGAGAACAGCAAAGCTGAGAGAAGTTAAGAAAATTATCAGTTCATAATCAGAGGAGCCAAGTTTCAAACCCAGGTCGGTCTGACACCAAACTGTACATTCTACCTCTTAAAAGAATATAATGCATTATAAATGCACAACAGGTAGTTTCAAACAAAGAGTGGCTGCCTGAGCACATGACTGTCTCCTGAGTAAAATCCAATTGCCTCTCTTTCTCTAAATCCTTGCTTTGGACTTTGTCAATTCAAATGCCCATAATCTGAAGCCCACTACCTTTTCATCTTTCTCACATTCTCAACATGTATTTTCATTCTCAATGTTTGCTTTTTGCAGGGGGGTGCAAAAAACACTTTGTGTGACATCTTTTTAACAAGTTTTTGAGTGTACAGTACAGTGTTGTTAACTATATACATAGCTCTGTTGTATAACAGAGCTCTAAAACTTTTCCATCTTGGATTCCTGAAACACTATACCCATGGAAAAGCAACTCCCCATGTCTTCCTCCCTCTGGTCTCCGATATCCACCATTCTACTTTCTGAATATATGCATTTTACCTCTTTGAATACCTAATATAACTGGAATTATGTATTATTTGTCCTTCTGTGATGTTTATTTTCATTTATTCATAACAGAAATTTAGATTGTCCCATATCTTGGATATTGTTAATAATGGGCAATGAACATGGAAATGCAAGTATCTCTGTGAGATCCTGTTTTTCAGTTCTTTTGAATAAGTAGCCAGACGTGGGATTGCTAGATTATTTTATATAGTAGGTCTACCTTTAATGTTTTGAGGAATCTTCATAACCTTTTCCATAGTGGCTGAACCATTTTACATTCCTACAAACAGTCTATGATGGTTCAAATTTCTCCACAGCCTTATCAACACTCTTTCTTTTATGATAGCCATTGCAACAGGTATGAAGTGATAGCTTATGATCTGTGCTTCTCTGGTGATTACGTACATTGAGTATCTTTCATAAACCTGTTGACCATTTGTGTGTCTTAGAGAAACATCTATTCAAGTCCTTGCATGCTACGCTAAGTCGCTTCAGTCATGTCCAACTTTCTGGGACCCCATGGACTGTAGCCTACCAGGCTCCTCTGTCCATGGGATTCTCCAGGCAAGAATACTGGAGTGGGTTGCCATGCCCTCCTTATGTCTCCTGCATTGGTAGGAAGGTTCTTTGCCACTAGTGTCACCAAGTCCTTAGCCCATTTTTAAATGAAGTTATTTGGTTTTATCATTGCATTGTTGGAGTTCTTTAATATTTTGGACATTAACCTCCTATCATACTCACAGTTTGCAAATATTTTCCCATTCCACAGGTTGCCTTTTTACTCTGTTGATTGTTTTCTTCGATGTACAGAAGCTTTTCAGTTTGATGTCATCCCACTTGTCTATCTTTGCTTTTGCTGTCTGTTTTTGATGTCATAGCCAAGAAATGATTGCCAACACCAACCTTATACAGATTTTCCTTTCTGTTTTCTTCAAGAAGTTTTATAGTTTCAGGTTTTATGCTTAAGTATTTAATCCATTTTGAGTTGATTTTCGTGTATGCTGTAAAATAAGGGTCCAACTTCATTCTTTAGCAGGTAGATATTCAGGTTTCCCAATGCCATTTATTAAAGAAACTTTTCTTCCTCCATTGTGTAGTCTTGGCAATATTGTTAAAGATCATTTGACCACATGTACTTGGGTCTACACTCTTTATTCTGTTCTATTGGTCTATATGTTTCTTATTATGCCAATACCATACTGCTTTGATCAGCACAGCTTTATGTTTTGAAGTCAAAATGAAAACACATCCCCTATGCATGGGTTGAAAGACTTATTATTCTTAAAATATCCGTATTATTTAAAGTGATCTAAAGATTCAATGCAAGGCCTATTAAAAACTCCAATGGCAAATTTTTAAGAAATAAGAAAAATATCCTAAAATTCATACAAAATCATGAGGATCCTGATAGCCAAAACAACCTTGAGAAATAAGAACAAAATTCAATGAGTGTTTGTTTGGTTTTTTTTTTTTTTTTACTATCTTTGCTTCTTGTGAATCAACCCCCTAAAAAGAAAATGGCAGAAATTTTTGCAGGTCTACGACACACTCTTTTTGAATACCAGCTTTGAGAGAGAACTTCGTTATCATTCAGATGCATGAATCCCAGACAACTCAAGACTGCTTGTGCATCTCAAGTCTAATATAGCTTACTTCTAGAAGTAAACCCAATTTAGAACAACTCACGGTGGTGATGGTTTAGTCACTAAGTCGTGTCTGACTCTTGTGACCCCATAGTCTGTGCCTGGTTCTTCTGTCCATGGGATTTCCCAGGCAAGAATACTAGGTTGCAATTTCATTCTCCAGGAAATCTTCCTAACTGAGGGATCAAACTCCTGCCTCCTGTATTGCAGGCAGATTCTTTCACTGCTGAGCCACTAGGAAGCCCCAGAACAACTTATACAGAGATCTTAATGGTTTCCTCATTCTTTCTCAGCCTTGACAAAACTGCCATCATTTTGTTCATCACTATCATTTCTCCCATCATCACCACCACTAGGAAAAAGCTGTGGTATTTTCAAAGAAAGTTTACATTATTGTTTCTTCCCCACTGCCCAATATCTTCACCTTATTTCATGGACAGATTTCTCCATACAGGTTCAGCCTTAACCAAGTGCAGCTCTCACTGAACACAGTCTTTTGGGTTAGAACCTGGTTTCAGTCCCAGATTCATCATCTATCAGCTGTATGTCTCTACACAACTCATTTAGTAAATCTAATCTTCAATTTCCTCACCTAAAAGTAGCTGTAATAATGATACCTATATCAAAGGTTTATCATAAAAATGAAATAAATAATACAGTGCCTGCCTGGTGCGCAGAGAAGCTTGCATTACAGCTATTCTTATTTGTGGCTTCCCAGGGTGGCTCAGACAGTAAAGAATCTGCCTGCAATGTGAAAGACCCAGATTCCCTCCTTGGGTCGAGATGATCCCATGAAGGAAACGGCAAACCACTCCAGTATTCTTGCCTGGAAAATCTCATGGACAGAGGAGCCTGGGGGGCTATAGTCCGTGGGGTCCCAAAGACTTGGACACGACTAAGCAATTAACACAGTATTATTATTACCATTATTTTGGTTTCATTTTCCTTTTAAAAAAAAGCTCTTAAATTTTCTGGCTTCCAGGAAGCATCAGAGAAACCAAGTTCCATTTCAGAACACGTTGTAAAGCAAGACCTAGATGCACACGCTGCAGGGAACGCCTCTGGTTGCTTGGTGTAGCATGCAGGCCTTTGGGAAACTATGGGGACCGCACAAGGGGCGCGACCCGCCCCACTCATACCTGCGGTGTTGCCCGTTTTAAGGCTCTTGTCTCCCAAGGCTTGGCCAGTAGTGCAGAACCGACACAAGTAGACCCACGAGGCCACGTGGTGGCCGCCACGCCACATGTTTGGCTCACTCCCAGAGCAGGTGGGCTGCAACCCGCCTGCCCCCCGCCCAGGGACACACCCGCCAGCCTGGTCTTGAGAGTAGCGTCTGGATTGCGGGTTACCCTCACCCAGCCTTCCCCTTTGGTCTGGTGAGGCTCACTCCTGGCAGCAACGCCTAGCAGCCTCCCCTTGAGAAAACGGCCTCCGGATGGAAGCAGACCAACTGCACTTTATGAAACTAACAGGATCGGGGGCCACGCTACTCAGCAGACACAGGCGGAGGCGCAGGGCAGGACAGTTGCTAGGGTTTTCTTTTTTTCCCTTGTTTTAAACAGTTAATGTGCTCGGAGAGCCGGACTAGACACCGGCGTAGAAATCTCGGCCAAAGTCTTCTGTGAAAGAGGACGCCACGGGGGCTAAAGAGAGTAGCTCCGGCGGCCCCACAGTCCGCGTCCAGCTGCGGCCAAGTGGCCATGGACAAGTTGGCCCCGAGGGGCCGCAGCGGGACGATTCAGCGGCAATGGCGTCAGGGTCGCATGTGTCGCTGCAGCGATTTTCTCATTCTCTTCTGAAAGAAACAGCAGCACCTTGGTGTCATCAGCCACCTCCACCTCCGTAGGGACTGTGATAGGGACGCCGAAGTGACCGGCAGTGGGGTCGTCGGCATTCAGGCGCCTGCGGATGGAGTTCGGTGCCTTGTTTCTGCAGAGTAGCAGGGCTTCGTTGCGAGCTGGAGGCTGCGAGGGCGGGTCAGTGGGACCTTGCTGCAGGCATGGGGAGGGGCTATCCGGCCCAGTCGTAGCCAACCACGAGGCGGCTGTGGTCAGAGGTGATAAAGAGCTCGTGCAGGTGGTCGGAGTCCGGCGCTGGGAAGAAGTCCAGGCCCCGGACGTGGCACAGGTACAAGGCCGTCTCCTCCGGGAAGCTCTTGCGGAGCATCTCGATGAGCATAGCCCACTTGGTGTCCGAGATCTTCTGGGAAATTTTCTTTGAGCACGTGGGCCTTGAACCCCTGGCTGCGCGGCCTGCCGCGCAGCAATAACAGGAACCGGTGGCCCAGGGTCTCCAGTCATCTTGGTGGCTCTGCTCCTGCCCAGGTACGTGTTGATGCTCAAGCAGCGCAACGTGCCCATCACCTCTTGCTCTAGCGGTACGGGATGTGATCACTGGTCTCGGGGTCGCTGGACTCCTCGGCCAGGTGCAAGTTGATGATGTGGGTGGTGTGCTGCTGCTTAGTGCCCGGCGACCCCCTCACCGCTCCCCCTGAAAGTTCTTGGGCTTCACATCTGGCTAGATGAGGTTTTGCTGTGCGTGTTCTCACTCCAGGCGGGGGACCAGCAGGATTGCAATTATGAGCACTGTTTCGAGAATGAATGTGCAGTTGGGAGTAGAACAGGTCCTCTACACCGAGCAACTCCAGCTCTGAGTGTTGTGCTTCCTCCGCTGGTCAAAGGAGCAAGGACGCCCTCTGTGTCACTGAGCTGCTCTCAGAAGCAGGCCTCCCGGTACATACAGCTGCGGCACCAGGCCTTGACCGGCTCTAACTTGATAGCTATGTATTCATTTGTATAGAGATTCTTTTCTAGCCAAAGTTTCTAACTGTTGCTAAGTGGCTGTCTACTCTCCCCTAACCTCTTAAATGACCCAGTCTGTGATTTAGGTTCCAAGAGGTCATAAAGTGAACCCAGATCACCTTCTATTAATGTTAAATGAGCCTGTAATGCACGTTGGGCAGCAAATCAAAACCACTGTTAGCAGCTACTCTAACTGAAGAAGTTCCTGTCTGTTAAAGGACCAGCTGCCCTTTCATAAAAGACCACTTTTTTTTTTTCTATGAATAATACATAAAATAGTAGGGAAGAAAATACATTTCCATTAAGCAATATCAATTCTCAAAACACTGGATATAATCTCTTATACGTCTATAATTAAAAATTAAACACTAAGTATTATGTTGAAGAAACTCCAAAGCTGATTTTTATGTACTCTCTTTTTTCTCTGAAAACCTCATTCTTACCAGCCTTTCAATATAATTATATTCCAGGGAAAAAGTGGCAGGCAGAAAAGAATAAATCAACATATAATCTTCCTTGAAAGTCCTGGCTTATATTTTACGATGTGTACAGGCTGTTTAAAAAAAATCAGGTCTGAAATTTTCCACAATGAACATATGCTATCTTCCATTATTTTGCTATTTTAAGGGGAAAATCATGCAACATATCGGATCTGTTGTATTCCTAGACACAAGAGACTTTAGTTTACTGTGCAGACTTTCATTGATTGTGTGAGTTTCTATTAACCTATTTCTAGATCTTAAGTCCCTGACAAATAGCTGGTGCTTAATGAATATTTTTCTGAATAAATAAATACTAATATTAAAAATAAAGACTAAGAAGATATTTGAGGATGGGACAATTCAATGTTTTGCCAATATTATTGCCCAGTGAATTTTCCCCTCCTCTGCTCCACTTCCTTCTTTACTAAATAAAGACAGAGCAATTTCAGGGGAAATATCATTAGGAAGTGGGAGGATTCTTTTTACTGTTGTCCTTAATTCACTTGGGACAAACATTCTCATTTATTTAAGAAAGTCCATTGAGTAAAAGTCCATTAAGTAAAAGTCACTGAACTCAGGAAAGTATGGGCATCTATCTTCCTAAGCTATGAAAGTAAAAAGTAATAATATATCACAACAAAAAACTAGGTTATATGCATTTCGATCAACATACCCAAATTGATTAAAATTCAAATCACAGGATTTTTAAAGATTCTTACTTTCTTGGAAAATAACCCTTCCTTTTTAAAACTGGGTAAGCTGAAGTAGAAGAAGTTAAGTGATAGTCCAAAAGATACAGAACTAGTAAATGGTAGAAAGACTTGTTCTCAGGTACTAATTCCAATTTCAACACATGTTCTGTTTCACCTCATTCTACTATAAACCCCTTAGTGCTTTATAGACAGACAATAAAAATTAGTTAATACAGATGATGACGATAATGAAATTTCACTGTGCTGGAAACAGGGAAATGAGGTCAGTTAGCTGGCATTTGGTGATGCTTTTGTTAAGGCAGAACATTTATTATTCTCTCTCTCTGCATACAAAAAAAAATCTATGTACTTTGCTAAAAAAAAAAAAGCCTTAGGCAACTAAATATCATTCATTAAAACATTTAAGACAAGTGACAGCTTCTAGTAATACATTTCCAGAACAGAACAAGCAGGATAAAGATAGCTTAGAAACTGCATACATAGAGAATTTTTCTACCGATACCCTAATCCCCTGCTGGCCAATTTTTAAAAGTGGGCTTTTATTGTACCATAAAAATGAACAGGCTGAGGCTTTCACATCCAGAGAAAGGTTGGTACCTGCACGAAAAATGTTTTGCCTTTCAGAGTCCAGGATGAGACAAAATCCTTGTTACTCTCAGGTGAGGAAAACGAACCACTGTGATAGAATTGGGTATTGAAACGCCATTTGTGAGTAGCACATAAACTATACCTTGCAAGATGATTCCATTTCTAAGATGATTACTGATGCAAGGTTGGTCCCAGGGGACCTTTCCCAGTGTTACCACTAATATGACCTTGTCTTTTCAAAACCAAAGACCCAGCTTTGGAGAACTGTTTGACAGTAGCTTTGAAAGCTAAGCACTTTGTATCCAGAAATTCCAGTCATCAGTGTATACCTAACTAATATGCATTTGTATATGAGTCAAAAAACATTCACAAGAATGCTCATAGCAGCCCTATTCAAAACTGCCCCAAACTGGAAAGTACCCAAATGGCCATCATGAGTAGGATGGAGAAATACATTGTGTTGTAGTCACACAATGGGGTACTGTTTTGCAGTGATAGTGAGTGAACTACAGCTACTCTCAATAACACAAACAAATTTTCATAAAAACACACTGTAGAGTAAAAGAAGCCACACAAAATGTTTGAACCCTCTGATTCTGTTATATAAAATTTCAAAGTGATCCAGTTAATCTGTGATGTTACAAATCCAGGTAATGCTTCCCCTGGTGGAGGGGGTGGTGGTGACTGGAAGGGGCACAGGAGGATTTGGGGGGGGGGGGTGCTCATTCTGTTTTCTTTCTTGATCAGGGTCCTGGTTATACAAGGTTGTTATCTTTGTTTAAATGCACTGACCTCTAGGCTTATGATTTGTAAGTTAATATGAGTGTATATCTATGTCATTTTTAAAAAATTGAGCTCTGAACATTTTCCTATAGAAACAAGATAGGGCGAGAGTGACACATTAGTAGAAGAGATGTCCCATTAGTAAGATAAAGAATGACTGCACCCACAGGCAGCCTTCCCTCCCTTGCCCTGTTTTACCCACATCATTGCTTATGAAACTGGTCATCAGCCTGCAAATGAGGAACACAAATGTATAAATGTCACATTCTTATGCAGGAATCAAGCCATTCACTTCTTTTTGCCCCAAGGCAGGATTGGGTCTCAGTTTTCATATACTAAAAATGGACCTATTAGGGTAATGAGGGAGTTCATGTCTGTCATTTCAAGTTGATTGGTGGCAGTCTGTGTTATCTGAGATGTGTCCCACTAATTAAAGAGAAATCAGATAAATTCAGGGAACATACATCATTTGGGGACATGGACTAATTGGGCATTTGTCCTTTGTGCTGCATCCCTCAGCACTACTGAGGGAACACAAGTCTGTCCTCAAAATTTAATAAATGGAGGAAGAAATAAACTTTTAAGTACTTACTATGAGCCAATACAGTGTTAGGCATTTAAATAATCTTCACAGTAGCTTTCCAGGGCAGGTAATACTGGCCTCATTTTACAGAGAAGGAAACAAACTCTGAAAAAGGATGAAACCTACGGAAATTGTACTGCTGCTAAGGGAAAAGAGATTCAAATTTGGGACCATTGACTCCTCAGGCTATTTTCATACAGTATAGTTTCTATGGAGATCAACAGCCCTTTGGCAAAATGTCTGTATTCTTTGGAGAAAGATATGGCAACCCACTTCAGTATTCTTGCCTAGGAAATCCTATGGACAGAAGGGCCTGGCAGGCTACAGTCCATGGGGTAATAGTCAGACACGACGGAGCGACTAAATAACAATCAGATTCCTTAGAGAAAAGAACCTAAGGATTCTTTTCAACTCTGCTTCAAATCAATCCAAACACCAGGGAGTATTCCAAGTGCAAGGAAAAACAGAGTTTTGCCTGAAAAAAAAAAAAAAAAGTCTTAAATAGCTGGGAGTAGTGAAGGTTTCAGTTTTTCACAGTTGTCATCACTGGGTCAGACCACTTTCTCAGTCAACCCCAATATTCTTTCAGAAATGATGGTAGCAAAGGGGTGGTCTATGAAATACCTTCCAAAAGGCAGTCCTCAAAGCTTTAGGCATTCACATTCATGTTTAATGCATCTACCTTCCTTTAGACTCAAGAAGGAATTACTCCTAGCACTGCAGAACTGGCCAAGATCCAAAGAGGAAGAAGAAACCGGTGGTGCCAACCCTTAAGACTTTAGAGAAACCATACCGGATGTATTGCTTTGAGGTATCAGAACTCCAACTGGGAGCAGACCTTGCCTGAAAGCTATTCCCTGACCATCGTGGCTGTTGCTGTGACCTAAAATAAACATCTGATTCTGCCTACCTTAGCTTTCCCACACTGCAGAAAGATGATAAGAATTCCTGCCTGTCCTCAAGGATGTTAAAAGAACCAGCTAATGTTTGCAGGAAGAAGCACCATGTCAGGGCTAAGTGACCACCAGTTCAAGGAGCCTTGAGCAAGGCAGGTTGGTGGTGTTCTTGCAGAGAACATATGTGTTCTCACCTCCCAAAAGAGAAGGTTTGAGAGTGACCTCCTACCTCGTCATAAGACACAAAAGCAAATGGATGAGGTAGAGATATATTGGGGGACTGGATGAAGAAGTCAGAAAAAAATCAGAGTGCAATTTGCCAGGCTAAATGAGATCTCCAGTAGCCCTGTCCTTACATTCAAAATCACAGGCAGCCATGTGTCCTCTTCATGCTCTCTGGCAGGGTTAGCAGGACTGGGCACTGGGAGAGTTGAATGAAGCCACACTGGAGGGCTGGTCAGGAGAAAGCAGCCACAGAGACTCTGAATTAAAACTGATCTAACATGACAACAGAGAAGAGGATACACTGAGTGACAGAGACAGAACAGCCGGTACTCAGTGGGTCTGCAGAAACAGCAAAGCAATGGATAGATCAAACTTAGTAGCTGGCTTCTGATCAGGTGACTCTCCTCCAGGGCTTCCATCATGTGGCAAGCAGAAGTGAATACTAAGAACGAACTCCCAGGCTCTGAGTTAGGTCATTTTACATGTTTATCAAACCAGTCAATCCTTTTTTTTTTTTTTTTTTTAATTTTAATTTTTTATTTTTTTAATTTCAAAATCTTTAATTCTTACATGTGTTAAACCAGTCAATCCTAAAGGAAATCAGCCCTCAATATTCATTGGAAGGACTGATGCTGAAGCTGAAGCTATAATGCTTGCTGAAGCTATAATACTTTGGCCACTTGATGCAAAGAGCCAAACCACTGGAAAAGGCAAGAGGAGAAGAGGATGACAGAGGAGAGGATGAGATGTTTGGATGACATCACCGACTCAATGGACGTGAGTTTGAGCAAGTTCTGGGAGATGGTAAAGGACAGGGAAGCCTGGTGGGCTGCAATCCATGGGGTGGCAAAGAGTTGGACATGCCTTAGTGACTGAACAACACACTTTTATCACACAGTCCTCATCAGCCCCTGATGAGGGTACTATCATTTTTCAAGAAATGAGTTCAAGGTGAAAAAGTAACTTGCCTAAGATAATGACTAAAATATAGGTCTGGCTGACACAGGAGCCCTTACTCCTTAAACTGGGTCCTCCATCTCATCGCAGTTATTCACAGTGTCAACTAGCTTTAAGCAAATTCCTAGGCCAGCTCAGTTAAACATTCAAACCATGGTACCTGGCTTTAGAGTTAAAGCGTATGGCCTGAACTTTAGTGACGCATCCAACAAGCATTTGAAGAAGGCCCGCTATGGGACAGGCTTGTGCTAGATGAGTATAATGCAGGCAAAAGAAGACCGACTCCTTGAGTTTGGTGATGTCCTTCAGCTCCAACAAGCATGGTGGGATAGCCATTCTGGGCAAGTGCTCCACAGCACAAATCTCAGCCATAGTTGGCAAGATGCATAAGCAACCACCAGAGGTTATAGCCCCTTGCTAGCCATTCTCAAGGAGCCCCTCAGCAAACAGAGAGTATTCTTTAGTCTGAGTTTTGACAGTTCTATATTAATCTCCTGAGGATTATGCAGCTAAAATCTGCAGCATGTTCCTTTACTTTTAATTACAGTCCTATGAAAGTTTGATTTAAAAACAAAAACAAAAACAAAAACAAAACTAGTAAAGTTACTGCAGAAGAAAAAAGTTCTTAATAATTTATTCATAATGGTATTAAGACAAAGTCATGTTTTATTGGGCTCTATGTGTTTATGTTGTGATGCAGAAGTCAATAAGAAGGAGCTTTAGTAATATATAATATCTATTAATATTCTCCACGTATGTTCACCAAACAAACAATGTCTCAGCATCAGTAAAGGATTTCAATAATTAAAAAGTATGATTTTTCCCAGTTTAATTTTTCCTATTAAAAGGATGCCACAGACACTTATACTGACAGCCTCTCATTCCCAGTGAGAGCAATTGCACTTTATGGAGAGAGAGAGTGAAATGAACCATAGTCCAGGCAGGGGCTCTTGTCTCCATACTGACACCAACTGCAAATGACCTTGAGGTCTAGACCCTTCCCTCTTCATCTGTAGGCTGAAAAGATTTAGATGAGGAGATAGCCATGTCTTCCCCTGCTTTCCAATTGTGAAATAGTACTCCCCTGGGCCTTATCTTTATCCCTCCTTGATCACTGCTACCTTTTGTCAAGGATCTTTTTGAAATGAGTTTCTTGTTTTCCCAAATGGGCCCTGCTCTTCGACTGCTTAGCCTGGCTCACAGAGTTAATAGGCAGAATGGAGGCCCACCGGCTACGGAGACAAGCGATGGCTCCCTCTCTGACTTGCCATTTGCCCTTGATCAGAGAGTCACTTAAAATTCCAGGCCCATCATTTCCTCACTGATGGGGGATTATGTGACGACACTTACCTACCATGAAGGAGTGAGAGAAGATTAAATAATATGCTTGTATGGGACTTAGCCAATACTTGATGGTACACTGGATACTTGGTAATAATTACCTTTTGAGTCTCACAGAACTTACCTGAAATACCTTCCTGATTCAAGGACTAAATGGTTCCATAAGAGGGTTTAATTCCTTTTCACTCCTGAAAAAAACTGCCACAAACTGAGAGCTTGATACACCATTGCAAGCATGAATTTCCTTCACCTTAGTTCCTCAGAATCACTGACGAATCAGTAAGTATGTTTCACACTCTCAGATCATTGTTCCCATGTTCCTTTATAGATAGATGCTTATTGTGCTATAAACATAAAGGGAACGTATCCTGTGGGTATTTCGACACTGTTAAGACTCCCTCTCCACTATAACGAACTGGGTCATCCCACTATAATCCAGAGAACACAACCTGGCTTCATGGAAAGAACTCACATTTAAGCAGGAAATCAAACTCGATGAGATGATGATAATAATTATTGTTAGCGCTGATTGAGAAATTAGTCTATGCATGCATTGTTCTGAGAAATTTTCACTTATCAAGCCCTTTATTCCTCCAGACAACCCTGTGAGCTTGTTACTATTTTCATGTCCATTTCACTGTGTAAAGACCGTGCAGCGCAGGGAGGTTAAAAGCTTCGGAACGCCACATTTCCAGGAATCGGTGCACACCAGATTTAAACCCGAGCAATTTAGCGTCTGGGCTTTTAATTATGCTACTCTCCAGAGTTGGCAGGACGATCTGAAAGAATATATCAACATGTAGAGAACTGGCCATACCGAAGGCACACAGAGAACAGCATTTTTATACTGTTTAGGTTAAAATCACTATTTTCTTAAATGCTGCTGCTTTTCCCAATTGATGACGACAGAGATTCATCTTTTATAGTCCTCTTCTCCACTTTTACTCCCCACGTCTTTAGTTCCACTGGTCTCGATGCTATCTCAGTCCACAGGCACAAGGTTGGGTGGCATCCATTGGCATGAACCTTCTCTCAATGTCACTTGGTAACTTCCCCAGGTCTGCCTCTCAGAGTTCCACCTCTTCATCGCTCAGCTTCCTGTCGGAAATAAAACTCAGAGGAACACGTCTCTCCCCCTTTCCCTATGCCTCCATCACTATTTGCACAGCTTCAGCCTCTGACAAACTGGCCCCTTGTTTTGTAAGATATATTAAGATACAATAAAATTTTAGGCTGTGATACCTTACCTTGGTAAAAGAAAGCTCACCTTAAGATTACAGACTCCTTATTTCCTGTAATTCACTGATCCAATCACTAAAACATCATCAGCTTATTTGGTTCAGGTAAGCATCAAGCTGAATGGTGTTCAAACAAATGACAGCAGTGGTGAGGCAGATAGCAGGTCTTAGAAGACACCATTCCCAGAAGATAATGATAGTAATTTGCTGTCATCATTCCCTCACAAGTCCAGGAAAAAAGAGCAGCATTAAAACCCAAGTAGAAGGCAGAAATTTTGAAACTTGGAGAAGTACATGGTACACTTGAATCCTGGGAACTGGTGGCAAAGCCAAGAAATAATGAAGCAGCAGATGGCAGGCTGTCAGCAGAAAGGTGGACCCTCCCACTGCCTCACCTAACTAATTTCAGGGCAGCTGGTACTTTATCTAAAGACCATTTTAAAACCCTGCAGTGCCTTGCTCCTCAAAGTGTGGTCCATGGGCCAGCTGCATGGACATCACTTGGGAACATGTTTAAAATGAAGACTCTCAGGTCCCTCCCCAGGCCTCCTGAGTCTGAATCAGCATTAAAAGCTGCTTATTCCTGAGTCTTGAGAAGTTTTGGTGGGGGGCTCATAGCTCAGGTTAAGACTAGCAGGTCTAACCTAACTATAAAGTAGACTCTATTTTGAAATTTCATTGAATAAGTAAGAACATATGATAATATAAAAGCAAAATTAAGCAAGAGTGAAAAATGTTTAAACTGTGCTCAGAATAAAGCTGCAGTATTAAAGAAGAGGATGGCAAAAGATCTACATGGAAACCCAATGGGAATATTCCATTTGCTGTTCTGATGTACCATTCACTGTTCATTTTGCTCTGAGACCAGAGAGGCTGACCTCTGTGAGAGCAGAGGGATGAACAAGGCTGAGATTCCTCAAAGGCCCCCTCGTGCCTCAGTGAAAGTCACAGCTCTGTCCCGACAGCCCTCACCATCTCGGGGCTCTGGTAACCCCTCCTCCTCCTGCTCTTCAGGCTTGAGACTGGTCTCAACACTTTACTGTTTAACAGCCTCTGCATTCTGCACTATTCCCTTTTGTACCTGTCAAATAATCCCTCAGTGAATTCTGTAAGACCCAGTTGGAGTATATAACTTGTTTTCTGCCGAGACCTTGATTGATACATTTAGACAAAACTGTTGCTTCAAAGGAAGAAAGGAGAGTGGAGAACATTAACCAATTATAGGGGAGGGAACTTAAAATATAAGAATGGTCCAGAGGAAAGAGGAGAAGGCAATGGCACCCCACTCCAGTACTCTTGCCTGGAAAATCCCATGGACGGAGGAGCCTGGTAGACTCCAGTCCATGGGGTCGTGAAGAGTCGGAGACGACTGAGCGACTTCACTTTCACTTTTCACTTTTATGCATTGGAGAAGGACATGGCAACCCACTCCAGTGTTCTTGCCTGGAGAATCCCAGGGACAGGGGAGCCTGGTGGGCCGTCTATGGGGTTGCACAGTCGGACACGACTGACGCGACTTAGCAGCAGCAGCAGGGAAAGAGGTAGCACCGAATTAGTAACTAAGGGCCGTGTTCCATCACACAGATGTCGAACACAGGAAACAGACTCTGAATGTGTTGAATAGCAAGCTTAGCCGTCATCTGTTAAGAAATCCTAATTCTCAGAATGGGGTTTCCACTGCATTTCAATCCATAAGTGCATCCTAGGTATGTCTTGTATCCCTTTAGACGCTCATCTGGCCTGCATCCACAAACAGCCTCTGAAGATAAGTCATCTCTTGAAAGTGTCCCCTCTCCATTCCTTCTCCCTAAAGAAAAGCATTGACTGGATAAGCCCCCCTTTCCCCTGTAAGACCTATCCTCTCACAATCAACGTGTTCAAGTGCCCCATTCCTTTGTTTAGTATGACCCCTATTTTGCAGGAGCGTCCAGGATTAGATACGATCTAATTTCTTTCTGACTCCTTTACATCACAGACTGTCACACGCGTACATGCATTTGCCTATCTACAAAACCACATGCTATTCTCCCCGAGTGGAGTTTGGCCCACACCGCTCCAGAAGGCCCACCTCTACAAGGAGTCAGCAACCAGACTGGTCAGGTAAGAAGGCTTTCCTGCAGCTGCCCATCCATAACTGCCACTCGGGTGTCAAGCTTATTCCTACCGTATCCTCATTCTGTCCCTCTATCTAGAATCTTATCACCAGCAACAGGTTCTTAAGTCACCCAACATTCAAGGCCCTTAGCAGGCTCACCTTCTTTGTAAGTCTTCCCTGCAACTTTAAAACATAAAAATTCCTCCCTTATCAAAACTCTTTTTGATGCTTGCTTCTAAGTTTGAAACCAGGGGGTTTCTGTAAGCAAAGCACATGTGCAAACAGAAGTGGATACATGGGGCAAGGAGATTCAGGCATAACCTCTAGGTTCCTGGCTTAAGACCCCAGGTGGAAGGTGTTGTTGTTTACTCTTCTTTATTTTTATCTCTTGGGCCTCCTTTATTCCATAATCATTCTTCCCTCCCTCTCTCCTCCTTTTTTATGCCTTTTGATTTTTTACTAAAACCTGGTCATTTGTCCTAGAGCATGCTCCACTTTCTGGGATTGCTTTATGTTATGTCTTTTAACACCGTACTTTTTTTTGTCTTTTAAAAGTTTGTAGTGAGATACACATAGCATGAAATTTAACATCTTTAACTATTTTTAAGTTGGCATCTACAGGACATTAAAGTACACTCACATTGTTGTACGATCATTACCCCCACCATCCATCTCCAGAATTCTCATCTTCCTAAACTGAATCTCTGCACCAGTTAAACAGCAACCCTCTCTTCCCCATGGCCCCTTCCTCTCAACCTGTGGCAGTGACCACTCTACTTTCTGTCTGTGAATCTGATCACTCTAGGAATAAGTGGAATCATACAGTATCTGTCCTTTGTGACTGGCTTATTTCACGTAGCATAACGTCCTCAAGGGTTATCCCAGCTGTAGCATGTGTCAGCATTTCCTTCTTTTTAAGACATAATAATATTCCATTGTATGTGTATAACACATTTTACCTATTCATCTGCTGATGGGAAATTGGGTTCTTTCTACCTTTTGGTTATTGTGAATAGTGGGTAGTGCCAATTATTGGGTTGGGAAAAACAGAAGGAAGAGAGATGGCAGGTAAAGGGAGAAAAAGTAAACCTAGTTTGGAGCATGTTAACATTCTGTGCCTCTGAGATATAAAAATGCTCATATTTGATATATAAATACTATACATACAGCTTTTGAGTTCAGAAGAATGTCTGAACTGGAGGACTAGATTTAGCAGTTGTGGGCATTTAGGCAGCAATAAAATCAACAGAGTAAATGAGATCACCTATGGAGAAGCAGCAGAAGATCTAGGACTGAGTCTTGAAGGTACTGAGGGAGAGAAGGGTGAGGGCTTCCCAGGAGGCTCAGTGGTAGAGCATCCCCCTGCCAATGCAGGAGACACAGGTTCCATCCCTGAGTTGGGAAGATCCCCTGGAGCAGGAAATGGCAGCCCACTCCAGTATTCTTGCCTGGAAAATTCCATGGATAGAGGAGCCTGGCAGGCTACAGTCCATGGGGTCACAAAAAGAGTTGGACATGACTTAGCGACTAAACAATTACCACCTCCACAAAAGAATGATGAGCAAGAATAGGAGATAGAACAGGACAGAGAAAAATGAGAAGAAAGTCAACAAAATGTGGGGCTATTTGATTCTGCACAACATCTAGAATAGATAGAGGATGTCAGGCCTCATCAGTTTGGTAAAAATTAAAATTGAGAATAGACATAAGTGAAATTCTTTAAACTACAAATATTTACTTTTCAAATATAGTTTGCTACATTTAAAAGTATTTACTTGAAGCTCCCAGAAAATAGATAGCAAATCTAAGGAATTCATTTGTTCAGGAAATAGTAGAGGAATACAGATACTTACTAGGAAAGTGTGCAGAAATCACTGATGTTACATTTGTGACACATTGTTAGAAGATGTTTAAGACACACCTGATAAAACTCTCAAAGTAGTTTTAAAGGAGCTAAATTGTGTTTCACACACACACACACATGCACATACACTACCCCAGGGGACAGACGGCTTCACTGCATTGGATGTGAGAATGCTCTAGGATAGAATTTTTGAACTCCAGTGCTTAGCAGAATACTGTCTATAAAAATCACTGTTGAGGGCTTCCATAGTGGCTCAGTGGTAAGGAATCTGCCTGCCAGTGCAGGAGACATGGGTTTGATCCCTGATCCAGGAAGATTCCACATGCTCCAGAGCAACTAAGTCTGTGAGCCACAACTGTTGAGCCTGTGCTCTAGAGCCCAGGAACTGCAACTGCTGAGCCCACGTGCCACAGCTGCTGAAGCCTGCACACCCTAGAGCCTCTGCTCTGCAACAGGAGATGCCACCACAATGAGAAACCCATGCACCGCAGCAAAGACTAGCCTCTGTTCTCTGCAACTAGAGAAAAGCCAGTGCAGCAGCAAAGACCCAGCTCAGCCAAAAAAAGTATTTTTTTTTTTTAATCACTGTTGAGCACAAAACATGAGACCTCGGTTGAAGAAGGAAAGTGTTAGTCACTCAGTCGTGTCCTACTCTTTGTGACCCCATGGACTGTAGCCACCAGGCTCCTCTGTCCATGGGATTCTTTCTCCAGGCAAGAATACTGGAGTGGGTTGCATTTCCTTCTCCAGGGGATCTTCCCAACCCAGGAGACCTCGGTTAGATTTCAGGAAAAGCAACCTGTGACTGGAACTTGTTTAAAACTTTCAAAATTGTAGAATGCTAACTGAAATCAAGAGGCTATAGCATATCTTCCTCTAATATTGTTTAAAAAGCAGAAATGGGTTCTCATCTGTCTGGTACTATAAGGGCAGGCATGACTCAAGATAAAGAAGACAGACTTGAAGATCTCTCATGGGTCCTTCCTTTCCTAAGATTATATGATGCTCTCCAGTTTTACTGCTTTTGGTGGAAGAGCTTTCATCTTTCCAAACTACTGAAATAGATAGCCTGGCCAGGTTTTTCAAACTTACTGATTTTTCCACTTCCTTGAAAAGCTCAGTTGAAGGCATCTTTCATCTTTAATTCTACTTCTGAATATTTCCCTCTTATACTGTTTATTATCATTCACTTGTTACTTGCCCTTCCTTCTCCATCCTTTCTCTACCTTATTTATCTACCCATAAAACACACTAATATTTGAGTTTTTTTTCACTGAAGTCTATTGGTTTGAGAACTCAAAGTTGGTGGGTAAATTTAAACCATATATTGTCATATGTGAAAAATTAGTAATAAGAATTTTACTAGGTCGGAATTTTAATTTTTTTGGTCAAAGGCCATCACTGAACTTACAGAGGAAAGAAGATGTATAAAGAAAACTTTAAGTTATAAAGATCAAACAAGGACTAAGTTAGCATGATTTCCTAAGTGTAAAAATAGGTAACATTTCATGGTTAATTTATTAAAACCATAAGGCTGATTCATCAGTATACTCTATGGGCTGGAGTGTCTAACCTGACATTAACTCCGATTCTGAAATAGTCATATAGTAATAGAGGATCCAAAATTATGCATGTGTCACTGACAGGCAAACCTTCCTCTTCCCAGTGATGTTCCAGAGTAAATATTAGTTTTCATTATTTTGATTATCCTCCCAAAAGGTTTAGAATTAGTTCTAGATACAAAGCAGGAGGAAATAAATATGCACTAACCCCTACTATGCGCAAGGTTCTATGCTTTCAGTGTATATAGATTTTGACTTACTCTTTACAGTGACCCTAGTAGATAAGGACTTTTCAGTTCTGTGTTCTACATAAGTTCACAGACAGTAGA
The DNA here is from genome assembly GCF_032405125.1 of Capricornis sumatraensis. Classification (NCBI taxonomy): domain Eukaryota; kingdom Metazoa; phylum Chordata; class Mammalia; order Artiodactyla; family Bovidae; genus Capricornis; species Capricornis sumatraensis. The sequence goes on from NC_091082.1 coordinate 65,572,329, forward strand.
TAAACTCCTCCAGGTCCTACTTTAGTAAATCGCAGAACTAGAATCTGGTTCAATATGCCAACAAATTTGGAAAACTCAGCAGTGGTCACAGGACTGGAAAAGGTCAGTTTTCATTCCAATCCCAAAGAAAGGCAAGGCCAAATAATATTCAAACTACCACACAATTGTACTCATCTTACAGGCTAGCAAAAAACATGCTCAAAATTCTCCAAGCAAGGCTTCAACAGTATGTAAACTGAGAACTTCCAGATGTTCAAGCTGGATTTAGAAAAGGCAGAGGAACCAGAGATCAAACTGCTAACATCCGTTGGAAAATTAAGAAAAAGAGAATTCCAGAAAAACATCTACTTCTGCCTTATTGACTACACCAAAGCCTTTAACTGTGTGGATCACAATAAACTGTGGAAAATTCTTCAAGAGATAGCAATACCAGACCACCTTACCTGCCTCCTGAGAAATCTGTATGTGGGTCAAGAAGAAACAGTTAGAACCAGACATGGAACTGGTTCCAAACTGGGAAAGGAGTATGTCAAGGCTGTATATTGTCACCCTGCTTATTTAACTTACATGCAGAGTACATCATGCGAAATGCCGGGCTGGATGAAGCACAAGCTGGAATCAAGATTGCCAGGAGAAATATCAATAACCTCAGATATGCAGATGACACCACCCTTACAGCAGAAAGCAAAGAGGAACTGAAGAGCCTCCTGATGAAAGTGAAAGAGAAGAGTGAAAAAGCTGGCTTAAAACTCAACATTCAAAAAATGAAAATCATGGCATCTGGTCCCATCACTTCATGGCAAATAGATGGGGAAGCAATGGAATCAGTGACAGACTTTATTCTATTAGGCTCCAAAATCACTGCAGATGGTGACTGCAGCCATGAAATTAAGATGCTTGCTCCTTGGAAGAAAAGCTATGACAAACCTAGATTGCATATTAAAAAGCAGAGACATTACTTTGCCAATCAAGTTCTGTCTAGTCAAAGCTATGGTCTTTTCCAGTAGTCATGTATGGATATGACAGTTGGACTATAAAGAAAGCTGAGCACCGAAGAATTGATGCTTTTGAACTGTGGTCTTGGAGAAAACTTTTGAGAGAGGCTTGGACTGCAAGGAGATCAAACCAGTCCATCCTAAAGGAAATCAGTCCTGAATATTCCTTGGAAGGACTGACGCTGAAGCTGAAGCTCCAACACTTTGGCCACCTGATGCAAAGAACTGACTCATTGGAAAAGACCCTGATGCTGGGAAAGATTGAAGGCAGAAGGAGAAGGGGACAACAGAGGATGAGATAGTTGGATGGCATCATCAACTCTATGGACATGAATTTGAGCAAGCTCTGGGAGTTGGTGACGGACAGGGAAGCCTGGCGTGCTGCAGTCCATAGGGTCACAAAGTTTTCAACACAACTGAGCTACTGAACTGAACTGAGAATCTGGACTCAAAACTGTCAGAACACAAGCCCTGAGCAGGTGTACCACTGTCCACTTTAGAGAAAAGGAAATGTGAAAGGTCCCCTGATGCCAGCTTGCTTCGAGTATGGGCTCAACAGACCAGGAAATAAGCCAGCATCTTGCCTTTAATTATGAAGTAGACATAATTTAGAAAAAGATTGCTGTGAAAGCCTGGCTGAGTTTGAGAGAGGGAAGATCGATCAAGCAAAGTGGAATTCTGTGTAACCCTCCTATAGCACTTGAAAAGACCAGCTTCTATAAAAGCTAGCCTTTTAGAAACAGGGGCGTACTGTATTTCAGGCAAAGGTTCTTTAACAAGAAGACTAGGTTAGTGGGGAGACTGTTTGTTCATTCGTTCTCATTGGCAGCCACTTGATATGAATTAGTTCCCTGAATTCTCACAACCACCCTGGCATTATGACTTTATACTGGAGAGATTGTGTCTCAGAGAAATTAGGTATTTCTTGGTCAGTGTCATGAAGTATTGGAGCTAAGGTGTGGATCTAGGGCTAAGCGCGAAGACCAGGCTTGCTCCATTATAATACCATGGAGAGAAGGCATGCTGAAGACTGTTGTGGCAGTGCCTCTCCGCCTTCAGAGTGCATATAGACCACCTGGGATCTTGTTGAAGCACATGTCTAGTTCATCCAGTGTGGGATGGAGCCTTGGAATCTGCATTTCTGAGAGGCTCCCAGGTGATGCTGATGCTGCTGGTCTGCAGCCACTCTTAAGGCTAGAAATGATGACAATGTATTTACGAAGCGACTCCTACAAGTATATTCCCAACCCAGGCATGCTTCGGCCAGATGGCTTCAGCGAAACTTTGCTTTCTAGAATATCCAGTTAGTGCTCTAAGTCAACAGTCCCCAACCTTTTTGGTACCAGGGACTGGTTTCATGCAAGAAACCAGTGGACAGAGTGTGGGCTGGAGGAGTGGTTCAGGCAGTACCAGGACCGATGGGGAGTGGCAGGGGAAGCTTCACTCCCTCACCTCCTGCGGTGCAGCCCAGTTCCTAACAGGCCGTGCATCGGTACTGGGGGTTGGGGACCCCCTGCTCTAAGTGAGAGGATGGCGATTGTCTCTGCTGTAGATGCTAAGATAGAGAGTGGGAACACAGAAAAGATGGGGTTGAGGGATTAAGTGTTCCCCATGTGTATCACCCTTGGCTTCCCAGGTGGCTCAGAGGATAAAGCGTCTGCCTGCAATGCAGGAGACCCGGGTTCGATCCCTGGGTTGGGAAGATCCCCTGGAGAAGGAAATGGCAACCCACTCCATTATTCTTGCCTGGAGAATCCCATGGACAGAGGAGACTGGCGGGCTACAGTCCACGAGGTCGCAAAGAGTCTGACACGACTGAGCAACTTCACACACACACACACACACACACACACACACACACACACACACACACGTGTATCACCCTGGGCCCTCACTTCAGTTCTGCAAGCATCTGGCCAACTGCTCAGCAAAGCAAGGACTCCAGAGCAGCTGTGAGCAGTTCCATTTGTAAGGCAGAATTTCCCTATGTCTCCTGAGATCCTGGAGGCTGCAGCAGTTCTCCAATGAGCAGGATCCCATGTGACAGGCCCACATCCATAGAAGGGGGTAGAGGGGCTGGCCACTTGGAAGTGTTTGTTACAAAGTTGTTTTGCGACTGTTTACTGTGGTTCTCTGCTCTGCTTTGCATTTCACTTCTTCCTCCCTGCCCCACCCCATTCCCTCTCTCCCACCCTTATAGGAGCCCAATGACAAGGGACCCTCCTCCATGTCTATGCATCAGGCATCAAGGCGGCTTTCACAAATGTTCTCTGTTTTAGTGGAAACCAACTTCACAGCACATTGCTTTGGACACCACTGCAGTCACTTAGGTGCCTACCTAGTCTGTGATAATTGCTTCATTTCAGCAGCAAAAAAAAAAAAAAAAAAAACAACCTTATTACCATGTTTTTGCAGCTCACAGAGGCTTTTGTGTAGAGAATCTTTCACATCAAAGGAAGAGGGACTCTGTTGATGACATACATACCAGCTGTTTCCAGAACTGCTGGCCCCTCCCTGCCATGCCTCCTCTGTGGGCCAGCTGCGGCCCTGCTCACCGGGAGTGAGTTCCTCGAGGACACTGGGCATCCACCTGTGTCTGGCAGGGGTGGGTGCCACCTGGCAACAATCAGCCTGGGAACCCAGACTCAAAGGCAGATGCGGGTAATGAGGTCCAATGGGGGAAATGGCTTCAAACTGCTCTTGATCAATATTGCCACAACGAGTAGATTTTGCTCCCTCCCAAACAGGCAGCTCTGCTTTCTCTTCACCTCACATCACTAATGCCCCTGGGTCTGAGATGTAGCTGGGAAAAGGGGGGTGGAGGAGAAACGCATGAGGTGCAGACATCCCCCTATTCTAATAAGATAGCTGTTACCTTTTATCTCTACATTTCATGCAGCTTAGACAGTCCCGGGGCAGCCCAGAATCCTTTCCTCGTTTCCCCTTTTCAAGTCAGTCTGTTATCATGCCCAGTGCGCTTCTCATTAATTTTTTTTTCCTACATCATCTCCTGCTCCTCCCTCTGCTATGACCTCTCTCCCCCGTGACTGGTTGTGAAGGTTCTCTTTCATTTCTCTTTCTGAGGCAGTCTTTGTAGAGCTAACTTTAACTAGCCGACCAATTCTTTCCCAAGCCTCTACAAAGCATCGCATGAAAAGGGACAGGCAAGCATAAGACAGAGACGACCCACGTGAAGCCTCCAGCCCTCTCCTATCTCCATCCTTCTCTGCAAACATTCAGCCTTTTCCCAGAGATGGCCTGGAAACTGCCTCTTTATCACAAGGAGTTCAGCTTCCAAGTGGCACCGGGCAGCCAGTTCGCCATAGGAGACACTAAGTCATAACCACTGCACTTGCTCCAAATCAGGCCATCAGCACCTAAGGCTGTTTCTAGTTTCCACGTGGCAGAAAAGAGATCATTTTCTCTCCAGACTAAAAGGGATCATATATAATATTAGAGGGCTTCCCAAGTGGCACTAGTGGTAAAGAACCTGCCTGCCAATGCAGGGGATGTAAGAGACACAGGTTCAATCCCTGGGCCGGGAAGATCCCCTGGAGAAGGGCATGACAACCCACTCCAGTTTCCTTGCCTGCAGAATCCCATGGACAGAGGAGCCTGGCGGGGTACAGTTCATAGGGTCTCAAAGAGTTGGACACGACTGAAGCGATGGAGCACACAGCACACATATATTATGACACTCGAGGTTCAGTGATTAAAGTCTTAAAACACCTTGGAGCCAGGATGAGCTGAGTGACAAGTCCCACTACTGTCCCTGTTCTGGAATTGATTGTTTCTCATGGGAAGCATACCAGACCATTCCAGCTGGAAAGCCATTTTCCACTGTCACCCTTTAGACCTTGGGTTTGTTCTTGTCCACCCCGTCCTCTACTGCCATCTTGTTCCCTCTGAATGTGCCAGTTCTGGAGCTGGACTTGAGTGGCTTTTTGTCTTTTCTCTCCCCCCACTTCCCATGCATCTCCCTGGCTTCAACTCCTTTGTTCTCACTCACATGTGTTCAACCACCACCCTGGTTCCAGAAGCTAATCTCTGCCCTGATACCATTTTTCAGGCCCTCCCAACCTTGCCACTCTCTCTCAATTCCGGCTACAGGATTCATCTGTATTTCATTAATGCCCTGCATTAACTGAGTATGTAGACAAGCCCCACCTAATCTCCATAATTATTCAGTAGGTGGAAAGGGAGTGGGGAGTTTCCCAAAGAAACCTAAGAGAGTGAGTTCCAATTTAAAAACACATAACTCTCTGCATAGCAGGGAATAAACTTGATTGATGGTAAATTTGATATAATAAACTGGAGATAGTAAAATTGGCCATATAAAAAAGTGTTGTAAGTATGTAGATAAACCCTTAGGGGAACAGCCCCAAAGGATCGATGCAAAGAAATGATGGCTGGGAGGCGACAAGACACCCCCTATCTGAATTAAATATCATTCAAAGCAAACGTGTTACTTGACAGAACACAAAAGGAGTACAGCTTAGGGATTAAGTATGTTTGCTTTGGAGCCAGACCACCTAGGTTGGTTCATTACTTTCCAATTACTAGCTGGGCGAGTGTGGCAAGTTACTTAATTTTTTTGAGCTCAGTTTCCTTATATATCACATAAGGACAATAATACCCATCATAAGGTGGATGAACTTCTTAAAAGAATACTGCAAAGTGCTTGTTTAGCATTGTGCCTAATGCATAATAATTCCATAATTGATATTTGTTTCAAACCCTTTGTTCTTATTATCAGATCAGACTCTTGAGCCATGTGGACAGTGGCTCTTACATGACATGAATGGCTCACACATACCTTTTATTTTTTAGTTGAACTCTTTATTTTGAGATAACTGTGGCATGACATGCTGTTGGGAGAAATGGTAGAGATGGCACATGTCCTTTACTCAGCTTTCCCCAATGGTAGCATTTTGCAGAACATTTTACAGTATCAGAGTATGGCAGTCAGGGTATCGACAGTGATATAAACAAAGCACTGATCTCATTCAAATCTGCTGTCTTACACTCATGTGTGCATATGTGTGTGCATGTGTGTGTGTGTATCCTATGCAGTTTGGTTGCACGTGTAGTGTCAGGCATCCACCACCACAATCCAGATGTGCAGCAATACTCCAATTTAAAAAAAAAGATGCACAGAAGTTTCGTTACCACATACATGTTTTATGGCCTGTAGCTTTATTTGCTTCTTTTTAAATTAATTTTTATTGCAGTGTAGTTGCTGTACCACGTGGTCTTAGTTGCTACCGTACAGCAGAATGAATCGGCCATACATATACATACATTCCTCCATTTGGACTTCCATCCCACTCAGGTTCCCACAGTGCATTAGGTAGAGTTCCCTGTGCGATATATATTTTTTTAAATCAGGATTTTAAACAGCCTAATTTGGGTGGCCACAGTCGAAATGCTCATTTCTGCCTTTCTTCTGGTTCCTAGTACATTTTATCAGTGATGCTCACGGATTTTTCCTGAGCCAGCTGTTTATCCTCCAGTGCACGCGGTTCAAGCGCAGCAGTGGAGCACTTGGCCATCAAAGATTCAGAGCCCATGAAAAGAGGAGGGATGGAGGAGGGGGAGAAAGGGTAGGAGGAGGAAGAGGAAGAGAGGGCGGAATAAGAGTGAGGGCAGGGAAGAGAGAGGAGCAGGCATGGCAGCCCCTTCCCTGCCCAGGTCAGGAGAAGCACCCCCATCTCCCCAGTCTTGATGTCAACCCCTCATTTCACCCACAGGGAGTATCTGGTGATCAGTCAGTTCTGATTTGCTGACTTGCTCTAGTCCAGAGTCTAAAGGGAGCCTGTTCTGACTCATACTGAGGTCTGAATATAAACATAAGACCAGGAGGATTATGAATTTAGCCCCCCCCAATCCAGACCCAATTTTGGTGAAAATGAAATGGAAAGATATACATATAGGGGAACACATGTGCAATTATGCTTTTGTGAGATTGAAGTGCAGGTTCAAACAGTTTTTTATAACTACAAAAATACTTGGCAAGTACCTAAAAATAGAAAAAGCAAAATAATAATCATCCCTAATCCTATCACCATAGATAACTACCATTAGCATTTCTAGAGTGTAATGTTCCCTCAGGTATTTTCTATGCAAATATATCTATATGTGCAACATTGAATTTTATAAAACTTGTATTGTACTACATAGCAATGTGTATCCTGGATTTTCCCTTGTTCAGTTTCTAAGTCATGTCCGACTATTTGCGACCCCAGGGACTGCAGTAAGCCAGGCTTCCCTGTCCTTCACTATCTCCCAGAGTTTCCTCAAAATCATGTCCACTGAGTCAATCATGCCATCCAACCATCTCATCCTCTGTCACCCACTTCTCCTGCCCTCAAACCTTCCCAGCATCAGGGTCTTTTTCAATAAGTCAGCTCTTCAAATCAGATGATCAAGGTATTGGAGCTTCAGCGTCAGCATCAGTCCTTCCAATATTCAAGGTTGATTTCCTTTAGGACTGTCTGGTTTGATCTCCTTGTGGTCCAAGGGACTCAAGAGTCTTCTTCAAATTGAATATTATGAAAAGGATTTTCCCTGGAATGTCTTTCGGGTTTCCTCCATGTTTTGAATATGCTAAATACTATGTAAGATGAATTTAGAGAGGCATAGTTTATTCAGTTAGTCCCCTGATATTGCTTAGATATTTTATCCACTTCTGTTTCTCAGGGCACCTGCATCAATGTTGCTTTCATTATTTATGTTCAGTTGTCTTTTAGTCTTGTTTTTGAATTATGATTTTTTTAAAAAAGCAAAAAACTAAGAATTTTTGTATTGTCAGTGTGGTTTTCCACTCAGTGACATACCCACATATCCAAGTTGATCTAATCATGGTTGCTGTGAGATTCCAATAAGTAGAGGACCTTGAAATGTGTAGAATTCTTTCGGCCCACATTTCAGCCAATGTAATGTTTCTATAACACTAATTCTTTCCTAGAACTCTGAAAACACAAGGTAAAATCTTCAACTTTCAGGAAGGGGATTAAAAAAAAATGTGCTTGTTTCTATTTGGCTATATGATTTGGTTAAGAAAACATGGGGGGAAATGTTTTTCCATTTGTTTCTATGCCAGTTCTGCCCTCTAGCTGCCCAAAACAAAGCAGTCGCATAAAACTGCATGAGATCCTTTCCCATATAAACTATACCACTACTACTAGGTCCCAGGGACGCTAATGTGGGTAGGACATTATAATTCTGAGACAGTGTTCATGGAAGTCTTCTGGAGGCAAGGTGAAAGATCCAGTGACCTTCCAAAGTACCTCGACACCCAGAATTCCTAGGAATTCATGAAACCCAAATGTAGGACTATCAAGTCCTCACTCTGTCTAAGCTGACTTTCCTCCTACCTGGGACTCTGCAGCCATCACCAGGCAATGACGAATCAGGGACAGGCAGATCATGATGTGAGTACCTCTTCCACCTCACAGCCATTTACAGAAAGAAGCCCTCTTCCCATAGATGAAATCTGAGACTTTATTAGTAAGACTAAATATCATCTTCATGTATCATGCTTGACATTATTACATTAAAACTGTGCTCAGATGCTTTACTGAATTTTATGTGTAGATGAAAGCTGTATCTTATGCTTCTTTTCTCAAAATCAAAATAGTTTTCTTATAGAAACAGCTAAGAGTTTATAGTTAAGTTGTGGCATAAAAGCTTGCCTCTCACAAGCTCACAAACTTACTTCTCTTCATAAAAAATGTCTTTTCTCAACTGTGATTTCCTCTGAAGCCAAACCCTCCTCTCTCTTTTCATTCACTGCCAAATCTCTTAAAGCACTCTGCATTCTGCACTCCATTTTCTCAGCTAACATTTCTTCCTATAGTGTTGCCTGTCTCCACCATTCTACTCACCTGACTGGTAGCTCCTGACTGTCTAATCTAGGGGGTTCTTATCAGCCTTCGCCCTTCATGGTTTTCCACCAGACTCAGCTATTTGATCACATTCTCAATCAGAAAACACTCCCCTGACTTCTTTGACTCTCCGTTCTACTTTTAGCCCTAACTTCCCTTCCCAGTTCTCAAGCTTTTGAATTTCCTCCTCATGAGAAGCAAGCCTTCCTCGGACTCTGAGTCCCATCCTTATTGGTCTCCATGCCTTCCCCAGGAAACCCAGGGCCCCTGCTCTGTGTGTATTTGTTACTACCCTTATCCTAACAACTCCCACACCCTTCAGTGCAGCCCTTCTCTCCCAAACTGAGCTCTGCTCCCCAGCTGTCCCTTTGAGTATGCACATGAATTTCCCAGCTGCACCTCAGATTTCAACTTTTTCAAAAGCAAAGCTATTGTCTTTCACTTCTCAGCTGCTCCCCACCCTCCACTTGGAAGCAACTCCTCCTTTGCAGTTCTGAGCCTTGGTGAACAGCAGGCTGGTTATTTTTAAACATACAGAGGACGTTTTTGACCCTCACCCTCACATTTACGCAGTGAGCAAGTTCTCTGGAGCTTTCCCCAGACCTCCCATTCACAGTTCTTGTCCTTTCTCATACCACTCTCAGCTTCAGTCTCATAGGCGTTCACTTGAACTTAGCTTCCACCTTGCATCTCTTTCCTGAAATCCTTTCCATCTGCCTTTTCATCATGCCCAGAAACAAATTCTTAAATTTGTTTTAAGAGTTTAAACGATTGGTAGAACCCCGTTCACCAGCTATCTACTGAGGATCTGCTGTGTGCCAGGCCCCGGTTAGCCCTCGGGATATATGAGAGAACAAAGATGACAAAAAGCCTCCCCTGGTGGAGCCCGTGTCCTGTGGGAGCTCACAGAGGATAAGCAATAAGCATCCAGCATGGATTTCCTCCTCAAACAGCTTCACTGGCTACTCGTTTCTGCCTACCCCACCACCACCATAAAAATAAAATCCAAACTTTGAGGCATGATGATGTTCAAGATTCTCCAAAGCCGAGTGCCTGATTTCCAGGCGTCTCACACTGCACCTCTCGTCACTGCACCATTCACCATTTCCCAGGCACACGCGCCATAGCCCTCCTCCCAGCCTTTGCCCAGGCTGTTTCCTCAGCCTGGCTTGCCCTTCTCCTCCATACCTACAAAATAGCCATCATCCTTTGAGATTCTATATAATGTTACTTTCTCTGTAAAGCTTTTCTGTTCTGGAAGCCCCAGGCATCCATCAAAGTGAATCCCTTCTTTTCTGCATGTTTACAGCATGTTTATCCTGTCAATCATTTTACACTTACAGAATGTGTTATATGTGAAGCATGGTACTAGATATAGGTCCCACTTTCTCTCTATGTATATATATTTATGTATGTATACACACAAATATATATATATATACACATATACAGCAACTACTTCATTTTCTGTATTGTATTTATTTATAATGTCCCACCCACCATCCCATAAACACAGTAAATTGTAAGATTCTTCTGAATAGGACTTGTCCTTTTCTGTATTTATTTCCCCATCACACTGTGTTAAACATAGCTGTTAGATGAATGGATAAAAGACCAAATATATATTAGTAATAATACTGAATGTGATAATGACAGTCTGATTATTTAGTGAATCTAGGTAATAAAATAGTTTTTGTATAAAAGTGCAATCAGTTGAGGCGATTTTCTTCTTTAAGGATGACGGGTGTTATTTTTCAATTATCACCAATTAATATGCATGGCATGTTCACAGGATGTCTGGTGCTGATCCTAGGGGGGGCTCTATGGACTATTACTGAGGTGAGCCTCGCTCTCCAGTGCTCTGAGAGAAGTAATTTGTCTTGATATTCTTGGTGTCAGTATGCAAATTAGTATATCCCTAGGAGCATAAAGAAACCAGCTAGTTAAAGTAAAGACCACTAGGTGGTTCAGAACAGGTACATCTTTCTTTAAAAAAGTCATTACGCAGAGTCAAACTAATGGTGGGATGTCTCAGGGAGAAAGTATTCTAATCCCCAAACAAAAGGGTTTTCAAACAGTTCCCTACAAGCTGTCTATAAAAGCAGTCCTGACCATCCTCTGAGCCTCTCATGGTACTTGCTTTGCTAGTATTATCTTTCCACATAAGGTTAGAAATGCATTTCCCCCTTAAGTGTGTAAGTGAGCCCCATAAAGGACTGGGAGAGCCTGTCAGTCTACAGCCTTTTATGCACCTGTTTATTTATTTTTGGCTGCGCAGGGTGTTCATGCTGCCATGGGCTTTCTCTAGTCACAGCGAGGGGGGCTACTCTGTAGCTGTGGGGCACAGGCTTCTCACTGTGGTGGCTTCTCTTGTTGTGGAGCTCTAGGCATATGGACTTCAGTAGCTGTGGCTCCTGGGCTTAGTTGTTCCAAGGCATGTGGGTTCTTCCTAGACCAGGGATTGAACTCATGTCCCTGCGTTGACAGGCGGATTCTTAACCACTGGACGAGCTGCGAAGTCCTAGTCCACAGATTTTAAATCAACCCAAAGAAGTAATGCTGCAGCCAGAAGCTCACGGGCTGATGGGCAGAAGCTCTGGAGAGGGCAGAACCTAATGAGAGACAGGTTGCGGGGGGGCGGATCTCAAAGACATGTCAAGAAACAAAATCATAATTTGCTTTATTTCCTGCTGTAAAGATATTTTTCCCACAGGAATTCCCTTCTTCTCACATTCTCCACCTGGAAAATTCCTGTTCATGTCTTCTTTGTCAGTTCTTGAATGTTATTATCACTGGGAAAACTTCCCAACCCCTATGAGTTAGCTACACCCTCCTCTGTGCTTGTGCAATGCCCAGCACGTAAATGCCAAATGGCACAGATTCCCTGGGGTGGTAGCCTCATCAATGTCAAAGGCTATTTCTTATTCACCCCAGTATTCTAGAACCTATCCAGTGCATTCATGTTTAAGGTCAAGGAATAAAAATGGCATTCACTACTGAATACACAGATTCCTACATACCTCTCTGTGAATATGTTTAATATTAATAATGCAGGAAACCAAAGTTCTCCTATTCCATTTTCTGGTTCAGCAACACTAGATCCAGAGTGGGTTGTCACAGCTTTGCAGGCTGCAAGTGGGTTGCCATGGAAACAAGGTTCTGGTTGGAGGCTCTGGCTAAAGAGCCCTTCTCAACTCAGACAAAGCTGCAGAAATGCAAAGGGTATTTCAGTTCCCCGCCTTCTCTTTTCCCAAACCTTCCGCTCATTTGAGCAACTTGAATGCCGAAGCCAGTTGAGTTCTGGGAGCCAGTTCTCCCAGAACTCCATATACTCCTGGAATGGCCTTGCCCACACAGCACAATACGGAGTTAGCTCTGGACACTTTTTAATGCCTTCTGTGCTTCTCTTACTTTTCCTTCTGCCTTTTGTGGTTATTCTTGCTCTGCCTTCCATTTCGTCTCATTCTCAGTATCACAAAGAACAACCCCAAGTATGCCCACTAACAGTCTTCTTGTTGTCTATCAGAAGCCACCCCCCTCAGTCCTAAAATAGCAGGGAAAGCAACGGGGCAGGCCGGGCCATGGAGAGCTGTTGGAAGAACCCTTTCTCTGGTTCAGAAGCCAGGTGCCACGATCCACGGTCAAAAACTCACCAAGTCTTCCAGGAAACAGGCTCCTCCTCCTCCTCCTTTTCTGTGAGGCACCAGAAAGCAGCCATGTTTTGCTAATGTGTGTTTGCTCCCTGCTGCACCAAAAGCAGCAGCAGCATGGCCTCAGAGCTGGAACAGGGAGCGGCAGTTTAAAGCTGCGGTCTCTGGTCTCATGCTGGAAAGTCTCCTCGAAGTATGTTTCTGTGATTCCTTGATATTTAATTGAAGTATTAAAATGCTGAGCTGCAACATCGATACTCAACTTAATACATCCTCAACTACCCTGGTGAAAGTTAAACACTGGGAAATTTTACATAAAGACAGCATGGAAACCAGGCATTGAGAAGCCTGTTGGTACCCAGAGCCCCACTGCTTCTGAAGTCACATAACCCACCGTCTTTCTCCGAAGGGCTTTCTCCTCCCCTTAGGCATCGCAAAGGGGTTTTCTTGATCTGGATTCACACAAAGCTGGAAATCCAAGGCCAAAACCCTGACAGAAACGTATTTCCACAATCAAATTAAAAAGGCTTTCCTAAGGCTAGTTCCCAGGAGTTATTTAATTCTCTCAGCGTCTAGGTTTCTTTTTCCTTTTCTTAAATAAGCTTATGCTTTTGATGCAATATTCATGACACCCAGACACAGGAGGGTCCTCCACTGCAGAAAGACAGCACTTTCTTCTCCAATGAGTTTCACCCTTCCTATCTCCCTCACACAGGCTCTGCCTCTCAGTTTTTCTAAGTTGGTGTCTGCCTCTAGCTTGCCTCTTAGCTGCAGGAGTTTGATGGAGAAGCCCGTCCATTAGAAAAGTCTAGCCATTAGGAAGAGGGCTTCCGCCTGCCCAAACGATCTGGTCCTGCTGCACTGGGTGAAGACAGATCCTTGGCACAGGCTCCTGCCTCCGGGTGGGGATCCTTAGCCAGGACCCTCCTCTCTCTTCTGAATCGAGCTCAGCAGATCTAATTCCAGTCTGTCCTCAGATCGCAGTTTTGTTTGTCTTTGGTTTAGTTTGTGATTGTCACTGCTGCTGCTATCATCTTCACATCAGGAGCAGCCATGCCAGAGTCAAGACATCAGTGTTGACCTTTACGCACCATGTAAACCACCTGTGAGCTTTATGAGGATAAAAGGCTTCCAGTTTCAATCAAATGACTTGGAGATAGGGCCACCAGCCATCCTCATAATCCTGCAGCGGTGGAGGGAGTTCTGGGTGGCTTATAGGAAGGACACCGGGTAAAAGCTTGAGATCTGTGCTCCTAAACAAGGCCAGCAACCTTGAAGAGGTGATACCCACCCTGCTTGCTCAGCAGGGAAATGGAAGGATGAGCCCAGGTGAACTTTAAGTCAGGAAAAGGACATTTGTGGAGAAACAGGGCCCTTGAAATCAGAAGGACCTGGGTGTACAGCAGGCTGGCCATGTGATGGTGGGCAGGATACTGTCCCCTCTGGGCCTCAAGGTTCTCATCCTCTCACTCTGTCACTTTCTCAGGTTTGGGGTGAAAATACAGGGAGATAGCCTTTCCGTACTCGTAGCAGAAAAGAAATGATCTCTGAAAGTCAGCACTTCCGCCTCCGTCTCCCCTTCCTCCAGCTCCTCCAAAGCCTCTATTAGCTCTCACATCCGAGAGGCCTTGACACCAGGTGAAAAGACAGGCTATGGCGAATGTTCTGCACATCCCTTTGAAAAGTCTGGGTTTCGTGGTGAGGACCCAGCTGTAACCCAGGAGGGAGGTTAAACGTGTTGAATTTGAAGCCGGGGCAGGACGGGAATCATTCCCAGAATGGCTCAGGGATGCTGTCAACAGGGCTGAAGCAGAGGCAGGCACACGAGAGGACCTCTCGACCCACTTAGCACAGAGCCGGCAGTTTGATTTCTTGGTTCAAGCAGAGGCATAAATGCTGAGGGAGAGAAGTATTGCTGCTACCTGGAGCACTTTGGGGTTGTGGGGTTAAAAAAGAGATCGATGGGCACCCTACTGTTACCTGCCAAGTCCTATTCTCCTTGAGCCCAAGTGGTTTTTAAATGAGTTGTAAGAGATATGAAGGGATAGTGGGGGTAAGCCCTGTGTGACTGAGGGGCTGAGAGAATGTGGACAGCAGAAGGCTTGGAGCAGGAGGAGATGGGGACCGGAACTGATGGTAGCCAAGTCTTGCCTATTCAAGTGGCATCAGAGCCCGATGCCACTTAAAGCAAAATGCAGAGAGTGGAGCTGTCTTTGCTTCCTGTCAACTCGATTAGTCATAATATCTGGAAATGCCAGAGTGGAGCAGCGGCAGCTCAGAAGTACTTGACAGGTGCTAGAATGTGGCAGCAAGGCCAGGCCTCAACTTGCAAGGTCAAGGGTGCTAGAGAGAAGATGTTTATGGAGTTGAGTGGGGACACTCCCATCTCTCTCTGCCCTCTCCCACTCCTCCCTGCTCCCAACCCCATATGCCACTCAGATGCCTGCTGGGCAGGCGTGACCACACCCCTCATCCTGGTGAGGTGACCACTCATGGCACCCCTTGAGTTCTGTTTTGCATTTGGCCACCCCACACTCCTTACTTCACAGGACCCAGTGTTCTGTCCAGACGTTACCTAACTCATCAGATTCACTGCATTCCCGCAAGAGAGGTGATGGGAATGATCCTCCTTATTTCAAAGAACTGAAGGCAAAAAGGCCCCAGATCCAAGGTCTTCTCAAGCTACTTGCAGTAAATTATGGAAAAGGCTGAGAGAGAAGATCCCTTGAGATAGAAAGCGAGAATCAAAATACTTAACTGCACCGCCTCATCTGGACCCCTCCCCCTTCTTCCAGCTATGGACGACCCTGGCTGAAGCACTCCCTGGAGCGTGAGCCCCCAGCTTCAAGGTCAGGACACCTTTCAGCATCGCAGGGAACACCCAGTGTGGTAGGCTCAGCCTCACTTAGTTTAAAACCACACGTAACCCCATTCAGCTGGACTTGACCACAGGGTCAGTTACCATTCTTCTGCACGGTTTCATAGAGAGGGGTCGAGGAAACCAGTATGTGCTGAATAGAAAGCATTGTGAGTGGTCCTGAGCAAACCCTCACTGTACACGATATGGCTTCAATAGTCGGTGGGAGATATGGAAGGTCAATACAAACTTGCACCAAAATTTCCAATGCATTCTTTTAAAGCAAAGAAGAAAAACTGACCAAACAATAATCATTATTGGACTTCCATTTCCACTAATGATAATTAATATCCAACAACTGCCCAACACTTTTCGAGTTCTTAGATGTGGGGAGTAGATATAGGGACATCTACTCCTCATCAGAACCATGGAGAGGAAGTAAGGTAAGTACTATTTTTTCCCTTTTTACAGATGAAATAGGCAACAGAGGCTCTAAAATGCACAACCTAAGCCAGCATCCCAAAGATGGCAATCGTAGATCATGGAAGGTAGACCTTCACCTCCCTACCCTTCCCCCAACCCAGTGGCATCCGGTGGCCCATGGGCTCCTTCTTCACTTGTGCTAGGAGTTCAGGGTTCTCTTCAGTAGCCTTTCTCCAGACAGCAGCTATTCATTCCAAGCTGCAGCTTACCTGCCCTGGCTCTGAGCTGATTACATCTTGGCCACAGGTGCAGAGAGCAGCTGGCATGGCCAAGCCACTGGGAGGCCTCAGGATCCACTTGTAAGCTAATCCCAGGCAGGAAACCAAATCCAGTGGCTGATCAGTGAGGAGACGGGAAGTAAGGGAATTAAGCCCCAGAGTTGCGAGACTGTTTTCATCTTGCCTAGGAAGAGACAGGTCCATTGTGTAAAAGGTTTGATTTACTGGCATTTAATTTTGTTCTCTCTGATAGAGATGTTTTCAAGGAAGCCTTCCAGCTGCACATGTGATTATCTTAGGGCTTTGGGAGCTGCCTCCCACTGTGGGCTTAACTCTTCCTTCCAAGTATACCACAGTCCTCCTTCTAAGAAGCGCACGGCACAGTTGAGCATTTTTTTTCTGCCAGATGAGCACATGAGTTTAAAGCAGGTAGCCAGAATCCTGGGTAGGAGATTCAACCTACCAGCGGGGCCCCAAAAAACTTTCCTCACTTGCCCTGAATTTATATGTTTTTATCTCACTCCATCCTCACTTGAAGCGTCTGGAAGATAATAGTAAAAGTGGGGCTGACAGACGTCCAGTAGCATGTTCCAGGCCAAACTGCTCAGGCCATTCTTGCTCCAGTCTTCCCTTTGCCTATTACAGATGGATCCACTCCCTTCACATTTACACCAAAAATTAAAAAGATGATGGCTCTTGAGACCCCATCATCATGTGGTGAGGGTGTGAGGGGAAGCTCGATGTTGCTTTGGCGAAACTCAGTAGTATCATCTCAGATTTGAGC
This sequence comes from Capricornis sumatraensis, assembly GCF_032405125.1. Classification (NCBI taxonomy): domain Eukaryota; kingdom Metazoa; phylum Chordata; class Mammalia; order Artiodactyla; family Bovidae; genus Capricornis; species Capricornis sumatraensis. The sequence continues at coordinate 65,589,202 of NC_091082.1, forward strand.
TTGGAAGGAATTTATTAATAGTAACGAAGGGTTTCTGTATCTGATGTATTTTGCCTGAAGCATCTGGCTAACAGCAACCACAGAAGCTACTGCCCAGAGGAACAAGAGGACAAAGGTAAAGAAGGCAGATTCCTTTTCTGAAATCGGGTAGGAGAAGAAATTCCTTTTATTATCAGTTAAAAGGTCTTTAGGATTCCCCAGTATGTTTTGATAGAGGAGGAGGGGGAGTTGGGGGGATAGTTAACACCATAAAAGGGGGCAGTAACTTTTATTGCTCTCGGTGAAATTAAGGACTGCCTTCATTATCAAAAAGCAATAAGGAAGCATTTTCACCTGGAGCTACAGCGCTGCCCGCAGTCCTGAGTCTGTCTGGATGGCAGCGCACACATGCTCTTCTCACCTGCCAACCTGCCACCCCCTACACATGCTCATCAAGCATCCACTGACTGCCTGGCATCCTGCAGCATGCAGGGGCAACCTGAGAGGACCAGGTGACCTCACTGCTGCTCTCAAAAGGGCTTAAAATCCAGTTAGAGCAACGTGATTTATGTACAAACAAAGTGATTAGCAGCCAATTCAGGAGAGCATAAAGCTTGAGTATTTATGATTACGATAATAAATGTCAAATGATTTAAAGCAGCAAAAGGCTGTGAGGAACGAAGTGGTCAGAGAAGGTTTTATGGAAGAATGGGAATTGGCCTAAGCCTTGCAGTGCATGGATTTGGATAAACAGAGAGAGGAGACAATCCAAGTATAGAGATTAACGCAAGCAAAGGACTAGAGTTCAGAATGAGTGTGAGGAAACTAATGTACTCTATTGTATTTGTGTTTCAAATGACTATGCAAAGATCAAGTGAATTGATGGCCCATTTAATTCCCCCCTGGTTTGTAGAGGAGAATTAAATGCTAAAAGACTGAGTGTTGACAAAGGCAGAGTAATCCTTAAAGTGAACATTGTCCTTCTCTCAGAAGGCAGGATGCTTTTCTAGACCTAGAGACCACATGCAAAAGCACCCTCCACCTTCCCCAAGGGAAAAGGTCCCTGAAATTACCATGGATATTAGTGATAAAAATAGATAATGTAAAACGCTCAGACCAATGATCCATCCAGACCAGGATTCAGTCACTGAAAATGACACCAAGGAAGGACATTACTGTCTTCTGTGATCTCAATCTCAAAAGGTTAGGACTTGTACCCTAGGCTGTCTTAATTTCCTCCTAGTAGCCGATTATGGCGCCATAAAATATAAACTTACCTAAATTATTCTCCAACCAATTTGTATTTTCTGACAGCATCACCTCCGAGGATAATACATTCTATGTGTTTACTGCCCACTATATTAAGTCATAATAATACCCCCTTTCACTTCTCCCAAATTAAGTCTCTCCTTCAAGCTTCAAGGGATGCCCCTCATTTCTGATATTCCAAGACGTTGTGAGCAAATCCATATTCACATAATTAGAATTTCTCTTGGCTTTCACCTTTCTAAATGGAAGAGTGTTGAGCTTATCCTTACATTAAATATTTCTTCTATTTGTTGATTCTTGTGGATCTCTTCTGGTGCTTTCCTGACAGCATTTCTTGCTGGCTGCAGTTCTTCTTCTTCATCATCATCATCATCCTATCAGATTCTCCTTATTAACTTCATCTGATTCCCTTAGCCTTACCTGCCTCGGAGACCCTCAGCTGCTTGCTCCACCCCAGCTATCTTTGTGGCAGATGAACTGACCTAAACCACCATGGAACCAGGCAGTTCCTGCCTAGGGGTGACAGACTTCCACCTTGGCTGGGGACTCACAACCCGGCTAACTAGCTGGACCCCTTGAGTCTTGGCATCTCGTGCACTGTCTGGGTCAGATGGAGCACCACATTTTAGGGTGTGAGATCTAGCTTGCTGAGTGGCCACTGCAGGGGCCAGCTGATGCAACTCAGCAGCACAGGGAAGGTAACTCCTTGGTACAGACTTTGACCGATGAAAAATAGAAGACGGGAAGGAGCCAGGCAGATAATCTCCCCTTCCTCCCTCCACAGACTGGTCCAGGCAACAGTACAGCCTTGTCCCAAAACTCTCCACATGGCAGAGCCAGAAGTGTGTGTCAGCTGGCCTGCTGCCTTCTGGCCGGTGTCATGAAGCCACGGCCACTATGATAATGCGTCCTCTCACATCTCTTCTCAGTCTTCCCTCTCTCATCCCCCTTCTCCTTACTTTTGAGGCCCTTGCCTTGTAAATGAAGCATCAGAACTTGGTTCTTAGGTCCTGTTTTCTCGGGAATTTGAGCTAAGGTAATCATCAAGAATACCATTAAAGGTTGACCGAGGATCTAGTGGCTTCCGGGTTCCGTGATAGGTTGTAGTGATACCATACCACAAGGAAAAGGACAATGTGACCGGAGATTCAAGATACAGACAAGAAAAGGTAAGTAACATTTTAAAGCTACCATATGCCCCATGTCAAAAACAGAGCACACACAACAAAGATCAAAGGCATTAAGAGGGGTAAACAATCGTTGGAACTGTCAGACAAACCTTGGGCAGGCAGGCCATCATTATGTGGGCAGCAAAGAATGAGGCTTCAGGTTTTTACAAAAGTTACCATTCCATTCCCTCACCTAAAGCTTCTCTCTGAAATTCTACTGGCTTGACCCAAACTATTAACATGTTAAATTAAAACTTCTGAAGTGTTATTTTGTAGAATACCCCATGGTTAATGCTTTTTATTCTGAGAAACACCCATTTATCGTCTCCCTGATATCTAGGCCCATTCCTCACCCATGTCACAGTGAGGAATTTCTGCCATTCTGCCCACACCTGGTGCCTTCTCCACAGCTTCACCACATCGGACCCACTGCACCTGGGTCTGAAAGCCAGGATCCTAACCACCACACTGTCTTTCAGTTCTGAATATGACTTTGTATCTATTCACTGACCCTCTATTTATAAGCACTTCACCTCTTTCTTGCAGGAGTAAGAAGGAATAGAGGCCCAGAGGTCCATTCAGCATATCCCTGGGCATCCCTGACAGTTACCCAGGCAATCCAGTGAGTCAGGCTGCTCATACAGGAGCCATCTGACATATTCAACCCCCAGTTTTACAATTCCACTCTCAAGTTCTTTCAAAGCTATTGGATGGATGGCATCCCATTTTGATGATTTATTTAAACAGTTTGTCAGGTCAACCACATCCTGTACGCATATGATTCAAAACATAAATGTTTGCTGTAGATGTAATTTTTCATGTCAACTTCTGCACCAACAGAAAATGACCTTTATTCCAGAGAGATTGCAATTTCTTTACAAATAGTAACTTGCAATGCCCTGGTGAAGCAATCATTAAGTTCTAATAAAAAATATAATAACATAAATGTAATGTTTAATTGAACAGCAGAAACGGTTTGGAGGCCTTCAACATTTCTTAATTGCAACTCTTCATGAGAATTTAAGGTTATTCACAAAATTACTTGCCATTAGATGAATTTGAACAAATAATGCACTTTTGAAGAAGAGTCATAATTTGAAAGTACAACATAAAAAGAAAACAAAGAAGAGGTATCCATCAGATACCTTGTATCTTTGTACAAGCCTCTCCAGAGAATCTTTCTTGAATCTGTAAGGTATACTCTCCCCAGATTTTCTTATTATGCACAATAGGAATTCTATGCCTGGGACTGGCCTTTCCATAGGAATTCAAAAACTGCAAACAAACATTTAATATTTGCTTAATTGAATCAAAAATCTAAAAGTCAAATGTTATGAGGATAGAGTTAAATTTTTCCCCTCAAATTATCCATATATTGCTTTCAAAAGTCAAGTTACTTTTAAATTTGAAAATATTATTTGTGGAAAATATTATTCCACAAATTTGAAAATATTATTGCCCTTAGTTTGAGGAACTCATAGTACCACTGCTATTTTTAAAGTTGACACAAGTCTGATTGTATGCATATTAGTTCAATACAAGATTCTGCAAGCAACTCCTAAATTAAAATCTTGAAGAAACATCTGTGATAAAATGATTCTTCTCTTTCCTCTGTGATTTCAACAGTATGTTTATGCTCTTTAGGTATTAGATAAGAACAAAAAGTGCCCTTACGGGGCACTTGAGAGAAAGAGTTATTTCATTTTCTAGAATGGATTGAAGAAAAACTGGAGAAGTGGATAGAACTAAGAACTCAACCCAGTAAAGTCTGGACCGGCCACTGACCTGAGGACATAGCAATCACTCGTCTCAGCTCTGAATATAATATGAGGGCTGTAATTTCTCATCAGCATGGATTAGGAATATGATAGTCAAAAAAGAAGCGTCAGTGTAAGAACAGAGAAAGAACCAGCAGCCTGTTTGTCAGAGGTAGAAAATGAGCTCCAAGAAAGGATGGTGCCACCATTATGCTGTACTAGCAGGTCAGTGAGCCCAACTAGACCAGTAGGTGAAGATGCCTCATTTCACCAGCTGATAGGATTAATCTTACTAGGGAAGGAAATTCATGAATAGCCTTCAGGAAATATAAAAAATGCCAGTAAGCATGTGTAAGGGATGAAAGTATAACTTCCAGGGATATATAATCATTTCCTTCATAGAACAAATTGATCCATGGGAGAAATTTACATTCAGAATGCTGGGAACCAGATATGAATGAAAGAGATAATTATAGTTTCAGTATCAAATTAAAAATCAGTTTAAAGGCACGGAAATAGGAAGTAGGTTTGGATGCAGAAGTAAAACTGGACAGCAGCTTTTTTAGGATCTGAGGATCCCAGCAAACAAGGAAGCAGGTTGTTAGAAAGGGTCTAAGTTGCTACCAGATCTGGAAGCGCCTGTCAACCCAAATCTCCCTCAGCCTGGGAGTCAGGATGTCTGTGTACAGTAAGCACTGAGGAGAGAGCTGAGTAAAGGAAAAAACAGGGCTTCCCTGCTTGTCCAGTGGTTAAGCATCCACCTGACAGTGCAAGGGACACGAGTTTGATCCCTGTTCCGGGAAGATCCCACGTGGCATGCAGCAACTACTGAGGCTGCACACCTAGAGCCTAGGCTCCCCAACAAGGGAAGCCACGGCAACGAGAAGCCCTCACACGGAAACAAAGAGCAGTCCCTGCTCTGCACACCAATTCATACAGCCCATGTACAGCAGCAAAGCCCCACCATGGCCAAAAAGTTAAAAAAATAAAAATTAACTCTTAAAGAAGAAATATAGGAAAAAACCAACAAAAAAGTACCTGCCATTTGCTGTGCCCCAAGGTGTTAAAAAACCATATTTCCTTCTCCTCGTTGTGCTTCTGTCTTTTAATATTAACAAAAATCTTGCTGTGTGAGTACTATGAGCTCTATTTCACAGATGAAGACGCCAGTTAACTAAGTCACAGAACTTGTGAACAGACAATCTCATTCATGGCTAAACCTTATTTTGCAAACTCAGCTTTTTTTTTTTTTTTTTCCGAATTCATTTGACACTTTCTAATGTTTCTTCCTATTGAAATTCCTTTTTTATTTATTTATTTTTCACAGTTGGTAGCTTTATTGCGGCTTCGTACAAATGACGTTTGTGTCGCTTGTGACGCAGGCCATGCCCGCACCGTCCCTCAGGGACGAACGAGCCCCGACTGCGGGCAGTGGAGCGTGCGGGGCCGGGGGCCGGGGGCCGGGGGGCTCACGGCCAGGACCACCTCCTGGTGACGTTGAGGTGGTCGAGTTGGTCCTCCAGCCGACGGTGCGCGGGGAACTGGGCGGCCTGCGCCACCTTGAGCCCCTCGAAGGCGGCCGTCCTCCTGCTCGGCTGTGAGGAAGGGCCGGCTCAGGCAGTAGTGGTTCTCCGCTTCTATCTCCAGGCGACGGATCGTGTTCTGCTTCGCCGCGGCCGCCGGCGCTTCCCAGTCCACTGCCGGCCGGGGATGCGCCGCAGCACAGCAGCGCGGTCAGGAACATGGGGCCAGCCGCGCGTCCCGGCTGCGCTCCGCACGCCGGGGCTGAAATTCCTTTTTTCAACACAGTCATCTTGCCATGCTTACCAAAGAAGACCAGGGCTAAATCTTGTTGGATAGGTTGGTCTACCTAACCCTGGTCAGAAGACCCCTCCAGATGGCCAGCAGGCACTCCCGCCCTCCCACCCAGCCCTATGGTTTGTCAGTAAGGAGACTTTTAATGAGCAACACAGAAGCAATGTGGTCCTTGTCCTCAGGAAGACGACTGCATGGCAGGAAAAATGGCATGGCACCCACATGATGCCTACACGCTTAAGACTGTCCCTGTGGTACCCACTGGCTAATGAGTTAGGGCCTGGAAGCTGCGATGTGGCCCCTCCTCACGTAGAAGCATCACCCTGCAGGTCACCAGATGCTGCTCTGCCACCTGCATTGAGGTCCCTGTGCTGGGAACTGGTTTTCTGCACCCACCAGAGTCAGCCTGGGTGAGGACCACCCCCTTCAGGTAATGCTCTAAGTCCTCAAGACGCAGCTCATTAGGGACCCTAGCTCGTTAGGGCCCATCACACACTGTCAAGGGTAATTAAATCAGGGATTAGTGTCACCCAGAGAGCTTGGCAGAAGCCTGGTCCACGTTAAAGTGTTTGACTCTGACTGGCGAGGGCAGACAAGGTTACTGTTCGCTCCCAGCAGGGAGCCTCCTCTGAGGCTGGCAGGGGCTGGCGATTAGGTCCCTTGAGCAGAAGAAAACTACGTATTTCAGTTTTCCTCACACGTTCTCTACTCTGAACCCCGTTTTGCACTTATTGGATTTCTTTTTAATTAAACTACATGACATTTCACTCTCAAGATTCTATTTAAAAACACTTTCCCCTCAATTCACCAGAAGTTGGTCTTGTCCATCTTCTCTGATGGATGGAGCAGGCTGTGTGGTCCTTGGTATCTGTTAACTCGCTATCTGTCTGGAGGATAGTGAAATGTGCCTCTCACATACCTCATGTGGAAGTGTAAATTAATGCAACCTTTCTGGAAAGCAACTTGGTATTATCTTCTAAGAACTTTAAAAAGGCTCATATCCTTTTTGACTGAGTATATAATTACACTGCTGGGAATGTATCTGAAGAAAATCATCAGAAATACAAAAGAGGTTTGTTATACCAGAGATGTTCACTGCAGCATTATGTATAATAGAAAGCAAATTGGAAACATCAGTGTTATTCAGTAGAATACCAAACATTCGTATGGCTAGAAAATCATTGTTCATTTTATTCAACAAATGTTTATTTACTAGGCACTGAGAAGTTAGTGGTAAACCATCTATACCCCTCCACTGCCTTGTCAGAGTTTATAAAGTTAGGGTTTTTAAATGTTGATAATATGGGAATTTGTTTATATTAAAGTTTCAAATGGAAACCCAAGATCTGGGGACTTCTCTGGCAGTCAAGGGGTCAAGACCTCGCACTTCCAATGCAGGGACTGAAAGTCCAGCCCCTGGTTGGGAAACTAAATCTCACATGCTATGTGGCATAGCCAAAAAAGAAGGAACCATATCTACATGCATAGCTTCCCTGGTGGCTGAGGTTAAAGCCTCTGCCTGCAATGCGGGAGACCTGGGTTCAATCCCTGGGTCAGGAAGATCCCCTGGAGAAGGAAATGGCAACCCATTCCAGTATTCTTGCTTGGAGAATCCCATGGACAGAGGAGCCTGGGGGGCTATAGTCCATGGGTCACAAAGAGTCGGACATGACTGAGCGACTTCACTTCTCTACATGTCAACAGGGTTGCCTGTTTGAAGAAGTTAAGAGCAATTTTTTTCTTTTTTATGCTTTCCTGTTTATTCTGAGACAAATATTATGAACACAGGTTGCTTTTTTTGCATGGGAGCTCAGTCATGTCCAGCTCTTTGCAACCCCATGTACTGTAGCCCACCAGTCTCCCCTGTCCATGGAACTGTCCAGGCAAGAATACTGGAGCGGGTTGCCATTTCCTATTCTAGGGGATCCTCCCGACCAGGGGATGGAACCCACATGTCCTGCAAGTTTCCTGCATTGCAGGCATATTCTTTACCACTGAACCACTGGAGAAGCCCGTGAATATACATTACTTTTATAATTGAAGGAGGTAGAGAAAATATTACATTTCTAAAAACATGCACACAAACAAAAATATATAAAAATATCCAACTCCTTTCCCCTCTGAGTAGGAAATGTGATTCTTACCTTTGCTAAGAAGACTCACCTCTTTCCGGCTACCAATTACTATCTTCCATTTGGATTTAATCATCACCATGGAGCGATGACTGGGGAGCAAATGAAGTCACCAAAGAGGTATGGTGACAGTTTGCTTTCTCCACCCAGAGTTTTATTCACCTGGTTTTGTGATTCCCTATGTCTCCTACTGACCCCATCATCTCCTAATCTCACTCATCAGAAGGAAAGTGCAGGTATGCAAGCAACAGGAGTTCAATTCCTCATTAAGATCATAATTCCAACAAAATATTAAATATAGGAGTCTGGAAGTATTAGTCCAGAATTCTCCCGAGGACCAAGTATAAGCCAGGAGAGAGCTGCCTCCCTGGACTCTAGAGCCCTGATGGAAAAACAGTGCTGATGTCATTCCTCTCTGAAAACCACCCAGTAGACTGCCTTGGTATCTGTTCTAGCACTTGCTGAGCAGACTGCCTGTGTTTAACAGGTGTAACTGCTACGCTGCCAACACAGCTGCTCATTGAAGACCTGGAGTCATGTGTGTTTGCTTCTGCACATTCCAAGTAGGATTATAGGTGCTGATGGATATTCATACTCAAAATGAGAAGAGGGTAAACAGACGAGGGAGAAGTTCCAAGGTTGGGATACTCCCTCTCTAAGTCACCTGGCTTGGGGCAGATTTCCCCCCAGCTGATCACACAGTCCACTTTTAAAGACAGCTTTTAGGGTGGCCCTAATATCCTAGAGCCACGAACATCTGTGCTCATCCTATTGGGCCTTGTTTTTAATCACACACATCAATTAGTCATCCAGCTGAGGTATGTGCAAGGATACCTAAGTAACTGACTTAGGTAATAATCAGAAGAAGAGCTCTTCATCAGCAATTACATGTGAGACAATTTACAGTTTCTAAGCTTCTCCACCATCCAAAGAATACCCCATCCCAGAGAAGTTAAGTAAATGGATGACAATCACCCACAGACTGAATTCAAAACAGGTTCTGATTAGGTACAAAGCCCAAGCTCTTCTCTTTCCACCAAATTCTGCAACCTCAAAAAATAGTATTTTTTTCTGAGACTGGAACATTTCTCCTCTACCTGACAAAATACACCATACAAAATCCATGTGTTATGTAAGCATACTACCTTATAATCGAAACACCTCATCACTGCCTCTCTCTTTCCTCTAATTGGTGATAGGAAAGCAAGAATCCTATGGTCAGAACTTAACAACAGGGCAGGAATGGGGATTCTTTTGTGATGAATATAGCTTGCACATTGTATACCATCAGAACAAAGGTGAAAGCCATTATTGCCCACGGGCCAGCTAACATAAACACTTAAACATCTAATAGTAATTTATAGGAAAGCATTTCTGCCTATCCAAATGGATGAGTTCACAGGTTAGCCCTGTAAAGGTCAGTTATTTTTTTATTTTTGAGGTGGGGAAAGTGAGACATAAGAATGTGACTGATTTTCTACAGACAACACACTTCTGAGGACTTCCCAAGTGGCTCAGTGGTAGAGTCCTCCTACCAATGTAGGAGATGCAAGAGACATAGGTTCAGTCCCTGGGATGAGAAGATCCCCTGGAGGAGGAAATGGTAACCCATTCCAGTATTGCTGCCTGAAAAATCCCATGGACAGAGGAACCTGGCAGGCTACAGGCCATGGGGTCGCAAAGAGTCGGACATGACTGAGCGACTAAACACACAAACAGGCACACACTTCAGAAAGCTGCATGAGGATAAGGAATAGGTCCAGCTGCTTTGGTTTATATGCAGCTTATTCATATATTGATTTATTCAACAAACTTATTCTGAGTACCTACCACATATGAGATGCTAGGGGAACAAAATCATATGTGCCTAGGATGGTGCTGTGCCCACAGGAGTCACCCAGGGACTGTGCCTTGAAAGCATTTATTGATTGTAGATAAGAGTGGCAGAAATGAGGGCACCGATGTCTGGATCCGCAAATTCCGATCTGTTGCTCTAACACCTACAAAATTCATCATTCCGTGTAAGTAGGTGGCCTCTGAGCTTCCAAGGAGCACAGAGATCCACAGATTAGTAATGGATTGCAAACATAAGACTGTCATTTCATCAACACTAAACGGGTTACGCTTTCATTCCACTGAGTGCCTTCTTGCCTCTGAAGCGTGGGCCCGGGAAAGCGGTCGCACTTCTTTGACCTCTGCACCACTCATTATCCACTGCTGCTCCATCTCAAAGGTCTAATCAGCTCTCACGGTTCTGATCTTGTTAGAGAACACTGGTCTCCCACCCCCTGGAGTCCTGCCTAATTCACTACTGGGCGCAACCTCACAGGAGTTGAGAATCATCAGGTGTCTAGATTCCAACCGGATAACCTGGTTCTGTTCCTGATGTGGGTCCCCACCCCACCAACCCAAGGACTGAATTTAGGTCAACACTAAATTGCTACCTGTCAGTCTTACGACTATTCAAAATGGAATAATAAGAGCTACCCTCCCTAATACTTTAAAGGGATACAAAGGGGATTTATGGTCTGATGTCTGCAAAAATCCTCACAGAAAAATCCTGTGAAAAACAATGGATTTTTATGGCTTAAAATATTGATTTTTTTCCCCTCAAATAAAAATGACTCCACTGGATGGTACTATACAATGCAAAGAAGAAATATCAAGAATGCATAGAGAAGGGAGAGGAAACTTTAGCAATAATAACCACCCTTTGATAAAGAATCTGCCTGCAATGTAGGAGACATGAGTTCGATCGCTGGGTCGGGAAGATTCCCTGGAGAAGGAAATGGCAACCCACTCCAGTATCCTTGCCTGGAGAATCCCATGGACAGAGGAGCCTGGCAGGCTACAGGGGGTCACATGGGGTCACAAAAGAGTCAGACACGACTGAGCGAATAAACAACAAGAAGAGGTAGAAAATTATTTTCAAATGAGTTTTGAGAAACATCTTAGGAATTCCCAGAGGGCTGTCCAAAGCTAACCATAGTGGTTAGTGATAACGATGACTCAAAAAGCAACAACACGCCAGGGAAGACCTTGAATAAGCAAATGAATAAGGAAGAGGTTCAAGTGAATGAAGGCGCAGGTCTCCTCTCTCCTTCCTCGCCCTCTCTCACCGCCCTCCAGTGCAGTATTAATAGAAGAGTTCCCTGGGGTCCTAAGAGAACCTTCGCTGCATGTGGAGGGGCAGGAAGCTGTGCTTACTGCCACAGGAGACTGGTTTGGCTATGTTGCCTGTGTCTCAGCAGCAAGGAGTGCCAGTTCACATTAAGCTCTGTGCATCCTGTCACATCAGCCATGGCCCTGAGCCAGCATGTGATGGGTGCTGGGACCCAGCATCTGTGACCAAGGTGAGAGCCCATCTCAAGGAGCACGCTCACCAAATGAAAACGGCACCTGCTTCTCCTGCCAGTAGCCCATCACCAGTCTCCTGCCCACCCAGCCCTGCTTCCTGCATCCCCCAGATTTACTGCCGAGAAGGCAGGAAGCATCAGGACAAAGGATGTGAGCAGTGATGACCATCAGCCTCCAAATGACGGAGGCTTGGAGGAAATGACATCTCGGCTACAGCACAGTTCACAGGGACGGCAGCCCACTTGTTTCCAAAAAGAGAAATTCAAGACCCAGCAGCTATGAAAGATGGAGCAGCGCAGCCAGAGTGGGGAAGGTGTGGGCACTGGGCTGGACACAGACATCTGGTCACCATGCTCTTTCCATGACTGCCCTGGAGTCTGCAGGCCTCACTTTTTGTCATTTATAAAATATAGGCTTGGATTCAGTGACCTTTAAAATACTTCCAGCTTTAACATTCTAAAAATGTGTCACTCTGGGTACACCCAGGGCCCACCAACACCCGTGTGTACAGCGTGTATTGCTGCTGCTGCTAAGTCGCTTCAGTTGTGTCCAACTCTGTGCGACCCCATAGATGGCAGCCTACCAGGCTCCCCTGTCCCTGGGATTCTCCAGGCAAGAACACTGGAGTGGGTTGCCATTTCCTTCTCCAGTGTGTATAATGATAGCTTATTAGACATGGGATGTCCTGGTTCCTACCCCGGAAGTACTTAAAGAAACCCTGCATTTTAACAGTATCTCCAGGTGATTCATATGCACATTAAAGTTTTACAAGCATTGTGGTAGAATATTTTATCACTGGTTTATAGAGAATCATCCATCCTAACTTGAGAATTATAAAGCAAAACAAATGCCAGACTAGATGATCTGTCTTCTTTAAAAAGCATCACTGTAGCTCATTAATAGGACCTGACACTGTGCTTTAAAACTTGTCATCGAATTAAATCCTATCCCAGGCTTTGACTCGCTGTTTTACTCAGAGCAAGCACCCCATGCCTCAGAAGGCATTGCTACAGTCCTAGTGCTTCTCAGGCGGCGTGTCCTCTTTCGAACATATCTCAGCTGGCTTGCTTAAGGGTCTTAGTGCATTCAGTTAAATATCTCAACAGAACAGCCTTCACACACTGAAAATACAATATTATATGAGGTATCAAATAGCAGTTCTAGGCAAACCTCCCTTTCCGGATGCAATTACGCAGTTGTAACATGACTAAATCTGCAGGTGGGGTGGCTCTATTTACCAACCCAGGGGTTCGTCTGTCTAACGGTAATAAATGATTCCTCTCTTTCTTGTTATGTAGCCCTGTGCTGCAGAATATTCATGTGGAAATGGACATATTTGGCCCCTGCACTTACAGAATTAAAAATGGTCACATGAGAGTGTCTAAATGCCAGCACTATTGACGTTTTGGACCTGACAATTCTTTGTTGCGGGGGCTGTCCTGTGCATTGGAGGTTGTTTAGCAGCATCTCTGGCCCGTATCCACCAGATGCCTGAAGCAGTCACCGTTCAGCTGTGGCAGCCAGGATGTCTCCAGACATTGCCAAATGTTCCTTAGGGGAAGGGGGGTACAATCACCCCTGGTGGAGAACCACTGGACTAGAAAACACTAGTGAGGATTAACTGGAAAGCATAAGGAAGACACCTATGGGGATGTGACTGGAAACAACCACAACACACATGCTGAGGAATTATATCAATGGTGAAATAAACAATGAGGTATTCATAACACATGCAAGTCAACAGGCCGGGAAGGACAGGAGGAAGAATCAAGTGAGATCCATGACCCAGAAAGGAGAACCCAAGGGGAAGAGGCTACCTCTAATTCCAGCAAAAACCTCATATTGAAGAGCAGAGGTCCTGATCACAGGCTGTTTCTCAGCCAGAGACATTATTAACAAAGATGGAAGCAATGTCAGAGACAAAGAAGAGTTCAAGGATGTCAGACAAGAAGGGCTGGAACAGTATAAAAATATCGCTTTGAAGTATTAGTTCTCAGAGGCAAGTGTGCTGCACAGAGATTCATAAAATCTACAGCTGGAATGGGCCTTAGATTCACCTCCTCTAATGCCATCATCCTGCACATGACCCAGAGAGGCAAACGCACTAATCCAAGTTACAGCTACCTGGAGGCGGAGTGGGGACGCTTGTCTATGGAGGCGCAGGCTTGGTGTTAGTCTCTGTTGCCCGGCACCCAGAGCAGGGCCTGGAGAATCCTGAGGAGCAGGGACGGTTGAGTAGTTAAAGTGAACCTGGATCTTTGGCTGCACAGCCTGATACTCCTCCTGCCGTGCCCCTCTACCTGCTGGGACTTATGAGGCTCTTTACAGTATGGCAAGTCTGTTGATGAAATGCTAATTAAAATAGCATTCTAGTGTATTGGAAAACATAAAATGTGCATCTGTAGGTCTTCCAATAGAAAATGAGAGGGAAAGGCTTGAGAGAGGTTAAGATACCTCACCCAGGGGAGAGTGAGCTGTATGCCTTCCAGGGTATGGTGGCAGGGAATAGAGGCTAGAAATTAAAAAGAAGGTGTAAGTGTTAGTCACTCAGTCGTGTGCACGACGCTTCGATCCCATGGACTCTAGCCTGCCAGGCTCCTCTGTCCATGAGATTTCCAGGCAAGAATACTGGAGTGGGTAGCCATTCCCTTCTCCAGGGGATCTTGCCAACCCAGGGATCAAACCTAGGTCTCTTGCATTACAGGCAGATACTTTACCATCTGAGCCACCAGGGAAGCAAGGCTGGAAGATGCCTATCACACCAGTACTCACTTCTCTATTCAGTACCTGCCAGCCACCTGAGCAAGTTCCAGAACCCAGCCCAGGTCAGCTCTCCCTGGGAGAAGAGGGAACAGAGCCATGGAGAAAGAAGAGATGCCCCTTCTGAAACAGTCATATCCTATCACCTTAAAAACGCTAAATTTTGGTTTATGTTCAAGGTCAACCTTGAAACTGGCAGATTGCGATTTCAGAATTTTCCTGCTCCAGAAAATCTCTCTGCTAGGGGAGCACTCTTATCAAGGGACAAAAGTTTCTTATACCACAATAAACCAAAAAGGCTTAAAACATAACTGCTGGTTGGGGTAACACATTGGCTAAAACCCAATCTCATTCAAGTACCATCAGTTAATCAAAATGCATTAATTGGGGCTTCCCTGGTGGCTCAGTGGTAAAGAATCCACCTGCCAACACAGGAGATTCGGGTTTGATCCCTGTCCAGGAAGATCCCACATGCCACGGAGCAGCTAAGCCTATGCGCTACAACTGCTGAGCCTGTGCTTGAGAGCCGGGAGCTGCAACTGCAAAGCCCACAGGCTGCATCTACTGAAGCCCGCCTGCCCTAGAGCCCGTGCTCTGCAACAAGAGAGCCCGTGCTCTCCACAATGAGAAGCCCGTGCACCTCAACTAGAGGTGCCCCTATTTGCCGCAATTAGAGAAAAGCCCTCAGAGCAGTGAAGCCCCAGCATGGCCAAAATAAATAAATAAAAAGCATTAATTGCATCAGATCCTTCACAGTTTTTGTGGTGGGAGGGAGGCAAAGTCACTGAGGAATCTCTGGTTGCTGAGGAGGGGAAGAAAGAGGGAAAGCACAGAAAGAAGAGGCTGTGGATCCAGATAAATTTAGAACACTTGGTCATTTTGCTGAGCCAACACGGCTCCCTCTTCAACTGGACTGGGACAAATAGCTGTGTCTCAAGGTGGCTTTGTCATGCTAATGCACCCAGACAGCTCTGCTTCCCAAGATTTAGAGGAGGTTTTGTGAGTTTGTTAGAACCAAGCTGAGCTTCCGTAGAAAGCTTTCATTAATCAGGATATCACTGAACAGAACTGGTACTTGGGAACCACCCGATTAAAGGCAGAGGAGAAGGTGCAGCCTGGGTGGCGTCCAAGTGGATCGTAACATGAAGCATCGCCTCAGTGCCGGACACTGCCAGCTTCCTTACAAAAGTGATTTCTCGTACTCTTACGAGAAAAGCATTATGGACAACGCAGATGAGGCAGCCGATGTTTATGGGCTTTGAATAAAACTTGGCTGTGGTCATTTAATGAATTACTGCTGGAGTCTCTGATACCAAAGTTCAGGCTCTTTCTACTCCACCATGAAGAAAAGCTAGGAAGAAAAAGGACAATCCATTGAAAAACCCTTCCCGGTATGAATCACAAAAAGCACTCAGGATTTAGTGAATCTCGGCAAATGAGGACTCCTGCGTTTACTCTGTAACTGTTGAGCATCTTTGATGAGCAGAGTATTGTTCTGGGCTCCAACAAAAGGCACATGGGAAATAATACTTCCTAATACGAGCTTGCCATCTAGCCGGGAGGAAAAATGAACATAGAGCAAATACTTAAGTCATATAAAATGATGCACGTTAGATAACAAGGACTGTGGGACTTTGGAAAAGAGAGATGTCTATGTGAGACAGTGTAATTAAGGGAAGCTTTTATCAGAGAGACACAGGCTGATCTTTCAGAACTAATAAACTTTTAAATAACTAAATAACTTTTAGTATTTCAGGGAAGAGAGAAGTAGAAAAGAACATCCCAGACAAAAAAGAAGTGATATGAACCAAGTCAGGACCAAAGCAGCTGTCCTGAACAGAAGCTCAGAGCTTGAATCAATGAAGGCACTTTGGATGCAGTGATGAGCACAGCCTTGCTGGAGAAGAGATATTGTGGAACTGACAGAATCTTGAATGTCAGAAAGTCTATTGAAAATGAAGGAAAAACCTAGTGACTTTTTAAGTTTTATCTGATACTATTTATTATTCTATCTTGACAAGTAGAGTTTTACTAGACTTCTCAAAGTGGACAGAGATCCAGTGGCTTCATCTACAGAGAACAGCCAGAGGGTATGATAAAGCCAGGAAAACTCTACTCATCTTTCTTGTTTACCTTCCAGGGGTCCCACTGAGAATCCCAACAAAATGAGTCACAAGTCCTTGGTCTGTTCCACCTAAATATCCCAAGCACTTTCACTACTTTATCAGGGTATTTTTATCACCTAAAAATAAATCTTTTTAGGAGCGTTTTCCATATATAGCTGAGAGCATAGAAAGGAGACAGGTGTGCATGCATGCTCAGTCAAGTCGGACTCTTTGCAACCCCATGGATGATGGCCCACCAGGCTCCTCTGTCCCTGGGATTTCCCAGACAGGAATACTGGAGCAGGTTGCCATTTGCTTCTCCAAGGGATCTTCCCAAGCCAGGGATTGAACCTGAGTTTTCTGCATTGGTCGCAGATTCTATACCACTGAGCCACCTGGAAAGTCCCTAGGAAGGAGACAATATACTTGTAAATAAGCTAAAGTTCACTAACCACCAAGTGAGTGAGAGTGTCTCCAAAACACTGCGATTTTAAGCTCACTTTTTGTCACTCAGTCATGCTGACTCTCTGCGATCATTAGGACTGTAGCCCACCAGGCTCCTTTGTCCATGGGATTTCCCAGACAAGAATACTGGAGTGGGTTCCCATGCCCTTCTCCCAGGCATCTTCATGACCCAGGAATTGAACATGCAGCTCCTATGTCTCCTGCATTGCAAGTGGATTCTTTACCTGCTAAGCCATTGGGGAAGCTCCGATTTTTGTCCCAGTTGGCCCCAGTCAGGCAGAATCACGAGAAATAAACATATAACTCCACTGTCACCTTTAAGCATGTAACTGAACAAATGATTGAGTCAATGAATTCCATCGCTGTGGTGATGCTAGAGGTATCTGTGTCATAATAAGAAATATATGTTGGTCTCTGCCACTCGTTCCTGAACCAGAGCTCCTAAAATTCTTATGATCTCCTGAGTGACGCGGGTAACAGGAGTGTCACACAGAACTCCTAAATCCTTTGGAGCTTTCTGGGTTTTGGAGCATCTTTTGTTCTAGTGAGGTGACTCTTGGTGGTCTCCTGTGTGGGCTCCTGTGTGGGAACTGGTCACTAAAAAGAGGAGGCCATGATTCAATGCTTGGCACTTTCAGCCCTACTCCTTGTCTTCTGGCAAAGGGAAAGGACCTGAAGATTGAGTTAATCATCAATGATGTCCACATGGTGAAGCCTCCATTTAAAGAATCCCTAAAGTGGGGCTTCTGTGGTGGTCCAATGGGTAAGACTTGGCTCCCAATGCAAGGGTCCTGGGGTCATTCCCTGGTCAGGGAGCTAGACCCCACGTGCCACAGCTAACAGCTCACATGCTGCAACTAAGACCCAGTTCCGCCAAATAAATAAAGGCTTTTTTTTTTAATCCCTAAAGTACAACAACGGAGGAGCTCATGGATGGTGAGCATTCATGTGTCAGGAGAGAGGTGCACCACACTTTCACAGGAACAGACACCCCTGTGCTTGGGACCCTTCAGGCTCCGTCTTGTATACCTCTTCCTCTGGGTGTTCACCTGTTTCCTCTATTTTTCATAATAAATAGGCAAATTTTAGTGTTTCCCTGAATTCTGTGAGCTATTAGAGTGAATTATTGAAACTGAGGAGGGGGCTTTGGGAAGCCCAATCTCTAGCTGGTTGTTCAGAAGTACAGGTGGCAACCTGGGGCTTCTGACCGCATCTGTGGGGGCCAATCTTACAGGGCTGAGCCCTCAACTCACAGAGTTTTCGCTAACTCCACATAGTCAGTGTCATAATTAGACTGCAGGATACCCAGCTGGGGTCCAGGGAGTTGAAAAACTGGTCAATGTGGGGGAAAATACCCACACATTTAGCATTAGTGTTGTGAGTAGGATAAAAGTTGTTTTATCAGTCTAATGCAATGAGAGTGGTTTTGAGAAGAATGAGAATTAAGCTAGCTGAAAATAGGTCTGTCAAGAATCCACCATAGCTTGCATATATACAATGGAGTATTACTCAGCCATATAAAGGAATGAAATTGGGTCATTTGTAGAGATGCGGATGGATCTAGAGAGTGTTGTACAGAGTGAAGTAAGTCAGAAAGAGAAAAACATAGTATATTAACGCATATATACGGAATCTAGAAAAAATGGTATAGATGATCTTATTTGCAAAGCAGAAATAGAGACACAGACATAGAGAACAAATATATGGATACCAAGAGGGGAAAGGGAGGGTGAGAGGGATTGGGAGATTGGGATTGACATATATACACTATTGGTGTTGCTGTTTAGTCGCTAAGTCACATCTGACTCTTTTGTAACCCCATGGGCTATAGCCCACCCAGCTCCCCTGTCCATGGGATTTCCAAGGCAAGAATACTGCAGTGGGTTGCAATTTCCTTCTCCAGGGGATCTTCCTGACCCAGGGATTGAACCCATGTCTCCTTCATTGGCAGACAGATTCTTTACCACTGTGTCATCTAGCCTTTTAAACAACCTTCCCTTTTATGGGTGTGTCTAGAGCCTCATAATTCTAGGTCATGTGAGCATCCTTGCTCCCATCCCCCTTTTCCCCTAACATAGCCCCAAGCCTCCTGGTACAGAATGTTGTTGTTCAGTCGCTCAGTCCTGTCTGACTCTGTGACCTCATGGACTGCAGCATGCCAGGCTTCCCTGTCCTTTACCATCTCCCAGAGCTTGCTTAAACTCATGTCTGTTGAGTCAGTGGTACAGAGTGGATACCTTATAAATATCTTATGGACAAGTGCATGAAAGAATCTCATAAGCACAAGTGCCCTAGTTTACCATTTTATGGGAAGCAAAGCTATTCTCCTTTATCCAGCATGTGTCAGCTCTTAGATACATAACATTTTGCAAAGAGCATGGGCACCCTTCACTCCCCCATCTAAAATGTGTGTCCCTTCTCCATACATGGGGGTCCATGGGCATCCACAGGTGTGCTTCCTAACTATAGTTTACAGCCATCCTATACTCTCTATTCCTTATATGACTTCTTTCATCAAAGTCAGGATCGTTTTCCCCATTGAGCAGATAGTGAAACCTTGAAACAGTGCAACTCTGTGTCCAGATATGCTAAGGTGAGAAGTCCTATTAAATGTAAAATGTTTGAGACTCCTCATAACTTTGGTTATGAGCGTAGGCTTGGGGTCAGATAGGCTGAAGAGTGCCTCTCTGGTAGCTCAGTGGTACAGAATCTGTCTGCCAATGCAGGAGACACAGGTTCGATCCCTGGGTTGGGAAGATCCCCTGGAGGAGGAAATGGTAACCCACTCCGGGATTCTTGCCTGGAGAATCCATTGATATAGGAACCTGGTGGGCTGCAGTCCATGGGGTCGCAAAGAGTCGGACACGACTGAGCTACCAGACAACAACAACAAGGCTGAAGAATGAACTGTGTCCACATTTTCCAGCTGTGTGACGTTGGGGAAACTACCCTGGCGAAGCCTTCGTTTCTGCCTTAGTAAAGTAGCAGTTACTTCACAGGACCGTTGAGATCATGGAGGTGGCGGGTTAAGCACAGACCCTGGTGCACAGTGAGTGTCCGGGATGGTGGGGACCCTCTTTGCCACTCGATCTGCTCTTCCACGTGGGAGAGGTCGCCATCAGGCAGTACTGCTGGTCCCTCTCTGCCCGAGCACTCCCTGTGTGAGTGGTGAGTACGGGGAAAGAGCGGAGCCGGCAGGACTCAGCTCCGCCAGGCCTCTCTGTGTGTGCGTTTGATGTCTGCAGGCCTGAGAAAAGCGCACCCTCTGCTGTGCTTTTCAGCAAGGCCAGCTCAATTTCCAGGCTTCCCTGGTGGCTCAGAGGGTAAAGCATCTGCCTGAAATGCAGGAGACCCAGGTTCGATTCCTGGGTCAGAAGATCCCCTGGAGAAGGAAATGGCAACCCACTCCAGTACCCTTGCCTGGAAAGTCCCACCGATGGAGAAGCCTGGTAGGCTACAGTCCATGGGGTCACAAAGAGTCAGACACGACTGAGCAACTTCACTTCACTTCTGACACTCAGAAATGAAAGTTTAGCTAGAAAGAATGTCAGGCAAGCCTTTTGACCACCTCTAAGGCATGTCCCCCAGCATAGTTTTATCAGTAATAAAGGTGGTACTTTGGCCACTGATGCAAAGTACTGACTCATTGGAAAAGACCCTGATGCTGAGAAAGACTGAAGGTAGGAGAAGGGGATGACAGAGGATGAGATGGTTGGATGGCATCACCAACTTGATGGACATGAGTTTGAGCAAGTTCCGGGAGTTCATGGACAGGGAAGCCTGGTGTGCTGCAGCCCATGGGGTCGCAAAGGGTCAGACATGACTAAGCGACTGAACCGAAAGGTGGTACTTTCATAGTCAACTGCCTATCTCCTATCTCTGCTTCTCAGTTGGTCCTGAACTTGGGTGGAAAAGAGGAGGGTCATTCATTGGGTCCACTCACCCCCAACAATAAGTATTTCACACATGGCACCTGGAGGCATAACCAGAGCCTAGCTGCAAGCAATATGTCTCACTTGCTGGCAGGAAATGACGCAACACTTTGTGTCAGTTGTTACAAGACATTACAGGGCACATAAGTGTAGTGGCTTACCTGCCAAGTTTGTGTGAATAAATAGGCCAGTTTCCCGGATGCCCCGCATGGGTCCCGGGGGCAGCATCAGCGTCTACCAGACTAACAGCAGTGATAAGAGACAGTGCACCTCATTATCGCAGGAACCCCGGCTCTAATGGTTATGCAGACATGCTCTGCGGACAGCTCCCTTTGGTCGTATTTATTCTGTAGCAATTGTTGTTTGAGGCAATAAAAATAATCATTACACATTGCCAGCAAATTTACAAATTCTGGGCAAAGTAGTCAGCATGTGGCCCAATCGTCAAATTTCCATTGTCTTTTTTAAAATGACACTTGTAATGCCAGTGGTTGTATGTAATGTGATAAGTTACACATTAAAAGATAAATTTTTAAAAAAATTTTAATAAAAGAATTTATTTTTAATAATTTAAAATTTTTAAATATTTTTTTAAAATTAATAAACAAATGAAGAGTCCTGGCAGAAACAGAGGACCAGCAGTACATATGCTTGACGTTTGGAAATCAGAACCCTTCTGTTATTCCTGAACACCTCAGGAGTCAGGGTTACTTTGGAAGACCAGACGTTTAGAAATCAGAACCCTTCTGTTATTCCTGAACACCTCACAAGTCAGGGTTACTTTGGAAGATGTGGAATGGCCTGGAAAGCCAGGCAAATATAAACAGAAAAAAAAATACAGAAGGCTGCCAAGTGGCAGCTACCAATCAAGTATACCGTTATACATCACTGTCACTCTTCATGTCCAAGATGTTCTATAAAAAATAAAAATGGGGAAAAGCAAGGGCATCTGAAAGTCAGTGAAACTGAGTCTACTTTCCTTTCGGTTAAAAAAAAAATTCAAAAATACACCATGTAACAAAAAGTACTTTTGGATATCTGGAGGTCATGATTTAATTGAACAGATTCCTGACTTCTCTAAAGACAAGGAAAGTGGGGGATTTATTTAAGCCCTATGTCTCACTAACTTTCACTCACTAGCAAAGAGAACATGCCTGGGAAAGCAGGGAGAAAGGAAGGAGGAAATACCAAAGGAAAGGCTGAGCTTCAGGACAAATTAGTTAAAGTGAGTTTGACTCCTAAGGGAGAAGAAAGGCTGAACTTTAGAAGAGAGATGTGGTCAGCAAATTCCCTTTCAGATTCAACACAAGTCCTCCCAGCCTTCCGCATGGCCTCATGACTGTCTAAACTCCTCAAATAGCTACCCAGCTCCAGAGTTCTTAGTAATCACCTCAGCACAGAACCTGGGAGAACATAAAACTGCCAGGCAGCTATGTGATTTAGATGGCGACCTGAAGATGAAGGCAGTTTTTGCATTTATATTGGGGAAAACCCATTAACTGGATAATTTACATTTCCCTCTCCAATCTCCCTCTGGTGTGAACATTTCCAAGTTTTTGTCAATGTCCAGTCTTAGGAAGAACATTAACTTCCGTCATCACCACCATAATCATCAATCTATATTGTAATGTGAGGATTCTAGGGAAGTCAGCTTTGCTATGGAGATGGGCAGGGACATTATTCTAGTCTTGACCATCGTCAGCTTACTGGATGGAGAACGCAAATCACTCAGGGGTGGCACTCAGAAGCCATAAAGCCTGCCCTGGGAAGCCAGCATCCAAGGAGTGACTCCCAAGATAGTAGGAAGACAGAAGTAAATTCTTAAAATGTCTAAGTCATGCAGTTACTTTGACAGAGTCCCAATGTCACTCATTCAAGTAATATCTTGCTGATTTAATTTTGCCATGTCCACCAACCACCTAAAATGTTAGTCACTTTCTTGTTTTTAAACTAAAATTTACTTTAATTTTTTTGCTTAATCTGAATTTTTGTCCAAAATCAATGAAATTATGAGTTTGAAATGCATTTTACTTTCTAATATACATATTTTCTAATATATGCATAAATATTATATTTTAAACAATAGGCCGTGTACCACCTAAAAATATTCTCATACCAATGAATGCTAATTTCTTAATTTTGATCATGCATTACACTTGAGCAACATGTAAATTAGGAGAAGCTGAGTGAAGGGTGTATGAGCATTCTCTGAATTATGAATATTTTTGCAACTATTCTGCAAGCCTAACATTATTTCCCAAAAATAAGTTATCATTTATTGGGCAGTGCTGATGAACAAAGTCCTACAGGTAAACAAAATGTCAAGTTTCTTTTCCTTTAGGTTTGGCTAGGACTTTTTAAAGTCCCAATGGAAATTATGGGTTACTGCAAGTTTCCACAGAGTATAACATACTGTTGATGAGGTCTTGAGAAATTCTGGAGCATGGTCTCTAAGCTAGATTACTGGACTAAATATGAACAGTACCTAAAGCTGAGACCAAAACAGGTCAGGAGCAGAAGAGTCCAGAGGTTTGGTGTTCTCTCTGAGCTGGTTTAACCCAGTGGATAACAGCCAGTGGTTTAGGGGCAACCGGTTCAGTCTGGAGGGGTGTGTGTGCACGTGCGTTAGTCACTCAGTGGTGTTCGACTCTTTGCAACCCTATGGTCTATAGCCCACCAGGCTCCTCTATCCATAGAATTCTCCAGGGAAGAATACTGGAGTGAGTAGCCATTCCCTTCTCCAGAGAATCTTCCCAACCTAGGGATCAAACCCAGGTCTGCATTGCAGGCAAATTTCTCTACCGTCTGAGTCACCAGGGAAGATCTTAGGAAGGTTACTGATCTCTCACTCCACATAAGGAATCCATACAGGCTATAATGAGATTGTGCTTCCTTCCCACAAAGACATTTTAGATGAGAAAAGAATTTTCCAGTTCAATCATGTCCAACTCTTTGTGATCCTATGGACTGTAGCCCACCAGGCTCCTCTGTCCATGGAATTCTCCAGGCAAAACATACTGAAGTGGATTGCCATGCCCTCCTCCATGGGATCTTCCCAACCCAGGGAAAGAATCTGCGTCTCTTACCTGGAAGACCTGTTCTTTACCACTTGCGCCACCTGTGAAGCCTTCATATCATATTGGTATGCTACACATGGATTACAGATGTGCTGTGATGTTCAGCTATAACCCTTAGGGTAACTGATGGGGTCTAGTATAAGCCACAGTCCCTAAGCCATCACCTGTAGCCATGAGAAGACATGTATCATCATTTTTAGAGATCTCCTGCCATGGAAAAGTTTGTGAAGCTCTGATCTAGAATCTTTCAGAATGCCTTAAATCCCCACCTCTCTGAGTGTCCAAGTATCTAATCCCCAGGATTGAGTAGTCCAGGACCAAGATTTAAGAAAGCTGGACTGTTCACTAGATTGCTTTAATCTGAAATCAACTTTCAGCTATTTCTCTGGTTGCAAATGAAGTTGAAAACACCTTGGATTTAGAGTCTGTCTTAAAGTGGCTTGAACTCTTCCATGTGACTCTAAAACAATAACCATGCCCCTTGCGTTTAGTTTCAAGACCCCTGGGAAATAAGCCTAAATTGCTTTAAATGTCATAGTCTCTCAATCAGCCTCCCCTGTGACCTGTAGGTAATGTAACAGTGTATCTTCCAGGCTCACTGTACATCCAAAACTCCAAAGAAAGTGACTAAACAAATGCACCTTTGAAAGCAATTGAGGCACCATGATTCAGAGATTCTTTTTTTTTCTTTTTTAATTTGGAGGGTAATGTACAATGTTGTGTTGGTTTCTGTTATACAACAATGTGAATCAGCCATTAGTATACATATGTCCCCTGACCACTTTTCCTTCCTGATCTCTAGAAACTCTCTGCATGGCTGAAAGGCACAGGGGCCAAGCATAGCACCTCTTATTGGTCGGAGTTATACTGTGTGTCTGGGGAAGGCAATAGCAACCCACTCCAGTAGTGGTCCCTGGATAATCCCATGGACAGAGGAGCCTGGAGGCTACAGTCTGTAGGACTGCAAAGAGTTGGATACAACGGAGCACACATGCATAATGTGTGCACAGCTTTGCCCTCCAAAGGAACCACAGAATACTCTTTGAAATTCAGTAACAAACAGCTGGAGTAGAAGGGGGAGACCAGGAAACTTCTTTCATTCATTCATCAAGCACTAAAGTACATGTACCGGCACTAGGCTCACAGGCTAGAAAAAACAGGCGTACAAACTAATATGTTACTCCATAGGAAGGACGGTAACAGAAGTATAACACAAATCGTAAACCAAGCACTGTCCCACTCACATGAAAGGTAATTAATTCTCCCTAGGATGCCAGGGTCAGTTTCCAGTTGAGGTGCCCTGTGAGGTAGATCAATGGTTCTCAAACATCTTGTCTCAGCAACCCTTTTCATTCTTAAAAATTATTGAGAACAACGAAAAGCTTTCTGTTTAGTGGGTGAAATCTATCAATGTTTACCATATTTGAAGCCAGTCTGAAAAATGTCTTGAGTATGTATTAGTTCATTTTAAAATAAGAAACTCACTACATGTTAACATAAACAATATATTTTATGAAAAAAATATTGTTTGTGATAAAAGGAACAGTGAGAGGAGTGACACTGCCATACTTTTTTTTGCAACTTTTTAAGCTATCAAGCTTAATAAAAGAGGCTTCCCATCTATACTTCTGCATTAAATGCACCACGGCATATTATTTTGGCTAAAGTATATGAAGAAAATCTTACCCACACAGAGACAAAGTTAGAAAAGGGAGGAGTATTTTCATAGCCACTTTAAAAGATTGTGGACAGTTTCTGATGCTATACCAAAACTCAGTAAAATATTACTAAAACTCTATATACTATCTTAAAGGTGTGCTGCAGTTTGGAAATAGAAACCATACATTCAACATTGTATTCATGCTTCAGCAAAACTCATTCATTCCCATGCTGAAATCGGAACATACTGTTTTTACTCATTCATGGTTTTGAAACATTAGGCACTGGTCATTTCGAAAATATTGGCTAATGGATTTACACAGATCTTCCAACTGTTGGCACATTTCATTACACAATTTCAAAAACTCTCATTCTTAATAGCAGTGCTGGTCTCCAGAGAAAAGTCTATAAGTATTGGAAAGCTGTCAAGTTCACTGTGGCATTTACGAGTGTTTTTAAAATATTTTTTCTCTTGAAAGCTTGGACTTTACCATTAGCTACAAATATTGTCAGTCATTTTCCAAGCACACTTTGTTCATTTTCAAGAAAATGGCAGCCAAATATCTATTACAATTTCTATTACAAGTACCCAACTCTGAATAAATATAGCTTTCCTGTTCTTTCAGGCAAAAATTGTGGTACAAGACAAAGGGAAATAGTTTAGCTTCCAACTCAAAACAATCACGCTTCAGCTTGGAGCGTAAGTGCTGTATTCATACTTCCCATTTTCAAGTTAGAATATTAAGAGGATATGTACTCAAGAGTCACTGTTTCATAAATAGCTCCATCTAGGATACCCCTAGCAAAACCAGATTTAAAAAAAATAAACTACAGGTGTGGTGACAAGTGCAGTGACAGCTAGCATGGTTTGGTGTCAATGAATCGATTCCTGTTAAAGCATCTGCAGTTCGCAGTTTTTCCCACCACTGCTTATGTACCATCATCACTCACTGGGAAAGACAAATAATATCTTTATATTATGAGGAAAGTAGTTTCCACTTCAAAAAGCCTCTGGAAAGGACCTCATCAATCCATGGGAAGATCTGTGGAACACTTTGAGAACCACTGAGCTGGACTTGAAGGCTCCACAGGAATTAGCCCATGAAGTTCAGGAGAACCAAGTTCAACACACATTCACAAAGGACATATTCCATGCCAAACTAGCACTGGGCTAGAAGCCGAGGATACTGAGCTGAATAAGAAGTTGTCTGCCTTTAAGGAGCTTATCATATCATGGGATAAGCAAACAGGGAAGAAAGTAGTTTAGAATAATAGTGTATTACAGGTATGCATGTGAGAATACAGGAAAAGGGCAAAGAATTTAAAAGAATGAAATACTGTCATTTACAGCAACATGGATGGAACTAGAGATTATCATACTGAGTGAAGTAAGTCAGACAGAGAAGGAGAAATATTGTATGGCATCCCTTATATGTGGAATCTAAAAGGAAATGACACAAATGAGCTTATTTACAGAAATAAACTTAGAGAAGGAAGTTACGATTGCTGGGAGTAAGGATGTGAGGCAGGGATAGTTAGGGAGTTTGGAATGGACAGGTACACACTGCTATGTTGAAAACGGATAGTCAACAAGGACCTATTATATAGCACAGGGAATTCTGCTCAGTGTTACGTGGCAGGCTGCATGGGAGGGGAGTTTGGGGGAGAATGGATGCATGTATATGTATGACTCAGCCCCTTCACTGTTCACCTGAAACTATGACAATGCTGTTAATCAGCTAAACCCCAAAATAAAAAGTTTGAAAAAAAAAGAGCAAAGAACCCTCAGAAGAGGAGGTGGTATCTCAGATGTATACAGAATACTGAAAAGAATTAGGGGGAAATTTTAAAGAGATAAAAATAGGTCACCATTCCCAAAGAAGGAAGTAGAGTTGTTGAGGTGACTTTGAGGTGTCCTCCTCAATTTCCTTCTCCCCATCCAGTCTAGAATTTTGATTCCAGCTCCAGGAATGGGCCCTGATTAGCTGTCATTGACTGGTTTATTGCTCCCGTCTTGATACAGGAGATTGGTCCAGGGCTGGGCAGGTCTGAGTCAACTCATGCCAAAGAATTGCAAGGAGAGGCTTTCAGGGGGTGTCAGGAGACAGCAGCCTTCTCCCTCTTATGAAAGAACTCTCAGGAGCAACGCTGACTCTTCCTCCAGACATATTTCCATACTTTTCCATATGAATGTGATGCCCAGAACTGCTGCACTCTCTAACCACGGTCTAAGGACGTATCTAGCCAGGAGGCCAAAGCCCACAGAACTGCAAAGACACACACCTGGAGCCCTGAAAGAAGTAAGCCTGGTGCCCACTTTTACTGTCCTAAGTCTATGGATCCTTTTTATCATTTACATCGATTTCAGTCTTCTCTTAACTTGCAATGGTAAAGTTCTAAATTAATATGAGGTTAATTTGAGATGGTGCTAGTGATAGAGGAACGAGATCAAGGAGTACTTTGCATGCCTTGCTAAGAATCCTGAGCATCTCCAGCAAATTCTAGGAGTTCTTACAGTATTGCAAGCTGGGAAATAAAAAGGCTTTTGAAGTTACCACCAGCTGATTTTGGAAAAACGCTGTCTACTTTTATCCCCAGGCTTCACAGGCTTTCTTTAAGTTTTACAAGGCACCTTCCTACCTGTAAGGAGCTTGTACAGTATCCATGGAAAGGAGGAGACAATTTCATTGAAGATCAACAGTGGCAAATGCAACAGCGGGCCGTCAAGATGAGAACAGCAGAGTATTCCTTGGATTAAACGTTAGCGGCCAATGGCAACTTCAATGCAATGAAGCAGACAAGAAGCCAAAAGCCATTGCGATCAGGGAGAGACTGACAAGGTACTCACTAAGAGGGTACACAAGTAAATGGATGATTTTTTTAAGATAGGAGAGATATGAATATTTTGATAGGCTGGAGGGAAAGCTCGAGGAAAAAGGAGAAAGAAAAAGCAAAAAGCTATAAGCGACCAATGAAAAATACAGTGAGGCCCCAGAAGAGGCAGAATTCTAGGTTCTATAAGGACAGGATTGTGTCTTTTTCATCTCTCCTTGCATCCTGAGAACTTAATATCATGACTGGTACTTAACAGCTGCTCAGAAAATTCTGGAAGTTGGAGATGAGAAACTAAGAATGAATATGGAAGTAGGTCTATACATTTGAGAGTTGAGGTGTACAGAGATTATGTCTGAGAGCCTGAAATTTTTTAGGTAAAGCATGAGGCGAGGTCTTATGCTAAGTATAAAATGTATATATTAAGCTGGGAGCTTAACTGTGTTATTAAAGGTTTGAAACAGTCACTGAGGGCAATGAAAGAAGTCTATCAAGGACGATCAAAAGTAAACAATGTTTAGAACCAAACTAGATTAGAAACCAGATATTTATAGCACCACAAATCCATGCAAATGGGCATATTTATACAGAGATCTCAGCGCTCAGTGCGGGGGCAGAAGTGAAGCATGAGGATCAGGGGAACTGATCCGCATTTGGACATTTAACTGGTAGACGGTACAGAACGAGAAACACTGAAATTGAGGGTTCTGACCAAAAGGTACTTCAGGAAGAGGAGGAGATGCCAGAAACATGCTAATAGACGTGGAGAAAATAAAAAGGTCAATGCAATGGTGAATTTCAAAGAGGAAAGGTCACTCATAGGGAAAAGGAGCGCATGAGAGCTGAAAAGAAGATGCTGCGGTCTGAACAGGGCCGGTTTCAGAGTTGAGTTCTGGGGACGAGGGGTTGTGACCATTGTCATGGGTGAATACAGTGGGCGTTTTGATGGTCAGTGGAGTTGTAGGAGTCAAGGAATTATAAAACAGGATATTGATGCACTGTCCACATCAAGCGTTGACAAACTATGGTCTGGGAGTTCCTTGCTTACTTTTAAAAATAAAATTTTCGTGGAACACAGCCACGTCCACTTATTTACATATTGTCTGTGGCTGCTTCTCTCCTACAAAGATAAATTTGAGTAGTTGCAGTGGAGACTACATGGCCTGAAAAACCCAAAATATTTACTGACTTGCCCTCTAAGAATAGGTTTGTTGACCTGGGTCTACATGGTTAATGACATGTTCTTGGGTAAAGAGAGCAAAACCAGAGGGGGCAAAACCAGTGGTGGAAGTCTAGGAAGCTGATAAGTGGAGACAACTAGGAGGGGCAGACGGTGATGAACCTGAAGATGTATCCTTTCAAAAAGGAGCTGCTTCCTGAAAGCAGCGTGGAATTGGATGGGTCTAGAAGGATGGTAGTTAACTGCTCTTGAGATCCTTTTGCCAAAGACTGCTTTTTTTCCCACAAAATCTTTGCCTTGTCTTGCCTTCCCTTCCCTCCTCACCCCTGCTTCTCCTCCTTCCCTTCCCCCCTCTTTCTTCTTCTCTCTCTCCCTCCGTCTCTCTCTCCCTCTCTCATTTAACTTCTCTCTCTCATTTAACTCAAGCACAGAACCACCCACCTAAGACCACATTTCCCAGGATCATTTCCCCAGATTTGATTCATGTAAACAATGACATGGGAAAAGGCTAGATATGTGTAGTTTTTGCTTCATTTGCTTAAATTAAAAAAAAAAATACACTAAGAAAATTGTTACTCTGAACTCATGCCCTTCTCCTTTGTGTGAGCTAAAACACACAAGCTGGTGAGCCTGCTTTCATATATAGAAAAGATAAAGACCTGGGGATTTAAAGAGCAACAAGAGGAAAGGATTCTGGATTTCTGCACAACTGCAGGGAGGGGAGCTGCCCTTTCCCACTCACCTTGGAACTGTCATCATCTGACAGTAAACTTTTCTTCCTTAAGTCCTGTTTGTAAGGTCTCTTTGTTCCAGAAGGTTAACTCCTTCCCTACTTACAGTACCCCCTTTAAAATCTGATTTAAGCTATAGACTCACTTTCCAGGGGCTTCCCAGGTGGCACCTGGTAAAGAATCGGTGGTAAAGAATTTGTCTGCCAATGCAGGAGACTCGGGAGATGCAAGTTCAATCCCTGGGTCCAAAAGATCCCTTGGAGAAGGAAAGGGCAGTCCACTCCAGTATTCTTGCCTGAAAAATCCCATGGATAGAGGAGCCTGGTGGGCTCCAGTCTATAAGGTAGCAAAGAATCAGCTGCAACTAAGCACACACTCACTTTCAAAGCAACTGCACTTAAGATCTATACACAATAGACTCTGGACCAAAAGTGGTCCTAAGGCTATACAGAGGCATCAGTGAACAAAATAGGAAATGGCCATTCCTCCCATGTGCTTGGGGAATATTCTGAGAAACTATCCAGGAAGTATCCACTTTTCGATAAAATTGCCACTGTTTGTCATTGCACCCTTTTAGGTTATATCCCTGATTAGTGCTACTGAAAAGAGTCATCTAGAGGACACTGGGAAGGAAAGGAGAAGGGATGTGGGAAGGAGAATAAGGTCAAGGCACAGGATAGATTATGATGGAGGAAAATAAGTAAGAGCATTTTAATCCTCAGAATTCATAACTGGGGAAAAGTAGATATCTAGGGGAGAACAGGACAATCTGTTGTCATCAGCCAAGGCCACTAAAGGTACATAGACTTTGCACAACTCCAGGTGATCCTGCGTGGATCAGTGGGAATGGTGCCTCATGGAGCTATATATGTGGATTTACTGTGAGTATTCCCTCACTACCTAGAATTATAAAAACTACCTAGGAACTGGCAAGAGTAAAAGAATTCACTGGATACTTCTTTGGTTTACATGCTCAGCTTCATAGCCCTTCAATCAAAGATTCTCAACATTGACCTAAGTGCCAAATGTGACCCTGTACTTCCTTTCACCCACTTCGGTTTTGTTGTTCAGTTGCTCAGTTGCATCTTTGCAACCTTATGGACTGTAGCACACCAGGCTTTCCTGTCCTTCAACATCTCCCAGTTTGCTCAAACTCATGTCCATTGATGCCATCCAACCATCTCATCCTCTGTCGCCCCCTTCTCCTCCTGCCTTCAATCTTTCCCAGCATCAGGGTCTTTTCCAATGAGTAGGCTCTTCACATCAGGTGGCCAAAGTATTGGCACTTCAGCCTTTCTGTTGTCTAGGGCTCGTAATTTCTTTTCCAAACTCAGAATACCCAGTCAGCAGACTAACTCCCACCATTCTCTGAATCTCAACTTAGAGCATTGTCTCTAGCAGGAGTTCCCTATTATTCTGTCTGATATAGTTGTTCACCATTTACTAACAAAGTAGTCAGTTCTTGATTCATTCATTACACTCACCATATTTTGTGGTAAGATTACAAAGTGATTAAGATTACAAATTCCATAGATAATTTCAATGCTGTTTAAATTATTCTAGAGCAAACAAAGATGGGAAATTTGAAAATTATTTTTATGAAAAGTGTAAATATATCAAATATAAAATTGATGTGTCTATTAGTTACTCAGTCGCATCCAAATCTTTGTGACTCCGTGGTCACAAAGTATGTATCCACCATCCATCCAAAGTATGGATCCACCTGAATGGATCCCACCAGGCTCCTCCATCCATGGGATTTTCCAAGCAAGAATACTGGAGTGGGTTGCCATTTCTTTCTCCAGGAGATCTCCCCAATCCAGGGATCAAACTCATGTCTCTCAGATTTGGGCATACTCTTTCCCATCTGAGCCACCAGGGAAACCCATCATAAAATTGATGACCCATCCTGAAAAAGGTTATACACACAAAGACAAGAAAACCTATCTCACTTAGGAATACTGACGCAAATCAGTTCAGTTCAGTTGCTCAGTTGCGGCTGATTCTTTTTGACCCTATGGACTGCAGCATGCCAGGCTTCCCTAACCATCACCAATTCCCAGAGCTTACTCAAACTCATGTCCATTGAGTCGGTGATGCCATCCAACCATCTCATCCTCTGTCATCCCCTTCTCCTCCCGCCTTCAGTCTTTCCCAGCACCATGGTCTTTTCCAATGAGTCAGTTCTTTGCATCAGGTGGCCAAATACTCATAATAAAATAAAAGCAAACAGAATCCAACAGCACATTAAAGGGATAATGCATCATTTACCAAGGAAGAATTATTTCATGAACGCAAAGATAGGTCAGTATTAGAAAGCTTATTTATATAATGTATCCTTTTAATAAATCTAAGGAGAAAAATAATATGATTATCTCTCTAGATACAGAAAATATAACTTTTTAAAAAAATTATCAATAGGGAAAAAACACTTAATTCTCCCTTGATATGGTAATTTTTACTTACCTTAATCCAAAAGTCATTAACATAACTGCGAGACAGCAGTGCTGTTGCCATTAACATCAGGAAAAGACAAGAATTCACATCATCACATTCTTTTTGGACCTTATATTGGAGTTACAACCAGTGCAATTAGATAACAGAATGAAATTAGAGGTAAAGCAACTGAAGGAAAGGATATAAAATTATCAGTATTTGCGTATGATATGTCTATGAAGCTAAAATATTCAGAAGAAGCAACTGACACACTACTATGATTAGAGATTTAGTAATGTAATGGGGGTTGAAAATTAACACAAACATTAGTAGCTTTCAGATATACAAACATAATTGTTGAAAAATACACAAACACACACACACACACTTTGAATATATATATATTCAAAGCTATGGACTTTCCAGTAGTTATGTACAGATTGAGTTTGACCATAAAAAGGCAGATTACCAAAAAATTGATGCATTTGAACTGTAGTACTGGAGAAGACTTGAGAGTCCCTTGAACACCAAGGAGATCAAACCAGTCAATCTTAAATAAAATCAACCTTGAATACTTATCAGAAGGACTGATGAAGCTGAACCGCCAAAACTTTGACCACTTGATAAACTTCCCCTAAGACTTAAGGTGTAGAAGCCAAAAATAAATAATCATTAAATTACATAAAATTCAAAAGCTTCTGGAAAACCAGCCAACTAAACAAAAACAGGTGATATCAGAAGACATACATATGCATCCACTTGAGAAAACAATTTCTCTATAATCCATATTATAATCAAAGAGATAAATGCCTCAGGATTTTAAAGTACTGGTAAAAATGCAAAGTGAAATAATAATGACATATCACTTTATACTTAGTAGATTGACAAAAATTAGAACACTGGACAATGCCAAGTGTTGGCGGGAGTACGGGGATGTAGGAACTCTTCAAACACTACTGATGAGAATATACAGTGGGGCAGCCATTCTGAGCACAATCTGACAGCACTTAGTCAAATTAAGTGTATATAATCTTCAAGAGCCAGCAATGCCACTCCTGCTGTATATCCCAGAGAAATTTCACAATGATCTCCGAGGAAATGTGCATAGAAATGGCTATTGCAGCATTATTTATAGTGATGAGAAGTTGGAGGCAGTCTGGACACACAACCCTGAATGGACTGGTAAAATCTGGTGGATGGCCATCATGGATTGCTAGCCCTGTGCTGTCCAATTAGCCTTTCTGCAACGATGGAAATGTTCTATCTATGCACTTTCAATATGATGGTCAGTGGCACCCCACTCCAGTACTCTTGCCTGGAAAATCCCATGGCTGGAGGAGCCTGGTGGGCTGCAGTCCATGGGGTTGCTCACGACTGAGCGAGTTCACTTTCACTTTTCACTTGCATGCGTTGGAGAAGGAAATGGCAACACACTCCAGTGTTCTTGCCTGGAGAATCCCAGGGATGGCGGAGCCTGGTGGGCTGCCATCTATGGGGTCGCACAGAGTCGGACATGACTGAAGCGACTTAGCAGCAGCAGCCTATCATAAGGTTATTTAAACACTAATTACTTAATTTTTTAAGAAAAATTGGTTCCTTAGCAGGCTACGGACTACCATATTGAATAAGGCAGGTATAGAACATTATCATTATTGCAGAAATTTAGTTACAAAGTAGAGTGTTGGGCTGTATTCACACATAGTAACATGAGTGGATCTTAAAATATAGAGTCGACTGAACAGAGTAAGAATCAGAATGTCATTCTATCACATCACCATTTAGTTAAATTAAAACTACATGACCACACAAAACTATTCACATTTCACAAGAACAAATTTAACAAAAGATACACATTAAAAAAATTAGAATGCTGGCCTGTGAGAAAGAGTAGCTGTAAATTGGAAGTAGGGATCTGTTGTGTATGTGTGTTCAGTCGTGTCCCACTCTTTGTGACCCTATGGACTGTGGCCTGCCAGGATAAAGGGAACCAAAAAGACAAGTGAGCCCCTGCAGGAGAAGGGCTCTCAGAGACCTATGATAAAATGTATTTTGGATTAGGGAGTACAATCAACTCAAGCCTCTCCATTGAGATTACAAAAGCAAAGCAAACCAAAAACACCGGCCACATTCAAGATAACCACCTGCCAATATTTATAGCAGTATTATTCTTAATCATTAAAAACTGGAAGCAACCAAAATGCCTTTCACTAGGTGAGCAGACAAACAAACAGTGGCATATCCACAAATGTAATACTATTCAGCACTAAAACAAATGAACTAACAAGCCATAAAAAATATATATATGAATGAATCTTAAATGCATAATGCTTAGTACAAGGAGCAAGTCTGAAAAGGCCACATACTGTGTAATTTCAATTATAAGGCATTCTAGAAGAGGCAAAACAAAGTGAGACTAAAAGATGAGTGGTAGCCAGAGTTTGGGAGTAATGAAGAAAGGGCTGAATAGGTGAAAGGTGAAAGATTTTGTGGGGCAGTAAAACTATTTTGTATGATAATTGTGGATATATGACACTGTATATTTGTTAAAACCCCATAGAACTTTTAGTAACAGTTCAGAGAAAAGAAATTACAAATTAAGAGAAAAGAACAAATTAAGAGAAATTTGTGTACAAATTAAGAGAAATCGTTTAGGAGGTGGGGTGATCCCAGAATGGAATGCAGAATGTGACAAAACATGAACCATTTCATAAATAAATGAAACAACTTCTCTGCAGGAGTAGGGGAGGGATCTAAGTAACTAAGTGACCAAAGGATCTGCAGGACTAAAGGAACTGTACACAGGAGCTGTACTCTAGCTGGTAAAGTTTTTCCCTATGGGGATATAAGTGAAATTCTGATACTTCCCTACATGTATAGTGGAGTAGAACAATTAAATAAATGGATGGAAGACAGTGGGAACCAGGTTTTCTCACTGTTGGAGTGGAATAAACAACGGAAGGGGGCTAGAATGATCCACAGATTAGATACACATATTAGATGTTAATAGATAATTAGATAACGGATTATAGCTGGAGACATCAGTATGAAGTTATGCTTAATATACACACAAATGGTTACATATGGAAATATTTATAGGTATGTGTATACATATGACTTAGTAAAGTGAAAGAGAAGTGGAAGTGTTAAGTCCCTCAGTCATGTCCGACTTTTTGCAACCCCATGGACTGCAGCCAGTCAGGCTCCTCTGTCCATAGAATTCTCCAGGCAAGAATAAGTGGAATGGGTAGCCATTCCCTTCTCCAGAGGGTCTTCCCAACCCAGGGATTAAACCTGGATCTCCTGCATTGCCAGCGGATTCTTTACTGTCTGAGTCCCCAGGGAATCCCTATGACTTAGTTACACATATATTTCTTCATTCTGTTAACTGAGAGGGCCTAGAAGCAACTAACACTCAGTATAAATCAGTATACCTAGTTCCTAGATCTTGGCTTTTAATATCATTTCTCCAGTGAACAAACTTGGGGCTCATTGGAGAAATAGCTGATTCTAGGAATGGACATTGGTGAGATGGGGAAGCAATATACAAGATGAGCTTGGAGCAGCTTATAGTGACAGAAATAGCAAAGTGTTTAAAAATCAAAAACAACAAAAATCTATACGTATTAATGGGGTTATGTCAAAGGAACACAGAAGGCAACTGAAAGAGCTCACATTAGCTAAAGCTCGAACAATTAGAGCAATAAAATCAATAAAATAGTATAGGGTTATAATCCAAAGTATAAAATAAATATTCATGAGTTCATATGATATAAATAAATGATTAAATCAATACATTAATAAGACATAAGGGAAAATTCTCTCCTAGAATAATTCAAAATAATTTATATAGATTCTTGGCCTTCAGAAAGGTAGACCCACAACTTCCCCATTCTTTTGTATGGGATATCTGTAATGAACTGCCTTCAAAGAGAACAACATGGAAACGGGGAAAGAAAAGTAACTTCTCAGTGGAGAAAACTGACAAATTCAGCCAGGTGATCAAGGTCAACAGGTCATAGTGATGAAATGTACCCCTGACATGATGCAATGAAAATGACACTTTACAGCTTCCTCCCCCAAACTCAAAGTTCGAATCTAAGAATGAGAAAACGTTAGACAGATCCGAACATTAGACAATCCAAACAAATGGAGGGACATTCTACAAAATACCTGAGGAATACTCCCCAAAACTTCGAAAATCATCAAAAAGAAGTCTGAGAAGCTCTTATAGTAAAAAGATGTCTAAGGAGATGTGATGATTCAATGTAAGATTCAGGCAGGATTTGGGGGCAGAAAGAAGATAAAAACTAAGGAAACTTAGTTTTTAAAGACAAAAACTAAGTAAAAATTAAGGAAATCTGAATAAAGTATAGACTTTAGTTAATAGTGACATGTCAATATTGGTTCTTTAATTGCAATAAATGTATCATACTAATAAAGACGTTAAGAACAGGAGTTTTTAACAGGAGTTAAGAACAGTATGGTCTTTATAATTTTTCTCTAAATCTAAAACTGCTATAAAAATTTCTTTCAAAAAGGAAAAAAAAAAATTGAGAACTGCCATATATTGGAGAAAACCTTATTTCGAAAGGATACATGCACCCTAGTGTTCACTGTGGCACTATTTACAAGAGCCAAGACATGGAAGAATTTAAATGTATATAGACAGAGGAATGGATAAAGACAGTGTGGTACCCACACCACACACACACACACACACACACACACACACACACACACACACACACACACACACACACACTGGAATATTACTCAGCCATTAAAAAGAAAGAAAGAATGCCACTTGCAGAGTGACATGATGGACCTAGAGACTGTCATGCTGAGTTAAGTAAGTCAGAGAAAGACAAATATATGATATTGCTTATATGTGTAATCTAAAAACTGGTACAAATGAACCTATTTACAAAATAGAAATTGTAGAAACTGAGTCACAGATGTAGACAACAAACTTGTGGTTAGCAAGGGGGAAAGGGATGGGGAGAGATGAATTGGGAGACTGGGGCTGACATGTACACACTACTGGATATAAAAGAGATAACTAACAAGAACCTACTGTATAGCACAGGGAACTCTATTCAGTATTCTGTAATGACCTATATGGGCACAGAATATAAAATGAGTGGATATAGGTATATGTATACCTGACTCACTTTGCTGCACAATTAAAAGTAACACAACATTGTAAATAAACAATATTCCAATAAAAATTAATTACAAAAGAACTGCCAGAATGTTTGAAGCCCCTTTTCTTTCCCTCTTCCTTCACATCATCCACCTTTTCACCAGAAGTAACACCCATCCTTTCTGTTTTTCTGACACCTTGTTTTTCATACAAATTGTACATGTGCATGTATACTTAAACATGTTGTTATTTTTAATTTTATACAAATGAAATTGTACCATTTGTATTTTTAAGCTAGTTGCTATTTTCACTTAATGATACATTTGTGAGGTTTCCCCATGTTGGTATATGTAGCTGCAACTCATTATTGGTAAATGTGGCTAGATAATACACTATTGAGTGACTATACACCTTGTCTACGTCTAGCCTTCTATGAACAGATGTTGGGTTGCTTCCAGGTTTTGCTACTACCAACAATGCTACCACAAATGTTCTTGTAAATACATGTAAGAAGCCCTGTGTAATAAAAACTTGGAATTGCTGGGTCATGAAGCATGTATATTTTTAACTTTACTATTTAATATATACCAAATTGTTTTACAAAAGTCATCATGTCAATTCAGATTGCCATCAGGAACAATTTAATTTTTCCGAATTTTGTTCCTTGGAAACTTGGAGAGCAATAGAAGCACTTTGTTTTTTTCTCTCAGTGTATATGATTTTTAAAATATTAACTATATTTATAATATTTATAGTAACAGTGATGATAAATGGCAAGTTTTGGTATATTAAAATTTACCATAGGCTTTAACTGTTCTTGGAAATTAACTTGCTAAAAATAGAGCTTTTTCTGCTATCTGTGTACATGTATTTGAACTTGGTATAAAAGTGAAGAAATAAAGATTTGGTATATTCCTGCTGAAAAGTTGCCAAGTTCTGTTCTTGTAAACTGGCCTTAATCTGAGAAACTACTATACTTTAGGTTTGATTACATTCCTTAAAAAGAAAGTATAAAATATATGTATATAAAATATATACATGTATATACTGTAAAACAAGACCTCAATCTTGCCTTCAAAGATATATAAAGAAATTAAGCTTGTATTTTACTTTTCTTTCAAAAACTTGAATTCAGACCAGCTCAGTATATCTAGAAGAGCATTTGAAGCATTGTAAAATTCATCACTCTTGCATTCAAAATTCCTTTGATGTAAAACCCACCGTTCTGTAGAGAAACAGTAAATAGTAACCCTCTCAATACCATAAATTAGTGCATTCTGCTGGTATGAGTTATATGAGTGCTGAATTCCCTACGTTAGGATTGCTACCAGTTACCCTCCCATGTTTTAGATGGGGCTGCCACTCTATATGAATGCATTCGCTGTTTACCTAGGCAGCTCATTGTAGCAGAGAACAAAAAGAAGGAAAAGGAACAAATTTCCAAGTTTCTTCTTGAATGGGAAGATGGACCGATGTGTGAAAAAACAGTGAGATACTTCCTATTAGGCAAAGCTCAAAAGTAAGTAGAAAACTATGTCTGATGTTATATTTGAAGCCAATCAAAAAGCTCGGTAACTGCTATTCAAGCAGCATCACTGAGCTCTGGCGGTGAATTCTAAGCACAAGATCGCCCACTACAAACTTCAGTGGCTTTGGTCAAGAAGCTGAAAGCACAGTGCCTTCTGGATGGCTCCATTTCACAGCAGAGCCTACTCTCTGGGCTCCCCAGTTTATATTTCTGTTGGGCCTTTCTCAGAAGAGCACAGAGCATGTTCCCTTAATCCCTACTTAGCCTACCATGTTCACATGACTGTGGATGCCATTGCATGCCATACAACATGACTACTCAGACCTGGAAACTATGAATGAAGCAGAAATTCCTCGATTCTGCTTAGGTAAGTATACCTACTCAGATAAATACTTCTTGATGAAGTTCACCCTCTTCAGCATTAAGGCTTATGTGAGAAATCACTCAATGGACAAAGATATTCGAAAGGTATTTACATAGAAGCCACAAAGGACTCCTTTATACAAACTGAATATATTTTCCTACTCTATCCATTGCCAGGGCTCCTTTCATTCAACCATGAAAAAGAATAGATTTTTAAAACTTTTAAGACATATGAAATAGTAACTAAGAGAAAGACTTAAATGTCATATTGACCTGAGTTCGAGTTACGGATCCATCAGTTATTAGCTATGTGACCTTGAGTAAGTTACTTAACCTCTCCATCCTTTTCTTTTTCTCCACTATGGAATAAGTGGAAAGTCCTCCCGAGTTGACACCAGATCTGTCTTCAAAGCCTGTTCTTTTAACCACCATACTGGCCTGCTCCAGACACTTTAAATAGCACCTTGCATGCAGGAACTCACTACATCTCTGCAGGCTGATTGATTTATCCTGAGGCATACCTTCTTCAATCAAAAGCCATGACAGCTAAAGCGAAACTCCCAGGCACAAGAGAAACAGCTTTCTTCCCTAAGTTTTACACACGCTCAATAGCTGGGTCTGAAACAGAGGAGCATCACTTTCAAACAGTAATGAGACTGATAAATATGTTCTGTTCACATCACAGAAAACCACACTTCAGCACAGAAGCCATACTTCAGGTTAACCAGTTGTCTCAAAATCAGATATGCCTCCAAAGCTGGAAAGTCTACTGTTTTGAAAGATGAAGATGCAAGATTTTAGTTAAGATATGAAATTTTAATTGGCTAGTTCATCAAAATTTTATAGTCTCCTGAGAGGATAATAAGAATTCTGTAGCTAAATATCTTGAATTAGGAACTGCAGTTATTTTGCATATTATAGAAAGTTTACAGCATTTCTGAAAACAGGGGTTTAGATGACCTAAGAGGTGCCAGATAGGTGCCATAAAAAAGAGGTGCAGCCATCGTACAACCAATATTCCCAGGAAGTATGGCAATCTAGAGATGGCGTGGCTTGACTGAGAACATTCAAATTCAAAACTATGTGTAGCCAAACAAAACACATCTGAAAGTTACATATGGCCCTTTCACCAGAATTTGCAAATCCTACTGCAAATTCAGAGAACAGGAGATAATGCCACCCCCTTCACTGTCCCTCAGAGTTATTCTGCAAGCAAAATTGACAACAGTTTTGACGGCTGAGACAGCCTCTGCAAGTCAGCCTTCAGTGCCTCCTACGTCAAGTCAACCCTCCCCTGCCTGGCTTTTAAGCCATGGGCCACATCCCACTCTCAGAGCCAGACACGGTTGTCTATACTCTCAGACCACCAGACTAATCTCCGTATTACTCCGTAGGCATGCTAGTCCCACACTCATTCCTGCCACCATCCTTGGCTCATCCTTTCCATGACCTCAAATGGCTTCACCATTTCTAGGCCAAGCCAAATTTAACCTCTCTTTAATTTTGTTAGTGAGCGCGTGTGTGTGTGTGCACACGTGCACACTTTTTTCAATTCATGCAAAGAGTACAGAAAAGGGATGAATGAACCCAAACTACTTTGGTGGGGGTAGGGAAGCCTTTATAGAAAAGTGACATGTGAGCAGGGTATAGAAGGAAGAAGGCTGCCAAGTGGAGGAGAGGGAAGAGCATGTATAGAGTCCCAAGAGCCAGAGCAGGCTTGCAGAGATAAAAGGCTGGAGAAGGCTATGGTCAGAAGACCCCTGATGCCTCAATGAAGTGATAGGACTTGATGCTGCAGACAGAAGGATCTGATCAAGGCCCCTAGTCAAGCCCATATCTTCCATGGAGTCTGTTCTTGCCATGCAAGTGTCTTCCTCTGAATTCCTACAGCCTTTAAGAACCTTTAAGAACCACACAATCAGGTGTTATTACTCTCAGCTCTCAGGGTAGGAACCTTTTTTAACTTCTATACCCTAACAGCACGTAAAAGTGCTTAGCAAGTAAATGCTCAGTAAATTCCCAGAACTGACTGATTCAAATTCATCTGGGGGTGGATTAAACAAACCAGGTTCTAGAGATAAGAGTAGGAAAAACTCTATAAATCAAGGTCACTACAGAACTTACTATTGACCACGAGTGACAGGATCCAGAACTACAAAAATTAAGTTCAAAAGCAACCACACTTGACTTCCGTGAACTTGGACTTCTCTCCTTTTGTCCCCTGCTTTGGCCCATTGCCCCAGCTGAGATTCACTCCTACTTCCCCTGGGAATTCAGAGTCAAAAGGGGAGGTACCAGCATATCTCTGGCTCTGCACATACCCCCACTGACTGGGAGGGCAGGGGACAATCAATGCATTTAGCAAATGCATCTGCCACTGAAATAAGAGTGTGTGTCTGCTCCTGTGTGTCAATGCCAAGTTGCAGGAGGTTACCATAGCAACTCCAGCAGGATGCTGCAGTGGGCAGCTTTGCACAGAGGTGCAGAACCCATTCTTTAACATGTGGGCTTTTGCTGTGCACATTGGATCTGAGCAGGCACATCATGGCTTCAGGCCCTGCCTTCGGGATTCTGCAAAAAAGGAAGTGGGACGTTGAGATCTGCTCATCCAATCTTCCTTTTTTCATGTACCACACATGTCCCTTCTCATGCACAGTAAACACTGCATGTAGAGCCCCAAAATAGGCTCTTTAGAAACATGTAATTCCCTACACTCGTTCTTACAGTGGATGATAAACAGATTGTGTACTTGCACATCAGCATGACTTCCAACACAAAATTTACACCCACCAAATAACCCAGCAATCATACATTTTAATGAACAGCGTATCCACCATGTCAGCATTCCCAGCCAACCCCCAGTTTTTGTGTTATTAGTACATTTCTAATGCAAAAATAAACACCATCAAGACTATAGGTTGGGCTTAATGAGGTCTACCAAGCTGTACTCCAGGAACTATAAACCAACTTTTCAAAGGACCAGGCAGTTTTTGAAATTGTTTTTCCATAGACTGGAGAGTGGGGGTTTACTCAATGTTTCATGTCTCATAGGAAAGAGCATGAAAGGGATGTGAAACACCATTCCATTTGTGGTTCTAACCTACATACAGCCATCAAGAAGCCACGTCCCTACAAAGTGAACGTTAGTTTGTAGGGCAGTCAAATGGATGGAACAGGTTCCTGGACATTATCACATTTTTTCCTTGGATCTAGAAACTTACTGGTGTCTGTCTATTAATTCTCTCCTTGGCAAAATAAGAATGGTGGTTTATAGCAGCACTAAAGACATGGACTGCATGGCTGGCCTGCACAGCAAGGTGAGGTGGATCTGCACGGGGAGAAGTGAAGGAAATTTTGGATAGTCCTACTTCCTGCAGAAGTAGGACTAGAGCATCTTTTGCAGCTCAGTAGTGAAAAAAGAGGAGTGGACTAGAAGTAATGTAGAAGTTCTAGTATCTGAAGGAGTTTTGTGGCCTAAGAAAATTAAAATAGGATACCAAGAGAGAGATGTAAACAAACAAAGGAAGGAAGGGCTTCTTGACCAGGGAAGCCATTCTTTGTGCAGGAATGCCTGTGTCTATCTCTCTAACGGAACTTGAGAACAAAGATGCCAATGTTAACAGACAACAGTATGGATGATTTCTTTATTCAAGGAGTTGGGAGATTTGGAGGCATCTGTTACACGAAAGCATGGAGGTAGGACTTGGCAGATTGGACACCAAGGGTGTAAGAAACTTGTGTTCCGAAG
This sequence comes from Capricornis sumatraensis, assembly GCF_032405125.1. NCBI lineage: Eukaryota > Metazoa > Chordata > Mammalia > Artiodactyla > Bovidae > Capricornis > Capricornis sumatraensis. Next base: position 65,632,639 of record NC_091082.1, read on the forward strand.
GAAGGCCAGAGTGTCAGCAGCCTGTGTGTGCTTAGTCCTGTCTGACTCTTTGCGACCCCTTGGACTGCAGCCCGCCAGGCTCCTCTGCCCATGGGATTCTCCAGGCAAGAGTACTGGAGTGGGTTGCCATGTCCTCCTCCAGGGGAATCTTCCCAACCCAGGGATGGAACCCAGGGTCAGCAGCCTAGTGACAGATAAAGAGCTCTCACTGAGAGAATTCTTGAGAATCACCCAATCTGCCGTGCACAGGCCTGGCTAGGTGAGCACTAGATACCTATTTTTAACTGTCCCCAGGAGATGCTGTGGGCGGGGTGGGGGAGGTGGGGGTGGTCCAGGGGGCTTGAAACCAAGAACTGAGCTTGTGGCCTGGGAGCAGGAAAAGGGCTTCTGGGAGTTGAGCTGGGAGCAGCAAAGAAGTGCTCCGGTGCGTGTGCTTATGAATGAAAGCCGGGGACGGTTTCAGAGGGACTCGGGCAACCTGTTCCTTGGGGGCCGAGGCAGCGCAGGGGAGGCGGGAGGCCCAGCATCCGGGTCGGATTCGGGGGAGAAGTCAGGTGCACTGAAGCGCCCGCCTGTAGGTCGGCTCGGAGAATGGTCTGGGTACGGGGCGGATCCAGGGAGGTAGGGTGGGGGAGGGGAGGGAGTCGGCGAGTGGGTGTGGAGAGCGAGCCAGAGTGGGGGGGCTGGGGGCGCCGGGCCAGCGCCTCGGGCCGCCTCGACCTCCCCCGGGACTCACCCAACACGAAGTAGGGCAGCTCCGTGTTCTCCAGGTCGTCCACCACGACCATTTCTCCCGGGAAGTCGTTGCGTACGGAGAAGAGGAGCTTGGGTTCGGAGGCCGAGGGGCTGTGCATGATGTTCAGGTCGTTCTCGCGCAGGAAGGGCAGCGCCGACACCGTGATGCTCTTGAGCTTGCACTCCAACTCCTTGGAAGGATCCACGTCGCCGGCGGCCGTGGCCAGCACCGTCGCCGGCCCCCAGCAGCAGGCGAGCAGGGCGCAGAGCCTGGCTAAAGCCATCTTGAGCCCCGGCCGCCTTCCTCCCAGCGCTGCGAAGGTGGGGGAGGCAGCGAGCGGGGAGGGAGCGAGCGAGCGAGCGAGCGCGGGAGGCGGGGGAGGTTGGGGAGGGGATGCGGAGCCGGGAAAGCCCGGGTCCCCCGGACAGAGATGCCGCTGGCCTGGTGCAGGGCTACGGAGAGCCCGCGCGCTCTTTGTTTCCTGGAGCTGCTTATCTGGGGAAGGCAAGAGGGGAGGTTGGGGGGAAGTGGGGAGAGAAGAAAGAAGGAAGGACGTCGGAGGAAAGAGGAAGGGAGCTGAAGATTCTGGGGAATCAGGTCAGCCCCCAGCGGGCAGCCGGTGCTGCCGCCTTCCTCCTTTGCATCCCCCCAGCAGGAGCACGCTCTTAGCTATTAACTACCTGCACAGCAATTTTTTTTCCCCCAACCGTTTTTCCAATGCAAAATCTTCCCTCCCGCATTATCTTCCTGATGGCTTGGGAAGGGCGCGCGCGCACACCCCTTTAAATGTGCTTCCTCAGAGCCAGTAATGAGGGGTCTCTAGATGCAAATTCTCCCCCAGTTGTTTTGTAGATATAGGTGGTTCCATTCTTGTCTGTTTTTACCCACTAAAATCGGACTTTTATACTGGATAAGCGTGTGCTGGAATAAATGCACGTGTGTGTTATTACTCAGCACTAACGGCGCAGAAATACGTTTAGAGGGAATATTTTGTATGTACATATATATAGATAGATTGTGTGAATGACAAATAACAAAGTCAGTGTACTGCATACAGTTAAGCAGGGAATTAGAACTTTTATTTGCTATTTCTATCTTCCGTTTCATTTTTGTTACCAATCTTATCTATGATAAGCAATATAAAGATCATTTGGAGCTGGCTATAACTGATAGAAAAAGCAGAGCTAGCTCAAAGAATTGTTGAGCCTTTAGTTGTACAGAATCCAGTAAACAGAACAGAGCTGGAAGAAAATGTGAGAAAAACAAAGTTTCTAGATACCCTTAACAAATGGAAAAGGAATAAAAAATATCCTTGGGCATGGGCCAGGTCAAACCCAGTCCAATCAAGAGTAGAACAGGGTAGATAATAAAAACACCACTAACAACAAAAACCCATGAAAGTTTTGTTTCCATTAGTGCTGGACAGTAATGCCTTAAGTCTTAACAAAATGATGATAGTATACAATAAACTGGTAGAAAAGTGATTTTTGTATGTGCTAGTATCTGATGATTAACTGAACTTTCTCTTACAGGATAACCTTAAACTTGTTTCAAAAGTTTGCTGAAACTAACACAACATTGTAAATGAACTATACTTTAATTAAAAAAAAAAAGGTTTGCCCTTAAACATTTATTCAATGCTGACATAAATACTAGGTGCTGTAAGACTATGTTATAAATAATTTCTAATCTCTGGGAATTTAATACACCACCATTTTTAAAGAGGATTTCCACTTTAGAACGATTTCATTCTACCTAGTGTTTATTTATTGGCATCTCTGAATGTATGTCCTTTTAAAGAAACAACAAAAAAAGCTTTTGCCATATATTTGACAAGGTTACTCTAGTTGATGAATGGGAATAAAGAAAATGAGTCATATATTTAAGGTCACATTTAAGGAGTGAAAGTCTTGCTTATAAGAAAAGAGATAAAGACTTTATAACAGTTTTTTTTAACATATCTGAGAACTATGACCATGTAGCATTGCAAATTACTGCAAAACGCATTTATCAGCTAATGACTTTTTAAAACTCATCTTTAAAGGAGTACTGAGATAAAGACCCCATGGTGTCTCTTTTGCCTACTCTCTCTAGCATAAAAACCAGTATTAACTTTGTTACTCAAGGTTTCCCGTTGAAAAATTAGAGTGATAACGAGAAAATACACTTGGTTTTAGAATGTGAGAAATAGCATGAAACTACCAGATCATCTATTAGTCCAGTTTCTCATTTGACAGATAAGGAAGTTGAGGACAGTGAAATAGTGAAGTGGTTTGCATGCTTGCCTGTGGTCAGTCGCTTCTGCTGCTGCTGCTGCTAAGTCGCTTCAGTTGTGTCCGACTCTATGCGACCCCATAGATGGCAGCCCACCAGGCTCCTCTGTCCCTGGGATTCTCCAGGCAAGAACACTGGACTGGGTTACCATTTCCTTCTCCAGTGCATGCATGCATGCTAAGTCACTTCAGTCGTGTCCGACTCTGTGCGACCCCATGGACTGCAGCCCGCCAGGCTCCTCTGTCCATGGGATTCTCCAGGCAAGAACACTGGAGTGGGTCGCCATGCCCTCCTCCAGGGGATCTTTGTGCATTGCCAGCTGACTCTTCACCTCTGAGCCAGTGGGGGAAGCCCCAGTGAAGCAGTTTACCCAAGATCAATCTGCCAAGAAGGAGTGGGGGAGTGAAGACCACAAACAAGATTTTGCCTAGGGCTCTTTCCACTACACAGTTATAGGACATCTAGGTACACCCATGGATAATTTTTGGACTTTAATGGCTCCCAGTAATTCATTCAGTAAACATTTGCATACCTACCATATGCTGTGCATTAGACTAAGCATGGGCAGATTCTAGGAAAAATACTCTTCTTGCTTTTGAGTAGCATATAATCTATTATTGTTTTGAAATCTTTCTTCCTCATTTTCTGAAGTGTACTGAGTCATTTTAGAAAACCCAAGTGAACCATTTGATTTTCTGATAAGTCTTTGACTTTACTTTGCCTATCTATAGTTTTTACATGATTACATTTTTACATACTTTCTCATTTACAATCACAAGAGAAAGGGTACATGGATTAAATGTCCATTTAGAAGAGGATAGCAGAAGATGAGATGGTGAGATAGCATTACGGACTCAATGGATATGAATTTGAGCAAGCTCCAGGACATAGGGAAGGACAGGGAAGCGTGGCGTGCTACAGTCTATGGGGTCGCAAAGAGTTGGACACGACTGAGTGACTGAACAACAACAAATTGAATTGGAAAGACTTGGAATTTGTGGAAGGGTCGAGCAAGAGGACTATGCAAATGAAAAGAGATAGTATATTGCCAGGGCACTGGATTCCTGTAAATATGCATACACTGTCACGTGGCCTTTTCTTAGGGAAGTAAACACCTAGAGATGGGGAGAAGTTGAAGTTCACGGGAACTAGATCATCTCTTCTGTATGATATTTTGCTTTTAAATGGGACTGGGAGAAATGTGTATACATCTAAATGACTAGCTTTGTATACAGGCAACATGATGTAGCGAAGCAATAGACTTGAAGTCAAGTCTCAACTCCATAATTTGCTTATTTGGAGGTGAGCCTGGAACATTATTGGAGAAGGCAATGGCACTCCACTCCAGTACTCTTGCCTGGAGAATCCCATGGACAGAGGAGCCTGGTAGGCTGCAGTCCATGGGGTCGCGAAGAGTTGGACATGACTGAGCGACTTCCCTTTCGCTTTCATGCATTGGAGAAGGAAATGGCAACCCACTCCAGTTTTCTTGCCTGGAGAATCCCAGGGACAGGGGAGCCTGGTGGGCTGCTGTCTATGGGGCGGACATGACTGAAGTGACTTAGCAGTAGCAGCAGCTGGAACATTATTATTTTGCATATTAATAACAGATATGTATATATTACATATCCATCAGTGCAGCTTTTAATACCACTTTAAACATGCATATCATCCTAGAGACAAATCAGTTTGAACCTGGACTATTATTATCTTTATTGTCCCCCTCAATAAAATGGGGCAACTGATCTCTGCCCATCCCACAGGTTATGTAAGTACAAATATTTATATTGACAAAGACACTATAAAATAGCAGGTTCTGTCATCTCCCATCCTGACTTTCTTCCTGAGGTCCAACTTCCATATTCCAGCTCCAGTGGCCTTTCTCCCTGACTCATAATAGCTTTTGAATGCTTCTCCTGTTTTTAAACTCTTTCTTAGACAGCTACCAGGTTGATCTTCATGAAATATTACTTTCCTCATGCCATTCTAGTTTTTCTTTTCCCACAGGATAAAGTTCAAACACCATAGTTTGGAAATTCAAAAACTGTTTCAAATTTCATACTATTTATTCTGGTAGATGTTATGCTTACTACACTGTCCCGTTCCCATCCCCTCGCAACACACAAACGCATCCCCACCAAATTAAAGTCCGCAATCGATTTTTACTCCTCCCATGCCATTCTGTCCACCACTCAGTGTTCTCCAGATTCTCTCTTATCTGCAGACGAATCTCAGCCCTTAGCTATGAAGTGAGACTTTCCCTCACTCCCTTTACCCATAGGTCCCTTCACAGAGTCCTTATGTGCTTGCACACGTGCACACACACACACACACACACACACACACACACACACAACCTTACAAGGTCAATAGCCATTTCCCAACATAGTGTCTTACATTTTTATTAGCAAAACAGAAACAATAACGTGTGCTTTTTAGAATAGGTGTGAGAAGGAAATGAGACTATGTATATAAAGGATCTAACGTTTTAGACAGTTGGTGCTCATGAGTGATAGCCTTTGCCACTCTTCAATTATTTCAGAAACAAAATAGGCTTCAAAACTTTTTTCATGAGATTTTTTTCCCATGTAGTAACCAAAAGCAAATCAAGTGACTAATACTCTTTGGCATATACCCAGGATAAACGATATGTCCACCAAAAGAATGTACAAGAACATTAATTGCATGTTTACTCATGTAAAGCAAAAATGGAAACAACTATGCATCAATAGGAGAATGAATAAATAGCATACAGTTATGTGATAGAATGCTACACAGCAATAAAAAATATTGCACAACAATGTGGATGAATTTTGCAGACATAAGGGAATGAAACCAGACACAGAAGAGGTTATCCTCTAAGATATAATATTTATGAAATTCATGACCAGGTAACATTACTCTTTGATGCTGGAAGTCAGAATAGTGGTTATCTCTGCAGGGAGGGGAGTTTGGACTGAGAATGTCAGGACAAGCTTCCTGGACATGCTGTGGGTAATGATCACATGGATGCATGTATAGGCAAAAATATATCAAACTGTACACTCGTGGAATTTGTAATGTCTAGTTCAGTTCAGTTGCTCAGTCATGTCTGGCTCTATGCAACCCCATGGACTGCAGCATTCCAGGCTTCCTTGTCCATCACCAACTTCCGGAGCTTGCTTAAACTCATATCCATCAAGTTGGTGATGCCATCCAACCATTTCGTCCTCTGTCGTCCCCTTCTCCTCCTGACTTCAATCTTTCCCAGCATCAGGGTCTTTTCCAATAAGTTAGTTCTTCACATCAGGTGGCCAAAGTATTGGAGCTTCAGCTTCAGCATCAGTCCTTCCAATGAATATTCAGGACTGATTTCCTTTAGAATGATCTGGTTTGATATCCTTGCAATCCAAGGGACTCTCAAGAGTCTTCTCCAACACCACAATTCAAAAGCATCAATTCTTCAGTGCTCAGCTTTCTTTGTGGTCTCTTAATGTCTAGTATACCTCACTAAGCTGTTTTTCACATGGCTTTGGACCCTATAGGAGAAGAAAGCAGATGCATTTTTTTTTTTCTTTCTACAAGTTGTTTTCTTTCCTCCCAACTCTATACCCTCTTTCCTTCTTCTTTAGAGGTTTTGGAAATTTTAACTTTCCTTCCCTCAAGATTGGTAGTCATTTGTTCAACTTCCCCTTTCCTTTACCCACTCCTTTCTACTATTTTTTTTTTTTTTTATAGGAGTCTCGATATTTGGTGTCTTTTCACCAGGGAAAGTTCCGGGGGCCTCTGTCTCTAGGAAGCACAGGAGTAAATAACTCAGCAGTTGGACAGTAACAGATTTAGACTTTCACTGGTCCACTTCCATGTTTTATCCTGGGGACTGCTCTCTGACATGTTTTGTAGCTTAAGGCAAAAAGATACCTACAGTCCAGAGAGAGAAGGTCAAATCTATAGAAGATGCAGAGGAGGCAGTAGAGGTGAAAGAGATGAGTGGAGCTAAGCGGTATGTATGGGAGGAATAGTTCTCATTTTCCCCATTCGCTCAGAACAGCTGGCTTCCTGATGCTTTTTAGATAATCCTGGTATATATACTACTTCACCATTCGATTAACCTCTGCCTGCTTTTCTTTTTTCTGCTTCTTTATGAAAATAATCCTTAATGTTGCTTTCCATTTTTAAATGAAACCAAAGCAAAACACTTGTCTCCCTTTCTGACTTCGTATTTTCCTCTCCATATTTCCCCCATCACACAAGTTAGTGTGAACCCCTCACATCCCTTTGCCAGCTCCAACCCCCAGCTCTTCTGTTGAATTGGATTCTTTCTTCAACTATTACGCTCCCAAGCTCTGCCAAAATTTAGTGCAGGGTGCTAGTTAGCTGGGAATATTAATTCAGTTTTGCACCCTCGCTAGGACATTTAGAACCATATTTCATATTTTTTGATTCAAAGTTAATATTTTTTTCCTTTACTCTTTCCTTCCCACCCGCATCTCTCTCTCTAGCTTTCATTCTTCCTTTTTCTCTCTCTTCTCTCAATTCACAGGCTCAGCAACAGCACCTGCTTCACAGAAACACAGAAACAAGGCTGTTCCTGTTCTGACTTCTCTGCTGCTGCTAAGTCACTTCAGTCGTGTCCGACTCTGTGCGACCCCATAGATGGCAGCCCACCAGGCTCCCCCGTCCCTGGGATTCTCCAGGCAAGAACACTGGAGTGGGTTGCCATTTCCTTCTCCAAGGCATGAAAGTGAAAATTGAAAGTGAAGTCACTCAGTCGTGTCCGACTCTTAGCGACCCCATGGACTGCAGCCCACCAGGCTCCTCTGTCCATGGGATTTTCCAGGCAAGAGTACTGGAGTGGGGTGCCCTTGCCTTCTCCTCTGACTTCTCTAGTGTTCCTTTAAAAACCAAGTGGAGATTCCCTCTTCCTGACACACACTAAAGTGAAAAGAGGCACGCACAAGGAAAACACCACAGGCAAAACAATTTACTTTGGGGGAAGCAGGACATTTTTTCCTCTTGATTTTGCCCCAGAAACCTGAAGTTCTTTTCTTTGCCTTTGTCTTCACAGTCCTGGTTTGGGGCCATAATGTTTCCGGATTTAGCTGTTCAGAGTCTCTAGATCTCTTTCTCTGTCTGCTCACTGAGTTCCTGCTGTCTTTTGCCTCTCTCTTTCTCCTTGATCTATGATGTGTGTACATGTATGTGAGAGAGGGAGAAAATACACTAAGATAAATATTCTCACCTGGGGAGTGATTTCTAATTAAGTAATTCAGGACCGTGACCAAGAGGCTAAAATGCACAAAACAACCAAATAAAACCTCAAATTAGAAGGAAAATGGCTTAAATGGGTCCTTATCTCTGCAAGTTCTAGTTAAGCAAGCAAACAAAATAGTCTGGGACAAATGATTATGGAAACTCAGAAGAATAGAAGAAAATGTAATTAGCTTCCAAGCTTCTTCCTGTTCCTTAGCCTTCTTCGACTATCCAACTCCCCAGTCATGAATTTATCCAAGGCTCCCTTATCCATACCAAAAAAAAAAAAAAAAAAAAAAAGTCTCTGCTGCAAAGCTGGGAGGGTTAACAGAGCTGGTACCCCAGCCAGCCAGCTAACCAAAGAAGACAGCCGGTGAGGCCCCGAGCCCGCCCCCAGTCAAGCCTCCCAGCCAATGGGCGCCCGCGGGGAGTGTGGCGCTGCGTCTCATTGGCTGCCCACCTACGTGCATAGGAAAGAAAGCGAGAGGCAGGCAGGGGAGCATTGTTATCTTAAGACACTCATCTGGTGTGTGAGTCGGCAGGTGAAACTGCTTAGGTGAAAAGCGCGGAGTCGGAGCGGGGACACGCTGGGCTACAGCCTGGGATGGAATCCGCCCGCCTCGGAAGCTGCTCTGCCTGCGGCTGCTCGGGCAGCGTCTTCGCTGAGCTCGGAGGACACCGTTAGCATTTGCCCGGGGATGTGCACCTGCCGTGCGCGGCGAGCGTCCGGGCAGGTCTGCAGGCAGCCGAGGGAGCAGTGAAGCTGGAGGAACTGTCTCTACCCATGGGCAAGGCAGTAATTCCGGGAGAGAGACAGGGCGAGTGAGTCTCTACAGAGTTGGGAGGAAGGCACGAGCTTGGCTTTCTCTTCGGTGCAGGGATAGAGGACTCCCCGGGTCGGGGTTGGTACTTTCCTTCCCTCTCCACCCGCGAGCGCCCCGACACAGCGTCTGAGCCCCACTTCAAACATGCTGTGGATGCCGGGCATCCTGGCTGCTCAGCTGGAAGAAGGCAGCAGGCAAGTGGTCTGACGGCGGCGCGGCGGCGGCAGCGGGAGCAGCAAAGCGGAGAGCAAGATTTGAAAAGAGACATCCGCTCCCTTTCACACGCTGAGAGGAAGGCATTCACGTTTTCCCCAAATGAGAAGGAGCCACGAGACATCATGAAGTAAAAACTTTGGAAAGCTGCCATTGGAGATGTTGCACAAAACCCTGGAACCTTTCAGGAGTCTCCTCCCAGGCGGTGGAGGTTTGGGGAGCAGCTGATAGAGCAAGGAGGGCTCTTGCAGGACTCAAGGTAACAGTGCAGGGGGGTTGGTGGTTTTTCTCCACCCCTCCTTTTCGTTGTCTTTTTGGTGTGTCTCTTGGTAAGGGGATGCTTTTGCTCTCCTACAGCCCTCTTGTCCTGGTGCCTGGCAGTTGCAGGCAGAGGGAATGATCCCCCTCGCCTCTTAGTTTCTGTCTTGTGGAGCTGAGCAGAGGACTTTGGGGTTTAGCTTGAGACCGTCCTGTTATTGCCTCCTGGTGTTGGTTTCACGGCGGTCACACGACTTGGGCACTCTGCCTGACCTATATTGCTTTTGCTTGGTTTAAGTCCTCAAAGTTAGTGCAACTCCCATTAGCTTCAGAAAACCTGTCAGGCTGCATAATTGCAGAAGATGACAAGGACTTCTGCCTGCCCAGAGGATGCTGGATTGGACTGTACATGGTTCCCTATGTTTGGGACGGGCCCCCAAGAGCTGAGGTCGGCATACATGATCCACATGTTCACAGATATTCACACATTCCTAGAGCGCTATTCACATGTCCATAGAGCTCCCTGGCATGTCTGTAGAGGCCTGTCTCTTTCTCCCACGCACATACAGCCAGGAACAAATAAGGATTGAAGAGTGAACCCTGTGGGTTGCAAATAGTCTCCCCAGGGTGGCAGCAGGAACCCCACTGATTGAGTGGAAACTGGTAGCTTGCTGGGGACACTGGGGAGAGAATTGCTATGCTGGAAGGAGGGGCATGCTGAGATTATCTGGCCATCTTTCTGGGTACACATCTAATGCTGCCTATGGTGTGTGTGTGTGTGTGTGTGTGTGTGTGCCTGTTAACAGCTATATGAAGGAAGCAGGCTGCCTCTAGAAGCAGCATGCATGTGCAACTCCCTGCCCAGGCCCCAGATGCCTGGAGTATTCCTGCCTAGTAGGAACATGAACTTGGGAGCTGCTCTTCCAGCCCAGAGGAGTTTTCTGCTCACCAAGCAGTCCCTCTGCATGGTACATATTTATCCAGGGTATATAGACCTAAGCAAAATATTAACTAATAATCAAGCTAATGCACTGTAACGTGATTGAACAGACCCTATCTATAAAGAACTGTGTGTGTGCTCTTCCTTGCTCTGGGAGTCAGGTGCCCTGAGCAGAAGCAAATGTTTTTGTTAAAAGGAGAGCAATTATAACAGGCCAGGCTTCTAGCTGGGCAATCTGAGCCTCGTCCAGCAGGGACAATGATCTGTCAGCATAGAGCCATCAGGAGAATAAAAGGTATATTGGAAGTCAAGTATTTCTGTCTCTGTCTTCTCCAGACATGCGCAGGGCCAAGAGATTCTCTTTCTGACCATGCTTCCTAGAATACGTGCAATTGCCAGTGTTAACCAAGAAGCTAAAGTATTTTAAAAAATCCCCTGGGGGGCAGTCTGATGACATCAGACAACAGCAAAGTGATTCTGGAGTTTGTGTGTTTTCCCTCTTGGTTTCACACAGTTATGTGTGTATTATTTGTTGACGGCAGGACCCTCTGGAGTTCCCTTCCATCCAAAATAAGTTGCTTTGCAGCACTGGGGGCATGACCAAGCACTGCTGTCACAATGATCCTGAAATTTTCTATCACAGCTGCTGCTATACATATATATATATGTGTGTGTGTGTGTGTGTGTGTGTGTGTATACCTTCTTTTCAGCTTCTGACTACTTTCCTACTGTGGGGAAAAAGACATGCTTTGTTCCTTCGAGGAGGGATATGTTTTGAGTTGGTAGAGAGCCTGGATACTGTGAAATGTTTGAGGAAGAAGTAAATATCAGACCATGGTTTTCCCTGCTGGAGGGCAGCTGGCACCAAAGGGTTTAACAGCTGTTCTGCAGCCATGGAGAAGACAGTACCATCCTGGACTCTTGGTTCTCACTCCTCCCCAAAAATGGGGCTGGCTTTGTTTCCAAGAATGTAGTGATGTGTGCTGCAGTGTGGCCACAAGAAAGGAGGAAAGGAGGGATGAGCTGGGGAGTGAGGAGAGTTCCCTGCTCTGTTAGCATTGGGCCAGACTCAGGGATGGGGGATGTCTTCCCCCATTTAGGCCCTTAAGATCATCCTCTGGGTTTTCCCTTCTGGCCTTCTAACAGGTTGTTTACTGAGCAAGACCAGAGGGCAAAGAACATACCTGCGTCATCAACTCCTTCTGATCCCCTCTCCCAAGACACAGGCTGGCCACTGGGGAGCCTGGCACAAAAATCATCCCCTCTGAGACGGTGCTCCAAAATCCCTCCCTAGTTCACAAACAAGAAGAAATCTGGAGGGACTGGAGACATCTGTGTGGGCACTTTCTGCTGAGTGGGATGCTTAGTGTTGAGGGTTCCTGGTTAGTGTTTTGTTTTCTACACTGTGCAGACTATTTTTGGTGATTCAACTCTTTCTCTTAAATAATAAGACCTTGTATGTACATTTTACAATGGCATACTTTTCCAAAGGGCTAGAGGTATTTTAGGGAGTTCATCTAATTAATCTTCACATGCCTTATGGTCTCATTTATCTTTGATTACCCTAACAAGTAGAGCTAGAATGAGTTTAGCCTCCTTTGAAAAAGGAGGGCAGAGGATCTTGGAAAGATGAACTAGTTTACTCTGGAACAATTCAGGGAAACTATGGAATGGCTCTGGGTCTCGTCACTCCTAAATCACCCCCAGGCTCTCCAGATATCTCCTAGGGAATGGTCTAATTGTGGTAGCCATGATTTGACTCAGCTGTTCTATAATTCGCAGGAATGGGAGGCTGCAGTAACCTAGGACTTTGCCTCTAGCACTGACCTAAGAGCTATGAGGGATACAAAGTCTTATAAGACCTTGTCTTTGCCCTCAGTGATCTTACATTCTAGTTAGGAAAATAGGCTTACATCTGGGGGAAAGGTAAATGACAACAGACATTCTAAACAGCCGTGCCGTTCAATACAAGAAATTCACAAGGCTGACCTAATTCATCTACAATCGATTTGTACAGATAACAAGAGCTCTCAGTATTCCAAGGAAGGAAAATTTGAATTGTGCCTTGAGAGATAGAGTGGGATTTGTTTGGAGAGGGAGAGATGGTAAAAAGATCCCAGTTGACAGAGAGGCTCACTGCAGCACAGTTGAGGGAGCTGGAAACTTCAAGGCTTGCATGTTTCCATGGGATTTGCTCTAAGCCACTTCTCCACTTGGATCCTGGTTACTGCATACATCTGGATTAATTACTTGAAGCATAGAGTGGCCTAGGGGAAGCTGCCCTCACATGAGATGGAGGGATTTGAAATGTTGGACATCTCATTAGACACTGAAAATTACCTAAGCCTTCTACCCACCCTCAAGTCTAATCCATATATTATGGGAAAAATAGCGCTCAGGGTCAGAGAGCTTATCAATAGCATATCAAAAATTTTGGAGAAAGACATTGGGGGCAGAGGGAGTAGGCAAATTTCAAGAGAATATGAGAAAATCTTCTCATATTTTTTTTAGACTGAGAATCTCCTGAGAGCGAGAGCCTTGATTTTCCTTCATTTCCTGTTTCCCCACCCAAATATCCCTATTGGGGTTTACTTGGAGCCAGCGAAATGCCAAAGCCCTCAGGCATTTAGCATTGAGGAGGAGACTTTCCGTCTTAAGATTCCTGAGCGTGCCCATGTACATAACCTCTCATCTTCCCTCCTTTTCCTTTTTAATAAAACATATGCTGTAGCAGTCACCAAGGAGGAGACCACAGAAGCAAGAGGGTGGGTGCAGTATTGCCCGCAGCTGTACCACGAGGAACTGTGATTGCTCAGCTGAACAGCAGAGGGGGGCAGTCAATCTGCCAGCCAAGGAAGGGCCAAGGGCTGCCTGGCACCCGGAGATGGCTCCGACCTGACAGCCACACACACTGGCTCCAGTCATGAGCCTTGTTTTCTAGCGAAGGGGTCAAGGCAAACACAGAACTGGTGAAACCCTATTCCTCAGCGTTCACTTGGTTTAAGACCTTCATTCACTCTACGTGTCGCTGGCTGCTCGGGTGGCCCCATTCTGACATGGACAAAATTCCACTGGGGCACTGAGAATGGACTGACTTACCTAAAGTCACTTCATCATGGCTCTCAGGTCAAAAGGAAGGTCCCCAAGAGCCTGGTGGGTGTGTGATTGCTTGGCCCCAGGAGTTCACTCTAAGGACAAGTCCTCAGGGATATGTGCTTTCTCCTGAAAATTCTCCCTTAGGCCTTGTTGTCACCTTTGTTTCCTATGTTAAGTGACCCTGAGCTGGTTGGTGGGACAGAGGCCCTTTATTTTATTCTCAATTATTGCCTGCCATGTTTGGGAGCTAACCTAGAGGTCCAGGCCCATGGGCATGTGGTTAGCGACGTGGGCCAAAGCCCCTTCCATTTTGGGGGTGAAGAGAGGCAGCCCAGTTGTCCTTCAGCCTGGGGGCTGCAAGGGATGGGTCTCATTTCACTGATTAGGATGCAGGCTGCTGTCTCTGGAAACTATTGCTCTGCCGTGCAGATGGAAGTAAGATTGAGGAACATCATTAGCGTATGGAATTCTCAACAGCCAAATGCTCCTTCGTTCCTTTCACTGAAGCTCACATGAAACATAAATATACCTGGCATGCTGGATTAGGTGAAGGGTGGGCAATCTGATACCTCCCAGGCCTGAGCTCTGCCCCACACTGTAGTATGGTGGCCACCGGCCACGTGTAACTCTTGAGCACTTGCAATGAGTGTCGAAAGTGTAAAAATCCACACTGAATTTTGAAGACATGGCTTAAAGAAAAAGAATGTCAAATACCACAGTTTCTTTTAATATTGGGGTTAAATAAGATATATTATGATTAGTTTCACCCATTTCCCTTTACTCTCTAATGTGGCTCACATTCTATATCTTTGGGGCAGTGCTGGTCTAGTTTCGCAGAGCAGTGACAGCTAATGTGGAGAAAGAACAGAGGCTTAAAACAAGAGGGGCCAGAAACATGAAGAGAGAGAACTTGGATGGAAGGATGGTGAGCAGCCCAGAGAGTGTCTGTCATGTATCTCCAAAACTGAAAGTCAAGGAGGGTACAGATAGCTGAAATTGGCTTGTTTGATGGTGACCTTATCAACTGTGACTCAGCCCAGTCTCAAGCATTTGGAGAGCATTGCTACTCCCAGTTCACATGGAAACAATCAGCAGGTAGGAGGCCTAGGAATTTTATCCTAACTTTTTTGTGTTTCTGCCTGACAGTAGAAATATCCAAGTTAAATATCTTTAGAGTCTCACTCTAAAGTGTGAGGACACAGTAGTTGGGATCAGCTGGGTCTGTTTGTGGAGAAGGCAATGGCAACCCACTCCAGTACTCTTGCCTGGAAAATCCCATGGACAGAGGAGCCTGGTAGGCTGCAGTCCATGGGGTCCCTAAGAGTCAGACATGACTGAGTGACTTCACTTTCACTTTTCACTTTCATGCCTTGGAGAAGGAAATGGCAACCCACTCCAGCGTTCTTGCCTGGAGACTCCCAGGGACGGGGGAGCCTGGTGGGCTGCCGTCTATGGGGTCGCTCAGAGTCGGACACAACTGAAGTGACTTAGCAGCAGCAGCAGCAGGGTCTGTTTGACTTTCAAATCCCCTTCTTCCTTCTCATGCCTAGCATATCATCTTTCCTTGGGAGAGTTTTCCTTCAAACAAGATATGTTGATGGTTTGGTGGGTTAAAAGAAAAGTCACTGCTATATGTTAGAGATTCTTTTGCAGACCTATCAGTAAAAAGAATGGGGAGAAGACATAATTGCTGAATTTTATTTAATAATAATAAGTACAGATTTGAACACTAAAGTCCACTCATTGTTATGTTCTTTATTATCATTTGCTGCAATAAGGTTTGGCCACAACAGGAATTCCTCATATTTATTCAGCCTTCTATAGTTTACGAAATGCTTTATAAGCTTTCTCTCAACCAATTTTCACAACATCCCTGTAGGGTGGTTAATATCTCAATTCAAATTTTTCCATGATCTGCCCCTAAACTTTCTGATCCCTCTCTTTATATGCACTTCATTCAATGTTGCTTAATCAAACTGGTTTACTTACTGTTCTTCAGTGTTCACTGTGTAAAGTAGGGATCGAAACTGAACCTCAGTTTTATCATTTGTAAAAAAATATATAATAATGCGCCGTCTCTCGATCTGTTCTAAATATTAAGTGAGATGTAATACATAAGAAGCCAAGCACAGTTCCAGGCACATGACAAATGTCAACATTCTTTCCAACCAAACATCTTTCACTTTGATGATTGCCAAGATTAAAATGTTCATAGGTGAACACATTATATACCCGTTTCACACGCATAATGATTCCTCTCTCCAAATTCCCTGCTTTGGTTAATGGGACGACCAATCCCCCAGGGGCAAAATTAAGAAGGACAGGTTGTCCTGAGCTCTCACACAGCTCCTCCCTTCACCCCCAGTTCAGCTCATTCACTCAGTCGTGTAGCCCTCTTAGCCAACATAGGACTTCCCTGGTGGCTCAGATGGTAAAGCGTCTGTCTACAATGCAGGAGACCTGGGTTCGATCCCTGGGTTGGGAAGATCCGCTGGAGAAGGAAATGGCAACCCACTCCAGTGCTATTGCCTGGAAAATCCCATGGACCGAGAAGCCTGGTAGGCTGCAGTCCATGTGGTCGCTAAGAGTCAGACATGACTGAATGACTTCACTTTCACTTTTCACTTTCATGCATTGGAAAAGGAAATGGCAATCCACTCCAGTGTTCTTGCCTGGAGAATCCCAGGGACGGGGGAGCCTGTTGGGCTGCCGTCTATGGGGCTGGACAGAGTTGGACACGACTGAAGTGCCTTAGCAGCAGCAGCATGAAGATCTACAACTAACACCCTTCTAGAACTAACACCCGAAAAAGATGTCAGTTTCATCATAGGGGACTGGAATGCAAAAGTAGGAAGTCAAGAGATACTGGAGTAACAGGCAAATTTGGCCTTGGAGTACAAAATGAAGCATGGCAAAGGCTAATAAGAGTTTTGCCAAGAGAACGCACTGATCATAGCAAACACCTTCTTCCAACAACACAAAAGAAAACTCGACTACACATAGACATCACCAGATGGTCAAAACCGAAATCAGATTGATTATATTCTTTGCAGCCAAAGATGGAGAAGCTCTATACAATCAGCAAAAATAAGACTGGGAGCTGACTGTGGCTAAGATCATGAACTCCTTATGGCCAAATTCACACTTAAATTGAAGAAAGTAGGGAAAACCACTAGACCATTCAAGTACAACCTAAATCAAATCCCTTACGATTATACAATGTAAGTGACAAACAGATTCAAGGGATTTGTATCTGATAGAGGGTCTGAAGAACTATGGATGGAGTTTCGTGACATTGCACAGGAGGCAGTGATCAAGACCATCCCCAAGAAAAAGAAATGCAAAAAGGCAAAATGGTTGTTTGAGGAGGCCTTACAAATAGCTGAGAAAAGAGAAGTGAAAGGCAAAGGAGAAAAGGTAAGAGCTACCCATCTGAATCCACCCCCCATACCCAATCAATTCCATCAATTCGGACTTAAGGAGACCTATCTCCTGCTGATCTCTCAAAGCCATCCTCCCCTTCCCTCCTCCTTCAGCCCCTGTCTGCCTGGCTCTCATCCCTCTCACGTGGACTTACCCTGTACTTGGTCTCCCTGTCTCCTTATTTTAAGGACTAGCCAATCCAGCCTCTCATTTGGCTGGAGTGATCTTTCAAACTGGTAAATGCCATTATGCTCTTTCCTTTAGTACGGTTCTCCTGTGGCTCCTCACTGCTATCAGGAGAAAAACCCAAGTTTGTTAGCATCACAAAGAGATGGCCCTTCACGATCTGGTCCAGCAGCCCCTCCACGTCTCTGTTTCCTTCCCCCTTCTCAGTCCAGCTACCTGAACCACAGGCAGTTTCCTCAGCATCCCAAGCTGTTAGATGTGCTGTGTCTTTTGTGGAGAACCTTCCCTTGCCCTATGGTCTGTTTCCTGAGGGTTACTGAGCTTTAACACTCCGTAAGGATACTCTCCTTATGGAAGAGAAGACTTGCCCAAGACAAGGAATTGACTGCCTCCTCTTCTACACCCCTGCACATCTCACTCAAGCTCTGTTTTGTACCATACCAAGCACACTACAGTGATCTGTTCCTATGGCCCTCTCCTGCACTCAGAGGCACGGTTGGGGTTGGAGTTCTAAGACGCATTTGTCAGGAATACTTATTCAGAATACTATGGATACTGTATGTACCAGGTACTCTTCTTAGGCACTGGGAGTTCTGCAGCGAATAACAGATAAAAACCCTGCCATCAAGATGCTTACACTCTAGAGAATGATAATCATAATAATGATTACTATTGACATGCCTGATAATAGTGGTACTTTATGTGTAGCCCTTATCTGTCTTACACAGAAGTACTTACCCTTTAGGAGGACTTAGGTGTCAGGCCCTATACTGAAGGTTTTACATATATTAACTCATTGCCTTCATGTCATAATTCTATCATTCTCATTTTAATAAATCTTATATTCCCATTTTACAGATGATGAATTGGAAGCCCAGGGAGGTTAAATAATTTTTCCAAAGTCACATAGCTAGTAAGAGGTGGCTGACATTCTAACCCAGTTTAGATACTGAGTCTATATTGCTTATTACTACATATCCATAAAGAGAAATATGTAGACAAATAAATGAGATATTTTCAGTGCTGATAATGAAGAAAAGCATCAAAATGGAGTACAGTAGGAGAGAGTGATTGAGGTGGTGGTCAGGGAAGGTGTCTTTGAGAAGGGAACATCTAAATTGGAAATGGATCTATCAGTTGCGTGTGTGCGCGCTAAGTTGCTTCACTCATGTCTGCCTCTTTGAGACCCCATGGACTGTAGCCCACCAGCCTCCTCCGTCCATGGGATTCTCCAGGCAAGAATACTGGAGTGGGGTGCCATGTCCTCCTCCAGGGGATCTTCCTCATCCAGGGATGGAACCTGTATCTCTTGTGTCTCCTGCATTGGCAGGTGGGTTCTTTACCACTAGCGCCACCTGGAAATTCCAGGTGGGATAGAATCTGGGGTCTAAAGAAAAGAAATTGTGGACTCAGTAACCAAGTTCTGGTGGCTGTAATGTAATGACCATCCGCCACCACTGAAGGTACCAGCTTTGGTCCAGGGCTGGGGGAGGGGACGCACAGCGCAAGCACTAGGAAGCAGCACATGGCCCACATGTTCGCAAAGCTCTTTCCCATCAGTCCACTTGTCCTTCTGTTCTTCGGGGTTAAGACGTATCTCACAGGATGTCTGGTTGCCTGCTCTCAACAGAGGTGGGGGGTGTGGACACACACATTTGCACGCGTGTGTGTCCCTGCTCTGCCAAGCCACTTGGTTTCATGCCTCTCCTGTGAATGACGTGTCACTCAGAGCCTTAGTTAAGTGACAGGCACAGGCACAGCAAAAAGGCTGGAGATGAGCCAGTGGTGTCAGTGAAAGGGGAAAGGAAAATTATTTTTTAACAAGACAAGAAGTGAATTGGACTGGAGGGAGAAATGGGAATTTGACCAGGGAAGGGTATACTGAGGGCAGTGCTTCTGAGATACTGCCAGTTAACCTGGTTGGTAGTAAAGATTAAAAAAATAAATGATTTGGAGAGCAGATAAAACCCAGGAGGGGGCAAGTTCACACCTATTTAATATACATCTGAAGCATACTTGATAAACACTGTACTAGGCTTTTTTTGAAACCTATATTTTCTCATTTAATCTTTTACTGTAACCTTATGAAGTATCATTCCTGTTTACAGACTGAAATTGGGGAAGGCAAAACCCGGAGACTCTTGCTCCTGTGCCATGCCCTCTGCTTTCCTCACAGGAAAAGTTCTGAGAGTCAGCAAGGCGGGGAGAAAAGCCTCCTGATTTTGGGGTCAGACAAACTGGGCTTTGATCTACTCCTGGTCACTCGCTAGCTGTGTGACCTTGGATATATTACACAACCTCCCTGAGCTTCCTATAGTAAGATGGAGAGGATATCCCCTTATATCATGAAGTACAAACATCACGAAGATTAAAGACAGTGTTTGAAAAACATCAGCAATGTACCTGCCACACAATGGGCATTGAGAAAATGACAACTGCTGGTTTTGTGTCCCTAAGTATTAAATCTCACAAGACGTTGACTTCCTTCGAGAACAGAAATGGCACTTAGCTATGGTCAGTAAGGGTCAGGTACTAGCCTCGGGATTTGCTATTGGATGCTAGAGCATCCAGAGCTACCTGGCAGCAGTTACCATGTGAAGTGCTCGCCAGGCACCGCTCATTTAATCACCTAACAACACTTTGAGAAGGGTTGTTATCTTCGGTTTATAGTTGAAGAAATTTAAGTTCAGGGACATAAAATAACCTGAGGTCACTCAGCTTAGAAGTGGCAGAGCTCAGGTTTGAACTCAGATTTGTGAGATCCCAAGGCCCATGCTCTTCGACACTGGACTTTCAATGTGATCACTGTCTTAGGTAACATGAAGGGGAAAGGGCGCCTTTGTGGTTAAGGTCGGGGTAGCTGCTCTGAGGACAAGGCTAAATCGGTTAGGAGTGGGATGGAAGCATTGTTAAACCCTCAGGGTATTTCTGGAGCAGGTCACAAGGTCACAAAGTTTTAAGTGCAATGCTTTACACATCTCGGGCACTTAAGACATGTGGGCGGAATGTAAGTGCCTCTGCTTCTGGATATAGGTGCACTCCATGTTCAAATGAAATAAGAGGTGAGTGTCCTTATGCTTGGAGGAAAGGTTTCCCTGAATTACACAAAGGTATATTGCCAGCAGTTTTAACCTTTTTTAAAAGCAGTAGAAGACTAATCAAATAAATCCTTACGCAGAACCCCAATATGTGAAGCAGATAAAAGCAGACGTCTTTGACTGGAGCAGGTCTGGGGGCCCAGAGCTTCCCCACCTGTCAGTTCTCTTTCTTCACCTGCAAGTAAGCCTTGAGACATCTCCTTGAAACCTAAAGGCTGTTCAAAAACACGTTGAAAATCACCATGCTACAGAGTTCCTTTAAAACACCAGGCTTATGATTCATTTACTAAAATTGATTTTAAAATATAAGATTATCATTAATGCTGACACACCTGTGAAGGGAGCCTAGGATGAATTCCTCTTGTTCTCGGTCATTGAAGATGTGTGAAATTCAATGCCTAAAAATGCCTGTGGTGTGTCACACACAGTGCTAGGCACCAAATGTACCAGCTGTGCAATCTTTTAGTTATAATTACTTCCTTTGCAATAGATGGGCTTCAGGTGGCTCAGTGGTAAAGAATCTGCATGTCAATGGAGGGTCTGGAAGATCCCCTGGAGGAGGAAATGGCAACCCACTCCAGTCTTCTTGCTTGGAAAATCCCACGTGCAAAAAAGCCTGACAGGCTGCAGTTCATGGGGTGACCAAGAGTGAGACACGACTGAGTGACTGAGCCTGCCTATGCAATAGATATCACTATTCCCATTATAAAAACGAAAGAGCAATAGATATCACTATTCCCATTATAAAAACGAAAGAAAAAAAAAAGAGTACTTAGAGGTTAAGTCAGTTACCCAAGATCTCACAACTAGAGTGACTAGTGGAGCTGGGATTCAAACCCAAGACACAGCACGGGTTAGAGAGCCAGAGTCTTGCTGCCAACCCTGCAGCCTGTTCAAGCATGGATGGGGAAGAATAGTGCCTCTCTCAAAGTTTCTTACTTTTCTTGATGCTCCTCAGTTGTGAGATTAAAAAAAAAAAAAAATCTCTGGATCCTCTGGCCTTCAGTGACTCTGCTTTCATAGGACACCCAGGTCTCCCAGGAGCCAGGCTGTGGCCCTCGCCCATTATCTGTCCTTTCCTTCCCTCAGACCCAACCTCAGAGAGGGTCTGGCCGTCAGAGTCCAGCCCCAACAGCAAAGGGTTTACCCTGCTCTGACCCTCACTCTGGGGGCAGCAGCCGAATCCAGGCTGAGCCTGCGGCGATTCCCGCTCTGGAGTAGTCGGATAGCTGAGATGGGGCTTCCGGGAAGAGTGCGGGGTGGGGCTGCAGAGGGAAGTCCTTGGAATCCCCTTGAGGTATAAGAACGCTTCAGCACTCAGTACGGAGTGCGGGGGCAGTTAATTTCTGCCTCCCCTCACTCTGTGTTCAGCCATTTAGCATATTATAAATGCGCCGACAGGCAGGAGCTGGGGAGGTAGAGGAGCATGGTTCCCGGGGGGCAGGGGGTAGTAGGGGTGCTCCCAGCCCGCGCCGCTTTCCCTTTCCGCAATCTTCGCCCTTTGGGATGTGAGCGCTGCGGGATAACAGAGCAAGGTCGGCATCCTCCTGAAGCCTCAGGGCACTGGAGACCCCTAGAGGCAGACGGCCGTGTTACACGCCCTTTGGCCGTGGAGGCGCAGGCAAGATTCTTGCCTGGAAGATGCTGAGGAGTGGCTGGAACCTTTCTTAAAAGCCTTACCTGTGAGTACAGTCCCGGCAGGCTCCAAAGGGAAAGCAGAAGGTGTGTGTGTGTATGTGTGTATGTGTGTGTGTGTGTGTGTGTGTGTGTGTGTGTGTGGATGTGAGTGGGTGTGAGTGATTGAGTGAGACACACTATGGTCCTTCCTCCTTCCCTCCCTCTCTGCCCCACCCATTCAACTCCCCACCACCTCCATCAAAATGAGATCTTTTCCTCAGGGCCCTTCACACCTCTCAGTAACCTGATCAACTAATTTGTGCTGAAGTATTAATGACTAATAACGATTTAATGTGCTGCCCTCTCAATTAACACGAGCATTTTGAAAGAGAAATTCACAGATTTTAACCTAAGTAGGAGACTTGGTGGGGTTTTTTTTTTTTTTTTCCCTTTTGAGAGGAACTGAAGGCCCCTTAAAAGGGACCACACTGACAGCTGCCTATTCAGTACATTTGCTACCTCACTCTTGACTTCAGCAAGGTTTGGAAATATTATGCTGGGCCTTGCACAGAATTTTCCAGAGGCTTGCTCTAATCCACAGTCCTTCAAAACAGTGCCTTGTGCTGCTGGTGGGAAGACATAGGACGCCTCATCTCCTCCTCTTCCTCTTGCCAAGCTAAGTGGGGATTTATCTGATGGAACCTAAGGCAACTCAGCCCGTGACAACACCCCTATAACCTTTGTTAAGAAGAGAAAGCTGCAGCATAAGAATTGGCCTGGATGCTTACTGTTATCTCAGTATTATCTCTCCAGAAGTTGAATATGCTCTCACTTACAGATAAGATGACCTAGTTATCAAGAGAATAGGCTCAGGGACTTCTAACTTGGGTTTAAGTCATTGGTAAGCCTTGCCATGTGCTAAGTATCTGACTTTCCCAAGTTACCTATGTAAGCCTCAGTTTCCACATCTGTAAAATGGATGTATTGTATGCTCATAGGATAGTTTTGAGTACAAAATGAAATAATGCAGAACAGTGCTCAATAAGTGACAGTTCTTTTTCTTAATCACCTTTTTTTTTTTTTTACCATTTTAATTATTTTTGCCCTATCCCAAACTTTCAGTGCAGGGCAGCATACATATGCGGTATTTATTACTGAAAAGCAGGTGTAGCAACCCAGCCTCTTAGGCATGGTTGGCTTGATAATGAACTAGATTTCTCTCCAGGTGACAGCACTGTATGAGTTTTTTTTTTTTTTTTCTTTTTTGCCCCTCTGCTTGGTTTCTTTAAATGTATCTCAAAACTGCAGTCAGCGGAATGGATTTGGCAGTGACTTAAAAAGACTTAATGCATTTTGGAGAGGAAAAAAAGCCACAACAAAAACCGGTTTGTTTCTGTGATATATGGTGTGTGTGATATGACAAAAATCCATTTTTATGCTTAGGAAAATTGGCTAATTTTAAAACATTTGACACACGCCATATGCGTGTAGAGTCGTGATAGATTTTGCTCAGGCAAACAACAGAAGAGCACAGGGCCAGTGATAGCTCACTGGTTAACCAATGACTTAAGCTTCAGACAGTTAAATTCTTATTTAGTGGCAGCCCTGCTCCACAGAGAACAGCGGGAAAAAGGAAAATGGACTCACTGTGGCCTCAGGTGCTGGAGTCAGATATTTGATCATAAAGATTCCTATGACTGAGCTGGGGACACAGACACTGTTGTGATGACAGGAGTAGGAAGAGACTTAGGAACCTACCGAGGTAGCAAGCTTCATGTGCAAGAGAGTGAACAGCTTATTATAAAGATATCACCTAGATAAAGGAGGAGAATAGTGCAAAGGACACTGAATTGTTGAGCTGCCCTGATTTGGGGAAACTCCTGAGCTTTGCCTGCTCAGTTCTCCTGTTGTACATGTAGATGATTTTTGGATTTCAAGTACTACTTAGGATGTCCTTTAGAATCCTCTGATCCTCTGGTTTATAGTTCTGGGTAAACCACACTGAAAGGAAAATTCCATATATTTTCATTTATTGCTGGTAAGGGCAAAGAGACTACATAGGAAAATAAAATGCTCTAAAAATTACACATGAATTTAGGAGTGATTATGAAAAGTTTAAAACAGAGATAAGCCCTCTGTTGACCTGCTTCACATTCATACCTGTGTACGTCAGCCAGATACCCAACCCCATTATAGTCTCAGGATATGCATTCTGTTTGACTCAAAAAAAAAAAAAAAAGCCTTTGTATTTTTTTTTCTTTATTTTTAGGCAATATTTAATTAGTGACTATAGAGGGAAAAAGCTAAACAGCTCAGAGAAGGCTTATGGTTTAGGTCTGCAGGACTCAGCAATTTGACATTCTATTCCTGTTATTTCTCACCTTAAACCGAACAGAGTCAGCAGAGTTTTTTGTTGTTTTTCCTTCCCCGAACTCATCTCCCTATTAGGTTTCCTTGCCCATTACTTCCCACTCTCATCGTTTACTTCATTTGCTCTCTTTGTTCTGTTTCCTACTCCATTTTCCCCCAGGATATCAAAAACAGACCCTCCTCCCAATCTTCATTTGTGACTGAGCCATTCAAGAGAGAAATTAATTCTTTTTCTTCCCAGGTGGTGCAGTGGTAAAGAATCTGCCTGCCGATGCAGGAGATGCAAGAGTTCGATCCCTGGGTCGGGAAGATTCCCTGGAGTAGGAAATGGCAACCCATTCCGGTATTCTTGTCGGGGAAATCCCATGAACAGGGGAGCCTGGCAGGCTACAGTCCGTGGGGTCACAAAGAGTCAGATACGACTGAGCACACGCGCATACTCCCTACTTTAATTGCTGAGATGAGTCCCTTGTATCCTATGTGAACTTGACTACTGAGGGACTGCAGCCAAAGCCCTACAGTGATTCCAGGCAGGAGGCTGAGTGTCTCCGTGTGTGCATGCTACGTTGCTTCAGTCATGTCTGACTCTGTGCAGCCCTATAAACTACAGCTCGCCAGGCTCCTCTGGCCACAGGATTCTCCAGGCAAGAATACTAGAGTAGGTTGTATGCCCTCCTCCAGGGAATCTTCCCAACCCAGGGAGCAAACCCTTGTCTCTTACATCTCCTGCGTTGGCAGGTGGGTTCTTTACCACTAATGCCACCTGGGGGCCCCTAAGCGTCCCCAGTTCCCTTCATAATTATAGACTGTAAACACCTTGAAGGCAGGGTCTGGGCATTGTATCTCCAGCTCCTTGGCACAATACCGAGCACAGGGAAAACCTTTACTGTTTATGCAATTAAACCAACAGACAAACCTCACTAGTTATCCCACTGTACCAACTTTTTATTAAAATAGGGGCTTCTGGGAAGTTAATGAGTATTCTTCCTATTAAGGAAAATTTAGTATTCAAGATTTCAGATGTATAGAATTCCAAAATTAGGGCTGTGTTTTCTTTAAGGTCGTCATTCTCAAAATTTAATGTGCACCTGGGGAGCTTGTTAAAATGCAGAATCTTCAGCCCTTCCTTCAGAGTCTGATTCTGTAGGGCTTGTGTGAAATTCAGAAAACTGCATTTTTAACAAGCAGATGATATAAAAACTACACTTTGAGGCAAGGGAGGACATGGCAACCCACTCCAGTACTCTTGCCTGGAGAATCCCACGGACAGAGGAGCCTAGTGGGCTATAGTCCATGGGGTCGCAAATAGCTGGACACGACTGAAGTGCTTAGCACACATAGATGAAGTGTTGTCCAACTCAGTTTGGTAGAACATTAATGTCCCTTAAGCAGTGAATGAATGTCATGTAGAAGAAAATGTTCTGGGCTTGGAAAAGTTGGGGAACTTCTTCCCCTCTTATGCCCAGGATTCTTCCCCTCTTATGCCCATCCCCTCCTTCACGATTATAGGTTTACAATATATGTAACATATTAGATATCCTGAAAAGTTCTGCAATAAAGAAATAGTTTCAGTTTTGTTTAACCAAATATTTCTAGTATGTCTGGACCTTAAGTTTATTTTATTGCTAAAAGCTTATCGTGACTAATTTGGTATGGAGAACATTGCCATGTGGGAGTGACTGATACCTTCTGGGCAAGGGTGATATTGCAGCCCAGCTCAACTACAAATTAAATTCCTCAAGGAAAGAATGAACAAAGTTTAGTGTGGAGTTGAGGGAATCACTAAACATGGGGGATATCTCATAGTCTGGAGATGTGTTTGGTATAATAGCCATTATTTGTTAAGCATTTACTATTTCCCAGGCATGACTCTACATTTTGTTTTTAATATACACTAACTCATTTACTTCTCAGAACAAGCCATGAATCAGATATTTTTATTATCCCCATTCATGGAGGATGAAACTGACATACTGAGAGGCTAATAATTTGCTCACGATCCCAGAGTTTGAAAGTGGTGGAGTGGGATTTGAACCCAGGCAATCTGCCTCTAGAGCCTACCCTGTTATCCACTCTATCAAACAGCCTCTCCTCCAGTAATGAGGCTCTGGAAATTTATTTCTGGGAGGAACAACAGCTCCAGCAGACATAGCCTGTTCAGGAGCCATGATGCCTCAGTCCCTGAGGATTCTCTCCTGTATATGAGGGCCTGTGATCATTGCCCCTGTTCATCAGAGAATTTATTATAATGACCGCCTGAACCTCTGAAAGATTTTGCTGTACTTAAACACAAAATATGCTTAGCAAAACAACCTGACAATGATGATTCATGGAGAGCAATTAGGTGTAGAATTTTGTGCCTACAGAATGTCAGACTGAGTTGAAGATCTGACCATCCTGCTGACACCTTGGTATGGAATGCAATAGCTTGGCCCTTGTGTCTCTACCCTACTCTCAACTCCCTCATTATTCCTGAGCATGAGAAGTACCCCTGAAGGGGCAAGGTGGGCTGGCTGGATGACACAATTCCAACACTGGCTTTGGCAGTTACAACACCTCCTTGGCCCTTGGCTCTAATATTAACAGAAAGAAGGGAGAAGAGAGACTAATGATACCTACATTGCTATAAAAAATATATATGTGCATGCTGCTGCTGCTGCTGCTAAGTCACTTCAGTCATGTCCAACTCTGTGCAATCCCATAGATGGCAGCCCACCAGGCTCCCCCGTCTCTGGGATTCTCCAGGCAAGAACACTGGAGTGGGTTGACATTTCCTTCTCCAACACATGAAAGTGAAAAGTGAAAGTGAAGTTGCTCAGTCGTATCCGACTCTTAGCGACCCCGTGGACTGCAGCCCACGAGGCTCTTCTGTCCATGGGATTTTCCAGGCAAAAGTACTGGAGTGGGGTGCCATTGCCTGCTCTGATATGTGTGTGTATATAGATAGATATGATATTGGAGAAGGAAATGGCAACCCACTCCAGTATTCTTGCCTGGAGAATTCCACACAGGAGTCTGGTGGGCTACAGTCCATGGAGTTGCAAAGAGTTGGACACAACTGTAGTGACTGAATGCACATATATATGATATGTATACATACACTATATATATACATCTATACAATGGCACCCCACTCCAGTACTCTTGCCTGGAAAATCCCATGGACGGAGGAGCCTGGTGGGCTGCAGTCCATGGGGTCGATAAGAGTCGGACACGACTGAGCGACTTCACTTTCACTTTTCACTCTCATGCATTGGAGAAGGAAATGGCAACCCGCTCCAGTGTTTTTGCCTTGAGAATCCCAGGGACGGGGAGCCTGGTGGGCTGCCGTCTATGGGGTCGCACAGAGTCGGACACGACTGAAGCGACTTAGCAGCAGCAGCAGCAGCAGCATACATATGTTGTATGTCTGTGTATGTACATGTATTTATAGATATAAATACAGTACTTGGGGCTTTCCAGGTGGCTCAGTGGTAAAGAATCTGTCTGTCAATGCAGAGGATGTGGGTTCTCTGGGTCAGGAAGATCCCCCTGGAGGAGGAAATGGCAACCCACTACAGTATTCTTGCCTGAGAAATCCCATGGACAGAGGGCCCTGGTGGCTTACAGTCCATGGGATCACAAAGAGTGGGACATTACTTAGCAACTTAGCACTCAGGCTTACAGTACTTATGGACAGGGAAGATGTTCAGTTTCTTGTTCCTGTATTATTACAGCCTGAGGATGACACGGTTCAGTAGGAGAACACTGAGAACAGGTCAGCACCTTCAAAGGTGTTAATGTGGACATAACAGAAAGTCAGAGTTATGACCCTGGGGAGTAAGAAAGAATTGAGAAGTGAGAGGGAATTGGGTTCAAGATCCTGGCTCTCTTCCAAAATGCGGATGGGATGTGGGTCACTGGGACTTACAATCCAATCAGGATTCCTTGTTACTTCAGTTTCCTTCTTTGTAAAAATATGAATAATATCAGTTATAGGCACGTTTCACTGGGAATCTCCACCCTGTCTTCATTAATGAATGCTAAAGTGTGACATAACAGAAAGGAAGAACATTCCAACCCCGATTCCCAGAGAATTAACATGTTCCAGGCATCATGTTCAGTTCAGTCGCTCAGTCCTGTCTGATTCTTTGTGTCCCCATGGACTGCAGCATGCTAGGCTTCCCTGTCCTTCACCAACTCCCAGAGCTTGCTCTAACTCCTGTCCATCAAGTCGGTGATGCCATCCAACCACCTTATCCTCTGCTTAAAATTACATCAGCATCTTTAGGAAGTAAGCCTTCCCAGCACCCTTTTTATATCCAAGTTCTGTGACTTCCTAAGTCTGCTCTCTCCAGGCATAGTATTGTGTACCCGCCTCTTAGCCCCAAAATGCTGATGGTGCCTCCAGGCTCACCATCAGCCACCAGCACCAGCACCCCAAAGGGATACCTGGTCTTAGTCCTTGAGCGCTTCAAGGGTCTCCTACCCTGAACTTGTTCCTCTGGACTCTGAACCCTGTGTAATGAGGCTTAATGGAAAGTTCTTTCTTGCCGACCTAAGCATATATACACACCCAAATGAGTGCTCACTCAATTTTCCTTTGGATCAGGCCTTGCGAATCCTGAGCACAGGGTTAGGAACAGAGAAGAGAGAGGCCAGTCCATCCCCTGGGGCTTCACATGAAGCCTGGATGATGAGCTGGTGAGAAGGAGCTGAGAAAGGAAAGGAGGGGGGTTTAACCAAAGTGGACCTTCTGGAGGCTTTCCTGACCACTCTCATGTGTAGACTCCTCTCATAAGGAGTCAAATATCTGTTTCACTTGTTTCTTCATATAGTAAGTGGTTAAGATCATGACTTCTGACAACCAGGTTGGCTATGGATTTATGGTTGTTGGTTGAAGATGAGCAGTGAATACAGAGGGTTTCATAACATGATTCTAATTTTATATTTGTTTGGAAAAGTTCTATAATTAAAACAATAGAAAAGTCATAGATTCTGAGGTGAAAGAATCTTGTACTGAAACTCCAACACAATAGCCACTTTCCTGCTATGTTATCTGGGGCCGATGATTTAAATTTTCTGAGCCTTTGTTTTCTTATCAATATAAGGGAGTAAATATCTATTTAAAAGGATTATTGTGGAAATTAAATGAAATAATGAGCTTAGCACAGCGACAAATAAGTGCCCCAAATAATTGCTCTATAAATAACAGCTATCACTGTTGTTGGTATTAGTGTTTATCTTCGTTGTTAGTGTCATTCTGAGTTCCTTACAGCAGATACTATTAACTAATCATTCTTCCTTTCTTTTTATTTATTTTTTAAATTTTATATTGAATTATAGTTGATTTACAATGTTTTATTAGTTTCAAATGTACAGCAAAGTGATTCATCTATGCATATATCTATTGTTTTTCAGATTCTTTTCCCATTTAGGTTATTAAGGAATATGTGTAGAGGTCCTTGTGCTATATAGTAGGTCTTTGTTGCTTATCTATTTTGTATATGGTAGTGTATACATGTTAATCCCAAACTCCTAATTCATTCCCCCACCAACATTTCCCCTTTGGTAACCATAAGTTTGCTTTCAAAATCTGTGAGTCTGTTTCTATTTTGTAAATAAGTTCATTTCTATCATGATTTTTAGATTCCACATATAAGTGATATCACATGTTTTTGTCTTCCTCTGACTTCACTTAGGATGAAATCTCTAGGTCCATCCATAATGTCGCTATTTCATTCTTTTTATGGCTGAATAATATTTCTTTATATGTATGTACCACATTTCCTTTATCCTTTCATCCATCAGTGGATATTTAGCTGGCTTCCATGTCTTAGCTATTGTAAATAGTGCTGCTTTGAACTTTGGGGTACATGTATCTTTTTGAAGTATGGTTTCCTCTGGACATCTGCCCAGGATTGAGATTGATGGACCATATGGTAATTCTATTTTTAGTTTTTTAAGGAACATCCATCCTGTTCTCCATAGTGGCTGTACCAACTTACATTCCCACCAACAGTATAGAAGGTTTCCCTTTTCTCCACATCCTCTTCAGCATTTATTGGAGAGGTTTGTAGACTTTTCAGTGATTACCATTCTGACTGGTGTGAGATCATCGTAGATTTGATTTGCATTTCTCTGATAAGTAATGATGTTGAGCATCTTTTCATGTGCATTTTGGCCATTTGTATGTCTTCTTTAAAGAAATGTCTATTTAGATCTACCCACATTTTTAAAAAATAAATGTATTTTTTTAAATTGAAGGGTAATTCTACCCACTTTTGACTGTGTTGTTTTTTTAATATTGAGCTGCATGAGTTGTTTGTATATTTTGGAAATTAATCTCTTGTGGGTCACATTGTTTGCAAGTATTTCCTCCCATTATGTGGATTGTCTTTTCATTTTGTTTATGGTTTACTTTGCTGTGTAAAAGCTTTTAAAATATAATTAGGTCCCTTTTTTTTTGCTTTCTTTCTGGCTGTGTCAGCTCTTCACTGTGTTGCTTGGCCTTCTCTAGCTGTGGTACATGCGCTCAGTAGTTGCAGCACCCAGGCATTGCTGGTCGTGATGCATGGGCTTTTGTTCTTAGCGTATAGAAATGCTGCAGATTTTTTTGTATATTAATTTTGTATCCTGCAACTTTATTGCATTTATTGATGAGCTCTAGTAACTTTCTGGTAGCATCTTTAGGATTTTTCTATGTATAGTATCATGTCATCAGCTAACAGTGACAATTTTACTTTTCCAACTTGGATTTTTAAATTTATTTTTCTTTTCTGATTACCATGTGTAGGACTCCCAAAACTATGTTGAATAAAAGTGGTGAGAGTGAATATCCTTGTTTTGTTCCTGATCTTAGAGAAAATTCTGTCAGTTTTTTACTGCTGAGTATGATGTTAGATGTGGGTTCATCATATAGGATTTCTATTATGTTGAGGTATGTTCCCTCTATGCCCACTTTCCATTTTTGATAAATGGATGTTGAATTTTATCAAAAGCTTTTTATGCATCTATTGAGATAACCATATGGTTTTTATTCATCAATTTGTTAATGAGGTA
Source organism: Capricornis sumatraensis (assembly GCF_032405125.1). Lineage (NCBI taxonomy): Eukaryota > Metazoa > Chordata > Mammalia > Artiodactyla > Bovidae > Capricornis > Capricornis sumatraensis. Next base: position 65,663,947 of record NC_091082.1, read on the forward strand.
TATCATACTGATTTACTTGTGGATTTACTTGAAAAATCCTTGCATCCCTGGCATAAATCCCACTAGATCATGGTGTATGAATCTTTAGTTTTATATTCATTCTATCTAACTCAACTTCAAGGTCACGTAGTACAAATAACACATATTTATTGTTTCTCCAAAGTGCTGTTCACTTTCTAGGAGCTAAAGATATAACAGTGAACAAAGTGGACAAAAATTAAAATTCCTGCCCCTTATGGAACTTATATTTTTGTGGGAGAGACAGAAAATAACCCAAATCCTAATAAATTAATGAGCTTTTTTGTTTGTTTGTTTGTTAGAAGATAGAAAGCACTATGGGAAAACTATAGTAGGGAAGATTGGAACACCAAAGGAGCATTCCAAAATTAAGTGGGATAGTCAGGGTGGGGCTCAATGAAGAGGTGACACTGAGGAAAGACTGCAAGAAGGTGAGGAAGTGAGCCTTGTGAATATCTGGAAAATTTTCCACACAGTGGGAAATGAATATATTTTGTCTAATAACTCTTTGATACCTATTTAACTCTTTTATTACCACTTAGCATCTGAGATATGCGTGTCTTATCCCCGGGTAATCTCCTTGATTGCTTACAGCATGCATTATACTTTACATCTGTGCTAGTTCAGAGCTGCCTACTCAGTACTGTGTGTAGGCTGTTTGTAGAAAATAAACCCACACCTATCTTCCTGAGAATGCATTTTTTTTAAGAGCAGAAACTGAAGTGTATAGGTTTACATAAAGCCCTTCTCTTTCCCGTGTATCTTTATAAAACACTCATCTTTTCTAAGTTTTATTGGCTTGATGTTTTCAATTATGCTAACTCAGGACAAAGCACAGGTTAATTGTAGGGAAATCTGTAGCGCGAGAGAATTCTCAGGGAGGTGGAAAAGGTCAGGGTATAGGAGGGAGAAACACAACTGATGTCTTTAATGCAGTTTTAACTATGACAAAACATTTTAAAGTCTTGCTGCATGTTGAGAATTGCAGTTATACATTATGTGATCTTAATTGAAAGCAGTAGTTCCAGTTAGATTTAATTCCAAAAAGGCAAACAAATGACCAAAGGTTGCTATTAAGAAAGCTGAAAAAAAGATACCTGAAACAGAAAAGATTTTCTTATGATGCAATCAGCAGGATTTTCTTCCAGAGTTATCTGACTGGTGAGACTATTTGTCAACACAGTCTATTCAGTAATCAGGTTCTTTAGCAACCAAACCTCCCAGAATAGGGCCCAAGCCAGCCTCACCTCTGGCCAAGCCCCTGGCCACAGTAAATGGTATAGAGAGATGGCAGAATGATTCATTTGGTTGTCCCTGATCTCTTCCAGAGAAGAACCACGGCCGACAGAGGTAAATTACCTTCAGGATGGTAAATTACCTTCTGACTTGTTGCAGATCCAACCAGTCAGAGGTACTGATCTGTCCTCCTTAACACAGACCTACCCTGTCTGGTGCTAAGGAACCTTTTTTTTTTTTTCTCTCTAAGCAGCTATATCAATATAAATGCTTCTCAACTTGGGACCTACGCAACATTGATCATTATTTTAAACAGAGGCCTCTACATTGAGATATTTTGTCCTCATAGAGCCGGATGGAGTAGCACATTGTACAGCTGCCACTCTCCAGAGAGACCCTCACAAAAGAAGGTTGTCTATCTCCTGTCTCCCAAGGCGACCTCATGAATAAACCACCTTAATGCTAAGTCATGTGCATAAATAATTTAAGCTAGCTTGGGAGGGAAAAGGAAAGGCAAGTGTACGGGACACTGATCACACCACCAGTAGTCTGTCAGCCAAGGTTTGGGAGGATCCTTGCAGCTTAGTAATAGATGATATATATCCATGAGGTTCAGCTGAACAGAAATTCCATTTTACCTTGTTGTCCTCTTTCTGGAACTCAGTTGACAATGGATGGGAACTGATATATAAAGCTTCTTCAGGATGTTTCGAGCTTCTGTTCTTCCATGAGGCTAACTCCAAACTAGAGTGACTAGGGCAAGTTTTTCTTTGGATGTAAACTTGGATCCTTAATTCCTTGTAGGGGGAGTCTTGTGAATCTTTCCACTGGGAAACTGCAGAAACACTATGGAGAGAAGCTTGCTTCTCTTGTTTCTGATTGTGTGTTCTCCCTCACTTTTCCTCACTAGATTGGAGTTAGGTGGCATTTTAAAAAATGTTCTTTCAAGTCTATTTACCCATCTGTCTCCTAGATCAGTCCCCATCCCTCAATCTTCTTCTCTTCCACGTATATTTCAAGTTTAGCTCTTTCTGCTTATGTCACACTTCCCTCCAATCTCTTTCCCTTGTTCTTTGTCAGCCAGCAAAAATCTCTCTCTTCTCATCTCCAAAACAGCCTACACACCATCTGTCGAGGTTGGCAGGCTCCTGTTCTCTCCTCTCTTTCTTCCCCTGGTGGGAGTCAGTCAAGAAAAGCATGTGGATCCCCTATGAAGCAGCTATAGGCAAACTGGACCCGTCTGATGGTTCCTTCTTCACTAACGATGGCAGTTTCACGAGATCGGAAGGGAGCCCTGGGTACCAGTCAGTCTACTTAGACCCAGGTGAAGAGATACACACAGGGTTAGGAGAATGGACTCCAGGGTCAGATAGTTTTAGTTTCAGTTCTGGGCTCTACTAGTCCTGTGATCATGGGTGAGTCACTTAACACATCTAAGCATCCTCATATAGAAAATGTATATGTGTCTCCCTCATAGGGCTTATGGTGAGGAGTTAATGAGATAATTCAGAGTTTACTTAGCACAGTCGCCTGGCCAATAAATGTTAGCTCTAATTTTTTGTGCTGTGATGCTGTGCTCAGTTATGTCTGATTCTTTGCAACTCCATGGGCTATAGCCTGCCAGGCTCCTCTTTCCATGGGATTTCTCAGGCAAGAGTACTGGAGTGGGTTACCATTTCCTCCTCCAGGGGTCTTCCTGACCAGGGATTGAACCTGTGTCTTCTTCATCTCCTGTATTGACAGGTGGATTCTTTACTACTGCGCCACCTGGGATGCCCCTGCTCTTATTGTTATGTCATCCCAAGCTGATAAGTCAAGTATTTCTCTCAACAGTTGAGAGAAATTTTGAACACTTTCATATTGCAGAGGACCCTGGCTGTGTCAGTATCCAGAGAGCGTTGTCCCTCCAGGAAACTATGTCTCTATTGACTTTTTAGCCACAGAGTGCTAATTTACTAACCAAGGAGCTCATTACTAAGAAGCCCTATCAAAATATGTTCTAATTGAACATTTGCACTTAGAGCATTTCTGGGGCTACATTTTAAAGAAGAACCAGGGCTTCAGTCATCAGGAAAGTGTTCTAATGGCACACTTTTGTTATCCAGAACTTTTCCTCTGGGTGATACATTGGTTAAGACATTTCAAACTAAACTGGCTAAAACTCTGAGAAGGGGGACAAACTACAGTGGTCCTTAGGGACATAGGACTTAATGGCCTGGTGGCCCCTTTCTACATCTGGTTCACTTGATTCCTGTGTCTTTCACCTTTAATGTGTATAGAGGAAACCCAAATTGGAAACACCAAAAATTTTCAGTTCTCTAGCTGTATATTTTGAAGCAAACAAATTTAGTGAATAACCCTTACAAAAATCAGGTCTATTTTCTATGGTATGAAACATAAGTAGTGCTTCTTATATTTTCTTTAATGCATATCATGGTTTAATCTTACATTAAAAAATAGAAGACTATAATGAAAGACCATATTTCTTTCAAATAGTTTTAGAAGTGGCATCGATCAATTGGAATAATGAAAATAATGGGGAAACAACTTGAAGTGTGGGATTCATGTTCACAGTAGAGCAATTATTCCAGTAATTGCTCTGCTATGAGCAGAGATAATAGGGATCTCCTGCAAACTTCATCTCCTCTCATTACTTCTCATTTTTGATGGAGGTTCCTCGCCAGTCTTGCAAAGTTGAGTGTTCTGATTTGAACCTTCTTTAACATGGAAAGGGTAAACCTTTTGCAGCTGAGACAAGAGACTTGGCTTCTTTCACTGACAGCCCACTACATATATCACCATGCCTCTCAGTATACTGATGCGTCTCCACTTCAGCTGTGAATGGATGGGCCTGATAATTATCAGAGGATTAGTCTAAGGGGGAAGTGATTTGCAGAAATAGAGATGAGATTAGAGAGGCCCACTGTGAAAGCGTCTGGTCCCAAACTCAGTCTAACATTTTCTTTTCTCTTACTGCAATGCCTGGGTCTGTGCTTATGTGTTGCTTTGTGGAGAGGAAATGAGGCTATCCAAGCTCTGCTCTTATTAAGAACATCACTCATGTCCCCGGTCCAACTGAGTTTCAGCTTTTATTACTACCACTGACCAGTGGCTGGACCTTATGCTCCACTTTGGATTATTTATAGTGGTGGGTCAGACATGAATAAATGCAATTCACAAAAATACTTATTTTGCCCAAGCCTTCCTACAGATATCTCACTGGAGCCATGAAGATATCAGATCAGGATCAAAAGAGATCAGGTTTTACCCTGCTCAGCTAATAATCAGAAATGAATAAGCAATCAGATAACTGAAACTATAAGGTAAGCAAGTGAAGACTTTGAATAGCTTAAAAGCCAATTAGATTTAAGGATATCCAAGACCACATAGCCCAAGAATAATGATTTGATGAAATGGTAAGAGCCAACCTGCAAGGGCTGTATGGTGAGCCCATTCCAGAAGATGTAACTTCCTAGCAATACCCAACCACTGCCCATGTGGGACAGAAGAATCTCAGTAGAAAAAACCCACCTGGTCTGTGAAGTATAATCTCTTCACAAGATCAGTCTTGTGTTCAGATGCAGAGCAGTGAGGACTGGGGCAGGTTCTGGCCACCCTTTTCCTTCCTCCCTGTAGGTTTCAAAGTATGGATCTCAAGACAAGCTGTTCGTTTCACCTGCCTGGAAGACAAGAGCATGTGATGGGTGAAGCGAAGGGGCCAAACCTCCTCAATAACTGTCATGTTTCCAAAGGAGTTTTGATCAATAATAACAAATGGCTGGATTTGAACAATTGCAAGTGATTACACGGTCTGTGAGGGGGAGGGATTAGAGGGAGAATTAGACAAAATCATCTGTGTTATCTTATTGAAAGCAAATATCTGCCTTTTGTTAATGGCATTTATAGGATCCACAGAAAGAATACTAATGGAATTATAGGGGACGTGACCAGGAATGCCCAACAGGCGCCTATGGTAATTCAATTAGAAGAACCTTCAGGAACCATATAATTGCATGAAATTCGTAGTTTCCTTTTTGTTGGGCAATTTAACAAAAGCTTTATCAGCCTCTCTTTGAATGGGGAAGGAGATGAAAGTGTGTGCTTTCTTGAACTTGAGCCAGGCCACTAAAACATCCCTCAGGTAGAACATAACAGTGAGAACATGGCCAGGTCCATCATGTGCCCTCTACAAAGGCAAGGTCTTTTCAGCAGACATTCTTGAGGCAGTTATAGAATGAACTGCATGCATGTCTTTCCTATCACATGGTGAAACTGTTTTAACAAGTATTAGCCTGCCAATCCTGGAAGGAGAATCAGCGACTATCCACTTCAATCACCCTGTTTTATTCGGAAGGCTACAAAAGCTCAGGGGAGTAGCTTGTTCAAGGTCACAGAGCTAATTATGGATAAAAACTGCAACTAGAACCCAGATCCCACCCTTCCCAGGATATGACCCTAGATTTTTCCGTACTACTATTGCAATAGAAATGCTGGTGTTCGGCCTAGACAGAAATTGACATGTAAAGAATATAGTGATGCTTATGAGATATTTAGTTGTGTATCTTAATTGTTTGGACCATGCAGAAAGGAATATCCTGTTGTTATTCAACAGAAGACACATGGGAGGGTTGTTTCTGTTTTTCTGTTTTCTCCAATAGCATTTTTGTGGTAACTTGTAGAAAACAAATTTTCTATTCTTCTTGATGCCTTAAAAATCTCTCTATCATATGACTTAGTCCTGCTTCTTTCCATAAACAGGATATTTTATTTTGCCTCTGTTTTTTCGTCCACAATTCAAAGAGGATAGATAGTGGGGTTCTTTCCCCTAATATGTTTCTGAGAATCTAGGTCAAGACTGAGGACACTGTGCTATGTCCAACTCCACCTCACCAGGCTATCCAGGACTGGATCACAAAGAAGTTGAGAAATAATCATTTGCCTGATATCAGGCAATAGGGATAAGGTACATTCTCAATTTGCAGGCAGAATCTTGCGTCTAACCACTTAGTGTATCAAATCTGCTTCTATCCCCTTTTGATTTTAATAAGCCTTCATTTTTCCCTCTCTCCTGAACAGCTACCCATGACTAAGAAGATTTAACTTTCTTTCCAAACATATAGGGATGTCTTGTATATATTTGCATATGGATAGAAAAGGTAAGTTATGCGTATGTGTGAGCATGCCTGGATGTGAATACAGCATATGTCTATGCATCAGGAATTGTATTCCTCAATCTAATTTGCCCTCAAACAGCCTCTGATTCCCTTGAGAGGCTCATCTCTCTCTCCAGTGATAACTCCACTAAATTAGAGCATCTTGGATATCCTTTTAAAAATATCATATTTGGGGCCCCATACCAAAATATTTTCTACTAGTTGGTTCATTTGTTCACTGTTTCATCAAACACTTTTTGGTCGGTTATCATATGTCAAGCAATATGGCAGAATCTGAAGGTATACAATTTAGAAATGATGTGCTCACTGTTATTGAGTTTACAGCCCAGGGCTTTTCTGAACATATCCCATTCATCTTCATTGTCATCTTTTTTATTCATCATATTTGATTCTAAGTGACTTTTTATTTAAATATAAAATATTTCCTCAAAGGACAAATATTTGCTGCCATTAATTATATTTACAAGGATGTGCTTCAGGTTTTGGAAGCACTTCCAAAAATGTTTTGGGTCATTGCCACATCCCTGGAATAAAGCAGTGTACTAAAGGGATTTCTTTGATGAGCTGCTGCAGCTGCTGCTAAGTCACTTCAGTCATGTCCAACTCTGTGCGACCCCATAGATGGCAGCCCACCAGGCTCCCCCGTCCCTGGGATTCTCCAGGCAAGAACAGTGGAGTGGGTTGCCATTTCCTTCTCCAATACGTGAAAGTGAAAAGTGAAAGTGAAGTCACTCAGTCGTGTCCGACTCTTAGCGATCCCGTGGACTGCAGCCCACCAGGCTCCTCTGTCCATGGGATTTTCCAGGCAAGAGTACTGGAGTGGGATGCCATTGCCTTCTCCGTTTGATGAGCTAAATACTCATTTTAGATGGTTAAATTCTAGCAAGTTTAGCAAACTATTGTTACCGTTTTATCTTATTTTTTAAACTATTTCATATCTTTAAATATTTATGTACATCATTGGTTTTCATGCTTTTTTGACTCTGCTGTGTGAACTTCAGCTGCTGACAGTGCACACGCGTACACAACACTGATTCCAACAGGTCATGAGGCAACACTCACCTTTACAAGCAAGGGTGCTCTCCAATATTTTTCTTTCTTGCTTCTTTTAAGCCCTAACATAAACCACCAACTTAGTTCATGGGCCACTCGAGGCTCTTGACTGCAGTGTAGGGTACTCGGTGTGACACTGCCATTATTTTTTATTACATTATTTAAACAGTTCCCTAATACAATAGAGAATTATCACATTTATTCTTCAAACTTACAATCTTCCAAAGCATCCTGCAAGTATCACCTTAAAAACCAGCTTTACTACACATTTGTAGTGCTTCTTTATTTATTATCTATCAATCAGTGGATCGATCTATTGTTTCTCTCCCTGTTTTTACCCTATTCTTGATTCCTAGGTGAAGAAAAGTGTTGCCGATGTACCACAATGACTTTTTCTTTCTGTATTTGCCCCATCTCTGTGCTATATTTCTTTCTGTGCCGATAGTATTTTCTTACTTAAGCACTTAACAACTATATCAAAATAAGCATTCAATAGAGTTAGACTTACTGCTTAATAATGAATCCTTAATTATGCTATGTGCTCAGTCGCTCAGTTGTGTCTGACTCTTTGCGACCCTACGGACTGTAGCCCGTCAGGCTCCTCCATCCATGGGATTCTCCAGCAAGAATACTGGAGTGTGTTGCCATTTCCTTCTCCAGGGGATCTTCCCGACCCAGGGATTGAACCCAGGTCTCCTGCATGGCAGGTGGATTCTTTACCAACTGAGCTATGAAGGAAGCTTAATTATGCTGGGTGACAACTAATAGGCATCTTTTCTTTTAACCTTTTGACCTCTGTCACCCATTTAAAACTAGTATTGTTATTCATTTATCGTCTAGTCTTAGGCCCACATACTCAGATGTGGCCCTGGGCAGACTTGCATAGGATAAAGCAGGTGTCCAACGCCTTCTCTTCCCTTGCCACGTCCTCTCCTCTTCTGTGCCCACTCCTTCCCTCAAAGCACTGAGTCTCCGTAAGTTGTTTCCTACTTGATGTGGGTTTGAATCCTGGTCCTTCCCTCACTGACTTTGTCTAAGCAAGTCATTTAACTGCTCTCAATTGATATTTCTTTAATCATACTTTTGGGGAAATTGTGAGTTGCTGACTATAGGTAGAATGAAGCCAAATCAACACCAGGGGTTGAGCAGGGGATGAGGTTAATCCGTGAAAAGCACCCAGGAGAGAGCCATGCCGGCTTAGGGTTGCCAAGGGACAGAGCAGACATCACTGGCCAGCCATGGAATGAAGTGTCTCCAATGCCAAGTGGAGAAAAATGTTTGGAATCCAAGTCCTAGATGAGCAGCAAAGATGGCTTATAGGTAGCATTGTTAATAGCAGATCGGCCAAGAGCAAAAAAAAAGCCACAAAAAAACATAACCCTGGCAGATGGCATTTTGCTGATCTGTTGCTTCTTTTAAAAGGGTTTGGTGTGTACCCCCCTCTCTAGGCTGTTGCCTCAAAGCATTTGTAAAGAATAATGATACCTTCCTTACTGGGTTATTTTAAGATTTTGATGACACACTGAGTATAAAAGTGCTTTGAAAACTGTAAAGTGCTCTACAAATGCTAATTTCTCTATTTACCCCTTTTCAAAACTGTTCAAAGCTGGCAATTTATATTGGGATAAGAGAAAGAAATTTATGGTCAGGAATAGAAGACTGATAATGGTGAATGAAATGCACATTTTAGTAGATTGCATTCTCCCAGCTTGTTTGTTTCCAACTCTGGCTATTCATTAGAATCACCTGATGAACTCTGAAGCTTTACCAGTGCCCAGGCCCTCCACCCAGAGATTCTGCACTGCTTCGTCTGGGGAGGGGCTCAAGTAGCACCATGGTATAAAAGGTGCTTTTAATATGTTGCCATAATTGAGAACCCCTGTCAAAAGAGGAAGTCTCCCGTATTAGAATTGAGGGGAAAACCTAAATGATAACCAGACAGCTGTTCTTACTGAGTCTGGGCAACCCTGCATAGATTATCACAGATGCACGGGACTCTGCATCAATTTCTTCAATAAAAGTATATTCACTGGGCAGCTGCTCTGTGTCATGCATATTCTGGGAAATCAAAGGTAAATAATACAAAATTCCCATCCATAAGCAGTTCAGTCCGTGGAAGACATAGGCTTCCATGTAAGTTGTAAATAGTTACGATTCCATGTGAGAAGTTCTATAATGAGGTCAGGAGGCTACAGGTGTAAGACTACACATTCTACCTGGGAATATCAGGAAAGCTTTTCTGCAAGTGTGAAGCAGAAACTGAGGGATGAGAAACATGTATAATTTTGCCAGACAGAATAATTATGATAACTAGCATTCATTGGGCAATTAGCATAACCAGTCACTGCTCGGAACAACTTATGTTTGGGCTTCTCTGGTGCCTCAGAATGCCAGTTCTGCACACATCTCCAAGGCCACATGTGTGTGGGCACTCAATCCCTGCTCTGGGGGGGACCAGCCTTACTGGATCTCATGGACAGACCTGGAGAACATTACAGAAGGGGATGTCTCCTGGGAAGAGGACAGGCATCCTGACCAAACAGGCCCATGTTCAAGGCTTCCTGGCCTCGAGCCATAGACCTGGGCTCCCAGAGCCGCCTTCCTGAGAGCTGGGGATCCCTCTGAGTACCCCCTGGCACATCCACCTGCCACCTCCCTTAGTAATCTGCCTGCAATGCAGGAGACCTGGATTCAATCCCTGGGTCAGGAAGATACCCCTTGGAGAAGGGAATGGCTACCCATTCCAGTATTCTTTCCTGGAAAATTCCATAAACAGAGGAGCCTGGCAGGCTATAGTCCATGGGGTTGCAAAGAGTTGGACATGACTGGGTGACTTTCACACACACAATCATTCCGATGACAAACTTAGGAGTTTGGTGCTAATATTCACCCCATTTGATTATAGGGAAGTGGTTTTTCTAGATGCAGTGCCTCCAACAGCAGCAGCAGAGCATCTCTATGGACCTCGAAAGAAATGCAAGCTCTCAGTCCCCTTCCACCCAGACCTATTCACTGGTCTGTTCTCTGGATGTGCTTTAGTAACTTGTGTTTTAATAAGCCCTCCAGCAGATTCTGATGCACTTACATTCTGGAGAACTGCGGCCATAGGGAAACTAAGATACAGATTTTAAGTAACCTGCTCAGAGTCACTCAGAGACTAAATGGCAGAAGGATTCAAAGCCAGGTGGTCTGGCACAGGGTCCCTACTCTTAACTTCTGTGCTGAAAGCAAAATCCTCAGTCCTACTGTGGACTGAATTGTGTCCTCCCCAAATTCATGCACTGAGATCTTAACCCCTAATGTGACTATATCTGGAGAGAGCATCTTTCAGTTCAGTTCAGTCGCTCAGTCGTGTCTGACTCTTTGGACTGCAGCACGCCAGGCTACCCTGTCCATCACCAACTCCCGGGGCTTACTCAAACTCATGTTGATCGTGTCGGTGATGCCATCCAACCATCACATCCTCTGTCGCCCCCTTCTCCTCCTGCCTTCAATCTTTCCCAGCATCAGGGTCTTTTCCAATGAGTCGGTTCTTCACATCTTTAGGAGGAAGTTAAGAGTAAATGAAGTCATAGGGTGGAGCTCTAATATCATAGGACTGTGGCCATATAAGAAGAGACAAAAATCTCCCTTCTCCTTCCTTCCCTCCCTCTCTCCCTTCCCTCCCTCTCTCCCTTCCCTCCCTCCCCAACCCCTCTCTCTGCCCTGTGTGAGGACACAGAAAGAAGACGGCATCTGCCAGCCAGGAAGGGGCCTCTCAACAGAACCCAGCCATGTGGATACTCTGATCTTAGATTTAAAATTTCTGTTCTTTAAACCACTCAGCTTATGATATTCTTTCATAGCAGCCCACGCTGACTAATACATACTTCCACCCAGGAAGAGGGAACAGTGTATGGCAAGGAGCAAAAACAAGAGAAAGCCTGAAATTTCCCAAAGCATACACAAATAGGAGGAGAGATAAGGTGCTGGACAAGGGGCCCAGGATGGAGAATGATGTGTGATGAAAACTAAGACTTGAGGGACTGGGGTCAGATCCTGAAGGCCCTTGTATGTAAGGGAAATGTGTTTCCACTTTTTCATAGGAGCGGTGACGAACCACTGAGTTTAAGCAGATCAGATTTGCATTTTAGGACACTAACTATCAGGAGAGAAGTGTATGGATAGGCATATGGTGATTTGAGGGGTAGATTGACGCATTAGGAAAATCCTGCATCATTCCAGGTTCAAAGCAAAGCAAGCTTTAAGTCATAGAAATTTGGGTCTAAAGTTTAAATATAAGATGAACTGAGATTAAGATGCCTATAGGAAATGTATATAGAAACATATATGTGTGTAATATATAAACAGACCTACATACTGATTTATATGATATGGATGGGAGAAAGTTGCTTAAAAATGCACACAGTAAGTTGTTCATATTTCTTGTTCAGACTAGAGAAATTGGAGAGGGAAGGGAGAAATTATGACTATTTCCTTATATCTCTGCATTATACTTGTTGCAATGAGTACACATTCCCTAATTAATTTTTTAACAAACCCAATAATGATCACATGCAGAGACATCCATGCGGTTCTAGAGCTCAGGTGTGAGAGCTTGGCTCGAGGTGTAAATTGGGGTGACATGGCTGAAGGGGTAACTGTGGGAGTTGAACAGCCTTGGAACTGAGGAGAAAACTCTAAGAATGACAGGCAGGGACCTACCCTGTATAAAGGCTGGCAAGGAAAGCATGGGAGCCCAGAAGGAGTTCCAGAGAAGGGACGCTAGAAGAGTCCGTGACCCCAGGGAAGCAGACTCGTCCTTCCCGGGGTCCCCCCAGCCATTTTGCCAGGTCACATGTGCTCATGCAGCCACTTAAGAGCTGAAGTTTGAAAGAACATGTGTTCACAAGGGGAGCAACGTCAGCATAGTACTTGGGAGAGCCAGATGAGCCCTGTGAAACCCCCTTTAAATCGGTGAGTTAGAAGGTTTCTGAGTCAAAAGAAAAGTCGTGGTTATTTTTTATTTTCTTCTCTCTGTCATTTTTCATCTGATATCCCCTTTCTTAATCCTGAAAGAAATGCATACTCATAGGTCTACAAACACACGTCATACACACCTAGCTTCACAGGAACGTGGTATCCTAGTTTTGGTCCTAAGGTAATATTTTAGGGGGAAACAAACCACCCTTAGATATTTTTCTTATTGTAAGATAGGGACGGGGGGTTATAAGTAAGCATGTGTAAAGATCTTTCATGCTTACTATATTGTTGAAGTCATAAACTTTTGGTCTTGGCAGCATGATCGTTCTCTCAGAGACAGGAGGAAGAAGCATGAGGAAAATCAATGGCCCGTTAATGGTAGGGTGGTGGTTTCTGCTCCCAACTTTGGCCACGGGCATGGGAGCACTTTTCTGTTTGCCTTTTAAAGGGCAAATTTGCACAGCATGAGACCAGGAGAGAGAAGGACTGTCGGACCATTTTGACCATCAGCTCCTCCAAAGCCCAAGTCAACAGAGATGAGAGAAGATTGGAGGGCCACCACCCCTTGCCTAGATGTCCCAGAATGAAGACATTTAGACCGGAATGAGGGCTTTTAAGGATTCGGTCCCATAGATCATTGCTCACAGCATCTGATCTGGTTTCCTTGTATTCATCAATTCTCCATCACACTTCAGCTGAAGCCCTTTCCCTCATCTTTCTTTGGGGAGATACAAAAATGACAGCATTTTCAGGGTAAAAAGTGCCTCTTAGCATTCTGATTCTTAAATTTTTGTTGAGATTGAGAAATTTGGGATGCAGGCATGTCCCAAGATTGTTTTGTTGATGTTGTTGCATGAAAGCAGAGTAATAAAGAGATTTAAGGATACTTTATTTATTTTTTAATGCATTGAATCCTAGAACATGGCCAGATTCCTGTTTTTTTTCCTTATTCTCTCAAACCAGTCAATGCATCAGTATATACCAATGGCTCCACGTGTGAGATATAGAGAAGATCTGACCATTTTTCACCATATCCACAGCTGTAATCATCTTTTGCCTGGTCCATTGTCCTGACCTCTGAACAGGTCTCTGCTCCACCCAGGGCATCCTAGAAGCTACTCTCAATAGAGCAGCTGGAACAAGACTGGTAAACAGAATGTTATACTCAAATTTCAGCTCGAGTCCTTACAGAGTCTTACACGATCTAGTTGGCTGTTACCTCTCTGACCTTGCGTTCTCCTGCTTTCTCATCCCCTCTCGGTGCTATAGCCACTCCAGCCTCTTTGCTGTTCCCCTAGCTGGGAAAGAGAGCTCCCGCTGCTCTCCTTGTTACCTGGGCCAGGCATCCTTTTATCCTCAAATGCCCTCACTTGCTTTGAATCTTTGTGCAAATACCCTATCACTCAATTTTTTTTGTTGTTGTTGTTCAGCCACTCTGTTGTCTCTTTGTGACCCCATGGACTGCAGCACACCAGGCTTCCCTGTCCTTCACTATCTCCTGGAGTTTGCTCAGACTCATGTCTATTGAATCGATGATGCCATCCAACCATCTCATCCTGTGATGCCCTCTTTTCCTCTTGCCCTCAATCTTTCCCAGCATCAGGGTCTTTTCCATTGAGTTGGCTCTTTGCATCAGGTGGGCCAAAGTATTGGAGCTTCAGCATCAGTCCAATGATTGAGGGTTGATTTCCTTTAGAACTGGCTGGTTTGATCTGCTTGCTGTCCAAGGGTCTCTCAAGAGTCTTCTCCAGCACCACGGTTAGAAAGCATCAATTCTTCGGCGCTCAGTCTTCCTTATGGTCTAACCCTCACATCCGTACATGACTACTAGAAAAACCATAGCCTTGACTAGATGGACCTTTGTTGGCAAAGTGATGTCTCTGCTTGTGAATACACTGTCTAGGTTGGTCATAGCTTTTCTTCCAAGGAGCAAGCATCTTTTAGTTTCATGGGCGCAGTCACCATCTGCAGTGATTTTTTGGCCATGCCAGGTGGCATGTGGAATCTTAGTACCCTGACCAAGGATCCAATCCATGCCCCCTGCCTTGGAAGCATGGAGTCCTAACCACTGCGCCGCTAGGGAAGTCCCTTTCATGGCTTTTTCAGGGCAAACTTTGTATAGCCTGAGACCAGCAGAGATAAAAAAAACTTTCTCTATATAAAACAGTAACCCTCACTGGTGTCCCCTATCCCCTTGTCCTGCTTTAGTCTGCATGTAACTGTTATTACCTGATCCGTTGTGTGTGTATTTGTTGATATGCTTGCTAAGTGTACCCTTGCCTATTAGAATGCAAATTAAGGAAGTAGTTGATTAGTGCTTTGCATTTAACAATTAGTAGGTATTTTATGGGATAAATATAAGCTACAAAAATATTTATTGTGCCTCATACTGTATAACGTAGGTGTTGAATAGAACTTAGATATTCAAGAGTTCTAGAAGCCTAAATTTATAATGGTATATCTGTACTTTCAGATTATTTTCTCCTAACTTGTCCCTCATTTAATTAGGATCAGTATAAACAGGAGTCTTTCAGTTTCATCCATCAGATCTAAGGGACTATTTCTTTAATAAAAGAGAAGCTGGAATGTGTCTTCAGTTTTCTTCTGAGACCCTAAAACAGTTTTCTTCCCTGTTACAGGAAGTCAGAGACTTTGCATTGCATTGTACCTCTTGGCAGCCCCCATGATAACTAACACATTACCTTATGTGCAGTTGGTTGTCATTAAAAATAGTTTGCTTGAAGAGTAAAAATTATTGGCTATTTGTCTGGTTGTAGTTGGTTTTTCCCAAAGCCTATGGCATGTCTAGAACTCCCACGCTTGAACCTGGAATGAAGGTCAGTCTTATAAACTTCGATCTAATCAGGATGCATTGAGATGAAATTAGAGCCAGTGCTCTAAACAAAAGTCACATCCAATTTATGTCGATTCATTCAGGGAACATTTAAGTGCCTATTATGTTTTAGTTAATATGCTAAGTACTGGAGAAAAATGATGAGCCCAAAGGAGTCACACTAGCCTTCATGGAAGTTATAGACTACCTGGGGGGACAGACCTTGATCAAACAATGATGCAAACAGTTATGTAGAGTCATAGTTGGTAAGTGCTGTGAGCAAGAGAGACACGATGCTGCAGGTGGCTATAACGAGGAATTTGATCCTGGTAGGGAGATTGCAGGAAGGCTTCCTTAAGGAAGTGAATTGACTAAGAGAGAATTAGAACAGAGCCCTCGAGGTAGAGGCAACATGAGGTACAAATGGCCCCTGGCTGAAGGACATGAGATGGGTCTGGGGTCCTTAAGAAGGTCTGCATGGTGGGTGTACTGAGCAGGGTAGAACATATGAGGCTGGAGATGTGGGTGAGGCCAGGTCACTCATAGCTTCACAGGTATTTTAATAATTTCTTAAACATATATCTAACGAGTGATGGGAAGCCATGGAATGATTGATATGTTTGGGGGTTGAGAGTAAGGAGCTGCATAACAAATTACCACAAATCTAGTGACTTAAACAAACTCACATTAATAATTCCACAGTTTGCATACACTGGGAATCTGAGCATGACTTAGCCAGATTCTCTGCTTAGGGTCTCCCAAGTCTACAGTCAGGGTGTGGTTGACCCGGCCGCATTGTCACCTAGAAGCTCAGGTAGGAAAGAATCCACTTCCAAGTGCTTTCAGTGTGATAACAGAATGTATTTACTGGTAGTTACAGGTCTGAGGACCCTAGTTTCTTACTGGCTGTCAGCTGGAGGCTGCCCTCCAATCCCTGCCCCATGGCTGTTTGCTTCTTCAAGGCTGCAGAAGAATCTCTTCTCTCTGCTAATGTGGAGTCTTACATAATATACTGTAATCATGAGAATGACAGCCCGTTCCCTTTGCTGCATCTACTGGTTAGAAATAAGTTACAGATCCTCCCTGTACTCAAGGGGAGGGAGTGACATGAGAGTATGACTCCCCGGGGGCCACCTTAGCGTGCGTCCACCATAGGAAGGAAAAAGAGAGTGACAAATATTCAGATTTGAGTTCCAAAGAATAGCAAGGAGAATTAAGAAAGCCTTCCTCGGTGATCAATGCAAAGAAATAGAGGAAAACAGTAGAATGGGAAAGACTAGAGAGCTCTTCAAGAAAATTAGAGCTACCAAGGGAACTTTTCATGCAAAGAAGGGCACAATAAAGGACAGAAATAGTATGGACCTACCAGAAGCAGAAGATATTAAGAAGAGATGGCAAGAATACACAGAAGAACTGTACAAAAAGGATCTTCAAGACCCAGATAATCATGATGCTGTGGTCACTCACCTAGAGCTAGACATCCTGGAACATGAAGTCAAGTGGGCCTTAGAAAGCATCACTACAAACAAAGCTAGTGGAGGTGATGGAATTCCAGTTGAGCTATTTCAAATCCTCAAGGATGATGCTGTGAAAGTGTTGCACTCAATATGCCAGCAAATTTGGAAAACTCAGCAGTGGCCACAGAACTGGAAAAGGTCAGTTTTCATTCCAATCCCAAATAAAGGCAATGCCAAAGAATGCTCAAACTATGACACAATTGTACTCATCTCACACACTAGTAAAGTAATGCTCAAAATGCTCCAAGCCAAGCTTCAACAATACGTGAACCATAAACTTCCAGATGTTCAAGCTGGATTCGAAAAGGCAGAGGAACCAGAGATCAAATTGCCAACATCCGCTGGATCATGGAAAAAGCAAGAGAGTTCCAGAAAAGCATATACTTCTGCTTTATTGACTATGCCAAAGCCTTTGACTGTGTGGACACAACAAACTGGAAAATTCTGAAAGAGATGGGAATACCAGACCACTTTACCTGCCTCCTGAGAAATCTGTATGCAGGTCAAGAAGCAACAGTTAGAACTGGACATGGAACAACAGACTGGTTCCAAATTGGGAAAGGAGTACATCAAGGCTGTATATTGCCACCTTGCTTATTTAACTTATATGCAGAGTACATCTTGAGAAATGCTGGGCTGGATGAAGCACAAGCTGGAATCAAGATTTCTGGGAGAAATAATCACCTCAGATATGTAGATGACACTACTCTTATGGCAGAAAGCAAAGAAGACCTAAAAAGCCTCTTGATGAAAAAGAGAGTGAAAAAGTTGGCTTAAAACTCAACATTCAGAAAACTAAGATCATGGCATCTGGTCCCATCACTTCATGGCAAATAGGGTGGAAACAGTGACACACTTTATTTTGGTGGGCTCCAAAATCACTGCAGATGGTGACTGCAGCCATGAAATTAAAAGACACTTGCTCCTTGCAAGGAAAGCTATGACCAACCTAGACAGCAAATTAAAAAGCAGAGACATTACTTTGCCAACAAAGGTCTGTCTAGTCAAAGCATGGTTTTTCCAGTAGTCTTGTATGGATGTGAGAGTTGGACTATAAAGAAAGCTGAGCACTGAAGAACTTATGCTTTTGAACTGTGGTGTTGGAGAAGACTCTTGAGAGTCCCTTGGACTGCAAGGAGATCCAACCAGTCTATCCTAAAGGAAATCAGTCCTGAATATTCATTGGAAGGACTGATGCTGAAGCTGAAATTCCAATATTTTGGTCACCTGATGTGAAGAACTGACTCATTTGAAAAGCCTCTGATGCTGGGAATGATTGAAGGCGGGAGGATAAGTGGACGACAAGATGAGATGGTTGGATGGCATCACTGACTCAGTGGAGATGAGTTTGGGTAAACTCCAGGAGTTGGTGATGGACAGGGAAGCCTGGCATGCTGCAGTCCATGGGGTCGCAAAGAGTTGGACACGACTGAGCAACTAAACTGAACAGATGTGGTATGCAGAGTTCATTGAAAGTCTAGATGAGAAATGATTGTTTAGATTAGGGTGGTGGCTATGAGGACAAAGACCTACATTTAACTTTGAACATTATTTTAGAGGCCAAATTGATGGAACTTAGTGCTGGTTGTCCTTAAGGGGCAAGGATGAGGAAGATGTCAAAAATGACTGCCAGATTTTGATTGAATATGTAGATCAGTGTCCTAACACTATTCACTCATTAACATTCATTCAGAGGCTTTAAAGAAAAAGTACTTTAGAGCCTGACCCACCCCCCACCCCAGGCTTTTAAAACCAGAATCTCTGAGGGTCCAGGCATTGATACCTTTTTCTTGTGTTTTATTGAAGTATATAGTTGGTTTACAATGTTGTGTTTCTCATATACAACAAAGTGATTCATGGTGTGTGTGTGTGTGTATTCTTTTTCAGATTCTTTTCCATTATAGATTGTTATTAGATATTGAATATAATTCCCTGTGCTATACAGTAGGACCTTGTTTATCTATTTGTATATATATATAGTAATGTAGCATTGGTATTTAAAAAAGACTTTCCTGATGATTTCAATATGTACCCAGGATTGAAAACCACAGGAGTAGATGTATTATTTTACCTTTTACTCTGATAGGAAAGCACTTAAGATCATGAGGCTGATTTTGAGTATGCTGAGTTTAAGGAAGTTTTGAGACATCCAGTTAATGTACTCAGGTTCTATACAAATCATTTGAGCTCAAGGAGGAGGCCTGGGCTCAGTTCGGTTCAGTTCAGTCGCTCAGTCATGTCCAACTCTTTGTGACCCCATGAATTGCAGCATGCCAGGCCTCCCTGTCCATCACCAACTCCCAGAGTTCACTCAGACTCATGTCCATCGAGTTAGTGATGCCATCCAGCCATCTCATCCTCTGTCGTCCCCTTCTCCTCCTGCCCCCAATCCCTCCTAGCATCAGAGTCTTTTCCAATGAGTCAACTCTTCGCATGAGATGGCCAAAGTACTGGAGTTTCAGCTTCAGCATCATTCCCTCCAAAGAAATCCCAGGGCTGATCTCCTTCAGAATGGACTGGTTGGATCTCCTTGCAGTCCCAGGGACTTTCAAGAGTCTTCTCCAACACTGCAGTTCAAAAGCATCAATTCTTCAGTGCTCAGCCTTCTTCACAGTCCAACTCTTACATCCATACATGCCTTGACTAGATGGACCTTTGTTGGCAAAGTAATGTCTCTGCTTTACAATATGCTATCTAGGTTGGTCATAACTTTTCTTCCAAGGAGTAAGCATCTTTTAATTTCATGGCTGCAGTCACCATCTGCAATGATTTTGGAGCCCAAAAAAATAAAGTCTGACACTGTTTCCCCATCTATTTCCCATGAAGTGATGGGACCAGATGCCATGATCTTCATTTTCTGAATGTTGAGCTTTAAGCCAACTTTTTCACTCTCCACTTTCACTTTCATCAAGAGGTGTTTTAGTTCCTCTTCACTTTCTGAGGTATGAAATTCACATGATCTATGTTGTGTAGCCATGATTGAGGGTGTGGTCCCCTAGTGGTAGAGTGACTAGTAAGAGGGATAAATGCCTGGAGTTGAACTTGGAGAAACTCCAAATTTAAGAACTTGGTGTAGGAGTATGAGTCTACGAGTGGTCACAGAGAAAGCAAGCAGAAAAAGCAGAGTGTAGTCAAGGAAGTCAAGAGAATGTTTACAAAAGAGCAAAAGTCATTGATGTCAAATGAACTTATAGAACTGGGCTGGGGGACACTCAGATGCCTGACTCTCTCTAAAATAAAAGATGCTGGTTAGGAAGATTTAATTACTTTTAATTGAATCCCCAAACTAAGCATCTACAAACTTTTCCTCCAAAATGTAGGAAATTTAGGAAAAACAAATGAGCCCAAATGAAGAAAATTCTACTTACCCATAAATCTACCAATTACTTTGCCAGCAAAGGTCCATCTAGTCAAAGCTATGGTTTTTCCAGTAGTCATGTACGGATGTGAGACTATAAAGAAATTTGATCGCCGAAGAATTGATGCTTTTGAACTGTGGTGTTGGAGAAGACTCTTGAGAGTCTGCAAGGAGATCAAACCACTCAATCCTAAAGGAAATCAGTCCTGAGTATTCATTGGAAGTACTGATGCTGAAGCTCCAATACTTTGGTCATCTGATGTAAAGAACTGATTCATTTGAAAAGATCTTGAAGCTGGGAAAGATTGAAGGCGAGAAGAGAAGGGGATGACAGAAGATGAGATGGTTGGATGGCATCACTGACTAAATGGACATGAGTTTGAGTAAGCTCCAGGAGTTGGTGATGGACAGGGAAGCCTGGTGTGCTGCAGTCCATGGGGTCACAAAGAGTCGGACACGACTGAGTGAACTGAACTGAACTGAAACCTACAAACCAATAACTATATTTGGTATATATCTGTCTCTGGAGTTTTTTTAAACAAGTACACATTATTTTTTAACAGAATAATAATCTGCATACTGACTTAAAACCTATGTTTGTCACTTAATATATCCTGTGCAATTTTCCATATCATTAAATATTCCTACAGAGTACACTTTAAATGGTCACATTTTACTGAATTGTATGGATATGCCATAATTTGTTCGAGCATATCTATTGTTCGACATTTAGGTTATTTTGAGTTTTCCACTATTGTAAAGATGACAGTATAAAATAAAAGACAAAATTATGAATATAAGGGGTCACAAAAGCACTCAAGATTTGGGGTCTAATTTAGGAGTAAGACACAGGTAAAGAGCAGCTTTATTTCTGAAAGAGATGAGTAGAGAATGTGGCCTAGATCTGGAACCAAATTAGGAATAGACAACACAAGCCTTCCCATCACAACCTCTCCAAACTGACCACCATGCCACAGAAGCAGAGCCTGCTCTTGCTAACTTATTGGAAGATGTACTCAGTCATGTCCCACTCTTTGCAGCCCCATGGACTGCAGCCTATGAGGTTCCTCTGTCCATGGAATTTTCGAGGCATGAATCCTGGAGTGGGTTGCCATTTCCTACTCCAGGGGATCCTCCCGACCCAGGGATCGAACCTATGTCTCTGGTGTCTCCGGCACTGGCAGGCAGATTCTTTACCACTAGTGCCACGTGGGATGGAACAGGCATAATGCACATCCCCTGCAGGCAAACAGAAAGTCTAGAACTAACAGGCCAGAGCGGCTCTGTTCTTCTCTCAAAATCACACCACAAACAATCCCTGGGGGTACTTCTCTTGTTGAAGTCTTCCCCATATGTGATGGCCAGCTTTCAAGACGGCCTTCAGTGATTCTCTTTTCTGATGTCCACCCCCTCTTTGTGTAACCCCTCCCACAGGGTATCAGGCTCGGTCTCCATGAGCAATAAACACAGCAGAAGTGATGGGGTGTGACTTGCCAGGCTAGCTCATAAAAGGCATTACAGCTTTTGCCTTGCTTTCTTTTGGATCACTCACTCTGAGGAGAGCTGGCTCTCACGTGAGGATCCTCAGTCTCCCTGTGGAGAGGTCTGTATGAGAAGGAACAGAGGCCTCCAACCTCAGCCAGCATCAACCAAGCTGCCAGCCTTGAAAATGACGCTACTTAGGCACGGTCTCTATCCCCAGTCAAACCTTCAGATGCCTGTAGCCTTAGCTGATATCATGACTGCAGCCTCACAAGAGACCCAGAGCCAGAACCACCCAAATTCCTGACCCACAAACATTGCATGAGATAGTAAACTTTTTAAAAACTGTTTTCGGCCACTAAGTTTTTTTGATCATTTGCTACACAGTAATAGATCATTAATATACTTTGGAAACATAAATGGCTCTTTCTCTCTTTCAATTGCCAACCAATAAATATCTTGGTAGCTGAATCTTTCTGCGTATTTTTGAAATAGCTGTCTAGATGTAGACTTGCTAGATGAAAGGAAATGCAGAATTCCAGTGTTACATGGTTAAATCTTAAATGTGCTCTTTTAGACATCATGGCATTGGCCTTAAATTATGTGGTCATGCCATCACTACTCTGCTCCCCTTCGCACACCTACCAGCAGTTCTGTGTCTTTGTTTCCTGCATGGAGAGATTAGGATGGAAACAGGGGGAAGGACAGAACAATGACAGGAGTCCCCAAAAGGTTTATAGGAAGCAAGAGGGGTCCTAGGGCATGTGCTGACTTTTGGAGGATTACCTTTGTAAATATATCAGAAAGATATCTGTTTATGTATGCTCAGTGTGGCAACAGTGAAAAATGAGACTTGATGCACTGACGGAAGTATTTGGAGTGTTAGATAGGTGGAAATGCAGAATTCCTGGAAAGAAGAAACAGGACAGATGCAGAGCCCAGGAAAGGGATGCGTGGAGAGAAGAGAGAGGAGGCAAGAATAAAAGAAACAAAGAGCCCCACAGCAATAGATAACACATATGGTGTTCGAGTTAGAGGAAGACATAACTACCGCGGGGAGAGGGAGCTTTCAGCTAATGATCCCACCCATAGCAAGCTGCTCCTGTTTATGGGCAGGAAGCTATAAAGTTCCAATGGTAGCAGCCTCATGCTTTTCAAAGGCCTAATTTTAGAATACTCTTGATAATGCCCCAGGAGTTGCTAGATCTGAATTAAAAACTCCAGGTCCTTCCCTCCCCCTTTTCTAAATAAAGGTTTATTGATTTACTAATGGCCTTTACATCCTGCTGAAAACAACCCTGTAGAAGAAGAAAGATGTTACCTAGAGCCTGGAGTGGCTAACAGCCTGGAAAAACCCAAATCGCAGGTAGACAGAAGGTAGGGTCTGAGAAAACTCAGCACCTGAGACAAAAGGAGGGGAGAAATACAGGGTAGGAAGAGGCTTTGGCAGGGAAGAGTGAGGCTGCTGAGATAAGGGTTGTCCTAGGATCCAAATAGGTAAAGACAGGCATGTGGAAGTCCAGTGTGGATAATGGGGTCCCTCGGGGGTTTGTTGGAACCATAGGTTTGTCAGAAGGGTGGGGTGCAGTGAAGGGTCCCTGAGCTGAGTGGCAAAGGCCTGTCTTGATTCTAATCTCCGATCTCCCCACAACAGACCACATAAACTGACTCCTTGTAACCAACCACACCCTGGACTCTGGTGTTCCTCTGTGAAACAAAGGGCCTTTCGTCAAGTCTCGAATTCCAGTGCTCATTTTAGCAGCACATATACTAAAATTAGAATTCAAAATATCAGTTGCTAATGTGGTAGCCATCTTCCTGGGATTTTTCTCTGTTTTTCCTGTTGGTTCCTTTTTGCCACTCCCTAAAGAAAGCTGGCTTTCAGGGCTGAGAATTAGAATAGATCCTGGTGGCTCAGATGGCAAAGAATCTGCCTGTAATGTAGAAGACCCCGGTTTCAATCCCTGGGTCAGGAAGATCCCCTGGAGAAGAAGATAGCAACCCATTCCAGTATTCTTACCTGGAGAATTCCATGGTTGGAGGAGCCTGGTGGGCTTTAGTCCATGGGGTTGCAAAGAGTCAGACACGACAGAGTGAGTAACACTTTCACTTTTTTTTTTTTACTGAATGGTTGGAGGATGACAGAAAGTGAGGGGATCAGGAAGCTGGATTTGGAGGAAGAGGCAGGAACAACTGGGGGAGGTAGAAATACAGGCACAGAGGGACAGAGAAGTCACGCGGAGGGGCGGGCAGTGCCCATAGAACCAGCAAAGGGGCCATGAGGGAGAAATGGGCTGAGGGGTTACAACCTGTCCCCTGGTGCTAGACAGCCCACCCTGGCTGTAAGACGCTGACACCTTGAGAAATTACTTAATCTCTTTAGCTCCTAATTTCCTCATCCATAAAAAGGAAATGACAGAACACAATGCTATTTATTGTCCTGCGGATCAAATGAGACAGTGTCTGTAAAGCAACAAGCACGACATCTGGCACCCAGTTATTACTCAATAAGTGGTTGCCACAGGTACTAAAAAGTCTCTCCAGTTTGGAGATTGCAAAGTTGGGGCGGGTTAGCAGAAGTCAAACTTAATGATGTCCGTGGGCTGGGGCACAGGGCTGTTTGTGTGTAGATTCCAGAACTGTGTGCCAACAATTTAAGGAGTGACAGTTCTGTGTCTCTGAGATAAACCGAACAAACAAAAGTGGGAAGATGAGTGTTTTAAGAAGTGTGCTTGCCATCCCCTCTCCACAGTGTGGTAGCAATGACCCTCTGATTGCTGATAACTGCCCTCCAGAGAAGTACTGAATCTATAAACCACGTCAGCAACTCTCTGGGCCCTCCTCCAGATATGGTTCTATATCTGCACCATAGTTTCAGATGTTTTCACCTTGGCAAGCTCAGGGGACTCTGCTCCTGGGGTGTATCAATGGTACCCAGCAATGTCCTTCATGATCAGACAAATTTATCTTTCTTCCTTTGCCCTTTGAGTTTTCTTGTATATGGTCCCTACTTCTGCACAACTGTGCTGTGTCACAGAGAGGGAGGCTTAATTGTCATTCTGAAGGCAAAGGGAAAACATAGGACCTGAAAAGGCCTGACCACACAGGTTGTGTTCCATTCAACAATGCAGGATGCCGTTCGCTTAGACCACGACGTGCATGGTGTGTCTTGGTGTGGTACAAGGTCAGTCTGAACAATAGTATGGGTAGTCTCACTGGGGAGAGGAGGGTTCTACATCATGATTAAAAAAAAAACAAAACTCAGGAACTGGGCGCATCTTTCATTGAAACTTCAGGGGACAGTGAGCACAGAAAGCATATGGGTAATTGCTCCCCAGGCCTTCCATGCCAGCTGCGATGTCAGGAGGGCAGTTTCAGCTTTTGGACAGCTCATTAGGGCAGGGCCTGAGGATGGATTGGCTGAGATAGAAAGCCCTGAACTGATGAGTCACCAACCCGAGTTCCAGGAGCTGCCAAAGCCATCCCCACAGTCTGTCTGGCCGAGGACTGAACAAGCCCGACGAGGCTGGGGAGTTGGCAAAATGTCAAGGGTGGTGGAGCCAGTTAAGAGCTGAAGGAGTGACATTTGTGAATGAGTGTGATGAATCGTTTCTGTTTGTTTCCACTAAACCCCAGCTCCGCCTCACATTAGTGGAGCAACCGAGTGTGAGGAGCTGAGATGGTTGGAAATGGAAGGCTTGTCGGGCCAGCTGTTCTAATTGGTGGTTGAAGCTCTCAAGTCAGAACAGCTAAGACTTGGGTCTCACTTAGACACATAATGAGAAAAATGGAGACAGAAGTTCTCTTGATGCCCTGTACTCAGTTTTTCTAACTAGAAAAAGTTTTGTTTTGTTTTTTTTTTTCTGATTATACAACTCATGCATTGTTTTGTAGAAACTTTGGAAAAACAGAAACTCATAACAAAGACAATAAAATGTACCCATAATTGCATCACTTGGCAACAATTATCAATATAAATTCACTTGCAACATTTTTTTCCTCTCAGGAGAGCAAGGCTTTTTGGGGAATATGTTCTAATCCATTCTGCAGTGCAGGTGTGTTAGGGTTGGTTGCAAGTGGGTAGTGCTTCCTTTTATTATTTTTCTGGGGAAGTCAAAATAGTAAATTCACTGACTTGTTCAAAGTCTTTGTGATGGCAATGGCATCTGTCCACTGGTTCCGGCTTCTAATAATAAAAATGACTTGAACAATTAGTATTTTTCTAGTGCTTTTCAGTTGGAAAGGACTTTCCCTTGCAGCACTATTCTGCTATGTATCTTCCATACTTATTCACCTGTATTCTAGCTTTTAGGCAGCCGCAGCCATGATTTAAAGGGCTTCCCTGTGGCTCAGCTGTTAAAGAATCTGCCTTCAATGCAGGAGAGCTGGGTTTGATCCCTAGGTTGGGAAGATCCCCTGGAGAAGGGAAAGGCTACCCACTCCAGTATTCTGGCCTGGAGAGTTCCATGAACTGTGTAATGCATGAGGTTGCAAAGAGTTAGACACGACTGAGCAACTTTTACTCACTCATTCAATAGTAGTTGGAGGTAGATAACTGGGAGCCAGGACTTCCGATCCCTTCACTTGTGTGGAACCATGCTTCACTCAAAATCTTCATGGGAATAGTATAAGCAACATGCATTCACAGGGGTATAATGGAGCAGATAACCTATATACCCCTATGCAGCTGTGTGTTGTCCAATATGGTAGCCCCTAGCTGCATGTGATTCTTGCAAATAAGAAATTGTTTTCAGATTTAATTTTAATTAATTTAAATGTTAAAATTCATACTTCAATTATTAGAAAAAAATTTAAGTATGCTTGAAATAACTTGTGCATGTGAATTTTTCTCAGCTGTAGATTATTCAAGGCTAAATACAGAATCAAGTATTTCTGATGAAAAATTAGTCTCTACTTTGAGATGTGCTTTAGGTGTAAAGTACACCCCAGATTTCAAACTTGGTGTGAAATAATGTAAAATGTCTTGATAATGGTTTTCTTATATTAATTACATGATCCAATGAAAATATTTTGGACTCATTAGGTTAAATATACTATTAAAATTAATTGCATCAATTTTATCTTATTTTTTTAATATCACTGCTAATCCATTGAAAATTTTTATGTAATTTGCATTATATTTTGATTGGATGACACTGGACACAGCCACCTGTAGCAAGTCTCCAGTTGTATCTTCTAAGCAATGAGCAGTGAAGGTCTTTTTTAAACTATGTGTTAAACATCTCTCCCTGAGTTCAGTAGACAAATGTATTTTAGAATCATGGATTGGTAAGTGACATAGGTGTCAAAGTAAAACAACGGGGCTTCAGTGTGGGCTGCATGAACTGTGTAACAACATACGCCTTTATTTTTCATTTTTCCCCTTGTTGTTGTTCAACTTGTTTCTGTTGTGTCTGACTCTTTGCAACCTCATGGACTGCAGCAGGCCAGGCTTCCCTGTCTTTCAGTATCTCCCAGAGTTTGCCCAAACTCATGTCCATTGAGTTGGTGATGCTATCCAACCATCTAATCCTCTGTTGTCCCCTTTTCCTCCTACCCTCAATCTTTTCCAGCACCAAGGTCTTTCCCAGTGAGTTGGCTCTTGGTATCAGGTGGCCAAAGTATTGGAGCTTCAGCTTCAGCGTCAGTACTTCCAATGAATCTTCAGGGTTATTTCCTTTAGGATTGACTGGTTTGATCTCCTTGCCATCCAAGGGACTCTCAGAGTCTTCTCCAACACACAGTTCGAAAGCATCAATTCTTTGGCACTCAGCCTTCTTTATGGTCCAACTTTCACATCTGTATGTGACTACTAGAAAAACCATAGCTTTGATGATATGAAACCTTGACAGCAAAGAGATGTCTCTGATTTTTAATATGCTGTCTGGTTTTGTCATAGCATTTCTTCCAAGGAGGAAGTGTCTGTTAATTGTACATTATAGTAATTGCAATCTGATGGGAAAGGTATGCAGAGCACAAGGGACTCTCATATCCGCCCTTTCTCCATCCACCCCATTCAAATGTTG
Organism: Capricornis sumatraensis; assembly: GCF_032405125.1. Lineage (NCBI taxonomy): Eukaryota > Metazoa > Chordata > Mammalia > Artiodactyla > Bovidae > Capricornis > Capricornis sumatraensis. Next base: position 65,691,606 of record NC_091082.1, read on the forward strand.
CAGCTGACCCAATAATGTCTCTTACAACAGAAGATCCAACCCAGACTGTGCATGGCACAAAGTTACCATGTCACTCCAGTGCCCTTCTATCAGAATGACTAGTTCCTCAGATCTCAGACCTTCCTAATCTTAATACTTTTGAAGATTACAGGCTTATTATTTGTAAAGTGAAAGTAGCTCAGTCGTGTCCGAATCTTGCAACTCCATGGACTATACAGTCCATGAAATTCTCCAGGCCAGAATACTGGAGTGGGTAGCCTTTCCCTTCTCCAGGGTATCTACCCAACCCAGGGATCGAACCCAAGTCTCTGCATTGCAGGCAGATTCTTTACCAGCTGAGCCACAGGGGAAGCCCGATTTGTAGGATGTCCCTAAATTTAGGTTTGTCTGTTTCCTCATGTTGAATTCAAGTTATGAATTTTTGGTCAGAATGTCATGGAAGTGATGTTGTGATCCCATTGAATCCTATTTAGTGGACGTGAGTTGTATTTGTCCAATTTCCAGTGATGTTGACTTTGATCACTTGAATAAGATGGTGGCGGCCAGTTTTGTTCACTGTAACAACGTTTTTCCTCTGAATAAATGATAAACACTTCAAGGAAGATATTTTGAGACTATGAAATATGCTGTTCTTCACCAAATTTTACCTCCTAGTTTATACTGATTTGTATTTCTTGCCAGAGTGGATTATAACCATGACAATTACTAAAGTATGATTTTCTGATTCCATAATTTTTCTATCTGTATTATAAATTATTAACTAATTTATACTACAGATGGGTTTTTATATAATTTATTATATACTAAATTATGGGCTTCCCTGATGGGTTCAGTGGGTAAAGAATCTGCCTGCAATGCAAGAGACACAGGAGATGCAGGTTTGATCCTTGGGTTGGGAAGAACCCCTGGAGGAGGAAATGGCAACCCACTCCAGTATTTTTGCCTGAAAGATGCCAGAGGATCCTGGCAGGCTAAAGTCCAAAGGGTAGCAAAGAGTTGGACACAACTGAGTGAGCACACACATTCTCAGTTATAAATTATGATTATTTTTCTATATTTATTTTTCTCTATATATAAATGATGACTTTAAAATTCAGTTTTTCTACATTTATTAGAAATTATACTCTAAATTTTTGCCTAATTGTATAATTATTTAGAAAATATTTACTTTTTCCCACATGTATTGTGTAAATACAACATGGCTTTTTGGATTCCTGTTTTGTTCAAAGGAATATAACCCATTACTATTGTTGTGTCAAATTGTCCCAAGATTCATGAGGGGAAGCCTTTTAAGGCAGCTCTGTGTCCTTCTGACATGCGCTCATCATTCTTTGGGTACTTTTTAGTCCAGTGGTTTGCAAGAACTGGCTTAAACTGCTTTGTAAGAGCCCATTTTAAATTTCTCAGGAAATTTGCAAGTGCTAACTAACATCGGTGGTGCTTGTGTTATAGAACCTGCCTGCCAATGCAGGAGACATAAGAGATGCGGGTTCAATCCCTGGGTCAGGAAGATCTCCTGGAGAAGGGAACAGCAACCCACTCCAGTATTCTTGCCTGGAGAATTCCATGGACAGAGGAAACTGGCAGGCTAGAGTCCATGGGGTTGCAAAGAGTCAGACGCAACTGACACCTCAAACCGCACAGCTAACGTCAAATTGGTAGCTTAGAATCAAGCATGTTGGGAATATTTACTTACTTCATAGAAACTGGCTAAATCTGCAACCAGAACTTTTCCCTCCAAAGATATAATTGTTAAAAATTTGCCAGCACACAAAAAGTTTCTATCACAAAAAAATGTTCCAGACTCATCTTATACCTTAATTGCTACAGACCTGCAATCATCCATTTCTCCCAGAATCTTTGATTCCTTTTAGTGGAGAACAGTACTTAGAAACCAAGATCCTGAAGCTAGTGAATTATACAGGATGTACTTGGGTGAACTGAACTGGGAACGATTTCTTTGTGTGTATATGTATGTGTACATATATGCTATGAAACATATGTACCATTTACCTATATGCATGTATACATTCTAATTTTAAATAAACATTTTACTTTGGAGTAAATTTAGACTTACAGAAAAGTTAAGAGTGCAGTATTCCTGTGTATCCTTTACCTGGCTTCCTCTAATTTTATCTTTTTGATGGAAGTATAGTTGATTTACACTGCTGTATTATTTCTGCTGTACAGTAAAGTGATTCAGTTATGTGCTCTGTGCTTAGTCACTCAGTTATGCCTGACTCTATGACCCCAGGGACTGTAGCCCACCAGGCTCCTCTGTCCATGGGGATTCTCCTGGCAAAAATACTGGAGTAAGTTTCCATGCCTTCCTCCAGGGGGTCTTCCCAACCCAGGTCTCCCACATCGCAGGCAGATTCTTTACTGTCTGAGCCACCAGGGAACCCAAGAATACTGGAGTGGGTAGCTTATCCCTTCTCTAGGGGGGCTTCCCAGCCCAAGAATGAACCAGTGTCTCCTGCAGTACAGGTGGATTGTTTACCAGTTGAGCTACCCAGGAAGCCCCAATTTAGTTCATATATATATACACACACACACACACACACACACACACACACACACATACTTTCTTTTCAATATTATTTTCCATTGTGGTTTATCACAGGATATTGAATACACTTTTTTTGTGCTATACTGTAGGACAGTAGTTTATCCATGCTATACATAATAGCTTACATCTGCTAACCCCACCTTCCCTCTCATCCCTCCCTGACCCTGTCAACAGCTTTGTTCTCCATGAGTCTGTTTCTGTTTTGTACATAGGTTCATTTCTGTATATTTTAGATTCCACATATAAGTGATATCACGTTATTTGTCTTTCCCTTTTTGCCTTCACTTAGTTTAATAATTTGAAGTTGCATTCATGTTGCTGCAAATAGCATTATTTCATTCTTTTTATGGCTGAGTAGTATTCCATTGTGTATAGATACCACATCCTTTTTATCCATTCATCTGTTGACAGGCATTAAGAGTGTTTCCATATTTTGACTGTTGTGAATAGTGCTGCTATGAACATAGGGGCGCATGTGTCTTTCTGAATTACAGTTTCATTTGGATGTATGTCGGGCTTCTCTGGTGGCTCAGAGGTTAAAGCATCTGCCTGGAATCCTGGAGACCTGAGTTCAATCCCTGGGTCAGGAAGATCCCTGGAGAAGGAAATGGCATCCCACTCCAGTACTCTTGCCTGGAGAATCCCATGGAGGGAGGAGCCTGGTAGGCTACAGTCCATGGGGTCACACGACTGAGCGACTTCACTTTCACTTTCACTTTGGATGTATGTCAGGAGTGAGATTGCTGGATCATACGGGAATTCCATTTTTAGTGTTTTGAGGAACCTCCATAATGTTTTCCATAGTGGCCGCACCAAAATATATTCCCATAAATAGTGTAGGAGGGTTTCCTTTTCTCCATATTCACTCTGGTATTTGCTACTTGTGGACTTTTTAATGATGGCTATTCTAACGTGTGAGGTGGTACCTCATTGTAGTTTTGATTTGCATTTCTCTAATAATTAGCTATATTAAACATCTTTTTATGTGCCTATTTGCCATGTATATTTCCTTTTTGGAGAAATATCTACTTAGGTCTTCTACCCATGGGTTTTGTTGTTGTTGTTGAGTTGTATAAGCTGTTTGTATGTTTTGGAAATTAAGCTCTTATAGGTTGCATCATTTGCAAATATTTTCTCCCATTCTGTAGGTTATCTTTTTGTTTTGTTCACAGTTTCCATTGCTTTGTAAAAGCTTGCACGTTTGGTTAGGTCAAATTTGTTTATTTTTGTTTTTATTTCTATTGCCTTGGGAGACTGACCTAAAACAATGTTGGTGTGATTTATATCTAAGAATGTTTTGCCTATAATCTTTTCTAGGAGTTTTATGGTGTCATGTCTTTATGTTTAAGGCTTTAAGCCATTTTGAATTTATTTTTTGTGTATGGTGTGACAGTGTGTTCTAACTTCATTAATTTACTTGTGGCTATCCAACTTTCACGGTACTACTTGCTGAAGAGACTGTCTTTTTTCTATTGTTTATTCTTGTCTCCTTTGTTGAAGATTAATTGACCATAGGTATGTGGGTTTGTTTCTAGACTCTTTTCTGTTCCATTTACCCATATGTCTGTTTTTGCGTATCATGCTGTTTTGATTACTGTAGCTTTGTCGTATTGTCTGAAGTCTGTGAAGGCTATGCCTCTTGCTTTGTTCTTTTCTTCAGGATTGTTTTGGCAATTCTGGGTGTTTTATAATTCCATATAAATTTTAGGAATATCTCTTATCATTTTGTCAGAAATGTCATGGATAATTTGATAAGGATCACCCTAAATTCCTAGAATGCTTTTGGGTAGTAAGGCCATTTTAACAATATTAATTCTTCCAATCCAAAAACATGGAATATCTTTTTGTTTCTTTGAATCATCTTCAGTTTTCTTGGTCAAGTCTTATTGTTCTCAGTGTATAAGTTTTTCACCTCCCTGATCAGGTTTGTTTTTAAGTATTTTAATTTTGGGGTGGTGTGATTTTAAAAGGTATTTCTTTTTACATTCCATTTTTGATGTTTCATTGTGAGTGCAAAGAAATACAACTGATTTCTGTCTGTTAATCTTGTGTCCTGCTCCCTTGCTGAATTTGTTTATCAGTTCTAGTAGTTTCTGTGTGAAGTCCTTAGGGTTTTCTGTATATAATACCATGTCATATGCATATAATGACAATTTTTACTCTTTCCTTCCAATTTGGATACTTTTATTTCTTTTTCATGTTTGACTATTGTGGCTGAGACTTCTAATACTGTGATGAATAGAAGAGGTGAGAGTATCCTTGCTTTGTTCCAGATTTTAGCAGGAAGGTTTTCAGCTTTTCACTGTTGAATATAATATTGGTTGTGGATTTGTCATAAGTTACTTTTATTATGTTGATATATGTTCCCTTTATACCCACTTGGGTAAGAGTTTTTGTCATTAATGGATATTGAATTTTGTCAAATGCTTTTTCTGAATCAATTGAGATGATCCTGGGGTTTTCATTGTTTGCTTTATTGGTGTGGTATATCACATTGATTTTGCATATGTTGAACAGTCCGTATGAAATTGGGATGCATCCCACCTGGTTGTGGTGCATGATCTTTTCATATGTTGGAGTCAGTTTGCTAATATTTTCTTGAGAATTTTTGCATCTATATTCATTGGAGATATTGGCCTGTGATTTCCTGTTTTGGTGGTATCTTGTCTGGTTTTGGTATCAGGATGATGGTGGCTTCATAGAATATCTTTGAGAGTGTTCCCTTCAATTTTTTGAAGATTTTGAGAAGGATTGGTGTGAGTTTTTCTTGTATATTTGATTGAACTTGTCTGTAAAGTCATCTAGTCTGGGGCTTTTGTTTGTAGGGAAGTTTTTTTTTTAATTAATTTATTTTTTTAATTGAATGATAATTGCCTTACAGAATTTTGTTGTTTTTTGTCAAACCCCACATGAATCAGCCATAGGTATACATATGTCCCCTCCCTCTTGAACTTTCCTCCCATCTCCCTCCCCATCCAACCCTCCTAGGTTGGTACAGAGCCCCTGATTGAGTTCCCTGAGGCATACAGCAAATTTGTAGGGACATTTTAAAGTTACAGATTATATTTCACTTCTAGTGATTGATCTGTTCAAATGATTAATGTCTTCTTCATTCAGTTTTGGTGAACTCTATGTTTCTAGAAACTTGGTCCATTTCTTCTAAGTTGTTGAATTTGTTGGCATCTTATTGTTCATAGTATTCTCTTATGTTCTTTTGTATTTCTATATCAGTTGATTTATCTCCTTTTTTATTTCATATATTGTTTATTTAGGTTCTCTCTTCTTGGTGAGTCTGGCCAGAAATTTATCAATTTTGTCTACCCTTTCAAGGATCCAGCTTTTGGTTTTATTGATTTTTATGTATTGTTTTTTGAATCTCTATTTTATTTATTTCCTTCCTTCTGCTGACCTTAAGTTTTATTTTTTCTTCTATTTCTAATTATTTTAAGTGTTAGGTAGGCTGTTTATTTGAGATTTTTCATGTGTGTGTGTGTGTGTGTGTTTAAGGAAGGCCTGAATTGTTATGGAGTTCCCTCTCAGAACCACTTATGCTGCATACAGTGGATTTTGTATAGTTGTGTTTTCATTGTCATTTGCCTCAACGTATTTGTTAAATTTCCTTTGATCTCATCTTTAACCCATGGTTTTTTAGTAGCATATTGTTTTGCTAATATTGTTTAGTTGCTGAGTCATGTGCGATTCTTTATGACCCCATAGACTGTAGACTGCCAGGCTCCTCTGTCCATGGGATTTCCCAGGCAAGAATACTAGAGTGGGCTGTCATTTCTTTCTCCAGGGAATCTTCCCAACCCAAGGATCAAACCTGCATCTCTTGCATTGTCAGGCAGATTCTTTACCACTGAACCATCTGGGAAACCCAGCGTGTTGTTTAGTCTCCATATAATTTTTTTTCCCTTATTTCTCTTTCTGTGATTGATCCCTAGTTCCATGTAGCTTTCTTTGATTTTAATATCTTATGTAACTGAGGAATACATGTCAAAACAAAATTAACATTGCTGGAGTACTATTAACTAGACTCAAACTACTTAGATTTCATCAATTTTCCCACTAGTATCATTTTTCTGTTCCAGAATTCAATCCAGAATATATTACATTTAACATATACACACAAACACATACTTTTATTCTATCCATCTATTTCTTTCAAAGAAATCCAAGTCCAAAATCTTTCCATCTCTTTATAACCCTCTATTTCTCTACCTATGTTTAGAACTTCAAGTTTATACCTCTAATCCCAAGGCCATGCCACAGGGTTTATCCTAGCTTTTGTATTTCCCATATCTATAACTTTCTTAACCATGAGAAACTTAGCTCTTATTATCCTCAGTATATTCACTTACTGGCTAGACCCCCTTTGTGTGCATGCTCAGTCTGTCAGTCATGTCTGACTCTTTGTGACCTCATGGACTGTAGCCTGACAGGTGCCTCTGTGTATGAAATTTTCCAGGCAAGAATACTGGAGTGGGTTGCCATTGCCTACTCCAGGGGATCTTCCTGATCCAGGGATTGTACCCACATCTCCTGCATTGGCAGTCAGATTCTTTACGACTAAGCCACCTGGACAACCCCTAGATGCCCCTGTATGTAACCAGTTTTCTTCCTCCACTAGTTGTTGCCCATTTCAACCACCAATCTCACATGATTTAAGACCCTTACTATGTCGCCCCTATCATATAGGCCTATTGACTTTTTGACTGAATTAGGGAAGAAAGTCGGAAGGCAAGAAGTTGTAAAAAGTTTCTTAATCTCTTAGAATCTCACTTTCCTTCTATTAAGTGCTCAGGGATCAATAATACCCACCTTGTTGCAAGTAAAGTGCTTAGCACAGCATCCAGTAGAAAATAAGCCCTCAGTAAATAGGACTTTGTACCATGATTAACCTAACATTATAAACTAATCACATGCAATTTGGGGGGTCAAGCAGAGTGATGTGGCAAGTGGCAGTGCATACCATACATGCACACGTTTTCATCTGCTCAGTCTGTCTATGTCTTTTGGTTGGTGCATTTAATCCATTTATCCATTTACATTTAAGGTAATTATCAATATGTATGATCCTGACTGTTTTCTTAATTGTTTTGGGTTTATTTTCTGTAGGTAGGTCTTTTCCTTCTCTTGTTTCCTGCCTAGAGAAGTTCCTTAAGCATTTGTTGTAAAGTTGGTTTGGTGGTGCTGAATTCTCTTAACTTTTGCTTGTCTGGAAAGCTTTTGATTTCTCCATCAAATCTGAAGGAGACTTGCTGGGTAGAATATCCTTGGTTGTAGGTTGTTCCCTTTCATCACTTTAAATATATCATGCCATTCCCTTCTGGCTTGTAGAGTTTCTGTTGAGAAATCAGCTGATAGGCTGATGGGAGTTCCTTTGTGTGTTATTTGTCAATTTTCCCTTGTTGCTTTTAATATTTTAGCTCTGTCTTTAATTTTTGTCAGTTAGATTACTGTGTGTCTTGGTGTGTTCCTTCTTGGGTTTATCCTGCCTGGAACTCTCTGTGCTTCCCGTACTTGGCTGACTCTTTCCTTTCCTATGTTAGAGAAGTTTTCAGCTATTATCTCTTCAAGTATTTTTTCAGGTCTTTTCTCTTTCTGGTACCCCAATAATGCAAATGCTGGTGCATTTAAAAGAAGAGAAGCAAAAAAGCAAAGGAGAAAAGGAAAGATATACCCATTTGAATGCAGAGGAGAGATAAGAAAGCTTTCCTCAGTGATCAGTGCAAAGAAATAGAGGAAGACAATAGAATGGGAAAGACTAGAGATCTCTTCAAGAAAATTAGATACCAAGGGAACATTTCATGCAAACATGGGCTCAATAAAGGACAGAAATGGTATGGACCTAACAGAAGCAGAAGATATTAAGAGATGACAAGAATACAAAGAAGAACTATACAAAAAAGATCTTCACAGCCCAGATAATCATGATGGCATGATCGTTCACCTAGAGCCAGACATCCTGAAATGTGAAGTCAAGTGGGCTTTAGGAAGCATCACTATGAACAAAGCTAGTAAAGGTGATGGAATTCCAGTTTAGCTATTTCAAATCCTGAAAGATGATGCTGTGAAAGTGCTGCACTCAATATGCCAGCAAATTTGGAAAACTGCTATTGCCACAGGACTGGAAAAGATTAGTTTTCATTCCAATCCCTAACAAAGGCAATGCCAAAGAATCCTCAGACGACTGCACAGTTGCACTCATCTCACACGCTAGTAAAGTAATGTTCAAAATTCTCCAAGCCAGGCTTCAACAATACATGAACTGTGAACTTCTAGATGTTCACACTGGTTTTAGAAAAGGCAGAGGAACCAGAGATCAAATTGCCAACATCTGCTGGATCATCAAAAAAGCAAGAAAGTTCCAGAAAAACATCTATTTCTGCTTTATTGACTATGCCAAAGCCTTTGACTGTGTGGAAAATTCTGAAAGAGATGGGAATACAAGACCACCTTACCTGCCTTTTGAGAAATCTGTATGCAGGCCAGGAAGCAACAGTTAGAACTGGACATGGAACAACAGACTGGTTCCAAATAAGAATAGGAGTACGTCAAGGCTGTATATTGACACCCTTATTAACTTCTATGCAGAGTACATCATGAGAAACTCTGGGCTTGATGAAGGAAGCTGGAATCAAGCTGGAATCAAGATTGCTGGGAGAAATGTCAGTAACCTCAGATATGCAGATGACACCACCCTTATGGCACAAAGTGAAGAAGAACTAAAGAGCCTCTTGATGAAAGTGAAAGAGGAGAGTGAAAAAGTTAGTTTAAAGCTCAACATTCAGAAAACAAAGATCATGGCATCGGGTCCCATCAATTCATGGCAAATAGATGGAGAAACAGTGGAAACAGTGAGAGAGTTTATTTTTTTGGCTAAAAAACCACTGCAGATTATGACTGCAGCCATGAAACTAAAAGACGCTTACTCCTTGGAAGGAAAGTTATGACCAACCTAGACAGCATATTAAAAAGCAGATACATCACTTTGCCAACAAAGGCCTGTCTAGTCAAGGCTATGGTTTTTCCAGTGGTCATGTATGGATGTGAGAGTTGGACTATAAAGAAAGCTGAGCACCAAAGAATTGATGCTTTTGAACTGTGGTGTTGGAGAAGACCCTTGAGAGTCCCTTGGACTGCAAGGAGATCCAACCAGTCCGTCCTAAAGGAAATCAATCCTGAATATTCATTGAAAGGACTGATGTTGAAGCTGAAACTCCAATACTTTGGCCACCTGATGTGAAGAGCTGACTCATTTGAAAAACACTGATGCTGGGAAATATTGAAGGTCGGAGGAGAAGTGGGCAACAGAGGATGAGATGGTTGAATGGCATCACTGACTCAATGGACATGAGTTTGGGTAAACTCCAGGAGTTGGTGATGGACAGGGAGGCTTGGCATGCTTCAGTCCTTGGGGGTCACAAAGAGCTGGACACAACTGAGCAACTGAACTGACTGACTGGTGCATTTAATGTTGTCCCAGAGGTCTCTTAAGTTGTCTTCTTTTCATTCTTTTTTGCTATAATCTGTTCTGCAGCAGTGATTTACACCATTCTGTCCTCCAGGTCATTTATCTATTCTTCTGCCTCAGTTATTCTGCTATTGATTCCTTCCAGTGTATCACTCATCTGTTAGCTCTTTAATTCTTCTAGGTCTTTGGTAAGCATTTCTTGCATCTTTTTAATCTTTGCCTCCATGCTTTTTCCAAGATCCCAAATCATCTTCACTATCATTATTCTGAGTTCTTTTTCTGGAAGGCTGCCTATCTCCACTTTGTTTAGGTGATTTTCCTGGTGTTTTATCTTGTCCCTTCATTTGGGACATGATTTTCTGCTTTTTCATGCTGATTAACTTTCTATAACGTGGTTTTTATTTTAGTCGCTGTGGGACTATGATTTTTTCTTTTCTTTTTTTTTTTTTTGCTTCTTCTGTCTGCTCTCTGATGGAGGAGACTAAGAGGCTTTTTTTCGGTAGGTTCCAGCATTCTCCTGTTGATGGTTGTTCAACAGCTAGTTGTGATTTTAATGCTCTCACAGTAGTTTTCTAAAGATTTAGACTGACAATAGCACAATTCAAAATTGGGCTGAAAATAATTTTATCTCAGTTTTGATTTGGAAGTTGCTGATTGAAGCCTCAGTTATCCCTGAGTTGTGGACATATGCAAATTCTGTTTAGCGTAGAGTCTTCCCAATGTGACTTTGGCTAAGAAGGCTTGTCATAAGAAAGTTGTAACAAAGATTCATACTCACCTTGCTTTCAAAGAAATCCAAGGACTGCCTTCTAGTCTTTTCTCCCACAGTCCCCTCATGCATTTTACATTCTGGCTAAATGGAATGTTCTTTGTCCAGTAAACATTAGTTGGAATAATGTGTAGATATTTATTAACTTTCCTAAAAGGAAAGAAGTGGGAAACTTGTTACCACATTTTACAAAAGGCTTAATTTGTCAAAAATAGTTTAAGTAGTCAGTAGCAGTGTGAGACTGAATTGTGAATTAAGACTTTAAAAGCTTTGCTCTAGTTCTTCCACTGAAGTCTCTGAAAGCTTTTTGCACAAGGATCTCCAGATAGTACCAGAACTGCTACAGTCTAAGTATAGTTTCTCCTTTCAGTGGAGATAGAACTTGCTATTAAAGAATGGAGTGAAATTGTTAGTCACTCAGTTGTATCTGAGTGTTTGCCACCCCATGGACTGTAGCCCACCAGGCTCCTCTGTCCATGGAATTCTCCAGGCAAGAATACCAGAGTGGGTTGCCATTCCCTTCTCCAGGGGATCTTCCCGACCCAGGGATCAAACCAGGGTGTTCTTCATTGCAGGCAGATTCTTCATCATCTGAGCCACCAGGGAAGCAAAGGAACGTCATAAACAAGCAAGCAAACAAATAAAATCAGCAGTTACATGACATGATCAACACAAATAAAAACCTTAACTCCTCAATATGATACTGAAGAGACCCTAGATTCAAAGCACCCCTCCTTCTCTACCACTTCCTAGAGTGGAGGTTTTGGTGATCTGGGTAGGGCAGAGTGAGCTTTGCATCAGCACAAAGGATTGCATGGCAATAAGCCATGTCAGCTTAAGCCAGATGGAGAGAGAGTGCTCAGTAAACTCTTATAGAATGCTGATTTTAGTGTGGGAATACCTGCTTCTGTTAACCTGCCATTATTAATACAATATTATTGGTAATATTGGTAATATACGAGCCACCTGTAGTAATCCTAGCAAAAGAAGGTGAATAATTTAGTCTGAGAACTAAAGAGTAGATATATAGTGATGGATAAGCATGTTTCCCTTAGACAATCTTTCCAAACCACCACTGGCCTCACAACCATACTTTTAGAAATGGTGCCCCTGGGTCATCAGTCCCCAAAAAGTTGACTAGTGATCTCTTTATCTACCTGGTAACCTCCCAGCTGCCACCATACCATACACACTGCTCCCAACACACCCGACTTAGCGATGGCGTCCCCTTTGTCTCTTCACGCCACCCTCCCCCAGCTGCCTGCAGTACCAGTCCAGGGCCCGAGGGAGAAAACATTTGCCTTCATCAAAAAACAAACAACTGAAAAACCACTTAGAGATGGGTTTCTTGGACCCCGCTACAGAAAGGGATCATGATTCTTTCTCAGTGTACTTATTGACATTCATTGAGCAGCATATAGTTTATTTTAGCTAGAGTTTGTGATGTAGCATCTATATTTAATTCCACAAGCTGTCAGGCAACTCATGTATTTACAAACACAATCCCGGAAACAATGTTGTTTGCTGGTCACAGCTGCATCTGTAACATCTCTGGAGCTCTGTACTGTTTGGCAGAGCTCAGGGCATTATCACTTTACATTCTGGTCTGTGCCAAGGCCCCAGTAGGGCAGAGCTGAGGCTAAAAGTTCAGATTCCATGACAGGTGTGGCAGAAGGCCAGGAGCGAGAGTCACTGTGAGGGCTGCGGATCACGATGGAGGTCCTCGTCAGCCCACCTCAGTGCTGCGGCCTGCACGGTGGTGGCCAGTCTCCGTGTCGTTGGCCTCGACTTCTTTCGGCTTCTCAGTCCTGAGAGAAACACTTAAATTTGCCTGTGTAGACAGAGGCTTGCTCCTCTGGGAAGTGAGCTGGGGCTTCAACAATGGAAGCCAGACCATAGGGAAGGAGGCAGGAACAGAAGAGTCTTCCTCTCTGGAGGGTGGAACCAGCTGCCTGCCAGGGATGTGGTGGGGATGACTAAGTCAGCTTCAGTAGCTGGACCAGGGAGAGTGGCTGGCCAGAGCCAGGGGCAGGCACCAAATGGCACGCTTCAGGCAGTCTTGGTAACAGAATATATAAAGAGGGCTATATTAAGAGCTGGTGGGACAGTTCCACATTAGACAAAGTGAAAGTGAAAGTGAGGTAGCTCAGTCGTGTCCGACTCTTCGAGACCCCGTGGGCTGTAGCCTACCAGGCTCCTTCCTCCAAGGGATTCTCCAGGCAAGAATACTGGAGCAGGTTGCCATTTCCTTCTCCAGGAGATCTTCCCGACCCAGGGGTTGAACCAGGGTCTCCCGCATTACAGGCAGACACTTTAACCTCTGAGCCACCAGGGAAGCCCAAATTAGACAAAGGGACAAGTAATTCTTGGAGATCTGTCTCCTACGATGGGAAATGGGAAACTGAGAGCAAGGGGTGCAGGATCTAGAAATAACAAAGTATTAAAAAGCAGAGACACCACTTTGCTAACAAAGGTCCATCTAGTCAAAGATATGGTTTTTCCAGTAGTCACATACAGATGTGAGAGTTGGACCATAAAGAAGGCTGAGTGCTGAAGAACTGATGCTTTCAAACTGTGGTGCTGCAGAAGACTCCTGAGAGTTTGTTGGACAGCAAGGAGATCAAACTAGATGATCCTAAAGGTAACCAGTCCTGAATATTCATTGAAAGGACTAAAGCTGAAACTCCAATACTTTGGCCACCTGATGAGAAGAGCTGACTCATTGGAAAAGACCCAGATGCTTTCATTGGCAAAGACTTAAGGGCAGGAGGAGAAGGGGGCAACAGAGGATGAGGTGGTTGGATGCCATCACTGACTCAATGGACATGAGTTTGAGCAAATTCTAGGAGATAGTGAAGGATAGGGAAGCCTGGTGTGCTGTAATCCATGGGGTTGCAAAGAGTTGGACAGGATTTAGCAACTGAACATCAACAACAGTTGGGTTTGGGGTGGCCTAAGGAAAGAGCACTGTAACTCAGGGCATGCAGGATACCAGCAGTTGTGGGTTGTCTATCAGGGCCCAGGTTGGGGAAACACACCTGACCTTACGGTTTTTTAAGATAGCACAAGGGATATATAGCTACCTTCTTATAAGGCCCATGCTGACAGACCATCTGAACAGGAGCCGCAAAGCTTCCCCCAAAGTAGAAGGTTTAAGCATCCTTTTCCAAGCCAGGAAATGGATTTTAGGTGAATGTTGCTTTTGTTCTCTAAGATTTTTAGGCTTGTCATCAATCTGTAGAGATTTTTTAAATGAGGGTGACCAAGAGGAATTTAGTATAACCTTCTGTGACCACAATTCCCTTATCAGATTAACATCTATGGATCTTAGGTCAATAGGTGGCTTACACTGTCCAAAGGACTTTTTTGGGATACCGTCACTGACTTCTCTGTTCTTGAGTCTGTTCCTCTGTAAAAATGGGCGTAACAGCAACATCAACCTCATAAAGTATTTTAAGAATTAAGTGAGCCAATGAATGAAAAGTTTTTAGATCAATGTCTGGCACATAATAACTGGTATCAAAACATAATTGTCAATGATGATGGTAACTCTGGAATTCATGGATTTCAGCTTCTGAAAATTTCAATTAACTTCTGACATGAATGAGTAAGATAAAGACAAAATGTGCCCTAGGCTTAGTGCTAAGAAGCCCAGGTTCATGTCTTGTTTTTGCCCCCAAATCTTGAATAATGCACTATAACTCACTGAACTTCTGTGGCCCTACAATTTTTTTTAATCAGTCAAACAGTGTGAAGGGGGTTCCATCAATGGCTTGCACTGGAGAGTTACATCAAAATCTTCTTGGAGGTTTTGCAAATATAAAATATAGAAATACACTCCAACCCAAGATACCAGTTATTCCTCTCTCCTCCTCCTTCCTTATCTCCATGCCACTCCTCTTTCCTCCAGCACACGTACCACGTACACACTCCGGGCTGCTGAGAACACTGGGGCCAGGCAATCTCTAGGATCTTACTCCTTGCCTCTGGTTCCATGATCTGATCAGGTGCAAATTTATCAGAAACCAAAGACTGTAGGAAGGCAAAGGAAGCAAGTAACCAACACAGAGGCTAGTGTTGACAGGCATTTTGGAGAACATGAGTTTCAAAGATGTGCTAGATATAGACTTACAGAGAAAAAAGGAAGACAGGAGTGGGTGTATGGTGCAACCCATGGCCAGACTCTCACAGGTCAAGCGACAGAGGCCACAGATAGAGGCAAAAGGACTATCCACCTCTGCTGTCATTAACTAGAGACTGCTGGGAGAAGAGGACCAGTTAGGCCACTGGAGTCACCTGTAGAGAGCCTGGAGGGCTAAGGAGGACATATTTTTAGCAGAGACTTTGTCTTCCCAGGCTTCTTACCTGTAAGCAACATGCCCACATTGAATGAGGTGGTGGCTCATTGAATGCAGTGGTGGCTCTGGACTCTGCTGCTGCTGCTAAGTCACTTCAGTCGTGTCCGACTCTGTGTGACCCCATAGACGGCAGCCCCCCAGGCTCCCCCGTCCCTGGGACTCTCCAGGCAAGAACACTGGAGTGGGTTGCCATTTCCTTTTCTAATGCATGAAAGTGAGAAGTGAAAGGGAAGTCGCTCAGTCATGTCCGACTCTTCGCGACCCCATGGACCGCAGCCTACCAGGCTCTGTCTGTGGGATTTTCCAGGCAAGAGTACTGGAGTGCGGTGCCAACGCCTTCTCCTCTCTGGACTCTATTGGGCTACAAAAACCTATGTTGATGCCTTGGAAGAAACAACAGTGAACACACACAGCACTCACCAGGGACCAGGCACTTTTTAGGGGTTTTACAAATGTCATCACATTTAATGCCCATAGCCCTATGAGAAGGCACTATTATTATTCTTTTTTTAAAAAACAGTTGAGGAAGCTGAGCCAAGAGAGGTGAAGCCAACCTGAGAGCCAGGCATTCTGGCTCTGTGGTCTCTGCTCATTACTCCTCCACTGCGGAGCAGCTGATGGGGGCTCGGTGCCTGGGGGAGGAAGGAAGACAGGTTTGTTCTCAGGCCACAGGGAGCTGCTGAGGTGTAATGGAAATGGTTTTGAGGAAGGTTGATCTGCATGGAGATCAGGTTTCAAAGGCTTTGGAATGTGCAGCTTTTCACATAGAGATTCTAGTCTGCCTTGCCTTCTTTCTCTTTTCTGGAGAACCCCGTGACCTCAAGGGAAGCTCTGGGCCAGAGGGGCCACGTGGGTCTGCGCACAGTGACCCAGGCTTTATCACATGAGGCTCTGGGTGAGTCTCTCAGTTGGCTTGTCTCCCCAAGAAAAGTGTCAAGGACACCTGGCAGGCAAGTCTGAAGCCTGCCACTGACAGATGAATCCGTCCTTGATGAGTGAAGGGCTGCTTATCACATAGCAAAAACTTGTGAACTGGGGGCCCTGAGGGGATGGAGCCTATGAGGTCTCATGTCAGTAAAGTTCTGTGTGAGTATGTGTGTGGGAGAGAAAGAGGGAGGGAGAGAACATTATTCTTTTAAGCTCATTACAGAATCTTCAAGTTCTATATTTTTTGTTGCTCCCTGAAGACAAGTATTGGGTCTATCTTGTACCGTCATCCAGTATGGTCCTTGTGCATAGAAACTGCTTATTAACTGGTTGTCTATTCCATGGACAGAGGTGAGGGAGGGTGAGGAGAGCTGAGTGATAGATTTTAGAGTCGAATATGTGAGTTTGACTTATGCTTTCTTGTGGAATGGTCTCCATCAAGTCCCTTCACCTCTCACAGTCTCTCCTCTTAAAGGTCTCCTATGAATACAAGGCCATTTAGTAATTATTGGGTTGGCCAGAAAGTTCGTTTGGGTTTTTCTGTAACCTCTGATGAAAAGCCCCAATGAACTTTTTAGCCAACCTAATAGTCATCATGATTAGCACTTACCTTTCTTTGCACACATCATCGTTAACACTGTTAACCTGATTCTGTGCAGGGAGGCTATCCCTATGCCTCTCTTAAGTTTAGTAGTGGGGAATGCATCAAGTGTACCCTGCCAATTCCATGCCACTTTGGGGGTGGGGTGGGTGACACTGAAAGTCACATCCAGAGCCTGGAGGGGACAGTGGCAGCTGGGGTGTGACATCTTCCCCAGGTGCACATGGGGAATGATGGGCACTGTTGAAGCTCTCTGATGTGCTACCAGGAGTGTGTTATAAGGGTCAAAACACCATGGTTAGGGTCTGTTGAGGCTGGCACATCATCCCAACAAGAGAGGAGAATGCAAGTCATTCATCTGAACTGGTAGTGCTCCCATCCATCCTCCCCTTTGGGAACCTCCACTACAGGATGTCCTGTCATTTTTCTGGTCTGCTGTCCCTTTCCAGTCAAAACAGGAGGTTTTAAAAGAGGTTTTACATCAAGATGCCATGGATGAAAAGAGTAACATTTTCTGTGAGTCTGTACCACGGATGCCCTTAGATTTATTCAAGAAAACATCTCTTCAATAGAGTTGGCCAATTAACCACTCAAATGACTTGAAAACATATTTAATGTCACTGCCTAATCACTTTATTAAATGTCACTGCTCCAACAGGCAAGAATCTCTGCTTTATCCCTCACTTCTCTTATGCTTCACTCCCTTTCTAAAACAAAGAACCTCCTCCCAAAGAAAACTAAAATCTCAGAGCCTCATCCCTTATATCTGTCCTCCTTTTATCTGCTTAGAACTAAGGGATTTCAGCATTGGGCAGGACCATAGGGACTATTTCACAGATGACCAAAGGGAGGCTCTCAGAGAGAAGTGACTTGCTCCCAAGGGAATAAACTTGTAAGTGGAAAAGCCTGTGTATTTTTATAGCTGTAAATCATGTGAGTGGTGCACGAAGTGAAAATACTAGAGGAACCAGAATAGGTAGACCCAAATCTGCCGCCAACATACATGACCTTATGCAACTCGCTTATCTATTCCTAGGCTCGGTGTTCTCATCTGTTAAAAGGGGAGCCTAAAATCTGAGAAACAAAGATCGAGCGTCATTTTATTATCTTTTGCTTCTTAAGCAGTAACTATTGGTGTGTTCTATTTTCTACACAAATAGAAAGTGATGTCTGCTGGTGTTAAGGATAAGTGTTAACAAATTAACTCTTTTGTTAATTACAATAAAATAGCAATAGATTAGCCATATCCTTGACTTTCAATAGCTTGTTGTTGTCTAGTTGCTAAATTGTGTCTATTTTGTGACTTCATGGACTATAGCCAGCCAGGCTCCTTGGTCCACGGGATTCTCCAGGCAAGAATACTGGAGTGGGTTGCCGTTTCTTTTTGCAGGGAATCTTCCTGACCTAGGGGTAGGACCTGCATGTCCTGCATCGGCAGGCAGATGCTTTACCTCTGAGCCGCCCGGGTTTAGCCATGTCTTTACCTCCTCTAACACGTAACCTGCCCCCTGCACAGTGTTTGTCAGTCAACTCTGGCTCCCTTGCCAAGATTTAGTACTTGAGCAGCTAATGTCCCAGATTCTGATTGTTCTGTAGACACACCTAGCATGCATGAAGATGGAGACCAGCAGGAGGAGAGAAGAGAGTCCCCATAAGTCTTCAGCTGGGTGACATCTTGATGGAGATGTGATTCTTATAAGCTCTCCCCTGGAGACCACACTGCCCACTTGTCATGTGATTTCATATGCATTTATTTTCTCAGTTGACAAAACTGGAACCCATCGAAATCATGGCTTAATGGACAGATCTGAGCTAACATACAAAGGAAAAGTCAAGACTAATTCTACTAGTACCTTTGGGCTAAAACTTTGTTATTTGTATTGGTGTAAAACTCTGTCCTGAGTTGTTGTTTCTGTTGTTCAGTTGCTCATTCATGTCTGAATCTGTGACCCCCATGGACTTCAGCACACCAGGCTTCCCTGTCCTTCCCCATCTTCCAGAGCTTGTATAAACTCATGTCCATTAAGTCTGTGGTGCCATTCAACCATCTCATCCTCTGGCATCCTCTTCTCCGCCTGCCTTCGATCTTTCCCAGCATCAGCGTCTTTTCTAATGAGTCAGCACTTCGCATCAGGTGTCAAAAGTTTTGAGCTTCAGTTTCAGCATCAGTGCTTTTAATGAATATTTAGGATTGATTTCCTTTAAGATTGACAGGTTTGATCTCCTTGCAGTCCAAGGGTCTCTCAAGAGTCTTCTCCAACACCACAGTTCAAAAGCATCAGTTCTTCAGTGCTCAGCCTTCTTTATGGTCCAACTCTCATATCCATATCTGACTACTGGAAAAACCATAGCTTTGACTAGAAGGACCTTTGTTGGCAAAGTAATGTCTCTGCTTTTTAATATGCTGTCTAGGTTTGGCATAGCTTTTCTTCCAAGGAACAAGTGTCTTGTAATTTCACGGCTGCAGTCACCATCTGCAGTGAGTTTGGAGCCCAAGAAAATAAAGTCTGTCACTGTTTCCATTGTTTCCCCATCTTTTTGCCATGAAGTGATGGGACCGGATGCCTTGATCTTTGTATTTTGAATATTGAGTTTTAAGTCAGCTTTTTCACTCTCCTCTTTCACTTTCATCAAGAGGCTCTTTAGTTCCTCTTTACTTTCTGCCATAATGGTGATGTCATCTGCATATCTGAGGTTATTGATGTTTCTCCTGGAAATTTTGATTCCAGCTTGTGCTTCATCCAGCCTGGCATTTTGCATTTTATAGTCTGAATATAAGTTAAATAAGCAGGGTGACAATATACAGTCTTGATGTACTTCTTTCCCAATTTTTAACCAGTCCATTGTTCCATGTCCAGTTCTAATGGTTGCTTCTTGACCTGAATACAGATTTTTCAGGAGGCAGGTAAGGTGGTCTAGTATTCCCATCTCTTTAAGAATTTTCCAGTTTGTTGTGATCAACACAGTCAAAGGTTTTAGCATAGTGGATGAGGCGGAAGTTGATGTTTTTCTGGAATTCTCTTGCTTTTTCTATGATTCATCATGTTGGCAATTTGATGTCTGGTTCCTCTGTCTTTTCTAAAACCAGCTTGAACATCTGAAAGTTCATAGTTCACGTATTGCTGAAGCCTGGCTTGGAGAATTTTGAGCATTACTTTACTAGCGTGTGAGATGAGTGCAATTTTGCAGTAGTTTGAGCATTCTTTGGCATTGCCTTTCTTTGGGATTGGCATGAAAACTGACCTTTTCCAGTCCTGTGGCCACTGCTGAGTTTTCCAAATATGCTGGCATATTGAGTGCAGCACTTTCACAGCATCATCATCATCTTTTAGGATTTGAAATAGATCAGCTGAAATTCCATCACCTCCACCAGCTTTGTTTGTAATGATGCTTCCTAAGCCCTGCTTGACTTTGCACTCCAAGATATCGGACTCTAGGTGAGTGATCACACCATCATGGTTACTTGGGTCATTAAGATCTTTTTGGTACAATTTTTCTGTGTATTCTTGCCACCTCTTCCTGATACGTTCTGCTCCTGTTAGGTTCATATCATTTCTGCCCTTTATTGTGCCCATCTTTGCATGAAATGTTCCCTTGGTGTCTCTAGTTTTCTTGAAGAGAACTCTAGAATTTCCCATTCTATTATTTTCCTCTCTTTGCGTTGGTCACTTAGGAAGGCTTTCTTATCTCTCTTTGCTATACTTTGGAACTCTGCATTCTGATGGGTATATCTTTCCTTATCTCTTTTCCCTTTCACTTCTCTTCTTTTCTCAGCTGTTTGCAAGACCTCCTCAGACAACCAGTTTGCCTTTTTGCATTTCTTTTTCTTGGGGACAGTTCTGATCACCGCCTCCTGTACAGTGTTATGAACTGTAGTTCTTTCCATCTATAGTTCTTTCCATCACTCTATCAGATCTAATCCCTTGAACCTATTTCTCACTTCCACTGTATAATCATAAGGGATTCAGTTTAGGTCATTCCTAAATGGCCTAGTGGTTTTCCATACTTTCTTCAAGTTAATTCTGAATTTTGCAATAAGGAGTTCATGATTTGAGCCACAGTCAGCTCCCAGTCTTGTTTTTGCTGACTGTATAGAGCTTCTCCATCTTTGACTGCAAAGAATATAATCAATCTGATTTCGGTATTGACTATCTGGTGATGTCCATGTGTAGAGTCTCCTCTTGTGTTGTTGGAAGAAGGTGTTTGCTATGACCAGTGTGTTCTCTTAGCGAAACTTTGTGAACCTTTGTCCTGCTTCATTTTGTACTCCAAGACCAAACTTGCCTATTACTCCATTTATCTCTTGACTTCCTACTCTTGCATTCCAGTCCCCTATGAAAAAAAAGGGCACCTTTTTTGTGTGTGTTAGTTCTAGAAGGTCTTTTAGATCTTCACAGAACCCATCAACTTCAGCTTCTTTGGCATTAGTGGTTGGGGCATAGACTTGGATTACTGTGATACTGAATGGTTTGCCTAGGAAATGAACAGAGATCATTCTGTCATTTTTGAAATTGCATGCAAATACTGCCTTTCATACTCTTTTGTTGACTATGAGGGATACTCCATTTCTTCTAAAGAATTCTTGCCCACAGTAGTAGATATAATGGCCATCTGAATTAAATTTGCTCATTCCGGTCCATTTTAGTTCACTGTTTCCTAAAATGTCAGTGTTCACTGTTGCCATCTCCTGTTTGACCACTTCCAATTTATCTTGGACCTAACATTCCAGGTTGCTATGCAATATTTTTCTTTACAGCATTGGACTTTACTTTTACCCCCAGACATAGCCACAACTGGGCATTGTTTCCACTTTGGCTCAGCCTCTTCATTTCTTCTGGAGCTATTTCTCTACTCTTCTCCAGTAGCATATTAGGCACCTACTGGCCTGGGGAGTTCATCTTTTTTTTTTTTTTTTTTTTTGCCTTTTCATGCTGTTCATGGGGTTCTCAAGGCAAGAATGCTGAAGTGGTTTGCCATTCCTTCTCCACTGCACCATGTTTTGTCAGAACTCTCAACCATGACCTGTCCTTCTTGGGTGGCCCTACACGGCATGGCTCATAGTTTCATTGATTTAGACAAGGCTGTGGTCCATGTGATCAGTTTGGTTAGTTTTCTGTGATTGTGATTTTCATCCTGTCTGGCCTCTGATGTGTCAGGATAAGAGGCTTACAGAGGCTTCCTTATGGGAGGTACTGGCTTTGGGACAAACTGAGTCTTGCTCTGATGGGTGGGCCATGCTCAGTAAATCATTAATGCAACCTTCCGCTGATGTGTGGGGCTGTGTTCCCTCCCTGACTGTGGTAGGGGTAATGGTGACCTCCTTCAAAAGGACTTATACCAGCATACCATGGCTCCCAGGACTGTTAATCAGTGCCCCTGACACCGTGGCAGGCTACTGTAGACCCACGCCTCTGCAGGAGACTCCTGGACATTCACAGGCAAGTGTGGCTCAGTTTGTTGTGGGGTCACTGTACCTTTCTCCTGGGTCCTGGTGTGCACAGGTTTTGTTTGTGCCCTCCAAGAGTCTGTTCCCCAAGTCCTGTGGAAATTCTGTAATCAAGTCCCACTGGCCTTCAAAGTCATATTCGCGGGGGGTTCTCAGTCCCTTTGCTGGATCCCTAGGTTGGGGATCCAGCAAGTTGTTGTGCAGTTTGTGGGCCATCTGCCCCATGGCTCTGTGGTGGGACTATGGTGACCTCCAAGAGGGCTGATGCCACATGTAGTGCCTCCCAGATCTGCTGCAGCCAGAGCCCCGTCCCTGCCGCAGATCACTGCTGACCTGTGCTGCTGGAGGCAACACTCAGACCCGTGGAGGCAGGTCTGACTCAGTCTCTTGTGGGGTCCCTGGGTCCTGCTGTGTGCAAAGTTTTGTTTGTGCCCTCCGAGTGTCTCTGGTGGGAAGAGATTTAATTCTAGACATAATTTTGCTCCTCCTACCATTTTGTTGGGGCTTCTCTTTTGCCCTTGGACGTGTGGTATCTTTTTCCAGTGGGATCCAACATTCTCCTGTCGATGGTTGTTCAGCAGCTGCAGTTTTGGAGTTCTTGCAGGAGAAGATGAGCACACATCCTTCTACTTCACCATCTTGTAACCACAGTACAAGTTGTTTAGTCACTCAATTGTGTCCAATTGGACAGCAGCACAACAGGCTTCCCTGTCCTTCACTATCTCCTGCAGTTTGCTCTAACTCTTGTCCATTGAGTCGGTGATGGCATCCAACCATCTCATCTTCTGTTTCCCCCTTCTCCTCCTGCCCTCAATCTTTCCTAGCATCAGGGTCTTTTCCAATGAGTCAGTTCTTTGTATCAGGTGGCCAAAATATTGAAGCTTCAGCTTCAGCATCCGCCCTTCCAATGAACATTCAGGCTTTATTTCCTTTAGGATTGACTGGTTTGATCTCCTTGCCATCCTGAGTAGAGTCTAAGTAAATGAAATTATTTGGCTTTCACAAGTAAATTTCTATTTTTTTCATCAAGAAGCTGGCTTAGCTGTGACTTTGATATACTCACATGTAACATGGAGTTTTACTTTCACAGCCAGTTTTAGGACAAAGTGGATATACTGAAGCATCATGAGGAAGGTGCAAATTGTTTTAAGCTGCGGAATATTAGTGGTACCAGCACAAGATGTGAGAATCTAGATATTTAAAATTTGCTTGACAGGTTGCTATTACAAAGTTTCTAGTAATGTTATTTGTGGTCATAAACAGGAAATGGCCAAAAGCTATTCTCTTTGAGAAACCCAATTTTTACACAGCTGTCAATGCAGCAATTATTTTGTCATCTCTTTTTTTTTTTTTTTTTAAGGTGAAGGGACATGTTCCAGGTATTCTTTTTTTTTTTTTTAAGGAAAATCTTTAAACATGTTTAAAACTTTTCTTTCTTAAAAAAGGAGTTTTTTTTTCCAGTCAAAATGTCTTCAGATCCGGAGAAAAACCAGTGAAATGGAAACCATATGATTCTGAGGCCAGGTTTTTCAGAAGCGCCGTCAGCACTGAATTCAGGCATTCTTGCTGTGCTCAGCAGACCCAGCCCGGCAATCAAAACTGATTCTAAAGCTGATACTCCTATAACCAGGCAGGTTCCAGCACATTGTGAGCCCTGAAAAAGCATAATTACAAACAAAGACTGACAAGAAGCACACGTTGACTTAATATAGCTCGATTCTTTCAAAGAGCACACAGCTTTTCACACACATGCTCACACCTGTCCTTAGAAACCCTTGATTAGCAGAGGAGGGGGTGGCTGCCATCCCCCATGTTATAACAGAGGCCACCAAGAGGCTCAGTGGCTAGGCCAGGACCACATGTTGTCACCAGCTCAAATTGCTGTCTCTATGAAATGCATGGAATTGATTCACCCTGTGTTTTTAAAGACTACATAAGTGCTAGAGCTTTTTATAAAAACAAAGACCTGGCCCTGAGAGGTCTTTAACCTGATGAGGGGTGACGTTGTATGGCTCAGCGGAGATGATCAGATGTGGGGGAAATGATCATCATCACTGCACTCAAGAAACTGCCATGCTACCTTTTTCTCATGCTGAGAATAACTGCTAGTCTTCTCCAGAAAGCACCAAGAATCCTCACAGGCATGCAGAATGGGAGAGAGGTAGTATTGTCTTTTTTGGCTGTGCTGAGTCTTAATTGTGGTACACAGAATCTTCATTATCACAGGCGAGATCTTTAGTTGTGGCATGTGGGATCTTTTTTCTTTTTTTTCCAGTGGCAACATGCAAACTCTTAGTTGTGGCATGTGGGATCTAGTTCCCTGACCAGGGATTGGACCCTGGCCCCCTGCAGTGGGATTGTGGAGTCTTAGCCACTGAGGGACCACCACAGAAGTCCCTCACTGTCTTTTATGTGTCTATTATTTTTCAATTGTTGTGTTAGGAATTACCACAACCTTAGTGACATAAAGCAATATGAATTCACTGTGTCACAGTTTCTGTGGGTTAGAAGTGCTGGTACAGGTTAACTGGGTTCTCTGCTCAGGGTCTCACAAGACTGAAATCAAAGCATCAGTCAGGGCAGCAGTTCTCTTCTGGGGCTCAGAGGTCTCTTCCAGGCTCATGAGGTTGTTGGCCGAACTGGATGTCTTGAGGTGGTTCCACTGTGGTTCCCATATTCTTACTGGCTATTGGCTGGGGATTGTATTTAGTTCCTGGAGGCTACCCACAATCCCTTGCTGATAAGCCCCATAGACCATACATAGCAGGCTGTTTGCTTTCTTCTGGGCCAGCAGGAGCCATTCTCTCAGACACTTCACTTTCTTTTGGAGGTTCATCTGATTAAGCCAGGCCTACCCAAGATACTTTTCCTTTTGATTAACTCAAAGTCAACTGATTAGTAACCTGATCATGGGAAGAGTGTCTCATCACATTCACACGGCCTGCCTGTACTCAACGGGAGGGGATGATATGGGACATACACAGAAGGACCCAGGAATGTTGGGGACCATTTCAGAAACCGGCATTCTGCAGTGTCCTTGCCATGTCAGTGCTTGCCCACCCGACTGTGTTTGCTGCTTTGGCCGGCTGTGTCAAGCAGCCCCAGTCCCCAGAATGTGCCTCCACCACTATGCCTTTAGAAAGAGAACAGTATTTTTTAAGAGGAACTAATCACTGATGGTAGGCAGTGTTTCAGACAATGTAACGAGTACTTGTTTTCATGTTGTCAGGACTCAGCAGAGTGTCTGGCACTTAGGAGTCCTCAATTTCTGTTTCTCATGCAATGAATGCATAGATGATTAAATGAGAAATATTTTGGGCATCCTCATCAGATTCCATCCCATAAAAATAAATGCCTACCCCCGCCACGTGCAAGGCTGATTCCTCCTTTTAATTTATAGCTGTTTCCCCACCCCCTGGTTTAAAAAGTAATGCTTGCTTATTATAAAAACACTCTTGGAAATATTCCTTCTTTCTATGGTTTTATTTTTTATATTTAACTTTTTTAATCCATCTGGAACTAATTTCCCAATATTGTGTATAAAATAATCCATCCCCTACCCATTTAATCCGTGATGCTTCTATATATATATGTATATATGCATATACACTAAGTTCTTATGTATAATAAGGTGTATTTCGGAGCTAGCTGTTCTGTTTCATTGATGTGCCCACCCACTTGGTATGTCAGTATCACCTAGTTATTGGAATTTTATTGTATGTTTTAAGATCTGATAGGTCAGATATTGCCTCACTATTCCTCCTTCAGCCCCTCTCTCCACCAGTTTATTAAACACAGGTCTATCTTGCCACCCACTCTAGTACTTTTGAGAGCAAAGAATTCTTTGGCAAAGTCTGGACATGGAACCAGATCTAGGTTCATAGTCTACCTTTGCAGCTTCCTAGCTCAATGCCTCTCAATCTCAGGGATATGTTAAACCAGCAGTGAAATGTTTAGAGTAGAAACTTATTGTCATAATGAACTGGAGTAACATCTAAGAACCATCCAGTACATAGTAGATGGTCAATACCTACTATCTGGAGTGGAGGAGTGACTCTGAAGGCCCAGGAACCTTTTTGGTTCTGTCCCTTCATCCTTATCAGCAGACATGGCAAATCTTTTCAAAACCTCTTGTACAAATGCTGAGGTTTGGATCTCTCAGCCTCAGGTCAGCTTTTAGGCTTAGAGTATCCAGGATTAAGACTTGGCCCAGTCTCTGGGCAGCCTCTTCAGGGTTTGCATTGGTCCAAGGGAAGTCTTTTCATACTGTTCATGGGGTTCTCAAAGAAAGACAATGCCAAAGAATGCTCAAACTTCTGCACAATTGCACTCATCTCACACACTAGTGAAGTAATGCTCAAAATTCTCCAAGCCAGGCTTCAGCAATATGTGAACCATGAACTTCCAGATGTTCAAGCTGGTTTTAGCAAAGGCAGAGGAACCAGAGATCAAATTGCCAACATCCGCTGGATCATGGAAAAAGCAAGAGAGTTCCAGAAAAACATCTATTTCTGCTTTATTGACTATGCCAAAGCCTTTGACTGTGTGGATCACAATAAACTGTGGAAAATTCTGAAAGAGATGGGAATACCAGACCACCTGATCTGCCTCTTGAGAAACCTATATGCAGGCCAGGAAGCAACAGTTAGAACTGGACATGGAACAACAGACTGGTTCCAAATAGGAAATGGAGTACGTCAAGGCTGTATATTGTCACCCTGCTAATTTAACTTAGGGATCTTCCCTGACGGCAGAGTACATCCTGAGAAACACTGGGCTGGAAGAAGCACAAGCTGGAATCAAGATTGCCAGGAGAATTATCAATAACCTCAGAGATGCAGATGACACCACCCTTATGGCAGAAAGTGAAGAGGCACTCAAAAGCCTCTTGATGAAAGTGAAAGGGGAGAGTGAAAAAGTTGGCTTAAAGCTCAACATTCAGAAAACGAAGATCATGGCATCTGGTCCCATCACTTCATGGGAAATAGATGGGGAAACAGTATCAGACTTTAATTTTTTAGACTCGAAAATCACTGCAGATGGTGATTGCAGCCATGAAATTAAGAGACGCTTACTCCTTGGACGAAAAGTTATGACCAACCTAGATAACATTCAAAAGCAGAGACATTACTTTGCCAACAAAGGTCCGTCTAGTCAAGGCTATGGTTTTTCCAATGGTCATGTATGGATGTGAGAGTTGGACTGTGAAGAAAGCTGAGTGCCGAAGAATTGATGCTTTTGAACTGTAGTGTTGGAGAAGACTCTTGAGAGTCCCTTGGACTGCAAGGAGATCCAACCAGTCCATTCTGAAGGAGATCAGTCCTGGGTGTTCTTTGGAAGGAATGATGCTAAAGCTGAAACTCCAGTACTTTGGCCATCTCATGGGAAGAGTTGACTCATTGGACAAGACTCCGATGCTGAGAGGAATTAGGGGCAGGAGGAGAAGGGGACGACAGAGGATGAGATGGCTGGATGACATCACTGACTCGATGGACGTGAGTCTGAGTGAACTCCGGGAGTTGGTGATGGACAGGGAGGCCTGACGTGCTGTGATTAATAGGGTCGCAAAGAGGCGGACACAACTGAGCGACTGAACTGAACTGAAGGGAAGTCTGGTGGTTGTGCTGAACTGGAGCCATTTCAGAGTGATCTGGGGACCTGGGGTGTGGGTGTGAGTAAAGTGCTGAAATCCACTTTACCTAACCTTAAATGAAATGCCAGGGAATTAACACCCTTTGCTTCATCCCCAGGGAGCCCATCTCTAGATTGGCAGCCAGAGAAAGGCTTCAGTCCACAAATTACAGGTGTTGGGGATGGGAAGTCATTCTATCACAGAGATGGTACTGGTGAGGGGAGATGGGTGAGACTCTGACAGCATGTGCTAGACTTTGAAGGTGGAAGACATGAATTGGATTGCAAGAGCCCCCACAGTATTGAGTTAGTCCTGTACACTTGCCCAGAAATTTATAAAGGTGACTAGTTATCCTTAGACAAGTACAGGCACTGGAAAGCAAAGGCCTGGGGTGAGTCATAGGGAGCCAGGAGTTTTGAAGGCCAAAACTGGCAGTTTCCCTCCAACTCAGAGAGGGCAGGACAGAAATACACTCTTTCATATCTTCAAGAAGGATCCCTGAAGGCCTACTGTGTGCTCTCAGGAACTAAGATAGGAGGACAGACAGCTGTGACCTCAGAGAACTTCCATACAACACAGTGAGGAGAAAGAGCGTGATGGTCATCCTCGTGTTCCTGGATTTGCTCTCTGATGATGCCAATGAGGCAGTTTGATTTTCCACTCTAGCTATATCCCTGCATGGCCTTCTTTGAAAGAACAGATCAGATGTTCACAGCTAGAAGTCAAAAGCTGGACTATTATCTAGTCAAGCCTTTTTCTCTTCTCTTTTTTTTTTTAATAAAAAAATAGTTTAATCCTACATTGTTTTTATTTTTTAATTGACGTATGTTTGATTTACAATGTTGTGTTAGTTTCAGGTGTATGGCACAGGATTCAGTTATCTATATATGTGTATGTGTGTGTATATATATATGTAAAGTATTTTATTTATAAAGTGTGTATTGGTGTGTGTTAGTCACTCAGTCATGTCTATCTCTTTGCAACCCCATGGACTGTAGCCCACCAGGCTCCTCTGTCCATGGAATTTTCCAGGCAAGAATACTGAAGTGGGTTGCCATTCCCTTCTTCAGAGGATCTTCCCGACTCGGGGATCGAACCCAGTCTCCTGCACTGCAGCCAGATTCTTTACTGTCTGAACCACCAGGGAAGCCATATATAACTTTGCTGTTGATTAGTCACTCAGTCATGTCGCTAAGAGTCCACAACTCTTTGTGACCCCATGGACTGCAGCACACCAGGCTTCCCTGTCCTTCAGTATCTCCTGGGGTTTGCTCAAACTCATGTCTATTGAGCTGATGGTGCCATCCAACCATCTCATCCTCTGTTGCCCCTTTCTCTCCATGCCCTCAATCTTTCCCAGAATCAGTGTCTTTTCCAATGAGTCAGCTGTTCCCATCAGGGGGCCAAAATATTGGAGCTTCAGCATCAGTCCTTCAGTGAATATTCAGGTTTGATTTCCTTTGCGATTAACTGCTTTGATCTCCTTACTGTCCAAGGGACTCTCAAGAATCTTCTCCAGCACCACAGTTTGAAAGCATCAGTTCTTCGGTGCTCAGCCTTCTTTATGGTCCAGCTCTCACATCCATACATGACTACTGGAAAAGCCATAGCTTTGAGTACAAGGACCTTTATTGGCAAAGTGATGTCTCTGCTTTTTAACATGCTGTCTAGGTTTGTCATAGTTGCTCTTCCAAGGCGCAAAGATCTTTTAATTTCATGGCCACAGTCACCATCCACAGTGATTTTGCAGCCCAAGAAAATAAAGTCTGTCACTGTTTCCATTTATGCTCCATCTATTTGCCATGAAGTGTGGGGGCCAGATGCCATGATCTTAGTTTTTTGAATGTTGAGGGTTTTTTTTAATATAAATTTATTTATTTTAATTGGAGGTTAATTACTTTACAATATTGTACTGGTTTTGCCATACATCAACATGAATCCTTCACAGGTATACATGTGTTCCCCATCCTGAACCCCCCTCCCTCCTCCCTCCCCGTACCACCCCTCTGGGTCGTCCCAGTGCACCAGCCCCAAGCATCCAGTTTCATGCATCGAACCTGGACTGAGTTTTAAGCCAGCGCTCTCACTCTCCTCTTTCACTTTCATCAAGAGGCTCTTTAGTTCCTCTTCACTTTCTGCCATTAAGGTGGTGTCATCTGCATATCTGAGGTTACCGATATTTCTCCTGGCAATCTTATTTCCAGCTCAAGCTTCATCCTTCCTGGCATTTTGCATGATGTACTCTGCATAGAAGTTAAATAAGCAGAGTGACAATATACAGCCTTGACGTACTTCTTTCCCAATTTTGAACCAGTTTGTTGTTTCATGTCTAGTTCTAACTGTTGCTTTCTGACCTGCATACAGGCTTCTCAGGAGGCAGATAAAGTGGTCTGATATTCCTATATCTTTAAGAATTTTCCACAGCTTGTTGTGATCCACACAGTCAAAGGCTCTAGCATAGTCAATGAAGCAGAAATAGATATTTTTCTGGAATTCCTTTGCTTTTTCTATGATCCACCAGATGTTGATAATTTGATCCCTGCCTTTTCTAAATCCAGCTGGTGCATCTGGAAATTCTCGGTTCACATACTGTTGAAGCCTCGCCTGAAGGATTTTGAGCATTACCTTACTAGCGTGTGAAATGAGTGCAATTGTGCAGTAGATTGAACATTCTTTGGCATTGCCTTTCTTTGGGATTGGAATGAAAACTGACCTTTTCAAGTCCTGTGGCCACTGCTGAGTTTTCCAACTTTGCTGGCATATTGAGTATACCACTTTCATAGCATCATTTTTGAGGATTTGAAATAGCTCAGCTATTTCATATATACATGTGCGTGTATATATATATAATTTGTCAGATTCTCTTCTCTTATAAGTTGTTACAAAATATTGAGTACAGTTTCCTGTGCTATACAGTAGGTCCTTGTTGCTCATCTATTTTATATATAGTAGTGTGTATATGTTAATTCCAAACTCCTAATTTATCCCACCCCCTCGCCTTTCCCCTTTAGTAACCATAAGTTTGTTTTCTATGTCTGTGGGTCTATTTCTGTTTTGCAAATAAGTTAATTTGTGTCTTTAATTTTTTTATCCTCATATAAGTGATACATTTGTCTTTCTCTGACTTACTTCACTTTGTATGATAATATCTCCGTCCATCCGTATTGCTGCTAATGGCATGACTTCATTCTTTTTTGTGATGGAGTAATATTCCACTATGCACATATACCACGTCTTCTTTATCCATTTACCTGTTAGTGGACGTTTAGTTTATTTCCATGTCTTGGTTCTTGTAAATAGTGCTTATGTGAACATTGGGGTGACTGTATCTTTTCAAATTATTGTTTTCTCTGGATATATGCCCAGGAATGGGATTGATGAATGATATATGGTAACTCTATTTTTTGTTTTATAAGGAACCTCCGTACTGTTCTCCACAGTAAGCCTCTCTATTTTCTGTAAGAGATAACCCAGAGAAAGGTGGTGATTTGCCCAAGTTAATCCAGCTTCATAACAGTGATGGGACTTCACTATTCTACCCACAATTCGCCATCAGAAAAATGGGGTTTCTCTTTGCTTCACATCAAGCCTCTACAGACAGCACACAGTCTATGAGTCTATCACTGGAACACAGTGAGCATTTACATTTTTGAGAGAGGAAGACAAATGTGGATGGTGTCGAGTTACATAGAAAACAAGGAAGCAACATAGGGTAAGAGAGTTAGACCACCTGATGTCAAAATTCTGGTTTCTTCACTTAAAAGCTGCATGAACTTAAGCTGCTTTCTTCATCTCACTATACCTTATCTTCTTATCTGTAAAATGATCATGATGGTGTTGCCCATAGGATTGTTTTTAAGAATTACATGAAATGTACATGGACACTTAGCTCAAGGCCTAGAATGAAGGTGTATCACTAGAATGAAGGGTTTCTAGAAGGGTCCCTGCCCAGGGAGGTTTGATGTTCCCAGGCCCACGGGGTCAGACCAAGGTGTGCAACTGACATCTCCGTGTGGCCCTTTTCCAGTTCCAGGAGCCCTGGAGGAGCGCACAGAGCGGAAGAGTGTGGCGAGAGAATGAAGACACCAACCGCCCGGGAGAAGCATGAGGTGGCAGTGCAGCGCTCGGTTTAGAGGGCTTCGGCCGGTGGCGGCGGCCCCATGGGCAACTCTGCTGGCACTAGGCCTCCCCGGTTGGGTGCTGGCTGTCTCGGCCACGGCGGCCGCTGTGGTCCCCGAGCATCATGCCTCCACGGCCGGCCAGCCGCCCCTGGACTGGCTTCTCACCGATCGGGGTCCCTTCCACCGCGCGCAGGAGTACACGGACTTCGTGGAGCGCTACCGCCAGGGTTTCACCACCAGATACAGGATCTACAGGTGAGTGGGGCTCCCCTCCGAAGCCAGTCTGGGTCTGCACGGGTGCCAACCGCCAAGCCAGCTGGCAGACCGCAGATTGCACTAGGAGACAGCTGAAGGAGTAGCAGGCAGGGCGAGCAAGCTTGCCATTTTTTTTTTTTTTTAAGCAAGAAGAAAACACATACAAGCTGGAAAACCTGCTGATGCCTCCTGGGGAACTTAGCAAAAGGGTTTCTATTTATAGGTTGTACTGCTTATAAATTGAGGACAAATCAGGCGGCATGGAGTCAGCATGTGGCCTGCGCTGCTGCAGGAGGTCAGAGTCAAATGCTGCGGATGGGTTTTAACTAATGGGTGAGATACTTTTATGAGTTGTAATTACCTCGACTTGCAAATGAAGGCAGGGCAGCTCCAGTTCCTGCCTTAGAAGAGGGGGGAGCCCCACAGGGGCAGGGAGGGGCCTGCCCTCATCCTTGTCGACACCACAGCCTCAGCTGGCCTTGTGCAAGGAAAGGGGCTGTGTCTTCCTGCCCTCTCTCTGCATGTCCCTCAGGAGCATCAGAGCTGAAAGTCAGACAAGTGACCTAACTGGTTCATCTGACTAGGCACAAATTCCCAGCTGCTGGAGCAGCACTTCAAAAGCACAAGGCTCCCCGAAACCCTCACCTTGGGTGACTCAGTGAGCCTCAGCACTCTCTGGAGTGTATCCCCGAATTCAACCTTGCCCTTCATCCCTGGGCTCAGCCTCTTCCTCAGTGTCAACCCCTTTTCCTCTTCACATTGACTGTAGTCTTCAGATAACTCTAGGAGCTTGGCTAGAATTTTCTTTTTAATTAAAGACATTTACTTTTCAGTTACAGATTCATTCCTAATGAAAGGAGTGGAGATGGAATATGAAAAAACACAAAGAGAAACAGAATCAGAAAATCACCTATTCTTTTGTCAGGTAGAGGTTGCTCTGTGTAACCTGAGTGTATGCATTCTTAGTCTTACGAACATGCTAAAGGTTTCACCCTCTTTCTGGATCTAGCAGCTTACATGCCTTACGTTGTGAACTCACTTAATCTTTCTAGCAATCCTCTGTGGGAAGAACAATTATTCTCCTCGTTATACAGATGAGAAAATTGAGGTCCAGAGAAGTTAAGGAACTTGTCCAGGGGCACACAGCTGGTAAATGGTGAAGCCAGGATCAGCTCCCAAGCAGTCAGACTTCAAAGTCTGGGTCCTTAAATTATATTTAAAGAAATTATATTTTTGTGTTTTTAAGTTTTTTTTTTTTTAATGTTGTTTTACTTACACAGTAACCTGTTTGGGTTGGTATGGAGTCTTAGAAATGAGGGTTTAACATATTCAGCCCTGAGAGATTCACTTATAGGGGCCATTCTCCCTATACATGATTTCCCGCATGGCAGATGCAGACAGACAGACAAGATGAGGTGTTTGAGGGGCTGGTGCTTTATGAGTGCAGAGGTATGTAGAAACAAAAGCCATTTCTCTCCCAGTCTGGTCTTAGAAAGGATTGCGGTTGATACTCTCTGCTTTAGCAGCTCTGGTCCTTGCCATCCTCCACACACTATGGTGGAAATTCTCACAGGGCCACTGAGTCAGAGACCAGCTCGGGCAGAATGACTGAGCGAAGCCTGCTCCGGTGAGAGAGGTTAGCTTGAATCTCAGTAAGTATATAAATTAGAACTGTATCCTCCACAAATTTTCTATAAGGTAAATTCAGGGTGATGCTTCTTATCAAAGAAATTCCTTTTCCATCCCTCCAAAAAAAAGAAAAAGGAAAACAGAAAATCTACCCTAGAATGCATTTAGTGGTGAATTCCTCTGGTCTAGGAAAACAAGATTTAAATCATCTCAGACTTTTCAGTTTACCCCAAAATCTTTCAAAACACTGTTATCACCAAACAGATATATATATATACACATACATATACATATACATATATTTTTTTTCCCCAAGTAAATGGGAACTGAAATGTCAGACTGGAACCCCAACAGCACCATTCATGGCAAAGGACTCTGGGAGCTAGAGGAGTTAGAGCACCAGTTTCCTTCTCCTTCCACAGCTGTTTCTTGCCATCAGGGCCCTGCCTCAAGCCTGGCGACCCTGAATGCCTGGGTGGCAGCTCAGAGCTGCCCCCCCCCAGGAGTGTCTGGAATCACTTCTGCACCATCAGCAGTTCTATCAGTTGCTAATAGTTTTTTAATCATTTACTGTGCCGCTCTCACACTGTGTCGCTCTGTTTCTCTGGGGTCAGTTATTGCGCCTGAACTTGTGCTTGGGGAAACAGTAACCAGTCACTCTGACAGGAATGCGGTGTTCTGATTTGCAACCCTGTGAGGGGGCAGTGAGAGAATGGTCCCACATGGCTGCTCCAGGATCACTCTGGGAGTCCTGCTTTTAGTTATTAAATGCAAGATGGTGGATCCAGGTACACGAGTGTTGTAGGGCTCTGTATTATCCCCATGAGAACTCACTCTTATCCCTTCCCCTTTTGTCTGTAGTGGTGATTCCCTCAAGCAATTCAAGAGCTTGCTTACTCTGACTAGAACAGGTCATGAAAAACTGGTAGAATATATATTGAGGGTCATCTCCAGTGACTGCTGCTGCTGCTAAGTCGCTTCAGTCGTGTCCGACTCTGTGCGACCCCATAGACAGCAGCCCACCAGGCTCCACCGTCCCTGGGATTCTCCAGGCAAGAACACTGAAGTGGGTTGCCATTCCCTTCTCCAATGCATGAAAGTGAAAAGTGAATGTGAAGTCGCTCAGTTGTGTCTGACCCTCAGCGACCCCATGGACTGCAGCCTTCCAGGCTCCTCCATCCATGGGATTTTCCAGGCAAGAGTACTGGAGTGGGGTGCCATTGCCTTTTCCCTCCAATGACTAGAAGGGCATTTTCTCTAGAAGGCCAGATGGAGAAAGAGTTTACAGAGAATATCAGAAACGCTCTGCAGTGAGATATTGAGCCTTGAACAGAATTAGTCTTTTATTCAATTTTTTTGTTTTTAATTTACATGTTTGGCTGTGCTGGGGCTCAGTTGTGGCATGCAGGATCTTCATTACGTCATGCGGGTTCTTTTGTGGTGGCACACGGCCTATGGAGCGGGTGGGCTCAGTAGTTGCAGCACAAAAACTTAGTTGCTCTGAGGCATGTGAGATCTTAATTCCCCCACCAGGGATCGAACCTGAATCCCCTGCATTGCAAGGCAGATTACTAACCCCTGGTTCACCAGGGAAATCTCTTATCCAACATTTTAAGAAAGCTTTTGGTGCTTGGAGATTGTATGGTATCTGCATGTGCTTTCCATATAAGAAAGGAGATGATCTGTGATGGGGGAAGAATAAGACTTGCCAGTGGGGTTAGAGTATTTGGTGTAGAATTTCACGAAGCTCTCTCCCATAGCAGAAGAGAGGCCCTTCTTCTCTTCTAGCTGTGTGTGAGCATATCATAACAATTATACAACCAAATTCTAAGATTAAACTCCAAGTCCTACCTCTTCTTTTCATTTTTCCATTCTTATTTGGAAATCAGAGTGTTCTCTCACTTGGAGGAGATGACTGATTGTTCTAAAATAGCTCTGGCCTCTCTAACTGTGGTTCCCCAGAGATTATTGCTCTCTCCATTTAGGTTTGTATTCACATAGGCACAGGTGCTTCAAAGTGAAGGTTCTGGAGCCAAATGACCTGAACTCTAATCCTGGAGCTGTAGCTTACTAGCTTTATAATGTTGTGATAATTATTTAATTTCTTTGTTCCTCACTTTCTTTATTTGTAAAATTGGAACAATTATAGTGCCCACTTCTAATGGACTGATGTGAAAATTATAAGAGTTGATAGATGTAAAATACTTAGAATAGTGCTTAATAAATATTACCTATTATTAGAATATCCTCAATAAATATTAACCAATGGAAAAGTTATAATGAGATGAGAGCCATGGGTACTCTCTTTGTGATAACATCTGCTGAGGACTTAGCATTTGACAACTTACATTAGAAGGAGAAAAAAATGTTCTCGTGTTTTGTTTTGTTTTTTTTTTTTTAATAAATAGAGAAGTGTTTCATGCTTCTCTGTTTTTTAAAATTAATTAATTTATTTGTGACCCTACCCTACAGCATGCCAAACTTCCCCAACCAGGGATCAAACCTATGCCCCCTCCATTGCAAGCACAGAGACCCAAACAGTGGAATAACCAGGGAAGTCCCTCTTGCTTTCTTTTTAAAAGTGTATTAACCTTAATTCCTTCTCTCTCTCTCAACTGGAGAATGAATGAATCTTCTCTGGGGCACACTCTTACTGGTCTTATGGACTACAATAAATAGCTAACTTATTTCCAACCTGTTTTAGAGTCACCGCAGAGAATGACCTTTCTTCTAAAGTCAGGGATAGCCAACTGAGCAGGCCTGCCTTGAGGTGTCCTACAGAAGGGAGTCAGTGGTCTCTGCCAGCTTCCTGGTCCCAGGGCTAACATGAACAGTCTCAGGATGGCACCATTATGAGACAAGAGACGATATACATCCTTGTGAAAACTTTCTAAATAGCAGGATGGGGCTTGGCCATCTTACTCAATTTTTGGTCAGCTTTTAAATTCCATTAGCCGACCTCTCAGCAACTCCTCAAGACCTGTCAGACCAAGATCTGAGCAATCAGCCCACTTCTCAGACACTGTCTCTTAACAGGCTAGTGGTAAGAGCTGTAAGAGCAGAGATCCTGTCTCTAACTCCATTTGTGATCCCTGAATGCCCACATTTGCTCCACTTTTTAGCCCTCAGTACAATAAACATTTAAGTGATCTGCTCTCACACCAGTCCTGTGAGGCAGGTGGGGACTCTTAGGGTTCAAAGTAGTGAGTTGGACTAGTTGAAGGTCAGAGAGGTAGCCAGTCACAGCCAGAAATAACACTCAAGGCTCCTGACTTGAAGTCTCCTTCTCATAACTCTAGACCACGCCACTTCCCTTTGACTGGTAAATGCATCTTCTTCATAATGCGCAACCTAATCAGGCACCTAAATTGAGCTGATGCAAATGTAAATATGGTCTCTTGAAACACTCTAGCGGTAACGTTCCATTCTCTCTCTGCTACAAATCAAAGTAATGAGCAGTCTGGGTTTTTTTTTTTTTAAATTTCTTTTTGTATTAAGGCTTTAATAGAGAGATAATCATGGAATTGGAAAAAATCCAAGCCGCTATGATGAAACACTTAAAAC
The DNA here is from genome assembly GCF_032405125.1 of Capricornis sumatraensis. Lineage (NCBI taxonomy): Eukaryota > Metazoa > Chordata > Mammalia > Artiodactyla > Bovidae > Capricornis > Capricornis sumatraensis. The sequence goes on from NC_091082.1 coordinate 65,728,954, forward strand.
TCGGAAAGAATAAATTAAAACAAAGAGAGAAAGTTAGAAATAGTATAGAACAATGAGTGTGATATGGTGGTTGGAAGGAAAAAAGCAAGGCCAGGTATAATTCCAAATTATTGATCGTAGTCATTAATGCCTCCATTTCTGTCTCTCTTTTTAGAAAAGAGTCTGGGGATGTGTTAGAAGTCTTTTGAGAGGACAACGAATCAAAAATTAATAGATATCTTCATTTTTAAAGGGACCTTTGTATTTTTTATCGTATTCTGGGCAGGGTTTGCAAATTTTGAGAACCAAAGTAGAACAAAGCTTAAAACCAAGAGGTCGCAGTGGTACCCAAAGGTAGGCAGTGTAGAAACAGAAATGTGTTTTAGCAGGTGCATCTGGAAACATCCAATAGGACAAACTGGGATAGAATCAGATGGTGTGCTGAATGACGTCCATTAAAAGAACCTTTCCACAGGCACCAGAGCAGTTATCTTAAGGAAAGATAATCTGTTTATGATTCATCAGGATGAAAAACAAGGCTTGGCAATAGTACCTGAGAAGGAAGTGAGACACAGGCAAAAACAAATATTTTGTCCATACCGCTCCATGTGTGGTCTGTGGACCAGCAGCACTGGCATTACCTGAGAGCTTGTGAAACCTGCAGAACCTCAAGCCTTGTCCCAGCCTACAAAATCAGAATATGCATTTTAGCAAGAGCCCCACATGAACCGCATAGCCCTAAAGCTTGGTTAGATGAAGTGCTTGGGAGATGGAGTGGAGAGCGGAGTGGCCAGGGTGGAGAAGGACAGAAGGCTTCGTGGTAAGGCAGCATCCTCCATGATGCACTTGAGGCAGTGAGAATTTTTGCAGGAGATGCTATAAACAGAGTAGTAGTCATAGGAAGTTGAATGTAGGAATTATTAGTGCCAAGGCGCAGAAACTCGTAAGAATAGATCCAGGCAGCTGGGGGAAAAGATTTTTAAAAGCGGAAAAGGCTGGAGGGCCTAGAACCAGCCTGTGGGTGCCTTGTGGGAGATGGAGAGGTGAGGAAGCAGAGAGCAGCTGTGAAAGCCATCACAGAGGGAGCGCCAGAGCTGATTTATCATCCGGACCACGTCTCACGGACTAACAAACACTGATTTGAATAAACAGCGAACCCTGGGAGAGGCAGCATCTCCAATTAAGAGATCACAATCCACATAAATAAACGGCAACCTCAGTCTGCCTGGATAAATCCCAGTGATTTCCTAGGTGTTCATTACGGCTGCAGAGGTAGAGAAAGGTTGTGTTATCACGCAGCTGCAGGGCACCACAAGGGAAGCCCTGGTTCTCAGGCGGATGGGACAGGCAGGGAAGGAGGTGAGCTCTGCCAGAAACACTACCATCACCTGAGCAAACTGGTTGATCTCTGCCCTTCTCGCTGGGTTTCTATTTTGGCAAGGGAGTTTCTTGAGATGGAAGAAGAGAAAGAAATAGTACAAAAACTAGAGCAAAACAAAGCAAAACCAGAGGCACTGCAGAGTGATGAGCCTAGAGACTCATCGCAGGTACTCTTTCTTGGTCCATAGAGGTGAGGAGGTGGGACGGGAACAGAATGAAATGTCTAGAATCTACTTTCCTCAAGAGTTCACTGCTGGCTAAATGTACAGCCCAATATCTGACATAGACTATCTAATCTAGGCTGGAGACCCAGCCCAAGGACTTCACCCAAGGAATTTTATTCCAGAAGTGTCTAGAGGTTGAGCCCTACAAGGGCATACAGGCCCTGGAATCAGGCCTTGCAGACCCTCATCCTTGGACAGCATTTCCTCTCCATCTTAACATGGCAACATCTGGGACAAGTGGAGCCGACCTGTGTGAATGAGGAAGCGTGCTGCTCACTTGGAGAAAGGAGAAAGCACAGAAACAGACAAAGGCGATTCAAGAGCATGAGAAGAGCAGAATCCCTTCAATCTGTTTTATTGAAGGCCAACTCTGTGCTTATCCTTCCACAAGATTCTGATAATAATCATTAACGGGGAGGACACGGCCCTTGATCTGGAACTCACAAGACCAGTGCATTTGGAGAATGTGCTGGATGGCTCTGCACAGAAAGGTTGAGGAAAGCTGCAATGAAGTAATGCCCTGGCTGGACTCTGATGGCTGAGTGGGAGCTCTCTGGGTGGAGAGCTTGGGAAACTGTGCTGTGGACACAGAAGCAGTATAACCAAAGGTGTGGGAGCACCAGGTGTGCTTTAGAAACTGAGCAGCCAATTCCAGTTATCCATTGTAAATGCTGAGAAGCATGTGACTGTCCCTCCTCCACCTGTTCTGCCCCACTGCCTTATGTCTGCCGTATCTTGTCCCTCCAACATGCCCAAAGGGTCTCCTAGACACTGATTTCTTTCAGGGTGCAGTTTTAAAAAGCCTCTTTCCCAAAGTGGCATGTCATTTTCCTGTATTAGTGACAAGTAAAATGAAGTAATAACATATCTGTAGAAGGTAGGACCAAAGGCAATTCCTTGTGTTTCTCCCTGGGAAAAAAATGGACTTTGAATATGCACCTGGTGAGAAAATGATATGCCATGATTTGAGATCTTATAAAGCCACCTGTTCAACTGAAAATCCAGTGTCACCATGCTTTAAAAATTGAATGTAAGCTTCCCACACGGTGTGTTTGCTCACTTGGTCCTCTTGCAAGCATTTATGGAACATCTACTTTGTGGAAAGCATTATTCTGGGCACCATAGCAGGCTGCAAAAAAGAAGAGAGGATTCTACTGATTTCCAGGAGTTCAGCTGTCCAGTTTGAGTGACAGCACACTCACGGGAAAAACACATTAGAATGTAGCATCCCAGGCTCTGGGGAGAAGAAGATATTTAGCACATTCTCAGTGAGTGATGGATAGATTTGGTCCATGAATGCCATATCAGAATAAATTCTCAGGATGTCAGTCCCATGCTCCCCAAGGACAAAATGCCTCTTACCCCAGATTTTTTCATGTCTTCTGGGGGGCTATATCCAGGTCATTCACATGGGATTGAAATAGGATTGCACAGGTGGTCTGTGAATAGAAAATGTAAAAAAAAAAAAAAAAAGTGCAAAAAAGGCAGGGAAAAAGCCAGGAAGGCCAGGGGGAGAAAGCCAGTTCAGTTTTGTTTTCAGATGAGATTTAGTAGAGAGATCTTGAGTCAGTCAGGCAGAGAAAAAGAGGATTAATTTTTGCTTTGAGAAATAATTAATTTTATTCATGAATGAATTGCTACTTAGAGGCGCGTAGATGTAGAAAGGAATGAGGTAGACTTCATCTAAAAACCGTCGCGACACAGATGCAGACAGACAGGAACACTGGCTGGCCACGTGGTCTTTTCTTTTTTTTTTTCTTTCCCTCAAGAGAAGAGCTTTTTCTGGGTCAGGGATTCTCCATTTTTTTCCCCCGCTATTCAGCTTCTGCCACATTTATCCCACCTCAGGGCTTCCCACATCTCCTACAAGAAAATTATGTCAGTCCATGTTGTTTAGAACAGTGAGTGGCATGTGGCGGGGCATTTATTCACTCAGTGCATGTTTATTATCTCGGTGTGCTGGCCGCTCCCCAAGGGCGAGGGGCACAGCTGTGAATGAGATGCGGCCCAGGCCTCAGGGAACTCTGCCCTCCAGGAAGGCAGACCCACGGGAGCAAATGGATGGAAGTGGGCTGAGGTCTGTGCGGCCGACCAAAACGCTGGGTGTGAGTTTGGTTCCCAATGCCAGGTATCCATTTTCTCTTCCAGGATTTGAAACAGGTGAGAGTGCTCGCAAGGTGCTCAAAGCCAGTGGGACAGATTTATCACCATAAAGCAAGGCTGGAGACGAAGGTTTGGACCTGAGTCTGAGACAGTTGTGTGAATTCCTCTTCTCACAATCTGTCCTGACTCAAAGACAGCCTTCTGGTCTTTCAGACTGATTTGCCCAAGTGAAGCAACCAGAGAAGGCATCATTGGATCCTGCAGATGGGCTGGGCAGGTGACCTCAGATAGAGCTCTGCCAGCTGAGCAGGAGAAAACCCTGGAAGGGATTGTTGACTGGAGGGTGTGGGTATACAAGAGGCAGAAGCTTTCTGTGTACAGGGATCTCAAAGCGTTGACTGTTGTTGCTGTTCAGTCACCAAGTCGTGTCAACTCTGCCACCTCGTGGACTGCAGCACGCCAGGCTTCCCTGTCCCCCACCATCTCCTGGAGTTTGCCCGAGTCCATGTCCATTGAATCAGTGATGCAATCCAACAATCTCATCATCTATCTCTTTCTTCTCCTGCCTTCAGTCTTTCCTAGCATCAGGGTCTTTGCAATAAGTCAGCTGTTAGCATCAGATGGCCTAAGTACTGGAGCTTCAGCTTCAGTGTCAGTCTTCCAAAGAATATTCAGGGTTGATTTCCTTTAAGATTGACTGGTTTGATCTCCTTGATGTCCAAGGGACCCTCAAGGGTCTTCTCCAACACCACAGTAAAGCATCAGTTCTTCAGTACTCTGCCTTCTTTATTGTCCAGTTCTCACATCTGTACATAACTACTGGAAAAATCATAGCTTTGACTATACAGACCTTTGTCAGCAAAGTGATGTCTTTGCTTTTTAACACACTGTCTAGGTTTGCCATTGATTTCCTGCCAAGAAGCAGTCATCGTCTAATTTCATGACTGCAGTCACCATCTGCAGTGATTTAAGAACCCAAGAAGAGGAACTCTGTCATTGCTTCCACATTTTCCCCTTCTATTTGCCATGAAGTGATGGGGCCAGATGCCATGCTCTTGGGTCTTTTTAACATTGAGTTTGAAGCCGGCCTTTTCACTCTCCTCCTTCACCCTCATCAAGAGGCTCTTTAGTTCCTCTTTGCTTTCTGCCATTAGACTGGTATCATCCACAGAACCAGAGATCAAATTGCCAACATTCACTGGATCATAGAGAAAGCAAGAGAATTCCAGAAAAACATCTACCTCTGTTTCAAAGGTCCACATAGTCAGAGCTATATATAGCCAACAAGCTATATATAGCTGTATAGCCGACAAAGGTCCGTCTAGTCAAGGCTATGGTTTTTCCAGTGGTCATGTATGGATGTGAGAGTTGGACTGTGAAGAAGGCTGAGCACTGAAGAATTGATGCTTCTGAACTGTGGTGCTGGAGAAGATTCTCGAGAGTCCCTTGGACTGCAAGGAGATCAAACCAGTCAATCCTAAAGGAAATCCTGAAAATTCATTGGAAGGACTAATGCTGAAGCTCCAATACTTTGGACACCTGAGGAGAAGAGCCGACTCACTGGAAAAGACCCTGATGGTGGGAAAGATTGAGAGCAGGAGGAGAAGGGGATGACAGAGGATGAGGTGGTTGGATGGCATCCCCAACTTGATGAACATGAGTTTGAGCAAGCTTCAGAAGACAGTGATGGACAGGGAAGCCTGGTGTGCTGCAGTCTATGGTATCGCAAAGAGTCAGACACGACTCAGTGACTGAACTGTTTCATTGACTACGCCAAAACCTTTGACTGTGTGGATCATAACTAACTGTTGAAAACTCTTAAAGAGATGGGAATACCAGACTTCCTGAGAAAGGTGTAGACTACACAGTGTTAAAGTGTGGGCCACAGGGCAGCAGGCTGTCACCAACCTCCCCAGTTTCTTCATGGGATGAAAGGAGTAAGGGGGCAAAGAAGGAAGATTGTTTTAAAAGGGCAAATGCATAAATTATAAGAAAGTATTCTCTCCATATTGTGACATAGTAATAATAATAATAAATATTGACTATATATATTAAATATTCACAATGTTCCTAACATCTTACTAAGTGCATAATAATATGTAATTGTGCCTGTGTGTGCTCAGTCGTGTCCAACTCTTTGTGACCTTGTGGACTGTAGGCCACCAGGCTCCTCTGTCCATGGAATTTTCCAGGCAAGAATACTGGAGTGTGTTGCCATTTCCTACTCTAGGGGATCTTTCCCACCCTGGGATCGAACCCAGTTCACCTGTGTGTCCTGCATTGGCAGGCGGGTTCTTTACCACTGTGCCAGCTAGGAAGCCCTAAAGCACGCACCCAGTGTGGGGCTCAAAGCCACAACCCTGAGATTCAGAGTCTCATATACGTTACAATTGTCATTATGAGAATGTACCAGGGAGATACTCTTGGTATACATTTTTACAGATGAAGACACTGGGTTTTAGAGGGTGTTAATGCAACTGGTAAGAGGAAGAGCCAGAAGTCAACTGGTCAGATCCCAGTAGAGGATCTGACCATTATATGATTATTATTGATTCAAATCTGAACCTGGGCTTCTTAATGCTCCAAGAGAAATGGGGCCTTCTCTTATAACTACCTCTGCTCTCTGCCCCTCCTACTCTTCCTTCTGGCATTCTGGCAGATCTTTGGGATGGAGACGATGGGTCTCAGAGGGCTAGAGGGTGTCTCATCCCACTCAAAGACCCTGTAGTTCTGTGTTTCCACCTGAGCTCTCCATCTGTACTTGGGCTCTGGGGAACCCTTAGTAGGAGGAAGCTACAGATGAACCTTCCTGGAGCAGCTCACCCACAGAGAATCTTGTATGTGTCAGCTCTGCACTGTGGTGTATTTCTCTAAGGGTGCGGTGTAAATCGAATTTCTGCAAATCAAATCCTCTACTGGAGGAACACTTAATGCCATTTCCAAAATGCAGTATCTTATTTTTTTTTCCTGGCAATGGCTTATAAAAATTCAGTGCTAAGCCAGTCTCTAGCCCCTGACTTTAGGATCCAGTAGCTACTGATTCAAAAGCACACACTGTCCACTTGGAAATGTCTTATATTTCAAGGAATATTTCCATCCACCCAGAAGAAACCATGGGTGATGGATATCACCTCTGCTTATTGAGCCACTTTGTAAATGTGGAGTTTCATGTAACAAGATTGGTATATGCTCTGGGTCATTCCCACTTAAACACTTTGCATCCACAGCGCATCATGGAATCAGATGAAGCAGTGAAAGAGATCTAAGGGCTGGGACTCCAAGTCAGCTTTAGAATTTGTAGGAATAGGGTGAGCAGATTAGCCACCTGGACCGTGGCTTAGAGAGGATGCCAGAATCTGGCAGAGCTCCTTCTCGGTGCTGTGTGTTTCCCTCTGCACTTGTTTAATGCTCCCTAGTTCTGCCACCATGCCAGGCTCTCCCCTGAGCCCAGAAATGTGCCTCTTTCTCCCTCCCCCTTGCAAAAAAAAAAAAAAAAAAAAAAAAACCAAGCTGTGGACATCAGAATGAACACACAGTGTCACTGGCCAGGCAGGAAGCCCTAAAGGGATTAAAATGAGGTAGCCAGGACTAGCTTTGCACCAAGCCCTTCATTACCAGCCTTGGTGCCTGGGAGAATTCTCATCTTCCGTGAGCGTTGGCAGTGCCTGCACCTCACTGGGGACACGCTAGTGATGGAGGAGGAAGAGGAAGGAAGACTCTTTGGGGAGTGAGTTCTCCTGGACCCACAGAGGCATGTAAATACCTAATGATTCCTCGACGAGGGTCACATAGTTTATTAGTAACGGAGGTAAACTTCAGTGTGATGAGGCTTTGCTTAGCTGTGTTCTGTTTATGTTCTAAAGGGTGAGTCTGATAAAGACCACATGCAGAGGAAAGGAGGCTGTCAAGTCCTTGAAAGTCAGCCTCAGTCATCTGAAAATTGATGCTCAAATGGGACTCCGTAGAGGAAATGTGGCTTTAGAGGCTGATAATACATTTGTCTGCCTTCTGTTTCCACCAAGTAGGGCGATGTCCATTCTGGTGTCTGCAGGCCTGGAGACTAAATCAAAGAACCACAGGTTTAGTGGTTGGTCTAGAGTAAGAGGCCAGAGCTGCAGAAACAGTGTCTGAGGATGTAGGGCAGCCTGGCAACATGGGATGGCAGAATGGAGCCAAGGTGCCCAGAAATGTGAGTTAGAAGGAAAGTTTATTTTTATTAAAGTTTAGATGATTTACAATATTGTGTGTTTCAAGTGTACAGCACAGTGATTCACTTACACATACACACACACCACACATTGTTGTTGTTCAGTCCTTAAGTTGTGTCCAATTCTTTGTGACCCCATGGACTGCAACATGCCAGATTCCCCTATCCTTCAGTATATCCGACTTTGCTCAAATACATGTCCATCAAGTCAGTGATGCTATCTAACCATTTCATTCTCTGCTGCCCCCTTCTCCTTTTGCCTTCAATCTTTCTTAGCATCAGGGTTTTTTCCAATGAGTTGGCTTTTTGCATCAGGTGGGCAAAGTATTGGGGCTTTAGCATCACTCATTCCAATGAATATTCAGGTTGATTTCCTTTAGGATTGACTGGTTTGATCTCCTTGCAGTCTAAGAGACTCTCAAGAGTCTTCTCCAGCACCACAGTTAGAAAACATCAATTCTTCAACCCTCAGCCTTCTTTATGGTCCAACTCTGACATCCATACATGACTACTGGAGTAACCATAGCTTTGACTTTACAGACCTTTGTTTACAAAGCGATGTCTCTGCTTGTTAATATGCTGTCTAGGTTTGTCATAGATTTTCTTCTAAGGAGCAAATATCTTTTGATTTCATGGCTGCAGTCACTGTCCACAGTGATTTTCAGTTCAGTTCAGTTCAGTCGCTCAGTTGTGTCCGACTCTTTGCGACCCCATGAATTGCAGCATGCCAGGCCTCGCTGTCCATCACCAGCTCCCGGAGTTCACTCAGACTCACGTCCATCGAGTCAGCGATGCCATCCAGCCATCTCATCCTCTGTCATCCCCTTCTCCTCCTACCCCCAATCCCTCCCAGCATTAGAGTCTTTTCCAATGAGCCCCCCCCCAAATAAAGTCTGTCACTGTTTCCATTTTTCCCCCATCTATTTACCATGAAGTGATGGGACAAGATGAAAGATCTTAGTTTTTGAATCTTGAGTTTTAAGCCAGCATTTAAACTCTCCTCTATCACCTTCTCCACGAGGTTCTTTAGTTTCTCTTCACTTTCTGCCATTAGGGTGGTATCATCTGCATATCTGAGATTATTGATATTTCTCCTGGCAATCTTGATTCCAGCTTGATCCAGCCCAGCATTCTGCATGATGTACTCTGCATATAAGTTAAGTAAGCAGGGTGACAGTATACAGACTTTGATGTACTCCTTTCCCAACTTTCCCAGTTTGTTGCTCCATGTCCAGTTCTAACTGTTCCTTCTTGACCTGCATATGGGTTTCTCAGGAGGAGGTAAGGTGGTCTTGTATCTCCATCTCTTTGAGAATTTTTCACAGTGTGTTGTGATCCACACAGTCAAAGGCCCTAGTGTAGTCAATGAAGCAGAAGTAGGTGTTTTTATGAAATTCCTTTGCTTTTCCTAGGATCCAACAGATTTGGGCAATTTGATCTCTGGTTCCTCTCCATTTTCTAAGTCCAGCTGTACATCTGGAAGTTCTCAGTTTGCATACTGTTGAAGCCCAGTTTGAAGGATTTTGTGCATATAATTTAAATAAGCAGGGTGACGTATACAGCCTTGTCGTACTCCTTTGGTAACCATGTGTTTGTTTCCTATGTCTGTGAGTCTGTTTCTGTTTTGTAAATAAGTTCATTTGCATCACTTTTTTATGTTCTACATATAAGTGTTATCGTATGGTTTTGCCTTTCTCTTCTGACTTTACTAAACATGATAGTCCCTAGGTTCATCCGCATTGCTGCAAATGGCATTATTTTGTTCATTTTTATGGGCCAAGTAATACTCCACTGTGCATGTGCACCACATCTCTATCCATTCCTCTGTTGATGGGTATTTAGGTTGTTTCCATGCCTTGGCTATTGTAACTAGTGCTGCTGTGAATGTTGGGGTACATGTATCTTTTTGAATTAGAGCTTTTGTATTTTTCTGGATGTATGACCAGGGGTGGGATTGTTGAATCATACAGTAATTCTATTTTTTTTTCTTCTTTACGGAACCTCCATACTGTCATACATAGTGGGTGTACCAATTTACATTCTCACCAAGAGTAGAAGAGAGTTCCATATGCAAACTTTAAAATCATTTATTTCCTACCCAAGGCAGACAACCACTCCACAAAACCCCAAGAAAGTGATCGACCAGCCTTGGCTCAGGCAGGTCCAGTCCTGATTTGTTTTCTGAAGCCAATTTCCATCCAGTAGCCCCAAACACACTATAGATTTTTATGAAACTGAATCTCAGTTATTTTTTTTTTCATAGTTCTACTCATTGGTTCTGAGTCTGCTTTCTCCTGTTTATCTAGAATAAGTGAAAATGCCTCTTTTTCACAAAAAGGTCTCCAGATACTTGAAAACAGTTGTTATTCTCTGTGCTTCTTTAACCTGCTCGCATACTGAGACTTCCCTCCAGAAGTTCTTTTCTCTCTCTTTCCCCTTCTTTCATATTATGTCTCTCAAACTTGCTTGTTGTCCTTGTTTCTTTTTTTCCCTCCTCTCTCTCTTCCATCTTGGACCTTTGTGATGTCATTCAGGACTAAGACTCATATCCCATCACTCTGTCATCACCTAGGGCCTCTGAGTTCTTTTCTGGGTCCTGGTAAACAAGGAAAGAGATAATAGACAAGAAATTGATGTCAACATAAGGTACCCCCCCCACCCCGCCCTGGCTCCTGGAGAGCTTGCTTGCTTAGTCACCTTTCAAAGTGCTCAAGACTTTTGTCACAGATCAGTATCAGTTCACCATTCTGGAGTTTCTCAGACCAAGCACGTTTCCTCTCCACAGATTTTCTTTAACTTCTTGTATTCTGTGCAGTTCTTGAAAATTAGTGATTTAGGTCACGGTGCATCTCAGAAAATGTGGTAACTTTATTCAGGACCTGAAGCATCAATTCTACAAGACAAGTGGGAAATATGTTGTGGGTTTTTGTTGCTGTTTAGTTGCTAAGTCCAGTGCTTTGTGACCCCATAGACTACAGCACGCCTGGCTTCCCTGTCCTTCACTATCTCCTGAAGTTTGCTCAAACTCATGTCCATTGAGTCGGTGATGCCATCCAACCATCTCATCCTCTCTCATCCCCTTCTCCTCCCACCCTCAGTCTTTTCCAGCATCAGGGTCTTTTCCAGTGGGTCAGCTCTTTGCATCAGGTGGCCAAAGTATTGGAGCTTCAGCATCATACTTTCCAATGAATATTAAGGGTTAATTTTCTTTAGGATTGACTGGTTGGATCTCCTTGCAGTCCAAGGGACTCTCAAGAGTCTTCTCCGGTACCACAGTTAGAAAGCATGCATCAATTCTTAGGCACTCAGACTTCTTTATGGTCCAACTCTCACATCCATACCTCACTACCGGAAAAATCATAGCTCTGACTAGATGGACCTTTGTTGACAAAGTGATGTCTCTGCTTTTTAATATGCTGTCTAGGTTTGTCCTAACTTTTCTTCCAAGGGGCAAATGTCTTTTAATTTCATGGTTGTAGCCACCATCCACAGTGATTTTGGAGCCCCCCAAATAAAGTCTGTCACTATTTCTGTTTTTTATTCATCTATTGGCCATGAAGTGATGGGACTAGATGTCGTGATTGTAGTTTTTTGAAACTTGAGTTTTAAGCCAACTTTTTAATTCTCCTTTTTCACCTTCATCAAGAGCCTTTTTATTTCCTCTTTGTTTGCTGCCATTAGGGTGGTATCATCTGCATATCTGAGGTTATTGATATTTCTCCCAGCAATCTTGATTCCAGCTTGGGATTCATCCAGCCTGGCATTCCTCTTTCTGGGTTTATGATGAGAGAATAAATGTAAGTTTTTCATTCAAGTGAAATGTAGGGCGGCGGGGGGCGGGGAGGGGAAGTCCTAGCGTTTTTTCTTAGCTTCTCGAATTGTACCTCCCACTTGATTGGATTTTGTACATGTAGGCTTATTTGTGTTAAAGTCATAGCCAGAATGGCCCTCATCCTGTTCTCTGCTACAGTTATTGCATTTCCCATATTATTTGCTGTGCTTCATAGCATGACCAGTTACCTATAACTTCCACCTCTTCCCCATCTTCCATTTGACTTGTGTGACTTTCATCTCAGTGCTGCCTTTCAAAGCCAGGCTCTTCTCTCTTGTCCCAGCTTCATTTACCACTTGGCCTTTTCTCTCTTCTCTAATCCAACCTGCCGAAAATCCTCTGTTGGGCCCTCTGTGCCCAAAGAATAAAACCTAGTGTGCTTTCTAAACATGAAAGTCTCTTCTAAATCCATCCATCCACTGCTCCAGTAGCTATTCCTTGAATTCTGACTTTGTGCCACTGATCACCCCCCACCTGCTTATCCTCTGTATTTCTTCCTGCTTGTTCTGTTTCAGTCTCAGTGAGCAGCTCCAGATTTGTCCAGAGGCCGACGACTTCCTAAGATCCCGTGTGTCTTTCCATATCCCATTTCCTCTTTCAGCAAAGCCCTTGCCATTTTCTCTACCAGCTAAGCTTTCAAACCCATATCCAAATATCACCTCCCTATAGCATCTTCTTTGACTCCCACAGACAAGTTAGTTATTCCTACTTCTGGTTCCACAGCAACTGTTCATATTTCTGCTTTAGAACTTATTTTGTACATTTAGTTAATTATTTATTTGACTATCTCTATTTGCTCTTCACTTGGCTCCGAGCTCCTGAAGACAAAAAAAACATGTATTTCACCTTTGTAGCTTTAGGTCCCAGTACCATGTCTAACACGTGTAAGGATATAATAAGAGAATGAAGTCACTCCCTAAGACTAGGGTGATCTAGGACTGAATTAGATGAAGCAGAAAGCAAGCAGGTGAGGCTTCAGGCTCTAAATTTATACCATGTGGGCTTAAACTGACCCTCTACTACTTCTAGCTGTGTGAACTTGTACAAGTTGTTTTGTGTCTGAGCTTCATATTTCTCGTCAATCAATTGGATAGAATAATAGGATTTTCTTTATAGGCTTATTTGGTGATGACTAAAGAATCAATTTGGTTTATTTAAAGATAAGTGCATATTCTTCTTGTGAGTGATTTCCTGAGAATAAGTATAGAAAACAATAGAGTGGAAAATCTTAGGAAGAAAGAGAAAATGAAGAAAGATTCATTGAAAAAGATGCAACAAAGAAGGGGAAGCCCTTCAAACGCTTTGTACTGCAGTTTTCATGCATTAATCAAATTTATCACTTCAAATCTACATACTGTTCTCCCTAACTGTATCCTGAGTTAATTTGTCCAATGATTTTATAGTTTTCAGTTCAGTCGCTCAGTCGTGTCCGACTCTTTGCGACCCCATGAGTCGCAGCACGCCAGGCCTCCCTGTCCATCACCAACTCCTGGAGTTCACTCAGACTCACGTCCATCGAGTCAGTGATGCCATCCAGCCATCTCATCCTCTGTCGTCCTCTATTCCTCCTGCCCCCAATCCCTCCCAGCATCAGGGTCTTTTCTAATGAGTCAACTCTTCTCATGAGGTGGCCAAAGTATTGGAATTTCAGCTGTAGCATCAGTCCTTCCAATGAACACCCAGGACTGATCTCCTTTAGGATGGACTGGTTGGACCTCCTTGCAGTCCAAGGGACTCTCAAGACTCTTCTCCAACACCAGAGTTCAAAAGCATCAATTCTTCGGCACTCAGTCCAACTCTCACATCCATACATGGCCACTGGAAAAACCATAGCTTTGACTAGATGGACCTTTGTTGGCAAAGTAATGTCTCTGCTTTTTAATATGCTGTCTAGGTTGGTCATTACTTTCCTTCCAAGGAGTAGATAGTCCCAAATAAATCTTTAACAGTGACAGGTGGTTTCCCTGTGGAACACAACTCATGCACCATGATTCCACAGCATTGAAGTCAAAGCCTCAAGACCAACATCGTTTCCAGCTGGACTCACAAAATAAGGACGAAAGATGCACATGTGGGAATGTTACTGAACTGGGGTGATATGAGAGCATGGATGTTTGACCACATAGGCAATAAAATTAGATAATTGAAAGGGACTCTTATCCAGATGCTAGTGGTAAAGAACCTGCCTGCCAGTGCAGGAGACATAAGAGACACAGGTTCAATCACAGGGTCGGGAAGATCCCCTAGAGGAGGGAATGGCTACCTACTCCAGTATTTTGCCTGGAGAATCCCATGGACAGAGAAACCCTGTGCGTGGGCTAGAGTCCATAGGACGGCAGAGAGTCAGACATGACTAAAGCAACTTAACACACACAACACACACACTTATCCAGGTAAGTAATAATATCAAGTGAAGATTACTTGCCAGGCTGCAATATGAGATTGCAGCCAAGAATATGGTTATAGAAATATCCCGCAAACTCAGTAGCTTGCAGCAATCATTTTTCTCATGCAGCACCTGTAGACTGGTTGGGTTAACCATGCTACAGGTTGTGTGTGTGCACAAGTTGTGCATCTGCACGATCAGGGTGGGATTAGAGTTGGCTAACTGCTGGCACAAATGGTCCCCAAACCTCAGTGACTTAAATCATGTTTATTTATTTATTTATTTTATTTTTGCTCATGTCCAGTGCAATTTGTGATTGGGTTAAGAGGAGACTGCCCCATGAAATCATTCAGAACCAAGACTCTTTCTATCTATCCAGTCACTGTCATTACTTCGGGCCTCAGAGTTCCCCTGTGGGTTCTACTAAACGAGGAAAGAGAGAACATGAATGATTTCATGGGCAGTCTTGTGAGCTAGATCTTGGTTCATATTCCACTGGCCAAAACTCAGTCGTGTGCTTATGCTTAAATGCAGAGGAAGCTGGGAAAGCTATCTGTGAGTTCAGGAGGAAAATTAAATTACTTACAGAACAACTTTCCAGTCTCTTCCACAAAGGAGAGAAATGCAAGAAAAGGGGGGAAATGGAGAGCCCTGAATTTAAGTTCAAAATGTCAACTGCACAAATAGAGTACAGGAATCCTGGCTTAGCTGCAGAAAAAATGTCTGAGGTTGGAAAAAACATGGAGGTGTCTGGTTCACTATGAGATTACTTTTAGCCCAGAATATTTGTCTCAGAAAAGAAATTCAATATTCAGGTGCATCAGTGAAGGAAATCTGTATAGGAGAAAGATCACAGAAAGATCACTATCTTCACTTTTAAGAAAATTATATTTATTTTTGCAGACACCGGGTCTTTGTTACTACGTGTGAGCTTTTTCTATTTGCAGTGAGCAGGGGTTACTCTCTAGTTGTGGTGTGTGGGCTTCTCATTGTGGTGGCTTCATGAGCTCAGTAGTTGTGGCTCACAGGCTTAGTTGCTACAAGGCATGTGGAATCTTCCCGGACCAGGGATCGAACCTATGTCCTCTGCATTAGCAGACAGATTCTTAACCACTGGACCACTAGGCAAGACCTAATCCTCAATTTTGGCAGGTTATTATCTTTGATGAAGATACTTAAATTATCTGAGTCTCAGCTAGCTCAACTATAAAATAAGACAAGTTTGTGGTGTGTATCAGTGTATCAGTTAATTATGGCCATGGTTATAAAATGATCCCCCACACCCAGTAGCTGAAAACAATAATAATTTTGCTCACTCGGCGCCTGTAGGTTGGCTGAGTTATCTATACTACAGGTTGTGCGTCTGCACAGGAGCCATTAGGTCTTTCCTCCAGTGATGCTTATTATGGGGCTCAAGCTAAAAGGCAGTATCTTATAGCTACATTTTTTGTTGTTCAGTTGCTAAGTTGTGTCTGACTTTACGGCTCCATGGACTGCAACACACCAGGCATCCCTCTCCTTCACTAGATCCCAAAATTTGCTCAAGCTCATGTCCGTTGAGTCAGTGATGCCATCCAACCATCTCATCCTCTATCATCCCCCTCTCCTCCTGCCTTCAGTCTTTCCTAGCATCATCTTCTTTTCCAGTGAGTCAGCTCTTTGCATCAGGTGGCCAAAGTATTAGAGCTTCAGCATCAGTCTTTCCAATGAATACTCAGTGTTAATTTCCTTTAGGATTGACTGGTTTGATCTCCTTGCTATCCAAGGGAGTCGTCTCCAGCACCACAGTTTGAAAGCATCAATCCCTCAGCACTCAGCCTTCTTTATGGTTCAACTCTCACATCCATACATGATTACTGGAAAAACCATAGCTTTGACTAGACAGCCTAGGGATCCAGAAGCTGTATTGAAGGAACTAAAAATAGTTAATCCAAAGAAGAGTGGCCTGTATAAAAAGCAAATGCACCCAAATACCAGAAGGGCTTTCTCATTGCAACAGGAATAAATTTGTCAAATAACAGAAGAAACTGCCAGTCAGGGGGATTTCTCTTGGGGTTAAATAGATGATTGGAAGCCCGTGGATGTTTGCTGGGGAGAAGCCTGCCATGGGCTGTCAGCTTGCTGAGCAAAGACAAGTACCACAGGAGGTGAAGAGTAGTGAACAAAGCTATTTTCTCCTCAGTTAAAAAGATGAGCTGTGGGGAGCAGGTTTGGAGGTCAGGGCAGAGCTGGGGTTTCTGTGCCTTGGAAAACACAGGTCTTAGCTCCCTTTTCAGTTCCTTTTAGTCTCATAGATTCACTGGTCCTTCATTTTCAACGTGTCTGCTGTATATCCTGTTGATTCTGCAAGCATACAACCACTCTTAGCACCCTCTCCACACCCTTGAGCCTGGACCGTGCAGTGCGAGGTTCACCAGGGATCCTGTCCTCCTCCTCTAAGCTTGAGTCTCCCCTCCCCATTTCTCCCAATCAGCCTTAATTAAACTGTTTGAAAGCTACAGCTTGATTTTAATTAGAGCAAAATTGGGAAGATTAGAATGAAATTGGCCAATCATTGTTTACGGACCGTTGTTTGAGAACACAGCAGGCTGCTAAATTACCTCCATGCCAGGCTTCTTGAATTCTTCCAGTGGGTGGACCGGGGGCACTGGAGCATGTGGGGTGGGCTGGCCTTCTTTCTGCTTCTGTGCCTCCTGGAGTTGCAGGGGCCGAGACATTATTTAACCAAATGCTCCTGGACTGGAGTTTTTCTGCCTGGAGATTTCTCCCAGCCGCAGTGGTAAATGGGACAAAAGAATTTCCTGGGAAGTATCAACATGGCAAAGATGGACAGTGGTCTTTGAACTTGAACACAGGTCATAGACAAAGGTAGAAAACCACCTGTGCCATGATCTGGGTTCTCACCAAACTCTACCACTGATCAATGGAGCCTTGGTCCTTTTTCTCAGTTTCTATCTCTTCATTTGTTAACCTCTAAAAAATTCATGAAAAGTCAAGTGGTGATAAATCCATGTCCTCTTTTTTGAAGTCCTTGCATTTCTAAAATTGTTGAGCTTGTGTAAAAATTGTGTACAATTTTCTTTTTTTTTTTTTTTAACAAAACTAAGGGAAAGCTCTATGCCAATACAAGAGGTTATGGTTTTATTATAATTTCTTTTTATAGCTCAGATTAATCATGTCTTATTCATTATAGCAGTAAAGACTCTAATAGCCAAGTACATTACAGTGATCTGTTGTTGAGATGGAAATCTCTTGATGATGTGATGTATTTAAAAATACTGCCTTCTGTGCAGGAGCCAAAGCATGATATATCCCTCAGTCTCTAAAATATCCACCTTAAGAGCATGAAACCACCTTAACTGAGTCACAGAGGTAAATAACAGGCATTATTCAATGTATATGTTGGCTCTGGCTGTTCTTTTTCCTGTGAATTTTCTAAGGCAAAGAATATGAGTCCTATGAAAAAGAAAACCTGGTGAAGTCTTAGCTTGATGGATTGAATTCTGTGAAGAGAGCAATAGCCTGAAAGACAAAGTATATTGCTGGAAAGATAAAGAAAGAGAAGGCTTCTTTCCTAGAATCCTTAGGAAAATCAACAGTCCAACACTCAGTGTTGACTCATGTCATATTGGCCAGTATCAAGCCAGTTGGAAAAAGGCAACTCTCCAGGAGACAGGTGGGCTCTGAGAACAAAGATATTTGCATTCATCTAGAACTGGGTAGTATATAAGAAATTTTCCCAGAGTCATTGGTTAACAGTTTCCATAGACAATGTCAAGTCACAGGAAAAATGACAGGAAATCTATTTTTGTACTTGGCTTAAGGCCAATCCATCTTTTTCTCTCCAAAGTTCTTAACTATTTTATTTAATGACCTGTCCTGTGTCTTCCTTCATTTTTCAAGGAAAATCAGTTATGTATTTTTTCTTACAAGTATGGTTCATATCAAAACAGCCTTTTAGAGGATGATAGTTCAGTCCCTGTTATCACTGCGGTCCCTTTGAATACTAAAGGTTGGAGGTGGCTACCCCCAAAAGAGAAGTTGTTGGAAATGGATAAGGAGGGACAAGGACTAGAAAAGGGAGACATTGCTGACCACCCCAGCCTACTATTTCTGCCATTGTGTTCAAAGTGCAGCTGGAGTTGGGCATCCTGGACTTACAGGTGACCTTAAGGCCTCTCCCAGCCTCTCGGGTAGTACCAGAATCTCTTCCAGAACTGCTGCCTGGGTGAGCAGGTGATGATCAATTGGCTCTGCTGGAAACAGCATTGAATCCCTCCCTGGTAAAACCAGGCTGGGTTCTAATTTAGGGGAACAAATGGGCTCTGGGCACTCGGGGGCACACTGACACTGGGCAGGGTGGAGCAAGCCAGCAGGGGTGCGGAGCTGGGCTGGGCTGAGCCACTCTCTCAGGATACAGGAAATGTGATTTTCCAAATGGCAGGCATATTGGTGGTCTTGGAAATGAGCCTAAATGTGCTTCCCATGCAGAGAGGAAAAGACATGTCTGGGGAGAATTGGTAATAATAATCGGCTCTTAACATGAGGTCTCAGTACCACCACCCATATTGTAGGTTGCAGTGTTCATTACTACTAAGTTTCAGCCTCATTGCGGTATAGTTTTTTTTTGTTTTGTTTTTAAACTATGGATTTAAAAAAAATTATTGGAGTACAGTTGGCTTATAGTGTTGTGTTAGTTTCTGCTGTATAGCAAAGTAAATCAGTTATGAAAGTGACAGTGAAAGTTGCTCAGTCGTGTCCATGGATTATACAGTCCACGGAATTCTCCAGGCTAGAATACTGGAGTGAGTGGCCTTTCTCTTCTTCAGGGAATCTTCCCAACCCAGGAGTCAATCCCTGCCAGAATTGCAGGTGAATTCTTTACCAGCTGAGCCACAAGGGATGCTCACATCTGCATATATTCATTCTTTTTTGGATTCTTTTCCAATCTAGGTCATTCCAGAGTATTGGGTAGAGTTGCCTGTGCTATACAGTAGGTCCTTATTAGTTACCTTTTTTATATATAGAAGTATGTATATGTCAATCCAAGTCTTCTGATTTATTCCTAGCCCCACTGTCCTCTGGTGTAGCGGGGATAGTGGGGGTAGAAATCGTTAAGGCTGTGGTCTTCCCAGTGGTCACATACAGTGGTGAGAGAGCTGATCTGTAAAGAAGGCTCAGCGCCAAAGAACTGATGCCTTTGAACTGTGGTGCTGGAGAAGACTCCTGAGAGTCCCTTGGATGGCAAGGAGATCAAACCAGTCAATCTTAAGGGAAATGAACCCTGAATATTCATTGGAAGGACTGATGCTGAAGCTCCAGTATTTTGGTCGCCTGATACGAATAGCCAGTCAGAAAAACTGGAAAAATCCCTGATGTTGGGAAAGATTGAGGGCAGAGGAGAAGAGGGCATCAGAGGATTAGATGGCGGGATGGCATCACTGATGCAATGGACATGAACTTGGGCAAATTTAGGGAGATGGTGAGGGACAGGGAGGCCTGGCATGCTGCAGTCTATGGGACCACCAAGAGTCAGACACGACTGGGTGACTGAACAACTGACCCCTGGTAACCATTAGTTTATTTTCTACATCTTTAACTCTATTTCTGATTAAACTATAGATTAAAAAAAAGATACTTTCTCCCTTAAGGTTTCATAGGGAGAGAAGCTCATGGGTCATGACTCTTCAAGGGGGCTGGATTGATATTCTCAATTTATAAGAGATTCTCAGTTTACAAGCCCCAAAAGTGGTTCGTCAGCACATTGCTTCTGGAAATCTCACCTGGATGGAAGCCACCAGCTGTGCTCTTTGCCTCTTTCATGGCTAAGAGTACGGGACTCTGCAGGGTGGGAGACTCTTGCTAGCAGTTCTTGTTGACCTTGTGTGTGACAGAGGAACATAGTATTTCGGGGGAGGGGGAGGTTGGTGATACGCACGTCAGTAGCTGTGACGTGGGGGCATCCCTTTTCATTTACAGTTTTCAAACTGGGAACACCTTGTAACCATTTAGTCTTCTAATCGGAGGCCCTTTTTCTTCAGATCCAGAGCTGGCCTGCTCCCCAAGCCCTGCTGAAGCTCCCATCGCCTGAGGCTTGGCACTTGGCTGCCGGTTTAGCTCTCCTGTCACGGGCCCGTTTGGATTCCAGAAAATCCCTAAACTCATGTATAACCAGAAGCATCATGTATTGGCAATCTGGACCAGTAGTGTTAAGCAGTTTGAGACAAAGATAACTACAATCACTTCTGCTAGGTCACTTCAGCTGTGTCTGACTGTGCAATCCCATGGACCGTAGCCCACCAGGCTCCTCTGTCCAAGGGGTTCTCCAGGCAAGAATACTGGAGTGGTTGCCATGCCCTCCTCCAGGAGATCTTCCGAACCCAGGGGTGGAACCCGAGGCTCTTATGTCTCCTGCATTGGCAGCCGGGTTCTTTACCACTTTTGGAGAAGGAAATGGCAACCCACTCCAGTACTCTTGCCTGAAAATGTCCACAGACAGAGGAGCCTGGTGGGCTACAGTCCATGGGGTCGCGAAGAGTCGGACATGACTGAGTGACTTCACACTCTCTTTACCACTAGTGCCACCTCGGAAGCCCAGTCTGGATCATATTTTCCCTAACCTTTGCTTTGGTTATTAATGATTGTATGGGTATGCTAAGTCCTTTGACAGAAATATGTGTGATTCACTCTAGGCTAATTTAAAATGCAATAGCAAATGGCCTAAACTTCTATTAATTCCAGCACCTTTTCGAAGTGCTGGATGAACACCTTTGCAAGCAGAGCCCACACTGGGAGCTCTGGTCACCCTTGATTTCACCTTTTATGTAGCTGCCTTTGCTGCTTTAAGGGTCCTTTCCATATGGGCTTCCCTCGTGCTTAAAATGTTTGCTTTCTCATACTATTGACTGTGAAACAGACACAGTAGGAGGAGATTTTAGGAGAAATGGCTAAATTGAAATGGAAATTTACTTGATGTCTTAATTGAAACAAAGATGATGGCTTAATTGAAGTAGTATGTGTTAATGTAATTGATATATAGAAAACATCCTTTTCCTAGGGAAAAAAAGAGCCTTGATTATTTTATTATAAAAAAAAAAAACACTACTAAGTGAAAAATTGGAAATGAACATTTACACTTTGAATAGCTCAGGCTGCCTTCCAGTATTGCCTTCTGAGGTTTTCAGATGCTGGAAAGAACCAGGTTAATAAGTTCTGTAAGCACAATTTCTACCACTTTGGCTCAGACTCCATTCACAGATGTTTCCTCCATTATTTTGATTCAGTGAAGGGCCCCAAAGGGCAGGCAGGAAACTTAGTGAAGTAGAAGAGAAAACCGCTGGGTGCCCTCGCAGCCCGAGCCTTCCTGCAGCCAGCAGAAGCCTGATGCTTATTTCTGATTCGGCGCCCTACCACTTTATGGAAGAGGTTTTTCTTTGTTTGGGGAGAGTATTTTTCTCCAGTGAAATGGTCCTACCACTTACACACACACATGCATACCTGCCTGCACACATGTGCTTCCACTCACAAAATCACAACTGCCCTTTTGAGTTTCGCAGGGGAGGTGGTATAACATCTTGGTGAATGAATACTGTGGATCTTGGGGCGAGGAAGCCTGTGTTTAATTCCTGACTTTGGGTATTACCTACTGGGCAAATTATCTGTGCCTCAATTTCCTCGTCTGTAAAATGAGGATAATTATATTTAATCACTTATAGGGGTCTTTTGAATATTATATTGAATATTTTCAATATTATATTTCAATATTATATTGAATATTTTCAATATTATGTTGGTTAATACTTGCAAGATACTTGGAATGCCTGGCACATGCTAAGAATTCATTAAATGCTAACCATTATTTTTTTTTATTATTGGCACATAAAAAGCTTCCTAAGACAGTATCATTCATTTTCTAAGTCGTTTGTTATTCTGTGTTATTTTTCCAGAGCAGTCATAGGCACTAGACTCAGGCCTTTGTCTCTGATTCCTTGCATGGTACCCGGTGCATGGACTTGATTTTTTTTTTTTTTTCCTAGGTCTCAATTTTTCCTCCCACAAATGGGTGTATTGAAACTACCTTTGTCCAAAAAGGGTTTTGCTTTGGTGTATGCCTCGCACTATGCTTTGGATATATAGTACATTCCTGTTTAGTGTAGGTAATAAAAGGAAGTAAGTGTTCGGGGCAATGAAAATATCCTTGTTAAAAGATAGTAAACACTTAAAAGGAATTAGAATAAAGTAAAATACACTTAATTGAGAGTACACAAAGGAAAACAGTGTTATAGAAACAGCAGTATGGCATTGACCTGGGTTTTGATCTCAGCTCTGCCACATACTGTGTGACTTTTTGCAAGTTATTAACTTTTCTGGGTCTCATTGTTATGACTGTCGTCATAATCATAGTTGCTGTTAACAGCTCTGAGAGAGGGTTAGGACACTAGATTTTGTTCTGGTTCTAACGCCAAATGGTTAGATTGCTTTCGGGAAACGAATTCTGTTTCATGGTTTTCTTATGATGTAAGAGGAATGGAAGAGATGGTCTCAGCTTCTGTGCAGGCTGGCATGTGGTGCTGCTACAAATGCATCATGGACAGCTGTGTCCATGTATTGATCCCCTCAGCCCTTGGGGCATTTGGGCGGGGTCTGGGGCTGCAGGACTGCCTGTGCTTGTCTCCTCAGGCCTGAGAAGCCTCATTCGCTGATCCCAGTTCAAAACATACAGGGAATTGTGAGCGCACACAATGACATGGAAACAACTGGCAAATCGTACTCAAATGCTTCTTCTAACAGCCCCGGTTTCCCTCTTGGTAGTCCTGTGACATCAGGCAACTGACTAAGTTTTCTGAACTTCAATATACTCAACTTACATAAGATACAGTCAGATCTGTGGTTTGGTTTGGATAAAATATGTGATACAATAAAATACATCAAGTCTCATGTTGGACAAAAGAAGATTAAGACTAAGGAAAAGTACAAAACTTCAGGATCATTGCCTCTTTGGGGATCTTTAACTCTGTGAGTGTGGCAAAAATTGTTGTTAGACATAGTATAGAGGATTGGAGCGCGTGATCATTAACACTGAGTGTAAAGCACAGCCGAGTCTGAATGAGCGCTCTGTACTCACTGGACTTGAGTGTGCAGACTGTGGGCAGTTGTCAGAAGTTGTCCATGTCCACTGACAACAATGGAAGAGGACCCAGACTCAGTTTACCAAAGCATAAGAAAATATCAGTGCCTTGATTTATATATAAGAAGTCACAGAAATATGCCCTTATGTTACAGTTTTATGAATCAAATTTAATTCTCCCATTGATATGCATACACATTTAGAATGCTTTACTTTTATTTCACATCAATCACTAATTACTTTTTGCTTCTATGTATTCTCATCCTGTAAGTTCTTTTATCAAGTTGTCAATAATTTGCAAACAACTAGAGGATTAGGAGAGCTGTGACATAAAAGAAATGATTGTTTATTTTAAATAAACAAATGAGAGAATCATTCAACAACAGCCATTGAATATCTACTGCTGTTCTGTTTTGGAACATCTAGGAAAATCCCACGGACAGAGGAGCCTGGTAGGCTGCAGTCCATGGGGTCGCTAAGAGTTGGACACAAGTGAGCGACTTCACTTTCAGTTTTCACTTTCATGCATTGGAGAAGGAAATGGCAACCCATTCCAGTATTCTTGCCTGGAGAATCCCAGGGACAGAGGAGCCTAGTGGGCTGCCGTCTATGGGGTCGCACAGAGTTGGACATGACTGAAGCGACTTAGCAGCAGCAGCAGCAGTATTATTTTATTGCTGCTGGATAAGATAGAATCATTCCTGCCCTCATGGAGTTTATGTTCTAGCAGGAGTGAAAGAGAATTGAAAATATATATTATTTCAGCTAGTGATAAGTGCTAAAAAGATTTATAAAGCGTAGAGACAGAGAATGAGTTATGGGGATGCCCTTTTGAATGGGGTAGTCAGGGCAAGTTTCTTGAAGGAGATACTAGTCAGCAGTCCTGAATGAAGTGCACTGAATAAGCAATGTGACCACCAGTTTTTATTTACTAGATTTAATTAAAGTGGGAGCCACCTCTTTTTTGAGATGGTTTTACCTTTCCGTGAGGGTATTTCACCATTGTAAGAAACTGTGGAAAAGAGAAGAATCCTTGTGTTTTTCACCCTCTAACAATTTAATAGAATAGAAATTGATAGGATAGAAATTCTTTGTTATTTAATAACATCTAAGTGTGGTCTTTAACCAATCAGGGACAATTGTTTGGTGTCAGAAACAAACAACATCACCAAGATTCATGTCAAGGAGCTTATTGCCTAGGTTTTCTTCTAAGAGTTTTATAGTATCAAGTTTTAAGTTCATTTCTGTAATCCATTTTGAATTGATTTTGTGTATGATGTAATTTAGGGGTCCAGTTTATTTGTTAGCATATAGTTATCCAATTTTCCAATTATCATTCCCATTATCTCAAAGAAGACTATCTTTTCTCCATTGAATATTTTTGTCTCCTTACATGTGTGGGTTTATTTCTAGGCTCTCTGTTGTGTGGGTTTATTTCTAGGCCCTCTGTTTTTTTCCTTCAATCAATGTGTCTATTTTTTAATGTCAATATCTTACTGTTTTGATTACTATAGCTTTGTAGTATAATTTGAAACAAGAAGTGTGATACTTCCAGTTTTGTTGTTCTTTCTCAGGGTTGCTGTGGCTGGTCATAGTATTTGGGGGTTCCATACTAATTTTAGGATTGTTTTTTCTACTTTGGTAGAAAGTAGTAAAAAATGCCTTTGGAATTTTCATAGGGATTGCAATGAATCCGTAGGTTGCTTTGGGTCATATGGGCATTTTAACAATACTGATTTTTCCAATGTGTGAACATGGAATATTTTCCTATTTGAGTCTTCTTAATTTCTTTCATCAGTGACTTACAGTTTGCAGTGTTTGAATATTTTACCTCCTTCATTTAATTTATTCCTAGGTATTTTATTCTTTTTAATGCAAATGTAAATGGGGATTGTTTCCTTAATTTCTCTTTCTGATATTTCACCATTAGTTTATAGAAATGCAACTGTATTTGTATATTTCTGTATCCTTCATCTTTATTGAGTTTATTAGTTCTAATAGTTTTGGGTGAAGTTTTTATGGTTTTCTACATATAATATTATGCCATCTACCAGTAGAGACAATTTTACTGATTTTTTTCTGATTTGAGTAACTTTTATTTCTTGCCTGTTATTTTTTGATAGTGCTTACAGTACTATTTTGGATAAAAGTGATGAGAATGGACAATGTTGTGTTATTCCTGATGCTAGAGAAAAAGCTTTCAGCTTTTCACCATTGAATATGATATTATCCGTGGGCTTGTCATTGATGGCCATTATAATGTTGAGGTTTTCCTGGTGGCTCAGATGGTAAAGAATCCACCTGCAAAGCAGGAGGCCTGGATTTTATCCCCAGGCTGGGAAGATCCCCTGGAGGAGGAAATGGCAAGCCACTCCAGTATTATTGTCTGGAGAATCCTGTGGACAGAGGAGTTTGGTGGGCTACAGTCTGTGGAGTCATGAAGAGTCAGACACGACTGAGTAACTAAGCATGCAGGCTTGCACTTGTTCCCTCTGTACCCACTTTGTTGAGAATTTTTATCATAAATGAATGTCGAATTTTGTCGCATGCTTTTTTCTACATCCATTGAGATAATCATATGATTTTTACCCTTTGTTTTGTTAATATGGTGTATCACATAGATCCTTGCATCTTTGGAATAAATCTCATTCGATTAAGGTGTTTTATCCTTTTAATGTACTATCAAATTCAGTTTGCTAACATTTTGTTGAGAATTTTTTTGCATCTATGTTTATTGGGCATATTGGCCTGCTATTTTCTTTTCTTATAATGTCCTTGTCTGGTTTTGGTATCAGGATAAAGGTGGCCTAATAAAATGAGTATGAAAGTTGCCCTCCTCTTCCATTTATTTTGAAAGAGTTTGAGAAGGATCAGGTTAATTCTTCTTTAAATGTTTGGTAGAGTTTGCCATTGAAGCCATCTGGTCCTGTACTTTTGTGCATTGGGAATTTTGTTTTTGGTCTTACTAGTAATTTGACTGTTAAGATTTTCTATTTCTTAATGATCTGTCTTGGTAGATTTATGTATCCCCTCTAGGTTGCCTAATTTGTGTATAATTGTTCATAGTAGTCTCTTATCCTTTGGGTGGTGTCGTTTGTAAGGTCTCTTCTTTCATTTCTAGTTTGAGTCTTTTTTTGTTCCCCCTTGGTTTAGTCTAGTTAACAATTTGTCTATTTAACCTTTCAAGAAACAATCTTAGTTTCATTGGTCTTTTCTGTTGTCCTCTTAGTCACTGTGTCATTCATTTCCACTCTGATCTTTGTTATTTTCTTCCTTCTACTAACTTTGGGCTTAGTTTGTTCTTTTTTTCTGGTGCCTTGTGGTATAAAGTTAGGTTGTTTATTTAAGGTCTTTATTTTTTCTTAATGTAGGTATTTATTGCTATAAATTTTCCTCTTAGAACTGCTCTTACTACTTCCCACAGGTTTTTGTATTTGTGTTTCCATTTTCATTTGTCTCAAGATTTTATTTTTTTGATATATTCTTTGATTCATTGGTTGTTCAGGAGCCTGCTGTTTAATCTCCGTGCATTGGTGAATTTTCCGGTTTTCTTTTGGTAATTGATTTCTAAGTTTATACCATTGTGGTCAGAAAGATGTGTGATATGATTTTAGTCTTCTTTAATTTATGAAGGTTTGTTTAGTGGCTTAATATACGCTCTATCCTGGAGAATGATCCATGTGTGTTTGAGAAATATATTCTGCTGCTGAATTGGATGTTCTATTAATAAATATCTGTTATGTCCATCTAATCTAACATGTAATTTAAGTCCAGTGTTTACCTGCTGATTTCTGTCTGGATGATCTTTCCATTTTTGAAAGTGAGGTACTGAAGTTGCCTTCTATTATTGCATTGCTGTCTATTTATCCTTTCAGATCTATTAATATTTGCTTTCCATATTTAGATGCTCCTATGTTGGGTGCATACATATTTATAAATGTTATATTTTCTTGATGAATTTATCTGTTTATCATTATGTAATGACTTTGTCTCTTATTATAGTCTTTGACTTTACACCTATTTTGTTTTAAATAAGCTACCCCCGCTTTCTTTTAGTTTCCATTTGCATGGGATATCTTTGTCCATCCCTTCTCTTTCAGTATAGTGCCTGTGTGTGCGTAGTCATGTCTGATTCTCTGCCACCCCAGGGACTGCAGCCCACCAGGCTCCTCCGTCCATGGGATTCTCCAGGCAAGAATACTGGAGTAGGTTGCCATTTCCTCCTTCAGTGGATCTTCCCCACTCAGGGATCGAGCCCAGATCTCCTGCATTGCAGGAGATTCTTTACTGTCTGAGCCACCAGAGAAGCCCCACTTTCAACATATGTATCCTTAAAGCTGAAGTGAGTCTTGTATGCAGAACATGGTTGGGGCTTGTTTTGTTTTTGTTTTTTTAGTAAACTCCATAGAGGATTGGATTGGCTGTCCAGCCAATAAGAAGTGAAATCAAGCAACTGTTCATTATGCTTCAGTGGGATTTGAGATAGAAAATACTTTTCACAAATACCCTACTTTAATTAAAGTTTAGCATTTCCCACACAAAGGAAATAAATGATAATGCATTATTATGAACTTGTCTGCTTAGATAAATAAAACCACACAATGGGAATTTTAAAAGGTTTTGTGAGAACCCATGAATTATTAGTCATCCCTTTTCCTTTATTTCTCTGGTAATGTTTGGAACATGCCCCCTCTCTTCATTTCTGGAATTAGATAGCAGGATTCTATAGCCTCCAATGGGCATGCTCTTTATTTATTTATTCTGAATAATTTTTTCCTGTGGCCTTGTCATTTTTACTTCATAGATTTGGAGGGACTGTTAGACCAAGTTAGACCAAGATTTGGCACTGTTATAAAGAGCAGAGTTGAGTGAGAATGTTAAGACTTTACATGTGGTTTTCTAAGGCAGTGGAGCTGATCCTCTCTACTGTAATTTGGGAGGCAATGGAAAAGAGCTCCCTCTTTTTCTTTTTACTAGTGGATATATTCATTTAAATTTCATCCTTTAAAATACAAATATTTCAGTGAGGAGTAAAGCATGAATATTAATGTTCCAGATGGGACTAGAAAGGAATTTTGCCATCATTTAGTATAAAGGTTCTTAAAATGCATATCCCCTTAGTTTCTTTCAAGATCTCCATGTTGACATTGCAGTAAATGTGCAAAAGTAATGGTGAATGAAACTGCTGGCATCTTAAATTGAATAAGGGCAGTCTCACTCAATGACGCTGGTAGTCATATAGTCATCATTACATACTTGAACCAAAATGCACACACATATACATGCATGTTAGCTTCACAAATGCCCCTGAAGCAGAAAAATCTATTTTATTGGATCTTGACTATGAGCTCATGTCTTTTTAATATTTTGTATGATAAGGTGAAAAGTACACATAAAAACATGTTTGAGGTTACTGAAGAATGGTGGTCTCAGAGAAAAATACTTTTCTGATTGAGTTGAGTTGAACTAGCCATTTTTTTCATGGACCAGCTTAGTTTTTCTTGAACAACCAAGAGACAAACTATGGTTATTCAGATTGCAGTGTTTGGCAGACATTTTCCCAAAAATAAATAAATAAAAGAACAAAGCAAGCCTGCTTCTTTAAGGGAAACAACTGACAGTATTTATTACCAGTGATAAAATGTAAGCTTTCAAATGAAAATTAGAATTTTGGAAAACTTGTATTTGTCATCATAAGCTTGACAGCTTTCCAATATTTAAGGATTTTTTGATGAGATTTGTGGTGATATTAACAAATATGATGTTTTGATATTATATAATAAAGCATGTCAAAATATGGAAGATCTGAATAACTCAATGGTCCTATATTTTGGAGATGGATGACCAGTATATGATGTTTCAAAATCACTGAGTTAAAAGATGCATTCAAAGTGCAATATAGAATACTGGATTTTAATGCAACTGAGTATGAAAAGTTTATTGGTATGGTTTCAGAGTTCACACAGTAATTAACCTTTAAGAAAGTATGTATGTTTGTTGAGCGTAGTGTGGTCCCAAAGAAGGATACTCACAATTATCACAACAGATTGGACACAGAATACAAGAATGCAGCTCTCTTCTGCTAAGCCAGAAACTCAAGAGATTTGCCAAAAGGCAAAGAAAATGCCATTCTTCTTACTAAATCTGTTTTGCTTCAGAACATACAGTGATTGTCATACAAATATGTTATTTATGTTGCTTGTAATGGCTTTATTTCTGTTATAATGAAAAAAATGGATTTAAATTTCTCAGTTTAAATTTCTAAAGTCGTAATTATCATTAGATATAAGCCACATGAATACAGGGGGTGCTTCATTTTTAAGAGTGTGGTAGTATCTTGAGACTTAAAAGTTTAAGAACTGTTGTTCTAAACCAATCTTCTGACTTTAAAAATGGGTAACAGAGGCTGTGAAGTGACTCATCCGCTGAATTGCAATTGTGACTAGGTCTTATTTCTGCTTCTCTGGTGGCTCAGATGGTAAAGAATCTGCCTGCAGTGCAGGAGACCTGGGTTCGATCCCTGGGTTGAGAAGATCCCCTAGAGAAAGGAATGGCAACCCATTCCAGTATATTTGCCTGGAGAACCCCATGGACAGAGGAACCTGGTGGGCTACAGTCCATGGGGTTGCAAAGAGTCAGACATGACTGAGTGACTACACTTTCTTTCATTTTCCTATTTCTGCAAACCACGTCTAATATTTTCATTGTTTGTTTTTCCCCTACTACACACTACTACCATGACTGCCTTTGGGAAAAGGGAAGCCACTCTCTAATGAGAAAGCTGGGTGGGAGCATATTCTTGGAGGTCAACTGGGGTAGGGCTTTCTTACCACCTGGGAACAAGAGGCCAGAGGGTCTCTTTCAGGCACTGGTGCCTCCATCTGCAGAGAAGTGTGCTGGGAGGAGATGAGGCAGTGCGAGTGAAGGAAGAACCGCACCTGCTCCCAACTTTATTCCTCTTGTCCCAGAATACGATGAACTTTCCCTTGTCTTTCCCTCCAGGGAGTTTGCACGTTGGAAAGTGAACAACCTGGCTCTGGAAAGGAAGGACTTCTTTAGTTTGCCACTGCCTCTTGCCCCAGAGTTTATCCGGAACATACGCCTCCTGGGAAGGAGACCCAACCTGCAACAGGTCACCGAAAACCTGATCAAAAAGTATGGCACTCACTTCCTACTTTCTGCCACCCTCGGAGGTAAGCAGTACCTTGATCTACCATCCTACACTCGCTGGTTGCCAGACCATCGGAAATAGCTTTCTAACACCTGTTGACTACAGCTTCGACATTCTTCCTGGATCTTGTATTCTTCCTGTCATTTTTTTGACTGGGACATGTTCTCATCTCATGTTCTCACTGCATGTGTCAACAGTGTAATCTCTTGACATCCAATTTCATTGCCAGAACATGGCTCTTTGCCTTTAAGCATCCTCCTGGGGAGGAGTTTGTGGGGTAAGGAGGTTGGGGGACAGACGTCTACTAAGCACTTGCCAGCAGGGGACGCTCCCAGTTTTCTTTTCACTGAGCCGTCTAACCCTGAAGTTTCTCCATATCCTAATATTGGCTGTGGCTATAGTAGTCAGTATATGTGCTCAGTCGTGTCCAATGTTTGTGACTCCATGGACTGTAGCCTGCCAAGCTCCTCTGTCCATGGGATTCTATAGGCAAGAATACTGGAATGAGTAGCCATTTCCTCCTCCAGGGGATCTTCCCAACCCAGGAATTGAACTCACATCTCCTGCATGGCAGCCCAGGTGGCACTAGTGGTAAAGAACCAGCCTGCCAATGCAGGAGACATAAGAGACCCGGGTTCAATCCCTGGGTCGGGAAGATCCCCTGGAGGAGGAAATGGCAACCCACTCCAGTATTCTTATCCAGGGACAGAGGAGCCTGCCTGGCTACTGTCCACAGGGTCACACAGAGTTGGACACGACTGAAGCGACTTAGCACCCATGCAATCCTGCATTGCAGGTGGACTCTTTACCGTCTAAGCCACCAGGGAAGCCCAGACACATAGGCAAAAAAGTAAATGTTTGTTACATTCCTGATCTCTCTGCTTCCACTCTGTAGAGACTGGTAACCAGCCAAACAGATTCCAATGATTCTGGGCTGGATGGAGGCAAAGGTGGGGTGGTACAACCTCTGGCTAGGACCCAGAGCAGAATTGAGAGCTGGAAAGAGGCAGAGTTCTCTCTGTCCTGGAAAGAAGAAAGCAGGCTTTATTATAACATTTAGCTCATTGTCTTATGCACTACAAAGGAACACTCCAAGGGTTCAGGCCAGCTGCTGACATGTCGTAGGTGTTGAGCGTTTGAGGGGGAGAAGGGAGGGTGAGCTTCAAGGCTTTTGCCCTTTCTTAGGGAGCAGAAATATCCATGGTGATTCTTTATAAACAACTTGAGAGAGAGAATTTTATCTTCCCCATAGAGGTAGATTGCCTGAGACCGAGATCAATAGAGGATGTTAAATGGATGGGCTGGAGGGGCAGGGGATGAGCTTTGGGAGATTATAGAAGTGAGGAGGAGGAGGCTGGCCTCTCAGGCAGTAGTGCCCTTATCCTGTGGTGCAGTCTGATGAGAGTGTTCTGAGCATGGTACAGATGGGAAAAGGCTGTCAGCAGGGGCCACAGGCTCCCTCTTAGCTTAGTCTGAGGGTTTCACGTTCTTATGGGTAGGGGCTCGGGGAGCTGAAGCCCTCACCAGGATGCCCATGTTGTTTGCTGTAGGAGAAGAGTCCCTGACCATCTTTGTGGACAAGCGGAAACTGAGCCGGAAGTCAGAGACGGCAGGAAGTGCCTCTGTGATCGGGGGCAGTGGGAACAGCTCCGCCGTGTCCCTGGAGACCCTGCACCAGCTGGCAGCCTCCTACTTCATCGACAGAGAGAGCACTCTGCGGCGGCTGCACCACATCCAGATAGCCACAGGGGCCATCAAGGTAAGGGCCTGAGAGGTCCTGGGAGAGGCAGGCAGAGATACCAGGCGGAGGCCTGGGTCTTTGCCAGCTCCACCTTAGCCAGGCCTGACTGAGGGTAATGGGAAAGCAGCTTTCTGATGTGGGCACAGCCCTAAATCAGCCCTTAAGTCTGAGCAGGCGCTTCCTTCTGCAGCGAACAGCCACATGGCATCTTCCCTAAGGCAGGCTCCAGCTGAGGGAACCTCAGTGAAAGGCAACCAGGGCCACAGCTTTCCAGAGGTCACATTGTAGTGGGGGAATGAACATAATAAACTTGTAAAAATCAGCAAAGTCATTCCAGGTTATGATATAAAGGGAAAACTGAGTCATAGGTACAGATTTCCTGAGGCGAGAGGGGCAGGGGGAGGGCACTTGGGGTTTAGACTGGGGTCTGAATCCTTAGAAGCCAGCTGTGTGTAGATCTGAGGGAAAGGTGTTCAGGAAGGGGAATGGTAAGTGCTAAGGCACTGAGGCAGGAACCAGGGTGGTGCCATGGTGAAACCCAGGACTGTTGTGACTGCAGAGAGGTGAGCAAGAAAGATGCTGGTGCAAGATGACGTTCAGAGGTAGGTTGGAGCGGCTCACATGGAGTCAAAGCACAGTAGAAAACAAGCAGAGGAGTGATGGGGTTTCATGTGTTGGAAAAGCTTAATATTTCCTGTGATTTAAATAACTATAACGTCCATCCCATGTTCTCTAGAAGATTTCTAGGACAGTTCGTGTTGTATAAGGGAAGAGTAGTGATGATACTTGGGATCACTGGAGATTCTACTTCTAAATATAAAGTGAGGCTGTTGAGAATCAATCTTATATTCTGCTTTTATCCCACCCAAGACTCACAAGGAAGTTTTGTTCATTCATTCATTTATTCAATAAGTATTTGAAAATTTTTAAATTTTATATTATGGTTGATTCACAGTGTTGTGTTAGTTTCAGGTGTACAGCAAAGTGATTTAGTTATACACATTCATATATCTATTCTTTTTCAGATCCTTTTCCCATATAAGTTATTCCAGAGTATTGAGTAGAGCTCCTTGTGCTATTCAGCTGGTCCTCTTTGGCTATCTGTTTTACATACAGCAATTTGCATATGCCAGTCTCAACCTTATTGAACACCTATTATGTGTCAGGCACTCTTCTGGGTACACCGAGAATCCAAAAGTGAGTTACAACATATAAGGTCCCTCCCCTCATGAAGCTGAAATCCTAGTGGTGGAGACATAATTAAACACATAGACAATGGCAGGTGGGATTATTGGTAGAAAGACACAAAGTCGGGAAAGAGTATAGAGGGTGATGGGAACATGGTGCTTTAGGGGAGACCGGATCAGAGATATGAGTGGAGTGAGGGCGTGAGTCACAAGGGTATCTTGAGTGACTGCATTCAGGACAGAGCAGGGAGGGAGTGAACTGCCCTGAAGTGGGAGTCTGCTTGGTATGGTCCAGGAGCACCCGTCTAGGTGGAGTGGAGTCAGAGGCGTGAAGGGGCAGATCATGAGGGCATGGCTGATGAGAGAAGGGGGTTCCTGGAGCCCAGTGTACCCATTACTGCACTGGCCAAGATGAACAACAGTGACTTGGATGAAGTTGGTGCAATAGTGCTGATGTGAAGTTCCCAGGTTCATGTTATACTTGATGGTAGAGCCTACCCAGGATTAGCTAAGAAACTGGAAGAAAGGAGTCAAGATTAACCACACGATTTTTGGCCTGAGTAACATGATGAACAGTGATTTTGTTAACTGAGCTAACACTGGGATGAGGTGCCAATCTGAAAGAAATGAGAAGTCAAGAGTTCAGTTTTAGACATACTGGATTTGACATTCCTATTAGATACCTAACAGGCAATTGGCTATACACACCAGGATTTCAAGAGAAAGGTCGATATTGGAGATGTAAGTTTGGCATGCAAACTTACATCCACATGTGTAGTCGGTATTTAAAACTATAGGAAAGGATGAAATGAGATCACTTGAGGACTGAATGCTGCTAATAAAGTGGACCTAGGGCTTTGGATCATGAAGTACATCAGTTGTCAGCAATGGGCTAAATGAGGAGGATTCAACAAAGGAAGCTGAGACAGAGCATAAAGGTAAGAAGAGAACCAAAGCTGGATTACAAAGCCATGTGAAGAAAGGGCTTTACAAAAGAAGGAGCAGGCAACTTGAGCAGTCAGATTGCAAATATGACCTTCAACTTGGCAATGTGGGGGTAACTAGTAACCTAGATAAGAGTAGTTTCAGTGGCATGAAAGGTATAAAAGGCTGAGTGGAGAAGGTTCAATAGAGAGAGTGGAGTAAGCATTAGAATCGTGGAGACAATCCTTTAAAAGTTTTGCTATGAAGGCAAATAGAAAAATAGGTGATAGCTGGAGAGTGATGTGGGATCAAGGGAGCTTGTGTTTTTGTTTTAAAAATGGGAGATAGGCCAAGATATTGGTATGTTAATTACAATGACTCAGTAGAGAAGGGGGAAATCGTGGTGTGGGAGAGACAGGAGATGACTGCAGAAGCAACTGAGGAGGTGAGAGAGGTGGTTACTCCAGGCATGAGTGGCGTGGCAGGTCTCACATAGGAGCACAGACACGTCATCCTTTGTAGCACAAGGCAGTACAGAGCACACAGCATGCATGCAGCGAGATGACAGATGTGATGGTGGGAGGATACGGATATTCTCTTCCAATTTATTCCATTTCCTTGATGAAACAAGCAAAGTCTGTGGCTAAATGGAAGAAGGAATTGCTGAGAAAAGAATGTATGAAATGGTTTTTTCAGAGAGTTAAGGTTATCAATTGACTAGATAAATGGAGCCAATTGTTAAGGGGCACAGAAGGCCCATTCGAGGCCCATGGTCACAATTATTACATGAGGCCAGTCAGCAGAGTTGTGAGTTTTATTAGCTATATTCAGCCCTTCATGTTCAGACAAGCATGAGATAGATGGAGAGTTGAATTAAACTAAGATATGTGTGTGTGTGTGTGTGTGTGTATGTGTACAAGATGAAAGAAAAAGTAGGCAAGAGAGTTGAGAGTATATAGAAAAGAGTGATTACAGTGATGGATCAAGGGATTTGAAACCATTAGGGGATGATAGAAAGTGAAAAGTTGACTAGGTCAAAAGACTGGAAGTCTAAATAGGTTTGATGACTTGTTACAGGGAAGAGACTAGAGGAGGTACAAGTGTGTGATGTTTAATATAGCAGTTACAGAGGGTCAGGTTCTGGGGCACGACCATAGGCATGGGAGGCCAAGATGCGGTTCACGGGAGGACAAGATGAGGTGGGCAGGGTATTAAAGGATCACCTACGTGGATGCTGAAGTCATCAGGAATGATTCAGATCTGTTTGTGGTAAGAAAGATGGTGATAAGCAAGCTAAACTCTGAAAATCCTTAGTGAAGGAGAGGGAGTAACAAGAAAAATAGACCGTGACATGGAGGGGTAGTGAATGATAGTCCTGAGGGTTCTGACTTCAGACGGGCCAGAGAAGGTTAGACAGGAAGGAGGACCATTGATCCTAGAGAAGACTGGGGGGGAGGGGGGAGACACGTCCTCAGAAGCTGCTAAGTTGTGCTTAGGACAGAAAGGTAAGGCGGACTCTTGAGAAAAGATTGAGGTTATAGATGTTCTTGCTGAGGACTGATCATGAGATTCAGAGGGCATGATGGACCATAAGTGGAGAGGAGGGGTCAGGTTAGGGGATGTCCAGGGTCTGGGGTGAGAGTCTGAGAGAGGAGGAAGATGGATGTTCAGGCAGACTTCGGGTACATTTTGGAGGCTGGTATCTTAGCTTAAACTGATGAAAGATGGACTGTAATAGCACGGAGTGGGTTTTACTAAGAAGACAGGACTATGTAGAAGCCTCCTCTCTCTTCAGCCCTCTAGTGGGCTGTGTTAAAGTTGAAGAAGAACTTGTCTTTTCCATTCATGAAAGGTAGGCCTAGATGAATAGCTCCATGGTCCCATTAATGTCCCTTTCTAGCCTTTGACCTGACCAGCTTTTCTCTTTCTATCATTCCTCCAGGGCCTCGTTGCCCATCTTAGATCTCTAGATCCATCACTAGAATCACTCCCTTGCATGTAGTATCTTCAGCTCACTCATTGCCTCCTCTCTGTGCGCATGGCCATTCAGAACGTCATCAACTCTTACCTGATTTTCTTGCATAATTAGTCTTCCCATCCTCATTCTCCACTCTGCTCCCTGATTCATCATCTCTGCTGCTTGCATGAGTACAAATCATATCCTTCCACTGCTTAAAATCCTTCAGTGGTTGGCTCAAAACCACCATCTCCCATTCAGGGAGGCAGTGTGATGCACGGGAAAGAACCCAAGAGTCTGAGCTCAGCTCATGGCAAGGCTTTGAACAACTTATCAAACTTCTCTGAGCCCCAATTAGTTCCTTCTAAAATCGTTGAACGATTAGAATAATTTCTACTGTGAAGGATTTCTGGGAAGATCTAGTAAGAAAATATATAGAAAGCGTGAGCAACTGGACCTTGAAAAGGAATATAATTCTTCTGCTTAACAAGATGGGACCCGCACCCCGGCTCCTGTTACAACCCTTCACTTACCATTTATACCTTTCTCTTGTGTCTCCCTTCCCCAGCACCTGCTCTTTTTTGCTTGCAATAGTTGTCTGTTTACCTGAGTGGCTTTTCCTACCCCTTCTTTGTTTGGCTCAAAAAGGTAACTCTTGAAGCCATTCTGACTCCCAAGGTAGTTAAATGCCCCTCTTCGGTATTTCAAGCATGCCTTCTTTATAGGGGTTGTCATTTGAACTGAGTGCTTATTAACAAGAGGACCTCTGAGACTCTGAGGTCCTTATGGGAGGGACTGGATCTTAGGCATCTTCGGTTCCCAGTAGAAGTACAGAGCTTGCCACATTATGGGTCATGAATCAAGGTTTGTTGGGTGAATGAGTCACGGACCCTACTTTTCACAAAGGCTGGGCTCTTCTCAGTGTATATGCAACTGCATGTAAGCATGTTCAGTTGAAAGAAAAAGGTAGCTTGAATGTCAGGATTGTCTGTTAAGAGGATTCTGGTGAAGGATAATAGAGCTCTTAAGAACAAGACACTGGATCCAGTGTAGACCCATGGGCATCGTAAAAGGACAGTAACACCCCCAAGATGCTCTGTTTCTTGTTGTAACACATCTCTACATTTTCATCTCTACCTGCTTCATCTTCCTTCTTCTCTAGTTCAAGTTCTTTCCTCTGTTTATTCTAGACTTTCTGTATACCAGGGACTTCAGCCTGCATTTAGCTTTGTCTTGCTCTGAAGCTGGCCCTGGCTGAACGTTACCTTTTTGTTTTGTCTCAGCCAGTGCCATCAGGACAGAGACCCCTCTCTTGTTCGTTGTAGCAGTCTCAGTTCCTGGTACATAGTAGGTGCTTTAGTTACTCTGAATTTTATAAGTCTCCATAATCACCCCTTAAGTTTCCCCTCCCCCGCCCAGTATCATAGTTCTGAATTCCCCAGAGAAAGAACCTGGTTCAGGATCCACCTTAGTCCAGCACAAAGACTGGGGGTTATGTAATCTCAGCCATGGCTTCCTGGACTCACCTTTTTAGCAAGGACTGTGGGTGACAGTGAGAGGTGGGCAGGAACTCATATCCTGCCCACCTGTTATAGCGCCTGTAGATGCACGTCCTAGAACTAGAGTCGCTGTCCATCTCCTCCAAAGAGGGGCCACCATCTTTAGAAGCCTATTCTTGGGATTCCTCAGTCACAGGTGGGAAAATGACTGTCCAGCTTCCACTGGGCTTCTTGACCTGGAGTTATTTCTGTTTGGGAGCACCGTGGGTGCTCCGCATGGGCTATATAGTTCAGAGAACCATGAAAAACAAGGCATTTAGTGTCTTATTCCACCTCTCAGTATAACCCACAGTCCTTGCTAAAGGGCATACCCTAGACCCTAGAGAGCAAAAGGAGGTGTTGGCATCCCATCCCATGGCTCTGCTCCCTCCATATGGTTGACCTGGCCATTCCATCCTGATAGTAATGGTGTCCCACCAGAGACCACCTCTTTGCTTTAACACACAGCACTTGCAAATCCAGACAGCACCCCCTGCACCCCGCCACCACAGTAGCACACCCTTGCGAGCTCAGACTCTGCTGCTGGTGCTGCAGCCCCTGCCGCATGCTTCCTCTACTGAAGGCTGCTTTACAGGGGATGAGCTGGCTTCCAGCACAGTCAGTATTCTGGGTGGAGGTAGGTGGGGGTGAGGGGGTCTGCCCACCTGCTCAACTTTGGTGAAGGAAAAACCCTTGAGGAAATCTGCCAGTTTCTTGTTTCTCTAAGCAAGGTCGCTCTTACTTTCTACCCTTTGTTAGCAACTTCTTTCCACTAACAGCAAGAAAGAGGCACCCTACTCCCTTTTGTTAATCCAACACATGCCCGAGACCCCACTGAACACCCACTCTGGTGCAAGGTTTGCCCTGGGCAGTACGTATCTCTGTTACGGGACATGTCGCATCAGACTGCAGCTGTTTATATGCCTGTCTCCACCTCCCCACACACAACATCGGGGCTTAGGCAGCAGGGACTGTCACACGCATACAGTTCCAAGTCTCTTCACAGTGTTGGGTGTGTGGTGAGACACTCACTAAAATGCCTGATAGGGGATGGCAGGCTATCTGGTTTAATGGGAGACGAACTTCCTCAAGTGAGAAGACCAGGGACTGGGTTTCAGCCTTGATATTTACTATTCCTGTGACCTTGAGACGTTAGTTATTAAACTTCGTGACCTGGATTTACCAACTATTTGACTCACCTGCACAGGACTAAGATTCAGCTGACTTGGCCACCATACAAAGTGGTAAGTCATCTTCACGTGGTCTGCTATGTGCCGCTCTAACCACCTTTATCCCTCCCCTGGAACCCCAGGATCTCCCCAGACAGTAACCAGAGGACTGATGCACCTTGGGATCACTGCAGCTCACTATAGCCCTATAGCTGACACCTCTTCTGATTAGTGAGCACACCCCTGTCTTCCCTGCTGATACACACTGTGAATAACATATTGTGAATATCACCCCTTACTCCACTGTAGGATCGGGTAACACCAAATGATATGGTTTACATGAAAACACTTTGCAAACTGGAAAGGGCTGGATATAGATTCATCCTATTCATAATTCCTGGGGAGGGATAAAAGCCCAGAAGAGGGCAGGGGCTTATTTTGTAGTTGTAGCTCATGTTTGCATTCTAAGTCACTGCTGCTACTGCTGCTAAGTCACCTCAGTTGTGTCCAACTCTGTGTGACCCCATAGACGGCAGCCCACCAGGCTCCCCCGTCCCTGGGATTCTCCAGGCAAGAACACTGGAGTGGGTTGCCATTTCCTTCTCCAACGCATGAAATTGAAAAGTGAAAGTGAAGTCGCTCAGTCGTGTCCGACTCTCAGCAACGCCATGGACTGTAGCTCACCAAGCTCCTCTATCCATGGGATTTTCCAGGCAAGAGTACTGGAGTGGGGTGCCATTGCCTTCTCCGCTAAGTCACTGCAGTCGTGTCTAACTCTTTGCAGACACTATGGACTGTAACCTTCCAGGCTCCTGTGTCCTAGAGATTCTCCAGGCAAGAATATCAGAGTTGGTTGCCAAGTCCTCCTCCAGGGGATCTTCCCCATCCAGGAACTGAACCTGTACCTCTTCTGTCTCCTGCACTGGCAGGCAGGTTCTTTGTCACTAGCGCCACCTGGGAACCCCCAGTTGTGACTCACCCTCTACTTAATTGAAGACTGAGGAAGGGATTGGTGGGGGGGTCTGAGAGGCTCCTGAGCTGCCTGAAAAGAACCCCCACACAAGTTTGCATAGCCCTCAGGATGGCAAGAGGGAGCGGTTCTCATAAGCATCCTTAAATGACTTGTCCAGATTCCTGCCTGCAGCAGCAATTTGCAGCTCTTTGAATCCCACACACTCTCAGCCGTGCTTCTCTGGCCAGCCCTATCGCTCACTAGAAGCCCATTTTACTGGAGCTTAGCCGTGCAGCAAGCCAGCCCCCCGCCCCACCAGGTAAGATGGGAGCAGCCAGAGAGTGAAGGGCAAGGGGAGGAGAGCAGGCTCACCCGAATGAGGCTTTGCACAATCCGGCATTTATGGAAAATTGGATGTGCTAATGAACCTGAGATCCATCAGGGCTTTCTGAAGGCAGGACGGTTTCTGTCAACAGACCAATTAGCACACAATTACTTTCTCTTTCTGAAAGCTTATCTGAGGCTCTCTTTGAGCTGCACTTTCCATTACCTCTGCCGGCCCTCTTTATAATCCACCAAAGCTGTCTGCCTCTTCTACAGGGAGAGACACAGGGTTTCCTGGACCAACCTGCCAGGAACTCTGGGACTTTCATCACTGCGCAGGTTCGGGGGTCCTTGGCTCACCCCGCTTGTCAAGTCAGTACTCGGGCACCATCAGCTAGAGGGTCCACTGCAGCTCCCCTCCTGCTTCCCCACCTCCTTGCTTCTCTGGCAGGTCAGAGGTGGCTCAGGGCAGAGGAGCCATGGAAAGGGCAGTGACTCTGGGACCTGGTAAAACCTCAGTGAGCCTTCCTCACTCGTGGAGATCTGGCTTGAATCATTCCCTCTAACAAGAAATGAACAGGGGGATCACAGTTCCTGTCTCTTCCTTGTTCCCATCCTTGTGCGGCAATTAACAGAGAAGAGCTACACACACCCTTTCAATGACTCACCTAATTGATTGTTCTCTTTAGAACTGACCTTTGGCAATGGGCAAGTAAAGGTCAGAAAATTGCACGGGAGCCGGTCCTAGAATGTTGAACAGGATGGTGGTGGGGTTGGGGCAGATGAATCAGTGGTAGGGAGGGAGGGACAGGGGTGGAATGAAACAGCGGAAAGTTGCTGTGCTCTGTTCGCCCCCTTGGGAGTTGTCCTACTTCTGCATAAGATGTGTAGCTTTCTCCCTGCATGGACCTGATGCTGGTGAGTGTTCAACTCAGGAGTGGGTGGGTAGAAAAGCCAGTGCAGAACTTAGTGACAGTGTGGTGGCCAGCTTACCTGGAGGCGGGGACAGGCAAACCTCCCAAATACCACACACCCCCATCCCACTCTGTCTTTCAGCCCACCCCATTCCAAGAGAGACAGGCTTCCCCGAATAGCTGGGCTAGTCCTTGGCCACACCTCCTATAGGAATTTTTGCACCATATAGATAAAGAAAGCTTTACCTTGAAATAATCCTGGTTCTGCCTCCCCACTGCAGTAGCCAGTCACCAACTCACTCAATACAGAGACACTATTCAGCACCAAGTGCCCACCTGTGGAGGGAGGCAGGCTCATGTGTAACACTGGGATTATGTTAGGATAAACATGTTTCCACTTGCCTGTAAACTCCTTATGGTAGTGACCGGCTCACTGTGAGTTTTGGATTCTCCTGGAATATTTCATAAATGAATAAATGAGTGAAATAAATGAGTGAATGAGTCAAATGAATTGTAGCCCTGCAGCTGACTGTGTGACCTTGAAGAAGTCACTTAACCTATCTGGTCTTGATTGCCTCATCTGTAATCATAATATCTAAAGTCTTCTGATACAATGCATAAAATAGATGACTCGTGAGAACCTACTATATAGCACAGGGAACTCTATCCAATGCTCTGCGGTGACCTAAATGGGAAAAGAAATCCAAAAAAGAGGGAATATGGGTATATGTATAGCAGATTCACTTTGCTGTACGGTAGAAATTAACACTGTGAAGCAAATATATTCAAATAAAAAATAAAATAAGTCTATACAATTTGTCTTAGGCCTTGTTCACCTTCTGGAAAGAGGGTAGACCACTAAAATGTTTTGGATGGGCTGGTCTGTTAACACTTGTGTTTTAGAGTGATCTCGTCTACATGGGTTTAACTTCATTTTCTTGCATGCCCTCACAGGAGACACTGGGGCCAGGAACTGAAGTCTGAGGATTCAGAAGTCAAAATCCTATCTCATCTACTCAATAGCTCTGAGTCTTTGGGCCCAGAATCTTCCTAAACCTTGCATCTTTCCCTGAAACATGATAGTAGTGCGATCTGTCTCAGAGTTAGTTGAGGGTTAAATGGGACGATCTTGGAGGATGAGCTTGGCTGCTGTAGAGGGGTTTCCTGCCTCTGTCATGGCCTTGATCCTCTTCCCCATCCAGGCTGGGTCTTGCTGCTTCTCATGCACGGGGTCTACTGCTTGTCCTGTAGTCTTTCTCTTCCATTTCTCCTCTTTGCTCTTATCCTTTAAGATCAGTGTATGGATCACCTCCTCCATGAAGCCTTCTCATTCTACTTTAAGCAACGTTTTTTCCCTGCTCTCTCTTCACTGTATTAGCATCACACTGTCTCTCATTTACTCTGTTCCATGTGTAGTTTTCAGGACTAACTATACTGAATTCTCTTTAGTGATGTCACTTACACTTTGGAATTCACTGTGATAACTGGCAGAGTGGCAGACACATTACATCTCACACTATCAAGCCCATATGTTGTAGATCATGCCGCCCCTTCTTTTTCTGAGAGTACTTCCCCTCCATTCTCTTCCTGTCCATATTTTAGTCATCTTGAAGGAACAACTCAGTTGCTCTCTCCTCTGAAACTCCTTCCCTTGCTTAGAACTGCGCTTTCCTCAGGGCTCATTATGACATGTTGCCTCTTCCCCACCTGGAGGTGTATCAATCAGTTGGATATGTACCTGTCTTCCCATAGGTTGTAATTTCCTGGAGGACACACAATATAACCTGTACATCTTTGTGCCCACCTCTCCACCCCTCAAAGCCTGAAACATATGACTCACACACACTCTAATTTATAGAGTATGTATTAGGTGTCAGCCACTGTGTTAATTGCTGTTGACAACCTCATGAGCAAAGTAACTATGAGCTTACCTCTGTGGAGCCTTTCATGTGTGGAGGACTCAGGCTTTAAATACTTGCAGGAAAGGCTGGAAGACTCCAAGTCATCTGTTTGCTGCAGAGCAGAGGTGCCTGGAGCTAAGCGAGAAGGTCAGAGGTATCAGAGCCGACTTCCTTGAAGAACTCTGAGAAAGGCACTCTATGAATGTTTGATAAATTGCAGGGAATTGAACAGTGGCTGCCCAATAAATACCAGTTGATTGGTTGATTGATTGTTGGCAGAGCCTCCAGAGATCCTGAAAAGAAAAGGCCTCAGGTCCCCATCAGTCTTATTACATAATTATTTCAGTGCATTTAAAGCTCCCCATTTTTCATCTTATACTTTAAACATCAGGGAAAAACTGATAGTCCAACTTTATAATATTTTAAAATGACTCTGTGGTGTTTTGGAATATTACATAGCTATAAGAGATTATGTATATTTAATATACTTATTAAAATATGCAGTAAGCCCACGGCTGATTTTCTCTAAGGACGTCTCAGTGCCGAGGTGGGACTTAAATGTTTAATATTAATACTCATAACTCATATTTCTCTAGTGTGTTTCATCTTTGGGATCTCTAAAGCCTGTGAGCACCACATCAAGTGGCTACAGCTGGGCTGGCCACTGGGCTGACAGCATCCGCATCTGGCCTCTGGTCTTCCTCTGGGGGAGGAGATGGGGGAACTCCAGTGTGGAGGCTCAGCTTCCTCTTCCTACACTGAGTTTCTTTTTTTCAGACACAAAGTCCCCCTGGCTTCTCTGAAAGGCTTCCACTTCCAGACAGCTGCTGCTGTCAGCCCAACACCACTGATACTCCCTGTCTCAGAACGTGGGGAAAAGTGGCTTCATGCTCCCAGGGTAGGAAGAGCCATGACCTTCCTTGGGCCAGTCCAGGACAGGACACAGAGCCTGAGAATGGCTGACCGGAAGAGGGCAGTGCAAAGGGAAAGTCTCGGCTTGTTGTCTAAACCTGCCCTTCCTTCTCTAGGTCACGGAGACCAGGACTGGCCCCCTGGGCTGCAGCAACTACGACAACCTGGACTCAGTCAGCTCTGTTCTGGTACAGAGTCCGGAGAACAAAGTGCAGTTAC
Source organism: Capricornis sumatraensis (assembly GCF_032405125.1). Lineage (NCBI taxonomy): Eukaryota > Metazoa > Chordata > Mammalia > Artiodactyla > Bovidae > Capricornis > Capricornis sumatraensis. The sequence goes on from NC_091082.1 coordinate 65,773,101, forward strand.
TCGGTAAGGTACCCTGTGATGATTTTCACACTTTTCATAGCTGGTTAAAAAAAAAAAAAGTTTAGATTACCCAAATGAAAAGGTCCTTGTCCGCCCCATTTGGCTAAACCCTTCCAAAGACAAGAACTACCCCTAGTTCTGGGACCTGTAATTAACAACTTTCCATCACTCTTTGGAGAAAACTTCTGACATGGTTTACTTTACACCTCAACCGTTGCTCAAACCACTTGACACCCGAATCCTCCTACCTCCCAGTCCTGCCCAAGATCTCTGTCACTATCCTACTGCAAGAGCACACCCATCCTTCTATGCCTTGATCTAGCTGGGCAATCTCCCTTGTTGTCCAAAGAACCCTCTGCTTTATCCTAAGGACACAGTGGGGAACAGCTGGTCTTTGCAGAGTGATCATGGGATGTCGTCTCTAGCGCGACTAAGAGCTACACAAAATGTGGGGCCACTGGTTATCCTGAAAATGGTCCCTACTTTTTGTTACTAGTCTGCATCCTTCCATGGGAGATCAAAGCCAGGAGAAGAGTTTGAAAGGAATGGGAGCCTCGACCAGGAACAGAACAAGCAGAAACAGAAAAGTAACGGGAACAGGAATGACTCTAGGCCTGGAAGCTGGGAGATAAGGGGATACACTCAGGTGTCCCCCAAGCATCCCAGGGGAAGAGCTATGCAGAAGGAGTCAGAGCTGTTTGGCAGTGGAGAACGTTCATTCTTCTTAAGGCCTAATGGAATTGAACTCTGTTTAAGATATGATTGTCTTGGTATTATAAAATCAATAGCCCTCACCCAGGATCTACGATGACAAATTCCAGCCAACCTAAGTCAGATGCAACCCCTGAATGCTTTAGGCATCAAGAAACATAATAAAAAGGAGGAAAAGCCTCCTTTCTTTAAAGCCTCACAATGCAATTAGCATCCCTCTTCTCCTAGGTCCCTGGATGAACTGGGTTTGTGTCTGGAAATTAGCGATGAGTGAAGTTCAGAGTGTCTGGTGGTTCATTTGGAATAGTTTATGCCATTTAATTTTATAGCCCATCACTCATGCAGACATTGCTCAGGGCACTTATTTTATAGCAATAGGAAATGTTATGGGGAGGAGGAGGGAGCTAATGGGGGGGGTGAAAGGAAAGGGCTTGGAGAGGGTGAGTGTGGGAAGCAAGCACATGTGGACAGGCTACATGGGGAGGGCTGCTCAAGTGCCACTGCAGGGACATCGTCAAGAAAGAAAAACGTAGGAGCAGTCCTGAACAGGAGTAGATCTCAAACAAGAGCAACAAACATCTACTGCAGCTGCAATTCTAAGTTTTGTTTTAAGGTCTGCTGACACCAGGATACATCCTTTGGACTCTCTGATTTCCTGCCAAGGTCAAGGGTGTGATGATAAACAGCTGGCAGATATTTGATGAAAGGAGAGGCCATCCCATCCAGAAGTCCTCTCATCCCTTACTCTCCTGGCACAGTGTCTCCTAGGGTCCCTATTTAGGGAGCCTCCTGCAGGTCTAACCTCAAACCTGGCCAGCTTGCCTATGATCAAGGCATGCCTGTGATTCATTCACCTCTTCATAGGCTTCCAACAGCCACCCTGTCTGGCTAGAAGCCAACTAGGAGTCTATCCTGCTGCTGATAAACCAATATCCACCACTCCAGTGGTGCTAGTGGTAAAGAATCTGTCTGCCAATGCCAGAGACACAAGAGACATGGGTTCAATCCCTGGACTGGGAGAAGGGCATGGCAACCCACTCCAATATTCATGCCTGGGAAATCCTATGAACAGAGCGGGTAGGCTACAGAACATAGGATTGCAAAGAATCAGACATGACTGAAGTGACTTTGCAAGCAGACACCACAGATGGGTAGGAAAGCTGAATCTTGAAGTAACTGAGTGGATTATATTCAAGGCAGCTAATTAGAAAGGAGCTGAGAGGCATTTATATCTAACTTGGGCCATCTACCACCACCTTGCTTTCAAATCTCCTCAAGAGTGAAAGCCTGAGATGGGCAGCCAGTCCCAGTTGTATAGTAGGATCCGAGGGGACAAGGGCACAGTCTGACACCAAGCTGGCTTTAGTAGCACTGTGACTTGGGCGGACCACTGTGCTCATGCGAATTGGACTTCCTCATCTGTAAGAGCCTCAGTATGACCACAAGTGTTACCTGCAGTCATATATGGGAAGTGTTACTTGGTGTCGTGCCTGGCCACTACATACCCACAACACCTGTCCCTACCTCCTAAGCAGGGCAGCCTCCTTGGTCTTCAGGGCTAAGGTGGGAGGCCCAGGAAGGTCAGCATTTAGTAATATCCTAGGAGGCTCACTGCTCATCTCAGAGAAGTTAGAGATAGAATGGCTCTTGGAGGCAGAGCAAAAAGTCCAACAAGCCTTGTTTTTCCCCCATGAGGACTCTAAGCTCTTCCTTTATCTGAAACACCATTGCATTTCCATCCTAGAAATGCTAACATGTAGCCAAGAAGCCCATTCATTTGATAGGCACGTTCTCAATTTGGCTGATGTGAGGCTTCAACTAAGCCTTGAGCTTTGATGTACCCCATCTGTCACAGGGGTAGCAGTAACCCTCTGTCCCAACCAGCTTAGCAGGATTGGGCCTGGGGTGCCCATCCTTGGACCCAGGATGCACAAGTCAGCAGAACTCCAGCCGGGGACTCTGCAGCCTTGGGTGTGGGAAAGCGAGTACCCCCTGGTCCCGCCTGGCAGTTTTCCCTGATACATCTTTTCCTTAGGCCTTCAGGTGCTGCTGCCCGAGTACCTGCGTGAGCGCTTTGTGGCCGCTGCACTCAGCTACATTACTTGCAGCTCCGAGGGCGAGCTCATCTGCAAGGGGAATGACTGTTGGTGCAAGTGCAGCCCTACCTTCCCAGAATGCAACTGTCCTGACGCCGACATCCAGGCCATGGAGGACAGCCTGCTGCAGATCCAGGACTCCTGGGCGACTCACAACCGGCAGTTCGAGGAGTCAGGTGAGCAGTGGGTTGGCCCAGATTTCCTCCCTGTGAATGGGAGGAAGCCATGAGGTACTCCACCGGACACTCAGCTTGGTTCCTGACTGAGCCACGTCACTGGCCTGTGACATCCAGCAGGTTATATCACCACCCCAAGTCTCAGTCATTTTCTTTTGTTGTATATGCAAATAGACCTAATACCTACCAAAGAGATGCATTTCAAGGACCTAATAAGCTAAGGTAAATATAATCAAGGCCATAGACCTCATCTATCTTGTTTCCACAGATTCCACAGTGCCTGCACGTTAGGTGCACAGTGAATATTTGTTGAACGAGTGAGGTGCATAGCATGTTTCTAGAAGTCACTGGTTCATGCTGATGACTGCTTAGTGCAAGTATAACTGATATCAGTGTCACCTGGAGACTTAGATTCAGAGGACTGGGTTTTGAGTTCTTATTCTGTGTTATGGATTGAATGTTTGTGTCTCCACCCCCCAATTCATATGTTGAAAATCTAATGCCCAAGATGATGGTATTAGGAGGTGCAGACCTGGGGAGGTGATTAGGTCATGAGAGCAGAATCCTCATGAATGGGACTGGCACTCTCATATAAAAGGGGCCCCAGAGGATCCCTTACCTCTTCCACCACATGAGGACCCAGCAGGAATTTGGCCATTTTCAGCCAAGGAGAGGACCTTCACCAGAACCTGGCCGCAGCCTCTTGACCTTGGACTTCCAGCCCCTGGAAGTACATTTTGGTTGTTTATAAGCCATCCATTCTGTTGTATTTTGCTGTAATATCTTGGAAAAGCCTAATACTCTCTATTACTGACCCTTTGTATGACTTTGATTTAGCCGTGCAGCCACTCAGTGCCTCCATTTCTTCATCTGTAAATGTAGGAAAATGATAGCAATTGATGGATGGAAGACTCATATGGAACAATGTGGATAAAATTATGAAGAACTCTGCATGATATACAGTTCACTCCTATGTGAATAATAGTCATGTGGATATGTCTCAGAAAACAATATTAGATAAAACAAGGCAAATGAAAAAGGCTATGTGTTACATACATATTTATATTTATGTAATACTTATATATAATACTATAATATAATAAAGTATTAACATAATGCATATTTAGTACTATTTATTTGATATTTAACAACATACTAGCCAATACTTAATATTTTCATGGATAAATGTATTCAGAGAAAATGTTAAAAAAATATATGATAACGATAAAGAAAACATTTAAGAAAGTAGTTACATCTAGATAAAGACAGAGGGGAAGTTTAGGGCCTTCAAGTATATTTGCTTTGCCTATTTCTTAAAAAAAAAATCTGAATTCAATATAGCAAGATGGCAAGATCTAGGTGGTGGACTTGTGGGAGCTTATTTTGTCATTCTCTGTGCCGTTTTGTATACTTAAGTGTTTTATAAGAAGTATGCACATACTAGTTGTTAGTGTCATTACTAGGTGTGATTTTTCCAGTCATCTGGGTTGGGGGCGAAGAACCAGGGGCTGGAGAAATCAGAATCAGAGTGGAGGACCCAGGCACTGCCAGCTCAAGTCTTAGACGAGGTATTCAGTAGCTGAGGAGAATAGCAACCCTGGCTGCATTGGACCGGGGTGGTGTCATTGCGATGGTAGTATGGGAAGGTAGTTCAGATGGTAGTGGGATGCTTGCGTATGTAGGCAAGGACTTTGGGCTCTCAGCACTATGAGTTACTGCTAACGAGTGAAGGAGGGCCATTCGGACCGCTATCAGGAGACCTGATGGCTTCAGGTCCTAAGTGAAAGCAGATTTGTGGACAGAGATCTGAGCATGACTTCAGAAAACACATTGTTCCCAGGAAGCTCTGAGGAGAACTCAGACTTGTAGTAGGAGCTAAGAACCAGAAAGCACTCTGCTTCTGGACTAACTTCAAAAAAGTATGGATATCTGCCAAGGTGTGTGTGTTCGTTGCTCAGTCACATCCGACTCTTTGCAACCCCACAGACTATAGCCTGACAGGCTCCTCTGTCCATGGGATTCTCCAGGCAGGAATACTGGCTGGTTTGCCATTCCCTTCTCCAGAGGATCTTCCCGCCCTGGTCTCCTGCATTACATGCAGATTCTTTACTGTTTGAGCTACAGGAAGTCCTTAATCTGGTCAAGGGGTGAATCTCAAAAGAGAGGAAGGATGTGCTAGAGTTAGAGAGAAGGGTGTTGGGTAGAGAGGCTGGTCTCAGGAACTGAAAGCCTTCTAAGACTTCTGAGGTGGGTGTTCTGTCTTCTGTGCCCACATTTGCCAGTCTTGCCCACCCTCACCTTAACCAGCTTCCCTAAGGGGGCTATGGTGTGATTCAAGAAGGTTGTGCATAATTTATAAGGAGGTATTAATGGCAAAAGAGATTCATCCCAAGGTCACTGGCCACATGGGTGGTGACAGAGATGTGTTTTGAAATTCAGAAGCATATTAGAGATAGGATAGAGGGGAAAGAATCCCAGAGCCTTCTGTTATGGTATGTCAATCATTTCTCAATAAAGCTACTTAAAAAGAAAGAAATAAAAAGTCCTGGGAGAATGGCGTGAAGCCTCCTGCCTCATACAGTGATGGATAGGCAAGCTGGGTCTTGGGGATAGAGAGGGCTCTTGCCCACCTAGGGTCTGAAGGGCACCCCCTCAGCTCAGCCCGTGTGCCCTTACCCACAGAGGAATTCCAGGCCCTGCTGAAGCGGCTGCCAGATGACAGATTCCTGAACTCCACAGCCATCTCCCAGTTCTGGGCGGTGGACACCAGCCTCCAGCACCGCTACCAGCAGCTGGGAGCCAGCTTGCGAGTGCTGTTCAAGAAGACCCATCGCATCGTCCGCCGGCTCTTCAACCTCTGCAAGCGTTGTCACCGGCAGCCCCGCTTCCGTCTGCCCAAGGAGAGGTGAGCACCCCTGTGTCTGAGCCAGAGCCATGCCGCCTACGACAGTGGCTGAGGCCCTGGAGGGCCCCTCTCCAACACAGCAGAGCTGGGCATGCTGACCCACATGTGGCCTTTCAGAGGCTCCCTTTATCTTGACCTACTTGCACTTCAGTCTCAATTATGAGATGTGTCTGAAGTGGGAAAAAAAAAAAGAGAAGCTAATTTTACTTTTATATAAATTATAGTCAATTTGAATGTTGCTCTAATAATACTCTAATTCTCACTCACTCATTTCCATTTTAATAAGTCTTTGAGGAAAGGGAAGGGTGGAGTTAAAACTCACACACTGATTATGTATGAGAAACACACACAGTAGATCATTTCCAACAGCAATGCTGCTCTGAGTCACAGGAGCGAAGGGAGCTGAGGCCCTGTGTCCTTAGGAACAGAGGGGGCTGGGTCATCACTGGCCTTCAAGCATCCATTACTCATTCACACATGCATTCAACAAGCCTTTGTTGAGTCTACCTTATATGGCCTAAGATTAATCAGTGAGAGCATTTGTTAACTGGAAAGATATAATAAATATATAGGAACATCAAACCTAGAAAACTATGACTATGCAGCTACTTAAATTCATATTGCGTGTTCAGTTGCTTCAGTTGTATTTGACTCTTATGACCCCATGGACTACAGCCCGCCAGGCTTCTCTGTCCATGGGGATTCTCCAGACAAGAATACTGGAGTGGGTTGTCATGTCCTCCTCCAGGGGATCCTGCCGACCCAGGGACTGAACCAGCATCTCTTATATCTCTTGCATTGGCAGGCAGGTCCTTTACCACTAGCACCACCTGGGAAGCCCAAATGCATGTTGGTAGAACACAAATCAAAGACATGTCCTAATAATAGCAAAGGTCCAAGAGAAAAGCCACCTGGGAGAAGGGCATCTTGGCCAGATTGTCCAGGAGGAGATGAAAGTGGGCTGGTGCTTGTGAGCCAGAGCCTCCCAGGAGAGAATGCTGCCCTCACAGGAACCCAGAGGTGCACCTCTGACTGAGGCACAGGTGACAAGGGGCACATGAGTGGAGAGGACAGACCAGCAAGGGCTTTTGAGAAAGGTTCTTTTTCTCCCCCAAGAAATAGTTAAGAAATGCTTACCAGGCCCCAGGAACAAGCCTAGTTTCTGAAGACGCGTTGGTGAAGAATGCTGTGTCCCTGCTGTTGTGGCATTTGCAGGGGAGCCGTCTCTGAACAAGTCAACGGTAAACAAACACAATCCATTTTGATACTGATTGTGGCTGTGGATCACATCGAAGCAGCGTGATATGAAGAGGGGCTGCGTGGTGCTTTTGAGGGGAATCATGGAAGACCTCTTTGAAGAGGTATCATAAGAACTGAAATTTAAATCTTGAGAGAGGGAGCCAACCATAGAGAAGTCCTGTCCTTGACGGGAGAGTTCTAGAAAGGATAGATCTGGATTGTGAAGAGGGAAAGAGGTGGGCACATCATTGGGAGGTTTGGAGAGCCAGTTGTTGGAAGATCTTACGTAAGAGGCTGAAAACTGGATATGGAAGACGTTGAGCTCTTCTGTAGGCTTTTGAATGGGGGAATGAGGTGGTACTTGGGAGGGATGAGCGCAAGTTTGATGTCAGACCTTTCTGATGCTTATCCATCAAACACCCAGCTCCAGGCCTTGCTGGTCATCCCAAAGTGGTACAGTAGGGTTTCCCTCACTCAGAGAACCTGGGGCTTTTATCTTCCTCATCCACTTCCCTATGAGTCAGCCTCCTGGTACCCTCAGGGAAGCAGCAGTGTGTGGCTTCCGATGACTCTTGTTTCATTTCTGTCTTCCCTCCCACAGGTCCTTGCCCTACTGGTGGAACCGTATCCAGTCCCTCCTCTACTGTGGGGAGAGCACCTTCCCTGGCACCTTCCTGGAACAGAGCCACAGCTGCACCTGCCCCTACGACCAGTCTTCCTGCCAGGGCCCCATCCCCTGTGCCTTGGGCGAAGGGCCCGCCTGTGCCCACTGTGCCCCGGACAACAGCACCCGCTGTGGGAGCTGCAACCCGGGCTATGTGCTCGCCCAGGGGTTGTGCCGCCCCGAGGTGGCCGAGTCCCTGGAGAACTTCCTGGGGCTGGAGACGGACCTGCAGGACCTGGAGCTGAAGTACCTGCTGCAGAAGCGGGACAGCCGCATTGAGGTGCACTCCATCTTCATCAGCAACGACATGCGTCTGGGCAGCTGGTTCGACCCCTCCTGGAGGAAGCGCATGCTGCTTACCCTCAAGAGCAACAAGTACAAGCCTGGGCTGGTGCACGTGATGCTGGCCCTGTCCCTGCAGATCTGCCTAACCAAGAACAGCACCCTGGAGCCTGTCATGGCCATCTACGTCAACCCCTTCGGGGGCAGCCACTCCGAGAGCTGGTTCATGCCTGTGAATGAGGGCAACTTCCCTGACTGGGAGAGGACTAACGTGGACGCAGCCGCCCAGTGCCAGAACTGGACTGTCACCTTGGGCAACAGGTGGAAGACCTTCTTTGAGACGGTCCACGTTTACCTACGGAGCCGAATCAAGTCCCTGGACGACAACTCCAATGAGACAATCTATTACGAGCCCCTGGAGATGACCGATCCCTCCAAGAACTTGGGCTACATGAAAATCAACACCTTGCAGGTCTTTGGTTATAGCCTGCCCTTTGACCCGGATGCCATCAGGGACTTAATTCTCCAGTTGGACTACCCATACACACAAGGTTCCCAGGACTCTGCCCTCTTGCAGCTCATCGAGCTTAGGGACCGGGTCAACCAGCTTTCTCCACCTGGCAAGGTCCGGCTTGACCTTTTTTCCTGCTTGCTCCGGCATCGGCTCAAGCTGGCCAACAACGAGGTGGGCAGGATCCAGTCTTCTCTGAGGGCTTTCAACTCCAAGCTGCCAAACCCTGTGGAATACGAGACTGGCAAACTCTGTAGCTAATGGGGGACCCACTCCAGCACCGGGCAGGGAAGGGACCCACAAATCCAGGGTGTGGAGATCATCCAAGCCCTGACCTTAGTGCCAACAGGGTGCTCCCTGAAGACTGTCAGCACCCAGCAGATGGGACCTCGGGGCTTGGACTGAAGCAGGCAGGAGAGAGAGAAACAACCACTGCACACATGCACAACACACGTACTCATACACACACACACACTCGCACCAGGAGGTGACCACTCAGCAGCCCTGAAGCTGTTAAGTCGGTGCTTTCTCAAATGAATGCAGTTGAAGGAGAGGAGCCAAGGGAGAGATTCAGTAAAAGAACCAGCCAAACCCAGCAACACACAAATCCTTGAAAGTGATTCTTCTCATTTAAGAGAGCAAGACAGAACAACAACAGAAGGGGTAGGAACACCGCCTCCCCCTCTGTGGAGTCACTTTTGTATTCTTTTTAACCAGATTTCTTAAAATGGCGCTGTTTCGTGATTCCCCCATGTTGGTTCTCACTCTTTTGTATGCTGCCTCCACTGAGCTCTCCAGACACGGACTGCTCCTCAAGCTGGCTCCCTTGGGAAACAAGCGACACCCACAGAGGACTGCTCAGGGCAGGCAGGCAGCCGAGTTTCCCACCCCTCCCTTAGCTCCTCTGCTTCCTTGGCCTCCCCAGTTTCAGGGCCTGGCTGCCTCCATGTTCTGCTCATGGTCCAGCCAGAGCGCCTCTTCCAACAGCATCTGTTCTGTCCAAGAAAGCAGCTCTGTCAAGTTAGAGACCATGTATAGGGAATTTTTTTTTTTTTAAGAAAAAAGAAAAAACAACAAAAATATTCATTTTGTGATTGTTTTTCTTGTCAATCAGCTCCAGCCACATGAACATATGAGGTAAAACTGATCCGGTTTAATACATATATTTTTTAAAAAGACCTTTTTTAGGGGAAAAATGAGAGCGGAAAGAAGAAAAAGATAGTTTCCTGGGCTGCTTGGATTTTTAAAAATTGCTCTGTGTGTGACATGTGGGTGCCCCGTGGATGGAGGATATTGCTGTGTAGGAGGCTGGGTGATTAGTGAACACGCAAGTGAAGGCATGTCTGGCTTGACTGTGTGTGTGAGAGAGACCGAGAGAGAGGTTGGGATGGACATTCGATAAAGAATGGAGTGAGGCGGAACTCTTCCAGAGACTTATCGGCTCATCCCACACCTTTTATCCCAGGTGTGAGGGCTGACACAGGTCCTAGAACCAAGACCACCTACTATCAGGAGAAGAGTATGAAAGCTCTCACTCTTGGAAAACTGCAGCCATTGGTCTAGGGTAGATGCCTGCTGAGGGTGGGGAGGGGCTCCCCTTTGCCCACCATGCTGTGGCCATCAGGAGCATTTTCCATACTCTGCATCTTATGGTGTGGGATCTCCCTCTGCTAAAATTGGGAACCATGCAGCTATGGCCTTGGTTTTCTCCCTTCTGTCTGATGACTACTTCCCCAGCCTAAAAAGCAGGTTTGACATAAGCCACACAGAATAATTCATCTTTCTCCCTTAGTGCCTCCCTCAGGTGGTATGAGAAGCATTTCATAGCAAATCTTTTGGAGAACCAATTCCCTGTCTCTTCTCCACATGATCCAAGTACAATGCGTAGGCATGACAACCCCCATTTTATTCAGGCAGAAGTCACCAGATACATACTAAGTACCTCATTCCCTACCTGTGGTACATCTCAGTTGGTACAAAATGAACTGGGAGACAAAAATGATGGTCATGTGTCTCTGCCCAGGGCCGTCTACATTTATTGTTGTATAGAGAAAAGAATTCAGCATTCTAATACTATACCATCAATCCAAGACGACTTGAAATCCTTGGTAGACATAAGCAGCCTAAGGCATTTCTTTCTTTACAACTCCCCTAAAGGCTTTTAGTGTAGAAATCCAGAGAGATGGAATGATGTGGGGATGAACGCAGGTATTGGGTGCCTATTAATGCTTCAATCACTGCTTGCTTCAGGGAGTTTGTATCAAGTTCCTCTTCTGTGGAACATGGAGCCAGCAGATGTCATTTTCATCGGTGGGGGTGTTGATGTGCCAGAGCAGTGTGCTTTTGTTGAGAAAGGGATTGCAACTAGTTGTAAGGCTTTGATAGCTTTCCTGGATGGGGTTTGAGAGGTGTAAGGCAGGAGAGTCTGATTGTCTGCATGCCATCGGAATGGGTGGGCAGAGGGTTTCACCCACAGATGAAAGGCACATCATGCATAGCAATGTTCAGAGTGTGGAGGACAGCAATCGAGAAAGTGTTGTGCACAAAATTAGCAGTTGGATCCTCAGTACCATGAAGGTCATTGTCCCAGTCTGAACTGAGTCAGTACATGAGGGCTCACGTCCCTCCTGAGCCCGTGTCCCAGCTAAGGGTGGGGGAGATTTCAGTTGTCAGTCTCTGAATTGGAGAGCAGACCAGGGAAGAGCCCACCTACAGGGTTATTAGGAAGGATGCTACATCTCCTTATCTCAGACTCTTTGTCTTAGGAAAGCTCTGGGAAGATTCTGGTGTGAAATGGTTTTAAAAATATATGCATTTGGTTACAAAAATTTTCACATCTTGCCTGCTTCAAGGTTTAAACCATGAAGCTGAGTGTATCAACTCCATCTAAAAGTAGTATTTGTTTTTGTTGTTTGGTTGCTAAGTTGTGTTTGACTCTTATGTGACCCCATGGACTGTAGCCCACCAGGTTCCACTGTCCATGGGACTTACCAGGCAAAAATATTACAGTAGATTGCTATTTCCTCCTCCAGGAGATCTTCCCAACCCAGGGACTGAACATGTGTCTCCTGCATTTGGAGGTGTATTCTTTACCGCTGAGCCACCAGGGAAGCCCAAAAGTACTATTACAGGTTGGTAAGGATTTAGGAGTGCCCATCTGAGCCAAGAAGTAAGCACCATTTTGATAGAAGGCCTAAAAGATTATAGTAGTAGACAAGTTTATATTTGACCTACTCACCTGTAATCTGTGATGGATGCCTGACACCTCTGTTCTGAGACAGTGATGGGGTAGCTGGTATAGAAGAGCTTGGATCAAAGCAGCAGACCAAAGACTCCGGTTCTAGAAGGCAGGTGGGAAGAAGAGGGAGAGTAAAGGATGTGTAGATTTTCTTATGAGGCTTTTTTAAAGGCTTGAATTCAGTATGTGTTTCTCAGACAGCTAGGCTGAGAAATGCCATAATAAGGAAAGGCCATCCCCAAATGTTTGCCTAAAGCATCTACAATAATCAGAAGATGTGACTTACCCATTCTCAGACAGTTGCAAATAAAGAATCATCACTAATTAATCAGTATTAGGTTGTCAATGTTGGTGAACTCATTGTGGACTTAAAAGCCAAATCATAATTCAGTTAGTGGATATAACAATTGGAAATTCAAGCTTTAATTGTAACCCCTGAAGAACTAATACATCAAATGCTAATCTGCCCTAATACTTGAGACTAATACCACTAATACTAAATTATATATTTAACACCTTCTGCTGATAATATGGAGAAGGCAATGGCACCCCACTCCAGTACTCTTGCCTGGAGAATCCCATGGATGGAGGAGCCTGGTGGGCTGCAGTCCATGGGGTTGCTAAGAGTCTGACATGACTGAGCGACTTCACTTTCACATTTCACTTTCATGCATTGAAGGCAATGGCACCCCACTCCAGTACTCTTGATTGGAGAATCCCATGGACGGAGGAGCCTGGTGGGCTGCCATCTATGCGGTCGCACAGAGTCAGACGTGACTGAAGCAACTTAGCAGCAGCAGCAGCAGCTGACAATATAATACATACTTATGCATCCATAGCCAAAAACAGAAATGAAGATTGCTCCTAATACTGAGTATCAGATACAGTTCAGATCTGGTTCTTGATATGAAATATGAAAATGGTGAAATTTTTCTAAATTTCACTAAATATGAAAATAGTGGTCATGATGGGCAGAACTGCCTTGAGTGGACAGAAGACATTGCCTACATGATGTCTTGCCCCAAAATAGCACTTCTAGTAGCTGTAATTTCATCATGTAAGTTTATTCTCTTGCATACAAAAGAGACCTTTTTGCTATTATATTTTGTTTAAAAATAAAATATGCTGAGGAAGAAATAGTCAAGTTTAGCTCAATGGCAAACTAGAGGATTAGATTTTTGGAATTGGAAGTTTTTTAGAGGTCATCCAGTCTACTGATTTCTGACACAAGGAAGAGGTAACGGAGCTTTGCCAAGGTTGTATCTATTAACAAGACCAGGAACAGCAGTCGAATCTGCTTTCTCTACTTCTTTCTCTGCCAGTAAATGACATCTGCGTCTTGGGAGATGACAAGGACCCAGTTCAGGGCTTGGAAGTATGAGGGTGGAGAAGCAAAGACCATTTTCCAGAAAGCAGAAGAGGACTACAAAAGAGGCAAGAATGGGACTTCCCTGGTGGCCCAGTGGTTAAGAATTTGTCTTGTAATGCAGAGAACACAGGTTCGATTCCTGGTCAGGAAATTGAGGTCCCACATGCCACAGTGCTACTAAGCCCACGCACTGCAACTAGAGAAACCCCTGTACACTGCAATGAAGACCCAGCACAGACTAAATAGTCAATAGGTGAAAGGATCCCTACATCTTTTCCTGGGATTTTTTTCTAGCAAAAATAATCAGTGGCTATAACAAGTGAAAGAGAAAAGACTTAAGATTCTCCCCTGGGAAGTTCTAAACACAAAGTAGACATGTTTCCATCTGAGATGGAGGGATGAACTTTCTAGTTTCCTGATGACTCTGTCAGCTCAGTGGTTTTTAATTATAGCATCCTGTCACTAATTAGACTTTGAATATCTTTACAAATCTGATAGTTTCTGCAAAACATCTTCGATGTAAAGGTTAAAGGCATCTGGGCACCACTAACCTCCAAAGGCCTTAAACTATATAATCACCATGGCAACACTTTGCTCTGCACTGAGTCCTTGCTTCTTGCAGAGGAAGATCAAGAGTCCGTGGACTGAAGGAGCATCCAAGACGCAAAGCTAAGGCCTGCACGCCAGATCCGGAAAGATAAGATGGGGAAATCAGGTGCTATGACTAGGTTGAAGACACATACCTTTCTTCTGGTTTCTTATTCTGGTTCTGCCACCAGCCATTTCTGTAACTGCAGACAAGTCACTCCACCTCTCTGGGAGTTTGTGTCCCTCTGGATGAGGGAGTTGGGTGTGCTCTGTGGGTACTGGGGAAAACTTCTAGGGCTATCCTTTTATGATATTCAAAGCAGGGTGATACAGAAGAAACATGAGCCATCCATCACACAGACCTGGATTCCCATGTTGGCTCCACACTTATATTTAAGTGACCTTAATTCTTAGTTTATTCTCTTATCTGTAACCCAACAGCTTCATTCCTACCTCCCTAAGGTGTTTTTCTTTTTTCTTCTCTTTCTGAACACTCACTTCTCAGCATACTTTCATCATACTCTCCAACATCCAGGATATTTGTATGCCTTCAGTTCTCTGAAACTCAAGTCCATTACTTCTCTCCCTCTCTCCTTTCTTCCTTTCCTCCTCTTTTATATATTCATCTGGGTCATGAAGAGTTGTACAATATAAAGTGAGGGATGGGGATGCATAAACCAATCACAGTGGTGCGTTCTCTAGTAGAGATGTGCAGTCTTGATGGAGCGCAGGAAGGGAGCAAATCCCCTCCTGGATGACACATGGGTGACATCTGTTATGAACCTTCTAATAAACTATGGAAGCAACACTCCAGGTCTCCAGATGACCTACATAGTGATGAGGCAAAGACTGAGCACCTAACGTGTATCTCCCCTCTCAGAGGGCAGAGAAGAGCAACGACAGTAGCAGAGCCTCACTGAAGGCTCACACTTCACCTGGCTGGTGCCCTTATTTGCAGCTCCTGAGCCCCATGTCAGCAGCTCGTAATGCACTCCAAGACACTCACAGCACCGCCCTGGGAGATCTGTTTGGTGGAGGAGATGCCTCCTCCCCTGGAGGGTGAAGAGTTCTAAAATCAAGGCTCCCCAACTTTAATGTGTATATGATTCACCTGTAATTTGAACTCAGCTGGTCTGTAGGCACCCAGATTCTGTGTTTCTAAGAAGCTCCCAGGTGCTGCTGCTGCTGCTGAGCTGAAGATCACACTTGGAGGAGCACTCTTTTAGAGAAGATGTCTGTCATCCTCCTGCAGTGCTCAGGACTCAGAAAAAAAAGAGCCTCCAAAGAAAGAACAGGGGCTAAGGAAGCAAAGGGTCAATGGTGTGATGACTTGCTTATGAAAATCTTGGAGCTCCCTTTGCCTTTAATCTCTCAACTGGTTAGGGGGCAGATGCCTGACCTATATATACCAGTAGTCTAAGAAAAAGAAAGAGAGAGAAAGGAGAAAGGAAACTTAACTAAATCAAAATCCTATGGGCTGAGAGCTAGCCTGCTTGTGAATGTGTTTACAGGTAAGCAGCCTCACAGTCTGGCTGAATCATGCTGGCTGAGTAAAAGGCTTTTCCCCCCAAGCCTATCAGAGTAAATCTGTTCAGAAGTGGGATAGGGAGTACCTGTCACTCTACAGAAACATACATCAGATGAGATGATTAAATCTGCAGCAGCAATGTGCAAGCACCCAGAGGCCCCAGACTTCAGACTGCTAAGGTGCCATGCCACCTCCAGGCACCTAATCTAAGAAATAAAATGAATTATTTCTGCTTTTCAATTCTGTCCTCCTCTCCTCCAGTCTGTGTGATTACTGCCCTTGCATCATTAATAAAAACAGCCACCAGGATTTATGTAGGGTCATTCTTCCAAGGATCTCAAACTTGGAGGAATGCATCAATCAGTGTTATTTATTGAGCATTTTCAGATAGGAGAAGTGGGGAGCTAAAAACACCCATGTATTTAGTATGTACATTCCCTTAATTCAAAAATTTTGCAGGTGAATTATAGAATGAAACGTGGGAGAGGCTATACAGCTAAGTGAAAGCAGAAGCTGGACTTAGCATGCTTTCGGCAGTCAGGCTGCTTTGGGTCAAATCCCATCCCTGTCATTTACAATTGTGAAGTGTGGGATATGTCATTTCATCTGTTTTAGCCTCAATCTGCACATCTGTAAAAGCAGGGCAATAACTTTGTGTATATCATAGGATGTTGTGATGGTCGAATAAGGTAAATCCTAGAAACAGTAGAGTAAGCTCACAGCACATATTGCATTAGATATGCATTGTCGGTTAGTTGCCAAGTCGTGTCCTATTTTTTGCAACTCCATGGACCATAGCCCCCTAGGCTCCTCTGTCCATGAGATTTTTCAGGCAAGAATACTGGAGTGGGTTACCATTTCCTCCTCCAGGGTATCTTCCTAACCCAGGGATCGAACCTATGTCTTCCGTATGCTCTGCATTGCAGACGGATTCTTTACCTGCTGAGCCATCAGGGAAGCCCAGGTTCACAGCACATATCGTATTAGATAGTTTCCATGTTTAGAGGAAAGAAAAGGAAAGGGAAGCAAAGGAAAGGTAAAAGAAATAGTCATACTCCTCACAGGCAAACTTTGTCCTCGAAACAGAAAAATTTATCATCTGGGGCCCTTACATCAGTAGAAAGGTCTTCAATGACAGTTTTGTGGCAGACATAGATAAGTCATTCAAACAGATATTTCTTAGATAAATCCTCTAACAAAAGCAGAGAATATAATATTATAACATCACCTATCATCAAAATGCCCGTGTCTGACTAGGTTACATGGCCCGGGTACATTGTTTCTGATGATATAAATTATTAGAATGATAGAGTTTGAAGCATCAGAGAGAATGGCTAGTTAACATTCCCATTAGACCGTCTCTTTCAAAGATGTGTGTCTCTTTCAAGAGTGCACATCTTAAGTGCACTTCTAGCAAGTACCGAATTGCAGGCAATTCCTAGTTGAATTCCATGATGGAAAACCAGGATATTTTTAGATACAGACATGAGGGAGGCAGAGTATCTCCTCCAGTTCCATTAGAAGTAGAAGACATATGTGAATAGACAGAAAGGTGGGGAAAGTGGTACCTGGAAAGTGGTAGCACCATGAGCCTAGGCATATATTCCTAGACACAGTGACAAGTCAGCCTGATGTTCACATTCCAGACCCATCCTCCTGCCCTCCATTCTTTCTTTTTAAAACACCAGTTCTGGGACTTCCATGGTGGTTCAGTGGCTAAGACTCCATGCTCCCAATGCAGGAGGCCTGGGTTTGTTTCCTGGTTGGGGAACTAGATAGATCTCACATGCCGTGACTAGAAGATCCTGTATCATGCAGTGAAGGTCAAAGGTCCAATATGCTGCAACCAAGACCTGGCACAGCCAAATAAATAAATATTAAAATAAAATACTAGCTTCATTGAGATACAATTCAAATACTATAAATTTCACCTCTCTAAAGTGTGCAATTCAGTAGTTCTTATTCAAAACTTTGTGCATCAAGCACCACTCTCTAATTCCAGAACGTTCACCTGACCCAAAAAAGAAATCCTGTAACTACTATCAGCAGTCACTCTGCATTCCTCCCTGATCCTCAGCCCTTGACAACGACTAATCTCTTTTCTGTTTCAGTGGATTTGCCTATGGTGAACATTTTATATAAATGGAATCATATAATATGTATGATTTTCTTTTCACTTGCTTGAGAGAACCCTTGAAAGCACACACTTTAAAATTTTGATGAAGTCCAATTTGTTTTTTTCTTTTGTTGCTTTGGTGTCATATCTAAAACTCTACTGCTTAATCTAAGGTCATATAGATTTATACCTGTGTTTTCCTTTAAGAGTCTTAAAGCTATTACATTTAGACTTCTGATCCATTTTGAGTTAATGTTTGTATATAGTTTGAGATGGGAGTCCAACTTTATACTTTTATATGTGTATATCCAGTTGTCCCAAAATTTGTTGAAAAGATTTTTTCCCCCCATGGAATTGTCTCAGCACATGTGCTAAAAATTTATTTATTGACCATATATGTATAGCTCAATTCTATTTGATTGATCTCTATGTCTATCTTAATGCCAGTACCACACTGCATTCATTACTGTAACTTTGTACTGAGTTTGGAAATCAGGAAATGTGTGACCTCTAACTTTTTCTTTGTCGATATATTATGACTATTCTGGGTTTTTTTGAAGTTCACCTTGTCATTTTCTATAAAAAATACAGCTGAAATTTGATAGGAATTGTGGTGAATCTGTAAATCAATTTGCCCAGTATTGCCATCTTAACAACATTAAATCTTCTGGTCTATAAATATGGAACGTCTTTCCATTTAAATTTTTAATTTAATGATATTTTGTAGTTTTGGTCTTAAATTCTCACACTTCTGCTAAATTTATTCCTAAATATTTTATTCTTTTTGATGCTGTTATAAATGGGTTTGCTTCCTTAATTTTGTTTTTGGATTGTTCAGCGTTTGTACCATATATAGAACTAAAATAGATTTCCATACATTGATCTTACAACCTGAAACCTTGCTGAACTAATAAGTTCTAATTTTTTGTGGCTCCTTCAGAATTTTCTATTTACAAAGGCATATCATCTTGAAACACAGTCTTACTGTGCCCCTTATTTTTAATGACTCTTCTTCAGCCAATGCATTCTTGCTTTTGCTGTCAAGATGCATTCTTGTTGCCTCCTGTGAAGGCAAAAGAATTTTTTCTTTATGATCCTATTGGGAGCACCTGAGAAAATTGTTTTACTGCAGGGTCAGACTGGTCTATAGAAAAATATATCACTCTTAGCAGGATTTGTGAGCACACAAATGTATCCAAAGGGCTTCCCAGGTGGCTCAGTGGTAAAGAATCTGCCTGCCAATGCAGGAGATGCGGGTTCGATCCCTGGGTCAGGAAGATCCCTTGGAGGAGGAAATGGCAACTCACTCCAGTATCCTTGTCTGGAGAATCCCAAGGACAGAGGAGCCTGGTGGACTTCAGTCTGTGGGGTCAAAAGAGTCAGACACAACTGAGCAACTGAGCACACCTACACAAATGCATCCAAAAGCTAACATGATGAAAGAGTGAGAATAATCAATACTCTTCTCCCATCTCCAAAGTTCTCAGCTGCCTCCAAGAACCATTCAACAGCAGCAGTGACCAGATCAGCATGGGAAACCACACACACAGCCTCCATGCTTATTCCCGTGACTGTTTAGTTCATGCAGCCACTGTGCCAGCACTAGAGTGACAAATGACAGACACTGGCTTTGACCAGCTGACCAATTCATATGTCTAAATGTTTAGTATCTCTTCCATAGTAGAAGCTCTCTGCTGAGCATTAATACATAGTTCAACTTCCTGTTCACTTCTACAGATCCATCCACACACCGTTTTTCTAGACTTCTTTGTCTCTGATCTTTCAATCTTTCTCCTTCCAGGACTGTGACCAACCAACCATGCCATTCATGACTGCCCATGATTTTCTCTATATTTTTATCTCAGACCACTTCTCTTCCTACCAAAAGTTGATGACCTATGGACTGCACCTGCCATCAAAATTCTTCTCACTAAGAGGATTTGCCCTCATCACCATCTATCACCACCACCCTGCAAATTTAGGTTGGCCTTTTAATTTCTCTGTTATCTGGTTGCAAAGGCCTCCCATTAGGCCACAGATGTGAGCTATGGGAGGTACACTAGTGCCACACGGACGATGCCACTTGAGTCTGGACACCTACTCAACTGGTTTACTTGTGCTCTCTTAACTTTGCTTGTTCCCAATCTTGGACATACCACACCCACATTAGAGTGGACTGCTGTGGGACTAGGCAGCTTTGACTGAATCCAGCTCATGATGGATACTCTGGTCACAGTGTCTTTGGTATCTCATAGTGAGAAGCTCTGTATTTGCTAAAGTCAATTAGCACTTCAGAAACTGCTTCCTAAGGCTGATAGTCCTCTGCTGTGGATGGTAGGGACTCTCTTCAGAACCCCAGAGGTCCATATTGTGATTCTTCTATTTAGGTTTTCTATAAACTCTATGCACTATCTTCACCCACCGTAGACGCTGTTAGTCTTATAGGGTCTCCTGGGTCATACGGCTCAAGGGTCAAGACCAATGTACACGGCCTGGCCCTTCTGATGAGTTTTCCTGACTGAGACACTATTCTAATGTCACTCAGTAGACAGGGGAGCAGTACTGCCAGGGACGGAATATGCTCCCTCTAGAACCTGAAGAGGCTACTAACATTTATGCTCTCTTAGTAGTGGGAGATATAAAATCTTGTTTAATTTGGAGAGGATGGTCTAGCTTTCTTCAGATCCAAACGTTTGGATCCCGAAATAGTTCATTAATGTGCTGAGGTTCTGAAGTTTTAATCTCCACCCTCCAGTGCACATCTGTTTTGCCAAGGCTTCCAACATACCTGCTATTTCTTGCTCATCTGGTCTGATTAGCATGGCACTGTCAATATAATGGGCCAACATGCTATCCTGTAGAATGTCAGACACTTCATATCCCTACCAGCAATATTACAACACAGAGAGTCAAAGTGTTAATATAAACTGACACAAGACCATAACTGTATACTTTTGACCATCTCATATAAATATGAACTGTATCTGGTCATCTTCCTACAGGGATAGAAAAGAATGCACTCATCAGATCGATGGCTACTTAGTGTGTGCTGGAGGCTACATTAATCTGCTTTAGTAAAATCACATCTGGGGCAGCAGCTGCAATTGGAGCCATTTGCATTATTAAGCTGCAATTCATCCTATTTTTGTGTGGGACATTCTATTGAATTAAATGGGGATTTCTCACAGACTGTCACTCTTGTATTCCTTACTTCTTTTAAAAAAACACTAATGTTTACTATTCTCCCCAGCTTGCAATATCATTGCTTTATTTAGTGTCTTGGCTTGATTGGAAGTTGCAGCGACTTCTATCCAGTTTTTACTACTATATTTCATTGTTGTTGTTGTTATTCACTCATTCAGTTGTGTCTGACTCTTTGTGGCCCCGTGGACTGCAGCATGCCCGGCTTCCTTGTCCTTCACCATCTCCTGGAGCTTGTTCAAATTCATATCCATTGAGTCAGTGATGACATCCAGCCATCTCGTACTCTGTCATCCCCTTCTCCTCCTGCTTTCACTCTTTTCCCTATATTTCTTACTCTATGGATTAAAGAATGAGTGCCAAATCCAAATTTCTGCCAAATGCCAAGCATGCTGATTTCAGTTTTACCAGCAGATGACCATCAAGTGTATCTTTAAATCCTGTAGACCCATTGTGAACCAGACCAAGGAATCCAGAATTTCATTTATTTTCTGGCACATACAGCATCACTGTATGGCAATACTCCCCAAATTGACCTCTGAATTCAATTCTAACAGAAAGGCTCTTTTGCCATATTGAAGACTTTGGGTATTCTTTTCTACCAAATGCATGTCAATAAGTAAAACAGCTATGGTCCCTGAGAGAAGGACTAGAGGAGGTTTCAACTGAACACAAACCCATGATTCCTTTTCACAGGGAACCAGACTCTCTTTCTGCCCTTGGTGTTCTGGTTCTGAGAACTGACTCCAGTTTGGAAACTTGAGGACTTCTCTGGTAGTACAGTGGATAAAAATCCACCTGCCAGTGCAGGGGACACAGACTTGATCCCCGGACCCAGGAAGATTCCACGTCCTGCAGAGTAACTAAACCTGTATCACTTAACTACTGAACCCACACCTTAGAGCCCACCACCTGCCACAACGACTAAAACCCACGTGCCCTGGGACCCACGTGCTCTAGGATCCACAAGCCACAGCTACTGAGCCTGCGTGCTGCAACCACTGAAGCTCACTCACCTAAAGCCTGTGTTCTGTAACAAGAGGAGTCGTTGCAATGAGAGGCCCATGCACAGCGATAAAGAGTAGCCCCCACTTGCCACAGCTAAAGCAAGCCTGCACACGGCAACAAAGACCCAGCACAATCCCAAAAAGTTTGGAAATGGCAAAATAAATAAGAATTTTAATTTGAGAAGTTGCCTTCATCCCTTCCTATCATCCATCCTAGATACCTTTTGTATACGTTAACTAGGAAATATCCGCTTTGCCTAATTATCCCCTAACTTTCTTCTGAAAACATCAAGTTTCCATTAATATTTCCTTAGCTATTTGGAAGTTAAATTCCCTCTCCAGCCCAATCCAAAGGCCCTTGGATTTTTCCACATAATGTGGTATCTGTGGGCATCTTTCATCATTACAGTAATTGCAACTACCTTGCTACAGAGGGTTTGAGTGTCACCATGCGAACCTTTATTGTTTAGGGGTCTAGTCTCTACAGTAGCCTCTCGTATCATCAGCCTAGATCTATAGAGAA
Organism: Capricornis sumatraensis; assembly: GCF_032405125.1. NCBI lineage: Eukaryota > Metazoa > Chordata > Mammalia > Artiodactyla > Bovidae > Capricornis > Capricornis sumatraensis. Next base: position 65,795,255 of record NC_091082.1, read on the forward strand.
CTGTCATCACTAAGCTTATCTGACTTTCACCAGTGTATTTCTTATTGATGTGACACTTGGAGTATCATTCAGGCCCTCTCATGGAACTTATTCAACAGGTGGGTTTTCAACCTTATATAGTATATGAAGCCTCATGTGCCAACTTCCTTGAAATTTTTGATCTGTTCCTTCAACATACTCTATGGAAATTTTAGCATTTCTACTTCACAGTACGTGTGCCTAGCCTTTTTCCAGAGAAAGCAATGGCACCCCACTCCAGTACTCTTGCCTGGAAAATGCCATGGGCAGAGGAAGCTGGTAGGCTGCAGTCCATGGGGTCGTGAAGAGTTGGACATGACTGAATGACTTCCCTTTCACTTTTCACTTTCATGCATTGGAGAAGGAAATGGCAACCCACTCCAGTGTTCTTGCCTGGAGAATCCCAGGGACGGGGGATCCTGGTGGGCTGCCGTCTATGGGGTCGCACAGAGTTGAACACGACTGAAGCGACTTAGCAGCAGCAGCCATTTTCCCAGATCCTAAAGTCCTTCTTGGAGAAGGAAATGGCAACCCACTCCAGTATTCTTGCCTAGAGAATCCCAGGGATGGGGGAGCCTGGTGGGCTGCTGTCTCTGGGGTCGCACAGAGTCAGACATGACTGAAGCGACTTAGCAGCAGCAATAGCAGCAAAGTCCTTCTAGCAATAGGTTGGTAACATCTCTTAGGTCTCTGTGAGGGTGTCAAATCATATAAAAATCTATATGCAGGCCAGGAAGCAACAGTTAGAACTGGACATGGAACAACAGACTGGTTCCAAATAGGAAAAGGAGTATGTCAAGGCTGTATATTGTCACCCTGCTTATTAAACTTCTATGCAGAGTACATCATGAGAAATGCTGGACTGGAAGAAACACAAGCTGGAATCAAGATTGCAGGGAGAAATATCAATAACCTCAGATATGCAGATGACACCACTCTTATGGCAGAAAGTGAAGAGGAGCTAAAAAGCCTCTTGAGGAAAGTGAAAGAGGAGAGTGAAAACGTTGGCTTCAAGCTCACCATTCAGAAAACAAAGATCATGGCATCTGGTCCCATCGCTTCATGGGAAATAGATGGGGAAACAGTAGAAACAGTGTCAGACTTTATTTTTTTGGGCTCCAAAGTCACTGCAGATGGTGACTGCAGCCATGAAATTAAAAGACACTTACTCCTTGGAAGAAAAGTTATGACCAATCTAGATAGTATATTCAAAAGCAGAGACATTACTTTGCCGATTAAGGTCCGTCTAGTCAAGGCTATGGTTTTTCCTGTGGTCATGTATGGATGTGAGAGTTGGACTGTGAAGAAGGCTGAGCGCCGAAGAATTGATGCTTTTGAACTGTGGTGTTGGAGAAGACTCTTGAGGGTCCCTTGGACTGCAAGGAGATCCAAATAGTCCATTCTGAAGGAGATCTGCCCTGGGATTTCTTTGGAAGGAATGATGCTAAAGCTGAAGCTCCAGTACTTTGGCCACCTCATGCGAAGCGTTGACTCATTGGAAAAGCCTCTGATACTGGGAGGGATTGGGGGCAGGAGGAGAAGGGGACGACCGAGGATGAGATGGCTGGATGGCATCACTGACTCGATGGACGTGAGTGTGAGTGAACTCTGGGAGTTGGTGATGGACAGGGAGGCCTGGCGTGCTGCGATTCATGGGGTTGCAAAGAGTTGGACACGACTGAGCGACTGAACTGAACTCTTCCTGTATTGATAAGCTTAATCAGTCTAGCTAATCAGGCTAGCTTTACTAGCCTGTATTATCTAATCTTATGTTCTGTCCTTCTAGATCCAGGACTCCAGGATTCGGTCCCGTGCATTTGGTATCAGCTACTTCAAGTACCAATTAACCATGCCTTACAGATCCTTTGGAATATGCCCTCTCTCTTCTATAGCAGGCTTAGCACATCTCTAGTCTGGTTTACTGAGATTCAATCTTCCTTATTGGATTGGTTGCCAAGAGGGGTGCTGGGAGTGATCCTGAGGCAGGCAAGCATTGCCTTATAAAGTGCATGTCTCATTTGAGGTCTCTGCAACATCTTCAAGCAAAGGCAGGGATACTGTCTTCTAAGAAGCCAGAGTGGAGGAGGGGACTTCTGAAGGCCTAGCAAGTCAAGGTCTTTACTGTATCTACTTAGCCCATTTCAAGTCTCAGCATCCTATTTCTTCCCCATTAGGGCCCTGTATTTGGCATAGGGACTTACTGAGGCTGAGAATTCAATCCAATGTGAAGCTATACTACTTTAATGATTAAGTCCTGAGCCTAGGTTTTTATTCTCTTGCTATATACTCTGGTTTTAGGAGACCAGGGTTTTCTAAGTACAGCTAAGAAGGCCCTCTAGCTTTCATGTTTTGTCTTGAAATGGTGATTAATCATCTGAGTCTGTCATTATTTATCTTTCAAAAATAAATGGTGCTCAGCAACAGGCACCCAATTCCATGGTCCTTATAATTACATTTCCCTTATCCCTTTAATCATGAGAAACACTGCACAAGGGCATGTATCCCCTTCTATGGATATCCCATATCATTCTACTGCTGGTGATCATCTTAACAATTGCACAGAAATCTCCCTGATTCTAATTGTACTGCCATAGCATCTCAGGGGTAAATTCAACTCTATCTACTACCAGTGATGGGTTTTTCCTTGTCAGAGTTCCAGTGACGGACCTATCTCCAAAACCCATTTTGAAAGTCAGCTTCCTACAACTGCTTTTTGTAACAATGAATTCCTAGATTAGAAGCTTCATGCAGAAGCTTTAATGGGAGCAGTTCTTGAGGGATACATATGTAAGCAAGTGAAGACGGAAAGTTTGAGCAGAAGCAGTGGGTGACTTATAATGAGGTTGTCCCTGATGGCTCAGACAGTACAGAATCTGCCTGCCATGGGGGAGCCCTGGGCTCGATCCCTACACTGGGAAGATCCCCTGGAAAAGGGAATGGCTACCCACTCCAGTACTCTTGCCTGGAGAATTCCATGGACAGAGGAGCCCAGCAGGCTACAGTTCATGGGGTCACAAAGAGTCAGTTATGACTGAGCAACTAATACTTTCACTTTTCACCTGAGACCTAAGCAGACTCTATGAGGAGTTTTGGAGCTTGAATGGCCTTTCAGAATTGTCCCAAATTGAGGAAAGACAGCCAGGTTTTTAAATCTCTAGGTAGACAGTCATTAGCCACAGGTTACCTGGAAGGAGCTATGCATGGGGGGAGGCATAACTTTGGTCAAGGCAATTCCGAGTGAGAGGCATAGCTGTGATCTGTGAGCAGCCAGCAGTTAGTGCCGCAAGAAGCAAGGGGATACGTCGTCAACCCTGAAGAGGGAACCTCCCTGGCACATCACAGCATCTGTTACAATGACATGTCTATTATTACCCAACCAGGACCACTGCCTGCATTTCACAGTATCTTCTAGACTGGCATCTCCACACCCTTGCAGCTATAGTTGTTTATTCTAGACATTCAGGGTTCTTTCTTCCCCCAGGATAGTTTTTTTAGCAAAAAGAAAATACTCTGCTGCCATAGTATCATCACAAAAGATCCACTTGCCTGGATCCAAAAGACACTTGGCTGGCAATAGGGGTCCTGGGTGTGATCACATCAGGTATTTTTGCTATAAGCATTTTTACTGTGAGTGTTTTTGCCACAGATATTTTCACCACAACTAATTGTACATAAAGTGATTTAGTTGTAAAAAATAAAATAATAAAACATAAAAGAAGGCTATAATGAAACATGAAAAATGAGTAACAAAATTAAAAAGACTTAAAAAATACAAAGTATTTGAATATATTTTTTGTTTCTATTTATTTATTTATTTTTATTTCAGTAAAACAATTTTTTTAATTTTTATTTTTTTTATTTTACTTTACAATACTGTATTGGTTTTGCCATACATTGACATGAATCTGGAGCTAAGCTCCCACATGCCTTGCATGCCAAAAGCCAAAACATAAAACAGAAGCAATATTGAATATATTTTAAATGGGTAAAGATTCATGGCAAGATTTTGTAAATAACTGCTTTTATTTTGTGGGTTGTCTTCCAAGTCGCTTGTTCCTAGTTTCTGTGTGTGTGTGTGTGTGTGTGTGTGTATGTACATTGATTTGTCTCCTCATTCAGCATTGTACTTTTTCTTTTTTGCTTAAATTTCTTCCTTCATTAAGAAAGTGAAAGTGAAGTCGCTCTGTCGTGTCCGACTCTTGGCGACCCCATGGACTGCAGCCTACCAGGCTCCTCCATCCATGGCATTCTCCAGGCAAGAGTACTGGAGTAGGGTGCCATTTCCTTCTCCCCTCCATTAGGAAGAGGTATCAGTTTCCCAATACTAAGATGAATGTTTGTAACCAAGCTTTATATTGTGTTGTGAAAGCCTCTGAACTGTTGTTTGTCCTTAACATCTTGTCAGTGAAGGGAACTTCATAGACTACAAAGTTCTATGGGAAATATAGGCTCAACCCTGTGTCTTCGGGGCCCTTGGTTTCTCTCTCCTCCAATGTAGTGAGTTTCAAAATAAGAAACTAGTTTGAACTGTGGTGTTGGAGAAGACTCTTGAGAGTCTCTTGGACTGCAAAAAGATCCAACCAGTCCATCCTAAAGGAGATCAGTCCTGAATATTCATTGGAAGGACTGATGCTGAAGCTGAAACACCAATACTTTGGTTACCTGATGTGAAAAACTGACTCATTGGAAAAGACCCTGATGCTGGGAAAAACTGAAGGTGGGAGGAGAAGGGGACGACAGAGGATGAGATGGTTGGATGGCTTTCACTAACTCAATGGACATGAGTTTGAGTAAGCTCTGGGAGTTGGTGATGGACAGAGAGGCCTGGTGTGCTGGAGTCCCTGGGGTTGCAAAGAGTCGGACATGACTGAGCAACTGAACTGAACTGAACTTGGGGGTGATTCATTGTCACTTGACAGCTGGATAAAGCCACCAATAAAGCTGATAACTGGAAGAAGTACTAACTCATTTCCATCAGTTGAAACCAAACTGTCAAGCAAAACCTGTCAACCAGTTATCTTATCTTCTACAGCAAAATTGCCTTATGGCCAATTAATTATGTGGTGAAAATGTTTGCGGCAAAGATGCTTATGGCAAAAGTATCTAGAACCCTAGATGACAACATAGTGCCTATTAGTGATGAAAGACTAGACCAGCCCACCACTCTGTTGGCACACTGGTTGCAACACTTTTCCTTTCTTTGGCTCAGAAACTGACAAAATAGGTCTGGAATACAGAAGAAAAAATATAACTTGGCATTTCAACTTCTTGCCCGTGACATTTTGCTGATTAATAATCACCTTGAAACTACAGAGCATCGCCCTCTAATTAAAGTTGCCCCTCTCCTGCAGTCTTCTGACCCCCAAACCTTCAGGGTCAAGTCAGAGCCCGAAACTGTCCATTTTATTCTCATCAGAGAAAGAGAGAGAAAGAAAGAGTGACAAAGACCGACTAGAGGCTAGCAAACCTTTTCCTATTTCTCCTTCACACATAGTCTATATATTTTGCCAGCCTCCTCAAGTTAAGTGCACCCATGTGCCTGAACTGTGGACAAAGGAATTAGGCAGAGATGATGCACCTCCTCCCATGCCTGCCCCATGGACACTCCACAAATGCAATTCTCTTTTTCCTTTCCTCTCCTATGAGAAGGCAGGAAATTGTTCTGAGGGCTGACGGTTGGAGCCATGACATGTAAGGTCTCCTTGGAAGAAAGCTGTCCAGGGAAACTGCTTCTCTAAATCAGACTGTGACACAAGCATTTGTTATGCTATATCTCAGTGGAATTTGGAGGTTGTTTGTTACAACAGTTGGCTTACACTGACTAATACAGAGATAAGCAAATTCATGTGAATCAGAGGGAACCCAAGGGAACATGAGCTGTACTTCTCTGCAGCTCTAGGTGTTTATTACTTGGTCACTTTTAAAAATCCTCAGCACCTACCCAATGACTTCAGCTGATCAAAATCATCACTTTGGAAATGAACAAAGATTCATCTGAAAGTTACCCTGGTGGAAAGATGAGGTAAGTTGGACTGTGATGAGAAGGGTCTTAAGGCAGCTGAGGTTTCTGTGTAGCCCCTGTCTTACTCTTTGGACACCCCACATGCAGATGGAGTTCTCATGGAGCACAGAATGACCTGTCTTCTCTCCATCCTACTCCCCACCCCTTTCTTCAATATAATCAACTCTGTCTGGAGGGCTGTATCTTGCATCTACCCGGAAAGGGTTTTGTTTTGTTTTTTAAATAATTCCAAGGAACACAGATCTGTTCACAGGGTTTTGGCTGGGGGTATTCCCCAAGAAAATACACGTTTATCAACCTAAGGCAAGGAAAGTGGACTGTAGGGAAACACTCTTGCACTTAGCCATGCCAGGCTGACACTCCACAGTGTCTGTGTTCTTCCAATTAAGCTGTTCAGTTCTCAATCATCTGGAGCTGCTGCCAACTGCTGGCTGCTGATAGTCAGAGTGGCTGCTGCCCAGAATGTCAGCAATTCCACTTTTCTGCCTGTCCTGGATTGGCTTCATGTACTCTTCCAGCCTTCCCACGACAGTCAGGAACAAACTTCCCTTCACTTGGGTGATATCGAGGGAGACACCTTTGAAGGTGCAGTGGGGTTACTGTGCCATCATTTTTTTAGGGACCGCAGTCTATGCTTGTTACTGCACCATTCTGGTGCTTTAAAACCCCACCTTATCCAAGTCAGATGTCAATTCTTATTTCTGAGAGAGCATACAGCTTGGGTTGCGGGGAGAATGATGGCTGAACCTACTTTCCCTGTCTGCCTGGGCTTTATATGCACTCAATTGCTCAGGCATGTCTGACTCTCTGTGGCCTCAGAAACTGTAGCCCGCCAGGTTCCACTGCCCATGGAATTTTCCAGGCAGGAATACTAGAGTGGGTTGCCATTTCCTCCTCCAGGGGATCTTTCCAGCCCAGGGATCAAAACTGCCTCTCTTGCATTTTCTGTATTAGTAGGCAGATTCTTTACCACCAGCTCCACCTGGGAAGCTCAGGGCTTTATATACATCATCTCAAAGATTCTTTGCATCATCCAGGAAGGTAAACGCTGTATCCTGATTTCACAAAAAAAGAAGCTAGGAGAAGCTAAGTCACTGGACAATCTATCACCTTCTCTCCATTTTCATTAGCAACACCCTGGATTAGAAACCTATCATCTTCCCCCAAACCTTGTAAAAGCCTGCTTCAGTATTTTAGCATCTGGAGTCCATCCTTGAGACATGCATAATTCAATATTGTAGCCTGTAGCCACTAGCCAGCTACTGAGCACTGGAAATGTGGTTCTTCAGAATTGAAATGTGCTATAAGCGTGAATTATACACTGGATTTTGAGGTCTTGGTACAATAAAAAAGGTATATAAAATATCTCATTAATAATGTTTAATATTGATTACATGCTGAAATGGTTATAATGATTCTATTTGAATATGTCAAGTCAAATAAAATATTCAAAGTAGTTTCTCCTTTTCCTCTCCTTTTTTAAATGTGGCCACTACCAAATTTAAGTTTATACATGTGGCTTGCATTTATGGTGCACAATATCTGTGAATTGGATGGCACAGAAGTTGACCAGAATGTTCTGTTTGAAGCACAAACAGAGCATGTTACTCTCCTGCTTCCACAGCCAGGGGCATAAATCCCAAGGTCATTACCAAGACTGACAAGACTCCACCACATTCTGTTTCTCACCTGTCTCATGCCTAACCCTCCACTTGCTACCTCAACGGGGGGTGGGGCGGGGGGGGGGTCATTCTTCATTCACATTATAATGTTTCTAGCACCTCTGTTTGTTTATATTCTTCCTTCTGCCTGAAATAACTTTCTCCTAAGAGACGCTTGCATGGAGAAGGCAATGGCACCCCACTCCAGTACTCTTGCTTAGAAAATCCCATGGACGGAGGAGCCTGGTAGGCTGCAGTCCATGGGGTTGCTAAGAGTCAGACATGACTGAACTACTTCACTTTCATTTTCATGCATTGGAGAAGGAAATGGCAATCCACTCCAGTGTTTTTGCCTGGAGAATCCCAGGGACGGGGGAGCCTGGTGGGCTGCCGTCTATGGGGTTGCACAGAGTCGGACACGACTGAAATGACTTAGCAGCAGCAGCAGCAAGAGACCCTTGCAAGACTGCTTCCTGTTCATTTTTTCAGACTTAATGACTCCTTCCAGAAACTTTCTCTAACCCTTCTCCTTACCTCAGGGCCAGACCTAGGGTAAGGGAGGCAGTGCCCCTATAGCACAAAATTTAGATGGCTTCTACTACAAATCTAAGAGGAGCGCCTCCTTAACCCTGTTGCCCCAGATACCCAGCTGGCCTCAGCCTAGCCAGCCTTGCACCATCCTGATTGATATTCTTCCCCTTGGAGTAACGTCCCTATGTAAGTCTATAGCTGCACTGTAGCAACGTCTTAAAATCATCTTTCAATGTGACGCAGGGTCCTGGAAACAGCTCTTTCCATGTCCCCCATCTCTTGTAGCAGGGAATAGACTCCAGCCTCCAAGACCTTTCCTGAGTTCTAGAGAGCAGATTCAAACAGTTGTTAATCAGCAAAAGGAGGAGATGCAGAGACAAGGGAGGAGCAGCCAAGAAACAATAGTTCAGCCTTGGGGCAGGGTCCTGATTCCACCTCAAGTGATAATGTAACACTGTCTTTGAGCTTTCTTCAAGGCTGTATATTGTCACCCTGCTTATTTAACTTATATGCAGAGTACATCATGAGAAAGGTTGGACTGGAAGAAGCACAGGCTGGAATCAAGATTGCCGGGAGAAATATCAAGAACCTCAGATATTCAGATGACACCACCCTTATGGCAGAAAGTGAAGAGGAGCTAAAAAGCCTCTTGATGGAAGTGAAAGAGGAGAGGGAAAAAGTTGGCTTCAAGCTCAACATTCAGAAAATGAAGATCATGGCATCCGGTCCCATTACTTCATGGGAAATAGATGGGGAAACAGTGGAAACAGTGTCAGACTTTATTTTTTGGGGCTCCAAAATCACTGCAGATGGTGACTGCAGCCATGAAATTAAAAGACACTTACTCCTTGGAAGAAAAGTTATGAGCAACCTAGATAGCATATTCAAAAGCAGAGACATTATTTTGCTGACTAAGGTCCGTCTAGTCAAGGCTATGGTTTTTCCTGTGGTCATGTATGGATGTGAGAGTTGGACTGTGAAGAAGGCTGAGCACCAAAGAATTGATGCTTTTGAAATGTGGTGTTGGAGAAGACTCTTGAGAGTCCCTTGGACTGCAAGGAGATCCAACCAGTCCATTCTGAAGGAGATCAACCCTAGGATTTCTTTGGAAGGAATGATGCTAAAGCTGAAGCTCCAGTACTCTGGCCACCTCATGCGAAGAGTTGACTCATTGGAAAAGACTCTGATGCTGAGAGGGATTGGGGGCAGGAGGAGAAGGGGACGACCGAGGATGAGATGGCTGGATGGCATCACTGACTCGATGGACGTGAGTGTGAGTGAACTCTGGGAGTTGGTGATGGACAGGGAGGCCTGGCGTGCTGCAATTCATGGGGTCGCAAAGAGTCGGACATGACTGAGTGACTGAACTGAACTGAACTGAAGAACTCAGAGAAATCAGATTGATCATATTCTTTGCAGCCGAAGATGGAGAAGCTTGATACAGTCAGCAAAAACAAGACTGGGAGCTGACTGTGGCTCAGATCATGAGCTCCTTATTGTAAAATTCATACTTAAATTGGAGAAAGTAGAGAAAACCACTAGACCACTCAAGTATGATCTAAATCAAATCCCTTACTATTAAACAGTGGAAATGACAAACAGATTCAAGGGATTAAATCTGATAGACACAGTGCCTGAAGAGTTATGGACGGAGGGTTGTGACATTGTACAGGAGGTGGTGATCAAAACTATCCCCAAGAAAAAGAAATGCAAAAAGGCAAACTGGTTGTCTGAGGAGGCCTTACAAATAGCTGAGAAAAAAAGAGAAGCAAAAGGCAAAGGAGAAAAGGAAAGAATACTCATCTGAAAGCAGAGTTCCAAAGAATAGCAGGGAGAGATAAGAAAGCCTTCCTCAGTGATCAGTGCAAAGAAATAGAGGAAAACAAGAGAATGTGAAAGACTAGGGATCTCTTTAAGAAAATTAGAGACAGCAAGGGAACATTTAATGCAAAGATAAACACAATAAAGGACAGAAATGGTATGGACCTAACAGAAACAGAAGATGTTAAGAAGAGGTGGCAAGAATACACAGAAGAACTGTACAAAAAAGATCTTCATGACCAGATAACCACAGTGATGCGATCACTCACCTAGAGCCAGACATCCTGGAATGTGAAGTCAAGTGGGCCTTAGAAAGCATCACTACGAACAAACCTAGTGAAAGTGATGGAATTCCTGCTGAGCTATTTCAAATCCTCAGAGATGATGCTGTGAAAGTGCTGCACTCAATATGCCAGCAAATTTGGAAAACCCAGCAGTGGCCACAGGACTGGAAAAGGTCAGTTTTCATTCCAATCCCAAAGAAGGGCAATGCCAAAGAATGCTCAAACTACCGCACAATTGCCCTCATCTCACATGCCAGCAAAGTAATGCTCAAAATTCCCCAAGGCAGGCTTCAACACTATGTGAACCAAGAACTTCCAGATGTTCAAGCTGGATTTAGAAAAGGCAGAAGAACCAGACATCAAATTGCCAACACCCACTGGATGTAGAAAAAGCAACAGAATTCCAGAAAAACATCTATGTCTGCTTTATTGACTACATCAAAGCCTTTGACTGTTTGGGTCACAACAAACTGTAGAAAATTCTTCAAGAGATGGGAATACCAGACCATCTCACATGCCTCCTGAGAAATTTTATGCGGGACAGGAAGCAACAGTTAGAACTGGACATGGAAGAATGGACTGGTTTCAAACTGGGAAAGGAGTATGTCAAGGCTGTATATTGCCACCTTGCTTATTTAACTTATATGCAGAATACATCATGAGAAATGCCAGGCTGGATGAAGGACAGGCTGGAATCAAGATTGCCGGGAGAAATATTAATAACCTCAGATATACAGATGACACCACCCTTATGGCAGAAAGTGAAGAGGAACTAAAGAGCCTCTTGATGAAAGTGAAAGAGGAAAGAGAAAAAGTTGTTTTAAAACTCAACGTTCAAAAAATGAAGATCATGGCATCTGGTCCCATCACTTCATGCCAAATAGATGGGGAAACAATGGAAACAGTGACAGATTTTATTTTCTTGGGCTCCAAAATCACTGTGGATGGTGACTGTGGCCATGAAATTAAAGACATTTATGCCTTGGAAGAAAAGCTATGACAAACCTAGACAGCATGTTAAAAAGCAGGGACATTACTTTGCCAACAAAGGTCCTTTGATCAAAGCTATGGTTTTTCCAGCAGTCATGTATGGATGTGAGAGTTGAACTATAAAGAAAGCTGAGCACCGGAGAATTGATGCTTTTGAACTGTGGTGTTGGAGAAGACTTTTGAGACTCCTTTGGACTGCAAGGAGATCAAACCAGTCAACCCTAAAGGATATAAGTCCTGAGTATTCATTGGAAAGACTGATGCTGAAGCTAAAGCTCCAATACGTTGGCCACCTGATGGAAGAATTGACTCATTGGAAATGACCCTGATGCTGGGAAAGATTTAAGGCAGGAGGAGAAGCGGATGACAGAAGATGAGATGGTTGTATGGCATCACCAACTTGATGGACATGAGTTTGAGCAAGTTCCGGGAGTTGGTGGCAGACAGGGAAGCCTGGCATGCTGCAGTCCAGGAGTTCACAAAGAGTTGGGCACGACTCAGTGACTGAACTGAACTGACTGAAGAACTAATAACCCCAACCAACAGAAGATGTTAATACTTGATGAAACATTTCATTCTAGAGAGATGGTACAGTGTGATAACCTTGGGAACCACAGAAGTTCATCAGGAGGCCACCTGAGGCTAGATAAAAGAGTTCAAGCCTGGCACCAACCCTGACTTTTATCAGCAATCCTGTCCTGCCCTGGACCCACTGCTATAAAACTCCTCACCAAAACCTCTCGGGTTGGGATGCACAATTTTGAGGGCACAAGCCCACTATGTCCCTCTTGCCTGGCAAAGCAATAGTTATTCTTTTCTGCATCGCCCAAAACTCTGTCTCCAAAATTCAATTTAGCAGTGGTACACAGAGGCTGAGTTTTTTGCATCAATCATTACTGAAACTCCAGAAACCTGCTTTCCACCAAAACATTGTAACATTCATGAAATAAAAATTTGTCCTGAATGTCAGTCTGTTGTTTTTCAGGCACTGTGCTGTGTGCTGGGGATTCAACAATGATGTTCCATGCCCTTTAATAGCAATAACAACAAAATCACAAAACCCTGTTATACGTTCCCCACTTTCCCATTTGGAGAAGAAATTTCCCAGGTTTGAAACACTGACTACCCGTGCAACCAGCTGATGTACAGATTCCCAGGTCCCATTTCAGAGTTCCCAAGTCGATGTTTGCTGTGAATTCAGACATTCCATAATCAGATTTAGAGAAACATTTCTCTCCTACATCCATTCATCCACTTATTTGCTAATTTGACTCTCATTGAGTGCCTACTCTGTGTAAGTCTTTGTGCCAGGGCTGTCAGGGAAAAACAAAGATAAATCAGGGAAGAATAATGTCTTATATGACTCCTATAGTTTATGAAATGTCTCTGTATGTGTATTTTGTTTGCTCAGTGGATTAAGGATTATCTCCCTCTTAGAGATAAGGCTTATTTGCTCAAAATCACACATAAGTAGGTAGTGGGAGCTAGGATGAAGGTCACATAGTCAGTAGTGGGGACTGAGACCAAGGTCACAAAATCAGTGGTGGAAACTGGGATCAGGGTTGCAGTGAATAAACTGGGGAATAGTGAAGGTCACACAATAAGCAGTGGGGACTAGGATCAAGGTCACAGAGTCATTACATAGTGGGAACTGGAACAGAGCCCAGCTATATCTTTCCCAATTGACACAAGAGTCTGTTCTCAAAAGGTAATCTTGAGATTCACCGGAATTTCAAACCCAGGAATTTGGGCAGAAAGAAAGGGAGGAGGGGAAAGATAGAGGGATCCTGGAAGCTGGGGTGCGTGGATAAGAAAAGGGAAAGGCCAGCTCATTCCTGTAGTGACTGCTAGCTAACCCGAAGGCTGTTACTCAGTCCTGAGGTGACAGGGGTCAAAGGTGGGGTCCCTGCACCTGTGTGCCTGGAGGGAGCTCCGGAAATCTCTCAACTTCCTCTGCCCCCTTGCTTCCTTCACCTCCACTCTCCCTAGTTCTGAGGCACCTGTCCTATTCCAGCTAAGAGAGGGTGTCCAGAGAGGTCCTGATTCCCCTCCACACAGCTACCTTTATACCCTGAGCCCCCTGCTTCCCCTGGTTGACTACAGACCACAGGACACAGCCCCACCTCGCTGCCCACTGGTTGGCAGCCAGCCCTGTCCTCTCCCGGGGCTGGGCTCCCAGGGCTGTGCTTGTCAGTTAAGCGGCCCTGACAGCTGACAGCTTTCCGGAGCAGCCGGAGCCTAGTTAGTGTTCCTTCTCTCGCTCTCTCTCTCTCTTTTTTTTTTTTTTTTCTGCTCTTCCTTTTCCCTGGTGTTGTTGCAAGACTGGAAGCCTGACTGGAATTTAAAGCAAGGCTTTGGGATAAAAATGTATGCTAGCACCAAGCCGTGCTCTCCCAGCCTCCCCCCTCAGATTGACAGCTGCCCACTTTCCGGGTCTGAGAACAGAACACCTGCAGATTGTTAGAGGAAAGGTCTGGAGCACGAAGAAGGTGAGCAGTCACTGAGATGCCTGAGTAACCCTCTCTGTAACCCTCTCTGTCTGGGTGCTAGCTGTCTTTTTATTCGGGGTACAGGAGGGGTGGGAATCCTCCAGGAAAGTGTTGGGAATCTGTCCTCCAGGTCCCCAATCCCCTTCCCTCTCCTGAAGTCTGGGATGCCAGGAGGCACCTGTGCCTGCCACTAATCCATCCTACTCATGTTATCTGTCTGTTCCCCTATCTTAGGACAGATAGATAAATAGATGGATAGATAAGGAGGAGAGACTCTAAACAGCTTAGATAAACTATCCTATTTACATCTCCGGGTCCAATCCATCAATCCATCGTTCTGTCTACTGTGTTTGTGCTCTCTCTCAATCTGCCACTTCAGCCCCCATTAACCATTCATCTGTCTTCCTTCTGCCCTACACTTTTGCCTTCCACCCCCTGTTTCCCGGCATCAGAACAAACCCAAAGCTGAGACTCCATGAGACATGTCCTTCCACTCCAGTTATCCTAGAAGGGTGCCATGGCTGCTGACACTGGTGGCTTCCTAGGATGCTTCTCCCTCGGGACATATACAAATAGCTCTGTGAACACTCTGGGAGACAAACACCAAGGGACTGGTCTGCTGCTGGGCTGGTCCCAAATTCACAGGTTTACAAATAGAGCCAAAAGTTGCTTAATCTAGGCTCTCTTGGGATCAGGGAGGTGGTGGGTGATGACAGTGGGCTGGGGTCAGGGAAGAAAAGGAAGGCTTTGTATATTTGTACACAAAACAGTTTTATCCCCTTTCAAGTGATTTGGACAAACTGGGTGAAGTGAGAGAGAGAGAGAGAGAGAGAGAGAAAAGATGGGAATTTTATATGTTTCATAAATGGCACTATTTGTTGACATTCAGTTAATTTCTTTAGATTCTCTGAACTTCAGATTTCATTGCTAACAGCATGAAGGGACTATTTTGAATGACTACATGCATATTGATTTGCTTCAGTCATGTCCGACTCTTTGTGACCCCATGAACTGTAACCTTCTCTGTCCATGGGATTCCCCAGGCAAGAATACTGGAGTGGGTTGCCATTTCCTCCTCCAGGAGATGTTCCCAACCCAGGGATCAAACCTGTATCTCCTGTGGCTACTGCATTGCAGGTGGATTCCTAATGATTAGATTTCCAGAAAATGGAGTGAAAATTCATGATAGTATTGGTATATACAAATATCAGTAATTTAAAAGAAAGATTGAAAGAAAAAGAAAAAAGAATACCACCCTCATTTAATCAAGAGTCTCTTCCATATGCTAGCTAGGTGCACGCACACGCACACAAAGCAGGGTATCTTGCCTTTTCCTGGGGCCAACGGGCATCTAATTATATTTAGCTCAGACAATGCAGCAAGTCTCAGACTTCTCATTGCCCTTACAAAGACCATTACAATCCTGTTCCCATAAGCTATCCCAGGACTTGAGTCCACATTTGATGGCCCAGAGGCCTTTGGTGCTTGCACATCCCTCTGTTGACTTCTGGATGGATGTGAGCAAAGGAGGGCAGATTACAGAATGTATTCTGTCCAGAAACTCTTTTTAACAAGAACACAATGCGATATGGTAGACTTTGTTTAAACTGAGAAATATTGATTTTGATTAGCTCAATCCCCTGACACACGTCAGAGATACGGGTCCACTCCCTTGCTCCCAACAGGGTGTGATTTGCCACTGGATGGCAGCACCATTTGACCCTGTGAAGTTCCTATCAAGGACCCAGAGGCACAGGGACAGCAGGGCTCCCAGCTGCTGCAGCCCCATTCCAGCAGAGCCCCTGACAGCTTCTAGAACTGCCTGGAGACCTGCTTCCTCATCAGTGTTGGAGACTGCTGGTGACAGGTGAGCAGAGCATCCTTGGAACAGAGACACAGTAAAGACAGGAGGAGCGGAGCTTGGGGAAGCACCGTCATCCTCTAGGGCTAGAGAGACTCTGAAAAACATATGCGGCCCCGTGTAGCCTAGGAAAATAAAGTTCAGCTAACATTTCACTCATCCACCATGTAATAGACATTGGCTGGCTCAGTCTGGGAGAATGTGATATTTATTTATAAGCCAGCAGGGAGAATAGCAGGTGTCAATAAGTAATTATGAACCCTGAAGAAGAAGGCCCATTCCCTAAGCCAGCTAGATGAACATATGAAAGGAACTATTTTTTTAAATGGGAGAATATTGCTTCCACATACTTTATTTTAGAATAAAAAGTTCTGAATAAACATTATTTGAAGAAATAAAAGGGAGAGATCTAAGCCCTACATTTCTGGATTCTGATGCTGGGAAAATCATTTAGGGCTCCTGACTTCTATTTAGTTTATTTTGTGAATGGAGAAATGAGGCTGATGCTCCCTTACCTTTTTGAGGACTGGGTCTCTTGAGGCCCCTCCCAACTGTCTGATCCATGAATCCGAGGCATTCAAGATTTCACCACTGAAGGGAAGAAAAGCTTCCTTCTTACATTAAAGATAATCCCTGGAAAGAAAAAAGCAAACAGTGAAGCAGAAAGGCAAGTTGTCTTACTTCTCTACTTATTCAAGTCAGAAAAGAAGAAATCAAAGGCTTTAAATCATGGGCTTCATGTTGACTAAGGAGCTTCTGAAAAGGAATACAGTGGAATAAATTAGCACTGTGCCAGGCACATCGTAGGTGCAAAATGAATGTCTGTATGAATGGACAAATGAGTGAATACGTGAATCATGAAGATGCACTGAGCTGTGGCTGACTCATACGACTACTTGATAAAAAGAGCATCTCTAGTAAAGGAAGTTGCAAAAATTCCATGGAGATCTTTAAAAAGAAATAGACTATTTCGTGTGATGCTTTAGGAGTGGTTCCATATGAAGATAGTGGGAAGGCTTGATTAGTATATGGACAAGCTGTATCACATCTCCCAGGGAACTTAATAAAAGTACAGGTTCCCAGGTGCCCCCTTGGATCTGCTGAATCAGAATCCTCAGAGTGGCGCCTGGCAACTGTATTTAATACACTTCCAGCTGGTTCTCATGTAGCCATCCATTAACAGTTCCCAGATCAGCACCAGGGAACTACTGTTCTAGATGACATCTCAAGGGCCTTTCCAACCCAAGGATTCCACAATTGTGTAAAACTGACACTGGGGGTAGTGATCCAGGCAAGGGGAGTTCATTCATGCCATACGAACACTCACTAGATGTCAAGTATTGGAAATATAACAGTAGATAAGAAAGTATAATCAGGTTTCTACGGTCTCTCGCTGAGTAAAAACAACCTGACCTCCAGAGAAGTCCAGGAGAAATCTGCTCCCACCACCATCGTTATTAGCAACCAATAGGACAAGATTTTTTTTTTTTCAACATTTTGGGTCTCAGAGAATAGAAATAATTAGATAATATAAACTTTCACATTATAAAGTGCTTTTACACACTCCAGTGGTCATGTATGGATGTGAGAGTTGGACTGTGAAGAAGGCTGAGCGCTGAAGAATTGATGCTTTTGAACTGTGGTGTTGGAGAAGACTCTTGAGAGTCCCTTGAACTGCAAGGAGATCTAAATAGTCCATTCTAAAAGAGATCAGCCCTGGGTGTCCTTTGGAAGGAATGATGCTAAAGCTGAAACTCCAGTACTTTGGCCACCTCATGCCAAGAGTTGACTCATGGGAAAAGACTCTGATGCTGGGAGGGATTGAGGGCAGGAGGAGAAGGGGACGACAGAGGATGAGATGGCTGGATGGCATCACCGACTCGATGGACGTGAGTTTGAGTGAACTCCGGGAGTTGGTGATGGACAGGGAGGCCTGGCGTGCTGCGATTCATGGGGTCGCAAAGAGTCAGAGATGGCTGAGTGACTGAACTGAACACACAGCAGTTACATGTTACAACAAGGCAGCTATGGTTCCTCATATATGAGAAAACCAAGGCTTAGAAAAGTTTAATTACTTCCCCAGCATCATTTAGCTCTTATGTAGGAGGACCAGGAATCCAATCCAGGTTTTGAAACTCCAAATACAATGCTATTTTAACTATTCCCTAGAGACACTTCATCTGTGGAGTTTGGCTTAGATGTCCCTGTGAAATTGCTGATATTTTTTTCATATTTTATCTGTGCAATAATATCATCTCCTAAGGCGAGGAAAGTGCCATCTTCCTCAGTAAAGTAAAACCTAGATTCACAAGGAGAAGGGCAGCAAGACGGATTGGCCTTCATTTTTCCCTAAGATTCATCTTCCCTTGGTAAAATTTATTAAAAGTGTGTTCTTCAGAACACTGATCCTACAAAAATTTCTTGAAAAGAGGGTTGTTTTATCATAGAGGTTGAAGAAACACTTCACAACACTTACCTCATCCTAGAGATGCACACTGCTTATAATGTAGTCTGGGCTTTAGTGTGTTAAATGGTGACTCTGTGAAAAGATATATTCACTTCCAAACCCCTGGTGCCTGTGAATATTACTTAATATATTGGCAAAAGATGTGATTAAATTATGGATCTAGAGAGGAGTAGTATATCCCAGGTGGGCTCTAAATGCAATCACATGTATCCTCATAAGAGGGAAGCAAAGGGAGGTTAAATGCACACACACACACACACACACACACACACACACACACACGGGAGGAAGATGCTGTGAAGATGGAGAAAAGAGAGATTTGAAGATGCTATTGTTGAAGGCTGGAATGATGTGGACATAAGTCAAAAAATATGGACACCTACCAGAGCTGAAAGAGGCAAGGAAAAGATTCTCTCTTAGAACATGTGGGGAGGACCCAGCCCTGCCAACACCTTGATTTCAGGTCAGTTATACTGACTTTAGACTTCTGAGCTCCAGAACTGTGAGAATGAAAGTCACCAGGTGTAAGCAATTAGTTACAGGAGCGACAGGAAACTAGTGATAAAGCCTTGAGGAGTCTTGCTAAGAATCAACTCATTTAAAATGCTTTACCCAGCATTCCCCAAACCTGGTTAGCCATGGTGCTGTTTATCCCTACAAGGCTTATTAATATCCAAACGGAACTCACATTATATGCAACCCACTTTGGAAAACACTGCCTAAGGGAAATCTTTCGTTAATTACCAGGGCCACCACTGCTCATCTGGGGACAGAGCTGCTCCTACTTCATTTTCTGACCAAACATGAGCCAGGATACTGTCCTGCCAACTCTATAGCACAGCTAAAACCAGGGGGAGTATTTAAACAAGACTTTCTGAAGTCTGGGGACAACCAAAGGGGAATGCCAAGAGGGCTATAAACATAAAACTAGATGATGATGTTGCCAAAGAACTTTGCAGGGAAGGTCCATCAGGGTTCCCTGATGGGATATTGCCTTGCTTAGCTTCTCACCAATGGCATCACTTCAGTCAGTCAGTTCAGTCACTCAGTCGTGTCCGACTCTTCATGACCCCATGAGTTGCAGCATGCCAGGCCTCCCTGTCCATCACCAACTCCTGGAGTTCACTCAAATCCACATCCATTGAGTCGGTGATGCCATCCAGCCATCTCATCCTCAGTTGTCCCCTTCTCCTCCTGCCCCCAATCCCTCTCAGCATCAGAGTCTTTTCCAATGAGTCAACTCTTCGCGTGAGGTGGCCAAAGTACTGGAGTTTCAGCTTCAGCATCATTCCCTCCAAAGATATCCTGGGGCTGATCTCCTTCAGAATGGACTGGTTGGATCTCCTTGAAGTTCAAGGGACTCTCAAGAGTCTTCTCCAATACCACAGTTCAAAAGCATCAATTCTTTGGCACTCAGCTTTCTTCACAGTCCAGCTCTCACATCCATACATGACCACTGGAAAAACCATAGCCTTGACTAGATGGACCTTTGTTGGCAAAGTAATGTCTCTGCTTTTCAATATGCTATCTAATGCATAGGGCCCTAAATATAAACCCAATACCCTAGAGCATATTGAAATGCCTCTAGGCTTTGCTCTTGAGAGAAAAACTCACGTGTAAAGAAAGAGGTGCTCTGTGCTGACCTAGATGGTGGGGTGGGAGGGGAGATGGAGGGAGGTCCAAGAGGGAGAGGATATATATGGCTGATTCACTTTGTTGGTTAGCGGAAACTAACACTGTAAAGCAATTATACTCCAATTAAAAAAAAAATAAAGGGAGAGACAGTGTAAACAGCAAGGTCCTACTCTATAGCACAAGAACTATTGATATATTCAGTATCCTGAAATAAATCAAAATGGATGGGATGGGGTGTGAGATGGGAGGGAGGGGACATATGTATACCTATGGCTGATCCACATTGATGTATGGCAGAAACCAACATAATATTGTAATTACCCTTCAATTAAAAATAAAGAAAAAAAATAATGAAAAGAATATGAAAAAGAATATATATACATATATATACACATATATATAACTGAATCACTTTGCTGTACACTAGAAACATGACATTGTAAATCAACTATACTTCAATAAAATGAATTTTTAAAAAAAGAGTCTGTCTGAGATGGCTCTTCTGCAATAACAAAACTTGTTCAGTGGTTGTTGGGCCTTGCATAATAACTGTGTCCAACCATGGTGGGGTATCTTTGGTAGTAGTGCAAGAGATAAACATGGCGGAAAGCAATGCAACCCACTTCTTCCTTTCATCTAATTCCAGATGACACCCTCATCCTCACCACACATCTGTGTGTCATCAAGGACCAAGTCAAAACACAAGGCATAAGGTCAGCGTGGTCATGCCCCAGCCCAGGAAGAAAATGCCTCCCTCTAGTTTTGTAGGAGTTACATACAGAATTGCAATAATGGGAAAGATGTGTTTTATTACCGCCCCCGTTTCCATCCTGACTTCCCTAATATCTACTTGTTGTTATGACTATTAGCATTACTTTACACACCTCTTTCACATGAATGGTTGGCTATAAAGCAGCACTCGTTTTGCTTTATGGCCATTTGCCTTATGTAGGCCATTAAGACTTTACCACTCAAGCAAGGAGGCCTAACTTTATTTTTAAATAAGAACGTGCTATGACTTCAAGACATTTGTGCACTCCAGCTGGAAAGTATCTGGCCTTTTTGTGAAGGACAAAGGACTTGGTGTCCTGCCACTGAGTCTTTGACCATGACATTCCAGCAGCCGCTATATGAGTTCTCCTGCCTATGGATTCTTAGGAAAGCATTTGGAAAGAAAGCAAGCAACAGAGCAAGATGACTTCAAGATGGAAGAATGTTTACAGAAGGGACCCACAAAGGACATGTGACAGACACAGAAGAAAAGTGGCTGCAGGGCTCAAGGGGCCAGGTTTCAGAACAATTGCTTAAAGCTAGGCTGCCCACGCTCTTCACTGAGCTGATTCCTCTTGACAAGGAAGGGAAAGGGCCCAGGGAGGGAAACAGACTTATTGTCTCCACCAAGCTGCTGAATATTCTATGAATGCTCCTTTATGATAGGGAGAATGGCTATGTGAACTCGATTGATATTCGTAATGTGCAGAAGCCAGCCTCCTGGTAATAGACTCTAAAAGCATTCACAAAAGCCTTAGCAAGGGGTACTGAGAGGCGTGTGCATCCCTTCTTGAGATCTGAATGGAATCCTTTTTTCAAAGAGTGACCTCAGACTCCTGGAAGGCCATTTCACCCCCAGAAGCTACAGAATTGCTTTATTAATAAATCTGAACAGATCAGCCCAAGGGGTACATTTTTAAAGAAGTTTCTATAATTTCCATTCAATGATGGGAGAGGAAGCCACTTCTTCCTGCCAGGGTAAAGGAGGGCAAACTCCCCAGGCAGCTTCAAGAAGGAAGGAGAGTACATTCTAGGGGCAGGGAGGGTGATGAGAGAAGGAAAAAATCCCACTCTGGAGGCCGAGCAGCAGGCAACCCCCTCCTCTCTGGCTGAGCACTTGGCAGCTTTGTGGATGCGCCTCAGAATGGTGACAGCTGGAAACAGGTGGATTGGTGCAGATAAAAGAGCCCACTCCACCTCTGGAAACATGGGAACGCTCTCGACTAACCTTTACATGAGGCATTTGTTGTCTCCCCATCATTGTCTCTGCCTTTCTGAAGCCCTGGATGGAGCCAGTGTCGTAAATACCAGCGTGCCAATTAGAAATGTAAGGATGCAAGCCCAACTGTGCCAAAGTCCGTGGGTCTGCAGTGGGCCAGTGATGGAGGGAAGACAATTGAAATCTAATGGACACCCCTGGGGATCACCTGCCTCTCCACACTGTTTGCTGCCATCGTCACTGACCCCAAATGGGACCATCTGACAGGGAATGGGCTGTGCAATCCGCAGACAGAGTCTGCGCCATATGGAACAGGCATTCCAGTTGCCCATTGCAATACATAAAAACAATTCAGGATTCTAACTCGATTTCCTTGGCAATCGAGTTTAACTATCACTGGGCTCACTCTAATCGGATTCTGCTGCTGTATTTATTAAATATAAGTTGCTAAACATATGGCTCAAGGGATGGGTAATAGGATATGGAGTCAGGCTTAGCAGGAGGATCATTTTTCAGGTCTGCTCCCCAGGTATTCAAGGCAGGCAGTGTGAAGCAGCTTACCACTGCTCAAAGCCAGTGAAGAATGGATCTCTGTCACGGAAGTGGGTTCTCTTAAGGCTGTATGTAGATGGTTAGAAGTTCCAACTAAGGAGATCAAGGTTATGGGTTCAATCCTGATAGACAGCTTTGTTTCCTCTGTAGTCAGTCAACATTTTAGTGAACAACTATTATATACCATGCCCAGGACTAGGACTTGATGATACCAAGCTAAGTAAATCACGACCAACATGCCTGCCCAGAAGCTGCTCAGTCTAACATAGGAGAAGGACAGAAGAATAGGCATTTTACTCTAGTGCGGTTTGTATTGTAAAATAAATAAATAAATGTGCACAGATTGATATGTTTGGGAGCCAAGAAAGGGGAGTAATGAAAATGAAAATATAATGTTTCCCATCAATTATACAGAGCTTTACCTGGTGGCTCAGTGGGTAAAGAATCTGCCTGCAATGCAGGAGGTCTGGGTTTGATTTCTGGGTCGGGAAGATCCCCTGGAGAAGGGCATGGCAACCCACTCCAGTATTCTTGTCTGGAGAATTTCATGGGCAGACCACCCTGGCAGCACAGTCCATGGGTCACAAAGAATCGGACAGGACTAACTAATACTTTCAGTTTCAATTATAGTAACAATTTCTAAGCCTAACACAAAATATGGAAGCAGAGGTGTGTTTGCTTTACAAGGGAAATAACTGACATCAGATGTTTTAATTGTCCAAGGTCATACAGACATGAATCACCATCATGGGAAAACACTGTTCCCCTGAGCCTTGCTAACCAGTTTACACGTGTGAACTGCTGATCACACACCGAGAGCCTGTCGGCTGATCAGAAAAATTCCCTCTCAAGACTCATAGCTCAAATCCCTCACCAATGACTTGCAGCAGCAGCTTCATACACTAAGGTAACCCATTTATTAATTATCTGGATGGCAGCCCTCATTATTTATACCCCGAAAAGGCAGAACCCAGGATCATGAAAAATACATTGGGAAGTATAATTGTGAAGAGCGGCAGACAAACACACTTGCATATCTCTGCATCTTCCTGAAAATCCACAAATAGGATGGTTTTTTAAAGGTGGCATTTGGTCATAAGATCAAGAAAAATAAAGTGGGGAAAAAGGCCATAAGACTTTAGCTCTAGAGGGAGTAGATGAACAAGTGGCAATAAACTTAGCATGTTAGAGAAAGGCAAAAACAGAGCTTGCCATGAGAAAAGTTCAGAAGCAAGCAGATCTGTACCCCTGAAGCCTAGAAAAGCCCAGGAATAGTAAGCAGTGATACTTTCATAAGTGGGAGTACAGGCAGGGCTTAAAAAAAAAAAGCATTTGTTAAATGACTATGTAAGAAGCAGATAAGTTCCCAGAGCCCCTCTCTTACTCTGCAAAACTAGGCGACTGTCAACCCCAAACCAGATGTGGTCAGATGGTCAGTCTGTGAAGAGATGCTTCTAGTTAAGGAATACGAGGCTCAGCAGAGGCAACAAGCCAAAGCGTGGAACACAGTGGGCTGTAGGAAAGCCAGCAGAGTGCCCTGGAGCATCTGAGCCCCTTACCCAGCTCAGTGTCAAGAACACTGGCTATCAGGTTTAGACCCCACAACCCAGGCAAGAGATTAAGCAGCCTAAGACCTATACCCCTCAGGGGCTCTACAACGAAATGTCCAGATTACCCACGGTGAAACCCACCTATGCACAAGCCAAGTGTAAACACCAGAGTATCGAATCATCATGTGAATTTCTCACTGTTACAAGATCCTGAAATGTTGGAGGAAAGCCTCATGAAAAACAGAGAGAGAGAGAGAGAGAGAGAGAGAGAGAGAGAGAGAGAGAGAGAGAGAGAGAAAGACCAAAACAAACAGAAGAAAACAGCAGAGACAAAGCAGGAAGCATAAAGGCATTTTCAAGGAAAAAATTCCCTGTAATTAATATTTGCAAAAAGATGAAAGAAGAGATAACATACATAATAATAAGAGCTGACATGTACTGAGCACTCTATATGCTGGGCAAGTACTCTCAAAGTAACTTACTGAGTCCTTACACTAACCCTGCATGAAGTGGATGCTGTTACTATCCCTATTTTACAGTTGAGAAAACTGAGCCACAGAGGGTGTAAGTATGTTGTCAAATGTTAACACAGCTGGTTAAGCAGCTGAGCTGCAGTTTTCACCCAGGCAATCTGCTTGTTCAGTTTATGAGCTCAACCATCATGCAAGCTATGCTGCTCTAAGAGGCCATAAAAAGGAGCATTCAGAGAACAAAAAAGAGTTACTGGGAATTAAAGCTACAATTGCAGAAATGAAACATTCATTACTGAAAAATAAAGTCAAGGAAATCTTCCAGAAAGCAAAACACAGAGGTATAGAATGAGAAACAATAGGAGGGAATATGTAGGAAAAAACAAAGAAAATAACCTACTTCCTTGCCCCTAAATCTATAGGATCAACCCAGCAACCCCATCTGAAAAAAAGGGGAAAAAAACAACAAACAATCAATGCTCCAAAAAAAGAAAAGAGAATGTGAAAGGAAGAAATTATTAGAGAAGTAATTTGAGAAAATTTTCCAGAACTCAAAGACCTGAGTTTCTAGAATGAAAGTACCTACTGGAATGAAAAAGGACAGGCAGACACTCTGTTACGAAATGCCAGGGTTTCTGGGAAAGTGATAAGATCGTCAATGCTTTCCAAAAAGAAAAAAATAGACTAAATGTTAAAAATCGGGATTAAAAACAATCTGAGATTTTTTTGATAGTCACACAGGCAACTAGAAGACGATGGATAGATGAGTTCAAGACAATGGACAGATGAGTTTTTCTTGAGGAAAAACTATTTCAAATAGATTGCGCTCAATCTATTTGAATAGAATAATGATTTTTTTTTCAGATATAAAAGTTATCTAAAATTTATCTTCAATTCGTGTACTCTTTTTGGAAAACTACTGTGTAGATTTGAGAGTAAACTGAGAAAGAGGGGAAAAAAGGGATCTAGGGAATCAGGGACCCAGCACAGAGGAAAGTGTCAGTCCTGCGTGCAACTGTACGTTAAAGATGCTGTCAGGAGGGCAGTTGGAAGCAGATCCAGAGAGCAACTATCTAATGGCAGGAGAGGATGCAGCCTCTAGGAAGGATGCTTCCAAAAAAAAGGAGTGACAAGGAGAGATTATACCCCATGTGTTCTGAAACATTTGAGAGGTGATCTGTTTGGGGAATGAATTAAAGGTAGTTGCATGTATAACTGATTGAAAGAATAACCTAGTCAAAATACTTACTTCAGGGAAAAAACTACAAGAAAAATAAATCCTAGTGTTCTATATGACTCAACAGTATAAGCATCTTATTTATAACTTCACAGTAAGTAAACCATGTGTATTGATCCCATGAAGTCATGATATTCTTTCAAATCACCCCACACTCTCCTTCTTCCACTGAGTCCAAAAGTCTGTTCTTTGTGTCTCCTTTGCTGCCCTGCATGTAGGATTGTTGGTACCGTGTTTCTAGATTCCATATATATATACATATATATAGTAACATACAATATTTGTCTTTCTCTTTCTGATTTATTTCATTCTGTATAATAGGCTCTAGGTTCATCCACCTCATTAGAACTGACTCAAATGCATTCCTTTTTATAGCTGAGTAATACTTAACTGGGGAGAAGGCAATGGCACCCCATTCCAGTACTCCTGCATGGAAAATCCCATGGATGGAGGAGCCTGGTAGGCTGCAGTCTATGGGGTCGCTGAGGGTCAGACACGACTGAGCGACTTCTCTTTCACTTTTCACTTTCATGCATTGGAGAAGGAAATGGCAACCCACACCAGTGTTCTTGCCTGGAGAATCCCAGGGCCGGGGGAGCCTGGTGGGATGCCGTCTATGGGGTCACACAGAGTCGGACACGACTGAAGTGACTTAGCAGCAATACTTCATTGTGTATATATACCACAACTTCCTTATCCATTCAATGGCAAGAAGGAGAGGGTGGGATGATTTGAGAGAACAGTACTGAAACATAAATACTACTATATGTAAAATAGACAGCCAGTGGGAGTTTGATATATGATGCACCCAAAGCTGGGGCTCTATGACAGCCTGGAGGGATGAGGTGAGGAGAGAGGTCGGGGGGGGGCTGGTTCTGGAGGGAGGGGACAAATGTAAGCCTATGACTGATTCATGTTGATATATGGCAAAACCATCATAATACTGTAAAGTAATTACCTGCCAATTAAAAAAAAAGTCATAACTGTAGTAGGGTAATGAAGGGAAGAGGGGCATGTATGTGTGTGTATGTGTATGCACACACATGCATGCTTGTGAGCACATGTGTGTGTATGTATATGTATGCATCAGAGAGTTAAATTTCAGTTTTTAGTAGTCGTAAAATCAGTAGATTATGCATACCATTGAAAAACTAGCAGTGTAAGCATGTTATTTAAAATTACTGAGGTAACTACCAAAGGAAGGATTAAATGATTGAAAGCGAAAATTGTCTCTGGGGAGTAAGAATTTGGAGCTGGGGCAGGGCAGTAAGGGTTCTATTCTGAACCTCACAGAACTATGTGGGCTTTCTGAATCATGTACATCTTGTCAAAATCAAAACTTTTCTTTTTTTAAAGAACAATAATTGTCTTACTGAGGGCAGTATCCAGTGGACACTAACGGGTCATTTTGACTGGACTACTACAGTTTCTTTTGTGAGAACACTGCTTCCAACTAGTTACCAGGGAGCTTCTCTGCGCTGAAATTCAACCCTCAGTGGACGGGAGCTTGCTGGGCCTGGGTGATCTCATTTCTGCCAGCTACAAATGCCAAGAAATTCACTGCTAATGGATCCTGGGGGACGCAACAGGAAACACTGGGATAAGCAGGATTTCATTGCGTGTGAATCAGAGCGAGCCTGGCCTGCTTTCCCAAAGGATAAAGGGCTCTTTTCACTCTAACTAGGATTTTTTTCCCCTTTCAAGGCAGGTTGTTTCACAGCAACCACAGTACTAAGGAAGACGGATTAAGGTTTTGAATGAAATAGGGAAGAGGTTATTTTTCTCATTGGCCTGAGCCCAACAAGGTGGACCAGCTCTGTTCTTTACCTTATTAATCAGTAGGTCAAACAGCAAAGATAGAATTTCTATAATGGAATGAGACACTATGGATAGATATAAAAGCAGCCAATGAGATTTACACACTAATGGAGAGACAGGGAATGCACATGGGCCAGGCACACACACACCTGCCTGCATATAACCACAGTAGGGTGACTTCAGAGGCATAGGAATCATCTAAGACATTTAACTTAAATCCTGATGGACAGTGTTTCCCATTCACATCTGCTTTAGCCATAACTGGATTAAAACTGAAATAGAGCTCTACCTTATCCATCTCTGCCATCATCTCTGATGGGTGCCTTTGGTTGGCACCGTCCAAAGGGAAAAATATTGGTGAAGATTGTGAGGGATTTCACCCATCAAAAGCCACAGTCTTTTCCCATTTCATTGCAGTATCTTATTTCTTCCTTTCTGCCTTCTCTAGACCAAACACACAGTGAGGTACTAATCCAAGGAGATGTTGTGGAGGAACCACCTTATTTGGTTTCAAGTTTTCCAATGAAGGGACCTCATTTGGTAATGCATAAATTACCAAATGTGTAAGCCTCCTGGCCTCTGCTTTCAGAAGAATGATCTCTTTGTTTGGTGGGTTTGGGAGAAGGCACTGAGTTATGTATGTGGTCCAGTCTTCTTTTTTCTCTCTTTTGGGGTTAGCAGCCTACTCAATGGCAAGCCTCATCCTCTTTCTCCGTGGGGTAAATTGCAGATCCAGGTCCAGGAGGCCTTCCCAGGTGACACTAGTGGTAAAGAACTTGCCTGCCAATGCAGGAGACATAAGAGACAGGAGTTCGATCCCGGGGTGGGGAAGATCCCCTGGAGGAGGGCATGGCAACCCTCTCTAGTATTCGTTCCTGGAGAATCCCATGGACAGAGGAGCCTGGTGGGTTACAGTTCATAGAGTCATGAAGAGTCAGACATGACTGAAGTGACTTAGCGCGTACACACATTCCAGTGGGATGCTCGTATCTTTAAACCAGACTTGGATAGTCAAGTTTAATTCTGAGGTGTATTAGCAAGCCCCTTACCCAGAGAGCCAGGCCATACCCTCTAATCTGCCTTTTTTCAGCAAAAAAGCTTTCATTTTTATCTCCAACTGCCTACTGTTCCCTCATCCTTCAACAGTATCACATATCTCCCACCAGGCTGCCTGCTGCTAGTTTCTAGAACATACCAAGCTGTCTCACCCTCTGGGCCACTGTGCCTGCTGTCTCCTTTCCCTTCATGGTTTGGAACTCCCTCCTCACAACTCTTTTTATGACTGATTCCTTACTTTTCAGTTCTCCCAGGGAGGTCGTCCAAACCATTCTATCTTGTAAACCTATCTCTACTCATTTTTCTTAATCATGGCTCTCTGGGTGTTATCCTTATGGTGCTAATGATAGCATATATTCTTACATAGTTATTGATGTATTGTGTTAAATCTGCCCTATATGATGAAAACTCTATGGAGCAGGGACTTTATCTTATTCTTTATTGTTTCTAGCACCTACCATAATGCCTTCCACATAGCAAGTCCTCTGTAAATATCTGTTGAATCAATTAATGAAGTTACTGTTTTCTATAAAAGAAAAAAATTTTTTACACCTTTAGGTATTAAAACATGTAATAGCTCTGTTTGCTAATATTGCTCAATAGCTCAACAAATAATACTCCTCCAGGGATCTCTTTCCCTCTGCTTCATTAAACCACCAGTCAGCTCCTGATCAACAGAATATTGATTGCAGTGGGGCTTCCCAGACTAGCATGTGAACCTGGCTCTTAGCAGGGACATTTTGGCTTTTCTGTTGCCTTTCTTCAACCTGTGACATGAGTTCTCACACACACTGCATTGAGCTTGTATGCAATCCAGGCACCATTTCAGTTATTATTTGCCATGTCATTGTATTCAAACCTATCTTTCATTTCTCCACTCTTTTCACATTCAAGTTTGCTTTTGTTACTCTCTGTCTCTCTGTCCAAAAGGAAGCAGTAACACTCCCTTCTCAACTCTTCCTTCAATTTAGAGATCATTTTTCCCTTGGGATTTCTCCTTCAAGGCCTCATGGCATTCTGCATTTAAAAATTAATACCCATATGGATATTACGGTATACACCTTTAAAACTTTTTGTATTTTGATAGAAATAATCCTCATCCACAGTCTATGTGGATTCTCTGGAATTTTTAACCACAGTTCTAGGAAGAGTCTATGCTACGTCTTACAGAGTTCATGAGTAAAACTGCAGCTAGAGGATACAACTGAGATTAAAGGGCCGCCTCTGGATCTAGAAAGATCTATGACCATCTGTCTTAGATGGCCCTGCCAGGACAAAGACAAGGGATAAAACCAATCATGGGAGGTTTTGTTCTCATGAGATTTTGAGTTTAGCCCAACTGTACTTGATCTGTAAGGCTCTTAAGTAGTTCAAAGTCATTCTTAGACTTCCCTAGTTTGAGATGTAAAGTTTATACAGGTTTTACCCATTGTGACTCATTGCCTTAAAAGCATTCTGCCTGTGAATTATATTTATATGTGATCATATATATATATATGAATCATAAAATATATGTGATCATATATGAGACTTATTTAAGGCAGAGCTGTAAATGGCATTTGAAAATTATATCTCCAATTGCAAGTGGTGTTCCAAATTAGAGTATTCTGAATTTGGAGTGTTTTTTTTTCATCTCTCCTTCCTGAGAGGAGAGGTCTAGGGACAGACTGCCGTCACAGTAGACTTTCTTGAATTTCAGGAAATTTTTATCCTTCTTACCCTGAATTGCTTTGGATCTGAGCAGCCCAGAGTCTTAAACAGATGATAGTATGGAATATTCTCATTTAATACACAAATGGGCCTAAATGTTATACCTAATGATGCCTAGGTAGCCTAAGGAAACTACTGGCTGGGTTCATGCTCTACACATGAACAAAACATGTAGCAAGATAAATGTATTCAATTAGCTTTTCCTATTTTACCTTAATTTTTATTTTTCCATCCTAATATCTTGTGAACTTGAGTCTATTTCTATTTTGTCCATGCTGTATCTAATATTATAGACAGGCAAAAGCAATATTTACATTGTCTTATGTAATATTATATAAAATCCCATGGACAGAGGAGCCTGCTGAGCTACAGTATATGAAGTTGCAAAGAGTCAGACATGACTTAGCTACTGAGCACACACACACATACATATGTGTGTACATATATATATATATATATATAACATGTACTTATCTGTGTATGTATATGTATATACACACAAATTGAGAGATAATCCTATAAGAAATATTTGAGTCCAATAACATGTCCCTGTCATGGTGATTTGATCTGACAAAAAAAAAAAAAAAACTTTGTCTCCCATTTGTTAAGATTCATTGTCTCCTATTTGTACATGTTGGAAAATGTTCTGTGGTAAGAGATACAAGCTTATGGAAAACAACTCTTGAAAGGAGAAGGTATGCCTGATGATATGCTTAAGTTAAAACTGTTGTTAGAGGCAACCTGAGTCACTGATTGCAAATAAAGTACTGATCAGGAAGACAGAAACTTGAAGGACTTCCCAAGGTGGGGCGGAGAATATATATCTTGTTGTCATTTCAGAGGAAGTGGTCTTGAGGCTCTGTTATGTGGCTTTTCTCGCCCTTTCTATGTCAGCCTAGCCTATGGGAGAGAACACACAGGGCTGTCAGGAAGAATATGAGACACAGATTTAAAAGACAAATGAACTTTGTCCCTCTAATTTAAAAGAAGCCGGGTTGCTGGTAATAAAGAGCTAGGGGACTATCAGGACTCAGGGTTCTGTGTTTCCTCAACCACTGTGCCCTGTGCTATTCCCGAGCAGTGAGATCCAAGAACCCCCAGTGCCTAACACTAGAAGGGGTGTAAGCCACACACTTCAGGCCTTCTCAGAGCAGTCCATGCTCTAACTGACATCCTGTGAAAAAGAGGACCACAAAAGAAAGATCCCCAAAGAGATGAGTAGACTCAGACTGCAGCTCTATAAATTCCTTGACTTGGGTTGATTATATCATATCATCCCTTCTTCACCATGGGATGGGGTGAGTCAAGGGAGAAGCTGCTAGAGAGGACATCTGGTTACTCCTGAGCCGAGCATCTAGCTCTAAACTGCAGACAGGGTGAATAGACCAATAATAAAGGGGACAAAAGGAAAAGAAGTCCCTGAATCTCTGGGATTCCCAGCCCCTGAGGGCTTGCTGTTGCAAAAAGATTCCAAAGTAATATGCCAGTTCCGAAGAATGGCACCATGATGGGATTCAGAGTTCATTACAAAGGAAGGAGGCAATTTTAATCAAGGTATGAGGATGAGATGAGAATTAGATTACCATAATTTGTGAGAAATGTTCCCTAAGAGCTTGTTCTTTCTGATTAGGTGCATCATCAATAAATTAGAAATTGATAGTATAAAGTTTCTATATTATTGCCATAAGTATATGATTACTTTCATGTAAGGCAAAATTTCTAGGATGTAAGTAATTTTGCCTGGCAATGTTCCAGGCCCATGGTTGGTTTACTAAATATCCACTGAGTTAATGACTTGCTAAATGAATAAGATCTATTCTGTATTTTTAACCTCATGGTTTTATGACCATGAGTAGCCCAGAGGCTTAAACAAGTGATCATATGGAATGTTCTGATTCAACACACAAACAGGCTTAAATGATATACCTAATGAGGTCCAGGTAGCCTAAGAAACTACTGGCTGCTTCACTAATTGTAAGCAAAGTAAGCAAAGTGTCAGAGGTGAAGAAATGCAATAATATTGAAGTATTAGTAAATAATACTGGCAAGGGGTTTGTGGGTTTGTTTTATTTTTGTTTGTGTTTAATAGGAAATACACTAATGAAGGCTTCCCCAATGGCTCAGTGGGTAAAGAATCCATATGCAATGCAGGAGACACAGGAGGCTAGTGTTTGATCCTTGGGTCAGGAAGATGCCCTGGAGAAGGAAATGGCAACCCACTCCAGTATTCTTGCCTGGGAAATCCCATGGACAGAGAAGCCTGGCAGGCTATAGTCCATGGGGTCACAGAGAGTCAGACACAACTGAGCGACTAAGTACATGCTAATGATAGGTTGTATAAAGGTTTGTATTATTATTCTAAATGATCAGGAGAGCCAAAAGAAAAAATTATCTCTGAAGTCCTACCTTATTTACTTGGAATTTATCTTGGCTTCTGGAGCATTTCCTCATATTTAGAAGTTTGAAACAGTAGAACTCTTTCTTATAATATCCCTTGACTCAGAAGTCATAGGAAAACTAATAACACTCTAAACTTTTCTAAAGAGTTTAAGGCAATATTCATTCTCCAGCATCAGGAGATGAGCATATGGGTCCAGTGGGCTTTCGGAACCACCTCCTCACTGACAAGGATGGACTTTACTTCTAGCCAAGAAGAGAATAGACGGAGCTGACACAGGCTTTCTATTTTTTACTCTAATGAATGCTATTTTCATTTGTGTTTGAGAGCAGCCCCCAAGAAGACTAGTGACAAGATGAAGGTTCACTGGTTTCCTTTTTCCCTGACAGGTTCAAAAGTGCTGAGCAGGTGGCAAATTAGACTTGGCTTCCCATTAATTGGTAGGAAGAAACTTTCTCTCCTGCTGTTCAGATCGTCATTGGCTCCTTCAGCACACACTGAGGTTTTGTGAAATTATCATTATTTTATTTATCACTGCCTCTGCTAGTGCTGTAGGCAATATTTCGGAGAAAATGGTGAAGGGCTGATATCAATTAGAGCCCTTCAAGTAACTAGAAATTGGAGATAACTCTTGGTGGGGTGAAGAGCAAACCAGCTGATGTAAATTCTGAGCTCTGGCTTTGGGTAAAGAACTTATTCTATGGTTGACCTTAAAGACTTAAAGAAAATTGAAAAGTATTGAGATGATGATTATGATGTTCAGTGTAGGCAGCACCGTGTTTTACCTCTACTTTGTCACTTGAGCTACAGAGCAACCCTAAGAGAGGATTATTCTTTGAACCCTGGGGATGTAAGGGATTGGCCCAACTTTATAGCTTGTAAGTGGAAAAGCCATTATTCAAGCCCAGTTCATACCTGGAAGGACTGCAACAAAGCAAACTACAAAGATAAGAGGATGGGCCCATCCTTCCTAGGACATTCCAGCAAACAGAGTCAAAAACCTACATGGTGAAACCAGACAGGATTCACAGCCAGAATGTGTCTTTCTAAAGGTTAATGGTCCTTTCTATGGAATTCAGGGAAGAATTTCTTCTTGATAGACCAGCCCTATATCTGCTGTGGGATTAAAAGCATGAGAGAGCAGAACATATGTAAGTGTTGAACATTACGATGGTTTTGTAACATGTCGAGCTGGCTAAACTAAACTACATTCCCTAGAATTCCTTTTCTAGTATGCTTCTGGCCATGGTGGGCTACAAGGGAGATTCTTTCAGGAGAAATGGCATGTCAAAGGGAGACAGTAGCCATTTTGTTACATACAAACATCCGCTCCCAGTTATTTAACCAAACGTGTCTTAGGTGCTACAGTGAAGGGGTTTTTCAGATGCAATTGAATCCCCAAATCAGTTGATTTTGAACTGATGAAAAGCAAGAGTATTGTGGATAGGCCCGACTGAATTAGATGGAAGCCTTTTGAAGATTAAGCCCTCCTTGAATAGCAAAGATTCCAGGCAGTAGAGAAAGTAAACAGTAAAATATCGCCACATTCTGAGATTTCTACACTCACATCATTGTTGCAGGTCTGCCAATTCACCTCATTGACATGAAGCAGAGGCTGCAGCTACAATTGCTCTCTTCCTTCCTGATTGCCTGCCCTGTGGACTTCAGGATTATGAAGCCAGCTCCTATAGTACATAAGCCTATGTCTTGTAACTAATCATATGTAGATGATTAATAAACACAAACTTATACATATACACAGCCACATACACACGCTCCTCTGGTGGCACTCTGATACAAACACGGAGAGACACTAGAACTACAGCACATTTGAAAACCATTCCTGTCCACCAGCTAAACAGCCTTATATAAAGAGTTAAGATGACAGGAGAGGAGAGGACACTGATTGGAACAGTATTTTAGGTAAAAGAATAAGTGGGAAAAATTAATATAAATCCATATCCAACAGTGACAGAGAGCATGTTCTTTAAATGGAACAACACACTGTATTAGTCTGCTCAGCCTGCCATAACAAAATACCATAGACTTAGTGGTTCAACCAATAGAAATGTCTTCTCTCACAGTTGTGGAGGCTGGAAGTCCAAGGTCAAGTTGCCGTCAGGGGTGGTTTTAGGAAGAGGCTCCTCCTTCTGGCTTATATACAGCTGCCTTCTCATTTTGTCCTCTCACAGCCTTTCCTTTGTGTGTGCAAAGAGACAGAACTCTCTGGTATCTCTTCCTCTGCTTATAAGGACACCAATCTTATCAGATTAGGGCCCCACTCTTACAACCTCATTGAACTCGTTACCTCACCAAAGTCTCTATCTCCACTTTCTATCATATTGGAGATCAAAGTTTCAACTTATGTATTTTGGAAGGACACAGTTCAATCTACAATGTACATCTTGTGAACAAAAATGTTTCCAAAATTAGGACAGTCATTCTTACTAAGGATTAGCTAATTACTGTTAGAAAGAAGAGTTCTACTGTTTACATTGTCACTGGGTAGCTCAGCTCTTTTTTTATTCATCTTCTCTCCTGCCCTCTGGTTTCTACCAACTGGGCAGGATGTCTTTGTCTTGTCTTTACCAGACTGTATGTCAATATCAGCTTCTTCATTGTTTTTCAAAAGAAATCCTGTTCATGTTTGTGAATAGATTTTACTGAAGAACCATAAGCAAAACAGAAAGCAGAGTTTATATTTCACCCCCTGCTCCATAGCAAAGCACCTCTTCTTACCAGATATAACTCTCTTATACTTCCACTGTGTGCCTCATACAGAATCCCCACACCCGGAGTCATCCCTTTTGTTCTCTAATGTCCCATGTAATTCTGCCTCAAATTTGAATACTCCACCAGGCTTCTGTTATGTAATGTAACATAAATGTGAAGTCTCATCTCACCAGCCTAAGTGATTTGTTTCAAATGCACAATGGTCTCCCTTGAAGAAGTTCTGGTAAAACATAGTTTCTCCTTCTGCTTGAAGAAAAATAGAAGTGTCTGAGGAGTGTGAGGCCTGTACAAGACAGCTACACTCCATCAAAAGGACACCCCTAAATGGATGACTGTGACACAGCTGGTTAGTCATTGTGGAGGTGGGATGATTCAGGCAAGGGACAGGGCGGAGGAAGAGGTGGACTTCAAGTGACCAAAGACAAGCTGATACTGTTTCATGAAGGCCGGATTAAGCTCTTCAAGAAAGAAGAAATAGGGCTTCCTTGGTGATTCAGGGGCTAGGACTCTGCACTCCCAAAGCAGGGGCCCAGGTTCAATCCCTGGTCAGGGAACTATAAGCCACAAGCCTCAACTCAGAATTCATACACTGCGACTAAAGATCCCATGTGCCACAAATAAGACCCGGGGCAGCTAAATAAATATTTTTAAAAAAGAAAGAAAAAAATGCAGCAAAACCTGGTGTCATTGTAGCCACGGCTCCTAATCACCAAAGAGAAACAGGCACTGTCTTGACAGCCTGTTGGGACAGTTGGGCCCACGGCATATCTCATGCAGCTCCCCCTGAAGGAATGCTCTCTGCTGCTCATAAAAATGACCAAATTAACACTGCAGCAAATTAATAATGGAACATAACTTTGCCACAGCACCAAAGGCCTCGTATTTGTCTGCTGCCATGTTGGGACATGGCCTCTCCATGCCCTTCCCTCATCTCACTACACAAGTACCTCTTTCCAGATCTCACTGAGAACCATAGCTTGTGGAACTCTGATACTTGGGTGTCTGAAAAATGTTTCAGCATTCAGTTTAGGAGAGGCAACTTGGTGTAACAGGGAGAGTTTGGGGAATAATATATGTGAATGTGTTTTGTTAATGAATGAGATAACGCATGCATGTACGTTGTATTTTTAATAAGTCAGGAGCCAAGGGAACTAGTAGCTACGTAACTAATGCACCTCAGAAAGTCACTTTACCTCTGGAGAACTGAGTTTCCTTATTTGTAAAAATGGTATTATTTAACTAGATGCTCTGTAAGATCCCTTCTGGATGAATAAATAACCACCATCCTAGTGATGACTTGCTATTTATTGCATGCCCAACATACCAGGGCAGTCTTCTAACCCTTGCACATGTACTATCTCATTTATTCCCCCAAATAATCTTATTAAAATATTATTTTCATCATCCCTATTTTTCAAATTGATAGAAGCTGAGGCACAATTGCATCAAGTATCTTGTCTAAAGTCATTCAGCTAAAGAGAAGAGCTAGGATTTTAACCCAGCAATGTGGGTTGCCTACACTCAGCCACTATGCTATACAGCTATTATGAGTATGTTTTAA
Source organism: Capricornis sumatraensis (assembly GCF_032405125.1). Taxonomy (NCBI): domain Eukaryota; kingdom Metazoa; phylum Chordata; class Mammalia; order Artiodactyla; family Bovidae; genus Capricornis; species Capricornis sumatraensis. Next base: position 65,832,109 of record NC_091082.1, read on the forward strand.
TGATGTGCTCTATAGAAACAAAAACAGATAAAAAAACAAAAAGCTTTGAGATTGCCAACACAACAGGGTGAACAGCCCCTATAAAACTGTGGATATTTTAACAGTGGTGGCAGATTCTTCACAACTCATTTATGTTCTTCTCTAGACTTCTTCTAACTAACACGGAACAGTTGACCTGGTGTTAGAAAGCACACACTTATGTCACGAAACAGGCAGAGCCAACTGGCCTACCCAGGATTGAACAGTTGACCTTGGGCACTTGATATTTGGAAATATTTCACTTCCCATTTTGGGTAGCTATTTGCTCATGCTGTGTGTGGAGAACCAGGCTTTGAGATCGCCAGCATGGACAGTGTTGATGGCCTGCTTGTGGGCAAATGGCTTCTTGTCTCACCTTCACCTTGGGAGCCATCTGAAGGTACAAAATACAATTCAAAAGAGGCAGCCTTTCACTCAGTGCTTAGAGACAGCTCAGAGCATCAGCTTTGAGTTAGCTCTGATCCCTACTATAGCTGAGCACATTTTCCATACATTGAATGGCTTGCCCCTTCTGCCAGTCGACTGCTAACCCACTCACCCTCCAGAATAGCCATTCACATTGATTGATCCCACTTTGAACTTGTGTAGTATTGTCAGCTCTGCAACAGAATTTAGTGTCTGATTTTGAGTTTTATCCTACTGCTCTGTGGCCATTTCAGATGTCAAATCTCATCTGCACCAACAGGTGCCTTGAAGAAAACAAGACATACCTCTTTCATTCCTCTGTAGTACCTGGGTCAGTGATGTACCAGAACACAGTTCTGTTACTACCAGAAACATATTTGCTGGATTAGATTGAAAAGAAGAATTGCATACAGGTATCATCTTTTGAAGGAAGAGCTTTAGAATTCAGGAGTCTTTGTAGAAATGAGAACTCCTGATTACCATTTGCATGTAGGCTCCACAATTGCCATTTCTTCAGAATGCAAAATCAACAAAAGTTTTAAAGGATAATGTCACCTGGGAATGATACTAGCACAAAAACTTGCAACATGAAACAGCCAGCCATGGTTATCTCAATTCCAATTAGGCTGGTAGAAAGCAAGCAGAAAGTTAGATCCCCATGGGAATCACCTCAGGAAGGAACAAAAGGTCAGGTCTAAAGAGGGAGACATTCTTGGACAACAACACAGAAGGTAGGAAGGCAGGAAAGTAGGAATGCTAAAAAAGGAAGGGAGAAAGCCACCAGAAACTGTGTGTCATTAGGCCAACCTTTGGGGATGCCTCTTGAGTATGTTTCTGTGATAACATGTGCATGTGGAGATTCAAGACATTTCCTCCAGCAGGAGACATCAGGTAGTATCTCATCAATTCATAGTCTAAGGAGTCAAGGAGTTTGCTGGTGTTGTTTTGATCTGATTGGCATTCTAGGCTGCAACAGAATAGTAATGTCTTAATTCGAAGAAACTGCTTTTCAATCACCCATCTCTTTCTGTAAAGCCATTATAACCATGGTTCTCAAAGAAGACTTACTGAGTGGAAGGGATGTTTCTGCATTTTCCCTTCCTGAAGTTTCCTAAGGTGGATAGTGGAACATCTGATCTGCTCAGTTGAGTGTGTATATGCTCAGAGTACAGCAGAAGAGAGACCATTTGATTGCTCCTGTCAGGGTATGTGTGAGGTTGACTGTGAAACAAATGTAGGCAGTCCTGAGCCAAATGTCCATTGCAGTCCAAGGCATCTGCAAGGCACATTTGCTTTTTGGCTGTGATGGAAGGGGGTTGGCTATGTCTGTCGTGTCTTCCTTTACAGCTCTGATCCCCTGAGCTAGAGGAAGGTGTTGCCATTGATGTCTTTCCCAGGTTCGGTTTTTTGTTTTTTGTGTGTGTGTGTGTTTTTTTTTTTTTTTTTTTTTTTTGTAGATTTTATGCATTGACAGCCCAAAGCCTTGAGTAAGGAAATGATTCTTTAGGAACAAAAAAGCTCTTTTTTGTCTGTGACATTTAGGACATCAGGCAGAATGGTCTTTCCAGATAAAGTTGGCTGGTGATGGGAAGAGTGGCATCTACGGGTCATAAAGCACCATGTCTGTACATATTTCCTGCCGACAGGCACTTACTCTGTGTGCCAATCCCATGTGTTAATGTCACTACTTCCTTCTCCACGGGGCTTCCAGGTTTCTTTGCTGAATAATTCTGCCTGTGGAGCTTCTGTTGGTAGAACTGGGAAGGAAAACTGTGCTGACATGAACACCTTCTTCAGTGAGTTTATTTTTTTAGTTGGCTATTTCCAAATATCTAAAATTTTCTAACAAGCAGAAGGAAAAGGTAGAATACGAGGAAATAAACAGCAGTTAACTACACATTATTATAATTTTTTTTTCTGGATTCAGAACTTAGAATTTGACTGGGTATTGAATCTGGTGCTAATGCATACATTTAATAAACTTTTTAGAATACAGCAAGAGAGACAAGGAAGTCCCAAGCCCCCAGTGCTACCAGAGGTGTCACCGACTAAGTGAACACAACTATTATCCAAGTGCTGGAAGAGGAGTGGGCTTCCCAGGAGGTGCAGGTGGTAAAGAATCCAACTGCCAGTGAAGGAGATGTGGGTTCAATCCCTGGGTAGGGAAGATCCCCTGGAGAAGGAAATGGCAGCCTACTCTAGTATTCTTGCCTGGAGAATCCCATGGCCAGAGGGGCCACAGGCCATGGGGTCATAAAAGAGTTGGACACAACCTAACGACTAGACGACAAGAGGAGGAACATGTGGTCAAAGTGACTTGACTGTGGGTGGAGATCTCTGCTCCTTTCTGTTAACCTTGTCGTAGCTCCCAAAGATGTGTCCCCCCCACCCCCACCCAGACCCAGGGCATTACTGTGATCTTTTATGACATGAGGAAATACACACAAGAACATTCTTTTCAAGTCCAAACTAGAATTATCTCCTAGGGATTTGGTAAAATAAATACTTTGAGTTATTTTGGATGGGGGTAGGGAGAGAGGGTGTTTTCTCACTTTTTACTTGACACTTTCTTTCTTGTAAGAGGGGAAAGAGGTTACAGAAAAGTGAGAAAAAATATGAGCTTGTCTGACCCACCCTTCCCTCCAGGTATTGGGCAGCTGTAAATCTGGATTGAGCAATGGGTAAAAGAAGTCTGGTCACTTTCAGTGATTTTTATAGTATATCACTGTGATCAGTGATTTTAAAATTTGTTTTTAATTTTATATGCTTTCTAACTTTAGGTTAGGTTTTTAAAAAATGAAATATAGGGCAACAAAAGGAAATTGAAATGTATGTTTTCTTAAGTGAAGTTAGTGTGAATCTTTAATAATGTTAATCAAAATTTATCACATCAAAAAAAAAAGTATATCTTCGGGACATCTCTCTGAAGTTCTCCTCAGGGTCCGCAACTCAAAATTGCCTTAGTCTAAAAATACTTCATAACTCTGATGCTACAAGGGCAAGAATTCAGTCTGAGGTAGAAGATTCTGAAGACAGAAGAGGTGCTTTCAATTACAGGGACTGCTGTTACAAGAAAGATGGCAATCATATGTTCTCTATTCCTAATGATGAGAAAATTAATTTAAAAAAACACTTGAATAAAGAAAAGCTATAGCTAGACACAAGGAAGAATGAGCTAACAGTGAAGTTTGTGGAAAATGAGAGCCAACAAGGGGTATTTTCCTGTTTCTGTTGTTGAATAGTCACTGTATGGATTAAAGACACCAGTGTCTTAGAGGAGGCTTAGGGGTTTCACCTCAGTGCACAGAAGGGACATGTCTGCTGCTGCTGCTGCTGCTGCTGTTGCTAAGTCGCTTCAGTCGTGTCCGACTCTGTGCGACCCCATAGACGGCAGCCCACCAGGCTCCCCCGTCCCTGGGATTCTCCAGGCAAGAACACTGGAGTGGGTTGGCATTTCCTTCTCCAATGCATAAAAGTGAAAAGTGAAAGTGAAGTCGCTCAGTCGTGCCCGACACTCAGCGATCCCATGGACTGCAGCCTCCCAGGCTCCTCCGCCCATGGGATTTTCCAGGCAAGAGTACTGGAGTGGGTTGCCATTGCCTTCTCCAGGGACATGTCTAAGTAGCCAAAAAACAAGAAAATAGTGCAAATGTTCGCAAAATTGGTGCCAGGACAAAGCATCCCCAATCCCAGAAACAGTGATACAGTGGATGTGGGGTGGTCTCTGGAAATCTGTACTCCTTTTGAAGAATAACAAAACTTGTGAAGCACAGTTGCAGTGCTGAAGTCTCTGATTTAGGTGCCAGCAGCCCAGGTTCATCCCCTAGTCTGTCCCTAATTCATTAAATGATCCTGGCAAGTGGCAGTTTCTTTGCCTGGAACATCCATACTTCATTTGGTCCTTCTGTCTTATGAGAAAAGAGCTGCAGAAGGTTTTCTAAGGTAGAAAGGCACTTTACAAATCTGATGGCATATTCTTTTTATCAAATTTTACATCCCTCATTAATCAGTCTCCCAAATTAATCAGAGAAAGCCTTCTCTTCCCCTAGCTAATATGATACACGGGATTTCAAATCCACAGATACTAATTAGGAGCCTGCCCTGTGTGCACACCTGTAGAACCCAGCCTGCTACTTCCCACCTTTGTGATCTTGGGGAAATTATTCAAATTTTCTGAGTTTCTGTAACCTCATTTGTGAAATGGAGATGCTTTTACTTGCCCTCCCCTCTCCAGTTGTCATGAGGATAAAATCTGTAAAGTTCTTGCTACCCTTCATAGCAGTCTGAATCTTCTCACCCAGAAATCCTTTCTTTCTCTTTCAAGAGTTCCTTCTTCTACTTTTGAATGTGACTGTCTTATGGCAGAGACTGAATGGCAAAATCGGACTGGAAAAAAGTTAAGGTGAACAGAAAATGGCCCAGAATTAACAGAAATAAGTGTTTTACTTTCTCCAAAAGCTATATATATATATATATATATATACATATATTTGAGAAGGAAATGGCAACCCACTCCAGTATTCTTGCCTGGAAAATTCCATGGATGGAGAAGCCTGGAGGGCTACAGTCCATGAGGGTCACAGAGAGTTGGACATGACTGAGCGACTAACACACACACACACACACACACACACACACACACTCACATTGAGAAGAGAGTCAGTGATGCCTGTCCCTGGGTGTGTGGTGAGGGACATAAAGTTCCCTTGGAGCATCTGTAAACTCAACTTCATTGAGAACTCAAGGCTCTTCAGCAAACAGAACACATGGAATTTCTAGAGGCTCCTATAATGATGTTTAAAAAGCAAACAGATATATTCAGTGAGGTCTTTTCTTGCCTCAGCTCTGGAATGATTCTTGCCCTTTTTCTGTTAAGAAGGACTTATGGGAGAGAATAGAAGCTGTAGCGTCAGACAGAAGAACAATGGAGCCATGTTTTAGGTGGGATTTTAAAAATCACAGCTAAGAAACACTTCATTCCTAAAAATCTCTGGCATCAACAGAGAATAGATATAGCAGGTGCCTCTGGAAACATAAGTTTTCTTTTTTTTGGCAGTGGGGTGGGTGAGTCCTTGTTTAAAATAGGTTAGTGATATAACTGCAGTCCTCAAAGAGAGTATAATACCCAACTAGAGATCGCCTACTCTTTTCTTTTATTGCAGACAAGCTCAACATGATGGGAGGAATGTCCTTGAAGCTTTGACCTGAGAGTCTCTTCATAGGTGGAGGTGGCATTGCCATCTGACAATCAGTTGGGCACTTGAGAAGTTGTTTTTGAAGCCACCCTTGTATCCCAAATGCTTAGTGGCAGAAGAGGTCCTGTGGCAGTGACTGGCTGGTCACTTCCCTGAGTCTAGAAGTCTGGGTGTGACAAGAAGCCCAGACTCTCCAGTGCGACACCTGAGGGCTTTCCTGATATGCCACAGGCTTTCCCCTCTATTATCCTTTACTTGCCCCTCTTTCACAACCCACTGTCCCCCTCACCGAATGAATGAATAAATGAATGAATCATTTCCAGTAACTCCTTAAAAGCAAAAATCTGACCCTTCCCTACCTCCATCTCTCACAGCTCTGTATTTTGAAAGATGGAACTATGGTACTTTGTTCTAGAACCAAGAAGTTTTGAGGGGTAAGGATTTACTGACAAACGGTCCTTTGAGTTCTTGTGAGATAAAGACTCTAATCCCATTGCCCAACCACAGATATAGAGCGTATCTTATCTACGTGCATGTGTGCTTAGCTGCGTTCAACTCTTTGCGACCCCATGGACTGTAGTCTGCCAGGCTCCTCTGTCCATGGGATTTTTCAGGCAAGAATATGGGAGTGAGTTGCCATTTCCTCCTCCAGGGGATGTTCCTGATCCAGGGATTCAATTTGCATCTCCTGCATTGGTAGATGGATTCTTTACCACTGAGCCACCTGGGAAGCCCTTACCTATGAGTATGGAATGAATATTTGTGTCTCCTCAAAAATTCATGCATCGCAGCCCTAGTCCCCATTGCACTAGCATTCGGAGAGAAGGCCTTTGGGAAAGGCATTAGAGTTACATGAGGTTATGAGAGGATCTCATGATGGGACTACGGCCCTTATAGGGAAAGGAAGAGACATGAGATCTTTGTCTGCCACGTGAGGTACAACAAGAAGACAGCCATCTGCAAGCGAGCCCTCCTCAAACAGAACCAAATATGATAGCACCTTGATCTTAGATTTCCCAGCCTCCAGAACCATCAGAAATAAATTCCTGTTGTATAAGCCGCCCGGTCTGTGGTATTTTGTTATAGCAGCCTCAGCAGACTAAGACAGAAATTGGTATTGATCATGGGATACTGCTGTAACAAATACCTAACAATGTGGATGTGGAACTGGGCAGAGAGCAGAAACTGGGAGAGTCTTGAGGTGCTTGCTGGAAAGAGCCCATATTACCAAGAAAGGAGAGTTAAAGGTATTTTGGTGCAGGCTCAAACAGTGTGGGACAAAGAGTGTGGCCATATTCCTCGAAGGCTTTGAGATCCGCTCACATCCATCGCTCCTCTACATGGAGGCCCTTGGGCAACATGGGCAACAATGGAAGAGCAGAGGGCCTGGATTCTCCTTATGCTGGGGGCAAAGCCTGGCTTTCAGGTGCTAGCTTTGACTGGGGGATAGTGTCCTAGAATGCTAACTTGGCTTTGGTTTAGTCTGGAAAATAGAAATTTTTTAATGGAAAGGGACAATTCCTGGGGAATCCTGTGAGAGATAAAGGTGGGGAAAATTGAGAGAGAGGGCAAGTAAAGGAGTGAACTCTAAAGGAGAGCGAGGGACTTCTCTAGTAGTCCAGTGGTTAAGAATCCATCTACCAATGTAGGGGACACGAGTTCAATTCCTAGTCAGGGATTGTCCCCCACATGCTGCGGGGCGACTAAACCCACGCACCGCAAGTACTGAAGCCCATGTGCTCTAGAACCCTTGCTCCGCAACAAGAGGAGCTACCACAATGAGAAGCCTGTGCATCACAGCTAGACAAAGACTGTGCACAGCAACGAAGACCCAGTGCAGCCAAAAACAAACCAAGAAACAAGGAGCCATTTTGTTGTGTGCTGTTTTTTAGAGGTGTCGGATGGCTCAGGTCCACTGCCGCCAGGTGAGGAGTGGAGAACTCATTCGCTAATCTTTCCCGCCACCAAACCCCACCCTCCAACTTGTTATGCTACTTGTAGTCATCCAACAGGTAGTGATGCCTCTTTCTGGCGCGTTAAGCATTGTGCTAAACCTTATGTGTCATATAGAAAATACAGAAGACACAGGTATGTACCTAAGTGTCTGGCTTCACAGAGGGACCAGTGCTCATTCCTGTGTAAGCAAGCACTAAAAACACAGAAACAATTTGAGGTGGTTCAGTTCACAAACGGCTCTAGATGGCAGTTCTTTGTCACGTATTAGAACTGGTTGGGGGAACTTTTAACAATCGTGAGCCCAGGCCATACCCCATCAAGGTGAAATCAGAATCTCTCAGAGTGGAACCCAGACATCAGTATATTATAGTTGTCCAAGTGATGCCAGTGTTGTACAACCAAGTTTGAGAAACCATGCTCTAACTGAAAAACTAGCTCTAATGGAAAAAAAATATCCACGCTGTACATCCATTAGCTCTGTAGTCTTGGACTAGCCAGTGATAATTCTGGGGCCTGACTATTCCAGAGATTTTTGTAAGTCCCATGAAGAGCATTTTATGTCTCCAATGATTAGCACAATGACTGCCACATAGAAGGTACCCAACAAAAATGCGTTTATTTGAATGGATAATATTGGAAGAGTTATTTAATAAGCTTGCAAATTAATAACAGTACTATTTGCAAAAGGTGGTCTAGTAATAATATCTGTAGTAAAAGTTGTGGTGATTCAGATTCCAAGGTAAACACTAGAGTGAAGGCCCACAGTTTAACATGGTGGCTGTTCATAATGATGTACCACACATGTTTGCTAAATTGAGAAGTGCCTTGGGTGGATTGAAAGAATCAAGAGTAAAGCCTTTTAGTTCACCTTGGGAAATTATCTGCTTCATTGCTCTGGTCTCTGTCCATCTGTCCATGTACCACTGAGAGGCCAAGCCAATAAGCCTATGGCAGATGGCCAGGAAAGTGCAGCGGGTATGGGAAAGCTAGAGAGATGGGGGGGAGGGAGAGGAAAGGAGGGAGAAGACAGGAGTGGGGGCTGGGGGTGGGCAGTAGGAAGTGAGGATTTTTGGTAAAGGAGGAAGAGCGGGGTATGACAGCATACCAAAAAGGAATTGAGAGGTTGGGAGGATGGAGAGTGACGGAAGAGACAGTGAAATGCTGGCTGGGCCAATGGTTCAAGGCAATGAGATGACAATAAAGGTTTGGCTTCATAATGATTTGAAGGTCCCAGGAAATGAGGGCTGAGCAGAGAGAAGGGGACTTGTCCAAGGAGCTGAAAGACCATAAGAATTCAGAGAACGTGGCTATATAGCCCACCAAGAGCAGGTCAGGTTTTCCTTTCCCGGCACCTTGAAAGCCTGAAGGTTGTTAAATTGCCTCCCATTCCTGAAAAATCCCAGGCAGGCAGCTCCCTCTGGGACTCGCATTAACCCTCGTGCTCCACTGCCAGAAACACGAGCTCACTCCACTGGTCTGTCCGCAGTCCTAGCCTAGCAAGCACGATCAAACTTTATGAGGCTTGTTACAAGCAAATTACATGGGAAGCTGCAAAGGGTTGGAGGGAGGAGGATGGCAGTGGGGGGCCAAGTACCCTGCTGGGAAAGGGGCGCCAGGGTAGGGATACTGGGCTCAGCCTTGACTTGGAAGGCATTAGAGCCCATCACAGAGCAGCTGGCGGCTCCCGCCTCCAGGGCCCAATTTTCCAACTGATGACTTGAGCGTTCACACCTGCACTGGCTGGGATCGAGGCCCTCCTTCCGCAGAGTTAATGGAGCAAGCAGAACTGAGGAATGCTTTTGGCCACGACAACCATTTCTCTCCTCCTTGGCCCCACCCTCTCTACTGGCAGAGCAGGTTTCTCTCCAGCCCCATGTCAGCTTCTCCTTCCAGGCCTCTCTGCTGCTGAGGTGTGCAGTCCCCACACTGGCCCCCCACTCCACTCACTAGGCAGCCTCAGAGAGACCTGCTCCAAGACACACAAGAATCCCAGCACCTCTCCCCTGAGATGAGCTGCTGGTCCTGGTCTCCCCCTTCCCCAGTGGCTTCCTCTTCCCCTTCCAAACCTACAGACCCAAAACTATTCATTGGACATTGTCCTGCATAACACAGCCTTGGACAATTCTGCTTACTTTCATTTGGCTTCCTCAGTATATTCCACTGGAAAACAGACTGGGGATGGAACAACTACAAATATCCCTGGAGCTGGGATTCCTGTGGCTCAATGTAACTTTTACAGAGAAGCAAAAAACCTCATGCAGATAATTTTGCTTGAACACTTTCCTACAGGAATTGAATCTTTGGAGAGTCTCTACAACCAGAGTTCCTCTCTTTTCAGCACTATACGTGTGTGTGTGTGTATACACACACACACACACACACACACGTTCAAATGAAAACATGGTCACTCACAATCTTGCTGGAGCAGGACCAAATCAGAGTGTCCAAACAGGACTGATGGTTTTGGACAATTTAGGAAATGGATGCAGGGTAAGTTCAACCCTGGGCAGTTTTGGACAGATGCTTTAGACCAATCTGAGATGCAGGAAACCAGGGAAGCAGAGGAAAGATGCTATGTGAATGATGTTATATAAATTTTCTCTCCCGGCACAGCCCGAGGTGGTTAGATGCTGTTTCTATCCAATGGGAGCTCCTTATGCTCTCCCACTAACGCTGGAAAAACATTCACTTAGCAGGCTTGTCCAAACAATTCCCGTTTTAATTCAGACATGATGAACAGCAAGGGGGAAGCAGAGCCCCAGGGCTGTCCACCTCAATACCATCACTTCTGACAGGGCACAGAGCCATGCGTCCACCTCAACGGCCCATTAAAAAGCCTGATGGGGAAACTGTGTTTATGGCAGGTTACAGAACAGGCGGGAAGCAGTTAATGCCTTTCCCCACAGCCCCTTTCCTTCTATTTTCTCTCCTTCCCAACGCCCACACAATGTGTGCTCACAAATCCAACTTCATCCCTGGCCTTAAATACTCTTTGACAAGCTCTTTCTCTGGCACACCCAACCTCCTTGCACAGTGGTTCTCTCGGAGCACACCTAGCAGGAAAAACCATATTCGCATGTGGACCTCTCCGTCTCAGATCACATCTAGACCCACAGACTCTTCCTTCTTTTCCTTCCACACTTTCGTCTAAACACGTTCTGGTGCAGCAGTGAACTGCCTGCCAATGCAGGAGACAGGAGAGACACGGATGCAAATTCGATCCCTGGGCTGGGAAGATCCCCTGGAAAAGGAAATGGCAGCCCACTCCAGTATTCTTGTCTGGGAAATTCCATGGACAGATGAGCCTAGTGGGCTACAGGCCATGGGGTTGCAAAGAGTCGAACACGATTGAGCACACATCATTTGCATTTCATCTCTCTGACCTTGAACCTGCTCCCATCTTCTTTTCATACACAGTCATTCAGAAAAACATCCCTGCCTCTCTTCCTTCCCTAACCCAACCCTCCACCATGGCTCTGATTTCCTTCCACCTCTCAGCGGCCAATTCAGCACCTGCCCACTCGCCTCCTGGAGCTCACAAGAAGCTTCTATGCGAGGCAGCCTTATAACTATTTTATTGCTCCGTCTTTCTCTCTCTCAATATATTCCTGTCCTTCCAACTGAACTAGATTCCCCTGAGTTAAAAAACCTGCCTTTGGATTATGTAACAAGTTCCTCGGGGAATACATGAGGATTCAGCCAGTTAAAAGCAAAGCGAACTGCCAAAAAAAAAAAAAAAAAAAAAAACCTATTTAAAAAAATGGCTAGTTTACACAGGAACCTAATTAGAGAGATCTAGTTGGTGGAAAGTAGTGGGAATCAAGACAGTTCTAGGTTGGGGAATGTTAGTTTCTTATCCAACAGCCATTTTGCAAGTGTTAACAGGATGAAAAATGCCACTGGGGAGAACAGGCATCTTTGAATACCTAATATGTGCTTTCCGAGGTACAGCAACTGTTCAAATATAGCAGTATTCACTGCAGCAATACAAAACATATACCACAAGTGTGATTAATTAGACAGAGACGATCTATACCATATGCTATCAGACAGTCACTATTATGATGAAGTTTAATAACATGACATATCACACTGTGATTAATATACATTCAATTATTCAAATATGGCTGTGCTGCGCTTATAGTTTCTTTGTAAGAAATGGAAATCATTGTAACAAGTTTCACACATATTTCCATATATAACTTTATTTTTCTGTGATATTTCAAGAAGTTGGATATTGTCCTCATGGGACTGCTCAAATAAAAATCTCGCGTACATTGGAAGCAGGCTGGCTTCCAAAAAGAGCAGCGTGAGATGTACCTACGAGGAATGCAGGTGGCTGAGGGTCAGGGCAGAGCCAGAGAGAGAATGGGAAGGCCTTTCTGTTTGGGTCTTTGCAGCACTGGCCCCCTCGATTTACCAGAAAAGATACACAATAACAAAACTGCTAAGCACTTCTTGTGGGAAATTGAGACTACTAAATTCAATTAACAGACCAACGTTTAAGATGCTATCTAGCGCAGGGGTCAGCAGATAGCAAATCTGCCAGGAAAGGGGCAGATAGTAACTTTTGTTGATTTGGGGGCCATATGGCCTCTGCCACACCTGCTCAACTCTGCTGCCGAGGCGCAAAGGCGGTGGTAGTCAATAATCAATGGGTACAGCCCCACTCCAAGAGAACTTTATTTATGGACACTGATATTCGGATCTCATATAATTTTCACACGGCACCAAATATTATTCCTCAGTTGATTTTTTTCATTTGAATATGTAGAAACGATTTGTAACTCATGGGCTGTGGAAAAACAGGTGGTGGGCTGGATTTGGCTTATGGGCTGCGGTTGCTGACTCTGATTTCAAGTGTTTTACTGCAGACGTTTACTGACTCTCTAACTCCCTCCCTGCCCTGCCCTCTTCTCTCACCCCTCTCTACTTCTTCTCTCTCTTTTCTTTCTCCACCTCCAGCTTCTGCCTGTTTCACCTCCAAAAGTTATCAAGGGTATCCTGATATGCCAGATACTGTATCTATGGAATCCCTCTCTGTTTTTTCTCTTTTCTATTTCCAAAGAGTGGGGATTTCTGTTAGTTCTTCTAGGGGAAAATAACACTGAAAGAATACCTTTCTAGATACCGTTCTCAAAGAAGCTCCTTCTTCTCACCTCCAGAGAATGGGAACTCTTACTCCTGTTCAGGAGTGGGGCGGGAGCAAAAGCCTTCACATATCTTGTGTCTTAGCATCAACCATGTTCCTCTACATGTTCCTGCCAGACAACCACGGCCAGCCCTTCAGGAAGTGTGTGGAGGAGGACAGGGACCCGGTCAGTCATTTGGGCCCCTGAATATGGACTCACAAAGCATAGGTACATATCTGTGTGCTTCATTGCTCAGTTGTGTCCAACTCTTTGCGACCCCATGGACTGTAGCCAGGCAGGCTCTCTGTCTATGGAATTTTTTAGGCAAGAATACTGGGGTGGGTTGCCATTTCCTCCTCCAGGGGATCTTCCCAATCCAGAGACTGAAACTGCTTCTCCTGCATTGGCAGGCAGACTCTTTACTACACCACCGTTTGGGCAGCTGCTCCCCATACCAGTCTTACCAACCCCCCAATTGTATCACCCATGTGCCATGCCAGTTCCCTGCTGGGGGATCCCTGGAATCCGATTTGACATTCATTCTGCACCCGAGAGCTGGAGGTAAAGTGGAGACATTCAGAGGCTCACTGCGTCTTGTCTCTGAGTTCTCATCCAGAAGCACAGAATTGGCATTGGAAGTGGACTTCCAAGCAATATGCACGTGGACTTTGCATGGGGTACACTTTTGCCTCAGGCCAACCCTGACTTCTATAAGCTATAATGAGCTAAATGATATGTGAGGAGCCAAGCAAAGTGCTAAATTGCCCCCAATTTACAAAGAGGGACACTGAGCTTCAAAGTCAGGAAGTAAAATGTCCACAGTCACAACGTGAGATACAGCTGCTGTAGAAAATCACAAAGGCTTCTCTCTATCACCAGTCCTTGGTCTCTATTATAGGAGTCCTGTATAAATATCTGTTACTTTATTTGTCCACTGTGAGCACTCTAGCATTTCTGTAGCCATGACATTTGCCAAAACACAATGGCACGAGGTCAATTAATGTCATTCACGAAGCACCCCCTCTTCCACCCCCAGGTTCTGGGAATGGGAGAAATTCTACTAGATTTAAAACAAGCAAAATCACTGAACTAAAGACAAGTACACGCTGTACACAAAAAGTCTTCGTCCCTACTCTGGTGCTGTCCTTCCCCTGTGATCTATGTTGTCTGCTTAATGATACTCGCCTGTGAGAAGCCAATGAGCAATAGGAGGTTCCTGAGAGCTGAGGAAAGTCTGAACACGTTCACAGCATTTTAAATCTCTCTACATAGTCTGATACCACTGCAAGCCCACACTCTCCCTCCAACTAGTTATTTTTAACAGCAGCAAAACAACAGCAGCCTAGCTGTAGGGATGGGCAGCCGGGAAGTGCTGTACCAACCGCCAAACCTCCCTTCTGCCTGCAAGCAGACAAGCAAAGCGTCTTTCTTTTGAATGAGAGCTCATCTCTCCAAGGGCCTAGAATCGATATCAATATTAACCAACTGGTCGTCTACTCAAACTGTTGGAAAAACAGAGGTGCCTTGATACTCTGCATTGCAATTGCAAGAGGTCAAGGTGGATTTAATCAAAGCTCACATCATGTGAGCAAAATGCAGGAATCAATATAAGAAACAAAACTGATATGCAGAAAGGTGTAATGATCGGCCAGTGTCTAGTTACTCTAAATCGAAGCACATGATCCTGTGAAGAGCAGCTAGAATTGCCAAGATATATCTGAGAAGACCCCAGCAGGAGTTGGTAATGATATTCCTCTACAGTATGAGTTATATGGTAAGCAAATGTCCTCAAATATTTCATGAAACAAGCTATCAAAAGCCAACTGTTGACCGTGTGTGCTTTCCTTTGAAAGAACCAGAATGTATATGATTAGTTCAGAGGCTCGATATTTAGGACATGGAGGAGGAGATATGGGTATACCCAAATCACAACTTAAAAGATAAGACTTGCAAGGTCTGTGGAACAGAATTATGCCTAAGCATCTCTTTAAAGAAATGGTTCTAACATTTAAGACCCAAATGAGAATGCAGTTTACTTTTGGACAATGTGGCACCCTACCCCTCCATTTTCCATGCAATGAAAATCTGAGTTACAGTCTGCTCTGGGCATCTGTGGTTCTGCATCTACATATTCAGTCAACCTCAGACTGTATAGTATGCATTTAGTGCAAAAAAAAAAAAAAATCCACTTGTAAGTGAACCCATGCAGTTCAAAGTCATGTGGTTCAAGGGTCAAGTATACTTAATAAATTCCTCATGGGAACATTTCAATTGATTACAAAACCAGCAATGAAAAAATTTTGACATGAACAAAAAACTCTTGTCTCTGCCATCAATTAGCTTACAGTCTAATATGGAAGCTGACATGAAAATAAACAATTATAGTACAACACAATTAGATAATATCTACAAAAAAAAGGCATGAAATGGAAATAGCTACCATTAGTGTTAAGCTCAGCAAATGACTAAGGGACAGATTATTTATATTATCTACATAAAATTTAAAAGGTATGAGAGTCTAGGATAAGTGTCTTAATCTTCTTAGGAAGGTCAGGGAAGGCTTCTTAGAGGAGATACTACTTAAGTTTTCCAAAAAGGCATGCAGGCTGCATCCCAGACAGAAGAGACTGCCACACAAAGGCATGGTGACACAAAAGCATGGTGTATACGAGCAATTACTAGTAGATCAGAGGCTTCTGGAGGAACTTAGCAAAGTGAGAATCTCCCCTATGTGATTATTCCCTCTAAGGACATTTGTTGTTGTTTAGTCTCTAGGTTGTGTCTGACTCTTTTGCAACCACATGGATCGGGGCCCATGAGGTTTCTCTGTTCATGAGATTTCCTAGGGAAGAATACTGGCATGGGTTTCAGTTTCCTCCTCCAGGGGAACTTTCCAGCTCAGGGATCGAGCCTGTGTCTCCTGCACTGGCAGGTGGATTCTTTACCATTGAGCCACCTGGGAAGGACATAAGTGATTCTTCAAACCCTGACCGCTTTTCTCCAGTGAGAGGCATGGTTATCCCAGTTAACCTCTTGCAGATCCATGAGTAAGCTCTCCATACCCTGTTTCTCTACCTGTTCTGTACCCCTAGCTGGTGATGATCTGTCCTGGTAGAAGCAATAGATTGCATGCTATTTTTCAGCCAGTAGGCAGAGATAATCAAGCTATTTCAAATCCTAAAAGATGATGCTCTGTAAATGCTGCACTCAATATACCAGCAAATTTGGAAAACTCGGCAGTGGCCACAGGACTAGAAAAGGTCAGTTTTCATTCCAATCCCAAAGAAAGGCAATGCCAAAGAATGTTCAAACTACTGCACAGTTGAACTCATCTCACATGCTAGCAATGTAATGCTCAAAATTCTCCAAGCCAGGTTTCAATAGTATGTGAATTATGAATTTCCAGATGTTCAAGCTGGATTTAGAAAAGGCAGAAGAACCAGAGATCAAATTGCCAACATCTGTTGGATCAAAAAAAAGCAAGAGTTCCAAAAAAACATACACTTCTGCTTTATTGACTGTCAAAGCCTTTGACTGTGTGGACTACAACAAATTGTGGAAAATTCTTAAAGAGATGGGAATACCAGACCATCTTACCTGCCTCCTGAGAAATCAGTATGCAGGTCAAGAAGCAACAGTAAGAATCAGACATGGAAAAATGGACTGGTTCCAAATTGGGAAAGGAGTATGTCAAGGCTGTATACTGCCACCCTGCTTATTTAACTTATATGCACAGTAGATCATGTGAAATGCCGGGCTGGAATCAAGAAGCACAAGCTGGAATCAAGATTGCCAGGAGAAATATCAATAACCTCAGATATGCAGATGACACCACCCTTAGGGCAGAAAAATAAGAAAAACTAGAGAGCCTCTTGAAGAAAGTGAAAGAATAGAGTGAAAATGTCAGCTTAAAACTCAACATTCAGAAAACTAAGCTCATGGCATTTGGTGTCATCAGTTCAGTCGCTCAGTCATGTCCGACTCTTTGTGACCCCATGAATCGCAGCACACGAGGCCTCCCTGTCCATCACCCACTCCCAGAGTTCACTCAAACTCATGTCCTTCAAGTCGGTGATGCCATCCAGCCATCTCATCCTCTGTCGTCCCCTTCTCCTCCTGCCCCCAATCCCTCCCAGCATCAGAGTCTTTTCCAATGAGTCAACTCTGCGCATGAGGTGGCCAAAGTACTGGAGTTTCAGCTTCAGCAGCATTCCTTCCAAAGAACACCTAGGGCTGATCTCCTTTAGAATGGACTGGTTGGATCTCCTTGCAGTCCAAGGGACTCTCAAGAATCTTTTCCAACACCACAGTTCAAAAGCATCAATTCTTCAGCGCTCAGCTTTCTCCACACTTCGACTCTCACATCCATACATGACCACTGGAAAAACCATAGCCTTGACTAGACGGACCTTTGTTGGCAAAGTAATGTCTCTGCTTTTTAATATGCTATCTAGGTTGGCCATAACTTTCCTTCCAAGGAGTAAGCGTCTTTTAATTTCATGGCTGTAGTCACCATCTGCAGTGATTTTGGAGTCCCAGAAAATAAAGTCTGACACTGTTTGCACTGTTTCCCCATCTATTTCTCATGAAGTGATGGGACCGGATGCCATGATCTTCGTTTCAAAAGCATATTCAAAAGAAGAGATATTACTTTGCCAACAAAGGTCTGTCAAGGCTATGTTTTTTCCTGTAGTCATGCATGGATGTAGGAGTTGGTAGTTGGTTCTTGGTCAAGTTGGCTCTTGACTATAAAGAAAGCTGAGCATCGAAGAATTGATGCTTTTGAACTGTGGTGTTGGAAAAGATTCTTGAGAGTTCTCTTGACTGCAAGGAGATCAAACCAGCCTATTCTAAAGGAAATTAGTCCTGAATATTCATTGGAAGGGCTGATGCTTGAAGCTCCAATATTTTGGCTACCTGATGTGAAGAACTGACTCATTGGAAAAGACAATGATGCTGGGAAAGATTGAAGGCAGGAGGAGAAGGGGACGACAGAGGATGAGATGGTTGGATGGTATCACCGACTCAATAGACATGAGTTTGAGCAAGTTCAGGAGTTGGTGATGAACAGGAAAGCCTGGCATGCTGTAGTCCATGGGGTCACAGAGAGTCAGACACAACTGAGCAGCTGAACTGAATTGAGGCAATGACAGGCCAAGCAGTACTGCCACAAACTTGCCTGACACTCACAACTTTGACCACAGCCAAGGGAAAACATGCTCCAAGGGCCTGCTGCTGCTAAGTCATTTCAGTTGTATCCAACTCTGTGCGACCCCATAGGCGGCAGCCCACCAGGCTCCCCCGTCCCTGGGATTCTCCAGGCAAGAACACTGGAGTGGGTTGCCATTTCCTTCTCCCATGCATAAAAGTGAAAAGTAAAAGTGAAGCCACTCAGTCGTGTCCAACTCTTCACGACCCCATGGACTGCAGCCCACCAGGTTCCTCCATCTGTGGAATTTTTCAGGCAAGAGTACTGGAGTAGGGTGCCATTGCTTTCTCCCTGAGGGCCTAGGGTCCAAGCATATTTACCAGCTGTTACATCTAACCCTTACCCCTAGAAACGTGATATTTCTGTTGGCTAGGAAAGCAGCAGTTCTAGAACAGTCTGATGCATTGGGAAGAGCACTGGATTAGAAGTGAGGAGGTCCATCTGTGGCAGTCCACCCACATTTGTGGCTCTATCATTAATCAGCGTCATTCCTCTGCCTTGTCTCATAACCTCTCTGGACCTTGGTTTCCACATCTGTAGAATGGATGGATTGGCATAGGTCACTCTCATGGTCCTTTCTAGCTCTAAGATTCTGAGTTACTATTACTTATGGAATACAGTGGGTAGCAGTTGTCACTAAACACACAGTTCAGCCAGACTCTGTGTCATGAAAGCTTATTCTAGAACAGGGGCTGACAAACTACAGCCCATGGGTCAAACCTGGTCTGCAGTGTGTTTTGATACAGTCCACAGTCTGAAAATGGTTAGAACATTTTTAAAAAAAGAATTGAAAATAAAACAAAAAAGAATACGTGACAGAGACTATAAGTGGCTCACCAAGCGTAATGTATTTACTATTTGGCCCTTTACACAAAACCTTTGCTGATCTCTGCTCTAGAATATCCAGAAACTGTCCATATTGGAGGCTTTAGCCATTTAATATTTTTGAAAAACAGTTATTTCCTAACTTTTCTTAGGTTATGTGGCAGATTAAATATGGTCATAATTTTTTTACATTCTTCCCATTGGTCTGTGTCTCTGCCTGTTGGCTCTGGGTGGGATCTGTGACTCTGATAAGACACTGAGGATGTGTACTAAGCCAGTGTTGGGACCAAACCCTTGAGAAATTGGCAGGGTCCTCTTTCTGTTTCTTGGGACACTCTTTCTGGGAGACTGAAATTCCCAGATAGGAGACATCTGTATATATGAAGTGAAACCACCTGGGCCCTCCAGACTGGCTCATCTGCTACCTGGCCACCACCAAGGATCCTCAGTCAGCATCACATGGAACAGAAGATCTAGCTAGTCAAGGCTTGCCTAAATTCATGACCCACAAAACCTGTGCACGTAATAACATGACTGTTGTATAGACCCTTTATGTTTTGAGGGAGTCTGTCACATAATAGGAGATAAAAGGGAATAGGATCAGTGTGCCATGCTAATGAAATACACATCAGGAGCTTCCTCTGTCTTGGGTGGTGCCGTGAATCTATATTTTAATAAGGCCTTTCAGGTGATTCATATTCTCAAACAAGTTGGAGAATTAATCTTCACAGTGACTCTATGATTTTCTGAAATGTGTTTGGGATCATGCATAAAAGCACCTAGATTCTTCTGTTGTACCTTCTGGAGGACTCTAGGTAAGGCCTGGGTGTGGCCATAGCCCACTGCCCAACACTAGTCGCTCCAAGACACTGAGTCCCTTCTTTGGACAGAACACTGCCCCACGCACTGTGGGAGACTGGATTGATTGTAAATCCCTGAAGGCTAGGTCTTGGTGTCATTTGTCATCTTACCCTAGCACCTAGCATAGATCCTAACTGGGCACAGAGTAATTGCTTAACACATGCTTATGAGTTAAAAGCAAGTAATAATTGCATATTCCTGGGCTGCAGTCCATGGGGTTGCGAAGAGTCGGACATGGCTGAGTGGCTTCACTTTCACTTTTCATTTTCATGCATTGGAGAAGGAAATGGCAACCCACTCCAGCGTTCTTGCCTGGAGAATCCCAGGGACAGGGGAGCTGGGTGGGCTGCCGTCTATGGGGTCGCACAGAGTCGGACATGACTGAAGCAACTCAGCAGCAGCAGCAGCAGCATTTAGTTTCCTATGATTGTTTCATTTAATCCTTACAGTGATCCTGAGAGGTAGTTGTTATTTGCTTTATCTTAAGAATAACAAACATAAAATTCAGGGGATGAATTTGCCTGAGGTAGCTGATAGAATAGGATCAGCTATTTAGATAAAATGCTTGACTTTAGTGTTCATAACCACCCCACAATCCCCCCTTAGGTGAAACATTCATAGCCCCCAAATTTGAGGGGCTTCAAAGCTATGATAAACCTAGGCAGCATATTAAAAAGCAGAGGCACCACTTTGCTGACAAAGGTCCACATTATCAGAGCTATGGTTTTTCCAGTAGTCATGTATGGGTATGAGAGTAGGACCATAAAGAAGGCTGAGTGCCGAAGAATTGATGCTTTTGAACTGCGATACTGGAGAAAATTCTTGAGAGTCCCTTGGACAGCAAGGAGATCAAACCAATCCATCCTAAAGGAAATCAACCCTGAATATTCAGTGGAAGGACTGATGCTGACGCTGAAGCTCCAATTCTTTGGCCGCCTGATGTGAAGAGTGGACTCATTGGAAAAGACCCTGATGCTGGGAAAGAATGAAGGTGGGAGAAGGGGACAACAGAGGATGAGATGGTTAAATGGCATCACTGACTCAACTGACATGAGTTTGAGCAAACTCTAGAAGATGGTGAAGGACAGGAAAGCTTGGCTTCCAGCAGAACATGAAGTTGCAAAGAGACATGACTTAGCAACTAAAAAACAACAAACCTGTGAGAGCCGTGGCACAAGGGCACACCTGGAAACACTGCCAGAGTGGACTGTGTCAGTGGTCTGGCTCTGCTGGCAGACAGCTGCGGTTGTCCATGAGAGCTCAATCAGTTGACTGTTGCTTCATAGCAAACAACCGCAGTCTTCAGTTCAGCTGCTCGGTTGTGTCCGACTGTTTGAAACCCCATGGACTTCAGCACGCTAGGCTTCCCTGTCCATCACCAAGTCCCAGAGCTTGCTCAAACTCATGTCCATCAAGTTGGTGATGCCATCCAACCATCTCAACTACAGTCTAAATGGTTTTAAAAACTCATTCATTAGCTCACAGTTCTGAACGTCAGAGGTCCTAGCACAGCATGGGTGTGTTCTCTGCACATGGGTCCCTCAAGGCTAAACTCAAGGTATCAGCCAGGCTGCAATCTCATCTGAAGCTCAGGGACCTTTTCTAAGCTCGTGTGGTTGTGGCAGAATTCAGTTTCTTGAGGTCACAGCACTGACTAAGGCCCCTGGGTCCTTGTTGACTATCAGCCACAGGCTCCTCACAGCTCCTAGAGGTCACCCATAATTCTCATTCCCTGGCCCCTCCATTTTCAAAGCCAGTGATGGAGAGCCTCCCTGCTGTTAAATCCCTCTCACACTTCAAACTCTTTAGGAACAACCCAGTGCCTTTTAAGAGTTCCTCTGGTTAGATCAGATTTCCCCAGCATACTCTTTTCTTTAAAGTCAATTGATTTTGGACTTTAATGATGTCTGCAAGATCCTTTCACAACACGCTTTAAACACCTAGATCGGTGTTTGCCTGAATATGTGGGAGAGGATGGGGATCTTGGAGACCATCCGGGAATCCTGCCCAGCAGGAGAGCACAGAAGAGAGTGAAGAACAGGAGCTGCTTCATAGGCGTGTCCTCTTATAAAGACCCTCCCTTTCTCTGTGCTCAGAGGTTCCAGTGGAGAGGAATCCATTCTGGAACCTTAAGGCATGTGATTATACAGTGACTTCTTAATCTGAGAGTGGGATTTGGGGAGGAGGGAGTGCTGGCCCATAAAACAATGACTCTGCATATTAATGTGCTATACAGAGGTAGAGAGCCTGTGAAGAGTGGTACCCCATGCTGGTTCCCCGTCTTTCTCCTCTTAATAAGGTCTCTGTGGAGAGCATCTGCCCCAGAGGTGTAAGCTGGGCAGAGTCTGAGTTTGCCTCCCTCCCGACCCAACCCACATCCCTGTGTTCTCTGCAGAATCTGCTGCGTTTGCCAGAGAAGTTGATTACTGAATAATGAATTATCATTCTTTTTTCATTTTCCAGCCCTCTTCAGAAATGTGCTGCTACTTTTCTACTTATTGAGGCTCAAAGTGGAAAGTAAAAGAGAAGATTCTTCTTTCATCCAGAGAGAGGAAGGAAAAACAACAACAACAACAACCACCACAATCTTACCTAACAGCTCCATCTCACTCCCAGGGATGATAGTGATAATTGTTTTAATTAATTCAATTTCTAACTTCGGAGTAATTTCATTTCTTCCTTGACCGGATGATAATGTCTCCAATGAAGTGAAGTTTCACTAGATAATACCGGGCAGGGTCACTTGGTCAGATCAGAAAAGTCCTTGCCCTCTTGGCAGGGGGTGGGGGTGTGTGGGGGGCCATAGCCCAGAAATGAGCATTCCACTCTAAGAGAATAGAGCTGTTCCTGCATCAGAAAGCAGAGTCGTGCTCGGAAGTCTTCCCAGGGCAGTGGTGGAGGGTTCCCGAGAGTTATTCTCCTGGGAAAAGGGATGCATACAGGGAACTCAGAGGAGGCAGGTAGCCGTAGGTGAGAAAGGGTAATGTCACAGACCAGAATTCATGCAGAGCAGAGTGAGCAGAAGGAGCTTCAGGTGCATCATGAAAACTGACCTGTGACCCAAGACCAGTCCTTAAGTTACTGTACCCCCAAATGAGAGCCTGAGGAAGGAAGAGCTGACAGACAGCTGGTTCTGGGATATCACTGCCCCAGGGCCCTTCTTCAAAGGCCCATTATAAGCTGCACAGCATTGGTGAGGTTCTACCATAGGGACCCTGGTATGTGTGAGAACATGCGTGTGAAGGGGAATGTGCGTGAGAATAAGTGTGTGAGAGACTGAGTGTGTATGCATATATGTGAGAGGGTGTTGTGAGGGTGTGTGTGAGAGAGTGGATGGTAAATGTGTGTGTATATGTGTGTGTGTGTGTGTGTGATGCTGCAAGGAATCCTGACATAAGCCAGGTTGCCTGAGTGACCTTTATACCAGATTAAAATCCCCAAGGAGAAGGAATGGTAGGACCCAGCAGGGCAACGGTGGGAAGAAGCAGGAATGGATTTAGCAGTTACTAAACAGAGGCAACTGAATCAGGTGACTGGGGAAAGAGAGGTGGGGTGTGGAAGTCAGGAGGCATCTGAGCTTCTGACTTGAGCAGATGGGTGAATAGCAGCCCCCAAAGGGGCAGGATGGGAGGGGTGGGAGGGAGGCTCAAGAGGGAGTGGAGATATATATATATATATATATATATATATATATATATATGTGTGTGTGTGTGTGTGTGTGTGTGTGTATATACACAAAGAGGGCATGGCAACCCACTCAAGTATTCTTGCTGGAAAATCCCATGGGCAGAGGGACCTGGCGGGCTACAGCCCATGGGGTTACAAAGAGTCAGACACAACTGAGCAACTGCTGCTGCTGCTAAGTCCCTTCAGTCGTGTCCGACTCTGTGCGACCCCATAGACGGCAGCCCACCAGGCTCCCCTGGCCCTGGGATTCTCCAGGCAAGAACACTGGAATGGGTTGCCATTTCCATCTCCAGTGCGTGAAAGTGAAAAGTAAAAGGGAAGTCGCTCAGTCGTATCCGACTCTTAGCGATCCCATGGACTGCAGCCCACATGGCTCCTCCGTCCATGGGATTTTCCAGGCAAGAGTACTGGAGTGGGGTGCCATTGCCTTCTCTGGAGCAACTAAGCATATATATATATAGTTAGTGTTATAGACTGATTTGCAAAGTTGTATGGCAGAAATCAATACAACATTGTAAAGCAATTATTTTCCAATTAAAAATAAAACAGATACTAGAGAAAAATGAAAGCAAGGTTGATGAGATATCATTTGAAACAAGTGTATGCTTTTCAGGAAACTACATGGGTCTTCAAGAAATACTTCCTGTCTTCAGAGTCTGCAAAAGCCTTATGTCTGCCATCATTCATACATTGAACTACCAAGAATATAAGAAAGCATGCTTCTAGTATGTTTTAATCAGTTTCCTATCTCTTGATCTGTCTTCCTCTGTGTCTACCAGACTTCTCTTTCTATCCTGTCTTTTGAGCACCCCACCTCAGTGATCGTGTGTACCCTTCCTGTTAAGTCAGCATCATCTCCACAGTTTGTTAGCTCAAAACTGAATGCAAGCACAGCCAGGGCATCTGGAGATACCCCCAGCTGTTTGCTGACTTGAACTTCATACAACTAAGGATCCAAGACAGATCCAAGCTTTTCTGTAGCTTTCATATGGTTTAAAACTTTGTTAGCTTGATACCTACTAGGGAAGCTCCAGAATATCAAAAATTAAATAGAAACTAAAATAAAAGCCAAGGTTTCTTTTGCGAGATCTTGCTCCTCTCCATTATTAGCATATCCAGGTAACTACCTCAGTAGAACCTGGTCTTTGAAATGAGCTGGTAGCTCCTGGGAGGTTCAAAATATTGTTGGGAATGGAGAGGTGATGAGATGGCATCTCCAACTCTCCAACTTCAGTTAGAAATATCCTGGAAAAGACAAGGAACAATGAGACTTGGAGACCAGGGGAATGGGGGAAGACAGTTTCCTTGAAAGGTGAGCATGCAAGCACAGGACAGGACACGTGATATGCTGCTGTGTCACAGGAGGCTCCAACTGAGAGAGAGACTGTCTTTTCAGATGGTCCATTACTGGAGGATTACAATTTTAAAAATTAACTAACCCCCTTATGAGAGGGACCAGATTGAAGGCAATATGCTGCTTTGTTTCCTAGTTCTCTTCCATGGCAAACAAGGCTTTAAAAATGCTCTGCAGAACTAAATCATGAATCATGCAAGAGAGAGCAGTAAAGTCCAGATGAAGGGCAGGCTGCTGTAATAAACTCCCAGAAAAACCTCAGGAAGGCTACCGCCGGCAGGAGTGCAAGGGTAAAACATTGTGCAGCGAGAGTTGTGGAAATGTATAGAAAGACAAGGGCAAGAAACCTGAGGCCTGAGAAAATTAGGGGTGAGGGAGGTGGGAGGATCAGGTTACAAGGAGCAAAAACAGAGGCCATGAATCTCATCCTATGAATTGTGAGGTATCCCTGTAACAGGTCTGGATCATGGTAGATCGGTGTGCCTTGAAGGGCATATGAAGAGCTTACTTGCAGACACAGGTCAGATCACCCCTGGCAACCCCAACCTCTTTCTCTGGCATCTAGATCGTCAGTGTCATAGAGATGAGCAGCCTCCAACTCAGACATCACAGAAGCAAAACTCTAGGCAGGCCAAGTGAGTGAACCCAGTTAGGTACAGGAAAAGCCATTTATCTGGATTTCACAATTGATGGAAATGTGGATGCAGACAAATATTTCTCTACCATCAGGAAATCTGCAGTGTGAGAGAATGGCCAAGGGCCCCTGGCACTCAGCCTCAGTGTTGGAAACCAACAAGATGTGGAGGGAGAGGCGGCAAGCTGGGTGGTAATGATGCGGCCACACTCCCTACGACCCACTGCCAGCAAAGGAGATTGAGTGGCCTATGGCTGCCACATCCAACTGTCAAAAGAAGCTGTACTAATTTTCATATTGCGTCTGCCAATTTTTAAAAAGTTCAGATTTTAAAGGTAGAAATAAAACACCTAGGAAGGTTGCATTCAAACTGTGTGCAGTCAGTTTTAAATTTCTTATCTGGTTCAATACTCTTATTTTAAAATAAGAAAACTGAGGCCCATGGAGAAGTGTCTGATCTTCTGCTACAATGTGAATTGAGGCCAAGGCTACACCTAGAGCTTAGATCTTCCCTTCTGCAGGCCTCCTGCCATCTCCCAGCTTCTCTGGCTGCATTAGGATCCTCTCTCATTATCTGTTTCAGCCTCTTTACTGCCCCCTGGCAGTCAGAAGCATCATTGCACTACTCCACTCTGTGGCAAATAGCTGGGGAGATAATGGAAACAGAGACAGAGCTTAATTTGGGGGCTCCTGTGGGGTCACACAGAGTTGGACATGACTGACGCAACTCAGCAGCAGTATCAGAATCACTGCAGATGGTGATTGCAGCCATAAAATTAAATGAACTCAATGAACATGAATCTGAGCAAGCTCCAGCTGATGGTGATGGACAGGGAAGCTTGGCGTCCTGCAGTTCATGGGGTCACAGTGTCAGACATGACTAAGTGTCTGGATAACAAAAACCCCACTCAGGAATCTTCCGTGTACCTCACATATTCTACCTGCCAAAAGGAAACAAAACAAGATAATTTACCCATTCCTCCAGGACCTACAGTGGTTTAAATGATGCCCCCTAAAGATATTCGTGTTCTAATCCTCAGAACCTATAAATGCCGTCTTATGTAGAAGGAGTATCTTTGCACATGTCAAGTTAAAGACATTGAGATGAGGCCATTTTGGGTTAGCCATGTGGGCCTGAAACCCACTGATGAGCATTCTTATAAGAGGGAGGCGAAAGAAGATTGTGTGGACAACAGAGGTGGAGGTTGGAGTGATGTGGCCCTAAGTTAAGGAATGCTGGCAGCCACCAGCAGCCAGAAGAGGCAAAGCGTGCATTTCCTCCAGGTCCTCCAGGGGAAGTACATCCCTGCCAAACCTTGACAAATCTGGCCTCTAGAACTATGAGAGAATAAATTGTGATTTGTTATGGCAGCCACAGAAAACCAACAGAGGACGCTTCCTTCTCCAGGGAACAGGAATTTCCTGTGAGACGAAAAACAATTTATTGAGTACTTCATTTATACTGGGCACATATGTTTTTTCCAATCCCCGTATCACTCATTCCCTGAAGGAGGGCAGGGCAACCCACTCCAGTATTCTTGCTTGGAGAATCCCATGGACAGAGGAGCCTGTTGGGCTGCAGTCCATGGGGTTGCAAAGAGCTAGACTCGACTGAGCAACTAAGCACACGTGTAACTCTTAGATCACCCAGGACTGATCTCCTTTACAACGTGTAACTCTTCACAACTCTTTACAAGGAGGTGTTATCTCCTCTCCCACCCCTAACGCCAACTCATGACACAAACAGGGAAATGGAGAAGCCCACAGCTCCTAAGCAGCAGAGCCAAGATTTTGAAACTGAACAGCCCCTGTGTCCTTGTCTTTTGAAGGAAAAGACTGACTCCAGAGTTAATGACTGAGAAATGTGAAGATGTAGAAACAAACAGCAGCTATTGGGTTGGGGAGCTGGTAGCAATTTAGACCATAATTCTGTCACATAGCAGAATCTGAACTCCCAGTTCCCTGAAAGATAGAAATAAAGGCCTGACACACATTCCTAAATTGTTTTTGTATGAAGCAGAGCCCCTCTAGATGAAAACTGCTGACCACAAGAACATAGAGCCTAAACTAGTTGAAACCAGAAAGTAGATGATGCTTGAAACTTCACTTTGATACCAACCAATCTGAGCATTGTCCATGAGCTGATCACGCCCTGCTCCTTGAACACCGTAAAACTTCTCACTACCCCCTCCAGGGTGGGTCAAACAGTCTCGAGAGAATGAGCCCACTGTGGCCCCCTTTGCCTGGCAAAGCAACAACAGATATTCTTCTCTACCCTGCCCCAAACCCTGTCTTTGGATTTCTATTAGGCATCCGTGAACAGAGGCCAGATTTCAGCAACAATTCGAAGCCCACGCTTTTTATTCTCACCGCCTTGCTCATATGGAACTTCCTCAAATAAACTCTTGTAATATAATACTGAGCTTCCTTAGCTCCACAAAGCAGCTCTGAAGGTGGGAATCTCCTATTGTTAGAACAGATCAGTGCAAACATTTTTTTTTTAACAATGGCCAAGTTTTAAAAATTTAATATTTTAGGCAAAATGATGTCAGTATTACAGAAAGAGCAGTGCTTGGTGGGCAAATGCGCATCACTTTCAGATGCAGGCACTACGGAACTGTATCCCGAATCATCGTGAGGAGAGTCTCAGTTCATGCACTGATAACTTGACTGTTTTCAGGCTCTGGGAATAACCACCACACGAATGTATGAAGTAAGGAAAATGTAACTTCACATGAATAGAGTAGAGGCAAAGCAGATTGACCAAAACTGGGATGGGCTTCACTAGAGAAAAGGGAAACATCTAGAATCATCTGATGTTTACATAACTAGAAATATTTTGAGAAGTTGATTCTGGCCCAGAGAAATAAGACCTAAGTGTGGATGTTAACTAGTAATCTTCAGTGTTTTGATAATTGAATTCAATCTCTTTGAGACTCAATTTTCAAATCTATAAAATGTGAGAATAGAAACAATGTGTACATATCATATGAGCAGGTTGTAGCGCACATCTGGTTCCTGATAAACAATAGCTATTAAATAATTACTATCACTGTTGTTCATTGTCCTGACTCTTCCCTATTTTATCATATAAAAATTTAATTCAAATATTCTGTAAGAGGATATAATGAAAATTATCCAATCACCAGTTTAATTTCTCTTTTTATAGTTACACAGAGAATTGTAATTCCACACCAGAAATAAGCACCCTTTCAAATTATCCTTTGAAATAACCTGTTGCGAGCATACATAAATTCACTCCATGTATAATATTCTTTCAATTGACTTAGAGATGTGAAGGCAGACTTGTTAGAGGGGAAAAAAAATCTTTAAAGGCTACACTCATTCATCCACTAGATATTTATGGAGGAATGTCTCCAGAATCAATGCAAAGTACAATAATTGCCCTAAGAGTTTTGAGTAAAATGCTATGGGATTATAAAGAGAAATAACACAGTCAAGATTGTTAATTAGAAAAATGTGAATTCAAAAGAGGGAGAATGCCTTTCCAATACTTTATGGGACTGGGGGAGGGGAAATGAATGATGGGGAAGAAAGTATAGCATACAGAGAATCTCTGCAAAGGAGGTCGTTTCCAGCTGAACCTTAAAGGAGAAGGCAGATTTCAACATGGGAAGCAAGAGTTTTCTACACAAAAAGATAGAACCAAAAATTCTAGGTGACTGTGGGAAGCAGCAAATAAGTTTGTTTTGATGGGGCAAAGAGTACATAAAAGTGAATATTTGATTTGCTATTGGACAGGTAGGTAATAGAGAAGCCACATATGACCTGAGCATTTTGAACCTATTTGTTAGATACTGATGTCCTTAACACCCTTAATAGAGCAGAGATATGATTGGAAACAGGCATTTTGTAATTTGGAGGTGTAGCCTGTGTTGGTGGGAATGGAAGCAGAAGGGCCATGTAGGAGGCTTGGTCATCATCTAAGTGAAAGGAGAATGAATGATCAGCTAGCCAGGAGAGAGTGAGGTGGGAAGGGAGTGAAAGACAAGAAGGAATAGCCAGGAGATGTGGTGGTCCAAGCAAGGATGCCCAAGAAAATCTCCTAGTAGTAACAAGAATAAGGAACACAGAACAAAGAGTAGACTCGTCTGGAAGAATTGCTATGCTTAGCCTGGGATGCATAGAGATGCCCACCATACAAATGAAAACAAAACAAAACACCCTTAGTTTAGAAGAACGCTTGACCTTGGAGACAGAAAATAGCATTCTGCAAAAGGTAATGGTTTTTAGCCTTGAGAAAACTCAGATTACTAAGGGAGACTACAAGGAGAAAGAAAAAGAGACAGGCAGGCTGTAGGTGGCAACGTCTGATTTCATAGAGGTGGGAGTAGACTGACAAGGGTAGTCTGAGAAATAGAAGGAAACTGAAACTTGTCCATTGTCTCTACTCTTTGAAAATGAGGAAGGTAGAGCTATTTGACAGGCCAAGATCTAAGAGAAAGCTGTTGCTTTTGCCAATGCTGTTTCTGTCTGAAATGCCTACCTCACCTCCACCTTCCTCCATCTATCCAAGTCCAATTAAACTATGAGGCTCACTGTGAATGCCACCTCCTCTGTGAAACCATCCTAAGCCAGGTCCTAAGAAAAAGTGATCGTGTCCTCTCTCTGTCATAGGAATTCTCAGTCTACGTTATCATTGCCTCCAGTCATGTGGTCATATGGTAGACTTTCTCCAAATGCTTGCTGATGGGAGCAGGGCCAAGATTGAAGGCATAAGAGAAGGAGCTAGTCTTGGCCAGCAGGAAAGATACTTTTATTCTAATATAGGAGACAAGGGAAGTCTTCTATCCTTAGTATCTACGGTTGACAGGCTTTTCAAGGGCTTCCATAATATTTGGGACCAAAAAACAAATCAAAATAATCCCTCCAAAATATGAAAAAATGAAAAGGAAAAATAATAAATGTTTAAGTATCTACAAATGTTATTATATCAAATAGTCAGAAAATTCAAGTCGCCTCTTTGATAATCGTACATAAATGTGATTTCATGTGAGGTATGGTGCATTAAATACATACATAATAGACAAACAGGTTTGATATGATTTGAGGTGGTGCATCTACCTCAAAGAGTAGGTATGCCCAGAAACCAGGAATGCCTGAACCCATACTGAGAGAAGGCCACCAGAGGAATTTTGAAGTGGAGAGGACAGAAGTAACAATGCCTACTTTACAGGCCATCTATGCAGGCTTGTATTTCACATACATCATTAAAATAAAGGTGTGATGTTATGGTAAAGACTGAGAAACTAATCCCATACAAATATTCTCTTTCTGGGCCTGGTTACTACTTCTGACTTATCCTTGTTTCATTTGCAGCAATGACAGGGAGGCAGGTCTACCAATCAAGTCTTTGACCTTTGGGAGCAAAGATCAGCATCTGTGATCCTGGCAATCTAGTGATCTCAGCCCAAACCTTACAAAGAAGTACTTGATTATGATACAAATTGTAATTATGAATAAAGAAATATAGACAAAACAAGCTACATAGAATAGCCAAAAAGAATGATTATGATATTTTCAGAAAGAAGCTACCACTTGCCAGACAACTCACTAGGCAACTTACAGCCTGCAGTAAATCTATACACTTAGCTTTGCTGTCTTTATAAAATACATTAATGAAGTAATAGCAATATGGCTGCTGAAAAGATGCAATGTCTAGATGAAGCCCTAAGGGAATTTTATAAAGTAAAGCAATCAGATGAAGATAAACAGTGCCCTTTCCCTTAAAAAAATTGCTATGGAGTTATTTCTTATTAATGATGATGGGAGGGGGGTTCAGGATTGAGAACTCATGTACACCCATGGTGGATTCATGTCAATGTATGGCAAAACCAATACAGTATTGTAAAGTAAAAAAATTTAAAAATAAATAAATAAATAAGTAAAGAGGAAAAAAATTATTAAAAATGGGACTACATGCAAAAAATATAATCTCATTTATGAAAATGACAGCCTCAAATCCTATTTCAAGCCCAATTTTCGATACATGGAAGTTGTTCATGAGCATGAGTCATATTAGGATATTCTTATGAAAATTACCACAGTCTGTGGAGAAAATTAGCTTTCTAAAGTATCCCATAGGTGCAAAAATTTAAGTTTTAAAATTAGCATTCAATTTTCTGAAATATATTGCTGGGTTTCCTAAGACTGTACATTGGAATAAAGTAGGTACCATATATATTCAGTTCAGTTTAGTTCAGTTCAGTCGCTCCGTAGTGTCCGACTCTTTGCGACCCCATGAATTGCAGCACGCCAGGCCTCCCTGTCCATCACCAACTCCCAGAGTTCACTCAGACTCACGTCCTTCGAGTCGGTGATGCCATCCAGCCATCTCATCCTCTGTCGTCCTCTTCTCCTCCTGCCCCCAATCCCTCCCAGCATCAGAGTCTTTTCCAGTGAGTCAACTCTTCACATGAGGTGGCCAAAGTACTGGAGTTTCAGCTTTAGCATCATTCCTTCCAAAGAACACCCAGGGCTGCTCTCCTTCAGAATGGACTGGTTGGATCTCCTTGCAGTCCAAGGGACTCTCAAGAGTCTTCTCCAACACCACAGTTCAAAAGCATCAATTCTTCGGCACTCAGCTTTCTTCACAGTCCAACTCTCACATCCATACATGACCACTGGAAAAACCATAGCCTTGACTAGACAGACCTTTGTTGTATTAAATATATATAAATTTAAAGTTTTATACAGTTCTTCAGTTCAGTTCAGTTGCTCAGTCATGTCAGACTCCTTGCAACCCCATGAATTGTAGCACTCCAGGCCTCCCTGTCTATCGCCAACTCCTGGAGTTCACTCAAACTCATGTCCATTGAGTTGGTGATGCCATCCAGCCATCTTATCCTCTGTTGTCCCCTTCTCCTCCCACCTTCAATCTTTCCCAGCATCAGGGTCTTTTCAAATGAGTCAGTTCTTTGCATCAGGTGGCCAAAGTATTGGAGATTCAGCTTCAATATCAGTCCTTTCAATGGATATTCAGACTGATTTCCTTCAGGATGGACTGTTCGGATCTCCTTGCTGTCCAAGGAACTCTTAAGAGTCTTCAACACCATAGTTTATTTATTATTTATTTATTTATTTTAGAGCTTGAACTTCTTTTTTATTTTTTTTTTTACACCATAGTTTAAAAGCATTCAGTTCTTTGGTGCTCAGCTTTCTTTATGGTCCAACTTTCACATCCATATGTGACTACAGAAAAACCATAGCTTTGACTAGATGGACCTTTTTTGGCAAAGTAATGTTTCTGCTTTTTAATATGCTGTCTAGGTTTGTCATAACTTTTCTTCCAAGTAGCAAGTGTCTTTTAATTTCATGGCTACAGTAACCATCTGCAATGATTTTGAAGCCCCCCCAAAACAAAGTCTCTCGCTGTCTCCACTGTTTCCCCACCTATTTCCCACGAAGTGATGGGACCAGATGCCATGATCTTTGTTTTCTGAATGAGTTTTAAACCAACTTTTTCACTCTCCTATTTCACTTAAAGAGGCTCTTTAGTTCTTTTTCACTTTCTGCCATAAGGGTGATGTTATCTGCATATCTGAGGTTATTGATATTTCTCCCAGCAATCTTGATTCCAGCTTGTGCTTCTTCCAGCCCAGCGTTTCTCATGATGTACTCTGCATATAAGTTAAATAAGCAGGGTGACAATATATACAGAATATATGTACTCCTTTCCCGATTTGGAAGCAGTCCGTTGTTCCATGTCCAGTTCTATCTATTGCTTCCTGACCTGCATATAGATGCAGTTCTTAATAGAATTATACAATCATTTTATATTCCATATCTGAGATTGATTCAGTTTCTCTACATATGCATCTTTCTCTCTGACTATTTAAAATGAAAAATCTCACTGATGTTTTATTGCTGTCTCTAAGAAGAGAAACACAGAGGCAACTGCCTTCCCTGGCTGGCCATCAACCACTGCCACATTCTTTTCACATTTTCCTCAAGAAACTGTGCTTATGAAAATCAGCAGCCATGGGGGAAAGTATTATAGGAATCTGAAATGAGGAGGCAAAGATAAAGTTTGAAACCAATGGTCATTTCAAAGGGCAAATATAAGGCCAGGCTTAATTTTTGTTTTAAAATCAGGCATTTTCTCAACCTCTTGTGTATTGTCCTAGATATAAAGCTGTGCCTTGGAATATCTCCCTTCCCTGAAACCACACCAAAGAATCAAGAATATATGTCAGCTTCTTCAGACTGCTGTGGAGTTGGCAAAGGGGCGGCAGTCATGCAGAGTGACAGGGAGAGTCAGGCTGGCAGTCTGTAATTGCCCCATTTGCACTTTAATGGTTCTCTCTGCTGACTTCCATTTTGCAGAACTTCTTTTAATGATCAACAGGCTACATACAAGGTACTTACTGTGCTTTTAAAACTTTTAAAACTACTTAGAGCCACTTACACATTTGGGAAGAATTCCATTTGCAGGGACCACGCTACAACATTAGTTGGGTGAATATGCATTTTAAAGATTACACATTAATGAGACCAAGTAAAATTTGGTCATTTGAACAACTGACCAGGCATGCAAATACTGGGACTCTATGTACAAAAGGAAGTTCTTAATTGGGTCATTGATTTGCATAATTAAAGCAATTCCCTTGGTGTTCTGCTTTAGTCTGACCATAAAATTCACTAGACTGTGGAAGAGGGTCTCCTTGTCAATCAGAAGGATGACAGATCTTAACCCTTTCCCTGCCCAAACTGTACCTGCAGGTTATTTGGTTATCTCCCTGTGATGCACCCAGTATACTAGATCACTGAGGATTTTTCTCTTTAGTTTGGGGAAACACAGAGTCAGAGTCACAAGTTTTGAGTCTTGATTTCTAGACTATACTCACTGAACTCAGGAAAAGAGTGTGGAAGGGAGGCCAAAAGAGTGGACCACGTAGAAGTTAAGAGAATACATTTTTGATCTAAAGATTGTGGCTCCTGGGTTGTGTAACTCTCATCAGTCATGTCCCCTTCTTTATGACCCGAAGGCACCAAAGTGAGGGACAAAGGAAAGGATCTGGGTTAGATAAAATCACTTCCTAAAGCTTGAATGTGGCTGAGCTCATCAGAGTGGGTTCGGAGGACCCTGCTCAAGTATCAGAATGAAGCATATGAAAAGGCCGTTTTCTCTGACAAAACAAGTGGCCATTTTATATGGTTCAATTTGGTTATAAAATGTGTTTCGCTGGAGTTTCCTAACTGGGTCTTAGAGGTTCAGATGCTGATCTCCTTCAATACATTTTCTCAATGTATGTTTTTAAATAACAACTTTATAAGTAAAAGCTGGTATAGCATTTGATAGCTTATGAATTGCTTCAACACATTTAATCTGATTGAATCCTCACAGCCTTATCAGAAAAACACCCCATTATCATTTCTGGGCTCCCAGCACATGGCACTATTCTATTTATTCTCCTTTTCATGGTCCATTCCTTTTCTAACTTCCTAACAGGCTTTTCTGTGTTGGCTGCTTGTTTAAGGGTGAGCATTTCTCAAGGCCCAAGCCTCATTTCTCTTCTCTATCCCAGAAACATCATCCATTTTTACACTAATGACCACATTTTTGTCTCCTACCTGGACCTTTTCTCTAAACTCTACTTCCACTGTTCAAACTGCCAGATGGATACCTGGTATTTAATTTTGCAGCCTGACCTCAAACTCAACTACTTTATAACTGAATTCATCATTTCTTTTCCCTCCTCCCTTCAAGCCTTGTTCTTCCATCTGACTTTTGTACTCCATTAATAGTATCGCCCTTCTCACAAGAACCGAAATTCAATATGCACATCATCCTGGACTCCTCTTTCTCCCTTGTCTTCTATATTCCATCAGTTACCAAGGTTTTCTCATCATTTCTTCATAATTTCTCTCCAGCCACAGGGTCAGAAAATAGAGACAATCACAAGATAATTTACCCATTATTCTCTGAATGCACTCTTACTTCACTAGCCCAAGGAAGACACGGATGAGTTTCCCCATATTCCATAACATTTGTGCCCTTTGAGTGGTAAAGTGAAAAAAGTGCAAGTGTTAGTCACTCAGTCGTGTCTGACCCTTTACAACCCCATGGACTGTAGCCCACCAGGCTCCCCTGTCCATAGTATTTACCAGGCAAGAATACTGGAGTAGGTTGCCATTTCCTTCTCCAGGGGATCTTCCTGATCCAGGGATTGAACTGACTCTCCTGCATTGCAAGCAGATTCTTTTCTGTCTGAGACAGGAGGGAAGCCCCTTCAAATTCAAGAGCGTCAGGTAAAAAAATAAGAAGACAAAGCGTTTCCTGGGGGCTGTTTAGCTTGGGGCTACTGGGTTGGGGAACTGAGGCAAAGAGGGACTTTTGGACAGTTAACCTGGGGAATCCAGACTTTAAATTCACAACACTAAATAAATGGGAGACCCCAAGGAATTCCAAGGAAGTATACAGAATTGCAGAGGAAGATGGATTTGGCTCTGAGATCCTAATTTCCTGCAATTTCAAACATTATTTTAGCCCTCAAGACAAAGAAAGTGATACATTGCAACTGTCAGAACAGCAAAGCAACCCCTATTTCAATTTTTTTCTATTTCTTCTTCCTGAGTAGAAGTAGAGGTACACATTGCTAATTCCAGACTAGGTTGATGAGAAAGATAATGTAAAAATGTAAATAAGTAAACTAATTTAATTAGATGATTGGGAACAATGCAAACGTGACCATAGAGAAAGACACAGCAGAGAAAGAGTGGTCACCAAGGAGATGCTCCATACGCTTCAGTTCAGTTCAGTCCATTTGCTCAGTCGCGTCTGACTCTTTGCGACCCCATGAACCGCAGCACGCCAGGCCTCCCTGTCCATCACCAACTCCCCGAGTTCACTCAAACTCATGTCCATCGAGTCAGTGATGCCATCCAGCCATCTCATCCTCTGTCGTCCCCTTCTTCTCCTGCCCCCAGTCCCTCCCAGCATCAGGGTCTGGGTCTCAGCAATTTGTTGCAAAATTATTATAATAGTCAATTTATACATATAATGTATGTAAAGATTAAGTCAGGGGACACAAGACTGATGCGTACATTAGGGAGAGCAATGATGTTTCAAATATCAAAACCATACATGTCCAGGTGATATTTGTAAACTCTATACATTGACACTTCATTCCCAAAGGGGTGATAGAGCAGTAAGGTTCACACAGACTTGGAGTTGTGCTTTTCCATTACCAATTGCCATTTTACTTCATTTTTAGGTTTCAGCTTCTTCCGTGGACTGTAGCCTACCAGGCTTCTCCGTCCATGGGATTCTCCAGGCCAGAATACTGGAGTGGGTTACCATTTCCTTCTCCAGGGGATCTTCCCGACCCAGGGATTGAACCTGGGTCTCCCGCATTGGAGGCAGACGCTTTAACCTCTGAGCCAGTCCCTTTTTTCTTTATCTCTACAACATGGGAATTAATGATGATGTCTACCTCATAAGTTGTAAGGATTTAGTGAAATAATGCATGGAAAGCACTTAGCTTTAGTAGACTTTAGTAAGAATCCAATTACTCATAACTTTATCATCATAGTGTTATTATCCTGTTTTCATGTAAATGTGCACTGAGAAATAAAGTCAAGCTGAGGAGAGTGCTATTGTTAGGCAAATACTCATACTTCTTAACCTATAGTCATAGTTATTCAGGTGGAATGAGGATAGATGCTAGTGAATTGGTAATAGTTTGAGCAGGTGAGTGCAGAGCTCTTTTGTGTTTAAGCACCATAATTTAGTGTGTTTGAAAAACCCACAATAACTTACAGCAAATTATTATTCATTATGGTATATTACATGATGGAATACTCTAACAAAAGCATGATGCTTGTCAGTCCTAAGCCTTAGGGTGAGTCTCATTTGATTCAAAGAGCCATGGTTGGTGTCCAGCTAAAGCAGGTCTCCCTAATCTCTATGATAGAAATGCCAGTAGTTCCCAAGGAGAAGACAAGAAGATCAAGGCCTCAACATACCTACTTGAACTACTATAAAAGTTATTCAAAGGGCACCCCAATAGGATGCACTTAATCCAGGAAGGGGGGAGGGGCCCTTTTGTATATTCCTCTCATGAGATGGAAGGAATGGAGGATTCTCTTTTCAGGGACAGTGTTATAACACCAGCATACTGATCATCCAGCACATAAGCAAGGTGTGGGAGAGGAGACCATAAGACTTAAATATCTCACAAGGAAAAGGCTTATAAGAGGTTAAAGAACTTTTTTCAAATTATAAATACATTTATATTATTATTGTTTATTCCAGAGATCAGAATTTGTTAAAGCTAAATGAACAGTTAATGGGCTACTTTATGTTTTATCTTTGTATCATCATTAAATTAGAGAGTTTTCTCTTAAGGATGCTAGGAGGCAAGATGGTTTCAGTTTTTTGTATTTATTGTTATTGTTCTTTCATTAATATCCAATGAATTATTCCTAAAGAATTAACAAAGGCACTGATGATACCAGATTCCTCTTTTCCACTATCTCAAATGTAGAAAACAGCATTTTTTGCAAACCTTTTTTTTTCCCCCAAACTCATTTCTTTGATCTTCATTTGGCCTCAAATTGATCCCTCCCCACCCTCCAATGAACATTAGAAGGAGGAGGAGGCTGGAGAGGAAGTGAGAAGGTTGGAAGAATATCATGGTATTCACAGCCTTTCCCTACTCGTGCCCAGCACTTAGAGGAAGAAGCTCCAATATATAACCAAGACAACACCACACCTTCATTCATTTGTCCTTTTATATACAACTGCTTAAATTAGCTTTATGTTCCCAGAAGATAGAAATAAGGTCTATTTTCAAACTGTGTTCAGGATCTAGCACCTTGCTTAATCAATGTTAAATAGTAACAGTGCATTTTAATTGGCCTACTTTCAGAGCATCAGATTAAATTATTCTGCTAATTAATTGGTTGATCTCATATTTCACTTGTATTGTCAGGTTATTATTTTTCCCTTAAGGACTCAAGATACCACTGACAGTTCAAATACTTCTTCATTAATTACCAAGTCTTAGATTTCACATAATCTTATTATAATTATTTTGATATCATATTTATTGAGGACCAGCATGTATTATGAGTGATTAAGAACAGAGAATTAGTTTCACCTCTTCTCACTAATATGCACATTGGTTCATTGCTCAAAATCCAATGAAAGGTATACTTGGCTTGGCAGAAGACAGCCTTCAATTAGGTTTAATTAGCTAGACATTAAACTAGTTTCATGTAAGTGATCGATAAACATTTTATAACATTGGATCAAGTTTCTGTTTCACTAGCCAAATGTTTCCTGTTAATCGGCTCATCCTGTCTTCCCTAGGTAGCTGTGATATATAACTAGACCAATCGCTGTACTTTAAGAGAGAACCAGGCAAATTGGTAGGTTTTAAGGGAAAAAGAAGCAAGTCAGAGAAGGATTTTAAAGTCAACACAGGTCAAATGGCTAAAGAAACTAAGCTGAGCTTGGAAAACAGAAAATGTGGTGAGACACAAAAGCTACATGAAGTATTTAGAAGAATTTACATAGATAATAAATGGATTGATTTCATATAACAGAACAAAGTCCAATGGGTGGATGTTACAGGGAGAAAACATTTTGCACAATATAAGAAAAAAATAAGCAAAGTGCTAGAATAATATACACATTGGAGGACCCTTATATAGAGTCCCCTGTCACTCCTGGAGGTGCTAAAGAGGATAATTTTAAAAAATTCAATTAGTAATTATGAATGCCTACTATGTGAGAAGCATTTATAATTTGCATGTAAGGCAATAAATAAATAAATAAATAAAATGCTATTTTAAAAAAATAACCACAGGGTCTACCTTCAAAGCAGGCCCTGGTGCTCAGTAAATGTCAGTGGATTCCCAAAGTCTAAGTTCCTTGAGGATGAGAAAAATATACCAAGTATAGTTCTACAGTGTACCTTGAGGAGATACTGAGCTCTGCCTATGAACCTGCTTCTTCTTATGAGTCTCATAGGAATTAGTCCTTCATGTCACGGTCTCTATGTGTTTGCTTTAACTCACTCTAGATAAATTGCTTCTTGGTGTTAATATTTTTGTTACATGTCTAAGTACCCGATAGCTTCCCAAGGACCAACAGTGGTCTTTCTAGAGGCCTCCTGTGCCTGCTCTCCCTCTCCTCCTCATACTCATTGGGCTGCTTCCTTTGTTTCACCTAATCCACAGTTTGTTTGCCCCTCTTGTACTATGAGGCAGAGGGGAAAATAACAATGACCCAACACTCATCTGCACTTGCAACAAACAGAAGTTGTTGCCAAGGCAACCGCACCAGAGAGTCCTGCATCCAGCCAACAGGGTGTGAAGGGAGTTTGAGATGAGCTCACTTGAAGAGCAAGGGGACCCTTCAGGAGAAAAGCTGCCCTGATAAAGGAACCAAGGATTTGTCATTCCAAGGGATAGCTTTATCTCTTTCTCAATAAAGAGAAGAGCTTGTGAAAGCCCTGAAAGCAGGCAGGTTGGGTAAACAAGATGGGATTTCAAAGGATCTCGTTCAATTAATCTGACTATGGGCAGATCAGAGCAGTTGTGCTTGTGGGAACATGCAGAGGGAAAACTTTAGGGCAAGGAGACACAAGAAAAGGTGGCAGGGCATTAAACACACTTCTGAACCAGGGTGTACACTCATAGAAGTGCCTGCCTTTATGTCTACAATGCCTTTTGTCCAGGATCCTGCCAGCACAGCATAGATATTACCTCCCTGGGCTTCCAAACTCCCCTGCGAGCCTCACCAGATCAAGGGTGGGGATTATTTTACACATGGGAAAATTGGCACTCAAAAGCAGCACATGTGCCAAGGCCCATTCACAAATCAGTGGCATAGCCAGAGACAGGAACAGGTGAAAATAACAATACATGTCTTTCTTTTTTTGTTGCTTCTTAACATCTTCCCTGCTGGGTCAAGATCTAGTTCACAAAACAAGTTTAAACAGCCAAATTCTTCCTTTTCCCCCAACATGGTGACTTTATATTCTCTGAAAGTAATTGTTTAAGCCCTGACACTGCAGACAGAGAGGAGGGTCAAGGGTGAGCTTGTGGACTACAGAGATCATGTGAGAATGTCCCTGAATAGTACTGCAGCTGCTCTGGACTTTGCTCTCCTGGTTTACTGGCAGTAATTTTAGGGGATTCATTTTGGCACCTCCCAACCATGCAAATTCTCAATCTGGGAATCTTAATCAATAAACAAATGTTTATTGATTTCCTACCATGTTCAGACCTAGTGCCATGACTAAATAACAAATGTTAGCTTTGGTACTCTCCTGCCCCCAAATACTATATATCTACCACAGAGCCTTCTACAGAAGAAGTACTAAAAATATGTAGTGAACAGTAAATAAACAAAGAGAAAATGAAAACAAAGACACCATAGACCATATGGCAGAGCGCAGCAGGGTTCTGGACAAGTGGAGTATTGGGACTTGAAGCCAGGGGAGCCTTGATCAAAGAGGGGTCCTTGAACCAACTGTCAGAGGCTCGTCCTCTGAATGGAATCGTATGGCACCAGCCACAGATGAAACAGAGCTGTACACACACCATTTCACAGTATCTTTCACGTGTGCTTCCGTGAAAACATATGATGAATAAATGGATGGGTGAATCAACATCCCAAGATAGTCATCACTGTCAGCATCATCAGCATGACCAGCACCATCATCTAATGCCACTTTCCATTGCAGCAGAAATTCATAGCTGATACTCAGTTAATGAGACCTCTGAGTTCTCACACAGTACAGAAGGCCAAGGTCAGGGGGGGTCTGAGTCTTGCCTCTGCCCCTTTATACCCTTATGTCCTTAAGACAAGGCTCCAAGGCTCTGACTCTTGCTTTATAAAATATGAATGAAATAATTATATTTACCTCAGTGGTTTTGGTAGGGATGAAATTAACTAATGCATGCAAAGATGCCTTGCAAACTGCAAAACAGGGTACAAATCTCAGTCATTACTGCCATCAATAATGTAACTTAGCATGTCATGAATTGATGTCACGTGTTCCATTCTTTTCCCACCAAAGTACTGTCATATATCACAGGCCATTTAAGATAAGTAAGTCAAAGTTGATGGAAAATTATTTTGTTCCAAGGTCTAACAGCCAAAAGTGGGGTCATGTTTCAGACTCCTGGCCTGAACCCCTTCCACAAAGCAGCTCCTAGAAGGCCAGCTTAGCAGATTCGTGTTGTAAGGATAGAAGCTGAATGTTTGCCTTTCTCTCTTCTCTGTTCTCATCTCTCAGTGTCACCACATCAAAGCAGGATTGGAAACATTTTTTCAGTTGTTTCCTGTCTCTATCCTCACTCAAGGCCAGATGCTGCTCCTCTTTACTAAAGACTGTGGCAGCCCTCAGTCAGCCTCTGAGCTGGAGTCCTTCCCCTGTCACACTCCAGTCTGGACTCTGATGTTAAGTTAGCTTTCTCAAGCATCATGTGAACAGGGGACTGTCCTTCTCAACCCCTTCAAGAAGCTTCCGATTGCTTCTTTTCCTAAAAGCCCCCTTCATGGAGTTTGAACCTTTTATTGGATGCCCTCCAGCTTTCACAGAGCCCAGAGTTTAGGTGGGGTGGGACTATGTCCAGTTATCATTGTATTTACCAGCTCCTTGCAGAATACTAGTCCCCATTAGATCCTTGATATGAATTTACTCACTTAGAGGAATCAGACTGAACCCTACAAAGCAGCCACTCTTCCAACTTCCCCTCCGTGTCCTTACACACAAGCTCACAAATTCCCAACCACATCTCATATCCACAGATTTCATCAGTTCAGTTCAGTTCAGTCGCTCAGTCGTGTCCGACTCTGCGACCCCATGAATCGCAGCACGCCAAGCCTCCCTGTCCATCACCAACTCCCGGAGTTCACTCAGACAAGAAACACTTGATACAGACAGCTCCAGCGGGCATGGTAATTCATGATATTTACCCTTCTTCTCCCTTCCTGTACTCCAGTAGCTGTCTTCTCATTCATCACCTTTCCTGGCTTGGTGGCAGCAATTCCCTCACCCACCAATCTCACACAGGCATCCATTATCCGTCACGTTTTGCACAATATACTTGCTGTCACGCCACAGAACTACCCTCCCCAGGCTTCTCCAGCAAGACATGGGCCCATCTCCCAGTTAGAACTGTGTTCGAGTCCCCTCCAGCAGAAGCCCCTCCAAACACCCTCCCAAATACTCTTCCATGGGGTCTATTTCAAAATGGGACTCTCTTCCACAGCAGCCAATTGGTATTGAGTGCCTGTTATTTATAGGTCCTACTATGAGATGCCAAGAAAGTTACTTGATGTGTGTTTTAATCCCTCTTTGGGGACCTTAAGATGAAGTTGGTGATACAAGAAGGATACATCAGATAGTTATGATGGCTTACAAGATCCTTACATCTGTAGGCATTTCTTTTCTACCTTTACATGTGATCTATTTATGCAGCTGGAGCCAGCTGCCCACTGGTTGTTTTTGTATCTGTATTCCTTCTGCGCTCTGCTTGTTTGTAAAGATATCTGAGTGTCAATTCTACTCAGGGGTCATTGTATACATTTTTAATTGGAGGATAATTGGTTTATAATATTGTGTTGGTTTCTGCTATACTAAAACATTAGTTAGCTATAAGGATACATATGTTTCCTCCCTCATGAGCCTCCTGCCTACCCCACTGTGTAATTTTTTTTTTTCTTTTATGACTGCCTAAGCTAATGGCACCCCACTCCAGTACTCTTGCCTGGAAAATCCCATGGATGGAGGAGCCTGGTAGGCTACAGTCCATGGGGTTGCTAAGAGTTGGACATGACTGAGCAACTTCACTTTCACTTTTCACTTTCATGCATTGGAGAAGGAAATGGTGACCCACTCCAGTGTACTTGCCTGGAGAATCCCGGGGACAGGGGAGCCTGGTGGGCTGCTGTCTCTGGGGTCGCACAGAGTCGGACGCGACTTAGCAGCAGCAGCAGCAAGCTCTCCTACCAGAACAGAAGTAGAGGGTTGTTACACTTAGGTACTTTCTATCACTCCACAGACTGCTACATGCAATGGCTTTCAGGAAGCGCTGGTGATGGAAGCTGGCTAAAAGAGGTCATCTGACCTTGTTATCATTGCCACACACACAGAGAGATCTGGAAGCACTGACCTCCATTAGAATCTCAATGCCACCCTTTCCAGAAGAATGTTAATCAACTCATATCAACTTCCTTGTGATTGAGGGACTCCATAACTTAATCTGACACCAGATTTTGAGATATGACTACGCCTGCAAACAGGTGCCTAGGATCACAAAAATCTCTACA
Source organism: Capricornis sumatraensis (assembly GCF_032405125.1). Taxonomy (NCBI): domain Eukaryota; kingdom Metazoa; phylum Chordata; class Mammalia; order Artiodactyla; family Bovidae; genus Capricornis; species Capricornis sumatraensis. The sequence continues at coordinate 65,875,719 of NC_091082.1, forward strand.
ATTTTACCATAGTTCTTCAAGATATTGCTTTCTTCATCTCCTTCTAAATTCTTTCAGAATATGTTGTCTCTCTTATGCTCTAACACATAACATCATTACCTCCTAGCTGATTGACTGATTCATTCAAAAATATTTATTATCTCTCTATATTGTATACTGGTGATAAAACAACATGGTCATCTCTGATGAAAATAATTTACTGTCCAAAAAAATAAATAGCTTACTTTCTAATGAGAAAAACAGGTAAGAACACAGGAAACCCAAAGTGCATGGGTGAAGGTAGGAAAAGAGTTCAATTAAAGCCAATAAGTGGGTGACCTAACCCAGGAGGGGCTGATTTCCTCAAAAAGGTAGCAACAAAATTGGATCTGAGGATGAATAAAAGTCCTTAGTGAGATACAGGAAGAAGGAGAGAAACACCTGAAGATGTAAGGAATTTGTAAGCCATGTAACTATGTTGTGCATATTTCTTGTATCACCAACTTCATCGTAAGGTCCCTAAAGGCAGGAACTAAACACATATCACGTCACTTCCTTGGCATCTAATATGAAGACCTGTCTCTAGCAGGCAAACTATATCTACTGGCTACTGTGAGAATCTTATTTTGATGTGTCTTAGTTGTCAAATTCTGAGGAAAAGTACTAGCCTTCAGGGGAGACAGCCTGCTCATCCACTGGCATAACTGACAAAGAGATGGTCATAATATGCAGGCGGTGGGGAATCCTCCACTCTTTCCTTGTTAGAGAGTCTAGAAGAGAATGGGACATCTCCGCCCTCAACTATAATCCTGTACACTGCCAATATCCTGAGACAGGGAAGTCAGGAGATCTGGGAAACCTAGCCACATCAGAAAGTGAGGAGAGCAATGTCTGAAGACCTTTTTGCAGGCCTCTGTTGCCCGGCGCAGGGCCTGGAGGTTTGAAAGAAGCACCTAGAAAGGTCACTATCTACTCCCACTTAGGAACCTATTCATAATCATGTCTGTTCTAAAGAGCTTCTCTTTGTTCTCACAATTAGGAAAAGGAGGTAGAAGGATGATGCCCTCATTCAGATGGGCTTGTCCAGTGATCCTCCCCAGAGAGAGCAGAGAACCAGCTCAGGGAGGGGCAGAGAGATGGCAGTGTGGTATCAGAGACCCACCCTCGTCCCCTCCCCTCAGCCCTACCTGGCTCTTTACCAAGTCAGACTAGAAGCACTACTTGCTCCAGTCCCAAGTTACTCAGATGATTTACTCATAAGCCAATGGTGTAAATGTTGGAGAACATAGATTTTAAAATGCTTGACTTTTCTGAAAATGCCTGGATAACATGAGCTGTAAATAACTAATACTCAGCAAGTAAAACCTGCTACTTGAACAGCAGGATTTTGAGCTCTTAGGAGATTCTACCCATAAGTCTCCCAAGTCTCTCAAGGCAAGAGTCTTTACAAAGTCATCTTCAACTAAGCTAGGAAATCTATGAAGAGAAATGGAAAAGACATGTATAGGGGCAGCTGGGAGCAAGTGGAAGTGAGAAAGTTAGCATAGGAGCTCTTGATCACCTGCATAGCTTCAGACCGGTATTCTGCTGAGGCATTACAGAATGTGGAAAATGGTAAGAAGGAAGAAAAAGAATATGTATATGTGTATAACTGTGTCACTTTGCTGTACAGCAGAGATGGACACAACAATTTAAACTAATCATATTCAATAAAAAATAAACATATCTGAAACCAATAAATCAAGACAAAAATTTTAAAGGAAAAAAAAAACAAAGATCATTTAAAAAAACAGATGAGCGTTTCCCTGGTGGTCCAGTGGTTGGGAATTGCCTGCCAATGCAGGAAATACGGGTTTGGTTCCTGTTCTGGCAAGTAAGTGGTGAACCGCAACTACAGAGCCCATGTGCTGTAAATACTGAAGCCTGAGGGTCCTGGAACCCGGGCTCCACAACAAGAGAAGTAGCTGCAGTGAGAAAACTGTACACAGCAGCTACAGAGTAGCCCCTGCTCTCCACAACTAGAGAAAGCCCACGCATAGCAATGAAGACTCGATAGGGTCAAAAAAAAAAAAAAAAAAAAAGATAAAATGCAGACTAGAAATAAAAGACCAGCAATGTTAAAAGGAATAACAGATAACAAGAAGCAACAAGCCAAAAGAAAGACTTAAAGTTTAGGCTAAACATCTCAAATGATTAAGGGCTGGAAAATAAGGCGGAGCCAAATAAATGGTGAGAAAACAAAAGCCCTGAGCTATCAAGTCAAGAGATTAAAATGTGGAGTTAAAAGATGTAAGAGTGTGATAAAGCTAAAATCCGAAGATAAACTTAGAGCTTTGGGGAACCAGGGCTAAAAATCAATAGAAAGAAAGAACAAGCTCATATGCCAGGAGGTGGGGGGAAGGGCAGGGAAGAAGAGAAAAAAGAGCTGGTGAGAAGCAGATAAGAGAGGGTCTGATGGGAGGGTCTTGAAACCTCAGCTTCTGAACCGGAAGCAGGCTGCTCTGGCCACAGCCTCCTTGTTGCTTATCAGAGACAAATGCATCTAGAGTCAAATGCAGCCATTTCTATTGTGACCCTAGGGTGCTTCTGGAGATTTCTGACACAACATCAGGCTTCAGTTTCACTCTGCCTATGAGGAAGAGGAAAGATGTATAGGTCTTCCAGAGCTGGGCCATGTAACTAACCTCCTCAGATCCCACCAGCTTTGATGACATTACCTTTTCCCAGAGGAAAAACTACTCTCAGCCCTAGGTCAGCTCTGCATCAGAGCGCTTGGCTTGAGGGTCAGGAATCCGGTACTCGTGACCCCACACTGCCCCCACAGCGACCTGACAGCTGCTGCCAATCTCCTAACCACTCTTGCTTGTCTGATGTTGAAAAACCACTCAGCACGTCTGATGTTGAAAAACATATCAGTAGCTCAATTATATCCAGTGCATCCAAACCAAGCTGGGCCAAGGCAAGGCTGTCAAGTGGAGCCACTAGGGTCTCCCTAGGTCCTGTCTCCCAGAGTCCCAGCTGTTTTCCCCTTTCTGCTTCCCAGGTCTTTCTCCTGTTGGTGCACTCCCACCCTGTGACCCTGCTTTTTGGATCATGAGCTAAGCTCAACATCTTTCTGGTACTCTGGGGCACACCTGAATATCCCATAGGGTTGACCTTATTTCTGTGGAAGCCTGGGCAAGGCAGCTTCTCTTTCTTCCAGTGATAACATACTCTGACTCTAATTCCAACCAGCTGTCTTACAGCATTTGTCACAAGGGAGGCCAGGAGAGTATGTTTTTGATTCTGTGTAAAACCATCCTGACTGCTAGAAAAACAAAGCAGAACACATGCTGTATGAAGAATAAGCCCATCACATCACGGTCCTGAGTGAGGGCAGGCCAATCCATTTTTAAAAATCGAGACACTTTATGGGGAAGCAAATCTCTCAGATTTCCCTTGTTCTTTGCCCTCAACTAATTCTTCGAAATGGAAAGACAGCACCAGCGGAGAAATACGTCCTGGTGTTACTAACATAGAGAGATCCTGGGAAACAAGAGAAGGTTTTGTGAGCATTGAGGTGATGTCCATTCAGAGCTGTCATGTCTGACACTGTTTCCTGTCTCTTCACCTTAATAATGAGTTTCCAGAAATCAAGTGGTGAAGGCTCCCTGAGTAATGCAATGGGAGAGGAATCCGTCTGTGATGCCGCAAGTGACAACACAGACCAGTTTTCATGTTGCTTAAAGCACGCGCTATGCCATTCTCCTAGTCCAACAGCTCACAAAACCTGTCCATGGAAATGACACTGGAGGAGCCTATCAGCTCTAGAATACCAGATCTTCCTCCGACAAACTACACTTGCAGATGGAGCAACTAATTAGGTCCCATGTGCTGAATGCAGAGAACTTTAAAATAATCATTTTTTTTTTTTTTTCAGGGTAACCTGAGGCTGGAGAAAACAATGGGCAATTTAATGCAGGTGACTGTGAAGTGTTGACTTCAGCAGGGGATCCATGGAGTGAGCCCAGTGTGAGAGTTTATGGGTCCAGAGTGGGCCAGGCAAGTGAGTGAATGTTTTGCTTGGCTAATTACACTCCTAGAGTGTCCTCCTGACAAAGGCTGACCTCCTTTGGAGATGTGGGTCAAGGTGGGGAGGAAATATCTTTTGTTTGTTAATCCCAGTGCTACTTATTTCCCCTGGGGCTGGATTAGTGTCCTTTCAAAGAAGAGCCAGAAAAACAGTAATCAGTGTGTCAGCTTATCAACTGGGGGCTCACAGCTTTACCATTCAACAAACAACAGTCACTCAAGGGCGAACTTAGGTAGGGATGTAGTGTTTGTTAAAGCGCCATGAATGTAAACTGGTGCAGCCACTAAGGAGAACAGTATGGTTCCCTAAAAACATTAAAAATAGAGCTACCTCTGATCTACTCCTGGGCATATATCCAGAGAGAACCATGGTTCAAAGGTCACGTGCATCTCAAGGTTTATTGCAGCACAAGTTTACGACAGCCAAGACATGGAAGCAACCTAAATGTCCATCTACAGCTGAGTGGATAAAGAATATGGGGTGCATACATACAATGGAATATTACTCAGCCATTACAAAAGGAAACAATGCCATTTGTAGCAACACAGAGGGACCTGGAGATTATTATACCAAATGAAATAAGTCAGAGAAAGATAAATATCATATGATACAATTTATATGAGAAATCTAAAAACAGTGATACAGATGTTTACTTACAAACAGAGACAGATTCATAGACATAGAAAAGGAGCTTATGGTCACCAGAGAAAAGGTGAGGGATAGGGATAGGTTGGGAATTTGGGATTGACATAGTACACTCCTATATTTAAAATAGACAACCAACAAAGATCTACTGTATGGCACAGGAAACTGCTCAATAATCTGTAATAACTTAAATGGGAAGAGAATTTGGAAAATAGATATATGGGCGCATGCGTGCATGCTCAGTCGCTTCAGTTAAGTCCAACTCTTTGTCACCCTATGGACTGTAGCCCACCAGGCTCCTCAGTCCATTAGATTTTCTAGGCAAGAATACTGGAGTGGGGTGCCATGCCCTCCTCCAGGGGATCTTCCCAACCCTGGGGTTGAACCTGCATCTCCTGCATTGAAAGGAAGAGTCTTTTCTGCTGAGCCACCAAGGAAGTCCCAGATATATGCGTATGTATAACCAAATCACCTTGCTGTATAACTGAAACTAAGATAACATTGTAAATCAACTATAATCCAATATAAAATAAAAATTTAAATAAATAAATTCCACATACAAGAAATATATAGAAAAAAATCTATTGATTGATTGCTTGATCTATCTATTGAGAGACAGGAAAAATGCAAATGTGATGAAAAAATTTAGAATAAAATTCCCAGATTTTCTCTTTAACCAGAAGCTCCCACTCCCAACTTTTAGGAAGCACATGCACATCCAGACACCAGAGGGCACACACCACTGCCCTGGCTGGATCTTATTTGAGATACAACCATATCTGAGCCTAGAAGAAGTAATGACTCTTATTATTCAGTTCAGTTTGGCAGCCATGAAGTCCACACACATCAGGTTTTTGACACCGCCATTTCTCCTTCCAGGCTTTTCTATAGGTAGAAATCTAGAGCAATGCCTCAACCTTCTTAGTGACTGAGGAATTCAACTCAATTGTGTCTCAGTTTTGTAGAAACCGTACTCAGCTGACTCACCTCCCATTCTCTCAGAACTCAGCCTGGACACATCCCTACCTTCTGTCCACAGAACCTCTCTGAACCTCCGTGGATATGAGTGCCGTCAGTGACCCATAAGTGTCTGTGTTTTGCGGTGTTTGTGAACATACTCTCAACCTTTTGTATCTTCTTCTGTTACGAATTGCTTCACACATTTTGACTCACAGTCAGAAAGTGACTGTACCCGAATTCATCTATTTTAAGAATGTTCTCTCTGCTGAACACTAGATGAGGTTTTGCACTTCTCGTCTTAGGTCCAAGCACATGTTCCTTCTATACAGGGATTTTCCACCAGTGGAAACAAACCTCAGCACAAATATTTTAACAACCCTGCTTTTTTTTTTTTTTTTCCCTTATGCCTACTGACCCAACAGTAGTGGGGTGAAGAATGGGAATTCTTAATCCATAAAGAAAATTTAGCTTAGAGTGAATCATTGAAGATTTCAAAAGTGAAAACAAACCAAAAAAAAGACACATTTATAAAATCTGTTAATATGGAGTAAAATGTTCAGACTGTGTGAGCATTAACCAAACTCTCCTTCTTAAGCCTCAGTATTGTTAATAAGGCACTTGATACAGAGTGGCAGGGAAAGAAAGAGATAGGTTGAATTGAGAATGTAAAAAGTTCAGTTTCCCATGGTAAGTGACAAGCCAAACATGAAATGATCCTTTTAGGAAGCCACCACTTGGAATACATCAGCTGGAATATGCTATTGTTTAAAAATAAAGAAAAGAAAAAGTCAAGCAACTCAATTTCCTTTTACGAGCGGGATTCAGCTAGGGTAGCTGTGCAGGATAGGGATGTCTATTTTATTTTCAGATGCACGTATTATGGAAAGAGTCCACACGAGAGCCATGAATGTTACCATAATTCTTGAAGGAGCCATCAAAGAGAATGGGTTATGGAGCTGGATGACGGATGTGCACGTCCTTCTAGCAGTCCCACTTAAGAACAATGTGACAAGGACTGGAGTTCTGCGTGCAGATTGTGATACAACTGTTTGCATATTATATGTCTGTGTGCCCCTCTATTGCCTGCCTGCCTTAAATCACCATTTCCTAGGTACCTACCCAAAACGCTTATCTGCTCTTACCCAACATCTAATGGGCAATCACGTAGACGTAATCCATTTGGACTCCTAGAATTGTAGGCTGGAGGAAACCTTAGAGATACTTTTATAACTCAATTCTTATTCAATAACATGTATTTCCCTCAAATTATAAAATTGGCATGGACTCATTTTAAGGAATATGAAAAACAGTGTGAAAGTGAAATAATCTATAATTCACTTATCCTTTCTGAATTTCTTCTTAGGTTGTTTTGGTGGGAGGATGGTGTCTATACATATAAAAATATTTGCATATATAGTAAATATATATGTGTGCATATATATATACAAACATATGCGTATGCACATGCTCACACATTTTTAAGTTTACAAAATTGAGATTATACTGCAAGTGCAGCTTTTAACAATAGGTACATGATGTGAATTTTCCTATATCAGTAAATATTCTTCAAAAGCCACAATTAAAAAAAATAATTTAGTGAGGTGAAATACACATAGTATAAAATTAACCTTTTTAAAATGAACAATTCAGTGGCAGCTACTACATTCACCATGCTGTGCAACCGCCACCTCTCTCTAGCTCCACCTCATTTTTGTCACTCCAAGATAAAACCCCATATCCATTAAATAGTCTTTCTCCATTCTTCCCTCCCCTGCTTCCATAACCTGTACACTACCAATCTACATTCTGTCTCTATGAATTACCTATTCTGAATATTCCATATACATGGAATCATGCAACCTGTGATCCTTTTGTGTCTGACTTCTTTCCCTCAGAATGAAGTTTTTGAGGTTCATCCACATTGTACAGGCTTCATACTTTTTTATGGCTGAGAAGCAGCTCACAGCATGTATATATCACAGTTCACACTGCCATTCACCAGTTAATGGTATTTGGACTGTTTCCACCTTTTGGTTATTGTGAACAGTGCTGCTGCGAACACGTGTATACATAAACTTCTTTGAGTTCTTGTTTTCAGTTTTTTTGGGTAAATATGAAAAAGAGGTATTATAGGATCATATGATAATTCCATTTAACTCCTTAAGTAACCACAAAATTATTTTTCATACCTTTTGGATCATTTAACATTTCTACCAGCAATGTACCAGGGGCTTCCCTGTTGGCTGAAACGGTAAAGAATCTGCCTGCAGTGAAGGAGACCTGGGTTTGATCCTTGGGTCGGGAAGATCTCCTGGAGGAGGAAATGACAAACCATTCTAGTATTCTTGCCTGGAAAAGCCCATGGACAGAGGAGCCTGGCGGACCACAGTCCATGGGGTCACAAACAGCTGGACACAACTGAGCAACTAACACTTTCGCTTTCACACTTTCCAGCAACACACAAGGGTTCTATTTTCTCCACATCCTCACCATTACTTGCTATCTTATGTTTTAAAAAAATCTGTAGTAGCATCTCTTATTGTGGGCATTAAATGGTACCTCATACGGTAAACCCACAATTTTTAAATGTCATCTGGTTTTTCCATAATATGTTAACCGGTTCCTATCCTTTCTTGGCATTTAGTTTGTATTGAAATTGTCCCTACTGTAAATAAATATATGATGAAATCCTTCAGTTCAGTTCAGTTACTCAGTCGTGCCTGACTCTTCGTGACCCCATAAATTGCAGCACATGCAATTGCATCCAGGCCTCCCTGTTCATCACTAATTCCCGGAGTTCACCCCAAGTCATGTCCGTCAAGTCGGTGATACCATCAAGCCATCTCATCCTCTGTCGTCCCCTTCTCCTCCTGCCCCCAATCCCTCCCAGCATCAGGGTCTTTTCCAATGAGTCAACTCTTTGCATGAGGTGGCCAAAGTATTGGAGTTTCAGCTTTAGCATCAGTCCTTCCAATGAACACCCAGGACTGATCTCCTTTAGGATGGACTGGTTGGATCTCCTTGCAGTCCAAGGGACTCTCAAGAGTCTTCTCAAACACCACAGTTCAAAAGCATCAATTCTTCTGCGCTCAGCTTTCTTCACAGTCCAACTCTCACATCCATACATGACCACTGGAAAAACCATCGCCTTGACTAGATGGACCTTTGTTGGCAAAGTAATGTCTCTGCTTTTTAATATGCTATCTAGGTTGGTCATAACTTTCCTTCCAAGGAGTAAGTGTCTTTTAATTTCATGGCTGCAATCACCATCTGCAGTGATGAAATCCTTACACGATACATAAATCTTTAATTAAATCTCATTATTTCTTAGTGAAAGTTCCTGGGGGCAGTCATCTGATTTTGCAGATGAAGAAGCTAACATTTTCTGGGACCATAACTTGGGTTGCCTTATAACTCAGCCTGTGCTTTCCATTGATTTTTTTTTATGAGGTTGGGTCAGTTTTTCATATGTTAGATGTGTCACTAATTGGGTTAAACTCAGCTAAAACACAGTGAATTCTTCAATGTCGCGTCTGATGTTCTGTGGAACTGATGAATCCAAGGCTATTTGTAGCACTATTTTAACTCATTCTGTTTTTGTTCTACATAGAAAAAGGGCTGTAAACACAGCGAAACACTGTGTGATCACACACGGTGTTATGCACTGGATACCATTAACAAATTAACATGCATCGCCTTGAATAAAGTCTACCATAACTCCATCAATTCTGCATGTGCTAGAGACTCCTAGTGGAGCATGCTCAGCTCAGTCATACTGCGTCACCTGCCCTTCTGTGACATTGTTTTGCCACCTTCATGGTGTTCTATGGGTGGATAGGAGAATGATATGTAGATTTGTGCTGTCATTGGTAGACCTCTATTTAAATGGCATTTTCAATGAGGTTTGAGGTGGTAAGACAGGGAGATGCAGTGATACATTTTGAAGTTTTTAGTGCGATCCCAAAAAGAAATATATCCAGCCACATACAGTGCATAAAACTACAGTCTGTTTCCCCTCTAATTGGTAATAAATGTAAATGTTTAGTTATGCCTGACTAGGGAGCTATGAACAACACATCTGTCTGACTGCTTTTGCAGGCTTCACAAGGACTGCGGCATTTATACCATCTGTAGCTTGCGAAGGAAGGAAGAGACAGAGAGAAAGTGAGGCTGAAATACAGAGAATGGATATTACTAGAGGTGCATAGGGAATTGACTCATTCAACAAATATTTATTGAACATCTATTATGGCCTGGGAACCAGGCAAGAAAAAAGAGGGAGATAATAAATATCTTCCCTTCCAAAATTCTAAGTCAATTGATGGAGTGAGGATCAGGCAAATGAAGATATAAATGCCAAATTTGTTACTGAAACCAAATTCTCTAGTATCCATTATTGGGTTGGGGTAAGAATGGGTTTCCTAACGGTAAATTCTAGGATTAAACAAGTCCATCTGCCCTGACACAGACAGCACTGGAGGACAGCAAGCTTACCCACAAGGGCAGAGCCCTGACTGTTTATCTCAAGGCCTATCCAGGAGCAGAGCAGGTCAGCAGGGCAGGGCAGGAGAGGAGGGCTAGGAGTGGCTACAGGCCAGTCTTCCTCTTCTACTCAGTCAGAGGAGTGAGAGAGTAACAGGAACAGACCAGACATACACACGAACGCTCTGACTCTCTGCCCTACCTGTAGGTTAGGATCACCTGGGAGCTTTAGCAAAACGTAGATCCAGTCCTCCAGACCAGAGCTTCTGATTCCATCAGACATAGATTGTGCATAGGTGTGAATTTTTTTTAAACTCCCCACATAATCCTATATGCATAAGGGGTTAAGCATCACCGAATAGGGAGTAAGGGGAAAAGAGCCCTCATTCTGCACAGCCTGCCTGCGAGCTTAGTTGTGTCTGACCTTTTGTGAGCCCATGGACTATAGCTTGCCAGGCTCCTCTGTCCATGGGGTTTTCCAGGCAAAAACACTGGAGCGGGTTGCTATTTTCTTCTCCAGGGGATTTTCCTTACCCAGGGATTGAACCCACGTCTCCTGTGTCTCCTGCATTGCAGGCGGATTCTTTACCATCTGAGGCATCAGGGAAGTCCAGATGTTATAAAGATACATGAGGGACAGTCCCTCTCTTCCAGAATCTCTCACTCTCCTGAGACTAAGTCACGAAAGCAACCACAGTGCCCTTTGCTGGGTGCACTGGCACTCAGAGGGTAGAAAGACAAAAGATCCAGGATTTCAGAGACCTTCCCAGGACCATGGGGGCCCAGGTTCAGAAGATCACCCTGGCAGTTGTGGAAGAGGCAATAAGAGGAAGGCTGATGACCCAAGAGGTTACCATAGATTGAGAGAGAATAAAGTAAAAAGGAAGCAAGGCAGCTAGGGACACAGACTGCTCATTAATGAGCATCCTTCCAGTTTCAGACTTGGAATAAGAAACCTTCCTTTTTCAAGCAGGCTGTCTATGGTCTGCCTTAGCCACACTGGGCTCTGTGGTTCTGTACTGAGGAGCTCAAGTTCCTTGGGGTTACACTGAGAATTAGAGGAAAGGATGTCTATCAAGGGCACAGCCTAGAGCCTGGCAAAGAGGATGTTTTTTATTAGATGTTAGGTGCTCCTGTTTGTTTTAGGGAGCCACAGAAACTACAGCAACAAAGTCTTACCCTGGCTTGTTTGCTCTGAGCTCTGATTCACCTGTGTGAAAGTGGAGATTTATAAGGCTTATCACAAACTAACAGTTTTGCAAAAATTCCAGATATTTTAGTCCATTTAAAAAATATTTATTCTTTTGAATTCATTTGACTGCGCTGGGTCTTACTTGCAGCATGCAGAAACTTTTTTGAGATCTTCAGCTGTGGCATGTGGAATCTTAGTTGCAGCATGTGGGATCTAGTTCCCTGACCAGGGATGGAACCCAGGCTCCCTGTATTGGGGGCACAGAGTCTTAGCCACTGGACCAAATATTAGTAATTGGCAATAAAGAAAAAAAAGTTGTGGATTTCTGAACAATATATCTTAATGAGTTTTACTGGTCACCAGACCCTAAATCAGGATTCAATACCAAACAAATTTTTTTTTTTAATTTAACCCTCATAGCCACAGAGTGAGGTGAATTTATGATTCCATTTTGCAGATGAGAAGTCTGAGGTTTGGTCAAGTTAAATAATATTTCTGTCAGCTTTTAACAAAAGAAAGATGAAAAGTAAAGGGTTGTTTTGTTTCCATATCTGGCTGTGTTTCAATTATATAACACCAACTTAATGGTGCTCATTGCCTTTAAGGACAAGGAGGACAAAGGTATGATTCTTAGGTCCTCTGGAAGTGCTGCGTACAAATTGCCTTTGTGATGTATGGAGATAGGGCTTTACCTTGAGAATTCTTGCTATGCTCTATTTCCCAGAAAAGTCACTGTTTCTCTTCTATACATTACCGGAATTCCTTACGTGAAGGCGAGAGTAAGTTAATATTCATACTCTTCAAGAATTTGTTCTCCAAGCAGTCTATGGAGTCTCTGAAGACTATGAGAACTTTTTGAACTCAGAGTCACTCGTTTCTCTAATTTAATTGCTTGTCTCCCTTAGACGAGTATCCTTATTTTATGTATTATGTGCCTTCAGACAATCCATGGGAAATACCATGAAGAATGTCAGCCATAAATTCCTTAAATTTACACTTGTGACTTGTATTTAATGGATGACTTTTGACCAAATGAATGAGTGAGTGAGTGTTGGGGAAGATTCATATTTTTGAATTCAAAATGTGGCAGAGATACTGCGCTTCACTTAGGAGATATTTTACAGCATGGGAGGGTCTGAGCAGCTGGAGTCTGACAGCACAAGGGAAAGCTGAGAAGGGAGGAAAAGGGTCCTCCTCTCCCCCAGGGCCTGGTCACAAAGACCTTCACTATGAATGTAAGCACTTGATGCCATTCCTCATCTTAATTTCAAATTGATTCTTCACTTTGCAGCAGTTAGACATTGAGTGTTAGCCGTGCAGCACAATACCACTTGTCTTCCAGGCCTTCCCAGAGGTCATACCTTGGCAGTACTTCCAGCTGACTTGCAATTATCTTCACCTGGCTTTTAAAGAGGCACTTGACAAGGAAACTCACTGTAACGAGAAGGAAATGGTCGCTCCACTTTTTCCCATGACTGATGGCAATGAAAGTGGTACCTCAAAGTAACTTTGTCCCACTTTGCAGTCTCAGTTCAATTCAGTCCACATTTATGGAGGCCATTCTCTGTGTGGGACACTGTGATAGTCTCTCAGAGTCTCAAGGATAAATAAGTCCTGAGCCTTGTCTTCCAGGTGGAAACACTGGAGCAGACACTAAGACATGGTACGTAAATAACAAGAGAACACTGGAGCCTCTACCGTCTAATAACTCGACACAGTTAGATCATGGGAAGTTTCATTGCCCAGGCCATGGACATGTATCTTACCAACCTCTTATTTAATATAGGTTTAGCCACAGGGTTTTCCAGGTCACAAAGAGTTGGACACACTGAAGTGGCTTAGTATGCACACCACAGATAAAATGGTGAAAAAGAGCGGTTAGCGCTCTGCAATTGCTGCAGAGCCTTGTCCGACTCTTTGCGACCCCATTGACTGTAGCCTACCAGGCTCCTCTGTCCATGCGATTCTCCAGGCAAGAATACTGGAATGGGTTGCCATTTCCTCCTCCAGGGGATCTTCCCGACCCAGGGATCAAACCCGCATCTCCTGTTTCTCCTGCATTGCAGGTGGATTCTTTATCACTGAGCCACCTGGGAAGCCCTGGTTGGTGCTATAGCTATTTGCTGAGTCCTCTGAATCCTGCTGTGGTGGTGGGGAGAAGTCATGATAAGTGTTTTTGAATACAAAGTTTGAAATATTAGAAACTATGAATTCTGGAGAATTACAGACACTTTTATTCTTTTTTAATTTATTTTTTAACATAAATTTATTTATTTTAATTGGAGGCTAATTCCTTTACAATATTGTATTGGTTTTGCCATACATCAACATGAATCCGCCACAGGTGTACACGTGTTCCCCATCCTGAACTCCCCTCCCTCCTCCCTCCTCATACCATCCCTCTGGGTCATCCCAGTGCACCAGCCCCAAGCATCCTGTATCATGCATCGAACCTGGACTGGTGATTCATTTCTTACATGATAGTATACATGTTTCAATGCCATTCTCCCAAATCATCCCACCCTCTCCCTCTCCCACAGAGTCCAAAAGACTGTTCTATACATCTGTGTCTCTTTTGCTGTCTCACATACAGGGTCATCATTACCATCTTTCTAAATTTCATATATATGCGTCAGTATACTGTATTGGTGTTTTTCTTTCTGGCTTACTTCACTCTGTATAATCGGCTCCAGTTTCATCCACCTCATTAGAACTAATTCAAATGTATTCTTTTTAATGGCTGAGTAATACTCCATTGTGTATATGTACCACAGCTTTCTTATCCATTCATCTGCTGATGGACATCTAGGTTGTTTCCATGTCCTGGCTATTATAAACAGTGCTGCGATGAACATTGGGGTACATGTGTCTCTTTCAGTTCTGGTTTCCTCGGTGTGTATGCCCAGTGGTGGGATTGCTGGGTCATAAGGAAGTTCTCTTTGCAGTTTTTTAAGGAATCTCCACACTGTTCTCCATAGTGGCTGTACTAGTTTGCATTCCCACCAACAGTGTAGGAGGGTTCCCTTTTCTCCATACCCTCTCCAGCATTTATTGCTTGTAAACTTTTGGATCACAGCCATTCTGACTGGCGTGAAATGGTACCTTATTGTGGTTTTGATTTGCATTTCTCTGATAATGAGTGATGTTGAACATCTTTTCATGTGTTTGTTAGCCATCCGTATGTCTTTGTTGGAGAAATGTCTATTTAGTTCTTGGGCCCATTTTTTGATTGGGTCATTTATTTTTCTGGAATTGAGTTGCAGGAGTTGCTTGTATATCTTTGAGATTAGTTGTTTGTCAGTTGCTTCATTTGCTATTATTTCCTCCCATTCTGCAGGCTGTCTTTTAATTTGAGGGTAGGGATGTCCTGATGTTATCTTAGGTGTAAACAGGCCATATCTTGAACTCAAAGTTTCTCCCTCCTAAGGCATTTTTTGGATCAGCAAGCATTTGTGGACTACCTACCATGAGCTGCCCATTTAGCTGGGTCCTGGGGAGTAGGTACTAAGATAATTAAGACACATTTCCTGCCTCAAAGGAGTTTTCAACCTTGCAAGTGGTGCAAAAACATAATTTCAATAACTAATGTTAGATAGTTAGGCAGAGAAGCACACAAACACTATCCCAGCAGAAAAGGGGAGTGCATAGTCCAGGCAGAGGGTTTGAAAGGTTTGCTGAAGAAGCAGCTGTTCTTCTCGGCCTTGAGGTTTGGTCAGGTGGAGAAAGGTGTGAAGGGAAGTCTAGGTACAGGGAGAAGATAAGCCACAGAGGATAAAAGTATGTGGTGTCAGAAATCAAACCAGTATTGTAAAGCAATCATCAATCAATAAAAAGTAAATAAATATAATTAAGAAAAAAAGTGTATGTGGTGTTTTGGGGAGGATTCCTAGTTAATTATTTTTTTAGAATGAAGTGCAAGTCAGGACATGATGGATGCTGCTGGAAAGATAGGTGGGTCAGGCTTAAGGAGGTTTGGGTACCACAGAAGGAAGTTCAGGTCCCATGACAGAGGAGCTGCACTGAAAGTCACTGGGACTGTAACATGGGGAATGGGGTTAAATGGAGCAAAGCAGTGGGTGGGAAAACAGGGAGCTTGGTTCAGGAAAGTTGAAAGTTTAGTCACTCAGTTGTGTCCGACTCTTTGCGACCCCATGGACTGTAACCCACCAGGCCCCTCCGACCACGGGATTTTCCAGGCAAGAGTACTGGAGTGGGTTACCATTTCCTTCTCCAGAGGGATCGAACCTGGGTCTCCCACATTGTAGGCAGACGCTTAAGAGACTGTGAAGATGTGAACTAGGCTGTGACAATAAAGGTGAAGAGAAGGGTAAAACTTTGGAGTTGAAAACTGGGTGGGACTATTGAGGAGGAAGAAGGAGTCTAATGACTCTGAAGTTTAACTTGGAAGACAAGATGGATGGTGGTATCACTTACAGGCACCGGAAATAAAAGAACGGAAAGGATTAGGGCAAGGAAGAGAAGTCCTCTTTGGGATATGTGTTGAATCTGAGGCACCTAACAGACAACTGTGGGAGATACCAAATAGGATATTGGATGGACAAGTCAAAAGTTCAGAGGAGAGGCTAGGGCTGGAAATACAGGCAGAGAACTTGTCTTCTAATTCTCCTCTCTTAGATCAGAGCTTGGGAGGTAGGAAGGAAGGAAGCAAATGTTACAAGTTTAAGGCTGACTTCTTCAGGGCCAAAGGACAGAGCTATTTGCTATAGAAAAGAAGACTAAAGAAAATCTTTTAAGATTTTCTATGCCTTAGATTCTGAAGTACAGAAAAATATACTTTAGACCAGGACAGGGGTTGGCTGTTAATCCCAGCCTGAAAGCATTTTTTTCCCCTTTACCTGTTTTTGGTGTCATTCAGTTTATTTTTAGACACCATTGGAATTAATTTTGGAGAAACTTCTCTTAAATTTTATCCAGGGGAAGGTGACCTGGATAGTGAACTATCTGGAAATCTTTTCATAATTGGATCGATTTAAATACTTTCAGATATTCATCCAGAGAAACACACATATAAACAGACACAAACACTCACACAGATAGTTGCATATATAATAAAGTGAAAGTGAAAGTCGCTCAGTCGTGTCCAGCTCTTTGCGACCCCATGGACTATACAGTCCATGGAATTCTCCTGGCCAGAATACTGGAGTGGGTAGCTGTTCCCTTCTCCAGGGGATCTTCCCAACCCAGGTCTCCTGCATTGCAGGCAGATTCTTTACAGGCTAAGCCACAAGGGAAGCCCATATATAATAAAGGCATCCTCCAAATATTTAAATGGTCATCACATAGAAGAAACAATTGTTTATTGAACATATCTCCAGCAGATCAATGAATGAAAGTCCTATGCAGTTAGAGTTAATATCTAGAAGGCAATGGCACCCCACTCCGGTACTTTTGCTTGGAAAATCCCATGGATGGAGGAGCCTGGTAGGCTGAAGTCCATGGGATTGCGAAGAATTGGACACGACTGAGCGAATTTACTTTCACTTTTCGCTTTCATGCATTGGAGAAGGAAATGGCAACCCACTCCAGTGTTCTTGCCTGGAGAATCCCAGGGAGAGAAGAGCCTGATAGGCTGCCATCTCTGGGGTCGCACAGAGTTGGACACGACTGAAGCGACTTAGCAGCAGTAGCAGCAGCAAGGGCCTATGTTTAGTAAGCACGGTTTCTAGGTACAGGTACAGGACTCTAATGAGGAACTTGATAGATAAAGTCCCTTTTCTCCTGAAGTCCATATTCTAGTGATAGGACTAGACAGATAATCAAGAAGATAAATGGCTTTAGGTATTGGGAAGAGCTATGAGGAAAGGAGTGCACACAAAGAAAGAGAGTGGTGGGGGGGAGTACAAAATGGGGGACACACTCCTTAGATTGGATGCTGGGGAAGACCTTCTGAGGAAGTGACATGCTGAAGTCAGAATGACAAGAAGCCAGTTTTAGGAAGAGCTTTCTGGGCAGCATCAACATCCAGTGAAAGGCTACAACTCAGGATTTAGCCCCAGCTCATGAAGAAAAGAAAGGAGGCCAACGTGATTGTAGGAGGAGAATGGGGAATCAGATGAAGTCAGGTAGTAGATAGATAATGCTCATCCAGTCTTTTTTTTTCCCCCAAGTGTGATGGGAGACTAGGTATGTGAAAGTTTTAGATAGGATTTGTTCAAGAAGTAAAATGATCAAAACTATATTTTGAATGATCACTCTGGCCATTGGGCATAGAATGGAGTGTGAGGGTTGATGCTATGGCAGAATTCCAGGGGACAGAAGCCAGTAGCTTGAAACAAGCTGGTAATACTGTAGAAAGAGAAAAATGGATGGATTCCAGAAACATTTAAAAATAGAAATGTGAGGAGCTACTGGTGAAGATGTTGCGGGGAAGTATTGGTGAAGAAAAGGGAAAATTAAGGATGACTCGGGTTTTTGGCTATTCAGTTGAATGGTGTTGACCCTTATTAAGATGAAGAAATACTAGGAGGCAAAAATTGTGGACACTAAACAGGGTTAAGAGTTATGTTTTGGATATATTGTGCTGAAAGCTCAATTGACTCTCAAGGGAATATATCATGTAGGAAGTCAGATACAGGAGTCTGGAGCTCACAAGAGAGGTCACAGATGCAGAAATAAAGATTGGAAATCATCAACACATAGATGAGACGTGATTCATGGGACCAGGAATAGGAGGAAATAAAAGAGATCCCAAACTGAGCTTTAGGGACTTTTACTATTTAGAGATCAGTTACAGAAGGCAGAATCAGTAAAAGGATAACTAATGAGATAAGAGATAAACCAGGAGAAGGTATTAATAGAATAATGAAAATTGAAAGAAGAAAGTGTTTGAAGAACTCACTCCATTTAAGGAAAATTCCATGAAAATTAGATTTTTTCCTACTGTAGAAGGAAACTCACAGTCCCCTGTGAAGACCTTACTGTTCCCTATCTCTCCTCTTCTGGATGATGAAGACAAGTTTGCCAGCAGGCAAAGAGCACCCAGACCAGGACTGGTGCTGAAGAAGGGACAGAGAAACTCTTACTGGTTGTTCAAGACTTGGCCTCCGGGCAGTATTGTTAGAGATATTGCTGTGCCCTTGGAAACTCATTTCCCTAAAGCTGGGTCCCTTCCTCGTTTCCAGGTCTCAGGAAGGCTTTTCTCATCTATTGCAGGGCTCTACCCTCAGTTAGATTCTGATTCCTGCTGTC
The DNA here is from genome assembly GCF_032405125.1 of Capricornis sumatraensis. Lineage (NCBI taxonomy): Eukaryota > Metazoa > Chordata > Mammalia > Artiodactyla > Bovidae > Capricornis > Capricornis sumatraensis. Next base: position 65,894,258 of record NC_091082.1, read on the forward strand.
AGACCTCGCTACCACCACAACTTCTATGATGGTCTAACTTCTCAAGTCCTTCATTACAACCCATCATTACAACTGGGGTTGCGTCCTGATTACAGACCAACTCTCAGATTCATGTCATGTGTCTTGTCAAAGAGCCTTAACCTTTACCCAGTATCACAAATCTTTCTAGATCCCATCACTGGGTTGTATTTGGTCTGGGGCTACTCATGGCACTAGAACCAGGTTGCCATCATCATGAGTGGCCAAGCTCAGGTGTAATGAAGAAGATGGAAAGGATCCTGCTCTTAGGAGGACACTTGCCCCACATGGGGGTGAAGTATGGATGGCCTTTGAGGACCCTTCCAACACCCAAGATTCTGTGATATTTTCAGACACTATGTAAAACAACAAATCCTGGGTCATTTGGGGGGAATCATTTTGAAAGCAGACATTTCATGAAATAAAATTATTTATTTTTCCCTAGTGTATGTCTATTCTCATCCTGAAATTCTGTTTTTTGATTTCTCTCATTTTTGGGGGGAGGAAGTGTTGATGAAGCTCTTATTAGGCCGGCATGAGATTTTGCTGGAGGCTAGCATACTGCTACTCAGGCATAATTCCAAGTGACAAAATTGTACACTAGAGAGTTCAGATCCTTTTGGTCAAAACTGACCTCCTAATATTTGCTTGCACATAGTAGGTGCTTGGTAAATACTTAATAAGTCTAACAGAAACCTTTCTAAAAGTGGTTTCCTTACTAAAGCAAATGGCTTGTGTTGGTGTTCATTACCAGGACCTAGCAGAGGATGGGGAAAGGCATCTTGTTGAGCACCCTTTCTGTTTCTTCACTCATCTAACCTCTTATTAATGTGGAAATGACAGGTTGATGCTTTCTTATTTGTACTAAGAATGTTGACAAGAAATTATAAATTATAGATTTGGAAAATCCCAAAATATTTATACACCTACCTAGAAAATGGCATTAGCTTAGTATGTCAGAATGTGAGGTGGGTTCATGTGACACTGCCTTGTCCCTTGAGTCCATCCCATGGCCACACTTGGCACAGTGTTAGCTTGCAGTGTCCAGGGTAGGGGAAGGGTTATGTCTAACACCTCACATAAAAGTCATCAACCAGTGGTCTCCATGTTTAGGGCAATTGACCGATAGAGGGTTCCTAAAACATTTAGGAGCCAAGCATTGTCCAGGTTCTATTCTTTTCTACTGTATTGCTCTTGGCCTGAATCATTCATTTTTTTCTACCTGCTAGGTTTGGGATGCTTTTCAATGTGCAAACCTGGTCTGCTGCTGCTGCTGCTAAGTCACTTCAGTCGTGTCCGACTCTGTGCAACCCCATAGACGGCAGCCCACCAGGCTCCTCCAGCCCTGGGATTCTCCAGGCAAGAACACTGGAGTGGGTTGCCATTTGCTTCTCCAATGCATGAAAGTGAAAAGTGAAAGTGAAGTCGCTCAGTCGTGTTTGACTCTTCATGACCCCATGGACTGCAGCCTACCGGGCTCCTCCGTCCATGGGATTTTCCAGGCAAGAGTACTGGAGTGGGTGCCAACCTGGTCTAAAACATGACAAAACAGGAAATACGGCAATGGTTGTAAATTGCCATGCCCAGGTTTTATTTGGACTGCAACAGTGTAAGACAGAAAACTCTGTGAACAGAGTTTCAAGACAGAAACAAATGTAAAGGATAACCAGTTCAGTTTACTGATCCAGCTGGAATGAGAAAGGGGAAGGCAGAAAGCTACTCTGTTCTCTCACCACTGCCCCCTTTACTCCCTCTGCGGAGTCATTCTTCCCACCATTGGATGACTCTTGGGCATGTCCTTATTTTTCCCATCACTTTAAGGCATTAATGAGAAACCTGACTTATATAGTATTTAGAAAGTTCAGTCCAGTCTGACACTGGAACTTCAATTTCTTGTCCAAGTGAAGTGCCCCCACTGCTGGCCTTGTCCATCAACTGGAGGCTCACTCAGGCCCAAAAGCCTGGGATGAAGCAGGCTGAGATTACTTTCTTCATTCCTTGTCCTCTTCTACTTTTTTCTTCTCTACCTCTTTCCAACTCTCTAGATCCTATTTCTGCTCTCCTCGCAGGCTGGACATAGAAGAGTGATCAGAGAAAGGGTCACAATATTCCTTTGATGGTATGTTTGTATAAGGGTATGAGGGCCCTCTGTGTATCAGAAGCCCAAATGTGAGTCTTTTCCTTAAAAGTCAATTTTGTGGGTGTGTCTGTCACATAATTCCCACCCACGGCTTTCCGTTTGTGGGAGATATCTTCTCCAAAGGGATTTTTATGATTCCCTTATCATTTCTCGATCCTGGTCCATCAGCACAGACTTTGTCTCTTGAAAACAGTACCTTATTTATCTGGAGTGTCCCAACAGGAAAGTTTCTCTTACAAAATCCTAAGACTACCTACTTTTTTGTGAGGTTGATATATGACTGACAGGGCTTCCCAGGTGGTTCACTGGTAAACAATCTGTCTGCTCAGGCAGAAGACACAGGTGATGAGGGTTTGATCCCTGAAGAAGGAAATAACAACCCACTCCAGTATTCTCGCCTGGGAAATCCCATGGACAGAAGAGCCTGGTGGTTACAGTCCATGGGGTCACAAAGAGTCGGGCATAACTTAGCAACTGAGCATGCACATATGACTTATGGGGGAAAAATATTTTAAATCTGGTGAATATGGAAGTGCAAGCCATCCTCCATGGGGCCCTCTCTGTTCTGCTGCTACCAATCACTCCATGCAGCCTTGCAGCTGTTGACTTTTTCAGGTGTAGTCAGGTAGGCCCCCGAGTGCTCCAAGCTTCAGGGAATACATATCAAGTTTTTGGGTTGTTATGTAAAGACTTTCCCTCATTAACTTGAAGTGGAGAAGAAAACATGCCCTGACCTCTCATGTCTGAGGGGAACAGCAAATTGACACTCTCCCAAGATTCCAAACTCACCGTCAACTTCTCCTGTATTCCCTGGAGTTGGTTGGTGGGCTAATGGGACAAGACAGGTTTGGATCTGCCTCTTTCTAGACCTTGCATCAGAGAAGGCAATGGCACCCCACTCCAGTACTCTTGCCTGGCAAATCCCATGGATGGAAGAGCCTGGTAGGCTGCAGTCTGGTAGGCTGGGGTTGTTAAGAGTTGGGCACAACTGAGCAACTTGACTTTCGCTTTTCACTCTTATGCGTTGGAGAAGGAAATGGAGACCCACTCCAGTACTCTTGCCTGGAGAATCCCAGGGACGGGGGAGCCTGGTGGGCTGCCGTCTATGGGGTTGCACAGAGTCGGACACGACTGAAGTGACTTAGCAGCAGCAGCAGTAGCAGACCTTGCATAAATGATGCCATGCCTTAGTTGAGAACGTAGGAATATTCACCATCTCTTGTTTTCAGATTTGGGGCCTAAGCAACAAAATAAGAGATGTAAGTACTCTTGCCACCCTGCATCAGTGAAATAAAATTTCTCCTTTCCATATCTAATCACTTTGCTTCTACTTTGGATCCTGTTCTCTGTCGAGTTTCAAAGGCATCCTTCCCTCATTTTCTACACAAGCTCTCCCTCTCTACTGAAATAGTACTGTCAGTATAAAGCAAGCTCTATAATCTCCCATCTTAAAAAACAAAAAAACATTAGTAAGTCTTCCGCCACCCCACGTACCTCTCTATTATTGCAACATTTTTCTGCTCCTCTTCACAAACTTCCTAAAAAGGCTTTTCCACACAAGCCATCTCCACTCTCTATGTCTGCAATTTACTCTTCACCCAAGTCTGATTCTGTCTCCATTACTCAACTGAAACTACTCTTGTCAAAGTTAACAACCTCCATGTTGCCAAATGCAATCGACACTGCTCTCTTCTCATCTTTTGGAGTGTACCAGTATTCAACCTGACAAACTTCCCATTAGAAACATTTTCCTCTTTTGTCCCCAGGATATCACACAGTCCCGGATTTCCACTTACTCACCTTTGTCAAATTCCCCCCCATGTCTCTCCTCTTCTACTTGACCGAGGCTGTTAGACTTCCCCAGCACCTCTTTCAGGCGTGTATCCTCTTCTCTAGTCTTTCCTAGGTGATGACCTTCATTTCATAGCCACAAATACCGTCTATATTCTTATGGAAACAAAATTGCAATCTCCAGTTCGACTTCCCTTCTGTACCCCACTTGCATATTCAACTGTCAACATAACATGATGAGCAATAGCCATCTTGTACTTTATATGTTCAAATCAGAAGTGAATTTTCCTCTCCAAGCTTCATCCCCATCCTCTCTGGGAACAACAATACCCTTCCTCCTTGTTGTGAAATCCAAAAATGTAGGAAATCTTTTTTTTTTTTTTCCTGCCTCCTCCGCCCTGGTTTCAATTTGATCACACATTTTTCTGATGATCTGTCACGTTCCTAGCCCTGGGTACCCACATTCCATTCTTCTCCAGCTCCTATTGTTTCTACCTCCAAAATCTGTCTCTAATGTGACTACATCTTTCCCTTCCTTGGCCTCCACTTTTTTTTCAAGCCTCCATCATTTCCAGTTCAAACATCATACTCACCTTCTAACTGAACTCCTTGCTTTCATTCTGATCCCAGCCTCACACCCATCCTTTTTTTCACCCAGCCTCCAAAGAAATTTTTGCCACAGAATGATTTCACTAAACCCAAAATATTTCAATGTTTTACAATCAATATAAAATATAATGCCCATTGTGGGTAAGCCCCGGTTATCCAGCTCTGCTTCTCTTTTCATTTCTAGCTGTTAAGTGAGGCTCCTATCCCTCAGTCACAACTCTGTAGCCATGTAGGGCATTTAGTCCTCTGAACAAGCTTATCTCTTTCCTGCCTCAGAATCTTTTCCCTTGACACACTCTTTACCCTTTACTGCTCATTTTCATCCTGCAGGCCTCAACATAAAGTCATCTCTTCAGAGATGCTACTTGTAACTAGCTTTTATAATATTCCATTACCATTCTCTGTCTCAGCACTCTATACCTCTCCTCAGCAGCAGCATAATTGCTTGTTGCTGTTTAACATTTATAATTTCCACAGGATGGTAAGTCCCATGAAAGTAGAAAGTGTGTCTGGTTTGCTCACCGTTGCATCCTTACCTACTACAGCGTCTGATTGATAGAAGGCAAGTAAAAATGTTTAGCTTCATCAATTATTGGGTGAATATTAGCACATCTCACAGAAAGACATCTCCTCCCGATTGCCTTTCTCATTGCGATGGGTTTGGACATTATAACATGGGAGAAATATGTCAGAATATTGGAACCATTAATTCATTCCACAAAGGTTTAAGGAATATTTATTTCCTGTGTGCCCACCACTGTTATCTTCACTGGGGTTGCAGTTAACAAAGTGTCAGTGCAGTCTCTGCCCTCACGGAGGAAATAGATCACAATATATTTGACAACAGAGATCTATTATCTTGTCATTTCATGAGATATACGAATATGTCAAGAATAAAAGTAAAGCAGGCAGCAGGATAGAAAATGACGGGAATGGGGCCGTTTTAGACAAGGGGGTTGGTGAGAAAGTCCTCTCTGAAGAGGAAACCTGAATAGAGAGGCAGAGAAAGAGGACTTCTGATACAGAAGCAGCAAACATAAAGGCCGTGACACAGGAAGGAGTTTGAGGAGTTAAAGGAATAGAGGGAAGTGCGGAGACTGAGAGTGTGGAGTGAGGTGAGAGTGGGAGAGGATGAGGTTGAAGAGGTGGTTACGGGGCTGATCACAAGTGACCTTCAAGGGCACAATAACATTTTGGAATTTTATTCTGAGCATCATAGGAAACTCTGCAGGGGTTAGAGTAGGAGAGTCATGCGGTCTCTTTGATATCTTGGACAAACTCGCTGGCAGCCCTCTGGGAACAGGCCAAAGGCAAGAGTAGAAAGAGGAAGATGGGTTAGGAGGTTGTTGCAGTATTGTAGTATTAGAGTGCAGAGATGAGCTGTGAACCCAGAGAAAAGTGCACAAGCTGAGGATATTCTTTGAAGGCAGGATCCAGGCAACCACTGGTGGATAGGATGTGGGTGCAAGGCAAAGGCACTGTATTTGGGCCAGAGCAACTGGATGAATTCTGCTGCCATTTACTGCGGAGGGGAAACCTGAGGGAGAGCACAGGCATTTACTGTGGAGGGTGGTGGTGAATAAAGAGTTCTAATTTGGCCATGTTATATTTGAGCTGTATTGAAACCTGACATAAACCAGTTGGATAATGCACACCTCTTAGGTTCACTGCGGTACACAACTATAGACTCAGAAAAGCTGCAATGGATAAATCAGCAACCTCATTACCAAGTTATAATGAAAGCAGGCTCAGATCAGATTTTACCCCATATGCAGACATAATAAGGAGGCACAAAGCAATTTATACACCTGCTTTGTAAGCCTGATGTAGTCCCAACTCACTGGCCTCCCAGTACTCCAAGGCCTGCCTTGCATGGGGTGTTCACCCTGCAGAAGACCATATTTCAGGGCAGTCAGACATCTAGAAATCCTTTGCTCTAATGACTGGAAACAGAACTGTTAAGCACTGATTGTAAGAATCAGGTCCTATCCCTAAAGGGACAGCCTATCAGCTTTGTTAGACACTTACATCTTGTTTTCATATGGGTAGAGAATGTCCCTAAAATATTTCAACCAATTCCCATATCTTGATTACCTCTAATTTGACCTATGAAAGCCCATTTCTAACATCCATTATGCTGATTAACAAGCCACTAATTTCACAAATGAAAACCCAGTTTTGACTTCAGCATGCTAATTAGCAAAATGTCTGGTGTTGATCAGAGTTAAAGATAGCTGAAGTGCTTGTAGGAGCTGCCTCTGGAGAATGGCCTCTCTGTAATGAAGCAGCTGTATTGCACAGTCCTGATTAGAGCGACTGTCTTTACCTTGAAGCAAGTATTGGAGAACTCTCTCTTGGTTGCAGCATTATACAGCAGATGACAGACAATATCACAAGTGGCTTCAGAGAGATCCTCATGGAGGCTATTAGAGGTGGTTGGATACACAAGAATGATGCTCAGGACTGCAGGGGTACCTTTTTGAGTCCTCAGCATACGAATCATGTTTAAAGCCATGGAGCTACAGGAGCTCATCCAGGGAGTGAGAACGTATAAGAAGGAAAGCAGTCGACTGAGATCTGGGACACTGAAACTTGTAGGAATCAATGAAGCTAAAAGTGTACAGCCAAGGAGATCAAGAAGTGGCCAGTGATGTAGGCAGATGGTCCGAAAAGTTTGTTGACATGAAAGCTAAGTGAAAAACGGTTCAAAGAAGAGAAATGAGCAAAAATGTCAAATGTTCCAAGAGATTAGGTAATGAGATTGAGAACTGACCATTGTGTTTTCTCAGATTGCAAGGATTGACGTTCCGACAGGGATAGTTCGCATATGGGCAGAGACAGAAACCAGACTGGAGTGGATTAAGGAGAAAATGAGGAGCAGGGAAGTAGAAGCAGAGTCTGCACAACTCTTTGGAATCATTTCCTATGGAAGGAAAAAGGAACGGGGTGGCAGTTGGAGAGTACAGGTAGTCTAGGAGGCATTCATTTGGGTTGTTGTTAATTTTACCTTGTGAGGCAACAGACTGTTTATCTGCCAGCAGGACTGATCCACCTCAGAGAAGATATGAAGTAAAGTGAGCATCCCATCTTGCTGCTATACCATGTGTGTGCTAAGTCACTTCAGTTGTGTCTGACTCTTCAGGACCCTGTGGACTATAGCCTGCTAGGCTCCTCTGTCCATGGGATTCTCCAGGCAACAGTACTGGAGCAGGTTGCCATTTCCTTCTCCAGGAGATCTTTCTGACCCAGGGATCAAACCTACATCTCCTGAGGCTCCTGCATTGCAGGCAGATTCTTTACGACTGATTCACCAGGGAACCCCTGCTATACCATGGGTGGGACACTACTCGCATTCCAGTTAATAAATATCTTGCCACCAAATTTCCCTCCTAGAGTAGAGTTGTAGGAGCTGCTCGGTTTTTAGGGTGGGAAAAAAATTCCAGAGTACTTAGACTTCTAAAATAGAAGACCACAGAGGAACAATACTCCAGTCTCGGCACCTGTATGTAGACCATGAGTCAGGAGTAGATGAGGGTCTCTTCCTCTGCTACCCACTGGCAGTGGGTTTTGCCTGAGAAATGATCTAACTGACCCAATCCTCAACTTCGAGACCCTTCCTAACCACCTGTTACATCAGCCTCAGGAATTGCAGAAACAGCCTCTGCCTCTGGTAACAAGATCAGGAACTGGCCAGTATCAGAGTAAACGTGAAGAGAAGAAACATCCAACCATGAAAGAGAACAATGAACTCCATGCTCCAGTGAGGTGCAGAGGCTGTTTCCATCTCTTTCTGAGACCACAAATAACTAATAACTTGGGAGTCTCTTTGCAAAGGATGAACATGACAGAACCCTGGTAAGCCCAGGAAGTAAGGAAGTTGAACGCAAACCTCTCATCCCTCCCTACATGGAGGGCTCTGGCCTCTTGGGTTGTGGGGTTTGATATGTGCCCAACTAGCCTCACTCTGCCACCCAGTCATCACCATCAATTCACTTCTGTGTATTGGTGACTCTGACTAGGGACTTCAGGTTGAAATGTGACCTCACACAGGCCCCTCTACCCCTTTAGCACTGCATCCACGTCCAGTGTGGTTTAGCTAGGAATGCAGTATCTTCCGGAGAAGGCAATGGCACCCCACTCCAGTACTCTTGTCTGGAAAATCCCATGGATGGAGGAGCCTGGTGGCTGCAGTCCATGGGGTCACTAAGAGTTGGGCACGACCGAGCAACTTCCCTTTCCCTTTTCACTTTCATGCATTGGAGAAGGAAATGGCAACCCACTCCAGTGTTCTTGCCTGGAGAATCCCAGGGACGGGGGAGCCTGGTGGGCTGCCGTCTATGGGGTCGCACAGAGTCGGACATGACTGAAGCGACTCAGCAGCAGCAGCAGCAGCTTCTACCTGAAACTTCCTGTGTCTTTTTGCTGCCAGTCTTGCCATTCTTCTATGCTCCAGTTTATGGAGTTCACCAGCCTGAGGGAAATTTTGCCCCACATTCCCTGCGATAAAACAAAAACTGCCACTGATTCTGCATGGCCTACAGACTGCAAACTGAAGCTTCACATGGGATGCAAGACCATTCCTAGAGTGCCCCCACCTCTTTCGAGCCCTCTTTGTCTCCTTTCATTTTGCTGCCACATAGCTGCCACCACAGGTGTCCAGGGTGTCTGGTCCTTGGGCAAAAGCACAGCAATTTCCTAGTGTGAAAACATACTCTGACCCTTCTTTGCCTCACGAACTCTTATTTGTCATTAACACCCAGCTCAGATGTCATTTTCCCTCTGAATCCTGCTGCTGTGGACTTTGTTGGTTATTCACCCAGCATCTATTTTCTTCCTCCTTGACACCACTTCCTACAGCATGCGTGTGTATGCTTGGTCACTACGTGGTATCTGACTCTTTGAGAGCCCATGGATTATAGCCCGCCAGGCTCCTCTGTCCATGGGATTCTTGAAGTAAGAATACTGGATGGGGTAGCTATTTCCTCCTCCAGGGAATCTCCCCACATCTCCTGCATTGGGAGGCATCTTCTTTACCACTGAGCCACGTGGGAAACCATGTATATGACTCAAGAAAAGTGTACTTCAGGGAAGGGACCTTTTCAGTTAAAGCCCATCATGATAACCCCCATCCCCATCAATGTTTCAGATGACTGTTATTGTCCTTAGAGTGGGTATATGACCTGAAATGACTGAAGGAAAGAAACGTTTTTCTACAGTTGAAGTAGAATTTTGACTCTCATTCCTACTGGATATAAACAAAGAAGCTGCTGGCTATTATCTTGCAGCCAGTTAGGGAAGCTGAGGTCACACTCAGCCTTGAAGGGAGGGCAGAGCTGAGAGAACAGCAGAGAAATGGAGCTGGTACCCTGGTCAGACTACAATTTTTGCTTTCCATGACTTGGATGTTGTGTTTTGTGAGAGATGATTTTCTTATTGTTTCCATTTGAATTGGGTTTTCTGGTACTTGCAGCTGAATGCTTCCTACATAATGTATCTGCTCTCCTTAGCCTTGAGAGAGTTCACATTCCATGATGCTCCCCACCCCCACCACTGGAGTATGTCATAGCAGTTTACAGACTATGACCTCATCAATACCTTTAGTGTCTCATACAGTTCCCTGCACATCATCAGCTGATGAATGTATAAGGTATGATCAGATGAATGGATAAATCCCTTGATAATCCTGAAAAGCCAATCCAATTAGTCACAATTTATCGCCCCCGTCTCCTTCTTGCCCTCAATCTTTCCCATCATCAGGGTTTTTTGTTTTGTTTTTTTTCCCAATGAGCTGGTATTAAGAGGAAGGTAACAAATAAGAAACAAAGAGAAAGAAGAGCCTTTTCAAAGAGAACAGGTTAATAACTGAAGAGATGTCAGTGTTTTGGATTAATTAGTATCTTTAAACTCAGTGTCCTATTGTGGCTGTACTTGCAGTAAAATCCAGGCAGGTGAATCTACCTAAGAGCTTACACAGACTACAGATTTCTTGCAGGATAAAAGCATGTCTCTAAAACTTATAGCAACTGAGCTTTGAGCAACCTTTCTGAGCGTCACCTTCTTCTCTCAGACTGGTGCTATCTCAACAAGATTGCTTGAAGTTTAAACAAGGTCAAAATAAAAAGAACTAATCCTGGTATGTGGGATAAGTAAATGCCTTATCCTAAGTAAATGCCTAAGATCATTCAGGGAAGTGTGGGACATAGTGAGGTTGGTACATGTTTGTTTTAACTGAGAAAGATTCCCTTAACAGAGCAGCTCTCTGCTGTCATTCCGTTAGGATCCTTGGTTTCTTTCTGAGCTTAGCCCTGACACAATTGTGGAGAGGAAGGCAGGGCACCCCTTAGGTTGTGACAGGAGCACAGGAGCATGCTAATTAAACTAAACCGGAAGAGAAGAGCTGGGTGAAAGGATGAAATGGCCATTTGATGAATCCCTCTTCTGACTGGAGCAGCTGCCAGTGAGATGGATGTAATTATGCCCATCTTACAAAAAAGGACTCCTAGACAGGGAGCCTAAGAACTTCCTCACACAGCTAATCAGGGGTAGAGTTTCTTATCCGAGTCCATTTGGTGTAAGAGCTCAAGAGGGAGGCCAGAGAACCTGAGAATTAGAGACAGTCCGAAGCTGCAGCACACCAGAGTGGAGTCATTGGGAGCTAAGACTACATAGCTGGTCTATTTGCATTTTTTCCTGGGTCCTGAGAGAGAATGCGCTATTCCTAATTTAATCCATTCCCTGCAGTTGGTGCAACAGAATTCTCTGACAACCTGCATTTAGGCCAGTCCACAGGGGGACCAGAAAGAATGAAACAGGACTCTCAGAAATCATGTTCCTTACATGAAAATAGATCAGGCCGTGGGAGGGGGCAAGCCAAAAATAGCCTGAGGGAGTGAGAGACAAAACATGTGAAACAGTGAAAGGAAGGCCGAGACAGCTGTGATGTGGTGAGGAGAGGGCAGGAGGCAGCGAGAGGAGCAGGCGAGGGGAGAGACACGGTGGTTCTCTTTCAGGATTCTGTTAAACCAGCCATTCATCCCCTCAGGCAGATCATTCCTAAAAAAGGCAGGGTATTTTAAATTATGCCAGCTTGGTTAAAGCAACACTTTCCTGGTAGTCAACCTGCCCTTCTAGGAACATCTATTTTATGAAGAAAATAAATAAATAGGGGGAGAGATAACATTTCCCCCCAGATTTGAAATTCATGCAGGCTTATTATATAACATTTAGAAAGTACAGAAAACCATTATGAACAAAATCACTCATTCCACCACATAAATATTACCATTACTAGCATTTTGTATAATGGTTCCATGCTCCATGTGTGTGTGTGTGTGTGTGTGTGTGGACTGTAGCCCACCTGGCTCCTCTGTCCATGGGATTCTCCAGGCAAGAATACTCGAGTGGGTTGCCATGCTCTCTTCCAGGGGATCTTCCTGACCCAGAGACTAAACCCACATCTCTTACGTCTCCTGCACTGGCAGGCGAGTTATTTACCACTGGTTCCCCCTGGGAAGCCTATATATATGTATGTGTGTGTATATATACATACATACATACATATACATATGTATACGATAGATCCATGATGCTGCAAAGTAATAAGCAGAAACACTTATGAATCTCTAAATTCCCAAATAGAAATCAGTGTTCCTGAGACTCTTGAACTCTCCAGAACTACCCAAGATTTTTCAGCCTTCATTTATGCCTTATTGCTTCTGTATCACGAAGTAGACTTTTTTTTTTTCCCATTACTGGCAACATTTGTTTTCACTTTTGATGATCCAATAACAAGAACAAAATCTACTTATAATTGGGGGACTTTTTCCCCTTGTGTAGCATACTTCCATGTGATCATAAATCAGCATGCTATTAAAAAGACAGTAAAATAGACTTATAAAATGTTAAACACACACAGTCCTCCATCTACCACCTCATTTCTCATATCCCCCTCTTGAGAGAATTGTTTTCATAGGCTGATGCCACTTCATCGCTAATTCATTCCTATTTAAAAATTATTGAATATATAATTTATAAATATCTTGTTATTAATTAATTTCATTATTTATTATTCATTTACTTAAATAATTGCACCTGTTGACTAATTACATAGTTATATATAATTAATAATTGCTTGTTTTCAAAATTTCCTTCATGTATCTCCATAATTTCAGCCCCAAGTGAGCATTATATGTAGCTCTTATCTCAGGGTTTATTTAGTTTCTCCAGAAAAGACTACTGATTTCTTCTCCAGAACTCCTAGGGTTCTGGGAAATAAATAGGGAAAGGAGGCTGATGCCTTACTTTGCAAAATGCAGGCTTTTACTCTCCCCGCCTCCCCGCCCCCGCCCCCCACCCCCAACCTTGTGTTAGCAATCACCTCTGTTGTTTATGGGGCTGAAGGAAAATCTGGGGGTCTAATTGCTCTTCACAGGACTTCAAGGCAGTTCTCTCATTTTCAGCTCATCCTCTCAGTCCTGCTGCAGTAAATGGACCTAATTCTTTTCTCCCCTCCCTTGATCTATGGCCTTTGCCATGTGACCTTGCCACAGCTCCTCTCACCAAAGAGTCTCTTCTTCATCCCTTAAATTTAGGCTGGGTTATATGACTTGCTTTGGCCAATACAGTGAGAGCTGAGTGAGCATTCCAGCTTGGAGCTCCATCCTTAGGGGGTCTAGAATTGCCCCCCTGTGCTCCCAGGCCTCTGCCTTTAGCAGGGAAAGGCATGACTGTGCTAGTAAACTGGTCTCAAGAAGAGGATGTGGAGTACAGCCTCCCCTGCTCAAAGAGTCCCAGCCAAACCCAGCCTTGAGAAATGCCCCTTAGCCCACCCACAAATACATGAGCAATTCAGCTAATCTTCAGATGTGTGAATGACAGAAGGTTCCTGCATGCTGCTGAGGTTTTAGGATTGTTTTACATTTTTACTGTGACTAAACTTAATCCATGCACTTGGCTGTCTCCAATGCAGCAGGGCTGGGAGTGGGTGGGAATATCGTCTATTTTCTCTTTGTTGTCTTCTTTTCAAACATTTACCATTTTTCCATCTAACTCATTTGATCATCATGTCCACATTTTGTTACTATCTCTCATTGTTTGTCATACATTCTCTTTACCCTTATCAACTTCTACCTTTTTATTTTTTATTCTTTTATTTTCATTTTAGAGGCTTATTCCAAGGTTGAGGAAATAAGAGATAAATACATGTGTTTAATCAGAAGTTCCTCTTTGCTAAAATATTCTGCACTCTTAGTATGACAGAGACAGTGCTATTTTTCGCCAAACAATTTTCGTTTTCTTTCAGCTGGTTGTATCTGGGTTCTGACCTAGGTGACTCGTTCTGGCCAATAGAATGTGAGCAGAAATAATTTATGCCACTTCGATGATAGTCTCTCTTCCCCACCGTCTTATACATAGTATATTGGTAGTAATTATTATTCGGTCTTTAGAATACAGGATTTCAAATTGAATTTGGGGTGTGCCAGGAAAGGGCAAATATCCTTCCTACATAGAAACATAGAATTCTTATCTCCTTTTTGGGGGGAGAGGTAGAATAAATCTTCAGGAGAAGGCAATGGCAACCCACTCGAGTACTCTTGCCTGGAGAATCCCATGGACAGTGGAACCTGGTAGGCTGCAGTCCATGGGGTCGCAAAGAGTCGGCACGACTGAGCGACTTCACTTTCACTTTTCACTTTCATGCATTGGAGAAGGCAATGGCAACCCACTCCAGCATTCTTGCCTGGAGAATCCCAGGGACAGAGGAGCCTGGTGGGCTGCCGTCTATGGGGTCGCACAGAGTCGAACGCTACTGAAGCGACTTAGCAGCAGCAGCAGCAGCTGCATGTAATACATAAATGTATACTGTTAGATGGATGCATGATTCTGATATTGCTGTTCTTTAGGAGTTAGATATGGTTATAAGGGTGTGTTTGGACACTGAAAATCCCAAGGAGTAGACTGTATCAGGTCTTATGTATTAAACTTTGTACCTTTGCTTCCATTCTCAGCTCTTCTCACTACTTAAGATTGTAGAGCCTAAAATAGCATCCTTCAGACTTACTTAAAAGATAGTTTCCAGTTAGATTCTGCTAATTAGAGGCACTAGTACGACTACTCTGGATTCCTTGGGAGGCTGCGAATTGTAAACTACATACTGTGCTAAGGAGCAGGCAGACACCGCAGAGAGGCACTGCTTTCTCCTGACTGGTCCTAGTCCAGGCAACCAGATGACTCAAGGGAACCCACGCTACATTTCCCTTCTTGCACGCGATGCTGAACTTCTGGACCCAGACACTTGCCACAGGCTTTCCATGTACACCATGACACTTTGTTCACCTTGAGGGCAAATGTATGAATCCAGCAATCAGAGCACCTTGGGGCAGGAGCCGTATAGAGGTGATGGGACAATTCTAAGGTCCCTGCCGAGGTGACTGACTCCAAGTATGGAACAGACAGTAAGAATATTCTAGAAGAGGCCCTTTGACTATTCAAAAGGAAATATCTGAAATCATGAGACAGAGGGCATCCATAATAACTTAACTTGAATGCTTCCAAAAGAATTGTCAACAAGGCCATTCTCAGCCCTTTGGTGTGTACCTCACAGGTGGTGACCTCTGCAACTAATCTTTCATGAGGCAGGACTTGCTATTTCGTACTGGTTGTGCTGGGGGACTGTTGGTCGAGATTTTAGTGTGTACTGATGATACCAACCCTTTTGCCTACTTCTCTTGCCTTCTGGCAAACTCTACTGAATCACAACACTTCACTTCAGTCACTCAATCATGTTCGATTCTTTATGATCCCATGGACTGCAGTACACCAGACCTCCCTGTCCATCACCAACTCCTCGAGTATACTCAAACTCATACCCGTTGAGTCGGTGATACCATCCAGCCATCTCATCCCCTGTTGTCCCCTTCTCTTCCTGCCTTCAATCTTTCCCAGTGTCAGGGTCTTTTCAAATGAGTCAGTTCTTCACATTAGGTGGCCAAAGTATTGGAGTTTCAGCTTCAGCATCAGTCCTTCCAATGAATATTCAGGACTGATTTTCTTTAGGATGGACTGGTTAGATCTCCTTGCTGTCCAAGGGACTCTTGAGAGTCTTCTCCAACACCACAGTTCAAAAGTATCAATTCTTCAGTGCTCAGCTTTCTTTATAGTCCAACTCTCATATTCATAGATAAGCTATGGAAAAAACATAGCTTTGACTAGATGGACTTTGTTGGCAAAGTAGTGTCTCTGTTTTTAATAGGCTGTCCAGTTTGGTCACAACTTTTCTTCCAAGGAGCAAGTGTGTTTTAATTTCATGGCTGTAGTCACCATCTGCAGTGATTTTGGAGCCCCCCAAAAATAAAGTCTGTCACTGTTTCCACTGTTTTCCCATCTATTTGCCATGAAGTGATGGGACCAAATGCCATGATCTTAGTTTTCTGAAGGTTGAGCTTTAAGCCAACTTTTCACTCTCCTCTTTCACTTTCATCAAGAGGCTCTTTAGTTCTTCTTCGCTTTCTGCCATAAGGGTGGTGTCATCTGCATAACTGAGGTTACTGATATTTCTCCCAGCAATCTTGATTCCAGCTTGTGCTTCATCCAGCCCAGTGTTTTTTATGATGTACTCTGCATATAAGTTAAAATAAGCAGGGTGACAATATACAGCCTTGATGTACCCCTTTCCTGATTTGGAACAAGTCTGTTGTTCTGTGTTCAGTTCTAATTGTTGCTTTTTCGCCTGCATACAGATTTCTCAGGAGGCAGGTCAGGTGGTCTGGTATTCCCATTTCTTTCAGAATTTTCCACAGTTTATTGTGATCCACACAGTCAAAGGCTTTGGCATAGTCAATAAAGCAGAAGTAGATGTTTTTCTGGAATTCTCTTGCTTTTTCGATGATCCAACAGATGTTGGCAATTTGATGTCTGGTTCCTCTGCCTTTTCTAAATCCAGCTTGAACATATGGAAGTTCATGGTTCACGTACTGTAAAGCCTGGCTTGGAGAATTTTTAGCATTACTTTGCTAGCGTGTGAGATGAGTGCAATTGTGTGGTAGTTTGAGCATTCTTTGGCATTGCCTTTCTTCGGAATTGGAATGAAAACTGACCTTTTCTAGTCCTGTGGCCACTGCTGAGTTTTCCAAATTTGCTGGCATATTGAGTGCAGCACTTTCACAGCATCATCTTTGAGGATTTGAAATAGCTCAGCTGGAATTCCATCACCTCCATTAGCTTTGTTCATAGTGATGCTTCCTAAGGCCCACTTGACTTCACATTCCAGAATGTCTGGCTCTAGGTGAATAATCATACCATCGTGATTATCTGGGTCATGAAGATCTTTTTGTATAGTTCTGTGTATTCTTGCCACCTCTTCTTAATATATTTTGCTTCTGTTAGGTTCATACCCCTTCTGTCCTTTATTGTGCCCATCTTTGCATGAAAAGTTCCCTTGGTGTGTCTAATTTTCTTGAAGAGATCTCTAGTCTTTCCCGTTCTATTGTTTTCCTCTACTTCTTTCCATTGATCACTGAGGAAGGCTTTCTTATCTCTCCTTGCTATTCTTTGGAATTCTGCATTCAAATGGGTATATCTTTCTTTTTCTCCTTTGGTTCTCTTCTTTTCACAGCTATTTATAAAGCCTCCTCAGACAACCATTTTGCCTTTCTGTATTTCTTTCTCTTGGGGATGGTCTTGATCCCTTTCTCCTGTATAATGTCACGAACCTCCATCCATAGTTCTTCAGGCATTCTATCAGATCTAATCCCTTGAATCTATTTGTCACTTCCACTGTATAGTCATAAGGGACTTGATTTAGGTCATAACTGAATGGTCTAGTAGTTTCCCCCACTTTCTCCAATTTAAGTCTGAATTTGGCAATAAGGAGTTCATGATCTGAGCCACAGCCAGCTCCCACCCTTGTTTTTGCTGACTGTATAGAGCTTCTCCACCTTAGTTGCAAAGAATATAATCAATCTGATTTTGGTGTTGACCACCTGGTGATGTCCATGTGTGGAGTCTTCTCTTGTGTTGTTGGAAGAGGGTGTTTGCTATGACCAGTGAACTCTCTTGGCAAAATTCTGTTAGTATTTGCTCTGCTTCATTCTGTACTCCAAGGTCAAATTTGCCTGTTACTCCAGGTGTTTCTTGACTTCTTACTTTTGCATTCCAGTCCCCTATAATGAAAAGGACATCTTTTTTGGGTGTTAGTTTTAGAAGGCCATTTAGGTCTTTATAGACCTGCTCAACTTCAGCTTCTTCAGCGTTACTGGTTGGGGCATAGACTTGGATTACTGTGATATTTAATGGTTTGCCTTGGAAACGGACAGAGATCGTTCTCTCGTTTTTGAGATTGCATCCAAGTATTGCATTTCAGATTCTTTTGTTGACTGTGATGGCTATTCCATTTCTTCTAAGGGATTCTTGCCCACAGTAGTAGATATAATGGTCATCTGAGTTAAATTCACCCATTCTGGTCGATTTTAGTTAGCTGATTCCTATAATCACAACAGTTCAATTCAGTTCAGTTCAGTCACTCAGTTGTGTCCGATACTTTGCGACCCCATGAACTGCAGCACGCCAGACCTCTCTGTCCATCAACAACTCCCGGAGTTCACCCAAACTCATGTCCATCGAGTCGGTGATGCCATCCAGCCATCTCATCCTCTGTCATCCCCTTCTCCTCCTGCCCCCAATCCCTCCCAGCATCAGGGTTTTTTTTTCCAATGAGTCAACTCTTCGCATGACGTGGCCAAAGTATTGGGGTTTCAGGTTTAGCATCAGTCCTTCTAAAGAACACCCAGGACTGATCTCCTTTAGAATGGATTGGTTGGATCTCCTTGTAGTCCAAGGGACTCTCAAGAGTCTTCTCCAGCACCATAGTTGAAAAGCATCAATTCTTAGGCACTCAGCTTTCTTCACAGTCCAACTCTCACATCCATACATGTACCCTGCTAATGAAACTAGCAACAGTGGATCATAGAAGAAGAGACTAGAAAGCTATGTAAGATGTCTCATTTCTCTTCAGGAGTCATTGGAGAAGGCTTGTGAGTAATGCTGTGAATTCTGTTAGCATTTTCTCAACTTCTGAGCTACAGCTGAGGATACTATTGATCCAGCTATATTTTTCAGACTTAAGAATATTCCTCTCCTGACTGTTCTTAGGAATGAACTCCTTTGTCTGCCTTAGGTGAAAAGGACCCACCTCCTGAGAGTAGTCAATTGATCATTACTAACTAACTTCCAGTGTCTCTAAAAGTGATGCCAGTGACTAGCCTTATAGTTCCCAGGATTGAAGAGGCATGTTTCTGATAGTAGGATATAATACGTAGACATGAACTTTCAGAATCAGAATGTAGGTTAAAGCATCTCCTGTGGGATCCTAGCAACTACATTCAGAGAAACTGGCTAGAGCTCAAGGCTTCAACCAGTCAACACAAGTCAGTCAAAAGACTTGGACACCAAGAACCTTATCAGACCATAGGAGGGTATGATGCTTCTCCAACCCAGAATGCTAACATAGGAAATCTTTCCAGTAATTTACTAAGTTATACAGTTGTAACCAAGTCTTAGAGCCCAGTTTCCTATTCACATCAGGAGTGCAGCTATCACCCTTCAACACGGAACTGGCAGAATTGGGCTAACTCACATTGTATCAAATAAATGCCACTACCAAGTGAAGAGGTTTTGCTTTCTCAGTCAGACAATTGAAAAGTCCCACAGTCCAAGGCTGGAGCCCAGTATTTGACCCTGTTAAGTTTCAGAGCCTTGACCGTGACTGTAACAAGCAATGGGGAACCTGAATACCTGCTACAATGTCTATATTAAGAGAGCTTTTTCCCCTAAGAAATATGAAATATGGTTGCTGTTTGTCCTGTTTTCATGGTCCTCAGTAATCAGTTCTGGTCCTTTTCTTTCCCTGTGCTCTCTCTTTTGCTGACATCATCACTTTCTGTGGGTTCAAATGTCATCTATATGCTGATGGTTCTCAACTATATGCTGTGCTTGTATCTTCAACATCTCTGAACTCAAGAACTGCATTACCAACTACTCAGATGGATATGAATGTCTCACAGACATCTCAGATTTGTTGTGTGCTAGACTAGAACACTTTCTCTCATTTTCTCCACTGCTACTACACTTTTCTATGCCATTCTTTTACCTATGATGTGGATGTCATCATCTCTCAAATGGAACTCAGATTCCATGTTTGTCTTCATCCTTATGGCAAAGTAGTCTTTCAAAGTGTAAACCAGGTCATCTTATCTCATTACTTATTTGCTTAATGACTGTACAAATGCCAAATCCATGCACTGTAAAAGGCCCCCAACTGCCTCCATCATCATTTTCCCAGATTCAAGACAATGACCAGTATGTAATAAGTGTTCAGTAATTTATGGAATGAAATAATTGACATATATCTAGTATGCCTCTTTCTGAGCCAGTCTTCACAGCATTACTTACTTTGTTGACTTTTTCTATGATTTTTCTCTCAACTGATGTCCATTTTTAAAACAAAGAAATGACATATTTTAAACTAGGAGACTAGGTTTACTCAGTTAAGGAAGACACTGCACATACAAAGATACAGAAGCTGCAGTACTGATCAGATTAGCTCCTTAGCTCTGGGATCCACTCTTCAGCTTTCAGCTTTAACACCATTAAAAACTGCTACATATCACAGGCCTTTGGGATTTCTTGAAAACCATTAATACCATTATGAACTCTACCAATACCAAAAGTTTCTCTTGGCAGTTTTGTATTGATTTGTATTTTAATAATTAATTCTCATATATTATTACAAATTCATTAGTCAGTTGGAGAGGGTCTTCAAGTAGCTTTTTTAAAAAGGATTAATGGGTAGTATATTTGCTAGTTCCTATATGAAAACATTTTGAACAACTGTTTGGTTGGGTATAAAATTTGGGCTAATAATCTTTATTCTCACAGCTACCAAAATTCCAGATGTTGCTCCATTGTGTTCTATCATTTATTTTTGGAGGAAATCAGTGGTCACCATTCTACTATTAATGTCTCTGCCGGTAAACATTCCATTTGTTTTCTTTCTTTTGTTGGAGGTACTCATAGGATATTTTTTCCTCTTTACAATTCAAAAGTTGTGCTTGACTACCTAGATGTAGGAATCATTTTATTAATTTTGCCTATATAAGTAAGACTTCTTGGTCATCCCAGTGTGAGATCTTTTCTTGAATCAAGAAACATTTTCAATATTTTTTTTTCTAAATTAATCTGGTTCCCATAGTTTGGGTTCTCTATTCAGAAGCACTTTTAGTTATCTGGTAAAGCTGTTGCCTTCTATCATCTACATTCATAGTCATCATTCTCATCTTCCCCCTATTTATTTCCTCTGCATACCTGAAGAGCTTCTCACGTTACTCTTGTGAATTGTGATTCACATTTTTTTCCCCTGCAGAATCAATTCTATTCCTAGGTGCTTCTGATGCAGACTCAAATCCATCTACAGGAGACTCTGATTTATAGTTAAGAAACTTGTAGTTCCTCATTCCCACAGTTTTTATGATTATTCTTAGCATGATCACAGTAATGATCTAAACTAGTATTAAAGATTAGCTAATGACTGTGAATGACACCATCACTAATGCTATTGCCATGCCAACTCAATTATCACACTCGGTTAGCTAGTGAGGTATATCCTGCAAGCATGCTTGAACTGTGAGAATCTAGTTGACTTAAGCTCTACAGTGAGACTCTTATTGAGCTAAAAGAGCAAAGAATGAGCAGATGAGAGGGAGAAAATGGACATCTCCTTTGAGAGAAGCAAGTAGAGGAATGTGCTGCCTCTGAGAAGACCTTGCCCTGAAGATGAACAGAAAATACCTTGGACTGACATAAAATCATGTTAAAGAGCACAGCCTGGGGAACGAAGCAAGGGTTGGATACCAGTTTCTACTTGCTCCCTTGTCCAGGCACCTGCACTGTGTACATAATGTGCAAACGCACACGACAGCTCTGGTTCCAGTGTATCCTAAGGCCAGAGCTACCAGCTTACGATTTGGTTGTTGTAGATCAATCTATTGTTTGTTTGCTTAAAAGAATTCTACCCGTTGCAACTAAATAAAATTAATTTGTCTATGTATAGGATGTATTTATTCCTTCAAATGGTAACAAATAAGGTACACAAAGTTTTGGACTTTGAGATTAGCTGAGGCAAAAAAGGAAAGTTTCTGTGATGAGTAGACTATGTATTTGAGAATTTCTTTCATGCCATGGGAATATCTGCTATGCTTTTTGAGTCCTTGAATATGTGAGGCTATTATTTTTCTAATAATTCCAGTAATGCAATAAATGAGTATCTTTTTATAGCAAAAAAAAAGGAAGTTTAAAAATAGCCATTATTGGTACAGCCTTAGGTAGTCTTATTAATGGGCAGAGAACCTCTGAGCTGAGGTTACACGCACCAGTGAAGAAACCTGCTTTCAAGACAATGAGTCTCTGAGACACCATCTCATGGTACCTTAGGTTTGAGAATGAGGACTACTTGCTCGATTATAGGGGCCAAGTTGATAAGACAGAGAACAGTGTATTTATACCACCTTGAACATTCATAAAGGAAAGGATGTAAAAACAAATCTTCCAGTCCATAATGGAGACCTTCCTTTTGGCTACTTAGACCCAGCAAATAAGTCTTGTCACTGGACCTCTGCCTTTCTCCAGTGGTGTGTGTGTGTGTGTGTGTGTGTGTGTGTGTGTGTGTGTGTGTGTGTGTAGGGGTGCATCCTGCAATAATCCAGTCTGACCCTTTCTGTCAACAATTGAAGGAAGGAAGGCAGGATGGAAGGAAATGAAAGACACACAATAAGGTTTAAATATTGACATCAGATTAAAGTACAACTTCTCTCAGAGACAGCTATACCATAAATAAAGGAGGCATGCCAAGCTACTGCAATTAAACTAAAAAGATAAAGTCCTTGAAAGAACTGAGTATAAGTCATGCCTAGGAAAGTGCGTAGCATAGAGTAGGTTCCTGGGTAGGAAAATCCATGTTGATTGTACCAGCATGAACTCAGGGGTAACTGTGGCAGTCCCTATTCAATCCTCCTGAGTCCATGCCTTTTCAGTGAAGCTGCCCATGCCCATGTCTCAGAGGATTTTGACTGGCCCTTTGTGTTCCCAGCAGACACACACATCCTATTAATACTTATATCTACTTATATTTCCCTCTGTGTATGTTCTCAAAGGGCTTCCCAGGTGGGGCAGTGGTAAAGAATCTGCCTGCCTCAAAAAAACCTCATACATATGAGCTTTTAATCTTTGTATGCTCAGGACCTGTTTGCTAAAAGTTAGTTTATTAATCTTTAATAAATTAACCAAGAAATGAAAGAAGGGAGGGAGGGAGGGAAGGAAGGAAGGCCAAGTAGGAAGGAAGGAAGGAGAGAGGCAGGGAAGGAAGAAAGCCTCCTAGACTGCCCATATAAAACAAATAAAGAGAGAGCAGAGTTCATGTAGCTTTGAAAGTTGAGATGTGTAGTTTGGAGCTGCAGCAGCTAACTCTGAGCATCCCCTGCCCCCAAGACTACCAAAAAAAAAAAAAAAATGAAAGCAATCTATTCATTTGGGAAGCTGTGACAATTAGGTTTTTTTTTTTTTTCTGTGTAATAAACTATCCCCCAAATTAATAAGACAAACAAAACAGCCACTCACTTAACTGTCAAGTTTGTAGGTTGATTGATCTAGAATAGCCTTAGCAGAGATGTTTGGCTAGGTTTGGCTTGTACTCTCACATGCCTCTGGACAGCGAGGGGTCAGCTGGCCTAGTGTAGGTAAGCCTGGGAGTGTCTGCTCCATGTGCCTCAAATTACTTCCTAGGACTAGTGGGCTTGTTATTTTGTGGTAATGGCAGAGATACAAGGGCAAACCCAAATCATGCAAGCATTTTAAAACTCTGCTTGTGGAACACCTGTTAACATCTTACTGACCTAGGGGATGAAGAACTGGGGCCATTAAGCAATCTGTCTAATTATATTAATCTAATTGACTAATCTAATGAAGAGGCTCTTCATCCTTGTGAGAGCAAATTATTTTAAAGGCACATTGTAGACATATCATTGTTTGGTACCGTCATGAATACTTTTTCTGGGGGAAAAGCAACTTCTAAAGCTTTCCTAGACAGTCAAATTACAAATCACAAAGTTAAATCTCCTTTCATTAATCAAGAAGTGGTAATATATTGGTCAATAACTTGACAGGTCTAAGATTTTACGCTACTTGCATGCTAACAAGTAACAAGTTAGTCTGCCATAGTTTCATGGGTACTGGCAGAAGACATGAGACTTCTGGGTCAGAAACAAAGGAGGTTTTATTACTCATAGCAATAGTGGCTAGAGTATATCACTTTTGCATTAGTTCCCTGAGCCCAATTCTCATAAGGCAATGCATAGTGGGCCAAGTGACATATATGTACTCAATTTTTACATTACTAGAGAGAAAAACTGAGCTTAGGAAACCCAAACCTTATATAATAGATAGCAAGCATGCCTGCCCCTGCTCAGAGGGAAAGAGACACTATCTCCATCTTCCAAGACTTTGACTATACAACATCACTGAAAAGATAGATAGGAGTAAAGGCAGTCAGTGCTTCTTTTCACAAGACTTAGGGAAATGCAAGAGATTCATGGAGAACTGCATCTTGACCAACTAAAGCAATCCTGGTGCTTCTGTGTATACCTCAGCTACATCCAAGATTCCATGCATTCCATTCCATGCTTTAATTTCTGTTTTTGGTACCTACTTCCCCGGTGGGCTCAAGTGGTAAAGAATCTGCCTGCAATGCAGGGGACACAGGAAACTCGGGTTCAATCCCTGGGTCAAGAAGATCCCCTGGAGGAGGGCATGGCAACCCACACTCCAGTATTCCTGCCTGGAGAATACCAAGGACAGAGGAACCTGGTGGGCTACAGTCCATGGGGTTGCAAACAGTAGGATACTATGTGACTGAGCACACACACACTAGTTATATACTGAGGGACACGTGCATAGACACACACTAGTTGTGTACCCAGGGACACATGCATAGACACACACCAATTGTATACCCAGGGACACATGCATAGACACACACTAGTTGTATACCCAGGGACATGTGCATAGACACACACTAGTTGTATACCCAGGGACACGTGCATAGACAGAATAGTAGAGAGTAAAAGTCAATCAACCTCTGTCCTGTGACCTATGTTCACTGGCTCCATATATGTCTATGCTTTGCCATTGACTGGTGGAAGAGCTGAATTGAGAGAGCAGCATTGACATATAAACACCATCATGTGTAAAACAGACAGCTCGTGGGAAGCTGCTGTATAGTACAAGGAGCTCAGCTCAGTGCTCCCTGATGACTTAAGAGGGTGGGATGGGGGAGGGCGCTGGGAAAGAGACTCAAGAGGGAGGTGATATATGTAATATATATATCTGATTCACTTTGCAGAAACTAACACAACCGTCTAAAGCAATTATACTCCAATTAAACATTTTCTTAAGAAAGCCTCACTTTGAGTCTCAGTTACCTCATCTGAAAACATAGGGTGGGGTCAACAGTTCTATTTACCTGCTAACTCCTCTATCCTGTGTTATAGACAGAGCATCTTTGCCCGCAGCTGTGAGGGTCGGTTGATGATCCTCTCTGGGTAATTGCCCACATCCAGGCAGAAGCCACTTTGCCCAAGGTGTTCGCTAAGGGAACAGGGGGGAATCAGTGTACAAAAATGCAATCCCTTCCCTTCAAGGTAGAACAACTCCACGGTGCATTTTATGTTCCAGGGCTCCCATGGGATCAAGCTGAGCCCAGATGTTTGCTTAACTCTTTCCTTCACACTATCTTACCACCCTCTCTCCCTTTCTCCTGAGAACACCCCCCTTATAAATCACATGCACTCAAATCTCTGACTTGGGCTCTGACTTTGAGACCTAACCTGAGACATTGAACAGTAGCTGCCCCAGAGCACCATGATGAAATGTAACTTGGTATAGTTTAGAGGTAAAAGAGTTGCAGGAGTTTTCTTACCATTTGTGATTTGAGACCATAGAATTATTTTGTACCCTAACTGTGCTGGTTTATGGAGCTGATCTTGCCACCTAGGTTGACTTTTTTTGGTCCACCAGGCTCAAAAGTGTTTCAGACCCCTGCCTTCTGTTTAGATGGTCATGATCTATCCTAAAAATGGCCACATTATGTTCTGTGGTGACCTGTATCAGCAAAATTCTGGATCATCAGATAAATCTTACAGCCTCTAAACAACGCCATCTGACCTATAGGGGTCTGTAGGTGTGTGTGAAAGAGAATGAATGAAAGAGAGAAACTGAAACGTGCCCTGCCACAGCAGTGCACATAACCACAGTAGATAAATGGAGGTAAAAAAAATAATTTGCCATGTTGAGCCTGGGAATAACATCTAGAAAGACAATTATTCACTGAGACTGCTCTTAGTTTTCCGGTCACTGCACTTAACTGCTGCTGCTGCTGCTAAGTCGCTTCAGTCGTGTCCAACTCTGTGCAACCTCATAGACGACAGCCGACCAGGCTCCACCGTCCCTGGGATTCTCCAGGCGAGAACACTGGAGTGGGTTGCCATTTTCTTCTCCAATGTATGAAAGTGAAAAGTGAAAGTGAAGTCACTGAGTTGTGTCCAATTCTCAGTGACCCCATGGACTTCAGCCTACCAGGCTCCTCCGTCCATGGGATTTTCCAGGCAGGAGTACTGGAGTGGGGTGCCATTGCCTTCTCCACTGCTGCTACTACAACTTATGCAAAAGTCTATGTAGGTACATGCTAACAATGCCCCTGGTTATGGCGGTACCCAGAAAGCTGCCTGCCATCTTCTTTGGTACCAATGCCACCATTAATACCAGGCTGCTGCTTCTGGGTGAATTAGCTTCATGTTGGTTATAAAGTCGGTCATTTCTTAATCTATTTAGTTAAATGCTCTGATGTAAGTACTAGACCAGATACATCCTACCCAATTTTGAGTAATTTTTACTTTTTTCAAATTTTTGTTTCCAGTACCACTCTGAACTCCAAAATAGTTTGTATGACTTTCTTGCCATGAAAAATGGTTGGTCCATCTCCAGAGCCCATCTTGATGGCCATATTTCTGCCTCAAACCTACTCTTTCACGCTTCATTCTCCTGCTCCTAGACGGTTACCTCTCTTGAGTTCAATAAGCCCATCAGACTCATTAGAATTTTTCTGACTCTTTTGCCATCTAAATAAAAACTATCCTGGACACAATGTACTGGAACCTTCAATGTGAACTCCAATTGGCAGCATTTTTTTTTTTTTTTTTTACTAATACAGAAGCCTTACCCCTAAAGTCAAATGAGTTAGGGGTGAACCATGAGAATCCAGTTCACATCAGCAACTTCCTCCCATACCCACATCCCCCATGTGTTCAAGGAGAGCTGTGTTCAGTTTTCACTAGTCAAAGAAGGCACAGAACTGGTATAATCATCTAGATCTTTGGGGCAAAGCTTATCTTTTTATATAGAGCTGTACATCTCCAATAGGGTCTCAACCCCAGAACAAATAAAATAGCAGAAAAATGGGCATGGAATCACATTCCATCTATTCTAATAGATTTAGGGAATATATCTGACTCCTCAAGAGTCTCATTTTAAAAGTGCAGAAACTCCTCATCAGAATGCAAATGTGTCTACTTAGAATGTTCTTTGACTCAACAGAGCAGCATCTGCATATTAGGAGACTTGCTAGCACAGATTTATTTCAGAAGAGAAAAAGAAATTTGTGGGCAATTGGTGCTCAGAGTCATCTTACTTCCCAGGGACTCAAAGGGAATCAGAGATGTGGCAAGGAGACAAGCACAGATGCTGCTCCAGTGCTTCCTCATTTAGAACATTCAAATCATCAGAACACTGAGATGCATTTAGTCGCTGCTCTAAATTGTTGTTGTTGTTTTTTTTAATCTAAAAATATTTACTCTTTTGTCAGGCCTTAGAAAATCAAGTTCTGAAAGCCTCTCCTCTCCCCCACCCCCATTTCTATAAACACTCACAACTCACGGTCAGGGATGAATAGATATATAGACTATTCTGTGGAAAACAGTGACAAAGGTTTTCAGATTCTAGTTCTTGTAGTCAAGGAATAGAATTAAAAGTGAAACAACCGCCTCCACATCTAGTAACAAGGCAAGGAACTGTCACTGATGAAGCTACCTCAGAGGCATCAACATACAGAAGAAGGGCTTTTCTTTAATCTCATTTTACTTTGATGTATGAGCATGGCTAATACCCAAATTAAGACATTTTAAGACATTTATTTATGCCACAAAGAAGATGACATTTGTCCATATCCTCCTGAAAACTAGAATGGATCGTGAAATATTGATGAGATTGTAATAATAGAAGGTGAGAGTTCATAGAGTTCAGAAAGTAGAAACAGTGGAAGAATTTGCTCACTAACATCCAAGAAAAAAGCGATCCTGTAAACGCTGAACACCATAATCAATAGCAGGAGAGCTGTGCTCTAGGGTAAGGCAAGAGCAGTGTAAAATTCCTTAGTAATTTCACCTACTGTTATGACTTCATTTATAGATATGTACTGAGGACTATCAAAGAAAGCTCCAGACTCACTGGCCATTGTCTATGGATATCCCATAGACACTATACAATTTATAAACTGAAAACTAAATTCAGTGTCTTCTCTTCCGTAACCAAAATTTGGAGATTCTTCTCCCTCAACTGCCATAGTCAATCAATCAAATTCTGTTTGTTCTTCCTCTGTAGTATGGTTCACACTCCATCTCCAATAAAACTCTTTCCGTCATAAATGATACTACCTTAGTTTAAGTCTATCTCATGAATTATTTCAACAATTTTCCCAATGGTTTCCCTGACTCCAACTTTGTCTCCATCAATTTATTCTTCTTCAAACCTCTCTCCTCCCACCCACACAAATGACTATTAAACCACAAATATGAATATACCTTTGCCAGAAATGATTTATTATTGTCTTCAGGTTAACTCCCAAATGTTTTGTAAACTGTTCCCCACCCATCATGCCTATCCATCCTGACATCATCCCTCCTCCTTGTAGTATACCTTCCACCATCCTGGATAATTTGTGGTTCCTTGGAAAAGCTATTCTTTTTCTTATCGCCTTCTCTTGTCCCTCCTCTTCTCTTTTGCCTAACTGGATTTCGCTCATTTTTTAAGACTAAATGCAAGCACACCTGATTTGCAATAACTGTTATTACTTAATATCACTTACTGTAAGCGTCTTCTTTGACTAGGCCAAGTTATTGAAGATAGCTACCACATCTTGTGTGGCACATAACACAGTGCCATAACAAAGGCTCAGTAAGAATATGCTTAATTTTAAAATTCTTGTCTTTTGTAGAGTATGTGAGATTTCTTCGAAAACTTTTCAACTCCTTTTTAGTCTGTGACTTCTGAGAAACTTCATTACTATTCCTGTACCCTGTTACCTTGATATTAGGGAGAAATCTAGAGGGTAATAGCATCCTTAATTCTATGCATATTTTCATCATGAAGAATAATCTGGGTTATCAACAAAATGCATAATCCCTTGTGTGTACTCAGTCATGTCTAAATCCTTGAGATCCACGAACTATAGCCCACCAGGCTTTTCTGTCCATGGAATTTCCCAGGCAAGAATACTGGAGTGCGTTGCCATTTCCTTCTCCCTGGACTCCCTTACCATATATCAGTCCCAGAATTGCTTCCCTGAGATGAACAGATGAAGGTGAGAGGTTAAAAGAAAAAAGGAAAAGTCACTCTGTACTGTAGTATACATCTCCAGGATGTAGGCCATGTGACCCTGCCAGAATGTTCTCTTGGTTTGACCTGTGTCCTGTGGCTAACTAGCTTTAGGTGGCTGGTATCATCACAAAAGATGAGACAATAGAGCAAGCTCTGCTTAATGTCAAGCAGTGAGGGAAGCGGTGGTTAGAGGGGGGAATGAAGCAACAGACTTACCAAGCCTTCCGCCTTTACTTCTGGAAACTGTTCAAAGGCTTACATTTGATTTCCTACTGATACAAATGGGATCACAAAGTAAATACCTTTCATTCCTCTCACAGATGTTCAGTCAGTGGAAATCTATCAGATACAAAGGAAGCCATCTGTCTTTTCCACACATGTCTATTGTTAGGAAATCTTGAGGGTCCTCTTAGCATTTGGCCCACTATATGCCCACAGCAACACGACAGGGGTAGCTTTTCCGGATCTGACCCTGAGCACTTGGAGAAAGCACTGAAGAAAACCACACAAATAATAAAAACACAAACTGTGTTAAAGAAAGATAATGTCTTCAAATGTAGCAAATTACCTCACCTACCAATGCCAAGTCTCAGCCAGGTACTGTAGATACATACAGATAAGAAACCAACAGTTTCCAACTCTGTTAGAGAGGCTAAAAGAGAAATAGCATACACTGAGGATTATTAAATATTAGAATGGATCATCCAGAGTGAGAAATACAATCTCTTATTCTGAAAAGCTATAAGAAGAGGAGGGTCAGTCTACTTGGGATACCAACTGCTGACCTGCCTGGGGCAGGGGAATGGACTCTATGGGCTTAGTTTCCATTATGGTCCCATGGTTCTATAAATCCTTCCAACAGAAGATTTTCAAATATACTAAGTGATTTGTTTTTACTTTTTCCTTAAAGGAAAAAAGTGCTAAAAGCCACTGGCAGTTGGTCCATCTGAGAGCCAAGTTTTCGGGAGAAAGGAGGCTTTACTTATCTGTATAATATATAGTGGCCACTTGACTGACACCTGCAAATGAGAGCCTAGAATACAATTATAAATCAGGAGAAAATATCTGAAGCAGCCATTCTTTCTAACGGTGACTAGGAACACAGTCACTCCATCAGGCAACCTGGGTTGGTGCACAATAATAACAATAATGTATTTGTTGCTAAAAATTTAACACTAAGAACCAAATACAAGAGACAATCGGAAAATCAATACAAATGCTCAAATTCATAGATGGGGAAAGGATTATGTCATATTCTTCTTCTCTTAGGGGAAAAAAAGAAGAGATATTTCCAAGAAAAATCTATTGGGTGAATAGTGTGATGCGCTCATTCTAAA
The DNA here is from genome assembly GCF_032405125.1 of Capricornis sumatraensis. NCBI lineage: Eukaryota > Metazoa > Chordata > Mammalia > Artiodactyla > Bovidae > Capricornis > Capricornis sumatraensis. Next base: position 65,924,906 of record NC_091082.1, read on the forward strand.
GTTTCATGAGGTAGGTTACAAAGGCCAAAAAAAAAAAAAAAAAAGAAAATTCCTAGAAAGAAGGTTCAAGATGACAGTGTAGTAAGAACCTGAGTTTACCTCCTCCCACAGAGACAACAAATCTACAACTATATATAGAATAATCCCCTCAGGAGGGCAATGAAAGCTAGATCAACAGAGCCTCCACAGCAAAGGGTGAAGGACAACATTGAGATGAGCAGGAGAGGCAGAGATACGGGCTTGCTAAGGAAAAGCCACACCCCAGTTGCAGTGATCCACAAAGGAGTGATAGATGAGTCCAGCATCAAACACCTCAACCTTTTGATCCTTTATTGGATAGATGAGCCCCTAGAACATCTGACTTTGAAAACCAACAGAAATATTCCCAGGAAAATTACAGAACTGCAGGGAACAGAAAACCCACTCCTACAGGGTTCACAAGCAGACTCTTTCAACCCCAAACCAGTGCAAAAACACCAGTTTGAAAAGCACATGGACTATAGATGAATGTGACCCACTTACTAATTTTGAAGTGTCTTCCAAAGAAGCAGGAACCAGCTGGGTCACTCCCCAGGAATGGGTCACTGATGAGAGCCATTTATGTACTTTCAGGCTACCTTGTTAATATTGACACTGACAGGAGCCATTTTGGAATTCTTCATTTAACCTATTATGCCAGTAGGTGCACCCTACTAAGAGCTCTTCCCTCCAGCATGCTGTGGCAGCAGCTGCTGGGCCTCATAGCTGGTCTGGGCCAGCCAGTGCTCCATGATATCTGCAGCCTCATAACAATAAGAGGACAAGATGGACAAGCAGGGTTGAGCTTCTGAGCCCCACAGGTCAGGCCACTCTTTCAAGTCTGGGAGATGACTGATATACCTAATACATAGAAAAAACACAGAGAATTAAGCAAAATGAGGACACAGAGGAATATGTTCCAATCAAAGGAAGAGAAAAAAAAAATTTTTTTAAACCTCAAAAAAGAACTGACCAAAATGGAGATAAGCAATCCCTTTGATAAAGGGTTCAAAGTCATGGTCATAAAGATGCTCACTGAACTCAGGAGTAGAATGGTTGAACACAGTGTGCACTTCAACAGATAGAAAATATAAGTACCAAACAGCAGTTATAACTAAACTGAAAAGCTCATTAGAAGGATTCAATTGCAGATAGAATCAGGTAGAAGAATGAATCAGTAAGCTAGAAGACAAAACAGTGGAACTCATGCCAGCAGAGCAGCATTTTTTTTTCAATTTTCAAAAAGTGAAGAAAAATTAAAGGACCTTTGGGACAACATCAGGTGGAATAACATTCACATAATAGGAGTGTCAGAAGGAGAAGAAGGAAATGGCCAGAAAAATTATTTGAAACAATAATGGCTGAAAACGTTACTAATTCAGGGAGGGGAACAAACATCCAGGTCCAGGAAACCCAGAGAGTTCCAAATAAGAAGCATCCAAATAGACACACACCAACACATATAAAAATTAAAATGGTAAAAGTTAAGGAAAAAGAGGATCCTAAAAGCAGCAAAAGAAAAACAACTTGTTATGTACAAGGGAAATGCCATACGGCTACCAGCAGATTTTCATCAGAAACTTTGCAGGCCAGAAGGGAGTGGCATGATATATTTAGAGTGCCAAAAGAAAAAAAAAAAAAAAAAAAGAAAGCTTCCAACCAAAAATTCTCTATCAAACAAGGTTATCATTGAGAATTTAAGGAGAGATCAAGAGTTTCTGAGAGAGCAAAAACTAAGGGAGTTGATCACCACTAAATCAGCCCTACTAGAAATACTAATGAGACATTTTTAAGCTGAAAAAAATGGCACTAATTAATAATACAAAAACAAAAAAATAAAAATCTCTCTGGAAAAGATAAATATATAATAATGGTAGTGGGTCAATAATTTATAAAACAAGCATGATGGCTAAAAGATCAGTTCAGTTCAGTTCCATTGCTCAGTCATGTCCGACTCTTTGAGACTCCATGGACTGCAGCACACCAGGCTTCCTTATCCATTACCAACTCCCAGAGTTTACTCAAACTCATGTCCATCAAGTTGGCTAAAAGTAATAAAAATAAGAAAACAATTTACAATAATCATTTAAGGGATGTATGAAAGAAAAAGATGCAAAATTATCAAAAACATAAAACATGGTGGGGAGTAAAAAGATAAAGCTTTGGAATATGTTCAAATTTAAGTTTCAACAAACTTAAAACAGGCTACTACTTACACAGGATATCATATGTTAACTTCACAGTAACCAAAAAGAAAAGATTTATAGTGAATATACAAAAGAAAATAAGAAAGAAATCTAACCATAAAACTAAAGAAAACCACCAAAGCACAAGGGAAGAAAGAAAGAGATGAAAGAAACAGAGAGGAACTACAAAAATAATTAATAAAATGTAAATAAGTATGTGTTGTTGCTATTTAGTCACTAAGTCATGTTTGACTCTTTGCAATCTCATGAACTGTAGCTTACCAGGCCCCTCTGTCCACATGATTACCCAGGCAAGGATACAGGAGTAGGTTGCATTTCCTTTTCCAGGGGATCTTCTCAACACAGGGACTGAACCTGTGTCTGTTGCATTGGCAGGAGGATTCCTTACTGCTGAGCCACCAGGGAAACCCAAATAAGTACACGAAAGTGAAAGTGGCTAAGTGGAGTCTGACTCTTTGTGACCCCATGGACTATACAGTCCATGGAATTCTCCAGGCCAGAATACTGGAATGAGTAGCCTTTCCCTTCTCCAGGGGATCTTCCCAACCCAGGGATCAAATCCAGGTCTCCCGCATTGCAGGCAGATTCTTTACCAACTGGACTATCAGGAAAGCCTGAATAACTACCAGTAACTCCTTTAAAACTGACTAGACTAAATTAGCCAGTCAAAAGACATAGAGAGGCCAAACAGATTTAAAAAACTAAGATCCATCTATATGCAGCCTGTAAGAGAATTACTTCAGAAGAAAAAACAAATTGAAAGTGAAGGGATGGAAAAAGATATTCCATTAGCAAATGGAATGAAAAGAAAGTTGGAGAAGCAATATTCATATCAGATTAAATAGACTTTAAAAAGAAGACTGTAATAAAAGACAAAGAAGAACATTGCATAATGAGAAATGGGTCAATTCAGCAAATGATACAACATTTATATATGTATATGCACCCAAAAGAGGTCATCAAGATATATAAAGCAAATATTAATAGACTTAAAGGAAAATATTGAAAGCAATACAATAATAGTAAGGGACTTTAATATCCCACATAACAATGGATATATCATTCTAGACAGAAAATCAATAAGGAAACATTGGCTATAAATGAAACATCAGATCAGATAGACTTAAAAGATCTATGTAGAACATTTCATTCAAAAGCAGTATAATATATTCTTCTGCAGTGCCCAAGGAACATTTTCCAGAATAGATCACTTAGGTTAAGTCCAAGAAGACTAAAATCATATCAAGCATTTTCTCCAATCACATACTATGAAATTAGAAATCAATCACAAGAAAAAATGGAGATTAAAAAACATGTTACTGAACAATCAATGGGCCATCTGAAAAGCCAAAAGAGAAATTAAAAAAAATATATGGACAAATGATAACAGAAATATTACATGCTAAAATCTAAGAAATAAATTCACAGCAATACTGTCTACTTCAAGAAATAAGAAAAATCCTAAGTAAGCAATCTAACCTTACATCTAAAGAACCTAGAAATAAAAGCCCCAAATTAGTATTATTAAGGAAATTTTAAAGATCAGAGCATAAATAAAAGAGACTTACCAAAGATCAATGATCTAAGAACTGTTTTTTGAAAAGAAAAATGAAACTGATAAACCTTTAGCCAAACTCATCAAGGGAAAGAGAGAAAGAACTTGAATAAAGTCAGAGATGAAAGAGAAGTTACAACTGATACCACAAAAAATATAAATGATCATAAGAGACTAATACAAAATTATATGTGAATACATTGGACATTAAATAAATGGCTAAGTTTATGGAAAACATACCATCTTCTAAGACTGAAATCAAGAAAAAATCTGAATAGACTGATTACTAGTAAGGACACTGAAACAGTAATAAAAATTTCCCAAAATACAAAAACCCAGGACCAGATGTCTTCACTGAAGGTTTCTACAAAATATTCAAAGAAGATTTAATTTCTATTTTCAAAATCTCTTTTTAAAAATTTAAGAGAAACCTACCAAAGCACTATTACCCTTGTACCAAAACCAGACAAAGACACTACAAAACATAAAAATGGAGGCCAATATCCTTGATTAACATAGATGCAAAAATTCTCAACAAAATATTAGCAAACCAAATCCAATAATACTTTAAAAGGATCATACAGCACAATCAAGTAGGATTTATCCCAAGGATGCAAGGATGGTTCAGCATCCACAAATCAATCAACAAAATACATCATATTAACAAAATGAAGGAAAAATCATACGATCATCTTAACACATCATTGACCAGAGATGTATTAATATGTCTTTTGTTAACCAAATGCTATTAATTGGAGACATTTAAATATTCACTTATATAACAAACTGTTACTTACCCACAGGCATTAGTTTCTGCAAAATTCTCCTGGTCATTAATGTGTTAAGGAAGCAGAAAAAGCATTTGACAAAATTCAACTTTTATTTATGATAAAAATTCTCAACAAAGTTAGTGTTGATAAAACCTACCTCAACATAATTAAGACCATGTATAAAAAACCCACAGCCAACATCATATTCAATAGTGAAAGGCTAAAAACTTTTCCTCTAACATCAGGAAGAAGATAAGGATACCCACTCTCATCATACTTATTTAATTTGGCATTAGAAATTCCAGTAAAATTAGTCAAGAAAAATAAAGGCACCCAAATTGGAGACAAAGAAGTAAAACCATCATTATTCACAGATGACATGATATTGTGTATAGACAACCCTTAAGACTCCATCAAAAACTGTTAGAATTAATAAATGAATTCTTTATAAAGTTATAGGATATAAAATCAACAGACATAAATCTGTGATATTTCTATATATAAATAATATGCAGTGAAAAAACAATCCCATTTACAATTGCATCATAAAGCATAATATACCCAGCAATGAATTTTGATAAAGGAGGTGAAAGACTTGTACACTGAAAACTAAAAGTTTCTGATAAAAAAATTAGAGAAAAATATTGTTAATGAAACAAAAAATTATTGTTAATAATAACTTGTTAATGGATTGGAGGAAGTAAAATAATTAAAATGGCCATACTACCCAAAGCAATCTACAGAGTCATTGCAATCTCTACCAAAATCCTGATGGCCTATTTCACAGAACTAGAACAAATAATTCTAAATTTTGTATTAAATCACAAAAGATCCTGAATAGCCAAAACAAACTTGAGAAAGAATATCAAAGCTGGAGGTAACATGATCCTTTATTTCAAATTATACTACAAAAGTGTAGTAATCAAGAGGTATGGTACTGACCCAAAATCACGCAGAGATAAATGGAATAGAACTGACATCCCCAAAATAAACTCACACAAATATAGATAATTATGAAAAGGAATATAAATATGCAATTCAGAAAAGCATATCTCTTCAATAAATTGTCCTGGGAAAACTGGACAATGGGAAAAATGCAAAGGAATGAAACTAGTCCATTATCTTAAATCATATGCATTGCTTCCTGGCCTTTTGGCAGGGATCATGTATGTTATATACCTTTTACAAAAATTAACTCATAGTGTATTAAAGACTTGAATGTAAGACCTGAAACCACAAAATTTCTATGAGAAAATGTAAGTGGTAACTTCCTTAACTTTGGTCTTAGTGATGCTTCTGTGGAACTGACTCCAGCCTACTAACTGAGAGAATACATTTACAAATCACATATCCAATAAAGAGTTAATATCCAATAATATAAAGAACTCAACAACACAGACAAACATAATTTAAATGGGCAGAGAATCTAAAGAAACACATTAACAAATTGAAAAATAAAAGCCATATGATTATCTCAATAGATGCAGAGAAGGCCTTTGACAAAATTCAACATCCATTTATGATAAAAACTCTCCAGAAAGCAGGAATAGAAGGAACATACCTCAACATAATAAAAGCTATCTATGACAAACCCACAGCAAACATTATCTTCAATGGTGAAAAATTGAAAGCATTTCCCCTAAAGTCAGGAACAAGACAAGGGTGCCCACTTTCACTGCTACTATTCAACATAGTTCTGGAAGTTTTGGCCACAGTAATCAGAGCAAAAAAAGAAATAAAAGGAATCCAAATTGGAAAAGAAGAAGTAAACTCTGTTTGCAGATGACATGATCCTCTACATAAAAAGCCCTAAAGACTCCACCAGAAAATTACTAGAGCTAATCAATGAATATAGTAAAGTTGCAGGATATAAAATCAACACTCAGAAATCCCTTGCATTCCTATACACTAATAATGAGAAAGTAGAAAAAGAAATTAAGGAAACAATTCCATTCACCACTGCAACAAAAAGAATAAAATACTTAGGAATATACCTACCTAAAGAAACTAAAATATATCAAAAACTATATATCAAAAACTATAAAACACTGATGAAAGAAATCAAAGAGGACACTAATAGATGGAGAAATATACCTTGTTCATGGATTGGAAGAATCAATATAGTGAAAATGAGTATATTACCCAAAGCAATCTACAGATTCAATGCAATCCCTATCAAGCTACCAGCGGTATTTTTCACGGAACTAGAACAAATAATTTCAAGATTTGTATGGAAATACAAAAAACCTCGAATAGCCAAAGCAATCTTGAGAAAGAAGAATGGAACTGGAGGAATCAACTTGCCTGACTTCAGGCTCTACTACAAAGCCACAGTCATTAAGACAGTATGGTACTGGCACAGAGACAGAAATATAGATCAATGGAACAAAATAGAAAGCCCAGAGATAAATCCACACACATATGGATACCTTATCTTCGACAAAGGAGGCAAGAATATACAATGGAGTAAAGACAATCTCTTTAACAAGTGGTGCTGGGAAAACTGGTCAACCACTTTAAAAGAATGAAACTAGATCACTTTCTAACACCACACACGAAAATAAACTCAAAATGGATTAAAGATCTAAATGTAAGACCAGAAACTATAAAACTCCTAGAGGAGAACATAGGCAAAACACTCTCCGACATAAATCACAGCAGGATCCTCTATGATCCACCTCCTAGAATACTGGAAATAAAAGCAAAAATAAACAAATGGGATCTAATTAAAATTAAAAGCTTCTGCACAACAAAGGAAACTATAAGTAAGGTGAAAAGACCGCCTTCTGAATGGGAGAAAACAATAGTAAATGAAGCAACTGACAAACAACTAATCTCAAAGATATACAAGCAACTTATGCAGCTCAATTCCAGAAAAATAAACGACCCAATCAAAAAATGGGCCAAAGAACTAAATAGGCATTTCTCCAAAGAAGACATACGGATGGCTAACAAACACATGAAAAGATGCTCATCACTCATTATCAGAGAAATGCAAATCAAGACCACAATGAGGTACCATTTCACACCAGTCAGAATGGCTGCGATCCAAAAGTCTACAAGCAATAAATGCTGGAGAGGATGTGGAGAAAAGGGAACCCTCTTACACTGTTGGTGGGAATACAAACTAGTACAGCCACTATGGAAAACAGTGTGGAGATTCCTTAAAAATTGCAAATAGAACTGCCTTATGACCCAGCAATCCCACTGCTTGGCATACACACCGAGGAAACCAGAATTGAGAGAGACACATGTACCCCAATGTTCATTGCAGCACTGTTTATAATAGCCAGGACATGGAAACAACCTAGATGTCCATCAGCAGATGAATGGATAAGAAAGCTGTGGTACATATACACAGTGGAGTATTACTCAGCCATTAAAAAGAATACATTTGAATCAGTTCTAATGAGGTGGATGAAACTGGAGCTGATTATACAGAGTGAAGTAAGCCGGAAAGAAAAACACCAATACAGTATACTGACACATATATGTGGAATTTAGAAAGATGGTAATGATGACCCTGTATGCGAGACAGCAAAAGAGACACAGATGTATAGAACGGTCTTTTGGGCTGTGAGGGAGAGGGAGAGGGTGGAATGATGTGGGAGAATGGCATTGAAACATGTATACTATCATGTAAGAAACAAAGTGCCAGTCTATGTTCGATACAAGATATAGGATGCTTGGGGCTGGTGCACGGGGATGATCCAGAGAGATGATATGGGGTGGGAGGTGGGAGGGGAATTCAGGATTGGGAGCTCTTATACACCTGTGGTGGATTCATGTCAATGTATGGCAAAACCAATACAGTATTGTAATGTAAAATAAAGTAAAAATAAAATTAAAAAAAAGAAACATATCAAGTGATATAAGTCAGATGGAAAAAGACAGATACTGTATAATTTCACTCATATGCAGAGTCTAAAGAAAAAAACCAAGACAAACAAAGTCAAACAAAATCAAACTCAGAGAACAGATACGAATCTGTTAGTTAGAAGGGGATTGGGGGAGGAGAGTGTGAAGGAAGTCAACTGTATGGTGATGGCTTACAACTAGACTTGTGGTGTATACAGATGTCAAACTATAATGCTATACCACCTGGAATCTATATTCAAAAATTCTTAGGAGGAGGAGCTCAGTAAATTTTAAGATATATTTATAGAGAAGGCAATGGCACCCCACTCCAGTACTCTTGCCTGGAAAATCCCATGGATGGAGGAGCCTGGTAGGCTGCAGTCCATGGGGTCGCTAAGAGTTGGACACGACTGACTGACTTCACTTTCACTTTTCACTTTCATGCATTGCAGAAGGAAATGGCAATCCACTCCGGTGTTCTTGCCTGAAGAATCCCAGGGACGGGGAAGCCTGGTGGGCTGCCGTCTATGGGGTAGCACAGAGTCGGACACGACTGAAGCGACTTAGCAGCAGCAGCAGCATAGATATTTGACCATGATGACCAAAGGCCTACAGAATGTGAAATCATGAATATATTCTGAACTCAGAATTTTTAATATGTATGTTTAATATTGCATATTTGGATACCCTTATACCTATTCAGTAACTACTGGCAGAGAGGCAAAGTATCACCAGAAAAATACCCTGCTGTTATGAAGATGTATTACTTTGAAAACATAAATTAGAGGTTAAAATATATGTATTTGACAAATGCACATGAAATATTATATCTAATATTTATATTAGATCTAAATATTATATCTAACTGGTAAGCAAATTTGTTTTAATAAGTCCTTGAGTTTGCAGTAAATCTCTATTCTAAGATTTTAAAAGTACTTTTCTAACATTACTGGTTAATTGCCACAAAACCAAAATTTGGAAGAAGGAATGAATTCACTTCAGTTCTTAGGTGAGAAAACAGAGTTTGGGCCTGAAATAAGTGGCCTTGCTCTACCTCAGTAAAACAGAGTTTTGAAGAACAATAACTGTGAAGTTGAAGAAGACAGTACTCCCCCTAGGGAACCTGTTCTGTCACTTTCCCCAATGTTCATGTCCTTAAAACCTAGCCTTAGAGAGGGCCAGGGATTCAGAAATAAGGTCATGTCCTTAGCTGGTCCAGAAGGCATGGTCCTACTTTAGAGACCTGTGCCAAACTTTGCTGTCTCTCACAGTCTAACTGAGCCAGTCATCAGGCTATTTCATGACAGCTGAAAACCCATCAACCACAGGATGGCTAAACAAACTCTAGGAACACCAGACTGTGGAAGTCTATGCAGCAGTTATAAATTACAACAAAATAAAAGTGTATTAAGATATGAAGATCTTGGAGACATATTGCCCAGTGAGAAAAAGCAAGTTACAGTATGATATATATATTATGGTATTATTAATGTTAAAAATAACCCAAGACCCTTCTGAACCTACCTGGTTTATTAAAGAGTTCAGTTCATTGGTATACAAATATAGAATTGCTTTATTTTTTTCAACAGCTATCTTTAATGACATTGAATCTCTGTGTTCAAACCCTTAATGATATGCAGCACAGAACTCACAGCTTTTTGATCATTTTCACATATTAATACTTCAGTTTAGCCCTATACCTGTATCCCAGTTTATTAACTTTTTAAGATTCAAACAATTTAATTAGCAATTCTGACCCCCCAAATAGAGATTATTTATTGAACAGTTTGTAAACCTTTGAAGTTGAGTGTATCTTTTAAGATTTATATTCCTGAGTATACCTAGCATGTTTTTTTAATGGGCAGAAGATCTAAACAGACATTTCTCCAAAGAAGACGTACAGATGGTTAAGAAGCACATGAAAGATGCTCGACATCATTAATTATTAGAGAAATGCAAATCAAAACTGCAATGAGATATCACTGCACACCAGTCAGAAAGGGCATCATCAAAAAATTCATAAACAATAAATTCTGGAGAGGGTGTGGAGAGAAAGGAACCCTCCTCTATCGTTGGTAGGAATGTAAATTGGTACAACCACTATGGAGAACAGTATGCAGTTTCCTTAAAAACTAAAACTAAAGTTATCATATAATCTTGCAATCCCACTCCTGGGTATATACCCAGAGAAAAATATGATTATAGAGGATATATGTACCCTAATGTTCGTTGCAGCACAGTTTGCAATAGCCAAGACATAGAAGCAATCTAAATATCCATTGACAGAGGAATGGGTAAAGAAGATATGGTACATATATACAATAGAATATTATTCAACCATTAAAAAGAATGAAATACTGCCATTTGTGCAACATGGATGAACTTCAAGATTGTTACACTGAATAAAGTAAGTCAGAGGAAGAAAAATATTTTATGATATCTGCTTATGTGCAGAATTTTAAAAAAATGATACAGATGAACTTGTATCCCAGTTTAAATCATCAATCTCACATCTTTCCTTCTCCCTCATTCAGCCTGACCCTGTCTGGGGAACTTAGAGTGAGGAGAATGCCTGGTCTGTTCTTTTTCTTCTCCTCTCTCTTCTAGGTCTCTCTTTCAGCTCCAGTGTACTGGAGTAGAGAGGTGGAGTTGAAGTTTCTGTGTCTTTGAAATCTATTCTTGGTTGACACAGTCTGGCCTCTGAAGCCACTGAGCTGACAGGCATTAGGAAGAAGTCTTCCTGAAAAATATGAAAGGCTCTGACTTGACCTCTACTGACCCACCTTCCAAGTGGTCTAAACCACACTCTCCTATTGACAGAGTCTTCTCTCGTGGAAGTCAGTTGCCTTGGTCAGAGCAGCAACGAGAGCATTTAAGCCCCCTTCCTCCATGTCTACTTCAGGCATAGAAACCTCCATGTCCGCTTTGCCCTCTCTATCAATATATTTTCACCTTTCCCCAATAGGTGCTGAGTGAAGATCAACAAGTCCACTCCCTGAGCAGATGTCCAATCAGGAAATCGGAAGTCAGTTTCATTTTCTTGTAGACATCCTCAAAATATAAAAGTAGTTTTCTTGGAGCCTTCCTCCTTTGCCTTGAGGATTAGGCCAAAGCACCTCCTCTATTTCCCACAGAGATGGAAGGGAAACCCACAGCACCCTCTCTAAACTAACAAATCACAATCCCACTTCCTTTCTTATAAATCTTGAGGAGGGACTTACAGGGTGGTGGTAACTGGGTCAGTTCTATTGCTTCTTTAAAAAGCCTGCAGGGAGGTTCCCAGTGACTCCTCAGCTGCGTGCCCATCTATCATCCTGTAACATACAGCTACATATTTGTAAAAAATAATTGACTGACAGTTTTTCTCTAGGTAGGAACACGGCATGATAAGCTGTGGTAAATGGGCTTTGTATACGTGCTTGAGTCACATCTAACTCTTTGTGACCCTATGGACTGTAGAGTAGCCCACCAGGCTCCTCTGTCCATGGACTTTTCCAGGCAAGGATTCTGGAATGGGTTGCCATTCCTGACTCCAGGGGATCTTCCTGACCTAGGGATTGAACTGGCCTCTCTTGCATCTCCTGCACTGTCAGGCAGATTCTTTACCACTGTGCCATCTGGGAAGCCCAAATAGGCTTTAGTTTGCCTGTTTTAGTTGGGCTTTTGCAAAGAGAATGTTTTTATACATTTCATTCAGTAATTCAAAAGAAAACTGGCTTGCTGCTATAGATACCGTGGGTGACTTAAACAAGGAAGCCGAGGTTGGAGCCTCAAACCTGACTACCATTTTTTGCTAAGCATTATTGACTCTGCACTGACAGATCTTAAAGTTTGATGGAGGAGTTCATTTTCCCCAGGAGTAGAAACTGGCAAGTGGAGCCATGGAACAGACTCTTCATCCACGTTGCTAAAGGGACACAGACTACAAGTTAATGTTTCCCTCTATGTTCCACCTGCTACAATTCTGGGTGATCATCTGCTAGACTCTGACTGATGAGAAGAGTGGAAACCCTGCCGGGTGGAAAGGGCAAGAGCCTGGGAAGAGTGTACAGAAGGAGAAGACGGCCTTGTTCTGCTACACTGGGAGCCACAGGGAGTTATCCCTTATTTGGGCTCCTTGACAAGCATTTAGAGGATGAGGATGTGGAGGTAGGGGGATTTAGTCAGCAAGCAAGAACCCAGGAATGCTCTCCTGTGTGTTTTTCTGCACATACAGAGTAAGAGAAGGTCCCGAAGGCAGCTCTGCTGGCAAGGAGAGGAAGTAATACAGCTAGCTTCAACAAGGGTGGCATTGGGCACATGAAAACATAGTTTTTACATCTTTGCCAAAACTTAAGAATCTCAGTGGGTATCTGGAAAGCAGAGAAGTTTAGAGATAGTAATCTCTATCAGGCTTCACTGACATTAAACAGAAGATTCAAAAGAGAGAGAAAAAGAGAAATCTGAAAGTTTCAGATAGTAGTCCAAGTAATGTGATTTTCGTTCAAGTTTACCCTAGAGAGTACAGATCTCTAAAAACAGTTCCAAAATCTCCCCCATGATCTTGTCCTTTAACAACAAATTATGAGAGCTGTGGTATTTTGTTTGTTTTAGAAATTACAACATGTGCTGTTTTATTCCTAGCTTACTCTCTGGGTTTCCGTTATACCTCTTTGATCTAAGAAATACATAATTTGGTGCTGGAAAGAGTTTGAAAGATTATCAGTCACTTAGTTGCCTGAGGGCTCACTGTGTTACAGCAAGAGAAGCAGTACCCTACTCAAATCCAGCTCCTTAGATTCCCAGGTCCATCATCTTTCGTCACAAAAGTCTGCCTCTAGTGGCACAAAGAAGTACAATTGACCATCAGGATTAATGTTCAAAATCAGTGTAGATGTTAGAGAAATAGGGTATCTTAAAATATTTTCAGATCATTACAATTACCATAGTTTCACATATACAACCTCACTTGATTGCAACCCTGATAGGCAAGCATCCTTATTAAGCCCAGTTTCCAAATATGGTGACTTGAGTTCCTGAGATTATATGGCTTGTTTAAAATCAGGCGCAAACTGTCAGTTCTGACTCTTGGTTTAACTTTATTTCCATATCATCTATCACAAGTCTTTGTATTTTCCACAAATTTTAACATCATAATTGACTACTTCACACCTGAACTTGATGTTTTATTCATCTCCACATGGATAAGCTTCAGATCAACCATGGGTTTATTTTCCAATGTGTCTGCTAGGATTTTATTATGAGAATATGGCGTATTGAAATTAACAGCCAGAAGCCACACTGACTCAAAGAAGCTCAATATTCATTTTGTACTACTTTTCACTTTCTTAGCTTGGGCTGGACTCCTTTGGGGAAAGTTTTCATCAGACTCAGAGATACTATAGGAAGAGCAGGGTCAATGACCCTCAGGGGACTACTTCCAGCCCTCTCCTCCTCCTTCGCCTGTCTCCCACTCATTGCCCCCAACAAACATCCACAAAACCACCCTCCATTGGCCCTGTGAGCAGTCAAATGGGTTAGCTGCGCCAGGCAGGTCTTGACACATGGCTCCTCCAGCATCTGGTACCTCTGGCTTCTTATCTTCAATACACACCACTTGGCCAAATTAATTTCTGTCACAGGGGGGAGATTGGTCAGTGAAATCTAAATGGGCTTTTCCTATTTATTGATACAATTTCGTGGCAAGAGCAATTTTCAGAGCTTATTTTCCACTCCATTGAATCCCATGTTACTGCAAATGAATATATTCCTCGGTCAGTGCAATGGCAAAACACAGTTGTAAGTGCTTTATGCTTCATTTGGATAAAGTGTTCAGGATATTACCAAATATAAAAGGAAGTTAAGGGCCATATTTCATTAGAAGCTGTCTCCCCTGTTAATAAAACCTGATGCTGGTGGTAGATGTGTAAAGAATCAGAGCAGAGACTTGCGGCTCTGTCTGGTATTCAATAAGGCAGTACAGTGGTTGCAAACACCACCTGAGGAGAACACCACATCTCCAGTCAAACTAATATCAACACCCCAGCCTGGGGATCAGGAAGAAACTGGATTGTAAGTTGGATGTTTCATAGAAAATTGAAAAACTTATCCCAAGGGCAAAGTATGTTCTTTGGGTGATAGCTTTGCCGTCATTAAAGGAAGGCTCATGCTAACATCACTAACTGTAGGAGGTACCAGGTAAGCCTGTTATGTGCTAATGTGTTAGAGTCTTAAAAATGACCGTGTGGATGCGTATTTTATTGGACATAGGAAAAGGTAGCACCATCTCATTTCTCAAAAGGAAAAACTCAGGAACAGATCCAGGCAAAATGGAAGAGTTTAGTCTTATATAAAAACTAGGTAATTCTCAAATGAAAGGGTCCTCAACATCATAAATGAAGGGTGAGGAGAGCACTCCTTTCTGCATCTGGATCCATAACCTAGTCTTCGCCGTACCCCTGTCTCTATAGGGAATGATCCATATCATAACACTCTCTACCAAATTATAGCTAATTCACATGGAAACGGCTCACTCATTTGATTCAGACACCAACCCTGGAGAAAGAGTAAGTTATTGGCTTTTACAGGTGATACTATATACCTTCAGAATCCAGGTAATTTTCAACAGGATAAAAATGTCCTCTTTTGTCAGTTACC
The DNA here is from genome assembly GCF_032405125.1 of Capricornis sumatraensis. Taxonomy (NCBI): domain Eukaryota; kingdom Metazoa; phylum Chordata; class Mammalia; order Artiodactyla; family Bovidae; genus Capricornis; species Capricornis sumatraensis. Next base: position 65,939,950 of record NC_091082.1, read on the forward strand.
TGATAGGTAAATTACATCCCATACTCCAGTATCATTGAACAACCCTGAAACTTTCACGTCCAGGTCAGAAGTTCACTGACTTAAATGTCACTGACCTAACTCTTCCTCATCACCCTCATTAGGCTAATTCATGGGCCTTGCCCTGCCTCTGACTTCCAAATTTCTGTTTCCTAACTTGGAAACAAGCTTTTATCTAAATTAACATTTCTAATGCCAAAGCTACTATTATATATCATCAAACTCATTTTTTGTGTCACCCACAGAGGTATGAGGCCTCCTAAGAGGAAGGTCATTTGTAGACCCTGGCTTCATCCGTCTACCTGCCTTACTTGTTTATGTCAAGAAAGCAGCTTTCATACAAGGCATGTACCAGTTTCTTAGCACTTACTGTGTGCCAGGTATTGTTCTAAAGTTTGGAGGAGCATAAAGATGGCGGAGGAATAGGACGGGAAGACCACTTTCTCCCTCACAAATTCCTCAAAAGAACATTTCAACGCTGAGCAAACTCCACAAAACAACCTCTGTAGGCTGGCAGAGGACAGCAGGCAACCAGAAAAGCAGACCATTGTCTTCAAAAACAGATTTTTAACCTTTGCTCTTAGGTTTTTGTTGTCAATTATGTTCATTTAAAAACCCAAACTTCACTACCCAAGTTTACCTGAGAGCGAGATTACTGGCTTGACCACTCTCTTCTCCTATGGACTCTCCTTTTTCTCCACCAGGTGGCCTCTGTCTCTTTTCTCCCCCATCTCTTCTCTATCCAACTCTGTGAATCTCTGTGTGTTCCAGACGGTAGAGAACACCTAAGGAACTGGTTACTGGCAGGATTTGTCTCTCTCCTTCTCATTCCTCTCTCTTATCCTCCTGGTCACCTCTGTCTACTTCCTCCCTCTCCTCTTCCCTGTATAACTCCGTAAATACCTGAGCGGGCCAGACTATAGAGCGCACATTAGGAAGTGACTACTGCCTAGCTTGCTCTCTCCTCTTTTGATCTCACCGCATCTCATTCCAGTTACCTCTAACTACCCCCTCCATCTTCTCTTCTCCTTGTAACTCAGTGAACCTCTCTGAGTGTCCCTCAATGTGGAGAAACTTTTCATCTTTAACCTAGATGTTTTATCATCGGTGCTGTATAGATGGAGAAGTCTAGAGGCTACTGTAAAAACTGAAGACCAGAAGCAGGAGGCTTAAATACAAAACCTGAAAACATTAGAGAACTCTTGAATTCAGGGAACATTAAGCAATAGGAGCTCATCAAATGCCTTCATACTTACACTGAAACCAAGCTCCACCCAAGGGCCAACAAGTTCCAAAACAAGACATATCACTCAAATTCTCCAGCAACACAGGAACACTCCCCTGAGCTTGAATATACAGGCAGCTCAAAATTATTCCAAAACCTTTGATGTCTCATAACCCATCACTGGTAACTCCACTGCACTCCAGAGAGAAGAAACCCAGCTCCACCCACCAGAACTCCAACACAAGCCTACCTAACCAGGAAACCTTGACAAGCCACTGATAGAACCCCACCCACAGTGAGGAAGCTCCATAATAAAGAGAACTCCACAAATCACCAGAATATAAAAAGACCACCCCAAACGCAGCAATATAACCAAGATGAAGAGACAGAGGAATACTCAGCAGGTAAAGGAACAGGAGAGTTGCCCACCAAACCAAACAAAAGAGGAAGAAGTAGGGAATCTACCTGAGAAGGAATTCCGAATATTGATAGTGAAAATGATCCAAAATCTTGAAATCAAAATGGAATCACAGATAAATAGCCTAGAGACAAGGATTGAGAAGATGCAAGAAAGGTTTAACAAGGACCTAGAAGAAATAAAAAAGAGTCAAAATATAATGAATAATGCAATAAATGAGATCAGAAACACCCTGGAGGCAACAAATAGTAGAATAACGGAGGCAGAAGATAGGATTAGTGAAATAGAAGATAGAATGGTAGAAATAAATGAATCAGAGAGGAAACAAGAAATACGAATTAAAAGAAACGAGGACAATCTCAGAGACCTCCAGGACAATATGAAACGCTCCAACATTCGAATTATAGGAGTCCCAGAAGAAGAAGACAGACAGAAAGATCATGAGAAAATCCTTGAGGAGATAATAGTTGAAAACTTCCCTAAAATGGGGAAGGAAATAATCACCCAAGTCCAAGAAACACAGAGAGTTCCAAATAGGATAAACCCAAGGCAAAACACCCCAAGACACATATTAATTAAATTAACAAAGGTCAAACACAAAGAACAAATATTAAAAGCAGCAAGGGAAAAACAACAAATAACACACAAGGGGATTCCCATAAGGATAACAGCTGATCTTTCAATAGAAACTCTTCAGGCCAGGAGGGAATGGCAAGACATACTTAAAGGGATGAAAGACAATAACCTACAGCCCAGATTACTGTACCCAGCAAGGATCTCATTCAAATATGAAGGAGAAATCAAAAGCTTTACAGACAAGCAAAAGCTGAGAGAATTCAGCACCACCAAACCAGCTCTCCAACAAATTCTAAAGGATATTCTCTAGACAGGAAACCGAAAAGGGTGTATAAACCCGAACCCAAAACAATAAAGTAAATGGTAACGGGATCATACTTATCAATAATTACCTTAAACGTAAATGGGTTGAACGCCCCAACCAAAAGGCAAAGACTGGCCGAATGGATACAAAAACAAGACCCCTCTATATGCTGCTTACAAGAGACCCACCTCAAAACAAGGGACACATATAGACTGAAAGTGAAGGGCTGGAATAAGATATACCACGCAAATAGAGACCAAAAGAAAGCAGGAGTGGCAATACTCATATCTGATAAAATAGACTTTAAAACAAAGGCTGTGAAAAGAGACAAAGAAGGCCACTACATAATGATCAAAGGATCAATCCAAGAAGAAGATATAACAATTATAAATATATATGCACCCAATATAGGAGCACCGCAATATGTAAGACAAATGCTAACAAGTATGAAAGGGGAAATCAACAATAACACAATAATAGTGGGAGACTTTAATACCCCACTCACACCTATGGACAGATCAACTAAACAGAAAATTAACAAAGAAACGCAAACTTTAAATGATACATTAGATCATTAGATCTAATTGATATCTATAGGACATTTCACCCCAAAACAATGAATTTCACCTTTTTTTCAAGTGCTCATGGAACCTTCTCCAGGATAGATCACATCCTGGGCCATAAATCTAAACTTGATAAATTCAAAAAAATCGAAATCATTCCAAGCATCTTTTCTGACCATAATGCATTAAGATTAGATCTCAATTACAGGAGAAAAACTACTAAAAATTCCAACATATGGAGGTTGAACAACACACTTCTGAATAACCAACAAATCACAGAAGAAATCAAAAAAGAAATCAAAATATGCATAGAAACTAATGAAAATGAAAACACAACAACCCAAAACCTGTGGGACACTATAAAAGCAGTGCTAAGAGGAAAGTTCATAGCAATACAGGCATACCTCAAGAAACAAGAAAAAAGTCAAATAAATAACCTAACTCTACAACTAAAGCAACTAGAAAAGGAAGAATTGGAGAACCCCAGAGTTAGTAGAAGGAAAGAAATCTTAAAAATTAGGGCAGAAATAAATGCTAAAGAAACAAAAGAGACCATAGCAAAAATCAACAAGGCCAAAAGCTGGTTCTTTGAAAGGATAAATAAAATTGACAAACCACTAGCCAGACTCATCAAGAAGCAAAGAGAGAAAAATCAAATCAATAAAATTAGAAATGAAAATGGAGAGATCACAACAGACGACACAGAAATACAAAAGATCATAAGAGACTACTATCAGCAGTTGTATGCCAATAAAATGGACAATGTGGAAGAAATGGACAAATTCTTAGAAGAGTACAATTTTCCAAAACTGAACCAGGAAGAAATAGAAAATCTTAACAGACCCATCACCAGCACGGAAATTGAAACTGTAATCAGAAATCTTCCAGCAAACAAAAGCCCAGGTCCAGACGGCTTCACAGCTGAATTCTACCAAAAATTTCGAGAAGAGCTAACACCTATCCTACTCAAACTCTTCCAGAAAATTGCAGAGGAAGGTAAACTTCCAAACTCATTCTATGAGGCCACCATCACCCTAATACCAAAACCTGACAAAGATGTCACAAAAAAAGAAAACTACAGGCCAATATCACTGATGAACATAGATGCAAAAATCCTCAATAAAATTCTAGCAATCAGAATCCAACAACATATTACAAAGATCATACACCATGACCAAGTGGGCTTTATCCCAGGGATGCAAGGATTCTTCAATATCCGCAAATCAATCAATGTAATTCACCACATTAACAAATTGAAAAATAAAAACCATATGATTATCTCAATAGATGCAGAGAAGGCCTTTGACAAAATTCAACATCCATTTATGATAAAAACTCTCCAGAAAGCAGGAATAGAAGGAACATACCTCAACATAATAAAAGCTATATATGACAAACCCACAGCAAACATTATCCTTAATGGTGAAAAATTGAAAGCATTTCCCCTAAAGTCAGGAACAAGACAAGGGTGTCCACTTTCACCGCTACTATTCAACATAGTTCTGGAAGTTTTGGCCACAGCAATCAGAGCAGAAAAAGAAATAAAAGGAATCCAAATTGGAAAAGAAGAAGTAAAACTCTCACTGTTTGCAGATGACATGATCCTCTACATGGAAAACCCTAAAGACTCCACCAGAAAATTACTAGAGCTCATCAATGAATATAGTAAAGTTGCAGGATATAAAATCAACACACAGAAATCCCTTGCATTCCTATACACTAATAATGAGAAAGTAGGAAAAGAAATTAAGGAAACAATTCCATTCACCATTGCAACAAAAAGAATAAAATACTTAGGAATATATCTACCCAAAGAAACTAAAGACCTATATATAGAAAACTATAAAACACTGATGAAAGAAATCAAAGAGGACACTAATAGATGGAGAAATATACCATGTTCATGGATTGGAAGAATCAATATAGTGAAAATGAGTATACTACCCAAAGCAATTTACAAATTCAACGCAATCCCTATCAAGCTACCAGCCATATTTTTCACAGAACTAGAACAAATAATTTCAAGATTTGTATGGAAATACAAAAAACCTCGAATAGCCAAAGCAATCTTGAGAAAGAAGAATGGAACTGGAGGAATCAACTTGCCTGACTTCAGGCTCTACTACAAAGCCACAGTCATCAAAACAGTATGGTACTGGCACAAAGACAGACATATAGACCAATGGAACAAAATAGAAAGCCCAGAGATAAATCCACACACATATGGACACCTTATCTTTGACAAAGGAGGCAAGAATATACAATGGAGTAAAGACAATCTCTTTAACAAGTGGTGCTGGGAAAACTGGTCAACCACTTGTAAAAGAATGAAACTAGATCACTTTCTAACACCGCACACAAAAATAAACTCAAAATGGATTAAAGATCTAAATGTAAGACCAGAAACTATAAAACTCCTAGAGGAGAATATAGGCAAAACACTCTCAGACATAAATCACAGCAGGATCCTCTATGATCCACCTCCCAGAATTCTGGAAATAAAAGCAAAAATAAACAAATGGGATCTAATTAAAATTAAAAGCTTCTGCACAACAAAGGAAAATATATGCAAGGTGAAAAGACAGCCTTCTGAATGGGAGAAAATAATAGCAAATGAAGCAACTGACAAACAACTAATCTCAAAAATATACAAGCAACTTATGCAGCTCAATTCCAGAAAAATAAACGACCCAATCAAAAAATGGGCCAAAGAACTAAATAGGCATTTCTCCAAAGAAGACATACGGATGGCTAACAAACACATGAAAAGATGCTCAACATCACTCATTATCAGAGAAATGCAAATCAAAACCACAATGAGGTACCACTTCACACCAGTCAGAATGTCTGCGATCCAAAAATCTGCAAGCAATAAATGCTGGAGAGGGTGTGGAGAAAAGGGAACCCTCCTACACTGTTGGTGGGAATGCAAACTAGTACAGCCACTATGGAGAACAGTGTGGAGATTCCTTAAAAAATTGCAAATAGAACTACCTTATGACCCAGCAATCCCACTGCTGGGTATACACACCGAGGAAACCAGAATTGAAAGAGACACATGTACCCCAATGTTCATCGCAGCACTGTTTATAATAGCCAGGACATGGAAGCAACCTAGATGTCCATCAGCAGATGAATGGATAAGAAAGCTTTGGTACATGTACACAATGGAGTATTACTCAGCCATTAAAAAGAATTCATTTGAATCAGTTCTGATGAGATGGATGAAACTGGAGCCGATTATACAGAGTGAACTAAGCCAGAAAGAAAAACACCAATACAGTATACTAACACATATATATGGAATTTAGAAAGATGGCAATGACGACCCTGTATGCAAGACAGGAAAAAAGACACAGCTGTGTATAACGGACTTTTGGACTCAGAGAGAGAGGGAGAGGGTGGGATGATTTGGGAGAATGGCATTCTATCATGTATACTACCATGTAAGAATTGAATCGCCAGTCTATGTCTGACGCAGGATACAGCACGCTTGGGGCTGGTGCATGGGGATCACCCACAGAGAAGTTATGGGGAGGGAGGTGGGAGGGGGTTTCATGTTTGGGAACACATGTAAGAATTAAAGATTTTAAAATTTAATAAAAAAAAATAAAAAATAAAAAAATAAAAAAAAATAAAGTTTTGCATGTATTTATACATTTAATTATTTCAACATCCCTCTTGTGGTTGGTGATATTACTATTCCTATCTTATGAATGGAGGATGGAAAACTTGAGCACAAACAACTTATTTACAGTCATTTATCTAATAGGCAGTGGGTTCACATTTCCTGTCTAGGCAGTCTCCTTCTAGTTTCCAAGCTCTTCAGTTTCTGTCCTGCAATTAATACTCAGTGCAACAGATACACTATGGACTATTCTAAGTCCTGGTGCATCATATTCCAAGCTGGAAAGTCTGGATTCTCCCTTTTATCTTGTACTTAGCTTGAATCCTCTCATCAGGCTTCATCTGTATGTGAATTCTGATTTGGATCTTGAGCTCTGCTTTGGCCATATTTCTGCCTGTGCTTACTGTCCAACTGGCCCTTCCAAATCAGGCCCTCAGCCCCTGCCATGACTCTTAGCATGTCTTAGCCCTCCACACAGTGACCTCAGATGCAAAACTTTGCCACTTACTGAGCAAGTTTTCTCAACTCTCTGATCCTTATTTTCCCTATGTGAAAAATGAGTATAATAATACCCATCTTATGACCAGTGCAAGTTCAATGCATGAAGCAGGGCACTCAAAGCTGGTGCTCTGGGACAAACCAGAGGGATGGGATGGGGAGAGAGGTGGGAGAGGTAGGGGGGTTCAAGACAGGGGGACATATGTACACCTGTGGCTGATTCATGTCAATATATGGCAAAAATCACTACAACGTTGTAAAGTAATTAGCCCATCTTATACAGTTATTTAAAGGTGAGATGACTTCAGATGCCCAGTTATTAATAGGGACCAGAGAAACATTATTTCCTTCTTGTTTTTCTTGAATATTCTATTTGGTCTTTGCTTAGTGTTCAAGCATGGTTGTTTATGTTAACTCTGACAACTTTTCCTCCCAGAGTCACAATTCACCAGAGAAAATCCACCCAGAAATAAAACCTTTGGGTTTCAGGATTTCGTGATTTTGACTTAAAGTATAGTAGTTTGGAAGTATTCACATCAAAGCCAGGTTGTAGCTAGATTTCATCCAGAATTAGATTACCACCTATATTTTGGAAAATTTGTATCCTTACCTAAGTGAGATAGTTTGTCATGATGTTGTCCCTTGAGTTTTAGTAAAAAGCATTTAAAAAGAAGTCCAAAATCACTTTGTCTGAACTAAGAATGAAAAATTGCTGGTTATATTTTAAAAATCATAACTTGACCAGCACAGGCAAAGCTTCCTCAAAGAAATCCGTGCAGGTGACTTAACATTGGATCTCAAACATAATTAGTGCTCAATATTGATCTCTGTGTTTCTTTCCCCAATTAATCTTTCAAATTATTATTTTCTATCCATTTTCCTTAACTTAGCCTCGATGTTCTCATTTGAGATGACTGAAAATAAGATTATCAAAGAAGAACTCTAAATATATCACTCACATGTGCCCAGGAGAAGTTACTTTTGGTTTTTAAGTATTTGTTCAGTATTTATGAATTCATTTTTACATTGTTTTAAAATAGACAATTGACTGAACGTTCACCATGTGACAGTCACTTAGTTTCATGCTAGACATTCAGAATCCTTATCCTGAAGACTCTTTCTTTGGGGCAGACTGAGATGTAAAAGAGAACTTTCATGCCATTTGTTATATGTGATGGGACCGTAAAATAATTCTTTGATGGATGCAGGCATCTGGAGAGCTCTCATGTTTCAAGTGAAGCATAGAGTCACAACTTAGGAGCTGATAGTTTATACTCCCAATCATCAACTATCTTATGTGTTGAATCCAGCATTTCCCCAAAGAACCACAGCAAGCTGAAAAGCCTAATGAGAAAAAGGCATTCATGTGAGTGTCATAAAGGAGACTTTGAACCATGATGGAAGCATGGGGATAAGCAGAGGAGCAGTGGGTACAGTAGTGGATGAATTTCTCAACAATGGTGAACAAGGTCAGGGAAGAGCCACAGACCCAAAATAAAAAGTACCACAGACTATCAGAGTTCTTGACATTTACACCTCCTTTCAATTAAGGGGGAACAAGAAAATCCTGAACTGGCTGAATCTTTATCCGAAAGAGTTGAGGAAAAAATGGTAGAAATGATGTTGTTACCTTAAATTTCTTTCATTGGTAGAATTTGAGATTTATGAACTAAGGTGAACTCAGAAATAAGGCAATACAATTCCATTTACACAGTAGAGTCTGTAACTATGAAATTCATGCCATCTACATAACTATAGTAGTCTGTTTTTTTTTTTTTTTTTTTTACTGCACTAGACTGTGAGCTCCTTGGAAGGAAGATTTAGATTTGTTCATCTTTTGGAGAGTGGGCAGAGTATGTATTTTAGGAATAAGTTGGGCATTTAGTTTAAAGTTGGCTTAAAAGCTCATGGTTCAGATAACTAAGATCATGGCATCAAGTCCCATCACTTCATGGCAAATAGACTGGGAAACAGCGGAAACAGTGGCTGACTTTATTTTTGGGGGCTCCAAAATCACTGCAGATGGTGATTGCAGCCATGAAATTAAAAGACACTTGCTCCTTGGAAGGAAAGTTATGACCAACCTAGACAGCATATTAAAAAGCAGAGACATTACTTTGCCAACAAAGGTCCATCTAGTCAAGGCTATGGTTTATTCAGTAGTCATGTATGGACGTGACTGTTGGACTATAAAGAAAGCTGAGCACAGAATTGATGCTTTTGAACTGTGGTGTTGGAGAAGACTCTTGAGAGTCCCTTGGATTGCAAGGAGATCCAACCAGTCCATCCTAAAGGAGATCTGTCCTGGGTGTTAATTGGAGGGAATGATATTGAAGCTGAAACTCCAATAGTTTGGCCACCTGATGTGGAGAGCTGACTCATTTGAAAAGACCCTGATGCTGGGAAAGATTGAGGGCAGGAGGAGAAGCGGATGACAGAGGATAAGACGCTTGGATGGCATCACTGACACAATGGACATTGGTTTGAGTGGACTCCAGGAGTTGGTGAAGGACAGGGAGGCCTGGCGTGCTGCGGTTCATGGGGTCACAAAGAGTTAGACACGACTGAATGATTGAACTGAACTGAACTGAACTGGGCATCAGAGTTTTAGCTCTATCATTTATTGTCTGTTTAAGCTTTTGTAGTCTCTGTTTGCTCATCTGCAAACTTTAGACCATATAAGTTACCACATATTAAGGATGTTGTTTGGATTTAATTAAATAACGTGCAGAAGCTGCCTGGTACTCAGATGCTCAATTAATATGTTTACCCTGTATCTCCTCTTTCACTGGCACACAGCAAGGAACATAATACATACCAGATACTCAATAAACATGTAGCTTTCACCTGTAGCACCCCACTGTAACACCCTCCCTACTTGCACTATCCAGCTTCTCCTTCTCCCCTAGTAAATTTCATGTGGATCTTAATTAGATTTACTTTGTCCTCCCAACTACCTAATAAAGTTGTTAATGTTAATATCCCCACATTTCAGTTCAAGAAACTGAGGCACAGGATGGTTCAGTAACATCTTACAAGACATACAGCTCTTAAGATAATGGAAGCAAGGCATTTCCAATTCCAGAGTCTGTATCTCTATTTTCCCCTCCTGATTCCAGGTCCATCCAATTCCAGGCTCATACTTTTCCACATGAACATAGGCCTCCAATTCACAGATGAATTTTTCTTCCTATAAACTCCTCATTTGGTTTGAGATGGCTTTGTTGAAGTTAAACTTTCAGCTCCACAGGGAAGAATTTTGTGATTCTGAAACTCCACAGAGAACTTTGGCATGCAGCCACCTTTACAAATTTCTGCTAAATCAGCCAGTAAGCTCTTAGTGAGAATGAATATTTGGTCTTAAGTTCTGAAGGCTTCTGGAACTCCAACTGAGGATCTTGAGCCGTGGAGACAGATGGGGCATTGAAATTAACCTAATCAATGACATGTAGTTCTTTTAGATTTCTATTTTCTCCATGGAGAGTGAAGCCCCAGGTCAGGTGCTGTGCTGTGATAGGGTTTGGCAGTCCAGTTCAAGGAGACAGAGGAATCCAAAGACACCTCCCTTCTCAAACAAAAATTTCCCTGGATCTTCTCTTTTGTGAGATGACAGTCAGCAATGTTTCCTTCCATACCTTGAGTGTCAAGTGAGGATTTCTTGTCTACTGAGGCTAACTATTCCTAGCACATTGCAAACTCTAAGAGAGCAGGAACCATTCTCAATCACCTCAAGTGACTGGCATAAGGGCTGGCACACTGTAGTTCTTAATAAATATTCATTGGATTAATAATTAGATAAATTTCCTTCTCATTTTGAAAATTCTGACTCAAAAGTGTTGCATTCTTTCCCTAGTCACCTCAGTTTGGCTGAGCAGGAGAAGGGAAGGGAAGTGAGATCCATTGGCCATTATGTATCGGGCACAGTATTTCCTGTATAGGATGTTATTTAGTCCTCATAGCAATGCTATGAGGTAGATATTACTACTCCATCGTACAGATAAGAAACTGGATCTTACAGAGGTAAGGTAGTGAGCCCAAGAGAGCACAGCCAGAAGTAATGTCTATGTCAATGACGTTTCCATTGTGCCTGTGGAGCAGTTCTCATGAAGGCTAATAAATTGGTTAATTTTCATGGTTTGCTCATTCTTCAACAGTTTGATCTAATTATCATTAATAGTAAGTGTAACTTTTTTTATCACTTATTATGTGCTGGGCATTGTTTTAATGCTTTACACATATTAGTATATTTAATTATTTCAACATCCCTCTGAGGTTACTGATATTACTGCTCCTATCTTATGGACAATGGATGGGAAATTTAAGCACAAATAACTTATGTAAAGTCATATACTTAATAGCCAGTAGGTCTACATTTCATAGTACTCCTGCCTGGAAAATCCCATGGATGGAGGAGCCTGGTAGGCTGCAGTCCATAGGGTCGCTAAGAGTTGGGCACGACTGAGCCACTTCCCTTTCACTTTTCACTTTCATGCATTGAAGAAGGAAATGGCAACCCACTCCAGTGTTCTTGCCTGGAGAATCCCAGGGACAGAGGAGCCTAGTGGGCTGCCGTCTATGGGGTCGCACAGAGTTGGACATGACTGAAGCGACTTAGCAGCAGCAGCAGCTACATTTCATATCTAGGCAGCCTCATATCTAAACACTTTGCTATATCTTCTCTCCAAAATCTACCAGGGCTGCCAAAGACCAGCCAGTCTCTACCACAGAAGAGAAGGATATCTCTGAACCAATTTATCACATCCTAGACATTCATCACCAGCAAAGCAACTCTGGCAAATTCTGAATTGATTTGAATTGTGTAAATTCTGGTGCTTTCACATACACAAACTAATAATTGGTGACATGGCTGTGCTTTTTGTCTTCTTAATGTAATCATTGTTTGGAATGTTTTAGATGGTGGACTGGTTGTCTTATGTTTTTTAGAGAAAGACTCAACAGATGTTGATCACACCAAGTTTTTCACCTTACTGATCATCACCCTGCTCAAAGTCACTAGATGCTGACATTTTAAGAAACTTCAAAGAATCGATGACACAGCTCAACCCACTGGCACAATATACTGTAAAGTGGATCAATAGGTGAACCAGATAGAACAGTTAAAATTTCAGATGCATAAAATATGAAAAGCAAAATCCTCTGGGTAAATAAGAGGAGACCAGAGTCAGGTGGAGATGAATCAAAGTGTCGAAGAATCTCTGTTCAACTTCTCCTCTATCCACCTCCATAAAAACTCTACTCTTGCCCCGTCCTCAAAACTAAACATGAGAGTAATCCTTAAATAGGATACTGAAATTTAATTTTTTGGTGACCTCTCATGTGGATACCATAAATAAAATATTTTTATTTTATTGTCACCATTTAATAAGCATCAGAAATAGTATTTTTTATTAAATTTTCAAGAGCGACCCAAAGATATAACTAAACTATGCTGAAGGTGGGTCTAAAAAAATTTTTCCCCCACAAAGAGCAGCTACATTTTGAAATTTAGGGCACTGATCGGCAGATGAAGTCTTTGCAAATCAGCCTGAAATTGAAGAGAGTCATCTAGAACATAACAGGTAAGCTTTTCCTTTCAAGCCAATCCTATTCCTGTGTTGGGCCAAACAGGAGCTATAATAAGGAATTTTCCTTTGTGTCTGTTCTTGTAACACAGCTGGAACAAGGAATAGGCAATCTCTGCCACAAGGGATTATTCCTCCCATGTCCACAAAGGCCTTGCTCTCTCTTCATTTTCCTTTGACTCTTCCCTCCTCTAACCCATCATCATTCCCCTGCTCCACCAACCCAAGGCAATGCACTCAGATAACTACATTCTAGGATGACAACAAAGACCCCCTAGGGTTCTCAAAGACTATCTTAATTCCAGGCAGCTTTGAGGTTGGAGTCAGTGAACCACAGTCTCACAAATACTGAGACAGAAACTTTAGAAATATTGCTCCCAGTCAGTAGAACAATCTGAAACCTGACAAGTCTAAAAAAACCAGCCATATCTTCTCTTCTGGCATCCACAAATCAAATTGAATTGGACATAAAGAAGCACCATTCCTGTGTTTAAGTAACCTCATGACCTCAGACAAACCACTTCTCTTCTCTGGGTCTCCATTTCCTCATCCATAATGAGAGGACACTGGATTATCAGATTGGATGGATGACCAAGAATTTCTCTTCCTCAAACATATGATTCTAAAGATAGGCACAGGGACTTCCCTGGTTTTCCAGTGCAGGGAACACAGGTTCAATCCCTGGTCCCGGAAGATCCCACATGCCTTGGGGCAGCTAAGCCTGTGCACACAGCTACTGAGCCCACACACCACAACTCCTGAAGCCCATGTCCTCTAGGGACCACGCTCCTCAACAAGAGAAATCGCTGCAATGGGAAGCCTGGGCACCACGACAAAGAGTAGCCCCCACTGTCTGCAACTAGAGAAAGTCCGTGTGCATCAACAAAGACTCAGCACAGTCAAAAATAAATGAAGTAGAGCTTGAAGGAAACATGGATAGGCATATTGTTTCATTTTTGTAGATTCAAAAATTCATATTTATTCACATAACTTGAGGACTCTAAGCCATTTTATTATTACTTTTTTTTTAAACAAAAAACATGTCTATACACCCCAATGTATCTCAGCATTAGGGATCACATTCTTGGGGGCAGATGGGGTGAAATTTAGATTTTGTGTTTTCATACTGGGTGATGAATAAGATTCTTTAAAAAGCAATATTTGGATACGTGATACATTTGAAAAGGGGGTGGTTTGGAAAGATGGATGAAGGAGATATTGGTGCAAATGTCCAGGAAGAAAGCTTATAGTTGACAGCTGCAGATGATCTATATTTATAATTTATTATTTACTATGATGTTCATCCAACCTGTTGGAAGCAGATGTATGCAGCGACTAATCTAAGGAGCAGATCAAGGAGAGTGATAAGTGGCACTGACTTGAGTCAGTGTCCTCAATTCTAACTAAAACATAAGCACTGGATCAATTTAACAAGCACGTCGACCAACACAGCACAATGTCTGCACAGAGGGACTTGATGCTATTGCAAAAGATAGAAATTTCTCCTGAAGCTTTGCTGAGATTTACAAGAGATAGTTTATGAGCAGAAGAGAGCCAGCTTTGCTGAATGTACAAGATGCATGCTACATTGAATACAGGTTTTTTCTTACTGCATTACCAAGGTTGCTTACATAAGTTTAGGAAGATTGGAGGGTTCATTGAGTTAATATCAAGAATTATGAAGGTAGTTGAACCCAGGAAGAAGACCATAAATAGGGCCACAGCTATTCTGAAGTCCAGACTATATCCCTGCAGTGGTCCCTAGTGTGCTATTTGGCATTCCTTTTAATTTCCCTCCAGTTGTAATGAGATAACCAAGGTTTGTAATACAGTAAATGTATAATTAAATGAAGATGATACGGTATTCCTGGCAGCACAATTTAAGATTCTGGGTTTATACCACAAAATATCATGATTCCTTTGAACATAGATTTGTTGTTCAATAAAATAAAATCTCTACTAAAAGGGTCACTTATAAAAGTCCATGCTATTAACTTTGGTGTTGATTGGGAAATTTAGCCTTTACAAGCATTTTTTCTCAATTAGTTCACTTAATAAATATTTTTTGGACACCTACTGTGTGTCAGGCATTGTGCCAGACCCTGAACATGGAACAGTGTATACTCACATGCACCTTTGCATTCTATAGGGGAGACAATAAGCAAATGCACTAATACATAGAAAAGTTATATATCAGGATCAGTTCTATACAGAAAACAAGCAAGGAGATAATCATAGGAATAATGGAGAAAGGCAGTGTCTCTGACCTGTGCTACCAAAACAAACTGGATGACTGAGGAAATTATCGAAGGAAACCAGTATAAGCCTTTTGGTTCCTTATCTGAGTCACTGGCGACACAGTACTGGTAGCTGCCGCTATGGCTGCCATGGAGGCTGGGGTAAGGCCTGAAATGTATTCAGCTTTCACAGAGAAGCAGTAAGACACTCAAGGTTAAGAATCAAAATATCTGGACTCAATTCTTTTGGATGCACTGCCCAGCATGCATGATCTTAGTTCCCCCACCAGGGATCGAATTCATGCCCTCTGTAGTGGAAGCATGGACTCTTAACCTCTGGACCACCAGGGAAATCCCACTGGACTCAATTCTTGGTTTTGCCCATTGTTAATTGTGATTTAGGGCAAGTCAACAACTTTCAGTTCAGTTCACTTCAGTCGCTCAGTCATGTCTGACTCTTTGTGACCCCATGAATCGCAGCATGCCAGGACTCCCTGTTCATCACCATCTCCCGGAGTTCACTCAAACTCACGTCCATCGAGTCTGTGATGCCATCCAGCCATCTCATCCTCTGTCGTCCCCTTCTCCTCCTGCCCCCAATCCCTCCCAGCATCAGAGTCTTTTCCAATAAGTCAACTCTCCACATGAGGTGGCCAAAAACGTACTGGGGTTTCAGCTTTAGCATCATTCCTTCCAAAGAAATCCCAGGGCAGATCTCCTTCAGAATGGACTGGTTGGATCTCCTTGCAGTCCAAGGAGTCCAGTTAAAGTTAACAACTTTAATTACTGCTTTTCTCACACAAGGTAGATAACACCTATTTTGCTTTTTTTCTATTATAGTTGAAGAGAGGAGCAAATTAATATGAAATTATAAAGTGGTATACCAATGTGACTTTGCCATTATTAATCAACTCTAGGAATTTTGCATTCTTTCTCTTATCTTCCAGATGCTAGCTATTATCCCATTCTTTTCCTTCTGACTTTCTATATAAAATGCCAGGAATATGCACCCTCTGATACACAGTGCATGCAAACTTCAATCTGCAAGCAAGAGAGGCATCTTAAGTGCTCTGCACATCAGGAGTTGGGAACATGTTCGTGAGTCAGTTGTTTTAGATCTTGGTGGTGACTTCTTTTCAGTGATCAAGTTGTATAAGGAAATAATCAGTAAATAGAAAGATTGCCTCATTATGCAAAGTGAAATACAATCCACCTTAGATATGAGAATCATGCAGAGAAGCTTGCTGAACAGACTCTGCTTCCAATTAAGCTCAGAATATAGAGCTGTACTTTAGATGAAAATCCATTCTCCAGAATGACTTAGATTTCAAGGGACACGGTCAACATGATAATAATAATGATATCATGCTGTTTTCTATAATTCCTTTTCCCAAGGAACTCAGAGTACCATTCTGACATTGTCCTAGCTTTGCTCTTCGAACCCAGTTGGTAAGATGAGGGTCAAAGACTCTTTTCTCTATGCCTCTGTCTTCTAGATAGAACCAATGGGAGGAAAATCCTGTAGGGTTTGCGTAGAGAGCCAGATTAGGAACTGAGGCCAGGTTCCAGGGGCTTCCTCATCAGTCTTATTGGCTAGTATCTTTGAAGTACTTCCAGGTATGTGGTGAAAGTGTTAGTTACTCGGTCGTGTCCAATTCTGTGACCCCATGGACTGTAGCCCACAAGCTCCTCTGTCCATGGAATTCTCAGGCAAGAATATTAGAGCAGGTTGCCATTTCTTTCTCCAGGGGATCTTCCCAACCCAGGGATTGAACCTGGGTCTCCCACACTGCAGGCAGATTCTTTACCATCTGAGTCAAAAGGGAAGCCCATGTGGTGTTATACCAAAACTTATAAGTAGCAGAGAAGGTGATCTATTCTTTGAGACCACAAAGAAGTCAGTGGGGGAAAAACACCTGAATAATCGTTGAACAAATACCCAAATAAACTAAAACCTAGAGTATCCAAGAATTATCCCATAAACATTACTGCTGTGTCCTACTATCCATGGTTCCAAAAGACCAACAATGTATCAATATTGTATTTCAGGAAATTGAAAGTGACAGTCAAGACACACCATTATCTTTCTTTACAACCAAGGAAAAAAATCTGCCAATCAAAATCTGACACACTGCTTTCTTAACATTAATTGTAGGACAAATATTGATTTTAGAGATGTTAAAATGAGGCGGGAGGGGATGTCTCTTAGATTAATTGATAAATTTGTCATTTGTAGCATACTCCCAAAAAGACACACTAGGGAAATCTCAGGAAATTGTGCAGCTAATTTTGTAACAAAAATTAGAAGGTCTCCTCTATAAGGAAAAACAAGGACTCTTCGGAAAAAATAGGAGCTTGAGGGTAGGAATGAAAGTGTTAGTCACTCAGTCATGTCCAACTCTTTGTGACCACATGGACTATAGCCTGCCAGGCTCCTCTGTCCATGGAATTCTCCAGGCATTCTGGAGTGTGTAGCTTTTCTCTTCTCCAGGGGATCTTCCCAACAACCCAGGGATTAAACCCAGGGCTCCCATATTGCAGGCAGATTCTTTACCATCTGAGTTACCAGGGAAGCCCATGGATATAAAAGTGAAAGTGAAGGTCTCTCAGTCGTGTCTGACTCTGTGATCCCATGGGCTATACAGTCCATGGAATTCTCCAGGTCAGAATACTGTGTGGGTAGCCTTTCTTTCTCCAGGGGATCTTCCCAACCCAGGGATCAAACTCAGGTCTCCTGCATTGCAGGCAGATTCTTTACCAGCTGAACCACAAGGGAAGCCCATGGATATGAAAGACACCCGCAAAATCATGCAGGGTACAGGTAAGGCACACAATGACCTACTCACCAAATCCTATAAACTCAGAATTAGTGGGAGTCCCTATAAGCTTATAAGAAGAAATTTCAGAAGCAAAAGGATGTGTTATTCTACACAGCGGGCAGTCCAAAAAAGGAACTCATTATCCCAAGAGATAGAGCAAACTAAAAGAAGGTAATTTGATTGAAAAGGGTTTTAGATAAATTCATGGATGATAGATCTATAATGGAGTCCGTCTTCTGTACACTTAAATATTCTTATTCAGTCATCATTTCAGCTCTTTTTTTTTTTTCCTGTGCTAAATAATAGTGTCTCCTCTAGTTCTCCCAAATAGTCTCCATTTGCCAATCCTTCAGATTTATATGTCCTTTCAATCAGTGGTCCCTTTAAATGAGTTTTCCCCCTTTTAATGAGTCCTTAAAAATTTCAGGAAAGTTCAGGTATAATGAAATCCCAAATAACTATCAGAGCTTAAAGCTTATTGAAAGCAGAGGCATATCATCTTTATATTTGAAACTTCATAGCGCCCAGCCTGGGATAAATTTCCCTTGGATGGATAAGTAAAAGAATTAGTGGATGTGTGTAACCCCACACTGAAATCCGTATTGAAACCTAGGTTGCTTAGGTGTCTATATGCTCTATGTGGACTGTTTATGTGTGTAATGGCACACATTTCGGGTGGGTATTGTGGGGAGGGGAGGAAACACAGATTTAAATGGAAAGGGATTTGAGTCTGCTGTCAAATGTCCTGGTTTCCTAAGTGGTTATAATTTTTCCTACAGCTAATTTAAACTTCCCTGGTAGCTCAGATGGTAAAGTGCCTGCCTGCAATGCAAGAGACCTGGGTTCAATCCCTGGGTCAGAAAGATCCCCTGGAGAAAGAAATGGCAACCCACTCCAGTATTCTTGCCTGGAGAATTCCATGGACAAAGGAGCCTGGTAGGCTACAGTCCATGGGATCGCAAAGTCGGACATGACTGGGCAACTTCACTTCACAACTAATTTAAGAAGTGCTTAGGGGAGATGGGAGCTCAACCTAAACCCCATACTCTAGTGTCTGTTCTTGCCATAAGACTCAAGTTAGAAGAATAAAGTAGTAGGTAGACAAGGGGTAGAGTAGGTGTGACAAAGGCTTAGAAACACTAGAAGATAATAGATATAAGACTGGCTTCACTTCCTCCTAGAGTAGAGGGTGCCCCTTTTGTTCATGGGCAAGGAATTTTGATGAAGTTCTCTTAATTAGAAAGACCATCCACAACACAAAGGTGACTGTGGTGGCCTGGCTGAGTCATCCAATAAGCTTGAACTGTATTCCAGTAGTACCCAGGTGTGGCCTGATAGAAAGCACATCAGTGTCAACATTTAGGGCACACGCAAAGGAAAAAACAGCAAATACTTCCATGAACTCAAAGATCATGCCCCTCTGGTTTCCTTATTCAGCAGTCTAGATTCCTGCTAATGTGGAAAAACTGAAGGAAAAGTAATAATTCATGCATACGTGTGTATTTATTTCTTCAAAGCAGTTTTGTAACATCCTTTTGAGACAAGTTCTAAAACCTCACTTTGACAACACAAACTTTCTGAACACATTTGTCTTTTCTCCAGTGACCTGAGTTAGCACTCATCATTGTGTTCTTTAAATACTATATTTATGGAAAAGACATCATATGAGAAAGAGATGCTTTATGGCTGGTAGTCTCTGTCTTGTTACATAGGATTTATGAGACCAGAGGGACAGTCCTCCTCACTGGCCTTGGAGCCTGATGTTTCATGCATTTTCCCTTCTTTTTTGTTAAGCAATTGAGGCTTCATTTTACCTTGTGTTATCCATTGATTTTCCTTTGCTTCTGCCATATTTGCTAAATGTTCTTATAATAGGTAAATACTGCTTAGGCATATCATTTGTGATATGTGCATAGCTCTGTATGCATGTATGTCCCTATACACATGAGGGTGTATGAGTGTGGACAAATGTAGCCTTGTGCGAGAACTTGCCTATGTATCTAAGTGGCTGGGACTACTTGGGACCACACAAGGGACAAATCCTAGTGCCACATTAAAAAAAAAAAAAAGTAATTTCCTCTTAGCATCCATCCAATTCATCCACTGTGCTCATGAAGGAGGTTGACATTCTTCAGGAAGCACAAAGGGAGTGGCTATTTCCTCTGTACACACTGGCCACATCTGTGAGGTTCCTAAACTTTCCCTCTCACTGAGTGCCATTTGCCTTCACAGACATTTTGCCTCCACAATCACTCACTGAACATTCCTGTTGCTACCAGTTTCTGCCACTCTCACAGGAGAATTCCACATTGTTTGGTGTCCCTGAGCTTCTAGGTTTGTCTTCCATTAAGGTAAAAGATAGCTAGGGTTCATTCTAGTGGATCAGAACCGGGAATTGTTCAAGGCATTCGGGTTTATGGAACATCTTTTAAATATAGTGTGGAGAAAGAGGGAAGAGACAGAAACATATGGAGACCTGTTGAAATCAAAGCTCTAACTGCTTGCCTTGACAGTCTCTGTAGGGACAAAATCGAACTTCCTACTGTGTGCAAAGAGCTGTATTATATTCTCAGAGCACTTCCATATCTACTACTATACTAATGTAAAATGGCATTTTTAGTTCTCTGTTTCTGCACCTGTATTTTCTCACCAGATGTTATAGATGAAGAAATTGAAGTGCAGAAAAGGCAAATGGCTAGACCAAGAAAATAATGGCAGAGTGTGAATTCAACCCCAGTCAGATATGGCAATACAAAACGACAGCTAGGAGCATGGTATCCATGATCCAATGCCCTGGGATGCTACAAATGCCTCCTCCTATTAGAACTTCCTCCCTAATGGGAGATCTCTGTGTCTCAGTCACCTGAGAAGTGGAATCACTGATGAAAGTAATTTCAACCTTAGATGAGCTAAGGAAGTGACTGAATGCAATAGTGAATGTAGAGTCTTAAGCCAAGTGTCCAATCCATATTAACTTTATATTAACAGCTATTGCTATTTTATTCTTACATTTTATATTATTATTTTCAAAGAGAACTTTTGAAAGGTTTCACATTATCCCAGAATATCACATGGTTCATTTTGGCAAAGCACAGAGAATTTGAAGATTACTCAGAAGAAATGAAAAGGTAATTTTTCTGTGATAAATAAGCTTAGCATAAGGTGTTTATGAGCTGAAAATGTTTAATAAAGAGGCAATAGAAAAAATCATCAAATCGATTGTTACCTGGGGAAATAAAAATATTAAAGGAGTATCTTTAATTACATTTGTAAGCTTCTAAATTCTAAAGGTTACTGGGGTCTAGCCTTCCTTGCATCACTTAAAAATTAATCCTGGTTGTGTTCTATGTTTCAAACAGTGATGGTTCAAGCATTTTCATCTGCTTCCATGAATTTTCAGCTCTGCTATAGTGCATGGGATGTTTTTATTTTAAAATTTGGCATCACCCATCTTCAGGGGAGCCCTAGGGAGGTTTTTAGAAAAATAAGGACCAAAATACTTATTCCTCAGATTTAGATCATGCTTAAGTTAGCTTTCACTGCACAACCAGCCCAAAAACTTAGAGGCTTAGAAACATCTCCATTTATTTAATTCACGATCCTTCTAGGTGATTCTTTTGATCTCGGCTGGGGTAGGTTCCTTGAATCTCAGTTATGATTGCCACATCATACTGAAATGAATGACCTATGAACTTGCCTCAACTTTCATAGTGTCTGGGGGTATAAATTAAAAGCTAATAGATGTTCTTTGAGTTTATAAATAGATGAGTTGATAAATTAATGGATGAGTAAGTGAAGTTATCTCCACTTTGCTCCTCTTGGACACTGTTTGGCACAGGGCTGTCTCTTGGAGAATTGCAAAAAGTTATTTTCCCCAACAATGCCCCCAAACTCTTTATCTCCTACATTGATCCAGTACATTCTGCCTCCTAGTTAGAAGACACATACCAAGACCTGCCCACCCTAAGCACTGTGCCAAGTCAATCACATCTCCCAAATATCCCTTTTGTCTTTCCCTTTAAAATCCCCATTCTTTCAATGTCATGAGAAAAAGTCTTCCTGGTTTGATAGGAGGAACCACAAGGTCACATTGCAAGGGAGTGGGTTCTAGGAGGACATTGTGGCCATTTCTGTGATCCACCACGGGTCACAATTTACAGATTGCAAGGTGCACCATGCCATCCCAGATCACTAGGTAACATAGAAATGTTGCTGTGTAAAAGAGCAGGCATCTCTTTCTAATACTCTTCTCTCTATTAAAAAAATAACACACACTCCTGGATGTCAGCAATTCTCAACCTAAAATAGATGCCTCAGCCCCAGTCAAACAGCCTTTAAGCTCTTTAAAATGCATTCATCACAGACTGCAGAAGTGACAGACACTCCGGAAAGGAAATCCCAAGACCAAAATAGTCATCCGTCACTTCCGACAGAGTATAGCATGATGCTGGGAGGGGGAGCATCAGCTGAAGAGGATGATCCTAAGGTGAAGTCTGCTCTGGGTCATTGCCCACTGCTCTATGGAGGATGCAAGGCAGAGAATCTGGGACCCTGCAGGGAATGTGAGAAATTGGAGACCTGGGTTTGCTTTAAATGAGCTCCATTTCTTAGAGTAAATAATGGACTGGGCATGATTGATGGTGAGACTGGCCCTTTATTTAACTGACTAGAACTGGAGATGGCACCCCACTCCAGTACTCTTGCCTGGAAAATCCCATGGATGGAGGAGCCTGGTAGGCTGCAGTCCATGGGGTCGCTGAGAGTTGGACATGACTCAGTGACTTCACTTTCACTTTTCACTCTCATGCATTGGAGAAGGAAATGGCAACCCACTCCAGTGTTCTTGCCTAGAGAATCCCAGGGACGGCAGAGCCTGGTGGGCTGCCATCTCTGGGGTCGCACAGAGTCGGACACGACTGAAGCGAGTTAGCAGCAGCAGCAGCAGCAGCAGAACTGGAGCTAATGCTCAGTCCCTCTCCCAGAACCTGAAAGTAGGTAGGCCACCTGCAGATACCTATACTGCTGCTGCTGCTGCTAAGTTGCTTCAGTCGTGTCCAACTCTGTGCGACCCCCATAGACGGCAGCCCACCAGGCTCCCCTGGCCCTGGGATCCTCCAGGCAAGAACACTGGAGTGAGCTGCCATTTCCTTCTCCAATGCATGAAAGGAAAGAGTGAAAGTGAAGTTGCTCAGTCGTGTCTGACTCCTAGCGACCTCATGAACTGCAGCCTACCAGGCTCCTCCATCCATGGGATTTTCCAGACAAGAGTACTGGAGTGGGGTGCTACTGTCTTCTCTGATCCTATACTAGAAAGGTTTTAATAGAAGGAGTCAAGTGATCAAACTCAAATGATCTGCACTTGCCAGCTTCTGAGAGGCTGTCTGGCTTGTCACACAGGTCTTTCTGTATTCAGCCACAGAACCCTGTGCTATCAACCTGTGCAGCCTCTTTTAGCTCTGTTCCCTCCTCTCCATCCCCACAGCCAGCCTACGGCCTTACTCTTGCCCTGGTACCTGCTGTTCACATGTCTAACTGAGCTTCCTGCCTCTGGACCTAACTCCTCCCTATCAGTTCCACCCTCTTCCTAAAATGTAATTCCGACCATGTCACTGTCGCCCTGTTTTCAGGTCCCACACAGCTCTCAGGATCAAGCTCAGATATTCTGGCTACGTGCTCCCCTATTTCTCTCTTCTCCCACCTCCACACATACCTTTCTTCTTCCGCCCACCCTTCACCACACATTTTCAAAACAGTCATTTGAAACTACTTGTGATTTCTTAAAATACAACAGACTGCTTCAGGCTTCCAAATCTTTGCACATATTGTTCCCTCTTCCAGGAAAACACTCTCTCTGTTCCTACGTCATCTAAGAGTTACTCATTCTTCTAAATGCAGCTCAAGCATCACTTCTTCCAAGAAATCTTTCTTGAGCTTCCTAATCCAATATAGATGCTCCCCCTCTGAGCTCCTCTCATAGCCTTGCTAGCTCCATCATGGCTTTGACACGTTACACTGAAATAGGTGTTGGTCTGTCTCTGCCACCACTCTGAGTGATTTTGTCTTATTCAAGTCTCCTGGGATTGAGCACGAAGTGAAAAATGGCTGAATGTTTTTTAAATGAATGAATGAACCAATGAGCTAATGAGTGAAGTTACCAGTACTCGGATCTTTTTAGACACTGTATGGTCCATAGCTTTCTCTTGGAGAACTGCAAGGTAATTAATTTAATGTTGCCAGATTTCTCAATCTCTCAAGCTGATCCAGTACAATCTCCCTCCCAGTTAGACACATGCTCAGATTCAGCCTTAACCACTAAATCAGGTAACTTCTTCCAAATCATCCCTTCCTTTTTTCCCTTAAAACTTCCATTCTTTCAGTATCCTGAGATACAGAAAGAAAACTGACAGGCAATATCATTTACAATATTTACAATGAAGTAGGAACAGCTGAAAATAATAAACCTTACAATTACATAGTGTTTTATAGTTTATGAAATGCTCACTTTCAGTACTTTTATATTTTCAACAATCCTTGAGAGGTGGGCTGCACAGCTACTCTCATTTCATTTTATATCTGAGAAAACTTTAGCTCACGGTTGTTTTGTAACTTTGCCAGAATCATATAAGTAATAAGCAGTAGAATTTCAATTCATACTCTTTTTCTATTTCATTTTTCAGACGATTGTAGTGTATAGTGAGAGTCAGTCTTTAAGCAACTTTCATGGAATAAGAGATGAGATGTGGGAAATGCTTTACAAAATCACATTAATATGTTGACTAAGGGTCTTGGCTGATGCCCTGAAGTCCATGACCTGCTCATCAAAAACCCGCAACTTCTCATCACACACAGATTTATCCCAGAACCTGTATCCAAGTGCATGATGCAATCGTCTGCCCTACACACATTCTGGGAGGCTATCCTAACCCTCAGGCAAAGAATATGTGCAGTAGGAACCAGGGTGTCTAGAGTAAGTCAGTGAGTGAGGAGGCTGCAAGGAGAGAAGAAATAGGAATGGGTAGCTGAAATACTCTGAGAAAAGAAATCCCAGATTCTCATCATTAATCCTGCACAACAGTTATATGATTAGAGAGATTATCACCCACATCTATCAAAAGACCCTAAGCCCCTTTAGAGCAGCGCCTACTCCACATCTCTCCCACCGTGGTCTACCACCCCTGCCAGCCTCTAAGGCTGCTCTCAACACCTATAAATTCAGCAGAGTCACTCAGTCATGATCAACTCTTTATGACCCTGTGGACTGCAGTATGCCAGGCTTCCCTGTCCATCACCAACTCCTGGAGCTTGCTCAAACTCATGTCCATCGAGCCAGTGATGTCATCCAACCATCTCACCCTCTGTCATCCCCTTCTCCTCCTGCTTTCAATCTTTCCCAGCATGAGGGTCTTTTCCAACAATCATTTCCTTATTGACTGCCTCCTTCCTCCTTTCATTCTAAAGACAAATTTAAGTCTTTTCCATAAATGTTTATTGAAAATTTGAACTGAGATGATTCTCTAACTCTGGGGTCTGTTACCTTTATAAGTGGGTACCAACATTTCTGAAGAGAAAGATACTGGTTAACTGTAATGGATTCTGGGTGTTTGCTGTTCATCTGTTTATTTGCTTATAACTTCTGTAGACCTCATCAAAGATCAGGAGGTCAGGAAAGCAAAGAGTTTAGCGTTCAGAATGTTTCTTAGGAAGTCTCTTTGGGATAACAACAGTGGAAAGAAGAGAAGCAAGTTGAATGGGGAGATGAGAAGTTGTGCTCTAAGGATGGCCTGAACAATCACCTCAGCCTACTCTATGGGGTAGCTGTGCAGCTAAAGTGACCATCAGCGTTATCCTACATTGGGCTAAAATGGCTGAGCATATCATTTCTTCTATCAGTTACTGAACATGGAATGCCTCAGAAAGAGCGCTGCTTTCAGCAAAGTAGTTTTCAGTAGCTCAGGCAGTCTCTGAAGAGACTGGCAGCTGAAGTCTGCTCACGGCACTCTCTGCTACCAGCGCTGCAGGTTGCTCCTCACAAGACATCTCCAGGGCACACACCCATGTCCACTACAGTCCATCCCTTGAATCTCCTGGGCCAACATTTGTCTATGTTTTTGTGGAATGGCTTCTCTAGCATCTCACTGGGGCGTTTGATTTTTATCCTCCCCCCCACCCCCCACTCCGCCCCGCGTAGGAAATTTCAAAGGAAAGTTTAGTGCAGATACAAGAATAGGGGGAGGCAAGTGAGAGAACTAGGACACAAAATTTAGGGGGTTCTTGCATAAAAATGAATACCTCCTTAAATTCAGACGCCTAGGTGCCTCACTCTCTTAATTTTGGACACATTTGTTTATTTGTAATTCACACACCACAAAATTCAGTCTTTTTAATACTATATATTAATGGTTTTTAGTTTTGTGTTTAAATGTTTTGTGTGGATATACATTTTAGTTTTTCTTGGACCTGTGAGTAGAATTTCTAGGTCATCTAGTAACTTGAAATTTAGCTTTTTGAGGAACAATGGAACTATATTTCAACGTGGTTGCATCATTTTACATTCCTAAGAGCAAAGCTTCTAAAAGTTTTTCTAGATTCTCACCAGGACTTATTAATGTCCATCTTTTTTTTATGACAGCTTTCTCAGTGTGTGTAGTGATTTCTCACTATGGTTTTGATTTGCATTTCTTAATTTCTTACCTCATATCCTCAGTATGGCTGTCATTAAAAAGTCTATAAATAGTGAATGCTGGAGAGAGTATGGAGAAAAGGAAACCTTCCTACACCAGAATGTAAAGAGGTGTAGCCACTATGGAGAACAGTATAGAGGTTCTTCAAAAAATTAAAAATATGATCCAGCAATCCCAGTTCTGGGAATGTGTGCAGAAAAAACTACATTTCAAAGAACTGCATGCATCCCCATGCTCACAGCAACACCATTCACAGTAGCCAAGACATGAAAACAAGCTACATGTTCACTGACAGATGAATAGACAAAAAAGACCTTTATTTGTGGGATATATATCTACAATGGAGTACTTCTCAGACATAAAGAGAAATGAAATAATGCCATTTGCAGCAACTAGAGTGGGCCTAGAGATCACCATACTAAGTGAAGTAAGTCAGAAAGAGAAACACAAATATCATACCATATCACTCATATGTGGAATCTAAAATATGAAATTATATAATTATATTATATACACATGAACTTGTGTAAAAAACAGAAAGACTGACAGAAATAGAAAAAAAATAACGATGATTATCAAAGGGGAAAGGAGTGGGGAGGAGCAGGGATAAATTTATTTGCAAATACAAACTACTATATGTAAAATAGATATGCGACAAGGTCCTTCTGTATAGCACTGGGAATTATATATAGTATCTTGTAATAAACTATAATGGAAAATAATGTGAAAAAGAATATATATACGTATATATAACTGATCTGTTGTACACCAAAAACTAACACAACATTGTAAATCATCATTGTATTCTTTATGTTATTTTATTTTGACCCAGAGGGATGGTACGGGGAGGGATGAGGGAGGGGGGGTCAGGATGGGGAACATGTGTATGCCTGTGGCGGATTCATGTTGATGTATGGCAAAACCAATAGAATACTGTAAAGTAATTAACCTCCATATAAAATAATAAATTTATATAAAAATAAATAAAAATTTTATTGGAGTATATATTAAAAAAAAGACAAACTTGTGGTACCAAAGGGGAAAGGAACAGGGAGGAATTAGCAGACATAAACTACTGTATATGGAATATCAACAACCTCAGATATGCAGATGATACCAACTTAATGGCAGAAAGTGAAGAGGAACTAAAGAGCCTCTTGAAGGTGAAAGAGAAAAGTGAAAGAGCTGGCTTAAAACTCGACATGCAAAAAAATTAAAATTATGGCATCTGGTC
Organism: Capricornis sumatraensis; assembly: GCF_032405125.1. Taxonomy (NCBI): domain Eukaryota; kingdom Metazoa; phylum Chordata; class Mammalia; order Artiodactyla; family Bovidae; genus Capricornis; species Capricornis sumatraensis. The sequence continues at coordinate 65,967,733 of NC_091082.1, forward strand.
CCATCAATTCATGGCAAATAAATCAGGAAAAACAGAAACAGTGACAGATTTTATTTTCTTGGGCTCCAAAATCACTGCAGACAGTGACTGCAGTCCTGAAATTAAGAGATGCTTCTCCTTGGAAGAAAAACTATGACAAACCTAGAGAGTGTATTAAAACTCAGAGACATCACTTTGCCAACAAAGGTCCATATTGTCAAAGTTACGGGTTTTCCAGTAGGCATGTATGTATGTGAGAGTTGGGCCATAAAGAAGGCTGAATGCTGAAGAAATTGCTGCTTTCAAACTGAGGTGCTGGAGAGGACTCAAGAGTCCCTTGTAGAGCAAGAAGATCAAATCAGTCAATTCTAAAGGAAATCAACACAGAATATTCATGGGAAGGACTGATGCTGAAGCTCCAATACTTTGGCCGTCTGATGTGAAGAGCCAACTCATTGGAAAAGACCCTGATGCTTGGTAAGATTGAAGGCGGGAGGAGAAGGGGACCACAGAGGGTGAGATGGTTGGATGGCATCACCGACTCAATGGACATGAGTTTGAGTAAGCTCTGGGAGACAGTGAAGGACAGGGGAGTGTGGGGTGCTGCTGCAGTCTGTGGGGTTGCAGAGTTGGACACAACTGAGCGACTGAACAACAACCACCACATATATGGAATAGATAAACAACAAGGCCTCCCGTATAGGACAGGGAACTATATTTAATATTCTGTGATAAAGGAAAATAATATGGAAAAGACTTATTAAACATATATCTGAATCACTTTGCTGTATGCTTGTAACTAATACAACAATGTAATTAAACTATACTTCAATTTAAAAGTTTTAAAAGAATACAGAAGGGTACTTGCACATAGTGAGCATTATATAATGTTAACTATTTTTATTACTGTAAAAGTAATGTAAAAGATCCATGGAATTACTGCATAAGAGAAGTAAAGAACTAAAGATTTCAAAATTAAAAATACTATTAGTAACAGAAAAAAAGCTCACATTCAAAAAACTAAGATCATGGCATCTGGTTCCATCACTTCATGGGGAATAGATGGGGAAACACAGTGGAAACAGTGTCAGACTTTATTTTTGGGGGCTCCAAAATCACTGCAGATGGCGACTGCAGCCATGAAATTATAAGGCGCTTACTCCTTGGAAGGAAAGTTATGACCAAGCTAGAGAGCATATTAAAAAGCAGACATTACTTTGTCAACAAAGGTCCATCTAGTTAAGGCTATGGTTTTTCCAGTAGTCATGTATGGATGTGAGAGTTGGACTGTGAAAGCTGAGTGCCGAAGAATTGATGCTTTTGAACTGTGGTGTTGGAGAAGACTCTAGAGAGTCCCTTGGACTGCAAGGAGATCCAACCAGTCCATCCTAAAGGAGATCAGTCCTGGGTGTTCAGTGGAAGGACTGATGCTAAAACTGAAACTCCAGTACTTTGGCCACCTCCTGTGAAGAGTTGACTCATTGGAAAAGACTGATGATGGGAGGGATTGGGGACAGGAGGAGAAGGGGACGACAGAGGATGAGATGGCTGGATGGCATCACCAACTCGATGAATGTGAGTCTGAATGAACTCCGGGAGTTGGTGATGGACAGGGAGGCCTGGAGTGCTGTGATTCATGGGCTTGCCAAGAGTCGGACATGACTAAGCGACTGAACTGAACTGAACGGAATTAGTAACAGAATGGAAATTTAAAGGTATTTAGAAAAGAACCTAACAAAACTTGTAAAACATTTAATGAGATAATTAGGAAATCTTGTTGAAAAATAATCATGAAGACTTAAATGTAAAGATACACCGTGTTCATGGACTGGAAGATCATTAAGATATAAAATTTGCCCCCCCAAAAAAAAATTTAAGCAATTAAATAAAAATAAGGAATTCATCAATTTTCTTGATCTTTTCAAATAACCGAATTTATTTTTTATTAAAGTTCTCTATTGTTTCTCTAATATCTATTTCATTTATTTCCATTTTAGTCTTTATTATGTCCTCCCTTTCACTTGCTTAGAAGTTAATTTGTTCCTTTTCCTAGCTTCTTAAGGCGGAAAGTTAGGTTACTAGTTTGAAAACTCTCTTCTTTTTAAAGGTAAGTATTCACAGCTATAAATTTCTTCCTAAGCCCTGTTTTATCTGCATGCCATAAGTTTTGATCTGTTATATTGCTGTTTTCATTCATCACGATGTATTTTCTAACTTCCCTGTGATTTCTTTTTTTATCCATTATTTGTGTTGTTTAATTCCTATATATTCATGAATTTCCCCAATTTTATCCTGATACTGATTTCTAACTTCATTCCATTGTAGCAGAAGACCACACTATTAAAAATTTCAGTCTTTTAAAATTAAATTGATACTTATTTTATCCCTCACATATGATCTATCCTGGAGAATGTTTCAGTTTAGTTCAGTCGCTCAGTCATGTCCGACTTGTTGCGACCCCATGAACCGCAGCACACCAGGCCTCCCTGTCCATCATCAACTCCCAGAGTCCACCCAAAGTCATGTCCATGACTACTGGAAAAACCATAGCCTTGACTAGACAGACCTTTGGTGACAAACTAATGTCTCTGTCGTTTAATATGCTGTCTGGATTGGTCATAACTTTTCTTCCGAGGAGTAAGCATCTTTTAATTTCATGGCTGCAATCACCATCTGCAGTAATTTTGGAGCCCCCCAAAATAAATTCAGCCACTGTTTCCACTGTTTCCCCATCTATTTGCCATGAAGTGATGGGACCAGATGCCATGATCTTCGTTTTCTGGATATTGAGCTTTAAGTCAACCTTTTAACTCTCCTCTTTCACTTTCATCAAGAGGCTGTTTAGTTCCTTTTCACTTTCTGCCATAAGGGTGGTGTCATCTGCATATCTGAGGTTATTGATAATTCTCCTGGCAATCTTGATTCCAGCTTGTGCTTCTTCCAGTCCAGCGTTTCTCATGATGTACTCTGCATATAAGTTAAATAAGCAGGGTGACAACATACAGCCTTGACGTACTCCTTTTCCTATTTGGAACCAGTCTGTTATTCCATGTCCAGTTCTAACTGTTGCTTCCTAAAGGTTTCCTAAAAAGCAGGTCAGGTGGCCTGGTATTCCCATCTCTTTCAGAATTTTCCACAGTTTATTGTGATCCACACAGTTTAGTATGCCGCGAAAAAGAATATGTGTTATGTTGTTGATAGAGTGCTCTGTTGATGTCATTTAGGTCTAGTTGAAGTATGGGCTAAGCCACTTTAGTCATGTCCAACTCTTTGTGACCCTATGGACTGTAGCCTACCAGGCTCCTCTGTCCGTGGGATTCTCCAGGCAAGAACACTGGAGTGGTTTGCATGCCCTCCTCCAGGGGATCTTCCCATCCCATGGATCAAACCAACATCTTCTGTGTTTCCTATGTTGGCAGGTGGGTTCTTTACCACTAGTGCTGCCTGGGAGGCCCTGGGAGTTGGAGTATAGTGTTGTTTAAGTCTTGTTTCCTTGTTGAGCTTGTACTCAAATGCTCTATTATTGAAAATGAGGTACTAAAATTTTCAACTATTGAGTTGGCCAAAAAGTTAGTCAGGGCTTTTCTATAAGAGCTTATGAAAAACAAACTTTTTGGTCAACCCAATATTATTGCAGAATTGTACATTTCTCCTTTTAATTCTGTATTTGGGGGCTCTACTGTTGGGTTCATGTATATTTTTAATTGCTATGTCTTCCTGATGGATTGTAGGTTCTTCATTCTTAAGTACACACTCATTCCCAGAGTCATAAAAGTATACATTCAGCACTTACATGACCCTGAAAGAGACCATCTCTCTGAATTTTCCACCCTAGATACTTTGCTGACTAACTCTAGTCCTGGCCCTAGCTAGTAGAATAAACTTCTGTAAGTCTCGGAGTGACAACTGATACTAATCACCTCGCTACTATACTATTCAATCCAGATTCCCCTCACCCTTAGCTAGTTTTTCAGCTCTTCCCAGTGATTGATCTGATGATGTTCCACAGATCCTCATCCCTGAGAGGTCTGAGTTCCTGATCATCATGCTTTTCTCTGGCTAAATTGTCTTCACTTATCTGTTTACCATCATGACTAGGCAAAGAAGTATCCAAATAGATCACCTGGATGCCAAATACATTTCATACTTTCATAGATTAGATTCTGTAACAGACACAAACTTTCTTTTCGAGCAGAGTCAGTTACTCTTGCCAAGATTATACCTCTTCATGCCTGCTGGTAGCTGGACCCAAAGAATTCCAAGTTCCCAGTTAGTACTCATAACTTATGGTTCAATGATGAATGTGTTTTCCCTTTGGGGCAAAAGATCACCATATCTTCTTTATTTATTTAGCTATTAGTGGACACAGGTTGCTTCTATGTCTCGGCTATTGTAAATAATACCGCAATAAATACAGGGATGTGTATTTTTTTTTGAATTATTTGTTCTCATTTTCTTCTGATAGATATCCAGAAGTAGGATTGCTGGATCATATGGTAGTTCTATTTTTAATTTTTTGAGAAGTAACTATAGTATTTTGCATAATGACTGTACCAGTTTACATTCCCACAACAGTGCACAAGCATTTGGGGCAGACTTTCCTTGCCACTGTTTTGCATGTTCACTCCTGAGACATCATGCTTTGCAGTGGCCTAACGTTTTCAGCATACCTCCACATAAAAAGCTGATCCATCCTTAAGTCAAGCTAAGTTATTTTCCTCTCCCATGAACTAGTTGTAAGATGACATGTAGGTTACTGATATGGACTTCTGGAAGGACACTCTTGTAACAGTGGTTAATGACATGGAATCTAGGCTACTTGTTCACACTACCTGCTCAGGCCCTGTCCTTCCTGTACTTGATCCAAAATGGACAATGTACAGGTACATTTTACAATAAATTGTAATCCTATGACTTGGTAGGCCTGACCACGCTCGAATCCTAATGGCAGTTCTAGATGAATGATCATTTGACGTTCCATGCTCTATCTCTATTCTGTCTGTATCAGGGCCCAACGACACATCAGAAGTTGTTTTGTGGAAACAGTATGGTTTCCCTGGTGGCTCAGCAGTAAAGAATCTGCCTGCCAATGGAGGAGACGTAGGTTCTGTCCCTGGGTTGGGAAGATCCCCTGGAGAAGGAAATTGCAATGCACTTCAGCATTCTTGCCTGGGAAATCCTATGGACAGAGGAGCCTGGTGGGCTACAATGCATGGGGTCACAAAAGAGTTGGACATAACTTAGCAACTAAACAGCACATAACTCTTTACTGAAGGTAGCATGGACCCAGCTCCAGAACCCCAAGGTGCCTTTTGATTCTTTTATTGGATGTTGCCACAAACTCCATATGGTATCTTTTCTCATCACTGATCTCTAATACCATAAAGTCTGCCATACTGAATGACCCAAGTGGCAGGCTACCTGGCCCAAAGACCAGATCTTCTGAAAACTCCTTTCCTGCTCTGCACCCGATTCAAAGCTGGGGCTTTATTTATTACACAAAATTTTTTGTATAATAGATGAAGCAGTGTTCTTAGATGTAAAATATGCTACTTCCAGGGCTTCCCTGTAGCTCAGCCGGTAAAGAATCTGCCTGCAATGCAGGAGAACCTGGTTCAATTCCTGGGTTGGGAAAATCCACTGGAGACTGGATAGGCTACTCACTCCGGTATTCTTAAGCTTCCCTGGTGACTCAGACAGTAAAGAATCCACCTGCAATACAGGAGACCTGGGTTCAATCCCTGGGTTGGGAAGACCCCCTAGAGAAAGAAAGGCTACCTACTCCAGTATTCTGGACTGGAGAATTCCATGGACAAAGGAGCCTGGCAGGCTACAATCCATGGGGTCACAAAGAGTTGGACACGATTGAGTGACTTCCATTCATTAGGGCCTCAAAAGGCCTATGCATCCTTCTTTGCGATGGGAAGAGCAAGATGCCATAATTTGCATTTATTTTTGAGAGAATATCCAAGAAAGCTCCTAATCACTGGACTTTTGCAGATTTTACTGACATCAGAAGATAGAAGAATTAACATAGCCCTGAGGATAAAACGCAAATGTATTATTGTCTAGTCTGCAGAAATATAAACTGTTTCTGATCTGTTCTTCAAACAGGGATAGGAAACCAAACATTGGCTAAATCCACGTTATATTCATGTATCTAGGCCATTTTAGCCTTTCTTAGCAAGAGATACCTCATTTGGCATGCAGGTGCAATAAGGACTATTGATTGATTTGTGGTAGGATCAGTCTGGTTTTGCTATAAGTGTCATATGGTGACTTACATGCAGATATAATTGAGACCACCACTCATTTCCTTTAGGTTCTTAATGGTAGCATTAACTTCTCTTCTTCCCACTGCTGGAACACAATACTTTTTAAAAGTTAATGTCTTGCGCATGGGTAGGGAAGTTTAGGCACTTGCACTTGGACTTCTATTACTATAGAAAGCTCTTACTCAGTTAGCCAAGGACCCAATGTGGAGGTTGCCCCAATTAGCAATTATACTTTTGGAGACTGGGGAGATTGCTATTGGATGATTCACAAACTCAAGGAACAAACAACAAGCTAGACCTGTGTCAAAGTCAATATTTTACCTGGACCCCATAGTCTCTGTTTTAATAGAGGGACCACAACAATATGTCATGTTTCCAGGTGTCAATGTTAACTTCAACATGGTATCCAACAGTCTTCAAATTAGTTGAGTATTATTTTCTTCACAAGGTCCCTGAGTAAATTGCTATATTTTGCTTTGGGGAAACTTGGAGTGACATTACTGCATAACTTGCTATGGTATTGCAGTCTTTCATTCAGGAGGTCCTATTTCCTCTTCAATCAACAAATTCAGGATCCAAAAACTGGCTCAGATCCAGAAAATGGGCAAAGAATCATGACTTTTTATTTGGGTGACTGCCCTCAGCCTCTTGATTTCCTCTGATGGCTGTTGTTGAGTCACTCAGTCATGTCCAGCTCTTTGTGACCATATGGACGGCAGCACGCCAGGCTTCCCTGTCCTTCACCATCTCCTGGAGTTTGCTCAAACTCATGTCCACTGAGTCAAGAATGCCATCCAACCATCTTATCCCCTGCCTTATCCTCTGAGGGTACAAGATGAATCATAATTTTGTTTGATGTACATCTATTCACTCACATCTATTGGGTGCCAGAGTCTGTTAACAATTCATTCAGGTCCCGTCTTCTTGGCTGCTATTTCAACCTTGCTGATCTTTATAAAAATTACATCCACCTGGCTTCTGACTGTTAAACACAGCCACCTGTCCTCGTTTGTTTTAGGGATCCAATCATCCCTTTGCTATTAATGAGTTTTGTCCTGTGACAGCTTCTTCTGTCATTATCCATGACCTATATACGTGAGAGGTATCACTGAAATTCTTGATGCTGGTGACCTTCTAATCACAGCTTTCCTTGAGACTTTGGTAAATTGTACATATTCTGGGTCTTCCCAAGGAACATAATCAGCTGGTAGGTGATGTGGCTTTATACAGTATATCCATTTCAGCATGCCTACTTTCCTGGGTCTTTTAATAATTTTCTCATTCCTCTTCCATGAAAATTCTGGCATTTCAGCCTCGCTCAGCATAGGCTATTGATTTTTCATGCTTCTAGGCTTTGTAGCAAGTCTGCCATATTACTAGGGTTCTTGACATAGTTTTAAATCCTGTATCTCAGAGGAATGGTCCTAATGCAATAAAATGTCCCTTATCCAGCCATATATTTAGTCCCCTTGATCAAGCACCCTCAGAATCCAGTCTCACATATACTCTCCCAGTTCCTGTCAGTACATTCTAAGTCCTGCATCTCTTTTAAAGTATAGTTTCTTTTCTTCCTTTGCAGGCTCTGTACACTTCTGGCTGCCAGTTGCAAAGTCTACTGACCAAAAAGGAAGATGGGACAGATCCTGAGGACAGCATATGTTTCTCAGGGGACAGCCAGCTCCATTTTCTTCAAGCAAGAAAGGGAGTATGTTATCTATTAATAGGGATGGGTGGGCCACCTCTACAGACTCAAAAGATTCAGGATTATCTAGAATTTAACATTATTAGGGGCATAAATCTATATATTTCTATCCTATGTGTCAGTGTTCCCTTCTTTCCTAACCAGAGCCCTGACCTTAGCATAAAAGACCTTCCTTGGTTGGGAGTTTAACCTTCTTTCAAGTTCAGTCACTCCACTGATGAAGTCTTGGTTTAGCTCCATAGCTTTATCTGCCCTCCAACTACATGAGATGAGAGTAGTCTATCAAAAGGCTTTCTGGGTCTCACATTTGGTTCTGAAATTGCTTGTTAATCATTCTAACTCTTTCTCTTTTTTCTTATGCTGTTGCTGCTGCTGCTAAGTCACTTCAGTCACGTCTGACTCTGTGCAACTCTGTAGACGGCAGCCCACCAGGCTCCACCATCCCTGGGACACTGGAGTGGGTTGCCATTTGCTTCTCCAATGCATGAAAGTGAAAAGTGAAAGTGAAGTCACTCAGTCGCGTCCGACCCTTCGCGACCCCATGGACTGCAGCCTACCAGGCTCCTCCATCCATGAGATTTTCCAGGCAAGAGTATTGGAGTGGGTTGCCATTGCCTTCTCCTTTTTCTGAAGCAGAGATCAGCAAACTTTTTCTTTACAGGGCTATATAATGAACACATTAAGCTTTGAAACCATGAAGTCTCTATCACAACTATTCAACTTGCCTTTGTAGTGCAAAAATAGCTATAAAGAATATGTAAATGATAAAGAGGGCTTTGCTCCAAGCAAACTTTATTTATAGAAATAAGCAGTGGGCAGAATTTCACCTATGGGCCCTGGTTTGCTATATCCTAACTCACTACATGCAATGGCACAGCCCACTCCATGGGCTGCCGTCTATGCGGTCATACAGAGTCAGACACTACTGAAGCAACTTAGCAGCAGCAGCAGCAGCAGCAACAACTCACTATATAAATCAAGCTTAGCAATAGCCACTCAATTCCATTGTTCTTCTAATTAAGATTATTTTCCCCATGTTTCTCACATTTGAAGCATAGCATTTCCTTCAGTGGTGTACCATCCAACCCTGGTAAAAGTCTTAATAACTGAACTTTCTCCTTGTGCCAGGGGTTCTCTTTGCTCTGCTAGTGATGGAGGACTCATTGCCATGTGGGCAGTCAATCATTCAGTTCCAAAATTCCATCTTAATCTCTGCTTTCTTGGACTACCCTGGCACTGACTTCACTGGTTGAGTTTTCTGGGAAACTGACTAAAATGAGGGTTATTGTGGAGGATTCTCATTAGGGAAGCAACTGTGGGAGGGAAAGAAAAGAAGATTGAGTAGAGGGAGAAGGTGAGCTGCAATTCAGCCTTGTCCATGGAATTCTCCAGTCTCATGGGGAGCCCTGAGGCTAAAATATATCAATGGAGTTGTTCTGCACTGGCTAAATATTTTTCCTCCCACTTCTATCAGTAATTAGATGTATGTCATTTCACACAAGGTGCTCTCTGTAGCTGATCAAATCCATAAATGGACTGAGAACTGAAGGCTGTCCGCAGACAGTGCTCCCTGAAACTGGGGCAATGACTGCTGATCCTTGAATAATGTAAGTCTCAGAGGCACTGACTTTCAGCCCAGTTGAAAAATCTGTCTTTAATTATGGTTATCCTTCCATATTCAGTTCCCATTATATATATGGTTCCCCCACATTTGTGGTTCTGCATCTGCAGATTCAGCCAACCTCAAATTGTGTAGTATTGTAGTATTTATCCATGTGTATGTAATTGGACCCACAAGGCTCCCAAGACTCAGACTCTTGTTGTTCAAGGGTTGACTACGTTTCTTTGAAGGACTGGGCAGTGCATATCTAAGTATACATCATAGCCTTCAGCTTAGCCCTTTTACCCCTCAAACTCCCTCTTCCTGCTTCACCCATCGGTTGGTCCTTTACCACTCACACTGGCTTTGCTCTTGCCTCTTTACTAATTCTGGCTGCAGTACATTTCACAACACTTTTCACAAGGTCTGTACCCCATGCTCCCTTCTTCTTCTGATGACTGATACACAGATACTTTGTCCAGCTCTCACACTGAGTTTCTACTTCTCTCAGAGTCAGAGTCCTCATTAATAATGATTTGCAGTGTTATCTCTGCCGTACTCCCATTATGTTATTAAGCATGGTGGGTGAGTAAGCACCTATGGGAGGCTTTTAACTGTATTAATATTTTTCTGCAAAAGAAAATAATTACAGATTTGTTGGGCAGTGGGAACAGAAATCAACAGATATATAAATTCAAAACTCTGGTATAAATGGTCAGATGGTTGACAAAATGGTCTCCTATTGAATGGGACCAAGAGAGTCATCCAGAGATAAGTAGGCAGCGTGCATCCTGAGCTAATGGCTCGGTGCTCCAGCTAAGTCTTCATGCTCTAACTCCACTTCTCAACCCTCTATCAGCCCATCTGAATGTTGAGGAACAGAGGTTTTCACCTCTCCTTCTGTCCCTTGGGGGTTTGATGACCATTAAAGATGCATGTTCTTTTGAAAAGATGATACCCAAGTAGCCCTATTTTGGAGAAAAAGAAACTGTTGTAAAGGGGGACTATTCAGGACAAAACTAAAGAAGAGATAAGTTTGAAATATGGAGGAAGGAAAACAAAGTAAAATAAAAGTTGAAGCGGAGGAAATAGAATGGACAAAAAATAAAATACAGGTGGGGACATTGAAAAAGGGGAGGAAAAAGGAGAAAGCAGGAGGAGAAACATGATCACAAAGAGGAAGGAGAAGAGGAGAAAGAGAAAAAAAGAGGGTCAGGAAGGACCAGTACAAGCTCTAAACTTCAAGCAGAGCAACACATTCTCTCTAACAAACCATATCACATCCAAATTGAGCTTGAATCTTATCACAGAAATAAAACTAGCAATCGAGAAAATGAAGGTCAATGAGGAAGTAAAATCTTAGAATTTCCTCAGCTACAGCTCTTCCATGCTCCTTGTTTATTTGTCCAATACAGCTTGTTCCTTGAAAGAAAAGCTGTGACAAACCTAGACAGCATATTAAAAAGCAGAGACATCACTTTGGCAACAAAGGTCTGAATAGTTAAAACTATGGTTTTTCCAGTAGTTGTGTATGGATGTGAGTCGGACATAAAGAAGTCTGAGCACAGAAGAACTGATGCTTTTGAACTGTGGTGTTGAAGAAGACTCTTGAGAGTCCCTTGGACTGCAAGGAGATCCAGCCAGTCAATCCTAAAGGAAATCAGTCCTGAATACTCACTGGAAGGACTGATGCTGAAGCTGAAGCTCCAATACTTTGGCCACTTGATGCAAAGTACTGACTTCTTGGAAAGGACCCTGATGCTGGGAAGGATTGAGGGCAAAAGGAGAAGGGGACGACAGAGGATGAGATGGCTGGATGGCATCACTGACTCAATGGACATGAGTTTGAGCAAACTCTGGGAGGTGATGAAGGAGAGGGAAGCCTGACATGCTGCAGTTCATGGGGTCACAAAGAGTCAGACACAACTTAGCAACTAAACAATAACAACAACAGCTTGTTGGAGGGGATGCAAGTCTCTCCAAAATCCAGGATAACTTGAAATAGGTTTCTAGAAAAACCAGAAAAAAACTCCAGCTTCCAGGAAAGAATAGAACCCACAAAAGCAGGAAATTACATATGTAGTTCACACCTATGTGGTTCTCTGATTTCCCATCCCAGTCACCCCACCATCTGAGCTTACATTGGGGAATTCAACCATTATCAGAAATTATTTTTAAGGTCAAGAGAGAGTTGCACATCACCTTCCTCTGTGGATTTAAAACTCAAAGAATGCCATAAGAAATTTAAGATAACTGGAATTATTTTTTAAAGATAGCTTTATTGTGCTCCACTCCCCTGCCAGCAATAAAGTAGACACCTTAAATAGGCCTTGTAAAAGCAGATTATAAAAGCAAAGATCCAAGAGAAGCAGACACTTAAGCAACCCACCTGCTGTACATACAGGCCGCCAAGGACCTCTGAATGCGCATGCTATGAGCAAGCACAGATTTTTATATTCGCTCTGCCTCAATTATACAGGTATCATACTCCCAGTCAATCTCCTTCACCTTTGGCAGTAATTATTCCCTATCTCAGCATTTACCTTCTTCTTCCCTTTCTTCTTGTATAATAGTTTTAGCCCTCCAGGGTGTAATCATTTCTTTGATCCAGAGGACAGAATCAAATTTGGTTTTATAAAGAATCTCTCATGGCTGGAGCTCAGAACACTAGAAAAAAAGCAATGCAGATTGGGAGAAAGCTTCTAACACCCACTTCTTGGTGTTTACTTCAGTAGAGAAGATTACCTGACCCATTTTTACCCAGATGCTGGGGGTCTGAGCACAGCACTATAAGATACAGATTAACCCCTGGATGATCCTACACTAAGGAAATGGACTTTCTTTCTCTGACATTGACTAGAAAGGAGCCAGTTGTATTGATTGTTTTCTCACTTCATTTACAAGGTCTTTGAAGTTCGTGAGTTTGTGTAAGGAAATAAGGTGGGGCAGAAAGGGGAAGAGGGGATTTTAAAAGCTCTCTTAAAAGGAGAGAAATAGTGAAGATGAGAAAGTCCCGAAGGCAGCATGTATTGGAAAGTAATCTTAACATTTCCACTTAGTAAATGCTTGTTATATGCCAGGCACTTTATATAAAAGAGCTATACTCAAGGTGTGAGCTTCAGGCCAAATCTGGGTTTCAATTTTAGCTCCAACTGTTGTTAGCTCTATGATCTTAACAAATTAGTTTGCCTCTTTGCACCTTGGTTATCTCTTCTGTTAATAGGAATAATAATACTTCATAAAGTAACTGAGGTGGGTTTGTGTTGCTTAATGGAAAATGATGGTAACTATCATTATTATCATCTTCAATCCAACTCTTCTATCTATGCATTTTAAAAGTAAGAAAACTGAGGCTCCAGCGAGTTTGAATAACTTGTTCAAGGACATAGCCTCAGTGAAGAACAGGCCTGGGATTTGAACCCAACTCTTCATGACTCTTTCCACTATATAATGACACCTCAGAGCACCCAAAATAGTATCCATGGCAACTGCAGAGCAACTTTGGTGGAGGCTTTTCTAGTTATCAGCATCACACTAGTTCAACTCTAGGTAAGTACATCTCCATCCCCTATTCCTGTTTAAAGCTTGGCTAGCTCATTTCACTGACCTCCAGAGGTTTATTTTAGTCTAATAAGAAAAATATGCCAGTAAAATATGAGTGATGGATAATTTTCTATCTTATAATAGGATATTAGACATTAAACATGGAGGGAAGACTGATGAAATATATGTCCAGTCACCGAGTTTGACCATTTTTCTCTTGCAAGTCTCCTTTCTATTCATTTATTCAACTTATATTTATTGAGCACTTACCACATGCCAGTCACTACTCTAATGCTGGGAATATGGCAGCAAACAAGAAGACAGGGTCCTTGCCCTCAAAACTAACAGGCATCATTGTAAAGACATTCTAACTGAATATCAAGACAGGAAGGAACCTTAGAGATCATTTCGCCAACATCATACCATCTGAGAATGTCTTCAATAAAATATGTAATTATAATAATTGAAGAAATCCCTAATTGAAGTAATTACAGGAGTTAAATGAGAAAGAAAGAAGGGTCAGAGATTTTAATAGCAGCATGATGCATGGATTCAGTTAATTAGGTAAGGCATTCTCTTTACACTAATCCCTCTTAAAATGGGCTTGTCAGTCATGGAGCTTCCACACTCACCATCCCTTCTAAGGAAAACTATCTACACCACAATCTTTTCCTGAGGGGAATTGCCCTGGCATGTTTTATAAAGAAGGATTGGCCACTGATTGAACAACATAGACATCTGACCCAAATGTGGTCAATCTATGTACAATGGTCACCAATCATCCAATACTTTTGTAAGAAAAGCTCCACAGCGGGGCAGGGTAGGGGGAGGAATAGAGAGTTTGAGATTGACATGTACACATTGCTGTATCTAAAATAAATAATCAACAAGGACCTACTGTATAGCACAGGGAGCTCTGTTAAATATTCTGTAATAGCCTAAATGAGAAAAGGATCTGAAAAAGAGATATGTGTAATATGCACATATCCATATATACATATGTATGTATGCATATGTAAAGAATGTAACTTGCTGTACACCCGAAACCAACATAACATTGTTAATCAACTATGTGATAATATAAAATAAAAATTTCAAAAATAGATAAAAAGCATCTACAGTGTAGCAGAGGGAAAAACTACTCAATATTCTATAATGACTTATATGGGAAAAGAATCTTAAAAAAGTAGATATATGTATATGTTTAACAGATTCACTTTGCTGTACACCTGAAGCTAGCACAACGTTGTAAATCAACTCATTTTTTTTTAATGAAGGAAAAAGGAGAAAAAGAAAAAAGAAAAACTCTACCCAGTAATATAATTTTCCAAGACATTCAATATCTTTCTCCAGATTAAGAGTACGGGAAACTGATAGAATATTTTAGCATTAAGGGCTTTAAGTATATGAACTTATTAAGTATTCAAAACAACCAATGAGGAAACTACCATTATTATTCCCATTTACAGATGAGGAGATTGAGGTTAAATGACTTGCACAGTTAGTAAGTTAGAGAGTTGATGTTTGAAACCAGGTATTTTAATTATAGAATCTATGGTCTTCGTGACTTTGGATCTCCAAATAGTGGGAAGAGAAATTATAAAGGACACAATGAGAAGTATAAACAGAGAATAACAGAGCCTTGTTAATGGTATCAGAACATAGATCTATAAATTCTTGCTCCTACAGAGACAACAGATATAACACTAGTGCTCAGGAGTATCTGGGATCTCGAGTAATGGATGTTCTTAGATTCCTGTGAGAATACTCTTCTCTATTTTCTTGTATGCTCTTTCTAGAAACTTCCATTACTAAGGTAACTGTTTCCTGCAGCTGAAATGCCTAACACTCCTTTTCATCTATGAGTTCACCATTCATAAAATTCTAGAATTCTATAACTTAGAAGTTGTATCTTTTACAACAATATTTTTAAAACATCTTTCTCTTACTTTTTTCTCTCTGTGATAAGTAAACTCACTCAGTCGTGTCCAACTCTTTGTGACCCCATGGGCTGTAGCTTGCCAGCCTCCTCTCTCCATGGGATTCTCCAGGGGGTTGCCATTCCCTTCTCCAGGGGATCATCCCAACACAGGGATCAAATCTGGGTCTCTTGCACTGCAGGTAGACTTTTAACTGTCTAAGCCACACCAGGGAATACAAATTGTGAATCATTCCTGTTGAGGAGATCTAGGAAAAGAGTAAATTGAAGGTTGGCACACTACCTGGAGCACTATCTTTTATGCGTTTAGCACACGGAGACCTAGCAGCTGGCTACAAATATGCCTAAGCAAACTTCAGCCAGCCAAGCCTGTCATGCAGGCTCACATGTTTGTCACTTGAGCACAGGCTAAGATGTAAATCCTCTGGGCATCTTTCTGCTCATTTCACATCCACATGTTGCTTTGCATATCCCATACTCCTGACCCAGACTCTTACTCTTCCTTTCTTTCTTATATTTTTTAGAGTATCCTTTGGTGTGTTAACTCTTTATAGGCGACTTGCAGTTAAGTATATTCCTTCCTTCATATATAAAATAGATCAATTAAAAGGCAATTGCTTCATCTTCTTTGTTCTATCTTCTGAGTCTCTCTCTCTCTCTCTTTTTATTTTTGCTAACTTTGCTTACATGGTCTATATATAAAACCTCCTCCAACTCCCTTCAAAGACTCTTTTCAGATTCTCTATTCATTCAGAGCAGTCCTTAGGTAATAATCACCTTTTGTCTTTTCACATAAGTATAGCTATTTAGGTAAAGGAAGATCTGAAGTTAAGATTTCATTTGTGCTTAAAAGTAGGGGAGTACCCTCCCTCTAGGCTAGGGATGTACCTTAAAAATAATCACCTCTTCTACTTGTTATAATTGACTTCAATATAAGACCTGGGTACGAATTACTCTAAAAGAAGACGGAAAACGTTCATTGTTCGCAGGACAATAACAAGCTTTACACATGATCCCTGATTATAATAGGAATGTGTCTCCATCCTATATGTGTCAATAGGATGGTGATATTGAAATCTCCTTAGGCAACACACAATGTTATTATCAAGGGGAATGAAAACATGTAAATAATAACTATTATTTTTCAAATTTACCTAACCTAAAAAAATTCAGTGAAAGGTTTTATCCTTCAGATTTTCCTTGATTTTTCTTTCTTGGCAAAGACGATAGCTCTGCCAAGTTTGAAGCTTATAGCTTTAGACATTTTCTGAGCTACACAATCACAAGAAAGAGATTGAAGTATTTTCTTTGAGAGGGAGACTTGAAGGGAGGAAAAAGCCTGTGTGGTCTGACTTGGTGGCAGAGAAACTGGTGAAATTGTAACAGTTCAAATTTTCAAAAGGAAAAAAAAAAACCTCACTTCAGGATGAGCCATGAAGCATGGCCATTTTCAGGCTAGCTCTTTTTATGACGAGAAAGATGAATATCCTGAAATGTCAGAGGAGAAATGGCAATGGTTCATAATTATACAGAGTTTCTCTGTTGTTCAGGATCCAAGTCCACAGTTAACTCTAGTTGACTCTAGCTGAAATGTCTCATATAGAAAAACACTGATTTCTAGGGAATTCTTGTCTGCAAGGTCTCAAACATGACCCTCAGATCAACCCTTAAATATAGGTATTATTAAGGCCATTTTTATGAATAAGGAAGCAGAAGCTCACCAAGATTAAATGACCTGCCTCGGGACACAATGTTAATTGGCACCGCCAAAAGTGGAAATCCAACCTTTCTGACTTCAAGTTCTGGGCTCATTTCATTATGGTATAAAAGAATGAGTACACTAAGTCATTGGATCAACAAAGCAAGATGCGATTCTGCATCTACCTACTACCATAACCAGGGTTGTAAAACGCAAAGTAGATTTTTGACCCATTAGAGAAGGACAAGAAAACTAAAGGATTCATCTCAATAGTAGCATCACTACCTGGAGTTTGCTCTACTCCAGATCAGACCAAAGGAGCAATAGTTTTCAAAGGGAACACTGCAGCCACTGACTTTAGTTTTCCATCACACTTCTTAATTATTTATGTAAACTTTATAAATCCTAGAAAGACATTTGCATTCTATGATTAATCAATCAAACATTAGGAAGTTCCATCTATACAATAGGCATTGTCATAAGTCCTGGGAATATAAAGAAGAATAAAAGGCACCTTGGTCTAAGATTACTTGGTCTAAGAGTACTGTTCAGTTCAGTTCAGTTCAGTCACTCAGTCATGTCCGACTCTTTGCGACCCCATGAAACGCAGCACGCCAGGCTTCCCTGTTCATCATCATCTCCCAGAGTTCACTCAGACTCACGTCCATCGAGTCCGTGATGCCATCCAGCCATCTCATCCTCGGTCGTCCCCTTCTCCTCCTGCCCCCAATCCCTCCCAGCATCAGAGTCTTTTCCAATGAGTCAACTCTTCACATGAGGTGGCCAAAGTATTGGAGTTTCAGCTTTAGCATCATTCCCTCCAAAGAAATCCCAGGGCTGATCTCCTTCAGAATGGACTGGTTGGATTTCCTTGCAGTCCAAGGGACTCTCAAGAGTCTTCTCCAACACCACAGTTCAAAAGCATCAATTCTTCAGTGCTC
The DNA here is from genome assembly GCF_032405125.1 of Capricornis sumatraensis. Taxonomy (NCBI): domain Eukaryota; kingdom Metazoa; phylum Chordata; class Mammalia; order Artiodactyla; family Bovidae; genus Capricornis; species Capricornis sumatraensis. The sequence continues at coordinate 65,985,411 of NC_091082.1, forward strand.
AGCCTTCTTCACAGTCCAACTCTCACATCCATACATGACCACAGGAAAAACCATAGCCTTGACTAGATGGACCTTAGTCGGCCAAGTAATGTCCTTGGTTTTGAATATGCTATCTAGGTTGGTCATAACTTTTCTTCCAAGGAGTAAGTGTCTTTTAATTTCATGGCTGCAATCACCATCTGCAGCGATTTTGGAGCCCCCCCAAAATAAAGTCTGACACTGTTTCCATTGTTTCCCCATCTATTTCCCATGAAGTGATGGGACCAGATGCCATGATCTTCGTTTTCTGGATATTGAGCTTTAAGTCAACTTTTTCGCTGTCCTCTTTCACTTTCATCAAGAGGCTTTTTAGCTCCTCTTCACTTTCTGCCATAAGGGTGGTGTCATCTGCATATCTGAGGTTATTGATATTTCTCCCAGCAATCTTGATTCCAGCTTGTGTTTCTTCCAGTCCAGCATTTCTCATGATGTACTCTGCATAGAAGTTAAATAAGCAGGGTGACAATATACAGCCTTGATGTACTCCTTTTCCTATTTGGAACCAGTCTGTTGTTCCATGTCCAGTTCTAACTGTTGCTTCCTGACCTGCATACAGATTTCTCAAGAGGCAGGTTTGGTGGTCTGGTATTCCCATCTCTTTCAGAATTTTCCACAGTTTATTGTGATCCACAGTCAAAGGCTGTGGCATAGTCAATAAAGCAGAAATAGATGTTTTTCTGGAACTCTTTTGCTTTCTCCATGATCCAGTGGATGTTGGCAATTTGATCTCTGGTTCCTCTGCCTTTTCTAAAGCCAGTTTGAACATCAGGGAGTTCACGGTTCATGTATTGGTGAAGCCTGGCTTGAAGAATTTTGAGCATTACTTTACTAGCATGTGAGATGAGTGCAATTGTGTGGTAGTTTGAGCACTGTAGAAGAATGAAATTAATGAAACAATTATTACACAATACAAGTATAATTAAACAGAATGAACAAAGTACCAAGGAAAGACTATGTCAGGAGAGTCAGAGAAGTCTTTACAGAGGTGGTATTTGACCTTAAACTTGCAAGATGACTAGGAGGAAAGAGCTAAAGGCACATTTTAGAAGTCAGCTCTTTTATGTTATTTTGAATTGCATTCAGGACCTAATATGAAAAGTGGGGAGGGTGAATTTTCTAGGTTGTATAGCACATTCATAGGTTTCCAATTGATATCCCATGTTTCATGATATTAGGTTGGCTTCAGATTTGTTAATCATTAAATACATAAGTTTTGACCATGGCATCAGGTTTTAAAGACCCACTGTAAATTTTTATTTTCCAGTTTCATTGGTATGTAATTGACATGTAACACTGTGTAAATTTGTTATAAAATGTCTTGATTTGCTATACTTACATATTGCAAAATGATTACCAATAAAGCACTAGTTAACACCTTCCTCATACACACATAATCACCATTTTTGTGGTGAGAACACTTAAGATCTACTCTTATCAACTTGAAAGTATATGATAAAGTATTATTAACTATAGTCATCACACTGTATATTCGATTCTGAGAGGGTAGATTTTATTAATGGACATTTTTCAAAGACTGAAAACTCTTAGTTTATAAAAGATACAGTATCTTTTTGGATTAAGGAACTGAAAAAAATCAGTGTTTTTTGAGTTTCAAAGACTAGAAAGGCCTGTGTCTGGATGAGTTTCAAGGAATCAAATTTTTTCAGGAAAGAAGATGAATTTACTTTAAAAATATGCATCATCTTATTATCATAACTGGAGCTCTGGGAGCAAGAAGGAACGCTTTCCTTGGGAGATCTTAGAAGACTGCGTAGACATATCTGAATGTGAAAATACAATCTTGGGGGCCATTCGGCAGATATGACAGGGAAAAAGAGATGTTCCTGGATTAGAAAAAGAGAGGAGAAGTTTTACTTGTTCTAGACTCAAAAGAATTGCTACAACCCAAAGAAATCCCACAGAACAAGAGAATAAGAGCACAGTCTTACCTGTCATTTTTCCCTCAAAGGAGCTTGGATTTAGGAACTGCTCATTTTAAAGCTGAAGGTAGTCTTAAATGGAGTCAAGGAATGACTCTACAAAGTTGTGATAGCTATAGAAAAGGATTTCAAGGGGGGAAGAAATAGATAACTTTAAAAAGACCAGTATAAATACTCATAGCATATATTGTGGTGAGTTTCAAGGTAACACAGTTAGTGTAGGTGGGAATGAACTTTTGTGATGGTTAATATATAACAACTCACTCTCTGAAAAAAATCCTATCCTTATTGGTAGCATTTTCCAATTTCTGTGATATGAATACTGCCTCCATGCCCAATTTCAAACATGGAATTCAGTATCACTGAACTTGGGTTGGGAAATAGATGTACACAGTTAGCTTTTGCGAGCCTATGTGAGCCCGCTCCAGCACCCCATTGTGGGCATACAGTTACTGAAGTATGCTCAGAATTGTGTGAAATTTGGCCTCCAATGGAATGTAGGGAACAAATAAAGCATCCTAACAGGGACTTGGGGAAAACAACAAAAAAGTGAGTCCTGGACTGCCTTAGATGCTGATATGCTACAATAATACTTCCTGGGTAAGGTTAACCAACTTGGTGGTAGAAGGTAAAGAGGATTTGTTTGAACAATAGATGATGTTATTGATTAGAATGTACCAACTTTTCATGTCTCACAGTAAGGGCTCCCATAAGAAAAAAAAAAAATACACAAGCATAAATTTTTAAAAAGCCGATGTCTGGGGCCAGATGGATATTCAGCTAGAAGGCACAGGTATGTAACAGCACACCCATAGGCCTTATTTACAGCCAGCACCTCTTTTGATTGGTTGGTGCCTGTGCTATACTGAAGGTTAAATAATTGAGTATGATCCTGTCTGGGCCAGAAATCAAAAAGTAGAGAGAAAAGAGAGCACCTCGTCTAGTAAATGCTGCCGAACTTCCATGTGGTAGAGAAGGAAAGGAACTAACTACAGAAGGAGGTTAAACTGTCAGAATCTCAGCTGAGCCTTTCTAAAAGGCACAGGAGAACTAGCAAAGAAAATGAAGCACTAGAGGCCTATCCCATGATTGCATAAAAAAAAATTATGGGGGAAAGAAATGTTACTTAAAGCCTGTAACATTTACACACAGATATAGGGGGAAATAAGAATTACATGGCAGATGTGCTCAGGGGTGGAGACTTCAGAAATGTCAACTGCAGCTTCTGTTTTTAGGCATTTTCCCAGGGTAATGCTCTGGCTAAAAGGATGTCAGGGCAAGGGTCAAAATCTTCTTAAACGATGGATTTCTTAGGATATATAATGCCAGAGGGAAAAGCCACAGGACTGATAAATATCTGCACAGAAATCCTCAAAGAGGTAATCTCCTTAAACAGAGCCCACACCAGATGTGGCTCTCAGGTGGTAGGTACAAGGACTCCAATAAAGAAAGGCAAAGTAAGAGGTTTTATATATGCAGGCTGGGTAAAAAAAAGAGGTCTCAAATAAAAGTGATGCTTGTGACTGCCACCACTGCATATTTCTACATAAGAACTCTGTTTTTGTGAGAAAGGGGACTACATGTAGATTCAAATTTCCCCCAAGCTTTGATAAATCCATTGCCATGATAGATTCCCTCAAGGAATTTTTTTTTTTCCCCAAGCTGGGTTTAAATTCATAGGTCATGGTATAAACTGACTGGCATCCTGGCAAAGTTGCAACTATCAAATTTCCCTTTTGGGTCTAGATTCTTCCAGATATGACTAAGTTTCCGGTATAGTCATTGGCAGAAGCCAGCATCATCTGTATAGCTAATCCCTATTCGCTGGCAGTGTGTATCTGAGAGTTTGGCACTCCTGATGAGGGCACACTCCAGGCTCAGTTCTAAGCTGGTTCTTTAAGATGCTACTAGATGTACTAGGTCAGCTTTTCACAACCAGAGCTCCCTAAAACTATTAAGACCCAATGGAGATCTACAGCTCTAAAGCAGGCACACTTCATTGAAGGCTCAGAAAGAACATAATTTAGGTTTGTGGGTGCACTGTAGGTATTTTTTATTTTCTTCATATTATGATGTTTTAACATCTTAAAAAGTCTTTCTGGTTGGGGAGAGACTGCCCCTCTCAGGACTAGCCAGTTCTTAGAAAAAGTAAAGGGCTCAGCCAGGAGCAGGCCTTCCACATATATGCTACCCTTCAGAAACTGGCTTCTGTGAACCTCTGGAGGAAATATACCTCTGCCTTAACTATCCCAGAACCAGATGTCAGATACTTAGAGACAACCTCAGAATCCACCTGCAGGAGACCCCGGTTTGACTCCTGGGTCAGGAAGGTTCCCTGGAGAAGGGATAGGCTACCCACTCCAGTATTCTTGGGCTTCCTTAGTGACTCAGATGGTAAAGAATCCAGCTGCAATGTGGGAGACCTGGGTTTGATCCTTGGGTTGGGAAGATCCCCTGGACGAGGGCATGGCAACCCGTTCCAGTATTCTTGCCTGGAGAATCCCCATGGACAGAGGAGCCTGGCAGGCTACAGTCCATGGGGTTACAAAGAGTTGGATATGACTGAGTGACTAAGCACACAGCACAGCATAGCAATAGCCCAAGCCTGTTGAAATTATGCAAACTCACTAATGCTAAACTGCTCACTCTGACCCACTCTGCCTTCCCAACAGAAACTCTATTAATAGTAAAGTTGGCAAGTGACCTAAGCAATTACACCTGACCCTTCACTCCTGTTTTCTGCTTCGTGACCACCCTGCTCATGTGACCATGTGGGCACGTTGTGCCTCCTGCTTCTAAGACTTGCAAGCGTTATGCACTTTGTTTCCCTGGGCCTCTCCTCTGTCTCCTCTTGTGGTAGCACCTAAGTGATCGTTTCATGGAAGAATACAAAACAGTGGACCTTTGATTTTCTGTTCCAGCTTCTCAACTCTACCATTATAGCATGAATGCCGCCATATATATAAACAAATAAGAGTAGCCACATTGCAATAAAATTTTATTTACAAGATCAGGCAGTGGCCTGCCTCCAGTAGTAGTTGGTCGCTCTTGCTCTGAAGTATTTAGTATATCGGGTTGGCCGAGATCATCTGGTGTTTTCCTGTAAGAGAGTATGGGGAACCAAAAAAACTTCTTGGCCAAGCCAATATGTACTAACATAGCCCCTCTAAGTGCATCTAGAATCATACTAGCTATACGAACTTTGAGGAAACTGAGAAAAGAGTTCCTCAAATTATTTTCAGTGCTCTAGGCTTCAGACAAGGAATATTAGGGTGGGAAAGGCTATACTTAATAGTGTAGATACCTTAACTCAAATAATCCCACACAAACTCAAAAATGTCTCTCTCTGAAAACATGTGAGCTCCCCCACTCTAGCACTGCCTTTCCTACAGCTCCTTCTATTTTTGCTTTATCCTGGTTGTAGAACTTGAAACCTCTTCAAATTCCAAATGAGTTCAATGACCCTAAGACAGGGGCTGGCATCCCACAAGCCATAAAGTTGGACTTTTACATACATCTCACCAGAAACTTTTCTTTTTAATGTTTATTTTTTTATTATAAATTTATTTATTTTAATTGGAGGTTAATTACTTTACAATATTGTATTGGTTTCGCCATACATCAACATGAATCCGCCACAGGTATACACGTGTTCCGCATCCTGAACCCCCCTCCCTCCTCCCTCCCCATACCATCCCTCTGGGTTGTCTCAGTGCACCAGCCCCAAGCATCCAGTATCATGCATAGAATCTGGACTGGCGATTCGTTTCATATATGATATTATACATGTTTCAATGCCATTCTCCCAAATCATCCCACCCTCTCCCTCTCCCTCAGAGTCCAAAAGACTGCTCTATACATCTGTGTCTCTTTTGCTGTCTCACATACAGGGTTATCATTACCATCTTTCTAAATTCCATATATATGCATTAGTATACTGTACTGGTGTTTTTCTTTCTGGCTTACTTCACTCTGTGTAATCGGCTCCAGTTTCATGCACCTCATTAGAACTGATTCAAATGTATTCTTTTTAATGGCTGAGTAATACTCCATTGTGTATAGGTACCACAGCTTTCTTATCCATTCATCTGCTGATGGACATCTAGGTTGTTTCCATGTCCTGGCTATTATAAACAGCGCTTGAACTGGAGGGTCATTGCTTTACAATGTTGTATTCATTTCTGCTCTGTAACAGTGTGAATCAGCTATAAGTATATACATATACATATGCATACATATACACATATGAACCTCTTGAACCTCCCTCCCACTCCACCCCTTCTACCCCTCTAGGTCATCACAGAGCACCAGCCTGAGCTCCCTGTCACCGCAAACACCTTATATGTTCCCACTAGAATCTATCTATACCTCAAATTCCCTTCTCAGCCATGTCAATCCTGGGGTTTGCTGCAATAATTGCACAACTGTCCTTTTGCCTGTTACTTACTCCTGGATCTTGCCTGGACCCCAAACTTCAACCATCTCTCCCCTTTATTATGCAAAGCTATCCTCCTTGGCTCCAGGGCTGTACCTTCAACTTCACATCACCAAGTCTATCCTAGACTTCAGAAAAACTGAGACCTTGCTATTGAAAATACTACCCTGCTATGAAGCAAGCTGAGTTAAAGGTGGGAAATAAACCTTCTCATTATACAGCTGTACTCTGTCAAGCATTCTAAAGTTTGTGTGTGTGTATGGAGGAAAAAAAGCACCATGTATTTTTACTATTCATGTTACCTATAAACCATGCTGTTCAACCTTGTGATTCAAGCTGTAGACACCACTCATAGAGTAGGATGTCCTGAATCCTGGACAAATCTTCCAGGCTGATGAGGGTCTGATGCACAAGCTGTATGACTAGGATCCTGAGGCTGCTAGAGTGAGAGATGATGTGATCACACCAGGGGATGCTGGTGTGAGCTAGAAAAGAGAAAATGGATCCTGGGTGAGTAACTGAACACAGTGATGTGAGGGAGCATGGGCAAACTATGTGAGAAGAAGTGTGTAATCATGACTCAGTGCATGACTATACACCATGTTTAAATTAACCTGAAAGATTGAATTCAAACTGGAGAGAAATCTGGTTGTTATACACTTCTGGGATAGTTCAAAGGTTTAATGAACCTCATATCAGAAGGAAATCAGAACTGGCTGAATTAAAAAACAAGACTGTTTTGTTCTGTGTCTCTTCAGTGCCTTCTGCTGACACCCACCTTACTTCTCCAGGTCATTGGGACTTCATACTTTAGGATTCTGTGTTAGCATCCCCACCTTCATTAGAGCTGCTTCTTTGGCAGAGTGGCTTAGGGTTTTCATCTTTACGATCAAGGAGTAAAGTCCATACTTTCAGAATTTGGAGATAACTTTAGAGAAAGTAATGGCAAATAGCTCTCAACTTGCATAATAACACAAATTGGCTGGTAATGGCTATTTAAATGCTGTGTTAAGAGGGATTCTAAGGTTACATCAAGGGTAAGTAGGTAAAAGTTTGGCCCTTTTGGTATTCTAAGCGCTTTTGGCCTGCCAATGCTATCAAGGATTTTCAAGGATGAGTTTGGTTGAATAAAGAAAAAGTGACTGCTTTGGAGAAAAACAAGCCTCTGTTTGAATGCTGACTCTTCCGTTTAGTATCTGTGTTTTAGGCAAAGAGCTTAAAAGCCTCTGAGTTCAGATACCTTTATTTGTGTCATGGTGACAATAGCAGCTACCCATGGAGTTGCTAAAAATGATTTCTCACATGTTAAAATCTAGCACAATCCCTGGCACATGGCTAGTAACTCAAAGTATGCCAGTTCCCCTTTCTAACTACAAAGATACCATGCTCTCCCATCCAAAAATCTCAGTTCTATCAACTGGTATAAAAATCACCTGCTGGAAACCTTGATTTAAGACTGTAGATTTTTCCAAGATATATATTCCTTTATGTTCACTGCAGCATTATTTACAATAGCCAAGATGGAAGAAACTAAGGTGTCTATTGATAAATAAATGGATAAAAGGATGGGTGTATATATATATGAATAGGAAAATTACTCAGAAACCAACAAGATTCAAATTGTGCCATTTGTGACAATATGGATGGACCAAGAGGGTATTGTGCTACATGAAATAAGTCAGGCAGAGAAAGACAAACACTGTATGACTTCACTTAAATAAGCAGTCTAGAAAACTATAAAACAAATGAACAAATAAATGAAGCAGAAACAGACTCATAGATATGGGAACAAACAAGGGCTTGCAAGAAGGGGTGGGCGATGAGTGAAATAGGAAAGGGAGATTAGGAGACAAACTTCTGGTTATGAAACAGGCAAGTCATGGGGATGTAATGTACAGAACAGGGAATATACTCAATAATATAATAATTTTGTACACTAGATGGTAAGTAGATGGTAACTAGACTTATCATGGTGACCATTTTGTAATGTATGAAAATATCAAATCATTATGTTACACATCTGAAACTAATATAATATTGTAAGTCACTTAGACTTCAATAAAAAGTAAAATTAAAGATTGAAAAAGGGCTGTAGATCTTTTCAATCTGGGCCAAAATATTACAGAGACCAATGTGACTGTCGACAAGTTTGTCTCTCTTTGAGGGACACAAAACTGAGAAGCAAGAACTTGAAGTGAATGAAAATGTAATTTAATTCACAAGCAAATAAAAATTCTATAGCCTTGGAAACAGAGAATATTCTTGGAATGGACTCTTTTCAGTACCATAAATTTACCCAACTGAATTCTTTAAGTATCCACCTTGTCAACCTTTTGAAATGAAGGTTGATTAGGTTCAATGGGAAATCTGCATTTCATCATGAAAATGGAACACAATGTCCTTGGCTTAGTCTCCCAAGGAGTAGCAATTTGGGGCACTATGTGCAAAGCATGAAGTAAAAAATACAGGTAGCAGGTTTATTTCAGGCATGACAAACGGAGGTATGTGTATGCATAGTCCAGGAAACACAAAAGCCAGAGCCTCTACTCTCCCTGTACAGATCTCCGTAAAAATAAAACTCCCTTAAAAGGCTTCTCCAGCCTTTCATATTACAAATAATAGTTTATGGAAATGGAGACATTACAAGGAAGGTAAACACTTTAGATTAAGTGAGTTTATTTCTTTAAATATTAGGGGGGAGAACTCAATTACCAAGGGGTAAACATGGAGAAGGCAATGGCAACCCACTCCAGTACTCTTGCCTGGAAAATTCCATGGATGGAGGAGCCTGGTGGGCTGCCATCCATGGGGTCGCTAAGAGTAGGACACAACTAAGCGACTTCACTTTCACTTTTCACTTTCATGCACTGGAGAAGGAAATGGCAACCCACTCCAGTGTTCTTTCCTGGAGAATCCCAGGGACAGGGAAGCCTGGTGCGCTGCCATCTCTGGGGTCGCACAGAGTCGGACGTGACTGAAGTGACTTAGCAGCAGCAGCAGCAGCAAACATGGCAACAGTAAGTCTTGTCAAAAGGAAACAAACCCATTTGGGTATTTCTCAAATCCTCACTTTTTCTGAACTGGTTTAACTCACAGCCCAAGAGAATTTAACTATCTAATAACCTTGAACAAATTTTTAAAAAGACATAGTGGGGAAATAAAGAGTGCATATTCTGCATCTCATTTCTAAAACAAGAGTGAATTGTGTGTTAGATTTAGCAGGTTAATTAAGGAGTCTGTTAGCAATGATGTGAGAGCTGGCATGCTCCCAATTCTGGCTGATACTAGCCAAGACATAGACATAACTGATGTTTCTCCAATATAACCAAGATGCTTCACCTAATCCAGAGAAAACGCATTATCTGTAACAGGCTTAAAGTCAGATTGGAAGCCAAAATGTTGTCAGTGTTTTCAGATCAAGCAATAGGTCTCTGAAAAGCTGAGTAAGCTGTTCGGCTGATGGAACAGTTAAAAATTGAAAGGACAGCTCAATGGGCTGACACATTAAGAGAATCATTTAGTCAAGTTCCTGACATATTCTTCCTTAATCCTGCACCTTTAAATCAAGTTGACCATCCCTTGGATGAAGTAACCAATGGCCAGCTAAGATAAGAGGTACAGGTAAACCCATGCCCTGCAACGGTTCTGGCCCTCAACACCTGGCAGGACTACTAAGCTTTTGAAACTTCAAAAAGAAATATAACTAGCAGGACATCCAGTTTGTATTGTAGACCACATATATTAGTGAGTGCCCAGTACACATCTGGCTCTGTGCTTGGTATTGTGGATACATGGGTGAATAAAACATAATTCTGCCTGCAAAGAGCTCATTGTTGAGTGGGGAAAACAGATGGGAAACTGACAGTTACATTGTGAAATGGTAACATTGGCTAAAAACAACTATAGAAACTGAAATGTCAAAGGATATTGTTCCATCACTAGGCTGTGTCCCACTCTTTTTGACCCCATGAACTGCAGCACTCCAGGCTTCCCTGTCTTTCACTATCTCCTGGAGTTTGCTTAGACTCACGTCCATTGAGTTGAAGATTCCATCCAACTATCTCATCCTCTGTTGCCCCCTTCCCCTCTTGCCCTCAATCTTTTCCAGCATCAGGGTCTTTCCCAATGAGCTGGCTCTTTGCATCAGGTGGCCAAAGTATTGAATCTTCAGCTTCAGCATTAGCCCTTCCAATGAATATTCATGGTTACTTTCTTTTAGGATTGACTGGTTTGATCTCCTTACTGCCCAAGGGACTCTCGAGAGTCTTCTCCAGCACCACAGCTTGAAAGCATCAATTCTTCAGTTCTCTGCCTTCTTTATGGTCCAGCTCTCACATCTGTGCATGACTACTGGAAAAACCATAGCTTTGACTGTATGGACCTTTGTCAGCTAAACAACTATAGAAACTGAAATGTGAAAGGATAGCTACTTCTTGATCAAGAGGGCAAAGGGATGGTCAGAGAAAATGATTGAGGAGTGGTGATCTTTGAAGAATGATCAAGGTGTCCTGTGGACAAATAGAAGGGCACATTCTAATCAGTGCAGACAAGAGCCAATGTGTGGAGGTGTGGCTAAGAAATAACAGTAAAGAGTGTGGGGTGGTAGAATGGAAAGCTGTGTCCTAACTCTGAGGTTTGGACCTTTGGGACAGGGGTGGGACATCTTGATCCTTTCCACAGTGCTGTGTAAAATCCCACACCCAGCACTTCACCCAGTTGAGACTATAGTCCTGAGGAGATGAAGTCACTGCTGACAGCATCTTGCATTCTTCACACCCTCCTCTGATGAGATCTAACAGTTTTGTTTTTTTTTTTTCCTTGAACAAATACTTCCTTTCAGTAAATACTCAGAGTTTATAGTATGCTACCATTAAGGGCTTCCCTCATAGCTCAAGAGAAAGAATTCACCTGCCAATGCAGGAAACGTGGGTTAGATCCCAGGGTCAGGAAGGTCCCATGGAGAAGGAAATGGCAACCCACTCCAGTATTCTTGCCTGGCAAATCCCATAGACATAGAAGCCTGGCAGGCTACAGTATATGGGGTCACAAAGGGTCAGACACAACACCGACCTAACGACAACAATATGCTAGTGTTACAAAGGGCACTGAGAAAGAAGTACGGTCATTAAGTGGAATTAGCATAGGTTAAAAGTGAATGTCTTAAATCAGTCTGTCTGGGTTCAATGTTTGGTTTAGCACTCACCAGCTGTATCATTTTTGACAAAGGACTTCATTTCTGTAAATGAGATAATACTGGTATTTCACTGTAGCATAGTTACAAGGATTAAATGAAACATAGTGTGTATAATACTTGAAACACTCCCTGAGATGAAATAGATGCCAGGTAAATGTTAGCTGTATCCATCATCTTCAGGTGCTAGACTGAATGAGTACTGCACAAAGTAACTTGCACATTAACTGCTTCTCTGCTTGCCCATGGCCTCCTCTTTTCCATTCATGTTTCACTCCCTGCAACAGAAGTAACACCCTTTCTAGGTGGCTCCAGACAGAGGGTTTTCTCTGAACTTTTGAAGAGCTCATTATGTTAGCTGTTTCTTCTAGTAAATTACATACATTCCTCAAGACCCCACAAATCTAAACCAGCTCTTCTCAGCTTCATCCCAAGCTCATATTTTCAGTGACAGATGACAAATGCGATCTGCCACCCCTGCAAAACTCATTTATTTCAACATGAAATCAGCTTGTTCCTGACGAACTGCAATAAGACAGGTGAGGACCATGAGACCGTTCAGAGGTTGGTGGTCCCCAGAGTGCTATGAAGGACTAGAAAGTCAGGAGAGAGTGGGGAGGGGACAGGAGTTGGGGGACAGAATGAGAAAGGAGTCAGCGAGATCTACAGGGCTCAGGTTGCTCCTGGCAGAATCTGAGTCCAAAGAAACCTAGAAATCCTAGGATTAGCCTTTAGGGAGATGCTTCTTTCTCTGATTCCTGAACCTGAGTGACTCAGAAGGAGCCTGATGCCTGGGGAAAGAAAGGAGGAGGAGGAGAGAGGAAGATTCATTTTCTATCCTTAGCAGTAAATAAGGGAAAAATCAGTACAAGCAGCAGAGCAGTTGAAAATCTGTGCCAGCCTCTCCAGTAGGATGTCGCCTGCAAGCTGGTCACTGTGACATTCTGAGAACAAAACCACAAGGAAGTGTTCATGGTAACCAGCAGCTGTGGGACTCAGTGATACGGCAACCTGAGCAGAAAGGAACCCATGTCACCAAACAGCTCTCATGCTCGGCAGTGTGTCTGTGGGTGACCAGGGTCCTACAGACAATACATGATTTAGCTACAGCCTCCTGATTAACCTGCCAGAAACTGAAATAAAAGATCAAGGAGACAGACAAGGATGGACTAATGAAGCCATGATTTCAAAAGAAAAACCCCGAACAGTCAGTCTTAGACGAGTAATGTGCTTTTCCTACCACAATGCAGCCTCATTATTCCCCCACTCCTCTCCGAGGGAGTGGGCAGAGGTCACCTTTCTGAAGGAAGGAGATGCCTGTCTTTCCATTCCTGCCACTATCAAGATTCTAGTTGCACATGTCCTCCCAACAAAAATCACCACTAGCAATCTTTCTTCTCTCAGACTGGAATGCAACTTCCTGCCTACAACCTAAATGACTTCTTGACCCAGGAATCGAACCAGGGTCTTCCTGCATTGCAGGCATATTCTTTACCAGCTGAGCTGCCAGGGAAGCCCCTTTGAAAATGCAGATAACCCCAAGAAGGGGTGGCATTTCCAGCAAGTGACCACTGAGACCTCGATGAGAAGGATTTACAAGCAGGTTTTAATACAGCAATATAGTTCTTGCTCAATAAATGTTTGCCGGGTGAGTCTAAAAGAATTCTAGGTGTTAAAACTCAAGAGAAAGAAGTAGTCATGCCCAGACAAGCTTTGGCACAGGACTAGTTTAAAGAAAACAACACACAACAACAAAAATTACCTAGCATCCAAGGAGCAGGCCACATTTTTAGTCACACATTACACACCTGGATTTTCCAAAGGGGAGGAGGCAAGGAAGGAGGAAGTGAGAGGCATCGCAGAGAGGGGTGGTGTTCTGAGGTAGTTTTGACAATGATTGATGGCCCCGTGCTGTATTCTCACTCATGCAGGAAATTAGAGAGAGATTCCTCCAGATACTGGCCCATCTGAGTTCCTTCTGTGTCCAGCCCCTGCCCCCAGTTTCTCTCCTGGGAGCACTCCCTTCCTGCCTGAGGACCTCATTATTCAAAATTCCCAGCAGAAAGAAAGTAAAACCACTTCTTTCTTTGCTATTCTCTCTCTTCTGTGCGGAATAAAATCATCATTTTGAGGAGCTCTTCACTTAGTGACTTAAGGGGAAATTCATTTCTCTTGGTGCTTCAGGTTATTTTTCCAAGGGGTTCAAAAGCGACAGTGACAATTACTTCTGAGGGTGTCTTCATCAAATTTGCCATGGCGCCATCTCTGCTAAATTGGCCTGACTGTCTCTCCACCCCTCTGCTGGGCTCCCCCGCACCCTCCTACACATAGCCTGCTTTGTACCAGGCTGGATTTATTCTCTAACTCTGCTTCTCCATTTAATTAGTTTGCTACCATCTTAGGCAGATCTCATAAGGTTTCAGTTTCTCAGTTTCTCTCCTAAGGGGCGGAGCAAATGAACATCTGTATTTTTCACAGGGTCTATACTGGGTCCAAATCTAGCCTCCATCCAACCAGGGGAGGCCATCTAAAAGCTGCTTTCAGAAGATGCCTCCAGGAAAAAGTACAGTGGAGTGGTGCAGCATCATTCAGTTTTAAAAGGAGGTCACTCTATGAATGACATTGAGTGCACTCTCATTTATTTTTACAACCTCTGCTAATAATATCATTTTTTATAAAAACCCAAAGTCCACTGCAAGATTTGGCAAGTATATATATTTAAAGTTATAATTGGCTGCCACTCTGTTTCAACATGGAAGCGTGAAACACCTACCCAAACCCAGGTCAGAAGGGGATTATATTTATCAGAAGTTGCTACAAAACATTCATGCCAACCAACAGATCAATGAAAACTCTACGTCCAATCAGCTACACATTAATCTGATTTTAGGTAACCAAATAATATTTTCACCCTGTTCAGAAGTTTCATTTTAAAGGAAAATCATCATGAATCCTATAGTGAAGCAGATAATTGAGATACCAATCTTCTGACTTCACTGCCTAAGAACAAATATGTGTTTGCAGCACAGCAGGGATTTGAACCCATGGGAGAGAAAAGGATGAGAGTTACCTTTTACCCCATACCCTCTACAGCATCCTGTCATATGAAAGTTAGTCACTTAGTCATGTCTGGCTCTCCACAACTCCTTGGACTATAGCCCACCAGGCTCCTCTGTCCATGAAATTCTCCATGCAAGAATATTGGAGAGGGTAGTCATTCCCTTCTCCAAGGGATCTTCCCAACCCAGGGACTGAACCTATGTCTCCTGCATTGCAGGTAGATTCTTTACCATCTGAGCCATCAGGAAAGCACCCTATGACCTGATACCAAAAACACTTCAGCTCCATTCCTTGCAAATTCAAATCAGTACCAGGAATGTGGTTCCATCTTTCTGGGGATGTGCAGTGGTGGGGTGCCACACAGCTAAAACTTTATAGATTAAATCCAGCAACTTCAATTGCATGAGGCAGAGTGGCGAGGCAGCGATGGCGCTAAGACCACCCTGGACTGAATAGGCAGAAATGCCCCTGGAAATACCAAGTGTATCTTCAGCCAACCTTCTTTATAACACAGGACTATTTTCTGCAGAAGAACACTGGCTGAAATGTGATCTAAATTCATATCAAGAAGGAAAATGGATGCCTGGAAGTGAAATCAAGAGCTTTCTCTCCCGCTCTGAGGCCCGGGCCCTCATGGAAGATGACTCCTTCAAGCTTTGTTGGAGCCAGTCTTGGACAGATCAGCATGGGGGCTGGGGTGACAGAGTTATTTCCTGGCTAACTCTGCTTCTGTCCTTTCTCCCAGCCCACACTCTCCCTGCTGTTCTCTTCAGTACCTGCTGCCCAACATGGCTTTGCTCTAGCTTCCAGCAAATGTAGCAAGCTTCGGTTTCTCTCACCAAATGGGCCCTTCTATTGTTGAGCCTGGAGTCCTTTTTAAGTCCATTTCCTCTGCTCACCTTTCTGTTCTTTTCATTTCACAGATCACCTATGTGGTTTTTAACCCAAAGATGTGGCAGTAGTGTAGGAGTTAGTCTGTCAAGCTCTTCTCCTTTTTTTTTCTCCAGGATAACCATAAAGGTCTTTTTGGTTTTAAGGGTTTATTTCTAACAACTGTAGGAAAACAAACAAACAAAAAAAAACATAGCCGAAAAAACTAACAGTGATAATAAATACAATGAAGTTACAAATCTTAGGAAATCCTTCAAAGTTTCTACAGCATTGCTCTCCAGGCTAATGTTATGGCTCCCCTTAAGATGGTAACTGAAAACTACACTTGATTTTCCCTGCTTTTAAGTTGAAGCCTGTCAACCTTCCTGGCCCCCGCCCACCTCACATGTTGACAACCGTTTAGTGAACGCTGGGACCACATTACTCCCTGAGGACCTTCCTCACTGAAAGTCCATTTCCCTCCTCTGCCATCTCAGGTAGTCCTTTGGTCATAGATATGTGAACAAACATTTAATCTCTTCCTAAGTTTCCATCTTAAACATCTCAATTTAATTTGGTACTTAAGCTTATTTACACCTAGGGGCTAATAACTACATAGTATGTTACCTATCTACCTTCCTTTCTGGAATGTTATATTCTTTAAATGCAAATAGCCCTAGATAGGTATTTACATTAAAAAAAAAAATAACATTCCAGAGAGAAAGAGAAATAAAAAGAATGACGCTAGTGGGGGGACCATTAGATATTACTGTCACAGACGAGAGGGAAAATTGACTAACACACTTATCCCAATGCCTGGGATAGAAAACCTTGGTTCAGTTCTGCCTTTGTCCACTGTTAGAAGCTTTTAATATTAATGTGAATTATAGTCAAGGGCTGTTCCAGCACATTCTTCATACTAAGATCAGAAGACTATGTGTTATAAAATGGTATCTAAATCCCAGTGGATTTGAATTGTGGTTAAAAACACCCAGTATCAGTTCAGTTGCTTAGTCATGTCTGACTGTGTGACCCCATGGACTGCAGCACGCCAGGCTTCCCTGTCCTACACCAACGCCCGAGCTTGCTCAAACTCATGTTTGATAAATACACCCTAGAGGAGCCAAATCAAAGAGCTGCCATCTGGCACCCACTCTGGCTTCCAGTTAGTGTATCCAGGGCATTCTCAGTCTGCTCAGCACCATTCTAGGTGCTGAACAGATCCCACAGCGCCTCTGACCTTTCTGGACATCATTGAGGATGCATGATGGACACGTATAAAGTCAATGCTTGATTATACATGCTAATGTTGGGGAGCAATGGTGCAGATAATCAAAAGCAGCAGATGATCAGAAAATTATCCATGCCCTGTTCTCTATCAGGGCTGTGGGAAGCAAGAGGAAAGAGAAAAGGCAGCACCAGTCACCACAAGCAGAATAAGCTTTGGGAAGGAAACAGATAGGGGATGTGCCCGACAGTAATTTGCATCCCAGCAACTGTCTTGGCAAACTGGTGTGAGGGAATGTTTTGTATGTTTAATTATATGTGTTGGTTAAAAGATATAACTGTTTAATATATATCAGTTGTACTGGGGTTTTTAAAAATTCAGGTAGTGGAGCCACTTGTTCAGAGAAAGCCTGAGGGAGGCAATGATGATAATAATCACAACAACAACAAAACAGGAGATAAAAGCCTGGGCATGGAATTCAGGCTATGATGACTTTCCTAAAGGGCTCTTCCCACTTGGTATTTCGCAGTTTACAGACTTATTAAAGGAATTGGTTAAAGAACTGTCACCTTGATATCTCAGCCCATTTCAGACTGAAAGAGCTGACTCAAGCCCACACCAGAATCCCCTTGGCTCAAAATGTACCAGTGTTACCACTAGTGGCCTGGGGGCTCTTCAGGGCCTTGCTGTGTCTACTTCCACTGTGTGTCAGCTCAAAATAATGAAAGTGGTAAAGGAAGAGTCGTGGTCTCCAGGCCTCAGTCTTCCTTTACCAAGGCCCTGGCCTGTGCCCTCATCACTCACATCTCTGCCTTTCTCCACTCAGGGCCTTCCTCCATTTGTTTCTACTGAGGTTGCCTACACCTCCCTCCCCAAGTGAAAGGAGGTCTTCCCTCCCTGGGGAATGGCCCTTGCATCTTGGTTCAGTTATTGAACGTTTGTTGCTCAGTTGCTGAATCGTGTCTAGCTCTTATGGACTGCAGTGCTCCAGACTCCTCTTGGCCTCCACTGTCTCCGGGAGTTTGCTCAGATTCATGTCCATTGAGTCAGTGATGCTATCTAACCATCTCATCCTCTGTTGCTCCCTTTTCCTTTTGCCTTCAATCCTTCCCAGTATCAAGGCTTTTTTGTTTTGTTTTGTTCCAATGAGTCAGCTCTTCCCATCAGGTGGCCAAAGTATTAGTGCTTCAGCATCAGCATCAGTCTTTCCAATGAATATTCAGGGTTAATTTCCTTTAGCATTTACAGATTTGATCTCCTTGCAGTCAAAGGGACTCTTAAGAGTCTTCTCCAGCACTACAATTTGAAAGCATCAATTCTTTGATGCTCAGCCTTCTTTAGGGTCCAGCTCTCACATCCATACATGACTGCTGGGAAAACCATAGCTTTGACTAGATAGACCTTTGTCAGCAGATGTTTGCAACTCCACTAATCTCCAAGATGGGCCAGACAGAGAAGGGTTGGTGAAATCTCAGAAGAACCCACCAGAACCCTGGCTTATCTGCTCCTTATCATGGGATCTGAGGTCCAGCTCAGGCCGCCAACATTTCCCACATCAGGACAAATGTTCTGACTTCCTGGGAACACCTTCCCAAAGGACAGGAGGGCAGACTTCATTCTTACTTCCCTTCCCAGGGTTCTCCAAAGTTTCTATCACAGTTCCTCCAGAGTGACTAGGCAGACTTTGAGAGAAGAGAACCCCACATAACCTGCCATGGCATCACTGAATTCCTGAGGTAACTATGCAGATTAGACCCTTCTATGATCCTGGGCAACTTTCATTTAAGGCAACATGCTAATTAAGTGCTAAAATGAGTGGTACAGGCAGCAAGTGCAAAGGGAGTTCAGAGGAGGGAGAAAGTTCACACCCCTCTCAGTTCGATTTATAAGGAAGGCCAAGGAATTTTCTCCTCTGACTTTGAATTGTCTCCTTACCCTCTTCTTAAACATGACACCCTTACACATATATGTGCATGTGCACATGTGTGCACATGCACACACACACATACAATTTTCTGCAATAATGTGAGTATAAGCCTCCAAAGTCCCAGGGAATATTCCCAATCTAAGCCTTGACACTGGGCCACCAAATTGGAATCCACTCATTTGGAAAACAGTGCACACCTCCCATGTGTCATAGCATTGTGCTTGACTCCAGGAATTCAAAAATTAGTAAGATGAACTTGCTGCTTTTATGAAGCCTATAGGCATGGAGAGGGCTGGGTAAGTATGAAAGCAGACTGCAAGGTTGAGGGTGAGAAATGCTTCAGTCATGTCAGGTACAGGTTGCTGAGGAAAAAGGAGGGAAATAGAGGGGAAAGGAAGGATGAAGAATGTTGTAGGAGGTGACACAGTATCCTTCAGGTGCAGGCCAATGATTCTCTCCCGCAATATTTAAACCCCGGAACCCAGAAAACCATCTGGAAACTCAAAACAGAATAAAAACAAAGGTAGGTGAATACACACACATAGATTTGATGTGAAGGTGGGGGTAAAAAGATCTCAGGCTTTTAAAAAGCACAGCTATAAGGAAACTAGTGCGTAATGATAAAATATTTTTCCAATGTATTATGGCCAGTAAAAGGCATATTTTGGCTAGCATTTGTACTGAAGAAAGTATATGATAAACTCTAACAGCAAACACTTCTCATCCGATTTGTATCCTTCCATCATGATTTGAGCGGGCTTCCCTGGTGGCCCAGACAGTAAAGAATCTGCCTGAAATGTAGGAGGCCCAGGTTCAATCCCTGGGGAAATCCCCTGGAGAAGGGAATGGCAACCCACTCTAATATTCTTGCCTGGAAAATCCCATGGACAGAGGAGCCTGGCAGCTATATACAGTCCATGGTGTTGCAAAGAATCAGACACTACCAAGAGACTGAACAACAACAATCATGATTCGAGGTGGAAATGTCACAACATGATGATTCAGAGAAGTAGGATTCTTAAGGCACAACAACAACAAGCAAATAAATACCATAATTAAAAATAATGGGGGTTCAAAATCCAATAATTGCCACGAAATTATTGTGAACCAGCCACCAACTTGAGAGTCCATACTTAAATTCCAAGTTGAGCCTTTTCTCTTACTATGGAAACATGACTACAAAGGCCAGCATCTTTTGCATATGGTTAGAATAAATTAATTGATCATTTGGAAGAAAAGAGAAACTACCCAAAAATTCTGACATCACAAATGTCTTAGTTAATGATTTGATCAAGTTAGAAACACACACAGACTTCCTACCAGGTCTTAGTTAATAATGATACCAAGATATATGGGTGATCAAATCACCCTTGTCAGGGATATCTGGGGTGGGGGTGGGGGGTCTTTGAAGAATTCACAAAAGCAGCCATATGAGAAATCCAAAGACAAAATATGAGAGAATCACCTGGGTTTGAACTCATTATTTTTTTGGTCATTTTTATATGCCACCTCAAAATTCTCTTCTCAAAGCATGTAGCCTGACATAATGATAATAAAGAACATACTTGGGGAAATCATGATTTACACTCATCATCTGCTTTACTGCCCTTTGTTCCCCCAAAATTTATTCCCGAGATCATCATCCTATTGATACCACCTTTACTTAAGGTCAATAATTAATCTGCGGTTCTCCTGCTTAACTTGTCCAAGGCATTTGACACTGTTGGCTACTTGCTCCTTCTTGACATTTGCTCTTTGACATGTTGGCTGATCTTCTGTTCAGGCTCTCTTCCTCTACTTCTAGACTCCCTTGATGGATACTTCTAAATATTCCCTTATTTCAAATATTGTTGGCACTGGTGTTCTACCCTTGGCTCTACTCTCCTCTCATTCTGCATACTCTCTAGTGGTCATTTGTTCCAACCACTATCTTCCTTCTCATTAGTTCCTGGCACAGGAGACAAAATAAATGCATATGCGAAATGGCTTTTCTCAATTTTCCCTAGTAAGTCAATCTCTTTTCACCTCTTTTAGTGTAAAGTTCTTTGAGAACTACCTATTTCTTAGGATGAAGTGAAAACCTAAGTTTGGCCTAAACACCCATCCCAATGATATGCACAGCCTGGTCTGGTGATACTCTAGTGATGGGTGGGATTTGCAATGGTTCTTTTGGAAGGTACATCTTGGCCTCTTCTGGAGCCTTCTCTTAGAGCAAGTTAGGGGAACAATGCAATGTGAAACTCATCTAAACAAGCAGGACTCACATCCCATAGCTTGAAACAGGGATTCAGTCTTCTTGGAAGGGACAAGATCCTCCATGATTTTGCCCCCTCATGATTGCTACAATAGTATATAATGCTTGCTAGATTACCTCTTGTGTGAAATCTAGTGATTTTCCTGGCATCTACCACAAAGACAGAGAAAAGACTTAATACAAGTGTGGTAAGATAACAATTTAGGGTGTTAACTGCGGTTCCCCCACCCCTTTCAATAACCTTATTGCCCTTCCCTCCTCCGTTTAGTAGAAATACCCATTTACCTCAAGGAAAGATTACCATAATAGAAATACTAAAGTACCATATAGCTTTTGAGTCTTAGGAAAGTGTTCTGAAATGATTGTCAGAGACAATTGTTTCAGGGAAAGGAGCTTTTATGTTCCAAAATCTTGGTTTTTGAGTATCAAAACCTAAGTTTTGAAAGGCTCTAAGATTAAAGTTTTGTTCCATATAAATACAGGCTTGGGGTCCCTTTATGGATCACAGTCTTGTGATGGCAAAGGAGCTTGCTTAACTCAATGAACCTATGAGCCATTCAGTGCACAGCCATCCAAGATGGAGGGGGCATAGTGGAGAGTTATGACAAAACGTGGTCCACTGGAGCAAGGAATGGCTAACAACTCGGTATCTTGCTACAAGAATCCCATGAACATAACAAACAGGGAAGCCTGGCATGCTGCAGTCCATGGGGTTGCAGAGTCAGACACTACTTGGCAACTAAACAACAACAAACTTGGGGAGAGCAGCTGAAGGATCAGATCCCCACCCACCCACCCTCTCTGAGTGAGGGGTCCATCATTGCAGATGAGGGAAGGTAATTAAAAAGGAGAAGAAACCAGCTTAGATACCAATGTTCTCTAATAAGCACCCTGTCTTATTGACCACAAGACAACTTTCAGGAAAACAGAGGTTAGAAATTTCAGGAAAGTTTAGGTTTCAGAGATCAGTAAGGACCTGTGCTCTACAGGCCAGATAGGGGTCATGACAGTGCCCAGGTACCAGAGACCCACCCTGAAGTTCCTGTGGGGAAACACGGGGAATTTTCTCATGTACCCCCGAGACCTGAGGAGGTAGCTATGGAGGACTGGTGGGTCTGAAGCAGCCTCCCTATTCTCTGGGGAGGGGGCAAAATGATAGGAGAGGAACTCTCATTCCAGACCAGGTGAAAATGCCTACTTCTCACTGGATATACCAGGGGGAAATAGGAATGCCAAGAGGAAATGCGGTGAAGACCAAAGACCAGAAATCACTCGACCACAAGGTCTTAATGTTACATGAGTCCCTGGGAAATTAGAAGTGCCCAAATGAGAGGAGGAGGAGGAGAAAACCTGAGGGACTGGGTTCATCCCTGAATTTGCCCAGTATTACATTTTCTCATTAGTGGAAAGATGATGCAATTAACTTAAGATATAAAAATACGCTAATTTATATTTTGGCACATGGAATTTGTAGAATTAGATTTTGTAATTAAGAAAAAAAAAAGGGGGGGTCCTGGAAGCTGTGGGTGATCTTATACGATGACCAAGTCCCTCAGGCAAGCCCAACATACCAACTGGTCTAAATCACCAAGCTTTAGACACCCTGCCATCAGTACAACTTCCAACACCTACTCTCTTCTCCTGCCCTCTTTTCCCCAAAGACAAGCCAGGTGACTTGAAGTAGGAGAGAAATGAGGGTAAAGGCTGCTGAGGTGGGGGAGTCTGTCCCCCATACCTCCAAACGGTGCTGGAGTCATGGTCTGAATGTGTAGAGGCTTCTATACTTCTTTCATAAAAATCTACTGGGCAGAATGGAAAAACACTGCACAGCATGAGCAATCACACAGATCCCTTTCGGGACACATGTTCTGCTGCTCTCTGCCTCAGAGCTACTGCTGCGTCGGGAGGAGGGCATTGTTCGCTTGGAGCTGCTGGCAATGGCCCTCCCTTGTCAGTCCTGCTGCTAGAGCTGCTGTTGTTGGTAGCTCTGCCTACGGCAACTGCTTCCTCCTCTCACTGTGTGCCCACACTCCCAACCTATCCTCCAGCCTCTTCAGAAAAACTTGCAGAATCAGGAACTCTGTGGCCTTCCACTGGATCAGACCCCTGCTCTTCTGTATCCCTGGTCCCAGGGCTTCTAATAGCTCTGCAGGGCCTTAGGAAGCTCAACCTCTGTCTCAGAAATTAGACACTCTCTGTGGCTGAACTCTTCCAACTCTGACACAGACTTGACTTTCTCAAGGTACTTGCTAAGACTGGAAAGTCAAAAAAGAGCAAAAGAACCCTTGGATGCAGGGTTTAGCATTGGGGGCCAGCTCTAAGCTAAATTCAATTTAAATTTTAAAACCTCAGTCTCTCAGAACTAAGCAGGAGTTCCATCACCTTAAAAAAAAAAAAAAATAACAGGATATTCTTGGCCAGCTGCATTCCCTTGAGGTATGGTGAGGATTATGTTAAATTTGATTAAGGGAGAAAACAAAAATCTGTTGGTTATAAAGTGATGTTTAAACAGAAGCTATTGCATGTTTCAGCATTAAATCGGAAAGGTGTCCTCTGCTGCTTAAAATAAGTGAGAAATATGTGATGTAGTTGGATTAAAGATAGATTAATCTTTTCTGAAATAACTAATCGCAGCTGGGACAGGTAAAGGGTTTTGGGAAAACAAAGACTGCCTTGAATATTTCCTCTCTATCCAAGTGTAAATGGAATGTTTGCAAACTCATTAACTTTAATATTAGCAACTTGCTTGCCTCTGAATTTCTTTCTTCTATCCTAAATAGGAAAGGAAAATGTTGATGAATTTTGTGGACTGGGAATCAACTTCACCAACATTTATGGGGCATTCTCCAGGGGCCAGGCAATGCTAGGATACAAACAGGATTAAAACTCTTCAGAGGACTAAAACTATTGAAGGGTATACCCCACAAAGGTGTATAGTATAATGGAAAAAGGTGTAGCAGTTATGAGTGCTTTATGATAGATAGGAGTCCAGGGAAAGGTGAAATTAATCCACCCAGGGGTGGATCATAGAAGAATAAAGAAACATAGGTATTATTGTAAGTGAGGCCTCCCGGGGTATGAAGGCATTACTCCAGAAGCCAAGTAGAGAAAAACATTCTTGGCAGAAAGAATCACAAGCAAACTCAAAAAGGGGGCATCATTGTGTTCCATCTCTTCAGTTCTTAGGGAATCATGACTAAAGTCACACTATATGGGACACAGTGATAGTATATGAGGCTAGAGAAGTAGATTGGGGCCACCATGTAGAAGAAACCCATATGCAAAGCTAAATCATTTCGTTTTTATCCAGAGGCATCACTGATGCTTCTAGTGAGTGCAGTGACATGATTAAAGGGAGGAACAAAGGATCAGAGAAAGAGGCAAAGAAATCACTCAGGAAGCTATTACAATACTAGAGGCAAGATGAGAAAAGTGGTATTTTTTTTTTCCTGGCTTAATCTAGACTCAGGAGAAGAACGACTCGTCAAATAACTGATTAACAATATTTATTAGTGGGCTAATATAAAATGGTTTGAACCATATGAAACTGCATTTTTTTTAGGTCAGCAATGGTTAAGCATCAGCAATTTCATATGATTCAATCTAATAGAAAATGACTGCCCATAAGCTCCTCTGAATTTAGGAGAGCTACAAGGAGCACATACCTTAGCAGAATTAAATTTCTAGTACTAGTACAAGTACTGTGTAACTTGTTTTGTACATTATCTACTACAGAATTGCCTATAGCTAGATTCTTAATACTCTGATAAGGAAAAAAATATCTGTCAAAAATATTGCTTAGTATTTTGTTATTTCTTCCATCTCTCCTTTGTTGTTTATTTAGAAGTGTGTCATACAAGAAAGAAAAAATATCACAATACACATATAATGAGAAAGAGGAAAGAAAGTGAGATCCAAGGTGGTAAGAAGAAGGGAAAAATTAAAAAAAAAAAAAATCGAGGGCAGAGTTTGCTAACTGCAGCTCAAGAAAATGAGAGTTACATTCTGGGGGTGGATTTGCCTGAGGAAATTCAAAGAGGATCTCTCTGGACTTCAGCTAGAGAGAGGAAAGAAATCTGAGGCCAGTGATGGGCAAAGAAGGATGACATTCTGAAAGAACTCATGGCATAGGAAGAGGACTTGGGAAGGTTTGGGGTGAATATTTCTTCCACCAGAGATGCAGCACAATTTAGTTGGAACCTAGTCTATGTGATAGCAACCCTCACCCTGACAAATATTTGTGCACATGCACACACACACACACACACACACACACACAAGCACATATACAACCTTACACATATACACAGTTCATCTTTGGCTGAAAATTAACATTAAATTGTTCTATTCAAGGAACCAAGATTTTGCTATCACACCCGAAGAAGTGACAAGTTGCAATTTCCCACCATGTGGTGCTACCCAGAGGGGGAAAGAAGGGAGAGCAATCTGAGGAGGCAGAATGCAAGCAGGCCTAGAGATGCTGAGGTTATGTTCTCACTCCCTCCCACCACCCCTCACCCATGCCATACGGCGGGCTGCACCTGTTCAGAAAAACAAACTTCCAAGCAGAGCACACCCCTTTTCTCTCCCCACTGGAACCAGAGATATTACAACCTACAGAGGGAGTAAGTGGTCCCACATCAAAGAACACTTACAGATGAGGAGAAACTTTTGAAAAGCCAGCAGGCTGGCTAGGTTTCACAGTGAGGTTCAGTGGTCTGAACACCTCCCCTGACTCACCACCAAAATTAACAGCAAGGCTGCACCATGATTCAGTGTTTAGAAGGGTGGGAGTTCAGGAGCAGAGGCAGTACAACAGGGTCCTGATGAAGAACCTGTGAGACACTGCAGAGCCTGTGGCTACACAGGAGGCTCATCTGCTCTGATACACTGAAAAGGCATTTCTAGGCTGCAAAACTGGCCATAACACTTTGTAGCTCCTTCCGGAAGGAGAGATCTATTTCCCTAACCCTTGAATCCGCTGGCCTTGTGAGTTGCTCCAACTAAACGTGATGCTGTGTGTCTCGTGAGCCTTGTCTTCAAGGGCCCTTGGGAACCTGAAGCCATCACCCCAGGAACCAGGTCATCTAACCTACTGGATGACAAGGAACAAATGCCCTACTGCAGTCAATAGACAGATGACTGCCAGACAATGCAAGGCAGGCAACCCTGCCAGCTGAATTTAGGTACAGGAGTGAGGTCAGCTGAGACCAGCAGAAATCCCCAGTTGATCCTAGCCCAAAGTGTCAACTAAAAATAAAAGAACAGCTGTTGTTTGAAGCCACTAATTTTAAGGTGGCTTATTATTATGTAAAACAAATGATAGAAAAGTGGTTGCAAAATGTGCATGCATGTGCAAGGTCAGTAACTTCATTTGTGTCTGACTCTGCAACCCTATGGACTGTAGCACATCAGGTGTCTCTGTCCGTGGGGTTCTCCAGGCAAGAATACTGGAGTGGGTTGCCATGTCCTTCTCCAGGGGATCTTCCCCACCCAGAACTGAACCCAAGTCTCCTGCTATCTCCTGCACTGCAGGCGGATTCTTTACCACTGATCCACCAGGGAGTAAAATTATTATTTAGGATTCCTACAGAAGATCCTTTTGAGTTTTTATTATGATTTTTTGTTGCTTTCCCTGTGGTTTTTTTTTTTTTCTCCTACTGTCTACATTAAGCTGCTGTTATCTCTTTTCTCTCTGCTGGCTGCTTCTAGAAATCCTTCTTTTCCTTTTTCTTATTAATGCATTAACTCAGCTGCTGTTTAGGAAATCATATAATTAAGCATAAAATAAAAAGGGAAATGAGTCCAGAATAAGGGTCTAAGGACTCAACTATAAGTAAAGGAAATAAAATGTAATTATTATACTACTATTGTGGTGAATTAGACACTCTGAAGGCCTTTCCAATGTGAGAGAACTATACCCTATATCAGTCAGTCAGTTCAGTTGCTCAGTCGTGTCCGACTCTTTGAGACCCCATGGACTGCAGCACACCAGGCTTCCCTATCCATCACCAACTCCTGGAGCTTTCTCAAAGTCATGTTATTTTAAAAGTACTGCTGGACTCTCATAAAAGTAGCCAAGGGTAAGGAGGGAGTGCTGAAATTCAACTGGTGAACTGAAGCCAACGGCAAATTTAAAAGCACTCTGGGGACAAATGTCAACAATAGCCCTAGAACTGAGAGACCGCAGCTGCAAGGTAGGGAGCTCAACCTGAGATGCTACCATGAAGAGGGACCCTCTAAGGGGGCTAAGTAAGTCCCAGTCCATAGTGTTTCCTAGCATCTGAAGAAGTGAATAAAACTCCTATCTGGAAGAAAGCAAAGCAATGTTAGGCCCTCCTGCATAAGACAAATTAAACTAAATCAAGTATGGGTTCACAATTCTTATAGTCATGGAACACACGTGGAAACAAGCCAATAGGACTAAAAAAAGAAAACCTAGGGGATAAAGAATTTAGAACCTCAAGACCTTGGGAATATAAAATAAGTACAAGTGAGATTTTTTAAAGATGGAATAAAAATAAACATGGAAAAAAATCTAATCAGAAATTGCCAGAAAAATATACAAAATAAAAAAGAATTTTTAGAAGTGAAACATATAATCATTTAAATTGAAAACACACTGGATAGACCAGTTACAGATGAACAGAGACTTGCCCAGAAAACAACAGAAAGACAAGGACAAAGAAATCTGTGAAAGAGAAGAAGGATTAAATTAAAAAAAGCCTCATCTCTCATCAAAATCTCAGTGAATAGAGTAGGAGGAAACATCTGAAACAATAGTGATTAATAATTTTTGAGACACTATGACCATCATGAATCCAGAGATAAAGGAAGAAAAGCATATACAAGCAAGATAAATACAAAGAAATCCTCATGTAAACATACAGTAGTGAAACAGATTAACACCAAACACAAAAATAGATCCTATTTTTGTAAAGGAGAAAAGACAGATCACCTATAAAAGAATGGAAACTAGACTAAAAGAGTTATAATAGAAACTAGAAGATGTGGAATATTTGAAGTTCGGAGAAAAAAAATAAACACACTCTCAGGTAAATAAAACCTAAGAAAGTTTACCACCAAGTTTTCATTAAAAAGATTTCCAAAGGGTGTACATTAAGAATAATGAAATAGCTTTGGTGTGAAGGTCTGAGATGTAAGAAATAGTGTGTTTTTTTTATTATCATAAACTGCTGTTGAATTGTCTCAAAAGCTTTCTCTGCAATTACTGAATTGATCACATGAGCCAAAACTCCCACTCCTATGTATATATCTGAAAAAATTTAAAAAAATACTAATTTGAAAAGATGCATGCATCCCAATGTTCAAAACAGCATTGCTTACAATTGCCAAGATATGGAAGCAACTTAAGTGTCCATCAAAAGCTGAATGGATAAAGATGTGGTGTGTGTGTGTGTGTGTGTGTGTGTGTGTATACGAACATACATACATACATATATGCATATATATTCAAGTAATAGAAAGAATAAAATTTTGCCATTTGCAGCAACATGAATGGAACTTGAAAGGTATTACACTAAATGAAATAAGTCAGACAGACAGAGAAAGCAATACTGTATGATATCACTTATATGTGGAATCTAAAAAATATAACAAACTAGTGGATATAATAGAGAAGAAACAGACTCACAGATACAGAAAACAAGCTAGTAATTACCACTGGGGAGAGGGAAAGAGGAGGGGCAAAATATGGGTAAGGGGTTAAGAGCTACAATGTATTATGTATAAAATAAGCAACAAGATATGATGTACAACATGGGAAATATAGCCAATATTTTATAATAGCTATAAATGAAGTATAAACTTAAAAAATTGTGAATCACTATATTGTACACATAACATATAATCTTTACATCAACTATAATTCAACAAAAAGAGTAGTAGTGGTGAGAAAAGAAATATACATATTTAGATGAATCAAAATAAATATTTTCTGTCAAAAATTAGTAATGATAACCAGAAAAACATTATAGAGTAAATACTTAGAAGGAGAAAAAAACTAATAATAATGATACAGAAAACAAGAATAAATGGTAATGATGATTCTCTGAAATGACTAATAAAGAAGAAAAGCTTCTAGACAGGTTGATAAAGAAAAATATTAAGATGGAAGTTGGAAGACAAGTATAGAAAAAGCAGACATTAGAAACAATAAGAAAGTCGTATGACAAGAGATCAAGATGGCAGAGTAGATGGATATTGAGTGCACCTCATCACACAGATACATCAAAACTACATCTACGTGTGGAACATTTCTCACAGAATACCTACTGAAGGCTTGCAGAAGATATCATACAATGAAAACTGCAAGAAAAATCCTCACATAACTGGATAGGAGAAAAGAAAAGGGGGGAAAAAGGAACTGGGATGAGAGCCACACCCTTGGTAGGGAGCTGTGAAATAGGAAAGCTTCCCTCACCCTGAGGACCTCCTTCACCAGCTAGAAGGTCTGCAGGAATGGATAACTTCAAAAACTCACAAGAAGAGTGCAAAATCTGGTCTTCAGCTCTACAGCATAAACACAGACCAGCATAGATGATCCTTGTTGTGTCACTCCACTGCCCAGACTGAGGTGCACAGTAACTGGGTGCTGACTCTCTGGTTTCAGTGGGCAGACCCAGTGAAAGGACTCAGTTTGGCTGTGCAGAGACAGCTCGAAGGTCCTGGAGTGTGGCCTTGGGAGTAGCTGGGGGTGCGTGCAGCATGGAGTATAGGTCTGCTATAGGAGCCCCATTGTCAATACAGGAAGGGACGTGCATGGGTCCACCAAAAGCCTTCATTGTCAGCATACTCACAGTGAATGAGGCTCCAGCCGCCATGGTTTTGCAAATTTGGTGGGTCCATGCATGTATGTGGAGGGCGGGGCTGAAATCTAAGTCATCTTTCCAACTCACACTGCAGCTTCAGGGGTTTTCAGACCAGGGGCTTTGTGACTGCACATAAATGCCAAAGAGATCTCCGACCTGATCATCAGTGCTCCCATGGTGGAGGCAGTGTCAACAACAGTGATCTTTGTGGATGCACATCATGTTGCAGGCAGCATCACAGAGTCACACATCCCAGGGGATACATCCCAGAGGATAGTTCCCAGGGAAGAACATACAAGTGTCTCCCTCCTCAGAGGGAGCGCTCCAGCCCCATGTACATCACACTGCATCTTAGAGCCTGATCTGGGGGCAGCTTCTTCAGCAACTGGGGAACAGCTCCTGCCCTCAACAGGGTTGTGACAATTGCAGAGAAAAGATAGGCCCTGCTCAATACTCTGTGCAGGCTCTGGTCATTACAACACACCCTCCCACTCCCACCATCAAGGGGATAAGGATCAGCACACCCTGAGGAAAGACATGGCAAGTATCCATACTAAAAAATAGCCCTCAAAACAAAAATATTGGACTCATACATTTATACAGGGTTGCTCCCACATAAAAACAGCCATTCAGAACCACAGCAGATAACTTTCTCTCCTAAATTCATAGAGTCAGAGAAATAAAAGAAAAATGGAAAATAAGAGGAACTACTCTCAATTAAGAGAAAAAGAGAAACCTCCTGAAAGAATGAACAATGAAACAGTCCTCTTAAGTCTACCAGACATCAAGTTCAAAAAGGAGTTATACAAATTGCTGACAGAATTAAAAGGCTTTCAACAGAAATGTTACAGAGAACTAGAAACCATAAAGAGAAACCAATAAAATTCGACAACCCAATTGCCAACATGAAAACCAGGCTAAACACAATAAATGACAAAATAAATAATGCAGAGGATGATTAAGTGGTCTGGAAAATAAAATAATGAAACCTAAGAAGAAAGACAAATGAAAAAAATAAAGTGTGCCCATCTACACATAAAGGAATCCCAGAAGAAGAAGAAAGAGAAAGGGGGGCTCAAAAATGTATTAGATGAAAGTATGTCTGGAATCTTCCCAAATCTGAAGAAGGAAACACACATCCAGGTATAGGAAGCACAGGGGGTTCCAAACAAGATGAATCCAAAGAGATCTACTCAAAGACACATCATAATCAAAATGGCAAACGTTAAAGATAACAAGAAGCCTCTAAAGGCAACAAGAGAAAAGAGTCATTTATAAGGGAACTTCTGAAAGTGTACCAGCTTACCTCTTTACACAAATTATGCAGTGCAGAAGGGAGTACCAAGGTATATTCAGAGACCTGAAAGGAAAAATCTTGCAACCTAGAATATTCTACCAAGGTTATCATTTAGAATAGAAGACATAAAGAATTTCTCAGATAAACAAAAAGTAATAGACTACAGCAATACCCAGACTAGAATAAGTGTTGAAAGGTCTTCTCCAAATATAAAAGAAACAAGAATCTTTAGGAAAGGGAAAACCACAATACGAGAGGTAAATATATAAAAGAATTGAATATCACTTAAATTAGCCATTATATAGATAACAAAACAATAAAAAAATTCATGAAAGTGATTATAACTGAAATGAATAGCAAAAGGGTAATAGAAACAAGGATACCATATAATGATAAAAGAATCAATACAAGAAGATAATATCACACTCTGAAAATATATGTACCCAATATAGGAGCTGGATCATCAAAAAAGTAAGAGAGTTTCAGAAAAACATTTATTTCTGCTTTATTGTCTATGCCAAAGCCTTTGACTGGGTGGATCACAATCAACTGTGGAAAATTCTGAAAAAGATGGGAATACCAGGCCACCTAACCTGCCTCTTGAGAAACCTGTATGCAGGTCAGGAAGCAACAGTTAGAACTGAACATGGAACAACAGACTGGTTCCAAATAGGAAAAAAGGAGTACATCAAGGCTGTATATTGTCACCCTGCTTATTTAACATCTATGCAGAGTACATCATTAGAAACATTGGGCTGGAAGAAGCCCAAGCTGGAATCAAGATTGCCGGGAGAAATATCAATCACCTCAGATATGCAGATGACACCACCCTTATGGCAGAAAGTGAAGAGGAACTAAAGAGCCTCTTGATGAAAGTGAAAAAGGAGAGTGAAAAAGTTGGCTTAAAGCTCAACATTCAGAAAACGAAGATCATGGCATCCAGTCCCATCACTTCATGGGAAATAGATGGAGAAACAGTGGAAACAGTGTCAGACTTTATTTTTTGGGGCTCCAAAATCACTGCAGATGGTGACTGCAGCCATGAAATTAAAAGATGTTTACTCCTTGAAAGGAAAGTTATGACCAACCTAGATGGCATATTCAAAAGCAGAGACATTACTTTGCCAACAAAGGTCTGTCTAGTCAAGGCTATGGTTTTTCCTGTGGTCATGTATGGATGTGAGAGTTGGACTGTGAAGAAGGCTGAGCGCCGAAGAATTGTTGCTTTTGAACTGTGATGTTGGAGAAGACTCTTGAGAGTCCCTTGGACTCCAAGGAGATCCAACCAGTCCATTCTGAAGGAGATCAGCCCTGGGATTTCTTTGGAGGGAATGATGCTGAAGCTGAAACTCCAGTACTTTGGCCACCTCATGCGAAGAGCTGACTTATTGGAAAAGACTCTGATACTGGGAGGGATTGAGGAGAAGGGAACGATAGAAGATGAGATGGCTGGATGGCATCACTGACTCAATGGACGTGAGTCTGAGTGAACTCCGGGAGTTAGTGATGGACAGGGATGCCTGGCGTGCTGCGATTCATGGGGTCGCAAAGAGTCAGACACGACTGAGTGACTGAACTGAACTGAATATAGGAGCATCTAAATATGTAAATCAAATACTAACAGACATAAAGGGAGAAATTGATAAAAATAATAGTAGGAGACTTTAACCAGGCTCCTCCAGTAGATCGCAGTTATAGAATCTTCCTGCAATGCAGGAGTTGCAAGTGATGTGGGTTTGATCCGTGGGTCAAGAAGACCCCCTGGAGGAGGGCATGGCAACACACTCCAGTATTCTTGCCTGGAGAACACCATGGACAAAGGAGCCTGGCAGGCTACAGTTCACAGGGTTACAGAGAGTCAGACACAGCTGAAGTGACTGGGCATGCATGCAGGAGATTTTACCCCCCCACCAGCATCAATGGAGAAATCCTTAAAACCACTAAGACAACAGACATTCTAAAGGCTACAACAGAACATTTATATTTAATTGATGTTTATAGGAAACTATGTTAAAAAAAATAAAAAATCCTCACAATAAACTCTTCTCAAGAGCACAAGAAATATTTGTTAGCACAGACCACATACTAGGACACAAAACAAGTGTCAACAGATTTAGGGTGATAGAAATTATTTTAAGCCTCTTTCCAGGCCACAATGGCATAAAACTAAAAATCAACCACAGAATGAGAAAAGAGGTAAAATGATTACATATATACTAAACAACATGCTATTAAAAATACCAAAGGCTCAACAATGAAATTAAATAGGAAATTAAAAAATAACCTAGAGACAAATGACAATGAAAATACAACCACACAAAACATGTGATATAACAAAAGTAGTTTTAAGAGGTGCATTCACAGTGATATAGACCTTGCTTAAAAAAAAAAAAGATTGAAAAATAAATAAAATTTTTAAAAAAGGAAAGATTTCTAGTAAACAACCTAATCTAGCACCAAAAATAAGTAGAAAGAGAAAAATAAACAAAACCTACAGGCAGCAGAAGGAAGGAAGTAATAAAGGTCAAAGGGGAATCCTTTTAAAATTTAGGTTAAAGAATAGAAAAGAAATCAGTAAAACCAAGAGTGGGTCTTTTGAAAGATAAATAAAATTGACAAAGCTCTGGCGAGGCTCACCAAGAAGAGGGAGAACCCAAATAAACAAAATGATATGTGAAACAGGAGAAATAACAATGAAATACCACAGAAATACAAAATACCATAAGAATATACTATGAACACTTATATGCCACCAAATGGACAACCTAGAAGAAATGAACAAGTGTGTAGAAACTTATATCCTGCCAAAATTGAATCAGGATGAAGCAGATAATTTGAACAGATGGATCACTAGAAGTGAAACAGAATCTGTGGTTAAAAAAAAAAAAAACTATCTGTAAACAAAAGTCTAGGACTAAATAGCTTCACTGAGGAATTCTACAAAATGTAAAGAACTTATACCTATCCTTCTCAAATTCTTCCAAAAGACTGAAGAGGAGAGAACACTCCCAGAATTATTCTAAGAAGCCACCTCTGATATCAAAACCAGACAAAGACACTGCCAAAAAAGAAAGCCATAAGCCAATATAGCTGATGAATAGAAATACTCAACAAAATATTAGAAAACTGAATCCAACAACACATAAAAAGGATCATGCACCATGGTCAAGTTGGAATCACTCCAGGGTCACAAGAATGGCTCGATGTACACAAATCAGTCAATGTGATACACCCATATCAACAACAAAAAAAGACAAAAAAACACATGATTATCTCAATAGATGCAAAAAAAGCATTTGGTAAAATTCAACATCCATTCATGATAAAACCTGTCATTAAAGAATATATCAAAGGAACTTGTATCAACATAGTAAAAGTCATTTATGAGAAACAAACAGCCAACAATACTTAATGCTGAAAAGCTATAAAGCTCCTTGCTAAAATATGGAATAAGTCAAAGATTCTCACTCTCACCATCTATATTGAACATGATATTGGAAGTCCTAGAATAGCAATCAGGCAAGAAATAAAAGGTATCCAAATAAGAAGGGAAAAGGTAAAATATTCATTATATGTAGATGACAAGATACTATATACAGAAAACCCTAAAGATGTCACACAAAAACTATTAGAACTGATAAATTAATTTAGCAAGGTGGTAGAATACAACATTAATAAACAGAAATCTGTTGCATTTTTACACTAACAATGAAATATCAGAAAGAGAAAATATCTATCCCATTATAATCACATTAAAAATAAAATACCCAGGAATAAACCTAACCAAAGATGTGAAAGACTTAAATGCTAAGAACTATCAAACATTGATAAATAAAACTGAAGATGACTCAAGAAAATGAAAATATATCTCATGGTCCTGGATTAAAAGCATAAATGTAGTCAAAATGGCCACACCACTCAAAGAAATCTACAGATTTGATGTGATGTTTATCAAATTACTCCTGACATTTTTCACTAGAACAAATAATCCTAAAATTTATATGGAACCACAACAGATCCAGAATTGCCAAAGCAATTTTGAGGGAAAAAAGACCAAGCTGGAGGCATAACCCTCTATGTACTTCAGAAAATACTACAAAGCTAGTCATCAAAACAGCATGATAGTGACACAAAAATAAACATATAGGTCGATGGAACATAATAGAAAGCCAAGAAAAAAACTCATACACCTATGGTTAATTAACCTTCAACAAGGAAGACAAGAATATACAATGAATATAAGATAATATATCTCTCTCTCTTTTTTAAAGACAATCTCTTCAGCAAGGTGTTTTGGGAAAGCTGGAGCTGCACGTAAATCAATGAATTTACAATACTCCCTCACACCATAGAGAAAATAAACTCAGCAAGGCGGTAGAATTCCATGGTAATCCAGTGACTGGGACTCGGTGCTTTCACTGCTGAGGCCCAGGTCTGATCACTGGTCAGGGAACTAAGACTCTGCAAGCCAAAAGACAACTATGACTGAAAGGCTTAAGTATAAAACATGATACGTAAAACTCCTAGAAGAAACACAAGCAAAACACTCTCTGACATAAATCATAGAAGTATTTTCTTGAGTCTTTCAAGGCAAAACAAACAAACAAACAAAAAAACGTGCCTAATCAAACTTCTAAGCTTTTTCACAGGAAGGGGAACCATAAACAAAACATAAGGACAGCCTACAGACTGGAAGAAAATATTTGCAAATGTGGCAACTCAGTTCAGTTCAGTCACTCAGTCATGTACAACTCTTTGCAACCCCATGAATCGCAGCACGCCAGGCCTCCCTGTCCATCACCAACTCCCGGAGTTCACTCAGACTCACATCCATCGAATCAGTGATGCCATCCAGTCATCTCATCCTCGGTCATCCCCTTCTCCTCCTGCCCCCAATCCCTCCCAGCATCAGAGTCTTTTCCAGTGAGCCAACTCTTCGCATGAGGCGGCCAAAGTACTGGAGTTTCAGCTTCAGCATCATTCCTTCCAAAGAAATCCCAGGGCTGATCTCCTTCAGAATGGACTGGTTGGATCTCCTTGGAGTCCAAGGGACTCTCAAGAGTCTTCTTCAACACCACAGTTCAAAAGCATCAATTCTTCGGTGCTCAGCCTTCTTCACAGTCCAACTCTCACATCCATACATGACTACTGGAAAAACCATAGCCTTGACTAGATGGACCTTAATTGGCAAAGTAATGTCTCTGCTTTTGAATATACTATCTAGGTTGGTCATAATTTTTCTTCCAAGGAGTAAGCGTCTTTTAATTTCATGGCTGCAGTCACCATCTGCAGTGATTTTGGAGTCCCAAGAAATAAAGTCTGACACTGTTTCCCCATCTGTTTCCCATGAAGTGATGGGACCAGATGCCATGATCTTCATTTTCTGAATGTTGAGCTTTAAGCCAACTTTTTCACTCTCCTCTTTTGCTTTCATCAAGAGGTTTTTTAGTTCCTCTTCACTTTCTGCCATAAGGGTGGTGTCATCTGCATATATGAGGTTATTGATATTTCTCCCGGCAATCTTGATTCCAGCTTGTGCTTCTTCCAGTCCAGTGTTTCTCATGATGGACTCTGCATATAAGTTAAATAAGCAGGGTGACAATACACAGCCTTGAGGTACTCCTTTTCCTATTTGGAACCAGTCTGTTGTCCCATGTCCAGTTCTAACTGTTGCTTCCTGACCTGCATACAGATTTCTCAAGAGGGAGGTTAGGTGGTCTGGTATTCCCATCTTTTTTCAGAATTTTCCACAGTTTATTGTGATCCACAGTCAAAGGCTGTGGCATAGTCAATAAAGCAGAAATAGATGTTTTTCTGGAACTCTCTTGCTTTCTCCATGATCCAGTGGATGTTGGCAATTTGATATCTGGTTCCCCTGCCTTTTCTAAAACCAGCTTGAACATCAGGGAGTTCATGGTTCACGTATTGCTGAAGCCTGGCTTGGAGAATTTTGAGCATTACTTTACTAGCATGTGAGATGAGTGCAATAGTGCGGTAGTTTGAGCATTCTTTGGCATTGCCTTTCTTTGGGATTGGAATGGAAACTGACCTTTTCCAGTCCTGTGGCCACTGCTGAGTTTTCAAAATTTGCTGCATATTGAGTGCAGCACTTTCACAGCATCATCTTTCAGGATTTGAAACAGCTCAACTGGAATTCCATCACCTCCACTAGTTTTGTTCATAGTGATGCTTTCTAAGGCCCACTTGACTTCACATTTCAAGATGTCTGGCTCTAGATTAGTGATCACACTATCATGATTATCTGGGTAGTGAAGATCTTTTTTGTATAGTTCTTCCGTGTATTCTTGCCACCTCTTCTCAATATCTTCTGCTTCTGTTAGGTCCATACCATTTCTGTCCTTTATCAAGCCCATCTTTGCATGAAATGTTCCCTTGGTATCTCTAATCTTCTTGAAGAGATCTCTAGTCTTTTCCATTCTGTTCTTTTCCTCTATTTCTTTGCATTGATCTCTGAAGAAGGCTTTCTTATCTCTTCTTGCTATTCTTTGGAACTCTGCATTCAGATGCTTATATCTTTCCTTTTCTCTTTTGCTTTTCACCTCTCTTCTTTTCACAGCTATTTTTAAGGCCTCCCTAGACAGCCATTTTGCTTTTTTGCATTTCTTTTGCATGGGGATGGTCTTGATCCCTGTCTCTTGTACAATGTCACAAACTTCATTCCATAGTTCATCAGGCACTCTATCTATCAGATTTAGGCCCTTAAATCTATTTCTCACTTCCACTGTATAATCATAAGGGATTTGATTTAGGTCATATCTGAATGGTCTAGCAGTTTTCCCTATTTTCTTCAATTTGAGTCTGAATTTGGTAATAAGGAGTTCATGATCTGAGCCACAGTCAGCTCCTGGCAACAAAGGTTTAATTTCTAAAATATATGAATATGTCAAAATCAAAAAAGAAACAACCCAATCAAAAAATTGGCAGAAGACCTGAACAGAAGTTTCTCCAAAGAAGACATACAGATGTTCAATGGACACATGAAAATATGTTTGATATCACTATTTATTAGAGAAATGCAAATCAAAACTACAATTAAATATCACTTCACACTTATCAAAATGGCCATCACCAAAACTTGGACAAATAACATGATGGAGAGGGTGTAGAGTAGAGGGAACCCTCCTACATTGTTGGTAGGAATGTAAATTAATTATGGAGGTACCTTAAAAAACTAAAAATAGAGATATCATCAGTTGAGTTCAGTTACTCGTCATGTCTGAGTCTTTGTGACCCCATGGACTGCAGTACGCCAGGCTTCCCTGTCCATCACCAACTCCCTGAACTTACTCAAACTCCTGTCCATTGAGTCTGTGATGCCCCCTTCTCCTCCTGCCCTCAATCTTTCCCAGTATCAAGGTCTTTTCAAATGAGTCAGTTCTTCGCATCAGGTGACCAAAGTATTGGAGTATTATTCAGCTTCAGCATTGGTCCTTTCAATGAATATTCAGGATTGATTTCCTTTAGGATGGACTGGTTGGATCTCCCTGAAGTACAAGGTACTCTTAAGAGTCTTCTCCAACACCACAGTTCAAAAGCATCACTTCTTCGGTGCTCAACATTGTTTATGGCCCAACTCTCACATCCATACATGACTACTAGTAAAACCATAGCCTTGACTAAAGTGACCTTTTGTGGCAAAGTAATGTCTCTATTTTTTAATATGCTCTCTAGGTTGGTCATAGCTTTCCTTCCAAGGAGCGTCTTTTAATCTCATGGCTGCAATCACCATCTACAGTGATTTTGGAGCCCCGAAAAATAAAGTATCTCACTGTTTCTATTGTTTTCCCATCTATTTGCCATGAAGTAATGGGACCAGATGCCATGATTTTAGTTTTCTGAATGTTGAGTTTTAAGCCAACTCTCCTCTTTCATTTTCATCAAGAGGCTCTTTAGTTCTTCTTTGCTTTCTGTCATAAGGGTGGTGTCATCTGCATCTGTTACCATATGATCCAGAAATCCCACTCATTGGCATATATCCAGAA
Organism: Capricornis sumatraensis; assembly: GCF_032405125.1. Taxonomy (NCBI): domain Eukaryota; kingdom Metazoa; phylum Chordata; class Mammalia; order Artiodactyla; family Bovidae; genus Capricornis; species Capricornis sumatraensis. The sequence continues at coordinate 66,024,486 of NC_091082.1, forward strand.
AAATAAAAAGATACATGCACCCACATATTCATAGCAGTACTATTTACAATAGCCAAGACATGAAAGCAACCTATGTCAATCAATAGATGAAAGGATAAAGAATATATGGTGTGTATGTATATGTGTGTGTGTATGCACACACACGCACAAACAATGGAATATTACTCAGCATAAAACAGAAGTTGCAGCAATATGAATGAACCTAGAGATTATCATACTAAGCAAATCAGTCAGAGAAAGACATATACTTTATATCACTTATATGTGAAATCAAAATATGGTAGGAATGAACTTATTTACAAAAGTAAACTAGACTTAGACACATAAAACAAAGTTATGGCTACCAAAGGAGAAGGGGTGAGGTATAAATTAAGAGTACTGGATTAACAAATATACACTATCATGTATAAAATATAATAAGAATTTTCTGTATGTAACAAGCAACTATATTCAATATCTTGTAACAGACTATATGAAAATGAATTTTAAATTATTAATGAATTTTGCTGGACACTTGGAAGTAACACAATATTGTAAATCAACTATATCTCAATTTAAAAAGGAACAGTGGTATGAATAACTTAACAAAAACTTTGAAAAGTTAGTTAAATTTAGGAAAACCATGAAAAATATAACTTCTGAAAATCTACCCTAGAAGGCTTATATTCATTAAAGGAATTAAATCACTAATTAAAATATTTCAAAAAAAATTATAAAAATTAATCCAGAAGAGTAAAAAATTATGATGTTATAAATGAGTTTATTGACAACAGGAGCTTAAGGGTAATTCACAGAAAATCTGAAAGCAAATCCACTTATTAACATGTTAAAGTAGTAAAATCAGATCAATAGTTCAATAGATGCAGAAATAAGCATTTGATAATATTCAACACCAAATCATAAGAACAAACTAGAAATATAAAGGAACTAATGTGACAGAGGCCACTTATTCCAAGTCTACTGATTATTCTTAAATATGAAATATTAGAATTTTATTTTAAACTAAGAAAAGTTACAACTATACCTAACTGTGTTCAATATTCTACTGAATATTTGAATGAGTAAAATAAAATGAGGGTAAAAATATAAGGATTGGAAAAAGAATAAAACAAACATTTTCATAGATAATATGGCTATCTACAAAGAAATCCATGACAAGTTACAGACAAATGGTTACACTTTCTTGAAAAGCTTAACAAATCTATCAAATGTCTAATATAAAATTATGATGTCATAAATGCGTTGATTGACTACAGGAGCTTACGGGTAATTCACAGAAAATCTGAAGACAAATCCACTTATTAACATATTGAAGTAGTAAAACAAATTTCTATCTAGCAACAATAGTGTTTAAAAATTTTTTAAAGATATTCTAAACAGCAGCAAAAAAAGTACCTCAAGGACATGTAAAATATTTTAAAAGTTTATGGAAAAAATTTTTAAAACTTTATTGAAAGAGATTTTAAAAGACCTAAATAAATGTGTATATATATACACATATATATATATATACTATATATATATATATAATGTATATACATGTGTGAATACACACACACACACACACAATGCAAATGGATAGGAGTCTCAATAAAGCTCATCAATTTTTCTCACATTAATCTTTGCATTCAGTGTGATTCCAATAAACATTCAACTTCTTAGAAAGTTTATACTAAAACATATATGGGCATAAAATGAAGAATAGCTAGGACACTTCTATAGAAGAGAAAAATATAAAAATCAAGATGCATTTAAAATCTGTGTAAGTAAGTCAGTGTGGCATTAGTGTTTAAACTGATGGTTTAACCAAAGGAACAGAATACAGAACTCAGAAATGGACTCAAGCAAATGTGAAAGGTTTATGTGTGATTTGGTGCCACTGCAAATCAGTGTGCAAAGAATGAAAAAGCCAAACAACATAGGGATTTAGGGATATTAGGACATATTCATTTTCACCTAGAAAAAATGCAATCCATACCTCATATCATATATAATATGACTTAGAGACTTCAATGTGAAATCCCAGACTTCAAACATTTTGGAACGTAGGAGAATAAATTTGTAACTTAGGTTAAAAAGAGTTTCCTAAACAAAACAAAAAGAGCAATACACCTATGAAAAATATAGATTAGATTACTTTATAATTAAGACCTAATTCAAATAAATCTTTTTCAAATAAACCACAAAGAGAGAACAAAGATAAATCATACAGTGTGTGGTCATTATAACATACTTAACTGGAAAAGATTAGCATCAAAACCTACAGAGTACAACAATATCCTGCACACACACACACACACACACACACACTAATCAGCTTGAAAACTGGGCAAATGATATAAACATTTATTTTATAGTAGAAGACATCTGAAGGATAAACATTTTTAAAATGTTCAATGTTTTTAGAAATTCTGCAAATGCACACAAATAAACCATTATTTACCTAATCTAGAGTGCAAATATCAACGAGTTTGACAATACCAAGTGACAACGAGGATGTGAACAGCAAGACCCCTTATGTTCCACTAACAGAGGTATAAATGGGGGCAACCATGTTGTGAAGCTGAATGTACTCAAGCTCTGTGATATAGCAATTATACTGGTAGTATATTCTCTAAAGAAACTCACACAGATATAAGACAGCACATGAGTAAAAATATTCAAATCAATATTATTTGTAACAAAAGAAACCTAGATATCATGCAAATGCCAGTCAACAGGAGAATGAATTAATAACTTAGAGTATACAGTCTTCTAACCTAACTAGCAGGGAATAGGTTCTGAGAACTTGGTAGATGTCTGAAGCTACAGACAGTACTGGCCCTATATACACTGTTTTTTCTATACATACATACCTATGATAAAGTTTAAGTTATAAATTAGACACTGTAAGTGGTTCAGTCAGTCAGTTCAGTCTCAGTCGTGTCCAATTCTTTGCAACCGCATGAATCGCAGCATGCCAGGCCTCCCTGTCAATCAGCATCTCCCAGAGTTCACTCAGACTCATGCCTATCCAGTCAGTGATGCCATCCAGCCATCTCATCCTCTGTAATCCCCTTCTCCTCCTGCCCCCAATCCCTCCCACCATCAGAGTCTTTTCCAATGAGTCAACTCTTCACATGAGGTGGCCAAAGTACTGGAGTTTCAGCTTTAGCATCTTTCCTTCCAAAGAAATCCCAGGGTTGATCTCCTTCAGAATGGACTGGTTGGATCTCCTTGGAGTCCAAGGGACTCTCAAGAGTCTTCTCCAACACCACAGTTCAAAAGCATCAACTCTTTAGTGCTCAGCTTTCTTCACAGTCCAACTCTCACATCCATACATGACCACAGGAAAAACCATGGCCTTAACTAGACGGACCTTTGTAAGCAAAGTTGTCTCTGCTTTTCAATATACTATCTAGGTTGGTCATAACTTTCCTTTCAAGGAGTAAGCGTCTTTTAATTTCATGGCTGCAGTCACCATCTGCAGTGATTTTGGAGCCCCCCAAAATAAAGTCTGACACTGTTTCCACTGTTTCCCCATCTATTTCCCAAGAAGTGATGAGACCAGATGCCATGATCTTCGTTTTCTGAATGTTGAGCTTTAAGCCAACTTTTTCACTCTCCTCTTTCACTTTCATCAAGAGGCTTTTTCGTTTCTCTTCACTTTCTGCCATAAGGGTGGTGTCATCTGCATATATGAGGTAATTGAGATTTCTCCTGGGATTCTTGATTCCAGCTTGTGCTTCTTCCAGTCCAGCGTTTCCCATGATGTACTGTGCATATAAGTTAAATAAACAGGGTGACAATACACAGCCTTGACGTACTCCTTTTCCTATTTGGAACCAGTCTGTTGTCCCATGTCCAGTTCTAACTGTTGCTTCCTGACCTGCATACAGGTTTCTCAAGAGGCAGGTCAGGTGGTCTGGTACTCCCATCTTTTTCAGAATTTTCCACAGTTTATTGTGATCCACACAGTCAAAGCCTTTGGCATAGTCAATAAAGCAGAAATAGATGTTTTTCTGGAACTCTCTTGCTTTTTCCATGATCCAGAGGATGTTGGCAATTTGATCTCTTGTTCTTCTGCCTCTTCTAAAACCAGCTTGAACATCTGGAATTTCATGGTTCACATGTTGCTGAAGCCTGGCTTGGAGAATTTTGAGCATTACTTTACTAGCGTGTGAGATGAGTGAAATTTTGTGGTAGTTTGAGCATTCTTTGGCATTGCCTTTCTTTGGGATTGGAATGAACATTGATCTTTTCCAGTCCTGTGGCCACTGCTGAGTTTTCCAAATTTGCTGGCATATTGAGTGAAGTACTTTCACAGCATCATCTTTCAGGATTTGAAATAGTTCCACTCGTTGGGGGCAGTCCTAAGATGGCAGAGAAATAGGACGGGGAGACCACTTTCTCCCTCACAAATTCCTCAAAAGAACATTTCAACGCTGAGCAAACTCCACAAAACAACTTCTAAATGCTGGCAGAGGACATTAGGCAACCAGAAAAGCAGATCATTGTCTCCAAAAACAGGTAGGAAAAAATATAAAGGACAAAAAAAGAGACAAAGGAGGTGGGGAGAGAGCTCCATCCTGGGAAGGGAAGCCTGTCCCAGGAAGGGAATTTTAAGAAGAGAGGTTTCCAAACATTAGGAAACACTCTCCCTGCCGAGTCTGTGGTGAGCCTTGGAAGCACAGAGGGCAACATAACAGGAAGGAAAAATAAATAAATAATTTAAACCAACAGATTACAAGCCCAACAGTAACTCCCCCAGTGGAAAAGCAGCGCAGACACCTGCATCTGCCACTAACAAGTGGGGGCAGGGCAGGGAGGTGCAGGAGGTGCGAGCCGCAGTGCTTTGTAAGAATCGGGCAGGAACGCCCCGCGCATAACCAGAATGAACTAACTTGGGCTAGCAAACCAGACTGTGGATAGCTACCACGCGAAAAGCTCGAGCATAATACACCACCAGGACCGCTCACAGAACAAAGGATGGAATGGAAATAGTCAGCTGCAGACCATCCCCCGCCGGGGACAGGCAGCCAGAGCTGTAAGGGCTGGAAAGGGGCAATCGCAGCCCTGGAGAGACTTTACCTACCAAACTGCAAGCAGGCTTCTTTGCTAAGACTTCTGGGTGTGCTGGACTGTCACCATCTGCCTCACAAGGGGGGCCAGCGGTACACCCAGAAAACTGAGCAGCAGAGATGGGAAAGGCGACAAGTCTCAGCGACCGTGCTCGCCAAACTCCTGAGCTACTCAGACCTGGAAAGGGCACAAAACACAGTCCCAACCAAATCTGTGCCTCTGAGGGCTACCTGAGCGCCAAACCTGAGCGGCTTAGATCAAGGAGGTGCACGCAGCCTAGGGCCGGCCTCAGACAGTTCCCTGCTGAGGATCGTAGAGCCAGAGCGGTTTGTGCGCCACGAGCAGGGACAGGCCCAGAGGGCTGAGACACTGCATGCACACGACAGTGCTATTTGTTTGCAGCATCCCTCCATCCCCACAGCACGACTGAACAAGTGAGCCTAAAAAAAAAAAAAGTGTCCACCACCGCCCCCTGTGTCAGGACGGAAATCAGACACTGAAGAGACCAGCAAACAGAAGAAGTTAAACTGAGGGATTCACCTGGGAAGTGACCCTACACTGCCCACACACCAGAGAAAGGGCCAGATATATCTTTACTATTTTTACAATCATTCCTTTTTTTTTTTCTTTTTTGTTTTTTGTTGACGCTATTGTGGGGTTGTTTTTTCTTCTTTTCTTTTTTTAACTTTTAAAATTGTTAAGTTTTCTATTTCTCCTCTAATTTTTATTTCTATAACCTACTATTACTTTTCAAAAAAAAAAAAAAGACTTTATTTTTTAAAGCAAACACCATATATAGTCTTTGTGTGGTTGTTGGTGTTTTTTAATAATTCTTGTGGCTTTGTTTTTTTGTGGGTTTTTTTTGGTTTTCTTGTTGTTTTTTTTTTTTTTCCTTTTTTCTTTCTTCTTCTTTTCTTTAATATTGTAATTTGGAAAATCCAACCTCTACTCTAGATTTTTAATCTTTGCTTTTTGGTTTTTGTTGTCAATTTTGTACATTTAAAAACCCAAACTTCACTACCCAATTTTACCTGAGAGCGAGATTACTGGCTTGACCATTCTCTCCTCCCTTGGACTCTCCTTTTTCTCCACCAGGTGGCCTCTGTCTCTTCCCTCCCCCTTCTCTTCTCTATCCAACTCTGTGAATCTCTGTGTGTTCCAGACGGTGGAGAACACCTAAGGAACTGGTTAGTGGCTGGATTTGTCTCTCCCCTTTTCATTTCCCTCTTTTATCCTCCTGTCCACCTCTGTCTACTTCCTCCCTCTCCTCTTCCCTGTATAACTCCATGAATACCTCTGAGCCATCCAGAGTATGGAGCGCACATAAGGAAGTGATTACTGGCTAGCTTGCTCTCTCCTCTTTGATCTCACCGCATCTCATTCCAGTCACCTCTAACTACCTCCTCCCTCTTCTCTTCTCCATGTAACTCAGTGAACCTCTCTGGGTGTCCCTCAATGTGGGGGGGACACCCTTTTCATCTTTAACCTAGATGTTTTATCATTGGTGCTGTATAGATGGAGAAGTCTAGAGGCTACTGTAAAAATAAAACTGAAAACCAGAAGCAGGAGGCTTAAGTCCAAAGCCTGAAAACATCAGAGAACTCCTGAATTCAGGGAACATTAAGCAATAGGAGCTCATCAAATGCCTCCATACCTACACTGACACCAACCTCCACCCAAGGGCCAACAAGTTCCAGAGCAAGACATACCACACAAATTCTCCAACAACACAGGAACACACACCTGAGTTTCAATATACAGGCAGCTCAAAGCTACTCCAAAACCATTGACATCTCATAACCCATTACTGGTCACTCCACTGCACTCCAGAGAGGAGAAACCCAGCTCCACCCACCAGAACTCCAACACAAGCCTCCCTAACCAGGAAACCTTGACAAGCCACTGATAGAACCCCACCCACAGTGAGGAAGCTCCATAATAAAGAGAACTCCACAAATTCCCAGAATATAGAAAGGCCACCCCAAACGCAACAATATAACCAAAATGAAGAGACAGAGGAATACTCAGCAGGTAAAGGAACAGGGAAAATGCCCACCAAACCAAACAAAAGAGGAAGAGATAGGGAATCTACCTGAGAAAGAATTCCAAATATTGATAGTGAAAATGATCCAAAATCTTGCAGTCAAAATGGAATCACAGATAAATAGCCTGGAGACAAGGATTGAAAAGATGCAAGAAAGGTTTAACAAGGACCTAGAAGAAATAAAAAAGAGTGAATATATAATGAATAATGCAATAAATGAGGTCAGAAACACTCTGGAGGCAACAAATAGTAGAATAATGGAGGCAGAAGATAGGATTAGTGAAATAGAAGATAAAATGGTAGAAATAAATGAATCAGAGAGGAAAAAAGAAAAACGAATTAAAAGAAATGAGGACAACCTCAGAGACCTCCAGGACAATATAAAACGCTCCAACATTCGAATTATAGGAGTCCCAGAAGAAGAAAACAAAAAGAAAGACCATGAGAAAATCCTTGAGGAGATAATAGTTGAAAACTTCCCTAAAATGGGGAAGGAGATAATGACCCAAGTCCAAGAAACCCAGAGAGTTCCACAAACCCAAGGCGAAACACCCCAAGACACATATTAATCAAATTAACAAAGGTCAAACACAAAGAACAAATATTAAAAGCAGCAAGGGAAAAACAACAAATAACACACAAGGGGATTCCCATAAGGATAACAGCTGATCTTTCAATAGAAACTCTTCATGCCAGGAGGGAATGGCAAGACATACTTAAAGGGATGAAAGAAAATAACCTACAGCCCAGATTACTGTACCCAGCAAGGATCTCATTCAAATATGAAGGAGAAATCAAAAGCTTTACTGACAAGAAAAAGCTGAGAGAATTCAGCACCACCAAACCAGCTCTCCAACAAATTCTAAAGGATATTCTCTAGACAGGAAACACGAAAAGGGTGTATAAACCCAAACCCAAAACAATAAAGTAAATGGTAACGGGATCATGCTTATCAATAATTACCTTAAACGTAAATGGGTTGAACGCCCCAACCAAAAGGCAAAGACTGGCTGAATGGATACAAAAACAAGACCCCTCTATATGCTGCTTACAAGAGACCGACCCCAAAACAAGGGACACATACAGACTGAAAGTGAAGGGCTGGAAAAAGATATTCCATGCAAATAGAGACCAAAAGAAAGCAGGAGTGGCAATACTCATATCCAATAAAATAGACTTTAAAACAAAGGCTGTGAAAAGAGACAAAGAAGGCCACTACATAATGATCAAAGGATCAATCCAAGAAGAAGCTATAACAATTTTAAATATATATGCACCCAATATAGGAGCACTGCAATATGTAAGACAAATGCTAACAAGTATGAAAGGGGAAATTAACAATAACACAATAATAGCGGGAGACTTTAATACCCCACTCACACCTATGGACAGATCAACTAAACAGAAAATTAACAAAGAAAAGCAAAATTTAAATGATACAGTAGACCAATTAGATCTAATTGATATCTATAGGACATTTCACCCCAAAACAATGAATTTCACCTTTTTATCAAGTGCCCATGGAAGCTTCTCCAGGATAGATCACATCCTGGGCCATAAATCTAACCCTGATAAATGAAAAAAAATCGAAATCATTCCAAGCATCTTTTCTGACCATAATGCATTAAGATTAGATCTCAATTACAGGAAAAAAACTATTAAAAATTCCAACATATGGAGACTGAACAATACGCTTCTGAATAACCAACAAATCACAGAAGAAATCAAAAAAGAAATCAAGATATGCATAGAAATGAATGAAAATGAAAACACAACAACCCAAAACCTGTGGGACACTATAAAAGCAGTGCTAAGGGGAAAGTTCATAGCAATACAGGCATACCTCAAGAAACAAGAAAAAGTCAAATAAATAACCTAACTCTACACCTAAAGCAACTAGAAAAGGAAGAAATGGAGAACCCCAGAATTAGTAGAAGGAAAGAAATCTTAAAAATTAGGGCAGAAATAAATGCAAAAGAAACAAAAGAGACCATAGCAAAAATCAACAAAGCCAAAAGGTGGTTATTTGAAAGGATAAATAAAATTGACAAACCATTAGCCAGACTCATCAAGAAGCAAAGAGAGAAAAATCAAATCAATAAAATTAGAAATGAAAATGGAGAGATCACAACAGACAACACAGAAATACAAAAGATCATAAGAGACTACTATGAGCAATTATATGCCAATAAAATGGACAACGTGGAAGAAAGGGACAAATTCTTAGAAAAGTACAACTTTCCAAAACTGAACCAGGAAGAAATAGAAAATCTTAACAGACCCATCACCAGCACGGAAATTGAAACTGTAATCAGAAATCTTCGAGCAAACAAAAGCCCAGGTCCACAGCTGAATTCTACCAAAAATTTCAAGAAGAGCTAACACCTATCCTACTCAAACTCTTCCAGAAAATTGCAGAGGAAGGTAAACTTCCAAACTCATTCTATGAGGCCACCATCACCCTAATACCAAAACCTGACAAAGATGCTACAAAAAAGAAATCTACAGGCCAATATCACTGATGAACATAGATGCAAAAATCCTCAACAAAATTCTAGCAATCAGAATCCAACAACACATTAAAAAAATCATACATCACGACCAAGAGGGCTTTATCCCAGGGATGCAAGGATTCTTCAATATCTGCAAATCAATCAAAGTAATTCACCACATTAACAAATTGAAAAATAAAAGCCATATGATCATCTCAATAGATGCAGAGAAGGCCTTTGACAAAATTCAACATCCATTTATGATAAAAAAAAAAAAACTCTCCAGAAAGCAGGAATAGAAGGAACATACTTCAACATAATAAAAGCTATCTATGACAAACCCACAGCAAACATTATCCTCAATGGTGAAAAATTGAAAGCATTTCCCCTAAAGTCAGGAACAAGACAAGGGTGCCCACTTTCACTGCTACTATTCAACATAGTTCTGGAAGTTTTGGCCGCAGCAATCAGAGCAGAAAAAGAAATAAAAGGAATCCAAATTGGAAAAGAAGAAGTAAACTCTCACTGCAGATGACATGATCCTCTACATTGAAAACCCTAAAGACTCCACCAGAAAATTACTAGAGCTAATCAATGAATATAGTAAAGTTGCAGGATATAAAATCAACACTCAGAAATCCCTTGCATTCCTATACACTAATAATGAGAAAGTAGAAAAAGAAATTAAGGAAACAATTCCATTCACCACTGCAATGAAACGAATAAAATACTTAGGAATATATCTACCTAAAGAAACTAAAGACCTTTATATAGAAAACTATAAAACACTGATGAAACAAATCAAAGAGGACACTAATAGATGGAGAAATATACCATGTTCATGGATCGGAAGAATCAATGTAGTGAAAATGAGTACATTACCCAAAGCAATCTACAAATTTTTCAATGCAATCCCTATCCCTAAGCTACCACCGATATTTTTCACAGAACTAGAACAAATAATTTAAAGGTTTGTATGGAAATACAAAAAACCTCGAATAGCCAAAGCAATCTTGAGAAAGAAGAATGGAACTGGAGGAATCAACTTGCCTGACTTCAGGCTCTACTACAAAGCCACAGTCATCAAGAGAGTATGGTACTGGCACAGTGACAGAAATATAGATCAATGGAACAAAATAGAAAGCCCAGAGATAATTCCACACACATATGGACACCTTATCTTTGACAAAGGAGGCAAGAACATACAATTGAGTAAAGACAATCTCTTTAACAAGTGGTGCTGGGAAAACTGGTCAACCACTTGTAAAAGAATGAAACTAGATCACTTTCTAACACCACACACAAAAATAAACTCAAAATGGATTAAAGATCTAAATGTAAGACCAGAAACTATAAAACTCCTGGAGGAGAACATAGGCAAAACACTCTCTGACATAAATCACAGCAGGATCCTCTATGATCCGCCCCACCCCCACCCCCCGAATTCTGGAAATTAAAGCAAAAATAAACAAATGGGATCTAATTAAAATTAAAAGCTTCTGCACAACAAAGGAAACTATAAGTAAGGTGAAAAGACAGCCTTCTGAATGGGAGAAAATAATAGCAAATGAAGCAACTGACAAACAACTAATCTCAAAAATATATAAGTAATTTATGCAGCTCAATTCCAGAAAAATAAACGACCCAATCAAAAAATGGGCCAAAGAACTAAATAGACATTTCTCCAAAGATGACATATAGATGGCTAACAAACACATGAAAAGGTGCTCAACATCATTCATTATTAGAGAAATGCAAATCAAAACCACAATGAGGTACCACTTCACACCAGTCAGAATGTCTGCGATCCAAAAGTCTGCAAGCAATAAATGCTGGAGAGGGTGTGGAGAAAAGGGAACCCTCCTACACTGTTGGTGGGAATGCAAACTAGTACAGCCACTATGGAGAACAGTGTGGAGAATCCTAAAAATTTGCAAATCGAACTGCCTTATGAACCAGCAATCCCACTGCTGGGCATACACACTGAGGTAACCAGAATTGAAAGAGACACATGTACTCCAATGTTCATCACAGCACTGTTTATAATAGCCAGGACATGGAAGCAACCTAGATGTCCATCAGCAGATGAATGGATAAGAAAGCTGTGGTACATATACACAATGGAGTATTACTCAGCCATTAAAAAGAATACATTTGAATCAGTTCTAATGAGATGGATGAAACTGGAGCCAATTATACAGAGTGAAGTAAGACAGAAAGAAAAACACTAGTATAGTATACTAACACATATATATGGAATTTAGAAAGATGGCAATGATGACCCTGTATGCAAGACAGCAAAAGAGACACAGATGTGTAGAGCGGACTTTTGGACTCAGAGGGAGAGGGAGAGGGTGGGATGATTTGGGAGAATGGCATTGAAACATGTATACTATCATGGAAGAAACAAATCGCCAGTCTATGTTTGATGCAGGATACAGCATGCTTGAGGCTGGTGCATGGGGTTGACCCAGAGGGATGTTATGGGGAGGGAGGTGGGGGGGAGGGGTTCATGTTTGGGAACGCATGTACACCCGTGGTGGATTCATGTCAATGTATGGCAAAACCAATACAGTATTGTAAAGTAAAATAAATTAAAAATAAAAATTAAAAAAAATGAAATAACTCCACTGGAATTCGATCACCTCCACTAGCTTTGTTCGTAGTGATGCTTTCTAAGGCCCACTTGACTTCACATTCCAGGATGTCTGGCTCGAGATGAGTGATCACACCATCATGATTATCTGGGTACTGAAGATCTTCTTTGTGCAGTTCTTCAGTGTATTCTTGCCACCTCTTCTCAATATCTTCTGCTTCTGTTAGGTCCATACCATTTCTGTCCTTTATCGAGCCCATCTTTGCATGAAATGTTCCCTTGGTATCTCTAATTTTCTTGAAGAGATCTCTGTCTTTCCCATTCTGTTGTTTTCCTCTATTTCTTTGCATTGATCACTGAAGAAGGCTTTCTTATCTCTTCTTGCTATTCTTTGGAACTCTGCATTCAGATGCTTATATCTTTCCTTTTCTCCTTTGCTTTTCACTTCTCTTCTTTTCACAGCTATTTGTAAGGCCTCCCCAGACAGCCATTTCGCTTTTTTGCATTTCTTTTCCATGGGGATGGTCTTGATCCTTGTCTCCTGTACAATGTCACGAACCTCCATCCATAGTTCATCAGGCACTCTGTCTATCAGATCTAGTCCCTTAAATCTATTTCTCACTTCCACTGTAAAATCATAAGGGATTTGGTTTAGGTCATACCTGAATGGTCTTGTGGTTTCCCCTACTTTCTTCAATTTAAGTCTGAATTTGGCAATAAGGAGTTGATGATCTGAGCCACAATCAGGTCCTGGTCTTGTTTTTGTGGACTGTCTAGAGCTTCTCCATCTTTGGCTGCAAAGTATATAATCAATCTGATTTTGGTGTTGACCATCTGGTGATGTCCATGTGTAGAGTCTTCTCTTGCATTGTTGAAGAAGGTGTTTGCTACGACCAGTGTGTTTTCTTGGCAAAATTCTATTAGTCTTTGCCCTTCTTCATTCCACATTCCAAGGCCAAATTTGCCTGTTACTCCAGGTGTTTCTTGACTTCCTACTTTTGCATTCCAGTCCCCTATAATGAAAAGGACATCTTTTTGGGGTGTTAGTTCTAAAAGGTCTTGTAGGTTTTCATAGAACCATTCAACTTCAGCTTCTTCAGTGATACTGGTTGGGGCACAGACTTGGATTACCGTGATACTGAATGGTTTGCCTTGGAAATGAACAGAGATCATTCTGTCATTTTGAGATTGCATTCAAGTACTGCATTTCGGACTCTTTTGTTGACCATGATGGCTACTCCATTTCTTCTGAGGGATTCCTGCCCGCAGTAGTAGTTATAATGGTCATCTGAGTTAAATTCACCCATTCCAGTCCATTTTAGTTCACTGATTCCTAGAATGTCGAGTTTCATTCTTGCCATCTCTTGTTTGACCACTTCCAATTTGCCTTGATTCATGGACCTGACATTCCAGGTTCCTATGCAATATTGCTCTTTACAGCATCGGACCTTGCTTCTCTCACCAGTCACATCCACAACTGGGTATTGTTTTTGCTTTGGCTCCATCCCTTCATTCTTTCTGGAGTTATTTCTCCACTGATCTCCAGTAGCATATTGGACACCTACTGACCTGGGGAGTTCCTCTTTTGGTATTCTATCATTTTGCCTTTTCATACTGTTCATGGGGTTCTCAAGGCAAGAATACTGAAGTGGCTTGCCATTCCCTTCTCCAGTGGACCATGCTCTGTCAGACCTCTCCACCATGACCCGCCCATCTTAGGTGGCCCCACAGGGCATGGCTTAGTTTCATTGAGTTAGACAAGGCTGTGGTCCGTGTGATTAGACTTACTAGTTTTCTGTGATTATGGTTTCAGTGTGTCTGCCTCTGATGCCCTCTCACAACACTTGTAAGAGTTTAATAATAGATAAATAGAACAATTATAACAATATACTGTAATAAAAATATTGTGAATATGGTCTCTCTCTTGATATATCTTAAGGTAATGTTCTCACCCTTCTTATGATGATGATGTGAGATTATAAAATGCCCATGTGATGAGACAAAAGTAAGGCAAATGATTCAGGCATTATAATGCATTCAAATTGTGGTGCTGGAGAAGACTCTTCAGAGTCTCTTGGACTGCAAGATCAAACCAGTCAATTCTAAGGGAAATCAACACTGAATATTCATTGGAAAGACTGATGCTGGAAAGGCGGCTGCGACCAGTGTGCTAAGCACAACAGAGAGGAGCTACCCCACGTCCGAGGTCAGGGGCAGAAGCTGGGAGGACCCCATGCCCGAAGGGCAGCATCCAAGAGGAGTTACCCCACATCCGAGGTCAGGGGCAGCGGCTGCGAGTGCCAGGCTGTGTCGGCGCAGGAACAGCTGAGAGGAGCTACCCCGCTTCTGAGGTCAGGGGCGGTGGCCAGGAGGAGCTACCTCGTATCCGAGGTCCTCGGGGGTGGGGGGTGACGGTCAAGAGGAGCCACCCCGCATCCGAGGTTGGGGGAGACGGTCAAGAGGAGCCACCCCGTGCCAGAGACCAGGGGCGGTGGCCAGGAGGAGCCATACAACGTCCAAGGAGGGGTGGCTGCACGGGCGCAGGAGGGCCTAGAGGAGCTATCCCCCACTGAAGGTCAGGAAGGGCGGTGGTGAGGAGATACCCCTCATCCAAGGTAAGGAGCAGTGGCTGTGCTTTGCTGGAGCAGCCATGAAGAGACACCCCACGTCCAAGGTAAGAGAAACCCAAGTAAGATGGTAGGTGTTGCAAGAGGGCATCAGAGGGCAGACACACTGAAAACACAGTCACAGAAAACTAGTCCATCTAATCACACTAGAATCACAGCCTTGTCTAACTCAATGAAATTAAGCCATGCCTGTGGGGCAACCCAAGACAGGCGGGTCATGGTGGAGAGGTCTGACAGAATGTGGTCCACTGGAGAAGAGAATGGCAAACCACTTCAGTATTCTTGCCTTGAGAACCCCATGAACAGTATGAAAAGGCAAAATGATAGGATAATGAAAAAGGAACTCCCCAGGTCAGTAGGTACCCAATATGCTACTGGAGATCAGTGGAGAAATAACTCCAGAAAGAATGAAGGGATAGGCCAAAGCAAAAACAATACCCAGCTGTGGATGTGACTGGTGAGAGAAGCAAGGTCCAATGCTGTAAAGAGCAATATTGCATAGGAACCTGGAATGTCAGGTCCATGAATCAAGGCAAATTGGAAGTGGTCAAACAAGAGATGGCAAGAATGAAACTCGACATTCTAGGAATCAGTGAACTAAAATGGACTGGAATGGGTGAATTTAACTCAGATGACCATTATATCTACTACTGTGGGCAGGAATCCCTCAGAAGAAATGGAGTAGCCATCATGGTCAACAGAAAAGTCTGAAATGCAGTACCTGGATGTGATCTCAAAAACGACAGAATGATCTCTGTTCATTTCCAAGGCAAACCATTCAATATCACAGTAATCCAACTCTGTGCCCCAACCAGTAATGCTGAAGAAGCTAAAGTTGAATGGTTCTATGAAGACCTACAAGACCTTTTAGAACTAACACCCAAAAAAGATGTCCTTTTCATTATAGGGGACTGGAATGCAAAAGTAGGAAGTAGTGACAGGCAAATTTGGCCTTGGAATGTGGAATGAAGAAGGGCAAAGACTAATAGAATTTTGCCAAGAAAACGCACTGGTCATAGCAAGCATTCTCTTCCAACAACACAAGAGAAGACTTTACACATGGACATCTCCAGATGGTCAACACCGAAATCAGATTGATTATATTCTTTGCAGCCAAAGATGAAGAAGCTCTAGACAGTCCACAAAAACAAGACCAGGAGCTGACTGTGGCTCAGATCATCAGCTCCTTATTGCCAAATTTAGACTTAAATTGAAGAAAGTAGGGGAAACCATAAGACCATTCAGGTATGACCTAACAAATCCTTTATGATTATATAGTGGAAGTGAGAAATAGTTTTAAGGGACTAGATCTGATAGACAGAGTGCCTGATGAACTATGGATGGAGGTTCGTGACATTGTACAGGAGACAAGGATCAAGACCCTCCCCATGGAAAAGAAATGCAAAAAAGCAAAATGGCTGTCTGGGGAGGCCTTACAAATAGCTGTGAAAAGAAGAGAAGTGAAAAGCAAAGGAGAAAAGGAAAGATATAAGCATCTGAATGCAGAGTTCCAAAGAATAGCAAGAAGAGATAAGAAAGCCTTCTTCAGTGATCAATGCAAAGAAATAGAGGAAAACAACAGAATGGGAAAGACAGAGATCTCTTCAAGAAAATTAGAGATACCAAGGGAACATTTCATGCAAAGATGGGCTCGATAAAGGACAGAAATGGTATGGACCTAACAGAAGCAGAATATATTAAGAAGAGGTGGCAAGAAACACTGAAGAACTGCACAAAAAAGATCTTCACTACCCAGATAATCACGATGGTGTGATCACTCATCTCGAGCCAGACATCCTGGAATGTGAAGTCAAGTGGGCCTTAGAAAGCATCACTGTGAACAAAGCTAGTGGAGGTGATGGAATTCCAGTGGAGCTATTTCAAATCCTGAAAGATGATGCTGTGAAAGTGCTACACTCAATATGCCAGCAAATTTGGAAAACTCAACAGTGTCCACAGGACTGGAAAAAGTCAGTTTTCATTCCAATCCCAAAGAAAGGCAATGCCAAAGAATGCTCAAACTACCGCACTATTGCACTCATCTCACACGCTAGTAAAGTAATGCTCAAAATTCTCCAAGCCAGGCTTCAGCAATACGTGAACTGTGGAGTTCCTGATGTTCAAGCTGGTTTTAGGAAAGTCAGAGGAACCAGATATCAAATTGCCAACATCCGCTGGATCATGGAAAAAGCAAAAGAGTTCCAGAAAAATATCTATTTCTGCTTTATTGACAATGCCACAGCCTTTGACTGTGTGGATCACAATAAACTGTGGAAAATTCTGAAAGAGATGGGAATAACAGACCACCTAACCTGCCTCTTGAGAAATCTATATGCAGGTCAGGAAGCAACAGTTATAACTGGACATGGAACAAAAGACTGGTTCCAAATAGGGAAAGGAGTACATCAAGGCTGTGTATTGACACCCTGCTTATTTAACTTATATGCAGATTACATCATGAGAAACGCTGGGCTGGAAGAAACACAAGCTGGAATTAAGAATCCCAGGAGAAATCTTAATAACCTCAGATATGCAGGTGACACCACCCTTATGGCAGAAAGTGAAGAGGAGCTAAAAAAAAAACCTCTTGATGAAAGTGAAAGAGGAGAGTGAAAAAGTTGGCTTAAAGCTCAACATTCAGGAAATGAAGATCATGGCATCTGGTCCCATCACTTCATGGGAAATAGATGGGGAAACAGTGGAAACAGTGTCAGACTTTATTTTTTGGGGCTCCAAAATCACTGCAGATGGTGACTGCAGCCATGAAATTAAAAGACGCTTACTCCTTGGAAGAAAAGTTATGACCAACCTAGATAGCATATTCAAAAGTATATCTATTACTTTGCCAACTAAGGTCTGTCAAGGCTATGGTTTTTCCAGTAGTCATGTATGGATGTGAGAGTTGGACTGTGAAGAAGGTTGAGCACCGAAGAATTATTGCATTTGAACTGTGGTGTTGGAGAAGACTCTTGAGAGTCCCTTGGATTCCAAGGAGATCCAACCAGTCCATTCTGAAGGAGATCAACCCTGGGATTTCTTTGGAAGGAATGATGCTAAAGCTGAAACTCCAGTACTTTGGCCACGTCATGCGAAGAGTTGGCTCACTGGAAAAGACTCTGATGCTGGGAGGGATTGGGGGCAGGAGGAGAAGGGAACGACAGAGGATGAGATGGCTGGATGGCATCACTGTCTCGATGGACATGAGTCTGAGTGAACTCTGGGAGATGCTGATGGACAGAGAGGCGTGACGTGCTGCCATTCTTGGGGTCTCAAAGAGCCGGACATGACTGAGCGACTGAACTGAACTGAGCTGAACTGATGCTGAAGCTTCAATACTTTGCCTACCTGATGTGAAGAGCCAGCTCTTTGGAGAAGACTCTAATGCTGAGAAAGATTGAAGGCCAGAGGAGGAAAAGGTGACAGAGGATGAAATGGTTGGATAGCATCACTTACTCAATGGACATGAGTTGAGCAAGCTCTGGGAGATAGTGAAGTACAGCGAACCCTGATGTCCTGCAGTCTATGAGGTTGCAAAGAGCCAGACATGACTTAGTGACTGAATAACAATAACAACAATGTAGTATTTGGTTACTATTGACCTTCTGGTGACACCTCAAAAGGAGGCACATCCACTTCACGTGATCCCAGATCACTGAGACATGATGATGTGGATGGCTGGATATCTAGAGCAGACAATGTCAATCACTAAGGATCCTCAGAGGGATGAAGCAGGACAGCAAAAGATTTCATCACATTCCTTGGAATGGCAAAGAATTTAAATGTGAATTGTTTGTTTCTAAAATTCTCCATTTGATATTTTCAGACTGTGGTTGACCACAGGTAAGTGAAACTCTGGAAATAAAAACTGTGGATAAGAGGAAACAACTGTATATAAAATATGATATATATTGCAGTATATTGCAGTTCCTTGGACTGCAAGGAGATCTAACCTGTCAATCCTAAAGGAATATTCACTGGAAAGACTGATGCTGATGCTGAAACTCCAATGCTTTGGCCACCTGATGCAAAGAGCCGACTCTTTGGAAAATATCCTGATGCTGAGAAAGATTGAAGGTGGGAGGAGAAGGGGATAACAGAGGATGAGATGGTTGGATGGCATCACTGACACAATGGACATGAGTTTGAGTAGGCTCCTGGAGTTGGTGATGGACAGGGAATCCTGGCATACGGAAGTCCATGGGGTCGCAAACATCAGACATGACTGAGTGACTGAACTGAGCTGATATTGCAGTAAAAATGGATGAATACAAGAATATTTTCTTTAACAAAGATAAAAAGCATGATCTATATGCTAGGAACTGTTTTCTAAGTTATTTCCTATATTAACCTGTTTAACTTTTATATAAAAATACAGTGAAATATTGAAGTATTATTACCTCTATTTTGCAAAATGAATTATTATTAGCTCTATTATTACCTCCACTGGGCATAGAAAATGTGTATAAAAACCTAATTTAAAAAAAAAAGCAAATCCTGGAGACTGCATATAGAAGACTGCATACAGAATGCTAATTTATTTTACTAAAACTAAAAATCAAACAATGCTCAAGATTATGTTATTTAGGAATATATATGCAAGAAAACATTTTCCAAGAACGGGTGTATTATATGGCTAAAAATTAAGAGAGTAATTATCTCCAGGAGATTAGCAGACCTACAGACGGGTGATAGCTTTGAAAGTATTAGCAATGGTCTAGCTCTTATGACTTTCCCGGCTGCTCAGAGAGTAAAGCATCTGCCTACATAGTGGGAGACCTGGGTTCAACCCCTGGGTTGGGAAGACCTCCTGGAGAAGGAAATGGCAACCAACTCCAGTATTCTTGCCTGGAAAATCCCATGGATGGAGGAACCTGGTAGGCTACAGTCTACAGGGTCGCAAAGAGTTGGACACGACTGAGTGACATTTACTAACATTACTTTAGCTCTTATGATAGGTGGTAGATTCATAGTTGATGATTACAAGATGATGCTTCATAACTTTTATAGGCATTATATATAGTTTTGCTTATACCAAAATTATACTTTAAGAAGTTTAGCACCTGCATTTTGTGATATTTAGATTAACTGTTCAGGGGCTATTTTTCTTATTTCCTGGTTTCCAGCTACAGTGCTTAAGAGATAGGATTACTAGATAGCTGACTTCTAGAGCAGCAAACAAAATTATAACTTTTTTTTCTTTTCAGTCTGGGTTGTCATTCTAAACATAAATCAGTTTCAAAATAATGCTTATAAAAGAATAAATGGTCCCACTAAATGCAAAAAACAATTTGACCACTGAGAAATATGTTAACAGCTTTCTCAAATCAATATGCCAACATTATTGTAATTTCTGAATAATGGTAATAAAAACAACACTTCCAGATAGAGCTCTAACATGTAAAAAGTTGAGAAGCTATCACACCTGTCCTTAAGACAAGAAAACATTTGATAAACTAAAACCAGTGACTTTTGTTGAACAACAGAAAACTGAATTTGTAGGGTCAATTGTCGCTCCACAATCTGGACATGCAGGCACATTCAGAGAGACATTCTGCTTACCTGGAGCAGAAGCTGCTGAAGCAACAGATAAGAGCACTTAAATAGTAATTTTGATGAACTGTTGATAGTGTGGACTAGTATAAGAGGAAATTCTGGAGATCACAGTCTAAGGGGTTCAGTACGTGTTCCATGCAGCTCACCAAGTTCTCACTGTGAAGATTCAAGAATACCTTATGGCTCTGGCAGGGTTGGGGATAGAAGAGAAATCACTGCAAAATGCATTCAGAGCACTTTCCATCAGGAAGACCTAAACTCCAGGGAAAAAGACTTTACCAAATCCTTCCCCAGCTGGGAAAGAACATTTCTCCCACTGTGCCTTTCTCTATCCTTCCCATTACATTTTAAGAGTGAACAAAATCTATATCATTGGAAAAATATTTGTAACAGTCACAGACTAGAACCACAAGCCTAAACCAAGACTTAGTCACAGAAATATAAAATTCTTTCTTTCCCCTACATCTGGCCACTATACCAGTAGGGATCCAGAGTACAGTGAATTACAGATGAAAGATGTAGACTCTGTCTGCAGAAGAGTGAGATGGGACTTCAAAAATAAATGGAGAGATAATAACAAGAACACTGGAGGAATTTGAAGTCTCTGGCAACTACAGTACCAGCTAACATTGAACACAAACTTATAGCCAGATAAACATAAATTCTCACACTAATGACATCTATACTTCACTACTAGTTACTTAATATATGTACATCTTTCAACAAAAAGCTATAAGACATTAGAAAGAAAGAAAGAGGGAAAGGAGAAGGAATAAAAGAAAAGGGAGAGAAGGGAGGGAGGGTGGGAAGATGGAAACTTTGAAGAGCCAAAGCAAGCATCAGAATCAGACTCAGTTATGACACAGATATCAGAATTACCAGATATGAAATTTAATGTCACTATGACTAATATGTTAAGGGCTCAAATGTAAAAATAAACTGTCAGCAAGAACAGATGAGTAATGTAAGTAGAGTGATGGAAACACTAGGAAAGAATCTAAAGAAAAAAGTGAGAAGTCAGAAACACTGTAACATAAATAAATAATGCCTTTGACAGGTTTATTAGTAGACTGTACATGGCCAAAGAGAGAATCAGTAAGGTTGAAGCTGGGTCAATAAACTTCCCAAACTGAAACGCCAAAAAAAAAATTTAAAAAAAGAAGAAGGAATAACAGCAAAAAACTGTAATAGAACATCTAAGAAATGTGGGCCAACTTCAAAAGATGTAGCATATGTATAATGAGAATACAAGGTGAAGAAAAAGAGATAAGAATAGAAGAAACACTTGAAGAAATACTGAACTTTCCAAACATATCCAACATATCCAACCATCTCAGAAGATGCCAAACAAGTTGAATAACTACTACTACGACAAAAACCTCTACACCTAATCACGTCATATTCAAATTTCTGTAAGCCAAACACAAAGAGGAAATCTTAAAAGAAATCAGGAATTATCATCCTACCTAAGAATTACAATGGTATTCTCATAAGAAATCATGCAAGAAGAAAGTGAACTGAAATATTTAAAGTGTTGAAAGAAAAAGACACTAACCTAAAATTAAATGGCTAGTGAAACTAACCTTTAAAAGTGAAGGAGACATAAGGCTTAAAAAAAAAAAAACTTAGAAAATTCACTCTCAGTACATCTACCTTAAAAGAAATTTCAAAAATTCTTTAGGGAGAAGAAAAATGAGATACATCAAAAGCCGAAATCTACATACAGCAATGAAGCACATCAGAAAGGGAATATAGTTTTTAAAAGCCTTCATTTTTGTTCTTAATCAATCTGAAAGATAACTGTTCAAAGAAATACTGACAATAAAATAGGTAATTATATCATAATAAGTGAAATGAATGGGAACAAGCACAACAGATGAGGGGGAGGAACTGAGAATACTCTGTTATGAGGTATCTACACTGCATATGCAATAGCATAGTGTTCCTTGAAAGTGCACTTAGTTAAAAATGCATTTGCACTGTCTAGGCAAACACTAATTTTTAAGATAAGTATTATTAATACGCTAACAGATAAAATATAATCATTGGAAATGCTTGATTAAAACTGTGATGACCAATGAGAAAGAACAAAGGCAACTTATAGAAAAAAGTTACAAATACAGTAGATATTAATTCAACTATATCAATAATGACTTTAAATGTAAATAGAGCAAATTAATCAATTAAAGACAGAGACATTCAGAAGGAATTTTTTTAAAAATATAAAGACCAGGATTATACTGATACCAAAACCAAACAAAGACACTACAAGAAACAAAATTGCAGGCCAATATCCCTGATGAACATAAATGCAAAAATCCTCAGTAAAATATTAGCAAACTGAATTCAATCATACATTAAAAGACCAAGACCAAAAGAGACATTCCAGGGATATAAGGATGATTCAACATCCACAATTTAATTAGTGTGATACACCATATTAGCAAAATTAAAGATAAAAATCATATGACCATCTCAATAGAGAAAAAGCTTCTGACATAAATCAACACCCATTTATGATAAAAACTCAACAAAGTGAGTATAGAGGGAACATGCCTCAATGTAATATGGGACATGTATAATAAATCAACAGATAACATCATACTCAACAATAAAAGACATGGATATCCACCATTTTATTTCAACATAGTACTGGAAATTTTCACCATAGAAATAAGAAAATGAAGAAGAATAAAAGGTATCCAAAGTAGAAAAAAGAGGTAAAATTAACTATTTGCAACTATGTGTTACTATTTATAACTGATTTATATATATAGAAAACCCTAAGACTCTACAAAAAAATAAAAATAAAAAACTATTAGAACTAATACATGAATCTTTAAAGTTGCAGGATACAAATTTTATACACAAAAATCTGTTGTATTTTAATGCACTAATAATAAAGGTAAATTTTAAAAAACAATCAATGGCGTTGAAACATGTATAATATCATATAAGAAATGAATCACCAGTCCAGGTTCGATACAGGATGCTTGGGGCTGGTGCACTGGGATGCCCCGGAGGGATGGTATGGTGAGGGAGGTGGGAGGAGGGGTTCAGGTCAGGATGGGGAACACGTGTATGCCCATGGCGGATTTATGTTGATGTGTGGCAGAACCAATACAATATTGTAAAGTAATTAGCCTCCAATTAAAATAATTAAATTAAAAAAATAGAGATAAGCAAAAAACACAAATGATTTTTCAGTCTACTAGGGAAATTTGAATATAAACCTTACTGTGGATAATAGGATGTAACAATGTTACATTTCTCTAATGTGGTAATTGTAGAAGGTAGAAGAATGTCATTGCTCTGAGATGATCCTTGTGATAGTATTTAGGACCATGGTATTAAAGTGTCTGCCGCTTACTCTCAAACGGTTGAAAATATGTGTGCATATTATACAAAGAGAGAAAAAAACAAATGGGGAGACAGTTGGTAAATCCAGGTGAAGAATATACAGGCATTTATGTTCTAGTCTCCCAACTTTTCTGTAAGTTTGAACATTTTCAAGTGAGAAAGCTGAGGAAAATAAATAAATCAAGGAAAAATAAAAATAAATAAATAAATAAAAAACAATCCCAGTGTCATAAAAACTATTTAGGAATAAATTTAACCATGGATTTGAAAGTCCTATACTGTGCAAACAATTAGACATTAACACTAGAAACTGAAAAAGATACAAATACATGGAAGTATATACCACACTTATGGACTGGAAGAATTAATGTTATTCAAATATTCATATTACCCAAAGCAATCAATGTAATCTCTATCAAAATACCTATGACATTTTTGGAGAACTAGAACAAATAATTCTAAAATTTGTATGGAACTTTAAAGACCTAAAATAGCTAAAGCAACCTTGAGAAACAAAAGCAAACTTGGAGGTATCAAGCTCCCTGACTTCAAGTTATACTACCAATATAAAGCTATAGTCATCAAAACAATATGGTACTGGCATAAAAACAAACACATAGATCAAAAGAACAAAACAGAGACCCTAGAAAGACATCCACACTTATATGGTCAATTAATTTATGACAAAGGAGGGAGAAACATACCACAGGGCAAAAGATGGCCTCTTCAATAAATAGTGTCGGGAAAACTGGCTAACTATCTGCAAAAGAATGAAGTGAGATCATTTTCTTAAACCATATATAAAAATAAACTAAAAATAGTTTGAAGACTTAAATGTAAGATTGAAAACAAAACTCTTAGAAGAAGACATAGCCAGAAAGTTCTTTGACATTGGTCATAAAATAATTTTTTGGATCTATCTCCTCAGGCAATGGCAATAAAACAAAAATTAACAAATGGGATAACATCAAACTAAAAAGTCTTTCTAAACCAACGGAAATCATCAACAAAATGAAAAGGCAACCTACTAAATGGGAGAAGATTCTTGCAAATGATACGTCTCATAAAAGGTTAATGCCTAAAATACACAAAGAACTCATTAAAAAAACACAACGATCCAATTTAAAAATTGGCAAAGGATCTGAATAGCTTTTTTTCCAGGCAAGACATGCAGATGGAGAAAAAGGTACATGAAAAGATGTTCAACATCACCAGTCAATAGGGAAATGCAAATCAAAATCACAGTGAAATATCACCTCACACCTGTTAGAATGGCTATTATTAAAAAGACAAAAAAAAATAATAATAACAAGTATTGGGAGGATGTGGAGAAGAGGGAAAACTCAAGCACTGTTGGTGAGAATATGAATTGGTACAGCCCCTCTAGAAAACAGTACAGAGGTTCCTCCAAGAGTTAACAATAGAATTACTATACGCTTCAGCAATCCCACCCACCTCTGGGTATTTATCTGAAGAATGAAAATGTTAATTCAAAGAGATATATACACCCAATATTCATTGCAGCATTGTTTACAACTGCCAAGATATAGAAGCAACTGAAGTGTCCATCAACAGATGAATGAAGATGTGGTATACACACACAAAATGCATCATAAAAAAAGAATAAAATTATGCCATTGCAACAACACTAATGGACCTACAGGGTATTATTTTGATATATGACAGAGAAACACAAATAGCATATGATTTCACTTATGTGTGGAATCTTAAAAACCAACGAACAAGACAGGAATTGTTTTGATGATTGAGAGAACATAGAGAGAACAAACTGATAATTGCCGGAAGGAAGGGACATGAGAAGATGGATAGTTAGGGGAAGGGGATTAAGAGGTACACATTTTCAGTTACAAAGCAAATAAGTCATGGGGTTGTCAGGTATGACATAGGAAATACAGTCAATAATATTGCAATAAGTTTGTATAATGGCTGGGTATACTAGACTTAGATGGTAACTACGCTTATCATGGTGATCATTTCATAATGTATAAAAGTATCAAATCACTATGTTGTATACCTGAAAACAATACAATATTGTATGCCAATTACACTTCATTTTTTTTAAAGTTCCATTATTCCATCAAAGAAAAGTCTGTTTTACCATCAATACTGCCAACTCCCATACCCGCCACTAGTAAACTTTCAGTTCAGTTCAGTTCAGTCGCTCAGTCGTGTCTGACCCTTTGCGACCCCATGAATCACAGCACGTCAGGCCTCCCTGTCCATCACCAACTCCCAGAGTTCACTCAGACTCACATGTTTAGGGCAGAGATTTTGTTTAACTGAGAAACAAAAACTGTGGATCCAATACCTGGCAAAAGGGAGATGCTAAAAGACAGACAGAGACTCCCCTCAGCTCACAGGGAGATAAACAAACTAAAGCTCAACAGACATCATGTTGTGTTTAGCTTTGTTTCATGATTTGCTTTTCATACCCTGTCTTAGCCAACCTCTCCGAAAATTGCAGGACCTATTCCCACTGGGACTTTTCTCACTTGCTTCCAGTTCCTTGTGTATAGAAGCCCTCCAATGGCAGCCAGTTCCTTGAGAAGTACAAGTTCACTGATTTATATTCCAGCCACCTTCTGGAAGGGGCTGTGGTCCAGCTGCACATTTGTGTATTCATTGAGCCATACTCCCTACTTCACATCCTCCTGACAGCTGCAGATAACAAAAACATTTTCCATAAGGTATGTGAGAGGAGGAGAGGGATAGGCTTAACCGTCACCTGGAAGAGAGAGCAGCCTTGGTGCAACCAAGAGAGCAGGACTGATAGAGAATTAGGAACTGAATAGGGAACAGGTAGGATCTTCTCATCCTGTTGATATCCATTTAAAACTACTGTTCAGTTTCAGCACTATCAATTACCATTACACACTGTTCAGAATAGAATATTTGAAATACCCTGAAACCATATCCAGGAGCTTACATGCAAAGGCATTGAACTTTAGCCTTCTCTCTTTCTCTTATTCTTTGAGTATGATCTTGCTGATCGTAAGCCCTGGAGTAAACAGTTCAAAACCAAAAAGGAACAGAAATTGAAATGGCTGAAGGTGTATAGGAAGCAAGTTAGTAAAAAAGAAAAGGGTCAGAAACCTAGTATTCTTGTTAACAGTAAAGTGTAGAGAGGAGGAATTACCCATGGGTCTTGGCTACCATATCTGTAACAGCAGCAGCAGTTGACAGATCAAAAACAGAACTACCAGCCCATAGGAGAAGGAATCAATGAAGCCACAGCTGAGCCAAGAGATGTATTTCTCTGATGAATGATCCTGCATCTTAAAGATAAAAACTGGGCCATTTCCACTTGAGTTGCTTTCTTCTGTCATCCCACAGCTTATATTCTGTATTTTGGCTCCTGATTACATAAAGCCTAATATGACCCACTTGTGATGTTTTCTGTATGTTTTCTTAGTAAGTCTTGTCAGTAGAATTACATGACTTTACGGCCAGAACAATATTACAAATTTTGTTTTTTTCAAGTCTGATATTATCTAACATGTCTATGGGCAGGGAAGTGGCCCTCCTCAAGTTCCTATCCTTCTCATAAAATATCCAGGTCATAATAAACACACACTATTTTATCTACCATGAGGCATATCATCTTTACTTTTTAGAGTAAACTTTCTTTCAGTTCATTGGTTAAAACTGGCTTGCAATTCCTTCTATTTCAATGCAATTCCCAGTGACAAAATAGCTCAAATCCTTAGGTCTTTAATTTTCTTTCCTCTTCCTTCCCTGCTTTCTTCTCTTTTAATCTCTTTCACCTCTCCATTAGATCACTCCAACAGATTGAAGGAGAGTATTCCAGACACTACTGAATATAGAGGACATTTATCCTATTTAACTACAAGAGGAACAGAGACAAAGTATGAGAAAGTACATCATTTAGAATAGTGTTGGAGGATCAAGCTTTTTCAGAACTAGCTAGCCATGGCTTCACTCCAGTGCCACAGAAGTGATTTCTATTTTTTGTGCTACAAAGCCACACGGTAGAGTCCTGCACAGTAAGATTCACCTATTAGGGACAGGTCAAGATATCTGATGAGAATCACACATACACAGAAGATATAATATGAATCTTAATGTGGCAGAACAAGCTTTCTTTTATCAGAGAAATTTGGGGATCAAAAAGAATCTACTTAGAGTGGCATTTTCATCACATAAGACTCAGATGCTATTTTCCACCAATGTGAAGGCCCTTTGTAATAAAAAGAGGCTCAGAAAGTAATCAAATATTCCTTAAAAGTACTATCAGGGTTTCTATTTCTCAAGATATAGGTTTAAAGTCATGTCAACAGGAAGAACACACTTTCCTCTTTCAGGGAATAAACTGATTTTCTTCAACTAGCTGTATCAAGAAATGTTTGCATTTGGGAAACCGATCCCAGTCCTCAGGAGTGGAGAGTTAGAACCACAGGCAAATTATCCTTCTCACTATTGCTCTGTTCAGTCTGTCCTTACTCAGAGTAAGCAAATCTCAGGGCAAAGGAAGGAATCTACTTATCTACCTGAAATCTGGAATACTGATGTTTCCAAAACTCAAGTAGACACAGAGACTCTAGACTCCTTTCTCATGGGTTTTCTGAAAGAGCTGATTGACTTCCCCACATGTGGGGAGAAAACCTTGAAGAGTGACGCATAACAAGAACAAGAGTAAACTGGGTAAACAGAGAGTTGTCAAGAGAGAGGGCATATTCATGTGGATCTCCCTCCAAACACTCAAACTATGAGACAGAGACCATCTATCCCTGGTGTGTTATGAGGATGAGTTAGTGATGCAAGTTTCCCAATTCTTGATCCTCTCACTTTGCACTGTCTCAGGATACCTTTCCATTCTTCATGAAAAGGGTTGCCTAAACTTCCATCAGGGCTCTAATGTGTGGAGTGTGGAAAAGGCAGAAATGGTACTGTTTGGGAATGGGGCAGGACCCTGATCACCGTGTGGGCTCTGG
Organism: Capricornis sumatraensis; assembly: GCF_032405125.1. Lineage (NCBI taxonomy): Eukaryota > Metazoa > Chordata > Mammalia > Artiodactyla > Bovidae > Capricornis > Capricornis sumatraensis. Next base: position 66,053,192 of record NC_091082.1, read on the forward strand.
CAAGGGATCATAGAAATCATCAGTTGCTTTGTGAACCAGTACATGGTTAGGACTATAAACTGCTTGTTTAAGACTCAAAAAGCCTAAGGTCCACCAAGAGGTTAGTAGGGCATTGAGGATCTTTTCTTCTACCTAGTGATAGAGAAAGTAGGGGTCCTGCTATACTCAGAATACAGTAGACATCTTGGTTAATGACCCTGAATAAATTTTTTTTTAATTTTATTTTTATTTTATTTTACTTTACAATACTGTATTGGTTTTGCCATACATTGACATGAATCTGCCACAGGTGTATACGAGCTCCCAATCCTGAATCCCCTTCCACCTCCCACCCCATTTCATCTCTCTGGATCATCCCCATGCATCAGCCCCAAGCATAAGAATTTAATTTGAGCATAGTTATCATGGTGATGAAGGCCAGAAAAAGAACTGATTCAGTTCAATTAAGTTGCTCAGTCATGTCCGGCTCTTTGCGACCCCATGGACTGCAGCACACTGGGACTTCCCTGTCCATCACCAACTCCCAGAGTTTATTCAGACTCATGTCCATTGAGTCAGTGATGCCATCCAGCCATCTCATCTTTTGTTGTACCCTTCTCCTCCCACCCTCAATCTTTCCCAACATCAGGGTCTTTTCAAATGAGTCAGCTCTTTGCATCAGGTGGCCAAAGCATTGAAGTTTCAGTTTCAGCATCAGTCCTTCCAATAAATATTCAGGACTGATTTCCTTTAGGATGGACTGGTTGGATCTCCTTGCTGTCCAAGGGACTGAGTCTTCTCCGGCACCACAGTTCAAAAGCATGTGCTGTCTAGGTTGGTCATAACTTTTTTCCCAAGGAGCAAGTGTCTTTTAATTTCATGGCTGCAGTCACCATCTGCAGTGATTTTGGAGCCCAAAAAAATAAAGTCTGACACTGTTTCCACTGTTTCCCCATCTATTTCCCATGAAGTGATGGGACTGGATGCCATGATCTTAGTTTTCTGAAGGTTGAGTTTTAAGCCAACTTTTTCACTCTCTTTCACTTTCATCAAGAGGCTCTTTAGTTCTTTTTCACATTCTGCCAAAAGTGTGGTGTCATCTGCATATCTGAGGTTATTGATATTTCTCCCGGCAATCTTGATTCCAGCTTGTGCTGCATCCAGCCCATCATTTCTCATGATATACTCTGCATATAAGTTAAATAATCAGGGTGAAAATATACAGCCTTGATATACTCCTTTCCTGATTTGGAACCAGTCTGTTGTTTCATGTCCAGTTCTAACTTGCTTCTTGACCTGCATATAGATTTCTCAGGAGGCTGGTCAGGTGGTCTAATATTCCCTTTTCTTTAAGAATTTTCCAGAGTTTGTTGTGATCCACACAGTCAAAGGCTTTGACATAGTCAATAAAGCAGAAGTAGATGCTTTTCTGGAAGTAAAATTTTGTTGCTGTTAGTCACAAAGTCATGCTTGACTCTTTATAATCCCATGGACTGAAGCATGTATTTATGTATCTCCAAAAGATTCCCAATAATTGAGGCCAAGAAAAAGACTGGAAACTCAAAAACAACTCAGGATAGAACACAGAATTCAAATTTTCTCGATTGATAATTACCTGATCCAATCTCAATAAGTGATACAAAAGTGAAGTCGCTCAGTCGTGTCCAACACTTTGCAACCCTGTGGACTATAGCCTACCAGGCTCCTCCCTCCATGGGATTCTCCAGGCAAGAGTACTGGAGTGGGTTGCCATTTCCTTCTCCAGGGGATCTTCCCAACCCAGGGATCAAACCCGGATCTCCTGCATTCCAGGCAGATGCTTTAACCTCTGAGCCACCAGGGAAGCCCCAATCTCAATAGATACCTTATATTTATGTTCTACTTTTATAAATTTCTCTCATGTGATTCTCATAACAACCTTAGAGAAGACTGATAAATTAATCCTAGGAATTAGAGATAATAGAATACATAAGACCTTATCTCTCATCTTGCTTTTTCCTATGTCCTCACTGTTCCAGGATCTGTACTTTTCTTTTAGACTCTGTCTGTGTTGCAGGAACTTCTTAGATGCATGTCTATCCCATGTACTTCCTTCATGCCAAGGCAGATAAAACTTGTCTTGACAGAGAAAAGAATGAAGTAGATGTGCTGATCAAAGTGTCAGTGGGAATACTTGTTGCAGAGAGAGACAGAGTAGTCTAGGTTTTTACCAGTTCCTGAGACGCAACTTTCTTTTTTGTGCCCGGTTTTATGCATTTTCTCTAATCCCTTTCTTTAGCTGGAGAGGTTTGTATTTTTTACAACCAAGATATCCCGGACAAAGATCATATCGGTCTCCCCTTCAGTGGAGCCACATGGATGCCCTGTGAGCATCCACTTGTTGGTTACAGCCAAGCTGAACCAGCCTTGTCTCTCCCATGTCATGGAAGAAGCTAACAACGTTGATATCTCTATTCCACCTCTTGCTCTCTCTCTCTCTCTTTTTTTTTTAAATCACTGACATGTACTCTCTTCACTCTCCTGCTTTCATTGTGCACACTGGGATCCACATTTCATGGAAAATGAAAACCTCTACCTTTTCAGCCTTTCAATTTCTTACTAAATGGAAATAAGGCTGCCTTCAAAAGCCATGTTCTCACTTTCAATTCAAAACAGAAGGTACTTACTTTCCCACACCATATGTATCATGGGGCCCTGAGAAGGAATCTTTGTCTTCCTGGCTTCCCCCTACCACTTCAGTGTTATACCACAGAACTTTCTTTTGACATATAATCAACTGCCATCTGCATCAGTTTCTTCGTGCTATGGATTAGGTGGCATACGCTCAGGCGCTGAATTGCTCTAAAGCATCTCACCTTTGTTACTCCTTTCTACAAGGCTGATGAGAAGTTTCCTAGAATTCTATTCTGCATGTTTACTGTATGTAACTGTATGCTCCAATTTTTTTTAAGTCTTTCTTTCTACTTGGAACACCTGTTGCTGCTGCTGCTAAGTCACTTCAGTTGTGTCCGACTCTGAGCGACCCCACAGACGGCAGCCCACCAGGCTTCCCTGTCCCTGGGATTCTCCAGGCAAAAACACTGGAGTGGGTTGCCATTTCCTTCTCCAATGCATGAAAGTGAAAAGTGAAAGGGAAGTCGCTCAGTCGTGTCTGACTCTTAGCGACCCCATGGACTGCAGCCCACCAGGCTCGTCCATCCATGGGATTTTCCAGGCAAGAGTACTGGAGTGAGGTGCCATTGCCTTCTCCGCTTGGAACACCTAGGATGATGTATTTTTCTGATTCAAGACATGAGAGGTAAAAATCTGTTTCTAACCCTTATACTTCTTTTCATGCAGAAAAAGTATCACTAGTTTTATACTCCTAGACCCTTTCTTCTCCCTTCATGAAGTTGGATGACCTAAATGATTTATGAGTCTGGCCAAGGATATAGGCATGCCTAGATCTGTCTCTTTCTGTCCCTCTCCTTTTAGAATCTCTTCTACTTTCAAAGAGCATACCTTCTTTCCTAATTTCTGATCATATGAAAGGGGTCTGTCTCTCCTCCCTAAAAGAAACCTGTAGAGATTCAGGGTTTCCTAAGCCTGGGTATCTTAGCCTAGGGTTCAATATTATTGGACAGTAGACTTATGGGCAGATATAAGCTACATTGTCGAAAATTAATTTTATCAGTGATAAAAATCACCTTTTTGATTCTCACCTGTTTTAACTCTTGTCTTTCTTAATTGGCTTCAAACTGAGATTGAACAAAAGATTCTGCTTATGGGATCCCGTATAAAACTCTAACACTATAATTCAGTGATTTGCAGGTAATACCCTCAACTTTATGTAACATCTCAGCAATTTTTCTCTTTACCCACGCCCCTGTCATGATCCTGTATTCCTTCATTTGTGGACAATCAGATCATAACCTTGATCCAGGTGTCCTCAATCCCTTGCAGTCTACCCACTTTTTCACTTAGCAATCCATTCCGACTTGGCCCTGACACATCCAGCTCTGCCCCATGCCAAATTTTAAAATCCATTTTTTTTTTAACTTCAACCTTCAAAATATCTATCTCTCTTTTTCCTTCACTTTACTCCAGGTCCACCAGGTCTGTTCTGTGGACTTTCATCCTTTCACATAGAGCCTCTATTCTGCGGTTCATCAATCAATAACTCCCTGGCTTACAATTTGAACTCCTTCCACCTTGGTTCCTTAGCTGTCTACCTTAAAGCAAATCCCTATCATCAATGAATCCAAACATTCACATTCACATTTAGTAGCTGTGTACTAATGGAGAAAAATCACTATTCTCTAGATTGATGCCACCCTTGAGATAAGGCCTTAAATTTCAGCTGGATCTTCCTTGATTTCCTTTAATCTTTGAATATTTCCCTGGTCTGGGTCTGCTGAATTCACAGCTACTACAAACTACCAGATTCCCTGAACATATAATTAACCCTTTTCTCCCACACTCTTTGAATCTGACTTTATTTTTCACACTACAAAAACAATAATGGTCACTGAGAATTTCCATGAGCTGTTACCCACCCCTTTACAAATAATCAAACAACCTTTCTTATCTCCCTCTTACTGGTCTCAAAGCAGCCTTCTCCCTTAAACAAGGTTCCAGTCACTCAACCTCTAAGACTCTGACCACATCTATAGGCTCCTCTATCCAATTTCTCTTTCATTATGGCCATTTCTTCCTAGTTTGTGAGGATAGAAATAGGCTCAAGTCTCTTCTAACTGAAAAAAATTTTTTTTTCCTTTATCCCACTACTTATTATCTGTAAGCTATTTTCCTTTAATAAATGAACTTATACAATGCCTCCACATACCTCTTATTCCATCTTTTCAACTCATTTCAGGCAACTATTTTTGGGTTCCTATCATGCTTAGTTTTCTAGTGACTTTGACACTAATGGCCATGCTTTCCTTGAAGCTTTTTATCCTCTAGGTTTCCTTATGACCTTTTTCTTCTTCTTCTTTGCTTTTTACTTTATTCTTTCTTCTGATTGTCCTTTACTTGCTTTGATAATTACTTATTGTACTTCCTGGCTCTCCTTCTACCATATGCCTCTTAAGTGCTTAATGTTCCCAGAGGGTTCTGTTCTCAGTCCTTTTTTTATTGTGAGTCCCCACTCTGTGTGATTTATCTGTGTTCACAACTTCATCTACTATGTATAAATATTTGGCTTCAAAAGCCTTATCTCTTACTAAGACTCTCTCCTGGTTTGTACCAGAGATGTTCACCACACATGTCCATCTAAAATCTTTTATATGAAACTCAAATTGAGCTTTCTCCCAAGAAATTCATTGTCATCAAACATAAAGCCTGACTCTTTCCCTTTATTTATTAGCTCAGTAAAAGCAGCTTAATCTATAGAGTAGAACATACCAGAAATCTGTAAGCCATTTTTCCTCCATTAGGCTCATACCAACTTCCACTATGTCTTTCTTTCCTATTTTCTTAATATGTCTCATATCGGTCACCTTCTTTCCATGTTTGTTATAATTTCCCTAATTTTTGCATTCATATACCTTGCTTAGAAAATTGCAGATGTTTCCTGATTGTTTTTCTCTATCTATCCTCATCTCTACCCAACCCACCTGACATCAGGGAGATCTTTCTAATATACACACCTAACTATGCTACTTTCTGGCTCAAGATCACCCCCTAGCTCCCACTGCCCTTAGAAAAAAATTACAAATTCTTTGAAAAAGGCTGGAAGACCAATTATTTGGCTGTGGCCAAGCCTGCTAGTCAGAATCAACACGTTTGGTTACCTAAATTAGAAGACTTAGCCAAGGTCACATACCTGGCAAATTGCGGGATAAGGATTGAAACTCCACACCCAATGCTTTCTTCATTGCTTCATCCCACCCACACCATCACATTAGAGAAACTGAGAAGTGTCATAAGAATCTAAAAGCTATGAACAACAGCCCAGTGCTCCCAGTCACTTCCATGTTCTAAGATCTACAAGTTACTGTTTTTTTGGTAAGCCAAGGAGAGTCACCATTACCAGATGAAAACTAATCAGTTTAGGTAGAGGCCGCTTCCTGATCCCTGTGAGCTCTTGGAGGTAGAAGAAGGTTCCATGATAGCTGAATATTAATTAGAACTTCTACAAAACAAGGAATATGAAGTGGCTATCCCAGAAGGGACACCTTTGTTTGCAATCAATTTCTATGCAGCCCCAAATTTTTCCTAACTTGGATTCTTTTCAAGTGTCCCACTTTTAGGTAAGACATTTTAAAACCTTAAATTTCATTTATGTAAGTGGGTGGGTATTGGTGATGGACAGGGAAGCCTGGCGTGATGCAGTCCATGGGGTTGCAAAAAGTTAGACATGACTGAGTGACTGAACTGAACTGGGTAGGTGAGAATACTTTGAGTTTGCTTAGCATTTGGATTACATGAATCACTTTCATGCCCTTAAAAAATTAAAGTGAAATTTTCAGTGCTCCTGGCCTATCAGAGCCATGTCATTTAAACCCTTCTTTTCAGTTTTCCTTTTAGGGCTGTTTCCATGTCAGAATCTCCTCCTGGCTTCTAATTATGAAGAGAGAGAAATCTAAAGGCATCTATAAGACGCAACCCATGCCACCCAGTCATCTCAGGACAGAATCGACCTCAAAAGCTCTTCCCCAAATTTTCTAAGTTCTAGCTTATTTCGCAAAACTCTTGGACTTATTCCTATGCCATGCACTGCCAGAGGACACTGTCTACAACAGACGCAGCAGAAGTTCAGCACCTCATAACCAGAACTTGCTGGGACCCGTTTCTCAGCTTTTTGACCTGAGACAGGGAGAGAGGAGTGCCAGCCTGTTCCACGGAGGTGTGAGAGTGCAGTTACTAACGCAGCAGGAACCAGCAGCAGACTCCAGCCATAATGGCAGGTTTTGTGAAAGAGCCTGGAGGTGTCTGCTGCACCTCACACTAATTTTTTTTCTCTCATAAAGAAGTTGGTGCAAAGTCATTTAATCACTGAGTGTTAAGTGAATACCTAATTATGTTAGGCTGGTGAATTCTTGGCTCCCAGGGGCTGGTAGAGTTTGGTTTTTATCCTTCTTTATAGCACCCACTTTGCCTTTTTCTCCTCACTCACTCTCAGCTATATGTTTCTTTTAGGTTACTTTTTGAGAAAGCTGTATTGAAGAAAATAGTTATTCAATGATGAATCAAATAATGGGAATAGTCTTTAAAGTTTTCAAAAACTGTTTAAAAACCGAAAACTGTGATATAGTAGGTGAATGAGAGTTATGGAATGTAAAGAATACAGATTTAAATTCCACCTTCACCATTTGCTAGCCACTTGCCTCGGGCAAATTAGTCAAATTTTGTGAACCATAGTTTCTGGAAAATGAATACAAGAACTTTTATCTTCACCCACCTGGCCAGCAAGTTTAGAATTCCTGCAGGCTCATTTCTAAGCCTTCTAGTCTTACTTACATTTTATTCCTTGGTGATCTCAATCATTCCTATGATTTTAATTGCTACTTTTGTAAAGTCACCTCAGAAATGTCTGTCTTTGACACATCTCTCCTCTGATCTGCTGGTATGTCTTATGACCTATCTGTTAATTCCACTTGGATGCCACCTCAGACTCTCTCCTGGCCAATACGGGCTTCTTCAAGGATTCTCTATCACAAGATATGACTTCAGCATCCATGCCATTCCACAAGCCAAAACCTTTGGCATTGTCCTTGACTGTTTCCTCTCCATATCCCCAATATTCAATCAATCAGCAACTTTATCAAGTTTACCTCCTAGTATTTATTGAAATGCACAATTTTCCCATCTCCTTGAATGCCACACTATTACAAGCTACTATCATTTCTCACCTGTAGCATCGTCCAAACTGACTGCTCTGTATGCACCATTGCCAACTTTCTCCAATTCATTTTCCTCTTAACATCCAAAATAATCCTGCAAAATAAAAATGTAATTCTGTTACTGTCATCTACTAAAAACAGTTACATGACTCTTCGTTGCTCACAATGGAGGGCAAAATCCCTTCCAAGGCCCACAGTTTTGTTTTGTTTTGGTAAATTATTTATTTTAATTGGAGGCAAATTACTTTACAATATTGTAGTGGTTTTTGCCATACATTCACATGAATCAGCCATGGGTGTACATGTGTCCCCCACCCTGAACCTCCCTCCCACTTCCCTCCCCATCCCAACCCTTAGGGTCATCCCAGTTCACTGGCCCTGAGCACCCTGTCTCATGCATTGAACCTAGACTGGCGATCTACTTCACATATGGTAATACACGTTTCAATGTTATTCTCTTAAATCATCCCACTCTCACCTTCTCCCACAGAGTCCAAAAGTCTGTTATTTACATCTGTGCTTTGCTGTCTCACATATAGTGTCATCATTACCAACTTTCTAAATTCCATATATATGTGTTGTTGGTATTGGTATGTCACTTCAGTCGTGTCCAACTCTGTGTGACCCCATAGACGGCAGCCCATCAGGCTCCCCCACCCCTGGGATTCTCCAGGCAAGAACCCTGGAGTGGGTTGTCATTTCCTTCTCCAATATATGTGTTAATATACTATATTGTGTCTTTCTTTCTGACTTACTTCTCCCTGTATAATAGGCTCCAGTTTCATCCACCTCATTAGAACTGATTCAAATGTATTCTTTTTAATGGCTGCGTAATATTCCATTGTGTATATGTGCCACAGCTTTCTTATCCATTCGTCTGCTGATGGACATCTAGGTTGCTTCCATGTCCTGGCTATTACAAACAGTGCTGCAATTAACATTGGGGTACACATGTCTCTTTCAATTCTGGTTTCCTTGGTGTGTATGCCCAGTAGTGAGATTGCTGGGTCATAAGAGAGTTCTATTTCCAGTTTTTTAAGGAATCCCCACACTGTTCTCCATAGTGGCTGTACTAGTTTGCATTCCCACCAACAGTGTAAGAGGGTTCCCCTTTCTCCACACCCTTTCCAGCATTTATTATTTGTAGACTTTTGGATAGCAGCCATTCTGACTGGTGTGAGATGGTACCTCATTGTGGTTTTGATCTGGATTTCTCTGATAATGAATGATGTTGAGCATCTTTTCATGTGTTTGTTAGCCATTTGTATGTCTTCTTTGGAGAAATGTCTGTTTAGTTCTTTGGCCCATTTTATGAGTGGGTCATTTTTTTTCTGGTATTTAGGTACATGGACTGCTTGTATATTTTGGAGGTTAATTCTTCATCAGTTGCTTCTTTTGCTATTATTTTCTCCCATTCTGAAGGCTGTCTTTCCACCTTGCTTATAGTCTCCTTTGTTGTGCAAAAGCTTTTACTTTTAATTAGGCCCAATTTGTTTATTTTTGCTTTTATTTCCATTACTCTGGGAGGTGGGTCATAGAGGATCCTACAGTGATTTATGTCAGAGAGTGTTTTGCCTATGTTTTCCTCTAGGAGTTTTATAGCTTCTGGTCTTAAGTTTAGATCTTTAATCCATTTTGAGTTTATTTTTGTGAATGGTGCTAGAAAGTGTTCTAGTTTCACTTTTTTACAAGTGGTTGACCAGTTTTCCCAGCACCACTTGTTAGAGATTGTCTTTTCTCCATTGTATATTCTTGAAAGGCCCATAAATTCTGATCTCTGCTTATTTCTTGGGTTTTACTTGCAATTTTGCCCTTCATTGCTCCATGAACTCTAGTTTCATTGGCTTTTTCTTTTCAAGTGGATCCTGTTTTTTCCTGCCACAAGGTTTTTGCACACACAATTTTCTTTGCCGCAAGCACTATTCCAACTCTCAGTGCTACTGAACACAAACACACATCTCATATTTACAGTTAGTTTCTACCCATCTCAGGTAACAAGAGTTCTGACAGTATTTCCTCCAGAAAGCCCCTCACCCAAGCTTTCCCATGCATTTGTGTAGGTTGCACCATACACAAGAGCATCTGGTTGAGGGGCTAGTTATGAATGCAAGTGATCCACACGCCATTCTCTAATCCCTGTATTCCAGCACAGAACCACATGTCCTAGACATCTATATTTAATCCTTTCCAAGGTGTTGTGAGTGCTAGTCATCAGCATCTGTCCTACATCTGTTGTTGTTTAGGCACTAAGTTGTGTCTGACTCTTTGTGACCTCATGGACTGTAGCCTGCCAGGCTTCTTTGTCCATGGGACTTCCCAGGCAAGAATCCTGGAGTACGTTGCCATTTCCTTCTCCAGGGGATCTTCCCAGTGCAGGAATCAAACCCAACATCTCTTGCTTGGCAGGCAGATTCTTTACCACTGAGTCACTGGAGAAGCCCTCATACAACTATGTCAAAGCTCTGTGTTTCTTAGAGACAAAGATGTAGAGAACAAGTGTACGGACACCAGGGTGGGGAGAAGTGGAGGTAGGATGAATTGGGAGATTGGGATTGACATGTATATACTATTGATATCATGCATAAAATAGACAACTAATGAGAACCTACTGTGGAGCTCAAGGAACTCTACGCAGTGTTCTGTGATGAGCTAAATGGGAAGGAAATCCTGAAAAGAATGGGTATGTGTGTAGCTGATTGACTTTGCTGTGCAGTAGCAACTAACACAATGTCAAAAAGCAACTATACTCCAATAAAAATTAATTTTTAAAAAGTTCCATATTTCTTGCTACCATAATACCATTCATAGTGCTTCACACAATTCAAATTTTATATTTACTTGTATACACATATGTCCATGCTCAAATGCTAAGTCATGTCCAACTCTTTGCAACCCCATGAACTGTAGCCCACCAGGTTCCTCTGTCCATGGGATACTGGAGGGGGGTTGCCATTTCCTCCTCCAGAGGATCTTCCCAACCCAAGGATCAAACCCATGTCTCCTGTGTCTCCTGCCTTGGCTGGCAGATTCCTTACCACTGAGCCACCTGGGAAGCCTGGTTAGTTGTATAAGGGTATGTTTTTAATGTCTGTTTTAGCTTCCAGGAACTATCTTTCATTTAGTCACCATTTTATCCATTGACTAATATAATCTTTGACATCTACTAAGTGTTCAATAAATATGTATGGAATGAATTAATAATAAATGAGAACATTACCGTGAGGGTAGAGTTTTGTTTGTGAAAGCAGCACATGTTTGCCTAAAACCAAGGAAATACTCAAATGAGTAAAACCAAGAAAATACTCAAATGAGTATTTGTTTGAAAATGAAACAAATATTAAATGACATGGCACTCAAATATTAAATGACTCAGTTGCAGTCACAGCAATACAAAGTGGGCAGTGTGAGGTCAAGTCTTCAAGGTGATCACTCAGTTTATGGAGAAGCTCTGGGAATATGTCCACAAGGGTCTTTGGAGCATGAACATGTCTATTTGGGACATGAGACCCCTGTAATTCTTGTCCAGTAATATGTCCAAGACAACAAACTGGGAAGAGTGGGCTTCAGGGACTTCTGCTTGCTCTTTACCCTTAAAATATGGTCAGATAAAGCTAGTCATTTGATTGGTACCACTTAGAAAAATTAAACCAAAGGCAGGAGTCCAGTAAGACCTCAGTTGCCATCTTAGATAAAAATCATTATGATCATCAGGGCTTGCGTATATTGAGTACTTTTGTGACAGGCATTATGGTAAGTGCTCTACATGCATTATTCATTTCACCTACAACAATCCTATGATGTATTAAGTTGAGTTATATGAAGTTGTCAATATCTGACCCATTTGCCCCACCAAAATGGTAATTTTATATGTTTCAGTCTAACAGATACATTACCTCCGTTTTAAACATGAGTGTTTGGGCTGTGAGAGTTGGACCATAAAGAAGGTGAAAGGCCAAAGAATTGATGCCTTCAAACTATGGTGCTGCAGAAGACTCCTGAAAGTCCCTTGGACAGCAAGGAGATCAAACCACTCAATCTTAAGGAAAATCAACCCTGAATACTCATTGGAAGGACTGATGCTAAAGCTGAAACTCTGTATTTTGGTCATCTGATGTGAACAGCTGACTTATTGGAAAAGTCCCTGATGCTGGGAAAGATTGAGGGCAGAAGGAGAGGACATCAGAGGATGAGATGGCTGGTTCACATCACCAAATGGACGTGCACTTGGGCAAACTCTGGGAGATGGTGAGGGACGGGGAGGCCTGGCATGCTGCAGTCCATGGGGTCGCAAAGAGTTGGACATGACTGGGCAACTGAATAACAGCAATCTGAAATTTCAAGAGCCAGGATTTGAATCCAGCTAAGCTTCTAGGATTAGATGGTGAACAGTCCTGACTTGTCTCCTGAGGGGCAAGTCATAGACAGGAACTAGAAGCCAAGAATCATTATTACTCTATTTTAATCTTTATGGCTTCTCCATATTTACTGTTTCAGTTCAACCAACTGTGGTTGTGGTGATTCATGGTAAAAGTCTGTACAATAAAATGGACTGTGTGTGTCTTTTTTCAGGAAGACTAAACCCTACTTCCTATCCAGGTCTGGACCTGGATAGAGTTTCTGACAAGAGCCAACACCCAGAGCATCTGCATTCATGTTCTTCCTACAAAATCAGCTGCTGGGAAATATGAAGATCTTCTCAGGTCTCTGTCTTGGCCAGGTCAGAACCTTGTCACCAGCAACACAGAACTGACAGGAACTTTACAGGTCCCATGCTCCAGGTATCTCTTTTTGAAAATTAGAAAGTTAATTAAACAAGCATTTACTGAGCACCTACTAGAAGCCAGGGACTATGCTAGCTCTCAGTCCCAAAGGTGTGAACCAGAGAGATACAACTCCCTGTGGAATTTACAAATTGAGCAGGGGAAGCATGATAAAAGGCAAGATCCTGTATTACAATTATAACAGTGAAGATGGCCAGATATGGGAATTTCCTGAGAAACTGACTTGAGTGGTATGAACACACTAGGCTAACAGAGAGTAGTAGCTGCTTAAGTGAAGTGGTCTTCTCAGGGTCACTTCATTAGCTGTATAACATAGCACAACTTACAAGCCTCTCTGCCTCAGCAGTAAACAGCATAATGTTTGTTATTTGATAGACTTATGAGCGTTAAATGGGCACGTATACAGAAAACATTTAATGCACAATAGCTGCTCAATAAGTGTCTGTTTCCTTCCCACATTTTTCCTGGTCTGGAATATTTTCTGCTATATGATATTGCATTTATTAGGACACAGAGCCCTTCAGGGTCAATAATTTCACTCTCTTTTGATATCTGTTTAACTTGTGGCAATGCTGCAGACTGTGTAGCATGATTGGAAAATTATGGCCTTTCTCATTACTGGGCCAGGAGCTTTATGTCACAGCCAGGGGCTGATTGCATTCTGTTTTTCATTACAGGCTTGTTCATGTTTTCACATGATCAAAACTAGTTATAACTAACTTACAAAGTAGAAAAACTCATATTTTTCCTGGCATGTCCACTTTGCCAGAGCACTTTAGAATTACATAATGGCCAGTTAGGTAGAGAGGTACTGCTTGCGGGGGTGGGGGGGTTGTCTTTTTATCTCTAATATGCTAATTATCATTATAAATAACTTTATTGTAACAAAAGTTATTGATACTTATTATAAAATTATAATTATTACATTATAAGAGTGTTGTTATATTAATACCTATTAATGAATATGTCTTCCACACACCAGTCACTACTCTAGGTTAATCACAGGGAAAGTCCTGTGTGATTTCCTATGGAACCTAACAGTATACTATAGGTGATAGGAACCCTTTGAAGTTTATGGCAAAGTAGAGATATGACCACATTTTAGAACAGGAAGATCCTTGAGAGAATGAAGAGAATACTTTGGATACATGGATGAGAGGTGTGGAGATGAGGTAAGAGTCCAGGAGAGAAGACGAGAACCTATTTAGGGGCAAAATCGCCAAGACTGGATGAATGACTGATAGGGGAAGAGGCTGGGTAGAAAGGCAGGGGAATGCTCCACAAACCAAGAAGCAGAATTAATAAAGAAAGGCAGATTGATCCTAGAGAAGGTTGAGACTTGCAAGCTCAGTTTAGAAACTACTCCATTTAAGGTAACATTTGCATAAGTGCAATAGTTTAAGCCCCGTAACTGGATGAAAGCCCCAGGAACAGTGGATAGAGTGAGACAATGAGAGAGCAGGGAATAAACCCCTGGGGAACAGCAATATTTGAAAAGCTAACAGAGAAAAAACTTGTAAAGGAGAGGGAGAAGTGGTGTAGGAAGAAGTCAGAAAGTATTTTGGTGTTTATATATATAATTTTATAGATTTAAAATCATATACATATCAGATATATCCATGTATGCACTCTTTCTGCTTCTGCAAGAATGTAAGCTCTATGAGAGTATGAACATTTTCTATCTTTAGCACTTAGGATAGTACTGACCCTCTAATACATAATATTGACTGAATAAAGGGATGAATATCCAATGCAGCTATGAAAGTACATCCCAGAATCTGAAACAAAAGAGAAAGAACTAAACAGAAACTAATGTCAGATAACTATCTTCTAGTAAGTATATCTGTGACAACCTTTCCTCTGTCCCCTGAAATACACAGTGTCAACATGAAACAAGTCTGGTTATTGTCCATAATAAGCAGGCACTTAAGTTGAGTAGACCTAGTAAATAATTAGTGAATGAGAGAGTTTATGAACAAGTACTGGTGGTCTTTAAATGAAAACTCTAATTAGTTTATAAATCTGTATAACCTTGCCTGGAGGCACGGATGTTTCCTACCCCCCATCAGCGATCGTTTCCTCTCCCATTATATGTCTCTTTCCTCCAAGACTCTCCCTGATTGGACCAGCCACTGGGGGCTTGGTTTAGCTGCTTGCTCACCTCCTCACTGAAAGAAATTTCTCATTTTACTGCTCAGGAATTTCCCAGTTGGGAGCCTTCTCCCTCCTATACTAACATCTGTCCCCTTCAGAATTTAAAGAAACTCAGAGATCTTAGCAAAGGACGTAGACCTGTAATTAGGGCTACACCTGCTACATCCAAGTAACTGAGACTAGCTAGAGACTTAAGCCATCTGTTCAATATCAATTCAAACAGATTCTAACACCAATGTGTTATGGGAGTTTTTGCCTATTATCTGTCCATTAGTCAGAAATTACCTGTATGGGAATTGATATTATGATATCAGGGCTTCCAGGTGGCTCACTGGTAAAGAACTCATCTGTCAATGCAGGAGACTCAGGAAATGTGGGTTTGATCCCTGGGTTGGAAAAATCCTTGGGAGTAGAAAATGGCAACCCACCCCAGTATTCTTGCCTGGAAAATTCCATGGACAGAGGAGCCTGGTGGGCTACAGTCCATGGGGTCATGAAGAGTCAGACATGACAGAGCACACACATGCACACTACCTCATTGACTCTAATAAGACACCAAAAAGATGTAACAAATATTATCGACCCACTTTCCAGGGCAGAAAGAAGTGGGTTGCTGAGAACCAAGTTGTAAGAGTAAGTCAGGCCTCCTGACATTTGACTTGTGGGTCTCTTCTTTATGGCCACTATTGACTGAGGTCTCAGGTCCCAGTGGGGAGGAAAAGAAGAGCAAAGTCAATACCTTTGATTTCTTGGCAAGGCCTCTGCCTCTGTAGGCTTTCTCTCAAGCAAATCCATGCAAGCAAAGTCTCACTGGACTACGCCACCAGTTTGAAAAATACCATATGCATGAGGATACATTAACTCAAAGATGAAACCAGCATAAAGTGATGATCACACTGCAGTCACAGACTGAAGAATCTGTTCTTTTGTTGACAAAAAGTCGATAGAGTCATGATTGACCTCATTCACAACAATCAGCTAGCCCTGTGTGATTACTCCCACAATAACAAAGAAAATATAGAAATCAGATACAATGTTTTGATATCTCCTCAAACTGGAGAATTAAGATGCTTTGCCTATATTTTTCCTGGATACAGAGAAGAGAATTAGAATCGTTTACTCAACTAGCATGTATTAAACACAAACAAGTAAGCAGCACTAAATTAAACTGTGTGAAAGAGAAGGAATACTGGAAAGGTATGATTTTCTTTTGACAGCATTTCTGAGAAACAGGCAGAGAAACAAGAAATGCCATCAAAATCCCTTGTGGAAGGAGCAAACTATTACAGTGTAAGATGTATCAATAAGAAAGGATGAGATGTAAAAAAATTCATTCATTTTACAATTATTTCTTGGGCTCCTATAACATCCCCAATACTGTAAAGCACAGGACAAAGGTATTACCATTGAAAGATCTTAAAAATTATCAGAGAAGATAGGACATATGCATTAAAACTAAATAAAAATATGTGCAGTATCATATTATTTTGAGTGGGTGGTAAAGCAATTTGTGTGACTTTTAAGAAAGGAGGAAGAGGAAGTCACTCTGGATTGGTGAAATTGTAGAAAGCCCCATGGAGGTAGTAGGAATGGTCCAGGTATCAGACAAAGCATAAAAGTTTTAAATGTGAAGAGGAAACTCATTCCAGGCAAAGGTAACCATGCAAACAAACTCATGTAGATAAGAAAGCCGATGGCAGGTGGGCTATACAATAATGCTTACTATTATAATGAATGTGCAACAATCTCAGTGGCTAAACAAAATTAAAGTTTATTCCTTTTTTGTATAGAGTCAAACTCAGAGGTTCCCAGTGAATTGAGGGAGCTTCTGTCCAGCTATTTGAGGACCTGACTCTTCATCTTGTGGTTCTGTTCCTAGGTATGAAGAGTTCTCTACCTTTAGCTGATGGGTGGGAAAGAGGAGTGAGATGGACTGATTGAATATGGAAAATTTTAACAGAGTAGGTGTAGGTGTGACAGATACACCTCAATTTCACCCCCATTTCTTTGGTTACAACTCAGTCCAAACATCACACCTAACTGCAAGGCAGGAAATGTGATGTGTCCAGGAGAACATGGCAGTGACTGTGACAAACACAAAGCAGTCTCTGCCACAGTGTTTTTGGGAGAAAATACACCTAATTGACTATGGTTTTTCCACTGGTCATGTATGGATGTGAGATTTGGACTATAAAGAAAGCTGAACGCTGAAGAATTGATGATTTTGAACTGTGGTGTTGGAGAAATCCCTTGGACTGCAAGGAGATCCAACCAGTCCATCCTAAAGGAAATCAGTCCTGAATATTCATTGGAAGGACTGATGTTGAAGCTGAAACTCCAATAGTTTGGACACCTGATGCAAAGAACTGACTCATTTGAAAGAGACCCTGATGCTGGGAAAGATTGAAGGCAGGAGGAGAAGGGGATGACAGAGGATGAGATGGTTGGATGCCATCACCGACTCAATGGACATGAGTTTGAGTAAACTCCGGGAGCTGGTGATGGACAGGGAGGCCTGGCGTGCTGCAGTCCATGGGGTGCCTAAGAGTCAGACATGACTGAGCAACTGAACTGAACTGAACGCCTAATTGGCTGGTGCAGAGGAGGCTAGAGAAATAGATGAAATCAAAGATGGAAAAGTGTAAGACACAAGATTGCTCTCAAGGAGCTTAGAGAGGAAGAACGGGCACACATAAAAGGTTTGAAAACAAAATGAGCTTGATTCTCCTTGTGGTGATGCATAAAATAGATGGGAAGGGGATTTATGGTGTTGAGAGGTTTGCTCAGAGTGGCATGATCGGGGAAGGTTTCAAGGAAGATGTAGAAACAGTGCTGGGCCTCTATGGATAGAATCAGAGGGAATTCAGAGAGAAAGTATCTAGTGAATATCTCAGATGGAACAGGTATAAAGAAGAGAGGGTAAGCATTAGTACATATGAAAAAGGTAGAAAAAGAATATGAGCCTGGGCAGCAAGATAAAATTATAAAGAGGCAGAGATGAAGGGGGGAGAGGTAGCAATTTTTAAAAATGGCATTTATCCATGAGAGTCCTTTTGGCATTGGGAACAGTTCTTTATTTATAGGACTGCCACACATTGCAGGACTTTTTTCATCCCTAAACCCCACCCATCAAGTGCTGGTCCTGTCCCCGAGTGATAGTAAATTCCCCGATCCTTCCAAACTTCCCTCCTGGAGGTAGGGATAGAGCAGTAGTGCCTCTATTAAAGATATTGGCCAGAGAATAAAAAGAGATGAGGTCAGAAAAGTGGTCAGGAAGCCTTTGGTCTCTGGTCCCGATGTGAGGCTATGGAGGTTAAAGGAGAGAAAATAGCCAACAGGAAGCTACTGAGGGCCTTAAATCGAGACTGTGCTGAAAATAGTGTTCAAATCTGTTACCTCTAGGCTGGATGTCCAAGATGGTGGCACCACTAATTGGAAACTGCTTCAAATTCAACTTGAGGCATAACTCACAAAGGACTTATACCCAAATCAAGTCGATTAATCCAAATGTCACATATGGGCACTCAAATATTAAACAATAAATTCCTGAAAATTCAGGATGCTCTTAAATTAAGACCACTAAATCAGTCTCTGACCTCCTGAGGCTAGAATGGTATGTAGATGGAACTTCCCCTAATGAAAGAAATCAATCTGGCAAGAAACCAGAGAAGTTAAAGTAATTTGAAAGTGTCTATATTTCCTATCCACCCAGCCTTATTTCATGAATGTTTCCACTTTTTAGAGAGCCACTGCAGTTATCTCAGACATGTCAGGTCCTTCAATACAGATGTATCTTGTCCTGATTCCAAAATCACTGAAAATGGTTCTCTCCCAAATAATAGGATTGCTGATTTGCCAAGCTACACTTCTGTACCTATATCCTCTGCTCCTTGAGTGGCCCTTAAAATAAGTTTTTAGCTGAAGAGCATGCTGAGTGAAACAGAACTAATCTCACTGGCTAGGAATGCCTGCTGCCCCATGATGACAGAGCCTGATCTGGGCCTCACAGTACTGACGTGGGACAATCAGGGAGGTCGGTCAGATGTACCTGCAGTCCTGATGGGAAATGTCACTCAGAAAAGCCTCACCTGCAAGAGAAACATCTCAGAAAGGATGTTTGAAAATAACCATGATGAAACCAACAGACAGCACACTTAGAAGGTTTTAAAAGGGCAAAACACAAGTTCATACCAAAAAAAAAAAAAAAAACAAACCACAATTCTAAGGGAATCTCTCTCATAAAAGGAAGCAGACGATAATTTTCTCAAACTACCTGAATTCTTTTAAAAATCATCAGCAACTTTTCTGTCATGATATTCCTGAAACCAAATATCATGCAGAAGTACAGGTTTCCTCTCATGAAAATTCAGACACCCTGAGGAGGGTTCTGATGTAATTATTGGAACAAAGTAAGTGACTTCAATAGTTTATTTTCCTCCCTTTTTTTTTTTTTTTGTTTTTTTTTTGGCAAGGAAGTGCCCCCATTGAAGGAATGGGATTTTGATTGAGGAAGACATAGATAGGTAACTGACACATGTATAACTTTGAGGTTTAGGGTATTAGGAAGGTTTGCTCTTTAGGAAAAGAGAAAAGTAGGTTTTAGGAGAGAGATGGAGAAAGGAAAAGGAGCTCCTCATCCACAAATAATTAAATAATGGAAGGGAATTAGTTTCACTTTAAGACAAGGGATAACTACCATTCTTTCAACTCACAAATATTTCTCAAATGTTTACGTGGTACCAGGAAGTGCCAGGTACGAAGTATCCAACAGTAAGCAACACAAAGAAACAAACAAACAAAAAAACTGCTGTCATTTGAAAACAGGAGAAGAGATGTCATCAAATGGGAAAATCAGCAGCTTCTTTGGAGAGTAGCTGAAGTTGTAGAGCAACACAAAGGCTGGTCATGTGAGAAGGAATAAATGCCTTTGGGAACAGATACAGCAGAGGTGAAAGTAAGGAAGCTAAGGTCAGATGGCTGTGACCTCAAGAAGGTTGGAGATATTGGCTGAAAGTGGTTTGAAAAGAAAGAGAACAAAGAAGGTGTGGAACAGAGGAAATGTGTTCTTTCCCTTGATAAGTCTACTAATTTGCCTGCTTTTCATCCACTAGTGGTATGTGGTATTATATACACCTGGTTTCAATGAAATGATGAACAAACATTTGATCGAAGGCTGATGATCAGCCTGATATATTCGCTTGCTTAAACCTTCTACGATATCACAACACTCTGCCAATTGCTCCTTTTGGTTTTAGCAGCCTGTGTACTTTTCGATCTTGTAAGGGATCATCTAGGAATCTCTTTAGAATCAATTAATCAGTCATCAGTATTAAGAAATGGCTATTGGACACCTGAGGAATTACACTTTAAAGGTCAATAGCAACTTTTACAGGAAAATTCAGACCTGTTCATTCCACTCTGACTATATGGACAGACTTCTTTGCTTTTCATCAAATATTCTGAGTTCTCCCACCCCAGGGAGTTTGCAATTGTTTCCTCTAAAAATCTTCCCAGAGAGACATACAACTTATTCTTTTTACCTCCTCTTCCATCATTTTGTTCAAATGTTACCATTTCAGCAACACCAGGCCTGAAATCTCATTTAAAATTGCAGCCTCACAGCATTCCCATCCTTCTTCCCCTCCTCTATTTTTCCACAGCACTTACTACCCACAACACACTATATAATTTACTTTTTAAATTATATATATCTCTCCATCTCCAGCCAAGAATGAAAGCTCTGTGAATGTGTACATGTATTTTTGTTTTCTTTACTTTTACTTCTCTATTTCAGTGCCTGATGTGGAATAAATTATTTGTTGAGTGAATGAATGAAAATTATGGTTCATTCTATCTCTGAAAAAGTGGGCCTAATAAAGAAACTTCTTGAAGAACTTCCAGTCTCTGAGTTTTTGGTAATTGGTTCTAGAGTGGGATTATAACCAACATAGTTCATAAATATCTAATGTCATACCTATATTGAGAAATCTCATCAATAGAACCAAAGGTGGCCTAGAAAGAAGGAAAGAAGAGGGGAGGAGGAGACACAGTGAAAGACAAGTGGAGAAACAAAACCACTGAGGAGTGAATGTGCAATGAGAAAGATGGCACATGGTTAAAAGCAAGAGAAGACTAAGCATGTGACGAAGTGACAAATGGGCTGCCCTCTGCCATTTTCTCACCTTTCATGTCACTGAGGAAGTGGGGGAAGAGGGCATGCCACATCTGGGTGGAAGCTTCCACTTGCCAGTTCCTCTTGCCATTTCCATTGTGGGAGGCAGTGTCTGTTCTGATAGCTATGCTTTCACTGAACTCGGCAAGATCAGGTGAATTAATTACCCTTTGAGCCAACTGCTCACAGAAGATTGCTTAGAGAATTAAATTCATTTGAGAGTGCATTATTTACAGACAACATGCTCCTCTGAAGGGACTGTTAGGATGCTTAAGAGTTGTTTTTATTAGGTCTTGTATTCAAGACTGCATTTTAGCTGTGTGCTTTCTAAATAGGAGCAAAGCTTCAAATTATGTCAAAAGAGATTTCATATACAAATATTAGCATTTTATCCAGTGTAGTGCATTTAGCACATAAAGCAAGGTTAACTTTTACTTTCCTAGAGATATTTAAGCTCCCTCGGCCCCCATTATGTTCCAACAAAACATAAATTGTGAAGTCTACTGTTGTTTCACTGTATATAGCCCTTCCACATCACCTTCAAAAAGGAAATCTTTGAGTTTCTGTGTAGCTTTTTCCTTTGATGACTTTGCATCAAGACAGATTTTAAAGCAGACAAGGCTTATCAAGTTTGTTGAATCAGTACTGCAGTTGACACCACTATTTGGTACCACACCAATTCTTGAAGCAGTATACCGCTCTCCACTTTACTTTGGAGGGTTATGTGTAAGCTTTATGTAGTGTTAAGAAAACAGTTTTAGGGTATTACAGTTCAAAATTTAAATCCAATCTTATAATTCACTATAACCTTGAATATACTCACCCCTAGAATGGATCATCTCTATCACATAACATTAGGAGTATTAAAGTCCAAAAGTGCCTAGTATGGCCTGTCACACGTGTGGGTTTCAATGGGAAGTAATTTCATCACTCCTCTCCCTTCTCATCCTGTATGACATTTTTGTCTTACTCAAAGCTGCCATAGATCTGGGTTCTACAAATCCCTGCTTCTTCTCAAATACAACATGATCTCATTCAAAGTACATGAATGGAATTGGAAAGCTGACTTGGCACAGTTCTATGAAGATGTTCTCATCAGACAGTGAGTCACTTAAGCTGTAGTTTAGGAGAAAACTCCCACCTAGCAAGAGACAATCCCTGTTTTGCTTTCCTTTTTAAGTAAATGTAACCTTATAAATTTGGGCTTATAAATATAAGGTTATAAAGTTGGCCAAAAATTTTGTTTGTTTTTCTCTGTAACATCTTATGGAAAAATCTGAATGAACTTTTTTGCCAACCAAATACCATATGATCCAGCAACCCCACTCTTAAGCATATATTCAGAAAAGATGAGGGCTTCCCATGTGGTTCAGTGGTGAAAGAATTCACCTACAAAGGCAGGAGTCACAGGAGACCTGGTTTCGATTTCTAGTTCTAGAAGAACCCCTGGAGGAAGGCATGGCAACACACTCCAGTATTCTTGCCTGGAGAATCCCATGGACAGAGGAGATTGGTGGGCTACAGTCCTTAGGGTTGCAAAGAGTCAGACACAACAGAGCATGCACGCATACCAGAAAAGATGAAAACTCTAATTAAAATAGATGCAAGTAGCCCAATGTCCATAGCAGCATTATTTACAACAGCCAAGACATAGAAGCACCCTAAATGCCCATCAACAGATGAATGAATAAAGAAAATGTGGTGCCTATATACAATGGAATATAACTCAGTCATCAAAAAGAATGAAGTAAGGCCATTTGAAGCCACCTAGATGTATCTAGAGATTGTCATGCTAAGTGCAGTAAGTCAGATATAGAAAGACAAATATTGTGTGATATCTCTTACAGATAGAATCTAAAAAAATGGTACAAATAAGCTTATTTACAAAACCGGAATAGACTCACAGACACAGAAAGCAAATTTATGGTTCAGTTCAATCGCTCAGTTGTGTCCGACTCTTTGCGACCCCATGAATCACAGCACACCAGGCCTCCCTGTTCATCACCAACTCCCGGAGTTCACTCAGACACATGTCCATTGAGTCCGTGATGCCATCCAGCCATCTCATCCTCTGTCGTTCCCTTCTCCTCCTGCCCCCAATCCCTCCCAGCATCAGAGTCTTTTCCAATGAGTCAGCTCTTCGCATGAGGTGGCCAAAGTACTGGAGTTTCAGCTTTAGCATCATTTCTTCCAGAGAAATCCCAGGGTTGATCTCCTTCAGAATGGACTGGTTGGATCTCCTTGCAGTCCAAGGGACTCTCAAGAGTCTTCAACACCACAGTTCAAAAGCATCAATTCTTTGGCACTCAGCCTTCTTCACAGTCCAACTCCCACATCCATACATGACTACTGGAAAAACCATAGCCTTGACTAGATGGACCTTAGTCAGCAAAGTAATATCTTTGCTTTTGAATATGCTATCTAGGTTGGTCATAACTTTTCTTTCAAGGAGTAAGCGTCTTTTAATTTCATGGCTGCAGTCACCATCTGCAGTGATTTTGGAGCCCAAAAAAATAAAGTCTGACACTGTTTCCCCATCTATTTCCCATGGAGTGATGGGACCGGATGCCATGATCTTCGTTTTCTGAATGTTGAGCTTTAAGCCAACTTTTTCACTCTCCTCTTTCACTTTCATCAAGAGGCTTTTTAGTTCCTCTTCACTTTCTGCCATAAGGGTGGTGTCATCTGCATATCTGAGGTTATTGATATTTTTCCCAGCAATCTTGATTCCAGCTTGTGCTTCTTCCAGCCAAGCGTTTCTCATGTACTCTGCATAGAAGTTAAATAAGCAGGGTGACAATATACAGCCTTGATGTACTCCTTTTCCTATTTGAAACCAGGTTACCAAAGGTTACCAAAGGGCAAAGAGGGTAAGAGAGGGATAAATTAGGAGCTTGGGATTAGTAAACACACACTACTATATAGAAAATAGACAAACAAAAACGGTCAACTATATAGTACAGGAAAGTAAATTCTATGTTTTCTATGTTTGGGGATAACCTATAATAGAAAAGAATCTGAAAAAGAGTAGATGGATGGGTATAGATAACTAAGTTACTTTGCTGTACACATGAAACTAACAAAACATAGTAAGTAAAAAATACTTCAATTAAAAAAAAACTACAATTATCTCTTCAGTTGAAGAGGACATCCTTATTTAACCCAAATACTAAGTTTTATCTAATTATTTCTATTTATAGTTTTTCAGTTCAGATCAGTCACTCAGTCATGTCAGACTCTTAGCAACCCCATGGACTGCAGCACACCAGGCCTTCCTGTCCATCACCGGCTCCCGGAGCTGACTCAAACTCATGTCCATTGAGTCAGTGATGCCATCCAACCATCTCATCCTCTGTCATTCCCTTCTCCTCCTGCCTTCAATCTTTCCCAGCATCAGGGTCTTTTCAAATGAGTCACCTCCTCGCATCAGGTGGCCAAAGTATTGGAGTTTCAGCTTCAACATCAGTCCTTCCAATGAACATTCAGGACTGATTTCCTTTAGGATGGACTGGTTGGATCTCCTTGCAGTCCAAGGGACTCTCAAGAGTCTTCCCCAACACCACAGTTCAAAAGCATCAATTCTTTGGTGCTCAGTTTTCTTTAAAGTCCAACTCTCACATCTGTACATGACTGCTGGATAAACCATAGCCTTGACCTATCAATAATTCCTTTTAGAAACTGTTTAGACTTTTTGTAGCATCTTGTTCTTGTATATTTTTAATTTTTTCTGTCATGTATTTAATCATTTCAGACATACCTCTCAGATTGTTCAATAATCTGAAACTCTTAATAACCCAATTCCCTGATGTTTGGAGCATCTGCTGACTCCTGCATTTGGTAGAATGCTTCCCTGTATTATTTAACTTATTTAATCTTTAATATACTTTATCTGTGAAAGATAAGTGCAGAAAAGGTTGAGGCTTTAATTCTGAAGAATGGTTTTATATTTGTTTCTGTCACTCAAAATATCAGCAGCATGGGACTGAATTTTATATTAATTTCTTAATTTGGCATCTCTCAGGACAAGAATCTAGTATAAATTCTAAACACTACCCTTGTGATTCATAGACCTGGCTTAAAATAAATCAGGAATGACTCTTTTTTTCTATCCAGGAGCCAGGCTAAGACATACAAATGTCCTTGCCATCTTCCTGTGATCCTTCGGAGATTGTTCTTAAAATTCACATTTCCACTCGAAGTTATAGCATTTTAATGGTTCTGACTTACACATGTACAAGTATGTTAAAAGACGTACTGTTAGTTCCAGATGTTTGCCTCTTAGATCCAAGGTTTCATGCTTTTTACCAACATGAATATAGACAGTTAAAACATGGGCTTTCAAATTAGGCCTCGTTAGAGTAACTAGGATTGAATTTACCATCTCATCCTATACAACTATACATGAACTTGGGTGAACTCTGGGAGATGGTGAGGGCCAGGAAGGCCTGGGGTGCTGCAGTCCATGGGGTGCAAAGAGTTGGACATGATTCTGCAACTGAACAACAACGTATACAACTATGAAACTTAACAAAATACATGAGACTACTGTTTATAGGTACAAATAATAGGTAGAGGAGAACCGTGAGAGAAGGGAAATGCTTTCACTGAGCCTGTGTTCACAACTGCTTTTCCAGGGAACCCATGGTGCCATTTCTAAAAGGTACAGTCAGAGCAAAGCAAAAGACTTACTACTGAGGAGGCCGAGATCTGAGTTTATGGCAGACCATATCATAAAAGAGGAAAACCTACATAGATATTAGGACCGCGAGATCTGCAGGGAGGTTCCCCTTCAGTTTCTAGTTAAGGGCTGGACTGAGTTTGCACAAGGTAAAACTCTATGAAGCCTATAAGAGAGTGGCTTCAACAGGGAAAAAATTGAATTAAGAAAACCAAAGGTCATGTAGTGCAGGCAGATGTTGAAGTGCCAGCCCGGCCAAGGTGGAGAGACCTCACTCAGCACCTCTTTATTAATTTGTGACTCCACAAGTAGTACATGTTAGAAGAAAGAACCAAGCCCCAGAGCAGGAGTCAAAATATTTTCTGTAAAGAATTAGACAGTAAATATTTTAGGGATTGCAGACCACATATAGTCATCTTTCTTCCTCCTTTCCCATCTTTCCTCCTTCTCTTTCTGTTATTAAAAACAAACAAAAAACAAAACAACAACAAAAAAAAAAACCCCACCATTTTTAACTATGGGCCATACAAAAACTATTTGAAGGCCATGAAGAGAGGTTGCTATTGGCTGACTTGTGTCTTTCCAAAAAAAGATAATTTGATGTGCCCATCCCCAGTATCTCAGAATATAACGTTAAGTGAAAAGAAGGTGTTAACAGAGGTAACCCCATTAAAGTGAGTTTAACAGAGTGGGTCTTAATCCAGTAGGACAGCTGTCCTTATGAAAAAGAGAAACCTGGCTGCAGACATCGTGGACGACCACCACATGAAGACAAACGCAGAATTTGGGTGATTATAAGCCAATCAATGACAGTGATTTCCAGCAAACCACAAAGAAACAGACTCCCTCACATCCCTCAAAAGCAACCAACTCTTCTCACACATTGACCTCAAACTTCTAATCTTTAGGACTATGAAATAATTTTCAGTTGTTTAAGCTATGCAATTTGTGGCACTTTGTTACAACTCTAGAAAACTCATATAGCAACCAAGAACAGGCAGAAAGTACAGAGAAAGAGACCTTTGAAAGAGCAAGGTCCACTAGGTTAGATTTATATAAATGTGGGCTTTTCACCTAGTATGCATGGTGTGGAGTGGAAGAAAGTTGTAGCCTTACTGACTTGAGGAAGAAAATGGGTCTGGTAAAGCAGCTGGAGGGATAAAATAAAAATGACATAGAGAATGGGGCCATGGAGGGTTGGGATACGCCCCTATATCTGAACACACATTCTGCCCAGTGCTTAGCTGACAACTGAAATACACATTCATGGGGAAAACTTTAGGGTGCCTGGTGAAAACAGAAGTTGAAAGCTATGACAGAATAGTTCAGCTACTGACCACCACAGAGAAGATACTGTTTGGAGTTTAAATCCAACCTAATTAACTTGCTAGAACAAAAATCAACACTCAACAGAAGAAAAAGCAGAATTCAATCCTCTAAAACTTAACAGTGTCCAGTTTAGAAAAAAAAAATACTAGACTTATCAAAAAAATCAGAGAAATGTGCCTAAAGTCAAGAGAGGAAGCATTCAATAGAAACTGATACTCCCAAGAATCAAATGGTAGAAATAGCAATAAAAATTTTAAATCAGCTACTTTATTTTTTTATTGAAGTATAGCTGGTATACAATGTTGTACCAATGTATGCCATACAGCATAGTGACTCAGATTTATACATGTATACATTTTTTTAAAATATTCTTTTCCATTATGCTTTATCCTAGGAGATTGGATATAGTTCCCTGTGCTATATACTAGGACCTTTTTGTTCATCCATTTGAAATGTAATAGTTTCCATCTACCAACTTCAAATTCCCACTCCATCACTCTCCCTCCCCTTTCCTCCTTCACAAGTCTGATCTTTATGTCTGTGAGTCTAAAATAGACACTTTAAATGTCAGGATGTAAAAGAATTTATGATAAGTATCAATAATCATATGAGGAATGTCAGCAAAAAATGGAAACAATAAAAAATTAAAATACCAGAATTAAAATGTGCAATCACTGAAATAAAAAATTTAATGGAAAATCTTACAAGAATATTTGGCAGAAAAGAAAACAGTTAATTTGAAGATATATTAATGTAAATAGTCTAGTAGGAAGAACAGAAAGAAAACAATTGATATAGAGACAGTATGACACATAGGAAAATATTAATCTGATTAATATTCATCATTAGATGCTCAGGAAGAAAATAAATATAAAATGGAAAGAAGATGTATCTGAAAAATAATAGCTAAAATTTTCTCAAGTTTAAGGGAAAATATCAAAATGACAGAATCAAGAATCTTCACCAATGCCAATAAACACAAACAGAATCTCATCAAGGCATATTATAATCAAACTAGTGAAGACAAAAGACAAAGATAAAAATCTTAAAATCAGACTAAGGGAAAAAGACACATAATATGCAGGAAAACAGTAAGATCTACTATGGCGAGTTTCACATTAGAAAGAATAAAGGTCAGATAAAAATCTTACACTGCTGGAAAAAAATTGTCATCCCAGAACCTTAAATCCAGTGAAAATGTTCTTTAAATATGTGACAGAATATTCAAAGAAAAAAACTGGGGTGATAATTCACATCCAGCAGATCTATACTACTGAAAATGCTAAAAGAGTTTCCTCAGGATGAAGAGAAATGACAGTAGATGGAAAGACATGAGGACCATCAAAAATGTAAATAAAAGGATTTTATTTTTCCCTTTACTCAGTATTTTATTTTTTATTGAAATAAATTTTACAGAACATAGCATTCATGATTGAGCCATTTTGGAGTGTGAATGTAGGTGGTTTTAGGGTATTCTCAATGTTAAGCAACCATCACCATTGTACATTTGCAGAATTATTTTCTTCACACCAAAAAGAAACCCTGTACTACTTATTAATATGTAGCCATTCCTATTCCCTCTTTATGCTATCCTGTGGCATCCACTAATCTCCTGTCTCTATGGATTTGCCTATTCAGGCATTTCCTATAAATGGAACCATATAAAATATACACCTTTGTGTTTGAATTATTATACTTAGTGTAACATTTTCAAAATTCATCCATGTTGCAACATATACTAGTACCTCATTTTTCTGTATAAATAAATAACATGCCATTTTATAACTATGTAATTATCCATTGATCAACCGATAGATATATTTGGGTGGTGCCACACTTTCACTATTGTGAAAAATACTGCTGTGAATACTCACGCACAATTTTTGTGTTAACATGTTTTCGATTCTCTTGGGTGTATACAAAGTTCTATGTGCACTTGAGAGGAATATGAATTCTGCTTCTTCTGGGTGAAATGTTCTATAGACGTTTGTTAGGTGTAGTTGGCTTATAGTACAGTTCAATTTCTTTGCTGCCTGTCAAGTTGTTCTACCAATTATTGAAATTGCAGTAGTATAGCCTCCAATCATTATCTTTAAACTATGTCTCACTTCATTTCTGTTAATTTTTGCCTCACATATTTGTAACTTCTTTAGGTGCATGTATGTTTATAATTGCTAAATATTCTTGATGAATTTACCCTATTATAATTATATAATGTGCTTCTTTGTCAAATTTTCTGTAAGGCTAGTTTGTATAATATTAGTATATCCACTCCAGCTCTCCTTTGTATGTTATTTTATGAAAATCACTTTCCATCCTTTTTTTCTAACATAATCTGAGTGAATCTCTTGTATAGCACATAGTTGTACCATACTCTTTAAAGGTCCATTTCACTTATCTTTCTATTTAATTAGAGATTAATCCATTTTTCTTTCACATAATTACCAATAAAACAATACTTTCTTCTGTCATTTTGTTATTTCTTTCCTACATATCTTATCAGTTTTTCTCCTCAATTTTTCCATTATTGTCTTTAGTGTTAAATAGTGTTTTTAGTGTATCATTTTAATTTCCTCTCCATTTCTTTTGCTACATAGTTTTGAGCTAATATTTTAGTGGATGCCCTGATAATTATAACTAATAAAAATTTACAATAATATTAATTTATAGCAATTTTATTATAATCTTAATTACTAACATAATATCTGTTCACTTTCAGTTCCGTTCAGTTGTTCAGCTACATCTGACTCTTTGTGACACCATTGACTGCAGCATGCCAGGCCTCCCTGTCCATCACCAATTCCCGGAGCTTACCCAAATTCATGTCCTCTGAGTCGGTGATGCTATCCAACCATCTCATCCTCTGTCAACCCCTTCTTCCACCTTCCATCTTCCACAGCATCAGGGTCTTTTCAATTGAGTTAGTTCTTTGCATCAGGTGGCCAAAATATTGGAGTTTCAGATTCAGCATCAGTCCTTCCAATGAATATTCAGGACTGATTTACTTTAGGATGGACCGATTGGATCTCCCTCTTGCTGTCCAAAGCCTTTCAAGAGTCTTTTCCAACACCACAGTTCAAAAGCATCAATTCTTCGGTGCTCAGCTTTCTTTATAATCCAGCTCTCACATCCATACATGACTACTGGAAAAACCATAGCTTTGATTAGACTGACGTTTGTTGGCAAAGTAATGTCTCTTCTTTTTAATAAACTGTCTCGGTTGGCCATAACTTTTCTTCAAGGAGAAAGCGTCTTTTAATTTCATAGCTGCAGTCACCATCTGAAGTGATTTTGGAGAATAAAAAAATAAAGTCTTCACTGTTTCTACTGTTCCCCCATCTATTTGCCATGAAGTGATGGGACCAGATACCATGATCTTACTTTTCTGAATGCTGAGTTTCAAGCCAACATTTTCACTCTCCTCTTTCACTTTCATCAAGAGATACTTTAGTTCCTCTTCACTTTCTGCCATAAGGGTGGTGTCATATGCATATCTGAGGTTATTGATATTTCTCCCAGCAATCTTGATTCCAGCTGTGCTTCATCCAGTCCAGCATTTCTCATGATGTACTCTGCATGGAAGTTAAATAAGCAGGGTGACAATATACAGCCTTGACATCCTCCTTTCCCGATTTGGAGCCAGTCTGTTGTTCTATGTGCAGTTCTAACTGTTGCTTCCTGACCTGCATACAGATTGCTCAGGAGGCAGGTCAGGTGGTCTGGTATTCCCATCTCTTTCAGAATTTTCCACAGTTTCTTGTGATCCACACAGTGAAAGGCTTTGGCATAGTCAATAAAGCAGAAGTAGATGTTTTCCTGGAACTCTCTTGCTTTTTTGATGATCCAACGGATGTTCACAATTTGATCTCTGGTTCTTCTGCCTCTTCTCAATATAGCTTGAACATCTGGATGTTTATGGTTCACATACTGTTGAAGCCTGGCTTGGAGAATTTTGAGCATTATTTTGCTAGCATATGAGATGAGGGCATTTTTGCAGTAGTTTGAGAATTCTTTGGCATTGCCTTTCTTTGGAATTGGAATGAAAACGGACCTTTTCCAGTTCTGTGGCCATTGCTGAGTTTTCCAAATTTCCTGGCATATTGGTGACACTTTTACAGCATCATCTTTTAGTATGTGAAATAGCTCAACTGAAATTCCTTCACCTCCACTAGCTTTCTTCATAGTGGTGCTTCCTAAGGCCTACTTGGCTTCACATTCCAGGATGTCAGCCTCTAGGTGAGTGATCACACTATCATGATTATCTGGGTTGTGAAGATCTTTTTTCTTTAGTTCTTCTGTGTATTCTTACCACCTATTCTTAATATCTTCTGCTTCTACTAGGTCCATACCATTTTTGTCCTTTATTGTGCCCATCTTTGCATGAAAATTTCCCCTGGTA
Organism: Capricornis sumatraensis; assembly: GCF_032405125.1. Taxonomy (NCBI): domain Eukaryota; kingdom Metazoa; phylum Chordata; class Mammalia; order Artiodactyla; family Bovidae; genus Capricornis; species Capricornis sumatraensis. The sequence continues at coordinate 66,084,510 of NC_091082.1, forward strand.
TCTCTAATTTTCTTGAAGAGATCTCTAGTCTTTCCCATTCTACTGTTTTCCTCTATTTCTTTGTATTGATCACTGAGGAAGGCTTTCTTAGCTCTCCTTGCTGTTCTTTGGAACTCTGCATTCAAATGGGCATATCTTTCCTTTTCTCCTTTGCCTTTCACGTCTCTTCTTTTCGTAGCTGCTTGTTAGGCCTCCTCAGACAACTATTTTGCCTTTCTATATTTCTTTTTCTTGGGGATGGTCTTAATCCCTGCCTCCTGTACAATGTCACAAACCTCCATCCATAGTTCTTCAAGCACTCTATCAGATCTAATCCTTTGAATCTATTTGTCACGTCCACTGTATAGTCATAAGGGATTTTATTTAGGTCATACCTGAATGGTCTAGCGGTTTTCCCTACTTTCTTCCATTTAAGTCTGAATTTGGCAATAAGGAATTCATGATTTGAGCCATAGTTAGCTCTCAGCCTTGTTTTTGCTGACTGTATAGAGCTTCTCCACCTTTAGTTGCAAAGGATATAATCAATCTGATTTCGGTGTTGACCATCTGGTGATGTCCATGTGTAGAGTCTTCTCTTGTGTTGTTGGAAGAGGGTGTTTGCTATGACCAGTGCATTCTCTTGGCAAAACTCTATTAGCCTTTGCCTGCTTCATTCTATACTCCAAGGCCAAATTTGCCTGTTACTCCAGGTATTTCTTGACTTCCTACTTTTGCACTCCAGTCCCCTATCATGAAAAGGACACGTTTTTCAGGTGTTAGTTCTAGAAGAACTTGTAGGTCTTCATAGAACCATTCAACTTCAGCTTCTTCAGCATTACTGGTCAGGGCACACACTTGGATTACCATGATATTGAATAGCTTGCCTTGGAAATGAATAGAGGTCATTCTGTCATTTTTGAGATTGCATCCAAGTACTGCTTTTCGGACTCTTTTGTTGACTATGAGGGCTACTCCATTTCTTCTAAGGGATTCTTGCCCACAGTAGTAGGTATAATGGTCATCGGAGTTAAATTCACCCATTTCAGTCCATTTTAGTTCGCTGATTCCTAAAATGTTGATGTTCACTCTTGCCATCTCCTGTTTGACCACTTCCAGTTTGTCTTGCCTCATGGACCTAACATTCCAGGTTCCTATGCAATATTGCTCTTTACAGCATCATACTTTACTTCCAAAGCCAGTGACATCCACAATGGCGTGTTGTTTTTCTTTGGTTCCATCTCTTCATTCTTTCTGGAGTTATTTCTCCCCTGATCTCCAGTAGCATATTATATTGGACACATATCGACCTGAGGAATTCATCTTTCACTGTCCTATATTTAAGCCTCTTATCCTCTCCATCAGAGGGCAGACAGACTGAAAACCACAATCACAGAAAACTAACCAACCTGATCACATGGACCACAGCTTTGTCTAATTGAATGAAACTATAAGCCATGCCATGTAGGGCCACCCAAGATGAACGCGTCATGGTAGAGAGTTCTGACAAAATGTGGCTCACTGGAGAAGGGAATGGTAGTCCACTTCAGTATTCTTGCCTTAAGAATCCCATGAACACTTCACTTTCAATATTATATAAAAATTTTCCTCTTACATGTCTGCCCCACTTCATGTTATTATTGTGAAAAAATATATCTACATATTGTGCAACTGTCAATATAGATTTTAATTATTATATTATTCATCTGTCTTTTAAATGAAGAGAAAACACGAACAAAAATACATTAAACAATTTTGCATTTTCAGGCGTAGTTACCATTTGTTGTTGTTTAGTCACTAAGTTGTGTCTGAATCTTTTGTGACCCTATGTACTGTAGCCTACCAGGAACCCTGTCCATGGGATTTCCCAGGTAAGAATACTGGAGTGGGGTGCCATTTCCTTCTCCAGGGGATCTTCCAGGGGATTGAACCCACACCTCCTGAGTTGGAGATGGATTCTTTACCACTGAACTACCAGGGAAGTCCATATAGTTATCACTATTGGTTGTTTGTGTGTGTGTGTGTGTATGTGTATTCAAGTTGCTATATGTTAGTGATGAACTCTCCTTCTCTTTGTTTATTAGGATGTCTTAATGCCTCTTATTTTCAAAATATAGTTTTTCCAGATGGAATTCTTAACTGTTAGGGATTTTTTGTTTTGCACTTTGAACACACTAACCACTGCCTTCTAGCCTCCATGGTTTCTGATGAGAAAACAATTGTAATCTTATTGACAATTCTTTATTTATGAATTCTTAGTTATTGTAAAAAATTATATCTATACATTGTGCAACTGTCAACATAGATTTTAATTATTATATTATTCAGCTGTCTTTTAAATGAAGAGAAAACATGAACAAAAATACATTAAACAACTTTTGCATTTACTTTTTACATTTGCATTTTCACTTACAATTCTTTATTTATGAAGCATATTTCTTATGCTTCTCTCTTGCTGCTTTCAGCATTCTCTCTTTGTCTTTCAACAGGCTGATTATAATATGTATTGATGTGGATCTATTTTAGTTTATTTTACTTGGAGTTCACAGAGTCTCTTGGATTTAAGCTCTAGATTTTTCATCAATGCCTTGATGATTTCAGCCATTTTTCATATTTTCTTTCTTCTTTGTCTCTCTCCTCTCCTTTTAGGCCTCCCATTATGCATATGTTAGTATGCTATATAATATCTTATAAGTCATCAAGGCTTCAATCATGTTTCTTCATTTTTTTCTATTCCTCAGACTCGATAACCTCGATTAACCTGTCTTCAAGTTCATTGATTCTTCCTTCTGCTACTAAAATGTGCTGTTGAGTCCTTTTAGTGAATTTTTCATTTCAGTTGTTGTATTTTTCAATACCAGAATTTCCATTGGCTCTTTTTTTACATCACTATCTCTTTACTGATGTATTCTATCTGATAGATCACTCTAATTGTTTCCTTTTATTCTTTACATATGGTTTCCTTTAGCCTTTTGAATATATTTAAAATAACTAATTTAATAAAAGCAAAAATAAACAAATGGGATCTGATTAAAATTAAAAGCTTCTGCACAACAAAGGAAAATATAAGCAAGGTGAAAAGACAGCCTTCTGAATGGGAGAAAATAATAGCAAATGAAACAACTGACAAACAAGTAATCTCAAAAATATACAAGCAACTTATGCAGCTCAATTCCAGAAAAATAAACGACCCAATCAAAAAATGGGCCAAAGAACTAAATAGACATTTCTCCAAAGAAGACATATGGATGGCTAACAAACACATGAAAAGATGCTCAACATCACTCATAGAGAATTGCAAATCAAAACCACAATGAGGTACCACTTCACACCAGTCAGAATGGCTGCGATCCAAAAATCTGCAAGAAATAAATGCTGGAGAGGGTGTGGAGAAAAGGGAACCCTCCTACACTGTTGGTGGGAATGCAAACTAGTACAGCCACTATGGAAAACAGTGTGGAGATTACTTAAAAAATTGCAAATAGAACTGCCATATGACTCAGCAATCCCACTGCTGGGCATACACACCAAGGAAACCAGAATTGAAAGAGACACATGTACCCCAATGTTCATCGCAGCAATGTTTATAATAGCCAGGACATGGAAGCAACCTAGATGTCCATCAGCAGATGAATGGATAAGAAAGCTGTGGTACATATACACAATGGAGTATTACTCAGCCATTAAAAAGAATACATTTGAATCAGTTCTAGTGAGATGGATGAAACTGGAGCCAATTATACAGAGTGAAGTAAGCCAGAAAGAAAAACACCAATACAGTATACTAACACATATATATGGAATTTAGAAAGATGGCAATGATGACCTTGTATGCAAGACAGCAAAAAAGACACAGATGTGTATAGTGGACTTTTGGACTCAGAGGGAGAGGGAGAGGGTGGGATGATGTGGGAGAATGGCATTGAAACATGTATACTCTCATGTAAGAATCGAATCACCAGGCTATGTCCAATGCAGGATACAGCATGCTTGGGGCTGGTGCACGGAGATGACCCGGAGGGTTGCTGTGGAGAGGGAGATGGTGGGATGATTTGGGAGAATAGCATTGAAACATGTATACTATCATGTAAGAATCGAATCACCAGGCTATGTCCAATGCAGGATACAGCATGCTTGGGGCTGGTGCACGGAGATGACCCGGAGGGTTGCTGTGGAGAGGGAGGTGGGAGGGGGGTTCATGTTTGGGATCGCATGTACACCGGTGGTGAATTCATGTCAATGTATGGCAAAACCAATACAGTATTATAAAGTAAAATAAAGTAAAAATAAAAGAAAAAAATCAAAAAAATAAAATAAAATAAAGTATTTGTCTAGTATGGTCAAAGTCTATACTGCCTCAGAGACAGTTTTCAGTGACAGCTTTTCTTGTGCACAGGTCAGACTTTCTCTTTGTATGCCCTGTAATTGTTGAAAATGTGTTTAATATGATACAGCAAATATGAAAATCAAATTCTCCCCCAACTCCTAATTTTACTATCTCTGTTTGTTGTTATTTGTTGTCAGTTCCTTGTTTAGCGACTTTTCTGAATTTTTTAAAGTCTGTATCCTTCATGTGTGGTCACTGAAATCTCTGTTCCATCAGATTAGTGACCAGATAGTGATTAGACAGAAGTTTCCTCCAACGTGTGAAACCTGAACAAACCTCCTAGTCTTACAGATGGACTCTATGAATGTGTTAGAACATCCCTTTGACACTCAACCACATAGTTTACATGTCTTCTTTAACCTTCACTTCCTGCTTATGAAGTATTCAGAAGATCAGAGCTAAAGGTTTAGGACCTTCTCAGGTTTTTCTTGAGTATATACACAATGCCAGGCTATGTTTACTGAGAGTGCCTAGAACTATGACACATCAGTAACAATAAGAATACATTAATGATAAGAATATCATCCTCACTATGAACCAAAAACCTCTCAGAGAAATGATGACTGCAGGCAAAGTGCATACAAAGCTCAGAGTGTCTAACTGTGCCAGAGACTAAGAAAATACTCAAAGAAGCATGGAGACATATCAAAAGCTAACAGAAGCAGATAGAGGAATTTCCACTGACCAATCTGGGATAATTACATGATTAGAGAAAGAATGCTACATGGGTAAAATGGAACCTGAGCTGAGTAACTTCAATCATAGATGAAGTTTGACTAGAAACAGGAAGATGAAGAGCATTTTGGAGGAGAGGATGACAAAAGAAGAAGCCAAGCACAAATAATAGCATTAATTAATATTTCTGTGGTTTTGAATTTTTTCTTTAAAGTCTGGAATAATTTGAGTATAAAAAATAATGATAATAATATATTATAATCCATTAATAAAATTAAAAATTTGAGTCTGCCATTATAAAAATATTTTACCATAAAAAAGTTTTTCCTCATAATAAAATTGAACTAATAAATATGGGAAGGTTAATAGAGTTAGAAAATCATTATTAGATGCTAAAACTGGTAGGTAAAAGTACATTTTTAAAATATTTTACCAAAGTTACTTATTAATTACAAAGGAGAAGTTCTTTTAAATTATAGAAATTTAGAAAACACCATTTAATCCCACTTATCAAAGCTAACATAGCCAATTTGGGAGCATAATGACATTATGCACCCTACCTAATAAGATTCACTGAGGAGAACACACTATCACTTTGGTAGTTTTCCTGCCAAAAATGCATATCTTGAATCTAATCATGAGGAAATATCAGACAAATGAAAATTGAGGTACATTGTACAAAGCAGATTGCTTAAAGTCTTCAAATATATCAAAGTCAAAAAGCACAAGAGTCTAAAGAACTGTTCCAAATTAGACACTAAAGAGATATGAAAACTAAATGTAATGCAGGATCCTGGATATGATCCTGGACAAGAAACAATCAATTGATATTCAGGAAATTTTAAGGACAGTTGATAAAAAGCAAAAAATGACCTATTATATTAATTTCAAATTTCCTGTTTTTTATAACTTTGCTTGGTAAGAGAATGGCATTGTTCTTAGTCTTAGTATATGCACACTGACATGTTTAAGTACAAAAAAAACATGATGTCTTGATCTTATTCAAAAATTTTTTTCCAGGAAAAAACACATACAGTGAAAGGGAGAGCAAGCAAATGGATAAATACAAATGCTTCATGGAAACGGTTCCAAAGCAAACCATTCAATATCACAGTAATCCAAGTCTATGCCCCAAATAGTAATGCTGAAGAAGCTGAATTGAAAGGTTCTATGAAGACCTACAAGACCTTTTAGAACTAACACCCAAAAAAGATGGCCTTTTCATTATACGGAATTGGAATGCAAAAGGAGAATGTCAGGAAACACCTGGAGTAACAGGAAAATTTGGCCTTGGAATACGAAATGAAGCAGGCAAAGGCTAATAGAGTTATGCCAAGAGAATGCACTGGTCATAGCAAACACCCTCTTCCAACAACACAAGAGAAGACTCTACACATGGACATCACCAGATGGTCAATACTGAAATCAGATTGATTATATTCTTTGCAGCCAAAGATGGAGAAGCTCTATACAGTCAACAAAAACAAGACCAGGAGCTGATTGTGGCTCAGACCATGAACTCCTTATTGCCAAATTCATTCTCAAATTGAAGAAAGTAGGGAAAACAACTAGACCATTCAATCATGACCTAAATCAAATCCCTTATGATTACACAGTGGAAGTGAGAAATAGATTTAAGGGACTAGATCTGATAGATAGAGTGCCTGTTAACTACAGACTGAGGTTTGTGACATTGTACAGGAGACAGGGATCAAGACCATCCCCATGGAAAAGAAATGCAAAAAAGCAAAATGGCTGTCTGGGGAGGCCTTACAAATAGCTGTGAAAAGAAGACAAGCGAAAAGCAAAGGAGAAAAGGAAAGATATAAGCACTTGAATGCAGAGTTCCAAAGAATAGCAAGAAGAGATAAGAAAGCCTTCTTCAGTGATCAATGCAAAGAAATAGAGGAAAAGAACAGAATGGGAAAGACTAGAGATCTCTTCAAGAAAATTAGAGATACCAAGGGAACTGGGCTCGATAAAGGACAGAAATGGTCTGGACCTAACAGAAGCAGAAGATATTAAGAAGAGGGGGCAAGAATACACAGAGGAACTGTACAAAAAAGATCTTCACGACCAAGATAATCACGATGGTGTGATCACTCATCTTGAGCCAGACATCGTGGGATGTGAAGTCAAGTGGGCCTTAGAAAGCATCACTATGAACAAAGCTAGTGGAGGTGATGGAATTCCAGTTGAGCTGTTTCAAATCCTGAAAGATGATGCTGTGAAAGTGCTGCATTCAATATGCCAGCAAGTTTGGAAAACTCAGCAATGGCCACAGGACTGGAAAAGGTCCGTTTTCATTTCAGTCCAAAAGAAAGGCAATGCCAAACAATGCTCAAACTACCACACAATTGCACTCATCTCACATGCTAGTAAAGTAATGCTCAAAATTCTCCAAGCCAGGCTTCAGCAATACGTGAACCATGAATTTCCTGATATTCAAGCTGGTTTTAGAAAAGGCAGAGGAACCAGATATCAAATTGCCAACATCCGCTGGATCATGGAAAAAGCAAGAGTTCCAGAAAAACATCTATTTCTGCTTTATTGACTATGCCAAAGCCTTTGACTGTGTGGATCACAATAAACTGGAAAATTCTGAAAGAGATGGGAATACCAGACCACCTGACCTGCCTCTTTAGAAACCTATGTGCTGGTCAGGAAGCAACAGTTAGAACTGGACATGGAACACAGACTGGTTCCAAATAGGAAAAGGAGTACGTCAAGGCTGTATATTGTCACCCTGCTTATTTAACTTCTATGCAGAGTACATCATGAGAAATGCTGGAGTGGAAGAAACACAAGCTGGAATCAAGATTGCAGGGAGAAATATCAATAATCTCAGATATGCAGATGACACCACCTTTATGGCAGAAAGTGAAGAGTAACTAAAGAGCCTCTTGATGAAAGTGAAAGAGGAGAGTGAAAAAGTTGGCTTAAAGCTCAACATTCAGAAAACCAAGATCATGGCATCTGGTCTCATCACTTCATGGGAAATAGATGGGGAAATAGTAGAAACAGTGTCAGACTTTATTTTTTTGGGCTCCAAAATCACTGCAGATGGTGACTGCAGCCATGAAATTAAAAGATGCTTACTCCTTGGAAGGAAAGTTATGACCAACCTAGATAGCATATTGAAAAGCAGAGACATTACTTTGCCAACAAAGGTCCGTCTAGTCAAGGCTATGGTTTTTCCTGTGGTCATGTATGGATGTGAGAGTTGGACTGTGAAGAAAGCTGAGCGCTGAAGAATTGATGCTTTTGAACTGTGGTGTTGGAGAAGACTCTTGAGATCTCTTGGACTTCAAGGAGATCCAACCAATCCATTCTAATGGAGGTTGGTCCTGGGTGTTCTTTGGAAGGAATGATGCTAAAGCTGAAACTCCAGTACTTTGGCCACCTCATGTGAAGAGTTGACTCATTGGAAAAGACTTTGATGCTGGGAGGGATTGGGGGCAGGATAAGGGGACGACAAAGGATGAGATGGCTGGATGGCATCACCGACTCAATTTACAAGAGTTTGGGTGAACTCCAGGAGTTGGTGATGGACAGGGAGGCCTGGCATGCTACAATTCATGGGGTGGCAAACAGTCGGACATGACTCTGCAACTATACTGAACAGAATTGATATGGGAATAATTTACAATGTTTTTAAAACTATTCTATATATTTGAAATTACATCAAAATATGCTTCCATTTGAGCCAATATGGAATAATAGAGACTGAATTCACCCTCTTACCTTATACATCTAAAAAATGGACAACATACATAAACTAATGGATATCAGAAAGTAGAAGAAAATGATTATGAGGAAAGCAAAAATAATGAGGGGAGAACTATAATTTTGCTACCTTTTTATCAGGAGAGAGATTCCAAGATGCAGGGCAAGGGAGGGGGAAACAAACCTAAACCCAGTAATTTCCCTCAGTTGAGGAGATCTAGATGTGATACTAGGAAAACCAATGAGTTGCTCATTGCTGCTGCTGCTGCTGCTGCTGCTAAGTCACTTCAGTCGTGTCCAACTATGTGCGACCCCAGAGATGGCAGCCCACCAGGCCCCCTCGCCCTATCCCTGGGAATCTCCAGGCAAGAACACTGGAGTGGGTTGCCATTTCCTTCTCCATTGTTCATTGTTCAGTCGCTAAGTCTTGTCTGACTCTCTGCAACCTCATGGACAGCAGCACACACTGGGAAGTGAAGGCTTCCCAGTCCTTTACTATCTCCAAGAGTTTGCTCAGACTCATGTCCTTTGAGTTGGTGATGCCATCCAACCATCTCATTCTCTGCCAGCCCCTTTTCCTCCTGCTCTCAATTTTCCCCAACATCAGGGTCTTTCCCAATGCATCAGCTCTTCACATCAGGTGGCCAAAGTTTTGGAGCTTCCGCATCAGTCCTTCCAAAGAACATTCAGGTTTGTTTTCCTTTAGGATTGACTAGTTTGATCTCCTTGATCTCTCTTGTTCAAGGAACTCTCAAAAGTCTTCTCGAGTACCACCGTCTGAAGATATCAATTCTTCATCAGTGAAGCATTAAACTTTCTTTACGGTCCAACTCTCATATACCATACATGACTACTAGTTTTTCCAGTAGTCCATAGCTTTGACTATATGGACGTTTGTTGGTGAAATGATATCTCTGCTTTTCACATTGGCAATGTAATGAAGAGGAGAAATCTTCACTGAAAGAGAACTACAAAAGATCTGTCTCAAGTCTTTAGCTGAGTAGTAATCAGAGTATGTATGTAAAGAAATTATCAAAAGCTGGGAAAAGAAATACCCAAAAGGAGGAGAGGGAAAACTTCTCAAAGATCACACATGGTCACAAGTAATTCATGTTCCCAACACCAGAGTAGAAAAACCTAATAATTCACAAGAGTATTTGCTGTAGCAATGGGGGAAAAGTCATCCCTAAGTAACAGCTTCTTTAGTGCCACCAAAAAAAAAACCCCAAAAAACAACAACAAAAAAAAACCCTTAAAAATGCTTCAAATAGTTCAAATGCTTTTATTTTTTGTTTATTCATTTTTTAATATAAATTTGTTTATTTTGATTGGAGGCTAATTACTTTACAATATTGTATTGGTTTTTATCAACATGAATCTGCCACAGGTGTACACGTGTTCCCCATCCTGAACCCCCCTCCCTCTTCCCTCCCCATATCATCCCTCTGGGTCATCCCAGTGCACCAGCCCCAAGCAGCCTGTATCATGCATCAAACCTGGACTGAAAATTCGTTTCACATATGATATTATAGATGTTTCAATGCCATTCTCCCAAATCATCCCCCCTTGCCCTCTCCCACAGAATCCAAAAGGCTGTTCTATACATCTGTGTTTCATTTGCTGTCTCACATGCAGGGTTATTGTTACCATCTTTCTAAATTCCATATATATGCGTTAGTATACTGTACTAGTGTTTTTCTTTCTGGCTTACTTCACTGTGTATAATCGGTTCCAGTTTCATCCTTTTCATTAGAACTGATTCACACGTATTCTTTTTAATGGCTGAGTAATACTCCATTGTGCATATGTACCACAGCTTTCTTATCCATTCATCTGCTGATGGACATCTAGGTTGCTTCCATGTCCTGGCTATTATAAACAGTGCTGCGATGAACATTGGGGTAAATGTGTCTCTTTTGATTCTGGTTTCATGCCCAGCAGTGGGATTTCTGGGTCATATGGCAGTTCTATTTCCAGTTTCCACACTGTTCTCCATAGTGGCTCTACTAGTTTGCATTCCCACCAACAGTGTAAGAGGGTTCTCTTTTCTCCACACCCTCTCCAGCATTTATTGCTTGTAGACTTTTGGAGAGCAGCCATTCTGACTGGCGTGAAATGGTACCTCATTGTGGTTTTGATTTGCATTTTTCTGATAATTAGTGATGTTGAGCATCTTTTCATGTGTTTGTTAGCCATCTGTATGTCTTCTTTGGAGAAATGTCTGTTTAGTTCTTTGGCCCATTTTTTGAGTGGGTCGTTTATTTTTCTGGAATTGAGCTGCAGGAGTTGCTTGTATATTTTTGAGATTAATTCTTTGTCAGTTGCTTCATTTGCTATTATTTTCTCCGGTTCTGAAGGGTGTCTTTTCACCTTGCTTATACTTTCCTTTGTTGTGCAGAAGCTTTTAATTTTAATTAGGTCCCATTTGTTTATTTTTGCTTTTATTTCCAATATCCTGGGAGGTGGGTCATAGAGGATCCTGCTGTGATGTATGTCAGAGAGTGTTTTGCCTATGTTCTCCATAGGAGTTTTATAGTTTCTGGTCTTAAGTTTAGATCTTTAATCCATTTTGAGTTTATTTTTGTGTATGGTGTTAGTGTTCTAGTTTCATTCTTTTGCAAGTGGTTGACCAGTTTTCCCAGCACCACTTGTTAGAGATTGTCTTTAATCCATTGTATATTCTTGCCTCCTTTGTCAAAGATAAGGTGTCCATAGACACGTGGATTTATCTCTGGGCTTTCTATTTTGTTCCATTGATCTATATTTCTGTCTTTGTGCCAGTACCATACTGTCTTGATGACAGTGGCTTTGTAGTAGAGCCTGAAGTCAAGCAGGTTGATTCCTCCACTTCCATTCTTCTTTCTCAAGATTGCTTTGGCTATTCGAGGTTTTTTGTATTTCCATACAAATCTTGAAATTATTTGTTCTAGCTTCAAATTATTTGAAAAATCCGTTGGTAGCTTGATAGGTATTCCATTGAATTTAGAGATTGCTTTGGGTAGTATACTCATTTTCGCTATATTGATTCTTCTGATCCATGAACATGGTATATTTCTCCATCTATTAGTGTCCTCTTTCTTTCACCAGTGTTTTATAGTTTTCTATATATAGGTCTTTTGTTTCTTTAGGTAGATATATTCCTAAGTATTTTATTCTTTTTGTTGCAATGGTGAATGGAACTGTTTCCTTAATTTCTCTTTCTATTTTCTGATTGTTAGTGTATAGGAATGCAAGGGATTTCTGTGTGTTGATTTTATATCCTGGAACTTGATTATATTCATTGATTAGCTCTAGTAATTTTCTGGTGGAGTCTTTAGGGTATTCTATGTAGAGGATCATGTCATCTGCAAACGGTGAGAGTTTTACTTCTTTTCCAATTTGGATTCCTTTTATTTCTTTTTCTGCTTTGATTTCTGTGGCCAAAACTTCCAAAACTATGTTGAATAGTAGTGATATAAGTGGGCACCCTTGTCTTGTTCCTGACTTTAAGGGAAATGCTTTCAATTTTTCATCATTGAGGATAATGTTTGCTGTGGGTTTGTCATATATAGCTTTTATTATGTTGAGGTATGTTCCTTCTATTCCTGTTTTCTGGAGACTTATCATAAATGGATGTTGAATTTTGTCAAAGCCTTTCTCAAATGATTTTAATATTACATAATTATTCCCCAGAACACAGTTCAAGAATATATACAGAAATATGAAAGTATACAGAATTCTGGCTTCCCAGGTGGCTCAGATGGTAAATAGTCTTGCAGTGAGGGAGAGACACAGGTTCAATCCCTGGGTCACAATGATCCCCCAGAGAAGGAAATGGCAACCCACTCCAGTATTCCTACCTGGAAAATTCCATGGAAGGAAGAGTCTGATAGGCTACAGTCCATGGGATTGCAAAGAGTCAGGCAAGACTGAGTGACTAACATTTCACTTCACTTTCACACTTTCATACAGAATTTCAACAAGGCAAAATGCAAAATGACTGCCATCTAGTCATAAATTATGAGACGTGTAAATAAGCTTAAAAATAAAGCCCAAACTGAGGAGACAAATCTGTCAATGAAAATACATGCATAAGTAACATGAATGATAGAATTGGTAAACAAGGATATTAACAGATATTATGACTATTCTCCAGTTGTTCAAGTAGGTAGAAGATCATGAATGTTAAACAGAGGAAAGAAATATATTAAAAAGATCCAAACTGTGCCTCTAGAGATAAAACTGCAATGTGAGATCAATGTGTGTACATAGCTACATTTTAAGTGGATAACCAACAAGATCCTCCTACTGTATAGCATAGGAAACTCTGCTCAATATTATCTGGCAGCTGGGATGGGAAGGGAGATTAGGGGAGAATGAATACATGTATATGTATGACTCAGTCATTTTGCTGTCCATCTGAAACTATCACAACATTGTTAATCAGCTATATGCCAAAATAAAATAAAAAGTATGAAAAAAAAACCTTCAATATGAGAGATGGAAAGTACACTGTATGAGATTAATTCATTTTAACCAGGGGTTTTTTATGAAAACTAATGTCTGTGGCCAGTGATTTTTCTATTGGCTGGCCAAATATTAATTCTGTTATTTCACTAACACTTAGGGATTATATTAAATTCAGCAGTTAAAACTGATATATCTGTAAAGTCTTCTGATTTTTGTGAAATGCTATTTTAAATCCACTCTTCTGTTGAAGCACTCTCCAGCACTGTGAGTTTCCTTCTACACGTTTCATATCAGAATAAATCATTAAAGTCTTTTTTTGTCCTTTTGTTCATCTAATATTCACATCATCTGAATCAGAACTATGTTCTGAAGAACCATCTTCTAATACATCAATATATATGTCACTTGGACAATCAGAAGTATATGCATAAAATTCACCAAAAAATTTTTCATTCAAAATTTTTACAAGGCATCATTTTCAAAAATTTTGCATTTATACTATATACAACAACCCAAGATATATAATATATTCCAACAACATAAGAGAAGAATCTACACATGGACATCACCAGATGGTCAACATCGAAGTCAGACTGATTATATTCTTTGCAGCCAAAGATGGAGAAGCTCTATACAGTCAGCAAAAACAAGACTGGGAGCTGACTGTGGCTCAGATCATGAACTCCTTATTACCAAATTCAGACTGAAATTGAAGAAAGCAGGGAAAACTGCTAGACCTCTCAGGTATGACCTAAATCAAATCCCTTATGATTATACAGTGGAAGTGAGAAATAGATTTAAGGGCCTAGATCTGATAGATAGAGTGCCTGATGAACTATGGAATGAGGTTTGTGACACTGTACAGGAGACAGGGATCAAGACCATCCCCATGGAAAAGAAATGCAAAAAAGCAAAATGGCTGTCTGGGGAGGGCTTACAAATAGCTGTGAAAAGAAGAGAGGTGAAAAGCAAAGGAGAAAAGGAAAGATAAGCATCTGAATGCAGAGTTCCAAAGAATAGCAAGAAGAGATAAGAAAGCCTTCTTCAGAGATCAATGCAAAGAAATAGAGGAAAACAACAGAATGGGAAAGACTAGAGATCTCTTCAAGAAAATTAGAGATACCAAGGGAACATTTCATGCAAAGATGGGCTTGATAAAGGACAGAAATGGTCTGGACCTAACAGAAGCAGAAGATATTAAGAAGAGGTGGCAAGAATACACGGAAGAACTGTACAAAAAAGATCTTCCAGACCCAGATAATCATGATGATGTGATCACTAATCTAGAGCCAGACATCTTGGAATATGAAGTCAAGTGGGCCTTAGAAAGCATCACTATGAACAAAGCTAGTGGAGGTGGTGGAACTCCAGTTGAGCTGTTTCAAATCCTGAAAGATGATGCTGATGAAAGTGCTGCATTCAATATGCCAGCAAGTTTGGAAAACTCAGCAATGGCCACAGGACTGGAAAAGGTCCGTTTTCATTCCAATCCCAAAGAAAGGCAATGCCAAAGAATGCTCAAACTACTGCACGATTGCACTCATCTCACATGCTAGTAAAGTAATGCTCAAAATTCTCCAAGCCAGGCTTCAGTAATACGTGAACCGTGAACTCCCTGATGTTCAAGCTGGTTTTAGAAAAGGCAGAGGAACCAGAGATCAAATTGCCAACATCCGCTGGATCATGGAAAAAGCAAGAGAGTTTCAGAAAAACATCTATTTCTGCTTTATTGACTATGCCAAAGCCTTTGACTGTGTGGATCACAATAAACGGTGGAAAATTCTGAAAGAGATGGGAATACCAGACCACCTGACCTGCCTCTTGAGAAATCTGTATGCAGGTCAGGAAGCAACAGTTAGAACTGGACATGGAACAGCAGACTGGTTCCAAATAGGAAAAGGAGTACATCAAGGCTGTATATTGTCACCCTGCTTATTTAACTTCTATGCAGAGTACATCATGAGAAATGCTGGACTGGAAGAAACACAAGCTGGAATCAAGATTGCAGGGAGAAATATCAATAACCTCAGATATGCAGATGACACCACCCTTATGGCAGAAAATGAAGAGGAGCTAAAAAGCCTCTTGATGAAAGTGAAAGAGGAGAGTGAAAAAGTTGGCTTAAAGCTCAACATTCAGAAAACAAAGACCATGGCATCTGGTCCCATCACTTCATGGGAAATAGATGGGGAAAGAGCAGAAACAGTGTCAGACTTTATTTTTTTGGGCTCCAAAATCACTGCAGATGGTGACTGCAGCCATGAAATTAAAAGACGTTTACTCCTTGGAAGAAAAGTTATGACCAACCTAAATAGTATATTCAAAAGCAGAGACATTACTTTGCTGACTAAGGTCTGTCTAGTCAAGGCTATGGTTTTTTCAGTAGTCATGTATGAATGTGAGAGTTGGACTGTGAAGAAGGCTGAGCGCCGAAGAATTGATGTTTTTGAACTGTGGTGTTGGAGAAGACTCTTGAGAGTCCCTTGGACTGCAAGGAGATCCAAACAGTCCATTCTAAAGGAGATCAGCCCTGGGGTTTCTTTGGAAGGAATGATGCTGAAGCTGAAGCTCCAGTACTTTTGCCCCCTCATGCAAAGAGTTGACTCACTGGGAAAGACTCTGATGCTGGGAGGGATTGGGGGCAGGAGGAGAAGGGGATGACCGAGGATGAGATGGCTGGATGCATCACGGACTCCATGGACGTGAGTCTGAGTGAATTCCGGGAGATGGTAATGGACAGGGAGGCCTGGCGTGCTGCGATTCATGGGGTTGCAAAGAGTCGGACATGACTGAGTGACTGAACTGAACTGAATATATACAAGGTTAGAACAAAAACCTAATAGAGCAAAATGTAAATGATAACAATAACCATAAGTTGTATAATGAAGCCTTGATCAGTTTTAAGCTCTAACAACTTTGCATGGTGAGATTAATTGTATCACTCTCTAAAAATATACTGACACATCTCTAGTCAATAACCTTTGGGTAACAAAATATTTATTAATACATATTTTTTCATTAATGAGCTAAAAGCAAATTAAATTCTACAAAAAAAAAAAAAAAGAATTATTAAACCTGAACACATAGGAACAGAAACTAAACTAATCAAAAGTAAACATAGAAAAAAAAAACACACAAGAAAAAGCAAAACTGAGCAACAATGACCTTTAAACTTCTGATTTACATGTAATTTCAGTCCCTGAAGAAGAGGGTGGTGCAAGCGGTAAAAACCTGCCTACAATGCTGGAGACATAAGACACATGGTGTTTGACCCTTGGGTCAGGAAGATCTCTTAGAGGAGGGCATGGCAACCCACTCCAGTATTCTTGCCTAGAGAATCCCACGGACAGAAAAGCCTAGCAGGCTACAGTCCATGGGGTCACAAAGAGTGGGATATGACTGAGCAACTTAGCATGCACACAGGAAGAAGAGATGACACAGTATTGGGGAAAAAAACAGTTGAAGAAATAGCCAAATTTTTAATCAATTTTTAAAAATTATTTTAGGGAAAAGTGATCATTATAAATGACAAATTCGAATGCATTACACCTCTGATATTTTTGGCTTTTCTTTTAAGGAAAAGGATAGCCAAACAAAAAGAATTAGAATTATTAATAATTCAGTGGCAGTCTGATATTAAATTAAAAAAACAAAACTTTCTAATAACAGCAGCATTTTATCAGGAAAATTAAGAGTTCATTTGTTCCAACATAGTTGCAGCATAAAATACTTAAAGAAAAACTTAATGAGAAACTAACAAAACTCTATCAAGAAAACCAACTATACTGTTTTCAAATGAAACTTAAAAAAATTTTATAATAATCTATAACGGAAAATAATCTGAAGAAAATAAAAATTAACAGAATCACTATTCTGTACACCTGAAACAAAGTATTGTAAACCAACTGTACATCAAAAAGAAAGAAAGAGAGAGAGCAAGAAAGGAAGCAAACAAAGAAAGAAGGAGGAGGGAGTCAGTGAGGGAAGGAGGGAGGAAGAAAAACATTGGAAGGCTGCAAATGTGAGTGTCTACACACAAGTTCAGGGCAACTTTTCCAATTAATCAAATATTTTTTAGGTTTCTTTCATTTTTGATAATCACTATAAACTAACTGATGCACAAAGTCAAATAAGCCCCAAACTTGGTAATATAAAAACCACTTCATAAAGGCATGGATGTCATGGATGGCATCACTGACTCAATGGACATGAGTCTTAGCAAACTCCAGGAGATGGTGAAGGACAGGGAAGCCTGGCATGCTGCAGTCCATGGGGTCACAAATAGTCAGATGCAACTGAGCAACTGAGATTTTTTAAAATCAGTAATAAACAGAAAAATTTAAATACTTGAAATAAAAATATATACAAGAATGACAACAGAGTTCTTGTCAGAGACAACAGAAGAGAGAATAGCAATGTAACATTTTTAAAATATTGAAAGAAAAAGCTTTCAATGCAGAATTCTATTCCCAGTGAAAGTCTGTCAAACTGAAGGCAAAATAAAGATGTTTTAAGATATGTAAAAGCTGAAAGAATTCATTGCAAGCAGACCTGAACTACAGGAGCTGTTAATAATACCCCTCAAGTCAAAGAGAAAACAATATTCAGTCCCTTCAGCCAGAAGTGAAATAATACTACTTGAAGGTAGAATATGATTATTTAAAAATATATACTACACACTCTAAAGCAAATACTATGAAAGAAAAATATATAGTTTATAAACCAAAAAGGGAGTAAAATAAAATTATAAATTCTACTAAATTTATCTAAAAGAGAAGAGAAAAAGAAGTAAAAGTTACAAAGATCAGATGGGACAAACTAACACATGGTTATAGAGTAGATTTAAACCCAATCATATTAATTTCCATTAAATATAAATGGTCTAAACACTATAATTATCAGTTTGGATAAAAGCAAGATCCAGTTATATGTTACTTATAAGATTTGCACTTTACAGAAATACAATTAGGTTAAATGCAAAAGAACTGCAAATTTATACCAAAACACATATTAAAATTAAAAATCAGTAGACATGCAAATAATCAGCAAAACATGACTCTAATTTGGACACAAAGTTGTTAGCAGAAAGAAATGCTGAAACTTTTATACAGAGATCTTAAAACAGCTATTAACATTATGCTCAGTGATACTATGAAGAAGATGGAGCTAATGTATGAACCAATAGAGAAATTTTAACATAGAAATGAAAACTAAAATAACAGCCAAAAAGATGTCTAGACAGTATATTGTAACAGTGTATTATATTATGCAAAATTCTAAAAATTTACAGAGTGGGCTGCATCTTCTATATAATGTAAAAAATTTAATTGAAATCACAAAAAAACTAAAAGATAACTCTAAAAAGTTACAAGTCACAAATAAGAGAGAAGGGACCTAGTATTGTTTGCATTTTTGTTGGAGCAGTAGCTGGAGGAGGCAGCTGCTGTAGAAAGCATACAATGAAAATAGCTGGACTTTGATTACCAAAGCTCAAGTGAGGTTTGGCATAGCAACTGATAATCTCGAGAAGCTTTAGACTCAAGGGAAATCTGCCCCCACCCTCAACTTCTTTCTCTGAGCTTTTCCTGAGTAATTTTCAGAAAGATTGGCATCAGAGCAGGAGAGAAAAAGTCATCCACTGATGAAGACTCAAAATAGAGCAGAGAAACTAAAGGAAACTCCATGACACCTCAAAACTTTCCACCAAATCCCAGGCAGTGACTGTCTACAACAGGGATGCAGCAGGAAAACTGAGAGAGAACCCTGGAGGTACAGGCTCAGGGGGCTTGCTGAAGTCTGAAGAAATTGCGAGAGAACCGAAAGAAACCCTATTAGCCTTTTTGGGCTTTGTCTGAGTATAGGATGTGGCCTTTAGTTGCTAAGGCAAGGGCACAACCATAAAATGAAAATGCACAGAAGTCTCAAGGTAGAACACAAAAACTAAGAGAAATGATACACACACTCCCAAGTGTTACACTGAGTACAAGGCAGTGGCCTCTGCACCCAAAGAGTGGGCAATAGGACCTAACAATGAACCACTGAGGCACATGAAACATGGCCTATTAAAGTCTCAGTTCAGTTCAGTTCATTTCAGTTCAGTTCAGTTCAGTCACACAGTCATGTCTGACTCTTTGCAACCCCAAGAATTGCAGCGTGCCAGGCCTCCCTGTCCATCACCACTTCTGGAGTTAACTCAAACTCATGTCCATCGAGTCAGTGATGCCATCCAGCCATCTTATCCTCTGTCGGCCCCTTCTCCTGCCGCCAATCCCTCCCAGCATCAGAGTCTTTTCCAATGAGTCAACTCTTCGCATGAGGTGGCCAAAGTACTGGAGTTTCAGCTGTAACATCAGTCCTTCCAGTGAACACCCAGGACTGATCTCCTTTAGAATGGACTGGTTGGATCTCCTTGTAGTCCAAGGGACTCTCAAGAGTCTTCTCCAACACCACAGTTCAAACGCATCAATTCTTCGGTGCTCAGACTTCTCCACAGTCCAAGTCTCACACCCATACTTGACCACTGGAAAAACCATGGCCTTGACTAGACGGACCTTTGTTGGCAAAGCAACATCTCTTCTTTTGAATATGCTATCTAGTTTGGTCATAACTTTCCTTCCAAGGAGTAAGCGTCTTTTAATTTCATGGCTGCAATCACCATCTGCAGTGATTTTGGAGCCCCCAAAATTAAAGTCTGACATTGTTTCCACTGTTTCCCCATTTATTTCCCATGAAGTGATGGGACTAGATGCCACGATCTTAGTTTTCAGAATGTTGAGCTTTAAGCCAACTTTTTCACTCTCCTCTTTCACTTTCATCAAGAGGCTTTTTAGTTCCTCTTCACTTTCTGCCATAAGGATGGTGTCATCTGCATATCTGAGGTGATTGAGATTTCTCCCGGCAATCTTGATTCCAGCTTGTGCTTCTTCCAGTCCAGTGTTTCTCATGACGTACTCTGCATATAAGTTAAATAAGCATGGTGACAATATACAGCCTTGATGTACTCCTTTTCCTATTTGGAACCAGTCTGTTGTTCCATGTCCAGTTCTAACTGTTGCTTACTGACCTGCATATAGGTTTCTCAAGAGGCAGGTCAGGTGGTCTGGTATTCCCATTTCTTTCAGAATTTTGCACAGTTGATTGTGATCCACAGAGTCAAAGGCTTTGGCATAGTCAATAAAGCAGACATAAATGTTTTTCTGGAACTCTTTTGCTTTTTCCATGATCCAGCGGATGTTGACAATTTGATGTCTGGTTCCTCTGCCTTTTCTAAAACCAGCTTGAACATCTGGAAATTCACAGTTCACGTATTGCTGAAGCCTGGCTTGGAGAAATTTGAGCATTACTTTACTAGTGTGTGAGATGAGTACAATTGTGCAGTAGTTTGAGCATGCTTTGGAATTGCCTTTCTTTGGGATTGGAATGAAAACGGACCTTTTCCAGTCCTGTGGCCACTGATGAGTTTTCCAAATTTGCTAGCATATCTAGTGCAGCACTTTCACAGCATCATCTTTCAGGATTTGAAATAGTTCAACTGGAATTCCATTACCTCCACTAGTTTTGTTCATAGTGATGCTTTCTAAGGCCCACTTTACTTCACATTCCAGAATGTCTGCCTCTAGGTGACCAATCACACCATCATAATTATTTTGGTCATGAAGATCTTTTTTGTACAGTTCTTCTGTGTATTCTTGCCACCTCTTCTTAATATCTTCTGCTTCTGTTAGGTCCATACCATTTCTGTCCTTTATTGAGCCCATCTTTGCATGAAAAGTTCCTTTGGTATCTCTAATTTTCTTGAAGAGATCTCTAGTATTTCCCATTCTATTGTTTTGGCATATGATAGAACAGTCACTCACTCCATATTGAAAGCTTTGCTGAAGGAAAAGTCACTGCCTGCCCTCAAGTCATCTAAAGCCTTGATGAAATGATCTAACAAAAACAAACAATACCAACTCCAAGCCAGAATCACTGTACTTCCTGAAAGATTATTGACAGAAAAAATACTAATTTTTTAGCATTAATCTTACTTACTTCAGTATACCATTATTTTTGATATATCCAACACATATAAAGTAAAAATTTCTGGCCCACTCTGAAGAGAAGAAACAGTCAATATAAACAGACACAGAGAAGACTCGTGGAGAAATATATGCATGTATTTCTAATGCAAAAGGCAAAAAAAAAAAAAATCAGCTGACGGAGAATTTCATCAGAGATGAGAACTATAAAAAAAGAACCAAGGAGTTAAACTAAATCTCTCTTTCCTAATAAAAAAAAAAAACCTCTTTGTAGTAGTCCCCTTAAATAAAGTCTACCTCACTGCTGTCTTTTAACAAAAAATTAGTTTACAGATGTAATACACGTAAAACTTTTTTCAATGGGATTATAATTTTAAACAAAGTAAATTGTATTTGAAATGAAATAAAATTAAAATACCAGTAAGTGCTAACATAGGACAATACACTACACAAATTGAAGTTGAAATATAAAAATATAATATAATAATAAATGATTCAAAGCATTTAAGATAAGGTAAGGAAGATACATTAAATCACCTAACACATACAGAACTGAAACCCTAGGAAGGAGAGAGAAAGAAGACAGAGAACAAATAATTTAACATGGAAAGGCTCTGGTGGCTCAGATGGTAAAAAGTCTGCCTGCAGTGCAGAATACCTGGGTTTGCCCTGGGTCAGGAAGATCCCCTGGAGAAGGAAATGGCAACCCACTCCAGCATTCTTGCCTGGAAAATCCCATGGACAGAGAAGGCTGGAAGGCTACAGTCCATGGGGTTGTAAAGAGTCAGACACAACTGAGTGACTTTACCTTCACTTAAGAGCCAAGAACTCTCTAAGACTGAACAAGATATTCAACCTGAAGATCACAAAATCTCAGTAAAACTCACACTAGATGGATATGAATAAAATTATTCTTAGGCTCATTATAGTCAAATTCTAAATACCAAAGGTAAGGAAAAGGTCTTAAAAGCAAAGAAAAAATTACATAAAAGGGTATAACTTTACTAATATTGACTAACTTCTCATTAAAAACAATGGGGCCAGGAGGTATTATAATAGAAAAACAACCTTCAAATGTTGAAAGAAAAACTCTTTCAATCTACAATTTTATCTTCAGAGAAAATATCTTTCAAAAGTAGCAAAATTAGATATTTTCAGATATTCAAATACCAAAAATTTTGTTTTCTCAAAGAAATTGACTTCTTAAAATTGCCAAAACTTTTACTCAGGTGGAAGAAAATGACACCATAAAGACCTGACTTTGAATGAAAAATGAAGGACACTAAAAAGAGTAAGCTGTAAATAGAAAAAAATAAAAAACTATACAAATATACAGAAAATGTAGGAGGGTGGTAAACAAACATATTGTTGTAAGATTTTCAGATCGATCATACAATAATATAATATACTTTAAAGTAGACTATAGTAAGTTTTAAAGATGTACAGAGCAACCACTTAAAAACACAAACATAACTAAAATGTCAATTGAGAAGAAAAAAGTAGAACACTAAAAAATACTTGACTTACCAAAAAAAGTAAATAAAGATCAGAGGAACTCTGTATAAGATACTAGGGAAAAACAGGAGTGTTAGTAGGGCTGGACCTGTCCTCAGCGGGTGGAGGAAATGAAGCAGGAGTCCAATCCCCACATCAGGGCAATTGTCTGAGTCAGAGGAGAAACATTTAAGGCTGAGAGTGAAACAGTTGATCTGTGGCAGCCTAAACGGAATGAGAATTAGACCGTCCTTGGCACAGTCATACATACCGCAGACAGGGATGTAGATCCCCTGGAAGGCACAGTGACTGGAAGCTGGAGTTTAGGGATTGTGGAGCAATCCCAGGGGGAGGGCTGCTGTTGACTGCAAAGAGACAGATTGAGGGGCTGTGAGGGAGGAGATTGTGGTGGGAAATGCCTGTGGAGGAAAGCCCAGCAGCCAGGGAAGCAAGGTGATACTGCTGAGTCACGGGTGGGGTGGAGCCGTCACCATGGACGCTCTCTCCCCATATGCCAGCATTGGCAGCTGAACAGTAGAGAGGCTGGCCCATGAAAGGCCTGAGGCACTGAACTACAGAGTAGGATTCCAGTCAGGGGTCCCCTTCTATGTGCCTGACATGCTGAACAACAGAGAAGGGCCCCAGGCAAGGGAGCCCTCTAAGTACCTGAAGTGGCAGAGCTATGGAGAAAGACAGGCAAAAGAGGTTTTCCAGTTACCAGCTACAAGAGGCTCAAAAAATGACTCTGATAGGGTCATAATTCCTGCAGCAGAGGCAGTCTGTGTCCCTGCACACTTGGCACCACCAGGGTCCCCGCAAGCCAAGCAGCTGCGCAACCTTCACGCTTGACTCTCACTGGGGCAGAGCTGCCCCAGGCACAAAAACTTTTGCATCTATGCGCACAGGGTCACTTTGGTAGTGTCTGACTCTTTGTGACCCTTTAGGCTGTGGCCTGCCAGACTCTTCTCTGTCAGGAAGGAGTTCTCCAGGCAAGAATACTGGAGCATACTGGCCAATTCTGGTTGCCATACCCTTCTAGAGCACTATATTTCCTGCTGCCCTAGCCACCAACTCCCCTGAGTACCTGGTGCTACCAGAACCCCTGCGACCCAAGAAGCTGTACCACCTCCACACCTGGCCCTCACTGAGGCAGATCCAAGTCCTCCAGGGCAACCTCCGTAGCAAATCCCAATGGAAAACCCACATGCAGTAGTGGAAATAAAAGCATAATTGAAACCTAGGGGCACTGTAACTAAGAAGAAGACCCAAAAACTTCCCACTAGCTGTACAAGCTAGATTAAACCCACACAATCAACTAGGCAGAGTGTGTCTATCGAATATATAAAAGGTCATTGACAGCTCCCACAAAAGAAAGCACACTAGTTCTGATAGTTGTGGGCATTGGAAGCAAGGACACACAGGAGTAGCCCCAGATTAGAATCTGAGTTGCCTTCACAGCAGGTCCAAAGATCAGCACAGGGAGGTGAGGTGGACTGTGACTCCCAGTGAGGGAAAGGACTCTGACAGCACCGACTCAGAAAAAATTTGCTATTCTAATGTTTTGACTTGTTCTGTAGATTCTTTTGGATTTTTTCCTCTTTTTTCCTCCCTGTTTTGTAGTTGTTGGTTTTATTGGCCCTATGAAATATAATTAAGGTTTTGAGATTTTTTTTCTTTTTTTCCTCAGTCACATTTTTTATTGTTGTTATAAAATTCTGCCTCTATGTTAGGCTTTTGGAGTTCTGGGGAGTTTTCTTTTTTCTTTTCTCTTTTTTACATTTTTTAAACATTATCATTTTACATTTATTCCTTGTTTTCTTTTCCTACTATTCTGTTACCTTGCAATTAATCTTTAACTTATATAAATCTTCTTTATCTACCTCTATTTAACTTTGCATATATTCTTTCTTTCTTTCTTTCCCTCTCAAAGTATTTGTTAGTTTTGTTTTCATCACTTTATTCCTCATTTGGCACCTTGGTTTAATTTTGTTTTCCAGTTTGAACTTTAGTTAGTTTTGTTCTTAACAGGTAAATATAATTTTTCATTTTCTTTGTTCACCAGGTCAATCTATTGTACTTTATTTTTGGTGGACTGTTTTGATTTTGTTCATGTGTGTATATGTGTATATTCCATTATTTTAATTATTATTTGCCTGATTTTGTAATTGCCATTTGTCTGGGGTTCAACTTTGGTTTCTCATTTTTGGATATTTGTTTTAATCTCACTTAATGCCATAACAAATCACTTGTGGAATCATCATTCCTGACCAGAGATCAAGCCATGAGCCTTTGGAGTGGGAGCACTGACTCCAAGACCCTAACTACCAGAGAACTAACCCTAGGGAGTATCAAATAGTGAGAACTCATACAAAGGAAACCACTTAAATACAAGACCAAGCATTACCCAACCACCAGTAGCACCCTGTTCAGGACACCTCACCTAAACAACAGACAAAACAAAAATACAAACTCAATCATCAGCAGACAGGATCACCACTTCACTAAGCCTTGCCCATCAGAGGATAAACAAACAAACAAACAAAACTCAGCACAAATCTCATCCTATATGAAGCTTACACAAACCACTGGACCAACCTTAGGAGGGCAGAACCCAAAGGGAAGAAAGAATTCATCCTTGAAGCCTGGGGAAAGAAGACCTCAAACACAGTAAGTTTTTTAAAAGTAACAAAAAGGCAGAGAAATACTACACAAATGAAGGAACAAACTAGAAACACAGAAGCCCAAATATTTGAAGAGGAAATAGGCATACTACTTGAAAAAGAATTCAGAATAATGATAGTAAAGATGATCAAAAACCTTGAAAACAAAATGGAGAAAATGCAAGACTCAATTAACAAAGACCTAGAAGAATTAAAGACTAAGCCTACACAGACAAACAATACAATTACTGAAATTAAAAATACTCTAGAAGGAATCAATAGCAGAATATCTGAAGCAGAAGATCGAATCAGTGAGCCTGAAGATAAAATGGTGGGAAAAACTTCTGAAGAACAGAATAAAGTAAAAAGGATGAAAAGAACTGAGGATAGTATCAGAGACCTCTGGGACAATATCAAACACGCCACCATTTGAATGATAGGGGTCCCAGAAGAAGAAAAGATAAAGAAAGGGTATAAGAAAGTTTTTGAAGAGACTGTAGTTGAAAATCTTCCCAGCATGGAAAAGGAAATAGTCAATCACGTCCAAGAGGCACAAAGAGTCCCATACAGGAAAAACCTAAAGAGAAACATGCCAAGACACATACGAATCAAACTGACAGAAACTAAACACAAAGAAAGAATATTAAAAGCAGCAAGAGAGGAGCAACAAGCAACATGTGAGGGAAACCCCAAATGCTTAACAGCTGGTCTTTCAACAGAAACTCTGCAGGCCAGAAGGGAATGGCAGGATATATTTAAAGTGCTGAAGGGAAAAATCTATAACCAAGATTATTGTACATGGGAAGGATATCATTCAAAATTGATGGAGAAATAAAAAGCTTTTCAGACAGGCAAAAGTTAGAATTCAGTACCACCAAACCACCTTTACAACAAATGTTAAAGGGACTTGTATAGTCAAGAAATACAAGAGAAGAAAAAAGATCTACAAAATCAACCCCAAACAATTAAGAAAATGGCAATAGGAACATATATATTAATAATTACTTTAAATGTAAATGAATTAAATGCTCCAACCAAAAGACACAGACTGGTTGAATGGATACAAAAACAAGACCCATATACATGCTGTCTACAAGAAACTCACTTCAGACCTAAAGACACATACAACTGAAAGTGAGGATGGAAAAATATATTCCATGCAAACAGGAAGCAAAAGAAGCTGGAGTAACAATCCTCATATCAGATGAAACAGACCTTAAAATAAAGAATATTCCAAGAGATAAGAAAGGACAGTACATAATGATCAAGGAATCAACCCAAGAGGAAGATATAATACTGTAAATATCTAGGCAACCAACACAGAAGCACCTCAATACATAAGAAAAACACTAACAGATATAAAAGGAGAAATTGACAGTAACACAAAAATAATAGAAGACTATAGCACCCCACTCACACCAATGGACAGATCGTCAAAACAGAAAATTAATAAGGAAACACAAGTCTTAAATGATGTAGTAGATGAGATGGATCTCACTGATATCTTCAGGACATTCCATCCAAATGCAGAAGAATACACCTCTTCTCAAGTGCATATGGAACATTCTCCAGGATAGACCACATCTTGGGTCACAAATTAAACCTTAATAAATTTAAGAAGATTGAAATCATATCAAACATCTTCTCTGACCACAACCCTATGAGACTAGATATAACTTGCAAGAAAACAAACTGTAAGAAACACAAACATATGGAGATTAAACAACACGTTTCTAAATAACCAACAGATTACTGAAGAAATCAAAAGGGGAATAAAAAAAATTCTAGAAACAAATGATAATGAAAACATGACAACTCAAAACCTATGGGGTGCAGCAAAATCAGTTCTAAGAGGAAAGTTTATAGCAATATAATCCTACCTCAAGAAACAAGAAAAACATTGAACAGATAACCTAACTTTACACCTAAAACAACTGGAGAAAGAATAAGAACAACAAAAAAATTAGTACAAGGAAATAAATCATAATGATCTGAGAAGAAATACATGAAAAAGAAATGAAAGAAACAATAGTGAAGATTAGTAAAACTAAAAGCTGGTTCTTTGAGAAAATACACAAAATTGACAAATTTTAGCCAGACTCATCAAGAGAAAGAGAGAAGAATCAAATCAACAACATTAGAAATGAAAAAGCAGAGGGTACAACAGACAATGCAGAAATACAAAGGATCATCAGAGACTATTATGAACAACTATATGGCAGTAAAAGGGATAACCTGGAAGAAATGGACAGATTCTTAGAAATGTTCAATCTTCCAAGACTGAACCAGGAAGAAATAGAAATTACGAACAACCCAATTACAAGCACTGAAACTGAAGCTGTGATAAAAAATCTCCCATAAAACAAAAGCCCAGGACCAGATGGCTTCACAGGAGAATTCTACCAAACATTTAGAGAAGAGCTAATGCCTATCTTTCTAACTCTTTCAAAAAATTGCAGAGGAAGGAACACTTCCAAACTCATTCTACGAGGCCATCATCACCCCAATACCAAAACAAAAGACAACACAAAAAAAGAAAACTACAGGCCAATATCACTGATGAACATAGATACAAAAATTCTCAACAAAATTTTAGCAAGCAGAATTCAGCAACACATCAAAAAGCTCATACACCATGATCAAGTTGGGTTTATTCCAGGAATGCAAGGATTCTTTAATATACACAAATCAATGTGATACACCATATTAAGAAATTCAAAGATAAAAACCATATGATAATCTCAATAAATGCAGAAAAAGCCTTTGAGAAAATTTAGCACCCATTTATGATTAAAACTCTTCAAAAAATGGGCATAGAAGAAACCTACCTCAATATAGTAAAGGCCGTATATGGCCTACAGCAAACATTATTCTCAGTGGTGACAAACTGAAAGCACTCTCCTCTAGGATCAGAAACAAGACAAGGATGTCCACATTCACCACTGTTATTCAATATAGTTCTGTAAGTCCTAGGTACAGCAATCAGAGAAGAAAAAGAAATAAAAGGAATCCAGATTCGAAAAGAAGAAGTAAAGCTCTCACTGTTTGCAGATGACATGATACTGTACATAGACATTTAAAGATAGTATCAGAAAATTATTAGAGCTAATCAGTGAATATAGCAAAGTTGTAGGATACAAAATCAATACACAGAAATCACTTACATTTCTATATATTAACAATAAAATATCAGAAAGAGAAATTAAGGAATCAATCCCATACATACACCACTGAAACAAAAAGAATTAAATATCTAGGAATAAACTTATCTAAGGAGACAAAAGAACTGTACACAGAAAATTACAGTACACTGATGGAAGAAATCAAAGACAACATAAACAGATGGAGAGATATTCCATGTTCCTGGGTAGGAATATTGTGAAAATGACTATACTACCAAACACAATCTACAGATTCAGTGCAATCCCTATCAAATTACCAATGTCATTTTTCACAGAACTAGAACAAAAAATTTCACTACTCATATGGATACACGAAAGACCCCAAATAGCCAAAGCAGTCTTGAGAAAGAAGAATGGAGCTAGAGGAATCAACCTTCCTGACTTGAGATTATACTACAAAGCTACAGTCAAGAAGAGAGTATGGTACTGCCACGAAAACAGAAGTATAGACCAATGGAACAAGATAGAAAGCCCAAAAATAAACCCATGCACCTAGGGGTACATTATTTTTTACAAAGGAGGCAAGAATATACAATGGGGCAAAGACAGCCTCTTCAATAAATGGTGCTGGGGAAACTGGACAGTGACATGTAAAAGAATGAAATTAGAACACTTCCTAACACCATACACAAAGACAAACTCAAAATGGATTACAGACTTATATGTAAGACCAGAAACTTTAAACTCTTAGAGAAAAACATAGTCGGAACACTCAATGACATAAATCAAAGCAAGATCCACTATCACCCACCTCCTAGAATAACTGATTCACTTTGCTGTTCACCTGAAACTAACACAATGTTGTAAATCAACTATACTTAAATAAAAATTGAAAAAAAAAATAAAAAAAAATAAAAATAAAAAATAAAAATAAAAACTACACTAAACAAGTGGAACCTGATTAAACTTAAAGGCTTTTGCACATCAAAGGAAAGTATATGCAAAGTGAAAAGACAACCCTCAGAATGGGAGAAAATAATAGCAAATGAAACAACAGACAGAGAATTAATTTCCAAAATATACAAGCAGCTCATACAACTCAATGACAGAAGAACAAACAACCCAACCAAAAAGTGGGAAAAAGACCTAGCAGATACTTCTCCAAAGAAGACATACAGATGGCTAATAAACACATGAAAGGATGCTCAACATCACTAATTATTAGAGAAATGTAAATCAAAACTGCAATGAGATATCACCTCATACCAGTCAGAATGGCCATCATCACAAAGTCTACAAACAATAAATGTTGGAGAGGGTGTGGAGAAAAGGGAACGCTCTTGCGGTGTTGGTGCAAATGTAAATTGATACAGCCACTATGGAAGATGGTATGGCAATTCCTTAAAAAACTAGGAATAAAACCACATGACACAGGAATCCCACTGTTAGGCGTATACCCTGAGGAAACCAAAATTGAAAAAGACGCATGTATCCCATTGTTCACTGCAGCACTATTTACAATATCTAAAACATGGAAGCAACCTAGATGTCCATCAATAGATGAATGGATAAAGTAGTAGTGGTACATGTACACAGTGAAGTATTACTCAGCCATAAAAAAGAATGCATTTGAGTCAGTTCCGATGAGGTGAATGAACCTAGAACCTTATATAGAGTGAAGTGAGTCAGAAACAGAAAGATAAATATATATTCTAACACACATATACAGAATCTAGAAAAATGGTGCTGAAGAATTTATTTACAGGGCAGCAATGGTGAAACAGACATAGAAAATAGACTTATGGACATGGGAAGAGGGGAGGAGAGGGTGAGATGTATGGAGAGAGCAACATGGGAACTTACATACCATGTGTAAAATAGATAGCAAATGGGAATTTGCTGTTCAGTTCAGTTCAGTCACTCAGTCATGTCTGACTCTTTGCGACCCCATGAATCGCAGCACGCCAGGCCTCCCTGTTCATCACCATCTCACGGAGTTCACTCAGACTCACGTCCATCAAGTCCATGATGCCATCCAGCCATCTCATCCTTGGTCGTCCCCTTCTCCTCCTGCCCCCAATCCCTCCCAGCATCAGAGTCTTTTCCAATGAGTCAACTCTTCGCATGAGGTGGCCAAAATACTGGAGTTTCAGCTTTAGCATCATTCCTTCCAAAGAAATCCCAGGGCTGATCTCCTTCAGAATGGACTGGTTGGATCTCCTTGCAGTCCAAGGGACTCTCAAGAGTCTTCTCCAACACCACAGTTCAAATGCATCAATTCTTCAGTTCTCAGCCTTCTTCACAGTCCAACTCTCACATACATACATGACTACTGGAAAAACCATAGCCTTGACTAGATGGACCTTAGTTGCCAAAGTAATGTCTCTGCTTTTGAATATGCTATCTAAGTTGGTCATAAGTTTTCTTCCAAAGAGTAAGCATCTTTTAATTTCATTGCTGCAGTCACCATCTGCAGTGATTCTGGAGCCCAAAAATATAAAGTCTGACACTGTTTCCACTGTTTCCCCATCTATTTCCCACGAAGTAATGGGACTGGATGCCATGATCTTCGTTTTCTGAATGTTGAGCTTTAAGCCAACTTTTTCACTCTCCTCTTTCACTTTCATCAAGAGGCTTTGTAGTTCCTCTTCACTTTCTGCCATAAGGGTGGTGTCATCTGCATATCTGAGGTTATTGATATTTCTCCCAGCAATCTTGATTCCAGCTTGTGTTTCTTCCAGCCCAGTGTTTCTCATGATGTACGCTGCATATAGTTAAATAAGCAGGGTGACAATATACAGCCTTGACATACTCCTTTTCCTATTTGGAACCAGTCTGTTGTTCCATGTCCAGTTCTAACTGTTGCTTCCTGACCTGCATACAGATTTGTCAAGAGACAGGTCAGGTGGTCTGGTATTCCCATCTCTTTCAGAATTTTCCACAGTTTATTGTGATCCACACAATCAAAGGATTTGGCATAGTCAATAAAGCAGAAATAGATGTTTTTCTGGAACTCTCTTGCTTTTTCCATGATCCAGCAGATGTTGGCAATTTGATCTCTGGTTCTTCTGCCTTTTCTAAAACCAGCTTGAACATCAGGGAATTTGCTGTATGGCTCAGAAAACTAAAACAGGCGCTCTATATCAACCTAGAGGTGTGGGATGGGAGGGAGATGAGAAGGAGGTTCAAAAGGGAGGGTATATATGTATACCTATGGCTGATTCATGTTGAAGTTTGACAGAAAACAACAAAATTCTGTAAGGCAATTATCCTTCAATAAAAAAAATAAATTTAAAAAATGCTCAGGAAAAAATGTAACAAAAGAGATATAAGACTTCTACACTGAGAACTAAAATCAAAAGTTGCTTTTAAAAAAGACAGTTCAAATAAAATGAAACTGTATTGTATTCATGAATTGAAAAGCTTTATATTTTAAGACATTAATTTTCACAAATTGAGTCTATATTGTCAATGAAATTTGAAGAAAATATCTGCAGATGTTCTCATAGAAATTGGTAATTACTTCTTAAATTTTAAATAAGCTGTAAAGGACATAGAATTGTCAAAACAATATTGAAATCAGAAAACTAAGTTGAGGATTTTTCTAGTTGACTTCAAAGATTTACTACCAAGATGCAGTAATCAAAACCATGGTAATAATGGCAAAAATGTAAACAAATAATTTAATTAAATAGTCCAAAACCTAAATAGTAAAGAAGTATTGAACAAATGTTTCAAAGAAATTCAATATTTTAAAGTATGAAATATGCAATGTGTGTGTGTGTGTTTGTGTTAAGTAGCTTCAGTTGTGTCCACCTCTTTGTAACCCTATGGACTGTAGCCCACAAGACTACTCTGTTCATGGGATTCTCCAGGGAAGAATGCTGGAATGGATTGCCATGTTCTCTTCCAGGGGATCTTCCTGACCCAGAGATCAAACATGCATCTCATATGTTTTTTGCATTGACAGTCAGTTTCTTTACCACTAGCAACACCTGGGAAGCCTGAAAATGCAATGGGAGAAATAAACCAAATCCCATGCTTCCAAATTAATCTGAGATGAATACAGACTTAAATCTAATAGCTAAGGCCATAAAGCCTCTAGATTAAAACTTATGAGAGTATTATAATAACTGTGTGGTAGGAAAAAGTGTTTTCATTTTGATACAGGAAAAGAAACTAACAGTAAAAGTAAACAATTGGAATATGAATTAGAAAGCAATACCATTAAACAATAGCATGAAAATATCCTTGATATTACTCTGATTCCAAAGTCAAAGATATTACCAGAAAAGAAAACTATAGGTCACTATGGCTCATAAACATAGATTAAAAAATATTCAACAAAATAGTAGCAAAGTGTATTTGGCAACATTTATAAAGGAATATGTACCATAACCAAGTAGATTTATCTCACAAAAGAAACATTAGTTTAACATCCAAAATCAATTAATATAATATACCATATATTAGCATATTAATATATAATAAAAAGAACAGTAACAAGTTATATAATGCCACATCAATAGGATAAAATACAGAAAACCACATTATCAAATGCAGATCAGTCTGGAAAAAACATTTAAGACAACCCAACCTTCATTCATGATAAAAACTCTCAATCTAGGGATAAGAAACCCTTCTAAATTTAACTGTATTATCTCTACTGCTGCCATAACTAATTACCACAAACATACTAGCAGAACAAAATTATTATCTTCTAATAATAAAATAGCAAAAGGTCTGCAGGGCTTATTTTTTCTTGCAGAGGTTCTGAGGGACTATGCGTTTTCTTGCCTTTTCCATTTTCTAAGGATGGCTGCATTCCTTGACTAATGGCCCCCCTCTTCCATCTTCAAAGTCAGCAATGTAGCACCTTTCTGACCATTTTTCCATCATCACATCTCTTTCTCTGACCACGGTCAGAGAAGATTCTCTGCTTTTAAGAATATGTGTATTACAAAGGGCCCTCCTTCATAATCTAGGATAATCTTCCTATCTCTGGGTCTATAAACTTAATCTCTTCTGCAAAGTCCCTTTGACAGTAAAGTAACATGTTTTGGGGTTCTGGGAATAAGCATGTGTCCATCTTTGAAGGGACACAACCAAGATCATATTTAACAGCTAAAGGTTGAACAACTGGTAAATTAGACACCATCATAATTTAAAGCTCTTATCCTTCTAAAGACATCATTAGGAAAGTGAAAAGGCAAGCTACAGACTGGGAGAAAATATTTATAAATCATTTATCTGATAAAGGCCTTGTATTCAGAATGCAGAGGGACTCTTTGTAAGTCAATAATAAGAAGCCAAACAATCCAATTTTTAAATATGGGCAAAAGATTTGAATAGACATTTCACCAAAGAAGACATAGGAATCATTAATGAGCACATGAAAAGATGCTCAGCATCATTATTCATTAGGTAAACAAACTGGAACCACAATGAAATGCTACATATCTATCTAGTAGAATGGCTGTAGTATTAGACAGTAGCAAATTTTGGCAAGTGTTTGAAGCAACCAGTGCACTGTTAATGAAAATATAAGAGTTTAACCGCTTCAGAGAACAGATTATCAATTCCTTTAAAAGCTAAAAACAAGTCTAGCTAACATGTGATGACCATATAGTAATACATACAAATATGGAATCATGACGTTGTACACTTGAAGCTAATAAGTCAATTATAACTCATTTGGGGTAGGGGAAGAAAGCTAAACACAAAATTACCATAGAACAAAGCAATCCAGTTGATAGAAGTCTACCCAAAAGTAATGAAAATGTATGTCCTCACAAAGACTTGTACAGAAATGTTCCTGACAGTTTTATTCATAATAGTCAAAAACAACGGGGGAAATAGTAAAAGAATGAACAAATCCATACAGTGAAATTCTATTCACCAGTCCAAAGGAACAAACCACTGATATGTGTATGCTTCAATCAAGCTGAAACTCAATAACATTATGACAATGATAGAAACGAGCTGTCAAAAAATAAAGAAAGAAAGAAATGCATTACATGATTCATTAATACTAAATGTAAAGACTTCCTTGGTGGCTCAGACGGTAAAGCATCTGCCTGCAATGTGGGAGACACGGGTTCAATCCCTGGGTCAGGAAGATCCTCTGGAGAAGGAAATGGCAACCCACTCCAGCATTCTTCCCTGGAAAATCCCATGGATGGAGCCTGGTAGGCTACAGTCCGTGGGGTCGCAAAGGGTCAAACGTGACTGAGCGACTTCACTTGAAAGACATTTAAAGAGATATAAATTTGATCAATAGTAGCAATGGCACCCCACTCCAGTACTCTTGCCTGGAAAATCCCATGGATGGAGGAGCCTGGTGGGCTGCAGGCCATGGGGTTGCTTAGAGTCGGACACAACTGAGCGACTTCACTTTCACTTTTCACTTTCATGCATTGGAGAAGGAAATGGCAACCCACTCCAGTGTTCTTGCCTGGAGAATCCCAGGGACGGGGGAGCCTGGTGGGTTGCCATCTATGAGGTCACACAGAGTCTGACACTACTGAAGCGACTTAGCGGCAGCAGTAGCAGCAGCAGCCTAGGGTTATGAGGGTGAACGGGAATTAATTGTAAATAAATATGAGGAAATTTTCTGGGTGATCGAAATGTTTTACAGAGATGTTATGGGGAGGGAGATGGGAGGGGGTTTCATGTTTGGGAACACATGTAAGAATTAAAGATTTTAAAATTTAATAAAAAAAAAATAAATATTTCAAAGAAAAAAAATAAATAAATAAAACTGGACTGAAATGATGTTTGTGTCATCTATAAATTGAACAAAAGCATTGAACTGTACACTTACAATGGACAATTTTCATAATATGTAAGTTATACCTCTATACTACTACTAAGTCGCTTAAGTCGTGTCCGACTCTGTGCATCCCCAGAGATGGCAGCCCACCAGGCTCCCCCGTACCTGGGATTCTCCAGGCAAGAACGCTGGAGTGGGTTGCCATCTCCTTCTCCAATGCATTAAAAGTGAAAAGTGAAAGTGAAGTCGTTCAGTCATGTCCGACTCTTTGCGACCCCATGGACTGCAGCCTACCAGGCTCCTCCGTCCCTGGGATTTTCCAGGCAAGAGGGAGTAAATTTGATGAAGGTAGACAAAACCGCCATACTGAAATCTATGTAACATTGCTCAGAGAAATTAAACTCTTCGAAGATTTAATATCATTAAGATATCAAATTCAGTATCATTTCAAATAATACTTCAGTCTTTATAGAAAACATGGAATAATTCCAAATATTTATATAAATGCAGTCTCTAGAATGTACCAAGTAATGTTGAAAAACATAAACAAAGTGAAAGATTTACAATGAGTTTACAACAATGTAAAAAACACTACTGTATTGCATTAAGAATAGACTTTAAAAAGATTTCAGAAATACACCCATACATATAGAATCAATTGATTTTGACAAACATGGCAAGATAATTCAACAGGGGAAATGAAAACCTTCTTTTAGCAAATATAACTGGACCAAATGCTCAAACTACCGCACAATTGCACTCATCTCAGACGCTAGTAAAGTAATGCTCAAAATTCTCCAAGCCAGGCTTCAGCAATACGTGTACCGTGAAATTCCAGATGTTCAAGCTGGTTTTAGAAAAGGCAGAAGAACCAGAGATCAAATTGCCAACATCTGCTGGATCATGGAAAAAGCAAGAGAGTTCCAGAAAAACATCTATTTCTGCTTTATTGACTATGCCAAATCCTTTGACTGTGTAGATCACAATAAACGGTGGAAAATTCTGAAAGAGATGGGAATACCAGACCACCTGACCTGCCTCTTGAGAATCCTATATGCAGGTCAGGAAGCAACAGTTAGAACTGGACATGGAACAACAGACTGGTTCCAAATAGGAAAAGGAGTATGTCAAGGCTGTATATTGTCACCCTGCTTATTTAACTTCTATGCAGAGTACATCATGAGAAACACTGGGCTGGAGGAAGCACAAGCTGGAATCAAGATTGCCGGGAGAAATATCAATAACTTCGGATATGCAGATGACACCACCCTTATGGCAGAAAGTGAAGAGGAACTAAAAAGCCTCTTGATGAAAGTGAAAGAGGAGAGTGAAAAAGTTGGCTTAAAGCTCAACATTCAGAAAACTAAGATCATGACATTTGGTCCCATCACTTCGTGGGAAATAGATGGGGAAACAGTGGAAACAATGTGAGACTTTATTTTTCTGGGCTCCAAAATCACTGCAGATGGTGATTGCAGCCATGAAATTAAAAGACGCTTACTCCTTGGAAGGAAAGTTATGACCAACCTAGATAGCATATTCAAAAGCAGAGACATTACTTTGCCAACAAAGGACTGTCTAGTCAAGGTGATAGTTTTTCCAATGGTCGTGTATGGATGTGAGTTGGACTGTGAAGAAAGCTGAGCACCGAAGAATTGATGCTTTTGAACTGTGGTGTTGGAGAAGACTTTTGAGAGTCTGTTGGACTGCAAGGAGATCCAACCAGTCCATTCTCAAAGATATCAGTCCTGGGTATTCTTTGGAAGGACTGATGCTAAAGCTGAAACTCCAGTACTTTGGCCACCTCATGCGAAGAGTTGAGTCATTGGAAAAGACTCTGATGCTGGGAGGGATTGGGGGCAGGAGAAAAGGGGATGACGGAGGATGAGATGGCTGGATGGCATCACTGACTAGATGGACGTGAGTATTAGTGAACTCCGGAAGTTGGTGATGAACAGGGAGGCCTGGCGTGCTGTGATTCATGGGGTCGCAAAGAGTCGGACATGACTGAACGACTGAACTGACTAAGTAAGTAACATATAAGAAAAACAAGGGAGTTCCCAGCAGTCCCATGATTAGGACTCTGTCCTTTCACTGCCAGAAACTGAATTCAGTCCCTAGTTAGGGGACTAAGATTTCTTAGATGAGACAAAATAAATCCTTAGTACTCTTAAGATTTATATATAAGAACTACTAAGAAAATAAAAAAGCATGTCATAGTCTGATAGAAAATATTTAAAATACACATATCTGGCCAAAAATCTGTATCCAGAATAAAGAATTTTTACTGATAAAAGGACAAACAGCTGAATCACCAAGTAGACTACAGACTTAAACAGACATTTCATAAGAATAAGATATGAGCACAGGCTGCAGCACTTAAGTAGCACATAAGTAGGTATTCAAAACCATTATTCAGAAAAGAATTACAAGATTAAAAGGACAATAAAATATTACTTACTATTGTAAAGCAACTGGTAAAACTAAAATTTAAAAGTAGACAACAGCAAACATGGCTGAGAAAGTGGAAAAAGAACCCAGACAGAAAAGAATGCCCAAGGATAGGATTCCATTTATATAATATTTAAGAACAGGCAAGATTAACTAATCTGTGATGACAGAAATCAAATCACTGGTTGCCAGTTGGAT
Organism: Capricornis sumatraensis; assembly: GCF_032405125.1. NCBI lineage: Eukaryota > Metazoa > Chordata > Mammalia > Artiodactyla > Bovidae > Capricornis > Capricornis sumatraensis. The sequence continues at coordinate 66,122,438 of NC_091082.1, forward strand.
GTAGAAATTGACTACAATTGGCAAGAGAGAACTTTCTGGTTGATGAAAATGTTCTACATCTTGATTGTGGTATTGTGTATATTTGTCAAATTTCAGTAAAATAAACACTTAAAAATTTGAAATCTTGTGTTACATAAATTTTAATTCCTCAAAAGAAACTAAAGCCATAGTTAGAAAAATTTTACAAAGCAACTATTTCTTTAATATTAACATTGGTGGAACAAGTTTTCATCCTATTATTTCTATATCAGTGAATCTGAAAATTTATCACATACTTTAAATGAAATAAAAAAATCAGTCTTCAAATAAGCCCTATAGTACTGAAATCATACTTGTTCCCCTCTCAAAAGCAGCTCTACCATCACATTATGCAGAAGTTATGTATCTGTTTCCACAACTCTATTTCTACTTCTACCTCTTAATTGCCACAGCACAGATATTTGCAATGTAGGCCAATAGGTCATGTGACTGTGCTTACATAATTCATCAAATGCCTACTCTTGCTCCACAAGAGTAATTTTATTATATGTTGCTTTGTCCAGGTTTTGCATGATTCTAGATGAGAAATAAATATTTTCTGGACTGCCTGGAAGATCTCTCATCACTACAATGCCTAATTGTGGCTATTCCTGCCTCACATAGTAAATGTCCTCGGCTAAAAGTTGAAGTTAAAAGCTGTTCTGTGTGGTAACTAGGGCTTTATTCTTTAACTCTTTAATGCCTATATACATGTGTCATTATTTGAACCTCATAAATATCACCTCTCTGATCAGAAAACCCAGGATGAGTAACAATTCAAGTGTGAGGATCATTCCATTCATTTGCCTTTCTCTGATCATATAGGGCTTCCCTGATAGCTCAGTTAGTAAAGAATCGCCTGCAATGCATGAGACCCCAGTTCAACTCCTGGGTCAGGAAGATCCGCTAGAGAAGGGATAGGCTACCCACTCCAGTATTTTGCATTGGAGAATCCCATGGACTGTATAGTCCATGGGGTTGCAAAGAGTCAGACAAAACTGAGCAACTCCCACTTTCACTTTCTCTGACCTTATACCACAAACTCATTCAAGTTTTTAAATTGATTTTAGGTATTTAATAAGTTAACCACTAAGACAGACCCTGATTCTGGGAAAAATTGAAGGCAGGAAGAGAAGGGGATGACAGAGGATGGGATGATTGGATGGCATCACTTACTTAATGGACATGAGTTTGAGCAAGCTCTGGGAGTTGGTAATGGGCAGAGAAGCCTGGCATGCTGCAGTCCATGGGGTTGCAAAGAATTGGAGAGGACTGAGCGAGTCAACTGAAGACATACCCACCAGAAGTTGTTTTCAGCTATCATCTGCCTAGATTTAAAATCAATCAATCATGATGCTCTTCCAACTAGTTACAGCTCTTTTGATCACTGTGTGCCTACAAATTCTGTGTGTCACATACAGCACTAAATCCCACACAGTTCTCGTAGCCTACATCTGAGAGGTGGTCACCCAACCAGGGAATAGAACACAAGTGTGAGAACTTGAACCTGTGATGTATATCAGTGGCTATCCGTGATGACACATAGTCTAGAAACAGCTGTTAACAATAAGAAAGGATAAAGATGAGAACAAGACTTAATGAATAACAAGTAGAAAGGTAGGAAGACTTAAAAACTCTAACAGGTTTTATCAACAGGAAAGTGAATGAAAGAAACTCTCCCATAGGTTCAAACAGGAAACCAGAAATATGCTGATGGCAGTGCATAAGGCAAGAAAGATCTCAAAATAAAATGACATTACTAATGGACTTTCGAGAGGAGCTAAAAATACAGAGGGTTGCTGATTCCTGGCAAAAGAAAGTGTTATACAGATTAAATGTCCTTTCTCCATTCAGGGAGGGTGGGACGACTGGATAGCATGCTTTTTTCTGAACAAGATGAAGCAAAATGTCATTCGTTATCATTTTACCTTTCCTTATGGTAGTAGATCCCATTGAATAGATGTGCACTTGAAGAAGAGAAGAAGCTCTGAGTTGTATTAATTTCAAAATCCAAATGAAAAGTACTTTTGAAAGCTTAGAAAATCTAATAATATCCTCATTTCTTTCTTGATTCTACACCTCAAGTTTGGAAGAAAACTTTTAAGACTGTGCCAATCACTATTCTCACAGTCCTGCCCTTATAATATTCATCACAGGCTATGGTAACAAGCCATGCTCTGACACAGGGAGATGTGCCCTTTTTCCAAACCCAAAATGCAGTTCAGAATGGTTGATATTCTTGATCTTGGCAACTAAAAGTAGAAAAAGAATATGCTAGATGAATGAGAGTTCAAAGGGGGTGAACATTTCATTATTATAGAATTCATAAATTTCCTTAGTCATCAAGTCTTCTAGAATTTATCTCCCACAAATGGCAAGAATTTTTCATATATTCCTTATCCAGACCCCAGTAGTTTTGCTCTCCTTCTCCATGTCACACCCTATATGGGTAAAACAATGAGCCCGCATCAATAGGACAAATAACACTGAAAGCAGATTCACAAATAAACACCATCCATAATTGTCTCTCTACTTTCAGTCTTGCCTATATACCCTTCATCCATGTCTACAAAGTTGTTTCAGTCATGTCTCACTCTGCAACACTATGGACTGTAGCCCACCAAGCTCCTCTGTCCATGAGATTCTCCAGGCAAGAATAGTGGAGTGGGTTGCCATGCCCTCTTCCAAGGGATCTCCCCAACCCAGGGATCGAACCTATACCTCTTACATCTTCTGCACTGGCAGACTGTTCTTTACCTGTTGCATCATCCAGGAAGCTCATCTACCCTTCTATTCCTAAATTCATCCACATTCTAAAAATGCAAATTTTTTTAAGTCATGCTCCTGTTTAAAAACCTTAAATACCTCTTCACATCTTCAAAATAAATTCAAACTTCATACCACAGTCCAGAAGGGCACTCATGGTCTAGTCCTTGACCCCTTTCCTAGCCTTCTCTGATGACGCTCCCCTCTGATCAGTCTCCCGAGGTTTCTCCATTCATTACCATTCATGACATTCTTGCTGTTCCTGTACACATTGTGCTGTCACATACCTCTACACTCTTCCTGTGTGATCCCTCTATCTGGAGTACCAAGCCCAGCCCCACATCCAACACCACAACCAAGCCGGTGCTCCTTTGCTTGAAAACTCTGCTCAAGCACCTCTTCCCCTTCAGAGGGTTTCCTAATGTTCTCACTTCAATGATGTACCGCCATTCACTCTTCTCCCTCCTCTTTCCCTCTGTCCCACACCATGAAGGTTGCATTTATGAAGGTTTACATTTCTCCCCCGTATATTCATAGCATTTCATGTGTAACTCTCTTCTGGCACTCTCACACCACACTGACATCTTTTATTTTCTGACTTTTCTTTCCCCACTAGAAACACTTTGAAATAAGGCCTATGTTAGTTTATTTTCCTACCAACAGTGGCTAATAATATAGCTAATCCATAGAAGATATTCAATAAATTCAAGTTCAATGAAATAAAATGATAGAAGGAAGAAAAGAAGGAAATTAAAAAGTGCTATAGATTGAGTTTTTGTGTCCTCCAAAATTCTTATATTGAAGTCTTAACTCTGATGTGATTGTATTTGAACACAGCCTTTGAGAGATAAACAGGGTTAGATGAGGTCCTGATGGTGGGACTTTCATTATGGACTCAATGCCCTTATAAAAAGAGACATCAGATAGCTTTCTCACTCTCTTTCTCCACAAGCACTAAGAAAAGGCTATGTCAGCACACAGCAAGATGTTAGCTGTCTGCAAGCCAGGAAGACAATTCTAATCAGGAACTCAACTGACTTGCACCCTGTTGGATTTTCCCAGCCTCCAAAATTGCAAGAAAATTCATATCTGTTGTTTAAGCCTTGCAAAAATCTAGGGTATTTTTGTTATGAAAGCTGAATAAGAATGAAGGAACAAACAAATAAATGAATGAATACATAAAAAAATAAAAATAGATGAGTAAGTTACCTAGTAGATTTCCCCTTGTACACTTAGCAACAATGGCTGCAGATGACCAGCCACATATAGAAATTCAGTCTGCTGGTGCTTCTTTCTTCAGGGGTAATTGACTCCCTGGGGAGTCACATTATTGACCTTGCATTCATCAATACCCCCAAGATCTAATCAGAACTAACAGCACAAACAAAAGACAGCTGTTATGCACATGACTGTCTGGGTTAAAGGTCACAAAGATCCTTCCCATCCTTTATTTGAAAAGGTTAATCTGTCTTTGAGCAAATAGATATATGTGGGGACATTAGGGACATATGCAGGGTTTGTAATATGCTTTTTAAAACTTTTTTCTATTTGTAATTGGAGGCTAATTGCTTTACAATATTGTGTTGGCTTCTGCCATACAACAATGTGAATCAGCCACAAGTACATATATGTTCCTACCCGCTGAGCCTTCCCTGCCACCCCCACCCCATTGCACCCCTCTGGGCTGTCACAGAGCACCCGGCTGAGCTCTCTGTGCTATACATCAGCCTCCTACTGGCTATTTTACACAAGGTAGTATGTACATGTCAGTGCCACTCTCTCAATTCATCCCACCTAAAATCATAAATTATGAAGAATATTTACCTAAGAAAAACTCCTCATTATATGATTGCATCTCAGCTTCCTGACTTCTTAGCATCCTGCCTCACCACTCCTCAAAAGTCCATTCATTCTACCATTATTGAAGAGGTTTTTCTAAAACAATGCTTTTTTTAAAACTTATTTTTTAATTGAAGGATAATTGCTTTACAGAATTTTGTTGGTTTCTGCCAAACATCAACACGAATCAGCCTAAAACTATGCTTCTTAAACATTTCAGTGGTTCCTCATTGCCGTCTCAATTCAAGCCAAAGGAGCCATGTGCCATACACTGGGCTTTGCCATCCTACCCAAGCCCTCTTTTATCTCCTCACCTTTGTAGATGCTTTTCCTTCCACCTATCACACCTCTGTGTCCCCCTCCCAACCACCTATCTCCGAGTCATCCTCCAGCTCTTAGCTTCTATGTCATTTTGCCCAGGCAGCTGTTTTTGATCCCCCACCCCAAACCTAAGATCTTACAACACATCCTCCATTTCCCTTAGGAAACTGTTCAGTCCAGCCACTCAGTCATATCTGACTCTTTGCAACCCCAAGGACCACAGCACGCCAAGCCTCTCTGTCCATCACCAACTCCCAGAGTTTACTCAGACTCATGTCCATTGAGTCGGTGATGCCATCCAACAATCTCATCTCTGTCATCCCCTTCTCCTGCCCTCAATCCGTAATCACATGTAATTTATTTGCTTATTTTCCCTGTACATAAGAAGCTCCTGCAAATCAGAAACTGTTGTATTACCTCTGCCAGGCACTGGACTGGCAAACAGTACGTGCTCATTAAATAATTTTTGTCAAATGAATGAATTAGTAAAGTTCTTGTGAAGAGTCATGAGTCCAATGACAACTCTACATTTTTATGTTATGTTATGGTTGAGAACATTTGCACCTCATTATCTGTTTAACTCTTTTGACAACTCTGGGAAGCAGGGCAGGTACTAGTCAATACTGCTGATGGCCCATTCTCCAGCTATACCATTTCTCTTCCATATCAGCAGAGCCCTAGTTTTCTTCTGAAGTCTACGTCTCCCTCAAGTAGCTAGAACTAATCTGGATTGATTTGAGGTCATCATGGTGATTGGATCAGCCTCTTTCCCTAGAAAACAAGGTCTGAGGCAAGGGTAAAGTGTGAATATGTTATTGAGAGGTATGATGCTGGGGCATCAAGAGTGAAGGAAGGAGGGAATGAGGCAAGGAAGAATGGAAAATAGATAAACTTGATGCTTTTTCAGGTTGGCCCACCATGTCATAGAGACACACTTACTGAGCCAGTTGAGACTATCTCCAAAGAAGCTACATCCAAAACCCATGCTTTGGAATGGGATGGGGGTGGGGGGCAGTGTTAGGGGTTTGTTGGGTCGGGGAGGAAGCAATTTGTCTACAAGCCCCATCCCACTCTCTTTTCTTCCACTGATAACAGTTTGTCCCATAAGAAGTAACTGCTAGCGTGGTGTTTGCCAAAGTGCAGAAGTGGTGGGAGAAGCCAGAGATTAGTAAAATGGTGGGCTTGCATGGAACTTGCCCAGGGTGCTGTAGCAGAAGATGCAAGCTTCCAAGGCCCTCGGAGAGAAGAGGAGAATGTACACAAGACACGGGGATCCTACCAGGGACTGGCTCGAGGACTGGTATGTGGGAAGTCTGCTGACAGAGGGGAAATGCTATGATAAAAGGTTTCAAAGGCATTCTTACATAAGAAACATTTCATCGATTGGTTAATTCAGGATGCATTTGACAATAAATAGCTTGTCAAAATCCAACTGGCAGTCTTGTTTTTTTTGTGGTAGTATATAAAATATTAATAATAGTCCAAACAAAGACGTCTTAGATTTTATAAAATAAAGTAGACCCTGTATTTATCTTCAGATATTGGTACCTAATTATGTGATACAAGAGCTGCAGCAACCCTTGTGCAAGCATGAGGGGAGCTAATTCTGATGGTTTGAGGCTAGCAGAGCAGAAATATGAAACTCAATCTGGGTCTTCTCAGTGAAGTCTTCTACCCATCTGTCACCTTAAGAATCTGAGGATAGACAGCTGATGTGACTTTTAGTGGAACTGAGACTTTAACCCATGTTGTTGGTGTTCTTTCCTATGTAACTGTAGTCAATGCCCTTCACTACTGGCGCATTTACAGCTTTGTCTGCCGGTCTCTTCCCACCTGTCTTTTCTAGTCTCTAGTTGTCTGAAACCTGGGGTTTCCTAAAAAACAGCCTGCTTCCTCAGGCATCTTTAACTTCTATCATTTTAGAAAATTTGGCAAAAAATATGAAGAATGTTAGCCTATTAAAGACATTATGGAGAAAGTGAAGGGATCTGAAGCTTTATCTCCAGTCGTTTCAAAAAAAAAAAATTGTATATATTTAAATTATGTATCTCCAGTCCTTTGAGTATATGGAAAGCAAAACCATCTTTCAAAAACCTTGCTGTTGTTCAGCCTCTCAGTTGTGTCTGACTCTTGTGACCCTATGGACTGCAGCATGCCAGGTTTCCCTGTTCTTCACTATCTCCCAGAGTTTGCTCAAACATGTCTGTTGAGTCAATGACGCCATCCAACCATCTCATCCTCTGTTGGCCCACTCTCCTCCTGCCCTCAATCTTTGCCAACATCAGGGTCTTTTCCAATGAGTCAGCTCTTTGCATTAGGTAGCCAAAGTATTAGAGCTTCAGCTTCAGCAACAGTCCTTCCAATGAATATTCAGGACTAATTTCCTTTAGAATTGACTGGTTTCATCTCCTTGCTGTCCAAGAGACTCTCAAGGGCCTTCTCCAACACCGCAGTTCAAAAGCATCAATTCTTCGGTGCTTAGCCTTCTTTATGGTTCAACTCTCACATCCATATATGACTGCTTGAAAAAAATCATAACTTTGACCAGCTGGACCTTTGTTGGCAAAGTGACGTCTCCAATTTTTAATATTCTGTCTAGGTTTGTCAAAATTTTTCTGCCAAGGAGCAAAACACCTTGGTGCCACTGTCAAAATCAGAGGACTGGGCTGCATGCCGATGTTATATTCACTCTAAGGAATAGACAGTACCTCACGTACCCACTAATCAGTAGGGCCACATCAGCCAGAGTGTGCCAGCTTGACAGCATTTTTCAACCCTAGCTACATATCTCAGTCAACCCCAAAGCTCATATTCACAGCTACCCAGTGACTCTTCCCCAAATGTCTTTAAGATGTTTACACTGTTTGACTTTGGCTCAAGTTACTTGTACTAGCAAGTATTTCAGCTCAGGTAAATTACTAAATGTCAGAGGAAGTTTGAAAAATCAGAAAGCAATGTCTCTAAAATAAAGCCAGCCCTGATTATATCTTGATTGGGAAAACAATTTATCCCTGATTTTTCCAAAATGGCCAAGCATCAGAATAAAAATCCAGGGCTTCCCAGGTGGCTCAGTTGTAGAGAATCCACCTGCCAGTGCAGGAGACTTTAGTTCAATCCCTGGTCCGGAAGGATCCCCCTCACCACGGAGCAACTAAGCCCATGCGCTGCAACTACTGAGTCTGCACTCCAGAGACCACAAGCCACAACTGCTGAAGCCCACATGCCGCGGCTACTGAAACCTGTGTGCCTAGAGCTGGCGCTCTGCAAAAGAGAAATCACCGCAATGCAAAGCCCACGTACCACAACCAGAGAGCGGGCCCAGCTCACTGCAACTAGAGAAGAGCCCATACAGCAACCCAACACAGCCAAAAATAAATAAATAAACTTATGTTTAAAAGAATAAGAATCCACAGGATCTAGGAAATCTACTGATAAAGCAACCTGATGACATAGTAGATTGCCACCCATAAGAAAAGATTTAAGGAAAAAACCGCTAGGGAACAAAAATATTGTATAGAGATCAAACAAGTCAATCCTAAAGGAAATCAACCCTGACTATTCATTGGAAGGACTGATGCTGAAGCTGAAGCTACAGTACTTTGGCCACATGTGAAGAGCTGACTCACTGGAAAAGACCCTGATGCTGGGAAAGATTGAAGGCAGGAGGAGAAGAGGGAGACAGAGGATGAGATGGTTGGCTGGCATCACTGACTCAATGGGCATGAGTTTGAGCAAACTCTGGGACATAGTAAAGGACAAGGAAGTCTGGCATGGGGTCACAAAGAGTCAGACACAACTGAGCCACTGAACAACATAGAAACAAAGTAGCTGGTTTCTGCATGTGGGTGCCTCCAGCATTCCTGAATCTGCCTCTGGCTGTAAATAATCTGCATGCCATCTCCATCATCACCAGAGGAATTGCATGTTGATGTCCCCAAGTCATGGGAGCACCCTGTAGCAGCAAGTGCAATGAGACAGGTTCCTAATGTGCCAATCATCTGTGTATCAAATTAGCAATTGCTGTCCTTGTTCTTACACCTAATATCATGTGACACTCCTCTGGTACCTCCTCTTGATGAGAAGAGGAACACTATATATTTAGGGGATTTCCTTTCAACAAATAGCTTGGGATGGAAATTAAGCCAATGACTTTGAGTCCCCCAAGGAAGCCTGGTGCGGAGAACCTAAACTATTCCTCAGTTTTCTCTTTTCCCATTTTGCCTCTCTCTGAGTTGGGGACTTGGAATTATAAGGTGGCACAGGCATCCCCCTTATCTTTCTCTTAGTTCCTCCATGACATGGAATTAAGTAAATATTTGTGCTACGTGCAAGGGGTGCTGCAAGCAATCTGTGGAAAGTTCATGAAATCTGGTCTTTGTAGGAGACAAATAGCAGGTGTTTAGTGTATTATGTTCTAAGCAGAACCAAGGGGGAAGGTGTGAGACTATGATAGTGATTGTAAGTGCACTTAGGGTTCTTTGCTGTGTGGGAGCTGCCAAATGAAGAAATATATTAGTCTTGCTTTTCTACTAACCTCTTCATGAAGTAATCACTTAAATGGGTTCTCAGAGTTCAGGGGAATTGGAAGACCAGCAGTAATAAGAGAAATACCTTGAATTTTCTTCCAAGGCACTCCAAGGACTTTGTGGACATTATTACATTTACCAGCCCTCCCAGGTCCCACCAAAAAAAAAAAAAAAATTCAGCCTCATGAAGAAGGTAATCTTCTCTTACAAATCAGGGGCAATAAAAGGAAAGCAGAGGATTTGAGACTTGTCAGTGTGATTCCTGCAACTTCTGGAGACCAGGGTTCTAAACCCCATTCCATCAGTGACTAGTTCAGTGTTTTAGAATGTACCTTTTAGGAATATGAAAAGGTACTTACCAGCTTGACTCCTAAACTCCCTCTCTGAAAGGAAAACATTTGGAGGTCAACCTAAATGCTGGCCTCCTCTTCTCCTAGGCCAGCTTCCCACAGCTCTTCACATATAAACCCTTGGGTAGCGCTGAGCTATTTTGGGTTTCAACCTCATCTGCCTTTCACATTAGGTTCTGTGTTAATTATGATGCTTCAGTGAAAACGAGCCTTCTGACAGTCTCAGGCTTGGAGAATGGAAGGAGGGATAAAGGCAACTCCAATTACAGGCCGTTAGTTCTAATTAATGCCCACCTCCTGTGTTTGATATTCTAGACACAATCACCCCACTACTAGAGGGAAGAACTCAATTCACTCCGTGGCACAGGAACCAACAAATTAAGCCAGGCACTTGCTGGTCCCTATGGAACAGGATCTTTCAGGCAAAGAAGCAATTTATATGCAATAACCAGGAGGAACGCATAATCCTGTGTTTCTCCTTTTAAACTGTCTTTTGACATTCTTATGACTCATCTTCTATTCAGGGACCAAGAGTACAGCCTTTTAGAAGCCAAAAATCATTTTCCTTCTTTGGTTCTAGAGCTCAAGTCAATCAAACAACCAAATACATACACATATGTACATACACATGTACATACACACACAAACAGGTCCTGCAAGAAATATAAAGGATATAAAATCTGGTTCTTCTTAGAAATATGTCATAGGCACAAATTTCACTGAATGAAAATGTCTTCTGGGCAAGTAACACCTCCTTGCTGGTTTCTGAAGGATTTTAGCAATTAATTCTGCAGAGAGCGAATTCAAATGAAGAACAAGGCGGCCATCCAGGCTCTGACCAGAGCCCTCCTTAAGGCCCAGAGCTGCTCAAGTTCTCAGTGACCTCTGCCCCTCTGCCTGTCCTCCTACTTCCTCTTTCACTGAGGGTTGACCACAGTGCAGCCCTGGGCCAGGAGCTGAGTGAGCACATACAAAATGAACCATAACCCAGACTCCTTCAGCCTGCAGCTCAAAGGAATCCACTGCATTTGACATCTCCAGGATGCTCATTACCACTGCATTGCAAATTCCTCAAGGGCAGGGTTATGCCATCATCATCTCTGGATCCTCGGGGCCAAGTACTCAGAACCCCACACTCACGGACATAACAAATGATAAAGGAATTACTGAATGAATAAATAAATTAGATAAAGCAAATTTCAGAGGCTAAATGCTTTCAGCCTCAGAAGCATCATCTCAGAGCATCTGTGGATAATACCCAACCAGCCCTCTCCTTGTTGTAGAGATTTTCCCTGGTGACTCTCTGAACTGGCATCCTTCCCACCTCTCCCCTTCTACCCATAATTTATCTACCAGCACTCACCATAGTTAGAAGTCATCCTGCCTCTTCATGCTCTAATTTGATTATTATCTATCATAAGAGAATAAGTTCCAACAGAGCACAGACTTGTCTACTTTACCTCTGAATCCTTGGCACTTAGCATAATGCTTAGAAAAATGTAAAAGCCCATATTTTACAAATGAATGAATGAGTGAATGAGTAAATGGAGAATCTTGTGTCTCATTAATGTGTAAGAATAGCAGAGCTATGAGAAAAGTTAACAGAGCTTAATATTTAACCAATCAATATATGTTAATAGGGAGAACAGAGCTCTACTAAAAACTACAGAAAATAAGTAAGACATTGCCTTGAACGTCAAAAAGTTTAAAATTTTTAAGGGCCAAAAGACTTGGGTGTACAGACACGCACACACACAATTCCATTTTAAGAGCTCTTACAATAATGCAAATTAAGACTCTGTAACAGTCGCTGGGAGATATAAAATGATCCAGATCCCAAGGGACTTATTACTTTGTAGAGGGACTGATAGCATACAGGAGAAGATAACTAATAACATCAAATGCTAGCTGATGCCAGTCATGTGAATCATAACTTCATGGACCACAGAAAAGAATGGTTATAATCACCCCTTGAAATGCCTCAAAGACTTCCTTCTTCCTCCCACACTGTTAAAGGGGCAGACTGGCCTATAACCAGGAAGAAGGTGTTCCTCGCTTACTCTGTGAGTAAGCATCAAATGTGCAGGTGATCTCAAGAGCAAGGAAATCATTCATCCTACTCATCTATTCAAAGTAGGCTGTTTTGTACCTTTATGTTCTTCAGAGCACTTAACACACTACCAGCTGGCCATAAATTACAATTAGTAATAACAGCATCGTTATTCTGGGTTTTATTATTAGAGGCATTAATTTTTAATGTTTGCTGTACGCAGATATGTGTGGAAGACTTGAAATGTATTTAATAATGATAACTTCCACCTTCCAAGCTCTAGTGGTGGTCTACTGGAATATAACCAAACAGCTCGACATTTAATGCTCTGAGCAGACTAAGGCAGCGAGAAAGAACAGGAAAGTGAGGGGGCAGTTTTTAGCTGAGAAAGAATGTTTGCTCTGCAGGATTTGAAGCTCATCAGGCCTTCAGCTGCAGGTCAGTAGTATACACTCCAGTCTAGGGGGTCTCTCTGAGCCAGCTAGGCAGGGCAGACCCTAAAGATCTCCAGGGAAACAGGCTAAGAAAGAATCGCTCTGCATTTGGAATTGAACGTTCTTAATATTGATTAAGATATTAAGATTAAGAATTAAGATTAAGATAAAAAACTGGGGAATTTTTGCAGAAACTAATGTTGTGGCTGGTGATTTGTAATGTAAGTGAATATCAAAACACCCATATTTGAGTAAATATCAACAACTTTTTTTGCACTTAATGTATTTATGTGAACCTTTGTACATATCTTAACTAAAAGCATTCTGCTATTGCATTAGAGTGTGATAGGCAGTACAGCAGTCATGTCTGTGCAAGAAAACAGAATATTATTACAAATGTGCCATGTTTCACGGTGCTCTCCCCTGGAAAAGCAGACTCTACACTTTCTGACGGCATTTGATTTTAGTCCTGTGGGTATTATTTCCTCTAGAATATGTTCTTTTATTTTACCTTCTAGTTGACAAGATGGATCTTTGCAGGGGGGCTCTTTTAGAAATGCCACTAGATGGATACGATGTTTCATTTTGGAAAATTTTATGGTAATAAACTTGTGTTTATAATATACACCAGGTTGGAATAAAATCCTAATGGAGCAAAATGGGAATGATAACTACAATCATAAGTTGTATAATAAATCCTTGATGCATTTTAAGCACTAATAACCTTGCATGGTGATGTTAACTGTATCACTACCTAAAAACATATTGATACATCTATGAGCAATAACCTTTGGATAATAACAAAAGAGATATTAATATGTCTCTGGTCAATTATGTGTCAAAGTGAGCTGAGGAAGAACCTTTCTGGAGTGAGGAGGTAGGAGATAAAAGTAAATAGGGTCCTCTCCACTTCTCCCCCCATCTCCAAGTGACAGGCCTTCTTGGGGCTCTGAAGGCTGGTGATTCCCAACAGGTTCATCTCAGGCTGAACCCTTCTCTGCTTCCTTCTCCAGTCAGACTAGGCTGGATGAAAATCCTGTCCCTTGTCATTATGGCGAGATATTAGTGAGATGAGCAGCCTCTGTCCAGGCTCTACCCTGACTTCTTATATAGTCTCGGATATCAGTTCCTTCCATTCAAATTGCATGCCCTTACCAACCCTGCCCCAAAACACTAGTCCCAAACTCTTGATGCCGATAATTCACTCCATACAAAAGGTGCAGTTTCATTTTCACAAATGAGATTAGAATGTACCAAACTCAGCCTTCAACCCTGGTGCTTGGCCAAAATCTCCCATCGTTTGAGCTGCAGCCATCAAAAGGTTAAATAACTGAAGACTCACTTCAAAAATCATTTCTGGGACCCCTGAATGTATGTGAGATCAATGACTGTGTAATCATAGGTCACTACTTTTTTAATGCAAGAAAATCCAACCAGGAAAAAAAAAAGCCATGTCATTTGAATTTCTTGTCATCTGAATATTTATTTTCAAATATGGGAAAGTATTGTGCAAGGACCTAGAATGAAAGTCTATGTCTTAGAATTCTATGAGTTACGGTTAAATATACATTTATTATTGCAAAAGTAAAACACTACAAAAATTAATGATGATTCTAAAAGCTGTTAATTTTAAGACAAAAATAATTATTTAGAACTTTCAAATTGCTAAGCAAATAGGAAAATTAATGAGGAGTTAATATGAGTGTGTTATCTAAACAACTTCAGAAGGAGCACTGTATCCTTTTACAAACACAAATATTTATTACAGTGTAAATAACCATCAAAAAACAATAGAATGGGAAAGACTAGAGATCTCTTCAAGAAAATTAGAGATACCAAGGGAATATTTCATGCAAAGATGGACTCAATAAAGTACACAAATGGTATGGACCTAACAGAAGCAGAAGATAATAAGAAGAGGTGGAAAGAATACACAGAAGAACTGTACAAAAAAGATCTTCATGACCCAAATAATCACGATGGTGTGATCACTCACCTAGAATCAGACATCCTGGAATGTGAAGTCAAGTGGGCCTTAGAAAGCATCACTACAAACAAAGCTAGTGGAGGTGATGGAATTCAAGTTGAGCTATTTCAAATCCTCAAAGATGATGCTGTGAAGGTGCTACACTGAATATGCCAGCATATTTGGAAAACTCTGCAGTGGCCACAGGACTGGAAAAGGTCAATTTTCATTCCAATCCCAAAGAAAGGCAATGCCAAACAATGCTCAAACTACCACACAATTGCACTTATCTCAAACTAGTAAAGTGATGCTCAAAATTCTCCAAGCCAGGTTTCAACAGTACGTGAACCATGAACTTCCAGATGTTCAAGCTGGATTTAGAAAAGGCAGAGGAACCAGAGACAAAATTAATCATCGACAAAGCAAGATAATACCAGAAAAACATCTACTTCGGCTTTATTGACAATGCCAAAGCCTTTGACTGCATGGATCACTACAAACTCTGGAAAATTCTGAAAGAGATAGGAATACCAGACCACCTGACCTGCCTCCTGAGAAATCTGTAGGCAGGTCAAGAAGTAATAGTTAGAACTGGACATGTAATAACAGACTGGTTCCAGATCAAGGTATGTCAAGGCTGTATATTGTCACCCTGCTTACTTAACTTATATGCAGAGTACAACATGAAAAATTCTGGGCTGGATGAAGCATAAGCTGGAATCAAGATTGCCAGGAGAAATATCAATAACCTCAGATATGCAGATGACACCACCCTTGTGACAGAAAGCAAAGAGGAACTAAAGAGCCTCTTGATGAAAGTGAAAGAGGAAAGTGAAAAAGTTGGCTTAAAACTCAACAATCAGAAAACTAAGATCATGGCATCCAGTCCCATCACTTCATGGCAAATAGATGGGGAGACAATGAAAACAGTGAGGGACTTTATTTTCTTGGGCTCCAAAATCACTGCAGATGGTGATTGCAGCCATGAATTTAAAAAGACACTTGTTCCTTGGAAGAAAAACTATGACCAACCTAGAAAGCATATTAAATAGCAGAGATATTACTTTGCCAACAAAGGTCCATCTAGTCAAAGCTATGGTTTTTCCAGTAGTCATGTATGGATGTGAAACTTGGACTATAAAGAAAGCTAAGTGCTGAAGAATTGATGCTTTTGAACTGTGGTGTTGGAGAATACTATTGAGAGTCCCTTGGACTGCAAGGAGATCCAACCAGTCAATCCTAAAAGAGGTCAGTCCTGAATATTCATTGGAAGGACTGATGCTGAAGCTGAAACATCAATACTTTGGCCACCTTATGTGGAGAACTGACTCACTGGAAAAGACCCTGATGCTGTGAAAGATTGAAGGCAGGAGTAGGGGGCGACAGAGGATGAGATGGTTGGATGGCATCACTGACTCTATGGACATGAGTTTGAGTAAGCTCCATGAGTTGGTGATGGACAGGAAAGCCTGGCATGGTACAGTCTAAGGGGTCACAAAAAGTCAGCCACAACTGAGCAACTGAACTGAACTGAAATAACCATCCCAGAACTATGGACAGATGTTCATGTCATTGTACAGGAGGCAGAGAACAAAACCATCCCAGAGAAAAACAGATGCAAGAAGACAAAGTGGTTGTCTAAGAAGTCTTTACAAATAGTCAAGAAAAGAAGAGAAGCAAAAAGCAAGGAAGAAAGGGAAAGATATATCAAACTGAATGCAGAGTTCCAGAGAATAGCAAAGGGGAGATAAAAAGGCTTTTCAATGAACGTAGCAAAGAAGTAGAGGACAATAGAATGGGAAAGACTAGAGATATCTTCAAGAAAATTGGAGATATCAAGGGAACATATCATGCAAGGATGGGCATAATAAAGGTCAGAAACAATAACCTAACAGAGGCAGAAGAGATTAAGACAAAGTGGCAAGAATACAAGAAGAACTATACCCTCCCCCCACCCCAAAAAAAGATCTTAATGACTGGGCTAACCATGATGGTGTGGTCACTCACCTAGAGCCAGATATTGCAGAGGGTGAAGTCAAGTGGGCCTTAGGAAGCATTACTATAAACAAAGTTAGTGGAGGTGATAGAATTCCAGCTGAGCAATTTCAAATCCTCAAAGATGATGCTGTTAAAGTATCTTACTCAATATGTCAGCAAATTTGGAAAACTCAGCAGTGGCCACACGACTGAAGAGTCAGTTTTCATTCCAATCCCAAAGAAGGGCAGTGCCAAAGACTGTTCAAACTAATGGACAAGTGCATGCATTTCACATGCTAGTAAGGTTATGTTTAAAAACCTAAGCTAAGCTTCAGTAGTTTGTGAATTGAGAAATTCCAGATGTACAAGCTAGATTTAGAAAAGGCAAAGGAACCAGAGATCAAATTGCCAACATTCATTTGATCATAGGGAAAGCAAGGGAATTCCAGAAAAACATCTACATCCATTTCATTGACTACGCTAAAACCCTTTGACTGTGTGGATCACAGCAAACTGTGGAAAATTCTTAAAGAAATAGGAGTACCAGACAACCTGACCTGTATCCTGAGAAACCTGTATGCAGGTTAAGGAGCAACATCTAGAAACTTACATGGAGCTACTGTATGGTTTGAAATTGGAAAAGGAATACATCAAGGCTGTCTATTTTCACCATTTATTTAACTTATATGCAGAGTACATCATGAAAAATGCTGGACTTGATGATACACAAGCTGGAATCAAGATTGCAGAGGAAAATATTAATATGCAGATCATATTACTCTAATGGCAGCGAGTGAAGAGGAATTAAAGAGCCTCTTGGTTAGGGTGAAAGAGGAGAGTTGGTTTAAAACTCAATGCTCAAAAAACTAAGATCCTACCATCACTTCATGGCAAATAGAAGGGAAAAAAGTGGAAGCAGTGACAGGTTTTTTTTTCTTGGGCTTCAAAATCACTGTGGACAGAGACTACAGCCATGAAATTAAGACACTTGCTCCTTGGAAGAAAAGCTATGACAAACCTAGTTAGTTTAGTTCGATTGCTCAGTCGTGTCCAACTCTTTGCGACCCCATGAATCACAGCACACCAGGCCTCCCTGTTCATCACCAACTCCCGGAGTTCACTCAAACTCATGTCCATCGAGTCGGTGATGCCATCCAGCCATCTCATCCTCTGTCATCCTCTTCCAGCATCAGGGTCTTTTCCAATGAGTCAACTATTCGCATGAGATGGCCTAAGTACTGGAGTTTCAGCTTCAGCATCAGTCCTTCCAATGAACACCCAGGATGGATCTCCTTTAGGATGGACTGGTTGGATCTCCTTGCAATCCAAGGGATTCTCAAGAGTCTTTGCCAACACCACAGTTCAAAAGCATCAATTCTTTGGTGCTCAGCTTTCTTCACAGTCCAACTCTCACATCCATACATGACCACAGGAAAAACCATCGCCTTGAATAGACGGACCTTTGTTGGCAAAGTAATGTCTCTGCTTTTCAATATGCTATCTAGGTTAGTTATAACTTTGCTTTCAAGGAGTAAGCGTCTTTTAATTTCATGGCTGCAGTCACCATCTGCAGTGATTTTGGAGCCCCCAAAAATAAAGTCTGACACTGTTTCCACTGTTTCCCCATTTATTTCCCATGAAGTGATGGGACCAGATGCCATGATTTTCGTTTTCTGAATGTTGAGCTTTAAGCCAAGTTTTTCACTTTCCCCTTTCACTTTCATCAAGAGGCTTTTTAGTCCCTCTTCACTTTCTGCCATAAGGGTGGTGTCATCTGCATATCTGAGGTTATTGATATTTCTCCCGGCAATCTTGATTCCAGCTTGTGCTTCTTCCAGCCCAGCATTTCTCATGATGTACTCTGCCATCAGGGAAGATCCCTAAGTTAAATAAGCAGGGTGACAGTATACAGCCTTGATGTACTCCTTTTCCTATTTGGAACCAGTCTGTTGTTCCATGTCCAGTTCTAACTGTTGCTTCCTGACCTGCATATAGGTTTCTCAAGAGGCAAGTCTGGTGGTCTGGTATTCCCATCTCTTTCAGAATTTTCCACAGTTTATTGTGGTCCACGCAGTCAAAGGCTTTGGCATAGTCAATAAAGCAGAAATAGATGTTTTCCTGGAACTCTCCTGCTTTTTCGATGATCCAATGGATGTTGCCAATTTGATCTCTGGTTCCTCTGCCTTTTCTAAAACCAGCTTGAACAAACAGCATATTAAAAAGCAGAGTCATTACTTTGCCAACAAAAGTCCATATAGTCAAAGCTATGGTTTTTCCAGTGGTCAAGTATGGATGTGAGAGTTGAACCATTAAGAAGGCTGAGCTTTGAAGAACTGATGCTTTCTGATTATGGAGCTGGAGAAGACTCTTGAGGGTCCCTTGGACTACAAGGAGATCAAACCAGTCAATCCTAAAGAAAATCAACCCTGAATATTCATTGGAAGAACTGCTGCTGAAGCTGAAGCTCCAGTACTTTGGCCATCTAATGGGAAGAGACAATTCATTGGAAATGACACTGATGCTGGGGAAGACTGACTGCAAAAAGAGAAGAGGATGACAGAGGATGAGATGGTTAGATAACATCACTGACTCATTGGACATGAATTTGAGCTAATTCTGGGAGATGGTGTAGGATAGGGAAGTCTCTTGGCATGATACAGTCCATCAGGCCATACAGAGTCAGACAAGACTTACTGACTGAACAATAACAGAAACAACCCCAGGCAGAGTAACAGAGTGAGAAAAAAGTCATATTCCTAATCTGTGCTGGTTTTTAAAAATCTGGCATTATAACATTAGACAAAGTCATCTTGGAAAAATGAACTGGCTATTATTCTCTTTTAGGCTATGTTCCCTACTCCTCCAGCCACATGAACTGAGTATGAACGTGCCTTTAGGATGGAAGCTATATAACCTGGAGACCTCAATGCCTAACCACTGGTTGACAGAGCCAAGAGACTGTTGCTCATGCACAATCATGTCAAACTTAAAATAGAACTCCTAAAATTTCCATAATGAACTTTTTGGAATAAATACATTTAAAAAATAAAATTTGCTGTAGATTTATAGATTTGTAACTCAGAAGTTCATTCTCTAGTAGTCATATTTGGCTTCAGCCAAATGTTGATTTTTAACAGCTGACTCTTCATCTCTAGGAATATAAATGTGTATTCCACTCACCTCTTAGGCTCTGACCTAAGGACCTGACCTCCTCCCTCAGCAACAACAGGTAACTACATCCCAAGGAAGTCTACACAAAGAGCCTAAAACAATTATTAAATGATCTCTCCAGGTTTGATTTCCCTAAGCTGCCTTTCTTCCCTAATAAGTCTGTTATCTATTTAAGTTGGGCTTCCCTGGTAGCTCAGCCTGTAAAGAATCCACCTGAAATGCAGGAGACCCTAGTTAAATTCGTAGGTCACGAAGATGCCCTGGAGGAGGGCATGGCAACCTATTCCAGTATTCTTGATACATGGATAGCTGACTGTACCCAACACATTCTGCACACCCAGCCTATGTTAGTGCCTTTCCAGCACGGGACCCAAAGCCCATGACATTAGAAACAGGGTGGACAGTACCTTCTCCTTCAGGCTTCTGTTAAGAGGCTTCCAGGCTCTCCCTTCTTGCCCCTACCCAGCTCAAATGTCCAGGCTTCACCCATCATCCTCTCTTCTTCCCTAACAGAATCTCCCTCCAACAGGACAGAGAGAAACATCCTTGTTGGGTAGCCTGAGGGGAAGACCCACAAGCCTGTCATGACATGGTTTACATTGTTACTGACCTCTAGGATTGAAAAGGCTTTGAACTTGGCAAACTCAGTGTCTTTGTTTCATCAACTCTACATTAAAAGAAAAAAAAAAAGTTCTTCTACATCCTGGGACCACACATGACCCGGAAGGAAAGCAGCAGACCTTGACCCCAACCCCCTCAGATGGTCCACAGGGCTTCACAGATTCGCTTCTGTAACCACCCACCATGCCTCCCATCCCGGCTACCTCCTTGCCATGGCAAGGCCTTGCCTGTACCACTGAGAGCAATAAACATGCCAGTGTAATTAATGTCTTAACAACTTATTACAATCCTCAGATAATTAATCACAAAAGCTAAACATGCTGTCTCACCCTCCTAATGTGCTAATGCTCTAATTATTATGCCTCAATTAAGAGGAAGTCAATGCTCCTTGCTTAGAAGTGCATGCTTAATAAGGGTTCATGCGTGGCTCCGGCACACAGTAGTAGGTGGCAGGGAGCGGAGGAGGAGAGACCTTTCTAACAAAGCTTTATAGCCGCTTTGGGCAAGAAAGTGACAACCCCCCTTTCTTGAATTTTACCCTTGGATGGACACTGAGTTCTGAGAATCTACTGGGACTTAGTGATGTCTCTCAGAAAGGGGAATGCTGTCCCAAGTGAGGGTGTGCATCCGTGCTAGCACCTGTGTGCATATCTGAGATGGTAAACTGGAGCACATCGTTCCCTTACGAGACTCATGTGTGAGTGTGGCCCATGGGGCCTATGGGGCTGGCCACCTCCTGGAAAACCCAGGACCCAGGACCCAGGCTGCTTGGCACTTGGGGGAGGAGCTCAAGGAGTGAAGGGTCTCTCTCTAAATTAGATTTTCAACTTGTCTCCAAATTGTCTTAAACAGTGTTTTTTCTTTCTTGAAGTAGACTTTAAACTTATTTGAAATAAAAATTACATTGTTAGTACCTAGGATTTATCTGTATACACAACACCAAAACAAAATTTACCAAAGTAAAACCACCATTCATGAAGGCATTTTTTCTATTGTACAGTCTATTTTAGTTCATCTTTAAAATATGTGGGTTCCAACCCACTAGATTGAGCTCATAACCCACCAATATATCTCAATTCAGAGATCGAAAAATACTGGTCTAGAAGCTAAAATGTCCACAAGGAGGTTCCCCTTTACTGAATCTCTCAACTGAGGCTGGGATCTGACTTCCTAGTCCTGAGGGTCACTTTATCAACTAGTAGTAAATATTCACTGAGAAGTCATATGTCCCTCATCCCTGAAGCACCAGTGATCTGCCTCCTCACCTGGCTACCTACAACTGGGGCAGAGTAGGAATGACCCATCAGTCCCAAAACCTAACTACACATACACACACAATTTCAGAATAATAACATTCTTAAAAAATTTGTTTGGGACACAACATTTTGGAGAATCTTTTTAAGGAAAAAAGAACTTTTTGAAGCACTCTGAGCATAAAAACCCAGAGAAACTAAAACTCAGTCCAACCCTTGCTTGGAGCCATTGTGTTTGGTTTTACATTTTTCTCATTTACCACACCTGGAATGCTCTCTCTTACTGACATACATATACTAGCATATTTAAATATTTAATAGATAACTAACAAGAACCTACTGTATAGCACAGAGAATGTTGCTCAATATTCTGTAACAATCTAAATGGGAAAAGAATTTGAAAAGAATAGGTATATGTGTATGTATACTTGAAGCACTTTGCTGTTCACCTGAAATTAACACAACATTGTTAATCAACTATAATTATTTAAAAAAATATTTAATGGCTTCTTTGTATATATTCAAATAAAAGCAACCACTTTTTAAGGGAGAGGGCGAGGGTGGGATGATTTGGGAGAATGGCATTGAAACATGTACAATATCATATGTGAAATGAATCGCCAGTCCAGGCTCAATGCATGATACAGGATGCTCGGGGCTGGTGCACTGGGATGACCCAGAGGGATGGTATGGGGAAGTAGGTGGGAGGGGGCTTCAAGATGGGGAACACGTGTACATCTGTTGCAGATTCATGTTGATGTATGGCAAAGCCAATACAATATTGTAAAGTAATTAGCCTCCAATTAAAATAAGCAAATTTACATTAAAAATAATAAAAATAAAAACCATTCAGTGAATTCAGAAAGAAAAAAAGAAAAAAATAATAATAACATGAGTGCCACACCTGGGTACAAGGTGTCAGGGCAGGCCTTTCTGGATGCAGACCTGCCTGTGAGAGACTGCTCTGGCCATGCACCTGGTCTACCCCAAGTCCACTCCATTAGTGGCCAGGCCCTACACCCTTCACACATACACACACTCCTGTCCCTGTGGCTGTGACAAGTTTCTGGGGGTAGGAATGCTAAGTCTCCAAAATCTTATATCAACGTATCTCCAGAAGACCATTTTTTATTCCTTCTGCTGTTACTATTTAGTCATCAAGTCATATCTGACTTTTTTGCAACCCCATAGATTGTAAGCTACCAGGCTCCTCTGTCCACAGGATTTTCCAGCAAGAAAACTGGAGTGGGTTCATTTCCTCATCCAGGGGATCTTCCTGACCCAGAGATCAAACCCGCGTCTCCTGCCTTGGCAAGCAGATTCTTTACCACCGAGCCACCTGGGAAGCCATACGGTGTGTACTAGACACTATTTCTTGAACTTTGGGAGATGCTGAGACACGCCATCTGCTCTTTAACAGTTAACGGACTTCTCAGAAAGATGAGACAGAAGCATAAAAAGGAAAGGCTCTCAGTTCAGGGCAGTATTTGATACGCGGCCCATAGATGATATTGTTTAGAAGAGTGATAGAGGGATTCTGGAGTGCTGAATGATGTCTAGCTTAGGGAGCAGGTGCTAGAGTTGGCCCTTGAAAAAGCACAGATAACACTTTGCAAGTCTGCAGTTCAACACTGTAGACCCCTGGAGTCATCCCTGACTCTCTTTTTTTTGTAATATTCTCATCCAAATTCTGTCCATATTCCCTTGAATCTACCTTCAAAATATTTAGAGAATGCAAATACTTCTCTTACTTCCATCACTACCGCCTTGTCCAAAGCCCCATCATCTCCCACCTAGATCACTGTAAATGCCTCTCTCTGGTCTACATACTTTGGGGTTTGCCTCCATACAGACTGCTCCTCACACCATAGTCAGGAAGGTCTGCTTAAAGCTTAAGTCAGATCATGTCATTCCTCTGGCTTTTCATCTCACTCCTGATCATGCCTTACACAGCTCAGACAGTCTGACCTTTCATTAATTCTCCACCTTCACCTACTACTACTATCCTCTAACCCCCAGTTCACTCTATTTCAACGGCACTGAGCCTCTTAATATTCTCCAAACATTCCTCACATGCTCTTGGAGTCCCTCCAGACATCTGCCTGGTTCACTCTTACCCCTTTCAGGTCACTGCTCTTCTCAGTGAGGCCCTCCCACACCACACTAATTAATGCTGTGAAAATCCCCAAGACTCTCTAGTATCTGTTTCTGTTATCTTTCTCCATAACTTATCACCATCCGATGCCACTGATACATGACTTGTGTACAATCAGTTCCTACTTACTTAAACACAAGCTGCATATTAGGAGGAGTTTTGTCTTTTATTTTTGCACAACAGCTAGAACAGTTTCTGCTGTGTATTAGGTGCTCATTAACTTGGGAGGTTGGGAAAGGACATTGAGCAAAAGAATGGTGTGAAGAAAATCACAAAGATGGGAAAGTACCAGGTGTGATGGGAGGAAAGGGAGTGAGGAGGCTCACTTGGCAAGAATAGGAGCTTTGCTCTGGAGGAAAGTGGAGATTGAGGCTGAAACTGTGAGGATGAAGGTTCTTTTTCTTCCAGGCCAGGTCTCCCCACATCCAGCACCCTTTGCCACAGCCAGAGAACTGATATCCTACTCTTAACATCTGTTTAAAAATGCAGGCCCTTTTTGTCAGGAGGATCTGTTTTTTTCACTTGCCTGAGGCCTTTGACAGTTCTTATTCCACGATCACATATTGGGATTGACATAAATACACAACCATGTATAAAGCACAGGATCTCAGCTTGGTGCTCTGTGATGACCTAGAGGGGAGGGAGAGTCAAGAAGCAGGGGACATATGTAAGCATCTAGCTGACTCACTTCATTGTACAGCAGAAATTTAATACAACATTGTAAAGCAACCATGCCCCCAATAAATAAAAAACAGAGAAAACAAAAGCCTCCCGGGACAACATGTAAGGCACTACCTTCCCTGGCAGGAAATCCAAAGATGCCTTTAATTTTCAGAGATGATGGATCATGAGGAGGATAAACCAACGTGCCTTTCACATAGCTCTCTTCCAGGAATTCAGCATGCTCCCAAAGAGAGGTGCTTTGGGAAACAGATGTCTTTGGACACTGATAGGAGGTCCATGGGATGGGTAGGAGCAGAAGACATGGAAGCTGAGAGAAAGCTTTTAATCATGGGATTTCAGGAGTGAGGTGGACTCTTCTTTGAGGTTAGGGGCAAGATGCTGTCCCAAGACTGCTGTTACCTTAAACCATAAGAGAAGAGCGGGATTAATATCATTTAGTGATTATACATGTAGATGTGCATATTGTGTATGTGTGTGTGAATTTACCAAGATGGTAAAGAATCCGTCTGCCTTTTGGGAAACCTGGGTTTGATCCCCTGGAGGAGGGCATGGCAACCCACTCCAGTATTTTTGCCTGGAGAATCCCCATGAACAGAGGAGCTTGGTGGCCTACTATCTATGGGGTCACAAAGAGTCGGACACAACTGAGCAAGTAAGCACAGCTCAGCACAATTACATAAATACTTAATTATGTGAATGAAAGTTCTAAACTGACAAGGAAGATGGTGCTCCCAGGATCCCATAAGAGCAAACTGTCTTCCCAAATGGCAACTAAATGGAAAACATGGTAAAGTATTAGACTCAAGAGGACAAGAGTCTTCATCAGGAGCTGGTCCTTGCTTGCATTCTTGCTCTAGTATTTACTAGCTATCAACACATACCTTAAGGCAAGTCAGGAGACTTTGTTGAGGCTTCGTTTCCCTCAGATGTATAAAAGGGGTAATAATTTCTAACTCACAAAACTGCTATGAGATTTACATGAGGCAATGCCAGTGGAGGTGTTTTGTAAGGTGTTGCATCAATTAGCTCTGCCAAAAAACATGCTGCATAAACAAACCACCCTAAAACTCAGTGGTTTAAAGCATTTGTTTATTCTCACTGATGCACGAATGGCTGATTCAGCCTGGGCTCACTAGGGCTTAGCTGAACAACTTTTCTGATCCTCAGCTGGCTTCATGCATATGTTTGGTGGTCAAATTGGAGACAGCTGATCTAGGCATGGCTTACCGACACTGATCATCTCCGTTCCACATGCTTCTCAGCCTCCTGAAATCAGCAGGCTACCCCAGATGTGTTCCTCTCATGACAATGGAATAAGAGAGCAAGCGCAGTTACACGAGAACTTCTCAAACCTTTGCTCACATCAATGGCCAAAACAATTCACACTGGTGAAACTGAAGTAATGGGGCAGAGGATATGATCTGTCTTAGTAGTGGGTAACTGGAAGGTTCCATGGCAAAGTACATAGGTGCAGGGAAAGGTAAAGAGTTAAAGAAATGGATACAATCTACTGTAAGTATTTGTAAAAGGCAGAAGACTATTGCCAATGTGTTCCAGACAACTGGGGAAACAGCAGGAGTCTTTCTGGCTTCTCAGTGTTGGACTCTTCAAGATTCCAATAGATCATTCTTTTCTGCCATCAGTCCCACACTCCCTAGCTGGTCAAGTCCAGGAACACTATTAACTATCAGCCATCAAAGAAGCCAGGATCCTCTACTAATGAAGAGCACAGGCTTGGTGGTCAGATAGACCAGGATTTGAGTCCCTGATCTGCTATTGCTATAAAATCTTCAGTTATTTAACTGCCCTAAATCTTACTTACCTTATCAAATGTTATTATTTTTTTCCTTGGCTATCTTATCTAGCCTCATGGCTTTAAATATCATCCATAAACTGATGAGATGCTAGAATTTCTAATACAAGTTCCTCCCTAGGCTCCATATTTGTACATCTCCTAATCCACATCTATGCTTGAACATGTCACTAGCATCTAAAACTAAATATACCTAGAGTGGCTCTCCTAACATTTCCCCGAAATCTGCTCCTCCCGTGCTCCTTCTGATCTCATGGACTATCATCTTCATTCTTCTAACTGGTCAGACCTAAAATCTTATTGCTATCTTTCTTTTATGTCCCATATTCAATGTTCAGGAAAATCCTACTGACTTAGCCTCTGAAATATTTCTCAAACCCAGTGGACTCATCACCAAGTTCACTTTGAGAACCATTGTCCAAGCCACCATCATCTCTTACATGGACTATTGCTTTGGTTTCCTAACAGTCTCTCTGGCCCCAATAGCCATTAGCCAGTGAGTCAGATTGCATCTCTTTTCTGTTCAAACCCTGCAACAGATTCCCATCTCACTCACTGTAAATGCTAGATTCCTTACATAGCCTAGTAGGCCTCAGGATCTTATTGCCAGTACTTTGCTCTTTCTGTTTCAACTACAGACTAGCACTTGTCATTGGCACTTGCCACTGACCTCTACAAGGATTAAATCATGAGCTGCTGTAGCTGCTGGTTTTCAACACACTCTTAAAAGGAGTTCAGGGTGGGGAGCAGAAATGAGGCACTCTGTGCTCTGGGAAAAACTGGCAGAACAGGTCTTCAGATACTTAAATATTTTCAGGAGATGATTTTATGAGCCCAATTCTTATAACTACTCCTATCTAGAAAAGTACTAAAATCCTTCATGGTAACATCTCATCCAACATGAGACTAGTAGAAATCTTCTGCAAAAAATATGTGCTTGATTGCATGGATTCCACCTTCACCAAAATCACATATATACTGACCATCCCCCTAGCTCTTTGGAGCAGTTTCTCAGAGGTATCTGAGGTGCTATCTTCTGGGCTATAGTGCTCATTTTGCTCCAAGTAAAACTTAACTCATAACTCTCATTTTATGCATTTTTTTAAAAAAGTCAGCACACTATAGCCACAGGAACCTCCTTGCTATTTTCCAGAGCTTTGTACTTCTAGCTTCCCTTCTCTGCAATATTCATTTCCTCAAATACTTGCATGGCCCACTCCCTTCTCTCCTCCAGGTCTTTACTCAAAGCTCATCTTCTCTCTGAGGCCTTCCTGGCTATCCTGTCCTCGCTCCCTGCCTCTTTTCTTTTTTTCCTTAAACTTTATCACTGTCTAAAACACTGATAATTTTACTTCTTTATTTTGCTCATAAGTGTTTCAGCTACCAGAAATGTAAGGTCCATATAACCTGGGTTTTTTGTCCATCCTATACACTGTTGTACTCCCTGGGTCTAGAACATTCCCAGGCATAATTTATTTGTTGAATGAATGAGGGGAAAAAAAGGAATATTGCACAGATTAAATGAGATAATACATGTAAAATTCTACACAGTCAGTGCTCCAGAAACGACAGCTCCATATAAACAGCAAATAGAGGCCCAAGCCTTAGGTTTCTGAGGCTAAACTCTGACTTTGTATAATGAGTTTTTACTAATATTCTGTTTGGGTATTTCTGTGTTTGTCCATGCTAAGTCATTTCAGTTGTGTCCCACTCTATGCGACCCTATGGACTGTAGACCCCCGCTGATGCTTTTGAATTGTGGTGTTGGAGAAAACTCTTGAGAGTCCCTTGGACTACAAGGAAAGCAAACCAGTCAATCCTAAAGGAAATCAGTCCTGAATATTCATTGGAAGGACTGATACTGAAGCTAAAATCCAAAACTATGGCCACCTGATGAGAAGAACTGACTCACTGGAAAAGACCCTGATGCTGGGAAAGATTGAAGGCAAGAGAAGGGGACAACAGAGGATGAGATGGTTGGATGGCATCATTGACTCAATGGACATGAGTTTGAGCAAGCTCCAGGTGTTGGTGATGGACATGGAAACCTGGTGTGCTACATTCCATGAGGTTGCAAAGAGTAGGACATGACTGAACGACTGAACTAAACTGAGGCTCCTCTTTCCATGGGATTCTCCAGGCAAAGATACTGGAGTGGGTTGTCATGTCCTCCTACAGAGGATCTTTCCAACCTAGGGATCGAACTTGTATCTAGGGATATTACTAGGGATGTCTCCTGTGTAGCAGGCAGGTTCTTTACTTCTAGCACCACCTAGGAAGCCAGATATGTGTTTCTGCTGCTGCTGCTGCTGCTGCTAAGTCACTTCAGTCATGTCCGATTCTGTGCAACCCCATAGACGGCAGCGCACCAGGCTTCCCCGTCCCTGGATTCTCCAGGCAAGAACACTGGAGTGGGTTGCCATTTCCTTCTCCAATGCATGAAAGTGAAAATTGAAAGTGAAGTAGCTCAGTCGTCTCCGACTCTAGCGACCCCATGGCCTGCAGCCCACCAGGCTCCTCCGTCCATGGAATGGGGCCCAGATCAGTTCTCTTTCCCCAGCATCTTCTTGCATGCAGTAGATGCTCAATATATTCAATCAAAGTAAAAGTAGATGAGTCTGAAATTGCAGGTAACTGGTCACATTGTTCCCTCCGGTGTTGATAAAAATCTGAAGGGGGCTTCCCCTCTGAGGAGTAAGTGAGCATCGGATGTGTACAGGGCCCTGAAACAGAGTCAGTTGCCAAATTTAAAATCCATTGGGCACCAGAGTTACTAGGCTGTTAGACAGGTAGACAGATACCTGCCTAACTTACAAGCTTTTTCTCCAATCTCCAGGTGCCCTCAGAAAAGTCTATTTCCCATCAGAATGCAGTTCTATTTATATTTATAGCTATCCCAAGAACAATAACAACCACCACAGACAAAATTAGACATGTCTACAGAGTTCATTTCCTCTTAAACTCACAAAGTACAAGAGGATGATTCATTCTTCTGATAGGAGATTGACAACTGCGTGTTTCTTGTTGTGCTCTATGAGGTTTCAGCTTAATTCCCTGCCATTTTACTTAACAAGGGAAGAAAAAAAAAAAAAAAAGGATGATGCGTCTGTGAACATCTCTCTCTTTTCAGTGATGCAGCAAAGCACCCAAAGAGATAAATCCAATACCACATTTCCAAGTCTGAACTCTTACAAAGGCAACTGTGTTTGGGGGCATGTTTTCATTTCAAGCTACCTCATTCAGCCTCTAACCCTCACTTATCTGGCTTTGGCACACGTTTATGGAGCTTCTATTAATACTGTATAATGTGCACTGGGTGTCTCAGCTTGCAAAGCCCAGACATCATGACAAGAGATACTCAACAGTAACCCTAGAATTAAACAATATAAAACAAACCAAGAAACATTACAAGGTGATGTGTGATAAAATGTCTGGTGATGGCATGTGGACATTGGTTCCTTAGCAATCGACTATGTAGGCAGAAATCCCAGGGAAAGCTTCATGGAAAAGGTAGTACTTTAGTACTGGAGTCATAAGAGGAGGTTTGAACAAATTCTCTAAGAGAATTAGTGTAAACACATAGATAGGAGTGAGCAAAGCTTGTGAGTTTGAGCCCTGAGTTGTCCATGCATTTTATACATAAAAAGTACATCATTAATAAAATGTCAAATGTAAAGTTTAAGTCCTACCACTAGTAATATCAGTATCTCAAGTGAAAAGGTTACTGGTACTAAAAACAATTGTAAAAGATTATTGGGCCAATGTAATTTGTTAAAAGGAGCAGAACAGGGGTGTGTGTTGTATGCTTCTGGCTGATTCACATTGTTGTATGGCAGAAACAACACAACACTGTAAAACAATTATCCTCCAGTTAAAAATGAATTAAAAAGAAATTAACTAGGGGCTAGATAAGGGGAAAAAAGAACAGAACAAGTAAAACTTTTTTTCCCCTCAACTAAACTCCTTCTGGGTTTTATAGTAACTATTTCCTGAGATTTTAATCCTAGTCATGATTCTGATGTCACCGTGCCATTATAGCCCCACCACCCAACAAGGTGAAATGAAGCTTTCCTTCAACTGCCATGATAACCCAAGATCACTGAGACTTTTTTTTTTCCTTCTTAATCTCTAAGAATCTTTTGGTCTCTGGCTGCATCTGCTAAAGCCCAAGGCAGCTTTACATCACTGGCAGATCCCTGCAGCCAAACAACTGCTCACATGTTTCCCATTCTCCAGGCTGATAACCTTCACTTCTTCTACCACTTCAGCTTGTCCAGGGCGGGGGCAGGAAGAGGCTCAAGTCTCAGCTCCCCTGAAGCTGCAGTTTTCATAGCAGACTAGAGCATGCTTGATCCTTTCCAAGGGCTGGGAGATTTACAAACCAAGGTCCTCACATAGTATAACAAAAAATTAGGAAAACTATCAAATATACAAAAGAAGAATTTTATTAATCAATCTCCTTAGATCACTGAGGCTTACACCTGCTATGTGTAGCAGAGATATACACCATTTTTGCTTTCTCAAAGACATATGAAAGCTAAATTTTCCAGTCTCTCTTACAATCAGGCTAGAGACCATGCAACTAAATTTTTGCCAATGAAAGATCAATAGGAGAGATGTAAAGCCACTTCTAGTCCTGGTCCTAAAAAAGCATCATGCCAGCAACTTCCACCCTTGCTTCTCTTTCCAGTGAAACTATGAGTTTCAGTTGACATAACTACATGATGGATGAATTCCAGATATCTGAGTCACTTCCTGAAGAAGAGTCACCTAATCCATATGAGAAAGTGACATGGGCAATAAATAAGCCTTTCTCATGCTAAGCCACAGATAATTCAGAGTTTATCTGTTACTTTAATATAGTATAGCCTACACTGATGAATACATACTTTGGAAAAGACAAAAAATTAAAGTCAGATTATTGCTTCCATTAATAACAACTGCTATTAACAGTGTTTTTCTATGCTGGGCACTGCGCTGAGCACTATATGTATGAAAGAGCTAGTAAGTGTGTGTGCATAAATAAACAATGACCCATTTTACAAATGAGAGAACTGAGACTCAGAGAGGTTTACAAAAAGCTGCTCCAAGGTCAAACAGCTAGTGATGAAGATTTTCTGATGCCTGAGTTTAGGCTACTTCAGTGATTTTATGTCTCTCTCTCTTAGTAAAGATTCCCTCTTTCCATTTTTGCAAGAGATTACCTCAATTGTATTCACTTTCCTTTATTGAAATCTTATTATTCTTTCTACCAAATTCAGAATTTTCTCCATACTGCCTCATTACTTGCCCTACAGAGTCTGAGCACAACAGTTTCCAGCACATTATGTATTGTCAATCATTATGGAAGCCCAGTGGGAAATGGCCATCACTCTGAGTCCTTATCCTGAAAATAAGAACCTGTCAATTAGTTTAGCTATGATCCAATCAGAAGTAAGGTGTTATAGGAAAAATAACCTAGTGTTTCGGTCTATGCCACTGCAGTCATTAAAATAGTAATTACACCCAAACCAATCTAGATAAAATAAATCTAATCTACCAATATTTATTGAGTCTCCTGTGTATACAGGGCATCATAGAGGCAAAATGGTTTTGTGGTTTATATCTGAGTTCTGGGTCCTAATGAGCCTCAAGAGACAGCCTTAGGCAGCAAGTGTGATTTCCAAATCATATATATTTTTACATTAAAGGAAAAAAATTCACCTTCATTTCTGCTAATAAGATAAAATAAATTAAGATCCTATTTTGGTAGTAGATAGTATGTATGTATACCCCAGTGCTTTCATATCTGTAATTAAATTTCATCATCATAGCAACCCCATGAAATAACTAAACTGGCTATAATTATTCCCATTTGCCCATGGTAAAACTGAGGCTTACTGACATGCTAACGCTCTTCACAGTGGTAGAACTAAGTGCGAGTGAAGCAAGATCTCCAGTAATCTGAAACTGAACAACCTATGCACTTCTGTAAAAAGAGCCCTTGGCGTTGCATATAATTTTGACAACTTCCATCCTATCCTAATCTCACAGATCAGCTGTAGCAAACCTTTATCAGGAACCAGCATATGTAGGACAAGGCTTTAGAATGTTTTAATGTTCCATCTAACCCACCTTTTCTTTCTCACTTGAAAATATAAATCTGCTGAACCACATGGAGCTGATCCACGATGGCTCTTCCTCTGACCTTTCTCTCATCAGTGAACACATTATTCATATGAAAACTTTTATCATCTTATGTGCTTTCATAAGCTCTGCATATAAAATCTAGAATATACTGTGTCTCCACTCCAAGTAGGATAATCTGGCCTCATTTTGCTTCCAAAATAAACTCCAATGTTCTAAAATTAATTACTTCTTATGATATTTTCATGGTGGGTCCCTTGATGGCCATGAAAGAAAGGTCCAGGTGTGTTATAGGCAAGGTGAATAAATAGCTCATCTACCAAGTAATTTATTTGGAAACTTCAATATTTGGTGCTTTCAACATATTTCCAACAGGAAATGCAATACACCCCCAAATGGATCAAATGAAGAGACCTATATGAAGGGTTACCCAGAGAGCAATGGGTCAGGATACTGAGGTGCCCAGAGATTGACAACAGATAAAAGCTGTTACACTGCCAGGGAAGATGGGGCAAGGGGAAGAATTAGTGTCATCAGAAGCCAGTGAAGGGTACAGTGATGTCAGGGAATAGCTACTGCCAAAAATACCACACCACACTAAAGCTGGGAGAGAGCAAGAGAGAAATATTATAATTTCTCTCCTGTCATCCTCTGGTCTCTTGCTGATGCCTCCTACTATCCCATAAGGGACCAGTGAGCAAAGGGGTCCTGATGACATAGTCTGTAATAGACAGTTTCTGAAGTACAGAGCAAGCCAAGGAAGGACAGAAAATGAATCTGGGGCTGGGGTGGGAGTCAGTGGGGGATGGTTCAGACAAAGAATTACCAGTACATCTGGTGATTCACAGGCCTTCAGCTGTACATTTTGTTTGCAAGGGTGGGAGGTAGTTTTTCTAAGAATGAAGCCCCTTTTCAACATTCCACCATCTGACGCACACATAAAATACTGATGTAAAAATGGCTCTGACCTGAATACATATCGATGTTTTTTAATGTGTTAGTAAATACAGTCGTTGGCTGTTGCAGGAGAATTATGCATCATCAACTGACATAAAAAGGGAGTGTAATGTCATCTTCAATTGCTGTTAGAAGAAATAGGATAAAATTATGAGCAATTAGGAAAAGATATATTGTATCCCTATGGCAGCTCAGGTTTTACTGAAAATGCTGTTAGATTGGTTATGTGAGCCACCACATAAACCACTGGGGCCCACACCCAGGCAAAGAGTTATGACCAGAGAATATGTTTCCATGGCAAAGCTTCAGGGAGTTTAACACCCCGAAGTAGCTTGGAGCACATCAATGGCACAAGGTCAATGAAGAAACCTGCTCCAAACATGAAGAGTGTTTACAAGCATTCTGTAAATGTGATTTAGAAAACTCTTATCTCACAGATGCCAATATTTAAGATAACAAATGACTCACAAGAAAAAAAAAAAGAGCAGTCCCCTCAAGGGAATCATGTGCTAAGAAAATACAGATCTGGATGTAAGGGAATGGGAACTGGGGCTGTGGCTTCATTCTAAACAAACAGTATCTGTCTTTGGAGGTGGACTTTCAATTTTGGCTTTACTATATATGATGATTCTGTAATACATATCAATTAATTTTCTCCTTGAAAAAGGATCACTGTTCTTTTAATACCCACTTGCTCTAAAATTGAGGAAGGCCTAGTATTGACCTCTGAAATATTGTTGAGAGAGACCTGAAGCTCTCTGAACTATGAAATCAAATACAGTCTTTTCACCCTGGCATTCAGGGCCCTAATCCATCTTCCCAGGCTTACCTCCAAATGTCCCCTTACAAGTCAGCAAATGTCACTTTCATTTTATTGTTTCTCCTATCAATAATTTCTGTCTTTGCTGATCATTAATCTAGTCATCCTTCAAGACCACATTCTCTGCAGAACATTTCCTGATCTCTACAAAATACTAATTCCTCCAGTCTTTTTAATACTCATAGAACTCAATTTATTAATAAAAATGGTACTTACTTTCTCCCATATTACATTTTAGTCATTTATACCCTTGCTTACTTTTCTCTAAGATATTAGAAGTTCCTTGAAAGCAGGGCTCACTCCTTTCATAAACCCTGCAGATCTTAATACTGTGAATTTCATACACTAGGGGCTCTGTCAAGATGCTGAACTGAGTTGGCCTGAATGGTATTAGTGAGGATAAAGGAATGAATGAGAGACTCCCCTTAAAGTTCACAAAAATAATCAAGATTTCCTCTCACTGAGTCACAGATAAAATAGGTTTTTTCAACAATACCAGAAAAGATGATTCTACATAAAGGGACTCAATACTTTAGACTGTCTTATCAGTCTGAGAGATGGTTAACTCCAAAAAGGCATTTTCCAAGCCCTCATAATGCTGTCCAAAAGTGACTTTATTCATACCAATAGTACATAATTCCTAGATGTTGTTAATTTCTAAATATAAATTTCTAGATCTCAGTTCTCTACAAATATCCTGTCTAATGTCTCAACTTATCTCCTGAATACATCTTGGATTTCCCAAAGTCATCTCAAATTCAACATGATATATTTGAAATTCACTATCTCCAACCCAACTTCCCCTTGCTCTCAACCTCACAATCTCTTTTCACTCCAAATTTGCCATCTCAGTTAATAGCATCTTCCTTGATCACGTTTGACTATCTAGATGCCATCCTGAGCTGCCCTGTGCAAACATGTGCAAGGCTGCAGTGAAGAAGCACACCTGGCCCATGCCTGCACACTTGCCTCTGGTCTCTCACCTCCTCTAAATGCAGACTTAGTCAGTTACTCCAGAGAATGACTAAGACGGTGGAGTAGGAAGAGCTCACTTTGAGCTCACCTCTTCCCATAGGCTCACCAAAAAGACAGCTATTTACAGAGCAGCTATCGATGTTAACAAACTGAAGACTAGCAGAACAGACCTTGTACAACGAAAAGAAACACAATGAGATAGATAGGAGGGACAGAGAGGCAATATTATTGGGACCCACTACCAGGAAGACAATTACAACTACAGAGATTCTCTTCAAGGAGTAAGGGGTCCAAGCCCCACACTGAGCTCTCCAGCCTGGGGATCCTGCACCAGGAAGATGTGCCGCCAGAATATTTGGCTTTAAAGGCCAGTGGGGTTGACTTTTTTTTCTTTTTAAACTTTATTTTACTTTACAATACTGTATTGGTTTTGCCATACATTGACATGAATCCACCATGGGTGTACATGCATTCCCAAACATGAACCCCCCTTCCACTTCCCTCCCCATAACATCCCTCTGGGTCATCCCCGTGCACCAGCCCCAAGCATGCTGTATCCTGCATCGGACATAGACTGGCGATTCAAATCTTACATGATAGTATACATGTTTCAATGCCATTCTCCCAAACCATCCCACCCTCACCCTCTCCCTCACAGTCCAAAAGTCCGCTATACACATCTGTGTCTTTTTTCCTGTCTTGCATACAGGGTCGTCATTGCCATCTTTCTAAATTCCATATATATGTGTTAGTATACTGTATTGGTGTTTTTCTTTCTGGCTTACTTCACTCTGTATAATCGGCTCCAGTTTCATCCATCTCATCAGAACTGACTCAAATGTATTCTTTTTAATGGCTGAGTAATACTCCATTGTGTATATGTACCACAGCTTTCTTATCCATTCATCTGCTGATGGACATCTAGGTTGCTTCCATGTCCTGGCTATTATAAACATTGCTGCGATGAACATTGGGGTACATGTGTCTCTTTCAATTCTGGTTTCCTCGGTGTGTATGCCCAGCAGTGGGATTGCTGGGTCATAAGGCAGTTCTATTTGCAATTGTTTAAGGAATCTCTACACTGTTCTCCATAGTGGCTGTACTAGTTTGCATTCCCACCAACAGTGTAGGAGGGTTCCCTTTTCTCCACACCCTCTCCAGCATTTATTGCTTGCAGATTTTTGGATCACAGACATTCTGACTGGTGTGAAGTGGTACCTCATTGTGGTTTTGATTTGCATTTCTCTAATAATGAGTGATGTTAAGCATCTTCTCATGTGTTTGTTGGCCATCCGTATGTCTTCTTTGGAGAAATGTCTATTTAGTTCTTTGGCCCATTTTTTGATTGGGTCGTTTATTTTTCTGGAATTGAGCTGCATAAGTTGCTTATATATTTTTGAGATTAGTTGTTTGTCAGTTGCTTCTTTTGCTATTATTTTCTCCCATTCAGAAGGCTGTCTTTTCACTTTACTTATAGTTTCCTTTGTTGTGCAGAAGCTTTTGATTTTAATTAGATCCCATTTGTTTATTTTTGCTTTTATTTCCAGAATTCTGGGAGGTGGATCATAGAGGATCCTGCTGTGATTTATGTCAGAGAGTGTTTTGCCTATGTTCTCCTCTAGGAGTTTTATAGTTTCTGGTCTTACATTTAGATCTTTAATCCATTTTGAGTTTATTTTTGTGTGTGGTGTTAGAAAGTGATCTAGTTTCATTCTTTTACAAGTGGTTGACCAGTTTCCCCAGCACCACTTGTTAGAGAGATTGTCTTTACTCCATTGTATATTCTTGCCTCCTTTGTCGAAGATAAGGTGTCCATAGGGGTGTGGATTTATCTCTGGGCTCTCTATTTTGTTCCATAGATCTATATTTCTGTCTTTGTGTCAGTACCATGCTCTCTTGATGACTGTGGCTTTGTAGTAAAGCCTGAAGTCAGGCAGGTTGATTCCTCCAGTTCCATTCTTCTTTCTCAAGATTGCTTTGGCTATTCGAGGTTTTTTGTATTTCCATACAAATCTTGAAATTATTTGTTCTAGTTCTGTGAAAAATATGGCTGGGAGCTTGATAGGGGTTGCATTGAATTTGTAGATTACTTTTGGTAGTATACTCATCTTCACTATATTGATTCTTCCAATCCATGAACATGGTATATTTCTCCATCTATTAGTGTCCTCTTTGATTTCTTTCATCAGTGTTTTATAGCTTTCTGTATATAGGTCTTTAGTTTCTTTAGGTAGATATATTCCTAAGTATTTTATTCTTTTCATTGCAATGGTGAATGGAATTGTTTCCTTAATTTCTTTTTCTACTTTCTCATTATTAGTGTATAGGAATGCAAGGGATTTCTGAGTGTTGATTTTATATCCTGCAACTTTACTATATTCATTGATTAGCTCTAGTAATTTTCTGGTGGAGTCTTTAGGGTTTTCAATGTAGAGGATCATGTCATCTGCAAACGGTGAGAGTTTTACTTCTTCTTTTCCAATTTGGATTCCTTTTATTTCTTTTTCTGCTCTGATTGCTATGGCCAAAACTTCCAGAACTATGTTGAATAGTAGTGGTGAAAGTGGGCACCCTTATCTTGTTCCTGACTTTAAGGGAAATGCTTTCAATTTTTCACCATTGAGGATAATGTTTGCTGTGGGTTTGTCATAGATAGCTTTTATTATGTTGAGGTATGTTCCTTCTATTCCTGCTTTCTGGAGAGTTTTTATCATAAATGGATGTTGAATTTTGTCAAAGGCCTTCTCTGCATCTATTGAGATAATCATATGACTTTTATTTTTTAATTTGTTAATGTGGTGAATTACATTGATTGATTTGTGGATATTGAAGAATCCTTGCATCCCTGGGATAAAGCCCACTTGGTCATGGTGTATGATCTTTTTGATGTGTTGTTGGATTCTGATTGCTAGAATTTTGTTGAGGATTTTTGCATCTATGTTCATCAGTGATATTGGCCTGTAGATTTCTTTTTCGTAGCATCTTTGTCAGGTTTTGGTATTAGGGTGATGGTGGCCTCATAGAATGAGTTTGGAAGTTTACCTTCCTCTGCAATTTTCTGGAAGAGTTTGAGTAGGATAGGTGTTAGCTCTTCTCGAAATTTTTGATAGAATTCAGCTGTGAAGCCGTCTGGACCTGGGCTTTTGTTTGCTGGAAGGTTTCTGATTACAGTTTCAATTTCCGTGCTTGTGATGGGTCTGTTAAGATTTTCTATTTCTTCCTGGTTCAGTTTTGGAAAATTGTACTTTTCTAAGAATTTGTCCATTTCTTCCACGTTGTCCATTCTTTGGCATATAATTGCTGATAGTAGTCTCTTATGATCTCTCCATTTTCATTTCTAATTTTATTGATTTGATTTTTCTCTCTTTGCTTCTTGATGAGTCTGGCTAATGGCTTGTCAATTGTATTTATCCTTTCAAAGTACCAGCTTTTGGCTTTGTTGATTTTTGCTATGGTCTCTTTTGTTTCTTTTGCATTTATTTCTGCCCTAATTTTTAAGATTTCTTTCCTTCTACTAATTCTGGGTTTCTCCAACTCTTCCTTTTCTAGTTGCTTTAGGTGTAGAGTTAGGTTATTTATTTGACTTTTTTCTTGTTTCTTGAGGTATGCCTGTAGTGCTATGAACTTTCCTCTTAGCACTGATTTATAGTGTCCCACAGGTTTTGGGTTGTTGTGTTTTCATTTTCATTAGTTTTTATGCATATTTTGATTTCTTTTTTGATTTCTTCTGTGATTTGTTGGTTATTCAGAAGTGTGTTGTTCAACCTCCATATGTTGGAATTTTTAGTAGTTTTTCTCCTGTAATTGAGATCTAATCTTAATGCATTATGGTCAGAAAAGATGCTTGGAATGATTTCGATTTTTTTTCATTTATCAAGGTTAGATTAATGGCCCAGGATGTGATCTATCCTGGAGAAGGTTCCATGAGCACTTGAGAAAAAGGTGAAATTCATTGTTTTGGGGTGAAATGTCCTATAGATATCAATTAGGTCTAACTGGTCTAATGTATCATTTAATTTGTGTTTCTTTGTTAATTTTCTGTTTAGTTGATCTGTCCATAGGTGTGAGTGGGGTATTAAAGTCTCCCGCTGTTATTGCGTTATTGTTAATTTCCCCTTTCATACTTGTTAGCATTTGTCTTACATATTGCAGTGCTCCTATATTGGGTGCATATATATATATATAATTGTTATAGCTTCTTCTTGGATTGATCCTTTGATCTTTATGGAGTGGCCTTCTTTGTCTCTTTTCACAGCCTTTGTCTTAAAGTCTATTTTCTCGGATATGAGTATTGCCACTCCTGCTTTCTTTTGGTCTCTATTTGCGTGGAATATCTTTTTCCAGCCCTTCACTTTCAGTCTGTATGTGTCCCTTGTTTTGAGGTGGGTCTCTTGTAAGCAGCATATAGAGGGGTCTTGTTTTTATATCCATTCGGCCAATCTTTGCCTTTTGGTTGGGGCGTTCAACCCATTTACGTTTAAGGTAATTATTGATAAGTATGATCCCGTTACCATTTACTTTATTGTTTTGGGTTTGGGTTTATACACCCTT
This sequence comes from Capricornis sumatraensis, assembly GCF_032405125.1. Taxonomy (NCBI): domain Eukaryota; kingdom Metazoa; phylum Chordata; class Mammalia; order Artiodactyla; family Bovidae; genus Capricornis; species Capricornis sumatraensis. The sequence continues at coordinate 66,161,811 of NC_091082.1, forward strand.
TTTGTGTTTCCTGTCTAGAGAATATCCTTTAGAATTTGTTGGAGTGCTGGTTTGGTGGTACTGAATTCTCTCAGCTTTTGCTTGTCTGTAAAGCTTTTGATTTCTCCTTCATATTTGAATGAGATCCTTGCTGGGTACAGTAATCTGGGCTGTAGGTTATTTTCTTTCATCCCTTTAAGTATGTCTTGCCATTCCCTCCTGGCCTGAAGAGTTTCTATTGAAAGATCAGCTGTTATCCTTATGGGAATCCCCTTGTGTGTTATTTGTTGTTTTTCCCTTGCTGCTTTTAATATTTGTTCTTTGTGTTTGACCTTTGCTAATTTGATTAATATGTGTCTTGGGATGTTTTGCCTTGGGTTTATCCTATTTGGGATTCTCTCGGTTTCATGGACTTGGGTGATTATCTCCTTCCCCTTTTTAGGGAATTTTTCAACTATTATCTCCTCAAGGATTTTCTCATGGTCTTTCTTTTTGTCTTCTTCTGGGACCCCTATAATTCGAATGTTGGAGTGTTTCATATTGTCCTGGAGGTCTCTGAGATTGTACTCATTTCTTTTAATTCGTTTTTCTTTTTTCCTCTCTGATTCATTTATTTCTACCATTTTATCTTCTATTTCACTAATCCTATCTTCTGCCTCCGTTATTCTACTATTTGTTGCCTCCAGAGTGTTTCTGATCTCATTTATTGCATTATTCATTATATATTCACTCTTTTTTACTTCTTCTAGGTCCTTGTTAAACCTTTCTTGCATCGTCTCCATCCTTGTCTCCAGGCTATTTATCTGTGATTCCATTTTGATTTCAAGATTTTGGATCATTTTCACTATCAATATTCGGAATTCTTTCTCAGGTAGATTCCCTATCTCTTCCTCTTTTGTTTGGTTTGGTGGGCATTTTCCCTGTTCCTTTACCTGCTGAGTATTCCTCTGTCTCTTCATCTTCGTTATATTGCTGCGTTTGGGGTGGCCTTTTATATTCTGGGAATTTGTGGAGTTCTCTTTATTATGGAGCTTCCTCACTGTGGGTAGGGTTGTATCAGTGACTTGTCAAGGTTTCCTGGTTAGGGAGGCTTGTGTTGGAGTTCTGGTGGGTGGAGCTGGGTTTCTTCTCTCTGGAGTGCAGTGGAGTGACCAGTAATGGGTTATGTGACGTCAATGGTTTTGGAGTAGCTTTGAGCTGCCTGTATATTGAAGCTCAGGGGTGAGTTCTTGTGTTTCTGGAGAATTTGTGTGGTATGTCTTAATCTGGAACTTGTTGGCCCTTGGGTGGAGCTTGGTTTCAGTGTAGTATGGAGGTATTTGATGAGCTCCTATTGCTTTTTGTTCCCTGAATTCAGGAGTTTTCTGATGTTTTCAGGCTTTGGACTTAAGCCTCCTGCTTCTGGTTTTCAGTTTTATTTTTACAGTAGCCTCTAGACTTCTCCATCTATACAGCACCGATGATAAAACATCTATGTTAAAGATGAAAAGTTTCTCCACGTTGAGGGACACCCAGAGAGGTTCACTGAGTTACATGGAGAAGAGAAGAGGGAGGGGGTAGTTAGAGGTGACTGGAATGAGATGCAGTGAGATCAAAAGTGGAGAGAACAAGCTAGCCAGTAGTCACTTCCTTATGTGTGCTCCATAGTCTGGACCGCTCAGAGGTATTTACAGAGTTATACAGGGAAAAGGAGAGTGAGGAAGTAGACAGAGGTGGCCAGGAGGATAAGAGAGAGGAATGAAAAGGAGAGAGACAAATCCTGCCAGTAACCAGTTCCTTAGGTGTTCTCCACCGTCTGGAAGACAGAGATTCACAGAGTTGGATAGAGAAGAGATGGGGGAGGAAAGAGACAGAGGCCAGAGAAAAAGGATAGTCCAAAGGAGGAGAGAGTGATCAAGCCAGTAATCTCGCTCTCAGGTAAAATGGGTAGTGAAGTTTGGGTTTTTAAATGTATAAAATTGACAACAAAAACCAAAAAGCAAATATTAAAAATCTAGAGTAGAGGTTGGGTTTTCAAAAATACAATATTAAAGAAAAGAAGCAGAAGGAAAAAAGAAAAAGAAAAAAAAAAGCCACAAGAATTATTAAAAAACACCAACAACCACACAAAGACTATATATGGTGTTTGCCTTAAGAAAAGTCTTTTTTTTTGAAAAGTAATAGGAGGTTATATAAATAAAAATTAGAGGAGAAATAGAAGACTTAACAATTTTTTTTAAAAGTTAGAGGAAAAAAAAGATGAAGAAGAAAAAAGGAATGATTGTAAAAATAGTAAAGATATATCTGGCCCTTCTCTGATGTTGCAGGCAGTGTGGGGTCACTTCCAAGGCGATTCCCTCTGTTTAACTTCTGTTTGCTGGTTTTTTAGGCTCACTAGTTCAGTCGCGCTGTGGGGGGCGGGGGGGGGATGCTGCAAACAAATAGCACTGTCGTGTGCACAGTGTCTCAGCCCCGCTGGACCTGTCCCTTCTCGCGGCGCACAAACCGCTCCGGTTCTACGATGCTCAGCCGGGAACCGTCTGAGGCTGGCCCTAGGCTGCGTGCACCTCCTCGATCTAAGCCACTCAGGTTCCGCGCTCAGGTAGCCCTCAGAGGCACAGATTCGGTTGGGACTGCGTTTTGTGCCCTTCCCAGGTCTGAGTAGCTCAGGAGTTTGGTGAGCACGGTCACTGCGACTTGTCGCCTTTTCTGTCTCTGCTGCTCAGTTTCTGGGTGTACCACTGGTGCCCCTTGTGAGGCAGATGGTGACTGTCCAGCACCCCAGAAGTCTTAGCAAAGAAGCCTGCTTGCAGTTTGGTAGGTAAAGTCTCTCTGGGGCTGCAATTGCCCCTTTCCAGCCCTTACGGCTCTGGCTGCCTGTCCCCGGCGGGGGATGGTCTGCAGCCGGCTATTTCCATTCCATCCTTTGTTCTGTGCACGGTCCTGGCGGTGTATTATGCTCGAGCTTTTCGCATGGTAGCTATCCCACAGTCTGGTTTGCTAGCCCAAGTTAGATCTTTCTGGTTACATGTGGGGCGTTCCTGCCTGATTCTTACAAAGCACTGCAGCCCGCACCTCCTGTGCTTCCCTGCCCTGCCCCCACTTGTTAGTGGCGGATGCAGGTGTCTGTGCTGCTTTTCCGCTGGGGGAGTTAGTGTTGGGCTTGTAATCTGTTGGTTTTAATTATTTATTTATTTTTCCTTCCTGTTATGTTGCCCTCTGTGTTTCCAAGGCTCGCCACAGACTCGGCAGGGAGAGTGTTTCCTGGTGTTTGGAAACCTCTCTTCTTAAAATTCCCTTCCCGGGACAGGCTTCCCTTCCCAGGACAGAGCTCTCTCCCCACCTCCTTTGTCTCTTTTTTCGTCTTTTATATTTTTTCCTACCTGTTTTTGAAGACAATGGTCTGCTTTTCTGGTTGCCTAATGTCCTCTGCCAGCATTTAGAAGTTGTTTTGTGGAGTTTGCTCAGAGTTGAAATGTTCTTCTGAGGAATTTGTGAGGGAGAAAGTGGTCTTCCCGTCCTATTCCTCTGCCATCTTCCATCACAGCATCTGGGGTTTACTTTTGTGAGAGCCAAAAGGCTGTGGGACATAGAGAATCCACTCTTAAGGATGCACACAAAATCTCATATACTCCGAGACCCAGAGAAGAGAAGCAGTACAGGCACCTCTAAAGACAAACACATACGGAAAGTGAGGGGATGGAAAAAATATTCCATGCAAATAGAAATCTAAATAAAGCCAGATTAGCAGCACTTATATCAGACAAAATAGACTTTAAAACAAAGACTATAATAGAAGACAAAGAAGAACATTACATAATGATCAATGGATCAATCCAAGAATATATAACAATTGTAAATATTTACAACATAGGAACATCTAAACATAAAACAAATATTAACAGACATGAAGGGAGAAATCAACACAGTAATTATAGAGGTATTTAATATCCCACTTATATTAATTGACAAATCATCCAGACAGAAAACCAGTAAGGAAGTCACTAGTCTTAAATGATACATAAGACCAGATTGGATGGATTTGATTGATATGTGTGTGTGTGTACACAAAATATTTTCCAGGATGGATCACATCCTAGGCCACAAAACATGTCTCAGTGAATTTAAGAAAACTGAAATCATATCATGCATTTTTTCCAAGTGCAACACTATGAGTAAAGAAATCAATTACAAGATAAAAATGCAAAATATATGAACACATGGAGGTTAAATGTAAGCCCTAAAACAATAAGACTTCTAGAAGAAATCATAGGTAGTATGTTTTAGACATTGATCTTCATAGAATTTTTTGGATATGTCTCTCCAGGCAAGGGAAACAAAAAGAAAAATAAACAAATAGGCCCACATCAAATAAAAGGCTTTTTCTCAATGAAGAAAACTATCAACAAAATGAATGGGAGAAGATATTTGCAGACCATATATCCAATAAGGGGTTAATATACAAAGTATACAAGGAAATCATACACTTTACTATCTTAAAATCAAACAATTCAATTTTTAAAAAAGGAAGGAATTTGAATGGGCATTTATCCAAAGCAAACATACAGATGACTCTGATACATCCGAAAAGATACTCAATATCACTCACTAGAGAAATGCAAATCAAAACAACAATGAAATATCACTTCATCTGTCAGAATGGCTATTATTAAGACAACAAATACCAAGTATTGGCAACACAAGTATTGGTAAAAAGGGAACCACTGTGTACTGTTGGTGTAATGTAAATTGTTGCTGTCACTGTGAAAACAGTGTGGAGACTTCACAAAAACTTAAAAATAGAACTACCACATGATCCAGAAATCCCACTCTTGAGTATTTATTTGAATACAGAAAAAACACTATTAGAAAAGATATCTGCACCCCTATGTTCTTTGCAGTATTGTTTACAATGCCCAAGATATGGATGCAAACTAAGAGTCTATCAGTTAACTGAATGGATTAAAAATATGGAGCATGCAAACATATAAAGGGGTATTGCTCAGCCAGAAGTATGAAATCTTGCCATTTGCAACAACATGAGTTGACCTAGAAGTTATTATTCTAAGTGAAATAAATCAAAGATAAATACTATGATTGCACTTATGTGTGGAATCTAAAAAACAAGTAAACAAACACAGCAAAACAGAAACAGAGTTACAGATACAGAGTACAAACAGGTGGTTGCCAAAGGGGAAGGGGGCCAGGGAATGAATGAAGTAAGTGAAGATAATAAAAATGCACAAACTTCCATAGGCGAGTCATGGGTATGAAATGCATGATGTAGAAAATACAGTCAATAACTATGTGATATTTTCAGATGGTAAAAAAGACTGCAATTAGACATCATGGTGATTATTTTGAAATGTACTGAATTATTGAATCATTACATTGTGTAACAGGAACGAGCATAGTACAGATTACCAATTTTAGTTCAAAAACAAACAAAGTTATAGAAAACCAGATCAGATTTGTGGTTCCTAGAGGCTGGAGATGGGGGACTGGATGAAAGTGGTCAAAAGGTACAAACTTCCAGTTATAAGATAAATAAGGGATGTGATGTACAAAATTACATATATAATTAACACTGTTGTGTGTTATATATATATGAAAATTGTTTAGAAAGTAAGTACTAAGAGTTTTTATCACAAGGAAATCTTTTTTTATTTTCTTAACTTTGTATCTGTATGAGATGATGGATGTTCACTAAACTTATTATGATGATCATTTCATTATGTATGTAAGTCAGATCATTATGCTCTGTACCTTAAATTTATACAGTGCTTTATGTCAATTAGAGATCAATAAACCTGGAAGATAATCAATTAGTCAATACTTAAAAAGGTACAGACTTTAAGTTGCAAGATAAATAAGTACTAGGGGCATGTTGTGCAACATGATATACACTGCTGTGTGATATATATGAAAGTTATTAGGAGAGTAAATCCTAGGAGTTCTCATCACAAAAAGAAATTGTTTTCCTCTTACTTTGCATCTATACGAGATGGTAGATGTTCACTAAATGTACTTTGATAATCATTTCATAATATTTATAATTCAAATCATTATGCTGTACACATTAAGGTTATATGGCACTGTATGTCAACTATATCTCAGTAAAACTGGAAAGAAAAATAATTTTTAAAAAATCAAATTAAGGAAATGGGAATAAGGGTGTGACTTGATAAACTGAGATGGTGCATACAAAGCATTCAGCACAGCACCTGATAAAACTAAACACACGATGAATGTAACTGTTTTACAATTATTTGCAAAAGATGAAATTTCATACGAATGTGTGAAATATATCTTTGAGACGGAGGGATAGATCTCACCACCAGGGACTCTGCCCACAGAATAGAACATTATTAAGGGAGAATTATAAGAATCATATCAAGAAAATACAGCAAAAGTTCTACAACTGAAATTTGGAAGTAGATGATGAGTACTTATAAGAAGGATTAATAGAAGGCAGGATTTAAAAATGGGTGAACTATGAGAAAGAAAGAGCTGAGCAACTACATAAAGTATGAGCAAGTGAAATGGAAGGGGCCATGTATTAAATCCATGAACAATGAGGACAAAATGTGCCAGATTTATATTCAGCCAAGGTCACTGCTATCCCAGGAGAGGACCCTTAAAGGAACTAAGTTGGGCTCCTGAGAGAAGAACACGCAGGCAGAAGGAACAACACAAACTAGTGCAGCATAAAAGGATTGTACACGAATCAAGGGAAAATGGAAAATCTCCTTCCCCAAGGGTGAGCCTAAATTAGACGTTTCCCTGCCTCGTGTACTCAGAAGTAAAGTCCAGGGAGACTTGGCAAATTGTGCTCTGATTTTCGGTCTTCCTTGAGCACACATTAAAAGGGGAACTGAAAACATATATGTGCTTTTGATCCCCAAATTCCAGGGCAGAACAGAAATATTAGCAGGACATTATAAGCCACCTCTCTCTGCTACTGATAAAAAGAGGCAAGCCACAAATTCCAGCTTACTACCTGGCCTCAGGGTATAAAGGGCCACCTGGAACCCACTGGACCAGCATAAGATGTCCCTGTTGACAGCAAAGCCATCTTTAGAGGCCTGTCATGTGCTGATCTGCTAATTCAGGCACCCAGACTTGCATCCTCAGGGTGCCCAAGCTTCTGGCAGCAGGGTATCCCCTGTTCTCAGGGCAGCTCTATCCAAAGACTTCCTCAGGATGGAAGACTGAGGACACCTCCCACCAACTAGCTGGGCTGTGTCTAAGGTATTAAAAAAAGAAAGCTGTTTAGAAAAGTTTGGGTTGTGAGTCTCTTCTCTGCATTTTCCAACATCCTTCTTTCTCCTTTAGTTCTAAGTGATCAACAACTTTTTTCTCATTCCCCTGGCCTCCATCTCTGAGAAAACATCCCAAGTAGCTGCCATGCACAAAGCCCCAACACAGGGGACAAAACCTCATCCCCCATTAAATCTTGGATCTAATGAATTTCTCATTGATCTTCCTTCAGCCCAGGCGTAAAACTCAGGGCTCCATGCAGTGTGGGTACTTCTTAAAATATCCTTATAAATCTTGGCCCATCGTATTCATTAATTACAGCCCAACCAAGACTCTAGCTGTTAGTTCTGGGTGGCAACTTCATTTATTCTCACATTAAATGCTTTATTTCTGTGGAGCTATTTCAGTCTCACTCCATTACTTAGCTTACCCACCATGCCATCAAGCGATTTCTTTTAAGAGAGACCCAGCTCATATTTTTAAAAACTGAGATAATATATCCAAGTACTCTGAAAATAGGTAACAGCTAAACATTTGAGTCTTACTATGTCCCAAACACTGTACAAAGTGCTTCAAATGCATTAGTCCATTTAACACACATACACACAAATATCTATGAAATAAATACTATTATTATTACCCTGGTTTTATAAATTGAGGATTAGAAAGATTAAGTAATTGGCCCACAGTTAAATGACTAGGGTCTCCTCCATTGGAATTCAGGTTTCTCTGATTTCAAAGCTCAAACTTTTATCAACCAAACCACAGTAAGTGATTATAAAATTATAACCACATGCCTTACTAAGCCGCTGTATAGAGATATGCACTGAAAAACAAACATAGCATTTTGGAGTTAAAAAGACCTTTAAAATGCTTTAATCCAATCTCCATACTCAGCAGATGGGCCCTTGGTCCCCTTGGAGGCAGGCACTGTGCCCAGGGTCACAGAGCTAGTAGACATAGAGCCAAGACTGGGACCCAGGACTCCACATTTTCGGCTACATGCTTTCCCTGCTGAAGTCTGCTGCTGTCCAAATGGTCTATTACACTGGAATTTGTTTTCCCCTGGGTACAGATGAGAGTAGAAGGATCTTTAGAGTGGTGTTAAGTGAATTGAATGTTCCTTCAGCAAATGAAAATGAGAGGCTAATTAGATTCCATAATCACTCTTTCCGATTAACCTTGCACTTCCTCCTGCACCAACTTCGATCTCTCTGATGTCCCTCGTTGTGATGTGCAGTATTCTCGGCTCAGGCTAAATTTGTCTCCTCACGCATATGTCCTGATCACAAAGCCTGACTTACTTCATTCTTTAATAGCCAGAGAATGTACCCAACTGGATGGGGTTGAGAGCCTGAAATTGTGCTTGTTCTTACGTTTGGTAGTCAGCAGGTACTTGTTCTATGATGGTAAAGTTGCAACTTGGAGGGTTTAAACTTAAAATCTCACAGAGGCCAGGCAGAAAACTGAAACAAGAAAGTTGATAGACCTTAGGACATATTGATATTTCAAATGAATGTGGGGAACTAGTAAACTGCAGGGACCACGTATCACCTTAAAAAGACCAGCTGCTCCTCATCAACAGCCAGTGGAGGCTGTGGATTCTGTTTCTCTGACAGTAAATTCTATGAGCATGAGGACTTGGTCACATGTCCTGTTGTATTTCCAATGCACAAAGAGGGCCTGACACATTCAGTTTGGTTCAGTCGCTCAGTCGTGTCCGACTCTTTGCGACCCCATGAATTGCAGCACGCCAGGCCTCCCTGTCCATCACCAACTGCCAGAGTTCACTCAGACTCATGTCCATCGAGTCAGTGATGCCATCCAGCCATCTCATCCTCTGTTGTCCCCTTCTCCTCCTGCCCCTAATCCCTCCCAGCATCAGTCTTTTCCAGTGAGTCAACTCTTTGCATGAGGTGGCCAAAGTACTGGAGTTTCAGCTTTAGCATCAGTCCTTCCAAAGAAATCCCAGGGCTGATCTCCTTCAGAATGGACTGGTTGGACCTCCTTGCAGTCCAAGGGACTCTCAAGAGTCTTCTCCAACACCACAGTTCAAAAGCATCAATTCTTTGGCACTCAGCCTTCTTCACAGGCCAATTCTCAAATCCATACATGACTACTGGAAAAACCATAGCCTTGACTAGACGGACCTTAGTTGGCAAAGTAATATCTCTGCTTTTGAATATGTTATCTAGATTGGTCATAATTTTTCTTCCAAGGAGTAAGCATCTTTTAATTTCATGGCTGCAGTCACCATCTGCAGTGATTTTGGAGCCCAAAAAAATAAAGTCTGACACTGTTTCCCCATCTATTTCCCATGAAGTGATGGGACCAGATGCCATGATCTTCATTTCCTGAATGTTGAGCTTTAAGCCAACTTTTTCACTCTCCTCTTTCACTTTCATCAAGAGGTATTTTAGTTCTTCACTTTCTGCTATAAGGGTGGTGTTATCTGCATATCTGAGGTTATTGATATTTCTCCCAGCAATCCTAATTCCAGCTTGTGCTTCCTCCAGTCCAGCATTTCTCATGATGTACTCTGCATAGAAGTTAAATAAGCAGGGTGACAATATACAGCCTTGACGTACTCCTTTTCCTATTTGGAACCAGTCTGTTGTTCCATGTCCAGTTCTAACTGTTGCTTCCTGACCTGCATACAGATTTTTCAAGTGGCAGTGCCTCCTATGTGTGCCTGACACATAGGAGGCACTAAATAAATATTTTCTGAATGAATGAAACTTCCATTTTGGAAGCTCAACAGTGTATTCTATCTTTAGTCTAAAGCTAGTCCTTGTTCTCCTAAAGGAATGCAATACATCTGATTGCTCTGGAATAAGGGAACTGTGTAGAGATATTGATTTCAACCACAGGCACTTCATTTCAACTTGAGGGACACGTCCAGAGTAAAGAGAATGATGGAACGTGGTTCACACTTATGACCTTTATCACCGGTACCAGTGTTGCTAGCCAGGTACCCTACTAGCCTAGAAAGGACTATTTAATGATAGGAAGAGCTTTTAGTAGGAAAGTCTGACTTCAGGCACTAAAAAGTTGTGAAGTGAAACTGATAGTTGCTGAGTCTTGTCTGACTCCTTGCCATCCCATGGACTGTAGGGCACCAGATTCTTCTGTCCACGGAATTCTCCATGCAAGAATACTAGAATGGGTAGTCATCTCCTTCTCCAAGAGATCTTCCTGACTCAGGTATTAAACCTGGGTCCTCTGCATTACAGGCAGATTCTTTACCATCTGAGCAACCAGGGAAGCCCACTAAAAGGTTATAGGACCTTAAACAGATCTGGCTCCTCTCTGATACAGTTTCCTTCTCTTTAAAAGGAGGAGATTAGGTCCCTTTGACTACTATGGGAAATGTACACATCTAGGAATCCCAAAGGTCATTAATAGAGTCAAATGATGTCATAGAAATGCATGAGAAACTATTATGAACAATTATGCAAGAAATTGGACAACCTAGAAGAAATGGATCAATGTCTAGAAACATACAATCTATCAAGACTGAATCATAAAGAAATAGAAAATCTAAAAAGACCAATTACTAGTAAAGAGATGGAATAAATAATGAAAAGGACCAGATAGGTTCACTGGTGAATTCTATTGAACATTTAAAGAAGAACTAATGCCAATCCTTCTCAAAATCTTCAAAATATGCAAGAGGAGGGAACACTTCCAAACTCACTTCAAGAGACTAGCATTACAGTCCTAGGAAAGTCAGATAAGGGCATCATGAGAAAAGAAAATTGTAGGCCAATATACCTGATGAACATAGAGGCAAAAGTTTTCAGCAAAATACTAACTGGATTCAACAGCATTTTAAAAGGATCATACACCATGATCTAGTTGGATTTATTCCTTGCATGTAAGGATGGCTAAAATACACAGATCAATAGATGTTATAAACCATATTAACATAATGAAAGATAAAAATCGTATAATCACCTCAATAGTTGCAGAAAGAACATTTAACAAAATTCAACATCTTTTCATGATAAAAAAAAAAACTCTCAACAAATTAGGTATAGAATAAATGTACCTCAACATAATAAAGGCCATATAGAAAATGCCAACAGCTAACATACTTGATGGTAAAAAGTTGAAGGCTTTTCCTCCAAGATCAGGAACAAAACAAGGATGCCCACTTTTGCCACTTATATTCAACATAGCACTAAAAATCTTAGCCCCAGCAATTAGGTAAAAATAAATAAATAAAAGGCATCCTAATCTGAAAGGAAGAAGTAAATAACATAATCTTATTTATATACAGAAAACCCTAAAGATTTAACCAAAAATTCTTGAAGCTAATAAACAAATTCAGTAAAGTTGCAGGATACAGTGGAGAAGGAAATGGCAACCTACACCTGTATTCTTGCCTAGAGAATCCCGTGGACAGGGGAGCCTGATGTCCATAGGGTCGCACAGAGTCAGACACGACTGAAGCGACTTAGCATGCATGCATGCATGCATGCATGCATTAGAGAAGGAAATGGCAACCCACTCCAATATTCTTGCCTGGAGAATCCCAGGGACAGAGGAGCCTGGTGGGCTGCCATCTATGGGGTCGCACAGAGTTGAACACAACCGAAGCAACATAGCAACAGCAGCAGCAGGATACAATTGCATTTTTGCAGAAATCAGTTGCATTTTTATACACTAACAGAAAATTGTTCCCCCCCCACCAAGATTAAGAAAGCAATTCAATTTATGACATCATCAAGAATACTAAAAAATAAACTTAGCCAAGAAGGTAAAGGTGAAAGATCTGTGCCCCGAAATTATAAGCATTGATGAAGGAAATTAAAGACACAAATAAATGGAAAGATATCTCATGCTCATGGATTAGAAGGATTAATATTGTTAAAATGTCCATAATACCCAAAGCAATCTACAGATTCAATGCAACCCTTATCAAAATCCCAATAGCATTTTTCACAGTAATAGAAAAGAATCCCCCAACTGTGTAAGGAACCAATTAAAAAGTCCCATATCACAATGCAATTTGAGAAAGAACAAACCTAGAGACATCATACTTCCTGATTTCAAATTATGCTGCAAAGCCACAGTAAGCAAAATAGTGTGGTACTGCCACAAAAACGAACACATAAGCCAATGGAACAGACTAGAGAGTACAGAAATAACCCCACACATATATAAGCACCTCATCTTTGATAAGGGTGACAAGAATGGGACAAGGATAGTCTCCTCAATAAATGGTATGGGGAAAACTGGATATCTGCATGCAAAAGAATAGCACTTGAAACTTATACCACACACAAATATTAATCACAAATGGACTAAAAATGTAAGAGTAATACCTGAAACCACAAACCTCCAGAACAGAGAAAAGGCTCCTTGACATTAGCGTTGGCAATGGCTTTTTGGAATGAAACAAAACCAAAGAAAACAAAAGTAAAAATAAAATATTGTGACTACATCAAACTGAAGCACTTTTACATGACAAAGGAAACAAAATGAAAAGATAATGTATGAATGACAAAAAATATTTTCAAATCTTTCAAATATCTGATAATAGGTTAATAACCAACATATGAAACAAACTCATAGAACTCAATGCTGCTGCTGCTGCTAAGTCACTTCAGTCATGTCCGACTCTGTGTGATCCCATAGATGGCAGCCCACCAGGCTCCCTCATCCATGGGATTCTCTAGGCAAGAACACTGGAGTGGGTTGCCATTTCCTTCTCCAATGCATGAAAGTGGAAAGTGAAAATTGAAAGGGAAGTCGCTCAGTCGTGTCTGACTCTTAGTGACCCCATGGACTGCAGCCCACCAGGCTCCCTCGTCCATGGGATTTGCCAGGCAAGAGTACTGGAGTGGGGTGCCATTGCCTTCTCAATAGCAAACAATAATAACAACCAAAGTACTCCATTTAAAAATGGGCAAAGAACCTGAATAGACATTTTTCAAAGAAGACAGACAAATGGCCAAAACGTATAGAAAGAGGTGCTCGATATCATTAATCATCAGGGAAATGTAAATCAAAATGACAGTGATATATCACTTCATATCAGAATGGCTATTATCAAAAAGTCAAAAGATAAGAAGCATGGACAAGGGTATGGAGAAAAGGGTTGTTGTTCAGTTGTTAAGTCGTGTTCAGTTCCATGTGACCCCATGAACTACAGCATGCCAGGCTCCTCTGTCTTCTACTATCTCTTGGAGTTTGTTCAAATTCATGTCCCTTCAGTCAGTGATGCCATCTATCTGATGGAGGAAAGGGTACTCTTGTACATGTTGATGAGAATATAAATTTTCATAGCTGTAATGGAAAATATTATGGACATTCCTCAAACAAAAATAGGACTCTTATGTGATCAAGAAATTCTGCTTCTGGATATACATAGGAAGGAAATTAAATCAGTATCTGGAAGAGATATCTGCACTCCCATGTTCATTGAAGCATTATTCACAACAACAAGATATGGAAACAACTTAAGTGTCTGTTGATGGATGAATGGGCATGTACATTATCAGACACAGAAATACAGATACTGCATAATCTCATTCATGTGTAGAATATGAAGTAAAAATCAGAAGCAACAAAGAAGGGTGGTTGTCATGGGCTGGGGATTGGGGCTAATGGGGAAATGTTGGTCAAAGGGTATAAACTTGCAGTTATAAACTGACTAAGTTGTGGGGATCTAATGTAAAGTATGCTTACTGTAGTCAATACTGTATTATATACTTGAAACTTACGAAAACAGTAGATCTTAAGTACTCTCATCAAAAAAATAAAGATAATTATGTAAGATGATACATGTGTTAATTAGCTTGATTGTGGTAATCATTTCACAATATATACACATATCAAGTCATCGCATCATAAAGCTTATATATAATATTTTCTGTCAATTATACCTCAGTTAAAAAAAAAAGCTGGAAAAAATGCATCAACATACAATAAACAGAGTTCAACCCACCACCCATCTCTCCTAGCTACTAATTCAGACACCAAAAGCTCAGCAACAAAGTAACAGTGTAATTATCTGAAACTCCATGATGTAATGCAACATTGGACATTATTCCCATAGACAATCCCAAAGGCTGATTCCCTCAACCTGTAAGTTCAGAGCAGCAGTGGCAATCTAGACTCAAAGTGAAAGTGAAGTTGCTCAGTCCTGTCCGACTCTTTGCAACCCCATGGACTGTAGCGTACCAGGCTCCTCTGTCCATGGAATTTTCCAGCAAGAGTACTGGAGTGGGTTCCCATTTCCTTTTCCAGGGGATCTTCCCAACCCAAGGATCGAACCCAGGTCTCCCACATTGCAGGCAGACACTTTACCATCTGAGCCATCAGAGAAGCCATGGAGTTCTCCAGGCCAGAATACTGGAGTGGGTAGCTTTATCCCTTCTCCAGAAGAGCTTCCCAACCCAGGGATTGAACCAGAGTCTCTTGCACTGCGGGCAGATTCTTCACCAACTGAGCTATCAGGGAAGCCTCTGAGGAGTTATAACAAGCCATAAATGCATATGCATGTGTGAATAGAGTGGTCTGACTTACGTGGATACATAATAATCCTCATCCAGCTAGTGTTCATCATCTGTGGATTTAACTCCTTCCTTCTCCATCTCCTGCTTATAATTTTTTATTCCATCTTACTAAGACAGGCACCATTTACAGTAGACTCTGCCGCTAAGGATGAGACCTAATCGTCGTCTTCTTTCATTCTATTCCACATGGAGTATATATTCGTGTGTGTGTGTGTGTGTGTGTGTGTGTGTGTGTGTGTGTGTGTATGCAACCGCTCACACAGATGCGATTGCATATCACTTTGTAAAACGTCAGGTGTGATCTAGCCACTCATTAATAACAGCTACTTCTGCATTTCTGGGTAAATATCTAAATTGCCACTTTTCTTGTGTTATCTCTTCCTGTGTTGTCACTTTGGTACTTCAAAGAATCAAAATGTGGAAATTCTTTTAGTTCTTAAAAATGCTACCTTCAAAGGAGAAATTCTCTGAGTTGACACGAATAGTTCTGTATCACTATTCTTCCCCACACAGATTTCCAATTTTAAACTGCAGTTTGGTGTTTTTTTCTGATATCACACATAATAATTGGTTATAATTAGGAATAATTGCTTCTAGGAATGAGTACAGTATCTAATGGTGTCTAAAATAAAGTGTACCTTGAATGTCAAAGCCACTTATTTACCTTGCCCAGAGACTTTTGTAAGAAACCTAGAAGTCACGTTGGATAAAATTTAAGACTCATGGGCACTGGGGCCTTGAGGAAAAACAGAGGCCAAGGAAACTAAGGGCTTGGGTTCTGGGACTCAAGCCACAGCATGTGACCTGGATAAATGAAATCCAATGTCTAGCTTTTTCTCTTAAAAAGTAGATTGAAACCAGAAGTCCTATAACAGGAGGTGATTTACAACACAGAAATTGTTCAGATCAAATATTTGATAGAGCCCAGAACACTTTCTGCCTAGAAAGTAGAAATATTATAGCCATAGGTGTGAAACAGACACAAAATGAATTGAAGCACAGGTGAGTGAGACTGTTTACCATCATGCATACTTTAGGAGCAAAACATTGTGGGAGTCGAGCCTGAGGTGATGGGACCTACAAATGAAGACAGAGGAGAAGAGATAAGGCTATGAGACAGACAACCAGACATTCACAGGTGATGTTGTGAGTGAAATATCAATATTTCCTGCCCTAGCTCTGCTCCATAAATCCCTAGCTAATAAGGGACCTATGACAGAGGTGCTCTTTAACAACTTTGAGGGTGTAATAATTGATGGCATAGCCAGCTGGTTGCTGCAATCAGATATAAATTAAATCATCTTTATTGTTTTACGCTTCCTCTGACTCCCTACCCCCACCCAGTCCAGCTACCTTTTCAGACTCTCTAAACCAATCCTGAGAAAAGAATATGTCTGCATCACTTACCAAATGACAAAAGCCAGAGCGAAATAGAGAGGGAACAGGATGAGAAACAAGTTTCAAATAATTCTCCGTTCCTTGGGCCAAAGATTACGGTCTTATTTTGTGTTTTGTTTTGTTCTGTTTTGGTTTTCAAATGCTAAACAATTCCTTCCCATACTTTCTTTGCACACCTGGACCAGGCCTAGCAACGGCTAAGCATCCTTTAAGAAACATGGCTTGGGGAAATCTGGTAGGCCAGTCCCTCTGGTCCACCAGATGATGAAGACAAGGTCATCCCTTCATATTGCTTACTCTCCGGGTAGCAGGGAGGGAGGGGAGACAGACATGCATGGACTGTTGTGATGAGGTGTGACTGGAGCTACAGTGGAGATCTAGCTGAGAGAAGAAAGGAGGGTGAGATAAAGGCAGCAGGCATAGGGGAAATTCAGGGCAGGGGCCTAGAAGCAAATGGAGGAGAAGAGAGAAGGTCTGGGTCAGACAGGGCTTGTTCTGCATTACCTGCCCTGTCTCTTTCTCTTTGTCCTGAGACAAAGGGTCCCGGCAGCACACGTGACAGAGTCCTATCTTGAATCACCAGGAAAGATTCCTAGGTTAAAAACTCATTAGAATACCTGTCAAAGTAACAAAATAATACATATTCAATGTGTGTTAAGTCGCTTCAGTCGTGTCCGACTCTTTGCGATGCCATGGACCATAGCCCACCAGGCTTCTCGGTCCATTGGATTCTCCAGGCAAGAATACTGGAGTGGGTTACCATTTCCTCCTCCAGGGGATCTTCCTGACCCAGGGATTGAAACTGGGTCCCTTATGTCTCCTGTATTGAAGGTGGGTTCTTTACCACTAGTGCCACCTCGGTGACGGTTATTGTATTAACTTGACAATGATGCCAATGATATGATGATGAAATTGATGATGGCAATGGGAGGAACACAAGGTCATAAATGAGTCTTAAAATGTCCTCTTTCTCCTTTTAGCTCTTTCAAGGGTTTCGCATTTCCAATATTTATAATTCCTTCATTCAGTTTAACGTTGTCTATAGGCTGGTAGTGTCTCTTTACAAAAAATGTGGATTAGATTTTTTTTGATGGAATAAAAAAGTCTAAAAGGGTGAAAATCTGGGAAGAAGAGGGACAGACATGCTTGTTCATTCTGAGTCCTTAAAATGTCTGGCTCTGGCTCCCCACTCATAGACTGCAGCCCAGCAGACAAGGGCAAACAGCAAAGTGAGCTGGCTATGACCAGGTGGGACTATCAATCATGATGAGAGTTGAAATTGAATCAAACAGGGGCACCTGTGCACACTATTTCACAATGCAAGCAACATGAAAAACACAATCTTGTGAAATAAACCTAGTTGCTTGCCATTGGGCAACAATTCCTTCCACCCCCTCCTTAGGGCTTGAGCTGCTTCCTGGCTCCTAAGAGCTATTCAGAGGCTCACACAAACATTTCACTCTACGGAGACACCTGGGAGATATTATACATTTGGATCCAGACCACCACCAAAAGCAGATCAAACTGCACATAAAAAATGTTTATATTGCACTGTAACCTATTAAGTATGCAACAGCATTATGTCTAAAAAGCAATGTGCTGTGCTATGCTAAGTCACTTTAGTCGTGCCCAACCCTTTGCCACCCTATGGACCATAGCCCACCAAGCTCCTCTGTCCATGGAATTCTCCTGGCAAGAATATTGGAATGAGTTGCCGTGCCCTCTTCCAGAGGATCTTTCTGACCCAGGGATTGAACCTGAATCTCTAAAGCCTCCTTCATTGGCAGGCAGGCTCTTTGCCACTAATGCCACCTGTCAAGCCCCCAAAAGCAATGTCCATACATTAATTAAAAATACCTTACCTTGTTGCTCAATGGTAAAGACTCTGCCTGCCAATGCAGGACATACAGGCTCAATCCCTGATCTGGGAGGATCCCACATGCTTTAAGACAACTAAGCCTGTGCACCACAACTGCTGAGCCTGTGCTCCAGAGCCTGGGAGCTGCAGCTACTGACCCCATATACCACAACTACGGAAGCCTGCACGTCCTACAGCCCATTCTCTGCAGTAAGAGAAGCCACCACAAGAAGAAACCTATGAACCACAGCTAGAGAGTATTCCCTGCTTGCCGCAGCTATAGAAAGACTGCTCAACAACGAAGACCCAACACAGCAAATGAATAAATGAAAGTATTTTAAAAAATACTTTGTTAAAAAAAGTGCTAACCATCATCTATAACTTCAATGAATACTAATCTTTCGGCAATAGTAACATCAAAGATCACTGACCACAAGTCACCATAATAAATATAATAATAATAATAAGCTTGAAATACTTTGAGAATTACCAAAATATCACACAGAAACATGAAGTTAACAAATAATGTTGAAAACATGGTGTGCATAAGCTTGCTTGATGCAGGATTGCTGGAAACCTCAGATTTATAAAACAAAAAAACAAAGCAGTATCTGATAAAAAGAGGTATGCCTGTAAATTTACTATATATAGAAGGCTTCTTAGCTTTTTTAAAAAAAAGTGAACAAATTTCTGTGCAGAAAAGTGATTTAGGGAAAACAGGTAGAGCTGAGCTAGGGATAAGTGGACAGCAGGATCTAAGGCTGCCTACCATCTGGTGTTCGTTTTCGGGGTTCCAGGATGCTGAGAAGTCTCCTCGACACCTCCCTATTAAATCTTGATGATAGAGGAAATGGCACAGTGAAACAGAAGCTCTCCTATCCTCTGTCAAAAAGGATTATCCTGTCCCCTTAGAGGTAACCATCAGGCTTATATTAATTCGAGCAAATTTATCAGTTCCAGGTTGGGAGTCAGGGTTGGTAGTTAATGAGGGTTGTAGGGAGGGAGGCAGGTTCACTGCTGTACTGGGTGCTGAGAAGTTAGGAATGTTGGAGAGAGGCACAGTAGGGACAAGAAAGGAGACAAGACAGAAGAGGGCAGCAGGGCTACTGAGAACACTCGCCCACTGCTTAGCACTATGCATGCTTGGCCTTGGCCCAGGCTCTGCACTAGGCATAGGACTGGGGAGGAAGTAAGGGTGAGAAGAGACATGCAGACTTTCAACTTGGAATCTATCCAGAGGTATTCCTGCCCACCCCGTCCCCATCAAACATATGCAAATGGCAATGGTAATAAACTCAGATAATGATAGAGTCAGCGTTTAAACTCACCATAGAATGCATAAATTACAGGGGAGGCTGTCACAGATGCAAAGGCTGGATGCTTTATTGCTGTGAAGAGGAAATTCTGATTCGCAGGTGCTAACTGGGTATCTCAGGCCAGGCAGGGAGTCCCATCACTCTGGGACTGCTACAGGGCTTCCTACAAGGAAAAGAAGTTTGAGGTCAGGCTATGCTGCTGTTGGGTGTGCAAACTGCTCTCGTAGGTTCAATGTCTTTCTTCCAGCCAGACAAAGCACCCCAGACTCCATCTTTACAGCACAGCTGCCTGCTCACTCTACTCCAGCTTCGCAGGCTGCCTTGCTATTCCTGGAACCTGCCAGACACACTCTTGCCTCTGCCCTGTCTGCTCTGTCTGCATCCTTCTTCCAGAAAGATGCGTGTTTCACTCCATTACCTCCTTCAGGTCTTGACTCAATTTATGTGTTAGTCACTCAGTCATGTCTGACTCTTTGCAACCCCATGCACTGTAGCCTGCCAGGCTCCTCTGTCCATGGAATTCTCCAGGCAGGAATTCTGGAGTGGGTTGCCATTTCCTACTCCAGGGGGATCTTCCCAACCCAGGGATTCCAACCCAGGTCTCCTGAATTGCAGGAAGATTCTTCACCATCTGAGCCACCAAGGAAGGCTTTCTCAAAGAGGCTCACCCAAACAACTCTATTTATAATTACAACCCTTCATGCCCCCTTACCTTGTCCATAAAATTTACCATCGTTTAGCATACTATATAATTTACTTATGCTACCTATGTTATTTATTGGATGCAGTGTTTATTATCTGTTTCCCTATACTAAAATATAAACCCCTTGAAAGTAGGAAATTTTGCCTGTTTTGTCTCCCCTATACTTTCACACAAACACACAAAGTAACTCAAACATCTGAAACAGATTCTGGTAATGAATAGGTATTTTAAACATTTGCTAAACACATTATTAAAAGCTGTCTCCTTTTAGAAGTCAGGAGGAAGAGAAATTTTCTTCTCAATAATGGTAACTGAAACTTGTAACATGTGTTTCAGGCACTCTCTCCTTTCCCAAATTGTGATTTGTTACTGACTCAGGACTGAATGTTCTTACCAATGAGTGCAACACATATGGTTCAGAAGCATATCCTCTCCCTAGAGAAGCCCAGAGACCTGGGGCAAGTACACATCAGTTTGATTTCTCCCATGCTCACATAAAGACCAACTTGAAGAATCATTATATATTATAACTTTTAGAACTGGGAATGAACTTACATCCTGTCCAATCATCTTATTTGAAAAATAAGGCATGGGAGATGGGATGGTTTGCCCAGGCTCACACATCCAATTAGTTGGAACAATGAGATCAAATACCATGGCTGTTAATTTCCTATCCAGTGCAAGACTCTTTTCCCCCATGCTGTCTCTGTGCAGTTTTACTACATGTTTTGTTATCTAGGTGTTTGACGTAGCACAGAACTTCACTCTCTGAACAGTTCTTTTTTAAGGGCTCCTTCAGGGATCCATTTTTCACAGCATATCCCTGCTTCAGCACCTCTGCACATGGACAGCAGCCAACTCAGTTTATTCTGGTTAGTCTATGCTTTACTGAACATTTGATTCCTTCGGCTTCTATTTACATGATTAGCCAGTGCTCATCCTTTGCCTTCAAAAGTAAGCCTTTCAAAGGGTTTGATGACCCATGGCCATGTCTCAGTAACTTTCATGTCTAGTAGTCTACATAGAATTTTCAGCCTGTGAGCACTGATAGTAACAAAACCTAAAGCAAATGCTGAAAACTAGTAATTCTCTAGGAGGCTAATGGACACTTTGATATTAAATAAATAAGTGTGCATATATTTACATAAACAAATGTAAATAGCTTTCCTTCAGTGTCTTTTTAAAAGTTCATTACACATTTCCAAGAGAGGTGTACTGTATGCATCATTTCTCAATCTAAATTGACCATGAAATATTTTATTGTGCAGCATTCTACAGATCTAATGAGAACGTGTTTGGGAAATACCTCCCTACAGGGCTGAAATATCTAAGGGCAGAAGGGAATGTGTAGCATTGAAGAAGAAAAGCAGGAGACAAGATTAAAAAAAAAAAAAAAGTAGGTATAGAAGTCCAAGAACAGTAGAGTTATAGAATAGTAAAAATGTAAGGATGAATCAAAGATCCATCAGATCTTTCAAGACAAGAGGCCTCTCTCCTAGATCTAGCCATCTCCCATAAGATGGCTAGTTGCTCATTAGCAGGGCCCAAGCCTCTGAAGTTCGAAATACAAATCACCAAGGCGCTGAAATCCACCCCTAAGCCTCTGATTTTAGTGGCTTATGCCTTTCCAGAAGAATTAACTTGCCTACTGAAATGGCTCCTGCCCAAGGCTAGAAAAGTTTGAATAAAATGCATTTAGCTACTATCTAAAGATCTTAAGTCATTGAGCTAAATGCAAGAGCCTTTTGTTAAAAATCACACTCAACTAGATATTGAGGTTTATTACATACTTTCTCCAATTTTCCTTCTCCTTTTATGTAATCTCAGCTGGGCTGATTTGCCTGCATTCTTTCCAGTGGAATCTTCTTATTACTCCCAAGACACAACAGAGAATCTCCAACCCTGTACAGAGGGGCACATGGCTGCATCTGGATTAGAAAAAAAGGGGCTATTTATACTCAAATCAATAGGCAGATTTTAGCATAACATTGCAGGCTTTCTGCAAGAGAATGAAAGAAAAGAAAATGCAGTTCCTTTTCCATTCTTCTTTACTGTATTATTTGCCCCAAAGTATGCTTGTCACATGGCCCAGAGCAGTGTGATCTAATAATGATAGGCCTGCTTGGCACAAGGGAGGGGAAAATCCAGCTGCACTGGGGGTTTCAGGGGATGGCTCAGACAGCGGGCCCAGCCCTCACCCCGGGTGTGTTTCAGGGAAAACACTTAGTATGTTGCTCATCTCCCTTGCATGTAATTCTTCCTAATGTTGAACCTGACTCTGGATGAAAGCCGTGCAGAGCCTCTTGTCTCTCAAACAACCAGAGGGCCAGGAAACCTTGGATAATACCAAAGTAAACAAACCTGAGGCCACAGAAGTCTTTGATTCCATTCCAGTTGGGAGTCTCTCCAAGTCTGTACTCAAACTGGCCAGTCTGTGGCCTCCCGACCCAGCTGTGAGGAAAAGCCAAATAGCCTGCCTCTTTCTGCCGCTTTTATTAACCCCTGGGCTTAGTGAAGCCAGTGGGAAATGCTTCAAGATAAGAGATTCCTAAGTCAAAGTTTTGAAATTTTTACATGAAGGGATGGGTAGCCCTTCCATAAACCTGAAGGAGGCAGGAGAGAGCATAGAGTCCCTCTGCCACCATCCTAGGGGACACTCATCCTTTAGGCTGCTCCAAGGACATCCATCAAGACAAACTGACAGGACACAGCACAACCACTATGTCCCTAAGTCTGTTTGTGCCAAGGACCGGCAGTCCCCTCTGCCATTCTCAGGACAAATTCCCCACTTTCATCTATTTGCACCTGTTAAGTCTTAGTGCTAGGAGCAGTAACCCATGCCTACCGAGTCACTTCATAAAGGCATATAAGAAAATTCTTGGCTGCTGTCACTCAACCCATTCTGTGCTTCGTTTTCCAGGACACTGAGTCTGATGTGAGCCGTGACTGCAGGAAGTCTGGAACACTAGACAGAGTACAATGGCCCTCCCATCTCCAACAGCTATTGAGTTTCTAGCTCCTCTTCCTTCCTACATGCACTGATTTGTTAGCTTGGGATCTGACCAGCTCTATGAAACTCTTTGTTGCTATTGCTGCTTAGTTGCTAAGTCATGTCGGACTCTTTTGTGACCCCATGGACTGTAGTCCACAGGCCCGTCTGTCCATAGGATTTGCCAGGCAAGAATACTGTGTGTGGGTTGCCATTTCCTCCTCCAGGAGATCTTCCTAACCCAGGGATCAAACCCATGTCTTCTGCTTGGCAGGTGGATTCTTTACCATTGAGTCACCTATGAAGTCCATGAAACTCTTTGCTTATATCCAGTTACTAGTAAGAGTCCACAACTGACTAATAGATTATTCTCTCCTAAAACTATCACAATAAGCTATTATTATATGGGTGGAAAGATCTCTGCCAAGGATCAACAATGCACTCACTTTAGATATGAGATGAAAGTAAGAACATCACGTTTCATCAAAACACTTGGAAGAGAACATTGCAGGGTTCAAAATCATCGCTCTAGACCATGTATCAAGTCGCAGGAAGAAATTAAAGAAAAAAAAAAGACTCTTGTTACAGGGAAACACAGCAAACATAAAATATCTGCAAGTTCTGAGGTTTTTAAAAAGCATTTTGCAAAATGTCTCCAGAGGGAGATAAGATTCATTTCTGCCCTTACATAAAAATGCTGTGAACTGGGACTTTCCTGGTGGTCCAGTGGTTAACAATAAGCCCTGCGATTCAAGGGATGTGAGTTTGATACCTAGTAAGAAATCTAAGATTCCACATGCTGTGGAGCAACTAAGCCCACACACTGCAACTTCTGAGCCCACACATCACAACTGGAGGGTCCCTACACTGCAATGAAAGATCCCACTAAGACCCAACACAATCAGATAGTTAGTTTTATAAAAAATCTTGTGGACTGCATAGGAATGTACTTCCTTAAGTACTATATTATATTAGTACTATATTGCCTCTCAGGCAATAGAAATACTCAAATAAATAAAATAAAACCTTAAAGAGGTACACGTCATTATATAAACCCATGTGTGGAAGGCAACTTCATTCAAGGACTCAAAATTGGATGAGCATTAAAGATGATGAAAGGGCTTGATATGCCTAGCATGGAGTATCTAGTGTGATTTCCTAGTGTTTCTGATCCTCTCAGAAAGGGAACAGATCTTTCCAAATGAATACTTGGATTATATAAGTTAAGGTAATATAAGCAGTTGTAACAAACCTATTTCAAAATTTTAGTACCCTTACAAACTAGAGGTGTATTTATCACTTAAATAGCATTCCAGTGGTGTTCCTGGTAGTTAAGCTGCTTTTCTCCAGCTGGTGAGTGAAAGACCCTTCTTGTGCCTTTGTTATTCCTTTAGAGACTTGAAGTCATATGTTCTACTCTGGCAGATGAAAAAATAGAACACTTCTTAATATCCTTGGCCTTGAGGTGGCACTATTATTTTTGTTTATATTCAAATTGGTGAGAACTAGCCATATGGCCTCCCTAGGTGCAGAAGAACTGGGAAATAGAATTCCTAGATGTGCAACTGCTTTACAAGAACAACTCAGTAATACAGGAGGACATGCATGAATTTTGGTTTAAAGTTTGCCGTCTTTGCCTCAGAAATACACACCACAGCAAACCAGGAGGATCAGAGGCAGCCAGTCTACCCAGTGGTCAACACGTGTTATCAATTATTTTTGTTATTGAAGAGGAGATAAGTGACTTCAGGGAAGAGG
Source organism: Capricornis sumatraensis (assembly GCF_032405125.1). Lineage (NCBI taxonomy): Eukaryota > Metazoa > Chordata > Mammalia > Artiodactyla > Bovidae > Capricornis > Capricornis sumatraensis. The sequence goes on from NC_091082.1 coordinate 66,186,577, forward strand.
CAAAACATATATTAAAACAATCCAACAAACTTTAATCCTTTGGCTTCTCCCATGATTCTTGTTCCCAAACTAGTTACTTCATTCTAATAATTTTTGAGATATTAAACATTATATGGAGACTTCCATGTAAAGCTGACACAGTAAGGGTAATTATACTCCAAAAGCCTCTTTCTAAAGTCACAAAAGAACAACAAAAAGTAGTTTTTAAAACTTTGCCTATAAAACAAGCAAACAGCTATAAACAACGAAGCAGATTGCCAAATACTGAGAAATTTGTATAAAGGGGAAGGAAGATTCTAGAAACTGACATAGCTCCTCAGTTCTTCAAAAAAGATCCTTAAAAGCAAATATCCAGGAAAGGCTGGTTAATAAAAATTTTGAGGAGAAGCAGATGAATGTTACAGTACTCAGGGGAGAAAAACTCTAAGAAGAAGCAATGCTGACATCTGATTTATGTTGTCTCTGATCTTAACCCTTAGCTGAGGGTGGGGTGACTGGGGTAAAACAAGGTGAAAATGACATCTTGACCACCAGATCACAAGGCAGAAAGCCTGTGATTTCTGAGAACTTACTCTAAGCCTAACCAACATCTTAAAAGCTGAAAATTGTGGGCAGCTAATATTCCAAGAGCAAAATAAAGAATTAAGTAAAGGAATATGGACAAAAACATGTGAAGATTATATTAAACATTCAAAGAGAAGTAACCAAAAGAGGAAATGCTCTTTTAAATAAGTAATTCTTCTACTTATACACAACTAATCTCTCTCGATAAATAATGATTAAAATTTCAATATATATGTTCAAAGGAGAAAATAAGAGTTCAAAGAGAACACTATAAAACAATAAGAGAAAACACAGAGCATCCTGTGGGGGGAAAAAGATCTTTCAATTCAGGCCGCATAAACCTCCCACAGGGTGTGTTCCAATAAATGAGTTCACAGGGTTAAATTTTTTGTAAAAATCAATGAGAAACAACAGTGACAACGATAAAACAGAACCCAGATGCTTGAATTATCAGAAAGAAGAGTATTAAATAGCTCCTTTTTTTGAGAAAATAATTTCTAAAATAAGGTGCAATAGATTATCAAACTTGACAGGTAGATCTGAAGATCAAATATAATTTATTGAAATAAATAACTGAAAAGTTCAGTATAAGTGACTACAAAGAGGCTCCAGGAAACTAGGAAACTTCCTGGGGTAAATGGTAATATTTTCTAATTCATTATGCTTGGTTGGTATGTGGCTATATAAACAATTGCCTAAATTCATAAGCTAAATATGCAAGAATTGTACATTCTGTTATGTTAACTATATCTCAATTTTTTAAAAAGAGTCCATGAAATAATTGAACAGAATATTATACATCCAAAAGAGAGTTAGAGAATAAGATAGATGGAGAATGCTTCTCAGAGACATTTTTAAAATAGAAAATATTAAGGAGAAATAAGCTCAAGACAATAGCCAGAAAAAGGAGTTCTATGAAGATGGACAAGATTTTCTAGAACTAATACCAAAAAGCAGATGTCCTTTTCATCACAGTGGACTGGAATGTAAAAGTAGGAATTCAAGAGATACCTTGGATGCAGTACTTGGATGCAGTCTCAAAAACGGCAGAATGAACTTTGTTCATTTCCAAGGCAAACCATTCAATATCACAGTAATCCAAGTCTATACCCCTACCTGTAATGTGGAAGAAGCTGAAGTTGAGCAGTTCTATGAAGACCTACAAGACCATCTAAAACTAACACCCCCAAAAGATGTTCCTTTCATTATAGGGGACTGGAATGCAAAAGTAGGAAGTAAAGAAATACCTGGAGTAACAGGCAAATTTGGCCTTGGAGGACAGAATGAAGCAGAGCAAAGGCTAACAGAGTTTTTCCAAGAGAACACACTGGTCATAGCAAACACACTCTTCCAACAACACAAGAGAAGACTTCCCACATGGACATCACCAGATGGTCAATGCCAAAATCAGATTGATTATATTCTTTCCAGCCAAAGATGGAGAAACTCTATAGAGTCAGCAAAAACAAGACCCGGAGCTGACTGTGGCTCAGATCATGAACTCCTTATTGCCAAATTCAGACTTAAATTGAAGGAAGTAGGGAAAACCACTAGACCATTCAGGTATGAACTAAATCAAATACCTCATGACTATACAGTAGAACTGACCAATAGATTCAGGGGATTAGATCTGATAGACAGAGTGCCTGAAGTACTATGGATGGAGGTTTGTGTTATTATATAGGAGGCAGTGATCAAAACCATCTCCAAGAAAAAGAAATGCAAAAAGACAAAATGATTGTATGAGGGGGTCTTACAAATAACTGAGAAGAGAAGCAAAAGGCAAAGGACAAAAGGAAAGATATACCCATCTGAATTCAGAGTTTGAAAGAATAGCAAGGACAGATAAGAAGCCTTCTAAGTGAACAACAGAAAGCAATAGAGGAAAACAATAGAATGGGAAACTCTAGAGATCTCTTCAAGAAAATTAGAGATACCAAGAGAACATTTCATGCAAAGATGGCACAAATAAAGGACAGAAACAGTATGGACCTATCAGAAGCAGAAGATATCAAGAAGAGGAGGCAAGAATACACAGAAGAACTATATAAAAAAAGATCTTAATGACTCAGATAACCATGATGGTGTGAACACTCACCTAGAGCCAGATATGCTGAAGAGTGAAGTCAAGTGGGCCTTAGGAAAATCACTATGACCAAAGCTAGTGGAGGAGATGGAATTCCAGCTGAGCTATTTCAAAGTCTCAAAGATGATGCTGTTAAAGTGCTGCACTCAAAATGCCACCAAATTTGGAAAACCCAGCAGTGACTACAGGACTGGAAAACGTCAGTATTCATTCCAATACTACAGAAAGGCAATTCCAAAGAATGTTCAAACTACTGCACAATTGCACTCATTTCACATGCTAGCAAGCTTATGCTCAGAATCCTCCAAGCTAGGCTTCAACAGTACATGAACCAAGAACTTTCAGATGTACAAGCTGGATTTAGAAAAGGCAGAGGAAACAGATCAAATTGCCAACACCTGATCAGTTCAGTTCAGTCAGTCGTGTCTGACTCTTTGTGACCCCATGAATCGCAGCACGCCAGGCCTCCCTGTCCATCACCAACTCCCAGAGTTCACTCAGACTCGCATCCATCGAGTCAGTGATGCCATCCAGCCATCTCATCCTCTGTCGTCCCCTTCTCCTCCTGCCCCCAATCCCTCCCAGCATCAAAGGCTTTTCCAATGAGTCAACTCTTCGCATGAGGTGGCCAAAGTACTGGAGTTTCAGCTTTAGCATCATTCCTTCCAAAGAAATCCCAGGGCTGATCTCCTTCAGAATGGACTGGTTGGATCTTCTTGCAGTCCAAGGGACTCCCAAGAATCTTCTCTAACACCACAATTCAAATGCATCGATTCTTCGGTGCTCAGCCTTCTTCACAGTCTAATTCTCACATCCATAGATGACCACAGGAAAAACCATCACCTTGACTAGACGGACCTTAGTTGCAAAGTAATGTCCCTGCTTTTGAATATGCTATCTAGGTTGGTCATAACTTTTCTTCCAAGGAGTAAGCGTCTTTTAATTTCATGGCTGCAGTCACCATCTGCAGTGATTTTGGAGCCCCAAAAAAATAAAGTCTGACACTGTTTCCACTGTTTCCCCATCTATTTCCCATGAAGTGATGAGACCGGATGCCATGATCTTCATTTTCTGAATGTTGAGCTTTAAGCCAACTTTTTCACTCTCCTCTTTCACTTTCATCAAGAGGCTTTGTAGTTCCTCTTCACTTTCTGCCATAAGAGTGGTGTCATCTGCATCTCTGAGGTTATTGATATTTCTCCCGGCAATCTTGATTCCAGCTTGTGTTCCTTCCAGTCCAGTGTTTCTTATGATGTACTCTGCACAGAAGTTAAATAAGCAAAGTGACAATATACAGCCTTGACATACTCCTTTTCCTATTTGGAACCAGCCTGTTGTTCCATGTCCAGTTCTAACTGTTGCTTCCTCACCTGCATATAGATTGCTCAGGAGGCAGGTCAGGTGGTCTGGTATTCCCATGTCTTTAAGAATTTTCCACAATTTATTGTGATCCACACAGTCAAAGGCCATGGCATAGTCAATAAAGCAGAAGCAGATGTTTCTCTGGAACTCTCTTGCTTTTTCCATGATCCAGCGGATGTTGGCAATTTGATCTCTGATTCCTCTGCCTTTTCTAAAACCAGCTTGAACATCAGGAAGTTCACGGTTCATGTACTGCTGAAGCCTGGCTTGGAAAATTTTGAGCATTACTTTACTAGCATGTGAGATGAGTGCAATTGTGCAATAGCTTGAGCAATCTTTGGCATTGCCTTTCTTTGAGATTGGAATGAAAACTGACATTTTCCAGTCCTGTGGCCACTGCTGAGTTTTCCAAATTTTCTGACATATTGAGTGCAGCACTTTCACAGCATCATCTTTCAGGATTTGAAATAGTTCCACTGGAATTCCATTACCTCCACTAGCTTTGTGCGTAGTGATGCTTTCTAAGGCCCACTTGACTTCACATTTCAAGATGTCTGGCTCTAGATGAGTGATCACACCATCGTGATTATCCAGATCATGAAGATCTTTTTTGTACAGTTCTTCCATGTATTCTTGCCACCTCTTCTTAATATCTTCTGCTTCTCTTAGGTCCATAACATTTTTGTCCTTTATTGAGCCCATCTTTGCATGAAATGTTCCCCTCGTATCTCCAATTTTCTTGAAGAGATCTCTAGTCTTTCCCATTCTGTTCTTTTCCACTATTTCTTTGCATTGATCACTGAAGAAGGCTTTCTTATCTCTTCTTGCTATTCTTTGGAACTCTGCATTCAGATGCTTATATCTTTCCTTTTCTCCTTTGCTTTTCATTTCTCTTCTTTTCACAGCTATTTGTAAGGCCTCCCCAGACAGCCATTTTGCTTTTTTGCATTTCTTTTCCATAGGGATGGTCTTGATCTTTGTCTCCTGTACAATGTCACAAACCTCATTCCATAGTTCATCTGGCACTCTATCTATCAGATCTAGGCCCTTAAATCTATTTCTCACTTCCACTGTATAATCATAAGGGATTTGATTTAGGTCATACCTGAATGGTCTAGTGGTTTTCCTACTTTCTTCAATTTGAGTCTGAATTTGGTAATAAGGAGTTCATGATCTGAGCCACAGTCAGCTCCTGGTCTTGTTTTTGTTGACTGTATAGAGCTTCTTCATCTTTGGCTGCAAAGAATATAACCAATCTGATTTTGGTGTTGACCATCTGGTGATGTCCATGTGTAGAGTCTTCTCTTATGTTGTTGGAAGAGGGTGGCATAGAAAAAAAGAGAGAACTTCAGAAAACATATACTTCTGCTTCATTGACTGTGCTTAAACCTTTGTGTGAATCACCACAAACTGTGGAAAATTCTTAAAGAGATGGCAATACCAGACCACCTTATCTGCCTCCTGAGAAACATGTATATGGGTCAAGAAGCAGCAGTTAGAACTAGACATGGAACAACAGACTGGTTCCAAATTGGGAAAGGAGTACGTCAAGGCTGCATATTGTCACCCTACTTATTTAACTTATACGCAGAGTACATCATGTGAAATGCCAGGTTGGATGAAGCACAAGCTGGAATAAAGATTGCCAGGAGAAATATTAATAGACTCAGATATGCAGATGACACCACCCTTATTGCAGAAAGTGAAGAGGAACTAAAGAGACTCTTAATGAAGGTGAAAGAGGACAGTGAGAAAGCTGACTTAAAATTCAACATTTGAAAAATGAATATTGTGGTATCTGATACCATCATTTCATGGCAAATAGTTGGGAAAACAATGGAAATAGTGAAAGAATTTATTTCCTTGGGTTCCAATATCACTGCAGATGGTGACTGCAACCATGGAATTAAAAGATGTTTGCACCTTGGAAGAAAAGCTATGACCAACCTAGACAGTGTATTAAAAAGCAGAGACATTACTTTGTTAACAAAGGTCCATCTAGTCAAAGCTATGGTTCTTCCAGTGGTCAGGTATGGATTTAAGAGTTGGACCATAAAGAGGGCTAAGGGCTGAGAACTGATGCTTTCCAACTGTGGTGTTGGAAAAGACTCTTGAGAGTCCCTTAAACACCAAACAGATCAATCCAACAAATCCTAAAGGAAATCAATCCTGAGTATTTACTGGAAGGACTGATGCTGAAGCTCTAATACTTTGTCCATGTGATGCAAAGAGCCAGCTCTTTGGAAAAGACGCTGATGCTGGAAAATGTAGAAGGCAGGAAGAGAATGGGATGACAGAAGACGAGATGGTTGAATGGCATCACCGACTCAATGGACATGAGTTTGAGCAAACTCAGGGAGGTGGTGAAGGACAGGGAAGCCTGGCATGCTACAGTCCATGGGGTTGCAAAGAATTGGACATAACTGAGCGACTGAAAAGCAACACACATAGATTTAATCAAAGTTTCAGGAGAAAACTTATAGAAGATAAAAATAATATTTAAAATTTAATGGATGAGAATTCTCTAGAACTGTTGAAAGTCATGAAATTTTGTTTTAGGAATCTTAATAATTCCAAGATTCATTATAGTAAAATTGCAGGAAACCAAAGATAAATTTATAAACCTCAAAAGCAATTAGAGATAGGAATCATTATAATTAAGTTGAGAGCTAACATCTCAGCAGCAGCAGTGAAGTCAGAAAATAGTATTTTAGTTTTCTTCAATAATGACAAAGGATAAGTATAGTAAAACCCCATGTAGTGATACATTACTTCACATGAAGAAGCGAAGTGAAGTGAAGTCGCTCAGTCATGTCCGATTCTTTGTGACCTCATGGATTACTTCATACAGTAAAATACAAATACAAGACAATGGAAGACAGGCCCCTTCTCTGGCTCAGTTTCTTACCTTCTGTATATTAAAGGTTAGAGAGGTAGGGAGAATGGGAAAAGGTGAATCCCAATCTCCTTAACTAACTAGGAAACCTTCAGAAACAGTTACTCTCTTGGAAGTCTCAGCTGGGCATGGAACCCAGAATTGTTCCCATCACTACTGAGGCTAAAATACACACAAAGGCCAAAAGACAGCCCTCACTAATGTTGGGATAGGGATAGATTTGCATCGTGTAACTAGAACTTGGTAACTACCAGCCAGTTAGGTTCAACCAAGTCATTTTAACCCTAAAATAATATGTCTTTGCATTTTATAAATATGAATGTTTGTGCACCTGCCTATTGCATTATGTTAGGATTTTACTGTATCAATCCAAATTTGTACACATATTAAGCTATATCTCAAGAACAATGATGAGATAAAGATATTTTTAGCTACAAAAATTTGAAAAAGTTTACCATTTTTAGACTTGTACTAAAGAAAATTTAAAGTATGTGTCTCTAAAAGAAAGAAAATAGCAGAAAGGAGCTTTGACATTCAAGAAGGAATACAAGTGAAATATATATACGTAACTTTTAAATAAAAGTGATCCTGTAAAACAATAATAAACTGTCTAATTTATGATCTACTAGAGAGAAAGCTAAAAGGATGGTTACTTAGACACCTGTTAGAAGTGATAAGAATTAATCAATTTTAAGGTATTAAATTTGGAGGGAAGAAAAGTAAAAACATTACTAAACTTTATATTGTGTAAAGAATACATTTTTTAAAAATTCAAAGATAGCCACTGTAAGAAATAAAATTAATATCTTCAAAACCAGTATAAAGGGAAAGAAAACTTGAATCAATTCAAAAAAAGGAAAGAAAATAGGGGGAAATGGACACACTCTCTAACACCTAAAAAAGAAAATAAGAAAAGGAAACACAGAATAAAGCTAAATATATCAGTGATTACATTAAATAAAAATAGCCTATTTGGTTAAAAAAGTTCTTAATGACCCAGACGACCACAGTGGTATGGTCACTCACCTAGAGCCAGACATCCTAGGGTGTGAAGTCAAGTAGGCCTTAGGAAGCATTGCTACAAACAAAGCTAGTGGAGGTGATAGAATTCCAGTTGTGCTATTTCAAATCCTAAAAGATGATGCTTTTAAAGGGCTGCACACAATGTCAGCAAATTTCTAACACTCGGGGCTGGTAAAGGTCAGTTTTCATTCCAATCCCAAAGAAAGGCAATGCCAAAGAATGTTTAAATTACTACACAGTTTCACTCATTTCATATGCTAGCAAGATTATGCTCAAAATCCTTCAAACTAGGCTTCAGCAGTACATGAATCTAGAAATTCCAGATGTATAAGCTGAATTTAGAAAAGGCAGAGGAACCAGAGATCAAACTGCCAACATCTGTTGGATCATAGAACAAGCAAGGGAATTCTGAAAAAAAAATAATCTACTTCTGCTTCATTGACTACACTAAAGTCTTTGTGTGGATCACAACAAACTGGAGAATTCTTAAAGAGATAGCAATACCAGGCCACCTTACCTGCCTCCTGAGAAACCTGTATGCAGGTCAAGAAGCAACAGAACTGGACATGGAACAATGCACTGGTTCAAAATTGGAAAAGAAGTACATCAAGGCTGTATATTGTCACTCTGCTTATTTAACTTATATGCAGAGTTCATCATATAAAACGCTGGGCTAGATGAAGCACAAGCTGGAATAAAATTGTTGGGAGAAACATCAATAACCTAAGATATTCAGATGAAATCACTTTAACGGCAGAATGTGGAGAACTGAAGAGCCTCTTGATGAATGTGAAAGAGGAGAGTGATAAAGCTGGCTTAAGATTCAGTATTCAAAAAACGAAGATCACGGCCTCGTGTCCCATCACTTTATGACAAATAGATGGTGAAAAAGTGGAACCTGTGTCAGATTTCATTTTCTTGGGCTCCCAAATCATTGTGGATGGTGACTGTAGCCATGAAATTAAAAAGACGCTTGCTCCCTGGAAGAAAAACTATGACAAACCTAGATAGTGTATTAAAAAGCAGAGACATCATTTTGCCCTGTAGTCAAAGCCATGGTTTTTCCAGTTGTCATTTATGGATATGAGAGTTGGACCATAAAAAAGCTGAGAGCTGAAGAATTGATCCTTTTGCACTGTGGTTGTGGAGAAGACTCTTGAGAGTCCCTTCAACTGCAAGAAGATCCAACCAGTCAACCCTAAGGGAAATCAGTCCTGAATATTCATTAGAAGGACTGATGCTGAAACTGAAGCTCCAATACTGTGTCCACCTGATGCAAAGAGCTGATTCATTGGAAAAGACCCTGATGGTGGGAAAGATTGAGGGCAGGAGGAGAAGAGGGTGACAGAGGATGAGATGTTTGGATGGCATCACCAACTTAATGGACATAAGCCTGAGAAAACTCAGGGAGAGAGTGAAGGAAAAGGAAGCCTGGCATGCTGCAGTTTATGGGGTGGCAAAGAGTCAGACATGACTTAGCAACAACATCAACAAATCTGGTTAAAAGTCACAGATTGTCAGACAGGATTTTTTAAGCTGTATGGGGTTTATAAGAGATACACCTAAAGCATAAAGACACAGAAAAGTTGAAAGCAAAACTGGAAAAAATTTTAAAGATACAAGCATTAACAAAAAGAAACTTGTATAACTACATCAGGCAAAAATAAACTTTAAAGCAAAGCATTACCAGAAACAAAAAGAATGATTTCACTATGATAAAAATGTTCACTTCTCCAGAAAGTTATAATTTTATATTTTAATATACCCAGTAGAAGAATTTAAAATTCATAAAGAAAATAAAAAGAACTACAAGAAGAAAAAAACATCTATCATTTTACTGAGAAATTTTAACACATCTCTCTCAGAAATCAATAATAAAGGTATGAAATATTTGGGCAACACCATGAACAAACTTGGGTTATACAAGACGTATACAGAATATGCAATTATAAGTTTGGTAACATAGTCTTTAACCACACAGGGAATATTTATGAAAATTCATCACATACTAAGCCATAATGCAAATTCCAACTACATTTGAGAATTGCTACCATAAAGACCAGATTTTTCTGACCACAGTGAAATTTAAGAAAACAAATGTGAATGGAGAACAAGGGAGTGAACAGGCATATGCTCACACATGTGTATGTGCATGCTAAGTCACTTTAGTTGTGTCCTACTCTTTGTGTCCTTAGGGACTACAGACTTCCAGGCTCCTCTGTCCATGGGATTCTCCAGTCAAGAATACTGGGGTGGGTTGCCACTTCCTCCTCCAGGGGATCTTCCTGACCCAGGGATCAAACCTGAGTCTCTTATGTCTCCTACATTGGCAGGTGGATTCTTTACCACTAGCGCCACCTGGGGAACCCATGCACACACATACACATTTTTAAATAATTCATGAGTAGAGAAAGAAGAAACCCTAATGGAAATCATAGCATATGCAGCAGCAGCAGCAATGGGACTGCTAAGATATAAGCAAGATAATTCTTAATCAAATCTTGCAGGACATAGGCAAGGTACCCTGGAGGAGGAAATGGCAACCCACTCCAGTATCTTTGCCTGGAGAATCCCATGAACAGCGGAGCCTGGCAGGCTACAGTCCATGAGGTCACAGACAGTTGGACATGACTGAAGTGACTCAGCACCACCAGGCAAGGTAATGCTTAAAGAAAAAATATATTTAAACACTTAGGACAGAAATGTGGAAAAGGTGAAACTTAACAGAAAACCAGCTAGCAGGCCAGAAAAAAAAATTAGAAATAATAAATCCAAATATAGTATAAGGAAGCAATTAAAAAGAGAGAAGGAGAAAGAAGGGTAGTGAAAATTGAAACTAAGTTATTAAAAAGAGTTTCACGAACAGTTTGGCCCACAGTTCAGTTCAGTTCAGTCACTCAGTCATGTCCGACTCTTTGTGACTCCATGAATCGCAGCACGCCAGGCTTCCCTGTCCATCACTAACTCCTGGAATTCACCCAAACTCATGTGCATGAAGTTGGTGATGCCATCCAGCCATCTCATCCTCTGTCGTCCCCTTCTCCTTCTGCCCTCAATCCCTCCCAGCATCAGAGTCTTTTCCAATGAGTCAACTCTTTGCATCAGGTGGCCAAAGTATTGGAGTTTCAGCTTTAGCATCAGTCCTTCCAAAGAACACCCAGGACTGATCTTTAGAATGGACTGGTTGGATCTCCTTGCAGTCCAAGGGACTCTCAAGAGTCTTCTCCAACACCACAGTTCAAAAGCATCAATTCTTCGGCACTCAGCTTTCTTCACAGTCCAACTTTCACATCCATGCATGACCACAGGAGAAACCATAGCCTTGACTAGACAGACCTTTGTTGGCAAAGTAATGTCTCTGCTTTTGAATACAGGGATGCTCAAAACTGACAACTACACCTATGTGTTCAGAGCTTCCAAATAAATATTTAGGCTCTAGGTCTCAATGACTAATGTACAACCAAAGATTATAAAAAATACAAGGAAAGTCTCTAACACAAAAGGCAAATAAAACTGTACAAATGAGGGAAGGAGAATGGAAAAACAACTCAGATAAAGTGGAGATTACTCAGAAAGGAAAAGAAAAAGCTTCAGAAAAAGTTATTAATATCCCCAGAGATATAAGGAAAGATAAGGTTTTAAGGAAGCAATAACAGAATGCTAGAACAATAAAAGAAATATATAAGGAACAAAATTCACCAAAAAGTCAAAAAAGGGTAAGCTGATCACAGGAGATAAGTTGATCATAAAAGATAATCAAATTAGAGAACGACTTTACTATCTCCAGGATCAAAGATATGAAAACAGATAAAATAAAGGAGGATATCATATGAAATAATTCAAGATTTATCAGGAATGAAAGACATGATCTTTTTCAGAGTAAAAGTGCATAGCACAATGGATTAAAATAAGCCCACTCTAAGAAATATTACTGTAAATTTTCTGATAACTGAGGACCAAAAGAAATTCCTTAAGCAACAGAGGGAAAAACAAGTGACACAGATGAGATCAGGAACCACAATGGCTTCAGATATTTCTATACCAGTACAGAAAACTAGCAGAAAGTTGAGCAATGACTTCAAAATTACAAAGAAGAATATTTTCTAAATTAGATTTCTATGCCCACCCAATACCAATACCAATAGAGGGGGAAAAGTATAGTTATTTTTAGAAATAGGTAATCTAAACCTTTTTCCTGCTACATACCCTTTCTCAGAAAATTATCAAAGAGAGTGTTGCTTCAAAATTAGAAGGTAAAGCAAGAGAAATATGAAATATATGATATACAAGAATGCAAATAGAAGCTATGAAGATAATAATGATAAAAACAAAACCATCACTATTCAGAGGAGATATTAACTGTTTATACAGAAAACCCAAATGATTATCCAAATTACTAGAATTAATCAGAAAATTTGGCAGCAGCTACACTAAAATGCTAGTCTAGCTAGAATATTGTACTTCTATATAATATCAATAGGCAAAATATTTTTAAATATATCATTTTAAATTAAATATAAAAGGTACCTGGACATAAATGTATCAAAACATAGGCCATATTTTCATGGGAAAGGTATAAAGCTACAGTGAGAAAAAAGGAGCTTCTCGGGTGGCTCTGACAGTAAAGAATCTGCCTGCAGTGTGGGAGACCCCCAGGTTCAGTCCCTGGGTTGGGAAGATCCCCTAGAATGGCAACCCACTCCAGTATTCTTGCCTGGAGATTTCCATGGGCAGAGGAGCCTGGTGGACTTCAGTCCAAGGGGTCCAAACAGCCAGACACAACCAAGTGACTAAAACACACACACACACAGAAAATATAAAGAACTATGTAAATGGAGATTTATACCATGTTCATAGATATGGATACTCTACCATGAAAATATCAGTGGACCTATAAATTGTTTTAAATATAAGTGGCCCAAATAAACTAATTAAAAAACAGAAATGGGCAGGGTAGATTAAAATAAGAATTACCCAATTACATGCTACATATAGGAAACTCACTTCAAACAGCAACATAGGTAAGTTGAAAGCAAGATAATAGAAAAAGATATATCAGGCCAATGTTAACCAAAAAGTAAACTGGGTTAACAGGGTTAAATGTAAAACAATGAAAAAGACATGCATCACTCAGGACAAAATAACAAAAGTAGTTACCTTAATATCAGAAAACGGAACTTCAGAACAAGAGCTATTATCGTGAATTAAGAGGGATACTTTTTAATGATAATAACTTCAAGAAGACAGAAAAATGGAAACAGAACTGCTATACGACCCAGAAATCCCACTGCTGGGCATAAACACCGAGGAAACCAGAATTGAAAGAGACATGTGTACCCCAATGTTCATTGCAGCACTGTTTATAATAGCCAGGACATGGAAACAACCTAGATGTCCATCAGCAGATGAATGGATAAGAAAGCTGTGGTACATATACACAATGGAGTATTACTGAGCCATTAAAAAGAATACATTTGAATCAGTTCTAATGAGATGGATGAAACTGGAGCCGATTATACAGAGTGAAGCAAGTCAGAAAGAAAAACACCAATAGAGTATATTAACGAATATATATGGAATTTAGAAAGATAGTAACGATGACCCTATATGTGAGACAGCAAAATAGATACAGATATAAAGAACACACTTTTGGACTCTGAGGGAGAAGGTGAGGGTGGGATGATTTGAGAGAATAGCATTGAAACATGTATATTACCATACTGAAATAGATCACCAGTCCAAGTTCAATGCATGAAACAGGGTACTCAAAGCCAGGGCACTGGAACGACCCTGAGGGACGGGATGGGGAGGGAGGCGGGAGGGGGTTCAGGATGGGGACATGTACACCCATGGCTGATTCGTGTCAATGTACGGACAAAAACACTACAATATTGTAAAGTAATCAGCCTCCAATTTAAATAAATTAATTTTTTTAAAAAGAACAGTCTAAGCTTGCATGTACTTAATATCAGAGCTTCAAAATTCATGAATAACTGACAGAATTGAAAGATACACAAACTGACAATTAGAGTTGGAAACTTCAACACTATATAATTAAGTTTTAAATAGTTTCTAAATATAAATAAACTAAGAGAAAAATGAATAGGAATCTTATAAAAATGATTCACAAGAACCTGACAGATATGGAAGACACAAGAGATCCAAGATATACATAATATGTGTTCATAACGAATAGAATGCATCAAATGGTCCAGAATAAAGACTTTTAAAAAATCCTTCATGAATGAGAAATACTCGAACCTGCAGATGGATGTCACACAAGGAGAAAACTACTGAGTTGTCTCCAGTGGGATTAGAAACCCGCGCTATCCTGGATACCTTTCAGCCCGGCAGTGCCAGGAGGCAATCAAGCATGACTCAATGCTTTTTACTTTGGATCAGTCTGTGAAGACTGAATTTTTAAAAATTTAAAAATTATATATTTCATTGACAGTGTTATGGGGAAATAAAATCAAGTATAGAGGAATATGTGTTATAATGGGTATTAGAATTCTGGGGTCCAGGTCCCAGATCTCCCCTTTACCCTCTGCATCCTTAAGTAAGTAAGGATGTCCTAACTTACTCACCTATCCTAACTCAAACTGTGTGGAAATTACAGTCTTAAAGACTTGGCAATGCTCTGGCTGCCAGACTGGCCCTGAGGTCAATGATTCCATATTCTGTATCCAAGAGGAGTACTAAAAACAGGTATGATCCAAGAGAATGTCCAGGCCAGGAAGATCCAATCTACTGAGCAAAAGAAATGCTCCAGGTGATCTAGGCAAGTACAGAGTATGACTGAGTGGCAATGTAAAGTGGATAAAAGCACAGGCGTTGGGGTCAAACCTTTGTGGATCTGAATGTAACGTCTGCTCTTACTTGCTGTGTGACCTTGAATAAATCACTTCCTTGCCTGTAAATAAAGATAATAATCCTGCTCTTACAGAACTAAGTTTCATATCATTTGAAAAGGCATCCATATCAGAGTTTGGTAGAGAGTTGGTGCATAATAAATTGCAATTATTGTGATTCAGTAAATTCTAGGCATTACCATTTCTGAAACAAAGACTGCTGCTACGTGCCCTGCCCTCACCTGTATTGTCTCAAAAGTTAACAAAATTGAGCCTATAGGGGAAAGGAATTCCTTATGCTCCTGTAAGGAGCTAGGTAACACAGGAATAAATATAGTGACTCTTAGCTTCAATTTTGTCATCTCTACAATAAAAGGATTTAACCAGACAATCTCTAAGGACCTCATAGCTCATAGCTCTAAAACTCTTTGATCTGTGAACCAAATCTAATGTGTATTCTATGTTTAGAATTGATATATTGTTAGATCAGGTGGGAATTGCTAAAATCATATCATCAGTTGATTTATATAAAGGGTTATGGTAAATGACCTTGGGTAAAGAATATAATCTAAAATGGTTTTTGTAACATCAAATGGACTGTAAAGATTTAATGGCTTACCCTTTGGACTGAGGACCTCTTAGACGGATATATTCTTACAGTTTAAAAGGGTCTTAGAAGCCAGTTTTTCAAACCTCTGACCACAGGAGGAACAACAGCTACTGTATTTCTACAAGGTTCACAACCTGATTTGGATACACCTCATGACAGGGACCTCACTGCCTCACAAGATATCTTTTCCATTTTTGGAATTCTAATATATAAATGCGCTCTTATATTTATTTAGAAGGCAAAACTTTTTTAAGCCCCAAATTTTCCTTCTTGAACACAATGGCCCTTCATATTTGAAGCAACTGTTAAGCATTCCCTTTATCTCTTTTTTCAGACTATACAAATTTAATCAATTCAGCCATTCTCCATACACATTTCTGGAAAATAGACTTTTCTCCAAAGACAAC
The DNA here is from genome assembly GCF_032405125.1 of Capricornis sumatraensis. Lineage (NCBI taxonomy): Eukaryota > Metazoa > Chordata > Mammalia > Artiodactyla > Bovidae > Capricornis > Capricornis sumatraensis. The sequence goes on from NC_091082.1 coordinate 66,202,376, forward strand.
ATACAAATGGCCAACAGGTTCATGAAAAAATGCTTACTGTCATAATCATCAGGGAAACACAAATCAAAACCAGAACAAGACATTACTTAACATCTATCAGGATGGTTATTACAAAAAAAAAAAAAAAGACAAGGGTTGGCCAGAATGTGGAGAAACTGGAATCTTTTGACGCTGCTGTTGGGAATGCAAAATGGTGCAGATGCTTTGGTAAACAGTATGGAGTTTCCTTTAAAAATTAAAAATAGAACTATCATATGACTCAGCACTCCCACTTTTGAATATTTAACCAAAAGAATTGAAATCAGGATCTCAAAAAAAAAAAAAAAAGGTAGCATTCCCGTGCTTATTGCAGCTTGCAATCCCCAAGATAGAGAAATGACCTAGATGTCCATTGACAGATGAATGGATAAAGAAAATGTGGTATACACATACCTATTTAGTTTGAAAGAAGAAAATTCTACAATATGAGACAACATGGATGAACTTTGAGGACATTATGCTAAGTAAAATAAGGCAGTCATAGAAAAATAAATACTGCATGATTCTACTTACATGAGGCATCTAAAATAGTCAAATTCATAGAATCAGAGTGGAATAAGACTAGGGAGAGGGAAATGGAGAGTTACTAAATAATGTGCATAAAGTTTCAGCTAAGGAAGATAAATAAGTTCTAAAGATATGCCGTATAACATTCTACCTATCATCAATAATAATGTACTATACACTTAAAAATTTATGAAGAGTAGATTTCATGTTTTGTTCTTACCACAATAAAATAATTTTTATGGGATGATACAAATAAAAATAGAATTTATGTGTGTGAGGCCCCACTTCACTATTGGCTCATATTATACTCATAACTTTGGCCATGGTGTCCTCATTAACAAAACAAGAGCCTAGGCTAAAAGATCAAAGATTTTTTAAAAAGTTTAAACAACTTTTAAAAATTACTTTCCTTTTACAATTTTTAAGAAATGTTGGCTAATATTTCCCATTTTCCACAATGTATCCTTGAGCCTATTTTATAGCCAAGAGTTTACATCTCTCACTCTCTTGTAACTCTCACCTTCTCACCCCTATACTGCCCCCACCACTACCCACACTGGTAACCTCTAGTTTGTTCTCTATATATGTGAATTTGCTTCTTTTTTATTGACTAGTTTGTTATACTTTTTAGATTTCACATATAAATGACATTTAGTATTTGTCTTTCTCTGTCTAAATTTTTTCAATTAGCATTCAGTTCAGTTCAGTTCAATCGCTCAGTTGTGTCTTACTCTTTGTGATCCCATGGACTGCAGCACACAAGGCCTCCCTGTCCATCACCAACTCCAGGAGTTTACTCAACCTCATGTCAGTTAAGTCAGTGATGCCATCCAACCATCTCATCCTCTGTTGTCCCCTTCTCCTCCCACCTTCAGTCTTTACCAGCATCAGGGTCTTTTCAAATGAGTCAGTTCTTTGCTTCAAGTAGTCAAAGTACTGGAGTTTCAGCTTCAGCATCAGTCCTTCCAAAGAACATCCAGGACTGATTTCCTTTAGGATGGACAGGTTGGATCTCCTTGCAGTCCAAGGGACTCTCAAGAGTCTTCTTCAACACCACAGTTCAAAAGCATTAATTCTTCAGTGCTCAGCTTTCTTTAGTCCAACTCTCAAATCCATACATGACTACTGGAAAAACCATAGCCTTAACTCGATGGACCTTTGGCAAAGTAATGTGTCTGCTTTTTAATATGCTGTCTAGGTTGGTCATAACCTTTCTTCCAAGGAGTAACCGTCTTTTAATTTCATGGCTGCAGTCACCATTAGTCACCAAGGACTTTCCTGGTAGCTCAGACAGTAAAGCGTCTGTCTACAATGCAGGAGACCTGGGTTCAATCCCTGGGTCAGGAAGATCCACTGGAGAAGGAAATGGCAATCGACTCCAGTACTATTGCCTGGAAAATTCCATGGACAGAGGAGCTTGGTAGGCCACAGTCCCTGGGGTCGCAAAGAGTCGGACACGACTGAGCGATTTCACTTTCTTTGGAGCCCCTAAAAATAAAGTCTGCCACTGTTTCCACTGTTTCTCCATCTAATTGCCATGAAGTGATGGGACCAGATGCCATGATCTTTGTTTTCTGAGTGTTGAGCTTTAAGCCAACTTTTTCACTCTCCTCTTTCACTTTCATCAAGAGGCTCTTTAGTTCTTCTTCACTTTCTGCCATAAGGGTGGTATCGTCTGCATATAAGAGGTTATTGATATTTCTCCTGGCAATCTTGATTCCAGCTTGTGCTTTCTTGTGCTTTCCAGTCCAGTGTTTTTCATGATGTATTCTGCATATAAGTCAAATAAGCACGGTGATAATATACAGCCTTGATGTACTCCTTTTCCTGTTTGGAACTAGTCTGTTGTTCCATGTTCAGTTCTAACTGTTGCTTTCCTGACTTGCATATACAGATTTCGCAAGCAGCAGGTCAGGGGCTCTGGTATTCCCATCTCTTTCAGAATTTTCAACACTTTATTGAGATCCACAGAGTCAAAGGCTTTGGCATAGTCAATAAAGCAGATATAGATGTTTTTCTGGAACACTTGATGGACGCGAGTCTGAGTGAACTCCCGGAGTTGGTGATGGACAGGGAGGCCTGGTGTGCTGCGATTCATGGGGTCTCAAAGAGTCAGACACGACTGAGCGACTGAACTGAACTGAACGGAACTTGCTCTTTTGATGATCCAGTGGATGTTGCCAATTTGATCTCTGGTTCCTCTGCCTTTTCTAAAACCAGCTTGAACATCTGGAAGTTCATGGTTCAGGTATTGCTGAAGCCTGGCTTGGAGAATTTTAAGCATTACTTTACTAGCGTGTGAGATGAGTGCAATTGTACAGTAGTTTGACTCATTGGAAAAGACTCTGATGCTGGGAGGGATTGGAGGCAGGAACAGAAGGGGACGACAGAAGATGAGATGGCTGGATGGCATCACTGACTCAATGGACGCGAGTCTGAGTGAACTCCGGGAGTTGGTGATGGACAGGGAGGCCTGGAGTGCTGTGATTCATGGGGTCACAAAGAGTCAGACACGAATGAGCGACTGAGCGACTGAACTGAACTGAACTTGAGCGTTCTTTGGCATTGCCCTTCTTTGGGACTGGAATGAAAACTGACATTTTCCAGTCCTGTGACCACTGATGAGTTTTCCATATTTGCTGGCATATTGAGTGCAGCACTTTCCCAGCATCATCTTTCAGGATTTGAAACAGCTCAACTGGAATTCCATCACCTCCACTAGTTTTGTTCATAGTGATGCTTCCTAAGACACACCTTGACTTCACAATCCAGGATGTCTGGCTCTAGGTGAGTGATCACACCATCGTGATTATCTGGGTTGTGAAGATCTTTTTTGTATAGTTCTTCTGTGTATTCTTGCCACATCTTTTTAATATCGTCTGCTTCTGTTAGGTCCATACCATTTCTGGCTTTTATTGAGCCCATCTTTGCATGAAATTGTCCCTTGATATCTCTAATTTTCTTGAAGAGATCTCTGGTCTTTCCCATTCTATTGTTTTCCTCTATTTCTTTGCACTGATCACTGCAGAAGGCTTTCTTATCTCTCCTTGCTATTCTTTGGAACTCTGCATTCAAATGGGTATTCTTTCCTTTTCTCCTTTGCTTTTCACTTCTCTTCTTTTCACAGCTATTTGTAAGGCTTCCGCAGACAGCCATTTTGCCTTTTTGCATTTCTTTTTCTTGGGGATGGTCTTGCTCCCTGTCTCCTGTACAATGCTACAAACCTCCGTCCATTGTTCATCAGACACTCTATCAGATCTAGTAACTTAAATCTATTTCTCACTTCCACTGTATAATCATAAGGGATTTAATTTACATCATACCTGAATAGTCTAGTGGTTTTCCCTACTTTCTTCAATTTACGTCTGAATTTGGCAATAAGGAGTTCATGATCTGAGCCACAGTCAGCTCCTGGTCTTGTTTTCGCTGGCTGTATATGGCTTCTCCATCTTTGGCTGCAAAGAATGTAATCAATCTGATTTTAGTGTTGACCATCTGGTGATGTCCATGTGTAGAGTCTTCTCTTGTGTTGTTGGAAGGGGGTGTTTGCTATGACCAGTGTCTTCTCTTGGCAAAATTCTTAGCCTTTGCCCTGCTTCATTCTGTACTCCAAGGCCAAATTTGTGTTACTCCAGGTGTTTCTTGACTTCCTACTTTTGCATTCCACTCCCCTATAATGAAAAGGCCATCTTTTGGGGGTGTCAGTTCTAGAAGGTCTTGTAGGTCTTCATAGAACCATTCAGCTTCAGCATTCAGTACCCTTCAAGTCCATCCATGTTTCTGTAAATGGTTTCATTATTTTTGTGTCTTCAGTCAGTTCAGTGACTCAAGTCATGTCCAATTCTGTGACCCCATAGACTGCAGCACAGCAGGCTTCCCTGTCCATCACCAACTGCTGGAGATTGTTCAAAGTCATGCCCATTGAGTCAGTGATGCCATGCAACTATCTCATCCTCTGTTGTCCCCTTGTCTTCCTACCTTCAATCTTTCCCAGCATCAGGGTCTTATCTAATGAGTTAGTTCTTCACATCAGGTGGCCAATGATGTCTTAATAGTATTTCATTGTGTGTATACATATATACACATATATATATATATATATACACACACTGTATCTTCTTTATCCATTCACCTATGAATGGACACCTAGGTTGCTTCCATGTTTTGGCAACTGTAAATAATGCTGCTATGAACATTGGAATGTATGTATATTTTTAATTAATGTTTTTGGGTTTTTTCAGATATACACCCAGAAGTGGAAACACTGGGTAATATGACAGCTCTCATTCTAGTTTTTTAGAAAACTCCATATTGTTTTCCACAGCAGTTGCTCCAGTTTACGTTCCCTCCAATGATGTGCAAGGCTTTCTTTTTCTCCCTATCCTCACCAGTGTTTGTCATTTGTGTTCTTTTTGATCATAGTCTTTCAACAGGTGTGAGATGATACCTCATTATGGTTTGCACTTGCATTTCCCTGATGATTAGCAGTATTAAGCATCTTTTCATTTGCTAGTTGGCCATCTGCATTTGCTCTTTGGAAGAATGTCTATTCACTGTTTATGTCCATTTTTCAACTGAGTTATTTTTTTGATGTTGAATTGTATAAGCTGTTTATATATGCTGGATATCAATTCCTTATTGGTCATATGATTTGCAAATATTTTCTCCCATTCATTTTGTATTTTTGGTGATCATTTATTTTGCTGTAAAAAGTGCCCTTAGAATAGTATCTGATGCTTAACCTTATATCAGCTGCCAGCCTAAGCATTCCCAGTCTTGACTTATGTAATTAAATTGTTGATCCTGAATTCGGGACATTAAGCTTTTCTATATTTAAAGTTTTTCTTCTTAATGTGGACTGAGTACTCAGGATTCAGTCTCCAGATAATTTTGAATCTTGGTTCCCTCATCTCTTTCCTTATAATATCTTTTCCCAGGACTCGAGCACCTGCCTTTTTGATAAGCAAACTTCCTGTGCCTTCTTCCAGGTCACCAGTCTCTTCCTAAATATCAAATTTGACTTTATTGAGCAGTTATGGCTAAAGATATAACATGGCAATATTTAGTCAGGGTGTATGTAGATATCATAAAAGTAATGTTTGGGTAAAACAGTAAATTACAATTGTGTGTGTATATACATACATACATATACATATATGTGTGTATATACATATACACACACACACACATACTTTGAGGCAGCCCAGTCAATTTTGAAATTGCTTAGAAACCAAATCACATTTGAGGACAACAATTTATAAACCACAAAGCATTAAGAAAATTTCTCAGAGAAGAAATGAGCTTTTTGCTTCTTTACCAGTCTCCAGGGCTCCATTCAATTCAGAAAACTTTCTTAGCAATGACAAAATAAACCTCAGCTCCCCAACATGGCTTATAGAATTTTTCACAGTGTTGACCCCTCTGCCTCTCTCACCAATATTCCAGTCACATAAAAATTGTTCTTCTTTTCACAAACAAACCATATTACTTTACACTTACATCTTCTGATACGCTAGTCCTTTTGCCTATTAACATTTCTTTCCTTTTCTCTCCGTGGCAAACTTTCATTTCATTCTTAGAGACCTAATGCAAATATCATTTCTTCTGTGAAATTAACTAAAATTCCAAAACCATAGCTCCTTTTTCTGAGTTTCCCCACTGGACCCTCTAATCCCCCTTTTAGAGTCCTCACAAGGTTATATTGTGATCAACTGTGTCTTACTGAAAGTAGGTAGCTAGGGGACATCAGGCTTCCCTGGTGGCTCAGCTGGTAAAGAATCCACCTGCAATGTGGGAGACCTGGGTTTTACCCCTTGGTTAGGAAGATCCCATGGAGAAGGGAAAGGCTACCCACTCCAGCATTCTGGCCTGGAGAATTCCATGGACTGTATAGTCCACAGAGCCATGAAGAGTTGGACACAACTGACTACCTTTCACTTTTGAGACTTCCCTGGTGGTCCAGTGGCTAAGACTCCACACTCCCAGTGCAGAGGGCCCAGGTTTGATTCCTGGTCAAGGAACTAAACACTGAATGCTGCAACTAAAAACTGGCACAGCCAAATAAGTAATTTTGTGGGGCTTTCCTGATATCTCAGTTGGTAAAGAATCTGCCTGCAATGCAAGAGACTCCGGTTCAATTCCTGGGTTGGGGAAATCCACTGGAAAAGGGATAGGCTACCCACTCCAGTATTTTTGGGCTTCCTTTGTGGCTCAGCTGGTAAAGAATCTACCTACAATGTGGGAGACCTGGGAACATTGTATGATAACTCAACTGAGGCCCTAAGTTTGGGGCATACTGTAGAATTTAGATTTTAAGCAAGTATTGCAGGACTTATCTACCATGAATAGTATTGTTTCTGTGGGGAAATATAAATGGTGTTCTACATAGCAGAATTTTAAATTAACTTAGGGAACACCGTCCTATCATTGATCTGTTCTTTCATTCAACAAGTGTTTCTTGTACATTTACTATATGTCAGTCATTGTTTGAGTCACAAGAGATTCAGTGTTAATCAACCAGTCAAATATATGGCCCTCAGGGGGCTTATATGCTACTGAGGAAGATAAAATATAAAGACAAAATAAGTTTGAAAATTAGGTAGGTTGAAAAATGACAATAGTAAAAGGAAAAATAGATCTTGGTAGATAGAGTAGAAAATATCGGGGGAAATGGTTGCAAATTTTAGATAAATGATGAAGTAAGGTTTCACAGAGATGGTGCAGCAGAGTGAAGATGTGAGGGACATGAGCAAGTGAGCCATTCCAGGAAGCAAGGATGAGAAGAGAAGACTGCCTAGACTGTCCAAGAGCAGCAGTGAGGCAATGTGGCTGAAGTGGGAAGAGCAGGGCTAAGAAGAAACAGAACCAGGAGCCAGGTCCCATAGAGCCTGGTAGGTAAATGTGAGAACTTTGGGTGCTAGGCTGATGAGATGAGACTCAAATGAGAGTGATAAGAAGACTGATATGATCTAACATATCTTTAGAGGATCCCTCTGGTTGCTGTGATAAGATAGTTTTGCGGGAGGCAAGTGGGGCAAAGACAGAAGCAAGACACAAATTGGGAAATTGGGAAATTACTGTAACACAAGTGAGACATAATCAGATGAGAAGCAATGGTCAAGTTAGAAGAATTTGTCAGGATTTTTCTGACGGATCAGATAAGGGTTGTCAGAGAAACAGAAGAGTTAAGGTTGAGGTCAATGCGTTTTTATTCTAGCAATTTAAGGACAGAAGTTATACTAACTGAAATGGAGAAACGTATAAGAGAAGCTCATCTAGAGAAAGACTTGGAGCTTAGCTTTGGAAATGTTAAAGTTTCCAGGTCCTGTTAGACATCCAAGAGGTGATGCCCATCAAGTGATGATGTTTCTGAATCAGGGAAGATATCCAGACTGGAGATATTAATTTGAATAATATCAGCACAGAGACACTACTTAAAACATGAATCTGGACCAGATCACCCAAAGAGGAATTATAGATAGAAAAAAAAAAAAGAGGTCCAAGAGCAGGGCACTGGGGTACTCTAATATTTAGGAGATGAGGAAATGAGAAAACAGGGGGGGGAATGATTTAGAAGAATTATTTTAAAAAGTAGGAGGAAAACCAGGCAAGTGTAGTATTCTGGAAGCCAAGAAGAAAAAAATTTTCACACAGAAGAGAGTGAACAGCTGTGTGTCAAGTGCTGTTGAGATTTTAAGTAAGATGAAGACAGAGAATAACCACTGGATTTAGCAACATGGAACTCAAGGGTGACCTTGACAAATGCAGTTTCGAAAGAGTAGTGCTGGTGAAGGCTTAATTGGAGTGGATTCAAGTGAGGATGGAGGAGAGAAATTAAAGCAATTAAAGAAATTTAAGACATTTTGAAGTAAAGAGAAGGAGATAATAGAGTTAACTAGAATGGGAATTAAGGTAAAAAGAGGTTTTCTTTCTTGCTTTCGGGGTGGGAGAAACAATAGACTGTTTGAATGCAATAGAGAAAGGAATATTTAGTAGGGAATATTCAGTAGAATGGGGGAGGAATGATGATAGAGCAGAGAGAGGGTGAATGTCAGAGTAATATCCCTGAGCAGGCTTTAGGAAATATAGTAGCATGAGCTACATAGAAGCAATAATATGGGCAGAATACGGATAGCAGTTAGATACTGGGAAGGCCACATAAGCAAGTTACCAAGCAAAGATTTAGAATGAAGGCAAGGATCAGGGCTGTAGGTTGAGGTTGCAGATCAAGTCAGGAACATGCAGGCGAAACACAAGGAAACAGGAGGACCAAAGTCAGGGGAGCAGTCTGAGGCGACATCCAGCAAACTGCCATAAAGTCAAGGCAAAGAAAACCTGGAAGCATGAACTTTAGAACCAATGATGTAACACAAAGTGTTTTTTGTTGTGCGAAGACCCATTTTGAGGGTCTGTGATAATTTCCCATGGGTGTCTTTTCTTCCTCTGGTTCCTGAATCTGATGGCCAGTGTATGCTTTTTAAGAGATGCCTTTATCATTACTTTAATGATAAGCTATATTTGTATACAAAAAGCATTATTAAATGTGTAATATACCAAGGGCTCTGAAAATCACTTCACTGTAGCAGAGTCTCATCAATGCTTCCAAAACCACAAAGATAATCACACAGAAATAAACACCAGGGTGGCAGACTGTGGTCACCAAACCATTTTCAACGTCTAGGGCACTCACATACTACCTTTACTGCCTCTGTGTGTCGTTTGGGGTCATATGACACTGAAATGTTGGAAATGCAAAAAGGAAATACTCTGAGTCCCCGAGTCACTGGGTCCCTGGAAGACAAGAACACCAGAGGGCTGTCCGAACCGGAATCAGATTCTGACAAAAACAAGAACTAAATCACTGTGTTAAGTCACTGACACTTATTTTTTTCCCTACAGCATAGCCTAACATGACCCTGACTACAACATAGATACACCATCTTAGCAGAGGTAACCATTTGGCCTATAAATGCCAATCCTTTAAGCCATAACAAACATCACAGATGCTTAAATAACAAGTTCCCTTAGGATATAAAACATAATTTGATTCTCAACAATTTGGTTTGCTCACAGCACATCTGGTTTTCAGGAATACGTCTATGTAAATTGAGTCACCTCTTTAATGATACTGTATTTGCATCTGAGAAACAGGAAAGACAAGACTGACTGCAGGTTAAATAAAAAGTGCCTAGGTCTATCTTAATTTGCTCTCTAAGCTCCTGATGATAACATATGTAAACACCCTGTAGGTAATTAAATTCTAAATTCTTCTTTGCTGTAATGATCCAGGTGTCACTGGAATATTTTTTTAAAGACATTTTGCCTACCTAAGGCCTCAACATATGATTTTTTTTTTCTTTTTTAATTAAACCTCTGCCCAGGAATAAAGCATCTTATTCATACAGTCAAATATTTCCAGAACCCTCCAACTCAGCTAAGAGAGCCAGTCTAGCTGATTCAGGCAATTGTGTTGCCTTTTAAAATACTGTCCCCAAAGAATCCTTTGCAGCTACTCAGAGCCAGCATAGAGTCAATTATTAAGGTTTATACCTGTATTGCTTAGACTGCACTTTCCCCCTAATACTGTCCCTATTAATCTACTCAGGAACCAATTTGCTATTTCTGATGCTGGGTTAGGGGTTGTTCAGATGCCTGTTTGTGATTTCTTTGGTTGCTTTCAGCTTATGTTTGGGTTTAGACCATGCCACCTAGTGGCTTCCCTGGTGGCTCAGATGGTGGTAAGAATTTCCTGTCTACCATGAAGGAAATCGGGTTTGATCCCTGTGTTGGGAAGATCCTCTGGAGAGGAAAATGGCAACCTACTTCAGTATTCTTGCCTGAAGAATTCTGTGGACAGAGGAGCCTGGTGGGCGGCAGTCCATGGGGTCACAAAGAATCAGACACGACTGAGCGACTTTCAGTCAGTCAGTCCCCCACTCACCTAGTGCAGATGCTGCAGAAAGGGTCTCTGCAACACCTCCTGCATCATTAATCTCTTGCCGAAAGTACTGAAAGTATTTCTTCTACTTCATTGATAAAATAACAGGGTTTATTAACCAGAGTTTATTATCTCTACTGGGTTTTTTGTTTGTTTGTTTGTTTTTTATCACTGGCAGTAAGTTTCTCTAACAGCATCACTATCCCAAATATTTGTTAAGGGCTTAAACAGTTTCTAATGCTGCTTTACTTAATTTACAGCCGTTTCTGAAAACATATCTTTCAGTGTTTGGTGAAACAGCTTATGCCTCCTGTCATATTTCACACTTTGTTTTATGCTTTGATAAATTTCACTAAGGGCTTCCCTATTGGCTCAGAGGTTAAAGCATCTGCCCGGAATGTGGGAGATCCAGGTTTGATCCCTGGGTCACGAAGATCCCCTGGAGAAGGAAATAGCAACCCACTCCAGTACTCTTGCCTGGAGAATACCATGGAGGGAGGAGCCAGGTAGGCTACATTCCATGGGGTTGCAAAGAGTCGGACATGACTGAGCGACTTCACATTCATGATCTTTTTTAACCAGTAAAATATTTTTAGGGAAGAAGATGTATTCATGAGTATTAGGTTGCTTCACAGTTGTGTCCAACTCTTTGGGACCTATGGATTGCAGCCCACTTGGCTTCGCTTTTCATGGGATTCTCCAGGCAAGAATACTGGAGTGGATTGCCATGCCCTGTTCCAGGGTATCTTCCCAACCCAGGGATCAAACCTGTATTTCCTGCAGCTCCTGCCCTGCTGGTAGATTCTTTACTGCTGAGCCACTGAAGAAGCCCAGGAAAGAAGACACATTTTCTTTAAATGGTAAAGTTGCAGAAAAAGTCCTATATCATGAAATCTTTTCACAGATCTAAATAGCAACTAGTGGGTTGCTTTTTACCAGAACTTTAAAAAAGCAGAACTTTTGGACTTCCCTGGTGGCACAGTAATAAGGACCTGCTTGCCAATGCAGGAGACAGAGGTTTGATCCCTGGTCCAGGATTGCACATGCTAAGGAGCAACTAAACCGGAGTGCCACAGCTACTGAAGCCTGCGGACCCAGAGCCTATGATATGATAGACAACAAGAGAAGCCACTGCAGGGAGAAACCCGAGCACTACAAGAAACAGCAACAGCTGCACTCCCTGCAACTAGAGAAGGCCTGTGCACAGAAAGCAACGAAGACCCAGCACGGTCAAAAATAAAAAATAAGCCATAAAAATAATAATATAACAGAACTTAAAAAAAATATCTGAGCCTCTTAATTTTCATAGAGGTTAACTGTATTCTCTCATGGCCTCATTTCACAAAAGCAATTGTAGTAAAACGGGAGGCATATGGAAGCTACTCAGCTTACCTGAGTCTACATTCTGACTCTGCCACTTGCCAACTCTATAATTTGGGGCAAATCACTTACCTTCTATAAGCTTCATCATCCTCATCTGTGAACTGGAGCTCATAATACTTGTCCACAGGGTTATTCTAAGAAGTCTAAGAGTACCCATGTGAAAGTGTCTATCACTGAGCCTGGCCCAAAACAGACCATCAAGATTCATTATCAGAATCTCCAAGACACACACAATTCATCTATAATGAGATCACAAGAATTAGTAATTTACACGGAGTCTCCTAAGTTGAAGTAATATGAAGAACTCCATGGCAATTTAAGGTGTTCTGGCCATTTAAGATTGACTTGATTTATTTACTACCTTCTCTTCTTATCCGTTAGTAATACAGGTCCTATAGTTCAACTTACAGCTAATTTCTTTCCTCTCTCTCTCTCGTTATTGGAGGATAATTGCTTTACAATATGTGAAACATTTTATTTTTACCTTCTCCCCCAAGGAATAGTCCTATGGACTCCCCACCAGAGTTCTGGCTTCCTGCCACCCCCTATTGCTTCTTCCTCACTCTATATCAAAAGAGCACAAAATGTACCGAGTAAAAGCTTGCTTTTAACTCAGAAATGCATTGAGGGCTGAGGTGAGGATGGCACTAATTTAATTTTTATTCCTAAGAGAATTTTCCTGGAGGAATCTATGTCTGGAATACAATGGAATTGCCTCCAAACATTCCTTATAAGAATCTACTTGCTTCCAAGCTCAATAGTTGGAATGAAAGTCTCAGGTTTAGGGCCAGTTGTGATAGCAAGGTCTCTCCCTTTCAACCTACAGGCAAGTGATTCTAGGGGGATAAGAAAGCATTTTTAAAAAGCAAACATGATCCTTTAGTCCAGTCTGCGAAACTAGCTAACATACAATACACTAAGGCAACTAATGCCTTTGGGTGGCAGGGGTTTCATCTAAGCTTGAATGAGTCTTGTCTTATCTCTCTCACCATTCTTCTCCATGTAAGTGAATGATTTTCGGACTATGTTGACTGCAATCCACAGTTTAAAAAAACGCATTAAACTTTGCAACCAGTATTCAGACATATGTGTGCATGCACACATACACACACACACACACACATAGACTATTAAAAATGTTATGCAACAATTCTTGCCCTTACTGTGTACTTGATTTTCACACTATTATATTTCCTTTTTTAATCCTAGTTATGACCTATAAAGTGGATTTTATGACTCACTAATGAGTCACAGCCTATTGTTTAAAAACACGGAGCCAGACTTTTAATAAGGAGCTACTAGTCTGGAAAAGCAGTAAATGAAGTTCACACTTAATATGGGAAGCTGAAATTCTGTTAAAAGTATATGTACAGTTCTAGTAAGACAGAACGATGTCCTTCTCCTATTCCTCCTACCAAGTAAAACTAAAAACTCTAAAAATTATATTTAAATAAACATAAGAGGACTCTGAAAGGATAAGACAGAAAAGTCAGCTAATTTCTAATCTAGGGACTACAGGACCCAAGGAATGATGTACTGCTGAATCTGTGGCTTTTCTTTTGGCCTCACATGTCTCAGACCTGAAACTGAAGAAGCTGGCAACCTAGAAATGCCAACAAGTACAGTGGAAGTCAACTCTCTCTAAACAAAGGAAAAATAAAGGGGAAGCCTACAAAGATATAGTCTAGAAAATAAACATTCTATGCCAAACACAACAAGTAAACTGTGGCTCCCATTCCTACCCATGTCAGCCAAGTCCAAGTGGAAAGCCTAGATGAGGCTATAATGAGACGCTCTAACCACCCAGTATGCTGATGTCAGAGAAGGATGAGTAAGGAGCTGAAACTTCCATCTCCATTGGATGGTAATGAGTTCCTCTCACCCCTGTCTATAATGTTATCAGAGACACTGTGAGGAGCCTCGGCATCCATCTCCACCCAGTACTACCAAAACAAATTTCCACTTCTCCACTGTGGTAGGCCTGTTGGAGAAATGACAGAAATCTTAGGATTATTATCTGACAAATATTTTAAAGCAGTCATCATAAACATGCCTCAATTACCAACTGCAGGCACACTTGAAATAAATGAAAAAAATATAAAATCTATACAAAAACAGAAACAAATAGAAAATAGACAATATAAAGAAGAACCAACAGGAAATTTTAGAATGAAAAATACAGTAACCAAATTTAAAATTCAACAGCAGAATAAATGAGTCACAGAAGGAATCAGTGAACTGGAACATATGTTTATGTTAATGCCAACCTCATAATTTACTCCTTCCCCTCACCTTTCCCCTTTGGTAATCATAAGTTTGTTTTCTACGTCTGTGAGTCTGTTCCTGTTTTGTAAGTAAGTTCATTTATACCATTTTTTTAGATTCCACATAAGGGATATCATATGATATTTGTCTTTTTCTGTCTGACTGATTTCGCTTAGTATGATAATCTCCAGGTCCATCCATGTTGCTGCTACAAATGGCATTATTTCATTTTTTTATAGCTGAGTAATATTCCATTGTACAAATGTAAATTTCTTCTTTATCCACTCATCTCTTGATGGGCATTTAGGTTGCTTCCATGTCTTCACTATTGTAAATAGTGCTGCCATGAACACTGGGTGCGTGTATCTTTTTGAAATACGCTTTTTTCAGAATATATATCTGGCAGTGGGATTGCTCTGCATATAAGTTAAATAAGCAGGGTGACAATACACAGCCTTGATGTACTCCTTTCCCGATTTGGAACCAGTCTGTTGTTCCATGTCCAGTTCTAACTGTTGCTTCCTGACCTGCATACAGATTTCTCAGGAGCCAGGTCAGGTAGTCTGGTATTCCCATCTCTTGAAGGATTTTCCACAGTTTGTGGTGATTCACACAGTCAAAGGCTTTGGGATAGTCAATAGCAGAAGTAGACATTTTTCTTGAACTCTCTTGCTTTTTTGATGATCCAATGGATACTGGCAATTTGATCTCTGGTTCCTCTGCCTTTTCTAAATCCAATTTGGGCATCTGGAAGTTCTCAGTTAATGTACTATTGAAGCCTGGCTTGGAGAATTCTGAGCATTACTTTACTAGCATATGAGATGAGTGCAATTGTGCAGTAGCTTGAATATTTTTTGGCAATTTGAACAATTTTGGCAAAGGCAGTTCTTTGGCATTGCCTTTCTTTGGGATTGGAATGAACACTGACCTTTTCTAGTCCTGTGGCCACTGCTGAGTTTTCCAAATGTGCTGGCATATTGAGTGCAGTACTTTCACAGCATCATCTTTTAGGATTTGAAACAGCTCAACTGGAATTCCATCACCCCCACTAGCTTTGTTCACAGCGATGTTTCCTAATGCCCATTTGACTTTGCATTCCAGGATATCTGGCTCTAGGTGAGTGATCACACCACCATGGTTATCAAGGTTATGAAGCTCTTTTTTGTATAGTTCTTCTGTGTATTCCTGCCACCTCTTCTTAACATCTTGTGCTTCTGTTAGGTCCATACCATTTCTATCCTTTATTGGATATCATGAAATATCAGTAACCTCAGATATGCAGATGACACCACCCTTTTTTCTTGCAGAAAGCAAAGAAGAATTAAAAAGCCTCTTGATGAAAGTGAAAGATGTAAGCAAAAAAGTTGGCTTAAAACTCAACATTCAGAAAACTAAGATCATGGCATCCGGTTCCATCACTTCATAGCAAATAGATGAGGAAATAATGGAAACAGTGACAGACTTTATTTTGGGGGGGCTCCAAAATCACTTGCAGATAGTGACTGTAGCCATGAAATTAAAAGCACTTGCTCCTTGGAAGGAAAGCTATGATCAACCTAGGCAGCATATTAAAAAGTAGAGATATTACTTTGCCAACAAAGATCCATCTAGTTAAAGCTATGGTTTTTCCAGTAGTCATGTATGGATGTGAGAGTTGGATTATAAAGAAAGCTGAGTGCTGAAGAATGGATGCTTTTGAACTGTGGTGTTAGGGAAGACTCTTGAGAGTCCCTTGGACTCCAGGGAGATCCAACCAGTCCATCCTAAAGGCAATCAGTCCTGAATAGTCACTGGAAGGACTGATGTTGAACCTGTTGAAACTCGAATACTCTGGCCACCTGATGTGCAGTACTGACTCATTGGAAAAGACCCTGTTGCTGGGAAAGATTGAAGGTGGGAGGAGAAGGGGATGAAAGAGGATGAGATGGTTGGATGGCATCACTGACTCAATGGACATGAGTTTGAATAAGCTCCTGAAGTTGGTGATGGACAGGGAAGCCTGGTGTGCTGCAGTCCATGGAGTTGCAAAGAGTTGGACTCAACTGAGTGACTGAACTGACTGAGTGGGATTGCTGAATCATATAGTGTATGTGTATATATACATATATATATATGGAACCTCCATATTGCTCTTCATAGTGGCTTTACCAATATACACTCCCACCAACAGTGTAGGAGGGGTCTCTTTTCTCTTCACCCTCTCCAGCTTTTGTTGTTTATAGACTTTTTATGATGACCATTCTGAATGGTGTGATGATATACCTCATTGTAGCTTGATTTGCATTTCTCTAATAGTGATGTTGAGCATCTTTGTGTGTGTGTGTGTGTGTGTGTGTGTGTGTGTGTGTGTTTACCATCTGTGTGTCATCTTTAGAGGAAATGTCTATTTAGAACTTCTGTCCATTTTCTGATTGGACTGTTTGCTTTTCTTTATGTTGAGCTGCATGAACTGTTTGTAAAGTTGAGAGATTAATCCCTTGCTGGTCACTTTGTTTGCAAATGTTTTCTCCCATTTTGCTGTGTAAAAACTTTAAAGCTTAATTAGGTCCCATTTGCTTTTCGTTTTTATTTTTATTACTCTAGAAGGTGGAGTCAAGGAAATATTGCTGTGATTTATGTCAAAGAATGTTCTACCTAGGTTTTCCTCTATAAGTTTTACAGTATACAGTCACACATTTATGTCCTTAACCTAAACCATTTTGAGTTTATTTGTGCATATGGTGTTAAAGAATGTCCTAATTTCATTCTTGTACATGTGACTGTCCAGAGCTCTACTTGTTGAAGAGACTGTCTTTTCTCCAGCAAAGGAAATCATAAGCAGAACAAAAAGACAATCTATAGAATGGGAGAAAATATTTGCAATTGATGTGACAGACAAGGAATTAATTTATAAAACTTACAAACAGCTCATAAGACTTAGTATCAAAAAACTCAAATAACCCAATAGAAAAAAAATGGGCAAAAGATTTGAAAGCACATTTCTCTAAAGATAATATATGAATAGCAAACAGGCACATGAAAAGATGCTCAATATCAGTACTTACTAGAGAAATGCAAATGAAAACTACAATGATGTATTACCTCATGTGTCAGAATGGCCATCATTAAAAGTCTACAGATAATAAATGCTAGAGAAGGTGTGGAGAAAAGGGAACCCTTATATACTGTTGGTGGAAAAACTGTATGATGTTTCCTTTAAAAAACTAAAAATAGACCTACCATATGATCCACCAATCCAACTCCTGTGCACATATTTGGAACAGATGAAAACTCTAATTTAAAAAGATATGTGCACTCCAGTGTTCATAGGAGCACTATTTACAATAACCAAGACATGGAACCAACCATCCATGAAGAGATGAATGGATAAATAAAGTGTGGTATATATACACAATGGAATATTACTCAGCCATAAAAAGAGTAAAATAATATCATTTACAGCAACATGGATGGAATGAAGACAGAAAGACAAATATATGATATCACTTATACTTGGAATGCTTAAAGATAATACAGATGAACTTATTTACAAAACAGAAATAGACTCACAGACATAGAAGACAAACTTATGATTACCCAAGGGGAAAGGGAAAGAGGGAATGATAAATTAGGACTTGTGATTAACAGATACAGACTACTATATACAAAATAGATAAACAACAAAGGCCTACTGTATAGCACAGAGAACTGTATTCACTATCTTGCAATAATCAACAATGGAAAAGAACTTGAAAAATAACATGAATATATGTATATATGTAGGGCTTCCCAGGTGCCTCAGTGGTAAAGAAGTCACGTGCAATGCAGGGGACATTGGTTTGATCCCTGTGTCAGGAAGATTCCCTGGAGGAAGGCATGGCTACTCGCTCCAGTATTCTTGCCTGGACAATCCCATAGACAGAGGAGCCTGGCCGGCTACAGTCCATAGGGTGGCAAAGAGTCAGACACAACTGAAACGCCTGAGCACACACGCACGTATGCATGTACGTATGTATATAGATAGACACATACGTACATGCATGCATGCTCAGTCATGTCAAACTCTTTGTAACCCAATGGACCATAGCCCCCCAGGCTCCTCTGTCCATGAACTTTCCCAGGCAAGAATAATGGAGTGGGTTGCCATTTCCTACTCCAGGGGACCTTCCCGACCCAGGGATCTAACTCGTGTCTCCTGAGTCTCCTGTATTGACAGGTGAATTTTTTACCACTGCACCACCTGGGAAGCCCCCATACACACACACACACATATATACACACACACACAACTGAATCACTTTTCTGAACACCTGAAGCTAACACAACTTTGTAAATTAGCTATACTTCAGTTTCATATTAGTAAATAAAAGAAGCCAATCTGAAAAGGTTATATACTATACAATTCCGTCTATACTACATTTTAGAAAAGACAGACGTATGGAAGAAGTAAAAAGATCAATGAATGGTTCTGAAGGACTAGGGGGAACAGAGGTGTGAATAGTAGAGCACAGAGGGTTTTCAGGGCAGTGAAACTCCTCTGTGTGCTGCAGTGGTGGATATGTTTCATTACACCTTTGTCCAAATCCATAGAATGTACAACACCAAGAGTGAACCTTTAATGTAAACTATAAACTATTGATGGGTCAAAGTAGGTAAATCAACTGTAACAAATGTACCAATCTAGTGAGAGATGTTGATAATGAAGGAGGCCTATCCACATGTGGGGACAGCAGGTATATGGGAAATTTCTGGACCTTCTTAATTTTTCTGTGAGTCTATATCTATTCTAAAAAGAAGACCTATTAGAATCTTTAAGAAGAATCCTATTAAATAATGGGAGAAGATATTAGCAAATCATATATCTGATAAGAGTTTACTATCCAGAATAAAGAACTCCTACAACTCAACAAAAAAAAAGACATTCTAATTTTTTAAATGGGCATAAGTATTTGCATGAAATACTTATGTTGAAAAGATGTCCAACATAATCAGTTTTTAGGGAAACGCATATCAAAACCACAGTGATAATACTATTTCATACCTACCATGATGTCTATAACATAAATAAAATGAAAAATAAGTGTTGTGAGGAGGTAGGGAAATGGAACCCTCGTATACACTCTACGTGAATTTAAAGTGGAGTACTCATTGTGGAATACAGTTTTGGGACTCTTTAAAAAGTGAAATATAGAATTATCATATGACCCTGATATTCCACTTCTAGGTTTATACCCAAAAGAACTGACAGGAGGAACACAAGCAGGTATGTGTACACCAATGTTTGTAGCAGACCTGTTCATAATCCAAGTGTTTAATCAACAGATAAATGGCTAAACAAAATGTAGAGTAGTCATACAGTAGAATAGTGGCAGAGATGGTAAA
Organism: Capricornis sumatraensis; assembly: GCF_032405125.1. Lineage (NCBI taxonomy): Eukaryota > Metazoa > Chordata > Mammalia > Artiodactyla > Bovidae > Capricornis > Capricornis sumatraensis. Next base: position 66,221,868 of record NC_091082.1, read on the forward strand.
GAATCTCCCTGTAATGCAAGAGGCTGGAATTTGATCCCTGGGTCAGGAAGATCCCCTGGAGTGGGAATACGCATTCCAGTATTCTTCCCCAGAGAATTCCATTGACAGAGGAGCCTGGTGGGCTATAGTCCATGGAGTCCCAAAGAGTTGGACATAACTGAGCAATTAACACTTCGACTTTACTTAGAACATTATTCAGTCTTCCAAACTGAATGAAGTTCTGATACTTTCTGCAACATGGAAGAGTCTTGAAAACATCATGGTGAGTTAACTAAACCAGACATAGAAGAACAAACACTGTATAATTCCACTTAGATGAAGCATCTAGAATAGACAAATTCATAGTAGCCAAAAATAGATTAGAGGCCGTTAAAGGCTATAAGGAAGGGAAAATAAATTATTGCTAAGTGAATTCAGAGTTTATGTTTGGGATGATAAAAAGTTTTGGAAATAGGTAGCAATTATGGTTGTACAGCACTGGGAATGTAATTAATGCCACTAAATTGTATACCGAGAAATGGCTAAAACAGCAGTTTATGCTATATGTATCTCGTTCACTACAATGATAAAGAATCTGAATAGATCCCCCAAAGAATGAACCTAAAGAAATCTATGACAGGGCATAGTCATATTTTAAAAACCAGAGGCTAAGAAATAATCTTGAGAGCAGCCAGAGGATAATGACACCTCACCTATAGGTAGAAAAACCTATATATATGATAGTATATATATTTTCAAAACCTATGGAGGTAAGAAGAAAGTGGCACACTATTTCTCAACTGCTGAAAAAACGGAGCCGTTAATCTAGAATAAAGGAAAAACAATAGCATTTTCAGATGCAGGAAAATTTTGTCACCAGCTCATCTATCCTAAAAGCAATAGCTAAAGCAGTTCTCTAAACAGAAAAGAAACAATAAGAAAAGGATCTTGAAATATCAGGAAGGAATACAGGGTAAGTAAAAACAGATAGGTGGGAAAAACATCAGCTGAAAAACAACAATCTCAGATATGTGAATGATACCACTCTAATGGCAGAAAGCGAAGAGGAACTAAAAAGCCTCTTGATGAGGGTGAAGGAGGAGAGTGAAAGAGCCAGCGTAAAACTAAATATCAAAAAAACAAAGATCATGGCATCCAGCCCCATTATTTCATGGCAAATAGAAGGGGAAAAGGTAGAAATAGTGACAGACTTCCTCTTCTTAGGCTCTAAAATCACTGCAGATGGTGACTGCAGCCATTAAATTAGATGATTGCTTCTTGGCAGGAAAGCAATGAAAAACCTAGACAGTGTGTTGAAAAGTAGAGACATTACTCTATTGGCAAAGGTCTGTATAGTCAAGGCTATGGTCTTCCATAGTCAAGGCTGTGGTCACATATGGTTGAGAGAGCTGGATGGTAAAGAAGGCAGAACACCAAAGAATTGATGCCTTCAAACTGTGGTGGTGGAGAAGACTCTTGAGAGTCCCTTGGCCAGCAAGGATATCAAACCAGACAAACTTAAGGGACATCAACCTTGAATACTCGTTGGAAGGACTGATGCTGAAGCTGAAACCACTGGATCTTCCCAACCCAGGGATGCTGAAGCCACAAGGGCAGCCCTATTATTAGTGTAATAATAGGTTTAAAAAGCTAATTTTAAAGTGCTTCTGTCTCATATTTTCTGGAGATGGTGTTTAGAATTATTTCGTCCTTGGTATTAGTAATTTTGTGTCTTCTATGGTTTTTTCCTTTACAATATTACTAGAAATGTACCAGTTATTCATATTCTCAAATAAAAAGTTTCTGGTTTATTTACTGTTTTTCATTTCACTGATTTCTGCTTTTGTCTTTATTATTTCATTTCTGTTTTGCTTTGAGTTTCAGTGCTTTCTTTTATCTTTACTCTTGAGTTTAGATGACTGATTTGAGTCTTTTTCTCATGTATGCATTTAGCATTATAAATCTCCCTTCTCAGCAATGCTTTAACTATGTCCAACAAATTTTGACACTCATCATTCTTATTCAACATGTTTTGAGAGATTCTAGCCAGTGCAATAAGGCAAGAAAAGAAGTTGAACACATCCTGACTGGAAGGAAGAAATAAAACTGTCTAATTTTAGGTGTTGTGACTATTTACAGAAATTCCCAAGGAATATATTTAAAAAAAAAGTTTTATCTCATAGAACAAACAGGGGATTCATCAAGGTTGGATTATAAGGATAAACACAAAAAATCAATTATATTTCTATGTACTAGCAATGAAAATGTGGACACCAAAATATAAACGACATCATTTACAATAACAAAAAAAACTTAACAAAACAAACAAAATTTGTATGTAATGGGGAGGGAGGTGGGAGGGGGGTTCAGGATTGGGAACACAGGTACACCCATGGTGGATTCATGTTGATGTATGGCAAAACCAATACAATATTGTAAAGTAATTAGCCTCCAATTAAAATAAATAAATTTAAATTTAAAAAGTCCTGATGAAAGAAATCAAAGAAGATCTAAATAAGTAAAGAGAAACACCATGATCAGTTCAGTTCAGTTCAGTCACTCAGTGGTGTCTGACTCTTTGCAACCCCATGAATCGCAGCAAGCCAAGCCTCCCCTCAACTCCCGGAGTTCACTCAGACTCGCGTTCATCGAGTCGGTGATGCCATCCAGCCATCTCATCCTCTGTCGTCCCCTTCTTCTCCTGCCCCCAATCCCTCCCAGCATCAAAGGCTTTTCCAATGAGTCAACTCTTCTCATGAGGTAGCCAAAGTACTGGAGTTTCAGCTTTAGCATCAGTCCTTCCAAAGAAATCCCAGGGCTGATCTCCTTCAGAATGGACTGGTTGGATCTCCTTGCAGTCCAAGGGACTCTCAAGAGTCTTCTCCAACACCACAATTCAAAAGCATCAATTCTTCAGCACTCAGCCTTCTTCACAGTCCAACTCTCACATCCATACATGACCACAGGAAAAACCATAGCCTTGACTAGACGGATTTTAGTCAGCAAAGTAATGTCTCTGCTTTTGAGTATGCTATCTAGATTGGTCATAACTTTTCTTCCAAGGAGTAAGCGTCTTTTAATTTCATGGCTGCAGTCACCATCTGCAGTGATTTTGGAGCCCCCCAAAATAAAGTCTGACACTGTTTTCACTGTTTCTCCATCTATTCCCCATGGAGTGATGGGACCAGATGCCATGATCTTCGTTTTCTGAATGTTGAGTTTTAAGCCAACTTTTTTACTCTCCTCTTTCACATTCATCAAGAGGCTTTTTAGTTCTTCTTCACTTTCTGCCATAAGGGTGGTGTCACCTGCATGTCTGAGGTTATTGATATTTGTCCCAGCAATCTTGATTCCAGCTTGTGTTTCTTCCAGTCCAGTGTTTCTCATGATGTACTCTGCATATAAGTTAAATAAACAGGGTGACAATATACAGCCTTGATGTTCTCCTTTTCCTATGAATTGTAATAACCTATATAGTAAAGATGCTGATTTTCCCCAAATTGATAAACAAGTTTAATACATTTTCTATAAAATCTTCAAAAATACTTTATCAGTCCAGTTCAGTTGCTCAGTCGTGTCTGACTCTGTGACCCCATGAATCGCAGCACGCCAGGCCTCCCCGTCCATCACCAACTCCCGGAGTTCACTCAGACTCACGTCCATCAAGTCAGTGATGCCATCCAGCCATCTCATCCTCTGTATATAACACAGTAATTAGTACTTAGCATATATTAGTAATTAGTCTTAGTATTAGTAATTAGTCTTAGTATTGGTAATTAGTAATTAGTCTTAGTCTTAGTAATTAGTCTTAGTATATAACACAGTAATTAATGCTGTGTGATGGTAGAGAAACTGACAGATCAATAGAACAAAATAGACAGACTCACATAAATAGGCCAGACTAATTTTTGACAAAGATGCAAAAATAATCCAGTGAAGGAAATAAAGTCCTTCAACAAATAGCACTGAATCAATTGCACAGCCAATGGCATAATAAAAAGAAAAAAAAGAATATCAACATAGGTCTTACTCCTTCTATAATTATCAAGTTTTTGGAAAACAACATAGGAAAATCTTCAGAATCTAGGGGGTTAGACAAAGATTTCTTAGACCTTGACACCAAAAAACATAATACATAAAAGGAAATGGATAAATTGAACTTCATCAAAATTTTAAAACTGTGCTCTGCAAAAGATCTTGTTAAGAAGATGAAAAGATAAGTTACAGACTGGAAGAAAATATGTGCAAACCACACATCCCATATAGAAAGTACTCTCAACTCAATAGAAGAAAGGAAAGAATGAAGGAAGGAAGGGAAAAATGCACACTGGAAAAAACACACATTTAAAAAAGGAATGCAGTTAAGTAATAGACAAAAGTCATAAAGAGACATTTTGTTAATGCAGATATACAGATGGCAAATAAGCATATGAAAAGATGTTCAACATTATTAGTCATTAGAGAAATGCATATTTAAATCACAGTGACATCATGACATATCTTTTAGAATGACTACAGTCAAAGAATAGTGACAACACAAAAGGTTGCAAAGATGTGAGAAAACTGGATCATTCATGCATTACTGATGGGAATGTGTTAATAAGATGGTACATCCACTCTGGAAAATAGTTTGGCCCTTCCTTTAAAAAGCTAAAAACATGCAACTACCATACAGCCCAGAAACTACACTCCTGGGCATTTATCCCAGAGAAACGGAAACTGACGTTCACGCAAAAACCTACGGAGTGTTTACAGCAGCTTTTCTTCTGTGATATCCCAAACTATACACAACTCAGCTGTCTTTCAGTGCATCAGTGGTTAAACAAACTGTGGAGGTACAGTGTATCATGAAATGCTACTCAACAATGAAAAGAGAAAAAAACTTACTGGTATGTGCATCCACGTACGTGCATCCACCAGAATGTATCTTCAGAGGATTGTGCTGAATGAAAAAAATATCTAAAGCTTGTACACTGTATGACTTTGTCATATAATATTCATGAAATGACAAAATAATAAAAGTGGAGAACTGATTAACGGTTGTCAGAAGTTAAAGACAGGGTAGAAGCAAAAGGTAAGTCTGATCCCTATGGTGATGAACATGCTCTGTATCTTGACTGAACCACTGTCAATATCCTGGTTGTGACATTGTATTACAGTTTTGGAAGATGCTACCACTGAGAAAAACTGAATGCAGGGTAATACAGATCTCTCTGTATTATTTCTAACAAGTTCTTGTGAATCTATGTTTATTTCAAAATTATCTATTTTTTAAGCATTAAGACCACGCACCTATGGACACCTTATCTTTGACAAAGGAGGCAAGAAAATACAATGAATTAAAGACAATCTCTTTAACAAGTGGTGCTGGGAAAACTGGTCACCCACTTGTAAAAGAATGAAACTAGATCACTTTCTAACACCACACACAAAAATAAACTCAAAATGAATTAAAGATCTAAATGTAAGACCAGAAACTATAAAACTCCTAGAGGAGAACATAGGCAAAACACTCTCTGACATACATCACAGCAGGATCCTCTATGATCCACCTCCCAGAATACTGGAAATAAAAGCAAAAATAACAAATGGGGCCTAATTAAAATTAAAAGCTTCTGCACAACAAAGGAAACTATAAGCAAGGTGAAAAGACAGCCTTCTGAATGGGAGAAAATAATAGCAAATGAAGCAACTGACAAACAACTAATCTCAAAAATATACAAGCAACTTATGCAGCTCAATTCCAGAAAAATAAACGACCCAATCAAAAAATGGGCCAAAGAACTCAATAGACATTTCTCCAAAGAAGACATACGGATGGCTAACAGACACATGAAAAGATGCTCAACATCACTCATTATCAGAGAAATGCAAATCAAAACCACAGTGAGGTACCATTTCACACCAGTCTGAATTGCTGCGATCCAAAAGTCTACAAGCAATAAATGCTGGAGAGGGTGTGGAGAAAAGGAACCTTCTTACACTGTTGGTGGGAATGCAAACTAGTACAGCCATTATGGAGAACAGTATGGGGATTCCTTAAAAAACTGGAAATAGAACTGCCTTATGACCAAGCAATCCCACCGCTGGGCATACACACCGAGGAAACCAGAATAGAAAGAGACACATGTACCCCAATGTTCATTGCAGCACTGTTTATAATTTATAATAGCCAGGACATGGAGGCAACCTAGATGTTCATCAGCAGATGAATGGATAAGAAAGCTGTGGTATATATACACAATGGAGTATTACACAGCCACTAAAAAGAATACATTTGAATCAGTTCTAATGAGGTGGATGAAACTGGAGCTGATTATACAGAGTGAAGTAAGCCAGAAAAAAAACACCAATACAGTATACTAACGCATATATATGGAATTTAGAAAGATGGTAACAATAACCCTGTACGTGAGATAGCAAAAGAGACACAGATATATAGAACAGTCTTTTGGACTCTGTGGGAGAGGGACAGGGTGGGATGATTTGGGAGAATGGCATTGAAACATGTATAATATATATGAAACGAATTGCCAGTCCAGGTTTGATGCATGATACTGGATGCTTGGGGCTGGTGCACTGGGATGACCCAGAGTGATGGTACAGGGAGGGAGCAGGGAGAAGGGTTCAGGATGGGGAACACATGTATACTTGTGGTGGATTCATGTTGATGTATGGCCAAACCAATACAATATTGTAAAGTAATTAACCTCCAATTAAAATAAATAAATTTATATTTAAAAAAGACAATATGGACTGAAGACCTGACTTCTTTTAACTTTTACCCGTGGACCTTAGGCAACTCACTTCCTCTCTCCCTGGGCTTCAGTTTTCCTACCTGTGGAGCAGGATGTCAAAACTAGCTCAGAATTCATTTGATGTTCATGCTCTATATCAATATACAAAGCAAAGGCATGATGAAGGAAGTGTGCACATGGTAATAATAAATATTACCAGCCTTGCCTACCTTACAGAGCTGTTTCGAAAATCGTATGAAGTAGAATCTCTGGACCTGCACTGAAAACTGCAAAGCATCATCAATATTAATTAAAATTGTGTTATTTTTTAGGCAAAAAAGAGGGGAAGGAGATTTGGATACATTCTAAAGGACATAAGAGTTGATAAAAATAATTGGGATAAATTGCTTTGGATTATTCTGTAGGAAGGATAACATCTGGTATGGCTTCATTCCCTGTCTCTACGCTTGTACTTCCTGTCACTACTACCACCACCGACAGCTTCCTGCAGCTCGACAGAGACCCTTATAGACCAATGATGTAAGGTTCAAAAGTCTCCCACAGTCACACAGTAGGAAGGAGGATCAGTACTATTCATAACTATAAGCAATCTCCCCAGAGCTAATCATATGTGTCAGTACCCATTCTTAACATGCAATCTACCTCATCCATTTCAAGAACAAAGCCAAAAGAATATTTTATAGATTGGGGATGAGAAAGGGACAGGAATAATGGAAAAAGAACTAGGGATGTCAAGTCATCCAATGAGCAATGGCAAGCCACACGATGTACCCAGAGATGCTCAAGAAAGCATTCTATTCAAGGTCAACCACAAAGTCAGGGGAAGAAAAAGAGAAATAAAGGAAGAAAGGGCAAGGCAAAGGTAACTAGCAGCATGGCGATCTGGAGAATTATAGGTGCTTTTTGAGATCTGGCGTGTGGAGAAAAGGATAGTCCAATACCACCAGACAAGAAATTAATTTGCCAGCCATCATAGAAACACAGGAGTTACCACTTAGAGGTACATTTATAACCTCTTAATTTCAGAGATATGCAGCAGGAGACAACAGATCCACTCTGTCAAAGAGAGGGAAGGTGGAAGGGTTTGTTTCATTTATTCTAGGGTAGCTAAAGTAACAGGAAAAAAAAAAAGGAAAAGAGACCTGAGGAGACTTAAGAGACAGAAATGATGAGAAAATGTACTGACCTTCATGGAAGATGTGAGGTCCTCTGGACAACCAAGGATAGGGCTTCATGCAAAAAGAACTAGGACAAACTGGTGGATAATTGGGCAGAAGACAAATCCCTTTGCCTCAACTGGTTGTGCAAATTAATTATTCAAATAATTTCCACAGTTCCTCACTTACTGACAGTTACAAGATATGACTAATCTCGCACATTTTTAGAACTTTTAGAATTTCATAGAAGCACCTGACAGAAAGGAAATGCGATATTTTTCAAAGGCAAAGTTAGAATTTGTCAACAAAGGGCATTATTTACCTAATGGCCCATTCCAGGATGCAAGAGGGTATTTCAAATACCTTCAAAAGAGACAATGCAACTCGAAGAGAAAAAAAAAAAACAACTTTCAGATGCAAGACTATTTTTCTTTTTCTTTTACTTCCAGTCTTATTGAGATATAATTGACATATAACACGGTATGTGTGTTTAAGGGGTATAATGTGTGACTTGTTTATATATATATTCTATATATTGCAAAAGGATTAACACACTCATGTTGGTTAACACTTCCACCACCTCACATATGTACCTTGGTGTATGTGTATGTGTGTATGTGTGGTGAGAACACTTTCAATCTATTCTCTTAGCAACTTTCAAGTATGTAATTCAGTATTGTTAACTATCATCATCATGCTGGACATTAGATCCTCAAAACATACTCATCTTGCAACTGAAAGTTTGTTATAATTTGGGCTAAAATATCCCTGTTTTCTCCCAAGCCCTGGCAACCATCATTCTACTCCGTTTCCATGAGTTTGACTATTTCAGATGGAAAGTTGTTTTTTGTTGAGTTTTAATTCCATTTTGACTCATATTTCTAACACAGTATGAGAAAATATTTTTTAATTTTTAAAATTGTGTCTAAATGCAACAAGTTTAGAATCAAGAACAAACCAAGAGCCCTATGTATGATATATAGACAATGATTATCTTATGTTATATATTTGAATTTATTAAAGATAGCTCAGATATTATATATACACATGTATTATGCTTGTTGTTTAGTCACTAAGTTGTGTCCAACTCTTTGCAGTCCCATGGATTGTAGCCCATCACACTCCTCTGTCTGTGGGATTTCCCAGGCAAGAATACTGGAGTGAGTTGCCATTTCCTTCTCCAGGGGATCTTCCTAACCCAGGGATCGAACCCAGGTTTCCTGCATTGACAGGCAGATTCCTTACCACTGAGTCACCAGGTAAGCCCACAAAATATTAGAAAATGGGATTTTCTTCTTTATTCCAAATCTTTTTTCATTCGATAAACTTAAATGAAGCCCTGCTATATGACCAGTAGGGTGCTGGGCACAGGGTTGCAAAGATGATTATGACATCAGTTCAGTCGCTCAGTCGTGTCCGACTCTTTGCGACCCCATGAATCGCAGCACGCCAGGCCTCCCTGTCCATCATCAACTCGTGGAGTTCACTCAGATTCACGTCCATTGAGTCAGTGATGCCATCCAGCCATCTCATCCTCTGTCGTCCCCTTCTTCTCCTGCCCCCAATCCCTCCCAGCATCAAAGTCTTTTCCAATGAGTCAACTCTTCGCATGAAGTGGCCAAAGTACTGGAGTTTCAGCTTTAGCATCATTCCTTCCAAAGAAATCCCAGGGTTGATCTCCTTCAGAATGGACTGGTTGGATCTCCTTGCAGTCCAAGGGACTCTCAAGATTATGACATAGTTGACCCTTAAAACAAAATAGGTTTGAACCATGCAGGTCTACTTATATCAGAATTTTTTTTTAAATAAAGACATCCTACAGCACTATACCAACTGCAGTTGATTGGTTGAATCCACAGATGCAAAAGTGTGTATACAAGGGTCAAATATAAAGATATATGTGGATTTCAGAGGGTTGGGCCCCTGACACTCCTCCACTGCTCAAGGGCCAGCTGTATAGTCAAATGCTGGAGAGAGATGGGTGCTTATGATAACAAAACAGTGAGCTCCTTGGGGATGATGGTAAGACTAAGAAACAATTACTGAATTCAGGCAATGATTAAATTCTCCCACTGATGGAGAGGTGCAGTGGAAGAATGGAGTGGTGCTAAAAGGAGAGGGGAGGCAGTCAAAAAAGTCAATGGTCACTCTATTTATAATATATAATTGGCTTGAGATGGGAAAAGAAATTGTACAGCAGGAAGTAGGTGAGTGATTTACCCTGGCTGAACAAATTCCTGGATAATTATTATAGTTATTTCCCTAGTATTTCCTGGCTGTATTTACTTCCTCAAAATGTAAAAGCGGCATCAGACTGGAATCTTTCATGGGACCTGCTTTATTGATTTGATGCTACTTGCAGTGAATTGTTCGCTGTAATTTTCCCCTCTAACTTTTCCTAACATAGTATTTCTCCAAATGTAATTGTAAGAAAAGATATAATCATCTTGACTCAAGCCATGATACCCCTGAATTCCTGGCCTTCTATCTCTTTTCTGTAACTTTGTTCAGTTCAGTTGCTCAGTCGTGTCCGACTCTCTGTGACCCCATGAATCGCAGCACACCAGGCCTCCCTGTCCATCACCAACTCCCAGAGTTCACTCAGACTCACGTCCATCATGTCCATGATGCCATCCAGCCATCTCATCCTCTGTCGTCCCCTTCTCCTTCTGCCCCTAATCCCTCCTAGCATCGAAGTCTTTTCCAGTGAGTCAACTCTTCTCATGAGGTGGCCAAAGTACTGGAGTTTCAGCTTTAGCATCATTCCTTCCAAAGAAATCCCAGGGCTGGCTGATCTTCAGAATGGACTGGTTGGATCTCCTTGCAGTCCAAGGAACTCTCAAGAGTCTTCTCCAATACCACAGTTCAAAAGCATCAATTCTTCAGCGCTCAGCCTTCTTCACAGTCCAACTCTCACATCCATACATGACCACTGACCACAAATACTAACGGCTCTAAAGCAAACAGATATGGAGATGGTGTTGGGCATGCTCTTCTTGGAAGGTCTAAACTCTACTTCCTATTTCTGGCCTGAAACCTGACTCTTACTTTCTTTGTTTCCAGTTGTGGTATTTCCTAAGACAATGGAGACAGATACCAGATTGATTTTATAGCAAACTGCATTAGACCATCTACAATGGGAATCTCAGTAGCCAGGAGCCCGTTTAGTTTAGAGGGAGGCAAGGGTAAAATCTGGAGGAGGAAATGGCAACCCTCTCCAGTATTCTTGCCTGGGAAATCCCACAGACCGAGGAGCCTGGCAGGCTACAGTCCATGGCGTCACAATGAGTTGGACACGAATGAGGGACAGAGCATGCACTCAAGGGTAAAATCAGGGCCACTGGCTAAAAGTCCCAAGCAGACAATTTTCTCCTTTGTCCACAGTTTCTATAATGCACTTGGAGACATGCCCAGGCACTGATGAGCAATTGTATTCTGCATTTTACATTCTGCTTTGTTTGTGGAGACCTGGAGAGATTTGTGGACAGTGGGATAAAATATGTAAGGTGATGACTATTCTTTACTGTTCTGTTTGATGAGAGCTGGAAACCCATGGACATCTAGAGAAATTATTTTCAGAAAATGAGCCGTTGGTGGCAGATCATGTGATGAACTCCTGGAACAGAAATAAATTATAGTCTGAAACAGCTTGGACATTTGTTATTCCTGATGGAGCCGGGCCCTCATTTGGGTTTGGAGATTGTTGTGATGTATGTACCTCAAGCAGAAAATTCCTCAATTCTTTGTTACAAAATGAACTCATGAGCTGAAGGGAAGGTATGAGTCACTGATCATCCTAAATCTGAGAGGATTTGTTTGCTTGCTCCTGCTTCCTTATTTATAATTTATTATAGAAAGCCCCTAAAAATTAACCCCTTCATCAATACATTAAGCCACAGGAAACTCCATTTTAGACTGGGTTACAGGAATATGGAAGTCCTTCCTTGAGATTCATGAACCCAGTTAGACACAAAAATTTATCACAAAGATAATTTGAAAGGCTTTTAAGTGACATAATAGGAACAACAGATCTTATTTTTCATTGGATAAAGCCATTAAAAATTGAGCATTTCATTTGGGGCCACTGTACATATATAGTGAACCAATTAGAAGAGATCCTGTCTGGATTACATGATGAAAATCTAGGTAATCCTCTGATGTTGACTTTGCATGAATCGTGGCTTCCATCTCAGAGTAAGCTAAGTAAAATAACCAGAACTGGGAAGTTCAGTTTGCTGGCATAAATTAATACCTCCTTCTTCTGTCTTTTCCTGGTAATAACTATCTCAGGAAAGGAAGCACATTTTATTTTCAACTTGAATCTCATTTCTGGCCTCATGCCCATTGGGCCTGGTTATGTTCAAGGACATTTGGGAATGTGTTAAGTGGCAGGTGTAATCACTTGCACTTTACACCTATGAGGTTGGGTGGGGATCAATCAGTGTCAATCTTCTGCACCCTTGGTCCAAGGTTGTGGTGTGGCAGGATGTGACTGCCTCACTCAATAAGGGTCACCTAGCTCTGAATGTACATCTCATCTTTATGTCAGGAGATTCAGAGATGCTAATTCTGACTCAAGAACTTATCTTTAGAAAACCAGTTGATTTTATTTTTCTCTGTTCGCCAAAGCCGCCATCCTGAGTCTCTGATAGTATTTTAAGGCAGTGCATATTGGTCATCAGAAGGACTACTGTCAGCACCTACTGCTGTCTCTAATAGGGAAAGTAGGATGTTCTCTGCCCATGGAGTCTGAGGCTTGGGAGCCTTGCCTGACTGTTTCCCCTGGAGATCCCAGATCCTCCAACTCAAACATGTACCTTACAAGGTTTTCCTTGGGAGCCAAAAACAACAATAAATAAACCATTCCTCTCCTGGGGCTCAGTAGGTGACAATCCTCATAAAGAAATAGATACGGGCGTTGTACAGAAAACTTCACTCTGAGCTGCCCTGCTGACCCAGGCATATTGGGGTAAGTGACCTCTAGAAGCATCTCCACCTGACTTATCTGGGAGAGCAGATGACATGGGATGCCTTGGGGCTGGCTCATCAGCCAGCTCTCCTGTGACCTCCCAGAGATCATAGATAACTAACATGCAAGTACCCAGGTGGTACCCACAGCACTTTGCCCTCACCAGCCAAGGACTCAACTGAGTGGAAACATGCTCTACCTAAGCCTATAATGATGGGCTTTGTTTTTGTTGTTTGGTCACTAAGTCCTATAGGACTCCTTTGTGACCCCATGGATGTGGCCCACCAGGCTCCTCTGTCCACGGGGTTTTCCAGGCAAGAATACTGGAGTGGGTTGTGTTTCCTTCTCCAGGGGATCTTCCTGACCTAGGGATTGAACCCACATCTCTTGCCTCTCCTGCATTGCAGAAGAATTCTTAACCACTAAGCCACCTGGGGATCCAGCAATGGGTTTAGGGAGCAGCAAAAACAACAGGGAGCAGGTACAAGGCGAGGAAGAGCTCTAGAGCCGGGTGCACAGAATTTGGGTTTTGATTATAGTGCTTACCATCCAAGTCAGTCAGTTCAGTCGCTCGGTCATGTCTGACTCTGTGACCCCATGAATCGCAGCACGCCAGGCCTCCCTGTCCACCACCAACTCCCGGAGTTCACTCAGACTCACATCCATCGAGTCAGTGATGCCATCCAGCCATCTCATCCTCTGTCATCCCCTTCTCCTCCTGCCCCCCAATCCCTCCCAGCATCAGAGTCTTTTCCAATGAGTCAACTCTTCTCATGAGGTGGCCAAAGTACTGCAGTTTCAGCTTTAGCACCATTCCTTCCAAAGAAATCCCAGGGTTGATCTCCTTCAGAATGGACTGGTTGGATCTCCTTGCAGTCCAAGGGACTCCCAAGAGTCTTCTCCAACACCACACTTCAAAAGCATCAATTCTTCAGTGCTCAGCTTTCTTCACGGTCCAACTCTCACATCCATACATGACCACTGGAAAAACCATAGCCTTGACTAGACGGACCTTTGTTGGCAAAGTAATGTCTCTGCTTTTGAATATGCTATCTAGGTTGGTCATAACTTTTCTTCCAAGGAGCAAGCATCTTTTAATTTCATGGCTGCAGTCACCATCCGCAGTGATTTTGGAGCCCAGAAAAATAAGTTACCATCCAGGTAACCCATGGCAAATTATTTGACCTTACTAATTCTTGATCTTCTCGTCTATGTACTCATTTGTTTGGCAAATGTATGTGTGCATGCATGCTAAGTCGCTTCAGTCATGCAACCCTATGGACTGCAAGCCTGCCAGGCTCCTCTGTCCTTGGGCTTCTCCAGGCAAGAATACTGGAGTGGGTTGCCATGCCCTCCTCCAGGGCATTTTCCCAAACCAGGGATCTAACCCACGTCTCTTATGTCTCCTGTATTGGCAGGTGGGCTGTTTACCACTAGCACAATGCCTACACTGAGCAACTTCTATGTGTGAGATGCTATTCTAGGGGTGAGGGAGAAATGAACAAAATTGCATGAAAAGTGCAGCCTATTTGGAAGAGACAATGAATAAAATAAAAGATGTTAGAGGGTCAAAAGGGTCTTAGAATAAAGCAGCACCTATTTCTTAAAATTGTTGTGCAGATTAAATAATACCTGGGCCTAACCAAGCTCTAATATTGCAGTTGGCACTACTATTCAGTTCAGTTCAGTTCAGTCGCTCAGTCGTGCCCGACTCTTTGCGACCCTACTATTAAGAAAGTACTGATAGGAAACAGAAACTATTTCTGCTTGGAGTTCACCTTCCCTAATAAGTTTCTAACCTACTAAATTAGGGGAAACAGCAGTTCAGAGGAATGAACTACAAGTCACACAAAATGTGACCTGTAGAGGGTCACTGCTGTCCTAGGCTTCCCACAGCCTTCCCCTTTCTCTTTCCATAAACCTGCCATGACCCAACCAAAGCAAGACGAAGGGACCTCTTCCCTAGTGCTGACTGCTAGGGAGAAGGTAGTCTCTTCTTGACCCATCTCAGGATATGATGCAAAAACAAGTTCTCACACCTTTTTCATTTAATAAGTTGTTCTGCTATCTCCACAGGAAAGCAATCATCTAACCATAATTATAAAAATTATGAAAATGGGGAATTACAAAGCCTCCAGCAGCCCTGCCTCGCACCGATGCCCCTTGACTTCAGAGGTACTCAGAGATCAAACACCCCTAATTCTATTATTTCCTCCAACCCCCACCTTCAGTCTCCTGCCCTTTTCTCCTGCCCCAAGGGTTTTGAAACTGTGGTCCATGGACCAGGAACACCAGCATCATCTGAAGACTGGTTATTTATTCAGAACTTCTGAATGAAAATCTTTATTTTAACAAGATAGGAGATTTGTTTGCATGTTGAAATTCAAAGAGCACTGCCGGGGGTCCCTTTCTCTTTCAGAGTGAAGACAGGATAGTAAATGTTAGCTAATGATAATAATAATCAAATAACAGAATGATTATTGCTACTAGTAATAATAATAATAGAGACCTCCCTGGTGGTGCAATAGACTGGAGTCTGCCTGCCAAAGCAGGGGACACAGGTTCGATCCCTGATCTGGGAAGATTTTGTATGCTTTGGAGCAACTAAACACATGAGCTGCAACTACTTAACCTGAATGCTGCACTATAGAATCCTATGTGTCTACGCTCTGCAACAAGAGAAGCCACCACAATAAGAAGCATGTGCACCATAAGAAAGAGCAGCCCCAGCTCTTCACAACTAAAGAAAGCCCACGCACAGCAACGAGACACAGTGCAACCAAAAATAATTATGAAAATAATAACAGGATTTATTGAGATTATACTACTTGAAAGAATATGCTAAGGGCTTTCCACTCCTTAGATCCTTTAACTAGTACCTGTCCTAGTATTTATCAATAAAACTACTGGATATGACTGAATTCCAGCCGAGCTATTTAAAATTCTAGAACATGATGCTGTGAAAGTGCTGCACTCAATATGCCAGAAAATTTGGAAAATTCAACAGTGGCCACAGGACTGGAAAAGGTCAGTTTTCATTCCCATCCCAAAAAAGGGCAATGCCAAAGAATGTTCAAACTACCATAGAATTGTGCTCATTTCACATGCTAGCAAGGTTATGCTCAAAATCCTTCAAGCTAGGCTTTAGCTAGCTTGAGTCAAGAACTTCCACATGTACAAGTCAGATTTCAAAGAGGCAAAGAACCAGAGATCAAATTGCCAACATTTGTTGGATCGTGGAGAAAGCAAAGGAGTTCCAGAAAAACATCTACTTCTGCTTCATTGACTGTGCTAAAGCCTTTGACTGTGTGAATCACAAAAAAACTGTGAAAAATTCTTAAAGAGATGAGAGTACCAGACCACCTTACCTGTCTCCTGAGAAATCTGAATGCAAGTAATGAAGCCACCATTAGAACTGAGCACTGAACAACAGACTGGCTCAAATAGGGAAAGGAGTACATCAAGGTTATGTATTGTCACCCTCCTTATTTAACCTTCCTGGAGAGTACATCATGTGAAATGCCAGGCTGGATGAATCCCAAGCTGGAATCAAGATTACTGGGAGAAATATCAACAACCTCAGATATGCAGATGATACCACTCTAATGGCAGAAAGTGAAGAGGAACTAAAGAACCTCTTGATGAAGGTGAAAGAGGAGAGTTAAAAAGATGGCTTAAAACCCAGCATTCAAAAAACTAAGATCATGGCATCTAGTCGCATCACTTCATAGCAAATAGAAGGGGGAAAGTGGGAGCAGTGACAGATCTTATTTTCTTGGGCTCCAATATCACTGCAGATGGTGACTGCAGCCGTGAAATTAAAAGACGCTTGCTCCTTGGAAGGAAAGCTATGACCAGCTTAGACAGCATATTCAAAAATGGAGGCATCACTTTACTGACAAAGGTCCATATAGTCAAAGCTATGGTTTTTCCTGTAGTTATGTACAGATGTGAGAGCTGGACCATAAAGAAGACCAGGCGCTGAAAAATTGATGCTTTCGAATTGTGGTGCTGGAGAAGACTCTTCAGAGTCCCTTGGACAGCAAGGAGATCAAACCAGTCAATTCTAAAGGAAATCAACTCTAAATATCCATTGGAAGGACTGATGCTGAAGTTGTAGCTCCAATACTTCGGCTACCTGATACAAAGAGCTGACTCACTGGAAAAGACCCTGATGTTCAAAAGAATGAAGACAAAAGGAAAAGGGGATGACAGAGAATGAGATGGCTAGATAGTATCACCAACTCAATGGACATGAATTAGAGCAAACTCCGGGAGATACTGGAAGACAGAGGAGTCTGGCGTGCTACAGTCCATGGTGCTACGGAGTCAGACACAACTTACTGACTGAACAACAAATCTAGTGCCCCTTGGTCTCAGAAAATTTCAGGATTTTCTCTCTCAGGATGTTTATCTCATTCCATGCTTCACATGGAGTTGCCTGAAAGTATAAACTCACAGAAAATCCAGGCATCAGGGAAATCAGGATCCTAGCAGGGCACAATGTCCACATAAATAATAATGAGAGACACTGGAGCTGCCAGAGGGCCAGATGATCAGGCATCTAACAGGAGATTTACAAGAATAAACGCTGAGGGAGCAGAGCCAAACAGGAAGGAGAATAGAGGAGGCTCAGCCCTCGGAACACGGAAAGAACCACTAGTGAGACCACCTGTCCTAGGTTCACAAGAACTCTTGAGATTGACTCATTCAAAGAGAGAGTGCTCAGCCTTCAATCTGCAGGTAAAGGTAATAACATCTAGAAACACACATACCAACTGGACTGAAAGTATGTAGGCAGAGTCAAGGGAGGGCAGGGACAGGCTGAGATGGGATTAGAACCCAGGTCTCTGAACTCCAAGTCCATGATTCTTCCCTCTACATCTTATCAGTGTTTGTACATCCTGTCACCCCTCAACTTGTAAGGACAAAAGCCCCCAAAATGGCAGAATACTACAGGAAGCTGTGGTTTGACAGGTGGCTGGCCCACAACAAATGAAGCCAAAGTTGTGCATTTAGTCTCCACTGGAGCCAAGTCACAGTGGTCTACGTCCACAGACACACCCCATAATGCTGTTTCACTGTCCTGCAACCAAGAGTAAGGGGCCACCAAGAAATGGGTGGGAAAGTGGCCACTGATGAGTATAAATGCTCCCTGCTACAACACACATCCTACTCCTGACAGCCCCCAGTACTGTCTTCGTGAATGAAAGATCATAGTGTCAGACCATGTTCTTCTTGAAGTCAGAGAGTGAATATTCTTTTTTCACTTGTACATTTCCATGATTTTATTAAAATTAGAGACTTAGGCAACCATCTCTACAATCTAGTTTTAGAACATTCCCATCATCCAAAAAAGTTCCCTTGTGCCCTTTTATAGTTCAGTCAAATTCTTGTGCACAACCTTAGAAAAACAGGGCTCTTTCTATTCATAACAGAGTGGATATTCTTTAATCTAAACAGGACTCAGTGTCGTGATTAATAATATTATGGGGAAGAAGTACTTGATAAGTGTTGTTTCTGGACTAAGCTGGTGAAAGGGTTAACTTTGCAATTTCTCAAGCTAAGTCTATTTTTACTCAGGCTTGTCCCACTGTTCAAATAAAGAAAAATGAAGGCCAAATAGATAGGATATTATCTCTCCTTCGTTGGATCTTGGAAGGTTTTTTTTTTTTCTGCTGCTGTTACAGCCCTAGTCCAACAGACACAAGCACATTGTGTATGCGTGTTAACCCCCTACTATACTGTAAGCTCATTATGGGAAGGCACAAGCTTGATCTTCCTTATATCTCATGGCAACACAATGTCTGGAACAAAACAGGACCCAGCAAGTAACTATTTAATTGGAATTGACTTTGAATTCTGAGGCCTCTGACCAGCTTGAACCCAGAGGCCAGCTGTGATAAACTCTACTCTAGGCTATACCTGTTCTCAAGACATTGTCTTTCTAGGTCATTGATCTCTGCTTATAGATATGAATGGGTTTTAGCAGCTCTTAATATCAGAACTGATGCTGAGGGTCAAAGTGTAAGCTCATTTGTGCTGTCAATTGCTATCTCATATGCTTAACCTAAATAATATATTGATCCTGATTGCCTGGAAATGCACTTGGAAAAGGGCTAGGTGACATTTCTAAGGAGAGACAAGATACTTTCAAGTAAATTAGAAGCATCAGAAGATTCTGTGCACAGAGGAGGAACTCACCTCAAAGGAGCAGCTCCTGAGAATGTGGGTTGACTTAAGCCCCTCTTATATTCCAAATCCTCTAATAACCTCTGACATCTAAGAGATATGGTTGCCTGCCTCATCACATGTGCTACAGTCAAAGTGCCAAGGGTTTTTGCACCAGACCTATAAAACACAAAGTGGTTGTGATTGTCAGAAAGACAAATGTAGAAAATACTGACTCACACGGAAAGCAAGTGTAAGTACCCAAAGGCTCAGGTTTGAAAGATGGTTGCTTTGGCTTTATAAATAAAACATAACCCCTTTTGTTTGGAAAGCACTCTGTACTTTTCAGACAACTTTCACTTCTCCTTTTATCCCAATAGTACCTGCCATAACCCTGTGGCAGAGAATAGGCCATCATAGTTATGCTCAGATGAGACATGAGGAAATTGGGGGTCCAAAAAGATGTGCTGGTTTGACCAAATTCACACAATTAGATCATGTCCAACTTTCAACTACAATCAGGGATCTTTCCATTGAGTCTCACAGGTTGTAATCCTGGAGAAAAACATAGTCTTAAGAAAGGCAGGGCAGTCCAGGGCATGTTAGTTCTATGCATGCGAGTTTAACAAGTGATTGGGAGGATTCATTCATTGGATCTGCCTGTAGCTTAAGCTCCAGACTTAATAGTCAGGCAGATAGCAGAAAAGCAAGAGCTACCAGGAACCTGGATTCCCAGAGGCAAGTCAAACACCCAGGGGTAGATTCAGGATTTATAGCCTGAAGCTTATATAATTTAGGAATCGCTCTCTCAGAAAAGAATACAAGTTGACAAATTCAAAGTTAAGTGGAAAAGTGAATGTTTGTTTAGAATGAGAACATGCATCACAATAAATTACATATTTTTAAAAAGCTGACACGTATCACAAACACCCATTTTTTTTAACTTTTAAAAATAACCTAGTACTTTTATTAATTGTCTGACAAATCTCTCCATTGCTTTATTTCCCATACATTATTAAATGCATACCCACCTCCTCAGACAGCAGTTATAACAGTTTCAATAGAGAGAATAGAAACATAATTTAGTCATTCCTCTACATAATTGATGAGCATTTGTTTTTTATTATTGATAATTTAGAGAAGTTTCTTTTGACTTCATAACTTGTAATTAGCAATGACATGTAAATTTTTAGAGTTGTTGACAAATCTGGGAGAGTTCCTGTCAAGTTTCTTTCATGTGAGCTGTATGATTTAAGAATTTTTTATTGGAAAGCTTGTAACTCTGTATATCTCAAATCTTGTTTCTCCCCTACTAGCCACATCCATCCAGTAGCAGACATCACAGCACACCTTCCTGTTATAACTTCCAGCCCTACAACTTTGGATGCTGATTTGGGGGCACACTAAGGTGTAGAAATATTCCCAGAAGCCATTCCTACCCTGGGGCAGCTGGCAATAACTTAACTGTGCATGGAAATGACAGTGACCTATATTAACAAAGTCACTATACCCAGACTACATGTCTCATTTCTTCTCCTTAACTGGATTCCAAATTGCCCAAGGCATTTCAACATCTCCCAATACAAAGGGAAGTGAGATACTGTGGAACCTGAAGATAAAAGAGAGTGATCTTAACCAACTGTAGTTTAAAAAAAATTTACTATGCAAAATGCATAATCATGGGACTGTATAACAGGTCTCTCCCCATGCCATAGAATAAGCCTCTACTAGTGAAAGTGTTAGTTACTCAGTCACGTCTGACTCTTTGCGACCATACACTGTAGCCTGCCAGGCTCCTCTGTCCATGGAATTCTCCAGGCAAGAATACTGAAGCGGGAAGCCATTCCCTTCTCCAGGGAATCTCCCCGATCTAGGGATTGAACCCAGGTAGGCAGATTCTTTACCACCTGAGCCACCTAGTGAGAAACTCTGCAAATGGCCCTTTTGCCCATTGGTGATTTTGCCCATCAGTAAACTGAGATTGCCAGTCACGTCTACTCCTCTAAGAGGCCATAGGCTTGGCCTGGATGAGCAATGAATTCACGGGGACTAAACACTGACTTTTTGATCATGATCCAGAATGTCTGGTATCTACCACACTCATTCTCAGCACAAGGTGTGGGATAAAATACCAGATCAATTGAAACCATGGGAGGTAAAAAGCCCTTTGAGCTCCTTGAAGTGAAAACGAGGAAACACACATCGGAGAGGAGAAAAATAAAAAGGCTGTTTTGCATACTCGCTGGGGTCTGCTATAAGGCCTGCTTCACTCTGGTGCTGAAAGGCAGGTCAGTGGATCCCATTGTACCCTGGCATCCTGGCTTTCATGTCCCTCCATGCTCTGGGCCTTACGACAGATCTGGATAAAGGCCTTCTCCTTCCGACCAGGGCAGCTGCCTAGTTCCACTTTACTCTGACAAATCTCCTACAGCCCCAGTAACGGCTGCCACTCACTGCTTCTTTAAGGGTCTTAAC
Source organism: Capricornis sumatraensis (assembly GCF_032405125.1). NCBI lineage: Eukaryota > Metazoa > Chordata > Mammalia > Artiodactyla > Bovidae > Capricornis > Capricornis sumatraensis. The sequence continues at coordinate 66,243,377 of NC_091082.1, forward strand.
AAAACCCGCTTATACCTCCTGGCATGGAATCCAGCTACAGCAGGGCAGGTTTTACCGAGTGTGTCATCGCAGGATTCTGTGCCCGTCATTACATGGCTCCAGCTGCCACCACCGCCTTTCTGCTAGGACTAAGCTTTGTGTGATTCTCTGCAGAGTACAGACAGGGAGTGGAAAGACAGATGTAGAAAAGACAGAGGTAGAGAGCGGGAAAAGACAGGGAAAAGTTAGAGAAAATGGTATCAAGTCCCTAAGGAAATCAGATGTTCTTTTAACTCAGCCAAAGGAAAGATTGAGCTTATATTTTTAAGCCTGCAGGCTGTTGGCAAGGAAAATAAACCTCCTAATAGACCCTGAATCCAATGACAGCAAGGAGGAATGGATGGAAAAGTAAGGACAGGTGAGTGGGGATGGGCGGAGGTGGGGGAGGTGGCTGGCTTTTCCTTAAAGGATACTAGGAGAGGAGTCCTCTGGATGCGGAATGTTGGTTCACTTAGCGATACTCAGCACCAATAGACTTCACTGATCTTGCCACAAAGGTTTTGGATCAGTGACTAATACCAGCATTTACACTAATGTAGAAATCAAATGGGTGGCTCTTGAATGGGTGGCTTTTGAGCCTGGAGAAACCATAGGGGAACATCATGGCATGTTAGACTTAAATGATTAGTTACTTCTGTCACCAGTATCAGCAGCAGCAGCAATACCACTTTTACCATTTTGATCTTTTAGATGGGAAAACCCTTCAAGAATAGGCTCCTTGTATCTCAAAATTCCCTTCTCACCCTAAGACATCTAATTAACAGACCCCTTGGCCCAGCAGCACAGAAATTCTTCCCACATAGCTCTCTCCTCTTTCCTCCACCACTTAAACATTCTTCCATGTATATGATTATATGCATTCTGGTATGAAGCCCTATATCATAGAAAAGCTGGCTTGAAACTCAACATTAAAAAATAAACTAAGATCATAGCATCTAGTCCCATCACTTCACAGCAAATAGGAGGGGAAAACATGGAAGCAGTGACAGATTTGATTTTCTTTGGCTCCAAAATCCCTGCGGATGGTGGCTATAGCCATGAAATTAAAAGAACACTTGCCCCTTGGAAGGAGAGCTATGACAAAACTAGTCAGCATATTAAAAAGCAGAGACATCACTTTGTTGACAAAAGGCATATAGTCAAAGCTATGGTTTTTCCAGTAGTCATGTACAGATGTGGGAGTTGGACCATAAAGAATAATTTAATTAAACAATTTAATTCTTCAGAGTGCCAAAGAATTAATGCTATTGAACTGGTGTTGGAGAAGACTCTTGATAGTCCCTTGACTGCAAGGAGATCAAATCAGTCACCCTAAAAGAGATCAACCCTGAATACATATCAGAAGGACCAATGCTGAAGTTCTTATACTTTGAACACTTGATACAGGGAGCTGACCCATTGGAAAATACCCTGAGGGCAAAAAGAAAAGAGGGCAGCAGAGGATGAGATGGTTAAATAGCATCACAGGCTCAATGGACATGAATTTGAGCAAACTCCTGGAGACAGTGGACGAGAGAGGAGCATGGTGTGCTGCAGTCCATGAGGTCACAAAGAGTCAGACACAACTCTGATTATATGCAACAAACAGGTAGGAAACAGAAGAAAAGGACAAAAAAGGAAACACTGAAGAAGTAGCAACACAATTTAAATCTGAAATTGCCTGGAACATGCCAGGCAGACACTGTTCATCTATGTTCTCAGAAACCATATGCAGATCACAAGCAAATGAACCCATGGTCCTTTTAACTAATTTTATACACCTGGTGTGGCTCTGAGGAAAAGCCTAATGGAGCCACCTGCTATGAACATGGAAGGAATAGCCCCCTTGGTGGTATTTCACCCCTTCTGCTTTTGCTACCAGTTTCAACTAGGGGAAGTAACGAGCAGGTGTAAAACAATAAATAAGTCATATACTAGGGGAAATATTATATGCAAAATAAATAGTAATGTTTGGATTTCATTCAAGCCTTCATTATTTTGTACTGAGAAATTATCAAGACGCATTGACCTACCCATCAAACCTCAAAATGTAATACACACTAAGCATCCTATGGCAAGAGACAGGGTAGATTAGTCAGAGGTACCAGGGTTTCCAGGCTCTGTCTTTTGCAGTGGGAATAGGAAGAGCCAGGTTTCTGCTGCCTGGGATTACAGGAGGGAGTGTCAGGTTTCAGCTCCCAGCCAGCTACCAGCAGTCAGCAGGGGGCAGGAGGAACAGCTGGCCAAACTGGCTTCCTGTTTGGAATATTCTCTGATCTTTGACTGAGCGACAAGAAGATGATGCTCCCACACTACAGTCAGAAAAAACAAATTATGCTTCTTCCTTCATCTGTCTGCCCTCACTAGAGGGGTTGTAATCAGGGACTGCTGACCTGACTTCCCAGCGGGGCCCTTTCCTTGAAGTCTCCCACCCTCCTGGCTCCTGCAGAGAGGTTGGTCTATTAGGCTTAGGATGACTCAGGATGAGACAGTCTCAAATTTTCCAAAAATTCAAGTGTAGATGAGAATTTGAAGGAGGAAAACATATGCAGTAGAAGAGACACTTAAAGGTAGCTAGAAGAGGCCTTAGCAACATGAATACATTTACCCATGTGGCCAATATGACTTCCTATACATGTGGCATCTGTAAGGGAAGGGGGCCATTTCCCAGAACTGAAAATGGAAAAATATGTTTGAGTGTGCCTAGCCATGAATGTCGGAGAAGACAATGGCACCCCACTCCAGTACTCTTGCCTGGAAAATCCCATGGACGGAGGAGCTTGGTAGGCTGCAGTCCATGAGGTCGCTGAGTCGGACATGCCTGAGTGACTTCACTTTCACTTTCATGCATTGGAGAAGGAAACGGCAACCCACTCCAGTGTTCTTGCCTGGAGAATCCCAGGGACAGGGGAGCCTGGTGGCCTGCCGTCTCTGGGTCATGCAGAGTTGGACACGACTGAAGTGACTTAGCAGCAGCAGCAGCCATGAGGGTACTCTTCAAGTCTGCAGGCACCATTCTTAAGGGAATTCAGTTTTAGGAGATTCATAGGGCTCTCATCTCTATTTCAAACAAAGTAGCAGAACCACTAGGATCACTAATAGACAGTCAGGCAGATAAACAGACTTATGGGGATTTGACTTCATGCAGCTGTGAAACCTGGTTAAGCAGGTTTCTTCTAAGTATCTATATAGCTGCTGTGGGAGCTAGGAGTCCATGGGGCAGACAGGCAGAAAGAGAGGGCAAGGAAGAACAAAGAGGAGCCCACAAGCTCACCAAGATGGAGTGAAATGCACATCAGTTCTTCCCTCTGGCCTTGGTGGTGTGACTGTACTGCAGAAGCCAAGGCCCTTTGTCATGGAGCTAAAAACGTGAATCTTGCCTAACAGTAAAACCTGTAGATCTAGAAGAAGGCAGGACAACTGAAGGCCAAAATGCTGTTTGATGCTGATGAGGTGAATCAGTAGACCAGTGACAAGGCTTGTGAGCCACAAATGGCTGCTCCTCCACTTACACCCTCCACTTTCCATACAGGAATCTCTCTTGTGGCTTATCCAACAGGAAACGTAGAGGAAAGGGAAGTCTGGGGAATGCAGTTCAGCCTACCACTTATCACAAAAGCACCATGCTCTCGAAAGTCTGTCTCTCAACAGGGATGGATTAGGTCCCGGGCTCAGCCTCTGCCAGTAGGCTGAGTGTCAGGGCATCACAAGCAGAATTTCTAGGCTTGTGGCACTGGCCCATCCCAGGACTAGAGGAAGGACACAGAAGAACAGCTGAGTAAAAGTTTCCAGAGTAACAAAACATGCCAAGGAACAGTGATGGAGAGGGAGGCCTGGCCTGACACAGCCTCTGCCTTCTTTTCCAGCCCCATTTGGACTAGTCAAGTGACCACGCACTGCCATGTCTCCAAGCCCACTGGCAGATACTCCTGTCTCCGCCTGTGCTGGGGACTTGGTCATTCCATCATTCAGCACTGACTGCTATAGACGGAGGCTTCAGCTCTGCCAGAGGAAGCCAACAGGAAGGCTCTCCTCATCCTCAATTTTCACTTTGATAATGACTTTCATTGCAGGGACTTACAATTAGCTGTCTTCTACTAATGCAATGATGAAAATGGAGGAAAACTGCCTGGGGTTGGATAGAAAAGAGTTATATGTTATGGCTCCAGGTTGGCATGCACAGAGATCATTAAACTCCTCATTAACTGAGCCGGGGCATTGCCAGGACCTCGGGCAGGTGTTCTGGGACTGAGCACGTGCGTGACTCCCCTAGGAGGAGCACAACCAAAAGGTGAGAGTGATGGTTGAGGGGGAGGGTGTCTAATTCCTTACACTCCTCTCAGTGAGGCAGGCCTCAGAAATGCCTCTTTCCCTCGAGATCTCTTAGAGAACGTCAGCTATTCAATCCTAGAGAAGCCTGTTTCAGCACAACAGACATGCACCCCGACGCTGATGCTCAATCTAACTTACCAGATGGCATTGAAAAGTCACAGCTTCCGTTTTTCTTACCCTGACAAGGTTTGAGAAGGGTAGAAATAAAACACTTCTTCCAAGTGAAATAGTGTCTATTCTGGCACCGTGGAGGCTTCATTCCAACACGAGCACTCAGAGGCTTGCATATGCCTGTGTGCATGTGCCGGAGTGCCTGTGTGAACAGAAGGCTGGGAGATGGTGTAATTCCTAAACCTCTACACTCCTGTGGTGTCCTTCAACCTCTAATGCTGAAAAATAAAAAGCATAAGTCACAGAATGGGCACAGAAAACAGTCACAACACGCATCAGGGAAAAGCAAACTAAGTGTCCAAGGACTTAACTCAGAATCAGCCTTCACAGCCCAGAATATCAACAGCATCTTACTCAACAGCCTTAAGAAAGTTAAGCAGCCGAAACAGAGATGGCCTCAGAGTTGGAGTTCTGTTCTCAGTGGTGCGGTACCTTCTCTAATAAGTCAGTTTATGTTGTTGTATATTATGAATTGCTCTGCAAAGCAGTCTAAATGTGGTGGGGTTGGTGGCAGGGGGAGTCTGTTCAAGATCGTCAAAGATTCTAGAGCAAATAGTAAGTTGTGACTAGCAGAGGCTAAGGAATTGTTAAACTGTGGCAGAGTAGGCAGCAAGAAGTTTAGAAGGCAGAACTGGCTTAGTTTCAACTCTGCTACTTTGGGCCAATGATCAGAGTGGATCCTGAGCCTCAGTTTCCTCACCCATAATATATCCAGATAACATCATCCATGCCACAGGGATTTTTTTCCCAAGTAAATAAGAGACGAGGTATGCATAAAACTATACCTGACAAAGAAGAAATAAAGTATCTGATATTCCACTATTGATAATAACTACTACTTCTCATATTTATACAATATACATGAGGAGGTTAAGAATATTTTCCAAAGTCATATTATTATAAATAGAATAACTAAAACTTCAGTTCAGGCTGTTGACTTCAAAGCCTGAATGTTCATTTCATCCCATTCTGCCTGCCTCCCCATGTTGGCCACAACAGTCAAAAGCAGGCATTTCCTCACTCAAATTTCTGGGGTGAGGTTTTCTCAGATCCATGTCTTTGCATAAATATAAGTGGAGTAAGTTTGATATTCATATCACAAAGCTGTGAAGGTTATATCTTTTGGCAGGTTACTTGAGCCTAGATTTCAAAACTTTTACCTGCCCTGAACTGCTCTTTAACCTTCAATTCTGGACCCTATATGTACCTCTTGGTAGAATAAGTCCTTAATGCTTTTCTTAGTTATCTGGGACCTCCAAGACCACCTCCTTGAGCTAGTCTCTAGTAACAGTAGCCCCTTAATCCTTTCTGAGATGCAGCCTTGCCTCTCAGGATAGCTAACATTCTGTGGCTTTCCACATGAGATCAATGTACTCTAGGTCCTTCATTCTTTGTGTCTAACTCAGCAAAAAGCACTGGAGCCTTTGCTCCTGCATTGGCCACAGTAGGGGAAACACTTTTCCTTCTTCTTGATAATCCATGTGGAGTGATGGACAAGGTGTCTACCAAGCACCAACCTTGATCCACTGTGAGCAAAGCTGATCCTTGCATTGGTCAGAGCAGAAGGAGGATGTAGCCAAATATGGCATCATTAAACTGGTCAACCAGCTGCAAGACATTACCAGCTGCCGTGTTAATCATTAATGAGGCAGACAGTGCCTGTTGCCTGTGTAGTGAACCAAACATTATGACTTGGGTTTTCATTTCATTTAAAATTAACTCACTGAATGAAGAATCGGCCCCCAGCTTGTGAGAGACAGAGCTGCTGGCACAAAGAGGGGACTGGCAGGCCAGAAGTACAAAAGGAACAGAAAGTCCCTCACTGATATGATCCAACTGTATGTAGGCCATGTCTTTTAATTCAATTCGATCTCAGCTCCTCAAAGCTGCCGCTCAAAATATTTCTGTGTTCCCAAGCAGCCTCCACGTGTCACAGTTCCTTCCTGCCATGGCACGTGTTGATGCCTCTCCAAATTACTTTTACTATGTCTTTAAATCTAGGCAAAGTGAGAGTAAAGTCCTACTCTTTATTTTTGGATTGTAATTTTCCTCTTCAGGAAAAGCAAATGAAACTTTTTATTACGTATAAACACACACAAAAGTAGAATAACCAATGAACCTTGATGAACAAACCATTCTTCAATCATCATCGACCTTTTACCAGTCTTGCCTCATTCACCTCCCCAAATATGTTGCTTTTGTTTTTCCTGGAATTTTTTAAAGCAAAACCTAAATATCACCTCACTCTATTTAAAAATTATTTATTATGGATCTCTGATAAGGAGCTTCCCAGGTGGCACTAGTGGTAAAGAACCCACCTGCCAATGCAGGAGACATAAGAGACACAGGTTCAATCCCTAGGTCCCTGGAGCAGGGCACAGCAACCCACTCCAGTATTCTGGCCTGGAAAATTCCATGGACAGTGGAGCCTGAAAGGCTACAGTCCCTAGGGTTGCCATTACCCATTTATCTATGCCTGTATTACCACTATGGAATTATCAAGCCTAACAGAAACTAACAAGTGTTTATTGTTACCATCAAATAATGAGAACATATTCAAATGTCCCTGTTTATCTCAAAGATGTCAGATTATAATCGGTTTTTCTATTCAGGATCTATACAAGGTCCACACAGTGCTCTTGATTGTTAGATTTTATTCCATAAACTGCTCCTTTCCTTTCCTCACTCTAATCCTTTTTCCCAGAAAAGTTAGTAAAACTGAGCGCTCTGTTTGCTAAAACATCCTATATTCCAAATTTGGCTGATTATTTCCTCATAGTGTTATTGAACTTGTTCTTCTATTCTCAAGTTTCCCATACACTAAAAGGGCTTCCCTGGTGGCTTAGAGGTTAAAGCATCTGCCTGGAATGCAGGAGATCCGGGTTCGATCCCTGGGTCGGGAAGATCCCCTGGAGAAGGAAATGGCAACCCACTCCAGTACTCTTGCCTGGAGAATCCCATGGAGGGAGGAGCCTGGTAGGCTAGGCTATAGTCCATAGGGGTCGCAAAGAGTCAGACACGACTGAGTGACTTCACACACCATAAACTAAAGGTTAAAGCTGGAGATTTGATTAGACTCAAGTTCAGATTTTCTTTAAGTGAAAATCATTTATAGAATGTGCTATATAGTTCTTCCTACATCATGTCATAAGGTACATGATGTTTGGAGTATTATCTTTAGTGATGATAAGACTTCCAGTGGGAACAGAGAATCCCTCCATTATATCACCCTTCTTTTTCACCTAAAAATTATGTACCACTTGATCAGCTGATGATCTGTTGTATCATTAGCAGTTGAGAATGGGAATTTTCAATCCCATTACTCCTTGCATCTATTAATGAGAATTTTGCAAAGAAGAACCTGTCCTAGCCAGTGATATCCCTAAATACAGTTCCTTTAGGAAAGACAAGATAATTGTTTAATTCTTTCCCATTCTTTGATAATCTTCAGAGTAATAAGTTATGTCTTAGAAAGACCTAGTAGTGACCAATTTTATTTTTTTAAATATTAAAGTCATGAGTTTTTATATGTTTCATGTGTTTCAACTAAAATGTAGCATTTTTTTTTTAAGTGATAAACTTGTCCCAATTAATTGGGCTTCCCTGGTAGCTCAGCTGGTAAAGAATCTTCCTGCAATGCTGGTTCAATTCCTGGGTTGGGAAGATCCAGTGAAGAAGACATAGGCTACCCACTCCAGTATTTTTAGGCTTCCTTGGTGGCTCAGACAGTAAAGAATAAGCCAATTGGGAGTACCCTTGAGTTGGCTTCTTTGTTCTTTTGACATGACCATTAGGTTTTTTTAAATATATTTTTTATTGTGATAAAGTGTGTGCATAAAATTTGTCACTTGAATCATTTTAAGTGTACAAATCAGTAGTATTAATTGTATTTCAATATTGTGCAACCATCACCACTATTTCCAAAACATTTTCACTACTCTAAACAGAATTAAACATTGATTAACAGTAAAGAATAATTCCCTATCTCCACTCCCAGCCTCTGGACTAAAATCTATTTATGTCGGTATGAATTTGCCAATTCTAGATATTTCATATAAATGAAATAAAAAACATTTGTCCTTTTATGTTTGGTTTAATTCACTTAACATAATGTTTTCAATATTGATCTATGCTATAGTATGGCATGTTTCACCTATGTTCACTCCTTTTTATGGCTGAATAATATTTTACTGTATATATACACCACAGTTTATCCATTCATCTGTCAATGTACACTTCATAGTTTCCACCTATTGACTATTGTGAATAGTGTTGCAATGAACACTGACATACACATATCTGTTTGAGTCCCTTGTTTCAATTCTTTCGAACATATATAACAAGGAGTGGAATGCCTGGGTTACATGGTGATTCTGTGTTTAACTTTTTGAGGAGCTGCCAAATTGTTTTTCACAGCAGTTGAGCCATTTTTATATGCCCACCAGCAATATATAAGGGCTCCAATTTCTCCATATTCTCAACACGACTCATCAGTCTTCAATAGCTTGCCAGCTATCTGGCACACATAATGCTCAAAATCATCTTGTACATTTATTACCCTAAACTTTGAACCAGCCGTTTCACTATGAAGTTCTCCTCCCTTTAAGTTGAGAATATATTTAAAGAACATAGACTGGATAGTGGGGTGCTCAGAGATGCTATATTATTGTTGCTCCTGGGTCATTTCAATTAACAGAGATATTTACATTATTAACAGAGATTATTCAATTAACAGAGATATTGTTTAGGTGCTAAGTCATGTTCGACTCTTTCATGATTCCACGGACTGTAGCCCACCAGACTCCTCTGCCCATGGGATTTCCCAGGCAAGAATCCTGAAGTGGGCTGCCATTTCCTTCTCAGGGTGATCCTTCCAACCCAGGGATCAAACCCACATCTCCTGCTCTGGCAAGCAGATTCTTTACCACTGAGCAGCCAGGGAAGCCTGATATCTACCCTCTGGTGCTCCTTTAATTTTGAGGTTTTCCAACTGGCAAAGTATTTTTTGTTTGTTTGTTTGTTTTTAAAGCAAGAATAGGATAATAACTATTTGGGGTTGACTTTTTGTTTTCTGTTTCCATAAAAATTTTTAAATTATTTGTTCTAGTTCTGTGAAAAATGTCATTGGTATTTTGACAGAGATTGAACTGAATTTGTAGATTGCCTTGGGTAGTATGGTCATGTTTAACAATATTGATTTTTCCAATCCAAGAACACAGTATATCTTTCTGTTTGTGTTGTTTTCAGTTTCTTTCATTGGTGTCTTATATTTATCCAAGTACAAGTCTTTTGCCTCCTTAGGTAACTTTATTCCTAGGTATTCTTTTTGATGTGATGATAGGTGGAATTGTTTTTTTAATTTCTTTCTGTTCTTCTTTTGCTGGAGTATAGGAATGCAAGAGATTTCTGTGTAATAATTTTGTATCCTGCAACTTTACCAAATTCATTGATGAGCTCTAGCAGTTTCATGGTAGCATCTTTAGGATTTTCTATGCATAGTATCATGTCATCTGTAAACAGTGACAGTTTTACTTTTCCAATTTGAATTTTTTTTCTTCTCTAATTGTTGTGGCTAGGACTTCCAAAATTATGCTGAAAAAAATAGTAGTAACAGTAGGATCTTTGTCCTATTCTCAATCCTAGAGAAAATGCTTTCAGCTTTTCATTGTTGAGTATGATGTTAACTGTGAGTTTGACATATAAGTCCTTTATTACTGCCCAAGTAGCCAAACAGTCTTGAGATAGAAAAACAGAGCTGGAAGGATTATACGCATCAGCTTTAGGCTACATTACAAAGCTACAGTCATCAAAATTGTATGGTACTGGCACAAAAACTGATACAAATACCAACGAAACAGGATAGAAAGCCCATAAATAAACCCAAGCACTTGTGGTCAATTCATTTATGACAAATGAGTCTATGATATGCAGTGGAAAGAAGAAAGTCTCTTCAATACATGGTGCTGGGATAGCTGAACAGCTACATGTAAAAGAATGACATTAGAACATGCTCTAACACTGTATGCAAAAATAAGCTCAAAATGTATTAAAGTCCTAAATATAAGGCCAGATGTTATAATATTCCTAGAGGAAAACATAGGCAGAACACTCTTTGACATAAATCACAGCAACTTTTCTTGGATCATCTCCTAAAGTAAATAAAACCGGAAGATAAACAAATGGTACCTAATTAAACTTAAAAACTTTTGCACAGCAAAGGTAACCATAAAACAAAATGAAGGAACATGGCGCGTCGGGGCCAGGGGTTCCTGGTTGTGCTCTCAGGGGTCGCCATTGCAGCTGGGAATGCTCGTTTCGTGGGCTCCTGGGTCCCCGTCGATCAGCATCCAGTGAGCAGAGTGGAGGGCTGTGGACCACAGAACTTGGGCTCTGGAGCATGCAAACTTCAAGAGTTGTTCAAAGGGTTCGTTGTCCCTGGGCGTGTGGAATCTTCTACACAGGGATTGAACCCGTGTTCCCTGCATCGACATTCTGAATTGGGATCCTTCTTGGGGGCACACACATCACTCAGCCAAGATGGATTCCAGCGAAGTGGATCCTGGGAGTAGGTCATCCAGAGGACCCAAGACATGGTGGTTACTAATAGACTTCCCACAGTACTTCTTCATTCCACGTGGACTCCTTCAAGGGCAGTGAGCATTGCAGCTTCCCTTGAACTTCGTCTGGATTGAATGACAACAGGCTCAACTTTTCATTCACTTGTATGACTATGAGCAGTTTGACCAAGTTGAAGAAGATGACTCGTTTGTAGTCTTCCTCATGAGCTCATTCCATCTACTGGCTTTAAAATCATTTAGTACAGAGCTTACCATCTAGGTGTTCATCCAGTGTTTTGTTTGCTTATCATGCAGGATTATTTTAAAAGGAAAAGTATGTGTGTATGAGTTAGAGCTCTGATCCCAAGAGTCCATGTAGAAGCTTCCCCTGAGAAATGTATCATTTTTGCACCAATGCTACTGAAATGTGTGAATGTGGTATACCACGCGTCCCAGTAAGTGTAAACAGCTTCACATGCTACTTATTTGAAACGACCAGTACTCATGACATTCCATTCGTCTGAGGACTAAATATAGCCAACTTAGGCTGTGTTTGCCAAATAGACTTTGAAGCATTCTTCACACAGTCCTTCATCGATGCCAGTTTTCAGATCGAAGAAACCCTTGCTCCGTGAAGTTTGTGAACACATATACTCATGTTTTGTTTGAGATTTTAAAGTCATTCTTCAGTTTTGTTGGAGGAATGGTTCTGTATATGCCCCATGGATCCCCAAATCCACTGATGTTCATGTGTCTTGGGGCTTCCCAGGTGGTTCTAGTGGTAAAGAACATGCGGAACATACCCACGCAGGAGACATAGGAGATATGGATTCGATCCCTGGGGCAGGAAGATCTCCTGAGGGTGAGCATGGCAACCCACTCCAGTATCCTTGCCTAGAGAATCTCATGGAGAGAGGAGCCTGGTGCGGCCTAGTCCATATGATCCCAAAGAGTTGGACACGATGTAAGTGACTTAGCACAGCACATGCTTCATTGTCATAGCTAATATAATGGAGATGACATAAAAAGAAGCACCAGTGGGCAAAAGTCAATATCCATCACTTTTCAACTTTGGAATGTATTGTGATATTTTAGGTCCATATTTGTATGACTTGATAGTTGGCGAATCGATGCATATGAAGGCCTGATTGTGTTATATGCATGTTGAGGGAAGATATATTTTTATGTGGTTTGACATATGGGTCCCATTTCATTCGTAGACATCTGCATACTCATCACTTATCATCATTTTTTTTTGAAAAGACCATTGTTTTTAAAGGTTGTTGTCTAACCAGGAAAGATGCTTGAATTCTTGGGCTCCTTAGAGGAAGAATTCAACCCGGGGCCATTGATGAGGCTTGATCACTCAGAGCTTTTGTGTCGCAACGTTTTATTAAAGTATAAAAGAGAGAAAGCTTCTGACATAGACATCAGAAGGGGGCAGAAAGAGTGCCCCCCTACTCATCTTTAGCTGGATGTTATCTAGCTACTAGCAGTCTACTCATTAGAGAAAGGAATGGCAGCAGACCCCTCACCCACAAGATATATGGAGATGACCGTGGCACCAGGTCAGTCATCCTGGGCCATAAAACGATTGATATGAGCAAATAGATAGCTTCATTCACATAGATCAGGAGAACCATGTATGAGTAAAGCATATTGGTTTGTCAAGTCAGTTCTGAGCCTTTAGGCAGAACCTACTTGAAGATAGAGTCTAGGGTAAATACATAGTACATTCACATAGCTTAAGGCAAACCTTTCCATAAGAAAAATGCCTTGGTCAGCTCAAAGTATAAGAAAAGTGAAGTTCAGGTGGAACCAGGTGTCATTATAGAAACACAGAATTGTAAGAGAAAACCTCTTTTTAAATTTGTATCGAGAAGGGGAAGAAAGAGAACAGCTTGTTTCCTCCTGCCTCGGAAGTGACAGATAACTGTCTGACACTTGCACCCCGTTTCCTCCCTTTGGAGACCCCTGGCCTTCCTGGCTGTTACCCTCTCAGTTTCATTCATTGAGTGTTTTCTGCCTTGTGAAACATTGGGCATAGAAGTATGTGTTTATTTAGGGGTATTTCATCCAATTTCATTTAAATGCATATGTGAATTAGAAAGTTTGACATGCCGTTGCTTTGTATACCGATTGGGAAATGTGATTCTCCAAGTTTAATTTAGTTTTTCATGTTCATTTTTCTTTTTAGGGGTACAAAGAAAAATAATATGACTGTTAAGATCAGCTTTCGTATATTTTGCCAAATATGAATTGAGATCACATCGATCGGAGATGAGTCTGTGCATGAAAGCCCTAATAACTAATGTTAATTGACTTCACTACCATGGGATGTTTTCCTATCTATTGAGGATTTACTTCATGTATTTCGATTTTAACTTTCTGTCTTACAGCCTTGTTTGTAGATCAAAGCTATTTGAAATTGTCATCTGGTTTTCAATGGCTTGTGAGGTTATTCATGAGTGGTTTATAAAACCGAATGGATTGTATGTAGCCATACTTTGTTGTCATTCTATGAATTTGAAGAATGTCTGAAGAATGTCTGCAGTTATGCCTTAAAGATTCATACAATTGATGTCCAATATTTATCTCAATAGACTTGCTTTCAATGTGTAGTTTCCTATGTGTATGTCTTTCTTTATGGATTTGGGTAGAACTTGTATTGGAACACTGAAAAATCTGTGATATCAACCATGCTGACCTTCTTTCTGGTGGTCATCATTAAGATTTTTACGCTCACTGTCACTTTGTCCAATGATATGGATCCTAGTGGAAACAGGTGCTGTTCATCCTACTTTTGTGAAGATTGAATTCATCACAGAAAGTGGAATGTGTTGAAATATTTATGGTATAAATATATCTTGTGTATATAATTTTTTAAAAAATGAAAAGATAAACTACTGAATGGGAGAAAAATATTTGCAAATGGTATGACCAATAGGGATTAATGCAAAAAATATAGGAACAGCTCACACAGTTCAACAACAAAAAACAAACAAACAAGTTTAAAAAAATGGGCATAAGAAGTGAATAGACATTTCTCTAAAGACATACAAGTGGCCAACAGACACATGAAAAGATGTTTAACATCATTAATCATCAGGGAAATGCAAATCAGAATCAAAATGAAATATCATCTCACACCTGTCAGAATAGCTATGATCAGAAAAAAAACAGAAATAACAAGTATTGGCAAAGATGTGGAGAAAAGGGAAACTTTTCCACTGTTGGTGGAAATGTAAATTAATGCAGCCACTATGGAAAATGGTATAGATTCTCAAAAAATTAAACAGAGAACTACCACATGATCCAGCAGGTCTTTTCTGAAAAAAAAAAAAAAAACTAATTTGAAAATATACATGTTACGCAATGTTCATAGCAGCCTTATTTACAATTGCCAAGAAGTGAAAGTAATCTAAATGTCCATCCACAGAATGCAAACTAGTACAGCCACTATGGAGAACAATGTAGAGATTCTTTAAAAAAACTGGAAATAGAACAGCCATATGACACAGCAATCCCACTGTTGAACATACACACAAAGGACACTAGAATTGAAAGAGACACGTGTACCCCAATGTTCATCGCAGCACTGTTTATAATAGCCAGGACATGGAAGCAACCTAGATGTCCATCAGCAGACGAATGGATAAGAAAGCTGTGGTACATATACACAATGGAATATTACCCAGCCATTAAAAAGAATACATTTGAATCAGTTCTAATGAGGTGGATGAAACTGGAGCCTAAAAGGGAAGTAAGTCAGAAAGAAAAACACTGATACTAACACAAAGCCTTTGACTGTGTGGATCACAATAAACGGTGGAAAATTCTGAAAGAGATGGAAATACCAGACCACCTAACCTGCCTCTTGAGAAATCTGTATGCAGGTCAGGAAGCAACAGTTAGAACTGGACATGGAACAACAGACTGGTTCCAAATAGGAAAAGGAATACATCAAGGCTGTATATTGTTACCCTGCTTATTTAACTTCTATGCAGAGTACATCATGAGAAACGCTGGACTGGAAGAAGCACAAGCTGGAATCAAGATTGCCAGGAGAAATATCAATCACCTCAGATATGCAGATGACACCACCCTTATGGCAGAAAGTGAAGAGGAACTAAAAAGCCTCTTGATGAAAGTGAAAGAGGAGAGTGAAAAAGTTGGCTTAAAGCTCAACATTCAGAAAACGAAGATCATGGCATCTGGTCCCATCACTTCATGGGAAATAGATGGGGAACCAGTGGAAACAGTGTCAGACTTTATCTTTTTGGGCTCCAAAATCATTGCAGATGGTGACTGCAGCCATGAAATTAAAAGATGCTTACTCCTTGGAAGAAAAGTTATGACCAACCTAGATAGCATATTGAAAAGCAGAGACATTACTTTGCCGATTAAGGTCCATCTAGTCAAGGCTATGGTTTTTCCAGTGGTCATGTATGGATGTGAGAGTTGGACTGTGAAGAAGGCTGAGCGCCAAGAACTGATGCTTTTGAACTGTGGTGTTGGAGAAGACTTTTGAGAGTCCCTTGGACTGCAAGAAGATTCAACCAGTCCATTCTGAAGGAGATTAGCCCTGGGATTTCTTTGGAAGGAATGATTCTAAAGTTGAAACTCCAGTACTTTGGCCGCCTCATGCGAAGAGTTGACTCATTGGAAAAGACTCTGATGCTGGGAGGGACTGGGGGCAGGAGGAGAAGGGGACGACAGAGGATGAGATGGCTGGATGGCATCACGGACTCGATGGACCTGAGTCTGAGTGAACTCCAGGAGTTGGTGATGGACGGGGAGGCCTGGCGTGCAGCGATTCATGGGGTCGCAAAGAGTCAGACATGACTGAGTGACTGAACTGAACTGAACTGATATTGTACAACTGTAACATATAATATTGTACAGAAACTATACTTAAATTTAAAAAAAAAAAGAATATTAGAGTTATAGCAAAGACGAAATCCAGGGCACTGACAGTACAATGTAGGCTCAAGTTAAAGATCAAATTAAGAACATGGTTATAAGACTTCAAGACTTCAGAAAGATTTATGATGGTGTCCCATAGACACCTTTAGCTAAACATAAAATCTTCTAAGGATCTTTCAGGCATTGTACAAAAGCAGCTAAAAGTGGAAAGAGGTCTATCTCAAAGAGATTTGCCGGTGTGGCTTTGTAAAATGTATCCCCCAGTACGCTTCATAGAAAACTTATAAAATTTTTAAGATAACTTTCCTAATAAAAGCACCACAAGTTTTAACTGAAATGCAGAGAGAGAGCACATAAAACTTCCATGGGCATAAAGAAGGCTAAGAAAAAAAAATTCAGTTGAAAAATAAGACCATTTACTAAGAATACCTCAGAGATCATAGCCCAGATCCCAAACAACATAGTCAAAATCTCCAAAGAAGTAATCTCAAAAAGGAGAACTGGGATAAATCATGGAATGTTCCATACTTCCTCAGAGTAGGTAGTACTTGGATATATGGCCAACTGTATTTTAGAATGACTATGGACCATTGACTGCTATGTTCTTTCCATTTTCCTCTTTTTAAATGGGAGTAACTGCTGTAGCTATTCTATTACTGTCTCATTGTTTTACACTGGATGGCTGTGGGGTGGGGGAGTATGCTTCTCTCCAGATTGAGAAGAGATGTGCTTGAGAAGCTTCATCCACATCTCGACTTGATGCAGGTCCCGAGACACAGGAGTTGCTCATGATGCCATAATTGGAAAAGACTTTGGTGACCTTGGTAGGGGTGTGTGGTGTAGTTTTCACATAGGATGGATGTGAATTGTGGTGGTCAGAGGGAAGAGTGATGTAGTCTCCAAGACTGCCACCATCAATTCTTCTTCTCTTGTACATATATGCTATTCCACATACTCAGTGGTGATATCTAGGCTGAACTTGTGACTTACTTTGTAAAATACAATGCATCGGAAATTATGGTCTAGGGAATTCTCAGGCATTTCAATGGTTAGGACTTCATGCTTTCACTGTCAAGAGATTCAATCCCTGGTTGGGGAACTAATACCCCTCAAGTCGCACGTCATGGCCAAAGAAAAGAAGAAAAGGAAAAGAGAAATTATGGTCTAGGATTTATGAGTCCATATGTTTAGAGAACTTTTCGTTTCCACATCTCTGTTGGAAATCAGACACCATAGGATAAAAACCCAACTACCCTAAGATCATTCCTCTGTGAAGAAGCCTAGGTTAGCAATTTGGAGAGGGCCTATAGAATAAAAGAAAGATCAGTCAACCTCCAACTTTTCTGGCAAACCACACTGGTGAAAGCACTGTAATTTTGAGCACCAAATATAGGAGTAAGGAAGCCATTTTGAACATTCGAAGCCCAGCAGACTCCACTTGAAACAGAAGAACTATTCAACTAAGCCCAGCCCAGATACAGAATGAGGAAAAATAAGTTGTAACTCTTTAAACCCTCTGCTTGTGAACCTTACTAAGCAGCAATAGGTAACTAACAGATAGTTAACTGCAAATAACTAAAATGCAGATTGAATAAGCTCATCATTGTATATATTTTTCCTAGCATGTCCACTTTTTCTTTTTTTAAAAAACAAGTACCATTGCTCCTTGAATTCCCCACATAGTCATGCATGTTGTTCACTTTCTCAGTGTCCTTTAATGTATTTCTTATAGTCATTCTAAGGTTCCTCATCTGACCATTTCAACATTCTGGCGATCTGAGGGTCTATTTTTATTTATTCTTTATTATGTATTACATTTTTGCTTCTTTCATTGTCATAATTGTTCCTATGTCAGACATTGTGTATTTTTTAAAAATTGACTGAAAAGTAAATATTACTCAAAAAATAGTACATCCCTTTTTCTGTCAGTCCACTATTGTAAAGATGTGTTTCCATCTAATCTGTATTAAACTGGCCTATGTTGTAACTTTAATTATATTCAGTTTACAACTGTATTTAAATATTTTGAGGATAGGATTAGAATTTTCCTTTAGCATAACATAGGATCTGAGCACCAGCGAGGCTTCAAAACAAAAAAATTATGTTTTGTCTCCCAGTTCCTAACTTTCTGAACCATGAAAGATCTCTGCCCTGCAGCCTGACTGTGAGCTTTAGGGGTCACTGGGGAGCGATCAGTTCTGACTTTTCAGCCCTAGTTCTGACTGTCTTAGCTCAGGACAACTCCCTGTACTGACGCTCTGTCCCCAGTTTTTGGAGCGTTGTAGCAATGGATTCAGTAAAGACCTGAAGTGTCTAGGAGAGGTTTTTTCCAATTTTGCTTCCCTTTCCCCAGCCTTCCATGCATTTGGCAAAGAGCCATGAGAGACTTAGTGGGCCTTAGAAGAATTTTCACAAATTCTCCTGCCCTAATGCCAGCCTTCAGTGAGACACTGCCTTGCACTCAGGAAAGGCCCAACGTGGGTACAGGATTTGTTCAGTTTATTTGCTTCCCACCAACCCTCATCAGCAACTATATTGCATTTGAGAATATCCCTGCCTTTCATTTAGGCAGATCCTATCTTTCTCAGGGGACTTTCTCTCAGCACCTTTGCCCGATCCCCCACCTTTGACATCCTTTCCCTGTGTATTAGGTGAAGACTCAGAACAGAGTTGGAAGGTGGGTACCAACATGCTCTGTGATTAAGGATACCATCACACCAGCACCCATGCAGTCATTCAAATTCATTAACAGTTCGCTTGATTTTTCTTTACCCTTGTCTATGGTGGAGTCTTCCCTTTCCCACTGTTCTTCCAGTGATGAACACAGCCATGTGTCTCCTTTCTCCTCAAATATAACTCCTTGAGGTTTCTTTTCATCTTCAGCTGTCTGATGGGTTTTTTTTTTTTAATTACAGTTTATATTTTCCTCAGTCTGTTCTGGATGCTTAGATAGTCAATGAAAAAGGAAGCTGTATTTGAACATGGATGGAACTAGAGATTATGGTACTAAGTAAAGTAAGTCAGACAGAGAAAGACAAATATAGCATGATATCACTCATATGTGGAATCTACAAATGAACTTATTTACAAAACAGAAGCAGACTTCCAGGTTCTGAAAACAAACTTATGATTATGAACGGGGAAATATCACAGAGAGGGATAAATCAGGAACTAGGGATGAACACATACACTGAAGAAGTGAAGTGAAGTGAATTCACTCAGGCATGTCCGACTGTCTATGACCCCATGGCCTAAGCCCACCAGGCTCCTCCATCCATGGGATTTTCCAGGCAAGAATATTGGAGTGGGTTGCCATTTTCTTCTCCAGGGGATCTTCCTGACCCAGGGATAAAACCAAGGTCTCCCGCATTGCAGGCAGATGCTTTACTGTCTGAGCCATCAGGGAAGCCCGAACACATACACTACTTTTTATAAAATAGATGACCAACAAGAACCTACTGTATAGCACAGGAAACTCTACCCAATATTCTGTGATAATCTATGTGAGAAAAGAATCTTAAAAAGAATGAATATATGTATATGTGTAACTGAATCACTTCGGTGTATGCTTAAAACAAACACTTTGCAAATCAACTATGCTCCAATAAAATTACAATGTTTTCAAAAAGGAAGCTGCATCCAGAAGTGATGATATTTTCAGACTTACTATTGACTTAGTGAGTTTCAGTTTTACAAAACGCACTTTCTCCATCTGTAAGACAGCTGCCACCTACCACTCAAAGGCTGTGAGGGTTACACAGTAGACAACAGGGAAATGCTTAGAAATGGGAAGGGGTGAAATGCCTGTTTTGCGTTAGGCACAGCCCATGTGCTTGTCTGCTCCATCTCCCTTTGTCACCATATTCACGTCTCTGACATTTTTTCAGTCAGTTCCTCAAAAGTGTGACACTGTCTAGCCTCTGAAGACACTGTTCCCTTTGCTAGGAACTCAAGCTTCCTCTTTCCTCTTTTTACCTTGCTACCACTTTGTTTAAATATCATTTCTCCCAGAAAACCTTCCCTCATTAGCCCCCTCCCCCAGTTAAATGTTTCCTCATCGTGGTATGTATCATTCTGTATTATGATTGTATATCATCATGTATACATTCCTCACTGGACTATAAGGTCTCTGAGAGCAGGAACTAAGTGTGTCTCCACTCACTCAGTCGCTTCCATCAAGTCTCTTGATAACCCTATGGACTGTAGCCCACCAGACTCCTCTGTCCATGGGATTACCCAGGCAAGAATACTGGAGTGGGTTTCCATTTCCTCCTCCAGGAGATCTTTCTGACCCAGGGGTCAAACCCACTTCTTCTCATCTCCTGCATTGCAAGCAGACTGTTTACTGCTGAGCCACCGGGGAAGCCCAAGCATGTCTTACGAATCACTGTTTCACAGACTATAATAGTCGTATATTGGGGCACATAAGAAGCATTTGTTCATAAATGAATAAATGACTGAAGGAATAATTCACTCTGAATAGTTCTATTTCTTCACTTAAAAAGTATTTGTCATAACACCTATTAGGTACATAGCATTGTGAAACAATGTTTATACATGTACAGCTCCCAGCCTCAAGGAATTTACATCGAGCTGGTAAGAACAGAGAAACACATAGGAAAAGCTAAATAACATTCAAATAGTCAATAAAAAAGATAGTCATATAGAAAAGAAAATTTCAATCATGAAAGGTAAGATCAATTATTTTAAGACTCCAAAGTGGCTGATAGAACAAAGGACACAAAATCTGAGAATGAGCCTTTATGTTTGGCAATTAAGAGGTTAACAGTAAACTTTGAGAGAGGATCTTCAGAATTTAGTGACAATAGAAGCCAGATTGCAGGGCATTTGGAGTGAAATAGTGAAGAAGCCCAGTCCGTGGGTGGCATTCACATATTCAAGAAGTTTGGCAAGAAGAGAACAGAGGACCATTCTTTGGAGGCAATCGATCAAGCTGCTTTAAAGGCAGATGGGAAGGATCCCACAGAGAGGAACAGAGTTTTCAAATACCCAGGAAAGGCAGAACACCTGATAGAACATCATTCTGAAAGAGGAAATAGGGACCAACACTACTTCTTGGGGCCAGGGGTAAGCCTAGGAAAGAGAGACATCTTCTCCAAGATAGGAGAAGGAGGGCAGAGACTCTGAGGAAGCAGGTGGAGAAGAAGAACATGCCAGATGGTTTCCATGGCCTCAGAAATGCACAAAGCAAGACCATTTGATGAAAGGGCAAGAGGACTGCTAATGTGGGAAATTTAAGGAGAGTAGACGGGGTGTGCATGCACGCATGCTCAGTTGCTTCAGTCATGTCCAACTTCTTTGCAACCCTATGGGCTGTAGCCCACCAGACTCCTCTCTCCATGCGATTTTCCAGGCAAGAATACTGGAGTGAGTTGCCACACTCTTCTCCAGGGGGTCTTCCTGACCCTGGGATCAAACCTGTATCTCCTACATTGCAGGTGGATTCTTAACTACTGAGCTCCCAGGGAAGCTGAAGAGAGTGTAGAAGAGCTAATACGCAGAAGCAGCCTTTCTGAGAACATGGTCTCTGTCAGATGTCTTATACTCAGCAGACAGCAGATGTACGAGGGACACCTGACGTAAGACCTTCCACTGTGATGAAGCTGCTTTCTTCCAGACAGGCTGATGTAGAGCACTTTCAGGAAAGGCAAAGTCATGCTCAAGTGCATCCTAGAGCAGAGTAGTGGAGAAAGGAAGGGAAATGAAACCCAGAGAAGGGTTGCATCAGATCCTAGGACACAGGAGATCAAAAAAGAGAGATCACATACCTATTCAAAAAGATAAAGACCAAACTGAGTAGTGAAGACTGACACAAGAGCCCAGAAGCAAACAGAGGAAAGACACTGCACAACCAGCACAGTTCAGGAAACTCTACTATTTCACAACATCCAAGGCTGTTTGGCTAGATTCTATCAGGCTGTCCACAACTGTAGTCACTTTCTTTTTAGAGTGTTTGAAAGGTGTCCTGGGCCCTTAGCATCAATAAACAAGCAGGTGGCACCAGAGAAAAGTGTCACAACCAGCAGGGTTAAAAGTCAGTGTCAGGACTCTAGCATAAGACACATTTACAATCCTGCAACAGACTAGAGCACTGAGGTATTACCAAAGCAGGACTGGTAAGAGGAAAGACTACAGTCCTGTATAGTCCATGGAATTCTCCAGGCCAGACAACTGGAGTGGGTAGCCTTTCCCTTCTCCAGGGGCTCTTCCCAACCCAGAGATTGAACCCAGGTCTCCCACACTGCAGGTGGACTCTTTACCAGCTGAGCCACCAGGGAAGCCCAAGAATAATGGAGTGGATAGCCTATCCCTTCCCCAGGGAATCTTCCAGACCCAGAAATCAAACCGTGGTCTCCTGCATTGCAGGCAGATTCTTTACCAGCTGAGATACCAGGGAAGCCCACAAAGGGAAGAAGTCGAAGGCTTTACACTAGAATTGAGATTCGCTTTGACGATTAGTTCATGAGGAAAAGGTAGAGTGGCCATTTATTGGAATATGAGACTGAGAGGTGAAGGACTAGAATTTTTTAAAATGTGACAAATCTTGGGCCTCTCTTCTAAGTAGTCACAAAGGTCAGATTACATGAGTTCTGGACACAGAAGGATTGAACCAGAGGTGCCCATGTAAAAGCTCACGATACGGTGCAGATGGGTTTGGATACAGCATCCCAGGAGACCTGTTGGCCAGGGTGAGGCCGCACACAGATTCATGAACTAGACCTAGAACCACAAAGCCAGGGGAGTGGACGTAACCAGCACAAGCCATGCACAACTGAAAGCCGCTGGCCAAAATTAGGCAGGCATCCTATATATAGCCTATAGGAACTATAGGCTATAGCAATGAGAGACATGAAAATCAGTCCATTTTAAGATTGAAATACT
This sequence comes from Capricornis sumatraensis, assembly GCF_032405125.1. NCBI lineage: Eukaryota > Metazoa > Chordata > Mammalia > Artiodactyla > Bovidae > Capricornis > Capricornis sumatraensis. The sequence continues at coordinate 66,266,284 of NC_091082.1, forward strand.
GAGCAGGAGTTGAAAGGGAGGTACATGCATTTATATGGCCAAGGGTCTGAAACACAAGATCAGGCCTGGAAAGATATTTCAAAGGAGTGATCTGGGGAGACATGCTTGCCCAGAGCCAGGACATTATGCTGTAAATAAGATGGGATGACTGTGACTATCCATGAAGCAGTCTTGGTCTGTCCCCAGTTTTTAAAGCCTGTGCCAAGCCTGAAGATACCTCCATAGGGGTATATGGTATAGGAATCAGGAGGACATAAAGGATTCAGCACAAGAAGTTTCTTAAGTGAGGTCATGTGGTGTATTAGTGGACCTGGGCTATATTCTGGAGAGACTTTTTGAATTTTGAAATAGGCATTGGGAAATAGTTTGGTGGGATGACCGGAGCAAACCATTCAAATGTGCAGTAGACAAATGTAATTTTTTTTGTTATAAAATGTTCATTATCTTTCGTAGTGAGGAAGTATCCTTCCACCTGTGGGTTTGGGTCAAGCGCAGGCGATTCACAGTGCCTCCCTACATCTGCTATTACAGAAGCTGAAAGGAGCCGGATCCTGCTTCCTCCCATACCATTCTAGAAAGTGGGCACTGACCTTGTGCTCAGCCATCCAGACTCCAGGACTTTGAATCCTGAACAAATAAGACAAGGAGCTAGGATGGGTAGAGGCTCTGATAAGGGCCTTGATTCCTTTGAATTTTCTAAGCCTAGTCCTGACCTCATCAATGCTCTGAGCACTTTATGTTCTTCCAATGTAAGTCCTTTCTGCTTATAACTACCAGAGACAGTTGCTCTCACTTGCAACCAAAACCCCTAACTGAAACATAGTGTGGTGGTCAGAAGGATGAGAGCAAGGGCAATACTGATGTAACTGATCCTGAAATAGTAAACGTTAGACTCAAAGTCAAGAACACAGAGAAGGATGTTTCTAGCTGAGGTGAAGCCAAGGAGTCACAAGCTAAGAAAGCTTCCGGTATCAATGGGTTTTGGAGAGGGTGAGACCATGTATAAATTTGGGGAGCTTCAGAAACATTGAGGGTCTGGGAACATACAGAGTTTATTGTCTAGCAAGGAAAATTACATGAATAATTACCATAAAGCATGATGTGTCATCATTAAGAATATGAACTTTGGAGTTTAAATATCTACGTTCAAATCTCACCCTTGTGAGCTACATGCATTCTCTAAATTTCTTTATTTATAAAGTGAGGTAATAATACATACATGGAAAACAACTCAAATAGTGTAGAAAACCTGGTATGTACTCAAAAACTGGAATTTCTTTTTTTTAATTAATTTATTTATTTTAATTGGAGGCTAATTACTTTACAATATTGTTGTAAGCTGTTCTATGGAAGCACAAAGTCATTCACCTAACCTAGTCTTAAAATAGGGATGGAAACTATTGGTAACAACAAAAAAGGGGGGGATATTTAAACTAAAACCTGAGAGATAATAACAACAATAGTGATAATGACTAACAATTATTGAGCTCTTTCCATATGCCAAGTATATTACCTCCTTTGTTCCTTACAAGAGTTCGAGGAGACAGACACCACTATTACCCCTATTTTGTGGATAAAAGTACCTGCTGCTCAGAAAAGTTAAGTGCCTAGACCCAAATCACTATGCTACTTAGCCAATAGGAAAAATGAAGGGTGGGAGAGAGACGAACGGATCAGCACATCAAAGAATACTCAAGTTTCTGATCTGCAGTTACATGAAATCCCTCAGTGCCTAGATCCTGCCTTCACCCTATAGACTGGAGGTATTTCTTTGCCCACAAACATACTCAGTTATATAACAAGATGTTCAGAGGACACAGTTCCTTAGATGAAATTTTGCTGCCATCCTACTTTTCAGGAGCATGTATTTTTCATAATTGAAGAGTAACTGATGTAGTTATTGATGATGATAAAATTAATCTATTTTTCTTAATAAGATTCATGTCAGAGAACCTCTCAAAGCTGGCTCATAGAGAACTTGCTCAGTTTATTCATGCTTCTGATGCAAGTGAGGAAAAAAACATGGTCAAATGCCCTCCCCTTCTGTTCAAAGAGAGGCCACATTTGTCCTACACACTAATCAAAGAAATGTGTTACCATCTTGCCCAATTTGAGCCCTGACTTCATTACTAAAATACGGTGGCTGCTGAGGTGGGTGACTGGGGCAGCTGTTCAACATATGCCTAGCAACACTGAACAGCCCTGCTAGTCTCGGAAATGAGGGATGCTCTAGCCCTTAGAAGCTGAAGGGGAAATTGTAAGTAAGCATAAAGTAATTACCTACTTGGAACCTGTCCAGGCCATGTTCAATGCAATTGAAAGCTTTTGTCCTTGATGCCAACCTTCCCCAGCTTAAAGAGGTCAGAGAACTTGGACTATTTTCACCACTCTGGGCTGCAGAGACCTGATCTGCTTTGAAGATCTGTCTGAAATTCACTGAGGTCGCAGAGGGGAGGGATTACCACCTTCCCAGCCAAAGAACATCCTGTCCCCTGAGAGTTAATATCATTTCAAATGCTCTTTGGTTCATGCTAAATAGTGCTGCTTTCCCTCGGTAGTGCCGTGTAGAATGCCTTCCACAGATATTATCCTACTGAGCAGCACAATAACCCTGGGATGAAAACGGGACATTTATTCTTATTCCCAATTTACAGGCAAGGAAACCTGAGGTTAGAGAGGGTAACTGATTGAATAAGGATGCAGTCATGGTCTTCTGAGTCTTGTCTTCTGGGCAGTCCTGTCTTTTCTTCTTTACTTGACTTTCGTCTATGATTCCCCACTATCGTGATTCATTTTATGTGTAAATTCGATTGAACCAAGGGGCACCATTATTGAACATTATTTCTGGGTGCGTGTGTCTGTGAGTGTGACTCTGGATGAAATTAGGATTTGAGTTGATGGGCTCAGTAAAATAAATGGCCCTCCCTGTTGAAGGTGGGCTTTACGCAACTTGTTCAGGGTCTGGATTAAAAAAAAAAAAAGGGAAAGGAAGAGACGTTTACTTCTTTTCCTTCCTGTTTGCTTGCTTAAGCTGAGACATCAGTCTTTTCCTGTCCTTGCACTGGGGTTTGCACAGTGGTTCCCTCAGTAGTCAGGTTATCAGGCTTAGGTAGCAATTTCACCCCGTTTCCTGGGTCTCTAGCTTACAAACAGCAGATGGTAGGACTTCTCAGCCTCCATAATTGCATGAGCCAATTCCTCACAATAAACCTTTTTCTATAAATATCTACTTCTATTTCTTTGGAGAACTCTGATAATGTAGCAACCAACCCTCATTTGGAGACAGTCAAGTTCTCTTTCATTTGCCTTAAAGGTCTTTAAGAAATAGGTCAAAACAATTATTTCCAAAATAAAAGTCAAGTAAAGTAATATTTTTAAAGATATACATTTAAGCTTCCAGATCTAATGAAAATGAAGAGTTTGTACCTGCTGACTCCTCCTTCAAATTCAGCCCTGGAGTATATGAAGAAGTAGGAGGGAAATATGAATCTTTGGAGCTAATAAAAAGCATGCAACTCTCATAGGAGACTGAAGGATGTTTGAACTGGTGTGTGTGCACGTGCTAAGTCACCTCAATCATGTCTTTGCAACCCTGTGAACTGTAGCCTGCCAGGCTCCTCTGTCCATGGGATTCTCCAAGCAAGAATACTGGAGTGGTTGCCATGTCCTCCTCCAGGGGATCTTCCCAGCTCAGGGATCGAACCTACATCTCTTATGTCTCCTGCATTAGCAGGCGGGTTCTTTACCACCAGAACCACCTGGGAAGCTCATTTGAACTATACGTGGGGAGTATATTACAATTAAAGACAAAAGGCTATGAGAGGTAGCAGTGAGAAGGTATATTGGGGAAAAGCTTTTTACTATCGCTCTTAACTTCCACCCTTCATTGTTTAGAGACAGTTTTCACCAACTACTTCCCTGCATAAATCCTTTTACATTCCAGATCACTGGTGCTGGCAGTAAAGCCAAGGAAGTGCAGGTGGATCCTGGGGTGAGGAGATGCTGAAAGCAGGGGCAGCTGACCAGGAACTCTTGAAAGGCCACTGATAGAACATGTGCTAAAACCGTGTGCATTAGGAAAAGGCACTCCTGCCTCCAGATGGGCAGGCCTCATAGCAGGGTAAACAGCTTGGGGGAGAAGGTGTATGGCAGTGCCTGTCCCCTCTCTCCTACAGTGGGGAAAAAGGAAAGTAGGAAAGTGAAGTTGCTCGGTTGTGTCCAACTCTTTGCAACCCCGTGGACTGTAGCATACAAGGCTCGTCTGTCCATGGAATTTTCCAGGCAAGGGTATTGGGGTGGGTTGCCATTTCCCTTCTCCAGAGGCTCTTCCCGACCCAGGGATCAAACCTGGGTCTGCCAAATTGCAGGCAGACACTTTACCATCTGAGCCACCAGGGAAGCCTCCTATAGTGGAGGCCACATGCTTAATTATGAGCAGCAGCCCTGCCCTTCAGTGTCCTGATCCCCACTCCTCCTTCAAACCCCCATGCCTGGGAGAATTATAAACTGTGGAGTGGAGACTGACAGCTCGGTGCTGCTTCTCCCAGTTATTCATTTTAGAGGAGAAACTCTGCCCAGGGGAGAGTCAGTGAAAGGGAACGACACAAAGTGCGTCAGTGGCTCCTATGGTATTATGCCCTGGGGCTCAACATATCTCATTATTTTAAACATGTCTAACTAGATGGAGACTAGAATCTAATATTTGGCCTTTCCCAACAAACATAGCTGACATCCACAGTAGAGCATGAGCTTACAAAGCTGAATATCTAAGATCCAGTAAAGAAAGACAAAAACAGACAGTATACACTATCTGAAGCAGAATCTTCTGAACAAATAGAAGACCATAACATTACTATAACTATGCTTACAGAGATGTGGGCAGATATCAATAAAGCAAGAGTAGGAAATCTTAAAAGCAACCAAGAAAGATATGATGCAAAACATATAGCTGAAATGAAATTAATAACAGGATGGAATCGAGCTAAAGAAAGAAATACTGAGTTGGAGGATCAAAATGAGAAATATTTCCTAAAAGCAATAGGGAAGAGTAGTGGGACTTCCCTGGAGATCCAGAAGTTAAGACTTTGCCTTTCAATGCAGAGGGTGCAGGTTTGATCCCTGGTCAGAGAACTAAGATCCCACATGGCTCACAGTCAAAAAATCAATACATAAAACAGAAATAATATTGTAACAAGCTCAATATAGACTTTTAAAGGGTCCATATAAATATTCTTTAAGAACAGACAGAAAATATAGAGAAAAAATTTAAAGCTGAGAAATATGAAGGATAACAGTATCTCAGAGGAACAGGGTAGAGAAATGGAAAGGAGAAACTACTTAAAGAAATAATGAAGATAAATATTCCAGGTTTCATGAACAGATAAAGAAAAAAAAAACCCATACCTAGTCACTTTATATTAAAGAATATTAAAGCAAAAATATATTAAATGGAAGGTAAAAAATCATTCTAAATACCCCAAATCAGGCTAAAACTAGAATTTTCAAGAACACTGAAAACAGATGAAAATGGAATACTTTATGAAGACAAAGCATAATTTTCAAGCACTGAAAGGAAAACACTTTCAAATCTAGAAAGTTATCATTCAAATATGAGGGCACAGCAAAACCCTTTATGACTATATAAAACTTCGGGAGGTTTCACATGCAAAACTCCCCCGCTTAAACACTCTTTCAGGATTTTCAAATATGAAAAAAAAAAATAGACATGCTGCAGGAGCTAGACAAAATAAACATAGCTCAATAAATCAGGGAGGAGTACAAAAGGCCAGAGCAGAAAGGTCTTGGCTTCTCTATTCTCGGGGACACACCAAAACCGCTGCACATGGAGCACCCATCTCTGAAAATGACCTACAGACTAGAAGAAAAGATTTCCACATCTAAAAGTAAGAAGAAAAGTCCACATTGAAACAGAAGGGAGGGCAGTTGCAGTCTGGCTAGTTTCATACCCTCAACTCAGCAGTCCACAGGTGGGAGGAGTATCACAGCCACAAAGGTTCCAAACCCTACATCAGGCTCCCAGCCCAGAGGACCTGCACCAGGGACATGAGCCCCCATAACATCTAGCTTTGGATACTAACCAGGCTTATGTCTGGGAGAGGGCTGTAGGAAATTGAGACTCTTTTCTTAAAGGGCACACACAAAACGTCACTCACTTCAAGTCTCATCACAGAGGCATCAGTTTGAAAAGTGCCTATGTTATATGTGAAGAAAATTAATAATTTTAGGGCATGTGCCAGCAAGGCAGACCTGCTGGAACTTTCTTCAGGTACAGAGGCACTGGCAGGGACCAGTTATGTTTGCTCACCTTCTACCTAGCTGACCCAGCAATGGCAGGTGCCATTTTTCACTCTCCCCATCTACCTAACTACCACAATAAACCCCACCTTGGATTTATCTGAGGACCTGCCCTAGTTGGCGCTCCTCCAAAGAGGTCTTCCACTCCACCGCACTCAGTTGAAACCAGGGCTTCTCCAAAGCAATGCCCCACTCATCACTCAGGCAAGTGCCCTCAGCTGGCACCATACTCACTCCAAAGCAGCTCCTATCCCAGTGATTGAACTAGTGTACCAGCACCCCAAATAGTCAGAACCAGGACTTACGGCCAGCAGCACAAGGTCCAGGCCTAGCATGCTGACATGCCTACAGCAACTGCAGCTCAGCAGTAACAGGTGGAAGCCCACATAGGGGACATTTCTGGAACACTTGTCTCCAATGGCCAGGGGAGACTACACTGCTGGGCTCCATAGCATACCTTCTACATACAGCTACTCCTATAAGACCAGGAAATGTAGCTGACCTACCTGATACATAAACACAACACAGAAAGTTAGGCAAATATGGAGACAAAAGAAAATGTTCAAAGTAAAAGAGCAGAACAGTTCAGTTCAGTTGCTCAGTCACGTCCAACTCTTTACAACCCCATGGACTGCAGCATGCCAGGCCTCCCTGTCCATTACCAACTTCTGGAGTTTACCCAAACTCATGTCCATTGAGTCGGTGATGCCATCCAACTATCTCATCTGCTGTTGTCCCCTTCTCCTGCCTTCAATTGTCCCAACATCAGGTTCTTTTTAAATGAGGCAGTTCTTCACATCAGATGGCCAAAGTATTGGAGTTTCATCTTCAACATCAGTCCCTCCAATGGACACTCAGGACTGATTTCCTTTAGGATGGACTGGTTGGATCTCCTTGCAGTCCAAGGGACTCTCAAGAGTCTTCTCCAACACCACAGTTCAAAAGCATCAATTATTCAGTGCTCAGCTTTCTTTATAGTACAACTCTCACATTCATACATGACTACTGGAAAAACCACAGCCTTGATTAGATGGACCTTTGTTGGCAAAGTAATGTCTCTGCTTTTTGATGTTGTCTAGGTTGGTCATAACTTTCCTTCCAAGGAGCAAGCATCTTTTAATTTCATGGCTGCAGTCACCATCTGCAGTGATTCTGGAGCCCCAAAAAATAAAGTCTGACACTGTTTCCACTGTTTCCCCACCTATTTGCCATGAAGTGATGGGCCCTGATGCCATGATCTTCGTTTTCTGAATGTTGAGCTTTAAGCCAACTTTTTCACTCTTCTCTTTCACTTTCATCAAGAGGCTCATTGGGTCTTCTTTACTTTCTTCCATAAGGGTGGTATCATCTGAGATTATTAATATTTCTCCCAGCAATCTTGATTCCACTTGTGCTTCATCTAGCCCAGCACTTTGCATGATATACTCTGCATATAACTTAAATAAGCAGGGTGAAAATATACAGCCTTGACGTACTCCTTTTCCTATTTGGAATCAGTCTGTTCCATGCCCAGTTCTAACTGTTACTTTTTGACCTTCATACAGATTTCTCAAGAAGCAGGTCAGGCGGTCTGGTATTCCCATCTCTTGAAGAATTTTCCACAGTTTATTGTGATCCACACAGTCAAAGGCTTTGGCATAGTCAATAAAGCAGAAATAGATGTTTTTCTGGAACTCTCTTGCTTTTTCAATGATCCATCTGCTGCTGCTGCTGCTAAGTCACTTCAGTCGTGTCCGACTCTGTGAGACCCCATAGACAGCAGCCCACCAGGCTCCCCCATCCCTGGGATTCTCCAGGCAAGATCACTGGAGTGGGTTGCCATTTCCTTCTCCAATGCATGAAGGTGAATAGTGAAAGTGAAGTCCCTCAGTCATGTCCAACTCTTAGTGACCCCATGGACTGCAGCCCACCAGGCTCCTCCATCCATGGGATTTTCCAGGCAAGAGTACTGGAGTGGGGTGCCATTGTCTTCTCCATGATGATCCAGCGGATGTTAGTAATTTGATCTCTGGTTCCTCTGCCTTTTCTAAATCCAGTTTGAACATCTGGAAGTTCATGGTTCACATATTGTTGAAGCCTGGCTTGGAGAATTTTGAGCATTACTTTACCAGTGTGTGAGATGAGTGCAATTGTGTGGTAGTTTGAGCATTCTTTGGCATTGCCTTTCTTTGGGATTGGAATGAAAACTGACCTTTTCCAGTACTGTGGCCACTGCTGAGTTTTCCAAACTTGCTGGCATAGTGAGTGCAGCACTTTCCCAGCATCATCTTTCAGGATTTGAAATAGCTCAATGGGAATTCCATTACCTCCAGTAGCTTTGTTCATAGTGATGCTTCCTAAGACACACTTGACTTCACATTCCAGGATGTCTGGCTCTAGGTGAGTGATCACACCATCATGATTATCTGGGTCATGAAGATCTTTTTTGTACAGTTCTTCTGTGTATTTTGCCACCTCTTAATATCTTCTGCTTCTGTTAGGTTCATACACTTTCTGGCCTTTATTGAGCCCGTCTTTGCATGAAATGTTCCGTTGGTATCTCTAACTTTCTTGAAGAGATCTCTAGTCTTTCCCATTCTGTTCTTTTCCTCTATTTCTTTGCACTGATCACTGCAGAAGGCTTTCTTATCTCTCCGTGCTATTCTTTGGAACTCTGCATTCAGATGCTTATATCTTCCCTTTACTCCTTTGCTTTTCACTTCTCTTCTTTTCACAGCTATTTGTAAGGCCTCCTCAGACAGCCATTTTGTTTTTGCATTTCTTTTCCATGGGGATGGTGTTGATCCCTGTCTCCTGTACAATGTCACAAACCTCTATCCATAGGTCATCAGGCACTCTGTCTATCAGATCTAGTCACTTAAATCTGTTTCTCACACAAGACAAAAGTTCAGAAAAAGAATGAAATGAAACAGAGATAAGCGATCTTCCAGATGAAGCCTTCAAAACAATGTTCGTAAAAGTACTCACCAAACTCAAAGAATGGAGGAACAGAATGGGAGCTTAAACAGAAATAGGTCTTTTAGAATGTGCTTGAAGTACTCTTGCCTGGGAAGCCCCAAGGATGGAGGAACCTGGTAGCCTGCAGTCCATGGGGTCGCTAAGAGTCAGATACGACTGAGCGACTTCACTTTCACGTTTCACCTTCATGCATTGGAGAAGGAAATGGCAACCCACTCCCGTGTTCTTGCCTGGAGAATCCCAGGGACGGGGGAGCCTGGTGGGCTGCCATCTATGGGGTCGCACAGAGTCGGACACGACTGAAGTGACTTAGCAGCATGGCCTAAAATAAATAAATATTGTTATAGATCAACATATATAAATCCCATGTGTTCTTAGTTACTTCAGTCTTGTCCAACTCCCTGCAACCTCATGGACTGTGGCCCTCCAGGCTCCTCTGTCCACAGGATTCTCCAGGCAAGAATACTGGAGTGGGTTGCCATTTCCTCCTCCAGGGGATCTTCCTGACCCAAGGAACAAACCAGCATCTCTTATATCTCCTGAATTGGCAGGCAGACTCTTTACCACTAGCACCACCTGGGAAGCTTATATGAACTCCATAGTAACCACAAATCAAAAATCTGTAATAGATATACAAAAAAAAGAAAGAAAGAGAGAAAGTAACACAAGCATACCAAGAACTAGAAGAAATATTCCTATAGTTTTCAAGGAAATCACAAAAGACCAAATAGGCAAACCAATCTTGAGAAAGAACGAAGCTGACAATATCACATTCCTGATTTCAAACCATACTACAAAGCTATAATTTTCAAAGCAATATATTACTGGCACAAAAACAGATCAATGTAACAGAATAGAGAATCCAGAAATAAACCCTAGCACATATGGTCAATTAATCTGACACAGAAGCAACAATATACTATGGATAAAAGACAGCCTGTTCAATAAATAGTGTAAAGAAAACTGAATAGCTGCATGCAAAAGAAGGAAACTGGAAACTTTCTTATACCATATACAAAAATAAACTCAAAACGTATTATATATTAGCCTTGACTCCATAGAACTTCTAGAAGAAAAGGGCAGTAAACTTTTTATCAATCTCATCAATATATTTTTTTGGATTTGTCTTTTCAGGCAAGGACAACAAAACAAAAATAAACAAATGGGACAACCTAAAAGCCTTTTGCACAGTGAAAAGAAACCATCAACAAAATGAAAAGACAACCTACTGAACAGGAGAAGATATTTGCCAATGGCATATCAGATTAAGAGGTTAACGTGCAAAATAAAGAACTCAAACAACTCAATATAAAAAAGGAATCCAATCAAAAGAAAAAGACTTGAGAACTTGTATTTTTTTTCATGCTCTTCATTTCTTCTATTTTATTTTTTAATAGAAATTTATTTATTTTAATTGGAGGCTAATTACTTTACAATCTTGTGTTGGTTTTGCCATACATTGACATGAATCCACCACGTGTGTACATGTGTTTCCCATTCTGAACCCCGCTTCCACCTCCCTCCCCATCCCATCCCTCTTATGAAAAGATAAGGAGGGCCAACAGAGGCAAATGAAAAGATGCTCCCTAGTGCTAATCATCAGGAAAACACAAATCAAAACCACAATGATATAGTGCCTAAAACCTCTTAGAATGACTATCATCAAAAACAATAAATAACAGGTGTTGGTGAAGATGTGGAGGAAAGGGAGCCATCATGCATTGCTAATGGTAATGCAACTTGGTAGAGCCACTATGGAAAACCCTAAGGAGGTTCCTCAAAAAATTAAAACAAGAACTACCATACAATCCAGAAATTCCACTTCTGAGTATTTACCCAAAGAAAACAAAAATAATCCATACATATGCACCCCTATGTTTATTGAAGAATTTACAATATCCACATTGTGGAAAATGCCCATCAATAGACAAATGGATAAAGAAAATGTATGTATCTAAACAGAATGGAATACCACTCACCCATTAAAAATGAAAGCTTCTCATTTGGGACATCTTGGACCAATCTAAACAGTATTATGCTCAGTGAAATAAGTCAGATAGAGAAGACAAATACCATATGATTTCACTTATATGTGGAATCTAAAAAACCAAATCAAATAAGCAAATAAAGCAAAACATACTCATAGATGTAGAGAACAGGCTGGTACTTGTAAAGGGGTGGGAGTAGGGGCAAGAATTGGGTGAAATAGGTGGAGAGAATTAAGAGGTACATGGGCAGGTAATAAACAGCATAAGGAACATATAAATAATACTGCAAGAACTTTGCATGGTGACAAATGTTTACTAGACTTAAGGTGATCATTTTGCATTGTATTTGAGTGTCAAACCAATATATTGTATACCTGAACCTAATGTAATACTGTACATCAACTATACTTCAAAAATTTTTTAATATCTTGGTAATGTATAGTGTTCATTGTTCAAACTGGTTCTTTGAAAAGATCACAAGAAAGAGAACAGTAAAACAGATTAAAGAGAAAAAGGAACTATACAAATAAATACAGGGGGAAATAGCAAATAACTACAAATATAAAAGATTTAAATGATATTGTGAGCACCTACAAATTAATAAAGTTAATAAAATTAATAATATAATATATTGTATAATATAATAAAATAATATTATAATATAATATAATATAATATAATAATAATATAATATAATATATTGTATAATATAATATTAATAACTTTGAGACCTAGAAGAAATAGAAAATGTGACATGCCAAAATTAGTTCAAGAAGAAAAAGAAAAATAGAAATAGGCAAATAAATACTTTTAAAAGGCAAAGTTGAAGCTAAAAACCTCCCTTTAAATAAAGATTATACTCCCATATTCAGATTGTTTTAGAGATGAATTCTTCCAAAATTATAAGAATTAGCTATTTTCTAAATTGTACCAATTTTTCAAGAGGAAGAGGAAAAGCAAAAATCACCAGGATAATTTCATGAGGCAATAATAATATTTTATTTAAAACTAAATTAAGATAGTAAGAAATTAAAGTTAATATGAAATGTAGAAGAAAAATCTAAAATTTTAGCAAAATGATTAAACATAAATCCATCATGATGACAGTGATTATGCAGTTTTAAAGATCTTTTCTTTGAAAAATATTTTAATGAAGTATATTTTAATGAAATAATAAAATGTCTGGAATTTTCTTTAAATGATCAGTTTGAGGGATGTGAAGACAGGGCATAGACTATGAGTTAATAATTACTGAAGTTTGGTGGTTATACTATTCTCTCAACTGTTACTTTTAATTTTGCATAAAAAATAAAGAAAATGATTATATGTCGGTCATTTCAGTATTTAAACAGTGGTTTCAAAAATCAGAGAAATGTATATAATCAGAAAAATGTAACATATAGAAATATCAAATTGCATTGCCATAAGTCAGGGAGGGAGACTTGATAAAGGTGGTCAAAAGGTACAAAATTTCAGTTAGATAAATAAGTGTCAGGGATATAATGTACAACATGTTAGATGTAACACTGCTGTGTTACATAAGAAAGTAAGAGAGCAAACCTTAAGATTTCTCTTCACAAGAAAAAAGTATGTTTTCCTTTTCTTTATTTTGTGTCTACATGAGATGATAGATGCTCCTTAGGTACCTAGTATTATGCTAATGACTTCACACAATAATGGGTAATGATTTTACTTCCAAGAACACATGTAAATCAAATCATTATGCATTTACCTGAAACTTACATAGTGCTGTATGTCAATTATATCTTGATAAAACTGGAAAGAAAAAAATAACCATAGAAGTCTATAAATGTAATTCACAGCAGTAATAAACATAAATATATGATTCTCTCAATTGATGTAGAAATAGTATTTGATATCCGTTATGATATATTCCTTAAAATATTCTTATCAAAAAGGAATCTAGCCAATTTCAACTTTTTAACAGTAATATAATAACCTAGAGTAACATTCCATTTCATAGAGAATTTTAAGTATTTTTGCTATAAAATTGGGAGCAAAAAAAGGAAGTCACCATTAGCACTACAACTTTTTAACATAATACTAGAAGTCCTAGCCAACACAATAAGGAATAAAATGAAATAAGAGAAATAAGATATTCTGAAAAGGAGATTAAAACTCACAATTTGCAGACAGACAAAAAAGAATTCAGCAAGTTTGGAGGTTACAAGATCAATAATAAAAATCCATAGAATTTTAACTCATAAAGATGTCAGTTCTCCCCCATATTAATCTATAAATTCAATATAATCTCATTCAAAATATCAGCTGGAATTTTGAGAAACTCTATAAACATTTGAAATCTCATATGAAAAGTTAAAGGTGCACAAATACTTAAAGCAACCCTGAAAAAAAGAAGACAAGAAGGAGAAAGTTATTCTATCAGATAGTAAAATAGTCATAAAACCATAACAATAAAAATAAGATGATACTGGCACAAGAACAAAATATGGACAATGGAACAGCATCATGCCATAAAGAACAATCGTAGTTGAGAGACAGGGGCCATGCATGTGTGAGAACTTAATGTGTGATCAAGATGACAAGCCAAACACAAGTAGAAAGAATGCTTTCTTATTGAAGGAGATTTGGGCAACTAACTCATTACATAGAGAAAACCAGGACTGGATCTCTAATTAATATCTCATACAGAACTGGAAAGTAGATGGATTAAAGATTTTAATATAAACCATATTTTTATAAAACTTAAAAAACGGTAGGAGAATATCTATGTAGACTAAGTATAAAGAAAGATTTCTTAAAACTTACAAAGCACAAATCATGACCAAAAAAAGTCTGACATGAAATTAAATATTTTTCTATTCAACAAAGGGTAATAATGATAAAACAATTAGGAGAATACATATACAACAATTCAAACCCCTCCAAAAAATTCTATCTGGAATAGATAAGGAACCTCTGCAACTCAGCATTAAACTCACACAAACATACACACAACACAGGAAGATCAATTTGCAAATGGCAAAGGATATGAATCACAATTCTCAAAGAGCAAAACCTAAGTGACCACCAAATATATGAAGACATGCTCAAAATTGTAGCAATCAGAAAGCCATAAATTAATGGTTATAATCATTTAATTATAGAATAGTAGAATGATCCCTGTGCAAGATCATTCAGGAAAGCATGGCTTGAGATGGTAAGCAATTGAAAGTCATCCAAGTGCCCATCGATGGGACAGTGGATAGGGAAACTGTAGTATGATATTTATTTACTAAGGGGCTAATATCATTGCCTTTCTTTGGGATTGGAATGAAAACTGACCTTTTCCAGTCCTGTGGCCACTGCTGAGTTTTCCAAATTTGCTGGCATATTGAGTGCAGCACTTTCACAGCATCATCTTTCAGAATTTGAAATAGCTCAACTGGAATTCCATCACCTCCACTAGATTTGTTCGTAGTGATGCTTTCTAAGGCCCACTTGACTTCACATTCCAGGATGTCTGGCTCTAGGTGAGTGACCATACCATCGTGATTATCTTAGCTGTGACCTTTTTTGTACAGTTCTTCTGTGTGTTCTTGCCACCTCTTCTTAATATCTTCTGCTTCTGTTAGGTCCATACCATTTCTGTCCTTTATTGAGCCCATCTTTGCATGAAATGTTTCCTTGGTATCTCTAATTTTCTTGAAGAGATCTCTAGTCTTTCCCATTCTGTTGTTTTCCTCTATTTCTTTGCATTGATCACTGTGAAAGGGTTTCTTATCTCTTCTTGCTCTTCTTTGGAATTCTGCATTCAGATGCTTATATCTTTCCTTTTCTCCTTTGCTTTCTGCTTCTCTTCTTTTCACAGCTATTTGTAAGGCCTCCCCAGACAGCTATTTTGCTTTTTTGCATTTCTTTTCCATGGGGATGGTCTTGATCCCTGTCTCCTCTAGAATGTCATGAACCTCTGTCCACAGTTCATCAGGCACTCTCTATATCAGATCTAGTTCTTTAAACCTATTTCTCACTTCCACTGTATAATCATAAGGGATTTGATTCAGGTCATACCTGAATGGTCTAGTGGTTTTCCCTACTTTCTTTAAAAGGTCAGTTTTCATTCCAATCCCAAAGAAAGGCAATGCCAAAGAATGCTCAAACTACCACACAATTGCACTCATCTCACCCGCTAGTAAAGTAATGCTCAAAATTCTCCAAGCCAGGCTTCAGCAATATGTGAACCATGAGCTTCCAGATGTTCAAGCTAGTTTTAGAAAAGGCAGGGGAACCAGAGATCAAATTGCCAACATCCACTGGATCATCAAAAAAGCAAGAGAAATCCAGAAAAACATCTATTTCTGCTTTATTGACTATGCCAAAGCCTTTGACTGTGTGGATCACCATAAACTGTGGAAAATTCTGAAAGAGATGGAAATACCAGACCACCTGACCTGCCTCTTGAGACACCTATATGCAGGTCAGGAATGAACAGTTAGAAATGGACATGGAACAACAGACTGGTCCCAAATAGGAAATGGAGTACATCAAGGCTGTACATTGTCACTCTGCTTATTTAACTTATATGCAAAGTACATCATGAGAAACCCTGGGCTGGAAGAAGCATAAGCTGGAATCAAGATTGCCGGGAGAAATATCAATCACCTCACATATGCAGATGACACTACCCTTATGGCAGAAAGTGAAGAGGAACTAAAAAGCCTCTTGATGAAAGTGAAAGCAGAGAGTGAAAAAGTTGGCTTAAAGTTCAACCTTCAGAAAATGAAGATCATGGCATCTGGTCCCGTCACTTCATGGCAAATAGATGGGGAACCAGTGAAAACAGTGTCAGACTTTATTTTGGGGGGCTCCAGAATCACTGCAGATGGTGATTGCAGCCATGAAATTAAAAGACACTCCTTGGAAGGAAAGTTATGATCAACCTAGATAGCATATTCAAAAGCAGAGACATTACTTTGCCAACAAAGATCCATCTAGTCAAAGCTATGGTTTTACCAGTGGTCATGTATGGATGTGAGAGTTGGACTGTGAAGAAAGCTGAGTGCCGAAGAATTGATGCTTTTGAATTGTGGTGTTGGAGAAGACTCTTGAGAGTCCCTGGGACTGCAAGGAGATCCAACCAGTCCATTCTGAAGGAGATCAACCCTGGGATTTCTTTGGAAGGAATGATGCTGAAGCTGAAACTCCAGTACTTTGGCCACCTCATGCAAAGAGTTGACTCATTGGAAAAGACTCTAATGTTGGGAGGGATTGGGGGCAGGAGAAGGGGATGACCAAGGATGAGATGGCTGGATGGCATCATGGACTCGATGGACGTGAGTCTGAGTGAACTCCGGGAGTTGGTGATGGACAGGGAGGCCTGGCGTGCTGCGATTCATGGGGTCGTAAAGAGTCAGACACAACTGAGCAACTGAACTGAACTAAGTATCATTAGTATGATATTTTTGCCCAGATGAATGCATTTCATGCAATAAGTTAGAAGCAATAGTGTTTATATACATATAATAACATGGATGGATCTGAAAATGCAGTGCAGCTACATATACAACATAATATCATTTATGTAAGTTTAAAATATATGTGTACAAAGTAATAATTAACATTTTAAGAGACATCCAACAAAAAGATGCACATTAGAATGGCTACCTATGGACATGGAGAAGGAAATAGGGTAGGAGGGAATGAATGAATAAATAAATGACCTTATGTGGACCAATAAAAACTTACCATGAATGGAAGGGTATGATTAGCTTAATATTCATCAACAAATTTCTTAATTAAGAATCCTTAAGTACCTTTTTCAGACAGCATTCTTAAGATAGAAAAACAGTGAAGAGACAAAGCTGGGCAGTTAAGCATACAAAGCAAAATCAACTGTGTGTGGCAAAAAAAAGAAGAAGAAGAAAGGTTGAAAAACTATAGTTTTGATTTATTGTTCAAACTTCAGTTCAAACGACTGTGTCCAACTCTTTGCGATCCCATGGACTGCAACACGCCAGGCTTCCCTGTCCATCGCCAACTCCAGGAGTTACCCAAATTCATGTCCCTCAAGTCAGTGATGCCATTCAACCATCTCATCCTCTGTGGTCCGCTTCTCCTCCTGCCCTCATTCTTTCCCAGCATCAGGGTCTTTTCAAATGAGTCAGTTTCTCGCATCAGGTGGCCAAAGTGTTGAAGTTTCAGCCTCAGCATCAGTTCTCTGGTCCCAAATCACTTTCTTTGTCAAAGCTAGTCTCAGCCACTTCTGCTTATTCTCATCACTGTAAATCCTTTCTGAGAGACTAGCAAAATGAGCACAGCTTTTCAGGAGAGGCTGATGAAGACTACACACGCAAATGGTGCTTCATGTTGGTAGCATTATAAATACCTGCCATGATCCTGAAACATTTCCCACTTTCACCCTAATTACAAAATAAAGCTTTGAAATCCTAAAGTCTAAAGGGAAAGTAAAAGAGGTAAAATCTTTAATGGTGAAATTTGTACACCAATAATTATTATAATATCAAAAGCCTTCTCCTTAGGTTTGGAGCCCAACTTTCCAGGACTCCTGCTTCTCTTTCCCTTTCCCTTCTGCCATATCCTGACACTTTCAGAAAACTGAGAAGGAAGCAAAAACCATGTAATTGGTTTTAACCTAAGAAGAGCTTCCAGCGGACTTGTGCATTGCCAGGATTTTCACTGTACTTGAGCTGAGAGCTATCATCTCCACTGCTATGATGGCTGAAATCCTGGCATTGACCTTTTGCCCATGGCTATTTTCCTTCACATAAAGGAAGCCTTTCCACCCTTGCTGTTCCCATGTTGATCCAATCTTGATTATGTACCACACAGCTCTGTTCCCCACAAGTCTAACCTGCATAGATTACCTTAGTCCCCTTGTCCTGTGGCTTCCAGTTGAGTCTGGCCAAACAGGAGCAATGACAAAAGAAAAGAGGGAGGAAAAAAGTCCCCCAGTTTCCCTCCTGAAGTGTTGCTACAGACTGTGCTGCTATAGACTGCTATAGGCTCTGTTTCCAGAGATCTCAGCTATAGTTGGAAGCCCTCCAGAAACCCTGTTTGTCCCAGGGCTCCAAGAACCACTTGTTCCCCCAGCTCCTGCAGACAGAGGGGTGGTACTGAAGCCCCTCTGCTGCTAGCTTCAAGGTACTGCATCATCACATGTGATTTTCCTAGCGCTATCCCTTCAAAAATGGTTTCTTTTATAAAAATCTCCTAAAAGGAGTCTAATATAATCCTGCCATCGATTCCTTACTATAGCCAACCTGCTCCAGAAGAGTTAAAAATAAGTTCACCTTTCTTTGAGGACACTTTTCAGATTCTGTAAACACTTGGAGTTTCTAATTTTGATATTGATTAGAGGCTTTGAGCCAGTTATAAACAAGACTGGTTCAGGGCCCTGGTCTGGGATCATCCTAAATATACTGAGGGAACCTTTGTGAATGAGTAACCAAAGCTTTGCTCAATTTGTCCTCAGAGGTATCATCATTCCCCTAAGGGACATTTTACCTGAGACTACCCTCTGTGCTTTTATTGGCTCAGAGGGTAAAGCGTCTGCCTGTAATGCAGGAGACCCGGGTTCGATCCCTGGGTTGGAAAGATCCCCTGGAGAAGGCAATGGCAACCCACTCCAGTATTCTTGCCTGGAAAATCCCATGGAGGAGCTTGGTAGGCTACAGTCCATGAGGTCACAAAGAGTCGGACACGACTGAGTGACTTTACTTCACCCTCTGTGCTTTTATAAGTTTCATTGCAATTGTAACAGTTTTATGTTTCATTGTTAAGAGTTGACTAAAACTTTACCCATAAAAAGTAAATCATTGAAAATCTCTAGCCAAATGAAATGGTCTCAGCATCATAATATTAATTTATATGGCATGTGCAACATAACTTTCATCTGCAGAGCATCTCAGATTAAAATGACTTCACAGGGTTAAAGAGTAGTTGGGGCAGGCTGAGAAGGAGCTAGTCTCCAAGACAGATGTACCAAATGGATATGGATAAGCTAACACATGACTGAGCGCCAGACAACTCGGAGGTGAAATACCACAGCTGCTAACTGTTAGAGCAAAGAGTCTCAACTTAAGAAAGAGAATAAAGAAAAACTGCCTGCCCACAAGTCCTACCCAAGAGGAGCTTAGAAGGTGCAGTACAATGAGTACAATTAGAATCACTCAAGAGAGTTGTGGCGCTTCATCTCACACAACTTAACCTTGTCTCCTAACTACACTATAACTTAAGGCAAAGTACTGGGTGTTACTTTTAAATATACACTCTTATCACTGAATACACAGCTCAGAGACACACGTTTGTGGTACAGATACACAGAAAAGGCAGTGTTCAAGAGCACATGCGGGCCATTCATTCAACAAATGTGTCCTGCGACATTCCTGGAACCACCTGGGCGCTGAGAAAGGAACAGTAAATGCAACCGAGTTCCTGCTCTCATGAAGCTTATATTCCAGTTGTCTATGTTGTTGAGTGAGGTGGAGACAGTAAATAATAAACAAATATACAACATGTGAGGTAGCACAAAGGGTTAAGGGAAAAAAATAAGCCAATTTGTAATAATGGAAGATGTCATTGTAGAAAATTTGGACAAGAAAGCCAGTAGTTAGAAAAGACAGATAAATCAAGACATGGTCCCCTCTCCCAAGGAAAGTATTCACATTTCTTAATATAGTTGGAGCTAATTAGTGTAGACGGAGTAACCACAAGTAGACCAGATTTCAACCTCTCTTACTTAAAATACCTCCTGTTACTGCAGAAGGCAGCCTAGCATCTATTGTGCCTTAGAGAAAACAGTGTGTTGTCAACACCATCCCCCATGAGCTCAATTTTCTATATATTCTTTTGATCCTGAGATGCACAACAGATAAAGCTCTGTAAGGAATCAAGAGGAAAGTAAGTGACAGGTACCAAGTGAGTCCAACAGGCTAAAACCTGTCACAAGGAAGTTAAGGATGGTAAGAGTTTACAAACTTATCCCCACTATCCAAAAGTAGAGTATTCCTGTGAAAGTTTTTGTTAAGTCAAAATGGTGTAAAACAAAGTAATTACCTTAGGACACATCTTATTAAGGGATGAAGCACAGATGCTCACAGACACAGTTTAACATTTGGCAATACGTGTATACTTATAGCTGATTCATGTTGTTGCCCAGAGAAACTAACACAACAATGTAAAGCAACTATCCTCCAATTAAAAGAAATCCTATGATTACACCCGTGGTGGATTCATGTTGGTGTATGGCAAAACCAATTCAATATTGTAAAGCAATTAAACTCTAATTAAAATAAATAAATTTAAATTTAAAAAAATAATAAAAAAAACATAATGGAAAAGAATTTTTTTTTTAATTTTTATTTTTGCTTTATTTTACTTTACAATACTGTATTGGTTTTGCCATACATTGACATGAATCCACCACGGGTGTACATGAGTTTCCAATCCTGAACGCCCCTCCCACCTCCCACCCCATATCATCTCTCTGGATCATCCCAGTGCACCAGCCCCAAGCATCCTGTATCCTGCATCAAACATAGACTGGTGCTTCATTTCTTACATGATAGTATACATGTTTCAATGCCAATCTCCCACATCATCCCACCCTCACCCTCTCCCTCACAGTCCAAAAGTCCATTCTATACATCTGTGTCTCTTTTGCTGTCTCGCATACAGGGTTATCATTACCATCTTTCTAAATTCCATATATATGTGTCAGTATACTGTATTGGTGTTTTTCTTTCTGGCTTACTTCACTCTATATAATAGGCTCCAGTTTCATCCATCTCATTAGAACTGATTCAAATGTATTCTTTTTAATGGCTGAGTAATACTCCACTGTGTATATGTACCACAGCTTTCTTATCCATTCATCTGCTGATGGACATCTAGATTGTTTCCATGTCCTGGCTATTATAAACAGTGCTGCAGTGAACATTGGGGTACATGTGTCTCTTTCAATTCTGGTTTCCTCAGTGTGTATGCCAAGCAGTGGGATTGCTGGGTCATAAGGCAGTTCTATTTGCAATTTTTTAAGGAATCTCCACACTGTTCTCCATAGTGGCTCTGCTAGTTTGTATTCCCACCAACAGTGTAAGAGGGTTCCCTTTTCTCCACACCCTCTCCAGCATTTATTGCTTGCAGACTTTTGGATCGCAGCCATTCTGACTGGTGTGAAATGGTACCTCATTGTGGTCTTGATTTGCATTTCTCTGATAATGAGTGATGTTAAACATCTTTTCATGTGTTTGTTAGCCATCCGTATGTCTTCTTTGGAGATATGTCTATTGAGTTCTTTGGCCCATTTTTTGATTGGGTCGTTTATTTTTCTGGTATTGAGCTGCATAAGTTGCTTATATATTTTTGAGATTAGTTGTTTGTCAGTTGCTTCTTTTGCTATTATTTTCTCCCATTCAGAAGGCTGTCTTTTCACCTTGCTTATAGATTCCTTTGTTGTGCAGGAGCTTTTAATTTTAATTAGATCCCATTTGTTTATTTTTGTTTTTATTTCTAGTATTCTGGGAGGTGGGTCATAGAGGATCCTGCTGTGATTTATGTTGGAGAGTGTTTTGCCTATGTTTTCCTCTAGGAGTTTTATAGTTTCTGGTCTTAGTTTAGATCTTTAATCCATTTTGAGTTTATTTTTGTGTGTGGTGTTAGAAAGTGATCTAGTTTCATTCTTTTACAAGTGGTTGACCAGTTTTCCCAGCACCACTTGTTAAAGAGATTGTCTTTACTCCATTGTATATTCTTGACTCCTTTGTCAAAGATAAGGTGTCCATAGGTGGGTGGATTTATCTTTGGGCTTTCTATTTTGTTCCATTGATCTATATTTCTGTCTTTGTGCCAGTACCATACTGTCTTGATGACTGTGGCTTTGTAGTAGAGCCTGAAGTCAGGCAAGTTGATTCCTCCAGTTCCATTCTTCTTTCTCAAGATTGCTTTGGCTATTCGAGGTTTTTTGTATTTCCATACAAATTGTGAAATTATTTGTTCTAGTTCTGTGAAAAATACCGCTGGTAGCTTGATAGGGATTGCATTGAATCTGTAGATTGCTTTGGGTAGTATACTCATTTTCACTATATTGATTCTTCCGATCCAAGGACATGGTATATTTCTCCATCTATTAGTGTCTTCTTTGATTTCTTTCAACAGTGTTTTATAGTTTTCTATATTTAGGTCTTTAGTTTCTTTAGGAAATAGAAAATCTTAACAGACCCATCACAAGCACGGAAATTGAAACTGTTATCAGAAATCTTCCAGCAAACAAAAGCCCAGGTCCAGACGGCTTCACAGCTGAATTCTACCAAAAATTTCGAGAAGAGCTAACACCTATTCTACTCAAACTCTTCCAGAAAATTGCAGAGGAAGGTAAACTTCCAAACTCATTCTATGAGGCCACCATCACCCTAATACCAAAACCTGACAAAGGTGCCACAAAAAAAGAAAACTACAGGCGAATATCACTGATGAACATAGATGCAAAAATCCTTAACAAAATTCTAGCAATCAGAATCCAACAACACATTAAAAAGATCATACATCATGACCAAGTGGGCTCTATCCCAGGGATGCAAGGATTCTTCAATATCTGCAAATCAATCAATGTAATTCACCACATTAACAAACAAAGCCATATGATTATCTCAATAGATGCAGAGAAGGCCTTTGACAAAATTCAACATCCATTTATGATAAAACCTCTCCAGAAAGCAGGAATAGAAGGAACATACCTCAACATAATAAAAGCTATCTATGACAAACCCACAGCAAACATTATCCTCAATGGTGAAAAATTGAAAGCATTTCCCCTAAAGTCAGGAACAAGACAAGGGTGCCCACTTTCACTGCTACTATTCAACATAGTTCTGGAAGTTTTGGCCACAGCAATCAGAGCAGAAAAAGAAATAAAAGGAATCCAAATTGGAAAAGAAGAAGTAAAACTCTCACTGTTTGCAGATGACATGATCCTCTACATAGAAAACCCTAAAGACTCCACCAGAAAATTACTAGAGCTAATCAATGAATATAGTAAAGTTGCAGGATATAAAATCAACACACAGAAATCCCTTGCATTCCTATACACTAATAATGAGAAAGTAGACAAAGAAATTAAGGAAACAATTCCATTCACCATTGCAATGAAAAGAATATTTTAAAAAGAATTGTGTGTATATGTATGTGTGTGTATGTGTGTGTGTGTGTGTATATATATATATATATATATATATATATAACCAAATCATTTGATGTACAACAGGAACCAACCTTGTAAATTAGCTATATTTCCATATAAATAAATAAATAAGATTTAAAAAGCTTGACATCTTGATGCTGACATGCTGAATGTAGTTCCTGGCAAAGGAGCTTGGTGGTGCCACTCTCTATGCTTGGGGTGCACCTTGCCTATTACAGCTTGCTGAAAAACAAGCCTTGAAAACTATTTTTGCTTTTTCGTCTTTTTTCATAAAAATGAAAATCCTCTTTGGATTTCTGTTAATGAAAACTGGTACTAATGGAGCTCCTTCATAAAAGCAAAGAATGACATAAAAAGAACTTTGAAAAAGTGGGGGATACCTTTATCTGCAAAGCTCTAGCCTCCAAGGAAACCCTGGTGACTTCCTTTTCAGATTGCTTTCTGAATTAAACATTAAGACATCCTTTGGGTGTACAGGGAAACTCTCCTTGGCTTCAAATCATAGATGGTACAACTGAGACCTTGAGACACTCATTAACTGCCTTGTACTCAGTTATGTCTGACTCTTTGCAGCCCCATGGATTACAGCTTTCCAGGCTCCTCTGTGCATGGTACTTTCCAGTCAAGAATACTGTAGTGGGTTGCAATGCCCTCCTCCAAGGGATTTTCCCAACCCAGGGATCGAACCCATGTCTCTTATGTCTCCTGCATTGACAGGTGGATTCTTTACTACTAGCGCCACCTGAGAAGCCCCACTAACTACCTTATCTAAGGTTAAATATACTAGCAGAGACAAAACATAGGGGCAATTGAGTACATTATTAAAAGGGAAACAAACACACACACATAACAGAGACTACTGCAGGGAAAATGAAGGATTTCTGCCAGGACTGTATGAACTGACTACATATACCCAATAATTATTTCCCTCTCCCTGTCACTATGCTTATAAGGCTTTGCCAGAGATCATTAATGCACTTTTTGAGAGATGGCATGCCAGGGTTGAAAGCACATAGACCATTCAAAGGAACACACATTTTACAAGAACACAGAAAGTATATAAATATATAAATACATATATATGAATAGATTTGAATAATTCCCTAAGGGAATAGTTGAGCCTGAGTAAGGGAAATAAAAGGGAATAAATACATAAATGAAACCATTAAAACTTGGTTTGGATTGATGATAATAATGTATATAATGAAAACAACCCTTTGCACCCAAGGTAAAAATCAAACAAACATATAACCTCTCTATGACAGTCGAGCAGACCTGTCTTGAATGTTGGCAAGTCCTTAACTTTTCGGAAACCCAATGTTTGCTCTGAAACACCGATAATAACATAGACAACCACATCATTCATTTTCAAAAGTATGACACATGGAAAGCAGGTTAGGGTAGATGGCACCAATTCTTGCCAATATGCAGTTATTTTTCCCTTCCTAGGCACACGGAAGATTATACATTTCAGCCAAGTTTAAGTTTACAAGATCCTATCATATGGTAAGTGACTTAAGCAGAATAAAAAAAAAGTCTCAAATCCTCCAGCTTCCCTCTTTCCTTTTGGTGGACAGTTTAGAGATCATGGGTTGACATGATAGGGGCCTAAAGACTGGAACAGCCTGGATGAATGGATGGATGGATGGACAGATGGGAATAGTTTCCTGGATAGTTGCTTAGACTCACAGATTTTACAGAAGCAAAAATAAACTTCTGTTGCTAATGAGATTTGAGGTTGTCTATAACTGTAGCATAGTTTAATCTAACTGATTTATTCATATGTACTAATCATCAGTGTCCTTTCTCAAACAGCTAGGAATGGTTGACCCCAGATCCTGAAGAAAATGAATGCTAGGAAGGTTCCAGCACTGACCTACTGGCCTTTTGAGCTTTTAATGTGAAGTTAGGGACTGGCGTGAAGAGCAGCTGGGCAGGGAATATAAACAATGATCTACTGCCGGGATTCAGAAAATTCAGTTCATGAATCACCGTAAATCTGACTGGCCTGCTGTGAAGAGAGATTACCCTAATCCATGACACTCTTCCCGGGATCATCCAGCCCCCTGTGCACTTCCCCCCAGGAGCCACTAAAGCCCAGAACAAATCCCCTATGGAAAGCTCTTGCAGTAGCCCTTCCCCTGCCTCAGAGTAATAGGAGCTGTCTGTTATCTCCAGCTGGAAAATTAAAGTTCTACTTGGTCAAAGCCAAAAGGTAATACAGTTCTATAACCCTGTGGTTTCATCTGTTTATTACTTGCTGTTTGGGGAGAAGACAATAAATAAAATATCTGTGTATGTAATATCCCCTTTTCCCTCCGGGGACTCACATAAGTCCCAAATTTCTAAACAACCTCAGTGTGAAGCAATGTTTGCCCAGAGTCCACCAGCTTCTTTATGACTCTCTCATTAACCTCTTTAACCTTCCAATTCCTGTTTCTTGGGACTGATCACTTCTACCTAATAATGTTGGTACAAACTATTGTATAGACTGAAATAATAGAATGACATGTCCTCACACATACACAAGCAGCCGGTCAGTCCCTGAGTAGTTCTAGAACTATGAAACATCCAGAGTGGACCATAAAATAAAGAGAGGCTCTACGGATGAAAACACAAGTCTGAGCAAAACTCATCTTGGTCGTTGTATCTGGCAGCTGGTTGCTCACTCCAAGACCTCTTTGTTTACTCCCTCCTGGCCATTTTTAGAGAAAGCGAAGAACTGTACTGGAGAACAGTACAGGAGAACCAGGTCTCACAACCTTGCAAACTTCTGACCTTCAGAGTTTCCAGTTGCCCTGGAAAGAGCAAATGGATCCTGAGAAAACTGGGAGAACCAGGTGGGGACAAATGCTTGTTGTTAGAAAGTATAGTCTGTCTGACACCTGCCTTCTCCACCTCTCCTTACCTAGTGCTCTGGCTCGGGCTCATTGCATCATTTCTATAATATGAGCCAGAGGAACACTAGGCTTTGTGCAGTTCCATTTCTAGAAGACATTTCATGAAAAGTCATCAAGATTCCAGGTATCAGTCAAGCTGAAGTGGTTCTTTCCAACATAGTCAGCCCAGTCTTGATCTCTTGGTTCTTCTGCTTTCTCATTGCTCCCATCAAAACAGAACAGGATATATGACCTTTTAAGTCTTTTACAATTTGACAAAAACATCTTCATGATAATGCACTAGTATCCCTAGGTAATTTTAAGACTCTTATCTTTAATTGTGGGAATGAAGGGTTTTATCTCCCATGCAAGGATTTTCATGCACCAACTAAGCAGTGTGCAGGGTAGAGATGAAAGGGAGCCTCCCCAGGCTCCTAAAAACCATGCCCAGTCTTGGGGAGGGGCCAGAACAGATGCTGCATCAAGAACAGAAGGACAGAGAGAACTCAGAGAAGATGGCCCGAGTCAAGGAGCAGTCACTCCGTGACTTCTCTGTTCTGCTCACTTGGCTGTCCTCATGGCACATATCTAGGCTGCTCCCTAAAATGCTATTTTCTGCAGTGGTTGTGAAGGGAAAGGTCTTGAAATAGCTGGTTTCTTGCACTGTGGCCCCTGGGCCTGGAGCCAGAGATATTTGAGCCATCTTCCTTCCATTGGTCTTCTCAGCTCCTTTCCAGGGCCTGGGACTGCCTGGTCTTTCAGTCTCTTTCCTCTTACTTCCCCTGAGCCACCATCACTGACCTGTTAGTGCTCCCTCCCCAAGTTCATCTCCCAGCCCTACACGCTGCTGCCCCTTTCCCTCTAGAAGACAGGCCACTTCCTCAGTGCAGAGTTCTCTGCCTTGGAAAGGGACCCTGTGAATGTGGGAGGGGAGAATGAGCTCAAAATTTGTTATTGCCCAACATATATCGGCTCTGGAGACAGAGGAGTGCCTAAGGGAATCACAGAGGGAGCTTCAGCCATGGAAGGGCAGGTAGACATATAACATGATCTAGGATATTTACTACTCTCCCTGCCTGTGCAAGTCCTTGTGTGTGCATATGTGAGAGAGAGCGAGAGAACATGAGTGTGTTGAGGGAAAATCGACATCTTTGACAATAATTATAGTTACCAAGAAACTTTAAAAGTGAGAGAAAGAACTGAAGCTTTGGCTAGCTAAGAGTAACACTAATTACAGCCTTTATGCAAATTAAGTCTAATTATCATGCAACACAATAATAATATGTCTATCACTCTAATGTGTCAGATTAACTTTCTTGTAAATTTACCGGAACAATTCTGAGCTTTCTTCATGTACTAGAGTTCTGCAAGTAAAAGGACTGTAAATTAACAGAACTACATTGTCTTTTCAAGTCCTCTGCTCATATTTCTAGACGGCTGTTTGTCTTTTTCCTTAATGGTTTTTAAATAGTCTTTATGCATTGAGGAGAGAATTCTTTTATCTATCATATGTGCTGCAAATATTTTTTCCAGTTTGGAATTTTAATTTCGATGGCATACTAGAGAACGTAGAAGAAATTGGTCTGATTAAATCCATGTGCTTACTTTCTTAGCAGTATACTGGCCTGCTTACAATTTTTTAAAAATATAGAAATAGTACCCATTATATCCATTTGCCGAAGCCTGAAATTCCTTTGAACAGAAAGTAATCTTTCATTCCACAAATAGAGATAAAAGGTTTACAAATGTACAGGGCCTTAGAAATAATACATTAGTGTGTTTCAGGTAAATGTGTATAATGACAACAGTCTTGCCTGCTTATGGTGTGAGTTTCATGTAAAAAGGGGTAGAGAATTCAGTACCAGGATGTGTGAGGAAGCACAGTCACTAAGGAGAGTTTCAGAAACCAAGACTAACCAGCTCCTAGAACCTTCCCTGACCTTCCAGTTCAAAGTTAGACGCCTCTTGCCTGCAGTGCCACAGCACTCATGTGTTATATCCCACGGATCACATAGTCATGGTTGCTGTTTACTTCTTTGTCTTGCCTTCTTGGAGGGCAAGAAAGTCCTCCAAGAAAGGGCTTGGGAGCTTGGAGGGCAGAGGTTACATGTAACAAGTTTGCCATTGTATCCAAAGCACCATGCTTCATAGGTTTTTAATAAGCCTTCACTGGATGAATGAGCAAAGGAGTCAATAAATCAGTAAACTAATGTTATTCTTTTCCTCGGGGCTTACATGACTGGATCCCTACCTCTTCACAGAAAAGTGAAAGGGACTGAATATTAAAAGAGAAGATTCAAACTGGGAAGATAAGCTGCTACAGGGTGATCATCACTCTTGCAGCATCCAACCCCAAAAGGTCCAGAAATAAACACCCCAACAGAATTTCACTCAAAGACCATGATTTCCCTCCAAGTTCAGATTCCAATATACCAAGGCGAAGGGGAAGAATGCCTCTCTTCTCCTCCCCAAGAGACACAGAGCTTCCCAAGCCAGAAGAGATCCTCTAGTGCCTGTGGGCTAAACCCTGAGGAAGGGGCAATTGAGTTTCTAGACACTGTTCAGAAGAAAAGATCTCATGGGGTAGGGGACTCTGTCTGAGCCAAGTGCTTCTAATGCTCTCCTGGGTATTTTATGATTCATCTCGCTAGAACCTCTTTATCTTCTTGAAAGTTTGCTGAGCTGTCAGTCCTCCTTTAGCTGACCTCAGATAACACCACATCCTGCTCTCTGATCCCGGGACCCTGTCCTGTGGGTCTGAGTCCTGTCTAGATGATGTAGGCCCTGCCCAGACCACCACAAGTGCTGACCTCTTTTCTGGCCTTCTTGGCAAGTTCAGCCTGGTCCTGGGTTCACGCTATTTTGATACCTTGTGCAAACATGCATTTCCTCATCCCTTGCCCCACATTTCGTAAATAGACTCAAGCCCTGACCAAAGATCCTCGGCTTCCCATGTTGGAAACTGCCCTGTACACTGTCAGCTCTTTTTGGCCAGGTCTGTGCACAAGTATCACACACTAGGGATTGTTTGCTATTCGAGTTTCTTCTTGACTCAAGCACTGTGTGCATCCCCACCTGCTTACTTCTGTTTGCAGATTCCTGTTGCCCTGTGCTTTAACTTGGGTTTCTAGACTCCTATTGTCCTAGCGTTGGCTTGGGTTGTACTTCCTGGTTACTCAGTGATCATTTCTCCTAGAAATCATCCAGCTACCTCTCAGAAATCAGGACTGAGCCCTCTGCTTATAGATATGACTGGAGGCACCCTCAAATCATGCCGGAGCACCCTCTTCACTGCACAGTCCACTCTTTGATTTCCATGGGCACCCTCCCAGCACTGCTCACCTGATTCATCATTGTCCTGACATGAAAAGGGCATAGAAGAACCACCACCACTTGTGCCACACAAAATATTTCTTTCAAGAAGCTCATTGGGAAAGCAGCTAAGTGCACAGATTTCCATCTTTTTCCCATAATAGGAAGTGTTTTCTGAGTGGAATACAACTTAGTACACCATAGAAAGGGCTCCAATATGAAGAACTCATTCCCATAAGGTTCTAAAACTGTGTAGAAAATGGCTAAAGCAACTACAGAAAGAAGAACAAACAAAACTCAAAGTTAGTAGAAGGAGAGAAATTTTAAAGATCAGAAGTAAGTGAAATAGAAATGAAGAAAACAATGGCAAAGATCAATGGAACTAAAAGATGGTTCTTTGAGAAGTTAAACAAAATTGATAAAAATCTATCCAGACTCATCCAGAAAATAAAAAGAGGGAGAACTCAAACCAAGGAAATTAGAAATGAAAAAGGAGAAGTTACGACTGATACCACAGAAGTACAAAGGATCATGCTACTGCTGTCACTTCAGTCGTGTCCGACTCTTAGTGACCCCATGGACTGCAGCCCACCAGGCTCCTCCGTCCATGGGATTTCCCAGGCAAGAGTACTGGAGTGAGGTGCCATTGCCTTCTCCAACAAAGGATCATAAGAGACTGCTAAAAGCAATTATATGACAATAAAATGGACAAATTCTTAGAAAGGTACAAACTTCCAAGACTGAGCAAAAAAGAAACAGAAAATATGAATAGACCAATCACAAGTAATGAAATTGAAACTGTGATTAAGAATCTTCCAACAAACAAAAATCTAGGACCAGATGGCTTCATAGGCACATTCTATAAATATTTACAGAACTAACACCTATCCTTCCAAAAACTTGAAGAGGAAGGAACACTCCCAAGCTCATTCTTTAGGCAACTATCACCCAGATACCAAAAGCAAAGATATTTTTAAAAAGAAAATCACAAGCCAATATCAACATAGAGGCAAAAATCCTACACAAAATACTAGAAAACAAAATCCAACAACACATTTAAAAGATCATACACCATGATCAAGTGTATGATAAAAGTTCTTCAGAAAGAGGGCATAAAAGGAACCTACCTCAACATAGTAAAGGCCATATAAGACAAACTCATAGGAAACATCATTCTCAATAGTGAAAACTGAAAGCGTTTCCTCTGAGATCGGGAACATGACACAAATGCTCACAGTTGCCATTATTATTCAACATAGTTTTGGAAGCCCTAGCCATACCAATCAGAGAAGAAAATGAAATAAAAAGAATACAAACTGGAAAAGAAAACTGTCATGGATTGCAGATGACATAATATGATATGTAGAAAACACTAAAGATGCTACCAGAAAACTATGAGAGCTCAAAGTTTCAGGGTACAAAATTAACACACAGAAATCTCTTGCATTCCCATATACTAATAAAGTGTGGCAAAACCAATACAATATTGTAAAGTAATTAGCCTCCAATTAAAATAAATAAATTTAAATTTAAAAAAAAGAAATTAAGGAACAACCCCATTAACCATTGGGAAAAAAATATATAAATATATGTGTGTGTGTGTGTGTGTGTGTGTGTGTGTATAATATCTAGGAATAAACCTACC
This sequence comes from Capricornis sumatraensis, assembly GCF_032405125.1. NCBI lineage: Eukaryota > Metazoa > Chordata > Mammalia > Artiodactyla > Bovidae > Capricornis > Capricornis sumatraensis. The sequence continues at coordinate 66,297,559 of NC_091082.1, forward strand.
TAAGGAGGCAAAATATCTATACTCAGAAAACTATAAGACACTGATAAAAATCAAAAATAACACAAACAGATGAAAAGATATACCATGTTCTTGGATTGGAAAAATCAATATTATTGATTATTATGAAAATGAACATACTATTCAGAGCAATCTACAGATTCAATGCAATTCCTATTAAATTACCAATGGTATCTTCTCACAGAATTAAAATTTAAAAATTTATAATTTATATGAAAACACAAGAGACCTCAAATAGCCAGAGCAATCTTTAAAAAGAGAATTAGAAGTGCAGGAATCAGGCTCCTTAAATTCAGACTATATTACAAAGCTACAAAGTAATCAAAACAGTGTTGTACTGACACAAAAACAGAAATGCAGATAAATGAAACAGGATAGGAAGCCCAGAGATAAACCCATGGTCACCCAATCTATGACAAAGGAGGCAAGAACATACAATGGAGAAAGGTCAGTCTCTTCATTATGTGGTGTTGGGAAAACTGGATAGCTACAAATAAAAGAATGAAATTAGAACACTCCCTAACACCATACACAAAAATACGCTCATAATGGATTAAAGGCCTACATGTAAGCCAGATACTATAAAACTCTTAGAGGACAACATAGGCAGAACACTCTTCAACATAAATCACAGCAAGATCTTTTTTGACCCACCTCCTAGAGTAATAAAAAGACCCTGATGCTGGGTAAGACTGAAGGCAGGAGGAGAAGGAGATGATAGAGGATGAGATGGTTGGATGGCATCACCAACTCAATAGACATGAGTCTGAGTAAACTTCGGGAGTTGGTGATGGACAGGGAGGCCTGGTGTGCTGCAGTCCATGTGGTTGCAAAGAGTTGGACATGACTGAGTGACTGAACTGAACTGAACTGGAGTCATGAAAATAAAAACAAAAATAAACAAATGGGACCTAACTAAACTGAAAAGTTTTTGCACAGCAAAGGAAACCATAAACAAGATGAAAAGACAATTCTCAGAATGGGAGAAAATAGTTGCAAACGAAGCAACCAAGAGAGATTCACCTCCAAAATATACAAACAGCTCATGCAGCTCAATATCAAACAAACAACCCAATCATAAAATGGGGAGATCTAAATAGACATTTCTCCCAAGACATACAAATGGCCAAAAGGCACATGAAAAGATACTCAACATCATTATGTATAAGAGAAATGCAAATCAAAACTACAATGAGGTATCACCTCACACCAGTCAGAATGTCCATCAAAAAATCCACAAACAATAAATACTGGAGAGGGTTTGGAGAAAAATGAACCATTTTACAGTTTTGGTGGGAATGCAAATTGATACAGCCTTTATGGAGAACAGTGGGCATCCCAGATGGCTAAGTGGTAAAGAATTCGCCTGCCAATTCAGGAAATATGGGTTCAATCCCTGGGTCAGAAAGATTCCCTGGACAAGGGAATAGCAACCAACTAAAGCAGGATTGAGGACAGGAGGAGAAGGGGATGACAGAGGATGAGATGGTTGGATGGCATCACCAACTCAATGGACATGGGTTTGGGTGGACTCTGGGAGTTGGTGATGGACAGGGAGGCCTGGCATGCTGCAGTTCATGGGGTTGCAAAGAGTCAGACACGACTGAGCGACTGGACTGAACTGAACTGAAATGAAAGTATTCTTGCCCAGATAATCCCATGGATAGAAGAGCCTAGCAGGCTACAGTCCATGGGGTCACAAGGAGTCAGACATGACTGAGCAGGCATGAACATTATGGAGATCCCTTAAAAAACTAAAAATAGAACACCATATGACCCAGAAATCTCACTACTGGGCATATACCCTGAGAAAGCCATAATTCAAAAAGACACATGTACCTCAATGTTCATTGCAGTGCTATTTACAATTACGAAGATATGGCAGAAACCTGAGTGTCCATCAACAGGTTAATGGATAAAGATGTGATACATATAAACAGGGAAATATTACTCAGACATAAAAGGAGCTAAACTGGATCATTTGCAGTGATGTGGATGGAACTAGAGTCTATCATACAGAGTGACGTCATAAAGAGAAAAACAAATACGGTATATTAATGCATAAATGTGAAATCTAGAGAAATGGTACAGATGAACCTAACTGCAGGGCAGGAATAGAGATGCAGATGTAGAGAATGGACACGTGGGCACAGCAGGGGAGGGGGGAGTGGGGAAAACTGGGAAAGTAAGATTAAATATTTGTTGTTGTTCAGTCACTAAGCCATGTCTGACTCTTTGTGATTCCATGGACTGCAGGACACCAGGCTTTCCAGTCCTTCACTATCTCCCAGAATTTGTTCAGATTCATGTTTACTGAGTTGGTGGTGCTATCTAACCATCTCATCCTCTGCCGCCTTCTCCTTTTGCCTTCAATCTTTCCCAGCATCAGGGCCCTTCCTAATGAGTTGGCTGTTTACGTCAGGTGGCCAAAGTACTGGAACTTCAGCATCAGTCCTTCCATTGAGTAAGACTGACATATATACACTGCTGCTGCTGCTGCACTACCATGTGTAAAATAGATAGCTAATGGGAAGTTGCTGTGTAGAACAGACAGCTCAGATATGTATACATATATCTGACTCACTTCGTTAAATAGCAGAAACTAACACAACATTGTAAAGCAATATACACCAATAAAAAAGAAAAGTTAATAAAAAGATAAATGCTCCCCAATGTTCATGGCAACACTATTTACAATAGCTGGGACATGTCGGCAGCCTAAATGTTCTTCAAAAGAGGAATGGATAAAGAAGATGCAGTACATATATGCAATGGAATATTACCTACTCATAAAAAAGAGCAAAATAATGCCATTTGCAGCAACATGGATGGACTTAGAGATTGTCATACTGAGTGAAGGAAGTCAGACACAGAAAGACAAATAGATGATATCACTTACATGTGTAATCTAAAAAATGTATAAATGAATTTATTTACATAATATAAAAGAGGTATAGTCATAAATGTAGAAAACAAATATGATTACCAAGGATAAGTGGGGAGGGATAAATTTGGAGATTGGGATTGACATACATACATACATTATATATATATATATATATATATAAAACTAAATATAAAATAGGGATGTCCCTGGTGGTCCAGTGGCTAAGACTCTGAACTTCCACTGCAGGGAGCATGGGTGCCATCTCTGATCAGAGAACTTAGAACCCACTTGCCACGTATCACAGCCAAAAAAAAAAAAAAAATAGGTAACTAATAAGAACATGGGCTTCCAAGGCAGTGCTAGTGGTAAAGAACCCCCCTGTCAATGGAGGTTAGACATAACCAATGCAAGTTCCATCCCTGGGTAAGGAAGATCCCCTGGAGAAGGGCACAGCAACCCACTCCAGTATTCTTGCCTGGAGAATTCCATGGACAGAAGAGCCTGACAGGCTGCAGTCCACAGGGTCGCAAAGAGTCAGACATGACTGAAACAACTTGGCACACAAGAAGAACATGCTGTACAGCACAGGGACCTCCACTCTATACTACATAATGGCCTATATGGGAAAGAATGTAAAACGAAGAAAGTGAAGTCGCTCAGTCACATCTGACTCTTTGCACCCTCATGGACCATCAGTTCAGTTCAGCTCAGACACGACTGAGCGACATGACATGACTCTTTGCGACCCCATGAATCGCAGCACGCCAGGCCTCCCTGTCCATCACCATCTCCCGGAGTTCACTCAGACTCACATCCATCGAGTCCGTGATGCCATCCAGCCATCTCATCCTCGGTCGTCCCCTTCTCCTCCTGCCCACAATCCCTCCCAGCATCAGAGTCTTTTCCAATGAGTCAACTCTTTGCATGAGGTGGCCAAAGTACTGGAGCTTCAGCTTTAGCATCATTCCTTCCAAAGAAATCCCAGGGCTGATCTCCTTCAGAATGGACTGGTTGGATCTCCTTGAAGTCCAAGGGACTCTCAAGAGTCTTCTCCAACACCACAGTTCAAAAGCATAATTCTTCGGTGCTCAGCCTTCTTCACAGTCCAATTCTCACATCCATACATGACCACAGGAAAAACCATAGCCTTGACTAGACGGACCTTAGTCAGCAAAGTAATGTCTCTGCTTTTTAATATGCTATCTAGGTTGGTCATAACTTTTCTTCCAAGGAGTAAGCGTCTTTTAATTTCATGGCTGCAGTCACCATCTGCAGTGATTTTTGGAGCCCAAAAAAATAAAGTCTGACACTGTTTCTACTGTTTCCCCATCTATTTCCCATGAAGTGATGGGACTAGATGCCATGATCTTCGTTTTCTGAATGTTGAGCTTTAAGCCAACTTTTTTGCTCTCCTCTTTCACTTTCATCAAGAGGCTTTTTAGCTCCTCTTCACTTTCTACCATAAGGGTGGTGTCATCTGCATATCTGAGGTTATTAATAGGGACCATAGCCTACGTTATTCCTCCATCCATGGAGGTTTCCAGGAAACCATACCAGAGTGGGTTGCCATTTCCTTCTACAGAGGATATTCCCAACCCCAGGGCTTGAACCTGGGTCTCCCACATTGCATGCAGACCCTTTACCATCTGAGTCACCAGGGAATATATATATTATATATTTATTATATATATAATATATATGTATATATATAATTGATTCACTTTGTTGTACATCTGAAACTAACACATCATTGTAAATAAACTATACTCTAATTCAAAAAAATTTTTACTTTACAATACTGTATTGGTTTTGCCATACCTTGACATGAATTCACCACAGGTGTACAAAGTAAAAAATTTAAAAAATAGTTATTGAAAGAAGACCAAAACTCCAAAGACAAAAGAAAATTTTTTCCAAACAACAAGGCAAAACCTTTCTCAGAGCTCCTCAAATGAATATTAATATCGCCACTTGGGGAAGACTTGTGAGAAGAGCTATTCCTACAGTAAATCATTCTGGCACCTTCAGCCCTCAAGCCCCTGTGCCTGCTACGGTGCCAGTGGTTGATGTACGCAACCCTGAATTAGCACCTCCAGCTAGTGATTCCACAGTAACCAAGTTGGACTTTGATCTTGAACCTGAGCCTCCTCGAGCCCCACCACGTGATTCTTCCCTTGGTGAAATAGATGAATCTGCAAGAGATTTGGATACACCAGGACAGGATTCAGAAACTGTTTTTGATACTGAGAATGACAGAAATAGAATACTTCCAAAATCTCAATCTGAATATGAGCCTGATATCCCTCAGTCAGGCCTAGAGTATAGTGGTATTCATGAACTTGAGGACAGAAGATCTCAACAGATGTTTCAATTCAATCTACAAGACTTCAGGTGTTGTGCTGTCTTGGGTAGAGGACATTTTGGAAAGGTGCTTTTGGCTGAATATAAACACACCAATGAAATGTTTGCAATAAAAGCCTTAAAGAAAGGAGACATTGTGGCACCAGATGAAGTAGACAGCCTGATGTGTGAAAAAAGAATTTTTGAAACTGTGAACAGTGTAAGGCATCCCTTTTTGGTGAACCTTTTTGCATGTTTCCAAACCAAAGAGCATGTTTGCTTTGTAATGGAATATGCTGCCGGTGGGGACCTAATGATGCACATTCACACTGATGTCTTTTCTGAACCAAGAGCTGTATTTTATGCTGCATGTGTAGTTCTTGGGTTGCAGTATTTACATGAACACAAAATTGTTTATAGAGATTTGAAATTGGATAACATTGCTAGATACAGAGGGCTTTGTGAAAATTGCTGATTTTGGTCTTTGCAAAGAAGGAATGGGATATGGAGACAGAACAAGCACATTTTGTGGCACTCCTGAATTTCTTGCCCCAGAAGTTTTAACAGAAACATCCTATACAAGGGCTGTAGATTGGTGGGGCCTTGGTGTCCTTATATATGAAATGCTCGTTGGTGAGTCTCCCTTTCCTGGTGATGATGAAGAGGAGGTCTTTGACAGTATTGTAAATGATGAAGTAAGCTATCCAAGGTTCTTATCTACAGAAGCCATTTCAATAATGAGAAGGTTATTAAGAAGAAATCCTAAGCAACACCTTGGAGCTGGTGAAAAAGATGCAGAGGACGTGAAAAAACACCCATTTTTCCGACTAATTGATTGGAGCGCTCTGATGGACAAAAAAGTTAAGCCACCATTTGTACCTACAATTAGAGGACGAGAAGATGTTAGTAATTTTGATGATGAATTTACCTCAGAAGCACCTATTCTGACTCCACCTCGAGAACCAAGGATACTTTCAGAAGAGGAGCAAGAAATGTTCAGAGATTTTGACTATATTGCTGATTGGTGTTAAGTTCCTACACACTGTGAAACCAAGCAGACTGACTCACAAGAAGACCTCTTAAAAATAGCAGCCCTTCATTTGCTCTCTGTGCCAACAAAAGCTTCTGAGTTTTTTTTAAACATATGAAGATGTGTTTAAAAGTACTATTCTAATACCTTCTTGAAAAGTGGCTTTTCAATGTATTTTAAACAAAATTCTGAACACTGGAAACAGTTTCATGGAGTTTAAGCTGAATGAACATTGGCCATGAAAATCTATCACGAATACTTTTGGATCAATAGTCTTATTTTTTTAAATCAGAGGGGAAAAAAAACACTCTTCTACAGTCCCTAGCTTTGCCGTATGCCTGCCTTAAATGGAAGGAAAGTTAATTAGTTAATTTTCCTTAGGTGTGTTTTACAAAAACAGGAAAAGAGGGCTTAGGATGTTATTACTGTTCACACGTAGTATGATTCTGTTTGAATAAGGCAAATGCTCTTATTTTTTTAAAGAAATTACTGTAATATCCAAAAAAATGTAGTAATAGTTTGTGCACATTTTGGGGCTTTTTAAAAATGAAATGAATTGATGTCTTGTATTATACATTTTCTATATTTATTAGAAAATTTTTATTGCCTTATCTTTACCAACCATGTAACAGAGCCTCATAGCTTTCTGACTGAGCTACTTGCCAAACGATTTTATTAAATCAACCATGCTGAAACAAACAGGAACAACTAAACATCTGCATTTACTTAGAAATTTAAGAATGAGGACTTAATGATCATCCTGAACCAAGATACTGTTTTTACCTGTATGCATTCCCAAAGTCTAGATGCTTAGTACATTCAGTCGTGCTTTCTTCCAGAATCAGTGAACTGATGGCTCCTTTTTTTTGATACGCATTGTACATTTATCAACCTAGTTCATCTTGTTCTTGTGTCTACTGTAGAAGGGAACTATATCTTTGTTAAAACATATGGATTATCCTTGTATACATGCTGTGAACATGTATATGTGCAAGTTGTAATGTATTCTATGTTGCAGGTTTATTATTTAATTCCACTTCATCACTTTTGTACAGTGGCCAAGCAGACACCTCAGACTCCAGCATTTACATTAAGTGCATTTGTACATTTTAGGCCACTGGATCCAGATTTTATATTGGCAGTTACTGAGGGCAGAAGCAATATATTATAACAGAATGTATAAATATTTTTGATAAAACAGTCTATATTTTACAAAAATTATTATAACACTAAAGCTGTACCTCAAAAGTCTCAAAAATAATTTGATCAAATACTTTGTACAAGGATCCATTTGTGGTTTTTTAATGCCCTTATAGGAAAGTCTTTTTGCAAGCCATGACTTTTCTACTTGCCTGGAGTTTTGGGGTTTTTTTTGTTTGTTTTGTTTCAGTTATTTTCCCTCCTGGTCCATGACTTTATTGTTTTTCCTTAGTTCAATAATAACATCTTTGATTCCATGCTTAGCATGTTAGGGTCATCATACCTCAGGAATAGAAAGTTGTTAACTAACCAATAATGAGTTAACCATTTAATCACTATTGTCTTATGTCTTAAAAAATGCTGAAGTTTAAATCCTATGAGAAAATGAAATCCTGTTGATTTATAGAGGTTTTTTTGAGCTTAAAACATATATGAATATTCCACCTTGCCAGGGTATGTTGGCATGTTTTTGCTATACTCTGAGAACAGTTAAAATTGTTCAGAGATAATTTCTATTTCCTTATAAATTGATTAGAAACCATGATCCCTTGCGGGAAAATCTTATAGGAAAAGGGAGCAATATGTTGATTTAAAATTATTTTAAAATGCCAGTTCACTTCCTCGGTAAAGGACAATAGAGGATCTTAGTTGAACTGTCTACTTTTAATTTAAACAGTGTTAATACAACATTAAAAAAACACTAAATACTTTTGAGGTACAGTCTGCTCACCTTTTCTGGTCCTCAAATATGCATAGAAAGTAATGTCTAAAATAGGTTTTTAGCATTAAAAACTGACATAGCATTTTGTAACTAAAAAAATAAATAAATAAATAATAAAAAATAAAAAAATAAAATAAAATACAATGCAAAAAAATTTTTAAACACTTTTAAGGGGGATCCAAATTTTAAAATTTAAATTAAAAAAGTCAAACTATTAAAAACTGTATATGAAGTGGAAGAGGCAGGGGTGCTGAGGAACATCTAGCTGACTGCCTGACAAGAACTTTAGGACTAAAGGGATCAGCTGCTGCTATCAATCAGTCCTTCCAGGGGACTAATTCAGCTAATCAGCTTCTGGCTAAGCTACTAAAAATGGTGAGGACATGAGCCTCCAGGCTACCCTTCAAGCCTCCTCTTCATGCCTGACTCACTGATAGCCCCCATCCCTAACCTTAGTCGCCAGTCTTGGTCACATAACCTATTTGCAGCCCTCACACAGATATCCACAGCTTCCCTTCCCTGGTGGCTCAGACGATAAAGCATCTTGTCTACACTGTGGGAGACCCGGGTTCGATCCCTGGGTTGGGAAGATCCCCTGGAGAAGGAAATGGCAATCCACTCCAGTACTATTGCCTGGAAAACCCCATGGACAGAGGAGCCTGGTAGGCTACAGTCCATGGGGTCGCAAAGAGTCTGACACGACTGAGCGACTTCACTTCACAAATATCCACAATCTGCTTCCTCCCTGAGCCCCAGCAAGGTAAAATGTTTACAAACGCATAGAGATTTGGAGATGATACATTAGTGTGGTTCAGGCAAATGTGTGTGATAACAAGATCTTTCCTGTGTTTCTGAGAAAGGATTTCACTTAGCAGTAGAAAATTCACTGCCGGAATGGGTAAGGAAGTGAGGCCACCAAGAGAAGCCCTTGAGCTGCTCTGAACTTGGCAGTTATTCCTATTGTTTCACTTGCACTCCCTCTTGTATTGCTTTCTCAATCTCCTCCCCATCTCCCATCAATATTCACACATCCTTAATTTTTTCTCCTAGAACCCTACTCTGTAATATAACTGTGAGTGAGTGAGTGAGTGAAGTCGCTCAGTCGTGTCCAACTCTTTGCAACCCCGTGGACTACCAGGCTCCTCCGTCCATGGGATTCTCCAGGCAAGAATACTGGAGTGGGTTACCATTTCCTTCTCCAGGGGATCTTCCCAACCCAGGGATCGAACCCAGGTCTCCCGCATTGAAGGCAGACACTTTAACCTCTGAGCCACCTATAGAATCACGGAATTTGGGGTATACACAATCTAACCATAAAATGGGAGCATAAAGATATCAACCAAAGTGTGGGAAAGTCAGAGGATGCTTCTTATAAGACCTGTTTAATTTAAATACCTAAACACTTGGGCTATTTACTGTAGTCTACCAGGCTTCTCTGTCCACGGGATTTTCCAGGCCAAGAGTACTGGAGTAGGTAGCCATTTCTTTCTCCAGGGGATCTTCCTGACCCAGGGATCAAACCCAGGTCTCCTGCATTGCAGGCAGACACTTTACCCTCTGAGCCACCAGGGAAGCCCCATTTAACAACTACAGTAACATTTATACTTCAGAAATTTTTTTACTGTCCAAATCGATTCCACTATTCTGCAAAACACTGACATCAGGTTTGGCAGACATTACAAAGATGTTTCTAGTTTTTCCAAAGGTTGGTATTTTTCTCAGTTTATTTCAATTCTACACAAACACCAGAAACTCTCTAAAGGTGAGCTCCATCCTGAATTGCCTTCCAGTTTTAATTAGCAGGGCGCTTTCCAAATGGAAGGCTAAAGTTGTAACATGTTTCCTTCCCTGCTTTTTATCAAATGCTTCCTTGGGGGAGTCTTCATTGCCTTTTAATTGTCCAAGTTTATTTTCATTCCTCTTACTAAAGCGGAGTTGGCAGAGGGTCTGAGGGGGAATATAGGGGTACCTCAGCAACCTTCAAAGTCCTCTTTAATTTTATAATCATCTTCATCCATCAGCCAGCCTCTCTTTTCCCTTGCCTCCATTTTTTTCTTGGTTATTCAAAAAAGCCTTTCTGATTCTCATTTGCTCACATTAATTCACCCTGCTCTTTGGCTGCCCTAACTGGAGTTGCACACCCTCATTTGATTCCCTCCTGTCCCTTTCCTTTCCAAGTCAGATTTTTCTTTGCTCACAGGTTCTTAAGCCACCCTTTGTAAATCCACTTTGCAAAGAGCAAGCAATCTCCAATCTTCTTTTCCAAAGCAATTGTAATCCACTATGCTTTAATTACAGTGTCTATTCAGATGTTCAAAATTCCATCTAGTTATACTTTAATACTCCTTCCCTCTTCCCTCTGCATCATACTTATTAGATTAATTCTCTAAATGTGCTTTTTTTTTTTTTTTTAAGTTTAATACCCTAGGTCTTTGAAGCCACTGCTTACTTAAAGAATTCCAGAAGATCATGATTACCACTAACAAGGCAGCTTTCTGGCTTTAACTGTATAATGCAGCAGTTGCTAGTCCCAGGAGCTCTAGTCCTGTTCCACTCTTAGCTTGAGTTGCTAACATCTTAGTCAAAACACTGTCTCCTCCCTCTCTTGGGACACGATGATGGATACACTTTTGCCTATAATCCATGGAGATCTACACCTGGAGAGTGTCAAAGGAAAACAAATTGAGAAGGACTGGCTTCTTTATTATTATTATTATTGTTCACTCTCATCCTGGATGACTGGTGATATGTTGGAGTAATTCATATTATGTATCTCAACCTTCATTTCTATATAAGTGAAATAGGAAAGGAGAATTAGATGGTTTCTATGGTTAATGTAATATATATCTCTAACTTATCACCATCTATCTTCAAGTAATATTATACCACTTCATATTAGTTAAAGAACCTAAAAACCACAGTTAGAATTAGAAGCCCTTCTCTGGTGGCACAGTGGTAAAGAACGCATCTGCAATGCAGGGAGATTGACCCAGTTCAATCCCTGGGTTGGGTTTGGATCCATCACCTGGAGAAGGAAAGGGCAACCCACTCCAGTATTCTTGCCTGGGAAATCCCATGGACAAAGGAACCTGAGTGCTATAGTCCATGGGGTCACAACAGTAGGATACAACTGAGCAACTGAACAACAAAGATACCTTCTCACTCTTGTAAATGCCACAACTTCTATAATTCAAACTTACTCTCACCAAATCATGTAGGTGTAGGTGTTTCTAGAACTTTAATCTGAACTATGGAATACTCTATTACTTAAAAGTAAATATTTATAGATATATTAAGTAATTAAATTCATCTTATCTTTTTTAACAGTTTTATTAGGGTAAAACTAACACACCATAAAATGCACTTATTAAAATCTATAATTTGATATCTTTTGTCCTATGTATATAGTACAAACAAGACAATATCCATCACCCCTACTTTGAGATTAGTTGAGCATCCCTTATGATTTCATATTATCTGCCTTGTTGGATTTCTATAATAGCTAGGATTATTTGCAGTATTATTTCAGTGGTGACTCTAAGGTTCATGTAAAATATATCTCTAACTTATCGCCATTTATCTTCAAGTAATGTTATACCACTTCATCTACAGTAAAGGAACCTAACAACCACATTTCATTTTTCTCTTAGTCTTTATAATATTGTTGTCATACATTTTGCTTTATGTTATAAAGTCCAACAAACATTGTTATTTTTGCTCTAAATGATCATTTTCTTCTAAATAAATTAAAACAATTTTCAAAGTCTTACATTTATTCACATATTGACCTTGTCCAATAATCCTTAGTCCTATGTGTAAATCCACATTTCCATCGTATCATTTCCCGTGTGCCTGAAGAATTTATTCTATGTAATAAGAATATGTTGGTAACCAGTTTTTTCAGTTTAAGTATATCTGACCAATCTTTATTTAACATTGGCTTTTGAAACATTTTTTCTGGGTATAAAATTATAAGTTGACAGTTGTTTTCCATCAGTTCTTTAAATGCTGCTTGACTTTCCTCTTGTATTACTTAATAAGAAATCTATTATCATTTTTAACTTTGTTCCTCTACACATAAGATATGTTTTTCTCTGGCTGCTTATAGGATTTTTTTTATCACTTATTTATAAACAATTTGATTATAATCTGCTTTGGTGTATTTTTCCTCACATTTATTGGGCTTTTGTTGAGCCTTGGAATTACAGGTGTATAGTTTTCATCAAATTTGGACAGACTTTGGCCATTAAGCCTTCAGATTATTTTGGTGATTTGTTCTCTTTTTAAGGACTCCAATTGCATGTATCCTAGGATATTGGAAGTATACCACATTAATGGATGCTCTGTCCATTACTTTTTCCAGTCTTTTTTTTCTGTTTCATTTTGGATAGTTTCTACTGTGTCTTTTCATGTTCAGTAAACTTTTCTTCTGCATTATCTAATTTGCCATTAGTGTATTTTTAATCTCAGAAATTGTGGTTTTTATCTCTAGAAGTTGTTTTTATATTTTCCATTATACAATCCTTAATACACTCAATATTTTCTCTAGCTTGAGCATATAGAATGTATTTATCTAATAATTTTGTCATCTATACCATTTTTCAGTTGGTTTTGATTGATTTTTCTGATTGTAAATCACCTTTTCTTCTTTTTAGACCTATTTAATTTCTTATTGAGTACTAGAATTATGATTTTTGTCTTATTGGGTGCTAGATATTGTTGTACTTCTATTGATATTCTTGAGTTTTGTTCTGCTTCACCACTGATTTACTTGGAAACAGTTTGATTCTTTCTGTCTTTTATATATATATGTAGAACCAGAGCAGTGCTTAGTTTAGTGCTAATTTCAGCCCACTATTGGGGCAGGACCCTTCAGACTTCTCTTAGTGATATCCCATGAGTTATGAGATTTTCCACCCAGGTGGGAGCTGAATATATTTCCAGTTTGTGTGAGTTTGGGATACTGTTCCCTCTAATCCTCTCAAGTTATTCCTCTCTCAGCTTCAGGCAGTTTCCTTAAAAGTATATGCTGACCAGTATCTATTAATACCTGAAGACACAAAGAGATTCTCAGTAGATCTCCAAAGTGCTCTGTGTAAGTCCCTCCTTAGAACACTCTGTCCTGCAAAATCTAATCACATTGGCCTCCCCATAATCCCAGCTCTCTCTCTTCAATCAAGGAGATCACCCATGTGTCTTCCAGTATTATAACTTAGTCATTCTCAAGAATGTTCCTTAGCTCTGCACCTAAATATATATTTAGGTTTACTGTTTCGTTAATTGTTTTCTACAGTTAACAGCTTCACTGAAACATTATGAATTCTTATTGCCTTTTTTTCTACCTTGGTCCCACTATTTGTAATCATACTAGATACAGAAGTTTAAGTAGAGACAAGGACTTCCCTGGTGAATAAAGGACAGAAGTGGTGAGGACCTAACAGAAGCACAAGAGATTAAGCAGCAGTGGCAAGAATACACAAAAGAGCTGTACAAAAATGTCCTAATGACCCGGATAACCACTATGGTGTTGTCACTCACCTAGAGCCAGACATCCTGGAGTGTGAAGTCAAGTGGGCCTTAGGAAGCATTTCTATGAATAAAGCTAGTGGAGATGATGGAAACCCAGTTGAGCTATTTCAAATCCTAAAAGATGATGCTGTTAAAATGCTGCACTGAACATGTCAGTTATTTTAAAAAAAAAAAAAAAAACTCATCAAAAGATCAGTTTTCATTCTAAGCCCAAACAAGAAAAATGCCAAAGAACTTTCAAACTACTGTACAGTTGTGTTCATTTCACATGCTAGCAAGGTAATGCTCAAAACCCTTCAAGCTAGGCTTCAACAATATGAGAACAGAGAGCTTTCAGATGTACAGGCTGGATTTAGAAAAGGCAGAGGAAACAGATATCAAATTGTCAACATCTGTTGAATCATAGAAAAAGCAAGAAAATTTCAGAAAAATGTTTACTTCTCCTTCACTGAATACGCAAAAACCTTTGACTGTGTTCAGTTCAGTTCAGTCGCTCAGTCGTGTCTGACTCTTTGCAATCCCATGAATCGCAGTATGCCAGGCCTCCCTGTCCCTCACCAACTCCCGGAGTCTACACAAACCCATGTCTATTGTGTTGGTGATGCCATCCAACCATCTCATCCTCTGTCGTCCCCTTCTCCTCCTGCCCTCAATCTTTCCCAGCATCAGGGTCTTTTCAAATGAGTCAGCTCTCCGCATCAGGTGGCCAAAGTATTGAAGTTTCATCTTCAACATCAGTCCCTCCAATGAACAGCCAGGACTGATCTCCTTTAGGATGGACTGGTTGGATCAATTCTTTGGCGCTCAGCTTTCTTTATAGTCCAACTCTCAAATCCATACATGACCACTGGAAAAACCATAGCCTTGACTAGACGGACCTTTGTTGGTGTGCATAGCAATAAACTGTGGAAAATTCTTAAAGGTATGGGAATGCCAGACCACCTTACCTGTCTCCTGAGAAACCTATATACAGGTCAAGAGGCAATAGTTAGAACCAGACATGGAACAACAGACTGGTTCAAAATTGGGAAAGCAATATGTCAAAGCTATATATTGTCACCCTGCTTATTTAACTTATATGCAGAATATATCATATGAAATGCCAGGCTGGATGAATCACAAGCTGGAATCAAGATTGCCAGGAGAAATATGGGCAGCCTCAGGATGCTGATAACACCGCCCTTTTGGCAGAAAGCAAAGAGGAACTAAACAGCCTCTTGATGAGGGTGAAAGAGAAGAGTGAAAAAGCTGGCTTAAAACTCAACATTCAGAAAATGAAGATCATGGCATCTGGTCCCATCACTTCATGGCAAATATATGGGGGAAAAGTGGAAACAATGATAGAATTTTTCTTGGGCTCCAAAATCACTGCAGGCAGTGACTGTAGCCATGAAATTAAAAGACATTTGCTCCTTGGAAGGAAAGCTATGACAAACCTAGACAGTGTATTAAAAAGCAGAGACCTCACTTTGCTGACAGAGTTCCATATGGTCAAAGCTATGGTTTTTTTGAGCAGTCATATATGGATATGAGAGTTGGACCACAAAGAAGGCTGAGTGCCAAAAACTAATGTTTTCTAACTGTGGTGCTGAAGAAGACTCTTGAGTCTCTTGGACTGCAAGGAGAACAACCGGTCAATCCTAAAGGAAATCAATCCAGAATATTCATTGGAAGAACTGATGCTGAAGCTCCGATACTTTGGTCACCTGATGGGAATACAGACCCATTGGTAAAGACCCTGATGCTGAGAAAGATTGAGGGAAGGGGAAGAAGGGGACAACAGAGGATGAGATGGTTGGATAACAACATGGACTCAATGGACATGAGTTTGAGCAGACTCTGGGAGATAGTGAAGGACAGGGAAGCCTGTCGTGCTGCAGTTTGTGGAGTTGCAAACAGTCAGATCTGACTTAGCAAGTGAACAACAACAAAGGAGAGACAATTTCATCAGTGCCAAGAACCCAGAAACAAAGGTTCAGTCATTTTGATGGCCTCATATGAAACTGTCTTACATGTTTCATGTTTACTCATTGGTGATGGATTTCAAGAACAAGGGAAGATTTTCTTCTAAAAAGAAATGTGTCTTTGTGCATAAGAGAGAAACGTCCTCTCCTAATTATTCCCTTTCTTCGAAGCCTGATCTGGCCTTGATTTGCAAGCAATGCCACAACTGAATTGCAATGATTTGTGACTGAGCGACTTCACTTTCACGCATTGGAGAAGGAAATGGCAACCCACTCCAGTGTTCTTGCCTGGAGAATCCCAAGGACGAGGGAGCCTGGTAGGCTGCCATCTATGGGGTCGCACAGAGTCGGACACGACTGAAGTGACTTAGCAGCAGTAGCGGTGCAAAACTGCTTCTTCTTTAGCTGCCATCTATTCATTGTACACCCTCCTATTTCATTTAATAGTTAATGGTGTAGCTTAAAACACGCACACACACACACCCCTATCTAGCCCTCTGTTCATATCAATGCAGATGACTTCCCAGTTCATATTTCAGGCACCATAGATATCAATGCAGATGACTTCCCAGTTCATATTTCAGGCACCATAGTAATAATTTTTTTAAAAAAATGAGTGCTACAGTTATCAGAATTGAGGTCCTAGGAGAACCCATTCAACTCAAAGTCTGTTGATAGACAATAAAGCACCCCACACCCTAGAGAAGAAAGATCTATTAAAAACCCAAAATATTGTTGCCACAGTTATACCAGCTCTCTGCTACACAACAGAGGCAGAGATATTTCCTTTAATCTAGTTCCTGTGATCTCACCATGTCCCCTTGATTTTAAATCAGGTGACAGAATAAAAAGTTTTCTGTTCCAATCCTGTCTTCCCAGTGGGCCTCTCCTCCATGCTGACATGCCACTCTTTCCTGTTCTCCCAGCAGCAGGGCAGCAATCAAACACTGTGGATGAGACCCATGCTGGCAGCCTGTCAGGAGCCTGAGGGCCTAGCCTCATCATCCAGAAACAGAGGGAACCAAGCTGCTGGCTTCTTCTGAGGCTCAACACTCACTCCCTGTGCATTATTGTCAGGGCAAGCAGGATCAGCCAGACTCTTTCTGAACTCAGTGGCCCAGAGACATTAAAAGGTCACCTTGCCCGCTGAGGGCCCACTTCTTCTAGACCCTCTCCTCTTGGGCCTACCAGATAAGCAAGTGAGGAGTTGTAAGACTGAATTTTCTTGAAAGCCATTTTCTGCCCGCAAGTTTGGACCCCCCACAAATTAGCAGCCAATCTTATAAGGAAGACCTTCCAGACAACATTTGCAAGGGTAAATGACCAGTCTCATCTCCTTCCTATCCCTGTAAAAGTACACAAGGTGTTGGAGAGAGGTCAGTGATCTTTTGGAATAAAAATGTCCTTACATGGTTTTTCTTTAAATTAATAACAAATTTCCTCCACTCAGAAAAACCAGAACTTACATTTGAGTAACTCTTTCTATTTATTCATTTAACAAATATGTTCTGAGGCAGGCAGGTGTTAGGAGGTGGACATATGGAAAGAATCCAGGCTGGTGTGGCCCAGCCTTCACAGGGCTCATGGTTTGTTGAAGAATTCAGATGAGTCTGAAGCACTTGCTGTAATGATGAAGGGCTATATGAGAGGAGGAGCATAGGATATAAACACATATAAGAGGGGCACTGTGTCCAGGCTTTGAAAGTTCAAGGAAGACATCCCTAAGGAGGTCATATCAACAGGAAAACCTGTAAGATAAGGGAAACTGCAGAGTAAGGAAAATGGAGTGGGAGAGACAGAGGAGAAGAGTGCCCAGAGGCAGAGGGAACATCAAGAAACAAGAAAGGGGCGTCAACAGAGACTGATCCAAGGCTTCAGGATTTTAAAATCCAAAGTGTTTGCAATGAGAGAGGAGAGGATGGGACAAATTGAGAGAAGAGCATTGAAACATGTGCCTTGCCATATGTAAACAGAGGAAAGTTGGTGTATAACACAGGAAGCTCAACCTGGTGCTCGGTGACAACCTAGAGGGGTGGGTTGGGGTAGGAGGTAGGAAAGAGGTTCAAGAGGGAGGGGACACACGTATACCTATGCCCAATTCATGCCGATGTATGACAGAAACCAACACAATAAAGCGTGTATTCTCCAATGTAAGATAGAATTTTTTAAAAATCCAAAGTGTTTGGATCTTAACCTGCCAACAGCAGGGTACCACTGAAGGGTTTTAAGCAGGAACCAACAGGATGCAGTTCACATTTCAGAAGATCATTCGGGTTGAGAGAGTAAGGGGTACAGGGAGCAAGGTTGGAAATAAGAGGAAGAATTAATATTATTGTCACCGAAGCAAGAAATGACTCTAGTATGAACCAAGTGAGTGGCTGTAGAGTTTTGGAGAAGTAGATATATTTTATAAATATATATGAGATAGACTTAACAAAGAGTAAATGAGTGACTGAGGGCAGAGGTTCGGAAGGAAGAGATGGGACCTCAGAAGATGCTTTCACTAAGGGAATGGTGAGGCCCTTTTATACGACAGGAAACATCAGAGGGGACAAAAGCCCAGAGTGGGGACCAAATTTTTCTATTACCAACTTGGTTACCTGGGGAAAGGGAGGGAGGTAGTGGAGCCAGGCATCTCCCAGAAACAATGCACCCATCCTCACCTGCAAGCAGGTGGGTGCCGAGAAGAATATTACAAAATGGAAAAGCTGAGGCATGACATGAAAAGGGAATTTTCCCCAAGGACTCAGAGTAAGTCCATGGTTTTGTCCCCAATTTCCAGTCTGAAGGACCATAGGACCTCTCCTCCCTGGGACCCCTAAGGACCAACCTTCTGACCTGGCATCCTTGAAAAGAGAATCTCTGATTTCCATTAAATGTCAGGTAGTGGTTTGGAGTAGATCCAGAGGCCCTAGAGCTGGAGACATGTTTTCAATAAGTCAAATGAATCAGTAAATCATGAATGGACTGAGGCTACTGAGGCCAGCTTGTTGCCTTCAGGCTTGATATTTGCCAGTGACACCCCTTGCTTAGGAAGGTGGGGCAGCTGAAAGCTGGTCCCTCCCACTCACAGGCCCTGGAGGCTGCGCTGGGCTCACCCGCCACGGCCTCTGTCCCTTGCTCCTCCTGCTGTGGATGCAGACCCCTCCTGGCCCTCTGAATGTCTCCTCCAGCTGTCAGGGTTGGCTCCTCCTCTAGATGTGGTCTTACTCTTCTGACCCCTCTCCTGTTTCTCTTACCAAAACAATTCAGGAAACAGTAAATCTGAATATGCATTTAGGTGCAGATTTAAGGAACATTGTGGAGAATGATGTGAAGTTGCATTATTGGAAGGCAAACAGGAGATCTATGATAAATAGTAATTAAGCAGTTAGAGGGATGCTCATCCAAATGAGAGTTTTATAGCAGTTCAAGATAAGGTAGAGATTTCTGCTTCCACGTGCTATCCACTTCCTCAACAACCTGAAAATATGCTGTGTGTCCTTCAATCCCAGTCCTGGCTGAGGTCTACAATCCGGTCCTCTAGGACACTATGGCCACCCTCCACCCCTTAAATCTGCAAATGCTGGATAACTGAGCTATGCTTTTGCTCATAAACTGTCATTCCACACAGGTACATTGGACTGTAGGATCAAATGCTTTTACCCATAGAACTGGAAATGTAAATAGAGAGATAAAAATGTCTGTGTCAGTGAAACGCTCCATAGGACCCCTAAGGACCTAATTACAAATGAACATTAAATATTTAATCTCATCTTTAGCCCTCAAGGCAGAGGCCCACAGTGGGCCTGACTTGTTCCAAGGGCAAAACTCCACAGTTTTCCCATGTTAATTTTTCCCCATGGGAAGTTTAGCCTTACTGTCAAAACACACTTCCCGCTTATAAAAAATATTTAATAGACTTGCTCAAACACTTACCCACTACCCCCTTTGGCTCCTCCATCTTCCCAGTGACTCTTTCCCAGTTTTAAAAACCAGTGATTGGATTTCCCTGGTGTTCCAGTGGTTAAGAATCCACCCGCCAGTGCAGCAGAGTTCAATCCCTAGTCCAGGAAGATTCCACACGCCGTAGAGCAATTAAGCCCGTGTGCCACAACTATGGAAGCCAGCACTCCTGAGAGCCCAAGCTCTGCAACAAGAAAATCTACTGCAATGAGAATTCTACACACCACAGCTAGAGAGTAGGCCCTACTCCCCATAGCTAGAGAAAGCCCACACACAGCAATGAAGACCCAGTGCAGCCGAAGACAAATACATAAATAACCCAATGGTTTTACATTGGCCCCCATTTTTAGAAAACAAACAACAGTGATAATGGCAATAACTAGCATCTACTGAATACTTCTTCTGCACAAGGCCCTGATGGATGATATAGGAGCCTTATGTATGTGGTCTCATATAACCTTCATAAAACTCTATGAAGAATGTTTTAAACAACTGAAGCTCAGAGAGATCAATTGGCCCAAGTTACATTGTGTGGAATTGACAAAGCTGGGATTCAAACCAGATCACTGACTTCCAAGACAATGCTCATCTACTGTCTGGTTCTCTTTAATGTAGTAAAGAATCTGCCTGCCAGTGCAGGAGATCCAGGAGATCCAGGAGATGTGGGTTTGATCTCTGGATCAAGAAGATCCCCTGGAGGAGGAAGTAGCAACCATTCTAGTATTCTTACCTGCAAAACCCCAGCAACAAGGGAGCCTGGTGGGCTATAGTCCATGGGGTCTCAAAGAGTCAGACACAGTTAAAAGCAGCACAATTTTAATAAAAATTCACTCTGGAACCCAGTGAAATCCTGCTATCCCTTATATATATATACCTGGGAGGCAGACCTAACTTCAATTCTCCCCAAGATCACATGAGGAGATGTATACTTCAAGGCAAAGGCAGACCATTTCCCAAAGTTCGAAGAGGAGGAAACGGTTTGAGGACCTTGTGAGTGGGCCCCTAAGTACTTTATCCTGTTGAACCTACACAACCAGCCGGGCAGGAGAGGAATCATTACATCTATTTTTCCAATGAGGAATTTTAGGTAATTTGTACCCACTGTCACAGACCATGTGAGTTGTACGCAGAGTTGATCCTTGTCATTCTGTCTACCAAGCCCAAGCATTTTCTTTCTTCTAACCTCGACTACTACCACACAGAGATGGCAGAGAGGCTTCCCTCTTGATTAATTTATATTAAATACCTGACACCAAGGTCAGCAACATGTTACTAGACAATGCCTCTGAGATGGACCCACCACAGCTTTGGCTCCATCCTTTTGTTTCCATCTGTTCTAAGGGGCACACACTTCACAAGGGCCTGCAGCTATGTCTGTCCAAAAGTCAAGGTAATTTTCAGAGTGTTACTTCCACTATGGCCAGGTAACACTATGTGCCATTCATACCAAGTTTCCCTCAAATAACAACTATAAACTCTGGATAAAATCCAAAAAGAAAAAAGAAATAACCTGAAGACTAGATAGTGAAAAAGCAAAGCAGTCAGACTCAGAGGGACAACAAGACTTTGAAGAAGGAAGTTACATGAAGTGAGTTTCCCATTTTTACAACTTTAAGAATGAACTAGATATAGCTAGAGAAAATATAATTCAGAAAAATACTTGCATCCCAATATTCATTACAACACATATTTATAATAGTCACAACATGGAAGCAATCTAAATGTCCATCAACGGATGAATGGACAAAGAAGGTGTGGTACATACATATAATGGAATATTCAGTTCAGTTCAGTTCAGTCGCTCAGTCGTGTCCAACTCTTTGTGACCCCATGAATCGCAGCACGCCAGGCCTCCCTGTCCATCACCAGCTCCCGGAGTTCACTCAGACTCACGTCCATCTAGTCAGTGATCCCATCCAGCCATCTCATCCTCTGTCATCCCCTTCTCCTCCTGCCCTCAATCCCTCCCAGCATCAGAGTCTTTTCCAATGAGTCAACTCTTTGCATGAGGTGGCCAAAGTACTGGAGTTTCAGCTTTAGCATCATTCCCTCCAAAGAAATCCCAGGGCTGATCTCCTTCAGAATGGACTGGTTGGATCTCCTTGCAGTCCAAGGGACTCTCAAGAGTCTTCTCCAACACCACAGTTCAAAAACATCAATTCTTTGGCGCTCAGCCTTCTTCACAGTCCAACTCTCACATCCATACATGACTACTGGAAAAACCATAGCCTTGATTAGATCGACCTTAGTCGGCAAAGTAATGTCTCTGCTTTTGAATATGCTATTACTCAGACATAAAAAAGAGTGAAATATTTGCAGCAACATGATGAACCTAGAGATTATCATACTGAGTGAAGTAAGCCAGACAAAGGCAACATATGATATTACTTATATGTGTAATCTAAGCAAAATTATACACATGACTTATTTATGAAACAAAAATAGACCCACAGACACAGAAAACAAACATGGTTACCAAAGGAAAAAGGGCAGAGGGAGGGATAAATTAGGAGTTTGGGATTAACATATACACACTACTATTATAAACCAGATAACCAAAAAGGGCCTACTGTACAGCACAGGGAATCATACTTAATATCTTGTAATAAACTATAAAGGAAAAGAATCTGAAAAAGAATATATATGTATATGTGTGTGTCTATACACACACACGCATATATATATACACATATAAAACCAAATATATATATATATAAACCACCGTGCTATATGACTGAAACTAACACAACACTGCAAATCAACTATACTCCAATTAAATTTTTTAAAAAAGCCAGAATTAAATAAGGTAGTTTAAACCAATCAAAACATAAGAACAATGTTTCTGGCCGGAAGACACAGAAGACAGAGTTTGGTGCAACTAAAGCCACTGGAAAGAGGGAATCTCAGAAAGAAAATGGCCAGAAAGATGGAGTGCCAAATCTTGTACATCAACTCTACCTTACCAAGATCTCTGGCTCACCAAAGAATTATGCAGTGCCAGACAGACTCAAAAGCAGTTCAGCTAAGGATAAAAACCAGACTTGACTATTGGCCAACAGACAGAATTTTCAGTTTAAATCCAGCCAAATTAATTGCCTGGCAAAACAGAAAGTCAACATTCTTCAGAGGTATATAACTGAATCTGGAGTGTCCACAACAAAAAGGCCACAATGTTGAGGGTAAAATAAAAATTATTTGATGTTCTCAGGACCATGAAAATTTGAAAAGCAGGAAAAGAAGTTAAATCAGAGACTAACACATTGGCACAGATGTTGGCATTGGCAGAGAAGGATTTATTTTTGGTGATGTCCATTTTATTTACAATATTGTGTTCTGGTGTACAGCAAGTGACTCAAATACATATGTGTGTGTGTGTATCATGAATTCTTTTTCATATTCAAACATATATATATATTATTTTTTTGATTCTTTTCCATTTCAAATGATAGGTCCTTTTTATTTATTCATTTTCTAACAGTAGTTTGTTTCTGCTAATCCCAAACTCCTAATTTATCTTTCCTCACCCCCGTTCCCCTTTGGTAACCATAAATTCATTTTCTAAGTTTGTGAGTCTGTTTGTCTGTTTCTTTTTGGTAAATGAAGTCATCTGTATCATTGTTTTTAGATTCCACATACAGTATAGTATATATTTTCTCTGATTAGTTCACTTAATATGATAATTTCTAGGTTCATCTATGCCGCTGCAATGGCGTCATTCACTTGTTAATGGCTGAGTAATAGTTCATCATATGTACACACACACACACACACACACACACACACACACACACACACACACCTTGATTGCACATCTTTATCCATTCATCTTCAGTGGACATTTATGTTACTTCTGTGCCTTGGCTATTAGAAATAGTGCTGCTATGAACATTGGAGTACCTGTCTCTTCAAATCAGAATTTTCATCTTTTCCATATATACGTCCAGGAATGGGATTCCTGGATCATACAGTAATTCTACTTTTAGTTTTTTTAATGAAAGTCCATACTGTTTTCCATAGTGGCTGCACCAATTCACTTTACCATCAACAGAATAGAAGGAGTCCATTTCAGAGAAGGATTTTTAAGGAGTTTTATAATTATGTTCAATGTTATAAAGTAAAATCTGCTCACAAAGAACAAGAGAAGGGAAATCTCAGCAGAGAAATTTTTTTTTTAATTTTAAATTTTGGACCAGGTTAAAAACAGATTCTCAAATCTAAAAATTCACAGGATGGCTTTAATAGCAGAATGAGATTACAGAGGAAAGGAAAGATGAAGATAGAGCAATAGAAATTATCTAATCTGAAGAGTATGGGGAAACAATAAAAAATCAGAGCTGAGGAAAGTGTCAGCACATCTAATGTATGACTGGACATAACTGGATTGCCAGAGTAAGAAGGGTAAGATAATGCGGCAAAAGATGATGCCTGAAGAAATACTGACCGAATTTTCCCCAGATGTGATGACAAACAGATTTAAGAATCTCAAGACCCTAAGTAAAATAATTATAAAGAAAACCATGTCTATGTATATCAAAATCACATTGTAAAAACCGATGCAAAACCTTGCAAGCAGACAGAGAGAAACAATATATTATATAAAGAACAAAAAATAAGAATTACATAGCCTTCCTATTGAAAACTTTAAAGTCAAAAGATAATGAAACAATATTTTTAAAGGGCCAAAAGAAAGCCTGTTAACCAGATTTCCATGGTGAGCAAAATTATACTTCAAGAATGAGGCAAAATTAAGGCATTTTCTGAATTTTTTTTTTTAAATGAGGACTCATCACCAGCAATTTTACACTATAACACATTGTAAAGGAAACTCTTTGGTCTAAAATAATAACAGATAGATCCTTAGGAAGGAATAAACAACACTGGAAATAGCAAATATATATGTATATATATAATATTATTTTCCTTTTAACTAAAAAATAATATACAGACTTATATAACTATAACATAGCCTTTTAGGGTTTATATAGATTTAATACATACGAGCAACCATAGCATAAAGGCATGGTAGTGGGAGGTAAATGCACCCATACTGTTGCAAGTTTTCCTCTCTTTACTTGAATTGGTACAATAATAATTCTTACTTAATTGCGAAAAGTTAAGAATTTTCATTATAGTTCCTAGAACCACCACAAAAAAATGTTTTTAACATTGACTTTAGTAGATAAGTTAATGTGGAGTTCTAAAACTTATTTAACTCAAAAGAAAGAATGAAAGGAGAAACAAAGGAACAAAAAACAGTGTAGAAAAAGAAAAATAATAAAAGGCAGCCCCAAATCCAAACAATATTAATGATTACATTAAATTTAATGGACTAAATCTTTCAATATTAATCAGAAATTGAAAGAATAATTAAAATAATCAACACTCAACTACATGCTGTCTATAAGAGATTCCACATGAAATAGAAATAAATCTTATAGATAGGTTGAAGGTAAATGGAAGGAAAAAATATACAAGCAAATAGTAAAAAGAAGTCCAGAGTGGCTATTTTGGTATCTGATAAAATAGATTTCAAGACAAAAATGTAACATTAAAGATACAGGACATTTCAAAATAACAAATGGAGCAATTTGTCTGTATCATCAAAAAGATTTAATAATCATCAGTGTGGCCTGTGCCTAATAGCAGGGCTACATAACACAAAAACCAAAAGTGTATAGAATTAAAGGAGAAATAGACAATTCCACCACATAGAGGAGATGTTAACACACATCTCTCAACAATTAATAAAACTCTTAGACAAAAAATTAGGAGAGACATAGATGATGTAAACCAGACATTCAACCCCCTTGACCTTACAGGTGCATAAGTGAAGCCACTCAGTCGTGTCCAACTCTTTGTGACCCCATGGACTGTAGCCTACCATGCTCCTCTGTCTGTGGGATTCTCCAGGCAAGAATACTGGAGCAGGTTGCCATTTCCTTTTCCAGGAAATCTTCCCAGCCCAGGGATCGAACCGGGACTCCCGCATTGCAGGCAGACGCTTTACCATCTGAACCACCAGGGAAGCTCTACAGCTGCATAATACATCACAATACAGTCTTTCCAAGCATGGGGTAAGTTTATCAAAATAGACTACATGCTGAGTTACGCTGCTGCTGCTGCTAAGTCGCTTCAGTCGTGTCCGACTCTGTGCGACCCCATAGACGGCAGCCCACCAGGCTCCCCCGTGCCTGGGATTCTCCAGGCAAGAACACTGGAGTGGGTTGCCATTTCCTTCTCCAATGCATGAAAGTGAAAAGTGAAAGTGAAGTCGCTCAGTTGTGTCCCACTCTTCGCCATCTCATGGACTGCAGCCTACCAGGCTCCTCCATCCATGGGATTTTCCAGGCAAGAGTACTGGAATGGGTTGCCATTTCTTTCTCCATAAATGCTGAGTCATAAAGAAGTTTAAATAAATTTTAAACCGCTGAAAACATAATAGTCCTCTGTGGAACCTAATATTTAAGCTTGATGAGATAAGAGACTTTGTTGCATTCTTTGTTCTAGGTAACCTAATATTTAAGCTTGATGAGATAAGAGACTTTGTTGCATTCTTTGTTCTAGGTAACCTAATATTTAAGCTTGATGAGATAAGAGACTTTGTTTCATTCTTTGTTCTAGTCTGGATCAAGTAGAGAGAGAGAAAGAGAGAAAGAAAGAAAGAAGATATATTTTTATTGTGAAGTTTTTGGTTAGCCAAAAAGTTCCTTTGGTTCTTAAGTAAAAATTAAAAGATATATTTTTCATTTTCACCAAGAACTTTATTGAACAACATATTTACCATTTTGTTCCACTGCCTTCTGCCATCTTTCAGGCAACTGCATAACTCCATCTTCCCCTAAGTTTATCTTTTTGAGCAAAAGATGCCTTTTGCAGTCTCTTACTGGTGCTTTTTATAGTCTTTTAGGGAACGGAAATATTTTTCCATTAAGAGAATTTTATAAATATTGAAATAAATGGAAATTTGAAGGTGCAGCATCTGGTGAATACATAGTATGAATCAGAACTTTCCAGTCAAGTTGTAACAGTTTTTTGTTTTTTGTTTTTTTAAACTGTAACAGTTTTTGCCTGGTCAAAGAAAAATGTGGTCTTGCAGTATTCTGATAGAAGATTATGCATTTTCTGTTGACTAATTCTGAATGTTTATCAAGTGCTGCTTTTAGTTGGTCTAACTGGGAGCAGTACTTGTTGGAATTAATCATTTGGTTTTCCAAAAGGAGCTCATAATAGAGGACTCCCTTCCAATCCATCATATACACAATATCAGTTTCTTTGGATGAAGAACAGCTTTGGCATAGTTGGTGGTGCTTTATGTTTCTTGCCCCACAATCTCTTCCATTCCACATTACTGTACAGTATTCACTTTTCATTCCCCATCATAATTTGTTTTAAATGGAACATTTTCACTATATTTAAGTAGATAATCATATGTAGAAATAAGGTCAAGAAGGTTTTTTTAGCTTAACTTATGTGGAACCTGGGAGTTGGTGATGGACAGGGAGGCCTCGCATGCTGCAGTCCATGGGGTCACAGAGTCAGACACAACTGAGTGACTGAACTGATGTGGAACCCAAACATCGAAGTGAGGAACATAACCAAGCTGGGACAAATGATTTTCAATGCTTGACTTGGACATTTTGAGTATGTCAGCTATCTCCCGAGAGGTATAATGATTTATTGTTCTCACTTAATGTCTCAGTTTGATCACTATCAACTTCAACTGGTCTACCCAAGCATTGGTAGCAACATCCAGCAAGAAATCTCTAGCACAAAACTTTGCAAACCACTTTTTGATACATTTTATCAGTCACAACACATTTCTCCACATACTACACTTTTTTTTGGCATTTCAGTTGCATTTTACCTTTCTTGAAGTAATAAAGCAGAATATGCTAAAAATGTTACTTTTTTCTTCCATCTTCATTAATATGTTACACAAAACTTCACCAATTTTGATAACATTTTTAAAATGCAAGCTGATAGGACAGCTGTCACAATACAGTCTAACAAAATGGTTTTGAATGAAGTTAAAGACAACTAAGTGCTACTGGAGCCATCTTATGGAACAAAACGAATAAACATTTTGGCCAACCCTACATATATTTGAGATTTATTTTAAGGTACTGGCCAATGCAGTTGTGAGGCCTGACAAGTCCACAATCTGTAAGGCAGACCAGCAGACTGGAAGCTCAAGCAAGGGTTTTGTCTTGATGTCTTTGGTCTCTTGTCTTTAGCCTTGAAGCAGAATTTCTTCTGCAAAAAGGCTATTTTGCAATTAAAGATTTTAACTTACTAGATGAGGCCCACCCACATTATCTTTACTTAAACTGATTATAGATGTTAACCACATCTGCAAAATACATCCACAGGAATATCTAGATAAGTATTTCAGCAAATAACTAGGTACCATAGCCTAACTAGGCTGACACATAAAATTAATCATCCAAATATCTAGAGCCAAGAACCGTGACTGACACTCAGAAGCTTTCCATCAGCAGTTGTTGAATGGATGTTGAATAGATGAGATTACAAGGCCACAACCTGAAGATAGCCTTGGAGACTATCTAGGCCAGAATGCTCAAGCTTCAGAGATCTCTCCAAGTTGCCTCCTCCAGAGCACCTGTGTCAAAGTTTGGAGTTGGATCCAGAAAATGATTATTAACAAACAGGCCAGGGCCACCAGGTGTGGATGTGCAACTTGTCCCACACACTACTCAACCCCACTGCCCTGCAACCACCCACAGATGATTCTGACATGGGTGGTCCACAGACCCGAATCTGAAGTCTCTAAGATTATTGACTCATCAGATACAACTCAAAGGACCGAGTGCTCACTACCTACTCAATCAGCCAGCTTTTGAAGTTCTTCCTTATATTGGGTCCAAAAAGGACTTTCTGAAATTTCTGACCTTTGGGATCAGTTCTCCTTTGTGCAGTTCACAGTATTTTAAGGTCACAGATGATCAACAGGGAAGTTTAGATTCAGGTGATGGTTCAGAAGATTTGGTCACCTTGAGAGAGTACCTAATGTAAACCAGATATATTGGTGAGTATGCAAGGACCACAGGGGCACTGATTGGCTAGGAGAGCATCAGGAATACTCTCTAGGACCATGGTGGTGCAGTTAGCACTGGGAACCTGCTCCAAGAAGGTAGGCTGCTATGGCAAATATCTGGTTCTGCTTATTCAAGGATGGACTACTGGAGCTAACAAAAATGCTAAATTATAAATCCAAAGTAAGGAATTAGAATATAGAATATAGCTGCCTAGGAGGACTGGAAATAGCAAGAGAAATTTGGATGAAGACAATACCAGGACTTCTCTACCTCAGCTGGTACAAGCCTATATACAGTGGTCCTTTGACATTCTAAGCTATTCATTTAGTAATTCACTAAATTCATTCATTCATAATATTGATTATGTGATTAATAGAATCAGGCACTGTGCTAGATACAAGGAATGAGTACTAAGCAGAGCAAACATGGTATATGTCCTCATGGAATTGGTTTAGTAGGGATGACACAGTAAACTAGTAAGAAAGAAAACTATAAGTATGTTATAAGGAGTTTAAAAAAAAAAAAACAAGGTATATCTGTATGAAGAATAACAAGGCAGACCTTATGTTCAAAGAAGGTTTTTCTGCGAGGACAGAGTTTGTATTCAACCTGAGGATGAACCAAAGTGCACTGAGTGATCTGGGCACAGACAGAGAAAGATATGGGCAGAGTCTCAGAGGCAGGAAAGAACCTGGCCACACAGTATCTGAAAGGATGTCATTGTGGTGGGAACATGAGTAAAGGGAGGCTGTGGTTTGAGATAACACTGTAGAGGTAAGCTAGACTGCTGCCACAGTAGATAGGTGAGTAGGAAGTCATTAATGGGTAAAATGCAAACAGTGGCGTAATTCATGTTTGAAAGGATGACTCTGGTCATGCTGGGAGAAGGGATTGGAAGAGGCAAAACTGAAGGAGGTTACTTAATAAGTAGTGGCCCAACTGAGAAATATCGGTGGTAAGAACTAGAGTAGTTGAGGGAGGAAGTGGAGAAAAGCAGATGGGTTCAAAACACATACTCCAGAGTCAGAATGAATACCTTCCATGGAAGAGACCATGTGTGTTTTGGTCTTAGCAGTCTATCTTCAATAATATAGCATGTAATACATAAATATGAATATACTGGACTCCATTATTTGCAGATTCCACATGTGCAAATTCATCTACTCTCTAAATGAACCCCCCAAATTGATACTTGTGGCACTTTTGCCCTCATTCACAGATATTCACAGACAGGAGAAAATTTTGACTTGCCTGACACGTGTGTTCCTAGCTGATGGCCCATAAAAAATGTTCCACATTCTTGTTTCAGCTCTCACGCTGTATAGAGGTATCTTTTTCCTTGTCTACTCTGTGCCACTTTCTTGCATTTGTGTGCTTTTCATTGGTACTTTTGAGCTTAATATGGTCCCCAAGTATACTGCTCAAATGCTTTCTAGTGTTCCTCAGTGCAAGAAGGCTGTCGTATACCTTACAGAGAAAATACATGTGTTAGATACACTTCATTCAGGCAAGAATGATAGTGCTGTTGATAAATCAACAATATACATAAAAGAAGTTGTCTTTGAACAGAAACACACGTGGAATGTATTCAGCAGTTGGCAAGAATGTTTGACCAGATGCTCAGAGGAACCTAAACCCATAATCTCCCTAGGAGCAATGCTTCAGTATTCACTATACTGGTATTCTCAGCAACTTCATGGCATATAACTGCCTCAAATAATGAGAATCAACTGTAAATGCCAACTGAACAAATGAATGCAATAGATATGGCAGTACCTGTTCATAATTTGAGGGCTGTAGGCTTGAACAATTACACTGATGGTGACATCATTTATGGGGAGATGATATTCTGAAAAGGGAACAAGTGTGCAAGGAAACTGCAAAATTCCATTTTCACATCTTTCTTTTGAGATGTCTGTGTATGGATGTGAGAGTTGGACTGTGAAGAAGGCTGAGCACCGAAGAATTGATGCTTTTGAACTGTGGTGTTGGAGAAGACTCTTGAGAGTCCCTTGGACTCCAAGGAGATCCAACCAGTCCATTCTGAAGGAGATCAACCCTGGGATTTCTTTGGAAGGAATGATGCTAAAGCTGAAACTTCAGTACTTTGGCCACCTCTTGTGAAGAGTTGACTCATTGGAAAAGACTTCGATGCTGGGAGGGATTGGGGGCAGGAGGAGAAGGGGACGACTGAGGATAAGATGGCTGGATGGCATCACTGACTCGATGGACACGAGTCTGAGTGAACTCTGGGATTTGGTGATGGACAGGGAGGCCTGGCGTGCTGTGACTCATGGGGTTGCCAAGAGTTGGACACGACTGAGCGACTGGACTGAACTGTGAGATATGGGGAAACAATGGAAACAGTGACAGAATTTATTTTGGGGGGCTCCAAAATCACTGATGCAAAGAATATAATCAATCTGATTTTGGTGTTGACCATCTGGTGATGTCCATGTGTAGAGTCTTCTCTTGTGTTATTGGAAGAGGGTGTTTGCTATGATGAGTGCATTTTCTTGGCAAAACTCTATTAGTCTTTGCCCTGCTTCATACACATGGACATCACCAAATGGTGAACACCAAAATCAGATTGATTATATTCTATGCAGCCAAAGATGGAGAAGCTCTATACAGTCAACAAAAACAAGACCAGGAGCTGACTGTGGCTCAGATCATGAACTCCTTATTACCAAATTCAGACTCAAATTGAAGAAAGTAGGGAAAACCGCTAGACCATTCAGCTATGACCTAAATCAAATCCCTTATGATTATACAGTGGAAGTGAGAAATAGATTTAAGGGCCTAGATCTGATAGATAGAGTGCTTGATGAACTATGGAATGAGGTTTGTGACATTGTACAGGAGACAGGGATCAAGACCATCCCCATGGAAAAGAAATGCAAAAAAGCAAAATGGCTGTCTGGGGAGGTCTTACAAATAGCTGTGAAAAGAAGAGAGGTGAAAAGCAAAGGAGAAAAGGAAAGATATAAGCATCTGAGTGCAGAGTCCCAAAGAATAGCAAGAAGAGATAAGAAAGCCTTCCTCAGCAATCAATGCAAAGAAATAGAGGAAAACAACAGAATGGGAAATACTAGAGATCTCTTCAAGAAAATTAGAAACACGAAGGGAACATTTCATGCAAAGATGGGCTCGATAAAGGACAGAAATGGTATGGACCTAACAGAAGCAGACGATATTAAGAAGAGGTGGCAAGAATACATGGAAGAACTGTACAAAAAAGATCTTCACAACCCAGATAATCACGATGGTGTGATCACTAATCTAGAGCCAGACATCCTGGAATGTGAAGTCAAGTGGGCCTTGGAAAGCATTGCTACAAACAAAGCTAGTGGAGGTGATGGAATTCCAGTTGAGCTGTTTCAAATCCTGAAAGATGATGCTGTCAAAGTGCTACACTCAATATGCCAGCAAATTTGGAAAACTCAGCAGTGGCCACAGGACTGGAAAAGGTCAGTTTTCATTCCAATCCCAAAGAAAGGCAATGCTAAAGAATGCTCAAACTACCGCACAATTGTACTCATCTCACATGCTAGTAAAGTAATGCTCAAAATTCTCCAAGCCAGGCTTCAGCAACACATGAACCGTGAAATTCCTGATGTTCAAGCTGGTTTTAGAAAAAGCAGAGGAACCAGAGATCAAATTGCCAACATCCACTGGATCATTGAAAAAGCAAGAGAGTTCCAGAAAAACATCTATTTCTGCTTCATTGACTATGCCAAAGCCTTTGACTGTGTGGATCACCACAAACTGTGGAAAATTCTGAAAGAGATGGGAATACCAAACCACCTAACCTGCCTCTTGAGAAATCTGTATGCAGGTCAGGAAGCAGCAGTTAGAACTGGACATGGAACAACAGACTGGTTCTAAATAGGGAAAGGAGTACGTCAAGGCTGTATATTGTCACTTTGCTTATTTAACTTCTATGTAGAGTACATCATGAGAAACGCTGGACTGGAAGAAACACAAGCTGGAATCAAGATTGCTGGGAGAAATATCAATAACCTCAGAGATGCAGATGACACCACCCTTACGGCAGAAAGTGAAGAGGAACTAAAAAGCCTCTTGATGAAAGTGAAAGTGGAGAGTGAAAAAGTTGGCCTAAAGCTCAACATTCAGTAAACGAAGATCATGGCATCCGGTCCCATCATTTCATGGGAAATAGATGGGGAAACAGTGGTAATAGTATCGGACTTTATTTTGGGGGGGGGGGCTCCAAAATCACTGCAGATGGTGATTGCAGCCATGAAATTAAAAGACGCTGGCTACTTGGAATAAAAGCTATGACCAACCTAGACAGTATATTAAAAAGCAGAGACATTACTTTGCCATGAAAGTCCATCTATTCAAGTCTATGGTTTTTCCAGTAGTCATGTATGGATGTGAGAGTTGGACTATAAAGAAAGCTGAGTGCTGAAGAATTGATGCTTTTGAACTGTGGTGTTGGAGGAGACTCTTGAGAGTCCCTTGGACTACAAGGAGATCCAACCAGTCCATCCTAAAGGAAATCAGTCTTAAATATTCATTGGAATGTTTGATGTTGAAGCTAAAACTCCAACACTTTTGCCACCTGATGCGAAGAACTGACTCATTGGAAAAGACACTGATGCTGAGAAAGATTGAGGGCAGGAGGAGAAGGAGACAACAGAGGATGAGATGGTTGGATGGCATCACCCACTCAATGGACATGAGTTTGAGTAAACTCTGGGAGTTGGTGATGGACAGGAAGGCCTGGTGTACTGCAGTCCATGGAGTTGCAAAGAACTGGACACAATTGAGGGACTGAACTAAACTGAGATATCCAGGTAGAGATGTCAGGTAGCCGGGTAGATGAGTCTGAGTCTCAGAAGAGATTTTTGGACTGGAGACATAAATATACATATCATTAGCATATAGAGGGAATTTAGGGCTATAAGGATAGAAGAGATCACATAGGAAGTAAGTACATGGAGAGAAGAGGAAAAACCAAGCCCTAGAGCAAAGCCACACTCAGAGAGCCTATACTGAAGGGAGGAACTAGAGGGGGAAAGGACAACCAGGAAACATGTGATGTCATGGAAGGAAAGAGAGAACTATGCCAAGAAGAGTGTGACCAGCCCTGGAGAAGGTGGCCTGGAGACTGATGAAGATGAAGACTGAAAAGCTGACACTTGGATGGCACAATGAGAAACTTGGCAGTGACCTTGAGCCACCCTCAGGATAGAGGAGGGAACTGAAAAATGAATGGACGTAATTAAAGCACAATTTAACAACCTTTAGAAGAAATTTGATCTTAAAGGGTAGCAGATAATTGAGGCTTTGGTTAGAGAAAATAAGCAATCAAAAGAGGACTTCATTTTGATTTAACTTGGAAAATACGTACGAAGCAGTAAGAAAAGGAAAAACTGATGATGCTAGAGAGAGGAAAAAAACCAAAAACCTGAAGATGGAAGCAAGAAAGAAATGGGACCCAGGGCACACTTGGAGGAACCAGTGTTTGTTACGAGGAAGATTTTCATCCTTTGCATGTATATAAACACACACACACACAACACTATACCTCTGTAACTGGCATCAGAAGTTCAAGACTCTTCATGTATCTGTATTGTCTTATTGATTAAGACCAAAATCCAAACAGAATTCTAACAGGTACAGGTATTTTGAATCTTTCTTCTAGTATCTCAAAGCCTGCATCCTTTTCCCCCCATGTTTCAACCTTCAGACCTTGGCACCTGATTTTCTCTTAAGTTACCCTGCTGGGGCTCTCCTAAGTCTCTTTCTGACTCTCAGTTCTTTGTAGAGACTTCTCTCCTGTTCCTTCTCTCCATTTCTAAAGATTTGAGTTGTATCTTTTTACCACCCAAGGCACTGCCCTAAGGCTGAGAACTGAGCTGGGACAGCTCATTGTCTTCTGCCTCCCTGCCACCAAAGAAGCAACAAACCCCAAGCATCCCAGGAAGTGCAGGGCTCAGCTTGCAGTAAATGATATGCTTTCCTTAGGAACTTTATTTCTGGCAGTTCTATGCTCATTTATTTTCAGTGTTCAGAATTCATTTGAGGAATGGCTGTGTTAATAATTTAAGTTTTACACTGACCCCAGGGGCTTCCCTGGTAGTTCAGACAGTAAAGAATCTGCCTGCAATGTGGGAGACCCAGGTTTGATCCCTGGGTTGGGAAGATCCCCTGGAGAAAGGAATGGCTATCCACTCCAATATTCTTGCCTGGAGAATTCCATGGACAGAGGAAATTGGTAGGCTATAGTTCATGGAGTCAAAAAGAGTTGGACATGACTGAGACTGAAAGTAACACTTTCACTTCAAGGATATCACCTCACTGATAATCTACTTTAGCCCATGACATCTGTGGACCCACAGTGTGTTCTGTGATCTGCTTTAAATATATCATCTAATTTTTTCCCTAACAACCACCTGTGAGGTAGGCATCATCATTCCTAATTTATGGGTTAGGAAACTGAGACTTAGAGGTCACTTAGGTAAAATATCAGGAGTTGGAATTTGCATACATGTCACACTCAAAAGCCTAAAACCTTTCCACTTTTGCCATGCTGTGAAGTGGATAGCAGTGGTCACTTGGAATGTCTTTTCAGCCACCATTTTATTCCAGCTCCCACAACCCATAGATGGCAGCCCACCGGGCTCCCCCATCCCTGGGATTCTCCAGGCAAGAACACTGGAGTGGGTTGCCATTTCCTTCTCCAGTGCATGGAAGTGAAAAGTGAAAGTGAAGTTGCTCAGTCATGTCCGACTCTTTGCAACCCCACGGACTGCAGCCTACCAGGCTCCTGCATCCATGGGATTTTCCAGGCAAGAGTACTGGAGTGGGGTGCCATTGCCAGCCACATTGGTCAATCTAAATAATAGAAATAATAAGATGGGGGGTGGAATTATTTTAAGTCCCTGGAAAAATCTTTGGTACACTGTGAAAAATGACATTGAAGAGGCCTAGTGTATGTAAAAGTGAGTAATAAATAATGAGCTTCAGAACAAAAAATAAACAACAATGATTGGTAAGTGGGCCCTCACAGGTTAGAACACACCTGCTCGTGTGTGCATGCAGGTGATGGGGAGGGATGACCTATGGCTTTAGATACTGGAAAGAGACCAGTAGTGCCCACGCCAGATCAAGAGAAGACAGCTAACTTCATGCAAAGGAGACAAGCAAGGACCTCCCTGGTGGTCCAGTAGTCAAGACTTCCTGCTTCCAATGCAGGCCTGATCCCTGGTCTGGGAATGAAGATCCCACACAGCGTGGCCAAGAATTAACAATTAAATTTTAAAAGAGAGAAGCGGAGGAGAGATCTAGAGTAAGAAGTGGACACACAGAGTAAACCGGGGTGTTCAGGAAGCCCCTTTGCCTGCTGATGGTAAATATGAGCCTGAATTGGAGCCAGAGCGAGGCAGCCGTAGAAGGAGCTGATGAGGCAGGCAGAGAAGGTGTGGGCAGACTAAACCTCAGAGAGCCATGTGGGGACCACCACGGCTTTCTCTGAAATAAGATGAAGGAAGTGCAGAGACAGACTCCTTTTCTTAACTGGGAGTGCAGAGTCAAATTGCTATAGATCAATTTACACTCTATTCTAGTTTAATAAAGATGGCTCTGACTATTTTTTTAAGCAGATGTGATTTGATTATGTGCTAATCTCTGCCCAATTAATAGTGTGACTCAGACTGTCTCCACAGCGCATCAACACAACTAGTTAAAAAGGAAGCATTAAGTCAAGTCCATACTGGTATGTGTTGGAGGCGTACCTGAGACACGAATTTCACAGCTTCATTGTGACATTCAAACCACCTTGTGTTCAGAGGCACAGGCCCAAGATAAAGACGGCCAGATTCTCAGGTCCAGCTTCTCCCAGACCCTTCAGTCTCCTTAGGAGGATTTGGTGGGGAGGTTTGTCTAATTAATGGCAAAAATTGGGGAGTGAAAACCCACAGCACAACCCAAATGCTTCATCACCCTTTCAAACAAGTTTTCTGAGCAAGGAATTTTGTAATGTGCAGCTGCACAACAAGACGCAGGAGGTGGGGGCTACAGTATTTTCACAAAACCATGGCATGTGTGTGTACACACTGCACATGCACCTACAGTGTGACACACGCAGTGGACACACACGGGAGCACACAGCACACACCATACAGGGTACACCTACACTACCACAAGATCTGGTGTAGAAGAGAACAAATCTCTACTCAGGAAAAGTTTTAAAATTAAGGTTCTTGATGCAATTTCACCTGCTCCACAGCAAGATCATTATCATGACTATTACTGTTAATATTAATAACAAAAAAGCTAGTATTTGCATAACACTTTACATAAATTATCTCATTGGGCTTTGAAAGCTATTTTGCTAACATTTCCCACAAATAGTTGAGCCACAAAGAACAAAAAGAAAAAATAACCTTCTTCATATCAGGGGCTTCTAGGCTTTCTGTCACCAAGGACCTTTTATTCTTTTCCTTATGAGGTTTCTTATTTTTTAATATATTTTTTGTCTAATTGACAACCTTTATTAAAGAATATTCCCCTATCTTTATTCATCAAAGAACAATCAGTATGCAGTAATCAGCATTACCTCACTGAGCAAATATAACTCCATGAGCATGCTGTTTGACTTACACTAAGATGCCTTATTATCTGTAAATCAATTTTAGTTTGACTTTTTTATACACTGAAGATAACTTTAAGGTCCCTATACCCTCTTCTAGGACATCTAGGGAGGGGCCCTAGGGCCCTAAGAAGGGAAGCAGTGATTGAAATCTCAGATAAAAGATTCTTCAGTTCAGTTCAGTCACTCAGTCATGTCCTACTCTTTGCGATCCCATGGACTGCAGCATGCCAGGTCCCCCTGTCCATCACCAACTCCCAGAGCTTCCTCAAACTCATGTCCATTGAGTCGGTGATGCCATCAAATCATCTCATCCTTTGTCGTCCACTTCTCCTTCCATATTTGATCTTTCCCAGCATCCGGGTCTTTTCAAATGAGTCAGCTCTTCAAATCAGGTGGCCAAAGTACTGGAGTTTCAGCTTCAGCATCAGTCCTTCCAATGAATATTCAGGACTGATTTCCTTTAAGACGGACAAGTATTTTCTTCTTTGTCTTTTTTTTTTTTTTTTATCTTCCAGTTTTATTGACCCTTTCTTTTTAAACTAAATATGTGCTAATAGAGGAAGAGTTTTAATTGTTTGCAAGAAAACTCAGACTACTGGAGCGAGTAGCCATTCCCTTCTCCAGATGATCTTCCTGACCCAGTGATCAAACCCTGGTCTCTCACATTGCAGGCAGATTCTTTACCATCTGAGCCACAAGAGAAGTCCCAAGAGTACTAATTGCTTGTAAGAAAACTTGGAAGTCTCTTAAATCAGACACCACAAAGTAATTATTTGAGGACACACATACACAAGAAGAAGGTAATGAACAAACTATTGCAATACTCTTGTCCCACCCAAACATGTCCTGGCCTGGTCAAGCCATTACTAGCAATACTGGGCTCTGACAACATCTCATTTTCTTGACTTTCTATCGTGGCTTCTTAGTTAAAAACATGGAAATTTTCTGAACTTCTGAACTTCTTGGGCCCTCCATTTCTTCATCTGAAGCTTGGGTTCATAACTGGCTCACTTTTTAAGACTATGGATACTGTGAGTAAGTAAGTATAAGGAGCTTAACATGGTGTCTGGCATATGACAAGTAAGCAATTTGTTGTTGTTCAGTTGCTAAGTCATGTTTGATTCTTTGCGACCCTATGGACTGTAGCCCACCAGGCCCCTCTGTCCATAAGGATTTCCAGGCAAGAATACTGGGATGGTTTGCCATTTCCTTCTCCCTTGGGTTGGATTTTCCCAACCCAAGGATTGAACCCACATCCCCTGCATTGGCAGGCAAATTCTTTACAAGTGATCTACCAGGGAAGCCCAGGTAAGTAACACATTTTAGCTATTACCATCATCATCATCTCACACTTTCAGGACCTGTGGCTGGTTTCCAAGTTTTTTCAGGGCCATGAAAAGGAAAATCTAGTTATTAATGAAGTGTGTTTTCATAAAAGCTCTTGATCCCAACATTGTTAGTAAAACTGTGCATCTCTGCTGAGATCAACTCTGATGCAGCACACATAGAAGTTAGGGATGAGGGTTGTGGAGGCAGAATGGCCTCTGTGCAAAGAACGTTTTAGCTATTACCAGCTAGGAAGAGCCAGATACAACCTCAAATATAGGAGTCAACCTCTCCAAGCTTCAGTTTCCCCTTCTGTAAAACAGAGATTGTAACCCTCTCCTGAGGCGTTGGAGATTTAATAAGAAATCCCCTCCCTCTCAAGAAAAGTTAGCTATCATGATTACTATCCACTAACATATGAAAGTATATTTACTGAATCTAGTCCCTGGTGCAAAATAGAAGACTTTTGAAATCCAAATACATTCTCATTTATGAAGGCAAAGCACTTAGATAAACCGATAATTAGCCTTGAAAACAGAAAGCTAAAAAGAAATATGACTAGTGAATTTGTTCGTTTTTCTTTTCCCCTTGCACACATTAACTGTTGCTTGATTTTGAACTATGTCAATGCACATCAACTGCTTCAACAGCTCCATCTCATCGACTTAGTTATTTTGCTGGTTGCTTCAGTTCAAGGACTAACAAATGGTCAATTAGCAGCTGGCTAATTTAGTTAAAAACATGAAGCTAGTTGTTTTCTAATGTTCTAGTATATCCTAGGTCCTGTTGGAGACTCAGCGAGAGAAAAACTTTGCAAAGATGACTCTTCACTTCTTTGTTCGTAAGATTGCTCAGAAACCCCCCATGTCCAGCTCCTCCCCAAATCCCCTTCCTCAGCTGTTGATACATTTTGCCAACTTCTCTCTCCAAATCAAATGTGACAGGGAGGGCCTTTTCCTTTCTTCCTGACTCTAAACTGAGGCCTTTATAGATTTGCTCCGTGTTTCTATGGGGCGAACCAAACCCTACCTAAATAATAAAAAGGGGAAAAGTTTCCCCAGGCAGACTGTCTCTTCCGCACCTTGATTAGCCGAGCAAAATGTAGACATAAAATGCAATTGCTTTTTTTTCCCAGATGCTAAAAATGTCAGCCTTGATTTACCCCGACACTCTGACTGACTCACGGCAGGCATAAATCCTTCACACCCAACGCAATCATTTTCTGACCTGCTCAGCGGTGGAGAGAGGGAGGGCTTTGCATTTATCTTCCTAGTTGCCAGCACCTCGATCCCCATAACTCTTCCTTCCTCTACCCCTGAGAAGCAAGGGCTCCAGGAGTAAAGGCAGAAAGGCACATGTCTATTGTATTATTTCTGAAATATCATGCAACAAGGGGTTTCTCCTTAATTTATTAAGAAGGGAAGAGAAGAGGAAAAAGTATTTTTAGAGATCGATTTACTCTCACCTAACCCCCAACCTCACCTCATCGCGGCTTCATCCTTGATTAGGAAAATACCTTGCACTTTGGAAGCAGCTGTCATTTTTAGTGTAGGAAAACACACACACACACACACACACACACACACACACACACACACACACCTGATGCCTTTCTGTCAGATTCTTTCCCAGGCAGCCCATGTGATATTATTCCAGGGACTCCCAACAGAGCTGTGAAAAGTGTCATTGTTTGTAGTCTGCTCAAACCCAGTTGGGTGGCCTGTCAGCATGGCCTCCGGAAACCTGGCATCTGAAGCATAATCCATTAAGCAAATGGGCATGACTGGTTAATGGGGAAGACATGGGGTCTGACCTCACACCAGCCCCTTACTAAGAGCAGCTTTGAACAAATCATTTCCTTCTTCAGAATTAGGGCCCCAAATCGTTAAGAAGCCTCTACATACATCTGTCCTTCACTTCTCTCCCAACAAGGATCTTGTACTTTGAAGTGCTTTGAGCTCTTCTAAACCAAGAAGTGAAGTGAAAGTCACTTAGTTGTGTCCGACTCTATGCGACCCCATGGACTGTAGCCCTCCAGGCTCTTCTGTCAGATTCTTTACCATCTGAGCCACCAAGGAAATTCCCTAAATCAAGGAGAGGTGTGAACTGATGGCACTATTCTCCACGCTCTCTGTGGCTATGGGTGAGAAAAAATATGTCTGCTGCTCCCATAAGAGACAGTCTCTTCCCTTCCAAATTCACAAAGGGGACCACCTATGTCATCTGCCTCTGTCTCCTGTGTAACAGTGTGGCTTTCTCTCTCCAGCCCCTCAGACATACAAGGCTATGAGGACCACGAGTCCCAAAGTCCCCATTTCTTCTTTTACTCATGTTTTGCCCATGAGGTTTTCTTTATCATCTTCTTAGTTGGGTTTTTAACCTGGGAGTTTCTTAATGACAGAGACTATAGTCCCATGCCTGGCATATAACAGGCATCCAGGGACTTCTCAGGTGGTAAAGAATCCACCTGCCAATGGAGGAGACATAAGAGACACAGGTTCGATCCCTGGGTTGGGAAGATCCCCTGGAGGAGGACATGGCAACCCACTCCAGTATCCTTGCCTGGAGAACCCCCAAGGACAGAGGAGCCTGGCAGGCTACAGTCCATAGGGGAGGCAAAGAGTTGGACACAACTGAAGAGACTTAGCATGCACACACAATGACTTTT
This sequence comes from Capricornis sumatraensis, assembly GCF_032405125.1. Lineage (NCBI taxonomy): Eukaryota > Metazoa > Chordata > Mammalia > Artiodactyla > Bovidae > Capricornis > Capricornis sumatraensis. Next base: position 66,338,869 of record NC_091082.1, read on the forward strand.
AAAAAATGGGCTCTTGTCTCCTCATAGACCATCTTTCAACACTTGACCAAGCAATTCTCTCATAAGAAAGATGCTCCTAAATTTTTCCTGAGTCAAATGCTTGAGAGTCCTCCTACTGCACACATATTCCTATATTTCTCTGTCTCTCTCTCCCCCAGCCCACAGAGGTAGGTGTGAAATTAATCTCAGAGCAACTGGAGGAAGGCAAGGGCATATCTCTCCCCTTTCTTTAAGACTTCCCTCAGCAGGCCATCTCCTCCAGCTCACCCTCAGCCCACGGTCAACCTCTACCTGCCCACAGCTATTTCAGGAGGGCTGTGCCTTGTTGACAGTCCCTCAATTCTCCTCAGAGTTGAGAGGTATAGATGCTCTGGAGTTCCACACACAGAACTGCCTCCAACCACACAGTCAAGAGAACCTCCAATTCGATCTTCAGGAAAAGTGAGGCTTCAAGAAAGTTGTACCTCTTTATAGCACCATGAATAAGGATAATGAAGTGTTCAGGCCCCGAGGAGGTATATATGTTTCTCCACAGAACAGTCCAACACTGGAGGTTTTCTCTAACATTATGAAAAGTAAAGTTGAAAGTCATCAGCTTCAGTTGTAGCTCTCTGGTTGGGGATCGCCAGAGTAATCCTTTCCCTCAACTCCCACAGAGCTTCCTCCAGGCTCCAGCTAGTCAAGGAGAGAAGCAAAGTCACCAAAGCTCCTTTTGCTCTTGTCCCAAATGGCCCATGAAGACCCATGCCTCACGCAGAAATGAAGGGGACCCTGTCACTGATATCTAGGCTGTAGTCCGAAGTACATTGCCATCTAATCTCCATTCTGCACATCAAAGAGGAAAGGGGAAAAAATGAACACCAGCACTTAAGATGTTATGGAAAGTGTGTAACATGCTCTGTTACCCAGCCCCTAGCCTTGGAAGCCATACATTATTTAATGGAAGCAAGACTTACCCTAAATGAGCCAGAACAATTGCTTAAGGGAGGGGGAGAGGGTGTAAGAGGAAGGACTGTGTGTATACTTTTTTTTTTTTTAATTTCTCCGACCGTGCCCGTTAGTTTTGTTTCTTATTTAGGATACAATATTAATCATGCTAATATTTTACAGCGGGGCTTTACTCTTTAGTCATTACTTTAATCAAACCCATCAGCGAACGAAGGAACACGTTACCAGGTGGGAATAACTGCTACCGCTCGCTGTTAATTACTTTGCATTTTACAGCAATCAGCAGCAGGAGCTGAGATCATAATAAATTCATGACTTATGGGCCCATAAAATCATTACCGTAGGAAAATATGTTTTATCGGGGATTCGATGGGCTGCTGCTCAGAGAGGGATTTCTTGAAGGAAATGACACCCATGAAATTAAACTGATCTTAGCAGTCAGCAGAAATGCAAATGCACAAAGAGAGCAAAAAATTTTACTGTGGGAGAAAGAGACTGGCAGATGAAGGACTGGGTGCAGATTATGGGGAGAGGTGTGGCCACGAAAGGGGTGTGGCCACGAGAGGGGCGGGGCCCCAGGTACTGCGTGTAAGGAGGGTGCTCAACAAAAGGGCTCCGGGCAGAGAGAGCAAGGGAGGGATGGGACTTAGTGACCCTGGGCTGATCTGGAAGTCTGGGAGAGTAGTCCATCTGCTACATCCTAGGCTTTAACCCTCTCCCGTCCTCCTGTATTTCAGCCACCGTGTTCTCAGAGGCCTCGAAGACTGTGAGGTTAACAACAAGAGGACAGGTCAATAAATCACCCCCGAGACAGTCAAAAAAGGGAAGGACCCGCACTCCTGTGCCTCCTCTCCGGTCCTAAGGCAACTCAAGTAAGCTGTTCACGGACAGCATCACTCCTTAACTGAAACAGCCCTGCCCCGCCTTCTAACCCCCATAGCCACCCACACACTCCCAGCCTAGCTGGGTGGGACTTTGTGTTCCTAAAGGCCATCTCTGGTCTGTGGGAAATGCTCTCCATGGAGGATAATTAAAGCGCTGGTGTTTGTTTCATTGAGGGATTTCTCTATCTTCCAATTTCTCGCAAGAAGCAGTCATGCCGTTTGTTTGGAAGTAACTGTTTCCCTTTCCTTTGCTTCTTCCAATTATGCTAGACAAATACAGGCCCTTATTTAGTGTTATTATAAGCATGAAATTATAACAGATCCTTTTAAATGCTAAAGCACTAAAAATAAGTCCTTTTATCAAGGCACACCAGGTCCAGATCTAGCAGCTCATTAATTTCTGTAGCTCAGACAAGAGGAAATTCAAACAAATTCCAAGAGCTTTCAATGGAAGGTTTATTCATTCTTGCTGGGATGATCACCATCCTTGTTCATCATTATCATTATTGTTCACATTTCTAAAGGGCTAGGGAGGCGCTGTCCTCTCAATGGGGTGAACAGCACAGCTGAGAGAGATCCATGTCACCAGAGAGAAGACAAGGAGCCAAAGATGAGTTTGAATCCCACTCTTACCACTTACTCATCCTGAGGAGTCTTAGGGAACTCAACTTCCTAGACCTCAGATCCTGTAAAATAGGGAAAATTATATCTAACGTTCAGTAGAGTTATCGTGGAAATGAAATCAGTTTACTCTGTATGTGTAGCACAAAATAAAACACTAGGCAGAGTCTCTGACACAGTTGATCCACTTCTTGGAAACTGTTCACAACCCCACCCCAAGGTCGGTCAAGGTAAAACTGTCAGCTTCCTGAAGAAGGTGGGGATACTAAGGAACTGGCTGGGAGAGATGGCCCACAGGAACCTTGCAAAACAGCAGCCCGTTACATGGAATGATAAATGGATGGTGTGGGGCTTTGGCTACATTCCCACCTGTCACTGTGACTTTCAGGAATATGTACTGCGCTCCTTGGTTCTTGGGAGATTCGGAGCCTCTTAAGAGAGAGATTGGCTTCAGGAGCAAGAGTCAGTGGCAGCAGGCACCAGCCTCCCTGGGACAGATGGAGACACCCTGGGAAGCTGAGCCTGGGCTCCGGGCTGTGCTGTCTCCTTTTCACCATTACAGTCTCCGTCTCTTGCCTTTATCTTTTTGAAATTATTCATAATAAACAGAAACAGAGAGGCCTCTTCTCATCATTTGCCCCAGCATCTTCTCCTCGCCCATCAAGGCTGTCCAAACCCAGGCCTCCCTGCATCCCACCCACCCCCTCCCAAGCGGCAGTGCTGGTAACAAACGTTAGCAAGGAAGCCTTCTCCCCTTAAGCTCTTCATGGTCCTCACAGCCAATAAAAGTAAAGCCAGACCTGCCTCCCCTGCCTAGCTCCTACCCCCAGCCCTGCCCTCTACCTCAGCACTAGGGAAAGAAAAACAAATAAGGAAATACAGGCCAAATTATTGTAATCAAGAAACCAAGAAATGCCATAACCCTCCAGTGTTACCTCTCTCAGGAGATCGGTGTTTCAATAGGATTTCAGATCACAAGTGAAATGATTTTGATGGGTGCTGACCCTTTATAGCCATGTATGCGTGCGCTTGGTAAGGTGTGTAAGTGAGCCCCTTACAAAAGGTTGAAATAAAAGAAAGAGATTCAGAGGTGTGTAGGAGTTTTCCAGTTTTAAGTCGTATTGGAGCAGCTGCAGTACAGTGGAAGGAAGAAAAGCACCAGAGTCAGCACAGACAAGTTCAAACGCCAGCTCTGTCCTGTGCTAGTTACCTGACTTTGGTGAGTTATTGAAGATCCTCAGTTTCCCCAAGTGAATTATTGGGATTATACATTGACCTTTCCAGTTGTAAAGGATTAAATGGTTAATGCTTATAAAACATCTATAACAGGATATGCACAAATGCTCAGGGCTATTACTAAATTAGCACCTTGTTACTAAAAAAAACTCCAGGGAGCTACTCCACTGAGTATGAGTGAGAGTTCCAACCTGTGTTAGAAATCCCAGAAAAGTCTGAGCTATAAAACCCAATATGTGGTGTAGAATCCCTGTATCTATCAGGATCCTGAGGCTACAAGAATAAACTTATCTTAGACATCTTTCACAGACACTGTATTTATTAAAATAGATAGCAGTCACTTGATTTTAAATCTCAACCATAATTAGATGTCATGATGAGGAATTTTAAAGATTTCTATCTGACCGTTATTGAGTAAGCAAAGGAAGACCCTATGGACAAGAGAAAGAGGAATTAAAAGCTCGGTCTGTGTTTTCTATGTCTTCATACCCATGCTTTACATATGTCGAGACATCTGCATGCTAAGTCACTTAGTTGTGTTCGACTCTTTGAGACCCTATGGACTGTAGCCCACCAGTTTCCTCTGCCCATGGGATTTCCCAGGCAAGAATACTGGAGTGTGTTGACATGCCCTCCTCCAGGGGATCTCCCCAACACAGGGATCGAACCTGTGTCTCTTACCTCTCCTGCCTTGGCAGGTGGGTTCTTTAACCACTGTTACCACCTGGGAAGCCCCAAGCCAAGTCATATAGACTGCCACAAACTTCTTTATCTGTCACAGTTAAATAACAGCATAGAGGTACCGTTCTTCAGATGTACATGCGTCATTTTCTTTTTTATGTGCTATCACGCCTTATAGGAGTTCAATAAATGAATCAATTGATACTGATTATCTTAGCAGAAAAACTTTCCGTTAATGACATTAGTTTGGGGATGACAGTAGACAAACTTTTTGTTTTAAAGGAAACAAACTTCCTTTAAAGGAGAAAAAGGAACAATGTCATCAGATGCTTGTGTCCTGAATTGTGATGAATATTTACACATCACAGAAACCTGTTGTCAATTCTAATTAACAGCCAAGAAGGTAGGGAGACAAAGATACGAACAAAAGTGCATGCTGATGTACTGTGTGTTATTAGAGGGAAGAGTCAGGGATAGAAAAATTCTTGCCTGGGAAATCCCATGCACAGAGAAGCCTGGAGGGCTACAGCCTCTGGGATCACAAAGAGTCAGACACAACTTAGCAACTGAGCACACACACACTAAGTGTATATAGAATATATATGGGAACAATAAATAAAGAATATAGCTTTTATCACACCCTAGTTACAAAAATAGGCCACATATCAGATCATTAAAGTAATCTCAATATATTACTGAAGAACAATATCAGACTTCAACAACAAGGAAACAGAAATTATCTGCAAAAGGATAACTTACATTTTTATATAAATGAAATCACATTTTATCAAATAATTCTTGGGTTAAACAGGAAGTGGTAAAGGAAACAGAAATATTCACGACTGAATGATAATTAAAATACCACTTGTCAAATTCTTCAGGACGCTAGTAAGGTCATGCTTAGAGAAAAATTTATACATTTAAATAAGTGATCAGGAAATAATAAAAGTTAGAAGTAAATTAGCTACACATGTAACTAAATAAGTTGGAGAAAGAGCCTTAGAGCAAGCCCAAGGAAATGAAAACTAAGGAAATAATAATAGGGCAAAAATCAGAGAAATAGAGGACACACACAACAAAAGATTAACAAATTCAAATGACAATTTGCTTGTCTCATAATGAAAATAAAATATAAATCTCTTGCAATACTGATCAAGGGAAAAAAAGAGGAAAGTTGCATGCCCTGCTCATGAAATTAGGATGGATGGATGGGAGTAAGGAAGGAAGACATTAAGAAACAGCTGTTGGTGAGTATATTTGAAAACACTGATGAAATGAATAGAAGACTAAAAATTTGTAACTGTCAAAATTATAGCAACAAGATTTGGGGACCTTAAAGAAACCAGTTAAGAGCTATAAAAGAAATTCAATGACTTTCCTATCCCAAAACTAGCATGATAGTTTATGGAAGAGTTCTATAAAATTCTCAAGGGATAATGAATTCCAGTTTTAAGCACTGCTTCTGAAAAAAATAAAAAAAGAGGGAAACTTCACCTAGTTCATCTTATGGAAAAACGTAATTTTGATTCTGAAACTATATAAACATAAGCAAAGACAATTCTAGAGTCATTTCACCTATAAATTTCAATACAAAGATACAAAATAGAAGCTAGCAGAATCAACAATGATATATGTGTATCAAGCTCAAGTGAAATTAACCAGGGATGCATCAAAAATCTAACAACATAATTTATCATGATCAGAATGAAGAAAAATACAGAGCAACAGAAGGAGGTTCCTTTAAAAACTAAACATAGAGTTACCATCAGTTCAGTTCCGTCGCTCAGTCGTGTCCGACTCTTTGCGACCCCATGAATCGCAGCACGCCAGGCCTCCCTGTCCATCACCAGCTCCCGGAGTTCACTCAGACTCACATCCATCGAGTCCGTGATGCCATCCAGCCATCTCATCCTCTGTCGTCCCCTTCTCCTCCTGCCCCCAATCCCTCCCAGCATCAGAGTCTTTTCCAATGAGTCAGCTCTTCGCATGAGGTGGCCAAAGTACTGGAGCTTCAGCTTTAGCATCATTCCTTCCAAAGAAATCCCAGGGTTGATCTCCTTCAGAATGGACTGGTTGGCTCTCCTTGCAATCCAAGGGACTCTCAAGAGTCTTCTCCAACACCACAGTTCAAAAGCATCAATTCTTTGGTGCTCAGCCTTCTTCACAGTCCAACTCTCACATCCATACATGACCACAAGAAAAACCATAGCCTTGACTAGACAGACCTTAGTCGACAAAGTAATGTCTCTGCTTTTGAATATACTATCTAGGTTGGTCATAACTTTTCTTCCAAGGAGTAAGAGTCTTTTAATTTCATGGCTGCAGTCACCATCTCCAGTGATTCTGGAGCCCAAAAAATAAAGTCTGACACTATTACCACTGTTTCTCCATCTATTTCCCATGAAATGATGGGACCGGATGCCATGATCTTCGTTTTCTGAATGTTGAGCTTTAAGCCAACTTCTTCGCTCTCCTCTTTCACTTTCATCAAGAGGCTTTTTAGTTCCTCTTCACTTTCTGCCATAAGGGTGGTGTCATCTGCATCTCTGAGGTTATTGATATTTCTCCTGGCAATCTTGATTCCAGCTTGTGTTTCTTCTAGTGCAGCATTTCTCATGATGTACTCTGCATAGAAGTTAAATAAGCAGAGTGACAATATACAGCCTTGACGTACTCCTTTTCCTATTTGGGACCAGTCTGTTGTTCCATGTCCAGTTCTAACTGTTGCTTCCTGACCTGCATACAAATTTCTCAAGAGGCAGGTTAGGTGGTCTGGTATTCCCATCTCTTTCAGAATTTCCCACAGTTTATTGTGATCCACACAGTCAAAGGCTTTGGCATAGTCAATAAAGTAGAAATAGAGTTACCATATGATCTTGCAATCTCACTCCAGGGCATATATCTGGAAAGCTCTAATTCAAAAAGATACATGCACCCCAATGTTCATAGCAGCACTATTTACAATAGCCAAGACATGGAAGATGTGGTGTTTGTGTGTGTGTGTGTGTATATATATATATATATATATATATGTGTGTGTGTGTGTGTGTGTATTATATACACACACACAATAGAATACTACTCAGCCACAAAAAAGAATGAAATAATGACAGGTACAGCAACATGGGTGGACCCAGAGATTATCATACTAAGCAAAGTAAGCCAGACTGAGAAATACAATTATCACATGGTATTACTTATTTGTGGAATCTTTAAAAATGATGCAAATGATCTTATTTATAATATAGACTCACAGACATAGAAAATAAACTTGGTTTTCAAAGGGGAAAGGGGTAAATAAATTAGGAGTTTGGGTTAACAGATCCGCACTACTATATCAAAAATCGATAAATAACAAGAACCTACTGATTAGCACAAGGAACTACATTCAATATCCTATAATAACTTATAATGAAAAGAATCTAAAAATACATAGATATGTATAACTGAATCACTCTGCTGTATACCTGAAACTAACATTGTAAATCCACTATATTGTAATTAAATATATATAGCTATATATAAATTATAAAATATCAACAAACAATAATTGTATAATAATATCCATTGATTCAGAAAAAGCAGTTGATAAGGTGTTACTCCTATGGTGATGTATTCTATCATCTCTACTAATTTAGCTTAGTATAAGAGGTCAGTGTTGCAAAGAAAGTGAAAGAAAATGAGAGGAATAAGGATTGGAAAATGATAAATTGTCTTCTATGTAAATGTGATAATCTACCTAGAAAAATCAGCACAATAAACAGCTGCCAGATCTTAGATCAACCTACAAAAGTCAAAGAAATGTCCCTAGACTAGTAAAACCCAACTGAAAATGTCATTTTAAACAGTGAAAAATACCGATTGCAATATCAACAGCTACAAAGTAACTAAAAGTCAACATCACTGAAAATATACAAGACCTCTATAAAAATAACATAAAACACAAATAAAAGACATAGAGGAGGATAATGTGCATGTAATAAATAAATGAAGAGATCCCATGCTCTTGGATAGAATGATTTAATAGTCTAAAATGTGGATTACTTCCAAATTAATATTTAAATTAAAGCAATCAAAATAAAACCTTAACTCAAATTTCCATGAAATATAATAAACATACCCTAATTCCTAAGAAGGGCAGTACTAAAGAATGTTCAAACCACCAAATAACTGCACTAATCTCCCATGCCAGTAAGGTTATGCTCAAAACTCTCCAAGCTAGGCTTCAGCACTACATGAACTGAGAACTCAGATGTTCAAGCTGGGTTTAGAAAATAGCAGAGGAACCAGAGATAACTGCCAAAATTCACTGGATCATAGAGAAAGCAGGGGAATGCCCGAAAAACATCCACCTCTGTTTCATTGACTACACTAAAGCCTTTGACTGTGTGATGCAGAATTGATGCTTTTGAACTGTGGTGCTGGAGAAGACACTGAGAATGCCTTGGAAATCAAGATCAAACCAGTTAATCTTAAAGGAAATCAACCTGGAATACTCTTTGGAAGGACTGATGCTGAAGTTCCAATACACTAGCCACCTGATGTGAACAGCTGAATCACTAGAAAAGACCCTGATGCTGGAAAATGTTGAAGGTAGAAGAAGAATAGGGAGACAAAGGATTAGGTGTTGTATGGCATCATCGATTGAATGGACATGAACTTGGGCAAACTCCTGGAGATGGTGAGGGACAGGGAAGCCTGGCATGCTGCAGTCCATGGGGTTATGAAGAGTCAGACACAACTTGGCAACTGAACAACAACATGTATAAGGAAAACTATCTATATTAATGTACAAATCGTTGTTAAAAGAGAAGACTAAATAGAAAGGACTTATCCTGCAAAATATCATTATAAGATGACAGATTTTTTTAGTAATTCTGGCATTAAAATAAAAACAGGTAAATAGATCAAGGAACTGAAGAGAAACCTCAGAGATCTGTGACATTATAGGACCATGTTTTGTTGTTTAGTCTCTAAGTTGTATCCAACTCTTTTGTGACCCCATGGACTGTAGCCCACCAGCCTTCTCTGTGCATGGGATTTCCCAGGCAAGAATACTGAAGTGGGTTGCCATTTCCTTCTCCAAGGGATCTCCCTGACCCAGGAATCAAACCCATGTGTCCTGCATGCAGGCAGATTCTTTACTGCTGAGCCATCGGGGAAGTCCTTATAGGACTATAATACACACTAAAATAGTTCTATAAATCAGTGAAGAAAGAATTAGTCATTTGGCTGAAATTGATTTGCTAGAGAGAAATAAAATGGAATCCCTAATTAATATCACATACGAGAAATACAGAAGAATGTTTTCTTGATGTACGAGTATCAGTTCAGTTCAGTCACTCAGTCATGTCCGACTCTTTGCAACCCCATGAATCACAGCATGCCAGGCCTCCCTGTCCATCACCAACACCTGGAGTTCACGCAAACTCATGTGCATTGAGTCGGTGATGCCATCCAGCCATCTCATCCTCTGTCGTCCCCTTATCCTCCTACCCCCAATCCCTCCCAGCATCAGGGTCTTTTCCAATGAGTCAACTCTTCACATGAGGTGGCCAAAGTACTGCAGTTTCAGCTTTAGCATCATTCCTTCCAATGAACACCCAGGACTGGTCTCCTTTAGGATGGACTGGTTGGAACTCCTTGCAGTCCAGGGGACTCTCAACAGTCTTCTCCAACACCACAGTTCAAAAGCATCAATTCTTTGGCATTCAGCTTTCTTCACAGTCCAACTCTCACATCCATACATGACCACAAGAAAAACCATAGCCTTGACTAGACGGACTTTTGTTGGCAAAAAAATGTCTCTGCTTTTGAATATGCTATCTAGGTTGGTCATAACTTTTCTTCCAAGGAGTAAGCGTCTTTTAGTTTCATGGCTGCAATCACCATCTGCAGTGATTTTGGAGCCCAAAAAGATAAAGTCTGACACTGTTTCCCCTTCTATTTCCCATGAAGTGATGGAACCAGATGCCATGATCTTCGTTTTCTGAATGTTGAGCTTTAAGCCAACTTTTTCACTCTCCACTTTCACTTTCATCAAGAGACTTTTTAGTTCCTCTTCACTTTCTGCCATAAGGGTGGTGTCATCTGTATATCTGAGGTTATTGATATTGCTCCTGGCAATCTTGATTCCAGCTTATGCTTCTTCCAGCCCAGCGTTTCTCATGATGTACTCTGCCTATAAGTTAAATAAGCAGAGTGACAATATACAGCCTTGACGTGCTCCTTTTCCTATTTGGGACCAGTCTGTTGTTCCATGTCCAGTTCTAACTGTTGCTTAATGACCTGCATATAGGTTTCTCAAGAGGCAGGTCAGGTGGTCTGTAAGCGTATAGAACTGTCTAAATAAATTTTCCAAGTTTAAATCCTAAAACAATAACTCAGTGAATTATATGGCAACAAAATTATTTCTTTTTAAAATTCATTTATTTTTAATTGAAGGATAATTGCTTTACAATATTGTGTTTGTTTCTGCCGTATGTCAACACATGCACTGAATGACATCAGGAACTAAGCTAGAAGACAGACATCCTCAATACTTAAAACTCTAAGGAATTAATGTCTAGAAAGTAGAACTGCAAAGTAAATTCAAGAAGAGAGCATCTCCATTAGAAAAATGGGCAACTAATATAAATAGACAATTTGTAAAAGAGGAAATCAAAAACCTGAGAAGCATATCAAGAGATACTCAAACTCATCAGTAGTCAGAAGCATGCAAATTAAAACAACACTGAGGTTTCACTCTAGCAATTAGACTGGCAAACATTAGAAAACTGGATGATGCCAAGTATTGGGGCAGAGAATACATGTATATTGGAATTCCTTTATATTGCTGGGGGGAATAGAGACCAGTGGTATTTTCAGAGGAAACAGTCTTGCATTACGTACAAAACTAAATGCACGTATCTTATGACCTGACAAATCTGTTCCTAGATTATATAGCCAAAAAGAATTTTAACACAGGTCCAAAGGATGTGTTCAAGATGTTCACTGTAAATTATTTGCAGGCTATGTCAGTGGCAGCTTGTGGAGTTGTGCAGGTGACAACCTAGTAGGCTGTGCACAGTGGCCTGAACTTGGTCATCCATCACTGGGTCAGGGAGTAAGTTAAATGTGGAGGATACTCACTGTGTGCTAGAGGCAACGATACATATACACACACCAACAAGAAGAGATCTTACAGCATAGTGGAAAAGTCATAAATATAATGAGAGTACAAAATATACATGCTTTTCAAAAACCAAAAGTACATGCACACAAAACAAAAACAAACAGTTTCTACGAACATGCTTAAACAAAATGATACACATTTTAAAAGGAGATAATTGCCTCTGGGAAAGCAGGGAATGGAGGTTGGAGATGGGGATAAAATAAAACCTAAGACAGCCCTTCTCAGACTCATGTAATAACACTCACGAAGTCAGGAGAATAATTAATTCAGCAGTCTCCTCCTGAAGATTCTGAGCCAAAATATTTTCTGTTGCAACTATCCAACTCTGCCATTATAGCAAGAAGGCGACTGAAAGCAGTATGTAAAGAACAAGTAGGGCTATGTTCCTGGTTTAGTCACCAAAAGTTGGTGGGCTGGTGTCGTCCACAGTCTGTGGTCTGCTGACTGCTGATTTAGACTCCTGAGATTATAACAGGTGGACTAAAGGACTCCTTGCTATGAAGACTGCACTTACAGATCCAAACGTCTGGTTATGGGACTTGCCTGGTGGTCCAGGGGTTAAGACTTTTGCACTTCCAATGCAGGGGCCACTGGTTCAATCCCTGGTCAGGGAATTAAGATTCCACATGCCACATGACACAGCCAAAAATATTTTTTAAACAACAATAAGAATAATAAAGCACTTTTTATAAATCTGGCTAGGTAGCCTGAAATTTTCTGAATGTAGTCTGAAAAAAGCCAATGTATTTTTGTGAGCAATAAAATGGAATAAAAATCCCAAACTGTCTCAAACAACCCTTGGGTTTAGTGTCTCAGACTCCAGGCAAAAAGAGGAGACAGAGTTGAAAAGATCTCTAGGTAGAGTTATTCTTATTGAAACTCTATTCATCTTTTAAATTGCTCTTTCCATGGGAGCTAGCAAATCCATAAGAGAGGCAGAAGCTGGTCAGGGTTCTGAGCCCTATTATTAGAATTTTTATACAAGCAGAAAATGACAGATACCAGGACTCCACATTCCTACAATCCTATAAATATCCTTTTCTTCTGGGAAGTGTGTCTGACCAAAACATATGAAGCAATGTGACACACTAGTAAGAGAATAGAGGTTTAAATGTCAGCTCGAAACAATGTTCATTTCCTTTAAAGAAAAAAGAATCATTTGCACGGCTCTTTGAGCCACAAAAGTGAACCTCTTTCAGTTTGAAGTTCATCCAGAAAATCCTTTTGCAAAATATTTGCTGAAACACTGTAATGTAGGAATTGGAAGGGATTAAGGCTTGTTCGGTTTCTTCTCCCCCACACCTATCTTTCCTGAGCTGACTTGTGCAGCCCAGAAGCTGAAATCTGTGTGTCTAAGACCCAGATTCCAAAATCAACATATCATTCTCCCTCTACAACCAAAAATGAAAATGTTACTGAAATGTCTCATTTATAGTAAAAATACGCCTAAGAGAGCAGAACAATGGTCTTTCACACAATCCTGTTAGCTCCCAAACACCTCTAACAGAGCCTCTTTTGTCCTTCACTTGTTCTAACATCAGTAAGGTCCTTACAAGGTAGGGTTTCAACCACAATGTGGGCCCCTGCTCTCGAATTACCACCCAGTTCAGCCACTGGGGCTCAGAGAAGGAACAGCTATGTGGCAGTGATGCTGATGGCAGTGGTTCAGACAGGGGAGAAATGACTGTGGGCTACACTGGTCTGGGGAGATTCAAGAAATGGGCCCATTTTTCACATAGAAAACATCCTGGAACAAAGATATCAAAAGATAAGGAGATGCCTGGCAGGGAGAAATGACATAATGGCTCCATGTTAACAACAACAGATTAAAAGCTGCAAAAGCACCATATTTAGGTGGTAAAAAATTGAAAGGCTTAAGGATTTTTCAGCCGTTGCTTGCTAACTTTTGCTCTTATCCACTTTTCTCGATAGAAATCCCTGTCACAAGTCTAGACACTGCAATCATCGTATTTACCAGCCAGGTATTTGTAAAGTATAAAGAATTTCAGCTTTCTTAAACTACCATTTCACCACGTTTTATAGTTCCAACATAGCCCTTGGATTCACATTGACTCTTAGCTTATATGGAACATTTTGTTGTTATTTAGTCACGCCCGACTAAATAACATGTCACTAAATCATGTCTGACTCTTTGCAACTCCATGGACTGAAATTGCCAGGTTCTTTTGTCCACGGGATTTCCCAGGCAAGAACACTGAAGTGGGTTGCCATTTCCTTCTCCAGAGGATCTTCCTGACCCAGGGACTGAACCTGTGTCTCCTGCATTGGCAGGCAGATTCTTTACCACTGAGCCACCAGGGAAGCATATGGAATGTACCTGGGTCTTAACATGTATAAACCAGATCTTGTCTACATTGAAGCTTATCCATTTAGTCTCTGCCACATTGTTTTTCATACAATGTTCTTAAATAACTATAATGTATAATGGAGGCTGTATTCAAATAGCCCTGTGTTGGGGTGAATCTACAAACCTCAGGTTTTCCATCCCTACAAGTAGTCTTGAACTTTACTTGCTACAGCAGGTGTCATTCATATGTCCATATATGTGTATATGACAAGAGGCGGAATAAGAATCTTCCTGCCTTAGCCAAAGCCTCATCCACCTGTGTGCCACCCCTGCTTCCCCGCTGTCTATGAGAGCGGAGACTGGGGATATGTGAGTGGAGAGAGAGAAGCACTGGATGACATTCCATGGAGACCAACATGGTGGTGACTAGCGCTGTCAGCGGAATTTCCTGGTTCTTTTCCCTTTCGGGCACACAGTAGAGCTGCACATCCTGACCCTTTTGTTAAGATAGGACCATATGACTGGTTATAGACCGCGAGTCATTCTCAGCCAGAATAGCAAACAGCCAGTGTGAGACCTTCCAGAGCTCTCTCTCTCCCTGACACCATTCAAATGGTACCTTCTGTGTTGGCAGTGATGATCAGAGCCTCCCTACCAACTAGGATGGACTAGTAACTTGAGAGATTTTTCTTGGTTGTGTTTAACTCCTAAGACTTGGGGGAGTTTGTTGCCATGACAGAACTCAGCCCATACAGACTGTTACATTAAAGGAGAGAGTACATGGTCTCCCCTTTCCCTTATCATCTTCCATGACAAATATAGGGACTCAAAGGGAAGTATTTTTAGAGACTGAGGATACCAGCAAAAAAGGAAAAGTAGGGACTTCCCTGCTGGTCCCATGGTTGAGAATCTCCCTGCCAATGTAGGGGACATGGGTTCGATCCCTGGTCAGGGAAGATCGCACATACCTGGGAGCAACTAAGCCCGGCTGCTGCAATTTCTGAGCCCGTACCCTAGAGCCTGTGCTCTGCAATGAGCAGCCCACACACTGCAACAAAGAGTAGCCCCTGCTCTCTGCAATGAGAGAATGCCTTCACACAGCAACAAAGAAACTGTGCAGCCAAAAATTAAATAATTTTTTTAAACTACTCAGTAAAAAAAAAAAAAAGAAAGTGCCCTTTCTTCCCCTGTTGAATGTCTGCTTACTGATGACTATTTTGAGCAAGCAAAAAATGAATGAGAGGGAGACTGCAAGGCACAGAAACAAATACAAGTTCAGCTGACTAAACATCCACTGTTGTATTTAAGAATATGAGAGATCCCTGCAGGTCAAAAGGAAAAACCTTGCAGGTCACCTTGGTTAATTCTACCACATGCAGATCATCAACACCACTGGAGAAGCAGATGTTCACCTGGGAAGCAGGTTGCCAAGCTTCCCTGTAGGCAGGCTATTCCAGTTCCTCTACAGGATTCTCTGGGTTCCCCCCGCTTCACTGTCACCACCCACACACACCTCACTTGACTGAGCAGGATGATAAGCAATAGTTGAATATGTGCTATGTGTCTGTTTGTTCATCTCAGTCCCTCTTTCCAAGAGGCTTGAGGATAGAAAGACTACAAAGGAGGGTCTCGGTCTCATCCTCACAGTAGATCCCTCCACCATGGTCAGTCTAGGAAATGGGACAGGAATTTAAATAAGTCTGTTGTTGTTTACTTGCTCAGTCGTGCCTGACTCTTTGCAACCGCTGAACTGTGTAGCCCACCAGGCTCCTCTGTCCATGGGATTTCCCAGACAAGAATACTAGAGTGGGTTGCCATTTCCTTCTCCAGAGGAGCTTCCCAACACAGGGATCGAATCAGTATCTCTTGCATTGGCCGGTGGATTCTTTGTACTGGACTTTTAATAATTGAAAATGACCACAAAGCTCTGAGGAAACATCTATGATACATTCTAAGGAAGGAAGGTTGGACGAAATTCGGTGGAAAGCAATAATCAGAGAGGAAAATTGTTTCATGCTTGTACTGCATTCAGTGTGGAATGTTCACTAAAATAATTACATGTTTAGCAAAAAATAATGATTAATGTTTTTCTAAAGCACTCGGGGACCTCACACATCCAAATGAGTACTGTCATTCAAAGAGATCTCCAAGGCTACAACTCTTCAACCAGTAATGCTGCCATTGCTCAAAATATTTTTTGGAATTGCCTTGAGTCAGTTTGTGAGCTATAGAATGAAATGCCTCTTACAGTCACAGTTCAGTTTTCCTTGGGCTACTTCTTTATTTGCCCTTGTGTCCTTTCTTCTAACTTTATTCAGCCTAACTCCACACTCCTCCCTTCCATTCTATCAAATAAAGCAAGTGAATTTCAGGCTGGCCCTGGGAAAAACCTCTCTGAGTTGAGGCATATAAAGGGTTGGGAGGATGAAGAGAGGAAGTAAGGGAGTTTTATAAGCTGAGGGCTGCTTGGATGTCGCTGCTGAAAAGTGGTAAATTGCTAACCACGGCATTGCTGGCTGACCATCATAAATGTGATCCCCAAAAGTTTAATCCCTCTGATTTTAAAAAAGCATTCTGTGCTACAAAATACATCTCAATAAATTTTAAAGGATTCAAATTATACAAAGTATGTCTGTGGCCACAATGGAGTAACAAATCAATAATAGAAAGTTATATGGAAAATATCCCCCCGAATATTTCTACACTATATAACACAGTTCTAAAAAAAAACACATGTGCCAAATAAGAAGTCAAAAGGAAAATTAGAAAGAATTTTGAGCTGAATTAAAATGAAAACACAGCAAACCAGAATCATGGGATACTGCTAACATAGTACTTAAGGGGATATCTATAGCACTAAAGACCTATGTTAGAAGGGAAGAAAAGTCAAAAATCAATTACATCAGTTTTAAACTTAGTAAACTAGAAAGAGAAGAACAAGTTAAGCCCAAAATAAGCACAAGCAAGGAATAATGAAGGTCAAAATAGGAATCAAGGAAATAGAAAATATAAAAAATATGAAACCAGAAGCTGGTTCTTTGAAAAAAGTAATAAAATTGATAACCCTCCAGTAACACTGAGCAGAGGGAATGAAAAAAACCAAAAACATGAATACCAATATCAGGTCTAAGAGGAGACATTATTACAGGTTCTATAGGTAATAAAAGGATAATAAGCATAATTTTATACATAGAAAATCAACAACATAGAAGAAATAGACAAACATCTTGAAAGACACAAACTATCAACCTTACTCAACAATAAATATGCAGCCTTGATGACCAACAGGCATAAAAAAAGACCCTCAACATCGGTAATTATCAGAGAAATGCAAATCAAAGCTACAATGAAGGGTCACCTCATACCAGTCAGAATGGCCATCATAATAAAGTCTGCAAATAAATCCTGGAGAGAGTGTAAAGAAAGGGGAATTCTCCTACACTGTTGGTGGGAATGTAAATAGGTACAGGCACTATGGAGTACAGTATGGAGGCTCCTTATGATCCAGCCATAAGATCCAGCAATTCCACTCCTAGGTACATATCTGGAAAAGACAAAAACTCTAATTCAAAAGAAAAATGCACCCCAATGTTCACAGCAACACTATTTATAATAGCCAAGATATGTTGTTGTAGCTGGTATTGTTCAGTCATGAAGTCATGTCTGACTCTTTTGTGACCCCATGGACTGTAGCCCCCCAGGCTCCTCTGCCCATGGGATTTCCCAGGCAAGAATACCGGAGTAGGTTACCACTTCCTTCTCCAAGAGATCTTCTTGACCCTGGGATGGAACCCATGTCTCTTGCACTGGTAGGCAGATTCTTTACTACTGAGCCACCAAGGAAGCCCTAGCCAAGACATGGAAACAACCTAAATGTCCATCGACAGATGAGTGGATAAAGAAGATGCGGAACTGTTTCAGTCATAAAAAGGAATGAAGGAATGCTATTTGCAATAGCATGGATGAACCTAGAGATCATCACACTAAGTGAAGTAAGCCAGAGAAAGGCAAATTCCATATTACATCACTTATATGTGGAACCTAAAATATGATGCATATGAACTTATTTGTGAAACAGATGCAGAGACATAGAAAACAAACTTACAGTTACCAAAAAGCAAAGGGGTGGAGAAGGGATAAATTAGGAGTTTGGGATAAATATATACACATTCAGTTCAGTTCAGTTCAATCGCTCAGTCATGTCCGACTCTTTGTGACCCCATGAATCGCAGCACGCCAGGCCTCCCTGTTCATCACCAACTCCTGGAGTTCACCCAGACTCACATCCATCGAGTCCGTGATGCCATCCAGCCATCTCATCCTCTGTCATCCCCTTCTCCTCCTGCCCCCAATCCCTTCCAGCATCAGGGTCTTTCCAAATGAGTCAACTCTTCACATGAGGTGGCCAAAGTACTGCAGTTTCAGCTTTAGCATCATTCCTTCCAAAGAAATCCCAGGGCTGATCTCCTTCAGAATGGACTGGTTGGCTCTCCTTGCAGTCCAAGGGACTCTCAAGAGTCTTCTCCAACACCACAGTTCAAAAGCATCAATTCTTTGGCACTCAGCTTTCTTCACAGTCCAACTCTTATGTCCATACATGACCACTGGTAAAATCATAGCCTTGACTAGATGGATCTTTGTTGGCAAAGTAATGTCTCTGCTTTTGAATATGCTATCTAGGTTGGTCATAACTTTTCTTCCAAGGAGTAAGCATCTTTTAATTTCATGGCTGCAATCACCATTACTATATATTAAATAGCCAACAAGGACCTACAGTATAGAACAGAGAACTATATTCAATATCTTACAATAACCTATCATGGGAAAGAATCTGGAAATATATACATATATGTATACACGGCTTCTCTGGTGTCTCAGTGGTAAAGAATCCACCTGCAATGCAGGAGACATAAGTTCAGTCCCTGAGTCGAGAAGATCCCCTGCAAGAGGGCATGGCAACCCACTCCAGTATTCTTGCCTAGAGAATCCCATGGACAGAGGAGCCTGATGGGCTGCAGTCCATAAGGTCGCAAAGTCAGACAAGACTGAAGTGACTAAGCACAAGCACATGTCTATATACCTATCTATATATAATCTTAACCACTCAACAGTATACCAGAAACTAACATTGTAAATCAACTGCAATCAATTTTGAAAAAAAAAATCTGTATAATCTCTTAAAAATAATAATAACAATAAAATGTACCCTTTACTAGACCTATCTCTATTAAAGAAATTGAATTTGTACTTAAAAGCCTTCCCAAAGAGAAAACACCCGGGTCCAGATGGCTCCACTGGTGAATTCTAATAAACGCTAAAGAAATAATTTGGTTTGATTCTAAACCAAATTCCTCAAAATTTCAGAGGAAATACTTCTCAACTGAGGCTATGAGACCAATGTTATCCTGATACCCAAAACAAAGAAAGCCCACATATAAAATGACCAAACAAAATCTCTCATGAAAACAGATGATATTTCTCCTGAGATTTCTAAACAAAATTTTAACAACTCAACAGTATATACAAAGGATAGTAAACTATGGCCAAGAAGAATTTATCCCTGTAATGCGATGTTGATTCAACATTCAAAAAAAGAAATCAGTCGATGCAACTAACCATATTAACAAATTAAAAAAGAAAATATACATGTGATCATCAACAATATAAGGAAAACAAGAGTTAAAAAAGAATCAAGAATTAATCCTAGGATCTGGGCCTGGAAATATGCGTTCAACATTTCCAAAAATCCAAGTAGAACAAAAGAGATGCCAGCTATTTAGGTTTGATATTCAGGAGACCATTTGTAGACATTTTCAATAACAGTTTCTTTAGGAGGATGAGAATAACAGGGATAAGGAGATGCTAGGGGGAGGGGAGGGAAAGGTGGTAAATATCAACCATGAGTAAGAGATCACTGTTTTTCTATGCAATCCCAACCTCAACCACAACTCTTGATGAGAGAAGAGGAATATTTCTCCCTACTTTCTATCGGATATAAATTTCAACAGATAAATATTCTGAGTCTTTAGCCAATATAAATTCAGTCTTGGTCCTACTTAAACTCCAACTATACTTATAAAGTACTTACTGAGAAATATGCTAAAGAAATTCTTGGTCACAAATTATCTTTCAGAACATAGGGATTGAGGGGAAAGAAAATGCAGTGGTAAAGCAGTAGATGCTTTAGATCTAATTGACAAATTTAGAAACAAATAAATCACCAGGAGTAGATGGCACCCACCCAAGGGTCTGAAGGAACTCAAGGATGAAATTGTGAGGCTGCTGGCCAAGTTGCAACCTTGCAGTTACAAATGGCCACGTGCCATCAGAGTGGCAGACTGCCAGAGTGACTTCTCTCTCTGACATGGGCTGCAGAGGAGACCTGAGAGCCACAGACACACGGGTGTTACTTCCAACACCAGTGTGCTAAAAACTAGAATAAAGTGGAGGTCTACTACACCCTTGAGAAATCTAATCCCTCCATCTCCGAGGGAAGCAGGGTAGTCAGGGGAATGAATAGCTGGAAACTAAGAGCCCCACTCTGAAGTCTATTTTGCCCCTCTTGACAGCATAATCACCATGTCTCATTCTCACACACAAAATGAAAATAATATCTACCCTACATACTTCATAAAATTTTGAGGAGGTTGAGAAGAGGTAACAAAGATTACTAATTTTTTTTTAATTGCGTTATAGACGATTAACAATGTCAAATTAGTTTCAGGTATACAGCACAGTGATTCAGTTATATACATAAAGTGTTAGTCGCTCAGTTATGTCTGAATCTATGCAACCCCGTGGACCATAGTAGCCTGCCCAGGCTCCTCTGTCCAATCAGATTCTCCAGGCAAGGATGCTGGAGTGGATTGCCATTCTCTTCTCCAGGAGATCTTTCCAATCCAGGGATCAAACCTGAGTC
Source organism: Capricornis sumatraensis (assembly GCF_032405125.1). Lineage (NCBI taxonomy): Eukaryota > Metazoa > Chordata > Mammalia > Artiodactyla > Bovidae > Capricornis > Capricornis sumatraensis. The sequence goes on from NC_091082.1 coordinate 66,359,640, forward strand.
TCCTGCATTGGCAGGCAGACTCTCTACCATCTGAGCCACCAAGTAAGTCCTAGTTTTATATATTTGTTTATTTTCCAGATTCTTTCCCCTTCTAGGTTATCGCAAAATATTGAACATAGCTCCCTGTGCTATAAGTAGGTCCTTGTCGACTATTTCATACATGATATTGTTTAGTTGCTAAGTCATGTATGACTCTTTGCAACCCCATGAACGATAGCCCACCAGGCTCCTTTGTTCATGGGATTTCCCAGGCAAGAATATTGCAGTGAGTTGCCATTTCCCCCTCCAGGGGAGCTTCCCAACCCAGGGACTGAATCCACTTCTCCTGTATTGACAGCAGATTCTTTACCACTGCACCACCAGGGAAGCATTTTATAGATGCTTTTGAACTGTGGTGTTGGAGAAGACTCTTGAGAGTCCCTTGGACTGCAAGGAATTCCAACCAGTCCATTCTGAAGGAGATCAACCCTGGGATTCCTTTGGAAGGAATAATGCTAAAGCTGAAACTCCAGTACTTTGGCCACCTCATGCGAAGAGTTGACTCATTGGAAAAGACTTTGATGCTGGAAGGGATTAGGGGCAGGAGAAGAAGGGGACGACAGGATGAGATGGCTGGATGGCATCACTGACTCGATGGATGTGAATCTGAGTGAACTCCGGGAGTGGGTGATGGACAGGGAGGCCTGGCGTGCTGCAATTCATGGGGTCGCAAAGAGTCGGACATGACTGAGCGACTGAACTGAACTGAACTGAGTGTGTATATATTAATCCCAAACTGCTAAATTTTCCCCATTTGGGTAACAATAAGTCTGTTTTCTATGTCTCTGAGTCTCTTTCTGTTTCATAAGTAAGTTTATTTGTATCTTTTTTTTAGATTCCATGTTATATATATATATGCCTAGGGTGGCTTCCCTGGTGGTCCAGTGACTAAGACTTCATGCTTTCAATGCAGGGGCCCTGGGTTCAATCCCTGGTCAGGGAACTAGATCACACATGCCACAACTAAGAGCCAGCGTGACCAAATAAGTAATTTTTTTTTTAAATAAGCCTCAATCTGTAGTATTCATGTAGTGAGGAGGGTGATAATAGTATGATGATGATGTTATTGTTGCTGTTGTCCTTTCTACTAAATGCCTGAAGAGAAGAGCATGAATCTCCAGTGACTGTTCTTCCATTACAACCTAGCCAGTCACTTACTTCTCTCTCTCTCCTCTCTTGATTTTCATTAATTTGAATTTATCACCTTCCACCCAAGGTGGCCACTTTCAGTTGTCTCTGTATATCTGTGTATCTTACCTGAGCCTCAATCCTGAAGGTGACAGTTTTGTTTCCAACATTGCGTCTCCACTTCTCCCCTCTGTTTCTGTTAATGATACTCCAATCTTACCTCTGACCTAGGTTCAAAACCCCAAGTCAGACTTTGAGACCTTCCTTTCTTCCCCACTAAACTCACAAGTGTATGTATACACATGCACACACATTATAAATTTGCCAATTCTTGCCAGTTCTCTAATTCTATGACTCTAGAATCCATGCCTTCATTTTCTTCCCTCCAGCACTGACCTAATTCAGCTCCTGTTATCTCAATCACTCTCTGAATACTTAATGGGCAGTCTTTTATTGTAAGGTATCATGAAAGATGCTGAGGATGTGATGGTGAATAAGATATGAGTCTGCCTAGAAAGGTTCTTAGAGGCAAGTGCTGTTAGTGAAGGTTTTCTATAGAAAGGAGATCACGACATGAGGTAATAAGAGGGTATTGATAATAGCAGAGGTTCTATGAGAGATGAGGCATCTGATCCAAACTTAGGTGGTCAGGAAAGGCCTCCTGGAGGAGCAGATTCCTGAGCTGGAGGCCACAGTGAGGCCACTGGCCTACAGAGGTCAGAGGAAGATGCATAGGAAGGAAAGAATTCTAATCAAAAGCTGCAGAATATGTTGAGGAAATTATGAGCATCTCAAGATGGCTGGAGCATGATTTGTAAAGGAAGTCTCAAGGGGGAGCCAGAAGGCACAGTTTGGGGGAGGGGGTTGTAAACTATGTCCAGCACTTTTACTTTGGGATGAAGGGGAGGTGGAGCCATGTGAGTGGGTTTATGGTGGAGGTGACAGATTGTTTTTTAGCAAAATTGCCTTGTCAGAGCTGGGTATCCAGGCTCAACTGCTCAAAGCATGTTGCCCATCCAACTTTGTCTCTGCACTCAGAGCATGCAAGCCTGTAGGACACCCCTCCCTTCCAGTGCCACCCAGAGCCCAGGCCCCTATCAGGCTGCAGATGACCCCTGGGGGCCCCCAGCACCACACCCTTAGCAGACTCTCAGGACCTCCATCTTGCAAACGTGCAGCCTCATGACTCTGCCTCCCTAACCTGAGGCCTGTCTAGTGGTTTATCCTCTTTGTTTCCCCTGTTCCCCAATAGCTTGGTGTTTCTTCACCCTGATCCAAATTCTAACACTCACATTTCTCCTCAGTCCTTGCCCCTGTTGTCTGGAATCTCCATTCCCTGATTAACAAATTCCTCACATCCTTATCTTCTCCACTGAATGTCCCTTTATTCCCTTATCCTGGCACGGCTGTCCCCTAGGGACCCTACTTCCCCTGTAACATCACAAGTGTAAGCTCCCCAATCACCCAACACCCCTGTCATTCAGGAGTGGGAGTCAGGTCTAGAATCATCCTGCCTGCACCTCTCAGACATTATTCCACCTTCTTACATGAACAGCCCTTTCTGACTTCACTCCATAAGACAGTCTCTAGGCCCATCCATGTCTCTACAAATACCATATATTAACACAAGTATGTACAATCTAGAAAAACGGTACAGGTGATACTATTTGCAAAACAGAAATATAGACACAGACATAAAGAAAAAAACTATGGACATCAAGGCGGGAAGGGGTGGTGGGATAAATTGGGAAATTGGGACTGACATACATACACTACTGAATATTCAACCCTGAATATTCATTGAAGGATTGATACTGATTGGAAGCTGAAGCTCCAAATACTTTGGCCAACTGATGCAAGAGCCAACTTATTGGAAAAGACCTTAGCGCTGGGAAAGATTGAGGGAAGGAGGAGAATGGGGCAACAGAGGATGAGAAGGTTGGATGGCATCACCAACTCAGTAGACATAAATTTGAGCGAACTCTGGGAGACAGTGAAGGATGGAATCCTGGCTTGCTGCAGTCTATGGGATCGCAAAGAGTCGGACAGGACTTGGCAACTGAACAACACTACTGTGTATAAAATAAACAACTAATGAGAACCTACTATATAGCTCGGGGAACTCTATTCAGTGCTCTGTGGTGATCTAAACCAGAAGGAAGTTCAAAAAAAGAGGGGATATGTGTATCCAATACTTTGGCCGACTGATACAAAGAGCCAACTCATTGGAAAAGACCCTAGCGCTGGGAAAGATTGAGGGAAGGAGGAGAGGGGATGACAGAGGATGAGATGGTTGAATGGCATCACCAACTCAATGGACATGAATTTGAGTAAACTCCGGGAGTTGGTGATGGACAGAGAGGCCTGGCGTGCTGCAGTCCATGGGGTCGCAAAGAGTCAGACACGACTGAGCGACTGACCTGATGTGTATCTATAAGCATAGCTGATACTTTGCTGTACAGTAGAAACTAATGCAACTTTGCAAAGAACTATTTGGAGAAGGCAATAGCAGCCCACTCCAGTACTCTTGCCTGGAAAATCCCATGGATGGAGGAGCCTGGTAGGCTGCAGTCCATGGGGTCGTGAAGAGTCAGACACGACTGAGCGACTTCTTTCACTTTTCACTTTCATGCATTGGAGCAGGAAATGGCAACCCACTCCAGTGTTCTTGCCTGGAGAATCCCAGGGATGTGGGAGCCTGGTGGGCTGCCGTCTATGGGGTCGCACCAAGTCGGACACGACTGAAGTGACTTAGCAGCAGCAGCATGCTCCAATAAAAATAAAATTTTTTAAAAAGATGGAAAAAAAAGCCCAGCACCCTCTCCCTGAGGCACACAGCACCATCTTCAGCTTTATGACCTATTGCCCTCAAGGACACTGTTCTTCATTCCCTGAAATCTTCAGTATCTGTACTTTGACAGGACCTGCCACCATCGTGATCAGTCCCAAACACCCTGATTCTTGAGTTATTTGACTCTCTAACCTCCAAAGCGCTTCTCTCTCCAGTTCCTTATTGTCACCTGCAACTCTTTCACTCCCAGGAGTGTGCTTCATAACCACACACAGTCCCTCCTTCCTTCCAGCTGCCCAGTTTCTCCCATCATACCAGCCCCTCCCCATTACCAAGACCCCCAGGTCACCTATTTCTCCTCAGCTCCCTCTTCTCTCCAGTGGTTCTCATACTCCATGACCCATTGTTTGAATCGCTATTTTGCTATATAGAGTCTTTACAGCACCAATCCAATTAGCACTCCTGTTTTCAGAAACCTATGCCCTGTGCTAAATGGGATATCCCAGTATTACCCAAAGGCTCCTCACCAAGCTCGTCACATGTTAGGTTCTTTCCACTCTAAAACATCTATTACATCACCTCCTTATTCATTCTCCTAAAGCTGAGTTCTGATCCCCCTTCTACCCTGCTCACAAAATTTCAAGTAATGCCAATGGCCTATCAAAATAATTTTACCCATCTGAGATTTATATTCCAGAACCAATCCACCTCTCTGACCTTATGTTGCTCCTGTCCATTTCTAATACCCTCTATCACCCAGAACTCACTTCCCATCTATGTTTCCAACATGTTTTTTTCCTTCCTCTCAAGGTAGGAAGGTGTGTGTGTGTGTGTGTGTGTGTGTGTGCACGCGCGCGCGCACGTGCTTGTGTGTGCATGCATTTGCATGCATGTCAGTTGCTCAGTCATGTCCAGCTCTTTGTGACCCCATGGACTGTAGCCTGCCAGACTTCTCTGTAGGTGGGATTTATCAGGCAAGAATACTAGAGTGGGTTGTCATTTCCTCTTCCAAGGGCTCTTCTAGCCCAGGAATTGAACATGGGTCTCCTGCATTGGCAGGTGGATTCTTTACCACTGAGCCACCTGAGAAGCCTGTGTGTATACATGTATGTCTTGAATTATTGTTGTAAGGCCATACGTTGCCAAAACTTTCCCAGGTTTTTCTGAAAGGACCCAGGATACCACAAAGTCCCTTCATCACCTGTTGCAGCCAGCCCTGTGTATCCTCCCCTCTCCACTCCTGGCAGCAACGTTGGCCACCATGCCCCACATCTGACCCTCCCCCGAGTAACAGAGCCATTTCCTGGGCACAGTCCCACCCCAAGTCTTCCTGTGCCAGCATCATTCTGAACTGCAGTCTGGTCCATGAAGAAGGGAGACTTCCCTCATCTCCCAGATCCCAGGGGACCTCGATCTACACTCTTCATCCTAAAAGTGTACTTTAGGGTATTCCCAATGCATCACAAAGGGTGTATGAAATCTACATTCTGGGTTCCTGCTTGCAATCTCTCACTTCCCAAGAATCAGATGCAAGGCCTCAGACTGGCAGAGAAAACCTCTGTGAGAAAAGAGAAAACAAAAATGATTTTCTCTGAATTCTCTTCCATCCCCCACTCCCCATCTCCATCCTGCAGCTGCATCACAGGACCAATCAATAAAGGGCTTTCCTTTCACATGGAAGCTTTCTGTAAAGTTTGATGGAAAACACTAGTCAGTAATCCAAAGGCCAGGCTTCGCCACTGGTGACCTTGAGAGAGCCACTTGACTGTTCCGAGTAGCACGCCTATCTGCCTTCTCTACAGCAGAGAGGTTGTGAGAACCATCCAACGTGATACTGCTAAAACCGTGCTGTGAATTATCAATGCTACGTACATCAAGCTTCTCGGGGCAGAGATCTTGGTGTGTGACTAGAGCAAGGTTAATTAACCTTCTAAACCTCAGTTTCTCCATCTATAAGATGAATAAACAAGGATCACCTCACAGGCCACTTTGAGGATTAAATATTATATGGAAATTGACTAATGCTGTATTCGTGTAGAAGGCAATCGTAAATCTCAGTGTTGGTCTGATGGTGGTGGTGGTGATGGTATTCCATGAAAGAAGATGTTGTCTCTATTTTGAAAATCTGAAGGTATTAGTCTGCTTGTATAGAAGTCCAGCTGGATCTTAACCCCAAGGAAAACAAAGTATCAATTAGCACTAGATGTCCTCCAAAGGCAGATCCCCTGTTACTTATAAAACATTTGAAGATTTTCCTACGAGAGGAGCTTTAAAATTTTTCTATATTATATTATCCAATACCCATAAAACGTCATTATATGTAATGGCATATATAATTTGAATGTTTCAAAATCTATTTAAGATATTACAAAAATTTCTATAGCTATTAAATTGTATCTGCCACGTTGGCATATTATACAGACACACTTTTATAGCATCAGTTTAATTGTTCAGTGCCAAGCTTAACTCCTTTTTTGTCTGGTATATTTTTCACACAAGATTTAATTTGGGAATAAACAGTCCAATATAAACAGAGCAGAAAAGGCATCACATGGTTATTTCATATTTCCAGCACATTGTGTCTGGCCATACATTTTTAATATCATAAAATTGGCCGTTCTGTAATATTTTGATTGGAGATTTATACATACTGTTGCCACATCCTTTAAACAGATGTACGGTAAATTTGATGAAAAAAAAAATCTCTTCCTCCTGAAACTAGGACACTGGCTCATTTAAATAATATGAACAACAGTTGCTGTGGATGTTTTAGAAACACAGGATGTTTTATAAAGTCAAAGGGCTCATAACGTGCTGTTACAGTTTTATTCCCAATTCATTGCAGAGCTTCAAAACTTCTGCCTGACGTGCTGCTCTGTTTCCCACAACGACCACTCTTATCCATACTGCCTCATGTCCAGTAGCAACACAAACACCATGAAATAAGAAGACTGGCCTTCCTGGTCAGAAATTGCAGTCCCCTGGAGGGGGTGAGACTGAATCTATGTCACAGGCTTGATCACAGCCATCCTTACAGGCTGCACAGAAATCCAGAGCAGGACAGAACTAGCCTGGTTCCAGTTCCAGCCCTGGAACTTAGTGTCTACAGAACTCTGTACTGCCTCAGTTTCCCCACCTGAAATGGAAATAGTAAAACCTATTTTGCATGGAGGTTGTAAGAGTTTAATGAAATGGGCCATAATGCCTAGGAAAGTGCATGACACACAACAGATTCTTTGTAAATGATACTCAGTATAATCTGTATTATATTATGTTCATTATCTTGCTCATAGGTATCCCTGGTCTAAATGAGCTTCAGTAGATAGGGTAAGAGGATGCTCACAGATCCACACCAGCTACTAGAAAAACAACAATAACCAGTACAGCAGTACAAGTCCCATCCCTTATTGGCAACAGGTCTTGTATACAGAACAACAATTACTTGAAAAGCCTCTCCACCTTCAAGAAATTTTCTTGAAAGCTACATTTCTAAGTGGCCTTTGAGCACCAGTCTGAACAACCTTCCTAATTCCAGAAACCACACACTCCAAAACAACTGAAATAATTTTTGCAGTCTGTGCAATGTTTTTATTCAATGTTCCATCTCTATTAATCCATGAGTAATTCCAAACCTCATTGATATGAGTTGTTTCCAATGCCTCCCCAGTTGGCTTTTACTAAATTATTTTCACCAGGATCCAAAATAATTGATTTATTTTAAAAATTTTTTAATTAAAAAAAAAACTAATCTGAGTTCTTCCTTCTCTGGTGAAGATGCTAATGAACAAATCAAATGCCAAAACACCAAAGGGAAACCAAGAGATTTTGATTATCTGCTAATGCTAAATAAACAAAGAAAGAAAGTGAAGTTCGCTCAGCCGTGTCCGACTCTTTGTGACCCCACAGACTGTAGCCCAGGCTCCTCCGTCCGTGGGATTCTCCAGGCAAGAATACCGGAGTGGGTTGCCATTTCAAACTATGTTTTAATTTCTTCCATTACTTGGCCTCGGAAAATTTTACATTTGGAGTCACTCTGTCAATCATATCCTCCTTTATCCGAAATCCCCTTCAGCCAGCACTCCATTTCTGTGCTCCTTTTTAAACTTCTTTAAACAGTTGTCTGTCTGCCTCATTTTCACTTCCTCCCTCCCTTTCTCTCTCAAATCCACTTCAATCAGCTTGTTCATAAACACTTCACCTAAACTACTTTTATCCAGGTCACAAATGACTTCCTCATTGACAAGTTCAGCGGTTAAATTATTGTTTTCCTTTTCATTTAGAATTTCTTAGGCAATATTTAGATTACATAAAAAGTATAAATAATTCAGCGGTTATCTGCATTCCCACCACCAATCTTAAAAAGCAGAGCCTCACCAACACTGTCGGATGTCTCCTGTGTATCCTTCCTGGGATGGCCTCCTCTTCTTCCAGTCTTCAAGTAACTAGTATCCTGAATTTAGTATTTTTAATTTCCACATATTTCTTTACACTTTTAGTATGCAGGTTCCTCTAAGCAATATGCTTGTTTTGCATTCTTCAACTTCATAAATGGTATTCAACTATAAAGATTCTTCCATGTTTGCTCTTACTGCTGTATTTGTGCGATTCATCCATGTGACGCTCATTCATTTTTGTCAGGTGAACAGAATTCCATCATGCAAACATAGCACAATAATTTACCCATTCTCATGCTGATAGACATTTAGGAATGCTTCTGATAGTTTTGCTTAAAATAAGCAGTTCTTCTAATAGCATTCAGTATGTATCTTGTATGGACTCCAGGGGTCAATTCTCAGTGTCCACCTTCACCTCCTGGAGACACTTGACATGGGTAATCATTCTCTCCTTAAAATGGACTCTTAACTTGACTTTAGAGACACCACATGTTTCCTGTTTTCTTTTTATTCCAATATCACTGCTACTTCTTGGTCTCCTTTGTGGCTTCTCTTCCAGCCTCCAAGTACTGAATTACCCGAAGACAGACTTTGTCATTCCTCCCTTCCCTGTTTTCACTCCCAGATAATCTCATTTTCTCCTATGGCTTTAACTCTCATTTAACTAAAAATCTAAGTCCCATATGATCTAGATATTCCACTGCTGGGTATATATCCAAAGAAAATGAAAATACTAGTTCAAAAAGATAAATATACCCTAATGCTCATAGCAGCATTATTCACAATAGCTAAGACATGGAAGTAACCCAAATGTCCACCAACAGATGAGTGGACAAAGATGGTATGGTATATACACACAGACATACATAGGAATAATGCTCAGCCATAGAAAAATAACAAAATTCTACCATCTGCAACAATGTGGCTGCACCTAGAGTAGTATGCTTAGTGAAATAAGTCACATGTGCTTAGGTGCTCAGTCATGTCCAACTCTTTGTGACCCGATGGACTATAGCCCACTAAGCTCCTCTGTTCATGGGGATTCTCCAGGCAAGAATAGTGGAGTGGGTTGCCATGTCCTCCTTCAGACAATCTTCCCAACACAGGGATTGAACTTAGGTCTTCCATATTGCAGGCAAATTCTTTTAACAACTGAGCCACTAGGGAAGCCTGAGCCACCAGGGAAGCCCAAATAATAAGTCATATTGAGAAACACAAATAGAATTTCTTATCACTTAGAAGTGGTCAAACAGGAGATGGAAAGAGTGAACCTCAACATTTGAGGAATCAGTGAACTAAAATGGACTAGAACAGGTGAATTTAATTCAGATGACCATTATATCTACTATTGTGGTCAAGAATTCCTTTAAAGAAATGAAGTAGCCCTCATAGACAACAAAAGAGTATGAAGTGGAGTACTTGGGTGCAATTTCAAAAATAACAGAATGATCTCTGTTCGTTTTCAAGGCAAATCATTCAAGATCACAGTAATCCAAGTCTGGGCCCCAACCAGTAATACTGAAGAAGCTGAAGTTGAACAGTTCTATGAAGACTTACAAGGCCTTCAAGAACTAACACCCGTGGTGGATTCATGTCAATGTATGGCAAAACCAATACAGTATTGTAAAGTAAAATAAAGTAAAAATAAAAATTAAAAAAAAAACTAACACCCAAAAAATATGTCCTTTTCTTTATTTTATTTGTTTTTTAAATATAAATTTATTTATTTTGATTGGAAGTTAATTACAGGAGACTGGAATGCAAAGTAGGAAGTCAAGAAATACCTGGAGTAACAGGCAAATTTGGCCTTGGAGTACAAAATGAAGAGGTGGCAAAGGCTAACAGAGTTTTGCCAAGACAATGCACTAGTCATAGTAAACACCCTCTTCCAACAACACATGAGAAGACTCTACACATGGACATCATCAGATGGTCAACACCAAAATCAGGTTGATTACATTCTTTGCAGCCAAAGATGGAGAAGCTCTATACAGTCAGCAAAAACAAGACCGGGAGCTGACTGTGGCTCAGATCATGAACTCCTTATTGCCAAATTCAGACTTAAATTGAAGAAAGTAGGGAACACCACTAGACCATTCAGGTATGACCTAAATCAAATCCCTTACGATTATACAGTGGAAGTGACAAATAGATTCAAGAGATTAGATCTGATAGATAGAGTGCCTGAGGAACTATGGATGGAGGTTCATGACACTATACAGGAAGCAGGGATCAAAACAATATCCAAGAAAAAGAAATGTAAAAAGGCAAAATGGTTGTCTGAGGAGGGCTTACAAATAGCTGAGAAAAGAAGCTAAAGGCAAAGGAGAAAAGGAAAGATATACCCATTTGAATGTAGAGTTCCAAAGAATAGCAAGGAGAGATAAGAAAGCCTTTCTCAGTGATCAATACAAAGAAATAGAGGAAAACAATAGAATGGGAAAGACTAGAGATCTCTTCAAGAAAATTAGAGATAGCAAGGGAATATTTCATGCAAAGATGGGCACAATAAGGACAGAAATGGTATGGACCTAACAGAAGCAGAAGATATTAAGAAGAGGTGGCAAGAATACACAGAAGAACTGTAAAAAAAAAAAAAAAAAAGATCTTCATGACCCAGATAACCAGAATGGTGTGATCACTCACCTAGAGCCAGACATCCTGAAATGTGAAGTCAAGCGGGCCTTAGGTAGTAGCATCACTACGAACGAAGCTAGTGAAGGTGATGGAATTCAAGTTGAGCTATTTCAAATCCTTAAAGATGATGCTATGAAAGTGCTACACTCAATATGCCAGCAAATTTGGAAATCTCCACAGTGGCCACAGGACTGGTAAAGGTCAGTTTTCATTCCAATCCCAAAGAAAGGCAATGCCAATGAATATTCAAACTACTGCACAATTGCATTCATCTCACATGCTGGCAAAGTAATGCTCAAAATTCTCCAAGCCAGGTTTCAACAGTACATGAACCATGAACTTCCAGATGTTCAAGCTAGACTTAGAAAAGGCAGAGGAACCAGAGATCAAATTGCCAACATCCACTGGATCATTGAAAAAGCAAGAGAATTCCAGAAAAACATCTATTTCTTCTTTATTGATTAAGCCAAAGCCTTTGGCTATGTAGATCACAACAAACTGTGGACAATTCTTCAAGAGGTGGAAATACCAGACCACCTTACCTCTCTCCTGAGAAATCTGTATGCAATTCAAGAAGCAACAGTTAGAACTGGACATGGGACAGCAGATTGGTTCCAAATTGAGAAAGGAGTAGGATAAGGCTGTATACTGTCACCCTGCTTATTTAACTTGCATGCAGATTTGGCTTCAAACTCAATATTCAAAAAACTAAGATCATGGCATCTGGTCCCATCACTTCATGGCAAATAGATGGAGAAACAATGGAAGCAGTGACAGAATTTATTTTCTTGGGCTTGAAAACCTCTGCAGATGGTGACTGCAGCCATGAAATTAAAAGACGCTTGCTCCTTGGAAGAAAAGCTATGATCAACCTAGACAGCACATTAAAAAGCAGAGACATTGCTTTGCCAACAAAGGTCCATGTAGTCAAAGCTATGGTTTTTCCAGTAGTCATGTATGGATGTGAGAGTTGAACTATAAAGAAAGCTGAGCATGGAAGAATTGATGCTTTTGAACTGTGGTGTTGGAGAAGAGTCTTGAGAGTCCCTTGGACTGCAAGGAGATCCAACCAGTTCATCCTAAAAGAAACCAGTCCTGAATATTCATTGGAACAACTGATGCCAAAGCTGAAACTCCAATACTTTGGCCACCTGATGCGAAGAACTGACTCGTTGGAAAAGACCCTGATGCTGGGAAAGATTGAAGGCAGGAGAAGAAGGGGACAACAGAGGATGAGATGGTTGGATGGCATCACCAACTCAATGGAAATGAGTTTGAGTAAACTCCGGGAGTTGGTGATGGACATCGAGGCCTGGCATGCTCCAGTCCACAGGTTCACAAACAGTCAGACACGACTGAGCAACTGAACTGAACTGATCACTTGTATATGGAATCTAAAAAATAAAAGCAAATAAGTGTATATAGCAAAAGTAGAAACAGACCCACAGATACAGAAAACAAACTAATGGTTACCAGTAGGGAGAGGATAGGAGAGGAGCAAGATAGGAGTATGAGATTAAGGGACACAAACTACTACATATAAAATGGACATGCAACAGGGGTGTACTGTGCAGCTCTGGAAAATGTGGCCTCTATTTTATAATAACTTTAATGGGAGTATAATCAACAAAAACATTGAGTCACTATGCTGTATACATGAAATATTACGTCAACTATATTTCAATTAATAAAGGGAAAAAGACAGAAATAAATCCCATTTTTTGTTGATGATTTCAAAAAGTACACCATTAGCTCTGTTCTCCCCCTTGAACTTCCGCCCTCTCCATCCAATTTTCTACCCAACATCTCCACTGCGATATATTAAATTTAACATATCCAAAACTGATTGATTTCCACAGTTGTCCCCCCCAAAGCTGTTTCCTTATTATGTACTCTTCATTTCAACATTTCAAATCATTCAATAAGTTGCTCCAGGAAAAAAAAAATTAAAAAAATCTCTTTTATCCTGTATATCATTTCAAACACTTCTAATCTATCCACTAATTCTACAGGATCTACCTTCAAAATACATCTCAAAATAAACCACTTCTATTTACCCCCACTTCTGAGGACTACCATACTCTCTCATTCAAACTTAACAGCTTTCCAACTGGTCTCCCTACTTTTGCTCTTGTTCTCCTGCAAGCGACCAAGCAGTCAGAGCGATCTTTTAGAAAAGTAAATCATGTCAATTCCATGATGTCTTTCTTCTGTTTGGAACCCCCTGGGGCTGCCCACCTCACTTACTGTGTAAGCCAAATCCCCTGTCTCAGCCTGCGAAGCTCTGAATGAACCAGCCCCCTGATTCTTCAGCTTCCTCATCTCCAACCTCTTCCCTTCACTCACTGAGCTCCCATCACACTGGTCTCTTTGCTGTTCTTCGCACACACTTAACACTCTACACCTCAGCTCCTTTGCCTCTTCTGTGCCTTCCGCCTGGTTGCTCGTCTCCCCCTTAGATGAGCATGGCCTGGTTTCTCCTGTCATTCAGAACTCTGCTCAAATATCTCCTTCCATGCCCATGTTATCCAGTATTTGTCTCCTATTTCTCCTGACTCCCTACCCACATCACTTGGTTTATGTTATGTGCTCTGTCTTTAACTTCAGGTGTTTCAAAATTAAGGTCAAAGCAAAATTTTTCAGTATTTTTGTTTGACATTCACATTACTATGATTCTTCTCCTGGACAAAAAGAAATGGCTGACAGGACTTCAAGGGATGTGCTAAGACACAAATTTGTAATCTGTTTTCAGGGTACCTAAACTATTGTCATCCAATTCAAAATTCCCTAGGGTATTGGTGTAGACAAAAATTCCCAAGTTCATCAGCTGAAACCTGACTCGGACTTTCATGGAATCATCACAGAATCTGGTGACATGGACTTCTCTTACAGGAGCTACAGGAATAAATTGATTTATTTAGGTACTGAACAACTATGGGGCACAAAGCAGCACTCTCAGCCTACCTATGCAATAATGTAAAAGTGCAAGGCATGCTGTCCATCTAGCCCAGTGTCCCGGAGGCTCCCCAGGAGGTAAAGGATGTACTATGATACCTGAGAAGTGTCCCACCAAGTGAAGTGCTGCAAGTTCAGAGCAAAGAGGTCAGCAAATGATAAAAGCTAGCGTCTGTTAAGCAATCCACATGTGCCAGGCTCAGAGCCAAATGATTTACATATATTATTTCAGTTCACCCTGAAAGTAATCCATGGAAGTAGACACTAGTGTTATCCCTTATCGAGAAAAATGGAGGCCTGAATTCTCACCACCAGAGGTAAAGGACCTGATTCTGTTTCATGGCAAATTTTGAGTTCTTTACCTATGCCTGAACTGGAACAAAGTGAAGAGGAACTGAAAAGCCTCTTGATGAAAGTGAAAGAGGAGAGTGAAAAAGTTGGCTTAAAGCTCAACATTTAGAAAATGAAGATCATGGCATCCGGTCCCATCACTTCATGGCAAATAGATGGGGAACCAGTGGAAACAGTGTCAGACTTTATTTTGGGGGGCTCCAAAATCACTGCAGATGGTGACTGCAGCCATGAAATTAAAAGACGCTTACTCCTTGGAAGAAAAGTTATGACCAACCTAGATAGCATATTCAAAAGCAGAGACATTACGTTGCCGACTAAGGTCCATCTAGTCAAGGCTATAGTTTTTCCAGTAGTCATAGATGGATGTGAGAGTTGGACTGTGAAGAAGGCTGAGCACTGAAGAATTGATGCTTTTGAACTGTGGTGTTGGAGAAGACTCTTGAGAGTCCCTTGGACTGCAAGGAGATCCAACCAGTCCATTCTGAAGGAGATCAACCCTGGGATTTCTTTGGAAGGGATGATGCTAAAGCTGAGACTCCAGTACTTTGGCCACCTCATGTGAAGAGTTGACTCATTGGAAAAGACTCTGATGCTGGGAAGGATTGAGGGCAGGAGGAGAAGGGGACAACCGAGGATGAGATGGCTGGATGGCATCACCGACTGGATGGACGTGAATCTGAGTGAACTCCGGGAGTTGGTGATGGACAGGGAGGCCTGGCATGCTGCGATTCATGGGGTCGCAAAGAGTCAGACATGACTGAGTGAATGAAATGAACTGAACTGAACTGGAAAGCTAAGTGCAACATCACCTACCAGAAATTCTGACCACTGAGCCCTCAGGGTCTCCCTCCATCATGGAAGAGCTTAGAAGATGAAAGAACTAGGATGCATTCTATTCATAAGCAATTATTTAGTGCCAGCATTAAGCTAGGAACTGCGGAAATCAAGATAGACAAGTCACAGTTGCCATCCTTGCAGAGTTCAATCAGTGGAGTGGGAAACAGACATCATTATAGGCTGTGTAATGAGGTTAGATGATCCAGGTTGAAATTCTGGTTCTTGCATTTGTTTAGAGTAGCTTAGAAAAGTCACACTTCCCCTCTCTATGCTTCAGTCTCCTGTCTGTTTAATGGTACCTTGTTCATGCATTCATTTACTGATCATGTTATGTTCCAGGTGCTAGCAATACAGCCCTGAATAAGACCATCAAAGTCCCAGCCTTCAAGTATCTTGCAGTCTAGTATAAGTCTACTGTGAAATCAGAGTCTACCCCATAAGTTGTTATAAACATAAAAAGAATATTGAGGTTCTTAGTCGCTCAGTTGTGTCCAACTCTTTGCAACCCTATGGACTGTAGTCCATGACCCTCCTGTGTCCATGGGGATTCTCCAGGTAAGAACACTGGAGTAGGTTGCCATGCCCTCCTCCGGGGGATCTTCCTGAATTTTCCCAACCCAGGGATCAGACCCAGGTCTCCCACATTGCAGGCAGATTCTTTACCATCTAAGCCACCGGGGAAGCCCAAGAATGCTGGAGTGGGTAGTCTATCTCTTCTCCAGGAGATCTTCCTGACCCAGGAATCAAATCAGGGTCTCTTGCCATTAGTATATTTTCAATGTATTCATTTATTCAATAAATGTGAAGTGCCTCTAGTGTGCTAGGCATCTGTTTAGGTGCTGAGGATATTAACAGTGACCAAAATAGATGAGGATCCTGCCCCCCCAGAGCTTGTGTTCTAGATAGAGGAGACAGAAATTGAATGAATAAATGCATGATTCAAAGTCAGGGAAGGACCAGGAAGAGCATAAATCAGGTAAAGCACTAGAGGGTGCCAAGGGCCATGGGGAAAACGTGAGAGAACAAACAGGTCAGGAAAGGCCTCTCTAGGAAGGTGCCACTTGAATACAGACAGACTTTTAGGAGGAGGAGAAAGACATGCAACCACCTGGGAGGGGAGAATTACTCTAAGCTCTGAGAACAGAGAGAAGAGCCCTGATGAAGGAATGTGCCATGGGCAGCAAGGAGGCAGTCGTGGCTGGAACACAAGGACAGACAAGAGAGATATCCAGAGACTGTTCACTCAGCCAGGGTCCAGGTGGGAATGTGATGAGGACCAAGCAACACGGCCTGATAGATAATTTTATGTGTCAACTTGGAGAGTGTTTTTAGATGAAATTAACATCTAAATGAGGCTTCCCAGGTGGTGTTAGAGGTAAAGAACCCTTTGCTAATGCGGGATAAATACAGGTTTGATCCCTGGGTAGGGAAGATCCCCTGGAGGAGGGCATGGCAACTCACCCAGTATTCTTGCCTGGAGAATCCCATGCACAGAGGAGCCTGAGGGCTTCAGTTCATAGGGTCACAAAGAGTCAGACACAACTGAAGTGACTTAGCACACAGTTCAGTTCAGTCGCTCAGTCGTGTCTGACTCTTTGTGAGCCCATGAATTGCAGCACACCAGGCCTCCCTGTCCATCACCAACCTCGAGTTCACTCAGACTCACATCCATCAAGTCCGTGA
This sequence comes from Capricornis sumatraensis, assembly GCF_032405125.1. Taxonomy (NCBI): domain Eukaryota; kingdom Metazoa; phylum Chordata; class Mammalia; order Artiodactyla; family Bovidae; genus Capricornis; species Capricornis sumatraensis. The sequence continues at coordinate 66,376,458 of NC_091082.1, forward strand.
TGCCATCCAGCCATCTCATCCTTGGTCGTCCCCTTCTTCTCCTGCCCCCAATCCTTCCCAGCATCAGTCTTTTCCAACGAGTCAACTCTTTGCATGAGGTGGCCAAAGTACTGGAGTTTCAGCTTTAGCATCACTCCCTCCAAAGAAATCCCACGGCTGATCTCCTTCAGAATGGACTGGTTGGATCTCCTTGCAGTCCAAGGGACTCTCAAGAGTCTTCTCCAACACCACAGTTCAAAAACATCAATTCTTCAGCACTCAGCCTTCTTCACAGTCCAACTCTCACATCCATACATGACTACTGGAAAAACCATAGCCTTGACTAGATGGACCTTAGTTGGCAACGTAATGTCTCTGCTGTTGAATATGCTATCTAGGTTGGTCATAACTTTTCTTCCAAGGAGTAAGCGTCTTTTAATCCATCTAAATCAGTGAATTTCAGTAAGCCGGCTGCCCTCCATAATATGGGTGGGCCTCACCCAACCACCTAAAGGCCTGAATAGAACAAAAAGACCAGTCACTGCCAGCAAGAGGGAATTCTTCAGCAGACTGCCTTCAGCCTTCATCTGTATCCTTGCCCCATCTAGGTCTCCAGACTGTCAGCCCACACTGCAGATTCTGGACTTGCCAGCCACCAGACTCACTGTCAGCCAATCCCTTATAGCAAATCTCCTGGTACTTCCCTAGTGACCCAGTGGTTATCCGACTGTCAATACAGGGGTCGTGGTTTCAATCCCTGGTCCAGGAATAAGAACCCACTTGCCCACAGGGCAATGAAGCCCATGTACCACAACTACTGAACTCTCTCGCTGCAACTGCTGAAGCCTGCATGCCCTTGAGCCCATGTTCCACACAAGCCACTGCACAGAGAGCAGCCTCTACTTGCCACAACTAGAGAAAGGCTGGTGCAGCAATAAAGACCTAGCATATTTTATTTATACAATGAACAAATAAAACAATACTGTATCAATGAAAAGACTCATCAAAAATTTAAAAAGTCTACTTTTACATATAGACACATCTTACTGGCTCTGTCTCTCTGGAGAACCCTAAACCACTCTGAAAGCACTTAAGGTTCTGAGCAGAGGAATGATGGAGTTTAATTCATCTTTTAGAAGAATCTATCCAGCTCCTATGTGCAAGGTACACTGTAGGGGGCCCAGATAGAGACAAGAATGGCAGGTCAAGGGTATCTCAACAATTACAATGAGAAGTGATGGTTCTCACTGGAATGGCAGAGGCAGATGTGGTAGGAAGTGGTCAAGTTTCAGATATATTTTGAAGGTAGTGCTGACAGGATTTGCTGATGGATTAATTATTATAATCACTGTAAAAATAAACTATGACAGAACGTGGTTAAGAGCCATAATTAAGGGATACATAAGGTCATATAGGATCAAAGATTAAGGAGAAACTTGCTCCTTCAGGAAGGTGCAGAATTTTCAGTCTAGGGAGCATTGACTTTGGGGTTGAGGTTTGAAGAGCAAGCCTTGTGGGCAAGGCAGGGCAAAGTGACACTGCAGTCTGACAAAGAAGCATAAAGAAGTAGGTGGGCAAGAACACATAAGGTGCATGCAGGGAAGGTCCAAGCAGCCTGGCAAGGCCTGAGCAGAGGACCCGAGAGAGAAGTGCCTGAAAAGGACTCTGAAAAGGAGATTGGGAAGGTAGGCAGGGGAGTCAGCAGGCACTTTATCCTATTTTAATCGGATGATGGTGCATAAGATGATGCACTGAAGGGGCTGGTAACGGGGTTTTCCAGGCCAATGGAAGAGCCTTAACCAGTACCTTCAGTTCAGTTCAGTCGCTCAGTCGTGTCTGACTCTTTGCGACCCCATGAATTGCAGCACGCCAGGCCTCCCTGTCCATCACCAACTCCCAGAGTTCACTCACACTCACATCAACCAAGTCAGTGATGCCATCCAGCCATCTCATCCTCTGTCATCCCCTTCTCCTCCTGCCCTCAATCCCTCCCAGCATCAGTTTTCCAGTGAGTCAACTCTTCACATGAGGTGGCCAAAGTACTGGAGTTTCAGCTTTAGCATCATTCCTTCCAAAGAAATCCCAGGGTTGATCTCCTTCAGAATGGACTGGTTGGATCTCCTTGCAGTCCAAGGGACTCTCAAGAGTCTTCTCCAACACCACAGTTCAAAAGCATCAATTCTTCAGCGCTCTGCCTTCCTCACAGTCCAACCCTCACATCCATACATGACCACAAGAAAAACCATCGCCTTGACTAGACAGACCTTAGTCGGCAAAGTAATGTCTCTGCTTTTGAATACACTATCTAGGTTGGTCATAACTTTTCTTCCAAGGAGTAAGCGTCTTTTAATTTCATGGCTGCAATCACCATCTGCAGTGATTTTGGAGCCCAAAAAAATAAAGTCTGACACTGTTTCCACTGGTTCCCCATCTATTTCCCATGAAATGATGGGACCAGATGCCATGATCTTCGTTTTCTGAATGTTGAGCTTTAGGCCAACTTTTTCACTCTCCTCTTTCACTTTCATCAGGAGGCTTTTTGGTTCCTCTTCACTTTCTGCCATAAGGGTGGTGTCATCTGCATCTCTGAGGTTATTGATATTTCTCCCGGCAATCTTGATTCCAGCTTGTGTTTCTTCCAGTGCAGCGTTTCTCATGATGTACTCTGCATAGAAGTTAAATAAGCAGGGTGACAATATACAGCCTTGACGTACTCCTTTTCCTATTTGGAACCAGTCTGTTGTTCCATGTCCAGTTCTAACTGTTGCTTCCTGACCTGCATACAGATTTCTCAAGAGGCAGGTCAGGTGGTCTGGTATTCCTATCTCTTTCAGAATTTTCCACAGTTTATTGTGATCCACACAGTCAACCAGTACCTTAAACCCCAGCTAAAAGTGGCCAGTGACCCTCAACCCTTTACACCCTCCAGGTCCTGGAAGCAAGACCAGAATCAAATCCTGTGGATACAGACTCATATTCATCATCTAATGCCAAAGAAAAAGATATTTCATTCTAAGATGAGAAAAGCAGTTGGGTGATTCATTCCTGGAGCTCAAGTTTGCCCTCATCTCCTGCTAAACACATTTCTGGCATTGATCTCTGCCTATTAAGCATCTCTGGCCACAGAGAAGCGATATTGATTTATTTCACTTCTACAGCTAGAGGTATTTATTCCTATTTGCACCCTTGCTTCATTATTGCAATTTTTAAAATATCTATGTTGGTGATAGATGCTAGGTCTGATGATTCATGCTTTGGGGACATTTGGGGGAAGGGACACCATGGGATGAGTGGATGTTCAACATGACTTCTTCTTGAAGATAGACCAAGCATGCAGTCTTTCCTGACTTGGCTAGACAGAGTTGAAAATGACTCAAAAATCAGCATGTCTAGAAGGGTCCAAGTTTCCAATCAGTCATCTCATTGCTTTAGATCCTACTGCATGCCTTGCTGGTCAGAGAGCTGAAGATACCAAGATGGAAGCAAACAGGGCCTTTGCCTACAAAGAGTTTACAGTGGCAGTCAGACGTGTCAGTAAAACAAACCATTACAAGAGGAGACAGGCATCACTTTACTGGGTGTGTAAACAACTGTTAAGGCCAGAAGAAGCACCAGCCATGCTCAGATCATTCCAGAGAGGTCAAGGATGAGCTCCTCAGGAGGTGACTTGCCACTGAGCTATAAGGGATGCAGCCATGAGGCAGATAGAAGGGTGTTCTGCACAGAACAGTGGCAAAGGATGCTTCTAAGCAATCTAACAAGAAAGTTTCAGCAGTCTCTCCACTCAGTAAAATTGACCAAGGACCAAAGTTCAGCAACTCATTCTCACTAAGAAGACTCTTGAGTGTCTCTTGGACAGCAAGAAGATCCAACCAGTCCATCCTAAAGGAAATCAGTCCTGAATATTCATTGGAAGGACTGATGCTGAAGCTGAAACTCCAATACTTTGGCCATCTGATGCGAAGAACTGACTCATTGGAAAAGACCCTAATGCTGGCAAAGATTGAAGGCGAGAGGAGAAGGGGACGACAGAGGATGAGATGGTTGGATGGCATCACCAGCTCAACGGACCTGGGTTTGAGTCAACTCTGGGAGCTGATGATAGACATGGAGGACTGGCATGCTGCAGTCCATGGGGTCACAAAGAGTCAGACATGACCGAGCAATGAACTAAACTGAACTCTGACAAGACATTAGGACATTAGTTTAATAAAGAAATACATGGAAACCACTTTGTATTTCCAGTTTTAATCAACTGGAAATCAAATGTCTCCATAATTGTCTTTAATTCTTCAGGTGTTGGGTTTATAGCCATCCCTCCTTCCATGATGCCTTCACTGAGGCCAGAAGTGACTTCAGCAGCACTTGCAGAGTGGGGAGGGTTCTAGGGGAGCCATGAGCTACTCCCCTGGTGGACAAAGCCATAGGCAGGAGAGAAGGTTAAAGACAGAGGATGAAGAGAAGCAGAACAGGGGAAAAATAAATAGGAAAGAAGAGGATCCAAAAGAAACTCAAACTTCATTGGCATGCTGGGGAAACAGCTCACCAACAACTGCCTCACAGTTACTACCCTGCCCTAAATCTACTCTAATGTGGCTTATTAACAGCATGTTAAGATAGACCTCATCAGATCATCTTTAGGGGCCCTCAAAGCTGCGGGAAAGGGTCAGAGCTGGCCTGCCAGAGACACCTGCTGCTGCCCCAAGTCTCTCCCATCCAGAGGCACCAGGCCTCCAGCTTAAGAGCCTCTCAAATGCCTATAGAAATGTCTTTGACCTAAAAAACTAAAGGAAGTGGTTCCAAATACAAAAAAAGTATAACATTGAAATTATTGTTTAATTGAATGTCTACAAGATGTAATATTATGTCAACTTCATTAATTGTTCAATTTAACATTCATCAAAAAAGTCATTATATTAGACAACCATTTAAAGTCTTCTCATCCCATGAGAATTCTTGAAGATAGATATAATTTCTAAAAATCATCATAAATGATATTAAAATCAAAACTAGAAAATAATTTAAAATTTTCACAGCAAAAGAAAAGATAAATTTACCAGGGAGTATGGAGACATTTGACATCACCTCATATCCTTGGAATGTTTGATAAAAGCTAGAATAAGGCCTCAAATGTAAGAGGGAAGGCCTAGGGCCTTCAAATTCTTAGAAGAACTCTGGCTGTCTTCCATGAACTTTATTTTCCAGGGCTTCTTGACTAACATCTCTCCCTGAGACAATAAAAGTTGCCTTGAACCACCTTTGAGTGGTTCAGAATGTTGTCTGGTAGTAAATAGTGTTTAATAGTAATTGTATTGTCAGGGCAAACTCAGATTCTTGGAAGGTTCTCTGGAATTCCCAGTAAGTACAGAATGCCTTTCCAGCATGTCATTTTTCTGAGGGTGGGATTTACTTGACTGGTAACATGACAAAAAGCTCCAAAATCACTGCAGATGGTGACCACAGCCATAAAATTAAAAGACGCTTACTCCTTGGGAGAAAAGTTACTACCAACCTAGACAGCACCTTTAAAAGCAGAGACATTACTTTGCCAACAAAGGTCCGTCTAGTCAAGGCTATGGTTTTTCCAGTAGTCAAGTACGGATGTGAGAGTTGAACTATAAAGAAAGCTGAGCGTGGAAGAATTGATGCTTTTGAAGTGTTAGAGACAACTCTTGAGAGTCTCTTGGACTGCAAGGAGATCCAACCTGTCCATCCTAAAGGAAATCAGCCCTGAATATTCACTGGAAGGACTGATGCTGAAGCTGAGACTCCAATAGTTTGGCCACCTGATGCGAAGAACTGACTCATTTGAAAAGACCCTGACGCTGGGAAAGATTGAAGGCAGGAGGAGAAGGGGACAACCGAGGAAGAGACGGTTGGAAGGCATCAGCAACTCAATGGACGTGAGTTTGGGTAAACTCTGGGAGTTGGTGATGGACAGGAAGGCCTGAGGTGCTGCAGTCCATGGGGTTGCAAAGACTCTGACATGACTGAGCAACTGAACTAAACTTGATGAATGCATATACCAGAGCCTAACAGATAGTTAGTATCTAATATTTAACAAACAAAAGTCCTCCTACTATTCCACAATACAAGATAGATCCCCACATCTAAAGCAGCGTGTGTCATACAGCATTGAATTTTTTTGTACCACTGTCTCCTCCGATTAATTATGAGCTCCAACAGGATACAAACCATATTGACCCACCATTGCATATTTAGTATCTAAAATAGTACATATTAGGTGTTCAAGAAATATCTGCTGAGTGAATGAGAGAATAAAGAGATAGACAATAAATCAAAAAGGTTTTCTCCTGTAGCATGAGGTCAGCTCATGCTAATTCTAGTTCTAATAATAATTTTAGCTGCCAGTTTTTGAATGGTTACCATGTACCATTACATGCTAAATGCTTTTCAATATTGTCTCATTTAACCCTCACGTCTTTGAAGAAGGTAAGATAACAAAACAGTTCAGAGAGATTAAGGGCCCAAAGTCATACACTTAAGAAGTGAGGATGACATTTGTTTTTTTTTTTTTTAAAGTTCATGTAGCTTTTATTTTATTTTTTTGATATTATTATTATTATTTTAAATTTTAAAACCTTTAATTCTTACATGTGTTCCCAAACATGAACCCCCCTCCCACCTCCCGCCCCATAACATCTCAGTGGGTCAGTGAGGATGACATTTGAACAGTTAATACCAAGCGTACATACGTGTTCAGTCATGTCCGACTCTCCATGACCCCACGGACTGTAGTCCACCAGGCTCCTCTGTCTATGGGTTTTCCAGGCAAGAATACTGGATCGGACTGTCATCTCCTCCTTCAAGGGATCTTTCTAACCCAGGGATTCGAACTCCTACATCTCCTATATTGACAGGTGGATTCTTTACCATTGAGCCACCTGGAAAGCCAGTTAATACCAACCTCTTCCCTAAAAACAAGCATTGTTCTACTCTATTCTGTACAGTCACTCTGCTCTTTGTGCGAGACTTGATATCACATGGATACATATAATTTTTTTTAATTGGGTCCAAATTCCTGCCCAGGACTGTGTCCGGATGATTTCCCAGGCATGGATTCTAACCATACCCTTCCCACTAACTGGGCCATGAGCACAGGACAGGGTGAAGGGCAAGGCAGAAATAAGAGTCAGTGCCAGGACCTTAACACCCTCCTGGGCCCACATTCTGTTACAGGATGCCCCTGGCTGAAGACTCTGGCCCCTGGGCTCTACCACCAAAAGGCCATCTGATTTCAGTCAAGTCTCCTCACTTCCCTGGAGCATTCCCACAGCCTCTTGCAGTACCAACATCCTCATCACTAAATGCCCAGCCTCACCTCCCTCTTTTGCAGCCCAGGGGAGGTGCCTTTCCTCCTCCTGCCTGTCACTTTGTGTCTGGAGGCAGAGGAGGAATTACCTTGGGAATTGCAGCCTTAACCAGCATAACTGCCCACATGGCTGTTATTCTTCCAAGTCTCTGAAAGCCCAGCTAACCGCTTGCCTCAGTTAATAGCGAGCAGGTTAGGTTCCTTCATAGGTTAATTATACATTGTGTGGAGAGCATTTCCTTTCATCAGTTCTAAATTTGCTCCCTTTTAATTTCGTGGAGTGCTGCCTCCTTCTCTGAAGAGGGGAAAGGGCAAGGAGGAGCCTGCATTTGGCTGGCTGCTTCCCATTCATTACACTCGCCACCCCGGAGCAGGCTCACTCCTTTCCCCTGCTCTTTTCAGAATGGAAAATTTCATCTTTCTTGGTGTGGAAGTCTCCCCTTCCCCCATATCCATCCACTCTGTCCTTCCAGGGACCTTTTCTATTTCTGCTGTGTCCTACCCGAGATTAGGTGAGCTGCAAAGTGAATGAGGTGGTCAAGGTGACCACAAAGCACAGGTTTACCTGATAGAATAACAATTCTTCCCCAATTGTGCTCCAGTTCTTTCTTAATACCCACTAATGTCTTGCTCACTTTTGGAGTTGCCCCTTTCCTTTAGAAATGAAATCCAATAGCACAGCCAAGATAACTAATGGATCCTTCCTATACAAAAAGGTGCTGGTAATTTAACTCAAACACAGCAGTTTAATTTTTTTCCTCTACAGAGATACCCAGGACCTTGGCTACTTTGTTCTTTGTCAATATAGAATGTCATCTTTTAAGAAAGAGGGAAGGGAGTTTGTTCTTTGAGGTGAAATAGCACACGGGTCTCTATGAACCTGGCATAGAATCCCCTGTGTGTTGATCTGGAAGTGGCATGCAAGGACATCTGATGGGACCCTCCATCAGGGTCAGCAAGGCCAAAAGTCTAGGGAGTTGTTTCAAGTCTCACATTCTCCATTGGATCATCTAACAACTTATTTATTGAGTACTTAGTATAAACAGACACTGATAGGTACTGAAAAAGAAGGATGAGTAAAACAGATCTAATCATAATAGCTTACAGTCCTGAGAACTTGCCAGGCATTCTATTTATCACTTTGTATGTTATCTCATGTCAACCTCTCAATAACTCCATGAAAATAACACTGTTATTATCACGCTCACTTTTCATGCCAGGAAACTAAGGCTTGGAAAGGTTATAAAGTTTGTCCTAGATGCCAGTAAGCTGTGGAGCAGGAGCCAAACCCAGAAGGTGTGACATCAGATAGAAGCTCTATAATCACTCCCCTTCCTGGCCTTGTCTCCTTGGGGCTCTCAGCCTCATGATCTGGGAGCCCACTGAAGCCTTCTGTTTAAGCCAAGCTGGGGAGCTTTCCTCTTGCTAAGGGATATCAACTACTTCCTCCCGCTCTATGACTCTACCACATCCCAGTTCATCAATGGCCTTTTGACTCTGCCTAAGACCCACATTCACATTGAGCCCTGGATTATACCCATTTAGAGGTTTTCAAGTTTTGTAAGTGATGATGAGATATCTGAGATTCCAGACTCCCACCTAACCCAGCTCACACTGCCATCTCCAAATCAGATGCCAGAACCCAGAGCAGAACACTGTCTGGGACATTCCTGAAAGGGGGTGCTCACCAGGCCTGCTCCCTAAAGGAGCTTCCACTGGACTGTTTGAGGTTCCTAAGCTGGGGAGCCGTGTTGATATGAGCACATGTGGGTTCCAGCTTCCATCCAATGAGCACTCACTTCAAACCAAGTGCTGTACCAAGCACCTCACACACTTGACTTCATTTAAGACCCACAGCTATCCTCTGAAATGGGTACTATTACTTTAATAGAGAGCAAAGAGACATGGAACATTTAGTTAACTTGCCCAAGTTTGCACAGCTAGGTAGGCTTCAAACCTGGGTTGCCCGATTCCAACACAGCTAAATAGGGAAAGTCTCAATGATGCCTAAAGAAACTCACGGATGGGGGAACTCAGCGGCCCTTTGACCCAGACTCCTGGCTCTCACGCATAGAACCAGCATATGAATTTTCTCTCCCTGAACTCAGGCCAGTCATGTGACCGGAATTTGGGAGCAGGCAGAGGAGCCTCTGCCCTTCCCCAGCAGAGCTGCCTGCCTAATGCTCCGGCTGTTTATTACTGACTCCTCCTGATCTAATGGGAGTTGAAATTTCCATTAATTAAGAATATAAATAAATAAATGGGTAGGAAAGAAAGCGAGATGGTGGCGTGGTGCCCAGAAGGCTCTGCAGAAAGCAGCCAGTTCACGCTTCATTAGCATCTTTGCTCCCTCTCCAAACCTGCTAATGCAGCCTTTCTTCTGAGACACACTCAGGAACTCCAGTTTGGAGGTGATGGTTTGGTTGCAAACCTTCCACACTTCTGAGCATTTCTGAGTGGCCATTCACACCTTTTAGAGAGCCAGCTTGACCCCAACCCAGAGTACATCCTCAGCTCAGTCACCCTCCTTCCCACTGTGCCTTCAAAAAGAGAAAGATGATTTCTGCCACCCACCCCCCGCCACACACACACACACACACACACACACACAGGAGCCCTCATGCTGTCACAACGCAATGTTGTATGACGGTGACTCAGCGGGTCATGAACGTTTTCTTGGTCACGTTGTCCTCTCAGCTAGGTCTTTATGTTCCTCAGGTCAAATCTCTCCCCTAGAAGTCAATGTTGTGCTGTTGCAGACCAGAAGAGATGGAAGAGACGATGGGAGAAGGTGAGGCACCGGTGGGAAGTCCATGCCCCTAGCAAGCACAGGTGCCTCACCTACCACACTGGGCTTTGCGTCAGAGATAAAAGTCGCCCCTGCCCCGTGTGCAGCCATTTTGGGGAGAGGACATAACAAGACAGCAGGCAGCATTTAATAGGGACAAAATTGCACGCTGCAGGCTTCCCTGGTGCTTCTGTGATTGAGAACCCACCTGCCAGTGCAGGGGACATGGGTTCATGCCTGGTCCAGGAAGATCCCACATGCCTTGGGGCAACTAAGACCACAAACCCAGGCCCTAGAACCTGAGCTCTGCAACAAGAGAAGCCATCACAAGGAGAAGCTCGCACACGGCAAGGAAGAGCAGCTGCCCACTCGCTGCAACTAGAGAAAGCCCACGCCCAGCAACAAAAGACCCAGCACAACCAAGAATAAACAAACAGAACTGCATGCTGCGGACTTTGTACAGTGGAGCTCATGAGAGAAAGAGATAATGGAGCGGGAGAAGTAAAAGTTCCAGGACGTCCACATAGTGGGGTTAGGGAGGGGCAGCAAGCTGTGTGACTTGCGTCAAGGCTGCACTGCCCGACAAGCACACTGCTTTCTTTTGCTGCAGCTTAGAGTTTTCACCATGATGAGGGTGCTGCCCACATCTCCCCCCAGGCTGTCCTCTGATGCTGCTACTCTCCTTGAGGGTTCTACAACCTGAAGTTGAGGCTTATACTGGGCCAACAAAGGGTGGTAGAAATTCCTTTCTGCCTCCTCATGCAGAAATAGGATTAGGATTAGCAGCTAAAATGGGTGAGTGAAGCTGGAATCAATGGAGAATTTTTTAGAAGCAGAGGCAGAAAACTCAGTCACGTGTAAGAGTGACACTGAATCGCTATCTTATACCATACACAAAAATTAACTGAAATAGAAAAGGCAGCCTACTGAATGGGAGAAAATGTTTTCAAATCATACCTAACAATGGTTTAATATCCAAAATATATAAAGAACTCAGGCTCTAGTTTTTCAAGAGATTTATAGGTGACCAACATCACTAATCAGGGAAATAAAAATTAAAACCACAAGATATCACCCACACCTGTTAGAAGGGCTATTATCAAAAAGACAAGAGGTAACAAGTTTTTAAGAATGAGAAGAAAAGGGGATCCTGGTACACTGTTGCTGGGAATGCAAATTGGTGCAACCACTATATTAAAGAGAATGGAGGTTTCTCAAAAAACTAAAACCAAAACAAAAAAGAAACTAAAAGCAGAACTACAATATAATCTAGCAATTCCACTCCTGAGTATTTACCCAATGAAAAGGAAAACACTAACTCAAAAAGGTTTCTGCACCCACAAGTTAGGTTCAATGCAGCGTTTTTTACAAAAACCAAATATGGAAACAACGTAAGTGTCCACCAATGAATGAATGGATAAATAAAATGTGGTATATGTGTGTGCCATGGAATATTATTCAGCTGTGGAAAAGAATGAAATGTTGCTAATTGTAACAGTATGGATAGACCTTGAGGGCATTATGCTAAGTGAAATAAAGTCAGAGGAAGACAATGTATAATCTCGCCTATATGTGAAATCTAAAAGGAAAAAAACAAGCTCATGGAAACAAAGAACAGATTGGTGTTTGCCAGAGATGGAGGTGGGGGAAGAGAAATGATTGGAGGGAAGCAAAGGTACAAACTTTTCCAGTTATAAAATAGTCATACAGAGTCATAGGGATATAATGCACAGCATGGTAACTATAGTTAATTATACTGTATTACATATTTGAAAGTTGCTAAGAGTGAATCTTAAAAGTTCTCATCATAAGAAAAAAGTTTTAACTATGTATGGTGACAGACATTACTAGACAGTGTGGTGACCATTTCACAATGTATACAAATGTCGAATCATTATGTTGTATACCTGAAACTAATATAATGTCAATTACATTTCAATTTAAAAAAACAAAACAAAACAAAACACTGATTCGAGAAAGTTGTAACATCCCAAGGTTTTACATCATTGGCTTCTGAGACTGCCATTAGCAATAGGTCTTTCCTTTCTTGCATAGATTTCTTTGTAGTGGCAGATGACTGGATGGTTTTTAATAGTTTAACTTGTGCCTACTTAGACTGAGAGTCAAAACAGTCTCCGTTTCTTTTCTGAATGGATTTTCCTAAGTTCCCCAGCAGCTTAGGCTGTGAACTTACCTCTAGGCTTTGCAAGTTGCCAAACAGCTGTCATCCATTATGGACTTCCCATAAAGCAATCCTGAACTTTCACAGAAATGCAGAAGTTTTCCAGAAACAATATATATGTTTTTAAATAAAGCTGTTTAGATAGGAGAGCTGCACACAATAAGTGGAGTTCGGATCCAAGAGTGACTCACCCAGGTCCCTCAGTAAGGATGAGCACAGTGAATTCAAAGGGCTTATGGGGTACGTCACTGGTGCTACTAGCAGTCAGCTTCCAAGCTCACTCATCAACAGAAACCGTTAAAAAGAAAATGATTTTTTTAACAGATTTTTAATTAAAACACCTTATTAAAAGTATTAAAACAAACTTTAATACTTCCTGAAGTAGGTGGCCTTCTTTCAGAGAAATGCAAGATGGGGCAGAAAGCCAGAAGCTTTTATGGGAAAGAACAAGGATGATAGAAACAGAAAATATGATTGGCTGGGATCATGGAGTCAACCTTGTGTGGAGAGAGTGGGCTTAGTTTTGGGGGACAGGCTGAGTTTTTCTGCTCAGGAGTAGTATTTTCAGGGACAAGAAGGCTATCTTTAATCTACCCCAGGCTGAAGTGGCTCCATCATGGGCCTAGAAATGTATTTCAACAGACCCCCAACCCTATTTTTAGCCCTACCTCCCCCAGTTTCCTTAACTTGCCTTAATTTCCCTATTTCTTTCCTCCCAAAACTAACAATAAGGCACTAGGCTGGCACCCCCATGGATTTGCCTCTTGGTTCAACAGTTTTGGGACAAAACAGACCCAGGGACTCCCTTTCTTTGCAGTTTGTGACCATACTCTATAATCTCCTTTCCAGGCACAACCTCCATCAGAAGCAAGCTCTCAGCTGTCCTCTGCCTCCAGCACCAGCCAACACCAGCTTTTGCCGTTAGCTTATCACCAACCAACCACAAGCTCCCGGGCCACCATGAGCTGCCAAGACAAGCTATATCTGAGGGCCTCCTGCACATACCTCTGTCTCTGGGCTTCTATTTCAGCTGCAACAGAGGGGCTCCAGAAGGCTTGGACCACCCCTTCCGTGAGTCCCAAGGAGAAGCTTGAGGGTGCCCAGTGTTTCTTGTAGACACAAAACCAGTGCAGAGGCTGCTCTTGTTCTACTGAGAGCAACACCATCTCATGGTGTTGGATGGGCCAACACCATCCCAAGATGAATGGGGTAAAGCCCTGTACACCATGGAAGACATGGTGGCCCTGGAGAACTTGACCCAGGCCTCTTGGGGTCTGTATCCCGAGCTCTGCAGGGACCAACGCCCAGCTCTTAACCCAGCAGAACCTGGTGAGGCCCTCCCAGTGAGATCCCTGCCCCACATTCTCTGCTGTAGCTCCTCCCTGAAGTACCACATGTATATTTCCTGAGTTTTTCAGATGGTGGAAAGCACCACCAGGTGGAGGAAATTAACTATGTGAGGACCATGAGCACATAAACCCCAGGCCTTCTGGAGCCTAAGGACTGATAATGGTAACCCCTGTGACTCAGCCCTGTTACCCACCATCTGCCAGAGAATTGTGCATGAGCTGAGCACAAGCCCTACAATGTTCCCCTGACTCCTCAGTTCAGTCCAGTCTCTCAGTCGTGTCCCAGTCTTTGAGACCCCATAGACTGCAGCATGCCAGGCCTCCCTGTCCATCAGCAACTCCCAGAGTTTGCTCAAACTCACATCCATCGAGTTGGTGATTCCATCTAACCATCTCATCCTCTGTCATCCCCTTCTCCTTCTTCCTTCAATCTTTCCCAGCATCAGGGTCTTTTCCAATGAGTCAGTTCTTCACATCTGGTGGCCAGAGTATTGGAGTTTCAGCTTCAGCATCAGTCCTTCCAATGAATATTCAGGACCAATTTTCTTTAGGATGGACTGACTGGATCTCCTTTCTGTCCAAGGGACTCTCAAGAGTCTTCTCCAACACCAGGTTCAAAAGCATCAATTCTTCCATGTTCAGCTTTCTTTATAGTCCAACTCTCACATCCATACATGACTACTGGAAAAACCATAGCCTTGACTAGACGGACCTTTGTTGGCAAAGTAATGTCTCTTCTTTTTGACATGCTGTCTAGTGTTGGTCAGAGCTTTTCTTCCAAGGAGCAAGTGTCTTTTAATTTCAAGGCTTCAGTTACCATCTGCAGTGATTTTGGAGCCTAAGAAAATAAAGTCTGTCACTGTCTCCCCATCTGTTTGCCCAACCTGGCCTTTAAAAATGCTTTCCTGATAAAACTATTAGAGGAAAACATAGCAAAACACTTGATGACATAAATCAAAGCAAGATCCTCTATGACCCACCTCCTAGAGTAATGGAAATAAAAACAAAAGTAAACAAGTGGGACCTGATTAAACTTAAAAGCTTTTGCACAGGAAAGGAAACTATAAGGAAGGTGAAAAGACAACCCTCAGAATGGGAGAAAATAATAGCAAATGAAACAACTGATAGAGGATTAATTTCCAAAATATACAAGGACCTCATACAACTCAAACCCAGAAATACAAACAACCCAATCAAAAAGTGGGAAAAAGACCTCAACAAATTTTTCTCCAAAGAAGACCTATATATGGCTAACAAACACATGAAAAGATGCTCAGCATCATTCATTATTCAGTTCAGTTGCTCAGTTGTGTCCGACTTTTTGTGACCCCATGAAATGCAGCATGCCAGGCCTCCCTGTCCATCACCAACTCCCAGAGTTCACTCAGACTCACATCCATTGAGTCAGTGATGCCATCCAGCCATCTCATCCTCTGTCGTCCCCTTCTCCTCCTGCCCCTAATCCCTCTCAACATCAGAGTCTTTTCCAATGAGTCAACTCTTCGCATGAGGTGGCCAAAGTACTGGAGTTTCATTATTAGAGAAATGTAAATCAAAATTACAATGAGATATCACATCACACCCTCATGTGTCAGAATGGCCCTCATCAAAAAGTCTACAAACAATAAATGCTGGAGAGGGTGTGGAGAAAAGGGAACCCTCTTGCACTGTTGGTGGGAATGTAAATTGATACAGTCACTATGGAAGATGGTATGGATATTCCTTTAAAACCTAAGAATAAAGCCACCATATGACCCAGCAATCCCACTCCTAGGCATATACCCTGAAGAAACTACAATCGAAAGAGACACATGTATCCCATCGTTCACTGCAGCACTATCTACAATAGCTAGAACATGGAAGCAACCTAGATGTCCATCGATAGATGAATGGATAAAGGAGTTGTGGTACATATACACAATGGAATATTACTCAGCCATTAAATGAAACACGTTTGAGTCACATTCTAATTCTAATGTGAATTCTAGTTCTAATTCATTCTACTTCTAATTCTCTTATGAGGTGGATGAACCTAGAACCTATTCTATGGAGTGAAGTGAGTCAGAAAGAGAAAGATAAATACTGTATTCTAACACATATGTACAGAATCTAGAAAAATGGTACTAAAGTATTTACAGGGCAACAATGTAGAAACAGACATAGAGAATAGACTTATGGACATGGGGAGAGGGGAGGAGAGGATGAGATGTATGGAAAGAGTAACATGGAAACTTACATTACCATATGTAAAATAGATAGCCAACAGGAATTTGCTGTATGGCTCAGGAAACTCAAACAAGGGCTCTGTATCAACATAAAGGGGTGGGATTGGGAGTGAGATGGGAGAGAGTTCCAAAAGGGAGGGGATATATGTATATCTATGGCTGATTCATGCTGAGGTTTGATAGAAAACAGCTAAATTCTGTGAGGTAATTATCCTTCAATAAAAAATAAATAAATTTTAAAAAAATGCTTTACTGAAAGCCTTCAGGGAATTTGGGTTTTTATTGGGGGTGGGTGGCATAAGCACCCTTCTCCTTACAGGGCCCTGCAATAAACCTTTCTCTGCTCCAAACTCTGACGTTTCAGTTTCATCGACCTCACTGTACACCATGAATACGCCATGAATGTGAACTTGCGTGCAGTAACTGAACCACTCCCTAGATGAGGTGACGCTCATCAAGAAGATGGCAACCACCTGACTGCCCCCCGCAGGCTGGCGCCACCCCAGCCCCCCAGACTGGGCTGAACAAGGATCTCATCCAAGGCTCACCCTCAAGCACCAGAACCTCTGGAACCCAGCAGCCTTTGGGTGGCGAGGGGCGAGGGGTGGGGGGCGGGGGTGGTGCCTTCTGCATCCCCTGTATCAAGGCTTCCAACTGAGCCTCTCCCTGCAGCCACCAGGCAGCTTTTTAAAGACCCTGGAGCCCTGGACCCAGCTGTGGAGCAAATGGAATCAATAAAGCCTTTTGCAGAAAAAAAAAAAAAAAAAGGAAGAAGAAGAAACGAATAAGGTTCCCTGCAGTCTGCCTACTTCACAGGTTAGCCTCATCAAAAGAACTCCAGAGTATGGTTATTATAAATATTGTCCTATTTTGGTTTCTTTGAGGTTAGGCTTAAATCAGAGTCATTCACTTAGTAGTCCAGGGGGTGTTGGTGGGAATAGAGACATGGATACATTTTAGGATATTAGGGGGGAAAAAAACAAAAACCAGCCAGCATATCTAGCTTTCTCCCAAATTAAAGTGCAAATCAGGTTCTGTTCCACTCCTTTTTCCTCTCAGTACCTGCCTTCTCTCCTCAGTTTCCAGAGCATAAGCCCACCCAGCTTGATTGTTTAAAAGAGAAAAGAACTGCTATTCTTAGCCAGGGAAGATTCACTTGTGTTGCGCTAACAACCTGCCTTTCTATCCTTTCCTCTGAGAGCACATCTCTTTCTTTAATGCAGTGGTTCTCAGCATAGTTACATATTAGAATCACCTGGGGGTGCTCTTTTAAAAATACCAACACTCAAGCTCCATCTCCAGCGCTTCTGACCTAATTGCTATGGAGAGTGGTTCTAATATTCAGCCAGATTGATGACAACTGCTCTACCACGTGAAATAAATTCATCCTCTATGTCCCTACCCTCAAAAAGCAACCAGCTTCTCCTCCGACTCTGCTGGTGTGAGACTTCAGTTCTATTCATGATCTGCTTATATTTGGATGGTTGGGTTTTTTATTAGGTTTGGGGGTGCTTTTTAATGAATTAGAGAATTAAGACCTTTATCATTCAGTGAGATATCAGGATATTACTTGAACCAACTCATTCCTCCTTTGATAAAAATATTTTTGAAAATATTAACCAAAGTCTAAGATTCTGTGAGATTCCCAACTCACTATGAGAGGTCTTAGGGTAACACTATGAGAGATCTTAGGGTCATTTCATCCAGTATTTCACAATAGGCTGCATCAGAATCACCTGGGCCCTGCTCAATGACCCATGATAAAAATCTAGATTGCCAGGTCCCATCTCCCAGAAATCTTGACTCAGTAATTCTGAAGTAGGGACATGAATCTGAGGCTAAAAGGTCCTAGACTATTCTGCTGCATGACCAATTTGGGGAAGCATTCATTTTGATGACTTCTCTCTTGTATGAATAGATATGAATGCCTTAATTTCTTCAATAATGTTCTTCAATCATTCTCTTTTCAAACAGTGCCCAAACTTTGAACTGCATTGACACCCCTCCCTTAGCATCTCTACTAAAACTGTCCTTTTTATAGTTAGAAGTTATGTAGAAGGTTCTTCAAGGAAGTTAAAGGTTATGTTTAGAGTTGAATTAGGGTCACAGGACTTTCTTTGGAATAAGACCATGCAGTGTACTGCAGTGAGAAGACACTTGAATCAGAAGGAAAATGGAAGAGGGAAAAATATTTGAATAAGTTTTTGACACTCTCTGGATTCATTAGCCATGAAAGGAACCCCCTCATGGAATGCTGAGGAGAGTCTATCCCTTGACCCAACTCTGCAAACTCTTAAACACAAAGAGAATGAAAGAGAAGGATTGAAAGAAAAAAAAAAAAAAAAAGCAGGATAATGCTAAGATACAAGAGAGTATGGGCTTTCCGGGTGGCTCAGTGGTAAAGAATCTTCCTGCCAATTCAGGTGACATGGTTTGACCCCTGAGTCAGGAAGATCCCCTAGAGAAGGAAATGGCAAACCACTCCAGTATGCTTGCCTGGGAAATCCCATGGACAGAGGAACCTGGCATGCTACACTCTATGGGGTCACGAAAGAGTCAGACACAACTGTGACTAAACAACAGAAGAGGGTGTGGGAAGGGATGGGAAAAAAAATCCTATAAGGGACAGTACTGAGAAGCCTCCAAGTTGAGTCTGACATTGGAAAAGAAAAAAAAAAAAATCAAAGAGAGCGAAAGTACTATCAGCCACGTGTCCCAACCCCTAGTACTCTGACTACATGTCTTCAGACTGTCCACTTCCAAATGATCAAAACCTGATGCAACCCACAGTCTTTTTTTTTTTCAGAGCAGTATCTGTCATACAGATGTCATATAGGGCTCCACCACCTTTGTCACGGGCTTTTTACCAAGTCACAATGCCCCTCCTTGCTTCCTGCCTACAGAAACCTTTCCTATGGCTCAGCAGGTAAAGAATCTGCCTGCAACACAGGAGACAGGGTTTCGATTCCTGAGACAGGAAGATCCCCTGGAGAAGGAAATGGCAACCTGCTCCAGTACTCTTGCCTGGAAAACCCCATGGGTGGAGGAGCCTGGCAGGCTCCAGTCCAGAAGGGTCGTAAAGAGTCGGACATGACTAAGCACGCAGGCAAGGCAGAGAAAATTGGTTGGGGCGGCGGGGGGGGGGTTGCGGCAGCGGTGCTGGCTTCCAGCTAGAGTTACACAAATGTGGGTGGAGATTGGGATCCAAGGAGCCAGTGTTTGGGGCATTTGTCACTAAATCCCTTTGATTTCCCTCTTTGTAAAAATAAAAATAAAAATCACTGAGCATCTGTTAGGTATCATGCATTTACACACACATGATCTCATTTCTTCCTCAACACAGCCCTAAGAAACAGGATTACCATTTACATTTTACAGATAAGGAAACTGAAGCTTAAAGAAGTGGCATGACTAATCCAGGGAAGTAGAGACAAAAATCAAACCCAGGTCTCCATTACCCAGAACAGGGCTCCTTCCACAGTAACTCAGCTGCCTCTAGACTTAAGCTTCAGGCTTTGGCCCAATAGAACTAGAATGTCATCATTTTTCCTATTAACTGCTGCATTTGCAATTTGAAGGAGGCATTCACATTAAGAGAGTTACTAAAAGCTGTAGTGGGTTTAGGAGACAAATGCATCAGAGGGCATCCCTTTATTACTTTGTGGTCTCTTTCCTAAATTATCTTCACTCTATTGGTGCCCTCACAATAGTCCCTTACAGTCTCCTTTCATTCAGAATAATTTTCTAGCAACCTTCCCATCCTGATGGATTATACTCAGGATTATTTTTAGGGATCCCTGGTGGCTTAGACAGTAAAGAATCATGTGCCTGCAATGCCGGAGACCTAGGTTCAATTCATGGGTTGGGAAGATCCCTTGGAGGAAGGCATGGCAACCCACTCCAGGATTCTTGCCTGGAGAATCCCCATGGACAGAGGAGCCTGGTAAGCTACAGTCCATGGGGTCACAAAGAGTCAGACATGACTGAGCAACTAAGCACAAGAATAATTATGAGAGCAATCACTTTTGCTGTTTTATTTTTTGATTAATTTTATTGGAATATAGTTTGTTTACAATGTTGTGTTAGTTTCTGCTCTATAGTAAAGTGAATCAGTTATACATATATCCCCTCTTTCTTAATTTTTTTTCCCATATAGATCACTACAGAGGACTGAGTAGAGTTCCCTGTGCTACATGATAGGTTCTTATTCAGTTATCCACTTTATATACAGTTGTGTGTATATGCGGAGAAGGCAATGGCACCCCACTCCAGTACTCTTGGCTGGAAAATCCCATGGATGGAGGAGCCTGGTGGGCTGCAGTCCATGGGGTCACTAGGAGTTGGACACAACTGAGCAACTTCACTTCCACTTTTCACTTTCATGCATTGGAGAAGGAAATGGCAACCCACTCCAATGTTCTTGCCTGGAGAATCCCAGGGACAGAGGAGCCTGGTGGGCTGCCATCTCTGGGGTAGCACAGAGTGGGACATGACTGAAGCGACTTAGCAGCCGCAGCAGCAGCAGTGTGTATATGTCAATGCCAGTCTCCCATTTTTAGTGAGTGCTTAACCTACCGAGAAACTGAATTAAGCACGTCATAGGCATTATCTCACTTAATCCTTACTGTACTCTTGAGACCAGTTCAGTTAGTATCTGTTTTACACATGAGAAAATTAAGACATAGAATTAATTTAAGTTAGTTTAGACCTCACAGCCACTTAATAGTTACTCTAGAAATTCATATACATTTTAAATTCCAGAGTTCACATGGCTTAACCAAACTAGATGAGTCAAGAGAACCCTGAAGCTCTTAGGCCAGTCTATTCAGAAGCAGCACATAACCCACATCAGAGGTCAACAAAGAAAGATGAGCATGAGATTACAATTCTAAGAATTTTAACCCTAAAATTCATATAGACCCACAAAAGACCCTGAATAGTCAAAGCAATCTTGAAGAAAGAACAAAACTTTCTGATTTTAAACTATATTACAAAGCAGAGTAATCAAAACATAATAGTATTCAACAGTTCACAGAGGATGAAATGGTTAGATAGCATCACTGACTCAATGAACATGAATTTGAGAAAACAGTGGGAGATAGTGAAGGACAGGGAAACTTTGCGTGCTGCAGTCCACAGGGTCTCAAAGAGTTGGACACGACTTAGTGACTGAACAACTACAACAACAATTCAATATCAAAAAAAAAAGCAATCAAAAATGAATGTACTGTACAGCAAGGTGACAAAAGTTCATAATGCTATACACTGTGTATCTGAAAGTTGCTAGGGGAATAAAAGTTCTTACAACAAGAAAAAAATAGTAACTACATGTAGGAATCTTAACCAGACTTCTTGTGGTGACAAAAAATGAACTCACTTGCAAATAGATCTAGTTCTTACATTTGACAAGAGAAAGAGAGGATATTGGAAGCTCTTCTGAAAACATAAGTTGAGAAACAGAGAAAGACCATGAAAGGAAAACCAATCATTCCTGGTCAAGCATGCACAGGGAGTTTACACTTTGTAACATATTTGATGCTTACTCCTTGGAAGAAAAGTTATGATCAACCTAGATAGCATATTCAAAAGCAGAGACATTACTTGGTTGACTAAGGTCCGTCTAGTCAAGGCGATGGTTTTTCCAGTAGTCATGTATGGATGTGAGAGTTGGACTGTGAAGAAGGCTGAGCACTGAAGAATTGATGCTTTTGAACTGTGGTGTTGGTGAAGACTCTTGAGAGTCCCTTGGACTGCAAGGAGATCCAACCAGTCCATTCTGAAGGAGATCAGTCCTGGGATTTCTTTGGAAGGAATGATGCTGAAGCTGGAACTCCAGTACTTTGGCCACCTCATGCGAAGAGTTGACTCATTGGAAAAGACTTTGATGCTGGGAGGGATTGGGGGCAAGAGTTGACTCATTGGAAAAGACTCTGTGCTGGGAAGGATTGGCAGCAGGAGGAGAAGGGGATGACAGAGGATGAGATGGCTGGATGGCATCACGGACTCAATGGACTTGAGTCTGAGTGAACTCCGGGAGTCGATAATGGACAGGGAGGCCTGGCATGCTGCGATTCATGGGGTCACAAAGAGTCAGACACAACTGAGCGACTGAAATGAACTGAACTGAACAGAACATATTCTCTGTTCCACACACTTACCAACAAGGCAAAACATGAAAATAGAAAAAAAGTAAAAGAGACAAGCTCGACAACCAAAATAAAGTTTCTGTGATCCAGAAATAGAATAGAAAGACAAAATGGTGAGTGGAGCAAAAGCTGCAGCCTGCTGGATTCTGGGTCTGTATACAAAACAGGTGGCCAGGAAGTTGGCCATCAAGACAGAGGACTAGAAGAGTGCTCAGGACTTCAGGCCCAGGGTTTGGTGGGGAGATTCCCCTGTCCCACAACCTCCCTTTGGCCAGAGCTACCAGAGTGGCTAGAAGACCAGATACATCCTCTCCATCAGAAACTGAACTCAGTAGCTCATGACATAGTGAATGGATGTATGCTATCCCCAACATCACTTCAGAACAAGAGTTCCATGGGTACAAACCTGAAGTGGCAGAAGCAAGGTAGAATGAATGGCAAAGTCAGTGGACATGGAAGATGAGTACAGAGTGAAGGGGTGGACTTCCCTGGTGGTAAAGTGGATAGAAATCCACCTGCCAGTTAAGTGGGCATGGGTTCAACCCCTGGTCTGGGAGATTCCACCTGCTATGGGGCAACTAAAGCTCAGGCACCACAAATATTGGGGCTCGTGTGCTCTAGGATCCACGAGCTACAACTACTGAGATGCAGCTACTGAGCTCCATGTGCCTAGAGCCTGTGCTCGGCAACAGGAGAAGCTGTTGCAATGAGAAGTCCATGCACTGCTACAAAGAGTAGCCCTTGCTCATCGCAGCTAGAGAAGGTGGGCATGAAGAGTGAAGATCTAGTGTAACCAAAAATAAATAAATAGATAATTTTAAAAGTAAAAGAGTAAAGAGCGGAAAGGGGACACAGAGAGAGAGACAGAGAGAGAGAGAGACAGAGAGAGAGAGAGAAGGAGAGGGAGACAGATGAAACCATCAGTATTTAGCCAGAAAACTAAAATTTCAAAACACAAGAAGAAATCTAATGCTAAGAAAAACAGTCAACAGAATCACTCTCTGAACATAAATTCATCCCAGGCTAAATTACCTTTATGAAACAGTCTGACAGAGAATTTTTTTTTAATTGTATTGGAGTGTAGTTGCTTTACAACGTTATGTTAGTTTCTGCTGTATAACAAAGTGTATCACCTATATGTATACATATATATCCCCTCTTTTTTGGATTTCCTTCCCCTTTAGGTCACCACAGATCAGTGAGTAAAGCAGAGTTCCCTGTGCTACACAATAGGTTCTCATTTGTTATCTGTTTTATACATAGTAGTGTATATAAGTCATTCTCTGACAAAGTTGCATTTACATAACTCAAAGTAATAGTTACAACTTCTATTTAAAAAGAGTAAGTAATTGTGAAACTACAGAACCCAAATGGGAATGAGACAATCCCAACTAGCTTGACTGTGTTGATCATTTCATTTTATAATGTATAGCTATATCAAATCAGAATGTATACCTTACATGCTATATAACTTACATTTATGAATTATACCTCAGTAAATCTAGGGAGGAGAATCTTATAAATGAGAGACATCACAAAATTTAAATCTCAAATAGTGGGATAAACTCTAGATTGGACATTCAAAGAAATAATTCATATGTTGAAAATTTTTTGTACAGAGAAATTCACTCAGAAAACATCACAGAGAAAACAAAAATATAAATTAAAAGGCAGTTAAGAAACATAGAGAATGGAATGAAAGATATCCAGTGCTATCCCAGAAGTTAAAGAACTAAGAATTTTCCAGAATTAATAATACAAGAATCATCAAATCAACTCTGCCTTCTGACTTCTGAGCAGGAAAAATAAAGATAAATCCACCTCTAACACTAGTAAACCTGTGGAACATCAAGGAGAAAAGAAAAAGAGAAAAATGCCTCAAAACCCCAAAGAGAAAAGCCAAATTGCCCACAAAGGAATGATATTAAAATGATGGCACACTACTCGCAACAAAGAGGATAACTGACAATGGAGTTATGTCTAAATGCTGAGGAAAAATAAATATTAAATTAGAATCATATATTTTAATATAAATTTATTTTAATTGGAGGCTAATTACTTTACAATATTGTATTGGTTTTGCCTTACATTGACATGAATCCACCACGGGTGTACACGTGTTCCCCATCCTGAACCCCCCTCCCACCTCCCTCCCCATCCCATCCCTCTGGGTCATCCCAGTGCACCAGCCCCAAGCATCCTGTATCCTGCATCAAGCCTGGACTGGCGATCTGTTTCACATATGATAATATACATGTTTCAATGCCATTCTCCCAAATCATCCCACCCTCTCCCTCTCCCACAGAGTCCAAAAGACTGTTCTACACATCTGTGTCTCTTTTGCTGTCTCACATACAGGGTTATCGTTACCATCTTTCTAAACTCCATATATATGTGTTATTATACTGTATTGGTGTTTAGGGACAAAATAAAGGTAGTTTTTAGTCTCACACAAAAAAAGAAAAACGATGTATTCTCCATATATCCTCACTTGCACAAAAGGATGTACTTCAGCAAAAAGTGAATACAGAAGAAAAGCATGGAATGCAAGAAATTAAAAAAAATGAGAACAGAAAATAATTTAAGTTGATAAATTTAATTAACTACTGGCTATAAAAATTCAAAACATTTTTATATGTTAAAAAAAAAGTAAAGCTAAACTTTAGACCGCAATAACATGATACAATAGATAAACTCAGTTCAAAAGGATGGTAGGTCCATATTACGTTCAAAAGAAGGATAAAAGTGCTTAACAACTTGAAATTATTACTAATTATTTATAGTAAAGTGTGTATTTTTTTTAAGGTTAGAGGGAGCTAGCAACAAAAAGTACTCCCATCTTTATCTTCCAAACCAACAGAGGAAAACTAAGGGGTTGATGATGGGAGTATAAAAACTTTATCAATGCACAGATGGCAAGAAGACAAAAAAAAAAAAGAAACAAGGGGAAAGAATGATAAAAACACAAAATAAAAATGTCAAAATAAGTCCAAATATATCACTGTGTGGTGTGCATGTGCAGATTAAACTCTCAATAAAACATCAGAGAACATCATATTGGAATTTGTTTTTAATACAGCTATTATTGCTGAAAACAGACACACCTAAAGCAAAACATCCAAAAAATTCAAAATAAAGGGTACACCACTTAGGAGAGTATTTTCTCAATATTTAATTAAAATCCGAGATGTCCAAAATTCTTATTTCCTGGTAATACATCAGAGAACAGTGTTTTTTAAACTCCAGTCTATGACCCATTCCTGGGTCATAAAATCAATTTAGTGAATCACAATCAGCACTTTTTTTAGATGAAAAGAAAAAAGGATGGGTAAAGGAATAAATAGAATAGGATACGAAAGAATGGGGTAAGATAGGACAGAACAGAATAGAAATCAAAATAAATATCACGGTGCTTCATGGAAGTAAGAATATACAGTTTGACAAAACTTTCCTTTGTAGGATGTGTACTCATGAGCAGGCCAATATTGCATGTACTACATTTGTGATGGAAAGTACATCTCTTCCTTTTTTCATTTTAAGTTTCAAAAACTCTAGGATTTGCAAGCATGAGCCAAAAGACATACTATGAAGTTTAGCACAATATTACTTATAATCAGGAAAAATTGGAAGTATCTTGAAAGTTGATGAATAGGAGAACAGATAAGCTAATTGAGGTAAACAAATACACATACAAAAAGCAAATAAACTTAATCTTTGTATGTCAACATAAATAAATCTCAAAAACAAAATATTGCATGAATAAAAGCAAGCTATAGAAAGATATACATAAGATATTCACTATATGCTGAAAATTTATGCAAAGTTTGAGAGCAAGTGAAACAATATCTTGTATTATTATAAATACATACATATATTATATAGAGTAATGGTATAAAAACCTGTATGGGATGATAAATTCAGAGGATAGTTAACCCTTGGAAATCGAGTAGCGACAGATAATGGAGTCAGGGAACATATCACAAGAGGTAGTTTTCAATCCACAATGTTTTCTTTTATTTGTTAATTTATTTTTGGGCCATATGTATGTCATGTGGGATCTTAGTTACCAACCAGGGATTTAACCCACACGCCTGCACCAGAAGCATGAAGTCTTAACCGCTGGACCACCAGAGAAGTCCCTAAATCCATAAGGTTTTAACAAAAAAA
This sequence comes from Capricornis sumatraensis, assembly GCF_032405125.1. NCBI lineage: Eukaryota > Metazoa > Chordata > Mammalia > Artiodactyla > Bovidae > Capricornis > Capricornis sumatraensis. The sequence goes on from NC_091082.1 coordinate 66,402,627, forward strand.
AAATGTAGAAGTAAATATAAGGGAAATGTTTAGATTTGATAAAGCTGGAAGTGATACATGGGTGTCAATAATTTGCTCCTTATGTGCTTTCCATATGCTGGAAAACTTTTATGGCCTCAAATTATAAAGCTTACAAAATCTGTGGGTTTTAGTTCCTGTGCTAATCACAAATTCTGGCATGAGATTCTGTCCTCCCCAAACTTTATATATTTGGCTCATCAATATAGCAAATATTGACCCATTATCTTACTTCCAGACAAGCAAACACGGTCAGCTTTTCCATAGTCACACGAGGCAAAAGAAAGTTCCCTAAGTTGAGTCGTGAACCTGATAAACCTATTTTTACCTGCAGCAGGAGCAGAGTTAGAACTCAGCTCTACGTACATATGTAAAAAGGCCACCACATTAACCCCGAGTGCAACAGAGTTTCCACTGTGCTTCTGATGAGCAAGAGACAGATGTGTGACTTTACTCCACCTAATGAACATTTCAATCTTCCAATAAACACCCTAATAAAGAAAAATTGAGATTTAACTCACTTTTATTATCACAACCGACATGTCGCAAGGTTTTAATTGGGCTGAAAACAGCTTCCAATAATAATACCCTCCTTAATTGATTCATTAAAGGGGCCCCTACTGAGACAGAAGCGCTAGTTTGAGGAAAAAGGAATGAAATAAGCCCCGATTTCCCACTGAGTGGCTATGATCCCTCTGCCATCAACTCTCTAGGCCACTCAAGAGGATGTTAAAAGTGGCCAATGCCTGAAATTGTTCTGCTCATCCCAAAGTGGCCACGGACCGAAACACGGTCCTCACACTCTCACCACTCGCTTAGCGGGGTAACAAAAGAGAAAGCTGGAATTTGACAATACTCTGTCTTCGTATGAAATGAATCAGCATATAAATAACCACAAGTGGGAATGCATCGATAGCAAGAAGTGAAAGTTTTTTACAAGACTGAACAAAAATCACCACCACATCCCAGCTTGGCTGGGCAAGGAGCAGAGGGGGCAGGGGCAGAAGAGGGAAGACTTATGAAGAACAAATGGAAATCATCTATTTGTGGGGAAATCAGCATTGATCATATTATACAGAAAATAGAGTGTATTGCTTAGAGGCATGGCAGCTGCAATCAGGTAGACCTGGAAGTCTGTCCTGCTCTTGCGCTTATCAGCTCTGTCGCCCTGGACAGGTGAGCCATCTAAACCCTGCTTTCCTCAGCTATAAAATAGAAGTGATAATCACCTACCACAGCAGCCAGAGTCCATCAGATCATATTCTTTTGCTCAGAACCCTCTGAGGGCACTTCATTATATTCCTACCCTATCTGCACCCTCCGTTACCTCTCTGGTGTCATCTCCTTCTCCCCTCCTCCAATTTACTCCACACTGAGCCACACCTCTCCCCCTGCTCTCAAAAGTACCCAGCGTGATATATGTGGAATCTAGGAAAACGGTATAGATGATCTTATTTGTAAAGCAAAACAGAAAACAAACGTATGGATACCAAGGAGGAGAGAGGGAGAGCGATGAACTGGGAGACTGAGATTGACATAAAATAGACAACTAATCAGAACCGACTGTATAGCACAGGGAACTCGACTCAATGCTCTGTGGTGACCATAATGGGGAAAAAATCCAGAAAAGAGCATATATGTGTATGACTATAGCTGTTGTACAGTATAACAGTTATAGAGTAGAAAGATGGCATTGTAAAGCAACTATACTCCAAAAGAAACTAATTTTAAAATAAAAATAAATAAAGATGAAATATTAAAAAAATTTAAGTACCCAGCGTGCTCTCACCCCTGGCCTTTGCTGGTTCCCCTTTCCTCCAGATCTCTGCAGCACTCATTCCTTCATATCTGCCAAGTCTTCCATCCAACGTCACCTCCTCCACCACCGCCCTATTTAAAATGGCAAACTGTCCCTCTGCATACTCCAAATACCCTCATTTCTGCTATGCTTTCTCCATTTTTTGCGTAACACTCATCACCTTCTAGCATACCGTATAACTCAGTTACTTCATCTGTTGTTTATTCTTCCCTGCTGTTTGGCTCACTGATCTATCCCAAATGCCTAAAACAATGAAGAGCACATACCAGGTGCTTAATTTTTGTTACACGAAACACTCATAAGATTGTTCTAATGACTAAATTAGATAGTGCATGCCAAGCACTTAGCTGAGTGTGGGCACACAGAAGCACTCAGTAAATATTATCTGTTGTTATCATCATGGTTACTATTGTCATCATTGTTTTCCATCTGACATGAGGATATTATTAAACAATCAAATCACAGTTCTTCCAGACTTTGGTTCCTGAAGATGAAAGACCTAGATTTAATAGACTCGAGTTTGCTGCTATATGATATCTTGTTATGTACAGACAGCCCTGCCAATGATGAAAGCTACCAGGTTACCTGCAGTTCCCCTCCTCCAACTCATCTAGTCACACAGGGCTTGGGACAGCTGCTAAGTCAAGAATGTATATCAAGGTACATCTAGGAACTGCTGCTCTCCCTTGACCTGTTAGGACTGCACTGCCTGTAAATACCAACTTGACAGCAAGAGGCTAGAAAGTATTGTGTTTTACGATTAACAAAAGGTAAAGAAAGTGACAGAGAGAGAGACTGCTCTGCCTTGGATATCGAAGTCCCCAGAATTTAAGCTTCCACTCCATTCTCTGAGACATTTGTGTTTCTGTCCAGAAAAAGAAGAAAACAGCCACCATCTGCCCACCCCATAACTTCCCAGGCACTAATGAGATGCCTTCTTCTTTGTCAGACACTTAGGAGCTCCTGTGATAAAACGCTGTCCTGGGTATATAATGACTGGGACAGACACATCAGTTCCAAGTTCAATTGCATCTTCTGTTTCCTGAACGTGAAGGAGGACAGGATCCGCCAAGGCAACGAGCCCTTCAGCGTTCAGAGCCAAAGCTCGCTCTCCACTTCTCAGCTGGTAAACCATGTGAAGAGCGCATGGCAGCCAGGATACCTTTCCCAACATGCTCCGTTCCCTTTGCATACTGTAGATGGGCACTTGCACGAGGAAACAGGGGTCAGTGCATGTGAGTACAAATGGTGCCATCAACTTGCCCATTAAAGAACGTCAGGAGGCAGGAGAGGGCAGGAGTTCAAAAGCACCAGCAGTTGAGCAGCAATGTGCTCTGTTCAAATCCTGAATGTGTCCATTAGCATCTGTGCAAACTCAGGCCAGTCATTTTCTCTCTCTGAGCCCTGGCTTCCACATTTGTGAATTGGGTTGATGATACACAACTCATAAAACTTATGGATAGCTAAATGAAATCAATTAACATGCGGTCAGAGCATAGTAAGTGCTCAGTGAAACATCTTAAATTGTGGAGGATCTGCAGGAACAGAAAGCTTGAATGCCAATATATTCAGTTATCTATTCATTATATCATTCATTGCATTAGTTAGTTAGTTACCTCAGTTGCCCAGTCATGTCTGACTCTTTGTGACCCCACGGATTGCAGCACGCCAGGCCTCCCTGTCCATCACCAACACCCAGAGTTCACTCAAACTCACGTCCATTGAGTCGGAGATGCCATCCAACCATCTCATCCTCTGTCATCCCCTTCTTCTCCCATCTTCAATCTTTCCCAGCATCAGGGTCTTTCCAATGAGTCAGTTCTTTGCATCAGGTGGCCAAAGTATTGGAGTTTCAGCTTTAGCATCAGTCCTTCCAATAAACACCCAGGACTGATCTCCTTTAGTATGGACTGGTTGGATCTCCTTGCAATCCAAGGGACTTTCAAGAGTCTTCTCCAACACCACAGTTCAAAAGTATCAATTCTTCGTTGCTCAGCTTTCTTTGTAGTCCAACTCTAACATCCATATGTGACCACTAGATAAAACATAGCTTTGACTAGATGGACCTTTGTTGGCAAAGTAATGTCTCTGCTTTTTAATAAGCTATCTAGGTTGATCATAACTTTTCTTCCAAGGAGTAAGCGTCTTTTAATTTCATGGCTGCAATCACCATTTGCAGTGATTTTGGAGCCCAAAAAAATAAAGTCTGACACTGTTTCCACTGGTTCCCCATCTATTTCCCATGAAGTGATGGGACCAGATGCCATGATCTTCGTTTTCTGAATGTTGAGCTTTAAGCCAACTTTTTCACTCTCCTCTTTCATTTTCATCAGGAGGCTTTTTAGTTCCTCTTCACTTTCTGCCATAAGGGTGGTGTCATCTGCATATCTGAGGTTATTGATATTTCTCCCAGCAATTTTGATTTCAGCTTGTGCTTTCTTCAGCCCAACATTTCTCATGATGTACTCTGCACATAAGTTAAATGTGCAGAGTGACAATATACAGCCTTGACGTGTTCCTTTTCCTATTTGGAACCAGTCTGTTGTGCCATGTCCAGTTCTAACTGTTGCTTCCTGACCTGCATACAGATTTCTCAGGAGGCAAGTCAGGTGGTCTGATATTCCCATCTCTTTAAGAATTTTCCACAGTTTCTTGTGATCCACACAGTCAAAGGCTTTGGCATAGTCAATAAAGCAGAAATAGATATTTTTTCAGAACTCTCTTGCTTTTTCGATGATCCAACAGATGTTGGCAATTTGATCTTTGGTTCCTCTGCCTTTTCTCAAACCATCTTGAACATCTGGAATTTTATGGTGCATGTATTGCTGAAGCCTGGCTTGGAGAATTTTGAACATTACTTTGCTAGCATGTGAGATGAAGTTCGAGCATTCTTTGGCATTGCCTTTCTTTGGGATTGGAATGAAAACTGATCTTTTCCAGCAGTGTAGCCACTGCTGAGTTTTCCAAATGTGCTGGCATATTGAGTGTAGCACCTTCACAGCATCATCTTGTAGGATTTGAAACAGCTCAACTGGAATTCCATCACTTCCACTAGCTTTCTTCATAGTGATGCTTCCTAAGGCCCACTTGACTTCGCTTTCCAGGATGTCTGGCTCTAGGTGAGTGATCACACCACTGTGATTGTCTGGGTCATGAAGATATTTTTTGTACAGTTCTGTGTATTCTTGCCACCTCTTCTTCATATCTTCTGCTTCTGTTAGGTCCATACCATTTCTGTCCTTATTGTGCCCATCTTTGCATGAAATGTTCCCTTGGTATCTCTAATTTTCTTGAAGAGATCTCTAGTCTTTCCCATTCTATTGTTTTCCACTATTTCTTTGCATTAATCACTGAGGAAGACTTTCTTGTCCCTCCTTGCCATTCTTTGGAACTCTGCATTTAAAATGGGTATAACTTTCCTTTTCTTCTTTGCCTTTCTCTTCTCTTCTTTGCATAGCTGTTTGTAAGGCCTCCTCAGACAACCATTTTGCCTTTTTGCAGTTCGCTTTCTTGGAGATGGTCTTGATCCCTGCCTCCTGTACAATGTCATGAGCCTCTGTCCGTAGTTCTTTAGGCACTCTGTCTATCAGATCTAATCCCTTAACTCTATTTGTCACTTCCACTGTATAGGGATTTTATTTAGGTCATACCTAAATGGTTTAGTGGTTTTCCCTTTCTTCAATTCTTTCATCACATGCATGTGTACCAAGTTGCTTCAGTCATGTCCCACTCTCTGCAACCCCATGGACTGCTACCCACCAGGCTCCTCTGTCCACGGGATTCTCCAGGCAAGAATACTGGAGTAGTTTGCCATGCCCTCCTCCAGGGGATCTTTCTGACCCAGGGATGGAACCAACATCTCCTGTGTCTCCTGCATTGCCAGGCGGGTTCTTTACCACTAGCGCCACCTCATTAATCAACAAACGTTTACAGAATGCTTACTGGTTCCAGGCCCTAGGGTGTGTGTATACTCAGTCATGTCTGACTCTTTATGACCCCATGGACTATAGCCCACCAGGCTCCTCTGCCCACAGGATTTTCTAAGCAAGAATACTAGAGTGGATTGCCATTTCCTCCTCCAGGGGATTTTTCTGACCCAGGGCCCCTACCCACCTCTCCTGTGGCTCCTGCCTTGGCAGGCAGACTGTTTACCACTGTGCTACCTAGAAGCTGGAAGCCCCCTCCAGCCTCTAGGCTAGCTGCTACATATACAGCAGTGAGAAAATCAGATAAGATCCCTGCCCTCAAAGAGCTTACAGTCAAGTGGATAATACTGGCCAATATAGAATGTGCCACCTTAGTATGTGCCAGGCAGTATTCTAAGTGCCTTACCTGTATTAACTGACTTAATGTTTAAAGGGCTTCCCAGATGGCACAGTGGTAAAGAATCTGCCTGATAGTACAGGAGACATAAGAAACTCAGGTTCGATCCCTGGTCAGCAAGTCCCCCTGGAGGAGGAAGTGAAAACCCACTCTAGTATTCTTGCCTTGAGGAATCCATGTACAGAGGAGCCTGGCAGGCTATAGTCCACAGAATTGCAAAGACTCAGACATGACTGAGCATGCATGCATGAACGCTTAACCACCCAAAGAAATACATTAACATTATTATCTCCGTATGACAGAATAAGCTATGGAGAAGGAATTGGCAACCCACTCCAGTATTCTTGCCTGGAGAATTCCATGGACAGAGGAGCCTGGTGGGCTATAGTCCTTGGGGTCTCAAAGAGTTGGACATGACTGAGTGACTAACACAATGACAGAAGCTAGTGAGGCCCAAAGCACTTACATGAACTGCCAAGGTCATAAGGCCACGAAGCATCAGAGCCAGAGACTGAACCCAGCTAGGCCAGCTCCAGAGTCTATGCTCTTAAGCACAGCATCGATCGCCTTCTTGCACCTACAAGACAGCAAGCTCTTTGTGGGTAGAAAATACATCTTGTTCATTTCTATATCTCCAACGAAGCACCAGGCTTGTGAAAATGCTCAATAAATGCTTACTTAAGGAACAAAGGACAGATTTTCTTTGAAGCATGAGAGCTGCTCTTTTTGCCAGTCTCATAACACCTCTCCATAAACCTTGAATATATAATGAAAATATATTCTTCTACTTATGCATAGAGACTATTATTGATCTTCTGTCCATAGACTATTAAATGTAAGGCTGTTTTTCCAGAAATGGTGATGAATTTTCCTTGAACTACCTATATGCATTTGAGAGGGGTCTGGCAGGGATTGAGCTATAATTTAAAAATCTAGATTCTGTGGTTTGAAGGCGGAAAAAATACACAGCACTTCTGCTATTTTATTTTGAAAACCAATGAAACATCCCAACTGCACTTGGCATATCTCACTCAAGGCCTGAGTTGTCCCACCTAAATACCTCCAACTCTTCACTATTCTCAGGACTACTTATAGACAAACTAGTCTATATTGGACCACAGTTGAAGAGACGATAGAGTCAACTACTACAGGGAAGGTGATAAAGACAGAAGAAAGAGGGGGTTCCCTGTGAACTAAAATTGACAGTTTCTTAGAGCTGATAATCTTCACTGACTTTGTCTAGAACTTGATCAGTAGTTATTATAATTATTATTGTTATATTAATTGTATTCTATATATTAGTTGTTTATATTTATATCAATTACATATGTGTCTAGTATGTTACTATTACTATTACAAATTATTCAGAAAGTCTACTAGGTTCTGGGGTTTCTTCATATTATCTCACTTAATCCCTTCAACCACCATGAAGGGTAATTATAACAATCTCTATTCTTTAAGAAAACAACTATGTTCCCTTAACAGACAAAATGCAGTGGTTTAAACAAGATAGTTTTTCCCCTATGGTGTAACAATCTAAAAGTATTATGTACAATTTGTGGCATCCAGTCCTATTACTTCATGGCAAATAGGTGGGGGGAAAGTGGAAGCAGTGACAGATATTATTTTCTTGGGCTCCAAAATCACGGCAGACAGTGACTGCAGCCATGAAATTAAAAGATGCTTGCTGCTTGGAAGAAAATCTGTGACCTACCTAGACAGAGTATTAAAAAGCAAAGACATCACTTTGCCAACAAAGGTCCACGTAGTCAAAGCTATGTTTTTTTCCAGTAGTCATGTATGCATGTAAAAGTTGAACTACAAAGAAGGCTGAACACTGAAGAATTGATGCTTATGAATTGTGGTGCTGGAGAAGACTCGAGAGTTCCCTGGACAGCAAGGAGATCAAACCAGTTAGTCCTAAAGGAAATCAACCCTGAATGTTCATTGGAAGCACTGATGCTGATGCTGAAGCTCCAATACTTCGGTCACCTGATTCGAAGAAATGACTCACTGGAAAAGACTCTGATGCTGGGAAAGATTGAGAACATGAGAAGGGGGTGACAGAGGATGAGATGGTTAGATGGCATCATCGACTGAATGGACATGAGTTTAAGCAAACTCTGAGAGATAGTGAAGGACAGGGAAGCCTGACGTGCTGCTATTCCTGGGGTTGCAAAGAGTCACACATATCTTAATGACTGAACAACAGCAAAGCTACCATAACAAAGATTTCTTTTTTAATGTGACTTAAACAAGAGCAAAGATTCTCAGTCACATAATAGTCCAGAACTGGAAAGCAGCCTGCCATCAACAATGCATGGCTTTCATTTGGGACCTAAGAGGTTCTTTAAGTCCCAGTCATCGGGAGTTAGAAAGGAGCAACAGGAGAGCATGCCCATTTCTTTCAAGGACACAATCCAAAAGTTCACACATCATTTGCATCCCATTTGTCAGAACTTGGTCATAGAGCTGTGATGAGGAATACATTGAAAAGCCAGATAACTTGAGTAAGACATTTGATAAATATCCGTTTCCTTTCTCTTTTTGACACCAATATCTTGAAAGTAAATCCTAGGGTGATCACTTGAGTGAAATCATCTAAAAAGTCATTCCTTCCGCTTCCCACTGTAGACAGAGTATACTTCCCTGTTCGACTGATGTTAGGTTTGCTCATGTCATTTGATTTGTCCAGTGGAATGTTGGTGGGTATGATGCAAGAAGAAGCTTTACATGTGTAGTTTGGCTGGGCTAGCACTCAGTGATAACACTATAAAAAGAGCTTATCCCCAAGCTGCTTCTGCCCCTTTACAGTCTAGGCCGAAATAGTAAGAAACACCTGAGCCCAAAACCTAGTCTGGAGCCAACATCAGTCAATACGCAACCTAAGACAGGTTCATTAGTTTAAGTCAGCTGAGATCAGTTGAATAACAATCACCCAGGACACAGGTGGCTGTGAGCATAAGTGCTTATTACTGTAAGTAACGCATTTGGGGGTAGTTTACAATGCAGTATTATTGTCACAAGAGTTAGGCAACACATATTTTGAGCAGAAGTGCAATCCCGCCATCATTAGTCTAAAATACATGACCGTAGTTTGGTGATTAGGCAGCAGATGATGAGGAAACCGTTATGGAGAGCTAAAAACATGCCATCTCATGTTATGTAGTGATGAAGCCCTTGGCAAAACTCATCTGGGATAACTTGGAAGATAGAAAATGTGCCTAATGAACTTGAAGCATTGAGTAAGAAAGTGTCAGGGCAGAACACTGATAGTATAATTTGGTTGTTACCAGCTGGATAAGGTTTTGCAAGACAAACTTGAGTTTAAAAAGAAACTGAGCAGCTGGCCAACAAAACTGAGAGAGAATATAGAAAGCCCAGAATTTCTAGGGGTTTAAAACTGTTTTTCACTTTACCATCTTATCAGCCTCAGGACAAAGACTATATCAAGGGTGCAGGTCTCACATCCTTTGTCACAACTTTTGCAAGGACTAAATTGGTTCCTTTCAGCTGAACAAAGTGCTCCCAGAAAGACAGAAAGCATAATCCCATGGACATTTAATAAACCCAAGATAGCTAAAATTAGTCTCAAGAAGGAGGCACCTCTCAAAATTTATTAATATTATAGGTATAACTAACATGGGAGGGATTGGGGGCAGAAGGAGAAGGGGATGACAGAGGATGAGATGGCTGGATGGCATCACCAACTTGGTGGAGATGAGTTTGAGTAAACTCCGGGAGTTGGTGATGGACAGGGAGGCCTGGCGTGCTGCAATTCATGGGGTTGCAAAGACTCGGACACAACTGAGCAACTGAACTGAACGGAATATGGAATTGACTAAAATCAGACATAGGAGACACAAAACTTTTGAGACATCTGTATTGGTAAAATATTCTCAACTTGGGACTAACTGTTTGAGATGCCAAAAGATCTCCTGTCCCCAAATTTCTATAGGCAGAAGGCAGGCTGAGGGACTTCTCTGGCGGTCTAGTGATTAAGACTTCACTTTCCAATGCGGAGGGCATGTGTTCCATCCCTAGTCAGGGAGCTAAGACCTCACCTGACTCACAGCCAGATTCAATGGTCCACATCAAAAAAATTAAAAGAAAGCAGGCTGAAAAAGTTGCTGATCCAGAAAGAAATGTGTATTCTCTAAAGGTCTCTTCAGAAGTGAATAGGCATGGGAGATGATGGAATAAAGAAAGACCTCCTGAATGTTAGAACCCAGAAGAATTGGAGAACAATTGATTGGTGAGTCACTTCCAGGGAACAGAACTAGGACCTAATCCTGGAGTCAGTGAACCATAAGCCCACAGGTCAAACCCTGCCTGTTACTTGCTTTAGTAAATAGAGTTTTATCGAAACACAGCCACGCCCACTCATTTAAATATTTTCTATGCTGCTTTTTACTACAACATCAAGTTGAGAAGTTGCAACAGATACTATCTGGCCTGCGAAACCTAAAATATTTATTATCTCGGGCTTTACAATTGTCAACCACCCAGCCTAGTACTGGACTGTGAAGAAGGCTGAGCGCCAAAGAATTGATGCTTTTGAACTGTGGTGTTGGAGAAGACTCTTGAGAGTCCCTTGGACTGCAAGGAGATCCAACCAGTCCATTCTGAAGGAGATCAGCCCTTGGATTTCTTTGGAAGGAATGATGCTAAAGCTGAAACTCCAATACTTTGGCCACCTCATGCCAAGAGTTGACTCATTGGAAAAGACTTTGATGCTGGGAGGGATTGAGGGCAGGAGAAGAAGGGGACGACAGAGGATGAGATGGCTGGGTGGCATCACTGACTCGATGGATGCAAATCTGAGTGAACTCCAGGAGTTGGTGATGGACAGGGAGGCCTGGCGTGCTGTGATTCATGGGGTCGCAAAGAGTCGGACATGACTGAGCGACTGAACTGAACTGAAGTGAACAGCCTATACCTACACAATAAGGAACTCTGGCTAATTTGCATAGCAGGGTTTCAGAATTGCTGTGTATCAGTGACAGAATTGGACCATAAAGAAGGCTGAGCACCAAAGAATTGATGCTTTCAAATTGTGGTGATGGAGAAGACTCTTTGAGTGTACCTTGGACAGCAAGAAGATCAAACCAATCAATCCTAAAGGAAATCAACCCTGAATACTCATTGGAAGGACTGATGCTGAAGCTCCAATACTTTAACCATCTGATGTGAGGAGCCAACACATTGAAAAAGGCCTGATGCTGGGAAAGATTGAAGACAGAAGGAGAAGGGGGCAACAGAGGATGAGATGGTTGGATGGCATCACTGACTCAATGGACAATGAATCTGAACAAACTCTGGAAGATAGCCAAGGACAGGGAAGCCTGGTGTGCTGCAGTCCATAGGGTTACAAAGACTCGCACATGACTTAGCACGTGAACAATAGTGACTGCAATGCGCCTGTCATTCTTACCTTTTTCAGATGGGAGTGCTTATTGAATTTATTCTGTTCCTGTTAACATGGTTGGAAAGCAAATAACTTGTCTCTCTATTTCATAAATGTCTCAGTCAATAGAAGCCATATTAGGATTTGTTATAACTGCAAGATCTTAGATGTCAAAACTGGTGTAGAGAAGGTAAGTAATCTAAAAGTGTTGGGATGGGGATAAGTATATTTTGTGTACAAGAGAACAATGAATAAGAGGCCAGATTGTGATGGCTTATCTTACTCACTTTCCTTCCCCTCCTACTGTGGGTATTATAACCTTCCTCATTGCATGGGTTTGGCCTTGTGGCTTGTTTTAGCCAAAGGACTATGGCCAGGCATGGTAGGAACAAGGACTTTCAATGTGCTTATGTGGTTCATCCTAGATCTTGTATTTCACTGATCTGCCATGAGAAGAGCCTCTTCTTCTATTTGGTCTTCAGAATAAACACAACATGGAACAGATGTGAACACAAAACACAGGATTAAGTTAAATACAGCCAACCTGAGGCCAAAAGCAGAGCCTCCCAGGCAAAGCCAGGCTAAACTTGTTGGCCACAGTTAATCTGCAGACATGTAAGTGACAGCATACATAATCTGTTGCGAGCCACTGAGCTTTAAGGTGGCTTATTGCACAGCATTACCGTCACAGTCACTGACTGATACACAGGGCTCTATAAAACGATGAGATCTCTAGAATCTCGTAAATTGAACTTTAATTCTGAAATTAACTTCAGTTCAAATCCCAGATCTGCCATTCACCTGCTATTTAATTGGAGGAAGCCATGACTTTCTTGGTGGTCCACTGGTTAAGGCTCTGTGCTTTCAATGCAGGAGGCATGGGCTCAACTCCTAGTTGGGGAACTAAGATTCCACATGCTGCATGGTGTGGCCAGATTTTTTTTTTAATTGATTGGAGAAGGTCACTATATCTTTCTGAGTCTTGGGGTGGGGAGGTCATTATAATAAGGATGCTGCTACTGCTAAGTCGCTTCAGTCATGTCTGACTCTGTGTGACCCCATAGACAGCAGCCCACCAGGCTCCCCTGTCCCTGGGATTCTCCAGGCAACAACACTGGAGTGGGTTGCCATTTCCTTCTCCAATGCATGAAAGTGAAAAGTGAAAGTGAAGTTGCTCAGTCGTGTCCAACTCTTAGCGACCCCATGGACTGCAGCCTACCAAGCTTCTCCATCCATGGGATTTTCTAGGCAAGAGTACTGGAGGGGGGTGCCATTGCCTTCTCTGATAACAAGGATGAGAATAACCTAAATCAAAGGGTCATTATGATATTAAGTAAGATGATAAACAAGTATATTTTATAATTTCAATAAAAGATACAAATACAAGATATTTTTATAATTAACTTCAGTTCATATAAAGCAGCCCTGATTTTTATTTCAATAGAGAGAAGGAGTTATGCCATTTCTGTACTCTGACCCTGAGAAGTGGCCATGCTAACTCATAAAAGATACGTATCTGTAAGCTGTTAGCACTGTGATGTTTTAATAATTCTTTCTTGATCTTGTTTATGTCATTTTCTGATTTTTCTCTAATCTCAGTTCAGTTGCTCAGTCATGTGTGACTCTTTATGACCCCATGGACTGCAGCACACCAGGCTTTCCTGTCCATCATCAACTCCCAGAGCTTGCTCAAACTCATGTCCATAGAGTCGGTGGTGCCAACCAACCATCTTATCCTCTGTCATCCCCTTCTCCTCCTGCCTTCTCCTCCCAGCTTCAGTCTTTCCCAGCTTCAGGGTCTTTTCCAATGAGTCAGTTCTTCACATCAGGTGGCCAAAGTCTTAGAACTTCAACATCAGTCCTTCCAATGTATGTTCAGGACTGATTTCCTTTAGGATGGACTGGTTGGATCTCCTTGCTGTCCAAGGGACTCGCAAGAGTCTTCCATAATTTCATAAGAAAAAAACAAACAAATATAAAAATTTTAAATTGATTATGCAACCCAAGCCTAACACTTCCAAGCCCGTTTCCTTTCCCCACCCCCTACATGAGGAACACACAATGCCACTGACAGCAGCAATCTAACTACTAGACTAAAAGAAGGTTCTCTGAGCCCTTGTCCTTCCCTTACTGCACAGTGAGCAAAAAATCAGAATGTTCTCCTTTGTGTACCATCTGCAAACCACTGCAAAGCCCAACCCAGCAGAGAAGGAACCTCCATCAGAAGTAAAAGCCCACATTAAATTATGTCCACCAAATTGTTTTCCATGGACTCCAGTGTGCCACACAAGCAGAGTGTGGGGTATCACAACTCCATTATTTTACTCATGTCAAAATGTTTTTCCTTTCCAAAGTGCTGAAGGGAAGGGCAGAGGTTTCCTAGAAATGGCTCTAAAGTGTCTCACTGCTCCCGAGAGAAACGAGTGATGAGGACGCAGACACTGCCCACCAGGAGAGGGGGAAAGGTCAAATCAATAAGGCTGACAATATCCATTTGTTCCTCAAAGACAGCCAACGAAGGTATCTGGGGAGGATTATTTGAGGAATAAATCTACCCACACTGGTTCTCTTGATCCCTCCAGCCAAAGTAGCATAACCCACTAGAAATCAGAACACACCTCTCAGCTCATTTGCTGACAAAGCACCCAAGCTGGGCAATAACACCACGGAATGCAACCACTGATCAGATCAGCATAGCGCAGAGTGCTGTGGGCATGGGGTGCGGACACCTCATGGGAAGGGCTTTGAGGAAAGGAGAGAACGGCCCCCCAGGGGAAGTCAGACACCTGTGAGCAGAGTCCTTCCTAAGGCAGAACAATTATGGCAACCACCACAGGGCTAACTTCTGAGAGGTGCTGTCCTGCTGTGGACACCTAAGGGTACAGAAGTGAACAAGCAGAAGGGGAAGCAGCAGCAGAAATGGTGGTCCTGCCAGCTAGTCCTCATGATGATCCCAAACTAATGATAGGAGATAGAGCACTCAGGTTACTCATTCCCCCTACAGACATTTCTTGTCTACCTACCACTTGCTTGCACCGTGCTACTTACTGCTGAGTATGCAAAGATAAATCAGAGACAGTTCCGGCTCTTAAAGTTATGTGTTCCATCGTGCCTAGCATATCACAGAGGCCCAATAAGTTTTCACCAAGTATTACCTTAGCCTTCAGCTCTGTGTAGCCTCTATTCTCTGCCTTTCAAGATACTTTCTTACATTGTTCTATTGTTGTTTAGTCATTAAGTCTGACTCTTTTGTGACCCAGTAGACTGTAGCAGGCTCCTCTGTCCATGGCATTTCCCAGGCAAGAATACTGGAATGGGTGGCCATTTCTTTCTCCAGGGGATCTTCCTGACCCAGGGACCAAACCCATCTCTCCTGAATTGGCAGGTGGATTCTTTACCACTGAGCCACCAGGAAGCCCACCTATTATACTGCTCTGAATTTTAGTTACTGTTGCATAATTTATTCCCCCAGTGACACAATAGGATTGCTGAATACAGGATCCATACGTTCTTGTCATTGCATCTTCTCAATAAATAGTGACTGAATGAATGTGTTATCCTAATTGGTGGGTCACCACCCACTGCCAGCAGCAGAAAAGGGTGGAAGGCCTAGGGTTTGTAACTGCAGGAGAAAGCGTTCTGTGTTTGGAGTCAGGAGTCCTGCCTTCTAGCAGAAGCTGCTGTCACCAGCTTGCTGAGAGACTGTGGACAGCTGCCTGAGAGCCTCGGCTCAGCTGGAAAAAATGGTAGTTGATGGTGGTAGATGATTTCTAAGGTAGCTTCCTCCTTAAGCATCATCACCTTAATCGTAGATCACAGATGACATTCCCTGAGGACATGGCATGTTCTAGCACTGTGTAAGAACTTTGCCTGCATTATGTCATGTAGTCCTCAGGATAACCTTTTGGGGAGCTATGATTATCCCTATTCAGATAAAGAAAGGAAGCCTGGGGAGGGTAAGGAAGGACTGGGGATTGGAACCCAAATCTGACCAACTTGCAAACCCACTTACAACCACTAAGCCAATCCGAAACCACTTCCACAGTCACACTTAAGCCCGTTGGGTGCCCTTAGAGCCATCATTTCTTTTCCTGAACAGCTTCCTTTTCTATCATAGCAAATTTTTTAGAAAATTGCTAGACACCCTTTAGTGGAGAGAGGCACAGTGAGCAGACTTTGCGTACCTCCCATGGGTAGACAGTGAGTTTCCATAGGCTCACTGGTGAAGCTGCAAGGAATCCGACAACAGGAGGAGAAACCCAGCAAAGAGTTACAGGGGGTTCCAGCCTTGGCCCAGGTACAAAGCCGTTTAAGCCACATTTGAGAATTCGTCAGAGAAGACCTGCGTGTGTGCTCAGCTGTGTCCGACTCTGAGACCCCATGGACTGTAGCCCACCAGGCTCCTCTGTCCATGGGATTCTCCAGGCAAGAACACTAGAGTGGGTGGCCATTTCCTCCTCCAGGAGATCCTCCCAACTCAGGGATCAAACCCACTTTTCCTGCACTGGCAGGCAAATTATTACTCCTGAGCCACCTGGGAAGCCCATCAGAGAAGGCAAGAAAAAAGAAAAAAATATATTGCTTGGTTGAAAGAACTTTGCAGAGTTTTAAAGACTGTGGCTGAACTCCAGACCCACCTGACAGATTCTTCTCTTCATTCTTCCCCATATTTAAAGCATGGAGGGAGGAGAGGTTGACTCTCCAACAGACAACAGGGCTACAAGTTCCAACCAGGTTCAGGAAAACATGGTACCTCACCCATGAACCTCCAAATACCCAAAGTGTAGCAGTACTCAATGGCACCAATCAGAGAACTGGGGACAGAATAAAACAAAGACTTCCTTAAAAGAACATATTTTTATAAGGAGACAGCAAATAAAATAAAGTCCTAAACCTCTTTTAAAGCAGTACCCCAATTTTTTAATGATAACAACAGTGAGATCCCCAAAGTCACAGATAACTAAACACATGCTACTGAAAGGAGAAATTAGCAGAAAACACAGTTCATATTTAGAAAGTAAAAGATACTGAGGAATTTGGCAGGAGGAAAGTGTGGGATTCATTAACTGCCTGCACACAAAAGGGCCTCTCTGCTAAATCAAATGACCTTAAACCCATGGCAGGAAAAAAATCTAAGAGGATGAGATTTAGAGGAAGATAGATGGGTTTTTAATTGTTTCAAAGACAAACTTACGAGTGGAAATCCAGGGAGTTTGTGGAGGGGGGTATGTGAGAGAGAGAGAGAGAGGCTTTCTTGGTGACAAAAAATAGAAACCAGTGGCACAAGGCCGCTGTGTTCTCACAGTGAGAGGAAGTCCCATCACATCTCCTAATAAGCAGCACCGTGAGCCTTCCTATTAGTCCTGGGCAAAGGATCTTCCAGATATGTCTAAATCCAAACCACACAAAAGGATCCAGGGCACAGAAAGGCAGTCTGCTCGGAGGCAAACTGACATTTTTCATGCTTAAATTTCTAATTCCCTCCTCCTCCATCCCCACCCCCACTTTGAAACGCTGAATTGTTCAAACAGTGGGCACGTTAGAAAAACAGGCACGTGGAGACGTAGATTTGTCCCCAGAGAGCACAGCCCACCTGCCTTCGCAGCCCTCCTGGGAGCTCCGCTGCCCACCTCCACCCAGCTGGGCCCTGCCACCACCACCCCCTGCCCTCGTTCCTCTTCTGAGGTGGGTCCCTAGCACACTCTGCCAGACCACCTCGTCTTCGGTTGACCTGAAACACCCTCTGTTGACGCAGCCTCCCTAATCCTGGTCCATAAGCCTGTCTCGGGTCTGCCAGGCACAGCCAGGTGTTCTCTCAGCCCCCAGCACCCCTGCAACACCCAGCCAAGAGTGTGAGGCCATTTTGAATTGCTTCCTTGGCTGCCTCTAAAAACAGCTGCTTTCTATCTCCCGCTCTCAGAAAAGCATAACCCATCCACAGCTTCAGATTGTAAATGGAGTGTATCAGAAGTAAAATTCTACACCAAGTATGTGAATGGAGGAGGCTGGGTCTCCAGGAGACCTTGTACGTTTGCCCCGGTCCTTACGATGGCATCTTGATGTTTCTAAAAACCTATGAAGAGACTGAATGGATGAGTAGAAGTGGAGATGGGAGGAGGAGAGGGAGAGAGAAAGACAGGGAGAACGGGAAGAGAGAGGGAGGAAGAGGAAAGAAAGGCAGGTGCCCTAAGGGGCTGATAAGATTTCCCGACTTGACACACGACCTTACTTTGAGCACAGTAACACTGCCACCTAGAGGCTGACGAGCGCCTTCCTGCACTTGTACACCCGTATACGAAGACATCTTTTATTTGTATAAGTAAGCTTGTTGCGTGCGTGCTAAGTCACTTCAGTCTTTCTGACTCTTTGCAACCCCATGGACTGTAGCCTACCAGGCTCATCTGTCCAAGGGATACTCCAGGTAAGAATAATGGCGTGGGTTGCCATTTACTCCTCCAGGAGATCTTCCAAACCTAGGGATCGAATCTGCATCTCTTACTTCTGCACTGGCAGGGGGGTTCTTTACCACTGGTGCCACCTGGGAAGCCCCAGTAAGCTTGTTTACGGAGCTCTTAAAGGGGTGGTAGATGATGGCAGGGTGGGAAGTACCATTAAGAACTTCCACTTCTAACCATTTCAAAGCGGCTGATATTTATTAGGCACCTACTATGTGCCAGGCACTGAACAAAGTCCCAAGAACATAAGCACAGATGAGACATTCCCCTCAAGGATGCTCAAGCATCTCAGTA
The DNA here is from genome assembly GCF_032405125.1 of Capricornis sumatraensis. Taxonomy (NCBI): domain Eukaryota; kingdom Metazoa; phylum Chordata; class Mammalia; order Artiodactyla; family Bovidae; genus Capricornis; species Capricornis sumatraensis. The sequence goes on from NC_091082.1 coordinate 66,420,943, forward strand.
TAAGGAGAAGACAGGCATGCAGAGAAATAATTCAGACTGTGAACATGACCATTACGTTCAAAAACACTGTGCTAACTGTATGCTGCTGCTGCTAAGTCGCTTCAGTCGTGTCCAACTCTGTACGACCCCACAGACGGCAGCCCACCAGGCTCCCCCGTCCCTGGGATTCTCAAGGCAAGAACACTGGAGTGGGTTGCCATTTCCTTCTCCAATGCATGAAAGTGAAAAGTGAAAGTGAAGTCGCTCAGTCATGTCTGACTCTTAGCGACCGCATGGACTGCAGCCTACCAGGCTCCTCCGTGCATGGGATTTTCCACGCAAGAGTACTGTATGGGTGACATTAATTCTGACCAGAGCTGTTAAGGCCGGAGCAGGGTCTGGAGAGAATTCAAGAAAGAGATACAGATGAGTTAGGTCACAGGAAATTTGGACAAGTGAGCAGGAACTCCAGGGAACCACTCAACTAGGCACAAAGAAGGACACTAATGATACCCAGTTTGACAGGATGACAGGAGATATAGATATTACCTGCAGATCACCGGAGAGGTGACAAAGGCCAGAAAGATGGGTTCAGCCAAATTGCAGATGGTTTTGAATGCTAGGCTGAAGAGCATGCGTTTTTCTAGTCGCACGAGGACAGGACTCTGTAGCTGCTTTATTGACTCTGCTATACCCAGCACGAATAGAGCATTTGGCAATTAGCAGTTGCTCAATTCACACCTGAGGAATAAGTGACTATAACAAGAGGCCAATGAAGAGTTTGAATAAAGAGAACAACAGGAGGAGATCCATGTTTCTGGCAAATGAGATGACCTCAAGAAGAGTGGACTGAGAGAGGAATGGAACAGGAGGAAAAAGTCCTCACTAGACACTGACTTCTAAAGTCCAGGTAGTGTAGATGTGACCTGAGGCACAGCAGAGGGACTGGACAGACTGGGATGGCTATGAGCAATTCCGCTGAAGCAGAGTCCAGAGGTCTTCAACACAAATACCCAGTGTTGAGCCTGGGTGATGCACCTAGACAAGGTGGAGAAGGCAAAAGGAGGAACAAAGTTAGGGAGAAGCTAATGAGTTTAGTTTGAGAGATGGAATATTTCCATTTCTGGGAGTATAACCAAGTGGAGGTGGCTAAAGGCAGTTTAGAAAAAGTATGAAGCTCTTTGTACATACATACCCTGTACATGCGCAGACTTGCACACACTCCCCTGAACTGAATGCTACTGGCCTTTCTCTTTCATCATAGCCTTAGAGACAAGCTGAGCCTGTAACAACCTTGACACTGAACTGCAGTCTGTGCTTCGGTAGAGCCAGAGGCTGGAGGGAGCACCCTCTGTTTCCATATGGAAAATGGGGATTGTTATAAGGATTGAGTGGGCTAACCTAGGTAAAGTGCTTAGCCCAGCATCTGGCATAAAATAAATACACAGCATTGGTCATAATCTAATCCACCATTACGACATGGTAGGAAGACTAGTGGCTTAGCAGCTCAGATGGTAAAGAATCTTCCTGCAATGCAGGAGACCCAGGTTCAATCCCTGGGTGGGGAAAATCCCCTGGAGAAAGGAATGACAACCATCTCCAGTATTCTTGCCTGGAGAATCCCATGGACAGAGGAGCCTGGTGGGCTATAGACCATGGGGTCACAAAGAGTCGGACATGACTTAGCAACTAAACCACCACCACCAGGAAGACTAGAGGGTTAATGGGCAAAGCCTGGCTCACCTCTTTATCATATGCATGACCTTGAATAGGAAACCTGGCCTCTCTGAGTCTCAATTTGCTCATCAAGTAAACAGTTATTGCCATACCTGCCTCATAAGATAAAATGCACATGGGTCAGTTTGTAAATTTGAACTTGCTTTGTAAATAATATGTATGATTTATCAAATGGAAGACTGAGATATAAAAAAAAATCTCTGAATTCCTTCACAGTATTAGGGTTCTACGTAAGCATATATCTTTTTAACACCACTTGACCTAAAGAGATTCTTTTCTGCCCCCACTTAGCAAGAAATTCTTCACTTGCCATCTGTATATATTGCAGACATGCTTTCATCACAACACATTTCCTTTGTCCCATTTCAACTGAGATTTAAAAAGTCATCTTTGAAACTCCCCAGCTGGTGGAACCACTAGGGAATCAAAGCACATTTGTTCTCTCTTCTGCATATCTGCCACCCACATGGGTGACCAATTAAACTCACGCTGTTCATCTGAATTGATAGGAAACAGGATATTATCATGGGGCTTTCCTAGTGGCTCAGTGGTAAATAACCTGCCTGAAGATGCAGAAAACTCAGGTTTTATCCCTGGTCCAGGAAGATCCCCTGGAGAAGGAAATGGCAACCCACTCCAGTATTCTTACCTGGGAAATCCCATGGAAAGAGGAGCCTGGCGGGCTACAGTTCATGGGGTCGCGAAGAGTTGGACATGACTTAGCGACTAAATAACAGCAACAAGAGTATTATCAACTTCTGACTCATGAAGAGTTTTCCATTTGCTCTTTCCCCCGTCAGTTCCTTCTGGAACATTCCTGCAATGAAAGGCCATGACCCTGGGCACTTCTGGGTATAGACTTGTGGCCATTAACCCACCTCTGCATCTGTGTTTAGGTGAGAAGTAATCATGGAGGTCACTGGGAGGGAACTGAGGGAAATGGAATAGGATGTGACTGTCTTCACCCTGATTTATAGCCCAATAAGGAAGTCATTTCACAAAGTACCTGAACATAAACCATTGAGCTTCAAATTAATCCCATTCAGGACCAGGCATTCACCACTCTGTAAGATGCTCGTCCCACCCATGGGCAGAGTGAATCAATCCATAGAAGCTGCTTCGGTGTCATCAGTAGAAGCCTACCTCCCAAGCACCCCCACTCACTGCTCTCAGAGCTGCCGCTGGCTCTGTCAGAATGAACCCCTATTCCCCACAGCCTTCTCTAAGCTCAGTGGCCCTCATTCCCCCAAGGTGTCCTCATCTGATGTATTTTGCCTCCTCATCTCAATTCTAAATAAAAACCACATCTACAAAATTATTTGAGATCTCGTTGTTATCTAGCAAACCCCAGCTGGTTTTGCTGTGGATTAACCTTCAAAGGCACCAAAATTTTATTTTCATGATTACTAAGTAGCCTTTTTCCAAGAAGGCAGCATCTCCATGTGATATTTTCTGAGCTGTAACAGGCTTGGGGTGATTGATAAACTAGTTGACACTGCCACAGTCCCTCCGAGGCGGACAACCATGACCACAATTTATAGGTGAAGGTTTGAGGCATTCTCAACTTCAGCCAACTGTAACAGCGACTTCCCCTCTATTTCCTAGTTCTGCTGTGGCACCTTCCTGGTAGTTTGGTCCTAGAGACATGGACTCAACCTCAAAGGCTCCTTCTCCATTTCTCACACAACCAGTGATCCCTCCTCTTCATCACTTCTTCACCTTGCATCTTCTCCACATTCACTGCTTTTCATTTTGACTGTTGCCACATACCTCTGCTCAAGCCCTTCTTGTGTTCAGAAACACTGAATGATTTCCAAGTAGCCTGATCAAAAGAATATAAAATCCTGAACATAGTCCTTAATGTTCTCCAAAATCTAGCTAAGCACCATCTTTCTAGCCTAGTCTCCTGCTATTCTCTGCATTGGTCAGGGTTCCACCAGAAATAGATGGCACACACACTAAAGGGTTCAACTACAAAGAATTCAGTCAGGGGACTGTTTATGCAGGTACAAGTAGGGATTAGGGAACCAGCAAGGGAAGGTGAGGGCTTTCCTGGTAGCTTAGCTGGTAAAGAATCCAGCTGCAATGCAGGAGTTCAGTTCAGTTCAGTCGCTCAGTCGTGTCCAACTCTTTGAGACCCCATGAATTGCAGCATGCCAGGCTCCCTGTCCATCACCAACTCCCGGAGTTCACTCAAACTCATGTCCATTGAGTCGGTGATGCCATCCAGCCATCTCATCCTCGGTCGTCCCCTTCTCCTCCTGCCCCCAATCCCTCCCAGCATCAGAGTCTTTTCCAATGAGTCAACTCTTCGCATGAGGTGGCCAAAGTATTGGAGTTTCAGCTTTAGCATCATTCCTTCCAAAGAACACCCAGGACTGATCTCCTTTAGAATGGACTGATTGGATCTCCTTGCAGTCCAAGGGACTCTCAAGAGTCTTCTCCAACACCACAGTTCAAAAGCATCAATTCTCCGGTGCTCAGCTTTCTTCACAGTCCAACTCTCACATCCATACATGACTACTGGAAAAACCATAGGCTTGACTGGACGCAATGCAGGAGATCCCAGTTCAGTTCCGGGGTAGGGAAGATCCCCTGGAGAAGGGATAGGCTACCCACTCCAGTATTCTTGGGCTTCCCTGGTGGCTCAGGCAGTAAAGAATCCACCGTCAATTCCAGAGACCTGGGTTCAATCCCTGAGTTGGGAAGATCCCCTGGAGGAGGGCATGGCAACCCACTCCAGTATTCTTGCCTGGAGAATCCCCATGGACAGAGGAGCTTGGTGAGCTGCAGTCCATGGTGTTGCAAAGAGTCAGATACAACTGAGCGATTAAGCACAGCACAGCACACAAGGGAAGGTGAATCCCGCAGGGACCAGGAATCAGTGAGAAGCCATAACTGCCCCTAGGCCTGAAGGAGCAAGAGTAGGAATGGTATTACCAGATCCCTGGGCGAGCTGACGCTGAAGAAAGGTGAGCTGTGACACAAGTCTCACTAGAGGACTGAGGGACTGCAGTTCTGCCAGAACCTCAGCCAGCTTGGGAGCGGGAGGAAGGAGGGAAGAAAATAAACAACCTGACTTCTCCTCATTCCCAACCTCTGATGGCTTGCTGGGCCTTCTATTGGTTAATTCCAACAGCAAAGCACAGACCGAGGGAGCCCATACGACTGGACCACAGAAGTCAGCCTCCTGGGGTGCAGAGCAAGGACAAAAAAGGCAAAGAATAGATTTTAAAAAAAATAGGTACTGAAGGCATCAAAAGAATAACCCCTACACTCCTCACCTGCATCCTATCTTGGGCCAAATACACGAGCTTATGATTTCCTGATGGCATACACAATTCCCTGATCTTGTGTCTTTGTTCACGCCACCTCCTCTCTTTATGATGCCCTTCCCTGCAGAGGAGATCTGCTCAGGGTCATTTGAGAGTCACTGAGGGTTATATATTCACTTACGAGGTTTTTGCTGCATGCCTGGTACACAGGGACATATTTGGTGGAATGAAGGATAGAGAAGAGCACAGCCTCCGCAGGCAAAGCCCCAAAGGAGGGGCTCATCAACGAGGCGGGATGCTCGAAGATATCCCCACAGGCCTTCCACACACTCTGTTCATAAAAGCAAGGAGAAGCCAGCTCTGGAAATGGAATTGCAGGCTCGTGTGTGATGATATCTGCCATAGGCAGCTGGGAGGCAAAGCTTGACGTCGGCAGCACCTCTCATGCCACGGTCAGGGGCTCATGTCAGGACCACTAGGGAAAGAGGGGCTTCAGTGCCTGCATCCTCCTGGGCCAAGCCCCCTGCTTCTGCTGCCCAGGCTCCTGAGTCCTTAGAACTGATCTGTGGAACAGTAAGGCCAGCTCTGCACGTCACGATTCTTTTCAGAGTAAAGGTTCTCCTCCCCACACAGTTCTTGGCTTTTCTGGAAGGAAAGAAAAGGAGAGTCAACCCGGAGTGAATTCCTTGTAGCTGGCTATTTGTAGGCAGCAGATGCAGCCAGGAGCACACACAGCATATTTGTCTAAAAGCTGCTACCAACACATAAAGGCGGGGGCCCCTGCTTCTACCTCATCAGGGCCACCTTGAAAGATGGGGCTTGGTTTCTAGCCTTCAGGGGGACACTAAAGCCACATTTGCTTCCAAGGAGGGTAAGTGAGGCCAGGCGGGGTGGAAGGGGGTGGAGGGGAAATTCAAGTATTCTGATGGATCTAGAAAGCTGGTAAATATCCCTGCTATGATGCAAAACACTTTCAGAGAAACCTCGGCAGGGCTCAGGAAGAAGCTTCTCACTGGTGCAATCCAGGAACTTTTGCACTTAGCCTGGCAAAGCAGTAAAGAACATGGACTCTGAAACCAGACTAAATGTTTTCAGATCCCATCCCCATTAACTAGCTGTGTGACCTTGGGCAATTGGGTACTCTCTCTGTGCCCCTCTGTTGGGAGGCTGAAATAAATCCATATTAAATAAATAGCACAGAGTAATAGCTCTCAAGAAAAATATCTTTGTTTTCAGATGAAGATGATGGGGTGAAAGTTTGGTTACATAATTTGCCCAAGGTCATTCAGCTAGTAAGTTCTAGAGTTTAGATTTGAAGAGTAGCTATAGGTATATCTAAAGATAAATTCATACTTACAGCTATTGAGCAATGCTATGAAGAAAATGAGACACTCACAGTGCGCAGTGGAGGGCTCTCCTCAGAAGGGTGGTCTTGGTTACCAAGCTGGGACTTGAAGCAAGAGAGCAATCAGACACACAAAAAGCAAAGGGAGAAAATTCCAGGCAGAGAGAATGGCACAAGAAGAGATGCTGAAGAGCCAAAGAGAAGGTTGGAGTGACTGGAACGGGGTGATTAAGGAAGAAAGGAGAGTGGGAAGAGCAGGCAGGACTCAGATCATGGTAAGACCTCAGTTCAGTTCAGTTCAGTCGCTCAGTCGTGTCCAACTCTTTGCGATCCATGAATCACAGCACGCCAGGCCTCCCTGTCCATCAGCATCTCCCGGAGTTCACTCAGACTCACATCCATCGAGTCCGTGATGCCATCCAGCCATCTCATCCTCGGTCGTCCCCTTCTCCTCCTGCCCCCAATCCCTCCCAGCATCACAGTCTTTTCCAGTGAGTCAGCTCTTCGCATGAGGTGGCCAAAGTACTGGAGTTTCAGCTTCAGCATCATTCCCTCCAAAGAAATCCCAGGACTGATCTTCAGAAGACCTCACAGTCCATTAAAAAGATCTCAGATCCAAATGCAACAGGACGATGCTAAAGGGCCTTAAAAGGAAGGGCAAAGCAATCTGAATGTTTCTATGTGGGAGCCTTGAATGAAAGCACTGAGACTCTTAAAAACAACTCCATAGTGTTCAGTGGCTTATACCAGGGACAGGTCAAGCTTATTGTAGACTAGGGATGGGCCTTGTGATCAGTACAGAATAAAAGCATCACTAACATCCCAGCCTGAACTTGATATAGGTAAAATTTTTATGTGTTTTCCATCATCACCATCATCATCATTGTTCTTGCCATCATTATCAAATCATAGGCAAAGGTGAAAGTTACCCTGTGTTAGTCATGACTCCATTCAAATTCCCAGACAGAGATCCCCGCCATTCCCAGTATCACAGCCAACGCACAGTGTTCCAGCCACAATCCACACAGAAACACATAAACAAACCCTGACTGTAGAGGCTAGAAACAGTGTAGGTATCAACAGCCCCAAGCACAGACAGAGGGATGACGACCTAGAGTAATCATGGGAGTTGTGTGTTACATACAACCATTTATCAAATTCCTTCTGCCTGCATTGTCAAAGAAGGACCATCAGCACCCACTGCCCCATTCCCTCTCCATCTGAATGCTTGATGCATCACTACATTCATTCATACACCAAACACGACTAAATGAATCTCCTGTATCCCCTGTATCAGCTGTTAGGGAAATATTAAGACAAATGAAAAATCATCTTTGTCCTCAAGGAGCTGAAGTCTCTTTACAGACAACTAAAAAGGCAATAATGCAATGTGACTGGACTTCAAGTACCAGGGAGAACAAGCTGCTGAGGAAGCACTTAGGATGGACACTAAACCCAGGGGCACAGAGAAGGAAGGTGGGGAGATGAAAGAGGGTGGGGCAGTGTATACAGGACCAGACTGCACTTCTGGGGCACACAGGGAACTGAAGGCACTCAGAGTGATTCAAGATCAACATCAAGGACTTCCCTGGCAGTCAAGTGGTTAAGACTCCATGCTTCCAATGCAGAGGGTGTGGGTTCAATCCCTAGTCAGGGAACTAAGATCCTACATGCTGCATGGCGAAAACAGTCATCAAAATGGTGTTAAAGGGACATAGGGGGATACACATCAGGAAGAAGCTTAGGTTATGCTAAGAAATTAGGGACTTCTTCCAGATGCTATGAGAAGCCATTAAAGATTATAAGGGAGTGCATGACGGTCGCATTGCACTTTCTGTGTGCGGTGTGATGAGCAATGTAGAAGGGGGAGGGCTGGAGGCAGGAAAGCCAGGGAAGAGTCTACTCTGGTTCAGAGCATTAGCAGGGTATGTGCAAAGGCAGGAACAAAGGGGTAGAAAGAAGGAGGGCCAGTCACTGAGGTAAGAGCAGGGGAGACTCCATGGGAGATTATGACTAAATGAATTTGGTGGGAAGACAGAAAAAGAAAGGTTAGAGTTTCCTTCCTTGTATGGGACAAGAGGCTATATGAAAAAGATCCTGGATGCCACTCTAGGGAGTCTGAACCTGACATAGACAGTATCAGGAAGACACTAAATGATTTCGAGCAGAAGACAGACCATGGCTATAGCTTAATATGTTTAATATACCAACAACTATAATACAGGTTGGAGGAGAGACCCTGGAAGGTAGATGATAAGTATGTGCACACTCAGTCACTACGTCATGTCCGACTCTTAGTGACTCCATGGATTGCAGCCTGCCAGGCTCCTCTGTCCATGGGATTTCCCAGGCAAGAATACTGGAGTGTGTTGCCATGTCCTTCTTCAGGGGATCTTCCTAATCCAGGGATCAAACCTGCATTTCCTACATTGGCAAGTGAGTTCTTTACCACGGAGCCATCTGGGAAGCCTGAGAAGACAAATAAGAACTCTTTTATGATGGCTTACTAAGTGGGAAGAATTAAGGGTCTGAGCCAGGGATATAACCATGTCACGAAAAATATGAAAAACAATGGGGTGTAGGGGGAGAACAAGCAAGTTTCTTGAAAGGAATGTGATCAAGAGAAGGGTTGAAGCACTCTTCACCTTGACAAGGTCATCGTCATGCTCAGGCTCAGTCGTGTCCCTTTAATTTCTGAGACAGAGGAAAGCAGAGTGAAGCAGAGATGAGAAGTAACTTCCACATGGACCAGAGCAAACCTGGAGAATCCATATTTGCCCTGATCTACTCAGGCACATCAGTAACCACGGAGATCCAGCTGAGAATCAGTTCAGTTCAGTTCAGTTGCTCAGTCGTGTCCGACTCTTTGCGACCCCATGAATCGCAGCACGCCAGGCCTCCCTGTCCATCACCATCTCCCGGAGTTCACTCACACTCACATCCATCGAGTCTGTGATGCCATCCAGCCATCTAATCCTCTGTCGTCCCCTTCTCCTCCTGCCCCCAATCCTTCCCAGCATCAGAGTCTTTTCCAATGAGTCAACTCTTCGCATGAGGTGGCCAAAGTACTGGAGTTTCAGCTTCAGCATCATTCCTTCCAAAGAAATCCTAGGGCTGATCTCCTTTAGAATGGACTGGTTGGATCTCCTTGCAGTCCAAGGGACTCTCAAGAGTCTTCTCCAACACCACAGTTCAAACGCATCTACTCTTCGGCGCTCAGCCTTCTTCATAGTTCAACTCTCACATCCATACATGACCACTGGAAAAACCATAGCCTTGACTAGACAGACCTTAGTCGGCAAAGTAATGTCTCTGCTTTTGAATATACTATCTAGGCTGGTCATAACTTTTCTTCCAAGGAGTAAGCGTCTTTTAATTTCATGGCTGCAGTCACCATCGGCAGTGATTTTGGAGCCCAAAAAATTAAAGTCTGACACTGTTTCCACTGTGTTTCCCCATCTATTCCCCATGAAGTGATGGGACCAGATGCCATGATCTTCGTTTTCTGAACGGTGAGCTTTAAGCCAACTTTTTCGCTCTCCTCTTTCACTTTCATCAAGAGGCTTTTTAGTTCCTCTTCACTTTCTGCCATAAGGGTGGTGTCATCTGCATCTCTGAGGTTATTGATATTTCTCCCAGCAATCTTGATTCCAACTTGTGTTTCTTCCAGTCCAGCATTTCTCATGATGTACTCTGCATAGAAGTTAAATAAGCAGGGTGACAATATACAGCCTTGATGCACTCCTTTTCCTATTTGGAACCAGTCTGTTTTTCCATGTCCAGGTCTAACTGTTGCTTCCTGACCTGCATACAGATTTCTCAAGAGGCAGGTTAGGTGGTCTGGTATTCCCATCTCTTTCAGAATTTCCCACAGTTTATTGTGATCCACACAGTCAAAGGCTTTGGCATAGTCAATAAAGCAGAAATAGATGTTTTTCTGGAACTCTCTTGCTTTTTCCAAGATCCAGCGGATGTTGGCAATTTGATCTCTGGTTCCTCTGCCTTTTCTAAAACCAGCTTGAACATCAGGGAGTTCACGGTTCACATATTGCTGAAGTCTGGCTTGGAGAATTTTGAGCATTACTTTACTAGCATGTGCCCTACATTAAAAAGTCACATTGAGGGCAAGTACATAATGCACAACTGTGTGCTCAGTTGCCCAATCTTTGCCTCTCTGAGACCCCATGGGCTGCAGCACACCAGGCTCCTCCGTCCATGAAATGCTCCAGGCAAGAGTACTGGAGTGGGCCACCATTTCCTCCTCCAGGGGAATCTTCCCCGTCCAGGGATGGAACCTGAGTCCCCTGCATTGGCAGGTGGATTCTTTACCACTGAGCCACCTGGGAAGTCTAGATATATAAAGACATATATAAATATTCAGACTCTATTGTTAAGTGAAAAAGCAAGTTACAAACGATGAGCACGATCACCCTGTTTGTTAGAAAAGTGTGTGTGGACTGCACGGTCCACCAACAGACTGTTCACAGTGGCCATCTCTCAGAAGGGGAATTCCAGGTGATATTTATGTTCTTCTAGATGCTTTTTTGTATTTTCTACAATGAACAAGCGTGACTTTTGTAATCAGAAACCCAGCAGAATTTTAAATATATTTGTTAAGCTCATATAGCATGACTGTCTCCCAAAATTGAAGAGAGGGACCTGTTTGGTAAATTATTTTTTCCAGTACATTTATGGTTCTTGAGAAGCAGAGTAGTGTAAATACCCCTGATGGGAAAAGCTGAGGATTCTATTTCAAACCTATATGGTCCCACCATGACCTAGGAGGGCCCTCATTGCTCACCAAAGGGTCTTCTCCAAATCTTTACCCCAATACACAGGGTACTGACTTCAGGTCTCCCTCCCTGGAACTCCACACTGGGGCAGCAACACCCAGCAGGCTGCTGCTGCTGCTGCTACTGGTAAGTCACTTCAGTCATGTTCGACTATGTGTGACCCCATAGACAGCAGCCCACCAGGCTCCCCCATCCCTGGGATTCTCCAGGCAAGAATACTGGAGTGGGTTGCCATTTCCTTCTCCAATGCATGAAAGTGAAAAGTGAAAGTGAAGTCACTCAGTCATGTCTGACTCTTAGCGACCCCATGGACTGTAGCCCACCAGGCTCCTCACTCCATGGGATTTTCCAGGCAAGAGTACTGGAGTGGGGTGCCATTGCCTTCTCCGACCCAGCAGGCTATACATCCCTAAATCCTTCTTCCTCCCTTCCTCTCCAAACATAGCACTGTTTCTTTTTATCTCTCCCCAAGACTCAACCCCAAAACTTCCAGTTCTGACAACCCACTCACCTCTCTTATTTCTGAATTTTCTCTTTCTCAAACTATTACAAACATATCCGTCCCAAATCTTAGTGCAAACAACATATGTGTGTGCTTAGTTGCTTCAGTTGTGTCCAACTCTTTTGACCTCATGGACTGTAGCCTACCAGGCTCCTCTGTCCATAGGATTCTCCAGGCAAGAATACTGGAGTGGGTTGCCATTTCCTCCTCCAGGGGATCTTCCCAACTCAGGGATTGAACCCAAGTCTCTTACATCTCCTGCACTGGCAGGTGGGTTCTTTACCCCTAGCGCCACCTGGGAAGCCCTGGGAATAGCAGACAGACTCAAATAAAAACAGTCAGGTTTCTTTAAAGGGGAAGGGAGGGCCAGAAGGATGTGAGCACATCAATCTAAACCTGCCAGGTTGCATACCCTCATGAGATGTCTTAAAGATCCAACAGAATACAGCACTTGGATGCCAGTCACAAGTCATTGCTTGCAGAGGACTTCCAAAGAAATGAAGGCTCAGGCCTTTTCAGTAGGATGAGTTCTACCTGTTAGTGATGGAGGACAGTGGTGTAGAAACAAACAGGGATGAAAGGGGGAAATCCCTACTGGAAGTTCTGCTGCTCTGTGGAGGAATTTCCCAGGAACTCATGGGACTGGGGCTTCCGGGAGTTTCTCACATTCCTCTGAATAGCCAGCAGTAATAGTAATGCCCTTTGCCCTTCCCTCGTCTAGTCAGCCTCACTGGTCGCTTAAGAGGGGATGTTCCACATATTCTTTATCCATTCATTTGTCAGTGGACATTGAGGTTGCTTCCATGTCCTATTAAGAGCTACTGTAAACAGTGTTGCAATGAACACTGGGGTACATGGGTGTTTCTGAAGAATGGTTTTCTCAGAAGCTGCTGCATAGCTCAGGGAGCTGAGCGCCATGCTCTGTGATAACCTAGAGGATGGGTGGGAGGGAGGCTCCAGAGGGAGGGGATGTATGTCTACATATGGCTGATTTGCCTCACTGCACAGCAGAAACGAACACAACACTGTAGAGTAATTAGACTCCAATAAAGAAAGAAAATAGTTTAAATGATAAAAAGAACGTTCTCTCTTACTCTGCCAGCTCCTCAAAAGCAGGGCCGCTTTATCCTGTGTCTCCCCCAGAGGCTAGTCTTCAATTTTAGAGTTAATGAAATAAGACACAGAAAAGTTAAACACAGTGCACAAGGTCACCCAGTCAGTTTTCATTTTTATTATTTTACTTATCATTCTTTATTCTACTTGTTATTAAACATCTATTATATTGATGAAGCACCTCAGGCCCCAGGGGCTCTGTCCAGGTGCTGTTCTGGGTGCCAGGGAGACAGAGTCCTGCCCTCAAGGGGCTTATAGTCCAGTGATTACAGAGTTGGGATTTGAGTCCAAGACCTCTGACACTTTCTCCTCTAACATATCACTTTTCTTGAATTTGACCTCCTTATTTATGAAAAAAAAAAATCTAGATTTATCAAAATTTTCCAGCTATCTTATGGAAAAATCTTTCACCTCAAAACAATTATTCGTAATTCAAAGCATAAATCATGAAAAGAGTGTCCCTAAATTCTGGGGGAGGGAGCATTACCTGGGGCCTCTTAAAACAAATAGGCTACTTTTTTATTACGTGAGAGAAATCTTAAAACACTAGTAATAATGCCTTAGGTTTATAATAATAGCTTTCTCAGAGTTTCAACCCACAGTATTCCATTTCTTCTCACAATATTGCAAAGACTTTGAACAAAAGTTCAAAGGGGGGATGGGCGAGATATAGAATTTGAAATCATGTGATTAATAAAAATATTAGACTATGTATAAGTTGCCTGATTTCCAGTTTGGCTCTGTCAATCTCAAGAAGAACTTCCTAAAACAAGTATTGACAAGATCATAGGAAAGTAGTACCAAATGCGACCACGTGTGCCATTTAGAAGAACCCCATGCTTTTACAGATGAGAAAACTGAAGCTGTTCAGCCAAGCTGCCATCCCCAGTTCCCAAGCGGTTGCATAATATCCACCATTAAAATTCAGCCCATACTCGGTTGCTGGAAGTCAGGCGATAGGAGAAAGCTATTAGGTGATAAAAGACAAAAGGATATGTCGGAGTTCTGTGATAAACAGGGAAGAAGAAATTAAGAACTGGGGCAGGCCAAAAGAGCACAAGGATGAGGGGCCTGTATTCTGCTGACACTCACAAGATCAAAAAGCAACAGAAGGAAGTCCACTTGACAAGGCTGATAGAGGCTTGGCTGCCAGGCTACCCTCCCAGGCCCTGGCTGAATGTAGTCCAGATAACAAGCAGTGGGGAGACCCCAAGGAAAGCTTTACTCTCCAAGGAATATGTGGTACAGCTAGAAAGTGAACTAGGTTTTAAAACATAAAAAGAAGGAAGAGAAATGTCTGACATGTTCTGATTTCCAGTTTTGTGTTTTTCTAATTCAAGTCAGCCCAGGGCCACCACCCTACACAAATCTAGGCCTCCTTTCACCCATGCAACATGGTGGTCCTAACAAATGTGTGACCGTGAAGAGAATCCTCTCTGTCTCTGATGCAAAATGAGAAGCTCCCCGTGCAGTGTCTATAAAGGGAGCAGCAGAAGAAAGGGTGGAGAGTTGGAAAGGCCAGAGCTGCTGGCTGGGCAGACAGGGGTCTGTGTGACCACAGCCCCACTGGGACTCAGAAAAACAACTCTCATTTAGTCACAGTAACATCCAGAAAGGTAGCCCAACTAATTTAAATCTGTGACTATTAAAAAAAAAAAAAAAAACTCCACTGTAGCTAAAAGTCAGCCTCCCCATCCACCAGATCTTTTAAAAAGAGCTGTTAATAAAGAACAAAACTGAGTGGCTTAAGTTTTATTTCCTTTTACATTTCCTTTCTGGTTGAGGTGTTAATGAGGACGGAAGGCCCAAAGTGCACACAGAGAAGAGATGAAAATGGTCTGGAAAATATGAATTGCATACTCACCCTTCAAACAAGGGAGGGATGATTCTAACATTGGTAAGTGGTAAACACTCTTAGACAGTTCAAAGAGATTCCTTCCAGACAGCCGCGAAGATTATAATGTAAATGAGGGGGGGATGTTAAGTCTCAGTGGAGACCTGGCCTGGGAGTCGGTGGGATCTGCAGTGGGGCCCTGATTCCACCACCTCTCTGCATCTCAGTTGCTTCAGCTATGAAGCAGTGTTAACATTATGGTTTAAAGTTCTAAGATCTTGGATAAAATTCTCCAAAATATGCAATATTGGGTCCTCTAAATAGAATTACAATATAATCAAACATATTTTTCTGGATCTTGTGATGATTAAATGGGAAAAGATCATGTAAATTTATGCTGTGCCAGGTAATATAAGCACTTCATATGCATTAAGTCATTTATTTCTATCAACGACTTTGCCAGGTAGGACGTAACATAATTGCCATTTCACAGATAAGCATGTTGAGGCTTAGAGAAGTTAGTGGATATGACTAAAGTCATACATGTATCAGTTGGTGGAACTGGGACTTGAAACAGATCTGTTCAAGTTCAAAGTCTATGTTAGTAAGCTCTGTGCAACAGAGTCACTACAATGATAGGTGTACAATTTCTGAAACATAATTGATTCTCAATAAATATCAATAATACTTAGATTATCACCCAGCGTGATAAAGTGTTTTAATATAGGTTTAATGAATGGAAAAATAAATGAGCACATAAACTGTATGTCACATGAGGCTGTTACACTGACATCCTAGACTTCCAGTGGCCAATCCTATGCTGCAGTAAATTCAATTACAGGGGGAACTTTAGGACAGTTGCCTTTTCAAAGAGCTGGGATCCAGAGTCTAAGAAACTGTGTCTATCCAAGGACAGAAGTATGGAAGAGCCTCCATAAGGCACAGCAACCACATTAGGCAAGAAAACTGGAGTGGGTTGCCAATTCCTTCTCCAGGGGATCTTCCCAACCCCAGGATCAAAGCCATGTCTCCTGTGTCTCCTGCATTGGCAGGTGGATTCTTTACCACTGAGCCGCATGGGAAGCCCCCAGTGTAGCACAGAAGCACCCATATTATACAGCTGAGCCTTGAAAAATACAAACGTGAATTCACAGGTCTACTTATACTCAATTTTTTTTTTTCCAATGGGAAATACTACATGATCCAGGTTCCATAATCCAGGGTTGCTTGAATCTGCATGTCCCAAGGAACCATGGATAAAAAGAGCTGACTGTAAGTTACCTGGAGGTTTTCCACTGTGGAGAAAATCAGTGCCCCTAACCCCACACTGTTCAAGGGTCAACTGTACTTGGGGACTGAGACTCTGGTTTTGGTAAATCTTAAGAAGAATAAACAGACCAGGAAAGAAATTATCTTAATTTTAATTTTCTGCTCAGCTAATCCAAGAAAGAAAGACAGAGAGAGGGTGAGGGAGGAAAGAAGGAAGCAGAGCTAGAATTCTGATGCGGAATTGCCCTGTGTTCCTTCCTGAAGTTCTTTAGACTCTATGCAGCCACACAAAAGAAAGCCTCTTCAGAACAGGGGTGATATTTAATTAGGTAGGATATGCACTTCATGCACCATGCAAGCAGACAGAATCCTTTCAGAGCTATGATTATAAACTTCACCCCGCATCTCCCACCCCATAGCAATCCCAGCTAACAAACAGGAGAAAGGCTGTCTAAAAGGAAAGAAGCAGGCTTCTTGGCAGCAGGCATCTGTGCAGGCAGCAACCCCTCACTTTCCCAACTGCTGCTTAATCCAGCCTCACCTCTCCCTTCTATCCTCTCTATTGCTGCTGCTGGAGACCTGGGTTGGTTGGTGGTGTTTAATGGCTAAGTTGCGTCCAAGTGTTTTCCATGGACTGTAACCCACCAGGCTCCTCTGTCCACGGAATTTCCCAGGCAAAAATACTGGAGTGGGTTGCCATTCTCTTCTCCTGGCTCAGGGATTAAACCCGCGTCTCCTGCATTGCCCACGTCTCCTGCATTGCCCACGTCTCCTTCATTGCCCACATCTCCTGCACTGCAACCAGATTCTTTTACCACCAAGCCACCAAGGAAGCCTGGAGCCCTGGGTTACAGGGTGCTAAGAGGAACTAAAAAGCCTCTTGATGAAAGTGGAAGAGGAGAGTCAAAAAGTTGGCTTAAAGCTAAACATTCAGAAAACGAAGATCATGGCATCTGGTCCCATCACTTCATGGCAAATGGGGAAACAGTGGAAACAGTGTCAGACTTTATTTTGGGGGGCTCCAAAATCACTGCAGATGGTGATTGCAGCCATGAAATTAAAAGACGCTTACTCCTTGGAAGGAGGGTTATGACCAACCTAGATAGCATATTAAAAAGCAGAGACATTACTTTGCCAACAAAGATCCATCTAGTCAAGGCTATGGTTTTTCCAGTAGTCATGTATCAATGTGAGAGTTGGACTGTAAAGAAAGCTGAACGTCGAAGAATTGATGCTTTTGAACTGTGGTGTTGGAGAAGACTCTTGAGAGTCCCTTGGACTGCAAGGAGATCCAACCAGTCCATTCTAAAGGAGATCAGTCCTGGGTGTTCTTTGGAAGGAATGATGGTAAAGCTGAAACTCCAGGAGTTGGTGATGGACAGGGAGGCTTGACATGCTGCAATTCATGGAGTTGCAAAGAGTCAGACATGACTGAGCAACTGAACTGAACTGAAATGGCCTTGAATGGGAGTTCTCAGCTCCCGGAACTCCCACAACCACACCCAGTATCCAATTCCAAGAGGTGAAGTCTCTCAACCTCACCAATGGCCCGCAAACAGTTTGAAAAACAAGAGAGCAGCAAATAAGATTACAAGTAAATAAACCAGTGGAGCATGAAAGGAACCGTCTCAAAACACACAGACAGAGACAAGGGCAAACAGAGGCAAAGGAAATGAAAAACAATGTGCTCTGTCCTCCAAGGAACAGAAGAAGAAACAAAGTCCCAGGAACGTGGTGTTCCAAATTGCTAATCAATGTTAGATACCAACACCAGCCACTGCTAATAACCAACGAAGAATCACTTCTCTCAGCTATAATTATTCCTGACACAGGTCTCCAGGAGGAGTGTCAAGACTCAGGTTAGCAGCTCAGTGTGATAATAACCCAAGATTACCAGAAATTCGCAATGTCTGAAGAAAAGGAGGGCTTGGAGGAAGGGAAGTGGCAATTAGAAGTACTTGTCAAGGTAATTACATTGTGAAGAGCGGGCATTTCACTTTTCAGCAGTCGCTGGTGTCGGTTTTCTTCTGCCTGACTTTAGAAAAACATCTTCCAGGCAGGTGGAGCCATGGAGGAATACATCAAATTTTCTGAAATAACACGGTGTGAAAAAAAAAAAAAAGTATTATTTCTGTCCAAATAATGGTGTGCTGGATAATGAAAACTTGAAATCCATAAGGCTGAGAACAGTATTAACTGAGCAGCCAGTGAAACTGTCTTAAGCCAACCAGCAGCCCCCTCCTCTTCTCACTCACATGGTTGACTTCAGTCCATGTCAACACGTGTCCTCTGAAAAGACCAAGATAGCTCTCCAAGGACAAAGAGTTAAGGCTCCTCGACATTATGCTTCAGTCACTCACTTTGTCCAAAATGGGCACATATAAAACTCTCCAGGCTGGAACTGGTCAAAATATGTAAACTGAGAACAGACCGCCAAAGCCTCTGAGATACCAATTCTGTAGGGTTTGTAGCTATCCACTCACACCTTCAACCAAGAGGACAGTGCTTCTCTTCTGGTTCTTTGGAAAACCATGACGAAACCAAGAATCGCAGCTACTCTTATTCATTCTCCACCACTGCCTTCAAGACTGAGTTCCACCTCACCTCTAATAAGGACTGATGCAGCTATTGTTAAGGTTTTTATTATCCAGCACACCATTATTTGGACAGAAATAATACTTTTTTTTTTTTTTCACACCGTGTTATTTCAGAAAATTTGATGTATTCTTCCACGGCTCTACCTACCTGGAAGATGTTTTTCTAAAGTCAGGCAGAAGAAAACCGACACCAGCGACTGCTGAAAAGTGAAATGCCCGCTCAGATAGGCAGCGAACACTCTAAAAGGCAACTCTAAACATGTCAATCCCATGCTTAAATCAGTCCATGGTTTCCTGTTGGTTTTTGGACAATCTATGATCTCCTTAGCATGACTACCTTCACTTCCAAGGCCCTCTGTGATCTGGTTTCTCACCAGATCTCTTAACTTAACCCCAATACACTCACATCAAAATTTTGAACTATAGTGAATTGATGATAGTTCTTCAGATTCATCATGCTCCCCAGCGCTTCATATTTTTATGCCAACTGTTTACTCTGAGAATCCCTTTCACTTATTAAGACTCTGAAGCCTTCCTTAATCCCACCTCTCAGCCACCCCTATCAAATGTGATGCTGGCATCTTCTCTATGAGTTCTGGCTGCCTCTATGCATTCCTGGATACCAACTCTCACACCCTATGCCATGGGTTTGTCCATTTCTCCCTCTGGGCTTCCCTGGTAGCTCAGACAGTAAAGAATCTACCCGCAGTGCAGGAGACCCAGATTTGATCTTTGAGTTGGGAAGAGCCTCTGGAGAAAGGAATGCCTACCCACACAAGTATTCTTGCCTGGAAAATCCCATGAATAAAGGAGCCTGGCGGGCTACAGTCGAAAAGACGGGTAACAAAGAGTTGGACACGACTAAGTGACTAAGCATGTATGCATTCCTTTCTCCCTCTAGACTGTGAGCAACTCGAGGGTCAGGGCTTGCCTTTTATTTTGTTTCCCCCCAGGGCAGTTATCATGAAGAGCTCTTGTGCCAGGCTCAAAACAAACGGATTCCATAGATCAAGGAAAAATGTTAAATCAGATAATGAAGACTGACTACTTGGCAGGTTCAGAAAGAACTAAGCCTCTCTAATAGATCACAGTTTTTAAAAGTCTAGGCACCAGAGACTCAACTCCATTAGTCAAGCATATTTTGTCTGGGCCTGGGTCTCTATTTTAGCAACATCTAACAAGAGTTTGGGCTTACACGGAGGCTCACTGGTAAAGAATCTGCTTGCCAATGCAGGAGACATGGGTTCCATCCCTGGGTCAGGAAGACCCCCTGGAAAAGGAAAGGGCAACCCACTCCAGTATTCTTGCCTGGGAAATCCCATGGACAGAGGAGCTTGGCAGGCTGTAGTCCATGGGCTTGCAAAGAGTTGGACATGACTTAGCAACTAAACAACAACAAAGAGTTTTTGACTTGGGGATTTACTAAGGATTTCTTAAGGATTTATTGAGAATGTGTAGAGAGAGGCAGTGAATATGAATGTCTCTCTCCTGTGCATCCTTGCTGAAGAATCTGTGATAAGTTGTAGACAGGGACCAGCCCTGGGTCTTCCTGAGCCCTTTCCTGATGGCCGCACATGGTTCTGCCTTTATGGCTTTCTTGAGGCTGAAAGGTAGTTTTACTCTTGTCTTAAGCACTTAGCCAGAGAATAGCCTTTTAAGAACTGACTGAAATTCATTTCTAAGAAGGTGCCACCCTTCTCAGCTCTGCAAAGCTGCTTCTTTAACCCTCCAGCAGCAAGTTCCCATCCTGAGCTCCATGGCTATGTATGGTCTCTCTAACCAGCACAGTCTCCATATTCTTCTGAGCAAGGGTGCTATTCAAGTTTGTTTGGTAGAAAGTCTTTTTCTGCTTTGATTCAAAATTATTTAGACCTTATATGTACCATGCCATGTCATTTTCTTTATAACACCAGTGAACATCCCCTGGACAGGCAATTTGAGACCTGATGTTAGTTGAATTACTCAGTGGTGGGCTAAGGTCAAAAAGAGCCTGTGTGGGGCCAGTTGAGGAGTAAGGCCACCTCACAGGCCAAGTACTTACTTGCAAGGGGAGGAAGCGGCCTGCTAGGAGAGGAGATTGGGGCTCCATCCATGGAGGGATAAAGGAAGTAAGGAAATAAGTGGATCCTGTGTGTAAGATTTCCAGTTGGGCTTTGCCTAATACAGACAGGCGTCACAAGCAGAAGCAAAGGAGCTGTTTTTCACAGGAATATTTGTGCTACCCCAGACAGTGATGTACAGTAAAGTGCTAATAGCGATGTCGGGAGAGAGCATCAAAAGCCAACACCTGAGTCAGGAAGGTACCAGCATCAGGATACCCTCCCTCGAGGGTCCTGTGGATAAAAAACAACATCAAGAGCTAGAATCAGGAGAACATGAGAGGCACATCCTTGACCATTGATGAGACATCCCCTGGGAATGCCCAGGAATACGTGGATGGGGGCTGAGGGTGGGCAGGCAAGACTACAAAGAGACTGAGGTTTTGCAAATGCAGCTGGGACTCAAGTCATAAACATGCAAATTAGCACTCATAAACCAGGGAGGAAACGTTGACATCCTTGTTAAAACATTTTCATCATGTGCGAAGTTATCAAAATCTCCTAAAACCATTGCTGGTGTAATAAGCACTCAGTAAATATTGCTACGTTTGAACTACTGTATATAAAATAGACAGCTAATGAGAACCTACTGTATAGAACATGTAACGGAATCAAGGTTGCTGGGAAACACATCAACAACCTCAGATATGCAGATGATGCCACCCTAATGGAAGAAAGTCAAGAGGAATCACAGAGTCTCTTGATGAAGGTGAAAGAGGAGAGTGAAAACGCTGGCTTAAAATTTAACATTCAAAAAACTAAAATCATGGCATTGGGTACCATCACTTTATGGCAAATAGAAGGGGGAAAAGGGGAAACAGTGACATAGTTTATTTTCTTGGGCTCCAAACTCACTACAGACAGTGACTGCAGCCACAAAATTAAAAGACACTTGCTCCTTAGAAGGAAAGCTATGACAAACCTAGACTGTGTATTTAAAAGCAGAGATATCACTTTGCCGACAGAGGTCTGTATAGTCAAACCTACAGTTTTACCAGTAGTCACGTACTTATGTGAGAGTTAGGCCATTAACAAGGTTTAGTGCCAAAGAATTGATGCTTTCAAACTGTGGTGTTGGAGAAGAGTTCTTTGGACAGCAAGGTGATCAAACCACTCAATATTAAAGGAAATCAACCCTGAATACTCATTGGAAGGACTGACGCTAAAGCTGAAGCTCCAATCCTTTGGCCACCTGATACAAAGAGCTGACTCATTGGAAAACACCCTGATGCTGGGAAAGATTGAGGGTAGGAGAAGGGGGCAGCAGAGGATGAGATGGTTGGATGGCATTGCTGACTCAACGGACATGAATTTGAGCACACTTTAGGAGACAGTGAAAGACAGGGAAGCCTAGCATGCTGCAGGCCATGGGGTCCCTAAGAGTCAGACATGACTTACCAACTGAGCAACAACAATTTAGAGCACAGGAAATTCTACTCAGTAGTGCTCTGTGGTGACCTAAATGAGAGGAGAATCCACAAAAGAGGGGGTATACGTATACCTATTGCTGATCCACTTTGTGGTACAGCAGAAACTAACATAAAACTATAAATCAACTGCTTCAATAAATTTTTTAAATAAAATATTGTTATGTCTGAGGTTGAAGAGAGATCATGGAACATGAGACCGGGTCTGATATGCAGAAAGTAAGTACACACTAGAACGGCTACACTAAGTCCCTACAACAAAGGTCTGCTCTGCATGAGGCCTGTGCATTTCTTCTCATTGTTCTGAATGCGGCCTCTGGATGAGACCACTAAGAAGTATCAGAGGACCCCACCCTCTCCCCTGGTGACTGATGAAGCACTTCTGGACTGGCTCCAAAGCCTGCAGGTTCAGCAACCTTCCCTGGAAGAAAGGACTGAAAGACTTTTCCTCCCGGGTCCTCCTGTCCCCCACCTCTGCCTTCCCTCCACATCCACACCAGAAACAAATACGTCTCAAAGTTCTCATCCCTCTTCCCTCATGGAGAGACTCAACATCTGTGTCTTGGGAACAGCGCAGCTCATCGCATGTAGCATTTTGTAAGTTTTGCCCTTAAAGTGGGTGCTGGCCCGTCTGACAGTTGTTCCGTGAAGAGTAGAGAAGGGTGTTTTACAGCTCAGCTAGGAAGCACAGATGTTGCTGGCGGTGCTGCAGCGAGGTGGTAAAGTCTGTAAGGAAGGTCGGAGAGCATTAATTATCTTCCCCACAGCTGTTCATTAGCCCGCAGACACCTTGTCTTGCCATCTTGAGGACTGACAACCACATGATTCCAAAGCAAAGCAAGACAGGACTTTAGAGGGGGGAGGAGAAGAACCGCCTGAAGGTTACACTGGAGAGCAACATGCAGAACAGCTTGAGAGGCCCTGTCTCAGCTTCCCGGAGGACCGGGTGATCACAGGGGACTCTGGGGTGCGGCCTGGGGCTCGGTCCCCATCGGCTCAGCTGTGAATCCCAGCACAGGCAGCATGTGAAACCCTTCACCCAGGTGCTGGGAAGACCAGGCAGGAGGGAAGTTAAGCCTTCTCCTTTTCAAATGTTAGCTTTCAAGTGTTGATAAAAGATACTGATTGGACAAGCCCTTTAATCTCAAATGCGGAGCCAACTCAGTCAGAAGAAAAGCAGTATTCTCATGCACAATCTGAAGAGAAACATTTTAGACCTCAGCATATCTAACCTGCTGAGATGTCACCCAAGCTCCACTTCATTTCACTCCACACAAGGAAAGCACACATGATAGCCTCAAAGACCGATAGAACACTATTCAAGCCATGAGCTCTAGCCTGCCTGTCCCGTCACCAACACCTGGTTCATTCTCCACATATGGTGGTGGGCCCTTTGGTCCTGGGTCCTCTTCCCAAGGCGAGTGCCTTTCTGGCTTTGAAACTGGCTTCAAACCTCCACCCCTTCATGAAACCCTAAGGTCATAGTAGAAAGATGACTACATCTCCTCACCTAACCCAGTGCCCTACACCCTTCCTCCTCAAGTGATCCACTGAAAAGGGAACCAAAAGACGCTGACTGAGTCTCTATCTGCCCAAGCTGCATAACCATCAAGTGCCCTCGCTCCGCAATCAGAAAAGCCACCACTGTGAGAAGCCCCTGCCCCACAGCTAGAGAGGCACCCCACTCGCTGCAACTAGAGAAAGCCTGTGTGCAGCAAAGCAGACCCAGCACCATCATAAATAAATAAATTCTTTAAAAAATGAATATATAAGGGCTGCCTCCATCCCAGAGCCAGTCAAGCACTTCAGCACTTTCCTGGTCCCACATCCCTCATCAAATGGACCAGATCTAGGATTTTTCAAGAGCAAGCATTAAGATCTCTCTGTTTCCTTTCCTTTGCCCCCTAAGTGGTAGGTCAAAACTATCCATGTTTAAGTGGTTTTCTTCTTTTGTCAGTGGTTCCACTTTGGGCATTTTGCTATTTTTATACTATTTATATGGGTGTGATCCTTTAGTGATGATTATCTGTGATTAATCCTCGCAGCTCTGGGAAAATCAGTGTAACGGCTTGTACCACATCTAACAGAAGTTGATGGCTGTGTAGCTTTTTTGTGTTAAGCAGCTTTGCAAGTTCACTTTAATTGACAAGAGGAGGAAAAAAAAGAGGATATGCAATTAAAAAGGTGTTTATTATTTATTTTTTAATTTATAATTTATAGTAAGTACATATAGAGGAGACCGATAATAAGGCATGCTTTCAGTGGGATCTAATTAAATTCTGTGGCTTGGTGGCAGGGCCCTAGTGCCCTCCAGCAAAGGCCTTTGGAAGCTTATCTCCCTGGTTCTAAGCTGCCAAGAGACTGAGGTCACTCTCTGCCCAGTCAGAGGCAAGAGAAATGCAGAGGTTGTGATAGTCCCAGGAATTTGATCCCAAACTCCCATTAAAGACAAGGGCTTTCGCTCTGCTCAATCACTCAGTTGTGTCCAGCTCTTTGCAACCGTATGGACTATAGCCCACCATATCCTCTGTTCATGGGATTTCCCAGGCAAGAATACTGGAGTGGGTTGCCATTTCCTCCTCCAAGGGATCTTCATGACCCAGGGATCGAACCTGCATCTCCTGAGTCTCCTATATTGGCAGGCGGATTCTTTACCACTAAGACACATGGGAAGCCCGTTAAAAGACAAGTGCACGCATGCTTACTAAGTCGCTTAGCCATATCCGATTCTTTGCAACCCCATGGACTGTAGCCCGCCAGGCTCCTCTATCCATGGGATTCTCCAGGCAAGAATACTGGAGTGGGTTTCCATGCCCTTCCCTGGGGGATCTTCCCAACCCAGGGATCGAACCCATGTCTCTTTTGTCTCCTGGCAGGCAGGTTCTTTACCACTAGCATCACCTGGGAAGCCCATAAAAGACAAGTGAAGTGAAGTCGCTCAACCGTATCTGACTCTTTGGGACCCCATGGACTATACAATCCATGGAATTCTCCAGGCCAGAATACTGGAGTGGACAACCTTTGCCTTCTCCGGAGTATCTTCCCAACCCAGGTCTCCTGCATTGCAGGAGGATTCTTTACCAGCTGAGCTACACGGGAAGCCCATAAAAGAGAAGAGCAACTTCTAAATCATCACACTTCATTTCTGACAATATGGGACAGGGAGAAGCCAAGCCTCACCCCACTGCCTGCTCAGCAAAGTGGATAGCTCCCCAAACACCAAGAGGCAAGCACAACTCAGTTCTCACATTTAAAGGGTTAAAGGGGGAGATTTACAGGACTATCTTTCTTTCCCTGAAACATCAAGCAGTTCATATGTACACATTTCTCTCCACTAAGACCTAATTTTCTACCATTTCCCTTGATTTGCAGCTCCGTTTTCCCCATTTCCTTGATTTAATGCCCAATTATTTTTTGTCCCATTGCCAGTAAAACAAAATATTTCATAACTGCTTCTGTGAGGTTTTTGGATACTGCCTTAAACATATGACTAACATACCTTCTATTGCAAAATTTAGAGAAATTGAGAGAACACCTAGTTACGAGTTCTGCATTTTTCTCAACCAGCTGACCTAAGCTTGACATTGAAAAGCACAAAGCTGTACTTTAACTGATTTCCTGTGTGCCTTCTCTCTCGGCTTCCACTCAGCATCCTTGCAGTCAGCTGAGAGCAGTGATGTTGAGACCTACTTTCTTCCACTTCTCCAGCCTCCTTTCCCTTCTCCAAACATGAAGGGACATAAGTGGACAGAGAACTAGCGGGCAGTCAGGAGGTTGGTGTTGAGTTGCATACCTGTCACCAACAGACTGCAGACTCAGCTGGCTCAGCTCACGAATTTGGTCCTTAGTTACCTCATCTATAGAACAGGAGATTTGAATCAAATCACTTCTCATTTTCTTATAGCTCTAAAAATTCTAAATTCCTTTCCGTGTCCTAGAAACAGAAATTAAACACCCAGACTTATGGGTCTGGTTTTGGTATTCGAGGAGGGAGAAAATAAAACATCAAGAGGCAAGTCTTCTCTACTATTAAAATCCTTTTTCTCTACTTAAGCCTCTTTTGGCCTAATTTTCACATGCACAGAGACAAAGCCAGTAGGACAGAAAGGAATCTTACCAAAGTTGCCTCTGCTTTGTTTGACAATCCCACTTCTTTTCCTGCTCATTCTGCTTTCTGGCTTACTGCTCTGTTTGCAGTAAAAAGTTAAAATAACTTTGTTTTGAGAAATATATATGAACTTCATGAAAGTTGTCAAAACACTGGAGACAGTTTGGAGTATCCAAAAAACCACTATTGCCAAACCTGCTCTGGAAATGTCATAGGATATGACCATGCAATTCCAGGTCTGCTAATAAGAAAACATGAAATTGTTAGTTACTCAGTCATGTCTGACTCTGCGGCCCCATGGACTGTAGCTCACCAGGCTCCTCTGTCCTTGGAATTCTCCAGGCAAGAGTATTAGCATGGATAGCCATTCCCTTCTCCAGGGGATCTTCCTAAGCCAGGGGCCATCCAGGTGTCCTGCATTGCTGGCAGATTCTTTACTGACTGAGCCACTGGGGAAATCCCTCTGCTAATAAGAAGGGGCCACTTCTTATTCAAAGCAAAACTCCCTTGCTTCAGCCTTCAGGTTCTTTCACATCTGACATGATGCACCTGTTTGATTTCCACCACCCAGAGAAGGCATGAGCCAAGGGTCCAGGGCTGGGATAGGGTTCTATAGAGGGCACTTCCTTCTAGAGACAAGATCTAGAGGGGCAACCAAGACGGAGCCCCAGAAAAGATGAGATTCAAACTGAAGTTCAGAGACTACAAGAGGCAAGGAAGCCAGAAGTTCAGAACTGGGTAGAGAAAGCCCAAAGGGAAACTAGATTGGACTATGTATGAAGGGATTCCCATGAACACCGAGATGAGAGGGAAGCATGGCCAAATTACCAGACCCAGGCTCAGAAGGGGTCAGGTTATATTGCTCATCAATCACATTAGCCCTTGCTGAAGGGCCTGATACATTTTGTTTCCACCCGGGACAAACCAGCTCTCAAGTGCCTGGGGTTTCCAAAGTGACTTCTATAAACCATGATGGTATTAATATTTGCTTTGTGGGGACAGACAAGGATGGAATCAAGAGGATTCTGGAAAGAGAGTGGTTTGACCACAAAATGTTCCCCCTAGACCAACCCCCTCCCTGCCGCATTTCTATCTCCAGTGTATCTCTAATTCTCAACCAAAGGAGCTCTGGAGCTTAAAGGCACCAGGATGAATACGGGGGAAGCCTCGGGGACTCTGGGGAGATTTTGCTAGATCTTCTATATTTTTTGCTAGGACTGGTGAAATTTTTCTCCATTGTGGGGCCTACTGAAAGCCTGGAGGCCCAGTTTCAGAGTGTCCAGGTCAGAACTGCAGATGCTAATAGAGCTCGATGTGTGCAGATCACACACACACATGCACACACACATGCACACCAGCAGGGAAAGGTCTATATCTGTCCCCAGTGAGGAAACCCCAAGGACAGGTGAGCTAAGTTCTCCCTGCTCTCAGGTCAGATGGGCTCAAGGAGACCTGGAAGAAAAGAGCATCTTTCTAGAGTTCAGCTGGTCCTCAGGGTAAAGATCCCTTGGCCTCTATCCAGAAACCTCCACCTAACAATCTCCAACAACCACACCTGAGCCTCAGGAGAAGGCAAAGAGAAACAACAGAACATCCAGCAGCTAAGGAGGTGTGATCACACTGAACAGCATAGCCTGCCCTGTATGAGCTTCTACTGTAGGAAAAAATTAGAATCACAGCAAAAGTTGTTCATTTTCATCGATTCTAAAAAGAAATGGGATAATTTTATCACAATGAAGGAAGGCTTCCACTAGAACGATACATTAAACTTTCCCAAAAAAGTAAAATAAAATAAAAATTACCTATTGTGGGGGAAAAAAAAAAAAACACCATCTTTTATCAAGAGCAAGTGGAGTTGCTCACAACTCTCTTCCACAAGTAGGAAATGGGCATTTCCTCTTTTTCCATATTTCCTGATGAAATTTTTTAAGTTAATAAAATAAAGGGATAGGGCCAAGAAAGACTTCCTCTCTTGTGGTTCCTAGATTTTTACTGTATCAGGTATAACTATAATGCAAAGGAGCTGCTTTCATAAAGGCAACAAAAATTTACACAGCCAAATGAACACAGTTGATGGTGTTTTAAAGGGCTAATAAATAACACCTCTTTCTTCATCCCCTGGAGATTAAAACCAAATGAGAGGGCTTCTCTGATAGCTCAGTGGTAAAGAAGTCGCCTGCTAATGCAGGAGACAAGGGTTCACGCCGCAATCCAGGAGGATCCCTCATGCCATGAAGTGACTAAGCTCTTGCGTCACAACTATTGAGGCTGTGCTTTGGAAGCCCAGAGCCACAGCAACTGAGCACACGTGCTGCAACTACCGAAGGCTGCACGCCCAGGAGCAAGCATAGGCTCCACAGCAGAAGCCAAGGCAATGAGAAGCCTGCGCACAACTAGAGAGTCGCCCCCGTTCACTGCAGCTAAAGAAAAGCTTGTGCAGCAATGAAGACACCAGCACAGCCAAAGTAGATAGTAATAAACAGAAACCCAAATGAGAGAAACACACCGGAGGCCTAAAGACGGAATTCAAACTATTGCCACGGTTTTTGACCAAGAGGTTTTAGATCTGTGCCACTAGGGACTGCTAATACTTTATCTCCAAGTTAATCAGACCCACCCATGAAGACCTCTCCAGGGCAGGCCTCGCACTTCAGGGCCAAGGGATCTGGCATGTCTGAAAGCTGAGCCCGAAAGGGCTGAGCCATGCACGTCTGGCCCTCCCTGAGTTACCAGGCCTCCTCCCTAAATCACCATTCACCTCAGCTCAGTTCAGTTGCTCAGTCATGGCCAAATCTTTGCAAACCCTTGAATCATAGCACATCAGGCCTCCCTGTCCATCACCAAGCCTGGAGTTCACTCAGACTCACGTCCATCGAGTTCGTGATGCCATCCAGCCATCTCATCCTCTGTCGTCCCCTTTTCCTCCTGCCCCCAATCCCTCCCAGCATCAAAGTCTTTTGCAATGAGTCAGCTCTTCGCATGAGGCAGCCAAGGTACTGGAGCTTCAGCTTCAGCATCATTCCTTCCAAAGAAATCCCAGGGCTGATCTCCTTTAGAATGGACTGGTTGGATCTCCTTGCAGTCCAAGGGACTCTCAAGAGTCTTCTCCAACACCACAGTTCAAAAGCATCAATTCTTCGGCACTCAGCTTTCTTCACAGTCCAACTCTCACATCCATACATGACCACAGGAAAAACCATAGCCTTGACTAGACGGACCTTAGTCAGCAAAGTAATGAATCTCCTTTTCAATATGCTATCTAGTTTGGTCATAACTTTTCTTTCAAGGAGTAAGCGTCTTTTAATTTCATGGCTGCAGTCACCATCTGCAGTGATTTTGGAGCCCCCCAAAATAAAGTCTGACACTGTTTCCACTGTTTCCCCATCTATTTCCCATGAAGTGATGGGACCAGATGCCATGATCTTTGTTTTCTGAATGGTGAGCTTTAAGCCAACTTTTTCACTCTTCACTTTCATTTTCATCAAGAGCCTTTTTAGTTCCTCTTCACTTTCTGCCATAAGGGTGGTGTCATCTGCATCTCTGAGGTTATTGATATTTCTCCTGGCAATCTTGATTCCAGCTTGTGTTTCTTCCAGTCCAGCGTTTCTCATGATGGACTCTGCATAGAAGTTAAATAAGCAGGGTGACAATATACAGGCTTGACGTAATCCTTTTCCTATTTGGAACCAGTCTGTTGTTCCATGTCCAGTTCTAATTGTTGCTTCCTGACCTGCATACAGGTTTCTCAAGAGGCAGGTTAGGTGGTCTGGTATTCCCATCTCTTTCAGAATTTTCCACAGTTTATTGTGATCCACACAGTCAAAGGCTTTGGTATAGTCAATAAAGCAGAAATAGATGTTTTTCTGGAACTCTCTTGCTTTTTCCATGATCCAGCGGATGTTGGCAATTTGATCTCTGGCTCCTCTGCCTTTTCTGAAACCAGCTTGAACATCTGGAATTTCATGGTTCATGTATTGCTGAAGCCTGGCTTGGAGAATTTTGAGCGTTACTTTACTAGCATGTGAGATGAGTGCAATTGTGCAGTAGTTTGAGCATTCTTTGGCATTGCCTTTCTTTGGAATTGGAATGAAAACTGACCTTTTCCAATCCTGTGGCCACTGCTGAGTTTTCCAAATTTGCTGGCATACTGAGTGCAGCACTTTCACAGCATCATCTTTCAGGATTTGAAAGAGCTCAACTGGAATTCCATCATCTCCACTAGCTTTGTTTGTAGTGATGCTTTCTAAGGCCCACTTGATTTCACATTCCAGGATGTCTGGCTCTAGGTGAGTGATCACACCATCATGGTTATCTTGGTCATGAAGATCTTTTTTGTACAGTTATTCTGTGTATTCTTGCAACCTCTTAATATCTTCTGCTTCTGTTAGGTCCATACCATTTCTGTCCTTTATTGAGCCCATCTTTGCATGAAATTTTCCCTTGGTATCTCTAACTTTCTTGAAGAGATCTCTAGTCTTTCCCATTCTGTTGTTTTCCTCTATTTCTTTGCACTGATCACTGAAGAAGGCTTTCTTATCTCTTCTTGCTATTCTTTGGAACTCTGCACTCAGATGCTTATATCTTTCCTTTTCTCCTTTGTGTTTCGCTTCTCTTCTTTTCACAGCTATTTGTAAGTCCTCCTCAGACAGCCATTTTGCTTTCTTGCATTTGTTTTCCATGGGGATGGTCTTGATTCCTGTCTCCTGTACAGTGTCACGAACCTCATTCCATAGTTCATCAGGCATTCTGTCTATCAGATTTAGTCTCTTAAATCTATTTCTCACTTCCACTGTATAGTCATAAGGAATTTGATTTAGGTCATACCTGAATGGTCTAGTGGTTTTCCCTACTTTCTTCAATTTAAGTCTGAATTTGGCAATAAGGAGTTCATGATCTGAGCCACAGTCAGCTCCTGGTCTTGTTTTTGTTGACTGTATAGAGTTTCTCCATCTTTGGCTGCAAAGAATATAATCAGTCTGATTTTGGTGTTGACCATCTGGTGATGTCCATGTGTAGAGTCTTCTCTTGTGTTGTTGGAAGAGGGTGTTTGCTATGACCAGTGCATTTTCTTGACAAAACTCTATTAGTCTTTGCCCTGCTTCATTCCGCATTCCAAGACCAAATTTGCCTGTTACTCCAGGTTATTCTTGACTTCCTACTTTTGCATTCCAGTCCTCTATAATGAAAAGGCCATCTTTTGGGGGTGTTAGTTCTAAAAGGTCTTGTAGGTCTTCATAGAACCATTCAACTTCAGCCTCTTCAGTGTTACTGGTTGGGGCATAGACTTGGATTACTGTGATATTGAATGGTTTGCCTTGAAAACGAACAGAGAACATTCTGTCGTTTTTGAGCTTGCATCCAAGTACTGCATTTCGGACTCTTTTGTTGACCATGATAGTTACTCCATTTCTTCTGAGGGATTCCTGCCCGTAATAGTAGATATAATGGTCATCTGAGTTAAATTCACCCATTCCAGTCCATTTTAGTTCTCTGATTCCTAGAATGTCGATGTTCACTCTTGCCACCTCCTGTTTGACCACTTCCAATTTGCCTTGATTCATGGACCTGACATTCCGGGTTCCTATGCAATATTGCTCTTTACAGCATCAGACCTTGCTTCTATCACCAGTCACATCCACAGCTGGGTATTGTTTTTGCTTTGGCTCCATCCCTTCATTCTTTCTGGAGTTATTTCTCCACTGATCTCCAGTACCATATTGGACACCTACTGACCTGGGGAGTTCCTCTCTCAGTATCCTATCATTTTGCCTTTTCATACTGTTCATGGGGTTCTCAAGGCAAGAATACTGAAGTGGTTTGCCATTCCCTTCTCCAGTGGATCACATTCTGTCAGACCTCTCCACCATGACCCGCCCATCTTGGGTGGCCCCATGGGCATGGCTTAGTTTCATTAAGTTAGACAAGGCTGTGGTCCTAGTGTGATTAGATTGACTAGTTTTCTGTGATTATGGTTTCAGTGTGTCTGCCCTCTGATGCCGTCTTGCAACACCTATCATCTTACTTGGGTTTCTCTTACCTTGGACGTGGGGTTAATCTCAGTTACTCTTTGCCCCCTGGGAGGAGTGCAAGAGGCATGGATTAGCCAGTAATGCTACTCTAGAGGTGGCTCTTCACACAGATACATGAAGCCAGGGGAAGACACCTCCTCTGCCCACAAGCCAATAACCATGTCCTTCAAAGTGGACGTGTTGGTATATTAACACATATATATGGAATCTAGAAAAATGGTACAGGTGAATCTGTTTGCAGAGCAAGAACGCAGATGAAGATGTAAAGAACAGATGTGTGGATACAGAAGGAGAAGGGGGAGATGGGATGAACTGGTAGATTGGGTTTGACCTAAATACATGGAGAAGGAGGTGACATGGAGAAGGGGATGACCATGGAGAAGGGGTGACAAAGGGTAAGATGGTTGGCTTGCATCACTGACTCAATGGACATGAGTTTCAGCAAACTCCAGGAGATAGTGAAGGACAAGGAAGCCTGGCATGCTGCAGTCTATGGGGTTGCAAAAGTCAGATGCAACTTAGCAACTGAACAAGAACAACACAACCATGTGTAAAATGGATGGATGGTGGAAGTGTGCAGTATATAGCCCAGGGAGCTCAGCTGAGTGCTCTGTGATGACCTACATGGGTAGGATAGTGGGGGGTCCAAGATGAAGGAAACAGATATGTATAGATACAGCTGATTCACTTCACTGTACAGCAGAAACTAACACAACATTGTAAAGCAAGTATACTTCAACTTTAAAAAGTGGATCCTTTGGGACAGAGTCTCTTTTTTCAGTGCTACAATTGTTAGAATATTTTTGAGATCCTCTTTAAGAATCCTATTCAGAGCCTGTATCTATTCTTTCAATACCTTTTGTTATAAGAAAGTTTCATATCTGAAGGTTAGATAGTCAAAAGTCACTGGAGTAAAGCAGGTAGCAACACTTTGGGTCAATATGAAGGTGACAGTGGAGAGATGAATGTGGTTTTCTTGTATGACATACAAACTGATCCTGCAGTCTGATCAATGTTTGTATGCAATGACAGCACCCTGGGCATGAGGTTATGGTTACTGGGGTGATACTTTCTGAAACCAAAAGTCAGAATTTATGATCTAACAAACACTTTTTAAGCCACTTCCATATTTAAGAAGCCATTTTGCAAATATAACTTAGATGCTGAAATATTGTACTTTCTGACATATGTCAATATTTTATGAAGAGACTCAGATGAAATTTTGATGAAAACCTTTGTATTATCAATTCTAAACACACAATTGGTGTGTGTAAAGTACTTACCAGTTGATAACATTGGAGAAGGAAGTTTTCCATTTCACAAAATTGTGGTATATTTATGTAAAAAGAAATTACATTCATTGCTTTATAGTAAAACCTCAGATGTGAGCAATGACAAGAGTGTTCATACTGACCCTTACCAAGAAGCCCAAGAAGCTATACCAGCTCAGCTGTTCATCAGAGAAAGGACTAAGCTAAAAATGAATAAACCATTTTTAACCATATTTTAGTCTCAGAAGAGGGATTCATCATATTTTCTACTACATTTACATTTTCCATTGCTTTGCAATTAAGTTTGTGAGACAGCCTCTTCTACAAGGCTGGAAACGAGTGATGGGATTCAAAAGGCAGAGAGAAGAAGGTGAGGCATTCAAAGGCAATTAGAAGTTAAAAACCCAAGAGCCAAGAGCAAGTTCAAGGGCCCCCTCTGAAAAATCCCTGGTGGTAAGAGGGTTTGTCCCTTCCAGTGGAGAGGGCAGCCAGGCGCAGGGATCAGAGGAAGGACTAAGCCTTGGGAAAGCAGGCAGGCCACAGTTTGGTGAGCAGAAAGAAACAGAGGGTTTTCCCTCCACCTCCTCATAAGGAGGGCAAGACAGGGAGAAGGGGGAAGGGAAGAAAGCTGGTAGGAAGCCCAAACAAATGACAGCTCTGTAATACAGGCTTTAAGAAACTGTAAGAAATATGGGACTCACTCATCTCAGAGAATTGTGACATTTAGGAAATAGCTCCCAGCACAGCCGGGCCTGGTGGTCCCATCTGCATCGCACGGGAAAGGAACACGGAGGCCCCCAGGGCCACGTTACCATAACAAACTGCTCTTCTGTGGCAGCCGGGAGGACTCCCATCAGAACTTCAGACTGTTCGCCCCTCTGCTTGGAAGAGATTTTCACTACCGTCCGGAAGACAGGAACAGCTGGGCTGTTAAAGTCAACAGGCTCCCACTTCCACACCGAGCAGATTGTGTCATAATTGGAAATGTGAAATTCACCTTCCGCTGCATAGATGTTTAAGGCAGGGTGAGGGCTGTCTGCCGTTGCCTCCAGACCCCAGGAAGGGCTAGTCCCAGACCTTAGTAAATGCTCCAGCCTTGTGGGCAAGGAGATGGGGCCACAGCCGCTGCTAGGTCCCTGTGTCACGGATGGGCTCAGAAGCCCTGTTGGCAGTCGGGGAGGGTGGCCAGTAAAGGAGGCAGCAGGATGCAGTGGAGGCTAGGACCAAAACACAGCTTATTTACCACACAGCCTTACACCTGAAGTGTCCTCACTGACCCCCTCTACCTGGCTATGGAAATCTTTCTGTCCTCCAGGGTTCAGCTCAAATCCTGCCTGTTCCCTGAGAAATCCTGGCCACCTTGAGGTACCCTCCCTTCTCTGAGGTGAACTCCCATTATGCCTACACATGGACACTCCCTGGAACCCAGAGGAGTCTTCCAGGTAGGAGGCCCTCAAACTCCAGGATCTAACGCCAGATGATTCAATGCAGAGCTTATGTAATAACAGAATAAAGTGCCCAATGTGTGCCTAAGTTGCTTCAGTCATGTCCGACTCTTGCAACCCCATGGACTGTAGTCTACCAGGCTCCTCTGTCCATGGGAGTCTCCAGGAAAGAATACTTTCCTCCTCCAGGGATATTCCCAACCCAGGGATCAAACCCATGTTTCCTACAGCTCCTGCATTGCAGGTACATTCTTTACCACTGAGCCACCAGGGAAGCCCCCAAAGTGCCCAATAAATGTAATGTTTTTGAATCATCCTGAAACCATCCCCTACCTGCTGTCCACGAAAAATTGTCTTCCATGTCCCTTGTGCCAAAAAGTTGGGGACCACTGTTCCATGGGACCAAGCCCTCTTTCCCTAAGCTGCCTTTTCCTTCCTTTTCCTTCAGTCCTTATCTCTTTTAGCTCCTTCCTAAAATTCCCTTCCTTCCTTACTCTCCCCCCTAAACCACTCAGAACCACCCCTCCCCATGTATCACACAGACCCAAGTCCTTGTGGGTAGCTCCTAAATTGCTCTGGCTCTGCTCTCTGTCATGAGTCAAAGAAGGGTCTCCTCTGCCCCCAGTTCCTGCTGCTGGGCATGTTGCGGGGGGGGGGGGGGCACCTCTGGGTCCATGTGAGGGAGGAAGGTTTCAGGGTATACCATTCCAGTTTGCCATTTCTTTCCCCAAATATGTATCTAATTATACCAGACACATCTCAAACTGTAAGGGTTCATTCCCTGCCAAAATCCATCAAGAGGGCTACTATAGAGACATGTTTTTCCTGTTAATGTAATTTTGGACTAATTTCTCTGCCCACAGCCTTTGTCCTCTCCCAATCTTTCTGCACAGTGAAAGATACTGTGCCCAGTTTCTCCTCTTCAATTCCTGGGTTTCTTTCTGACTTGTTTGGGTGGTGGAAGTGAAAAGGCTAAGAAAACTTTCCTACCAGCCAAAAAGTTGGATTTTTTTTCTCCCCAATTAGAATGCAAATTCCTTTTCCCCTACAGGATCTAACATAGCAACAGGCACATGGAGTTACTTCAGAGCAAGTTAGGCGGCAGAACTGGGACCCAATCCCAGGAGTGGTGGGCTCCAGACTTCCACATCACCTCAGCTCCACATCCCGTGCCACCCTCTGTTCCACGGTGTTCCATGGCTGGGCTTCCCAGAAGACCCTCTGGAAAAAAATAAGATATTTAGGGTCTGGGGATTGGAGGACAGGGGTGTCCACAGCCAGCAAGTCCCCTCACCTATCCTTGCCAGTCCTTCTGGGCATGGTCTCTCAGCAAGGATCCAGGCCCTCAGGTGAAGAGGTGTTCCTTGGCCATTTAACATCTATGGCAATGTTATCAACCACCCTGTCCTAGCCTTTGCCAAGAAGCTGGAGCCCTAGCCAATACCCAGCCTGTGGCCAGGAAGAGCGGGTGAGGAGACCAGTCCAGAAACCCTACTTCCCCATTATAATTGGGCTGAGAGTAAGAACAGGAAGTGTAAAAAAATTATATTCTTTCCTATTGACAAGAATCATGCCACAGAGTCAATGTAGCCAGCCATGCCCCTGCTCCCAGACTGAGACTTGATACCAGGTCCATAGACAGAGGCTTTCGTGCATTTCTTTTTTTTTTTTAAGCTTTGCAACCCTTTTTTTCCAGTCACCTCTTACCCAGAGCCCTCAGATAGAAAAGCAGTAAAAATGGTAGAAATGAGAGAGGGGTCCCTGAGAACCAACTCTGGTTGGTTCTCTGCTTTGGTCCTCTTCCCAACTCAATTTCCGCCCCCACCTTCTCCCTCAGCCTCACCCTGGAGTCCCCAGAGCACGCTGGAGAGGGGCATTCTGAGAACTCTGGCATCGAAGCAGTCAGGCAGGCAGCCGCGGGGGCAGGGGAAGGCCAGGCAGGCAGAAGAGTTGACCAGCAAATCTCTTCTGCGCATGGACCCTTGAAGTGAGCTACTTTTGTCTCTGGAGAGTTAACAATGGGCCTAGTGATCAGAATGAAAGCTGACACAGACCTGTCAACATTTCTAGCATTCAGAGCCTTTAAATATTCAAACACCAAGATTCTGAAGGATCTTTGACTTTTCTCTTCATTTTTTTCCCTCCAAATGTCAACAAAAACCACTTTTGCTGAGTGAAGAGTCTGGCCTTGCCTTTCCTGATGAAAAACAAAAGAGGTAACGTGAGAGAGAAGGCGAGTTTTTTTTTTTTTTTTTTTTTTTTTTGTCAAAAAGGAGTATAAAGGATGGGGATTCTTAAGTGTTCTGAAGGAGAGGCCCAAAACAGAGAGAGAGAGATAGAGGGGCTCGGAGAGTTACAGCCCAAAAGCCCCTCAAGTGTTGAAGTCTGGTCATGCCCTTCACTTCACAGATAAGTCAACTGATGCCCCTAGAAGTAAATAGAGTTAGGCTAGATCATAAACCCAAGCTAAAAAAATAATAATAATTAAAACTGGAGCTCAATGTTTCTGGTAACTCCTTTTCACATGGGGAATGTTTTTTAAAGAGAAAGGCAGTAAAGGAATTTTCCTCCAATTAAATAAATTTTAAAAAACAAAAAAAAAAAAAAAGAAAGAAGGAAAGGGAAAGGGAATTCTCCCAGACTAAGGAGAAAAAACTCACAGCCCTGAATTAACTCCATCCGCAAGCATTTACTGAGTCCCTACTACGTGTTACTGTCTGCCCTGGGGGCTAAGGATGAGAGATGAATGGGACATGGTCTCAAGGACCCCACCAGCCAGTGGGTGAGGCGGACAGATCACAGCGACTGCAACACAACCTAGTAAGTATCACGACTGTGCCGTGTGGATGTTGTTGTGGGGATGGCAGCAGGACCAGATCCATAATTTATGGGCCTCAGTGTGAAATAAAAATGCACAGTCCTTTATTTTAAAATTCTTTACAATTTTAAGACGGTGACAGCTACAGCACTCCACCAAATGCAGGGCCCTTCTAAGCCTGGGGCCCTGCATGACTGTACAGGTAAAGCCAGCCCTGGGTGTCAGGAAGCACTTCACAGAGGAGATGCCTCCATAGAAAAATCTGCAAAGACAAATGTCACCAGCAGATGAACAGGAAGAACAATTCAGAGAAAGAAAGCGGCATGTCTACAGGCACGGAGGGGTAGGAGACGCACTGTATTTGCGAAACTGACACAAGGTCATGAAGGTCAGCGTCTGCAAACTGGGTGGGAGAGAAACAAGGAAGGAGGCTGGCAAGGGAGCAGACCCCAAGCATCAAGGTTCTTTCAGACCACTTAAGAGCAACATAGATTGGGACGATTTAGTTCAAGTTGTGCTAAGTCGCTCAATCATATCCAATTCTTTGCAACCCTCTGGACTGTACCTGCCAGGTTCCTCAGTCCATGAGATTCTCCAGGCAAGAATACTGGAATGGGTTGCCACTTCCTTCTCCAGGGGGGGTCTTCCCAACCCAAGGATTGAACCTGTTTCTCTTACATTTCTTTCATTGGCAGATGGGTTCTTTACCACAATCACCACTCATACTGGGTAGTTTTCTTGGGGGTATTGGTGAATCATTGAAGCTGCCCCAGGGATAAGTTCTAGTGGGTAATTTAGGGGGAAAAAATTGGGCAGCAGGAAGAGAGTGGATTGGAGGAGAGGAAACCTGAAGCAGCTCCTAAATTGGGAAGTCAGCGCAACAATCCAGACAGCAACCAAAGAGGAGACAGAGGGTATCCAAATACTAAATATACCCAAATACTAAAGAACAAGCTCCTGACTGGAGATGGAGATTTCAGGCTCATGCACAGGGACCACTGAGTTCCTGAATGCAGATGCAGTTACCTGGAGAGAGAGCGAGAAAGCCCTGATTCAAAGATGCAGGAGGAGGAAAGAGTCTTCCAAGGAGGGGTGTTAGAAGTACAAGGTCGATTGAGACAGGAAATCACATTACTCAAGAGACAGAAGATGGGGGTTTCCCTGGTGGTACAGGGGTTAAGAATCTGCCTTCCAATGCAGGAGATGCAACTTCAATCCCTGGTTTGGAAAAACCCCACATGCTGCAGAGTAAATAAGCTGGTGCACCACAACCACTGAATCCAGGGTCTCTAGAGCCCGCATGCCACAGTGAGAAAGCCTGCATGCCTGAACGAAGAGCTTGTGCACTGCAAGTAAGACCCAACGCAGCCATAAATAAATAGATAAGACAAATGAGTTTCAAGGAGGAGGGGCTGGCCCACTTTAAAACTAACAAGAGTAAGATGAGGACTATAGTGGCTGAGAGAAGGGAGGAAAGAGACACAAGGTGTAACATTCAAAGATGTAGATGTAGTCGGTCATTGTTTCCTGGACAACAACAGTCTAGAAGAGCACATGGACAAGGGAAGACTCTGAATCTGCATGTCCATCTGCCCCGCAGCAGGCCCACTGCCTCATCCCAGGTCTTCCGGGGGCTGCAGCAGCCTGGTTTCCCCTAGAATTGGAGCAGAGGCGCTTCTCCTCCCAGTCACTCACTCACGGCTACCATATCCCCCTGCAAGAGGCGCCAGGGGCCACAGCTGACCTTGAGGGTGACATGGGGGCGTGCATCTGCCCCGTGGCTACCTTCCCTCATCCTCACAGACACTGACCCAGCCATCCACCTCATTGCTAGCCATACCCTGACCTCTGCACAAGCTATTCGCACTGGGATTACACTACTGCTACCAACCTTGAAACTCTCACAAGACCCCAGATAGGAAGACCTTCTCCTCTCTGCTTGTTAGAACTCAGCAGTACTTTTCTTTTACTTACTTTCCCTGCCCAACAAATAGCTCATCTTAGTACTCAGTACAAGTTTCCCATAAGGACCCACTCAGGTATCAGTAAGCAAGGTCCATACAGCATCACAGGAAATTTACCTGGCTCCCTGGCTCTCAGGCAGTGGACAGAGCTCCTCTGAGCCTCAGAGCTCCTGCACTAGGCACACGGCCTAGAAGATCAACACAGAGCTTCCGTTAACTGAGCTCCGGCTGGGTGCCTGGTGTTTCACACCTATTATCTTGTTTGCTTCTCAATTCAAGCCCATGAGGTACATTGTCCTGTTCCCCAGAAAAGGTAAACCAGGTCAACCAATGGTTGTATACCAGGGCAAGGACTATTCAGGTCCCCCTGACCATGTCTGGGAGGGAGAGGCCTTTATGAGTCTTTTGTACTTTTCCATATCTCGAGCAATAATAGGAATCTGGCCTTGCCTCTTTCCAAAGATAGCAGAATAAGAATCAACCCACAGAACCTTTTCTCATTCTTGGCTTCCCACCCACTGGCTACCAACCAGATTGTGGAAAAGGGACAGACCCAACTGACTATGGTCCAAGGCCTCCAAAAGAGATATCTCTCATGACCATGAAACAGCCAGGTGGTCTCACTCCCAGGAAGGCTTCCTGTTGTTCTCTGAGTGTGCATGTGCAGACACACCCGCATGCACGCACACACACCCTCCTTACTGCCCAGAGATAAACCACAGATGGAACCCACATCATATTGGAAAATGCAAGCCAGTCCTCCACCCTGGTTCTGGCTTGTTTACAGTTGGCGTTGCTTCAGATTTGGCCTCCATCCATTCTGACTGGCTGATGCTCATGCCATATCTGTTGGCTAAATATTTTTTATATCAGCCTTGATTCTGGAGACAATGAGATCCAGACAGGTTAAGTAATACGCTCATGGACACTCAGCTGTTAAATAACAGAGCCAGCATTCGCAACCAGCTCTATCTCACTCCACAGCCTCATGCTCTTAGCCCCGATGCTCTGTACACCGTGCCTCTCACTGCCAGAGTGCCTACAGGATTAGCATGTAGATAGACCCCCAGTGTTCTCCCAAGCATGCTTGATGTTCCATGATGGAAATTCAAAGTCAACTCTGTTTGGAAGCTTGGCTATACACAATAAGGCAAGAACTCTAGGGAAAGGCAAATGATGAATCCCACTTTTTACAAATCTCATGAATTTCAGAGAAGCCCTCTAGTTGGGTGGATGAGCCAAGGTTTTTTCATTCTCTGAACTGGATTACTAGCTCCTGAGAAGTGCCCATAAATCAACATGCTTTCAGTTTCTAGGCCTTTGTTTGTGTTATTGTATGCTTTTTAAATCCTCAGCTTGTTAGAAGGTGACCCTCCCGAGTTTAGGGCAGTGGACCAGCCTACATACTACCCAGACAAGAGAAGATACTCAACTGAAACAGATGCAAGCAGCCAGACCTCTGCTCTCCTGTGAAATAATGTCCAGGAAGCAAAAAGCAAGGCACAGGCATTTCAGCAGCACTGCCCAGCAGGCTGGGGGGATGGGAACAATGAATGCTTTGTTTTCTGCTCCTCTCTACCCCTTTGAGTCCAGAGGGGCAGTGGTTCTCAAAGCATGGCCTGTAACAGCAGCAGCAGCATCACCTGGAAACTCGTGAGA
This sequence comes from Capricornis sumatraensis, assembly GCF_032405125.1. Taxonomy (NCBI): domain Eukaryota; kingdom Metazoa; phylum Chordata; class Mammalia; order Artiodactyla; family Bovidae; genus Capricornis; species Capricornis sumatraensis. The sequence goes on from NC_091082.1 coordinate 66,462,207, forward strand.
AGTGCAAATGCTCTAGCCTCACATCATAACTACTGAACCAGTGTTTTAACCAGCCCACCTGCTGATTCTGATGTGCACTAACATTTAAAAGCCACTGCACTAGAAGTCTGCAAAGATTCAAAGTTACAAGAATCTGTCACTTTCATTAATAGAAATTAGGGAACATAAGCCTTTCTAGAGGTAATGAGGAACAAGCATGAACTTCAGAGTCAAGTAATTGTGGGATTGTATCCCATCTCTGCCACTTACTAGCCATGTGACTTTCAGTGCATCACTTCACATTTCTAAGAATTCTTTTCATCCTCTGTACAATGGAAATCATAAAACCCAGCACAATACCTGGCATACAGATTGTGCTAAACAGAAAGTAATAATTTTCATGATGCTTCATGGCTTCCTTTGTGGCTCAGGTCGTAAAGAATCTGCCTGCAATGCAGGAGACCCAGGTTCCATCCCTTCTGGGTTGGGAAGATCCCCTATAAGAGGGCATGGTTACCCACTCCAGTATTCTTGCCTAGAGAACCCCACAGACACAGGAGCCTGGTGCACTACAGTCCATGGGGTTGCAAAGCATCAGACAAGACTGAGCTACTAACACTAACACTTCATGTCAATCAGCAACTGCACACAGAAGCCAAACGCTATCGAGTTTCTTCCCCTCCTGTAAGTAGACTACAGGGAACATCCACCCAAGGGGAGGGATGGGCAGACTGGAGAGCCAGGTGGGGAGAGTTTCAACCTTCAGTGGTTCCATGTGTGCTCGGAGAGAATAACAAGATCACGGTGATCTGATGAGCACAGTTGGGGAGCAGTACATTCGAGGCCCAGCGCCAGATCTCCAGGGACAGACCGTCACCATGGAAAAGCTGACTCTCCTTCATGCCGACACTCCCGTTAAGAAACCATCCCTTTGGGAAACCGAAGTGCAGCGCCAAACTCTAATCATAACGAGCAGAGCAGGGCCACCAAGTAAACCACACAGCACCCAACCCACATCTTCCCAGAACAGGACTGTAGGAGAGGACAGGAGGCAAAGAATCAGGGGCAGCGTGGACCCCTGACATAAGGTCAGAAGGTAGGAGATGTGTGGAGGTAGCTTGTAGCAGAGCTTACCAACTTTAACGTGTGGCTAATTCACTCATTAAAATGCAGATTCTGAATCAGCAGTTCTGGGATGGTGCCTGAGACTCTGCATTGCTGCAAGCTCCCAGGAAAGGCTGCACTTCCAGTAGCACTTTTGAATGATTAAAACAGTGAGGAGCCGACTCACTGGTTAAGACGCTGGTGCTGGGAGAGACTGAAGGCAAAAGGAAGAGGGGGCAACGGAGGATGAGATGGTTAGATAGTATCACCAATGCTAGGGACATGAATTTGAGCAAACTCCAGGAGGTAGTACAGCACAGAGGAGCCTGGCAGGCTGCAGCCCATGGGGTCAGCTTAGCAAATGAACAACAGCAGTCTTTACCATAGAGTTTAAAAGCTTGGATTCCAGTTCTGATCCAGCTTGTGTGACACAGGGGCCCTGAGAAAGTCACTTAACCTCTCTGAACCTGTTTCCTCATCTGTAAAATGGGAAAATTGATGTTTACTGCACTGAATTCTGAGAAATTCCGATGATAATATATGTATTAGTCTAGCTTGTGCCTGCTGCTTGGCACTCCCTTGAGAGATGGTAGCTGTGCTGAATATCACCTGTAAGGCCAGCAACACAAAGGGATGAGGGCTGCACACTCTTAAGCGGGACTGTGAGAGGACCCAGGGCTTGGAGATGCTTTGACCAGGTTGCTAGGATTTCCCAGCTGGCTCTCTAAATTATTCTCTATCTAGCCCCTCTGCCTTTTCAGCCCTGAAACCGGGGCATTCCCAGGCTTAGCCTTTGACTCTCTGTGCGTCTCTCTCCTCCCCAACCCTGGCCTCACCCCCATTCCCAGCTCCAGTTCTCACCCTCAAGGAGAGAGGTTGTTGCTCAGTCACTAAGTCATGTCTGACTCTTTGCAGACCCATGGACTGCAGCATGCCAGGCTCGTCTGTCTTCCGCTATCTCCCAGAATTTGCTCAGGTTCATGTCTGTTGAGTTGGTCATGCTATCTAACCATCTCATTCCCTGTGGCCCCTTCTCTTTTTGCCTTCAGTCTTTCCCAGCATCAGGGCCTGTTCCAATGAGTCGGCTCTTCTCATCAGGTGCTTCGTATTCTTGATTCCCCTTCCTGATCCTCAGTCCTAGATTTCCTCCGTCTCTGCTTGGAATCCCATTATCTATTCTATTCAGCTTGCCTAGATTCAGCATCCTCATCTGAGTACTCCACAAATCAGCACAGCTGCTTGCTCCCCTGCTTCTGTCAGCGCTCTCAGCTTCTTAGCGTAGACATCCCTTGTCCAGGCAGCCTCCCCCAGTCAGGCGGGAAGAGATGCGCTCCATGTGCTCCAGCAGCACCCGGCGCACATGCCTAGAATGCCAGTGACCCTAACATGCTGTCCTTTCCGGTGCATTCGGCCCTCCCCACCGCTGCACAGGGACCTTCTGGAGACTTGGACCCCTTGTCTTCACTGTGATCCCCAGGGCGTGACACACGATGGCCTAAATTCCAGCCTGACAATCCCTCTTTACCCAGGAAATTCCTGAGGAAGCTGGGCATGCGAGAAATAACGGCACACTAGGATGGGAGGAACCAGTATTACTGGGCCACTGTTCAATCCCACCACAGTAGAACTGATACCCACTGGGGTTCTTGGTTTTCCCCAATCAATAGAAACTGATAAGAGGCCAGACAAGAAATTCAGGCAAGGCTTTACTGAGGCTCCTGCAGCTGCAGGAGGCAGCAAGAACAAGTAACAGGTTCCCTGGCTCACTCCCCAGGGGTGGTGAGGGGTGAGCTGGCTCCCTATATGGGGTGAGCACAGGGGGTGCGTCCAGGGGTTGGGCCAAGGGCTGGTTTAGGTGGTCTGAGTACAAGGAGGCATGCGCAGTACCCTGCTTTTGCTCTTGGCTCTTCAGAAATGGCTATTGGGGTTTTTTGGACATTTTGTATCTTATTGTCCCAAATTTGTCCCAGCTACATATGCACACAGTTATTTTCAGTCCCCTATAATTTCTTTGTATTTTGTTGCTCAAGGAGATGTTTGTCCAGGTGCAAGCACTGCAGCAAAGGGTCCCAGGTCCCAGGTCCCAGCCTGTCTCAGAATTCAGATGGAGCTAACTGAGCATCAAGTTCAAGCTGGGAATCCAAGGGTAGGCTCTTGGCTCTCCCTAGCCTGAATCCAGACTTTGGGAATCATCACCTCTGGCTAGTCCCATAGGGAAGAAACCCAGAACCTTGATGAGGATGCCCAGGAGGGGAGAGGATGCATGGAAGAGGAAGGGAAGTGGAACAGGGGAAGGGGAGGGGAGTGGGGGGAGCAGGAATGGCAGGGAAAGGGAAAAGGAAGAAGGGAGGAGGCGGCAGGAGGGGTGGGGAAAGACGTTCCTCCACACCTGCTTGCCCTCCCTCTCAGCACTTTGTGAGCTACAGTAACTTAAGCTCTTTCTCGGCAAATAAGAATCCTTTCTTTTGGGGGGAAAAAAGAGGTGGCAGGAGAAAACTGGACTAAATAACAAGATTATTTTTGATGGGCTGAAGAAAGAGGGAAATTCATAAATACTGCCAATTTAATAAATTTTGTCTCCTCACATAGGAGCCTGTCCTAGCACTATGCCTCACACAATATATTGCTTAATAAAATAAAGGATGAATTATAAAATAGTCTGTGGGGAAAACACTTGTAAAATGAAATGTTATTGTCATAATCATCACCACATTATTCTGGGCTGTCCCTAGTGTGTGGTATCTTAAAGTCTCCAATCAACCTTCATATGCTCAATATTCCAAGGCTCAAAGGACCTCAAAATGAGCCTTAATGTTAGTCCAGAATTTACTCTGAGTCAATGCTACCAATGTCTACTCCATAAACACTGGTGCCTTCCATCAAACAGAAAAATATTTTGAAGCATTTTTCTATGCATTTTTCATCCCTGGTAATTTGGTAGCTTGTGTTGCCCACGAGCCCTCTAAACTCAGAGTCAGAGTTATCCACGGCTTGGGGGTAGAGTGGAAGAGAAAACAAGGAATTACGTTTTCCAAGAAGAAGAAGGCTTTGACATCCTAACTTAATTTTTTTTAATTCACAGAAAAGACAGCAATCTTGAAAGCCCAGGGTTTTCAGTGCAAGAACCAGGCACCTGAGAAGATGAAAAAAGTCTTTCTGGACCCCATAGCGTAGGCAGGATGGGAGAGATGAAGTGGAAGCAGTTTGCCCCTACTAGATGAGAGGAAACTCAAGGAAAATTACAGAGAAAGACATCGAGGAAATTAAATTACATGTAAGTGAGTGTCCTGAGAGGACCCTGTTAGAGTCCACAAGGGGCTCACAGCATATAGTTTAAAAATGGCTCATTGTGGTGACCTGACAAACAAGGGATGAAGTCACAGTGTCCACATTGCCTTGGTGGGCATCCTATTTTTTTCTTAAGGCGATATCCTATTCTTCCCTGCTGGTGCCAGTTTCTCAAGACTATGTGACCACCTGACCATGAGACCCCTCCAACCACGTGACCACAAGACCTCAGCTGCAGGCTAAAGATAAACTAAGGCCCCCTCCCTTCGGGGCACAATTTCCTATTGATAGGATATAATAAGAGTCAGCTGTAAAGGGGGAGCACTGGTTTTTCTCTAAAGCCAATCACTTTCTTTCTTCCTATAATGAATCTTTTCTTTGCCTGAATGCCCAGCTCACTCTCTATTTCTCCACACTTGCATTGCAGACCCTGCCTGTCCCTTCCATGGCACCCCTCCAGACGGTTGCTTCCATCATCCCCAGTGGGAAGGAGGAGCCCCCAGCAGAGGAGGTGTGTCATCCTGCAGCCCACACGCAGGCAGGTGTATGCACACACACATACACACACATGCACACCAACTTTAACCCTGGCAGTTTCAGAAGATCACTGTGGCTAGCAAGAACTGAGTCGAGGCACAAATTGGGTGGGTAGTCACTTGGACTGAACCAGGAAGGCAAACCACACATCACATCAGCCACAGACGCTGAGACCACCAATGCAGTGAAAATAACACCCCCAAACCAAACAGACCAACGACTCCAGCTCAGAGGCCAGCCAGGACCAGAAGCCAGAAAACAAACCAGACAGGAATCGTCCCACTTCCTTCTTCCATGATTCCACGGTTCCTGCATTAGGCACCATTCCAGGCAGCAGACAAGAACACTTGATAAAAGACAACTTTTTGAATTCTAAAAAGCTGAGTTTTGACTAATTAGTTAAAAGAGACTACAAATTGAGCCAGAATTTGACTAAGCTACCTTTAATTCTCAAGAATATGTCTTTCCACAATAGCAGAAAATGATAGCTAATGACATCTGAGCTGTGACTAAGCTTCAAACCCACCACAGGTCTTGGTTTTGAGCAACAGTGAGAGCAGAGCAGGAGAAATCTCTCTTCCTTGTGGAGTTTATCATCCAGTGAGATGGCAATCATGAAACAGGCAGCCTCACAATAATTATAACACAGCAGATGTGCTTGGTGCCATGAAGTACAGGGAGGAAAGAGAGGAAGACCCGGTCCCAAATCATCAGTCCAACCTGCCCATTGTGATGTCAGAAATGAAACATGTAGAAATGAATTCAACTGGTAAATCATTGCTTTTCTCTCTCAAGACTCTTTAAAATGCAAAGACCTATGGGAGCAGTTATTTGTAAATTTGCTAACCTTTTCATTTTGAGAGTTTAACAACTCTTATTGAGTTTAAAAGACCAAAATGCAGGAAAGTTCCCAAATGCTACTGGGGAGAGCAGGGAGCAGCAAGAAAGGAGGAACACACAGGGTTGGAGGTTCCCACAACATATCTGTTTGGCTCTCTTGCCCAGGGTTGCTCCACCCTAGACAATGGCACTTGGGTCTTAACAGAAGTTTAAAGTAATCCTGTGGGTTGGATCTGATGCCTTAGGAACTACAGTGGTGTAGACAGCACCTAGCTCTTGGGATAGTTTTGACTCCTGGAAAGAAGTCAGGCTCTTCCCTAAAGTCAAGAAATCTCAGCTTTCATCTCAGTGCTCAGTGGGAAGCAAGGCCCTTCTTCCAGTGAGGACAGGAGACCTAGTTAACCCAAAATCCCTCTGACTTTCAGGAAACAGTTTCCACGCTCCCTAATCATGACAAACAATGCCATTTGTGGTTAAATCCATTGCTCTGAAGTCCAGCAAAACTCAGACTCAGCCACTTACAGAACGAGGGACTTCAGACAAGTTACTTGACCTCTTTGAACCTTCAGTTTTTCATCTGCAGAATGTGAATGATAACCCTAGTTATCTCATACGTCACTCTGAGATCAGATGAGATACCATATGTGGCATGCTTTCTGAAATTATCTGCTATTTACTAGAGTTCAGGAGAGGCAGTGGTGTGACAGTCAAATGTAGCCACCCAGTCAGGGTGGGACCATCTGGACCAGTGCCGCCAGCAGCAGCATCATCTGAGTGCTTTTTAGACCCCCTCAGGCCCATGGAATCCTAATCTCTGGGAATCTGTGTTTTAGCAAACTTTCCAAGTGACTTTTACACATGCTTGGTTTTGAGAAGCACAACTCTGTGTGTAATCACAGATAGTCCTAAAGTCACAGGCAGAGTATCTTCAGCCAGTCCTGCCTTCTCCAGAGGCAGTGATCCCTGTCTCAGATATCTTGTTTAAGATTGATGAGAACATTCAAGAATATGCCTGAAAGGGCTCTGCAATGCATCAGACAATGTGGAAATGGACGAGAGCATGATGATTCCCCAGCATTTGCAATAGGACTCTTTAAAAGGAACGCAGCCAAGTCCTTGGCTTTCCCTCCTGGCTCTTAGCAAAACCTCCTACGGCTCTCAGAGGATGCTGACCCAGAATTCCCTGCATGTTCCCTTGGAAGAGCAAGCTGACTCTGACAGCTCAACTGTATGTGGTATATCATCAAATCCCTGCAGCTTAGACCTGACACAGTTCCTTCTGGTTCCTGGCCGGTACAGTATTCCCAGGGCAGTGGGGTTCTTGGGGGTCTCAGGAGCTTTTTGCAGATGGAGCCTGGCTTTCAGGCAGCCCCAGGATTTGGATCAAAGCCAGTGAATGCAATGATCATTGGGAGCAATGTCTTCTTCAATTATGGTTTCCTGAGGGTATATGCCCAGTGGTAGGATTGCTGGATCATAGGTTAGTTCTATTCCTAGTATTTTAAAGACTCTCCACACTCTTCTCCATAATGACTGCATCAGTTTTCATTCCTACCAACAGTTCAAGAGGTTTCCCTTTTCTCCACACCTTCTCCCAAAGCTGGTGCTCTGTGATGACCTAGAGGAGTGGGATGGGGAGTGAGGTGGGAGGGTGGTTTAATGGAGAGGACGTATTTATACCTATGACCAATTCATGTTGACATACGGCAGAAACAGTCACAATACTGTAGAGTAAGTATCCTCCAATTAAAAATAAAATAACAAAAACCAGGGAATGGGTAGAAGCAGTGGAGTCAGGTTTCACACCCAAATAAGGAAGAACTCTGCAGCCATCAGAAAGTAGCGTGGGCACTTCCCTGGTGGTCCAGTGGTGAAGAGTCTGCCCGCCAACACAGGGGACATGGGTTCCATCCCTGGTCCAGGAAGATTCCACCTGCTGTGAGACAGCTAAGCCCGTGCAACACAGCAACTGAAGCCCGCGTGCCCGAGAGCCTGTGCTTCACAACGAGAGAAGCCACCGAAATGAGAAGCCCACGCACCACAGCTAGAGAGTAGACCCCGCTCATCCACAGCTAGAGAAAGCTCACTAGCAGCAACAAAGATCCAGCGCAGCCATAAATAAACAAATGCTTTTTTTCTTTTTAAAGAAGACGAAACTAGCATGAACTTCCCAGGGAAGGGGGGCATGAGATCCTTGACTCAGGGGCTGGTCACTCACAGGCATGAAAGCTTTTATAATTTCCCTTCCCTTCCTACCATAGTCTCCTAGTTTCTCTGTGCTCTGCCTGACCATCTGAGGGGACCTCTTCAAAGAACTTACCCTTCTTACATTGTGCTGATATTTATTCCTCACCTATCGTGTACCAGGTGCTGTCCTAGACATCAGCAGGAAGGTTCCTGTTCTCAACGAGCTTCTGGTCTAATAGGCAGTTTTGACTGGGGGAGCAGGGAAGGCCTCTCTGAACAGCTGGTGTTTTCCACTGAGATCTACATTACAGGAAGGAGCCAGCCATGGGACAACTATGTGGACAAGCATTTCAGGCCAAGGGAACATCTGGTAGCAAGGCAGGGCCTAAGCAGGAACCTGTAGCACTGTGAGTTTGGGTGAACAACAAGGGGAAGAGATGGTGAAAAAAATCAGGGAGGGACCAGATCCAGGCGGAAAGGCTTTGTGTGCCAGTGGAACTGATGAGGATTTTTTTTTTCCCTTTCTCTATTGCAGCACTTAACAGGCCTGCTGATTGCCAGAATCACCAAAATTTCTTAATCAGGTGCCTGCTGTCTGCTACAAGTCTCAGGAAACCAGGGTCTTATCCTCCCATCAAGCTGCTGCTTCCTCTAAACACTGTCAAGTCCGGCCCTCACTTTCATCAGCTCTGAAAGTCTTCGATTAGACAGCTGATTGCTTACTTCTTGAGCCATTTTGCTGTGCTGAGTTACTCAGTGGTGCCCAACTCCTTTGGACCCCATGGGCTGTAGCCCCCCAGGCGCCTCTGCCCATAGGGACTCTCCAGGTCAGAATACTGGAATGTGCCATGCCCTCCTCCAGGGGATCTTTCCAGCCCAGGGACTGAACCCAGGTCTCCCACATTGCAGGAAGATTCTTTACTGCCTGAGCTACCAGGGAAGCCCAAGAATACTGGAGTGGGTAGCCTATCCCTTCTGCATAGGATCTTCTCAACTTAGGAATCAAACTGGGGTCTCTGGCATTGCAGGTGGATTCTTTAGCAGATGAAGCCATTGTCTGGTTACAAAACCAAAGTCCTTTTCTTTCTTTTTTTCTGTCTCTTTCAAAGGATGAAACACAGATGCACATTGGATAAGGGTCTAAACACAACTGATGAAAGCAAATCCAGTCTATATGGGGCACCAACACAGCACAGAGGCTAAGACACAAGGTCTCAAGCCTGAATGCCTGGTTTTCAATGCAGGTTCCTTACACACCAGTTGTATGGCCTGGGACAAGCCACTTACCTCTCAGAGCCTCAGTTCTGCCATATGTGAAATGGGGAAAATGATAGTCCCTGCTTCATGGGATCATGAGTACAGACTGGTATTTTACAGGTGTAGAACTTAGAACAGAGGCCGACACTTAGTAAGAGCTTAATAAGCACAAAAAATCATTTGGCTCAAACTTTGGCTGTTTATGAGTTTTAACATTTGCTTAATGCTGAACAAACATTTGTTGAGTATCTACTATGTACCATGCACTCTGCTAGGCATGCTTTCACAGAAAGAGCTTTGGGCTGGAAGTCAGAAGACCTGACTTCTGGTCTCAGTTTTGTTACAAGTCAGGAGACTAAGGACCAACCTCATCATCTCTTGTCCTCAGACTTCTTCCCCTTTAAAGGTGGTCACTGGGACAATGTAACTTGTGAGGCCCCCTTGGCCCTGGCCAGTAGTAAATGACTGCCCTCAGGAGAATCCAGCCAGAAGTTCTCCCCCAGCAGGGCGGACCCCTCTAGCCACTCACTTCCACCAGGACCCTGTGTGTGAGCACACACCCTGGAGAGAAGCATGCCTGATCCCTGTCCCGTGCTTGCCATAAAATATTGATTAGGGAATTTAAAATTTCGAAATGATTTAGGAGTCCCGAGACGGAGATCTAATGTGCTGTGCCCAGCTGCGTTATGAGCCATCTATCTCCTGTCAGCAAGCAGCAAGAAACTGACAGAATCAATACCAACGCGTCTGAAGACAGACTTAACTCATTTCCTTCCCTTCCCCCTCCCTGGAGCTGTGGTTGGAGTGGGTCAGCCTGAGAGGTCGGCACCAAAGCTGGGGCCTGGACACCCACCTCCACAGGACAGCGGAGGCAGGGGTCTCGGGGTGCTGTCTGTTTCCACTCCCTCCATGGGGTGAGGCAGGCATCTCTGCTAATGCATCAGGAAGCCTAAGGACTCTTAACAAAATTGTATCATACCTCTGTGAATGCAAAATGCCTCATACCTGCTTCATGATACATAATAGTAACCGTGCCTTATCAGGTCTGTTTTTAATGACGTTATTCTAAAATGTTTTCTTTCTAGATGATGATTGAGAAGCCAGTTTTTAAAAATGGTGCCAGGTAGCACAACAGGAATGGAACTTTGCTATATTCTGAGGTTTTCCTTTTTACTTTTCTTTTTTAAATGGCATGTGCTGGATGTCTCTATAAGTCTGTTCAGTTGACTGTTGAACCTGGAAAAGCTGTTGCTGCTATTGATGCATAACATACTGCTATTGGTCCTTTTATATAAATATATATATATAATTTGAATTTTTGGAAACTTTAGTTGTGCTGTCAACTTTGGAAAAAATATTACTTTGGCCACCTGATGCAAAGAACCAACTCATTGGAAAAGACCCTGGTGCTGGGAAAGATTGAAGGCAAAAGGAGAAGTGGGCAGCAGACAATAAGATGGTTAGACAGTATCACCAACTCTCCAGGATACAGTGAAGGACAGGGAAGCCTGGCATGCTACAGTCCATGAGGTCACAGAGTCAAACTTGATTTAGCAACTGAACAACAACAAACGATCCCAGTTATACCATGTTGGGTTGGCATTGTACAGAAATTAACAGTATATTGGTCTAGAAACATTAAACCATTTTTTTCTGTTTGTACAGGGGTAATGCCTGGCAAATCCCATGGACGGAGGGGCCTGGTAGGCTGCAGTCCATGGGGTCGCTAAGAGTCGGACACGACTGAGCGACTTCCCTTTCACTTTTCACTTTCATGCATTGGAGAAGGAAATGGCAACCCACTCCAGTGTTCTTGCCTGGAGAATCCCAGGGACAGGGGAGCCTGGTGGGCTGCTGTCTATGGGGTCACACAGAGCTGGACACAACTTAAGCGACTTAGCAGCAGCAGCAGCAATGCACTGTATTAAATATGCAAGGTCTTATCTATGTGGGTTTGATTACAGAAAGTAATAAAGTGTTCTCTAAATTTAAAAAAAAAGAATGAACTAATCTAGAATTTCCATTCTCTTCCCCTCCTTAATGGTCTAAATAGGGTTTTCTGGCCTGTGTCCTGAAAGGAAAATCATAATAGCTTCTCATGTTTAACTCCAAGAATCTTAAAAGAGTCATCATTATTTAACTTCTCAGAGCCTCAGTTTTCTCACCTGTGGACAGAAGGGAGTAAAATACCTCCTCATACGTCAGATTAAAGTAGATGCATTGTGAATGTACTTAATGCCACTGAGCTGCAAGCTTAAAAATGGAAAAACCGGCAAATTTCATGTTATATATGTTTTACCGTAATAAAAAATAACAAGCTTGTCACCTCCCTGGTGGTTCGGACATGACAGAGTGACTGAACTGAGAAGCCTGGGATGAGAAGAGTAACAAATAGCAGATCCAAGGTAAGGAGCTTCAGGGCAGCAGAGCTGGCATTTGAACCCAGATCTGCCCGATGCTGAAACAGCAGCTCTGTCCTCCTAGCTACGCTGTATCACAGAAGAACAGGAGTGCCGTGGGGGGGTCTTACTCATCCATGTTTGCCAGGTTCACCTATTGCCTGACCAGCATCCCAGGTGCCAGGCTTGCAGTATTCAGTGAGGTTAATAAATGTGTCACTCCCAGGGAACGGCTTTATTCCTTCCTGCCTCACACACGGTTCTATGCACCTGAAGCATTTATTAAACATGCTGAGAGGCTTGAATAAGAATTTAATTTTTCTAGCTAAACAATGGTGTGTGCAGCAGGCAAACAGAATTACTCATTTTAATCTTATCCTCGCACGCCTACTCAGCCTAAGGCAACTGGCTAACCCCAGGAGCAGCATGACATCTCAAGATTTAGGATGCTAAGGAGCGGATCTATAAAGGACCTACTTACTATATCAAGAGAAAGCCCATCTGGAGGTCTTTTTAACTCGGGGTTTGATTTTTTTTTTGTTTTTCATGATAAATTTATCTTCCTAAAGGCATATATCCCAAAGCCACTTTTATCCAAGGCTGGGCTGAGCCCCCGCACAGTACAGGATATAGACCTGCTCTCCGGTTTCCCACTCCAAGCTTAGAATTTGAGCATGGCCTTTGCTTGATCATAATCTATCTTTGATTCAAAGCCTTCCTGCAGTCTGGCGTTTCTTTGAGAACCTAGAACATGCCAAGCAACGGGGCCCATTTGTAGAGGTAACTAAGACAGAGTCTTTGTCCTCAGAGGACTCACACTCTAGCAGAAAAGACAAACAGGAATATGGAAGAGGACAATACCGGGATTCAAGGGTGGCAGTGCAGGGAAAAGTTCATTCTCCTGGAGGGACGGGAGTAACACAGCCAGTGAGGTACTTCTGCATCTTCAGTCTAAGCAGTGGGGACCTGAGTGAACTGAGTGAGGAAAAGCATTCCAGATGCGGAATTCCAGGGCAGTGGCATGAAGCTGAAGAGCAGGGTGGCCGATTAGGGAACTAAGCATCATTTGACAAAATGAGAGCATACAGTGCAGGTAGGGAAGCCAGGGTGGGGACGGGGAGCCAAATTTTGATTGTTATGATATTTATCATGATCAACATCATTAGCTGCCATTTATTGAGAGTCTGTGTTAGGCACTTTGCATGTATTATCTCCTTTTTACCCTCACCCTCATCCCTACAAAATAGATATTATTTTCCCATTTTTCAGGTAATGAAATTGTGGCTCAAAGAAGTAGGCCCTGGGGAATAATTTTACAGGGTGGCCCTAGATAGTATATTCAAAAGCAGAGACATTACTTTGCCGACTAAGGTCCGTCTAGTCAAGGCTATGTTTTTCCCTGTGGTCATGTATGGATGTGAGAGTTGGACTGTGAAGAAGGCTGAGCGCCGAAGAATTGATGCTTTTGAACTGTGGTGTTGGAGAAGACTCTTGAGAGTCCCTTGGACTTGCAAGGAGATCCAACCAGTCCATTCTAAAGGAGATCAACCCTGGGATTTCTTTGGAAGGAATGATGCTAAAGCTGAAACTCCAGTACTTTGGCCACCTCATGCGAAGAGTTGACTCACTGGAAAAGACTCTGATGCTGGGAGGGATTGGGGGCAGGAGGAGAAGGGGACAACAGAGGATGAGATGGCTGGATGGCATCACTGACTCGATGGACATGAGTTTGAGTGAACTCCGGGAGTTGGTGATGGACAGGGAGGCCTGGCGTGCTGCGATTCATGGGGTCACAAAGAGTCAGACACGACTGAGCGACTGAACTGAACTGAACATGGTTTCATGTATACTTTAGAGCAATCGCTCAAGGGGAGACTAGATGACTGTAGTATAAATGCGTAGGCAGTGAAACCAAAGAGAAGGTTATTATAAGAGTCCAGGTGCAAAGTGTTAATGGTGTAAATTAAAATAGAAAAGGAGACATTAGAGAATTTGAGGGGGGAAGGGAGATAAAGAGTACATTTTGCATTTCCAGGCATTTTTCTTGAATTTTCATTGATAGAGTTCAGTGACAGGGCATCGCCCCTGCTCATACTCTCAGGTCAGAGGTTAGACAGGTGGGGTTTCTACAGGTAGAAACAGAGATGAAGGAGAAAATGTGTAGTAGCCAGATCTCTTCTTCACTTTCTCTATTATAGAATGCCAGAGACAAGGAGGCCCCTTGTCAGCACCACTGAGATGCTTCTCAGTGAGAACATGTTTATTCTGGTTCCTTTGTTTTCCTCTATTTTTCTAAGTCCATGGCAGAAAAAGCAAGTCTCATCTCTGATGCCAAGAAAGTCCCCCAAACTATGCTCTAACAGTCCCATAAACATATCTTTTAAGTTCATGAACTCCAGGAAGATTCTCTTTCCTTCTTAGCTGTCATAAAGTAAAATGAAATGAATGGAGAAAGCAATTTGTTTATATAATATCTTGCAAAGAATGGTGTGCTAGATAGTATTATTGCTTCTCAACTGTTTACTCTCCCTTTTGTAACAGAAATATACATCCCTGCCTGCTGCCAGGTGATTTCAGAAAGCCCCTTTGAGAGGAGCATCTCCCCTGCCCCCAGTGACCATGGCGGCAGCCTGCCTGAGACTTGCTTTGGCCAACTGAATGTGAACTGAATGCCACATTCTACATAAGAACCGCTGTATGATTTTTCCACATCTCTTTTTCATTTTCCATTGTAACAGCTATTCCAAATGGTGGCTGTTTCTTCAACTTAGAATCTTAAAGGAGGAAGCTATTTGGTGCAGGAGCAGTGTAATTCTGACTCACAGCCAGAATCAGAATAATGAAATGCAAGCAAGAAATATACCTTCATTGTAAGCCGCTGGTATGTACAGGTTGCTTGTTACTGCAACATAATCTAATGAAAACTGACAAATACATGTGGGAACTTCTTCATACAAGTAATCAAGAAACAGGCCCATGGCACTTGAGCACTGAAGACTTTGTGAGCCAGAATGGAAGTCGTGGACAAGTGACTAAAGGAAAGGGATCATTCATTCTCTCAAAATTCATGACCCATTTTAGGACAATGACAGTTTCCTGGCTTGCATTGGCTGCAGAAAATTTCTCAGATTCTCACAAAAGACTTTTCTGATCATCATCTTTCTACAAAGGGAGAGACACTGGTAGGGTTTCTAAATTCCCTAAATTGAAATTATTCAGTTGGAGTTTAATACTGAATAAATTCTAGAAAATAAAATTGAGCTAGCTGATTTCTAGTTTAAATTTTTTCCATTTCCAAACTTGACCATTTCTATCTGTAAAATGCCAAGGCAGTCAACCATCTGCCTCTAAAGTTTCTGCAGCAGCACTTAAAGCAGACGATGCTTTTTCGCCTGAGGAAAGTTATCTTCCCTGTGTTAGCTTATCCAAGGGAGACAAAGAGAGAGCTCTTGTATTATCCAGAGGAAGACATTGCTAGAAGGGTTTTCACAGATTATTTGAGTTTCCCTTACAGAGATGAGAAAATTGAAGATGTAATGTGACTTAGACATAGCAATTGGCACATAATAGGTGCTCAATAAGTAACCATTGAATACATGCATGAATTGAAAATTGAATAAAAGCTCATCTCAATTGTGGATGGCAGGCCTAGCCCTAATTAGACCTTGTACACCATGCCCTTATCAGGAGAATGAACTGTGTTTTATCACTTACTCATTAGCTTGTTCAATATCCAGATTGTATGGAGCCACTGTCCTGTGCTAGATATAATGCTGGACACAGAGGATATAGAGAGGTTTTGGGCAGGTCTTGGCCTCCCCCCTCCAAGAGACCTCACCTACTGTGAGCCTGGCCCCACTCTAATGTCCTCACTAGTATTACCTGGGTGTTCGATTTCTTTAATTCTTCAGTGTCTCTCCTGTTGACAAAGAAAAAGTTACTACTAGTAACACTAGCCATTTCAGTGTGGTAATTACCAAACTTTGGAGATTCTGGATCCCGTCACATTATTAAAAATTATTAAGGACCCTAAAAGGCTTTTGTTTAATACATCTCTTTTACATTTTCCAGAAGAATTATTAATGCTCACAATATTTACCATATTCAAAATTTTAAATAAGAAATGTTTAAAACAGTGATTTATTGATTCATTTAAATATTATTTTCTAACATGTTAACATAAATAACATTTTTATTTTTTAATTATGTTTTTCCAGTAAAAAGAATTTTTGTGAAAATAATCACATTATTTTGCAGTTTTTCCAATATCTTTAAGAAAGATGTTGGTTTAAAGAAAGTAACTAGAATCTCATATCTGCTCCAATTTAAATCTCTTGTGATGTCATATCTCATAGCCTCTGGAAAGCTCTACTGTGCACATGAGAACCTGGAAGTGGAAAAATCAAATAATGTCTTAATATTATTTTTAACATTGTTTTGATTTCATGGACCCACCGGTAGATCTTATGGACCTCACAAGGATCCTTGGACCACACTTAGCGATCTGAATATAATCTAACATTTCCTTGAAATAGAAAAAAAAAGGGGGGGGGAGGGAAATTGGAAATGGAAATGCTAATACCTGGGCTTGTCAAATCTCTGAACAGGTACACATGAAGAATGTAGAAAGCCAGATTGAGAATCTAGCCTCCTCTATGACCACTTAATTATTTCTTTTTTTAAGATTGGATGGCTACTCCCCAAGAATTTTTAGTACTGTCTGCATCAAGTCTCATGAAAATTAAGGCAGGGTTATTGTTACACATTACACTGTTAAGGCAGTGTTTCCTCTCCATGAATCCTGTTTGGTTCTTTTGAGTACTGCATGATTCACAAGGGTAAAGGAAGTCAGTTTAGAGGAAAAGATACAATCAATTACCCCTGTACCAATTCCATGCTAAATAAATACTGTCACCTTCATGCTAGTGAAGCAAGAATAATTCACCCCCAAAACATTTTTAAACCTATGAAAACTGTCTCTTGTGTATATGTGAACCCTCTTACATCAAAAAGTATTAGTGGAAAATTATAAAAATGTGCAAAATACAAAATAATAAAAATGAAGATAACAATATTAATATAATAAACATCTGATAGTAAGTGAAGCCAGGGAGTGATACTATTTAGAAATGCAAGACAAAAAAATAAAAACTGCATAATTATTTAAGTCATTTAAGTTTGATGTCCAGATTCTTACAGTTAGCTACAAGATCACTTATATGCTAACATCATCTAACATCGCTTTACTGGAACTGAAACTGTGGGTCCTCATAGATGGGACAATGAGTAATACAGAGGAAATACATTCTTATAACCTGCTCACTTCTTATAGTTTACATACTAGCAAGGCCACAGATTTAATGTCTATAATATTTTGAGTCTTGGTAATTCCAAAACTACTGGTACAAAGATTTTCAGTGGCTTTCTACCTTCAGTGATTCACATCCATACTCCCTAAGCCAGTGCTCAGGGATCCAACCTGATTTCCTGAAATTATCTTTCACTATTGCTGCTGCTGCTGCTACTAAGTCGCTTCAGTTGTGTCTGACTCTGTGCGACCCCATAGACGGCAGCCCACCAGACCCCTCTGTCCCTGGGATTCTCCAGGCAAGAACACTGGAGTAGGTTGCCATTTCCTTCTCCAATGTATGAAAGTGAAAAGTGAAAGTAAAGCCGCTCAGTTGAGTCTGACCCTCAGCGACCCCATGGACTGCAGCCCACCAGGCTCCTCCATCCATGGGATCCTCCAGGCAAGAGTACTGGAGTGGGGTGCCATTGCCTTCTCTGATCTTTCACTACACTCCCATTCAAATCCTCTACCCAGAGACTGTTATAGTCACTCCTTCAATCTCTGATTACTGGTTCTATGCTTTTGTCTATTCCTCCCTCTCACTAAATGTATACCCAGTAGGTCTTCATTACTTTAGTGCTTAGACTATGATCAGAGAAATGTACATAAGTAATCCTTCTTCTCCTCTTTAAGCTCTTTCTCACTCATTCTGTTTGTTTACTTTGTTTTGTTGTTGTTTCAGGAAGACTAGGATGGAACAGATAAAGTTATGTGGACAAGGACATCACGTCTCTGACTCATTTGGTGCTGCCACACAACATATCCTCCCACCCCTTTTCCTTCCCTCTCCCTACCTCATCAACTAAGTTCCAAGTTAGGCGGTCATTCATTCCCTTATTCATTCAGTCAACAAATATTTAAGAGTCTGCTGCCATTCTGAGCCACAAGATACAGCAGTGAGAAAGACCTAACCTCAGCCCATACAGACAAAAGCACAAGTAAACCAATAAACAAACAAACAAAAAACCCTGCAGAAAGAAACTGAAGTCGCTCAGTCATGTCCGACTCTTTGCCACCCCATGGACTGTAGCCTACCAGGCTCCTCTGTCCATGGGGTTTTCCAGGCAATAGTACTGCAGTGGATTGCCATTTCTTTCTCCAGGGAATCTTCCCAACCCAGGATCGAACCCTGGTCTCCAGCATTGTAGACAGAAATGCTGAGCCACCAAGGAAGGCTAATAAACCACAACAACAACAACAAAAAAAAAACCCTGCAAGTTATAGTTAATGCTATAAAAGTCTAAACAAGGAACTGAGATTGAAAATAGTATTTTAGACAAGGAAGACAAAGAAAGCATCCTCAGAGTGTTAGTTAAGATAAGATCTAAAAAAATAAGAGGGAGATACTACATGAAAAGGAGGAAAGAACATTTAGATGAGTAAACGTGAATCAATTTCCTCATCGGTTAAATAGAAGAATAACAGTTCCTATCGTGTGTGGGTGATATGAGAATTTAATGTATTAATCCATGAAAAGCACTTAGAACTGGCCTGGCCTATAATAAATGCCATTAAGCTGGAGATGTAAATTACCATTCCAGGCAAAGGGGGCAGAATGTGAGAAACCTTTGATGTGTAAAGGAGTACAGTATGCTCAAGGGACAGAATTAGACAGCATGGTGAATAAGGAGGAATGTATAGCAAGAAAAGACTAGAGAGGAAAGGGCCAGAGCAAGTATGCCATGGTACACTTGACAGGTAAGTGCTGAGCAGGGAAGCTGCTGCTATGGGTAGAATGAACTGAGAGAATGAGGTTGAAAGAAAAACCAAGCAGGAGGCAGTTGTACTAGTCCAGTTGAAAGATGATGTAGGCCATGACTAAGCATAGCAATGGACACAGCAAAGTATTTGTAAGATGTGGATTGACAGGACTTGGTGGTGGATATAATATTCAGGACTTGGAAAATATGTACCCAGGGTACCTTTCTGGACTTACTCAATTGAGAATGTATGCAAGTGGCAATGTCAAGGAGACAGTTGGATTTATAAGTTTAGAACTCAGAAGACAGGCTGAGAGAGAAAATACAAATATCAGAGACATCATTGTAAACATTGCATTTAAACACATGAAACCAGAGTAGACACCCAGAAGGAAACTTTTGGAGATGCAAAGAAGATTCAAGTCCAAGCTCTAAGGAACCTCAACATTTTGTGTTTGGGTGGAAGAGAAAGAGACAGCCAAGAAGACCAGGGAAGCAGGATCAGTGAGGTCAGAGAAGACTCAAGATAAAAGAATTTCTATAGAAACCAAGAAAGGAGACTGTTTCAAGAAGGAAAAAATAGTCAAGATTGCCCCCAATATATTTTGAGGTTATCAAGATGAGAAAAGAAAGTGGACGTCGGAACAGGCAGGTCATTGGTGATCTTGGCAAAATTGCGTTCCACCAACTGGAGAAGAAAATGGCAACCCACTCCAGTATTCTTGCATGGAAAATCCCATCAACAGGGGACCCTGGCTGGCTATGGGTCAAAAGAATCAGACACAACTTAGTGACTGAATCAAAAGGTAAAGTCAGAAGCTTGAGCTGTGTAGGTTGACAGGAGATTGGGAGGTGAAGCTATGGAAACAATGTATTTAGACAACTCTTTGGAGCAGTTTGTATTAGAGAATATCAGAGAAATGGGAGAATGGCTGGAGGGCATGTGGATTTGAGGAAGGCGGTCTGTCATAACTGACCAGTATTTACAGGGAATGAACTTTGGTTTCCATGATTTTCCCTCAGAGATTCTAAACTCCATCACCAAATACCAAATGGGTTGTGTCTTTCAGTTCAGTTGCTCAGTCTTGTCCAACTCTTTGCGACCCCATGATCACAGCACACCAGGCCTCCCTGTCCATCACCAACTCCTGGAGTTTGCCCAAACTCATGTACATCGAGTCGGTGATGCCATCCAGACGTCTCATCCTCTGTCGTCCCCTTCTCCTCCTGCCCCCAATCCCTCCCAGCATCAGGGTCTTTTCCAATGAGTCAACTCTGCATGAGGTGGCCAAAGTACTGGAGTTTCAGTTTCAGCATCAGTCCTTCCAAAGAACACCCAGGACTGATCTCCTTTAGGATGGACTGGTTGGATCTCCTTGCAGTCCAAGGGACTCTCAAGAGTCTTCTCCAACACCACAGTTCAAAAGTGTCAATTCTTCGGCGCTCAGCCTTCTTCACAGTCCAACTCTCACATCCATACGTGTGTGTGTGTGTGTATTAGTCGCTCAGTCGTATCTGATTCTTGCGACCCCATGGACTGTAGACCACCAGGCTCCTCTGTCCAAGGGATTCTCCAGGTAAGAGTACTGGAGAGGGTTGCTATTTTCTCCTCCAGGGGATCTTCCCAACCCAGGGAACAAAGCCACATTTCCTGCATTGCAGGTAGATTCTTTACTCTCTGAGCCACCAGGGAAGTCCCCTCTTTTCAGATATTATAAAAATTCCATTGTCATTACGGAGGAAATATTGACCCCCCCACCCCAGGCCTCTATTTGCCAGTCCAAGGTCTAGTGTACACCCTCCCACTCTACAACCCCAGTGGAATGAGCTTCACACAGGCAGCTTTTTACCATGTGTGGGGGTGGAGGAGGATCTCAGGAGGCCATCTGGTGGCCTGTGTGGGGGGAGGCTGGCCAGGGTCAAGGGCTGTGGGTGGGGGAGCAGGAGAAGGGGTGTGGTTGGAGGAGCAGCTGCTGTGCCATGACCACAGGAAAAACCATCGCCTTGACTAGACGGACCTTTGTTGGCAAAGTAATGTCTCGGCTTTTGAATATGCTATCTAGGTTGGTCATAACTTTCCTTCCAAGGAGTAAGCGTCTTTCAATTTCATGGCTGCAGTCACCATCTGCAGTGATTTTGGAGCCCCCAAAAATAAAATCTGACACTGTTTTCCACTGTTTCCCCATCTATTTCCCATCAAGTGATGGGACCAGATGCCATGATCTTCGTTTTCTGAATGTTGAGCTTTAAGCCAACTTTTTCACTCACCTCTTTCACTTTCATCAAGAGGCTTTTTAGTTCTTCTTCACTTTCTGCCATAAGGGTGGTGTCATCTGCATATCTGAGGTGATTGATATTTCTCCTGGCAATCTTGATTCCAGCTTGTGCTTCTTCTAGTCCAGAGTTTCTCATGATGTACTCTGCATAGAAGTTAAACAAGCAGGGTGACAATATACAGCCTTGACGTACTCCTTTTCCTATTTGGAACCAGTCTGTTGTTCCATGTCCAGTTCTAACTGTTGCTTCCTGACCTGCATACAGATTTCTCAAGAGGCAGGTTAGGTGGTCTGGTATTCCCATCTCTTTCAGAATTTTCCACAGTTTATTGTGATCCACAACGTAAAAGGCTTTGGCATAGTCAATAAAGCAGAAATAGATGTTTTTCTGGAACTCTCTTGCTTTTTCCATGATCCAGCAGATATTGGCAATTTGATCTCTGGTTCCTCTGCCTTTTCTAAAACCACCTTGAACATCTGGAAGTTCACAGTTCACATATTGCTGAAGCCTGGCTTGGAGAATTTTGAGCATTACTTTACTAGCGGGTGAGATGAGTGCAATTTTGTGGTAGTTTGAGCATTCTTTGGCATTGCCTTTCTTTGGGATTGGAATGAAAACTGACCTTTTCCAGTCCTGTGGCCACTGCTGAGTTTCCAAATTTGCTGGCATACTGAGTGCAGCACTTTCACAGCATCATCTTTCAGGATTTAAAATAGCTCCACTTCAGTCTTTAGTTGTGTCTTTAGTCGCCAGAGAGAGACCATGAAGCCATAGGAAAAAGCTAGTCTTATCAATAATCCCACCTGGGCATTCCTCTGATTTCCAACACCCCTCAACCCCTCTGTAGCTATTGTTTTACTTTTCCAGGCTCAGAGGAACATTCCTAAAGTTCCCACATCCCAATATCAAAATAACCCATGATATAATCAAGATATTAATTCTTGACTGGAAGATTTGTGTTCCATATGTCTTCATCCCCACCGGAATGCTGCAACATTCCCGTCTCACCTGGATGCAGAGGAAATCATTAGGTTTCAAAGCACCAAAGCAGTGTTCATTTAGATCCATGCTACAGTGAGCCAAATATGCTCATTTAAATGTCAATAAACCCTACCTCCAGCTGAGCTCATTTGTGTGGAGGGAGGTAGGATGGATGTGAGGAATAGCACTGAACCCCGTTAGCTCTCAAGATGTTATTAAAGAGGAGGAAGAACCAACCTCTCACTAATAGTTCCTAAACGCGATCACTTTCAATTTGTTCAATTCAGCGGATAAGTGATACACAGATTTGAGGCTTGGAATAAATTGTATCAAGAATTCTAATGCTGTAATGTTCTAGCAGAAACTGAGAGCCCATACCTCCATCCAACGCTGCTATATTATGTCATTTGAACCCAGCATGGCTGGGTAGTCTGCAAATATTCAAAAGTTAGCACATGGATGAAAAGCAAGGTCTGCTTCTATCACCAGCTGACCAAAACTCTACCAGCTCTCTAACCTCCAACTACTACTCAGTTGTTGGATTTTTCCTTTTCTGTGCTTTGTCTAAGAGCTTCAGAATGTCCACTGTGTACAATGCCGTATAACAGAGAAGAATACAAAAGCACTTCCCTAATCAAGATTCTGTTTAAACTTTATATATTAATTATTGGCTGGTTTAAAGATAGAAGTTTTGCCTTGAAATGGGTCATTAGTAGCCATAAAGCAAAATGCTAAACCCCATTCCCTTCATCCAAAAGAACAGGCTCAGTAAACATTTTCATTAAAGCATTTTATCAAGGCAGAAGTTCTTTCTAACCTAACAAATGATTAGCATCACTATTAATTACTGTGCTGGATGCTTATCCTTGGTATAAACATTAATCATTTTAAGATAATACGGTGGAGAGAAAGACTAAAAGGAATCTAATGTTTGTTTGGGTTCTGAGTGTGGGCTAGAAGCTGTTTTAGGTGCTTTCCTTTCAGTGATGGGCTTAATTCATATGCCTCTCATCTAACGTAAGTATTACTACCACTCCTTTCCTGATTAGTGGAAAGAGGGGTCTGGTGTGTCAAGTGATTTCCCAAGGTCACATGCCTCGTGAAAACTGAATCAAGAATTGGCTGATCCCAAAGTCCATACGCTCTTCCCACTCCACTGGGCAGCCTCCCTCACAAAATGACCCAAAACATATTATAAATGAGAAAGGGTAGGGAGTCAAAACAATCATCTGTAAGGTCGAGACTCTAGAGCATTCACCTTTACAAGAAATAAATCATGTTACCACACTGATCCATGCCAGTGAGTTAACTTCTCATTTATTCATTCCACAAAATAATCTAATTATTTCAAGCCACTAGAGAATACGAAATTATTGCTCCAGTGCACTAAATTGCTCACTGGTAACCTTAAAAAGCTAACCAAAAGATTTCAGTTATTTCTGGAAAACCCATCAGCTTATCAATCAGGGAGAACTCATTCACTGCCTGCTGTAAATAGAAGCATCACTTTTCTGTTCAGCTCCTGAAATTTCACACACTCTAAATGACTAGATAAGCACAGCCATGATGCCACTCGTCTCCTCCTTCAGCTTTGCTCAGAAGAGTTATTTGATCAGTCCTACTTACCTAAACCTGAAAATGGGGAAGGAGAGGGGAAGGGAGAAAAAAAGGGCACACAAAGAGAAAGAGTGCTAGCAGGCTGCATGTGTGTGACCCACTATTTATTTTTCTCTGTGTTGGTATGTTTAACCAGCTCTAATAGACTCCATAAATGCCTTCCAAATCCAGTTTCAATGGTCTATTTGCTGCCTAGTATAGCATATAATCTTTTCCAAAAGTGGTATTGATCTTGTTAAGTCTCCTCATCATCTAGACTTTGAGCATCCTTCAGCAACATCATTCCTGTGGACATACCACGTGCTTTTTTTATACAGCCACCCATTAACAGTGTCTGAGAGCTGTTGCCTGCTAAAATGGGTCAGGAGACAGAGGGATAGTCATAATAATAGCCACCAGGTATTGAGAGGTAATGTACTAAACATTTTGTATACATTCTCTCCATTAGCCTCACAACAGCCCTATGGGGGAAGTATTATTATCCCCATATTTGGCCAGGAGTTATATGTTATCCCCATTTAAGACAGGGAAACTAAAAGAGGTTCAGTAATTGGTACCAGCTCATTCATTCTACTCAAAGGCACTCTATACCAGTCTCTTCTCCCCTCTGTCCTTTCTTTCCCTACTGCCTATCACCCCCGGTTTTTTTGTTTTGTTTTTTTTGTTTTGTTTTTTTTTTTTTTTTTTGGAGAATCCAAGAGAACTGTGTGATGTTTATTTCCTTACTTATTACAAAGAGTAGCATCCAATTCCACTGAGAATTTTGCAGTGAGAAGAGAAATGGAAAGTAAAGAAGTGAAGCATTGTCTTCCCAACCAAAGCTGAATACAGAACGAAATACAGACCCTAAGGCTGTATCCACTCTCTTCTCCCAACCAAACACTCTCTCCCCCTCTCCTCTCTGCTCCCTCTGTCTCTCTCTTTCCTCCCCTCTCTCTCTCACACTCACACACACTTTTCATGTGCCTCAGTCATGTCTGATCAAGTCCAGACCCCAGAAGACTCTGCATCTCCCATCTGTCTGAATTCATATTCCTCTCTATACACAGAGTTTTTTTCCCCACCATTTCAGCCTGTCCAGATCCTCTTCATCCTTCGACGCCCTACCAAAACCCACCTCTTCCTTGAGCATGTCCTGTTCCTCTCAAGTCAAGATTAGTCTTCCTCCTCCGGTCCTCATTCTGCCCCATTACCTCTTTCTCATGGCTGGTCTTGTATTAAACCTCATACGTGTCTCTCTTCTCAACTAACTTGTGAGTCCCCAGATGTGACAAATTCCAGCTTATTTATCTTTACAGCCACCCCTCTCTGCCCCCAACTCAGAGCAGTCAGCCCATAGTTTAACAGAGAGTGGATCCTCACTACATGTTTAGAGTTGAACTGCCTGGGGCCCTGGCAGCCCATCAGCATTGGATATTGAAGCCAGAGACCCAGAGAAGACCTCAGCTGAGAACAGCACCTGTGAGCAAAGGAAAGCTTCTCTTTAAGCAGAATAAAAGAGGAAGTCGGAAAGGAAGAGTTACCACTCAGAAGTTCTGTCTCTAAAGGCTGCCAGGCATTTGCATCCCTTTGGAATAGAGTTTCAAATCTTGTAGGCCTTCCTCCTTCAGGGATTCGGGAATGTCCAGCCCAGCCCAGCCCCTCACTGGGAATGTGCTGATGTGTATCCTGTTTGGAAAGGAGGGCAGTTTTAGAGCCATCAGTGGGACAACCTTCTGATACCTGATAAAGCAGGACACAGATTGCAATATGGAAAGATCGATCACGTGGGCTGATCGGCAAGGCCTGGGAGGGGTTCCTGGGTGAGAACCAGAGATGAGTATAGCCTGCTAGAAGGACTGATGAGAAAGTGTCACTAAGCAGGGTGGATCTGGAATAAGACCAAGTCTAGGGATAAAGACAAACTTTGCCCTGGTCTTTGCTCAAGACCAGCTCTCCTTGCACATAACTCAGTTGTCACCCCTGAGATGACAGGATGCTTTGCAGACAGCCTGCTTCCTTGCCCCATGCCGCTGACAGGGAAGATGCACCAGGCTGGTGAGGAGCGGTGACCTGCCTACTATCTCTTTATGATCTCCAGCAACACAGCACGTGTACGGTAGGGAGGGGAGGGGAGCCAACGGAGGAGCAGACACCCCCCTCACCCCTCGACATTCAGGTGACCCAATTGTGTCAGCACCGCTCGTCCCCCCATCTGTCACAGTGTCAGCTCCTGCTGGGGCCCCAGGACCCACAGAGGTTGCTCCACGTGTCGCCCCATTTATCTTTGCAGGCGGCAGTGCTGATGTGTTTGACAGTTCTATTTGTTATCCTACAAAGCAGGGTCCCCACTCTTCAAAGCACTGGGAAGAAAAGCCAGGCGTGGAACAGGACCCAGGCAGAAGGAGGCACTGGGAGAAATGCGGAGAAGGAGGTCTGCGGTGTCTGCACACCTAACGGAGAAAAGAAGAGGGATCAGGCAACTCAGGAAAAACAAGCCCTACATCTTGCCTTCTGAAGGCTGCTGAACCAGCAGAAAGTGTGTGTGTCTAGATGTGTGAGTGTGCTCAGAGCGTGACTATCAGATGACGAGAAGGGTCTGGTGTGTCTCAGTGGGACTGACGCCAGTGTTTCTAGCCAGCTCATTAGAGTTCTGCCTTCCTATCTTCTGCTCACTCCCCCCACACCCCTTCTTCAAAGAGGGGGGCTAATGGAGACATGGGCCTCCCTGGTGGCTCAGATGGTAAAGAACCTGCCTGCAGTGCAGGAGACCCAGGTTCAATCCCTGGGTTGGGAAGATTCCCTGGAGAAAGAAATGGCTACCCACTCCAGTATTCTTGCCTGGAGAATTCCACAGACAGAGAAAGCTGTTGGGCTATAGTCAATGGGGTTGCAGAGAGCCAGACACAACTGAGCAGCTAACACTAACTAACTAATGGAGACACAGGTCCTCTGCCTGCTGACACCTCCAGGGCCCCTTCCTGGGTTATGTAATTTATCACAGTCTGTGCTTAGAACCAGATTCCGTCTTTGGAAATATTCTAATCCTGGCACAGCCCTGGTTTCCCCCACCCCCCACAGAGCTTTCAGTCTGGCAAAAAGCCCTCCAAGAGTAACAAACACCCTACAAGAAGTTGCTGTGCAGCACAGATCAGACTGCATTCTGTACCAGACGCTGACAGCAGGGGGTCTCATAGGGTCTTGGGTCAACTAGACTCAGGAAGGAGCACCCGTGGAACTGGGCTGTGTTGCCAGGTAAGAGAACATTAGAGTGACTGTCAGTTACTTGTGTATGTCAGGGACCTGACATTCGGTATGTCCTTCAGTCTTCACAACAACCTATGACATAGGTACCATTATCAGCCCCAGTTTACAGATGAGGAGACTGGGGCACGGGGTCTGTTTTGCCCAGGCAGAGCTAGACTTTGTACCCAGTCAGGCCAACCATCAGCCACAATAGTGCATTATCCCTCAAAATAAGGACTAAATGTTACCCCCTCCTACACCTAAGGTTGCCAACCATTCTGGCTAACCTAGGACCATATCAGTTTTAGCAGTGACAGCCCTGTGTCCCAGAAACTCCTCAGACATAGGCAAACTGGGATGATTGGTTTGCCTGCAGCCCAATTCTCCATGAAAAGTGAAAGCCGCTCAGTTGAGTCTGATTCTTTGTGACCCCATAGACTGTAGCCCACCAGGCTTCACTGTCCACCGAATTCTCCAGGAAAGAACACTGATGTGAGTGGTCATGCCCTTTTCCATATCCCTCCCCCGACACACACACACACACGAACACATCTTCATTTTTTTCTCTCTCTCCTGATTACTACTACATAAGCATAACCCAGTCAGAAGCTATCATCCTGTGTAAACTTTAAGGAAGGAGGCAGCACTCCCAGGCTCAGGCCCAGGTAAGGCTTGAGATCCTCACCCAGGAGAACCTCTCCTGCTCTTCATAGACCCTCCCTGCCAGCACCTGCTGCCTAAAGCCTGGCTGAGCCACTGAAGGTCACAGAGAAGCTCAGGGGGGCCGAGACCCAGTGCTGAACCTTTGGGATTCCTCCATAATAAGATGTATTACTTATAGGATACACCTAGCTTGTTCAATAGGCTGTGGGGTGTTGATTGATGGAGAAAGGAAACCAGTTGTTACTATCAGACTAATTGCTTTCTTTTGTGGTTCCTTAGCTGGTTCCAAATGAATAAACGATCTGAAACTCTGGGCCTCGGGGATCCTTAAGAAGGAGGGCAAGATGATTGGACCCCCAGGTTTGGTCAACATTTAATGGAACAAGCATGCTCTTAGCATCCAAAAGGATTGCAATAAGGATTCAATGAAATGAAATAGGAAAACACCTAACCACATAGTATATATTCTGTAATTAGTATCTATTATGACATTTTTATCATTATCATTATTATTATTATACCATCTGGCTAAAAAAGTCCTCTGTCCCACGCTGTTCATGTCTTTACATGGAGCTTGGGAAGGGGTAGGAGGGGAAATGAGCAGCACTTATATTTGGGAACATCTTGGACAGGCTGGCAAGGCAGATTGCTGTGCATTCAGGAAGCTGGGGGATCATCTTTATTAAGGGGACAAGTATAAACACCACCTTCAAGGAATTGCCGAGGGAGGTCGAGCAGTGAGAGTGTGCCACGAGGGTGGGGTGGGGCAGGGGAGAGCATTAGGAAAAGTCGGGAAGCAAGTTCCACTGGGAATCTAGGGTGGGGTTTGATGGAGGGGTTACCTCTACCTTCATCCAGCCCCACTGACAGCAACAGTGATAGAAAGCAGTAATAATACTTACTACTAATAATATTTATATAATAGTAGCTACATCTGAGTTCTGATTGCAGGTGCACATTAACGTAGGAATTTTCCATGTACAATCATTTCATTTTTATCTTAGGGATGTAGACACCACTCTGGACAGCTAGACCGACTAGCTCAGTGTCCCTAGCCAGTAACAGGGTCTGAACTCAGGGACTTTTGGTGCCAGTTTGGGCTCTTTCCCCAAACCCATACTGCCTCTCAACAAATGAACGATTTCCCAAATGATTATGACAAAGCTAAACTAGAGCAGACAGCGTAAGAACTCCAACCATCCTCCTGGAGAGGGTGTGATTTGGAATTTCAAAAGACCAGAGCAGAGCTCCTGAGCATGGACCATGGGCTGCAAAGAGCTAGAGGCCTGTCTCCTGCTACTGCCCAGGTCTTCATCAACCCAAAAGGGCTTCAGGGAGAAGTGAACAGGAACCCTGATGGCTTCTGCTTTTTCCTTCCCCGAGGGTTCTCTTGGGCAACGTTGATAAGCTTCTGAAGCTACCATGCCTCCACTTCATGTCTCTCCTCAACACTGTTTTCAGGTATCCCGATGATATCCCTGCTTGGAAGAGTGGACCGACAAGAAGTTGAGATGAGAGCACAAAGCTGGCCCATGGCTAAAGGAAGACAGGCAAGTTGGTTCTTTCACTCCTGGCTGAGCATCCCAGCGCCTGCCAAGTGATATTCAACCTCCAAGGTTCTGAGAGAGCCACTGGACAGGGAAATATAGCCCAAGAAGCCACTCTCACTTGTCAATTTCCTAAACAAAAGAGGGTATCTCCCCAGCAAAAACAACAAGAATGTCACTTATTCTCATGAGAATATCTCCATGCTGGAAATTGGTGCTATATCTTTCAAATGACTTTAATATGTCTCATCAGTTATTCAAAGAATGCCCTTGGGAATGATTTTTTAGGAGTTTTTATTTCTATATATTTTTCTTTTTACATTTGAGCATCCTTTATCTTACATTAAAGTCCTTCACACTCATATTCTCATTGCCTTTCTGTACTATATAAGAGATTGGTCATTGGGCAATAACTTTCCCACCACATCACTGGGGAACGTAGTTTTCCCGCAAATATCTATGCATATCCTTTTAAAACATACCCTCTCTCAAACTCCTTCTGCCAGTCAAGTGGCACACCAACTTACCAAGCAAGTAAACAAAACATGTGAGATATTTTCCCCATTCTTCCTTCGGCAGATCCCCGGCCCTGTTGACCTAGGCTGTAAGTGAAGAGGGGCAAGCTGCTCACCACTTTGTCAGTTTCAGACATGAACCTTAGCTGTTGGTTGAGTGGTGGTACCTGAGCTTCACCAGCTACTAAGCTGGAAAGAAATGTGATGTGACAAGGAAGGACAATACCTATGCATAAAAGCAGAAAGCTTATATGTGCATATATATACTTAATATACATATTTATATGAATTAGCACTCCCAAAAGAACTGTAGTGACAGTTCAAACTAGATGATGACTCTAACCAGACAACCTCAGTAAAGGGCCCAGCAGACAAATGCAACAGCCGCTGACCAGTGACACCACCTGGAACATCATGGAGAAGCCTCAGTTTTGTAGGGACAGCTGGCATCCCCTAAGCCAGATCATACCATGTGTGCTTAGAGGATCTAATTCCAGACCCTGTCAAGCTCTTTCGTTTCTTAGCTATTCTTGCACAAAGAGGGTCAAGATGCCAGGACAGAAAGAATATTGAGCTTAAAGGAAAAGGCCTGGGTTCATGTTCCAGACCTACCACGTTTCTTTACCTCAATTCCTTTATCAGTAAAATGGAAGGCACAATATCTTTCCCACAGACCTGAGGTGATTGATTGTTGTGAGATCCCAGTTAGAGTTGTAATTTGTAAACTGTAAAGTGTTATAAAGTCATGGAAGGTAACTTTCTTGCACCGTATAATAGATTTAGGTTTGGGGGCAGATGCAAAATGCCTTACAGACCAACCCACACCTCCAGTTTCAGATTGTGCATCCCAGTGAGGTTGAAGTGGGTTCATCCTAATGTTTGACAGCATTTTGTAGAAGCAGTCATTTCTGAAGTGTGTAAGCAATGCACCGTGCACCTGCAGGTCTTTGAAGGGAGTCCACTGCATGACCTAGGAAGTGGTGGAGACTTGTACAGCAAATACTCCATATGAACAGAGAGACTCTTTCAAATGCATTTTTCACTATTTTGGAGGTTTTGTTTTTGTAGGGCAAAGGTGAGTTATAAATGGAGACAGGCAAGGAGGGGAAGAAGAAAGAAACTGAAACAACCCAGGAAACAGTCATGAAGTCTTCAGGGTACACTTTGTCACACTAGATGCCCACTGAACCTCCAACACAGCATGTTCTAAGCCAAATTCAGCATCATCCTGATTGGGCCTGCTCATCCTCTTATGTTCCCCATGTCAGACAATGGCCATATCATCCACCTGTTCCAACCTGAGCATCATCCTGGATTCCCCTGATGCTCCCTCCCCTTAATCCAAGTCCCATGATAGTGTATCCTTAAAATGTCCTCTTCAGGGATAAATTAGGGGTTTGGGATTAACATATACACACTACTATACATAAACTATATAACCAACAAGGACCTATTGTGTGGCACAGGGAACTATATTCAATATTTTGTATCAAGCTGTAAGGGAAAATAATCTGAAAAGTAATATATATGTATAACTGAACCACTTTGCTATACACCTAAAACTAACCCAACATCGTAAATCAGCTACACTCTAATTTTAAAAAATCAACTATACTTCCGTTGACTTCAGTGCTGTGATTACTGTCCTGGTGGGGGCCCTCACCACTGCTGGCCTGGATTATCACAAATGTCTCTCAAAATTCCGCTGTCTTGTTTTCTCCCTTGAATAAATTCTCCATATTTCTGATTCCTAAAACCAAGTCCAGCTGTGTCACTTCTCTTGGCTTCTACCTTCCTCTATGAGTTCACTTCTTGCTTTTCTCTCACACATCTCTGGGCTCTTTGACCTATCCTAACTTTCCTTGCTTCCAGAACTTTCCACCTGCTGTTCCCCCAGCCTATTGGTACCTGCTTCTTCTGTGTAACTCCTTCTCATCCCAGAGGCTTCCAGACTCATGGGTTCCATTCACTGTCCTTCTCCAGTGCGTCTTGTTTACAGCTGTTTGGCTGGTCATAGGAATTAGCACACCACATGGTAAGAACTGGTTCACTGACTTATTTCAAGGCCATGAACACTTGGGAAGCAAGACCCAGATCTTATTTTATCTCTATGTGTTCAGCACCTACAATATGACCGGAACGCAGGAGGTGCTCCATAACTATTAGCTGATTTAAGTAGCAGTGAGCTGAAATGAATCCCATTCATTTGGTCAGGAGAAGTCAAAAGATGCCTGGGGCTTCTGAGCCAGAGGACATGCCTTGGTTCCCTAGCCCAGTAACTTGGCAACTGGGTAGAACTTTCCCACAAGTCAGATCTCTACCAGGAGCCACTAAACCTAGTCCAGAGCTAACAAAAATATGCCGTTTGCCTCCAAAATAAACCTGGCTTCCCAGCATCTTCAGAAGTAAATGTTCATGAACTTGGACACAGAAAGGGCCTTGACAATAGTCCCCAAACCGTCACTTCAACCTCTTAATAGGCACAATGAATATATGTTTCTCAAATCAATAAATGAATGTAAATCAGGTTTTGATATATGTCCTATGTATTCTGCAGCATAAAGGAATAAAATTGTTCCATTTCCTCTTTCTACACTGTTGGTAGATATGCAAATTGGCGCAGCCTCTATGGAAAACAATATGGAATTTACTCAGCAAACTAAAAGTAGAACTACCATATGATCCAGAAATCCCACTCCTGGGCATGTATCTGGATAAAACTATAATTCCAAAAGATACATGCACTCCTATTTCATGATGACACTATTCACAGTAGTCAAGATATGGAAACAACCTATCTCTAGTAAACAGATGAATGGATAAAGGATACGTGGTACATATGTACAATGGAATACTACTCAGCCATAAAAAAGAATAGAAGAATGCCACTGGCAGAAATATGGATGGACACAGAGATTATAATACAAAGTGAAGTAATTCAGATAGAGAAAGACAAATACCATTATGCTGTTGTTTCCATTAAGTTGCTAAGTCATGAACAACAATGAGTTGCTAAGTCACTTCAGCACACCATGCTTCACTGCCCTTCACAGAAGAACCTGGAGAGCTACAGTCCATGAGGTCACAAAGAGTCAGACACAACAAATGCCACATGATGTCAGTTACATCTGGAATCTGAAATACGCTACAAATGAACCTGTCTACAAAACAGAAACACTCACAGACACAGAGAACAGACTTGTAGTTGCCAAGGGTAGGGGGCAGGAGGAAGAGGGATGGATCCTGGATTTAGAAGATGCACACTACTACATTTAGAATGGATAAACAACAAGTTCCTACTCCATAGCAGAGGGAACTACTTCCTGGGATAAGCCATAATGGAAAAGAATATTTCAAGAAGAATATATATATAGATAGATAGATAGATAGATAGATAACTGAATCGCTTTGCTGTAAACAGAAACTAGCACAACATTGTAAATCAACTATATTTCAATTAAAAAAATTGTTCTCTTCCCTTGCTCCTACACTGGGCCTGTAGGAAGATGGCACATCTGTGCCATTGGTGAAGAAATTGAGCTTGGTCATAGCTATTTTCTTGACTTCCCTTTCCTGCAAATGACATTCTATATGATCAAGTTTGCCAGAAGTCAGGCCTCATTCTCTATATATTGTTACATGAAAAACCATCATTGTGTTTCTAAGTGTCACTTCAGCTTTCTTACAGACCTGAATTGTCCCCAAGGCTCAGGAGGTTGTGTAATGCCACACACTACTGAAATGGCCACAAGGTTTCATCTGCCTTCATCCGAGCACTTTTGCGCATCCGAATGACTTTTCAGCTCCTCCCACCAAAAAGCAGAGTCTCTTTCCCCTTCCTTTGAACCAGGCTGGCTTGTGATCTGCTTTGCACGACAGAATGCACCGGGAGTGAGAGTGTGCCCGTGTTGAGCCCAGGCCTCAAGAGACCTTTCCTGCTTCTACATTCTGTCTTGGAACCCCACTACCACGCTGCAGACAAGCCCGGTCTAGCTTGCTGGATCATATAAGACACATGACCTGATAACCACTGCAGTTATCTATTGCAGTAAAACAAAGTGTCTCAAGCTCAGTGACTTAAAACAGCTATCATTTATTTTCCTGACAAACCAGCACTTTGAGTAGGGCCTGGCCCTGGCAGCTCATCTCTCCCCCTCTGGCATCAGCTGGGCAGCTCAAGGGCCTGAGAGGACCAGACACCCGGGAGCTGGGGTTACCTATGGCCCCCTCACTCACACGTGTGCTGGCTGTCATTTGGGACTCAGCTGGGACTGCGGACTGGACATCTACAAGTGGCCCCCCCAAGTGACTGCTCTGCAGCCTTACAGCATTGTAGGTAAATTCCAGGAGCAAAGCCATGAAGGGAAGAAAGTGGGAGCTGCCATTTTCTCAAGGTCTAAGCCTAGAAATCGGCCAAACATTACTTCTGACACCTTCTATTGGTCCAAGCAGTCTCAAAGGCCTGCCCAGATTCAAAGGAAAGGGGCAGAGAAAACTGCAATGTCACATTGTAAAAAGTGTATGTGGAATAAAAATATACTGTGGTCATTTTTGGAAAATACAACCTGTCACAGCTTCATCAGTCTAGTCAACAGTCAACTGACTGCCAGACACACAAGGGAAACCATCCTAAACCAGTCAGCCAGACACACACACACACACACAAACACACCGGCCAGCTGGCGAACTGACTGCAAATACATGAACAAGCTCAACTAAGATTAGCTGACCCTGACCCAGGTCAACAGAACCTGTCAGCCGATACTGGTAGTACAGGCTTGCAACCAACAATACATGATTACCGTTTTAAGTCATTAAGCTTTAGGATGGTTTGCTACACAGAAATAATCCTGGCTCTACCACCTATTAGCAAGTTAAGCACTTTGACCTCTATTTCCTTGCCTATAAATATATTAATAATAATATGTACATCATGGGATTATAAATTGTTAGGATTTGATGATATAATGCATCTTCCATGCCTAGCAAAGTGTCAGCACTATGTTCCTAAATAACTGCTCCCTTCTCATCCTCACATATCCGGGACTGTAAGGTCACTTTCTCCTCATTCCTTGTTCTTCATCCTTTAAGGTCACAGAATCTTGACTGTGTGTCAGTCTCAGTTCTGCTTTGCAAAAGGTGACTTTCACAATGAACTCTCCTCACTAATCAATTAAACTACTGAGAATTTTCAAAATCACTCAACTATTCCAGGAGAAAGGAGAAAGGGCAGGACAAGAGGTGAACTGTATGATCCTCCTAATGAAAATTTCAAGGAGTCTTGGTTTATAAACACTGCAAAAATCCATTCTAAACAAAAACATCAGCTTTTCACTGTGGCTTGGATATTAGCCAGCAATGAGGGAGAGATTGACCTGATTTAGGGTTGGTTGCACAATATGAAAAGTGATTTTTTTTCCTTTCCCTAGACCTAGAGCTAATAGCTTTGTTTGTCCCTGACAAACAGAAGAGAACATTGAGCTATCCCCTTTAAAATCTGCAAGCGCACAAATAGAGCCTTGCTTCGAGTTAACTCCACTTGCACTTTGAAGCTGCAGCAGTTGACGTGAACTTGTCTAAAGCAGAGGGTCCAGAAGGAATGCATCACATGCTGATACTCTGGCCTAAGTTCCTGAGAAGAGGGGGGCCTGAGACATTTTCAAGAAAATGCAAAATCAAAAGATGGTAGTTTGACTAGGCTTTGCTCCAACAGTAACAACTCAAAGTTATATTCGCAGGGAATTTTCATTCAGTAAAGATCCTTGGGTCCATGCTATCCTTTTAACCTATGCAATAATTCTGTGTGACAAAGAATAAGTATCAGTATTCTCCTTCTGCAGATGAGGACAGTTCTGTGACTTGGTTAGTGGTTGAGAGGTTGCCAAACTTTTATTAAGCTCCCAAACCAGAGAATTTGTCTGAAATTCAGATTACTGGATTCTATCCCAGATAGTTGACCTTAATGATTATGGGGTGGAGCCCAGAATTCCATGTTTTGAACAATAACCTGGTTGATCCTTTCATAACATTGCCCCAGTCTGATGTTTTTCCTAGCATGCAAAATCAAAGGATGATTTTTTGAACTCATGCATACAAATAAATCCTGTGTTTTCATGGCTTGTTACTCTTGAAAATGTGAAAATATCATGGGTCATATCATGCCCTCTTGAAATGAAACTATTACCTTTAGCGAAAACCTCACAGAGCACAGTTAATGCGTTAAGTTGGTGCTTGATCTGACTGCCAACATCATAGTATTTAGCTTTGGAATGAAGATTATTTTCCCCCCAAGATTTGTCTTCCTAATACGTCTGACTTCAGATGACATCAAAATAAATTGTTTCTTCTTATACTCCCACCATGGCATGGAAGAAAAAGAAGTAAGGAGAGCCTTAAGAGTGTTCGAGGACAGAAAGGACAAATGATCGACTCTAAAAGCTGAAGAGAGCTATGGTCATTATCGGGTCCAGCTTACACTGACTAAGATGAAGAAACAAAGAAATAGAGATGTTAAGGGTCACAGACAAGCCAGCCTTGCCCAGAATAGTACAAAACAACCATTATACAGTTCAACTGCCATTTGAAAACTTTGTGAGGGCAGTCTTAAGTTCTTTCTCTCAAAGTTGATCAACAACCTACCATAATTTGCCCATCCTCTTCTGGGGTGAACTACACAAATGAGAAGCTTGCAGATATATAGTATTATTATTACTTTAGGACACTAAATTCTCCTTCTATGAATGATTATGATTGAATATATTGTTTCATGAAAGCTTTTACCCCTTGGGAAAAAGCCACCTTACAACCTGAAGATATAACCAAAAATGAACCTGCCTGCCAATGCAGGAGACATAAGAGACCCAGGTTCCTTCACTGGGTTGGGAGGAGCCCCTAGAGGAGGACATGGCAACCCACTCCAGTATTCTTGTCTAGAGAATCCCATGGACAGAGGACCTTGGCGGGCTACAGTCTATGGGGCCACAAAGAGTTGGACACAACTGAAGTGACTCAGCATGCACACGTTCTTGTCTCTTCAAAAGAGATGCTCAACAACTGTTTGATGTATGAATCCATGAGTGAAGACAGAGCAAAGGCCACTTTGATGATCTAGACTTAGATGTGAAAATTGAAGCATATTAAGGGAAATTCTAGAGAAGAAACATAGAAGCTATGTAATATCAAGTTAACATCAAGTTAAATTAGATCAACCAGAGAAAAGAGGTCTCAACATCTGGTATATATCAGAAAGGACCCTGATGCTATCAAGCAAACACATGGCACCTGCCACTTCGTCAGCATCTTGACCTATGTAAGCAAAAATGAGTTCTACCTGCCCAGTGGATCAAGGGCCATCCTACTCAAAGTAGTCCTCTCCATTACGTAGATCAATGCACACGTTCACATTCTGAAGTTCAAGAAGCTTTTGCCTTGATCTAGTGGCTAGGATCTCTCAACAATCCTCTTGCAACCCATCCTATAAAAGTTTACAAGTACAAAATCTCTAACGTCACATCAACAAAAGTCATGCATAGAGATGAACTAAAATGCTTTCCAGTCCCTCTTTCCCATCATGGGAATATAGAAAACCTACATTTCCTAGCTTCCCTTGCAGTCAGGCTGGGGCTATGTGACAGGTTCTGGTGAAAAGAATATGGGAATAAATAATGTTTGCCATCCCCAAGCTGAACATAAGACATCTCACATTATCATCTTCATATCATATCATCGCTTATCAGTTGGGGAAACTAAAGATCCAGTGAAAAACATCAAAAAGGCCATAGCAATCATGAGAGCCACAGGATAAAATGGTACTGGGTTACTACCTCAATTCTGGAGGGAAACCCTTCAGGAGAGCTGTAGCAGCAGGCTGTAGTCCAAGGGGTAAGTAAACCTCCATTAATACGCAACAGCGGGACTTGGGGTGTCTTGGTTATATCGCGCAGTCTGTTCTAATTATTAAGAGTCGTATCTTCATGACTAAAGAACTGAGTCTCTAATAGGCATATCTATAAACCAATATAATACAATATAATCAGAAGATGAAACAACTTCTGGGGAATTTTTTGTCCCTGCTGGAGAAAAGAGATTCAGTAATGTAAACACTGAGAAACAAGAGCAAACCGAAAGTCATTCCCTCTATTTGTGGAATTAAACACTTTCTTTGGCATACTTTTGTCTCTTTTATATCTGAAATGGAATGAATTATTTATTTTGGTGACTATATAATCAAATCCATTTAACAGAAAATCTGAACTACTCTCTAATAGAGCTTAGCTTTGTCTTCTCTTTTTATCAGAGATGTTCATCTTCATATCAGGCTTCTGGTGCTTCTAGGAGATAAAAATTCTAAGTATAATAACTATGCATTTAATGAGCACTTACTATGTATCAAGAGCATTCTCACAACAATCCTATGAGACAGGCGCCAGTTTACAAGGAGAGAAAATTAAGGTAGAGAAAGTTCTACAGGTATCCTCATGCCACTCAGATCATAAATTATTTAAGCTGAATCAGGGTCTGTTCATTGTCATTCAAGAACCTGCCCTCTTAACAAGCGCAGCTTATGTTCTTCTTCAACGCCAGTTCATGTGCTCATTTCCTCTAGCTTGTCTGTGAATATCACATAGTAACCATTGTCCTAGAGACAGAATTCCAAATTGGCTATGAAGCCAGTTTTACTTTAATTATGCTCTGGTCACTTCCTTAAATGGACTTCTGAATTGGCCCTTATTTTTTACTCAAAGCTCTGCATATTCATGAATGTAATCCAGCTTCTTTTGACTTATGAATTCTTCAAACTTTTCCAGCTATTTTTCAAAGGCTAGGGTTCCTCATACTCCTTAATGACTTAAAGGGGTATTTTCTTTCCATTACAAATTTCAAGCCTGCTTACCTTTTAAATATTCAATATTTTGCTATTATAAGAGCAATAGGGTTATTTGATGTCCCACTTGCCTCAGGCCTTGTTTTAAATGTCTTTGCAGCAAAGGGTGATGCCAGCAGGAGCATTCACCCTACTTCTTGGTTTACAGAGCATCCATACCGCTTGTCTGATGTGAGACCCAGGGTTGAACTCAGAAGAATATGAGAACCCAGACTAATTACTCTCTGGAGAGTCATATACCACCCTCCTCTCCCCACCACCTCCAAACACACACACACCCCTATCTGCTGGCAAAATGAGGTCACAATAAACATGCAGAAAGTATTACATAGAAAACAAAGAAGGCCATTGTGAGGCACAATTCCCTAGCCCACTTTCCTTTGTTACTGGAAGTTCTGTGGACTGATAATATTTATAGACAAATGTACAGAAGTATGTGTTTTTGTGTGTCTTTGTACAGGATATTAAAATGGGACTTCAGGCAAAAACCTTGAAACATACATATCACTTTGACATCATGAGGAATTTCAAAGGAATAAACAAAAGCTAATCAACTCTCCATCCTTTCATTCGTGTCAAAGGTATAAGACTGTAAGATGTGCGTTCAGTTCAGTTGCTCAGTTGTGTCTGACTCTGAGACCCCATGAATTGCAGCATGCCAGGCCTCCCTGTCCATCACCAACTCCTGGAGATCACTCAGACTCACGTCCATCGAGTTGGTGATGCCATCCAGCCATCTTTCTGTTGTCCCCTTCTCCTCCTGCCCCCAATCCCTCCCAGCATCAGAGTCTTTTCCAATGAGTCAACTCTTCACAGGAGGTGGCCAAAGCACTGGAGTTTCAGCTTTAGCATCATTCCTTCCAAAGAAATCCCAGGGCTGATCTCCTTCAGAATGGACTGGTTGGATCACTTTGCAGTCCAAGGGACTCTTAAGAGTCTTCTCCAACACCACAGTTCAAAAGCATCAATTCTTCGGCACTCAGCTTTCTTCACAGTCCAAGTCTCACATCCATACATGACCACTGGAAAAAACCATAGCCTTGACTAGATGGACCTTTGTTAGCAAAGTAATATCTCTGCTTTTGAATATGCCATCTAGGTTGGTCATAACTTTCCTTCCAAGGAGTAAGCGTCTTTCAATTTCATGGCTGTAGTACCATCTGCAGTGATTTTGG
The DNA here is from genome assembly GCF_032405125.1 of Capricornis sumatraensis. Taxonomy (NCBI): domain Eukaryota; kingdom Metazoa; phylum Chordata; class Mammalia; order Artiodactyla; family Bovidae; genus Capricornis; species Capricornis sumatraensis. Next base: position 66,501,732 of record NC_091082.1, read on the forward strand.
AGCCCCCCAAAAATAAAGTCTGACACTGTTTCCACTGTTTCCCCATCTATTTCCCATGAAGTGATGGGACCGGATGCCATGATCTTCGTTTTCTGAATGTTGAGCTTTAAGCCAACTTTTTCACTCTCCTATTTCACTTTCATCAGGAGGCTCTTTAGTTACTCTTCACTTTCTGCCATAAGGGTGGTGTCATCTGCATATCTGAGGTTATTGATATTTCTCCCAGCAATCTTGATTCCAGCTTGTGCTTCTTCCAGCCCAGCATTTCTCATGATGTACTCTGCATAGAAGTTAAATAAGCGGAGTGACAACATACAGCCTTGACGTACTCCTTTTCCTATTTGGAACCAGTCTGTTGTTCCATGTCCAGTTCTAACTGCTGCTTCCTGACCTGCATATAGGTTTCTGAAGAGGCAGTTTAGGTGGTCTGGTATTCCCATCTCTTTCAAAATTTTCCACAGTTTATTCTGATCCACACAGTCAAAGGCTTTGGCATAGTCAATAAAGCAGAAATAGATGTTTTTCTGGAACTCTCTTGCTTTTTCCATGATCCAGCGGATGTTGGCAATTTGATCTCCGGTTCCTCTGCCTTTTCTAAAACCAGCTTGAACATCAGGAAGTTCATGGTTCACGTATTGCTGAAGCCTGGCTTGGAGAATTTTGAGCATTACTTTACTAATGGGTGAGATGAGTGCAATTGTGTGGTAGTTTGAGCATTCTTTGGCATTGCCTTTCTTTGGGATTGGAATGAAAACTGACCTTTTCCAGTCCTGTGGCCACTGCTGCGTTTTCCAAATTTGCTGGCATATTGAGTGCAGCACTTTCACAGCATCATCTTTCAGGATTTGAAATAGCTCAACTGGAATTTCATCACCTCCACTAGCCTTGTTTATAATGACGCTTCCTAAGGCCCACTTGACTTCACATTCCAGGATGTCTAGCTCTAGATGAGTGATCACACCATCGTGATTATCTTGATTGTGAAGATCTTTTTTGTACAGTTCTTCTGTGTATTCTTGCTACCTCTTCTTAATATCTTCTGCTCTGTCAGTTCCATGATTCAAGGCAAATTGGAAGTAGTCAAACAGGAGATGGCAAGAGTGAACATTGACATTCTAGGAATCAGCAAACTAAAATGGACTGGAATGGGAGAATTTAACTCAGATGACCATTATATCTACTACTGTGGGCAGGAATCCCTCAGAAGAAATGGAGTAGCCATCATGGTCAACAAAAGAGTCCAAAATGCAGTACTTGGATGCAATCTCAAAAACAAAAGAATGATCTCTGTTCGTCTCCAAGGCAAACCATTCAATATCATAGTAATCTAAGTCTATGCCCCAACCAGTAATGCGGAAGAAGCTGAAGTTGAACGGTTCTATGAAGACCTACAGGGCCTGTTAGAACTGACACCCAAGAAAGATGTCCCTTTCATTATAGGGGACTGGAGTGCAAAAGTAGGAAGTCAAGAAACACCTGGAGTAACAGGCAAATTTGGCCTTGGAATGCGGAATGAAGCAGGGCAAAGACTAATAGAGTTTTGCCGAGAGAACGCACTGGTCATAGCAAACACCCTCTTCCAACAACACAATGTTTGGGAACACATGTAAGAATTAAAGATTTTAAAATTAAAAAAATAAAAATAAAAAATAAAGTTGAAAAAAAAAAAAAAGAAGACTCTACACATGGACATCACCAGATGGTCAACACCAACATCAGATCGATTATATTCTTTGCAGCCAAAGATGGAGAAGCTCTATACAGTCAGCAAAAACAAGACCGGGGGCTGACTGTGGCTCAGATCATGAACTCCTTATTCCCAAATTCAGACTTAAATTGAAGAAAGTAGGGAAAACCACTAGACCATTCAGGTATGACCTAAATCAAATCCCTTATGATTATACAGTGGAACTGAGAAATAGATTTAACGGACTAGATCTGATAGATAGAGTGCCTGATGAACTGTGGATGGAGGTTCATGATACTGTACAGGAGACAGGGATCAAGACCATCCCCATGGAAAAGAAATGCAAAAAAGCAAAATGGCTGTCTGGGGAGGCCTTACAAATAGCCGTGACTAGAAGAGAGGTGAAAAGCAAAGGAGAAAAGGGAAAATATAAGCATCTGAATGCAGAGTTCCGAAGAATAGCCAGGAGAGATAAGAAAGCCCTCCTCAGTGATCAATGCAAAGAAATAGAGGAAAACAACAGAATGGGAAAGACTAGAGATCTCTTCAAGAAAATTAGAGATACCAAGGGAACATTTCATGCAAAGATGGGCTCGATAAAGATGTGTATGAGTATATAAAATTGTGTAATAAGGGATGGGCTTCTCTGGTGGACTAGGGCATCGCTGGTAGCTTAGTGGGTAAAGAATCTGCCTGCAATCCAGGAGACCCTGGTTCATTTCCTGGGTTAGGAAGTCCCCCTGGAGAAGGGATAGGAAACCCACTCCTATATTCTTGGGCTTCCCTGGTGGCTCAGATGGTAATCTACTAGTGGTTCAAATGGTAAAGAATTTGCCTGCAATGCAGGAGACCAGGTTCAATCCATGGGTCAGCCAGATTCCCTGGAGAAGGGAATGGCGATCCACTCAACTATTCTTGCCGGAGTATCCCTGAGCAGAGGAGCTTGACAGGCTACAGTCTATGGGGTTGCAGAGTCGGACACAACTGAGCAACTAACACTTTCACTTTCCCTGGTGGCTCAGACAGGAAAGAATCTGCCTGCAGTGCAGGAGACCAGAGTTCTATCCTTGTGTCAGGAAGATCCCCTGGAGAAGGGAATGGCTACTCACTCCAGTATTCTCCCCTGGAGAATTCCATGGACAGAGGAGCCAGGCAGGCTACAGTCTATGGAGTCACAAAGAGTCGGACACAACTGAGGGAATAACACTATAAGGGATGAGTGGCTCCTGGCCTCATCTCACACAGAGGACAAGATATTTCCAAAAGACTCCTCAGAAAGCCTAATATGTGCTTCTTGTGCACACACCTGACTCCCACCTCAAAGGTGAGATGTGGGCTTACTGCTTGTCTGACAGCAAAGTGAGGGAATCCATTACATGGGGGCCAAGTCCTGACTACCAGAATTGAGCTGCCTATGCCCTGTGGGGAACCAAGCTTAGAGACCCCTAGTGTTGAGGGAGGGAAGATAACATCTCCAAAGAACCAAAAAATAATGCAAGAGCAAGAGTCAGGCTTAAATATCTGCCATCTTGAGGCGCCATTAAGAAGAGAGAGGCTTCCTGCATTCTTATCTCCTCTCCTTTCCATGGCTGGAGTGGCCATGTGATTTATTTTCCATACAGAGAGGCTTCTGCCAAGGAGAAGGTGCAAGCGTTCACTGTTTCAGCTTGGCTGGGTTATGGGGCTCAGTTGTTTAGTCAAACACTAGCCTGGATCCTGCCATGCAGGTATTTCGTGGTTAATGTTTACAATCAGTTGACACTGAGTAAAGGAGAGTACCCTCAATTATTAGGGGGCTCATTCAGCTATTAAATCCATAATAGCAAAAACCAAGGTTTCCCAGAAAAGAAGGAATTCTGCCTCAAGACTATAGCCTAGAAACCCTGCCTGTGTTTCCAGCCTACTGGCCTGCTCTATAAACTTTAGACTTGCCAGCCCCTATAATTGCATGAGACAATTATAATTTATAATATACATAATATCCTATTGGCTCTATTTCCCTGGAGAACCCTGATACAAGGGAATATTAATAACTAGGTCCCAGGAGACTAGCCTAAGTTCTTAGGATGTATGATCTCCCTTAGTCAGAACCCAGAGTTAGTAGAATGTGGAAGAAGGATTAGAAATGACCAGAGAGGAGAGAAGAGAGAAAAGTTGACAGCATTTCTTTTCCTTGACCATGGTTTTCCACCTGGAATAAGCTTGAACTGGGAGAAAGGGAAAGTGTTATTTTTAAACGAAATTAGTTTTAACTACATCATAGAACTAGATTGGAGAAGGCAGTGGCAACCCACTCCAGTATTCTTGCCTCGAAAATCCCATGGACAGAGGAGCCTGGTAGTCTACAGTCCATGGGGTCTTGAAGGGTCGGACACAGCTGAGCGACTTCACTTTTCACTTTCATGCATTGGAGAAGGAAACGGCAACCCACTGCAGTGTTCTTGCCTGGAGAATCCCAGGAACGGGGGAGCCTGATGGGCTGCCATCTGTGGGGTCACACAGAGTCGGACACACCTGAAGTGACTTAGTAGTAGGACTAGATACATTTGTCACCATCCTAACAGGATGTTGTGTGACTTGAAGTGATGGGAGAACTATTTGTGTTGCTCTGGTTTGGACAGAAGAGTGACAGGGCCTGCCTGTATTTCTTTGGGGACAGAGGAAAACAAAATCCCATAGAAAGGACTTGGAAAGGCAGTAAGAATGGAAAACTGCCTTTCTAAGAGGTTTCTTAGAAACTAATAGAGTTGCCATATGATCCAGCAATCCTGGGTATGTATCTGGAGAAAACTCTGACTTGAAAAGATGCATAAGCCCCAGTGTTCATAGCAGCATATTTTATAATAACCCAGACAGGTAAGCAAGTGAAGGGCCCACTGATGGATGAATGGATTAAGATGTGGTACATACATTCAGTGGAATATTACTTAGCCATAAAAACAGTGAAATAATGCCATCTGCAGCAACATGGGTGAACCTGAATGTGATAATACTAAGTGAAGACAGTCAGATAAAGAGAAATCCCATAAGATATCTCTTACATGTGGAATCTAAAAGAATGATACAAATGCACTTATTTACAAAAACAGAAACAAGTTACAAAAACAAAAACTTATTTACAAAAACACAGACATAGAACACAAACTTATGGTTACCAAAGGAAGGAGGGGGTAGACAAATTGGAATCAGCAAATACAAACCACTACATGTGAAACAGAGAATCAGGAAGGTGCTACTGTATAGCACAGAAAACTATACTCAATATCCCATAATAGATCATAATGTGAAAGAATCTGAAAAAGAATATATGTGTATATATGCATATATATATGTATAACTCAATCATTTTGCTGTATACCAGAAACTAACACAACCTTGTAAATCAACTATACTTCAACTGAAAAAAAAAAAGAAAGAAAGTAGTGGGAGGCAAAGAAAGTGATTATTACCTGACTTCGATTCATGGTCATATGGGTTTATATATCTTTCTCCTTTATCAGAGGCCTTCGTGAATTACACCCAGCTAGCTGCCCCTGTAGTACAAACCCAGCCCAGAGGCAAGGCCTCTGTTCTGTGACCTCAGGGGCAGCCATGATGACTTCTGTAAAGTGGAATGCACTCAATAATAGCTCACTATCTTAGTGCACCATACCTACTTCTACTTCTGTCCACATCTCAATTAACACGATTAGCCCACCAGAGCATATGGTAACTATAACAGCTACTTAACATACTCAATAAATACTCTACACATTTAGTACATATTTACTGAGCATCTACTCTGTCCCTAGTACCCTTGTGTTATTGTATAGAAATACAAATATAGAACCTCTGACTTCAAGAAATTTACAATCACATAAAAATTTTGGCATATATATATATATATATATATATATATATATATATATATTCATTTCTGTATTCTTGCCAGGATAGTTCATGGGCAGAGGAGCCTGGCAGGCTGCAGTCCATGGGGTCACAAAGAGTCACACAATTGAGCATGCATATATATTTATTTGTGTGTGTGTGTGTGTGTGTATACACGTATATTTTTTGTATTTAACTTTAATCTTCTTATGTATCTATACTTCGTCAACATATTTTAAATTCTAAGCACTCTGATTTTGATACACCTGTTTTTCCAAACTTACCCCTGTGAGTTTTGTGCTTAGTCACTCAGTCATGTCTGACTCTTTGCAACCCCATGGACTATAGCCTGCCAGGCTCCTCTGTCCATGAGGATTCTCCAGGCAAGAATACTGGGGTGAGTTGCCACGCCCTCCCTCCAGGAGATTTTCCTAACCCAGAGATCGAACCCAGGTCTCTGCATTGCAGGCAGATTGTTTACCAAGTGAACCACCAGTTTTGTACCTGACTGTAAAAATCAGAACAAAGATTAGTTTAGTGGTTTGTATAAGAGACCTAACATAAAAGATCATAACACTTTACTGGAGATCTAGAATGTAGGCAAAGCCCTTTTATTGTGTACAGAGATACATACATCCATATGTAATTATTCTTCTTAGATTTTTCAGGTTGCATTTATATGATCTACTCATTTTTAATGCTGAAAGAGGGCCTAAGGACTAAAATAAATTGCTCTTCCTAAGATATGAGAGTCGCACTAAAATTATCCTTTTGAAAAGCAGAGGGCCAGATGGCCAATCAATATGATTCTTTGAAAACACTTAATTCTACAAGAGCTATCTCTTGAAAGAGCTTCAGATTGTCTTTCAGAAAGTGAGAGTTAAGATGAAGCCTAGTGGTTCACAATCTGAAGCACAAGATCTATGCCCCAGTGAAGGGAAACAGAGCAGAGGCCGAAGCTTTATTCTGAGGCAGAAGGTTCAGTCAATAATGAAAGCACCAGAAGCAGAAGGTCATAAGGACTGATACAAGATCAGAATGAGACCTTGTGTGGCTAAGCCAGGCAGAAGGGCCATTGCCGCAGTGTAATGAAGGTTCTTAGCCCTTGTTGACTATTTCATGAAACAATGAGCCACAGATACACTCAGCTCCCATGCCACCTACTCTGAACCTTTTCTGCTAAACTGTAGTTTAGTTCTTCTTTTAGTCAAAGCCAGTTTGTCATGAAGCCACACTCTGCTGTTAAGTCGCTTCAGTTGTGTCCGACTCTGTGCAACCCCATCAACGGAAGCCCAACAGGCTCCCCCGACCCTGGGGTTCTCCAGGCAAGAACAATGGAGTGGGTTGCCATTTCCTTCTCCAATGCATGAAAGTGAAAAGTGAAAGGGAAGTCGCTCAGTCATGTCCAACTCTTTGTGACCCCACGGACTGCAGCCTACCCGGCTCCTCCGTCCGTGGGATTTTCTAGGCAAGAATACTGGAGTGGGGTGCCATAAGCCACATGCTACACCAGCACATATTTCCAGAACTAAATCAGAGACCATCTGAAGAAAAGAAATGGGAGTGGGAGTGCAGTTGTATTTTCTTCAAAGAAAACTCAACGTATGTTTTTGCTCCTTCACTGGCAGTAGATTATCATCCATAAAGGCAAGTAAATTTCCTTGGATGAATCTTTGTTCCTTGGAAAGTCCCCTACACCTGCTCCACAGAAATCAAGTCACCCTTAACCAGCTCAATGCCGTCAGCAGCTTCCCTCCCCCATCTTCTCCATCACCATATCTCACGAGAGTTGTCCAGCCTTGATAACACCTGATTTCCCTCAGAATTTAGCTAATTCACCTTCCCCCCCCCCTCAAGGATACACATGGTTTCTGCTTTGCAGAGTATCCTTGGTACATCACTGGCCCATGCCTGTTTTGCACCACCAGAATCTCCTGAACTTTATCAGAGATGATACAGATGTAATTAAACTCGAATTCTAGTCTCTCCTTGTGACAACTCAGCGGACAATTAATGATGATAAAAGAGCCTGCCAGCTGCTGCCTGACATACCAATGTGAGCTTCCAACTCCGATGAAGATGGAAGGTGAAGGGCAGGTCCCTCTGGCTCCATTTCAATCTGTCTTTTATCTCACAGTAGCTAAAAAGTAACACTCACTTTGGGGAAATTTAGATTCTTTCTTCTCTCTTCTTAAAAGCACCAAATAGACAATCGGGGGTAATGCAATGTCTATGAAATAAATAAGAATGCTTCCAGGAAGAGTAATTTAAGCTTTATCACCAGGGACAGTAGATTCAAACCTAAAGCAAGAGAAGCAGTCTGTGCTGTTAATCATTGACCCTTTAGGAGAGGATGTGCCCACCACCTCTTTGCTTTGGGAACATATCAGTTGGTAGTGAGGAACCTTCATAAAGGGGATGCTTCAGGGATTTTTTCCACAATAGTGTTCTTCCACTCAAAACTAACTTTGACCACATTTGTCCTTTCCTCTTCACAATTTCAGGTTTAGGCATGACTACAGCCTGGTGCAATAAGATGCTTGGAGGGAGACCAAGGCTTGAGGGAGACATGGGCTGTAGAGAGAGATGACTGGGGAGAAAATAATCAAAACAAGCATGATGAGAGGGAATAAGAGAAGCCTGTTCAATGCTCGCACTTCAAAAAATGTATGCTGAGGCTCTGTGGCAACAGAACTGCACTTCTGGTTTCCTGTGTTGCTTTCTGTTTAACAGTTTGGGCGTTAGGGGGACTTGAGAATCCATTTAGACAATTCCCAGAAGAAAAAATGCAAATGACTCATAAACATATGAAATAAATGTTCTACATCACTTGCAATCAGAGAAATGCAAATATAAAACAAGATAGCATTTTCACCTATCAAATTAACAGAGATTAAAAGGAATTCGAATACTCAACAGGGGTGGCAAGATGGCCCATCTCTCACTGCTGGAGTGTTAATTGGTACAACCTTTCTCCTGGGAGGTTTTGCAATATGTAGCAAATTATAAAAAATATGCATACTCCTGGGCCCAATAATTCCCCTTCTAGGATCTACTCTAAGGAAATAAGCAGCAATCCAAAAAAAGATGGACATAAATACTTCACCAGAATGTTATTTACAGCAAGAAAAAGTACAAAAATAAAATACAACTTTGTTCTAAATTATATGATATAAATATAAAAAATAGATTACAACACTCCTTCACCAATTAATACTATACAGGATTATTTCTATATTTTAAAGACTATTGCTATAATATGAAGTAAAAAAGCAGTATTGTATAAATAATGTGATCTCAATTTTTTTAATGTGAATATATGAGAGAAAGAAATAAAATACCTCAAAATATTAACAGGAACTATTTCTATGTAGGTGATTTCAGTGAATACTTGTTTCTTTTTTGTGTTTTTCTATATTTTCAAAATTCTCTACAATGAACATATGGTAATCAGAAAATATAAGCAGTATTTTTAAATATGTAAATGAAGGATTACAAATGTATTAGCCAGAACGAGCATTATAACAAACAGGCCCCAAATCTCAATCACTTAAAACAATTAAGCTTACAAATCCTCTAGGCATTCATCCCCACATTGCCTTACTCAAGAACAAAACCTAATAGAGCCTCCATCATCTGAAGCATCACTGGGCACCATGATGACAGAAAGAGAATAGAGCAAATTACACACTGGCTCTTACTGACTCTCATCCAGAAGTGATGCACATCATCTCCACTTACATTTCATTGGCTGAAGTCTGTCACATGACCAGTCTTTTATAATGCAGATCAGGAGATTCAATCCAACATGTGCCTAGAGGGAAGAAAACCAGAAATATTTTAAAACAGAACAAATATTTACTGTCCCCTAAAAAATGTTCATTTTTTTCTGAATAATTTCTTAGGTGTTGATCTGAAGGTCCTTCTTCTGCACTTCATTAGTAGTCAAGATATGACATTATTCATCATTTTCATAACCCTAAACAACTTGGAAGAAAAGTTATGACCAACCTAGATAGCATATTCAAAAGCAGAGACATTACTTTGCCAACAAAGGTCCGTCTAGTCAAGGCTATGCTTTTTCCTGTGGTCATGTATGGATGTGAGAGTTGGACTGTGAAGAAGGCTGAGCACCGAAGAATTGATGCTTTTGAACTGTGGTGTTGAAGAAGACTCTTGAAAGTCCCTTGGGCTGCAAGGAGATCCAACCAGCCCATTCTGAAGGAGATCAGCCCTGGGATTTCTTTGGAAGGAATGATGCTAAAGCTGAAACTCCAGTACTCTGGCCACCTCATGCGAAGAGTTGACTCATTGGAAAAGACTCTGATGCTGGGAGGGATTGGGGGCAGGAGGAGAAGGGGACGACAGAAGATGAGATGGCTGGATGGCATCACTGACTCGATGGATGTGAGTCTGAGTGAACTCCAGGAGTTGGTGATGGACAGGGAGGCCTGGCATGCTGCGTTTCATGGGGTCTCAGAGTCAGACACGACTGAGTGACTGAACTGAACTGAAACAACTTGGTCCTCCTCAATTCAGTTTTTGGAGCCTAAGCTATTGCAGGAAAGAGGTTATTTAAAAGGCTGTGGACATGCCACCACTACCATAAAGAAGCATCCTTTCTTTCCAGCATCCATGAAGTAGGCAGAGGAATGCCAGCATTTCTCAGCCAGCATTCTGAACATAGAACAATCAAAATAAGCAATACTGGAATGTCTCCCACTTTTCATCAGTGTTGGAAAACAGAGCCCAGGCATACATCCAAGGTTCTTAACCAAAGCCTTAGGAACGTTTTTGTAGTCAGTATAATCTGCTTTCTTCTTAAATCTGTAGCATGTATACAAAAGATTAAAACATACCAATTCCAAAAATATAACATTTAATGTTAAAGAAAATACCATCATAATTCCCAGCACATTCAAATGGATCAATTACATTCACTCTATTAAGTATCATTTTTAAGCATTTTTTGATTAGTAAAACCAGTATGACTTTATGAATGAAAAAAAAAAGGCAGCATTGTTTGAGCAGTAAATTGATTCCCATTTTTTTCCTTGCAAAATAAAATATAACTGGAACCTTGTTAAAAATAAAAGTTAGTTACATGAAATGCTGGTTTATAGCTTGCACTGATAGACCTCTCCAAGGGATATAGGTAATTATAGAAAATCCTATGTAAGCCAGAACCCTCAGGGTTATCATAGAATCTTTTTCATCACATACTATTCCTAATTGCTCTTCAAGTTTTATAGATTTTAAACTTCCTAAATATTCATTTCATCTGAATCTTTCTCTCCATTCCCAAAGGCTGTTTTCAGGGATCCATCATCTTTCACCTAAGCTACTGCAATCACCTCTTCACTTGTCTTCTTCCTTCAGACTCCCCTCCCCAAGCTACCTTCCACACTGCCACAAAACTATACCATCCTGTTCCCTCCTCTCTTAAAATCCCTCAGTGACCTCCCACCACCTAGAAGATAAAAAGTCCAAACTCCTTAGTAGATCATAGAAAGTTCCTCCCCTTATGGCCCTAAGAAGCCTAATGTGGCCTTCTCGAAAATGTGTTCAATGAAACAGCAGTTCCACAGTCACACAGAGGGGAAGCGGGCTCCATTGTCAAATAAATTGGGAAAAGACAAGGTTGGCCTTTTCCCTTCCTTCTGGGATTGTCAGAGTTGAGAACTCAAGTGTGACTCTAAATGAATCTCATGGCTCAGGTGCTTGGCTCTCTTTCCTTGACCAATGGTCATACCCTGGGTGACCTCCCACAGTCTTCTGGCTTTAAACACTAGGTACTGTGCTTACAACTCCTCCGTTTGCATCTCCAGCCCACACCTCTCCTCTGAACACCAGACTGAGTGCTCACAATTTCTACAGAGATATCTAAGAGACATCTGAACTTTCATTTTCCCTCAACCTCCTCCTTCAGGCCTCCCCAGCTCATCTCATGGCAACTTCATTCTTCAAGTTACTCAGGCCAAAAATCTTAGCACCTTTCATGATTCTTCTATTTCTCCCATACCCCATATTTAGTCCATTAGCAAATTCTATCAGCTCTTCATTCAAATTCCAGAATTCGACCACTTCTCGTAACCCCAATCCACCACCCTGATCCAGGCCACCATCATCTCTCACCTGAATTACTCAAAGGGCCTCCTAACTGGTGTCCTTGCTTCTGTCTTTCCCTGATGATGTGTATTCTCAACACAACACTCAGGCTGACTGCTTCACTAACTTTAACAGGTTACAGCACCCCTTCCTCAAAACCCTGCGTTAGCTTCCCCTTTTACTTAGAATGGAAGTCAGAGTCCCTGCGACAGCCCAAACCCTAATGACTGCTGCTCCATGACCACTCTACCCACATCTCCCACCTCCTCCTTTTCCTCCCTAAGTTGCTGGTATGGACAGGTCCCTTCTGCTGCGGCTGCTAAGTCGCGTCAGCCATGTGCGACTCTGTGAGACCACACAGACGGCAGCCCACCAGGCTCCCCCATCCCTGGGATTCTCCAGGCAAGAACACTGGAGTGGGTTGCCATTTCCTTCTCCAATGCATGAAAGTGAAAAATGAAAATGAAGTCGCTATCGTGTCCAACTCTTCGCGACCCCATGGACTGCAGCCCACCAGGCTCCTCCGTCCATGGGATTTTCCAGGCAAGAGTACTGGAGTGGGGTGCCATTACCTTCTCCGGTGGATGGGTGCCCTGGTGCCCACTTTTCATACTCTGCAAGCTGGGCCATCACATACACATATAGGCTAGCATAGCACTGCTATGTGTGGCACACCACCCTGTCATGTCTGTTAATGGACACAGTCTTGCTGGATGGTTTGCCAGTGTGTTGCTCCTGACCATGCTACCACCTACTATGCTGCCGCTGATGTCATCCAGCTTGGTCCTAGAAATGGTCGGAGTATGACAGGAGAGGAAGATGCCAGTGAGGTTCTGGCTGCAGCCCTTCTTGACACCACTGACCATGTTCTAATTACAGAACCTCCTCACAATCATACATATCACACTATGGAACACTTACCATTGAGTCAGGCATTGAGCCAACCATTGGTCCAGTACTAAGTCCTAACCCTCTTTGGCCATGCCACTATATACATAGCACTTAAAATTCCTTGGATTTGTAGAACTTCCCAGAGTCAGCTTGCCATTCTACTTATTCTTGTATAAGTTTGTCTTCTTTACAAAGCAAGCTTCTGAAATCAGGAACCATGTATTAGATTTCTGTGTATTTATCAGGTACCTTGACTGATGTCTGGTACACAGGGAATGTTCAATAAACATTTGCTAAATTGAAAGTAATTGTGCAAGAGTGATCAACCAGATGTGGTGCCCTTTGAGAACCACCTTCCCTCAAATGGTTCAGTGACACAAGTAAGCCACACACCAGAGCTGGACTGAGACTCCAAAATGGAGTGCTGAATCGAAAGGAAACTAGGATTCTCAGACTTCCACTAGAGGGCAGCACATTTGTTATATCAAGACATAATCTGATGTCCAAACACTGGTCTGTGATGGCAGAAAACGTGCCCCAGCCCAATAGAAGGAAAACTGTGAAGAAAGCATTTATAGCTCTACACAATTTTTCTTTATTCCTCATCTGAGTCCTGAGCCCTGTGATTTGGCTCCAATTTTTTATTTGTGGTTGTTTGTTTCAGATAATAAAACTGTTCCTTTAAAATAATGGTGACTATATTGAACCTAAAAATAAATATCAAAAGACCCAAGTCCCTGAGTGGGAGCAATTATTGCAAAAGGACCAGCCAAGCTCAAAATAGCTGTGAACGGATTCAGGCCCAGGCAAGAGGAGCCAGCCTCCTGGCTGATCTGGAATCAGTGTGACAAACCAAAACAGATAAAATTTTAAAATACTGAAAACAAGCATACACACAGCAACAGTAAATATATTATGCTATGAACACTGCTCTTATTTGATCATTATTGACCACTGTCTCTTTGCAGTATTGTTAAGAGACTTCACAAAATGAATAGAAAGTGAGCATTCGACATGTGGGAGGGAAAAAGCAGAAGGAAGAGCTACTTAGAATTTCCAAGAGAAATAACACTAGGGTCCAATTTTGCTGTTAGATATAATAAGTTCCAGTAAGTAAGCAAATGAGAAGTAAGCCAAGCTGATATGGCTTGATTTCAATTCTGTATTTGTTTGTTCCCTGATGCATTCAGAGAAAAAAAGTGGCAAAATCATTCAGTAAATTCCAAGCCATTTTTACCATAAGTCTGCAGCAATTTCAGTACTGCTTCCTCCACAAGATCCGCCTAGAGAATCACAAACACAACCTATATTTATCTTTCAAGAAACCTCTGCGTAAAGACAATTGTCTTAGAAAGTACAGCATCCAGGTACCTACATTTCCCCTTGAGTGTTTCAATATTTATGTTGTACAAGTGATGAATTCCAACCAGTAATTATTTGATCAATTATTTTTAAGTGTGTAATAGATTCTCATCATTCACATATTCAATAAGCATTTATTGAGCATCTATTGTATACCAGAAACTCTACCAAATGATACAAGTAAAAGCATTAGTTTCTGTTCTCAAAAAGCTGAGAGTCTGATGGGAGAGTTTTAAGGAGAGATGCAAGGGAAATTAAACAAGGTTAAGTCCCATGATTCATTAACACAAAGGACTGGCACTGAACCCAGCCTAGTGGGCAAGGGCTGTAACCAAAAACACTTTCTGGAGATAATGAAAATAGAGAGCGAAGGTGATACTCCCTCAGCCAGGTGGATATGCTAGGACTGGTGGAAAAATTAAAAGATTTGTTGCCATCTGCTCATCAATAGCAAAAATTGAAGCTAATATTTGTCAAGCGCTTACTCTATGCCAGGCATTGAACGAGTCCCTTGAATATTAGGTCTTACTGAGGAGACATTATTAATACATATGAAGCAATAGGATATCAACATAGGGTTGTAGTAAGAAGAATAAAGGTCACCAAAGATGTCCATGTTCTTATCCCTGGGACTTTTGTGTGTTAAACTGTCACAAAATGGTCACATGGCAAAAGAGACCTATTTACATTTACTGATCCCAAAATAGGGCCCTGGATCTTCTGGGTGGGCCCAGCATAATCACTTGGGCTCTTAAAAAGGGAAGAGACGCAGAAGAGAAGGTCAGAAGATCTGATATAAGGGGTTCAGCAGCCATGGCTGGCTCGAAGATGAAGGAAGGGAGCCATAAGCCTAGCAATGTGGACAACCTCTGGAAGCTGAGAACAACTCCCCAGCCACCAGCCAAAAAGGAAATGGTGACCTCAGTCCTGCAACCAGAGGTACTTCAATCCTGCCAAGAGTTTAAATGAGCCTAGAAGCCTCCCAGAGCCTGTCAATACAACTTCATTTCAGTCAGACAGTCTGAGAAACCAGCCAAGCCCACTAGACTTCTGACCTAAAGATCAATGAGATGACAAAGTTGTATTTTTTTAAGCCACTAACTATGTGGCAATTTGTTAAGACAGCAATATAACACTGATAGAAGGGCATTATCTAAGTAAGAAAGTAAAACAAATGGGAAAACTATTACTACTGCACCTACTAAATACCAAGAGCCTCTCAACTATCATTCCCTTTAGCCCTCATATGCATGTAAAGTTGATAGTACTGTTCCCATTTTGCAGATGACAAAATAGATACACAGATTTTTCAATAACTCAAGTCACAGCTAATAAGCAGTAAAATTTGAGCCCGTGTGTCAGATACCAATGCTCCTGTTCTTTCCACTCTGCCAAGCTGCTGCCAGGCAATTACTCTTTACATGTGTATATGCTGGGTCATGAGGGCTTCCCAGGTGGTGCTAGCAGAAAGGAACCCACCTGCCAATGCAGGAGACGTAAGAGATGCAGGTTTGATCCCTGGGTCGGGAAGATCCCCTGGAAGAGGGCATGGCAACCCACTCCAATACTCTTGCCTGGAGAATCCCATGGACAGAGGAGCCTAGAGGACTGAAGGCCACAGGATCACAAAGAGTCAGACACGACTGAAGCAACTTAGCAAGTGCATGCATGCACACACACACACACATGCTGGGTCATAATGCTTTCTGTGCATTATCTTAATTGAACTCTAACAGTCTGTGAAGCAGGCAGGACAGAAATTATTTTACTCTTTTTACCCAAATGAGGACACCCAATCTCAAAATAAAGGATGAGTTATATGCATCCCGGGGTAAGAACACAGGCCTTCTGATACCAACAACCTGCCCTGACTCCACCAGCTCAGGGATGCATAGTCCATAAAGTACTCCCCTCCACATGAACTCAGTCCAGTCAAGCGTGCCTCGAACATCCAGCCTGTTCCTACAAAGCAGCAGGAGAGGACCGCTGTTAGAAGAGAAAACGTGGATGGGGCTCTGGGAGGGAAATCAATACTTTAAGTGAAATTGAAACCTGTAGCTACACTGCAAGAGCTGTAGAAAGGTTCTCTGCTCCACTTGGGATGATAATTATCAGTAATCGCTGTAATGAAACTTTGGTGCAAGGTGTCATAACTTCAGTGTCCTCTGCAGCTGTGCCAGGGACCAGCGAGGATGCTCCAAGTGTCTCATTTTTACTCAATTATCTATCATGAGTTCCCAGAGTTCCTGGAGTCATTTCATGCCCTGCGCGTTACCAAAATCTCATTTTGGAGAAGGCTCCAAAGAAATCTGCTTTATCTGTAGCGGATTCCATTTACCCGTAGGTCATTCTGTAAAGCCTCTGTGGTCCAGGCAGGGAGCTAGGTACCAGTAGCACTGGTTCTTTGCCCTCGTGGGGTTTATACTCTATTAGAAAGAGAAACACTAAGCAAGTTAGCAAATGAGTAGAACTATATTTGAAAGATATAGCACAGGTAACCAACAGAACCCGAGATGGATGGGAGGTGCTTGTTTTAAAGGCCCAAAGGGGCAAGGTTCTGTTCACAGGGATGAAAAGCCTGGAGCAATAGGGCTTCTGCACACCTGACTCAGAGAGCTGCCTTACAGGGTAATCTCTCTGAGCCACATCCTGGGAGGGGCAAGATCTAAAACAACAGTGAGATCCTTAATATTAGAGCCTGGTGCTACAGGGAGGTGGGGGATAAAAGGTCTAAGCGATTCACTCCCAATAAAATACACGTGATCTGCTTCTCACCCCTTACTATATGAAGCTGGTCTGTTTACTTAACCTCTCTGGGCCTCAGTTTCTTCGCAGGGTTATGTCAATGCATATAAATCACTGGATAGTGTTCAACACATAGGATATTCTGAGGAGACACAAATCATGCCTACTACATAGTTATCACATGATAAACATTAGCTGCTGTGAGGGTGTGTCTGCTCTGAAAAGTGAAGAGAACTAATCTCCCACTCACTAGGTCCACTGTAAACATATATATATATATATGTTTGCACTGGTCATAGCAAACATCCTCTTCCAACAACATAAGCGAAGACGCTACACATGGACATCACCATCCGTCAACACTGAAATCAGACTGATTATATTCTTTGCAGCCAAAGGTGGAGAAGCTCTATACAGTCAGCAAAAACAAGACCGGGGGCTGATTGTGGCTCAGATCATGAACTCCTATTGCCAAATTCAGACTGAAATTGAAGAAAGTAGGGAAAACCACTAGACCATTTGGGTATGACCTAAATCAAATCCCTCACAATTAAATAGTGGAAGTGAGAAATAGATTTAAGGGACTAGATCTGATAGAGCGCCCGATGAACTATGGATGGAGGTTCGTGACACTGTACAGGAGGCAGGGATCAAGACCATCTCCAAGAAAAAGAAATGAAAAAAGCAAAATGGCTGTCTGAGGAGGCTTTACAAATAGGTCTGAAAAGAAGAGAAGCAAAAGGCAAATGAGAAAAGGAAAGATATACCCATTTAAACGCAGAGTTCCAAAGAATAGCAAGGAGAGATAAGAAACCCTTCCTCAGTGATCAGTGCAAAGAAATAGAGGAAAACAATAGAATGGGAAAGATGAGTGATATCTTTGAGAAACTTAGAGATACCAAGGGAACACTTCTTGCAAACATGGGCTCAATAAAGTCCAGAAATGGTATGGACCTAAGAGAAGCAGAAGACATTAAGAAGAGGGGGCAACAATACACTGAAGAACTGTACAAAACAGATCTTCATGATCCAGATAATCACAATGGTGTGATCACTCACCTAGAGCTAGACATCCTGGAATGTGAAGTCAAGTGGGCCTTAGGAAGTGTCACTACGAACGAAGCTAGTGGAGGTGATGGAATTCCAGTTGAGCTATTTCAAAACCTAAAAGATGATGCTGTGAAAGTGCTTCACTCAATATGCCAGCAAATTTGGAAAACGCAGCAGTGGCCACAGGACTGGAAAAGGTCAGTTTTCATTCCAGTCCTAAAGAAAGACAATGCCAAAGAATGCTCAAACTACTGCACAATTGTACTCATCTCACCCGTTAGTAAAGTAATGCTCAAAATTCTCCAAGCCAGGCTTCAGCAATACATGAACTGTGAACTTTCTGGTGTTCAAGCTGGTTTTAGAAAAGGCAGAGGAACCAGAGATCAAATTGCCAACATCTGCTGGATCATGGGAAAAGGAAACGAGTTCCAGAAAAACATCTACTTCTGATTTATTGACTATGCCAAAGCCTTTGACTGTGTGGATCACAACAAACTGAGAAGAATTCTAAAGAGATGGGAATACCAGACCACCTGACCTGCCTCTTGAGAAATCTGTATGCAAGTCAGGAAGCAACAGTTAGAACTGGACATGGAACAACAGACTGGTTCCAAATAGGAAAAGGAGTACGTCAAGGCTGTATATTGTCACCCTGCCTATTTAGCTTATATGCAGAGTACATTATGAGAAATGCTGGACTGGATGAAGTACAAGGTGGAATGAACATTGCCGGGAGAAATATCAATAACCTCAGATATGCAGATGACAGCACCCTTACGGCAGAAAGTGAAGAACTAAAGAGCCTCCTGATGAAAGTGAAAGAGGAGAGTGAAAAAGTTGACTTAAAGCTCAACTTTCAGAAAACTAAGATCATGGCATCCAGTCCCATCCCTTCATGGCAATAGATGGGGAAACAGTGGCAGACTATTTTCCTGGGCTCCAAAATCACTGCAGATGGTGACTGCAGCCATGAAATTGAAAGACACTTACTCCTTGGAAGAAAAGTTATCACCACCCTAGAGAGCATATTAAAAAGCAGAGACATTACTTTACCATCAAAGGTCCGTCTAGTTAAGGCTATGGTTTTCCCTGTAGTCATGTATGGATGTGAGAGTTGGACTATAAAGAAAGCTGAGCACCAAAGAATTGATGCTTTTGAACTGTGGTGTTGGAGAACACTTGAGAGTCCCTTGGACTCCAAGGAGATCCAACCAGTCCATCCTAAAGGAAATTGATCCTGAATATTCATTGGAAGGACTGATGTTGAAGCTGAAACTCCAGTACTTTGGCCACCTAATGCAAAGAACTGACTCTTTTGAAAAGACCCTGATGCTGGGAAAGATTGAAGGCAGAAGAAGGGGACTCAGAGGATGAGATGGTTGGATGGCATCACTGACTCAATGGACATGAGTTTGAGTAAACTCCGCGAGTTGGTGATGGACAGGGAGGCCTGGCATGCTGCAGTCTATGGGGTTGCAAAGAGTCAGACATGACTGAGCAACTGAACTGAATTGATATACATACATACATACATATATATACACACACACACACACACACACACACACACTTATTACCAGTACTGCCCCCATAAAATGATGCTTACCTTTATGGGTGAAATTGAGCCCCCCAGAAGCAGTATGTTAAACTCCCAACCACGCCCACTCATACCTCAGAATTTAACTTTATTTGGAAATAGAGTCACTGGAGATGTAATTAGTTAAGCGGAGGTCATACCAGAGCAGAGTGGGTCCCAAATCCAACATGACGGATGTCCTTATACAAACGGCAAATTAGGACACAGTCACAACCATGCATAGAGGAAAGCCAATGTGAAGATACTGGGAGAAGATGATATCAACGAGCCTAGGAAAGGGGCCTAGAACAGACACTTGCTCACAGCCTCAGAAGGAATCTACCCTGCCAGCACCTTGACCTCAGAGTTTCAGCCTCCAGAACCATGGAGGACAAGTTCCTATTGTTAAGCCACCCAGTTTGTGGTACTCTGCCACCCTGGCAAACTAACACATATTCCTTAAGGGTAAAATGCGTATAGTGTTTAACTCTTGGTGCCCAGCATCGAGCAGAGGGCCTGGTGCATACTAGGTGCTCAATAAACATGTATTAAGTGAAGGAATAAATGAATAAATATCTAGTATGGTGGCTCACGGGCTTCCTTGGTGGCCCAGATGGTAAGGAATCCACCTGCAATGTAGGAGACCTGGGTTAGATCCCTGATTTGGGAGGATTTTCTGGAGGAGGAAATGTCTACCCACTCCAGTATTCTTGCCTGGAAAGTCCCATGGACAGAGGAGCCTGGCAGGCTATACTCCATGGGGTCATAAAGAGTTGGAAATGACTGAGCAACTCACAGACACACACACGGTGCTCATATTGCCAGCAAGAAATGCCAGAGACCTGTTTAAGCCCTATAACCAGATAGCTGCTGTGGTGAAGATGTGGCTGACAGTCGGGATCAATCAAATATGGGATTGGCTGCCTCTAACCAAGACACAAGCAAGTGCTTGACACTATGGTGAAGAGGAAGTCCCTGGAGGCGCCAGTTGTCAGGGGACACAGCTGTTTCCAAAAAGCCTGTTGGGGCCGTGTGCCTGGACCTGAAGTCTGTGCCTGGGAGCAGGCCCCCTCCTCACACTGGGCTAGGAACAGGCCTCTGTCCCTCATGAGGGAAGCCAGCAAGACCAGGCAGCACCAGCATCGATGAAAAAGCCCATGGAGCCCACAGGGTGTGCAAAGAGAGTCTCAGACAGGGGCAGTTCTAGAAGCCTGCCGTACAATCTCAGAGGCCAAAGGGGATGTGGGCTCACACCTGGGAAATGCCATGAGAATTCAGGGGCGGCTCAATTCTGAGTCCACTCACCTGGGAAAGGATAAAGATGAGGACTCCCTCTCCCAGGTGGCATAGAAGATAAGGGCTAGGCTGGTGGGGGGGCTAAGACCCAAATAGAGACGAGGATGAGAAGGAGCTGAAGTCAGGGGCGGTTGGAGCAAGAGAAGTAAAGATGATCATTCTCTAGAGCAAAGAAGATGGGAGAGAAAAGGATTTTCATAATTGAACCATTCTAATTGACTGCTGACTCCACACTGTTCAGATCCGCCAGGTAATCGCTCAATCCTCCATCGCGTTTCATCTGTGGAGCTGGAGCAGCTCCTTGGAGGGAGGAAGGCAGGCTTACGAACTGATTAGGGCAAATCACTCCTTGCAGGCCTTCGGTTCCTCTTGTTAAAAATGGTGCCATGAAAATCATAATTAAAATAGGAATGTGGTGAATAACATGCACCCCTTTCCTTGAATGTGAAATAGATTTTAACAACTACCTTAGCTAGAGAACCCAACACATTTGACGTTCCAATAAGGGTAAGCAGAGTTTTCTATCAGCATGAAATAGAAACTATAAATCAAATGTTTCATATCTAAAGTCCAAGCCGGCTCTAGTCAGTAAAATTCCACTCTCCAACAGTCTTTTTTTTTTTTTTCTTTTTACTGGCTGGCTATCACACTTCCTTGACTCTGGAACCATATGGATACTGTTTCTTCGTCTTAAATCTGTGAAACTACCTTCAAGAGCAATAGTCTTGACTACTTGTGATATACTATCCAAGATAAAGAAGCTAGTCAGTAATAAATGCACCTTTGTGGGAGATTCTATCAAGCGGGAACAGTTGAGATGGAATCTTTGGGAGGGAGGAGGAAGGGAGAGAGGAAGGGGATGTGGTGTGGTGGAAGTGGGTTGGGTTGCAGAGAGATTCTGGAGAAGGCAGCGGAGAGCAGTGTGAGCGCAAATGCATTCTGGAGAAGGGTTGACATTGATAATCTAATTCTCCCGATTCAAGAACAACAAAAATTTTCTTTCCTGGAGCCTACATTTTCCCTTATATCCCCAAACTCCACAGGGGACCCAACAACATCCTTTGCTGAAGGAAAGCTTAGACCCTGAAGGAGCCACCCTACCGCTAGAAACCAGGTATCTTTTCTAGGATGCTTCTGCTAACTAGGGAGCACTTAGAGCTATTTGGCTAACAGAGTCTGGTCCTACTGAAATTACAAGCGGATCGTCCCTCGGCAGTTCGGTTCAGGGCAAGATGTATATGCCCCCATGGTCACAGACACACTCTCCAGAGGCCCCCAGAACTCTCCAGTGACTCTTTGATGATCTTAATGGGCCTGTTAGAGAGCGACAGTGAGCGGCCCGGAGTGCCGTGCAGCCGGCGCTGCGGTGGAAGCCGGGTCTCCAGGGAACGCTGCCGCCCTTGCAGGAGGTGTGGAGCCTTCCGCTGACCCAGCTCAGCGCTTCCAAGGAGACCACGTCTGGGGCGGCCCATCCCCTCCCACTCACCCTCCCCTTGGTACCTAGTCTCAGGTTATAGGAAATCTCAAAATTACAGCACTGAAGCTGCTGAAAGTTCAGCGCCTGTTCCAGCTACCACAGCTTACCTCCTTTCTGCAGCCAAGCTTCCAGCTTCCTCTCTGCCCCTGGGTGGGGATGTCTTCACTCCAAGCTTAGAGAGATCTCTGGAAAATAACCCTGGCAACCTGAAGGGTGACGGACATTTTCACACTCCTTCAGGACAGACTTGTGGTTCTATGCCTCTGGTCAACCACACACCAAGGTTTCTGGCAGGTAGCACCCGCCCTTCCCATCTACAGACACCTTAGCCCCTCACTTCTCACACCTGAATTCTATGAAAATCACCTGGGGAGGATCTGAAAAGATAATTGCCAACGCCCAGGCTCCTCACCCAGAGAGTCTGATTTGATTGTTCTGGGTTGAGGCCCAACCCTGCAGCCACATGTTTCGAAAGCTCCCCAGGTGATTCTAAGGTGCAGCCAGGATGGGTTACCAGACTGGCCTCCAGGCCTTCCCAGGGCATCTTTGCAAGGATGGACAACGGAGCCAAGAGAATGCCCGACAAAGGTGGTTTCACTTATTGCTTGATTTTCTGAATAACTTCTCAGAGCGTAAACATAAATCTGGAATCTGAAGGTCATAGAGGTCATCCCCAGTGTATGAACTAGAATATAAACCATCTATTTATTCAGACTGGACAAATATTTGTTGAAGGCCTACTATGCCTTGCGAGGAAATAAAACGGAAGCACATGCATCAGTTTCTCCATATACCTGGTTCTCCGCCCCTTCATACTTGGAAACCTGATTTCCTGTTTTGAATTCATTCTCCCTCTATCTTTCAACTTTTAGATGTAACATATATATCGGCTTATTTACTTATAAATCTCAGTTCATGCTTCTCAGTGAATAGCAAACCTCCAACATATTCCTCAGGTTCATGTAATTGGAATAGGAGGAAACACCCACATCGAGAATGAACAAACCTCACGGACTCTCCTTTCAAGACTCTTCATCTCCTGATCAAACTTCTGTTATAATAGCCTAAAAGGTAAATAATCAAGAAGCCCAAATAAAAGACCTTTTCTACTCTCTCTGCTCTATCCTTTCTTAGTGTTATGATTTTACCAAGCTGTCAGGAAAAGCAAACCCATGAAATTCCCCAACCAGATTCTTACATATGCCTGAAACCTTGAGGGCAAGGGAGGAAAATCCTGCCGCAATTAACACTCTCATACTGGAGCCTAGAAGACCGAAGATCTGGGGCCACAAGCGAGAGTGGCCCTCGCGCATCGTTAGTCACTGCCTCTGCGCTTCTGCTCTGCCTCCTGCCTGCTGCACCGTCATCCCCGATTTCAGTTCTGTCTATACTTGCCTTCCCCACTGGACTGTAGCTGAGCCAAAAGCTTCAACTTGTTCATCCCTGTCTTCCCACCCCCCAGTGGCTGTATATAATAATAGTTCACATGTATTGAGCACTTACTATGTGCCAGGCACTGTCCTAGATGCTTCCCACATACTATCTCATTTAATCTCCAACCTTATGTGATTAATACTTTTACTATCCCATTATATAGAGGAAAAACTGGAATACAGACTTTAAGCAACTTACTCACATGTACACAGGACCTAGGAGGCAGAGGCTGGGTCACACCCAGGTCATCTAGCTGCAGATTCTCCTCTCTTAGCCACTGCTATACCATGTGGAAGTTGGATAAATCAACACAGTTGTTTCCAAGGCCTTTATTTAGAAGAGGCAGCTAGAGTACTTAATAAATAGGCAACCTTGAGAAAATGACTGAGTCCAAATCTCAATTTCCTCCTAGAAAATGAGAGTAAAAGTAACACAAAGCTCATGGGGTTAGCGTGATGATGAAATTAGATCTCATATATAAGGTGCTGAGCACAGTGTCAGGTACTTAGTAAATATTTTAAAAGCTAGATGCTGCTGCTTGCTGTTTGGTACCTTGGTCTCTGTCAGTAGAAACATCTTGCATTACTCCCCCGTCTGAGTGATATTATCTCTCCTTATAAGCATCATGGGCAGTAGCCACTGATTTTTTTATAACTTTATTTAGATATTATTCACATCCATTCACCCATTTAAAGTGTACAATTCAGTGGGTTTTAGTATATTCACAGAGCTATACAACTATCATCACAATCAATTTTAAAGCCAATTTAGAAGCAATTGAGAGGCAAACAGAATCAATTCCAGGGGATTTTTTTTCATCACCCAAAACTGAAACTCGGGAACCATTATAAGTCACTCTCCATTGCCCCCAGGCTCTCTCCCTACAGCCACTGGCAACCACTAATCTATTTTCTCTACATTCGGGACATGTTGTATAGAGTCACGTAAATATGTTCCTTCATGACCGACTTCTTTTACTTAACGAAATGTTTTTAAGGTTCCTCCAGGCTCAGCCTATAGCAAAACTCCATTTCTTCTTATGGTCAAATAATATTCTATTATACAAATGGACCACATTTTATTTATTCATTCACTAGTTGAAGAATATTTGGGTTGTTTCTACTTTCTGGCTATTATGAATAATGCTTCTATGAACATTGGTATATAAGTTTTTGTGTGGACATATGTTGTTTCTTCTCTTAGGGACATACTTAAAAATGAAATTGCTGGGTCATATGTTAACTGTGTCCTTGGAGTAGGAAAATGGCAACCCTCTCCAGTATTCTTGCCTGGAAAATCCCATGGACAGAGGAGTCTGGCGGGCTACAGTCCGAGGGGTTGCAAAGAGTTGGGCATGACTGAGTACACACGGAGAAGGCAATGGCACCCCTCTCCAGTACTCTTGCCTGGAAAATCCCATGGACGGAGAAGCCTGGTAGGCTGCAGTCCATGGGGTCGCTAAGAGTCAGACACGACTGAGCGACTTCCCTTTCACTTTTCACTTTCATGCATTGGAGAAGGAAATGGCAACCCACTCCAGTGTTCTTGCCTGGAGAATCCCAGGGACGGGGGAGCCTGGTGGGCTGCCGTCTATGGGGTCACACAGAGTCAGACATGACTGAAGTGACTTAGCAGCAGCAGCAGAGCACACACACAGTAACTCTATGTTTAACCTTTTGAGGAACTGCCAGACTGTTTTCTAAAGTGAACAGCCACTAATCTTGCACTTGCTTCTGGTGACCTGAAATAAGTCACTTAACCTCAGTAAGCTTGAATTTCTTTATCTGTAAAATGAGGATATATCCCAGAAGAGATCTTGTAAGTACAGGGTCATCACTGCCTGACATCCAGTAGGTATTTAGCAAAAGGCAGGTACTCTGTTGTCCCCGGCAAATGGTTCCCTGCCTGCTCCTGCCTCTCCAGTTTGGATTCAAAATATAAAGCCTGTGCCATGGAAGGATTGAGTGCAGCCTAATGGAGGTGTTAGGTAGAGAAAATCAGAGTACAAAGTCATACCACCTCTCTGAATCATGTCCCAGGTTTCTAAAATAAAGAACAAATAAACAAACAGATGCATCTCAACTCGTGTGTGCATGTTCTCTTTGCTTCTATAAACTGGACTTCTGCCCAGAAACCACAATAAGTGAAGAAGAAA
This sequence comes from Capricornis sumatraensis, assembly GCF_032405125.1. Taxonomy (NCBI): domain Eukaryota; kingdom Metazoa; phylum Chordata; class Mammalia; order Artiodactyla; family Bovidae; genus Capricornis; species Capricornis sumatraensis. Next base: position 66,527,380 of record NC_091082.1, read on the forward strand.
TCAATAATCCAAGCTTTGTATGCTAATGTAATTGGTGAAAAATGTACTACAGTGAACTCAGTTAGAACACATTCTCTAGATTGCTAGAGTTTCTTACAGCCCGCATCTCCAGAAAGACCTACAAAAATGAGATTTAGCAAAACCGTTGTCCACGTGGCTCTGAGCAATGCAGAGACGTAAGCCCCAGTCCCATTGTGCTGAAGCCTTGATTAGCATTTCTGTTTCTGGAAGAAAAGACTGACAGTCAATCAGTCCCAAACAACAATAATACAGCTCTGCAAAAAAGAAACTTCCACTCTTAGGGGAGTTATTGTTATTCAGGGTAAAAAATATCCCCTGGGCAGATTCACTCCACTGCAGAAGTTGGTTTCAGTGTTACTTTGCAAAACCTGGGGGGAGAAAAAAAAGAAAACCATAAAAAGTTGTACATGCAATATTTCACATTGTGAGTAGATTTGCTTTGGGGACAATAGGCAGGATGCTTAGAGAGACCTCTCCTAGCAAATGAGAAAATAAAGGGATTTCTATCTTTAACTGCAAAAATAGTAAGAGGAGAGACTTGAAGACTGAACACAAGTGAGGCTGCCCCATTGTTGTGGCTCCCTGTGGAGGTGGGGGTCACACACACCGGAGATGAAGCCACGGTCCCAGGCTTTCTTCCACCAGCCCCAGCTTCTGGCTCCCTCTGCAGTAATGCTAATTATGGGATAAGAAAAACTAATCTTTTCTTTTTCTGAAGACATTAATCAAACCTATCAAAGAAGTACCAAAAAAAAAAGAAAAAAGACAAACTTTCAACTAGGGATTGCAAAGAAAGATTTAAGAGAAAAAATAGGATTTGCTCACTATTAGCCATGGGAAGATTAAGAAGAAACATGATAATTAAGTAAAGGCCACTTGGGATGTTCTACATGTGTTTTATACACCAAAAAGAAACAAAAACCAAAAACCGTGTAAACTGAGTATCATAACCTGCTTCTAAGCACCCACTTGTCACTGAGTAAAAAATATATGCTGGATAAATACGCTGACAGCTCTCAGATGTAATATTACTTGTTCTGAGGCTGAATTTTATATGAAGCAGGTGTGGCATTGAGCCCTTCAGTTACTAAAATGACCTCTTCCAGGAGTCCTAAGAGGCCTGGACCCCAGTAAACACCACCAGAAGGAACTAGGGAAGGAGATGGTTTGTCTGACCTCAGAGCCAGAAACCAAGTACAGTGACATTACTGAATGAAACTGGGGCATGGTGTGGGGGTGGGGAGGATTTTTCCTGAAATACTGTGGCTCTGGATCAAAAGAAAATAATGCAAATTTTAGTCTCTAAATGTAAAATGCTCTCTCTATCCTCCAGGGATTTGTTTAGGTTGTTCCCTCTGTCCTACCCCAGGCTAGCCTACCATTCCTCCTGCGGTCCTTACACAGAAGCCACTTCCTGCCGCCTGCGTTCCCCAGCTCCAGAGCCTGAGTTATGTGACCCCGTGAACTTGTGCAGCTCTCTATAATCACCTCTTCAGAGAAACTGCCTGTTTACTTCTCCAGCTGCCTGGCTTGAATGTAAGTTCCTAAAAGAAACAGAAAGCCTCATCGTGTTCACAGGGTATACTCAGGGCCCATACAACGTGTGGCACATAGACGGGCTCAATAACTTCACCAAAGTCTCTAACTGAGTGAAGGAAATAGAGCATCTGACCCCAGAAGTGAGGCAAACCCTGAAACTGCCCACCACCCAAGGTCAATCAGGCCAAGTACTGGGGGAGCGTGGGGCCTCAGAAGGACTGCCCTGGATAAAACCATTCAAGGAAAAGATATACCCACCTCCCACCTCCGCCACTCTTCAGAATCTGTGGCTTTTTCTTACTGTGTCTGAAAGCAAAGAAGCTTCTTGATTGTTACATTTAAAAAGTCAAAAGCCCTTTGCAACTGTATTGTCATTACATGAGGAGCATAGGGCCTGACTATAGATTAGTAGAACAAAGGCAGATGGACCCGAGTTTAAATCCCGACTTTGCTACCAACTAAGCAAAGAAGTAAATCAGTTAATCTCTCTCTACCTCAGTTTTCTTCTCTGCAAAACAGTGATAATAACTGTGTTGCAAAATCATGGTGATTAGATTAAGTAATAAAAGGCATGTATTTGGCATTGTATTGAGGGCTATTTGTTAGTGATGGATGTGTGTGATGATGTGTTTCAGCAACTTTGAGAGGTAAGATTCCAAAATGTTTACTAAATTTGTTCCTGTTGTATCAGGCATTATAAAGAAATATAGGCTATATTTCCTGCCTTCAAGGAGGTCATAGTGCACTGAATTCAACAGACCCAGGAGCAGCTGCAGCACAGAGAGGTTAAGACACATCCCCAAAGCTCCTATGTGGCAGACTCAGGATAAAAATACAAGTCTAGTGACGCCCACAGAGAAGGCAATGGCACCCCACTCCAGTATTGTTGCCTGGAAAATCACATGGATGGAGGAGCCTGGTGGGCTACAGTCCGTGGAGTCACTAAGAGCCCGACACGACTGAGCGACTTCACTTTCACTTTTCACTTTCATGCATTGGAGAAGGAAATGGCAGCCCACTCCAGTGTTCTTGCCTGGAGAATCCCAGGGACCGGGGAGCCTGGTGGGCTGTCGTCTATGGGGTCGCACAGAGTTGGACACGACTGAAGCGACTTAGCAGCAGCAGCAGCAGCAGTGATGCCCAGACACTGCTTTTTCCAATAGGTCACATTCCATGAGGAAGGGAAAAAGGCACATTTCTTTACTGCTGTGCACCCTGCATGGAAGGTAAGTAAAAGAAAAAATCTAATAAAATAAAAATACTGTAGTCATCGGATGGGGTTTTAGTCTGTTAAGGCTTCCATAACAATATATCACAGATTGGATGGATTGTAAACAACAGAAATTTATTTCTCACAGTTCTGAAGGCCGGGAAGTCCAAGATCAAGGTTCTAATAGTATCTGGTAAGAACCCAGTTTCTGTTTCACAGACATTGCCTTCTGGCTATGTCTCCACATGGCAGAGGGATGGGAAATCACTTTGGGATCTTCCATAGAAGAGCAGCAACCCCATTGAAGAGGGTTCTACCTTCATGATCTCATCACCCACTAGGGCCCCATCTCTGAATACCATCACTTTGAGGGTAAGGATTTCAACCTATGAATATTGAACAGACACAAATATTCAATGCATAGCATATGGTACGGAGAAGGCAATGGCACCCCACTCCAGTACTCTTGCCTGGAAAATCCCATGGACGGAGAAGCCTAGTGGGCTGCAGTCCATGGGGTCGCTAACAGTCAGACATGACTGAGCGACTTCACTTTCACTTTTCACTTTCATGCATTGGAGAAGGAAATGGCAACCCACTCCAGTGTTCTTGCCTGGAGAATCCCAGGGATGGGGGAGCCTGGTGGGCTGCTGTCTATGGGGTCACACAGAGTCTGACACAACTGAGGTGACTTAGCAGCAGCAGCAGCAGCATATGGTTAAGTACATATAGTACAGATGCATTGAGGATTTTTATCCAAAAAAAAAAAGAAAGAGGTTTAGAAAAAAATTTCAAGAATTGTATTTAACAGTGTTGCCCCATGGGTTGCCCAGAGCAGAAAGTCTGGACCAATAAAGGTTAAGGAGCTATTTTTCAACAGTAGAAGGAAACAGAGATAAGCTTACATTTTTTTCCTTAATCACAATGACTCTTCTTTCAAACAAACAAACAAACAAAACACTACCTGTTGCAAAAACTCTTCCACACTCTGACTGAATAAAAATTATGTGTAAAGGGAACAAAATTACTTATTAACATCCCCTCCCCATTCAACCTGCCACCCACCAAAAGACTAATCCTTATAATCACAAGGTCCCCTGTTGAATATGTAGAGATAGGGTGCTTGGATATGGGTTTGGGGGAAATAAATTACTCTGCATAAGAAAGGAAGAACTATTGAGAGCGGTCCTAGAAAAGTTCCCAGCCCACAGTCCTCTTCATAAATACAGGGTCTGCTTCTTAGGCATTGACTCGATGGTGCTCAGACATGCTCCTTCCCTGTAGGTCACGATACACTATGTGTCCTTGTGTGTTTTGTTTTTTAAACGAGGAAGCATACTTGGGAGATGAAACCATCACCTGTAAAGGCAATGGGTGAAATTCGTTTTTAGGGTGACAGAAGGCTGAGCTCAGAACTTGGCAAAAATGGGAAAGGAGACTAATTCAATCTGATGAAGAATGGGGAGAATTCAGTGAAGTCGGGAAGGCTACGCTAGGCATCTGGGGAACTGTATAAGGGCAGAAAGACAAGTTGAGAGAGGACCCAGCAGAGGAAGAAGGGGGTTTTCTGGAGGAATAACAGGGTCAGGCAGGACTGGACTTCCATCACAATTTTACTAAAGGCAAAACGTGGGTGAGAGAAAGCCTGACCATAATCAGAAGACGGGAATTTTCATCTTAGCTCTGCTCCAAGCTTGCTGTTGGACCTTAGTCGGACAAGTCACCAAACCTCCTCAGCTTCTGGCATTCTCTCACTTGGGCAAGAGTTGCTTCACAGCAATGATGACTTAGTGCCACTGAAAGTGGCTTGACTACCATGCAGGGATCTCAGGAGTGTGGCCTGGAGTGAAGCCTCCCAGTTGTTTCTCAACTATCATCTCTACTTTGTTGGAGGCCCCCACCCTCTTCAGGGGAGTGATCCTGTTAGGGAAATTTAATGGAGTTAGTCTTGTTCAGGCTTCAGCAGTAGGAGAGCAGACCTTTGACTAACTTCTGACCCTAGCTGGACTGTGCGCTGGCCTGCAAGCACACCAACTGTTACCAGCAAGCCAAGCTTATCCCTTAGATAAGAAAGGGAGAAGGTCCTGGAATTTCTGGAGCCCCAAGGACCTGGTCAGTCTTTCGGGGTCTGGAAAATCTTATGACTCACAGGGTGAAACAACCAGCACTGTAAAGGCTAAAGAAAAACCAGAGCTGCATTTTTTCATACAAACGGATGATGACATTCACAGCCTAAGGTTATAAGCAGGAGCCCCAAAACTGCAATGTGAAGTCTCACCTGTAAGTTGGGTGTACCAACCAGGACCTCTTCCATCTGGGACTCCAGTTGCTGTTTCTCAGGACTTCCCAGAGATGTTCAAGTCTAGATGCACGTTTCAACCCAATTTGGTGATGTAATATCTCTCTCTGTTGCTGCTGCTGCTGCTGAGTCACCTCAGTCGTGTCCAACTCTCTGCGACCCCATAGACGGCAGCCCACCATGCTCCCCCTTCCCTGGGATTCTCCAGGCAAGAACACCGGATTGGGTTGCCATTTCCTTCTCCAATGCATGAAAGTGAAGTCGCTCAGTCATGTCTGACTCTTAGCTACCCCATGGACTGCAGCCCACTAGGCTCCTCTGTCCATGGGATTTTCCAGGCAAGAGTACTGGAGTGGGGTGCCATTGCCTTCTCTGAATATCTCTCTCTCCTGTTTCTGTTTTCTTTTAAAGACTGTATATTGACATCAAGTCAAATAATCCTCCCTTAAATATTGAGATTGTTCATTGTGTGTGTAACAAGTGGTTTCTTTTCTTAACAAATCCTTCAAATCTAAAACAGAAGTAAAACTTTTGACAAAACAGATTTGTATCTCAGGCTTTGCTTCCCAAGTGGCACTAGTGGTAAAGAATCCACCTACCAATGCAGGAGACACAGAAGATATGGGTTTGATCCCTGGCTTGGCAAGATCCCCTGGAGGAGGAAATGGCAACCCACTTCAGTATCCTCACCTGGAGAATCCCATGGACGGAGGAGCTTGGTGGGCTACGGTCCATGGGTCACAAAGAGTCCGATATGTCTGAGTGACTGAACATACACATACACATTTGTTTGCTTGGGGTCCGATAATCTCATCTTTGTATTTAGAATCCTTTCAGAATGTACTTGAACATATTGATTTCCTTTCCTAGATAAGAGAGATGCTGGGTAGAGAGCAGACTTGGCACTCTAAAGAACTAATTGTCAAGTCACCCTTGTTCTGGCCTTGGTTGTGTGAAGCCACAGTCTCCTTTTGATTGAGTTTCCTTATACTTAAATGAGACGGTTGGAACTGACAATCTTTAAGGTCCCTTCAGGCTGCAAAGTTCAATGGTCCCTTGAAAGACCACTCCTGAGGCTATCCTACCAGTCTAGAGTTCCAGCATTTTCTATTGCCCAATTAGCAGCATTTATCTAACATTTTTTCGTCAGGTATGTGCTTCTATTCCAGGCATTCTGAGCCAATTCTGCAAATCAGACTTCTTGGAAGACTCAAATGTTTTAAACCATCTTCAAACATAAGACATCAAATGTACCATTTTCCCTTTATCCACCAACTTTGTACTTTGATCCAAAAAAAAGAAGAAGGAGGTACTGAGTCCATCTGGCACGATTTGCCTTGAATAAAAGCCCATCTGCTTATTATTTCTAATTTCATTGTCCTCTAGAATGTTTACAGAAGTTTCTTTCAATATTTATTGCACTATGTTTCTAATTACTGATCCAGACCATCCACGCAGACTTGGTGGGGTACCATGCAAGGATGTAGGTGTCTTTCTCCTTTTCATCTCCACAGTTCTTTACTCTGGAGGCACAATGTGGCCCTCGGCCATCATTACACCCCCCTGGTGTCACACTGCAGCGATGGATTCTGACAATCAGTTCCTTTATCTTGAGTCTCCCTGGGGCTTGCCAACAAAGCTGCCTCTGTTGAATCTTTGCCTGCCTCGACACCATTGTTGTCATAGCAAGGATAGAGATAATTACCTGGTTGATTATCCTGAGGTTGGCTTCATCCAGCCCATGATCACTGGGAACAGAAGGCTTATCTCTGTCTTCAGGAGTCCTGAAGAGATGGGTAAGAGATTCACATTTCTCAACTTACTGAAAGACATTTCTGAAAGAAAAGGATGGTCTCTGCAAGAATGGAGTCATTTCCAACCAAATCCTTTTCCAAAATACCTCCCTAAAAATCAAAAAAAAAAAAACACTAAAAACTATTTAAAATTAACCCTCTTTTCCCCAAATGAGCTCCCATTTCTGATTTCCCCAGTTCTATTATGATGCTTTACTTTTCTCATCCCGTGGCACTATCACTGCCCACAATCAAGCACATTCTGTTGCTCCTTCTTTGTAGTATCTTGATGCCTTTTCCATCTGCCCCTGACTTTCCGAACCCACTCCATCATCTAATTTCAGCCCCCTATCACATGGTCTCCATTCCTGCAGGACTTCCTATCTCTCAGTCTCTCCTCCACCCCACTCAACAAGCACATGACTCCAGAACATAAAATATTGATTACATCACTGTCCAGTTCAGCAATATGCTATGAGTGCCTTTGGCCTTCAGGATTCCATGCTGTTGCTGACTCACAGAGGGTCTCCACAATTGAGCCTCACAGCCCCCAGCTGGCTGTGTATCCCACAGCTGCACCACGAATCCTCTTTTCAGCCCCATGGGGAGTACTGGGCCCTCCCTGAGCTGCATACTCAGCTTTTGTTTACACACTAACTTGCCAAGCATGTGAAAAATTTGAAAATTTACAAAGACAGAATCTGAGGTGAAATCTGACAGCAGACACCTAGGGATTAAAACTGAATATAGCAGTGAATTTTTATGGGGTGGGTCACCATTCTCCCAATTCTCATGCTGCCCCAGATCCAGGAGAAATATCCCCACTCTGTAGACAGGTCACAGCTCTCCTTTAATGATCCAGAAGGAAGTTCTGGAATGAAGGGATGGAGGGAGGGGAAGAAAGGAAGAGAGAATGAGGAAAAGAGTAAAAGAAAAAAAAAGCAGGCACTATACAGGAAAGGCAGGACTTATGGGTCAAAAATATGGGCTTTGGAGTCAAATAGAACCAGATTCAAACCTCAGCTCAGACTAATGGTGCAAGTTGGGCTCTTTACTTAATCTCCCTGAGACTGTTTCCTTATCGGTAAACAGGGTGAATATTCACCTTGCAGGGTCAGTGTGAGTATTAGAGTCAATGTATGTAGATTCCCAGCCCAGATCTTGGCTCTTAGCCTCTTGATCTTTGCTGAATTACTCCACTGCCACCTCCAGCCCCAGCAGGTTCCACTGCAAGGGTGCTCATAGGGTGGGTTCACTCCACCAGCCTCCAGTCCAGCTTCTAACCAGGACTAGAGCGTGCCGTGGGAGCCTGTTGTCTGGCCAGTGGTTACAGCTCTTCCCCCACAGATCACAGCTCTACATATGCTCCCATTGAGACTTTCCCTCAGACCACAACTCAGCTGCCCATGTCCCCAAAAGCCCACCAGGTGAGACTCCCCACACCCCTTCAAAGATCAATGCCCCCTTGTCATCCCTAGTGACCAGGTGCAGACCTGGGCTCCCAAGAGTGAGCAGCACTGGCTCCGGCTCATGACATGACAGCAGGATGAGTCAGTCAGCCCGGAGCTGGGCTCCTGAGCCCTGCCCCCAGGATTGTCCCTGTCCCTAACATCTCTTAACTGACTAATCTTGAATGTATCACTTCAATTCTGTGAGCCTTGGTTTCCTAGTCTCTAAAATGAAAACCTGCTTCCTGGGGTTGTTGTGAAGATTAAATGAGTTAATGAACACAAAACATTTAGAATATTGCCTGGCACACAGTGGGTAATCGATAAAATATTAGCTGTTCGAATTAATAAAGCCTTTCATCATCAAGGTCTCAGGTGCCTCACAATCAGGCTGATTAAGATGGCTCCCTGTTTACCCTGGGGCTTCTTCAAAACATCCTGCTTGTTGTCATGACCACCATATGCCCACATGTGGTGCACACGCATACAAACACACAGCCTTCAGCCTTCAGCAGTACCAACCCTGAGGCAAGAGAAGACTGATTCCCTGGAGCCTCCAATAACAAGCACTGTTCTCCACCATCTCCTGATGAAACTAAGTCAGCACTCAGCAGTAATCCTACATCTGCTTCACTCAGCAGACTGCCTTTGCTTCTCCCAGGTCAGCAGGGGAGAAGGTCAGAGCTCAATTGGAATCATCTGACCCAACCCTTTGTTGAGAGATCATAAAAATTGATGTCTTTTGGCCTGAAATGTCTGACTTGTCAGTATCACCTCAACTTACAGGGTATTTCTCAACTTTGCACTTTTCTTTGGCCTTACTCAGAAAGTTTACAAATTCAAATTCAACCTTTCTGAAAACATTTACTGAGCGTCAGTTTTATGCCCTGAATTGTGCTGGGGCTGCAGGTATAAGGATGACTCAGAGACAGTCTTTAGGTTTCAGGTTACAGTCAAGAGAGGAAAACAGGCAGCTGGACAGATCACTTCAATGCAATGTGATATATGCTAAGGCAGAGAAAGGCACGAGGAGCTTGGAGAGAACACAGAAGAGGCATCCAATCCAGCCCGTAGATCAGGAAATGCTGCTAGGAGAGAGTGACTCCAGAGAGGCATCTTGAAGGGTGAGTAGTCATTAACAAAAGAATAGCATTTTTAGAGCATATTGGCATGAAGAGAAGTTGGGTCAGTTGCAGAGACATGGATGGACCTAGAGACCATCATACAGAGTGAAGTAAGTCAGAAAGAGAAAAACAAATATCATATATTAATGCATATATTAGAATCTAGAAAAATGGTATGCTGCTGCTGCTAAGTCGCTTCAGCAGTGCCTGACTCTGTGCAACCCCATAGACGCCAGCCCACCAGGCTCCCCCATCCCTGGGATTCTCCAGGCAAGAACATTGGAGTGGGTTGCCATTTCCTTCTCTAATGCATGAAAGTGAAAAGTGAAAGTGAAATCACTCAGTTGTGTCCAACTCTTAGCAACCCCATGGACTGTGGCCCACCAGGCTCCTCCATCCATGGGATTTTCCAGGCAAGAGTACTAGAGTGGGGTGCCATTGCCTTCTCCAAGAAAAATGGTATAGATGATCTTATTTGCAAAACAGAAATAGAAACACAGACATAGAGAACAAATGTATGGATCCAAGAGGGGAAAGGGGTGAGGGATGAATTGGGAGACTGGGATTTGACATATATACACTATTGATACTATCTGTAAAACAGATAACTAATAAGAACCTACTGCACAGCTCAGGGCTTCCTTCATAGCTCAGTTGGTAAAGAATCCACCTGCAATGCAGGAGACCCCAGTTTGATTTCTGGGTCAGGATGATTCCCTGGAGAAGGGATAGGCTACCCACTCCAGTATTCTTGGGTTTCGTTTGTGGCTCAGCTGGTAAAGAATCCGCCTGCAATGCAGGAGACCTGCGTTCAATCCCTGGATTGGGAAGATCCCCTGAAGAAGGGAAAGGCTACCCACTCCAGTATTCTGGCCTGGAGAGTTCCATGGACTGCATAGTCCATGGGATCACAAAAAGTCAGACATGACAGCAAATTTCACTTCACTCACTGCATAGCTCAGGGAACTGTGATGATCTAAATGGGAAGGAAATCCAGAAAAGAGGGAGTATATGTATACTTACAGCCGACTCTCTTTGCTGTACAGCAAAAACTAACACAACATTGTAAAGCCACTATACTCCAATAAAATTACTTTTTAAAAATGTCAGGCTAGAAAAAGTGCCAAAGCTAAGGAAGGTTAGTGTATAATTCCTATAATTGAAATAATACCTAGTAGAAAAATAAGCAACTATAAATTTCTAGGGAGAGACTGGAAAAGAGAGGGGGAATTTCACTTCTTTAAATAGTATGAGAACTCACATAAAATTGATGTTAATATTAAGTTAGAAATAATAAAGAGAATAATAAAAAAGTGACAGAGTCCATTCTACCTCCACCAAAAAAAAGATGCTTGGATATGACAATCTACTTCTGTCTTACCTTACCGAGACAGGGAGAATCTCTCTGGGGATTCATGTCAAATAACTGATTTGATAAAATACCCCCAAAAAGCATATCAGCATAAAAAATACAGTGCGATTTTTGTAACTATGGTCATTTGGCACCACTGGAGGGTACAGAGGGCTTCCCAAGTGGCATGGTGGTAAAGAACCCACCTACCGATGCAGGAGACGCAGGAGATCTGGGTTCGGTCCCTGGGTCATGAAGATTCCCTGGAGCAGGAAGCGGCAACCACTCCAGTACTCTTGCCTAGAGAACTTCACGGATAGAGAAACCTGGCAGGCTATACAGTCTGTGGGGTCACAAAAAGTAGGACGTGACTGAGCACACACACACAGGGTGAGGAGGAGGGGTAAGAGATGAGACGGAAGATGAGCAGGTGCTAGACCGTGAAATGGAGAAGGCAATGGCACCCCACTCCAGCACTCTTGCCTGGAAAATCCCATGGATGGAGGAGCCTGGTAGGCTGCAGTCCATGGGGTCGCTGAGTCAGACATGACAGCAACTTCACTTTCATTTTTCACTTTCATGCATTGGAGAAGGAAATGGCAACCCACTCCAGTGTTCTTGCCTGGAGAACCCCAGGGACGGGGGAGCCTGGTGGGCTGCCGTCTATGGGGTCACACAGAGTCGGACACGGCTGAAGTGACTTAGCAGCAGACCATGAAAGGACTAAAGTCTTTTGAATATTATCCTGGAACGAAAGGGGAAACATTGAAAGGTTCTAGCAGAGCAGTAACATGATAAAAGACGAATTTAGGTAGAAGTGAGAGAGTAGGTGGGATAGGGGAGAAGTATCTAGAAGCAGAGAACGTTTAGTGATTATTTATAATAATCCAAGTGAGAGACGGTAAGGATCTGAACTAAAGACCTGTCAGTAGAATTGAGAGAGTTTCTGTTTAATTTCAGAACTATTTAGGAGGTTAGGTCATCAAACTTTGGGACTGCTTAGGAAGAAAAGGGAGAGGACACAGAGATGAATGAGTCCCAAATTTCTATCATAAATGAAACATCAAGTTTTGATTTATGCACTAGAAATCCTAAGAGTATTTGGATTTATACAACAGGTTTTCTGTGCAACATTACAGATAATTTTAAGACAACGCTAAATAAAAACTGTCATACCAACTAGGTCACAAAGAAAACAATTTCTGACCATGAAGCCTCAAATGGATACTTGTGTGGTGGTGGGGGCCGGGGGGTGGGGGTGGGGGGTGTGGGTAGCAAGAGACCTTGAACCTAACTGAAGCATCTACAACTGAAGTTCAGTCTCCTGGAAATGACAGTTCATATAAAGAAGAACAGATGAAAGGGGTCGAGAAATACACAGAAGCAAAGACTCAGGTATAGGACGAATGTCTGTGGTCAAGATAGAAGGACTGTGATCAGAACAACACTAGAGAGCTGAGTTTAAATCAGGAAACTGCAAAGGGAAAGGTAACTCCTGAAACATGAGAATGCTACTGTTAACAAATAGCAACTTCAGAGCAACAGAGACAAGCCTTGGTGTTGACCACACTGGAAACACGAAACCAACATTAATTTATTTTCCATCTTGATCATTCTGGACCATTCAAAATTCTGTTGTCGGGCTCTATTAACTAGAACTGGGAAAGTCCACTTAAGATAATGGAAGATGGGTGTTGAAGGTGAGTTTGGGAGAGAAGGCAAATGTTAAGCCTGGGAATATCTTCTACATTTGTAAGCCATAGTGCGTCATCTCAGGCTTTAGAACAGAGTCATGATGTGATGAAAGCAAATTTTTGAAAATAGTCTGGAGAGTTCCCTGGTGGCCTGGTGGTTAAGTCTCAGGCTTTTCACTGCCGGTCACCCCAGGTTTAATCTTTGGTTGGGGTGCTAAAATCCTACAAGCCATATAGTGCAGCCAGAAGAAAGAATAGTGTGGAAGCCCTGCACAAAATGGATTAGCTTGACTGCTGCTGCTGCTGCTTCTGCGTCACTGAAATCCCCTCAAATACTACAGTATGGCTGCCACTCATTAAATCTTTCAGTTTCTCCATTAACTGGCATCTTCAGACTCTGCTCCCTCTAAACCCCCTGGCAACATTGTTTCCTAAAGGCTCCTAGCTCTCTGTCTCAGTGACGTTCAAACAGAGTGTGTATGCGTTCAGTCGCTCAGGCATGTACAACTTTTTGCAACCCCATAGACTGTAGCTCACCAGGCCCCTCTGTCCATGGGATTTCCCTGCAAAAATACTGGAGTGAGTTGCCGTTTCCTTCTCCAGGAGATCTTCCAGACCCAAGGATCGAATCTGTGTCTCTTGTGTTTCCTGAAATGGCAGGCGGATTCTTTACTACTGAGCCCCTGGGGAACCCTCACTCATGTTCAACCAGAGGAGATGCCAAACTCCCTCAACACAGCAGTCCTGTACAAAAAAGACTTGTCCTGCTCAGAATGCCTGCAGTGCCCAGGATGAGAAGCAGGGTATCTGATCTCTTTCTCAGCTCCTACTTTTGTCTTCTGTAAATTTTCTTCTTCTGCTTATCACCAGGCATCCTGCCAGCCAAGCTGCCTGAATAGCAGGTTAAGTGGTCACTCAGCTGTCATCAAACTCTTTCTCCCCTTCAGAAGCAACTGGAGGCAAGCCAATGCCCATTACTGACCTAGTTCCACAGCAACTTAAGATTTCCACAGTGGTTTCTACTAGCCAATTCCCATGTCAACACATGCTTCAAGTTAGTTTTGTTATTAGTGGTTTGTAAGTGGAGAGACTCCAATACAGATATGGAAACCTGCTCATGCCTCCTACATTTAGTTCACAGAGTCAGACTGTGGTAAGCTATTTTCAAAGTTATACTAATTCTTTCAAATCTCTAGGAAATTTACTTAGTAGGGTGTCATTTGTGAAGAAATTTTAATATAAACATCTCCTGCTTTTGGAATTCAAATACTTTTGTGGCCTAGTTATGAAAAGTGAATCTCCTCCACTGGTTTTTATTGTATTATTGAAGATATATTCAAATTTTTAATCTCTTTAAAGAGATGAATGCATTATTGCCATCTCTTTGAGCCTGTCTTTTCAAGTCTCTTACATTTTATCTTGTATTCTTGGCCCTCTTTGAGGGACTGCAGTATCTTTCTAATCCTAATAAATTGAAAGTGTTTTGAGGGCAATCTGTCTTATTTTTTGTACTCCTCCAGTCACTGTGACAGTGCTTGGTCTATCATAATGACAAAAACTATTTGCTGGTGAATTTGTGATCAAGTTGATGGTTGTACCTATTGGGAATTCACTTTTTTAAAAAAATCTTGGGGACTTCCCTGGCAGTCCAGTGGCTGAGACTCTATACTTCCACTGCAGGGGCATGGATTTGATCCCTGGTTGGGGAACTAAGATCTCCCATTCTACACGGCCAAACAAGAAAAAAGAAAAACTTCACAAAGCATTACTGGTGTTTTTTTTCAGTATTCCACCCCTTTGTTGGCCCTGTTTCAATGTTTTAAATTAAAAGCTTCATTTCATCCACACCAACCTATAAGTCATGGATACTTCTCTCATATCTAAGAAGTCCCCAACTCACCACCTGTCTTCCAACCAGAAATTCTCTATGCAAGATACAGCTAGTAACTTACCCTGTGAAGGGAAAACACAAAAATGGTCACAATTTTCCACTTATCACTTTGTCCAGGACCTTTGTAATATAACTTTGCATCTGCTTCTATCAAGATGTGGGGTCTATTTTCCCAACCCCTTGAATCAGGAATAGAAAAAAATTCTTTAAGTTGCTAAAGAAGAAAGTCAGTCTACCAAAACACCCACAGGAAACCTCACATGTAATCAATATGTTTTAAATGCATTCCTTTTCACACTAGAATAAGATAAAAATGCTTACTATTACTGCAGCTTCTTTATATAGCCCTCAATGTTTGGCCAGTGCAATGAGACAGGAAGATTGCCAGGGAAAAGTACAACTGATGTTGTTTAGAAATAACAAAGAATACATGAGAATTTCATAGAGAAAATCTTAAAACCCTTAGGTCATATAAGTTCATATTAATGGGAAAAAAAACCCAATGCTAATAGATTTAGATAGTTGCTGCCACAACTAAAAGATAAGATTATTTAATCTTGTAAAGATGAAAATCTCCCCCAAATTAATTTATAAATATAATGGAATTATGAACCAGATTTCAGTAGGATTACTTTAAACATCTCATTAAACTGTCCAAAATGAGTGAAAGAATAAGTATCCATGAATAAAAGAGAATTTTGAAAAACGGGACTGAAGCAGTTAATTACTGTATTTTATAGTTTCCTAGGGCTTCAGTCTGGGAGAAGGGCATGGCAACCCACTCCAGTATTCCTGCCTGGGAAATCCCATGGACAGAGGAGTCTGTAACAAAGTACCACACACCAGGTGGCTTAAAACAACAGAAATACATTCTCTCACAGTTTTGGAGGCCACAAGTCCAAAATTAAGGTGTTGGCAGAGCCACAGTTACTCTGGGAGCTCTAAGGTAGAATCTGTAGGGGCCACTGCTAGCTTCTGCAGGATGAGGGCAGTCCTTCACAGTCCTTGACCTGTGGCTGCATCTCTCCAATCTCTTTGTCTTCACCTCAGCCTTCTTTTCTGTATCTTTCTGTGTCTGTGTTTTCCTTCTTCTGTCTCATGCGACTGGATTTAGGAGCTATCCAGGTCATCAGGCTCATTTCATCTCAAGTACCATACTCACAGAAAACTAGTCAGTCTAACCACACTAGGACCACAGCCTTGTCTAACTCAATGAAACCAAGCCATGCCTGTGGGGCAACCCAAGACGGGCGGATCATGGTGGAGAGATCTGACAGAGTGTGGTCCACTGGAGAAGGGAATGGCAAGCCACTTCAGTATTCTTGCCTTGAGAACCCCATGAACAGTATGAAAAGGCAAAATGATAGGATACCAAAAGAGGAATTCCCCAGGTCATTAGGTGCCCAATATGCTACTGGAGATCAGTAGATAAATCACTCCAGAAAGAATGAAGGGATGGAGCCAAAGCAAAAACAATACCCAGTTGTGGATGTGACTGGTGATAGAAGCAAGATCTGATGCTGTAAAGAGCAATAGTGCATAGGAACCTGGAATGTCAGGTCCATGATTAAAGGCAAATTGGAAGTGGTCAAACAAGAGATGTCAAGGGTGAACGTTGACATTCTAGGAATCAGCAAACTAAGGACTGGAATGGGTGAATTTAACTCAGATGACCATTACATCTACTACTGTGGGCAGGAATCCCTCAGAAGAAATGGAGTAGCCATTCTGGTCAACAAAAGAGTCCGAAATACAACACTTGGATGCAATCTCAAAAATGACAGATTGATCTCTGTTCGTCTCCAAGGCAAACCATTCAATATCACAGTTATCCAAGTCTATGCCCCAACCAGTAACGCTGAAGAAACTGAAGTTGAACGGTTTTATGAAGACCTACAAGACCTTTTAGAACTAACACCCAAAAAAGATATCCTTTTCATTATAGAGGACTGGAATGAAAAAGTAGAAAGTCAAGAAACACCTGGAGTAACTGGCAAATTTGGCCTTGGAATGCGGAATGAAGCAGGGCAAAGACTAATAGAGTTTTGTCAAGAAAATGCACTGGTCATAGCAAACACCCTCTTCCAACAACACAAGAGAAGACTCTACGCATGGACGTTCCCAGATGGTCAACACTGAAATCAGATTGATTATATTCTTTGCAGCCAAAGATGGAGGAGCTCTATACAGTCAACAAAAACAAGACCAGGAGCTGACTGTGGCTCAGATCATGAACTCCTTATTACCAAATTCAGACTCAAATTGAAGAAAGTAGGGAAAACCGCTAGACCATTCAGGTATGACTTAAATCAAAGCCCTTATGATTATACAGTGGAAGTGAGAAACAGATTTAAGAGACTAGATCTGATAGATAGAGTGCCTGATGAACTATGGAATGAGGTTCATGACATTGTACAGGAGACAGAGATCAAGACCATCCCCATGGAAAAGAAATGCAAAAAACACAAAATGGCTGTCTGGGGAGGCCTTACAAATAGCTGTGAAAAGAAGAGAGGTGAAAAGCAAAGGAGAAAAGGAAAGATATAAGCATCTGAATGCAGAGTTCCAAAGAATAGCAAGAAGAGATAAGAAAGCCTTCTTCAGCGATCAATGCAAAGAAATAGAGGAAAAGAACAGAATGGGAAAGACTAGAGATCTCTTCAAGAAAATTAGAGACACCAAGGGAACATTTATGCAAGGATGGGCTCGATAAAGGATAGAAATGGTATGGACCTAAGAGAAGCAGAAGATACTAAGAAGAGGTGGCAAGAATACACGGAAGAACTGTACAAAAAAGATCTTCATGACCCAGATAATCATGATGATGTGATCAATAATCTAGAGGCAGACATCTTGGAATGTGAAATCAAGTGGGCCTTAGAAAGCATCACTACAAACAAAGCTAGTGGAGGTGATGGAATTCCAGTTGAGCTATTTCAAATCCTGAAAGATGATGCTGTGAAAGGGCTGCACTCAATATGCCAGCAAATTTGGAAAACTCAGCAGTGGCCACAGGACTCGAAAAGTTCAGTTTTCATTCCAATCCCAAAGAAAGGCAATGCCAAAGAATGCTCAAACTACCGCACAATTGCACTCATCTCACATGCTAGTAAAGTAACGCTCAAAATTCTCCAAGTCAGGCTTCAGCAATATGTGAACTGTGCACTCCCTGATGTTCAAGCTGGTTTTAGAAAAGGTACAGGAACCAGAGATCAAATTGCCAACATCCGCTGGATCATGGAAAAAGCAAGAGAGTTCCAGAAAAACATCTATTTCTACTTTATTGACTATGCCAAACCCTTTGACTGTGTGGATCACAATAAACTGTGGAAAATTCTGAAAGAGAAGGGAATACCAGACCACCTGACCTGCCTCTTGAGAAATCTGTATGCAGGTCAGGAAGCAACAGTTAGAACTGGACATGGAACAACAGACTGGTTCCAAATAGGAAAAGGAGTACGTCAAGGCTGTATATTGTCACCCTGCTTATTTAACTTCTATGCAGAGTCCATCATGAGAAACGCTGGACTGGAAGAAACACAAGCTGGAATCAAGATTGCCGGGAGAAATATCAATAACCTCAGAGATGCAGATGACACCACCTTTATGGCAGAAAGTGAAGAGGAACTAAAAAGCCTCTTGATGAAAGTGAAAGAGGAGAGTGAAAAAGTTGGCTTAAAGCTCAACATTCAGAAAACGAAGATCATGGCATCTGGTCCCATCACTTCATGGGAAATAGATGGGGAAACACAGTGGAAACAGTGTCAGACTTTAATTTTTTGGGCTCCAAAATCACTGCAGATGGTGACTGCAGCCATGAAATTGAAAGACGCTTACTCCTTAGAAGAAAAGTGATGACCAACCTAGATAGCATATTCAAAAGCAGAGACGTTACTTTGCCGACTAAGGTCCGTCTAGTCAAGGCTATGGTTTTTCCTGTGGTCATGTATGGATGTGAGAGTTGGACTGTGAAGAAGGCTGGGCGCCGAAGAATTGATGCTTTTGAACTGTGGTGTTGGAGAAGACTCTTGAGAGTCCCTTGGACTGCAAGGAGGTCCAACCAGTCCATTCTGAAGGAGATCAACCCTGGGATTTCTTTGGAAGGAATGATGCTTAAGCTGAAACTCCTATACTTTGGCCACCTCATGCTGACTCATTGGAAAAGACTCTGACGCTGGGAGGGATTGGGGGCAGGAGGAGAAGGGGACGACCGAGGATGAGATGGTTGGATGGCATCACAGACTCGATGGACATGAGTCTGAGCGAACTCCGGGAGATGGTGATGAACAGGGAGGCCTGGCGTGCTATGATTCATGGGTTTGCAAAGAGTCGGACACAACTGAGCAACTGAACTGAACTGAACCTTAAATTAATTACACATGTAACAAATTTCCCCCCCAAATAAAGTGACATTCACAGGTTCTAGGGATTTGGATGTGGACATATCTTTTTGGAGGCCACCATTCAATTCACAATACCTGCCCTACCAGATATGAAGGCATACTGTAAGGCCATAGTATAACTCTATTATGTACTGGCACAATAACAGACTAATAGACCAATGGGACAAAACAGAGCCCAAAGAGTTCCAAGTTAGAAATTTGGCTATGTGGACAACTGACACGATAAATCAGTGGGGGAACAATCAGTTTAAGAAAGAGAGTTTTAAAAAAAACCTAAGGAGAAAATTGTAACTTAGATCCTATTTCACACCTTACATAAAGGTAAAATCTGAATGGATTAAAAACCTAAATATTAAAGATGAGCATTATATTGGTGTGTGGATGTAAAGAAAGTATAGAAGAATATCTTTGTGGTATTTCAAATAGGAAACAAGATCTCAGAAGCACAAGTCATACGGTGAAAAATTGGCAATTTTTGATTATATTATAATTAAGGATTTCTTCTTCCTTATAGAATTGTAAATAACATATGTAGTTACTTCCTTGTCCAGAAGGTGAAGTTTGACTCCCCTCCCCTTGAGTGTGGGCCGAACCTACTGACTCATGTCGAAGAGCAGAGTACAGAAAGGAAACAGATTCAACCTGACAGTAGAGACAAGTGGCTGATATCCCCTTAACCAAGTGTTCAAGATTAGCATCACCAGTAATAAGTCATGTTGCTGTTATGTACCCCTTGATGCGATGTGATAAGAAATGTGCTTTACTTCTGCGGTCTTCTTCCCAAGAAATGGGTAAGCCCAGGCTAATCATAAGAAAACGGCAGTCAAACCCAAATTGAGAGACTGTCTACAAAATTCTTGACCAGTACTCTTCAAAACATCGAACGTCATGAAAAGCAAGGAAAGACTGAGAACCTAGCACACATCAAAAGAGACTAAGGACATGGCTACTAAAAGCAGTATCCTGGATTAGATCCCGGAACAGTAAAAGGACAGCAAAGGAAAGAATGGTGACATCTGAAAAAATCTGTGATTTAGTTAGTGTTCTTAAGCCAGTGTTATTTCTTGGTTTTGACAAATATGCCAAAAATTATGTTAACATTAGGGGGACTCCCCTGGTGGTCCAGTGGCTAAGACTCCAGGCTCTCAATGCAGGGAGCCTGGGTTCAATGCCAGGTCAGAGAACTAGATACAACCTGCTGCCACAACTGAAAGAACCCGTATGCTGCAAATAAGATACTGAATGCTGCAACTAAGACCTGGGGCAGCCGAATAAATAAATGTTTTTAAAATAAATAAACAACATGCTAACATTAGGGAGAAGGTAATACGGGAACACTCTGCAGTATCCTTACATCTTTCCTGTAAATCTCAGATTCTTCCAAAATAAAACATTTGTCATATAAAAAGTAATTTCCTTCAACAAAAGATACCAGAAGAAAATTGCATCAGCTAAAACCGACAAAAATTAATGTCTAAAACACACACAGAATTCCAACAAATTGATGAGAAAGACAGGAATCCCAATAGTAAAATGGACAAGGATATGATTACACAATTCCCAGAAGGACAAATCCAAACGACTAATAAATATATGATGAGATGCTCTGTATCAATAATACCCAGAAATATGCTAATTTATATGGATGAGAATGTGGAGATACAGGAAGCCTAGTTCGCTCCTATAGAAGAAAAAAGTAGAACAGTCGTCTGGAGAATACCATGTGAGATGAAGTGTTCAGTCACCCCTATATTATAACCAGTAATCTGACTCTAGTGCTACCACCCAGGAACACTTACCCAGGACCATACATGGGCATAGAAAAGGATGGTCTTCACAGCACTGTGGCAGCAAAGCATTGAGCCACCAATGGCATCTGTATCTGGTACTATGAGCAAAACATAGTGGACACGTGCTCTGGAAGACAATGCAGCTGAAGAATTAACCGCATGCACATTCACCAACATGCATAAATTCTGAAAAACTAGGCTGTAAATAAAACAGTAAAAAGAAAAGAAAATACACTGAAATACCATTATATAAATCTAAATGTCATACATTTATAACATACTCTAAACATATGAGTATGCATGTTGCATGTTTACTAGAGATGAAGGAGATAACAGGCATAGGTATGAAGATGGAAAGTACTGAAATAAACTAGCCCATGTGAGCCAAAAAGAAGACACAGATGCCATGAGCATGTTAGGTTCAACTCTTTGCACCTGAAGACAAATCTAAATCAAAAAGGGCAGAGGGCAGTTCTGGATAAGGGCTTGAGGAGATCATCTTTGAGCTAACAGCATGTGTTTTAGTGTGGATGGATGTGGGAACATCTATATTGTCTTCTCAGCAGCCTGTTTCTTTACAGGCTGATTACAAAATAAGTTATTTCCTAATGTCCAGATAAGTCATTCACAGATGAGAAAAGCATTGCTGTACTTGATCTCATTACAATAAGACATACCGACAGTACAGCCTGACACTCATGAGTAATTCTTTCCAATATCCCTCAATTCACAAAGAACCACTATATCACATCATTTCCCCCATGATATGTATATACAAAAAGTGAAAAAACATTTTTTTCCTTGAGCGGCGAGGGCAAAGCATTAGGCCAGCCATGCAATCCACCACTGCACCCCAGCATCCCAGCCAGCAAGTGCAATTCTGATTCATGCTTCAATAAGAATACAAATTATATTTTGAACCTGGAGGGTCATTTACAAATAATGGAAAACGTGAATTCTAAATCAATGAAAGTCCAGGGAGTACTATACCGTGATGACCACGCCAGTGCCCTAGAAGAGTTACTGCAGCTTTTGTAAGTGTTTAATCTCTGAAACAACAGAGGCCCTGAGCAAACCCTGCTCACTGTGATTGACAATGTGGCCTGTGGCTCAGACCATTGCCGCACTGACTCTAAGCAAATCACAGAAGATTGAAATTCTAAGAGAAGCTGTTGATTTCAAAGCTTTTAATGATTCAAATTTTCAATCAGCAGCTTTTTTTTCCAGTTCATTACTCACAGACTCTGTGGATCAACCAATGTGTGCAGCCCATCTCCTCCTTAATTCCTCAAGTAATATAATCCTGTCCATCACTTTACCCGGCCCTGGAAAACAAAGCCAAAATATACACGTTCATTTCATGTTCATTTACTCTGGCAAGATTCCAAAAAGCATGGGAAACAAAGTAAGAAAACGCCAAGCATCTCAGAAAGCCTCTAAACTGAAGCCCATCAAGCCAATGATTCCTTAACACAACTGAACTGATGGGAAATTGAACGTGAGCTGGCAGCTCAGGCTGTGATGAACGAGAGATGCATGTGAGAAAAGAAAGGGAAGAGGGGAGCATCTTCAACCTCAAGTCAGGACTCTGTCCATCTCCCAGGGTCATTCCACCTCGGGGGTCTGGAGATGAAAATGACTTGGCTTTGAAACACACATAGACTATTCTAGGAAGCAGCCGACAATTTTAAATATGAAGGGGGGGGGGGTATGGGAAAAGGTTCCTAGTGTGTAAAATTGCATATTATTGAATTGATTGAGTTGTCATTCAGCAAAGGTGATTTTAGAAATGAAGCTAGCGGGGAAATAAATAAAGCAGAAATTCAGATAAAATTCATTCAAGTCTTGCCACTGGTATCTGTGAAACTAAAGGATTGCAGCTTGTGAAGGTAATGTTATTAAACAAAGATGCTGAAGGTCGTTCCTTGTCACCCTTTTCTATAAATTATCCCACTTCCTCTGTGGCTCATCGACTGTCACTCAGCAGAGCACTCACAGTCTCACCTGGAGCCAGGGCCAGCCAGACCTTGTTGATGCTGTGAAATTCCTATGCTGTCTTGCTTTATAGCACAGGAAGCCCAGCTCACTGCTCTGTGGTGATCTACAGGGGTGGGAGTTGGGAGGGGAAATGGGAGGGAGGCCCAAGAGGGAGAGGATGTATGTACACATAGAGCTGATTCACTTCATTGTAAGCAAAAGCTAACATTTTCAAGCAACTGTGTGTGCTGTGCTGTGCTCAGTCACGCAGTCAGGTCTGACTCTTTTCAACCCCATGGACTGTAGCCTGCCAGGCTCCTCTGTCCATGGGATTTCCCAAGCAAGAATACTGGAGTGGGTTAAAGCAACTGTACTCTGACAAATTTTTTTTTAATTCTCATGGTGTCTTAAAGGTCTCCTGGAATCCATTTCCCATGTTCTGACCCCAACCATGATCCAGACTCACCTCCTGCCCCTTCAGTGCCCACACTAAGCCATCAGTTCTTCTGGCTGACAGTAGATGATCAGAGATTTAGAGGAAAAAGACCCAGCTTTAACTGGGTTGACTGGTGAGCTAGTCAACAATAGCACTTACATAGTCTCTAAAGGTCTGGGAGGAGGGCCTGGCATCCACTCCAGTGTTCTTGCCTGGAGAATCCCGTGAACAGAGGAGCCTGGCGGGCTACAGTCCATGGAGTCGCAGGGAGTCAGACACGACTGAGGCCACTTAACACGCACACAGTCTCGAAAGGTATGTGGCAAGTTCCTGCTTCATTAGGGTTACCTTGAGAACTGAGAAGAATTGACTCTGAACTGTATCTTGTCTGTCCTGGGTGCTCTATAAAAATGTGTTCAATGAATGAAGGAATAATGAACAACAGGCAGTTCCTATAATAGTCAGAGAAAACTACAATCAGCAGCCAGTCCTGACAAGTCTGTGCAGAGGAACAAAACCTCAGCTAAGGGCGGGAGCAGAGGGACAGAGAACCAGCAAGGAGGCAGCAAGTTCCTAGGACTTTGGCCAAGGAGACTAGGAATCAGAACAGAGCTCCAATTCCAGCAGGGAATGCAAGTGTGGAATGGGATCAACTCAGTGGAGCTTAAAGGAAGTGTGTGTACACTCACCCATCAGGTTGGGCAGGGCAAGTGGGCAGGGGGCATCACAGAGGAGGGGACCTCCAGGCCTGCCCCAGGTGAGCAGGGCCCAGGAAGACCGCTGACCCAACTCTCATCTGCATCTCTACCCTTAAAAACTGGCTCTCAGGTGGCATAAATTTAAGTCAAGGACTTCCTCTGTTTGGTATTTCACATAAGAGCCTGCTCTCATGGAAAGTGCACTAAGGAGACAACTTCAGAAACACCAGATTCAAGTCACAGCCCTGACGGGCCTCGCGTGTGTCCTTGGACAAATCATTGAACTTCTCTAAGTTACAGGTCCCGGCTCACAACTGGGGGCAATGATTCAACCTACTGGGGTGCTGGAGCATAAAGAAGGTTCCACATGTGGAAGTGCTCAATAAAGAACAGAGTGCTATAAATGTTGGCTATTTGTGTATTCCATGGTATTTCACATTGAATCCAATGTTGAACTTGTCAAATGAAATTTTCTGTGATTATAAAGCTTTGATTCCAAGAGATTTTTTTTAAGCATCAAGCAGGCAAAGTGAGTTTTGGAGGGAGCTAGAGAGGCCTTTACCAGAGCCTCTGAAATCACGCTGTAATCGGTATGTGTATCCAAAGCATCCCCGCTTAACCCAGGCTCTGCTGGAAGCTGTGATCCTCAGCCCCATATGAAGCACATTTAAGTGTCTGCCAGAGGGCATGTAAATAAAACCTCCACTGAGGTAAACAGTTGTTCAGTTTTACAGCCTGTTCGCATGTAACGTTTATGTCCCATTATGATATATGGCTTCTGTGCATGTTGAAGTGCTGGAAATGTCATTCCATGTGGCATCCTCTATGTGACTGGCTGATAAATGATTATTTACTTGCTAGTTTTCACGGCCCATGAAAGTCTTTAAACTGGAATATTGTCCCTAACTACCAGTTCGTGATTATGGTAATTCTCCCTAACAGGATGTGAGCAGTCATCCTGACAGCCTTCATGGTACAAGGAGGAAGGTTGGGTGAAATAAGGAGGCGTTCACCCTCAACCCAGGGGGTTCCATCTGGTTGTCTAAACCAAAGGCTATGCCAACCATTGGTTGTCATGTTATGACCAAACGCGGAACGCGTGCACTCTTAACACATGGTGCGTGTCACAAACATGAAACCATTCCAGGAAGGAGCTTGAGTGCTATAAACAGCACCTGCTACTGAGTCAAGTGACTGAACCCTCACCTTCTGTTGGTTTCACCCTGAAGTGACTGTTCAGCTCCGACCCACGATCTGAAGGCCCAGACAAGAGAGTCAAGGACGTTTGTTCCACTTCCTGGTGACATCTGTGAATGCTTCTGGGATGGAAAGCAGGTCACTTCTCTGCCCTGAGAGAAGCAGCCTGCAGCTTGAAAACGGAATGGATCTGAATTTTTCCTGCAAGACTGTTGGTTAGAATTTGCTAAGTACTTTTAACAGAAATAACAGTATAAATAAGAGTTTGAAAATGCTACCATGGGTTACTCTAATAACAATAGTTACCAAGTTCAGTTCAGTTCAGTCACTTGGTCGTGTCCGACTCTTTGTGACCCCATGAACTGCAGCATGCCAGGCCTCTCTGCCCATCACCAACTCCCGGAGTTCACTCAAACCTATGTCCATCGAGTCGGTGATGCCATCCAGCCGTCTCATCCTCTGTCATCCCTTTCTCCTCCTGCCTCCAATCCCTCCCAGCATCAGGGTCTTTTCAAATGACTCAACTCTTCACATCAGGTGGCCAAAGTACTGGAGTTTCAGCTTTAGCATCATTCCTTCCAAAGAAATCCCAGGGTTGATCCCCTTCAGAATGGACTGGTTGGATCTCCTTGCAGTCCAAGGGACTCTCAAGAGTCTTCTCCAACACCACAATTCAAAAGCATCAATTCTTCGGTGCTCAGCCTTCTTCACAGTCCAACTCTCACATCCATACATGACTACTGGAAAAACCATAGCCTTGACTAGATGGACCTTAGTCAGCAATGTCTCTGCTTTTTAATATGCTGTCTAGGTTGGTCATAAGTTTCCTTCCAAGGAGTAAGTGTCTTTTAATTCATGGCTGCAATCACCATCTGCAGTGATTTTAGAGCCCAAAAAAATAAAGTCTGACGCTGTTTCCACTGTTGCCCCATCTATTTCCCATGAAGTGATGGGACTGGATGCCATGATCTTCGTTTTCTGAAAGTTGAGCTTTAAGCCAACTTTTTCACTCTCCTCTTTCACTTTCATCAAGAGGCTTTTTAGCTCTTCACTTTCTGCCATAAGGGTGGTGTCATCTGCATATCTGAGGTTATTGATATTTCTCCTGGCAATCTTGATTCCAGCTTGTACTTCTTGCAGCCCAGTGTTTCTCATGATGTACTCTGCATATAAGGTAAATAAGCAGGGTGACAATGTACAGCCTTTATGTACTCCTTTTCCTATTTGGAACCAGTCTGTTGTTCCATGTCCAGTTCTAACTGTTGCTTCCTGACCTGCATATAGGTTTCTTAGGAGGCAGGTCAGGTGGTCTGGTATTCCCTTCTCTTTCAGAATTTTCCACAGTTTATTGTGATCCACACAGTCAAAGGCTTTGGCATAGTCAATAAAGCAGAAATAGATGTTTTTCTGAAACTCTCTTGCCTTTTCCATGATCCAGCAGATGTTGGCAATTTGATCTCTGGTTCCTGTACCTTTTCTAAAACCAGCTTGAACATCTGGAAGTTCACGGTTCACATATTGCTGAAGCCTGGCTTGGAGAATTTTGAGCATTACTTTACTACCGTGTGAGATGTGTGCAATTTTGTGGTAGTTTGAGCATTCTTTGGCATTGCCTTTCTTTGGGATTGGAAGTATGGAGTACTTATTGCTTGCCAGGAGCTCTCCTGAGCATTTTACACATAATAGTCAACTGATACAGTAAGCCAATGAGACAGGGTTTATCATTTCCATTTCACAGAGGAGAAAACTAAGGCTCCAAGAGGCTAAGTAATTTGAATGCACTCTTGACTACCCCTCCATTGTTGATGGAAGCCCCTGTGATCTTCATTCATGCGTGCATGCTAAGTTGCTTCAGTCGTGTCTGACTATCTGTGACCCTATGGACTATAGCCCTCCAGGCTCCTCTGTCCACAGGGTTCTCCAGGCAAGAACACTGGAATAGGTTGCCATACCCTTCTACGAGGGTTCTTCCTGACCAAGGGATCAAACCCTCATCTCTTACATCTCCTGCATTGTCAGGCGAGTTCTTTACCACTAGCGCCACCTGGGAAGCCCTGTGATCTTCATACTTTCCATATCGCCTCAATTTAAAAAGAAGCTATTTTAATTGTATTATACAATCAGGAAGATATTTTGTCATTAGCTTTCTAGGCTAGACCTCAAAAATCGGTGTTAGCTATACACAGCTGATTCATATGCACACAAGTCTGAGCAGGGGTCTGAGCGAAAGACTATAAACAAGATGGAAAATGAGGAACCAGGGGCAGAGGGAGAATTCAGAGCTGGGGGAGGAAACAGGCAAGCCAATGGAAATGGAAGAGAAGGGGTCTTAATGGACAAGGATGATGGCGTGTGAAGACGAAGGGGAAGAACATTCCAGGCTGAGGGGACAGTTTGAGCGCAAACATAGAGGAGAGAGCCTAAGGGTGGAGAACGTGGACAGGAGCAGTGGCAGGAGGCTGAGCTGAATGGCAAAATGCTTTCAGTGTCAAATTAACAACTTTGGACTCAGGTCCATCCCTGGAACCAGTGCCAGTTTTTACCTCATGCAGATTTTGTAACATAAAAATGTAATGAATATTAAAACTGCTATCTGTCAACTGAAAAAAGAAAGAAGCAATTGTTGGCACCTACAAGATCAAAATTTTTAAAAAACGATGAAATTACTTAAGTGTCATATTTATAATAAGAACTATCTTCTCCTTTGAAGTAATGAAAAAGATGATTTTCACATTTTCAAAATACTAATGATAATTCAACACATTAAATTATTACCAACACTTGAATGTATGTTATCACGGGCCAGTTCTTCTGGTTGTTTTAACACCATTCCCAGCACTCCATCACTGTCTCAGGTTCTCAGTAAACACTGGGGACTAGAGTTTCTGGGCAAACCTCCAGCCTCAGCAGGTACCTGGAAGTATTAAGCAGGGAAACTGAGGCAGGAGCACAATGATGAACTAACTCAGTGGCATGTAGAGACTGCTGCTTGGAGCCTCCTCAGAGTTTGGGGCTTAGCTCAGCAGAAGAAAGAATCAAATACCAGGTACCCCTCCTGACACAGCAGACATACACACTCATTGAGTGGACCAGGTACCAGATACTTGAGAACTCAGCCTCACAGCAATTCCCCCAGCATCACAAGAAACCCAGGGACCAGTGGAGTGGAGCTTGGAGGTGGAGGGCATCCATAAGTCCTGAGTCCAGAAGCTGGTGGGGCAGGAGGGGAGGTGGCAAGTGCAGGGGTCTGGGCAGAGACCCTCCTAGACAAGATGCCCAGGGTCTTCACCAGTCTTCCGAAACTGTGCAACTTTGCAGTCTCCCCTGCACACATGTCATTGGGAGACTGGACAGGATGTTTGTTTTAGCTTTGATTTGTTTGGGTCATTGTGCCCAGAGCACATGTGGTCATGTTCCAGCCCAGGAGGGGCCTGCCCTAACTCTTGGGCTTCATCTCCATCCTTGCTGCCACCATCTGGGATGCGTTTCTGTTCCTCAAAAAGCACCACACTCTCTCCACTTTGGATATTTTGGCATCTTTTCCTTATGACAGGCCCATTCTTCTCCCCTTGTTCCTCTCTCCTCCTTCACCTTTTTACTCAAGTCTTCACTCATCTGTTGGCTTTGTTACAGAGTCCAAGCTCAAACCACTCACTGCACAACAGGTCAATAAATCAAAAAACAAGCTGTTGTGGCAAGGAATAGCGACTTTATTTGGAAAATCAGCAAACAGAAAGATAGGGTACTAGTGTCCCAAAGAACCATCTTCCCCAAGTTAGAATGCAGGTTTATTTTATACTAAAAGGGGAGGGGATGTAGTTGGTTATTGGAAACTTCTTAGTGTCAGAATCCTTTGTCCTTGCAGCTGTCCATGTAGGTCGTTTTGTGATGTCCCTGTTAACTTCCTACAAGACAAATGTCACTCTCCATTCTGCAACTTTTTACCTCTATAAGAATGGAAAATGTTATCCCTTTGAAGATCAGAGCCTTGAGAGTCAGCTATCCTGTATCTTTTAAGCTATAGGCAACATTCTTAACTTATAGCAATAGAAGGTGTATGTGTATGCTAAGTCACTTCAGTCATGTCTGACTCTTTGCAGCCCTATGGACTGTACCCCGTCAAGCTCCTCTGACCATGAAATTCTCCAGGCAAGAATACTGGAGTGGGTTGCCATGGCCTCTTCCAGGGGATCTTCCCGGCTCAGGAATCGAACCCTCATCTCTTGTCTCTTGCATTGGCAGGTGTGTTCTTTAACACAAGTGCCACCAGGAAAGCCCAGCAATAGAACACAAAGGTTAAAGTAAAAGAAACATCCAACATGGAGTCAGATTTGTTCTTTCCTATTACAACTTAAACAACACTTCTTAAGGGCAGCCTTCTCTCCTAGATCAGATGAATACCTCATATATACTCCCAGAGCATGTATTACCCCCTTTTTATAATTCTTATCACACTTGTAATTATGTGTTTGTTGTTTCCCACCCCTCTACACCATGAACTTTATAAAGCAGGACTTAAATCTGTCTCGTATCCTCTGTATCTGTATCCTTGTATCTCACTGTATCCTCAGCATCAAGAACAGAACCAGGCACAGAGCAGAAGACCAGTAAAGATTTGTTAAGTGAGTAAGCAAGAGTCACGTGTCTATGGAAGATCTGAAAATCTGCATTAGTCCATCGTGAGTTCCTAGAAGCTGGGACCGAGCCTGACGTGTCTTGCACTGGTGCTGCCTTGCATTGCTGACGTCACATTGCAGGGACTGGATTTTAAAAGGGGGACAGTGGATGGGAGAGCATGAGATGGCATTTCCTCACACCAGGCCCTTCTCTTGCATCCAACCCCAGAAGACCAGTGGGGCTGGCCTTTCACCTCGCTCAGCCCACCTCAGTGTCCTCAACGCCTATAGGCCTTCATGGCTGTGCCATTCCTTTGGCACTTGTTGCCCCCTGATTTTTCAGGTCTGTCTCATGAGTTCCTTCAAAACAGAAGCTGTCTTCTCTTTCCTTTAATTTCTTGGTTCCTAAATAATTTCTTGCTCAGAGCCAGTGCTCTCCATATGTTCACTGAGGGCTGAAGAGAACCTGAATGTTTCCAAAAAGATTTTTTAAACCTCCTTCCCCAGTGGACTTCAAAAAATTAGGGTGGATTTTCAGGTGTGTGAGAAAGTTGAATGACAGCTTTTCTGGAAGCAGAAAGGTAAACTACATGAGTCTCTCTCCAAACCTTCAATTCTATGAAATTAAGCATCATGTTGACACTGTAAAAAATGAGAAAGTGCTCTTTTTGTCTTTATCCATTTTAGACAAGGCCTGCCTGTGTTGGGTATGCTCTGATTTGGAGGGTCCTAGAAGAACGGGAAGCATTCTTCACTCTGACTTCAAGTAAACACGGCAAGCCCTTGTCCTACTAAAGACAGAATAAACAGCTTGCTCAGAAAAGCTGAGGATGGATTCCCAGAAGTAGCCCAGAAAAGACCAGCAGCACCACAGAATTGACCCTGTCGCTTCATAGACGAGGCCTTGCTTCCAAAAGGTCCTAGCCCCACACTGACTGGCACGTTGCCCGGGCCTGCAGATAACATGAGAAATCTCACCCTGCCTTTGTACCAGGAGGAGTTCTGCTAAGCCTCTCTACACCTTCCCTCACAGGCAGAGGCAGGAAAGGCCCCCTCAGAGGAACCCCTGGATGTGTCGCTAATCCATTCCCCTGCTTCTGTGTCACATTTAATTACTCACTCCATACAGAGTTATCTGTACTGCAACTCCAGACTAATGAGATACTGCGAAGCCTTCAAATTGGGGATTACCAAGTACAGCATGTCGCACTAAGGTCTGTTTGGATGGTTCTGAAGCTCTGATTACTACATGACACCTTCTTTTTAACCCAAAACCCTTTCATTTCTCATTTTTCAAAAGGGAAAAACTATAGGGTGTTTTGGAAGAGGCAAAGCATGTTGCTTGATTGTTTGTTTTGACTGCATGAAAGCCTCAGTGATCGATATCTAAATCCTCAGAGCTGCATTGAAGCTACCACCTTTGTAATCTTCCCAACAGGGTATGCTGACCTTTGCCTTAAGGGAATAATAAATGACAACCTCTTGATGACATTTTTGCAGGGAAATAATGCAAGAGGCTGGATAGGCACTGTTTTGAATGTGTTTGCATTCTTACCTAGTTTAATGATCAGAGAGACCTCATGCAATCCTTTTATCCCAATTCCTTATCAAGTCCATCTCACAAAGGTACCAGGATTTTGCCTCTCACCATATTTGCTATGCCCAGGAAACTGGGGTCACTCAGAGCTTCCTGGACTCTGACTACACACCCCCTATGCCTGTCCGGTAGCTGCTAGTCACATGTGGCAACTGAGCAGTTGGAACATGGTTGTCCTGAATTGAGATGTAAGTGTAAAATACACACCAGACTTTAAAACTTAGAATTTTAAAAAATGTAAAATATCAAATTAATGAGTTTTCTACATTCGATTACATGTTGAAATGAAATATTCTAGATGTATTGAGTTAAATCTGGATTTTTCAACCTCAGTAGCATAGACATTTGGGGCTACATGGCTTTTTGCTATGGGAGGCTGTCCCCTGTGCACTGTAGGATGTTCAGCTGCATCTCTGGCTTCTTCCCATTAAATGCCACCAGCACACTCCAAGTTGTAACAACTAAAACTTGCCTAATGACATTGCTAAACATTGCCAAATGCCCCCAGGGTGCAAAATCTCCCCTGGTTGGAAACCAATGGGATAAATAAAAAAGGCTATTAAAATTAATATCACTATTTCATTTTACTTTTTTTAATGTGGTCACTAGAGGACTTAAAACTACACTTGCAGCTTTTATTTTCTTTATGCTGGACAGTGCTGCCCCAGCCTGAGGATCCTGAGATCAAGGCTCTTCCTTTTCTTTGTTGCATCCCCAGTGCTGAGGGCAAGGACCCTTGGGCCTGGCACAGAACAGAGGAGCAGGAGCAGAACCACAGCCTGTAATCTTTGCAGGGAGGGTTGGTAGGCAGCAGCCCACTGAAGACATTCGGGTAAGTAATAGGAAGGAAATGGGATAGACTCTGAAAGATCACAGATCAGGCACACTGGTGCTAGAAGAACCCAGTTGCAACAATCCTAGAGCTTGAGGGAAAGAGAGTTCTACTAATTATCGTGAAATACAGGCTGGACCTGATGGCATACTAACCACTGGATAAAGTCCACCTCAGGAACCCATGTGGTCTTTTAATTGAAAATAGCTTTGCATGTGTGCGTGCTAAGTCACTTTATTTGTGTCCAACTCTTTGCAACCCTATGGACTGTAGCCTGCCAGGCTCCTCTGTCCATGGGATTCTCCCGGCATGAATACTAGAGTGGGTTGCCACGCCCTCCTCCAGGGGATCTTTCAGACCCAGGGATTGAAGCCACATCTCTTATATTTCCTGCCTTAGTAGGCGGGTTCTTGACCACTTAGCGCCACCTGGGAAGCCCAAGAATAGCTTTACCAGTGTCAAGATAGTAAAAAAAATATGTGTCATTTGGGGACATAATAGCTCAATCAGTATATAAGCTCCCAATTCCCTCTGACATTTGTTTATTTTCTACATTCCAATTCTGATCCTCTTAGTCTGCCTTTCCTCAGCTGTTCTTTCCAACCCTGGGTTCACCTTCCCACCTACCAGACCACAAAATCCTCATAAGTTTGCTATTCTTAAGGCATCGAGCTTACCTTTCCTCCACCTCGTGCTCCCAACCTATCCTCATATGGTCACATCTCCCAGGTTGCTTGCGAACTCTTTACTCATACCCTGACTTGCTCACCACCTCCAGCTCTTCCTAAACTGGTTCTTCCTGAACCTTCTCTAATAGTTAGACCTTAATGAAGGTACATGGTTCACGGTTGAGTGCATTCTCTAATGCCAGGCGTCTCACATTTCCTGCAGTAAGGCTCAGGGATCCTGTCCCATAACCTACCCCACTGTCCTCATGACAGAAAAGAAATTTCAACATTATTGTTTTATCAATTAAATTGTCTTTGACTGAAAGTAACAGAGAACTCCAACTAAAAATGACTTAACAAATAAGGTAGGCAACTCCATATTTAATTGGGAAACCTAAAGACATCCCTAGGGACCCAGGTGCTTTGCATCAGGGGTCCCTAATGGCACCAGTCTGTGGCCTGTTAGGAATGGGGTCGCACAGTAGGAAGTGGAGGGCCAGGCAAAACCAAAACTGTCCCTACCCCCTACTCCAGTCTGTGGAAAAATTGTCTTCTACAAAACCAGCCCCTGGTTCCAAAAAAGATTGGTCATTCTCAGATCATTCACTTTGTCTTTAGTGTTGCTCCCTTAATAGTCCCAGAATATCTGCAGCAGTCCCAGGTACTCCATTCAAAGACTTCGTTCAGAGGTGGAAAAGGAGCCATCTCTTCTCTGTGTCTCATTTGAAAAGTGAGAACCCCTTTCCCATAAGCCCCCTGCAAATTTATCACATCTCACTGGGAAGAGTTGCCTCATGTATCTATCAATTCAGTTCAGTTCAGTTGCTCAGTCATGTCCAACTCTTTGCGACCCCATGAATCACAGCACACCAGGCCTCCCTGTCCATTACCATCTCCCGGAGTTCACTCAGACTCACATCCATCGAGTCCGTGATGCCATCCAGCCAGTGATGCCATCCAGCCATCTCATCCTCTGTCGTCCCCTTCTCCTCCTGCCCCCAATCCTAACCACTAAACATCAAGGAGGAGAAGGGACAAGAGAGGATGAGATGGTTTAATGGCATCACCGACTCAATGGACGTGAGTTTGAGCAAACTCTGAGAGATGGTGAAGGACAGGGAAGCCTGGCAGGCTGCAGTCCATGGGGTTGCAAAGAGTCAGATGTGACTTAGCGACCGAACAACAACTGGTAAGGAGGAAGGGATTACCAGGATTCGCTCAGACAGTGGTTGTCAAAGCCTGGTCTTCAGACCAATAGTATCAGCATCACTTGATGCAAATTCTCTGACACCACCCAGACCTACTAAATCAGGGCTGGGGCTCAGCAACTGGTGTTTTAACAAGCCCTCTGCATGATTCTGATGCCCATTAAGGTTTAGGAACCATTGATTTAGACCAATCTTGCTTCTGGGCTAAAGTCTGCCTCCCTTGAAACATGCAATCATGATAAGGGCAGACATATATCAAAATCAGGGTTCTTTTACAAAGGAGAAAGGACTGACATAAGAATAGAGGTTGAATAGAGGTTGCTTAAATAGTCAACATTACATGCTATAATCACCATATCAATTTTTTTTTCCCTTTCTGACTGGAAAAGAAGCCTCCTTATGTTATACACTTTTATTGCACATGCCTGGCAACCACTTTACAATAGTTCAAAGAGTGTTTTGGGAGCATTCTTAGAAAAGGTTTAACTCTATTCCTATACAATATTCAACAAAAACAACAACCCTTTAGCAACACAGTCTTCAAAACTATTACCCATAAAAGGGTTTCATATTATCCTCAGGATAATTTTATAAAGTAGAAAGAGCAGTTGTTTTTATTTTCATTTTACAGATGGGAAAACTGAAGCTCAGAAAGGGCAGAATCACACAGCTAGCAAATTTTAGAGTGAACATTCACTTTGTAGGTCTTCTGACCTCAACTTTTTATTCCTTCCATGATGATACCAAGCTTTCTCCCAGATAAACATCTCCAGGCAGAGGCCACTGTGATTCAACACACCCAATGCCAGAACTCTGTGGGGCAATGACCTCCTACAATAAAGCATATTAGGAAGAAAGCCATGGCTGTTTCCATAACTTTCACCTGCATGGCCTATTCTGATGCAAGACAATGGAATTCCACCTACAAGAAAATCTGACAGCTAGAAGAAATGGCAGAAATTTCCCTACCACTGTTAATTGTGCAGCAGAGAGATTTTGCATGCTGCTACCCAAGAAAATGAGCATTTTCATTAACACTGTAGATTTCATTATTGACCTAAAGTTCAGCAAAAGAGATGCTACCCTAATCACATTGAAATTACCTAAGAAGATATTTTTCTCTAGAAAACCCAAATGATTTTTTGTTTTATTTTTGTGAGCTAGAAATATGAATGATTTTGAATTGATGCTTTTGAATTGTGGTACTGGAGAAGACTCTTGAGAGTCCCTTGGATGCCGGGAAATCAAACCAGTCAATCCTAAAGGAAATCAGCCCTGAGTATTCACTGGAAGGACTGATGCTGAAACTGAAGCTCCAATACCTTGGCCACTTGATACGAAGAGCCAACTCATTGGAAAAGACCCTGATGCTGGGAAAGATTGAAGGCAAAAGGAGAAGGGGGTGGTAGAGGATGAGATGGTTAGATAGCATCACAGACTCAGTGGACATGAATTTGGGCAAACTCTGAGAGATTGTGAAGGACAGGGAAGCCTGGGGTGCTGTAGTCCATGAGATCACATGAGAGTCAGATAGGACTTATCAACTGAACAACAGTAACAAATGTTTAAACATAGCACACACAGTATACATTAAAATAAATTTCAACAGTAATTTTCAACTAGGGGACCCAGGCTATAGTGTTCTTGAACAATCATCAAACCAGGAGCTCAAACCCTAAAGATCACATGGGGTTCCTGGGCAACAGAACCCAAGAAACAGAGCTGTTATGTTTCTCAACCCCATCTCCCTTTAATCTAACCATTCTCCAGCTCTGCCAGGAATTCCCTTCAGATCTTGGGAGCACTTGTTACTAGAACAGCGCTGCCTGAGATGGGAAACCTAGGAGCTCTACCACAGCCTGAGTCAACCCTGAGATCCTAATGGGCATCCAGAGACCCAGGGAGCAGAAAATAGTATATGCCTGAAGACTCCCTGGAGAAAAGGACTTTTGTGGAGAAAACTACATCAGCAGACTTTATTAGGAAAGCCTGAAGGTAGGACAAGGGCAACGTTATCCCGATGGCCCTTGCTCAAGGGTTCTCCAAAGGAATGATCCTCTCCAGACTCTCTACTGTTGGCCCTGCTGCTGATTTTTCTCCTGCCTTTTGTGGCCTCCATGTATTCAAAGAGATGACACTGAGCCTGGAAGTTCTAATAATCTGTGTTGGACCAGCTCTGGATTCTAGCATCACTCCAGCCTGACTTAGCTTAAATCTAATGCACCCGCTCTCCAAGATGCTGTCACCAAAGAGAACTTTCCTTTCGATCAAAAGCAAGCCCCAATGCAGTGCCACTGGGTCCCAGTGCAGCTGCCAAGTCCTGTCCCTAACCAAAGCGAAGCATCTTCCTGCCGAAACCCAGGTGCAAGGGAGCTCTTTCCCCACCTCAGCCCTGCAGGAACACGGCAGCTCAAAGCCCCAGGAAGCGCTCCGCTTGAGCTGGGTTCATGAATGCTTTATTATTGTTCTGCTGAGCAGTTACCCCCATGCCAAGCAACCCTGAACAAGCCTTCTAAGCCTCAGTGATGGATGTTTGCAGGAAACCCATGGGAGTTATTAATATTCATGTTCCCGTCACACTTTTGCAAGTAATGGAAGCTTGTTTTCTATAACACATCATTAGGCAAGGAAGATAAGTGACCTCCTAGAATTTTGATGTGCAAAGGGTGGTCACCCAAGGCTCAGAAGGGACTGAGGGGAGAGCAGACAAGGTGAGAGGGGTAACGGTGTTGCACTCTCCTTTCAGAGACTCCCAAAAGACCCTTTTGGTGAAGGTGGGCCTTCGTGGAGCCCACTCCCCCAACAGAGCGAGCAGAATCTGGGGAATGGTCACAGTGTCTCCCCTCCCCCAGAGGACACAGGACCCGATGTCGGGTGTCTGAGGGCAAATTTGAGAGTACAGAGTGAGGAATCGGGAGGTCTGGGCTGAGCCATCCTGCCTGCTCTAGAGCACTGGAGAGGCCTACAGACTCAGGAGCAAAAGAACAGGGGGTCGTGAGGGTCAGAAGGACAGCGTTTGCTGAGAGCTCAGGGGAGACTAGCTCCAGAGCAGCGAGGCTTGAAGTGAGGGAAGGAGACAGGTCCAGCAACTCTAAGAACCAGGCAATGGGGGCAAGAGAGCGATTCTTACCCATAAGCCTCTCAGAGCTGCCCACTTGCCCCTCTCCACTCTAAGGAAGTGCCCAGTTACAATGCAAGCTGTTGTCACACACACCAGCCACATTGCAAAATGTGTGGACTCTGTGTCTCTATTTCCTCATCTGCAAATTGGGCATAAGAGTCATATTGACCTCATTTCATTGTAAGAAGAATTAATACATCTAAACATAGAACAGCATCTGGCCTGTAGTACACTCCATTAAATGCAAGCCATCATCATTATCAGAGTTAATATTATTTATGGGTCCATTTCCCTCAATAGACTGAGTTCTCTGGAAGCAGAAACCATGTCTCATTACATTTGTTACCCCCAAAGCCCAGCACTGTGCCAGGCACAACTTCATTGCATAGTAAATACCCACTGAATGAATGAATCAATCAATGAATGGTACATTTCCTGATCCTGTCATTGTAGGAAAGGCCTCACTCTACACTTAGGCTGCTGCTGCTAAGTCACTTCAATTGTGTCCAACTATGTGCGACCCCACAGACGGCAGCCCACAAGGCTCCCCCGTCCCTGGGATTCTCCAGGCAAGAACACTGGAGTGGGTTGCCATACTTAGGCTACATGAAGTCATTTCTTCCTAATATTAATAGCATCAGGTCACTGATTCATTCAACAAATATTTGTTGATCACTTGCTCTGGGCCAGGTGCTATTCTGGCTGCTGAGACTGTAGCAGGGAAACAGAAATGGAGAGACTGTCAGGCCTTGTGGAACTTGCCTTTCATAAGGGGAAAGAGAAGACAAATGAAAAAAGAAGTAAAATGTATTCTGTTTGATGACTATCTGTGCTATGGAGAAAAGTTGAACAGCAAGAAGTGGGAAACTGCTATACAACCTAGGGAGCCCATTATAGTGTCTGTGATGACCTAGAGAAGTGGTACCAGGGTTTGGAGGAAGGCTAAAGAGGGAGGGGACATATATATATATAATTATGACTGATTTGTGCTGTTGTATGGCAGAAACCAACATAACATGGTAAAGCAATTATCCTCCAATTAAACTTTTTAAAAAGAAAAGATGCCAGGGAGCAGGGTATTTCCCTGGTGGTCCAGTGGTTAAGAATATGCCTTCCAATGAAGAAGATGCAGGTTCTATCCGTGGTCAGGAAACTAAGATCTCACATGCCACAGGGCAACTAAGTCCACGCCCCACAGTTAGAAGTGCCGCTGCACTGCAACTAGGGAAAGTATGCGCGCCACAACGAAGACTCAGCATGGCCAAAAAATTATAATAAAATTAAATTTTAAAAAAGGAATGCCAGGGAGCAGGGGCATTCTGTGTAACAACAGTGCTAAGGGAGATCTGCTGGAGAAGGGGGCCAAGGAGGTGGGGGAGCCAACCACGTGCATGTAGGGGAAGAGATCTCTGGTTAGAGGAAAACAAAGGTGCAAAGATATGTTTATATCTCTGGCCACGCCTTAGTGACAGATTTCGTAACCTTCTTATAATGGAGAAGGTTTCCTTAGATACCTGAGCCATCAAAGTCAGCTTAGGGTACCAAGTTTTCCGCAAAGTCAAACCACAATCAGTGACAGCTCTTTGTTAACTGTGTGATCGTGAAGTGAAACTGGACCTCTCAGTGTGATCAGGAAGGAACACTTCTGACAATTCCAGATCTGTTCCCATCTATAGTTCATAAACCTCATTTCCTTCTAGATAGATCTGTTAAATGAGATATTAGATATAAAATGCCTAAAAGACACTTAGTCCTTGGAAGAAAAGCTACGATGAACCTAGACAGCATATTCAAAAGCAGAGATATAACTTTGCCTACAAAGGTCCCTATGTTCAAAGCTATGGTTTTTCCAGTAGTCATGTACATATGTGAGAGTTGGACCATAAAGAAGGCTGAGTGCCAACGAATTGATGCTTTCAAACCGTGGTGCTGGATAAGACTCTTAAGAGTCCTTTGGACAGCAAGGAGATCAAACCAGTCTATCCTTAAAGGAAATCAATCCTAAATATTCACTGGAAGCACTGGTGCTGAAGCTAAAGCTCCAATACTTTGGCCATCTGATGTGAAGAGTCAACTCATTGGAAAAGACCCTGATGCTTGGGAAAGACTGAAGGCAGGAGGAGAAGGGGATGACAGAGGATGAGATTGTTTGATGGCATCACCGACTCAATTGACATGAGTTTGAGCAAGCTCCGGGAGTGGTGAAAGACAGGGAAGCCGGGCGTGCTGCAGTCTGTGGGGTCACAAAGAGTTGGACATGACTGAGCAACTGAACAACAGCAAGTACTATACTGAGCACACTGCAATTGCTTTAAATGGTTATTCCTATTATTCCAGTCTTATTCCCTTACCCTCCCCAAGTCCCAACCTCCCAAAATGCCACAAAGAAGGAAAAATACTGGAGGAGGTTGTTGTTGTGTTGCTACTTGGGAAGCATGGGTGGGGAGAGTGAAGAACAGGATAACTGATGACGGATGGACATTTTCTGCACCAGACTGTGAGTGAACGGCTTGAGAGAGGCAATCTCCAGCTCTGTAACTCTGCACAATGCCCAGCAGCTGACCTGCCACATAGTAGGTACTCAATGAATGCTTGATGAAAGAATAAATGGAGATAAAGTTCAGCCCTATGCGGTGGGCCTCAGGACTGTAATACACCCATAAGAGTCCTACCGGCGTCTTAGCCAGCCTGAGCTGGTGACACCTACGGAGCGAGGCTGCGCTGAGACCTAACACCTCAGGAGCTTAACTCTCTTGCTGTCCACACGAATACTCCCTCAAATGCCACCTGGTGTTCGGGGTGGTGCATGAGTAGCAACCCACAAAGGGAGTCTGGGCGATTTTACTGCATTTAGCTTTGTTGGCATTTAGATAAATCATTACTTTCTGTAGTTTTAAACTTTAGCTCGGCGTTCTCAGAGAAGATATAAATTATTGAACAAAGGAAAGCAACTCTGGCTTCAGATCAGCTGGAAATTAGCATCACCTAGCACTGAGAAAAAAGTCCCTTCATGTGGTCCACATGTCAGCTTAAGGAGCTCATGTTTTGGCAATGATGCTCAAGTTCTAGCTGATATTAATCTCAGATGTGCCTGGAACCCAGAGAGAATAATTGAAGTGATTTGGGCATTCACCCCTACTATAAGAGAAAAGGAAATTAAAGAGAGAAGGAAAAAGAAAAGGAAATGTAAATCTTGGTATAAGAATAGAGGGAATTTACATGAATTCCCCACTTTCTAGTTACCATATATGGTACATATATGAACTCATTTCAACTTTTACATCATGAAATAGGTGCTACTCTCTCTGTTTGGCAGGCAATCAAACTGAGGTTCAGAGCAGTTGAGTAACTCACCCAAAGGCACACAGCAGCTGGAGAAGCAGAGAGCAGAGCCTGGGTCTGCCTCACACTGAACTGCCTCTTCTCAGAAGCAAGCAGAGGACCCCACAGGCAGCCTCGAAGTCCATCCCAAAGGGGTCGTGGGCCATGAGCATCCGTGCCCTGGGGAGAGTTTAAGTGTGGACCACTCCCTTTGAATGTACATACCCCCAAGGGAAGGATGAATCTTCACACATTTCCATGACATCAGAATTATTCCCTCCCTGAAACAAACTGAGCTAAAGTCATGAGGTCCTATATCATTAGAAAATAATCTATGTCATATGTATATATATAGAGAGAGAGAAACGTATCATATTTATATTCCCCTTCAATGCTAGAACTGGGTCTTGCCCCAACAGACTCTTAGTTAATATTTGCTGAATGAATATTCGTGTGCAAAATCTATCACAGGAAATAAAAGATTATAAGTGATCCAACTAAATAAATAGGGTTCCAAAGAAAGAGAAGACTTAAAGCATTGATTTCTTTTTTTCTGATTTCAAAAGTAAATCGGAATTCAGAAAGTGACCAGCGTTATTGACACTGGAATATGAGGAAAGGCGAGGTTTAATTAACCAGACAGCAAAACAAAAGTCTTTGTTTACCTAAGAGTTCCCTCTGCCA
This sequence comes from Capricornis sumatraensis, assembly GCF_032405125.1. NCBI lineage: Eukaryota > Metazoa > Chordata > Mammalia > Artiodactyla > Bovidae > Capricornis > Capricornis sumatraensis. The sequence goes on from NC_091082.1 coordinate 66,568,298, forward strand.
CTGCCAGCTACCTCTTACCATGAAGAGTTTTCACTGCTCAAGGATGATCCTCAGAGGAAGGGGGGAAAATGCAGTTTAAAAAGGTAAGTAACAGCATTAAAATGACACCATCAGAAAGGCTTCTGAGGATTCTCAGGTCACAGGTCTAACTGGTTGGACAATATTAATAGGAGGGAGAAAAAGAGCAGAAGGCTGTATTGAAAAGACCCTCAGACTATCAAGACAGAAGTGAAATTCTGAACAATAAAAGCCAGGAAAGCTCGGAAGAAAATATGGCTTCAAAGACTCCTAGTGAGGCCCTTTTTGGACTTTTCCATATAGGAGATGCAAGAGACGCAGATTCAAGCCCTGAGTCAAGAAGATCCCCTGGAATAGGAAATGGCAACCCCTTTCAATGCTCTTGGCTTCCCTTGTGGCTCAGACGGTAAAGCGTCTGCTTACAATGTGGGAGACCCAGATTCGATCCCTGGGTCGGGAAGTTCCAATGTTCTTGCCTGGAAAACTCCATGGGTAGAGGAGCCTGACTGGCTACAATCTGTAAGGTCACAAACAGTCAGACACAACTGAGCATGCATGCAGCAAGACCCTTTTTACCTATCTGGAGAGGACACACGCACACGCACACACGCACACACGCATGCATGCATGCATGGATGCACGCACGCACGCGCACACGCACTGATGAGAATATTCCCAGCCAGTCTTTGGTAACCTTCCAACAACCATTGTTGCCAATTACTGTCTCTTTGGTCTCAGAACACCTGCTTGGGGTAACACAAGCCAGAGAGTCCAGCTGAGCATCCCAGGACCATTGAAGTTCACATTAGTCAGGTGACTTCTGAGCCTGAGGGAAGAACCAGCTCAAACATTTCACTTGGGATTATGCCAAAAAGCAGCTGCCTAAATAACAGTCCCATAACCAGCTCCAGTAAGATTGTCCCTCTGGACAAGAAGAGTCGTTTTTGCTGCCAGGATAAGAACTGCCTATTCAGGTAAAGACTGACAGTGTGATAAAAATATAAACCTTCCTCAAAAATTTTAAACCTTCTTAAAACACAGAACCTAGACATACCCTCTAACATACAACTCTGACATTTTATAATTAACTGACACATAGTATAGCTAAAACATACCCAACATTCACTATGCGCCCAGCTCTAAGTATTAACTTGTTTAACCAATGCAAAAAAAAAAAAAAAAAAATCTATGAGGTGAGAAATATCATTACTTCCACTTTATGGATGAGGAAGTTGAGGCCCTGGAAGATTAACTTGTCCACGATCACACAGTTCCAGAGCCCTCCCTCTCACCCACTACACTATACTATGTCTTATACTAGGATTCCAGGAAAATCTTAGATGTTTATGTCACTTGCTATCACTGACACAGAGTAACCCTTAAGTCTTTCCATTAGGGATACATGTGCATTCCTGAGGATTTCTCCAATTCAGCAAGTTCAGTGAAACCTCATTCAACACCTTCTTGGTGAAAATCAGGGCCAGATGTGGGGGTGGGCTCCATCTGGAGGTGGGCCTCAGGCTTCCTCCCCTTGCAGCTCACTGCCAAGGAGGAGGTGCACCAGTGTGGGAGCCAGAAGAGAAGCCCGAGCATCCTAGAGCCCGTGTTGCACAAGAGAAGCCACCGCAAGGAGCACTGCCGGGCCGTGATGCACGGTGGGGTGGTCTGTGCAATCAACAAGTCAGGGCTTCCCTCGTGGCTCAGCGGTAAAGAATCCACCTTTCAACTCAGGAGACACAGGCTTGATTCCTGATCCGAGAAGATTCCACATAGTGAGGAACAGCTAAGCCTTTGTACCACAACTGCAGAACATGTGCTCTAGAGCCCAGGAGCCACATCTACTGAAGCCCAAGCACCCTAGAGCCCACGTTGCACAAGAGAAGCCACCACAATGAGAAGCCGTGCACAACTAGAGAAAAGGCAACTCAGCAACAAAGACCAGCACAGCCATAGATAAAATAGTCATTATTTGAAAAGTCAAAGGCTGTTAACATCCCTGCCCTGCTCTCTGCTCTCCCTTCGAGGCCCTCATTTAATTTCCAGATTGTGTTCCTGTATTTGGTCAGTTAGAGAAGCTAAGCCTTCAGCTTCCTACGCCCCGGGCCATCTCCCAGTGCCTCAGGGGTTAACTTAGGCCAGTTCTGCTCTAGGCTGTACTCCCCTGGACCATCTCCCTGTTAGACTCAGTTGTCCATGCCCTCCTGCTTTCACACAGTGGTCGAGGCTTGGGTATAAGAAAGGGACCAAGGAAGCCAGTTTTTAGTCTCGTCCTTGCGCTCTTCAGAAGACCAAGAAGAAAGTGTGATGCACACGGGGTGAAGCCAGCTCCCTGGTCTATGGGTTCCATGTGGGGGTTTCAAACAACACTGTGTGGTCATCAATAGTCTACTCTTGTCTGGCCGCGTCCTCCGTGCATGTCTACCCCCAAACCAGCAATGGTAAACTGACGGACTGAGGGTTCTGATTTTTAGAATCTCACCCCTGTCTGTTTCCATCTTGGAGACATCTTAGAGATATAAGGACCAATGAACAATGATCCTTCCCTACCCTCAAGGAACTCACAATCTAGTGGGGATACAAACAAACAAAAGAAGTCAGATATCAGGCAGAGGGAGAATGCACCGTCTGTCTACTTGGGAGCACAGAGAAGGGCGTGATGGATTTCAACTGAAGCAATCAGAAGAGGCTCACAGGACTTGAAGGATGAACAGGATTCTGATAGCAAGGGAAGGGTGCTTTTTCCAGGTCAAAGGAATAACACGAGCCAGAGACTATGAAGCTGGAAAGGGCAAGGAGTTTTGAAAAATATCAATCACTGAAGCATTGGGTATAGGAGCTCAGTGAGAGATGAGGCTGAAATCAACCCATAAAAAACCTTAAATGTCATATTAAAGGGCTTGGCCTTTGTCCTTTAACAAGTAAGCAGACATTGTAGGTTTTGATATTTATTTCCTGAAGACTTCTCCTGCCTCTCCCCTGAACTCTAGACTAGCAAATCCAGCTGCATGGCTTGGCACATCTCCACTTGTGATTCTCAGATCCTAACATGTCCAAACCACACTATCTTCTCCCCACATCTCTCTCTTCCTGCAGTTTTCCCCATCTTTCCGCTGCTAAAACCAAAAACCTATGAGTCAACTTTTACTCCTGTATTTCACTCACACCCCACAGCCAATTCACCAGAAAATTCTAACAGCTCAACCTCGAGAATATATCCAGAATTTCAGCACTTCCCACCACCTGATCCAACCACCATGACCTATTGCCTAGATTATTCCAAGAGCCTCCTGTCTCTCACCCAGTCTTATCTCCTCCCAGGAGCCAGAGTGATCCCTGAAAAATGTAAAGATGATGTCAGTCACTGCTCTGCTCAAAACCCAATAGCAGTCTCCCACTCACTTAAAGACCAAAGTTCTTACCTTGACCCCTACATCCTATGAGATCTGCCTCCCCGCTTCAGGGAGCTCGTCTTCCACTCCCTTTCCTTCCATCACCCACAGCATGCAGGCCTCATGGCTGTTATTACACATCAAGCACGCTGTACCTTGAGACCTGACACTCACTGTTCCCTTGGCCTGGATCTTGAGATGGAGAGATTATCCTGGATTATCCAAGTGGGTCCAGTGTAATCAAAAGACCCTAATGGAGAGGAAGAGGGAGATTACTGCTAGAGAAGAGGGGAAGGCCATGTGATGATGGAAGTGGACACTGTCGTGATGTGGCCACAAGTCAAGAAACGTGGGCAGCCACCAGAGCTGAGAGAGGCAAGGAAGAGTCTTCCCCAGATCCTCCAGAAGGAACCAGCCCTGCTGACGCCTTAAGTTTAGTCCCTAAGACTCTTTTCAGACTTGTGAGCTCCAGAGCTGCAAGATAATAAATTCATGTTGGTTTAAGCCATTAAGTTTGTGGCAACTTGTTACAACAGTGGTAGGAGACATACCACTGGGGATTCACCAGTGCCTGTCGCAAGTGGAAAGGGCACTGGACAAGGATATTGGATCTCCAGGAATCCTTTCTCTCTTGAAATTCTAGAATTAAAATATAACTGGAGGGGCTTTAAAAACTCATTGCAACCTCTCCTGCTCCTGGGTCCTTCCATAGCAAGATGTTTAAGACTGAGTCCAGCTCTGTCTACTCAGTTTGGCCTCTTTTGTAGCAAGAGTTTTAGGAAACACTATTTCCAATCTCTTGAGTTGGAGAAGACTCTTGAGAGTCCCTTGGACTGCAAGGAGATCCAACCACTCCATTCTGAAGGAGTTCAACCCTGGGATTTCTTTGGAAGGAATGATGCTAAAGCTGAAACTCCATTGGAAAAGACTCTGATGCTGGGAGGGATTGGGGGCAGGAGAAGAAGGGGACGACAGAGGATGAGATGGCTGGATGGCATCACCGACTCAATGGATGTAAGTTTGAGTAAACTCCAGGAGTTGGTGATGGACAGGGAGGCCTGGCATGTTGCGATTCATGGGGTGGCAGAGTCGGACATGACTGAGTGACTGAACTGAACTGATTTCCAGACCTGACAAATCATCCTATATTTTAAGAGCATTAGCTTTCCAAGTTTTTTCTTTCTTTTCTTTTTCCCTTGTTGGGAGGAAGAGAAAGAGAAGTCTTCATGCCCTGAAGTAGAAATAATTATCTTGAGTACTTCAAGACCGCATACTCACTGTTTACACTATTCTGATCAAAGTCAGTCATGACTTAAGAACAAACTGTAGCCTTCTATTCAGTACTTCTTTAAATAATCTTTCTGCTTCTCTTTGAGGAAAGAAAAAACTTACAACATGGAGACTAGTATTAACCATAATGACAATGTTTCACATTTACATGCTCAAAGAGCTTTAGCATCATTAGGCTGTTAATGCATATGACACGTCATTGCATGAGGTAGGTCAGTACTGTTCTTCCCTCTTAGTGACAGGGACCCAGGTACTGTGAGTTTCTCACTCATACACTTGTCATCCATCAGTCATAGGGCCAGGGCTGGAAACCAGGTCGACAGAATCTCTGATCTCTCCAACATATGTAGAACTGTGAGCAGCCAACAGCTTCCAAAAAAAAAAAAAGACTGTTGACAAAAAAAAAAAGTTTATCAATGAATAACAGGATTCAAATAGAGTATTTCCATTCTTTAGGAGAGATAAGATTGTGAATAATCCACAGAACAGAAGACAATGTAAAAACGAAGGGCTGTTGTGCTGTGTGGCATAGACAGTATGAGCTTCAGGGACTCAGATAAAGGAGACGTGACTGAGCAGATGCATCTGTGCAGAGCCTTTTTTTTTTTCATACCAACTAGAATTCTTGTAGCTCAGAGAGGAGCTCTGTATTTACATGATTGGAGCACATATATGTTCCACCTAAAGACAGGGCAACTACGTCTGGAGCAGAAGAAAATGTATTAGACATCAGTGTGTTGGCTTCTGTGCTCCTATTACAAGGACTGACCTGGATGTAAAAAGTCTCCTATCGCCTAGTGATGGCATCCCTGAATGACTCATGTGGCCCAGCCTGGGCCCCTGCTCTGAAGAGTCAAGACAGAGAGGAGCCGGCAGGGCTTCAGGCAGCTTATCATTTGCTGAAATGAGCTAATTCTTTTAAGCAGCCCAGTGTCTCACTTAAAATCAATAGGGTGGTTTCACTACCATATGACCCAGCAATCCCACTCTTAGGTATATGCCCTGCTGCTGCTGCTAAGTCGCTTCAGTCGTGTCTGACTCTGTGCGGCCCCATAGACGGCAGCCCACCAGGCTCCTCCGTCCATGGCATTTTCCAGGCAAGAGTACTGGAGTGGGGTGCCATTGCCTTCTCCATATATGCCCTGAGGAAACCAAAATTGAAAATGACACATGAATCCCAATGTTTATTATAGCACTATTTACAATAGCTAGAACAAGGAAGCAGCCTAGATGTCCACTAACAGATGACTAGAAATATAAGTTGTGGTACATATACACAATGGAATATTACTCAGCCATAAAAAGGAACACAACTGAGTCAGTTCTAATGAGGTGGATGAAACTAGAGCCTATTATACAGAGTGAAGTCAGAAAGAGTAAGATAAAGACCATATACTAATGCATATATATATGTAATCTACAAAGATGGTACTGATGAATTTATTTACAGGGCAGCAATTGAGAAATAGACATAGAGAACAGACTTATGGACCTGGGAAGAGGGGAGGAGAGGGTGAGATGTATGGAGAGAGTAACATGGAAACTTATATTACCATATGTAAAATAGATAGCCAATGGAAATTTTCTGTATGTCTCAGGGAACTCAAACAGGGGCTCTGTATCTACCTAGAGGGGTAGGATGGGGAGGGAGATGGGAGGGAGGTTTAAAAGAGAGGGGACATGTGTATACCTATGGCTGATTCATGTTGATGTTTGACAGAAAACAACAAAATTCTGTAAAGCAATTATCTTCAATTAAAAAATAATAAATAAAAAACAATAGGGTTGTTTCAGTGAATTTTTTTTTCAAAAGACAGAGATGAGTTAAACCATGGGTCCAGATTTTGGGATTTCACAGACTAATTAAACTTCCCCTCTTCATCCTCCCAAAATGCAGGGGGCTTAGGATCTTTTTGTTTTGCCGAGTAAAGGCTAACGAAACTGGTGAAAAGTTTGCAGTGTCTGGCTCCAGCTGTGTTTGGAAATCTCCAGGTTAGATGCTCCATAAATTCTCTGATGGCTTTTAGTTCAGAGATCTCATTTGCCACTTTACCATTTGTAGGCAAATTCAAGGAAAACCAAGCCTAATTGTTTTGCTCCTTGAAACCATAATGACAGGTAGGCTGCCTGCAGAGGTTAGTCTCTGAGCAAAGACTTTCATCCATCCACCAACCCACTCATTCATTTATTCATTATTTACGGAGTACTTTGGCCACCTCATGCGAAGAGTTGACTCATTGGAAAAGACTTTGATGCTGGGAGGGATTGGTAGCAGGAGGAGAAGGGGATGACCGAGGATGAGATGGCTGGATGGCATCACAGACTCGATGGACGTGAGTCTGAGTGAACTCCGGGAGATGGTGATGAACAGGGAGGCCTGGCATGCTGCGATTCATGGGGTCACAAAGAGTCGGACATGACTGAGCGACTGATCTGAACTGAACTGAACCTACTAAGCAGGGCTTCCCTGGTGGCTCGGTGATAAAGAATCTGCCGGCAACGCAGGAAGCTGCCTGCAATGCCGGAAATGTGGGTTTGATCCCTGGGTGGGGAAGATCCCCTGGAGAAGGAAATGGCTACCCACTCCAGTATTCTTGCCTGGGAAATCCCATGGACAGAGAAACTGGTGGGCTACAGTTCACGGGGTCACAAAAGTCAGACATGCCTTAGAGACTAAACCACCACCACCACCACTTACTAAACGTTAGGGATTATATTAGAAAATGGAGAAGCAAAGAAGAATTTTCAAGCCGTGTTGACACATGAATCACGAAACAATATTCATCACAGCATTATTTACAATAGCCAGTATTTGAAAGCAACCTAAGTATCAATAGAATGGATAAAGCACATAGGATATAGATATAGTTATGCAATGGAATATTACTCATCATAAAAAAGAATGAAGTCTTGCCATTTGCAAGAGCCTGGATGGACCTAGATGGCCTTTTGCTAAAGTAAATTAAATCACATAGAAAAAGATAAATATTGATACCATCTGATTTCACTTGTATGTGGAATCTAAAAAAAAAAAATTTAACAGGATCAGACTTACAGAGCACAAACCGGTGATTGCTACAGTTGAGGGGGTGTGAAGATGAGTAAAACAGGTGAAAGAGATTAAGAGGTATGGACTTCCAGTTATTAAATAAATAAGTCACAGGGATGTAATGTACTGCATGGGGAATATATTCAATAATATTAAAATAACTTTGTATGGTGACAGGTGGTAACTAGACTGATCATGGTGATCATTTTATAATTATGAAAATATTGAATCTCTGCTTTCTACCTAAAACTAATGTAATAAGACCATTACACTTCAATTAAATTTAAAAAATGAAACAAAAAGATAAAGCTGCAAAGTGCAGCAAGAGCTGAACACACCAGAGCCAGGGCCAATGTAGGTACAATCAGAGAAGAGGGGGTTGGAGGCACAGGGAAGCAGAGGTTACATGCACCTGCTTCATCCCCCGAAACTTCCATCTTCCATGGTACACACCCTGCCAGTGATGCTGACAGCAGGCATATCTTCAGATAAGGCAGACAATGATACATCCCACCGTTCTAATTCTGGAACTGCTATGCCACCTCATTAATATGTGAAAATGTGTTAAAAAGCTGCTGATAAACAGCTGCATAGAGGCAGAAATAGTGGCTCCCATCACATTTGCAAGCTTTACTGGCTCTCGAACATGGCACGAGAAATGAAGCTTCGTCTGCATGTATAAACTGGGTAATTTGCTGTAATCCTCCACTTTATTGGTAGACATTTTGCCATATCATGTCTCCCCAACCACAGTTTAAGGGCACTTCTGATTTACACAGCTCTGTAAACTGCCTCTTCCTTAGAAAGAACTGCCATGCCGTTTGGCAGCATTGTCTCAACATTCTGATTTATCAATAAAACGGAAGATTGCCTTGCTTGCATGCACTGCACAGTTTCTAATAACTGCATTTCCATTCAGTCAGAAAGCATATGATTAAGGAATTAGATACAAGTTGTATATAAATCAGTGCAAGCCCTGAGTTGACTGAAATGTTGGAAAGTGCACTTCTCAGGCAAGGGGAGTAAAATTCTCCCCCAACCCGGGAGCAGATCGGGAGTAAGGAAAGAGGATTGTCTGAAATGTGATGGCAGAGATTTTCATCTCTCCTAGGCACTGTTCCCCAAGGCCAAGGGCAAGAGCCCCGCGTTTACCTTACCTTGGGGATGGCCCTGCTCCATATTTCTCTAGCAACACTTCCCGCTGGAGGAAAAGTCCCCAGCGATTCTCATTTCCAATTGCCTCCTTTCTCCCCTCTCCAATTCCTTTCCGGTGACAGATTGATGGCCTCCCCGGGTGCCGCCTGAATGCACCTTTTGACAGGGGACAGCAACACTGAGCTTAATGACCTGATTCCCAGCGTGTCCCTACTTAGACCCAGACCTTGGAGGTAATTCCCAACCCTGACTTCCCCTCATCTACTCCCACGCCACAGAGGAATTACAGCCGGTTGGGGGACCTTCTCTTCTGTATAAATATTAAGCTGTTTTCTGTTTGGACCAGGTGGCAGCTGCTCCTTCCCTTCTGGGTTGGGGATTATGTATTTGTGTAATTTTTATATTGTGTTTGTTTTCTTGGCAGATGGCTTCCTTCTCATTATTGGGGTGGCGTGGAGGGGAGAGGAAGGGTGTAACTCTAGGGGTGTGTTCTGCTTGATGAAAGGCAGATAATAAAAAGGTGGCTTTTTGTAAAACCCACAGAGAGCAAGACTATATAATTTAACTACACACGAACAGCCTCGGATCCTGCAATTATCCAACCAATCTCCATCCAGGCAGCACTTGGAGCAAGGCAACTTAGAAATGGGCTTTCCTTTCTAGAAGCATTTAGATGATTCTCCTGACACACACAGCTCCTTTGGCCTGGCTCCCGTCCCCACCTCCCCCCTTCTGCCCCCCCTTCCCAACTCCATGCTGCATTTGCATGCAAGAATGCAAAAACAAGCTCCCGGGTCAGGATGTTCAGGATGTTGCCACGTCTAGAGAATGTGAGTGTTTCCTGGCAGTGCCAAGAGTAGGGGTGGGGTCTTAGAATTGCAAATGTAGCGTTAAGGTAAAGCCCTTGGTATAAAATTTGACCTAATTAAGACACTAGCAGAGCAAAGCATTCCAATAGCAATTACACAGGTTGTAAAGGGGGTGAAGTGCCTTCTAAAACCAAAAAATGCTTCTGCCAGAAATAAGCACCCCTGAGGGTCAAATGAGGAGCTGTCATTGCAGAATACCACTCGCCTTGACCTCAAGCAGGTACCTCCCTTCCATCAGCTGCCATGAAGGCTGTCTACTGGGAATCTCTGCAAGGAGCCTGGGCTCCCCCTCCCAGCGATTTCTATCATCTCTTCCATGGACAGTTTCCCAAAAGTTGTGATACTTCTGATTTGCACCCCTTGCCTCCCTTACTAAGCTATCATTTATTTATGGGTTTTTTTTTAGTGTTTCCTATGTACTGAGACCTGTCTCAACTCCTAAAGATGCAGTGAGTGTTAGTTGCTCAGTCGTGTCCAACTCTTTAGACCCTACAGACTGTAGCCTGCCAGGCTCCTCTTTTTGCGGGATTCTCCAGGAAAGAATGTGGTGTGGGTAGCCTTTCTCTTCTCCAGGGGATCTTCTTGGAGATGGATCAAATTCTAACAATAGGATGATTCTTCATGGCAACCTCTAGGCCAGAAATAATTTGTAAACATTTTCTTACAGTTTTCAAGTACTCATAATGAGGAAATAATCATTCAGGTCTACTTTGAATACTGAGCCCTTATTAGACATAGGCACTGTGAAAGGTTCTGGAAATATAAAGGTAAGTTGTATCAGCCCTGTCCCTGTGAAGTCACAAGTCTAAGGGAAAAAACAGACATATGCCTAAACACTTAAGATCATGAGTAGTGTTCCTCAGTTACAGATGGAAAACAGGAACAGAGATTCACCCTAGATGAGACAGAAGTGTCAGACTGGGGATAACGTTCAGTCGATCTGCTCAGGTTTGCAGGACAGTCAACCACTTTAAACTAAGTGAACAGAAGGTAAGGGTCTAGGCTCTGGGGCCAGACTGCATAGGCTCAAATCCCAGCTCCCCACCTCAAAATACTGTGTGATCATGGCAAAGTTACCTAAACTCTCTGTGCCTGCATTTTCTCAATTGTGACATGAGGCTGAATAAAGCCACCTGCTTTGAGTTATCTTAATGATTAAATAAGACAACATACACGAAGCACCCAGCACCTAGCTTTCCGAGCTCCGTTAGCTGTGCTGTGCTGACCAAGTTATTTGAACTCCATGTTTAATTTCTTCCAAATACCTGCTTCATTTATGTTAGGAAAATTTAATGAATGTAAACACGTGAACTCAAGTAACAACACCTAGCACAAAATCTTAGTTATTATTATCGACGTTTTTATTACTACAGACACACTCTCGATGTACTAATAAAACAGCTTTATATTTTAAATTATGTTCTCATAGTCAAAGGAAAAGACCATCAGCCTGGAAATCAAAACTTTAATTAAGGGCTTCCCAGGTGGTGCTAGCGGTAAAGCATCCGCCTGCCAACACAGGTGATGCGAGTTCAATCACTGGAGGAGAAAGTGGCAACCCCACTCCAGCACTCTTGCCTGGAAAATCCCATGGACGGAGGAGCCTGATGGGCCACAGTCCATGGGGTCGCAGAGAGTCGAGCATGACCGAGTGACTGAACACTACACACAGGAAAATTGACTAACCTCTCCCATCCACGGTCTTTTCATCAATAGTTACTCCCTCGAGAACCTTCCAGTCACCTCCTTCCCTAGCAGGCAGTATCAGGGCCCTCTGCAGCACATTGCTAACTCCTGGAGCAATCGCTATCTTGAAATACACTTGTTTACTTGGTTTCCCATCCCGTCCGTGAGCTCTTTGAGCTAGTCCTTTTCTTCACCTATCCATTTCATAAGTGTAAGTACGTGTTAGTCACCCAGTCGTGCCCAAGTCTTTGTGACCTGATGGACTGCAGCCCACCGGGCTCTTCTGTCCATGAGATTTTCCAGGCAAGGATACTGGAGTGGGTTGCCATTTCCTTCTCCAGGGGACCTTCACACCCAGGGATCAAACCCAGGTCTCCTGCACTGCAAGCAGATTATTTACCGACTGAGCTACAAGGGAAGCCCATCCATTCCATGAGAGGTCCTAATTTATTTGTTGAATGAGCAAATCCAAGTCTTTAGCTGAGAAGTTTGAGGACACTGAGAGATTCAATTAATTTACTTAAAATCATCAGTTTAGCTAGTGGGAGATATGAGCCTAGAACTGGAAGTCTTCTCTTACTGTGGTATCTTCCCCCAAGACCAAGTCAGCCTCTATAAACTGAGTGATTCATTTGAAGTGAACATTTTCTTTGCAAACCATTTTTTTATTTTAGGGTTTTAACATCAATTACCTTCAAATAGCAAGCCACTCCAGTACATTTAAAAACTAATTTGATTTAGCAAACGTCAATGTATCTACAGCTTGTTGTTCAAGTACCTGGTGCACAAAGCAAGTAAGTGTAGCTAGATCCCGACTTGAGATATTAACTGAGGTACATTATCAGGATGACTAACACCATCTGTGAGGTCGGGGCTGGTATGTTGTTGTCTTCAAGGAGAAGCAGCTGAAAAATTACATAAAGAAGTCACGAGTATAAGGCTCTGATTTGTTCTCAATTCATGAGTATTCATCCAAATATTCAGAGAAGTATTGGAAATAAATTCTTATGGCCCCCAACTCAGATTATGTCTACTCCAGGACAATGAGATCTTGTGATCTCAAATCATGATTGTAGAACACAAGGACAGTGAAAAATAAACCGTGATCATCATCCTCTATCTTACAAAATGGACTTTTAGAACTCAGAGACAAGTTTTTTAAAAGTCCAGATTTCTAAGAATCAGACTGGGGGAACATAACATTGTAGCTAGTTTTCTAGCCCTAAGTCTGGATTTATTGACCTAGGATCTGTCATACCCTATTCTGGTAAATAGGACTCCATGAATAGCTACATACTATCAGCCACTTGGAAGATGCTTAAAGGAGGGGCTGTCTTCCAGATAGGCAGCAACTGTGACAAGGAAATAAAAGTCTAGAAAAAAAAGGTAAAAAGAGACACACACACAATCACACGCACTCCTCACCTTGGACCCTTCCCTGAGAGAGTTCCAATGCAATAGTCAGTCTGTTTCAGCCTCAGGATCCTGGAAAAGGCAGGAAGAGGCAAGCAGGTATTCTGTGATGGCAGTCTGGCACACCTAAACCAGACCATCCTCCTTTCTGATCCCACTGGTCCCTGCCCTTGTCATCACAGTGCACCACGACCCTTGTTCCTTCAGGCTTCATGCTCGCCTCCTGCAGCTTAATGCCGCTTTACACTTGAGCCCAAAAGTTTGAATTTGCTATTCTACCTACTAGCAATAAACTTCACCCTGATCTTAACCAACAATAGATGGTACCATTTGAACAGTTACATATTATATTAGCTCTTAAATTATATAAATAGATGAAACTCCTTATTATTAAAGATATCAAGGTAATTAAGTTCTTTGAATACATTTTTGAGCACAACTGTTCTGACATTAAGCAGTAATTTCTGTGTTCATGTGTCTGTCTCCCTCACTAGACTATGAGTATTTTTAGGGAGAAGATCTTCTTGATGGAAAAGCAGTGCAATGTCTGACACATCATTCAATTAATATTTGGTGAATAAGTGAACAAATAAATGTACATATGTCCAGGGACAATGTAGCTCAAAGCCCAGATTCTGAGGCCAGACTGCTACTGCTGCTGCTAAGTCGCTTCAGTGCGACCCCATAGACGGCAGCCCACCAGGTTCCTCCTTCCCTGAGATTCTCCAGGCAAGAACACTGGAGTGGGTTGCCATTTCCTTCTCCAATGCATGAAAGTGAAAAGTGAAAGTGAAGTCGCTCAGTCGTGTCTGACTCCTAGCGACCCCATGGACTGTAGCCTACCAGGCTCCTCTGTCCATGGGATTTTCCAGGCAAGAGTACTGGAGTGGGTTGCCATTGCCTTCTCTGCTGAGGCCAGACTACCTGGAGTCTAATTCCAGCTCCATCCTTACGAGCCAAGTGACCTTGGACAAATTCCTTAAACTCTATCTTGAGCTTTCAGATTCCCCGTTAATAAAGTGTTGCAGTACTATTATACAGGACATGACTAAGCACATACTTACACACACACAGAGTATATGGCATAGTGTCTGACACAAAGTGTTATCAAATGCAAGTAACTGTGCCCAACCCACAGTGAGGCCAAACAATATCAAAATGTCAGGGTTTGAGGTCCAGGCCCTAGCTACAAGGAGAGGTCCCTGCATGGGCCGGTTATCCACCCAGGAGAGTTCATCTAGCCCCAGTCTTGGTTCTCCCACCAGTGCCCAGGCCTGGCTGAAGAAGGGTGGTGAACTGGCAGCACCCAGACCCTGCCCAGCTGCCATCACTGCAGGAGCCAGATGCCCAGGGCCCAGCTGGCACCTCAGGCTTTTCATCTGAACTGGAGAGAATCCTTTGTTAGAACCAATAGGAATACACATTGTAGCAAATACCACTCAGGTTAATCCCCAGCTCACAACAATGGCCCCTCTTTGAGAACAGCCCCAACCACAGAGATACTCTGAAGTACAATGTCCTTGCAACTTAACCCTGACCTCTGGCCACTTCCTAGGTGACAACTGATCTAAGCTGGACCAACTTTTGAAACTTGGAGAAAAACTGGTTAAACCTGTTACCTTTAAGGCCATGTCCGTACACTCCAGTTGCTGAGGCCTCCATGGACTGTGGGTTTGCGGGAAAGGTTCGCTGCCGCTTCCAGGCCTGTGTCCGGCCATGGTAAGGACTCTGGAGCTCTTCAGGACCCAGCCCTCAGCCTGTCCTCAGGCTCCCCAGCTCATCCACCGGCCCAGAGGCTGGAAGGCCTAGAGGGCCCCGGGGAGAAGGCTTTAATCTGCACTCTCTGCCGCAAGGACCACTGGGAGGCTGACTGTTGGCCACGCTCAAGGTCTCCTGATAACAATTACAGACTAACGGCTGCATGTTCGCGCCACTCCTGTTACATAAGTACTCAATAAACACATATCTATTGTTATTGCAATGCAGAATGTCTGGTCATCATAGCTACCAAAAGATTCCAAACATTTAGCTGATTTAATCCCCAACTCTGGTCAAGAAAACCCCTTTTTGTAAGCCTTCATTTCACAAGCTGAGACATGATTTAATGGGCTTCCAAAACATGGAAGCGTTCCAAGCACAGGTGGTGGTGAGCAGCTGTTTTCCATCTCGCTGAGGACCAGCTGAGAGTCTTAAAGAGCCACATGAGCAATTTGGGTATAAAGTACTAGGAATACCTTCCTAATGTTTGAGAGTGTGAAACTCTACACTGAAACCTCAAGAGAAGCCATGGAATCCTCCTCTCTAGAGATTCTTTAAAAATGGGACACTGAATCGGCTCTAAGTTGGATAAAGACCAGAAAAGCATCTCACATTAAAATAACAAACAGTTTGCATGGGTCAGTCAAGTTTGAGTTACACTGCTATTGACTTAGTTCCCTTGAAGTACCATTACCTAGAGATATATATAAAAGGAAAGAGTATGGCAAGCAGATTCGTCTACTAAGTGAGACTGCAATGAAAACTGTTGAACATGCTCTAAATCCTCATTCAAAATAACTTTAAATCTCATTAAGAAATCATTTCTGAAGGATCTGAATGAATGGTACCTGGTATAAGTACTTCATGAGAGAAGGCAGTGTTGGGGGTCTTGTTTGAGGCAAACTCAGGAAAGTACCTAACATCCTATTATATTTAGGCCACACCATATGCAATTTCCAGCTTAAGATGGCAAAAACAAGAGGGGAAAAGGCACTTCCATTTCACTCTCTTGGCTGAGAAAGTGACAGAAAAACCCCTGTGAGTGGGGAGACCCAAATTACACACCTATTAGTCTTTCCAAGATCAGGAGTATTTTACATATTTCCTCTTGGGAAGAAAATATTCTGATTTTAGTGAAGAGGTGGAGGCAGTCTTGCTATTCTTGGTGGCTCAGAGGAAGAAATCAAAAAGAAAGGTGATTTCTAGGGTAAAAAAAAAAAAAGCTAGCAGAGGCTTTGATCCTGAGCAACCTGAAGCTTGAGTTAGGACCGAAAGAGGAGGCTGTATAGGTGACTGAGGAAGCAAGGCTTGTTTGCAGTTTTATAGCCACATAAGTGGATTAGACAGAAGGCAGGAATGGTGATATGTGATAAAGACACTTAAATGGAATTTAACGGTTTATTCTCTTCCAAATTACTGAACATTAGGTTTAAATGTTTCCATATAAATATTAAATTATATGTATATAGCAGGATTACAAATTTGCACATTACCACTCTGTTTTTTAAGGAAAATGTAGCTTCTTTATTTCCTATAACTATTCTTCCTCCAAGTTCACACCCTATTGAGGAGTGTGGGGCAAAAACAAACTTGCCAATTAACAATATCTCAGTCTCTTCCCTTTTAAAGAGTGTCTTTGGGTAAGTCTTTTTTTAAAAGAGAGAAAGATCTATTTATTTCTTCTCTCCAAAATGAGAAAGAAGGTCTGTGGCTGACACAGCCAGCCCCTCTCCTTGCAGGTGGCTGATTCAGTCCTGACTTGGCATCTGCTGGGGCACAACGGGTCCCTTGTGACCTTTGGTGCACAATCATTGCCTGCAAGAGTCCCATGTGCACCAGGTTGCAGGGACCCAGAGGCTCTGCCTCAGACCATGGTCATCCCCAAGGGCAGGATGCTACAGCTCCCAAGCCAAAGCCAGCTTCTCCTGGGCCTGCAGAGGCCTGCAGCCCCCCAGGAGCTGTAGATGAGGAAACAGGCCACAAGCCCCAGTGTTCTCAGGCTCCCTGTTCCTGGCAGCATATTTCTAGCACAGCCTGTTCTATATCCCCAAGCTTTTACCTATATAGGAGGGAAAAAATATCTTGTTCTTACAGCTGCATTTGCTTTGTTTCACCAAAACTGGTTTTAACCACTAGAGCTCTAAAACAATCATGACCTTTAGCAACCTCACCACCATCACCACCACTAATAAAAGCTGATAAACGACTATGACCTCCAAGAGACCCCAGTTCATCAGACCCTTACTGCACTCAACTAAGGGGTCCTTCCTGACCAATGAACAGCAGGACTTGTTTTAACCAACCACACACCAATGAATGGATGCATTCTGACTTCGCTGGAGTACAAGCTTCCAAACATGAAATAGCATAAGTGCCACGGCCTTTCCACTGCATAAAACCTTCTGATCTTCCCGTCAGAAAATGTGTCCACTACTCCACGCACTACTTCCTTTGCCTGGAAAGTAACCAAGCTCAAGGCCTACTTTGTTGACACTGTAGTCACTGGTTTTCCATGAATAATCCCAACAGGAGGCGGAAGTGAAAAAACACAGGCATCTTTGCCTTCCTCTTAGGTCCTCACTCTCTTCCTCTAAAGTGCTTCTTTTTATGAGACAGGACTTCCCCTATGTCATTGTTCCTGGGGGCACTAAGCCACGTGGCCTAACATTGGTGGCAGCTGGGATGCATGGGGAGAAACCAGCTTAGTCATAAGATCACCTATCAAAAAGTAATTTTAATTTATTCTTTCCATTACACACCTGCATCAAGAAGGAAAAATCTCATACAGATGGCCTACAGGCACATGAAAGGATTCTCAACATCACTAATTATCAAAGAAATGCAAATCAAAACTGCAATGAGGTATCACCTCATAATGGGTGACCACCATTACATGTCACCATACAGGTCACAGCCACCATTAAAAATCCTACAAACAACCAAAACTAGAGAGGGTGTGGAGAAAAGGGAACCCACCTACACTGTTGATGGGAATGTAAGTTGATGCAACCACTACGGAAAACAGTATAGAGGTTCCTCAAAAAACTAAAAATAGAGTTGCCATATGATCCTGCAATCCTGGGCATATATCCAAAGAAAACTATAATTCAAAAAGATTCCTGCACCCCAGTGTTCACTATTTACAATAGCCAAGACATAGAAACAATGTAAATGAATGAATAAGGAAGACGTGGTACATATATACAATGGAACATGCTTCAGCCATAAAAAGGAACAAAATAATGCCACTTGGAATAACATGGATAGACCTAGAGATTATCATACTAAGTGAAGTAAATCAGAAAAAGAAATACGATAGGATATCACTTATATGTGGAATTTAAAATATAACACAAATGAACTTATCTGTGAAAGAGAAACAGACTCACAAACATAGAGAACAGACTCGTCATTGCCAAGGGGGAAGTGGATTCGAAGTTTGGGATTAGCAGATGCAAGCTATTATACAGAGAATGGATAAACAACACAGGGAATTCAATATCCTGTGATAAACTATACAGAAAAGAATATGAAAAAGAATGAGTGTGTGTAAACACACACACATGTATATAACTGAATCACTCTGCTGTATACTAGAAATTAACACAACATTGTAAATCAACTATTCAGTTCAGTTCAGTCACTCAGTCGTGTCCAACTCTTTGCGACCCCATGAATTGCAGCACGCCAGGCCTCCCTGTCCATCACCATCTCCCGGAGTTCACTCAGACTCACGTCCATCGAGTCTGTGATGCCATCCAGCCATCTTATCCTCTGTCGTCCCCTTCTCCTCCTGCCCCCAATCCCTCCCAGCATCAGAGTCTTTTCCAATGAGTCAACTCTTCGCATCAGGTGGCCAAAGTACTGGAGTTTCAGCTTCAGCATCATTCCCTCCAAAGAAATCCCAGGGTTGATCTCCTTCAGAGTGGACTGGTTGGATCTCCTTGCAGTCCAAGGGACTCTCAAGAGTCTTCTCCAACACCACAGTTCAAAAGCATCAATTCTTCGGTGCTCAGCCTTCTTCACAGTCCAACTCTCACATCCATACATGACTACCGGAAAAACCATAGCCTTGACTAGATGGACCTTAGTTGGCAAAGTAATGTCTCTGCTTTTGAATATACTATCTAGGTTGGTCATAAGTTTTCTTCCAAGGAGTAAGCGTCTTTTAATTTCATGGCTCAGTGGCCACAGGACTGGAAAAGGTCGGTTTTCATTACAGTTCCAAAGAAAGGCAATGCCAAAGAATGCTCAAACTACCGCACAATTGCACTTATCTCACATGCTAGTAAAGTAATGCTCAAAATTCTCCAAGCCAGACTTCAGCAATACGTGAACCATGAACTCCCTGATGTTCAAGCTGGTTTTAGAAAAGGCAGAGGAACCAGAGATCAAATTGCCAACATCCACTGGATCACAGAAAAAGCAAGAGAGTTCCAGAAAAACATCTATTGCTGCTTTATTGACTATGCCAAAGACTTTGACTGTATGGATCACAATAAACTGTGGAAAATTCTGAAAGAGATGGGAATACCAGACCACCTAACCTGCCTCTGGAGAAATCTGTATGCAGGTCAGGAAGCAACAGTTAGAACTGGACATGGAACAACAGACTGGTTCCAAATAGGAAAAGAAGTATGTCAAGGCTGTATATTGTCACCCTGCTTATTTAACTTCTATGCAGAGTACATCATGAGAAATGCTGGACTGGAAGAAGCACAAGCTGGAATCAAGATTGCCGGGAGAAATATCAATAACCTCAGATATGCAGATGACACCACTCTTATGGCAGAAAGTGAAGAGGAGCTAAAAAGCCTCTTAATGAAAGTGAAAGAGGAGAGCAAAAAAGTTGGCTTAAAGCTCAACATTCAGAAAATGAAGATCATGGCATCTGGTCCCATCACTTCATGGGAAATAGATGGGGAAACAGTAAGAAACAGTGTCAGACTTTATTTTTGGGGGCTCCAAAATCACTGCAGATGGTGACTGCAGCCATGAAATCAACTATACTTCAATAAAATTTTTAAGTGAATAAAAATCCAGTTTAGTCTGGTAGGAAACAAGATTAACACAATTTTACTTATTAGATTGTACATTAATAATTGTTTAGAAATACACACATTAAATGTGTAGCATGTACTAGGTACTTTTTCAAGAGTACTCAATCCTTGCACTGCCGTATGTGATGCCTCGTGTGCTGAGTCGTGTCCAGCTCTTTGCAACCCCATGGACTGCAGCTTCTCAGGCTCCTCTCCTGGAGCCTGGAGTCCATGGAGATTCTCCAAGCAAGAATACTGGAGTGGGTTGCCATCCCCTCCTCCAGGGTCCTATCTGGTAGTACTATTATAATTACTATTGTAATTATAATAATTGCAATAGTCATTATTATCCTCATTTTATAGAAGAGGGAATTGAAGACAAGAACAATTAGATAACCCTGTCCAAGATTACAAGGTGAACTGTGGGTGAGCCAGGATTCAAGTCTAAACAATTTGGTGCCTCTGAAACTCACACTACTGACACTGTGCCGCCACTGGGTGTCAGCACATCAAACTGAAGGGGCTGCAGTCTTCAGGAAGCCGAGGAACAGCACTCACCAAGGGCCTTCTAGATGCAAAACACTTACACGTACATTTCCTAATTTAATCTGAGAGATGAATAAACTTCTTAGAGGACAGAATGTGCAACATTTAGTTAATGGAGTAACTAATTTTCATGAGAGGCAGGTTTGTTCATTTTTTTTTAATTGTAAAAATAACGGTAGACAAGTTAAGAGGATCAGTCCCTAGATTCTTCATTAATTAAGGGCTTTTTCCAGCTGTCTGCACCTTATCACCCAATGAAACCATTTTTAGAAAGACCTCAGGGAAGAGACTGAGTACGCAGTCTCAGTACGCAATGTGTACTCTCTCTCTGCAAAAATCAGCCATAGACGAGCATCTGCTATAAAATTATTTGCTTTAATCGCTATCAACATCAGAACTGTAGTACATTAAAGTACAAAACCTGTATGTACAATTACACATACAAAGAAATGTTCTTTGTGAGGAGCAATTTTCAACAAATCTGACAAACAGCAAGAGTCATTCCTACTGGGGGTTTGAAAGGAGAAATGGAAATTTCCGAGATGGCCCCCTCCTCCCTCGGGCTCCTCTGACCCTCTGAACAGCAATTTGCAAAGGCCTGAGGGAGGAAGGGAAGTATTAACAATCTCAGACACTCAATTCTCCTCTTATGGAAGGGGTGAATTTTTAGGGAACATTTTCCGTCCTTTATTACACTGATGTTTCATCCATTTGCATCATTAGGTTCAGTAGTTACCATGACAATATGATGCCTACAGCAATCTAACTTGATAGCCAGATGCCAGAATGTGAAAAAATAGGACCAGCTAAGAAAGTGAGAGAAATATAATTAATCTGAACCACATTAAAAAAAAAAATGTGCACAAACCAAAACCAAGAAGGAAACTGCCGAAATGTCACCCAAGAGAGAATGATGACAGGAAACAACGATTGAGTTTCCAAGATTCAAAACTCCTTCGCTAATGAGAGCCATGAATTGGTCTGTAACTAAGGCTGTGGAAGGAGTCAAGTTAATCTAGAATATTGCTCTGAGTGCCTCTTCCCCAGTAACTGCTGCTGCGGAGTCCCGTGCTGTTATCTTCAATTCCCGCAGAGGAATTCTTACGCCCTGATTTTTCCAAGGATCTACAGCCGCGTCCTTAATGCTGCTACCATGGCATTCCACTCCCCTCCAGACTGATGATATACCCAGCTTTTCCACCTGAAGAAGTCATTTCCACCATCACTGTGAAGCTAATCTTAAGAGATTGAACTGAGCTATGTCCTGGGAGACCCTGTCCCCTTGCTTTCTCCATACCCAGTGGAAGCAACTGGCTAGCACAACCCTCTTTGGGGCCCAAATATGGCAGAGGGGCTGGGAAATTAAGAAACAAGAGCAACATAACAGTTGTGCTTCAGGGAGACCAGCCTGGGATGGGTGGTCCTTCTCATCATGACTGGGTTGGATAGCGGCGCTGAGCTAGGCGATTTGCCCGGTTCAGGCTGGTAACCGTGGAGAGCTGGAAAAAGACAAGCACAGCACGAGGTTATAACCCCAAGCATGACTCCGCCGAGGGCTGACTGGCTGTATTGAGCTTATGCATCCTGAAAGTCTAGAATGCTTCAGGAGCATTTGGCTTCCCATGTGGTATTCTCATTATTCTCTTTCACACAACACCTTTACCTCTTAAATAAGGAGAAAGAAACTTGATTTTATAAAGAAGAGAAGTCAATAACACATCCAAGCAAGCAGTCTGCCTCAGATCATGCAGAAGCAGGGAGTTTAGTTTCAGCCAAAGTTTGCATTGATCCCCTCACCCTCAGGACACTGCTCTGGTGCAGCCACACAATTAACACCAACACAAATTGTCTCTCTTGAGGCTTATGAAAGGTCAAGAGCAATATTAATAATAGTGACACTGACTGAGCATTTTCAGGCTGCCTGATTTAATCCTCTCAACTATCCAGTGAGGTAGTTACAACTAACCCCATTTTACAGATGCAGAAACTGAGGCTTACAGAGGTTAGTCATTGCTGAAGAACTCAGGCATAGTAAGTTGTTATCAGTAAGTTATAAACCAGGGTCTCCTTCACTCAGAACCCATGCTCCAAACCCCTCTCCCTCAGGACCTCCTTACCTGGGGAACCTGAGATGGGTTGTAGAGAGGAACACTCCCTTTCACAGGGGGTGGGGGAGGCAGAACACCAGCGTTGAAGTAGAGCTCAGTGGAAACACCCTGTGATGGAAAATAATAGAAAATCCTCTTAGTCACCTCTTCCTGGATTCTAGACTGTAAGGGCCTTCCCTGAGAATCAACTTTGGTCAAGCGACGCAGTCCCTGGTGATGCAGTGGATGGGAACCCACCTGCCAATGCAGGGGACGCAGGTTCCATCCCTGCTTCAGGGAGACTTCACATGCAGCTAAGCCTGGGCGCCACATCGACTGAGCCTACATGCCTAGAGCGTGTGCTCTGCGAGAAGAGAAGCCACTGCAACCAGAGAGAGACCCACTCACTGCAACCAAAGAAAGCCCACGTAGTAGCAAAGACCCAGCAGAGTCAAAATAAACAAATAATAAATAAAGTTTAAAAACTTTTAAAGAAAGATGCACCTGTGATAGAGCTCAGGGAATCCTGAGCAAACAAACAGTTTGCTCAAACAAACAGTTCCAATGGGGACAGCCACCCTAGGGGCCTGGGGGAGCTTTGCAGAGGCTCAGGTGCTGCTGTGTGAGAAGAAAAGGCCACAAAAAATGTACTAATAGCATCATAAAAAGCAACCTCATATTCCTTGAAAAGCCTAAAATACTACAAGAGTGCCATAACCAGGCCCCAAGAAATAAAATTGTTTTCCTAGCAATTGGCATGAAATCCATACTGGACAATTTGTTAAGGCTTTATCACAATCCTTGCAAGGGTTACTGGTGAACTCTAGCTCCTACTGGAAACAGGGAAAGAGGACATTCCCTTTTTTCATTTCTTCTTTTTTTTTTTTTTTTTTTTGGCTGTGCCTTGTGACATGTGGGATCTGGGTTCCTCAACCAGGGATTGAACCTGTGCCCCCTGCACTGGAAGCACAGAGTCTTAACCACTGGACTCCAGGGAAGTCCCAAGGCCACTCTCTAGACATCACGTAAGGAAGCAGTAGTGGGCTAACTCATGTTCCTGCCCCAGACCTCTTGTCGTGAAGTCCTAACCCAGAACCTCAGAATGTATTCAGAGACAGGGTCTTTCAAGAGGTGATTAACTACTGCACAGCTCAGGGAACTGTATTTGGTGCTCCATGGTGACCTAAATGGGAAGGAAATCCAAAAAAAGAGCAGAGATATGTATACTTATGGCTGATTCACACTGCTGTACAGCAGAAACCAG
This sequence comes from Capricornis sumatraensis, assembly GCF_032405125.1. Lineage (NCBI taxonomy): Eukaryota > Metazoa > Chordata > Mammalia > Artiodactyla > Bovidae > Capricornis > Capricornis sumatraensis. Next base: position 66,591,861 of record NC_091082.1, read on the forward strand.
CACACCACTGTAAAGCTATCCAGGCAAGAATAATGGAATGGCTGGCCATTCCCTTCTCCACGGGATCTTCCTGACCCAGGGACCAAACCCTCATTTCCTGCATTACAGGCAGATTCTTTACAATCTGAGCCATGAGAGAAGCCCCATACTCAATAAAATTAATTTTTTTAAAGTGATTAGAGTGGGCCCTAACCCATTATGACCGGTGTTCTTGTAAGAAGGGGAAATTTGGACATAGACACACACCAGGGAAAGACCACATAAAGACGCAGGGAGAACACGGCCATCTACAAGCCTGGGAGAAACCTCCTCTGCAGACACCTCCATCTCAGCTCTCCAGCCTCCAGAGCTGCGAGGAGATACTCTGGTGTTTAAACGGCACAGTCTACGACACCTTGTTCTGGCAGCCCTAGCAAACTACTACAGAGGCTTTCTCCATACTCTCCACGAGTCAGGCCCTCACAGGGCAGCACCTCCAGCCCCCATGAAAGTTCAGTTCACACACAGGTGGGCTGCTCACCTCAGGTCCCGACAAGCCTCCACTCCCCGGGCCCTCAGCTGTCCCCGCACCAGACGCTGACCCTCGGCCTTCATCTCCACCTAGGAAGCAGTGCATCGGGGGTGTTCCAGCTTCCCAGGACAGAGGAGTCCCCACTCCCAGAAGGCTCCCCCATCCCCCCTGGAAACTGCAGAGAGGACCACAGCGGGCCCAGAGGATAGGAAGCTGGCATACCTGTGTCCCTGGAGAAGGCACTGGCACCCAGCAGAGACTGGGGATCTGGGGCAGGTGTCAGTGAGAGGCTTGGGCTGGGCTGAGGTGGAGACGCTGCCCTGGGCATCTCCTGCTTAGTGGAGAAAGGAGGGTGGCGCTGATGGTCCACACGTCCGTGCCACCTGCTTGCATTCCTGCAGCACCCACACGGTGGCCTCCACCCTCAACCAGGGCTGGCCTCCTCTTCAGCACACTCCATTCTCTTCATACCACTGCTCTGCTCAATAAGCCAAGTCACTGCCGGCTCTCGAAAGTTAAAATTCTACATCCTAACTTTTAAGGCCTTTCATCATCTGCCTCTCCCCTCACTGGACCAATCTGTCTCCCACAACCTCCCATCACAAGACCAGTTTCATCCAGACCAGGGTGGAGAGGCTACCTCCAGGCCCTCCTGGAGCTGAGGAAACTTCCTCAGAAGGGGCCACAGGAGAGGGAGCTTCCCTGCCCAGCCCCCTGCAACCTTCCACCCAAGGTTACCTCAGAATCCGAGCTGTCAGACGAGTCTTCGTCTCCAGAGGGGGATGCGTTGTGGGTGGGCTTCGAGCGGAACCAGCTGAACCAGCCAAACCTTGAGCTCTGGAAGAGAGATGGGGAGTTCTGTGGTCTGCAGGGTGGAGATTAACCCCCCCTCACTGTGACGGTGGTGAGACAGGAGAGGAGGGGACCCCACAAGAGCCCAGCTCCCCAGCTCTGCACCACCAACCGGTAAGAAAAACATCCCTCCACCTTTGCGTTCTCCTTCACGTTTCCGAGCTTTTCTCTCTGGACGGTATTTTGGGAAGATTTTGTATCTGCCTCCTCGGAGGACTCCTCCCCATCCTCCTTGACTGATACAGTGGGACTCTCGGAAATACTTCGAGCTCTGGGAATCAGTGGCACCTGGAATTAGAGAAAAGAGAAGTAACAGCTTTATAGCACTTGACAGGTTACAAAGGCACATTCACGTGAATTCCCTCAGCTGACCTGCTCAATAGATCAGCGGGATAGCCTTACAGGATCTAATATGACTGATGGGGAACCACGATTTAGCCCCAAGGAATAACTTGCTGAAGGTCTCAGGACAAGGGTAGAGCCCAGTCTCAATCTTCAGATCATCCTTAATCCTACAGGGTTTTGGCCACTGTGCTACTAGTCCCTAGGAGCATCAGGTTTCCAGCACTATGCCAAGGCCTGGAGCAGGGGTATGGAATGCTTCCACTGGAGATGAAGAGAGCCAGGAAACACCCTTCAGGGAACCTCTAAATGCAAACATCAGGGAAGGTTGACAACCACCGAATCGAACTCATCCCAGACCTTACTTCCTAGCTGACTTGCTCAAGATGAACTGTGAGCAGCTGTACCGGGGGAAGTAAAATACACCCACATCCCTGTGTATTAATTTTGTGTGTGTGGTAGAATATATCGGGTTGCCCAAAAAGTTCGCTCAGGTTTGTCTGTAACACCTTACGGAAAAATCCAAATAACTTTTTGGCCAACCCAATACATTTCCTACAGTTTACCCATTTAACCACTTAAAGTGTACAGTTCAGTGTATTAGAATATTCATGATGTTGCATAACCATCACCGCTTTCCATTTTCAGAAATTTTCATTAACCTCAACAGAAACTCTGTTCCCATTAAAACTAACTCCCCATTTTTCCTTCTTCCCTCTGGCCCCTGAGAACCTCTACGCTTTCTGTCTCTATGAGTTTGCCTATTCTAGATGGCTTGTATAAGTGGAACCATACAGTATTTGTCCTTTTGTGCTGTATTTACAATTTGTACCCTCAGAAAAAGATAATTGGTATAACCTTTAGAAAAAACACTTTTGCAAATACAGAAAAAGTTTCATTTTTTATTCTAATGAGTATAGAACTTACTGTGTACCAAGTAGTATTCTGAGCATTTTATATACAGTGAGTCATCTAATCCTTACAACTATCCTGTTAGGTAGGTACTGTTATTATCATCCCATTTAACATGAGAGAAAACTAACACACAGAAAAGCAACCTGTATAAGATCACACAGCTAGTTAAGGGCAGAGCAAGGATTCAAACCCAAGCTGTCTGACTTTCCTTCTAGGAATTTCTCTCCTAATTGAGTAATTCAAGAAAAACACAAGGATTATATGTTAGAATGTCCATCACTGTGTTTTACATATGAAGGGAAGGGAAGGGAGGAGTAAGGAGAAAGAGTAGAAAAGAAAAGGAAGAGAGAGACACTTGAAGTGCTTAACAAAGTAGTAAAGACGAATTAAAATCTGAGCTCCTTCCAGGGCCTACCAGGCCCTCTATAATCCTGCCTTTCTCTGTCTCTCTAGTCTGGCTTCTTAGCCCTCTCCTCAATTTTTTTTTTTTTTTCACTTTTTTGACCACACTGAACAGCTTGCAGGATCTTAGTTCTCCAATCAGGGACTGACCCCAAGCCCTCAGTAATGAAAGCACAAGCAAAGTCCTAACCACTGGACCATCACGGAGTTCCCTCGTCCCTCTCTAGATACAGCCCATACTCTCCCTCAGTTGTGCCAGGTCATCTTATTATAGGGTCTTTGCTCTTGCTATGCCCCCTGCCTTGAACACTTCTTCCCTGAATACTTACCTGGCTCATGCCCACCCTCCATGCTGAGCTCAGAGACGCACTGCCTCCCACACCATCTAAAGGAACATCCCTCAAGCGTACAGTGGTTTATTTGCAGTCGCCTCTACTGAACAGAAGCCCCATGAAGGTAGGCTTTGTCTAGTTCCCTATGTATCCCCAGCCTTGATAAGAGGACCAGGGACACTGCAGGATCTCCGTATTTGTGAATGAATAAACTCATGAGCAACGATGTTTCCATACAGTGAATTTATCACACCAAAACTAAAAATCATATTTAAGAATGACATGGAAAATATCATTTTATAGTGTTAAAAATAGAAAATAAAGCTTCATCTACCTATGTTTTCAACCATTTAAAAACACATGTATGTGTATAACAGGCTTCCCTGGTGGCTCAGACGGTAAAGCATCTGCCTGCAATGCGGGAGACCCGGGTTTGATTCCTGGGTCGGGAAGATCCCCTGGAGAAGGAAATGGCAATCCACTCTAGCACTCTTGCCTGGAAAATCCCATGGATGGAGGAGCCTGATAGGCTATAGTCCATGGGGTCGCAAAGACATGTATGTGTATATATATACACACTTATGCATGTGGGCTAAGTCGCTTCAGTCATGCCCGAATTTTTGCAACCCTATGGACTGTAGCCTGCCAGGCTCCTCTGTCCATTGAATTTTCCAGGCAAGAATACTGGAGTGGGTTGCCGTGCCCTCCTCCGGGCATCTTCCCAACCCGGGGATCTTCCCAAGCCAGTGATCAAACACTCATTGCTTAAGTCTCCTGCATGGGCAGGCGCGATCTTTAGCACTAGCACCACTGGGAAGCCCATACACACATCTATATATACACCCATATAGACGGCCTCCTTCACTCTTTGAAAGTTTGTATCATACAACTTTGCTTTTACCAAAGACTGACATTAGTACCTATTTTCACTAACAAACAAACAAACAAAAACCCAAAGAGGACTTTCACTTTTACCAAAAAAGTCAGAAAGCGAAAAAAGCATTCAGCATTTGTTTTGTAGGAGCCATTTTAGAGGCAGCTCGTATCCCAATCAGTGAGACTGGCCCCACCAAGCTCCTTTACCGGAAACTACACTCAGCATCTCACGTGGGTTTGAACCGTATCTGTGAGCATCTGTGCTTCATCTTGATTCATTTTGTGCATTGTGAGCAAGATGTGTACTGAGGTAATTGCTTCTTCCCTTCACTTCATTTAGACTTACAAAAGGTTTCATAGGAAGGCTCTGCTTTCAGATAGCATGAGAAATGTGTACATAGAAAAAATATAAGACGAAAATAAACTATTTGGCTATGAGATTCTGAGTGATGGCTGTTTGACACTTTACATGACATTTTCTGTTTTTCAGATTTTGTATAACAATAAAGCACTAATTTAGGGGGAAAAAACATGTTTTAAGGTCTGTAGCTTAGTTACTACTCAAGACAGTTCTATGACATCACTTCCAACCAGGCAAAGCTAGAGAGTATCTTAAATTTGGACCAGCAATGCCTGTTACTAGTGGAGGGACTCATTCACTCAACAGCTGAATAGACGATTAACTAGACATGGTTACCTCCAAGACCTGAAGAGAAGAGACACAGCTGCCATAGGTCCTTCTCAGAAATAGAGCAAGGTAAAAATGTTAAAGATAGAAATATCAAGAGTCTTCTCTGATGGCGCAGAGCACAGCAAGTGTTCAGTGCATCAGTAAGAAGAGGGCATTGGAGGGGGCTGATGTGCAAGACCAGAGGCAAACCCAGTCCTGCCCCCATGGACACAGGTTGGCAGGAGTGAAATGAACAAGAACGAGCCTCCTCTCCACCTCTCGGGATCCAGTGTAGAAAGAAGCAAGGGGCAATGTGGAAGGAAGGGCTGGTGCAGGGCACAGGAAGGTGCCTGCATGTGGCTCAGCAACTGGGGCAGCTGGAGGGAATCTACAGCTCAGAGTGGGTGCTGTCTTCTGGGGACTCTGTCCTCTCACCTGGGGTCTGGAAACAGCCTTCTGCCCACCAGGATGCTGGAGGGTTTCTGGAGACACTGTGTTCTCTCCTATGGCATAAAACACAACAGAAATCAGGATGTGAAGTTGGGTCTTTCCCTTCTCTCCTGAAGAAGGGTAATGGGAACACAGCCAGCTTTCCTAATTGCCAAGTGGCCAGAGCTCTGGGCACATAGCCCCCAGTGGATCAGAATAAATATGAGGTCCATTTGCACAAGCCTCTCAATTCCGGCCACCCCAGAACATGCCACTCACCCAACCTCCACCCCAAACCAAGATCACTCCACGAGAACCCTGAAATGAGAGCCAAGTCAGGCTGGGTCACAGGGATCCTCCCAGGCATCCCCTCCATGAGAGCCTCCCATCTTGGATGGGCCCTTGTCTTGGAAGGCCTAAGATCTGGCCCTTCCGCTTGGCTTCCTGCACTTCCCTGGCATCACTCGGCACTGCTCACCCACACTCGGCACCTGTTGTCCAAGATCTGACGGGACAAGACAGAAGCACGCGCCTCTGCCTGCAGCCCCTGACACAGATGACTTCAGAAAGAGGCCTTGGCCTAAACTGCAGCTGGAGGCACAAGTGGCCCTGTCTTGCCTTCTATGCCTCTCTCCTGGAAACTACGGAATCCAAAAGGAGGGCCAGAGCAGCTGCTGGAGGCTGTGCTGTGTTTGTCCCAGCAGAGAGCGGGGCTGGAATGGGAGAGAGCCGTCTCCCTCGGATGAACGCGAAGTTACCAGCCCAGGTCTGACACCCGGAAGCCCTCAATCACGTGCACACCCACCACCCAGGGCTTCACAAGCTCCCACCCCACATCCCACACTGGCCCCTGCACCGCCCTCCTCTGCTTGCTCCCCTCCACACCTCCCACCCAAGGCTCGCTGCCTTGCTGGCAGCTCTTACCAGGGGCCAGGTGTATCTGCTGGGCTTCCTCCCAAGCTGTTCCTCCGGGAGCCTCTGTCACTGCCACACTGCCAATGGGCCCCAGCAGATGGGTCTCAGGAACCGAGTAGAGAGGCACTGGGACCCCCATCTGCCCAGAACCGCCACCTGTTGGGTAGGAGCCGGGCTGCTGTGGGCTGAGCTGGGCCGGGCCCGACTGCTCCAGAGTTGGCCACAGAGCTGAGTGGTCACCATTGGCTTCTGAGTTGCCTTGAGGTCCAGAAAGACCCTGATAGAAAGTGTTTTCTAAGGACACAGGACAAAGAAGAAGAGGTGAGACCTGTAATGTGGCCTTTGTGTGGACTAACCAGGAACAAGCCTGCTCTTTGGAAAGCAGTGACGAGGACAGGCCAGTTGATGTGGCCACCATCAATGGGACAAGTATAACACAGCAGCGATTGTAACACCTTCCACCGCTTATGACTTAGAGTTTTCAAAACTATCTCCCTCACAGCTTGTATGATCTCTCAGCCTTTTAAACCAGGGGGTTGGGATGGCAGAAATGACCATTTAGTCTAACTCCACACTTTTTAGCTTTTGGATAAACTTTTTTTTATGGATTTACTAATGGACTGGGGTACTTGACATTTAGAAAGTTTCAATGTAAAACCCAAATCAGACTACAGAAATGATGGCTTTGTTTTGAAAGATAAGAGCTTTGGCCCAGGAAGGGGACTTGGTGACATCCTTTCTGGCTCCACTGTGTTGCTGACGAGACAGACCAAGGTGTGGACTGTGGACGTGGACAATGGTTGGCCCAAATTATGGGACCAGTGAGGTAGGCTGACCTACCCGCTTGATAGGGCAGCAGGAGACACGGCTGTTTGCCAGGGGAAGTGACCACTCAGGAGCACCCAGCCTGCTCTCCTACATCCCTCTCCCCTCACCGATTCTGGGGCACAGCAGCAAAGCCGGGATACAGAGACCAAGGCCTGCCCATCCTTGCTATCCCCTTAATCATCCCTAAAGGAGGTACAAAAGGCTGGGAACCAGCCAGAAGCAAAGCTGTGAGACCCCTGTCCTCACCCCACCAGTGAGTGCTATTTGGGGAAACAGCATGGAGTTAACTGGGATAATAATGTCTGCCCAGCGCAACAACTGAAGCATCCTAAGGGAAAAGGAGGGATCTGCTGAAAACACTTTGAAGCCTATTTCACGTATGCGGCAACTGATGCTCAAACAGCATAGGCGCTTCCGATGTACCCCCCACTAACGTGAAATACAGGTGATCCACCACCTCGGGCGCCAAGAAATGCATCCACCCAGGAGCTGGTACTGACACAAGCGAGGCAACTATGTAACGACTCAGCAACAACAAGATTAAAGCCTGAGTGTGAAACAAAACCTCTAGCAATGCGGAAACAGAAGTGCCAGGGAAGGCTGTGGCCGGCGGGGCTGTGTAGAGAGAAGCCTGGACCACAGGTCAGACTGACACAGGCGAGGAAGGCACTCCAGGCAACGAAGCGGGAAAGTTTTTTGTTAGGTTATCTCCTATAATCAGATCCCAAGAGTCGGTTATTTACACACTCAGTTCATTAGTTTAGGTACCTGGAGTTTTTCCGGCTTCTGAAATAACCACTTGAGCAGACTGAGGACCCCCAACATCTCCTGCTTCCTTTCGCTATTAAGATAAAGTAAAATCCTCTTAGGTGACACAAAGGAAAACAAAAATAGGAAACATGATTTGAAATGAAGTCAAGACACTTCGGCAGTGACGAGGTAAGGGAGCCTCAGGTGAATGTGGGGGCTGTGAGGGGTTGGGGGTGGGGGGCCCACGGGTCTTCCTACCTCCCAGCTCTGCTCGGAGACAGCAGGCAGAGGCCAGGGCATCCTCCTCTCCCAGAGGAAGGGGCAAGAAGAGGGAACTAAACCACGGGCCCCAGGGCCCAAAGCACACGGGGGAAGCAAGGGCCACGTGTGTCTAAAAAAAAAAAAAAAAAATCCACCTGCCCCTTTCTCAGAGACAGAGGAAGAAAGGAGATGGAGGAGGCCTTGTTCCAATTACTGTGACAATTACTACCAGCTGCTTTTGCAATTGTCAGAATAAAAAAAAAAAAAAAAGGAAAGGTCCGGAAGTCTTTTAAGCATTTGCTCTACATTACATGAAAGTGGCACCGGGCCACCGTGAGCCACTGTTCCTCACAGAGACGGAAGCTTTGATGGTCATTCAGAGAAGGGTGGCCGGGTGACTCGGGAGAGGGTCCCACTGTCTCACAGGGGAACACAGGAAAATGTCTCCCCCCGGGAGGGGAGCGCGTTAGCGGAAGCTGAGTGCTACCCCCTCCCCCACCAGGCTGTGCTTCCCTGGGGACAGAGGACACCACGGCCCTCCATGGTTTTGGGGACTTGCTGAGGTCAGTGCCTGCCTACGCTGTGTCTAGAGGACCACCCGCCCCCTCACCTGCAGCTCCCTGTGGTGCCCCCGAAGGTGCACCAGCCAGTCCGGCTCCAGGTCCCTGTCTCCTCGGTGGCGGTGGCGTTCTAAAACCAGAGGATCTGACAGCTTCAGTCTCTCTGCCAGCTGTGCCCAGATGGTAAGAGAGAGAAAAGGAGGGAGAGAAGTAGGAGAAATGGCAGTAAGAAAAAAGGAAGCCTTTGCTCACTTGTAAATCAGATTACAAAGAACTGCCAAATAGCAAATTCAGCAGATACCTTCCTCAAATCGCAACATAAACAGTTAAACCATCCTGGTGTTAGATACTAAATAAAATACGAGGAGAAACTGCTACTCTGCTCTACGTCTCTGCAAAGCTGTTCTCAGGAGCAGTGCTTCTCAAACTTCAGAGCTGGTAGGAACCACCCGGGATTTTGTTAAAATGCTAATTCCGATCCCAGAAGTCTGTGGGGCCTGAGATCAGGCATTGCTAACAAGCCCATGTTGCCGGTCGAAGGACTGCTTATGTTGCAAGATTATTCAGTCATTGCTTTTCTGGTGGCTCAGTGGTAAAGAATCTGCCTGCCAATGCAGGAGGCGCAGGTTTGATCCCTGGGTCAGGAAGATCCCCTGGAGGGGAGAATGGCAACCCACTCCAGTATCCTTGCCTGGGAAATCGCATGGACAGAGGAGCCTTGATGGGGTCGCAAACAGTAGGACACAACTCAGTGACTAAAAAACAACAATAACATCCCATCGTAAAGTCCCCAAACTTTGTGACTCCTCCCTTCTGTCTCCTGAGCTGCCTACAACCATCATCCTGTTGGCAGGAATTTGCCATTAAGGGCACTCAGTAGCACAGATTTTACTGGCTACAGAATCCAACACTTGGGCCTCATTTAAAGCAAAGCAAAAAGTGATGGTAGGCTGCCTTTTTACTCTCAGCTAATGGATTTTTCTTCAATTAATTGGAACAACTATTTGCCTGATTGTTTTCTTTCCCAGGAACTGAAAGTTGATGTTTTTGTTTTCTCTTTTTTGAATGTATCTCACATGTGATAAAATATTCCATGCATTTAAAAGCATTTTAATAAGGATCATTTCCCATTTTAATCACTAAAATATATTTTCTAAGCCCAGCTTTTATAATTAGGATGGTTTGCCATAACATGCATTTTTACTGTACCAAAAAAGCAGATGCAAGAATGACTTCCTTGCACAGCACACGCCTGGTTTCCAGTCCCCCTATTTCAAACCGACTCCCGCCCCCCGCCCCTCCCACCCATAGCATCCTTCTTTATGCAGTGTCAGGCCTCTGCTTATCACATTTGGGCATGCATATGTGGTCAAAGACAGCCAGGGGCTCCAATTTTATAGCATGTTCAAAAAAGATGAAATGGGGCTCTGAGCCGCTTTACAATAGCTTTCTCTGAACACTGAAGATAACACACCTGCAGAGAACCCTTTGAGAAGCTCACCTTGATGAGTTCCACTAATAGCACAGGGTGGCTGCTCTCTCCGTGGCTCAGGAGGGCTGTGCCAATGGCTTCGCAGTAATGCAAGGCCTGGGACGTGAGGCCATAATCTGCCAGACGGGAAGCATAAAGGAGCTTATACACCTGCGAAGAGGAGCAGGGCCAGAAAGAGAGAAGTGGAGATAAGACTTCTTGGAAGTCAGTGGACTGCCAACTTCCTCTAACTCTGGGTCCAAATATTAAAGAGGGCCTTGCAACATTTAGGGCATTCTATCTATGTATAGACACAGTTCCAAACCCAGCCTGCAGTTCCATCATTGCAGAGAATGGGGTGGAAGGCACATCAGCGGAGTCTCCCTAGGCACTGGTCACCATGGAAATGCACCAGCCTCTCCACTTCTTATCAGGCAGCCTGTATCTCTGGGAAGCCTGGTGTCTGGCAGAGGACCAGGTGCCAGGGGCACAGGTAAAAGAAGAAAAAAAATGCCTCTGGTGGAAGGGGCTTCAAGCCTAAGAGGGAGAGTACAGGCAGATACAGGTAAGGGTTCAGAGACACATGAGGGACAGAGCCAGATGGAGAACAGAGGGGCTGAGAATCAGACAGACCCAAGTTCAAACCCCAGCTCTATGCTGGTATGGAGCATGAAACTAGTTCACCCACCTCCTCTCCGCACCTTGGTTTCCTCGCTCTAATAGGGGGATGATACTACGATCTCCCCCTTGGTGGTTTCAAAGATTCAATGAGATAATCCATGTAAAGTCCCTAGAGCAAATGGCACCCAAGAGATGTGAGCCAATAGCATGTAACTCCTTGGAGCCTGCCTCACAGAATTAGAGATCACTCAGTTAGAGGAGCATAGCACAGTGCCCGGTGTGCAAAACTCATTCCCTAAAAACAGCGAATCTCACTGCTATCAGCCCAAAGACAGCTGAGAGGTGGGATGAGTACAGAAGAGACAGACTGAAGACCTGCGCAGACACAGAGGAGCCCGCTGGGCAGGGCTGCGCTGGGAAAGGCGGGCCTCCGGTCAGACCCTCACAGAAGATACCGACTGGGTCACGGCCCTATGGACAGTAATCCACTCATCTCCAGGCTTTGCTTTGTGTTTGGTGGTGGTGTGTGTGTGTGTGTGTGAAACCCTTACAGAAGATACTAACTGGGTCACGGCCCTATAGACAGTAATCCATTCATCTCCAAGGCTTTGTTTTGTGTTTGGTGGTGGTCTGCGTGTCTGTGTGTGTGTGTTGCCACCGGATACATTCTCACTACAATCACTGAAGAAGTCTCTGGGGATCAAAGGGGACACCAGGGCGTCCAGTAGAGAGGTTGACAGGTTAGAACCTGGACATGGATGCTGCCCACATACCTGCAGCCCTGAGAGGAAAAAGGAAGGACAGGGGCCAAAGGACAGAGCAGGGAGGAATTCCAGAGTTAAAGATGGAGGCATCTGAGAGAGATGGGAGCGGCAGGTCAGAGGACAGTAGGAATGTGAACAGCCGGGGGCCGCTCCGGGCAGGATGGCCGTGGAGCCAAGGAGAAGACGGAGCCATCTGGAGACAGAATATCGGAAGGAGCTGCAGACAAGAGCAGGGCCCAGGGGCGCCTGCCTGATTCTCCTTTGTCAGAAGGGAGGCAGGAGCCCGCCGCACAGAGGCTGCTGCCATGTTTTGCTTTCCTGTCTTAAAACGCAGACCTTGAGGGGACCTAGAAAGAAATCCTAACCCTTCCCACACTCCAGCTCATGAGGAAAAGCCCAGTGGATGACCGCCTGCCAGAGAGCAAGGCTGAGAATCCAGCCGCCCACAGCCATCAGATGCTGATAGGGCGTCGTGAGCATTCAGTTACCTGGAAAGAAGGGATGAAGGATCGGGGACGGCCCAGCATCTGACAGTACTCGAAGATTTCCGTCCTCTGGATAGCCTCAGTTGTTGCAAATTTCAAAAACTCTTGACTAAAACCAGGGAATAACAATAAAAGAGTTTGAGGTTGGGGCGGATGGGGGATGGATTTCACTCATAGATAGCCAAACACCAGCTGCATCCATTCAAGGCAGAGTTTCTGTCCTGGGCTGATCCCTGGGGCAGCTCCAAGAGAAGAAGGAGAATCTGTGCCCCCAAAGGCTCTGGGGGAAGGCGGGGCCAAGCGGGGGGCGGGGGGGAGTGGGGGCGGTTCCTGCCATCTTTCCTGAGGGTCACTTAAGGCAAGATGCTCTCATGCCCAGCTCAGAGGGGCACTGCATCCCCCCTGTAAGCATGCTGAGCACCAGCCTGAGTGCCCTGAGAGCCCAGAGGGGGTGTCTGGGAGAGGTCACCCCAGCCTGAGCAGAAGAGCAGGAAAGAGGGAGCCGTGTGATGTTCCAGGAGCACTGAAGACAAAGGCCCTGCAGAGAGAGGGTAGCACCACAGAGCCCAAAGTCAAATGACGGTCCCTACATTGCACGCTCATTCCAGTGAGAAAGCAGATTGAGTGAACGTGATCAGGGGGACCCTCAGAGTCCCCACGGGCCCCAAAACAGCTGCCGTGGGGGCTGAAACCATAATCACCAGGGCTTCCCCTGGGGTCAGGGCTGGATCTCCAGAAACATCCTCATGCAGTAGACAGGAGGGGGACACCTTAACCCAGGGGTCTCCAACCTGCAGGATCTAATGCCTGGAGATCTGAGGTGGAGCTGATGCAATAATAACAGAAATAAAGTGCACAATAAATACAATGCACTTAAATCATACCGAAACCATACGAGGATTTTTTCCTCCCACCAATCCAAATCCGTGGAAAAACTGTCTTCCACAAAACCAATCCCTGGTGCCGAAAGGGTTGGGGACACTGCATAACCCATTTCACTTATTTGGCACATCTGGCCAAGACAGGCGTCTTTGACAAATTAACTATGTGCTATCGGAGACCATGACCTTGACAGACAGGTCATGAGACAATGCATTTCTACAAAGAAAAGCCTGACAGTCTGGATTCCAAGTCCAACCTGACTGCACTTTAGCTATACAATCTTAGACCTGTTACTCCACCTCTCCGTGCCTCAGTTTCCCTCCTCTACAAAGCAAAGCTTAAAAATACACTTTCTTCACAGGGTCCATGTGTAATGATTAAAGGAAACGGTGCAAATAAAACACATGGTACAATGTAAGAGCTTAGGAAATCTTAACTATCAACAGAGAGAGAGAAAGAAAGATCCAGAATGTGGAGGGTGGCTAAGGAGCAGCCTGGTCTTTTCATCCATTTATCCACTGTCTAGGGGCTTATCAAGGTCCTTCTCTGTGAGAAGTCTCATGTTATGCCCAGCAGGGAACAAGCGACAGGCCTAACTTTTGAGTAGCTTTTGAGTAGCTTGTGTGTCAAGTCAGTGTGAGCTGTGGGGGCGAAACACAAACTTCTTCCACTTGCAGGCTTTGCCCAAGGCCAGCTCTGAGAATAGGTCCAGAGCTGCCTAACGCAGAGCCTCAAGCCACCGCGCTATTAGCATTTTCTGAGTCAATCTCTGGTCATGGAGCCAGGGCGCCACCGAGTGGCCAGAGGGGCACACTACAACCCACGGGCACCAGCTCGCAGCTCCCGGGAGCAGGGCCTGGGCCTGAGGACCCCTGGCGGTGTGATGGGGCACTCTTCCCGGCGGCTCTCAGCCCAGAGCCTACCTGTGCTGAAAAACCGTCAGCAGCAGCTGAACATTCACAAACGACAATGGAAAAATGAAGCCACGCCACCCAGCTGGGGCTAACCCAATCCCCTGGAAGACGTCCTCCCCTCTCTCTGCCCCCCAGAAGACTGGCATACCTGTGGCTACTGCCCAGCAAGGCCAAGTAGTCTGTCTTCACGGTGTAGTAGCCGAAGGGCACGTGAGCCATAAGGTAGCAGAAGTGAGCAGCCTCCACCAGCCCCTTCCCAGCTGTAGGCGGAGAACAAGCCTGGGTCAGGGAACACGCCCACCAAGGGAGGGACCCACTATCCGGGCGGGAGGGGAGAGGGTTAGAGAGCGGCTCCGAGGTCAGAGCAGACAGCTTCACGGGATAAAACAAGCAGCTCTCCAAGACACGAGCTACAGACTCCACACCTTACTCCCTCTCCCACCCCATTTTTGCCCTCCGACTTTACACTTCTCTTCAGCCAGAAGAAGGCACTATTTCACATTCCCCTCAATGGACTTTTGATGAGGACGTTTCTACGCATTTTAGTCCTTCTGGAAGAGGAGAAATAGGTAAGAAATGCCTACACCTGAGCAGAGAAGCAGACTGTTGGAAGCAGCGGTTTTTAAACTCGGCTTCTTGGGGCATTCATGCCTCCCCCGCCAAAATCAAACAATCGACTTTTCCCAGTGCTCATAAAAATCACATCCATTACCAAATTGTTCCCAGTTTTAAATGTTCTCCCATACCTTTTTCATTACTTCAACACTGAGTTAATTCAAGTAGGCAAAGTAATTAGCTTGGCACCCAAGAAGGTTCAACAAAAGTTAGTTCTTTCTACTCAGGTGCTGAATAACTCGTCATTTGACTGGGCACTGTACCTGTAGCTATTTTAAGTTTAGCAGAGCAGTATTTCACGAAGTGCCACAAAGCAATGATTTTCTAAATATTCTGTCCCTTGACCCAGTCTGAGAACCACTGATCCGCAACATCCAACAGCCCCTAAGTGTTTAAAAGGCCACATTCACAAAGAGATGATAGCAATAAAGACTACACAGTTCCCCAGGGTAGCTCAGGCGAAAATAGAATTTCCTATCTGGTCGGGCTGGGTCACTGGGGGACTAACAACAACAGTAGGGGAGATGCTCCAGGTGTTAACTCCATCTGCTGGGGACTCTGACCCCAGCACAGGTATCAACCACTCAGGGCAGCCTCCTGCAGCGGCGGGACCCCGGAGTCTCAGGGGCCTGGCCTGCACTCGCTCACAGCAGAAATCTGGGAAACAGAAAGGCAAGAAGGACACTCCTCTCCCTGGATTTTCTGTCCCCAAAACACTGAGGCTCCTGGGTCAAAGGAATGCCTGAGGCATAGACTCGGGCCCAACACGGAACCTAAGTCTAAGCACAGGGTGTTTAAAGCCGGCCTGGGGACAGAGGCGAGGAGGGGGCGGAGCTTGTCTCTGCTTACCCAGGGTGTCCCCCATGGTGACAATCGTGCGCTGGTACAGCTCCGGGTCCCCACCCTGGTTTGATAGAATCACTGCCAAGTGTGGCCTCCAGTCTCCCCACTGCTTGTCCCCACAACACTGAAAAGCAGCAGAAACATGGAACATTGGCTGAGTAATACAGCCCCAGCCAGAACATAGGTTAAGGAAGGCTGTTGTCTATTTTCTGATTTGCCAGGAATGCCTATTTGGCTGCCTGCAGTGCGGCCACTCACTGATTCTGAGTTTTCTCTTTTTAAAAAAGCAAAACTCTTAGAAGGATGGGTAGGCAGACACATTACATACACACATACACAGGAATATTGGGAGGTGGCCGTTGGTGGTTGAGTCACTAAGTCATGTCTGACTCTTGCAACCCATGGACTGCAGCCCACCAGGCTCTCCTGTCCCTGGGATTCTCCTGGCAAGAATACTGGAGTGGGTTGCCATTTCCTTCTCCAAGGCATGAAAGTGAAAAGTGAAAGTGAAGTTGCTCAGTCGTGTCCAACTCTTAGTGACCTCATGGACTGCAGCCCACCAGGCTCTCCTGTCCCTGGGATTCTCCAGGCAAGAATACTGGAGTGGGTTGCCATTTCCTTCTCCAATGCATGAAAGTGAAAAGTGAAAGTGAAGTTGCTCAGTCGTGTCCAACTCTTAGCGACCCCATGGACTGCAGCCCACCAGTCTCCTCCGTCCATGAGATTCTCCTGGCAAGAATACTGGAGTGGGGTGTCATTTCCTTCTCCAATATTGGGAGGTAGATAAAAATAAAGTCACACTACTAGTCACTAATTTTCAAATTTCATCCTGGTGCCCCTAATCGCGATAGCTGGGGACAAAAAAAATTTTTTTTAATTGATATTTCCCTGGAAGAAGGAGGATCACAAAACCTTGGTTCATGAGAAGAGTCCATATTAACCTGTAAGAAAACAGAGAAACACTGGGCTCCTTAATATTTTACCAAATGGCTAATGTCTTCTGTTTTTACAGAGTCATCTTCTACACATGACCTTCTTTAATCTTCGCACAACTCTGTGAAATCTAATTCCTACCGCCCCCTGAGGAGTGAGAAAACAGGCCAAGGCGCCCAGGCAGCACTAGTCGCTAGCGAGACGCAGGGGCAGCAGAGCTCCACGAGGGGGCGGTAGAGGGTAGTCAGAGAAGTGGACGCGGGTGGAAGCCCCATGGGACCGGATGGGCCGTCCTTCTCCTGAATGACGGGGAATTTCAGGGCAGAGGAAATAGCAATAAACAAACCAACGTCACAGGCTCTGGATTCAACAGGGGCCCTGCCTCTGGAGCAAGTTTCTTAATGCCTTTGAAGCTTTGTTTCTTCATTTCTTAAATCGAGATCATAATGTCTACCTGACTGGATTACTGTTGATGATAAAACAAGATTGGTAAAGCCCATAGCATAGTGCCTTGCACGTGGTTTGCACTTTAGAAATTACATGTAGGTGTAAATACACACACACATGGAAGCACAGCAGAGGGAAGGAGGTGATTTGCAGACCAGTCTGTCCTCCAATTTGTTACACAGAATGGACAGAGCAGGAGATTGACAGTAATAGCTAAGATCTGGAGGTCAAAACAATTCACAATTATTTGGTATTGTATTTGTAATTATCCCACAGAACAAAAGATGCTTTATCCAGCTCCATTTTAAAGATACTCTTTGTTTATCTGGGCAAAGCAGTGTGAATGAGAGGAATGATGATAATAAATCACAAAAATAATAGCAGTTCTCACTTATTGCACTCTGACCCTGGGCCATAGCCTGTGCTAAGCATTTCTCCTATGAACAATCACATGCATTAAGTACTATTATTATCCCCATTTTAACGTGTGAGCCAGGCTCTTTCTGGCTGGAACTAAGGGAACCAGCAACAGAAAAGCTCTTGCTAAAAGAACAAAAACTTAGAAGCAATTCTTCTGTCTCCTCCCCAGGTGATTTGGGGGTGGAGGGCGGAAATCTCTGTAAAGCAGGTCTATGGAGGTGGGGAGAGAAAGAACACTTATTAACTAACTTCAATGGGCCAAGTATGGTCATTAATACATTCAGATATTCTCTCTCCTTTAATTTTTACAATAACTCTGTTAGGCATCAAATGCCCACAAAGACGAAAAGCTGAGACTCTGAGACTAAGTAACAAGACCCATTCACACAGCTAGACTCTGAGGAGCAGAGACTAGGTTAAGCCTGTGACAGAAGCCCACATCCCTGTTTCCCAATCACCATGCTTCGTCCACTACACCTCTTATTCTAAGTACCAAAGTCTAGCCTTTTACTGGCTGCTATGATGCTAGGAAACTCTCCAACACGGGTGTCAAATACCACATTGCCATATCACTTCTGGCTCCTTGATTTTCTCACCCAGAAGCAGGGATCATTTAGCAAACTCTACCAATGCACTGAGACCCAATGGACCACATGTTGATTACATCACTCCCTGCATTTAGCATTTTTGTGACATGGTAGGATTTCACTGCAGGGCACAGGCATTCGGCAGAACTGTGAGGTGCATCCATGTTCTAATATAGCCAGTTCCTTTGCAAAGGGGCATGAAAGTCAGCATTTCTCTTTTCTTTTCTTTTCTTGAAATTGTCCACAAGCAATAAGAAGGACAAAAAAACAAAAGTGTGAGTGTGTTTTCATTAAAACTAAATGTCAACAAAAACCCAAGCCTCTAAATACAAGAAAAGGCTTCTAAAAGAGATTAAGCAGATGTGGGTTCGGGAGGCAGAGAGAGGAGATCCCACAGCCATCTCCACTGGCTGGGGAGAAGCAAAGATGCTCACAGAAAATACCAGGTTGTGTGGAAATGCCAGCTGGCCTGGAACATGGCCCTGGCATCTCCCCAGCTCAAACCTCCTATAAATAACTGGTCGAAGGAAGGCTTGAAGCCTGTGAAGGAACAAAAACAGAATTTGTACAAATATACCATCAAGATAAAAGGAGGGAAGAAGGTAGAGAGAACACTCATCAAAAAAAAAAAAAATGATACCACAAAACAAAAATGGTCACCAAATATTTCATCATGAATGTAAGTAAAATAATGAAACAATTTCTTTTATGAAGCAAGGGGCTAAAGCTAAGTTATAGGAGCAGAGGAAAGAGATGGTGGAGAACAGGAGGAGGCAAATGTGACCGCAAAGCTCAGGAGAGAAGTGGCAGGAAAATCAAAGAAATAAAGACAAAAATGGAGAGGACTTCCCTGGTGGTCCAGTGGTTACGAATCTGCCTTCCAGTGCAGGGAATGTGGGTTCTATACCTGGTCAGGGAACAAAGACCCCACATGCCATGGGGCAAATAAGCCCGGACACTGCAATTACTGAGCCTACGTGCTCTGGAGCCCACACTCCCACAGCAAAGAACCCAAGCACCACAACTAAGACCAGAAATAGTCGAATAAATAAATTATATATATATATATATATATATATATATATATATATATTTTAATGACAAAATTTTAAAGAGCACAGCAAGCAAGAGATACTGATGAAAACATAGTAAGGGACACACAGGAGGGACACAGCAAAAAAGAAGAAAAGAAAGAATCAATCATATATATATATATACTATTATATTTTGTATATAGAGGGAATTCCTGAAAAGAAAACCAATATAAGAGAACAAAACAAATCCTGATGGATATAATTCAAGAATTTTTTCCTGAACTGTAAGAGATGGATGCACATATTAAAAGAGTGTGCTCTATCCCCCCCCAAAATCGACACAGACAGTCAACAACAAGATATATCTTACTAAAATTATTGGACTTCGAGGATAAGGAAGGAATACCTTGGGACAGAAAGATCAAGTCTCTTATAATGGGAAAACTAACAAGATGGCCTCAGGGTTCTCTTGAACCACATCTCACACTGATGACCTGTAGAATCTAAAGTGTCCCTCTTTGAAGGGTCCCGTGCAGTGGTGGGGAAGAAAGGAAGCCTGGTGTGGTAAGCGGGAGAGCAGCCTCAGCGTCACTTGCTAGTCTTCACTCAGCAGGTAGCTGTGGATTTGTAGAAAGAGCAAGATCTTTGGAATCAGACAGACCTGGACCGATCTTGACTCCTCTGCCCCTAGCTCTGTGATCTTGGGTCATTTTAAACTTTTGCATCTCAGATTTCATGACTGAAAAACCGGGATAATAATTCCCACCTCCACGCACTAAATGAAATAATATACATCACATTACTTAGCACAGGGCCAGGCACATGGGAGGTGATAAAGGGGCAGTTGTTTTATTTGTCATCTCTAAAGCCATCACTTCGTCCCTGAGCAGTCCCCACCCACTAAACCCTTCGGATGCTGGGCTCCTGTTATGAAGGGTACCGTGGCTGCCTGTGGGGTCCTCCCCGACATGAGCTGGAAGAGAGTCTGCAGCGGATCGTTGAGCGCCAGTGTGCTGGTGAAGCTGCAGAGAGAGGGACCGACCATCAGTGGGGGCCCAGTCAAGAGCACCTTTAACCCATTGCCTTGCGGTGGCTTCTGTTGAAACTTGAGTTTCTCTCTGCTTTTCAGTTATGGCTCAGCTCCATCCCACTTTCGGACACCCATCCCACACACCCCAAACAGACCTTACCACCCGGGGAGACCTGCACTTCAGCACTGACACCCTAACTCTTGAGCAAACCATTTTTATAGACCTTCGTCTATCACGGAGATGAGCCACGCATAAGTCAATGAACCCTGAGAGCCCAACGGTAAACCTGAACCTCTTCTTTCCAGACCCCTCCTCCCCAGTCACCCTCGAGACCCACTGTCCCGAGGCAGTCCTCCTCCAGGCCAGGCCTACAGTTCTCAGTGCTGTTTTTTGGGGGCTTCTCGCTAACCTGGGTCTCTTGTGCCTTTGCTCACAAGTACTAAATAGTCATTTTCAGTAACTGAAGAGGCGTAGAGCAGGGACCAGAAATGATCCTGCTGATGACAAACCGTGGGATCTGCTTAACAAGGATATAATAAGCTCTATGGCTGATTTGAGATTTAAGCATACTCAGTAAGAGAGATATTTCACGATTCACTGGGCCCCATCAAACATCAATGGCCCAAGGCAGAAATCTGTAGCAGAGATGTACGCTACAGCTCAGGGTTGCGGGATGCTCGCTTCCAAAACCTAAAGGAAGTTTATCCCTCAGAATGCTGTCTTTAAAAGCATCCTTCCTCCAGAGCTGGGAGTGCTTCTCCTCATAGAAGTCCAGTGCTCCTCACTATTCTGGCCCAGGAACATAATGAAGAACATGGTGGTCACTATTTACTGGGAAGACTGGGGGTCGGAGTAATAGAGACTCAGCAGGGGCCATGGTGAAGAACAGACTCCCAGGCAGTGGGACAGATGTGAGCCCCACAGACCCAGCTTAAAGTGGGGGTGTCCATCTTCTTATCCAACTCTGCCCAGCAGGATTTACGGCCAATTTAAATATAAGATGGCTTCCCTGGTGGCTCAGATGGTAAAGAGTCAACCTGCAGTTCAGGGGACCCAGGTTCAATCCCTGGGTTGGGAAGATCCCCTGGAGAAGGAAATGGCAACCCACTCCAGTATTCTTGCCTGAAAAATCCCATGGATAGAGGAGCCTGGTAGGTTACGGTCCATGGGGTCACAAAGCGTTGGACACGACTGAGCAACTTCACTTCACTTAAATATAAGATAAAGCTTCCCTGGTGGCTCAGCAGTAAAGAATCTGCCTGCCAAGTGCAAGAGACTCAGGTTCAATCCCTGTGTTGGAAGACCCCCTGGAGAAGGAAATGGCAACCCACTCCTGTATTCTTGCCTGAGAATACCATGGACAGAGGAGTCTGGCGGGCTACAGTCCACAGGGTTGCAAAGAGTCAGACATGACTGAGCGACTAAAACAACGAGCTGAGAAGGTAGCTTCAAGGCTTTAACCAACACAAGAAGATAAATTTTGAGTTAACATCCTTCTCACTGTCTGACCCAAGCCTGCTCCTTATGGAAGGTGCCCCCCGACCCCACACCACCCCACCTCACCCCACACCAATTCTGCCACACATCTGTCCCCAACCACCCGCGGATGCTAACTGCAGCCTGAAGGGCTGACCCCAGTACTCACTACACCCACCACCTCCATTTGATCCTGAGTCTCCTCAACTGTTTCATTGCCCCTGTTCTAAAATCCTGGCTAGGTACTCACACCTCCATTCCTATCCCACTCTGGTTTGAGCCTTCTTCCCAGTGCCCCCTGGCACCCAGGTTCTGGTATGCCAGTGCAAACTATGACCGAGGGCATCCCTTCAGTCTTGACATCTCCCATTAGAGGAAGTCTTCCGTATCTAATCTCCAGCCCAATAAACCCCTTTCTACCACAGCTCACATCCTGCTACTCTGTATCCCTCCCTACTTCTCAGCACCCACAGCCCACTGCAGGACTAAGCAGTGAGTTACTACCTCTCAGTCCTAACGCTCTGTCAGTCACCTTTAAGTGATCCACCCCTCACTGATGGAACTCTCTAGAGTCCTAGGAACTTCTCTCTTCCAATGAGAGAAGGCTACTGCAATGCAGAATCCTGTTTAATCTTTGGAAGCTCTGACCCTAAGAAAATGTCACTAAAATGTTTTGTTCAACTCAGCAGCTGAAAAGAATGTATCTGCACCTAGGTAATAAGGATCTGGAGAAGAGAAACACTACGCCTGACTTAGAATTGGAAAGACGCTTGGAGGGTTGGGCTCTTCCGTGCATCTTGTATTTCTCCCTGCCCTCATCCCCACGTTTGGAGGGAAGGTCCCTCCGCTCCATTGGGCTCTTGTTGTGCAAGTCCCCGACTCACCCACTCATGACCCAGCTATGGGTCCTTGGGTCCATCTTGCTGGAGAGGAACAAAGCATGGCCCCACAAATGGTTCTTCATGGCCCACTCCAAGGCTTCCTGAAACACAGACATCACCTTCAGTACCTCTGCTCACCTTCCTCCAACACAACCAGCAACTGTGCTTGGGCGCCGCTGCCCCCTGAGCAGGTAGAGGCCAGGCTTCCAGGAAGACTCGCAGAGCCTCCCATGTGAATCTGAGAAAGAAAGAGTAGGGAACCAGCTTCAGCTGGCAGGTATTTCTCTCTCCAGTGTCCCTTTCTCGAACCTTCATGTTATCAGAACCTATTACATGATTTCATTAGCTCCCCACCAACATGGTTCCCAGTTACCTTTATCTCCTGAGAAAATGTCATGAGCCTAAGCACCAAGGATGAGAGAGGCATTTCACACCAAGGACTGAGTCTCTAAAGATGATTTGTAAGACGGTGTTCACAGGGCACAGTAGAGGAACGGTTCATTAACAACTGTGGCAGAGACACCCAGTTCCTCACCCAAATCCATGCTCTCCTTCCTGGGCCAAGAGCTTGACCGTATTTCCCACCTCCCTGGCACTGAGGTGTGGCTGAGTTCTAGGGTATCAGATGGGAATGGAAGCAATGCGTGCAGCCTCTGGGTCTGGCCCATAGCACTCCCCATGCTCAATCCTCCATGGCCTTTTCCCCATCTGGCTGGAATGCAGATGACACCCAGGAGCCTTAGAGACTCTGTGTTGAAGATGGTAGAGCCTCACACAGCTGAGTCCTTGGGTTGCTTATGGAGGAGGGCTGCCCCATCTTCTCTTCGCCTGCCCAGTACTGTCACATGAAGAGAAAAAGGCTGCTATTATGTTTAAGCCAGTATACATAGCCATTATCCTACCCCACCTAACACTATAACTAACTGCTTACCAAATATTAAGTGCTTATTAGTTAACTAGTCAACTTCATATGTCAAAGTAATCACACCCATTAATTTGGTGACATGGATCAAAAGCTGCAAATTTTAAAACATACACATACATATGTTTATCTCTTCACTTAATTTTTAAAACTATTCAGTAAGAGTTTAATTTATACGTGAGGTTGAGTAGTAAAGAAGCCACCTGCCAATGCAGGAGACCCAGGAGACGCAGGTTTGATCCCTGAGTCAGGAAGATCCCCTGGAGGATGAAATGGCAACCCACTCTAGTATTCTTGCCTGGAAAAATCCCATGGACAGGGGAACCTGGTAGGCTACTATAGTCCATGGGGGTCACAAAAGAGTCAGACACAACTTTGTAACTGACCACGCAATCTCCTTACTGTCCCCCAAATAATTTGATTTTTGGACAGGAGATTACTAATGAGGTATTTCCACCTCCAAATGAAAATGTATTTGATTATCCCAACATCTCCCACATTATCATATTTGAAGAGAGAATAAATTTAAACAATCACAGGAAATTCAGCCTCATAGTCAGTAGAAGTAAAAACGACATTAAGATTGCTCCTTTTGAAACACGTTCTTACTGTATAGCACCAGGAACTATATTCAAAATCCTGTAATAAAATATAATAGCAAACAATATTTAGAAAAAGTGTATCTATAACTGCATCACTCTGCTGTACACCAAAAATTAACACATTATATATCAACTATACTTCCATTTTTAAAAAAAAGAAACCCAGGTGAAATCTTAAAAAAAAAAAAAAGAAATGTTCTTTTTGGGGAAAAGAAGATTGATATTTTTGTACATTAAACTATTTCACAGTAGTATTTTTTAGAAGGATTTACTAAAGACTGGTAAGCTTTCTTATCTCTCCTTGCTATTCTTTGGAAGTCTGTATTCAGTTGGGTGTATCTTCCCTTTTCTCCTTTGCCCTTCGCTTCTCTACTTTTCTAAGCTCTTTGTAAGGCCTCCTCAGACAACCACTGTGATTGGTGGGGAATTACTGCTTTAGTCAAAAATCTGCATCCCCAAAAATATAATTTAAGAATAAGTGATGAATTGAGAAATTATACAGAGGATATCAATCTTGCACAATGCCAGAATTAAGACCCTAGTCAAGTGTTAATATAAGATTTTAAAAATATTGTGGAGTCCAGCTCCTCACAGATCACCCTGAACTCCCACAGGGCTCTATCTGCCCTTGCTACCTTTGGGTCATAGTATGACAGATGATGTGGTGGGTGGTTACAAGCCCGAGATCAGGTACCACCAGGCTTCCTAAATCTAACTCTTGCTTTATTACTAACTTTCCTCATTTATAAATGCATAGAATAAGAATAGAAGCTAAACTAGAGG
This sequence comes from Capricornis sumatraensis, assembly GCF_032405125.1. NCBI lineage: Eukaryota > Metazoa > Chordata > Mammalia > Artiodactyla > Bovidae > Capricornis > Capricornis sumatraensis. The sequence goes on from NC_091082.1 coordinate 66,616,215, forward strand.
GTTTCTATGAAGATAAATGAGATCATGCATATAAGCTGATAGGTGAGTATCTGGCACATAGAAAGTATTTTTCAAATATTTCCTTTTATTATTGTTGTTGTTATGGTCATTACTTATTCTTAAGAAAGAGATTATCACTGATTTATCTCTGTATCTCCCTACTGGGTTTGATACCTTAGAAGTGGCTGCTACATAAATGTTTACTGAGTAAGTGAATCACTGGTGAAAGAGCACTCCCTACTATATAGTGAATATATATATTAAATATATAATGACTATATACACACACATATATGCTACAAGTTGATCCCATTTTCACTGAGTATCATGTCTATCTCTCGTTTAAAAGATAACATCACATACAAAGACACACACACAATTAAAGATTTAAAGGTAAAGGTGAAGTCACAAAAGTATTTCAACTTTATTTTCATAAATTAATTTTGAAGCAGGAAAAGCCTTTCTATATATCACCCAAAAAAAGTGATTTCAGACAGAAAATCCTAAAAAAGTAAAGAGCTCCTACAAATCAATATGTGGGTATCAAAACTCCACAGAAAAATTTGGAAAATCCGTGACAAAAATATTCACAGATTAAAGGATATCCAGCGTCATTTATAATAAGAAAAGTGCAAATAACTACATTTTTTTCACCTCTCACACTGGCACATATCAAAAAGAAACACACTGGGTTGGTGAGAGTAGGGGGAAGCAAGCACTCTCATATGTTGGTAAAGTAATCAATACAACCTCTAAAAAGTCAGTTTGTAAATATCTATCAAAATTACAAACCATATACCCTTTGATCCAAAGTTTCCACTTCTACAAACTTTCCTTACGTATATTCTCTCCAAAGGGCAAAATGACAGTGTTATTCATTGCAACATTATTTGTAATTGCAAAAGACTAGAAATGACCTGTGTCAATCTACAGAAGTTCAATTGAATTGATTATAATTCACCTATAGACACCTATGTAGCTGTAAATAATAATGAGGAAGGTATTTGTATATAATAAGAAACAAGAGTCACCAAAATGTGGCCAGAAGACCCAGTTCAGCCCACTGCCTGTTTTGGTACAGCCTACAAGCTACGAAAAGTTTTTACACTTTTAAATGATTGAAAAAAGATCAAAAAAAGAATAATGCTTCATTACACATGAAAGTGATATTTTCAAATTTCTATGTCCATAAATAAAGTTTTATTGAAACACAGCCACACCCATTTATTAACAGATTATCCATGGCTGTTTTCACACAATAACAGTGGAACTAAGAAGAGCAAAGCCTACAAAGCCTAAAATATTTACTATCTGTTCCTTTATGGAAAAAATTTACCAATGCTAATATTGAGTGTTTCCTATAAGATCTTGTTAAATGACAAAAGGAAAGTGAAGACATGATATGTAATATGCTATAAGGGCAAAGAGGGAGGAAATAATTATATATGGAGGAAATACCTCGGTATATTTCAGAGAGGAAAAATCTTGTGGCTGGGAGGGAGCAGGGAACAGCATTATTTCTCCTGTTATATCCCTTTTATCTTTTTATTCTTAAATGATTCAAACTGATTTCAACCATTTATGCAAATATTTAAGTTTGCTGAAATGCAACTCAATCCAGTAGTCTTGCCTGGGAAATCCCATGGATAGAGGAGCCTGGTGGGTTACAGTCCATGGAGGGTAGCAAAGAGTCAGACACAACTGAGTGACTTTCTATTTTTTTTTTTTTTATTAAATTTTAAAATCTTTAATTCTTACATGTGTTCCCAAACATGAAACCCCCTCCCACCTCCCTCCCCATAACATCTCTGTGGGTGATCCCCATGCACCAGCCCCAAGCATGCTGTATCCTGCGTCAGACATAGACTGGCGATTCAATTCTTACATGATAGTATACATGATAGAATGCCATTCTCCCAAATCATCCCGCCCTCTCCCTCTCTCTCTGAGTCCAAAAGTCCGTTATACACAGCTGTGTCTTTTTTCGTGTCTTGCATACAGGGTCGTCATTGCCATCTTTCTAAATTCCATATATATGTGTTAGTATACTGTATTGGTGTTTTTCTTTCTGGCTTACTTCACTCTGTATAATCGGCTCCAGTTTCATCCATCTCATCAGAACTGATTCAAATGAATTCTTTTTAACGGCTGAGTAATACTCCATTGTGTACATGTACCAAAGCTTTCTTATCCATTCATCTGCTGATGGACATCTAGGTTGTTTCCATGTCCTGGCTATTATAAACAGTGCTGCGATGAACATTGGGGTACATGTGTCTCTTTCAATTCTGGTTTCCTCGGTGTGTATACCCAGCAGTGGGATTGCTGGGTCATAAGGTAGTTCTATTTGCAATTTTTTAAGGAATCTCTACACTGTTCTCCATAGTGGCTGTACTAGTTTGCATTCCCACCAACAGTGTAGGAGGGTTCCCTTTTCTCCACACCCTCTCCAGCATTTATTGCTTGCAGATTTTTGGATCGCAGCCATTCTGACTGGTGTGAAGTGGTACCTCATTGTGGTTTTGATTTGCATTTCTCTGATAATGAGTGATGTTGAGCATCTTTTCATGTGTTTGTTAGCCATCCGTATGTCTTCTTTGGAGAAATGTCTATTTAGTTCTTTGGCCCATTTTTTGATTGGGTCGTTTATTTTTCTGGAATTGAGCTGCATAAGTTGCTTGTATATTTTTGAGATTAGTTGTTTGTCAGTTGCTTCATTTGCTATTATTTTCTCCCATTCAGAAGGCTGTCTTTTCACCTTGCGTATATTTTCCTTTGTTGTGCAGAAGCTTTTAATTTTAATTAGATCCCATTTGTTTATTTTTACTTTTATTTCCAGAATTCTGGGAGGTGGATCATAGAGGATCCTGCTGTGATTTATGTCTGAGAGTGTTTTGCCTATATTCTCCTCTAGGAGTTTTATAGTTTCTGGTCTTACATTTAGATCTTTAATCCATTTTGAGTTTATTTTTGTGTGCGGTGTTAGAAAGTGATCTAGTTTCATTCTTTTACAAGTGGTTGACCAGTTTTCCCAGCACCACTTGTTAAAGAGATTGTCTTTACTCCATTGTATATTCTTGCCTCCTTTGTCAAAGATAAGGTGTCCATATGTGTGTGGATTTATCTCTGGGCTTTCTATTTTGTTCCATTGATCTATATGTCTGTCTTTGTGCCAGTACCATACTGTTTTGATGACTGTGGCTTTGTAGTAGAGCCTGAAGTCAGGCAAGTTGATTCCTCCAGTTCCATTCTTCTTTCTCAAGATTGCTTTGGCTATTCGAGGTTTTTTGTATTTCCATACAAATCTTGAAATGATTTGTTCTAGTTCTGTGAAAAATATGGCTGGTAGCTTGATAGGGATTGCGTTGAATTTGTAAATTGCTTTGGGTAGTATACTCATTTTCACTATATTGATTCTTCCGATCCATGAACATGGTATATTTCTCCATCTATTAGTGTCCTCTTTGATTTCTTTCATCAGTGTTTTATAGTTTTCTATATATAGGTCTTTAGTTTCTTTGGGTAGATATATTCCTAAGTATTTTATTCTTTTTGTTGCAATGGTGAATGGAATTGTTTCCTTAATTTCTTTTCCTACTTTCTCATTATTAGTGTATAGGAATGCAAGGGATTTCTGTGTGTTGATTTTATATCCTGCAACTTTACTATATTCATTGATGAGCTCTAGTAATTTTCTGGTGGAGTCTTTAGGGTTTTCCATGTAGAGGATCATGTCATCTGCAAACAGTGAGAGTTTTACTTCTTCTTTTCCAATTTGGATTCCTTTTATTTCTTTTTCTGCTCTGATTGCTGTGGCCAAAACTTCCAGAACTATGTTGAATAGTAGCGGTGAAAGTGGACACCCTTGTCTTGTTCCTGACTTTAGGGGAAATGCTTTCAATTTTTCACCATTAAGGATAATGTTTGCTGTGGGTTTGTCATATATAGCTTTTATTATGTTGAGGTATGTTCCTTCTATTCCTGCTTTCTGGAGAGTTTTTATCATAAATGGATGTTGAATTTTGTCAAAGGCCTTCTCTGCATCTATTGAGATAATCATATGGTTTTTATTTTTCAATTTGTTAATGTGGTGAATTACATTGATTGATTTGCGGATATTGAAGAATCCTTGCATCCCTGGGATAAAGCCCACTTGGTCATGGTGTATGATCTTTTTAATATGTTGTTGGATTCTGATTGCTAGAATTTTGTTGAGGATTTTTGCATCTATGTTCATCAGTGATATTGGCCTGTAGTTTTCTTTTTTTGTGACATCTTTGTCAGGTTTTGGTATTAGGGTGATGGTGGCCTCATAGAATGAGTTTGGAAGTTTACCTTCCTCTGCAATTTTCTGGAAGAGTTTGAGTAGGATAGGTGTTAGCTCTTCTCGAAATTTTTGGTAGAATTCAGCTGTGAAGCCGTCTGGACCTGGGCTTTTGTTTGCTGGAAGATTTCTGATTACAGTTTCAATTTCCGTGCTGGTGATGGGTCTGTTAAGATTTTCTATTTCTTCCTGGTTCATTTTTGGAAAATTGTACTTTTCTAAGAATTTGTCCATTTCTTCCACGTTGTCCATTTTATTGGCATACAACTGCTGGTAGTAGTCTCTTATGATCTTTTGTATTTCTGTGTTGTCTGTTGTGATCTCTCCATTTTCATTTCTAATTTTATTGATTTGATTTTTCTCTCTTTGCTTCTTGATGAGTCTGGCTAGTGGTTTGTCAATTTTATTTATCCTTTCAAAGAACCAGCTTTTGGCCTTGTTGATTTTTGCTATGGTCTCTTTTGTTTCTTTAGCATTTATTTCTGCCCTAATTTTTAAGATTTCTTTCCTTCTACTAACTCTGGGGTTCTCCAATTCTTCCTTTTCTAGTTGCTTTAGTTGTAGAGTTAGGTTATTTATTTGACTTTTTTCTTGTTTCTTGAGGTATGCCTGTATTGCTATGAACTTTCCTCTTAGCACTGCTTTTGTAGTGTCCCACAGGTTTTGGGTTGTTGTGTTTTCATTTTCATTAGTTTCTATGCATATTTTGATTTCTTTTTTGATTTCTTCTGTGATTTGTTGGTTATTCAGAAGTGTGTTGTTCAACCTCCATATGTTGGAATTTTTAGTAGTTTTTCTCCTGTAATTGAGATCTAATCTTAATGCATTATGGTCAGAAAAGATGCTTGGAATGATTTCGATTTTTTTGAATTTATCAAGTTTAGATTTATGGCCCAGGATGTGATCTATCCTGGAGAAGGTTCCATGAGCACTTGAAAAAAAGGTGAAATTCATTGTTTTGGGGTGAAATATCCTATAGATATCAATTAGGTCTAATTGATCTAATGTATCATTTAAAGTTTGCGTTTCTTTGTTAATTTTCTGTTTAGTTGATCTGTCCATAGGTGTGAGTGGGGTATTAAAGTCTCCCACTATTATTGTGTTATTGTTGATTTCCCCTTTCATACTTGTTAGCATTTGTCTTACATATTGCGGTGCTCCTATATTGGGTGCATGTATATTTATAATTGTTATATCTTCTTCTTGGATTGATCCTTTGATCATTATGTAGTGGCCTTCTTTGTCTCTTTTCACAGCCTTTGTTTTAAAGTCTATTTTATCAGATATGAGTATTGCCACTCCTGCTTTCTTTTGGTCTCTATTTGCGTGGTATATCTTATTCCAGCCCTTCACTGTCAGTCTATATGTGTCCCTTGTTTTGAGGTGGGTCTCTTGTAAGCAGCATATAGAGGGGTCTTGTTTTTGTATCCATTCGGCCAGTCTTTGCCTTTTGGTTGGGGCGTTCAACCCATTTACGTTTAAGGTAATTATTGATAAGTATGATCCCATTACCATTTACTTTATTGTTTTGGGTTCGGGTTTATACACCCTTTTCGGTTTCCTGTCTAGAGAATATCCTTTAGAATTTGTTGGAGAGCTGGTTTGGTGGTGCTGAATTCTCTCAGCTTTTGCTTGTCTGTAAAGCTTTTGATTTCTCCTTCGTATTTGAATGAGATCCTTGCTGGGTACAGTAATCTGGGCTGTAGGTTATTGTCTTTCATCACTTTAAGTATGTCTTGCCATTCCCTCCTGGCCTGAAGAGTTTCTATTGAAAGATCAGCTGTTATCCTTATGGGAATCCCCTTGTGTGTTATTTATTGTTTTTCCCTTGCTGCTTTTAATATTTGTTCTTTGTGTTTGACCTTTGTTAATTTAGTTAATATGTGTCTTGGGGTGTTTCGCCTTGGGTTTATCCTATTTGGAACTCTCTGTGTTTCTTGGACTTGGGTGATTATTTCCTTCCCCATTTTAGGGAAGTTTTCAACTATTATCTCCTCAAGGATTTTCTCATGATCTTTCTTTCTGTCTTCTTCTTCTGGGACTCCTATAATTCGAATGTTGGAGCGTTTCATATTGTCCTGGAGGTCTCTGAGATTGTCCTCGTTTCTTTTAATTCATATTTCTTGTTTCCTCTCTGATTCATTTATTCCTACCATTCTATCTTCTATTTCACTAATCCTATCTTCTGCCTCCGTTATTCTACTATTTGTTGCCTCCAGAGTGTTTCTGATCTCATTTATTGCATTATTCATTATATTTTGACTCTTTTTTATTTCTTCTAGGTCCTTGTTAAACCTTTCTTGCATCTTCTCAATCCTTGTCTCTAGGCTATTTATCTGTGATTCCATTTTGATTTCAAGATTTTGGATCATTTTCACTATCAATATTCGGAATTCCTTCTCAGGTAGATTCCCTACTTCTTCCTCTTTTGTTTGGTTTGGTGGGCAACTCTCCTGTTCCTTTACCTGCTGAGTATTCCTCTGTCTCTTCATCTTGGTTATATTGCTGCGTTTGGGGTGGTCTTTTTATATTCTGGTAATTTGTGGAGTTCTCTTTATTATGGAGCTTCCTCATTGTGGGTGGGGTTCTATCAGTGGCTTGTCAAGGTTTCCTGGTTAGGGAGGCTTGTGTTGGAGTTCTGGTGGGTGGAGCTGGGTTTCTTCTCTCTGGAGTGCAGTGGAGTGACCAGTGATGGGTTATGAGACATCAAAGGTTTTGGAATAATTTTGAGCTGCCTGTATATTCAAGCTCAGGGGAGTGTTCCAGTGTTGCTGGAGAATTTGAGTGATATGTCTTGTTTTGGAACTTGTTGGCCCTTGGGTGGAGCTTGGTTTCAGTGTAAGTATGAAGGCATTTGATGAGCTCCTATTGCTTAATGTTCCCTGAATTCAAGAGTTCTCTAATGTTTTCAGGCTTTGTATTTAAGCCTCCTGCTTCTGGTCTTCAGTTTTTACAGTAGCCTCTAGACTTCTCCATCTATACAGCACCGATGATAAAACATCTAGGTTAAAGATGAAAAGTTTCTCCACATTGAGGGACACTCAGAGAGGTTCACTGAGTTACAAGGAGAAGAGAAGATGGAGGGGGTAGTTAGAGGTAACTAGAATGAGATGCGGTGAGATCAAAAGAGGAGAGAGCAAGCTAGGCAGTAGTCACTTCCTTATGTGCGCTCTATAGTCTGGCCCGCTCAGGTATTTACGGAATTATACAGGGAAGAGGAGAGGGAGGAAGTAGACAGAGGTGACCAGGAGGATAAGAGAGAGGAATGAGAAGGAGAGAGACAAATCCTGCCAGTAACCAGTTCCTTAGGTGTTCTCCACTGTCTGGAACACACAGAGATTCACAGAGTTGGATAGAGAAGAGATGGGGGAGAAAAGAGACAGAGGCCACCTGGTGGAGAAAAAGGAGAGTCCATAGGAGAAGAGAGTGGTCAAGTCAGTAATCTCGCTCTCAGGTAAACTTGGGTAGTGAAGTTTGGGTTTTTTAAAGTACAAAATTGACAACAAAAACCCTAAGAGCAAAGATTAAAAATCTGTTTTTGAAGACAATGGTCTGCTTTTCTGGTTGCCTGCTGTCCTCTGCCAGCCTACAGAGGTTGTTTTGTGGAGTTTGCTCAGCGTTGAAATGTTCTTTTGAGGAATTTGTGAGGGAGAAAGTGGTCTTCCCGTCCTATTCCTCCGCCATCTTTATGCTCCTCCCTGAGTGACTTTCACTTCACTTCACTTCAGACTTTTGTAAAATGTGAGCTCAACTTCAAAATTAGGGTGTAAAATAATAGGGACATATACGAGGTGATGTGTATGTTAATAACTCAGTGAGGGGAATCCTTTCACACCATATATCAAATCACATTGTATACTTTATCTTGCCATTTCATTTGTCAAATATACTTCTATTTAAAATTGAATAAATAATATAAAAATGTCAAAGTCTAACTTACATATCAAAAAATACAGAAGACATCACTTCATCAGTGGAATTAACGTATTCAGTATTGACATGTATATTTTAGATATAGTTGATGGAGGTACTCATTTGTAAACAAACTTCCTGGAAACTAATTTAGTGTATATATGAAGAGCCTTTTAAAAGTACATACTCTTTAACCCAGTAGTTCCACTTCTAGGAATCTATCTTAAAAAATAATAAAAAGACCATCCAAAGATTTATATAACAAGACTTTTGAATTGTATAATTATGGTGGTTGTGGTTTAGTGGATAAGTCGTGTCTGGCTCTTGCAGCCCCATGGACTGTAGCCCACCAGGATCCTCTGTCCATGGGATTTTCCAGGCAAGAATACTAGAGTGGGTTGCCATTTCCTTCGGAGGATCTTCCCCCCACCCAGGAGTGAAAACCTGGTCTCCTGCATTTCAGGTGGATTCTCTACCCACTGAGTTACCAGAGAATGGCAAAAGTGTACATGGCCTATATAGTCAACAACAGTGAATTGTGCATAAAATATGATACATTCATATAATGGAATATAATCTAGATTTTAGTGGCACAGTTTAATGCCATGAGAGGGTTTCACCATATAGTCTTAAGGGGAAAAAAGAAAAAAATTGTATATGTAATTTAATTTAACTTTTAATATTGATACATATGCATAGAAAATACTAGAAGTAAATATATCAGAATGTTAACAGGTACTATCTTTTAGTGGTAGGACTTTGGGTTGTTTTTTTTTTTTTTTTCCTTTGTACCTTTCTGAACTTACTGTTATAAAATGAGTAGATGTCACTCATACCATTGGGGGAGGGGTGAGCTATATGGCTGCCCGGACTATTTTAAGCAGGGGTGGGCGCGGCACTTGCCTTCTTCCTTCCATGGTAGAGCAGCTTGGTGAATTTCTCCACGATCTGCGCAGGCGTCTCCACGCTGGGAGGAATCTCCCCGGTGAGCAGGTCCCGGGTCCCCGAGCTCAGCACTGGCCAGTCCTCGTCCGTCAGGTTGATGAGGTTGGCGACAGGCGGCTGCCGCTTGTACTTCTCCAGCTTCTTGCAGTCCTGCATCAGCAGCTCTGCGATGTCAGACCCCACCATGGACTGCAAGGCAAAAAGAATCCCATTCGTCGCCATGCTGGTACCCCGGGCTGCAGAAGCTGGTACGCCCGCTTCAGGAGGAGACCCACAGGTAAACACAAGACAGTCCTTTTTGCATTGTGGTAGTTGAAACTCCACCTTCATTCTCATGCCTATTTTCTGCCTGTCAGGAGCCACAATGACCAGAAATATGCACACTCTCATAGGTGTATTATCTGCTTGGTGAGGTAACCCAAGAACTGAGCAATAACCAGAGGCTAGTGGAGAAGGGCAGGGAAAAGTTAGCGTTTGCACTCTGGCATTGACCTCAGCAGTTTCTTTTCTTGAGGCCATTTGTTGCTTCTTTAATGTTACCTTTTATAATTTTGCCCCAAGACGAATCTTCTCTCTCCCAGGAAAACTTAAATTTCAGTCCAGCCTGCACCTGCCCATCCTCCTGCCGCGGTGATACTGACCCCGTTCTGCCGACAAAGGAGAACCAACAGCTGCCAGAGTAGAGCCGAGTCTCTGCTCCCCGGTGTCTCAGATTTGCGGCTCTGTGCTGCCTTCTGCTGGCAAAACGTCATGATGTCCACCTTGTGCACATCTTCCCTGGGAGAGATTTCAAGGAGCAGAGTGAGGGGCAGACTCCTTCCCCAGGCAGGACCACAAGCCCCTCCTACAGCGTGAGGGCGCTGCCTGGGCTGGAATTGAGACAGTAATAGAAACAGGAGAACCCAGGATGAAGGCACTGGCGCCCCACTCCAGTACTCTTGCCTGGAAATCCCATGGACGGAGGAGCCTGTCAGGCTGCAGTCCATGGGGTCACACAGAGTCGGACATGACTGAAGCGACTTAGCAGCAGCAGTAGCAGCAACCCAGGATGGGGACAGTGAGTCTGTAGTTACAGGACCGTTGTTTCCATATAGAACAGGAAGGGACCTCAGAGATTCTCTCATACACTGTCTCCATTTTACAGAGGAAGAAACTGAGGCCCAGAGACCTGAAATGACTATTTATTTGGGTGGCAGGTTAGAGCACAGACTTTGAGATCAGACAACCCTGGATTTAAATCTAGCCTAAACTTCTCAGTCTACACAAGCTGCTTATCACCTCTGAGCCTCTGCTCTTTTTGATAAAACAGGGGTGATTAAAATGTCTACCTCCAGGGCTTCCCTGGTGGTACAGTGGATGAGAATCTACCTGCAAGGGACACAGGTTCAAGCCCTGGTCTGGTAAGATTCCACATGCTGTGGAGCAACTAACTCATGTGCCATAACTACTGATTCTTGGCGCTGCAACTATTGAGCGTGTGTGCCACGGCTACTGAAGCCTGCATGCCTAGAGCCTGTGCTCCACAACAAGAGAGGCCACCACAGTGAGAAGCCAGGGCACTGCAACGAAGAGTAGCCCCCGCTCGCCACAGCTAGAGAAAGCCCGCATGGAGCAACGAAGACCTGGTGCAGCTAAAATAAATAAACAAAATAAAATGTCTTTAGAAGTCTACCTCCAACTCAATGTCTTATAATAACCTATAATGGAAAAGAATCTGAAAAGGAACAGATTTATATATAACTGAATCACTTTGCTGTAATATAAAACTAACACAGCATTGTAAATCAACTATACTTCTATTAAAACACTGTTTTAAAGTCTACCTCATACAAAAAGGAATTAGCCAATTATGTAGCATATATAAAGCATGCAATAAACAGGAATTATTATTTACTTGAGATTATTTAATGAAGTCAGTCAAATGGGGATCAGTACCCTAGGTGTCCAAACACCCAACTCGGTACTCTAGGCCACATTGCTACTACACCTGTGTGTAAAAATGGAGACAATTAATTTTTACTTAAAGGAACTGTCAAAATACCCTGGGGATTTTCTTGGAGGGGGAAGCTTCAGGATAAGGACACATCTGTATAGTTGTGACGATATTTAAAGGGCTTCAGAATGCATTATCTCACCTCTGACACCAGCCTGAACTCTTTTCTCCAGAACAAAGAACATCCTCAGTATTTATCAGAAACATGACTAGGAATGTAAAAGCAGTTCTAGCTCAATCCTGCAGAGGGCAGACTTGCGCTGACTGGGTTATACATCTCTCCAGAAAAATGTTTTCCATATGAGCAACTTGCCTATGATTTCCCAGGCTGTGCTCCACTTTTCTACCAGTTTAAGTATTATTAAGTACCCAGAACATTAAAACCTCCTACCACATAGCCTTTGTAAAATAGAACTGATTTCAGATTTTTAAACTTTTTCTGTCTTTCAACACTCAAATTGCTTGTCAAAATGGCTCAGGCCACATCTGGCTCCAACTTATAGCACAAAGATTCCATTCCAATGTGGACAGATATTTTCTTTGAAGGAAGCCAAGCCCAAATCCCCAAATGCTGACTTGGGCAGGAAGATTTTATAGGTTTCAAAAGCCCTTATTTGGCAACTTTTATGGTGATTTACCTGATCAGCGGTCCTGAGAAAGTCCTCATCTCTTCTTGTTCCTCAGAATCATTAAGAATAACCTGGAACAAAAACTCAAGTTTGGTCTTCAAGACTATGTGCCCCCAGTGTCCCATTCCTCAGCTGAGTCCATATCAGAACCCAGAGCTGTGGTCCTAGGATGGGGCTCAATGCCTCATGGAGAAAGCAGGAAGATAAAAACGAGCTCTCTAGTTTCTGGATATGAGCCAACAGCATCACAGGTAAAACATCAGTCTAGCATTACTTCTTTCAGAGAAGAGCCCCACGCATGCCTTCACACACACACACACACACACACACACACACACACACACACACACCAATCCACAGGGTACATGGCTCAGACCCCTCCAAGAGCACTCTATTCCTGTAGATGCCAGGGCTCAGGCAAAGGGAAGCAGGGAGTAACGTGCTGACATTCAGGGGACACAGAATCTTGTTTACCTCCATGCTGTGCAGTTCAACAAGGGCTGTCTGTCCATCACTGGGAGAGCTGGGACTCACACACACCAGCTGACCTCCTGGCCCAAAACTCATAGGCATGTGAGGGACATAGAACTTCATGGGTTCCTTGGGACCAGCTGCTGAGATGTCCTCTGACCAACCAAAACAGGTGAACACTGTTAGCATTACTACCACTGCTTTGCTTTATGTAAGAAATATTCCACAGACATATTTCTTTCCAAATTTCACCTGGGACCAAGATAAGATTCTGGGTGCGTTACATAATTAGAAGAAATACATGCTCTAAGTCAGATTTAGGCCTTTAAGAATATGTCAGACTATAATGCCAAATCCAACAACATATTACAAGGATTATACACCATGATCAAGTGGGATTTATCCCAGGGATGCAAGGATTCTTCAGTATATGCAAATCAATCAATGTGATGTACCATATTAACAAATTAAAGAATAAAAACCATACAATCATCTCAATAGATGCAGAAAAAACTTTTGACAAAATTCAACATCGATTTATGATTTTTTAAAAAATTCTCGAGAAAGTCAGCATAGAGGGAACCTACTTCAACATAATAAAGGCCATACATGACAAACCCACAGCAAATATCATTCTCTATGATGAAAAACTGAAATCATTTTCTCTAAGATCAGGAACAAGACTAGGATGCCTGTGCTCATCACTATCATTCAACATAGTTTTAGAAATCGTAGCCATGGCAAAAAGAGAAGAAAAAGAAATAAAAGGAATCCAAATTGGAAAAGAAGTAAAAATATCCTGTTTGCAAATGACATGATACTAAACATAAACAATCCTAAAGAGGCCACCAGAAAACTACTGGTGCTAATCAATGAATTTGGTAAAGTTGCAGTATACAAAATTAATGCACAGAAATGCCTTGCATTCCTGTACAATAACAACTGAAGATCAGAAAGAGAATTTAAGGAAACAATTCTATTTACCATTGCAACAAAAAGAATAAATACCTAGGAATAAACCTTCCTGAAGAGGCGAAAGACCTGTACTCATAAAACTATAAGATACTGATGAAAGATTTCAAAGACAACACAAAGAGATGGAGAGATATACCATGTTCTTGGGCTGGAAGAATCAATACTGTGCAAATGACTGTACTACCCAAAGCAATCTACATATTCAATGCAATCCCTGTCAAACAACCAATGGCATTTTTCACAGAATTAGAACAGAAGATTTTATAATTTGTGTGGAAGCACAAAAGACCCTGAATAGCCAAAACAGTCTTGAGAAAGAAAAGCAGAGCTGGAAGATTCAGGATTCCTAACTTTAGACTATACTACAAAGCTACAGTAATAAGACAGCATGGTACTGGCACAAGAACAGAAATATAGATCAATGGAATGGGATAAAAAGCCCAGCAATAAACCCACATACCTATGGTTACCCAATATTTGATAACGGAGAAAAGATAATCTCTTCAGTAGTGATGCTTGGAAAACTGAACAACCCATATAAAAGAATGAAATTAGAACACTCCCTAACACTATATACGCAAAAATAAACAGAAAATGGGTTAAAGACCTAAATGTAAGGTCGACACTATAAAACTCTTAGATGAAAACAGGCAGAACACTCTGACATAAATCGCAGCAAGATCTTCTTTTGACCCATCTCCTAGAGTAATGAAAATAAAAACAAAAGGAAACAAGTAGGACCTAATTAAACTTAAAAGTTTTTGCACAGCAAAGGAAACCATAAACAAGACAAAATAATAACACTTAGAATGGGAGAAAACATTTGCAAACAAAGCAACACACAAGGGACTAATCTCCAAAATATATAAACAGCTCATGTAGCTCAATATCAAAATAACAAACAATCCAATCAAAAAATGAACAAAAGACCTAAATAGACATTTCACCAAAGAAAACATACAGATGGCCAAGAGGCACATGAAAAAATGCTCAACATCACTAATTACTAGAAAAATGCAAATCAAAACTACAATGAGATATCACCTCACACTGGTCTGAATGGCCATCATCAAAAAATCTACAAACAAAAAGTGCTGGAGAGAGTGTGGAGAAATGGGAACCCTCTTATAATGTTTGTAGGAAAGTGAATTGGTTCAGTCACTATGGAGAACAGTGTAGAGGTTCCTTAAAAAACTAAAAATAGAACTACCATATGACCCAGCAATCCCACTCATGGGCATATACCTAGAGAAAACCATATTTCCAAAAGATACATGCACCTGATGTTTACTGCAGCACTATTTACAATAGCCCAGACATGGAAGCAACCTAAATGTTCATTGACAGATGAATGGATAAGGAAGACATGGCACATATACACAATGGAATATTACTCAGCCATAAAAAGGAACAAAATTGTGCTATTTGCAGAGATGTGGATGGACCTAGAGACTTTCTTGCAGAGTGAAATAAGTCAGAAAGAGAAAAACAAACATCATATATGAAGACATATATGTAGAATCTAGGAAAATGGTACAGATGAACCTATTTGCAAGGCAGAAAGAGAGAGACAGACATAGTATGGACACCAAGGGGGGAAAGGAGCATGGGATAAATCGATAGATTGGGGTTTACATATATACACTATCAGGTATAAAATAGAAAACTAAGAGAAACCATTGTATAGCACAGGAAACTCATCTCAGTGCTCTATGGCGACCTAAATGGGAAGGAAATCCAAAAAACCAGGGCTATATGTATATATATGGCTGATTCACTTTGCTGTACAGTGGAAAATGACAACATTGTAAAGCAACTATACTCCAATAAAAAAAATAATTTTAAAAAGAAAAAAGAAGAATATAATGCAAGAAATTGATGGTTTAGTACAAATGATAATGTACCAGGCCTAGACTCTCATGAGGGTGACAGGTTGGGAATTGGCTCTCATAGCCCCAATACTCAGGACAAATCTCCTACATCCAGACCTTTGTGACCTGCCTTGACTTTCCCAAACTGACTCTGGTCTTTACTTTCTTCCCTTGTTACCTACAGTACCTCTGAGCCCCTCCTCTCCCAACCTGATGACGGCCATGGGCCATGTTCCTTTCCAAGAATCAGCTATGATGCATTCTTCAGCACAAAATAAAAGACAGGGAATGGAGCCAAAGCTGGCCACTCTGCCCAGGGGACCTATGTATACAAATGAGGCAGACAAGGGATCTACTCTTGGAAATACCAGGTAAAGTTGACCTTCCCAGAGCTGTGCCACCCAGCCCTCTTCTCATCAGACTCAGCCAACTCCTTTAATCATGTCAGTACCCACCAGCCTGAACTGGGCTCCAGACTGCTGAAGTCCTGGGGTCATAGAGCTCGGAAGCATCTGCCATGTACTGACTGAGCTCATAGCTGCTGGAGGTGAGACCAGACTCATGCTGCCAGAGAAGGTTGGACTCCTCCATCAGTGATGGCTGGAAGTTAAAAACGACAAGAACACATGGGAAGAATCAGAGACACTTTCAGAGAGACAGTCCTCCGAAGTGTTTCTGCAAAGCAACAAAATTCAAACTTTCAAGTAAATCTAATGAATGTGGACATATTGAAAGGAAAAGAAGGGATCATTCAACTGACAGTTCTCGCTAAAGGATTCATCTAGGCCCCATGGGTAGAGTGCAGGTCTTGGGGTCAGGGGGTTTTAATTCAAATCCCAGCTTTGTTAATACCAGGCTCTGTAACCTTGAACAAGTGACGTAGACGCTCTAAGCTCAGTACCTTCATTTGTAATGTAGATAATCATACCTACCCTATATAGTTCAAGTACTTACCTTTTGCATTCATTCACCAACTGTCTAATGAGCACTTACTATGCTCCAGGTGCAATGCTTTCCCTAAGGATATGGGTACAAAAGGACTTCCCTGGTGGTTCAGGGGCTAAGACTCTGTGCTCCCAATACAGGGGGCCCAGGTTCAATCCCTGGTCAGAGAACTAGATCCCACATGATGCAGCTAAAGATTTGCACACCACAACTAAAAGATTCCACATGCTGCAACTAAAAAAAATCCTGCGTGTTGCAATAAAGATGCATGCCACAACTAAGACCCAGTACAGCCAAATAAATAAATATTTTTTTAAAAGAAATTCACAGAGCTTATATTCTGGGAGGATTGTAAAGCAGATGCAAACAATGGATACAAAAGCTCTTTGTCCACACTGTAAGGTACTGTACTCATATATGACTGCTGTTTTTGTGTTGTTGTTACTGTTAGTCCTAATAGGTGCCCGGCCCTGTTAAGTATTAGGTATACAGAAGAAACTGTTCCCCCAAATTATACAAATCTAATCAGGGATAGAAGATTAATACGAAACTGTCAAAAATTAAGACCTTGTCTCTTGTAACTTTTCCATAAATCTAAAGTTATTCCAAAATTGAAAGTTTAAAAAATTCAAGAGCTCCATTTCATAGCCCAACTGGTACACACAGTAAGATTTCAGAAGAGAGAAATGGAAGAGTCAAGAAAGGTTTTAAATTCTGCTTTTCATACCCAAATTAAAAGATGCTAGCAACTTCCCACTTCCTAAGTAAACCAAATTGCTAGTTCACCGGAGTACCAGTAACACTTCTTTCCTTTCCCACCTTGGAGTGACTTGGGTGATACTTCCTGACAGCTAACTTGGCAAAAAAAAATGCAAAAGGGCTCAATAAGGGCCCCAGGCCCAGAAGATTGAAACAGGAATCAGGGAAAGGAGGGCGTAGGCATGGAGGCTCTGCCAAGAGGGGAGGAATGGTACCCCTTAGATCGCTGTCACTAGGGACCCCCACCCCCAGGGCCCTGCCCTGCCACTGCTGATGATGTCAGCTCTGATGCACTGTCACAGATCACCAGCCCTGAGTCACTTCAGGTTACCTTGTTTTTCTGTGCCCCAGTTAGTGGACTCTCCATGAACAGGTCCCCGGGCCTCTCCTGTCCAGAGTTAGAAGCAGGACTGTCTTTATAAGGATTCCGACTCTTAGATCTGTAGCAAAATGACAGGAGCATATGAGAGGGGATCCAGGGCAGACCAGCAAGGCTGAGCTGCCCTGTACTAGGGGCTGCTCTGCCGCAAAGTGTGGGCAGGTGTCGGGTTGGCACATGTGCCACAGGGAAAAGCCTTGTCCTCCCTTGTGCTGCCACGGTCTATTAAACCAGAAAAACAGGAACTCCCGGGGTTCATAGCACAGTTACTAGAAGTGGCCCCAAACTCTGCAGAGAAGGCTGGATCTCTGTGGCCTGACATCCCAGAATGACTTAAATCAGAGCAGGCAGGTTGGTGAGTTCCAGGCAGGGGAAAGGCCTAAGGGTACCAGACAGGTACATGTACAGAATGGTCCTCCCTGCTCTTCTCGTCCCAGGGGAGAGACCATTCTTAGGGCACAGGACCGGGCAGAGGAGACGCACCCCATCCCCAGGCAGGATGCAATCATGAGAACTTCTGCAAGGCCTCATCTGTTCCAAGGCCAACATAGAATTAAGGCCCTCCTTCAACATGGACCTCAAGTAACCTCACAGGTTTGGGGACTTAGGCAGGTTTGGGGAACTGCCACTCAGAATTAAGAACCTCTCCTTCCAGGGTCCATGCGAACAGCTGGCTCGGGCCAGCCTGAGCTCCATCCTTGTGGCCAGAACAAAAGCAGACGGGCTTCTGAAGATGAAGGACCAGTACCAGATGACATCAATTTTGCCAAACGTAGTCTGAGTTTGGCTGAATCATGTTGAACCAGCCTCTCCTTTCGCACTTACTGGAACTGGGTCTCCCTATTTGCTCCAAATTGACTATTCTGGTTTTCATGTTGATGCTCACTGAGGTACTTTTGATCTCGATGATCTTCCTGCCAGATATACGGACTCCCTTGCCTTGGCACTGCACCCTCAGAGAAAACAAAACAAAGACAGGTCACTTCCTATTCCTAAAAGTTCAGAGATTCTAGCAAGTTGTGAAGCTGGGTTACTGGAGCAAGGCAGGTATAAAGACATACAGTCATCCTTCTGTATGCTTTAGGGGATTGGTTTCAGGGCCTGAGAAAGTTAAAGTCCCTTATATATTAATAAAATGGTGTAATATTTGCATATAATCTATACACATCCTCCACAAACTTTAAATCATCTCTAGATGACTTCTAAAACTAATAATACCATATAAATGCTATGCAAATAGTTGTAAATACAACATAGGTGCTATGTAAATAGTTGCCAACAAGCAACAAATGCAAGTTTTAAGTTTTGGAATTTTCCTTTTTTCAAATATTTTCAATCACCAGTTGGAGACAGACCTGCAGATTCAGAGGGCTGACTGTATTTGCCAAATTGAATAAAGTTGGTAAGTGAAAGCCAACAGTGAAAGTCTGTAAGATGAATCTCAGTCTTCTCTGAACCAATCAGCATGATTGTGTAGGATAGTACAACAGTCAGGATCCTGTGTGTGTGTGTTTGTGTTTTCAGTACTGAAACAGATTTTTCTCTTTACTAGCAGGTCAGAAGTTGCCATTAACACATACCTAAATCCTTACTATTGGTATAGGGTATAAATTCCTTTTTGTGCAAATCTGCCACTCTGTGATGGTCAGACGCATAACAGCCCACCCACACACTTGATGACTTCACTGTTAAGAACTGACTTCACTGTGACTTGATCAGGGAGAGATTATAATCTTGGTTATAATGAGTAGAAAAAAAAAAAAAGGATGAAGTACAAACTCTCCATAACACTCATAATAATAGTTTCAGTCCCATCAACTACACCTACATGTACAAAGAAAAATGACTCTTTTCTATCTCTTCTCAAGACGGCTAGCAGCAGTGTGTTTGCTGTGGCCTCATCTGACCAAGCGGAGAAGGCAATGGCAACCCACTCCAGTGTTCTTGCCTGAAGAATCCCAGGGACGGGGGAGCCTGGTGGGCTGCTATCTACGGGGTCGCACAGAGTCGGAGATGACTGAAGCGACTTAGCAACAGCAACATCTGACCAATAAAGAAGCAGGTGGGGGTGGAGGCCTAGGATGAGGCTCTGAGCATGGCCCTTTTGGCCTCTGCCCTGTCAGACCAGTGGTACCATCCCAAAGGCTTCTTGGAGATTATTCCATACCTCTTTCTTCCTGAAGCTGCTGTGGGTATCCATGGTAGTAATAACTTCCATAAGCATATTCTTCCCTTAGGGCTGGAGAGTAATAGCTCTGATAGAGATCCTCAATGCTCCACCTAAAGAATCAAAAAAAGGCCACTCATTCAAGGATGAGCATAGCAAAGAGAAAAACCAATGGAGAGCAACTTTCCTGGTGGTCCAGTGGCTAAGACTTCGTGATCCTAATGCGGGGAACCTGGGTTTGATCCGGGTCAGTGAACTAGACCCCACATGCTCCAACTAAAGATTCCACATACCACAACGAAGATCAAATATCCTGAGTGCCACAACTAAGACCCGGCACAACCAAATAAATAAATGATTTTTTAAAAAAAGAAAAACAATGAAGGACTTGACAAACAAAACAACTTCAGAGGACAAAACTGTGATACCTATCCAGAATCTGCTCTAAAGCTATGGTTCATCCTACAACCAAAAATCTAGAATTGGAGCAGGAATAGGATCATTGTGTCAGAACAAGGCTGCAATTTTTACAGTAAAACCACAGCCAAGTGTCTCTTCTCCTTCCTCAGGATCCCTTTTACTCCTCAAATATACACATCCAACAACATAAAATATTATCTAAGAAAACCCTGCCCTGATATCACCTTAGGAAACCCCTTCCCAAGATAATTGTGTAAAGCACCCAATACACCACTGTAATTCCCATGCATATTATAGATGGAAATGAGACAGAAAAGTCAAATTGGACCATTTTAAACCTGCTTGCTGTTATTGCCTCTACCCTTAACAGACCCTCCTTCAAGAATTCAACACTATTTTTATCAATTAATAATTCTTTACTATTTCATAGGGGCAGGATTCTTTATAATAGCTGTCATAATTTCAACCTTAAACCTAGATGCAGGAAAATATTATCTCACCTGAAAAAGCTAAAGTAAAACAATAGATGGCTTGCAACATTCCATAAAATATGAAGGCCAGAAGTAGAAACTCCAGATTCTCCCAGCATTACCTCACAGAGACCTTTTCGTTCTGAGCTTGGAGACTCCAGGCTTCTATCTGCTCTCTGATTTTTTTAAGTTCCCAGTCATTCACTCAATGTATATATTTTCTGTGTAGGCATCACACTGTAGGTGCTGATCTAGGCACTAGGACTCTTATGTTGCTGGTGGGTTTGGTGCTAACCCTGGGTTAGAGTTATCAACGAGGGTAAGGAACTTTTGATAGACATCCGCAGGAAAAGCTTTCCATAGTCCACAAATCCTGCTTTTTGTGATCCCAGAGTAAGAGGGTCTCATCTGCCGTCTTGAATTTCACCATTCTTTCTACCCTCTCCTCTGCCCCCAACACCCAATCGCGTTGTTATGGCTTCTTAAGAAGCTCCCCTAAAGACTAACAAAAGGAAATAAACTATATTTTCAGTAACCAAAATCCAGCCTGGGAGAGGAAAGGGTTTAGCTAAGTCAGTGGAGGAGGAGGAGGAAAAGGAAGAAGAGAAATAAAAGGAAAAGGAAGACGGAAAAGAACCATCTGTTCGTAAGCATTTAGGAGAGCTGGGTCAAGTCCAAGCTCTAAACTCATACCTTGAATACAACTGACTGGGATAACCGCCTTCATAATAGTCAACCCCGGGCACAGGTGGATGCCATTCCCCAGATCTGGCTGCATAGTGAGGCTCCTGGTGGTCTGCTCTGCGGTCCTGCTGTGGCTGGGGGCTCCTGCCCATGTCTTGCCTTTGATGGACCCTCTCTCCATTGTGCCAAGAGTGAGGAATAGGCTGATAGTATCTATCTCTCCGAAGCCCTCGGTCTGGATCCTTTGATGGTGCTGGGGGCCTCCCCGATGGCTGAGGCAGCCTCTGGGGAATCCAAGGTTCCATCCTAGATCTTCTGAATTTCTCTAGTGTTTTGAGTCAGCTGTGTAGTTATTTTATCTTCCTGCCAGACCAAAAAATAATAATAATAATAATCATTTTAGGCCTATATCCAAGCATGATGTTTAATTGGGTTTTGTGAAAGAAGCACTCATGGTCCTCAAAAATCTTCTTTAAAAAAAAATAATAATTTATTTATTTTAATTGGAGGCTAATTACTTTACAATATTGTATTGGTTTTGCCATACATCAACATGAATCCGCCACGGGTGTACACGTGTTCTCCATCCTGAACCCCCCTCCCACCTCCCTCCCCATACCATCCCTCTGGGTCTTCCCAGTGCACCAGCCCCAAGCATCCTGTATCCTGCATCAAACCTGGACTGGCGATTCTATCTAAAACAAACCACACAGGCACTGAGACAGAGACACCTGAAAAAAATCGCAAGCAGATACTTGAAATAACTAATAGGCTAGACAATTATATTGAGGTTGTTATGAAAATTTTAAAGTATATTGGGAGCAACAATAGATGTGGGAGGCCTGGGAGAGAGAACAGCAATATATGAAGCTCCAAAACACAGTCAAAGTATTCCAATTAAGACATGCGTGCTCACCTATTCCACCAACAAACAGTCATTCAGGAGGCCCTGTGCTGTCATAGAAATAAAGTGGGCTTTAGACAGAGCTAGACCCAGATCAGATCCTAAGTCTGAACTTCCCTGGTGGTAAAGTGGATAAGAATCTGCCTGCCAGTGCTG
Source organism: Capricornis sumatraensis (assembly GCF_032405125.1). Taxonomy (NCBI): domain Eukaryota; kingdom Metazoa; phylum Chordata; class Mammalia; order Artiodactyla; family Bovidae; genus Capricornis; species Capricornis sumatraensis. Next base: position 66,638,219 of record NC_091082.1, read on the forward strand.
GAAACTAAAGAGACATGGATTCAATCCCTGGCTCGAGAAGACCCCCTGGAGAAGGGCATGGCAATCCATGCCAGTATTCTTGCCTGGGAAATCCTATGGACAGAGGAATCTGGCGGGCGACAGCCCAGTGGATCACAAAGAGTTGGACACAACTGAAGTTAACTAGGCACACCAGGAAGATCTCGCATGCCAAGGAGTAGCTAAAGCCTGTGAGCCACAACTACTGAGCCTGCACACCACAACTACTGAGCCTTGTTCTCTAGGGCCCGAGAGCCACAGCTACTGAAGCACACGAGCCTTAGGGCCCACATGTTGGAGCTACTGAAGCGTGTACATCTATAGCCTGTGCTCTGCAACAGGGGAAGCCACCACGATGAGAAGCCCATGGGTGAGAAACACTCCCAAACTAGAAAAAGCCCGCATGCAGCAACAAAGACCCAGCACGACCAAAAATAAATAAATAAATACATCATTTTCTAATAAAAAAAAAATCTTGACTTTGCCACTTATTAGCGAGTTAAATTGTTCCAGCCTTAATTTCCTTACCCATAAAATAAGGACTGTACTCATTAGCTGACAGGGTCACTCTCAGTGTTAGGGATACTTATGTAAAGTGCTGAACACTATGCCTGGTATACAGTAGTGGTTCAATAAATAACAGTGTTATCAGAGATAGAGATTAGCATAGGGTGAGTAGCTGAAAAGATTTCCTAGATAAAAAGAAGCTTAGGGACTTCCCTGGTGGTCCAGTGGTGAAGAATCCTCCTGCCAATGCAGGGGGCACAGGTTTGATCCCTGGTCAAGAAAGAACCCACATGCCTCGGGGCAACTAAGCCTACATCCCACAGCCACTGAAGCCTGCTTGTTCTGGAGCCCACACCTGCAACAAAGATCCCACTGCCACAGCTAAGACCCAGCATGGCCAAATCAACAGATGTTTAAAAAGAAGAAGAAGCAGCTTAAAGTGACTTCAAGAGACATCTTTTCTAAATCCTTAAAGTCTTAGAGAACTATGCTCTATAACTTGCCCATGCCTGCCCCTCCTCCAGGAGAGGTGAGGAGACACAGGGTTTGGGATTGCTTCTGCGACAAACTAGAGAGCTGTGTCTCCTGCCTGGAGATTTTAAAACCTGGAAGTCTCCCCAGGATCAAACTGGTTTTCCCCACTTATTCTTCAAACTGGGATATAGCTCCCAATGACAAGTTACCTTCCAAGCTTCTCTGCTTGTATCACAGAGCACTGGCACCCAGCTGCCTTCAAAGAAAAGCACCCATCACCCCTTACAGCTGCTCAGAAGTCTCCTGTGTCAGGAGGATACATGGCTCCATCAGATCCCATGTTTCTTCTCTCTTGGGAACTATGTTAGGTTGAAAAGTTCTAATCAGATCCACAACTTGCTCCCACTCCTGAAACTCCCAGCTCAATATAATAATAAATATCAGAAGCAAAGGTCAAAGGGTGTATGTGTTGAAATCAAGACGTCACTCTGCTCCAACGCTGCGGAGCCAGGGTCCACAGCTATGAGCAGAGAGCTGTGAGCAGAATGCTCCAGAAGAACAAGGAGCAGAAATGCCTTCTACCTCCAGAACAATCACAGCTCAGGAAAACTTGCATCTTCCTTCCCATGTCAGCTTACTTCCTTGAAAAAGTCAGGTGTAACGAGAGCCTTTTCCAGCAAATCCCAGCAAAGGCCAAATGCCCCAGACACAGTGAAAGGCTACCTGAGTCCTTCCTGAAGGCCTATGGGATTTGAAAGCATTTGGACACAAGGAAGCTCAACAAGAAGAAAGCCTCAGGATTTCCCTGGTGGTCCAGTGGTTAAGACTTCACTTTCCAGTGCAGGGGGTGTGGGTTCAATCCCTGGTCAGGAAGCTAAGATCCCACATGCATTATGGCCAAAAAAAAAAAAAACATGAAACAGGAACTAACACTGAAACAAATTCATAAATAGAAACTTTAAAAATGGTCCACAGCAAAAAAAAAACTATTAAAAAAAAAAAGAAGACGAAAGCCTCTTCCACTTCATCCCCAGATATTTTCACTAGACAGCCCTTCTCTGACTGCAAAGACACATTACCCACTCCCTTCACCAAAGTCAACTCCAGTTGATTTCTGTTGCCAAGATATCAATACCAGCTTGTTAGGGCTCAGGTTACAATTAAGGACCCCAAATGAAAAGCACTTAAGATACTCCAAATAAAGGCATTGCAAGCACAGGGACAAGTCATACTCACACATCCACATAAATGACCTTCCCTGGCCCCACTGAGGTCAATATTGCCTTTCCTAATTTGACAGCACAGCAAGCACAGCCAAGACAAAGCCTACAAGGGCGCCAGAGTCCCCACACACCTGCTCTGACAGCCGCCACCTTCCCTTCGCACGCTCCAGGAGTGTCTTCTCCCCTCCTAGACACTGTCAAAGTCCAGGTGCCACATCTACCAAGACTTACCTGGCTCTCAGATCTACAGCCTGTCAGCTACCTTTGCAACTGCCCAGCCTCCATGGGCTGATTCACGAGGGCAAAGTACAGCCCAGCTCCCTCCTTCATCCAGACCCAGCTTAGCGTGTTTGCCCAGAACCCAGTCAGAGGCTGCTGCTTCTGTTTGCCTGGTAGTGGGCTGAGCCAGGTTCCTGCACATGTGAAAGAATCCAAACCTGCCCAGCAAACAAAGAACAGAGACCTGAAGGAGAGGAAGTGCGGAAAGCCCGGAGGCAGCCTGGCCTGGGGAGAAGAGTGCCACCTATGCGTTGTTAACTCCTGTCTGGGCCACGGGAGGCTCTATTGCTCAACCTCTGTTTCTTCTCTGAAAGAGGAATAACAAGGTGGGTTTTCCCAGATGGCTCAGTGGTAAGGAATCCACCTGCCAATGCAAGAGACTCAGGAGACATGCGTCTGAACCCTGGGTCAGGAAGATCCCCTGAAAGAGAAATAACAACACTTAACTTAGAAGAGTCATCATGAGGACCACATGCTGACTTCAGAGACATTGCAAGTTCAATTCCAGACCACTGAAATACAGTGAGTCATACGAATCTGTTGGTTTCCCAGTGCATGTAAAAGTTATGTTGTACATGATACTGTAGTCTATTGTGTGCAATAGCTGTATGTCTAAAAAAATACAAAAAATGCAGGACTTCCATGGTGCTCCAGTGGTTGGGAATCCACCTGCCAATGCCAGGGACACAGGTTTGATCCCTGGTCTGGAAGATTCTATAGGCCATGGGACAACTAAGCCCATGCCCCATGCTCTGGGGCCCATGCTCTGCAACGAGAGAAGCCACTGCAAGGAGAAGCCTGCTCGCTGCAACTAGAGAAAGCCCACGTGCAGCAAAAGAGACCCAGTGCAGCCAAACATAAATAAAGAACACAAGGTCTGTAACATATATCCCTTAATTTTAAAATCCTTGGGGACTTCTCTGGTGACCCAGTAGTTAAGAATCTGCCTTCCAATGCAGGGGACACGGGTTTGATCCCTGGTTGGGGAACTAAGTTCCCACATGCCGCAGGGCAATTAAACCCACAACTACTGAGCCCTCGAGCCACAACTAGGTGCTGACACAGCCAAACACAAATAAATAAATATAAAATACTCTACTGCTAAAAATTGCCAAAGCAATTATAATAGTAATGTCAAACATCACTGATCACAGATCACCACAACAGATATGATCACAATGGAAAAATCTAAAATACTGCCAGTGTACAAAATGAAAAAGAAAACAAGGGAAATATTGCCAGAATTACCAAAATGTGATGTGGAGACACAAAGTGAGCAAGTGCTTTTGGGAAAGTGGTGCCGTGAGACTTGCTCAACGCAGCTTTGCCCCAAGACTTCAGGCTGTAAAACAACACGATAAAGTGAAGCGATATAAAATGAGGTATGCCTTTAAATGTTGGTAATGATATATAATTATGTATGCTTTATAAATAAGTATTTCTTTTCGTTTCAAAGGAGATAATCTAATTCTACTGGCTGAGGTAGGCAGAGTACACACTGTGTGTGTTATTTGCTCACTCGTGTGCGACTCTTTGTGACTCCATGGACTGTAGCCCACCCAGCCCCTCTGTCCATGGGATTCTCCAGGCAAGAATACTGGAGTGGGTTGCCGTTTCCTTCTCCATGGGATCTTCCCAACCCAGGGATCAAACCCAGGTCTCCTGTATTGCAGGCAAATTCTTTACCATCTGAGCCACCGGAGAAGCCCAGAGTATTCACTGGTGGGTAGTAAATGGCTGGTTTATGTTTTTCTCATTCGAATTTCTCACCATTGGATTCTGACTGTGCATCAGTTGTATTATCCAGATGGAAGGCAAATTTAAATGCTCAATACTGAATTGAAGGCACTGAGAAGTTTCTATTACAACAAGAAAATAATTTCTCTTGTTTGAAAAATAAATTTCTTCAGGTGAACACAAAGAAGCTCATGTCTACCTTTGAATTAATATTTTAAAATTTAGCAAATCATCATGCTGTCTACCTTAAATGTGTACAATGTTATACATCAATTACATCTCAATAGAGCTGGGAGAAAATACAAATCAAATTCAGAATTTGTTCTAAAAAGGCTCAGATGTTTATCCTTTCTTTCAACAAACACTTACTGAGTCCTTATTATGTGTTAGGATTTGACACACATAAATATGAAGGACACAGTCCTTGTCATCAAAAATCTTTGAGCAAATTAACCTGTCATGCAGTTTATTAGTCCAGGGAAGGCCTGGACTAATGGTCCATGGTTGATCTCATGATCAGATGGGCTAAGGTATCTAAGCTATAAGATTATGACACAGAGAACTTCCATGGTGGTCCGATGGTTAAGAAGCCATCTTGCAAGCCAGGGAACAAGGGTTCAATTCCTGGTTAGGGAACTAAGATCCCACAGGTCATGGAGCAACTGAGCCCACACAATCTGGACCTGAGTGCCACAACTAGGGAGTCCGTGCACCACAAGGAAGATCCTACATGCTGAAATTAAGACCTGAAAGAGCCTAATTAATTAACTAGTGTTTTAAGAAAAAGCTTTTGCCACAGCCCTTCAACTGATTCCAAGGTCATGACAGCTGAATGTAGAATTCTCTGACTCTGGGTCGTGGTTTCTAACCCCACTGGTGGGCTCTGAGGCTTGGCTCACTAATAACCTGTCATTTTTAATCCTCCAGGGAAGAAGTACTGGAAAAGGACACACACAATGACCACAGGAATCAGAACATGGTTGATTACAACACAGTCTCAGATGTCAAATTATGTGTCCCAATATCTCACAATAACATTCATGAAAATCTGATATAACTCTTTTGGCTTATAACATGATGTTAGCCCTGCCCCAAGGGCTCCCCTGGTAGCTCAGCTGGTAAAGCATCTGCCTGCAATGCAGGAGACCCCAGTTCAATTCCCAGGTCAAGAAGATCCTCTGCAGAAGGGCCAGGCTACCCACTTCAGTATTCTTGGGCTTCCCTAGTGGCTCAGACTGTAAAGAATCCTCCTGCAATGTGGGAGACCTGGGTTAGATCCCTGGGTTGGGAAGACTCCCTGGAGGAGGGCATGGCAACCCACTCGAGTATCCTTGTCTGGAGAATCCCCAAGGACAGAGGTGGCCTGGAGGGCTACATCCATGGGGTCGCAAAGAGTCAGACATGACTGAGCACCTAAGCACAGCACAGCACACCCCTTCCCTATAACACCGCTGTGTCACTGAAATGTTAGCTTTGGAAGACCTTACAGGTTATTTTAGCAACTTCATTTGGTTGGTGATAAAACCAGATCCAGAGAGATAAAGTGATTTAGTCAACATCACAAAGCTAGCTAGAAGCTCAGTTAAGATGATCTAGATGTACGGGACTTGTCTTGCATTGGGCTTACCAAAGTGTGATTATGAATTATTCAAGAATTATGTGAGCCAACAGTAAAACTGTTGATAATTTGAAGTCCACCACAGTGGGGGTATTTACAGCACAGAAACTGGCAAGTGTTGCAAAACCAGGCTGTTGTTGTTTTCAGATAATCACTTTCCCGGCACAATGGTTACAACTCCTAACTCCTAGTCCAGTGTTCTTTCAACCACAGAATTGTCATTCTATTTCTAGCTTTCATCTCACACGCCTGGGTTAAACATCTAGCCCCATTATTGCAAATGCTCCTTTTGTGACGTCCCAAAGCCTCTCCAGTCATCTCAAGAGTTATTATGAAACTCTTCATATACTCACCAACCAAAATTAATTTTAATTAGCTTTAATTATTTTATGTAGACATATGGCATACCACAGTTATATGGGTCATGAAATGAAACAGATTGTATGGGGTTTCAGCACTCCAAAAGGTTTGGGATTTATCAGTCCCTGCCTTCCCTGGCCCCATAAATCAACAGTTACTAAGTCTTTCAGCCTGGCAGCTCAAGTCTTCCTGGTTTCTAACAAAATTCACTCAGTTTGACAGTACATTAGCAGCTCATCCCCGACAGGAGTTGGGCTAAAATTGGTCTTGTCACCTCAAGTCCTGACTGCAGGGCCCTCACATGAGCCCATAGGCTCTCATATGCTGAAACAGTTATAGTCTTAACATTTTTCCCTTCCCCAAGTGTCCTGTCCTCTTGCCCAATTTCTATTCTGTATGCCAACTGTCCACTGGAACTGGAAAGAAAAGTGAAAGTGAATTCGCTCAGTCATGTCCAACTCTTTGTGACCCCATGAACTGTAGCCTATCAGGCTCCTCTGTCCATGGGATTTTCCAGGCAAGAGTACTGGAGTGGGTTGCCATTTCCTTCTCCAAAGGATATTCCTGACCCAGGGATTGAACCCGGGTCTCCCGCATTGCAGCTAATCTCTTCCCACCATAATAGTGCTGCTAGATGTGAACACCCACCTAGATCCAGGTCAGGTTTGCCCTGAATCCCTGAGCACTAGGATTTAATGACTGGTGAGCCTTACAAAGGCCAGCTCATTAGCTGAGATACTCTCCAGGCTTGACCCCATTTCTTTTCTGAAAGTAAAAATTTAGGAAACGAACTGAGAGGCCTTATGCCAACAGATGATCAGTAATTATTTGTCTGGGTAATGGGTCTATGGATGATTTTATTTTTTTCTTCCAGCTGTTCAAGTTTTCTAACTTTTCTACAATAAACTTGTTTTCAAAGACAAAGTCAACTAACATGGTTTTTAATCAATACTATATCCAAATGTGGTCCTGTCATAGCAGTAATTAATTATTTACCCAATTTGCTAAAACAGAGCAGTGAGTCCCCAAAGCTTCCAAGATTGGTTGGCTGCGTGCAATCTGCTCTTCTGGAAAGATGATTCTGGAAGTCATACATTCACGAAACAAGTCTTTATTGAACGCCCACTCCATGCCCAGCATTGTCACTTGCACTGGGGACACTGAGATTAATAACATAATCCTTTCCCTAAAGAAGTTTTCAGTTCATTGAAGCAGTAGATACTGAAAAGCTGGACACAGAAAGAGGAGCCTGTGAAAGACAATAATGAAGGTGGGCTGAAAGCCAGGAGAGAATGGTGTCCCAGAAGCCAGGGAAAGGGATGGCTTCGGAAATGGGAGAGTCATCGACAATGCCGAATGTAGGAGAGACATTGAAAGAGGCAACAGTGAAAGTATTCTCCCTACACTGGTTTTGCCAATAAGGAGGTTTGATGATCATGACACAAACAATTTCCTTGGAAATACAGTCAATGGTGTGAGGAATTATACACAGAAATCACTTGTGCTGCAAATGGAAAGTAAGTAAAAGGAGACAGGAAGAATTATTCTTTTGAGAAGCCTGGGTATGAAGAAGAGGGGACAATAGCCAGGACTACTATGAAAAGCACTCCAGATTGAAAAACTGGCTTAGTGTGGACAAGATGGAAAAGGTTAAATGCTGATTCATGTGGAGATTGGAGATACAGAAACAAAATTACTGAAGGACTAAATCTCAAAAGAGGCTGATCGTACGGAAGTATAGAAGTAACAGTTAAGCCTAGCTTAAAGAAAGGGCATTTTTTCCTCCAAGAAAGAGATAAAAGCGGTGAAGATAGGCTTGGATGGAGACAAGTCTGTTCAAAAAGGGACTGGATAGTTACTGAGACTTCTCTGCAGAATAGACTGCTAGAGATCAAAGTGAGCTTATGTTGATAAACTTGAAAATATGGTGATGGTTTGGATTGGCCAATGTGGAAAACAGGAGTGGGCTTTAACCTGGAACATGTCCTCAGAGGAAGCAGTAGGCAGGAAAGGCAGCTGTTACTGGACCCTTGGATGGATCTGAAGCTCCATGAGGACATTGAGCATCTGGGGGTTTGTCCATGCTATGACCACTGGGCCTAGCACAGCATCTGGTGTGTGACAAAGCACAATAAAGACTTCATCCATAGATGAATGGACCTCTGAGATGTCTAGCAACAGTCTTGGCTGCAGATTGTATCCAGTAGTTTTCCCAGCCTGAGTATAGAATTAAACTCTGACAGAGAGTTCCTAGGGAAAGTAAAAGGGAATGTTAAGGCAGTGAGTTAAGGGGACTGACTGAAGACTGGTGGAAGGGGCACCACATAGGGCATAAATGAGACAGAAACACAAATTCTCTGCATACCTTGTTTAAGGGAGGTGCCTAGAAATACATAAGAGGCTTCTCCAATAAGACAGCAAAAGAAAAACATTCAATCATGATTCAAAATGTAAAACTTCAGTTAAAGGGGAATGACTGGATAATGCCAACCTCAGACTTTCCAAAAACATCTGATACAATGAAGTGCTTTTTAGTCAGCTAGCATCTCATAGCGCTGGCTCCAGGAAGCAGTCAGGGGCGGGGCGGGGAGGGGAAGGTTTAGCACAGAGCAGCCTGTAGACTCCAGCAAAGCCAGCCCCTGGAGCCTGCCTTGGAGATATGGAGTTCATGGCCTCAGCCAGGGATTGGCAACCAAGGGTTAAACCTCCTTCTTCAGGAGGGTTGGGTGGCAGGTGACAGGCATAGCAGCACATGTCTGTCAGCATTTCCATTATCAGCAAGGACATGTGCCAGGAAAACCTGGTATAAGGGCCAGAGACAATTAACCTGGCACAGGCAGCATGAGCTACCCAGGCCAATCCTGGGACTGCTGCTCTTACCCTAGAAGTGAAGGAGATGGGGCCTCAGTCTCTCCTCTCTTCACCCTTCCCTTTTTATCGATGCCCCCTGCACCTGGATGAGTGGGATGGCAGATGGATACTGCTCTGACTTTTAACCCCACATCAAGCTTCCATCAGGCAAAGATGACTCACGCACCTGCTAAATGAAATAAAAGGCTATAAATGCTGGGAGAGTCCTCCAAGCCCCCAAAGCCAACTGGAAATAGACAGAATAAAGCTGAGTGTGAATTTCAGCTCCACTACCTGCTAGCTCTGTGAACTTGGGCAAGTTATTCTATATCTCCTTTTCTTGCTCTATAAGATGGGAACAATAATAACAGAACCTTTCTCAGAGAGCTATAATTTAAGGGTACATTTTTAGATTAAAAAACTATAAATGTGATGTATACTAAATGCTCAATAAATGTTAACTGTTACCATTTCCCTGAAAATGCTATAAAGTGCTCAGGAAGAATTCAGTACAAGTCATCAGTCAGGAATTAATTGGTTATCCATTACTGCTCTGAAATCCACAGCTCCTCCTCTACATTTAACCCAGTGTCCCCACTGAACCATGAGATCAGGGAAAAATTGAGAGACTATGTCACACAACTACATATGACATAAAACAATGGGTTAAGCTAAGAACTTCAGAATTAGAAACTTCATGACAATGCAGTCCTATGCTTCTCACACTGGACAACTTGTAGCCACCGTCAGGATGCCACAGGATCAGCACTAATTTTATTTTATAAGCAAATTAAAATATTACCTTAATTTTTAACAAACAAAAATATTATAATAAGGAATATAATGGAATAAAACTCAAATCTGTATTACTTTTTACAACAAAACATGAAAAACTTCAAAAAAATTTCATACTTTCACCGAAACAGGTACACACACATCCCACACAGTCACATGTTCACATACACATACCTTGCATCCCCAGGAGTCACTCCCTGCCATTTGATGGAAAGGTTTGAGAGACACATTTGAACAAGAGCAGACATTTGGACACATAATTGATGAGCTGGGAAGAATCTCTGGAAGGAATCCATCCATGCAGGTGATGTCTAAGTGTCTAAGCCAGAGAGACTCAGGCCAAGGCATACAGCTCTTTGATTTCCAGACCTGTAGCACTCCAAGCTTTCCACTGCTGGATAAAAATTCTCTCTTACATAAGACTCTATAGAGTACCTAGGCGGCCAATGACTCTCTGCTTTACCTGGGGCAGGAAGTGTTTGTTCTCCAGTTGGTAAGTCCTCAGACTCCTTATAGAAACACACCTCAATATTTTAGAGTTAAATTATTCTCCCTTTGGGCTTCTTGGTGGTCCAGTGGTTAAAAATCTGCCTTCCAATGCAGGGGACACAGGTTCAATCTCTGGTTGGGGAACTAAGACCCCACATGCCACAGAGCAACTAAGGCCACAATCTGCAACTCCTGAGCCTGTGCAACTAAGAGCTGATGCAGCCAAAGAAATAAATATTTTCAAAAATGAAGATACTCTTCCTTGATGGTAACACACATACATGACTCAAACTCACTTAAACTCCTCAAATAGGAGGAAATGTCATGCCGCTTAGCCTTCTTCTCCTCTCTAGGTTTCACAGCCCCAACCCATTTATGTTTCCTTGTGCAATTTCCTTCCCTCAATCACTTTGGGAAATAGCAAAGGCACAGGAGAAAGGAAATAGGAATTGAAATCTGGATTTAGTTTTAACATCGCCACTTCTCAGCCATGTGCCTTTGGAAAACCATCATTCCAACCTTATCAGTCCCAGTCTCCTCATTTTTAAAATAAAGTCTAAAAAGTACCAAAGAAAGGCAATGTCAAAAGAATGCTCAAACTAACGCACAATTGCACTCATCTCACATGCTAGTAAAATAATGCTCAAAATTCTCCAAGCCAGGCTTCAGCAGTACGTGAACCGTGAACTTCCAGATGTTCAAGCTGGTTTTAGAAAAGGCAGGGGAACCAGAGATCAAATTGCCAACATCCGCTAGATCATCAAAAAAGCAAGAGAGTTCCAGACAAACATCTATTTCTGCTTTATTGACTATGCCAAAGCCTTTGACTTTGTGTGGATCACAATAAACTGTGGAAAATTCTGAAAGAGATGGGAATACCAGACCACCTGACCTGCCTCCTGAGAAACCTATATGGAGGCCAGGAAGCAACAGTTAGAACTGGACATGGAGCAACAGACTGGTTCCAAATAGGGAAAGGAGTACGTCAAAGCTGAATATTGTCACCCTCTTTATTTAACTTATATACAGAGTACATCATGAGAAACACTGGGCTGGATGAAGCACAAGATAAATCAATCAAGCTGGAATTGCCAGGAGAAATATCAATCACCTCGGATATGCAACTGATACCACCCTTATGGCAGAAAGCAAAGAACTAAAGAGCTTCTTGATGAAAGTGAAAGAGGAGAGTGAAAAAGCTAGCTTAAAACTCAACATTCAGAAAACAAAGATCATGGCATCTGGTCCCATCACTTCATGGTAAGTGGATGGGGAAACAGTGGAAACAGTGACAGACTTTATTTTGGGGGGCTCAAAAATCACTGCAGATGGTGACTGCAGCCATGAAATTAAAAGACACTTGCTCCTTGGAAGAAAAGCTATGACCAACCTAGATAGCATAATAAAAAGCAGAGACATTACTTTGCCAAAAAATGTCCATCTCATCAAAGCTATGGTTTTTCCAGTAGTCATGTCTGGATGTGAGAGTTGGACTATAAAGAAAGCTGAGCACCGAAGAATTGATGCTTTTGAACTGTGGTGTCGGAGAAGACTCTTGGGCATCCCTTGGACTGCAAGGAGATCCAACCAGTCCATCCTAAAGGAAATCAGTACAGTTCAGTTCAGTTGCTCAGTCTTGTCCAACTCTTTGTGACTCCATGAACCACAGCACGCCAGGCCTCCCTGTCCATCAGTCCTGAATATTCATTGGAAGGTCTGATTTTGAAGCTGAAACTCCAATACTTTGGCCATCTGATGCAAAGTGACTCATTTGAAAAGACCCTGATGCTGGGGAAGATTGAAGGCGAGAGGAGAAGGGGACAACAGAGGATGAGATGGTTGGATGGCATCACTGACTCAATGGACATGAGTTTGAGTAAACTCTGGGAGTTGGTGATGGATAGGGAGGCCTGGCGTGCAGCAGGAAATGGGGTCACAAAGAGTCAGACACGACTGAGCGACTGGACTGAACTGCACTGAAAAAGTACCTCACAGGGCTGTGATGCAGATAGACTGAAATCATTTATGGCAAAACACCACAGTGCCTGTTAAATAGAGGTTTGCCATAAACCTCTGCCTCTCTGTATTCCAGGTTCCTTCAGTTCAGTTCAGTCGCTCAGTCGTGTCTGACTCTTTGCAACCTCATGAATTGCAGCACGCCAACATTGTTTCCACTGTTTCCCCATCTATTTGCCATGAAGTGATGGGACCGGATGCCATGATCTTCGTTTTCTGAATGTTGAGCTTTAAGCCAACTTTTTCACTCACCTCTTTCACTTTCATCAAGAGGCTTTTCAGTTCCTCTTCACTTTCTACCATAAGGGTGGTGTCATCTGCATATCTGAGGTGATTGATATTTCTCCCAGCAATCTTGATTCCAACTTGTGCTTCCTCCAGCCCAGCGTTTCTCATGATGTACTCTGCATAGAAGTTAAATAAGCAGGGTGACCATATACAGCCTTGACGTACTCCTTTCCCTATTTGGAACCAGTCTGTTGTTCCATGTCCAGTTCTAACTGTTTCTTCCTGACCTCCATATAGGTTTCTCAGGAGGCAGGTCAGGTGGTCTGGTATTCCCATCTCTTTCAGAATTTTCCACAGTTTATTGTGATCCACACAAAGTCAAAGGCTTTGGCATAGTCAATAAAGCAGAAATAGATGTTTTTCTGGAACTCTCTTGCTTTTTTGATGATCTAGCGGATGTTGGCAATTTGATCTCTGATTCCTCTGCCTTTTCTAAAACCAGCTTGAACATCTGGAAGTTCACGGTTCACGTACTGCTGAAGCCTGGCTTGGAGAATTTTGAGCATTACTTTACTAGCATGTGAGATGAGTGCAATTGTGCAGTAGTTTGAGCATTCTTTGGCATTGCCTTTCTTTAGGATTGGAATGAAAACTGACCTTTTCCAGTCCTGTGGCCAGCGCTGACTTTTCCAAATTTGCTGGCATATTGAGTGCAGCACTTTCACAGCATCATCTTCCAGGTTCCTTACCTACTGTAGGCAAAGCTCATGAGTATGATACAATACGATGGTTAAGGGCTCAGGCTTTGCAGTGTGAATTGGATTGGAGTCCCAGAGCCTCCCCTGACTAACTGTAAGACTTCAAGTAGAGTACTTAACCTGAGTGTTCTTATTTGTTAAGTGATTGTATAATAATAGATATTTTCACAAGGTTGTTGTAGGATGAGTAAGACAATGTACTGTTCATGGCATCTAGGAGGTGCTCAATGAATATTTGATGCCAGATGAATGCACGAGCTAGGAAAAGCACTTGGCATGGTGCCTGCACATAGGAAGAGTTCACCAGTGCTTGTTGCCAGTGTCATTGTGTAAAAGATCATAGCAGGAGCATTCCCTTCTGGGCTGTCCAGGGTGTAAGTTCTTAGGTTCTCTTATCATAGTAGTTCGTAGCTTTTATCTTAGCTGGCCTTTATCATTGGCTTCAAATCTAATCTTCAGTTATTGCTTTTAATTTTTCTCCTGATCTCTCTCTCTCATCATCACAATCCACTGCATTCTTAGCTTGTCTTCCCCCAAGACAGGCATCCTTGGTTCTTTATTTATATCACCCAGGGGTATTGGCAGAGTTTGTCTGTTTAGGGGCAATGACAGTGAGTCCAGAAAAGGTAAGAGATTTCACCAAACTCATGCAGTGTCAGTATCAGTCATCAAGTGGCAAAAAATCAATCACAGGACCTCTACTCAAGGCTTTGTTCAGAAAAGCATACTGGTTAGTAAAAACCATGTGAAATATTTAATACCGGGCTTCCCAGGTGGTGTTAGTGGTAACGAATCCACCTGCCAACGCAGGAGATATGAGACACAGGTGTGATCCCTGAGTCAGGAAGGTCTCTGGAGGAGGACATGGCAATCCACTCTAGTATTCTTGCCTGGAGAATCCCATGGACAGAGGAGTCTGGCGGGCTACAGTCTGTGGGGTGGCAAAGAGTCAGACACGACTGAAGCAATTTAGCACACATGCAAGCATATTGAATACAAAATTGCAATTATTTAAATACCCATTCCATTCACTTCAAAGTTACCAGTCACTGTAAATAGGCTCACTGAACTTGACATACATATGGGAATATATATTCATAAAAATAGAAACTCAAAGATTAGCTTCTGTGTTTCCTCCTTGTCTCATTTGTCAGTCAGTAAAGGTGCGTACCATTTTGCTGGTTCTACTCCTCTGCCCGCTGTTGCACATACAGAAATAGCCCGTGTGTGCACAGCATGAGTGCATACACGCATTTTAGCGGCACTCACATTCTTGTTCTCTCGGCCTGGAATAAGTGACTGCAGATAAAGCCGAGATCCCCAGGAGTGCTGTTCTAATGCTGAATTTAGCACACCAGGACAATTTCCATAGGAGATGCTTATGATGCCAAAAAACAAAGCTCAGATTTCAGTTTCTGGAGGACACTGAAGGACACGACAAGCTGATGGAGAAGTTTCTTTTCTAAGAATAAATGTCTGTAGTCATAGAAAGGGAGATGGCCAAAGGTCATTATTTTCTGGGAGCTGTCCATGTATGGATGTTATAGATTCTCTGCATGCTGAGAAAATACTTACTGCCTTGCTCAACATTGCTTCTGCGACATAGCTTCTGTACAAACCTCCTAAGAATACTTCCTTTTTCACTAAGGATGAATACTCTCTATGGTCCATGACATCGTGACACTGCGACACCATGTCCTAGCGCTGGTCCAAATGACATTCATTAGAGGGATGATGTCACTGAATGAACCTGACTAGGGTATACCGCCTCACCCCGGGAGAATTTTTAAAAATTATTTCCTTCATTCAGTTAATAATATTTTAAACACATATGATTCATTATTCACTGTAATAAGAATATTTTCTCCTGTATGAGCTGACTCTCCACGGTTGCTCTAATAAAGCTGCTAAGTCCCAGGACTATGTAGAAGAAACCCAAAAAAATCCCAATTCCTGTTTAACAACCAAGAAATGGGTGAGAAGCTGAGTACTTCATTTACCATGTATTTACTGAGTGCCTACTATGTGCCATGCACTGTCTTAGGTGTTAAGTGCAGGCCACAGGAAGTGACCGAGGTGAGTTTGTTCCTTATCCTCCTGGAGTTGACTACAGACAAGCTAACAGGCAACTCCAGTGATCAGTGCTAGGAGAGGATGGCAGTAAGAGACAGATGAAGCACACCCCAGAGGTGCCAAACCTAGGCAGAGGAGTCTTCCCAGCAAAGAAAGACGTCTCAGTGAAGATCACATGAAGGAAGGCTCACACCCAGGAAGGATGTGAGTCTGTTTATCTGGAAGAAGGGAAGGGATAGCAAGAGAGCAGGTGTTCCAGCAGGAGGATGGATACGATACGGGCTCCGAGGTGAAGGAGGACCTGTGCATTAGCACATCATCAGTAGGTTTTGCGTTCGTGTGGCTGGAGCCTAGAATGCAAAAAAGAGTTGCTAAGACTGAATTTTTGTATCCCTCCAAAATTCGTATGTTGAAACCTAATCCCCAGACTGATGTATTTGTGGAGACTTTGGAGGAGGGGTGATTAGGTCAGGAGAGCAGAGTCCTCATAAATGGAATTAGTGTCCTTATAAACCACCCCCCCCAAAAAAAAAAAAAGACCCCAGAGAGATCCCATGCCCCTTGTGAAGACACAGGTGAGAAGATGTGAGAAGTGAGAAGATGGCTATCTATGAACCAGGAAGCAGGCCCTCCCCATACACTGAACCTGCCAGCACCTTGGCCTTCAGCTTGACAGCCTCCAAAACCATAAGAAATAAACTGCTGTAGTCTGTAAGCTAGCCAGTCTATGGTGTCACATCATAGCAGCTTGAGTGGCTAAAGACAGCAGTGATGAGGGCTGAGACTGAAGAGACTGTCCCAGCTGTCTCCGCCAGCATGCAGAGCAGAGCGTAGCCCCAGCTGTCCCTAGCATCCAGATTGTTTGCACACAATGTGGCAGACATGTGCTACTACTGCCTGCCTGCCTCCTTTCCTCCAGCTTCTGGTAATAAATCATTTGTTTTTCTATGATGAGCTTCCCTGCCCCCTCTCAGTTTATATAGCATGGCTAGGACTGATCCCATCCCTGTTCTAAGAATGGGCACCAAATTCATACATGACAGAGTCCTGCAGCTCCCTGCCTGAAGTGATTCATTTGGCAGTTAGCACATGTCCAGGGACACGTCTACAAAGCATGCTCCCAGAGCTTATGCTTGAACTGCTGAGAAATAAGTTTTCCCACTGGATTGACTGAGATGATAGAATAGCAACCTGGAGCTGCAGGCAGCCATTGGTCCACCATTCATTCAATCTATAATAGTTTCTTGGATAACTAGTATGTGCCTCATGCTGTTGTAGACATTAGGGACACAGGAATAAGGATATAATTCTGCTTTTTAGGTTTTCACTATCAGCTGGAAAGGCAAACAAAATAATCACCTTAGATAAAAGTGATAAAAGTTACATAGCCTCTTATATGATCACAGAAGGGCAACCAACTCAAGCAAATCTTCCTAGGAGGAAAGAAAAAACACATTAAACCTTATTGGATAATTAGGACTTAATCAGGTGAATTGAGGCATGGGGGTGGTTCCAGAAGAGGAATCAGTAAGTTCAAAGGCATGGAGGGGAAGCCCAGCTGGACAGGCTCTGGTGACGCACCATATTCAATTAGAGAGGAAGATAATGGCCTTTCAGGGGAGTATATATACCAATATACTTGTCTCGGACAGTGAATATGAGTCACGAGCTCCTGAGAAAAGTCTGCAGGGACGCAAATGCGTGGTGGGTGGTATTTATTAGTTTACATGTTGCTTCTTT
This sequence comes from Capricornis sumatraensis, assembly GCF_032405125.1. Lineage (NCBI taxonomy): Eukaryota > Metazoa > Chordata > Mammalia > Artiodactyla > Bovidae > Capricornis > Capricornis sumatraensis. The sequence continues at coordinate 66,655,384 of NC_091082.1, forward strand.
CCTGAAGATTTGTATATGTTTTGATTTACGTGTTATCAGCACACAAGTCATAATGAAAGTCATGGACATGAATGACATTGTCAAGGAACAGCACAGACTTTAAAATAAAAAATAAGATGAAGAATTAAAGGTAAAAGGCAAAGAAAGAGAAGTTCACGAAGACTAAGAGGGCGGAGTTGGAACAGCATCAAGGAAACCAAGGCATCAAGACATAAGAAGAGGTAAAGAGAATAAAAACAGTAAGAGATCAAGTTACACAGGAACTTGAAAGTATCCGCGGGATTCCATAGGGTTCGTGGAATGGTGAGAAAAGGGGTAGAACATTAAAGAGGGTTGTTTATTGGCTGGCTGCTTGGTTGGTATAAAATGGGAGACACTTGAATGTTTTTCCCTATGGTGGAGTGGAAAGCCAGTGTAAAAGAGAAGCTAAAGAGATCGGGGAACAAGGGAAATGAGTGATGGATGTGGTCCCTTAGGAGGCCATAGAGCTCATAGCCCAGGAGAAGGGATTACTTGGGTCAGGAAGTACACTTCTGCCACTGAGAAGGGCTGGAGGCAGCAAGGGACATATAAATGCCCAGGTGGGTGCTAGGCAAGGCTGATGGGGGAAATATGCATACTAATTATGTTAAAGAAATTGATCTTATCCTTCAGATTCTATTAAAACATGTTAATGAGATGCCCACAATTTCCAAAGCTAAAAATGACTGAGCTGATGGTGCTGGGTTTCAGAAAGCTGAGGACGTAACACACAGTCACTTGTGGTAGGTTGTTGTTTTTTTTTTTTTTCCTATTCTATTGGAAGCACAGCCTGACTTATTCTTGATTCAATTTAATTTCTGTCAAGCTGTAGCCTGTGGGTCACACCTATTTTAAGAAATTTCATTTTCCTTAGTGCCAGGCTCTTGTGTCTTTGCTCCTCAAAAATCTACAGCAGTTAGAAAAGTTCCAATCGATCACCATTTGGAAATAGATATTTAAGATGAATCTGTGTGGAATCGCTACCTTTAAGATACCTTTTTCAGAAACAATCTTTCCTCCTACCAATATCATACTATATGTGCACCCATCCAAAAAGGATCCTTCAAGTTTAGGTCACAGAAAATCACATTTTGGGTTTCCCTAGTGGCTCAGTGGTAAAGAAGTCACCTGCCAATGCAGGAAACACGGGTTTGATCCCTGATCCAGGAAGATGTCACGTGCTGCAGAACAACTAAGCCTGTGTGCCCCAGCTGTTGAGTCTCTGCTCTAGAGCCCAGGAGCCACAACCTCTGAGCCGGCACATCCTAGGGCCTCTGCTCCGCAACAAGAGAAGCCACCACTGTGAGAAGCCGATACATCACAACTGGAGAGTAGCCCCCACTTGCTGCAGCTAGAGAAAGCCCATGCAGCAAAGAAGACCCAGTACAGCCAAAAAATAAATAAATAAAATTATTAAAAAAATAAAATCACAATTTGATAAAGCCTAATTGATGACATGTGAAATTTATTTCATAAATAAAGTACTCATTCCCAAATAAGACATGAAGCAAATTCAATGCTGGGTAAAAAGCTGTTCAGCAAGGGAGAAACTCACAGTAGATAAGGAATCAATTACTGACAGTTATCCCTCCCACCCATTCATTTTATAGCACAGAAACTGCAGCCCAGAGTGCCATATGGTTTGCCCAGAATTCAGGTCTCCTGACTCCCCACCCACTGTTCATGCCTCTTCTCATAACATCTGCTTTTCCTGCTGGGCAGCAAACATTATTGGACCAGAGACCTCTTTCATCTTGTTCACTTAGGCACCCCCAGCATAGAGGTAACCATCAGAAATACCTGTTAGTAAGTTAACCACACTTAGGGTGGACCACTGCTGATCCTTTGTGAGGCTTTATAAAGAGCTGAACATCAGAGTAAAAGATCTCAACAGGGAAAAAAAAAAAAATCACCAACACATAAACATATGGTTTAGAAACTCTGAAAATACCAGAAACTCCAGACATGATTTCCAGGGTGGCAGTCTCAGGAACAGCAGCTCAAGGTAAGGATCCGTGCCAGGGCTTCATTTGTCATTGGGTTGGCAGGCCCCACGCCCCTGGTCACCTATATAGCTTGAGAATAGAAGTTTCCACCGCTGCCTCTAAGTTAGCTTTCACCAGTTTGAATCCACCTTAAATATTTAGCAGGCTCTCTCCCTCCCTCAAACACTCTATGTGCGAAGCCTCCTTTGATCTTCCCATAACCAAACCTGCCTAAAATTTTTATCTTTGCTGAAATCACATGTCCTTTTTGCACATTAGCAATGCACTCTATCCCACAGGGGACAGCCCCTGCCAGAGTATGCAGGTCCTTGGAGGAGTTAAGACTTGAAAGGGGCGTTAGCCACAGTTAAAGCTTGTTTTTTTTCAAACAAGACCCTGTGAGTTTCCCCTTCTGCTGAAAACCATGTGCCGGCTTGAAAACTTTCTACTCTGGTTAAGACCAAATGTTTCTCAAATGAATCTTCTAAAGGGTCTCTAGTGGGAACTGAATTCCCTCTTAGCCTTCTTCAGTTTGAGTTTGCTTTGTGTTAACTGGTTAATGGTCAAAGTAAGTACTTACATCTTTTGCCCCTAAATCAGGAGTTGCTGCTGCTGCTTCTGCTATATCCCAACATGACAGCCTGCTGTTCTTCACAACTGGCAGACACTGTAAGCTGTGTTGCCACGTCAGCTGCCCAGAACCTTTCTGCTTCAGCAACAGTTTCCTGACGGAATGATTTGTATGTAGATCCTGAGGCTGGAAACATGATCTGACCACCATATTGAGAAGGTCTGGGTAAAAGAGGTCACTACCTCTTTTATAACAGAATTACAGAAAGAAATCGCAGACCCTTTCATGTATCTAAATGAGAATTCCAAAAGAAACCTAAATATTATGATGACTTTCTAAAAATCATGATAGCAAGTTAATAACTGACCAAAAAAATTCAAGTGAAGAAAGTAAAATTTAGACTTGTAGACAGCATCATAGATTTTAGAAAGTTAAAAAATTATGAGCCTGAGCTGAAAAAAATTAGGAGCTTGGAATGGCAGAAAACTGAAAAAGTAAATGCTTATAAATAGAGAGATTTTTTTTAATGGATTATAAGACATTTAAGATGTGGAATATTCAGGTATCTAATGACAATGAATTAGAGATATAATTTGAAGGGGTTTGAAGGGGTTGATTTGAAGGGGTTTCTATGAAACATCAATGAGCCAAAATAAAAAAGGTATAATGTTATTCTGTTTGGGATTTCTATGACATATAATTGAGTGAAAAGTATAATATTATCCCATATGCTATAATATATGCATATATATTATAATATGTGGTTATATATAACTATGTATCTATATAGATAAAAGTATATAAAAGATATATATACCCAGCAGTTAATAATATTTGCTTTGTTTGAGGGGGAGGCGATACAAGGACAACGACCAGGGATGGATGTGATTTTTTTAAAGGCTTCACAATAAACAGCATTTATTACATCCCATGTATATAAAAGTATCTGTATGTGAATGGCATGTATACTTGAGAAGTGTGCGGAAGTTAACAAAAGTGTTAATTAGATATCTTAGGGTGGTGGGCTTCCAGATGATTTTTATTTTATTCTCTGTAATTTTATATGTATTTCAATCTTTCTCAAAGAAAATTTTTCTTTATATAATCAGAACAAGCAATAAAACTGCTTCTGTTATGTAAAAATTATTGACAAGTGGTAACTTGCCTGAGCTCTTCTGTTTCTGAGGCCCTCTGCTGAATCTTAAATAGATTTGGTTTTTTTCCTTCACGTTCCAAATACACTCAAGAATTCTGAAGATGTTCTTGCGCTTATCTGGAGCAGACAAGCCATGTCAGAGAGAAATGTAAAACACTATTGTAGCCCAGACCTCACATGGCCCTCCTCTCCTTTGAGATGGATAGCAGAGGGGGGTCATATCTTCACACCTTCCCATGATGTGTGGTGCAGTGAGGGGGGCTCTATGGCATGTCCACACACAGAGCTGTGACAGAGCTGTAACCCATACTGCCTCAGATTATTCCTCTACGGATGACTCAGGAATCATTTGGGAAAATGCCACCTGAGGAAAAGGGAGCTGGAATTGTTGGACCCATCAATCCCTGCTTTTAGCAACAAAGCCAGAAATTGAGAAATAAGCTCTTATTGATCAGTGACCAAACAACCAACATATTTTACATAATTAAACTACAGGCAAGGTCACTACGTATTCACTGGCCACATTTTCTGAATTAAAATGAAATGAGATATATGAATGTACTTGGATGTAAAATTACTTATATGGAAACACTGCAGAATTTTTTTTTAATTGGTACAATCATAGAAAATTCAAGATGTCCCATCACCATAAAGACTATGTATTAAGTAGATGTGTGTATGAATCAGAAAGCATATATTGTGTGTATATATATTCACTACTCTGGAATGGGTGAAGCTCTCAATTTTAAACTTAAATGAGAAAAAGACCTGATTTAGATAAAATAGTTTAATTATAGAAATATTTTGAAAATAACTTTAAAAAAATAAATGTTGTTCCTTACTTTCAATTACAAAAATAATCCAAAGTAGAGGCCAAAAAACTTTAACCTAAGATGATCTTGAATTCACCTCATCATTTTAGGTAGAAATAATTAGAGATAAGAGAGGTTAAATAACTTGCCCAAGGTCACACAGTGGAACTTAGGGCTCTGGCTCTCAGAGATCATCTCACAACACTGTGCTGCAAATATTAAGAATAGATCATACATAACCTGATTTGTCATAACTAGAGAAGACACCCATAATTACCATTTTCTTGCTTTATATGCAAAGAACACCTCCTTAGATTTATGCAAAGAATACTTAAATATGACCTGCATTTGCCATCTTGTCTTATGATTAGTTTAAGCTCTGTTATCTTGTTAATATTCACTCACCTAGATAAATGAAGGATACAAACAGAAATCTGTAAAAAGCAGATGTAAATAAATGCCATATGTGTAATGTCAGCTACAAGAGATGAGAGGAAAATAAACCTAAGGCAATTTCAAGGATGAGAAGAAAAGGAATCGATGCAAAGAGATAGGCAAGAATATTCAAAATACAAGGTTTCTTGTTTGAGAACACATCTACTACTGGGCCTTAGTTTACATGGGACTTGTGACCCTGATCCAGAGACAATCTAGCAGTCTTATTTTCCACACACTTCCCTCATTTAAAAAGAGACACATTAGGAAAAAATACAAAAAGTATACCCAAACTAGCATTTTCCTTGGCTCAGATATCTCCAGTAAATGGGAAAGGTATAGACCTGTGTATATGTAACTGAACAACTGAATAAAAGGAGAAAATGCAATGACTGCTATGTTCCCAAATACATGCTTTCTCATAGGCACCTACTTCACAGTTTCACCAGCAGATTCAAGGAATTAACTCAGATGTTGGTGAACCGCAACAGACAGCAGACCACAATATGCACAAATGTTTGCTCTTGAAAGGATTTTAAGCTCCATCCCTTAAATTAAATTACTTCTAACAACAGTCCAGTCTCAGCGTTTACCCACCATAAGGCTAAGTTGCTGTTGTTCAGTCGCTAAGTCATGTCTGAGTCTTTGGAACCCCATGAACTACAGCCCACCAGGCTTCCCTGTCCTTCACTATCTCCTGGAGTTTGCTCAAACTCATGTCCAAGGCTAAGTTATGACAAGGGAAAACATCTTAAACTTCCCAGGAGAGATTAAGCAAAGGGTTTTTGAGCAGAGTTAGTATACAATGTGTGTGGGCTCTAAAGCCATACTACCAAGCTGAGGTCCTGGCTCTGCCACTCGTTAGCCCCATTGTTATCAGGTAAGTCATTGAATAGCTCTGGGTCTCAGTTTTCTTATCTGTAAAACGGGGTTAATAGTAACTCCCTCAGGGGTTGTTGTGAATAGATATTAAATTATTACAGTAAAACCATTTAGATTAATTTTACACAATCCATGCAGCTGCCTAAGGAGTAGTGTCTATTATTGCTCTTCTTTCTTTCTTTCTTTTTCTTTTTTTTTTTTGCCCATTTTAAGCTTTTTTTTTTTCTTTTTATTATTGATTTATAGGAGTTCTACTTCTGGATCTGAGTCCTTTGTTGTGTTAGTTTCTGGTATACAGCTAAGTGATTCAGATATATACAAATATATATAATTCCAAGCTCCTAATTTATCCCTCCTCCCTCTTAACTGTCTTTTAATAAGCAGAAACTTTTAACTGTGATAAAGTCCAATTCATCAATTTTTCTTTCTTTTAAAGTTAGTGCTTTGGGGATCTCATGAAAGAAATCTTTGCCTGCCCCAAAGTTATGAATATATTCTCCAATGTTTTCTTCTAGAAGCTCCACAGTTTCAGTTTTCACAGTTAGGTCCATGATCTACCTTGATTTTTGGGGGGAAGGGGGTGAACTTGGTAATAGCCAGATAGGAGAGACGCACAGAACGAGGTATGTAGGAAGGCACAGGGAGCTCCCATGCCTTTCCCAGCGTGCCACTCTCCCCATATACCCATGTCTCCATGTGTCACTGACGCAGAAGTTCTGCTCCTTTCTTTACAAATGAGGAAACTAAAACTCACAGAGAATGAGCAGTTTGCTCAAAAGTCCCACAGCCAGCAAGGATAACCCAGACTTTGAATCCAGGCCTACAAATGTTTCATCATTGTTTATACTGCCTCCCAAGTCAGCAGTTCAAAAACACACAACACAGAGATGGAGAAAATAAACATGGTTACCAGGCGATGGGGTGGGGGGGCGGGGCGGGGAGGGTAAATTGGGAGGTTGGGATTGACATGTATACACTACTATGTATAAAATAGATAAATAATAAGAACCTATTGTATAGCACAGGGAACTGTATGCAATATTCTGTAATGACCTATATGGGAAAAGAATCTAAAAAAGAGTGATATGGGTATATGTGTAACTGATTCACTTCGCTGTACACCTGAAACTAACACAACATTGTTCACCAAATATACTCCAATAAAAATTTTTCAAAATAAAAAAACAGACAACATAGATCCTTTTGTTGTTATTGTTCGTTCATTCATTCATGTCTTCAGTCACTGAAGAGCTTAGTGTGTGCCAGGCTCTGTCCCCGGTGTTGGGCGTCTAGCCATGACCTAGGCAAACCAGAAGCAAACTGTCTTCATGAAGCCTCCATGCTGATAAGGGAGGCAGACAAGCAAACAAAATCAGTCCATCATGTAATAAAACAGACGGCAGTCAGTGCCCTAAGGAAAATAAGAAAGTGATGGAGACTAGAGAGTGTCAGGGCTGAGATGGGCTCCTTTAGGTAGAAGAGTTAGAGAACACTTCGCTGAGGAGAGGCAGTTCAGTGAGGGGTGCTCCAGGCAAGATCTGGAGAAAGAATGGAAACAGCGTGAACTGTAATTAACACGTCATGAGGCAGGAACAAGACTGACCTGTTGGAGGTGTGAGAAGGCTCCTGCCGTGAGCTGGTCTGGAGAGGGAAGGTATAAAAGAGCTTCTCAAAGAAAAGGGAAATGAATGAACTAAGGAAACGAGGTAGCACTGCCAAATCCACTTGAGTGCTGTGTTCGTAAAATTAAGACCAGTCAGGGGCTGTGTGTTTTCGCTCAGTCACTTTCTGAGAGCTGGTGCTTGGATGCAGACATGAACAGGTGAGTAGAGGGCTATCAGATCCTGGGGTCTGCCGGGTGCGGGCAGCAGAAGAGTGGAGAGGCAGCGGAGTTGAGCTGGGCCACGGACTCACATTGGTGAGGTGGAAGGCAAGGCCAGGGGGCATAACAGACACGAGGAAAGAGGTAGAGATGATGGCCTGCTGGACCTGGCGAGGTCAGAGAATGGTGGGAATTGGGGTCCTAAAGGGGGCGAGCTGGAAGTGGCAGTCACAGTGAAATGCCAGAATCCAACATTTTTAAGTGGGGACAGGTACTAGTGATGACAAACACCAGTGTTACTGAGTGGGTGTCTGAGAGGGGAAAAAGGATTGTTGAAAGTAAGGAAGTTTAAGGATCCAAGAAGCCAGAATAATACTTGGATCACCTCTACTGATGGTCTCAAACCTTCACATACTAGAATGACTGGGAGCTCTTAAAAACTACACAAACCTCCAACCCCCAAAGATTCCAGTTCAATCAACCGGGAGGAGGGGGAGTGGTGCCTGTGCTTTTTTTTTTTAAGCCTCTTGAATAATTTTAGAGTGCAGTCAGCACTGGGGCTGACTGATCTAAGCAGTCCATCCACCAAGAGTGAGGACAGATGAGGGTGGAAGTGAGCCAGCAGGGGTTGAAGCATCACTGGATGAGGGGGTGACGGCATGTTGGTAGAGGACTGCAATGCGGAGGTTTCTGGAGATTCAAGGGCCCGTCTTTCAAATAGGTCTGGGAGTGGCCATGAGGAGCAAAGCAGACACCAATCCCATAATCAGGTCCTGGGACACCTGAGGGGTGTCTCCTCATCCCCAAGAGTGAGCCAGGTATCCAAGCAAAAAGGTGATAGGACATTCAGAGAAGAGGCTGAGGACATAGGAGATGGTTTGGGAGTCAGGAGGATGGGAGTCAAATAAGGAGATATACAATAATGTGTAAGGAAGGGGGCCTGGGAGTCTTGCATTGAAGTAATGACGAGGGAAGGCATGATGGATTAGTACCAACGCCTTTCAGGGAAGATGGGTAATCGATTCTAATTAGAACCTCTCTTTTGCATTTTCTTTAGACTCTCAGGCAGTGGATTCATTTCCTAGGGCTCCCATAACAAATTACTACAAATAACAGAACCTTATTCTCCCATGGGAGCTGGAAGTCGAAAATCAGCAGAACCATGCTCCCTCTGAAGGCCCCACCGGGGGAATCCTTCCTGCCTCGTCCTTGCTTCTGATGACTCCAAGTGATCCTTGGCATCCCTTGGCTTACGGCTGCATTACCCCAATGTTTGACTCCATCTTTACATGACTGTCTTCCTTCTGTGTGAGTCCAAGTCCTTCCTACTTATAAAGACATCAGTCACTGGGGAATTTGCCAGTGGTTCTGTGGTTAGGTTAGGTGCTTTCACTGCCAAGAGCCCAGGTTCAATCCCCAGTTGGAAAACAAGCCACACTTCAGGACCAAAAACAAAGAAAAATTATTTCTAAATAAATAAATTAAAAGATACTAGTCACTGGATCAGAGTCCACTGTAATCAGTATGGGCTTCCCAGGTGGCACTAGTGGTAAAGAACCTGCCTGCCAGTGCAGGATACATAAGAGATGAGGGTTTGATCCCTGGGTCAGGAAGATCCCCTGGAGGAGGGCACAGCAACCCACTCCAATATTCTTGCCTGGAGAATTCCATGGACATAGGAGCCTGGTGGGCCATAGTCCGTGGAGTCACAAAGAGTCAGACAGGACTGAAGCGTCTTAGCACACATGCACTAATCCAGTATGACCTCATCTTGATTATATCTATATCTAGAAAATTATATCTATGACAGACTTTATTTTCTTGGGCTCCAAATCACTGCAGATGGTGACTGCAGCCATGAAATTAAAAGATGCTTGCTCCTTGGAAGAAAAGCTTTGATAAACCTAGACAGCCTATTAGAAAACAGAAACATTACTTTGCCAGCAAAGGTCCATCTAGTCAAAGCTATGGTTTTTCCAGTAGTCATGTACGGATGTGAGAGCTGGACTATAAAGAAAGCTGAGTACCAAAGAATTGATGCTTTTGAACTGTGGTGCTGGAGAAGACACTTGAGAGTCCCCTGGACTGAAAGAGGATCAAACCAGTCAATCCTAAAGAAAATCAGTTCTGAATATTCATCTATATTCACTGATGCTGAAACTGAAGCTCCAATACTTTGGCCACCTTATGCAAAAAACTGACTCATTGGAAAAGACTGATGCTGGGAAAGATTGAAGGTGGGAGGAGAAAGGGAAGACAGAAGATGAGATGGTTGAATGGCATCACTGACTCAATGAACATGAGTTTAAGTAAGCTCCAAGAGTTGGTGATGGACAGGGAAGCCTGGCGTGCTGCAGTTCACGGGGTCACAAAGAGTCAGGCACAATTGAGCGACTGAACTGAACTGATGAAGACTTTATTTCCATTTAAGGTCTAGGGTTTCAGCATGTCTTTTGAGGAGAGGAGAAGGACACAGTTCAACCCATAAGAGGCAATCCATGGAGGTGATATTACAGCTGGAATAGTGTTCTTATCCAAAGAGCACAGGCTCCTGGGGCTTCTATTAAATTCGCTGCTCCCCTATCATTGCCTAAGAGGGTCAGGTTCAGGCCTTCTTTATAAACCTCAGGGTCAGAACAGGGGAATGGGCAGCCTCACCAGGCACACATCCAGCTCGATGGACCCTCCTTAACCCTGCCTAAGTGTGAAAACAAAGGCGATTCGGGGAAAACCCATCCTCCTAGTGGATAAACAATTCAGTTTTGTGTTCATGGCAGGTCAGCAGTATCTTTGAATATACATAGAGCATATATTTGATGAGAAGCTACAAAGTGACAAGATAATGAAAGCCTCAAAGACTTCCAGCTACCTCACTATTAGCAGCAAGCAGTGAAGGAGCGATAAAGATGAGGAAAATAACCTGCATTGTGCTAAGAACCCAAATTTAGTTGAAAAAGTAATGTACTCCATCAGTCAGTGATCAAGGATTAAGTGCCTATTATTGTAACAATGGCACAAGAGGAAAAAAATGCACGGCGCAGCTCTGCAAAGAACCTGTCCATCCACCAACTGGGAGTGTGAAGAAACTACAGCCACGTTTTAAAGTCAATGTTTGTTAACTGTTAACTTGTATGGTGCAGATAGACTCAATAACACAGAAACCCAAAAATAGGAGGGATTAATGATTCAGGATTACTCAAATGGGGCTTTCTGGAGTTTGGTAAGTATTTCTTTGGAGGCTGTTCTATGTACCCCAGTCACCAGGCCAGACCCTAAGCCCCTGATTCTCACTCCATGAGAGATGATCAATGTTTCTCTTTCATAGGCAAGAAAACCAAGGTTCCCAGACATGTCATGACTCACCCAAGGTCAGACAGTTTGTAACTTTCAAGTCAGGAGTTGACCAAATCTTTTATCCTCAAGTCCATGGCTTTTTCTACAAGACACTGAAGAATGAATAGGGTTGGATAGGTACAGGGAAAAAAGGAGAGGATTGTATGTGTTGGAAACAGGATTAATATTTTATTATTACATTTAGCTAATTGGCTCTTTGAGAGCCAGCCCATATCCCCGGATGAGATGCTGCAGTCAGTCCTCCAGCACTGAAAATATCTAGGTCAGTGAGAAGAGGATCACAAGGTCTCCTTGTGCTTATTTTTAACTTAAAAATATAACCTTTAAAGAAAAGAACAGGATAAAAAAATGAATAAAAAATAATAAGAAATGTTACAAGCTCAAGTCAAAAGGGAACTATTCAACAGGTTATTGAATAGTTATTCAATAGGTTATTGACGCTGACTTGCAGGGAGGGGTCCATGTGGGTCACAGTGGTCCCTGGCTCCGTGAGAACTGAGAAGGGTGCCCTGGAATCTACATCAGAAAGTGGACTTGAGACTGGAGCAGAAACTAACAGCAGGAGGCATCCAGGTGTGGGTGTCACTTCCCCATGCCTGCTCTCCCTTCAAAAAGACACGACCCTTGACCTTTCTTCAGAGAAGAAAGGGAGAGAGAAACTCAGTGGACCTGGTTCCCAGATTCTACCACTGGCTTTTGCAGTTTCAGAACAAAAGGAAAAGGAGGGGAATGTTTTAAGCTATCACCTTATGTTACAAAAGTGGCTCCAATTGATATGTGAATGCTGGTCTTATGAGAAAGACATTCTGAATGCTGCTTTGTGTTTTTTGAGACAAATCAGCAAAAATATAACATCCTTTGCACAGCTGTCCCTTCAACTCAAAGAAACCAGGAATGAGGAAGCTCTAAGTGCCACAGACTCTGTTTCCCAGGACCTCAGAATGAGAGATTTCTGCAAAGCATCCCACCGTGTCATGTGTCAAAAGGAGCACCTAAGGACAGTTTCCCTCAGGTCTGTGATACCATGATCACTTTCCACCCCTGGGTCCCATGCAGGGGAAAGAGTATCAGAGGCAGGTTCTGAGTCTAAGGAATTTACTCCCAGGCTGGGTCTCTAACCCCCTAAATGCTGAACATCACTGAAAGATAACACTACCACATACAATACAACAAGTGCATGCTTGCTCAGTCATGTCCAGCTCTTTGCAATCCCTTGGACTGTAGCCCACCAGGCTCCTCTGTCCATGGGATTTTCCAGGCAAGAATACCAGAGTGGGTTGCCATGCCCTCCTCTAGGGGATCTTCCCAACGTAGGGATCGAATCCACAACTCTTGTGCTTCTGGCATTGGCAGGTGGATTCTTTACCCTGAGCCACCTGGCAACAAGGCAACTGTGCAAATCCTTGGCTACCTGAGAGCTGAATTGTGTGCCATGGGAGGTACCAGAGGGCAAGGTCAATATAAGCTGGTTTCACTGAGCAAACAAGACTTCAGCTGAGGTCAGAATGGGCACAGCTTTCACTGAAGGGAATGACAGTCTCTTGGAGTGAAAAGATGTGTTTCTTCGGGCACTGTGTGTGCACCACAGACGCAACAGTGAGCAAAGTGCATCCTGGCCCCTGCTTTCACACAGCTGCAGTCTCCAGCAATTGCTTTCCTTAGAGTCCAGGGTACTGGATAGTGACAAGAGTTGACATTGATTTAGGGACTATGATACTCCAGGCACCATGCTAAGTGCTCCACTAATATAATCTCACTTGCTCCTCACTGCAACTTAGAGATAAGTGGAGTTTCTATTATCACCGTTTTATGAATTGGCGACTAAGGCACACTCAGATAATTCGTGGTGAAGCCAAAACTCAAATCTAGGGCTGCCTGACTCATGGGCCATTCCCTTCCCACTATACCTCATGGGAAATGAGGTCAGGGGATGGTGGATGGTGGAGCACTTGGAAGCCTGGTGAAGCAGTCCAGATTTGCCATGAAGGAGGTAAGTTATTTGTTATCAGTGTATCTTCCTGCTGTTGTCTTACCTGCTCTAAGTCAGATTCCCAAGGGACACACCCAAAATTCAGATGACCCTTCAGACATGCTCTCTCCCTCCAGATGTCCATCAGCTTTCCGGCCATAGTGAACTGCAATGACCATCTTTAAAGGAAATTTGAGTCCTAATTTTTCTCTCTCCATTAAATCCTAAACCTACAGGAAACCATGAGAAACCAGTCCCTGTGGTTTTTCTCATCTGGCCCCTATATTGGCCTTTTGTAGTTTTCCCAAGATTCAGAAGAACCCTCAAAGCTATCCAGAGACTGGCTTTTTAGGTGACATTTTATCACTCAAAACATATAAAGGAGAAGAGATGCTTGCAAATTTCTTCTTAGCGTTTACTTTCACATCTTCCCAGGGAGGAAAGGGGGATGAGAGAAGATATATCTGCATTCTCTCCACCTCCCGAGAGGATGCGGGATTGTTCCCAGCCCTCAGTCCTTTCCTTTGCTCTGAACTGAGAAATACTGCTATCCAAGGAGGCCAACCAGGATCAGGCAAGGCAAGATGAAGGTCAACCCATCCAGTGGACAGAAAACTAGAAACGCTACAATAAAAGCAGAAGTTCTTAACTTCGTATAGATAACATCTGCTTATCAATTATAAACCACTTCCAGGGACCTCCCTAGTGGTCCAGTGGTTAAGAATCCACCTTGCGATGCAGGAGATGCAGGTTTGATCCCGGGTCAAGGAACTAAGATCCCACATGCTGCAGAGCAACTGAGCCCACGCACGCACCACAACTATTGAGCCTGCACACACTAGAACCAAGTTGCCCCAGAACCGTCATGCCACAGCTAGAGAGCCCACATGTCCAAACTAGAGAGTCCGTGGACCACAAAGAAGATTCTGCATACTGTGGCTAAGACCTGAAACAGTCAAACAGATAAATATTTTAAGATAAATAAACAAACACTTCCAAAAAAAGGCCTTCATTTGAATCTCTCACAATAGTTAGGCAGGTTTTAGTGCTGATATTACCTTTTTTCCCCCACTTGAGGAAACTGGGATACGTTATAAAGAAGTAAGTCCCTAAGATCAAGGAGGTAAAACTTGCAGCCATGCCCTCTGAACTTAGTCTGTGCTCTGTCCTTTCTAGCATATTCACTCAGGAACCCTGATTTGGACAAAATGCCAGATAGGGACAGGAAAGCTTAATGGTCAGTCTCCATGTTGTCATCCTCCAAGATTAGAAAGATTTACCCAATGGTTTTAATTTCACTTTATAATCTCCTATGACTCTACCCTCCAATAATATGTCTTTCTCTTATACTAGTTGGTTTGGTCCTGGCCAACCTTTAGAGTATGAAGTTCCATATACTCGCTATTTCTGTGGAAGGAAGTGCTATTTTTACTTCGCCCTAAAATTATTTCTTTAAAATGATAAAGTTGCCCCTAGTTCTTGTGCTCTGGGATTTCATAAGTCCATATTTTTATCCTATGATTTTCATTATTTTATAAACTTCAATTATATGACCCTCTCAGCCTGGGTCTTCCCAGGATGAAAAGCCCTAATTCTTTTATCATCCCTCACAAAGGACTCCCTTGACCCCCTGGATCAGTTTAGGTGTCCTCTGGATCCTGTCTGGCTCTGTATGTCTTTGAGGTATATCAGATCATCGGGCCCTCATCACTTTGTCCATTGTTCTGTACAAAAGAGCACAATGGCTTCAGATAAAATCAAATGTTGAAATATTTGAGAGATACTCTTTAAAAATTAAGCAATTCGTCCAACTGTATAGCATGGGGAACTATATTCAATACCCTGTGATAAATCATAATGGAAAAGAATATGAAAAAGAATGTGTGTGTATGTATATGTGTATGTATATATATATGTATATATATATATATATATATATATATATATATGTGGGCTTCCCTGGTGGCTCAGAGGTTAAAGCATCTGCCTCCAATGCAGGAGACCTAGGTTCGATCCCTGGGTCGGGAAGATCCCCTGGAGAAGGAAATGGCAACCCACTCCAGTATTCTTGCCTGGAGAATCCCATGGACAGAGGAGCCTGGTAGGCTACAGTCCACGGGGTCGCAAAGAGTCGGACACGACTGAGAGACTTCACCTTCACCTTCATGTATATATGTATGTATGTATGTATGTATAACTGAGTCACTTTGCTGTACAGTAGTAATTAACACATAATTCAAAAATACCTCAATAAAAAATTTTTTAAAATCAAGCAATTCTTTTGCTTCAAGTCAGCCCAAGATGTGTGCTAAGTCACTTCAGTCATGTCCGACTCTGTGCAACCCTATGGACTGCAGCCTGCCAGGCTTCTCTATACATGGGATTTTCCAGGCAAGAATACTGGAGTGGGTTGCCATGCCCTCCTCCAGGGGTTCTTCCAGACCCAGGGATCGAACCCAAGTCTCTTACTTCTTCTGCATTGGCAGGCAGGTTCTTTACCACTAGTGCCACCTGGGAAGCCCCAGCCCAGTACAGGCTGAAAAAATATAAATTTTGCTTCAAGGCTGAAATGAATTTGAACACATTGCTATTAGGCAACCTTGTAATCTATTATGGAAATGACAATTTGCAAAGCTCTTTCATATACATTATCTCACTTGACCCTCACGTGAACTACACACCACGCACAGTAAGAAAAAAAACACACAACATTATCCTCACTTTTTTACATGAGAAAAGGAAAAAGATTAGTCTAGCCTCTAGTCAAACAGCTGGAACTGGAGTCCTAGACACAAGCCCTCCATCAAGAGAATGGTGTTTTATCCACTGTGCAATACAGCCTTCCTTATAAACACCTGTGATTTATATTAAAGCACCAAACTACCTCTAAGTCTATGTTAGTGGTCAAAGCATAGTCACAAAATAGTCTATAATTCTATTGAAAGGAAGGGTTTTTAAGGTCAATCTAAACTCTTCTTTTCTCTCTCTTCCCTGGTAGCTTCCTTGGTAGCTCAGTTGGAAAAGAATCAGCCAGCAATGCAGCAGGTCCCAGTTCAATTCCTGGGTCGGGAAGACCTGCTGGAGAAGGGATAGGCTACCCACTCCAGTATTCTCGGGCTTCCCTGGTGGCTCAGCTGGTAAAGAATCCACCTGCAATGCAGGAAAGCTGAGTTCAATCCCTGGGTTGGGTAGATCCCCTGGAGAAGGGAAAGGCTACCCACTCCAGTATTGTGGCCTGGAGAATTCCATGGACTGTATAGTCCATGGAGTTGCAAAGAGTCGGATACAACTGAGCGACTTTCACAAACTCTCTTCCCTTCTTTCTCTACATGCTCTACAGGCACAGTCTCAGCAACACCGCAGGCATCATGGTCACCTCCAGGCAAGTGACTTCCAGATCTCTATCTCTAGGCCA
Source organism: Capricornis sumatraensis (assembly GCF_032405125.1). Classification (NCBI taxonomy): domain Eukaryota; kingdom Metazoa; phylum Chordata; class Mammalia; order Artiodactyla; family Bovidae; genus Capricornis; species Capricornis sumatraensis. Next base: position 66,671,806 of record NC_091082.1, read on the forward strand.
CACCTCCCCTCTGAGCACCAGAAAAGTATAAACCCGCATGCCTGACATCTTTTGGTTGCCTGATTATGCAGAAAAGTTTATCTTCTGTCCCAGTCACATTCCCCTCCACTGCCAAAACCCAGTTCTCTTTTTTTTTAATATATTTTTTATTGAAGGATAATTGTTTTACAGAATTTTATTGCTTTCTGTCAAACCTCAACATGAATCAACCATAGGTATATATATATATATCCCCTCTCTTTTGAACATCCCTCCCATCTGTCTCCCCATTCCACCCCTCTGGGATGATCCAGAGCCCCTGTCTGAGTTTCCTGAGCTATACAGCAAATTCTCTCTGGCTATCTATTTTACATATGGTAATGTAAGTTTCCGTGTTACTCTTTCCATACATCTCACCCTCTGCTCCCCTCTCCCCATGTCCATAAGTCTATTCTCTATGTCTGTTTCTTCATTGCTGCTCTATAAATAAATTCTTCAGGACCATTTTTCTAGAATCCGTATATATGCATTAGAATACGGTATTTATTTTTCTCTTTCTGACTCACTTCACTCTGTATAATAGGTTCTAGATTCATCCACCTCATTATAACTGACTCAAATGCATTCCTTTTTTTAGCTGAGTAATATTCTGTTGTGTATATGTACCACAACTTCTTTATCCATTCATCTGTCAGTGGACATCTAGGCTGCTTCCATGTTCTAGCTATTGTAAATAGTGCTGCAATGAACAATGGGGTACATGTGCCTTCTTCAGTTTTGATTTCCTCAGGGTATATGCATAGGAGTGGGATTGCTGGGTCATATATTCAAAAGCAGAGACATTACTTTGCCAACAAAGGTCCGTCTAGTCAAGGCTCTGGTTTTTCCTGTGGTCATGTATGGATATGAGAGTTGGACTGTGAAGAAGGCTGAGTGCCGAAGAATTGATGCTTTTGAACTGTGGTGTTGGAGAAGACTCTTGAGAGTCCCTTGGACTGCAAGGAGATCCAACCAGTCCATTCTGAAGGAGATCAACCCTGGGATTTCTTTGGAAGGAACAATGCTAAAGCTGAAACTCCAGTACTTTGGCCACCTCATGCGAAGAGTTGACTCATTGGAAAAGACTCTAATGCTGGGAGGGATTGGGGGCAGGAGGAGAAGGGGACAACAGAGGATGAGATGGCTGGATGGCATCACCGACTCGATGGACGTGAGTCTGAGTGAACTCTGGGAGTTGGTGATGGACAGGCAGGCCTGGCGTGCTGCGATTCATGGGGTCGCAAAGAGTCGGACACGACTGAGTGACTGAACTGAACTGAACTGATGGTGGTTTTATTCCTAGTTTTTTAAGGGATCTCCAAACCATCTTCCATAGTGGCTGTATCAGTTTACATTCCCACAAACAGTGCAAGAGCATTCCCTCTTCTCTGCACCCTCTCCAGCATTTATTGTTTGTAGACTTTTTGATGATGGCCATTCTGACCGGCATGAGGTGATCTCTCTTTGTAGTTTTGATTTACATTTCTCTAATAATGAGTGATATTGAGCATCTTTTCATGTGTTTGTTAGCCAATCTGTACATCTTCCTAGGAGAAATATCTGTTTAGGTCTTTTCCCCAGTTTTTGATTGTGTTGTTTGTTTTTCTGACTTTGAGTTGTATGAGCTGCTTGTATATTTTGGAAATTAATTCTCTGTCAGTTGTTTCATTTGCTATTATTTTCTCTCATTCTGAGGGTTGTCTTCTCACCTTGCTTGTAGCTTCCCTTGCTGTGAAAAAGCTTTTAGGTTTAATCAGGTCCCACTTGTTTACTTTTGTTTTTATTTCTGTTACTCTAGGAGGTGAGTCATAGAGGATTTTGCTTTATGTCGAGTGTTCTGCCTATGTTTTCCTCTAAGAGTTTTATAATTTCCAGTCTTATATTTAGGTCTTTAATCCATTTTGAGTTTATTTCTGTGTATGGTTAGGAAGTGTTCTAATTTCATTCTTTTATATGTAGTTGTCCAGTTTTCCCAGCACCATTTATCGAAGAGGCTGTCTTTGCCCCATTGTATATTCTTGCCTCCTTTGTCAAAAATAAGGTAACCATAGGTGCATGGGTTTATCTCTGGGCTTTCTATCTTGTTCCGTTGGTCTACATTTCTGTTTTTATGCCAGTACCATACTGTCTTGATGACTACAGCTTTGTAGTATGATCTGAAGTCAGGAAGGTTGATTCCTCCAGCTCCATTCTTTCTCAGGACTGCTCTGGCTATTCTGGGTCTTTTGTGTTTCCATATGAATTGTGAAATTTTTTGTTCTAGTTCTGTGAAAAATGCTACTGGTAATTTGATAGGGATTGCATTGAATTTGTAGGTTACATTTGGTAGTATAGTCATTTTCACAATATTGATTCTTCCTGCCCAGGAACATGGAATATCTCTCCATCTGTTTATGTTGTCTTTGATTTCTTTCATTAGTGTCTTATAATTTTCTGCGTACAGTTCTTTTGTCTCCTTAGGTAATTTTATTCCTTAATATTTAATTCTTTTTGTTACAATGGTAAATGGGATTGATTCCTTAATTTCTCTTTCTGATTTTTCATTGTTAGTATATAGAAGTGCAAGAGATTTCTGTGTATTGATTTTCCTGTAACTCTGCTAAATTCACTGATTAGCTCTAGTAATTTTCTGATACTATCTTTAGGGTTTTCTATGTACAGTATCACATCATCTGCAAACAGTGAGAGCTTTACTTCTTTTCTGATCTGGATTCCTTTTATTTCTTTTTCTTCTCTGATTGCTGTAGCTAGGACTTACAGAACTATGTTGAATAATAGTGGTAAAAGTGGACACCCTTGTCTTGTTCCTAATCTTAGCGGAAATGCTTTCACTTTTTCAGCATTGAGAATAATGTTTGCTGTAGGCTTATCATATATGGCTTTTACTATGTTGAGGTAGGTTCCTTCTATGCCCATTTTTTGAAGAGTTTTAATCATAAATTGGTGCTGAATTTGTCAAAGGCTTTTTCTGCATCTATTGAGATTATCACATAGTTTTTATCTTTCAATTTGTTAATATGGTGTATCACATTGATTAAATTGTGTATATTGAAGAATCTTTGCATCCCTGGAATAAACCCAACTTGATCACAGAGTATGAGCTTTTTGATATGTTGCTGAATTCTGTTTGGTAAAATTTTGTTGAGGATTTTTGTATCTATGTTCATCGGTGATATTGGCCTGTAATTTTCTTTTTGTGTGTTGTCTTTGTCTGCTTTTGGTATCAGGGTGAGGGTGGCCTTGTAGAATGAGTTTGGAAGTGTTCCTTCCTCTGCAAATTTTTGGAAGCGTTTTAGAAGGATAGGCATTAGCTCTTCTCTAAATGTTTGATAGAATTCTCCTGTGAAGCCATCCAATCCTGGGCTGTTGTTCTTTGGGAGGTTTTTGATCACAGCTTCAATTTCAGTACTTGTAATTGGGTTGTTCATAATTTCTATTTCTTCCTGGTTCAGTCTTGGAAGATTGGACTTTTTTAAGAATCCATCTGTTTCTTCCAGGTTATCCATTTTATTGTCATATAGTTATTCATAATAGTCTCTTATAATCCTTTGAATTTCTTCATTGTCTGTTGTAACCTCGCCTTTTTCATTTCTAATTTTGTTGGCTTGATTCTTCTCTCTTTTTTTCTTGATGAGTCTGGCTAAAGGTTTGTCAATTTTGTTTACCTTCTCAAAGAATGAGTTTTTCATTTTATTATTTATTTTTGGGGGCTCCAAATTCACTGCAGATGGTGATTGTAGCCATGAAATTAAAAGATGCTTACTCCTTGGAAGAAAAGTTATGAGCAACCTAGATAGCATATTCAAAAGCAGAGACATTACTTTGCCGACTAAGGTCCGTCTAGTCAAGGCTATGGTTTTTCCTGTGGCCATGTATGGATGTGAGAGTTGGACTGTGAAGAAGGCTGAGTGCCAAAGAATTGATGCTTTTGAACTGTGGTGTTGGAGAAGACTCTTGAGAGTCACTTGGACTGCAAGGAGATCCAACCAGTCCATTCTGAAGATCAACCCTGGGATTTCTTTAGAGGGAATGATGCTAAAACTGAAACTCCAGTACTTTGGCCACCTCATGCGAAGAGTTGACTTATTGGAAAAGACCCTGATGCTGGGAGGGATTGGGGGGCAGGAGAAGAAGGGGACGACAGAGGATGAGATGGCTGGATGGCATCACTGACTCGATGGACGTGAGTCTGAGTGAACGCTGGGAGATGGTGATGGACAGGGAGGCCTGGCGTGCTGCGATTCATGGGGTCGCAAAGAGTCGGACAAGACTGAGCAACTGAACTGAATTGAACCTTTACTATTGTTTCTTTCATTTCTTTTCATTTATTTCTGCTCAGATCTTTAAGATTTCCTTCCTTCTACTAATTTTGGGTGTTTTTTGTTCTTCTTTTTCCAGTTGTTTTAGGTGTAAAGTTAGGTTGTCTATTCAATGCTGTTCTTGTTTCTCGAGGTAGGATTGTATTGCTATAATCTCCCCTTAGAACTGCTTTTGCTGCATCCCATAGGTTTTGAGTTGTCGTGTTTTCATAGTCATTTATTTCTAGAAATTTGTTAATTTCCCTTTTGATTTCTTCAATAACCTGTTGGTTATTTAGAAATGTGTTGTTTAATCTCCATGTGTTTGTGTTTCTTACAGTTTTTTTCTTGTAATTGATAGTCTCATAGTGTTGTGGTCAGAGAAGATGCTTGATATGATTTCAATTTTCTTAAATTTACTGAGGTTTGATTTGTGACTCAAGATGTGGTCTATCCTGGAGAATGCTCCAAGTGCACTTGAGAAGAAGGTGTATTCTTCTGCATTTGGATGGACTGTCCTAAATATATCAATAAGATCCGTCTCCTCTAATGTATCACTCAAGACTTGTGTTTCCTTATTAATTTTCTGTTTTGATGATCTGTCCATTGGTGTGAGTGGGGTGTTAAAGTCTCCTACTATTATTCTGTCCATTTCTCCCATTTCTCGTTTTAAGTCTGTTAGTGTTTGTCTTATGTATTGAGGTGCTCCTATGTTGGGTGCATAGATATTTACAATTGTTATGTCTTCCTCTTGGATTGATCCCTTGATCATTATGTATTGTCCTTCTTTATCTCTTGTAATCTTCTTTAAGGTCTATTTTGTCTGATATGAGCTTTCTTTGCTTCCTATGTGCATGGAATATATTTTTCAATTCTCTCACTTTCATTCTATATGTGTCTTTAGATCTCAAGTGGGTTTCTTGTAGAGAGCATATATATGGGTCTTGTTTTTGTATCCATTCAACAAGTCTGTGTCTTTTGGTTGGAGCATTTAATCCATTTACATTTAAAGTAATCATTGATACATATGTTCCTGTTGCCATTTTCTTAATTGTTTGGGGTTGAATTTGTAGATCTTTTTCTTCTCTTGTATTTCTTGACTATATACGTCCCTTTAACATTTATTGTAAAGCTGGTTTGACACTGCTGAATTCTCTTAACTTTTGCTTGTCTGAAAATCTTTTTATTCTTCCATCAATTTTGAATGAGATCCTTTCTGGGTACAGTAATCTTGGCTGTAAGTTTTTCTCTTTCAGTACTTTAAATATATCCTGCCATTCCCTTCTGGCCTGCAGAGTTTCTGCTGAAAGATCAGCTGTTAAGCATATGGGGTTTCCCTTGTATGTTACTTGTTGCTTCTCCCTTGCTGCTTTTAATATTCTTTCTGCTTAGTCTTTGTTAGTTTGATTACTATGTGTCTTGGCGTGTTTCTCCTTGGGTTTATCCTGTATGGGACTCTTTGTGCCTCTTAGACTTGATTGACTATTTCCTTTTCCATGTTGGGGAAATTTTCAACTATAATCTCTTCATAAATTTTCTCATAGATTTTCTTTTTCTCTTCTTCTTTTGGGACCCCTATCATTCAAATGTTGGTATGTTTGATACTGTCCCAGAGGTCTCTGAGACTATCCTCAGTTCTTTTCATTCTTTTTACTTTATTCTGCTCTTCAGAAGTTATTTCTACCATTTTATCTTCCAGCTCACTAATTCATTCTTCTGCTTCAGATACTCTGCTATTGATTCCTTCTAGAGTATTTTTAATTTTAGTAACTGTGCTGTTTGTCCCTGTAAGTTTATTCTTTAATTCTTCTAGGTCTTTGTTAATGGATTCTTGCATTTTCTCCATTTTGTTGCAAGGTTTTTGATCATCTTTACTATCATTATTCTGAATTCTTTTTCAGGTAGTTTGCCTATTTCCTCTTCATTAATTTGGACTTCTGTGTTTCTAGTTTGTTCCTTATTTGTGTTGTATTTCTCTGCCTTTTCATTATATATATATATATATATATATATATATATATATATATATATATGATTTATTGTGTTTGAGGTATCCTTTTCCTAGGCTTCAAGGTTGAATTCTTTATTCCTTTTGGTTTCTGCCTCCTAAGGTTGGTCCAGTGGTTTGTATAAGCTTGGTATAGGGTGAGACTTGTGCTGAGCTTTTTTATTTGTTTTTCCTGGGCAAGGCTGAGTGAGGTTGTAATCCTGTCTGCTGATGACTAGGTTTGTATTTATGTTTTCTTTGTTATTTAGTTGAGGCATCCTGCACAGGGTGCTACTGGTGGTTGGGTGATGCCAGGTCTTATATTCAAGTGGTTTCCTTTGTGTGAGTTCTCACTATTTGATACTCCCTAGGGTTTAGTTCTTCACAGTCCAACTCTCACATCCATACATGACCACTGGAAAAACCATAGCCTTGACTAGATGGACCTTTGTTGACAAAGTAATGTCTCTGCCTTTTAATATGCTATCTAGGTTTGTCATAACTTTGAAACTCCAATACTTTGGCCACCTCATGCGAAAAGTTGACTCATTGGAAAAGAACCTGATGCTGGGATTGGGGGCAGGAGGAGAAGGGGATGACAGAGCATGAGATGGCTGGATGGTATCACTGACTCGATGGACATGAGTTTGGGTAAACTTCAGGAGTTGGTGAGGGACAGGGGAGGCCTGGCGTGCTGCGATTCATGGGGTCACAAAGAGTCAGACACGACTGAGCGACTGAAGTGAACTAAGGGATAGTTCTCTGGCAGCCTAGGGTCTTGGAGTCAGTGTTCCCACTCCAAAGGCTCAGGGTTTGATCTCTGGTCAGGAATGAAGATTCCATACGTGGTTTGTTATAGCATTAAGTGAGATTAAAACAAATACCCCAAAACTAGTAACCAAAGATGAACCCCAGACAAATGGCAGTTACAAAATCAGGCAAATAATAATTAAAATAATGGAATACATACATATACATATATACCTATGAGCAAAGTCAAAACAGTCCAACAAAAATAAAGTACAACAGATTGACCTGGGGAACAAAGGAAATCAAAAATTATACTTACCAGTTAGGAACAAAACTAAAGCACAAACTGGAAAACAAAATTAAAGCAAGGTGCCAAGCAGGGAATAAAGCAATGAAAACAAAACTAACACATATGTTGAGAGGAAAGGAAAAAAAGAAAAGAAAGAAAGAATAGACATGCAAAGTTAAATAGAAGTAGATGAAGAAGATTTATATACATTAAAGATTAACTGCAAGGGGTAAAGAACAGTCTGAAAGGCAAAAAGGGAATAAATGTAGAAAAAATATAATAGGTTTAAAAAAAATTAAAATTATAAAAAAGAGAAAAGAAAGAAAAAAAAAACAGAAGAAGAAAGAAAAAGGGGGAAGAAAAGGAAAACTCCAGAGAACTGCAAAAGCCCAATGTAGAGGCAGAGGTTTATAACAACAATAAAAATTGTGACTGAATATACATATATGCACCCATAAGCAAAATCAAAACAGTCCAACAAAAATAAAGTACAATAGATTAACTCAGCGAACAAAGGAAACCGAAATTATATCTACCAGAACAAAACTAATTAAAGCACAAACTGGAAAACAAAACTAAAGCAAGGTTCCAAATAGGGAATAAAGTAATGAAAATAAAACTAACAAATATGTTGAGAGGAAAGGAAAGAAAGATAGATATGCAAAGTTAAATAGAGGTAGAAGAAGATTTATACACATTAAAGATTAACTGCAAGGGGCAAATACCGTAGGAAAAGCAAACAAAGGAATAAAGGTAGAAAAGATAATAATAGGTTTAAAAAAGTAAAATTAAAAAAAGAAAAGAAAAAATAAATAAATAAAGGAAAACTCCACAGAACTACAAAAGCCCAGCACAGAGGCAGATGTTTATAACAACAATAAAAAATGTGACCAAGAAAAAAAAAGCTCTAAATCTTAATTAGATTTCATAGTGCCAATAAAATTGATAACTACAATCAGGGGGAGGGGGGAGAAAAAAATCTAAAAAAGAAACAGAGAACAAGTCAAAACGTAATAATAAGAAATGTTTTTCTTGAGTCGCTGCTGTCAGAGTCCTTTCCCTCGCTGGGAGTCACAGTCCACCTTACCTCCCTAGGATGCCCTCCAGTACTGTGCTGATCTCTGGACCTGCTGTGGGAGCAGCTCAGATTCTAATCTGGTCCTACTCCTGTGTGTTCCTGCCTCCAGTGTCCACAGCTATCAGAACTACTGCGTTTTCTTCTGTAGGAGTTCTCAATGATCTTTTTTCTATTCCATAGACACAGAGTCTGCCTAGTTGATCATGTGCATTTAATCTGCAGCTTGTACAGCAGTGGGAAGGTTTGGGGCCTTCTTCCTTAGCCACACTACCCCTGTGGTCTTATTTCCACCTATACGTGTGGGTCCTCCACTGAGGTTTGCTCCTGAGGCTGCCCTGGAGGACTTGGGTTTGCCCCTGTGAGGGCCAGGTGTGCAGGTGGTACAGCTGCTTGAGTGGCAGGGTTCTTGCAGCACCAGGTATTCAGGGGAGTTGGCGACTAGGGCAGCAGGAAATATAGTGCTCGCGAAGGGTATGGCAACCAGTATTGGCCAATACGCTCCAGTGTTCTTGCCTGGAGAACGTCCCCACCACCACCACCGCCACCACCACCTCTCTGACAGAGAAGTCTGGCAGACCACAGTCTACAGGGTCCAAAATGTCCGGACATGACAGAAGAGACCCTGCACACACAGACATGACTCTTTTTGACTGTGGCAGCTCTGCCCCAGTGAGAGCTGTGTGAATATGGAGCAGCTGCTTGGTTTGCGGGGACCCTGGCAGTGCCAAGTATGAAGGGACACAGACTCTGTCCGCCGCATGAGTTATGGCCCTGTCAGAGTCTTTTTTTGAGACTCTTGTAGCTGGCAATCAGAAGGCCTCTTTGGTCAGTCTTTCTCTGTAGCTCCACCTGTTCAGGCACTTAGAGGGCTCCCTTGCCTGGGGTCCTTCTCTGTTGTTCAGCACATCAGGCACATAGAGGGGCACCCCTGGCTGGGGCCCTACTCTGTAGTTCAGTGCATCAGGCCTTTGATGGGCCAGCCTCTCTATTGTTCAGCTGCCGGAAGCTGATGTGTGGGGAGAAAGGCTCTGGTGATAGCTCCACCCCCTACATGTAACTCAGTAGTATCGCCTTGCTTCCATGGCTGCCTGGCTTTCTTCCACAGGCCTTTCCCACCACAGTCTCCTCCTTCTCATCCTCTTGATCCATCTCTCTGCAGTCAACAGCAGCCCTCGACCTGGGATTGCTCCACAGTCCCTAAACTCCAGCTCCCAGCCGCTGCACCTTCCAAGGAACTTGCATACCAGGGTATGCATGGCTGCAGCAAGGACTGTCTGATTCTCATTCCATTTAGGCTGCCACAGATCAGTTGTTTCACTCTCAGCCTTAAATATTTCTCCTCTGACTCAGACAATTGCCCTGATGTGGGGATCGGACACCTGCTTCAGCTCCCCCACCCACCAAGGGCAGGTCCAGTTCTACTAACACTCCCGTTTCCCCTCCTAGTTCTTTCATCCTACCAAGTTTTGCATGGTTCTATGTATTCTTTTCTGCTGGTCAGGTACTGCTGGCTGTTCTCAGCTGGTGTTCTGCATGTACTTCTGTGTCTGAAGGTATATTCCTGATGTATCCTTGGAGAGAGATGTACTCCATGTCCGCCTACTCCTCTGCCATCTCGCTCTCCCCAATTCTCATTTGATGTCCCTCCTCTCAAAAAACCTATCAGGAAACTAGGAGTCATCTCAACATTTCTCTCTTCTTCCTGCACAGCTCTCATCCTTTCCTTTCTCTCCTTCCCCATCATCACCACCGTAGTTCAAGGTTACCATCCTATCTCATTGGGACTTTCACAGACTCCTAATTGATCTCCTCCTCTCCAATCCTTCCTGCCCATTATAGACTATGCCATTCTGGTCATTCCATCCCTTCCCAACCCTTGCTTAGAACCCTGCAATGGAATCCCACTGCCTGTAGTGTAAAGGCAAAACACCCAGCACTGACCCACCAGCACTGCCTAACCTGGTCCCCCCTGAAGCCTCATCCTACAACACTCGCCTTCATTTCTTAGGCTTCAGTACCACTAGCCTTTGTCCAACCCCTTTTACTCACCATGCTTTCTTTTGCCACCAGGCCCCAACATATTCTTGTCTTCCCTGATTTTTCTCATTATTGATTTATTTGACTGCACCAGGTCTTAGTTGCAGCACTCACCAACTTCAACTTGCCAAGTTGATCTTCAGCTTGGCACATGGAATCTTTAGTTGCAGCATGTGAGATCTAGTTCCCTGACCAGAGATTGAACTCAAGCCTCCTGCACTTGGAGCATGGAGTCTTAGCCACAAGATCATCAGGGAAGTCCCTGTCTCATTCTTTTCAATAACTGCTACCAGTCAATCCTAAAGGAAATCCTCCCTGAATATCCATTAGAAGGACTGTTGCTGAAGCTCCGATAGTTTGGCCACCTCATTCGAAGAGCCGACTCACTGGAAAAGACCTTGATAGTGGGAAAGATTGAAGGGGAAAGGAGAATGGAGCAGCAGAGGATGAAATGGTTAAATAGCATCACTGACTCAGTGGACATGAATGTGAGTAAATTCCAGGAGATAGTGAAGGACAGAGGAGCCTAGCATGCTACAGTCCATGAGGTCCCAAAGAGTTGACCATGACTTAGCAATTGAACAAGTGCAAAATGAGGATGGGCATCATATACAACCATTTCCTTCCCTCACATGAGCTGTATAAACAGTAAACATTTTGAAAAATCACTGGTCTTGATCCAATTATACAATCTTGGAAGGCAAATAAGAGAAAGAAATAATAATGTGAATTTTTCTTAGTTTCCTTAGTTTGGGTTTTAAATAAAAGTGATTTTGTGTAAATACTATTATTTTCCTTTACTTGCCAAAGAACAAATCTTTTGTTGTCTTTACCATAGTTCCAGCATCAGTTCTTCAGTGCTCAGCCGTCTTTATGGTCCAAAGAATTCCTAAAGGAATTCTGAATATTCATTGGAAGGACTGATGCTGAGGCTGAAGCTCTAATACTTTGGCCACCTGATGCTAAGAGCAAACTCATAGGAAAAGATCCTGATGCTGTGAAGGATTGAGGGCAGGAGGAGAAGGGGGTGACAGAGGATGAGATGGTTGGATGGCATCACTGACTCGATGGACATGAGTTTGAGCAAGCTCCAGGAGACGGTGAAGGTCAGGGAAACCTAGTGTACTGCAGTCCCTGCGGTCGCAAGGAGTCAGACATGACTTAGCAACTGAACAACAACAACCATAGTTCCAACAGGAAAGATAGCTTTCTATAGCCGTGCAGACTGCAGAGGAAGGAGCAGGGACAAATACACGGGTGATATGCAGGCAGGATTATCCCACAGCTAACAGCACAATATCCCACTTCTGCTGTCGAAAGAAGTGTGTGCAGGTGGATAGACCCACAGTTAGAGAAAAAGAAGAGGGAACTGTGTGGGAGTGATTTCTTCAGCAGCCAGCCTACAATGGGGAGCTGGGAAAAGTCTGTGAATATAGAATAAATGCTGTCACTTGGAGCTGCACTGATTCTTTTTTCAGACTAACTAATGGCTCAGATGGTGGAACAACCAAACGATGACTAGAATGTGAGTCAAATGCTTTCAAATCAAATCATTCCAATGAAGGAGGAACACAGACAAGCAGAGAACAGGTCATTAGGGGTTCTAACCAATACTTGTTAAACCTGAAGAAGCTCACTCTCCTTAATAACTGCCTCTTTCAATCTAAGTTATTTTGACATTAGTGAGCTGGGGACAATCGATCTTTATTACTAGTGACATCCACTGATCAGCTCTGAACAGTGGGAAAGGGAGCTCCCTTGGGGAGGGGGAGAGGTTGTACACTTTTCTCAATCTTGATTTGTCTTCCTTCTCTCCTAGGGTCTATCCAGCATGTCTTTCAATTATCCCAAGGGGTAGCAGAAAACTTCTAAAATTGGTATCTTGATATTTTTGAAAACTAACTTTCATTTAAATACAAAATCAGCTCATGTTAAGAAGTGAGTGTGGGGAGAATGCAGGCAAAGAGAGGCTTGTCATTCAATGGAACCACAGGGCATGCAGCCCCCGGAGACTAAAATGGGCAGCCAGGCATGGAAGAAGTTTGAGCTCTGGCTCTCACGGCAGCTCCACGTGGGCCCACAACAGACGCATGGTGGTCCCTGCTCTCATCCCCCTCCCCCTTCCTTCTGCTAATTTCTTGGTTTTAAATTCTCTCCCTAAATGTTCACTTTATATTTCTTAATGCAATTTTTCCAAAAGCTTTTTGGTGAGGAAACCCTGAGAAGATGGGTGTTTTTGAATGGTCTGGATATTTATCATAAAACAAAGCCTCTTTCCAATTTTCTGCCTCTTGTGCTGAATTTCTTATTTTACATCTTTCAAGCAATTTGTCTATTTCATCTAGCTGTCAATTCACTGCTTGGTTTAATGATCGTACCATACCTGCTTGTAAGCATACTTCAACAGCGTCTTATATGGCTTTCTGGTTTTTGTTTGTTTGTTTTTAACTTCTGATAAATGGCTAGAAAAAGAAAACAGGGACTTCCCTGGTGGTCCAGCAGCTAAGACTCTGAGCTCCCAGTACAGGGGCCCCAGGTTCGACCCCTGGTCAGGGAGCTAGATCTCACATGCTACAACTAAGACCCAGAGCAGCCAAATAAATAAATAAATTTTTTTAAAAAAGAAAAAGAAAACAAAGCTTCTTACCACGTTTATTGGAACTGGAGCTCATCAAGAACAAGTAGAAGTACCTCCATTCTGGTGGTATCAGGTGTGTTTTTGCCCCCATCTTACTCTCCCCCCTTTTGAGTGGTGATAAAGAGGACTGGAGAACAATGTTCATAACCAAAAAAGAAAGGACCTCTCCCCACAGACCAGGACTCAGGCAGAGACAGGAGCATCCTTCAACCTAAGCTAGTCACTCTCTTTACTCTCTGCTCTCTTCTCTGAATAAAGTCACTTAGATGTGAGGGTAATATATTCTTCTATTTTTTATTTTGGTAAAATATATACAATATGAAATTTGCCCTTTTAGCCATTTTTAAGGGTACAGGTCAGTGGCATTAACTATGTTTACACTGTTTTACAGCCATCACCACTGTTCATCTCCAAAACTTTCTCCTCTTCCCAAACTGGAACTTTAGACCCATTAAACAATAAGTCCCCATTTCCTCCCCTACCCCAGGCCCTGGCAAGCACAATTCTACTTTCTGTTTCAAGGAATCTGACATTTCTAGGTACTTCACATAAATGGAATTAAACGGTATTTGGCCTCTTGGGACTGGCTTACTTCAATTTGCACAATATTCTCAAGGTTCATCCATGTTCTGAATGTGTGAGAATTTCCTTCTTTTTCAAGGTTGAATAGTACTCCATTGTATGTATATCCATTGGTCTGTTGGTGAACATGTGGGCTGTTCCCAAGGTAACATGTTCTTAACTTAATCCCACAACTTAAGACTTTTAGACCATTCAAATTCAATTCAGTTCAAGGGTAACTCACTGTACTAGGTGTGTGTGTGGTACAAAGGTGACTCAGACATGGTACCTGCTCTCTAGGAACTTATGCTACCTTGGGAAAGGAAGAAAGAAAGAAGTAAAAGTAACTAGCAAGTGCTAATCACCTACTGATGTGCCGGTGCTTTGCCCAATCACTGCAGGTATTGCTCAGAATAACTTCGTGAGGTGGAGACTATAACATCCACTTTTCAGGGTTCCCTGGTGGCTCAGAGGGTAAAGCGTCTGCCTGCAATGCAGGAGACCTGGGTTCGATCCCTGGATCAGGAAGATCCCCTGGAGAAGGAAATGGCAACCCACTCCAGTACTCTTGCCTGGAAAATCCCATGGACGGAGGAGCCTGGTAGACTACAGTCTATGGGATCGCAAAGAGTCGGACACGACTGAGCGACTTCACTTTCAGGAGAAAATGAAAGCTTGAAGACCTTAAGTAGCCACCTCCAACGTGCTGAGACTGAGACTCAAACCCACCTCTGGAATCCAGAATCCTGTGCTCATTCCTTTAGACATGCCACTCCTGCTGGTACGAGGCAGAATGTGACACAGCCTGAGGGAGGCGCTATAAGAAAGTAGAGAAGAGATGGCCACCCACCTGAGGAGGAAAGCTCATGGCAGAGGTAGGTCTCAGAGGCCAGGACAGCTTATGTTTAACAAAGATAAGGGAGAAGAGAAACAGCTTGAGAAGAGGAAGGTGGAGGAGACAAGCAATCTCAGTGTACACTGAGAGACCAATGCTGCTGTCCAATATGGGCTGGTAAGCAGAGAGAGGCAAAATCCTGGTCATGGTGAAATGCTCACTCAAGGAGTCCGAACACCACCATGGAGACAATGGTGAGCTGTTGTAGGGTTCTGAGACAACACGCAATTGTAACTGCACTTTGGGAAGGTCAACAAGGCAATAACATATAACAAGAATGGAGAGGGAGGGGGTAGATTAAAGGTAGGAAAGTTAGTTAGGAGGTCACTGGCATTAGCAGATATGACATGATTAGTCAGAATGGAAAAGAGGATGTGGTGCATAAGACTTCTTGGAGGTGGAGATGACAGAACTTGGTCATGGATGCATTATGAATAGGTGATCATACACCATGGGACACCTGTTCTCCTGGTGTAATTACTAATAGCATCCTTTCACTCTCAACTGTGTCCAAGTTTGGACAATAAAGTACATGATCACACTATCTAGGAATAAGAAAACAGAATAAAAGATGACTCTAAAAGATCTTGAAACTGGATTAATAAGGAAGGTGGTAATATGGGAGAAAAAAAAAAACATGGAAGGGAACTCAGGTTTCTTTGGAAAGATGATGAGTTTGGATTTAGACATGCTGAGTTTGCTGAAGTGAAAATTTATTTAAGGGAGAGAAGCACCTTGCCTGTGGATTTACGCTGTGTGACATGAAGGAAGGCATCATTGACCTAAAAAGAAAATCCAAAAATATGTGGTCAGACTTGCAACGATGCATATTTCAACAAAGATTTGTTACTCGACTCGTTCAATTCTTAAAACAGCTAAAGTATTAAGATGTCTCCAGCCAAATGCATGTAACTATCTAACGCAATATTAACTAACTGATCACCACAAACTCAAAGGAAAACAATAAGGATAATCTAACCTCTGAATTTTTCTGTCTAAACTATAATTTTTAACATTATCAGATAAATAACATCAGGTTAAAAGTCTTCAGGCCTGCCCATACTCTACTGTAATATTTCTGAATATTCTAGCTTTTGAAAAGAATGGAGCCACTGCCAGAAGGATCAATAATGTAATTTTTTACAATTTTTTTCTTTTTATTTAAATTACCTTGTTTCCAGTGTAAATGAAATTACAGTCTCTCTGAAATCCTTTTTTAGAAGTACAAAGGTATAAAACATAAATTAAAAATTAGCCACAGTAATCAAGATTGTGACAGTGGTGAAAGAATAGACAAACAGGTCAATGGAACTATTACAGAACCCAAAATAGACCCACACAAATACAGTCAGCTGATCTTTGACAAAGGAGCAAAAGCAATTCAATGGAGAAAGAATTCTCTTAAAAAAAAAAAAAAGGTGCTAGAACAACTGAACATCCAATGCAAAAAAAATTAATCAAGACACTGTCCTTATATCTTTCATCAAATTAACTCACAGTAACTCTTACGCATAAATGTAAAAAGCAAAACTATAAAACTTCCAGAAGAAAACAAGAAAAAAAATCTAAGGCACCTTATGCTTGGCAATGAGTTTTTTAATATAACATCAAAGCATAATCTAGGAAAATAAAAATTGGTAGGACTGCGCTGATGGTACAGTGGGTAAGAACTTACTTGCCCATGCAGGGGATTACAGGTTCAATCCCTGGTCTGGGGAGATTCCACATGCCGGGCAGCAGCGAAGCCTGTGTGCCACAGCTACTGAGCCCAAGCTCTAGAGTCCGTCAGCTCCAATGGGAGCTGCTAGAGCCCATGCTCTGAAACAAGAGAAGCCACCCCGATGAGAAGTCCCTGCTCTGCAACTCAAGAGCAGCTCCCCAACCCTCTACAACCAGAGAAAGTCCTCAAACAGCAACAAAGACCCAATAAATAAATAAAACAAATTCCGTTTTTAAAAACTGGCAAGTTGGACATCATTAAAACTAAAAGCTGCTGTCTGCAAAAGACACTTCAAAGAATAAAAATATAAAACACAGTCTGAGAGAAACGTATTTGCAAAATATATATCTGATAAAGAACTTTTATCTAAAATCCACGAAGAATTCTTAAACCTCAACAATAAGAAAACAACCCCATTTAAGAGTGTGCAAAAGGTCTAGGCAGACATTTCACTAAAGAAGACATACAGACAGTAAATGAGCCTATGAAAGATGGTCATCATATGTCATTAGAGAGCTAAACCAACAGTGAGGTGCTACTACACACCTGCTGGAATGTCTAAAATTCAAAACTGCTGCTGCTGCTGCTGCTGCTGCTGCTAAGTCCAGCATCAAATGCTGATAACGATGTGAAGCAATGGCAACTTTCATTCATTATTGGTGGGAATGCAAAATGATACAACTACTTTGGAAGACAGTTCAGCAGTTTCTTATAAAACTAAACATATTTTTACCATATGATCCAGTGGTTGTGTTCCTAAGTATTTACCCAAATGAGTTGAAAACTTATATCTACACAAAAACTTACACAAGAGTGTTTATAGCAGCTTTGTTTATATTTGCCAAAACTTGAGAGCAACCAAGATGTCCCTCTGAAGGGGAATGGGCAAACAACTTGTAGTATATCCATACCACGTAATATTATTCAGTGATAAAAAGAAATGAGCTATCAAGCCATGAAAAGACATGGAGGAAACTTACAAGATATAAGATCAACTTACAAAAATTATTAATATTTCTCTATATCAAAAATAACTGGAAAACATAACAGAAAATATTGTTCTCAAGAGCAACAAAAATGAAAAACAAAAAGTACTTGTAATTAACACAACTCAGGTAATCCAGAAGATTTTAAGGAGAAAAACTTTAAATTCTATTTAAAAACAGGAATGATCTGAATAAATAGCAAAATAGCCCTGTTTACAAATTAGAAAACTTAAAACTGTAAAACTATCACTACTCCCCCAAATTAATCTCTAAAGTCAACACATTCAAAAGTTCAGCTAGAATTTTGAGGAACTTAAGAAAATTTATTTCAAAATTATTCTAAAAGGATAAAGATTCACAAATATCTAAGTCATATTTGAAAAAGAAGAACAGGTAGAAGAGTTACTCTTCCAGATACTGAAACATACTTCAAAGCTATAAATAAAAAACAGTGCAATACTATTATAGGAATAAACATGTGAACCAAGGAAACAGAATACA
This sequence comes from Capricornis sumatraensis, assembly GCF_032405125.1. Lineage (NCBI taxonomy): Eukaryota > Metazoa > Chordata > Mammalia > Artiodactyla > Bovidae > Capricornis > Capricornis sumatraensis. Next base: position 66,689,564 of record NC_091082.1, read on the forward strand.
AAGCAGAGTGCAGACACACACATGTGTACCTGGGAACTTAAAGTAAGACAAAGGCAGTATCACAAATCAGTAGAAACAATGAGCTACTGAGTCTGAGAAAGCAAGCTCATTATAAGGAGAAAAATTGAAATTGATTACCTAATTTATGCCTAATACAAAGGTAACTTCAGATGGATTTAAATCCTTAAATGTGAAATGAAAAGTACAAAGTTAAAAAAGAAAAATAGAGAAGAAAATCACTGTGAACCAGGGATGACAAAGGACTTATTAAATAACTCCCAAATAGCACTAATTACAAGGCAAAACATTGATGTGTTTGATTATATTAAATGCAAACAAAGGTGACATACACTTGACAACTTTGGAAGGACAGACTTTCTCAAACATTGTTGTTTTAGTCAATTCTTTTGCAACCCCAGGGACTGTAGCCCGCCAGGCTCCTCTGTCCATGGGATTTCCCAGGTAAGAAAACTGGAGCGGGTTGCTACTTCCTACTCCAGGGGATCTTCCTGACCCAGGAATTGAACCCACATCTCCTGCTTGGTAGGTGGATTCTTAACCACTGAGCCACCTGGGAAGCCCCCAGACTAACACGTAGAACCTTGTAAATCACATTGTGGTTCTGGACCACAGGCCTCTGCATCATCTGGGAGCTTATTAGAAATGCACAGCCTTAAGCCCCATCCCACTCTTATTGAATTATAATGTGTATCTTAACATGATTCCTGTGCACGTTAAAGTTTGAGAACCACAGGTTATATAGGAACTTTTGCAAATTAATAAGAAAGAGAAACCCCCCCATAGAAAACTTCCAAAGGGCTAAATTACAGTTCAAAGAATTGAAGACCTAAACGGCTAGCAAATATACAAAGAGACGCTAAAAATAATTAGAAACCAAAGAAATGCAAATTAAAATGGTAAAATACCACTTTATGCTTATAAATTTGAATAAACAATCAGAAAGCTGGAAAGAAAGTGAAAGTGAAAGTTGCTCAGTCATGTTCAACACTTCACAACCCCATGGACTATACAGTCCATGGAATTATCCAGGCCATAATACTGGAGTGGGTAGCCATTCTCTTCTCCAGCGGATCTTCTTAACCCAGGGATCGAAATCAAGGTCTCCCACATTGTGGGCGGATTCTTTACCAGCTGAGCCACCATGCTATATGCCAACAGGTGGTAAATAAATAAAAATATTCTCGTGCATTGCTGGTAGATGTGTAGACACGGCAAGTCATTCTAGAGAACAGTTGGCAGTCAGATAAAATAGGCATACACCCTATGACCCAACTACCTTGTTCCTGGGGAAATACTCCCATAGCAACACTTCCACAAGTCCTAACAGGTGACCATGAGACTGTTCATTACAGCACCAATCACAGGGGCAGGCAATCACGTCAATTTTCTCTTTAGGGAAGGGATCTGTAAACCATGGTAGATGCAGAGGCTACTATGCAGCAGTGAAGGGTAACGAACTGGACATAGGAACAGCAATGTGAGGGGATCTTAAAAAGACAGCACTGGGACTTCCCCGGTGAGCCAGTGGCTAAGACTACACTTCCCAAGGCAGGAGGCCCAGATTCAGTCTCTGGTTAGGAAACTACAGCCCCCACGCCGCAAGAAGATCAAAGATCCCAAGGGCCACATCTAAGACCTGGAGCAGCCAAATAAATCACTATTTTTTTAAAAAGATGGCACTGCATGAAAAAATAAAAAACAGAATAAGATCTACCGCACATTTACATCACTTGAAAATAAATTAGCACACAAAATGATTCTGTGTGTTTTACAGAGGAATATAAATCCGAAGATAAGCATCAAATACATTATGAAGACTGACTCTAAGGGAGGAAAGGAAGATAAGGGAGTAAGTAAATAGAGACAGCCATAAATATACAGACATAAAAGCCAAAGAGGGGCCTTGTGTGGTCCAACAATGAAAATGTGCTTTGAAAGAGGATTTTGATTAACCAAGCCTTTCCCCTTGAAATCCTCCCCCAAAAGCATAAGAAAAATAACTAAATAAAAATAAGCACAGAAGCAAATCAATTGTGGCAATCTCCCCACAGCATGAAATCCCTGGTTTCTCAGGAACATCTGTCTTTCAGGGTTTTTTGTGCCTTACAGAGACCTTCCCAATCTATGCAGATTTAGATGCACTCAGAGGAGGTGGGAGACGTCTAAGACAGATGTCTGAAATGCTCATCTTCACCCTGTCGATAACTCAAAGGTACATCTCCAGGTGACTCACAGCTGCATTACTCTCCCTGTCAGTTAGAAGTTGCTTGTTCCCGGAGATCTGTCACAGGCCAACAACAGAAAATACGCGGGGAAACAAACATAACTGGAGAGAGTGGTATTTCTCTTTACCTGGCATCCTACAGACATGAGGAATCCTCTGCAAATGAATGTTAACATAAAAAGAGAGCTGTCCCTTCAAATGTTAAAACTTATTTTGAATCAGTCTGCATATAAATCTTCATAAAAATGTAGCACATTTATCTAACTTCTTTAAAAGATAATATGGGGGATGGAAGGAAATAGAACCTTTTTGTTCCATGACTTGGGAATCTCATAATTCTGAATATCCATTATTCTGCCTTTTGTTTTTTAGATGCTCTGTTAACTCTATGTCCAGATGCTACCTCTGTTGTGACAGCTGCTTCTAAAAATAACCCAGCTCTGTCCCTTTCTACCTTTTGATTTCTATCTGGGCTGGGAAAACAGACAACTGGTGGTGTTGAAACTAGATATTTAATGAGTGATAAGACTCTCAGTCAGAGACCAGGAAGTGAAGCACATGGCTTTAGACCAGAGTCTTTTGATAGATAATTCAAATAGCTGGGGACATCCCTGCCCTCCCCCACCTCTTCTGTATCCTACAGGCTGTGTCACAGAGAGAGAGGCTGCTTCATACTGATGCCTAGATAGATACACAGACTGTACCCAGAACCCTGGTTCTCTGCCCTGCAGTGGCTGAAGTCAATTACATTTGTCTGGAGATAAGCAGCCTGGAATGTAGGGGCAGGGTGAGAACCTTAGGTTCTGCTGTTGGAACTTTTCGGAGAAGGCAATGGCACCCCACTCCAGTACTCTTGCCTGGAAAATCCCATGGACGGAGAAGCCTGGTAGGCTGCAGTCCATGTGGTTGCGAAGAGTCAGACACGATGACTGAGTGACTTCATTTTCACTTCTCACTTTCATGCATTGGAGAAGGAAATGGCAACCCACTCCAGTGTTCTTGCCTGGAGAATCCCAAGGACAGGGGAGCCTGGTGGGCTGCGGTCTATGGGGTCGCACAGAGTCAGACATGACTGAAGTGACTTAGCAGCAGCAGTAGCAGTAGTTGGAATTTTTAATTAGCTCATCAGACAGGAGTAATCAGAGTAACCTGTGTGCGTGTGTTTGTGCTAAGTCACTTCAGTTGTGTACAACTCTGTGTGACCCTATGGACTGTAGCGTGCCAGGCTTCTCTGTCCATGGGATTCTCCAGGCAAGAATACTGGAGTGGGCGGCCATGCCTTCCTTCAGGGGATCTTCCTGACTCAGGGATGGAACCCAGGGCTCTTAAGTCTCCTGCATTGGCAGGCGAGTTCTTTACCACTAGCGCCACCTGGGAAGCCCCAATCAGCGTAACTTACAGTTCCCTAAATATATTATGCTGATTCATGTTTCCCATTAGAAAGCAGCTGTTCCTCCCAACACAGCACTGTCCTGAGACTGTCCCAACTTAAAAAAAAAAAAAAAAAAAAATTCCTTAAGTATTACAGAATGTACCCAGTGAACGTTTGATGAATAAAACAAACTCATGAATGAATAAGTATATCGGGGACTGAGTGGGATTGTTTTTAAAAGGTAGAAATGTTTAGTCAGTGATACACTGTCATAGTTGAATTATATTTATCAGACCACTCTGATAGAAGCGAATCTGAATCTTCTTTTACAAGTCAGTCAGTGCATTTCACCAGAAAAGATACAGCTGGCAAAGGAGCATATGAAAAGATACTCAGTATCACTATTCATTAGAGAAATGTAAATTAAACCCAGAATCAAATACCACTACACACCTACTGAATGGCTAGAATTAAAGACAACAGCTGACAACACTAAGTTCTGGCAGGTGCAAAGCAACGTTCCTACATTGTTGGGGGACATGCAAAATGTTACAACCACTTGGATAAACAGTTTGATAGTTATTAAAAGGTAAACATATAGTATCAGACCAGTACAATGCTTGTTCTGAAATGTTCTCAGACAGTCATTGCCATTTCCTTCTCCAGGGGATCTTCCCAATCCAGGAATTGAATCCAAGTCTCCTGCATTGACAGGCGGATTCTCTACCACTGAGCCACCTGGGAAGGCCGTAGTGAAGTACCAGTTTTTAATCCAGAATATACCAAAAGAAAGAAAATCTTTGTACTATGTGCTTTGAAAGAAATGCAATAATAGCAACCTTGCCTTCAAAATCACGGGCTGTAGAGTCTGTAACAGAATTGCTTCTCAGCAGCTGAGGTATAGAAAGCAAACTACTGATTTGTCTAGCTTGCCCTTCCTTGAGGAGCATAAACACCTGTTATATTTAGAATTCTGCATAGATTGCTTTTAAACTGATGTTCTTTTATTTTTTGAGATATAGTTGACTTACAACATGTTAGTTTCTGATATACAGCAAAGTGACTCAGTTATGCATGCGTGCTAAGTCGCTTCAGTCATGTCCGATTTTTTACAACCCTGTGGACTATACAGCTCACAAGTCTCCTCTGTCCATGGGATTCTCCAGGCAAGAATACTGGAGTGGGTTGCCACTTCCTTCTCCAGGGGATCTTCCCGACCCAGGGTCAAACCTGTGTCACTTATGTCTCCTGCATTGGCAGCCGGGTTCTATTAACACTAGCACCACCTGGGAAGCCCCCATCCAGTTAAAGATATTTATTTTTTCATATTCTTTTCCATTATGGTTTATTACAGAATATTGAAAGTAGTTACCTGTACTCTCTATATAGATATATACACACACACATATATATCAGAACCTTGTTGTTTATCCATTCTATATGTAACAGTTTGCTTCTACTAATCTCAAACTCCCAATCCATTCCTCCTCACCTTCCCCAAATGGGGGGATGTTCTGTTCTCTGTCAGAGGGTCTTAAATAGGTATTGCTATCTAATGATGTTATCTAGCCACCATTGTAGACTGGGGAGGGGCGGGGGGGGCGGGGATCTGCTGCTCAATAAATAAAGCCAATTAAATGTGTAAATTAAAAAGAAAAAAAAGGTTAAGCATAACACTTACCACATGACCTAGAAATCTCAGCCGTAAAGTAAATAAAAATGTTCAGTTTAGTTCAGTTGTGTCTGACTCTTTGCGACCCCATGGACTGCAACATGCCAGGCCTCCCTGTCCATCCCCAACTCCCATCAAACTCTGTCCATCAAGTCAGTGATGCCATCCAACCATCTCATCCTCTGTCGTCCCCTTCTCCTCCACCTTCAATCTTTCCCAGCATCAGGGTGTTTTCAAATGAGTCAGTTCTTTGCATCAAGTGACCGAAGTATTACAGCTTCAGCTTCAGCATCAGTCCTTCCAATGAATATTCAGGACTGATTTCCTTTAGGATGGACTGGTTGGATCTCCTTGCTATCCAAGGGACTCTCAAGAGTCTTCTCCAACACCACAGTTCAAAAGCATCAATTCTTCAGCACTCAGCTTTCTTTACAATCTAACTCTCGCATCCATACATGACTACTGGAAAAACCATAGCTTTGACTAGAGGGACCTTTGTATACAAACAATATACATGAACATTTATTTTTTAAAAAACTTATTCATAATCACCAAAAACTGAAAATAATCAAATATCTACTATCTGGTGAAAGAAAAAACTACTGACTTAGGCAAAAACATGGATAAACCTCATTTTGAAAAGTTGAAGACACCAAACTCAAAAGGCTGTTGTAGTATATGATTCCATTAATGCAAACTTCTGCAAAAGACAAAACTATAGGGAGAGAAGGCAGATCAATGGTTTCTAGGTGATGCAGGGATAGGAGGAGGGGACTGATGACAAAGGACCACAAGGGAACTTTTTGGAGTGACGGACATGATCTGCATTTTGACTGCAGGGTGGTGCTTACATGACTATGTATGTTTGTCAAAGTTAGAACAAGTTTTACTATATGCTTCCCTGGTGGCTCAGCCGGTAAAAGAACCCGCTAGCTGCAATGAGGGAAACCTGGGTTCGATCCCTGGGTTGGAAAGATCCCCTGCGGAAGGAAGATCCCCACTCCAGTATTCTGGCCTGGAGAATTCCATGGACTGTACAGTCCATGGGATCAAAAAGAGTCGAACGTGACTGAACGACTTTCACTACTATATGCAATTCAGTTCGGTCGCTCAGTCATGTCCGACTCTTTGAGACCCCAGCATACCAGACTTCCCTGTCCATCACCAACTCCCAGAGCTTGCTCAAACTCATGTCCATCTAGTCGGTGATGCCATCCAACCCATCTCATCCTCTGTCGTCCCCTTCTTCTCCCACCTTCAATCTTTCCCAGCATCAGGGTCTTTTCAAATGAGTCAGTTCTTTGCATCAGGTGACCAAAGTATTAGAGCTTCAGCTTCAGCATCAGTCCTTCCAATGAATATTCAGGACTGATTTCCTTTAAGATGGACTGGCTGCATCTCCTTGCAGTCCAAGGGACTCTCAAGAGTCTTCTCCAGCACCACAGTTCAAAAGCATCAATTCTTCAGCACTCAGCTTTCTTTAGAGTCCAACTCTCACATCTATACATGACTACCAGAAAAACCATAGCTTTGATGAGATGGACCTTTGTTGGCAAAGTAATGTCTCTGATTTTTAATATGCTGTCTAGGTTGGTCATAGCTTTTCTTCCAAGGAGCAAGTATCTTTTAATTTCATGGCTGCAGTCACCATCTGCAGTTATTTTGGAGCCCAAAAAAGTAAAATCTCTGATTGTTACCATTGTTTCCCCATCTATTTGCCATGAAGTGATGGGACCAGATGCCATGATCTTAATTTTTTGAATGTTGAGTTTTAAGCTAGCTTTTTCACTCTCCTCTATCATCAAGAGACTCTTTAGTTTTCACTTTCTGCCATGAGGGTGATATCATCTGCAATCTGAGGTTACTGATATTTCTCCCGGCAATCTTGATTCCACCTTGTGCTTCATCCAGCCCGTTATTTCGCATGATATACTCTGCATGTAAGTTAAATAAGCAAGGTGACAATATACAGCCTTGACGTGCTTCTTTCCCAATTTGGAATCAGTCCATTGTTCCATGTATGGTTCTAACTGTTGCTTCTTGACCTGCATACAGATTTCTCAGGCAGCAGTTAAGGTGGTCTGGTATTCCTATCTCTTTCAGAATTTTCCAGTTTGTTGTAATCTACATAGTCAAAGGCGTTGGCATAGTCAATAAAGCAGAAGTAGATGTTTTTATGGAACTCTCTTGCTTTTTCAATGATCCAACAGATGTTGGCAATTTGATCTCTGGTTGCTCTGCCTTTTCTAAAACCAGCTTGAACATCTGGAAGTTCATGGTTCACATACTGTTGAAGCCTGACTTGGAGAATTTTGAATACTCAATTTTGGATTTTGAATATGCAACTATACCTCAATAAACCTGACTTTTAAAAAAAAAGTCAAGCCATATATTATTAAACACAAAAATAAATAAATTTTCAATACTAAGTATCAGCCTGGGTTCCCTAGAAAATACAGCCTGATCGAAACATATGTTCTAATGCTACACTGCAGTGCTAGCGGGGAAGGATGAGGGAAACTGGGGTGAATCAAGGAAGGAGGAAGAGGAAACACAAGATGAGTGTTACCAATCCTGAAGTGCTCATAGCTTCAGGGACAGATGCAGCTGGTTGTTGTCCACATGGGGCCTCTCCGGAGAGGCAGTATAGGACCCAAGGCACATAGAAAAAGAGGAAAGGCAAGCGATTTATCTCCAGTCTCACTTGTCCCAGCTTGTCCAGTTGCGGAGGAGTTCCCCCACACTTCTGGACGGTGTTACCCAGAGTCCTGCATCCAGTTTCTGGAGAAGCTAGAGCTTCAGCAGCTCCCTGATGAACAAAGCAGTGACCTTGCCTAAGATCAGCCCTATACTTAGGGAAAGTATGAAACACTCAACAGCGTCAGGAGACGGACCCTAGGGGTAGGCCCTGGGCTGCATCGTTGCGGGGACAAGAGAAGTGTGGTAAGTGGCCAAGGCCTAGGGCAGGTGGGCTGGCTGAAGTGAGGGGCCCATAAACTGGGTCTAGATCAATGGACTAAAATAATACACATTCTATCAAAACAGAGTAATTTAACTCTTTAGAATATTCCACAGATACACTGAGGAAACCTCAGTTTCTACCCATTAAACCTGTTCATGGGGTGATGTCACCCAGCCTTCACACAACAAGTTCAGCTCTGTGAGGTGTAAGTATTGTGTCACACTGAGATGTGTGTGGGCGGCTCCCTACAGAAAAGAAACCCAGCACATCCAAATAATGCCACCCTCTTAGCAGATCACAGTGCTAATTCATGATCCCCCCATCATGGTACAGACATAACAGTTCAGAAAACAACAAATTCTAGTAAAAATTCAGAACCTGGAGACTGTGTCTCTAATCCTGTCCTCTAAAGTGTCAACAGGCTTCCCAGGTGGTGCTAGTGGTAAAGAACCTGCCTGCCAGTGCAGGAGACGAATAAGAGACGCTGGTTTGATCCCTGGGTTGGGAAGGTCCCCTGGAGAAGAGCATGGCAGTGTTCTTGCCTGGAGAATCCCATGGACCAGAGGGGCTGGAGTCCTACAGTCCACAGGGTCACAAAGAGTCCGACACAACTGAAGCGACTTATCACACACAAAGTGTCAATGCAAAATGTTACAGTTCAGGGACTGAAAAAGCTCAACTCTGTTATTTTATAATGACTACTCATTTTCCTTTAAACATGTTTGCTATGTGCTTCTATGTGTATTATCTTCTTTAATTGTCAACCCTGGAAGACTGTGTCAGGGGAAACTGCCTGCAACCACCCACCCTGGCCAGGTGGTGCCAGATGTGGTAACCATTTGTGTGAGTTATTTTACAACAGGAAGTCCTGGTAAGGAATTCAGAACTAACAAGCCACCACCCACTGAAAGAATCCGGGAAAGGTCAAAAGGAGACTCCACGTGTCCTACGACCTCCCAGAATCCTCCTCCCTGACATCCATCGTGGCTGAGCAATGTGTGCATCACCAGAAAGGACCCTGAGTCAGAATGATTGGCCCCAGATAACCGGGAAATGAAGCCCATCACCAAAAAACCCAAGACTGCAAGCCACGTGGCAGAGCAGCTCTTCTGGTTTCCCTTATCCTCCTGCTCTCCATCTAAGCACCCTTTCCCAATCAAGTCTCTTGTTTTGTCAGCACCTGTATCTCCTCAGACAATTAGTTTCTGAGTGTTAGGCAACAGCCCATTTTTGGGCCCTGGAAGGGGCCCCCTTCCTGCAACAATTGGGTATGTTACTGCCCTCCCAACAGATGAGGGAATTAAATCACAAAGATGTAAGTCACACAGCCAGTTCAGTTGCAGCGTCAGGGTGTGAGTTCTGGTGGTCTGATCCTAGAGCCCCTTACTCTCAATCATTCACCTGACAGATAACTGTGTACCTGGCAGAATCCGGAGACACACAGGTGCGGCAGCACATGGTCCCTGTCTCCATGGAGTTTATAGACTATGGGAAACTACGACAAACATGGAACCAGTAATTACAAGCAGATAAAGGAGAAGTACACAGGGTTACAGAAGTTCATACCTCACGCCTACTAAAAAGGCTATATACAAAATATGTGATCATGTTGAAACAGACTAGAAGCTGGGACCCTTTGCTGTGGTGCTTACACCTGGACAATTGTCCCCTCGAGCAACAGAACACAAAGAAACTGGAAGGGACTAAAAATAACTGCATGGGCACTTCCCTGGTGCTCTGGTGGTTAGGACTCCATGCTCCCAGTGCAGGGGGTTCAGGTTCAATTCCTGGTCAAGGAACTAAATCTCACATACTGCAACTTAAAGATCCTGCATGCTTCAACTAAGAATTTGCATATCACAGTTAGAGTTCACATGCCATAACTAAAGAACCTGCATGCCGCAGCAAAGACTGAAGATCCTGCGTGACACAACTAAGACACAGAGCAGGCAAATATTCTTTTAAAAACTAAAATAACTGCACACATGTGCAGTTGGGGCAAATTATGAACAACATGATACAGAAAGACAAAAAACCTACCTGCCACTTCTGAGGTGTTAGGGGCAAAAGCAGGGGGCTGCGGCATGATCTCTGCAAACGGCACCACCAAGGGGGTGGGCAGACCACTAAGCCCCTCTCCAGGCTGACCCTACCCTCACCCCATTTGAGGAACCAGTTTGCCCCACTTCAGGGAGTGAGCAAGGGAAACTACTCCTTTTTTTTGCTGTCTCTGCAAAGCCTTGCCTGATTTCTTCCTCTGGCCTCTTATCAACTTCTATTGATTAAGGAGTACAAGAACTCTGGTCAGGAACAATATTAATATCAACTATCAAGGTCAAACCAATATTCTACATATTCAGGAGAAAATATAAGTTGGGAAGCACCGATATCTCTGGTATTATAGAAATACAAGTACAACAGTCATTTTCCAAGCCCAAGCAGGTTCTGACAAATATGTCCAATATGTTAACTGATTTACATTAACAAAATATTATTACCCAGGCTTTAAAGTTTAGTGAAATTAATTATAATTTCATTTAATCTTCATTTTAAAAATTCACGACTCCTGGTCACTTTAACAATAAGTTTGTTCACATAGATGTCTCCATGACAGATGGATCAACTTCATGCTCTAGGAAACGGTTTCTAAGAAGAAATTTTCTGATTTGTTTAAGGACAGAGTCTGACCTTACCTTAAGGAGCTCTGATTCCAGAGTCAGAGACATACCTGAACTAGATTCCAGGTCTGTCATTACTACATGTCATTGGACAGGTTTCTTACCATTTACAAGTTTTGATTTCTTCATCTGTAACATGTGATAAAAGATTGTTCATATTTCAAAGGTTTGTTGTGAAGATTGATTACAAAATGCCTGTAAAGCGCTTAGCACAGTTCTTGACCCATAATAAACACCTACTGTCTGTGAGCTGCCATTATTACTATTATTCTAAATAGCTTGCATACTGAAAGAAGAAGAAAGGGACGAAATAGTAAATGGACAGAGTGTGAATGAGATGCTTGAAATGTGTTAGGGAACATGGCCTCAGACAACAGTTAATAACAGAAAAGTCAGCAGAGTGGGAAGATCTAGAAAAATCCTACGTGCAGAGTCCTCATTGCAGAGGTAGGCAAATGGAAGCTGAGAACTGTTAATAATTAGGTAATCTGTGTTTAAGAGAAGAGAGAACTTCAATGTGGCTAATTAAAATAATAATCACCTCTAGGTTTCTTTTATGCCTGAGCAGTACCTAGAACACGTCAAAGCAGAGAAGAAACTGTTCAAACTAGCACATGTTTCCACTTGGCTACTGCCTAACTGTTCTTATCCTCTATCAGCAGGTGTATATGAGCCTCAGGTAAAGCAAACCTCAGTTTACGAGTCACATAATAAAAGAGGAAAGGGACGCAGAAATTCTCTAAACTGATGGTTTTCAAGTTTTAAGCCACAAAACCTTTTCCGAAAAGAAAAGCATGAACACAAGAAATAAAACGTGCAGTACTGAGGTCCCAGGGCTTCCCTGATAGCTCAGTGGATAAAGAATCTGCGTGCAATACAGGAGAATTTGATCCCTGGGTTGGGAAGATCCCCTTGAGATGGGAAAGGCTACCCACTCCAGTATTCTGGCCTGGAGAACTCCATGGACTGTATGGGGTCGCAAAGAGCTGGACACGACTAAGCGACTTTCACTTTCACTTCACTTCGCTGAGGTCCCAGCAGAGATGGAGCCGCAGAGCCAAGCAGCTCACTCTCATTCAGAATGTGGCTCGGAAGAATAAACTGAAAGCCTCAGCATTTTTTTGGCCATGACATGTGGCTCATGGGATTTTAGTTCCCCCACCAGGGATTGAACCTGCGCCCCAGCAGGGAAAGCACCAAATCCTAACCACTGGACCACAAGGGAATGCCTACTCCTCAACTTTACAGATGTGGAAAGTGAAGATCAGAAAGGTGAGGGGACTTCCACAAAATTGCAAATAGATGGGGACAAAGCTGGAAACAGAATCTACTCAGTTTTCTGATGGCCAATAAGGTTCTCTTTTACCACTGAACATTACCTTCTTGACTAACACACCAAAAAGATGAGGAAGAAAGTAAATCATGTTTGAGAAGAATGTGTCTCATCTCATCATAGGAAAAACATAAAAATGGAAGGCTGGAGAGAATGAAAGCTGGCACCTTGGGCTCCACTAATCTGCATATGAACAAAACATCGCCTCCACCAGTGGCTGACTAGAGTTACCAAAACAGTCTTTTGAAGAGTAAAACATATTAAGAAAAAAAAAAACCTCCATGAACCCCCTGGTAGTCCAGTAGCTCAGCACTTTCACTGTCAGGACCCAGGCTTGACCCCTGGCTGGGGAGCTAACATTCCACAAGTCATGCAGCACTGTCCAAAAAAAAAAAAAAAAAACCCTTCACAGTGAATGGCTAACAGATTTGCATTTGCAACTACATTGCATATGCATGCACATAATTACACTTTGGAGGACGTTTAAGCCACATTAATGGGACTGTAAAGGAGTGAAAAAAGGGCTTGAATAGCCAACAAAATTAACTACAGTGACTAATGGATGAATTATAGTCATATGATACCGAGCGTGATTTGCTGTTCTGTTCACAGAACTCCAGCTTAGATCATCTGGTTGTACTTTAAAAGAGTCTGTATTCTAAAACCAAAGGTCAAATGAAGGGCTTCCTTTTTAGACTTGTATGCTGTGCAGTTCAGAGTTCATATCAACACCAGTAAATCATTTTCTAAAGTACTATCACAACCCTCTGTTTAAGACACCAGTGATGTAGACAAGAGCCCTCAAAATCCAGCTTCTTCATGGCCTTCACAGTTTCAGTTTCCCTCTGACTTACTAAGCCTGAGTATATAACTATACAACCTACAAGACAGAGAGAAATCCTATGACCCTGCAGCCTGTGAGACCCCATTGTTTTCACCCTTTAATTGCATATAAGGAAGATTTATAGTATCTAGAGAGAAATTGGGGCTTCCCAGGTGGCTCAGGTGGTAAAGAATCTGCCTGCAATGCAGAAGACTGGGGTTCAATCCCTCAGTTGGGAATATCCACCCCCTGGAGGAGGGCACAGCAACCCACTGCAGTATTCTTGCCTGGAGAATCCCATGGACAGAGGAGCCCGGTGGGCTACAGTCCATAGGGTTGCAAAGAGTCAGACACAACTGAAGTGACTTAGCACACACACATACAGAAAGAAATCATTCCATAGTTTGACACATTATTTCCTGGCCTTAGCTATATTACTGGGAAAAAGGAGGAGAAGGGGACGACAGAGGATGAGATGGCTGGATGGTAACACCGACTTGATGGACATACGTTTGAGCAAGCTCTGGGAGTCGGTGATGGACAGGGAAGCCTGGCGTGCTGCAGTCCATGGAGTTGCAAACAGTCGGACATGACTGAGCAACTGAACTGACTGACTAGCTATATCATACCCCTTAAGAGTGTCTCTGGGGTTTCCCAGGTGGTGCAGTGGTAAAGAATCACCTGCCAATGCAGGAGACACAAGAGATGTGGGTTCAACTGCTGAATCAGGCAGATCCCCTGGAGGAGGAAATGACACCCTACACCAGTATTCTTGCCTGGAAAATTTCATGGACAGAAGAGCCTGGTGGGCTACAGTCCAAGGGGGTCGCAAAGTCAAACATGACTGAACGACTGAACCCAAGAGCATCTCACCTCTTCCAGTTTAAAAACCTCTCCAATGTGTGGCTGGATGCGCCCTGCTTGGCAGTACTGGAGTGCTGAGGATAGGCTTCTGGAGAAGATGGGAAAGTTCTGGTGCCGGTATCTGCCCCAGTAGAGCCCCATGGCAGTAATATTCTTCAGCAGCAGAAGATTGGCTGGTACAGAAGCAATGGTTCCTCCAGCGAAACCTACCACCACGATCCTGCCCTCATACGCCAGGCTGAGGGGAAAAGGAGGAAAAAACAAGGATTATAAAAGACAATGCACATTCACAGCCACCAGGATGGCTACTATTAAAAATAAAATAGAAAATAAGTGTTAGCAAGGATCTAGAGAAATGGACCCCTCAAGGAACATTGGTGAGAATGTAAAATGGTGCAAATGTTATGGAAAACAGCATGGAGGTTCCTCAAAAACTCAAAACTAGAACTACCATATAACCCAGCAATCTCACTTCTGAGTCTATATCCAAAAGAACTGAAAGCAGAGTCTTGAAGAGGTATTTGAAGAGCCAAGTTCACAGTAGCACTATCTATAAAAGCCAAGAGGTGGATACAATCCAAATGTCCATCCACTGACGGATTGGTAAACAGAAGGTGTTATATACAAACAGTAGAGTATTATATAGTCTTAAAAAGGAAAGAAATTCTGTCCCATGTTAAGACACAGATGAGCCTTAAGGTCATTACAGTAAGTGAAACAAGCCACTTACAGAAAGATGAATATTGTATTATTCTGCTTATTTGGGGTATCTAAAATAGTCAAATTCATAGAAACAAAGTAGAATAGTGATTACTAAGGGCTGGGGAGAAGGGGAGAAGAGAGTTATTTAATGGATACAGAATTTTAGGTTTGCAAGAAGAAAGTCATGAAGACCTGTTTTACAACGTAAATATATTTAATACCACTGAACTCTACATTTTATAGCAGTTAATACAGCAAGCCTTTCGTTATATACTTTTTACCACAATAAAAAACAGAATGAGGGAAGAAAAAGCAATGGACAGTAATTAAGAGAGGCAGAAAATAGAATAGAGCTTATGGGAGTTGGCAGGCAGTTGTTTAATGGGTACAGAGTTTGTATTGGAGATGGTTACACAATATTGGAGATGGTGAACAAGTTTAACTGTAAACTTAAAACAGTTAAAATGTTAAATACTAGGTTACCTGTATTTTACCACCATTAACAACAAAAAAAAAGGCAACATGCATTAAATCCCCAGTTGGGAATTCTTCCTGACCTTGCAAACTAGCAGGGGGGAACCATTCTGCACCAGTTTGGATTTCTCAGTAGGAAAAGATAAAAATAAGCCATAAGCAAGAAAGACAATAAGGAGCAGAGGAACTAACCAGTCTTGTAAGAGGACCACAGGGATCCCTTCTGTGGGCAAGCTGCTCTCTCTGCTTCTTCTCCTTAAACTAAGATGAAGCACAAAACTATGCTTGCCAGGATGACATGAGAAATGAAGCTAATACTACCAGAGCACTGCAGCCTTCCTGGTTGAAACAGAATGAGAATTAGTATAGATACAACAGTCCCATGAAATCTCCAGTGATTTTTTTTTTAATAAAACAAGTCAAGAAGACACCTACACTGGTGGTAGCTTCGGAAAACACTAAGATCAAAAGAGACTCTCCCTTGGTGCATAGTGAACTGGGGGTCTGCCACCCCAGTAATTCTAACATCCAAACAATGATCTCCTCAAGAATTACCCACAGAGGAGAGTTTGGGGGAGAATGAATACAAGTATATATATGGCTGAGTTCCTTTGCCATCCACCTGAAACTATCACATTGCTAATCAGCTATACTCCAGTACAAAATAAAAAGTTTAAATAAAAAAAAAAAGAATTACCCATACCATGTATATAAAGTAGCTAGTGGGTGCAGGCAGAGCTGAATTTAACACATGTATAATTTCTAAAGCATTTGATATTGCCAACTAGAGAGTCTGTGTTTTTTTTTTTTTCCTTTTTGGATATTTTCCAGTTGGCTATTTTGTTTTTGCTATATTTAAGCATTTCCTGATTTTCCCTCTGCTTCTATTCCTTTTCACCCACCCACTCAGCTGTTCCCGTTGATGCCAGTACCTACAGGAAAAGTGAGCAGCAAAAACAAGAAAGCAGCAAGGCCAGAAGGAAGCCAGAGGTCTGACAAGGTTTCAGCACAGCCCCTGGTCTAGCCCACCCAGGAGGACCACTTCACCTACCTGCGGAGAGCCTCCAGGAAGACGTCTCCTCCCACCATGTCAATGACCACGTTCACCCCGCCAGTGCCGACCAGCTTCCCCACGGCCTCCTTAGGGCTGCCCCGACTGTAGTTCACACTGGACTGTGCCCCCCTCTGCATCACCAGCTGACACTTTTCATCACTTCCAGCTGCAGCTATCACCTACATGAAGAACACAACACTTCAGATGGTCCAGCATACGTAGCAAGAGGGGCTCACCCGACCCACCCAGCCTCCAAACAAAGGGTGCTGATCAAGGAAACCAATGTGACCTCTGTCTTAGCACCAGCCTCAATCCAACACACAGGCCCATCACACAGCATCAATGCACTGGCCTCTCCATGCCCCACTGACAACCGGGTCCACATTTCCAGGAACCCTGGAAGCTCAATGGGTCTAGCTAAGAAATAATTCAGGAGACAAAACATTTCTCCAAATGAAAATTAAAACCACTATTGCTGTGCTTAGTCACTCAGTCGTGTCTGACTCTCTGCAATGCCATGGACTGTAGCCCACCAGGCTCTTCTGTCCATGGGAATTCTCCAGGCAAGGATACTGGAGTGGGCCGCCACGCCTCCTCCAGAGGATCTTCCCAACCCAGGGATCGAACCCAGGTCTCCCACATTGCAGGTGGATTCTTTACCATCTGAGCCACCAGGGGAAGCCCATCATTTACTGAGTAACCACTGTGAGTCAAGTAGTAAGGATACAACCTAAATACCAAGCTCGGAGCCAAGAAAGCATGACCCAGCAGTACGATGGGGGCAGCACAGAGGGCTCCGAACTGCAAGCTAGAGGCACCTAACCTAGAGCTAGAAGATCAAGAAGGCTTCTCAGGGGGTAAAACATGATTCAGTGGAAAGAGCTTAAAGTCGGACAGACCTGAGTTCAAATCCTGGCTCTGTTACTAACTAGCTGTGTTACTTAAGGCAAATTACTTAGTAAGATCTAACATTTACATAGTGCTTACTCTGTGCCAGACACTATTCTAAATGCCTTACATATATTAATAGCTCATTTCACTTTAATAGCCCAATAATATACACACTATTATCATCCCCATTTTGAAGATGAAGAGACAGGCCAAAGAAGTCGAGTATCTTGCCCAAGGTCACACAGCTCATGGGAGGCAGAACTGGGATCCAAACTCAGGTAATTCATCTCTAGAGTTCATGCTTTTAACGTCTGTCTGTATTGCCTGCCAACTTCTCTAAGTTTCAGTTACCCTCATCCGTAAACTGAGATATATTTTTAAAATTAAAAGGAATAAGCACTTGGGAAACAAAGTGTTAGATAAATTGAATCTATTGTTAAACATAAGCAATTATTTATTCTATTTAAACCTCATAAGAACATTATGGGGGACTTACAGTTAGTCGCATTCTGAAGATGGAGACATTGACCCAGAGAGGTTAAGTAGTTAAGCCAGGATTATTCACGTAACAGACAGTAGAACAACTATTCAAATCCAATGCTACTGATACCGAAGCCGACTCCTTCGAGCTGGGAGAAAGCCATGCCTACGGCCTGCCAAAGAGGACATAGATGGCTGTGGGCCATACTGTGAGGAGGTCTGAGGTTTGGAAGTCTTCAGAAAAGCTTCAGACACTGAAGCATTGCCTATAGGTGCCTGTTCACTGGGCAGCCCCCACCACCCCAAGCACTTCGGCTTCAAGGTGACATTCAGAATGTGCATTCAAACACCCAAGAACATCTGTGCCCTTAAAAAAGTCCAGACTCACCCATAACTATTTGAAGCTAAAAGTTACCCTCAAATGCTCCCCAATGGAACCCTCAAATGGCTGCACTGCCCAGCAGAACCCACACAGAGTGCTACAGTGGGCACACACCAGACTAGGGTTGGGCACCTGACTCCAGCTCCAGGATTCCTTGTAAGTCCCAGAGAGGCGTGCTGTGAATAATTTTCTTTCCAGGTGCCTCACTTTCTTTATCTGTGAAATAGGGATAATAAACACTTCCATTCCCCATCTCCCATGGGTTCTGTGAGGACCAAGGGTAAGATAATTGCTGTGCAGGCAATGTGAAAGCAACCTGAGATGCTGTGAATGGAAGGTGTTATCAAAATGACATGTTCTGAGCAGTGACATAATGACATTATTTGTTTGTTTGCTTTTGCTTAAAACCATTATTCCTGCTAAAGAAAATACATGTGTGTGTGCTCAATCACTAAGTTGAGTCTGACTGTTTTGCAACCCCATGGACTGTAGCCCACCAAGCTCATCTGTCCATGGGATTTTCCAGGCAAGAATACTGGAGTGGGTTGCCATTTCCTCCTCCAGGGGATCTTCCTGACCCAGAGATCAAATCCACGTCTCCTGGGATTAAATATTTGAATTCAAGCAAATTTTTCTCTCTACTTAATTTCTTGTATCTATTTAAAACAAACAGTACAGTATTATCTTCCCAGAAATGTTAAATAGTCAGTGTTTCTAAACAATGAGACTAATTTTGGTCTCCCCCTTAAGAGAGGTGATATAAGCCCTTATTTTGAGTGTGAATGTGTTAATATCCCATGAGGAGCCTCCTGGTATCTGAGGCTAGTTTCAGAACTCACATGTCCTTCCCAAAAGAGAGTCAATGTGAGAAAAGAGAGCTGCCACCTGGAGAAATTCCAGATCAGTCCAATTATCACCAAACCGGGACAGTATCTTTGTGCCTCTAGGCACCAGAGGAAGCTCACACTCAGCACATCCAAAACTGAGCTCACCAATTCCTCCTAGGTTCTCAGTCCCAGCAAATGGCAAATCTCTAAGTGCATCTAGGCTGTGCCTTCCCACTCCATGTCTGATAATACCAGGATCCCTTTTTAAAGGATCCTCCCCAACACACTATGCCTCAGACTGGTACATGACACATGCGATCTCAATATTCCCACAACCATACTATGAGAAAAGCACTACTGTACAAATGAGGTGACTGAAGCTATTAAGCTAGAGACAGAGGGAGAATTTGCACCTAGGTCAGGCTAACTCCAGGGCTTCCCTGGTGGCTCAGATGGTAAAGAATCTGCCTGCAATGCGGGATCCCTGGGTTGGGAAGATCCCCTGGAGCAGGGCATGGCAACCCACTCCAGTCTTCTTGCCTGGAGAATCCCCATGAACAGAGGAGCTTGACAGGCTACAGTCCATGAGGTCGCAGAGTCAGACACGACTGAGCAACTAAGCACAACACAGCAGGCCAACTTCAAAGTCCTTGTTCCTTCAACTATATTAGGATGCTCTCCAGTCAGCAAATTCTCTATTTTCTTCTACTTTGGTATCCTTCTGATCATCACCGCCAGTGCCCTGTTTCAAGGACCAAAACCTCTGGCCTCAATTGCTCCAAGAACCTGCCCTACTGCCTCCACACTACACCTGACCCCCTGACCTTGCCCCATCCCTCATCCCCATCGCTACCAAAGCGAACTTTGCAAAAACGCAAAAATAATCATGTCATTCCTCTGTGAAATCTTCAATAGCGCCTGACAGTTTCCAAGAAATGTTCAGATTCCTCAGTGCTTCATGATCCTATCTCTCCCACCTCTCTAGAGTCACCCCCACCATTCCCCACATCCTTTGCTCCACAGATGCTCTTTGCCATTCCCTGATGGAATCATGTTAGTACCTATGTCTCTGTCTTCCCATGACTTAAACGGCCTTCCCTTTCCTTCTCTTCTTCTGCGAGTCAACTGTAAATGTCAGCATAAATGTCCACCTTCTCCAAGAAATGCTTTTTCTCTGACACTCACAGCCTCCAGGAAAAGCCCATATAGAGAATTGGGTCTTTCTTTCATGTATTTATTCATTCATTCAAGAAATAATTGTTTAGGGAATTTTCTGGTAGTCCAGTGGCGAAGACCCCACACTCCCAAAGCAGGGGGTCCAGGTTTGATCCCTGGTCAAGGGACTAGACCCCACAAGCCGCAACTAAGAGTTACGCATGTCACAACTAAAGATCCTACAGGATACAATGAAGACTGAAGACCCAGCATAGCCAAATAAATAAATAAATGTACAAAATAATAATAATTACTGAATGCCTACGATGGTCTCAGCACCATGCTAGCTGCTGCGATTATAATAATGGATCAAACCGATACTGGTCCTGCCTTGAGGGGGATTACAGTCCAGTGGGAAGGAGACATTGATCCAACAGGGCTAACCACACTATGAAAGAGAAGTACAAGATGCTCAGAGACCACATAGAAATAGTCCCATGGAGGGGAGGGACACAGAATACTCCCCTGAAAAAAACAGCATCTGAGTTTAAATTTGAAGTTCAGGGGGAGACAGTTTAGAGCTTTCCAGGTAGAAGGAATAGAATCTGCAGAGGGTGTGAGGCGAGTTGAATCTTACCAAGGTCTAATAACTGGAAGCACAAGAGACTTACTCCTCAGTGCCCTCACTAGTCTGCAAGCACATAGATGGCAAGACCCTACTCCAGGCTACTTACAGGTTCCCAGTACCTCGCACCTGATTTTTTTTATAAATAAAGGAATATATTCCATGTTTGAAAGCGGGAGGAGTGATATTCTTTAATGGAGAATCGAACTTGCAAATACCTTGGCCTGAAGAACGTTTGTGGCCACATCTATCACGGCGAGGCCTGTGGCTCCAGCCGCTGCCGTCACTAAAACAGTTTCTCTGTGCAGGGAAAGATGAGTGTTACTCAAGAAACCAAAAGTCACCAGCAATATGATTTCATGAACATTCTGAAGATGGGACATTTTAAAACAAGAAGAGAACTGAGAGTTCATCTAGTTTAACCCCCTCGTGTACACATACACGTACATGAACATTCTCCAGCCTCTTGGGCCGTTTATATATGTAGATCAGTCCTAATCTGGTCCAGTCCCGAAGAATTCCCAGGTGAGGGTCCTTAGTCTCTCTAGGTAGCCTCTCCCTCATTTCAGTGGTAGCCTTCCTTTGCGCTACCACTCCAATTTCTGCTTCTTAAATTCTGTCCTAAAATCACTCCCATACTAAACACTGCCAAATTTTAGAAGCTGATGATCACGTAGCAGTCGCTGTTCTTCTAAGCCCATCTCCCTGGAGCAATTCTGAGCTCTCAGAAAAGAGCAAGAAGCTGTGGGAACGCTCCCAGTTAAGTGAGAAACTCAGCACCTCTGAGCTTGAAATACCTGTTAAGTATACCCAGCCAAGCCTCAAGAGGCAAATACCACTATGTGTGTGCTGGGCTCAGTCACTCAGTGCTCAGTCCTGTCTCACTCTTTGCGACCCCATGGACTGTAGACTGCCAGGCTCCTCTGTCCATGAGACTTTTCAGAATACTGGAGTGGACTGCCATTTCCTTCTCCAAGGGATCCTCCCCACCCAGAGATCAAACCCATGTCCACTGCATTGGCAGGTGGATTCTTTACCAACACACCACCTGCCTACAGTATTTGTGACCTGTGATGCCCAGCCAAGCCTCACAGAAACAAATGCCACAGGCTTCCATTAAAACCTGAGTGAAATGAGTTGAAATAAACCAGCTCTCTAAAATGTAAGGTTTTCTAGGAAGTGATCTCCAGAGGGGTCAGACTTGAGAGAAAGATTTCTCCAAATTCATATTGGCCAAGTTCACAGTCTACCGTCCCCTCTCAGGCAAAAGGGTATCCCCACTGGCACCAGGCTCCAATCTTGGGCCACTCCCTTCCTTTGGCTTTTCCTTAGATAGCCGTGAGGTAAGGGTCACGGAGGGCTTCCCACGTGGCGCTAGTGGTAAAGAACCTGCCTGCCGATGCAGGGGATGTAAGAGACTCCGGTTTGACCCCTGGGTTGGGAAGATCCCCTAGAGGAAGGCATGGCAACCCACTCCAGTATTCTTGCCTGGAGGATCCCATGGACAGAGAAGCCTGGCGGGCTACAGCCCATAGGGTCGCAAAGAGTCGAGCATGATCAAAGGGACTTAGAACGTACACAAGGTCAGGGAAGGGAACAGAGGGCCACGGTCTTGGTGGACATTTCTGGTGTTAGAGCAGGTGCCGTCTATCCCTCTGTCGTCGACACAGTCCTCACCCAGGCCGGGTACAGGCCCGATGCTCCAGGGCGAAAATAGCAGGGCCATAGGACACGGGCGGGGCGGCAGCTTCTCGGAGGGACACCTTTTCTGGAATCTGCCACAGGTTCTATAAAAGAGATAACAGTGACTTACAGATTAAGCACTGCACCTCTTCATAAAGGCTGCTCAATACATATTATGACTTGACTTGCAAAGGGCAACACGTGTCAGGAACCAAGCCCAGTGGAAGTCAAGACCAAGCAAGTGATGGTCAATTTCAAGACGTGGGCACATCAGCTTTCAAAAATCCTAAGCCTGGCATCTGGATCAGGAAGGAACCAATCTGTAGAGGATATAACACATGCCACTGCGGTATTAATATAATTAGTGAATAACATGGTACAAAAATTTTACCTTAAATAAAGCTGTTTAAAAAAAAAAAAAGTGTGTACTAGCCACCACTAGGGGGCACCATTCACATCCTGGACAACCACACCCCTACACCAGCTGGCTACCTCCCAGGAGGATTATCTTTCACATGCTTGACGCGAGGAAGAAGCTCATTACATCAAGGCTTCAAACCAGTTTTTCTACCAAAACCACCTAACTATGGTCCAGTTGGACAGCCAGTCGATTGTTCCAGGCCTCAGAAAGCAAAATGCCCTTCTTCATTAAACCACTCCACACAAACAAAGCTCTATGCAATGGTTGTCACACCAAAACAAGCAAACCAACAAAAAAAAGGGTTTAGCATTTGAAAGAAAGAAATGCTTGGCTGAGAAACAAGATATAACCTAAAGAATACAAAAATAAATAAATAAAAGAAAGAAAGGAAAAGGAGAAGGACTGAGGGATAGGTGAAAATGAAAGACAGCAGAAAAAGAATCTCCAAGGATGAATATTGAGGAGCAGGGCTACCTTGTGGTCATTCTTCAGCCATACCACCAAAGCCAGGCAGGCCAATGACTCAATCTCCCTGAAGGGAAAATACCATTAAGGGTGTGTTCAAATGTATGCTCTTGCCATTTAACCCCTTCCCAAATTAACCCAAAAAAGAAAGAAAATTGTTCTTTCTGATCCAGTAAGACACAGGTTCCCTTAATTATCTATTCAGTGTTGCTGCTTAGTAAATAATTCAGCTGTTTTCACACAACCCCCATCAGGTGGCCAAGCCAATTTGAACACATTTTGGACGATGACTGAACAGAGAAAGGAAAAAACTGATATGAATTAGAATCCCAGTATTCATTTCTCTCACAAAATACTGAAACTTGAGAATTCTCTATCCTTTCAGTAACTAAAACCCCAGGTGCTGCCTTTCATTAGTAATAAAAAGTTTAACGAAGCCAGGTCAGGCTTCCTTCCCTCAACTCAGAATTCGTTTCTCCCCGCTCCATCTCATTCTGCCTTTGGTGTCCGCTGGCAAAGTCCAGGAAAAGCAAGACCCTCTGGCTACGAACTATTTCTCATAGTTACCCACACATCAGTTCCCTAGATTCAACTAATTTACCTCTTTCACCATGCTGACATCTGTGCCTGTCTCCAATACCATCCCAGAAAACTCCATTCCTAAAACAAATTTTAAAGATCAGGTTATCTGTAAAGCCCAGCACCAGAGAGATGAGAAAACTCTCATCGACAGGCTGTCCTATGAGCTTTCTGGAGCCAAAAGTGTTTGTGTTCCGCCCCCCTACCCCATCCAGGAAGAAAAATAGGAGTGTTATACGCAACACACAGGAAAGTGAATTAAGATTTCATGATCACAACTTGAAAAGCTATAGCAGTCCCATTCTTACCATGACACAAATGAAAATTTCAAGAATGGGCAAAAGAATAGAGAATCATGAGTATACAAGTACTTTTGACCCTGATCTCTGGGGCCTTGGGCTCCTCCAGCATGCCCAATGATAATATTCATCATATGGTATTTATCTATTCCCAGGTATCCTCTTCTGGACTATGAGGCCCCTCAAGGACGTGAACTATATTCATGCATACAGCACTTGGCCCAGTTGGATGAACTGGTGTTGTCTGCTCTTTCCTCCTCCACCTCCAAAATTTCTGAGTTTAATGATCACACATTTCCCACTTGAGCTGCCAGAAGAATAACTCAATTGAGTAAGACATCTTCCCCCCCAACCAGCATGTCAGCAAATACAAACAGAGGGAACCAGTTCCAACTGTTGAGGCATAACCAAATGCCCTAAGGCCAAAACACTGCAACTGTTTTGCAATCACTGTATCTTCAGTGGTGCCTATGGTGTATAAAATATACATGTACTGTATATTTACGGTATATAACTGCATATTACTTATATAGTAGATAGATACACACCAAACTATACTTATATCTCTTTCAATAAATTTCACCAACAAAAATGAGTCATTGGTCCACATACTCGGGATCTAAATGTAATCAGATTGAGTATAATGCAAGTCAGAGAGCAGCCTACTAAGAAATGGATAAACTCTGTATCTTCTTCCTGATCCTTTGGTATTAGGTTTCTTGGGGAATGTATTTGTGAGGACTGAGAGTCGTAGCTGCAACCAGATGTTTATGATCCTTCAGTGAAAAAGTAAAACTGAGGAACTGTCAAGGAATGAAAGAGAATGACTATGACCACTGATGATTCTGATCAGGATTCTGGTGAGCATAATAATACATAAAATTTTATTTGTTCATTTACGCCTTTTCAAAGTATTTATTGAGAGGTGGATGAAGTAAGTGAAGCAGATTAAGAGGTACAAGTCTCTAGAAAACAATAAAACCACAGAGATGTAATATAGAGCAGAAGAAAATAGTAATATTGTGATAACTCTGTATGGGACGCAGGGTTACTAGACTTATTGTGGTGTCATTCCATAATGTATGCAAATGTCACATCACTACCTAGTACACCTGAAACTAACATAACATTGCTTGTCAACTGTATTTCAATCAATCAATCAAGTATTTATTGAGCATTTAGTATGAGCCAGATACAAGAGTACTAACAGGGCCAGGGTGGGCAGGCAGGATAATGTTGAACAAGACAGTCATAGAACCTTCCTTCACAGCTCTAGTGATTCTAATTAGCAGTAAGGCTGAGATGTCTTTTTTTTGTTGGGGGAGGCCACACCACATAGCATGTGGGATCTTAGTTTCCCAACCAGGGATCAAACCTGCATTGGAAGCATGGAGTCTTAACCCCTGGACCACCAGGGAAGTACCGAAGCTGACATATCTGAATCATCACTGACAGCAGGCAAACACCACCATGGTACTACTCATGAAGAACATGGGTCTTTTTTTTTTTCTACCAATTATGATTTTTTTTGAACTTTTTGTTTTGTGGTATAGCTGATTAACAATGTTGTGATAGTTTCAGGTGAACAGCAGAGCAACTCAGATATACCCACACATGTACCCATTCTCCCCCAAACCCCACTCCCATCCAGGCTGCCACATAACATTGAGCAGAGCTCCACATGCTATAAAGTAGGTCCTTGTTGGTTATCCATTTTAAATATAGCAATGTGTATATGTCCATCAAGCAGCTCTTTTAAAAGTCTATATCTTCGCTTTTTGAAGCAATCACTTGGCCCTTTCATACTCACCGGGTGTGAAGAGAAGTTGATGCCTCTCCTGATACTGACCACGACAGGCCAAAATATCAGCGAAGTTAATCCCTCAGAAATGAACATTAACTCTGACCTGCAAAGGAAATAGAGCAACAAGGCAGATCAGTACACATCTTTGGAGACAAAGTTCATTCAGTTATACGGTAATATTTACTGAATGTCCACTGTATGCTAGGTACTGAACTAAGTACTGGTGCACAATCACAGGACAAAATGGACAAGGAGCTAAGAGTATAGTACAGAAGACAGACATTAACCGGATAATTAGGAGAGTTTATGGGCTAAACTACAACTCCTACACAAAATGTCAGATAGAAATATACGGTGCTATGAAAGCACATAATGGGGAGATTTGACCTTTGAGGGAAGTAAGAACTGTGAGGAGTTAACTATTCAAAAGGGAGGAGGGGAGCCTGGCACAGACAAAACCAATAGCCTGTGCAAAGGCCCAGTGTATGCTTAGTTGCTCAGTCATGTCCGACTCTGCGGCCCCACAGACTGCAGCCCACCAGGCTCCTCTGTCCCTGGGACTTTCCAGGCAAGAACACTGGAGTGGGTTGCCATTTCCTTCTCCATGGGATCTTCCCAACCCAAGGATAGATGGAACAATGGAAGCCATTAAAAGATTTTAAGCAGAGGGTAACACGATCAGCTGTTTGGGGAAACAGGAATTCTAGAAGCGAGAACTAGACTCCCCAGCTTATGTGTTTTCATGACAGAGATAGAGCAGAGGGAGCCCTGCAGCAGTTTCTGTAGCCCTTGTTAAGCAGTGGTTCTCATAGTGTGCTCCCCAGACTACCAGATTCAGTGTCACCTGGCAACTTGCTAGATGTTCAGATTCTCAACCCCTGACCTACTGACTCAGAAACTTTAGAGACCAGCACCTTTGACAAGATAAATCTGATGCAGCCTGAAGTTAAAGAACTACTGTCACATACCAACCCAACTCAACAGGGCTTGGAATCATGGGAGGAAATGAAGGCTGAGACAGAATCGGTGACATTCATTTATCTGTTTACATTTCCCATTTCATACAGAGGTGACCATATTGATAAGAAGATATTTTATGAACAAAATGCATTCATTCAACAATATTTTAAGCATCAGCCACATGCCAGGCACCGTTCCAGACTATGGAGATTTAATGATGGATAAACTCACATAGTCCCAGCTCTCATGAGCTAATTCCTGACACAACAGTCTGGGCAAATAACAGAATGAAGAAGCCCAGCTCTCAAGCTGTTTGTGTGCTGTCTCAATGACTGTCTCAAACATTGTGTGCTGACATGCATGCTGCTGCTGCTGCTGCTGCTAAGTCGCTTCAGTCGTGTCTGACTCTGTGCGACCCCATAGACGGCGGCCCGCCAGGCTCCCCCGTCCTTGGGACTCTCCAGGCAAGAACACTGGAGTGGGTTGCCATTTCCTTCTCCAATGCATGAAAGTGAAAACTGAATGTGAAGTCACTCAGTCATGTCCGACTCCTAGCGACCCCGTGGACTGCAGCCCACCAGGCTCCTCCATCCATGGGATTTTCCAGGCAAGAGTACTGTAGTGGGGTGCCATTGCCTTCTCCATAGCACACATAAATTCCTGAAGCCACTCCGCCTTAACTCAACATGGACGTCTTTCAGCATGTGAATCCCAAGAAGCAGGCTAGCTGCTAGCCTACAGTCACCCAAATTATCCAATTAGTCCCAGAGTTCGCATTAGTGATACTTTGGGACTGCAGCCACATTTCTTCCCCTCCCAGTGGTCTCCAACCCTGAGACTCACTGCCTGTTTCGCCTTGTCAGTCTCATTCTCCACACCAGATGAGTGTCACCAGAGTGATCGAGAGGCAAAGCCAAAGTGACTACCACATTTTCCACCTCCCTAAATGCGGGTAGATGCCCACAACCCTAACATAATCCCACCCACCCCAAATCACTGCAGTACACCAGAGCAGGGCACAAGGCACATTATCATGGAAATATAGGGCTGGCTGAGGGAAGGAGGGAGGGCAGATAATTAGATGCTGCAACTGAAGAAGGGGAAGCAAAGGATGGGGTCCATTTATCTGTGTTAAATCAATAGCTTGCAGGCAGTTATGCAAAGTTGTGTGCAAATCAGAATTCTCTGTTTCTGAGGCAACAGCTCTGGGGCCTTCTACATTTGTGTTTTGGGGAACAATCTTCCCTTTGCACTTTGGGCTTTTTGTGACCCTGGAAAGGGCCCATCTAGAAGCCCAGCAGAAAGTTGTGCTCCAGTCTCACGGGCGCCCCCTAGCTGAGCACTCGGGAACTCAGTCCGGAAGGGGAGCCAGCGGGCTGTGGGTGGTGGCCGCGGGGAAGAGGGCGTCCAGGGGCCCGGCCAGTCACCTACCTCGTGCGGCTGGACAGGGCGAAGGGACACCTCCTCAATGACCAGGGGCCGCTTCAACTCGGTGGACAGCGCGGCGCGGTAGTTTTGGCCGCAGCCCTGCCAGGCCGTTCTGCAAAGCGGAACAAGGGTCGGGTTATTGGGGCCGAAACTGGGGCCGCCCTTAGGGGTTTGGGGATGAGACAGGTCGCACCTGCAGAGCCATGCCCGAGACACGCACCGTCCCCACGCCGCCGCCATGGCCCAGAGCAAGTGTCTCCAGAGGGGAGAGGTCCGAGCTCGGCAGTAAGAGCCGGCCGCCGCCTGCCCCGCCCCGGTGACCGGAAGAGCGCAAGGGCGCCGGGCGACAGGCCCGGGGGCGTGCGACACGGACTGACCCAGGCAGGCGGCGACAGCCCGGACCGCGCCACCCGCCAGCTTCTACCGGGCGCCGGAGCCCCCTGGTCCCCCGGGGACTCCCCCAGAGGCGGCGGGGCGTGTAGGGAGGGTGGAGGGAAAAAAGAGTAGATAGAACTAGATTCCCGGAGATTAACTCTTGATGAAAGTGAAAGTGGAGAGTGAAAAGGTTGGCTTAAAGCTCAACATTCAGAAAACGAAGATCATGGCATCTGGTCCCATCACTTCATGGCAAATAGATGGGGAAACAGTGGAAACAGTGTCAGACTTTATTTTGGGGGGGATCCAAAATCACTGCAGATGGTGACTGCAGCCATGAAATTAAAAGACGCTTACTCCTTGGAAAAAAAGTTATGACCAACCTAGATGGCATATTAAAAAGCAGAGACAATACTTTGTCAACAAAGTCTAGTCAAGGCTATGGTTTTTCCAGTGGTCATGTATGGATGTTGAGAGTTGGACAGTGAAGAAGGCTGAGCGCCGAAGAATTGATGCTTTTGAACTGTTGTGTTGGAGAAGACTCTTGAGAGTCCCTTGGACTGCAAGGAGATCCAACCAGTCCATTCTGAAGGAGATCAGCCCTGGGATTTCTTTGGAAGGAATGATGTCAAAGCTGAAACTCCAGTACTTTGGCCACCTCATGTGAAGAGTTGACTCATTGGAGAAGACTCTGATGCTGGGAGGGATTGGGGGCAGGAGGAGAAGGGGACGACAGAGGATGAGATGGCTGGATGGCATCACTGACTCGATGGACATGAGTCTGAGTGCACTCCGGGAGTTGGTGATGGACAGGGAAGCCTGGAGTGCTGAAATTCATGGGGTCACAAAGAGTCGGACACGACTGAGCAACTGAACTGAACTGAACTGAACCTTTGTTGTCATTTTTTGTAGCCAATTCGGGAGACTTTTAACCCAAACTTGGGGTTCTTGTATAAAGAACAAACTAGTGGTTAACAGTGGAAGTGAGGGGAGGGGCAAGATAGGGGAAGGGGAATATGAGGCACAAACTACTAGGTATAAAATAAATGAAAAACAAAGACGTAATGTACAGCACAGGGAATACCGCCAATTTTATAATTTTGGGGGTAATTATTGATTTTTATCAAAGTACTCTTTTCCAAGACAAAAGTATTTTCTGTTAATAGACTATTTCTTGACTGCTTCAAAAGGACATTTGACCCTGTTGACCTCACATCTTTTGATATAAACTCTTCCCTTCTTATAATAACTCTAAAAAATATTGAATGATTATATTGTACACGTGTAACTGATATAACTTTGTAAATCCACTATACTTCAACAAAACAAGGTATAAATAAACAACTAGGGGGTGAGGGTGGACCTCACCTAAATGCGTAAAGGCTTTATGGCTGCCTTCAACATCTTACTAGGATTTGAGAGGGTAACAGGCAGGAAAGCCAGGGGTCTCCAAACGGAGGAAATAGGCTTCAAGTGTCAGACATTTTTTCTTTCTCTCTTAAGGGGCAGGAGATAACCAACAAGTGTTAGATGTTTTCCCCTTCTCTACACAAATTTAAAAAGAGGTTTCTCTTAAAATTCTGTGTTGCCATGATGACACCTGGTTCCAGCTGAACTTAAATTTTCTCAAACCTTGAGCTAACCAATGCGTTTTTCTTATGGAAATGTTTGTCTTCAGTTCAGTCGCTTATGTTTATCTTAAGCTATGTTAATGAATTATGTATTTACCCTCAGTTCAGTTCAATTCAGTTGCTCAGTAATGTTCAACTCTTTGCAGCCCCATGGACTGCAGCATGCCAGGCTTCCCTGTCCATCCCTAACTCCCAGAGCTCGCTCACGTCCATCGAGTCAGTGATGCCTCCAACCATATCATCCTTTGTCGTCTCATTCCCCTCCTGCCTTCAATTTTTCCCAGCATCAGGGTCTTTTCAAATGAGTCAGTTCTTTGCATCAGGTGGCCAAAGTATTGGAGCTTCAGCTTCCAATGAATATTCAGGACTGATTTCCTTTAGGATTGACAGGTTGAATCTCCTTGCACTCCAAGGGACTCTCAAGTCTTCTCCAACACCACAGTTCAAAAGCATCAATTCTTCTGCGCTCAGCTTTCTTTATACTCCAACTCTCACATCCATACATGAGTACTGGAAAAACCATAGCTTTAACTAGACAGACCTTTGTTGGCAAAGTAATGTCTCTGCTTTCTAATAAGCTGTCTAGGTTGAAGTGAAGTGAAGTTGCTCAGTCATGTCTGACTCTCTGTGACCCCGTGGACTGCAGCCTGCCAGGCTCCTCTGTCCATGGGATTTTCCAGGCAAGAATACTGGAGTGGGGTGCCATTTCCTTCTCCAGAGGATCTTCCAAACCCAGGGATCGAACCCGGGTCTCCCACGTTGTAGGCAGATGCTTTTACCATCTGAGCCACCGGGTCATAGCTTTTCTTTTAATTTCATGGCTGCAGTCACCATCTGCAGTGATTTTGGAGCCCTAAAAAATAAAGTTTCTCACTGTTTCCATTGTTTCCCCATCTATTTGCCATGAAATTATAGGACTGGATGCCATGATCTTAGTTTTCTGAATGTTGAATTTTAAGCCAACTTTTCACTCTCCCGTTTCACTTTCATCAAGAGGCTCTCTAGTTCTTCTTTGCTTTCTGCCATAAGGTAGGTGTCATCTGCATATCTGAGGTTATTGATATTTCTCCCAGCAATCTTGATTCCAGCTTGTGCTTCATCCAACCCAGCATTTTGCATGATGTACTCTGCATATAAGTTAAATAAGCAGGGTGACAATATATAGCTTTGATGTACTTCTTTCCCAGCTTGGAACCAGTCTGTTGTTCCATGTCCAATTTTAACTGTTGCTTCTTGACTTGCACACAGATTTCTCAGGAGGCCAGGTAATCTGGTATTCTCATCTCTTTAAGAATTTTCTACAGCTCTTTGTAATCCACACAGTCAAAGGCTTTGGCATAGTCAATAAAGCAGAAGTAGATGTTTTTCTGGAACTCTCTTGTTTTTTCAGTGATCCAGCAGATATTGGCAATTTGATCCCTGGTTCGTCTGCCTTTTCTAAATCCAGCTTGAACATCTGGAAATTCACGGTTCACATACTGTTGAAGCCTGGCTTAGAGGATTTTGAGCATTACTTTGCTAGTCTGGTGAATTCCCTGGCAGTTCAAATGGTTAGGACTCTGTGCTTCTACTGCAGCGGGTCTAGATTGATCCCTGGTAGGGGAATTAATATCCTGCAAGCCTAGAAGCCAAAAAACAAAAATAAACCCCCCCAAAAGGACATCTGATCAAACAGCATATAGCCTCTGAGGTTCAAGCCCAAGTCTACCACCTATTTGTGTGGTTTTGGCAATTCTCAAGGCTGTAGAGTCCAGTTCCTCCCCCTAAAAGTGAAAACATCAGGCAAAATAATCCCTAAATTGCTAAATTCTCTTTCTATTTGATGGAAACAATAGTCCAAGGTAGCACAGAATTATGGAGTGACCAGGAATGGAATAAAGGAAAAATAGAAAGCAAAAATGAAGTAGCAATAAACTTCTAAAATTATGGCCTAAAGAAAGGCTTTGGTAGGAAAAGAATTTAAGAAAAGCGAAGGTCACTGTTCTCTTAAGAGCACTGGCAAGGGGCGAGGCGGGGTTGGTGGTGAATTTGGTAGTCATTTTAGCCCCACCTCCCTCAGGGACAAACTAAGCAAAAGAGGAAGAAGGACTGGAGGGTGAGAAAGTGGAAAACATTATCTTCCACAAAATACTTTGTAAACTCTTAGTCACTGTGTACATAAATCAAACCACAAGGAGTAAAGAAATACCAACATTATCATCATCAAAATAACATTCTGGGACTTCCCTGGTGGCTCAGTGGTAAAGAATCCACCTGCTACTGCAGGAGACACAGGCTCCATCTCTGGGTCAGGAAGATCCCACATGCCTGCAGAGCAGCTAAGCCTGTGTGCCACAACTACTGAGCCTGTGCTCTAGAGCTGACGAGCCTGCAACTACTGAAGCCTGCACACCCTGGAGCTGGTGCTCTGCAACAAGAGATGTCACCACAATGAGCACCACTACGAAGAGTAGCCCCCCATCTCCGCAACTAGAGGAAAGCTCAAGCAGCAACAAAGATCCAGCAAAACCAGAAACAAAACTATTTTTTAAGCAGTCAACACTCTGGTTACCAAATAACAGTGAGCAACAAGAAATCTCAAGTTTATGAAATGTAAAATAAGGATTGATTTGGGGATGAAATGAGTTGTTACATGTGGAAAATATTTTGGAAAATATTAACTATTTATAAAGTGAAGTAAAAGTCACTTAGTTGTGTCTGACTCTTTGCAACCCCATGGGCTGTAGCCTGCCAGGCTCTTCCGTCCATGGATTTCCCAGGCAAGAATACTGCAGTGGGTTTCCATTTCCTTCTCCAGGGGACTTTCCTGACCCAGGGATCGAACCAG
Source organism: Capricornis sumatraensis (assembly GCF_032405125.1). NCBI lineage: Eukaryota > Metazoa > Chordata > Mammalia > Artiodactyla > Bovidae > Capricornis > Capricornis sumatraensis. The sequence continues at coordinate 66,722,575 of NC_091082.1, forward strand.
GTCTCCTGCCTCGAAGGCAGATTCTTTACCATCTGAGCCACCAAGGAAGTTCCTGTAAGTATTTATACAAGATATAAAGTAAGCAACTTTTTATTGAATTATAGTTGATTTACATAAAGCAAGCAGTGTTTATTTGAGCTCCTTGAAAGAACACCTATTTCTTAATCTCCTTTATGTTTGTACTTTGCACAATGCAACTTTTAGGCACCTAATACACGCTTATCACTGAACTGTTGAGTTAGTACTCCAGTTTAGTTCAGTTGCTCAGTTGTATCTGGCTCTTTGCAACCCCACAGACTGCAGCATGCCAGGCTTCCCTGTCCATCAACAACTACCAGAGCTTGCTCAAACTCACGTCCATCAAGTCAGTGATGCCATCCAACCATCTCATCCTCTGTCATCCCCTTCCCCTCCCACCTTCAACCTTTCCCAGCATCAGGGTCTTTTCAAATGTGAGTTCTTCGAATCAAGTGGCCAAAGTATTAGAGTTTCAGCTTCAGCATCAATCCTTCCAATGAATATTCAGGACTGATTTCCTTTAGGATTGACAGGTTGGTTCTCCTTGCAATCCAAGGGACTCTCAAGACTCTTCTCCAACACCACAGTTCAAAATCATCAATTCTTCAGCGCTCAGCTTTCTTTATAGTCCAACTCTCACATCCATAAAAGACTACTGGAAAAACCATAGCTTTGAATATACAGACCTTTGTTGGCAAAGTAATGTCTCTGCTTTCTAATAAGCTGTCTAGGTTGCTCATAACTTTTCTTTCAAGGAGCAAGCATCTTTTAATTTCATGGCCACAGTCACCATCTGCAGTGATTTTGGAGCCCTCCAAAATAAAGTCTGTCACTGTTACATAGTATCAACTTTTCAGATAATTGGAAGTGTCTTTAAGCATCAGGTTTTTTAATTTTTTATTAAGTATTATTATGGAAATTTTTCTATTGTCATTTTCATAATATCCTTGTCATCCTCAGGGAAAATGAAAATCAGTGAGTTTGAAGAAATCTATCAATACTTCATTCTACATTCATAACAGTATCTGAAAAAAATAGCAGACGTCCCTTTCAGAAGAATCCTGGAAGGAAATGAAAGTATCTTAGGTAATTGAGGGGATTTTAAGCACTTATATGCAAAATAACTTTCATTTTTCCAAAGAACTTCAAAGGTAAGTGATAAGACATTTAATAGTAGTTGCTACAGTGGCAAAAGTATTTCGTTTACCCATCAATGGGCTGCCACCACACAGTACTATCTAGTTTTTGTTATCATTTTTGGTTATTTTGTTTTCTGTGGGGGTAAGTTATGAAAGTGGAGAAGGAAATGGCAAGTCACTCCAGGATTCTTGCTTGGGAAATCCCATGGACAAAGCAGCCTGGTAGGCTAGTTTATGGGGTCACAAGAGTCAGACACGACTTAGCCACTAAACCACCACCAGCAAGGTAGGAAAGAGGGGAGGGAGAATACAATTTGAGTCCTGGGGGAGAACAAGCCGCTAAATCTGGACTAATCAGTCCTCGGAGAAGAAAGAGAACGAATCTATAATTGCCCTATAAACCAGTTTGAGGGCTCATTAGGAAGTAAAAGAGTAACAGATGACTCTTCCTTCTGGTACAACTCACTTGAAGAGATAATATTTAACACCCAGAAGCTGCTGGAAGGCAGAGGGTAGAGAGATGATTACACAAACAGCTATGCTTTCACAGAATAGTAGAAAAGCAATATATAAACAACATTAACACCAAAGAAACTAAAGACCTATATATAGAAAACTATAAAACACTGATGAAAGAAATCAAAGAGGACACTAATAGATGGAGAAATATACCATGTTCATGGATCAGAAGAATCAATATAGTGAAAATGAGTATACTACCCAAAGCAATTTACAGATTCAATGCAATCCCTATCAAGCTACCAGCCATATTTTTCACAGAACTAGAACAAATAATTTCAAGATTTGTATGGAAATACAAAAAACCTCGAATTGCCAAAGCAATCTTGAGAAAGAAGAATGGAACTGGAGGAATCAACTTGCCTGACTTCAGGCTCTACTACAAAGCCACAGTCATCAAAACAGTATGGTACTGGCACAAAGACAGACATATAGATCAATGGAACAAAATAGAAAGCCCAGAGATAAATCCACACACATATGGACACCTTATCTTTGACAAAGGAGGCAAGAATATACAATGGAGTAAAGACAATCTCTTTAACAAGTGGTGCTGGGAAAACTGGTCAACCACTTGTAAAAGAATGAAACTAGATCACTTTCTAACACTGCACACAAAAATAAACTCAAAATGGATTAAAGATCTAAATGTAAGGCCAGAAACTATAAAACTCCTAGAGGAGAACATAGGCAAAACACTCTCAGACATAAATCACAGCAGGATCCTCTATGATCCACCTCCCAGAATTCTGGAAATAAAAGCAAGAATAAACAAATGGGATCTAATTAAAATTAAAAGCTTCTGCACAACAAAGGAAACTATAAGCAAGGTGAAAAGACAGCCTTCTGAATGGGAGAAAATAATAGCAAATGAAGCAACTGACAAACAACTAATCTCAAAAATATACAAGCAATGTATGCAGCTCAATTCCAGAAAAATAAATGACCCAATCAAAAAATGGGCCAAAGAACTAAATAGACATTTCTCCAAAGAAGACATACAGATGGCTAACAAACACATGAAAAGATGCTCAACATCACTCATTATCAGAGAAATGCAAATCAAGACCACAATGAGGTACCACTTCACACCAGTCAGAATGGCTGCGATCCAAAAATCTGCAAGCAATAAATGCTGGAGAGGGTGTGGAGAAAAGGGAACCCTCCTACACTGTTGGTGGGAATGCAAACTAGTACAGCCACTATGGAGAACAGTGTGGAGATTCCTTAAAAAATTGCAAATAGAACTACCTTATGACCCACCAATCCCACTGCTGGGCATACACACCGAGGAAACCAGAATTGAAAGAGACACATGTACCCCAATGTTCATCGCAGCACTGTTTATAATAGCCAGGACATGGAAACAACCTAGATGTCCATCAGCAGAGGAATGGATAAGAAAGCTGTGGTACATATATACAATAGAGTATTACTCAGCCGTTAAAAAGAATTCATTTGAATCAGTTCTGATGAGATGGATGAAACTGGAGCCGATTATACAGAGTGAAGTAAGCCAGAAAGAAAAACACCAATACAGTATACTAACACATATATATGGAATTTAGAAAGATGGCAATGACGACCCTGTATGCAAGACAGGAAAAAAGACACAGCTGTGTATAACGGACTTTTGGACTCAGAGGGAGAGGGAGAGGGTGGGATGATTTTGCAGAATGGCATTCTATCATGTATACTATCATGTAAGAATTGAATTGCCAGTCCATGTCTGACGCAGGATACAGCATGCTTGGGGTTGGTGCATGGGGATGACCCACTGAGATGTTATGGGGAGGGAAGTGGGAGGGGGGTTCATGTTTGGGAACACATGTAAGAATTAAAGATTTTAAAATTTAAAAAATAAAAAAAAGATTAAAAAAAAAAAAAAAAAACACCACGCAGGACTACACTGAACATGTAAAAGTAGCTCACAGGGTTAAAATGCATTATCCAATAGTTTGACAGTATCTTGAGAATAGAGTCTGTGTGTCTCAGTAACCCAGTGTACCGCCACATCTAACACAAAGTAGATACTTGGTACATTAGGAAGGTAAAAAGACTGATGCCCCACAAGCTGTGTAAGAGAGCTCCTGCTGCTGCTGCTGCTGCTGCTGCTGCGTCGCTTCAGTCGTGTCCGACTCTGTGCGACCCCAAAGATGGCAGCCCACCAGGCTCCTCCATCCCCAGGATTCTCTAGGCAAGAATACTGGAGTGGGTTGCCATTTCCTTCTCCAATGCATGAAAGTGAAAAGTGAAAGTGAAGTCGCTCAGTCGTATCCGACCCTCAGCAACCCCGTGGACTGCAGCCCACCAGGCTCCTCCGTCCATGGGATTTTCCAGGCAAGAGTACTGGAGTGGGGTGCCAGTGCCTTCTCTGGTAAGAGAGCTACCAGCACTTTATTGTTCAAAGCCACATCCAAAAATGTTAAAGGGTCTTGCACATACTTTCCTGTTTAAGGATGCATCTGCCTGATACACATAATCTGATGCTTTTTTTCTGACCAGTGCAGTATTGCCGTTATAGATATATTATTACCCTCTACCAAAAAGATGTCTCCCACGAGCCTTGAGCTTTGCTATAGTTTGCCTTTTCATTGGATTCCCCCAGATTGCTCTTTCTGAATGTTGGAGTCGGGGTTAACTTTTATCAACCTCAGAGATGGACTTTGGTTATTGATATATGTTAACCTTCTAGTCTATTCCAAGAATGCTATAAGATTTGTGACATAATTTATCTGCTTCATGGGACCAAAATTCACGGAATAATAGAATTTCACAGGTGGGGTGGCTCATCAAAATGATCTAAGCAATGGGGCTTCCCTGGTGGTCTAGTGGTTGAGAATCCACCTTGCAATGCATGGCCCACAGGTTGGATCTATGGTTGAGGAAGATCCAACATGCCCCAGAGCAACTAATTCCGTGTGCCACATCTACTGAGTCTGCGCTCTGGAGCCAGAGAGCCACCACTACTGAAACCTGAGCACCGCAGAGCCCATGCTCCACAAGAGAAGTCTCTGCAGCGAGAAGCCCGCGCAAGACAAGGAAGAGTAGCCCCTGCTCACTGCAATTAGAGAAAGTCCAATCACAGCAAGGAAGACTCAGCACAGCTAAAAATAAATAAGTTTCTTAAAAAGATGATTTTAAAAACTGCTTCATCTACAAGTGAGAAAGCGAAGGCTCAGAGAGGGACTGGCCCAAGGTCATACTGCACGTTACTGGCTAAAGTAGCATTAGGATCTGTTAGGACCTGGCTTTCCTGATTTCTTATTCAATGCCCTTTCTATCTAGCTCTTTGGATTTCACACAATACAATACACATAATAATATTTCACATTTTCATAATACTTCATAAGTTTCAAATCACTGTCATCCAAATTGCTTTATCCTGCCAGTGATCCAAGTGATAATAATGATTGCTACAACTAGCACTTACTGGTAACTTAGAACAAACCAGTCACTAAGTGCTTTTGCATTATTTTCTTAGTCCTCACAATAGTCCTATTACTATTATTTTCACTTTTTTAAAGATTGGGAATGCAGAGTAAGAAACTTGCCCAAGGCCACAGCTAGGAAAGGAGCAGTTTAGAAGCCTCCTAATTGCCTGATGTCAGAGGCCGGCCACCCACTGTTTGCGTGGCAGACAAAGAGGGTATTGTGCCACACATTACAGAGCCATGCTTTTTACTTGTAGTTTTAAGTTTAATTTTATAGGAATTTTACAGTAGTTCAAGCCTAGAAAATAGATGAAGTCCCTGAAGAGGAGAATAGAGAGAAACCAGCCTCCAGGGATGCCTGCAGTTAAGACACAAGAGCAGGAAAAGGTAACACATAATTAGAAGTACTACCCTATTCCTTATGGCCAAGAGCTTGAAAATGTATTGATTTTATTTAAAGTATAGTAAGGTGAAAAATGTGATTATGTAAAGTAGTTTTCGCACACACACACACATACACACACACACACAAAGATTTTAATGAAACAATGTGCTGCCTGGGTTGCCTAGTTACCAGTCATCACTTAAGCAGGTACCAGCAGGCATTTGGACTAAATTCCTGGCACCCAGAGGGACTCATTTGGAAGCAGTGGTGACCTGGGCTATGTCTGCCATGGGCCCCAAAACTAACCACCAATATTTGATGCAGGAATCTATTTTCCATCTTAAGCCATCATTATGGAATCAGTTTATAAGTTCCCAAGCAGTCTGGCAACTTTATGAAGCCTTTCCAACCCCACGTCCCCCAAAGAGGACAACTCCTTTCCTTCTACATGTTTCCCCCAAGAGCTTTATAAACTTGGATTAGCTCGCTAATCTCATTGTTCAGGAGGTATTTATCTGTTTATCCCAACAGTTAAACTGTGAGCACTGTGGATGGTTCTGATGATAACATAAGAAAAAGAAAAGAATTTAGGCCTTGGAACCAGATGTACCTATGTTGGATTCCTGCCTTAGTCACTTAGCCATTGTGACCTTGGGAAAGTTATTTAACCTCTCTAAGCCTCCATCTTTGTTTTCATCTATAAAACAAGTGTAATAATGGCCTCCTCAGGTGGTAGCTGTGAGAATTAAATCAGAAAAGCCAGCACATGGCAGCCCTCAATGAGTGGCAGCTCTTATTATGAAGGGAGGCCTATCCTTGAACTTCTCACCATCTACTGGAGAAAGGCACATAAAAATAGGCTTCTAAGAGACTTCCCTGGTGGTCCAGCTGTTAGCAATCTGTGCTTCCACTGCAGGAGGCATGAGTTCGATCCTTGGTCTGGGCAGTAAGATCCTGAAAACCATGCAGCATGGGAAAAAAAAAGATTTCTATAAGGCCTGTGAAATGTCCTGTGACCTTGGGCTGCAAAGGAGGCTGTGAGAACACAGAGAAGGTCAACCTACCCCACCTGGAGAGCATCATTTCAAGAAAGCCTCCTAGAAGAAGGATGAGGAAGAATTAGCCAAACAAAGAGCAGAATTAAACATGTCCCGGGCAAAGAAATATATGAGAGAAGGTGGCACATTCAAGGAATTATAGGTGGTCAGCTGGGACTGAAGTTATGATTTGAGTCAGAGAATGGTGAGAGATGAGAAAGGAGAAGCAGATGGTGGTATAGAAAGAGCATGGGTTCAGGGAGGAATTCCAGCTTCACCACTTTCCAGCCATATATCCTCATCCAAGTGACCTCTTTCTGGGTCTTGTTTTCCCATTTGTAAAATGATTGTAATCTAATATATGTAAAGTGCCTGGCACAGAATGTACTTTTTTAAAAATGATAGCAAGTATTCTTTGTTTATCTAGGATGAGCTTAATGGTTGGTCCATTTCGACAGAGTCAATGGAAAGATGAATGGATAAATTCATTCACTTATTAATGTTAGTACTTATTAGACACCACCCCTGTGCCAGACTGTTCTAATCGCTAGTGAGCAAAACAGGCAAAAAAATCCCTGCCCTAATGAGACTTAACAGTTCATGAAACTGAGATGGAAAAGGGGCCACTGGTGTCTATGAGAGACAGTCTACTTCACTGCCCATGTGGCTCCAGAGTTATCTGATAAAAAGTTAATAAACTGACAAAGCAGGTTTCTAAGAGAGCTGGATGTGAGTCTCACCTCCTGACAAAGCGGAGGCTCCTGTCCTCTCCCTTAATTGCTTCTCACTCATCAACCCCCAGCTTCCTGTTGTGATCCAGGGGAGCTGGTGAGTTGTGTTGTTTGGCAGGAAGAAATGTCAAGGAAGGCTCAGTTCATTCCTGGGCTCTAGGTCTAAAGTGGTGGTAAGAGGAAATAGGAAAGCAGCTCACACAAAAAGGCTATGGAGAGGGAGATTTGCCTATCTCAGAAGCCCAGCGATAAGTGAGCTCAAATGCCTTGTGATGCACTCAGGTTTTATTTCAGTAGCAGGATAATCATATTCACATGTGTGTATCTCATTACAAAAAGGGTTCCCCAGGAGATTTCATTTAATCCTCAGAAAGACTCATTGTTTTTCAGTTGCTAAGTCATGTGTGACTCTTTGCGACCCCATGGACTGCCGCACCCTAGGCTTCCCTGTCCTTCACCATTTCCTAAAGGACTCCATAAGGCAGGAATTAAGCCCATTTAATCCCATCTCTCCCCTTGAAATTAACTTCTTCCTCTCCACAGCCTCCTGTCCTATGGTATATAACTATATACATGCTTTAATCATAAACAAAACCAACAAAAATCTTTGTTCATCTCTCATCTCTTTGTGATTCTAAAAAACTCAACACACACACAAGTCCATTCAGTGTTAAAAATAGGCTCATTAGATAGAATTGTCATATGATCCAGCAATTCCACTCCTAAGTATGCACCTGGAAAAAATTAAAATGCTAATTTGAAAAGGTACGTGGACCCCAGTGTTCACAGCAGCACTGTTTACAATAGCCAACATATAGAGGCAACCCAAGTATCCATCAAAAGATGAAGGGATAAAAAAGATGTTGGATGTAAACGCAGTGGAATATTACTCAGCCATAAAAAAGGAATGAAATTCTGCCATTTGCAGTAACATAGCTAGATCTAGAGACTATTACACTTACTGAAATAAGTCCGATAGAGAATGACAGATGCTGTCTGATATCACATGTGCAATCTGAAAAGTAAAACATACCAGTGAATATAACAAGAAACATTTAAGATACAGCAAACAAGCTAGCAGTTACCAGTGGCAGGAGGGAAGGAGGAAGGGGCACCATGGGGAAAAGGAATAAGAGCTACAAACTATTATGTATAATATAAATAACCTACAAAGATGTATTGTACAAGGAATTATAGTAACTTTTAATGGAGTGCAATCTGTAAAAATACTGACTCACTATACTGTCCACTGGAAATCAATATAATATTGTAAACCAATTATATCTCGATAATAATGATAATAATAAAAGGCATATGCTCATTGGCTCTGCTGCTCTCTTCCCATTTGCTCTCCACTCTGTTCTTCCCCTAAATGCCACAGGTCCAATGGCTACTTGTCAGTCAGTCCCTATCCCAGTTGGCCTCCCTCTTGCAGCATTTGAAGCCAGTCTCTGCTGGTTCTCCTCTTATTTCTCAACCCACTGCCCAGTTTTGTTCTTAAGGTTCCTTTCCTTTGCCACTTCTTTAATGTTGTTAGCCAGGGTTCTTTCTACCATCTTTCTCGCTCTCTCTTTAAGAGAGAAATCTCTGTTTTTTCAAAATCCTGCTCAAGCTCCTGATTTGGGAGCCCTTCCCTAACCACAGTCTCACCACCGCTCACCTTCTCACTCTTCTCCCACTTCCAGAACATACAGAGTCCCCCTCCTCTCGCTTCTCTGGGAACTCCTCTGTAGCTTCCGTAAAGCACATCCCACATTGTGTTGTAACTGTGTTTGCACCTGTCTCCCCAAGAGATTACACCGGACTGCAGGGTGGAGCCAGCGACTTCTCTATTTCTGCATTCCTGATGCCTGGCACAGGGCCTGGCATATGGTAAGCTTAGAGATTCAGAGGCATTTGGCAAGTTCTCAAGAGTCAAACAGCCAGGAAGCTTACAGGCAGGACCTCAACCTTAGTCTTCTGATTTTAAAGGATAGGAGCTCTCTGCCTCAGTACAGAAAAGAACCAGGTGGCAAGCGTTTTATTGTAAGTGTTTCAACCCTAGCAATTTATATACATCAAGGGGCAAGGCAAAGGGTTTTCTTTTCCTCACAAACATTGCCCAGCTACCAGGTGTGGAAGGATTTTTTTGGTATTTGTAGCGTTCCTTTTGCAAACTCCAAGATGAGAAGAAGGAAGAAAAAAATAAAACCCACCTCCCATGTCTTCCTCCCAGTGGACAATCACTACCATCACTTCCTTTTGAGCCAGGAGGCTGGAAGCCAATCCTAGCTCATGAAATTCCCCACTTGAGAGGAGTACGGGGTGACTTAATAAGACATCTTGTAGCTGGGTCAGCCCTGAATATGACTGTTGCCATCCTGAAGTTATACTCCAGAGAAAACCTTCCAAAGGTGGTCACAGATACACCTAGAAGGAAAGAAACTTCCCCTTTCCCCAGGAATAAACAAGCTTTCTAGGGAGAGGCTCTGAAATCTGACAATGTGCGCATTCCCCAATTACAAGCTCAAGTTCCACCCAAATACACACAATCAAAGGCTTTACCAAGGCCATCATTACACACGCAGGGCCCTCCTGCTGTTTGGGCAACATTTCAGTGCTGCAGTGAAGCAAGAAAAATGTCATCAAAGCAGCAAGGTAAAGACAGATCCATGCGACAGTGCCTTTTTCCGATCTGATGACTCACTTCGCCTTCTCATTTATAATGTCACAGTCTGGGAAGGGGAGAAGGAAATGAAGAGGAAAAGAGTGGGCTGTGTTGTGCATATAATTTGTTTCCCCATTTCAGACGGCTTTTTAATGAGCTTTCTCATTAAGGGCTCTGTGAGCCTATGCTTAAAGCTTTCCAGACAAGCTAAGGAGCAGGACTGAAATCAGATGGTATCAGGCCAGCATCTTATGTTTTGTTTTAAAGATATAGTAAGGGAGGAAGGGGGTAGTATGAAAGAAAACATTGTTATTTGCGAGAAGAGTGATTTGATCCAAGATAGTTTGGAAATGAATGATAGGGTTTTCCCCACTCCCCATGTAAATCCTAATGTTCGTCAGTGTTTGGAATATTAAGAGTATATCTGTGATAGCATTTCTCTGACCCATGGAGACAAGTAATTGTCCTGTGCTATCCTAACCCTGGGATCATATTTCTGATAAGGTACTCATCACATTGCATCAGAGATAATATCCTCTCTAGACTCTCGTACCCCGTGGGGTAGGCACTCAGCCTCACCTAGTCTCCTTTACATTTCCACAGCTAACACAGTGTCCGGACACATCGACACTCAATAAATGTGATTTTTACCATTTAACTGAATTCATTAGGTGCTGTTAGTACAGGGGAAAGTACATAAAGTAATTAGACCTAAGTACTAGACTGCAAATCAGCGTAATTTATCACCTTGCAAGGTTCAACAAACATTTTAATGTGCTAACAGCCCTTAATTAAAGAAGCGGCCTTCGACTGAAATTATCAAGAGGAAGGAAGGAAAGTACAGTCAGCCCTCTGCATCCGTGGGTGCCACATCTGTGGATATGGAGGCAGACTGTACTATACTAATTCTTTTTTTTTTTTCTCCCTTTGGCTGTGCCACGTGGAGGCACTTAAGCATCTGTAGATTTGGGTATCCACTGGGGGTGTGGGAACAAATTCTTTCCCCTGCCACTCCCCCAGGTTATCAAGGGATGACTGTACAGATAGGAATTCAGAGATGAAGAAAATTTTTTTATCACTGATGGATGTTACTTGGTTTCAGAGTAGGAATTAGCTCCTTTACAATAGAGAAAGGATGCGGTTTTTGCTCTATTTATCTTGCTAGTGAGTTTTCTTAACAGAACATAAGTACAGAATTCAGGAAAGTGGTTTCTGCTGCTGCTGCTAAGTCACTTCAGTCGTGTCCAACTCTGTGCGACCCCATAGACGGCAGCCCACCAGGGTCCCCTGTCCTTGGGATTCTCCAGGCAAGAACACTGGAGTGGGTTGCCATTTCCTTCTCCAATGCATGAAAGTGAAAAGTGAAAGGGAAGTCACTCAGTCGTGTCCAACTCTTAGCGACCCCATGGACTGCAGGCTACCCGGCTCTTCGGTCCATGGGACTTGCCAGGCAAGAGTACTGGAGTGGGGTGCCATCGCCTTCTCCGAAAGTGGTTTCTAGCTGGTGCCTATGCTTGAACTAGCTGCCCTGCAATCTTTCCCTCTGCTTGTATAGCATAATGCATACCTTACTTGGGATCATTCCAGGGACTTCCAGAGATAATATACTGATATATGTCAACAGTCTGACACAGTGTTCACCATGGAGTGTGTGTGCAATAAGAACCCATTGCTGGGAAGGGCACCAAAAGAGGAGAGGGGCTCCCCTCCATTAGACTGGAGAACAGACCTCAAGAGACAGTATTAATAACACGATCTACCTAAAACATTTGCTCAGTGGTCCAGCTAAAAATGCTGCTGACTCTTCTTGTGTATCCTGGATTGTATTTCATTCCAAAGATCTAGGCTACCTCTGTCTCTCCCTCTTTCTCACTCACATCCACATCTGAATAGTCAGCCAGCAGTCAGTGGTCCAGCCTGACAAGCAGAAAAATGAGACTGCTTGTTCTCAGACTATGCGTTTGGCACATTTTCTCTGATGGGCATCACCTAGTCTGTACTCCACAAAGTGTGACCTGTGGGCCATGCATCAGAACCTCGAAGGTACTGATGAGAAGGACTGGTCTCCCAGCTGGCATCGCAATCTGGCATCTGTAGCTTTATTAGGCTTTCCCCTGGATCCTGCTTCCTGCTGCCCTGGCTTCTGACCTAGTGGTACCTCAGATCACTAGAGGGCACCCTGGAACAACGTTTTCCCCAGGCAGTGGGATTTCTGCCAATGGACCAGGGCTGTGGCGCCCTCATAGTTCTGGGCTATAGTTTCCAAGCCCATCCTGGAACCGCAGTTTCCTTTAAGAAACAGTCCAGTTGCCACATCAGCAGGCAAATATATCAAGCAGGCATTTCCACAATGGCACTGTAATAAATTCAATTCCTAGAGAAAAGTTTCACTTTGTTATCCTACCTTCATTGAACACAGATTGTGAACAACATTAGATACTAAAAGGATTGCTAAAAGAAGACAATCTTCCTATTTTCAAGAAAAATGTAGGGAAAGATTAAAGCATACGTATGAAACCATTTGGAAAACATAATTAATTGTAAATTAAGTTTCAAAGTAAGGAAAAATAGAATAAATGACTAAATATGACACAAACAGGTGCCAGTATACGCACAAACAAGGAATTCCACCAGTGGCCCTGAGCTGACTGGGAAAATTACACATCAGGGTCTCTGGGAAGGCATCATGGAAAAGGAGAAAGGCGGTCCAGGGCAGTCCGACACAAGCCTTTTCTTTTAAAATATCAATTAATGTATTTATTTAGCAGCCTGGGGTCTTAGCGGTAGCTTGTGAAATCTTTTAGTCTTGGCATCTGAACTCTTAGTTGCAGCATGTGGGATCTAGTTCCCTGACCCAAGGATCAAATGCAGGCTCCCTGCATTAGGAGAATAAAGTCTTAGCCCCTGGGCCACCAGGGAAGTCCCAAAACATGTCTTTTTAATTCAGGGCTCTTCCTAGTGTCTCAGCAGACACTTGAATAAACATGTAAATACAAGTCTGGGGAGGACCAGAGGGACTTCTTTTGTCATGTTGGCATAATGCCCATTTATTCAACGAACCCTTGTGGGGCACTGTGGCATGCCAGGCACTGGCCAGCACACTGGGAAGAAAACAGCGGGCAAGACAGACGCCTTAGTCCTGCCCTCGGTTGTTTACCATCCAGCAGGGCAGACAGACAAACGAACACGTAATTAAAGTAGTGTGTAAGTGTTAGGTTTAGTAGAAGGCTTGTGGGACCTCACAGGGGAGAAAACTACCTCCGAGTCATGGAATAGAAATAGTCAATGAAAGAATTTAAAGGATGAGTTAGGAGCAGCAAGGAAAGGCATGCTTGAAAGCTGGGCAAGAGAAGAAGCAGCTATTTAAGGATCTGAAAAGAAATTCAGTAGAATTCAACTGGTGGAATTGGGCAGGGAGGGCAGGGAGGGCAGGGGATGTGTGCTACACAGTGAGTGTGTGTATGAGTGTGTTGGCGGGGTGGGGGAAGGGGTGGGGGAGAGCAGGGCAAGCCAAGGCTGGCTGATGAGGACCCTTCAGGGGGATATGGAGACATTATTCTAAGGGTACTGGGGAGTCATTGAAGGATTATGAGCAAGGGTAGTGCCATGATCAGATCTGTATTTTAGGAGGCTCTGCCTGAGCCAGGGTCACTGTTAATAAGTCAATAAAGAATTAGTCTCTGCCTTTAGCTGGACCTCTCTGGTTTCCTTCCTCCATCCCCAGTTACCAACTCCCCAGGAAACCCTTTAAAACCAGAGGTTTCTTTTCAAGGTCAGCTTCACAGGGGAGATAGCAGAGGAGACAGGAATAGCCTGCGAGGTGTGGCTGTCATAAGCTGGCCCGCCCTTCTCAGTGTACCCTGTGGTCCTCACGAAAGGCAGTCTCCAGCAAAGTGGAGGCAAGGCCATGCTGGATTGGAAGGGGGAGTGGTCTGAACCCCATTTCCTTGGTTGGAAGTCCTAAGCACCACACTTGAACTGGGTAAAAGGCTGTACAGAGGAGAAACAACAAACTTGCGAATGGCGTAGACAACTGAAGCAAAATGCACAGAGAGAGGCCTTAGCTACCTAGGTGGCTGCTGTTTATTACGCTTGTTACAACTTAGGACTTTGGCTTGGCCTGGTATCAAAACCCTTCACCAGGCTTCTCATTCTTATCTGCCTGGTAGCCAGGAGGCAGGCGAGAGCAACAATCCTGAACGACTGGAAGAAGCACAACACTGAGGCAACGGATTGAATTTTCCAGTTAAAATCTAGCGCCACGACTGTTTACCGACAGAATAATCAGAGAAGGTTTTCTTTTCTTTTACCAACACCACTCAGGCCAGCCCCAAAGCATCCCGTACTGTATCTTTATTTCCTAAAATGGAGGTTGTCCGGGGACCAGGCCTTCGAGTAACACCAGTTCCTCAGTTCCGGCCTCTGTGACAGGGAGGCCTCACACCCAGTTTCCTTTCCTTCAGGGTAAGGAAGAGTCTGTGTGCAGGGCCTGGAGCCTCTGGGCACAAAAATAGACTATTTGAGCCGTTTGGATTTTCCTTTCCTGACAGTGGACTTACACAGGAAGAGGCACTTAAACAAGATTTTTTTTTTCTCAGTGTTTTTCAAAAAACACGTTTAATGTGGGTGAGCGGGGGAGGGGGAGAAGGGCAAAATTGTTATTGGAAAGAAGACTCACCCTCTCCTCTTTGCTCCCCAAACAGGCTCAGGTGAGGCAGTGCTTTTGCCCTTCATCGCCTTGTCTGCTTGCACTCTCCCCTCCCACCCCTGCCCCATCTCCCCCTCCCCCACCTTCCCCCACCTTCCCCCTTCACCCCTCCTCCCCCCTCAAGCTCCCAGACTCCTTTGCTGGGCCCCCACCAAGTCCTAAAAGCACCAGCATCCCTTCCATTGTTAGGCTGGTAACTGAGACTTCCCACACAGTGATACGAAGAGACATATGATTCAAGCCTCCCCGTTCCAGAAATATTATTCTAGTCGCAGGAAAAAATAGGGGCCTGCTCTATGTCTGTCACCTGAAATAAACTCCCAGTTCCTTCCCTACTGCTCCCCAGATGCTCGATTCTGGAGATGGTTCCAACTGATTTTGCCACCCACCGCCAAGGTCCCTAACCCTCTCAAGTAGGAGCCAACAGAGAGGGAGGAGAAAAGGGGGCCTCTGAAGTTGGTCACCTCAGGGCTTGTGAAGCACATGCTCGTCACGTGGAGAAAAAATGTGCCGGCTAACCTCTGTAGCTCCCGCGGGAATCCAGAGTTTGTGTCTCTTTGCCGAGCCCAGAACAGCCTGTCTGTTCTCTCCCTGTTGTGTGCCTGGCGCTTCCCCAACGAGATATCTCCTGGAAAAGCTTTTCCTGTGAGGGGTGGGGAGCTTTTGTTCTCTGAGAAATATGGTGCGGCTAATTAAGAGCATTGTCCTGGGAGGGGGAAGGTTTCAGAGTCTGTTTCCAGCCAGGGTGAGCGCTACCGCCTCAGATCGCCGCCATGATGCTCTTGATCTCTCTGCCCTGCTGGGTGAACCATTTTGAGGGGAGATTAAAATAATGTCCAATAAAATAAAAATAGATATTGAAGTGGAATCTCCTTCTCTTAAAAAAAAAAAAGTTCTCTGCAATGAATTGCATTTCTATTATTAACTTGTTTCAGAGAGTGACCCTCTTACAGTTTGGGCTTTGACCCCTACCCATCAGGTAGAAGCTGGAGGTCCTAGGACTGAAGCCATATTCTGTTTCACTCCTTTTCCTCTGTAATAAAACATAACACACAAACATGCAGCTAAAGTAAAATTTCTAACAACGATTTGATTTAGCTGTTGGTTGTCAGCATAGAAGAAGTTCAACAACTCTCAGCTCTTGATTTGAAAAACAGGGGTAACCTACTTCATGGCATTTGTAGCAACAGGACCACAAAGGTCTTAAAATCTCAGACAGGCTCTGATTGTCCCCATAGCAGCAAACCCAGTTAGAATCGAACTTTGTGGAGGCAGCATTCAGCACTTAGTTTGCTCTCTCAGGATTCGGGAATTTGTATTCATTAAATGATAGAAGTATTTATTGAGCATTTACTGTGTGCTCTGTAGTGTTCTGGTGGCTTGGGATATATTCAGTTCAGTTCAGTCGCTCAGTCGTGTCCGACTCTTTGCATCCCCGTGGACTGCAGCAAGCCAGGCCCCCCTGTCCATCACCAACTCCCAGAGTTTACTCAAGCTCATGTCCATTGAGTCAGTGATACCATCAAATCATCTCATCCTTTGTCATCCCCTTCTCCTCCCACCTTCAATCTTTCCCAGCATCAGGGTCTTTTCAAATGAGTCAGTTCTTCGCATCAGGTGGCAAAAAGTATTGGAGTTTCAGCTTCAACATCAGTCCTTCCAATGAATATTCAGGACTGATTTCCTTAAGGATGGACTGGTTGGATCTCCTTGCTGTCCAAGGGACTCTCAAGAGTCTTCTCCAACACCACAGTTCGGGATACATTAGGAAACAAAACAAATACAGATTCTGGCATTATGGGGCTTATATTCCAATAACAGAAGATCAAGAATAAACAAAACACAGTAAATATGTTATCTATAGAAAGGTGATAAGTGCTTTGGGGGAGAAAGGAAAAGTAGATCAGAGTAAGAGCAACTGGGAGCAACTGGGAGAGGGATAAAGGAAATTGGGGTGGTCGTGAACTAGGTGCTCCCGTCTCCCAGAGTAAAGCGACTGGAGATTCAGTCCCTGTGGACTGAAACTCCAAGAAGAGAATAGCAGGACAAATAAGGGGGGAGACTGGGCCCTGCCCAGACCACATATTTCTCATTCTGGAAGTCAGGAGACCTCCCCAGCCACACAACAGCACGGAAAGTTTTCTTGGAGATCAAACAGGGAGTGATGTCAAGGGATGCTCTACCCATAGACATTTTTGGTAGAATTCATCTTGGCTAGGAGATGGGTGTGCCTACATGGGAGGATCCTGAGATATACCAAATAGAGACTGTGAACCAGGCAAATCAAGATGATTGGCCAAAGGAAATCTGGAAGAAATGCCCCATAAAAGTAATTCAAACTGCCACGAGGTTGCAACTCAGTGATTCTGTCCCAGAGTCCACCCGTGTGTCTGTCCACACTGTACTCTTTTTCCTCCTAATAAACACTTGCTTCACTACTTTCCATCTTTGTAGGAATTCCTTTCTGCAAAACTGAAGGACCAGGGCCCTTGTCACTGACCACTGGTCTAGTGGCTAGGCTCTGGTGCACTCATCGCCGTGACCTAGCCTCTATCTCTGGCTGGGAACCCAAGCCCTGCTTTGAGTTCCTGCAGGCTGAGACCACCCAAGATCAGTCAGAGTAACCATGAGGAGGTCACGGAAAAGGCCACGTGAACAAAGACTTGGAGGTGATGCAGTTAGCCATGTGGATGCCCGTGGAGGACAGATGTTTTGAAAGAGAGAAGAGCCAATGCGCAGGACCTGAGATGAGAATGTGCTAAGAGGAGCAAAGAGGCCACTGTGGCTGGAGAATCAGAGCATAGGAGGAGAGGGCAGACAGGTGGCAGGGTCTAGGTCAGCAGGGCCCTGAATGCTAAGGTCAGGACTTCGTCTTTTACTGTCACTGAAAGGGGAGCCACAGGAGGTTTTGGAGCAAAGAAATGAAATGATTAAACTTTAATTTTAAAGAATCACTATAGCTTCTTGATAGAAAAAAAGACTGTATTAGGGTATCAGCAAAAGTGATGAATCCTAGGTATATGAACACATTTATTTTTCTTAGAAGCATTTTGAAAGTAGACGGAGCCCACAAGATTTGTTGATGGATTGGATGTGAGGTGTGAGAATAAAAGTTAAGGATGATGCCAACACTCTTGGCCTGAGCAACTGGAAGGAAGAAATAAATATCTCTTGAGAAAGGAAAGGCTCCACCAGGGTCACCTGGGGTCCATTTGATCTGAGTAACCTTTTCTGTGGTTCCCATCCAAGTGCAGGAATCAGAATTGCATGGTGGCAAGTTTGCCAGTTTCACTTGCCAAAGGACCCAAGATTTGGCTTCAGTAGATCTGGAGTGGGGTCCCAAAATATGTTCAGTGTGCACTTTGGTTGAGAACCACAGAATTGTAAAATAATATTTGGTGGGGTTTTCTGTTTAAAATTCTGGACTTTGTGACAATTGAAAGGATTTCTAGAAATTCTCCCACTCTCTGGGATGAACTGCAGGTCCTCCTTTCAAAATTAATTTTGAATGAACTACATCTAGCTTACAAAACAGTTAAAGCTACAGAAACATATAGAAATAGTTAAGCATACAGAAATGATAAATGAGATAGAATGAAGCAGTAAGATTAAATTCTGATCTTTTTCACTAGAAAATTGGTTATGAGACAATTCTGTTCTGAGTCTATTTAGGCTCCTTTGATACTTTTCTAGTGTGGGCTAAACATCTAGCCAGTGGCCATCCCTCCAGGCAGGGACCAGAAGAGAAGAGATGGAAAGGCAAACCCTTAGTGTGAAACAAACAAGAAGAGGGAATTCCATGGTAACCCAGTGGTTAGGACACCATGCTTTCATTACTGTGGGCCTGAGTTTGATTCCTGGTCAGGGAAGATCCCACAAGCCACGCAGTGCAGCCCAAGTAAATAAATGTGTGTGCGTGTGCTTAGTCACTCAGTCGTGTTCGATTCTCTGCAACCCCATGTACTGCAAACTGCCAGGTTCCTCTGTCCAAGGGATTTCCCCAGCAAGAATACTGGAGTAGGTACCATTCCCTTCTCCTGGGAATCTTCCCAACCCGGGGGTCGAACCCAGGTCTCTTGCATTGCAGGTGAATTCTTTACCATCGGAGGCACCAGGGAAGCCCCCAGATAAATAAATAAATAAAGCAAAAAGAGTACCTTTGGGGAAGTTTGAGGGATGGTGAAAAACTAACATGATGGTATCCTCAACTTGGGCACCATGCATAAACATTAATCTAAAGATAAAGCCTACAGATCCAGATTTTAAAAACTCAGACTCATGGAGGCCAAGTTCACTTGCCTAACTCCACTAACAATTCAGCGATAGGACTGGGCTTCAAAGCAACAAATCAAAGGCCCGCGTTGCTGGTTCCCAGGGTTGTCAGCACTCCCTTGTCACAATTGGTTCCACCAAGAATTGGAATCCCTCCCTGAAAGGAAAAGCTGCATAACGAAGCAGTGTTCAGTGGGAACCGTCTATTCAGTTGAACTCCCAGCCAGACCATTCTTTTATCCCGGATCATTTTCTCCAGCTATTCATTTCTGTGCGGTGGTGGTGGGAACACTGATGACAAAATGGCACCTTCTTACTCCATTTGGCTGCTCCCTGTGTGTCTGACTCACACCTGCTGACAGGAACGAGCCTCAGCTTCTTCATTCCCTGTGGAGCCGGAGGTGGCTTTTAATGTGCCCTGGCCCTCCCCATCTTCATGTAGACTGTCAGCTTAGCTCTGATTTAAAAACAAAAAGAAAGAAACAAAGCAACTCCACAAACCTTTATTACTCAGCGGGTCACTAGAGGCAGAGCTCCCCAGGCTCACGTGGAGCACCCAGGGCTGGCAGCTGAAAAGCCAGCTTGTGACTTGTAAAGCAGCAGCTAAATTGGCCTCAGAGCCTCTTAGGCCGAAGGACCAAGGGCTTCTCTTTGTGTTCAACCTTTATGCTGAAAATAGTTTTTTCACTAAGTGGAATGACCACTTGATGACGTTTTTTTGGAGGATATTTAGAGGGCTGCTCTTGTTGAAATCAACCATTTATTTGACCTGAAAAATAATGCTCACATCCAAAGAAAGTATAGGCTTCCCTGCTGGCTCAGATGCCCACAATGCAGGAGATGAGGGCTCGATCCCTGGGTCGGGAAGATCGCCTGGAGAAGGGCATGGCAACACACTCTAGTATTCTTGCCTGGAGAATTCCAGGGGGTCACAGAGAGTTGAACACGATTGAGCATCTGACACTAACAACAAAGAGTATACAACAAACAAAAGTAATGTGCTGTTTCATTATTACCAATAGGCTCTGAATATGAGTAGCTGTTTCCTTTACCCATTAATGACAATAGACTGATCCTCTTTCTTAGGCTTCTCCCCATCCCAGACATTCTGAAGGATGGACATTTTCAAGACGTCTGGTCTTGGAGTCAGAGTTGTTTAGGGAGTAAACGTGAATAGTTATATGTTATTTAAAACCCTAACCTTATTTTCCTGAGTACCTTGCTCTATGACACTGAGACAGAGACCCTTTGGCCCAGGGATCTATGGGGTCTGTTTAGATGAAGCCGATCTTGGGAAATTTTTCTCTGGAAGCAGAACACAGGTTACTTTCTCACTGGGTTGAAAGCTTTGACCTTTACTTGCACACTCATTAAGTGGCTAGTGAATGTGCTTTTTTGCCTCTCTCGTAGAGTTGCTTTGGGATAATGGGAAAGGGGAAACAATTCAAGAGCAAATTGCTCTGATTAACATTGTATTTATAGTTCAGTCTATCAAGGTCATTTCCCTAGATGCCAGCCTTCCTTTACGAAGACAAAAATACTGTGTCAGTGCCTCCCTATCCCTAGAAGAGGCAGGAGGCCAATGAGGGAGGCAATGAGTAATAATGAGTGGGATGCACATTTATTTATTTACATATGTGTACACATACACAGGCTTCCCAGGTGGCGCTCGTGGTAAAGAACCCAGCTGCCAATGAAGGAGATGAAAGAAATGCAGGTTCAATCCCTGGGTCGGGAAGATCCCCTGGAGGAGGATATGGCAACCCACTCCAGTATTCTTGCCATGGACAGAGGAGCCTGGCAGGCTACAGCCCATAAGGTTGCAGAGAGTCAGACACAGCACGCGTGCATGCATACACACACACACACACATATTTGGTAGCTTGGAGCTGTGCATGTCTGGCGCAGTTTTTCTCTTACTCTGACACTTGTCTTAGGCTCCTCAGTTCCCTCGGTGACTGTTTCTTTGGGAAAAAAACCTCCTTTGTTAAAGAATTTTACTCTGCTTTATCTCTCCCCTGATCAAAGCCTCTAGTGGTGGTACTTTTGTTATTAAAAACTGACTTTTTTTGGCTCTGCTGGGTCTTCGTTGCTGCTCAGGGGCAGCAGGGGATGGGGGGGGGGGTGGTGGCTTTCTCTAGTTGCGGTGGGTGGACTTCTCATTGCAGTGGCTTCTCTTGTTGCAGAGAGGCTCAAAGGTTCTAGAGCACAGGCTCAGTAGTTGTGGCGCTCGGGCTTAGTTGCTTCAAGGCCTGTGGGACCTTCCCGGACCAAGGATTGAACCTGTGTCTGCTACCTTGGCAGGCAGACCACTGGCACAGCCCCTCCCCTTGAGCGGGATGAGAGAGATGAAGGTGTCTGTGACGCTAGCAGAATGGAAGGCCCAGTAGTCTTAAATTATGGGAAAACATGAAACAGTTACCTTAATGTTTCCTTGCTTTTAACAGTCACATTTATGTAAAGAAGACATTACCTCAGAGTCAGTCATGATGCCTTCAAGAACCTTGAGGTGTCCTGTTTGATTCAGACCTCCCTCCTCTAGGGAGAATAATTCCCTGAGCGCTTGGGTAGAAATAGAATGACCTCATTTCCAAAAAGCTCCAAGTGACCAGTCACAGTATTGGTGTAATTTGTATGCATGGTGCTTAGCTTATTTATTAATCACTTTTGGGTTAAGATTAAGAATTTTGATGACAAAGCTTAGATACAAACATTTCCTTCATTTATTCATTTCATAAATATTTAGTGAGTAGCTCTATGGAGATAAATGGTACAGTACCTGCCTTCAAAAGTAATAACAAGTCTTCCCTGGTGGCTCAGCAGTATAGACTCCGCCTGCCAATGCAGGAGACAAGGGTCCCATCCCTGATCCAGGAAGATCCCACATGCCACAGACCGATTAAGTCCGTGCGCCACAACTACTGAGCCTGTGCTCTAGAACCTGGGAGCCACAGCCAGTGAATCCTGCATACCCGAAAGCCCCTGCTCTGCAATAGGGAAGCCATCGCAATGAGAAGCCCACAAACGGCAACTAGAGAGTAGTCCCCACTTGCCACAACTAGAGAAAAGCTCTCGCAGCAGTGACCCAGCACAGCCAAAAGTAAAACATGAATAAAATTATATTAAAAAAAGAATAACAGGTCTCTTTTGAGTGCTTGCTATATGCCAGGCACCATGCAAAATGCTTTCCTTAGCTTCTCTCATTTGATCTTAACAGCAACTCTATAAGTACTTTATCACCTCCATTTTGCAGATGACAAAACTAAGGCATAGATTAGCGAGTCATCTAATGTCACAAAATTAGGCCACTGCAGAGTCTGATCTGAATCCAGGCAATCTTGCTCAAGAGCCCAAATTCTTAACCAGTGTACTTGATGGTCATGGTCTTAAGTGCCTTGAGGCTAAAGAGAGAAATCAGACAAATGTTCTATGCTTGAAGGAAATGAAGGAAATCAGAAAGTATGTAGGAGATATGTTGGCTCAAACTATCCATCACTGTGATATACATTTTTAGCCAAATATCTGACTTTGCCTGAGACTCAAAAGCCTGCCTGGGAAAGTACTTCAGCCTAATTCACAATAGGTAGAAACATACAGGCATATAAGTTAGTGGAGAAGAGATGTCCAAGAGGAGGAATTACATAAATTGATACAAAGGACAGACTGTGAAAAAGTTGGCTTAAAACTCAACATTCAGAAAACTAAATCATGGCATCTGGTCCCATCACTTCATGGCAAATAGACGGGGAAACAATGGAAACAGTGACAGACTTTATATTTTTGGATTACTGCAGCCATGATATTAAAAGATGCTTGCTCCTTGAAAGAAAAGCTATGACCAACCTAGACAGCATATTAGAAAGCAGAGACATTACTTTGCCAGACAAAAGTCTGTCTAGTCAAAGCTATGGTTGTTCCAGTAGTCATGTATGGATGTGAGAGTTGGACTATAAAGAAAGCTGAGCGCCAAAGAATTGATGCTTTTGAACTGTGGTGTTGGAGAAGACTCTAGAGAGTTCCTTGGACTGCAAGGAGATCCAACCAGTCCATCCTAAAGGAAATCAGTCCTGAATATTCATTGGAAGGACTGATGCTGAAGCTGAAGCTCCAATACTTTGGCCACCTGATGCAAAGAACTGACTCACTTGAAAAGACCCTGGTGCTGGGTCTTTGAAGGCAGGAGGAGATTGAAGGCAGAAGGAGAAGCGGACGACAGAGGATGAGATGGTTGGATTGCATCACTGACTCAATGGACATGAGTTTGAGCAAACTCCAGGAGTTGGTGATGGACAGGGAAGCTTGGCATGCTGCAGTCCATGGGGTCACAAAGAGTCAGACACAACTGAGCAACTGAACTGAGGGAGAGATTGATAGCAGAGAATCCAGCATCCATTCATTGAGATCAGACAGGAGACTGTGTCAATGGAGGGGGCACAAAGGAGAGAGAGCTTTTGTGGCCAGATGGCTAGGTCATAAGAGGTCACACATGCCATGCCAGGAAGTTAGGGTTTTATCTTGAAAATTTTGTACTTTAGAAAGATCACTTTGTCTGCAGGATAAAAAATGGATTAGAAAAGGACAAGACTGGAGGCAAGCAAACCAGTCAGGAGATGCTGGTGGTAGTCCTGGTTAGAGGAGACAGGCTTGGCTTAGACAGTGGTGGAGGAAATGAAAATAAGTGAGTTGATTTCAGAGAAAGTCAAAGGTGTGACCACCAGTTTTGACTGGAAATGGGGTACAGACTGAGAAATGAAAAGGACAGGGCTCCAAGGGAAAGTCAATGGAAGAGGAGCTTTAAAGAAGTACAGCTAGAGAGGTAGAAAGACAGTCCAGCCAAGCAAAGAAAGCAATTTAAGAGATGGTGAACAATAGTATCAAACTCTGAGAGGGGAGGAAATGAATGGAGGACGCAGTGTCCTAGGATTTTACAGTAAGGAGATCATTGGTGTTCTTGGTAATGTAGCTTGAGAAAAACGCTGATGGCATGAACTGAGATGTGGTGAGGGTGAGGAGTGTACGGGTGGTAAAGAATGAGGGACACCAGGCATAGGCAACTCCTAAGACGAGTGGCTGAGAAGGGCGAAAAGAGCCGATACCATGGGAGGATGCCTGTTTGTTTTGTTTGTATTAAGCTAAGACAAGCATTTTTATATATTGATGAAAGTATTTCACTGGAGAAGGAAAGGTGGGCAGTGAAGAGAGAAGAAGGCAACAATAGACTCCTGAGAAAGTGGAAGGGTTTGGGATGCAAAGGACAGGCAGGGGTTTCAGCGACAGAGAGAAGGAGAAAGACTTCCATTGTAACCACAGAGGAGGAGGACGGGATGTGTCTGGTGGGAGCCAGGCTGCAGGATGCTGGTAGGAATCCGAGGTGGTTGTCTAGGGTGGCTTGTACTTTTCCCTGTCAGTGGCTGTGGAGTCACTTGCTGAGAGTGAAGGGGAAGTGACATGTGTGGGTGGGAAGGATGGCTGCAGATTTGCTGAGAAAGAAGAACATGTGAGAGCCACGTTGGAGAATGGAAGGGAATGTGCTATAAGGGTTTCAGCTGGGTCTGGAGTGAAGTCGAAGAACCTCTCCCACTGTTAGGTCTGCTTTCAGCCAAATTGCCTGCTTCATGTGAGGTGGAGGAGCTCACCTGGGAAAGTGTTTTATCCTATTCCAGAAACAAGTTTGAAACAAAGGTGGATATGTCAGCTACTTATCTGTACTTAGAATAAATAAATATTTTTTGGAACCAATATTCACTAATGATTCATTTTAGGTGCTGTACTTTACAGTGGATATGCAGACTCCACCAATCTCATCTTTTCGTTAGATTCTAAGATCACACATCGGAATAATTGGTATAAGGAGGTGATATTGCCTGATAGTTAGGAGCAGTTTCTGGAGTCAGTCACACTTGAGGTTCAATCCTGATTAGGCTACCTACCATCTACATGACCTAAAGCAAGATAACTTTTTGTGAGAAAATGGGGATAATAAGAATACTCATCTCATAGGGTTATTAAAGGAGATAATGCATTTGGTAGAATAATATTCTTGATATATTAACTTAAAGTTATTAGCAAATTCCCTTCCTTGAAAGTAGAGTGGGGGAGGGAGGACAAGAGAGAAAAAGGAGAAAAAAGTGTCTCCCTTTTTGGGGAGCCTCCAAATCCACTAAGGAGGCTTCCCCGTTGGCTCAACAGTAAAGAATCTGTGTCCAGTGCAGGAGCCACAAGAGACACCAGTTTGATCCCTGAGTGGGGAAGATCTCCTGGAGAAGGAAATGGCAACCCACTCCAGTATTCTTGCCTGGAGAATCCCATGGACAAAGAAGCCTGGCAGGATATAGTCTGTAGGGTGGAAAAGAGCTGGACACGACGGAAGCAACTTAGTATGCATGCACACAAACCCATTAAGAAGATTATGCCAGTCAGTCAATACATCTGAATCCAATAGGAAGAGAAGCATTGTCTCTGGGCAGTTGATTTTCCCTAAAGAGTAGAAAAGATTCCCTCCTTCCTGGAGAGAAGGAAAAGAAGCTGAGGCTGTGCCCTGGTGATCCAATTTTTAGGACTTGGTGCTTTCACTGCTGTGCTCTTGATTGGGAATCTTAGTTCCCACAAGCCACGTGTCCATGGTCAAAAAATAAAAGGAGTGGAGAGAGGAGGGTGTGCGTGTGTGCTGGTGATCTGTTGTTCTGTTAACAGTTTACCCCCACATTTAGCATCAGAGGAAACAAACAAACATTGATTATTTCAGTTTCTGAATGTTAGGAATCTGGGAGTGGCTTGTGTGTGCCAAGTCAAATCAGTCAAGTCCAACTCTGCCACTCCATGGACTGCAGCCCTCCAGGCTCCTCTGTCCGTGGGATTCTCCAGGCAAGAATGCTGGAGTGGGAAGCCATACCCACCTCCAGGGGATCTTCCTGACCCAGGGATTGAACCCACTGGGAGTGGCTTAACTCGGTGCTTTTCTGCTCAGGTTCTCGATTGCAGTGAAGCAACTGGCTGGGGTGCCATCATCTGAAGACTTGATTGGAACTGGAGAATATAATCCTTTCAAGCTCACTTAGATGGTTGTTAGCATGAAGCCTCCATTTTCCACCATGTGAGCCTTTCCATCAGGACGCTCAAGATAGGGCAGCTGGCTTCTCCCAGAATGAGTGATCTGAAAAAGTGAAGAGAGAGACCAGGACAGAAGTCACAGTGTCTTTTATTACTTAATCTTGGAAGTGTCATAGGATCACTTCTGCCCTGTTACATAGGTCAACCCTGATGCCATGTGGGAGGGGAACTGCATGAGCATGTGACTACTAAACAATGAGGACCACTGGGGGTTATTTCAGAGTCTGGCTATCAGAGACACTGTAGGACCTTTGCTGGAGCAGCCAGGCACGGGTGGGAGCAGATCACCTGACTTCCCTGAAAGCGTGATCCACATTGGTGGTTCTGCCAGCTCAACTTCCCTTTGGCATCATATGAGGACCTTGCTTCTACCGCAGACTTCCCCTTATTTTACAGCGCCTGCCGGCAGCAGTGATAACCACTGTGCTCTGACACTTGGCTCCATCCTGCTCACCCTGTGTATGTGACCCCCCACCTTGCAGTGAACCCCAAGGAAGGAGGCCTGGATTTATTCATGGGTGGATGTACTCAGGAAACTCACTCATGATCCAGGATAGTCGTTAAACACACTCCAACTTCATCATAATGGCTGATCTCACTAGATGCTGACTTATCAGACACTATGGAGTCTTTCTGATGAGGAAATTAAGGCCCAGAGAAGTTAATTAACTCGGTGAAGGTAATAGGCAACAGGTAGTGAAATCAAGATTTGAACCCTCTAAACCTGGTTCTAAATCCATGATCTCAATCTGTGATTCTATATATTCAGCAGAGAGCCCAGCATTAGTGTGTATTCAATAAAGTTGATTATAATTATTATTTTTTCTCATTGGAGTTAAAAGTAAATTTCTACATTCAAGAAGCTAAAATGTTAGTCATAAAAAAGAACAAAATAATGCCATTTGCAGCAACATGGACGGGCCTAGAGATTGTCATGCTGAGTGAAGTAAGTCAGATAAAGACAAATATATATCACTTATTTGAAGAATCTAAAAAATCTAAAAAAAAGAGATTCTTGATTGGGAATCTTAGTTCCTACAAGCCACGTGTCCATGGCCAAAAAATAAAAGGAGTGGAGAGAGGAGGGTGTGTGTGTGTGTGTGT
This sequence comes from Capricornis sumatraensis, assembly GCF_032405125.1. Classification (NCBI taxonomy): domain Eukaryota; kingdom Metazoa; phylum Chordata; class Mammalia; order Artiodactyla; family Bovidae; genus Capricornis; species Capricornis sumatraensis. The sequence goes on from NC_091082.1 coordinate 66,749,679, forward strand.
GTGTGTGTGTGTGTGCTGGTGATCTGTTGTTCTGTTAACAATTTACCCCCACACTTATTTATGCATGAACTTATTTACAAAAACAAAGTAGAATCACAGATGTAGAAAACAAACTTATGGTTACCAGGGGGTAAGGGCAGGAAAGGGATAAATTGGGAGATTGGGATTGACATATAGGCACTACTGTATATAAAATAGATAACTAATAAGGACCTACTGTATAGCACAGGGAACTCTACTCAATGTTTCTGTAATGACCTAGATGGGAAAAGAATCTAAAAAAAAAAAAAAGAGTGGACATATTGTATACATATAACAGAGTCTCTTTGCTATACACCTGAAACTAACACATCATTGTAAATCTATACTCCAAAAAAAAATGTTTTTAAACATTTTTTAAAAAAGAAGCTAAAGAATTGGTGTAGTCATTTTAAAAGGCAAACTTTCTGTTTTTGTTACTTTTTTGTTACTCCCACTGACAGCCCAACAAAGCTTTTACAAAGTCGTATTTACCAAGCCGTTTTGACTGAAGTGCCTGCAGAATTGCTCAGCGGTGGATCTAGACTGGCTATGACTACCATGTGTTTTCCCTTCTATTTATATAGGTTTAATAACCCAAAGTCAATCCTTCAAACATCAGTGTCAAGAGCTGCCAATCCTTCTCTTGACTCAATTGTAATTCACACTGCTGCCTTCCTTGAGGGGACTGGAAGAAGCACAGATTCCTCCAGGTTTAAATTTAGCCTCCAGCACCAAACCTGAGCTGTGTGATCCTGGGCGAGGTACTTAATGTTGCTGAATTGCTCTTTACTCCTTTGTAAAATAGGACTGTTCAAAGGATTAAATGAGATAAGATTCGTGAAACAGCGCCGTGCTTATCACCCAAGTAGGATATCCACAGTTAAATGCCATCTTCCCTTTCCTTCTCCCAGTGGGGCTTAATAAATCTAGTCATTGTGGTCCCAAGTCATTCTAATTATGCCAGTTTATCAGATGATATTCAAATGCATGAGTGCCTGGTGACAATTCTATTTTTGTATTTTGTTTACAGACAAGTCTAATTTCCCTCAATATTTCCCTGAAAGCAGGCTATTTTTTATTCATATTTATATTTTTGTTCCCTGTATTACCTAGCAAAATGACTGGCACATAGTAGAGTTTATACATTATCTACTGACCTCAATTGAAATCAGAGTATTTGGGGAGGATTGAAACTAAAATAAAATAGGAAATGTTTGCAGTAAAAGAAGTAAATGGGTTTGGGGAGTGGGGAAATTCATATTTTGAGAAAACAAATCATGTGCACTGCATAGATTTTCATATTACATTTCATTCAATACCCTCCAAGGACATCTTCAAATTCAGTTAAATAACATTTCAAATCTTTAAAGAGATAATGGTGGCAGAAATAGACAGAGATTCATCTTTTGAAAATATTTAATATTTTATCTCATGTATATGAATGATATGAACACCTAGTACTGGAGAAATTATGCCATTAATCATATTAATGACTTAACTGGTTTCCCAGAGTGTTTCAGTTCTATTATTGCTTAAAGAGTGAGTTCTTGGAGAGAAAAAAGAATTTGCTCTAGAGGAAGTCATTTTATATTCTCCATTCAACTAATTGGACAATTGATAATAGATCCCTGATGGATCCCTGATAATATGTGAGACCATGGGCCTAAGGCATTTTATTTTCCTTTCTCTATCATCTAGTCACATCTGAATGGCAAAATATCAATCCTGGACCAACCCAACTGTATGATTCCGCCATGTCCACTTCTGCTGCTTGGCAGCCTGAAGTTGCTGCTTCCAGTTTGAGTATGCAGGGCTGTAGCTCTTTCTAAGCTCCCTGCTTAAAAGTAGGTGTTTCATTCAATTGTACATGTCCTGCCAAAGAAATGCCTACTTGGAGTTATTGTTTCTTGGGTATCTCCCATTCATACAGGAAGTATAGATGTTATTAAGCTCCTGTTTAGTTCTCCTTTTCTTTGGAAAAGAAAAGAAATGCCTGGTCATGGCACAGCTCTTGCAAGGTGAGGGGATGGGATAAAGGATGGGGGTTTCTCTTAGAGCAGAATTTATTCAGCCACTTGCCATGTTATGGAGACGAACTGACTTTTTTAAGGTGCGAAGACAAGGTGGGTTCAAGAGCACAGTTACCTTTCTCTTCAGGTTGTATTGCTGAGCTGGGTCCACAGTTCCTTCCAGTCTCCTCCCTCCCTCATTGTGATTTTCTCCTTTCAGGGGTCCCCCTGTCGACCTTTACAGTGCAGCATCTGTTGAAGGGAGGTGAGATTGAGTTGGGCTCAGGGAATGGCTGAGGAGGTCTGTCAATGCACATTACTTGGCAGTAATTTTTTTAAGTGAAAAGTTTATTGGTTTGTTTTTAAGCAGAATCAAAATGTTCCCATATCAAAACAGCCACTTCAAGGCAGCCACATCAAGATGTTCCTGGCATCAAAATGACTATGTCAAAGCTGTGTGTCAGCAAATTGACTGTAATAAAACAGCCTGTATCAAAATGGCTGTATCCTGCATTGGCACAGGACTTGCCATCAAAGGCACGCTTTTTCGAATGTCAGTGCTGTTTATAGTAAGATAAGATGAAAAGTTGGGTTTCTTTCCACTGATGCTCCTACTTTCAGCAGAGAGTTGGACTTAACCAAAGGAACTGGATGACAAAGAGGCACGGCTCTTTATTTCTAGCTATCCCTGCCTCCTGCAGAAAGGAATTAGGCACAGATTAACAAATATGATCCAGCTTTTACCATGGAAATTGTGAAACTCCCATACTAATTTTATAATCATGCCTTTACACTTTGTTCTCATCACAAAGATCTTTTGGAATTATCCACCAAGAAGCAGCCAACAAATTCACGCCAACATGAAGGCAGCCTGGAGTCACTTGTTGACTGCCTAGCACTACTGTGTTCAGTCACAGCCTTGGAAGAAACAGAACACATGCAAATACCTCTTCAGACACCCAATTAGGTTGCAAAAACTTTTCTGGAAGGTTTGATGTTTAGAAACCTTTCTTGATCTCTACCTACAGACTAAGAAAACATATAGGTTGAGCAGAATCTTACACTGGGGTATGCACCATAGAGTGGACATGGGTCTGTCCCTGGCTTAATTGTCCCATCTTTTCTTTGACCTCAAAGTGCAATTTTTTTTTTTTTTTTTGGCTTTAGCTTGCCTCATGGGCCACTCTTGCTTAGTCCTTTTCTCTGTACAACCTCTAAGTGTGCTCAGGCCTGAGTCCTCTTCTCCAGGGATAACTCTCTTTCTTAGAGAGCTCATCCAATCCTGCCACTTTAAATGGTATCTGTGTGCTGAATGACTCCAAATAGGTATTTCCAGCCCTAACCTTTCCCAGAACTTCAGATTCATAGATCCGATATCATCTGAATGTTCAAGAGGCATCTTAAATGTATAGATACAAAATGGAACACTAGATTTCCGAACCTCAACCTGTTCTTCTGATCATCTTAGTGTCCAAATGAACTACATAGTTGTCCAAGCCACAAACATAGAAATTATCCCTCATTTTCTCTCTCTCTGTCTTTGAATATATGTAATATCAGCCAATGATACTATAGTTGTGCCACCAAACTTATCTGGACTACCTTTTTCTTTTCTCTCCAATTCTACAACCCCAGCCCAAACCCCCGTTATCTCTACCTGGGCTGTTACAATGGCCTCTTAACTGATCTCCCCATTTCTTTGCATGACTGGTTCCTTCTCATCTCTTGGGTCTCAGATAACAGGTCAAAGCTCAAAGAGGACTTCCCAAACTACTCTTCCCCACCACTTGTTCTCTATCAACTTGCCATGCTGACCTTCTTAGAACTCACCACAGTGTGTGATTATCTGTTTCCTTCCTATTGACTGTGTTCCCTGCTAGAATATAAGCTCCAATGGAGCAGGGAGTTCAACTCTTTTCTTTGCCACTCAGTCCCCAGGGTTCACCACACTGCCTGACCCACAGTAGGCTCTTGACAAATATTTGCTGGAAACAATGAATTAACGTCTTTCCAAAAGAGAAAAATCTCTTTGGGATTCCAGAAGCTAAGGAACCATCAATATTTGTTCTGTTGCTCTTCAGAAATATTCCATTCCAAATAGACACATATACAGTATCAAGGGCTTCCCAGGTAGTGCTAGTGGTAAAGAACCTGCCTCCTAATGCAAGAGACATGAGGGATGCAGTTTTGATCCCTGGGTCGGGAAGATCCCCTGGAGGAGGGCATGGCAACCCACTCCAGCATTCTTGCCTGGAGAATCCCATGGACAGAGGAGGTTGGCAGACTATGGTCTATAGGGTCATGAAGAGTCAGACATGGCTGAAGTGACTTAGCACACACACCTCACATGTATCAAGCATGAGGAATGTTTATTTAAAGGTATTGACTTGAGTTGAGACTATTTTAAGGCCCAGTTCAGACAAAATTCTATAACAACTACTCCTTGGTTTTCCCAACTTATAAGCCAGGATGGTGATTATATGTGTTGGTTGGTACCACCTGGCACAGGCACCAATCATTAGCAAGAACTAAAGGTGTTCTTTTGCATAAGATTTTATAAAAAAAATTTTGTTGGGAAGAACCAATAATATGAATTAAAATGAAGAATATTACATTTTTAGCTCTCTGACACATAAACATATATGTATCACAAGTAGAAATTAATCAAGTCATAAGAAAATATTACTTAATGAACTGGCATTACCTTCTTTATAGGTAAAACTTGTCTTTGTTTAGAATAATATCTTGAGAGATGCCTAAGGAGTGAAAGTACAAGCTCTCTGTGTGTTGTAAAGAAACAATAAAAGATCACAAAATCATTCTTCATAAGAAATTGGAAAATGCAAGGAGAGAAAAGAGGTAAATGAGGAGAAAGAGTGGAAGAGGAGGCTAGGCAAAATGTCAGGAGGCTGAACTTCTGGTTGGTAGAGACAGAGCAAGAAGATCAAATTTGTAGTTGTAAATTGGCAGTTGAAGAGTACAGAGTATTTGCCATTTAGCCACCTATCTGGCAAATGTTATCTCTGAATCTCCAGGAAGAGTCTACTGTACACAGCTGCCTCTCATGAATTTGGGGTGGGAGATCGAAGAGGAGGGGCTATAACCTACCCTCGAGTCTATGCCAAATGAAGATAAAGGAACAGCTGCAAGACAGACAGTGAAGAAGCAGAATTCAGCAGAAGCCAGAAATCAAACCCTGATTATCAAGAGAATGGGGAGTCCAGAGAAACTTCAGGGAGTTTGGGGAGAGCATTGGTTTCCCCATAAGACATGGCATGGGGTTTCCAGATGAGTTTATGTAAACCTCAAGGTGATATCTGACTTCCCAGACAATCCAGGAGCCACTATCAGTGTAATTCTACTGATAAATATCCATCACTTGGCACCATAGTGTTAGTGAAAACCCTAGTTAGAGATGGTAGGCAGTGTTCATTCCAACTTGTATCCTCTCCTTCCATCATTCTGTCCTACTTTGTTTCTATTCTCCCATGTGGTTCCATACTCCAATCTAGACCATATTAGCTACACTCACAGGTCACTGTTTTTTACTATTAATACTCTTAGAGTTGGTTAGCTGGAGCAAAAACATTTAAATTTATGAAGACTATGTGGTAGGAAAAGTCCAGTGAAAGCTGCATTTTAAGCAATAATAATCACAAAGACACAGAGCTTCTTCAAAGAGCATATTCAGTTCAACTAAATCATTTCTTAATTGAAATCAACAAATATTTCTGAGCAAGATACTCTGCTAAGCTCTCAAACTTTAAATATGAACAAAACCCAATTGCTTCTCTTGATGAGTTCACCATCCAGTGGGGATACATAAACAAATAATTACAATGCAGTATGATAGTTGCAAAGTATAGTAATAACAATAACTTTTATGAGATCCTTGAAGAGAGGCACTTAGTGAAACCTGCAGGAGGGGTCAGCATCAGTCTGGCTTTTGAATGAGCTGACAACTCAGTTCTATCTTAAAGGATATGAAAGATTAGTCATGTAGAGATCAGGGGATGGGGAATTAGCTTTGGGTTGGGGTAGATGAAGTGAAGGGAAATGGAGCATTCTAGAAGGAACAACATGGCAAAGACATGGAAGGGGGAAAAAAATGCATAGGCTACGCAGCATTTTGAGCTGCCGGAGACAAGATTAAGGTGTAAATGAAGCTAGAGAAAAACTTAAAGGCTAAATAACCCTGGGATTTGAATGCTGTGTTTAAAAATGTAGATAATTCTACCTGTAATGGAGGAACAGAGGGTTTGGGGGCAGAAAAGTGGAATGGCGAGATTTGAGTTTTAAATAAATTGTAAAGAGAACAATTAGAAAGTGATTGTCACGGCCCCCATGGTTGTATCTATCTTTGAGGCAGACAAAACAAAGATTTATTAGGTAAATTTTGTTCTAGTCTAGGTGAAAGATGAAGAGAACCCCATCTGTGAAGGTGGAGAGGTGGAACACATCAAGTAATGTTGAGCAAATTGAATTGCCAGGCATGGTAATTGATTGGATTTGAGAAATGAAAGAGAAAAATCCAAAGAATTCTCTCTTGGATGACAAATATTGGGTCCAGAGTTAGGATTCTGTCTACAGGAGGAGAAACTAATGTAATGGAGAAGACAGAGAGTTTTGTTCTAAACATGTGAAGTCCCAGCTGACTTTGGGACAGCAAGACTGAGCCAGGATCAGCTAGAACTGAAGGGAGAGATCTGAGATAAAGGGACAGCAATGAAATTCATCTCTGTAATCGGCGTAGTTGAAACATTGAGGTGGCGTCAGATCACTGAGGAAAACTTGAAGAGTGAAAAGAGTGCTGGTCAAGGGAGATTCCAAGGAGAAGATAAATAAGCCAAAAAAGAAGATAGAGAAGGAATGCTTGGAGACAAATGAGAGAACAGGTGAGTGTAATTAAAATAAAGAGTAACTTTTAAGAAGGAATGGACTGTTATATGTCACAGATGCATTGCAATATAGGACTTTCAATATATCTGCCTGGATGTCATCTTGAGAGCTGTGGTCATCTTGAGAGCAGTAACGGGTTCAAGACTGTGTAGGGAGGCAACCCCCTTGGGTATCCAGGAAGGACATTCAAGCCAAATGAGGACAGCAGCAGATGGGGAAAGTTATTGGCTTGTCTCACATGTAAATATAGATATACAAACACTAGATAAAACATTTACAGCTCATTAAAAATACAATATAATCAAGAAGGGTTTACCCCAGAAACGGAACGATACTTTATTTTGGGAAATCTGTTAATGTAACTCACCATCTTACCAAATTAAGGGAAAAAACTAAATGACCACCACGATAAATACAAAAAGAAATATTTAGTAAAACTTAACACTCACTTTATGATTTTAAAACATCGTTTTCAAAGAATTAGATATAGATCACAGAATTACTAATATGAAAAACTTTCAGCAAACATCACAGTTAATGGTGAAATAATGGAAATATCCTCTTTAAAGTCAGAAACAAGACATAACTATTGTGTTTATTCCACATTGTCCTGGAGGATCTAACCAATGTAGTAAGACAAGGTGGGGAAATGGGGGTTTGGAAAGAAAGAAACAAAATACTCATTATATGAAAATAATACGATTATTGACAGAGAACATTTAAGACAATCTTTTGACATGTAACCGGTACTTAGCAGAAAGTTTTTCAAGTTTGATAAACACAAAATCAATGTTCAAAAATGGATAGTGTTTCTATATATAAGCAATAACCAATTAGAAAATAGAGTAATAATAATACCTAAATTGTAGTGGCAAGAGAATCCATAATGTATTCAAAACTAAATCTAATCAAAAAATCTAATACCTATATAAACAAGTGATAAAACTTTATTGATAGACATAAAATAGAAGAGAAATAGCACTTTTTTTTTTTTTTTTTTGGCTGCATGGCTTGCCAGATTCTACCCCCTACAGTGGAAGCACGGAGTCTTAACCACTGGACCACCAGAGCCCCAGAAATAGCATATTCCCGAAAGGAAAACTCAATATTATAAAGAGGCAATCCTCCTTAATGTATAAATTTTGTTAAATTTACAGTCAGAATCCCAATAGGGTGTTGTGTGGAATGCGACCAGTTGATTTAAAAATGTATATGGTATACTTCAGGGCCAAGAATAGGCAGGGTAATTTTGAAGAAGAAAAATAAGGAGGGGAAATGAACACAATGTAGTACCAGAGCATAAGGAGATAAATGGAGCAGTAGAACAGGACAGAGAGCCACACATGTGAGAAACTGACATATGCTAGAAATGAAAGTACAAAGTAACAGGGAAAACCTGGACTATTCGATAACTGGTGCAGGGTCAATTAGTTATCCATATAAGGAAAAATTAGATCCTCCCCACCGTACACATAAACAAATATCAATTAAAGACTTCAATGTGAAAGGCAAAATAATAAAGCTTTCAGAAGATAATAGAGCAGACTATATTCATTACTTCCAAGTAGGGAAGGCTTTTTTAAGACAGAAGAGACTTAAACCATAAACAAACAAGATAAATTAAAATTTCAAAGGAGAAGGTTATCATGTGCACGTGTGCTCAGCTGTGTCCGACTCAGGGACGTTGGGATCCACCAGGCTCCTCTCTCCACGGAATTCTCCAGGCAAGAATACTGGAGTGGGTTACCATTTCTTACTCCAGGGAATCTTCCCAACCCAGGGATCAAATTCAGGTCTCTCGTCTCCTGCATTGGCAGGAAGATTCTTTCCCTCTGGGCCACCAGGGAAGCCCATAAACAATGTTAAAAGACAAGACTAAGAGAAAATACTTGCAAATCAAATAACTGACACAAGTTTAGGGCATAGCATACAGAGAGAACTTTTATAAATCAATTTTTAAAAAGACAAAAATACAATAGAAAAAACTTGCCAGGACTTCCCTGGTGGTCCCAATGCTGAGAGCTCAGGTTCCATCCCAGGTTAGGGATCTATACACTTCGTGCCGCAAAGAAGATAGACGATCCAGTGTGCCACAACTAAGACAGCACAGCCCAAAACAAACAGATATTTTTAAAAATGGGGATAACAATTTAAAAAAAGAGAAAGAAAAACTTGTCAATGAGTATGAAAAGGCAATTTAGAGACATGAAATCTGAATCGTTGCTTAACCTCTCTAGACAAAGGTGTAAAATTGGACTACTTTTCATATATATGAGAATGGTAAAAAATTTTTAATCTGACAATGTTAAATATTGGCAAGGATATGAAGTAAAAACTCTCCTACTCTGCTAATAAGAAAGTAAATTGGTATAGCCACTGTGGAAAGCAACTTGCCAATATTTTGTAGAGTGAAGTTGGCATGTACCCTACTACATAGCAATTCAATTTCTGGACATATTATCTAGAGAGATACTTATACATACATATGCAAAAGGAGAATTGCCTTAAGGGTGGTCACTGATTTATTGTTTACAATCATAAAAATTAGGAAACAGCGATCAGTGCAGAATGTATAAATTAATATTGGAATATTTATATGGTATAAAACTACACAGCAGTTAAAATGAATGGAGTTGATCTTTGAGTATCAACATAGATAAATCTTAAAAACACAATACAGAATGAGAAAAGTACATTTCAGTATATATTAATGTATATGTAACTTTCATGGAGACAAGGACAAATTCAATAGGAAAAATCATCAAATGATTTGCATATGTACATGCTATATTTGGTTTATCACACATCTGTCCATCTATTCATTCATCAACCCATCTTATTTTATGGATGTACTTTAAAGAAAATTGCAGATACCAGTGGATTTCATAGGTCAGGAGCTTTTTGATTAGATGAAAGAGCTGAACACATAAACCGAGGGAAGAAGCCTTTTCAGTGCTAAAAGTGTAGTTGAAAGAAAAAAAAAGAGAGAAGATAATTGTTTGAAGCCAAAAGAGGTGGGACAGTTTTGCTTTTGAAAAGGAGGAGGGCCCACTCTTCCTCTGAGACTGAAGGAAAGGATGGTGGTGGGTTGGGGACTTTAAAGGAGATCTTGTTTGGTGGCCTCAGTTTTTCTCCTTGACATAGGAGGCAGAAACATTTTGAGAATGAGAATCATCAGGAGTTGACCAGGTCTTGAGGAGAGAGACAAAGATTAGGTACATATTTATTTTAGCTGGGCCATGAGTCTTGTGGGATCGCAGTACCCTAACCAGGGATTGAACCCGGGCCACGGCAGGGGAAGCACCAAATCCTAATCACTAAACCACCAAGAAATTCCCAAGATTAGGTATATTTACCTGAGAGAATGGAAGCAGCAGTTGATCAAAAATAACTCAAGGGACTGATGGAGTCTCTGAAGGCCCAGATGAGTTAAATCTGTATCAGTGCAAGACTCTAGGTTATGTGATTTTCTCCAGCCTCAGCTACTTAAGAAGGAGCAGAAAAAAGCATACTGTAGGAATGATCTAGAGCTGATGCTATAGGCCAGGCTGCAAGAGAATGGAAGAGATTGGTGTGAGAGTGTTTCAGATGAGCAATTACTGGTTCCAAGTAGAGCATGGGACTGAGAGTCCAGGAATCGAATAAAGAGATCAACACATCTGAGTTCTCATGAAATGGAGAAATGGCCCCTTTGCTGAGCCACAAATTTAAAGAGTAGCTTTGTTCTAACTAGGCTTACTGCTACAACTCCAAACACACAGAGACACAGATTGTTTAAGAACAAAGTCTTCATGGCCTCTTTAGAAACTCTGTCTTCATGGCCTCTTTACAAACTCTGTGGCAGCCGTTACCACATCCCTGCATTTTGACAGAAGTTTACCCTATTGGGACACCAAAAACTGCACACATATATAATATGCACAAATATAATATTTGAAGCTTGGCTCTTTTTCATCCCTATAGTTCTCAGTCACTGATTAAAAGGGAAATGCTTCTAGTCACCAGTTCTCTCTTTAACCCTTGTCCCTTTAATGGTTTGCACTTTCTTACTTTTTCAGCTTATACTATGAACATTTTCATTTTCATTTCTTGTACCTGTTACTTACAAACTCCTTACCTATCCTTTCCACTAAGTAGTCTGGAGTCAATATTTCATTGTAGTAAAATACTCAACAATTCTTAATATTTCTTCTTGCAGGTATATGCTCTACTTCTTGTCTTGAATTAAGGGGATTTCCTTCAAGGCTAGGATTTGCCCTGCAAATATCTTTGGTTGGGGTTGTTAATTTTCTCACTTTGTTCTTCTGTGCTCTAGAGTGAGTTGAGGTATAGGGGTTGGCATTTGGCTACCTGTGCTGAACTGAACCCCACTGCTACTTCCAGACCATCACTTCTCACTTTAATGTAACTCATCCTTTTCTTAAGGGTGATTGCTATTCTCACCTCCTCCCTGCCACTAACCACCCATCTGATTGCTTCCTTTAATTCTTCAAAGACTTTGAGACTTAACCCACAGTCATCCGCTTTATCCCATCTCTTACCACCATCCTAATAGTTCAATAACTTAGCTTCCTAATTTTCGTACTTCTTTAATCCTTATGACTTTCTCTTCTATTCTAGTTACCGATTTTCCAGAACCACGTTTTATATCTTGTCATCACTCAGACAATACAGCTAAGCAATCTTAAACTTCAATTCCCCACTTTCTGACTATTAGCTTTTAAATCTCTAGCTCCTCCCTAGTTGTCCTGTAAGGATGTCCTGTTATAGACCAAGGGGAAAAATGATCAAAAAAAGTTTCCAGGGTTTCCCTGGTGGTCTAGTAGTTGAGAATCCTCTTGCCTATGCAGGGGACACAGGTTTGATCCCTGGTCCGGGAAGATCCTACATGCCGTGGAGCCCTAAGCCTGTGACCCACAGCTACTGAAGCTCCTGCCATGAGAAGCTGGCACACTGCAGCAGAGAGTAGCCCCAGCTCATCAAAACTAGAGAAAGCCCGCTCACAACAACAAAAACTCAGCACAGCCAAAATAAACAAATAAATAAATATTAAGGGAAAAAAAAAGTTTCCAGAGTTCTTATTCTCAATAGCAATCAACCCTTATCAACAATGGTAAGACATTCAGGAGGTATGACCATCTTAATCCATATTCAGATGACAGCCTTCTGGGATATATTTTATATATTTTTTGGTCTTTGCTCACAAGAGTCATCTTAAATAGGCTCCAACTACTGTAACTGATGTCTCAACACCTTTATTAAACTAGAGGCAAATGAAAATGGGCCAGTGTAGCCATCACATGTTGACCATTGATGATAGTATTGCTCTCAAGGTAATATAAAGACAGTGAAATAACTTCACTTCATCACTTCTCTGGAATCATTTGGTTTTGATGTCTTTTTATTGCATCTTTTGAGGCCTCATCAGAACTACAATGCTAAGGAAGAGGTCATCTTCTTTGACTAGGGTGAAGTTATTTAGTGTTTCTATGGTTACTAGAAAAACACAGAAATTAATTTGCTAAAGATTACCCCCTTCATAGATTGTGTTAGTTAATAGATGATTGGTATTGTGTATTCCAGGCAGAGCTGGAAAAGTTGCGATGTTCAGAGTCCTGGCAAAAGCAAGAGTACACAAAACCATATACAAAAGTTTTAAGAGTTTGATACTGGCCATTTCTAAAGCAGGTTCTGTAGTGGTTATCACTGAAAAAATATAAAAACTTTGTTGCTCTAATACTTTGTGATGTTTTAATTTTAATTACATGGGGCGAGGTAGGGCACTTTATTCTTTTCAGTGTTTAGGACCTCTAAAGGCTTTAATGAGGCCTGATGTCAGTGGCCCTTGTGGTTCCATCTGAGTGTTTTTATTCTTTTTGCATTCCTGTAATTCAATGTTGAGGTGAGGTCATTACTTTGGAGGAGCTTTTGCCAAGAAGAAATGACTGGTGGAGGTCTGTTTGTCTCTGGCCTGTTCTACTGCTTTCCCAAACAATATGGTCATTGGCTGGTATAAACAGTGACTTTCTCATAGGGAACACAGGCCAGGTATAAAAGAGCACTCACAAACCCCGAGAAGATTCCTAAGTTCTTAGTGCCAGTGAATGCTTAAGATCAAACTGTTCCTAACTTACAATCACTGTCAAATGTTGCTATAAGGAGAGTCTGTGTTTCTTAAGTTCTCAGCACCAGCCTCAGTTTCCCCATTTAGACTACTCACTTCCTTTCTGTCTGACCTGCTTCCAAACTTGACTCATGCCACACTTTGGTTTTTATGCAACTCTTTCTACCCAGAATGCAGCGGAATGAATGGCAGTCGCCCAACCACTTGAGACTTGTTGTCCTAGGCTCTTGAATTAAAAGACAGAAAGTAGAGAAATAGTTCCTTTTAAATACAGACCCCTTCTAGGGAGTAGGGAATCTATTTTCTCCCATTGCATTGGATTCTGCTTAAGACTCAGGATGCAGGATGCTCTTTTGATGACAGACAGACAAGGTTGAAGAGAGGGACATACTAAGCAATGAGGAACAGCTGAGAGCTACAAAGATAGGGCTGTGCTCATGTATAAATAGAAATGTTGCTGCTACCCTGATGAATCAGACCAGATGTTTCTCTGATGTCTCTGTTTGGTCCTTTGGTTTATAAAAAAAAAAAAAAAGTATAATTTTGCTAAAATTATATGTGGGGCCAGAAATGTGGCATAAATGCTTTAAGCTTAAATAATATGTAAAAGAGTAAAATTACTTTACTTAGGAAACCTTTATCAACAAGAAAAACATCCATTTAGAGAAGCACAGAAAAGAGGAGGAAGGAAACAATCTGTTGATGGAGCTGACGAATTACGATTCAGATCTGAATTCCAAGTCTTCATCTGTCACTAAATGTGTGACCTTGGGCGAGCCAGGTCATTTTCCTGGGTCTAGGTGTATGTGTGTGTGTATATATATATATATATATATGTATATATATATATATATATGTATATATATATATTTGTTGTTTTGTTTGTTTGTTTTTATTGGAGTATAGTTGATTTACAATGCTGTGTCAGTTTCTGTTGTATAGCAAAGTGAACCAGCTATACACATACATATATCCACTTACTTTCAGAGTCTTTCCCCATATAGTCATTATGGAATTTGAGTAGAGATCCCTGTGCTATAAGGCAGCAGCTTATTAGCATCCATTTTATTATATACAGCAGTGTGTATATGTCAATCCCAATCTCCCAATTCATCCCTCCCCCTCTTTTCCCCACTGGAAACCACAAGACTATTCTCCATGTCTGTGACTCTATTTCTGTTGGTATATTTATTTTTTTAATGGGGGAGAAGCTGGGAGAGAATGGGGTTACATGGCGAAGGTTCATTAAATTAACTTTGTAAGTGTCTTTTGCAATCCCAGACATCTATGAACACAACCAGGTTTTCTTTTTCAGTTTAATTTCTTGTTTCCTGGCTTCTAGTTTCATTGAGGGGTTGGTATGTGAAAGACATTGTAGGGGATAAACATGACTTAACCCAAGGCCTCTGTCCTCAAGATGCTTATAACCTAATAGCAGATATTTGAGTTACACAAAAGACGATACCACAATATAAACTGTGATTGATTCCAGAAGGCAGAAATGAACAAATGCCATGGGAACTCAGAGGAGGCAGAGATCACTGCCAGCTTGGACGATAGGAAATAACTTGCTGGAGGAGGACATCAACATTTGATGGGGGAAGGGGTAGGGGCTTGAAGGTTGGTTGAGTATTTAGTAGGTGAAGATAGAGGAAAGGCCATTTCAGATATAAGAAACAAGAGGAGGCAAAGAGAAAGAGAAGTGCTGGATATATTTGGGGAACTTGAACCATTTGGGGTGGCTATCTGAGCATAGGCTACGAGTCAGGTAGCAGTGCTGGTTTGGGACCACATTGGGGAGGCCCTTTTAATCTCGGCAGAGTATGCATTTTACTTAGCAGGCAGCAGGGAGCTGTTTTTCTGAGTTTGGGTGTGACTTAGTCTGAATGGTGCTTTAGGATAATTCACCTACAGAAAAGTGTAGGATGAACTGGAAGCAGAAAGATCTCAGGGGAAAGAGAACAGCTAAAAGGCTAATGCATAATCCTGAGCTCACATGGTGTCAGTGGGAACAGAAAGTATTCCAAATGGGTTGGATTTATGGAAGCTATGGAGGGAGGAGGGGATTCAAAGTTAACTCCAGGTTTAAGAATCTACTAGTACTTCTAAAATAAAAAGGAAATTCAAGAAGAGAAGGGTGTTTGGGCAGGAGAGACCAGGAAATAATTCACTTTTCATGCAGCGTGTCTGAAGTACAAGGGAGCATGCATATCTTAGTGGAGGTGTTCAACATTTACACACTCCTGACTGGACCTCAGTATTATGGATGCAGCTGGAAATGGGTAACTTAGAGACAACATTCTCTAAGTGAAGGAGCTGAAATCCTCCAAGTGAAAAGATTACCAAGGAACTGGAGAGTGAGGCAGGAGGAAGATGGACAACAGAAGCTTGGGAAGTGTCTAAATTCTTTCATTTTGATGAACTGGGCATCGTCAGTGTTATAGAACATAATCAAGAGAGTGCCACATCGTTGTGTCCAAGGGGAAAGGAATATTGAAAGGGAGTGGCTGGTGAACCATAGTTGCGTAACTGCTTGGGGGATTAGGGCTTTAGAGCTATTGTCTAGATTGCCTAGAAGGAATTGGCTATAAGAAAAGAGTTAAGGGCGTTTGTGATGAGGGAGCCTCTTTGTGTGTGTGTGTTTTCTTTTTTTAAATTTATTTTTGGCTGTTCTGGGTCTTTGTTGCTGCGAGAGGGCTTTCTCTAGCTTCAGCAAGCAGGGGCTAATCTTCCTTGCAGAGCTCAGGCTCTGGGCACCTAGGTTTAGTAGTTGCAGCCTGAAGGCTCTAGAGTGCAGGCTTAGTAGCTGCTGTACCTGTGAGTTTAGCTGTTCCTTGGCATGTGGAATCTTTCTGGACCAGGGATCAAACCTGCGTCCCCTCCATTGGCAGGCATTCTTTCCCACTGTACCACCAGGGAAGTTGTGTGTTTTCCGACAGATGAACAGAGGAGAAAATTGGTCGTGTACCTGGTCCTCAGGTTGACAGTCAAGATTCCAAATCCTCATTTCTTCTTTATATTGATAATGTGTAATTAGAGGGGCTTCTTAGGTGGCTCAGCAGTAAAGAATTCAGCTGCCCATGCACGAGATTCAAGAGAGGCATATTTGATCCACAGGAAATGGCAACTCATACCAGTATTCTTGCCTGAAAAATCTCATGAACAGAGGAGCCTGGTGGGCTACAGTCCACAGGATCGCAAAGAGTCATATATAACTGAGTGACTGAGCATGCAGGCATTCAGAACCCAAGGCTTCTTTCTTTTGAAATCTCAGGTTATTGCCAGGCTTTGTTTTTCAGAGTATGATCAGGGGAACTTATTATTTTTTCTCCTCCACAGTTCCCCAGTTTTTTAGTTCCTTCTGGTTTTGAGTTTTGGGTTAGATTCTTAGAGTTGAATTCTATTGACAATAAATATGTAGATCACCTCTGAGAGCTTAGTGTCAGAGGCTCTAGAGGGAAAAAAAAGGAGAAGGGGGTAGGGCAGGCAGGGAAATGAGACTTTATTGTATTTCACACACAAAGGCCTGTTTGCAAACTACAATGTAAATTAAGACTTTAACAGCAGAGGATTTATCTTCATTTTAAAATCTGAGATTACACCAGGCAGATACCACTGGTATAAATTCAAGTAGGATTGACTGCCTCCCAGCAATGCAAATTAGTTTATCACTTTTGTTTGCTTTGATTTTTCTTCAATATTTTTAAGTGATAAAAATTTACAAAAGCCATGAAATATTTACTTTTGGCTCTACAACTGTTAGAACAATTCTACCTGCCAAAGAGGGGTTGTTGTTGTTCAGTGGCTAAGACGTGTCCCACTCTTGGCGACCCTGTGGACTGCAGCATGCCAGGCTTCCCTGTCCTTCACTATCTCAGAATTTGTTCAAACTCATGTCAACTGGGTTGGTGATGCCATCCAACCATCTGCCAAAGGTAGGGTGGTAGGGGGGTGGGGAACCCTGAAGGAATCCAGATCCATCAGTGAGGTAAAAAATTAAGAAGTTAGGGTTTTAATCTATGAACTAGCTATGTTACTTTAGGTAGGTTGCTTAATAGACGTCTATGCTTCAATTTTTTTCACTGGCGAAATGGTGATTTAAAAAAATACTGGTTCTGCTTTATCTCATACAATTATTTTTCAGGTTGTGAAAGTATTATCTCTTTAAGTTATAAACATTAGATAAATTCCAGGCATACTGTTACATAAGCAACTAGAGAACTACTGAAGCCAGTCGGGTGAGAATGGGGAAGTGAAGCAGGAACTGGGATTTGGGAAATCTGGATGTAGAAAGTAGGATTATTGGGGATTGGTAGAAAGCTTTTTCTTCCGCTCAAGAATGAATGATGCCAATTAGAGAGCAAGCTAGAAAGAGAAAAAAAAAATTGTGAATTTGCACACAGCACTTCTGATGCTGCTCTGAAATAACTGCTAGGGTAAATAAATTCCTTATATATTGACTAATAAAGAGGTGCTCAAATTTGTACATCTGATGCCCATTACTTCCTTGCTGTCTGACTTTAGTTACCATGACTTAAACAGCAATTTAATGTACCTAAAAATGCTCTAGTTCTGCTCCGTGCAGAATTTAGGCTCTAAATCTCTGGCTTCAACACTTTCTTTTGTCCACCCAAACACTAAGCTATCTCACACTAGGAAGTCTGAATATGGAGTCAGATAGTAAGAAATCAGAGTTCTAGATACTGGAAATGATCACTTCAATACATCACCAAGCCACATATCAACAAACTTAATCACAAAGGGTTCCAAGCTGAAGTAACCAGTTATCATTGAAGCTTTGCCAGCTAACATGACTGTTCCTCAGTTTTCTCATCTGTTAAGCAAGAAGCAGGATCAGATTCTCTCTAAGGTTACTTTCTGCTATGAAGCACTATTACTCTAAATAAGAGTTTGGAGAAAATGACAAAATGTGTCCTCATAGCTCATGATAAACCCAAACAATACAGAAATTGAAAATGTCTCCTTGTAGACCAGTCTTGTTGTGCTAAGTAGAGAAAACAGGGGGAAAACACAGAATAAAACCCTCCAAAAAGAGAAAACACACACACACACACACACACACACACACACTTGTGGAATCCTTGTTTGGCTTTACATAGCCATGTTCAAGAAACATTGCTGGAGATGCACTATGTGCAAGACGCTTTTAAGTTATTACTGTTCAGTTTTAAAATGATAATTATTACTTTTCCAGCCACTCTTAAAGCTGAATTGGTAAATAATATCACCTTGGGTGGGCATAAAATTAAACCCAAGGTCAAGGGAGACAGTCTACAAATAGACCAAAAATAAAACGCAAGAGATATCATTAGAAGATTTGGCCAAAAAAAAAAGCCAAGATATTGCACAAAGATCAAAGGCTAAAAAAGAGAAATATGCTTAGCTAATTCAGGGCTTTTGAGCATTTCATGTGCTAACGAGGCCCGTCCATCCATCCACACCACACTTCTGAGCCATGCTATTCTAAACCGATGACAAGTCCAGCTTTAGCGCGGACAGGGCGCAGAGCGCGGATCCCACACAATTCCACAATCCCAGACCCCGCTGCCAACTCTCCTCTCTGGGAAGGAAGGAAGCGTTTCCCTTAGGGTGACTGTAAAATAAAACAGCCTCTCCAATGTCTCCGTCCAATAAGAAAGAAACGCTGGTCCAAACAAATATAGACATAAATGCATACATACAAGGAAAGGGGTAGGAAGAGGGGGGAGAGGGGAAAGGGAAGTTCTTTTCCTTTCTTTTTAAATTTCCCGCATCACTTTTCCTCCCCGCCTCTCCACGCCGGCTCCACTTCAAGCAGCAACTGGTGAGACGGGGAGACAGGGAAACGCACTGTAAGGGCGGTCGGGGAGAGAGTATTTGGGAAGTAGGCGGAACCGGCTGGGTGAATAATTCGGTGTCCGATTTTTCCTGCCTTCGGCAGCAGTTCCTCCTCCGCTTCGTTATTCCACTGCACACGCGGCTGGGCCCTCGGCCCTCGATTGCTCCGGCCTATCACCCTGGGATGCCGCCTGCCGCCGCCACCGCCGCGGCTGCCGGGCTTGTGGGATCCGCGGCGGAGTCGGAGCCGGAGCCCCAGCCGCGGCGGGAGCCGTGTCCTGAGAGTTAGGGGGCGGGCCGGGTTCATTCCTGGGGAGGGTGCTGAAGACTGGCGGGCGAAAACCCGGGGCCACCGCCCTCCCCACAGGCTGAGGGAGTGGACACTCGGAGCCCCTGAGCGGCGGCGGCGGCGGCGGCGGGAGCCGGTCAAAGGGGGCGGCCCCTGGCGGCGACGCCCCCAGCCCAGCCCTGCCCTGCCCCGCTCCATCCCCAGCCCCGGCCCGATCGGCCCGCGGGAGACGTCGGCGGGGGCACAGAAAGGCGGCTCCGAGGGGGCCGGCGGGCGAGCCGCCTCTCCCGGGTCCTTTCACGTCCCTCTCGGGAGGGACCCACACCTGAGCCCGGACCCACCCCCCGCCCGGGGCCACGCTGGATCCGCCTCCCGGCCTGGGTCCCGCCCGCCGGCTGCAGGTGGGCTGCTGCGCCCGAGCCGCGGGCAGTGGGCGGCGGGGAAGGAGGTGAGCCGCGTCCGCGCCGGCTGCCGCTCGGGTCCGTGCCCCCGCTGCTGCGCTCTCCGCCTCCCCTTTCCGCAAGCAGGGCGCGGAGCCGCGCGCCCGCCCCGCCGCCGCCTTGTCCCTCCGGGGCACCATGGAGCTCTCCCTGTCGTCCGGAGGAGCCGCGGAGGCGCTGTCCTGGCCAGAGATGTTCCCGGGATTGGAGTCCGACTCGCCGCTCCCCACGGAGGAGCTGGACGCGGTTGTCCCGGTCAGTGGGGCCATGGCCGGTGGCATGTTGGATCGGATTCTTCTGGAGTCCGTGTGCCAGCAACAGAGCTGGGTCCGCGTGTACGGTAAGGACCTAAGGCCGTCTTAGAGGCTGATGTTTCTTATCTTTGCTCAGGCAGAAATGCATTCCCCAGGTCTCAGTCCCATCCATTCTCAGTCCCCATCCATCCTGGGTCCGTTTCCCACATCCCTTTTTGTTCTGGGGGTGCATTCCTGATAAGTTTCTCCAGACTTGCACTTGAGAGAGATGTGACTCAGTATGGTCTTTGGACCTTTTCAGGTTCCTGCAGTAAGTTTAAGGTGGAGTTGGGATATGAAGCCTTAATTTTCAGGTGGTTACTTCAAGGGAGGTGTCAGCCGATCTTCAAGAAGAAGACACCAGGAAATCAATCAGTCTTGAGCAAGGGAAGACTGCAAACCAAGATATTATGAAAAAGCTTAGTGGAGGTTAAGATAATAAAGTAAAAATCAAAAGTATTCATTTGAGAAGGGGAACAGTCTTACTTCTGTAACCTCTTTCTGAACCTTACTCTCCAAAGGCAAGCACTTAGTCCAAGGGGTGTGGATTGTTTCAGATTGCACTATTGTTTCTGGTGCTCTTTGTAAAGTGACTGGATTGCTACTCAGCAAGTTAAAAAGTGATGAACACACTAAAACTTTCCCTTTCTGCATTCCTAGTAACCACCTCTTTAATTAAAACTGAATGATGAGATTCTATAAGGGCAAGCCTTGTGGCAGCGTTTAAGCCATGCTGATTTTGAAAACCTGTAGCCCAAAGATTTATAGCCTGGCCTTCAGGACTGAGCTGTTGCTTTCCAAATCATTGAAACATCAAGGTGTTTATCACTTAGCTCACAGGGATATAAAAGACATTAGTTATGTGGCTGAGTATAAGATGGCAAGCTTGAAGCATCTGAAATCAACACAAGTTTAAGGTGTTATCCTGCAGTCATGTGCATCTAAGCATATAGTGATCAATTACTTTATGTGTTTCTGGCTTTTTTTTCCCCCCATCTTGAGCAGGTTATGTGTTTACTATTCAGGAGTGACGGTGACTTTGAAGTTGTCTTCCTGGATAGTTTAGTTGATTTCAAGACTTTGTCTATCACTATCAGAGAGATAGATCATAGAACTAGGAGTCCAGAGATACGAATTTTTGTCTCAGTTCTGCCGCTAAGTGTCTATGTGATTTGGAGCAGATCAGATCACTTTTTTGACCTCTTGATTCCTCATCTGTAAAATGAGTGGATTGGATTAAATAATCCCTTAATGGTCCTTGCAGTTCTAAAAATCCAGCAGTATTTATAGCCTTTTTTTAATGGATTTATGTATGCAGCACTTTGTATTTTGCTGGCTGTTTGTAAATGTTTCTTGATGTTGTTTTAGTTAGCTGAAAGAATTAAAGCAAAGAAGTGGGAGATGATGCAAGGTCATCCAGTTCATTCTCAGCAGATTAAAAACTTTAGTGGCTGATTTTTCATTCACCTGCTAGTCCTACTTAGCCGATGGTTTATAACAGGGTGGTGAAAATCTGAAGTTGAACTTGAATTAGAGTATATTGGAGGTTACAACTTTTTCCTCTCCTGTCCTATCTTTTCTTATATACTTCTTTTGCATATTGTTTTTTTGTATGAAGTTAGCCTTGTTACGGCAAGAATATGAATATATGACAATTCAGTAGTTCTGTCTGAGTTTTCTAGACCTAGTGTTAGCTACATACTTTGAATGTAACCCATAAAATGAATGTGCTTGTTTTTGTAGTCCATTCCTAGGCCTAGGTTTATGTGTGTATGTGTGTGTGTGTATGTATATATTGTTTCTTAAATATATGTGCTGTGCATATTTGCTCAGTTGTGTTTGACTGTTTGCGATCCCATGGACTGTAGCCTGCAAGAATACTAAGTGTTGCCATGCCCTCCTCCAGGGGATCTTCCCAACTCAGGGATTGAACCCAGGTCTCCTGCATTGCAGGCGGAATCTTTACCATCTGAGCCACCAGGGAAGCCCTCTTAAAAATATACATGTATATTCTCTCTCACAAACACATATTTAATGTATATAAAATTTCAGAGTTAATTTGCAGATTTTCTGCTGCATTGTAGCTTTTTTGTCTTCCCTATCAATTAGCCAGAAATAGTTTTTATTTACTATTTAGTACTGCCACTTTCCTTCCTCTAAGGCAGCTCTTAGAGGATACTACTTTATTGTCTTTCAGTTCAGTTCAGTTCAGTCGCTCAGTCGTGTCCCGACTCTTTGCGACCCCATGAACACGCCAGGCCTCCCTGTCCATCTTTAGTTTGATGTAAATATTCTAAAACTATCTTAATGACTCTTGACTTTTCTATATCCTTGGCTAGTTTTTAAGTTGCCTATTGTATAGCTCTTAGAAAAGCTTTGATGCAAAAATAATAGAATGTAGAAAATCAATTTGGAAAAGTTTGTTTTGATTTTCTTATTTGTTTAATCCTGATTGTTTTGGAACATCAAGGTTCTTGTACACAACTGGAAGAGACTTCGATGAATGTATTCAAATGCTTTTTAAAGAAATCCAGAAACTAGTGTAGAGTATGCAGCTGGAGATTGTGAACCTGGGTTTTCATTCTGGCTTTGCCACAAATTGTTGTCTAACTTTGGGCAAGTAATTTTAAGTCCGTGTGCTTAGGTTTCTACATAAAACGTGGAGTCTGGAGTAATTGGTATCTATGGTATATTTTAGCTTTAAAGTTCTCTGATTCTATGACCTGCCCTATTATTTTACCTACAACTTGGTCTCCCACTTCCAGCCTGACTTGAGGCCAGGCATCAAGCAAGCCTTTAATGCATTTAAATCATGACTGTCGGGTTTCTGGGGAGCACTTTTATCAAAAGGTCAATGAACTGAGTTTTGAAAGAAGGAATGTTGAGGGCAAATGTATATTTGTTTGGAATGTTTTCACAAGATAGGAAGGTGGGGATGGGGTTCTCAGATCCAGCTCATTCAGTTTTGAGACCTGACCTAAAATAGCCATGTGGGCTTTAAAGATAGGGTTTAAAGTAAAGAGCTGTATTAAGTGCTGTTGGCCTCTGGTTATGGCTCACATCCTCTGCAATATACTTATGTTTGAAATCAGTATGCAAACAGAAACAGAACTACCCCCTTCCCCTCAGATATCTTAACAGAAACTTTTATTTATTTATTTACACAAACTTTTAAAAACAATATTTTATTAGTTTACCTCACAAAATTTGAAGACTGGACACCATTTTGAGTTTGCTACTGATAGGTCTGGCTCTTTGGTAGATAATACTTACATCCAGGGTTTTGTGTGTTGTCACGAGTGGAAACTTTTTTGAAATATATATACGTGGATCTATATTTAGAACACAAACAAGTGCACATCTTTGAGACAGGACTAAGAGAAAATCATGCTATTCTTCATTTTCTTTTAGCTGTAAAATGTTCCATTTGTCTTCTACCACTGTTACTGTAAGTTGTGCCCATGCCCGTCAAGACTATAAAATTTTTGACACCAGAGAGTCTGTCTGTCTTGCTGATCTTTGTATTCCTGTCTTGCCACTCCCTTCATTGTCACAGTGTCCAGCAGATTGATGCCTCCCCCGTGGTAAGTCAGTGTCTGTCGAATGTTGATCCATCTGTCCTTTGACCATCCAGATCTCAACCTGACTGACTGTATGGGTGGTAGAGAAGCTTAAACAAAGGCATGCCACAAACAGCTAAATATGGATGCAGAATCCAAGAGCATCAAATGCAGAACATTTTTCAGATATTTATAGCCTCAAAGCGAAGTCAATTGGCTGAAAAAGCTCAGCAGCCCAGCAAAAGGAAACGGGAGCGGCGAAGCCAGCCTCACTGTCTGTGCTTTCTGGTAAACAATGAGGACGTTAAAATTAACTACTTTACCATGAGTGGATGATGAGTGAAGGACACTATTTGAGGGAAATTTAAGATATCGGTCTCTAGCTGTGGCGGCATTGGAGCTTTGCACCCATCAGTACAACAGGTCTGCAAGTGTATGCACAGCAGTGCTCTTTAATAACTAGAAGGGAAATACAATTATCATGATGAATTGATCACCAAGAAACCATACTGTTTTAATAGCATGGGCAGGACTTATCTAAAATATTCAGTTAATAAATAACATCAGCATTATTGTATACCATTAAGCTAATATATGGCTCATTGTTTCTTAATGACTGGTAGAGACCTCTTGGAAAGTTTCTAAAGACTGGTACAGTTTCAGCAAGCAGAAAAAAAGGGAATTAATCATGCTATATCAAATATCATACAGTTCTAGAATATGGCAATGAGAATTTGGTAAGAGTTTCTCAAACTGGATATGAGTTGGTAGGGATAGAAGTCCTACCTGTTTGTAGTAAATAATATTGTTTATGCTTCAGCAATTAAAGGATGGTGTTTTAATTTGGAAAGTATATTTTATTGCCTTTTTAGAGAATGTTTCTATATTTACTTAAAATGTTGCAGCCAGTAACAAGTCCAGGAAGTTGTTTTATTTTGGTGCAGTATGAATTAGTTGTGACTAACTCAACTGGCCTTACACAGCATGACCTTAGCATAATTCACTTTGAATATTCTTAGCAAATCACTCATTCTTACACATCTTAAATATGCACCCCATGACTCCTATTGTGTATTAACATGTAGATAAATGAAATTGCTCAGCCAAGACTAAAAGTTTTATGTGCTTTAGCTAATTGATTGCCAGAAGAAAATCAGTAAATATGTACTCAGTATATCCCCAAACATATTCATGTTACTTTAAGTGTTTTAATTTCCTCAAATGCGATTAATTGAGCTTTTACAAATCAGTATTAATGTTTTAGGAATCTTTAGGAATCATGGCACATCAAGGATGGCACATTGACTTTGAGTGTTGACACCTAAATTTCCTGTGATCTCCAATAGATTTTATGCACAGTAGTAGTAGACAGTTCTCCACTGAAGTTAAAACTTTCAAGAAGGCCTAGATATATAATGTTTATTTTAAATTATGTTGATTTCAAACAGACCCCCCTTTTGCCTTTGAGATACAATTTGTGTAGTCATTTAACTTCTGTGTTCTACGAATGTCACAGATGGTGGATAATTTCCTTTACAATATCTTAGTATTTTTCTGCCTTCTATCATGTTGGTTTATTGCTATTTCATTTTCTTTCTTTCTTTTTTTTAAAACTTATTTTGTGTCATGATATAGCCAGTTAACTAGTGTTGTGACAGTTTCAGGTGAACAGTGAAGGGGCTCAGCCGTACATAGACATGCATCCAGGCTGCCACATGACGTTGAGCAGGGTTCTGTGTGCTATACACTTGGTCCTTGATGGTTATCCATTTTTGCTATTTCATTTTCAAAGAACAAAAATATTCTTACAGAATAGAAACTGTACATCCACAATCTCTTTTCCAAAACCGTTTCAACTAGTGTTTCAGAATTCAAAACTTTTGATTTTAGAAAATATGGTATATATACAGTGACCTAAACCCCCTGGGGTATCTGGAGAAACTTAACAAGAATCAGTCATGTTAGTAGTCCTGCAATTAAATGAGTATTCACACCAAGTATGATACAAGACTATGCATAATATGATGTCATTGTAGGTCAGTTTACTGCTAGAGAAGTTATAAAAAAAAAGTGTTCACAGCTTTTTGGATTTAGGAATTGCTGGTATGGAATTGAGGATCTGTATACATTCTCTGAAGTAAATAAAATGAAATTCTAGAATGTTCTGTTTATCTGAGAATAGTTTAAACAAATATTTAATTTTCAAATTAAATACTTAATATTTAACAAATAAAGATTGCCTTTATCTTTTTTAGATAATCTTTTCAGATATATTAATATATTATATATATTAATATGATATATTAATATAATAATATTTTTCAGGTAATATGATTCAGTGCATGCCCCTTAAAAGATGATGTACAGTTATGTTGAATGGAATAATTTTTTTCTGATTTGCTAAGAAAAGAAAAGGGATTCACATGGCAAAATAGGCTTTACTGAGATTACTGAGGAAGTGGTGGCAAGGCAGTGGTTTGTAACACTTTGTTTCATTAGAAAGAAGCATGAGGTAAATTAAAGCAGAGGGTTTATGTAATTGTTTTTAGCAGTTGCCCTCTTCAGTAACACAAAGTGGTTTGATCACCTTTTGAGTAGGTGAACCACAAAAAAGCATTCAACTAATGACTGAGTTAATCCAGAAAAAATTCAGCTGTCTGCTTCCTTGTCCTGCCCCGTTGGAATCACTTTTAAGTAACTAGAGAGGTGTTCTGTCTTGTTAACCAGGAGGAGGAGTTTGAAGTGTGCTGAGGGCCCTACTGAAACCGCTTCACCTGCCCTTGGCAGTGGGATACCTGCTCTCTGATGGGTGTTTCTTCCCAAAAGCTATCAAGTGCTTCTCAAGACCTGTTGGTAGAGAACTCTTTACAAGTTTAATGTGGTTGGTTTTCTAGTGGGAAGGAAGCCATCAAGAAGTACATGATATGTAAATAGTAGGGGATAAAAGGACCTCCTGAGGCCCAGCTCAGGGGGGTTAGTGGGAATATAGTGGAAAAAAAAAAAAGAGGGAGAAGGAAAGAAAAATGGAGCCCTTGAGAGCATAAAAAAACTTCACTTGCTGTGCTGTTACATAGTAGTGATCATCTTATTGCTACCAGCAGGGTTCAGGTGTTAGGAGTCTGAGTTTTACCTTCCTTCACCCAGTGTTTAGTTACATTAATTAGTTGTGTGCGGTTGCTTTGCACTTAAGGATCCAGTTTAGAGACTGATTGCATTCTCATTTCCCCATAAGTTATCTTCAGCATGGCTCAAGTTGTGTTCACCTTGTGTCCTTTGCAGGTATTGTTGTTTAGTCGTTAAGTCGTGTCCGACTCTTTTGTGGCCCCATGGACTGTAGTCCATGGAATTCTCCAGGCCAGAATACTGGAATGGGTAGCCTATTCCTCTCCAGTGGATCTTCCCAACCTAGGGATCAAACTGGGATCTCCTGTATTGCAGGTAGATTCTTTACCAACTGAGCTATCAGGGAAACCCAGATAGCTGGGTCTAAGAGATTGGTAATACTTGCAGATATTCCTTGGGAGAGTGAAAATTTAGAAAGGAAAAATTTTAACATAAGGCACGAAAAACAAAATTCAGAATAGTGTAAAAAGTTAAAAAGTTGGTGGTCCTAAATATTTTTCTAAATAATCTTTATAAGTTTCCTCAGTAAGGGAACTGGCTCAGGAAATTTAGCTTATTCCCCAAATTGGAGACAAATTCCACAGTTTGTCAGGATTAGAACTCTTAACCTCAGATTCCTCAGCCTCCTGTTTTAGCTTCTAGATCGTACTGCTTTCCCTTAGGGAGATGACCTTTCAAAGCTGAAGGTCAGTGAGAAATACCAGATTGTTAGTTTCACAGTCTTTAAGGGAAGTGCTGGAAGTACCATTACCTAGGTAACAGAAAACAAAAATGGTCAAAACATCCACCAAGTAGGAGGTTAAGAATAATCTCTTAGTGGTGGATTTAGAGGTGGACTAGAGGCCAGATTAGGTCTCTTCCTAAATTCTTTATTCTGTGATTGGAGGGATGTTTTAAGGAAATTTGAATATTTCATTTATGATCCTTAGAACCCTGGATAATACCTGTAACTATATTATATCTTCCCTTTTAATTTCTAATCTCTCTGATTCATATCATTAAAAAGTTAATACTATTTTCCTAATTATGAATGTAATCCATGCTTAATGTAAATAATTGGAATTATAGGAAAAGATGAAGAAAATTAAAATCAGCTGTAATTCCACCTCTTAGAGATAATTCTTATTTTAATATTTTATTGTATTTTATTTCAGTCTTTTCTGTATGGATATACTCATTTGTGCATATTTGGTATCATTGCATCTATTTTGTATCACACTTTTTTCTAATCATGTATTTCCTTATGGCTTTGACAATGTTTAAAAATTTTCCAATATATTTCTGTTTTTAAATTTAATTTAAAAATAGGTAATACGTTTCCTACTTTCAAAATTCAAAAGGTATAAAAGGATATACCATGAGGCCTCTAACCCCTCCTCTTCACCCGTCACTTGGCATCTGGCAAGCAATCATTGTCCCCCCAACCCCACACACAATCAATAAATGTTTGAAATTTTTGGGTATCCTTCCATACCTGTCTCATGCATGTAGAAGTAGATATGCTCCGTCGGGTCCGACTCTTTGTGACGCTGTGGACTGTAGCGCACCAGGCTCCTCTGTCCATGGGATTTTCCAGGCAAGAATACTGGAGTGGGTTGCCATTTCCTTCTCCAGGGGATCTTCCTGACCCAGGGATCAAACCCATGTCCCTTTGTTCTCCTGCTTTGGCAAGCATATTCTTTACCACTGGTGGTATCTTGGAAGCCCCTAGAAGTAGATAGATAAAAGATTCTGCCAAGTGTAGGATCCAAGAAATTTAGGTTGAAAAAAAAATTCAGGGTCCAGAATTCCCTGTCTGTCCACTGGTTAGGACTCCGCTTTCACTGCCAGGGGTGTGGGTTCAGTCCCTGATTGGGAAGTCCCACAAGCTGCATGGTCAAAAAAGTTTTGTTTGTGTGTGTGTGTGTGAGGTTAATGAAATGGCTGGAATAGGCCCCCAAAGGAGGTTGATCTGGTGTTCTGGGGGGGTGATCTGAAGCTGGTTATTGTTAATTGTTTTGTATCTGAATTGATAGTATAGTTTTTACTCTTGTATGCTTTTTTTCCTCCTTTTTTTTTAAACAGAAATGATGACCCATTATAGGAATTGATCTACACTTTGTGTTATTCCTCCCTTGTATTTCTCCTTCACACATACTTATCACTGTATCTTGGATATATTTTCCTGTCCATTTGTAAAGTGGTTCCATATTGTTTTTATGACTGCTTGATGCATTGAAGAATCATCATTTAACCCTGAGTTTTGCTGGTACAGGTGATAGTATATAAATAATCTTGAAAATAAACCATTTTGCTTGTGTATATCTATAACAAAAATTCATGGAATTGCTGGGTCAGAGACATGTGTTTTCTAAAATTTTGGAAGATATTCCTAAATTGCTTTTCTTTGGTGTTGTACCTATTTATATTTCTCCACCAAAGTTTGGGGCTTCCCAGGTGGCTCAGACCGTAAAGAATCTGCTTGAAATGCAGGAGACCCAGGTTCGGTTCCTGGGTTGGAAAGATCCCCTGGAGAAGAAAATGGCAACCCACTCCAGTATTTTTGTCTGGAGAATTCCATGGACAGTGGAGCCTGGCGGGCTACAATTCATGGGATTGCAGAGTCAGACACTGCTAAGCTACTAATGCATCAATGTATGAGAGTGCCCATCTTCCTGTATAGTGAATTATCAAGTATTTTTTAATGCGACAATCTAAAAAGTAAAAAATAGTCATAGTTTTAAATTTTCAAATCTTACCTTAAATGTGATTGAGTATCATACAGAGTCATTTAAATATAGCCTTTTTTGTGACTGTACATATCTTTTGCCCCTTTTTATTGGGTTGTTGGATCCTTTAGTGATTTGCAGGGACTCTTAGTATGTTAAGAACCCTTTGTCTGCTGTGAGTTGATGGTATTTTAATTTGTGTTTTGTTTTTCTTTTTCTCTTTGAGGAAATTGTTCTTATACAGTTGAATATGTCAGTCTTTTATGGCCTTTTGGTTTTCTGTTAGAATGGCCTTTCCTATTCTGAAGTTCCAACTCTCCCATGGTTTGTCTAGTTCTTTTCTTTTTTTTTTTAAATCTTTGATCCATTTGGAATTCATCCTGGTATAAGGTATGAGATATGGATATCATTTCATTTTCAGAAAGATGATTTTTCAGTTATCCTAGCAACATTTATTGAATAATTCATGTTTTCCCCCACTGATTTAAGACATCTCCTTTATCCTTTACTAGATTGTCATATACAATTTAGTTTATTTCAAGATTTTCTACTGTGTTCTTTTGGTCTCTGTATATTCGTATGCCAGTGTCACACTGCTTTATTACTGAAGCTTCTTTGAAAATATAATTTGTTAATGACTGATTTAACATAACTTACCTAACCATTATCCTATTTTAAATATTAACATTTTTCAAAAATTTTTTGTTTACAGTCTACTGATTCTCTTTGTTTACAGATGTTTGAACTTCTGACTATTTCCTTAGGCCGAATTCCTAGAAGAGTATGTTTTTAAAGGCCTGAGACTTAGTGCCAAATTTGTGTGACCTTCCTAGAAAGCAGTTCCTCCCACAAATACATGAAAATATGGCTCAGAATTTTAAGTCCTACTTCTGTATTGCTGCATTCAACATATTGAAGTATGTTTGCCTAGATTTCCTGTAGTGAAATTCCCAGGTGGCTCAGAGGTAAAGAATCTGCCTGCCAATGTAGGAGACACAGGTTTGATCCCTAGGTTGGGAAGGTCCCCTGGAGAAGGACGTGGTAAGCACTCCAGTGTTTCTGCCTGGAGAATCCCATGGACAGAGAGGAGCCTGGTGGGCTGCATTGCATAGAGTTGCAGAGTTGGACACGACTGAGCATACAGGTGCATGTAGTGTCTTAAATGTTATTTAGCACATATTAAGTATGCTCAGAGTTCTAATAGCTTACCTTCAAAACTGAATTTTTTCTCAATGGTACTCCTTTTGATTAACGGCATATTTCCAAGTGAATGAGGGAAGCATGAATATGGAGTCAAAGCATACAGATTATTTTTACTGCCTTAAAAATCCTGTGTGTCCTGTTCATCTCTCCCTACCCACTAACTCCCAGCTCATGGCAACCACTGATGTTTTTACTGCCTCCATAGTTTCTCCTTTTCCAAAATGCTATTTAGTTGAAATCATACCCAAATTGTCTCTTATTCATTAGCTATTTTAGCATGTAATAGGAGCAAACTTAGAAAGGAACAGAGTAGTTTAACTTTTAATAGTCACGTAGAGCAGTTTAAGAATGAAATGTAGAATCCTGTATCCAGTTAATATTGTGGAAGTTTGTAGGAGATTTTGATTTAAATTTGGGCAGGATATGACATATAAGTATTTTCTTCCCTTGATTTCTGTAGGTTTAACAGTTACATTTTCGTTTGTTTACAAATTTCAGGCATATCTCTGAGTGAGAAAGCACAAGGCCTTTCTAGTGCACATTTCTGTTTTGTAATGGACCAGTGTTGCCCAGTGGATAGTGGTTAGCCTGATTCAAAGAACAGACCTTGAAAAAGATGCCCAGCGCTATCCAAAGACATGGTTCAAATCTAAAAAATGAGTGTACTTTTAGTATTTTCTGGCTTCATAAAGACTTCAGAGTAGTTTTCATCCTCATAGAAATGCTTTATTTGCTAATGTTTGAATCTTATTTGATAACATGGTAAAGAACAGTATCATATGTGGTGATTCCTATTGAAACAGAAAGACACTGTAGAGCAGTGGTCCCCAATCTTTTTGGCATCAGGGGCCAGTTTCGTGAAAGACAGTTTTTCCATGGACCTGGGATAGAGGAGGCAAGGGATGGTTTCAGGATGTTTCAAGCGCGCTACATTTATTGTGCACTTTATTCCTATGATTATTGCATCAGCTCCACCTCAGATCATCAGGCCTTAGATCCTGGAGGTTGGGGACCCCTGCTCTAGAGGATTTAATATAGCCATATGTCTTGCTGTTTTGCTCAGGTCAGAAAGTCCGAGGTCATTCTTTTTCAAGCACACCTTTAATCAGTTTGAGGATATTTTTAGGTATTTGCATTTTAGTTTTGTTTAGTGTACAACTTGATTGTTATGCTTGTATGCTAAGTCACATCAGTTGCCTCGAACTCTTTTGCGAACCCATTTGTTGTAGCCCGCCAGGTTCCTCTGTCCATGGTTTTCTCCAGGTAGGAATACTGGAGTGGGTTGCCATGCCCTCCTCCAGGGGATCTTCCTGACCTAGGGATCCAACATGCGTCTCTTAAGTCCCATGCATTGGTAGGTGGGTTCTTTACCACTAGTGCCCCCTGGGAAGTCCACCTGATTGTCATACCTTGAGAAATAGTTACATTGCTTTTTCATGCATTACTTTTTCATCTTTCCTTACCTGTAGCTTAACTGGCAATAGTAATGTTTTGCTTACATAACCAGCAATGTTATTCCATTTACCAGTGAGCACATTATAGAAAATGATATGTTTTTTCAATGTTGGATTTTTCCCTACAGTCTCAAAATACCCTGCATTTTTTTTCAATAAATTTATGAAACATGATCATTCTTTTCTCCATTTTATTGGGAAGTAATCATGTAAGGGTACTGATGTAAAGATTCTTGGTGAAGTTATATTAGAATGTGAATAAGACTGGAATGTGAGTTACAATCTAGTACATTTTGGGGATATTACCCTATTTCTATTATCCAAGTTCCTAAGTTGCTGCTTCCAGTTTAATATATTTGTGTTAAAATATGTCATGAGCTGTTTAAAGTAGCGTTTTTAGACTTTCCTAAGTACTCTTAGAATTTAGCAATATGTCTTATCCTACCTTCTGTGCCTCTTTTGGAACCACATAGGTAAGAATGGGTTTGAGTTCACTGGAGATCTGAAGGAATAAAAGTGAGGATGCTGGAGAGAGTAACCAATATGTTCTTTTGCACTAATTTTTTTTCTTTTATTGTGGTAAATATACATACCACATTTATTTTAATTATTTAAGCATGCAATTCAGTGATATTAAGTGCATTCACAATGTTACGTAACCTTCATTGTCTATACCTACTTTTGAGAAACTGCAACTTTTCCACAGCATTTTTACATTCCTACCAGCAATGTATAGGGTTCCAGTTTCTTTACCTCCTGGCACCCACTCTCGTTACTTTCTGTTCTCTTTTATTAAAGCCATCCTAGTCAGTGTGAAGTGATACCTCATCATGGTTTTGATCTTCATTTCCCTTATGATGGGTGATGCTGAACATCTTTTCATATGCTTTTTGGTTGTTTGTATATCTTGTTTTGAAAAATGTCTATTTACATCCTTCTTTTATATTAATTCTTAGACATATTCTTGTTTTTCATATTATCAGTAATAAGTGTTAATTATCCAATATAGTAATCTTAACTCTAATAACAGTGATAGTCATAGTCATGATTATAATGACAACAATAATGTAAAACTTCTGAATACTTACATGAGCCAGGTGCAGTTCTAGGTTCTTTTTGTCTATTTAATCTTTGTAGCTATCCTATGAAGTAAATGCTATTATTATCCGGATTTTATAGGTGAGGAATCAGAGACACAGAGACATAAAGGAACTTGGTCAAGGTTATGGAGCAAGTGGGCGGCTAGTATGAGATTGGAACTCAGGCAGTTCACTCTTGAGTCTGTTCTCTTCACTACTATATAATTTGGTTTCTCATAGATAAAAACTTTAAACTGTTATTATAAAAAGCACTCACTGTGATGTTTGTTAATTTGAACCTTGAACCTGTAGTTTACCTATGTGCTTTATACAGCACTGTAACTGTAAAATAATGACATTTGATGTGCTGGGTATGCTTTGGATGTCATAACTGAACATCTTTGTAGAGTTGTCCAAGTTTTATTGACTGTAGACAACATGAGAAAGCTGTTTGTGGTAAGTGGTGTGAATATTTCTACATATAAAAAAGTTTATACAAATTCTAATGGTGATCTAAATTTATGTATTTTTAGCAGTAATACAAAATATAAAAATAGGACTTTTTTTCCCTTTGAAAGCGTGCCTTTGTCAGCCTTTTATTTATGCTTGACCAAGCCAGTAAGAATACTGAAATTTAAGAGACCACACAGTCATAAGAACCATGAATTGTATTCATCTGGGGCATAGCTTTATTTATTCTAGGACTTACACTTCAAGTGCTTCTCCCTTTTGATATGAGAAATTCTGAAAAGAGAATCTACTTTTATAGAGCCAAGTAAACCCAAACATTGATCAGAGCTTGGCCATATAAGAGATATTTTCGGATATTTATAGAATTCCTGTGTTCTTTTTCAAAAACCAAGAACACTGGCCTCTTGTTGGGCCTGATTTGTGTTCATCTCAGCTCCTCTTAAACCTGGCTTTATGGTGCATATCCTTCGTAATTTAAAAATATCCTAAGGTTTGTATTTCAAGGACTCAGAAACTTAAAGCATGATTTAAACACAACATGCTGTGTGAATCAGTTATAAATTTAACTTTCCCTAGGTAGCACTAGTGGTAAAGAACCTGCCTGCCAGTGCAGGAGAAAAGAGACGCTGGTTCGATCTCTGGGTAGGAAAGATCCCCAGGAGGGGGGCATGACAACCCATTCTATTATTCTTGCCTGGTGAATCCCATGGACAGAGGAGCCTGGCAGGCTACAGTCGATGGGGTCACAAAGAGTCAAATACGACTGAAGTAACTTAGCACACATGCATGAATGAATTGCAGTTCTTAAAAATCTTTGATTCTTTGAGCTATGGGCAATATGGCAATGGGAAGTGAATTAAAATGTTACGTTCTGATCATATGTCTTAAAAAAATACATACATCTTAAAAAAACAGTTTGTCGTGTTTGACATACAGCAGACTTAAATAACCATGAAACCACCACCACAATCAAGAAGATGAACATCTAATTCTTCTAAAAAGTTTTCTTGCATCCGTTGATAATTCTTCTGTCCCATCCCTTCCACTCCATCACCAGACAACCACTAGTCTACTTTTTGCCTTTAAAAGTTAGTTTGGATTTTCAAAAATTTTATATAAATAAAATCATGTAATATGTACTTAACTTGTAATCTGATTTCTTTCATTTAGTACATTTTGAGATTCATCCATGTTGTTGCTTGTGTCAACAGTTAATTCCTTTGTTTAACCAAGTAGTATGCCACTGAGTGAATATTCCATGATTATTTATCAGTTTACCTAAACGTTTGGGTTGTTTCTAGTTTTTTGTCCATGACGAATAAAGGTTCTGTGAACATTTGCATGTAAATCTTCGTATAGACATATGCTTTTATTTCTCTTGGGCAACTACCTAAGAGTGGAATGACTGGGTCATGTGGTAGGTTTATGTTTAACATTTTAAGAAATTGCCAAACTGTTTTCCAAAGTGCTTGTATCATTTTACCACCTGCAGGGTATGACAGTTTCAGTTTCACTGCCTTACCAACACTTGGTATGATAAGTCTTTTTAATTTCAGTCCATGTAGGAGCTGTGTAGCCCTATTCAACATGATCTTAATTTGCATTTTTCTGATGATTAGTAATGTTGCATCTTTTCATATGCTTATCAGACATTCATCTATCTTCTTCAGTGAAATGTCAAATCAAATCTTTTGTCCAGTTTTAAATTGGTTTCGTCAGTGGACAACAAGGTCCTATTATATAGCACAGGGAACTATACTCAGTGTCCTGGGATAAATCATTAAGGAAAAGAATTTACAAAAGAATGTATTCATATGTATAACTGAGTCACCTTGCCATATAGCAGAAATTAACAAAACATTGTAAATCAGCTATACTTCATTAAATAAGTAAATTGGATTTGTCTTATTGAGTTATATGAGTTGTTTCTGTATTCTGGATTTTTTTTGTTTCTTTTAGTTGCAAAGTTGTGTCCAGCTCTTTTGCAACCCCAAGGCCTATAGCCCACCAGGTTCCCCTGTCCGTGGGATTTCTAGGCAAGAAAACTAATTGGTTGCCATGCTTTCCTCCCAGGGATCTTCCCAACCCAGGAATCAATGTGTCTCCTGCATTGGCAGGTGGATTCTTTACCAGTGAACCACCAGGGAAGCCCCCATATTCAGGATATAAATTATGTGATTTGCAGTTGCTTTTTCCCATTAAGAAACTGCCAAACTGTTTTCTTAAGTGCTTGTGACATACCTAATCATATTCTTTACACTGTCTTCAAAGAGTAGAAGTTCTTAATTTTGATGAATCTTTTCATTTTGTGAATTGTGCTTTTCATATCTTAATAAATTTTTATCTAATCGAAGGTTGCAAAGATTTTCCCTATGTTTTCTTCTAAAAGTTTTGTAATTTCAAATCTGTGATCCATTTTGATTTTGTTTTTGTGTATTTAGTCCAAAATAAGGATTGAAATTTTTTAAAAATATGAATATCTAATAGCTTCAGCACCATTTGTTAAACAGTCTGTTTTTTCCAGCACTCAAATGCTTTTGTACCTTTGTTGAAAATCAAATATACATGGGGGTCTGTATCTGGTCTTTGGTGTATTCTATCATTCTACTGTTTATCTCAACTCACAGAATACTGTTTTTGTTACTATGCTGCTGCTGCTGCTGCTAAGTCACATCAGTCGTGTCCGACTCTGTGTGACCCCATAGACAGCAGCCCACCAGGCTTCCCCGTCCCTGGGATTCTCCAGGCAAGAACACTGGAGTGGGTTGCCATTTCCTTCTCCAGTGCAGGAAAGTGAAAAATGAAAGTGAAGTTGCTCAGTCGTGTCCGACTCTTCGTGACCCCATGGACTGTAGCCTACCAGGCTCCTCCATCCATGAGATTTCCCAGGCAAGAGTACTGGAGTGGGTTGCCATTATTACTATAGATTTGTAATCAGTTTTGAGGTCAGGTACAAATTCTCTAACTTTGTTTTTCTCTTTTCAAAGTTATTTTAGCTCTTCTAGATCATTTCCATGTCCAAATGAATTTTAGACTCAGCTTGTCAATATTGCACAAAAAGCCTGTTGGGATTTTGATTGTGGTTGTGTTGAAACTACAGATCAGTTTGGGGAGAATTAATTTTTTAATAGTGTACATCTCTCTCTGTATTTTGTCTTTTAAAATTTCTCACTATAAAACTTTCAGTGTGCAGGTCTTATAGATCTTTTGTTTGATTTACTCGTAAGTATTTTACAATTTTCGATGATACTGTGGGTAGTATATTTTTAAAAATTTGTTTCTAATTTATTTCTAGTATATAGACTATAACAGATTCATTTTTTCATTTTTACCTTGTATGCTGCAACCTTGCTAAACTCACATGTTATTTCTAGTGGGTATTTTGCAGATTCTATTAGCTTTTCTATACAGAGGATTGTACATAATGTCTGCAAATAAAGACTTACTTCTTTTCTAGTCAGGATGCCTTTTATTTCTTTTTCTTGCCTGATTGCACTGGCTAGCACCTCCAGGTTAATGTTTAATGGAAGTGGTGAGAGCAGACCTCCTTGCCTCTCTTAGGGGGAAAGCTCTCAGTCTTTTGCTGTTTAATTGTGATCTAGCTTTAGGTTTGTTGGTGTTTTTGTAGATGCCCCCTATCAATTTTAAGATATTCCTTTCTATTCCTAGTTTCTTAATAGGATTTTTTTTACCCCCAATCAGGAATAGATGTCAGATGCATCTATTGAAGTGGTCACATAGGTTTTCTTTTTTAGTTTATTAATATTAATTCCATTGTTTTTTGGGAGGGCGGGGGGAACCATGTGGCTTGTGATATCTTAGTTCTCTAACCAGAGATTGAGTCTGAGCCACTGCAGTGAAAGTGCCACGTCCTAACCACTGGACTACCAGGGATTTTCCTAATTAGATTGATTTTTGAGTTTTAAACCAACTTGTCACACTTGCATAAAACCCTACTTGGTCTTGATGTTTTAGTATCTTTTTATATGTTGCTTGATTTGCTTCATTTTATTTGCTAAAATTATCTTAAAGAATTTTGGGGACTTCCCTGTCAGTCCAGGGATTAAGACTCTGTGCTTCCAATGCAGGGGGCCTGGATTGGATCCCTGATCCCTGGTGGGGAAATGAGGATCCTGCATGTTGTATGGTATGGCCAAAAAAAATCTGCATCTGTATTCATGGAGGAATATTGGTGTGTGGTTTTCTTGTGTTATTTCTCTGGCTTTGGTTTTAGAGTGTCCTCAGATCACAGTGCGATACTTCCCACTGTGTTTACTCTAAAGAAAGTAAACTGCTTGCCAGTGCAAGAGCCATAAGAGACGGGATTTGATCCTTGGGTTGGAAAGATCCCCTGGAGAGGGGCATGGTAACCTACTCCAGTATTCTTGCTTTTGGGGAATCCCATGGACGGGGAGCCTGGCGGGCTATAGTCCATACCGTCGCAAAGCACTGGGCATGACTGAAGTGACTTAGCATGCATGCACGATATCACAGTGTGCATTGTAAAGTATTTCTCTTTTAATTTTCTGGAAGAGTTTATATAGAATTGGTATTGTTTCTGCTTTGTGTGTTTGGTAGAATTCATCAGGTAAGCCATCTGTACCTGAAATTTTCTTTGTGGGAAAATTTTTCTCACTTCCAATTCAGCTTCTTTAATAAATATAAAATTTATGTTATTCATTTGTTTTTGATGGCCTATTGTTGTTTGTGTGTTTGAAGGATTGTGTCCTTTTTTCTTAAGTAGTTAAATTTATCAGCATAAAATTGTTTAGGATATTTCCTTATCTTTTTAATAACTTCAGAATCTAATGATGTTACTTCTGTTATTCCTGATATTGTAAATTTCTGTCTTCCCTATTTTACCCTCCATCAGTCTGGTAGGTTTAAGTTTATCAAATTTATTGGTCCAAGAATCAGCTTTTGGTTTCACCGTCTTTGTTCCTATATTTTTCTTCTTTGAAATTTTACTGATTTCTGTTATAATATTTATTATTTACTTTCTTTTATCTACTTTGGGTTTCATTTATTGTTTTGATATCCCTTTACTACTTTCTTAATATAGAAGCTGAGGCCGTTTATTTGCAACTTGTCTTCTTTCCTGATAAAGGCATTTCCGTGCTGTAAATGTTCCTCTAAATACTGCATTAGTTCTGCCTCGCAAATGTGCTGTGGCATGTTTCATTTAGTTCAAAATAATTTCTCATTTTTCCTTTGATGTTATCTTTGACTCATGGGCTTTATAGAGGTTTATATAGTTTGCAAATATTTGAGGATTTTCCAGATGTCTTTTTGTTACTAATTCCTAATTTGTGGTCAGGATATACTTTGTATGATTTGAATCCATTTAGATTTATTGAGACTTGCTTTATGACTCAGTATAGTGTGCACTTACTTGTTTTAAAAATGTGTGTTTTGCTATTGTGGAATGGAGTGTTTTATAAATATCTGTTAAGTCTAGTGGTTAATAGTGTTGTGCAAGTCTCTGTAAGATTCTTCTTGATTTGCTATCAGTTATTGACAGCTTTGTTGAAGTCTGGTTAATTGTGGATTTGTCTATTTTTCTCTAGTTCTATCAGGTTTTGCTTGTGTATTTTGAAGCTTTGTTATTAGGAACATAGACATTTAGGTTATGATGTCCTCCTGATGAAGACATAATATCATTATGTATTTTATCGTTAGGAAATAGTCCTCTTTATCACTAGTGATATTCTTTGTCCTGGAATCTGCTTTATCTTACTTTAATATAGCTACTCTAGCTTTTTTGTGACTTGTATTAGCATGGAATTTCTTTTTCCATCCTTTTATTAGTACTTTAAACTCACTTGTCCCTTTATAGTTAAAGTGGGTTTCTTTTAGGCAACATATAGTTAAGTCTTGATCTTTTATCCAGTCTTTCAGTTGGGTTATTTGGACTAATTACATTTAATGTGTTTATACTTAATTATTTATATTTAATATGATTGGTTGCATTTAAATTGGATGGGTGGGTTTAAATCTACTATAGATATCTTACTATTTGTTTTGTTTCTCATATCTGTTCCTTTCTCTCATTTTACTCTTTTAATGCTTTTTGAAGTAATTTTGTATTTTTTACGATTCTACTTTCTATTTTGTTTTACATTAGTGATTGCTTTATAGTTTATATATCTTTTAATCTATAATAGTCTAACTTCAAGTATTATTACACTACTTCATTTATAGTTAAGAACCTTATAACATTATACTTAATGATTTTAACTTTCTGGCTTTTGTGCTATTGTCATGCATTTTACTTCTACTTATAAACTCTACACAAATATTGTTTTTGCATCAAATAGTTGATTATATTTTAAAAAGATTTAAATAATACAGGAAAATATAAAAATTTTACTTGTTCCAGGCAGCAGGGTAATTCTGGTCCTTGTTAGTCCACCTTGATCAATAGAAATCGTCCCATATCTGGTTTGGCCCTGAGTGATAGCATGTCCTGGAGCAAATCAGCAGTTTTCTTCCTTCTGTGGTTTTAAATCTGGTGTTTTCATCTCTTCAGGGAGGTATGATATTGAGTTATTGAAGCTTGAACAAGTTGGATTTCTTTAGTGCCTTTTACTTATTTATTTTTTATTTTATTTTTTTAAGTCTTTATTGCATGTGTTACAATATTGCTTCCATTTCATGTTTTGGTCCTTTTTTCTTGTTTTTGGCTACTAGGCATGTGGGATCTTAGCTCTGCTACCAGGGATCGAACTCAAACCCCCTGCATTAGAAGGTGAAGTCTTAACCACTAGACCACCACCCTTTTACTTATTTAAAGTCAGTACTTCAACGAGGTCACTGTATCTCCATAGTGTCACCCATATAGCCATCTGACTCAGTACAATAAAAAGCCTTCATACACTACTTTTTAAATTCCTCCAAATGTGCCACAAACTGTTAATGGCATAAGCTGTGACTACAAATTTCACAGCACATCTCTTCCTGTAAATGGTGGAGTGGAAGTTGGGAATGTTTATTTGACCTGAATAAATCAACGAAATACTTTTTTCCTTTTCTGAAGGCACTGATTCTTGGCAAGCAAAGTCAATTTTTCTACGTTTAAACTAAACATCCAGTCTTTTTAAAAGTCAAAGTGAAAGTGAAGTCGCTCAGATGTGTCCGACTCTTTGCGACTCCATGGACTATAAGCCTACCAAGCTCCTCTGTCCGTGGGATTTTCCAGGCAAGAATACTGGAGTGGGTTGCCATTTCCTTCTCCAGGAGATCTTCCCAACCCAGGGATTGAACCCAGGTTCCCTGCATTGTAGGCAGACTCTTTACTGTCTGAGCCACATAACTAGCAGTCAATTAAGCTACTAAATCATGCTTACTAATAGGTTAAAAAGTTAAGGTATGATTTTTGCCAAGTAGACAATGGGAAGCACAAATCAGGGTGAGTTGGTGAAGGGCCTGCTTTTGGCATACAAGCTGCTTGTTGTGTAGGCATTACAGTGACGTCTATACTTGTTGGTTCACTCTAGATATTCTGAGTGAAAAGAGAACATATTGACTTAGGAACAAACATGTATGTTGGTGGATCTAACCTGAAGCAAAGTTATTTGTGAATCTTGTCCTAATGGTGCTTACAGTTTAGCCAGGGAGGTAACTGTTAATCAAATGCAAACTAAGTATAAAACTAAAATTCTCACAAATACTGTATAAGAAAGTACACAGTGCCCTAAAAGTATATAACTAACTGATCTAATTTAGTTTGAGAGAATAAAGAAGACTTTCTTAAGGCAATGACTAAGATCTGTGGGGTGAATAGGGGTTGACTAGGTGAAGGGAGTTAGGAGTAGGCAGATGTTCCAGATGAAGAGGATAATGTGTGAAGGTCCTGGTGTTAGTGAGCCTGGCAAATTTGAGGAATTCTGAATAAAGACTGGAGGGGCTGGATCACAAATATTTAGAGGATGCATGGTATAAGATGCGGCAAAGGAAGTAGCTATGTGTGCAGGATTTGGGTCTGGGTCAGTGCCTGCTCTATTTGCCTTAGGAAAGACCACTCTGACTTCAGTGTAGAAGATAGATTGGTTTGGAGCAGGGAGACCAGTCAGAAGGCTGTTGTTATAATTGGGGTGGGAGATGATGGTGATTCAGACTAGGAAGATGGTGATAGAGAAGAGAGAAGTGGATAGATTTGAGAGATATTTAGGAGGTTAAAATGGATAAGATTTGGTGAAGGATTAGATATGGGGCACTGAGATATGTGGGGAAGGGTGGGGAGATTTGAAAAGGGTAGGTTGTGGTTTAATTGTGAATAGATACTGGAGGGATGTTGGTACTATTTAACAAGATACAGCTGTTTGTTTTGTTGCTTGTTTTTGTTTTCCTAGTGAAATAGAAGCATTTTTTCTCCAGGGAGATGTATATTTTATTTAGGGATGTTTCAGAGTCCTCTTCATCATTTAGGACCTAGCACAAATATAACTTCTTCCCTGACATCTCTTTGCCCTTTCCCCCCATAGCTAGAAATAATTTTTCCCTTCTCTAAAGCTTCTGTTAAGCTGTTTACAGTTCTATTATGGAATCTTTCACCATCTAACTTGTTTTCTACTTACTTGTGTATGTTTAATTTCCTTTATTGAAAGCTGCTTATTGAATGGAAGATTTGTTCACTTTGATAGTCTCACAGCTAACAGTTTCTTTCCTATTCTTTAATGGATTTGATAGTCACAATTAACAGTAATATTTCTTTAATACTATGACCTTGTGAGGGTGTGGGTTCCATGAGGGAGTATACTACCTCAGTTAATTAAAGCTTTGTGTACATTAAGATATATATATACAAGAAGATTTCACTAGGGTAATAAAATGGTAGAAAGGTCTTTTATAATTTCAATTTTAGATCATTAGTCAATATTAAACATTACTTTTTTTAAAAAAGGGAACTACAGTTAAATATACTTTTGCTCAATTTTTAAAAATAAAATAGGTTATTGATTTAATTCATCAGTCTATGATTGATGAGCTAAGCATAGGCTTATAAAACACCTAACATTTGTGTAAGACTTAATAATTGTTCAGAACATACTCACACAAAATATGTCTCAATCTCATCCTGTAATAGTCTTATTAGATAAGTATTGTTCTAATTTTGCAGATCCATGCCATATTTTAAAGGATTCTTTTGAAGACCTTGGGATGAAGTTATTTTGTGTTTTCAAAAATCAAAATATTCCTTTTTACTTTCTCTAATAGATTGAACTGGAAGCTCTTTGAGTAGTAAAGTCACTGATAATATTATAAGTAGTAATCTTTTGGGTGACTTGGCCTGAATAGCTTTTTGGGCTATCATCTCAATCAAGTTCACATTCTAGGATGAACTCATCTCTAACCCATTCTGTTTAAGCATTTTGTGATGTTTTTATATTTTAGTTTAGAGAAAGCCCTTAAATGTGCCTCCCAAGTAACAAGTAAAGCTGCGTTTTAAAGTAGATTTACTTATATTAGAAAATAAATGTACCTTAAGGGAAGGATGCAGATAGCAAGATCTTATCAATAAAGCACAGTTAAGATTTGGAATATGATGATATGATT
Source organism: Capricornis sumatraensis (assembly GCF_032405125.1). NCBI lineage: Eukaryota > Metazoa > Chordata > Mammalia > Artiodactyla > Bovidae > Capricornis > Capricornis sumatraensis. Next base: position 66,792,745 of record NC_091082.1, read on the forward strand.
CTTTAACGTTGTTTTAGTGTATTAAAAGGAATCAGAGCAGCATCCCAGTAGCCTTCTTTCCCCCAGGTTTTCAAAAAATACCAATTTCATTGTACATTTTCTACTCTTTCCAGGTGAGTGTCATCAAACTTAGTGGTGATTTAGGTTTCTAAACTGATAGGTTTCTGAGACCTAACCGAACTCCTTTATGAAAATCAGTACAATATTTTCTTAACATACGATCATCTTCAGAGTTTTGTGAATAAATTTTTCTCTTTTTCCAGTTTCCTTTTAATGTTCCTTTTACAAAAAATTTGTTTCCTAAGGGATTAGAAACTTATATCTGTGTGTTGTCATTTAGTTGCTAAGTCATGTCTGACTCTGTGACCTCATGGACTATAGCCTGCCTGGCTCCTCTGTCCATGGGATTTCTCAGGCAGAAACACTAAAGTGGGTTGCCAGTTTCTTCTCCAGGAGATCTTCCAGACCCAGGGATTGAACTTGTGTCTTCTGAATTGCAGGTGAGTTCTTTACTGCTGAGCTACCAGGGAAGCCATATTTGTGTAGTTTTGGGTATGTATGACTTAACACTTTGCGTTCCTCATGGCAACTTTGTGAAATAGGGTTCTAAATGAAAAAACAGCCTGAAGGAAGTTGGGACTTGCTTAGAGACTTCAGTGTAGGTTTTTTTGCTGCTGTTGTTTTAGTTGTCAAGTTGTGCCGGGCTCTGTTATAACCCCATGGACTGTAGCCCACCGGGCTCCTCTGTCCATGAGATTTCCCTGACAAGATTACTGGAGTGGGTTGCCATTTCCTTCTTCAAGGGATTTTCCAACCCAGGGATCGAACCCATGTCTCCTGCTTGGCAGGCAGATTCTTTACCATTGAGCCACCTGAGAAGCCCTCAATGTATTAATAGCACTTCTTTCTAATAATAGAAATCAAGTAGTTCTTCTCTCTCTCTCATTACACTCTTTCCCCTCAAACCCTAGATCTCTCTGCCTTTTGTTTTTCTGCACATTGCTTAAAAGAAACAAAAAACAACAAGCAAAAAAAAAAAAAAAAAAAAAAACGGCATGCTTTTTTATCTTTGGCATTTTTCACTAAACTCAGTTCATTTTTGGTTTTAGTGTTTCTGATAATGTTTCTCATGTCTGGGTTCCTTTGGAAGTTTTTGGAGATAGATGTTCTTTAAAAGCTAAGCCTGGCTCTAGGACTGCCTTGTTTTTTACTTATGGTATTCTGTACCTTAAAGACAAAGGGCACCCTAAGTCTTCTCAAAGGAGCATGGAATCCTTGGAGCTGTCTCCTGTTGTTATTGCTGGGGAAAAAAAAAAAAAAAATCAGTGATTGAATGTGCCACCAGCCTGACTCATTAAATGTTCAAGTGAATGGGTTTGGAATGTTAGGTGAAATGTGGAAATGTTAGTGTGCTTTATTAGCAATTCTGTTTTTATATGGTATTAGAAAAGAGAGGCAAGTATGGGATTGTTCAGCTATTTTATAAAGCCAGTGCTTTTTGAAAAATGGAATATTTTGGGAGGCACGTTAACTCAAAAAGAAAAGGATGCTGTCTGCTTTAACTGTGCTAAAGTAAAAAATGGAGAACATGAAATTGACATGGCCATTTGCTTAAATAATATTTTCAGGTCTTCAGGAATGAAGACTGTAGTAGGAATGCAGTAAGAATGATTGGACGTTAAAACGACTTGAGAAGTCATTTATCTGTTTGCATCCTAGCATGTCATTTTAATGTGTATCCAGGAAGACAATGAATCAAAATGATTGATGTGTGAACTGACTGCACTATTTATTAGAAGCAAATAATTTTGGGGTACATGAAAAACCTTTAACAGGGAGCTAAGATTTTTATAACCAATAAAGGTTTATTTATTTTGGAGGATAAAATTATAGCTATGGTTAACTGTAGTTTTTGCATGAGGTAAAAATTGATGGTACAGATTGGTCAGATTTTATAGTCTGGCCATTCATCATAAAATGAATCTGGAATGTTTACTTTTCATTTCTTAGCTTACACACAACTCTGCTGGACCATTTAATTATATTTGAAATGTGTTTTTATTTTTAGATCTTAGTTGAATTGACCAGAGGCTGGTGGTAATAAATTTACGAAGTGTGGTATAGTCTGTGGATAGAGATTGCTAGAATTTCATTGCATTTACTGTGGTCCTGCATTCAACATGTCCTCTAGTGTTAGTAAAAATGAGTCTTTCTACAATCTACATAAATATCACTAGGACTGCTTCTTAAAAATGCACATCATTGGACCTTTCCTATCCACAGCTCCCACCAATCAAAATCTCTGGGAACTGTGCCTAGGATTTACATTTTAACAAGCACCAGGAAATTTGGAGGCATGTTAAAATTTGAGATCCCCTTTACAGATGATTACACACATTACATGTATTGTTCTTTCTGTTTAACATAGTTAAATTAGAAGATCTTTGAAGGCAGGTAAGAACAAGGATATGTATTTTCAGTTTAAGAATCAAAATATGCTGTATGCCTTAAGCTTATGCAGTGATGTATGTCAGTTGTTTCCCAATAAATCTGTGGGAAAATAAATTTTATTATCTAGGAGAGAAAAACAGATTTTTAGAGGTTTAAAATACAGCGAACATCTAATTACAGCATTAATTTATTTGTTTCTCCTGAGAATGCAGTGTGGACTTGAATTGTATATTTCAGCCCTTTAAACATCTAATGTTTGTTAAAGCAGGTAGAAAGTACCCTAAGGGTTCTAAAGGGTACATTTCATTTCCTGTTGCACTGAAGAAATATAGATAAGCTACACGTTGAACTTGCACTATGCTCGCTCACTCCTAGTGTTCTTTCACGTTAGTTTTTCTGAAACTCGCCTTGATTTAAAATATAAAAAGAGAAAGGATGGGGAAAAAACTTGGTTTCTTATTTAATATTGTATGAAATTTGTGTGATGTGTTTATCTTTGTTAGTAGTTTCAACTTTTTTTCCTCGAAAGTAAATATCCAGAACCCCAGAAAATACTCCCAAGGCATTTCCCTGGCCCTCAATGGCCTTGGGCATAAAGTTTGAAAATCACTGGGAGTTAAGGTGGTTAATATTTATTAAGTTATGAGAGGCGAGAGAAGAAGGGAGAGTCTGAAGTACTGTCAAAGCTGTTCAGTCCTTAGAGCAGTTGTTCTCAACCCGAGGCAGCTCTGCCCTCCTGCCAAACATGTTTGGCCATGTCTGGAGACAATTTTGGCTGTCACGTCTGGGGTGGAGGGAGGGGGTTCCTTGTTTTAGTAGGTGGAGGGCAGGGTACTGCTGAACGTTCTTCAGTACACAGGATGGCCCCCTACCACACAGAACCATCCTGCCTCTAACATCAGTAGTGTCTTAGTTTGAGAAGCCCTGTCTTAATCAAACCAGCTTTCTCAAATATGACTTGGTTTATAGACCATATTCTAAAATATAACTTGGTTTACAGACCATATCCTCCGTCAGTAAGAGTTCAATGGACAAGAGGCCAATTTTTTTTTTCTTTTGTAAATGAGTAGCTGGGTAAATTGTCGTGCTGTTGCTGTTGGGTTACTCTTTCATTAGGGTGTTTATTTGGCAGATATTTTGATTAAACCGTAGTTTTCTTTCAACAGTTTTATCAAAGTCCTTACTAAGAAAATGTTATTTACATTGTGTGTGATAGCCTGTTAGATGTGCACAGTATGAAATGACAACAGCTTCTTTTTTAAAATCTCCCTTCCCCATGTGGAGGGTGTTTCGCTTTTATTTTATAACCAGTTTTTATCAGACAGTTTGGCTTCTTTTAAAAAGAAATTTAAATCATGTTTATTGAAGTCAGTTGTCTTTTTTAAAGTGGAAATATTTCTAGTTGTAGAATCTCCATAAACATGTTTGTATTAATGCACCAGCATTTTAATCCAGTAATTAAGGAACTTCTATAAAGAGAGAAAAAAAAAAAAAACTTGAGTTTAGAATGTTGTGTTTCAGTATTTGAGAAATGATCTCCTACCCTTCTTAAGTCCCAACAGCCAGTCACGGGAACAGCTTGCACGAGTTGATTGTTGTTGTTCAGTGTCTAAGTCGTTTCCGACTTTGCGACCACATAGACCGCAACACTCCAAGCTCCTCTGTCCTCCGGTATCTCCCAGAGTTTGCTCAAATTCATGTCCATTGAGTCAGAGATGCTATATAACCATCTCATCCTCTGCTGCCCCTTTCTCCTTTTGCCTTCAATCTTTTCCAGCATCAGGGTATTTTCCAAAGAGTCGGCTCTTTGCATCAGGTGGCCAAAGTAATGGAGGGTCAGCTTCAGCATCAGTCCTTCCAATGAATATTCAGAGTTGATTTCCTTTAGGATTGACTGATTTGAACTCCTTACAGTCCAAGGAACTCTCAAAAGTCTTCTGGAGTTGATGCTTTAACATTAGCCAGAAAAAGTACACTAAGGAAGTTCTGGTCACCCAAAACGCTTCTTTCAGCTTTATTCCCTCTGTAGTGGATATGTTGTATTTTACCCTATTCCTGTGGCATTATATATTTAATAGGTGTACAGGGAAGCCTGACGTGCTGCAGTCCACGGGGTCACAAAGAGTCGGACACGACTGAGTCACTGAACAACACCACCACATTTCAGATCCTTTTTGCTTTTTATTTGAGGAAGAATTGAAGTATCTGATTGTTGAACATTGTTGGAACTATCTATCTGTCTATCTATATTTTTTTGCTTGTGCCAGTCAGCTTCCAGGATCTTAGTTTCCCAACCAGGAATTGAGCCCGGACCACGGCAGTGGAAGCACTAGGTCCTGTCCACTGGCCTGCCAGGGAATTCCATGTTGGAACTATATTCTTATTACCTTATTTTAAAGTTTTCCCCAAGATTTTTTTCATAAGGCAGTTGGGATGGTATCTCTTCATTTGCAGCATAGAATGTATACTTACTAATTGGGTAAATTAGAAACCTACTAACTCGGAAAGAAATTTTTCACAAAAGGGCAGAAATGTAGTACTTCAACACTTTCTGTGGATGTAGAAAACAAGAGCTGTTAATTTCACTCAGTTTTATGGCCAGTTACAGTGACTAACACAGGTTTTACCTAATGTATATTGTTATATTTCAGCATGGGAGTGGTAGAAAATAATTGTATTAAGTAGAAGCACAGGGTGTTTGTAAACAGTAACTTTCCATGCGAGGGAAAGCATGACCACCCTACTTTATGTGATACTTGGTAATTCTGTCTATAGGAGAGTGCTTTTGAGTTTGCACTAGGGAGAGACTGCCACACTGCCAAAACAGCTGTGCCTGGTTACTATGATTTGTAAGATAAGTTCCCAAAGAACTATTTGTGTTATGATAGGCCATTTTTCAATTTATTGCTTACCCTTTGGTTATTTCTAGTGTATTGCCTTGATGAAGTCAGCCCTTGTCTTTAGAAATAAAATGCAAATTTGAAGGACAATGTTAGAAACATGGCTTTTACTTCTGACCTATTTGAGTAAAGTAGGCTTCTCCAGAGAATAGAAGAGGTTGGCAGAGAGTGAGATGGTTGGATAACATCACTGACAAAATGAACATGAACTTAGGCAGACTTAGGGAGATAGTGAGGGACAGGGAGGCCTGGTGTGCTGCACTCCATGGGGTCTCAAAGAGACACGACTTAGCGACTGACTAACAACTACAGGCTTCCCTGGTGACTGAGTGGTAAACAATGCAGGAGACATAGGTTTGATCCCTGGGTCAGGAAGATCCCCTGGAAAAGGAATTGGCAACCCACTCCAATATTCTTGCCTGGGAAATCCCATGGACAGAGGAGCCTGGTGGGCTACAGTCCCTGGGGTCACAAAAGAGTTGGACATGACTTAGTTACTGAACAACAACAACAATAGTACAAAATTACTCTAGTCTTACAAATTGAATACTTATTTAGGTTGCTTATTATGGCAGTAGGAGTGTTTAAGTTGATCATAGTACTCTGGGCTTTTGTTGTTTACTCAGTTATAATTTACATACAATGAATTTTACCCCTTTTATGGGTGCAATTCTGTGAACTTAGATAAGTAGAGACAGTCAAGTAAACGCCCATCTGTAGTCTAGAGTGAATGTTTCCATCACCCCGAAGGTAGCCTTGTCTCGCTTACCGTCAGTCTCCTTTCCCACTTCTAGTTCTTGGCAACTACTGATCTTTCTAACTGTATCCTGTTGCTTTTTTCAGAATGCTATATAAATGGAATCATAGAGTATTTCTGGTTTCTTTAACTTACCATGATTCTTTTCAGAGTCTTCCGTTTTTAAGTTTTAAATTTTTTAATGAGTCAGTATTTCATTCCTTTTCATTGCCAAGTAGTATTCTATTACATGAATGTGCCACAGTTTATTTGTTCATTTGCAAGTTGATGGATATTTTGCTTTCAGTTTCGGCAGCTATGCATAAACTGCTCTATTCATTGGCATGCAGGTTTTTGTCTGGGTGTATGTTTTTTATTTCTCCTGGGTAAGTATCTAGGAATATTTGAACACTGGGTCATATGGTAAGAGTATGTTTAACTTTATAAGAACTTGCTGTACTGTTTTCTAAGGGACTGTTCTCTCTCTAAATTGATTGCTCAGTCAGTCGACATACATACAAATAGTGGTAAGCTACTGATAAAATGGATTGTTTTAACCATTTTTAGATGATAAGCTTCAGTGCATTAAGTACATTCCCATTATTGTGCAGTCATCACCACGCTTCATCTCCGTAATTTTTTCATCTTGTTAAACTGAAACTCTGTACCCATTGTATAATAATTGCCCATTTTTACTCCCCTTAACCCTGGCAACCACAATTCTACTTTATTTCTATGAGTTTAACTATTCTAGGCACTTCTTATAAGTGGGATCATAAAATATTTGTCCTTTTGTGACTGTTTATTTGATTTATCATAATGTCTTCAAGGTTCATTCATATTATAGCGTGTGTTACAGTGTGTTTCCTTTGTAAAACTGAATAATATTCCAGTGTATTATATACCACATTTTGTTTATCCATTCATCTATCAATGGGCACTTGGGATACTTCCACTTTTGGCTTTTGTGAATAATGCTGGGACATTGGTATACAAATATCTGTTTGAGTCTCTGCACTCGGTTTATTTAGGCATCTTTGTACCTTCTCAAAAGTAGAATTGCATCGTATATTAATCCTGTATTTACTTTTTTGAGGAACCACCGTACTGTTTTCCGCAGTGGCTGTGACATTTTATATTCTCACAGAAATATACAAGGCTTCACATCCTTGCCAACACTTGTTACTTCTGTCTTCCTTTCCTTTGATAATAATATTCTAATGGGAGTGAAGTGGCATCTCATTGTGGCTTTAATATCACAAGTTGTGTTTCTTTTGTTACATTGTGAAAAATGTCTCTAAAAGTATTTTGTTTTGCTTTTAAAATTAAGAACTTATATTATTTTTCAGAAAAATAACAGTAAGCTTTCCTGTATTCTGATAATGTACGTGATATTCTAACCAGCTTAAAATTGGATTGTCCTCGATTTCCTGCTCTCTCATACTCATAGCTGGGACTGTCAAACTGAAAAATCTGTTCTGTGCTTTAGGAGTTGTTTTTTAACCTACTCCTCAGAGCTTCCCAGCATACACATTTTCATCCTTTTCACAGTTAGTATTGACTTACTCACTGGTTTTAAAAAGCTGTAATTCCGGTTCTATTACCAATCAAATGATTTTTTTTTTTCTCACATCTCTCCCACCCCTAGTACAAAGTTTTGATACGACTAGTCTTTCTATGCAAACTTTCTATTAATTTCAGTTCCTAATAACTATATTGTCTTATGAGTTGGAGCCATAAAGATGATGGGTTAGATCAAATTTAGTGTCCCTACTAGCAAAAAATATAGCATATTTAAAATGATCTATCTTAGAAGTTTGCTATTAAAAACTATGTATGAAAAATAGTCTAGCACTAGATTGAAAAGTAGGGATATATGATGCTACGTTTTAGACTAATTGAGCAAAATACGTTAAACAATTAAAGAAGGTGTTCTTGAACTGTGGAGACTATATTGTTCATAAATTATATAGCAGTGAATTAGAAAAATTGTGTTGCTGCTAATACAGTTGTACTTTTTTTTGTTGTTGTTGCCAATTGGCAGATACTTGAACATCTACTAAAGAAGAAAAGCTTGGTGCTAGGTACTTTAGAGGGTTTTGTTGTTGTTCAGTCACAAAGTCGTGTCTGACTCTGTGACCCCGTGGACTGCAGCCTGCCAGGCTCCTCTGTCCATGGGGTTTCCCAGACAAGAATATTGGAGTGGGGATCTTCCCAATCCAGGGATCAAACCCACGTCTCCTGCATTGGCAGATAGATTCTTTACCACTGAGCCACCATGGAAGCCCATAGTGGGTGCAGGCAGGTAATTATAATAATTGATATTTTATGATGCTTACCAAATGGTAGACACTTCTTTTGTGTGTGTATGCTTAATTGCTCAGTTGTGTATGATTCTTTGCAACCCTGTGGAATGTAACTCGCCAGACAGCTCTGTCCATGGGATGTTCCAGGCGAAGAAGACTGGAGTGAGTTGCCATTTCCTACTCCAGGGGATATCCTGACCCAGGAATTGAACCTGCATCTCTTGCATCTCCTGCATTTGCAGGCAGATTCTTTACCACTGCGCCACCCGGGAGGCCCAGGCACCTTTTTAGGCACTCAGAATTTATTGCTTATATAATTTTTACAACAGCTATATGCTGTTATGCTCCCTTTGCAGATGAGAAATCTGAGGCATAGGGAAGGTAAATATCTTGGTCAAGGTCACAAAAGCTGATGATAGAGCTTGGATTTGAGCCGGGATGGTATGGTTCCAGAGTCTGTGCTCTCAACCTGTAGTGTATACCAGAAAGTAAAAAACATGGTTTTTGCCCTCAAATGACCTATCATCTTCCTTGCTGGCTCACACAGTTAAGGATCTGCCTGCAGTGCAGGAGACCTGGGTTCAATCCCTGGGTCAGGAAGATCCTCCAGAGATGGGAATGGCAACCCACTCCACTATTCTTGCCTGGAGAATTCCATGGACAGAGGAGCCTGGTGGGCTACATTCAGTGGGGTCGCAAAGAGTTGAACACAACTAAGTGACTAACACTTTTCACTTTTTCAGCCTGTAGTCTAGTTGAGGTAACATGTATCAAACACACACAAAGATATACAGTATATATACATATATATATGTATTTTATACAGTATATATTTTTATAGGGTATACACTGTAAATAAAGGCAATAAATAGAAAGATGGGTCCAGTTAGTTGACTAGATTGGCATACCAAGCAGAATCAGAATTCTCATCTCTGGAAATATTGTTGCATAATACTATGGAGAGCTGCGAGGGGCTATCCACTGTGTATATGCACTCTGGATAAGATGGGAAGAAACACCATTCTTTCAGGTAGTACTTTTTTTGTTTGTTCTTTAAAAAAGTGGTTTTGGCCATGCATATGTAGTCATATTGAACAGTTTATTATTAACATTCCTTCACTTTTGGAGTCTCTTAAATTAAAAGGTGTAAAATCTTCAGAGTAAGGATGTTGAAAGACCAAGCTGCCTTTTCAAGGGATTTCTACTTGCACTACCCTTTGAAAGTCATTCTTCTTAATGCGTGGGAGAAGATGGGGAAAGGGAAGAAAAGAAGGGGATAGTTGCATTTATCCAATCCCCATAAGTGACCTTCGTTAGATGGGGAAAGGGAAGAAGAGAAGGGGACAGCTGCATTTATCCAGTCCCCATAAGTGACCTTTGTTAGATGTGTTTTAATACTTCCGGTCTGTGTCATGCATTACACAGCATGCTGTCATGTGCGGTCGGCCCCTTCATGACTCTGAGTAAATCTGACTCAGTGATTGAGGCCTGGCCTCAAGGGAAGCAAACATCCACTTAGGGCAACTAGGAGATTAAGACTGGATTTCATTCTTTTGGCCCTTCCTTGTATAGCTTCTTTTGCCCTCAGTCACATTTTGTGACCCGAAGATTAAATTCTTAGATTGATTCTCCTCTTCTTTTATTAATTTTATTATTCCCCAAATGTGTCACAGACAGGAGGACAGAGTGGTTTGAAGACAAGAGACTTAACAAAGGTTTTTGTTTGTAAAAGAACTTTCTTTTTAGCAATCACTATTACCCAGTCCTTAATGACAGTGTATTCAAGTATAAGTTCAACATTTTCTTTTGACTTTGAATTATTCTTGAGTTTTAGTGAGATATGTAGCCTCTTAAAAATTAGGCTGTGGGAAAAAAATACTTTCTGTTCTGAAATGAAAGCATTTAAAATCATAAGAAAGTTTAGTCCCCTTTTTCCTGTGGAAATAATAAAAACAGCATTAACTTTTATTCTTTGTGTCATTGATACTGCTTTCTCTGATTTTTGAAATTTCAAGGATAGATTATCTGGGGAGAACACATCTTTTTGGAACTTAGTTTAGGATATATACATACCTAAAGGAAATTTAAGACAAGAAAGAAGTGGAATGAGAGTTTTACTTCTAATGTTGTTACTTCTATGCTAGAGATAAATTCTTATAGTGGTAATCTTTGCATAAAAAGGCTTTCAGTATATTTGTTTTTCTTTTTTCAATATTTATTCTTAAATCCAAACTTTTGTTGCTGTTCTTTGAGCTAGCCTATAGGCATGTTTCTCCTTCAGTTTCTGATCAGGGGAATTGTACATAACTTCAGTTGAATTCTGATATTGTTGCTTTGTTCCTAAAGAATAGAAATTTGCAATGAATAAATGACTGGTAGAAAAGAGGGCCAGAGACCAGTACCTCTCTACCCTACTTACTAAAGTGTATAAAAAATTGGAAAGGAACAAAGGGTCGCCTTTGTGGCTCTGTTATGGAAAGCTGGAGAAAACCTATGTGAAAATGTCTGTTTTCTTCAGAAGACATTTTATGGAACAAAATTGAAAGGAATTTTATTTTAGAAAGATAACCTAGTTCAGTTTTCATTTTTATATAATGTTTATCAGCATGGGCCTTCTGACCCTGATGCAGTGTTCTTTCTGTGTCATTTGTTGGGTGTTTAGGATCTCTTTGGTGACTTACCGAATCTCTCTTGTTGAAAAACCTCAGAATTAAAAAAAATTGACCCGTATAGAAAATGCATATTGCATTTTAGAAATGAAGTACCTGTCAGTTTTGTTACTTGGAAGTCAGATAAACTAGAGTTCCAATCCTGGTTCAGCACTTTATTAATTGAATAACAGGTTACTCTCCATGTGTCTAATGTTCCTGGGCTGTGATAATTTAAATCTAATTTATTGTAAGGATTATGTGAATTACTCAGTGTCTCATATTGTTAGCATTATAACAGAAAGAAGAGACTCATTTTATGTGGTTTGAAACATACTACACTCTACAGTTTTTTTGTATATTATTTTTGGTAAGTAGCTTGATCGATGTGTAATTTTGCTTACCATAAAATTCACTTATTGTAATTGTACGATTCACTGATTTTTAGTAAATTTATACAGCTGTGCAACCATCAATTCGGTCCAATTTTAGAACAATTCCATTACTCCCCACAAAATTCCCTTATGTCTGTTTGTAGTTAATTCCTGCTCCCATCCCTAGACAACCACTAATCTACTTTCTGACTAGCTAAATTTCCTTTTATGGACATTTCATATGAATGGAATCAAATAATATGTGGTTGGTTTCTTTCACTCACCATAAATATTTTCAAAGTTCACGTGTTTTAGCTTGAATAAGTATCTCATTTCATTTTATGGCTGAATAATATTCCACTGTACTGCTATATCACACATAGTTTATTTGTTCATTCATTGATGGGCATTTGTGTTGTTGCTACTTTTTGGCTGTCATGAATAAAACTGGTGTGAATATTCATGTACTAGTTGTTGTTATGTTTTCATTGAAGGGATGGGTCATTCAATAACCCTGTGTTATTTCCTTTTGAGGAAATGCCAGACTGCTTTCTAAAGCACCTGCACCATTCTGCATTTCTACCCACAATGTATGAGGCTTTCAATTTTTCCATATCCTCCGCAACACTTATTTTCTGTGTGTGTGTGTGTGTCTGTTTTTAGTATAGCTATCCCAGTAGGTGTGAAGTGGTATCTCACTGTGGTTTGAATTTGCATTTTCCTGATTAGCAGTGATATTGAATACCTTTTAATTTGTGTATTTTCCTGATTAGCAGTGATGTTGAATGCCTATTAGACATTCCTATATCTTTTTTTAGTGAAATGTTTTTTTAGTATCTTTTTTAATGAAATGTTAATTCATATCTTTGGCCCATTTAAAAATTGAGCTGTTTATCTTGTTGGGTTCTATAAATTATTGATCTATTCAGAATACAAAGTTTTTTTTAAGGATATGTGATTTTAAGATATTTTCTCCTAGTTTATGGCTTGTCTTTTTATTTCTTATGAGTCTTTTGAAATGCAGAGTTTTTAATTTTGGTGAATTTTAGCTTTTCAATTTTTTAATTTTATGAATTAGGCTTTTGGTATCATATATAAGGGGCTTCCCTGGTGAGTCAGATGGGCAAAAATCTGCTTGCAATGCAGGAGACTTGGGTTCAGTCACTGGGTTGGAAAGATTCCCTGGAGAAGGGAATGGCTGGCTGCCCAATCCAGTATTCTTGCCTGGAGAATTCCATGGACAGAGGAGCCTGGTGGGCTACAGTCCATGAGGTTGCAAAAGAGTCAGACATAACTTAGTGACTAAGCAATAACAATCATATGTAAGAACTCTGCGGAGCTAAGGTCATAATGATGATATGTGGTTCTTCTAGAAATTTTGTAGTTTTAGCTCTTGGGTTTAGGTCTGTGAACAATTTTCAACTTTATTTTTATGTGTGGTATGAGATGAGAGTCTATATATTCATTTTTTCCATGATATTCAATTATTCTGTCACTGTTTAAAAAAACTACCCTTTCCTTGTCACATTTTAACATCTTTGTTAAAATACAATTGACTATAAGATAAGACCATTAGTAAATTTTTGATATGTTGTACATACATTGAAGCATTTTTTATATAAGCACAGTAAGTTAGAATAATTAAAATATTAAGGCTATGACCATTTACCTAATTGAAGAAGGAAAATCTTTGTTTCAAATATAGAAATGGTCTTTTCCATATTATTCCAAATTCATCAGGGCAATTTGTAAAAGAAGTATAACACATTTTAAATTATGGCTGCATTAAACTTGATTTGCTTAAAAGATCAATCTGTATCTTTTTTCTACTTTTTTCTGGGCCTCTGGCTACTGACTTCTACCCAAATTTCAGTATCAGTAATATATCATTGCTAATTGACAGATCATACAACTTTCAGAGGATATTAAGAAAAATGCTTAATTTTCTTTTCTGTTTTATGGTAAGTTGCTCTTAAATATTCCTCTGAGTCACACTTATTATTTTGGCTTACAAAAGAACATTTTTATTTTCATAAAAATATTATGTAACCTTAACTATATTACTTCTGTGTATGAGAGTTAATTTATTCTTTTTTTGTTATATTTTATACAGGTTAAATTTTGAATACTACCTTGACCTCAGGGTACACTGACTTAAATACTTTATCATATAGGAAATATAAAGAAGCCGTATGTCATTTCCAGGATATCTGATTTATTCCAGTTTTTGGGTGTTACCTTAAGGGATAAATCTGAAAGCTAAAGATATTTTTCTTTACCTTGTGTCCGACTCTTTGTGACCCCATGGTCTGTAGCCTACCAGGCTCCTTCGCCCATGGAATTTTCAAGGCAAGAATACTGGAGTGGGTTGCCATTTCCTTCTCCAGGAGATATTCCCAACCCAGGGATCGAACCCGGGTCTCCCACATTGTAGACAGAGGCTTTACCTACCGTCTGAGCCACCAAGGAAGTCAGCAGATATAATCAAATACTAACCTTGATCTTCTAACTTTGCTTTTCCCGTTGTATATTCCTTTCTTTCATTTTCCTTCCTCTTTCCTTTTTTTATACTTAAAAATATAAAACATTTGTAATTTCATTTTGTTCAGTTATGAGATGGATTTGTATAATTTCCAGAATATTAGACTATAACCCTCTGAATGCCAAGATCCTCTCAATGGCAAGCTTCTTGGATGGAAATATTCAGATTCATTTTCTTGCCTTCTTAGAAAGTAAACATCAAACTTAATTTAACATTCTCATTTATTTAACCATTTCAGAGTGGTGAAATAATGGTGTTTTTCAGAAACTTGGCATTAAGCTGAACATAGATATCAATTATCTTAGTTTCTCATCAGGCCACAAATTAAGTGTTAGTATCTTTAGACTGAGGATTAGTTGAATTAATCCTAGGGCAGTAAAATAATTTTAGCTTGCCAGTCACATGAGTTGAGTGGCAGAATGCTATTATAAATTCTCGGCAGTCTGACCACAGAGTATGAACTCTTAATCCCTAGGCGGCATTACCTTTACATCTTTCTAAAAGTCGGCAATTACATGGTACTAGAATGCTCTCAATAAGACTATTTATTCCTTTATCAAAATCCCAATTTGGCTATTCCTTTTTTTTTTTGAGTGTGCATATCTACCTTTCTGGTTTTTGTTTCCTCGTTTTATGGCTTCTTCTTTTTCGTTTGATATTTTACTATTATCAGTGTACATAGTTGTTTCTATTCCTCTTATTTTTTTTTCTAATCTTCCATAGGCTTGACAATCAGATAAACAATCTTGTTAATGTTTTTTAATCTAAAAAGTAGCTCATAAGGGAGGATAATATAAATTACTAGATAAATTATCTTCAGGTATGCAAGGTGTTACAACAGTGAGATGATATGTGGGACACTGAAGAATTTTTCCAGAAGGATCAAATACTTTATTTTTGTATTTAAACGTAACTTATATGTTTTGTTCCAGTTATCTTAGTGCTATGACATGGCTTGTATAGGTGTATTCACTTCAAGTTATATGAAACATATGCAAGCAAGCAAATATGTTTATTGAAATTGTCAGTTCTGGGAGTAAATAAATAGTAGGTCTTTTTAATAGCAAACCAAATCCACAAATACTTATTTTCTGTTATATGTTTGGTGCTGGGTAGGACGCAAATAAGTAAGGATAGGCTTCACCCTTCAGAAGGAAACAAAATACAAATTTGTGAAAATTAAGTAACTTCCAATTTTATAGATGTGCAAGAAACTGATACATCATTTTGATACATCACTGATGTGTCCATTAGCTCTGGTAATAGAACTAAAGTCTGGATGTGGGAGAATATAATTTTTGGTTTTCTAAAATTTTTGCTATGGTTGTTTTATTTTCACAATGTCAGTAAGTGCTAAAAAAAAACAAAAGAGAGAGAGAAAGAAAGTAAACATCAATAAGGGAATGGCAGCCCAATCCAGTATTCTTACCTGGGAAATCCATGATAGAGGAGCCTGACGAGCTACAGTCTGCGGGGTCACCAAGCGTTGGGCATGACTGAGCGACTAACACATACACACAAATGACAATAACTTTAAGTAACAGTACAATACTGTGGTAGACGCTGTTCTCAAGAAATGAACAGACAAATTGATGAATGATAGCTGTTTCAGTAGGCAAGAAATCTTTCTGGATATTTGTCTTGGAGATGGAATTTGAACAGCAGGATGGGTTTATCCTTGAGATTTGGAGGATATATAACTATACAGTTGTAACTATAACTGTATGATTTGTACATCTTTTATGTTGCTTTCATTCAGCTTTTGCAACTTGGAGATTTAGATGATACAGGAGTTTGATTGGGTCAAGGAAGTGAGATCCATGAGTTAAGAGTACAGTTTGGTTATGTGCTGTTGCTCAGTGCCCCTTCATGGATCACGGTTTTGTCGTGACGAAGGGGCTTGTGTAACTCAGTGAAGCTAATGACACATGCCGTGCAGGGCCACTCAGAATGGACAGGTCATAGGGAAGAGTTCTGACAAAATGTGGAGGACAGAGGAGGTTGGCATGTTGCTGTCCATAGGGTCACAAAGAGTAGGACATGACTTAGGGGCTAAACAACAACAACAGATTGCTTAATGCTTTGTCCGCCGTCATCTTTCTTTTACCGTATCTGTTCTCTTCCTCTGCTTACTTCTAAGCCCTTCATAAACTTGCCTGAAGAAATAGCTTCAGTTTTATGTGTTTTGCTTTCTTTCTTTTTTTGGCGATTGTGGGAAGCATTCTAAGTTCTAAATGGCATGAAACGAACTGCCTGTCATCTGCCTTTCCATTCTATCAGCCATGTGTAAACCTGCCAATTCTATGAAAAGTAGGACAGACTTGAATGTGGCATGTGTGCAAGAAGGGTATTTACCTTTCTCACACTTTAAAGTGCTACCAGGAAACAGCTCCCTATTGTTGACCATTTGTTTTTTTGTTTTTTGTTATTTTTGCAGGAGGTTGGGGGGCATGTTGATGGGAGCGCTAGTAATTTAAGTTACTCTATAACTTACAGTCTAACAAAACTTTGAAAATTTATCTTACATGTAGTTAGGTACTTTAATATATTAGAGTTTCTGTAAGAATTTTGGGTGGAGCTTGTGCCCTCTTCCCTATGGGTGGAGCTCTGACCTGCTCCATATGAAAGCCTTTTCACGGGACTCATGTGAAAGTGTTAGTCGATCAGTTGTGTCTAACTATTTGTGACCCTATGGACTGTATAGCTCACCAGGCTTCTCTGTCGATGGACTTCTCCAGGCAAGAATGCTGGAGTGGGCTGCCATACCCTTCTCCGGGGGATCTTCCTGACCTGGGGATCGGACCTAGGTCTTCTGCATTGTGGGCATATTCTTTACCATGTGAATCACCAGGGAAGCCCACCTGTGAAAGAGAGAGTAGGAAGAATCCCTTTGAGGTTTAGATAAATCATACTAGTTAGAAATTCCTGGGAGAGCCTGAGTGCTAGGTCTGATAAAGCCTCTTTCTTACTGTACTCAATATCTAAAGGGCATTTCATTTATTTTCAGATAATTATGTCCTATATCAGTAATCCTCAAATTAGGGAGAATTGTGACAGGATCATGTGGGAGGATCTTTTCTAAATAAATAGCTGCCTCGCTCCCCAATATTCTGATGAATATTGGGAGAGGAAAAAGGTTACCAGTTTAAAACAATAATGAACATTTATTATCTCAGTTTTGTGGGCCAGAAATTCAGGAGCCAGTGAGCAGGGTTGTTCTGGCTCAGGGTATTGGAACACTGTAGTCAAGATCTCACTGGGACTGGAATCTTTTGAAAGTGTGTTTGGGGCAGGAGGATGGCTCACTCCTGTGACTGTTGTTAGGAGACTGCACTTCCTTGCTGGCTGTTGACAGGAAGCCTCAGTCGCAGTGGACCTCTTTGTAGAGCTGTTTGCATTTTCCCAGGACAGGGCTGCTAGTTGCCCTGAGTGATTCAAGTGAGGGAGCAAGGAGGAAGCTGCAGTGCCTTTGGCAATGTAGTTTTAAAAATCATATACTGTCACTTCTGCCTTATTCTTTTCTTTAGATGGGAGTCCTTAAGTCAACTTACCCTCAAGGGGAGGAGAATTAGACTTTGTATTTTAATGGGAGAAACATTAAAGAATGGGTGGGCATATTTTTAATCTAACATAGGGTATATAAATGGGCTTTATTGATGGCTCAGACTGTAAAGAATCCGCCTGCAATGTGGGAGACCAGAGTTCAATCTTTGGGTCAGGAAAACCTCTTGGAGAAGGAAATGAGTACCCACTCCGGTATTTTTGCCTGGAGAATCCCAGGGACAGAGGAGCCTGGTGGGCTATAGTTAATGGGTTCGCAAAGAAGGGTATATAAAAGAAATTGGTTTCTTTTTTCTAATACCTGGCATTTAAAAAATACTTTGAGTTCTTCTGTTGCAAAGTATTGTGGACATATATAGCTTAAGGCTTCTGCCCTTAAAGGACTTTGTAATCCTTGTTGGGAAAGTTAAGCATTTACGTAACTAACAAGAAACTAAGATAAAATATATCTGCAGAGTACTTGTGAGTTTTTTCAAATTCGCTTTGCGTCATCTTGTTTCAATTTGTTAACTTTAATTGAAGAATGTTAAAAGATCTTCTCTGAATTAAAGCAACAACAACAGAAATCTACTATTCCTGTGCTAGTTGAACCCTTTAGTATAAACTCAGACATCTAGGTAATTCATTTGCTTGATTTACCTATTATACCAAATGTGTAAAATATAGAAGAGAAATAGCAACATTTTAAATATATCTTACGAACTCTTTGAATCTTAGGGGAAATAGCCATTGTTCCTTTAATGATCCTAGTTAGTTAAGTGCTAATATAAAAGAAAACAGATACCAAATGAGAGTTCTGAATAGGTTTAATTATCCAGACTGTTATAGATATTTATGTAAACTATGATCCTTTTTGTAGCTTTGTGTTTAATTAAACATTTCCTCCTAGTAAGACAGTTTCTCTTTCAACAGAAAGGCAATACAGTACAGCAGAAAGATGGTGGGTTTGGGATTAGATTAAATTTGGGCTTGAATATTTGTTATATATTACCTATGTGACCTTGGACCAGCTATTTAATCTGTTGAGTCTGTTTCCTCGTCTGTAAGAATAGTACCAATCTCTTGAGGTTTACTCTGAAGATTAAGTGGAAATCATGTAAAGCACTGCCCAGTGTTTCTTGGATTCTCAGTACATCTTAGTTACCTTCATTTTTATTCCTCTCCCTTAAAGAATGAAAATAAGGCAATCAGGAAAAGTTTCCTTGAAGAGATGTATTTAAACTGAGACCTAAAGATTCCTCCCTCTCCAGGCAGTGAGGGTAACCTGTGCAAAGCAATAGGTACAGACCTTGACAGTTTAGAGAGCTGATCAAAGGCTTTGTGTCTGCACAGAGGTGTGGATAAGGTTGGAGAGGCTGGTAGGAGCCAAATCAAAGCTCTTTGAGGTTGGGGCAAGCACTTATTTGTGTTTAATTCTGAGCATAGAGGAAGCCATTGGAGAGTCTAAATCCACAAGGGCTGCAGCTCTGATTTCCCAAATTTTAAGGCAATAGGCTGACATTAATCCCAAAAGAGGATTTTAGTTTCTTCTACTATTCATAATCTGAGAATCTAATGTTTATTACTTGATTTCAAGATTTCTTTTCTTTTTTTTCAAAATCCAGTGAATAAAGGAGATCTGTAGATCTGTGGTCCTTTCTCAGCAAGAACTTGAAAATAACTGCAGGAACTGAGACAGACTCACCCCCTGATCTCTGCCCTGTTTCTGAATTGAAGTTGTTTTTTTCCTCTGTCCTGTTTCTTCTAATTACTGCATTTTAAAGAAAGTTAGGACTTGGGCATTTGCAGTAAGTTCTGCTGTCTCCCTCTGTTGTTTTTCTGTGGAGTGTTGCACAGTTTTACTGTCGGCTAAGCAGATTATCTGGAACACTTCAAAGGCACATATACTCCCATCCATTTTTTCTCTTCATACTAACGACATTTTGTTGCGATGCATCTGGGATATTTGGTAGGTTATAATATTGGTGATTAATTTATTAACCTCTGTTTACGTTGATGTGAAGAGCAACTCATTGGAAAAGACCCTGATGCTGGGACAGATTGAAGGTGGAGGAGAAGGGGACGATAGAGTTTGAGATAGTTGGATGGCATCACCAACTCAATGGATATGAGTTTGAGTAAACTCCGCGAGTTGGTGATGGACAGGAAGGCCTGGCATGCTGCAGTCCATGGGGTTGCAAAGAGTCGGACACAACTGAGTGATTGAACTGAACTGAACTAGCAACCGAACAACAACAACAACTTTGAAAGGAATGTTTGGGAATTTTATTTCACAGAATGCAAAATCTTGTCAGTGCTTTTAGGAAGAGTCAGCCATAGATGCTGACTGATGCTTTCTAATCACCTATTTTGACTTTCAGAATAGTCAGCAGCAGAGTTAAAAGGATTTTTTGAAATGATTTGTTTGTGACCAAAACATCATGGCATTGTACTTTTGATGAGTCAGTTAAAGCTATACCAGATACTTGCTTTTTAAACTAAGTAAAGATAATGTGTCTGTAAAAGGTACCATTTTTTCCCCATCACTTCTCCTCTTTTGGATTGCCAAAGATGCTGTGAAAACAGAGATGCTCTCCCTTCTCTCCCACTCTGCGCTTGCCAGAGCGTGCGGGAGAGGAGCCGGATGTTTTTTTTTCCTGCCTTCTGTTAGCTGTGGAGAAGGAAGAGGAAGAAAATGACTAATATTTAATGGATCTTTTGCATGTTAGGTAATACTTAATTATCTTATCTTATTTAATCCTTATAAACATTTTTATAACACAGGTGATACTCTCCAGAAACTGAAGTTAAGAGCTTGAGTAACTTGCCCATGGTCACACATCTGTTAACTGATGCAGGATTTGAACAGGTCTGTCTAATTCTGAAGCCATGTCTCTCCTTCCTTCTTTCCCGTTCTGTCCTTCCTTCCTTCCCTCCCCGCCCCTTTCCCTTCATCCTCTTATCTTCTTTCTTTTCTTCTCCTTCCTTGCTTCTTCCTTTCTCTTCTGTTTCCTTTCCTTTCTTTCCCTTCCTTTAAAAAGTAAAAAGCACTTTTATTAGTCCATCTAGTCAAGACTGTGGTTTTTCCAGTGGTCATGTATGGATGTGAGAGTTGGACTGTGAAGAAAGCTGAGCACCAAAGAATTGATGCTTCTGAGCTGTGGTGTTGGAGAAGACTCTTGAGAGTCCCTTGGACTGCAAGGAGATCCAACCAGTCCATTCTGAAAGAGATCAGCCCTAGGATTTCTTTGGAAGGAATGATACTAAAGCTGAAACTCCAGTACTTTGGCCACCTCATGCGAAGAGTTGACTCATTGGAAAAGACTCTGATGCTGGGAGGGATTGGGGGCAGGAGGAAAAGGGGATGGCAGAGGATGAGATGGCTGGATGGGATCACTGACTCGATGGACATGAGTCTGAGTGAACTCCGGGAGTTGGTGATGGACAGGGAGGCCTGGCGTGCTGCGATTCATGGGGTCGCAGAGAGTCGGACACGACTGAGCGACTGAACTGAACTGAACTGAGTCCAGATTTGTTGTTGAAAATGATAAAATGTATGCATCCTTTATATTTTACTTAAATATTTAGATTAAAAAAAAAAGTTAAATTCCCACCATTTAGAGTGTACCATTGTCTGAACACTTAGTCTTACTTTGCCTGTTTTTCCCAGCTCTCTACCTTTCAGCATATTTTCATCTCTTTTAGTGAGACGGTTAATACCAGAGTTTTCTTTACAATTGACTTTCCAAACCAGTATCAGTCTAATATATGCATTGCATCTACTTGTTATGTCCTTTAAGCAAGTTTTCAAATGCAGTCCCAAAGAGTAAAGTCATTGGCAAGATTTAATTGCGAGGACATTTACATATTAGCTCCTAAAACTGGTTAGTATAAATTTTCTGTCATTTTTATGTTTTTCACAAGTTTTCCACATGAATGACAAAGTTAAAATTAAGGTTAAATATTTTTAGATATGTCAGTTAAGCATTCATATTACTGTAGGAATAGAAAAATGGTGATTGATGTCTGCATTTGTCTACACAGGGAGAGAATCTGTTTGGAATCTAAAAATCTTTGGGCCAACTTTATGAGACACGAGAATAGTAATTGATAACCAATCTAAACTCAGGAGCTAGTTCTCAAATTCCTTGACATTGTCAGATGAACCAATTCCTCTGTTCTTGCGCATGGCTGTCAAAATGGTGGTTCTTTTTATACCTTATATGGCTCTATCTTGGCTTCATCAGGTGGCGTAATGGTAAAGAATCCACCTGCAATGCAGGAGGTGTGGCTTTGATCTCTGGGTTAGGAAAATGCCCTGGAGGAGTAAATTGCAACCCACTCCAGTATTCTTGCCTGGAGAGTCCCATGGACAGAGCCTGCCGGGCTATAGTCAATGGGGTCACAGAGAGTCGGACGTGACTGAGCACAGATGTACTATGGATCTATCTCGGCTGTGAAAGCTTTTTAAAAAATACTTTTTCAGAATAGTGACATGAATTAGAACTGACTTTATCATGCATGTTCTCTCTGTAATGTATCGCAGACATCTCTCTCTGTGTTGGTCTCTTTTCAGAATGGAAAGTTGTGGTCACATAACCCTGAGCATATAGCAGGACCTTTTTATTCCATAGTTCACTCATCTCTAGATAGAATTCAAATATCCTGTTTCCTTTGATTCTGAACTGCAAATTTTTTTTTTTCATATTCTAAGCGCTCTGAAATTGGGATACATGTTTATGATTGCTGTATCTTACTGTTAGCCATATGAAAATAGAGATGAAGTTATTTGAAAATCTTTTGTTGATACCTTCATGACAACTAGCCACATTTAAGAGTTTTGATGATCGTACTTACCTCAAAGGGTTCTTTTGACTATGAAATTAGTATATATATATATATGTATATATATAAAGCACTTACATAGTAGTTATACATGTTAGCTCTTTTTAATATCTGCTAGAAAGATAACAATTGTGGTTGGCTGCTTTATTTTTAATTTTAAGATTATATAATACCTTTTCTCTGTGGAACACAAAGTGCTTTCCACCAAACATTTTGAAAAAGAAAACTGAGTTCCTTAATATTAAAAATACATAATACATACAAAGGAGGGAAGATTACTGAGCTCTTGAATTTTCTAATCTAGCTCCTATCATTATTTCATTCTTCTTTCTGATTACGGATTTGTTACAGCTTATATATAAAATATTCTTTAGTTTTTACCAAATTGGAAAGTTGCCTCTGATATTAGGGGAGAAAACAAGGAAGTTGTTTCTTTTCATATGTACTGTACTGTTCACTAAGTGACATGGACTATATGCCGTCTTAGGTAGGTGGAGATTACTCAGTTGCGTCGCTTTGTGACCCCATGGACTGTATAGCCCACCAGGTTCCTCTGTCCATGGAATTTTCCAGACAAGAATACTTGAGAGGGTTGCCATTTCCTATTCCAGGGATTTTCCTGACCCAGGGCCCGAAGCCACTTCTCCTGTGTCTCCTGCAGTGGCAGGCAGATTCTTTAACACTGTGTCACCTGAGAAGGCCATATTGCCATATAAAGTTATCAGTTATCATAATTTTTTTTTTTACTGTAGATTTTTCCAGGGTGATTTCCTTTGTGGTAAATTAAGGTAGATGCCTTGTTACCTTTCATGGGAATAGTATCTACACAGATTCAGCTGTTTCATGATAAAACCATGGAAGGGTGCATTTTACTGAGCTCTTCTGTTTCAAGCACTCTTCTGTGTGAGCACTTTACAAGTGCACTTATATTTACTTTGCTATTCATAACATTTTCCTTTTTACATACACCGTATGTAAAGTTGATATTTTTACCTCAATTTTACAATGCTGAGAGAGGTTGAAGAGCTTGTCCTCTTAGTAGATACAAGGATTTGAACCCTGTTCTACATTATTCTAAAATCTCTGAAAGCTGATTAAAATTTAAAACTGAAATAGCTAGATCCTTTCTTTTTAGATTAGACCAGTGATTCTGAACATTTTCTTCCTTGTATCTCCTACCATTTGCAACTCCCACCTCCTAATCTTAAAAAACAAACAAAACCCCTTTATTTTATAGAGCAGTTTTAGGTTTATAGGAAACTTGTGCAGAGTACAAAGATCTCACACCACCCAGATCTCTCCCCCGACCCCAGCCCCCAACACAGGCACAGTTTCTTCTGCCTTTAGTGTGGTGCATTTGTTATAGTTGATGAGCCAGTATTGATATATTGTTAGTAACGAAAGTCCCTAGTTTAGGTTAGGTTTCATCCTCTGTGTTACACAGTTGTGTGGTGTTGACAAATGCATGACCTCATGTATCTACCATTACATTATCATACTGAATACCTTCACTGCCCTAAAAATGCCCTATGTTCTTCCTCTTCATCTCTCTTCTACTCCGTTCTCCCCCTGAATTCCTGGCAATCATTGATCTTTTTACTGTCTATAGTTTTGCTTTTCTCAGAATGTTCTGCGATTGGAATCATATAGTATGTAGCCTTGTCAGACTGGCTTCTTTAACTTAGCACAAGCATTGAAGGTTTTTCCATGTCTTTTGGTGGCTCGATAGCTCATTTCTTTTATTGCAGAGTAATACTCCATTGTATGGATATACCACAGTTTGTTTATATGTTATCTATCAGCAGACCTCTTGTTTAGACATGTAGCCACACCTAGCTATAAGAGAAGCTAAACTATTGCATTACTGTCCCCAAGTAAAACTGGGGCTCCATTATTACGGAAAAGAGTATGTACTGGCTAGGAAAATAGCATTCTCTATCATAGAAGGGAAAATAATATTAATAGCTTTTGTTTCTACTGAGATATCTGACAATTTTGTTCATCATTGCAAATTTGTAATTAATTTTAGTCATCTACTAGCAAAGTCTTTTTTATAAATTCCTTACTGGAAGGGACATGGACATATATTCAGGAGGCTGTAAAAAGTTACCTCTGGGAAATAAGACAGATTATACTTTGACTTTTCACTGTAGAGAAGAAGAATCTTTATTTTTACTCCTCATACTCAAGCTCTGGAGTCCTAAGGGGATTCTGACATTGTCCTTTGCAGGCTTTATTTAGCTGTTATGTGCATATCAATTCCAGTGAGAGTTCATTCTTTGTTTTCTGATGTTCAAAAAGAAAATTGGGGAAAACTTGAGATATATAAATTATTCCATGAGACACTCAAAAAATATTAGTTGCGCCTATTTTTGCATGCAGTCATGTTGTTTTCAAAGCTCCTCCAAGTTTTATTGCTGAGATGCTTGGGAAACATGTTCCTGTCTCATTCTGTTATTCTTAGATGATTGAGCTGGAAATGTTTATGCAGCTTTTATAATGGTGACTTATTGGCTGAGTATGTGTGCCTGCTGCTGTCTTTGGCATTGGAATAATGAAGTAGCATGTAGGTGGCCTTGGGAAGGGAATGTTATGAATGGATTTTGCCTACGCTTTTTTGGTAGCAAATTATATTTGCTACAAGGTTGCTGTGCCATACCTTTATTTCTTCAACTCTTTCAAAGCTATTAATTTTCACAGTGATAGATGGCAGTAACCTTTCCCACACCGACCTGGTCTCAGCATGGTGTAATGTCAGGCTAACCTGCGGGTGGAGATGTCTATATAAAGGCTTGTTATGAATGCCCAAGTCACTTAATAGCATAAAATGCCTCCTTTTAGCAGTAGCCTTTGGCTGTTTCCAGCTTTAAGATTGGTTCATTTATTTCATACAACTTGGATTATTTATGAAGTTGGACATTACAGCTATAATTAAATTTTCCTTTGAATTGGTTATGCCAGAAGTAGATGCTTATGGTAAATAACTCAAATTGTTTTATTTTGAACTTTTGTTCTAGGAGTAGTGGATATTTTGTCTTCACCTTTTCCTTCCATTCTATTCTCCTTATCTTTCTTTAGATAAGCACTAAAATGGGTAAGTGATTATGAACAGTCTATTAAAATATATAAGCTCACAGGCTCCCTTTGGCAAATAAATAAGATTATACAAAGTGGGCCTTTTTTCCCCTGCTGGTCTGAGATGCAGTAAGAGAACAACGTTGTCTACATAATGTACAGTTGGAGAAAGCTCACTTTACTGAACAACTTTACTTCTGAAGTGATGTGGATTTCATTTTCCAGACTTGCCATAAAATGACTGAGTTGTTAGTTTACCACAGGCATGTGCACTGGAGTAACTGGTGTTTCTCATATGTTAATTTTTTTTTTAACTCATTTTTTAAAAAGGTATAAAACCAAAAGTGAGGGAGTAAAGAAGTGTCAGGAAAGAGTAAGACTTGGTAAACTGCTTTAACTTTTAATTTTGACCCTTCAGGGGCAGATTTCATATACACATCTTAAATTGTCTGAAGGAAGCCCATTTAGTTACTGTCTCATTAATGGCGAATTTATTTTTTAATGGCAGTTTTAAACAGTGATTTTATTGAAAGCATAATCAATAGAGTTAATGTGTTTCATCTATTTTATTCTTTACTTTGATTCTGTTATAGTTTAGAAGATTGGAGAGTTGTCCATGCCTTCCAAGGTGGTGCAGTGGTAAAGATTCCCCCTGACAATTCAGGAGATGCAGGAGACATGGGTGCGATCACTGGGTTGGAAAGACCCCCTGGAGGAGGAAATGGCAACCCACTCCAGTATTCCTGCCTGGAGAATTCTTAGACAGAGGAGCCATTGGGTTTTTGTCCATAGGGTCGCACAGAATCGGACACGACTGAGCATGAGCATGAGTCCAAGGTCACTTCAGCTGTTAGTCAACACTTAAATGAGTACCAGCATGTAAATATGTGGGTTTATTGAAGCAGTCTTAGAAATTGCCTTTCTAATTTTGCAAATTACATTTTCTTTTACTATAATTTTCCCATTATCTTCTGAACCTCTGATCTGGAAAAAAACAAAACAGGACTGCTGTGATAAGTTAGGGGCCTGCTTGTTTGTGCCACCCCCCTCCCCTCTCATCTTCCTTTCCCTCCTTCTGTTAAATATAGATGGTTAAAAGTATTTTTTATCAGGGAGGATTTTATCATGTGAATGATCTAAACCAGTATAAAAATGTGCTTGTTGAACTCAGTTATCCTAGGACATAAGTTATCTCTAAACTATTCATTATTTTATGTGCTACATAGTGATATGAAAACTAAGAAGCCTTTAGAGATTCCTGAGTTATGCAATAAGATAGGAAGAGTTTATGTTCTTAGATATTTTTGAGTATTTGATGTATACAGGGAACATACTAGGCACTTGTAGGAGTTTTAACCTCTTAAGGAGAATGCTAAAGTCTGTTTAAGTCAACATGTATCATAAAGTAGATTTTTTGTTTCTAACTTTCGTATACTTTGTCAATAAAAGAAATTCCAAAATTGTTGTGGTTTTAATTCTTTTTTTTTCCCCTTCACCTAAATATTTTTTCCAGGGCCTCTTCAGCCGTGGCAGTCTTTTCCTTCTAAGTGTCATCTCTTAATTTTCTGTTATCTGCCTAACGGTGTGTGCTGTCTTTGTTTTTTCCACGTATTGCCTTAATCATAAATTTACCTTTTTTGCCAAACTGGAAGAGAGGTTCCATGTTCTCCTTGTGAGCCACATTTGAGCAAAGTAGTCACTTTTAAAAGAATATTCTTCTTTGTATGAAATCAAAACTATTCTTATATTCTACTTAAACACTTTCCCGGGTCTTCCCTTCTACCACCTTCCTAAATGGAAGGCAGATTTGATCAGATAGTGTAGTCTGAATGATTTTCTGTTGCCCTTAAAATAAATTACATTTAGTGTATAAATAGGATCACTCTGATTCTTAATTATCTGTTGTCTGACCATTGGTTAGCCTCTTTCATTAGCTAATGGAAACAGTTAGGCTAGGAGTGGCTGTTAGTGGATTAGGTTTGAAAACTGCCACAACCCCAACTTGCAAACATCATGAGTTCTATTAGTGTTGCTTTTTGCTGTAGATGGTTCCACTTGTAATTTTTCCATTTAAAAAGTATTGTCTTCTTTTGGAGAGTAGATTAGCTTCTTGTTAAGTCATTAGATAAATTTGCTCCTTAAACTTTTCATCTTTTATCAGTTTTCTGAGATTTTTTTTTTTAATTGAAAGTCTTATTTTGTTGTGTGATTTGATTAAGAAATTATAGCCTATTGGACTTAACTGTTTGGTAATTTTAAAGGCAAATTAGGAATCCATTGATGATTTTCTCCTTGAAAGATAAAATATCACCTGCTGTTACATTAATAGAGACATTAGAGATTAAATTTCCTGGAGGAGGAAATGGCAACGCACCCCAGTATTCTTGCATGGAGAGTCCCATGGACAGAGGAGCCTGGCAGGCTACAGTCCGTGCAGTCGAAAAGAGTCAGGTACGACTGAGACACGTGCAGGGATTAAATTCAAGTATCATGGTATAGAAATATTAAATACTTGTTGCTTCTATGGGGATTGTCTCTAGTTCAGAATTTTTTCATCATGATCATCATCATAATAGTTTATTTAAACTGTAGTTGAGGATCTCTTAACCTTTGGGTATATTACATTTCCCTGAGCTTTTGGGAGTGGGAGGAAAGGGGAAGAGAAAGGGAAGTAAGGTTGAGTAGTGAAGGAGAGATATCTTCTTCACTGGGGATTTTTTGTAATCTTTGGAGAGGTGGATATGTCAGGCACAGCTGCCTTAGAGATACAATTTTGATAGTTAAATGTGGATCTCTATGGGTTGAAGATTCTTCCTTTATTATAATTTATGAGGAAGTAATTATAAAATCATAGATTTGAAAGGGTTCTCATTATAGGAAAATTTTTATATTTCAAAGAAAAGGAAATTGAAGTTTTTGAGAAGATAAATTGCTTGACCAAAGCTGGTATAACAACCGGTATAGTAATTTATGTCCCCTGAATACAATTCCAGTGTTATCAGTGTAGCAGTTTAATGAACAATTGGTTTGAATGAGCTCAACACTTTTAAAGACGTGTAGCTTTGTGACTTTTCTTTTCTTTTTTTTTTTTTAAATGCAGGTTATTGTATCCAGGCTTCAAAGTGTGAAGTTTGTATGTAAAGTTGCAGAGTTGTACCTGGATGTTGATGGTACAGTTGGCCTCCACATCCATATATAGTCTATGCTTCCTTGGATTAAACCAACCAGGGATCAAAAATATTCAAGGAGGGGAATACCAGAAAGCTCCAAAATGAAAAACTTACATTTGGTCTTGCAGGCAACTATTTATGTAGGTATTATGAGATATTATTATTAGGTATAAGTAAGTTAGAGATGATTTAACTTATATGGGAGCATCTACATAGGTTATATGAAAATTCTGTGCCATTTATATAAGGTATTTGAGCATCCCCAGATTTTGGTATCCATGGTGCATGCTGGAACAAGTGCCCACCCCTTACCACCCCCACCACCCCTCAGTTACCAAAGGATGACTGTCCATTTTTAGGGGTATATTTTAGCTAGGCTTCTTGTTTGTTTGCCTGCTTTTTAGGGGCTGAATAAAAGGTTATTTAGGCCGTTTATACATTTTGTGTTTTATAGATAAAGCCATGCTTCAATGCTTATATCCCTAAAATGATTATTAGGAAAGTTCAGTAGACTTTTTTCTTCAAAACTGTTCCCCAGGGCAAAGAAAATAAACACCTGCATCAAACAAGATGCTTACCCAGGGTTAAAAGTAAAAAGCAAAATGAGTATTAATAAAAAGCAACTAGTTGCTTCTAAATATCAGAGGTATCAGTAAAATTTGCTGAAATTTCTCTTGTTAAAAAAGGATTCATTTAATTGGCCTTATGCTCCCTTAAGCATGATAGAGTATCACATTTTAGACCATTCTCCTTAAGAAGTTACTATTTAGTAAGCACCGATGATCACTGAAAGCCCCCCAATCCTCACATCAATAATGTTGTTTGTGGCCATTTGCAGAGCAACAAAAAATTGAGTCCTTGGATGTGCAGGTTCCCAGCTGAGACTAAACAAAGTGATGCTCTACCTTTTTGTTTTAACTCTTATACCACAGAAGTGTGTCCTTTTTGCTGTCTGTTTAATTCCACATTTTTTCCTATTCTGTGCTTTTTGTTGGTGATTTTATTATTTAAAATGGCACTCAGGTATAATAAGTGCTGTCTTTTCCTAAGCTCAAGAAGGCTGTGATGTACTTTATGAAGAAAGCATGTCTGTTAGAGACACTTCATTGAGGCATGAATGATAGCACTGTTGACTGTGAGTTTAGTGTTAGTGAGTCAACAATATATATTGAGATGCTTTAAACAGAAATACACATAAAGCAAGAGTATATTCATTAGTTGATGAAAATGTTGTCAGCAGAGGCACACAGAGACTTAACTGACTGTTTCCCTTAAGAGCAATAGTGCAGTTCAGTTCAGTTCAGTCGCTCAGTCGTGTCCGACTCTTTGCAACCCCTTGAATCGCAGCATGCCAGGCCTCCCTGTTCATCACCCATCTCCCGGAGTTCACTTAGACTCACGTCCATCGAGTCCATGATGCCATCCAGCCACCTCATCCTCAGTCGTCCCCTTCTCCTCCTGCCCCCAATCCCTCCCAGCATCAAAGTCTTTTCCAATGAGTCAACTCTTCTCATGAGGTGGCCAAAGTACTGGAGTTTCAGCTTTGACATCATTCCTTCCAAAGAAATCCCAGGATTGATCTCCTTCAGAATGGACTGGTTGGATCTCCTTGCAGTCCAAGGGACTCTCAAGAGTCTTCTCCAACACCACAGTTCAAAAGCATCAATTCTTTGGCGCTCAGCCTTCTTCACAGTCCAACTCTCATATCCATACATGACCACAGGAAAAACCATAGCCTTGACTAGACGGACCTTAGTCTGCAAAGTAATGTCTCTGGTTTTGAATATGCTGTCTAGGTTGGTCATAACTTTTCTTCCAAGGAGTAAGCGTCTTTTAATTTCATGGCTGCAGTTGCCATCTGCAGTGATTTTGGAGCCCCCAAAAATAAAGTCTGACACTGTTTCCACTGTTTCCCTATCTATTTCCCACGGAGTGATGGGACCGGATGCCATGATCTTCGTTTTCTGAATGTTGATCTTTAAGCCAACTTTTTCGCTCTGCTCTTTCACTTTCATCAAGAGGCTGTTTCGCTCCTCTTCACTTTCTGCCATAAGAGTGGTGTCATCTGCATATCTGAGGTGATTGATATTTCTCCCGGCAATCTTGATTCCAGCTTGTGTTTCTTCCAGTCCAGCGTTTCTCATGATGTACTCTGCATAGAAGTTAAATAAGCAGGGTAACAATATACAGCCTTGATGTACTCCTTTTCCTATTTGGAACCAGTCTGTTGTTCCATGTCCAGTTCTAACTGTTGCTTCCTGATCTGCATACAGATTTCTCAAGAGGCAGGTCAGGTGGTCTGGTATTCCCATCTCTTTCAGAATTTTCCACAGTTTATTGTGATCCACACAGTCAAAGGCTTTGGCATAGTCAATAAAGCAGAAATAGATGTTTGTCTGGAACTCTCTTGTTTTTTCCATGATCCAGCAGATGTTGGCAATTTGATCTCTGGTTCCTCTGCCTTTTCTAAAACCAGCTTGAACATCAGGGAGTTCATGGTTCACGTATTGCTGAAGCCTGGCTTGGAGAATTTTGAGCATTACTTTACTAGCATGTGAGATGAGTGCAATTGTGTGGTAGTTTGAGCATTCTTTGGCATTGCCTTTCTTTGGGATTGGAATGAAAACTGACCTTTTCCAGTCCTGTGGCCACTGCTGAGTTTTCCAAATTTGCTGGCATATTGAGTGCAGCACTTTCACAGCATCATCTTTCAGGATTTGAAACAGCTCAACTGGAATTCCATCACCTCCACTAGCTTTGTTCGTAGTGATGCTTTCTAAGGCCCACTTGACTTCACTTTCCAAGATGTCTGGCTGTAGATGAGTGATCACATCATCATGATTATCTGGGTCGTGAAGATCTTTTTTGTACAGTTCTTCCATGTATTCTTGCCACCTCTTCTTAATATCTTCTGCTTCTGTTAGGTCCATACCATTTCTGTCCTTTATCGAGCCCATCTTTGCATGAAATGTTCCCTTGGTATCTCTAATTTTCTTGAAGAGATCTCTAGTCTTTCCCATTCTGTTCTTTTCCTCTATTTCTTTGCATTGATCACTGAAGAAGGCTTTCTTATCTCTTCTTGCTATTCTTTGGAACTCTGCATTCAGACGCTTATATTTTTCCTTTTCTCCTTTGCTTTTTCCCTCTCTTCTTTTTACAGCTATTTGTAAGGCCTCCACAGACAGCCATTTTGCTTTTTTGCAGTAATCACTAATTCAGTGTTTGCAGTGACCTAATGGAACATACCTACTACAGATAATGAGAGTCAATTGTATAGTGTGGTAACCAGCCTCCAAAATGACCTCTAATGTTCCAAGCCTCCTTGTACTCACACCCTAGTATAGTCCCCTTCCACACTAAATCTTGGCTGATTGGCCCAGTGTTACCAGTAAGATAACAGTGGAGATAATGACTTGTAACATCCAAGACTAGATCATGGAACGCATGGTTACAAATTCGGCACTTGGATCGCTGTTTCTGGAGGAAGTCAGCTATGATACCCGGAAGACATCTCTGTCCTCTTCTAGAGAGAAACGCGTCGAGAATGGAACTGAGAACTCCAGCTGAGGTATCATAAAAATATATAGTTGGTCATTATCTCCAGTTTTTGGTATAGAGCCCCTAGTATCCTTGGACTTTCCTGCATGTCAGGAGTGTCTTTTGTTATCCATAATGAGCCACTATCTCATCTGAGTTTATGCAGGTGAGGTGATACAGGGTGGGTCTCCCATTGGCCTCAGGATGGGGCTGGTCACCAAAAAGACAAGTGATTAGAAGGTAAGAGTTTTCAACCCACCAGCTGACCTCTAGGGAGGGAAGAAGAGGCAAGATATAGAGCTCTTTAGAAGCTTTTGAACAGTGAGATTGGGTAAGCTTCCAGACTTGTAGACACATGGGGGTCCTGGGAGGGTGATGTGCCCTGGAAGGGCATGGACACTCCGCAGGCACTCCCCTTCCCCAGCCCTCATATCTTGCCCATGAATCTTTTCCATTGGGCTGTTCCTGAGTTGTATCATTTATAATAAACTGGTTAGTGGAGGTAAGATGTTTTCCTACATTCTGAGAGTTGCTCTAGCACATTATTGAACCTGAAGAGGGGGTTGTAGGCACCCCCAGTTCAGAGCCAGTTGGTCAGAAGTATGGGTGGCCTCCTGTAGACTTGTTACTAGCGCCTAGGACTGAGCTTTTAACCTGTGGACTCTGCGCTAACTCTGAGTAGTTAATGTCAGAATTAAATGAATTTGAGTTGCTGGATACTAGATGATAGGGATTTGAGGAACTGGTGTTGGAAAGACACCATATATTTGGTGTCAGAGATCTGAAAAACTGTACCCAGCTGTACCCTGATCAACAAGTAGCACCAACTTACCAGTCAGGTGAGTGACACCTTGGAAATTGATCTTCCAGAGCCAATCAAACCTTCATTTGGATATAGCCTAAGCTGACATCTGACGGTAACCAACTGAGAGACTCCATGGGAGAAAACTGGCAGAACTTGTCCCAAACTCCTGACTCAGATACTGTGAGACTAATAAATGAATATTGGTTTTTTTTGAACTTTTAGTTTTGGGGATAATTTGTTATACAGGCATAGAAACTGCTCCATCTCTCTCTCTCTAATTTTTTAACCTTTTGATAGAAAATTTCAAACATACACAGAAGTGGAGAAAATTGTGTCATGAGTCCCATGTGACCATCAGTCAACGTCAATGATGATCAACTTGTGGCCAGTCTTGTTTCGTCTATACTATTTCACTCCCTACTCAAACTTCAGGTTATTTTGAAGCAAATCCCATAATTTTTTCATCCATGAATATTTTATTATGCATTTATAAAAGATAAGAACTATTTATAATATTATTCTATCCCTCTAAGTTAATCATTTCATAAAAATCATCCGATATCTAATCACTATTCATATTTCCCTCATCTTAGAATTTCATTTTATGTTTATTTGACTGAGATCCAGGTAAGTTTCTATCTTTTTGTCAAGATATTGCCTGTCTTTATGGCAGGCCAGTCATTTTGGTTGTCTGATGTTCATTCTTGTTGCACAATAATAGACTGGCAACATAGTTGTTTAATTAAAATAAAATTAAAATTTCAATTCCTTGTCACATTAGTCACTTTTCAAATGCTTAATAGTCACATGTGGCCAGTGACTACTGTATTGAATAGCCCAGAAAGAACATTTCCAGCATCACAGAGACTTTTACAGGACAATGCTAGTTTATAGTCTGTTTTCAGGAAGAGCTCAAGGAAATTACATTCCCTGGGTTCTTGCATATTCATAAAAGCATGTGCCAAGGTAATTTAAGGTCAGTTCGTGTTGCTGTGGAATCTTTGATTATACACATCTTGTAGCTGTTGGTGTTATTTTCTTGTTTGCTTGTGTTTTGAGGTTCATAGGAATTTAACTTTGCCTAGTTTTGTTATAAATGTCATGTAGATTATTGGTTTAGGTATCTGAGTTGTTCTGTTTTTATGGGGGAATTTAGGGAAATTCAAAAGTCTGCAGCCTTCATCACCATCTTCCCAGATCTCTTTACATTTATTTCAGTTGTACCTGTTACTAACAGAATTGTAAAGAGTTAAGGCTAGGAAGCACTGCAAGTTTGTTTAGTCTCTAAGCTTCATTTTAGGGATAAAGAATCTAAACTTGGAGCAGTTGTGTGGTTGTAAGTAGAGTCCGGTTCCTGTCCCAGTTTGCTTGACTCTCGTCAGTGCTCTTCCCCAAATCTGTAGCACTGAGACAAAGGAAGAATTACAGGGGTGGTCAGATGACTTACAGAGGCAAAACATTTGCTTGAATTTAATTAGCTCATAAGGTTAAGTGAAAAGAAGGAAAGAGAAGCAAAGTAACAGACTGAAGCAGTTATAAAGAATCGTATATAAGAATATATATTGTGTATTCATAAGTATAATTTTAAAAACTTAAGACTTTTTTTAAGGAGTGTTTTAAATTTATAACAAAATTGAGAGGAAAGTACAGAGAATGCCCATATGCTCTGTCCCTACACATCACCTAACCACCCCCACCGCATTATCAACATCTCCCTATGATGCTTGAATGGTGCATTTTTTGTCAAGGATGAACCTACTCTGACACATCACATAGTCTACTCTCATTCTTAATGTTATACAATCTATGAATGTGGAGAAATGTATA